>NW_027269284.1:5037500-9837500 GCF_023055355.1 Agelaius tricolor
TATATATATATATATATATATATATATATTTAAGACACACTTGCATTGGCTAAAGTTTTATTGGTTTCCTCCATTACTGTGCAAAAAAAAATAAGCACAGAGAAAGGACTTTTGTTTTTGTGTTTGATTTTCTCCAAAGCTTGAAGGTATAGGAGCAGGAACCAGCTCCACCCCCAACACCCTTGGAAGAGTCCTACAGATTATTGCTGTAGACACTAACCCAGCTTTGACTCCCAGTGGTTTCTCATTCTTCTGTGCCAAATACAGGTTTAATTACAGGCATTGCCCAGATTCAAAGTTCACTGGTGTGGAGTCCTAGTGAACTTTGAGTTAGGGTTCATGTCTGCAGCAGCCAAATGTTGACACAGCCATTCTGTCTGGTCATGCAAGGACGTGCTCAGCACATGCTGCCCACAGCTCTGGTCTCCCTCCCTGCCTTCTGGCTCCTCTCTTTAAAGTGGAGCTTTGAGGTTTCTGATGCCTTGCATAAATCTTTGCCCATAACAGAAGTTTGCTGGTCAAACCATTGCTGCTGCTTCTGGGAGATGCATGGATTTGGGTACCAAGCACTGAGAAAAAAGAGCTGTATGCAGCAGCAGTGCTGACACAAGCTTTGGACCTGCTGCAGAGGAAATGAGAGAGCTGACATGCTGGGAGGTTTTATCTTGTGGGTGGAAGTACCTACCTATCACACTTATATGCTCTCCACTGATATTGCTCCTTTAACCTGCCACATGCAGGGGTGCTGTCCTGCTGCCAGGGAGCAGATTATGAACAGAGAAATGGAGGGTACAGGGACAGGGATGCAGTCCCAGATACTGATTCATCAGGTGCATTGGGTAGGAACAGTGGCCAGCTACCAGTACCTGCCCTGGACAGTTACAGGAGGCTCTTAATAATTGCAAAAGACAGGCTCAGCCAGCATGGCAGTGCTCTGAATGTCTTGGGCTGTAGCTCTCAGTGATTTCCAGGAGCTGCTCAAGGGTGGCTCATGGCTCCCTCATAGCTCATGGGGGAGTGGGGAGTGAGGAAGAATTGAGGGAGTGTAAATTAATACAGGAATTTTCTAGTTAACCACTGCAGCGTGTCAGGGAAGTGTGCCTTGTCTAACTGCCCCTGAGGGGGCATCTTCACTCCTTTCTGGCAGCATGGGTGTGATGGCCTCAAAATGTTTTCAAAGCAGGGCTGGTCAAGGGCAGAGGTGAGTCACTGCAAGGCAACATCTCAGCAAAAAATATGAGTCAGGGAAATCTTCTCTGAAATCTTCCAGAGAAGTGAGACTATCTCTGCCTGCAGTCTTGGGGACTCAGTTCAGACTTAGAATATCTGTGTATAAATGAATAGATGCATACATGAAATATAAGTCTTGATTATTTTCCTTCAGACAGATCAAGTGAGGAAGGTAGTTGTGGCTCACTTGACTTTTAGGTCCTTGTGAGATGGGGTGAGTCACTGGAAGGGTACAGGAGCTACTGACTTCCCACATCTAGTAGATGCAGAAAACCAGACCTTTGCTAGCTGGGTTTTTAGCTTCAGTACATGCCATTTTACAATCTTGAGGGAAAAAATAATTAAAAGAGGTACAAAATAATGTGTATTGAAAATCTCTACTTTAATTTAACCAGGAAAAGATACTGTTCCCAGAAAAAATCCACCCTACAACTAGTAGGATTGAGCAGCTGTCTGTACCTTGAGCAATACAGGGAGGATTTGTGAGTGCAAGGGGAGAAATGTGATGACAGAAGTCTCAGCTGTATTACCTGTGACTCATTCCCTGCTGGATTCACCACATCCTCACCACTCCTACCATACTTCATTTAAAGCTGTTTAGCACAGCAGAGCTGATTCACTCTTTGGGTTTTCTTTTTTTCTGATCTCTTTGTTGCCTGGTTTTGTGTGCAGTGTTTGATTTTGGCTGGATTTCGTTTTGCTTCCTGCTATTTGTGCTCCTTGTCATGGGAAGATTGTGTTCCAATCCTTGGTGCTTCTGTCTCAGAGCCCTAATTAACATGAAGTGCTGCAGCAGACAGAATCAGCCTGAGACTTGTTGAAGGGATCTGGCCAGCACAAGCAGAGCCAGAAATTAGGAATAGGTAACTCCCCAGCCAGCACTCTGTCCTCTGACCTCACTGACCTTTTTCTGTGCTATAGGTAGCATTTCCTACAGGTGTTTTCCAGCAAATTGCTTTACATTTTCCACTGTGTTCATTGCACAGTGCCAGTTCATTAAGCTGCAGCACAGGAGTGCTTTGCTCAGCCAGCACCTGATCTCACTGGTTACCTGATCTCACTTTACCAACAGCACTTAATTTGGTGTTTGGAAGGATGCTAAAAGGCTAACTTTGTCAGCCACATTTTAATGAATTTTGTGGAAAAGGCTAGACTACAGGGGATTACCACCTCAGTGGGGTTTGTCTTTATTTGTAAAATGTTATTTTTGGTTTGCCACAGTCTTGACACTACTGCTACTTTCACACAGTGTGACTTCATTGAGTGCAGTAGGGGATAACACCAAGTACAGATGTGGAAGAAATACAACACTGTTAAACCTCTAAAGCAATGGTAAAAAACAGCTTTAGCCCAGTAAATCAATAATTTGATAATTACTGTGAGCTAGCTGACCTCTGTTTAAAATACAGGAATAGCAGGGAACATGTCCCTCATAGCAATAAATTCAAAAGTTTGCTGCAGTTTTTTACCTGGTGTGTGATGTGAACACTGGATGGCAAGCCAAAATGTGGAACAATACACAAAACTGAGGGGACAAGTTAAAAAAAAATCCACTTCCTTTTTCTTTGGCTCAATGGCTTGTTTGTCCAATAAAAATGTAAATCTTCTCCAAACTTTCAGAATTGTAGAACATTATGGTCTTTGCTGTAATGGCAAAGGTAGCCCTGCCTGGACATCACTTTAAAACAGATGATTCTTGTAAAACCTCTGGTGCAAATACAATTCAGATCGAATTTAGTACATAAGCCTGGAAGCCACTACTATATCTCATAAACCTTTACCCAATAATAGTGACATTTCTGTACTTTTTATCTTTGTATCTCAGTTAAAAACTTAAATAATAACAAAATACTTCTGCTATTTCTAAAGTTTGGTTGTCATCACTGGAAATCTTAAATGCATAAACATATCCTTGGAAGTGATTGCAGGAGACCTTACAGGTTGGTTCCTGGGCAGTGCTGCACTTGTAAAAGGCAGGAAAGAGAGAAGAGAAACATTGAAAAAATAGCGAGGGATGGAGTTTTTCTGGGGCAACAAACCATTAGCAGAATAGTGGGGCCTTATTTCTGAGTTGCTCAAAGATCTTGATTTTATCTCACAGGTAAAGAAATCACTTTAGCTATTGGGGGTCTGAGTAGCATTTGCAAAAGTTACAGCAGAAATCTTATCACTTGTTTTCTTTATGCCATTGATTTAATCTGTGCCTGCAACCCTATATAATTTGCTAAAACATCACTGATGATCTGCAGAGAACTGTGGACATCATTGTCCTTCACCAGACATCACCCTGACTCTGCATTCCCAAAATATCACTCTGGCCCTGAACACCCAACAGATCACCCCAGCTCAATGTTCCCAGCAGTGTAGGTGGCTGTTGGCAGGGACAATGTATGATAAATATAAATATTTGTCGTTAACATGCAAGAATAAAAGTTAGGAGGCACAATTCCTTCTTTCATTTCCTTATACCTACCTTTCTTCTATACCCACTTCTTCCTGGAACCAGGGCTGGAGGAAAAATGGGATTCCCTGAGATGTAAAAAACAGCACTGAACACCAGTTTTACTTCCTTGCAGCACAGAGCAGCTACAGTGTGGTCATAAAATATTTCTACTCTCAAATGCCTTCATTTTTCTTTGAACTAATTTTGCACTGCTCAATAGCAATATGTAAGGCAATACAGAATCATATAGATTCCTGTTTGCCAGTATCTTTTCAATCTTTTGCAATCCTATTGATGCTATATTTTAAGGGCATTCTGGTAAAAGAAAACATAGGTAAATATGTTAAGGTAAATATTAAGGTAAATATAGAATTTTAAGCTAAAGCCTCTGTAAGAAATTATTCAAACTATGCCATCTCTTATTTTTCATACTCTCAGCACCTTCTCAAATGTCCTTTGATTTCACAGAATGTTTGTTAGCAGGAACAAAAGTCATAATAAAAGGTACATAAAATGTGTCAGACTGTAGAGAAATTAGGTTTGAAAACATTCATTTTGCTTTTGCAACCTTGTCTATAAATCCTCCATGATTTTCTCTTTTGTAGATACCTAATCAATCACAGCATCAAGCACTGAATAGGGAAAAATATACCCCCAAAACAAATTATGAAAGAAACTTGGCTCTTTCGCCCTTACAGGCTATTTTTAAGTATGAAAAATTGCAGCAGCTAGACTTTTCTAGAATCTACTATGTCTCCTGTATTTGATGCCTTTTCTCTGCATAGTAATGTGTCTTTAAAAAAACCCCACTGATATATGTTACAAGGAGTGTATCTCTTTCACTGAGACAGAACATTTTAATTTCCCGACACCTTTTAGTGATTGCTTCAATTTCCGAAGATTTTGATAAAAATCATGTGGTTTTAGAGTATCAGGATTGAATACCCTGCTCCAGCAGCAATTTAATGAAATGTTGTAGTTTCACAGCGTTTCATTTGACATAACCTAGCTCAGAGGTCTAATAAATGCAGTGTGATAAATGTTGGAGCTACGATTGTAAAAATATACTAGTAATTGGGTTAATATGCCTTAAAATACTGCCCATCAGTTATCTTTCTTCTTGCAGTTATGTGGCTTGCACTGTAAAGACTGAGCATTGCAGTTTACCCTTTTCTCCCCTGCTATCTCCTTTTCTTTCCTGCTTTTGTAAGCGTTCCCCTTTTTTAAGCATTTGATTATAGCAAATGCTGTAGGTATTCTCTTTCAAGTGGCAAATTCTTCTTACCCTGGAACCTTTTTCTGAGCTCCTCACATGGTTTTCAGTGTTCCCTGGAAGGAATTTAATATAAGGCTGATGCTTCACAATAAAGAACAAGTGTAAATAAACATGCAGAATACATCAGGAGATGCAAAGGTAGGTTTTGACAAGTGTTATTTTCCTGTAGTATATCAGATGTGTTTTAGAAATAAATAACAGAGGTATCAGTGTTATGGGATTAGAACCAGGAAAATATTTTGACTTTCTAATTTTCAGTTGTGTGTGTATGTGTGTGTGTGTGTTTTATCACCACACTGCCATAGGACAGAAACCCTTCTGCTGTAATCTGGTACTTTTCATGCTGTGCTTTAGGAGAGAGATTCAGAACTTCTATTCAGCTAAATTCTGATGTTTGTTGTGTTTCCCCAGACTGGAAATAGTCCTGTTAATTTTCAACACACAGATTAGGATTTCAATGACAGCTAATTAATTTACAATGATTATTTCAAGCAACATGCAAATACCCATACCTCCTGCAGGACTCTGAAATCCTTTGTTAGTCTTTGAAAATAGCTGTCTGAAGATATACAGCTGTAGCTGAAATATCACCACATGGAACTGCTGCCTCTGGGGAGGTGTGTGTGTGTGTGTCATTACTCACTGGCCCCACAGAACTGATATGAATAATACCATACATATAATTTTGCTGTACATTCATTGCATGTGACTGTGGATGCATGACTGTGGGTGCAGTGTGTGATGCAAACAGTGCACAAGACAGGGCTGATATGGAGGAGCATTCTGTTCCTTCCATAACATCCAGCCTGGAGGGTGAAGATGAGGGAGCAGAGCCAGGAGTGAGGCAGTGTCTGCCCCACTCTATGATAGCAGAGGTGAGGGGAAGGAGAGGCTCCTGAGGCCATGAGAAGATAGTGGGGAGCCATTTGACAAGATAACCACGAGCTCTGACAAGGGCAGAAGAAATTCTGAGTGCACTCTGCACACCCTGGGGGCTCCCATATAATGGCCAAAGATCAAGGAGCCATGAAATAGCTGTAGGGACGGGACTCAGTCCCTGTCTTCAAGCAGTACAAGTTCACACATTTCTTTCCACTGCTACCTTAGGTGAGTCCCAGTGGCCAGTGACCTCCCAAGGTCTAACACCAAGTAATAACTTAGTCTAGGGCCTGTAGTTGAAATACTTTGTGGCCACGTGAGAATAGCCACATAAATCTATCTTTCCCATGATTTACACAGGGGGAAGTAAATGACTTTTAAAGTTCCCTCTTCTTACATATACAAAATCTACCACGGCTGTAATATGAAAATAGACAAGATCCAATACTGAATGGTAGCTCAGCATGTGCATAATGCAAGATTACAGCTTCAAATGCAGGGTACAGGAGAGATTTGTCATTGACAATTTCTCCCCCAGCTGTCCCTCTACATTAATGAGAAAATATCTTTTCTTCCTTTAAAGCAGACTTTAAAAGCTTGATACAGTAATATTGCTGTTTTCCTCTATTAAGAGTTTGCAACCGGGCATTTGGACCAATGTAGTTAATATGGTGATAGTCCAGAAAGTCCAAACCCAAAAAAAAAAAATTGGTTCTCAACTCAAATCCCAGAGTTAGTCAGAAACTCAAGGCAGTCAACATGAGAGAGAGCTCATCCATGGCTGTGGAGTTATGCCTGATGCTTTTCTAATAAGAATGATAGAAATGACACACTTGAATGCTTAAAATTAGTCTTTTCATTTACACTGTGTCACATCTATCTTCAGGGATGGCTTTTTCCTCACTTAACTCAGCTATTTGACTGAGACTCTTCTCTTTGCTAGGCAGCCAAACCCTCAGTATGGTCACAGGAAAGGTCTGCACTCTCAGATTCAGTGTACTCTGTCCCAACATTGCTCTGCAACAGGCAGGAGGAATCACAGAATCACTTAGATTGGAAAAGACCATCAAATATCATCGGGTCCTACTGTTGACCCAGCACTGTCAAGTCCATCACTAAGCCATGTCCCCAAGTGCCACATTTACATGTCTTTTAAACACCTTCAGGGATGGTGACTCCACCACTTCCCTGGGCAGCCTGTTCCAATGCCTTACAACACCTTCAGTGGAGAATTTTTTCCCTCATAACCAATCTAAACCTCTCCTGGTGCAACTTGAGGCCATTTCCTCTTGTCCTAACATTTGCTATTTGGGACATTAACATCCATGGTCCACAGATACAACCTTTACAAAGTAAAAATTGGCAGAGATGAACCTACCTGTGCTTTGTCAGAGTAGTCACACTGATATCCTGCACCAGCACAGTGCTTCTTGCACACACATGATTCATCATTAATGGAAGTGATTTCAGAACCTTATGAAGGTTCCTTGGGCAAAGGAGTCTCTGAGGACATCCCTGCATTAGGCAGCTGTGACAGGGACTTTTTCTGGGATGACTATGGAGGTCATTCCAAGCCCCTGCCTGTCCCATCATTTCAGCAACAATGTGCGGCTTGCTCATGTGAAAACTCTGGGTACTGATAAGGTGAGGCAGTCCTGGCTGGAAGTTCCAGCCCATCATGGCTGCACACAAGGAGTAAAGCAGAAAATGGGTAGGGTAGGGTTGGAAATGACATGACATGGTGTGAGAAACAACAGCTCACTTTAAAAATTTTAAAAGGTTTATTAAACCTCAACAAAGATACAACAAAGGACTACATAAGGAAAAAGCTGCAGCACTGGGAACTGCCCCTCGTGCATACTGGCTGCCTATGCAGCCAGTTCATCTTCAAGCTGGATGGTCAGTCTTTTATACCCCTGGGGGTTGCCTCAGCCAGCCCTGGCCCTTCCCAAAGTCTGTCAGTCAGCTCCTCTTTGCCATTTATTGGTGGAAACTGCTTTCTTGTAACTGGATTGGAGCTCAGGTGTTGCCATGCCTCACCCCCTCAGCAACACCCTCTAAGCTTTTCCATTCCCAACTGCCCCAGGCAAGGGACGCATGTGCCGCCTTCTTTGCACCTGTCCTGGACAATCCAGGCTGTCTGATGGCAACAATATGGGGAGGGGAAAGGGAACAGAGGACACCTAAACTACAATAACATAACTATACATCACTAAAGCTTTTCTTCATATTCAGAAAATAGTTATCCCTTAATTGTGAGAGCCAATCATCTCATTATCCATCTATAACAATGGCATGGCATGGCATGGCATGAAGGACAGACTGTTGGACCCCTGGGGAAAGGCCACACTTCCATCTCTTGGTGCTTCTGCACCAGATACCCAACAGGTAGCTAGGCTGGAAAAGACCTAGGAAGCCTCTTCCAGCTCTCATTCCATGCCTTCTTTGAGCTTTGGAGCCTGCTTCCCTCTGCTGTCTCGCAGCCTGGAGGCACATTTACATTTCCTGAATAGGGCAGTTAGTGCACTGTCCCCATGTCACTCGCACCAGGTCTCTGACATTGTGCCTCATCAGCACTAATGGCCCAGCCATGAGTGGTTATTAAAGCATTTGGTCTGCTTTACCAGTGGTTATTATTGGTCATTGTTTCTACCCCGCTGACCCCCCTGGCTGGCAGAAGAGCTCTTCTGCCTTTCCCCCAGCACTGAGACCCACGTTAATAGCCCAGTTTAATACCAGAACCTCTGAGCACATAAATAAAACCAGACAGGCCCTACCTGTATTGTATATGGCTAGTAAGAGAGAATACATGCTTTTGTGATTATGATTAATGCTGATGTTTATTATTTTTATTGCTGTAGTTGTTTGAATATCACTATCCTGTCCTATCTAAGTGCAGTAAAAATCCATTGGAAAAAGATGGTTTCTCTTTCAGGCAGATGATGCCCCAGACCATCAGAGCACTGAGGATCTGGAACAGCTTTTTTCCTGGGCAAACAAGCATCAAGAAAACCTAAGGAGATTTAAGGGTGAGTTCAAGAAGTTTGTCAGGTTATATAGCAGGCCTACATGGGCTTGGTTATGGTGACTCCAGACAGCACTTTTAGCTCCATGTGCTTACCTTCTTCTGGGCAGGAACCACTGTATTTTCTGCTCATCCTGTGATAGAACTCTTGTGTCTGCTGTATTACATAAGAATGCGCTGTGTTAAACTTAAATAGTTTTGGTGTTATACCTCATTCACTCTGCTCTGCTCTGCCAGACAGTGTGATCCCTGAAGGGATAAGATCCAGGTATCTATGAGTAAGAACAGCAGGAATTCACCTTTGTTTTGCACTGCCATTTATTTTAGTACATGTAAGACATAAAGAAAATGCAAATTTTCTTTCAACCTGCAAATTTTCTTTCAGCCTCAACCCAATCGTGAAGCAAATTTTTAGACAAGTTCAGCTGAAAACAGCTTTGTTCTTCCCAACTGCATTTGGTCTGTTCTACCAGTGCATCTGGAAAATCTGCTCCTGGCAAGCCTGCTCCTCCTGTGCCATCCACTACTGTGAACGTGGGGCCACAGGAGGAGTCCAGCCCTCTAAGGCTGTTGAAATGCCATGACTGAAGTTGGTTAAGCAGCTCATCTTCTCAAGGCCTTTCTGGAAGGGACCTGCCTTTCCTGAAAGTTATGCTGCTGTTAATGTAAATTATCCAAATTCGTTGTCCATTTTCCAAGGTCCAGCTCACTGCCCCACCCACTGCTCCAGAGACAATTAAGCCCTATGTTAAGGGCTTCTTAAAGTCTTTCCTCTAAACTGTGTTCCAGGATTTGTGGATGGCCCTTATGTTGATTTGGATTTTACCTTGAATGAGTAATGTTATCTGTATTATAGCTGTCACAGATGAAAAAACAACTTCTACAGATGAGTGAATCCATTTGTTGGTTTATGGATCCCAAATCCTCCAGGGCAACAAATCCATCTGTCATCTCGGAATGCTTGTGTTTTATTTGGTGCTGTGAGTCAGCTGACAGGTATTAAAATGCACATGGAAGTGGACAGATTTTTGCTGACTTCCCTGCAGAGGAGACCCATGGGTGTTTTTATTCCAGCACATGCAATGAAATAACATAAAGTCAGGAAATCCATTCCTAGGGGATAGTACAAATTGTCTGAGCAAGAAAGACATCGATATTTGGTCCGTGGGCCTTTGACCTAACCATCTGCCTAGGTCACCTTAGCCCACTGCTTGCTTCCTTTTCCTTGCTGCTCTATTCTTTCCAGATGGGTGCAGCTCAGGAAAACTGCATTTTGTGTTTCCTTTGTTCCCCTTCTTCTCTCCTTTCTTGTTCTTTGTATTTACCGCTCCATTCTCAGCTCCTTGATTATGCTCATGTACCTCAGGAGGAGCTAAACAAAAAGTTGCTGGTTAAAAACGAACTAGGGAAAAACGGTTTTAGTTATGTGGGAATTTCTTTCTTGGTGGTGTTTTCAACCAAGAGGAGTCCAATTTCTAGCATCCATTTAACCAAAATGTGCTTATTGGGAGTTAAACTCTGCCCTTTACATGAGTAGAAGTGAAGTTGCTTCCATGAGGCTTTAGGCATCTACCTGAACTGGTTGCCATTCCAGAGCCCTTCCTGTGATATCTCCAGATGCTGAATCAAAGCAGTTTAACTTGCTTCTTGCTCTGCATCATTGGAGGGAGTCAGAGGAGGAGTCTGCTTCTCTCCACTTACTAAAAAGAAAGCCCAGTAAACTAAGTGAAGTATGTAAATTTGGGGTGAATTATCCCTGTTTGATTAGGCCCCACACAAACCAGCTTACCTCAGTTGCACTGCCTACAGTGAAAGCAAACTAAAGCACTATTGGTAAAAGGTTAAGAGCCCAGAGTGGCCAAGGTTTGAGGAAAAATCTGCAAGATTTTTTATAAATCTCTGCTGAATCATGTCTGCTTGGGTATTACCCAGGTCAATACCTGGTATCCTGCAGAAACAGATGGACAGAGGATTGCCTTCCTACAGAGCTAAGTTAACCCACAGTCAGGCAGGGATTGTGCATGCCCTTAATAAATCCAGTTGCCACAAAGACTGGCCTTTTTAGACCTTCTGTTTGTATTACTTTACCAGTTACTGTCCTTTGATGACTGAATTTTGAGAAGGAGAAAGACCCAAATGACCAATTCAGAGATTTGCCCTTCTTTGCTGACCTTTAAACCCAAACCTGATATCCCCACCTTAAGAACAAAGGTTCTCCCTCCTATTGTAGAATCCATCTCATCCCAACAATCCCAGCATTTTCAGCCTCCTTATTACTGCTGGTCATTGTTTAAATAAAGCATGCATTCTGGTAAATAGCAATTGCTCAAACATAAGCAGCTTTAAAGGCAAGAAGTAACCCTTCCAGTCTCTGGATGAAGGATGATTTGAAATGAATTGATGTGTTCTGACTGGTGAGTCAAAATAATTCAGTTCCCCCCCCTACCCCTGCAGTGTTAAACCAAGTCAATTTTTTCAAACCATATTTGATATCTTATTGTTTATTTTCGGTCAGCAGACAGCAATTTTCAAGAACTGCTCTTGATATACAGCTCAGATATCTTACAGGTCACATGTCATTCAAGAAAGGTCAATGATTCATTTAAAGTTTCATCATTCTTCACATAAACAGGCAAACAGCATTTCATTCACAGTGCAGAATTTGTGGGGGTGATAGGCCCCTGTAGTAACAAAGTCTATGGAGTCTTTTTCCCTGCCTAAGAAAGAGTGAATTCACATTATTATCATTACCTTATAATATATCTTGGATGCACTCCCAATGAAAGCATGTGCACCTAAACAGATTTTCATTTAGGGTCAATTCAAAGGAGCTTTTTAGATCTGCTCCTTGCCCTGATTTTTTCACATCATTTGTGGGGGAAAAAAAAATAATATTAACTGATTATACCTTCCTGGCTTATTCAGTCAGAATACCTAGAGAGAAATTTTACAATTGAGCAAGACTGATGTATACATCATCAGCAATATTAGAATTTAATTAAGATTTTTGCTGTTGTTGATTCCTTTAGAAACTGTACTTTCAGTAGAAAATGCAGATTTAAAAAAACAACTTTCTTATATCCAAGCAATAATACCTGATTTAATTAAACCTGAAAGACTTTTAAGAAATAAGATGTAGTTTTCATAGGGTGGGTGATCTATTTTCTGTTTCTTGTCTGTGCTGTCCTCAGTATAGCATTTCAAGCTAGTTAATTCACTGAGTGCCCTTCATGAAATAAGTAATAATGCCAGCTTCTCAGTCTGGATCCAAATGAACCTGCCTAACCATCACCTTAAACCATTTTAATTGGTATTTTAGAAGCAAGTTTCTTATCAGGAGTGAAAAAACAGATCTAAAAAAAAAAAGTAATAAAATTAAAGATAGTTTTAAAAAACATTGCTGACTACTGATGTCATTCCAGTACCATTAAAGATCTCCAGATGCAGAATTGGAGCACGACATTCATCTGCTTTATCTGGGGCTTTTGGCATCAATGAGACTTTACAGTGAGTGTAATTCTTGCACATCAGTGCATTGGTAGGCACCCAATGCATCTTCTGGAGTCTAAGTATTTCTCAACTTCTTGCTCCCCATCACCTGTGATCCTTCACACCAATGCAATCTCTTGGAGGCAAGATAGGAGTCAAGAAAGTTTTGAAAACTACATCCTCTCTCTCATTACCTGTTACATGTCTCCACAAATCTGGTGGTTAGTGCCTACAAATTAGTGAGGCTGCTCTCAGCTGCAGAAGATTTCACTGTGTTCTGCACCAACTGATTGCAAAGCAGAAGTGTGAACAACAGGAGTTACACAAGTGTTCAAAGAGCTTGGCCCTGAACGATTCATGCTGACAGTACAGAAAAGGAGTTAGCAGTAGCACTTAGATTTTCCAAATTCTTTAGTAAGCAAAGCTTTCCAGTGAGAATAAGGAGCCTTTCTCATTGATACACGTTGAATCTTCCAGCCTGTGGTGCAAAAACTTGAATTAATGTTTTTATTCTTGCCAGTGTTTACATTATGGAACCAGATTATTGCTTGAAACTCTCCACATCTCAGTTTTTCAAGTGATGTGTGCAAGGGAATAGTATCAGATCACAAAGTTCCTGTTTTAGTGTTGGATTCCTTAATCTACTTAGAAGCCAGACACTTCTGAGGTATCATTTGATTTTTGCCATCACATGCATGTGCTCATGGAAAGGCAATTGAAGACACTAATACCAAGGTCTTTTCCCTGGAGGTTTTCTGAGCTAGCTGCAAGCATCTGAAGGGGAATAACTGGAGAATCCTTCCATTGACTCATTGTGATGGGTTTCACCCTAGGGAGTAGGGCTGACCTGTCTCCCATGACAGCCCTGGGACAAGCCTGATGGGGGCTCATTTCTTGGTCATTGTGGCTCCTCAACTTGTCATTTTACCCCTGTGCTCCTTTTTGTGTGCGTGGAAATGAGCCTTTCACATAACACACAGGTGCAGTGCAATTCTTGCAGCAGAGGTAACATTTATCTCCCTGCATATGCTCACAAATTGTTTAATTCAAAAGGAGATAAAGCTTACTTTCACTTTGGCAATTATCCGGCTCAACCCATGTGTGAACTTCATTTGTGGAGGAAGGAGCTTCTCCATTCATACTGGAAAGGCTTGGCAGGATAGGCCCTGTTTGCATTTTGCAACCTGACAGTGAAAATGACTTTGCTAACTAGGAGCAGAATGAATTTGATAGATTGAACATAACACAGCAAAACATTTACACTTCATGAAAATGAAATGAATGAAAACGCTTTGAAATAAGGCTTCTGTTTTTCAAATAGTTCTTTTTAATTTTCAAAGCCAAAGCAAATTCTTCTTTGACATTCCTATTACCTGGGAAGGAAGATAGCTTGTTGGGTAACTTGTCTTCAGGTAGAAAACCTCCTTCTTGGCCTGTCATGGCTCTTTGCAAGATCTCAGTGCACCACAGAGTGTATTGTGGGCAGAATCTTCTAACTGAAGGATAACAGCTATATGTGCATGAATGATTTACAACAAATTTTGCAAAATTTGATTGTTGACATTTTCCCGCTGTTCAGTTTTACAGCAGTATTAAGGATGCACCACAGACTGCATTAAGGAGGTTGTTATCTAGTAGAGCATGGAAATACATGAAACTTTTGGCAGGTGAAAAGCAAATAATACAGCATTCATTCATCAGGAGAAAACCCACCCAAACAAAACCACAACAAAATAAACCAGACAAAAAAGTCAAAATTGTGTTGGGGACTGTGATATAGGAAGAAGTTTTCTGAGCACTAAATTACTTCAAACCATCTGAGATTGTAGTTGTGTTCTTGAACTTCTTTTTTCTTTTACCTCTTGCTTTTTTCTGACTTGTGAGCGATGCTGAGCAGGTGAGAAGGGAAGCCACATGTTAATCATTCCCACAAACATCAGCAAAGACAAGGGCATTCACCCATCCCAGTGTGGAGTATGGAGCCTCACCAGAGTCCTCCCTGCCTGTCCAAAGAAAATGAAACATAACATTGGCTTAGCACCTTTCTGAAGGATTTTCCCTCAATATCATAAAGGTGTTCCCTCTGAATGTGAATTTACCTGTTTTTTAGCAATTTACAGTTAATGATAGAAAACCAGAACACATAGCTGAGACTATTAAGGTGTTTTTCTTTGGCCATTCTAGGCGGTCACAGTAGGACTCTGTCCTCATTCTTCTGCCTCAGCAAAAGAAGCAGATCCTGAGTGAAGTTAAAATATTCACTGCTAGAAGTATTTCCTTGTAACTCTTTTTAGAATTCAAACTAAACAGAAACCAGTAGCTGGGATCCTTAAATTTGATGCCAGATTATAGCACTCCCTCTCTATTCTTTCACTCTCCTTTTACTTTTCTATATCCTGTAATCCAGAGGGCCTAGGGACAAAACCAGGAAACCCAAAAAGCATTTGCTGCCAACTACAGCTCTTGTCTGGGATGAAAAATTGAAACTGGCTTGCTCTTGAGGGAGGATCTTTTAGTACTTTCTCTTTTAAAAATATTGCTCTGGAAGTAGTAGTGCTCACTGTCTATTGGGATGGAGAATATGGAGGTGAGGGAATGTGTTCATGTCCAGCTGCAACATCAGAGTAACCAAAGGTCTGACCTAATGCAGGAAAAACATCCTGGTGAATGTAAGAGAAAAGTCAAACAGGGCATCACCACCTGACCTCTGTGTTCAGAGGGTGGATTTATCACTCCCACAAAATTTTAATAAAGCAGTAAATTACAGCCCTCTTAGATAAGCACTTAGAGCCTGGATTTGAAATGACAATACAGGATTGAAGGGCTTTCTGGGCCTTGTTATTGATCCATGTGCTGGCCAGTCAGTTAGGAGTCATTTTCAGGACCCGGTTCGTTAAGCTTTGAATTTGCATCTGCACCCTGAATGTGTGTGTGTATTTCTGTTTGTACAAATTGAGCAACAATGCAAATGAGCACATACTGCACTTAGAGATCAGGTTTAATAGGCTTTTAAAATAATTCAAGTGTTCACTTGAATTTTGCACTGAGGACCGTGCACAGAACATGTGACTGTTGTGCACCATCATTAGAAGGATGCACTTGATTAGTGAGAAATTTCAATTAAACTCATGTTTCACATCAGATGGCAATTAATGAAGCCTACAAACAACACACAAAAGGATGTTTGTGTGTTAACAAACTCCTCCTGGTTTTTGATGGAGCTATTTTGAGTGTACCACTAATAGAGTTTAAATTGGTTTTTATTGCCAACTTTGCTTTTTTTTTTTTTTTTTTTTTGCCGTTCAGATCCAATTGAAAAGCAAAGGAAAAAGTGAAGTTGAGTTTCTTCATTTGCCATCAAGCTGAAGTGAGGTGAGAGAAAACAGAAGGGGCACTGTGCAATCTAAAGTCTAATGAAAGATTTTCTTAACTTTGCTCTCTCTTCTTTTCAGCTTAGGGCCTAATAATAAAAGAAGTATGAGCAAATATTTCCTCTGCTCTCTGGTGTTATTCCTCCAATGATGGATTTTTTTTTTTGGCAACCATCCACTGGGTAGCAGCATGGATAATTTGAAATTGTTGCTAAAACATATTATACTCACACAAAGCAAACTCCTATAATTAGCCGAGTTCTTAAGATTGGTGCTGGTGTAAAGGACAGCAGAATTTGACCCATAATATGCCAAATGTGTTCCCTGTCAGCACAGATGAATAAGGATGAAGCTAGAATTTCTTGTCAGGTTTTTGTTTTAGATCAGGTGGACTACAGAGCTCTGGGCCTTTACTAACATATTTATGGTGTGTGTAACTACAAGCAAGACACAAACAGCCAACAGCACCTATATTTAATTTTCTTGGCTCTGAGAGTCTCTGAAAGTTCTTATTACAAGACTTTGCTTTATATTGCTCATAATTTTTTTGAATGTGACCTGGTCTAGGGGAAAATTTCCATGCTAGATGTTTCTGCTGGCTGTACATTTTGGGAACATTTCAGCTAAAATAGTTGAAGTGCTTCTGAGTGTGAAATTATGGGAAAATATACTGTGTTGCATGTAGAAAAATGTTCCTTTTTAGTAGTTTAGCAGGGAAATGTACCTCCACTATGGTTTAAAGCACAAGATGGAAAATTAGGTGAGGTCTGCTCTGCCTTCAACAGGAAAATCTTAAATATGGCTACATTATAAGAATTTTTGTGGGCCAGTAGAAACTCCATAGATGAGGATACCCAATAATTTTTACTATAAAAGGCAAGGTCCTTTCTGGAACTGTGGGATAGGAACAGGACATTCCTGGCAATTTCTTTCAGCTCTGCTGGAACAAGGTCTGATGGATTTTCCCTCCAGTATAATACATGGACTCAAGTCAGTTGACTTGAGGATGTTGAGGGAAGTCTAGGAACCATTCTGATGATTTATTCCCACAGCAGCTGGAAGGCACACACTGAGTGGTGTCAGGGCTTCAAGAAGGGAAACAGTGATGTGCCAAGCTGGAGGATTCTCTTGCTGCCTTGGGATTGCATGTTGTGATGCTGCTCAGTAGCATCTGTGCCAGGCACCAAAATGCCTACACAAAGGATGGCAGCCACCACCTCTGCTCCACAGCACCTGGAGGGCCTCTGCTAATGCCAAGACCTGTGATGAGGTCCTGAGCAGCTGAGAACAGGTTTTGACACCTGTAGGTGGGAGGGTAACAGAAGTCTTCAAACTGGGTCTTGGTTTAGGTGAGTGGAGATGGGAAATTGGCAAGAAAAATGTTGTAGGAGGACACCCTTTTATTTTCTGTTCCAGATCAAATTCCCCTCAAAATTCCTCTGCAGCAGGTAGAAGAATCACAGGTCTTGCATATATTCAAACAACCCAAATTAGAGGCAAGCAGGGTGATAATTCTTTCCTAAGGATGGGATGAGGATAATGTGCAGTAAACTAATCACAGGGTCGCCCACAGAATGATGACAATAAACTCAATATTGACCAGCTGCTCCCTTGGTGCTGAAAGAGGCAGGGCTGCTGGGGAAGAAATTAGATCATTACCCCAGACAGTGTTGTGATGTGCTGGTGACCAGGACGAGTTGGCTTTGGCATTTCCTAAACTTCAAGTGCAATTTTTCAGACTCTTTCATGTCATGGTATAGACATGCAGACACAAGTATGTAGTCATGTGTGTTCACCTGCAGAACCTGACATCTTAGAGAATTAATTCTATTTGTAGCCATACAGATAAAATGAGACTCTGTTCATGCTACCAGCACTGCCCAGTCAAAGACAGTTCTATAAAGAATTTCAAGGTTTGCCTTTAGGTTCAAAGATGTTTTTCTGCATGCAAAACAATAAGATATTGTTTTGCATTCAGTAAAACCCTTACACTGCTAATAACCACAAGCAGAAATGTGTGTGGCTGCAGCACATTTCCCTCAGTGCTTTCAAATATGAAACCAATGACCACACATTCATGGTGAGCCAATGCCCCCCTCTCATAGCTGAGCTTCTGACCTCTGTGTTACATTTGGATGCCCACACAGTTCCATTTGCCTAAATTTTTGGGCTGGTGGCTTAAAGATAATTAGTCTGTCATCACTGTTGGTCTCTTCAAGAAAAGGTGCTTGAACATGATTTGCTCCTGAGACATATATTTTCTCCCAGTGATTGCAGAAAACTGACTGGGCTTCATGAAAAACAGAGAGGGGAAACTAATCCAAAAGAATGAAGACATTAAATATAGTTAAAAGTCACTCTGTTCCCAATTTATAAGGGTGCTATTCTGAAGCAAAACTTTTAATTTAAAAAGAAGAAATTAATTCAATTAAAGCAGCTGCCTTCTTGTTTTAGTTCTGAGCTGCTTGAGCTCTTCACCAAACACATCGAAGCCTACATATAAAACTAGATATGCACTCACAGGGAAAGTTTTCAACAGTGTATTACACACAAGAGCAAGCAGCAGATTGCTTAAGATTACCCCGACATCCTGGACCAGTCTTGGAGCAGTAATATCTTCATGTTTGCTGTCAAGGCCCGTCACCCCAGCTGACCAGCAGGGACGCCGAGGCAACCCACATTACTCAATCAACTTTAAGTGTTATAAATACTGAGGTCCATAAAAAAGTACAATGTAATGATGACTTAAACAAACCCAATTCATCATCCCAGCTGCACACATATCATTTCCCTCAGGGTGACCAACCAAGCAGCAGTGAATTCAACCCAGGCCAGATTCCGATTCCATTTCTCTTCATCAATTTGACTTTTGGGTTTACCTCCCTCGAAAGGAAAAGAAAAAATATCCCCTTAAAAATGAATAAAAATCCCTCAAATCAAATACAGCTCAGCTGCTTGAGTCCCCTTTTTGTTGTTGTTGTACTCGTGTCCATGCATTTTGCCTCTAGTGATATAAAAGGAAACCCTTCAATTTAAAGGTCAAATGGGGGCCGTTTGTTTTAACCCAGTGAACCATGGCAGTGGTATTCACATATATTATCTTTTGTCCTTCAACAGTTGTTAGACTTGTAGCCAGAGGGGAGGCTTGGCAGATTTGCTTGCACTGTTTTTTTATGATATAAAAAATACAAAATTTCTGCAGTTAAGTGTGCTTGATTGAGTAATATTCTGAAAATCAAATCAATACCAAATCTGATTTTCAGTCAATGGTAAGGCACATTCACCAGCACTATTAAAGTTTATTGGTTTCATTTATTTAGAGAGGAAAAGTAGAGATTCACTATTCAATATGGGCTGTTCCCTTTCCTGCCTCCATCCTCTCCAATGCCTCCCCCTGATTTTATGTTTCCCCCTTTGCTAATCACCAAAATGTCATGTAAAAACACAGCAAATTATTGTTCCACTTTTCAATTCCCATGACATCACCTCGAATTCCCTCTGCTTTTTATTACAGGTTTGCAATTACAGGATGGATGGGCAACTCAGAAAAACGATATTAAAGAGAACTAGCATGATGTGCTGGTTAAAGCGAGGTTTCAGCTGCTTTCATTTCCACACAACTGTGGGAGCAAACCAGTTTGCACAGTCTGGGATTAGTAATTTTTTGTCTTGAATTAATGTGCATGCCTTTTCTGCTGTTGAATCTGATGGTATTTTCTCCAAAGGTGGCTGCATTTTAAGGTACAGAAGAACATGTTGCAAAGTTTAGATCTTTTTCTATCCTGTTGAAATTGGATGAAAAGAATATGGTAATCAGTGGGGCTGGAAATCTGTAACTGGCATCAAAATTTGGCTATTGCCTCTGCCTGTGTCTGCAATAAAATCAAACTGATTGGGATGCTTCAGTACAAAGCTCCTTGTCCTGAAAATTGCTGCAGTATTTTTCTTTAGGCAAAAAGCTGACCTGAGCAGAAGCTGAACTGTTCCTGTGAAAATTTGGAATGAACTGATACTTTCTAGGAAAAAAAGTTTGTTAAAATATTTATTTGTCAATGAACCTGAAAAAAAAATGCTGTTGACACATTTTTCCCCAAGGATCATAAAAACAAAATGATACAACGAGACAAAAATAAACATAAATCTGTGGAGGAAACTTAGCTATTCAAGTTTGTCATTAGAAATGCAGGGGGGAAATGCTATTTTTTCTACTTTTTATAGAGGTACAACAGTCTAATTTCCTTTAGATGAAATGCTTCATAGCTAGGCTGTTCTTTACTCTGCATCTATGCAGTCTTTAAGAGAAGACCAAATCTTGACTGTTATCATTCTTTCACTAAAAATAGTGTATATTTAGAGTGATACTCAAATTGTTGCACTGTTTAGTTTTGTCAATGAGCTCTGTGTGAAAGATGGGTGAGATAAAGTTTGGGGATAAGTTTTCAAGCTGCAGGAATTTAAATAGAATTTATATGGGATGTTCTCTCAGAGCCTGCACAATCCACTGACTTGTTTAGTCATATTTTTAATTTCTCTCTTTTGATACAAATGGATGCAAATCAAAGCACTTGCTAGGAGATTTTTGGATACCATATGAACTTCAAAAACTATTACTCTGGTTACTTTTAACTGCTTAGACAATAAAAACACAGACAGAAATTACATCAGTGTAGTAGAGTTGTGGTAGAGGTCTGAATTGTCCCCAGACCTGAGGGAACTACAGAAATGATAATTTCTGAACTGGGGGGATAAAAACCATAAACTTCTCAGGCAGGACAGAGTTGCAATTCCTGATGGACACACAGAACTGCCCAAGAGTTCAGACATGGACTGCCATCCTTTTCTTACCAGGAGGGCTGAGCATTTTGTAAATATGTCCATCTCTTTATAATCCTGTCCCACCAGCTCTCTCACCCTTGGCTTTGTACAATGGTAGTTTTATTAAGAAAGCAGGAGCTAAAATTACACAACTGGTCTTTAATGGAGAGCCAACATGGGCCTATCCAAATGAATGAGGAATGTGACACTGCAAAAAACATGATGCCAGTGTGATACTTACCTGCCTTATGGGGTGTATGCAGCACTTCACAATCTAGATCTTGTAGCAAATACTCTTAAATGACTGTTTTCACCTTATGTAAACATTGGCACTTACTCCATTTCAGGTTAAAGCTCAATGTCTTTGTTCTGGCTAATAATTATCATAATGCCCAAATTCTGATGGGCGTTGGTCCCATATGTCCTATTAAGATCTAGCACCAATTTTTGGATCCAACTGTCAGGCTGAAAAAAATTTTCAAGAGAAAAGTCAGATTTTATCTCATAGAGGCCAAAATTTCTAACTGTTGAATAAGTTTGTGGGGCTTTTTAAATTGACCTTAGAATAAAAAATAAACTAAGAGGGGTGAAATGTGCTTAGACAGTGTTTGTATCATTTATGTGTTTTTCTTTCATGCCATTTATTTTTCACTTTATCTAGATTTTCTTATTCCCTGTGTATCAGGTAACTCTCAGTGATTCTGTATGATCTAGGCAGCTGCAGCTGATATATTCTCCCTTGAGGTGTGCACACTGCAGTTTGTTCCAATATAACATTTTTAAGTATTGCAAAAAATGGGTGAGCTAATCTGGCAGCCTGCTCACTATCTGACATCTCTAGCTGTGCTGTATGACCCAGCCTCTGTATCGTTTGCACAATTCCCTAACTGATCTCCTCCTCAGGATTCTGCCCATCCATTCCTTTTGGTTATCAACCTCTGCTCCTGCAAGGAGACAGATACACTGGAAAAATACTTTAAAAAGTCAAATTTCCTGAGGCACTATCTCAAATGGGGCCATTATTTGTTGCATTGCTGTATCCTTCACTCTGTTTCACCCTCTTGGAAGAGCGAGTTTGCATGGGAAATTATTGTCTTGAAACCAGATCATCCTTTACATTCTCTAATCCTCTATTTTTCACTTGCTTGGATACTACAAAACTCTTCTTGCTGCACAGCTGATATGTTTATTCTTTAAGAATGCTGATCTTCCCCACATGTATACAGTACATGCATTACCATTTCGTCCTTCATCAGTTCTTGGACTCATAGCCAGAGGCAAAGATGTTAGGATTTGCTTGAGCTGAGCAATACAATATTTTTATTCAGCTGTGAAGTTGATTAATAATTTGGAAATCAAATCAATATTTTCTGTGACTTTCATTACAGTGGGGTTTGCATATAAACCTTTTGTACTGGCATTCCCAGCCTGGGTAGGGAAACACAGTAGAACTAGTGTAACAGATTTGGTGTCATTTTCTTCATGACATGGCAAAAATTAAGTGAAACTCCAAGGAGAAGCAGAAGGATGATAATTTTTGTTGTTTAACTTCCTCGATAATTCTTGATTGTTAAAGCAGAAAAGGTCTGGAATGCTTGCAGTTTGTAGTGTCAAGTATGAGGTGATTTACACAGTACAAAATTACTGACCCCCTTTTTATCAGACAGTTTGGATGTTTTAGATAGTCATATGAAAAATAAAGCTGCAAAATTCTGTGTCTTTTGATGGATAATGAAAGCTGATTTTCAGAGTCAATGAGTGCTCCAATTTTTCAGCAACACTGAAAAAACCCACCATGTAACTTTATCCTGGGAAGAAAATGTTTAAGAAGTGAGAACTAAACTTCATTGAAATTGGTGGGAAGATTAAAAATTTCAAGGCCTTGTAGTAAAGTCCTGTGTACCTAATTTAAATTAAATATGATTGGAAGCTTTGCCTTGAAATTCTTGCTGTTGTAATTTACACTGTGAACTTTCTCCAATGGGAATGTCTTTCTTGCTTGGAATCTGACAATAGCTCCCCAACACCAACCCAAGCTGGGACAGTCAACATGGAAAATTCCTGCTGTTGAAAGTGTTGGATTTTTGTTCCTGTTGCTATTTGGTGTCTTCAGAAATGTGCTCTTTCTGGGTACATCACAATAAGCATCAGAGAAGCATTGCAATGTACCTTATGTAGTTGACAAAGAGAGCTCATGGCACTCATTAAATCTCTTTGAAGGAGGCATGATTAGGATGCAAGATGCACAATCAGCCTCTGACACAATTGACAATATTTACATCCAACTCTGATCTTATTTGACTTCTGTTTATATGGCATTCAGTGTAATTTAAGTCTATATTCAGGCTCCAAATGTATCAGATTACCAGAAATCTATTAAAAACAGTATCCAGTCTTTTGATTTTTGTCTGAACCTTAATGAATGTCCTATTTCCTCACTTATCAGTTTTCTGAGGTAGGATATGGAGTATAGGAATGAAACCTTCAGATTAAAAAAATGGAGGTGGCATTGGAGAAATAAGCCTAGAGCTGCCTCTACACCATGATGTTACAACCTTCCACTTCCCACTCACTTCTGCAAAACTACGTTTAAACATAGGATCTAAAAGTTTTACAACTAAAAACATGTTTCAGCTGTACTCCAGATACATAAATTGGAACTTAATCTAAGGGATTAATTGAAGCTATACTTCCTCCAGAAGACTTTGATTTGGAAGACTAGGCCTCTGTACCTGTTGTTTATACAACATATGTGATTTTATGTAAATATATGTAAACTGCCCCTGTAGCTCAAAGGATGCTTTAAAAAACTGAGAGAGTCCAGAGCAATCAATAGAATCCTTTTCCAGAGTGGTCCTGAACCCAGCCATGAATAACATCATCATGATGCAGGTCAGCGTCACTTAGTCACTGATAAAACATTTCAAGAAACAGAATTTAAACTAAGTTTATCAGGATTGGGCTGAGGTAATTCAGCAGCCCAAGATGCTTAATTGTACTTCTTTTAGTGAAATCACAGTCTGCTGAAATGAATACTCACCTGCCTCCAGACACTTCAGGAGCCCGAGCTAAGCATTTCAGATATTTCACATATTGTTTCTTTATACACACTGAGATGGAGCTCAGGCAAGACCTTGTTTAATAACTTTGTTCCATAATATTCTACTGGATCCCTAAAATTTGTTCCAAATATCTGCCCATGGTCAACCATCTCTATCTTGGCCAGGAGGCCCATCCATTGTCAGCTGGCCTTTTCTTTTATCCCATTGCCTCTTTTGCTGGACCAGTGATATCAGTTTCACCCATCTGACACTACTTACCTTAAAAGCTGCAGTCTTATGTCCATAGTGCCCTTTTCTCATCTCTCCAGGAATCTGGTGCACTCTTGAAGGCTCTGGCCATGCAGTAACTTACTCAGTTGATGATTAAATTACATTTGTTACTACCAGCTGCAAGTAGACTTCACCAGAAGCCCACCCAAGGGCTCCAGGTACAGTCTTAAAAGTTAGGGAGAATAACAAATGAAGGTAGAAGTGTTCTACTTATTTTTGTCAGACTCTGATCCTGGAAAATGACTGCTGAGACCATCCAAAAGGGTAACTGCACAAAGCACAAAGATTACCCTAGCTAAGGTCCCTGCTATGTTCAGTCCTTTTTGGTTTTTTGCCTTGTCCGAGGAGATTTGATGGTCAGAACTATTGAACCTTCTCTGGTTCAAGTAGCTCAGACAGCTCCTTGTTGAATCCCCATATTCATGTGAGATGATGGCTCACACCAAGAGCAGCCAGAGGATTGAGGATATTAATTTTTAAGGGCAGAGGTGGCACCTTCACACGTGTTTACACAGACTTGAGCACTTCAGAGCTCTAGTCCAGAATGAGATTTCCAAGTTATGTTGTAGTACAAACAAACAATAACAACAGATAATGGGGAAGGGGAAGGGGAAGAGGGGGAAGTTATGATTAATTTTTATCAGATTTCCTTCTCCTTTCCACAGAGCAGTTCAATGTGAAGTCAAAGTTCATTGACACATTCTCTGTAGTGGGTGGGATGATTGTTTTATATTAGCCATTGACTTGGCCTGCATTGATCCTTGAGAATGTATCGCACAAATCATTTTGCACTAAACTGCTGAATCGATGAAGAAATCTCCTGGAAAATTTATATTAAAAGTCACTGTTTGCCTAAATGAGTTCCCTGTGCCCCATATTGAATATTTTGCTGATGAATTGAATGAGTTTAAATTTGAACATTGCAGACCCATTAAAGAATGAATTCTTAAATCAACTTCTGCCATTTATGATTGAAATGAGATTTCCTCTGCAATAGACTAGCTGTTATATAAATCAGTTGTGCATTTTATACTGTTCCATAAACAAGATATAATTCTTTTAAATACACAACAGGTGCCTTAAATCTTTTGATGCATCTTGTATTTATCTGATGTTGATATTAGTATATTTACACCAGGTAACGAACATGGGTTTATAATAGCATAGAGTTTCTGAAGGTTAAAAAAGCCATAATCTTTGTTCTTAAATGCAACTGAATTTTCAGGGGTTATACTCTACATCACTGCTCACAGCTGAAATCTAAATTTAATCTAAAATAAATAATTGTCCCTTGCACTATAAAAAAGCAAACCATCTTGAATAAGATTATGATTAGAGCAAATTTGATTTTTAGTATGACATAGAGGAACATTTTTCCTGCTATCTGGTTTTTAATATTGCAGCGAATAGTTGAATTTCTTTCCACTCAGACTCTCTGCACCTTAGGTGACCTCTACTTAGTGGTAAAGGTAAAGGATTTAGGTAAAGGATTTAAGCTGATACCAAAATTATTTCATGCACTGGTCCAGTTTTGGATACCCCAGATACAAGATTTCCATTGAAACTCTGCAGGAACAGCTGGTGTCAGAGAATGCTTCTTCCCTTTTCCCACAAATAACAGCTTTCTCACATAAATCATGTCCATTTGGAAAGATGGTTGTTTCTTCTCAAGCCATGTCAGGAGGTAACTGCTGGAGTCAGACTTGATCTTTGATGTCATAGGATGTTGTTCCCTGTGTTTCAGAGTTTGGGTCAGGTGGATCCCACAGGGGCACTAAGCAACAAATTGCTGTCCTCTTCCTCAGAGAACACATTGAAGTGGACATAAACCAAGACTATGAGGGTCAAACCAGGAGCTGGAGCAAATGAATGCATGTTATATGATATCTGGGAATAGTGCCAGTGTGGTCTCTATGTACTCAGCACCTTCTGAATAGACAAAAATTCCTGAGACATCCCCAGTAAAACAGAAAGCTTCAATGAGCTACAAGAGAGGAGCAGCAGTTGCATTGTGGATTAGCAGATAGGCAGGTCTGGAGGTTAATTCAACATTGCTCTGTTCCTATCTTAGATAATGTGGCATTCAGAAATGCCATAACATATGAAAAAGAATTCAGTCCCAGAGAAGGGACCATAATGAACACTGGAAATTCAATAAAATCTGGAAGCCTAACGAGAAAGATATGTTTTTGCCATTTCTTCACTGCTGTTGCCTTGAACACCCTGCAATGTGATTCAGAGCTCTGATGCACAGAGTGGGGGCCTCCAGTTAGCCCTCCTTCAATGCTCCCTTCAATGCCCATCTTCCTCCTCCTCTGCTCACAGCTGAGCACACACATGGATTTGCCCTGTGGGCTCACCCACACATCACATCACATCCCTGATGAGAAGCCAAAGTCCAACTTTAGGGTGTGCTGCAGCCACTTCTCCTCAGCTTGGATTTGACTCTTTTCCTGCAAGCAAGATGCTTTCCTTAGCCAAGCATGAAGGGGTGGTACAAGGTACTGTGACTATCCTTTGAGAAAGAAAATCTTTCTTTTTTTCATCCCATCCTTGCCAGGATTCAGAAGCAGCTTCCAAAGTAAAGAGATCTTTAAATCACAGGTGTTGCAGGAGGGCTGGAATAGCTCACTTTAACCAGGCTGTAAAATCTCACTATTGAGGCTGTAGTATCAGCTTCATCCCATGGCTTCTAATGTTTTCATGGCTCTGTGGGACTCTCTGATCCAAGGACAAGCACCAAGGGTTTTATAACTATCAGTTGATCATTTCTGCTA
This sequence comes from Agelaius tricolor, assembly GCF_023055355.1. Taxonomy (NCBI): domain Eukaryota; kingdom Metazoa; phylum Chordata; class Aves; order Passeriformes; family Icteridae; genus Agelaius; species Agelaius tricolor. The sequence goes on from NW_027269284.1 coordinate 5,064,138, forward strand.
AAGTAGGGGAGGTGGATTCTCAGCGAGATAACAAAGGTGTTATCTCTATCCAGGGAGGATATAAAGGATATTGGGAAGATAACATCTAATTGAAGATTCAATTTTCCAAGTGTCAAATTGTTTTGATGACTAATTGATTTACATAGACTGAATTCATTCACAGAGCAAGTATTTTTTTAGATCTTGGTGCCTTTTTTCTTCTGTGGCAGCACATAGGAATTGCTGTTCACTTTCTTAAAAATAAAAGATATAGACTGGGATTGGCATGGGAGATGTTACTGAGTTTCAGCTCTTTATCTTCTAGACATAAACACAGTAGGTCAGTGTGTCAGTAAAGGTGTGATTCAGGGATCCAAGCCCAAAAGTAGGTGACAGAAAAGGTCAGGATCTAATTGCTCTGCCTTGGTGCTGAGAGACCAAGGAAAGGAAGAAAACATGATGGCCTCAGGAAAAGCTCTTGCACAAGCCCTCCTTGGCTCAGTTTAAAAGAGGGATAATGGTGTTTACTTGCTGTCCTCAGAGGGATATTGTGAGAATTAATTAGCTAATGTTGGCAAAGTGCTGTGAATGTCAAAAATAACATGCAATGAGAATGCAGGATGAAGTGGTATGGAAGATTAATTTGGATACATTTAGAATAGATTTAAAAGTGAGATGTGACAAAAACATCAGTGAATTCTGTTGTATAGAAGCTTTTTTGCACCCACCTCAACAAGCTGGTCTGCTTTAGTGACAGCATTTTCTAAGCAGTTCCAGCAAAATCATTTTAGGAAGGAAGGAATTCACTTTCAAATCCCTCTACTGGTAACACCAGGCCAATTTCCAAAGGGCACAGAGGTGTTTCTTCTCTCTCCATATCCCTCATCTTTATCTTTTAATTCCTGAGGACTGATGGATGACACACTTTTCCAGAAGGACTTGGTGCTGAGCTGAGCACTGGCACTACCAGGATTTGGGTCCAGTGCCCTGCTCATCTCCTACCTCCTAAGAGAGTTCCTAATCTCAAAATGTTTCTCTGGGATGACTGAAACAGAAAAATTCTCTATAATTAAAGAATTTCTAAAATTATGATACCAAGGCAATTTCACCCTACAGGTGCAAAAGTGATTTTAAAATGTTGATTTACTTTTTCACTGAATATGCTGGAACCATATTAATAGTCAGACAGGAAATTTTCATATATGTGTTTTAGCAGGCAGAAGTGGTGTGTTTTAGTTTTTCACATTTTAATCTTCACCATATTCTTACTAAAAGATTCATGTCTGGGTAACACCTCAGTCAAAAGGATATTTCTATTGTCATCACTCTAAAAGATTTAATTAAAACATTTGTGATTCTTCACAAATTTTTAAATGTAATTTCATCTATTGATAACAATAGACATCAAATTTTTCTTAGCATGCACAGAAATTTAATTTCATAGGGCTGCGTTTATCTTCAAAAGAACACATTTCTTCAAAATAACGAAATAAATATTTTCAAATTTTTTATTAAAAATTCATAAAACCTTTTTCCTTGATTTTTTCTGGACACACTAAATGCAACTGAACACTTGAAAAAAAAAACATTTCCATGAGAATTTTTATATTTGGAAAAATAAAAGTGATGCCTTTATTAGGAGCCATACTTGATGCAATTGGACATTATAATGACTTCTTTATGTCTCCATACCTTTTACCCTAAATATAACTTATTACATACCTAATAATGTCTTGGTCAACAAATAGTGCCAGGTGTACAAACAGATGGTTTTGTGGAGACCAGCTGAGACTGGTTTGAGGCCACCACACTCATTTCACCAAAAAGCTGCTTCAGCTGCAGAGAGCAAATCGAGGTGCCAGCCCCACTGATGTTTGTAAATGGTGGTTGATGGTTGTTTATTCTTCATATTGTGTACTGTAGTACAGATTATGCATTTTCTTTATTATGGTTGCATTTCGGAATGCTCTTTTATAGTGGATAAAATGCCAGAGCAGGGTAAGCACAATATTGTTGGAATGTGGCACTGTCCCCGTCCCACAAAACACAAGTTTGTGAGTATGAAGCATATTTTCTCTTGCATTTTCACTTTCTGAGTGCTAATAAAGCAAAAAGCAAGTCTTTTGAGAGGCGTGGCTGGCAGATAATTGCTTTCACAGAATAAACTCAGTATCTTCCTTTTTGCCATCTAACATTTAAAATCATTTTACATATACAGAACATTTGATTCTAATTGGATGAAGTATCTTAATTCCTGTTACAAAAAAAAATACTGTTAAATTGATATTACTTCATTGATTTTAATAAAGCCTTTGAAGATCTGAGAACAAAGGGTCCTATTGGTTCTTTAATTAGTAAAGGATTTATTCAATAAGTTATCGGACAAGTTAATTTACAGGACTTAATTTTGCTATTGAAAGGTTTAGCCTCCTTCCCTCCAAAATTGGGACGATGGACCATTCCAATACTGTGAAGGTGATGACCTTGTGATAACCTGTGTGTTCATCAGTCAAATTACTGTCCCCAGTAATGATAATGCCAAAGCTCTGGAACACTGGGGCAGCTAATCTGTATTCAAATTACACTCAATGAAACAGCAAGCACAATTCGAGTAATAACTCACTAGCACTGAGAGGTGAAGGGAGATGCTCAGACCCCTTCATGCAGATTGGACATTATCATACATTTCTTAGGTGTTGGACAGGTCTGCATGAGAGGGTTGTTAATGAAAATATCAATCAAAAACTCTGCTGACTTAATGGTCAATTTAAATTAATTAATTGGAAAGGAAAAAGTTGAGAAGGACAGCATTGATTGTTTAGCTCGGAGCAGTTGGCAGGCTCAGAGAACAAGGTTGTCCAAATAAGACCACATTTCCTCTGTCAGCTGATGCTTTGTGTAAAATCTTGTGTTTGAAAAGGTAGGGAAAACAGTGGGATGCTGTAATTTGAGCACTTTGAACTGTGGGTCAGTGGGTTTGGGATGGGGTGATGAATGTGATTTTATAATATCAGCCTTGGGAAGGAAATCTGCAGGAGAGGTAGAAGTGAGCTCTATTCACCAGCTGAGGATTTGACCCTCCTTCTACAGACACATGCAGGAATGCTTCCATTCCTTCCTCCTTCCATTCATAGCCTGTTTTTTATCCTCACAGCTTGTACTTTCTAGCTCAGGACATGTTTGTCAGTTGTCCCTAAAAGGCTGACTCTCTGGAGGTCAAGGGGAGGATTCCTTTTGATTTAGGGGAGAGAGAATTTCAGCCTCCATCCGCAAGGGGACTCCTCACAAATAAAATTGGCAATCAGGAAAATATTTAATGCATGGAAGCATCTGTAAGAATTTTCTTATTAATATGAAAGGCAGTATGTGTTTTGTGAAACTCATGTAGTCTTTGGGATTCATAAAATATTAAATCTATATTTTAAATTGTGTGTTTTGAAAATAAAAGCTTTAAATGAAAATACTTTCTATACCTAACTCTATATTTATACCTATCTGTATAATTAAATATCAGCAAAATTTCTGAAGACAAAAATGTCCATAGTATTTTAAAATGCATTTTTGCTTCTTACATAAGCAAAGGTGACAGTAATTTGGTGTAGGAACAGGCTAAAGCTTGAAATGAAATCAATTTTTTATACCAGATTCCTGTGTTTTGAACCCAAAACTCAACATTGTTTTTCAATTCAGTGCTAAGGAAATACAGCAACATTTACTAAATTCATGATGTTTTATCTGTCTGAAGCACAATCCAAACTTCCTGCCAGCTGTATTGGGTTGTGGTGTGGGTGCAGTCTAAGATCTGAGCATCCAAAATATTTTTGGAGACCCCGTAAAATTCAAAACTGTTACTCCAGAACATTTTAATCTCAACACTTTTTTTCTCCCTCCTTTTTCTTCAGCCAACTATTTTGTTTTGGTTTAAATTTGTTTCCTAATTCTGCTCTTTCTAATTCACACATTGTCGTTTGCATCAGAGCAGAATACAAACATCAACCCTGTGCATAATGCAGGGGGACATAAATATGAGATGTAAAATGAAATGCAGATGCAGCAGCTTTACTGTGGAAAGCATCTGACAGGCAGCACTAGGGTTGGTTCTAACGTTGTTTTGATAATTCTTTTTATTATCACAAAAAGGATGGGAACAGAAAATTGGCCTAATGAGACAGAAAGGAACCCAAAGAAAGCAATTAGCCCCATAAAAACAATATGGTGATTATACATTTCAATAAGTGACAACAAGTGGAGAAGTACCTGGCACATTAGGGAGATGAAGATACTGCACTGACTTTCAATTCCTTCTTTTCCTTCTCCACATATCCTTCCCTCAAGACAGTATTAAAATGATAAAAAGGAACTCAAATGAACGTATTTGCAAATTAAATGTAACTGGATCCTAAGCAGAATTCAGGGGCAGCTCTCCAATCAGATTTCATACCTGACTTCTAGAAAATGCTTAGCATGATGGACACACAGTAGATCAGGGCTGCACTTTACTGAATATGCTGCAAAGAAAATTTATAAAGGCTCAAAATGACCAAACAACCCATGGCTGTGTTAGGACGATGTCCCAGAGTAAATCTTGTTTAACTTCAGGAGCTGAGTCATGCTTTCAGTTCTCTCCATCCCTCACCTTTTCAGAGCTATCTCAGAGAATGTTTCACCCAGGCCCCAAAGGGAAGTAGGTGAAAACAGCAGTGACACAGGAAGGGCAAACAGCACACCAGGCAAAGCCCACGGTGCCACAGCCTTTCAGCAAAGCAGCTCAGCACAGCCCAGACCTGATGATTCTGCAGTTCAAAGATGTGCCTGGCTGAGCTGACTTCTTTCTTGCTGGACTGTGTTAATGTAATGGTTGTACAGCTCAAATGCAATCTCAATAAATGGTGTTGCTGTTTGCAACCTCTCTGGCTTTGCTTTCAGATCTAATCTCCCACCAAAGTCACCCAGGGTGTCTTTGACTCTTCAGCACCCTCACAGCAGCTGAGCCACCCCATGGCTCTATCACCCCAAAATTCAGCCAGTACAACCCTTCCACACAACTGTGGCTATATTCCCATGGGATTATCCAGAAGCCATAGAAGATCTAAAGGTACATTGAAGTCCTTTCTTGCAGTTTTATCTAAGTCTGCCCTCTATTCTGTTATATTGGTCTACTTGGAGGAGAAAATTTTGTAGGGATGATCCCTATGTTAAGGTACATCAATGAAGAGTAGGGCAGAAAATGTGTGAAAATGCAGCTCCTGGTGACCTTATCTGAGCCCTGCCTCAGTTTTCTCATTTAGGAGGTAAAGATATTAACCAGGCACCAGAAAGTTTTATTTCTAATCCTGACACCGATTCTTTCTGTGGTTTTGGAAAAGCTACTTAGACTGACCAAATCATTCCATTGTGTCCAGAAGGGAATAGCAGCATCCAATGTGTTCACTCTTTGTGGATGTCCAGACCCCTTGCCAGCACTAACTTTCCTGTGTGCAGCATGAGGACTGGACAAATCTGCCCCAGCACTGCCTGGGGAGTGTCTTGCTCGGGGGGAATGGATTCTCAAGCATATCCCAGGAGCCTTAAGGCTGAATAAATTCTGATTGTCTGTGGGATCTAGTGTTAAATGCTGGATTTCCCTCTTGGCCTGAGGGTAATGCAAAAATGTGTATGAACTATTTTTAGCTGTGCTATAAAGAGACAATTAAGTTATCAGAGAATATAATTAGAACAGAACCACCATGCTAAATTTGGGGATTAGATATTATACCTTGTAATTAATCAGCTTGAATAAAGTCATCCTGGAGCAGAATTGCATGAACCATTTTATTCTCCTGCTGGCTCAGGGTAACAGGTTCTGAGAGGAGTACTTGTGAAGGGCAAAGGGGTGTTGTGGTTGCAGTAAGTCAAGAAATGGCCTTGGGCACTGCTGGAGGTGCTGAGGGTCCCAGCCCAGCAGGGAATCAGCCTCATAGCTCTGAGGTCAAACCTGGCTGCGCCAGTCCCAGCCTGTGCCTCAATGTACTATGAACAGAGCCTTTCACAGCCTTAGAATTTCCCAGCATGGAAAGCAAAGCAGGCACAGAAGTTGTTAAAAAAAGATGGCCTTTGCTCTGTGAGTGTGTCAGGACCAGGCCATGAGCAGAAAGTATTAGTATTATTTTATTTTCTTATGAATAACAATAAAATATTACACTGAGTGCAAGCTTGATGTGAGAGCTAGTAATATTATTGCCCTTGTAGTATTTAGTTTGCTTGTATATTCTCTTGACTCCAGATGGATTTTAATTTTGTGTATGGTAGCTACACAGAGTGCACGTAAAAGCTTTAATAAATCTGCTTGTTCAAACTGAAATAGGCATTTTGTATTATGAGATTGTCTTGCTCCAAAACAAATCCACATGATTAGAGTAGTGGATTCAACTAATTGTCCTCCAAGCAGCTCCTATGGGAAAACAAAATGTTGTCTGTGTTAACAGTGCCTCAGAGAGGGATCAGTCAGGATCAGCAAAAACATGGTACCACATGCTGTAGCATTGTGTTGTTTACCAGATGGCAGGAGGATAATTACCATAAAATCATTATTGCTTGCTTTAGGGTAAGTACCATCATAAAAACTGATATCTGAACTGAGTCCCAAATCCCAATATGTAACTACTGTTGAATTTCTAGAGAAATGCAGAATCCCAGTATCAAGATCTGGATTTCACTCTGGATCAGATTCTGAAGTGTGAGGGGTTTTTTCCAGAAAACTCCTTCTTCTGCTGTTCATGTGAGATACTAAAGTGAAAAATGCTTTTCAGAGACTATTCTATTCTATTCTATTCTATTCTATTCTATTCTATTCTATTCTATTCCATCCCATTCCATTCCATTCCATTCCATTCTTCTCTAGATCCTGGCAACACCTAGCGTTATTAGCAGTAATATTAATTGGGTTATTACAATTCATAATTGGGTTACTACAATTCATAATAATAGCAACATGTTGCTGAAGATGTGAGAACAAATACTAAAGCAGCTCAGACTCCAGAAATGCCTCTCAGGCTGTGAGGTGAGCCTGGGAATTGCTGAGGTGCAGGTGTCCATGTGATTTCTATTTAAAGGCAGGTGATTTAAAGGCATGATTCCAGCCCTCAGTGCTTCAGTTTTTCACAGTAAAACTCTGTGAATCTTGACATGGAGAGAGCTTGATAGGAGAGCAGCTGGGTCATTCCTTCTACCAGCTCAGTGCTTGTTTTTAGAAGGGAGAATGTAGAAGCACAGCTGGAATGATTGCTCCAGGACTGCTGGCTCTGGCAAATGTTGTTTTATCTAGTTTAGAAAGACTCTCAAGAAAGAGTCCACTCCTTAAATCTACTTTATTTGGCCCTTTTCATTGAGTGATGCAAGGAAGTGTCAGGCTGGCTTTCATTAATGACATCATTATAGGCAAGGAAAACAGAGGGAGGCACTGCTAGCAAGAAATTCTGTGGCACCACAGTGAGAATTGCCTGACCAATGTTACAGCTCTGTGATGAGGACATGTGGGGTTACTGCAAAATCAACATAACTGCAAAATCCTGCAAAGAACCACCCAGAAATGTTCAGGGTGGCTGAAGAGATGATTAACAGAGACTTCTGTAGCTTTGACCCTACTGCAGGCCAGCACAGTTCTGTTGTTAAAACCTGAGGCTTCTACCCATGGGACCTACACTCACAACTGTGTGATCCTGCTCCTGAGATGAAAAGGTTAAAAAAAGGTAGGGATAACATTGTCTGCTATGTTTAGTTTGTACATAACTTCAGAACAGTCGCCAGGTCTATTAAACTGTCTCTTCTGATCACTCTGGTCCTTCAAGGGTGGTTTTATAAAGGATCTGAGTACTTAAATTTCAGTGAGATTTGTGAATGTCATGTTGTGGTACTCCTTTGAAACTGCCTGCCTTCATTCAACTAAAACTGCAGAGAAAAGCCAAAGTACGAGCTTTTCATTTTGCAGATTGGTACTGTAGACAATTGGCCATTTGTGGGTCACTTTGCATATTCTCGAACAGAGCAGGCAAAGCCAGTGCAACACACTCTGGCATTACATGCTTGAAGACCACTGAAGCAGATAGCAATTCTCTAGTAAATTTTTTTGCAAATTTTTTTTTTTTTTTTTTTGCATGTCATCACTGTCGGAAGAAGAAGAGCTGGCCTTTCTGGTTTTTTCCCCTGAGTTTTACTTTCTTACTTTCATTTCTTACCATTAAGGCTTGCTCCACCTTGTCTGCCTCCAATGTTACGTTCCTGTGTCATCATTTCTGATTTTCCACTGCTCTGCAGTATCTGCTGGGGGAGTGGTCAGGGTGCTGCTGTGCCTGACCTGCTGTCAAACCACTGGCTTCCCTCAGTTCATATCTGGGGCCTGAAGGGAGTGAAGAGCTATGAATGCAAGCTCCAGGCAGCATGAGTCTAGCCAAAGCATCCATACAAAATACTGGAGAGCATCTGAACACTGCAGGCAAAACCATGGCAAACCTGCCCTGGCATCGGGGGTGATTTGGCAGTTCATGGTCTGGAGAGCTGGAACCATCAGTAGCCAGTGGAGAAAGACACAATGAGAGCTGATGTTTGCACAGCTGAAGATGGACTTTCCATCTGACTAAACCCCTGGCAATTCTGGAGTAGCCTGAAGACTCAGAAACACAGTCCCAGCTACAAACAGCTGAGATGGTGTTGATGATCCTCTCACAGAGAGACCCCCATGTCCTATTTGGGAATGCTCTGTGCACAGAGAAATAATTTGTCCTGCCAATTTTCATCATTGGTAGCTACCGAGTGGGTCATTAATATGCTGTGTAATTCCAGCCTAACTATTCTAATGTGCATTGATTTCATCTTATGTGGGGAAAAGAGCTCATTGCTTATTATTGTCTGCAATATATATCCATGGCAAAGGCAAAAGCTCACCACTGGCCTCTCAAGTGGCTGAGAGGAGTTTGCTGGAAATGGGGCACTGTCTCTGAACACTTTGCAGCAGAGCACTGGGATACCAAAGGCTCCTCTGCTGTGGGGAGAGATGCTCCAGCCCCTTAATCATCTTCAGACATGTTCACAGGACTCTCTCCAGTCTGTCCATGTCTCTCTTGCAGGAGGACCCAGAACTGGACATGGTGCTCCAGATGTGGCTTCACCAATGATGAATAAGGGGAAGGATCAATTCCCTCCACCTGCTGTCAACACTTTTTGTTTTTCACTATTCTGTCATGGGTGCAGGTGCTGGGAAACATTTCTTGGTGTGTCACCAGTGGCTTAAACTCTCCAAATACTTTGCCACAGCTCTGAAAAAAAATCATACTGCAGCTGGAAAACACCTGTGGGATACAGATCAAGAGAGTCATGCATGCAAAAACAACAAGAGAACACAACTTTGTGGCTCATGAATATTTCTTTTCCACCCAGTTACTGTCCCACCTCTGGCTTTCCTGTGAAAAAGTCTTATTTTTATTTCCTTCATATCACCTGTTGATGTTGAGAATTTTTTTTCTAAGCCCTTCTCTGTGGAGGTCATTCCTGTCTAAACAGACCCCCAGGTTTTTAAAGAGCTATTTCATGTTCCTATCTAATACCTTACATGGACTTTGGGAGCTCACTGAATTTTGTTGAGGGTGGACACAGTCAGGACTGTGGGTCCTGTGAACTTTTCAGCCACATTCAAAAACTGCAGGTGTGACTGTGTTCAGGTCACCCCTGTTTATCTGTCACCCTCTGCTCTGCCAGGCTGGGTGAAGCCAGGCAGCTTTCCCAGGGACAGCTGTTGGCTGGAGAGCTCAGTCCACATGGGCATGTGCATAGCCTTGGTGGCTTGCCAACATATCTTACTGCTCTTCAGACATGCTAAAAGACTCTCCATGTCAAAAATGTCTTTAAACATCCACAGAAACACACAGAGAAATACAAAATAGAAGTAATGTTGCCAGACTATGTACTGGAAAAGAGCCAGCATGGCCTTTGCAGGACTTTTGACCTTGCAGGTCCTTCCATGAGCATGGCCCACTCTGTTTCCCACCCCAGGTACAGTAGCCAGCATGCCTGCAAGGCTGTTTTTAGACTAATTCCTGCTAATGTCATGCATGGCTAGTTAACCTCCATTTGATCTGTCTTTTAGAGATTTATTCATCAATAAAGGTGTTATTACTCCTTTGATGATAGTTAGTATCATTTATATGAATTGTCTATTGACGGACACATTTAACAAAGGGTGTTTATGTGCTGAACAATCACAGAGTTTATTTATCCAATAATCGTAGAATCGATTAGGAAAAAAAAATCAAGTTGAAAGACTTCTTTGAGATTTAGAGATTTCACAGTTTCCATCTGTGTCCAAGATGTTTAATTTGTGTTAGGTATGTATTACATTTCACTAGGATTGTTCCTATAAGAGGGTCTTATAGATCAACCTCTGGCAGCTCTCAGGTGAAGGCTGAACCTGGCCAGCTTGTTTAAGATGATGTTTAGGTATTTTTGATCACAAATGGCAGTATTAAAAAAAACAGAAATATTGGACAGTGAGTGTCTTGAGGCACTCTCAGGAAGGGTACTACTGATCACACTTGCCTTCCAGACAAAGTACGTTTTCAGCACTAAGACCATCATCTCTACAGTGGTTACAAATCTCTACTAATGACTGAAGGAGATGAAGCCTGTTGTCCTGATGCCTTTCACTGGCTGATGCCATTAGATTTTCACCAGGCATATCACTGTTCTCTTGTACTCAGATAAAAATTCAAACTGAATCCAAAACAGATAAAAATCCAAACCCTTCATATCTAGCAAGCCCTGTAGAGCTGCTGTTGCTCCTGGATTGCAGCACAGCCATCTCTGGTGCAGGGGGACAATGGAGACCTCCAGTAGGACACATCCAGTGCTCACATCCCCCTGAAACCACCACAGCTGGCACCACATTCCCTCTGGGAAACCTAGGATATTGAATGCCAGATTTCTGTGTTTAGTGACCAACATTAATCCCCCAGCTTCCCCAAGCCCCAGATGCCAAGCCATCACCATATCATGTTTGGCTCTTAATACAGACATTGCAAACATGCAGAGTCCTTGTCAAGGCAGCACTCCTTGGTGTGGGTGGGAGAGCCCATTGTTTGCCTAGGATTAAATAGAGGGTGGTTTATATCCTAAGATCCTGACCCTGGCAGTTTCACCATGTCAATCATAAATCCTGCTCTCTGCATTGACTTACAGTGACTTCCAGTTTCCTACAGGTAGGAAGTGAGGCTGGGCTTTCATCCTGCTAATGCTCACCCAGCTGTGTTCATTTGGAAACATGTGATTCTTTCTGTAGGACTACAGAGAACATCAGAGGAGAACCTGGGCTGCACAGTGCAAGGTCCTGCGGGGACCTCAACACCCAAGGACAAAACCATTGTTTGGCACTCACTACAGTAAACAACTCATTCCTTAAGGCAGGGAGTAAAGACTGCAGGAATGCAAGAGAAAATTCCCAAGGATAAGGCCTGAGGAGTTGTTTAAGAAACAGTGTTTTTTCACCCCTTGGTATCACAGAAAGCAGGAACTGAGGGGTCTGAGTTTGTGTTGGGATCTTATAAACAGGCAGGCTCAGCCTCTGTGATTAGAATCCAGGTCCCCAGAGTCAGTCACAGTTATCAGCTCTGGGATGTCCAGCTGTGGCACAGATTCCCTGTTAAAATACCCTCATGAGCAGGGAGGGCTGAAGGGGATTGGTTTGCTATTATTAGTCACTGGCCAAAAGCTTTTGCACTCTAGTTTGAAGGAATTTTTGATCTTTTGATTTTACAGGAGACTGGAATTGATAAGCCAGGGGATTTCAAGGGCTGCAGTTTCAATCACACCCTGCTGCCCACCCAGGAGACTCTGACCACAGGGAAGGACAAGCCCTGGGATTTCAAGGTTTAGTCTGAGGCCACCAAGTCCCATAGCTCGAGCATTACCAGTTTTGTAACAGCCTGAGCTAAGCTCTGGGAGCAGCAGCTTAGCTGGCCAATGTCTTTGTTAGATGCACTTGGAAGTGGTAGAGACTAAAGCCCTGATCCTGTGAAATTTGCTGGGTGGAGGCAGAAGGCTTTCAGTGCTGAAGAAGTGTCAATAGGGTGCTGAACTTACTACATCCCGAATGAGTGGGGGCTTGTCCTTCTTTCCTGAAAATAAAACACTACAGAAAACTTTCCTCAGGAGAAGTGTGAGAAGGGGACTGACAAACACAAATTCAGATGTTACACCCTGTAAGTCCTTCCCTGCCCTCTTTGTATGGCTGCTCCTCTGAGATGCCTTTCTTGAGGTGATACTGGAGGTGTTGATCTCAGACGTCTCAATCTGAAGTGCTCTTACTTTGAAGTCACTGTGGTACAACTGAAATCTGCTTTATTCTGTGCTCTTCTTACGTGTACTTACAATTAGTAGTGTGTTTGTTAAAATACTCTCCCTTCATAGGGAAAACCAAGACAAGCTGATACTTTCTTTGAACTGTGTACTTTAGAAATAAAACTCTTTTGCTCAGGGACTCTGGTAAAATTTTCACTTAATTAAAATGACAATAACAGCAGCAGAGATGCAGTTGCTGAGACCCAAACCTGTGGCAGTCACAATTGCATGGGAGCTGAGACTTGGCAGATGCAACTGCTGCTCCTGTTCCCTTCCCAGGAAATGTGGAAACCTTCTCAGCATGCACCAGAGGCAAACCCACCACTGCATTTATATATATATATATACCCATATTCTGAGAATTCATGTACATGTATATATATATTGGAATATACATTTCTGTATGTGTGTGTATAAGCATGTGTCCATGACTAGCACTGCATGATGTTTCTGCAATATTTGGCAATGCCTTCACAAGAAAGGGCTTTATAAGCAGAACAGTGGAGAAAAAGCATTATTAAATGCATGTGCCTTGGTTATAGCAAACAAAAATATGAATTATCCCATTGGGTTGATGAAGATATAAAAGAGGAAGACACAGAGGTATATAAATAGCATCAACTCTAACTTGTATCCCTCTTTCTTCAGCACTGGTACCAGCTTGCTTTGTCTGGGAGTTTCCCAGGTACAATGGGATAACTGAGAACCTGCTCTGGTCACTTAAGCCACAGGGGAAGAACAAATTTCTTAGGTTTGTTATTCTTTAAAATGTTTATCAATGCTAAGATCTGAGGTTCCTGCCACAAGCCCCATGTATGGGACAGCAGGTATGTGCCCAGGGAGTGGGCAGGAAGGAAACACCTCCACACACCTCAGACCTTGTTGTCCCTTCCCTCTTGCTTATGGGAAGAGCTGTAGGTGTGTCCCAGTGCCACTGCAGCCAAACAGGACAGCAGCACTTCAGGAGACTCCTGGAACCACACATTGCTCCTTATGCTGATTTTTCTGGCTTTTTAAAAGTCTTGTGCCATCTCTGAGGCAAACACCATGACCCAGGCCCACTTGCAGCTCATCTTTGTACCTGTGCTTCTTACTTAATTAAACTGTGATTTAGAGCTCAGTGGTGAGATCTGATGATGCTCACATGCACATATCACATGATGCTCAAAAGTGGAATTGTCCTTTTTTTCCTCCCCAAAAAGATGTCCTAGGCACAAACCACCTGACAGCATCTCCAGCTACCTGGGCCACTCCATGTTAGAGAGGTGATCCCACAGGTCCAATCTGTACCCCAATTTCTGGACTAAACTGTCCTTGTGTTTCATGTCTGCATAGGTGACAGCTGAGAAATGAAACCCAGTCCTTCACATAGAGAACTATGAGGAAAACAGCAAGTTTTTTTGACAGGGCAGAAATCCCATTGCCTAATTTGAAGAGAAACTTCGTGAATTAATTCAACAATGACTTAGCACGAGTTGAGTCCTGGAGAAAAGCTGACAGAGGCCATTGGGGTTGCTGTCAAGAGGAACATAAAATGTCACACATTTCTATTTTAGTAAGGATTTCGATACTGTTTCCCTGAAATTATGGACCTGAAGCTGAGATATTCAGATCGCTCCCCAGTGTCCTGCGGTGCTGGAAGGATCCTGTAGGCGGCTGGCCATGGGGGCAGGATTCCATCATCCCGAAGTGATGCTCTCCTCTCCCAACCCCACCTTACAGCCCAAGACTTTTCCTTGGGCTTTGGTGCCATCCTGTGGCAGCAAAGCTGAAAGGACACGAGCAAAATCCTCGAGTTTTGGGCGGTTCCTGGGCACACACGAGACGCTTGCAAACAAGATTTAAATCTTTCCCCAAATTTCAGAGTGTGAGACAGTGCAAGTGCAGTGGCCAGAGAGAAACTTTTGGTGATGTTTGAACCAGGCAGAAAAGTCAGCTTTTAAAAAAAAAAACCCCTCCAAATCAAAGAAAATTGAGAAGTTTGGCTTTTAGAAAATATTAATGAAGGTGCCTTAAAGATTGTGTGTGAAAATCACACCAATATTCTCCAGATTTTCAAGTGTTCTGTTTCTTAAAATAAAGATCTGGGTCTTCAGCTTGGGTAAACTACTGAGACACAAAGTGGACACAAAGTGAGTGGAGCCAGATATATTCCACCCGAAATTAGGCTTAAATATTTCTGTCTAATATGAAATATGGTTTAGAGTTTAAATAACTTTGTTTTATCATGGAGGATTTTTTATGTTTTTCATGTCATATCTCTGAATTTACAACATGTTGTGTTATCCACATTGAGTGCATCAAATTCTCTGTATGGTCAACAGAGTGTGCTTTGACTCAAGATTGGCATGGCCTTGGCTAAAACATGTCTCACAGCATGTGGACAGCTGAAATTTTAAGGAAATTAGGCTTGGGTTATTCCCATGGGCAGATATTTGAACTTTTAGAGATGGGAGTCTTCTTCAAATTTTCCTGTCTAATCCCCCAGACAGTGAATCCTGTTTCCCCACAAACCTCTGGTCTACTTGATCCCTGATGCTGTCCTCTCTCTCATGCACTGTTTGTAGATGAGGAAGACTAAAAATAAGAATTTACATCAGTCTCAGGAATTCTCTTTTTTAATGTATAGAGGGGTGAAGATGCAATGAACTTTTTTCTTCCTCTCTGCCAATAAAAGTAGCTAGCTCAGAAAAAACCAGCTTGGCATAACATTAATGGTTGGTATTGGTGGGGGGGGGGGGGGGGGTGTGTGTTTGAATTTTTTTGTTTGTTTGTTTTTGGTTTTTTTGTTTTTAAAATAAATACTTAGCCTGCACAACTCCTATTTAAATAAAAATGTAAAGTCCTGGATTTTTTTGGCAAAGAATGTAGTAGGACTGTTAAAATCATGCATAATTTTAATCCTCAGTGCTTGTCATTGAGGTAGGAAATGAAATAGCTGCTTTTGAATCCTCTTGATTTTAACCTAGCTAAACACAAAATGAAAAGGCAAAACACAAAATAACACTTAGGCTAAGTTCTTCTAAAAATCCCCAGTATGTCAGCATAACCCTACACCTGTCTGATTTTAAACCTAAAGGCCGAAACTTCAGCTTCTGTAATTCACCACTGCATAAAATAAAGGGAATGAAACAAAGTTATTACCCTCCTCTTGTGGACACAAAATTTTCCAGGTAGGGGAGTCCACAACACCTATCATATGGATTGTTTTGGCTTGGATTTATTTGGTATTAAGCAGTGCAAATTGCAGGAGTAACAGCTGATCCATCCTGCCCTCACAGAGCACACATTTCAGTGTACCTGTAAGATCCTGAGATCATGTAGATACAGGAGACAACTCTTTTTTTTTTTTTTTTTTTTTTGCATTCCAGCTTCTGTCCCTGCTCCCATTCTAGCTGTAGCATCCTCCCAGAGTAACAGGCAATAATGTTGGTATGACTTTGCCCTGCCATTATGGGTGCCTGCTCTTTCCCAGCTGTCTTAGTTTATGTTCATCCTTAATATTCTACTGCTGAAGTTGTTAAAAGTTAGCAGGGGGCTTTTGTCATGAAGAAGACAGCTTTTGTAAAACTGAGCTGGCAAGCTGACCACCTCAACTATCAACAACCTAGATACTAAAAGCCCTTTAGACCGTCCCGATTTTCATGTGTCTGACATCCCTCAGCTTTTTCCTCCCATCCCTATGAGCTGAATATTTGCATGGCAGTAATGTGGAGAAGCACCAGAAACAGCAAAGGCTGGGGCTGTTCCAGGGCTGGAGCAGCAGCTACACAACAACCGGGTGGTTCACTCTCTGAATTAATTCTTCCATCTCGCACTGCACATGAACTGTAGAAAGAAGGGAAAACTGTGCAAAAGAAGGGAAAACTGTACAAAGAAGGGAAAACGCTGGAGGGCCCTTCCCGAGCAGGATTTTCAGTGCCTGCAGCGAGACCTTTCCAGGAGCTCCGCTGACACTCGGTGGTGCCATGGGGAACTGCACAGCCCCGCTCCAGCGCTGCCCTGGGCAAGCCAGGCTCCTGTGCCTTCTGCAGGTGACAAACCAGAGCCCTAGAGCTCGCACTGGTCACCCCGGGACTCCTCCTCTGCCTGCCTCTGTCCTGGTTTAACGCAAATTTGGGAGAAAACCTCCAAAAGGGGGCCCCTCCAGAAAGCAAACCCACACGGCCCCTCTCTCCAACCGGTTCAGGAAAGATTCCTTGGAGAGAAGTGGAAAGAACCTGTTTATTTAACAGGCACAGCACCCCCAGCACACAAAATGAACAATACTGGATGACAAAGCTCTTTCACTGCTCTGAAAAAGATGACAAATTCAGAAAGTCTCTCTGGGGGTGGTTGCTCTGTTATCGGTCCCTCCGGCTCTGGGGCAGCTGCTGCCCAGAGTAGGCCCCGTAAGCCTCGAGGTGCAAACTCTCGGTGTGTCCCAGGCCCCAGTCCGGAGCAGGTTCAAGTGGTTCCAAAAAAGGGAAAGTAAAAACAGTCCAGGGAAAAATTCAGACTGCTTAGCTAAACTAACTAATGAGCAGAAGCAAAAAGCAAGAGCAAAGCAAAAAGCCAAGCAAAAAGCAAAAGCAGGACTATGTACTGCCCCATCTGTGTGTCCTGCCAGCTGTGGGGGAGCAGGCTGATAACAAAGCAAAACAAAACTTTCACTCTTCAGAGCCAGTCTTGAAGGCACAGAACATAATATCCAGCATAAACAGAACACACCAATGGGGATACAAGCATCATAACGTCACCCTAGGACACTCTATTTCTCCCCAGTGTCCTTAATGCTAAATAATTACATGGGAGTAATTTATTGAAAAGTAAAGAACCTGGAGGTAACTTTCTAGACGTTGGCCAGGACCTTCTGGTTTGCTGGTCTTTGAAAGATGAAGATCCCTAATTCAGGGAAGACATGCCAACTGCCCTTTAAATGCCACTGAAGACATTTAAAGGGCAGTTTGAAGGACACTATATCCCACTGGGGACCCACAGTGCATTTATATATTCATAGAATGGTTTGGGTTAGAAGGGATCTTAAAAATCATCTGGTTCCAACCCCCTTGTCATGAGGGGTTCTGTATAACATGCACCAACAGCAAGTAGACTGTAATCTGAATTTGGTTCCTTAGTTAGATGCCTCAGGTTAGGTAGGGTGACAATACACAGTTGGTAAGGCTCACATCTTTATAGAGAGAAATGTGCATAAAAGGAAGGGAAAAAATAGTTTGAATCCTCTGTGTGTGCAGAGTATTAGGAGCTTTACAAGAGCACTCAGAGTTGCAAACAGTAGGCTATGGCAATGACAGTGATAAAAACAAAGCCAGACTGGAGTCCCAAAGGTACCAACAATTAGGCAAACACTCCTGTGAAAGCAACAGCACCTCAGAGAAGAAGGGAGGAAGAAAATTGCCCAGATGTTACCACAATGCAGGGGACATCCTATAGGTTGCATGGAAAGATCGGCCGAGATGAAGCTGAGTTTCCTTAGCAGGTGTCTGTGTCACAGATCCTGCCATTCTTATTTTCTGCTCTTTTCACACTGCCACAGGGTTTCAGCAATTATCACTGGCCAAAGTCTGCAGGGGAAGTAAAGGATTGCCTGTCCCTGCCTGTCTCCAGGCCTGGGCAGCCTCTGGGGAGATATATCAGTGTCAAAGTCATTGTTGGGCAAGGACCAGTGGTGTGAAAGTGCACAGGAGGTCACAGCAGATGCTTGGTTCTCTCTCAAAATCATTAAATCTCTGTGAGTTACTTGAGAGGGATCATGTAAATCTTGACTAATGATGAGGAATATAAAAATTTCTGAGAATTATGGCTTTTCGTAGTTTGTCCACTCCACAACTGGGGACTTCCCCAGACAGGTCTGAAACAACAGTAAGTTTTTTAATAATTAGAAATTAAATTGTGAGTCCCCAAGATGAAATGCAGCTAAAATTCCCCCTATATTTATCTGGTGCAGGGCTCACAAGAGGGGAACAGAGTCATCACAAGGACAAAAGTGGGCAACAGTCTTTGGTTATGGTTCTGAACTGCAAGTAAGCACTGGTCCAAATTTTCCTTATTTTGCAGATTGTATCCTCAACAGTACATTAGACCTGTGTTTCCACTGCTCAGATGCAAAATGCAATGCAGGTTTTCTTTTCGGTTTTTTTTTCTTGCCTATTTTCTCATTTTCAGCACATCCTCTGCATAAGGAGGCCTTTCTTTCATGAGGTACAAAAGGCCCTTCAGCTGGAGTCTTTCAACATGACAAAAGATAGTGTCTTTTCACTGCCCATGCAACATCTGTCCAGTTTGCTGGAGACCTGACTCTCTGCAGGAACAGTTTAACATCGTTCAGAAGAGCTGGCAGCACTCATTTCCCTTCTAAAACAAACACAAAATGCCACCTTAAGTCTCTTGTATTTCTACCCACGTGACAGTTTTGTGTAGAGTTCAGCGAGATCTCAAAAAGATCAGTGTTGCCCCCGTGAAAGTCTTTTGTTTTCTGCACCTTTATGCTTTGTGAGCAGTAACTTTGCCCTGTAACCTGGATTTGCTGCAGAAAAGAGACATTTTGAGCTGGAATTATTTGTATCAAAATATTGGGAAGCATCCATGGCTTCTTGCTACAGTCAGAGAGGGCAAAAGGCAGATCCTGGCTAGTGAGTGAGAAGCCACAGCTGGCCTGTTATCCTTGTGGGGGAACTTCAGGGCAAATCCTGAGCATTGCCAGTGTGTGGGATTCTGGGTGCAAATTCCCAAAAGAAGGAGCTGCAGCCAGTGGAACCCTGGGCAGTGTCTAGAGGGAGAGGGAAAGAGAAGAGCTCTCTACACTAAAGCAGAGGGATTTTCAGCTCCTCACACTGCAATCAGATACAAAGAGCTCTTCTGGCAGCTGCCAGCAAAGTGTGGAGTGAGTTTAATGGCCACATGTCTGTTAAACATAAATTTGAACTTCATGTTTACTCAGGAGTGATAAATGATTCAACCACTTCAGTACCATGAATCCTCTAGAGCAGCACCTTTAACCTTGCTCAGGAGAACACTGGTGCTCAACAGTACTGCAAAACCAGGCCGTTTGCAGAAGTGTTTCAGTCTGTGTAGAGAAGGGGAAAAAATTATTTTCCCTTAACCTGAAGCTGTCTGGACAATATTTCTTGCCTTTGAAAATACCTTCAGAAAATAGCATATGATATAGCTTTATAGTAGTATAGTGTCTCCTAACTTGTTGGTTTGCACCTATCTAGCTACCTAAAATGGAAAAAAACCAGAAAATAAAAAGGAAAAAAACCCACCCCAGATGCATATCAGATGTCTCAGTTGAGAAATTACTTTCCCTATCAAACTGATAAGGATTTTAAAGGTGTGTTTAACCCTACAATTAAGACCCTGGTTTCAAATTTGGTTGATCTGGGTCCAAATCCTGTCCCTTGCAATAGGTTTCTTGTTATGCTTGATCAAATATTTGTAACAGTATTTCTGAGGTGCTCAGCAGTGACCTGACATTATCCCTTTTGAAGCCCGAATGATTTTCTTCCATCTACATCAGTGAGAGCAGAATTTAGGGGGAAAAAATGTTCTTTTAAACCAGTGTGAAATTATCCATAATTTAATAATATTTGGAGTGTCTGCCTTTTATCCACTGTTTATTCATTTAATGTTTTATGGTCAGTGCTTGCTATACTTTCTGTTCTTTTGTGAAAGAACAGAAAGGATTGAGCATGGTGAGCTTTGACACTGATGCTCAGGAGATCCAAAACCAAAACAAAAAACTCCAACAATAACAATAAATGTCTCTGGTCAGGGATATTCCCCATCATTTGAGAGTCTTCCTATTATCTTCTATACACATTGAGAGCTGCTTTTATGACAAAAATGTCTTTTTACATGAAGGAAAACAAAGCTAGAAGTTATCCAGGCCCTGCCTGGGAAGAAGCTGCCTGCAGAGTGCCCTGTGGCAGCAGCTCATGGAGTGAATGGGATGTCCTGGATTGATGTGGAGCAGATAGACCTGGCCTGGGGAGGACTGGGAAAACAGCAGGAAATTCTCCAGTTGTGCAAGGCAAAGAGCAGCTCCACCTCTTTGTGCTGCAGGCTGATGGCTATGCCTGACTGCACATGGAAGGAATTTGCATTGCCAACAGGAGCTGATCAATAGGAGCTGTCTGGGAAAGAGGCTTGTTACTTTTAGACAAGCAAGGGGTGGCAGTGAGAAGCGGGTGGCACGTGGTCTGGGCTCGGAGGGAACTGGAATGGGCTGCTTTGTTTTGACATAACTGTAATGGTCTTTCATGTGCAGCTGTATGTAGATAAGACAATGCCAGGATAATGCTGGACATTCAGATGCAAATGAATTGTATATGTAACTGTACACTGCATTATTTTTTCTTATGAGGTGTTTTGGAAGATTTCTATCCCTGAGAACTGCACTACTCCCTGGACATGTAACCTAGTCTGCCACTAAACTTTCCCCAAAAGAATATTCTTATTTTCAGATTTCCTCACTCTGTAACAACACATCTTTATTAAAGAAGACATTTCCACCTCTCCTTCCCCTTTGTGAAGAGCAAAGACTATGGCTTGTGGGAAAGGAGGATGCTCTGCATGGTGAAGGTGAGTTTCCATATTCACACAATCCCAAAAAGCCATTTGCTTCACTGGGAGTTTTGGGAGAGGGTATAGGGAGCATGGGGAGCATGGGGAGTGGTAGACTGATGACTTTAGTTGCAGAGTAATATTTCAGATCTGGGCAATGGAGCCATAGGCACTGTAAGAGGATGAATAGATGAGAACAGGGTTAAGAGTGTGACAGATGAGATCGAAGTTATGCCACAACAGCAAGAGAAACCCAGAAACTCCTCAGGATTTTACCTCTGGCTTTGTATGTGTGTAACAACAACTCCTTTACAGCAGCTCATCTTGCTTGCTGCAATACTAAAAGATAACAAGGCTAAGGAATCTTAAATTTACAGTTTTGCAGGGGTGGAAATTGGTGAGAGTCCCTCCCTTCTGTTTTCCCATATATTCATAGGTGCATGTCTTGACAATCTCAGGAATGATTCATAATTAAGATTTAGTTCTTAGAAAATGACTGGGAAGTACTGAGCAGATTCAGTCCTCACCTGTGACTAGATAAATGCCACAACACTGTGAAGGAGTAACTCAAAGATTGCCTGGTGTTGCTGTGAACTATCAGTAGAGTGGGTAATACCTTAAAATCAGGGCTATAAAATAGATAACTTTTGAGGACCCTGGAAAATACTGCACCAAAGTGCCATCAAAGATATGAAATCATACACCCAGAAGTCATTAAAGCTTCTTTTCCTCTTATTTCCTTGTGTCCTTGATGCTTTATACTACCCATAACTTTGCCCAGGCTTCCTTGCCAGAGCTGAGACAAGATGCAAAGCCAAAGTATCTCCAGCAATTACAGTGTGGGTTTCCTCTCTGGTCCCTCTCATGCAATACAAAACAAGCCTGTTGTAGCTGGTCAGAAAAAAAAAGCAACAACCCAAGAGTATATGGGGTTTCTGGCACGTAGCTTTTTTTCCTTAGAGGATTTCCTACCCCAGAAGCTGTCCCTGTTTTTTGTGGCTGACAGTGCAAGTTGTTCCATCTTCAACAACCCTCCAAGGCTTTGAAGATTTCTTCTTTCCAGCGTGGTTGCTCCTCTACAGGCAGAAGAAGGCACTGACTAAAAGTTCAGTTTTTGTTTCAAACAGAAAGACATGAAATAAAATAAATCTTTCTCATTCTTTCAGTGCCATGAGAGCATTACAAGGCTCCACCTGGAAACACATACTTCCAGAGGAAGCATTGTCAAAGAATTATTTTTAAACATGGGAATAAAACAGTATTTTTGTCAGAATAAGTCTATTCATCCATGACTTCCTAGGCTGCATTTTACATTTGCTTACTGGTGCTGTGGTGCTCAAGTTGATGGAGGTACCCAAACCTTCATTCAAACCCAATGACAACCATTCCTTTTGTTTCAAGGTCACCACTGATCTGGTCAACATCTCAAATTTGTGCAAACCTGGATGGCATCTAAACCTGACCTTCTGTTTCTGTTTTGTAGGGCTTTAGGTCTTCTGCATCTCAGCAGGGCCTGAAGAAGATGGAGTGAAGCTCCACACAATTCTTTTGAATTCCTTTACTGTTTCCAGTTTTTACTCCTTTTGTTTTGTTTTTGTTCTGATCATTTCACTTCAGGTTTTGTTCTCCTCTCGCCAGGAGTGATTCAAAGCAGGAACAATTACTCTGACCTCATCTACCAGATTTTTTCTTCTACTCTACTTTAATTGTTTTTGAGAGGCTTGGAGTCTGTCCTTTTAATGTTTAATTCCTAAATACCATGGTGATGTCCTTTATAGAAATATTACTAATGAACAATCCAGAGCACAATTTTACATGGAAAATGTTATTTAAAACAAACTTTTTCTTGAAGCTCCACATTTTATGTTTCAGACAAGCCTGAGTGCTGTTGACAGCAGTGTGCAGTCCTTCCATTTGCTGGGAATAAAGGTCTTCAGAAATGGACTCATGATTACAGCTCTGCTGAGGAACCCTCAAGGCCTGTTGTTCAGCACTTAATTGACCCATTTGATTAGACAGGTCAGAGAAGCCATTTCTGTGTCTTCTCTTGCCATGTGACAAAGCTCAGAAATTTTTGATAGTACAGCCCAGATCTCAGCCTCCTCTGACAAGTGAGATTTTGAATATCCTACAAACACACTGCATGGCTTCCAGTGTGCCATGCAGTCCTGCTGTGGAGGGAATGACTCTCAGCTTGCTGTTTGCTCTGGTTTTGGGGCCAGTCCCTTTCTGATAGTGCAGGGGCAGAGAGATGGATGGATCTTGCTTTGACACACATGAGGCCACAGCGTGCTCTGAGTCTCCTACAGGATGCAGAGACCTGTCAGGTCTCTGGACAGAGAATGTGTGCTCAGCCTCATCTGTCTTGTGCCCTGTCACTCTGCAAATCAAAGCACTCAGGTGCCCATGGAAATCCTTCATGGCAACTCCTCCATACCAGGAGCATTGCTTCTCACAGTCCTTGGTGGCCCAGGGACCAGGTCTGGGTAATACAACAAGGAACAGGTTTGGTGGTTGTCTTGGTTTGAAAAGACAGGTGTCTGTTAAGGAAGGCAGGAGATTTGTCTGAAATGGAAAATGTAAACCCCCTCCCTCTGAATTATTATCATTTTGAAATTAAGGGGCTCTCAGGCAAAGATATGGGAATAGGAATAACAGTTCTTTACTAGGAAAATTAAAAATACAAATGCAATAGTTAAAAAAAAAAAAAAAAAAGAAAACAAACCACTGACAGAGTCAGGATACAACCTGACACCCTGTTCAGGGTGGTGGCAGCAGTCCCATTCCATGGTGGCTCAGCCCTCCTGCAGTGCCAGCTGTGGCTCTGCTGGAGCAGGGATCCTGTAGAGGGGTGGAGTTTTCCTCTGAATGTCCAGTGCTGGTGTAGATGGGCCTGGTCTTCCTCTGGGAATCCAGCAGAAAAGAAAGCTGCTCCTCTAGGAATCCAGTGGAAAAGGCTGCTGTGGTGCTCCAAGGGTCAGATTGTATCCAGTTAGGAATGCTTGGCTCCTCCTCCTGGGCAGAGCATCTCCCAGTGGGATGGTGGAATTTTATCAGCCATGCAGGGACACTCAATGGCCCATTAGCAGAAGATATTTCCCAGAGGGAGGATTGGTTTGTGGAAGAGATAAAGTGCCCAATGAACAGAAGATAACTGCCCCACCTCTAACAGATAGAAATTGAATACACACCCCCAGCTAAATCTTTCAATATACAACAGTGGTTGAAGGGGCTTTCTTAAGGCAGAGGAGGGTGCCAAGGGTCCTCCTCACTTACACCCCCAGTGCCAGGGTAAGCACAGCAAGAGCCTTACAAGTGTGAGCTTTTGCCAGCTTCTGAGTCAGCTTTCCTGATGTAGTTGGGCAAAATATAAAATAGAGATACAAAGCCCTGCTTTGCATCATGGTTCATACCCTGAGATGGTGCCCAGATGGTGAAAAGCAGTAAGGAGATTGCCTAACATTAAAACAGACCTTAATTCAAGCAGTGACAGCACCTGAGCTGAAGTGAACAGGCATTGCCTGAGTAGGGTTCAGGGTCGTGAGAGTTTCATCAACATATACAAGCTGGCAAAAGGAATCTCATGCAAGCTGTAAGAAACAGGATGTTATTCCTGAGTGTGACCATCCTAGCACAGAGATCTGGACTTACTTGAAGGCATCTGTTACAGCAAAAGGTAATTTTAGCCACAGAGAATATTGAAGCAAAGAACAGCTTCTTCCTCTCAAGAAAAACACCCAGAGTTAGCCATGTTTTTCACAGCACCCAGGGACCCTCAGATGAAGCTGTCTGTCTCCAGGAATAAATGAAATAGGCTAGAGCCTGCTGAGAACAGCACACAGCTCATGTCTGCAGGCCTAGCCTCCAAAATACTCATCTGTACAACTCATTGGGAGCAGGGTGCTTGGGAGCAGCTTCACTCACATCCCCTAAACTGAGGTGTGTCTAGGAATGCATCATTTGGGTTAAACAGCAGTGAAACAGCCTGAGTGATTTCAAGGCACTCCTCAGACTCGTGGCTTCATCCTGTATATTCCAGTGCTACACACAGCTGCTCTGGCCCAGCTAGTCTGAAAGGTATATAAAGCTGGTCTCAGAGCTTGACACAGTACCTGTGTAATAAAAAACATGCCAATCTCTATTATTTCTCCTGAACAAGATTCAGCACCGACACAGATCCTTCACTGTTCCTCTTTGAAGTAACCTGCCAAGTGTCAAAAGCAACCCACAGACAGGCTCTAATTGTGAATAGAGTCCACATCCCCAGCAATGCCATGGTGCATGGCTGGCTGCCAAAACCAGGCTAATGTAATTAAAAGAAAATTGCATCTCTGTGGGTTTTCACTTCCTTGGTCATAGCAGGTGCCTGTACTGGGTGGTAAAATGCATCTGCAGCTGCTACAGCTGTTACTCTGGCACCAAAGCAAGAGTCCAGCTAAAACCCAGGAAGAGTATACTATGTTCAACTTTTAAACCCTAGACAGCAGCTTGCCATCATTTCATTCCAGGGTATTTATTGATATTAGCATGTGGTGGCTGGGAGGATTTGCTGGGTTTTGTGCAAGCTCTTTTTTTTTTTTTTTTTTTTAAGGGTAGAAGGGAATTGTTTTGAGGTTTCTCTTTTAAACCTCTCTCTGAGAAAATTATCCAGGCTAGAGATGCTGCCAACCATTCTCCCCATAGAGATGGCTCCTGGTGCAGGGTGAGGTAATGAATGACACATGTGAGGAGCACCCGCTTAGCAGATACTGGGCCCACTGACAAGAGTCAGGCATTTGGTGTAATTAGAAACCAGCTTGCTGAGCTAAACGGATCGTCTGAGTCACCTTTAGACAACAGAGTGCCAAAGCACTGTCTGCTGTGTAATTTGCTGGTCAATATTCTCCACAAAAGGTTCCCCCCCAGAGCTGCCTCCAGCGCCTTTGTTCGCTGATTGTGAGTGCCTGTGAGGTGCAGTAGCCTGGCAGCTTCTTTGGCATCCAGTGATTTGCTTTGAGACATTTCTAAATCCATAGCAAAGCTCCTGGTTTTCTTTCAAGTTGTCATTCACTGGGGTGATGAGGGGCAGAAAGAGGGCTCTAAGGAAAGAAGCTTCTAAAGACCTTTAATGTTGTAAGTAACTGAGACTATATAGAAAGAGAGTGAAGGAGAGAGACCTGGTCTATTGACAGCGCTGGAATAAAGCCAGTTTTAAAGCGTAATTTCCCTTAGAATAAAGAAGCTTTTGCCCTCTACACCCTGCACTTTACAGCCATTGAATCAACATTTGCCATTATAAGGCAGCAGGATTTTTCCTCCATAATCAGTGCAGAGATAGATTTTTATACTTAACATCAGAATACAGGCTCACCTGTGTTGTTCTGATGTATTGGTTCAGCTTGCCTGGGAGATGGAGTGGAATAAAAATATAGCAATGACAGCTCAGATTCTGTGCAAAAACCAACCTGAAATGGAGGAAGAAAATGGTCAGGAGAACAGCAACAATAAATGAGGGCTCTGCTGGCCTCCATTCTGCTCTTGCAGAGAGAGAGCTGAAATCTCCTTCCAATCCAAATAACAAGAGAGCAATGCTGTGCACAAGCAAAGCCAGGGGATAGAGGAGCTTCACAGCTGTGTCCATCAGGACCTGACTTCACTGACAGGTCCTTGTTGGTAATTACATGGGAAAGATGGCTGGCTTTGAGTTGGGAAGAAGAAAATGAAGCTGCTCCAATGGGAGCAAGCAGCTCAGGTGTTGTCACTGTGGGCATAACACCAATTGCATTGTGGGGGTGGCCTTCACTGGCGGGAGCAGATTTTATCCTCTGAAGAGCACAGTGTTACAGGGATTTCTGCCCCACCTGTGTTCGTCACAACAGCTCTGTAGGGGCTGCCACTGAAACCTCACACATGTTCCATGGCTCTGCTCTTCTCTGTGCTTCTTGCAGGGGTAAAGGCTCAGATCTTGCTTTGTTCCCTCCAGAGGGTTTCTGGAGAACCATCTTTCCCCCTCCAGTGAGTGATTTAGAGTTGAGTCTTTGCCTCCTTCATTTTTTCTCTACAGACTGGAAAATGAACATAACTCCTCTCCTAATTTTCAAGTCCTTATCAAAACATCATCATGGGGAATACTCAAGCAAGAAACTGTCCCACAGTGTGCAAGGGTTTAATGTAAACCTGGTCAAAAATATACATGCAAAACTGGACTGCAGTGTTATTATTCAACAGTATTTCAGGGCAGGGAAACCATGTGAAAATGTACTCTGGTTTAATCCATGCCACAGACACTGTAGGCTCAACCCAGTTGCCTAAACTAGGTTTATGTCTGTCTTGTGCCAGCTGAAATCTCCAAGTGCACCCAACACCACAATTTAAAGTTGACCCAGGACTTTACGTAAAATCATGTAAAGGGGCACCTGGAGGTCAGACAAGACCCTTAGGACATCTTAAATGGTTGTGAGTTCCTTATGCTCATACAACCTTTTACTAACCCTAATATTTGGGCTTAAAACACAGAAGTTAGGAGATAGACAAAAAAAGAATATCAATACCTAAGCTCTCAATTAGCATTACATGTTTGAATACTTACTTCTTGGGCTGCTATTCCTCTGGACACTGGGAAATGTACTGTAGCAGCTGAATTTGGAAAATAGTTTCTAAATAATTTAGCAGCTGAGTGGCTGGTTTTACTGCCATATTCTCAAACCTAAATCTCTAGGTTTGATGTTGTCTGGAGTCTCCATCTCTATAAGCTTTCATCCCTTCTTGAAAGCCATTGGGGCACTGCAGGTAGAACTTACAGAGTGCAGAAACAGAATGTTTGCTTAATTTTGGTTTCCAGCTGTCTCAGAAACACTGGCTTTCTGAAGTGGAAAATCCTGAAACTTTTGCTCACTTACTGACAAAGACTGGAATTTACTAATTTACTCACTGCTTGCACCATGTGCTGAGAAAAACCTGCAAAAGGAGAAATCCAACAACAGAGACCAGGTAAAAATCTACAGGCAAAACAGTTGAGGAACTGAAACAATCCAGAAATTTATGCTGAACTTTCTCTATTTACAACACTATTGGGAAAACCTAAAAGCAGTCCAAAATTTCTCAAACATTTGCTTTTGACATGTTGCAAGTGAAAATTCAAACTACTTAAAACAACCTTTCACATTGGAATCTACCTGTATTTATATTTTAAAGGTTAAAAATGCTTTCCAGAAAGGACTGAATGCTTAATTTCAGATTGTCTTTTTCCTTGTCTGTCATTTTCCCAATGTTTAAGTTCAAGAAGTAAACAAAGAAATTGCTTGTTCAGTCACCCATGTAATTGTTCTCTAGCCTTTAAAAGTCTGAATGTTTTCAGGCTTTTCATGGCAAAATCACAGATGTTTTCTGGACCCTTATGTGTACTTTGGTTTTCACAGCTTGAAACAAATGAGAGCTGAATATAAAAGTGATCTGATTCTTCCCACTTTTGAAAAAAAAAAGCCAAATTAAAGTTTCTATTTGCACATGAAGAAGAGATTCAAAGATTGCACAGAGAATTTACCTGAAGAATTAGAAGATCTTTTCCTATAAACTTTTCTGACACTTAGTCTGTATAATAAAACACTGGATACAGTGATCCAAAACTTCAGCTGACACAGATCACTGTAGCACAGAGGATATTCATTGAGTTAATTCACTTTGCCCCCTTTGGAAATTTTATGGCTCATTTTTAGTTCTTGGTCCAAGTAAGTTTGTGAATATGTCCCTTAAATATTTCTGAAGTGGGCTATAAAATGTTGGTTTGTATATTCAAAACCAGCATGGCATACCTAATTTGTAACTTCTGCAAATTAAACAAAGTTCCTCTTTCAGGCTTTCCCAAATCTACTCAAAGGAAGCATTTTCCTTTTACTATATGTTAGTATCAAGGGGACTTAACTGGTATCAGCTGGATTTTTGTCCTTCAGGAGGTAGATTTTGGCTTTGGGGTGTAATTAGAAGTAATGTTAAGTGATGTTATATATCTTCTTTGTGCTGTGATGTTATTTTTCCAGTAAAACTCCCTGTATTGTTGATTTTTATTATCTTCACAAGTGACACACGAATATTTGATATGGATTTATCCCATATTATACTGGGAAGTATAAAAATATTTTTCTTCATCAACCACACACAAGGATTTTACTTGGTGACTGAAGGAAAGCTCTCCAAAAATAGGCAATTGACATTTCCTTTCTTGTAATTTTTTATTTTGGATTAACCATAGCAGTTATTTTTCTGATATGTCCAGCCAATTGTTGTAATCACCATGGTCTTGTTATTTCCTTGAGAAAACGACTGCTCCCTTTTTTTTTTTCCCTGTAGAATTCTTAGAATGAAAACATCATTTTACTGTCAGCAATGTGATGTGTTTCAGGGGAAGAAACTAATGACAGGTCATGACATTTTTCAAGAAGGAAAAACAAGCCTCCTCCAAAGTATAAAAAGGCAGGTTGATTGCCTGTTCAGTGTCTGGGGATATTTTCTGAAGTCAAAGGATACACAGTGTGCTTGTCATATTCCTGCAGTCATGGAAACGTAGAGTGTCTCAAAAACAGTGACCTTTGGCTCTCCAGCTCCCTCTGAAACCTCCTATAAAAGGGAGCCAAACTGAAGTAAATCAGCGTGGAATGCTCCCTGCCTGATCACTCTCTGTAGCACTTTAAAGCTGGCTGTTCTACATTTCAGTGATCAAATCTTTCAGACACCACCTTGCATTCTCTTGGCCTACTGCTAACCTTGCTTTCCAAGCAAAGCTTTTGCAGCAGCTCCTCTCCTCCATACACTCACAAACCAGGGTCAGCTGGGTTTTAGGTTGCATGTCCAACACCTGTTGCATGATTTGCTGTCAGAATCCGTGTATTGTTTCAAAAATGCTACAGGACCTGCAAGGGAAAATAAGGGTATGAGGAAATGACAGGGATTTTTTTCTTATAAAAGGCATCCTACAGACCCATCCTTGATAAACAGATTTTGATCCAGGAGATGATTATGGCTCTTTTGAAAGAGCTGCTACATTTCATGAGTCTTTCTGTTGTTCTTGGTCCATTCTCAGAGGATTTGAATCACATTTATGTTTAATTGTTTAATGCTATAATTTGATGAGAACATTAACTGGTTCCTACTCACTGAAGGAAATAATGGACGTCCTGGACTGTTACCACAAAAAGAGGGAGGGAACACATAGCCCAGATGCCTCTATTCCACAGCCTCACTGGCAGGGTAAAGGGTAAAATCTGATCAAAACCAAGATGGGCAGAGGCAGCTCTCTGCCAGCATGAGGTGGTGTTGCCTTACATCATGTCCAGCCTGGTGCCATCTACATGGCTGCTGGCCAGGATCCCAGGAAGGCTGGAGAAAGCCCTTGCATGTTCCAGTTCTCACCTGCCTTCCCCAGGGCAGTCACAGCCACCCACGCTCATCACCACAGGGCTCTGCAGGGCTCTCGTGGTGAGCAGCCTGCAGGAAACTGTGGGAAATGTCCTAAAGGATCTGCAGAGCTGAATCCAGAGCAGCCTGCAGGAAACTGTGGGAAACGTCCTAAAGGATCTGCAGAGCTGAATCCAGAGCAGCCTGCAGGAAACTGCATCCCTTCCTAAAGGATCTGCAGAGCTGAATCCAGAGCTCAGAGCCCCACCCCTGCTGGCATTGTGCTGAGCAGAGCAATTCCTTTCTCACACAACAGCACAGTGGGATGGGAACACCACTGACAGCTGTTCTCAAACGTGTTCATGCTGCTCAGTTTTCCCAGTTTTTCCACTGTGTGATACAAAGACGTGGTGTTCCCTTCTGCCCAAGTTAACTTTTCTCTTTCTTTTTTTTTTCTTCTTATTTCTAGAAATCCTGATCCCTAAAACCTAATGTCACGTAGCAGGAAATTCTTCATGCCACTTATTCATTAACTGCCCTTGTTTAATATGTATTTGGGCTTGGCTATTCCATTTTCAGCTGTTGCTAATTTTTTTTTTTTTTTTTTACTGGAGAAGTGATCTACATTTTTTGTGTGGCAAAAATGCAGTTTGTCAGTGTGGTAAAAATAATTTTAAAACCCCTACATGAATAAAGCTTTATGAGACCAAAGAAGAATTGCCATGTGTCACCATAAATTGGTAAACTCTAGCTCCTGATCTAATGTCTGATTGCTCCATTATCTTAAAACCCAGCAGCAAATAAAATTCAAAGGAGCAGAAGATTCAGCTCAGATGTTTTTCTGAACCTCCCAGACTATGCAATTTTCTTACACTCTCTATCTTTCCACCTATATGAGGTTCAGACCTCAGTTGATCCTAATCTGTTAATTATGCCAGATTATCTGGTGGTTGAGTAATATGTAATAGAAAAGCAAAACATTTCAGCTTGCTACCTTTGATCTGAACTCAAGTTTCTAGAGGGCATGAATTAGACTGGAGCTGGTCACCTGTTTCCTGAGTTATTCTTTTCCTAATTTCACTACATATAAGGCATAATTCCATATCCATGGCTTTTTGGCAAGAGTAGCCTTGAGAGAAAGAAAACACCCTCCTCTCAAAAAAGCTTTTTTGGTTTTTTTGCAGACTTAATTTCTTCTGAACAATTCCTTTGAAGTCCCTTCTGGTGAGGAAAATCCTGTGCATATTCTTATGACTTTTGCAAGAATAATTTTTTCAGACTTGTCAGGCTGATTGACAAGAAGCCTTGTCCAAAGCTGGCATTCCCTGTCCCACAGTTAGAGCAGGGAAATGCACTCAACTGCCAAACTTGCTTTGCTTCAGGTAATGTTGTGAACATGAAACTTCAATTATTCTTTCTGAATCAAAGAATGATAGAATTGGTTGGGTTGGAAGGCACCTTTAAATTCCTCCAGTCCAACTCCCTGCCATGGGCAAGGACACCTTCCATTAGACCAGGTTGCTCCAGCCTGGCCTTGAACACTTCCAGGGATGGGGCAACCACAGCTTCTCCAGGAAATCTGTGCCAGGGCCTCACCACCTTCTCACAGAACAGAGATATTCCATCCAAAGCTACCCTCTTTCAGTTTAATGCCATTCCCCCTTATCCTATCACTACATGCCCCTGAATTACTGGCAAAGTAAACAATAGTTTGTTGGGGGTTTTCTTGAGCCTAAGATCAGTGAAATGGGAAATTTGAGGTTTTGTGTCATCCTGGACAACATGGAGCAGTTATTTCTGAGGTGGAACTCGAGGCTCAAAACCATCTTTAATTTAACTGAAAACTCTTACCCCACATTCAAACAATTCATTATTTAACTCCACCAAACACAAAGCGCTCAGAGGCATATAGGGCAAAATGCCATGACATGAATGTCCCAGATGCCCTTTGGATGTGCCCCATGCTTTAGCTGTCCATCAAGCTGAAGGTTGGCCTGGGTGATTTGCTCAGAGCAGAGATAACAAAAGGATTTCAGCTCAGTTCATTGCAATGTCGCTCAGCCCCAGTGCATATCCATAGCCTTGGTGCACCTTGTTTGAACAAGTGTTGCTGCCCAAAGAATTTTTAATAAGGTGCATAATAAAGTTTAATAGGCTGTAGCAAGCAGACGTGTTTGAACACATGTTTGCAGTATGTCTAAATGAAGTGTTTATATTTCTGCATGTCCAGTATTGCTATTCCAAGTTAAATCCTATAAAGAAAAAACAGGGTAAAAAGATTACCAAAATACATGCCTAGTATTATGCTTCTTTCTAGAGGAATTACTTTGGAACTATATTTCCTGTTATGACATCAGGTTTATATTCTATGTTACAGTTTTCTGTGCCTGTCCAAGAAATGTGTAATTCTCAGGAATTTCTACAGAAGTTATGTGTAATTCTCAGGATTTCTTCCTTGTTTTTAGCAGGATTTCTGGTGATTTGTCCTTCATACTTCACTCAACATGAGGAAAAACATCAGTTTCAAAAGTATAGAAATGGTTCCAAATACAGAAAGAATAACTTTTTTTTTCTAAAATTTAAGTATTTTCTAAGTCAAAGCTAATTGTGAAATTTATATATAAGAGTAAAGATGTTCCAGACTTCTAGTGGTTTTGTTTCTGCTTTTATTTCCATTCCTTTCATTTTGTATGACTGTCTCTTTGGAGCATTCTTGGGGTTTTTTCCAGTATCTTTTTATACAAATTCTTGGTAGTATGTAGAATAACAATAATCATTGTAAGTGATCTTTTTTTACAAAGCATCACAAGTCTCCATAGAAAAAACCATGGTGTATATTTAGAAGTGAATAGTTTATCTTGGCAAACAACATGGGTCTTCATCTTCCAACAGTTATTCCAAACAGAGAATTTCTCTCTGCCATTTCTATAAGAGGGACCTTATCAATGTATACAAATATCTTGAGGGCAGATGTCAAGAGGTCAGGGTCACCCTTCTGAGTGTATCCCAGTGACAGGACAAGGAAGGGGCACAAATGAAACACAGGAAGTTCTATCTGAATTATCTGAGGAAAAGCTTCATACTGTGAGGGTGACTGAGCACTGAGCACTTGCTGCTCAGGCAGATTGAGGAGTCTCCACCTCTGGAAATATTCAAAACCCACTTGGACACAACTCTGTGAAATCTGCTCTGAGTGAATCTGTTTTAGCAGGGACTTGGACCAGATGATCTCCAGAGGTTCCTTCCAACCCAAATAGTTCTGTGATTCTGTGAATAATACTGGCACAAGCCAAAGCTTTAGTTCTGTTGTCTGATATGTATTTCTGCCTCCATCTCCTCCCAGCTACTGCTGTGTCTGGCCCAGCTCATCTGGCAGGGAGCTGCAGCAGCAGCATCCTAAAGGACTGTCACCTTGATTTTTATAGATTTTTAAAAATTTTTGATGTTACATTCCTATAATGAACTTTTTTACACATTTTTTGTAAATAACTTATTGTTTTGTATTCTTTTATGGAGGAGGAGAAATTTGATGGACTGTTGGTTTGTCCAGTGTCATTGGAGAGGTAGCACTTTCACCCTCCAATCCACTGTCACTTTTGGAAATCTATAAATGTTAGAGTCAAAAAATAAACTTCCCTTTTTTACCTTGAAAATAACAGTGTGCACGTGTTGTGTTATTTTGTGTCCTACAGTGACAAAGGACTCATGTGGACTTGGTTCACTGGTGGCCTTGCATGGCCATCAAAGGAGACATCTCTGGCACCCTGACCTTGTGATGGATGTTGTATGAATGATGTTCAGAAAGTCCTAGAAAAAATCAGTCCATGGCTATCCTCATCCAGCTGAAAAATAGAGGGATTGTCCAGCTTTGAGTACAGACTGGTAAATAACCCCAAAATCTTTTGCCAATCTAAGGGAAATCAAAGCTTATCTCATCTGTAGCATAAGCTTGTCCAGCTCAGTGAAAGCTTATCCTTAATGCCAAATAGTAGGTAACAATCTATTCTGCTGAGGTTTTGGTAGTATATTTGAAGACCTATTATCTAGAAGATTCTGATTTAAAGCCACTTCAAACTGTTGGCAAAAAACTTTGCATTATTGATAGTAAACATATTTTTGTTTTCTGATTTACTGCATGTTTTATTCTTCATGAAGCTTAAAAGCCCAACTAAAACAGACACACTGAAAAACAAATGTTGCTGAAATGATTAAGCAGCCCACAGATGGCTTATATATTCCTGTGTCAATGAGACAGCTTTATAAATGAAGCATGTGTGATAACCATTTATGTTTAATTAAAAAAGATGCTGAGTATTTTTTAAAGCCAACATATTTTCAAAGAAAAACATGGACCAACTTGATGAAGAGATTTAACAGTCAAAAAAGCTGTCTAGCCCAGATGCTTGGTAGCAGCTGTAACCTTGTGAAAATTGACCTATAACATAGCCACAGGGTTCTTGATTCTGAGAAGAATCTTCTCTTTAAGAAAATTGATTTGCTTTACAAACCTTGACCCCTCACTATTTTTCATCCTCCACCAACCCCTGGGGCCCACTGACCTCACTGCAAGAAGTCATAGGCATGAGACACCCTCCTTCAAATGAGTGGAAAGATTTCCATGTAGGGTTTGTTGGGCCAAGGTTCATAGCAACAAATCTTTCCTTGTTCTGCTGCAAGATTAAGTCAAGATGACTGACATAATCGGCCAAACAGTTTTCTAACTGGCTTTTTACTTTTGAGATGACCTCTGTTTCTCCCATTCGTCTGCTGATTACAGGTCAATAATACTGTCAAGGAGAGATAAAATAATTTTGTCACTTAGAAATATTGTAATGGGATAAAACCCCTGGCTTGTCATATCACTAAATTTGAAAAGATAATTGAGCTGTCAATTTAAATATCAAGTGAATGCCTCCATGCAAGCAGTGTTAATAAAAGCCAGGAGGAAGGTGGAGATGAGCTCAGCTGGCAGGTGAGGGGGGGTGAGTTTTGTTGTCTGAGAGACAAGTAACTCTAAACTTACTCTGAATTAATCTGAGCTTCTTGTGTCTACAAGAGTACACAGGGTGCATTTATTTCATGAATATTCTTTCATGCAATCCTTGAACCAGCCACAGGTGGGAGATGATCTTTATTGGGAATGTAATTTCAAGCTGTCATCTTCTCCACCTGTCATGGAGACATGAAAAATCAGTTTATTGCCAACCCCTTTTTACCTCTTTCTAGCAAATATTCCTTTCAAAGGTCACTTGCTTGTCTGGATGTCAGCAAGACAGTTACCAACTTTTATTCCTTGCTGCCTACCAAAACATTCATGTAAGCCAAAGTTTGCTCCCATGCCTACAGGAGTAATTACAATTAATGGGCTAAAGTTATTGAATCATTGAAGGCCTGAGGGAAAATGTTTGCACAGTGTTTCAGTTACTATTTGCTTTATGGGCTCTGTTGATGGTATTTGCCAGACTATTGCATTTATTAACAGAGTTGTGTGATGTTCTGGCCCCTTCTTTCTGCTTTTGAATCACCCTCAGTTCTCCCTGGCAGATCCTGAGTGTCTTGAGTGCTGCACAAGAAGAAACAGACCTGAACTGAGGACATCAAACTGCACTGAGGTCACACAGGGAGTGCTCAGCTCTCTTTGGATTCAAATATCCAATCTCAACTGGGAGGATGCACTGTCAGCATCAACCACAATCAACACTATCCAAAAATAGGATCTGTGGAGTGAGAACCAGGCCAGCATATTTAGAGGTTTTTGTGGCTGGCTCCAAAAGTTTTGTAGAGAATCAGAGTTCAGGGTTGGCCACAGAAGTGGTTACATCAACTGGAAAAGAGAAGCCAATGGTTTTGCCTGTGCAGCACTGGAAGAAGAAAAAATTCACACATCATGGGACAGCCAAAATTCACAAAACCAGCAACCAAGCCATGGATGAGTTAGAGCCCATCTGAAGAACAACATCATTGTGCAGAGTCATGAATGAAAAGGGTTTTTCTTTGTGGAAGGAGAAAAAGTGTATGTGGGGGTTTACAATCCTGAAAGAGAAGATGAACTCTGCAGCATTTGTTTGGGGCTGGTGCTAGAGGTATGAGTAAACCCTGTTAATTTCCATGCTACAAGAGAACTGCAGCCAAGAAGTATATCTGATCAGTCCTTAATCAAAGGCAAGTTCCCAGGAGACTTGACATTTGTGAAAATAATCCAACTGGATGTTTTAGCTATAAATGTATCTTCTTCACTTTCTTGTTCAGCTTTTTATTTGGGGGCAGATTGTGATCAGTGCTTTTACAGCTCTTTGGGACATAGAGGCTTTTGTATCAGCTCGTGGATTTTGTTACACAAAGTTTTCTTTGTACATTGGAAGGCTGGAGAATTGGCTCCATGCGAGCCTGTAGAGTTTATAAAACCTGCAAGCACTAACCTCTCTTGGCTTCTCCTGCAAAAATAAATGTGAACTTGGAAACCTCTAGCTTGAAACAGAACCCACAGATATATAAAATTGGTCTGAAACAGGACTGCTTCATCAGTGTTCATACAATTTAGTGGTAAATACCAAGCATTCAGAAGTCTTAAATCAGCCTCCAAAACCTTGAAATTATTGGTAGTCATGTTCTGCTAAATAAGAAAATAAATCAGTTTTGGGTTCCCATTATTACTTTCTGTTTCTGGGTCATTTATGACAACACTTTCAAATTCTTCTCTTCTATGAAGACATGTAAAAATATTTTCTTTTTTAAATAATAGCCAAGTATCTTACAATCAGGTGACTCAGAGAGCTGAAGTTTTGAAAACCATGGCATGCCGAGCCTTGTCACTCATTCAGCTTCACTTACAAAAGATACTCAGTGTGCAGGACAGAGAAAAAGCAGATCCTGACCTGCTCACTGATGTAAACAAGTGCCTCTTCCTCTCCAGAAGAGTTAGTTTAAGTAGGAGAACAAGGAACCCCGGTGTACTGAGCAGCTTTGGACCCTGAAATGGTTTTTGTTGTAACATGTGAAACGTGTTACACAACACAAGTGGAAGTTTGGCTCCAGCAAAGATGGTTTCAAACTCTTGGGCTTCATCTCATTGTTTCTCTGATATCACAGTTGCCTTACCTTAGAAAATAAGCATTTTACCAAGCAAGCCTCAAAGAAAATTAATCAAATCTAAATGAGGCCACCTCCTTTTTTTTCCTTCAATCCCACTCACATCTTAAAGCTGCACAGTGAAGGAATTAAAACTATAGGAGTTGTAGCTTCTTACATAAAGATTTATTCATTAAATACAGCAGGAATAACCATTAATATGGTATTACCTTTCTCTGAAAGAGCAATGGGTACCAGCAATCCCTAAAAAATTAGCTTGGTTCTAATACTGATGTATTTTGCAGCTGTAGGCAAATTTTTTACCTTCTACACCTTAATTTTCTACTCTGTTTTACAAACATTGCACATTCAGTGCTGCAATGATGGAGTTGCATTTTCTTGCCTGCTTGAAGACAGCATCACAGTGTCTAGGGAAAAGGGAAATAATGGTCTAGGAAATAATGAAAAAAATTATTCTTCTAGTGTCAGTTGACTTTCTTGGGTGGGAAGCTCTTTTGTCACCCTTTCTTCTCAATGCTGCTTGTTTTCCATGTAGGACCATAAGCTGGTCACACTGAGGCTGGATTCTCTTCACTTATTTTTAGCCAGCTAAAAATGAACCCTGTGTACAGTCTCTCTTTAATCACAAGAGAGAGACCACTGCAGACTACTGCCTGTTTTAAACACCTCTGGGTGAACTGCATCTACACGTCTACATTGGAACAGAGATTCGTATTCTAGATGGCCAAACATGAGTTCCCATTCTGAGATCCTGTTCTGGAGTTTTCTTAAAGTCTCCAAGCACTGTGCAGAATATGATGCTTTCTTGAGAATGCTAGTCTGGATTCTTTATTTGGATGAAATAGCATTAACTCTTCCTCACAAAAAGTCATTCAGAGCTCCCATTGATTTGCATCAGAGCAGAGAGTGTGCTTAGTTATCAAGTCAAGAATTTTTCACATTCCCCCCCACACCATACTAAAAATGGACACTGAATATAAAAATAGCCACATTTGCCTTTCTAGTGGTCAAAACTAAGGAGGACCCAGGGTACAGGGAGAGGCTGGGGAAGCTGGTAGGGACTCATGACTGTATCTCAAGTCAGCACACACAGCAAGGCTGGGAGACAGCGAAAACTCCCACCATCTGACAGCTGCTTGGCAGCTTTTGAGAACTGAGTCATCACACCCTGACCCAATTTCTAGCAGACAGGTGTCCCAACCACAGAAACCACCATCACAGGTGTCCCTGTTTTGTGTAAGTTCAGCAGAAAGACCACTAAGTTATTTGTTAGCAATCAAAAAGGTCATGGGGCTTAATTTTTCTACCAAGAGCTCCTCTTGGCTAGTTTTACTTACCATTTGCTGTGGTCTGAAGATTTATGTGTTTTTCTTGGCATTAAACCTGTCTAGCTATATCTTCATTTGATAAATGATTTTCACTGCATCTTGGGTGTGAATGTACTAGAATGAAAACTCAGAACTAGAGACAGAGCCCTCAAGTTTCAAAATATAATCCTCTCTATGGACTGCTAGAAAGAAAAGGTTATTAACTACTCTAGGACTTGATGTTAGCCAGTAGAATGATACAGTCTGAGATTAACAGTTCCCCATGGTAACTACTGTGTATTTGCTTGGGTTTTGGGAGTTAAATGACATTTACCCATAACTCAACTGAAAATTTTGGTTAATGATAAAGCACTTATCATCACATATTTATCTTCTTTTAGATGATCCAGCTTCAGTTGGTGTGCAGGTCAGCACAGTCCTGTTGAAGTCAGCATCCCTAGTGTGGCCACAGGTGTGACCCCACAGTTTTTATGTACCTGGTAGGAATCCAGCATGGGTGCCTGAAGTGCCCAGGACTTCACACGCAATCTGCACATAAACCACCTTTTCAAAGACAGGCTTTCTAATAAAACAGCCACTGTTGACACAAATAGTTCCACATTTCTGATTTGCATAACCTCTGGAAAGCTGGATAGCAGAGGAAATAAGCAATAATAGCAGTGTAAATGGCTGTAAGTGAAAGCATATCAGTTACAATGCACCAGTTCACTCCATGCAGCCCAGTTTATGCTGGAGGCAAAATTAAGAGGAGACATTATGTCTTCATAAAAGCTTGACCTCAAGTGCTTCAGAAGACAGAAGAGACTACATTCAAAGCAAAGCAGGCTTTCTGTGCACAGTTATTCTTTAAAGGGCTTTGCTAGGGTTCACATACACACACCCTTTGCTCATGAAATAGGAGAGGAAAGGAGCACCTAACAAATGAAGGTTGTATAGCTCAGCAGCCCCAGCTGGCCCAGTTCCCAATATATTTTGCTTGATAAACAGCTAATCCCTGAGTATAGTGTGGCTTGCATTCCTCCAAACTTATCATTAATCACGGAAAAACCCAAGTTGTCCTTGCACAGTGTGAGTGCCTATGAACAGCCCCTTTGATAAGAGTGTTTTTACATGCCTGGAGGGATTTAGCTTTTTGGACCTCTGTCCTGTAAGTAGTAGGCAGACCTTCCTCTGCATGTGAGTCTGCTTTCATTGCTGGTTTCAAGCCACAGAGAATTAGCAGGGATGTTTGAAATGAGAAGTTGTACCACACTTAGGCTTCCCCATTGTATTTGTGCTGTTCCACACATATCTATTATATTCACACACATTATAATGCATGGCCTTATAATTATGCACTGTCAGCAGACAGAGAGAAGACAGAGGGACAGAAAAAGAAAGGAACTTCTAAGAGGAAAAAGGCAAGCTTTGAAAGGACAAAATATTTAGACACACAGTTTTGTTTATTTTTAATATGGAAGATGAATAGAGCAAAGAAATAAAATATTTGCCTCCTTATCTTATAGCAGACCCAGAAATAGGAAAAACAGACAACTGTAGGTCTTTTCCACTAGTAAGGAAAAGACCTACTAGATTATTGCCTTTACAATAGGTAGATATTGGACATAGACACAAATTATATTGTGAGGTTTTTTCATAATGACTGTAGTTAAGAGCACATATTTCCACTGTGTATCAGACACTTTCCATAGCCTGAGCTGTGAGCCAGGCTTATTTCAGCTACCTGCTCTGGCCTTGCACATGGGAAAGAAAAAATGCTGACAATATGATGGAAGCCCCATAGCTTTCAGCTGACATAATATCTCATGTATTTTACAAAAGAGAGTCACTCCTCGTTGGAAATGGGCAATCCTCAACTATGCTTTTTATTTAAAAAATTACCCCAAAACCTGGAAACTCATTCCTGTTTTGGATTGTTCTAATCTCAGCTTTAACCTATGATACCTATCCACTACTGAGATAAAACAGTTCTACACCAAAAAAAAAAAAGTTTTTACTTTCTGTATCTACATCCTTTAACTTATTTAACATTAAGCCTTGTCATTCAGGAGACAATTTAAACTATAAACAACTTCAGCAGGCATGAAGAAAGGATGCTGAGATGATACTCAGAACTAAAATGGTCTTCAGTATGGGCAGACTTTACTTTAAAGGTACATTATCAGTGTGAGAATTTAGGCTTGCTTATTGCCAAACCTGCACTTGCGTTGATGAAATTTTATTCAGGAAATTTTGGCAAGGTGGCCTCTCAGAAAAAGAGACTCCTGGCACCTCTCTTTGTGCCCTTGCACAGACACAAACCTGCTCCCTGCATGGGCCACTCACTTTCTGAGCCACAGAGATGAGAGAAAACAGCTGCAGCTCTCCAGCTCCATTCCCACAGCCCCAGTGCTGTGACTTTCTCTCTCCTTGGACACCGTGTGAGACAAATGTGACACCAGAATTCCCTGAGCTCCAGGAGCTGGAGCAGCTCCTGAGCAGTGTGAATACAAGGTGGCCTCTTCATGTAGTCATTCTTCAAAGGCACCAGAGACTGGGCTGCAAATAGTCAGTTTAAAGAAGAAATCAGGTCTGCTGATTTTCATCTTTTAGAATAAAAGCTGAGGTTAAAAAAAAAGTAAGGGAGTAAACAGTAAGGAGGGAAATGTTATAGAGTAAAGGCAATGTTCTGTATTTCTCCATTTTTCATTTCCTCACACAAATATTTCAAGATTTGTTTCTTGGTGAATTTTTGCAAGGAAATGAACAGTGGCTTGATGTTTATTACATTTGTAGACACCACCTGGTTAGCTTTATTTCCTTTTAAACATTTTTTAATATATTTTGATTTAATTTAATTTGAGGGTAGGACACGTAGGGTGTTTGGTCAGGTGGCATGTGGACAGGCCTGAATAAAACTATCTTTATAAAAATGAACACTAAAAGCAAAGCAGATTTTCTGTTGCTTAATTCTGTGTACCGACTGTA
The DNA here is from genome assembly GCF_023055355.1 of Agelaius tricolor. Taxonomy (NCBI): domain Eukaryota; kingdom Metazoa; phylum Chordata; class Aves; order Passeriformes; family Icteridae; genus Agelaius; species Agelaius tricolor. Next base: position 5,105,798 of record NW_027269284.1, read on the forward strand.
ATGTTTTTAGTCATTATGAGGGCAAAAATTCCATTTATATAGAGATTAAAGTCTCCTGGGGCTCTGGTGGCAGATCAGGGTGACAGATCTGAGAGCAAGAGTGGGGTGCTGAGGCCCTGGACCAGGTTTCCCAGAAACTGTGAGTGCCCCTCCTTGGAAGTGTTCAATGCCCTGCCCATGGCAAGGAGTTGGAATGAGACAATCTTTAAGGGTCCCTTTCAACCCAAAGCATTCTGAGATTTTGTGATCAGGGAATGCAGAACTGATTCTGTTGTGTAAGGAATGATATAGGTAATTGGCTTTTTTTTTTTAAGCAAAACATAATTTAGATTTTGTTCATAAATTTTGCTAAATGTGAAGAGAAACTCAAGGAAGATGAAATTTCTGTGCACACTCCTTTGCTGCACCACACAGTAACTTAATTACTCCCTGTAATATCAATTTAACTCACAGAGCTGTGCCTTTTGCCACAAGAGCCACGTGACCGGTGTAAGAGAAATAATTTGGAAAAGGATTCTCAACCAGGATGAAAGGACACTTTGTGCAGAACAACAAGTATATGTGGGCTAATCCCTGCTCTCAGTTTCTTCATTTTTGGGCAGTATTTTCCAGCCTCTTGGAATGGAGCTGACCAGAATATATATTAGTTTCTGGGTATCTTGGAAGAAAATAAAGGCAATCTCAGAAGTATCCATTTCCTCTGGATTAATTCCTGGAGCCGGGTAGACTCATGTCAGCCAGTTCCAGGCTGGAATTGCCATTTAACTTTCTTTTTAAATTTAGGAAGTGTCAGAATTTGGGAGTTGGAGAAAACCAAGTCTTTGATTTGATGTCCAACAGGACAGCCAAGCAAGTAGGTGAACTGGTTTGGCACCAGGTATTTCACAGCCTGCTAAGGATGATTCTGGGTTTGTTTGTTCTACTGACATGTCTAGGAAATGAAAACAAATCCCCACTGTTCACAACCCCCAGACTCTTGTGGCAGACCAAGAATGACAAATCAGAGCATGGAAAAGGAACTGGCAAGTACACCCTCAGAGTCAGCCTCAAATTTGCTGCCAGTGAGCAACTGTCAAAAAGTCATTATAAAATACCAAAACCCTTTACCTCGGGGTTCCGCAGGAGAGAAAAATTTCCAGCAGCAAAGAGAGGTCCTTGGGGAGGATAAAGCCCCCAAGTTATTGGAGTCCGTTGATATGCCCTAAGAGAACAAAAAAAGTTTGGATTTAGATTAATTGGGGTGAGTAAGAACACTTTTATTAGTGATTTTTTAAGTGCTTTTCCCCCATTTATATCCACAGGTACATATTCAATTTTACATGTTTATTTCATATGTGTGTACACCCAGGTTTGCACATACATATGCATTAGTTTATAGACATTGTACCCATGTGCATGTGAACATTTTCAGTTTGGCTTTTTTACCAAATAAAATCAATTACAAAGATGGCAACAGAGATGGGGCATATATATAAACAAAATTAAATGAATGCAAGTGAACTAATTAGAAGGATAAAACCAAACAAGACAATTTTGACCAGAGTGTAAATCCAGACTGTAGTTATATCGGTGTGAGTGCTAAATAGTTCACATATTTCTAAAGAGAAGCAGAAGGAAAACTAATCAAAGAGAATAGCCAAGAAATTACTTCTTTAAAATTAATTTAATTTCAGCATCAGGTAAAAAAAGCTTAATATAGCAGAATATATTGATGTCTGTAAGCATTTCACTTACAAAGAACATAGATAATAAATATATTAGAAGCAGTTCCATGGTGTATCATCTAATGGGTGTTCAGTGAGTGCTCTGGTAAATTCTGAAGCTTTCTTTCTGTGCTCAGTATTCAAACTACCCATTGTGCACACAGTACATATGGAACTGTGGCACTAATAGCCACAGGGTGTAGCAGGAACCAAAAAAATCTCAAAAAAAGGATTATACAGCCATGTAAACTCAATGGACTGGATAGTCCCCAGCTGAGGTGCCCTCAGCTGTAACTGGCAGAAAATTGCTGTCCTAGCAGGATGTTAGTGGACATTCAGAGTTCAGGTGCTTTTAGAAATATAGCCCTTTCTGAGTGTACTCCAGATAGCTTTTGCATTTGCATCTTTTTTCATTCATTGCTAAATCAAATGGTTCTTTGTAGCATGTTTTACCCCTGGCCCCTCATAGCTGTTGGATGCTGTAATGTCCCATATTTACGTCTCGTGTCCTACATGTGTCTAAACTCATGATCTATTTTTCATAGATAAGTAGTTGTGATTGGAAGCAAAGGGAAAAAAAAAAGGTGTCTAAGTTCTAAATGTCGAAATGTAGGCTTCTAAACCTGAATGCTGGCACCCAAATAACTGGCCAGCTTTCCAAAAAGCCAAGCCCCTGGAAATTTCCAGTAATCACAGTTGCCATACCAACGACTGTCAGCACTCTTGCAAAAGCAGGTCATGTATTTAGGTGCCAAAATGTAGCAAGAGGGGTCTAATTTCAGGGCTTTTTATTTTTGTTTTTAGATCTGGCCAAGAGCACTGATGATAATTGAGAACAGTTTCACCTCAGCTGCCACTCTCCAGCTTCTCCAACTGGAGTCACAAGACTTGCTATGGTCTTGCAAAAGAGAAGATGTTTGGGGAGGTGAAGCGTGAGATATTAGCAGTTATTCCCAGTTCCACCCTGGGGCTCAGGCCTTTGAGCTAACACTGAGATATCCCACAAACTGATTTTGGGGCAAACAGCCAAAGTGTGGGGTTTGCTGTAGGCTCATTTGCCTGGGCTGGAAGCAGGCTGTGGCTCAAACCCATGGACACAGGGGAAGTTTGGTCTGTTTTGCTGCATGAAGTTTCATGGGCCTGCCATGCAGGCAGGGATGTGGCCAGGTGCTCACTCCCACCCCAGCCAGTGCTGGCCATTCCCCCACGGGAGCCCTTTCCTTGGAATCCTGCACTGCCCTGCTGCCAGCCTGCAGTCCCCCTTGCTGGAAATGAGCCAAGGAGTTTTTGAAGGGAGGAGAAGTGTGTCCTGCTTGGTCCCCAGCTCCTGGGAGCTTTCAGCACAGCTCTGTGCTGCCTCTGCCTCCAAATACCTGCCTGACCTCAGGCAAGCCACTTAACCTCTCTGTCTTGAGGCAAAACAAAGATAACACCACTTCCTTCTCCCTGCATTCTGTGTGTCTTCTTCAGATCAGGTGTAAGCTCCTAAGGGCAAGGTTTGTCTTCTCAACGTGTTCAGTGCCTATCAAAACAGAGCCTTGATCTCAGCTGGGGCCTTGGGGCACAGCTGCAGTGCTGTTATTATCATTAATAATAATAATAATAATAATGATGAATGCAATCAGATCAAAGACACTGCCTGTATGAGTCATTTTTGGGGTAAAGTTAGTCATTGCAAAGAGCAATAGGTATATGTAAACTTTAGGCACTGCCAAGGTTTCTCTTTTTTCCCACCATTTAAAAATTCACCCTTGGGAGTCTGGGTGAGCAACATGATCTGGAAGGGCCTGGCCCTGCCAGTGTTTCCCTGTGGATGGGCACAAGGGCACTTGTGCTCACATGCCTGACTCTGGAAATGTTAATGGGGTAACTTTGCTCTGTATAGCTCAGCTACATAAATACCCTCTGTGGGTTTTCTGGATCAGAGGTGAAACTCCCATATCGAGCCTTCTCTGAATGGAATTCAATCTCTGGCATTTCCCTCAGGTGCACCTGCATGAAAACCAGCACCACATGCCAGAAACATACTTTTTCTGGTTGAATGTTGCAGATTTTAGTTGTTTGGGTTTTTTAATTTCATTTTGGTTTTTGATCACTTGAATGAATCCCAACAAAGTTGTCTTGAAAGGGAAGAAAGAGATTACAAGAATTAATTGTTTAGTAAAAACTTCAAAATGAGATTTTTCACCTGAAAGAAAAGGCCTGCAGCCAACTGCATTACACAGGTGCAAAATAAGACACAAGAGGGAGCTCACATAATAAATAATAGTGATAAACAACATTTTGAAAACAGTTCAACCCTATGGAGGAAAGGCAATTAATAAACATTACAATTCCTATTTGCGGTTGGGGTTCTCATGGCTACAGTTATTGTTACAGGCTATGGGAACGTGCTTACAGACAAGGATCTCAGTACACCAGGCTTTGCCATGGAACACAAAGGCACAACCCACTCCCAAGAGCTTCTGGTGGCATGGAAGAAGGGGACTGAGCCAGCAGATGACAGGGAGACACTGTTCTGGCAGTGTTCAGAAAATGACCTGAGTTTAGAGCTCCTCCAGGAGTTATTGTCAAATATTCAATGTGTGTTGCCATTTAAAAATGTATTTAACTATAACTATCTGGAGAATGATGGCTCATATTCAAGAGACAGCCACATATACAGAAAACCAGAGGACTTAAAACTGAGTCTGCAGCCCAACTGTTGAATTTTGTGCTTGGACTCAGAAGGAGTTTAACTTCTGTGCCTACAAGTTTCTTTCATTCCAGCAACCACATTTCTCAGAACTTAGAGAAACTGAGCTCTTTTGACAAACACATTTGACAAAACTCTTTAAGTGTTAATGCAATCATTCAAAACTTTTCAAATCCTACAGTTCTTGTGAAAATAAGACAATATGTGTCAGTAACCACAATGGGCTTGATCTGTTAGCAGAGATCCACCCTCTCTGCAGCCAGACACAGGTTTCACAGGGCTGGATACTGGGACTTTCTGAGGCTGCAACTGCAGGTATTAGCACAGGCATCTCTGCTCATCTACAAAAATGGAAAAACAGAACAGCTGGAGGACTGCCCTCTCAATCAAGGCCTCCACATTATGACAAATCCAGGCATGCATCAGAATTACCACCTGAAAGGAGGTTAAAGGGTCATCAGGGGGCCACTAGTTTGGGAAGGACACACAAACAGATCTAGTAATGAATATTACCCTCTAATAATCATCACCTCCGATAAGAAAACGTATCTTGGACACAGCTGTCACTGGGGTTGGAAGGGTCCTGTCCATATGCTGGTTGGTGGCCACCACAGGTCTCTTCTCAGACATGTCCCTCCAGAAGTGTCCCTCCAGAGACAGAGATAAGATGTGTGGGTTTTTAGAATCTATTAGCAGAGATCCACAATTAATGTAACTGCAGGACTGTGCACCTTCTTTCATATGCCAGGAGCTCTCTGGTGTGCAGCAGCCTCAGAGAGCTTCAGGCAAGGGCAGAGCCCTTCCTGCACTGGGACATCTGAGTCTGTACTATAAGCATATCCACCCACAGCACCAGTGGTTCCATTTTGTTCCTCTGCTCCTGTAGTGCAAATGGGGCCTTACCAATCAATAGTGTCACTCATGGGGAGCTGAGAAATATGTTCAGTCCTGGCAGTTTGTCAAATGGCCCATTGAGCAGCTCAAGGCCAACTGGTGCCACTCGTGAGACTGCATCAGCCGTGTGGCCATGGGCTGTTGTTCCCTTTGCAGTGTGGTGTCCCTCAAAACCACCCACATACCAGCATCAGGAACTCCACAGACTGAAGGGAACCTGAAGGGAATGTGCAAGATCTGACAAAGGAGTGTCCCCTTAATGTGTATCTCGCTGGAGCCTGGAAGGGACACAGTCACCATAAGCATCCTAATGTTACATAGATTTTCAAGCACACAATGGAAGGCCATAAGAACTTCAGCAACTGAAATAATCAGAGACATTTCAACCCTGAGATCCTTCTTCATTATAAGATTTCAGCTTAGAAAGTTTAGTCTGAATAAACCTACTTAATGCTGGATACCCTGGGCCTCAACACTGTGATTTACTCTTCCCACTCCTTTGAGAAAAGTTGATGAATTCTTAAGCAGAGAGGGCATTTTATAGCCAGATTCCACAGCTGTGGAATTGCAGAAAGCCAGGCAGTGGATCCTGGGCTGGCAGAGACCATCTCCACGCTGCTTGATGCATTTGATCTCTGGAGAGGAAGGAGTACATACCCGGCATGGCACCGGGGCCAGCTGGCTTGGAAGAAGCAATGCTGGCTTTGACTGTGCAAGCAGGTGCTTGCTTCCCCTCCCCATCAGATGGGGAGAGTGGAAGAACAGCTGTAAATAGAACAAGGCTAAAAAAAATGGAGAAATAGAGATTTAAAAAAACCCAAAACACAAACTTGCCTGTCTTGCATTGGAAACCTGTCATGTTTTTAATCTAAATTAAAGTTGTGCTTGCATTATGTAGTAAAACAATTGCCTACTACCAGGGCCACACATTTTTGAGAAGTGAGAATGAGCCATATGTCTTCTATAAAAACATACTAATACAGTTCAGCCTGTTCTTAATGCTTTCTGGTAAATCATATTCTTTTACAGGCCATAGTTAAAGGGAGCATTATTTTTGTTTGCCAGAAAGTATTTACAGTACTGTATTATCCTTCATCTCTACCAGTTTTCATTTGTTACTATTGACACATGGTAAAACAGTTTTAATTATCTCCAGGCTCAAGTACAAGGATTTTTTATAATTCAGTCAGGTCTATTTAATTTCCAGTATCTAAGCTACCATAATGAAAGTGTTACTCAAGGTTTCTTCTTCAACTCCCCCCTCTTTAGATCATAATGAAGACAGCTCACTTGAGCAAATAGTTCCTTTGAAATGTTAATCCTCCTCAGATGTGTTTTTTGTTAGATCAGCTGCACTGTTAAAATACTTTCTATTTTCCCATTAATTGGAATGCAGAATAACACTTATTAGCCATATGGACACAAAGTAGCTCGTTGATGAAGACAACTGAATTAAAACCTCATGTTAAACAATGAATTAACTGTGATAGAGGGTGAAAAAACCACACTTACATAAAACTGGGTTGTCTGTCCCTCTCTTATCCAGCACAATCTCTCCTTAAAAGACCAAATATATTTCAGGCATTGTCCCTAGTGCAACCTAAAATCCATACAAAAGCACAGAAAGGAGAGTGAATGTAAAAACCTACAGCAAGGGGGCTTATTGAAACACTGGTTTTTAAAATTTTTATTGGTTTATATTAGTTTTTATTTGGCCCTTAAAGACTGAAATCCCAAGGAGCTGAACCTTTCCTTCAGCAATGCATGTGGAGGTGCATGTTTGCTGCAGGGCTGGCTCTGTGGTGGCTCCCTGGCTGCAGACCTGGCTTGGCTCAGGTGTGGTCAGCACAGTGTGGGATCTCAGGCTGCTGCTGGTCCTCCCTCCTTCCCTGCCTCCTTCCAATAAAGAGAGCAGCTCCGGGATTGCTCCTTAATGAATTGTGGGGGAATGTGCTTGGTTTCCCTGGGGTGTGAAAGGAATTTGAGGTGGGTCGTCAGCATTGAAATATTAAATTACTTGGGCAGGTTGTGTGAGGTTAGAAGCCAAGGAAGTTACATCCATGTAAATCAGTAGGCACAGAAGAAAAGCTCTGCTTGATCCAGGGGGGAAGAATGTGTCTGGGAGGACATTTAGGAAAACACCAGCTAAGAACCTCAGCTTGTGTGCAGTGAAAGCATGGTTAAGCTTCAGTAGACTTCAGTAAATATGGCTTTGTTTGGAAACTCTGCCTGTAATTTTGAAACAGGAGACATCTGAATCCATGAAGAATTTTGAGTCCTAGTCTATGCTTCAATGAAAGCTCAGTCTTTCTGGAAATATGTCCCTCTTTATTGTTCCTTGATTTACACATTTTGTGCAAGTCTGAACACGGACATACAATAATTAAGGAGTGGGAGCTGGGGTGAATGAAGCTTCTGTTTACAGGTATGGCTTCCAGAGGGACAGGAAACTGGTGTTATTTACTTAACCAGGAACAACAGATCATTTGCTATTCAGCTGGCATTTCCATTGCTGGCATGGATGGGTGCATCCTCTGCTCACACCCTCAGCTGCTGCACCCCTACCTGCTCCCTCCACTGCCTCTGGCACTGGAGATGCCTCCAACAGCAATCAGAGAGATTTCCAGATTCCAGCAATTGACAGAGAGTAAATTTGCAAATGTGCACTGTGCTAACATGATTAGGCCTGTGAACATGCAAATCCTTGGAAAGAATTTTGGTTTTATGCAACTGACGTAAATAAAAAGGATCCTGTTTATGCACTGCCTAGACAGCCTCTGCACAAACTGGACTGCCAGAGATGATTTCATTCACCTCTTTAGTGAGACACACAGAGAACCACAGTGCAGATAGCTCCAGGGCATAATTTTCATGATAATCAAAACACAGACACACTACACAATAGTTTACAACCAGAACTGGGAGCAGATACCTAATTCTGGGAAAGGAGGAAAATTTTTGTGTCCAGAACACAAACACATCTCCTGATGCTCACAGGTCCCCACAGCTACTCTGTCTGATGTCACAGGATTTTGGGGAGCAATAAATGATCCTTTTCAGGTTGACCAAATGGGGGGTATTTCTAACAGCACCAGGCTGTGACTGACTCACACAAGCAGGAGTGCACTGCTCTTGATCTTGAGTTTCAGCCGAGGCCAAAGACTGGAAATTGTGTCTGTGTGTCCTTGCTGTTTGTTTGACTGATGAATTGTCCTTCCTTCAGCATGTCAGTGTGTCTCTAATTTGGGAGACACAGTCCTGAGAAGCGTGGTCCTTACACTGACATTTCCCTCAGAGCACCCCACAAGTCACCTTGCTTTGCAGCTTGTTGCAGTGGAAAACAACCAGAGCTTCATTAAAAAACCTCACACAGAGATCAATCAGGTTACTCTGGTTAATCTTGACTCTCTCACTTGGCAGTGGATTATAACCTCCCTCATGAGGTAATTTCTAATTCCTCATGGAGAAAGTAAGGTGAATTCTTTTGGCATTTGCAACAGCAAGCAGGGAACAATTCACTTGAGTGTTCTGCTCAAAGGCCAAAGTGTTGTGCTGAGGGTATGCCAGGTTATCATCCATAATGTGGAGTTGTGAGCATTGTACCTGGGGAAAAAAGTGAGGAAGAGGTCTTTGAGTAGATGGAGATTATTAACACTTCCCTAGGGATGAAGTCCACATGGGCTCTGCTCGTGAAGCCCTTGACTAGAAGACCTTTTCCAAACTTAATGATTCTGACTTAAATCCTTGAGTCAGGGAACATGGAGTGTTCTCTCATTGCTGATAATATAGCAAAATATCATCTGCTTCCCAGAGAAGGGTCTGATAATTTAAACCATTTTTTCGTTGGAGGAAAACCTTAAAGTTTTATTTGAAACACATATTATTAAAATTGTGAAAGATTTGAATCACCAAAGTTTCCTAAGAAAACCTGAAAACCTTGATATTCTTATGGCTTCCTCTTTCTCTCCTCCTCTTTTTTTTTCCCCAATTTTTTTTTTCAATAGTAAATTGTAAAAAGAAAAGAAAAGGCTGGTATAGGACTGAAAAACCTAATAGTTATAGCTTTCAGGTAAAAAGATGAAAATGGACTGGCTGACTTATTTTTTAAATATTTCTACTTCCCTGTGGTACTGCTGTGAAAATGAGGTTAGTGGTGGTTGGTTGCACTGATATATGCAGACCAGCACAGCTGAGATTGGAAGGGTCCTCTGGAGATTTTCTTGTCCAAGCTCCCTTTTCACAGTCCAATCAGTCCAAGCAACTTGTTCCAGACTCTATTAGAGTGGTTCTTCAGCTCCTCCTGCAAATCCAAGAACTCTGGATGTTTATTTTTCCTTTACTGAATCCTGCAGATCTCTTGTCCACAAATAATTGCTGATTCCTAGCAGTGAGGGATATATGCAGCAGTGTTTCTCATCCTCTTTTACAGTCCATGTTCTTTCTCTTTCAGCATTGCTCAGAGAATATTCTCTAATACTCTCCAGAAAGCAAGGTCACTTGTAGACAAGAAATCTTTAAACCAGTGACAGAGGAAAAATTAAAAATACTCACTGTCAGATGCATAGAAATTTATCTATCACCAGCACTTTTCTTACAACAAAACCAGGAAATTCACAGGCAAAACAGCCAGGATACGCTTTCAGCTGTTTATAACAAGCTGTTGAGCAATGTTAAAAAGCAATTTGCTTTGGGACAGGCCTTTCAGTGGCCTAAACCCTGCATGGTTTAGAAAATGGTGCTCAGTGTTATTTGTTATTTGTGCTGCCCCAAAGCCACCACAGTGACACTGGGCACAGGAACCCAGTGAGGGAACCAAGGGTTTGCAGTTCCACTACTGCACTGTGCCACAGATTTTGGGTGAAATCTCAGCCACTTTGGATTTCTAAGTGCCTGAACTGGAAGATGACTGTCCACGTGGGTCTGTTCAGCACCCAGCCCAGCAAGTGCTACCTTTTCCTTCCTGGAATTACAACAAAATACATGAAATCATGAGACCCAGACATACTGTGGAGGAAACTGAACCATCACAACTTCAGCTGCTCTGTTTATACTCAAATACTTTGGTTGTCATGGCCCACAAGGTACAATTGTTATGCAATTAATGCAGTCTACTTTTAAATGGAGGGGTGTTTTTCTTTCTTTTTGAGGCCACAGAAAAAAAAAATCAATTTTTATATATATCCAAATCAACATTAAAATCTAAAACATTTTCTCTCAGAGGAGATTTCAGCCATTTCCAAAACCAAGTCTTCAGTTCTAAGCTGTTTTAACTGTACTGCTCTTTTGTTAGTTCCAATGGATTATTTTGAAATTTCTCTAATTTATATTTCAATGTACTTTCTAGGCATGCTGGCCATTCTTTCAAAGGAGCATAAAGTGTTTATTGTTAATACATACATACTGGGTAGCAGCAAATGTTTCTGGAGTACTGGGCTTTCTGTAATGACATTAAATGAAGGGAAAAAAAAGGAGATGAAGTAATACTGATCTCTATGACAGCCTCTGTTTGCAGGACAAGGATTTAATTCAGAATTAAGACACATTAGTGTTAAAGAAGCCATTACTCACTTGCAAATTTTTCTCCCCAAAACCCCATTTCATTGCTCAGTGCAATAAGCTGGTACATTTATCCACAAACATTTGATGACTGATGCTTTATTTTGCCTTTGAATGTTTCTTTAATGAAATCTGGGTTCTTAAAAATATTCAGTAACAGAGTTAACCATTTTGCTTTCACATTAACAGAGCAGTTATTCTCTTGCCATTTCTCATTTACCTACCTTTGATATGTGACTCCCTGTAACAGAAAAACAAAAATCAGGTATCAATACAGATATATTTTTTTTATAGAATTTTACTGGATATAAAAAAATGTGCCCGCCTGCGTGGCTTTTTCATTCTTTGTTAGCAGGCATACATTTACTTATGTTTTGCATTAGCTGTGGAAAACTTCCTTTGAGTTTTGTCGAACTGTCTTGTTCTGAGAATGCATAAAACAACTGTCTTCCAAGTTTAGGATATGCTTTGTTGTCCTTTGAAAGTTATGGTGCAAATTTGCTGAGGGACATTTAGTCCAGCAATGCTCAGAGTCCAGCAAAACTATTTCTAGGCTAAATGGTACTTCTGGTCTCTAAGGAGCTTCTACAGCAGCCAAAAATCCCTGGGACATGTGCACAGCCCCTTTTCCCAGGCTGAGCTGTGTTTGAGACCAGAAATGTGGGCATGTGTTGATAAAAGAGAAGATTAATGTTATACTATCTGAAAATTGTCTGACACTAGCTGAATCTCTCCCATTCTTGGCTGTGCTGGGTGGTACTTTAAGGTGGAGCCACCAGAAAAAGAGCTTGGGTTTAGGCACCAAATTGACTCAGTGGGCTCTTTCTGAGTTAAAGAAGGGGAAATTTTGGGTGCTGAGCTCCTTCCTTTTGCCTGCCCCCAGAGTGGGGTCACACCTGTCTATCAGGGAAAAATCTGAAAAGAAGAAAGGTGCAGGAGAAGAAAGGTGCAAGAGAAGAAGGCTGCAGGGCTTTTCCCAGAGGAGCCAACCAGGCTGTTGGAGGATGGCTGCTGCCCTCAGCTCACCTCCCGTGGCTGGGAGCTGCTGCACGGGTGCATTTTGCTATCGTCATCCTTGTTATGCTATTTCATTCACTCATGGGCCCTGATTATTTAAACAACTGAAACCAGAAGACTTTGTTTCCTTGGCTCTGTATTCTCCCGAGTAAAAATAAGCCAACAAGATGTTTCTAAGAAAAAGGTTGATGCTATCTTTTAAAATGTACTTCCAACTGATTGTTATCTCTCTTCGAGCTGGGCCTTCTGCCACCCCTGCTACCCCTCCTCCTGGCATCAACCACTAGCTCAAATCTCACCAGAAAGCTGGAAAGTTTCAGCCCTGCCCCAGCCTTGCAGGAGATATCTGGCCTCTAAAGAATGTCAGAAATTGAGATCTTTTGAGATCTTTGCATGTTTTGCACTCGAAAATTGTCTCCAAGCACTTTTGAGAGTCTGGTTATCTATATGGGTGTGTGAGAAATGCCATAGGACGGGCACGATGAGTCACACACAAGATCCTGTTTTTCACAGAACAAGCCCTGGTGGAACTGCCACTTTAACCCTTATTTTTTCATTTCTCAGAGATTTTTCCCTTCCTTAAAACCTGTTCCCTTCACTTGCCTTAAGAGGATCTTTTGTCACATCCTTTCCATAGGTACCGTTGACTTTTTTGATTCAGTGCTGCTCACTTCTGAGAGATCCTTTCTGCTTTTTGAGGGTAATTTGCCCTTTTGCAGCAAGGCACTGTGCTCTCTGTGTTGACGTGAGCCCTGCAGAGAATTATCACTTGGACATGCATGTTGGTGCCAAGGGGAGATAATGCCCTCTTTTCAGACTGAAGCCTGCCCGTAGGAGTGTTCCCAGTACGATTTTCACAGTCATAACTGCAGTTAATCTTAAACTTGGCATACCCTTCCTTTCTCTGTAATGTTTTTAATGACTCTTTCAGGGTGGGAGAATCCTCAGGGTTCTTGCAGTGCTGCATTCACCTACTGATTCATTCTTGCCAGGTTGGTGTTGCTAACCAAGGTTCAGCTTAATAAGCAACTCTACCATTTATATTTCAGTGCAGGAAGTTATCTGTCTTTTCCAGCTAACAACACTGAGAGGAGGAGGAGGAAGCATTTTTTTCTGAGCAAGCAGGAGGTGCAGTGCTGCACAATGGTCAGTAAATATGTAGCAGCAATTTACAGGGTTTATTTTTAATCCAGGGCCTACGTTAAGAGAATGGCATGAACTGGATAAATCAATCAGGCTGTTGCAAAGCAAGCTTGAAATGAAAGGGCAGTCAAGGAGGAAGTGGTAAATAACACACAGGACTGATTGCTTCTGGGCACAGCTAAGGCCTTGGGTTTAAGGAGTAATTACCTGGTCACACCTAAACCCTGCTGGTGTGCAATGTGCAAACTGCAGACTTCAGCTAAGAGGCTGTTCTTGCCTTTGACAGCAAGAATTTCCTTGGTAAGAGCCATTTATTCCTGGTTTCTTGAAGGAGCTGTAAAGTGTGCAAGACCCCATGCTTAGTCACTTGTGGTCTTTGGTCTCAGCACTAGCACAGAGCTCGCACGCTGCACATGAGCTGGGGAGAGCAAGGGGAAAGAAGCAGGAGAGTTGACATTCCTCCTCTGTCACAAAGTCAGGATGCAGGGCTGCGCCCCACAAATAATTTGTGCCAACCTGGCAGCTGGTTAGACCAAGGGTACAAAAATGCTCCTTAAACTTAGGGGTGGTGGGCATGCTGTGCAAGCCAGCAGGGGTGAGCCAAATGCCACATTTGCGAACCTGTTGACTGCTAATCCCACTAAGGAAAAAAAAAGAAAAGGCCAGAATTCAAAGAGAGCCAAAAAAACTGTGTCTGCCCATTGTACTCATGGTGAGAAACCTGCAGATCCTCTGCCTTGGATGTATCTGGGTAAATGTAGGGTGAGCTTCTCTCACTTTGTCCTTCCTAGAATCCTGTTGCAGACAGATAGTACAGAGCCTTTCCTGCAGCATGCAGACACAGATGGCCCTGCCCTGTTGGGATGATAGCAAATGGAGGTCTGAAATTGGATGCAGTAATTGCATGGCTGCTTTCTTCCTTGGCTCCCTGTTAAACCTGAACAGAGCTGGGAGACACAACACACCTGAAGAACCATCAGAGACAGGAGACCAGCTGTGGCCATGATGTGTCTTTCATCCCACAAGATGGTCCAACCAATGATCCAGATAAGTGAGGAAAGGCAAAATCAGGCTGCCATTGTTCACCAGTCTGCTTCCAGGGGCAGCTTTCTGCCAGGAGACAAGCAGTGGGTGATTAAAGACTTCCTCAGTTGTGTCTCAAAGGAAAAAAAAATCAAATCCAATTTATAATTAGGAAGACAATGGCATTCAAGCATGAGGGAGAGCCATGAAACAACATGACTTGGTGGAAAAAGGAACAAGATGTACACCATGTGTACAGGGTGCTCTGGGTATCACACCCAGATCCTTGGGATTTGCCATTGGCCCCAGAGCTCCCAAAACTGAAATGCAGATTGCCCTACCCATCAGTTTGGGGCACGTATCAACTAACAAGCAGAATCAATCATGGAGACACAGAGAGTAAATGGCAATGTCATGTCATTCACATGCAGGAGTGTCATGTGTCCCCTTCACCTCGACTCCAACCAAAACAGACACTGGGACTTGCATTTGTACTAGGGTTCTCTGCTCTGGGATTTGAGTCAGTTTTCACCTGGTTGTAATGTCAGGTACCTGGCAAGTGCACTGCAGATGACCCTCACTCCAATTGCCCTGCATCAGCAGGATCCTTCCTGTGCAGAGCCCAACTTACACCCACTGAGCAAAAGATAATGTATACATATTTTCCTAATAAATTCTCCAACCTTTCCTGAGCCTGAGCTAAACCTTCTTATCTAATATCAAGTAATTTAAGCATTTTTAACATTCTAAAGACAAGTTAATCCTTTTATAGGGAAAAGTCAGAAAATGGGCTTAGAATGACATTTTAACAGTGTCTATGGTATGTTAAGCTGATGAAAAATTCTAGCAGCAGTTTCAAGCACTTTTGGCTAAAATATTACTGTGATCTTAAGGCATTGTAAAATATAAGTATCATGCCAAATTGCTAGGTGTTTGTCAATGATGTAAAATATTATATTCTACCAACACAAACTGCTTTTTTCTCCCAGTAACTTCAATTCTCAGATATGGTTTTAGTGACGTGACACATTTAATAGGAGTCTTAATTTTACCTGGTCCGAGACTTATATTTATTTGTCTCATTTGAGCTCTCTACTTTTCCCACATAAGTTTTGTTGCCAAGTAACACTTGATTTTCATCTATTTTCCAGGCTTAATTTCCATAATTTTTCTGGTTTTATCAGAGTGTGGCCATTGCAATGCATGCTAAATATGATGAAGAGACAATCTGAAACTCCTCTTTGCTCACAAGAAGAAAAAATATTAGAAGTTGGGATATTGATTTGTCCAAGGCATTCTGCATTAGTTGGAAACCTGTCTTTGAATTTTACTTTATTGGAGTTGTATTGTCTCTTTTGGAAATGACAAAAGAACATCAGGAAAGTTTCCTCGTTTTCTCTTACTGTTCTTGCCCAATGTCCAAAGGAGCTCAGAAGTTAATAAATAAAGCATGTACCTCTTCAAAGCCTGGAAACTGAGAGCCACCACACAAGCCACCATATATCATGTATTTTGAGACCAAAGCAGTCCTGAACATTAATAAACCCATAGAATGATCCATCTGCCAATTTATACATCCACCAGAGTGCATCTCCTGCCTGAGCCTGGGAACCAGGGCAGTGTGTTCAGAGAGTTGATCCCATTCCTGAAAGCCCTCAAGCACCCACTTGCTCATTACCCACACCCTGAGTGACTCTCCCAAGAACACACACCCCAGAGCTCCCTGGTTCTGGGTTTGTTTGTTTTTTCCAAGCCCAGTTTGCTTTCCAGCCTTTCAATGAAGGGAGTGCCACCATGCAGGAATGCAGGTGTAGGCTCTGCTGCTTTCAGGGCAAAGACAGTCCAAGATCCCTTGAGCTCCTCGTGCCTGGAGCAGGGCTGGTAGGAGACTTGTGCCCTCTGGGGACACCTCAGGATGTCTCACATGGCTCCAGGGGACTGCCTAGAGCAGGTCAACAGAGTTCTGTGGAGCTCATCGTGGAACTGAAATCAGGGTGAGCTGCTGTTTATTACTGGATGGAAATGGAAAATGGGGCTAATTCAGGCTTGGAAACAAGCAGCCAGTAGTTAAGAGGCCTCAAACATAGCCCATGATTCTGTTTGGGGTCTGACCTGACTTCGTGGCATGGTCACATGGTGAATGTGGCCTCACCAAAGCTAAAGAATCTGCTTTGGCATATGATGGAAACCTAAGGAGCATGACAGAGGTCCTTGTACTCTATTAATAGTTTAGCACATCATCCTCATGCCCCAAGACAAGATGGTCAAAAGAAGAGTTTAATTTGGAGCTGCATGTTAGAGCTAATAAAGCAAAAGTCCCAACCTCTATTCCCAGTTCAGGCCAACCCTTCCTGCAAGATCTGCACCAGAACTGCATCCATCCCACTTTCCCTCTGTCAAAATCATGGTTCATACTTCTGAATCCTGCAAGAGAGCTGTGGAGAAAATATCCTTTCTGATGGGATCAGATACTGTGGGGAAGAGAATAAATAAATTGGGGGAAAAAAGACAGGTGACTTGTTCTGGTTCACAGCTGCAGAAGATCTTTTTACACTTTCTACATCACCAACAGGGAAAAAGCAAGACAACAACATAGAGCAGCTCTTCTGCCCAGAGCTGAAATAGCCTGCAGCCATGAACAGAGCAGAGAAATATCTACAATTAGCTTTCTATAATAAACTACCTTTTGTTTATAAGTGATCCCATCTTTATCATGAAACACACTGGGAAATTTAAAAATTGAAAAAAAACTTTAAGAAAAATTAATGTCTCAATGGCTAAAAATTTTAAAGGAAGGACAGAAAACTGCAGAGTTATCTCCTGTGACTTTTGGTAATTGGTAATGAAAAGTGTTTGATCTTTACCTGACAGCAGCAGAACAGGAGTCATCCCTGGCCTGAGCCACTTAAAAAAGGAAGAACTGCAGAGCTTTCATTCCCCTATGGTTCTCTTCAAGATTAGCAGCAGTGAACAGCAATTTCTGTTTGTTTTTATAATAATATCCTGTTTTGTAATCCACAGGAAAAGGAGTATGAAAGTAGCAATCTTGGCAGGGACTGGGGGCCATGGGACAGTTTTCTGAAATCTCAAAGCTCAGGAACACAAAGACTTGGAGGAATTTCCAAGTGCAGTGAATGCCAAATGGTAAAGAAAATGACATGACAATGAGAGGGAGAAATTATTTATTCACCTCCTTAATAAATTCCTCTTCTAGAGTCACTTTTTCCTTTTTTAGTGAACAGTTGACAGGCAGTTACTCCCAAATGCTTTTAAATAGGACCTACTGCAAGTTTAAGTATTGTTAATATTTTTTCCGAAGAGGAAACAACTGGAAAAAAAACCTTAAAAAAAAAAAAAAACAACAAACCTTAAAAAAAGAGTATAATTTAACACCAAACAAATGAACAGCTGAAAAATCCACAGAATACAGATAGCCATGCAAAAAATTGTATTATTAAAGGGTCTATAAAACATTTCTGCTCAGCACTTATATGGCAAACAGACTAGGTCATATTTTTCTCCAAGAAAGATAATACCTGGAGAATCCATCCTTGCAGTTCCCATTCAAAGACTGGAAAGAAAAGCATGTTAGGACTAGAGAAGGCATTAAAAGAAGCCTGTGTCTACTGGAGCATGGTTTTAAAGGGCCATAAGCTAGAATAAATATTGACACAGTAAGGAAAAAATATGCAACAATAGCAATTGTTCAAAATGGGCACAATTTGGAAGCTAACAGACCCACACTGAGCTAAACCAACCTGGACAGGAACCAAGGCCATGAATTTAAAAAAATTTAACTTTCACTGATTTCACTAAGAATTAGACACAGAAATGCCATTCACTGACTGCCATTGTTTCCCACCATTCTCCAATCACAGCCCATTCCAGCAAGGAGAAGCAAAACATTATGAATGAGATGGACCTTGGGACAGAAAATGTCACAGAGTTTCTCCTTCTCTGCCATAAGGCTGTTCTGGATCCTCTTTCAAGTATTCATCCTGTATTTGCTTTGCTTTAATTTCTCCTGAATATGGTTTTTCATGTTATTATGAATAGTGTCTAACAGTTCTTCCTCAGTCTGATAATCTCTTCTCTTCTCTTCTCTTCTCTTCTCTTCTCTTCTCTTCTCTTCTCTTCTCTTCTCTTCTCTTCTCTTCTCTTCTCTTCTCTTCTCTTCTCTTCTCTTCTCTTCTCTTCTCTTCTCTTCTCTTCTCTTTTCTCTTTCTCCCTTGTTTACGGCCATAAAATCCCTGGTTAGGTGGCAGGGACCACACTCTGTCAGAGCCCATCTCTGCTTCCAGTCTCTGATAATGCACCATTTTTACCAGTTAAAAGAATGGTCTTACATGCAGGCACAAGTGTTTGGCAAAGATTAATTTTTGTTGCAAATATTCCTAGTATTTTCCCAAATTTCCTCTCTACCTATTCTCATTTTCATTTTAATCAGTTCAATAACCTGTTTAATTGTTCACTGGAAATTGTTTCAGCCACGCTTCTTGGAGTTAAGGTTTCTGAAAGAAAATCAAAGGCAAAAAATAAAATTTTCAGTTTCTTTATTCTTTCTTCATTCATACAAATTCCCGAGGAAATCAATAAGTTTGAATCTTTTTTCACACCAGTTGATGCATTTTTAATGGGCTTCATTGGAGATATTCCTGATTTACATAGCCATCTTCAGCAGAAAGATCTGGTGAATTTGCCTTGGAAGCAACCCAACAAAACCCACAGAATTTGACTAGTTGCTGTTAATACTAGGAGATAAGGATTTATTAAGTTTTAAAAAAATGCTTATTTTAATCCAATACAAGATTAACAATCTGGGACTAAAAATCAGATTTAACAGTGGACTTCCAAAACAACAGGGCTTTAAATTAAGGATACAATGGAAGAATAACACATTGTATTATTCTTCTAATATCTTCAAGCAGTTTACTAAGCTGAAACTACATAATCTTGTTAAAAAGTTCAAAACTAGGGCAGGTTTTGCATTCTGCAGCTAATATGTGTCATCAGGGTTTCTGATTAAAATCTATTGGCCTCAGCAGTCCAGGCATTCATGAATGTCTTCCCTGAGCAGTGACTATAATTTTAATTGTGCTGGTTTAGTTAGACACAGAAGGAGGAAAGTTTTTAAATACTTTGTTACTTTAATTGCAAAGTTAAAATGCAAATATGGACTTGCTAGTACTTACTAACTAGATACTAGCTGCTAATGGGGAAGGTTTAATGGTGATGACATCACAAAAATCCATTTTTTCTGACAGGTCAGATAGGCAGCCCCAGGGGTATTGACGTGTCTGTCTCTTTGTAAAAATCTACTTGTGGAAGCAAAGCTCCCAGAAGCAACAAATATTTTTCTTCTTTTCCCATTTTTGTGCGGATTAACTTTTTAAAGTGAATTTCTTGAAGTACTCCTGAAGTCTCACTTTCAGAGATGATAGGGACACTAAAGTGTCTGTTCAGGCCTTATCTACACATTAACATTGTGTAAATAGATAAACCCTTGTACACCCAATTTTGCATGCAGTTATAACGCTGCCAGCTCAGTTTTACTTTAGGAAGGGGGACTAGTTGCAGTATTTTTGGATTATTATAAATTTGCTTGTTCCGTAGCAGGGACTCTGCTGACTAGAAAACAAAATTAATGTTTCCCAGAATTGTTATCACTGCAACAAACCTTTGCATAGAGCAGACATCTACCCCGCTGGAAATGACAATATAAATAATTGAAATAAATAATTGAAAATGTTGCTCAGAGGCAGGTTTCAGGTGCTAATGATCCCATCTACAGACGGGACACTCAGAGATGCTTTAGCACAAATCCACTGGTGACGCTCTAAATGAAAAGTACTCTTGAAGAAAAAGGAGATTTGAACATCTCCCTCTGTCACCATGGATAAAGATGATGATTTTCCCCCTGAAATGGGCCTGTCCTGCTCTCAGCTAGCCATGGTGGATGTGAGGGAGCTGGGGTGAGGAGAGCACCCAGCTGCCTGCAGCAGGAACTCGAACAAAGCTGCATTCTCATGGCTGGGGAAGGGTGGCTTCTCATCTCCCACGTACTGACTCCTGCTTCAGACAAGGAGGTGCACACATTGACACTGAGGTTCCTGCTAGTCCTCATCTCTAACTGGTTCATCCCCTCACCTCTTCCATCTCCTTACAGAAAAGCTAAGGTCTGTGAAGAACAAACACTGGAAACAAAACTGCAAGTAACCCTTGAGAAAGTAAACTTAAACTTTCATAGCACACAGCAGCATGCAAAGGGGTGAAAAAAGAGTTCAAATGGCAAGTGAAGAGAAAGACTTGATGCATTTATGCCACATCACATGGAGAAGCAGGGGTGAAACCAGAAGTTATGGTGTACAACTCTGGCCTCTGTTACAGGCCTGAACACAAACATCTGGGGAAAATAGTTTCTTTTTCTTATTTCTCTGTGACTGTGTGGCACCTGGACAGCATTCTCCAGGGCAGAGATGGATGTTTTCCCCAGCACACACCCAGCCCTCGCACAGGCCAACACAGGCCCTACAACACAAATATTCACCTGGGAGTGTGGCAGACACCACCCTGCCATGGTGGTTTAGATGGCAGCTGGATGGTTCTGAGATCTGAGCAAATGTCCAGATCCCATAGCATTTTGCAAGTTGTCCTCTACTCTAGGAATAAATGCTTGAAGTGTGAGGAAACTACACTACCTCAGGTGAGCAGTTATAAGGAATTAAAAGAGCTGCAGAAGTTCAGCCAAGACTGGTGTCAGTGCTGGGCTTTGTACAAACTAACTAGTGGTGATCAGTTTACTAAGCATTTGGGGTTGTGACAATAATTTAATTGGAGACACACTTCAACATTTCTTGAAAACTCATATTTATTTGAGTATCAAAATACTAATTTATTAACTTCCTATTAGGTCCTCCCACTTAAGGATGTGGGGCCAGCTATTCACAGAATCCACAAGGAAAGATCTATGTGGACAAGAAATAGGCCCAGAGATCACATGTTTCATGGTGGGATAAAGCCTAAAAAAACCCCCAACCTTACAACTTTAAATATTATTGTTTTCCTAAATTAACTCTGGGAGATTTTAATCTAGATCTTGGGTCTCTGCCAGGGAACACACACCACTCCCCACATCCCTGAGAACATTGTGGAGTCCTGTACAGTCAGCTGGCATTATATTGGAATAGCAGCCAGTTAACTCTATCACCTCACAAAGCCATCTTCTCTAGTGCTGCTCTCCTTTTAACTCATTGGAGACTCCAAATTAGCACCCTGTGTGTGGGGACACAACTTCTTTCTTGTCTTTTGAGGGATTTTTAGTGAGGTCACAGGACTTTTTAGTGAAACAAAAAGGACTTAATACACCAGATTGCTTCCTGAAGTTGAAAGGGGTGACTCTTCAATAATACTGATTAACAGGTCAGGCTGGATCAGGGAAGGGTGGTTGGGATGCCTTGAGATGGTGCCTGAGAAGGAGCCTCACTGAGGAAGGAGGCAGGGATTTGTGGTGGCTGGAAAGCTCTGAGAGCACATTGTCTGGGCCTGAAGTCAAGGGGCCACAGAGAAAGCAGGCTGGTCAAACACAAAGCAAGAGGAGTGCAAACAGGACCCTCTTCAGGGTATTTCCTTGCACTGCATCCTCCAGCAAGCTTTTTGTCCTGCCTAATTAAAGCAAATGGTGATGTTGCTCATTGCTTATAGATCACTGTTTTCAATCCTTGTCAGGGAGAATTCTCCTGATGAACCCCATGGGACATAACCTGAATAGAGGAGGGAAGGTGGAGCATGGAGTTTTGCCAATGCACTGACAAGCTGTGTCTGGGTTGGTTTCCAATGACTCTGCTCAGCCATCTGGGGAAGGGGGAGGAATTCCCTCACTTCTTAATCAACCTATCTGCCTTTTAAAGGGGAAATATTTTTCAGAAAGATGCACCGTGCATATCTGGCACTTGGCCTCTTGTTACTGCCAGCTGTCACTCTGATAATGTGTTATGAATGATGGCACACCAAGCAGACAGGACTGCAAGCCCTTGTGATTGTACTGCATTATCAAAGTGACAACCAGAAAGAACAAGAGCTCTGGCTGCTGAATTGGGCCATAAGTAGATTTTATGTTGTTGATATTACTATTTATATACAAATGGGTATCAAACATTTTTAATATTTTCCCAGCAGGAGCCAGGACATTGTTAGGACTTCAGTGTGCAGATAGCTGGGGTAAGGCACAAGATAAAATTTGTTTAAAATTCTGTTTTCATAGCCTACAGCAGGCAAAACAATGATTGTTGATGAAATTGGTTCAAGTATACACTTCTAATTTCACATCCATAAGCACAGGAATCTTAAGTGATTTAAACTGGCATCATTCCCTCAATTAATCCATGCCTACATTACCAGATGCCATGGAGATACCTCCTGTGATCTACACATCTGCCAAAGCCATGATTGTCAGGCATTGCACAGAGATCCAGCAGAAGCAATGCAGATATTTCCATAGGTGTTCATGGGAGGAGCAAACCTACATCAGAGTCTGAGCTGGGGCTCTTGGGTCAGTACTGCTGAGGGAAAAACCTTTCTGTCAACACCCAGGAGATGCTGCCACCTTCCAGCACCACAGTCAGGCCTGGGACTGCTCTCCCACAGTGACCTTGGTGGCCCTGGAGAAAGTTCTTTGTATGTCTGTTCTCTGCATTTCTATAAAGTCACCCCAGGACATTCTGGATGGGGAGGAGGCTTCCTCAGGCATAAAGTGACACAGCACATGTGTGTGTCACTCAACTCAATCTCATTACTCAGTTCCTCGGTTCTGGAAACCTCTTCTGGGACTTCTTTCTCCCAGAAAGTCAAAGCAAAACTTTTCAAAACTGCATGTTCTCTAGTTCTTGATTTCTTCTGTGTTTGGAAAAGACAGTAATAAAATGCCAAAGGAAAGGCTGTTCTTAGGACTTGTATGTTTGGTCTGTGGTGATCTTCTATGGAATAAGAACTTTCCTGGCCTTCTGTAAAAGTCTAAATGTTTTTATCCTGAATCTTGGCAACTTTTTCTGTTTCTGAGTGTTTCACAAGATAAAGCAGTTACAGTTTCTTCTGGGAGATATCTGCAAAGACCAAAAATATGTGGCTTATACAGAGGGCACAGGAACTTCTCCCACACCAAGCATTGCTGGGTAAAGTTCAGAATCCTCAGAGACAAAGGTCTTTGTTGTGTTGATCCATAACTTCTATAATATCTACAGAGTTTGTCCTTTCTAGAGGTGGCAGAAGGGGACACGTAACAAACAAAAAATGTAGGAGGGAACAGTTCTCTAATCCCATTAAGACATGGACTAATGGAGTTAAAGTCCTATGGAAATGGCCAAATTTACTATAGAAACCTTCTAATGGTCTAGTGGGAAAAAAAGAGAAAAATTAGCTGTGTCCTGGCAACAGATTATTGCCATGAATGTATCCAACACAACTTTTCCACAGAATTTCTACTACCTGAAATGACAAATATTCATTAACACTGCTTATGTCATTCAAGGCAATCACTCTAAAGACAGCTGAAAACAATGTTGCAAAACAGATTAATGATAAGGGCATTAAAATTTGTAAATATGTCAAGCAATGTAGACATGTCATTTGATGTAATTATATCAAAAGGGACATTTCTACTGAGCAAAAGCTAAGTGGAATGGTTAGGTATCTAGGTAAATGGTTAGGTATCAATAAGAAAATATTACAGAGGTAAAGTTACTAAGTGAAGAAATACTCCCTGCTCTGTCTTTCTACATGGCAGTGTTGCTGCCAGCAGTACACTCATATTTTACTACCAACTAGATTGAGACTGGGTAAATTATTTTTCTCTTACAGGCTGGCATAGAAATGCAGTACAATCATTGAATTCGAATGAATTTAGAAATCTTTGGGGTCAGAAGGGAAGGTGATGATTATCTTGTGTTATGAAGGAACCTGAAAATGTATCTAGCTATTTTCCAAGTGAGAGTACTGATGTTTTCCTACATAATGTGTGTGAGCTCTGCTTAGGCCAGAGCCAAGGTGAGGAGGGAGGGTTGGTGCTGATTCACAGCAACAGACGTGAGAAAAAGTAATGATGGATTGTGGTTAGCCCTGATAGAAGTGCAGCCAGAAGATTACAGCAAACTTTATGTCTGTCACTTATGTTCTTTAGAAATACTGCATTTGTTTCAGAGCATCATGATGGGCCAACTCCACTGGGTGTGAAAAGATCCATTTGTTCCAGAGGAATTTCTGGTGGAGCAATGTGTAAATAACCTGGTAGGTTAGAAGAAATAAGGCAATACCTTTGGCATGGAGTCAACAGACATAATTTAATTTTTGGCTGGTATGGGTGGGTTAAACTAGGAGGTGCATGTCTGAGTCAGGGCTTGAAGGAGACCTCTCAGTTTTGCATTCTCAGACTTCAGGTCCAAAAGGTGTATTTGCTACAGGGTCTTGGTAGCTAGTCCAGGTCCTCCAGAGAAGTCTTACTGCCTCAGTGTTTAAATATTTAAATCCTCTTCCTCTAAGCTGAACCTTCCCACCTGCTCACATAACAGCTATACCTGTATTGATAGAGGCAAAACATTAAAATAAGGACTATACATATATATACACCATATAAGAAAATTGCCAAACTTTCCCCTGATTCCTACACATCTACATTTCTGGTGAGCAAAACTCATTACAAAGCTGGTACTCTGAATTTGTAATGAGTTACCTGGCAGTTGATTTTAATAGAAACATTTAATGCAGATGCTTTTTGCCCTTTCTCCCTCCCCCTCATTAAGGCCAGAAGAGCCTGAATCTATTTTCTCTGTGTCTGGAGCTGTCCTTCCTGCACAGAACCTCATGGCAGTGTCCAGGCCCATGTGTGGCAGTGATCTCATCATTCCCATTTCTAGCAATTCATGAAAACCCTGTGTTGCAGAGGTTAATTGGCTGCTACAGCTCTCCTGCAGGTTAGCAGTGCTTGTCAGGAACTCCTCCTCCTCCTCTGCCCTTGCCTTCCCCACCCCAACCTCCTCTCTTTTGGAGGAGCCATTTGTTATCTGCTCAAAAGCATTATGGTTTGTTTCTAACCTTAAAGCTAGAAATACTCTTATGGAAAGAGGAAAAACAGAAGAAAAAATGCTCAGGGGGAGCTGGCAGAGAATCCTGTCTTGTAGCAGGTTTTTACATGATCTTGAGCAAGTCTTTGATCACGGCTGAGAGCTTTGGTTACTGCTGTAGAACAAGTGATAACAATGTGCATTAACTGGTTTGTGCTGGGCCTGTGTGTTCCTGCTGGAAACAGGGAAATCAGCTCTTTAGTGAGGATCCCTGCAAGCTTTTGTCAAGAATTTTTTCTCTAGCCAACCTATTCCTTAAAGCAAAGTGACAAATACAGACCTATTTATAAATATTATATAATTAAAACAAGCTTTATTTTTTTCATCCTTATAGTACCAAAGATATGTATCTGGGCCCATGATTAAAATTACTGAGCTTTGTGCAGAGTGATTCTGCATTCTGAAATCTGTGTGACAACTTGGTTTCAGTTCTGTAATATATTGATATTTCTGCTATTACCAGTTCTGGTTGAGAGGTGGTTTGGGGTTTTTTTAACTTAATTTTCAGAAAGTCCAGACTCAGCAGTTAACCTGAACTTAAAAATCCAAAGTTCAGTCAGCATGAACTTTGCATCCAGCAAAGGCTTCTAGTACAGTATCAGCTGCAACTGTTCTTAGCTCACCCAACAAAGCAGACTTTCGTTCCATCAGGCACAGAATCCTTGCTGGATTATTTCACTATAAAACATGAGCATCCTTTCCTGTCTGGTCATCAGAGCTGACAAAGTGGCTCTGAGGTGACCAGAGGACATAGAAAGAGGTGCAAAGTGCTCCATTATGTTAGGATGACACATTTAGGTACAAAGTGTACATCATTTACAGGTCACCTTGTCCTGGCCATTGCTACACTGTTCCATTACTGAGCATCAGCATTACACAGTGAGGTAAGCACCTGTAAATCCCACATGTTTGTACAAAATGATAACTACTGCCTTTGGGAAAGGATGGATTAAAAAACCCCCCATATAAAATTGTTTAACATGGGGATCTGGATGAGGATACAAATTCCATTTGATATGAAATCATTGTCAACAACAAAGTCTGTGGGTTAGGAAATAAAGACACATCAGTAAAAATGAATGCACCTTGCTCCAATTCTTCTCACAGTGCTGTGTCCTACAGATGCATAAAAGCACCATTCCTCACTCTTGCTCTAAAGCACAGCCTGAACAGTGCCTTCTGTGCCTTTCTGCCTTTGGATCAGCACATCCCCTCAAACACACAATTATTATGGAATTTGCTCTGCCTTAGCCTGACTAAGATTTTGGATTTAGCTGTAAATGGAGCAAGTTGAGGAATATCCCTGAGCAATCCACCTCAAGCAGCAAGCAGAGTATCTGCCAGCATCTGGGACCTCCTCCCTGCCTAACCCCTGAGCCAGGAGCAGGCATGCCCACACCTTGGGTGGCTCAGCAGCACTGCCTGGTGCTGTGCAGACAAGCTCTGTGCAAGGAGCTCCAGGAGGGGCTGGGGAACAGCACAGGAGCCGATGCTCCTTTATGCATCTGCAATCTCCACCCCCTCTCGGCTCCTGGGGTACCTTTCTCATGGAGGAGCAGCTTTGGGTTCCCAGCTTTCTTCTTACAGCTGTATTTATAATTAAATAATTGTCACAGTAAATCCCCTCTCTGACTTCTGGGACAAGATATAAGTACCAAATAAAGTGGGAGGGCATGAAGCTGTTACTCAAGAGATGTCTGTAATGCAAGAGGCACCACTCCTAATGGCTGGCATGGAATTAAAAGTGCAGTTAAACCAAAAACACTCAAGAGAATTCCCATATTTCTTGGGAATTGATGACCAGTTGGGAGGAGCTTGCATGGCCAAAGGAAAAGTCAAAGTCATTAATCTCTGCCTGTCACTTAGGAAACATCCTCTCCTGAGGCTTTTATCACAATGTTATAATCTAAAACATGGAAATAAATATATAAGTTTAGAGTGACCTTTATTTTTCATGAGGTATTGCCAATTAGTATATCCACAGCACTTTTAGAGGATTAATGCCCAGGATATAGCCAACCCAGGGGCAAGATGCTTCAAATTTCATTGTTCCATAATAATTTCTCACTGAGAAAGCATAATGGTGCCACAGACAAATAATATATTGAGGAACAGTGTTCAGAAATACTAAAAATTTTTAGGTCCTTTGGACAGCAACATTTTAACATTGATGTGATGACATCAATGACATCTTTATCTCTCTGCAAGCATGACAGGCTCTCCCTCCTTCCCATCATTTATCCATGTGATTGCTCTTAGATGGAAGGCAGAGTGCAAATTTTTTACTAGAGAATCCTGATTTGCTGCTGTTGAGAACTTCTCTGACACTTTGGCTTATGCCTTCTCATCCACAGACTTAATGCACAGGCTCCTTTAAATAAACAAATGCATATATTTCTGAAAAATTGTTAGGCCCCTTGATTTAAGTTCCTTTTTATTTTTTCCTTCTAGAAGTCTAGTTTGGACAATCAGGTTTGAAAATATTATCCTTAGCCATAACCTATATCTCCAACTGGTGGATTTTTGACACACAGGTGGTTTTTTAACTTCAAAAATTACACAGGTGTCATGAGGAAATAATGTGGACCTCACCAAAAAGTCTTTCTATCGCTGAAAATAATTTCACTCAAAAAAGTTTCTCACAAGATAGTAATTTCTAAGAGTTAACAAAGAATGGAAGACATACTTCACCACCACTGTATGGACAGAGCCAAGCTATTTAAATTCCCTTAGTTTTCTATTTTATATCACAGTGCATAGTCTTTGATGCATAAAACACTTAGTAACTCATTTGATAGACAAAGGAACGGTGCTTTCATTTTTTATTGGCTACATTGATTTTTTCAATGACCCCCAGATTACCAGCCTCAAACCTAATCTGATGCTTTTTTTTCCTATTATCTGGTGAAAGTTAATTGTTGTAATTATTAATCAGGCAGTTTGCTGCCCATGGTGAGAAACTGCAAACAGTGAGTAAGGAGGGAAATGTTGACTCCTGTTGGGTCCAAGTGAACTTTGAATATCTACAGTAGCCAGGGCTGTGGCTGTGGATCCTGTGGGTCATGAGAGGCATGGTGCTGCATGAAACACGAGCTAAGAACAGATGGAGGAAACAGCCTTTCCTGGCCT
Source organism: Agelaius tricolor (assembly GCF_023055355.1). NCBI lineage: Eukaryota > Metazoa > Chordata > Aves > Passeriformes > Icteridae > Agelaius > Agelaius tricolor. Next base: position 5,134,069 of record NW_027269284.1, read on the forward strand.
CAAAGGCTGAGCCTACAAATGCACAAAGCAGGGAATGGTTCCTGTGGCTGTGCTCTTGGCACAGCACTGGCAGGGGATGGAGGAGAAGCAAGGAGCTCGGGGCACCTCTGACTCCTCGCTCATGGGGTCTCCCAGGCACTGTGAATGATTTATCAGCTGCAGCACCTTGGCTTTGTGTCCCACTGCCGTGGCCTCTGTGTCCCACCTTGGCTTTGTGTCCCACTGCCATGGCCTCTGTGTCCCACCTTGGCTTTGTGTCCCACTGCCGTGGCCTCTGTGTCCCACCTTGGCTTTGTGTCCCACTGCCATGGCCTCTGTGTCCCACCTTGGCTTTGTGTCCCACTGCCATGGCCTCTGTGTCCCACCTTGGCTTTGTGTCCCACTGCCGTGGCCTCTGTGTCCCACCTTGGCTTTGTGTCCCACTGCCGTGGCCTCTGTGTCCCACCTTGGCTTTGTGTCCCACTGCCATGGCCTCTGTGTCCCACCTTGGCTTTGTGTCCCACTGCCGTGGCCTCTGTGTCCCACCTTGGCTTTGTGTCCCACTGCCATGGCCTCTGTGTCCCACCTTGGCTTTGTGTCCCACTGCCATGGCCTCTGTGTCCCACCTTGGCTTTGTGTCCCACTGCCATGGCCTCTGTGTCCCACCTTGGCTTTGTGTCCCACTGCCGTGGCCTCTCTGCCAAGGGTGACGTGGGCTGGAGCTGCTGCAGCTGCTCCCTGCCCTGACTGACCCGTGCTGGGCATCACACTCCAGCTCTCTCACAAAGGGGGCTCCAGCTCCAGCCAGGGTCTGCCTTGGGGTTTCCTGTGTTTCAGACATGCACTAGGGCAGGACACAGCCCTCAGTGTCTGGGATGGCTTTGGGGGAACCCACATTGTCCTGAAGCCAGTGGGGGATGGATGCCAGGGATCAGCCTCCACTGCAGCAGGAGCAAGTTGTTGTCCCTGTGAAATATTTAATGGGATGAGACCCTGGTGCCTCAGCAAAGGGCTCTTTGCTGTTCAGCTTGCTCAGGGCATGGTCAGCAGAATTTCTTGTTTGGCATTTGGTTTGAAGGAGCCACCAGTGGCCCCAGTGGGAAAGGGCAGATGCTGGGCCTGGTTGCTGAGGGATGAATGGATGCTTGGGCACCACCTCCTTGGCTAAAACCTCTGTCTGCTGCTCCCCTCTGATGTGGTTTGCACTTTACCAGAAATGCTGCAGCTGCTGGGCCTAAAGCAGTTGTTTGGGAAAGAAAGAAATTTAACCCAGGCCATGCAGATTTGCAATAGCCTCTCTCCATTCTTGCCTTTTCTTAGCCATTTTGAGCATCTCTGGTCCTTTCTGGAAATTCTAGGTGGTTCAGAGACATTCAGGAACCTCCTGCATTTTGGGTGAATAACCTGGGCTCCAGGGCAGAGGGATCTACATGCATGTGCCAGTGCCCTGTACTGTTGGCATCAGGCAAACCATCTCCTGCCTATATATGAAAACTTTGCCCAGGTTTGGATGGTGGTTGTTGTATAGGTGGTTTGCTGATAGTTGGCATCAGGCTTCACAGTTTGGGTACACCTGCAAAGGAGGCCCAAGTGTTAGAAAGCTAGGATGAAGAGACAGTTTGGGATATGCTGCCTAAATAAAAACAACTGGAGTGGAAAACATCTTAAGTCACTAAATTCCAATGTCATAGTAATGTAATCTGCTTTGGGTTAAAAATCTAAGGGCCAGAATTATTAAAGTTCCCCTCAGGACCCAGACTACTGATAGTGAGACGATGAGCACTCAGTAAAAATGAAACAGAAGAGAAACACTAGGTAAGCATAGCAATGAGCTTTATGAATAGCAACAAACCACATGTAGACCCACAATGCATGATTCAGATGTTCACTGAATCCATATGCCTCATCTGGGACATTTTACTCTTTCCTCTGGCTCAAGCATCTGACTGGAGCACTGCACATTTGCTTTGAAGAAAAACGTGGTTCTTGCATAAGGGTCAGAGTGTGGTGCTGTGAACTGTTGTGCAATGGAGAGAGACTCTGCTTGCCCACACTGCTTCTGCCAAGAGATTATAGGTCCACAGCAACAGCCAGTGCCTTTACAATTTTCCTGGAGCTTAGTGAGGCAAGGCTACAGCCACATTAAAAATTAAATGGAAAGAGCAGTCATAACTTGTAGGCAAACACAATGAATGAGCAATAATTGGCTGACCAAGTCTTTGAGGACATAAATCTTTCCATCTGAAGCAGCCGAAGGACTTTGTAACCATATGATTAGTGCCTGTGTTTTGGTTGGACTGGAATGCAGTTAAGGATGTTGTGGGTTCAGGTCCACTTGCTGCAGGTGGTGAAAACCAGAACAAGCAGGATCCTCCACATCTCAAGAGCTGTTCCATAACTGTGGACAAAACAACTACCAGGGTTCCTCAGCCAGGGAGGAGAAACAGAGAGAGACAAGGCTTATGGTTGCCACTAGGGACTGGTACTTATAAACATATTTTTGAGGCAGGATTGTGCAGCTCTCGTGTTCTCTCTCACACACACACAATTGGTTTGTCACGGGCATGGCTGTGACTCCAGCAGCAGCTGAAACTGTCCCACCAGTGCCAGCTCAGGTCCAGCCCAGCTGTGATCCACATGGCAGGTCAGAGGCTGAGGAAAGCCTCTGAGAAAAATCAGAACTGGTTTAAACCCAGTTAGCCTGCCATGGCTGCAGTTCAATGGCCCCAGGACAACTCTGAACAACGGTAGCAGTCATGCTAATAAGATCATTGCTAAGACCTTGAAGTGGTGCATGAGAAAGCAGTGAAGGTTTCTCTCCTGGGAAAGTGTTCTTCTTCCCTTTCTCCTTCAATGACAAATTGTCTGGCATATGACTTACTACAATGGCCAAAGATGAATGACAAAGAGTTTTCTTACCCTTCCAAGACACACACTCAGCTTGTTTAATTTTTATAAGCCTTAAAGATCTGGAAAAGTCTATATAAACATGGACAGATTGAGGCTATTTACTTACCAGTGTTCCTGGGACTATATATTTTTATGAAGTAAATTATTGTCTATTATGAAGAGTGACTTTTAATTACTTGAAAGAAGGTTGTAAATGTTCAGAAAGTACATAAAGTTATAAAACTAACATTCTGATCAATAACAGCCTGCTGATATATATGACAGGTCATAACTGTCTTCACAGACAAATGCACTAGCATGTATTTTTTTCTAGACTATTTATTGCTGTTTCCAGAAATTACCATAACTAATCAGTGGAAAAATACTTTCTCTATTATATAAAATATAAAATATGTCACTAATTAAAACCACAGTCAAAAGCTCTAGTAGGAAAGCAGTAGGGAGCCTCCTAGAGCCAAGGTGATGAGAAGAGTGCTGAGCTCATTTCAACTCGAAATTTCTTTCTCACTTACTTTCCCTGATTGCTCCTTGGCATTAGACAATTTGGGGTGCAGAACTGAATATGTTCTGATCCATTTGAGACTGCAGGTGTTTGTCTGGAGTCAGTGTGGTAAGATCTGCAGTGCTGGAGGTGCATGGGCTCCACTGCCTGCAGCCCAGAAGAACCTGGCATCACCCTGGACTGCCTGTATCTTCCTATCTTTAATGAGAAGATGTCTGTTTACATGTGGATCAACTGGATAAACCTTCAACATGACTACAAAAAAGGGCTCCAATTCATCTCTGTCACACAATTTAGACACAGCTCGAGTGGGAATCTTTGCTTCTTTGAGGGAAATGGAAATGGTTGAAGAGAACTGCTTTACCCCAATTTAATGCGGGAAAATATTTTCCCATCACCTTCCACAGGATTACTGCATGTTTTTTGCTCTTTACTGCAATGGGAAAGGCACAGGTGTGGAGAGATGGGAATTTTCTTTCCTCAAAAGCAAGATGCCACAAGACAAAGAGGACTTTATTTGATCATAACGTCCTGACCTGTCTGCCCAGTCTGCCACCATCAAATTTCAACATCCCTCCCCCCAAGTACCTCTGTCAAGACTTTGGTGTCCAATTTTTCTGGGAAAAAAAAAAGTGACATCATAAATGTCCTAAGCTTTCCTAATGCTGAAAATCTGTCCCATTCTATTTTACAACTGCATGAGTGATGAGAGGTGTATCATTATTGGAGTACTTTATTGACTGGATGGCACTCAGACAACAGCAGAAACCAGCTACTTCATCTTCTGAGCATCAATGTCTCAACTTCTGTCACTGGCCTTCATAATTCAGTTATTTTTAGGGCTGGTATTTTCCTCTCTGGCCAGGAGCTAATACAGTCTCTCCTGTGATCCCTCAATCTCTTCCAGAAAGAGTCCTGACCTTAGGAAGCACCTACTTTTCCTGGAGCCATGGGGTTCAGATCTCAGCACAGCTGACTCACGTTTCTGATGCTGTTTTGACCTCCACATGCCCTGAGGGGGCTCAGGGCTGGACAGCAAGGGGGAGCCCAGACTCATCCCATGGAGTTTCCCTGAGAAGGCTTTCCCATGCCTCTTGCCCAGCCTGGTCAGCACCTGTGGGGCTGTGCTCCTACCTCCCCCATCTCGCCTCTCCATCACCTTGCTGCTGGAGGTGATAAGGGAGCAGAGCGTGGGCACCTCCTGGGCGTGGGGAGATCTGTTGGGCTTGGTCTTTTCATGCAGGTGCTGCAGGGGAGATTCTTGTCTCCTGTGGAGCAGGGAGTAGCTGCAGGCACAAACCAACCACTTGTGTGGGGAAGAGTGGGGGATGGTCTTTCACACAGGCCCTTCAGATGGGTGTCCTCTTGCTGTGAAAACATGTCACAAATCACCTTTGAGTAGGGGTTTCCCCTGCTAAGAGGAACAGGAACATTTCCCCCCTCCTTCCAGCTTTGCATGCCCCCTGATGTTCTGCCTTTTATCCTCCAGGTAGCTGGATCCCAGTGATGCAATCTGAGAGAGAGGCTCTTTGAGATACAGAGACTGATATCAAACCCACTGCTTTTAGGGAGTCAGTGCGAGTCCAGCTGCTGTGTGTGGCAGCACGTGGTGTTGGAAAGGCAGTGTACACAGAGTTCTTGCAGCCTCCTTGGGCAAAGGAATTTTGCAGAACGAGAAATTTGAAGTTTTTATCCTCTCTGGCATCCTCTTGTTTCTTTTTTTACAAGGTACCTTTTAAAAAATATTCCTGATGAGTTGCTGTAACATGCCAAATTTCTTCATATCAGATGCTTTAACTATATTTATCTAGTTTATGAAAGCTGACAAGTGATACAGCCACAATAGCGCCAGCAGAAATTGCACAGCAATTTTACTTGGGCTCTTTTCAAGTCAGTGGAACTGTTAAATGAGATTAGTGCAGGAGAAGGGTTTATTGCAGAAAGCAGATAGACACATATCGCAGGGACCCAGCGATAGACTAAGAGGATCACAGACAGAGACTTTGTGCCAAGGAGGACTTGGCAGGATAACACAAGTGCATCTTTTAGCTCTCTGGAGTTGTGTCTCACTGTATTTCTGATATGGCTCTCCACTCATCCCAACAGGTGTCTCTTCCTTTCCTTCTCCAAACCCTCCTAAGGCACCCTTTCAGTGCCCTATTCTGACACTGCTCATGCTTGTAGCTGGATGAGGCTTTTTAGGAGTAGTGGGAACTGGAAACAATGGTGCCTATTATTGTCCTTGCAACTCTTAGCATAGCCCAAGAAAATCTGGGTGCTGGTGGCCACTGCTTTCTTTGCTAGCTCTGTTTTCTCTGTTTAAATAAAATATCTTATTAGGAGTAAATCTCAGTGCTGAAGTAGTTTTATTAATAGAAAATGAAATCATTTTCATAGATAAATAAGTGCTTTCCCTTTTATTTGTGAAGGGTTGTTATGCATGTTATGTTACAATATGGGTATTTGTGTATATATATATATATATATATATATATGTATGTGTATATATATCTGTGTGTATAGATATATATATATAGAGATAGATATACAGATATATGCACACACACATATGCAGGTCCACGTTGATCACCATCAGGGACTGAACCCAGAAGTTTCTGGAGCAAAGAGCATGCCCTGTGTACTTGGAATTTTAGCAGAGACTGCTGTGTAAGTCCCCATTCTCTCTGGAGCAGACATAACTCAGAGCAGCTCACATAAGGACTCATTGAGATGTTGCTCAGAGGTTCCAGCTGGGATTCAGCCCTTTTCTCTCTGGCTGACTAGAAGCCCTGCTCATGCTCAGCTCATTTCCTAAAACCCACTTCCTACATGCCATGAAAGGCTATTCATATTTCAGCCCCAGTGACAGGAGAAGGGCAAAGCTGGAAGAGTGTCCAGCTACCAGGTGGAGCAGCAGCTAATTTAGCTCCTGCAGTGCTAGAGACCCACAGACACAATGAAGATGTAGGGAAGGGAGGAGCAGCTGGGCAGTGGACAAGGCCTGTGAGCCTTCCAGCTCCCTGGGACATGGTTTGAATTTGTTCCAGCCATTCAAAATGATCTTTCACTTCTTGGCAGAAGCTCACAAAGTTTCTTAGCTAAGCAAAGAGAGCACAAGTCTTCATTGTGCATGGATAGAGACAGACACTGGTCATTTGATTATTGTTGTTGAGAACATAAATGACTGCAATGTTGCAAATGCCACTGGAGGAAGTGAGAGGCTCCCTCATGAAGAGGCCTTGGATGCTATTTGTATCCAGAAGCATCCTGAGATGAAATCATAATTCTCTGGCTGAGTGACCATCCCTACACTCTGACATGTTGCTTTTTAACTGCACTCAGGAGGCTACTGCTGAAAGAAAGGCATTTCTTTATCTCCCTACTAATATATTTTCCTTCTGCACCATCAAGTTTTCCTTATGGAGGTCTGTGCTTTGCAGTGATGCTTACACACTTGCCTTTGCAGACCTTAGGCAAGGTCTGTACCCGCACTAATAAGTTGCTTTCCATACCCCAAACAGCTAAAAAATAGAACAGGAGAAGGATTCTTCTCCAGACTTTACAGATGGTGAACAGAGGCACAGATAAATTACACAACTTCCTTGTGATTATTCTGGAAATCTGTAACAGAGCCAGGCCTTGGACCAAACTTTCTGGTGTCCCTGTGCCAGACTGCAACCACAGTCTGGCCTTTCTCTCTGAAGGTACATATTTGTAGAGTTTTAGAGTCAGAGGAGTGGCCACCTTATCTAGGCTGACCTCCTCTGTGTCAAGTCCAAGAATTTCTTTGATCAAAGCATATATTACAGAACAGAATAGAGTCCTGATTTGAAGACATCAGGACATAGGAAAATAATTGTACAACTTCCTTTTGTACTATTCCAGTGGTTAATCGTCTTTGTTGCTGACTTGTTTTTCATATGAATGAGTCTGACTTCAATTTGGTTCCTGTGATGCTTCTTTTTTGCTAGATTAAAGGGGCCTTCTCTATCTGTGTTTTCTTCCTCTCCTTTTCTCAGGCAATTTTTTCATGTCTGGAAAGCAGTCAGGTTGACAAGTTACTTGATACTGAATCCTGGGGATGTGTTTCTTCCACCTCATGCCTGTCTTTGGTATTTTCCCTTCTCTTTCATAGCACAATAATTAGAAAGCTTTAAAAAAATGAGCGAGGAAGTATGAAAGAAGTCAGCAAGCAATATTCTTTACTTCCAGGTGCAGTGAGGAACATGTAACCAAAGGAAGAAGATTAGCAGTGATGATGCCAAATTCTGCTCTCATTTGTATTTTTTTACTATATATATATATATATATATATATATAAAAAAAATAATATACACATATTATCAAAATATAAATATTGGTAATATTTATATTTTTTTATAATTTCAAACTTGTGTCTGTTAGGTAAGGAGTTACCTTTTGTTAAGTGGAACAACCTGATGAACACCTGCCACCAGATACTGATTGTGTGGGACTCCAGTCCTGGTTTGAGAAGCCACTGTTGTATTGAAGTTTCTTTTCAGGCACACAGAAAATGCTGTGGACTATTTCTGATAAAAAGTCTCAGAACTTCAGGTCTTGTCCTTTTCCCTTTTACTGCAGACAATATACCACTGATATTACATGACAGTGTTTTCTTGTGAGCATTGGAATGATATGAAACACTTGGTTGGGAAAAAGCTTGGGAAGATCCATGAAGGTGAAAAGAGGCAGGAACTGAATTGTAAGTTGCATTGTTCTGTATAAAACACGTGTAATTGTCTGGGGTATTAAATGGACCCATTTTCCTACATGGGTTTTGTCTAGGTTGAGCTGATAGTTTGGTTTGTGTCTGTAGAGTCTAAGATCTCTTATTCTGTCCAGAAATTAGCCCAGATCTAAAGATTTCAAGAAAATTCTCTGTTTTATCAATGAGTCAGAGCCCATTATTCTGAGTGTGAGTATATAGACCACAAACACTTGCAAAGTGTGAAAACGGAACACAACAGGGATAAATGAGTCAATGCCAATTAACCATAGTGAGGAACAAAGATGTGACATCATCAAAGCTCCAGAGAAAAAGCCAGAAACATCAGAAGATGTAGAACCTTAAGAGAAAGAGCAGAAAGGTGGAAGAAGCAGAAGCTGATCAAGATAAATCTTTAACTTGTCTCAGGAAGCAAAAGGACAAGTGACTGACAGCTGCCCATCAGCAGGGGCTCTCTGGGGAATATTCACAGCAGTTTTGAGTCTGGGACAAAATTCAGACTGCAGGGCAGGCTTTTCATAAGATTCCTGGTCTGTGTTACAGATGACAGTGCAAAAAAGTGAATTCCAGAGAAATTAGTTAGGAAAGCAGAATTTCAACCCGTTGCTTCCTCAGGGAAGCAGCAAAACTATTGGCTGTAGCTTTTTTTTTCATACCTTTGTGATTTCAAATTGGAAATATCAATACTTAGACCTAGTACTTTATGGAACATGATCTAATAGAATTCCCAAATCAGCTATAAACTGATGAGCTTCTACTCCACTGCACAAGAAGAGCTTCTCTGTTGTATATGACTACTACAAAATTTGTCACCAATCATTTAATGTTCTTAAATGCAAAATTCAGTTCTTTCAGGCTTGGATTAGGTTTGTCTTTCTTCCATACTGTGTACTTATATAGAAAGAACATTTAGAATTCAGGCATCCTAAAAGAAATCTTCCTAGAGGGAATCTTCCTAAAAGGAAACTGCATCTATTTAAAGTAATAAAACATAGAACATTTGTTACTGGAAAGCCATCCCATGCATTGAGAGACATTATTAATGGGGTTTGTTTTTTTCCCTCTTTTTTCAATAATCTAAATAAAATTTGGGTTAAAGGGCAGATAAACCAAGGACCCTTGAAAAATTAATAGGAAACAATGAAAGCATCCACAGCTCCCAAAGCCCCTTAGCATATCATATTCTCTTCTAATGTTATAACCAACATGATCTTAATTGGCTGAAAATAGGGAAATAATGATAGTAAAGTCACTATAAACACTTCAGGAAAAACAAAACAAAATTTAAGGGATGCATGAAAAAATTCCCCTTTAAGTACATTTCTATTCAATTTCTGCCTCTATGTTTATCTTGCTGTCAGACAGATGGAACCTATCACCTGCAAAAACTACTTATCCTTCAAGAGATAGGAGTTCTCTCCTGATCTGTGGTTTTCAGACATCAGGTGGAAAACATGGCATGTGCTTGCTGTCCTGAAAAAGGAAATCAGAGCAGGAGCTGGGGCAGTGTTTCCAGTGTGCAGCAGAGTGCACAGGAGGAAAGGCCCTGAGCACTTGGGCTTAGACTGTCACAATGCCTCGTGTGCTTCAAAATGGACATAGATAGAAGTGCCTCTCTGCAGGCACAGGAGCTGGGCTCTACAAATTCAGAATTTCAGTTTGAAAGGCTGAGGTAAAAAATACATGAGGAGTGGGTAAAGTCATTCAGTGAAAGTTAAGAGTAGATTTTTCCTACTCAGTGCAATTGGCTTTGGGTAAATCTTGTTAAAATTATACCCTGGTTTTAGGTATCTCACTGTTATGGTTTTATTTTCTTGGTTTGAGATCCAGTAGGCAAAACCAGAGGGGCTCCAAAGTATTTAGGGGTTAAGAGCAGATTGCTACATGCTCTGGAGCTGAAGATGTGGCCGCTTCTGGAGACGGGAATTTAAGGTTCAATATTCTGCATTTCTGTAACAACCTGTGATCTTATTTGTGTTTCACTGTGTCTTTCCAGAGTCCAGAAGTCTTTTGTAAATTAGTTTCACTGCTTCCTTTGGGGAGAACTAAAAGAAAAACTTATGGCCATGACCTCATAAATTATAAATAGATTTAAATAGTAGCAGTGGGCCAAGCTCAGGAGCTGACATCTAAGAGACAATTGAGCCTTTTGCTGATACTGATAGAGAGTCCACGTTCTGGAATTTCCTTTGTGTGACACCAATTCCTTCACCCATAAAAGAATAGCACAAAAGGAAGGAAATGCTTCGCTGTAATTTATACAGGAGAAAACAGAAAAAAGATGTTTGAGTACCATCCCAGTACAGGGGTGAATTAAATGAATATACACATAAAATTTCCCTCTTTAGGGAGTTCATGTCAGCATCAGCTCTTTTGTATTTGAAGGAAATCAAAACTAGCATAATGCCACCTTCTGTCATGGCTTCACTTTCCATTAAGACAGTGCTGCCTTACTGGGTAAAAGGAGATAAAAATTCATCCTCTGTTAATCAAAAACATTTTAGAATGTGACCCAATATCTGCACAGGTGAAACGCACAGTAATAGCCTGAGCAACATCAGTTCCTAATTTAGGCATCTTCTATTATTAATTGTGGCAGGTTTGCTGGAGAGCACAGAATCATATCACAAAGTCCTCTGGGTAACAAAGCCTTGCAGCTCTGTCTGAAGCAGGGAAGATGAGGAGGTTACAGGAGGACACAGCAGAGCCAAAGCAGGTCACTGGATGAGTCATTCGCACTCAGGTATTCACAGCTACCATTTCCTGGTTCCCATCACCAGACAACACTTGTCTTAGCACATTATTCCCAGGTTTCTAAGATTTTATTTTAAAAGCCAGAGTGCATGCTTTGGATGATCACAGACTAGCAATCGTTCTCTCCAAACAGAGATTCACACAGCCCAGCAAACTCCACTGGGCAGCCTCCACCTGCATGGCCTTTCCTTGATATCCATGTCAGTCTGACATGACATGATGTTAAATGAGATCAGGATAACAACAGCCATGGGAGGTCAAGAAATTTGTGTGTGCATAATCAGATGTGTGCCTCGAACAGGTAGGTTCTCGCTTTATGAGATCGTGGGAGTTAACTCTCATTTAGGAGAAATAAGCATTCAGTCAACTGAGGCCCTTCTCTTTTACATACAGATAGGCTCCTCTGTTCATCTGCATTCTATAAAGGCTTGTTATTCTTCTGTGTTTATCAGATCTGCGATATGGAGGAGAACAGAAAACGTGTGTGATATCCGCCAGCTGGAATCCATCTGTCTTTTCTCTCTGGAGATGGAGTTTCAAAGGCTACATCCTATCTACTGTCACACCCTCTCCCGACATGAGAAGCTAAGTGTAAAGTTTGGCCAAAGTGTTGGAAAAACAGTATCTCTTTTGTACATCACAACTATTTCCCTACCTACACAAAAGTAGCATTCTTCCTGTTCTGGCATGCAGGATGCATTGTTGCACTGTATCACAACCTTTTATTAAATAAGAGGAGTCTGGCCAAAATTATTTCAGAGAAAGTTGGTTGGGTTTTTTGTTAGGGTTTTATTTTCTTTTTCATTTGGACTCTGTGCACCTATGTGTGTGTTGGTTTGTGTACAGAGCAGGGTCAGGGGGACTGTGACTGACAAGCACGAGTGCTGTTTGATTACAGCACAGGATGTGGTCTCATCACATTTCTGGGAGGGGAAAGAAACACCTACCTGAATAAAATCCCAGGTTTTTTGCTCTTGAACTGATTGAGGCTTTGCCATTCACTTCACCACAAGCCCTAAGGGACTAAGGAATTTAAGTTTCTCAGGATAACACCCATGACGGAGCAGCATTATTGCAAATCAGCAAGACTCAGTGATGTTTTCTTGCTGTAACAACTACAGCTCTCTGTTCTTTAGGTCCAGCAGCTGCAGCATTTCTGGTAAAGTGCAAACCACATCAGAGAGGAGCATGAGGTACCTTGGGTTTAGCCAAGGAGCTGGGAGGTGTTGGCCCATCCATTCCTTTCCCAGCAGGCAGCCCAGAGCAGCCATCCTTTCCCACCAGAGCCACCTGAAGCCACAGAGCACTGAGATGTGGGAAAGGCTGGGGCTGGGACCCAGCAGTCCTTAGGAGCCTCCTTTCTCCTGGTGTGAGGAGATGTGTGTGCCCACAGAGCAGGGAGGGAGCAGCAAGGGCCAGCACAAGCATTTGGCTCCAGACCTTCCCAGCAACTCCTCTTTCACCACCCAGAAGATTTTCCATATCTTTGCAAACCTTTTGTTAATTTACTTGCCCATTATTTTATGCATTTAAAGTGTATATTCCTTTACATATTTCATGGTTGAAGGTTCTTGTCTCACAGATCAGAGGCCTAGGAAGAGTACTCTGACTCTGGCCAGAACATCCATCTCCTTTTAGTGGAAGAATAATTTCTTTGGGTTGTTTTCAGGGGGACATGCTTTCTTTGATGATTAACCAGGTAATACCAAATACATGCCCAGACTTACCATCCAACAGACAGCTAGTGGGCCACATACAAGCAAGAAAGGCCTTTGATATCTGAATATTAGCTGTGCATCTATGGGTATTGCTTACTCTGCCCTGGTCCATGGTCACAGGAAGCAACTTCTGCCCTGAAAGTGCAATGGATTAAGACTGTCGGCAACTTGCACTGGCCTTTCCACTGAACCCCCCATGACATTATGGGTTTCTATTGAAAAACTAGGTCTGGTTGCTAGTGCAAGTGCACACACAGAGATGCACTGTTTATTTTGAAGGTGCAGATAAATAATCTTTGTGAATTCCTATGCATATGTAATTTTTTTTTTTTTAACTCATGGGCAGTCTTCTTCTACATAAGCTCGACTTTCACAGACTGCCCTCCATAATTAGGGTGGGACTGAATTTGTTTCAGTCATGTACAAATCAAGACTTGGCAGAGGTGTTTGGCCTCCCCATAGGGTCAGAAGAGATTTATAGCAGATCTGTTCCCCCATCCTGTTCTTGTCTCTGAGGTACCTATCTCAGTAAACTATTTGCTTAGGTCTTTTAGGTAATGGGTGTTAAGCTTGTTAAGAGGCTGGGGCCAAGCTAACACCTGTGACTGACTGATTTACCTGGAGAATTGGTGAAGCTTTCTCAAAATGCTCCTCTCCTTGAACCTCACTATAGCACAATGGCCTGAATCACAGAGCCATAGAACCACACAATCATAGAAAGGTTGGGGGTGGAAGGGACCTTAAAGACCACCTAGTTCCAACCTCCTGCCATGGGCAGGGATGCCACCCACTAGACCAAGTTTTTTTGGCTGCATCAAACCTTGAACCCACCTTCAAAGGTGCTGTGAAACTGGAAAACTCAGGCAAAATGCCATAAAAGCATAAAGTGTTGATTCATGTATTTATGGTGGAGGATCAAATGGCCTCTTCTGAGAAGGGGTTATGTGCTGGAAAAACAGGAGGTCAATGTAGCGAGTTTGGGAAGGATTCCCACGGGACCTAGTCTCAGAGGCATAAAAATGCAAACAATCCTTGAAATAAAGTATGAGTCAACCAAGGATGGAAATCAAGCTGAGGAGCCCAGATAGCTCATGAGTAGTTTAAGCACATGCCAGGCCCAGAGGAAACTCCTAAGTTGCCAGCACTGCTGCCTGCAGATTTTGCAATGGATCTTACGTTTCAGGGTAGCTAGAACTCTACCTTGGATTGAGATCCTATGAGAATTGCTGCTGAAGGAGAATAGCTTACAGCAGCCTGGGGCACAGAAATGGCACCCAGTCTCTGTCAGAATTTGTTCTGAAGCAGATAAGCCCTGGCTTGCCAGCCCTAGAGCAAGGTGTATAATCTTCTACAAACAGGTAGAGTGTTCATTGGCAAGGCAAGCTCCTCTGCAACTCCCCCATCTGCCTTGGGGCAGCACTTCTCAGCATGATGAGTTTAATCTTCCTGCCCATTGCAGCTCCAGAGTCCCTTCTGTTTGCTCAATAAAGATTCTGCTTCTGGTTATCATGGATGTGAGCTCTTCCAACACTCTTGCCCCCAGAAGTTCCTCACCTGACAGTGGCCTTGGGATAGCAGCCAGGGCACATCTCACACTGATGTTTCCTGCCTTTGGGACTTGAAAAGCTAAACAGCAAACACAAAGAGTAGGAAGAAGGAAGGATTATTATTATTATTATTATTATTATTATTATTATTATTATTATTATTATTATGTTCTGAACTGTCTATTGAGAGATTAGCAGACTCCCTCCCAATCACCCAGCTAGACTGCATGACAGCTGGGGGCACTGTCCATAATTTCTGCATCCTTTTCTTGTTCCTTAGGCACAAGCATCTCTCCTCTCTGTTTTTGCTAACCAGAATGATGTTTCGGTAGCAATGGTTATCAAAAAAGCCATTGAACATCAATGAAACCCCCCTCAGCCATTACAGACCTGGGCTAAGTCTCTCATGGTGAGCTAAGTGAAGGCTGCAGGTCTCAGCAGGTGAGAACTGCTGGTTTACCACCACCTACCTGGCAGAAAATACTTTAAATTAATCTCAGCATTATGGCACTTAAATCTACCAGGGGATCTTGCTCTCCCTAAATGACAATGCCTTAAATGTGGTATCTTTTGGTTTTGGGGTTTTTTTTCCATAAATACCCAAAAAAATAACCCTAAAAGGCTGACTGTGGCCACACAAGGTGCTTGCAATAGAACCATGAGTGAAGGCCTGTTCTTATGGGAATATCTAATCATAGGATTAACCAGCCTGTCTTGATCCTTTTGTATTTCAGATCAAGACCATTCTCAAACCCTGACACAGCAACTCTCACAATGCAGCCTGGAGCTCAGCTGAATCCTTAGCTTTATCTCTAATATAAATAACAATGACTTAAATTTCTAGTCTAGCCACTTTAAATAATACAAACTTAATGGACTGAAGACCTGGGGAAAAACAACATTACATATTCCATTGTTTTCTTCAAACCACATTTGTAAACAGTCATAAAATACACTATAAACAATTACCTTCAGATGCAGAGCCAAATGCTGCATCTCATAACTCAAACCCACAGGTAATACAAACTCTTACAAACTCAGGGCTCTCATTTGACATGCAGGACCCCTCACTCTCTGCTCATGTGGCATTCACCAGCTCCTGGGATAACTTTTGAGTTGTCCTCAATGTCTTACTTCAGTTTTGCATAAATTTTGTTCCAGATATATTGAGAAAAGGTCAGATCTGTTTTTACATCTCTCTGTCACCTGCTTCTGGCTCTTAGGCCATGGTGAGCAGCAGTTACTGTAAAGGGTGCTGCTACTCATCACATCCCAGCAGAGGGTGTCCCAGAAATGCACCATTTAATGGTGATAGAATAAGCCCCTCTGGTTAGAAACATAGAGAAACAACATTGTCTGTCATGTTTGGCCCTATTTGGAATAAATGCATACAAAGAGCTGAGAACAACCTCATTTCTCTTGTTTTTTGAACATTGCAGGAGTTACCATCTACAGAGGATCTTTTGTTTCCCATTTCTTGTTTCCTTACCACTTCCATTTGATAACACAGATCCACTGCAGATTCATGTGGAGTCATATCCATAAAGGACTGGGTACAATGGCCCATTCACACTGGTCATTTTCTGCTATTCTGATGCAGTAAATTGCTACGCTCTACCTAAGGGGCCTGTGGACAGAAAGGGTGTTGAGCCAGGTCCCAGAGTTAGGTTCCACTCTGCATGCAAGGTCAATAAGGGCACATACAGAGAGGTCAGCTGCAAAGGAAAAATATAATAAATAAAAGGAAGGTGTGACCAGTACACACAAGAACCTGGCTGCTTGTCTAACCTCAGGAGACCAGGTTGTCCTGCCTTTCCCTACAAGAGACTGGAACCCTTTTGCTATTTCTCTGGGAGCCCCCCAGGATCCTTGAAACCTTTGCTACTGCATTCCTACAAGCAGCTTTTCCTCAATTCTCCTTGTGAGTGACCCTTCCCTTTAGGAAATAGAATTTTGCACCATGAAAGGGATAGCCTGAATATCAGCACATGGATGGAACCAAAAAGCAAATCTTCAAGAGATTTAATATAGTTTAATAGTGTGGTTGTTATCATCAGTTAATGCCTCTCTAGCAGCATTTCCATTGCTGGTCCTGACCTGCACAAGCCACACTGAAGCAGGAACAAGTCCACCTGCCTCTTGCTGTGTGTGCTGGCACTTGCCTCAGAGTCTTTCCAGGGTGTTAAACCATGGGTGTCCTCTCCTTCCAAACAGCAATAATGGCAAGGACCATTAGCAGGGCTTGGACTGGAGTTTAATTCAGGCTAAAGATGCAATGTTGGAGCAGCAGGGCAGGCAGCCAAGGGCTCTTTCATAACTGGGTGGGTACAGCAGTGTATGTGGGAAGAATGGCATGCCTCAGATGTACTGCAGCACAGAGCACATCCAGCACAATGCTGGCTCAGCTCTTGCTGGCACCATCATCCAATTGCTGCTGTTGTTTGAGGTCAGACACAGCCTGGGCAAAGGTCTTTTATGCCCCAGCCCCAAATACTGGGTGAACTCTGCGTGCAGATATGTTCAGCTCTTGGTGGGTTGCACGCCGGGGTTGTCGGTTTGCTGTCCTTTGAAGTGAACATCCAAGCAGGTGGCCACAAAGGCTCCTGGCCACAGTCCTCGCTTCCTTCCTGCCCAAGAATGTCCTCCATGACAAAAACTTTCCATGTGTTGCTAGCCAGGATAGGAGGGGAAGTGGGAGAAGGTGTTTGGGGAGACACAGGGATGTTTGTGAGTCCTCTCTCCATGGCCTGGGTTGCAGCTTCACCTCCCATTCAGCTGTGAATTGCACACTTGGAAAGTGCTACATAAGGGTGGTGGAACTTGAACAGCAGCAAAAGCAAAATTAGGGGGAAAATCCTATCTACTTAAGATTGGTGGAAAACCAGAGGGCTGTGGCTCTTGCATGAGGAAGATGTTATACACAGCACAGGGCATGATGATCCTTGATAGATTCAGGACTTCCATTCATTTCTCTGTTAACTTCTTGCTCCTCTAAGGAAGAACTCATACACATTGTACCTTGATTCTTTGAGTAAGTCCTCATCAGGAAAACTGACTTCTACTTTTTGCACATCCATCTCAGAGTGAGCTTTAAAGGCATGTTTTCAGAAAGTCCAATTCTCCTTTGAAATTACATGAACTTAGAGGGATCAAACAGATATGAAGTTAATGCAAGGGGGGGAAATTGTCTGGAGCAGCCAGAAGGGACCATTATGATGGTTTTGTATGGCTTTCTTCATGAGCTATAGAATTTTACCTGGTGATTTGTGAGGCCAGGGAACACTTTGATAATAAAATCAGACCCTTGCCAGGCCTGACAGAGCCGTGTGCCAAATGAGCAGCAGGCACACCTCTTCCATTAACCTTTGCCCCAGTGACAGAGACAATGAAACAAGAATAATGCCATCCTGTAACAAGAAGCAGAGCCTTTCTCCACTGCACAGCACCATTTGTGGCACAAATGGAAGGCTGGAAAGCAGTTTTGAACATGACCCTTACATCTAAAGTTTGCTCCTGCTCAAAGAAGCCATAAGTGTGGCCCAGGGCTACTCAGCAGCTGTCAGTGCATGCATTAGAGAAAATGCTGTTCTCACCCACCCAAAGCATCTTTTCTGTGGAAACTAAAGCTCTGTGGCTTAAGATCTGATTCAATTCACTCATTCTTAGCCATCTAGCCAGAACCAGTCACACAGTCTGTCTGTAGCCCATGGGGAAAGGCAGGTAGTGGCTTGGGTGTTTCCCTTGGGGGAGGATGATTTGTCACCTGGAGGTGTCTGTCCCTACTGGTGATAGCAGGACCATTCATGGCTAGGCTGGGTTGAAAGGCAAATTTTAAGAAGAATAAAGCCCATGAGAGAATTTTCAGCCTGAAGTTGCACCAGTATAACTCTTTGCAGTGCTGTACAAGAGCACTGCATGATTTTTGATGAGGTTTCAAGCAAACTAGAGGCTGATGCAAAACTTCACCCCAAAATGGAGCCCTTAATGCCTTAATGCCACAGGTTTTTCTCAACACCTTGGGAAAGTCACTTTATTGGGATTTTTAGGAAGACATCAGATAGATAGGCTCACAATCAGATCATCATTCACCCACCTTGCAGAGCAGTTACTGTCAGTGAGCTGAAGAGTCCCACTGCTGGCACAGTACTGATCCCCCTATTCTTTACAGGACCTGTCTCTGCCATTTCTAGGGAGCAACTTTGTGTTTTCACTTGAGAAGCAGCAGGGAAAACAGATTGTGGGGAAGTCCTTGGTTCAATTCCCTGCTGAGCTTAAGACAGTTCAGATATCCCAAAACTGGAGAGCCATAGGCACAGCTGCTTCTCAGACCCACAATGTCTGTCACTGATCTTGTCCTTACATCTAGAAAGGAAACACAAAATCCATGGAGGGACAGGTCCTGTAGCAGAGGGGTTGGGGTATTACTGGGGAGAGGACAAAGGACATTGCCCAAGGAGCCACCTAGGTGTTTTGCATTTAAATCCTGGGAGCAGGGGTGAGAAGGATCCTCGCAGTGTATCAGACTCTGTAAGATCCTCTGGGAGCTAAACCTCACTATCTTGATTAACAGAAGGGAATGAAAGCTGGATTTCTGGCAGCCCCATCTGGGACATCCATCACAAAAACCATAGCTTCATTCCCCAAGCTGATGGTGCTTGAGAAGGTCCTGCTGGCTGCTGCTGTAGCCTCCACAAGCTACAGCAGAGGGGTCTGTGTTAGGAAAATCAATAAACTTGCAGCGTGGCTCAGCACCTTTATGCATGATTTTACTGGCCTCTTTCCTACACAAACAGTATTTTGATGACCATTTGCCTTTTGTGATATTTATTTAGAAAGAAAGATTTCCTCTGTCTTAAAACTATTTAAATCTGTCTTCCCATTCAGACCACTAATCTGATATAGAACAGTGCATGGACTTTCATCCAATGCCAAAGAACTGAGAACAAAACAAGGTATCTCTGAACTGCAGAGAGGGGCAGTGTGGGGACAGGCAAATCCTCTTGGGCCTGGAGCTTACACAGGCTCAGGGAGTTTTACTTGCACAGTCTGCCTACAAACTGCACCATGCAGCACCTGTATTTCATCTTTAATGGGGGAGTCCTGCCATTTCACTTCTGATTTCTTAATGCTTGGTTCCTACAAGCAAAACAATGTCTCTTTGCTCACACAGTTTGAAATACATGAAAAAAAATGGTCAGTGGGAAATGGAACTAAAATTGCAGAGTTAACCTCATGTGTGCTGTAACTCTGAAAGCTGTAGGAAGAACAGCCAGAACCAAACAGCAGCAACAATGCCTGGGTTAGGGCAGGAGGAAGATATTGAAGCTGACTCAGATGAAAGATGCTATTGACTATTTCCCTTTTTTGTTATTATTGAAAATAAAAAGAATACTGAAGTTTTGTGTATGCTTTATATATGGTAAAAGAAGCTTTATATGTGGTAAAAGAAGTTAACCTCCTTTCTTGCAGTCTCAGTGGATTTGACACTTGAGGAGGGGTCATCTGACATTTTTGACTCTTTTTTTGACTTTTTTGCCTTCTCCCCACATCGTGAATTAAATATAATGCTTCTTCCCTCTCTCCTTTTTTCCTTGAATGCTCCAAGAATTTCTCTTTTACTAACTGATTTTTTTTTGTCATTTGGTGGCTTGCTGTGTTGTCAATAATGTACCAGTCCACATAAATTTAAACAGGTCTAGTAATACTTGAGGGTGCCCATGGCTGCTTTTGAATGCCTTTTTGCCCCTCTGAAAGGCCCCATTCCTGTGATTACCTTCTGCCTGGTCACTGTGTACAAGCCAAGAGCTCAGCAGTGTGGGAGTCTTGAGACAGTCTTGAGACATTTCCACAGCACCCAGGGGCAGTAAATTAAGGTTGACATGACCCACCAAGCACATGGCAGCTCCATTGTCAGAGCTCGTCTAACAGGACAGATTGAGTTTCACACTATGTTTGATATTAAATCTCTCCCAAGCACAAGCTGACTTGGCTGGGTAGAAAAGACCCTGCAGTCTGCGTGCTCACTGTGTCTCCCCTGAGGATTCCTGGGGCTCCACTACCCATCCCTGATCTCCTGTGTCCCCTCACCTTCTGCAGTGTCCCAGGATTGTCTTACTTGCTGCTGAGCCAGGAGGAGCACATGCTGCTCTGCTGGCCACCCCAGCCTAGCCCGTTGGCCAGAGGATGGATCCTGCTTGAAAAGCACTGAGAGGTCACCTTTGGCTCGAGCCAGGCATCTGAAATAAATAAGTTGTTTGAACTCTGCACGGATGGCACAGAGGAAGCTCTTTGCAATAGGGAGATTGTGTTTCAAGCTGGTAAAATGCAGGGCTTAAAACTCCACATGCAAATTATTCTGAAACTGAAATGAAAAACTAGACTGAAAGAGTCCATTCAGGAACCAAACACAGGAAATCAGAGAATCATAGAAAATCACAGAATGAGAGAATCATTTAAGTTGGAAAAGATCTTTAGGATTGTCTAGTCCAACCATTCTCCCATTGCAGTCTCCTTGCAGCCCTCATGAAGGCCACTATCTCTTTCAAGTCCTGTGAAATCCAGAGCTTGATTACTACTACTCCAATTACATTTGATTCCAGCAGTGGCTTGATTAGTTCCCACTGGATATTGTGAGTGATTACTCTGGGGATTTGAGGTTCTGGGATATCTACAACCCACCCAGTGGGTGAATGCAGTTTCCAGATCCATTACAATTGATGTGTGCTGGAAAGCCAGACACCAAATCAACATTTCACAGACATCTGTTTATGCCTGAAGATGTAGATGTGTCCTTGGATACCTTCACAGCCTTTGTCGCATGTCTGGTTGATGCTGTTCAGGAAAACTTGTTAGCACAAAATATTCAGGGAATTTAAATAGCTCAACCTGAAATAGTCCAATGTGCAATTTTGCTTACAGGGTTTTGAGGAGAGAAAAGGGCTTTTGAATCAATTTGCATAACTCTTCTCACAGGACACTGTATTTCTCCCAGTTACGTGATATTGGGATGAGGGTTTTCACTTGTGCAATACTAGAGTACTTTTCTGTCTCTAGAAAGGCCACCAATCTTGATATGAGATGAAGACAATATGAGATGGAGAAATGGCTGTTTCTCTTATCACTTTTTGTTTCAAGGGCTAGTTACCTTCACTGTTAAAACTCAGACTTCATCATCAGCTTGAAACCATCTGGATTCAGCACTTAGACATTCCCTAAAGTGTTCTCCATAAACTGAGAGAGCACTGTAGAATCTGATGGTTTCTTCACGAGTGGATGTGTAGATGTTGCAACCAATTCAACCACTTCACTTCCTTTGGGCTTGCTGAACAGAGTACTTTGTATGTCCCAGGTATATTTGGAGGCATTTTCTTCAATCCTCAAATCATTGTAATGGTATTTCTGTCAATTATAGGCATCAAAACTGAGTATGTTTTTACACTGTTTGGGTGGAAGTTTCTCCATACTTAAAGTGTGTCTGGTCCCTCCTAACCCCTTGGATAAACCATGACAGCAGAACTCAGTCTGATGAGTTTTTCCACAATGGCCTCTGGATAATGCTGAAATAGTTTTTTCTCTTTTCCCCATGTATGTACTGCATTTGGCTGAATCACAATATATTTTATCACAGTTATGCTTCTGGTTGACCATGCAGTTCTTATTCCTGGCTGTGCTACCAACTTCAGAGTTTTCCTCAAATTCTATCAGTGAATTTTTTTTCCAGTTTCATTCATAAAAAGTTCTGGCAAATACTCAGATGGTTCCTATTGCTATGTCTTGCTTCCAGAAACATCCCTGCTCAATAATCCCCCACTAACAGAGGCTTTTGGGGAGCTGTCAGCGTGAGATGGTTCTTATGCTCTTTAAAGTGCACTGACTACTGTGTTCCCATAACTCTCAGAGATCCCAGTGGAAACTGGAATCCTCAGCCTGGTCCTCAAGGCAATGTCAAAGAAATATATTAACAATTCTGTTGGATATTAAAAACACATTTCCCTACTCTGTGATCTGATTGCAAAGACTGATTGGCTAAGCATGAACAAAACCTAAGGCTTTCAGGATTTTTAACATATTTTTCCTAGTAATTTTAGTTTATTTATCAGTACCCATTTCAAATATTTTTATACTCCTTGCAAAATGTCATAGTGCGTGTCATAACAGGGGAACCAGTATGCCAACAAATATGTTCTGCATAGTCCTTGCTTTCTGCAAAGATTCCAGTCACTGGGTTCCATTAAAATAACTGTACCATTGTGCTCCTTCAGACAGGCCATGGTTGGTGTTTCACTCCCTGGGTGAGGGCTCTCCTCTGGGAAAACTGACAACATGAGCACCCCTGCTGTCAGATTCCTAGGAGATCCCAAAAAAGTCTTACCAAGGAAGTAGTTCTGCAAATGTCCTGCTTTTACACAGCTCTTAGGGTGCCTGGGACTGACTTTTCCTTAGGTACCAAAAGCAGCCTCTGGACTGTGTCTCTTTACCCCAGGCCACCTGGCAAAGCACTGAGGAAATGAGGCTGCAGATGTTCCAGAGCCCTTCACACTCTGAGACTTTCTGTCTGCTCAGGGAGGATACAGTCTCACAGGAGGATAAATTCAGCTGTATACATGGCTTATGGGACTAAAATAACTGCACATATGTATTATGAGAGAGAAAGATGTATATATACATGTTCACACATGGGCTGCTTTCTTTCTTTCTTTGAGGCACTTTGTCTACTAATTAATTATCAACTAAAGGCTGTGCTACTTAGTGATTCAGTATTTTCACATTTTCTTGTTGTAATCTACTCTGAGTCTCCCCAAGGGTCCTACACAAGCCCTGGATTACTCACATTGGCTCAGGCAGCAGATACTCCTGGAGTCCATTGTGCACAGGGAGCAGAAATACCAGCTGAACTGAAGGGAGCAGTGAGGTTTGCAACAGCATCCATGCTGGGAAGCCCAGGATGAGCATAAAATATTTGCATTTTCTTCCAGTGGGCAGAAGAAACTACTTGCCATTGCTGACAGAAATCTGTGCAGCTTCACTGGCTTCTAATTGATTGGCTTCAAGCAAACTCTGTGATCCAGGTGATGTGATCCCTCACAATGACAAATAAAAATGGTCACACATCTGTGTGCCACACCACCCAAACCCTTCCCAGCAGCCAGGTGATGTGATCCCTCACAATGACAAATAAAAATGGTCACACATCTGCATGTCACACCACCCAAACCCTTCCCAGCAACCACGCAGTGGCAGAGGACAGCAAACTCCCAGTGGCACTTGGAAGAGAGCAGTGACAGGAGGCTCCCAGCAAACTCTTTACTGGAGAAACACAGGCCACTGAGACCCATTTTTGCCTCTAGATTTTCACTGGATTATAGAGTAATTGGAGTTGCAAGGAACATTTAAAGGTCATCTTGTCCAGCCCTCCTGCAATGAGCAGGGAGGTCTCCAGCTAGATCAGGTTTCTCAGGGCAACCATGGTCCTTGAATGTTCTCAGGCAGGGGTTATCTACCAGCTCTGTGACAAAACTGTTCCTGTGCTTCAGTGCCCTCATTGCAACAAACTTCCTCCTTGAATATAATTTAAATTCACCCCCTTTTAGTTTAAAAGTCCCTTCTTGTTCTCAGTGCTCCTCAGTGGCTGCTTGGTCACATCCTCCACTTTCAAGCAGGGCTTTGTCTGTAGTGCAAGACACAGCTCTGACCAAAGATGGGCTGGCTATGATTACATAAATTACTCACTTTCCAGCCCAGAGATAACCTAAACCACCCAGCAGTGCTGAAGATCAGACAGGTTGCTTTCAATTTCACAGACTACCAGGTTCACAGTAACACCCTTTGTGAAATCAGTGCTGATTTCTAACAACCAGTAACAAACAGCAATACCACCATTACCTGCACCAGTCATAACAATGCAAAAATGTTTGCTAGCAAATGTATCAGGATTTTTTTTTACCATGGGACTTGATTAATTTACTTCTCTGAACAGTATCATGGAACCTATGACAAAGTTGGACTAAAAAGGTTGAAAACCAAGCACATAATAATGACAGCCTGTAGCTTATCAGCGGAGACTGCCTTTGGTTCTCATCTGTAACTTAATAAATGAGAAATTAATAAATGAGAAAGAGAAGAAAAAAAGAAGGCAAGAAGAGTAAAAGAAAGGGAAACCCTTGAGCTGAAAAACCTGGGTCAAGAAATCCAACACTGCAAGAACAGAAAGTGCTTGGATCTGTATTTTTGTTCAAGGCAAAGGTGACATGCCAGATCTGGGCTGGGACTAAATTCAGATACAAGTTGTAAGCAGTGCCAGTACTCAGGAATGCTGGAATTGGTGTTCTGCTGAGATTTCATTCACAGCAGTGTGCATCAGAGTGAGCACCCAGACAGTGCACTGATGGAAATTGGTGGGCCCAGTGCAGTTTCTTCATTCACAGAAATGCACAGCAAAGCAAGTACCCACACAGCATGCTGACGAAAATTAGTAGAGTTAGTGCAGTTCATATGACAAGTCTGACTTAAAGAAATATTGCTGGCACCACAGGATGTCAGCTGGGGCTTTTAATTCCTAACTGGACTCATTCAGACTGGCAGCTCTGGCTGGCTGGGCTCAATACAGGTGTTTTTCCACTTCTGGCTGCTATTTTTCCCCAGGAGGACATGGGCCAGACCTCCACCAGCCTCCCTGGGCACAAGGTCAATTTTGGGGGCACGTGGGGATGCAGGGGAAAACTTTGACACAGCCAAACAACATTCCGGCCTCCGGCTCTTGAAAAAGTTTCCACTGTCTGCCAAGCCCTTCAAACGGCCCAAACACTTTGGAAATCACAGTATCTCATTTTGCTGTCAGCTGGGAAACTTGTTTCACTGCATTGACTGTCAGGAAACAGAGCACACCTTTTCTGGGGAAGGATGTTTTGTCTCATTATTATCAAAGCACAGAGTTAGGCTCTGAGCAAAGCTTTGTGGTGTTTCACATAGGACTCCCCATGAGGGCCCTATATCCAAAGGCAGCACAGGCACACTTCTGCATTTTTGTCTAGGCTGAACACCTACACTTGTACCAACTATAGAGCTCTGGCTTGTGTCTCCCACCCACAGCTCACATTTCTCTTGGATTAGTGTTCTCCCATCAGTGCTATTAATGCAGTCACATCAGGGGATCCAGTTGCTTTGTGGCCTGGAAGGCCCTTAACCATCTCCAAATTAAAGCCCTCTAGGCAATAAAATAGTTGGGCCCTAAGGATTTTCTTAGAAATGTGCTCTGAATGAGCAAACAGAAAAGAAATTAGTGCTGTGTTGATCTTCCTGGCTCTAAGATCACCTTTTGCTTGGTTTACTAAGAATTAATATGCACTAATGGGAAGTTAAACCAGCTTTAAAAAGTCTTTGTCACATGATGTCTCTTAATATACCCAGTGAATATTTCCAAGGCACGTGTCTCTTTGCAAGTGGAGGCTGCAGTGAATGTCTGAGTCATTTTACACACATTTAAGATGCACTTTCCTCACCATCCATGCTAGAGAAATCTGGACTTGGGATTCCATTCAAAGGGAGAAAATTAACTCCAAACCATGGGTGCCACATGCTGGTCCCATGGGCAGAACAGGAGGGCAGGACTGGTATTTGGGAAAATCAAACCTCCCTTCCCTGGATAGGTGCTGACTGAATGGAGAGGATCAGAATATGTGTAGTTTAATAGGTGAGGGAAGAAGGCAAGAAGAACCAGCTCTCCAGCCTAGATTTATCTGACCTTGGTTTAGGTGTAGGAAACACATGGATGTCAGCCTGTCTGTGCCCAGAAAAAGCAGTAGTCTGAGCAAAGCAAAGCTTTCTTCTCCCTCCAGATATTAGTTCAGCTCACCAAGATCTGAGTCATAGATTTGTCTCTACCTCCATTTATTATGAAAAGAGCCCACGGCAAATTCATTCCCAACTCGCACATGCTAGCAAGGTGTCTGTGTTTATATGGGCAAATATATGGGATGAAGCTATATTTGGATTTTAGCCATGAAACAGCCAGGGACAGACCCTCTTATGTGGTCAGTCACACTCATCTAGTATGTAACTGTTGTTCTTGTTCTGGATAAACATCCAGCAATGATGAAAGCCCTCATCACACCAAAGTGCTGTTTTCAAAGGGAATTGCAAAATCTCTTTGCTAACAGGGTTTCTAAACATACAGCCTTAAACTTATGCTTGCTGAAATCAATTACAGAACTTACAGGTGACTTTCTTCAAGGCTACCTGAGGCCCATAAACTGCTATGCATGGCAGAAAGCTCCTTGAACACTGGCTTGGTTCAATGATTTCTCTTCCTTGGTTCCCCCTTCCCTCAAGGGCTGCTCAGCTCAGAGTTTTTAACAAGCTGACACCTCTGAATGCACATTCCTGCTTACCTTCCCAAGGTGCTGCTCCCTGTCTTTTGGTCTTGTGAAGTTAATTTATGAAATGTAAAGAAAATATCAGACACTGCCAAGGTCCCAAGGGCACAAATAGGTGTTAATGTCCCTGCCCAGCTTCCCCTGAAACCCCCACACTCCTGCCCATGTCCCAGGGCCCTATTCCAGCTCAGCCCAGGGACATCAACACCATCCTCAGCTGGTGACTGTCCTGTCCACAGTCTCATCTCCATTTACTCCTGCCTGGACCTTTGAGTGGACCTTGGGCTTTGTTCCCCATTTGGTGCCTATTTGATCTCAAGTTTGGGCAGGCATTGGTTGAGTGTTGAGTGTTTTTTGGGTTAATATGAGGTTACCTACAATTTAAAAAAAAATAAATTACACTTTTCATTAATTTTGTTCTTTTGCCACCTGTATCAATAGTGACGATAAGAAGAAGCAGAGCAGCAAATTCAGAATTCACCTTGAAGATGGATAATTCTGTGGGATAATTCTGTCTTCTTTGGAAGATGGACAGGGGCTGGGCTCCATCCTTCCCTGAAAGTTAGGAATGGGGATGACCTTATGACTGATCCCATTCGTGGGATCTGAATCAACTGCATTGTTTTTATTTTGTTTGATTATTTACATGTCTAGGAAGCTTAGTTTCTGGGTCATGCAGATGAATAAGGTACAGATTGTAACATCCTCTGGGAATGGTGGGCACACTACTATCCAGGTGCTCAGTCTGGCCTTGACCTGCACTCCCAAAAGGCCACATTATTTGCAGGGACAGGAGACAACATCCAAATCAAAGCTGGACTTGGATTCCAGAAGGTGATGGGGACAGAGGGCTGAAATAAAACACCCATCTCAAACCCCATGTCTCTGTTCTGTGAATAATATCAGGAATATGTCCATTTCAGCCTCTAGAAATACCAACACCTCCCATTATGCCATGACCACACTGGAATGATTCCTGCAATTTCTCAGCATCAGCACTAAAATACCCATAACCCCAACACCACCTGTGGTCACTGAATGTGCCTTATAAACATCAAAACACTTTCCAGCATAAATCTTCAGAGGTCTGCAAGAAACTGTTTAACAGCTCCTCTTCAATTTTTGCCTTCTGCACTGAGAAAGGGAAGTGGCAGGAGATGTTATTGGACTTCAGGTGTTTACTTCCACTAATTTGTGGCCTAATGGTAGGCCACAAATCTGACTATGAGACCCTATCAAGACATACCATAGACTGTTTTCTAGTCAGCCCATGCACATCTCTCTATTACCAGTGAACATTTAGACAAAAATGTCCTTTGGCCTCTGTCTGCCTGGAAAATTCATCTTACTCCTAAAATCAGTTGGAAGTTCTATCTGGAAATCCTTGGATAAGTCAGTCTTAGGGTAGTGTTTTCCAGCATAGAAATAAGCTAGGCTAGGAAAATATTTTACTCTCCATAGGGTCATTCACTTCTGTGTAAAAAATAAAACTCATTCTTTAATGGGAACAATTGCCTCTAGGAATGTGAATCATTCAAGGGTGGTGCCTACATCTTCAGTCTTGAAAGCAATGAGAAACGTGAGAAGGTCCTGGGCTGACATGGGGCTTGTGCCAACTGAAATGAAGCACATCAAGTGATGGTCACTGTTCCAGGCACATTCCTCAGGGGGCAGAAACCCAGGGCCACCAGCACCAGCCCATCACCAGTGCCCAGAGCAGTTTGCATCCTCACAGAAGGGCTGTGAGCAGCTCAGCCACTGAGCACCAAGTAACTCATGGGGAGCCTCACCTGGACTAATCTGCTCTGCTGTTTGCAAAATCTGCTTCCTCCTCTTTCTTATTACTTATGCCATACTGCCCATCCAGTTGAAAAAACCTGGCCTCAGTTGTGGGGACTTTTAAAAGATTTCAAAAGGTGAATAATTTGGGGTTATTTGAAGCCTTTTGCAGAGTAAATTGCAAGCAATTCCTCCCACTCTGATGATGCTTTCCCAGACCAAAGACAAACACTTTGGACTGTTGGTTCATGTGTGCTGTGGACCTTCCACACTGAGATTGGAGAAATGCACACGGGCTGGGAACAAATCCCACGGGCTGAGAGTGGGGCTGCAAACCCCAGTGGCATCTGGAGTGAGCTGCAAACCTGTTCTCTTTCCATGGAATGTTGGCATAACACAGAATGAGGGGCAAAATCTGCCATCAACTTCCTTCGGCCACAGTCTTGAATAGTGTGTGCTGAAGGGAAATGACAAAAGCAGCTCTAAGAAGGTTGGGAAATAAGTGGTTTTCAGCTGCATCCAAACACAGAGAGAATTATTTTGTACTTTGCTGCTCTGTGCAAGTGCAGAAATCACCAAGGGAGCCAACACGATAGAGCAGCAATACACCTGAGGAGCCCAAGGAGAGGTCAGGGAGACACTTCCACCATCTTCGCCAGGAATTCCCTTTGGATAAATCAAAAAAGTTCAATGTCCAGCAGTCTCAGTATTTAAAATATGCTCAGCACCAAAGATGAGCACCCAAAGACCACAGTTCCATGTTTCAGCAGGTTAATTTTGTAGATGTGCCTACACCAAGAACAAGTTCCTCCAGGAAGCTATCCCACTGCCTCACTCAAAGCATTTGGTGGGCCAGAAAAAAAAGAAAAAGAAAAAAAATAAATAAATTTAATTTAAAAAAAAAATCAACCCCCAAACCCCTGCTTTCTAGAATCAGAAACCATAAGGCAGAGAGTTCCACTTTATCACTATCTGCCTAAATATATAAATAATCCAAAATCTGAAGTGTGTGTTGGACAGCACCCTCAGGCTATCATTTTACACCCAGCTGTTATTCTCAGAGGATTCTCAGTAAATCCAGAAATAGACCCAGCCAGGAGTAGGGAACAGGCTCAGAAGAGAATGTCGCCATATGGCAGCTCCTGACTGTTGCATAAATGTATTGATTAGCTGAACCAGCTTCAGGATGTCTTTATTAAGGACAGTGGCATCAAGGGGATAAGTAAAATTATCAGGAAGATGAAAAAGCACCTGAACTGTCTGTACTTTTCCATTCAAGCATCTTCTTGTCCAAAGTATGGCACTGATCAATTGAGAAAATCTGTTAGTTCAGTTTAAATCTCGAGCTTAAAGGAAATTCCTAAATAAAAATCAAACATAATAATAATATTTTATTGCTATGACAACCCAGAATAGCATATTAGAAATCCAAATGACAATATTCTTCCTTCTCTTGCATTGACATTGGCAAGGAAAGAAATTATGTTGGAGTTTTTAATGTAAGTTTTCAAAAGGGAAAGATGATCGCACATTAAAACCCGCCATGAAAATAGAATCCTCAAAGACAATTTTCCTTAGCAGTTTAAGCAGCTAGTGAGTGGGTTTTGAACTGTGTGCTTTAATCCAGAGAGGAACCTGCTGCAAAACAAGTTCTCCCATTCACTTCAGTGAGCAAGAGAAAAACCATTTTATCACAGAGTCACAGAATGGTTTGGGTTGGAAGGGACCTCAAAGATCACCCAGTTCCACCCCTGCCATCAGCAGGGACACCTTCCACTAAACCAGGTCACTCAAAGCACCATTGCTGTCACCAACAGTCCAAGACCAGCTCAAGGGGGACAAGAGCTGCAAACTTTAAATTTTTCTGGGACACAGAAATCTTCATTGTGTCCTCTGTGGTGACAGGTGACACACCTGGAGCAGTGGGTCACAGGAGGGTGTGGGAACCCTGGAAATTCCTCTGGCTGCCCTGGAGGACTGGAGACCCTGTCAGGGGGCTCAGAGACCTTGGCACAGAGCCCAGGACCCCTGTGCCTTTGATTTAGCCCTTGGAAAAAACAATTACCAACCTTGTATGAAGAATTACAAGCCACGAAAGTTTAAGTAGAAGGACAGTGAACTTTTCGCAGAGTGGGAAAATAGATTTTTGGGGTTTTTAACAGGGGGGTTCAGGAGGCAAGATGGAGGAATCTGGGCATGTCCAGCCTTTCTCCTTCTTCTTGGCTTCCATCTTCTGCTGTGATGTTGGCACTTTTAGATTGGTTTAGAGTAGAAGCTCACTGTCTAACATAGTTGATAGGTATTGGAAAGTAATTGTAAACATTGTACACGTAGCTTTTAGTATAAAGACATAACACCGCCCTAGGGGCAGGCAGAGTGTCTGGAACTGTCCTGCTGGATGGACCTTGGCTGGACAGGAGAAAGAATTTATAGATAAGATACAATAAACAACCTTGAGACCGAGAAATGAAGAGCCCTGACTCCTTCTTTGACCACCGGGCTGGGAAAAGAGACTTTCTAACACATCTTGGGGTCACTGTGAGCAGCAGAGATCCCGAGAGGAGGGCACAGCTGCAGTGGGCTGCTGAATGAGACAGGGCATGGAGCCAAGATGTGAGGCTCTTAAAACTGTGTCCTGCAGCTCAGAACCTTGTAGGGAGCTCACCGTGCTCTGACAGCAGAGCCAAGCAGGAGCTGGTCAGGATGGATCAAATGGATGTCAGCCACCAGAGCCACTTCCTCAGAGAGTGAGATTTAGCAAGACTGGGATGATAAAGAAGACAGAAGGACAGATCTTTTGATTTCAAAACCAGGTCAAACAGGTATTGGGCTGCATATTCCCTCACCCTTCACTAACAGAACAGCCTTTCCCAAAGGGGCAAAATGTCCCTTTCCTTGCTGCTTTTCCTGCTGCATTTGTCTGAGCCCTGAGGAGCCTGTGCAAATCTGTATTGCCCCCCAGCAGTCTGGGGGTGTCTAGAGACAAAAGCAGGGCACTGGCAGGTCCAAATGACAAAATCCATCCTTGGCACAAGCCAAACTCTACAGGAAAACCTTTGCATGGTGCCCAGCAATTTCCTTACACAACTTCCCAACAACAGCAAATGGATACATTTTTCTCCATTTTCAGTGTGCCTGCCTGGCTTATCGTGATGTTTCAGACCCAGAGGCAGGATAGGGCCTGGGGTTTGGTTTTGGGATTAGTTTGTGCTGGGCATTCCTCTCCATGAATAAAGAATGAGTATCCCAGCATGGGCACCAAGGAGCTCTGTGTTGAGGCTGATCCCAGGCTCCAGATGAGAGGATAAACCCAGGTTTTCAATTGCTTGGGACTGTAGCTGCTGTCTTGAACTTCTGGAAAAGCTGAAGCTGCTCACCATGACACCAAGCCAATTTCATAGCTGGGTGACCACTGAAGAAGTAAAGAACAGCAAACAAACTCATCCTGAAAAGTTTTCTGTATTGAGTTTTGGGTTTAAAATGTTTGCAAAGAAAGTTCTGTTAGTTTAGAGAGTTGTTGGCCGAAATGGATACATTTTCCAGGGAAGTCAGCCAGTTTTTAAAGGAGGCCAAATCTGTTTCCACATGGAAATTGGCTCATTTTTGGAGTATGGATGAGTTTTGCATAAAATATATTAAATTCCTTCCCCCACCCACAACCGTATACACTTTCATGCATCTTGATGGGAGAACTGCTGTTCCACCATCACAGGGAAATGCAATTTCAAAAAGTGCAATATTATGTAATTAAAATGCCAGTCATGTCAGTATGGATGAAATAGAGAAAAGAAAGGAAAAAAATCTGGAAAACAAAGATTACCCAATTCAGTCAGCTCTTGGAAATGCTTTTTCAATCTACCTAAGCTCTTCCAGAAGCTGCACATGGGTGCAGATACTGTCAACATTTTTGCTCTTTCAAAAAATAATCACAGCCTCAGCAAAAGAAAATAAAGATTGGGAAAAAATCCACAACCCATGACATAACTATTAACAACTGCATGGTATATTGCCATTAATTAGCAAAAGGCCAGTTATACAACTTGTTCAACTTTAATAGCCCTCATCCTGAGACCATTTGGACAGCAAGTTTGTTCCAAGAAGCACACCCTCCTCAAATGAGGAGTATCATGGAAAAAAGAAAGATGTTTTTAATACATATGTACCAAAGGACCAAGATGTGCTGAAAAACACATAGCATGTCCCAATGCCTCTCTCTGAAGTGTCTGCCATTTGGAATATTATAATTTAAATACTTTGCCTGTTTGTTCTACTTTGAATGGCTTCATTATAGGACTGCAGGGAAATTCTTTGGAGAAACTAGGAAAAAAAAAAGTTTTGGAAAGTATTTCAGGTTCAGAATTCTCAGAATGCCCCATTTTAATCTTTTCAATGAAAGAAAAAAATCACTGCATGTTGACACTCAGATATGTATTCTACAATATGTACGTATAAAACAGCTAGGAAATAAATAGTGTCTTGACTCAAAAGTATATGGCTTAGAAATGATCAAAGAAGATTTCAGGTGGTCTGCATTAAATGCTAAAGGAAAAATTCTCTCCAAAAATGTCAACATTTTGTCAATTTACATGGGATGGAAACCCAAGTCTTACCCTCCTGTAATCTTACACATCCTGGATCAATTGCATCTTTAGTAAAGGAGATCCTAATGCTTGACTGATGGATGTGAAACCTTATTCCAGAGAAGCCTGGCACTACAGCAATGTGTAATTGTGGCACTCACAACCATGCTGGGCGTGAGGAAGAAAGCTGTGCAAACATGTAGGAATCACAGTTTATCCAACTCTTCTCTTGTGGAGAAAGGTCATTGCTTCATTCAGGTGTTCACTAAATATAGAAAATGTTCAGGAAGGTAAGAACTTTGATCTGGAAATACTTGTAGGCTCAGTGCTATGAAGGGATGAGGGAAATGTTTAAAAATGATTGAGGGAAACAGATGTTTGGCTTCTCCATCCACTGCCACTAAATCAGTCACTGGCCCAAACTAGTATTTAACACAGGTGATTTTCCACAAAGCTAATCCTGCTTTCATTCAGGGCATTCCTCTTCCAATAAAAGTCCATCTGCTTCCCTAGCTTTAGACACTAGCATAAATTTTGGCTTGTCCAAATGGATCTTGCAAGGGGGTCTCTGCACCAAGGCTGAGAGAACCACATGCTGCTTAGTGAGAAATCACAGAGCTGCTCACAGCTTGAGCTGTCTGAGTCACCAGCTGATGAGAAACTTGACTTTTTGCTTGATTTTTTTCCCCTGTTCTTTTTTAAAAGGAAGCTTTAAAAAATAAATAAACCCTACAGGCAAGCAAGCAAGCAAGCAAACTTTCTCATTTCATAGGCACCTCCTCTGAGCCATGGTTAAATACACCACAAAATCCATTTTCTCATGGATTTTTTTCATTTATTTCCTGCTTGCCTCCTTTTGTTTTTCCACAGGCATTAGTGTCATTTTCTCCTCCTGCACACAGGCTGTGAGCATTTAGTTCATTCCCTCTGACTTACACAGTAAAGGGCTACCAACTGTTACATAGCCCAGCAGCTGCATCCAATTCCCCTTCGCAAACAAGGAGCCACACTGAGAGGGGTTTTGCTGAAGGAAGGTGATAGCAACAGTTTTGAGTTATTAGGTTGCAGAGTAAGGGCAGAAGACTTGGAAATCAAGTCAACCAGGTCCTCCCTTTGTAACCCCAACCCTAATTTAAGGCCTAAGCTCAGTGAAACCCCCCATGGTCAGCCCAGGCTGAGTCTGCAACTCACAGCTTTTCTTCTCTCACAGCTTTTCTCCGCTCCCAGCTCATATTGGTCATGAAGAGCAGGCCCAGATGCTTATGGACCAGTCAATAAACACAGATAATAGCTTAAAACGCTTAACTCCATGCAACTGTCCAGACAATTATCTACTTAATGTATTTACATCATTCTTATTATGTCTCATCAGCTCCCATGAATTAATGGACTTTATCCTCTGCAAGTGCCTACCACAATAGGACAAAAAATCATGTCAACATTTGTTCCTATTTTTCTTATGCCAGGGTTCTTCTGATCATCAAAATAGTTTTTTATCTTTAAAATGCTGCAAAAAACCATACTGTCAACAAAAGCAAGTTTGTACTGGAAAGTTTACAAGTTCAACAAAAGTAATGCTGCTGCTTAACAAAACTGTGATTGCAAAAGAACTCAAAACATTTATACTGCCATGAGTGTAATTTAAGGATATTTAGCCTTTGCTCAACCTTTAACAGACAAAATGGTGTTTCACCCTGTCTATTATAACAACATTTAGATTGCAAAACCTAATAGGGTATTAGCAGCAAAACTGCATTGTGAATACTAAAGTTGTATTACAATGCTGCAGCTTTACAAATAGATAAATGATTTCATAGAAACAGCCTTTTAAACTTTTTATATCAAAAATTGATTGTAAGACATAACTTGTTTAATGTCAGCATATAGGGTAACTTTGTTATGCATGCATTTTAGTTCCCTATTGCATTTTAGGAACAACAGGTAATAACATGTCAGTATCTTACAGGAAATAAACCAATGGCAAAATCACTGGACTTTTATTTCATAGTTCTGGATTAATCCAGAGTTTATGTAGCAAGGTATGGCAATTCTTGTAGTCTGGGGCCACTGCAGACTTCTCACAGACTTCTGCAAGCTGAGTCTTTCAAAGCTTAGCCAGGATGAAAAACATGGGAGGATATTTTGCTTCTCTCTGATTCTGAGAGAATTCTGGGCAAGTCTTTGGTAGAGACTTAAGTGTACCCAGACCCAAGAAAACACACTTGGTTCAGGGTACCACAATTTTCACACCCCCAATGAAAAAAGATCACGCAGATCAACAAAATACCTATCTTCTGAAATAAACTGCTAAACAAAAATCAACATTGTGATACATAACTTGAATCCACACATTTTTTCAGTTTTAGGCTTCCTTTGCAAAACTCTCTTATGTGTTCACCCACAAAATCAACTCTCTTTTTTCCCTCTACCCTTAACACATATTTTACCCACAAAGGGTGAGACGTGCTGCTCAGTTCATGGCCTCATGGACTGGAATTGGAGGTGAAAGTTGTTTTGGGCTAAAGGAGTATACAGCTGATGTATTGCTTCCATTTATTATTTGATCTCATTCTATTGTGTGCTTCCTTATGGCACACTCAATAGGTCTGCAATCGTGGGGAACAAGATAGAAAGGGTAGGGCAAGGATTGTATTTCCTGTCTTGGCTGGTGAATAATTTTTATTAGAGCTTATTTTGAAACACAACTTTGAGATAAGAATACAGCATGAAGGATTAGAGATACAATGTTCTGGACTGAAACTTACAGTTATTTATTTTAGCTTTATGTAAGCAACATGAAGAGTTAATACACTGTCCACTTTTTAACAGCTGAAATGTTTGAGCTTTTGTTTTAAAAAAATGGGAAATGATACAGTGCTGTTTAAAAAAATTGTTTTTCCAGCTCCTGTGGTACAACAATTGTTTGATATAAACTTTCATGACACTGTGAGCTTCCTCTCTGCTAATAGCCCAAATGTTCTTTTTCCAGCAGGAGGAAAGTGCTTGTGTCCAGGGATAGATCACACCAGCTGCCCCAGAACAAGAAACCCCATGGTGGTGCCAAGGCAGGGCTCAGCAAGGACACTGAGCCATGTGGGGTTTGGCACTCACTGAGGATGGAGGGAGGGGATGGGAGGGAAGTGTCTTTTTTAAAGGAAAAGCCTTGTGTAGTGTGGCTCGTGAGGGAAAGGAGGACATGAAGTAGAAAATTAAATGCAGCTGTTTGCTTACAAAGGGGAACAGGCAGCCCTGTGCCTGTCCCAAGTCCCTGAGTGCTGCAGGGAAGGTGGAGGAGTTTTCACCAAAGCAGATGAGATGTGAGTAGAGGTTGTGTCCATCTGAGGACATGGAGAGGGGCTGACCTGCAGCTGAGACCATGGCAGGTGGCCAGGGACAGAGTTGGCAGGAGGCTCAGGGACCAGCATTCCTGCTCCACTCTGTGAGAACCCAGAACACCCCTCTGGCTGTCCAGGATGGCCAAGACCCCTGCCAGGGGCTCAGAAGCCCTGGCACTGAGCCCAAAACACCTGTGGCTTTGATTATGGCCCATGGAGCAAATTACCAACCCTATATGAAGATCAGCAAGCCACAACAGTTTAAGTAGAATAATAGTGAAGTTATCACAGAGTGGAAAAAGTAGATTTTAGGGTTTCTAGAATGGGGGTTCAGGGGGCAAGATGGAGGGAACTGAGTGTGTCCAGCCTTTCTCCTTCTTGGCCTCCATCTTCTGCTGTGATGTTGGCACTTTTAGATTGGTTTAGAGTAGAAGCTCACTGTCTAACATAGGTGATCGGTATTGGAAAGTTAATGTTAAACGTAGTTTTTAGTATAGAGACATAACACCACCCCAGGGGCAGGCAGGGTGCCTGGAATTGTCCTGCTGGACAGACCTCTGCAGGGCAGGAGAAAATTTTTTATAGATAAGGAGCAATAAACAACCTTGAGACCAAGAACTGAAGAGCTCCGACTCCTTCTTCAAGCACCGGGCTGGGAAAAGAGACTTTCGAACTTTTCTCAGGGTCACTCTGACCAGCTAAAGATCCCGACACCGCTCCCAAGAAACATCACTCCCCTCATGGGGATGGGCACCCTGAGATGTGGATATCCCACCTCCAGCCTTGGGGCTGGGCAAGGCAGAGGGCAACATCCTCTGGCAGCAGGTTCCCAAAGATCAGAGGGGCAGAGCCATGCTTTGATCAATGTGTCTCTGATGAGTTTTGGGAATTAAGGCTGAGGAAGTGAAAGAAAATTTGCAGTGCAGCCATATGGCTCTTGGAATAATAAAAACCACTTGAGAAGCTGCAGGTTAGGACAGGCCTGGTCAGAAGTTTTCAGAGAAACCTTCAACTCCTCCTTGATGTAGCTTGTTGAAGTGGAGATCTTGCCAGGCTTTTACTCATAAAAAGAGTTGAAAGATCCCCCCAAAAAAGTCTTGCCTAGGAAGGGAGGTTGCATGAACTCAGGTCATCCAAATCTTCCCACCTTCAGCTGCCTGGTGAGGGTGGTCCATGCCTGACTTGCAGCTGTGCCCTTCACACACACACCACCACTTGTGAGCAGGAAAACCAAATAATGGACCCTGACCCAAACAGACCCTGGGACTGTCCCAACCCTTTGGTCCAGGAGTGCAAGGGTAGATGGAAATGTGCACCCCTTACCATGGGCTCCACAAGCAGGCTCCTCCTGTCTCTGCAGTCAAGGGGGCACCAGCCAGGGCCAGCAAGGTCCCTTTGCACACCTCAGATGTCTCCTACCAGCCCTGCAGCAAGTCCAGCATGCACAGTCCTGAGCTCTTTGAGGAGTCCCCTCCATGTGGGGTGTGCAGGGCCCCTCTCTGTGTGTCCCCAGGGAGCAGGGCCAGGCACAGAGCAGTTATCACACTCAGCAAATGCCCTGCAACACCCTGATTTACCATCACTCAGCCCCACCCTGGTCTTCTCACTGCTGGATTGTCCAGAGCCCCAGACATTTGATCCCTGCACACTTTGTCTCAGGCCTCTCTGGGCCCTCAGTCTGTCTGTCCAAGCAGGTGGGATGGTGCAGATACTGCAGCAGTTAATTTGGGATGGCAAAAAGCCCACAGTGGCCAGTTCCTGTGTCCTGTCCAAAAGGTGATGACATTCCCTGATTGAAAACATGATCCTATGCACCTCACACAGACAATTGCAGTCACAGGCTAAATTGTATAAATCTACTTTCACAAAAGATAAAATCTTCCCTTGTATTTTTTTCCATTGCTCAATTAACTATTGTTTTGCTCAGCATGTTTTAATCATAAGTAAGTTCATTAATAGATGTGCTCTTTGGAGTCATGGGGGACTCTGTGATATAATAGCATTAATCTTTCTGAATAACATCATTAATATCCTTTGCCCCTTAAAGGCACCCTCTCTGTCCCCCAGACAATTATAAAACTTTGTTCCATGGTACTGAATGAGCTCATCCAGCTAAAATGACTACAATGCATGTCTGCAGAATATTGCTGTTAGTTGAATTCTATTTATTTATCCTACTGGTCAGACACTATTAGAACTTGTTTGTGAACATGTTGGTTCTTTTGCTGTAAAGCCACCAGCTCAGCTGGCTGCTCCCCACCTGGACCTCAGGAGAGCTGTCCTATAGAAGGGTCATGAAAGAAGGAGGAGATCTAGAAATCCCTAAGCTGGGAGCTTTTTGACAATTCTCTTCAAAATAATCTAGAAGTTGTTTGATCACTATGTATGTATCCTGTTGGGGGGACTCCTATGAATTCAGCAGGCTTGGGGATCTTGCTAAGCTTACTTGGCATTTCAATCAGCCTTGCTAAAACAGAATTCCCAGTTTCTGAGTGAACTGGCACTTTTCTGCCCAGAGCAGCATCTCCACTCAGTGAGAGGCTGGGCCATGTCTATTAAAGCTTTCCAGCACCAGACATGTTTGAATATATTACATTTTCCATCCAGACATTTTGTATTTGGGTTCCCCCCAGACGAAGGGGGGAACGATGAATCTGACTCCATGTTCTCAGAAGGCTAATTTATTATTTTATTATATGATATGATATTATATTAAAGAATGCTGTACTAAACTATACTAAAGAATACAGAAAGAATACTTACTGAATGCTAAAAAGATAATAATGAAAACTTGTGACCCTTTCCAGAGTCCCAACACAGCTTGGCCCTGACTGGCCAAAGAGTGAAAACAACTCACACCAGAAATCCAATGAAATAATCACCTGTGAGTAAACAATCTCCAAACACATTCGAAAGGAGCAAAACACAGGAGAAGCAAATCAGATAATTATCATTTTCTTTTTTCTCTGAGGCTTCTCAGTTTTTTAGGAGAAAAATCCTGAGTGAGGGGATTTTTCCAGAAAATGTGAATGCCACACAGACACTTACATCTTCCCATCTTGGAGTCAAGATGCAAACTTCTAAAGAATTTGGGTTTACATTTTATTCATCCCACCTCCTCTTCAGAAAAACAGACACACTGCTCTTCCCTCCTTTATGCAGCAAGCTGGGAACTATAGATAAAAATTCCTATACAGAGGTGAGATATCTGAATTTTTTCATGAGTGTACTGGGTAGCTGCTGTGTGCTCTGAGCAGAGCAGCAGAGTTTTGTGGGCTTGCAGTGTTTATTCTGTCCATATTTGGATGGGAAGAGGCATAGGCAGTAGATGAAAGTAGTTCATATAATAAAACTGGGTTTGGATGAAGCTCAGCAGTATATTGCTGCTTCGTTTTAGCACTCCTGAAATAGTAAGACCTTGTCAAATTCAGTCCCAGGGGAGAGGACCAGGCAGATTTCAGCTCCAACATGTGCCACATAGTTGCACTTTGCCATATTTGCTCACATTATGGCATATATGTGTGGAGGAAGAAGGGCAGAATTTCCCCATTTCTAAGCTGTAAAATGTCTTTCAACACCTCTCTCCCTTCCTGCAGTAGCAATTTGTCATTACTGGTCACAGGGAGAGGCGATTACACGACTGCAGCCACTCCATCTGCAAGCACAGCCATCCAAAATGTGGATCCAGCTTAAGTTTAAGCAGGGGGAATTAACATTTTTTCTTCTTCAATTCCAACTTGCATCTCAAAAATCCCCCAAAGCAACCCAACTCTTCTTGTTCCCTATATAATTTCCAGCCATGCACAAATTCCTGAATACAGGAGCACAGCCTTTTGACCCCAGGGGTTTCATGTGTGCTCCCACAGGCATGATGCACTTTGAGGCTGCAAGTTACATGAGAGGAAGGGGAAGAGAAGCATTTCATGGACAAGGAACTCTGCTGAACCTTGAGCACAAGAAGGAGTGGCCAAATGCCACCCACTACTGAAGGACAGTGCCCAAGGCCAGGCTGGATGGGGCTTTGGGAAACCTGGTCCAGTGGGAGGTGTCCCCCCTGCCCAAGGCAGTGGAGGGGTGGAATTAGATGATCTTTAAGGTCCCTTGCAACCCAAACCATTCTATGAATCTGTGATTCTATTTGCAGCTTTGTAGTCAGATTTAGATGATGGGGAAGTGCAGAGAGGATGAGGAAGCTGCACTCAAATATGGCAATGTTTAAAGGTACCTGGAGTCTGAGATCAGGGAGGAGGCATTGATCAGAAACATCCTTTTGTTCATTCCTGGCTCATTCCAGTAGGAGCAGAGGACACAATCACCCTAGCACAGGGATGTTGCTTCTCCTGGAGGCCAGAATCCTGATTTTAGCAGCAAGGGCATTCCTGGGAGCAGAATATCCCCCAATCCCTGCAATATTAGAACCACTAACATCTTTAGGTATTTCTTCTGTCCAGTATAACCATGTGGGGTGAAGGAATGCAGCCATCTCACTGAGACCAGCCCAGCACATGAAACCAGGGTGTCCTACTAAGCAAAACTGAGCATGCAGTGCCCTGGCTGCTCCTCCTTGCTGTGCCACAGCATTCTCCTGACACCAGGAAAACCTCAGTGCCAGAAATGCTCTCTCTGTGAAGTGGGAATAATTCCTTTCTCCCACACCTGGACTGTGTGGGGTACTCAGCCCTTTGCACAGGGATGTCCTGTGGCTGCAGCTTGCAGGTAAGCTGTGCACTGTTTTTTGCAGAGTGGGAGCCCAGATCCCAGCCAGGCCCTCCAGGCACAGCAGCACAGGCTGATGAGCAGGGCTGCTGCCTGTCCTGCCCCTTCTCCAGCTCAGCCCCTGCTCACCAGGGCTCCAGCCTCTCTGTCAGTGATATCTGCAGAGCAGCCACAGCCACAGGTGCTGCTGACACCACAAGAGGAGGGTGAGACAGGTTTTCATCCCACTCCTTGCATCCACAGGGGCATACAAGTTTAGAAATATTGGATGAATAATTCCTCAGCTGCATCTCAGGCAGAGGCCAGAGCAAACTCTCTGCTGACTGCAGACCTGTTGCCTTGCAGCTCTCAAACAACATATCTGGTTTAAACCTACTTTTAGTGCCTTCATCCAAATGTTCCTGCCAAAGTTCATATCTCTGAATATCCCACTCCTGCTCCTGCCTCCTGCTCCCTCTCCCTCCATCTTCCTTCCCACAGCCGTGGGAACAGACTTCATCACTTGAGAAAAATGCCCTGCTCGTACCCCCCACTGCTGCTTGGAGCAGACAAAAAAAATTAAAGTCTTTTGAGCAGAGAATCCTTGTCAGGACAAGAAATAGCACTGACCTCAGCGAGGATGGCACGTACAGCCAGAGAGGTGGCTCAGGCTGTGTGTGCTGCAACCAGCTGTCTGTCTGTCACTACAATACAGTGGGGAGGATATGGAATATAATTTCCCTCTCCATTTACATTTAATACAATGGCTTTGGACCACACATTATTAAAAAAAAAACAACGTGAAGCCTCAGCACTTGGCTTTCACTAATGGCTTGTTACTCTTCTAACACTGTCACTTCAGTGAAGAGTGACAGTGTGATTTGTGTCTCTCCCAAAGACTCCCCTTGCCTTCTTCCCTGCCCTGTCTGAAATCTCCTACTTTTTAAAAATAACACCTCTGTATAACAGTGGGAGGACAGGACTCACATGGGTGGTCTCTTATAATGAAGATAGAGTATCTGGGAACAATATTTTAATGTGTTTTTCTTCTAATTGAGTTTTTCCAGCCTTTGGGATAATTATTTCTACCAATTAGCCCACTGGTATTGTTAACTGGAGGCAACCAGACCTTCTTCAGGCCTCTGACAGAGGTTTACAGTATGCACAATGGTGCACAGTCCAGTTTATGAGAAAAAAATTGCCCCTCTGCTCCCAAAAGTATGGGAAACTACTCCATTGTGAGACAAACATTTCCCATGGAAATTGTCCTGAGAAGCTTCAGAAGGGTCCACGTTGCAGATAAAAGCAAGTGGGTGGGGATTGTGAACTAGAGCTCAGGAAAGAGGGGATTATCCCTGAAAGGGGGAGTGGCACAGGAGAGGGGAGGCAGGGGACAGCTTTGGCCCTTGCACCCTGCACTGTCCCAGAGGAGAGGCCAAACCCACCACCCTGGGACCTACCTACCCCAGCTGTGGAAGAACAGGACAAGATTTAACAACAGGAAATAAATTAGGAGTGAATTTTAAGCCCTTCTTTGCAAACATAAGAGCTAGACACTTGTTTTCCTAATAAATGGGAGCTGATGGATGATGCAGTCAGGGAAGTGTCAGAGCAGTGGCCTTGGGCACCAGCCTGGAGTGGCTTTGTTTTACCTCAGCCCTGAGCAGGGCACTTTTAAACACTCTG
Source organism: Agelaius tricolor (assembly GCF_023055355.1). Lineage (NCBI taxonomy): Eukaryota > Metazoa > Chordata > Aves > Passeriformes > Icteridae > Agelaius > Agelaius tricolor. The sequence goes on from NW_027269284.1 coordinate 5,176,672, forward strand.
CTGTTCATGCTGGGGAGAGAGGCCTGGCAAGAACTCAGTGCAAAGTCCCTGCAGCAAAAATATACAATTGTTATAAAGATAAAGACTAGTGAGGAGTAATGTATAATCTGGTAGAAAATAGGCACAACACTGGATAATTTCAAGCCATGTCTTACAGGACCAAAAGTATTTCTTTGGCCTAAATTCAGTTAGTGAAAGCAGCAGAATTTTTCAAGTCAAAGATGAATGAGGCCTTTAATAGACTGAAATGCAAATGACCTGGTGATGATGGACATATAAATATAAATTCTTACCTAGACTTAAAAAAAAAAAAAATATTCTCCCTAAGTTTTTAAAGAAAGTAGGGGAAGAAATGCTCCTCTGTAGAAATATCTTAGTGGAACCCTTTTCATTAGAAAATGGTCATTCCTGGTAAAAGAAGACATTTGTAGAAGCAGAAGAGCATCAAGAGAGTTGTCTCCAAATTCAGGATTTTTAAGAGAAATCCTTTAAATACGGCTCATTTTATGAACACTTAGATGTGTGTTTGTCCCTTTCTTTCCTTCCCTGCCCAGTAAATCCTTATATTGGAAGAGTCTCTGAACTACTGATGACAATTTCAGTGCTTCAGCAAAGAAGCAGAGACTTTATTACTAAGATAAAAGTGCCAAACATCCATTTCAGTATATGCTAGGTGTCCTGGGGGTAAGCCCTCTACACAATAAATATCTCCATAGAGAGCCAAGGAGACTGAAACTCCAAGGGAGTCACTCACATGGTGACCAGGAGGTGTGGCACAGAGGTTTGGACTGATTCCCATGAGGATTAAGGAGCCAATTAATGAGAATATCAAAAATATAACTCATTCACACCCATTGCCTTTGCCATGCTTCTTTATTTATTAAACATTTTCTATTATGTATAAATGGATATATTTAAGGAACGTGCCTCTATTTGTCGTGGTTTTTCCTTGGAAGTAATGGGACCAGTTTTTTCCAAGGACCAATAGTCCTGTGAGTAGAAATCAGGTGATCTATTTGCCTAGATCATTCCCAATGCTGTCTGTTCTGAGCAGTCACAGAGACTCTACAATACCTTTTGTAAATCTTCATTTCATCTGAAAAGTGAGAAAATAAGGGTGAGCATCTTAAAAGCAGAACTGGATACAAAGGAGGTTTTCTATATTGAAAAAATATTGTTTGATATTCCCTTCATATTGTCAGGTATCCTTTACATTTCACACCAACAGTGTCTGGTGTTTGGGTCCCAGTTTTAACCACCTCAGGCCAGTCTGTACTGGCTTTTCCAAAAGATGAGCAAACTCTATCATAGTTCCAGGTAGGAAAGGGTTTTTTTACTGAGATCACACCATAATAAATTTCCTGGTGTCTGTTCTAGCAGAGTTTTAGTAACCTTAAAAGATGGGGGGAAAGAGAAAAAAGATAAAATCCCAACTACAAAATCTTGAAGCAATATCTTTGAAAGAGAGGTCTGTCTCAGATTATAAGAAAGTCCCACTCTGGTTTTCCAAAAACTGCAACAGAAAAGCTTAAAATAGTGGATTGGGCAGTAGTCAATAGGGACAGCCTGGATCAGACCTAATGCACATCCATGCAAGACATTTTTTAACATGTAAGCCAGCATCAGATGCTTCAGAGAAAATTCATGCAGCTGTGGGATAATCTGCCTGCCAGGACAATTTCATCCTAAATCTTTATACTGAAACACTTAAACCCTGAAGAATGAGGTCTAATAATATTTCCAAGCCTCTAGTTTTGTTAGCTTTGGAGTTACAGTTCACTCTGCACTTGCTCTCAGTATAAAATGTCCAATTCCTTCTTGAACCTTGCTAAATCCTCAGCTTCAAAGAGGCTCAGTTTCAACAATCTACCTAGACTTTGTCAAAAAGGTAAGGAGAAAGAAAAAATTTTGCAAGTGCCTTAGGTATCAGAACCAGCTCCAAGAGAATATAACACTGAGGAAGATAAAGAAGTATAACTTCAAAAGGTCAGAGAGCAAACATCTGAAACATCTGAAGAAAAACCATCTCTCACTCCAGGTTTAAGATAACTGGCAGAAGAAGAAAATAATTTTGAAGGATATCTGCATCCCCCATGCAAAATGAGGTTTTCACTGGTAAATATGCTAACCTGAAACTGTTTAATATCACTTTTTCAACAGATGTTGGCTACTTTTGCAAATAGTAACTCCAGGAAATGGTTGAGGTGGATGCAAAGGTACTTGGAAATGCTTTATAAAGCACTGCAGCTTTCCTGCAGGCAGTGGAACTCTGCCAGTTGCATAAGATGAAGATCTGGCCTGCTCATTAAAGGTTTCAGATCTTCAAGTGGTAGGCATGTGTTCAGAGTTGAGCTCCCTGACCCAAAAACCCAAGGAGAGAGTAGCAGAACGGAGCAGCACATCTGAAAATCCCCTGGATAACTGCAGGTCATAGCTCAGAGGGGCACTGACAATCACACCTGGGTCTTTCAAAGAAGAAATTGCTCATCTTTCTAGAGGGTGTACTGGAAAAGGGATCTTCATTTTGCATGTCTTTTTGGGAGGCAGAGAAGGGCACTGCTAATGAGATATGGGAGCCCTGCTTCTGCTGAAGTTGTGAAATGGGCCCTGAATGTCTGTGTAAAGCAGAAGCTGGTCTAAGGTAGTGAAAAATCATGGCATTAACTTTAGATTAAAATATATACAATCATGCATATCTCGTTACACAGATATTTCTGGGCAAAACTGCAGAATAGCCCTACAAGGGATCACCTCAAGTGAGGGCAATGCCCTACCTAGTCCTATCAGTGCCTGAGAGAAAGCAAACACAACATATGTAGGTCAAGTATTTCCATGATATACCCCCCAAAAGCGCAGTCAGCCTGGGATTTACCGAGCTGGAAGAACACTTTATTTAATAACTGTTCTTGGACTCTTCCTCCTTGAAAATGCCTTTTTGAACTCATTTATAATTTTGGCCTCCACATCATCCCTAGCAATGATTTTCACAATTCCACTGGGTGAAAAATTAGAGCTTTCGTAGAACTTATTTTTAAACCTGATAATTTGACTGGTTGCCCTTGACTTTTTGGGTTGCATTCACCTTCTCTACACTGCTGAGGATTTTATGTGTCTTCATTGCCTTCAGCCACTTCACTTCCAAGCTGAAGGCTCACAGCCTGCACATGAAAGTTGTTCCGTTCTTCTCTGTCCTTTTTGCTTTTCTTTGTGCCAGTTCTCCTACATCTTTCTGAACATGAGGATGACTAGGATTTCACTTTATATCCAAAATAGAAAAGGACCCATTTGTGTGTATTTATTCTCTCTTTTCCCCAGAAAAGTGCATTTTAAAAGAAGATAATACAAGATTTGCCAAGATCTCTGAAAAGCCCCATTGATTTTATTGTTTCTTCTCAAAGTAAACCAGTTTTGCAGGACTATTTCCTTAGATTCTATAGACTTGGCTGTTTTTCCAATAAACTTCAAAGCTAAGTTCTCGCTTCCTTTAGCAGGCCCTTTGCTTCAGCACTTGAGTTACATAATTGTTAATCCAAAACATCCTGCCTCAGTGATGCCAAGCACTTTAAAATTAAAATACACCAAAACTTGGAAAGTTATACGAGTCACCCCAAAAATAGCCATGCTGCCATTTTCCAGCAGATACGATTTAGTGTTGCAGTGAGTGCTTGGTGTGACTCTGGATAATCCCTTGCTCTGGGAGGTGTGAACACTCTCATCTTGGGCTCTGCAGCAGGCACCAGAGCTGCCTGCAACACAAGCTCCCAGGATCCAGCTTTCTGGAGTCATTGCTGGGGCAGGGTTAGCCAGGAAAGCCAGGCTAACAGATTTCACAACACTTCTTCACTCACCACAGCTGAAGATCATTTTTAATGATTCAGTTCATTCACAGCTCACCCTGTTTCTCCTTGTGGTGTTTCTTTTGGCTTCAGGGTGTGAGGTGTCACACTCTGTGTGTGACCCATGATCTTGCTACTCTTGTGCTGATCCACCTGCCCTTCCTCCCTCCATCCTGCTGGGAGTCACATGGGTTTCTCTGAACACACTAATTTGTTGTTTTGGGAGGCACTGAGGAAGGACCAGCCTCCCCAGGAGATGTTCTGAAAGTGTGGACACAGCAATGTCCTTTGCCAATGACCTTACAGCTGGTGTAGAGTGATAAAAAGGACTCACACAACAAGAGGTTTGAAGTACCAACAGCTTTCACATGGCAGAAAAGATGGACTACATTTGTTCTGGTTCTTTTTATGTGCCCAGTCCTAGGGACCATGGGGTGAATCCTGGGAGATACTTAGGAGAACCTCACTATTCAGAGTAATAATTAAGAATGAATGACTGGGTCTTTACCACCAGCAGGTAGAGTTGCCATGTCCAACACAGTTGGCAAAAGGCAAACTTCAATTCATGCAGGATCAGACCTGTTTTAGCCATTAATCTTCACAACATGTTGAAGCAGCTGGGTTTTATCATCCTTATTTTGCAGAAGGGAAGACCTCAGGCAGCACAGTAGAGTGACCTCTCTTTTGCCAGAGAGGTTTTCTCCTTTTGTTCCTCCTAGTGGTGCTAAAGGTCTCACCTTTTCTAGAATAAAGGACTTAACCAGAACTCAGCTGAATGAAGGGCTGAGTTTGGATCAGACCAGGTTCAGAAAAGAAGGACTTGAACTGCAGGTTGTCCTGGGATGACTCTCACTGCACCTCTCACATGACACCCTTGTGTTCTCACGCTCACACCCTTGTTTCACGTCTTTCAGGCAGATTCAACTCTCTCCAAGTAATTCCTGGATTAAAAGTGCAGGCTCATGCTCATCCATTGCTCAACACTTCCTGTTTCTTCTGCAGGACGAATGAAGCTCAATAAACTGCATAACATGCTGAGCTCAATAAGCTGAGTAACAACTCAGCATTACCCAAAAATAGGCCAGGTGTGAAGAGAACCAGAATTCCCTGAAGCCAAACTGCATGTTCATGCAATGGAACACCTTTCTTTATCACATCCAGTGCTGCAGGGGCCTTTTTGCCCCCTTTTTTTTTTTTTAAGAGAACTTTTGTTTTCAGAAAATGACAGATCAAGATCAATAACAGCATTAAGCATAGATCACGGTAACAAGGAACTGGTGGAAGTTTATGGCCACTCAATCCACTTAACTCTGCCAAAGCAATACCCAACCACCAGGGTTATAAATTGTTGAGCTGAGTCTGTAGTTTTAAAATGTTATCCATAATCAATTGCCTCCCCCCCGAATTAGGCCATTTGTTGTCAACAACTTTGTTAAAGAATAAGCCAGTGGTTCACATCTGCTTGGGAGCAGAGTCAGGCTTGAGCTGTTTCCCTGGCTACTCCAGCTGAATCCATATCTGTTATCATTAACATGAATGTGGGTAGGAAAGCAAAAAACCATGCTGGAAATGAAATCAAGCTCTCCTCCCACTGCCCCAAGCACATAAATCTTGTAAGTTAATGGTGCCACAGAATGGGTCTGGGTGGCTGTGGCAGGGGTCAGGGATGCACCAAGAATGTGGGGTCAAGCCCTGTGCAGCACTGACCTTTTGGAGGAGGTGCGTGTGTCACTGCAGCCCCCCCAAATCTGCTGCTCAGTGCCCATCCAAAGTCATTAGTATCTATCCTCACACAGCACTGACAGCCCCTGCAGACCCTCAGCTTTGCTCTGTTGCTTTGTCAGCAGCTGTGGGAGGAGAGCTGGGCTCTCCAGAAGGCCCAGAAGTATGGGAAACTCACCTGGGGTCAGTGGCCACAGGTCATCAGTGAGGAGATGATGATGATGATGACCTATCTGAAGTCAGCTCCATCCTTTCTCTCCACGGGACAGAGACTCTGCATGTAAGGGGGAAGATGAACCTGTGAAATATGGGAGAAGAGGAAGAGAGTAGCTGGGGTACACCAACCCTGGGGCAGGGGGTCAGGACAAAGTGTGGCTCACACCAGACACTGCCTGGTGTCCTGGGCACGTCCCTGGTGTGCCAATGTGCTGCCTTGCCCAGGCACAGCTCTGCACTGCACTTGGCAGGGTAGTGGTGGTGGGGTATTGTGTGCTGCACTGAGGGTGGACACTGCAACAGCCTGATCTCAACTCTCTTCACCTTCTTTCTTCCTGTGGGATTAACAAGAATCTTAGCACAGACCACACTTTAAACATTAAAGCTAGCACACAAATGCAACCAGCAAGGCTGACAGAAGTTGTTTTCTTCTCACACCAGTTGTATGCTGCTGACCCTCCAGGGACATCAGCAATGTATCTCCTGGATCTGCAACAGCAGCTGCAACTGCATCACACATTTTGCACTCACTGTTTCATCATTTGACAGCACTGTTGCTCCAGACAAGAGGCTGCTGATTTGTGCTCCTGTAGCTGAGCAAAAGGTGGTCGATGACCAGGCTGCTGTTGGCAGAAGCACCAGGAGCCCAGCTGTGTCATTCACACAGCAGTGGCACTCCTGGACAGCAAGAAATTAGGCTGGGCACAGAAAGAAAACTTATTTAAAGCTGTTCTCGACTATACTCTTCCTAAATTAGTTTATTTTGATCCTGGTAGCTTTTCCACTGGTGTCCAAGCAGATGACTCCAGCATTCTGGATTCACCTTTTCTGTCAAGGGTTTCATGAAGGCAGCTGATCCATAAATGAACTTAGGAAGAGCTGAATTTGATGAATAGCACACAGTGCTAGTCACACAAGTATTTCTACCAGTTTTTTAGCACTATTCTATACATTTTCAAGACAGGACAAAGTACATCAGTGCCACAGCAGAGCCACCTTACCAGGGATGGGAAAGCAGGACCAGCAGGCCTCACACAGGGATGGGGGAGTATGGACCAGGAGATCTCCAAACAGCTTTTTGCCTTGCTCTCACCACCATGTTACACGTGTAAAATACAAGTGGGCATAAAACCTTCACATTAACATCATTCAAAGCCCAGCTCTACCCTCACACTGCTCTCTCCTCTGGAGCACATCCCATCCTCCTGTGTGCAGTTATTTATATTTCTTCATGCTGTCCTTTCCAGCAGCCTGTTCTACTTAACACCCCCCCAGCAGAGCATTCCCAGCAGGGCCTCTCTGCAGCAACACTGCTTTTAACCTACCATCATCATGACCATAATTTACTGCCATTGTATTTCTGCCCCCCCTCAATGTTAAACATTAACCTTGGGCCCACTATTGACTGCAGAAGGCATCTGCTGCAATCATATGGGAAATACCAGGCATTATTTGGCTCTTCAGGAGATGGAGGCATACAGAGGTCCATGCTGTGTTGTTTAGGGGAAGAGCAGGAAATGTCTGTGCATAGCCAGTTTTAAAATTTAAATTGAACTTTCATAACTGCTGCTTCCAAAGGCTGGTTCAGTAAAGCACCAAATCTTTTCCACAGCCATAGGATTCAGAAAGCACAGAAGTTTCCTTGATGATCAACCTTGGTAGCTTGAAGGACCTATTCTTTCAGAGTCCTCATTGTGTGGCAAGAAGAAAGGAAAAAATGAGTTCTTGGAAGTAAAAACCCTCCTTCTGTTCAGGTTGGAATAAAGAAAGGGTCACTGCCCCTGAAGGCTTGCCTCTCTCTCTTCCTTTTCTTAGACCACATAAATAGAAGAGTAGCACCAGTCCATAAGCTGAATACATCAGGTTCTGATCACACACCAAAGCCTTTGCAACACATGAAACTGATATTTGCTGTCATGTGCACAAGGTGTCACAAACTAGTTGAAGCTACTCAGGATTGACTGGGCAGATTCTTGTCTTTCTGTGGTGTGCATCTTCCGTGGCATAATCCCCAAAAATCACTCTGCCCTTGTAGGGAAAATCTGAGAATGTTTTGAACTTTTTTTAACCTGCAAATTGAAGGCTCATGGTAGGATCAGTAGGTACCGATGGAAGTACTAGCAAGTGGGAATCCTGAAAAACATCTCCTTTTCCTTTGTCTTCAAAAGGCTTGACAAGCCTCCTTCTCCCTGCTTTTATCTCTCTTTTATCCAAGCTTACCAGCAAAATCCCTCCCAAGTTGTCCATGACTTCCAGCCTTCTTTTACTTTTTTGGTGTTTTCAAAGCAAGGTAAATCTAATTGGCTCATCCTCCTCTCCTTCCCAGTACAGCTCACAGTGACAGACTGGAGGCATCCCACAACATCCTTCACATGAGTGCATCCAGCAACTCGTGTGTGGGGCCTCCCATCCCTTAATTAACTGCACTTGGGGCATTTAAATATTCCTGTGATGGTCCTGTTTGCAAACCAAACAGTTTATGGTCAGAACAGACAAAATCTTATTGTTCTCCCATGTAATATGGGATGCAAATTACTCTACATTTTGGGGGATGGAAGGGATATTAAATATTATTCCAACCTCCCTGCTTTGAGCAGGAGCACCCTTCACTGCACCAGGTTGTTAAAAGCCCCACCCAACCTGACCCTGAACATCTCCGGGGATGAAGCATCCAAAACATCTCAGGGCAGTCTATGCCTCACCACATTAAAGAATTTCTTCCTAACACCACAGTAAAGAATTTCTTCCTAACAGCTAAACTAAATGCATCTACCACCTTTCAATTTAAAGCCATTCTCCTTGTCCTATCAACACTAGCAGGCTGCTCTAAGGTCTCCCTGAAGCTTCTCTTCTCTCTCTCTCCTCCCACTCCTTCAGCCTGTTTTCACTGGAGAGGTGCTACAGCCCTCTGAGCAGTCCCATGGCCTCTTCTGGACTCACTTCAGCAGGTCCATGCTGGGGATCCCAGAGCTGGATGCAGCTCTGCAGGTGGGGTTTCACCAAAGAAGAGGAGCAGAATCCCCTCCCTCATCTGGTATCTTCCCTTTGTACCCCCTGGTGAATATATTCAGTTTAATCACAGTGTCCCTTGTCTGTTCTTTTTCTCTTGTCTCTTGCCAGTTTCCTATCACTGTGAACATTTGGGGGTTTTTGTTGGAGAAAAGTGAAGCAAACAGCATTAAATATGTTTGCCTTCTCTAGGTCACCTGTGCCACTCCTGTTCCTCATTAGGTAATGGGCTTATGCCTGCTGCTGTCTTCCTCTTACTTTACTGTATTTATAGCACCTTTCTCCTTGTATCCTAACACTCCACACTGGTTGTAATTCATTTAGCACGGAAACCTTTGTGCCCTACATGCTTATTTTATTCCTTGATCTCATCCTCAGTAATGTGACCTCATTCTTCTTTTTTAAATTATTCTTCTGGGACTCTCCTATTCTTACCCTACCCTCTGGCTATCCACAGTGGATAGAGGTGGATTGGTGAGCTGTTGTCATTATATTACAAGAGTTTTATATCATTATATTGCAAAGGTTCCATATTGCTAGAGCTTTGTACCTCCTTGATGTTTCTTGTAGGCAGCTCCTCCAGGCACTGACTCTTCCTTGTCCTTGCAGCAGCCAACTGACTCCAGTTCCCCTCAACCAATCCACTCTTTTATAACACTCTTCTTATTGGCTACAGGTGTGGCCTGTTAACATCAGGCCTGCTCCTAATCTTTAGTAATTAACCCAGCTGCAACTCTTTAGGGGGTTAGATTACATTCTATACCACCTTCATTTACTTACATTCTATCCCCCTGCAGTGAGCAATGTCCCCTGGCTCAGATGCTTGCTGCCCATGAGGGCAGCTCCTTGCCCCTGGCCCTGCTGAGAAAACCTTGTCAAGATGTGGGATCTCACTCAAACAGCAGAGCTTTACCCAGCACACAGCACTTAAGTTGTTCCAAATCCTCCCAGCACCCCCAGGAAGGGGATGTACCCCAAATAGAGGATGAGGGCAGTGATTGTCCCCTGCACTCAGTGCTGGTAGGGTCACACCTTGAATCCTGGATTCAGTTTTGAGACCCTAACAACAAAGAGTTATTGAGGTGTTGGAGTAAGTTCAGAGAAGGGAAATGGAGCTGGGGATGGTCTGGAGCACAAATTTTACAAGGGGCTGGGTGGACTGGAGGTGTTTAGCCTGGAGAAAAGGAGGCTCAGGAACTTCTCACTCTCTACAACTCCCTGAAAGGAGGTTGTAGTGAGTTGGGCTCAGGCTCTTCTCCCACATAACAAGTGACAGGACAAAAGCAAATGTCCTCAGGTTACACTAGGGGAAGTTTAGATGAAATATTAGTAAAAATGTCCTTACTGCAAGGGTGGTCAGGCATTGGAATAGGCTGCCTAGGGCAGTGGTGAAGTCACCATTCCTGGAAGTGCTCAGATGTGTGTGGATGGGGCAGCTGGGGACATGGTTTAGTGGTGGACATGGTGGTGTTGGGTTAACAGCTGGACTTGATGAACTTAAGGTCTTTTCCCACCTTAATGTTTCTATGATTCTATATATCAGGGACATGCCAAAGGATGTCTGTATCCCATGTTGCAGACGTGTTGTGACAGCCAAGGGTGGGAAATGGTGGACCCTCAATGCCACCAGCAAAGGACAAGGGAGCATCCAGAGAGAGGTGATCAGAGCATTACAAAAAAGTCTCTGCCCCCAGTCAGTGAGGAAAAGCCTCATTTGCCCTCCAGTTTTCATGTCTGATGGATACCTTAATGTCAGCTAGATACTTGGTTCTCTTGTGCAGCAGAGATGAGCATTTGCCTGTGCAGATGCTCTGCAGCAAAGTTAAAAGGATGCAGATATGCCTTGCTCCATTCCTCCTCCCCACTCACACAGGAGCCAACACTTCCCAAAGCCACCTCTGTAAAGTCTGCAGGGAGTTAGCACAACACTGGCAGAAGTGAGGCTGTAAAAAATAATGTTTAAAATGTTAAAATAGATATCTCCTCTGGCAAAATCATCTGACATAGAAGCACCATGGTACAGATGACTTGAACAGTACTGGGAGCTTTGTATGTGTTCAGTCAGCGTGTTCTGCAGAAGGGGGATGCTGGGACAAGAGAGTCTCACCCATATTTGACTTGCTGAAGACATGAGGGGGTTGTAGCCTTACCTGTTCCCTCCTCAAGGCTCAGCAGCTCCCACGCTGGAGTCCCTGCAGTGCTCTGTTTTACCCAGCAGCAGCTGAAATGCCTTAGGGCCCTTTCATGCAACCTCAGCGGGGGTGGCCCTTGGAAACACTGGTAAGGGAATAATTAAAAAAAATTAAAACAAGCAGATAAAGAACTGATCACAGCCCCAATACAAGCAGGACATTAAAAAAAAAAAAAACAAAAAAAAAACCAAACCTGATTACAGCCCTCTAGGTAGGACACCAAAGACTTCCTCTGTCCAGTTTGGGTTTGGTGAAAACTACAGTGATTCTGCTAAGACTTGACTTAGTCTCTCTAGGTAGTTTTCCTCCACAATATAAGGTACAAAATTATTTGTAAAATGTTTGTGATTACATTGATACATGCTGGCTGTACTGGCCATGCATGTTCTTTGGGAAGTGCTTCCTCAAAACTTTTCCTCTCTGAGGTTGCAGGGACTCAGGACTCAGAAGGGAAGGGAGAGCTGTTGTGATTTCTGGAACAGGGTGTTCTATTTCAGGGCACCAGGAGGCAAATAGCTCCAGAGAGCCCTGTCTCTGTCATTAGAGACCACAGTTTATGCAGGGCTGAGAACAGAAATCAACAACACTCACGGACCCCTCTTCCAGCCTTCCTAAATGAAAACCCGATTCTAAAATATTTTCAAGATGAGTTTTTATAACACTCACTTATCACATATGTATCTGAGCACTGTGGTGTGTTGAAGCATCAGTTTTAATATCACAGCACCACTCTACTGCTAGCATGTCCCTAAATGATCTCAGGCCTCCCTTTATCCAGAAAAGGTTGGGGTTTTATGCCTTAATTCCTTGAATTCAGATAAACTCCAAGGAGTTTCCCAAAGTCAGCATTGAGCCTGGGGGGAGATCAACAGGGCTGGTTATTTTTCAGCCCACAGCTGATCCAGGCCCTGGTTGCTGCCTGTCTCACCCAGTGAGACCTTGGTTGAACCAGCCTGGCCCCACCAGCCACCCTATCAGGTTGTGTGAATGCAATCTAAATTCAGCAAGCAGCCCTAATTAATGTTCCTCGTGTTTATTTGACTCGCCGAAGATACGCATCGACCTAAGTAGTAAATCTCATGGTTGCATAGGAACTACAGGGATCAGTTCCTTTCCAAATGTGTCCTGGATAGAGCCCAAGACATCTAATACTGTGGGGAAAACACATATTGAGTGTCAAATAAAAGCAACAGCAGCTCTGCAACAAATGGCAACTTCCTCTTGGAAGAGTCAAAGATGGCTGTGACTGCTGATGGTTTTAAATGTACTTTCAGATTATTAATAGAGACAATTTAAAATAGTTCCTCTCTCACTCCAATTCCTGCTTTAACTCATACCCCACTGCTAAACATACTGTGGCTGCTCCTGCTAATACACTCTCTAACAAATCACAGCCATGCATAGGTTTCCTTTCAGTATTTCCAATTTACTCTTTAATGGGAGACAAATGTGTCTTATTTGCTGACTGCTTAATGAGTCTGAAAGATTTTCCAGGCAAGCATTGGGATGGTGCTTATTAGAGCTGCTTGCAAATTGTTTTACTTGCTTAAATCCGTGGCCATAGGATATTCACTGGCACCTAGATGCTGGACTGGCTGGTGCAATACTAACATGTAAATCAGTATATTATGTAAAGAAATGGAAATTTTGGTAGGACTGTTCCCGTTTCCACTTGACAAGAGTCAGAAACCAACATATTGAACTGACAAGATGTGCATGTAAATAGTTGCTTTGCTTGTGTACTTGTAGGATAGTAATTGCTGTCTGGCTTCCTATTGTAGAAATTCACTGAGTAGCTGATCCTGGCAACTTCAGGTTGAATTTCACACTCCTGAGCTTTACTATTGATTATTCAGAGGGAGTCTTTGTTTTGGTGGCCATGCAAAGGAAATATGCCTCTTTGTGCATTTGTACATGTATTTTGGGACTGGATTTATTTTTCTTATATTTTTTTTTCTAAGTGTGACGACTCCACCAGGAAACATTTCCCAGCGCAAACTTCCTGACATAAATATTTATATAATCACCTGCCTTTCCACCTGCTCCCAGCCACTGGGTCAGAGGTAGGAAGCGTGGATTAAGGGCTGGGGACAAGGGGAGATGCAGCAGGGAGAGAAGCTGAGGGGGCTGAGCCTGAGACAAGGGTACCTGGGGCATGAGAAAGGCTGGAGGAGTCGAGGGAGGGCAAGGCATGGAGCCATGGGCAGGGGATTTGTAAAAATATAACATAAAAAATTTCATTTGGGGCAGGATGGAAGCAGGCTTTCATTGGCAAATCTCTTGGTGTCCATCTCTCCTCCTTCACAAAGGAAGGGTGGTTTGTGGGTGCTGGGTTTTGTGCAGGCTGTGGGTCTGTGGCTGCAGGCATTGCAAAGCAACAAAGAGCCAGATGCAGCGAGTTTGATCAGAGTCAGATGGGGTTTGGGGGAATAAAGCACCCCAAAAGAGGTGGTCATTGGAATAGAAACAAAAAGAGAAATTGTACATTGACCCTGAATTCATGTGACTGAAAAAAAGGAATAAATCCCTCATTTTTCCAGCATGAAAACCTACACAGTTTTTAGAGACTAAAAGGCCTTAGATCTTATTGCTTTGTCTTTCTTACTGCTAGTAGGGCATTCAGGCTTAAGAAACCCATTAAGGATATGCTTTCTCAGGGTATCTGAGGCTTTTTTCTGTTCAATAACAGAGGAAAAAATGAATTAATATTATTCTGTTGGTTTCACAAACTGAGAGAGTGGACTTTGAGGTTTTCCTCTTTTCTAAAAGTTTTACTTTTCAGCTCTCAACTGCACCAAAATTACCCACGTTTACTGCAGACTAGCCCTGTCAGTGTGTAGCATGTATTTGAAATATAGAGGCATGCCAGATGAAAACCAGCAGTGTGAAATCAGTGCACCAAGAGAAAAAGGCAAGGATCAGCTCAGACCCTCTGGGCTGGCTGCTGGCAAGCCTGCAGCGTGTGTGTGCTCTCCCCTCTACTCCCAGTGCCCTTGATTTCTCAGGCTGCTTTGAAAGACAAAAAGAAAGTTGGTAATCATACACTGACAGATGGTTCCTTGGTTAGTTACTCTTTATTTAGATGGAAACAACTGCGATTCATCAGCTTTTGCCTTTTTTTTTTTTTTTTATTATAGCTACATCATGGTGAACTTTCAACTCCTAATCTATTTCTAAGAAGTATTGTGTGGCAAGTGTCTATTAATAACAAACTTTGGGCTGACTGGAAATTTCCTTTTCTCTGTTCATATTCCAGTTTTTGAGATGTTTTCACCCAATTTTGTTTCACTTTTCAATGAAAGAACGATCCAGAAAGTTTTCCAGTGAATGTCATATTAAAGATACTGCTTACATGCCTATAAACAGAACATAGATATTTCTTTCTTATTCTTGGACTTGCTTTCTTTTTCTTTATTGTGAATTGATAGCTAATGAACTGCTTGTTTCCTTTTTTGATCATCAACAATTTTGATTGATTATTTGGGGGAAATATGCTTGTATCACCTTCCTAGGCATATCAGAGTTAAGCTGTATCTGTGAATTGTCCTTTTGAGTAGTATTTTAGAAAACTCTATATGCATTTAAAGTTAAGAATGTCCAAAAATAACGTGTCTAGATGAAAGTCTGAAACAAAGATTTAGAATGATTGACTTAAATTTGAAGAGTGGCTGTCTGCAATAAATGGAAAAAACTTGTATAACATTCCTGCTCATGCCTAGAGGTTCATTTTCCTTTTGGGTTGATGTAGAATTTCACTGCACGTCTTAGACCCAATAGTGAACAGTGATTTCTCCAGGATTCACTAATTAAAGGAAAATCCTGTTTAAAAAAATCCAAACAACAAGAGATTCAGATTCATTGGGGGGTTTTGTTTCACATTTCCTACCATCCATCATTACAGGCCTGGACCAGAATTACTGCAAACAAAGCTGCAGTTGTGTCCAAATTTTCTTTTACAGATGTAGGGGAGACTTTCACTGATACATTTTTTCCAGCAGCACAAACTCAAAATATCAGAATTACTCACTTTTTCAGGTATTAAAATCAGTTGAATTAAAAAAAGATTGCTACGTTGGTCTTTCAAAAATACATTAAATTATTTTAGATTTGAAAAACAGTTACCATAAAGCACTTAATGCATCTGTGGCTATTCACTTTTTAAGGAATTCATTCTGATTTTTTTCAGGGGAAAATCTCAGGGAACTCAAATGGTAAATTTAATGTCTTTAATTCTAATAGAATGCAATCCAAGTCTGTTCTAAATTATTTTCTATTTGGACCTGATCTACCTTGAAACCAGTCCATAGCTGACCATTTTCATGTCACTCAGTGCTATGCAAGTTCAACTTGGAAATTTTTCCCTTTTTCACATGGTATTAACACTATCAAATTTTTACCTCAAGGTTTGTTCTTTAACAGGCAAAGTGAAAGGAAGAGCTCCTTTTTCAGAGGATATACCCCACTACTGGCCTTCCAGACAAGAGCTGAGTACACTGATAACCCATGAGGAATGGCATGCTGGTAGGAGATGGGATCATCACTGGCACAATGAACAACCCCCTCCCTTGTGAATTGCTGTCTTCTTCATCTCCCTTTGGCAAAAAGCTCTCATGGATAAACCTCAGCAGGCAAGTGGGCATTCCCTCTGTGCTATCCTCAGTTCACCTGTGTCAGCCTGAGCTGGCCCAAGTGCTGCTGGAAGGCGCTGGGATGATGCCATGAGAAGATTCAGTGGGAGGTCCCTTGGACAAGCCTATCCAAATGCCAGGAGCACTGTTTCAAGGATTCATTTTGTGCACATCTCCTTGCAGGAGAGCTCAAGGCAACCAGGACTGTTGACCTTCTCCAGCTCCTCGTGGTGAGGAATGGTCACGTCCCAGCACCAGCTCAGAGCCCTGCCCTGCAGGCACCTCCCCTCCCCTGACCCACAGATCCTCCAGCTGCCCTCCTTCTCCTCCTCTTCCCCTCTTTGGCACTGCTCTGAAACCCCCATGGGTCACACAGTGGGCAACGAGATTAACACTGGGGTTTATAAAGATGATGCCTTTTTAGAGAGCTTAATAGGCCAGATGCTCAGCTGAGGATCAGGCCATCTGTCCATTCAAACCCTACCTGTACAGCAGGTTATTGCTGAGAGAGGGAGGGTGACAATTTGGACTGCAGCCCCAAAACCCAGGGACACAGCATCCTCCTAACACAAAAAAAAATAATTGGAAGAGAAAATGGTAGATGATGTTCCTGGCTGATAGAGGCACTAGTAAGAGGGACACAAGCCCAACTGCATGCATGGCAAAGAACTTTGCTCTTCCAGCAGATATGAAGGAGCCTGGGAGTCAGCAAAACCCATAATTATGCTCACTTAAAAATCTTTTGCTCTCCCAGAGTAGAGTGAAGGGAGCCCCCCCCAGAAATGAGAGTCAGGCCCAGTCTCCAAAGCCAGCTGCTGCTTTAGTGCAGTGATCTGTCTCCATACTCCCTGATAAGTAGTCTATGCCCTGTGACTTATAATAAAAGGGAACGATGGTCCCTGCACAAACCCAGAGAAGAGGTATTGATTTGCAAATAGTTTAAAAGAATATTCAAGGGTCATGAGCTGACCCTTTTTCAGCTCTGACATTTTATATCAGGGGGGATCCCATTGAGATGGGAATTCATATCCTAGACATTGTTTTGTCCTGTTTCATAAATAAGTTGAATAGCTTAATTGATTGACACCCACTGCAGTTTCCCAGCTTCCTCAGGCTCAAAAGTACACTGCTGTTTTCTGCCATAAATAATATGAACTTTCAATCAGCTGCCAGGCACAAAAAGGAACTGAAAATTCTTCATACAATAGCTGCAATCTGGCATACGAGACACGGCAGGTCTGAAGGGAGAGCAGTGTTTGATGTCTCCAGGTACTCATTTTTTTCCTGTGGCACCAATAGCATTTTCCTACCCAAACGACCTCAATCCTAAAGAAGAAGCACCCAGGGGCCCCTGCAAGGAGGAAGACTGGTTTGTCCTGGAGCTGATGTGTGGGTTAAGAGCCTGGTTTGCAATACTGTGAGCACAGCAGGGAACCACATGCTGGACCATCAAGTCCAGTCCCTTGGAAATGCTGGTACAGCATCCCTTCTTCTCTCTTACATTCTGATCCAACTTCATCTCAACCTGAGTGACATTATTCTCCCCCAAGGGCCCCATTTGTCCTCAGACCTCACTCCTCTGATTATTACAAGTCTCCTAATTTTCAATCGATGCTTAAACACATGCTTTGTGTTTAACTGAGATCAATCTGTTCTCATGGCAAGTTTATTTTTTTACTTAAAAAGTTCTTTTCCTCCCTGGATATTTAGTCCCCACTGCTCTTCCTCAGTCCTGGTTGCACTAAGGGAAATGAGCTACACACTTTGCATCTCTTATTTTTAATACAATTTAATGGCCTTTTCAGCAATTCTGGTGACTTTCAGAGAGCTCTTGGCTAAGATATAGCCCACACTTTCAAAAAACAGATGCAAAAAGAGTGTGAAAGTGTTGAGGACTTCCTCTCAGGGAAGGAAGGTGTGGATGTAAGCACTTACCTTCAGTTGCCCAAGATGGAAAATGTTAGCTTCTGACCTCCCTATGCTTTAATTTCCTCATCTGTAAAACAGAAAGAACAACACAGACCTCAAAGGGCAGTAATTAAGTTTTCCAAAGTGCTCCAAGATCTTCAAGTGAAAAGTTCAGTTCTAAATGTGAAGCTCTTTAGTCTGTTGTTCTTCACTTGTTACTTCTCAAGCAGTGCAAACCCTGGAGTGAGGGCACTGAGCCAGACTAAAGCCAAGGCAAGTTCCTCCCTTGATTGCAGTGGGAACCCTTTATGCCAAAGGTTTCATAAGGGGCAACAGGCTGCTAAGACAGAGCAATAAACACTGGGAGAAAAAGAACACTGACTGAAACCATTGCGAGGCCAAGTGAGATCAGTAGTTTTTCTTTAGAAATAGCAGCAAACAGTTAAATCTATTTTTCTTGCTTTGCTTCAGCAGAAATTTTGCCAAGGATGATCACCATACTGCACCCTCATCTGTAATTAATAAATGTTTGGAAGGACACTTTCCCACTCAACATATGAAATTATAGATGATCCCTTAATTCCCCAGACATTTGCAAGCCTTGTCTTGTCAGAATTGAATTTACTACAGCTGATTACCCTGAGAATGCACTGACCTTCTTAGCTCCTGCTGTGGTCTTTATTTTTTCCATGGCAGATAATATGGAGACCAGAAACTGGGGACTTGGTAGTAGGGATTATATGATACTAATGAGACAAAGCTTATTGTTGATGTTAACTGTTATTACCACTAAAAAAAAGTGCACAACTCCAGACAGATGGACTTCACTTTGTTACACCAGGAGGGAGCGAATGCATTTTGACAGTAGTAGCATCTATTTAAAATCTGGACCACATCTGGTGCCTCTCTGAAGCAGACCATATCTGATCAATCAGAATTATGGCTCTTCAGTCTCCAGACGAGTTAGAAGAAATTCATTATCTGTTTTGAAGCCTGCTTCTCTTTCATCTATTAAAAAAAAATGAATTGTCATCAGATCCATTTAGCTAAAGAAGGAAAGAAAAAAAAATGACAGTAATTAAACTAACTAGCAAGCTCCACATCTGAAGATATGATTAATTCTTTGAAACACAGTGCATGTAGGTACTTGGCTCATGCTAGGCTTCAGTCAACAGTTTCTTAGCTGATGAAATAGATAGGCCTAGGACTTATCTCCATTTCTGGTTAATTCATAAACTCTTGGAAATACCCACATGAATTTCTCCAAACTCTGTCAGAAGTCAATATTTGTCTTTCAGTAACATTTAGCCCCTGGGCATGGGGCTTGAAAGTCACCACCTGGGGACAGCAGTGTCTCCATGGGGCCTCCTGCTCCCAGAGATGTCACCCCCCTCTCCTGTGTCCCCCTCCTGGACCAGCAGTTTCAAATGCTGAGAATTGACACTAAATGCTGTGAATTCTTCTGTGTGTGGTCTGCTGAACCCAGAGGTGGTGAGAGCCTGGGCTTAGCAATAAGCAGAAGCAGAGTGCAAAAGGATCCTGCTCTGGATCACTTTAATTCCTTCAGTTTTTTCTGATTACAGCATTTCTTCTTGCCTTTGCTGATGAACACAATCATCACACCAACTGGAACTCAGCCTCTGAAGTTATCACTGCTTCCATCCTTACCATGTTTTAATAGCACAGTTCAGAAAGAAGCCTTGTGAAAGCAATTGACTTCTATCTACCTCATTCACAGCTTTTCAAACAAAACTTTTATTAAAAGCTAAAGCATTTTATAGGTGTTATAACTGAAGTTAGTGAGAGGGTGGGGAAGCACAGGTTTCATGTGCAAAAGTATGGCCTTGGAAGAACAATTTAAAATGCTCATCAACATTTGTGAATTATCTCAAAATTCTTTGTCAAACTGTTGGTTTTAATTCCTGCTAATGAGACCTAGTGAAATTATCTATTTTTGAGTGAGATGGAGGCAGTGATTGTAACCTTCCAGAGCAGCATCAGGTGTGCAAAAGAGACCAAGGCTGGCATTAATTTCTTCTGTAGTAATGATAGCTCAGGAACAAATGATTTTGACTGCTTGTTGATCACGTCCAGATGGGTAAAGCACAAAATGAGGTTATAATAGCTGCCTGCCTCAATGCTAAACCACCCTCAAAATTAAGTGGGGCAGCTCCAAAGCCATTTATCTACCATGGGTGCAGGACTGTCATAGGAAAATTGACTCAGGATGATAGATATCAAAATCTCCTGCTGGCAGTAGTAACTCCTCTGGAATTTCTACAAATCATGGATGACAATTTTCTAACCAAGAAATAAAAGTTAACGGTAACTAAGGTGGAAATGATTATGTTGGAGCCCTGTCTGAGCCAGTTAAAAACACATGGTCTTGAACACAACCAGGTTCACAAAGCTGAAACAAGTACAAGCCAGTTGTAAGGAAGGACTGGAGACTAAATGTGATATGTGATGCATGCAATGAATAGTTTAAAATTATTTAGCTAGATGTAAAAATAACAACAACAAAATGAGACTAAAACTGTAAGTAAGGAAGCAAGCATGGTCCAAAAATCTGGAATAGAAAAGGATGCAAAGCAAGTAATAATAATTGATGGATGTTTATAAAACAGATGTTGTAAACACTGAAAATACATCCTGGAGCTATACAAAATTAATAAGGAAGCAAAGGGATGCAAGGAAATATATGTGAACAAAAAGAAAAAAAAAGAAGACAGTAAGGAGCAGATGTTTGAGTCCATTGGGACCAAGAATAACCCTACAAATACTGAAAGCCCACTAATAGTAAGAGCACCAGAATAGTCAGTAATAATGCAGAAAATCAGAAGTGTTTAACAAATGTATTCCTTCCCTTCCCAGGAATAATCCAGGACATGTTCATATCATAAGAAAAGAATATTTTCTACTCAGGCCATAATAAAAATGGAAAGAAAACAGTCACTACTAAAGTAACTTTTTAACAACCAGATACGTGGCACCAGGACTACTAAAAGTGCAGGTTAGCAAGTTCCTCTGGATGCTGATTTTAGTAATTCAGGCCCAGCAGTGGCAGAAACATGAGAGAAAGCAAATACTATTGCAATGTTTGGATAGGGTGAAGGAAATGATCAAATAAGTATAAATCTGTCATCCTGGCACTCGCTAAGGGTTGCAATAACAGAAAATTTTTACAAGACTTAACTACTACAGATTTCAAGTAGGTATTCTAAATATTTTGCAATTTATGGAAAACCAAGCTTCTAAAATTTGCTGTTATAATCACTGCCAAAGACAGAGACAAATAAGACCTGTTGATTTCACTTGTTCTCATCTCCAGAAAAGATGGGAAATATTCTGCATATTCACCAAGTGGGAAATATTTGGGGTTTAGAAAAATGTGACACAAAATACAGACTTACTTTATTTGAAAAATAATTGTTATCAATCTCAGAAGGATGAAGAAGGTCCTAATTAGTGCTTGTACAATTTGACCTAATTTTTTATTTAAAATTCCCAGCTGTAATCTGTAAAATTTCTATTTGGTTGTGGTGGTGAAGTAATAGTTTTTTGTCACTATACTGTTTTCAGAATGGTTTAAGGCTTTAAGGCAGTGCAATCCAAACACCTGTAGACATCCACAGCTGATACAAAATACTCTTCTCTCTATTGTTACATAGGCTTCAGTAATTAACCTCTGATATAAAGAAATAAAGAATTTGTGAAAGCAGTGGAAGAGAAACAGTCAATTCCACCTAATTTCCACCCAAGTCAGAAACAGACATGAAGCATGGTCTCCAAAAATAACTGAAATGCTTCCTTTTTTTTTTTTCTTTCTTTTAAATCTGTCATTTCTTTGCTGAAATAAGGCATATCAATTCCTAGAGGTGAAGAGATAAATTCCCTTTTCGTCCTGAACTTTCTGAAATAATCCCTCTCCCAGATGGAGTGTGCAAAGGCAGGTTATGGAGTTCAGGGGATTCTGTGCCTCGAGCTGCCGATCGCTTCCCGCCGCGATTTCTGCCTTTCCCAACAGCCCTTTCACCATATGGAGAGGAAACTCACTTTCAGTCTCTGAACCATCACACCTGCTCTGAAACTGTCTGTGACTTGAGGGGTGGGATTGAGATCCAAGATTAGGACACGGGACCACAGCAAAGTGCCTAAATTTCCATTGTGGTCGGTGGAAATGGAATCGACACAGTCTGAGAGCTATTTTCCTGTAGAAGGCACTCACTCTTATCAGCAGGTTAAATTCCACACAAGTCCCTTTAACATCTAATTTTTTTCAGAGAAATTGATCCAGTGTTTTGCAGCAGGACAACAGAGCCCTCTTTTCCAAGGCAATACTTCAATCTATGTTTCTCTTTAATACAATTTCTCCCTGGAGTCATAGGGAAGACACTGCTTGCTTCTTTAAAGGAAATGCTCTTTTAAAGACCCCATAGTTCCTCAGCTTTTATAAACTCCTCTGCTTCACAGCTCTGTCCTCTCAAATCTTGGTGTCTCAGAGGTGCAGGTACACCAAGATTTTTGCAAGCACCATTCAAGAATTAGTAAAAACAAAGTTTTGCATTGATATCAGCCTGCTTTTAGTTCTCTATGAGAACTCATTCCTCCTTAACTCTAGATGTGTCCACTGACTCTCTTGAAGGGAGGCAAAGGACAGCCTCCTCCCAAATGCTGAGTGTGCCATTCCACCTCCAGCTGGGGAATAACAGCACTGGAGCCAGGCTTGCAGGGGCTGAAAATCCCTTGCACCAGGAGGGATTTGCTTCCTTCCTCAGACAGACCAAGCACAGCCACCCCTGTCCTGCAGCAGAGAGCCTGGCAATGACAGCAGGCTGTGCTCAGGTCACAGCCTGAGCTATCATAACCTTCAGTGTGAGCTCCCCCACTTCCAGGAGCAGGGTGGGAGATGCATGAGAATGCCTGAGGGAAGGAGGCACATTTGCACCACATCTCTGATCATCAAGATAAGCTGCCAGGAGACTGTTTATGGGTACTCGGTTATTGCATTGTGATTTGCAATATTCCAAAATACAGTATAAAAGAAGACCCCAGCCTGAGACAATGCCCCACAGCACCAACTCTGATGGTAGAAACAGATTTTCCACACCTGCTAGCTACACACCCAAACCCATGTCTGTTTAATAAACAGTAGCAGGAATAAAAAATACCAGCTCTGGAGTTTCATCAACAATTAGAGTAAACTTGTTGTTATGTCCACAATCAGCTATTTCTGCTTGATGACTGTCACACACATTCACAGGAGAATGTTTCTGAGTTGTTCTTATTTGGGGCAAGGGCATGATACAGGTGACATTTTGAAAGCACTCAGATAACATGACATGGATTGCTCTTAAAGGACTCTCATGGTGGAACTCAGACACAAAGTTATCTTGCTCATACATGTGGTATCAGCACATTTTCATCTCTGATTGAGTTTGAATTTTAAAGTTAATTACATTAAGTTAGGGTGAGGAGATTTTTAAGTGTGCTGACAGTCTTTTTGCTTTGCAAGCCATGCCAAATGCCAGTGACTAGCACCTTACAATCTTCTCATCTTCATTCCCAACATTTTTCTTCAAAGTCTTGTATTTCAAATTCTTTAGGTATTCTACAGAGCCCTACCTAATCTTCCCATATAATGTTGTTCACTCACCTTCCCCACATGCCAAGCATTACAATGCTTGTTGACTTACTTAGCAATGCAGCCTTGCAAGACCCCGACACACTTGTCATAACGAGGTTTAGAATGAAAATACTCCATGGAAGAAAAAAGAAAACACTTGTATTTCTTTTTTCTTTCATTTTGCTGAAATACTTAATTTTAATTTGTTTATTTAAAAAAGTATTAAACACAAAATGTTAGCAGTTTTTATGGCTCACACAAGAATAAACATATTAAAGCAAGACACTGAGCTGGACCAAGTGTGCAACAAAGCATTATAGTCCTAATTCCTAAAACCAAGTAAAAATTCAATATTGTGGAAGGAGTCAAGGTTCCTCCAGCTGATCATTACAGATTTCAGTAATCTGGGAACTGTAATGAACCTAGCCCAAACCCTTCAGCTGTTAAATCAGCCTACAAAGGAGAACCCCTTTGCCAGGGTCCCCACTGGAGCATGTCTGCCATCAGCTGTGGACACGTCCTGCTGGGCCCCAGCACTGCTGGGATGTGCTCCCCTTTCAAAGCCAGCCAAATCCATTTGTGTCACATGCTCTGCCTGCCCAGTACCATCCCCTTTCTGCCCCTGTGCCCATTTGGCAGGGCCCCCAGCCCTGCCTCCAGCCCATGCTCCTGTCACACACACAGATTGCAGCCTGAGCACGGATTTGGCACCTCAAATGCACAACACCTGTTTTGAAGGTTAACAGATAGTGACAAGTATAATCACAGCTTCTGCTGAGTTTGAGCCTGCCAGACAGCCAATTATGCTATTATTTTCAATAGTTTTTTTCTCCCTACACACAAAACCCATCACTTTTTCAAGGCAGTGCTACAGGCAGCTGCAAAATGCTCTGTTTTGGAAAGGTGGTCACCTTTCCTTAGACTCCTTCCTGAGGTCCAGCAGCTCTCAATGCCATTCCCCACCATGCCATGGCACTGCTCTGGGATGTTGTTCCCCAAAGGTCACAGTACGAGGATGCTCCAGCAGCTTTTCCCACCTCGTGTCCATCAGGTGAGGTCATGTCTGGAGCTCCGTCCTCACATTTCACCTTTGGGGCCCTGGGGTCCGTGGCCAAGAGCAGTCACGAGCTGCCCCAGTTGTGGTCACGCTGCAGGACTGGGACTGGAGCTGGGGTCACTGCCAGGGCAGGAGGGGGAGGCTTATATATCCTTGTCTAAAGGTTCCCACGGCCAGAGAGTTCCTCATCATCTCAGCACAGGGGGCTTTCATTTGTCAGCGAGCATGATTTGACAGAGGTCTTCTCCCCAGGCAGGCAGCTGGGCTTGTCTCTTGTGCAGGGAGGAAGAGAGGGAAAAGGGACTTAAAAACTGGGAGTGCAGTAACACCCCCAGCTCCCCCAGTGCACTGGAATTCAGCCCTGCAGCCTCAGTGAGGACACAATTCCTGGCCATTACAGTGTGAACAAAAACGCTGTCCTAAACCTTCATCTTTTCAGCATTAGGCTTCCAAAAACTTCAGACTAGAAGCAATTATTCATTTTGCAGTGCACCATTTTGATTTCATCTTGGCACAGAGAGGAGAGACCAAGCGTTCTCCTTCCTTTCCTGGAAGAAGGTCTAAAGATACCAGCAACACATCCAAGGTCCATTTCAAGGTCCATCTGTACTGCAAGCCCTGCTGACCTGAGCTGAGCAGCACAGACACAAGTGAGGATTCTTTCTTCAGGGTGCTTAACACACTCTGCAATTGAATACCTGGGCAGAAAACAAACACTGGGCATGGTAGATGTAGCCTGGAAGGACAGGGGATGAAAACCAGGTTGTTACTTCATAAAACAGGGACACACAATTATTGAAAAGACCTTTATTTTTTCCAATTAAACTGAAAAATAAAAGAAGCTTTAAGTACTAATTTGAGGGGTCATTAATTCTGTCACCAAAAAAAAAAAAAAAAAAAACAAATATAGCAGCATGGAAAACAGCCATGATGAGATGGCAGTCTGCAGCACTCCTCTCCAGTGGAATCCATTGCTTGTTTCCACAGGAGCTGTTGTACTTTCTGTTGGACTACACAAAATAGACAGCGCTATCCCCATCCCATGAGTGGGGACAACAGCCATGGTTAGCAGGTTTGCAGATGGTAACAGGGACAGTACTGGCATTTTCCTTGTGAAAGTCAGAGGCTCAGGATGTAGCAAGAAAAAATTACATTACTGGAGCTTATGATGTGCCAGCATAGGGAAACTCAGAGGACTATTTCCTTTGGGGTGGGAAGGATGGATAGGGAATAAGGTTTTTCTCTTTGTTTTCTTCCCTTCTACCTGGGGTGCAGATGAGCATGGCATTCTCCTAGTTTTGGGGAAGGTAATGTTTCCCCTGTAACTTTCTGGCAAAATACCAATTTGGGGGAATCCACAATTTCCCTGCAGAGAGGAAGCTGATGGCAGCACAGTTTCCATTGCCCCCCTTACTTGCTGTGAGTTAGAAAGTTCACAGACCTGCACAGAGGGGGTGGTTGTGGGGGACCTGGAGTCATCAGATGCCAAAACCTCGTGCCAGCTTTTCCTGACCTGAGCTGGCACTGGGGATACTTGGAGGCATCATATCCCAGAAGACAAGCAGAGGGGCTTGGCATGGGAAGTGGAGCTGAGGAGATAAACAGCTGTCAACAACAAGTCCAGATCCCACCTGCCCTGGGCAGTGAGAGGGCTGGGAGAGAGCAAGGAGAACAGGAAGCTGGGATCAGCTCCTGTGCATTCCAGAGTGGCCTCGTGGTGCAGTTGGCTTCAAGAGATGGGACATGGGCCTGTCTTACCTGGTGTATCTCCTACCTGGACCACAGGGCGGGAGGGGAATCATGGAACATACCCAGGATTGCAGATGGTGGCTGCCTGAGGAGGTTCACAGCAGTTCATGATCCACCTGCTTCTGGTGTGGGACTTCCCCTCTCCATGTGCTAAAATGTTGGCCACTATTGTGGATGCTAAGAAACAGAACAGCTCAGCAAAACAGTCTGCAGGAGGGAAGAGGTTATTTAAAGGGTGTTTGCCCAGGCTCTGCACCAGCAATGCTGCAGCCCTACTGGGGGGAGCAGTACGAGGTGAGGAGTTAAGTGCCAAGTTCTCATCAGCCTTTTCCAACCACAACACTGCAGCTAAATTTAAACAAAATCTGTTCCCGTCCATTCTGCCTGCCGTGCTCTCCCCTGTCACACACACAGAGACCTGAATTTGATACAGCCCCCCAGGCACTTATTTATTTATTTATTTATTTTCAACCTGTTCACCTGGTGACCACCCATCCCTCCAGAACACCCCATGACCTCTGGAGCAGAGAGTGTGCCAGGGGCACCCATCCACCACTGCATGGGAAAGGACAGAAAAATGCAATAAATTTGCTGATGAGGTGCACTCACAGTCTCCAGAAATTGTTAAGGACCTGCAGGTTGTCCAGCTCTCAGGTACCTTGGGCAACCATGGGGTACCTTCTCCCCTAAGAGTAGGGCTTACAAAACCAAACAGCTTAAACCAAAGCTGTTCCCAGAGAGAGGATAAGCTCACAAATGTGGTTTGGTTGTTTTTTTTTTTTTCTGAGTGCAGATATCTTTGGCAAATGCTTTTCCTTTT
Source organism: Agelaius tricolor (assembly GCF_023055355.1). Taxonomy (NCBI): domain Eukaryota; kingdom Metazoa; phylum Chordata; class Aves; order Passeriformes; family Icteridae; genus Agelaius; species Agelaius tricolor. Next base: position 5,203,435 of record NW_027269284.1, read on the forward strand.
TCTGAGAGAGACAGAGGAAATGTCTGCTCAGACCTCCTGTGTCCTCAGCTGCAGGACAGGTCAGTGCAGAGCAATGAAGCAGCCCATCAGCTGAGCCCCTGCTATTAAATTCAAACCAGTGATGCCACAGAAGTTTTCCCCGTATCACATAATCAACTAAAACTGAAATTTCCATTCCTTTTCCATCCTGCAGTAATGCCACTGGAATGACGTGTAGGATAACACCAGGAAAGTTACTGGTGCAAAGTAATTAAGTTTTTAATTTGCACACTGCATGGGCTGGGGATTGTTACCCATTTAATACATTTCCTTTGTCATGTATCAGAGGCAGAACTTTGGAGAAAAAAATCTGTTTACATACTGCCTATAACTAACACTGATAATTAAAATATTTTGTGGTATATTGTTGATAGGATACCAGAAAAGCCCAAAACAGGAAGAACAACATTAACAAAAACATAAAGCATGTCCTCAGCAGAAGGAAGAGACAAAACACACCCATATTCCACAATGGTATCCAAAATTTTCCCATTTGGCAAAGACAAAATATTATCCTGAACACAGTACTTTTGAATTAAACCCAAGATGGGTGGGTGGGAAAATGCCAGACCCTTTTATTTTTAATTCAAAAATTTCTGAAAGGAAATAATAATTTATGAGACCTTTCTAATTGGCAAAAAAAGGAAAGGGGAAAGGAAAGGAAAGGAAAGGAAAGGAAAGGAAAGGAAAGGAAAGGAAAGGAAAGGAAAGGAAAGGAAAGGAAAGGAAAGGAAAGGAAAGGAAAGGAAAGGAAAGGAAAGGAAAGGAAAGGAAAGGAAAGGAAAGGAAAGGAAAGGAAAGGAAAGGAAAGGAAAGGAAAGGAACAACAAAAGTTCCTTATGATCCTGCCAAAGCAATTTTTGTAATTACTAGCCCAGGAGAGACCTAGGTTATGAGTGGGGTTTCTCAGTGTGTAATTAATTAAAGTAATACATAACAACATTAAAGAACTTGTTTGTTTTGCCATGGTCAGTTATGACCTTACATGGGACCTGTGACCAAACTACCAGGACTTTCTTGTGTCTGGTCCTGTTGTGCTGGGATTTGGTTTTTATTAAGTAACTGCACGTGCTCTCCAAACAAAACCAAGGCTGTGAGCATTCAGTGCCACTGAGCACAATCCCCCTGATGTGCCCAACAGCTCCCAAACACACACCTGGCCCAACCCCTTCCCCAGAGATGACATGAGGACTCACCAGTTTTAGCTGGTTACATTTAAAAATAAAGAGGCTATTTGCTTTTCATAACTTCATTTTAGAGTCTACATAAACAGAAATGGTGGGCTCTGGGAAGATTTTAAAAAATCTCCTCCTGCTTTGGAAGTCAGAAGTGAGACTCTTTGGCGCTACACATGAAGGTGTGCAGAGAATCCCTTTGATAGCTGGACCCAACCTCTTCTGCATCTCTACTTAACTGAAACTAATCAGCTAAATAATTACTGATTAATGCTGCTGTGTCAACCTACAAATGATCTATAGGAGCTACACAAGACACATGACCAAAGCCTTTACCCTGGAATAATCTGGAAGAAGGCTCATATTTCTGATTCAATATCTGTTTTTGCCACAGAGGATAAATTATTTCTGCAATACAGACTTGGAGACAGCTCTGCTGATGATAACTTGTCAACAGGGTAGCAGAAAGGCAAAGGCATTTGCCTTTCAGTCCCTGTGTATGGAAATGTGGATGGATTTCTGGGCTGCTGCTCAAGCCCAAATACCAGCTCTGCACTGTGTTTGGAGCACCAGATAAATAAAGCCACCTACATCACTTATGAATAACCAAAAATGGTGGACAGCAGGGAGCACCTCCTCAGGCCTTCAGGCAATGGCCACAGCTGAGCTGAGGGCAGAGTCTGCTCCCTGACACATGGCTGAGAGCACTCCCACAGCCCTGAGTCATTCCAGGGAGCTGGAATCCACCCCTGGTGACTTCCCAGGACGAGGTGACTCCAGCATGGGAGGTGGCACAGGGGGAGCATCCAGTTCATTGACTCTTCCCTGCACAACACTTTGCACCACAGAGCAGCACTGTGGGAGACACCAGCCCTGCTCTGAGGTGCAGCATCTTCCCCAGTCCCCAGCCATGGCTCTGCAGGGCCAGGCCTGCCCACAGCCACTCAGCACAAGGACACCTCACACACATTTATTTCAAACATAGAGAGGTGATCCTCTCCACCGTGCAGCTCAGTGATGCTCAGCCAATTAGATTGATCCGAGAGTCCTCAGTGGAATATAGTCAGCATTTAAGTAGATCATTGACAAAAATAGAAAATCAGGAGGACCTAGGAGCTATTTTGGTCTAGGCTTTGACTGTAAATGGTGTGGCTGATAGCTGAGATGACTGGCTCCATTACAAGTAAAAGACCCATCTAGAGTAAACAGATGAACTGACTCAGACCAGCTTCTGTTTTTACATTTTTTAAAGCCTTTTCCTATGAGAAGTACTCTTAACAAGGTCTGCAGTGCCTTATCCCAAGGTCCCTTACAAGTGAAACAATTAACCCCTACTCTCACCAAATACCTTCTCTTTTTCAAGTGTATCCAGTTATTGATGTGCACAACCATTTTTAGATGACACCTTTTCATGCAGAACAACAATATCCATACATGAAAATACAGCTCCTATCTTCCAGTGCTATCAGAGAATTTAGTTTCTAGTAGATAAGATTGCTGCACTAAACCATGTTTGGGAATGCAATATCCAGCCTCTCATCTTTGACTGCTTTAATATTGGCTTCCCACTGTAGCATTTGAGAAATGTTAATGGTCTCTTTTTTTGAACAGCCAACACCTGTGAGAGGGAGGGAAGTGGAAATATCTCTGTTTTGCAGAGGATCACTATTAGCAGAAACAAGCAAAGGTCAAGGTTATCTGCAATGTCTACAGCCCAGCCACAAATAGTTCTTCTGGGTTCTATGGAGGGTATTAAAAAGGTGAGAAATTTGGTAAAAATATTTCTTGGAAACCAAACTTACCCTGGCAGTAGAAGAATGCTTAATCCAGAAAGAAATAAAACAAAACAAAAACCAGCAAATGAAAACAAATCACCAACACAAACCCAGAGGGTGGAAGCCAAATTAAAGCACTGAAATAGAGAGTATTTTTCCCAGCTGTGAGGATAGCCTTACCATGATCTCCCAAAAATGGGGTACTTCAGCCCTTCATTTAAGAGTTTTAAATCATTGGAATCATTGAGCTTGATACAAAATGATGTTGTGTGGTTGAACCATGGGGGAGGTCAGACTGAAAGAACATCACAATCCCTTCCAGCCTGAAAGTCTGTGACAGATCAGTGTCTTTCATATGGATAGCTCATGCTCCAGGCAGATGTTGAATTATTTCAGCATTTAAGTGTTTTGCTGCTGGCTCTGATAGGATTCTGTGCTCCTACATTCTGCTGTCCAGCTCTTTATCTTCAGGAGAATGCCCTGCTGGTAAGGGCTGACATGAGCCTTGTCTTCCAGACACCATGTTATTATAAAAAGTACCAGATCTAGAAATGGACTGACAATCCAAGATAAGAGAGTGGCAAAATATCAATTTACAGCTTCTTGCTCAAGACAGTCACGTCCCAGAAACACGAACAGGACACATGGACGGACTGCTTGTCACATTGCTCCACCATGCCAAGGGTTCTCAAGTCTACGTGCCTGGAAGATTTCCAACAGTACCTGGGATGCCAGAACTGTGCTTTAGTAGATGACACCTCCTAGTATGTCACCTTGGACTGATGTCTCTTGTGGAGGAACCTACTAGAGTTCAGCCTAATTTCAAAATCATGAAATAATTTAGGATGTAAGGCACCTCTGGAGACCCCTATGCCAACCCTTGTTTGAAATAGGGTCACCTTCAGAGCTGTCTGCTCCACTTTTAAGTATCTTCAAGGATGGAGAATCCAAAAACTGAAACTATTGAAAGAAGAGCCATCAGTAATGGAAACAAACTCTTGCCAGTGGTAGAGGGTAGAACAAGAGGCAGTAATAAAGGGGAGCACAGGAGGTTCCCAGCTGCAGCTCAAGGCTCAGATTGGCAGCTTTGGGACCTGCAGCTGGAGATGGGGTGTAAACTCCACCCTTGGAGGTTTTCCAGAGCAGGTGGCACAAAGGCTGTGCTGGCCTCACCTCTTATGGCCTGCTTTGGATACAGGTTGGATTAGAGATCACCAGAGGTCCCTCCCAACCAGTGTGTCTGTGATTCTGTCAACAAATTGTTCAATGGATCAATCAATCAATGGAAGCAAACATGGTTTTTGCAAAGTTGTACCTCAAAATTCTATCAGATATTTTGGAAGGATTGCTAACCATGAGGGACAGAGCAGCTGGGTTGATTCACTGCACCTGGTTTTGAAAAACACTGATTATTGGTAAAGTCTCCAAATAATTTATTGTCATGGGCTATAATAAACTCACACCAGATAAAAACATAGGAAGTTCAAAGAAGAATAAAGGATGGTATGAATGCACATATACACATATGGCTCCATATTTTTGCATATATTTGTACATTCTGACATACATAACAAAGAAGAGTTCTTGGAAAGCCCCCCAACACCTTGTAACCTGTGCTGGAATTTCAGGTGATTAGTGCAATCACAGTCATCTGGAAAGAGAATGAGTGAGGGGGGGAATGACCAATGATCAAGTATTAAAAGTTATCCAAGGTTTTCTGATCTAAGCCTGAATGGGAGTTATGGTGGAAATATGACAATGAATAGCCAGGCAATGAAGCCACAGATAAAAGTCAGTATCAATAAACACAGATTAATTTATGTGGGAGAAATCATCCTAGCCATACACAGAAAGAGAACTGATATAATTCTGAATAATTGTCTGAAAATTCCAGGCCAGAGGCTTTGAAAAAGAGAGTGATAGCATTTATCAGGAGAGGGCAGAGAACAAAATTAAAAGTCCATTGCACACCCTCAAATTTTGTGGAGGGAAATGCTGATCAGAGACCTGGAGTGGCATTTGTGTGCCAAGGGACTGCATGAGCTCTGCAGCCTGCAAAGAGCTGATGGTGGGGTGTGTCCCCACATGCACTGACACCAGAAACTGTCTGCTCCATCTGTGGGTTGGCTTTCCCCTGACCCTGGCATAGGTTCCTTGCAAAAAGCATAACTATGCACAATTCATACCCAGGTGCACCCAGGTGCCACCCATAACATGTGCAGAAGACAGGACAATTAGCAGCCTGACACCACTTAAATATTTCATTCTGCATGGCCAAATTTCAAATGGGACAAGGTCCAGCAGAAACCCCCCAATTTCAGCCTGCAGAGGGACAGTGAGAGAAGGGAGGGAAGCAAGAGACAGACCTCTGACTCACAAGTGCTCAAATGTGATAAGAATAAAAGAGAAATGGCTCAACATAAGTGGCTCAACATCTTTCACACCCACAGGCTCCATGATGGGACTGTAACAACCATGTAGTCTTCAAGTGGCATCAGGGACAGCAGGGATTCCAGTTCAAGGCCACTACTGTCTACTTATTAATAGTATCAGTGGGTGGAAACTCCTATTTCCAGTTTTGTAAGAGAACTAATTGCTCTAGAAATCTCTGCTCTCTGCAGAAAAAATAGTGTCAGGGGCTGTGGCAGGTTCAACAACCTGGAGGACAAGGCCTGGGCACACTATATTCCATGGGCCAAATCATGCCTGGTGCACAAAATTTGACTCACCTGTAACTGTTCCCAGGTAATGAGTCCAGTGAAAGAAAAGCTGTCTGCCTCTTGGATCATGAAGAACTTTCTCTATCTCTGGGCCACATGTTGCCCCAAGAGGCAGAGACCTGAACTGCCAAGCGTTTTTCTGAACAAATTTGTGTCTGATGGACAGCCCTTTCTAGAAAGATTTTCAATACAAAGTGCTTATATATACTGGAAGTTTTACAATGTAGGTTATTAAGAGCTAGGATGTCAAAATGGTCAGGCTTAGAGTTCCCACCCATTCTCAAACCCAGATTTCCAGACACTTTGTACAGACCCTTGAGCTCTTGGTGTGACAACCATCTTCCAGATGGATTTGGGCTTCTGCTCCTAGTATAACCAGTGTGTAATCATGGATGCAGTAGTATTTTTGGCAGTGGTATTTTGACTTCTACTTCTTACAGAATGCTGTTACGGAGTCCTGCAAACCCAAGCAATGCCACTTCTGCGTTTTAGTTGTGCCTGACAGGTTTCAGAAACCAAAACTCAACCCCACAAAGTTTTGCAAGCAGAGAGTGTGACAGGAAAGTTGGCTGGCACCCAAGCCCATCCTGACAGGGGAAACTGGCTCAGCTGTTTCTGAAAACACCTACTCAGGTTCACCCATGCAGTGAGCAGTTTTACCAGTTAGTCATTAACCACCTCACCCCCACTGAGTATAACAGCCTTGGCTCTCTGCAGCCAAGTGTCTTGCAGATGTGTAATGGACCCAAATCCTCACACACTTTTGGAGTCTTGGGCAGGAGGAAAAGAAGGGGTCTTGGAAGGAAGGTCCCTTCATGGTTTCAGTGGGACTCCAGCTGATAGAGGAGTCAGGAGTCTCTGTGGGTGCAGAGCCAGGTGCTGGAGGTGAGTTACAGAAAGTCAGCTGAAACATTACAGAACCTGAGAAGCTGCAAGCTGCATTGTGTGACACTGCTTGCTGGCAGGAGCTTAGCTAGGGCATGAGAAAAGAGCTCTTCTTCCACCTGGAAAAGGCTCAAAGCCCCATGGTGCTTGGAAGATGTCTCAGAGACGGGGTCAGGGCATGTACCCTCACAGGAGGGAGCTGTGGGGATAGAGAGGGGCCAGGTGGAGAGAAATGAGACCTGGTAATTCAGGCATGCAGCAGAGCCCTCACTCCCACTTCTTGCTCACAACTTAAGGATACAAAAGTTGTGTATCCTTATCACTATACCATGCCTCCAGTCTCCAGGACAAATTCAGTACCACAGAATTTGCTCATCCATTCATATTTTCAGAGGCCAGTTAAATCTGGAAGGGATGGAATAGATCACACAGATCACACATCCTTTTTGCTCAATTTTGAAGAGAGTTACTTTGAGAGATCTGCTTCCTGCCATGAATCTTTGTCCCCTCAGAGCAGGACAAGCCTCATTAGCACAGGGGAAGGTTTCCTGACCACCTTCTGGTGCTCTGGGACATTGCAGTGAAATGCTGGAGAGAACATTTCATAAACAAAAGGCTTCCCTCCCCTTCACATCAGCAACATCACGGAAGGAAACAAAACAAAAAGTGACAGTGGGCTGAGATCATGGCCAAAACCCCTCAGTGGCTGTGGGGGTACTGACAGACAGTGGCTGTGGGGAATGCTGACAGTCTGTCCTCTCCTGAGTGTGCCATTGCAGCCAGGCTGTGGCTGGCATGTCCCATGTCCCCAGCTGGAAATGGGGTCCCACAGCCATGCAGGGAGCTGAGCCCCCCAAGCCTCCTGCTCACCTCAGGCCTTGCTGAGCCCCACCAGGAGCTCTGAAGGAAGGAGGAGTTCCACTTCCATCACTTCCATCTGGCAGCTCTCGGAGCAACAAATCAAGCAACACCTTGTTAGCTTGGAGACAAAAGGGGAGGGGAAGAACAAAAGGTCAGAGCAGGACTGATTTCCATCTTGTGGGCCTCCCTGTGGGTCTTTCCTGTTTATTGTTTATTTCTGAGGGCTATGGGTGAGCCTCCAGTGCAACCTCTGATCCAGAGAGCCTCAAGAATTTGGGAGAAGAAAATGACTCCGAACTTGGCAGCACAAGGCCCAGGTTTGCTGGAGTGTCCTGCCCCTCTCTGGGGGACAGAAAGGCAAACACCTCAGAGGATGCTTTCAGGGCACAGCTTTTTGCCACAGGCCTCCAAGCAAAGGCAAACACCCACTGAAACTGTGGCTCTTAAAAGGATGCAGGCGGCTCCTGCGTCCAGCAGAGTCATGGCTGTCGAGGAGCCAACAGCACATCTAGAAATGAGGCCCCTCTGCCATGGGATCACACGGGGTTTCTCATGAAAGTGACTCCAAGGGAATGAAGATCTCACCCCTCAAGGCTGCTGAGTTTGCTTGTCATGCTCATCTGTGAACACTTTTAGCCTACAAACCTCAGGCATGTGGCCAAATAGTTATGGAAAGACATTGCCCTGTCCAGATTGCATTGGCAAGGAGGCAGCATTTGCTGTGGCACTTTCAGAGCCCTTGTTCCTGCAGTAATGCTTGTAGGGCTCTTGTTTAAGATGATTTCTTTTTAAATAGGAGCCAAATCTCAGTTTGCAAACACAAGATCCACTTTTCCCTTGAAACAGGCAAATGTGGTTGTGAGGCCTAGCTTAGGAGCACAAGTGCAGATCCTACAAAGATAAGAGAAATAATCAGAGGAGACCCTGCAGGTTCAAGTGCTGTGTGCCCAAAGCATCCTGCAAAGGTAGGAGCTCATCCTTGCTGGTCTCACAGGCACACAGAGATTCCTCTCAAAAGGGGACAGAGTTACAGCTGCACTGCATGAAAGATGTCCTTTCCCTAATCAGCTTTTCAGGCTAATTCCTCCTTTAATTGAACCTCTTCCCCAGTCCTGGGCATTCAGAGGCTGCTGCCTTGTGGGGCTCTTCCCTCCCATGGTCAAGTCCCTCTCTGGCCAGAGGAGCAGCCTCTAGAGCAGCTGAGAGCTGGCACCTCATGGGCAGCAAGGCTCCCCTGGCACAGCCCAGCTTGTGCCACCCAGCCCAGGGAGGTGACACAGAAGGGCAGAGTGTCCTTGTTCCCCAAAAAGGCAAACCCCAAAGGTGTCCCCTGTAGGCAGGTCAGTGCCAAGGGACCCTCTTGAGCTGGGGTGATATGTCCCACATGGACAGTGGCCTCCAGCCCTGCCAATGTGCTACAGGTGGCCACAGCAACTGCAAGCTGTCCTGAAACTGGAGCCTTTACAACTAGTTAAATAACAGATATGGTCCATTAGTTTGGCAGGCCGACAGGCCCCCGTGCCAAAAAGCCCATCTCTACTCAAAAGGGACACTGTTAACAGTAACTCAAGAGGATGCAACAGAAGAAAATAAACAACAGTTGAGGCAGTTGGTGTAATTGGCCAGCAGACGAAAATAAATTTATGCCAGCTTGTGAATACAGCTGCTGAGCATGATTCAGTGAGTAAATCGTGTGGCACAGAGCACAGGGCAGGCAGGAATAAAATTAAGGAAGAGACAAAAGCCAGGCTGCCTCTTGGAGAATATCACCCCTCCAAGCACCCAGCTTTTCCCATTTCTGCCCATTTCACTCTCATGTGTCCCTCATGTTATTAATGTATGGGTTTCCCAGCCAGCCATAACGTTTTTCAGGAGGGACATATGCTTGAACCACTGCTAAAACAAATACCCAAACCCCACAAAACCCAAGCAGAATTAAAAAAAAAAAAAAAAAAGAAAATGTTCAGCAGAAAATCCCAACCATTTCAAGTGCTCTTTGAGCACCATACATGAATAACAAAGAGTGAGCCTGCCATTTATTCCTTTGCGGATCACTTTTAAGATCAGCTTTTGTTCTGTGCTTTTTAGAGCAACTCAAGTCCAATGGACAAAAATTCCATTCCCAGGAGCACACAAGAAAGAACTGGGAGCCCTGGGCTGCACATTTCACCTTTACTTTTTCATTCTATACTATAAATGTTCAGCATGGTCTTAACAAACTGAGCCAGCGTCTTCCTTTATGCAGTGGGGCTGACAGCTTGGAAACTGGAATTCTGCAAGCAGGAGAGGAGGATGGAGGCTGTGGATGATGTGAATCACCTAGAAAAAAGGAGACCTCAGCCAGAGTGGATGGGACCCTACCAAACATTAACATAACCTCTACTTTGCAGATGTTGCTTCCTGATTTTACAACCGGCAGAAAAAAGAGCTCCCCTTTTCTCATCCTGGCCTGGATATGCAGAAGGCATTTTAAGACACCTGTTTATCTCCACTTGCTCTTATCAGCTCCCTCTGTGAAACACCAGCCTGCTTCTTTTTTTTTTTTCTTTTTTTTTTTTTTTTCCCCAGAGAAGCTGCAGTTCTCACTGGCACAAAGATGGCTTCAAAGGCAGCAGAACCCCAATGCTCATGCTGTCTTCCACCTTTAAAGCTTGTTGCCAGCTCAAGCCCATCCTTTGCAGACAGCTAAGGGTTCTCCTTTTTACAGAAACAAGCTCTTAGAAAGAGTTTTTCTTGTCTTTTTCCTCCAACTGATGGACTGCTTGTTTCCCCCTGGTTTATTCACTCTATCTTTTTCAAAACAGCCAACCAAATCACAGTGCAAAGCAATGAGGTCACTATAAACTCCACAGAAGATGCTATCAGTGGTATCTTATGATTCCCTCAGTCTTTGCTTTGACTGCCTTGTTTTCCTGAGCCATATGGGAGGATAGTGCCTCTCAGCAAAATATAGACGTGAGAAGTCTCAAGGGCTCTGCCTCAGATAACAAAGACACCAGCATTTCCTTGACAATTATAACTCCAAGAAATACAATTTTTCCTCTTTTTAGTTATAGAAGAAATATTTGGGCCATATTTTCAAAGTGTATTTTAAATCTAAGGTAGGCACAGCAAATAAACAGCCTGGATTTTTCTCTAGATCCAAGAGGCTCTTTGAAAAATCAGGTTATAAAAGTGAGAGTGGAATCAGCTGATGGCAAAGACCTTCTACCAAACCTTGCCCTAAACAGCTTCCTGTGCCTACAGTCACTTCACTTTTCTGCCTCCCATGGAGCTTGGGAAATAATGTCACACTGGCAGCATCAAACAGCTGCAGGGGGCAGGGACCTCTGAAGTTAATGTTGTTAGGTACAGGTGACACATTTAAGCAGATATATTTTCATGCTCTGATAGGATGAAACCAAGGCCAGGAAGACCCACAGCAGGTGTCTAGCCTGGATTTGTATGCCCAGTACAAAAACCATTTCCTTTTTTTGAATATGACAAACACATCTGTAGGGTGGGCATCGTAGGGTGAGGTTAAATAATTAACAGTGGGCTGTGTTTGGGGCACGTTCAGAACCACAACATTCCTTTAGGAAAGCTGTTGGTGGGCACGTGGGGCTGTGCACAGACACGGGAAGGCACTGGCTGCTGCTGCTCCTCAGCAAGGAGGCTCTGAAGCCTGTCTTTGTACTGCAGAGTCACTCATCCAAAGTCCTCCAACTGCCTTGCAAACATTAATTGTGCACTCCTGTGGTGGGGATGCAGGTAAAGATCAACTGCCCTGTTTTACAGACAGGTCGACTGTTGCATAATCTCAGCTGATGTCATTCAGAAACTAAAACCAAAAGGTCATTTTCTGTTCTAAGGACTGTATCCCTTTCCCTGCATAGTGCAATATTTCTTCATGTTATATAACCACTTTTTCCTGGTATTTTACATGTGTGTCTATTCTAAATTCTGCTGCCTTCCATGATTGTCTGTTCTGCAACCACAGATAAATGTCCAGCTTATTTATTGAAGATATTCCTTATCTGCAGGCTTTCATCACATGTTGGAGTCCCAGCAGCTCCCAGGCCCACAGAGCAGCACCAAGCCCCATGGGCAGGAACTCAGGGGGGCTGTCTGGACCCAAACCCTGACAGATCTCATTGAGGCAGCCTGTGAACCAGACACTCATATAGCTAATGACTGTCTAGACACATCTGGAAATCTGAAATCCTGCATCCAGCCTGGGTGGGAGGCACATCTGCCCAAGTAACAACTGGCAAATTTAAGCTGTCTCTGGAGGCTAATTTTCAGGGTTTGGCACACAAATTCCCCCTTTATTTGGAGAAATGCCAGAGTGATCAGAGGATATTCAACTCCCCAGACCTCCCTAGGGTGGTGGGTGTGTTAAACCACACCTCATAAAGGGAAAAGTTGTGATCTCAGGACAGACAGCTACTGCAGAGTGACACAATCACAGGGATGCATACCTCAGTTGTGGGGCAATTTCTGCTTGTATTATTGGGACCTTCTGCTGCTGCTTCATTATTGAAGTGTGCAATGACAACCAGCTTCAGAATAGCCTTGTTTGCAACAGGTGCAGCTCCAGATTTCATATCTCCAAGTTCATCTTTTGTTTGCTTTTCTCTTGTTGGCCAAACTTCTGGTAGAGCTCTGCTCAGGGTGACAGCACCCAGTTACAAAAGCTGGGTAGATAAGGAGCAGGAAATGAGTTTCTCTAATGGATGCAAAATTCAACATCCAGATATCAAGGTCAAGCAGAAAATGAGATTTTTTCCCCCTCCATTTTTTTTAAACAGGGTGAAACAAGAGTGATGTTCTTGTCACAACTGCAATGTAGCTGGTGATGAGAGACATGAGAGGCTGTACTTGACTCTCTGGTTTCCCATGGAGGATGTCCACAGGAAAAGAACTACCTTAGAGAAGACTCTGAGAAAAGATGCAGCCCAGGATGATCACCATGGGAGCAGCAGGAATGATTTCCCAAGGAAAGCCGTGGTCTGACCTAACTCACCCATCCACCTCTGTCATTGTCTTGTTCCCCTTGGACTGGGGCAAGCAGGCCTCACATTTCCTCTGCCCCCACACTGCACAAAGTTATTTTGTCATTCAAAGTAACCAGGCAAGACACCAAGCAGCCTTTGCATCTTCTCAGCATTCATTATGGAAGTTCCATTTTCATGCCACCATAGTGGTGGATCAGGCATTTGAACCCATATCTACCAACCCAATAGCTTGGTTCATATCTACCATATCTACCAACCCAACAGATGGTGCTTGAGGCTAAACCATCATCTTTTGGGCAAGTTAAATTCAGCTTTAAACTGATTCCTCTCCCATAAGGACAACATGATGTTCTGATGACAATGACCTAGAAAGGACCACAGTTCAGTACAAGTAAGATGAAGAGTTGGTACCACTTAGGAAAGGTGCTCTCCCTGCCCAGCAGCAGTTAAAGTTACACAGCACCTTCTAGGTTTCCCAAAGGACCCTTTTACTCTTAGACAGGCCCTTGAACTTTTTTCTTTTTCTTTTATGCTGCACAGAAGGGAAAAACACCAGCCTTGCTGATTGAAAACTGTGTTTCAAGCAGTAAAAGCTGGCAATACAGAGAAGAAACATAAGCTCAAGGAGGAATTGTGCTCCAACGAGTGCCCTGTTGTGAGATAAGTTTTTCTTTTTCATGACGAATCAACATAATAATCCATCTGTAACACTAGATGTGTCTGCCTCTACTACAGCAAAGGGCCATCTGCCCATCTGCATATATGTTCAAAATGCTGCTGGGACAACCACGATGGTCTCTTAATGAAAGGCACTTGGCAATTAGTACTTCAGTGAAATCGTGCCTGGGTGGCTCCGAACCCTCATTTGTCCTGCCCACTCCAACGCAACAAGTGTCTGTAACTTTTTCCCTTTGTTTTTATTCCAGCAATTTCTCTTTAAAGCCCGGTGGGGAGGGGTGGACACGTTCTGATGCCTGCAACAGCAGGAGCTGAGGCGAGCTGTAATCAACATATGTCCTGTGTGAGCCGCGTGGCCATGAATTAGCGGGACAAACCGCTCCTGGTTTCCAAAATACCCACCTGCTCGGGGGCCAGGCTGCAGCACAGCCATCCACTGCGGGGCTCCATCTGTCTGACAAACAGCCTGCACATTTGCTGAAAACCGAGTCATTTTGCCTCTATTTACTTCCTTTCTTTTCCCCCCTCTTCTCTCCCCCGCTCTTCTAATTGGGGCTGGTTTGAAAGGTGCAGACACCCACAAAAACAATGCAAGCACAATGAGGCCAGGGCTGACGTTCGTTAAACTGCTCCAACTGAAATCCGCTGGGGCTGAGCGGGCAGAAAGGAGACAGACCTTGTCAGCCTCCAGCCAGAGCGGGAAAATTAAAAAATAAAATAGTCAGGCTACAAAACAGTGCAGAAAATCCATCAGGGAAGGCTTGAGTTACAGTTAGAGAAAGTGGCTGCAGCCAGGATGCCGAGGGTGCTGTGGGTCCTGCTGGGAGAGCCAGGGGAGAGAAAATGTCAGGTGTTAAAAGTGCTGAGGACCAGCTCTGCAGCACCACTCAGCAGCACAGGGGAGACTGAAGCAGCCTTGAGTCTGCCCCCAGCTCTGCTGCAGGCTCTGTCAGCAGTGTACAGTCCCAGGGTGTACAAGAAAATATTGAAAATTGTGTGCACTGGCATTGCAGTGTCTAAGCAGGCACAACCAGGAAAGCACAGCCTCTTGTAGGAGGTCTTCCCTTGGTGTCCACAGCCAAGAATCATCCTGACAGTCCTGGGGTCAGTAAAATAAGCATATTTCTATCCCAGCTGCAAAAAAACAAATGATGGCCAGGAGGCTGAATTGCTCCCAGTCTGGAAAGCACAGACTGCTGCATGGAGCTTGTAGGCCAGGACATACTGTGGTCATGAATTTCCTTCAATCTAATCACTTAACCTCATTAGGGAAAGGACAGATTTCTCCACTAATCAGACCTTCCATTTCACTTACAAAGGAAAGACTGAAAAAGGGAACTAATTGTGATTCTGAAAGACCTTTTACTAAAAACTTTCAACAATCTACCAGGCAGTAAAGACACATAATTTTCCCAGTGGTCTGGACTATCTCCAGAGTAATCTGTTGTGCTTTCAGATGGACTACTCACAAAATGCATTAAAATTAGACTGTAAAAGCCATTTGCAAGGATTATCATTGGTAGAAGCACCAACTTTCTGGTGAGAAAGTGAGACATGGAGAATGAGTCAGGTTTCAAACAAGGTTTTGACAAGTCAAAAAGGGTGTTTCTGGGGAAAGCACCTACCCTTTACAGATGATGGGGAGATTTTTATTCATTCTTTTCCATCACCTCATTGGATTCCTCCCTAGCACGGCACAGCGAGGATCTGAAAGATGCATCCAGTTAATATTTAGGACAGGAAGACTGTGGGAGAACAAGGTTCACTACACATCTGAAAGTGTTGATACATGCAGCTGATATTGCTGCCAAGCCCAGTAAATTCTCTGTGGCTTGCACTGCTCAAACCTGGCTCAATGTCCTTAGAGGTGGAACTCTTCCATGCTTTCTGCCTATGATTCACTCTTTTCCTGTGGCCTTGGAAACCCACATACTGACCCATCCAAGACAACCTTCCTTCCCCACAGACATCTCACCACGATGAGCAGCCTTGCTCCAGCCCCCCGTGAGCCCCCACTGTCTGTCTGTCCCTCCTGATTCCCTCTCTCCAAGCAATGCCATTTATCATTCAAGAACCCAACAACTTGCATGCCAAATTGCAGTTCAAAGTTTGCAGGAGTGGATTTCAACACCTGAAACGGTGCTTGGCCTTCAGCCAGGTGAATTGTTGATCCTATTTTCCCAGCCTTCCTCCCACCTCTGCCCAAAAGGAGAGGGTGCTGAATTCCCTGCATCCATGTGCCTGGTGCCCTGGCTGCCCTGAGGGCAGAGCATCCCTGCCCCTGTCATCCATTGAACCCTGGTGGGGGTTTGATGTCCCTGTTGGACACATGGAGGGCTTTCCAGGAACAATTCTGCAGGAGTGTGTGTTGTGCAACCACTCACGTGCAATACAAAGGCAGAGGTGCTGCTGCAGCTCCTCCACTCCCAGGGGGCAGCTCTGGGGAGATTTGGTTTTATGGCTTCAGTGGGGAGAGATCCCAGGCACTGCTGTGTGTTTGCCAAGGGATGAGAAACACAATGACTGACAGGGAAGAGGGAAGGGGCCCAGCCCTCTGCAAAAGGTCTGTGAGGGATCCTGACCCTGCCTCAGCCCAGCCCAAGGCCGCCAGTCCCTGTCCCAGTGATGCTGTAGGGTGCCAGACCACAGCTCCTCACCAGGGACACTGGAGCCAGGACAGTCATGCAGGCTGGTGTCCTGTCCCATCCAGCCCTGTGCCTGGGCTGCCCCACTCCCTGGCTGGGGTCATCCAGCCCTTGTCCCCAGCACTGATGTCCAAGCCTGACCCCATGGCACAGCCCAGCACGGGGATGCAGCTGCAGATTCCCATGCTGGAATCCCCCATTCCCCATTCCCTGTGGGAGCTGAGCTCAGATGGCACAACCCACCCACTCAGCTGTCTCCCAAGCCTGGAGCTTTCCAGCTCACTGCAGAACAAATCTGACACCAGGGCAAGGAGGAGAGGTGGGAAGAGCACCCCAGGAACCTCAGCACAGGGTCAGAGGGATTAAAACAGGGGTAATGTTATGGATGGATAATAAGGTGATTGGCTCTCGCAATTAAAAGATAACTATTGTGTGAATAGTAACAAAAGCTTTAGTGATGTATAGTTATATTATTGTAGTTTAAATGTTCTCTGTTCTCCTCATAGTTCCCCTTTTCCCCCCTGTATTGTTGCCATCAGACAGCCTGGGCTGTCCAGGACAGGTACAAAGAAGCTGCACAGGTGTCCCTTGCATGGGGCAGGTGGGAATGGAAAAGCTTGGGGGCGCTTAGGGGGTGGGCATGGCAACACCTGATCTCCAATCCAGTGACAAGAAAGCTGTTTCCACTGATAAATGGCAAAGAGGAGCTGACTGACAGACTTTGGGAGGGGTCAGGGCTGGCTGAGGCAAACCCCAGGGTTATAAAAGCCTGAGCATCCACCTTGAAGATGAACTGGCCACATGGTATCCACAAGGGCAGTTCCCAGCACTGCAGCTTTTTCCTTATGTAGTCCTTTGTTGTATTTTTGTTAAAGGTTTCATAAACCTCTTTAAATGTTCAAAGTGAACAGTTGTTTCTCACAGCTAATAACAACATGGGACAAGCCAACTCGCTGTGGCAGAGCCTGGATGCTTGCTGAAACATCACAATTTTTCACAGCCCTGTGCCTAGTTTCAAACAAAACTTTTCTCATGAAAGAAAAAAAACCTTTTGCATGGAAGAGATGAGGCTGGGAGGGAGGAGCAGGGGGAGTCACCCAGCCTGCTCTACCAAAGCAGGGAATCCAGCCTTGGGAATCCAGCATTCCTCCCCTGAACAACTGGAGTGTGGGGCATGCTGAAGGTAAACTCTCAGCAGGCAAACGGCAAAGCTCATCCCAAAGCACACAGAGCGGCCTGGCTAGGGAGCAGGCTCAGGATACAAATCCCAGCCTCCAGCCTCAGCCCTGGTCCAGCTGCCTCCCTGTGCCCTCTCCATTTGCATGACTATCCACGGGAGGAGCAGGGCAGCCCCGCAGCCGAACAGCTGGCCATTGGCAAAATGGATTATTTCACCCTTTTGTCCCCATGTCTGGCTCTCCCCGTTTGCATATTCAAGCTTTTTCCCCCACCCCGGCATCTCCTGTGCCGGGAACTCCAAGTGCTCCCTCCCGGCTCAGGCTCTCTGCAGCGATTCAGTTTGTTCGGGAATACAAATATCCCAGTGGGGAGGATGGAAACATCCACTGGGACAGAGCCCTCGCTGGGAGGGAGGCTGGGAGCATGGAAATGAGGTTGGATGTTACCCTTTACAAGTGGATTTAGAACAGGTGTAACTCTGAATACTGGAATCTCTGAAAAAGAAGCACTGCACAAATTAGACAAAAAGATCAATTTTGAAGTTGCTCTTTTCCTGCCTGAGAGTCACTGCTACCATTCTGAACAGCTCGTGCTGTGCAAGATACAGGTGTCTTCAGGAGTTCAAGGTCTCGACAGCTTTGTGTATGCACAAATAAAATGAACAGTCCCAGTGCTTTCCTGCCTATGGGCTAAATTCACATTCTTTTTCTCAAGGGCAATAGTTTTAGGAAACTTCTCTTGGCAAGAACTCAAAGAAATTGGTGCCTAAAGACTATCCCAGCCATTCCCACTAGCCCTGAGTAAGGCTGACTTAAACAAATTCCTTCCTTTAGAATGAATGTGTGCTTCAGACCAAAAATATGCTGGGTACAATTTGCTACAGTTCAAACATTGTGCCACAACCCTTTTGGTTTAAATTATGATTGCCTATACTGGAATTTTTTCCTATTCAAATTTTGCTATTTCTGTTGAATTTTGTGGGTTTTCCCTCTTTGTTTCTGTCACCATTTTCTCATCTGCCTAGACTCCAGTATAATGACATTTAAAAGCAGAACATCCACATCAGACAGGCAAGTCAAACATACTCACCCTGCCCAACATGATGGAGAGGAGCTCCCAGAGCAACAACATTTTTATTACAAGATCCTGATTTTAGAGTTGTTTCCAATGACTTAAAGGTGTTCAGGCTGAAGTTCTTCCATGACAGGTATTTGCTTTGGATTAATTCCTTCCATTTGTTGGAAAAAAGCTAAACTGGTTCAGTTTGGTTCACCAAAACCAAAACAAACCACCAACCATCTAGGTAAGAAGCCTTGGAATCTGTAGGGACTCACATTCCTCTGATCATCACAACACTCATGTTACAAATCAAGCATTTGTGATTCCTATAAAGTTTCATCCAATTTTGACCTTTCCTTGGAGGTGTAGAAACACAGCAGTTTGTAAACTCTCATTTGAGACTGGAAATTTCAGCATCTCAGCTCTCTAAACATTTCACATGGGATGGGCACACACCTGCTGTCCCAGCTCTCTCACTGCCCAGGTAGCCCACACACCACCCAAATCCATCCAACAAACCAGCTCTGGACATAATTTTCCAAACTGAGAGAAAATAATGGATGTAACTGAGCAGTACAGAGGATAGAACAGAATAATGGGAATGGGGAGGCACTAGGGACTCTTATGAGTCAGAGGGGAAAACCAGAACTAGATCATCTTGTAATAGCCAGACTAAATTCCAGAGTAAATCCTTAGCTCCCTAGGCATGGACATTGCTCTCTTGGCAAGTAAAAAGCTATGAAGACATCTGCAAAACACGTCTCTTATTTCCTCTCTGGTGGATCCATTCTATCAGACAATAAACTCAGTAATCTTGGGCTGTATGTTTGCATAGAGACTGACTCTGATGTGGCCACACAGAATGACACAGGGTCATTTGGGTTGGAGAAAACCTCCAGGGTTGTTGAATCCAACCTTCTGACTAACCTTCCCCTTGTCAACTGGACCACAGCACTGACTGCCATGGTCGGTCATTTCTGGGACACCTCCAGGGACAGTGACTCCCCCACCTCCCTGGACAGTCTGTTCCAAGGCTTAGCAACTCTTTTTATGAAGAAATTTTTCCTGATGTCTAAACTGAACCTCCCCTGGAGCAGCTTGAGGCTCTGTCCTCTCATCCTCTCTCTGGTTGTCTGGGGGAAGAGGGTGGTCCCCACCTGGCTCTGACCTCCTTACAGGGAGTTGTGGAGTGACAAGGTCTCTCTTCAGCCTCTCTGTCTCCAGGCCTTTTCTCTCCAGCTCCCTCAGCTGCTCCTCACAGGACTTACAAAGGTCATGACAATGCTGATGACCAAGTCTGCCCAATTAGCATATTTTCCTGTCTTGTTTCAGTGGAGGATTTATATCACATAATGTTTTAAAAACTGTGCTAGAGGTAGATGAACATTGAAAAGTCCCTCAGAATTAGCAAACAGCAGAGTCAAGGCTGCCTACAAACTCACAGTTTGCTCTCATGCACCTTTCTGCATTATGCAAAATTGTCCATTCATGTAACAACATGGTCCATTTTCCATGGGAACACATCTCAGTGCATGGAAAGAGCTTTGGGAGAACAGAGCAAAGCCATGCAGCAAAATCACAAGCAAGGGCTACAGCAGTGACCTTTCCCTTGGTGTTCCCACCTCCTCATGATCTCTGACACTTCCAGAAGCCTGTTCAGACAGTGTCCCCAAAGCCTCACCTGATGCAGAGTAGCTGTGAGAGGAAGCAAGGAAGAGAAAAAAAGAAAAAAAATTTAAAGAAACCCCCGAACCTAACCAAAAAATGTGGAGCTGTGGCAGCTGAACACCATCCCAGCCCATACCTGAGTGCTCTGGGAGTACATCCTCACTCCATGTTGCTGCAGGGAGCTCAGCCAAGACTGTTTGGGAAAGTGGGACACAAGTTTTGAGTCCTCTACAGAACCTCACTTCCAAGTCACATCACTGCTCACATCACACAAGCTTACCTGAATGAGGAGACCACAGCTCTTCATCCAAACTGAGCCATCATGAAAGATTTAAACTTATGGTTTGGGCTTTAAAGAGTTTAAGAAATGAAATGCTGCTCTAAGGAAGTTTGAAACTTGTTTCCATGGAGTTCATGCCATACTTCCCTGGCTCAAAGCACTCACAGAGTAGATCTCAAAGGCATTTTACAGCAGCAAAAATCCATAAAAGCAGTGCTTCTGATGGGTCCAAGAAGCTGCAGAGAGTTAAAGCAGCCTCATTTTCTCCTGGTAAATACCCAGCATTTCAGCATGCCAGTGACTGTTGTGATGGCCAGATGGTGGTGGGAGCAGTAAGTTGGATGATGTTAGCTGCACACAAACTCCAAAACAACTGATGTCCAAACTCATTTTGCAAACACACCTGATTGGGCTGCTCAGCGTATGGCAGCAACCCTCCACTGAAACTGCATTTTGTGTCCTTTAAACAATTAACAAGCTCCACCAAGGGGTCCAAGGATGAGCAAGCAGGGCCCCAGATTCCAACTATTTGATGCTCATCCCTTTATAATGGTGATGAAAAGGTGCAGAGGTGTGCTGGAAGTGTCAGCCTGCAGCTCCTGGACCACATTCAGGTAAGAGGAGCACGTGTCACACATGCCACCAGTGCAGCTGGGTCACCTCTTCTAATGAGAGTACCTTGAAGGGAACATCCCAGGTGATCTGCTGAGCAGCACTGGATGATTCCTAATGAAAGGATGAGCCCTGCTGTGAGAGCCCAATTGCAAGCACACAGATCGAGTCTCGGGTACTTTTGAAAACAAACAATGCAAAATAAACACAGTGAACAGATTGAGAAAAATTATTCTGGCATCTGCCAATCTCCACTGAGGCTTTGCAACAAACCTGTGGGTTTCCAGAGGAATGGCAGAGGCCATCTCTACACCAACAGGTAAGCAGCAACTTCACCCATGATTTGAAAGCAAAGGTAAATTCACTAGGCACCACCCCTCAGAATGGACCTGCATACACAAAAATACATACTTATGTTTTTCTGAGATGATTTAGCCCAACTTTACTCCACAGAGGCCTATATTCTAACAGTGTCAGCACTGAGCAAGATCCACAGATCCCAGCTGCATGCATGGGAGCTCCTTCCTTTCTGCTCCAGAATGCTCTCCTTGCCACCTTATTTTCAGGTGCTCTTCCTCCAGCAGTTATTTACCTTGAAACACCAAGGCTTGCTTGGAGATGCAAACTGCACAGATCCAGAGGGAAACAGGACAGGATCCAGAGGAAAAGAACTGTGGAAAGTCAGCCAGCCATGTCCCCTGCCCCAAAGCAAGCTGTAGCACAGCTATTGCTGCTGACAGATGCTTGCTCTTAGCAGATCCCCATTTGTGGAACAGCTACTACTGGCTCCCCACACATCTGTTCAGTGACTCCCTACCCTTTTCTTTATACTCAGCCTTAGAAGAAACTACCACTCATCCTAGCTACAATTTAAGCCCCATGTACCATATGATTCCAAGCCCAGTCCTTCCACTGCATCCTCACAAGTGCCTTTTCCCACATTTTCAAGGTATCAGTCACACCACTCTCCACTGCCATTTCCTGCCCTATGTGCAGTGTCTCAAGTTGCACCTCTACAGTACAGGATTATCTTGGATCTCACCAAATGCACTACCATTTGTGAACCCCAGCCTGAAGCTTTTCTAGCACCAGTAGGACCAGCTTTATCTGAAACAGTGCTTGCAAGCTGTCACAACTCTGAATTTGTGCAGCTGTTTTACCCTACCTAAATTTAGTGCCTTGCTAAAAAGGATCTTGTCTTTCCCCACCATCTCCTCCCTGCTGCAACCATTTCTACAAGATTATTTTGAATTCTAATGCTATCTTATCTTTCACATCTGTCCAGTTTCCTGTTGACTGTAGATTTAATGTGCATGCTACTTTGTTATCCAGGTTGTAATAAAAATGAAAGATAAGTGACCTGGAGCTACTCCCTCAGCCCGACGCAACACAGCCTTCCGTTCTGACACTGGGTGCAAGATGGAAGGAAACCACTCCCAGAGCTGCTTACAGCCCACTCAGCTGCTTCCAAGCACAACTCAGTCTCTGAAACCACCTTTCCTTCTTGCAAACTATCCTCTGTTGGCTCAACAGCCTCCACACCATCCTGTAGGCAAGAGCAAAGGGGCCATGTTCAGCATCTGTGATTTTGTTTTAGAGCAGGACTTCTGATCTCACGGGGTGGATGCCAAGTCCAAGCCTGCCCCATCTGAAGGAAGTTTCAACCAACAATTCCTTGTGCTGTTGTTTCTCATGGGGGATTACACTGGAATCTGCAGACAAAGTGCACAGATTCCTTCCAGCAGATTTCTTCATTTGCCAGTGTCACTGCACAGCTGTTCAACTGCTTATTTTCCTGTCACCGACTAATACAAGCCTAAACTAGATAATTACTACTTCCTACTGTCATGAAATTCATTCTTCAGTATCCAAATCCACTCCTTTCTGTTTGCTTCCATGAAAGGGCTTTTTAGAGTTTTAACAGCTGGCTTAGCAGGAGACTGAGTCCTGTGTTACCACGAGCAAATGTATCTGTAACTTCCCTTGGGAAGCCCCTTCTACTCCAAGGACGGGGTAGGAATGTGGCTTTGTGTTGACTGAAAACAGCACACCTACAAAAGCAATTCATCAACACCACAGGCAGGCTTATTTCAAAGCTAGAACAAATATTATCTGGTTGTCTACCCTTGCCTTTGCTTTATCACCATTTTATTGATAGCTTCAGCTTTTGTTATTTTTTCATTGACAGTGCACATCTTAACCTCCTTCTATCTGTGTCCTCTGAGGCATTTTCTTCTTTTACTTCTTCCAGAAGCTTGTCTTCCTTGGGGGAGGAAGAGCTAAATGGATTGCCACATTAGCTTTCTCATTCCATGCCATTACACTTTTAACTAGTGCTTTCAAATAAGTAAATTAGCTTTAAGTGATCCCAGTTGTACCACTGGCCTTTGCTACAATCCTGCATTAAAGCTGATTCACTTTTACTTACCTCTATTGCTCAATTAAGAGTACTGAGAGAGGAAAAGCAGTTCTGCAGCCAGCAACTGCAGTCCAGGAGTGAGCTGGGCTGTTCCATCACCCACAGTGTCCCATCACCACACTGCAGCATTTCCCCATCTACAATGAGGGTTCTGGCTGTACCTCACTCGCTGTTTCTGGAGGAAAAGCACCAAGAATAGTGATCCTCCATCACACAGGATTATTCCAATGGCTGCCTGTGCCAGCACCTGCGTGCTCTGTGCTGCCCCACAGCAAGCACCTGCAGGGTGAGGCATTCCCAACAGGAGCTTCTGAAGGAAATCAAGTCTTTGCTCCAACAGCAACTCCTTTATTTACTCATCTAGAAAAAGGAGAATGATTTTCATCAACAGAGAGAGGCTTCACTGCTCCCACACAATATGCAGGAACACACCAAGAACCTGGCAAGTCTCTGCAGTGTTCTTGCACCTCACTACACACACATGCCAGTATCAATAGCACAGACCATTGCCACTTGCAGTGGGAGCTGTAAAAGAAAAAAGCTTAGAGCATCTCACTGAATTTTAAAATTTTGGTGAGATTCTGAGTTATGTGCACTTGTTCAGTAATTAAGGGCCAATCCCTTTATGATCAAAGGCTGACCCCAATCACATGGCTGGATCCTGTATCATACCTTGACACAGACTTTGACACATCACTCAAGATATTTTTTCATATTTTAATCATATTCTATTAGCTCACTGGTTGCTATATTTTGGTTTTATGGCACAAGTTCCAGTAGGAGTTGGCTCATTTAAGCACACTAACATGATGGACTCAAATACCATTATCTGAGTTTCCTACCCCATTAAACCATTTGGAGAATAATTTCCCCCTTGTTGAGGAAGTTCCTTATTGTAGCTGAACTAAAAAGTATGTGTTGCAATAGTCTGCAATGAGTGCAGTGTGACATTTGAGATTATTCCAGTGGATGTAATCATTGAGACACTTTTGGGATCCAGCATGAGTTATTTCACAGAGCTCCAGACAAACCTGACATCACTTTTGTTTCAGATGACCAGAAATCTGCCCTTCCCCTCCACCAAATTCCATGCATAAATAGCCCATTACAGAATCTACCACATTTTTCACCAGTAAAATCCATGAGCAGACACAAGTGCAAAGCAAAATGTCATTTTATTTAATTCAAGGACTATTTTCCTTCTAGTATTGCTGAAGGGATCACCTCCTGGGGAATTGATCATTACAAAGTCCCTGTCTAAAAGTTCAAGTGCTCTTGTTGTACATTCTTTTGAAACACAGAAAACATAATGACCAAATAGGTGGGCAGCTACTTGCAGTTTTGGCCCACCTAAATTAGCATTGCTTCAGGCTAGAAAACAATTCAAGTAGTAAAATAATGAAAAATGTTAACCTTTAAGGTCACTACCATATTTTGATCAAAAAAGTCCTGAATGTATGAAAAGAACATTTGTACATGTTATGAAGTTGTTTTTTAACCAGACACTGTCAAAGATGGCAGTTAAATATTTTGGACCAGTTGTCAACCAGATATTTAAGAGTTCTATCTGAAGGTTTATTACCAATTTCATTATGCAATTCACTTTTCACATTAAGCTCTTTAACAAAAGCAACATAGACCCGCACCAGAATCACTGTAGACAGATTTAGTTTTATAGAATGCCCTTCTGAAAATTCATTTCAAAATAGAGATGCTTTTTCTCCAGAACTGTAAAAGCCATAAAAATGCAAAATATTTGTTAGGAAATTTTTAATCAAAATTATTCCTTAATGTTCAAAATAACATTTAACCTCCTACTATTTTTTTTTTTGTTGTTGTTGTCATCCACATATTGACCAATAGACTAAACAGGTAACAATGGTTCACGTTTTTCCCCCACCTGAAACATTTCTTCTAACACAGCCCCAAAGATAGGCAATACAGAGATTCAGGGACATGGATTATGCATGGCAAAGGTAATCCTCTATCACTTTAATTTAGAACAATTCTGATTCTAGCACACAACTTGGGAGTCTCAGTTGTTTTCAATCTGCTCCAGGTCCAAGTCCCCACAGTCTAGAGGGAAGATTCCTTCTTCAGTGCTCTCACAATCGCTCGTGTCCTCGTCGCTTTCGCACACCGCGTCTGCTTTCTTATAATCCCTTGTTTTGAAGCCACCTTGGCACGACCCGTGGTGCCTCCCTTCATCCAGCTGCTCTTTCATCGGGCTGGAGCCAGGGGTGATGATGTTCATAAGATCATTTGAGTCACATGGGGATGACACAATTGTCTTCATTTGTGTGTCATCATCATCATCTTCATAGTCAAGGGAGCAAAGACTTTTGGAATTTTTTAAAGTCTGCAATTAAAAAAAAAGAAAGAGAAACCATGACTACATTAAACATGACTGGACAGGAGGAACAGAATAAATTCTTGACATTCTTGAATGGTTTGAGTGTATGTACTCAAGAGTGCCACGTGTTTAAAGTAATCCTCAAAATGAGAGGCATGAAGGAAGAGGAAGAATGGTATTTACTTACTACACAGTCAGGCTTTGCATGGTTATTTTGCCTAGATTCCCATCTGTGAGAAAAACAGTCCTCTTTTTTATGCAGGAAGAGCCAAAACCCTACCCTTGGTCAACTACATAAGGAAAGAGAGACACGCACCCAGTTTGCTGTATTGGGTTTCTGGCAAATCCAGAGCAGAGCATTTGGTGACACCAGCATTTAGGTCAGACAGCTGCCTTGCAGCCTGGTCAACAATTAATATCCCCTGCAGACAATGAGCCCTCAGGCGTCCCCTCAGAGACTGCCAGGACAACTGGCACATTTGGGTAGTCTCAAACAGAAGAAACCCAAGCCTCTACTGGGAGCATCCTGCTTAGTTAGTCTTTCAGCTGGGTACTGTCTGAACAGGAGCTCAGGAGCAATTCTGTTTAAATTCAAAGGATATTAAAACTAGAGGGGCACTCATCTTTATTTGTACAATGGCAAAAGAAAAGAAACACTCAGTAAATGTTCTACCTCTGCACCAGAGATAAAGGAAAAATGCCTGAGCTCCTCAGGCTGTAAGGGATCTTTGGCTAGAATCCAGGGAGAGCATTTAAGAAAAAAACAAATATACAGAGAGCAGAACTTAAAATTTAACAAGTGAAAAACTTCCAAATTGTGCCTCATGCAAGCACCCAGTGAGAGGAAGGTGAAACAGCCAGGGCTCTTCTGAGAAGTGGTGCAAGACAGAATAATGTCACACTCATTTTCAGTCTCTCACTGGTTAAGTGACTCCAGCCTCACAGACAGCAATCATTGTATTACAAGGAGATCCACAGGGAACAGGACCAACTTTCACACCCATTTCCAGCTTCCTCCCCCAATTTGTCATTTCTTAAGTATTTCATATTTGTTTATTTGAAATGGGAACATTGCAACATTCCTAGTATGCTGTATTCCAGATGCTCTTCCAGACAACAGTGTAATGGTTCCTGCTCCACCAATGCACACCAGCACCCACATAAGGGGGCTTCCAGCATCTTTGGGTATTTTTTTAAACAAAACTTCACAAATTCAGAGGAAATTTGAATTAGCCTTGTTTGTATACAGCTGGTTAAACAAGGAAAGCTCCCCAGGGGGAGGGGATTAGCCTGATCCCTTAGGCTGATGTAACATGTGGAACACCTTGCAGACAATCCCACTGCAAGGTCGCAGAGTTCCTTGGACATACCTACATCAAATCTGCATGGAAAGCTCACTGGAGGGAAAGTTCAGGTAAAGGGACAAAGCAGAGCACTTGAGGGCTGGAGCTCAGCCACAGCACAGGCAGGCTGAGGGTGGGATGGGCAGCACTGGGATGGGATGGGATGGTGGCCCCATCACTGGTGCCCCTCCACAGGAAAGGCACTGCAGCAGCATTCCCTGAGCCTGCACCACGTTTAACACACCAATGCAAAACATTTCTCCACTGGTCAGAGGTTTGTTTTACTCTTCCCCTGCTCAAACAGCTTAAATATCTCACAACACACATTAGATGTTAGTTAAAAAGTCATACATTTCCAGGCAGAAAGAGCTATAAGGGATAATCTAATTTGTTTGAACAGACAAACCAGACCTCATCTAGGAGCTGATTTATGTAACTCCAAGGCCTGCATCAAAGATGAGCTCTCAGAAAAAAAATTACTGCTAGTCATAGTTCTGTCAGGAGGAATTCAAAGTCTTTGTTAGCCATGGTTAAAGCCCATATCCAATTTTGCATGTGACTAACACCAATAAGATAAATAACCTTGCATGATCAAAAAGATTTGTATTTTCAAATTTCACTCTCCTGTGAAAACAGCTTCAGTATAATATACATTCCTGCTTTCAAAATGCTTCCATACAGCTCACTTACATTTTATTCAAGTAGAAGCATTTGAGAACATTTGAGTTTCTTTCTATGACAAACAGGTACAAATTTCTCTCCTATTTACTTAAAAGCAAACCAGTATATTTTTAAAGTAAAAAACATTTAAGTATATTTTAATCCTAAGTCTATCTCACTGCTTTGAAAAACACAAGATATGTTCTATCTCCATATAGGGGACAATATTTTCAGTTCTTTAAACTTATAGTAGGAACTGGGAAGAAAAGGAACCAAATAAAGAGAAGCTTTGAAAGTTCTGCTTTCACTGTCTTAGAAAGGAATTCCTGAGTCCCCCTTCAAAATATCTTTTATTCAGTTTACTGCAAGAAATTAATCCAACCACACAGCTGTCTCTCTAGAAGGTTTGTGTACATAAATGGAAAATTGCCTGTTAGCTGTACTGTGCTGAAACCACTTGAATGGGAACTTTTAGCTGGTTTCAACACAACAGCAAGTGCATTCAACTGGTTCTTTGTTCACCCACTTGTCACAACCTCACCAAACTAAAAATAGGTGGATTTATTATCTCGCAGCACAATCCAGCTCCTTTCACAAAGCAAAAGGTAGAAATTGCAATGCATTCAGGCCCTCTGAACTGCAGCTTTCCATGCTACACTGGTACAGTACCACACCTTTCAAGAACAATTGTGCTCAGTGGGGAGCCTGCGAGTACTTGCTCAATGGTCCTCATTTTATAAAGGATGCTGGACTAGCAAGACAAAAGAGTCCACAGTTGGCAATGGATAGAACTCAATCAGCTAGAAGTATTCTTTTGTGTGATGGGAAAAAAGGGAAAAAAAACCGCTCAGAGTTTTAAAAGAAGTGAGGCGATAAAATGTCTGAATATTAAGGAAAAAACCCCAACTTTGTACCAAAAACAATGGTGGAGAAGGAAATAAAAGAAATCTCTCTAGACCCTTGCCATACAAAGCAAACAAGAAAGGCCCAGAGCAGCTTGAAAGGAAGCTAATGTCTGTACTCTTTATTAAACCTTCACTTCAGAAACCCATAATACATCACTTTCCAAATATAAGAAGCAATAAAAAGGTTGTTTTTGTTTTACTAACAAAACTAGAGCATTTGCTACAGTAGTCAAGGGGAAAAAATAAGACATTTATGTGCATGAAAACCTAGTGTATATAATGGGAGCAGCAGTTCTCATGCTTCTCCCCCAGGCCCCCATCATCCTCCAGGTCCACCCCTTGGCTTTGAGTGGGGGTGAAGATCCAGCTGCTCTGAAGAGGTGCAGCTGCAGCAGCTGGCACTCCCTGAGGAGCAGAGGAAGCCTGAAACCACCACCAGCCCTCAGCCCATCCTATTGCTTTCTCAGCACCAGTTATCACTGATGGGCTGCTCCCTGAAGGCACAGCCTTAGGCAGAGAGGGAATTCATCAGACTAATCAGACTGGTTACGTGGTTTGCTTCCTGTCCCATCCCGAGACTTCTGCCTGCAATGGCACAAGAGATGCTGCTTTAAGAGTAGCACACAGGATTTCTTGACTGTTGAAGTGTCTCTACCAGTAATATGAAATACATGGATGGTGCAGTGGTGCTCATGAGGAAGAGATCCTGGAATTTCCTGGAGTATCAGCATCTAATCCAAGAGCAAAACACTGAAGTAGCAGAAGCCAAGCATGGAGCAACATGTGGCTTTTTTGTTCCTTCCCTGTATCTAGCCACTTGATGGAGAAGGGGCAAGTCAGATGGGCTGCACTTCTCCCTTTCAGAGCTTCATGGGTCCTCTTCACTTCCTTGAATTGGGTTTCCTGTAGATTAGTGAGACTGGCTCCAAAAATGCCTTAACTGATGGTAACTCATAGTTAAACTTCAGATCAGAAGCACCACAAACAGCACAATGCACTTGTGTCTCAGACCAACCTGTCCCCAAAGAGGTCACAGCTGAGTCTCAGCAGCAACAAAACCCAACCATGGAACAAATTTGTTTTTTGAAGAGATTCCATTCAGCAAAGCAAAGGGGGAGGCTTAAGGAAGGACTTTGTCAGAACTGACACAAAAGCCTGGTGCTGAGCAGGGCTCAATCACACAGAACAAACCATCACCTGGCTGACATCACAGCCAACCACACACAGATGTGTCCCTCCCTCCTGTAAACTGAATTTTCACTTCAAGCACCTAATTACATTAGTACCTTCACCTGTGACAATTCAAGTTGGAGATATCTACAATGTCTATTGTAAACAATTAGAAATGTCAACTTGTTGTACAGATTAAAAAATATCCCATCACAGTCCTAATCCCTGCATCTTCTACTATGCATGAAGTGAAAAACAGTAATAAAAATGCTGTGTTTGTGTAACAAACTAATAATCTTTCTGTAGAATAAATCTCTTGACATTTGACTCTGACTTTTCTGTTTTGAATTGCACTGAGCATTTTGTGAACACTCCAGTGTTTGCAGATAACCTTAGCATTCAAGAAACATGCAGCTGAGCAGAAATGCTGCTTCACTGGTACAAAGTGGTGCTGACAGGAAGAAAACAATATAGTATTCTCCATGATGTCATGTGCTTGAGGCTTGCTAATGCACTACAAGTTAAACCCCTAAGTGGGAAAGAATCTCCCCCTGTTCAAACAAGAAATTAAAAGGTGTAGAAATAAATTAGATTTTATAATTCAAGTGTCTAGGAAAATACTTCAGGACCAAAACCACTGCAGATTTTTAAGTTGTGCATTTGAAGTAAATCAAAAGACCCATAATTATTTTTCTTGTACCAGGTTAAAAAACAAGTACTGAACAAAACAATTTCTGATGTACTTATTTATGTATTATGTGGAAGCCATCAAATCCCAAGAAAATTCCTGACACCTTCATGGGCAAAATCAAGTTCAAACTGATTTGGGAACCAAAGATGCTGTTCTCTTTGTTTTAAATCTGCAGTTATCCCTCATTTTCCTGGAAATTTGACATGTGTTTTTATATATTAAAAATGTCATGTTTATGTAATCATCTATAGCTAGTAATCAGAAAAAAAACTGGAATACTGGATATGAATGAGAAAGAGCAAACAGCCTCTAACATTCTGCCATGTAAATAGACACTGAACTATAATAACCATTCCTTCCAGCAGAGAAAGAATTACTGCTGCAATTCTTGTAGTCAAATAAGGTAAAACTCTATTTGCAATGCCAAAGACCCAGTTAAAACTCAGTACAAGCTGACAGCAATACACAGCAATATGGCTGTGACTTGAAATGACAACTGTTCAGTGCTTTGTCTGTGCTGTATCTTCAAAGACGATTTCAATTTTTTTAGATGTAGGTGCCCAGGGAGGGAAGGAAACTGCCATCAACTCATTTCACATCAGATGCTAAACAGCATCATGATGTAACAGGCTTTCATCTCCCACTAGCCAGACTGTTCTAGATTTAAGTGTGCAGTTTTCTGGTGGAGTCTACCATGAAAGTTGATCTATTTATTGGCCTAGATATTCTTATAAGTTTTGTTTATAAGCTGCAAGAACCTGTGATTTAATTTGGCTTTCTATTTAGTGCTATTAGTTGAAAAAAAATTGTATGTCTGAAAGAAATATTTAAGTGAAATGCTGAATGTACATAATTATGCTCAGATATGCCAGAATACAAGGCTGTTCATTGTGTAAACTGAGAGAAACCACTGGAAGAGGTAAAGTCTCCAAGTGAAAAACATTAAAATGCACAAAGCCAGGGGGACAGGAGGGGAAATCAGGGTGCAGTTCCCTGACTGAACCTCACTGCATCCACACAGGGTGCCCAGCACTGGTGAGGGGCTCTCAAACTCAGGCACTGCAGCCCTCAGAGCTGTGAAGCAGCCTACTCACCTGGCCAGGAAAACCCAGTTAACATCACTGCTATCACACCACAATCCAAACAGCCAAGTTGGAGGCATGGGAGATCCCAAATAAATCAGGAATTACAAACAGCATGGACTGAGTTCAACCCAAATACCTACTGCCCCCTGCCCCAAACTCAGACCCAAAAATCATCCATCATGGGCACTGCACATACAATAGTGAATTTCACACTCTAAATATCCCCTCAAACAAAGCATCTTTTCCTTTTAGTGGTTTGCAAAGATGATCTGAACAACTGAGAGCATCCCCAGCCCCCCTCAGAGCTATCAGCTCACCCCTCTCATGGCTTACATGCACTCAGGGAAGTCTCAACATCAAGTAACATAAACTAATCTGCTTAAATTCCTTAGTTTCTTATCAGCCTAAAATTGTTTAAAAACAGAATTTAAGCAGCCAAACTACTACTGTAATTTCGTAGTTATTCCTTTAAGAATTAAATTTTGGTCAGATGGGGCAATTTAGTGCAGGAAACTGTGCTGGGGTTTAGCAGCTCCTACAAGTTCAGGACCATTCATCTCAGGGGTTAACTTTTGTTTGCTTTTAAAGACAAATTGAAAGCTAAGCAAGTTAATGCAGTACTTAATGTAATACAGTCAAGAATATGATTCAACACTACTGCTAACATGGAGAGAGTGAACATATATAGCAATTCTCCCTTTTATAAAGCCCAAACCAACATTAAACCACATTTTTAAAAGTTTACAGTATGGAGTTTTAATCAAGATGTTAGATTTTCTAATTCAGTGGATTTGTGAACTGCAACCTTTTACCTTCCCTGAGTATAAATCATGCAAGCTTTTATTGTAAGAATGTGGCATTGCACTCTACAAACATCAGGCCTACCTATTTCACCTGCATGTAATTAAGCAGAGAAAGTTTCAGCTGTTCTTAGGCCCAGTCCAGCAGGCACCTACAGATGCTATGAATTATGCCATTAGCTCCAACACAGGGGGCTCACACAGAGGATTTAACTCTTCTGAAGTGACCAATAATCAATACAGTGCCAAAGTGGAACACAGGGGCATTGCTTTGTTCAGCTACCTAACACAGCACAAGGCCTGGGCCAGGGAGGAGGAGGTTTAAGCCAAATAGGACAATTCCTGGATACAGCAGCAGGGCTCATCTGAAATGCACCCATGCATTAAAACAGAGCTTTCTTCAAAGGCAAAGAAGCAACACAGGAAAAAAAAAGTTATTCCAAAGGGCACTGAAAGAGGAGGGAAAGGGCCTGGATGTGCTGGAGCACATTGCTCCAGCAAGAGCTGCTGTCAGGGGTCTCTGCAGTACCACAGAAATTCTTCTGCCTTAAGGTAAACCACTGTCTTTGCACACCTTTACCCAGATTCTTACTACTCAGTGCTTGACCCTAAGCACATCTCTATTATAGATAGTGAATTTATGGACAGACTGAAGAGCTGGATAATATGGAACTGGGTCTCTACTGTGCTTGAGCTGCATAAGCTCAAGAGGCTTTGGTCTGGCAAATCCAATCAGCCAACAGCACTAATGAGCAATGGTGTGATGAACAAACAGCTGCACCACTTGTGTGCATACAGGGATGATAAACACATCTGGTTTTGTAGGAGAAGGACACAGAGGGAAACAATGTAAGCACATGCTCTCTCCCAGCAGAAGTGATTCATGCTTTGCCAGAGTTGTTCCCTCATTTCCTATTCAAGAACTATTACCTTTCCTTTCAGAAAGAAAACAGGCTGCAGAAGCAAGAAACAAACTGTGTATTACCATCTTCTGTAGTAATATGATAAAATAATTTTATGAAGATTTAGCTAAACCAAATCTAATTAATACAGGTGAAAGATGCATCTATTTTTCCACATTTCAGACTGGGAAATAAGAAGGCACACACACACATCATTAACATGAGCTACACACACATCCCCAAACAGAAACACAGGCACAAAAGGAGCAGCACAAGAAAACTGCTTAACAAGACTCTGATTGCTTGCAGTACCATCTCTCAGTGTTCAGCATTCAGGATCCAAAAACAAAGACCACCCTGGGTAGTCAAAGCCTTCTGATGTATTATTCCTCTGACAGAAGAATTAACAGACTACCATCAGCTCTGAAACAACATAAACAAAAAAGTTACCTCCAACCCCAGGAGTTTTAATAAGTTTCTCAGTTTCTAACTAGGCACATTTAGACAAGAGAAAAAGCTCTACCTGTGCTTCCACAAAACTCCAAATAAAAAGTGACATTTCAAAGTTTGCTTTGCCACGCCAGAATCTGCTCTCAAGTAACAAGGTCTAAGTTGACTGATTATGCACTGGAGTAACACAGGACAGGATTTGACCCTTGTGGCTTCAAAACATGACCATATTGGCTTAATTTCCTGCCATTTATGTGTCATCTATTTTTATAGAGAAGTTCTATTCCTGAGAAGTTTAGCCAAGGTCTTATTCCTTCATGACTTTGCTATGAGCTGCAAACAATTACTTTAACAACTGAATCACATATGCACCAATTGCTGCAGTGTACATCCATGTACCAACTTCTCTTCAAATTCCTGCATGTTCCCTTTTCATTTCATTTTTCTCCTCAGGTCCAATATTAAGTTGATGTGATGGGTCAAACTTAGGAGAAATTAGAGAAGTAAACCCCAAATCCTGATTGCAATGCTGCCCTCATTAGTTACTGACAGATGTCAGACTCACCTATATTATTGCGTTATGCTGGAGCTCCATCATAACTAGCATTTTAAGGGATTCCATAATTGGGCCATAAAGTTCACTTCTGCCAGGGCAGGGGGATGGAGAAAAAAAAGGGAAAACTACCCCATCAGCTTGGAAACAGTTCCCCCTTCAACCAATTTTCCACAACAGAAATACTTGTCCAAAACAAAGCCCTAAGATCTTGCTATGCAAGTGCACAGAGGGACACACGGGCACAGACACACAGACAAAGCACAAGTGCTGCTATGAATCTTTTGCTCAGCTTAATGCAAAACCCACAACTTCACAGTAAATTCTTCCAGGAGTATTAATTCAAACTGTAGGTGGACCTTTACCACTAATTATTTCCAGGGACAAGTTAAATTGAACACAATGAGTTTAAGAATTAGTGCCAGGGATTGAAGGTGAACGGTGCAAGGACTGCATTTTTCTAGCTCAGTATCTGATTCTGGACTATTTGAACTTTTGAAATATGGTTCAGGAAGTGATCTTGATATTAAGTGACAAGACTGCTATATATTTTTAATACTTAGTCAACTTGTTCCAAAACTTCTATTTGCTAAATAAAATTCAGTCAAGTTGTTTATTGGTTCAAATACCAAAGCTGACAACATGTCAGCAGCTGATGCTCAGTATGTTTTTTGTAAACTCAGGAAACCATATATGTGGTCCTTTATCCTTCAGTGCAATACATGTTTTAAAACACATCATGCCAAGTCAGAGGAGAAGCAAAGCAAACACAACTTGTGTAAGGCAGAATCAACACTCACATTCCCAACACACCGAGGTAACACTAAAACTGAGCTCAAGCTCTCACTGCATGGCCTCAGTTTTCCTCTGTTGTGTAGTAAACCCAGAGTTTGCATGAAAAAGCTGCAACATTCAAAAAACCTGTACATTCAATTACTACATGTGCTTTGCTTTAAAGATGAGGATCTGTTTATGCTACCCCAGCTTGCAAACTTCCTAGCATTCCTTTTGAGTGTTAGTCACATGGTTACTAATACAATGAAAACTGGAATCAGGAAACTCATCAGAAGTCTCATCTATTTAAAACTCCTTTTCTGATAATAC
The DNA here is from genome assembly GCF_023055355.1 of Agelaius tricolor. Classification (NCBI taxonomy): domain Eukaryota; kingdom Metazoa; phylum Chordata; class Aves; order Passeriformes; family Icteridae; genus Agelaius; species Agelaius tricolor. Next base: position 5,238,443 of record NW_027269284.1, read on the forward strand.
TTAAGTTTTATTGCAAAGCACATGTCATCAGAATAAAAATAAATGAATACTTTCAAATACAGAAACAGATGAGCTATTAGATTATCTGCAGCTCACCTTAACACTAAACCATCACCTCCCAGATCACTTATGCAGAAAACATCTCCTTATTAACTATATCCCATTAGAAGTTGCATCTAACAGCAACTTAAGAACAGAACAAACTTCAATTTTTATGTACTGGAAAACACATGTAAACAAGTCAATATTTCCCATCCTAATGGAAAAGTTGACATCACTAAGTGATGTAGAGAAATTCCCATCAGTTCATTTTCACAGGTTTGAGATGTCTGTTCTGCTTTTATCACACCTAGGCACCAGTGCATACATGCAGCAAGAACTGATCAGTGCAATGCAAGTCTAACAAAAGACCAAGTGACAGTTAAGTTTAAGACTTTTCCAAGTGATTTTAAGAAACTCCTCTGCAGAGAAAAGCCTCAGATGAATCAACTTTAAGGTCTCTTTTAGATGATGATGCATCAAATCAGAAAGTGACTGTCAAAAAGCAAGGGAAGCTTCACAACAGATAACAGAGTATGGAAGAACAGAGTCTAGTTTCAGAGTTCAGTCCTTACATTCAAGTACCACAAAAATGTACTAATCTATTAATTTGATTAACATGTTATGATAAAAATACTGAATACTTAAAGAGCCCTCTCCCTGAATTACCCTGACTTAAATTCAAAGATGTACAACTTCTTTTTCTAATAAATTTTAGAAATTGCACTGGGATTTCATTTGTTGCCAAAAAATCTGGGAAAAGTTCCTGTATCGATGATGAAACACTACTCAACACTTCTGCTAGCCATCATCTCTTGCAATTTAGAGCACAGGGGAAAAAAATAACTTAATCCTCTGCCACCTGCCAAAACCCAGATGGTAAAACCTGAGAAAAGTGCTCTCACCTCTCTTTAAACCCTCTGGTGCAGCTTAGGCACATTAACTGTAAGTACTCTATATTTAACACTGAACCATGGCTCTTAACTCAGTATTGCATTGTTTTCCAAACAACATCACCAATAATTTTAGCATAATCCAATTTTCTGATGGGATAAGTAATAATTAAAAATGAAATGTCCACTGCTGGCTGAAACCTGGCATGGGAGTCAATAGATGGCCCCTTTCTTTTCTCATAATGTCAAATGCAGCTGGTCTGGTACTCATTAGCTCTTTCAGCAACAAATACTTATTGTACACACAGGAACTTGCAAAAAAGGAAAAGCAACTCTGCAGCAGATACTGAGCTGCCTCCTCTTCTTCTGAGCACGTTACTTACAGGAAAGTACCATTAAAGATCCATGCAGAGCTGGCTGCAGGTATCAGCTCAGTGATGAGCAGCTCTGGGGATCTGCAAGATATTTGTTACAGAATCCATTCACAAAAGAGGGGGGAAACTTCCATCCTTAATGAGATTTCCTTTTCTTCACTCTCCTCGGGGCTTATGCTCCCTCTCTGTCAGAGCACAGGGAACCTCCAGCACAAGGGCTCACTTCATTAAATGCCATTTTGGGCCTAATTTCACATTGTGAGCCACTGTGCCGAGGCAAAGAAAGCAAAACGCCAGATGCTCTCTGTGCCTGCCACCTCAGCAGCGTTTCATTCACTGCTCCCAAAAACTTCCAGGCATCCATTCAAAACCAAGTACCCCCAGCCTGGTCTGTCCTGTCACAGGACAAAGTGCTGGCTTGTCTTCAACTCACTTTTGATGCTTGCCTATCATCTCCCAGCCCAGCCTACTCCTATCTCCTTTCCTTCTTCCCAAGCCTGCTGGAATTTGAACTTTAAATGGACGCCCTCCATGGCAACAATAGATAAAAAAGGAGCCTTTGATTGTTCATGCGTTGCAGAAAAGAAAGGAGGAGATTCATCCTGGCTGTGACCTAGCAGAAACTCATCAAGCACAGCTCCCCTTCCATTGCAATGGGATGCCTGAGCCTGGAGCCACTCATTCAAGCTCCCTGTGTCTATGTTTCCATTCAAAGAGGATGAATTCTTCAGGTTTCCCCCGTTAAGGAATTAAATGTTGATCCTCAGAATGAAGGGCAACACCAAGCTTGGAAAGCTGCCAAAAGGTTCTGTAACAACTCAGCAGTTTGGAGTTAATTCAATACTTATTGATACCTAGCAGGATTTATAGCTGCATTATTTATAAGGGGGGGGAATCACAGAGCCATATTTAGACCTTAGTAATAAACTATTTTTAGCACCATCTGTTTTTCTAGCTTGTTCCCTTGCTTAGGCAAGAGCATACTTTTATCCAGCTCTCTCTTCCTTGCCCATTTAAAAGAATCCACGGAGTCTAAACTGAAACACAAGTTAGGATCACTCAGAACATTTACTGTGCAGCAATCCTCCTAATCATGTTCTGCAAATCAAGCCTGCTGACTAAGGACAGTCTTGGGCTGATGTAACACTATATATGTTGTCTTCACAGAACAGAGCAGATTTTTTTAATGTAAGGGGCAATGTGTTTCACACAAAGGAGGTTACTATCTGGAAAGAAACAACTGATCATTAACTGCATTAAGCCATCTGAAAAGTGGTTCACAACTCCTGGCAGTGCTTTTCTGGGACGTGGTTGCCAAGTTTCACCCTCATTAAACACATAGATTTTTTTCTTTTGGTCACAAGTACATTCTGCCAGGCCAGGCTGCTGTTAGAAGGGGAGAGAAATCGTAAGCAGCTGCTGCAAGCACCTTGTTTCAGAGATGAGTTTCAAGCTGCAGCTGTTACCCACTCAAAAACTCCCCCAAACCTCATATTACCTTTTTGAGTTTACATTGATATTCTGCTTTTAGCATGTGACACAACACTGGTGGCCTCTGCAGCATGACAAGGGACAGAATGAAGGGATTGCTGGTTCCTTGAACTCTGAGAGAAGCAAGGCTTTGGGTACTTCATGCAGATTAAATTCTCAGAAATGCACTTGATAGCAGCAATATATTCATCTTAATCTCTTGGCTCATAAAAGTTTTGTTTTTATCCAAACAGCAGCACAGATATTCAAAAGTTTTGCTGTTGTGTCAGATTAAGAAATTTTCCTGTAGAGCCAGGCAGAAAACTCATGTAAAATATGAGCTCATAGGGTTCTTTTTTGTTACAAAGGGCAGCAGCATTAAAGGTTGCAAGCTGGTTTCCTAGGCCTTGCAGCACAGGTCAGGCATTCCTAGGAAGCAGACTGTGTGCAGCAGAAAACCAAAAAAATTCCCAGCATGTAGTACACAGGTCAAAATTAAATTCTACAAATGCACAACAGAAACATGCAGCCACTTTAATGGGTTCCAACGAAGTCTTGAGGGCTTTGAAACTTCAAGCAATCAGTATTATTAATAGAACATTCACTTGGCACTGGCATTATGCAACAATAATTTCAGTGTGAAGGAAATACAACAGTGCTGCCCACCCAGCAGCCCCTGGGACGTTTCCTTCCACTTCACTGCCTTTTTTTTCCCCCCCAGTGGAGGAAACAGGACACAGCACTCCTAACAGCCAGTACAGCACACTGCCAGGTACATGGAAAGGCTCCTTGGCAGCAGAACACATGGAGAGGCCATTCCCAGGATCAGAGCCAGGATGCTGAAGTCTGCTCCTGCTGAGAAGCATCTCCACAAGCCCCAGCAGCAACCACTGTGTCCCATCTGCCAAAGCTCCCCACTCTGTGACAAGTGCTCTGTCCCTCTCCAGGGGGAAAAAGCTCCAACCCAGTGCTGCTTGGAGAGGACACCTCTCAAAGAACAGTCTGCCTCAGCTGGGAGAGCTCAATGAAAGCCATTCCAAGGACAGAATCAGTCTGCAGCACTTTGAGTGGCCACACAAAGCACATGGACAAAAGCCAGCACATACAGTAACTGTCGCAATAAATTTAAGATTTATTGCCAAGTATGTTTAAGAGTAAAAACTAAGATTACAACTTGTAGTTCAATTCTCTAAGGCTGTTGCATAACCTGCAACTATATTACAACATGAGAGCAAACTAATACTGGTGATTAACCAGGAATATAATCAGAGGATCTGGAAATCTTCAAAAATGCAGCTTGTTGCAAGCCTTACAGCAAAGCATCCGACTTTCATGGGGGCAAGGATGCTTGCTTGCACACAGACACTTTTGTGAAGATTTGGAAGGTGTAACCTCCCTGATTCCTTTTACAAAGCTGACACCTTATTTGCTACTACATATGCATATTTAGTATGATTCTGCATTCAGACAGTACTATAGGGACAGATGAATCACAGTCTCAGAAAGCAGCTGGAGAAGATGATGGCAAAAAGATCCAGGATCAGGCTCACCAGGATCTGCCCATCCACCCTTCCCTTCCACACCAGATGGCTCTGGAAAGGCAACAGTTATCTGTCCTTAAAAATCAGTGATCACAAAGAAAAGGCCTGGTGATTAACTCTCAAGTCCATACCCATTTGAGAGGTGGCTGTGTGCCAGTGAAAGGAACTGTGGCAAGCCAGAAGAATCTGTACAAACTCCATTTCTATCCTAGTCCATTCAGGGATCTCTCCCCTCCATTCCAGTGACTAAGGGATCTGAGCAACTGGATCCACAACTCCAACACTGAAACCCTCTCTCAGTCAATATTCTTGCATATCAAGCCTATGTGAAATTGATCTACAGCTGGTTCTAACTGTATCAAATTATATATTGGCAAAAACCAGGAACCATTAGATTTGTATTTTACCCTACTTAAGTAGCTAATAACCTATAAGCAAAGTCTGATCTTACAAATCTTGAACTTCTAATTTTAAAATAATGCTCCAAAAGCACTGAGGTAGTTTGAACAAAAAGTGACTTTTTTAAAAAAGTCATACAATACATGTATTTTTTAAACCTCAGTAAGTTTGTTACCACTACTTAGCATTTTGAACAGTATTACTTCAGTCCTCATGATGATCATTATTCAGCAACATGTTTCCATGTCAAGGCCTCCAATGGCAGAGCACAGTGAAAAAAGTTACAGAAAGGCCTTTTAATATATAAATGAATTGTGTATGTGCCCTGTAAGCAGCCACAAACAAATCTTTGTCTCCTCACACTAGTCAGAATAAACACATCAATACTAGCCTGCAAGGTCACCAACATTACTTATTCAGTGTTAACTCCTCCTGATTTGGAGTAGTAACACCCTTGCTCCTCCTAGTAGAAACATTTTATCCTGACAGGTACACAAAATTCCCTGGCAATATCCAAGAGTTCACCATTTTCTAGAATGGCTGTATTTACACAAGGACACACTGGCTTGTGTCCCTTGCCAATGTCTGCAGGCCATCTGAACCAGTCTATGCTACACTTCACTCGAGCTAAAGGTGGGAGCCCAACTTTAGTTGTTAAGATTTAAGAAGTGGATACACACTTCAGGTATTACAAGTATGCATTACAAAGGACTCCTCCTTCCTCCATCAAACAGATAATAACATATTTACCAGATTAACCACAGCCTAAAGTTTAATCTAATTATTTTTGAATCAGACTCTATCACTACAAGATGCAAAAAACCACTATGCTTGACATGCAGGCACCCCATAGACTTGAGGACTCATTTCTCTTAAAACTGAATTCTTTCTGCTGCTCACTCTTGCAGGGAAAGGACACCTCCTGCAGAGCTCAACCACCACAGAGCAGAAGTAAAATAAACTGAATTTGAACCAGAGTTCTGTCCAAAGGATATGAAAACAACCAGACAGTTTGGATGTCCAAGAGCTTAGTGGTGTCTCAAAAGATGGGAATCAATTAAGTTCTTTCCAGTATACTGAAGCTATTCAAGATGATTAATGACCACCTAACTACTCAGGTCCATGCTTTCCACTGTTAAAGGACCTTAGGCTCAGTGACAGAAAATACAGAAAATTCTTATTTCTTCTTGGTTATCCAAATTCTCCACGAGGTGTCCTCTCCCAAGGAGAGCAGAAAGAATTCAGTTCTTTTAGCATATCAATACCAGAGAACAGTATTTTTTAACATGGAGCATATATTTACATTAGTTATAAGTCTGAGGTGAGTCTGGAAGTGAAACACACTCCACTGCAAAGTTAAGTATTTCTGTTCATAATAAATTCCATTATTACACTCCTACTCACCTGACAAAGTACTTCTATTTAACAAGCTTAAGGGCCATTTACCAACCCAACTGCACACTTGCATGCCCTGAAAACACACCTTACTCTGCCAACTATGTGAGCTTTTCAAAATTGAAAAAAGCAAGCTTATTGCTCTGGGACATGCAATTTTAACAAGCCTTGGAAATTCAACTAAAAAAAAGTTTTTGGTTCTATAGTAACACAGGCTCAAGTTACAAGAGTTACACAACCAAAATAATATTAAATGTTTAACACAATGGCCTGTGCATTGTGCACTTCAGGACAGTACACTTTGAAATCCCTGAAACCTTCAAGTCCATGTTTTTATTCAGGAAAGTATCCTTAAAGCAAGTATGAAGAGTAAGATTCTCAAAAACAAAAACCTGCTAGGCAAGCTATTATGCAAAAGTAAATTCTTAAGTAAATGCTGAAAGGAGAGAAGTGAAAAAAAAAACCACACTAAGTTTATATTTGAGGGGTTTGGAGCACATCAAGAGTCTCAGCCTCTGGATCAATTTTGGTTTTGTGCACTAATGAAGAATTTCAGTGAGGCTCTGTGTTGACTATGCTTCAAGCACATCTGATTTCTGCCACTCTCAGCACACACTACAGCAGTTACAAGTAACCTTGGAGCTCTACAAAATAGGACATGACAGTTAAGCCACAAGCACCTGTCATATGTGTTTTAAGATCTTTCATACTATTTGCACATCATAACGCTACTTCATATCACTTCTTTTAACCCACCAGTTCAAACTTAAATACCCTTGTAAAAGGGATGATTTTCAGCACACTGGCTGGGAGGAGTTACCCAGTATCAGCTGAAGCTCAGAAAACTTTCAGTCCTGCTAAGCAATTTATACCACATTATTCTTGTTCCAATACTGCCAAGACCACAGAGTCCTCCTGCTCTTTACTGGTCATGTGAATTTAGTCTAGAAGACAAGCAAAGCACACACTGATCAACGTAAAACAGAACTGAAAACTGAGATAGTTAAAATATAACTAGACAAATGAAAAAAAGTCTCATACAGTATCAAAAGCCACACCTGAAGAACACTGGGAATATGCAAAACCCTTTCCCAGAAGGACAGTATCTTTGCAGAGCTAAATTGCTCAACCTCTGGTCTTAAAGGCTCTTTTAAACTCTGCATTTGTAAAACCTTTGGAGGCCCAAGCAATCATATACAGAGCTTTTGAGTTGTGACAAACTAGTCTACCTCTTGCATGAGAAAAAGGACCCCATAGGCTACATCCCTTCCAGTTTTACTCTTCAGGCTTGGCTGAGAGAAGGCAGGAGCTGGAAATGTTACTAAGGGTGGTAGGTACTGCAGCCCCCTGCTGCATGCATCCTTCCTGGGTAAGGTGGAAGGAGGAGAAGCTCGACCTACAGCAGGCACCAGTGACCCCAGGAGGGACACACTGAGCCAGGCCTTGGCTCTAATGCAGACCAAGAGTGAGATCCACCACTTCTCCTTCCACTGACAGGCACAGGATGTTGATCTCCTATTGCACTAGAACACAGTGTCCTTTTGAAAATGAAATAGTTGCAAACAAAAAAAAAATCTGCAAGTAGAATTTCAACACTTTGATATTTCTGATCAAGGCACACCATGCAGTGATGCCTAGAACACCAGGGTACTGCAAATAGTGAATGGTAAAAATTTTCAACAGGCCTCAAATATAGCTCAATATTTTATCGCACTGAAACACATCATGAAAACACTTTTGTGCTGGAGATACTTCATGTTCAAAAAAATTCTACTGACTGACCAAGAGGGCCCACTTCTGCAACCCCCAAAATACCAACATATGCCTCTTCTTTTTTAGGGGAAAACTGAAATTATGAAGGGCTGGCATTTACAAAGAATGAACTGGGAATAAACATTACACTAAGAAGAGTGTCTGCATTCAGCTATTCTACAATTGTCATTGTCCTTCACACTTCACACCCTTCTCACTTGGTAACTGCTACATAGGCAAGCTTCCGCTCATACATGGGGCCTTCCTACAACTTGTCCCTCCAAAGTAACAAGTTGTCAACTTGGTGCTATGATTAGGAAAAAAAATTAAGTCCAGGCTTCCTTTGGTAATATTGCAAAATAATTAATGTGAAAAAATGTTAGTGCTGTTTTCAAATTAAAACCAGAGGGTGTTTCCCTACTACAGGAGAAACATATTTGACAGAATGAAGATAATCCTTGTCAAATCACCCTGTATACCTTGCATTCATAAAGCACAGTTGAATTAAACATAAGTACAGTTCAGATGAGTACACTGCATTTCATGCAGCTGGAAGCAATGGTGTTTGGTCAGAGAAAGACAAATTTGTACAAACATCTGCAAAAAAAGTTCAGTGAGTTGATCCTCTCTCCTTTCCCAGTTTCCAAAGTACTCTGCATTTTTGTTTCCCCAAACATCCTTCTTTATAATGCCTATAAGAAAGAACATTCTTTTGGATCAAAAAAAAACCCAAACTGCCAAGACTAGCTGTAAAATGTTTCAGTTACACTTGACAAAGCAGTTGTTGAAATTGTTTTAGTTTACATCAGTTGATCAGTTTCTATATCTAATTTGAGTACTTGAGTACTTAGTCACTTGGTTGAAGTTTAAAAGGTTGCCACATTAATAACTGAGTTATCAGCACACTGCTGGCTGCTCAGGCTCAGCAGAAGTGGAAGCAAGCAGAAGCAGTTGCATTTAAGAAGTGAGGATGCATTTGCTGTTTTCTCAAAAGCAAAGGACGACAGTTAAAATGGAAATGCTGCTAAGCAAACATCCGGATCGATGGAACAGTCATTTCACAGAGCACTGAATGAACCAAGTTATTTTTTAACTACTGCAAGTTCAAGATTCTTAAAAAAGGCTGTTGGGTGGATGAAGTGTGTCACAGCAGTATTGCAACAAGAACAACTAATGGAAAACTACCCAGGCTCCTGCTCCACACAGGCTGCTGCAGCTCAGACTCCAAAGGTTTGGGCTAAGACAAGCTCTTCACATTTCTACCATTTTATTGTTGAAGTCAGAGCCTTTTATCCACTCCAGGTTTTTAAAAACACCCTGTCAGCAAGATACACCTGTTGACATAGCAAACTTAAGTTTAACACAAAAGGAGCTATCTACTACTTATCCAATTGATGACTTACACTAGAAATTTTATTTAATCCCTTTTTACCTTCTACTGCATGTCAGAGTTAAGAACTCCTGCTCAGGAGCTTCATTTTGTTCTCTATAGTTTCATTATTACAACAGACCTAATCTCCAAGGTACCACCTAATTTCCCAGCTAATGCAAATATTTACTTGAACTATTTAATTGCATTTTTAAACCAGACAGGTGATGTCTGATCAAAGTATTTTCCTGAAAGTCAGATACACAACACAGCAGATGTGTTCACGTGGCAAAGCAACCTCAAAATCTGTGGTGGGATCTCCAACACTGGGAACGGTGCAGAGAAATTATAACCATGACAACAGCAAATCACCTACAGAAAAAGGCTGCAACACCTCCTGATACTAAAACAACATGAGTCCTAACTTCATCCTGCATTGCCCAAACACAAGCAGTGGTTTTCACTCCCAACAGACACTTTCAATCTTGATCTCAGGGGCAAATGTGAAACCAGCTCCTTCTGCTACACATAAATGAGTAATTTATATAAATAAAACTGAATCAATTTAGAGAATTATTCAAAAACAAAGAAAACCAAATACTCCAGGACCTAGAGAAAAGCATGTTAAAATAAGTAATTTTTTCATCTTTGCTTGCATAGAAAGTTGGACAACTCCAAACATCTGGATACAACGAAACTAGCAAGATTTGAAAGAAAATTAGTCTCATTTAGTCTTGATTTTCTTTAGACTCACCTGAAAGTAACTGTACTAACTTCTGCCATAAATAATTTTTGTCATTCAACAAAACATTCTTTAATCTTTTGCATTCCTCATTCACCTCACCACTTGAATGCCGGTAAATCCCCACAGAAATTCCAAAACACTCCAAATCCACACCAGAGGACGTCCCACCAGCACTGAGTGACCTTCCTGTGGCTCCCTCCCTTCAACCATACCAAAAAAGTCCCCAGATTTTAGAGGCTTCTGGGCACTGTCTATTCCTGGGTAATTCTTCGAAAACAGACAAGGTTCCTCTTGCTTTTTGCAATCTTAAACCATTCTCATTTCAAAATGGACATTCTCTCCTACACACATGCACACAAGTTCTCAGCCTTGTAATTTTTGCAACAAAAGCTCATTTCACATCAGGATTGCAGCTGCATTTGCTGGAAGCCAATTTTCTTCCTTCACTGAAAATCCCCAGCAGTCATTACACTCAAGTAATCTTACAGATACAAGTTTGAAGCAAGTTATTTTCCTTAATATGTTTATATACCACACTGAATTTAAAAAGTCTTTTTGAACATCAAAAACTCCACAGAAGATGAGTCTTCTGCAGTAATTCAGCTTAAACCTAGTACTTTCTTATCTTCTTGTGTGCACTGATCTCACAGGAAGTTTCTTGGGTGGAGACTTGAGAAAGTTTTCAAAAGCCTCTGAACTGTATCTGAATTACTAGTTTGGTTTTATTCCACATGCCCACTTTCTACTATCCAAACTGACCTTAAACCAGAATATAGTTCCAGAGAAAAACCTCTGCCCTGGCATATCTTCATGCCCTTAGAGCTGAGATCACACACCCCACTCAGCAGAGCAACCAATGTCATATTCTACTTACCCTTACTGACATAATCAAAGCAGGTTAAAAGACTTTTCCACAAATAAGACAAGTCAGGGAGCTGAGTTACCAGAATCCAGTCCAAGGGAGCCCAGAACAGCAGCATGACATAACTACTCTTGGAAGTTACACCTTGTCCCAAAAGGAGAGGGTTGAGTTATTCAAAACCATGCTATGACACAGCTCTTGGAATAAAAAGTCAAGTTATAGTCTGTACTAAAGGCCTTAAGAGCAGCAAACTTGCACTGCCTACAAAAAAAAACTAAACATTGATTCAATTGCTTACTCCAGCAAAGTACACAGAAAGACAAGTCCAGAAGAGAATAATTGTTACTTCATCATGACCAGACAGTTTTCTAAGAACTTTATCTCTTCCAGCTTTATGTACTTAAGAGCACTGGTATATTTATCTCAAGTGTGGTACAAGCCTGCTCCCAACTCTAATGCTCCTCCATGACCAGCTAAATCATCATTTTTGAGTTCTGCAAGACACAGAGCAGCAATACTGAGAACCTCATACAGAGCAGAAATCTAATCAACACACAAAACAACTGCTCAAAGATGGAGGTGGTAATACAGCTTTGTGACAATGCATCTGAAGACTGCTTAGAAAAAGGGAAATAATGTGCCCCAAAGAGTACATTATATTAACATTCTTCAGGAGTTCAAGCTGAGTGACATCAGCCACATAAGGGAAGGCTGGAATATTCATGAACTTGACTGAAATGATATCATGGGCACATTTATAGAAAAGCACAAGGTCGCACCATCAAACTGCATCACGAGGAATTAATCAGTTGGAAGGGTCAGAGCAGGACAAGAAAAACAAGTGACTGCAGTCACCAACACAAAAGAGCCGTAAAAGGAGAGAGAATAAAAGCAAACAGAAAAAATAATAGTCAGAGGTAGGCAAGGTTCACAGTCTGCTTCAGCAGAGCCTGGTTTAATACTTAGCATGGCAAAAGAGACAATCAGCAATAACTTTGTCTAAGCAGGCACAGTGCAGAGGGATCAGCTGGAAGGAAGAGCTAAAGAATCAGCTGCAGGACACAAACACACTTGATAAGGACACGTGATATGATCAGCCAGGAGAAAGTTTGAGGAATCACTCACAACCTTCTTCTTCATGGCAGTTTTCTAACATAAACCAACCATGTTGGGAATCAACAATAAAATCCAGCTCCAATTAAATCAATGTTAGATGGTGCTCATGTGCTAATCCTAAAGTAAAATGAAACAAACCACAGCAACTTCTGCAATATTCACTTGATTTTTATAGACTATTGAAGCCCAGGAACCTGTGTAATCTCTTTCAACAAGAGACTTCAGCTTGGCCATACATCTGACAGTTTGTACTTCTTGGAAATTGATGCTCCCACAATATGTAAGCCTAACAAAGAAGGTTAAGGAAGAGAAACTAGCAGGGTGGGGAATGTTACACAAGAACAGATTTATCATAAATCTCAGGACATATTTAAATAGATCACAGAAAAATATTTTGACCACAAGCTGGCCAGTGAAGTGTGAAAGTAGCCTCATTTCTGTGTACACAAAACCTTTTCAGATGGAGAGAAGAAAAAACTCAAAGTAGGTATGAGTCACAAAGAATTTAAATATGACTGCTTTGGAATTGACATGTAGAAGGGGAAGGAGGTTTAAAGCAGAGGGAGTTTACAGCAGCACTCATAGTTCACTAACAGTTCCACTGAGGTTTGTTCTTACAGATTAGAGGTTATTACAAGTACGACTGTTTCACTAAAAATGCATTTCAACATCCTGTCCCTCCTTCATTTCCTCTCTGTAATCCTTTGGTTTACAGTTTCCAAACATGAACTTCAAGGGTGAAGTTATTTCTTCTGTAACCCAAAGGTAAAACCACTAAGATGCATTACAAACCATATTACCATTACAAAACTGGACTTGACCCTCAGTCTGAATGAATATAGATCAAATGATCCCCCATGGAAGACCTGATGAAGTCTGTTTCACAGCAAGGGAAAGGCTTCACCACAACAGAAAAAACCACCCAGTATGACAGCAGCTAAATCAGCCACGCAGTACTGCTTGCAACATCTCCTGTAAGATATCAAAGCAAAAAAAGGTTGTTTTGTTTTGTTTTTAGATAAACAGAGGAGAAACTCAAAGTGTCCCAAACCTGTCACTTGTTACACTCTGCAGACAATATGTTGTAGCACTAGTTTGAATCTCCTTTCTATTTAGGTCACAGTTCCTGCTACTCCCACAAGTTACACTGTAGGACAGAGAAACTCCTCATATTGCTGCTATTACTTGCAGTGAATGTGGCAGTATATTGATTTTTGCTTTGTGTAACTGGCACTTGGTTTCATCACTACTCAGGAGAACAGGAATCATAACTGAAGTTATTTCACAGGTGCATGAGAAACTCCTAAAGCAGAAGATCCAGCATGTATCAGTAGACTCATACCAGAAGAAAAAAACAGCATTTATGCCTAAACAGACATTCGAAACCAAAGGCCATCTCAAGAACACCAGCTTTACAAATAGTGCTGCTCAGGGAATTAATAATTGGAAGAGACAGGCATTGAGAGCTATTCATAGACCTAGAAAGGTTGCAGAGGACACTCCTTCCTTCCCCCTCAAACTCTGGCATCCCCTCCTCAAGTACACTAGCATGCTTTTTTTAACCCATAGCTTTAAGGCACCAACTTCCACACTATCAAAGTGCTGACAGTGGCAATGAAAAAAAAGGATATTCCCCAAATTCTGCTTGGGAACAGACCTTTTGGGCAGTTTCACCCTTTTGCCACCATCCTCTAGCTGCTGACTGCCACACATGAAACTTATCTCATGGTTCCCCAGAGGTCTTCAAATTTTTCAGAATATGTATTAAGACAGAAAAAGCCAGAACTATGCTAAGAGGATTTCAATTTAATATGGTAATGTTAAAGATTCAAAATCACAGTCATTGATTGCAGAAGCAGATTCACTAAAAAAAAATACAAGTGCAAGCATAAAAAGAGTTGATCACATTAGCAGAAGGATGTCCTGTGTGTCTGAGAGCAAAGAGAGGACAGAGACATGTTTGAGTGAGTTCACATGGCTTCACAGATGCTGGATACTCTCAGCCCAGGCTCTCAGATTTGCCATGGCTACAACATCCAGCACACATCAGGGTCACTAGATCCCAAGCAGACCTAGTCAGGCAATGTTTTGTATAAGGCAGCAGCCTAAGAATAGCTCAGTGTATTTATATAGGACTGTGGGTCATGCCACCACACAAGAGGATCAGCAGAACTCAGTTCCACTGGATCTTTCTGCTACAAGTCACAGAATATTCCTCACTGCCATAATGAAAGTGGAGCAGGACTAAGGGATGCTCAGCACCAGGAAGGACAGCTGGTTTTCTGGACAGTTATTCTCCACAAGGATCTAAACAGGATTTTGACACCAGACCAAAGAACTTAAAAAAAATCCCTAAACAGAAAGCAGCAGAGCAGAGCTGCAAAAATAACTCAGAACAAAGCCAAAGGGACTCACAGAACAGCAATGTACATGAAGCAGAACCTGAGGAATGGCAAGCTGTGTAAACTATTTAATTCTGCACATGTCCTGTTCTCACACAGCAATAGACAAAGAATCACTCTCACTTCCAACATTCAGTTCTGCTGTCCTTCCTCCAAAAGAAAGAGAGCTTACAGCAGCAAGTAACAGTCCATAACATCCTTATAAAACAAGCACATACAGGAACACACAGATACAGTAATAGGGAAAGAAGCTGGCAACATTTAGGAGGAAAAAAGTTTTTAGACCATGTGAAATTAGCCATCAGACATCATGCTGGGTTGCCAATTCCCAGTAAACACAATCATGCATTTTGTAAAGATGCTTAAATGCCATCTGAAAAAAAATACTGACTCCTGGTAGAACAGTTCCACGCTTTAGGTTTGTACCATGTAAGAGTCATCCTAGAGGAAAAAGCCTTTTGTGCAGACAAAGGTTTCCTTTTTCAAGGCCTGTTACTGAAGGAGTTTTTCAAGTTCAAGAATCTTACTTTTTTTTAAGAACACAGCTGGGCAGAATAGCATCCAAATTCAACAGTATCAGAGGCAGGGACTAGAGGTTCTCCAAACTGTGTCAAACCAGACTAACCCCTTCAGGCAACAATGTTTAAGGTAAGAAAAACAGTCATCTGTCTTTGAAAAATAACTAGGTCAAGAAAATACTCTGCTGTGGTTAGAAAAAACCCACAAGGCCATTTCTTGACAAACTCTATGACCCAAGTAACTCCAGTTTGGAATGTAGTTATCAGTTATGTTTCAGCACAGGAAATTCAAATCTGTTAGTGACAGCAAGATCATTTTAAGGAGCAAGACTGGAAAAAAGATGTTCCCCCTCTAACACTGCTCAACCTAAAAAAGATTTTTTAATAAATTAAGGACTCCATTAATTAGAAATTACAGCTGTAAGTAAAGGACTTTTTTCATCATAATGAAGGGGGGAATTACCCAAGATCTGGATTAGCCAAGCTCAGATGCATCTGAAATGGAGACCTAGATGGAGAGAATTCCTAGCCCCCTTCCCTCCCCTTATTTAAGCTACCTAGATATTCATCTTGTTCATGGCAGGAAGAGGTAAAAGCATCAAATTAAATCTGACATTATCTCAAACAACTTGGCAAACTGCAGATTAATCCTCAGGTTACATTGATACCAGAGTACATCAAGTCTCAGTTAACTGGGCCTATTTACTAAAACAGGACTGAAAAAATTAAAAGCATGTTTAAATTGAAGCCTTGTAGAAGCTGAAGGTATTGGGACAGGACCTGCTGGTCCTGCCTGAAGGATCTGTCATCAATATGAACAGTTCCTCCCCATAAGTCTGAGACTATACAAGAAGCCTCAGATGTGCCCTGGAGCTCTTAGGAAAAGCTTTCCCGTTCTACAACACCTACTTTGAAAGGCTTTCCTTCTCAAAAACGGCTGTTCCTTGGACAAGGTACAAAGACTAACAGCTCTAGTGTCAAAAAACCATCAATAACCAAAGGAACTCCACTAGTTTTGTACCAGGCACAGAGCTATAGATGAACAGCATCAGATGCACTGAAATAGCAGGGATTTGGAGACCACTGATGTTCAGCAGATACCAAATGCTATGGGCAGGACTCTCCCACAAGTGTGAGCTCTGATGATTAAGTGCCCCAGGCTACTCTCAGAAGCAGCCAAATACTTCTGGGCAACTGGAAACTTCTAGCTTACTGAAGTAATTATTTGTAGTACTTTGAACTAAGCTAAAAATACATAGTCTTTGATATATCAAGGATCCTTCTCATCAAAATCAGTATGAAGCTAGCACTACATGCACACTAATAGAGGCAAAATATATCACTTGTCCCCTTCACTATAACAATAATTACTTTTTAATAGACTACAATTTCATTTTTAATAGATTCTAGCTTAATCTGTGATGGCCTAAAACGTACCCACAAAAACTAGGCAAATAAAAAAAAACTAGAAGGTAACCCTGTGATATCAATTCATACTGGTTTTGTACTATGGTATAAAAAGCTAGCATTTAAAGGTTTCAAATATTAGATCAAATTATAAACTGGGTAGAGAATGTTCCTCTAAACCACCCCACTGAAAGTAAAAATACCTGTCAGGTGCTAAAGCTTAGCAGGACCAGGACACTAATTATCCATGATTCATTAGCCATGCCACAAATCTGTTACTGCTTCCTCATATGGAAAGTTCTTAAGGACTGTCATATTCTGAAGCCTGGCAGTCCAGAAGATGACTCACTCACTTTGAGACAAAACATTATTACCAAAATATAATGCCTGTTTCATACAGACATTGTAATCACCATTGTATTTGAAAGAGGAAAACAAGGAAAAGGAATTCAGCTTCCCTTCCTCTGAGTCCTCCTCATACAAAACTCAAACCACAGGGGTGGCAAGGGGAGGGGAGTGAGGAAGGGAAAAACAAATGCTAAAGTGGTTTCCATAAGCAAACCCTCCATAATTTCAAAGCATGTATGACATGAACATGCTGCAGAGTGACCACAGGAAAGCACAGCTTCAGGGCAGATAATGCCTTACACCAGTGCCTTGAATGCTGCCATTTGCTTAAGGACATCCTTAAACAACAAAAGCTCAAGTAGCTGGAGAGCCCAAACTTAAAATTACACAATAAAGGTTGTAAATAGAAGTGTTTCACAGTTAGCACATCTTCATCTACATAAAATAAAAGACAAGAAAATTTAAGCAGCAAGTGATGAAGGTCTGTAATTCAGAACAAGAAAGGATACAGTTTAAAGTTACTTTTTTTTCCACCCACAGAACTTACCTGAAAAAATTCATTCAAGTTCCCAATTAACACTTTATTGGATGATGCAGGGGCAGTCTCAATTACAACCCAGATTCAAAAAGAACTGGGAGGAAGTTGAGAAGCAGTTGCTTCAACATCTTATTTCATACTTAATTACTCATGCCCTTTTCTCTAGCTTCATTCAGTTGTAAAATTATCTGAACTGTTAAGTTCAAGAAATTCATAGAGCAAACATTAATTGCTATCAGAGATGTTTCTACTTGAGTTAAAAAGTTGCATTTTTTTTTTTTAAGGAAAATCAAAAATACTGAAAACCTTGAAATTCAAGCATCCCTCTCACAGTTTAATTGATTTTTGTACCATCAAGCATTGAGCACCCAAACTCATCACTCCAGTCTGCTGCTACAGAGTCTCCTACATCTCCCTCCTGCAGTATCTGCATTCTAAAGGCAGCCCTGCTCTGGCTTACACCACCTGCACAGGTACTGCAGCCACAAAGGTGCACACAGACTGCTCAAAAGCAAAGTGAATTCCACAGGGCACTGTCTCTGACAATGAAATCCACTTGGAGCTGAGCTACATGAGAGAGCCCACAAGTTCTACATGAATAGCTCACACAAGTCAGTTCAGTACACACCATTGACACCATCTGGGTTCTTAGGCCCTACAAGATTCACTGATAATTTATGACCTGTTCTGCCTTTCTTATAGGCAGATACTGTAAGGTTTATACAATGTTTGTCTCCTTCCGAAAAAAATCCATTAGATTAGGTACTATTCTTCATTAACAAACTGTTCTCACTTGCACAAAAATTCATCACAACACATTAAAGAACTAAAAATCACACTTAAATCTGTGCACCTCCTCAGGAGCAGAGAAAGTTCCTAATGTTTGCTCCCCCAAAGGCCCTTTAAAGTCAGTCATGGCACAAGTGTTGCCCTTAGGCACTTCTGCTACACACATTTTGGTGAAAATTCTCAGTTCTTTGTACAAGAGCATGTCTGTTTTCACCTGGTACAGTGCCTGAACTTATTTAAAAAATTAAAGCTTAATTTGCTGTGTTGCTTTGCTGGCTATTAAGCATAATACCCAGCTTAAAAATTAAAGATTTTAACATGCTTCACATTAAAAACCATCTGAGAAAGAATGGAAAATGAACATCAGCTTTGCAACACCACAGTGTTAATAGGAACTGTGTAATTATAGATAAGCCTTTTAACTGATGTTAACAAAGTCACTCTTGAAATAGAAAAATTTAGAGACCTCCTACGTTACTTTCACACAACAGATGTGCAGTTCATCTATTTAGGATTAGAAGGATGAAAGAGCTGTACAACTATGCCTGAAATGACAAAATCCAACTCAAAACTGATTGTCAGATAGTAACATAACGCTCAGTGGAAAAAACAGATTTTTGACAAGGTTAAAAAGCTGTCTTTAAGCTTAAGTCAACTACTTATGCCACAAATGCATACTCTAAAAATAGTTTCATACTCCTCTGAAAATACTACTGTTATTTAAACAAATTCCTGCTCAAACAATGGACACAGCAAAGAGACAAGTACTAGCTGCTACATATGATTAAGAAGTTCAGAAGAATCCTATACTGATTTATAATGGCATAAAATAAAGTTGTGATGGGAAGGTGCTGTTTTGGTTGTTTGGGGTTTCTTTTAACTATTTGGAGCCTAAACCCACTTACAGGCTTTTTATTCTGACACAATACACGTTAAAGAATTTTTTTTTTTTTTTTTTTTTTTTTTTTTTTGGTTTTGAAACCAGCAGTTGAGTATTTCTAACCGAAGTATTCCAACATAGGAAGTAGCATCTGTATAACACCTTATACAAGTAGGGTAAATAAAGCTTAAGATGACTGAAAAAGGTTCATCAGTTTCTACACAATATTCATTTCATTAATGTATTTTCTAGAGTACTTTGAAGAGGCTTAAATCAAGAGACCTAACTATTAGGGAAAGGAATAGTCTAAATGACTGGAAATGGAGATTGAGCTGAACACCTCACCTGGCCCTACTCAAGTCCTTGAAGCTCTGCAAGAAGCTCTCATCCCTGGCTATTATTTCTCAGAGCAAAAACTCCTGCTCATGTGTAATTCTGTAACTCATGGAAAAAAAAATATTCCAGGCCAAGAAAGCAGAGTCATTCATAAATTTTTCACAAAGCAGAGAAGTGTAGCTGGATACAGGCTCCCAGGCTCTAGGTACCACATTTAATATCTGCTATTCCTCCTCTTGCTCCTGCAGGAGTTGTTTTCAAATGGAGATTGAGACATCTCACATGTTTTTATTAACTAGAGGATGAGGAAGATTAAAGTTCTATTTCCATGAAATATTATCATGACAGTAGGAAAGAGATCCAAGAATACATAACACTATCTTAAGTGAGTCTGAATAACTTTTACAGCTTAGGCAAAACTGCCCCTGCTTCCCACAAAATACTCTTTTATCTGCTAAGGAAACCACATCCCTGGAGGCATTTAAAAGCCTACAGTAGACCAAATACTAGAAAAATATATATTGTGGGAAGTATTCATGCATGAACAGAGAAAGAAACAGGATGATTTAGGACATCTTTCCTCAGCCATGATTTCCACAATTGTTTTTTACAGATTGATAGCCAAATGTAAATAGCTACTCACACAGAATTTGATTCAAACTGGTTTACACAATTTTTTATTTAATTTGAGATTATGGGAGGTTTCATCACAGTACATAGCAGATGCATATTGCTTAACTTCAGAGATGCAAGTTTAACATACAGTCTAAGTCAAAAATACTTGGAAATTTATTAGACATCTGTTGTGCAGAGAGGTGCAGAGCTCAGGCATACCTGTGCTCTTCCAGCAGTCAGTGGTGCTGGGACTGCCACTGGTCATCACTGAAGTTGGCTCAAGAAATAAATGCCACAGGAGGAGGCATCTCAAGAAACTGCTCCCACCTTGCTCTCCAAGGAGAATTTCTTCCTGATCTTAGCCATTCTCTGGCCTGTTAACTGATTGATGTCAGACAAATATAGCTTGACCAACTTCTAGCAGATTGAAGCCAACTTGCACTTCATTGTTCAAACTCCTGCAGGCATAGCAGGAGTTTATCTTAGCTCTACTGAAGCTTAAAGAACCTGCAAGTACCTTACTGTACTCACTTTCATTCAGACATTTGTCCTCCAAGACAAGATTACTCTTAAAGAAAAACTACACTGAAATATTGAAGTCTTTAGCCTCTTGCACATAGGGGGATGCTGCATGGGCAAAGAGTAGAAAAATTCTCCTTGAGGTTCACTGCTCACAATTTATTTCCAGCTATAAATTATATTTATGCCTAGATTACACAAAATGAATTTAAAACACTGTTTTACTTAGCTGGGCAATTTTGATACAATGTTGATATTTGAAATACAAATCATGTTATCTTTTGCTTTCTTGGTTTATGATCACTTACAGAAATTACCACCACAGGAAGAAAAAAAAAGCCCAACAAGTCCCCAAGTGTTTTTCAAAGCAAAGGCAGGCCAGGATTAGTTCTATTTTTCAAATGTGAAGTTAAAGGCTCCCCTGGTAATAGGCATTTCATTTTTAAAAAAGAACTAAAATTCTGTTCCAGGCTCAAGTACTTCATTCATAGCTGTTCTTTTTGGTCTCAATCTTATACAAGGGAAAACTACTACTGTTATACATCCATGTTTGCCACCATTTCATTGATCCCAATCAACCCCAGCCCAATCCTTCTGTACATATTACTCATCTGTATTGTATTTTCCACAAACCATATTCCAAAACCCAAGGGCACTGAGGGTGCCCTGCAGCATAAGATACCCACACAGAGTGTAAGGACATGTACCACCCACTCCATCTGAGCAGTGCTGCACCATCCCTGCACCACTGAACTGCAACATGTCAGACACAGGTGGAAAAGCCAGACCTACATTCTGACCATGAGGTGCTGTAGCACATCGTGCAAGTGAATCACAGGAGCTGAAGTGATGAAGTGCTGCAGTTGTAATTAAAGACCCTTCCCAAATCACACTGCACTCGTGTGCAGGGCACAGAGCAGCCTTTGCTGACTCCACAAGCAGAACTGCCACCTACCCCAAATAACCTGTTTGTTCCCATTTAGACAGGAGGCTACGAGAGACAGGCTTTACATAAGCATCTCAAGCTATTTAAAGCAACATGTTTACTATTTCCAGAACGCAATCTGAATGAACTTCATGAGCCAGCACTTAACCTACTTGAGCCAGTGCAGCCCTGACTCACAGGGCAGGCACCCTGTGAGCTTAGTGAGGGACTTGATATCACTTCTTTATCTGGTACAAGCTAAAGCAGCAACCTGGGAGAGAGCTTAACAAAAGGGAGCAGCTCCTTCACTACACTAATCACAACAAGAATTCAATGAATTAAAAAGAATGCTTCTACATTTGCTTAAACTTAGTGAGGTCACAGTGTGGCTAATGCATAAACCTGTCCCCATACTAACCATTACAGTAACCTCAAAGATCAAAACCCAGCCATTGCCTGGTAGTTCTCAGACTGCAACCACACATTTTGTTACCCTGGCTTATATAACTCAATAAAATAATTGGTATTATAGCTCACCCTTGTAGCTATTTACAATGGCTTCTACAAACTGGCCCACCCAAATGAACCAAGTAAGTGGATGTAGAGATTGCACAACAGAGATCAGGAGTTACCAGGAAAGCCTCTGTAATAAAAGCAGCAGCAATCTGACCCATCTGACCCAAGTTCAGTTGCAACACTGCTGATGTGCTGTGCCTTTTATTAAGTACTGCCTTCTCCTCCCACCCTTCACAAATCCACCCCCAAAATTCACCTCTGCTTCTGTGTATGTTTTTAAACAGCTGTTTCAACCAACTGCTGTTGAAATCACTACCAACTAGTCCTGCTGCTTATTCTGACATGTAAGTGATACTAATTTTGCTGTTTTGGTCAAAGTTGATGTATTTGACTCATTTGTTCACACCCACCCTGTGAGAAACCCTCATTCCTATACAGAGCCTTTACACCACTGCTACCTGCAGCATAAAGGCAGTAGTCATATAGCAATTTTAACTCAATTTACTTTAAGGATCAAAGTTATTCAAATGTTTTGCCTGCTGTTGAGCTGAAACTTCAAGGAAGACTAACTCAAGCATTCAGGTGTTGCAGGTGACGAAGAACTGCTTACAAAAATTAGATTGTTGCCTAACACCATGCAGGTCCAAGATACGGGATTTAAAAAGCTGATTATCAATAGAAAATAGCTTTATCAGCACTTGTCAGAGTTTGAACCACTGATGCACACTGTGAAAGCCCCAAGATGCACACTGGCAGGAGCCAGGCCATGCTGGAGGAAGTATCACATTGCACATTCATTGTTCCTGCATCCCTCAAAGCAGCTGCTCTGGCTGGGCAGGGTGCCAGCTGCAGCTTTGACCTGACCTGGTGTGGCACTTAGGAGCTCTCAGTACCAAGAAAACCCAGTAGTAGAAAATCCAGATGACTTTCAAGCATTTCTAAGAAAAGAAGCACCCTGTACTAGGAAAGTACAGCTTCAGTCCTGAGTTATTTGACTGTTTAGAAACCCCTAAAACTCTTCATTGTGTTGTCTTATCACTCTAATGTTAATTAATGCATGAGGTGCCCCAGGATTCAATAGTTGAAACTATTACTTATGTGGATAAAGCCAGGTATTTGGTGTTAACTATTTAAACAGACCAAGCACCACTTCACAGAAAACACAAACAGTTTGGGATTTTAAAGTATGCTACCAGGATTATTACTCTCTGGAACCTCATGCCACCACACTGGGGGAGGAGTAACACAAGAATGTTGAACACCAGAAAGACTTCAAACTACAGTGTGTTGTTTGATCTAAAACAGAATTAAATCTCACTGTCACAGTAAAACTTGCTTACACACCAAAAAACATGTGCAACCTCTTGGCTGCTCTTGCCTTGTCGCACCTCAGGATCAACTGACATAACTCACAAAGCAGAAAACTGGAAAAAACTCAGCAGTTTCCACTTCAGTAAAGAAACATTTCTCTCCTCATACTGCAGTTAGCAGTCTAAACACCACCTTGACTCATTCAGTGGCAGCCTCTGAGACAGAGTGGATTTGCTGCAGGAGAGCACAAGCCCGGAGAGGCTCTTGGCCACACTCAGGCATCTCCAAACAGCAGGGTGACACAATGTCTGCTGCCAGGGAGGAGGGCTGGCACTGCTCGCTGCAGCCAGCTTCTCCTCTCATTCTTCTTTCTGATTTGCTTGTGAACAAGTGCTCAGAGGGCACAGACACAGCGTTCTGCTGCGCTACAACTCCTACAGCTCTCCTTGCACACAAAACTGAATGGAGAAAGTAATTTTGAGCCTTCGGGGGCTGGAAACAGCTCTTGCTTTTGTTATCTTTTCCTACAGTCTTTTCCACTTGTTTTTACAGCTGTCTTCATGTCCTAGGTCTGATGTTTCACAAGTTTGAATTTTCAGCTTCTAGTGCAGGAAAAGATCCTTCCCAAATTT
Source organism: Agelaius tricolor (assembly GCF_023055355.1). Lineage (NCBI taxonomy): Eukaryota > Metazoa > Chordata > Aves > Passeriformes > Icteridae > Agelaius > Agelaius tricolor. The sequence goes on from NW_027269284.1 coordinate 5,262,134, forward strand.
AGCATTATGTGAGAGCTAAGCAGGCCTGAACAGAAATCTGCCTGAACACTTCAATCTCTTTCTACATACATGAATCACTTTACTGGATATTAATGCAGCATTTTGCATGAGAATTGAAGGTATGGAATATTCCTTCCCAAGAGGGCATGAAAACCTAAACCAGAGGGGGAGTGCAGTGGAGTGTGAAGGTCTGTGGAAGAATAAAACAAAGTCAAAGTACATAGAAATAAACAGTTTATGGTATTCAGAGCTGCCCAATTTCTTTACCTCTTCTAAATAAAGGTGTAAATCAGAATATTAAAGATGCGACAGTGGAAGGAGCAAGCCAGGAACAAGGACAGAAATTAAGAACAGGCATGGATAAATTAATAATCTGAATTTTCTCATCAATGAATTCTGAACTTAAAAAGCAATGACAATGGAAACTTTGCTTTCAGAATTAGACTTTTGATTTTCTAGCACTAACATTTATTAAATTAATAGGGACTGAAACAACAATCAACAAGATTGTACGTTTTCAGAACTCCACTAGCAAAAAAAACCCAGTTCAGTAGTGAAAAGAAGTCCAAAACACAAAAAGCCAATACCAAAACAAAAACAAGAAAATAAAACACATCAAACCAAAACACACCTTTCATCCCCTTCTGCCTCTAAAGCTTCACCCAACCACAGCTATTCAAGATCTTCATTGAGATGTAAGAGCCTTTGCTTCAAGCTGAAGTAAATAAATCATTTATTGCTGATTAATACTGATTTGAGAGAATTCCTTGCTGAGAAGCCTTCTGCAGCTTTAGCAGGTGTTTGTGTAAACCTCTCAGGACACCAGAGCATTGGCAGAAATGTCTGCAGCCCCAAAACTTTCATCTTCAAGCAGTTGTGGCTCCAATATACCACCTTCAGATCTATCATAAATCATATCTGCCCTATGTAAAGTTCTCCACAAGCACTATTATCTAACTGCTGACCTGGTTTTGAGCAACCATTTGGTAAGTTGAGCTTTTTAGGAAGACTGGAGAAGATCAAAATATTTGCAGTAAAGCTTAAAACAAAAATCCTTAAAAGTGCTTGTTTTCAACAGAGGTCTTTCATAAACTGACTTGGAAGTGAATTTGAAATCACAGAAAAGGTATTTTTGGAAACAATAAGGAGCCATCAAGATACATGAAAGGAAGGACTTACTGAACTTTCCCTAATGGTAGCCCTGATCTTCACTGAGCTCTATGCAGATATAGGACACCTTGTATGACACTTCAAAACAAGCTTTCTGTAGTATTAGCTCATGACATTGTGCACAGCAGTAATTTTGCTGAAGACCACAATGTAAATTTCAAAGCATATACATCTGCTAGGATTTGGGGCATGCAGAGAAGGTAAGATAAGACTTCTAAAATAAAATGGGTAAGCCAGCTGACATTCTAAAAAACCCTGATATTCCTTGGAAACTTAATTTTTGCTTCAAATGCTTCCAGTACTTGTCTCATTTTTCAACAGACGCTTTCATTAAGGTTTAGCGTGTTTGGAAATTGATGTATTTCCAAGCTATAGTTTGTGCCTTGGAATAAAAAGACAGTAGTATCTTAATAGGAAGATTCTACTGAAATGGCTGGAAAGAAAGCATCAGGTCTTGACACTGCACAATAAACTACTCATCATGAAATCATCAATTCAAAATAGTCTTATAGGAAAAGCAGTCAAGACTGGCTAAATATTAGTGCATATACAATTCTGCAGCAATTCTAAACTGCCAAAAAACTTCCTATAGACATGGGCTGTAACAGGTTTCCTCCATATACACTGCTGTATGGATTATTTAAAAAGGTGCAAGATCTGAGAAACTGAAGCTATTCAGTAGCCTGAAATATTGCATCTCACCTCCAGAGCTTGAAGAATGCAAGCACTGAGCCTAGCCAAAAAAGGGGCAGGTTTTCAATTTTACATAAAGAAACCTGCATTAGACCACACAGGCAGTTGAAAGGCAAATCCAATAATACTTCTGGTCTAGATTAGCAAACTAATCCCAACAGTGATTAACACAGAGAAACAGGTAAAATCTGATTAGCTAACTAGTAAACTTGCATCTTAGCCAAAACTCAGAACACTGTCTAGTCATACCTAGAACAGAACTGATTATCAACCTTATCAGTAACTACACAGATTGCTTTACCCCCACAGCTCCACCAAAAATGTTATATTTTTAAAGAGGAAAATCCTTTAAGATATAAGGAAGTTGTTTCCAAAAGTAAAAGGGAAGGACAGTTGTCACCACAGACTTTTACCCAAGTGGATATAAATCAGTTAGCATCAGATAGTTCCAGTATCTATCTTACTGGTATTTTGATGTAAAGCCTACTAATATTGGGGTATCATAAACTGCATGTTTTAGCCAACACTGTGTCCTATTCTATTTCTTTTTCTTTCTATTTTCTTTTGCACAGTGTATCACATACAGAGACACTGGTACACAACTATGTCCCTTCCTTACAATTTTACTGCTACTTTTGCAAACTGTCTCCTCACCACTGGTCATAACAGAACTATCACACAAACCTTCCAAGTCTGGTATCTACTGAAGGCAGTAGGGCACAAAGTGTTCTCTGACCATAATGTTGGATTCAGTTTTACACTTTTAACTGTAGCACTCAACTCTGCTGACCAAGAAACTCCAAAGAAGCGAGTTCTGTTACATGCATTTGCATTACATACAAAGTATAGGCATGAACTGAAGTTTTCTAGCTCTTGAATCAGCACCTCTACTCTATGAGGAGGGAAGTAGAACTCTTAAATAAAATTCTGGAGGAAAACACCTCTCCATTGAGCTAGAGCACGTGTAGTTGCCATATTAGAATACTATCTCTTTCCAACTGCTTATTTGAAGCTCCTTTAGTTAATCCATTTATACAGAGGTTTGCTTGCTCTTATTTAGCTTCATAGAATTACTCAAACCAAGGAAAGGCCTAATCAAACAGATTTGCAGGAAGATTACTCCAAAATCATTGCACTGGGGAACACAGTCAACTTTTTGCTACCATGTCTACTCCATTCCCCATGGCCTCCTTGCTTTTCAAAAAGCAAGCTATTTTTCTGTGGTCTCTGCTTTTAAGCATCTTTTCAGAGCTCTCAACATTCTATATGAAGTAGAATGCACTTCAACAACTGGGTTCCACAGGCAGAACCTAAGTAGCATTAGGGTATAGTGCAAGCAACCTGCTCTCCTGCCAAAGGTGACAGACCCAGGGCACAAGCAAACCTGCAACACCTACAAATCAGTGCTGCTGATCTAGAAACAACCTTTCTGCAAAAGAGCACCCTTCCCACACTGAGCAAAGCAAAATCTCACCCGTGTCATTTTAAAAAAGTCTAAGGATGGCCTGTTCCATCGTACATCCTCCTCCCGTCTGCGCTTCAGCCGGCTTTTCTTCTCGTTCAGCACGCAGGGCTGCGAGCGGCACCTGAGCAGGCCCTGCCGCCGGCTGAGCTCGGGTGTGGAGGTGGGAGTGCTGCTGGCTGAAGGCAAGAGATTCCCCGTCTCGGTGATGTGCTCCTGGGAGAGGGACAGGCGGCGCCTTGGGTTAAAGTCACAAGGGCCTCCGGAATTCCAGCGGGTGCTGGAGCTCGTGCTGCCCTCGCTGCTGTCCACAAACCCGCTGCTGGCAGAGGAAGGCCTGGGTACTGGAGAGGTGTTGAAGCTGGTGATGGTGAAGACGTTGTTGAGGGACAGGATGTTCTGTGGCAGGCTGATGCTTGTGCTTCTCTGCAAGGTGGCACTTCCGTGGCTGTTGCAGCGCTGCAAGGTAGCGCTGCCGCCGCTGTTACAGCGTCTCTTTGACACAGGAGTCCAAACCTTGGAGCTGCCGGGCTTCCAGGGGGAGCGGCAGCGCGCCAGCTCGTCCGGCTCCGACAGCGAGCGGCAGTGGCGCTTGGTGGGCGGCGCCAGGGGCTGGCCCGAGTTCTCGTTCAGGTTCAGCTCGCTGATCCATCCCGACACCATGGATGTGCTGGAGGGCTCCTGCTGCCACGGCAGGCTGCCATTGCTGGCAGCGCCGGTGCTGAACGGGCACACTGGGAAAGGGTAAGCTGAGCTCCTGGTGGTGTCAGGCTGAATTGGGTAACCCCCATTTAAAGCTTTCCAAGGACTGTCTTCTGAAAGCAAGAGAAGATACAGGTGAGAGGTGAAAGGAGAAAAAAAACTAGGCTTAACACAAATCGTTCCATGTAAAGCCATCAAAATCATCTTTAGAAGGATGAGCCATAAGTACTCAGTTCCTAATCAAAATTTCACACTATAAAAAAAAGTAGAAAATTCAAAAACACAAAGACCAAAGTATTTAATCAGGAACCAATCCAGGCATTCCTTGTTGATACATTTTCCTTTACACTGAATAACTACAATGGGTTTTTTTCAGTGAGCAACAGGACAGTTTCCTAGTGCACAGCACACACTGCAATTAAATCAGACTAGTGAACAAGCTCAGGTACAACCAAAACAGATTAACAACACAAGAAGCTGTTGAGACATGGATTCTTGCAAGAAGCCATCAGGGAACTTTTTATTTTTTTATGCAAGAGCTGGATAATCACTTCAAACTGCTGTTCTTCATTTAGCTCTTATGCTTTTCTATTAAAAACACCTTATTAAAGAAAACTTCCAAAGGGTGTTCACATTCTCTGCTCTAAAAAACTTTAAATTAGAAACAGTATAAAGTTAAATCATGAAGACTGTTGCTTCCCCCCTTACACTCTGACTACAAGAAAAAAACCCCAAATCTTAATTTAATGCATAAAATAAAGTATCCCTTAAAAACCTCCTGCAAGTCTTACTGTGAATGCAGACATAGTGCACAACTTCTCATCTGAAGTGGCAATGCTGGGTTAAAAGCAGTCTGCCAGTGCAGCCTCTCACTCTTTTGTGAAGTGTTTCTTTGAGAACATTCTGCACATTTTACAGCTGTTCCTCCACATTATACAATGAAGTGTAAGAAGAACTACAGCAGACTTTGGATTTGCAAATTGAAAAGCAGCAAAACTGTTGGCCAGCTAACAGTGCTTCATGCTTGGTTAGAAAATTTGCTAATTTAAACCAATTAGCCAAATAAGTTTCACTTATCCTGGCTTTAAAGAAAGAACATTTAAAATACCCATTTTTTCCCATACACCTACTTTAAGAACCTAGATAGAGCCTAAACATTGAATACTAGTATATTCCTATGGTTGATTTTCTAAACTAAGTTTTAGAGTAATAAACAGCTAAAAGACTTGCTGAGTAGCTTTAAAAGTTGCAAACCCAAATAGTTGTACATGTTCCATGCCCAAAGTATGTCATGGATTATCCTGTTTATTTGGATCTTATTTAAAGAACACCCTATTGTCTCAAAATCATTTAACTGTGCAGACAGCTGGCCTATTCAAACATGTTTTATTAGAATTCCTCTGTCCTTCCTCCTCCATTCTTTCAGATGGGTACAACCACATACTGTGCTTTGCCTTAAGCATGCAAGCTCTTCAAGGCAGGGACCATCCATAATTCAATGCAAGTAAAAGAGCCAACACAATAGGGTCCAGCTAATGTATAAAACTCCTAGCATCTACTGTAGGACAATTTCCTAGCTGGAACTCACCTGATTTTTTAAAATCCTTCAGAAGCTTTCTTCCAGGCTAGGAGACTTATTTAAAAGTTTAATGTAAAAATAAAAATGCCAAGAATCTGTGTTTTAATTGTTTACATGGCAGAAGCACCTAATAATTTAGTCTGGAAAACAGCTCTAAGATCAGAGTCCAATCATTAACTTAAATCCACCAAGTCCACCACTAAACCATGTTCTAGGTGCCACATCTACATGTGTTTTAAATACCTGCAGGGATGGTGACTCCAGCACTGCCCTGGGCAGCCAGTTTCCATACTTGACAACCCTTCCAGTGAATAAATGTTTCCTAACATCCAATCTAGGCCTCCCCTGGTGCAACTTGAGGCCGTTTCCTCTTGTCCTGTCACCTGCTATTCAGGAGAAGCCTTTCCCTCATGCACAGGAGAGGTCACCTCATTAGAGAAGGAGACTGAGTTGGTTAAGCAGGACCTGCCTTTCATAAAGCCCACACTGATAGGCCTGTAGCTCCCAGATCCTCCTCCAGGCCCTGCTGGTAGATGAGTGCCACATTTGGTGACCTCCAGTCACCTGGGACCTCCCCAGAGAACCAGGACTGCTGGTAAATGCCAGAGTGGCTCAGTGAGCCCACCCATGACTCCCTCAGTCCTCCTGGGTGGATCCCATGCAGCCCCACAGACCTGTGTGGGTCCAAGTGATGCAGCAGATCTCTGACCATTTCCCCTTGGATTATGGGGGCTTCATTCTGCTCCCCATCCCTGTCTCCCACCTCAAGGGGCTGAGCACCCAGAGAACAACTGGTCTTACTGTTCAAGACTGTGGCAAAGAAGGCATTAAGCACCTCAGCTTGTATCAGCCTTGCATCCAGTAAAGGATGGACATTCTCCTTAGCCCTCCTGCTGTTGCTGAAGCATTTACAGAGACATTTTAATTGTGTTTTATGGCAGTAGCCAGATCAGCTTCTTGTTGAACTCTGGCCCTTCTAATTGTCTCCCTGCATAACCTGACAACATCCTTATAGTCCTCCTGAGTTGCCTTCCCCTCCCTCCAAAGGTCACCTCTCCTGGCTTTTTTTCCTTAGCCTTGAGCTCCAACCAAAGCTCTCTGTTTAATCAGGGCAATCATCTTCCCCACTGGCTCATCTTTCAACAGCCTGCACCTTTAACATTTCCTTCTTAAAGCACATCCAGCCTTCCTGGACTCCTCTGCCATTCAGGACTGCCTCCCAAAGGATTCTGCCAACCAGCCTCCTACTTCTGCCCTCCAGAAGTTCCAGGTGGCAGCTCTCCTAATCCCTGCCTGCTCCCTTCTCCAAGGATCAAACCCCAGGCAGCCTCTGATCACCACATCACCACCAGTCCTTCCCTGTTTGAAACCAGCAGGGTCTCTCCCTGGGCTGAGCTCACTCCTCAGCTGCATCAGGGAGTTTTCTTCCACAAAGTCCAGGAACCTCCTGGACTGCTTCCTCTCTGCTGTATTGTATTTCCAGCAGACATCTGGCGAGTTGAAGTCCCCCATGACAACAAGGACCAGCAATTGTGAGGCTTCTCCCAGCTGCTTGCAGAGTATTTTGTCTGCCTCTCTTGATCCTGGTTGGGTGGTCTATAACAGACTCCCACCAGGATACCTGCCTAGTTGGTAATGTTATTTCGACAAAGCACCATTTGAAACTTCTCACAAACCAAGATTCACATTTTATGAGGAATCCCACTGAGCAAATAAAAGTCCTCCTTGCTCAGAGAAAACATAACATGCAAAATTTCAACTCCACACCTTAATAAGGCAGTACAAAGTTCACATATCAATAACTGGAACTCTTCTTTTTGCTAGATGAAGCTTATTCTAATAGGACCAAGGGGGAATAAAAGCAAATAACACTTCTGTGAGGGCACTGGACTTCAGCTTCAGGTTTGCATCATGCTGGATGGTCTGTGTGGCAAAGAATATAATAAGGTGTACAAAGATTTCTACTAGCTGAGGAATCTGAAGATGCTTAACATGAAAAACAGCATTAGTGTGCTTCTGCAGGCCAAGGCAGATAATGAACAAAAAAAAAGTTACACGGGCTTTTTACTATGCAAAGCAGATCACAAGTACAAAACTAACAACCAGCTATTCCCAGTATTGTTCAAAGACCAGCTTAAACCAGCAGGCTCTACAGCAGCATGCTCCATCCCCCTCACCTTATTTACAAAAGAAAGGCTGCTTGCTATACCAATTACCTCAGTAAAACACAGCTAAGGTTTCTGAAGAACTTACCATTGATTTCGAAAGGGAACAAGCTGCCACTTTTGTTCAGCTTCTCAGATGAGTACTGAAATCAATCAGAAAAAAAAGTTTTAACTGTGGAAAGAGTCAGCATTCACTTCAAGGAATGTGCATGCAGTTTTTAGTTTTTTTATATGTGCAGCTAACAATGCCTTTAAAAAATGGGGTTTTCCAATGTAACTTGAAGAAATTCCTGAACAGCTGATCTTTATAAATAAGCCTCTGGCACCTAATTATTTGTAATGTTTTCTGATATATTGCTAAGTATCAAACTGTTTCAAGAGTTACAACATTAGCCCATGCGAATAAACTGGAAAATTAAGAGTGATAATTCATCCTTAATAAAAGAGCTTTGATCCAATTCTCATTTCAGCAGAGAGGAAATTACAATCTGGCAGTTGGGTTTCCATTTTCAATCTTAAGGCTAGAAGGCTAAACACTTCATCTTCAACTAAGGGACAGGAATAGCTTTATCTAAATTAAATATACAAGGTCTTGAAGTTCCCCACCATGAACACTGTTCCAATCAGGCTTTATTAGTATTTTACATTTTCTTACAATCAATGAAGTAGTAAAAAAAAAACCTGCAAAGTAGAAAAGCCATTGAAAAATACCTTTTCTATCATCAAAACATCTTTAGCAGACTGACTGCTTTTTAAATCTCAGCTTATTGGTGGAAAACAACATGACAGCCATGCTTAAAACAAGGTCTGTGTGTAAAGGCCTTCAATTAAGCCTCATCAGTAGCATCTACACAGTAAGACAAGTTTGTAACTAATTTACCTAAAAAAATATTACTACAAAGGCATTCTTAATGGTCTAGATTCCTCAGACAAAGCACAGAGCCTGCAAATCCAGCATCCTATAAAGGAGCTATAAATAAATGGCTCATAGCTCCATCAAGCCAAGGGTCATTATTCACTCCCCCACCACCACCTCAGGATGGAGAGGAAGATTGCTTTAAAAAACAGCAACACACTTTATGTGAACATTGTTCTTTGTGTATAGCCAAAGAAGATAGCATTGTACATACACTTCCTTTCCAGATACAAAGTCAATTTTTAAACAAACATCCTTGGGCTACAAAGCCTTTTCTTTTTTTTTCTGTACAGCAGCACATAGTGCTAGTGACAACTTTATATCCTTGAGCCCCACAGAGACAAACACTGAGCTGTGGTAATATTCCCTTGGTGTTATTGTTTCACAGGTAGGAAATAACAGAACACATTAAAGGATAGGACAGCAATGAGATTTTTGATCTTATTTTTTAATCAGCACCTGCATTATAAGACAAACCATTTCATTTTTACTTTGTAAACACATTTATAACCTCCTTCTAAAGAAGCTACTCTAAGTAAACAGCAGAACCCCAAGTTTAAATCTCCATTGGATCTGCTGTTAATTAGTCCAAACCATTTGAAGTCTGCAACTTGCCAGTTGCATAGAATTCACATTTAAAAAGCCAGTACCCATCTTCAATTTAATCAGGCACCAGCTTCATGTGAAACACAGGAGCACATTAAGGTAACAGTAGTTACATTTCAGCTGTCCCTAAAGGGAAAATGGACAAATTAGAGACTTAAAGATAAGATCTTCCAACAAATTCTTCCTTTCCATCATTCCCCAAATAAAAGGCAATATCAACCTATTCAACTATCAGACAGTAGCTACAGAAAATGTGTTTTCATAACAAAACTCTGTGTCAAAAAGTCTTATTTATCCTGAGCCAGATGAAAAGAGTAACAAGATGAGTTAATATGGGCATAATAGTTAGGGCTATTTAAAAGACTATTTATTCACACAGGCCAAGATATTCAATACCCATAAGGAAAAGAATCTCAAGGACAATCCTACATGGCAGCTGATACTTAAGTTTTTACAGTTTTCAGCCAAATGCATCTTTAAAAAGCTTCTCTTCATGAATGTCCAAGTTATTTGATTACCTGTACTTTTGCCACCTTAAAAAGCCTTGTCCATCAATTAGACTAAACTACTTTATCTTTGACAACTGCAGAGCACTGGAACCATTTGTCAGGGGCACTATGGAAACAGCAGGATCACATACACACAGACTCTGTGTCCTCCAGAGAACTGCAATGTTCCCTAACTCAGACAGCAACCTTGTCCTTCCAGCTATTTCTGACCAGGTTCTGGAGAAGTCAGTGCTCAGTTCCATTACAAAGCAGACACATCTCCTCTGCAACTTGGCATCTCTTACACAGAATCCTGCTAAGTCACAAATTTGCTAATTCTTTGGAGATTCAGACCAAAAACTCTAAGAACATGACATGTGACATCACATGCTGAAAGGGAGAGTAAGCTGCACTATTTCTATCAAAAGCTCAAGGCACTGAAATAAGGGTTGAGTGACTAAGAGGACAGCAAGTAACAAATCTCCTTTACAATATATGCTTGGCTTTCTACAACTGAAACAAAAATACTTGGAAACAGTGCCTGCTGGTGTGTTTTAACTACCTCTGGAAGCCTAAACTTGAGAAGACCCTGTCAGGCTGTAAATTTTTATAGGAGGGAGGATTTCTTTATTTAATCTATACAGCACATGGCACAGGTCCCACTAGATAGATATTACTGTAACAGGGCACTGAACCAGTTTATCAGCCCTCCTGGGCTGGCCACGCTCTACCCTCCCCCAGTCATTCCCTTTGTGCTAGGAGCTACCTGAAGCTTCCTCAATTCAGACTTTATTTTGTGATTATGCCTGAAAAGTGCTTGCAATTGCTGAGAACCTTGACAGGGAAGTCTGCTACCCCTCTGTGTGAAGGAAATTTTCCTTAGAATAAGGCCAAATTATTCAACAAGGTCACTTTCCTGAAGAGGAAACACATCCATCTTGCAACTACTGCTTTTTGAATAGATGTTAAAACATCCACAGAGATCTCATGCCTTTGGAGAATTTATTAGGGAAATAATGGCATATTTTAAGATAAACACATAAAACAATGAAACTACAAGTTTCACCTGAGGTTAGAATTGTTTGCTTCATGCCAAGAAGTGGATCTACTTGGAAATGCTTGTTCATAAATAGAATCTCTTTTGTGCAGCTGGACAGACTGTGTCCAAAAGGAAAGGAAAGGTGTGGTACAACATCTAGGACAGTGCTGCAAGTTTCAGTTGGTTTTCTGAATCTTAACAGCTGTTCTTTCATTAAAATACTCACTCAAAAAGACACCTAGTCTGAACTGAGTAAGTGGAAGAGCTGTGCAAGTGAGGCTGACAATGAATTATAATTTACATCACTAATTTTAAGTGTTCTTTGCTAGCAGAAGCCAACTGTAACAAAAATAATTCTGGCTATTCTTCTACACTCCAATGTGCTGCATTAAGGACTTCACAGCCTGTGCTATCTCTCCTCATTATACTCAGAATGACAACTTCATCTTCATACTTTTAAAATTAATGACTTTAATTTCAAGGCATTTTTTCCAGTTTCCAAGTATATTTGAGTTCCTCCAATTTATCAGCATCCTTTCCAAACCACAGGGATGCCATTGTTTATCATTCAAATACTAATTTAACCACCACCATACAGATGTGACTCAGTCTGAATAAGTCATGCCAGACCTCTGTCTCTCTACCAAATGTCCTCCAAATATGACTGGATATGAAATAGTGAGGAGGAACACTTTGACCTTTTCTCAGGATGCAAAGAAGTGATTAAGTCAAGTAGTCTGACAGTGGCTTTTTCTCTGAGGAAGAGAGTCTAATTCTACATCTTTTAACATAAATAAGACTCAAAAATTAAAAATAACAAACCCCCCCCACATGCCTGCAAGGAGTTTTACAGCAAAACTTGTTCCTTTCACAAATCCTTGACTGGCAGTGCTCATGTTTCCTTACTACCACACCTTGAAGTCTTTACAGCTCACATACTGTTACTTCACAAACCAACATGTGATTCTATACAGCAATATGAAAAAGATACAAGTTTAGTCAGAATACAGACAAATCCAAGACTTTTGAATTCTAAAAAAGTTTTGAGAGTTCAAGGGACTAGAAACCAACTATTTGATTTAGTGCTGCTGTCAACTCATGAAAGGCACAATGTGCTCACAGAACTTCTCACTTCTTTTGTGAGGTAGAGTTGAGCAACCAGGGACACTACTTTGTGAGCTACAATACCCAAATTGAGGAAAAAAGCTTGGGACAACCTTCCTGCTTCTACAGCAAGTCACTCAGTCATTTTCCTGAAGGCAGGTGCAGGACAAGGCTGTACAACATCACTGAGCATGCACTGTCTGAATTACACCAGCTTGGAAAATTAGCATGCCATTTAACAGAGCAGTAAAAAGCTGCAGCCAGTATTTTACAACATAAAAGAGAGGTACTTGGTCACCACACAGCTTACACAAATGAAAAAGTGTACTCTGTCCTATACATGTTGTCTTTGTGCCCAGCTCGGCTGCACAGTACATGGCTTTGAAAGAGCCATTCTTTCTTCTTTTATAACCCTCATTCATGAGCTGTATAACAGAATAGCTTTTCCCCAGCTATTTTATCTACTTGTGCCCAGACACTTGTGCAGATGCACAGTAAAAGGTATCACAAAACTGATAAGGTTTAACTATATTAACCCAGGCAAGAAAAGTTGGTCTTAATCCTCAATCAGCTCACAATGAGGTTCACCACATGGTGTCACAGAACTTTGTGCCAGCACAAGTAACAAAAGGTCCAGCCAAGATCACTTCAGAATTGCTCCAAACTGCTGCTATTAGAAGAAACTACAGCATTAACCTGAACTTCTTGCCAAAAAGCCTAAATGTGCTAGCAGTGATACCAAACCATCACCAGCAGCCTTTTTCTCTTAGTGACATTTAGCAATTGCCTTCACCAGTGGAAAAAGCACATTTTTTATCATCTTAGGTTCTCATTTTAGTCAGGAAGTCATTATTTGCTTCCATGAATCCTTTTTAGTAGGGAGCAACCTACTTGCACACTTTTATTCACACTTGCTTCTCTACTTCCACACCTCACTATGCAATTTCCACACTTTTTCAGGGTGCCATTGTGTACAAACAGAACCTGTTCCTGTCCTCAGAACCTATTTTCTGTAAGAACTACAGCACTTACAAAACCAATTACTTGACAGATAAAAGGAGGAGAGGAACAGGAGAAGGCTGAGGACGAAACAACTGATGAGACATCATGTGCCATTTTCCGCTCTACTTGTTCTTTTTCATGCTTTTTTAAAAGTCCAGATAAGGAGAGGAATAAAAAGCAACCAACCTGCAACACATTACAGCCAAAACACTCCTGTGCAGACTCCACACAGTGTAAAAGCAGTAATATGTCCTTCTCTGCTATTAGAGTCTGTGGTCCAAACTTTCAGTGACTTTTGGTAAAAAGACTGGAAAGTACAAGGTGCTGCTACATGTTTGTCACTAAACACTGCTACTGGCTGTAAGTCATTATTGGCTCACAATTAGGCCCCAGAGTTTAGTTACAAATTATGACACTGCCAGTTGACAGATACAGCAGATTCTCCTACAAACTGCATGACCCAAATGCTTCGTCAAACCAGACAAAATAAATGCAAGCTAAGTATGCACTTCTCCTGAGAGAGAACATCGTTTTAACACCTTAAATCTGTCTTTCAAGAATAGCACATATCTAAGGGGCAGGTGAAATAAAAGTAAAATCAATTATTGTAAGAACTCTAAATGGACCTGCTACAGTTTTGAAAATAAAACTGTTTGATTAATGTCCACTGTTACATATCCTTACTGGACAGGGAACTGCATACATGAGAATTGCAGGTGCTTGTGCACAAATTCCACCACATTCAAGGTATACTTCACTTGCTTTGGGCCCTTGAAATCAATAAGGAAGCAGTTCAGTTGTTTAAATAAGTTACAACACAGAATTTAAAAGTAACTGACATACTTCAGGTCCAATATTTGATTATTTTAAAAAGTAACAAGACTTGAGTTGAGCAACACCTTGACATTCAGTTAAGTTCTTTTGTGTCCCACTGGAACATTGAAGTTTGACTTACAGAAGGGTGCCACTGTAATTAAAGTCAGCAAAACAAAATTAGTGCATTCCATACAGAACATGGTTTCAGGGTTCTCAGGTAGGCACCTGGAAGTGACAAGAGACTTTTCTGCATTACTCACTCTGGAGTAGCTATTTCATTCACAAGAGAGATGTGAAGAGAACAGACTCCTTCATGCCTGAACTGCATGCTTGAACCACATAATGCACCCAGAGATTAAACCAGCAAGAATAACACTATAAACTACAAAGTTTTTCAGAGCACCAGACATCTGAGACACTGAAAAAGCCAGGATCCACTCTACCAGGAACAACAACAGTCTGGTAGCAACCTGACTTTTGGGTTAACTGTATTTGCTTGATGATCTGTTTTCCTTCTGCCCAATGCTGATACTTACCTATGTGGTAGTGAAAGATTTTCAGATATAAAGCTATCAAGCACCTGGACTGTATGGGGTGAAGGACACATTTCTATGGGTTGAAGTTTTCATTTTGCTAGTAAAAAAGGAATCTTGAGATGCTTGGATACTCCTTTTTAGTCATTAGAACACTATTTCATGAATCTGGCTTTTTGCTATTTAAAATGAAGTAGCAAGTTTTAAAAGATCATTAAAGTAAGAAAGCATCACTTCAGAAACAGACTGAACACTGAAGATCCACTTTTCCTTCCCATTACAACTCTCAACCAACCTTGCAAATCAATGCTAACTCAAATAGCTGAATTCTGGCTGCTCTGCATTCTCAAATCTGTTATGCATTTGTGAGTTCCTTGGCATTTCACATTTATTTCATGTTGTTTTGGTAGATCCTTACCAGATTAATATTGTATGTTTTACAGGTCAGATCATCCAAGCTCTGGTTCTGCAGCTTTTCTGTTATTAGTGTTACCATGGTAGTTGTTCCTTTTCCACTGCTCACACAAGTGTTGGAGGCTCTTCAGTCTCTTCTTTCAATACTCATGAGCCATTTCTGTTTTGGTCTAGAATCTTGAGATTTATGCTTCCATCTTACTGCCAAAGTTTATTTCCAAATGCTGTCAGTGTATCATGTCTGCTTTCCTGTAAAATTGGATTAGAAAAAAAGGAAAAAGTCAGAAAAATTCTTGCATATATAATAATTAGTATTGTAATAACACAACTCGTATTTGGACTATTCCCTCATGCAAATATATCACTTTGTGACCTGTGCTGATGGCCTGGCATTGCAGATTATACATCTCTCCTCATGAAAGAATACTCCTATTTGAGATTTCACTGATGAAAATTTCAGAAAGGAGATGAGACTCATTAATGATGCAGATCAGAGTATATGGTTTGGCTGTTTCCTGCTACTGAATTGCTTCTACCTCGGAGTTTAATCCAAGGCAGAGGGAAATCGTCCCCTCATTTAAACTACTGAAGCCTAAGCCAGGTATATTGGAACAGCACATGACACAGGCACTTACCCACCAAACTGTTCTGCATGTTTAACACTATTTGGCATGTTAAAACAGTCTACGTTATTTTTTCATCACTAATCCCCTCTTAAAAAGAAAAGTGAAACAGTGGGTAATAAACACTATACACACTTCCTAAACCCTCAGCTACTTTTAATATCTTGCCCTGTGGTTTTTTCAGCTTTTTCTTTAAAGGTTACATAATTGTTACCTGTCAGCAAACACCAGATCTGGTAACCAGGACAGATTCCCATACACACAAAAGTAACACAGACAACAGCTTTGATATCTTTATTCTGTGAGCAGTCATCTAAATCAAAAGCACTAGGTTCATCAGCTGCCTCTTCTTATCTTAAAAACCCTCTACATATTTTCTCTCTCTAGTGGCCTGCATTAACCATTCTTGATGATTTAAGCTGGCCAAGCATGCTCAGGGACCACTTATGGAATCTAAAGTGAGAAGAGATCTTCTTAGAGGTATTTCCAAATTTAAACATGAGGCTTTGGGAAGGAACATTGATGCCACCAGGACCATAAGCTTACTTACATTTTCCAGTTTTAACATCTACAGTTTAAAAAAAAGGCAGAAAATTATTCTCAAATAACATTTCCATAAAATATTGCCTCTTCTACACTATTAATTAGCTGTTTAAATAACCAGTAGTAGCAAGCAAAAAAAGCAACTTGAGGCTATGAGTCAAGTTAAACCCGCTTAAATCTAAGATATTAATATTAGTAATGGTGATGTTAGACTATCTTTTAAAACCTGTTGCCTTTAAGTACATCCTCAGATATGCTTTTCATATGCTAACCATGCACTATTTGACCTTCACAGCAGTCTGTTACACACCAGCCTCCCTCAGCCTGAGAGCTATCCCATAAATGTAACTTCTACCCAACTTTTGGCCTTGTTCCTATATCTATCTATATAATTTTTTTTTTGCTGTAAGATAGAATGCTTAGAAATGCTCTTCCACCACAAATAATGCTACCCAGATAGCTGGGAATTCAGCTGGTCTGTTTTTACTTCATGTGTCCTATCTTTAAGAAAAGCACACAACTTGAAATATATACATCATGTTCTGAAATTGCACCAGGTCAAATATTAAAAAACCCTCAAGTTCACGCACTCACTGGTAAAGGTGGCACCTACACTGCTCAATGTGAGCAGTCAAAGCCAATTGTGGCTCATGAAGTGCTGAAGCCAAGTTTGAGGGCAAGCATGGGAACACAGCAGTATCCAGGGCAGCACAATCAAACATTGCTGTGCCCCTTCCAAACCTGGTGGAGTTTAAAGTAAATCAGGAAATCAAGAATAGAAGTCACAAGAAAGGCTGACTGGAGGTCAGATGTTGTTCCTTTACAGGTTGAAAACATACTGAAGAACTTCATTACTGGTGCAAGACTTTCAGATCCATGTTAAGGACAAATGGTTCCACTGCTAAGAACCAGCTGAAAAGTTCAGCAGATGTTTAATTACTTCTATTAGGAAGAGCCATAGAAGAATTTGTAGGTTTTTATTTCCCTCAAGCAAAAAAATCAAAATCCAATAAAGCTACCAAAGATGGGAGAAAAACTAATCTGTAATCAGTTAATTATATTTTGCTTAGTACTTCAAATGTTTCACTGCAATTTTAAGTCAGCTTAATACAAGCTAAAGTAAGGAGAGACTAGACAGAATGACATTAGACTTTAGTTAATGAACCAATTGAATCCAAGGATAAAGGGAAAGCAAATGAAATCACAGAAGCACAGCACTTTCAGAATCATGCTGAACTGTAGTTACCCACATTCATAAATCCTACCAGCTACTGAAATTAGTATTTGGGCACTGCAACCATTCAGGCCCTTTCTGACAGCATGGGACCCAATCAGCTCTGAAACACAGGCAATGTGGAAACCCCCCCAGAAAGTTTCATTTTAGCAGCTCACACTTACTATAATAATTTTTCAAATGGAGACATGCTCCACTGACAAAGTTTTATTTTTAAGCATGGGGCAGGGACAAAAAGGTGCTATTAGCCTGAAAAGCCTTCATCGAGCTGCTCTCACTTTCTCCTGCTCCCCAGCACAAGTAAATTCCATTTCTCAATTTGAAACCCAACCCTGATAGCAGGGCTTGTAGTTCAGATCAGAAGCACACTTCACAAGTGAATTCCCTTCTCACCCTTCTTAAATGTGCTTGATCAGTACATTGGTATTAACTGTTTTACACCAGAAATCTGTTCTTACTGGGCACTCCTTGTTAAGGATGACACAACAAACGTTTCAAGTGGTCAAAATGTCACCATCACACTCCTACCACTGAAATGTCACCATCACACTCCTACCACTGAAAGCCATTCTAGGTTGCAGTTTGATGTACCTCAGCTGCCAACACATTCTCTTCCCTGGCTATTTGTGGCCCACAGCAGAGTGCCAGCACAAGTGTTTCTGCTCATCACAGAGAACTAGATCAAGGAATTTTTATAGCTGGGTGAAACCAAAACACTTCCTTTTGTTTCTGGGAAATGTTGTTTTCCAGCTGGATCGGCTCCCCAGAGTGGTTTGCCATGAACTGGACACAAATGTTTGTGTGGGAGCCTTGTGGGATGCTGACACTGCCTGTCCAAGTACCTGTCCAACCACAGTGTCAGAAAGAAAACAAATCCCCCACACAAGAAAGCCAGCAGAAATCAGCATTTCCTACACTGAGGCACACATATTCTACTTCAATTAGAAATTAGATACCTTCTCCTGAAGCATGGTTTGAATGTGTTTTGCTCCCATCTTCCTTTCCCAATTTGGACTCTTTTGACTGGTCAAACTTACCAGCTCAAAGGGGTCTGAAATCCTCCCTGCAGCCTCAGCAGCTTCACTCAGTGACCAAACTCCTGGTTCACTCTGGTTGAACTATGTACACTCTACAAGGAATTGTTTCCCTCATCTTTGCTAATTAATATTGGCTGCCAGGAGACAAGAGATTTTCAGAATGACTTATCTATGGTCATTTTAAATCTTTGTTATTATGTATTTGTAAGCTTTTTGTCCCTCAGTACCTCCTAGAGAGAAGCTCCTCACTTAATTTTCCTATTTTTGAGGGTTTAGTTTATTTATTTTGAGACTCTCTGCTATGGTATGTGTTTAATGGATCCACAGAGAGAGAGAGGAAACTGTTTACTTTATGCACTTTTTCCACCATGATATTTTTCTAGAGCTGCTTAAAGGCAGCCAACTTTATTTTTCAGTCTCTCCTTATCATACTCTTCATGCTTATCAGGCTGAATCCCTCTCAAACTGCTCAGCACTTCACACTAATTGGATTTTCAGTACTATGAACCATTTGACCATCCCTGTTAGGGCAATGAGGATGCTGCTGAATTCACATGTTTTCAGCTGCCTCATGGCAGAGATCTTGGCACAATGCAGTCCTGCCCTGGCCTCCAGGGAGCCTGCAAGGACAGCCCACAGGTGACACACCTCTGCTGTCACCACAGGCAGCAGCAGCAGAGCCAGGGGCTGCCAGTTCAAACAGGAACATCCTCCAAGCCCTGAGCTGATAACAATAGGCCTTGGAGCTCCAAGTTGGATGCAGTCCTACAAGATTATGGCCATCCTTCCCTGAGCACCCCATCCTTTGTGGAGCCTGATTAGGTAGGACAGTGAGCAAGCTGAGACCTCCAAGATAAACACACACAACAAAAGATGTTACTCAGTCTCTGTCCTGGGAGAGCCTTAATCTTCCTACGATCTCCTTGAGCTGGGGGGCAGAGGTGAGAGGTGGGGAGGAAGAGAAGATTTTTTTGTTGTTGTTGAAAGGCAGATTAATCAAAAGGAATAAATGGAATATAAAATTCAAACTCCAAATGCAAGCCAAAGCTAACATTCCTCAAAGCTGGAGAATGAGCTGTGATGGAATCAGTATCACCACTGTCTCTGATTTAAAGTTCTTTTCTATTCATTCTGAAGGCTGAGAAAGGTAAAGATTCATTATTATATCTCTATAGTACTACTAAAGGAGAGAGCAAGTTCAGCTACAAGTAGTAATGACTTGTAAAATCTCTGCCAAAATTAACAGTGGAGATAGAACAGAAGTGCTCATGTCACAAATTCTGTATCTTCTCAGTGACATCACTAGTGTCTTTTTTGGGGAAGACTACTAAAAATACAGATTATCCAACCTCCCAGTCAATTAAAGGATGTCAGAAGCTCATTCAGTTTGACAAGCTACTTTCAAAGAGATGAAGAGTCCTGATGAAGAACACAAAGCCAACACAAAAAAAAAATCTCTCCTTGGCTCTAAGAAAGTAAGGCAGCCAGACTCATTTCCAACCCACTCCTCCTCCTCCTCTGCATCCTGCAGGACAAAATGTTCCAGCAACAGCTCATCTCAATGGGAAAATTTACATTTGTTTGAAACACTTCTAACAATTTCTTCTCTGTTTCTGGAAGTTCTATCTTGGATAAAGAAGAAGAGATCACAAGATTTTTAGATGATTTCCCCATAACACAAATGTAGGTGTTTCTTGGTGATCACTGTTCCATTCTTTTTCTGCCCATGGCATTAAAATGACCTGTGAGAACACAGAGAGTTGCTCCCTCTGTGACTTCACATTATTTTCCACTCTTTGCTCTGAGTGCTGCATGGAAACTTTATTACCAACAATCCCATACATGCACTTAGCTTGCTCCCAGCAGAAGAAAAGGATTAGCTGGAGTCAAAATTCCAATTGGGATAAGCAGCTCCTTTAAAATATTATCTCTGCTTCAGCAAGCCAAAGGAGCTAATCACTGCAGCAGTACTAGCTCCAGGTCTAGGTGATCTTGCTACTAGACTCTAGATCAAAGGTGATGGGATTTTTTTGCCTCCTGGCACTTTCTGCAGCATCCAAGAAGCACTTCAGAATTGAAACACCAGATAAAACTGATCAAGTTTTAACTGAGCATCATCTGTCCCATCCCACTTATGCTTGAACCAACTCTAAGCTGGAAGACCAGCTTTTCAGAAACTGCTAAGCTAATACTTTATGCCATCTGACAACAAGCTACAAAATTTCTAAGTTTCCTGCAATGCAAAATTCCAAATTCCAAAAGGGAAGGGAATATTCTATTTCTAAAAATACATATTTACTACAGTGCTAAGAAGTTCATAGAGAGGCTAAGCATTCCTTACAACATAAGTCTATTATTAATAACTTTTAGCCCAGAAAAGTTGTTGAGAGCAGGCACTTAAAAGAGAATTATTTGGATTCTATCCTTTCCAGCATTAATCTGCAGTGTGGTTATTCAGCAAACCTTCCAAAATTCCACATCGAGTAAAAAAAAAAAAATCTGTTTTAATTAGAAAGCTTCCTACAGCTATAAAGTTATCAATTACCATTTTGGGGGATTGGTACTAAAAAGGGACACCTCCATTTCCAACTTATTATACTTCAGGCATCCCCTCAATGCCATTAACTAGCACCCCTTTATTTTCTGAGGTTCTTTACAAAGAGGTTTTTAACAGTACATCAAAATAACAGTTTCTGACCAAAAGGGACAAAGAGAAAGGGGTTTATAATCCTAGTCTGTATTCTGTAGAAACTGTTTCACAACATCTAAAAAATGCTGTTTAAATTGTAGTTGTTCTCCCTGAAGGGTCCAGATGTGACAAAATAAAGCCTTAACACCACACTCTACTCATTCTAGAACTCTCAACAAACAAACCAAAGAACCCAGTTTGCAATTTAGAGTTTCTCTAAAAGGACTGAAGGCAGATTCCACGAGTTACAGAACCTCTTCTCTTACTCCATGAAGTGCTTTCATAAACCAGTTTTTATTAGAAGGAAACTTCAGTATTATGAAGTGTTCAAAGCTTGGATTCAGGTTGACACAACTCCAGCACAGAACACCAAGAAGGGACAAGAAAAATAGGCTAGAAGACATCCTTTACATCAAGTTATGGCCACTGGAGACAAATTTCAGATATTCCACAGGCTCTAAAGCACAAGGAATATCAAGAGCTCAGAACTGTCTGCTGAAGAATATACACCATTAATGTGCAAGGCAGGACTACAGATCACCACTCTGAGGTTAAAATTAGGGTTTGGGTTGTTAATGCCCCCAGAGACAGACAAGACTAAATATTAGGTCCACTTACCTCAAATGCAGAAAAATCACTATTGAGCCCAGAATTTTACTGTTTGACCCTACAGCATCATCACTAAGACCAGTTGATCACTAAGGCAGTTGAGACAAAATATAAACTGTTACTAAAATAAAGCTGCATCCTACACACTCACTTCTACTCCACCTCCCACACTTCAGATCCAAGAGCTCCTAATGAGAAGGAAGGGAAGCCTCAACCATCACCCACAGCCTCTGGATCCCACTTTACTTCAAAAAGACAGGTGATATGCTGGAAAGAAGTTAAAGGTATCACCTTACTTTGGTATTACCTTTGATGGTATGGTTTCCCATCCTTAGCTGTACATTTCACCCAGCTTGGCTGAGGAACACATACAAAACAAAGCCCTAAAATAATTTAATACATTTTGAATTAGAACCAAAATATTTTACATGATGAACTGTTGTCTGTAATAAATACACCCCTTTTACTTCTCAAGTTACTGTCAGTAGTTTGGGTTTGGCTTTAAAGCAAGATGAGAGTCACCTTCCAGAAAGAAAAAAGAAGGGTGGAAATAGGCAATGTTCAACCTTTGTCACAGTTTATAAAGTACACTTCTCAAAGCAACAGAAGTGGTGAACTAAGCTCAAGAGACTTTTTCCAGGTCATACCTAATTAAAGCAGGGAATATATCACTACAGAAAACTAGGGCTAAGAACTCAACTCAGCCAGAGGTTAAAGCATTTCTTATTGCCAACTCATATCAGTAAGAAGTCAGTCTCTCAGGTTTAAACCTGTCTTTCAGCCCTGATGAAGGCCAAATACTCATATCACAGTCAAGTCATCCTGCATCTTTTAAAGTATCTTTGTCAGACAGGCCAACAGATGAGCTGTGCCTTGTGTCTGATGCTGTAGAAAGATGCTGTTCCAAGATGCTTATGTTACTTACACTCTTGCCTAAAATAATCCACCACAATGACAAGGCAAGGATTTCATTAATTTTGCTGAAGAATATTTACATCTACTCTGTTTGGAGTTCCATTTGAATGAGCCATCAGTGCTGGCCCATGACCAGTCACCTCCCTGCAATGTGAGATTTGGACACTCTCCTCAGCCCTACTGCAGAAAGCCCAAGGCTACAATGAAACATTGAGGAACAGAATCTGATCTACTGAGGCTTGAACACATGAACAGCAAGCCCTTGGCTTTTGCTGTAATTATGAACTAAATGAACTAACAGTCATTATTTCAACACTGAACTACTCAAACCAAGAGCTATTGCCTGTTTAAGCAATTCAGAACAGAACCTAGTGGGCAATCTCCACCTTTTTTACTGTAACCTTCAGTGAATATTAGTAAAAGCTTAAAGCTCAAGTCCTACACAAATTACTTTCACCTCCACATCCTGGTTTTATAAATATGCTATTTAAAACCAATGGAAGTATTTACTTCATAGACTCAAATAGTAGTTCATACTGATAATATTAGTGTTTGGAGAAATCTACCAGACTTTCACTAAAGCAAGTGATCCAGACTGTACAAGACTCATAAGATTTTTTTTCTAGGGCTTCAAGAATGAAAAAATAGATCAACTGGCCCTACTGCCAAGATAGTTGCTTCACTTCACCATTTAGAAAAGCCAGAGAGGATAAAAAAATAATAATGAGTAGTATCACCTACTTTTGCTTAGTGTTTGCCCTTAAAACTGGGAAGTAAAACAGACACATATGCATAGTTCATAAATACCCAGGACTGAAAAAAACAAAGGAATGACCCTTCACTTGTATGGCAGTGACAATGATTACCCCACATACATCCTGCTTCCCTGTGACAGAATGGAACAACACCAGCACTGAAGTGCTGTTCTATTACCAAAGCCTATGGGCTTGGAGCTGAGGGATTACACAAATCTCTTCCATACATCCTGCTCCCAAAACACACACAGCTAATAAACCTCCTCCTGTTTGCCTTCAGGTTCATTCTGAGGAGTTTCAGACATCTGGTTGGCTTGTTTAAAATAAAAAGCCCAACTAGTAGGTTTGTTTTTATGATCCCAAGTGTGAAATGTTCTTGCTGGAGGCCTCAGGCCAGGTGAAAAACACTTATGTTAAGATGCTACTTCATGGCATTTCAGGGATCTAATGAGCTATATAATCTGCACACAGGGAAGTCTCCCTTCATTAGCTTGCATACAACTATGGAAATTAAAAATGAGGAACCCATGGTAGTCCAAATATTCTTCAGTAAATAGTACAGCTGGTGAACTGCAGATAGCACTAAATTTATAACTCAAGTTCTGAGCAGTATTCCGTAAATATCCATACATCCCAATGCTTACAGCAACGTGAAGCACATTTCTCCAAGCCTCACTGTACTTATTTTTCATACTATGAGTAATATTTCCTTCTCATGACCAAGTATTATGCCCAATTTAGCAGCTTAAGAAAAGTGTGTCTTTGTCTCAAAATTGGAACTCTCCAGAAGATCACTGTACAACTATACTGAATGAGCATATGGATGTGTGTACCCTTATTTTAGCAGTTCACTGTTTACATATTTTCATATAAAAACCTAAAGAAAGCAAATTACAGGAAGAGTTTACACAACAGTAAAGTCTATGGAGGCTTCCATAAAAATAGTTAAAGCTTGCTGCTACATTATCTGTGTGGAAAGAACATGGAAATGCATTGAACAGATATGAAATATGGTGTGCAGCTGACAACCAAGTTCCATCTCATGGCCCAAACTTGTTCTCTATCACGGCTCACCATCTGCAATTTGTCACTGAAGAAACCCTACCTCATGTGGCAGGGGATACCACCTCAAGAGGTGGCACACAAAGATCCCAAGTTCTACAACACCCATGTAGTCACCATTAGAACCCAGAATATAGAACTAGATCCATTAGAACCCAGAAAATAGAACTCAAGTACCACACAGCTTTCAAATAGCAAAATTTTCTTTTAAATAAAGAGGTTTCGGTATCACACTACAAATAGCAAAACTGAGTGGTAGTTTAAAGAATTTCTTGTTGCTTTGCTAAACTATGGTTCCTATCAACTTAATAGTTGGTTTCCAACTTGTGTTTTGCACATACCACAAGCTTTTGAATGGTGAAGTCTCTGAAGGGATCTGCACTACATATAATCTGCTCTACATGTGACCTCTCAGTCCACAAATGACCCAAGTATGAGAAGACCACAAATTAAAGCCCATTAAAATAATGGAATCAAATACAAAGACAAAGGCAGTACACATCAATACTGTGTGTGCTCTCAGCATTCAATTCAGACATTACTTCAAGTGTCACCAGGGACATCCCTCTTGCCAGACCTATTAAAGGTATTTCAATAAAAATTAGTTCAGTTGAGCTGTGCAGTTCTGACTAGTTCACTAGACTATTTGAAAAGCCAGGTAACTACTTTGTCTCAATGCAGTCAGCCTTGAGCAGCACAGTGAACAGCTGGATCCAGGAAATGCTGTGGTAGAGGTCAGGACACAAACCAAGGGCTACACACTGCAGTAGGTATCTAGAAAAAGCACTTGTAACAATTACATCAACTAGTGAAATTTCATGAGACAAAGTTACACCATGTCAGAGAAGGGAAAAAAAGTGAACTACTTTAGCTACATTATTATGATTGTTTTTTCTTTAAATACTGGAAGAACGCCTTTGCTTGATGGAACAGCTCAGTATTTTCTGTGTGCTACCCCAATACTACCTGATGTTCAATGAACAGCTCATTACTTCTAGCAGCAAATTCTATGGAAAGATTTACTTGTCAAAGGGGATCCACAGAAGTCACCAAAACTCCAAATTACAAAGTTCACTCACAGAGGATGGGCTACAAAGCCTTAATGTAAAACCATGCCCCTGATACAGGAAGCAAACAGGCACGAGGTGCCAATTAGTACACAAATACTATAGGCCATACTTCAGTCAGTATAAACCAAAATAACTACTTTATTTGAGCACAAAAATGCCAGTAGAAAAATGAGTGTTGAGGAAGGCCTTCACTTTTAACCTTCCCTGAGTGGGACAGAAATGTAGCAGCTTTGAATGGCACAAGTTAAGTCACCTGGCAAGTCCAGCACATAACATTCACAGACAGCAACTGTGCAAAGGAGGACAGGACCAAGAGTGTTGGAGGAGAAATGGAAACCTCCCACTTGGGCAGGTACCTTTACAGCATTCTGACAAGATCAACTTTGGTAACCAAGCTGAAGCACAAAACAGTAAAGATTTATCTGATGGAGTCAACAGTACCAGAGATGTGGTCTTTCAAATGATCTTTCAATGCTGACAAAAAGTGCACCCATCTAAGCTTCCTTTAAACTAAACCTCTGAAATTACACCTGGGTTCCTGGTATCTTCACACATGCAAAGGTTAAATCACTATAATCTGCAAAAAGTGGTGACATCTTTTCTGCTGAAGAGCTGAAACAAACAACTGTGTTGGGGAAGTTACTGGCTGAGCACCTGGACTCAAGAAGAACTGAAGTGATAAACAAAGTTCTGACAGCTGCAGCCTTTTCTGCAGGTGCAACAGGCATTTACTTCATGGCAGTTTGGCTCAGTTCAACAGCCAGTTCAGAACTCAGAAATAGGTTTGGTATTATTTGATCAGCTTGTGCTCCAGTGAGAAAAGAACAAAGGGAAGGTCCCCCCAAACTAGTTCCAAAGTTTAAAACTGTCTATTTAACAGGACTATAAAGTTTAATCTCAAGAACACATGGAATTTTGCAGCCAACTATGTTAGCAAAATTGGAGTATCACACTTTACACAGAAAAACCTGCCACAGCCATGAACACACCTTGAAAGAGCTTTTCTGAACACAGCCTCCCCATAATCCTGTTTAAGGTCTAACACTTACAAACAACTATTAACCTAAAGTACACTCTGCACAAATTTCACCATCCACATTGCCTTTAACTTCCCAACACCAGCTGATGCTGCCTTGCTGCTCTGGTAAGATTCTGTGGGCTCAGAGTGGTCACTGAGGTAATCCCATCTAACAAACACTCAATATCTTTAGCAAAGGACTATCAGACTTTCTAAACCTCTGCTCAATTTAACACTGCAGCATGGTTTCAAAGTGTATCCTTAGAGCATCCAGTGGAAAGAATGAGTGGAAGACTCATTATTCCAGCCTATAGCCAGGCACAATAAAACTTCTAACTACACTCAAATACATGTGTGATGAGAGAGAATAAACTGCTACACATGCAAGGACTATAAATAAGGCAATGATAAGAGCAAGTCTAAGGGAATTCTTGAATGGCAGAGATGTAAAGAAAGTTTAGAGAAGGAGGTGCTGGAGAAAAACCAACAAATAGCACTTACAGAACTGTGTCAAACAACCCCAACAGAGACAGGGCTCAGAAAAATCCATTTCTATGCAGCACAAGATTTATTATGTGCATCAAGTTTGACAGAGGAGATAATATGAGAACTAAGATTTCAAACAGAGAAAATTGCACCTATAGAGACGTCAAGAAATACTTACAAATACAAATCCAAGAAAAATACTTTAAAGAAAAGCTCTTCCAAATGGTGGAGCTTATCCTTTGACACACAGCTTGCAATGAAAGAGCAATTTTATCTCAAGAATGGACAGCTTCAAAGAATTCTAACTACTGATGACTTCAGTCACTCTGTAACACCTGGAATTATTTGCAAGGTACTAGATTCAGGCTGTTATGTGATATATTTAAATACAGACAGAAACAGGACATGGTTGGGGCTTTCTTAAAACAAACAAACAAGGGTTTGGACATCAATTTGAGGTTAGGCCTGTCTTCATTCTATGCCTGCATTAAGAAAAAGGTCAAAATTCATGCAATAAGTCTTTAATTCTCCCACATTGAAGCAGAACCTCTGGGAAGAGTGGGAACCTTTTGTGAGCACTGCAGGTGTGCAGCACCCACCTGGCTCACTGGGACATCAGTGCAGCAGGGGTTAGGGGCAGGGAGGAACCTGTGAGCTCACACACCTACATTGTACAGCCTTGTGCTGCTGGGAGGTAAGCAAAGGCATCTTTGGGGGACAATCACAGCCAGAGAGCAGCTGCCAGTGGTGTGTGGGAGAATCCAGAGCAGGAACCCAGCTCAGTTCCATTTCTGTGCTTCCTGTGATCTGCTGCTGGCACAGGAGCCTTGTTCTATGTAGGAGAACAGCAGGAAGGACTGCAAGACAGCCTTAAAATCCTGCATAACTCTGACAAGTTTGAAAACTGTTCTGCAATAATAATGGGATACAAGTGAGTTCTGAAAGGCACACTCAGGCAGGATTAAATTAACAAACAGGAAGGCAGGTTCTTCAGAAGAGGGCTGTGAGCTAGGTGAGATCAACAGGCTGACCTTGAAATGAGTGTTAAGCTGGTGTAAAAAAGTCCAGTGTATGGGGATGCATAAACAGGAATATCAGCTCCAGGGCACACAGAACCACTTTTTCACTCCACTCAGCACAGAAAGTCTCCACTGCAGTACAGACTTGGGTTTTGAGCACCACACTTGAAGCCCAATGTGAACTAACCTGAGAGAACAACAGGAATGATCAGAGCTGAAAAAACATGATGTCTCAGGAAGACCTGAACAAACTAGTTTTATTTAAAACAAACGTATCATGAGGGTGGAGGGTAAGGCAAGGAAGCAGGAACATTGCAAATAACAATTCAAATATTTTTAAAGAGGACTTACTACAGGGGAAGGAATAGCTGTCCCTTATGTCCAGGGAATGTGGCAATAAGCTTGACCTGCAGGAAGGAAGATGTCTGGTTTCATATTCAGAACAAGTTTTAATACTGAGGACAGCAAACCACTGGACTAAAGAGAAAGAAGAGCTGCTCAAGCTTCTGTTATCAATCACATCAGATCTGCAATACCAGTATGGGGCAGGAGACTCCCTATCAGCCTACACCTTTCACAGCCCTACTTTATTTTTTAATGACAAACTCAGTTTCAAGCCCCTGTAATGTTTTTGCTTATCCTCCTACAATGTTTTTTGAGTTTCAATGAACTAGAAGTTACTTTTCTGATTGTTCACATTAAAACTTCAGGACTTGCACAATCAGGTTATTGTATTATTACCAAAGAAAGTCACACCTGCCCCACACTTTCTCCACACAGAAATCAATCCCCTCCTCTGGCAGCATGCAAGTTTCAGCAATATTACAGTATCCTGCTGCATCCCTCTTGTGACCAAGAGAAGCCAGAAGCCCATTACTTCAGAAAGACAGGCGTGCTCTGCCTTCTAACAACCCAGCAGGGTGATGTAATGGATTTCACTGATGTGGTGTCAAGGCACTGTCACACAAACATGTGTGCACCTTTTACTGCACTGCCTCAGGCTGGTTTAGGACTTCCTGAGGATGGAAAATGCTGCACACAGCAGCCAAATACTCCAAAACAAAAATTAAGATATGCAGCATTTTACAGATGGGGAGTTGAAGCAAAGAGCATTAGTTACAGCCAGAGGTCACGTTTAAACTGCAAAATCCAAAGTCACTAAAGCACAGAGGAATTAACTCTTAAGAGGTCAAGAATAAATAGGCCACCTAAAAAGCATAAAACAAGACAAAGCACTATCCTTTTTCATCCTCTGTAATAGTTTGGTGCTACAAGTATTTATCCAGGTACTTCTCTGCTTTATTAAAGGACATTCTTCTGATTTGTGAAGCATGAAAACAGAAGAGCAGCAGCAGTCCACCTTACCCTCCCACAGTTCAGCAATTTCTTCTCCAAACATTGAAGCAGAAAAGCCTGGTCAGGATGGGGTGCTAATGGAAGAGAAGGATGAAGTCAGCAGGCACATATGCAGCCAAGCTCAAGCAGACTACTGTGCATCCTGAGAAGGGAACAGGCCAGGCACCAGGCTGGCATTGGAACGTGCTGGCTCACATTCCAGTAGTGCCAGCAACACCCCTGTTGTTGTCTCCTCACCTTTGGGAGCCTCTTACAACAGGCAGCAGCACTTCAGTTCAGCCTCCAAGCTACTCACACATCTCAAACTCATCAAGGTTCAACTCTGTTTCATTTCATGTTTCATTTTTAAGAAATGAAAGCATGAAGTGCTGGGTACTTGTTCCTTTCTACCTTCCCACTACAAGAAATACATGATGTACTTTAGTCAATTCATGTAAGTAGTTCTTGAATGCTGTTTTCATTACCCCTCTCATTTACTAAACACTGCATCAGATGACACTCTGAAGCACTAATCTGGAGGCATGCTCACACACCAGTACCCTCCATTCTAACTGATAGCAATGAATCACTTGCCACTACTATCACACTGGGATAATTAGGCAAAGAGGTTCCTTTTTTTTTTTAAATCAGGATTGTAAATTTAACTGTCAGTTCATTAAAAACATTGTACAAACATACAAATAGGTCTCAGGTATCTAAATGGAGACCGGCACTTAAAAAAATCAATAAATCACACCCTCAAACAATCCACAGATCAGAAGTTTGCTGTGTTATGGAAACATAACAAGGTACAAAAACCACCTGCAACCTTTACATACTGACTAAGAAATGCTGAGCTGCAGAAGGCAGAACCTCAGTTCCAGACCCATCATCCTGTCCCAGCCTTGTTCCCACAATTCTGTTTCATAACCTGCATAACACCTGAGGCTCCAAACCTTCACCTCTCCCATATTCTGTGTGCTACTCTTGGAAAGTGGCAGCTGATAATGCCACAGGGTTTGACACACAGCTTTTGTCACTTGCCCCCTGCCTTAAACACAATAAACTTTCATCCCTCTAAAACCAAAGGAGGTCACATAAACAGAAACCTTGAAGGAAGACAGAGAAGTGCATTTTTCATTGGGGAGTTAAAGGAAAAAACTTCTTTTAAAAAAGCATTTTCATTCTAAACAAACTTTTGAGAGCAGAATAAAGAACAAAAATATCATAGGGTATCTAGTAGTAAGTGTATGAGATGGATGAATACTTAAGCAAGACAAATCTAAAGCCACAATTAAGAAGGTGAAACATAACACATGTGCACAGCACTGAAGGAATGATTTAGAGCCACTGACATCAACACAAGCTGTGCAGAGCAAAAATTAAACACACTGCAATAATAATCTGAACTGCCCAATTAGGTTAAAAAATACATTTACCCTACAAATTAAAAAACCTCCCAAACCCCTCGAAGGCATTAATGCTGTTCACAATGTTATTTGAGATGCAAATTAGGGACCTAAAGTTAATATAACACCAACAGAAGTTTCTATTATTCCTGTTAATGGCTAAAGGGGAGGTGACAGTAGAAGAAAAGCCACAGCCCTGTTACATGAGGTCTTATTAGGACAGCACACATTTTCCTTAATTTTTAATACCTTCACTTTAATGCAGAACTGGGCAAGTTAAAAATGTGATCTTTTATAACCCAAGAAAAC
Source organism: Agelaius tricolor (assembly GCF_023055355.1). Taxonomy (NCBI): domain Eukaryota; kingdom Metazoa; phylum Chordata; class Aves; order Passeriformes; family Icteridae; genus Agelaius; species Agelaius tricolor. The sequence continues at coordinate 5,292,936 of NW_027269284.1, forward strand.
TGGAGTGAATTAAATAAATAGCAAGTTGGCTGACAAGGGTGGCTGGATAAGGGGTATCTTAAGGAGAAACAGGTATTCCTTTAAAAAAATGGAATTCAGATCCTGTCTTCCAGCATCACAGATCTCAGGCTAAAGCACAAAAGTGAAGGTACAGACAGTGATGCTGCAGTTGTTTCTTCAACTATTTCCTGTACCAGCTGGGTGCTCCAATTCTGAAGCTCAGCAAATGCAGGAACAGCTTTCTTGCAGCTCAAACACAATGATGTGTAGGTCTTGGTACACACAGTCACTTTTGCTAATGACACTTGCAGTGAAAGCTCCAGGCCAAATAAAAAGCTGCAGCTTGATTTCACACCCTTGGCTCTGTCTGCACAGACAGACTCACACACACTGAAGGGCAGCTGCCATCACTGGCACTGGGTGTCCCCAGCTCTGGGCTGATCCATCACTGACAACTCTCCCCAGTGCTCTCCTACAGCTGAATTCTCACAGGAACTCAAACCAGTGTTGTCATATCAGGTTCAGAGCAATGATGGGAACACCAGCTGATCAGAACAATTGTTCTTACTGTTAACACCCAACCTGCAAAGCATAGCTGCATTTCACCAGAATACACTCAAGTTCAAACAGCAGAAAGCCAATTATATTAATTTTGTTGTTATAACTCAGTAAATATCCTAACTGAAACATTTCCTATTACCATAAAGCATAATATTCAACTGCTTGCTTAAAAAAAGTGCTGTCAGTAAACTGAGAGCCATAACCCAGATAATGTATTTAGTAACAACCCTGCCTACTTCCTCCCCTCAACCTAAAAATTAGCAGCAACATGGCCTTCAGAAGTTATTTACACCCACTGCAAAGCATTAGCAGTTAGCTGAGCAGCTTCTTGCCAGCTTGCTAATGATATTATTCCCCAAAACAACCAAAAAAGACAAAAAGCACCAAATATAGAAAGGGCTACGTTAAGAGTTGACTGTTACCTTGATTTCAGATTTCTCTATACTTAACAGTACCAAAATATCCAGCTGGATAGTCACAAAAAAAATGTAGAGCAGCCTAGAAAGAAGTTAAAGAATATGCCACACCCCTCCCTTTCTTTTTTACAGGCCTCCTCTTGAGTGAGAAGAAAATCCTTAAAGAAAACCATTTTCTGAAAAATGACTGTCTCAATTCCCCTAACAGAGTTTATAATTAAGAGAAATCAAAGTGAAGGTGGTTGTTTTTTTTTTTAAAGACTCATCACTGGATTGCATTTCTTCAGTGCTAAGATCTCCTTAAGAACACAAACTTTGTGACAACCAAAAAGCAGATTGTCCATGTCAAGGGCTCCCTCACAGGTGTGCAGAGTCAAGAGATTAAAATTTACCTACCAAGAAAGTATCAGACACTGCACTGACTCCAAGTACCTGCATTTCTATGAATTTCATGAATTCTATTCATGAACAGGGCTTCCTTGTGCTGATGAAGCCCCTTCAGGGGTGCCCATAAAGCCCTTCACAGGTTTTTGTGAGTAGCTTCACCCCCGCCATAAGGTTATGTTACAATATCTAAAGTAAAAGTTGGAGATAATCCCACAATGGACAGAAATCTCTCACAGTTAAAAACAGAGTACCTGCAACATCTGGTAACTACCAGATCTCAAGAATGTAGTAATAAAAAAGTCCAAGAAGCTTATTTAACAAAAATAAAAATTACAGTTTAAAGCAAGCAAAGTTTTGTCTAAAAAGAAAGCACAGAGCTTGAGAGCTTGCAGGAGAGAGAGAGAAGCTCCCTGTTGCCAAAATACAAAATTTCTGTTTATATTATGACCATCAACATACACAAAAAGAAATGTAAATCATAACATAAATACTAATATTTTCCACTAAAGGCTAAAGGAGACTTCTTACTAGTTCTTAAGACAACTCAAAGCAGAACCACAGAGGACAAATTTTTAGAACAAAAACTCAAAGCCAGCATCAAAAAAGTGGAGGAGCAAGGAAAGAATTGTGTTTGGAAAGTTTTAAGTACACCATGATTCTAAAGGGAATAATCTATCAAACCACAGGAGGTGACTAGAACTGCCATCATCACTGCTAACACAAAGGAATGTAGATTGGGGGGAGGCAACAGAGGAAGGGGGAGAAAGCACAGAGAAGGGAAAAGAAGGAACTAAAAAAAGGGAGCCACAGTAATGGCTACCAGACTCTCAAGGAATTCCTAAAGGAAAGAATAAATCCTTCAAGGTTTTGTTTTAAATAAAGCAATCCATGCAATAAATTGCAGTCTTCTCAGCACAGTCAGGCTTTCAGTTTATCTGCCCACCATATTTTCATAAATATACTTTTACACCTCTACTAAATTTCCAAAGCTTAACACAATGGTTGCAAATATAAATATTTCTTCTTTCAGCCTCCTCATTCTTCTGAATCATAGTGCCCTGCAGAAAAACAGCTTTTTGAAAGGAAGTAGGGAAGTTTAACCATCCTGACCTTAAAATAACCCTTTACAATCGTTTAACCAACTTTAATTCCCCAGTCAGAGAGACAATAACCATGGGTTAGGCACTGGCAGGTAAAGGCCACTAGAGGACTGCCAGATTACCACAGGAACATCCCAAAAAGGTATCATATCATTAGGGGGCTGATCTTGCAGATCACTGTCTGGAGTTTGTGTCTAACAGGCAACATTTACTTCCATAGGATGAAGAGTAGCATCTTGCTACTGATGCAAAAAAATAGGGCTCATTAAAAATAGCAGACATGTTAATATGAACAGCATTTCAAGGAAATTCAAAGTCAGTGAGTAGTGAACCCATTTTCTAGTTCAGAGTTCCACCAGCTTGTGTAGAGCTACTTAAAATGTATGGGTTTTTTGTCTGAGAGCAATTCTTCCAGACATTTTTGGAAGCTCAGTAACTGTAAGGATACAAGCTCTTTGGGCTTGAACAAGCACACTGCACCTCCAATAAAACCAGATCAAGTAACATGCTTCATCAGGAAAGTTTTTGCTATTCAGCAAGCATTGTGCTCCACATTTCATAAGCCCCACTAGAAGCAAGCAGACCATTCACAATTAAAACACACCCAGAAACATTTCAGCTTGCCACAAGAGATACAAACTTACTGGTTCTTGCCAAAAATGGCAAATTTTTCTGACAAAAATACTTGCTATCAGTCGGGGAGGCAATGCAACAGCATTGGCTCTAATAACTGTTCTCAGGAGCTAATTTTAAGGTAGGCATAGCAAACCAGAAAATGGATTTGACCAGCTGGCTCAACCCATCCCAGGCAGAGGACTTGGTGAAAGCCAGGGACAGATTCACCCAGTCCCTCTCAACCCTGCAACCCCAAAGCTGGGGTGCTGCTGCAAAACTTCTGAATGCTGGCATGGGGATGTCTTTCCCTAAAGGGGAAAAGGCCTGAACTCTTCCATCCCAGCCCCAGGAGTTCAGATCCCTGAACACCAATCCTCAGAAGCCTCCACAGCGGGTGCCTGCTCTGTCTCATAGGACCTAAAGAGACCTCCTGAAAGAGCACCCAGAATTTCAAGCACACATTTCTATCCAGCCTTCCAGCAGGTCAGAAGACATCTAATAAGCCAAATAACCAGAACAAAGCCATGTTACTGCCCTTAGAAAAGCTGGGATAACACAAAGAGCCCATTCACTCGCCCACTGAGCCCAACTGGTCCCTAAACTTCGGGGCCATAAACTAGAAATCAACTTTCCTATTGCTGAGGGGAGGGGAAGGAAGAAAATAGCCACTGTTTCCACCCTGGAATCATTATGGAAGGCAGCTATTGTGGAAAAACAGGCATCTCCACAGAGGTAACTCTATCCTTGAGCCAGACAGGGGGGAATCGCCTCAAAATCGCCGGGGTACGTGCCTGCAGACATGTGTTTCCAGGGCAGCGGCACAAAGGAATGTCCGAGCCCCGCCGCGGCCGGGCACCTTCCCTTCCTTTCCCCGCACGGCCGGGCCGGGCCAGGCCCGGGGAGACCCGGCAGGGCCGCGCAGCCGGCCCGGATGGCGCCCAGCAGCGCCCGGGAACGCCGGTAACTTCACCGGGGGCTCCGGGCTCGCTGCCTCCCGGCGGGGCGGCCGCTCCAGCTCCCAGCGGGCGCACAGCGGCGGCCCCGGCAGTGCGGGGGGAGCGCGGCCCGGGCCGAGCACGGACAATGACAGCAAAGCGCACGATCCGATCTGCACAGCGCTTTACCTATGTGCCGAGGTAAGCGGAGCGATGAGCAGCCCGCAGCCCTGCGGCAGCGGGAGGTGACGCTGCGGGGAAGCGCAGCCTCGGGGTGACACCCCCGCCCCGGAGGGTCCCCCGGGCCGCGCTCGCCGCCCCGCCCGCCCGGAGCTACGCGGTGCGTACGGCCTCCCGAGCTCCGCCAAGGGCTGCGAGGATGGCCGGGCCGCCTCCCCTGTGCCTCGCACTGCCTGCGGGCCGACAGCGGGGCTGCTGCCTGTACGGCTGCTGCCTGCAGGGCTGTTATTACCTGTTCGGCTGTTGCCTACACGGCTGTTACCCGCACGACTGTTGTTACCTGCCGGCCGCGCTCGTTGCCCCCCCCACCCCGCTCTCCCCCCCACCACGGCAGCCGCCGGTACCTGAGCGGCCGCGCCGCCTCCCCCGTGCGTATGGACCGGCCTGCTCAATGGCAACCGAACAAAACACCGCCGGCCACGCCCCCTCCACCGCCCGCCCGCGCCCATTGGCCGCGCCGCCCGCCCGCCGAACCTTGACCCGCTCTGCCATTGGCCGGCGGCGCTGTCGGGCCCCTCCCACAAAGGGGCGGGGGGCGGGCGCTGCCCCGGTCGCGGCAGGGACGCGCAGCTGTGGTGCCGGGTGGGGTGAGGGACGCGCGTTGGACTACAGCCCCCAGGAGGCCTTGCGGCGGCGCGGCGCTGTCATTGGTTGAGCAGCGCGCGTGCGGAGGGGCGAGGGGGGCGCCAAGGGGAAGACGCGCTTCGCGCGCGGGGGTGATGACGTCATCGCGTGCCCGGATAGAGCCGCAAGGGGGATGCGCACCCTCCTCCTCCTTTTCCTTTTTCTTATCTTCCTTCTCTTCTTCCTCCTTTTCCTCTTCCTCCTTCTCTTCCTCTTCCGATTGCTCTTCCTCCTCCTTGTGGCTCTTGGCACCCTTTCTGCCCTTGCTGACTTAGCTCCTGGCCCAGCTGTGAGCTCTGGTGCATGGGAAATTGTAGCTCATCTGCTTCCACCGATCCTTCCTTGTCCGTATCCTTCGCAAGGATTCGGCTCTATCCTTGTTATCACTTTTTTGTTCGCAGAATTTCCCATTGAAAACAACTCACCCCCTGAAGCATTTCATTCCTAAATCCTAACCAAATTTAGATTTATTTTTTTTTTAAGTAAGAGTGAAGTCATGATAATGTGTTTGCCTGTCACAAGCAGGCCGAGGTGCGACGGGAGCCCCCGGCCCGAGCCGCTCCCGCTGTCGCTGTGGCCGTGCCTGGGGCCGGCGCTGTATCCGTGTGCCTACACTGCCCTCTGCTTGCCCGCTCCCTGCTCCCGCCCTCAGCGCCGGGAATTCTGCCCCAGAGAGAGCGGGGGCTGAACGCCGCCCCACAGAGATTAGGGGGCAGAACGCCGCCCCACAGAGAGCGGGGGGCAGAACGCCGCCTCAGAGCGAGTAGGGGGCAGAACGCCGCCCCACAGAGAGCGGGGGACAGAACGCCGCCTCAGAGCGGGGGGCTGAACGCCGCCCCACAGAGAGCGGGGGGCAGAACGCCGCCCCACAGAGAGCGGGGGGCTGAACGCCGCCCCACAGAGAGCAGGGGGCAGAAGGCCGCCTCAGAGCGGGGGGCTGAACGCCGCCCCACAGAGAGTAGGGGGCTGAAGGCCGCCTCAGAGCGGGGACAGAAAGCTGCCCCACAGCTGCCGCCCGCCCCACAGAGCCGCTCCGATGGGAGCTTCCCCGTGAGTCAGGCGGAGCGAGGAAGTGGGATGTGTTTGGACAACAATTACACCGTGCGCTTGTCGGGGCAGAGGCTGCTTTATGTGGGTGCATAATCCTTAACGTCATGAGAAACCAAACCCTGATTTACTGCTGCCCACAGGCCCAACATTACTGCGGTGCAGGTATTTCTTATCCACGGTAACTGTTATCTAGCTATTCTTGTGCCTGTGACAACCATCTGTTGTTTCAGCCTTCTGCGACCTGTTCTCCTGAGTTTGCACATGGAGTTGTATTTCACTCACCTTTCCTTCGACCCACGAGTTTTTCAGCTGAATTTACCTTATTTCCCTGGGAAATTTTGCTGAATTACAGGACAATGCTGCAAGAGATATCCAAGTTAATGTTGCAATGAAGGGTGCAAACCAAAGTTGTCTTTCTGGGAAATGCTTACTTTGGCTAGCTTACTTTCAAATTTGAAACTTAAGAGACCAATAAATTAAACCAAATTTTATTTTAAACAACATTACCAGGTTTTACTGCTGGTCTTCATCACTCTCCTCCCATCTTTTACACTCTGTACAACCCCACAGTACTTTTTTCACATAGTTTTCCAAGATTCCTTCCCCTGGTTATACAATGAATATTTAAATCAGTGTTCTAGTTCTCTGTAAGATCAACACATACCTCTCTTCAGAAAGATCTTGCAAGTGATTACAGGTACACAGAAAAAAGTACACAGCTTTCTCCCATTGCTCAGTCCTGGCTCTTGAAATGCTTTGTGATTGTGCTCATTTTGCTCCTGGCCCAGTTGTGGATTCTGGTGCATGGGAAAATGTAGCTCATCTGCTTCCATGATCCTGTTTGTATCCTTGGCAGGGATTTGGCTCCATCCTGTAATCAGTTTTTGTTCTCAGAATTCCCCATTGAAAACAACTTATCCCTGAAGCATTTAGTTGCTAAATCCATATCCAAATTTAGAATTGACAATTTTTTTTGTGCTTGTTTTTAAATGAAGTCATGATATAATTTGTCTTTCACAACCATTATAACTATTCCACTGGAACAGAGCGTCTCAGATGTGAGATTTTGAGGTAAACCTGGTTTTCCTTTACCTATGACTTTAACCATTTCCATAGTTTGCAAACATTTGTGTCTCCATGATACTTTCCTCCAGACTCCTATTTCTGTTTCAAAACCAGAGTGAACTCTGTGTATCTGAAATTGAAGTTTCTTGATTGCAACTGTTCAGTCACAGCCATGGCTGCAGTGTTGGGGGAGGCAGGTGAAAGGGGCACAGCTGCACTTCCCCAGCAGCCAGGGCTGCTGCTCTCAGCTTCCACAGGCTGGATATTCCCATCTAGGAGAAACTTTGCAGGAGTTAAACTATCTTATGCATTAGATAAATCCCTGAACTTCTTTCTTGTCTTCTGTAATGCCCCCCTGTAATTTCTCCTCTGATTTATCACTTTCCATTCTCCTCTCCAACTTGATCTGCTTCTTTCCCAATGTGACGATGGCTCTATATTGGCTTCTTTTGGGATATAACTGCTTTTACCTCTCTGTAGTCGAAAACCACGTGGGAAGATGAGTCTTTAACAAGAGATGTTACAGAGGTGGTACCTGCAATGATCCCAAAACTTATCAGATGGGGAAACCAGGTACAATGGTCAACAAAAACTACAGGATGGAGTGGGAGAGAGGAGTGAGTGATCATGTCTGAGACAGGGCAGGTGGTAGCTCTAATCAATGTCACTCAGTATTCCACCAAAGCCTTCTTTCATTTTATACCCAAGAGTAAAGCCCTGGCAGGGATCCAGTTCATAATTCAGATCTTGGTAAACACAGACCTAAATTTCCCTCATGACAAGGTTTGATAGTAATTGTCTAGCACTTTAAATATCTAATTACAAACATGCTACCACATGGTAAAGTGGTCTGTGTCTGTTCACTCAACTGTGTGTCTTCAGGAAGGGCCATCTGTTTCCAGCAAAACAGTGAGACACGAATGTAGGCAGGTTTCTAAATTAAAAATAAAAAAAAAAATAGAGAGGAGGAAGAAAACAAACTAAAGAGAGACACAAAGCTGTCTTTACAATAAAGCACAAGCTGAAATAGGTGCAATCAGAATGAACCTCAGGAGGCAGTTTTCACCTAGGGAGCCAATGGGTGGCATGGCTTCTCTAGGATGTCCTTCTGAATATTATTTTATGCACCTAAACTGCTGCATTAAGAATATGGAAGTCTTCACTACAGGAGGAGTTTGGTCCGTCTTGACCCCCATGTTCCATAAAGAAATAGCAGCTCCTCTAACCTCCTGTCTCCACATCCAGGTCATGGATCCAGGTATTCAAGAAAGGGAATGTTTTCCTTTTCCCCTCCTTAGAGCATGGCACATAGACATGAGTGACACTTTGGCATTGTCTCTTGGGCAAAAACAACAGACAGACCTGAATGCTCTGGGTGTGTGTCACAAGGAAGCTGCTGCCTATCTAGGCAAATTACCACCTAAAATCAGGAAGGGAAGCAGAGGGGACTGTGCAACTCAGTTCTTTTTTTGTTATTATTTTCATATTGTTTGTAGACAAGTAGCCCAGCAGCTATTTGATGTAAGGTCATGAAGTGCAAAAATAGTTGAGACGCTCTGTAACATGCACAACTGCTCTTAAAGGTCAGATGAGCATTTCCAGCACTGTTTCAAACTGATTGCAGAGTGTTTGCTGTGGACACTGATTAGGTCAACATTAGTATGCCAAAACTTAGTGTATTTACTGCATAAAAGTGTTCTTTTAACAGTGAATTCCAAAAGCAAGACAAGCAGGTTGGGATAGCAAGTCTTAGGTAAATTTACCCCAAATCATGCTATTTCTCTTCTTGCAGCAATCACTGTTGGCCATTCATCTGCTTCCCCATAAAATATATATATAGTGGCAAAGGGGCCTGTGTTTTAAAAGACACATTTATGAAGGCTTGTCAGAAAGAGTCCAGATCCAATAAAATCCTTCACTGATCCTGTTTCCCTCAGGGTCACTTTGCACTCCCTTGAGGAGCCCCTGAGGAATCCAATGTGGATTCCATCTCCCAGCCCAGGGAGTCCCCACACAGGGGGTGGGGAAAGACATTGGATGATTCTGGAGTCTGACACAGAGCAGGTACAGGAGACACTGCCTGGCTATTGAGTTTGCTGTGATGTTCTTCCTGTTTTGAGGGGATGTTTGAGCGTGGCTGAGCCCCATCAAAGCTGCTTTTCACACTTCACCATTCTCTCTGTTGAGTGGTTTCACAGATTCTGGGCACAAGAGGAAGTTCTGCCACTACTTGTATGTATCAGTTGGTGGGTTTAATGCAGACCTTGCTCAGACTGCTCAAACAGATGAAGTTCTTGTACAAGGAATTATGTTCACAAACTTGCTATAAATGAGATAGAGCAATAAGAATGCTAAATAAATAAACTGGAACTGAGAAGCAGAGCAGTGTTCAGCTCTGAAACAAGAGCTGAACACTGTTTCAAAATCTGAAACAAGCAGAGAGCTGACATCCATGGATATTAGAGTTAGGTGTCTCCCCCATACCACTATGAGCTGGCTAGATATTATGTTCCTTGTGAAGTCTTAGAAGGATTTTGAAAATGTTGAGTTAATCATGACCAGATCAGTTTTATTAGATTTCATGGATGGGTGACTCCACCCCGTGCCCCCTGCACACTTTTCCTACACCCAGCCTTTACCTCCATTACCTGTTATTCCAGCTACACACTTGCCTGTTTCTTAAATCGAGCCAACTGGCCAGGATATATTTCCTTTTTCAGGGTATGAATTAGCCACCAGCTTTCCAAAAGGGCCAAGCAAGCTCCATGTGCTGAGCCAATACAGGACTGCTCAGTTTTCACTGCAGTCCCTGAGGAATAGCCCAGCTCTGAGAACTCTGAACCACTATGAGTTCAGCCACAGCATCTTCTGCCTCCTCAAGTTTCTAATCCTTCCTACATACATTTCCAAGTGCCTTCTTCTTTTTGCTGTATACAGCACTTTCCAACACTTGTCTGCTTTTCCAAACAGCTTGTTCATCTCTTGACTGAGCTTTTTTTCAGCCCAGAACTTTTCCCCGGTTTGTGTCTCCTTGGAAAACTAGGTGCAGCATAGGTACATCAGGTACCTGCATCTTGCTGCTGGAGTTCTCAGGTTTGCAGTTTTTCCTCTAGGACATGGCTTGTAGAGCTCCTGCAAAATCTTCTAGTGATTTCCAATGCCAGGCATAGGGAAGGCATATAACTAACAAAGAAATTTGGTTCATCAGCCCTGTTACTTAAAGCCCACTCTGCCCAAGATATCACACTTGTTATGGTTTGTTATGGTTCACTATCCTCAATATAGAATTTCTGTATGAGCCATTTCATCTGCTTCTCGTTTTTTATGAGTTGAGGTTGGGGTTTTTTTTGTTTGGTTTGGGCTGATTTTGGTTGGTTTTGCTTCATTTTGATTTTGCTTTTTTTGTTGTTTTTGGTTTTTGTGGGTTTTTTTCTGTTTTGTTGTTGTTATTGGGCAGATTTTTGTTTGTTTTGTTTCATTTTGGTTTTTGTTTCAAGGAGATGGTAGTTAGCACTGTTATGGTTCTTTTCTGCTTTTACTTACCCAGGAACCTGAGAGAGCAATTAGCAAATTAATTTTCCTGTGGAAACACACTGGATAAATATTTGGTTAATGTTAGAATTGTTTATACCTGCATGAGTATTACTTTTATTCTGCCTCAAGCTTGGCTGTCAGGTGGTAGAAGATGTGCAGTGGGCAGTGTCACAGTGTCAGGCCTTAATATCTTTTACCATTTCTCAGGAAAAAAAGATCTTTCAAATGTGAATCTTCACTGGGGAACAAAGTGATTGCAAGCCAATAATATCTGTATGTCACTTCATCTCATTCCTAAATTGACTGTGGTTAGATAAAGCAGGGACTATTTTAATCCTCAAATCAAGACAGGAGTATAGGGATGAATTTTCCTTGTGTTTCAGCCAAGCAGATATGTACCCAAGATTTTAACCATGAATTCTTCACATAGATTTGTGAAGGGGGATCATGGGGATATTCAAGTATTGAAGGGTTTTCTCTTACGTCTTATATTTCTGGATAATTTCCCATGCAGAAAGCAGTTCAAACACCACATTTCTACTCATGCTCCCAGACCTGCCAGCTCTGCTCCAGCTGAAATCCCAGCCTGTCAGAAATCCTGTCCCTGACACACGGGAGATTGAGCTCACTATGACTCAAACAGAACTTTTCATTTTCTCTCAGTTTTCCCCTCAGCCAACACAATCTCATCCCCTCCAGACCCACTCTCTGCTGCTGCAGTGGCTGTCTGGCCATGTCCTTTAGCCACATGAGCCTCCTCCTAACTCTGGTGGCTCTGGTTTTGTGCTCTGCTTTAGTTGTACCAACCACAAACTCCCCATCTTTTCATTCAAAGCCCTTCACAGCCTGTTGTGCCTCTGTCTATGTTCCACTAAAGCAAAGGCTGTTCTGCCTCTCGAGCCCCCAGACACTGAAGTGCACCAGTGTGACCTCTGCTTACCTCAGGCCTTTCCATTTAACAAAGGTACTCATATATTAAGCCCAAAGGTTTCAATTAAACTAAAGCATTTTCATTCTCAGGAGAGTAACCTGTGTTTCACAAGCAGAAAACAAGAGTGATCACCATGACCTGAGGCTTTTTTATGATGACCTGACTGATTCAGGAGGTCAGCCAGTCAGCTGGCTGTAGAGGAAAGGGATAAAAAAAGACAAATGAATCTTCATGTCCCTCCTTCCCTGACTGGGAGGGAAATGTCTTCCTGACCCCCAATCAACCCTGTGCAAGGGAGCAAGAGACATCCATCAGTCCTGCAGCAAGAGGGGTTTCCTCATCACCTCCAAGCACCCACATAAACTGTTCTGTGTTTTGAAATATGGGGCATCTAGGATGTTTCTGAAGAAGGGAGGAGATAATGCTGGAACCATTACATTTAAAGATCTGTTTTAATGAAACTTGGTGTCTTTTGAATGTATTTCAAGGCTGACTGACTAAGATGGCAAGTCCTGGCTGAAACTTTTTCTGCACTTGGGGTAGGAGAAAACCTCACAAATTTGGGGTTTTTTTTCAGCGTTCTCTGTTGTCTGAGACCACAGGAGCTTGTCTTCAGCAGAAATACTTGTGGGGTGTTTTCTATTCAGTTGAGTATTTCCATGAATTTTGTGCAATCTCCAGAAGGTCTCTAAACCTCTACCAAGTTCAGTTGAAGTTGCCCAACTGGTTTTAAATCTGTTACATCGTGTGCAGATATGCAGAGACAGGCACAGATAACACACAACAGTGCCTGTGTGTTATCACAGAAGCACAGAATGGCTTGGCTTGGAAGGGACCCCTAAAGGCCATCTAGTTCTGCCCTACAGTGATCAGGGATGTCTTCAACTTGCTCAGATTGCTCAGAGCTCCAGCCCACCTGGCCTTGAATGTGTCCAGAGATGGGGCATCCCCCTCTGGGTAACCTGTGCTCCAGCAGCCTCATCATAAAAAATTCTTATTTATATCTAGTGTAAATCTACTTGTGTAAACCCAGGGCACCAGGAATATTTCTCTGTCTGCTCTGGGATGTCCTGACCCCCAGGGAAGCACTGACTTTGACACCCATCCATGGAGAAAGTTTCCTAAACTTCAAAATAGACTAGAATCCACAAAAGTGTGAAATAGATTATAGAGAGTAGTGTAGGTGTATCACTTGGTGAGAAATTTAGGTTTTGGGATTTTAGTATGTTGTGGATGGAAGCAAGATGGAGGGCACAGGGTGTCATCCTGGGTTTCCCCTTCATGCTTCTTCTTCCTTCTTCTTCATGGGTTTGGGTGGCATTTTGTAATTGGGCAGAAAAGTCTGCATTGTGGTCTCTGTGGGATCAGTTATTAGGTTAAAAGAGAAAATAATCTAGGTGTCCTTTCTTAATTGGATAGTTTAGTCTTAAAAGACCTTGTAACAAGAGACCGTTGGCCATTTTGTGCCTTCTGATGAAAGGCTGCAGAACTCACAGTAGTGAGACTGTTTTACTGATAAGAAATAACAAACACTTGAGTCCAAACATCAACTACTGTCTCAAGTGCCTCCCATCCAGACCCAGAAAAACCAGTGACTGGTACCCCCACATCTACTCTTTTTTCCTCCCTCATCTCTAATTCTGTTGGTTAAAAGTAGAAGATTCAATTATAGTTGTTATCTGAATACTGAACAGGAGTTGTTACAAGTCCAGCAAAGGCTGCCCACAAAGAGTTACTCTCAGAAGGAGGGAACTGAGCAGGAGGAGTGTGGCACAAGTACTGGGCTCAGAAAGCAGCAGTGAAACCCTCCAGCTCCAAACCTGTTACCCACAGGGCGAGGCTCCATGGTTTCCTCTTGAAGCTAATGAAGCATCTCATGGCTTAGTTTAAATCAAAGCCAAGTGCACTGCATTGCTGTGTAAGCAGCAATAATTATTTAAAATCACAAGAAAATGTCTGATTTCAAACTGCAATGGATCAACAGAATGAGGACTACTAGAATTATAATAAAGATCAGCGATGGTACCTCTGTCTTCTTTTTAAACTACAAAAAAGCACCTCTGGGCTTCTGTGTGCCTCTTGGCAAGGATTATGCACTTATTCTGTGTTGGTGCACTGCTCAGCACAACAGGGACCTGCACCATCCCAAGAGTTCCTAGGTACTTTGGGTAGATAAATAATAATGGTAACCTGCAAACAAGAAATTGTTTTGAGGGTTCAGGGCAATGGAGTGTTTTCTGTGAAGCAAAAAAGGTAATTTGTCCTCCCAGAAAAATCACTTAAAATACTCTGCATGCAGATCTGTAGATCCCAAATGCAGGGACGCACTTTAAACAGCTAAAAGAATTCCTCTCTCCCCACCCCAAGAACTATCATCAAATATGTATTTTGAGGAAGAAGAATCATCTTTGAGTATATTTTTTCTGTTTCAGTTCTTTTTTTAATGTTCTAAAGACAGTGGGTACTTATTTAAAATAAGCATCTCAAACTTTGTCATTAAAATAGCTGTTCTGATTTTTTTACATTTTTTAACTCATTATGTATGTCTGTATGCTGAGGCCTTCTGTGAAAAAAATTAAAGGCAAGCTTCATGAGACCAATGTATTTTTTTCCTGGTTACCAATCTTGTACAAATTAAAAGCACATTAGCCACTTTGAAAATAAATCCAACTGCAGTTCAACCTCTTTGGAGTTTTAGTTTGAAGATAGCAGTGACATTCCTCTGACTAAGCCACTTGAGTGAATTTCCTGATTTTGCTTAGTTGCTTAATTTCCTGTTGGGCTCACATTTTGCCTAATTCAAGACAAAAAGACCCCTATAAATGGGATAAATGATTGAAATTGCAGAGCTGGACATAGTAATTTGATTGCAGTTCAGCATGTGCCTCTCTGAACAGAGGTAGAATTTCTGAGACATGCATATAAGTAACTTTAAAAATGCCTTTAATTCAGCATTTTCTCTCCTTATTGAATTACCCATTTCTGTATCTGAATATCTGTTATCAAAGGTCTTCTCCTTGTGTCCAGGGTTTAATGTGTGTCCATGACAAGTTTCCCCCTGTTATGACATCACTCTTGAGGCTCTAAAACAGGACAAAATGTAAAACAATAGGAAGTGCTGTGGTCTGTTCTTCATAAAAGCTCTCTAGCAGTAATTAGGAGTACATTTAAAGCAGATCTCCTTCTCTGCCTCATTTTTGCAGTGATAGGCTTTAACTTTTAAATGCTCAGGACTGTGAATGGGACTAAATAATGCCTTAGCCATAGCTTATAAATCATGGCTATATAACACATAGAATTTAATTCTCTAACCTGATGGTTCCACACACCATTCCTTTATGTATTTCCTACATGCTGTACAAAATTACTGGACTAAAAAACCATAAAGTAAAACTGTTGGCTTTTTTCCTTGCTTCCTTCCTCAGTGAAGACCACTGCCGGTGTGGGTTTATGTATCAGTTAGATCAGGGGAGGACTTTGTGAATTTCAAAATGCACTTTGCAGCTTTCCCTGAGCACCATCAGCCTGGGCTAAGGTGGATGGTTTCTGGGAAGGCTTTCCAGGCAGCTCTCCCTGGGAACACAGTCTTTCCACAGCACTAGCCATGGTCCAGGAGCTCCCAGCTTGTCACCTGTGTGGGGCTGGAAGCTTCAGGAATTTCAACCCTTTATCGAGGCTAAACTAAAATAATTGCAACGCCCCATTACAAGGTCAGTTTCTGTAATATCTGTTCTTCAAGTATCTTTTAGGTCAAGAACTTGGTGGTGGATTGAGTACCAAATTAATGGAGTTGAACTGAACTCTCATATTTGTTAAACTAAAATATTAGCTTGGCTTTGGATGCTTGAGCCTGATGATTCTGAAAGGGATGATTCTGCAATGTGAACCACATTTCCAGCAGCCTGATTTGCTTCAAAGGTGACAGACAAATCCTTCAGGAAATGAAAATGCTGTGTCTTCTTTCCTGAATAATAATAATAATAATAATAATGGTTATTATTGTTGTTATTATTATTTAATGCTCTTGTATCTGTCTTTATCAGATGGTGTCTTGGATGCAGGGATCTTCTCACTATGTTAAACATCTGGATAATGGCCTAGGACTTCATCACTGTTTACAGATATTTCCAACAGGAACTGAGATCAAAGATCAAGTTAATGGAAGAAAGAACAGTGAAAGATGAGAGCCAGTGCTCTTTTAGGAGGGCCCAGATTCTGCCCTTGTAGAGCTTTGTCTGATAGGTATTTTTCCATCTCTGATGACTGTAAGCCAGATCCTGTGATCTTTATATTGACCAGCTTTGTGTTTAAAACTACATCGATAAGACTGCATTTAATTTGGGCACATTTTTAACACACTTTCGCTTCTGAAAAATCCGTTTTATCTAGCAAGAGCTATGTAATTCTGCCTCTAAAAATACTCTGCCTGGACATCCTTAGGGCTGTGAACCAAGGATACAGGCTTTTTTGTGGTTGTGGGATTGGTGTGAAGGTTGCATTACCTTCTGGGTTCTTGCAAACAGAAGAATGTAGGTTGAGACAGGGAAATAATTTCTCAGAAGAACCAACTACACATGGATCCAATTGCCTCTTGAAACTTTACAAACTAGGTAGTTCTGAGAGTGGGCTTCAGGTTTCCATTTATACAGGAGCAAATTTAACTATATATATATATATAAAATGACCAAGATACTATGACTGATTTGGGTGGTTCTGTTTTTATGTTATTTTATTTTTAAGCTTGGTGGGAGCAGACAGGGTTTAAATTAAACCCAACACTTCCACATAATTGAAGAGGGATTTACAGAAGATGCAGACGCTTTTCATGCCAAATGTTGTGCACGTACAGAACAAGAACCAACCATTACAGTAAATTTCTGAGCCCATGTTCTGTACCCAAGAAGCAGCAATATGCCTCCTTAGCACAACAAATGCATGGGGGAAGGGGTTTTATAGGGGGTTGTGCATTTTTTTCAATGCTGTCAGAACCTGGGAGTTGTGAAATGCCTCGGATTTCTTTCACACGCGTTTGTCCAGGCTGGCAGGAGAGCCTGCAGGCTGGGACAGCGAAGGGCCCGGCAGCATCCGAGGGCTCCAAGTGCAAGTCACGGCAGACAAAAGCAGCGCCTGCTGCATTCCACCTGTTATCTCCGGGAGGCAGCAGCGCTGCCTTCCCCCTCCAGCCCCGGCAAGCCCTGGCAGCGCCCAGATAACATTCGGTTCAAGATCTGCTCCTGCCAGGTTATCGATAGGGGGAGGAAAACGAATACCTGGAGGGAGCGAGGCCAGGCCTTCAGTTTGCTTAATTTATGGGCCAAGTCTCGCCTGGTACAATGGGAGTCCCGCTGTCAGTGCTTTCACCAGCTTTTACAGGATGTCATTTTGGGACATGAAAGGAGGTTTGAAGAACACTTTGCAGTGATGATGGCTGACCTACTGCATTTCTGGTTACAATTAACAGCACATTCTCACCCACTCTCTATGATTCTGCTTGTTCACAGGCCCGGGGGCAACCGGAATATCTTTCTTTTGTCCCACACTCCTTCATCACCATGGCAACAAATGGGCAAATATTATAGTGTTTTTTTTAATTTGCAAGTAGACTGGTGAGTTTTCGAGACCACACACACAGACACACAGTACGTGTAGCTCAAACTCGGGGATTAGCACATTAAAACCTTGGGTTTAACCAGTAACTTGGGCTGTGGTCTGGCTCCCGGCCAATGCCCACTGGAAAACGTCCTCACAAAGTCACACAGCACAGTGGTGACAACACAAGAATGTGGGCCACGTCCAGGCTGGCCTGTGGTTGTTGTCACCAGCAATTACAGGGAGGCTGAGGTCTCCCCAGGACCACCCTGAGTCCACCCTCATTGTGCCACCGGTGGAAACAAAGGGCAGCTCCTGTGCAGGGGTTCAAGGGTTGAACTTGCAGCCCCAAGGGGACACTGCAGCCCAGGGCCCGCGGGGACACTGCAGTCACTATCACTGCGGCCTGGGAATCAAAGCCACCATCTGCTTTAATAAGGGCTGTCCCCAAATGAAGGGGTAAAAGGGGTGACGCCAGGAGTTCATCTCCACTGGGAATTGAGGGAGGGGATGCAGCTCTGCCTCTGTGCCCACCCAAAGCCCTGTGTCACCAGGAACCCCCCGGCAATGCTCGTCCATGCAGCAGTGAATTACAGCGCCGGGGCTAAAGGCACACGGGGAGCTCCAGTTTCTGGTTTGGAGTCTGGGAAGAGATCCTTGCCAGCTACAGCTGCTGGAAGGTGCCATGTCTTGGCACGGCCATTGGGCTGATGGACATCTGGCATCCGACCCGAGGGAGCTGGAAGGCTCTCATCTGCAGCCTCTGGATGCAGAAGCCAGCCAGAAGCGCTGAGTCTTTCCCTACCCCGCGGTTCCTTAAGCACCCTGCAACATCTGTATCACTTGGGTATTTAATGGGAAAGTTTCCTTTTTGTTTGGTTACGTGTTGCTGCTTGCACATGTTTTTTTCCCCCGTGTATCTCGACCATCTATTCTTTTCAAGTGACAGATACTAAAAGTAGTAAGCTGTAAAAACATGTACCACCAGAGCTATAAAGAAAATCTCTTGGGAGATGGTAAAACAAACCCAGTCCCAAACACCCTCCCCTGGCCCACGTTGCCAAACCACCTCCTTTTCTACCGCCCTGCCAACAACTCAATTCTTCCACAATACCTACAGGGAGGGAGGCGGTAGCAGATTAAAAAGCCAGGTTCCTCCCTCGTGAGGTTTCCCAGCACGTATGTCCAGCCTGGGGAATTCGGGGGAAGGGCAGAGGAAAGGCTGGCTCTGCCCTGCCTAGGGCCGTGCAAGTTTTCAGCCGTATAAAATCCATGAAGTCCCGATGCTGCTGGAGCCGGTGTTGAAGGATTTCAGCGAGGCCAGCCCTTGACCTTTGGCAGACAATAGCCCCGGCCCTAATTGGGAGCGCTCATTGTGCGGCCTCAGCTGCGCTGAACGGGCGCGTTTCATGCTCATTCCCCCGTGCGCCCAGGTCTGCGGCTGCGGCCGAGCTTCGGGCATCCCCGATTGTTCTATAATGCCACCTGCTGACTCGAGGGCGGCGGCAGCCAGTGTATCAAAAGTCCTTTCACGGAGCCCTGCTTTTAACTTTAGTGCTATTTATATTAATGGGATCATTCAATGCGCTTCACTCATGTCCTGATTTAGAGTCCAAGGACAGCCCCGAGTTACAAATCCTGAGTGAGCACCGTAAGATATATTGGACACGAACTATGCTGGCTTTTTGTGCTTCAGCTGGGCTGCCACTACGAAATATAATGAGGAGGTGATTGAAAAGGTCCTGAAACTCAAAATATTAACATGCCTGTTTATACCACACTACGCTGGTTGGTGACTGAAGCAAGATCAAGCGTCCGTGTGCCAGCACTGTACTGTGTCTTCACCAAGGTGGTAGGAGGGGGCAGACACGAGGGGCTGTTTTGTCTGGGAGGCACAGATCTTGCTCCAGCTACGGGAATCCACAGCAATTCCTGAAAGGATACACACATTAAGGAGGCTCCCACCCAGAAAAGGGCTCTGTACCATCTACTTTGAAAAGCCTGGGAAAGTGCAAACACAGACCTGGAGCAGACGAAAAACTGAACAAACTGAAAAATCATGGCCCTTTTATCTGACAAAATTTGCACTTCCTGAACTCATCTGATTATGCCAGTGAGTCCTTGTTCTTCACTTCTGTGTCTAGACCAAAATTCACAAGAATGAATTTCACCTCCATCTCTGGGTGAATCCTTTTACTGAAGGATCATCTCCATTGTAGGGTGTATGTGCTTCCAGCACACTTCAGCTACTCCTGTGCTCTCCTTGTCCCCTCATATCCATTCTGGTTCTCTTTCCCTAAGGTCTAACTCTCCTTTTGCTCCTGGCACCAGCCTTATTTATCAGCTCCATACATAACTGTTCATCCAGGTCTCTACCAGCACCTGCAGCAAATCTTTATGTGTTTCTCATGAGGTCCCAGCTGACACTCAGGGTACAATTTTCAGAGGGCTTCTGACACGGCCAGCTTGGTGCTGCTCTCCAGCACAGCAGAGACAGGCACTGCAAGGCTTTTGCACCACTCCCCTCCTTCTGGCACCTTTTTGGGGTCTCATTTTTTGTGCTGGCCTCCCACACACTTCATAAAAAGCGCACATTCAGGCAGGCTTTGTGCCCGGAACGCAATTAAGCATCCAACTGTCCCATCTGTGTGGCCAAACCCTCGGCGTTCCTGGGGCTCCTCAGGTGCAGGTTCACACTGGTTCATCAGGTTTCCATAGGGGGGAGGAAATGTAATTTAGCTCTTTCAGTCTTAGTCATTGAAAATAAAAGGGGAGTAACTGAAGCTTGTCTCTGGCTATAGGAATGGCAAACAAACCAGCCGTGATTCTTTATCTTAAAGTGAAATTTGCAAGTGAACAAGGCATTATAATTGATGCAGATTTAAAGATTTAAGGTGAGGCTATTCTGTGTTTTGTTTGAATGACAAACCTTATCTCACTTTTCCCATCCCCTCCCTTTTTCTTCCCTTGCACGGCAAAATGCTTAACAATAATTTCTTCAGGCCCAGTCCTCAGAATTGCCATTCCCTACAACTTCATCAGGTTTTTTTAGGAGCTGGAGGTGTTTAGCAAGCCTGAAAAAATCCCTCCATCAAACCTCTCTTTCATCACAGGCTGAGCACAGAAATGTCACAATACCTGTGATGAGCTGTGTGCTCTGGGTCAGTCTGTACCACTAACAAAACATTACATGTGATGAATTCAACCCAAAATCACATCACAGAAAATAACTATCATCTCTACTGAAGATGGATCAGGTGTGTTTAATTCCAGAACCAAATCAAACTTAAGCTCTGGACTATTAACCACCCTACTAATCTGGCAGTGCCTTTCATCATAAAGCTGTGCCCTGTGCCCTTCCCAGAGAATGCCTGGCATGGCCTGGGGAATAGCAGCCATTCCTAAAGGGCAGTATGGACAGAACAGGGCCAGCTCTGGCTCCCTCCATGCTCCTCCAGCACTGGCTGAGCAGCCTTTGCATCCTCAGAGATGTCTGGTCCCTCCTCATGCTGCACACCAGGGCTCACCACACTCACACCTGCAGTTCCACCCTGTGAAACATCCACCCATCTAGATGGGATGCACAGCACAGGCAGGGACTTTTGGACACTTTGTGTCTTAGGCCTAAAGGCCCAGAGGAAACCACAGCACCACAGACCTTCTGTACATATCTGGCTGTGCCGCTTTTCTTTGGGGCTGAACATAGCTGAAACCTGGAAAGGAACATTTTCACCTCCTAGGACTTACCAGGGGGCAAAATCTGAATCTAAAACACTAAACAAACACAGTGTAAGACTTGGTCTCTTCTGTTGGCTGAGGCAGAGAGAACAGGGAGGTTAGAAGATGGATAGGAATGGCTGATGGCACAAAAGTATCAAAAATTAAAAAAAAAAAATTAAAAAAAAATTATAACACTGCTAGTAAATGACAGAGAGATATTAGCCTACTAATGCCTTGTGTGATTACTGTGTGAGGGATGTTCCTCATCCACCCAGAGCTGGATTGGTCTGGAGATGGATTGTAGCCTTTCTCTCTGTCACACCAGTTCCTCGGCATCCACTTGGGCACTGCATTGCCTCTGCCCCTCAGCTGAACCAGGCAAGGAAAAATAAAGTGTGCAAAGGAATAAAAGCTGCAAAACCACTCAGGCTTCAATCAAAGCAGGAGACCACAGGAGCTCTGGTGCTCCCGTTTTGATTTGCATTTTCCAACTACTGCAGAGGAAAATGAGATCTCATCTGACCAACACTGGCCACTGCAACAGAGACAGGGATGAGCCTTTGATGGATTAGCTCAGGTTTGAAAGAGGTACACAAAGAGGGAAACAACACATTGGAGAACAAATGGAAGATAAGTACACCTTGGCAAACAGCTCTAGGGGGTTTTTCTTATAACTAGGAATTATTGAAGTTTCTCTGAAAATGCTCTGTTGTATATAATAAAAGTACAATTTCACTAACTGAGTGGGCCAGCCTTACTAGGTTATACACCTTAAGAGTAAGAAAGGCCCAAATCACAAGATTTAAAACAATCCATCCAGGAAAAGTCCTTACTTTTGGTCAGTACATTCAGTGAAAAACAATTCCTATTGCACAAGAGCAGGAGGAGGTGGAAGTGAAAAACAGTCAATGAGGAAAGCATGTTTCCCATTTTTTAAAAAGCTGCCAGCCTCTGCAAGGATGCCCAGGAGCTGAACTCAGTTCCTCACTGTTTCTCCAGCTTGCAGTTTTCCAAATGACTGTCATCTTCCTCCTTGCTCTGCCCTCCATGGCTGTTGGAAGCCCATTCTGTCTCATTTTTCTGCCCCCTTAAATGTCCCTTTTTCCCTCTCATTTACCCAGAAATATCATCAGCAGGTCTTTTCTCCACTCCTCTACATGCTTAATACTGCCAAGTAAACCACATAAACCAAGTGCAGCATCCTCACTGTCAGAAGCTCTGAAACACCAGGCCTGGGTGTCTGAAGTGTTATAGGACAATTATACCACAGAAACATAGAAAATAAAGACCAGACTGTAAAGATTTTAAGTAATTCCAATGTAAAAACTAAAATTTTTAAACTCTGGCATGCCTCTGTACAGCTGTTTAGTATTAGCTGTTAAACTGTGTGATACAAAATGCAAACATGAATTTGGTTTAGTGGGCAGATCTCTTCTGAGTAAATCAGAAGGTTGTAGGTTTAATAAAGAGTCAGTTTTTAATTATGTTTTCTATTTTCTTTGTTATATATTTATTGTGTTTTCAATGCTTGAAATGAGAGTGAGAGAGAACATGAGGAAAACCTGGTTTGGGTGTTTATCTGAAGAACCAAAAGTATGAAAACACATTTTGAACTAACCTTTGCAGAAGTTCTGCCCAGTCTTTCAGCTGCTAAGATTATTCATGCAAATTAAAGCAATACTGATATTTCCATCCCAGTTTGAAAATAAAGGCTGGATGAGGAGTCCCTTTAGAGACCAAAAATAGCCACCTACTGTTTGCAGCAAACACTAGATGGGATGTTTTTCTGAGAAAAGGGGAAGCAGCAGTACAGGACAGCTTGCTCATGGTCTGGTTTAGAGCAATCTCAAGCCTTTGCACGCTGATAATCTTCCCAACTCCACTCCAGATGTTAAGGCTGGCTGGCTGGAGGGAGGAAGGGAAGATATGGAGAAGAAAATGCACCAGATATCCAAGATTAGAAGTTATGCAGTCTCAGGCATTCATAAAAGATGGGAGCCTGCCAGCTCCTCCACATATGGGATGGAGATTGGGAAGGGGGAAACAGCTGCTCTTGTCCTGTGCTCCCTCCCAGGCCATGGAATTTGTGCCTGTGGCCCAGCACAGCCAGAGATGGACCAAGACCCCAGTGCAGAAACCCAGCTGGGTGGTGGAGTTGGAGGAGAATAGAGAGAGAGGACAATCTCATCCAGGAGAATCATCCCTGACCACCAGACCACATCTGACCCCTGCCAGTGACTGCTGGGCTCCTGTGGCACCACTGGGGTGGTGCCAGCCACCTTTACAGTGATATGTAAAACCCACGTGTGACTGTCACACTGTCACATTCCTTACAGCAAGAGTTTCCTGAGTCCCCCTGTGTGACTGATCAGGTTTTACATTTCCCCAGACGTCTCCAGAGGGAACGTGGGCCTTTGTCCTGCTGCAGTCCCATCTCCCAGCTCATTTCACAGGCAGCTCAGGCTGTTACTGTCTGCAACGCCGGGATGCTGAAATCCTGCACCACACACTGCACTTTGATGTGGCATTGGCAAAGGGAGGATGCTCCCCTCCAGCCATGAGCAGAGTGAAACCCTGCAGTGAAATGCCGAGTCCAGGCAGGGTCAGGACAGATTCCACGGCTTTGGTGCTGCCTCCTCCTCACTTTTCCCTTCCTGTAGCAATTATTGCTCATCAGCACAGAGTAACAATTGCACAAGAAACCCTCAGAACAAATGAAATCAGGGCTGAGGGCCAATCTTAGTCAGTGGAGCTCTGCCACTGACTTTAAATGGGATTGGGATTTAGCCCTGCAGCCTTTCCCTGCATTTCCTCTTTTTCCCCATTCATGTGCTGCACATGTGTAGCTCTCTGGCAGCTCCTCTGGCTTTGTTTGGGATGAGGCACTCACAGGTACGAGCTCCAAGAGTTGCACCCATAACCTTCTGGCATTCTCCACCCACCCTCTGGCCCCGGCTGTCTGCTAAGAGTTGTTCCAGCCATTTTATGATGTCTTTTAAAAGGTAGGAGAATAAAGACAAAAATAGCTCGCACCCCATTCATACGGGTTTCTGCTGGGCTGTGAATAATTTAAAGGTCTTCTCACCTCATCTCTTGTTTATCTCGTAGCCTCAGGCCTCATCTACATGAAAGAGTTGCACCCATTCAAGTAGATGTTAATTTAAACCAATTCATTAACCTAATACAAACCCCGGAGCAGAGGGAGGGATGCTCCCGTGCTAAACCCAGGGCTCCTATCGGTTTGCTTTAATCTGGTGAGAAACTAAACCAAAGGAAGGAGCGCCCATGGACAGGTTTGCTCTGGTTTCACAGAGCACATGGAACAGAGCAATGCAAATCATGCCAGGCAGTTCTCACTGGCAGAGCTCTGCTGCTCACTCCCTGCAGGGACAAGCTCAGACATTCAGCAGAGATTGGAACCACCAAAAAAAACCAAATCGTCGTGAGCCTCCAACATGCACCCAGGGCCATGAGCTGGGCTGTGTCCTGGGGGTGCCACACCTCTCACCCAACCCAGGGACTGCTGCAGGTCTGCACTCTCTGGCCAGTGTCCCCCCAGGAGGTAATGAAGCCACACCAGTGCTTCCATACCATGGTTAACAGGGGCTATGTAAGGAGCCAGGTAAAGTGCAGGTCACCTGAAAAAACTGCAATGTCAGCAGGAGCCAAAAAATGAAAGAATTGCAAGGAACACCATCCCAAAGTCACAGAGAAAATCAGTATTCAATGAAAATGAGCCCAAAAAGAAAAGAGGGGAGGGATGGGACTGGAACATTTTTGTTTCATGGTTCTGCCCTCTTTTCAGTGAGTGGAAAGGACTAAATCACCTGTTGTCAGTCTTGATGAGGACTACAAAGAACATGGAAGAGATTCCTCTCATGTATGCCTGGGGGAGGATGAGAGGCAGCAGATCCAGTCTCCATCAGCAAAATTCCAATCAATATTAAGAAGTTACTTAATGATGAGAGCAGTTAAAGCAGAGGAGGCCAGAGAGATGGTGGTATCTCCATCCATGGAGGTAATCAAAACTAAACCATACAAGACACCAAACAGCCTGATCTAGTGTAGAAGCTATCTGTCTTCTCAGTAGGGTGAAGGTTTGATCTGGTGACTAAGTCCCTGTCAATTTATTCTGATTTATTCAAGTAAAATACAGCAGAAATTTCTTTTTTGAAGCCAGCTTTCCTGATGTTCCAAAGTCACACAGCTGGTAAATTCACCTGGCCATTACCCAGTTGTTCACTCTTCCTGAAGAGAGACGGCAGAAAGAAAATATTAAGAGACCTGTGTATCTGCAAAATGGTGCCAGGTGGTGCAGTACAATTCCATGGGCCACACAGAAGATTTTCCATCAGGAAAGTGCAAGTGGGACACTGGAAGCCTACAGAAATTCTTAGCATCCACCTGCTTGCTGAGTGGGTCCTGGGCTTGGGAAGTTACTGGAAGTTTTGCTGGTGGTGATGGTACAATTTGGCTTTTCCCTGCCTTGGTGAGCACTGGGGTGTAGGTGGCTGCTGGCTGCCTCTGGCAAAGCTACACCTCTAGCACCACAGCAAGGTGCCTGCACCTCTAGCAGCAGCCACAGCTCCTGAATTTCCATCACTGTGAGTGCTCACAGCAGGAAGAGAGACAGAGTCGCTGTTAATATGGGCAAAACCCCTTAGGCCATGTAGGGACAGCATAAATAGAACAAAATCCTCATTATTTCAGTGAAGAGAAAAGCAGAGGAATGATTTTGCAAGAGGTGTATAGATTTTACCAATACTTGAATATTTTTGGATTTGTCTTGATTTATATATATACACATATTCTAGGAAAAACATTTGTGTTGTTGACATGAATTTTTCATCATACTGGAGAAATCCTTCAAGGTCTGTTTTTATATCACTGTGGTTCTTTTCATCCAAAGATCTTTTATCGATTATCATGCTGAAGCTTTCATGGATTTAAAGACATGAAAACTAAATTTCCAGGAGGAAGGCATGCCAAGGGCCACGAAACACAAAAGCATGATGTCAAACTCAGGAGGCCCTTAAGCCATGGATAGCTGGGAAGTGGGATTGTGTACAGAGAAATCCCAGCCTGCAGTGCTGTCCTTGTCTTCTGTTCCAGCACCCAGCACAGAAGGGACACTGGCTGTGTGCTGCCTTCATGTTCTCAGCCTGATCCTCACTGATCTGACACCTACAAGTGATGGTACAAAAATAGCAGGGCCCTGTGGTTGTCTTGAGGTCTCCTCCAGCCTTTAATGATGTTGGGCATTACTTAGACCTTGTTGCAGCTGTTGAATTTGACTCTTCCACCCCACTCCCCAAACCAGATGTGGTGGTAAATCATAGCCAGACTATAAGGATCAGTGAAGAGCATAAGAAAGCAAGAGCAAATATCAGGTTGTAAATTCTGTTGGGTTGTGACTTACGTTAACAGTTTTCAAGTGGCTCTGACCTTCAGCACAGCACAGTCCTGAGTGTGTGTGCAACATGGGCAGAGCAGGAATCTGCTCTGCTGCACTTCCTTGACAATCCAAGGTGAAGGATGGAGGAGCAAGTGCCCATGGATCTCACAGAGCTTCCCACAGTCTGCTGACAATTGCTGGGAATGCATCACAGCCATGCCCACCTCGGCCCTGGCTGTGCATGGGAGATGCTAAAGCCAATCAGGTCACAACCACAGATGCAAGAATTCAAATCTCAGCCCCCAGATGGGCCAGGGGGGTGCCTGGTGAAGCCCTTGTGTTCAGAAACCACACTCAGTAAGTCCACAGAAAAGCAGCCCAGCACAGTTAACACACTGCTATAGCCTGGAGTGAGAAGTCAGACAGAGGCAGGAAACCTGGCATAGCATCAGCTGAATTACTTGTGTGTCACAGCTGGTGTTTGTGGCCTTCCCAAACACCTCATCTGGGAGCCACCTGAAGTCAGTGGGGATTTCCATTTACTGCAGATCTCATATCAGACCAGTTATCTAAAAAGCCTTGGGATACCAATCAGTATCTTTCAGTTCTTGAAGTCTGTAGAACTTGCTGCCTTGGTCGAATTTGCACAGATGGTAAGCTGATTTCTAGTTTGATGTCTAGGCATAGTTGAAGGGAGAGAGTGCTTAGAGAAGGAATCTAAATAAAATTACTTTTAAAAGTATAAAATTGATTCTCCTATAGCCAGGAAAATCATAGTTTTTTGTACTCCATTGGTCTGAAGACCAGTTTTTATTCTCTGAGAAATGCTGCAGAAAGTTGACAGAGGCTCTAAGAAATTATGCTGAAACAGGTAGTGTAGTTATCACTGGCTTGTCTTTTGTTTGGTTAGAGATCAGAACTCAGGCAGTGGTAAGCTTTGCATGGCAAAGAGACTTCAGATTTCTAGTCACAAGAGACCTCTCTGTATTTCATTCATGTATTATATATGGCCACCCCAATACAATTTATTAAATCCTTGGACACAGAAGATAAAATATATTTCATTTGTATTTAATATATGGTGAAGCTATTGCATACTCACAGCTGTAAAATAAAGAAAATAAGTAAGAATATAAATAGTTTCTTCCAGTCACATGCTGACAAAACAAGAACCTCTATCTCACCTTGTTTGGACAGCAGGGGAAAGATGAGAGGGGGGCAGCCAGAGCAGCTGCAAATAACTATGTCTGTTTCTAATTCAGAACCAATCATCTTCTTGGTGTAATTTCTGACAAATAATTTTCTTGTCCAACAATTTTTATGTTGATCTTGCAGGACTGCTGGGATAATCACCCTGACACTGCAGATAACAGGATTGTGATCATAAATCTTAAGATTCAAGTACATTCACCATGGTTGAGTGACCCCCAGCATTTTGAGGGAATCAGAATATTTTTCCCCTGAAAAGATGATGGCATGAAGAGCGCGTATGCAGAAAGTGAATCCTCAGAAATACAGAACAATGCATCATTTTTATTTCAATTTGCCATGCACTCCTTATCATTTCACCCACATTCTGCCCACTAATCAAGGGGAAGAGGCTTGGCTGGTGCAACTGGTTCTGGATAGATCTATTTGTGCCTGTTGCTATTGCAGCAACAGCAAAAGTGTGTTTTTTATAGAAGAATCTAGGCTCTGTCACAGAACATAAGTGACTTATTCTGTGAACAATTATTTTTATCTACAGAGTGAAAGAACCTTTACAGCAGGCTGGTGTTGTGTGGGGCTATTCCAGTTGTGCACATGTAAGTGATGAAGGGAAATTCACTTCTTTTTGTTATTTGGCCCTGCTTGGTACAAGTCTGCCTTTCTGCATGGAAGAGGAGAAATCAGGTACTTAAGTAATATTAATATTACAGAGGTATGGAGCTGTGTTTTTTTGCCTTTTAAAGATAGTTTGCCTTCTGCAAGCAAAATGAGAAAAAAGTACAAAATAGCACTGAGTTGTTTATCAATATAAAACACTCAGCAGATGAGATGCACTAACCCACAGCCAAACCCTGGATAAAGGCCCAGCTGACTCCTATTTAAGCCACCACCTTACTCCACAGCTTTTATATGTCAAAACCCTGACAGTACCTACAATTTGAGCCAATTCCACAGTTAACCACAGCCCTGCATATCCATGGTGATCAAACAAATGCTCACCTTCCAAACTGTGAGGAATGTGACATTAATAAAGGCATGTTGCTCCCTGCTAGGCCATGCACGATCCTCCAGACAGGCCACATTGCATCACTTGCAAACTGGCAGCATCACAGGGCAGGAGTGTTAACTGGGATACTGCTGTGAGAAGGGCATGTCTGGATTTACTTTCTTCCCCAAGGACCTTCCCAGCAGCCAGCATCTTCTCCATTGCACATAATTCTCTTTTACTAAAAACGCCTGGTAGGTCTCGTAATTCCTGTCCTCCTGTGCTCTCCCCTCTCACATCACTGTCCTCAGGCTACACAAGACACCATCTTCAAAACAAGACAGAAAGAACCAGAAGAGGTGGAAGCAGATGACTCCCTAAAAAGCAGAGCAAGGCTATAAGCTGTGCTGCAGCCTCAGCCAACTCCTTACAGGGAGTCCCCCTTTGTTTCCATTTCCCCTGGACTGCAGGCTGCTGGTAAAGCAAACAGACCTCTACAAACAAAGCACTTCTGCTGCACTGGATGCCCAAGTTGCTCTGGAAAAAGTTGGTTAAGTCAATGAGTTAACAATGTGTTCCAACTACAAGGACAGTGCCCTGGAGTACAGCAAAAGCTTCTTACCTTCCTCTCTGTAAATGCAAAGCTCATGCACCAGGACCCTCATACCCTTGCTACATGGTTTATATATTCTGTGTGTGTGGGAGTGAGAGCTCAAGGATTTGGGAAGGGAGGGAGAAAGGGGGAAGTCCAAACAGAACATTTAAATGTAATTCCTTTGATAGAGCAGCTGTGAGAGGGCAGCTGAGATGATTTTGCTATATTTCAGAAGCTGCAGAGTTTTCCTGTCCTTTATTAATTAGAAATCAAGTTTCCACGGTCAGGCTCTTCTCAAGTCCATCTTTCCTACCTGCACAGCAGACCTCAGTTCTAAATTCCCACACAACAAGAACTGATGCTTCATTTTCCCCCTTCTTATGACCCCATCTCCCACCTTCTCTCCTAAACATGGCATACCAGGAACATTTCCTAACCAGTGCAAACAAAACAGCACAAATGAACCCAATTTGCTTTGTGAGAAAACAGCAGAATAGCACCCAGATGGGAACAATGAGCTGGGGCACTGGGATCCCAAGTGGCTTCCAGGTTGATTCCTAATTCCTTGGGTGTAGGGGGATAGAATATAAGTAGTCTTACCCCCTAAAGAGTTGCAGCTGAGCCAGCTATTAAGGATTAGGAGCAGGCCTGATGTTAAGAGGCCACACCTGTAGCCAATAAGAAGAGTGTTATAAAAGAGAGGATTGGTGAGGACTGGAGTTTGTTGGCTGCTGTGAGAATATGGAAGACTCAGTGCCTGGAGGAGCTGCTTCAAGAAACATCAAGGAGGTATGAAATTCTACCTTTGCAATGAAATGACGTTGGAACTCTTGCACTATAGTGACAACACTTGAGGTGCTTGTAGACCCCTTTACATGGTGCCATGAATCCTGGCCTCCAAGCACGAGGAGCAGGGAGCAGAGCCAGCTCAGGGTGGCCCAGCAGCATCAGGAGCTGTGGCATTGCAGTGGGTACCACAGCCCTGCTCCTGATCCGTGTGGCTCCTCCAGGAGTGCAGATCCCTGATGGCTTCAGCACCTCCACCCCAGGCTTTGGCATGGAGCAGGGACCTCCCTGCCTGCTCTGTCCAACACTGTCCCTGTCAGACAGGAGCAATGGCACTAGGTGGCTCCACAGGGGATGTTTTCACAGCAGAACACACTGCAAGGCAGTTCCTGTGCTCCAGCCTTGCCTTCCTTGATCCTGCAGCCCCCAGCTCACAAGCCACCAGCCCTTTCCCTCTACCCTTGGTTAATCAGGAGCTGAGGTGACACGGTGCTGCAGCACTGGGCTGGTGCCACTGGACAGCAGATAAATGGCCACAGACAAGGCAAGGAGTCAGCACCTGCAGTGTTCCATTACAGCAGCTGGGGAGGGGTGGAATTCTGTTTTACCCTCCACATTTGACAACATCCATGAAGGTTTTTCAATCCCTCTTCCAGAATAAAGAGTGCAGCTGAGCCTTTCCTGGAAGTGATGCCAAGATCTTTTTTTCCTTTTCTTTTATATACTTTTTATATTACTTTTATGTATCCTCAGTATTCTTAGCATGCATACTTGTAATTCCTTAAGTGTAGTAACTTAGTATTTTGTTACACCAGGAGACCAAACATCCTAAGGGCCTCATAGTAGGAGGCTGGAAAACCCCACACTATCTTGGGAAACCAAGGTCCTCTCTAGAACATATCCTGTAAACTAGAGATTTGGCCCATCCAGGGGGGGAATTCCTTGAATGGAGAATATCCTGCCATTCATACTCCTCCCATTGGGGTATCCTTGTTAGATAAGCTCATTTGTAAGGTCTATAAATTGTATAGACAGTCTGTCGTGTGTGTGTGCGTAGTGGCACATCCCACCTTAGCAAAGTGGTGCACCAATAAGAATCCTTATTAAAATACCAAGGTAAAAACCCCTTATCCCTTAACTCTCAATTTTTAAGACCAGGAAAAAGCATCAGAAGGGCTAACCCATTCAGAAAGAGCAAAGAAAGGAGAGGCTGCAGACACATCTCCTCAACTGCAGACAAGCAGTGGCCTGACAGGCCTGACATGATTATGGAGCACAAGCTGGATGCCCTCCCTCCCAGACCATTCATCCTCATCTTCCCAGCCCAGCACCTGGCTCCCTGGCTGGGCTCCCCAGCACCTCTGTTATGTGCATGGTTACTCTCACGTCTGTGGAAACAAGAAACTTGTGTCACACTGGGAGCTGCATCTCGGAGCATCCCGAGGCGGGGGGCAGGGAGGGACAGTGTTACCTAGGAGCTCCGGGATTTTCTCCGAGAGACTTGGTTCATTTTCTCTGAGGCTTCTGTGTTCTCTTTTTTTTCCCCTTTCGCCCCACTTCTCTCAATGGTCTGGTGCCCTCAGAGAGTCCAGGAGCAGACACCAGCTGGCCCTAGCAAAGGCCACATCCCCCACTGCCTGTGTTGTTCTCCCCAGCTTGCCTATGTGGATCCCTTAATTGCATGCATGTCTTTCAGGCTATTCTCCATGCATGAGCTGTCAGCAAAACCTTGCTGGAAACACTGGAATTTCACATTTTTCATGGAGATTTTCCATATCAAATGGGCAGTTTCACATTTTCCATGAAATTCCTAATGACTACAAAAAAAATACAGCCCCAGTGTTTGGTAGGGCTTGCTCAGCTTGCCTTCGGGCACCGCTTGCGTGTTAAATGCATGTGTGTGAATTTACTTAGCATATCATTTCAGGGATGGGATTGGAATTTTTTTTTTTTTTTTTTGTTGCAGATGACAGGAGAGAAGCATGCATTCATCCATTCATTCATAAACCCAACTTGTGGCACGGCATGCTGGGGAAGGGATCTTTCGCATCATTTTTAAAACAGAGAGAGTGCAAAGCCCTGTCAACTGACAATATCCATCCAAGCTGTCATTGCCAATCACTTGAATGGACTGCAGCAGAGAGTATTTTCCACAATGAGATACCAATGGGGGTGACCATTAGGTCAGGAATCTTATTTTCTCAGCTCACCAACCCCTGCAAATAAATTCTCACCAAAAGGAGAGAAAAGCCTCATTGATTTGACAAGCGATCAGACACTGCAGTTGTCATTTTCCCAGCAGTTGCTGGCATATTTTTTTGCCTGGTGTGTGAGATATGAATTTTGTGACTTAACCTATCAAACTCTTAAAGGGATCATCCCTTTTTCATCTGCATCCTCATGAAAAGCAGAACTCACAGCAGCAAGACTCTGAAAGCAAAATACTGTTCTCAGCTTTAATATATTATTAGGTGATTTACAACAAAGTTCATGCAGGGGCTCTACTTTGTTCTTAAGAGTCAGACATACTTATTTGACCAGCAAGAATGTGGATTTTTTCCCCATATCAATACCCATTTTAATTTGTACAACACATTTTCCCAAAGCTGCTGGTATTGTTCCCTTATGAATGCATCACAGCCAAACCAAGAAAGGCTATGAAAGCAAGAAAAACGACATTCTTCAATGAAAGAAGTCCCATTTCCTTGGTGTTCTTAGAGACACAAGTTTTCATAACTTTTAAAAATACTGCATTAATGTAAAACAAACAAACAGCTTTATGCTGAATTCCAGCTAACAGCCTAAATTCTAACTGTGGATCCAGTGAAACAGATTTGTGCTGGCAGACAAAGTGTATCTTCTTCCACGCTGCTCAAATCTACTTCACCTCTTCACATTAGAGATTGAAAATTCATCTCAGATGAATTTGGAGTTTTTCTGAGGCAATATCTTAGCAGAAATAATTTATTAACTGATGTAAAAACATAGAATTGGTGATGTATTTACAGGCAGCTAATTTACAGGCTTTGGGAATATTTTCTGACCATGAGGAGACCCTGGTCCCCAGCTAAGAACTTAGCTGATTTCCCACAACAGGCACATCGAGGATCTGAATCCAACTTCTGCAGTGATAGTTTTGCTTTTTTCATTAAAATCAGAAGTTTTGTCTGTATATATTTTTTACACCATGAGAAAGTTGTCCCTGCCCAGTTGCAGACACTTTCTGAGGAGCTCACCATCTGCTTGGACATAACTACTTCAACCACACTGGATTATGATTTGCAAAACTTGCAATTCCATCCATCCAGCCCTTCAGTTCCCAACAGCAAAACTGCACTAGATCTCACTTAGCCTATGGCATTATTGTAATTCAGAGAAATCATGGGATCCACTCCTAGTGGAAGCACTTCTATCAACAATTCAGAAATTTTAAAATATTACATATATCTGTATCTATTATATATATATATTTAAATTCCAATAATTGATGTATCTAAATTTACTATTGGGAGGACAACGTGATCAAATCAGAATGTTTCTTTACAAGTATTCTAAGGAATGGTCAGAATGCATTAAAAATAGATTAAGAATCAGGTTAAGCCTCACCCCTGTGCCTTACTTGTGGTTTAGCATCAAGATTGTTGCTGCCAGTTTAGTTTCTCCAGTAAGAATGAGAGGAAGGAGTTTTATTCTCAAATGTCAGAAGAATAATAATTTATTATTTTGGTAAATTGACAGCTCACTAAGTATCAAATTCTTCTAGGCACTATCAGGCCATTCTTTGTTAATCAATACTGCACATTTCTTACTAGTCTTATCATTGGAGTACATTGTTCCAGAAATTTTAGCAGCATATTGAGGCCTGAGTCTGCTTCCAGATAAGCCTGGCTGGCTGAATTTTTTGTCTTTTTCATTTCAAGATAAGTGCTGTAGTGCAGGGGCCCACCAAAACGACATTTTATTCCTGATACACCTATCAATTCCATATCCTTTGCCATATCCTTGCAATTCAGCACTCAGCTGCTCAGCTATGGGCAGTCTCTAGGAGGGACTGACTCTCTCTCTGTTCCTTTTTCTGATGTTTTTTCCTGTGCAAACACGTGGTAACCTCACCAACAGCTCCTTTCAGTGCTGCTAATTCCCTGCTACGATTTCACATCCAACACTCCAGCTACAAGGGGGAATTTTAGCTCAGACAGCAATAGTTTCAGAGCAGTGAGGGCTTGGGAGACAAACTCTTTGTAACACATGTCAAGGAATATGGATTCAATATCCAGGAATATTCTGAAACAAGTCAGCTGTGGATAAAATCCTGAAATTAATTTTCCCTGGGAAAATCTTAACACCTCAGGAAAAAATAGTTTTTCTGTTCTTCACAAAAGTGAAGCTCAAAAAACTTAAATAAGCATTTTCAGATACTTCCACTGTAGGATTTTAAATGCAAGCAGGCTCATACTGTCTGTCAGGAGAACTTTT
Source organism: Agelaius tricolor (assembly GCF_023055355.1). Classification (NCBI taxonomy): domain Eukaryota; kingdom Metazoa; phylum Chordata; class Aves; order Passeriformes; family Icteridae; genus Agelaius; species Agelaius tricolor. Next base: position 5,327,149 of record NW_027269284.1, read on the forward strand.
TCTCCCCCCCTGAAGTCCATTTTTCCTCTGTCTGCTGTTAAGTTACTATTATCTTCCATTCTTTGTAATAATGGGCTTAAGATCAAGTGAAACTGGAAATGGAAAGAACAGTGAAAGATGACAGACTTGAAGGGGCTTTATTGGGACTATGGGTTGCTCCTGAGGTCAGAATCAGTAAGTATAATTAGATTCCTGGCATTTACAACAAATGTAAAGCAACTCAGAGCTCCCTTTTGTGTGCCTGTAATTAAACATGCACTTTTACTGCCCTCTGCAGTGCTCCAAAGTATCTTTGATTCCAGCACATGAAAGTGGAATGAAAGAGCAGGCCCAAATCTTCATCTCTATATGGCACTCATATTTCTGAAAACAAAGTATTTCTGAGCAGAAATGGAACAGCCCCTTTCTAAAGAAACACAAAAGGGAACGTTGTTTTTGCTAATAATTAGAGGCACTCCTGTACCTCCCAGAAACTTTCTCAATACACTTGGACAGATAGAAAGGTCCCAACACAGAGAGCTGGGCCCCACTCTAACCCACAAAACAAGTTCTAAATTTCCACTCCAAGTGAAGTTATTTCTTGAGTGTATGAATCAGCATTTTTTGGATAAATTACTTTCCTCTCGTGCTTGAACACAGTCCAAGAGGTAAGTGACAAGCTCAGAGTGAACAGGACTGGTAATCAAAAAATACAGTGGGGGTCAGCAATGGCAGTTGCTAAATCTTGGTTCCTTGCATGCTTTGCATTTAGGTATTATCCCAATGCCACAAAACTAAACAGTGCACAACTGGAGTAAATTCTGCTTAGCATTATCACTTTCTCTAACTGAAGTGTATATATTACATTCTAACTACACTGTTTTCCTTGAAAGTAGAATGGATTTTTGACACTTCACAAAGTAACTTCAATCTCTTAACTATTTATATAATATTTTGGCAAATTTATCCCTAGTTGTCAGGAAGCACTCAAACTTAGTATTCAACAGCTAGCAACCAATCTTCTCACATTATGAGAAACCATATAGAAGAAAATAGAAGAGCAAGAACTTCTAGTAAGGTCAAAATTCTTTTAAAAGGGGTCTTTTACTTTATCAGTTTTGATAAAGAAGTGCCTGATCCCCCAGGTTTCCATACAGATCCATCCTCAGATATATGCAGTTACTCTTACTTACACTAGGAACACCATAAAACAGATAATCCTGAAAATAACTCCAGTAAATACCTGCATGAAGAGAAGTTGTTTGAATGGTATTTTGGACTTAAAAATGGATTCATGGAAGAAAGCTGATTTTAGCTTGGCTTCCTTAAGAGCATTAAATTGTTGTACTGGCAAATCTTTTCCAAAATCTGTCCTGTCACTTCTAATTTTTGAACTGGCTGTCCAGGTACTGAACAGAAAGGTAAATACGTTCCCTTATGGTTTATATGACAACAGCTGAGTGATGAAGGAAGACCCAGTTAATGCCCAAGTGAAGGACAAGCTGGGGCAGCTCAGCTCTTTCATGTTCTGCTTGCCACCCTACCCACACTCGTGTACCAATGGCCCAGCCAAAACAGATGGAGCTTTAAATTAGCCACAGCCAGGGCTGCTGTCAGCCAGGCATGGCGTGAGGATGCTGAGAGGGGACAGGGCTTGGTGTGAAGGGAGTAAGAGAAACACAAACCAGAAGGCACAGGTCTATAAAAAGCAGGGTTGACAGGTTCTGCTGCCTACAGAACAACCTGCTCAGTTTTATTTTTAGAGGAATTTAACCTAATAAGGCTAAAATTTGACAGCAGTACTTGCTGGTTCTCCATCTGAAGCAAACTCCACTGCATGCAACTATGCACAACTGAACATATGGACATTGTTTTTCCATAAGATTCCTGTTACCAGATACTGCCCTAAATGGATGGGTTAGCCCACATTTAACCACTAGAGGGCTTAATTCTATTGCAAAAACTCTGGGTCTTTTTACAATTTGGTGTTCAGGAGCTTTGGAAAAACATCCAAACTGAGTGCCCTCTTTAAATACCAGCCACAAAAACTAAGTGATCTAAGTAACTGAGATAAAGGGGAACTGTTGTAGTGAAGACATTGCTGTGCATGGCCAGCTCCTTCAGGAAAAAGCAAAAATCTGAGCCTTTTTCACAAACAGCTACTGAACACAGACCAGCTACACTTCTAGTCTGGATCACACCCACCTGGTTCCTGGGTGAGTGTGCTGCACAGAGCTGAAATCTGAACAGCACCTCAGATTGCTTCTAATGAGATCAACACTATTAAGATACCTGTAAGCAAGCTGGAGCACACCACAGGAAAACAAGGGATAAACTAGCCAAAAAAACTCCCAAAAACAGTGACATAGAATGTTACAGTCTGAAGCAGAAGTGACAGAGCACACTGAAAGGTGACAGAATAGAGCAGAGATGGAACAGAGTGGGCACAGTGAGAGGCAGCACCCACCACAGCAGGGCAGGGTCATACACAGGAGGGCACAGGCAGTGCAGGAGGGTCATTTCCCAAGGCCTGTGCTGGGAACCTTGTCTGAGTAGTAGCAGGTTAGTTGGATTAATCTCCAATTATATACCACATTGTGGACTAAGCACTGAGAAGTTACTCTGCAGAAATTTAAAAGCACCTTAAGCCATTTGCCAAAGGAGAATTATTTGTTGTGTTCTCCATTATAACAGAGAAGTGCATCCCAGCTGTTTGCCTGAACCCTGCCCAGGGATTAGTGCTCTTCACAAGGTTTTCCTCACATTCCAGCCCAGAGCTGGATGCAGCACTCAAGGTGGGGTCTCACAGAGGGGCAGAGTCCTTGCCCTGGTGGCCAGGCTGCTCTTGGTGCAGCCCAGGACACAGCTGCCTTTCTGGGCTGTGAGTGCACATGGCTGAGTCACTTCAAGTTTCTCATCCACCCACCACCATCCCCAGGTCCTTCCCCTCAGGGCTGCTCTCCATCTGTTCACCCCCCAGCCTGCATTTGTGCTCAAGAGATTGTCCCAACCCATGTCCTTCCTTATTTCAAAACCAGGTGTAAGTAACCTTACCCCTCAGAAGCCTCTGAACAATCTCCTGAATATCCCACTGATCCAACCTGTTTGGGTAGCTACAGGATAGAAAAACTTCTTTTAAATAAACCAATTCTAGTGGCAGTTCTGATACTCAGCTACAGACACACCAAAAATACTTAAGAACAACCAGGAACAGCGTGGCCAGAAAATGTGACATGAGAAAAGCAATCTGGGAAGGACAGAGGGTGCAGAGTGCAGGTAGAAGGCAATTACCATTTTATTGCCTTCTCTGGTAAAAATACACGTTAGGAAGGCTGTCTCCTTAACATCAGAGCTGAGCACCAACCTTATCCCAATGCCACTGCTTCCCTGATTTCAAAACAAATCAGACAGATGTAAGCAATATTACTAGCTAAGGTGATGTTGATGAGTTTGAGTTGATGAGTTTAAGGGGTGTAACATCAACACACAGGAAATTCCATTTAAAGAGATAAAACCAGGTGAGGTGACTGTAAAAGATGTCCTGTAAGTGAAGAATTGTCCACCCAGCTCTTCTAGCAGTTTTTCCTAGAGAACAGAACTTGGCAACCAGCTAATGGACATCTACTTAACAAAATTGTCTCAAATTCACTCTGGTGGCCATGTAAATAGATTTTAAGGTCTCCTCAAAGTCAGAGGATGGTGCTAACACAAATATATCCTGGCTCAATTCCAATATCAGACACTTGGCTTTCAGCATTTCCCTGCATTTCATTATGCACAGAGCACTGCTAGCAGGAAATGAAGAGTCATATGTAAAAGTAAAGGCAGTTCTGTTTATTTTCCAGCAACATCCCACACAAAAGCAATAGAAACACGAACTGCTCTCAGCAGAAAATCTGTACAGTTGGTAACATTTACAACAGTTTTACATTTAAAACCAGAAAACTGAAAGAATCAAGCACTTTCCCTAGACATTGTTTTCTTGACTGCATTAATAAATGACTGATGACTATTTACAAATTTCAAGTTAAGGCTACTACTTCTAAAAAAAACCCCCAACATTATTGCATAGACTTTACCATGCTGACTTCCAATTTCTTGAGGGTATTAAACTTCCAATTGTTTCTGAGACATTTTTGCAAAAAAAAGTGGTTTTTGAAGGTAAGGTAGTTAAACTTCCAGTAACTGCAGCAGATGGGCTTACTAGTACTAATCAGCCACATGCACAGCACCATGTGCTTTACTTCAGGTCAGGTGGGTTACAAGAGCCATATGTAAAAACAAGGAAACATAAAAAAAATCCCCCAACTTGGCTCTTGATCTGCAGGTGGACAACTGAAATCATGTTCACAGTGGGGGAGGGAGTGGGGGAAATTGGTAAGATCTTGCTGTGTTATTTATAATTACTAGAGGATAGCACTGCCATTGACTAGTTTTACTATTGAAAAGTTTTATAAAAAAATCTGATATACATAAATTAAAGTTAACAAGAAGTCACACAACTTAATTGCAATTTTACATAAGTTTGGTCTGGAGAATACCTAGACCAATCACAGCTTTGAGAACAGTCTTCAACTTTGCTTAAGCTTTCTTACTATTAACAGGTTATGGATCAAGCTAACCTCTCAAATTTAAAAGAAACTTTCTCTAAAACAGGTTGCACAAGACTATTTAACTCACAGTATCAAATTCTTTCAGTGGCTCACTCAAACACACTTCCAAGTCAAATTCTCCTTCTGCTTGATAGTCAACATGTCTAACTTTGGTGGGAGTGCCAGAACAGGTATCCTGGAAGGAAAAGGCAATTAATAATTACTAGTTAAGTACAAGTTATTAATACAGGTAATTCAATTAGCTTCTGTAATTCATTTAGACCACCCTATACCAAAGGCTTACAAATGCTTTAAAACCCATAAAACCTCAATGCCAGTCTTAACATTAAAGAGATGTAGGCTTCTGCCCATCCAAGCACATTTGGAGATACCTTGCAAGTGTTCCAAGGACCTATACATGCAAACATTAAAACATTATACAGATTTAATATTAGAAAAATAAATACAGCAAGAAAAGCATTCCTAGATCTTTAATGCTCAGCTGTACCAAGTGCTTTCTGGACATAAAAGGAGCCTACTTCTGTGTGACAAGGAAATGTTACCCTCTTTTAATATTAGACATTGCAATCTAAAGTAGTTTTTCAACTGTACATTACAGTTCATAACTGATTTGCTTTCAGCAAATAAATTTTCTTTTGTAAGCTATGAAAAAATGGGATATTTTTAATTTGAGATGATAACTTAAGTTCTAATTCTCTAAACCCAAGACTAGAGACAGAATAGCTTTAGCTGGAAAATACCTGAATTTCAAGACTGCTCAGCTTTTTAAACAGTCCCTAAACAAAGCAGATGATGGGATCTGTGAGGTATTCAGGCTGCTCTGGATATAATTCTAAGCAATTAACCAATTATCAACAAGTAGTTATGCAAATGACAGATATACTTACATCATTATCTTGACAGCTCGTTTGAGATTCAGTAGAATTGCTTCCAACAGATTCTGTCTCCATCTCACCAAGGTCAACAGGACAACTGTAAAATCATTTAGAAGAATATAGCATAAAATAAATTGATTTTTTAGTGTTAAGATGAACTTTGTTGTGCAGTCCTGAAAAAAATGGCCAGGAGAGCAAAGAGACCTGCAGAGATCACAGGGACAGTGGTGGCAAACTGGGGAGACAAAGAGAACTGCAGGACAGCTCAGTACTGCCAAAATGGCCAAGGACTGAATGAAGTCTTGAGACTGAATACTGCAACTTGTCAAAGACAAAAACCCAGTGCTCAAGAAATGCCCCAATGCAAATGCTACAGGAGAGGAATGAATTTTTTTTTCCGTTTTGCAAAGATTTAATATCCATTATACACAGCATCTGAAGGTAGCATTTCAACATCAATGCACACAGCAGGGTTCTGGCTGAAGGACCAACTCCCCTCACACTGACAGCAACTATAGGGAAGCTGAAAGGAAGGTTTTCTTTTAGATCCTATTGCTCTGCAGTAGTTATAAAATCAGCATTCCATTAAGGAAAAACACTACTTTATTAACACAAAACTGCCTGCTGAGGAATTAAGTTCCATCTTTGTCCCCTTCTTTCTCTACTGCCAGTTTTATGTCACGTTGCTGATCAGCTGTATTGCTTTCAACAGAGGAATATAACTAGGGCATCACTCTACATCCTCTAGAGCTTGGGATGAGTTGACAATTCTCCCTCTCTGGAGAAGAAACATTTTACACCACTGTTCTTGAACAAACAAGTGAGAAGAGTGAGGCAGGTTCCTGTGCACTGGATTAGTCCAAGCTCAATATTCAGACCTGCCATTAGTGAGAACTCTCCAGCACTGCTCCTGCCAGATAATCTGAACACTGGTCTGAAAGAATTGCCTCCTCTTGATGGTGTGGTGATTATTTTACAGAGCAGCACAGAACTGGCTCTGCTTTCACCTCACCTGGAGAGTGATATGGATGTTTGCCCTTCCAAGGACACTGGGCAAGGACCAGGAAGCTGTTGGATATTTTGATTGAGAAGGAACTGAGCACCACTAAGTGTGGATAAATAATTAGGGAAAACATTCAGCACTCACTGACTTGTCTCAAAAAGAACCATGCTGGGGGTGGTGTTTATTTCTTAAACAGGAGACTTCACATCATAATTTCTGTAACAGCATCTTGAATACTCTGTGTACATACATTTCCTGCAGATCACATCCTCCTTCAGTTGGAGGATCCCAGGAATGCAGTGCAACTTTCCACAGTTTGATCTGCTGGTCCCATGACCTACGGCTGTACTTCTTAAATTTGTTTGGAGTTCTGGGATGAACTCCTGGTATACGATGGCATCTATTCAGATATCAGACATGAAAATTGATCAGTGCTTTATTCACACATACATAACGTGCCTTTAAATGTTAACTGATTTATTATTTATGAGAAAAGACCAACGTGCAATTCCAGCACTCAAGCAAAGGTTTGCCAGCTCCATACAAACTTCTCAGTTTTTCTGACTCCAAGTCAAATGAAATAACAATAATAAAGAATTATCATTCATAGGTTTGAAAACTTAATTCCAAACTCAACAGCAACTGTAGCCCATTTTGTCTTGAAGTTAACTCATGTGAAAACTGACTGCAAAAAAGCAGTTTCATTTCCTCCCATTGACAAGCACATCCAAAAGAACTTTCATTTCCATTTCAGCAGCATGAGGTGTTTCTTTTATACTGACTCATTAAAATAAACCCTTAAGCCACACCTCAGTTGATTGTTAGTGTGATCTAACAGTTCAAAAATGTCTTAAAAGTTTACTTTGTAGATGCCTTCTATTTAAATGAGTATTATATACCAAGTTTAGTATATTAATGTGCTTATAAAGAACAGGTATGACTTGGAGGTGGACATTTAGTTTCTAGAAAGTCAAGCAGCTTACCTAGGAACTTCTTTAATGTATCTATCATATGCAATCGTGTTTTTTCCATAGTTTATCTGTTTTTGTCTTCTCATCAAAACCACCTCATCTGTCTCAAGTTCTACTGCCACCGTGGACTCCTTTGAATCAGAACTGAAGGAAAAAAAATTGTAGGTTTGGGACTACTAGAAAACCAGTGACACTCAAACAAACTCACTTGTAAAGGGCTATAAATAAACATGTTAAAACTTCTCAAACAAATGCTCAGGGTGTTACTAAACCATGGTGTTGGAACAGACTTGAGATGAAGTATTTTAAACTGTGTGTTTTAAGAAACAACATTGTACAATGAAAATTCTATTTTCAAGATTTTCCTCAGCTAAGCTAGAAATGTAACCTACCTTCCTGAGGAGGACTTCCTTTCTCTTGAAAATTCATTTATCAGGAGTTTTCTTCTGTGTCTGTAAGAATTCAAATCAGTTTTAAGAAATTATATACACAAAAAGGAACATGAAGGCTGTACTGTCACAGCTCATGGGTGAATTAAGTTTTCAGAAAAGCAGCAGCACCCCCAGACACTGCAAAGACCTTTTTGCTATGAAATGGATGTTTCAGTTTTCCCTTAAAAACCAATAAAAAGACAAGGACTTTCTTTTCCTGACTATTTTTCCCTAAAGCAACTTCTTATAGCAATGATACAAAAAAAACCAGTCATTAGTGAGAGAGTATTTCAAGTATTTTAATCTAAGAGATTCAGGAAAAGCTTCTTCCAAAAGGGAGATATTTAGGGATACACATCCAATCTCCAGAGAGTATCCCATGACATTCCTGCAGGACTGAACCCAAAGCAGATCTGAAAGCAGCAGACAAGAGGCTAAGGTTGGCCTGATTTTACTACAATGGTGAAGTTAAAAATACAAGTTGAAACAGATTCTACAAGATAACTTCCATTTCTCTTCCTTTTACCACTTCATCTTAGACACCCAGGCATACCTTGCAATTTCTTTGTGAACACTGGTCCTCATTTCATCTTCTTCCACTGCAGTGCCCCAGTCTAAACACCTGGGAAGGGGTCCAGGACCTTCTGGTGTTGTAAAACTAGAAAGAAAAAAAAAAAAAATTAAGGCTCTATATTAAAACTTTGGGTTGTTGTATTTACCACTCACAGCTTAATCCCTTAAACATGATTATTTACAATACTCAAAATGGCTGTGAAAACCTTGTGCTTTATTAAAATTTTATCGCTGTAAAATTAAGCATCAGTTGTGACTCCCACCTCGAGGTTGTGTGGTTTGTGTTGGGTTAAAATTGATGTAGGTATCTATAGAAGCATACCACTGTAGCTTGATAACCCAGCCCATGCTTTCAGTAACTTCCAGCTTGTGTTCTTCAGAAAATGGGACATGAAACACCAACTTTATTCATTTACTCACTTGTTTTCACTCCACTAAATGACTCAGCAATTATTTATACTTTGATGACTGCAGACTCATTAGCTATATAAGAGATAAAAGGCTGGAGCACAGAATTAAGTTGCAAAGCTAATTAATTAAAATTACATGATAGCACCAGGAGTTGCTCCATGTGTGTATATGCCTGGTAGAGAAGGTGAAGGCACAAAACCATTTTATTTTAGCTAGGAAACAGATTTGCTGTGACTTTGCAAACTGGTTGAACAACTTTATTGCAGTCCATTAGCATCACAAGCAGGTTCAGACTCTTGTGGGGAATAAGCTCATACTCCTTCCCAACCATCTACTGCTGCCTGCATTATTCAGTGTTTCCCCTGCCTGTCTTCCTGATGACCAATTTTCCCTAAGTAAAACTCAAAACTGTATCCTACAGAGCAGAGCTTTTTCAGCAGATCTGGAAATGCTCTGGAGACTTTCCAGGATTCTGTGCAAACATGTCCCCTGGAGTCAGGGAATTAGGGCCATCTGCACTAAAACCAGCTCCAACTCCCTCCCTGCTCCTAAATTGGTTTGCACAACTTTGAGTGGTTTGTTAAAAACTAAAAGTTATTTTTAGATGAAATCCAGTTATCAACTTGGCAAAATTAAAAATTCATAGCATACAGTACAGGTCCCTCTGTAAAGATTTGTTCAAGCTCCAAGGAATTTAACTTTTGCTTATACCAATTTCTAGATTTGCAGAGAATACAGACCATGTTCAGTTATTGCTCTCCCATGGTAGAGAACAAACAGCAGAATCCCAGTTGGTCCCAACTGAATTTCTTCCTCAACACTGTGCTGTGATACCTTTTTATATTTGTTTGATTCTGTACCTGTGCTGTGACTATCAAGATGACCAAGCTTCCACCCTGATCCTCTTTACTTTTGGGAATTTTCATTTGACATGGTTGGATTGGCATAAATAAAGTTTTGGCAGAGGAAGCGAATAATTTCAGAGCTCAATCCAAACTGAAACCAGGAAGTATGTCTGCACAATTCAGTACTGGGAGACACACAGAAGTGTCACTTATTTACTTTGAAACTATCAGTGAAGTTCCATCCTTGTACTGCTGTTCAACTATGCTTCCTGGAATTAGTTTAAGCTACTCTGGATAATGTAACTTGAGCCACTGACCAACAGGTTCCCTGCTTATTGTCAGCAAAGGAAAATGGGTGGGCACAACCTAGCCCTGTTCAAGAAACCTTGATTCAATCAACTGGGCTGTGGGGCCAACTCCCATCCAGAGATCAAAGTGATTAAAGAGACCATGGCATGAATAGCTCAGACTGAAAATGTGATATAAAATAAATACTTAAGTCTAGCTGTGCTGACAGACATGGAAGGCAGTGCTATGGGGTGACCTCAAAACTGCATCCCCCCACAAATGTGCTGAAATATAACACAACTTCTCTGTACTCCCTTCAGAAACAGAAAATAGATGATTTCTAAGAATTGAATTTTTGTCATTTACTTCAATTTTACCACAACTGTTTGTACAGCCTGTATTTACAAATATAATGGGCCTGTACAGTATTAATCCTCGATAAACAGCAGTAGACCAACACGAAATAGGATATAAATTATCAAGGACATATATTTCAAGAGATAAGGATGAAAAATGCTGACTCTTAAGAACTGACTCCAAGATAAGAGCACTGCACTCGATCCTTTTCCCTCCTTTAAGACCAGCTATTTGTGGCTGACGAGCGATTGATAAACAGGCAGGGTTAGGAAAGCTGAGCAGAAGGGTCAGTGTAACAGCTCCGGGCGAACAAAAGAGCAGGAAGCCGCTGCCATTGTCACCATGCTCACCTGTCCAGCCGGCTGTCCTCAGGCCTGGCCTTGTTTTCCTCGAACACGGAGGACTCGGGCTCGTTCTGCCTCCGCCGCTTCCCATCGGCGCCGCGTTTCCGCTCCTGGGCCCAGCGCGGCGGGTGCTGCGGGCTGGGGACAGACACAGCGACACAAGAGAGCCCGGGTGGGCTTCAGGGCTTCAACCTCCTTCAGAGACCGCGCTATTTACCGAGTGCACGGCCACCAAACGCAGGGAGGCGATGCCACTCGCTGCGGGCACCCTGAGGGGGCTCTGCGGGCCCTCTGAGGGGGCTCTGCCCCCCCCACTCCCTCAGAGAGCTCCGCTGCGGGACAGCGGGAGCGAGGCCCGGGGAGCAAAGAGGGAACGAGGCCCGGGGAGTAAAGGGGGAATGAGGCCCGGGGAGCATAGGGGGGAGCGAGGGCCGGCGCCGCCACCCCCGCCTCAGCCCGGCGGCCCTACCTGCTCTTGGTGCTGCCGTGCGGGCTCCTGTGGCGGAAGGACATGGCGCGGGGTATCCTCGGGAGGGAGGGCTGGAGGCAGAGCCGGGCGCGGGGAGCTGAGGAGGCCGGAGGAGGAAGGAGAGCCGGGCAGTGAGGCAGAGCTGAGCGGTGAGGCAGAGCCGAGGGAGCGCTGCCGCCTTCCCGCTCAGCCCCTTCGCATCTCCCGCCGGCGCTGAGCGACACGCCCGCTCCGCCTCCCCGCGGGGCGCCTCCACGGGGACAGGTGCGGAGGGGGGGAGAGCGGGAAGGCGCAGCGGCCGCCCCGCGCCCTCAGACGCTCACACACATCCCCCACCCCCCCACCAGGGCAATGGCTCAGCCCGCTCCGCCCGGCCCCGCCCCCGGGGCGTGTTGGCGGGAGAATCGAGCGCGGCGGCGCGCGGTTTTGGCGCGCTGGGGCGGCGGGACTCACGTGAAACAACAGGGAAAAACCCAGCCCAAACAAAAAGAAAAATACAAATTCCCGCGATTTAAATATGAAGGATGACGGTCCGCGGTGTGAAAAATGCGTATTTTATGATTGGCTTTTCGCAAATATTAAAATGAATATTATATATCTTATAAAGTTAGAAAGTTATGCTGTATTAATTTTCTTAAGTAGTGTGTTAAATACAGTTTTAGGTTATAACATAACGTTAAAATAGAAACTATGCTATGTATGGTACCTTTTTAAAGAAAGGACTTGCATCGAAATAGCAGCTTAAATCTTTCAGAGAAAAAGAATTTACTGCTCTCTTATCAGAAGAAACTGATTTCTTCCTGCCTCGCTCTGAAGATGTGATTAGGATTAAGAGGAAGAAGTTGACACTGACCAGAGAGAATCCTGTATTTGAATGGAATTTATGCATCATGTATGAGGTGTATGAATATGCAACAGGTTATTGCTTTTAAGGGTTAATCCTCTGGTATGGGTCCTTTTCCGGGCTTATTTTGCCCAGAAAAAGGTACCTGGACTGTCCGTAACTCTTTGTTTTTATTGTCTTGTATTGTCCTAAATCCTAATAGTCCAAATTTAGTTATCAATAGTGAAGAAGGTTGGGTAATGGCATGAGGTGGTTATGCCTTGGTTCATGGACCTTTTTACTTGCAGATGCACGCACAGTGAGATCGTGTTGGTCCTGCTATTGGGCATACACTCATTTTAGAACAGTAATTTAGAAACAACCTGGAGAACTCCAGCAGAACACAAGCAGCTTTAAACAATAATAAATTTGCAGCCTGAACACTGGTGGGACACTTCAGAGAGATGGTTTTCTTCTGGCCTTACAATGGCAGGATTACTAAGGTTGAAAAAGCCTTACAATAACAGGTTCATAAAGGTTGGAAGAGCCCTCTAAGGTGATCAAGCACAACCATTGTTAACAAGGCACTGCTAAGTCCATTGCTAAACCATGTCCCCAAGTACCACATCTGGTAAAACAGATGGCAGAAGTAGCAAACAAAAATTTGTTTGGTGGGTTTTTCTTATCAGCTTAAAACACTAAAGCAACTATCCAAGTGCAGCAATGGTTTTGGAGAAATTTTCTGAGCACACAACAACAGGTGGTGTTTGGTTTTGATTTTTTTTTTTTTTTAATAAAGATACACTTCAGCCTTGCTATGCATGAAGGTATTTACATTGAAAATTCCATTCCTGTTGCCTGGCCTTATTGTGTTAAATTTTGTACAAACTCACACATTTTCTGTGTGGCATCTGCATGAACATCCACATTCCTGCAGAAAAGTCTGCTCTGCTGGCACCTCTCCTTTCCCACACACTACAATGGAAAACAGAACTGTGTTCTTGCACCGAGGTCATGCTTGAGGTACAGCAGAGGTTCAAAACATGCACAAACAAACTCCCCTCCCTTCAGCCTGGCTCTGCCAAAAGCTAGACCAGCATGTTTACCTGAACACACCCAAGCAAGGCAGACAGAGGACAGCTACAGCCTGGAAGCCACACTGTACTTTTAGCACAACACAATCTACAAATTAAATTCAGTTTATCCAGCAGAACTGTCTGCTGAGACACACCTCAGGGCTTACAGCTGCACTGCATCTTTGTGTCCTTGTCAGCAACAAAAATCCTTCAGAAAAGCTGTTTCACACCACGGTGGGAATTTAAGGGGAGGAGATATCAGGAGATATCCTCAGCTGTGACCTCAAAGGAGTTTTAGAAACAAAATGAAGTACACACAGCCCGTGGCGTTTCAGAACTGGCAGTGAAGGATGGTTTCCACAAACACAGATAATGTATCGTCTATAAGGAGATTCTCCCCGTGGAAGCATGCCAACAGAAGATACTTGTCACTGCTAGGGAGAAACTGAAACCTGTCTGCTGAAGTTCAGGGTATATTTTGGTTTAATTATAAACTGAGCACAGATTTATGCAGGGGAGATTTAATTAAGTTGGGTAAAATTAAAGGAAAAACTGGGGGTGGAGTGCCAGACTTCTGCTTCACTTAGTTGCAAGCTCTGTGTCAGACAGCCTTGGGTAGGTAAACAAGTGCATGGCCAGGCTGCATTCCAGTTTTGACTGCTCTATTTAGACTAATAAGGTTACTAATTAGAACACAGGATGATTCTACATCCACTGGCAGCACTGCATAGAATCACTTCAGTGGATCTCAAACTTCATCTGCTGTTTCATTCCTTCCCTTGTGCTACCACAGCTTGTTCAGGCACACAGAATCTGGGTTAGGGAATAAACCTGCCCAAAATTTAACTGCCACAGGCAGACTGGTTATGCTTTGTCTAGTCTAATATCTTCAACCAAGAAATACAAAGATCTTTTAAGGACTGCTGAATTGCAAAATCCTATGGATGTGTCCCTAAATCCATTGCAGGCCCTGTCCATCACAGGCAAAAGCTTAAGGGCTCTTAATACTCATAAAATACTTGAGTTTAAGTATTTCTCAACAGCCCATTACTCTCACCTAGCAGTTCCACCTTCTCCAGCAGGACCCCCTTCCATGGCAGAATGGGTGCTGGGACTTCAGCTGCTCCCTCCCACCAAGTTACAATGCCTTAAAACTGAGGGGTTGGACAAAACCAGAATTGTAAACTGCCTTCAAGAGTCTAGCTTGAATCTCTGAAGACTCCTCTTTTCCACTTTTAGCAAGGACTAAAAATCCAAAATCACTACCTAAAACAAACAAGAAAGGACTACTGAACCCACATATTCCTTTTATAATCAAACTGACAACACAACTGCAAAAGCAGACTAGCAAGGATTTTTAATTCAAGTCTTTAATTCTTCTGCATAAAGGCAAGTTGCCAAAAATGTAACACATCCCCTTATTTACAATCATCATAAATCACAAGGAAACATGCACACTGGAACAACAAGGTTCTAAATATTACCTCTTAGAAAAGTGCTGTACAGATGTGTCCCTTGTACACACACATGCTCTGTGGTGTGTGACTGATACACCCTTGTGTTGGGAAAAATGCCTGAGCATGTCTGGAAATTACATTTTGGGAGTGAGAGTAGTTTCTGAGGGAGCAGCTTACTTCAAAATCAGCAGCACAATGGGCTCTTGGCCCTGGGTACTGCCAGCCCCATAGCAAGGGAAAGCAAAACCAAACTCCTGTAGAGAAACAACCCCCAGCTCTAGCAGCCATTGGTATCCCAGTACATGCTACACAAGGACTGTAAAATTCTTGTAACTGGCACGTGGATTTAGTCCAAACCACTGTAGCCACAGCTCTCACTTCAAACTTCTGCACACAGTGCTAGCAGAACAAAAAAAAGAGAGCCTATCCCAACACCATCACAACCCTTAGCCTGGACAAGAGCAGCTCCACACCTGCAAATACTGCTATTTATCCCCAATAGTTGTGTGAACAACAGGCACTGAATGCATCCTCTCCTACCCTCTGACTGTAGACTGGCTCTTTGGGTCAGGCTGCAACACACATAAAAGCAAAATCCAGATATTTGAGCTGTGCTGCTGTTCTAACAGTCACTCAACCCTTTCAAGAAATGGATCTGATTTTGATAAACCATCTACCTTTCCTTTCTCTTCTCTCACCTGGCTTAGGCAAACACCACCTTAATACATCTCAGAGAACAATAAATATGCCAAATGGGTGATCACCCAATCCAAAAGTTATGAACAGCTTGTCTTTAATGGCTGGAGGAAGGCTGAAATGATCTACATTCTTTTGAAGCAGTTCTTCAGGCTGGATGTCCAGTTCTGGTCCAGGGGAGCAGAGGAGGTTCCTTGGTTGGAGGCGTTCATTTTTCAGTCTGATTTGACACTGGACCAATTCTCTGGTGAAGCATCAGCACATCCTGAGGAACAAGACCTCCAGAGGAATGGCAGGATCCATCACCTGAAGCAGCTTTTGAAATCTAATGCACATTATATGATGTGTCACCTGCCAATGCAGGCACAGCAGCAATGTCCTCACAAAAGCTTTAAGGAACATCCATTGTCATTGCAGCACAGGTTTCACAAAATCTGGAGTTTTACACTTGAGGCACAGCTTGCAGAAAACAATCTATCCTTATAAAGATCTGGAGAAACCTAAACAAAAAAGCAGGTAACAGCATTTTATAAACGTGCTATATCCAGGCATTAACAACAAAATATTCTCCTCTTTTCCTCTTTTAAGCTGTAGTGTTCAGTAGCAGTAAATGGAAGAGAGCATGTGAGCTTCTAGCACAGTATAAAGGAGAAACCCATACTGCCCATACTAAATGAAGTGTTAGAACTAGTATGAACATTTTGAGAATGTAAATCACTGAAAAAATACACTACTAGATTCTCTACATTAGAGAAAAAAGGAAGCAGCTGAGCCTATTCTTCCCAACCCCTTGCATCATTTTTGTCTAAATGTCATTATTAATTCATAAAACAAACTTTTATCTCAATTCTAATTAACAAATTTCTGCCATATCTGAAGTGTCCTATGGACTAAGGTTTCTTCCCTAGAAATCAACCAGATATATTCACATTTACTGTTTAAGAAAGAAATTTTCTTTTAGCAAAAGGGAAGGTAGTGTGGAATTCTACCACGTAAACCACTATCTGATTTTCAAGCAAGATTAAACTTCCACAGATAAAGTTCCTGACACTTGAGAGTTAGAGCCCATCACACCTAAAAGCCAAGGTTAAAGGCAATGCTGCTCTGAATACTGATCTTTCCATCCCAGAAAACCAGTGTATTGCTCCACAGAGAAGGCATTCACTTCATATATTCTACACTAACAGAGCCTTTTTTTCAATTAGAACAAGTGATTACAAACCCACTGCATATATACACTCCTTAATACAGCCTAATTTACAACAAAGACCACTGCAAAAAATACAGCCTAATTTACAACAAAGACCATAGATATCAACGATGTGGAAACCAGACAGGCTCTTAACTGTGACCCAGAGATGCTTCTTTTACCTGAATAATTTCACCTTGTGTTGATTGCACTTATGCTGACTGTAAATCTCTTCCCTTTCAGTGCAGGTCCTACATGACAGCACCAGTTTTCCAAGACTTGATCTGCTGATCTCAGAATACATCCCTATTCTTCAAGTCTTTTTCTGTCACAGGAGAAATTCTTTCTTCAATATTTCTATATACAAAGAGAGACTAGATATTTTCAAATATTGAATTAGCACTTTAAAAAAAAGTGGAAGCATGTTAAATCTTATTAATGTTCAAAGAATTTAAATTAAAAATCAATAAAGTCAAGAGAAAAATGTCATCAGCATAATTTATAAAAGCTCTAGCTGCCTTTTCCTCATGTTGCTATAATCCAAAATCTAAGAGTAAAACTAATTTTGGCCATATTCTTAATGAGTTTTATAAGGACAAATTTTCAAAGATCACTGATTAACAGACATTTATATCCTAGTCCATGTTTCAGAGCCTGCACCAAATACAGATCAAAGACAATCTAATTACACAAAAGACTAACTGCTAATAAAATCTGTTTAACTCAGATTACCACCATCCTATTAATGCACCACAGGAATCTACAGTACAAGAGAAAATTTTCACTAAAATCTACTGCTGCAAATGCCAAGTTGTTACTTCTTCACAAAAATATTAAGATTCAGAAAAGGTGCTATTGAAATACTTTAAAATTGGCACTTTTCATTTGAGAGATAAAAACACATTTTCTGGCTGACAGGTAACACTTTCAATTTAGCAAGTCTGAAGCATTAGGTCGTTTAATTAAGGTGCTGTATTAAGTGCAAGAGGATGGGATAAAACACTAACAAAATAAAAGAGAAACTGATCTGCCTGAACTGAACAGTTGCATTTGGCAGAATGATCCTGTGGATGGGTGACTGAAACAGAAGAGATCAAGTAAGCAGTCAGCACAAACTCACCTTCATATTTAGATTTTTTTCCTCAGTATTGTATCTTCAGCATTTGCACTTTCCCATCCTCTGTCAGGGTATTCTGACTGATGTCCATCCAATAAACTGCTACAAAGTTTAAGCCTACAAATAAAAAAAACCAAAAACCAAAGACTAAGTGGCTTTACTATGGTAACTTTTGAATACTAAATACAGCTACAAGCCTTTTACATTAACACAGACTATAACATGAAAACATAAAGACAGAATTTTACCACACAACATATAAATATTGGTAAACATATCTCTAAGACAAATAGTAAAAAACAGCTAAACAAAAATTAAAAATCATATGTTTATAATAAATGCTTGGATTGAATTACAGCAAGAAAGCAACAAAGCTACTAAAATAATAGACAAAAATACCCCTCAAACCCCAGCTGATGAGCTGCCTTTGATACCTCTCCAGCCTGAAGTCTGCATCTCTGCAAGTCTTGCTGTCAGGCAGAAAGAAGCTGGATTTCTTCTGTTTTGGATGGTTCCATACTGAAGAACAACTGGCTGGAATCAAGCCACTGCATAAAAATGAACAGCTATCGTTGTTGTCACTACAAAACAATCTCTAGGGAGACAGAGAGGAAACTGCCAGCTCTTAGGCTGAGGAAGTGAGAGGCAAACTCCCAATTCTTGCCACAAGACAGAGTTTGAAAGGGGCTCATCATTTTCCAGCATTACCTGGGATGGCAGAGGCAGCAGAAAGCAACAGATGGAGAGACAGACTGGAGAAAGCCAAATAAACTCAAAGAACAGAAATAACAACCAAACATAGAATGGCTGGAGGAAATGTAAGAAGGGGAAAAGAAAAGATAGAAGGAAAAGATGAAAAAGGAAAGGAAAGGACACTGCTACAGCATCAGTAACAAAAAACAACAAAATCACTGGGGTATTTACCTTGTTATTTCTATACTTTGTTGCACTGCCATGACTTCATCTTTTGCACCAAAGGCTTCCCACTCTGAGCACTTGGAAAAAGCATCCTGATGTCCTGAGGCAGTAAGGCTGGAAAGAAAATGAAAATGCCTGAGTCCATACACTGTGGTAACACAGTTCCTCTTAAGTTTTCAGAAGGGGGCTAAGCAGAGAAAAGAAACCATACCTGCAGGAACATTTTCACTAAAGTTAGTGTGAAATGTCTACTAAACTGCCAAAATCCTTAGTGTTGCCTAAATCTACACACAAAACACAACCTGTGCTGTGTCTTCTGACACTTTGCAATGGAGTACTGTAAATATTTGCTATCATACAGCACAATTATTCTGACATGATCTCCCTTCCTCATTACACTGCACACATTTAGATAAAATTAAAGCTATTGACTAAGGGAGAGAAAAATACCAGTCATGGTCCAAAAGTCAGTCCATGGTATCAATGAACTCCCACATGGAGAATCACTTCATACCTTTCCAGTGCAGTGTGGTACATGTGCAGATAATGGTTTTTGCTCTCTGAAACCACAGAGGAGTCAGAATTGTTTCTTCTTCTGCGTTTCCATACTGGAGAAGAATTGGGAGAACAGGAACTACAAAAACAGATTTTACACACATAACACTTCTTATCTATGTTTAAATGTTTATCACTGTCCTGCTAAACAAGAGCATATGCTGCTGAGGAAGTTTTCTTTTGGGCTATGATTCCTCAGTCACACAGAGGAACCCTGAGGAAACCTCTCACAGTTTGGAAACAAAACCATTTTGAGCTTCACACACATCACCCCAGGACAAGATATTTCACTAAACAGGGAAGTGCCTGTCACAGCCAGCCTCCCTGCTGTGCTCCAGACAGGCACAACCCTAAGAAGGATGGGGATTCCTGCTCCTGGAAAAGCTCCTCTACTTTCAGAACATACCAGCAATGGTTAAAGAAACCTCAGTACTCTGCTGTATAAATTGAGAAGCTGAAAAAACACTGCATTTCCTTCTGTTAAATCAGGTAATTCAGCAATGCTGGTAAATTTTCCATATTTATTGCTCTGTACCTCTGATGGATTACATTCAACAGCAAAGGTGTCAAACCCCAGAGCTGAGTATTAACTGCCCTTGCACACCAAACATTTCCTCCAAAAGCCTGACAGCACTGACCTGTACAGAATTATTTCCCTAAGTTAAGCACAGAAGTTTGCTCTGATACCTCTCAAGTGTGTGGGCAGTCTGCCTGCATTCATCTTCACACTCACTTCTCATCTGCTTTTCGTCAAACACAAAGGAGCCAGGAGCATCCTCATCTTTGCAGAACCATTCCTGGGAACTACCTGAAGGTTCTGTACTGCTAAACACAGCAGGGAAAAAGAAAAAACTTTTAAAAACTATTAATCTGGCTTACTGTTCCAAACAGAAAACAATTTAGCTGCAGTAAGAAGTAACAGTTAATCCCATATGACACCCAAATGATAGAAAAACTGCAACTTCTACCACAGGTCAATTCCAACACAGGTAAAACTATTTACACAGTGCAGTAACACAGGCAAGAGAATTCCATTCACTCTTCTCCACCCAATTTACTAGTCCAAATCTTGTAATGAATGGAATTAAGTAGCAGAACTAGCCTTGATATTGAAAATTAAACTTCTGAAAAGATAAAAATATTTCCTTCTTGAACACAGTTGCCACCATCCTGCAGAGAGCACAGAAATCTCTCTCTCAACTACTTAAACATCTCCAATCCTCTCACATATTGTCAGTGTAGGAGACATTTGGTTCCACTGACATCAGAGAAAGCAAAGATGGAAAGTTATTCAAGTCAAGGAACAATAATTGCCAAGTTTCTGCTCGTGTCTGTCGCTTTCCAGAAAAGTAGCATTACCTTGTGCCCAGCAGTGTAAATACAAAGGGGAAGGGAATGTGCTGCTGCAGGCAGACCAAATGCCTTTCTCCCCATAACACCTGACTGCAGATTAACTTGGACTCAATAACTGCAATACCTTGAAGACTAACAGAATGGAAAACAAAGCACTCAAGGCTACTCCCATTGCTGAGTCTGATCTTTTTCCTCCCAGTCAGGAATGCTCTAAAGGAAGTACAGAGCCCACCTTAAATTCCTTAAGCCCTGACTTGATTGACCCACAGAACATACACAGGCTGCAGATCCCAGGTTTCTTCAGCAGGAGGATCCCAGGCATGCAGTGCAATCTTCCACAGCTTGATCTGCCGGTCCCAGGACCTGCGGCTGTACTTCTTGAACTTGTTGGGAGTTGTAGGGTGAACCCCTGGAAGTCGCTGGCTCCTGGAAACACACAGTGACATTTGTTATTTCAGAGCATAAGGAGTGTTTTTCTTCAAAAGAATCCTCAGTCCACCAGGTCACACAAGCATCAGTGGTCTAATAAAGAACCATTCATATTTTTAATCACTTCACTGAAATGTGTTACCAAAACTAAATCACAAAAGCAACAACACACCATAACGTGCTGAGTCAGTCTGGAGGCTCATCCAGTCCAGCACTCTGACAGCTGCCAGAAGCAGAGCCCCACTGCCCATGAACAAAGATGAAACAGAAGCATAACTCACACTGCTTCAATATTATCCTAACCTCCAGCTCCTCCTGCTTTATTTTTCCTAAGTGCAGCTCCTTTTATTTAGTATTGGACTCAGTCTCTCAAGGATGGAGTTACCTTCCTCCCCAGCAGTCCCTGTAGTGCTGTATTTTGTACTAATCACTAAAACAGTGCTGATAAACACACTGATTTTTGGGCATGACTGAACAGTGCTTGCACAGCTTCAAGGTCTTCTCCTCTCCCCACCCCACACACAATAAGGTGAGAGGGAACACTAAGTTGAGAGGGAAAAGTGCTGGGACAGCTGACTCAAATTACCCAGAGATATCACACATCATATCATGTCACACTCAGCTGTAAAAACCATAGGAAGAATTTCAAGAGAGCTAAGGCTGTGTGCTATTCTACACACACAAACACCCACCAGGAACAACTAAGGGTTCACCTGGAAATCTGCAACACAGGGCAACTTACTTTGGAACTTCTTTAATGTATCTGTCATATGCCAGAGTATTCTTGCCAAAATTGATCTGTTTTTGTCTTCTCCTCAGGACCACCTCATCAGTTTCCCTTTCTGCTGGATTGGCAGAGTTGCTTGTAACAGAATTTGAAAATAAAAAAAATAAAGTTGAAAGCAACCTTAATAGCATTATAGGAATTTACATAAACACATATTCTAGAACTGCCCTCTATTCTTAATGACAGACAGTGAGCACAACTCTTACCTCCCTAGTTCACAGAAGTGAAAGCTCTGCTAATCAAATCACACAAGTAACTTGTGAGTTAAAACCTCTCAGTGCTACTCCCTCCCTGAAGCATCCTTCAGGCTTGATATGAAACAGCCTGTCTGGGGTTTCAAATCTTCATTACTGCATGTGAATGAGTCAGGGACCATCAGATGGTTGTTGCTAAAACCAGTACAATAATAAGCAGCAAGAGCTCAATACCTACTGGGTCAATTTTTTATTTGATGTCCTCATTGTTTTGCCTTCTTCAGTTCTACCTTCCCAATTCAGGCAACGGGAATGTGGCCTAGAATGTTCTGACGTTGCAGAGCTAAAAAATAATGGGAATTCAACATGACTTTGCTGCGTGTTACACAATTAATCAACAGAAACATCAATAATGGACAAAACCAGCTCCACAACTGTAAAACCATGGGCATGTTCCTTCTCTATTTCAGTTCTAAGGTGACCTTCAGCCTGTCCTCTTCTGTCAATTTTAAGGCCTCAACATTTAAAAAGTCATGTAAATAATACAGAAGCAGATTTAGCTGACAGTCTTACTTTCCCTAAATGGTTTCACATCAACAGATGAAATTACCATGCAAGCTGACAATCTCATTGTAACACAGGACAAAGACTCCACACTGAAAAGGAACAAACCTACTCAGCAAAAGAAAACACAAAACACTCCTGGCACATCCACTTAAGTCTCACACTCATGCCATACTCTTAGTACTTTTTATGACCACATCAAAGACACAGAAAACACTCCTGAATACAAGGCCTTTCCTAAGCTCTTCAAAACACTAATTAATTCCTTAACAAAGCAATATTAAATATGCCATCAAAAATTAAAATCACCTTCATACAGTGGAATACTCAGAAATGTACGAATTACATAGAAAATATTTTCATGTACCCTTAGTAAAACATTTCCTCTTACATTCTGTTCAGTTTGCTGCACATAACTCAGCACTCACCACTTTTCACCCTTGCTATCAGACACTAACTCTCAACCACTTCCCCCACCTTGGGTCTTTAGTCTAGAATATCCAAAAGCCAAGAAAATATTCATAGAATTACCTAAGTATAGAGCTCTAGCTCATCTTAAATTGTCCTCAGGAATGGACTACAGGAAAAAAAAGGTGCTCACTAAAATCTGTAGTACAGCTCAATATACCAAGTGGACTGTGAAGAGACAATGATGGTCTGCTCACTTTTACACAGAAAGATGCAGGAGCAAAGTGTAAGAATAACAGCAAATGGCTTCATTGGGAGTTTTATACTAATATTGAAGACTTCAGCAATAAAGGGCTCAAACTACTGCTTCAGCACACAGCCCTTCTCCCTTTCACTTTGAACACTTGCTAATGCTGTGGCAGGTATTTCCATGAGACACACTGGATGCTCTGCTTTAGGCATGATGCAGGTATCATCTCCTCACTCTGTGCTACTCCATTACAAGAGAACACTCAACCTGAACACATCCAAGCTTTTCTTGGAGTCCTAAAGAACAGCCCAGCAAAGGAGAGATTTAGAAAAAATGTACACTTATTCCTTACCTCTCCAGCCAGTGGTCTGAATGGCCACATTGATATTCCTCCAACACCAGAGAATCGGAATCATTGCAGTTTCTATGCTCCTGCTCCTGATGCCAGCAGTGTGGATGTTGCACAGAACTAGAAAAGAAGAATTTTCATCTGAAATCAAGTCACTGGTAGCCATTGAACATGGCCTCTAAAAATCAAAGATGGACAATTTGATTTGGCATATACATGATTCGTATCAGCTTACTCAGGCAACAAATACTTAACAAAGGTGTTAGTGAAACTGCTCAGAAAATAACTTTGACTAATGAAATGAAGTTTCATCATTAGACATCAACATTTTCAAATAAACACTTAATATTTTGATAACAAAAATTACACTGTTTTTGCAAACAAATTGGTGGGGAAGAAAAACCTAATTGAGGACTGCCACCAGCGTTTATGGACTTGTGGACATGTCCATCCTCTGTCAGCAGTAAATAAATTTGACATTTATTTACTGCCCCATCCAGTAGTAAACTCACAGAAAAGGCAAGTCCAGAAACTACATTTCAACATAATGGCTAGCAAGAAGTAGGTGAAATGTTTATGTGGAAACACTTTTACACAGGAAATTCTGGAGCCCTCACAAGGAAACCTGGGACAAGGAGCTGCCTCTAGTGCTCACAACACACTGGCAGCTCAGCCAGGCATTGCTTAAGGCTTGAGCTGTCTACATTCTCCTCCTTGGCTCTGGAGCCTTTGACACCTTAAATGACAGCTTACTAAACAAAACACAACCGTAGCATCTCCCAACACCTGAGGTGGCTGCTGGTCCAAGGAGGGCAGCTGCAGATGCACCCCACACCTGCCCGAGAGAACGCTCTGGCACAGCAGCCTCTGCACTCTAAATCCACCATGTTTCTGTATGTGTGTGTTATAAATAATAAATGTAGTTATTGGCTTTCACAGTTATGTATTAACTTTTGTTTTGCATGATACTATTGATCAGAAAAATCCTCAGACAGTAAAATTTGTAATTACTGCTTTTGATAGAGTATAATCTGTCTGTTTATATATATACTGTATAGCTTTTATAAACAGTAGTGTAATATATAATGCTTTAGACTATAGCATAACAGAGACTGTGAAATGTTGTAGTGATTTTTCATTTAACTAACTCAGAAAATGGTGTAAAATGATTAGGTGATTTCCCACATTCGGGGACTATCTTATCTAAAAGACAAGATAACTGAAACAGAAACCAGAGCACGAAAAAGAAGAAGAATTTATTAAATCTCATTATCAGGGAGTGAAAATACAACAGGATGGAACCACAAGAAGAAATAAAACACATTAGTTTAAGCTACAAGATGGCATGAAGACAAGTCAAAGTTTAAAACCAAGCAAAAGAACATCTAAACTCAAAACATTGTTTGAATATATATAAACCCTTATCAATACTCATGTACCACCTGCAATGAAACAGAATATAGAGAACATGGTTAAAGTTAACTGTGGCTTTTGTCAAACAGCCAAGCACACCAGAGCTGGATTTTAACACTCTTATCCATTAATAAACTTTTAAAAAATTTTAAATAGCGAGCCATGTTACTCACACGATTAAATAAATATTTTATATAGGACACACCATTGCTACAATGCCTGTGCTTCCTTGGAAAAACAAATTTTGAGTCATTGCCCCTGCTGATTTCATGACATCCAGTGTCACCCCTTCCCATCTGGTAGCTGTGAAAAGTATTTGGAGGCTTTTTTTCCCCTGAGGTTCTTATAGAGATTTCATATACACCTTCTTCCATTTATGCAAGCCTCTGCATTCAGGCTGTAGTAGGAAAGGCCATCCAAGGAGGATTTAGCATGAACACCTTTAGGAGAATTTAAGCCCTATTTGTATTTATTCCCATGTTCTCAGGTAAGACACTGCATACAGATAAGCCAGACTGATTTCCACTCATATAAAGTTTTACCTGGTAAACATAACTTTAAAATTAAAGCCAGATGTCTTACAAAGAACTGACTGTATTTTTATTGAGCTCTTCAGTGGGTTTTAACATTAACTGCATAGATTCATTAAGCCTTTTCCCTAAGGGCTATCCAAATAATACTGCTCATTTTAAACAGGCAAGCTATCATGCAAAAAACCCCACCAACCCCAAAAACCACAAATGAGAAATCCTGCAGGATGTCTTTGGAAGAAACTGTCTTGTAATCCATGTAAGAGCTTGAGTATTTCTATCTCAACTCCTTAAACAGCTCAAAGTCCACAAACATTTCAAATTTAAAAATTTCAAATTTAAAAATGGCACTGAGAACCTCAGTCTTACTGAGGTTTGTCCTGAATGGAATGGTGCTTAGCTGCAGTCTAGCAAGTTTTACAATATCAGAGAAAGGTTTGACTTGGAAGGGACCTTAAAGATCATCCAGTTCCCACCCTCTGCTATAGGAAGGGACCCCTTCCACTAGACCATGTTGCTCAAAGTTCTGTTCAATCCCTTTAGCACTTCCAAGAATGAGGAAGCCACAACTTCTCTGGGCAATTTAATCCAGTTTACAAAGACACAAAAAGCCCCTCATACTTTAGAGATCACATGATAACTTGGTATTTTGGTTTCAGGCTCTGCTAAACCTCACAGTAGAAAAACTGTACTCATATAATGGATTAAAAATATCTTCTGCTTGGGAAAAAAAGGTTTTTTTGGGTTGACAAATTATGTTAATCTAAAAAAACAACAGGTAAGATATTTCCCCAGTATGCTCTGGAACTACAAACTGTGGAAATAAGTAATATAGCCATAAGCCATGTTTTGAGAAAGACCTGTTGAGCTGCAGCACACTGGGAAATATGGGCTATCCATGATACAATCACATGGGGTATTTGCACTGACACAGTCCACCCACAGACTGTCTTTAGTTTAATGACATCACATTTATATAATATACTTCAGATTACTAACATTGCTCACCCACAAATCAGTGATGTGGAAAAGTATACACACAGGTGGAAATGAAAAAATAAATCACTATTAGTGATTTACAAAAAAAAAAAAAAAAAAAATTAAATAAATATTTTAGATGCTTGTGTTACTTAGGGTTTTTTCCTGGCCTTTTTTCCTAAGTTTTTTTGTTTGTTAGTTAGTTGCAACAACAAAACAACTTAATCTCTAGAGAGACAGACAGAGGAAGCTTCCAGCTTCCAGGCTGAGGAAGTGAGAGGCAAACTTTCCACAAGACAGACTTAGAAAGGGGCTCATCAATTTCCAGCATCACCTGGGAGGGTAGAAGCAGCAAAAAGCAACAGATGGAGAGACAGACTGGAAAAAGCCAAATAAACTCAAAGAACAGAAATAACAACCAAACATACCATGTGCTGGAAGAAAGGTAAAAAGGGAGAAAAAAAAACCAAGGTAGAGACCAATGAAGGAAAAGATGAAAAAGAAAAGGAAAGGACACCGCTACAGCATAAGCAATAAACAGAAACAACAAAATCACTGGGGTATTTACCTTGTTATTTCTATACTTTGTTGCACTGCCATGACTTCATCTTTTGCACCAAAGGCTTCCCACTCTGAGCACTTGGAAAAAGCATCCTGATGTCCTGAGGCAGTAAGGCTGGAAAGAAAATGAAAATGCCTGAGTCCATACACTGTGGTAACACAGTTCCTCTTAAGTTTTCAGAAGGGGGCTAAGCAGAGAAAAGAAACCATACCTGCAGGAACATTTTCACTAAGGTTAGTGTGAAATGTCTACTAAACTGCCAAAATCCTTAGTGTTGCCTAAATCTACACACAAAACACAACCTTGTGCTGTGTCTTCTGACACTTTGCAATGGAGTACTGTAAATATTTGCTATCATAAAGCACAATTATTCTGACATTTCTCTTCCTCATTAAATTGCACACATTTAGATAAAATTAAAGCTATTGACTAAGGGAGAGAAAAATACCAGTCATGTTCCAAAACTCAGTTCATGGTATCAATGAACTCCCACATGGAGAATCACTTCATACCTTTCCAGTGCAGTGTGGTACATGTGCAGATAATGGTTTTTGCTCTCTGAAACCACAGAGGAGTCAGAATTGTTTCTTCTTCTGCGTTTCCATACTGGAGAAGAATTGGGAGAACAGGAACTACAAAAACAGATTTTACACACATAACACTTCTTATCTATGCTTAAATGTTTATCACTGTCCTGCTAAACAAGAGCATATGCTGCTGAGGAAGTTTTCTTTTGGGCTATGATTCCTCAGTCACACAGAGGAACCCTGAGGAAATCTCTCACAGTTTGGAAACAAAACCATTTTGAGCTTCACACACATCACCCCAGGACAAGATATTTCACTAAACAGGGAAGTGCCTGTCACAGTCAGCCTCCCTGCTGTGCTCCAGACAGGCACAACTCTAAGAACGATGGGGACTCCTGCTCCTGGAAAAGCTCCTCTACTTTCAGAACATACCAGCAATGGTTAAAGAAACCTCAGTACTCTGCTGTATAAACTGAGAAGCTGAAAAAACACTGCATTTCCTTCTGTTAAATCAGGTAATTCAGCAATGCTGGTAAAGTTTCCATATTTATTGCTCTGTACCTCTGATGGATTACATTCAACAGCAAAGGTGTCAAACCCCAGAGCTGAGTATTAACTGCCCTTCCACACTAAACATTTCCTCCAAAAGCCTGACAGCACTGACCTGTACAGAATTATTTCCCTAAGTTAAGCACAGAAGTTTGCTCTGATACCTCTCAGGTGTGTGGGCAGTCTGCCTGCATTCATCTTCATACTCATTTCTCATCTGCTTTTCGTCAAACACAAAGGAGCCAGGAGCATCCTCATCTTTGCAGAACCATTCCTGGGAACTACCTGAAGGTTCTGTACTGCTAAACACAGCAGGGAAAAAGAAAAAAACTATTAAAACTTTAAAAAACTATTAATCTGGCTTACTGTTCCAAACAGAAAACAATTTAGCTGCAGTAAGAAGTAACAGTTAATCCCATATGACACCCAAATGATAGAGAAACTGCAACTTCTACCACAGGTCAATTCCAACACAGGTAAAACTATTTACACAGTGCAGTAACACAGGCAAGAGAATTCCATTCACTCTTCTCCACCCAATTTACTAGTCCAAATCTTGTAAGGAATGGAATTAAGTAGCAGAACCAGCCTTGTTATAGAAGTTCAAACTTCTGAAAAGATAAAAATATTTCCTTCTTGAACACAGTTACCACCATCCTGCAGAGAACACAGAAATCTCTCTCTCTCTCTCTCAACTACTTAAACATCTCCAATCCTCTCACATATTGTCAGTGTAGGAGACATGTGGCTCCACTGACATCAGGAAAAGCAAAGATGGAAAGTTATTCAAGTCAAGGAACAATAATTGCCAAGTTTCTGCTCGTGTCTGTCGCTTTCCAGAAAAGTAGCATTACCTTGTGGCCAGCAGTGTAAATACAAAGGGGAAGGGAATGTGCTGCTGCAGGCAGACCAAATGCCTCTCCTCATAACACCTGACTGCAGATTAACTTGGACTAAATAACTGCAATACCTTGAAGACTAATAGAATGGAAAACAAAGCATTCAAGGCTACTCCCATTGCTGAGTCTGGCCTTTTCTCTCCCAGTCAGGAATGCTCTAAAGGAACTACAGAGCCCACCTTAAATTCCTTAAGCCCTGACTTGATTGACCCACAGAACATACACAGGCTGCAGATCCCAGGTTTCTTCAGCAGGAGGATCCCAGGCATGCAGTGCAATCTTCCACAGCTTGATCTGCCGGTCCCAGGACCTGCGGCTGTACTTCTTGAACTTGTTGGGAGTTGTAGGGTGAACCCCTGGAAGTCGCTGGCTCCTGGAAACACACAGTGACATTTGTTATTTCAGAGCATAAGGAGTGTTTTTCTTCAAAAGAATCCTCAGTCCACCAGGTCACACAAGCATCAGTGGTCTAATAAAGAAACATTCATATTTTTAATCACTTCACTGAAATGTGTTACCAAAACTAAATCACAAAAGCAACAACACACCATAACGTGCTGAGTCAGGCTGGAGGCTCATCCAGTCCAGCACTCTGACAGCTGCCAGAAGCAGAGCCCCACTGCCCATGAACAAAGATGAAACAGAAGCATAACTCACACTGCTTCAATATTATCCTAACCTCCAGCTCCTCCTGCTTTACTTTTCCTAAGTGCAGCTCCTTTTATTTAGTATTGGACTCAGTCTCTCAAGGATGGAGTTACCTTCCTCCCCAGCAGTCCCTGTAGTGCTGTGTTTTGTACTAATCACTAAAACAGTGCTGATAAACACACTGATTTTTGGGCATGACTGAACAGTGCTTGCACAGCTTCAAGGTCTTCTCCACTCCCCACCCCACACACAATAAGGTGAGAGGGTTGAGAGGGAAAAGTGCTGGGACAGCTGACTCAAATTACCCAGAGATATCACACATCATATCATGTCACACTCAGCTGTAAAAACCACAGGAAGAATTTCAAGAGAGCTAAGGCTGTGTGCTATTCTACACACACAAACACCCACCAGGAACAACTAAGGGTTCACCTGGAAATCTGCAACACAGGGCAACTTACTTTGGAACTTCTTTAATGTATCTGTCATATGCCAGAGTATTCTTGCCAAAATTGATCTGTTTTTGTCTTCTCCTCAGGACCACCTCATCAGTTTCCCTTTCTGCTGGATTGGCAGAGTTGCTTGTAACAGAATTTGAAAATAAAAATAAAGTTGAAAGCAACCTTAATAGCATTATAGGAATTTACATAAAGACATATTCTAGAACTGCCCTCTATTCTTAATGACAGACAGTGAGCACAACTCTTACCTCCCTAGTTCACAGAAGTGAAAGCTCTGCTAATCAAATCACACAAGTAACTTGTGAGTTAAAACCTCTCAGTGCTACTCCCTCCCTGAAGCATCCTTCAGGCTTGATATGAAACAGCCTGTCTGTGGCTTCAAATCTTCATTACTGCATATGAACGAGTCAGGGACCATCAGATGGTTGTTGCTAAAACCAGTACAATAATAAGCAGCAATAGCTCAATACCTACTGGGTCATTTTTTTATTTGATGTCCTCATTGTTTTGCCTTCTTCAGTTCTACCTTCCCAATTCAGGCAATGGGAATGTGGCCTAGAATGTTGTGACGTTGCAGAGCTAAAAAATAATGGGAATTCAACATGACTTTGCTGCATGTTACACAATTAATCAACAGAAACATCAAGAATGGACAAAACCAGCTCCACAACTGTAAAACCATGGGCATGTTCCTTCTCTATTTCAGTTCTAAGGTGACCTTCAGCCTGTCCTCTTCTGTCAATTTTAAGGCCTCAACATTTAACAAGTCATGTAAATAATACAGAAGCAGATTTAGCTGACAGTCTTACTTTCCCTAAATGGTTTCACATCAACAGATGAAATTACCATGCAAGCTGACAATCTCATTGTAACACAGGACAAAGACTCCACACTGAAAAGGAACAAACCTACTCAGCAAAAGAAAACACAAAACACTCCTGGCACATCCACTTAAGTCTCACACTCATGCCCTACTCTTAGTACTTTTTATGACCACATCAAAGACACAGAAAACACTCCTGAATACAAGGCCTTTCCTAAGCTCTTCAAAACACTAATTAATTCCTTAACAAAGCAATATTAAATATGCCATCAAAAATTAAAATCACTTTCATACAGTGGAATACTCAGAAATGTACGAATTACATAGAAAATATTTTCATGTACCCTTAGTAAAACATTTCCTCTTACATTCTGTTCAGTTTGCTGCACATAACTCAGCACTCACCACTTTTCACCCTTGCTATCAGACACTAACTCTCAACCACTTCCCCCACCTTGGGTCTTTAGTCTAGAATATCCAAAAGCCAAGAAAATATTCATAGAATTACCTAAGTATAGAGCTCTAGCTCATCTCAAATTGTCCTCAGGAATGGACTACAGGAAAAAAAAGGTGCTCACTAAAATCTGTAGTACAGCTCAATATACCAAGTGGACTGTGAAGAGACAATGATGGTCTGCTCACTTTTACACAGAAAGATGCAGGAGCAAAGTGTAAGAATAACAGCAAATGGCTTCATTGGGAGTTTTATACTAATATTGAAGACTTCAGCAATAAAGGGCTCAAACTACTGCTTCAGCACACAGCCCTTCTCCCTTTCACTTTGAACACTTGCTAATGCTGTGGCAGGTATTTCCATGAGACACACTGGATGCTCTGCTTTAGGCATGATGCAGGTATCATCTCCTCACTCTGTGCTACTCCATTACAAGAGAACACTCAACCTAAACACATCCAAGCTTTTCTTGGAGTCCTAAAGAACAGCCCAGCAAAGGAGAGATTTAGAAAAAATGTACACTTATTCCTTACCTCTCCAGCCAGTGGTCTGAATGGCCACATTGATATTCCTCCAACACCAGAGAATCGGAATCATTGCAGTTTCTATGCTCCTGCTCCTGATGCCAGCAGTGTGGATGTTGCACAGAACTAGAAAAGAAGAATTTTCATCTGAAATCAAGTCACTGGTAGCCACTGAACATGGCCTCTAAAAATCAAAGATGGACAGTTTGATTTGGCATACAGACACATGATTCATATCAGCTTACTCAGGCAACACATACTTAACAATGGTCTTGGTGCAATTGCTGAGAAAATAAATAACTTAACAGAAAATAAGTACAATTAAGACATCAAAATTATGAATTGAACACTTAATATTTTGATAACAGAAAAATAGACTCTTTTTGCAAACAAATTGGTGGGGAAGAAAAACCTAATTGAGGACTGCCACCACCGTTTATGGACTTGTGGACATGTCCATCCTTGTCAGCAGCGTATTATTTGATATTTAATTACTGTTCCATCCAGTAGTAAACTCACAGAAAAGGCAAGTCCAGAAACTACATTTCAACATAATGGCTAGCGAGAAGTAGGTGAAATGTTTATGTGGAATCACTTTTACACAGGAAATTCTGGAGCCCTCACAAGGAAAGCTGGGACAAGGAGCTGCCTCTAGTGCTCACAACACACTGGCAGCTCAGCCAGGCATTGCTTAAGGCTTGAGCTGTCTACATTCTCCTCCTTGGTTCTGGAGCCTTTGACACCTTAAATGACAGCTTACTAAACAAAACACAACCGTAGCATCTCCCAACACCTGAGGTGGCTTCTGGGCTGAGGACGGCAGCTGCAGATGCACCCCACACCTGCCTGAGAGAACGCTCTGGCACGGCAGCCTCTGTTACACATTTTTGTATGTGTGACTAACAGCAAACACGCTGCTCTGTACGGGCCAGGTCTCTGCCCTTAGCTCAAGAAGGAAGAATAAAGGATTTCTGATGTTTTACTCCTTTGTTAACCGCCCATGTTTACTTTCCCTTCCTCCTCCACCCTGCCGGGCTTTGGGAATTTCCTGCTCCCAGAGGGCTCGAAGTTACCAGCACCACACAGCACGAACAGCACAAACAGCTTCCCCAGAATCACAGACCAGGCAAAGGCTCCGCTTTCCAACCCGCTTAGTTTTCAGCAAGGCAATAAACGATTACAACCCATCCTATACCACCTTAAACAATCACTCGGTTTAACGACTTGAAAGAAAACAATTTTTAAACCAGCTTAGGTACACTACAACACATACCGTAAGTACGACACTGTTAGTAAGGGGAAATGATGACCGAAAATTATGTCTTTTAGAAACATTCCCGTATTTGCTTTGCGCTGCCCGCCCACTCCAGCCTGACACCAAGCCCCAGTGCTACCAGCCGGGCTGGGGCGTCTCGCCGAGCCCACACGCCCCGCCCGGGGCTGCTGGCGAGTCCCTCACTCGCCACTGACAGAGGAGGCCGCAGGAGACGGGGCCGTTTGCCGGAGGAGCAGGGGCTGCACACCGGCACTGCCTCCGGAGCCGCTCCGGACGGGCAACGCCGCACCCCCGCCCGCCCAGCGCTGCCCGCCCCGCTCTCCCGTTCCCCCGCGGCCGCTCTCACCTGCGCAGCCCGCCCGGCTCCGCTGCACCCGGGCGACGCGGGCCGCCGGACATGGCTGGGGCGGGCGGCGGCCCGGCCCAGCCCAGCCCAACACGGCCCCGGCCCGGCCCGGCCCGGCCCGGCTGCGGCGGCAGCGCAGGCGCGGCCCGTCCTCCCGCGGGGAGCGCAGGCGCGGCCAGGATAGCCCAGGACGGCGATGGTGCTGGGGGAGCGCTGCTCGGTCCGGAGGAGAGAAAAACGTCCGGCGCCCCTGTGAGGGCACCGGCGCAGCTTCCCTCACACCAGGGACACCAGTGCCCTCACACCCTCTCCCTCTGGCTGCATCCCCGACCCACTCCGCTCGCAAATGCAGGGAAAACCCAGCTCCCACATCACGGCGTTACCTCACGCAATAGCCAAGGGTTCATTTTGGGACAAGTAATGTTTCTCCTAGATGTCGTGAGGGCTTGGTGGCCACCACAGTGTACACGCTATAGGAATGTATCCCACATTTCATACCATTAATGGAATCATAGAACAGTTTGGCTTGAAAAGGACCCTAAAGATAACTTGCTCAAATATTTATATCTCAATTCCTTAAATAGCTCGAAGTCAACAAACATTTCTTAAGAAAGGCACTCTGAACTTTAGTCTTACTGAGGTTATTCTGACTGGAATGGTACTTAGCTGCAGGCTAGCTAGTTTCACAAAATCACAGAATGGTTTGGGTTGGAAGGGACACTGAAGACCATCTCCTTACAACTCGCCTGCTATGGGCAGGGACACCTTCCCCTAGAGCAGGATGCTCAGAGCCCCATCCAGCCTGGCCATGAACAGGATCCCTTCCAGGGACGGGGCATCCACAGCTTCTCTGGTCACCTCTGCCAGTGCCTCGCCACCCTCACAGTAAAGAATTTCTTCCCCTGTATCTAATCTGAACCTACTCCCTTTCAGTTTAAAGCCATTCCCTGTTGTCCTATCATGCCATGGCCTTGTCAGAAGTCCCTCTCCAGCCCTCCTGGAGACCCTTTAGGTAGTGGAAGGTGCTCCAAGGACTCCCTGCAGCCTTCTCTTCTCCAGGCTGAGCACCTTCTCTCTCAGGCTGTGTCCACAGCAGAGGTGCTCCAGCCCTCTGAACATCTTCATGGTTCTCCTCTGAATGCACTCTAACAGGTCCACTACCACAGGAATGTGATATAGGAATGTGACAGATTCTTTATTGCTGGTGCTCAGTAATACATCTGAGCAAAGTCACAACGAAATAAGTGTTTTATATATTGCTACAATGTCAGTGCTACAATGCCAGTGCTTCCTTGGAAAAACAAATTTTGAGTCATTGCCCCTGCTGATTTCATGACATCCAGTGTCACCCCTTCCCATCTGGTAGTTGTGAAAAGTATTTGGAGGCTTTTTTTCCCCTGAGGTTCTTATAGAGATTTCATATACACCTTCTTCCATTTATGCAAGCCTCTGCATTCAGGCTGTAGTAGGAAAGGCCATCCAAGGAGGATTTAGCATGAACACCTTTAGGAGAATTTAAGCCCTATTTGTATTTATTCCCATGTTCTCAGGTAAGACACTGCATACAGATAAGCCAGACTGATTTCCACTCATATGAAGTTTTACCTGGTAAACATAACTTTAAAATTAAAGCCAGACGTCTTACAAAGAACTGACTGTATTTTTATTGAGCTCTTCAGTGGGTTTTAACATTAACTGCATAGATTCATTAAGCCTTTTCCCTAAGGGCTATCCAAATAATACTGCTCATTTTAAACAGGCAAGCTATCATGCAAAAACACCCCACCAACCCCAAAAACCACAAATGAGAAATCCTGCAGGATGTCTTTGGAAGAAACTGTCTTGTAATCCATGTAAGAGCTTGAGTATTTCTATCTCAACTCCTTAAACAGCTCAAAGTCCACAAACATTTCAAATTTAAAAATTTAAAATTTAAAAATGGCACTGAGAACCTCAGTCTTACTGAGGTTTGTCCTGAATGGAATGGTGCTTAGCTGCAGTCTAGCAAGTTTTACAATATCAGAGAAAGGTTTGAGGTGGAAGGGACCTTAAAGAAATGGCCCTGTGGCTCTTTGGATGATAACCTGAAGCTATCACATTGAAAAATGCCTATTTTTGTACTCTATTATTTTCATGTTCATTTGGATTTTTACCAAGTTGTTTCTCTAACACAGCTTTTAAGAAGCTCACAAATGTCAGAGGCATGTCAGATTACTTTGAGAATTTACTTGGGGAAAACTACTTGTTTTAAGGAATATAAGTCAAGTACTATCATTAACAGAAATCATAATTTTGTTTTGGTAATTATTACTAAGTTTTTTAAGAGGCACTTCTGTGCATTAAAAGATGCAAGGGTATAAAACACTAATGACTGTTACTCTGTTGTACTTTTATATTGACAAAAGAGGTAGGATGAACAAAAGCAAAATTCCACTGAAGTGAAAACTTCCAGTCAACTCAGAGTAGATTCCACTGCAGTAGAAATTAGGAATTTAAAGCTTTTATTACATGAGATACTATTGGCAACTGACCTGGCATTAGTCTATAAAACCATCTGCACCTACCAGCATCTGAGATTCTCAAGGCCTTTATGATTTTAGCCTCACATTCTTTGCAATGAATATTTTTATTCTGAACAGGCAAAGTGCTGTAGGAACTGAATGGGGGTGGCAAAACCACAGCTCCAAAATCATACCATCTCTTCTGCAACTATTTCAAGGACCACATCCCTTGTATTGGTGACACATTATGTAAACTTTTCAGAAGCAAATGTTACAAAATGCTTATTTGTGAAGGCTGCTGTGTAGTGATAGGTGCATGTCAGACACACCACCCTGCCCTGCAAGAACCTTCCAAAGGTTAAAAAATCCTGCAGAGACCATTTTAAATCTGGAAATAACTTTCCCACAGAAGTACTAAGGAAATATTTTAAATTCAATTGCTAATTGACTTCTAGGTTTTTTTATTAGTTTTCAGACTTAGCAACAAATCTGCCTGAAACTCCAGAACTCCATTTAAATCTATTCAGATGAAGAGTAACATGCCACTGAAGATCTCTTTGGGAAAGAGAGATAAATCCACACAACCTGTCTCAGTGTCAAATTTTCACTCTGTACATCCATAAAATCCAAAACAGCAGGTGATGGAAAACAGAGAAGCCACTGTTATTAACAGGTAATTTACTTAATTGCATAGTAGATGTTGTATATAAAGCAACTGAGATATGCTGAAGCAATAAATGTTCTTTAGCTCAACCAGTTTGGATTTTTACAAATGAATATGATTTAAAAATTCCAAAGTTAAAATCCAACACCACCAATTAAATGTTAGTTTTCAAGCAATGCTGTCAGATCTGTCTTCAGTTCCTTACCCCTCTATGAATTCTTGCTTGCAGCCACATTTGTAACCATTTCCTGGCTGGTTGCAAGTGCAGGTAGGTGCATTCACCACCTGTAGCTCAGCTGAGACTCATGAAATGTTTCACAGCTGTACTTCCAATACTTGTACCATTTTTACATCCTGCCATCTGATCCTGCTCAAACCAGTTGCCTGTCATGGTAATCAAGAGGCTGTCATGTAAGCACTGGCATGCCACCTCTGCCCATGATTTACTGGTGAGATCCTTGTGATTATTCAGGTGGAAGGTATTAAGAGCTTTTATTCTTGTAGACCAAAGCTTTAAAGTATTTCTTTCTCTATTTGTCCCACCTGTGATATTAATTTACAAATTAAAGCTCAGATGTTTGCTGCACGCTCTTCAAATGTATGTAAAAAAAAAGTCTAATCACCTAAAGAACATTGAAACCCTAAGCAATGTAGCTCCTGGAAACCAACAGATTTTAACCATGTATTAGCAGTGGAGGTAAATGGGTTGACAAATCCTTTCTGTTTTCAATAAAGTCATCCATCAAAAGGTATGCTAGAGGCAAATTAATGGAATAAAAGGTCCATACAGGACTTGTAAATCTTCAGGGATTACATTTCTCAGCCTACAGCAACCCTTTGTGGTAGATGTAGTGGAAGTAGCTCCTTCCAGCTGAAGGAACACAACTGGTGCACTTGTTTGAAAAACAACTGCAAAGATTAATAATAACTTTACAACTGGATTAAAGAATAACAAAAGTATCAATGAAGTCTAACCAAAGCAATTTTCTCAGTTAGCCCTTTATTAAAAAATCAAAACCCAAGTTAAATTTAAAAATAGAAAGAATTTAACCTACGTTAAAACCTGAAAAAACAACGGTACTGCAAATATAGGATAACCTTATTCCATCCAAAAGGTAAGAAAGGAAAACAGGGGTTTAAACAAAATTAAAATCCAGAAGCTGACATCGTGTGAGTAAAATCCACAGATAAGGTAAAAGTGGAAAGGAACTGAAAAGATTTACATCTGTTTTCAACACTGTAAAAGAAACCTTTAGAGTTTGTACCCTGGTCGAACATGAAGTCTCAGAAACAGATCTAGCAGGCCTTAAACCAAACCCACTATGAAACACAGTCAAATTAAAAAAGTTAAAACATACCCAAGTTACTACTCATCGTATTAGGCAAACATCTAGAATGCAAAACTTGGCTCGGCAAGTCGGGCAAGGCACTTGGCTCGACAGCCAGGTCTCTGGGTGCTGCTGGTCCTGCCTGCTGGCAAACCACTTGCCCATGCAGGTGAGGCACCACATGGGCCGGCAGTAGCACTGCTGGCACTCCCCCTCGTTGGGCTCCTGGCAGTTCTTGATGAGCTTGATGTTGGCAATAGTCTGCATACAGCCTATGCATGGCTCCAGCTCCTGAGGGAGGAGAAAAACCATCAAGGTTGTGAACTGCACAGAATGGTTCCTGTTACTGCTTTTTTAAAAGGCTTTTAGAAAATCATCTGTGGCAGGACTGCCCCACCACAGGGTATCAAATGGTTTTACTAGAATGCTCTCTAACAAAGGACAGCAAAGCTTGTCTCTGAACAGAAAACTCAGAACTGCTGCATGACACTACTGATTAAGCATAAATGACTGAAAAATAAATGTTCTTTCACTCTCTGAAGAGCTTCCAGCAGCCACAGCAAGGTAAGCAAGCAGCCAGATTTGTCATTCAAGCTGTTTTTCAAAAAATGGACCAGTATAAAGTAAGGAAAACAAACCAAAACACTGAAACAGCAAATGGCTGTTCCTATCTTCCATCTAAGTAAGAGGCATAAATGAGGAAACTAGGGCTGTACTGAACACAAGGATGCTCAACCTGAAGGTCCAGAAATGTACTTAATTTTTTTTTGATAAAATTGGAATAACTGATTTTGCCCACAGTTAATAATGCCACATGAACTTGCAGTTGCATATGGGGACAACATCTTGCTATGAAGTGTTTTACAATTAATAAACAATTATTAGCATTTCCCACATCTTCCAGCTGTCCAAGAACTTGACAAAGCTCAAAAGACAGCACACTGAATAGGCACAGAGACCAGAATCTGTTCAAAATGCTCCTGGTGGAACAAAAATCAGCTCTCTATGTGGTCTCTAGTTCCCATCTCTAGTGACTCTTCCCTTGTCAGCTCAAGTGCCTGCTCAGCTGCCCTGTGAGCTGGGCTGTGGAGCAGATCCAGATGAACAAAAGCTACTCAGATTTAACTTGTGAAATTAGGTCTTAGCTTTTAAGCAGGAAAAATTCTATCATAGAAAGATTAACTAACTTTTAAAAATATTAATGGAGCTTCAGAATGGGGGAAAATTCAATATTGTATTTTTAACGTCCTTATCATCATCTGTGATGTAATTTATCACCCAATGTCAAACCCAAGTTCAGCAGCTCAGCTGCCACTTAAATGTGTCACAAATTAAATACTCTCCAAGAAAGCACCTTTAATATATTCTCTTTACTGTGACCATCTCTTTTTGCTGGCAGTGCAATCACACACACAACATAATGTGCAGACACACCTGATCCAGTTTTATTTTAGCTAGTTCACAAACCATATAAGCTGCACAGCACTGCCAAAGGTACCAACCCCTCACTCCATGAGCTGAACCAGTGGGCACAGACTCCCTGCAGGGTCACCAGTACTGGTTTAATTGGTTCCCTCTGGTACACTGGACAGTGCTGCAGTCACACTTCAGCTGCTGCACAAGTATAATAATGACCAGGTCTCTGTGACTATTACTGGAAGTAGGACTCTGTGCTGTTATAATTAACACCGTATAATAATAGCCATAATAATTATAATCAAAGCAAACCCCAATTAAGAATTATTAGTTTATTTCAGCAGTAGATCCACCAAAACCTGGCTGTCTAGAAAAGCAAGCTGCATTGGAGCAAACTGCCTAAAGAACAGCAACAGCAGCTGTGGCTCTGGCTCCCCATAAATGATGACCCTGCACTTCTGCAAGTGCAAGGTCATCATTTCCAAATGTGTTCATGTAACATTTTAGTAGCAATTATTACAGGGGACTTTATTTCACAATGCCATTTCTCAAGTCTCAAAACCATAATGCTCACAATACAGTTTGTTCCTCGTAGCAGGAACAGAAGTTAAGGTTTGTGATGAGTTTAGTGATGCAGCAGGTGAGCATTTGTGAAGGAAGCATCACCCTGACTGAGCAAAGAGCACTTGGGTTCCTGGCATCACTGACTAGGATGCCTGACTGGAGCCAGCCTTGGCTGTGCACACCCTAAGAAATTGTGCTTGGCTGTATCTTCTCAGGAAGTTAAGGAATCTAGGTCATCTCTTCTCAGGGGCTTATCAGTATCACAAGATGAAACTGTAAGTCCTACAGCTGTACCCACAGCAAGGGGCATTTTAACCACCAGTCACACTCTAAGTAAGTGACTGCAGCTCCCAAGCCCATAGAGCTCTCCTGTAGGGCAGCCTCAGGTAGGTAGGAGACCTTACTTGGTATCCCTTACTTGGTATCTGTTATCTACAGAAAGGAGAGTAACAGTTTATATTAGATCTCAAACATATTTTATGCAAGCTAGCTGAATGATTAGAAATGTAGAGAGTAGCAGGGTGTTTAACTGCTGTTCAATTATTATTTAATTACTGACTGAATACTGCTTAATTATTAAATGAGGATTATTAAGCAGTAATCACATGATAAATATAATTTAATCATAATTTGTTATTGAATCCATATTTTTAATAAAACCTTTTTGTTAACCTCACAACCATGAATTCTCTTAATAATTCACTGGAGATAGCCCTAGGTAAACATTTATCATTTACACAGTAATCACAGGCTCATCTATATTGAAAGTATAATTGTTACAGTCTCACATGGATAGAAAGTTTCACCTGAGTGCTTGGAACGTGGTATGTCTGGTTTATTTCCACCAGAGATGTAAAGGTTTCTAAAAACAAATCACTAAGGCTTTGATGGATCACAACATTAGCTGCATTGCTGATAGGAGCACGGAGTTTCTCCCGGAGCTCCCCATACTCTGTGGAGTTCAACCTGAAGAAGAGAAGATGGAGCAAAATGTTACCATGATTATCCACCCAAATACCTTGATAGTAGCTTGCAGAGGTTAACATCTGAAGTGAATCCACAGGAAAGCTGGTACTTATTAGTCAGAATAAATACACAGAATTGTGTTTTCTTGTTTTCTTCTGCTATTTAGTTATTGGTTTTGGCACAACTTGGTCAACAGAACATGCTGTCCTCATTCATATCTGTGTAAGATTGCCAGCAGGGTATGTCAGAGATCAGCTAAAACATCATACAAAACCAAAGGATTTTGAAGTAATCAGCATGAACAAAAAGCCATGTAGGTATGTAAATCATGCATTAACTGCACAATGCTGTTTGCACCATTTCTGTCACCTTTTTAATGCCTGTTTACTTAGACAATATCTAAATTCTCAATTATAAACTCCTGAGGAATTTAATTAGGAGAAATTAGTTGTATCATGCAGCAGGCATCTCAAGGTGATATAGTTCTACACAAGTAGCAGAGAATGTCAATCTATCAGGTTCTGTGATTTTATGATACAATCTAAATCACAGAAATTTCACAAAGGTCACAAACCACTGCTGATTTAAGGCTGCAGCAAGCTGTGTTTCACACCAGCTGCTTCTGTAAATTAAATTTAAGTGATGTCCACAGCACTCAAGTGGCACCTGAGACCTCTCACAAATCCTACAGTGATATATTCCTGTTGTCATCCCTTTTTAAGAGTTCTGAACTGTAGTGTCAAAACTCTCCAGCTCAATGTTTCCACTCATTAAACAGCTTTCAGGGAGAAGTCCCTGGAACACTGCCCTCATTTTCCTACCACTCTCTGAATTCCCAGAGCCCAGCACAATGCAAGGCTGGCTTAGTTTTTACTGCTACGGGATAATGTCACTTAACAGATGCTGTCCATACAAATCAGAGACATTTATAACCAGAGGAACAATTCACACTGAACAAGCAGAGAAATGTGGCCCACCTGCACAAAAGCATTTTTCTTCCAGAAACACCTCACTATATTTGATTCTGATTCTGGATATATACAATGACCCTGTATGATTCTGCTACATTCTAGCAGAGATTTACTATCACTGACATCTTATTAGAACAGCTTTTAAACACTGTTCTTGATGCTATTCTGTTTAGTCACAAAATACAGTTTGGGCTTAGGACTTTTTTTCTATAAAAGGAATTGTCAAACAAGTCATGTTTTTCTCAGCTGTGGTGTATTCTGGCACTGAAGTGCTTGCAGAAGAAAATCATTAATTGTTTAATACTCATTTGGTCATCACTGTCACAGGTCTATAAAAGTCTCTTTTCTTAGCATTGTCATGCTGACCTTAACCACCCTCTTGTTCTGAGTTCTGTTCACCTGGATCTCTACCATAATCACCTCTTTGCCTTCCTCGTGCCTGTCCCATTGCACACCTACAAGTCTGGTGATCTGCATGCTTTTAAGTATCTAATAAATGCTCCTGACATACAAATTTACAGCAAAAAGGCACCTTTTCAAATGTAATTTTAGGAGCACTAAGATGGCTTTTAATAATACAACACCAAGGACTTGAGCATCCTTCTACTCAGAGGTTTCTGCCAAACTTGTACTTAAGCCTGGATACACAGAGACCGATGAGATAAACAGCATGGGCCCTTGCAAAACAAGCCCTCACAGTTCACAATTGTTATGATTTATTGTTATGAGAACACCTAAGTCAGAAAGGGACCAACATTTCTTCCTTGTTTTAGGGGCAGTTGGCTTGCAGTAGCTCAGTGAGAGCTCTTCTGAGCATTGATGAAATTGTGAGCCTTAAGCACAGGGAAAAATCCAAAGTCGTGGATGAACAACAGTTTTAGATAAATAGCTATTTCTCCTCACCCAAAATTTAAAAGACTAAAAATTCTACCTTTCATTCCCGTTCTCCATCTCTCACCTAATTTTATCCAGTTACTTCTTTCTGCATCCAGCACAATCCTCTCCCTAAGAATGGATCAAAGAGGCCAATCCCTTTGTTTATCCGTTGTGTATTCAGTGTTGCACTAAACAACCTTCCCTGCACTGCGTGGCAGAAATGCACATACAGCAGCCCTGAACACCAGGCAGGGACCAGAAAGGAAGGGATGAGTCTCCAGAT
Organism: Agelaius tricolor; assembly: GCF_023055355.1. Lineage (NCBI taxonomy): Eukaryota > Metazoa > Chordata > Aves > Passeriformes > Icteridae > Agelaius > Agelaius tricolor. Next base: position 5,370,032 of record NW_027269284.1, read on the forward strand.
TGGTCACAGTAGTGCTCCCTCAGCACCATCAAAACAGCACACACGTAACATAACAGGTTTAGCAGTTGTTTTACCGGATATCGAATGCCTTGACGTAGGGATTAACGCTGGCAACGCGGATGGTGAGGAACTGCACGGGCACGTTGGAGTCTGGGGTGAGCTCGTGCTGTCTGGAGTCTGTCACCGTCAAGTGAATGTCCTGCTGCTGGGCAACATGTAAACAGTAGGTGGTCACTTTAATCACCCACGTGTCCGTGACGATCACCCTGGCTCCTGGCGCCCCGGTAGCAAATTTGTCGATTCTCCTGAATTCTGTGTTGATGGAAGAAGCTACTGCCCTCCAGCCTGACTGTGGGAGGGCGTGAACAGCGAGTGTCCGGGCTAGTGGATGATTATTCCAACCTTTCCGTGACCAGTAATATGCCAGGGCACTGGTGATTGCTGGGAGGAGAATGGCGAAGAAGAAGAAAGTTTTCCACTCTTTTGAAGCCAGGTAGAAAAAACAAAGATGTTTTTCAGGTGCAGCAAAGCACATACCAAGGTAATAACCTGCAAGGGAAAAAAGAACTTACTTTCAGAAAACAAATATCTGCAAAAGAGATACCCTTGAATCATATGGTTATCTAACCAGTGAGCTCACCTCCAAGAGAGGTATTGTATTTCTGGATGACTTCAAAGTCAAGCCTCTTGTCTCAAGCAAGCTGAGGTAAATTCTTAGGCATCGATGACTTTTACCAGAATTATATACCTAAAGGAAAGCCATCTGAATTTGGTTGTTAAAAAAAATTACCTGTGCCATGCCACTTAGTTTTAGGAGAATTATATGGCTAAAGGAAGCTGATTTGCATTCCTTGGTTAAATCACAGAAGATGATGCACTGGAAGGGACTCACAAGGATCATCAAGTCCAACACTTAGCCCGGCACAGGACACCCCAGGAGTCACACCATGTGCATGAGAGCATTGTCCAAACACCCCTTGAAATCCATCAGGCTGGAGTCAGTGCCCAGCCACCCTCTGGGGGCAGAACCTTTTCCTGATATCCCACACAAACCTCCCCTGACACAGCTTCAGGCCATTCCCTGGCTCCTGTCCCTGTCACCACAGAGCAGAGATCAGTGTCTGTCCCTCCTGTTCCCCTCACGAGGAATTTGTAACTGCACTGAGGTCTCCTCTCTGTCCCCTCCAGGCTGAACAGACCAAGTGCCCTCAGCCTCTCCTCACACGGCTTCCCCTCAGGGCCCTTCACCATCCTCGTGCCCTCCTTTGGGCACCCTCTGACAGTTTCATGTTTTTGTTATCTTGTGTCACCCAAAGCTGCCCCCAGCACTCGAGGTGAGGCCGCCCCAGCCCCGAGCAGAGCGGGACAATCCCTCCCTTGCCCGGCTGGCCATGTCCCCAGCACAGGGATGACCCTGCTGGCTGCCAGGGCACTGCTGGCTCACCTTCAACTTCCCACTGCCCAGGAGCCCCAGGTGCCTTTCCCTGGCACTGCTCTCCAGCCCCTCATTCCCCAGGCTGTACTCAAACTGCAATTCCTTTGTGAGTGCATGTGCAGCGGTGCAGCCCGCTGGTTACAAAGCTCGGGGGCTCACTCCGGGAAGCCGGGGCGCTACTCACCGAGGGGCAGCAGGGAGTGCGCCAGCAGCGTGCCGGTGCTGCGCCGCAGGTGGTACTGCACGAAGGCCGCGTCCTCGCTGCCCAGCCAGGCGGACAGCAGGCTCTGCACCGTCAGCCCCGCCGAGCGCACCTCGTCGGGCGGGAACACGAAGCACACGGCGAACACCAGGTAGGCCAGCGTGAAGGTCACCGCGGGGCTCTCCATGCTGCGCCCCGCGGGGCGCCGGGGTCCCCGGGAGCGGTAGTTCCCGCCGCAGCCCCGGATGCTCCAGCGGGGAGCGGTGCTTCCCGCCGCTCCAGCGGTAGTTCCCCCGCAGCCCCGGATGCTCCAGTTGTAGTAGTTCCCCCGCAGGCCCGGATGCTCCAGCGGCAGTTCCCCCCGCTCCAGCGGTAGTTCCCGCCGCACCCCCGGATGCGCGGCGCGGGCGCTGCCGGGCTGGCAGGGCCGCCGTGGCGGGACCCGCCTCTCCTCGCACGGATGGTCCCCGCCCCTCCATCCATCTCCTCCCGCCCCTCCGCGCCTGCCCGGCCGCCAGCCCCAAGCCACGTCCGCGTTCCAGCCGGGGCCGGACCGAGCCCGCACCCCGCGGCCGCCCAGCCCAGCCCAGGCCAGCCGGGACGCGCAGCCCCTGCCCGTAGCCCCAGGCATTGTCCATGCTCGAGGTCATGCTCCACAGGCCTGGCAGAAGGAACCGATTCCAGTTCTTTATGCACGTAAAAGAGCTCTGCTGGATGAGGGCAGCGTCTTTCTGAAGCAGGGAAATGGCCTGTTTTATTTAAGCGTCGGGAAAAGCTTCTCTTTGCTTTTCCTTGTGTATTTTATGTAATGTTTTCTAATAAGACAGGGATGTAGCATCTTAAAACGCCTTAAAGGGAGGTGTATTTCAAGGTATCTTCGTACACCCCCAAACACAGTAAAGGGAGAGGCCTGACAGGAATATCTTGTTACTATTGAAGTATAAACAATAGCAAATAGCCACAAGATTTGCTGTTTCTTACAGAATGTAGGAAACCCCCTGCACACACCCTGTTATAACCGCAAACTTCCATATTTCTCTCTTTTAGAGAAAGAGGAGATTGTATAACTGGAAAAGCACAGCACAGAAAACAGCATATGATGTTATATGCTACTAATGATGGAAAACCAAGTCAATAGTAAATGCCACCCATGGAGTGTGTGACATTCTAATGCTGGCAGATGGCTGATGCGTTGCTGCTGTGATGGAGATCGAGAATTCATGGTGGTTTAGTGACTCTTGAGGATGGTTAAATCAGTAAAAGCATGCTTGGATTCTGTGCATCTTACTTCATTCTAAAAGACATCATTGTTAACTTTATTGTTTTAACAATCGCTTCGTTGTTGCTGTCTGATGACTCAACAGTAAGGACTGTTTTAATGTGCTAAATAGACTGTGAAGTCCAGTAATAAAAAACGGCTTGTTGAAGCAGCAAGTTTTCTTTCTGTGATTTCATGCAAAAGAATGAAGCAGAACAGCTGAGACTGTAGAATCATAGAAACGTTTGTGTTGGAAGGAACCTTAAACTCATCTCATTCCAACCTCCCGTCATGGGCAGGGACACCTTCCACTAGCCCAGGTTGCTCAGCGCCCCATCCAGCCCGGCCCTGAACGCTGCCGGGGACGGGGCAGCCTCCGGTGCGGGTCTGTCCGTGGGGACATGGGGCAGCCTCCGGAGCGGGTGTGTCCGTGGGGACACGGGGACACGGTGCAGCCAGCAGGGTTTGTCCCGGGCGGAGCCGCACCCGCACCGCCCGCTCAGCCCCGCGCGGGGGCGGGCTCGGGGGGACGCAACGGTCACGCGTGGCGCTGGCTCCGCCCCCTCCGCAGGACGCTCTTCTGATTGGCGGGCGCGCCCCGAACGCCGCTCCCTCATTGGCGGGCCGGGGCTTCCGTTGGGTTTGAAATCGTGAGGCGGCGGCGGAGTGGCTGCGATCGGTGGTGGGTGTACGGTGCTGTCGCGGCTGAGCGCCCTCAGGGCTCGACCTGGGATCTGCCGGCAGGTATGGGTGCTTGGGGGATCCCGCTGTAAGGTGGTGTGAGGCTGGGGCGAAGTGTTTGGGCTTCCCTTTGTGAGACTGGCTGCTGCAATCTCGGTGAGCTCTCTGTGAGGGAGGGGGAGGGACAGGCTCGGGGAAGTTCGGGCTCTGTAAGCGCTTGAGGCAATGTGGGGCTGGGAGGGGCTATGTCGGCACCTCTTTGTGAGATTGGAGGGCTCGGGGACCGCTCTGGGAGCTTGGGGTGCTATAGGGGTGAGCTGTGGGGCCCCTTTGGGAGCTTGGGGCTGGGGGAGGGTTCAGGGGCCTTTCTGTGACTCTGGAGTGCCGAGGTTGCTCTGTGAGTTTGGGGGAAGGCTTGGTGACCCCTCTGGTCTTGGGATGGTTTGAATTTGATGGGGGGCTGGCTGAGGGCCCCTCAGTGAGCTTGAGGTGCTGTGGTGTTTGGGGAGTTTAGCGACCCCTTCGTGAAATTCATGCTTCAGGTGCTGTGGGACCGGGGCTATCCCCTTGTCTAGGGGCAGCTCTGTGAGTTTCAGATTAAGATATTTGAGGGTTATTTCTGTCAATTTAAGGATGAAGAGAAGGCAGGAACTTGGGGGTACTGGGTGGAGCTCAGGTGCTCCGCCCCACTGAAGTGGGGGGCGAGGTGAGGCTCTTGGGGCCATCTCTGTGTGTTTGCAGGATGGTATGGGGTTGATGGGAAACCCGGGGTGAGACAGGAATAAAGAGGGACCGAGGCAGGGTTGGGTTTTTGGGGTTTTTTTGGAGCTTGTTTTTTTGACTTAAAACATGTCTCGGTGCCATGATGGGCAGGGGTGGACCTGCGGCTCCTTCCCTGGCCTTGCTGCTCCTCCCCTGCAGTCAGGAGAAGGTGATTATGAGAGAGTTGCTTCTCAGGAGAGTGTTTATTTGTTCTGAAGTGAGATATTTGCACTAAAATAAATAAATAAATACATCAGTCAGCTATGTGTTAGTTTGTATGGAAATATTCACAGCACGTACCAATTTGCTTTGCCATCAGCGAGTGCTCTGCATATTGGCTGCTGGAGGAATTCAGAATGATAATTAAGTATAAAAATTCCATCTCTGCCCTGCATGTTCAGTGGCTTTTCAGGCATTTGAGACCACGTTGGTGTTTTGGCTAGTATGTCCTGGAATTTGTTAAACAACAGGTTAGGTTGAAGCACTTTACAAATGATAGTTATCTGAGGATTAATTACCTGATGTCATGTCACTGAATTTATGTCAATTCTTAACTGTAGAATGGCAGGTTCTGGTATGTGCCACATAAATATCCTTCCAAAATAAGGAGCATTTCCATTTTTGTGAACTTTGATAGATCCATGGAAAAGTTTGGCTTGAAAGGGACCTTGAATATCATCTATGTCCAACCTCCCTCACAGGAACATGGACACCTTCCAATAGACCAGGCTGCTCCAAGCCCCATCCAGCCTGGCCTTGAGCTTTGTTTTGCAATGGTGGGAGAACCTTCTGCCTTTCATAATACTTATGTGCCTCAGATGCTGATCACTTCAAACAAAGATATGAATTAGGCCACCCTTTCACTTTGTCACAGCTGCTAGCTAATGAACTTGTGGAATATTATTTGGATCAAATCTTGACTGCAAAATTTTTAAAATAAAACTATTAATTACTTCTAGTATTTTAATCCTAGAAAGAAATTTGATTTTTAGATTTAATATCTAAAGTGGTATATGGTGTCAATTTGCAATTAGCAATGGTGCACAAGTAGCTCAATGACAAAGCTGAAAAAGTCTTTAAACAAACCTCCCCTGCTTATGGAGCTTGTTTTAGAAGGTGTTGACAACTTTACCATATCCTAGGCTTGCTTCTAAAGTAATTACAGTAAAAAATACAATTTGTAAAGATTTGCTTCATCTGTTGTCTCAATTTTAATTTGGAATAAAGGAAAGCCGTGAAGTTCACTTCAAGTTCTACAAGTGGTTAATATAAAAATGCTTAATACAAAGACCAAGCTGAACTGAAGCATTAATATGATGAATAAAGAAGGAATGAAGAAATCGCTAATACTGGCATGCTTTGCATGCCATTGCTTCTGCAGCTATTGTTTGCATTCCATTGCTGATTGAAAGTGCTACTGTCAGGCTTGCAGGCAAAGCAGCTGAATTCTATGGAAAGTAGGAAGCAAATTTTCCCATAGGGATTAATGCCTACATTAATGTGCAGAAATGTTTGCAGGCTTATGTACAGAAATTTAAATACATAGGGGCGAGGAGATTGAAAACATGACTTAAAATTTTCAGTCCAAGTGTTCTTGTTACCTCTTTATGACACTGAAAACAATTGTATGTATAGATTAATCCTGAATATATGATGGAAAAACAGGCTAGGGATTACATGTTTGGTCAAATCAAGCATTTGAGATCACTCAGAATGGTTACACATTGCAGAAAGTCAAAGTCTCTTCCACTTGATACTGGTGATCTTGCACAGGTGATAATACATCAGCTCACATGAAATGAATTGCTTTGACAGCGGTTTTCCAGGTAAATAACTGCACAGGTGTCATTCTTCATGGACAGTGGTTATGCTTAGATCTTCCTTGCCTTCTGTCCAGCTCTTTTTTTTAAAAGCAGCTGTGCATCACTGAGTGATAGTGTTAAACCTTTAAGAACAGCAGTGGCTCCAATGGGAATAAAAAGCAGGCAGAGTTCAAATACTACATGGTGGCTTGCCTGGTGTGTTTTAAATGTGCTTTCTCTCTAGTTCTAGTTTATTTTCATCCTTAATATTAGTTGCAGCCCAGGCTTTAGTTTCAAGTCTTTCACATTAGTACAATTAGACCAGTATTTAACAATCTACTAAAGCTTGTGCATGTCCAGTGTAAGAACAATATTTCAGAAACACCTTTCTCATGATGACTTTTCTCATTTGCATACCAGTAATGTCTATGCTGCAAAGGATTCCTAAGTACTATCTGCTTTACAAGAGCAGCATACGCTCAGTGCAGGAAAAGGCTGATTTGGTTCAGGACTCTGATCCCAAACACACCCTAACTAACCACACTTGTTTCTGCTGTCAGCTGGGGTGCAATGTAGTAATGAGAGCATGGGAGTAGAGAGATGATTGTCATCTCTCATGTGGCCCTTGCAGGAGCAGTTGTGCTGCTCAGCTGGATGCCCTGTCACAGGACACACGGCTGAACGTCACTGCCTGAAGGGGCTGGGAAGGAGGAAACACTGCAGGTGACAGAGCTCCCTTTAGAGCACAGGCAGGCTAGAATGTGAGCTGTAGAAGGCATAATATCAACAATTAGCTTCTCAAGCCCTTACCAAAGCAGAGGGGCTGTAAGTGCTGCTTTTAGGTACTTCAGAGTCTCCTGAGATAGACCTTTCCCTGCGAAGCCCTTCCTTCCATGCTTCCAACTTTCCCTTTGAAGCTGTTAGTCCTGGCTAGCCAGTGCCAGGCTGCCAACTTCTTCCATTATCTCCAAGTGCATCTGGCTGACCACACCCTCTCATTCATGCTGCGGTGCTGTGTGTGTTGATGTCCTAGAATGAGTCTGCAGATTTTAAATGCAGAAAATGGAGAAAACGGAGGAAGCCTTAAGGATGATTTAACAGCGGAAGACTGCGACTTTTTCTTTGTGCCGCCGGAACCCACAGGGAGACCTTCTATTCTCCGCCTGTCCCAGAAAGAAAACTTGCCACCAAAAAGTGGGGGAAAAGTGATGAAGGTAAACTTCTGGTTCTGTATTCTTTTTATTCTTTCTCTTTCTATGAGAGCTGCCACTGAATGCATGTGCTGTTTGGTGTTTGAAAAATACTGTGCTCATATTTTTCCTTTTTCTTTCCCCCCCACCCCTTTCTTAAAGGTAACCTTTCAAACTCCTCAAAGAGATCCTCACACTAGAAAAATTCTGAGTCCTGCTATGACAGACAAACTTCAGACTACTTTTGCACTTGACGACTGCCGTGAAGATGTGGCAGATGATGTTTTATTTGCACCCTCTGATGCTGGGTGAGTCGTGTGTTACCCATCTGGGGCATGCTCAAGTTAACTTTCCCTAATTTAATCCTGGATAGTTAAAGTATAATATTCTATAACAAGATGTAAACTATGCAAGAAGAACAAAATTAAGATTGACCAATGCATGAACTTTTCCAAGGAAAACTGTCATTACTTTTAAGAAATTTTATCTTGATTGTAATATTAGTTATTGAACTTTATTCCTTACTCCTCTGTAACTGATTTCATTAAGGTAGTTTATGGTATGGATAAATAGCTTGAGAAGAAATACTGTAAGAAACAGTCTTGTATTCTCTACTTGATGTAAGGTTTCTGTGTGAGAATACAACTATTCTGAAGCTAAGCCTTAAAATATCTTATCTTGTATGTGAAGTACTATTGTATCTTGAGGAGTAAAATCTAAAGAGATAAATCTTCTGCAGGGTTAGCTTGAATTGACACCTTGAGTCAGAGAGTATGAAGATTTTCTTTAATCTAGCAGCACAAAGTGAATATACCATCAGTCACAAGTGTAAACATGTTTATATGCCTTTATAGTCTAGCAGCCTTAGTCTCAAAGTGGCTCATAATAGCTGTTTGTAGAAGAGCATAAAATCTGTAATGTTTCAATTTGGTGGTGTCATGACAATATTAAATGCAAATTTTGTTACTGCCTTTTAGCCCCCCTTTAAACTAGTATAGACATCTGTAATTCCCACCAGCAAAAAGTTTCAGGTCTTAGTTTTGCCTTCTGCAAGCAAATACACCCTTTTATTTGTTTTTAACTACCCAATACTTTCATTTGATCAGTGTTTTTCTTGTTGGGAGGGGGAGGAAGGGAAAAAGGTAGCAACACTTAAATGTTTAAGTGTATATGTTTGCTTCAAGTGTTTATTTCCATGTACAGTTTAGCTCAGAAAGCTATTTCTGAACTAATCACCACAACTAAATAATGTTATGGTATTTATGCCCCAAATTCATTGTATGCACAAATAAACAAAGATTTAGTACTTATGAAGTTCAAGTGAGTTTAAAGGATCAGCACAGAATTGCTTTAGTTAGGGCATGATTGTATCAATGCACTGCTTGTGCTGAACGTGTCCTCTCTGGTTTTAAAATGTGAGGATTCGTTTGTAACAAATCCGTGAAAGGGCTCCGCGTTGCTGAACGGGGTCACTTTGGCCCGGTCACAAGCGATTGGCGTTCCACGCAGGTGTCTCGCTCCTGACTGGCATTTATTAGGTTAAACGCTGAAGGAGAGTGGGAGGGACCTGAGTAGTCGCAGCCTGGGGCTGAGCTATTGCCGGGAAGAGGTGCTCAAACCGGGTGAGAACAACTTCTTCAGCTCTTACCTCCCTCCTCTGCTTTCGAGTTTATCAAAGTGGAGTTTTTAGTGAGTGGCTTTTAATCATGTTCTGTTCTGCAGCAGATAAGGATGGCATATAGAAATAATAACTTTATGGAGGGACAAAACAATGGGAGGAAATCCTCTTTCAGGAAGTAATGGCTTAACTCTCTGTAGTCTGAGGCTAAGCTTTCAGAAGTTGTGTGGAGTTTGGAGAAATAAAGTGGGCAGCAATAACTTGTGGAATATTCAGCAATAGCGAGTACACAAACTCTTTAACCTTTGTCTTTCACTAGAAAATCTTAACCATTCTCTTACTGGAGAAGTGTTTTCTCGTGTATTGCTCTGCTCTTCACATGTGCTGTTGTACAGAATTTAGAGTGCCTGAAGTTCAGGGTCTGGTTTTGTATGTAGGCCCTCAAAAATCAAATGGTGGTGCATACTTTCAGGGAGTAAAATATTTGCCAGACTGCCCAGACAAAGTAATGACTAGTGTGGGAGGACCTGAATCATGACTTGGTTTGGTCCCAGACTCGAGTCTGTCATGACTCAGATGAATCTGCATGAAGATGGTACCACAAGCTGTGTTTGTTTTTGAGCTGCTGACTGTCAATAACTCCTCCTAAGCAGTGTGTGTTTCACTGCCTGGTGAAAGGGCAGTGTCCAAATGCTGTGCTGGGTGCAGCAGTCTCCAGGGATGACTGGCATGAGGTATCAAGGCTGTGTAGAACAGGTAGCTTAGGAACACTGGCTAACTTCAGGGGTTGTTCTCCCTATGTTTCATAAGTACCAGAGCTCATAAGCCTTGGCTGTTTAGGTGACAACTGAATTTTTGCTGTTATATTTTGCTGTCAGCTGTCATATTGCAAAAAAAAAAACCAAAAAACCAAACTGATTACTCTGACCATGCAAATCTACTTGTGCAAATTTTTCTAATTTCAAACTATGCCTGCAAAGTAACTCTTTTTTTTTTTTTTAAATGCAGCACATGTCAACAAAAGCCTGAAGCTGAAACAAGCAATACACAAATGCCAGAGAAGGTCAGCGTGGCTGCTTACCCAGATGATGAGATGCCAGTGAGGAGTCGAGGTTCCTACAATCTTGATTTTGATAACTTAAATGACATCAATCCTTTTCAAAGTTCAGTACAGTTGCCTCATTCTCCTGGAAATCTGCAAGAGTCTCCTGTAAAAGTATCCAGTAGCCCTGAGAAAACTATTGAAAAAAGTAATGATTCTCTTCTGCAGGATGATGCAGCTCCTTTTGCTTCAACCACAGCAAGTACAGAGTGTTTAAGTGAAGACAAAGCTCTCATCTCTGAAAAGCAATCTGCACTGAGTGAGCTGGAGTCTAACAAATCCAAGCTGTCACCTAAGCAAGCAATTGGTGGCTCTGAGCAGGGTGTGAAGTCTGCTTCCACAGATGCAAGCCAGACTGATAATTCAGTGGTATTAGCAGAGGCACCTACACCTCCTGTGCAGTCACCTGGCAGCTTAGGTCCCAGTAGTTCTGGGGTGAGCAACTCTTTTAAAACTGAGGAATCAAAACTTCAGAATGTTTCAGTAGCAGAACAAGCCTCTGCACAAGAGTCAAAGCCTCGTGAAGAGCTGAGTGTCTCCAAAGAGAAACCTGCAGAAAAGCCTGATGTCACCAAGGCTGGACCAGTAAAACTGGAATTTGACTTTGATAATACCACTGCTAGAAAACCACCTCCTAAGAAACTAGGTAAAAGACCTGGAATTAAGCCACCTTCCAAAAAAATTCCTATTACCAAAACAAAACCAGAGAATACTGAAGAGCGAAGTAAAAGTAATGTGGAGGATGAAATCCCTGTTCCTAAAGCATCTTATCAGTTTGATTGGGACAAACTTGATGATCCAAACTTTAATCCATTTGGAGGAGGCTCTAAAATTTCCACCTCACCCAAGTGTTCTAAACCCAGCCCTCAGAAAGCTCCCCTGCCTGAGGAGCAGGAGAGTGCCTCACCAAGAAGGGAACCTCTTCCAGTGGAGCAGGATAACAGGCCAAGTACCTGTGAAACTCTTGAGAAAGAAGAACCCAAAAATGTGTAAGTGAATCTGTAGCTGAATGCAGGAGCACCTTGAATTCATGTGAGCAAAGTTAGATAGTATCTCAAATTAGTCCACTCCTACTTCTTAGACAGCATCCCTCCCAGGCTGGCAGAGTCTGTTGTAATCTGTAACACAGTTAATGTTGCAACAGGAAAGATCATAATTGGGAAGGAAACTCCTGAGATGACTAGCTTTAGGCAAAAGGTGTTTTTAAGTCTGGGAGAATGGGAGAGAACAGGCTTAGGTGGAAAGAGCATTGTTCAAGGGGTGCTTTCCCCACTTCTCCAAGATTAAAGTGTGGAGAATCAGGTGACTGCTGCTGTCTTTAAATAAAACAGGGAAGTAGGCAGCAGTGTTGTGCATGGTGCAGCATGGGAAGGGATCAGGCAGTTTTGTTCTCTGCTGAACTCTTCTGTTTCTTCCCTGCATGTTCTTTGTATCTAAATGCTATCTCTAGTAAAAAGACCTGGCTCTGAAGCTGCATTTTTCTTGGCAGCACACAGACTTTTTACTGGAGGATGGAATATGTTGTTACCTTTCCTAGAAAGTCTGGTTATTAATGTTACTATAGACGTCAGGTGCTTGCCAGAACTAGACTGGCACAAATTGTTCATTTGACAGAAATGTTTGCACTCTTGCTCCCTGTGTAACATGATCTGTTACTGTTTACCAAGGTGAAAAGTTTACTTACTGCTGACAGCACAAGTGGAGTACTGGGCTTCTCTAATGAAGTTCACACCAATAATCACAACATGGCCTTGGAAAGAGGAGCAGGCTGCTTGTAATTCTGCTCTTAATTAAACAAAGAGCCTATCTTTAACTTGAAAAAAGCAATGAGCCTAACAAATGAAAATAAGAGAGCAGTGTTAAGTGAATAGAAATAAATGATGCTGCTGTGACTTTCTGCTTCCCAGGAAACACTGCTTCTCATGGTGGGAGAGCTTTCTGTCACCTAAGTTGTCACCAGGCAAGACAGTAAATTTACATCCCCACCCTCTGTAAAGTTTCCTGTACTGTGGCAGTAGAACCTCTCAAGGAAGCTACTTTTGTTCAGTTCATCTGATAATACAGAATTTGAACTGTGTGATGTAAATACTGATTTTTTTTTTTTTTTATTTATTTTGTTTGTTTTCTTTAGGGAAATTGTTGAGCAGAGTGTGGTAGAAGACATGCCAAAAGCTCAAGAAGAGAAGCCAGGAGTTCAAGCAGAAACTGAACTTCCAGGAAAAAGAGAAGTGGTAAGGTATAGGAAAGACAGACAGATCTTACAAAGTTGTTCCATGAAACAGAGTTTCTCTGGCTTAATGACTTAATCTTGTGAAAGCTATTTCTGATATTTTGTCTAAGAATTGGTGGGTTTATGCATCTTCAGCAGCTCTAGAAGGAGTGTCAGCTGTGAAGACCTGTGTTTTGAAGGTAACATCAGAGACAGTCAAATTGGTGCCTTGGTGTTTAGTATCTTTTTTGATCAGCAATTGCATATAAGGACAAACATAAAGGTGTGGCTTCTAGAAAAGTGGCTCCTGAGCTGTGCTCACTGTTGGTAGTTTAATTTTTATGCTTGTGAATTCTTGTTTTATTATATTGGCTGCCCAGTTAGTTCATGACAAACCAATTTGATCATTAAAATGATTTTCATTACATTTAAAAATAATTATTTTAACAATTAAAAGGATTTTGGGTTTTTTTTTTGTCAGGAGAAGCAAATGAGCCCATCTAAAACGTCTCCAGCTAAGGTTGTCCCCTCTCAAGATAATTTGGTTTCTACTGACAGTGGAAAAATGGCAATGTTTGCAGAAGAAATTAAACCTAGTTCCCCTAGAATTGAAGGAACAGCAAATGAGACAGCTGGTGCTGAACCTGAAGAGCTCTTCAGACCATCATCAGAAGGTAAGGGCATTTCTTTCAAACAGACTGAAAATGTATTGTTTCAGTAATGTGTATAGATATTTTTCTGCTTAAGTTCTATTATGGATAGTTTTCTCTCTCATTCTGCCCTTCTGAAAGGACTCCAGACCCCACAAAGACTAGCAGTGCTGGGAAATGTATCTAAGCCTATTTCTAACTTCCTCTGGTTTAACCTAAGTTCAAAAAGCTGGCTATTAGAATTCAGTGGCCTGTGAGGATGGGAATTTAGGCTGGTACAGAAACTGTCTTTTTAGAGTTGCAGTGGCAGTTTCTGGGCTGAAAATTTGCTCCCTTAAAGTAATTTCTGGTGTTAAGGGCTTTGTAAACTGAGAGCTTGAGAGCTGTGCAGCTGTGTTTGTGAGCCTTGTAGGTTACTGCAGGCCTTAGCACTACTGGTTTCATATTGCAGTGAGTGATCTTCCTGACAAGGATGCTTGTCTTGAGAGCTTCCTACATGGCTGTGATTTAACCACTTGGAAGGGTTATTCCTGGTAGGAGCATGGTGTGGAAGGATGAGCAAATGGTTGGGCTGCAGCTCAGTCTGTCATTACCTTCACATTGGAGTGGAATTGCTGTATTGGGAAATGGTTATAACTTCATCCTTCAAATCTGAGCTGTGTACTAATTTTAATGGTGAGATTGGCAATCTTGCTCTTTCATGGGGCATTGTGTGTAACACAACATCTGAGTGTACTTGTCCCTTCAGCCATAGAACCACACAAGTTCCACTGTGTGTTAAATCCTACCTATTCTTACAAGTGCCTGGGAACAAATGGAAGTTGTCAGTTTGCGTAGTTTAGAGATATTTGCTTTTTTCAGGTCTGGATAGAAAGATATTTTAACCAATGAAGAGCTAGAAGTCATGAGACTGAGAGAGAGCAGGGATTTGCTTTATACGTGTTTGTTTCTGTCTGTGGTAGGACAATTTGGCAGTATTGCATCTTCATTGTATTGTTTCCTCATTTTCCAGTTTTTGGAATGGGCATAGACTATCTGGAACAGTTTGGGTCTTCATCAGTAAGTATGACATTAAATATTTTGTTTACCTTCCTGGCAGTGTGGAGAGGAAAGCAAAGATGAAAGTGTCAAGCCTTAAATGTTTTCATGAATTAACTTCACTTTGAGTTGTCCACAGAAATTGTCATTTATTCCAAAGGAATGTGATGACAAGGCTGGGAAGGGGGTGATGGTGCAAGGAAATGCAGTTATAACCAATTTAACCAAAAATCAGTGGTCTCTGGCTGTCAGTGTGCAGTGTGCACCTGAAACTGAGGTGAAGGATGTTTCACTTCTGGCCAAAACTGCTAGAAGATGATGCTTTAAGAGTACAGATCATTGTTTCAAAAACAGTTTTTCTAATCTCTTTTTCTTTATGGCCAGTTTCAGAAATAATGTCTCTAAGTGGGGCTTGTCATATTTTAATCTGTTCAGTTTAGTTATTCTTACTGTTATTCTGGACCCAAGCAGGAGAATCTCTGAACAGCGAATGCACTGAATTGAAATTGTTTTAGTAATGCTGTGTTTGTCCTTATGATTTTATAAGGGAAGAGAAAATGGCATACACTGGTTTTTCAGCTTATAATACTCTTTCCCTGTGTCTTCTAGTTTGGAATAATAGTTCATTAATGTTTGCTCTTTTGATTCAGTCTGTGAGCAGATTGAGCTCTTCTGATATTACATAAGGACTTAAGTATGTGGGCACAGAGTTCTCTTATGTAATTTTCCTCCTGAGAACAGTGCTCTGGCCACTGAAGAATAGGCTCACCCACTCTTCAGAGGATTATTTGTGTGTGGGTGGGATGTGTGTGTTGAGCTCTGAAGCAGATCTGTCAGTTTATGCCTCTTTTCCCCCTTCAGTTCAAAGAATCAGCCTTGAGAAAACAGTCACTGTATTTGAAGTTTGACCCCCTGTTGAGAGACAGTCCAAGAAAACCAGTTTATGGTACTATTGAATCAAGTGAGAGTATCATGACAGCTCCATCTCAGCCTGGGTAGGTATTGACTTAGTGCATAAAATCAGAGTTGTTTAGCTTAGAAAAGACCTTTCAGATTGTCAACTCCAACAGTTAACCCAGCATTGGGAAGTCCACCACTAAACCATGTCCCCAAGTGCAACATCCACACATCTTTTAAATAACTACAGGTCTGGTGACTTGCCTGTTCCAATGCTTGACCACCCTTTCAGTGAAGACATTTCCCCTAATATCCAATCTAAACCTCCCCTGGTGCAATTTGAGGCTGTTTCATCCAGCCTTGTTCCTTGGGAGACCAACCCCCATGTCACTACAAACTCCCCTCAGGTGGTAGTGGAGAGTGAGAAGGTCCCCCTGAGCCTCCTTTTCTCCAGGCTGAGCCCCCTCAGTTGCCCCTCATCAGATTTGTGCTCCAGACCCTTCCCCAGCTCTGTGCCCTCCTCTGGATGTGCTCCAGCACCTCAGTGTCCTTATAGTGAGAGGCCTGAAACTGAGCACAGGATTCAAGGTGTGGCTTCACCAGTGCTGGGTACAGGGGGACAACCACTGCCCTGGCCTCTGGACTGACTGCTGCTGGTACAAGAGCTTTGCAAAGAAAGACAACACTTGAATTTAATGGTGTTATGTTTGTTCATTTTTAGTCCTGTTGCTGATTTAAGTAATGTGCCTGAGGAAGCTGGAAAGCCTCTAGTGAGTCTTGAGAGTGAAGAGAAACCAAAAGGACTAGATCTTCTGGGGACATTTACCACTTCTGTAAGGGTGTCTGGAATGCTATCAGGTTTCATGTTGATAGTTTAGAAAGGGGATAGACTAGGTTCTGAAGTTAAGACTTAGGCAGGTATTTTAGGGATTGCAGAATCTGATAAGTCTTTTCTTAAATGATTGTTTTTAACCAGGTTGGATACTTATTTATATGGAAGTTGAACTTTGTGAGGAACATTCTCTTAAATATTAGAAGTATTTTATGGAAGCTGATGCCATTGCACACGGTCTAAGGGAATTTGAGCTGTTTTTAAGAATGCTCTAGTCAAGCAGTCTTTTTTATGCAAGTCAAGCTACAAAAGGCAAGCTATGTTTTGTAATTGCATTGGTGGGGTGAAAAGCACTTAGGTTAAACTGGATGCTCTTGCATCTATGGTTTATAGTTTGAACAGATCTGCCTGCAGTAGCTCATTCTGAAATTATCTCTTTTGCTTGTGAGGAACAGCCTGGTGTCATCTGCTTTGTTTCATAGCTGTAATTGGTGGGTAGCAGTTTTGGTTCTACCTTATAGGTATTTCTTAGAGCTATGTAGTCAACTTCAAGGTAAGAAAGTTTTATGCTAACAAAGTTGTGGAGGTACCTGGTGTGTTTAAGTGAGATACATTGACTTAAAATAACATGCATGCACCTAATCAGTAGTATGACAATGGAATCTGTTGAAACTTTGCATTTTTCTTTTCTTTATAGGATGCTGGTCCCCTAATTCCAGACTCCCTGAGTAGTCATGTTCCTCCAGTCCATTTTGCTGCTTCTACAAACACTGCAGTGGATGCTATTATAGATGTGCTAAAATATAGCCAAAAAGACATGGATGCAGCTGTTGAACTGGTGAAGAGAGAGGTATGGTGGCCCTTCCAAAGCAGAACTTGGCAGAGCCTTGGAAGGTCCTTTTGTTTGGATTATCTGGGATAAATCTCTACTTTGCAGTTTTTCTTGTCATACTTGACATAAGTTTGTCATTATGAAAAGCTTGCTGTGGACTTGATGGGTTCTGTAGGTATAGAACTTTTTAGAGCTAACACTTAGGGAAATAGGACAAACTTCATTACTAGTCAGGTTCTGCCTTATATCTGGTCACTATTAAAAGGCACCTGTTATCAGGTGTTATCAGATGGGATAGTTAGGCTTAATATCAGTCATCTGGGTACTTATTCAACAAGCAGGAATACATTTTCATGCCAATGGAAGAGAGTGACTTATGTAACTCCCCTAAGACAAGATAAAACTGTAGTGCCAGTTCAGTGCTATGATCAGTTCTTTTCTTGTGGGACCTGAATGCACGAGAGCATGTCCAGCTGATAAAGTGAAGGTGAGGTCTGGAGCTCACTCCAGAGGACAAAGACATTAGTGAAGGAGGAAGAAGAAGTAGTTGGTAAGATTTTAAGCCTGTGCTATAATTGCAGAAATTGCCTTTAAAAGCCCATCTGCTGACTGATGCAAGAAGACATATATCCACTTACTTCAGCAACTGGAGTACTCAATTCATTATGACTTCTGAGTTATGTTACCTTACAAACACTAAATAATGTAAGAGGAGCATTTAAGCATAAATGTCCTTAAAGCTAATTGTATCACTTCAGCAAAAGATGGAGCTTCCAAAATTGCTGACTGCTGTACTGCAGGCAGTGGCACTAGGGACACCAAACAAGGATGACCTGTGATTATTTGCTGCTTAAGTTCTTTTGTTTTAGAGTACAGAGATAGTGGCTTTTGTAGGAATAACTTTTACTTTCTGTCATTTAGGAGGTGACTTTCACTCAGCATATTGTCTAGTACAGGAAAATAAATGTGGCTTTGACAGGGGACAGCTTCTAGTTCATTGATGTAAAACTAAGAACCTATATAATAGCAGGGGGTTAAGCTTGTGTAATATCATTAAAATGCTACTCTTTCCTGTTGGAAAGAACTACTTTAAACCTGCAAACACTGTTGTAGGTGTGACTGGGTGACTCCAGCTATGTCACTTAAATAAAAAGGCCTGGAATTGCAGTATCAACCTGAAAGGAAGACAGGCTAAACTTCAATTTTTTTTTCCATCTGTGAAACAGCTCAGGAGTAGGAGGAAAGTGAAAACCTGTTTTCCTTCTGAGCAAATACAGGACTTAGGAAAGCCTGCTTTTTTTGGGGTCTACTGAAACCTTTTTGAGCTTGCACATGCAAGTTTCTAACTTGTTTCTATCTTCACATACCTTTGCTTTTGTAATATTTTTTTCCTAGCTTAGCTATCACTCCTTCTCTTAATAGTACATTCTGTTTTTGCTAGTGTCCTGCTTCCTGTCACCTGAAATACTGCAATATATCTAAAATTAGATTCCTTTAAAATACTGAAAAATCAGTGTACTACAGTTTACTATGTAGTTTTGTGACAAAACTAGCAAACTAGCAGTAATCATGTGCTTCTACTTTCTCTTTGATATTTTTTAAATTCCAGGTCATTTTATGTGTTTTGAGCCTCTTGTCTTTGAAGGCCTCCCACAGTGCAGTCAGCTCTGTGGTTACAGCTCTTAAATTGTTATGGAGCTTGCACAGAGTGTTTAGCAAAGGGTATTTGTGCTGCTTAATTCTGTTACTGTGAGCTCTGCTTTAGTTTAGCTGATGTGGAATAGGTATCATTATTCTCAAATGAATTGAGGCATCTTTTAATCTTCCCCCTTTCCACTTTCCCTAATTTAGTGTTGAGTAAAAGTTACTGCAAAGAGCAATTTGATCTTGAACAGGCTTCTGGTATTTGTTTTCTCATGTGTTAATATTAGCAGGTTTGTGAAGTGCTTTTTTTGTCTGCCCTGTAAATAAGAGGGAAATGTGTGTCACTTGAGAAATGTTCCTTGGCCCATTGTGTTCTCTAAGGTTATAGTCTACACAGACACTGGGTAAGAGGTTGGTTGGCTGAGTTGACTCTGATCTTGCCACTTGAACAGATACTGGCAATGTGCTGGGAATCATATATACAAAATCTATGTATTAATCTAAATTTTATTTGAGTCAAGTTTGTAATTAAACAATTTTGATTCTGTTAAGCAATTAGAGCTTATTTCTCTCTCTGTATTAAGTTAAAGTTATAGCCAAGTTGTCCTACAGACTGTTTCTAGTATCAAATCTTTTATCTCTTTTTGTGCAAAAAGTAAAGGCTTACCTTTTCACCCTCAAAGGTTCAAG
The DNA here is from genome assembly GCF_023055355.1 of Agelaius tricolor. Taxonomy (NCBI): domain Eukaryota; kingdom Metazoa; phylum Chordata; class Aves; order Passeriformes; family Icteridae; genus Agelaius; species Agelaius tricolor. The sequence goes on from NW_027269284.1 coordinate 5,388,874, forward strand.
AGAAAGAGCTGGAGATTGAGAAATGGAACCAGAAGTATAATAAGCTTCATACAGAATACAAAGAAATGGGGTATGAATCTGTCCTGACTTTTATATCTACTTAGTTATTCCAGATACATTTTCTAACTTATGTTCAACTTTTCTTTTTCATGGTTTTTAGAAAAATAGTTGCTGAATTTGAACAGACAATAACACAAATTATGGGTAAGTTCCCTATTTACATTTTGAGTGCCTTGGGGGGCTGGGATGTGCTTAGCCCAGAGTTACTAAATGAGGTTAGTACTCCTTCACCTCTGACATTAATATTTCAAGTGCTTCCAGGATAAGTGTAAGGTTTAAGACAAGATAGACTCACAATTTTATGCATATCCATACAGACATGATATCAATTGATAGGTAATCATGACTTTTTGAATCAGGTGTGAACACAACTTTTTCTTATTCTTCACTGGAGCTGTTGGTTTTTTAAATCTGGCAGATCCAGTTGTCAGCACTCTGTTTGATTGTTTACTCTCTGGCATCATTTAAGTGGCAAGGTATCACTAGAAGTTCTTGCTGGACAGATTTGGCCTTTTGCCTAAGTCAAGTTTGTGCCTTCAAAACTAGGAAAGGCATGCAGTGAAGCTCTTGTCTAGTTGCACTTTCTTAGCTCAAAGCTGAATTAGGCACATCTGGGCCAGCTCTTTTGTGCTCCTCTAAGGCCATGGGAAACATAGCTTGGGTGTACTACCCAAACCTCTTCTGAAGGTCTGCTGTGCTAGTCTGACTTGTTATCCCAGTCTCCTCCAGATCTTCCAGCTGCTGTGTATGTTTAATGAAAAATATTTTTGGATCCTTGCTTCTATCACAACATTCAAGGCTCCTATAACAGTAAACTCTAGTGGAGTATTTTGACTACAGTGCAGGAGAAAAAATGCTTTTGGCAAGCACATGGTCATGGTGTTTAATGGCTTTAAGTTTGGTGTGAGGAAATATGTAACCGAGATACAAAGACTTCTTAAAAGCACAGACATGGTGTCCTTACAGGTGAGAGGCCATGTTATGGAACCCTTGTAAGGGGAAGAATTGAAGGTGTGGGGATTATCTCTCTGTCTGTACTGTGGAACTGGTTTTATGCTAAAGCAATGACTCTCATGGATTAACTCCACTTTCTCTAGAGGATGCTCAGAAGCAAAAGGAAGCCTCAAGGAAAGAAATACAGAAGCTGATGGAAGAGAAGCAGCAGGCTATTTCAGATCTGAACTCTATGGAGAAGTCCTTCTCTGAAATCTTCAAGCGACTTGAGAAACAGAAAGAGGTGTTAGAGGGTTACCACAAAGTAAGATGATTTAATGCAAATAATACTCTTCACTAAATTTCATTTATTTTGGGAGAGGAAATGGTGAAATTTCTAGAGCAGCCATTAATTAGGTAGTATAAGGACTACCTAAAAAGGTGAAAACCAATATAAGGACTACCTAAAAAGGTAAAACCACGTGCTAAGTTGTTTATTCAAAGATTATTAAAAAAACTACTAATTTGTTGTATTTAGTGACTGACTTAAAGTAAGATAATACCTTAGAAGGCAAAGTTTCTTCAAACAGAAGTGATCTGTTTTCTTGCTGCAGCACATCTTTTTTTGCTAATCGTAGAGATACTCTCATGTGGCAGCTGCTGCATAAGAGCAGCTTGTTTCCCCTACACCATATTGAATGGATGCTGGAGAGGATGTGCAATTATAAGTCAGAATAATAGATTATTAGGTGCTCCCTTCTAAGATGCTTGTGGCTTTTTTCTAAAGCTAAAGTCAAGCCTTTTTCTGCAGCTTCTTCAGAGGCCGGAGGAAAGAAGGTAATGAGTATAAGCTATGGTTTCTTACTCATGAAATGCCTGAAAATTGATTCAGTTGGTGCTTTAAAAAGTGCCTTCAGATTTTTTCATTCAATTATCTTTTAATGTCCCTGTTTACTAAAACTCAGAAACTAGTCCCTTAGAAGTTTCATGCTAGTCTAGGTTTTAGAAACAGGCATAGTGTCTGTTAAAACTTCAGTTTCTTCTTTGCTAACATGTCAGGCTTCCTTCATCTTATGTCCCTTCCATCTCCACCCTAAGTTCAGGAGCCCTTTCCTTAGCATGGAGATAAACATTGCTTGGAGACACAATTACTAAATTCAAGGCCTACAATTAGTAGAGTCCTAGCAATTGTTTCAAACAGTTCCAACTTCCTACAATGGCTAATAAAATATCTTTGTAGTGTGACTGCCAAGGTAACTTCCTTGCTGTTAGTGTTGGATTTTTTTATATCAGGGTCCAAAGCCTGAATGTTTCTGTGGGTTCTTTGGAAAAGTTGGATTTCTAGCTATTCTTGTGACATTTGCAACTTAATACAAAGCTGATTTAAAAAAAATGGAGCAAACCAAAACCAATTAGTGACTGTTGTTTTAGTGGCCTTCTTTTACTAGAGTTTGCTACTGAATAATTTATTGGGGGCAAATATGGTGAATAAATGTCTGCAAAGTTAAGACAGTTGAAAGGAAGCATTTTAGTCCATATAGGCCTGTGGGATTTCATAGTTGTTTCTGTAACTGCAGTGAGCAAATACTGCCCCTCAGGTGTAGTCAAATAACCCCTTTGTCAGGTGGGGAAACTCCTCCCTCTACTAGCTTAAACAACTAACTGAACTTCTTTGGGTTTTGGGACAGAATGAAGAAGTTCTGAAGAAATGTGCAGAAGATTACTTGGCTAGAATTAAAAAAGAGGAGCAGAGATACCAGGCACTGAAAGCACATGCTGAAGAAAAGCTGCAGCAGTAAGTACCATGTAAAAAAGCCAGGTACCAGGAATGGCATACATAGTTTTCACAGTAGCTGCAGAATGTGGTTCAATAGTGCCAAAACTTGGCTTAAACATACATCATTTACTAATTAATCTCAAGTACAAGCATCTAATGTGATTCTGAGAGGTCTGCTTGCTGTCTGAAGGGAATATAAACACCATCTTGTGCCTGTTTCAGAGCCAATGAGGAAATTGCTCAGGTCCGCAGCAAAGCGAAGTCAGAGACTGCAGCACTTCAAGCCACTCTGCGCAAAGAGCAGATGAGGATCCAGTCTTTAGAGAGGAGCCTTGAACAAAAGGTCAGTCATGACACCATGGCTGAGTCTACTCAAGCTATTGCCTTGGACTCAGTTAAGAACTCCCTTGCATCAGGGCTAGGAGGAGCCTTGCTAACTGTGCTGGTTTTGATGGCTGCTCTCCTGGCAGGCTTTGGGAAATTAGCACTGAGACCTGACATAAGTGTCATGTCAGGACTTGTCTGTATGTTTAGATTTTTTGGAGCACAAGGTTCATTTCCAAACCAGTCTGGGCTCCTGTGTCAGGAGGTTACTGAAGGAGGTGGTGACTAACAGTTACACATGGTGCAGAGCATAATCTGGGAGTAAATTTGAATAACTGTCTGGCTCAGCTTGTTCATGAACATGACTTGTAAGCTGTTAGCACATATTTAACTGTATGTGACTCAAGATTTCAATGTTGTTCAGGCCATTAGTCCTTGTACTTTATCTTGTTTCATATTCCATAGGTAAAGTCTTAGAATGTTTTGTAAAGGCATAGCCTTTGTTGTAACCCTTCAAAGGAATAAGCTTTTTGAAGATTAAAAGTCACTGCTGGAAGTGCATGCTGTTAGTTTTACTGCATCATTGTTGTTGCTGCCAATATTGAAGACTCAAAAATTGATAATGCTGGCAGATTCCTATTATGGAAAAAACCATATTTGTGAGTCTTCAGATTTATGGCTGAAGTTTGCATAGCAGAGGAAACAGTAGGCCTGTAACTGGAGAGATGAGACAAGCCATTTAACACAGAACTAGGTTTGGTCTTGTCATAAATACAGTAACACTATAAGAGGTCTTATTAAAATGGTTTAACTGTTCCATGAGGAATTCTACAAACTGGAAATTGTCACATGTCAGTAAAAGTATCAAGGCATCATTTTGCAGAGTCTTTCTTGTGAAGATTAAAATCTAAATTGTCCATGTCCTGAATTTTGGTGTACCTAACAAAGGCTGAGCCCCAAAAGCCTTGTTTCCTTGGATCAGTTGGTCTCCACGTGTTATGGGAATGTCTGTGGAAGAAGCAGAAACAGTACACTGGATTTCATTTCTCATTTCCTGAGGCTCCTAAGGATGCCATGTGATCTTTGGCATAGTAGACTCTCCTTTACATTAAATTTGCATGAGCCACCATCATGTAAATGGACTTCCTATTGCATATACTGGCAAACAGGACTTACTGCAATCAGCTCACTATGAGGTTCTAACATAGTTTGGACATACCTGAAACTCACTCTTTTTTTCTTCCACAGACTAAAGAAAATGATGAATTAACGAAAATCTGTGATGACTTGATCTTGAAGATGGAAAAAAATTGATATCTTAACTGTCTTGTAAATATGTTTATTTTCTCTGACTTGCTGTCTTGTGTGTTCATTCACTTTTTTAATGTATGTGGGGAAAAAATAAAATTCTTGATTCACACTTCCATATTGTTGGCTGTATCTTTTGTAGGAAACATCTATTAACTTGTTAACTGGAAGCAGCAATTAAACACAATGTCTTTCATAGCATTTTCACACATTGCTCAAAGGAAAAACTTTTAATCAGTGTACCTTCAGTCTGTGCCCTGTATAAGGACTTCAGAGTGCTATACTCCTGACCTGGCTTTGCTGGGGAGGGTTGCTATGGGCATTGTCTCTATTTTGCCCTTGCTGCTCTTTCACTTAAGGCATTCCAGAGTTACCAGACTGAAGTAAAACTGAACCTGCACAAATGCTATACAGTATTTAGTAATGTAAAAAGATTTGGAGCTTTGGTTTGTGGGTTTGGGTTTTTATTATTAAGAGGAGCTGGAGTGATTTTGTTTTTGCAAATCAGCTAAGCAGAGGGTTTGATGGCAGGACTGATTGCTGCTCTCCTTCTCTGGGGTTTTCCATGTCATTAGTCTGTCTGACACTCTTGGCTATAAAATGTTCAGTCAATCTCCCTGGCCCTGCCTGTAGTGTGGAGAGCCTTGAGAGCTGTGGGCTGCAGGTCACAGGCCATGATGAAATCAGCCCTAGGCAATAGCAGACATCTGGGATAAGCTGTTATTACCTGGCAGACAGCAGGATTGTCTCAGTGCAAGCTACAGCTTCTGATTTCTAAAATTACTTGGGAGGTATTCCCCTGCTGCCCTGACTTGTAGGTGCATCTCCCTCAGAAGGGCTGTTGCTGCTGACTGTGCTGAGCTGCACTTGGAGCCCTTCCCTTAAATCAGGGTGGTCTGCTGGGCAGGTGGAAAAATGAGCAGCAGTGCCTTCAAGTCCAGAGTCCACTCCTCTGTGAGGCAGCTCCTGCTCAGTGTAGGTAGCAGGAACTCCCTATAGATCAAAGCTAGTTAATAAACATGCTTCAGGTTTGTGATTTGTGGGGTTTTCTTTGTGATTCCTGCACTAATGTGAGAGGGGGACAGCAGTGGCAATGATATTAAATGCCTGGCTCTTGTGGGAGTTGTGCTGTACTTTTTAACTTACAGCTTAGGAAAGTGGCAGGTGGAAGAGGAGAAGAAATAGCCATAGAAGAGTACACAAAACCAAAGTTCACTATTCCCTGCCACAGCTTCAGACTGTAGGATGCCCTTGGGCTGTTCCTTGGTAAATAACCATATTTATGAGATGGTGAGGTCTCTGGTGTTGAGATGACCCTGAGGTGTTAGAAAGTCTCTTTTTCCCAGCCCCAAGACTGAAGAAGTCGAGATTCCTTGGCTCTCATTCTCAAGGTTGTTTATTTGCTCTTATCTAATACATTGTCTTTCTGACCTGCTGAGGTCTGTCTGGCAGGTTGGGTTGAGGCACACTGACTGCCCTCAGGACAGTGTTACTGTTTTATACTAAAAACTACGTGTACTTTATTTATAACAATTTTCCAATACCTATCACCTATGTTTAACAGTCTGTCTCTACTCTAAACCAATCCAAAAGTGCCACTAGCACAGCAGAAGATGGAGGACCAGAAGGAGAAACACAGGACATGCCCAGGTTCCTCCATCTTTGCCTCTTGGACCCCCATTCTAAAAGCCCCAAAATCCTACTTTTCCACCCTGTGATAAATTCACTAACATTCTACTCAAACTCTTGTGGCTTGTAACTCCTCATACAAAGTTGATAATTTTTTCCACGGGCTAAAATCAAAGGCACGGGTGTCTTTGACTCTGTGCCAAAGTCTCTGAGCCCCCTCCCAGAGTCTTGAGTCCTCCAGGGCAGCCAGAGGAATGTCCTGGGCTCTGACAATGAGAAATATTGTACTTGGTCTAATTTGGAAATGTCTTAGTTATGGAAACAGATTTTCACTAGATTTGCAATGAAATGGTTTGAAAGGGACGTCAAGATCATCTCATTCCAACCCCTGGTCATGGGCAGGGATGCCTTCCATGAGACCAGGTTGCTTGGAGCTCTGTCCAGCCTGGCCTCGAACACTTCCAGGGGTGAATTATCCACGGAATCTCTGGGCAACACACGAGGCTGGCACCGGAGCTGCTGCTTCTATTAGGCTACAATTAGCAAAGGTTCAGCATTCAGCCCCAGAGGCCAGAGCTGAGCTTTGCTCCCTGGTGTTGGATCATTGCTGTGGTGTGATGAGCCAGACTGCTCTGGGGGATTGAGTGATTGGCTGCAGCTGCTGTTCTACAACAGATCAATGTGTGCTGCAGGTTCACTTTGTACATTGTGCATAAAAAGAGGGCAGCAAAGGGCAGAGCGTTTCAGGGATAAATGGATATTTACTAGGGATAAGCCTGCAATCCTAAATATTTCCACAAGATGTAGCTGCTGCTCTGTGAAATAGAGGCTTTATGGGGTGGTGCTTTATGGTGTCAGAGCTGGAGGTTTCCCCTCTTCTCGAGTTGTGCTTAATGCTAGTAAGACAATTGCTTTTATGCATTTCTGTTGGAATGGATAAAGAGCTGCACAGGGATGTATGATAAATAGTAAACTGTAAATAGTGACAATGCTCTTTGGAGATTTTGTGCTACAGGTGGCAAAGCATTACACCACTTGTGTACCTTTAGGAAACTGCTGCATCAGGGAGCACTGGGCTCTTCCTTACCTTCCTGTATTCTTTCAGGGTAAAATGACTTTCTACTCTTCCCCCTAGCTTTCTGTTATTTATGCAGCATATCTCTGGTCCAGTTTGCTGGGTGAAGAGAGGGGAGACTTAAAATGTATTTTGTTGTTTCTTGAATATAGCAGTTGTAGAGACACCGCCACCCCCAGTGTATTGATGGAGGTGAATACAGAAGGCCAGTAGAGATCAGGATGCCAGATACAGGTGCAAGCATTGTTTGGGTGCCTGAAAATTCTTGTCTGATATCAAAAGTTTTCTTAGGAATTGCACCTTGTGTGTCCAGTTACTGCCTGTTGATATTAAATACTGGAAATTGCCACATTCCTACTGTAATCTGTGACCCCTCCCCCGGGAAATCTGCCTGGGCTCTCTTGTTTGCTGCTTGTGTCAGTACCTACAAGAAACCTGACAGTACATGGAAAGCAATGCTTGAATGGAGATGGCTGTAAAATGCCAGGGCACTGAGCAGGATGAGTGAGCAGCTTTTGTATGTATGAGCCCCTGAGGCTTGACTTCAATGCACTGCCTTGGATAATTCTTTTCCTTGCCAGAGGCTGTGGGGCAGGGAAGGCCTCTGCATTTTAAGCTGCTCAGAAAGGATGGTTGATTTTTCTCTGCAGAGTTGGTGTACCACCAACTTGGTGTACCACCAACTTAACACTACAGTTGGTGTACCACCAACTTAACACTCCCACCATCTGTAAGAATTTGGTATTCTGTAATTCCTACCTGAAAGCATCATTTAAGTGCTGCCTTCCTTATTTAAAGAATTGTTCTTGTTACTATCCTAAAGCTGGACAGTCCCCTCAGAACTCACCTTTATGGTGTACAATGGAGGAGCCTAACACGTTAGGCAATTTGTGTGAACTGTTGTGTGGAAAATACCCATGGGTTTCAGTAGAATTAGTGTTTTCTTACTAAGATAAGAATTAAGCTGTCTTGTTTTTTGCATTATTGCCATTTACTTACTGTTGAACTGCCTGCTCTGCAAGCAGGTTATAGGACAGAAAAGTGATACTACTTGGTGCCTCTGCCCACTTAGTTTTATTTATAACTGATATGAAAAACTGTCAGGTGCTGTACAAACAGAGGATGACAGTTCCTGCTCCAGACAGCCTGTTCCAGCTGAAGGACTTGGGAGGATGTATTTTATCTCAGAGCTGATTAAGGTGGAACAAAGGTACTGGACCTTCTTCCCAGCCATTTCCATTCCTGTTCCACCAAAACCAATTTTCAGCAGAGTATTCATCATGGTCCAAGCACAGACTTTAGTCTCTTGCACAAGTAAAGACTTCAGTTCAGAAATTGTGGCTTAAACCTCTTTGGAGTCAGGGAATCTCTCCAGATTGATTCTAGTGTCAGTGGGTTATATGGTGATCAATTTTCCAGTCCTGTTTTGCAGCTTTGACAGCACAGGGTATGTAAAGAAATGCCACAGTTTGACATGAGGGAATTTCAGGAGTCACCTTGGTATGACATTGAAACCAGGCAAGGGCTCAAACTCTGACTTCAGCTGGACTTCTAAACATACAGCTCTACTTTTTAGCTTGCAAGTTACACCTCCAAATCAAGTATTTTTCTCTTCCCTGATGTAAAAATTAAAACACAGATGAAAATCAGAAAAATAATTAACAGTCTCCTTTTTTTTACTCAGTTTGGAGGATGAATTTATTAACCAACAGAATATCTTAAAGCAGAAAAGGGGAATTAGTGCTAGTTTTCCATTAGAAAACAAATGGTGAAAGCTTTTAATTTCAGCATGTTATCTTTGGCTGTATGAGGAGCTCTCCATCTCTTTAAAAGTCATTAGATCATGACATGAATAATCCTTTTATGGTTTTGAAAGAATCTGTGTGGTTTGACTTTGACAAATTGATCAGTCACAGCATCTACTTTCTTACAGATTTCTTTTCCTCTCCAGCACATCTAATACAGACAAACTAAATCCTCTGTATTGGTCACGGCGAAGGAAGGTCCTTGTGAATTTTGTCCTATTTTTGATGATAGTGCATGTAAAATTAACATCAATTTACACCAGCTATTTGCTTTTCAGCTCCTGCTACCAGATTTTTGCTGGTGATGTCTTTGCTGTTTGAAAGTCTCTCTTGTACTTTGCAGACAGAACCTGGGTCAAACCCTAGGGTTTTTTTCTCCCTGTTGTGAGAGGGTTTCACAATGAAGTTCTGCTGTCCTCAAGGGGTTTGTGGTGTAACTTTCTCCATCTCTCCTGGCTCTGGGTGTGGAAGGGGACAGTCCCTTGGGTGTGCTCCCTGTCAGCCCACTGCAGGAGCTGCTGGGGCTGGGGACCAGTCTGGCTGTGTGTGTGATGGGTCTCAGTGGCCCAGCAGCAGCTGGGGCTGCTCAGTGGGCTGACACAGGCTGTGGCACCAGGACTGCTCACTGGTCTTGTATGGCTTGTTTGGCTTGAGGCAAGAGCCACTGGGGACACAAATATGGTGAATCTTCCTCTCTCCTCTTTAAATCCACTTACACTTGCAGCACAAGACTATGTGGGGAGATCAAACCCTTCCATGCTAATTTCTGTATCACCTCAGCCCCAAACTTGATGACTTTTCTGCAATGCCAGGATCAACTTCAGATTCTTCTGGAGGAAATGGTGCAGGATGGCACTGAATTAGCTAATGAGTAATTTATTTTTTTTTAATCTCTGTTTTCCAAGCTTGCTAAGCAGCACTGCATCCTGGAGCCCAGTTAACTACTGTACTTTTTACTTTTTCATTCCTTCTAATACCTTCTCTCCATGTGCCATATAATTTTTTTCTCTAAATCAAGAGCCTATATCACTTCCTCCCAACACAAGTAAATGTGTGTGTCAAATTCAATGAAGCCATTTCCTTTAGAATAAGTTCTTCAGACCAGTTATCCATTAGTTCCTCTGGGGAATGCACCAACTAAAAAGAGAACAAAGATAACTGAAAGCTTTGGGGATCAAGCAGCCCACATTAGTCAGTATGAACAGGCTGTGCTTCCTGGAGCTCAGGAAGGTGCCAGTCAAGGTGATGAGGAAATCCAAATGTTTCCCATGCATCTCATGTCTGGGATTTGTCTCCAATTTAATGGACAGGTAGCATTAAAGAAACAAAAACAATGAAACAAACCAGCCAGCACTTGATGGTAGATCCAGAAATTGAACATTTTTGGGAGAGTTAGTTATGCAACATTTCAATACGCAGGAAGTTCCATTGGTTGTCTGTCTCTTGGCATTTTAAACACCATTCCCTGCCTTTCTTCCCTTGGCAAAGCCAACTGGCCTGGGAGGCAAGTGACAAGAGCTCCCCTGGCTTACACTGAGGAGTTTTGTGAGAGCCTGTGCCTGACAGCTGATAATTTTATTTATGATCATGGCACCACACTTCACTGTTCTGTTTGAAGGCATTGTTGGTGTTACATAGAACTATGTTTGGGTTGGAAGAGAGGTAGATGTTGGTCTAAAAATACATCCAGCCTGGCTTGTAAACTGAGGAGACTCAGATGCAATGACTGCTTTGTTTTCCCAATCACAGCATCATCTGCTGCTACTCTGATCTTTTTTCATGGTATTCACCCTGGCCCCCAGAGTTTAGACTTTAGCAGAAAGTCACCAGATATAATCCATAATATCAGTAAATAATGTTGTTTATTGGATGTTGCAGTGAAGATGGGGTTTAGTTCATTTCAGGGTTTAATGATCTAGATGATAGGAGGTGAATTGGAGCACAGGGATCTGAGTAGTAACATGCTCTGGGAGAAATCACTTTGGTGCTCTGCCCCTCTCTTTTCCATGGAGGTGTCTGGAGATTAACAGTGTCTGCTGCTTGTACACCACACACTTGAGGTTTTCAGTTCCAAAAGCTGAGTGTGTTGCTAATATTTTCCATCTGAGGGGCAGCCTGGAGTTAGCACTTCAAATTTTAGCTGCCCAGATCTTTTGATAGGAAAGCTGTTGTTCCAATAGATGAACTAATTAACAATGAAGCATCACATCTGGTTGAAAAATCTCTGCTGTAGTTTCTATGGAGATTTCTGTAAATAAATAAAATCCTTTCCAAAGAGTGTTTTGACCAGCAGTTGGTTTCCAAACAATAGAACTCATATCTGGGTCCCAAATCTGAAGTCTCCAGACCAGATCTAGTATGACAGGAATCTGGGACAGCAGGGCTGGTAGATTTGCTGTGGATTTAACTCTTTAATGTTGTTGATGCCCAAAACCCCCCTTCCAAAGAGAAACCTGACCTAAATTTTTTGGGTGCTTTTTGCAGTACCTGTGACAAGCCATGGAGGAGCTATGTCTGTTCTTAGATCATGTGGTAAAACATCACATATTTATAATGAGCAAAATGTGACGTTGCAAAATTAAAGTGGAAACAGCTCCATGTTTTCTGTAAAATGAGTGCTTTTAAGGAGTTTCTAAGGTGTGGCAAATGGCATCCCTTTGCAGAGCCCAGAGCAGCTGGTACTGACAAATCCATGACTCCAGCTCAGGATATTTCAGTGCTTGGAGTGGCTCTTCACAAGCAGTGAGAGTTATTATTAACCTCCTTCTGGAGCCTGAGGTCCCTGCAGTGGCAATTATGCAAAGTGTAGCCTGGAGTCTGTTTGTCTGGTAGGGATGTGTAATTCATTCTTCCAAGTGCTGTTGTCCTGTTGTACCATAAACCCCATTTGAGGAGCCCGGGGAAAGCACTTGGATAATGACAGAGCTCAGAGGCAGGAGGAGATGCTGGTGGTGACACCAGCTGGTGATGTGGAATGAGGTGACAGAGAAATGTGTGTGTGATAAATATCTGTACCAGGTGTGAACGTACCATGAGCTGTCCTTGGTCTGGACTGAGAAGATTATGTTCATTCAGACCACACACACAAAAAAATAAATTAGGAAGTAACTGTGTACACTTGAGAGTAAACATTGATATTTTTTGGCTGGCTCCTGAGAGAGGAAGAATCCCATCTGGAAAGAAATTAGTCTTCCAGAGACTTTTGGGGTTAGCAGTACCTAATCCTAATTTCCAGGATTAGATCTAATCTGAACATCTATGATAACTTGGTCAGGAAAAGAACTGCAGCTGGAAGTATTGGCAGCATGTTTGCCTTTTTTCTGCTCATCTATGTGTACATATGGATGTACCTGTGTCCATATGTATATGCACATATCTGTAGATTTCACTCCTTGCTGTTTTACCAAAGCTTCCTAGGACATCAGAAGCAGAAGAAGTGTGCATCTGTCTGCTAGAAAGTTAAGCATGTTTTTAAAATCCATCTTTTCATTTTTATCCCAGCACTGGCTGGGCAAGATGCCACTTGTGGCAAGTGCAGTCAGAGCTGGAGCTGCTGGTCTCTGGTGTTGTTTTTGGGGGATCTCTGAGCAAGAGCCTGGCTGCAGAGAATTGACTACTCCCCTTTGCACAAGAAGAGAGTTTCAAAGCCCTCTGTGAAAAATAGTTGTGCAACTTTTAGTCAGGGTCCAACTGTCTCCTGAGTACAAGTAGCCAAGGCTCTTGACTCTACAAGTGATATCCCAAAATCTTTGTGTGCTGTGGAGGAGAGAGGTTCACAGGCAGGTGATGATAAGTTTATCTCAGAGGTCCCACGACAAAACAGCAGTGGTTTTGTCAGGCAGCCTGGTCTCATCCCCCCATGCCCTCCACTGCCAGGGATGTGCCCCTCACAGCCCCACTGGGGCTCAGCAGCTCCCAGAAATCCTGCTGTGGTGCTCAACCCCAGCTGGCTGCTCAGCCCTAGGCAGCTGTTCCCTCATGCCTCCAGTGGGTTTGGGGGCACAATCAGAAGAGTGAAAGTGAGACAATTCATGGGCTGGGATACTGCCAGTGTAATGGGTAAAGCAAAAGCTGTGCATGCAACAGAGCAGAGCAAGGAATAAACTCAGCACTTTCCCCAGGCAGGTGTTCAGCCATGCCCAGGACAGCCAGGCTCCATCACACGTAATGGTGACCTGGGAAGAGAAATGCCACCCCTCCAAACACCCCCCCTTCCTCCTCCCTGCCCCAGCTTTATATCCTGAGCCTGATGCCATCTATATGGTGTGGAATATCCTTGGGTCATGTGGGGTCAGCTGCCCCAGCTGTGTCCCCTCCCAGCTCCTTGTGCACCCCCGGCCTCCTCCTGCTGGGGTGGGGTGAGGAGCAGGAAAGGCCTTGGCTGTGTGTGAGTCCTGGGCAGCAGCAACAAAAACACCCCTGGGTTATCAGCACTGCTTCAACACCAAACACAGCCCCATTGCAGGTTCTGTGAAGAAACTTTACTCTATCCCAGCCAAAGCCAGCACACACAGCTGGCCAGAACTCCTGATCCACTGCCAGCAAAGCACTTGGCATGTGTGCCAGGTGGTTTTCAGCTGATTTGCATGGATGGACAGGGAGCAAAGCAGGTTGATTGCTCTAGACAAGGCTGGCTGTACTGCCTGTCCAAGTGTGACATTACTGTGTGCTTAATTATTTGCTGTGCTCACAGTAATGTTCAGTTTCTCAGCATTGTAAAGAATATTATTTATAGGAACTTTATCATCCCGGCAACCAACAAAGTAATTACTTCAGACTGCATCTTTCAATTGGATTTTGCTGTGATTTGTGGCTGTGAAATCCAGAAGATGTTAAAGAAATGGATAAAAAGGGATTTACAACTGCAATCTTGCAAGTAAAACCAACTGCAGCTTGTGTTTTGGTTTGATTAACAATCAGTAGAATATAAAGGTAAGGGCTTTAAAGATTATGAAGGTGGCAGGAGAAATTACCTGGATGGGCCAATTTGAGTTCCAGGTCCTCTGATGTAGCCCAGGCAGGGCTGTGTGTCCCTGGATTAGCAGTGAGTGTCTCTCCAGGTCCACACAAGAGTGATCTGAACTGGGAATTTGTGACAATCAAGACAAGACAGAGCACAGTACAAGGCAGCATTTCCACACCATCTGCAGCTGGCTGTGTGAAGGAGTCAGGGGGTTTTGCCTTGACTGTCCAACTGTGCACTGTCAACTTGCTTTATTTCCACTGCAAAGCTTGGGGGACTGCATTAGCACCACCACAAACCAACATCATCTCAACAATAATGAGCTCAGTGAGGTGAAGACTCAATTCTTTCCCTCCATCCTGGTCCAAGTCACATCCATCCTGACAAAAGCAAGGAAGAGCCAACATCTCCATGCACAGGAATAAGGGGAATCAAACCCACCTTGCTGGGATAAGACAGCAGCATCTCTATGAGGCACAGAACAAGTCCCTGTGTGCTCTGGCTCATGTCCCTGGCACAGACACTGCAGGTGCTGGGCTGTCTCTGTCTCCAGGAGTGGAGGAAGCCAAATTGCAGCAGGAAGGGTTTCCAGCCCTTGTGCCCATGTCCCTGAGGCTGCCCAAAAATGCAATTTGTCCATGGGCAGAGGCAGCTTCTGGCAGCTCCCAGCTGGGAGCAGGGTGACATTTCTGATGTGCACAGGTAACACAAGGACCTGCTGAGCCAGGGTGGAGTCAAGGTGGGGAAGATGGTCCAGCACAGAAGGCAAATACCTCAGCTCCTTCTTTCTGTTACAGGTGAGAATTCAGATGTTTCCAGAGACCAAGAAATTCTTGCAAATGACCTGAATTTTACTTAGACTTGGAATTTTCAAACTTGGAACTTCTTAAGTGAGTTTTAAGCGGCTCTCTCAGATGCAAACTTGCTGAGTGAGAGGGAGAAGCAAAACAGGGATTTTATGTACTCCCTAATCTCCTTTTTGAAGCCACTGGTGAGGAAACAAGAAGCTTGTTTTTTAAGGCCTTTATTGCTGTCAGACTTTTCTGCTGAGAGAGAGGGGTGTTTTTTTCCCTTATTCTTTATTGTGACTCAGGACTGTGCACACTAGCAAGCAACCGCCTCTGCATAATAAATTGGTGACCTGGAAAAAAAAAATGGAAAAGCTGCAGTTTCTAGGGAGTTCAAAAACATATGCTCCAAAATCTGTTTGTCCCTGTATTGACTATTATTTCCAATTGCCAAGGAACTACATGTACATTTCTGGTTTTTCAAAAGCACATTGTGTGTGTTGTTGACAGGAGGCACTTTGGCTCCAAAATATTGCCAAATAGCCCTGTCAAATGGAGATATTTTTTTCTCTCTTTTCTCCTCCTCTCCTCTGTTTGTCTCCCTCCTTTTCCCTCTCTCCTGTCCTCTCTGCACCTCTTCCTCTTGTGAAGGATATGAGGGTGAGGGGCTGTGCTGTGGAGAGGGATGAATTTCAGGCTGTGGATTCAGCAGTGTCTTTGTGTTTCTGACATTTTAACTGCTGAAGGAGCCAGTGCCATGGCAGTGACCTTAGCAAGGGCTCACAGTGTCACTCCCACAGGAGTGATCATTACCTGCAAAAAGACATGGGAATGTGGCAGCACTCATGCAGAAATGCCAAAGTTGGGAATATCAACCCAGGCTTCTAAAGGCATGTGTTGTTGACAGGAGCCTTAATATTTAATTACTATAGAATTCTGAATTAGTGAAAATATGCTTAAATAATTTAAATATAAAGTTATAAAGTTTTTTGAGTTGTGTTTAGAAGTGGCAAATGTTACTGGGAAAGGCAAGGAGCTAAAGTTGGTATTTTGGCTCAGGAAGTGTAATATGAAAGAGAAAGGTAGATGGCCTTTTTCTCCTGAATTTTGTGCCTCTGGTTGTAACATTGTGGTTCAGGAATGTCTATTAATATTAAATTATTCACTTGGGTGACTTTAGTAGGTGGAAACCAGAACCGATTTCAAAGGACTCTGAAGGAGGCCCTTCATAAAGGAAACAAATAATTACACATTGTTTTTTATTTTGTTGTTTTTACCTTATTTGTGTCCAAGAAACTTTTAAATAGGCCTTCTTTGTTTGTCCACACTGGAGCAATATAACCAGGGGATTTGGCAGAGTCCCAGATCCTGGCAGCAGCTGCCAATAAAAGCTCGCTGAGCAAGTACAAAAAATAAAATCACACAATATCATTTTTAACTTTGATTAAGTTGTGCTGAATTGCTCCAAGGGAGGTAATGGCAAGCTCCAAGGGGTTGGGACCAGCCTGGGATGTGAAGGATGTTTATCTTGCAAGTGTTTGCTTTGGGCTGTGTATGTAGTTCCCACTGCTGGGGAAACACTTTGTCAAAAGCCCACTATTAAAAGAGTTTGGGGAATAAACATTGCAACAATGCGAACAAATAAAATCCTTTATACTGTAATGTGCATAGCAAGCCACTGTCAAATCCAAAAGCTGAATATGCTTTAAAACACTCTGAGCCATGCACCAAGGGGCTGCCTGAGGTGTGCCAGGGCCAGGGGCTGGGGCTGGCGTGTGCCACCAGGGGCAAAGGCTGGGGCACCCTGCAGCAGGGGGAGCACAGCAGCGCTGCTGCCCAGCTGGGGCCCCTGGGAAACTGGCACCTGCTGTTTTGGGCTTGTGTGCTCTGAAATCTGGGGTCTGGGAGGTCTCCTGGAGAAGACACCTCTGGGAAGGGGAGGAGGGGAGCTGAGGAGCAGCTCCTGGGACACTGGGCTCCTTGTGCTGGACAGGATCATCACTGGGGCTTGGAATGGTGAGGAGTTACGAGTTATTCATGAAGCCAAAGTGTTGGGGAAGATGAAACAGGAAAGCCTTATAAATAGGATTGCCTGGCAAAAGATTTTGAGAATATAGAAACTATAAGTGAGATTGAAATG
Organism: Agelaius tricolor; assembly: GCF_023055355.1. Taxonomy (NCBI): domain Eukaryota; kingdom Metazoa; phylum Chordata; class Aves; order Passeriformes; family Icteridae; genus Agelaius; species Agelaius tricolor. The sequence continues at coordinate 5,405,676 of NW_027269284.1, forward strand.
AAAGCAAGCTTTGAGATACCTCAGTTACTGAACAACGGGAAAACAATGGTGTGGCTGGCTGAAGGTGATCCCCTCTTGATGAAACAACACCCTGTGTTTGCAGACGTCCAAGGGTCAGAGCAGACCCTACTAGCTTGGCAGAAGGGGTCCAAAGAGGAGTTTTTAGGGTTTAAACTGTAACACAGTATGGTAATGTAATGATTCTTATAGGCTGTATGTAAATGCTATGGGATTTATACATTGTACTAGTCTGGTTAGTCAGAATTAGAATATTCAACACAGAGAAGATTTATTGTACTGTAATAGGAACTTCACTCTTTTACCCTCTCATCCTCTCTCCCCCTCTCTTTTCTCGGGCCTGCTCTGAGCTGTGGCTGGCAGCTCCCAGCAGGGCCCTGCACCCAGGCCCTTTGCAATGAACCCCAAGTTCCACGATCTGGCTCCAGAGATCTCTCATCTCCATCCATCCCAACTGTCCCACCCCCCAACACTCCTACACCAAAGGACTGGAACCATCCAAGGGTTCTTCCCTCACCTGAGTCTCTGGGGGCTGCTGGCTGTTTTATCCTTATGCCTTGTCCCCACTCTGGTCCTTTGTTGCTGTTTCAGTAGTTCAGGGCTTCCTGCTTAGCACATCCTCAGCTGGGTCCAGACTGTCTCTGTGACACCTCTTTGAGATTTACCTCTGAGGATATGTTCAGAGAGCTGTCAGCCTTCAGGTGCTTCACATTTACTTTTTCTTTAGGGTGCAGGCTCTTCTCCCAGTGCCTGGGGTGCCAGGAACATCAGCTCAGCCTGTCCTGCTCTGCTCTGCTCCATGGGGGAGGCAGCACATCTTCAGAGCCACAGTTCAGGACAGCTTCTCCTCTGACTTATCCTGTCCTGGAATAACAAGATGTCCCCTCTTTACATGGAGGGGAAAATCCTCTAGTCTGTCTAATTCCACCCAGCCTTGAGCCCTGCTCGAACAGCTGCCATTATACTGGAGGGTTCCAAGGATTCACAAAATCTGCTTTTTATTCCTGGCTTGACTTCTGGCAAGTAGGACTAGCTGGGGACACAAAGTACAACTCTTTCCCCCTGCTCTGGTGTCCAAAGTAAGTACATTTTCACTTTTCTACATCCCTGCACTGCCCTGCAATAGATCATTTCCCTACTCCCAGCCTCCCTTCACTTGAAGCTGTGTCCTTGCTCAGCTCCAGTGTTTGTTGATCACATCCTCTCCCTGGACATTTCTAATGGCCTTCCTGTTTGCAGGTCTAGCTTTGTGCCTGCAGTAATTCCTCCTGAAAATTTTGGGTCCCACAGAGAGCTCTCTCTCAAGTCAGGGAGCATTTGTGTTTCCTGGTTTGTAGGCAGATGCCAAAGTTCTCAGCTGTGGAGCAGAAATCTCTATCCTGTCCTCCATTCCTCGGTTTCAATTGAAAAAAAACAACACAAAAACCCAAACCCCAACAACAAAAACCAAACTCCAAAGCATTGTATTCTATTGTCATTCTTCCCATTGATGGAGTTTCAGTGTTTATCAAATGACTCTTTAGCTTTTGCATTCCTGGGGACATCATTCTCCAATGCCTCAATTCACATGCTTTTTATCACAGTGAGGCAGTAAAATTCATTGCATTTTGTTTGCTCCCCTTTATCCCATCATCAGCCCATTACATACACTGTGCTTGCTTCCACATTGGTCTGAAACTTGTTTGGTTTGGGTTTTTTCTCCAGAAATCACTCCCAGAAGCTCTGGCACTGGTTTGCTTTGTTGCCAGCACAGTGCCCCAGAGCACCCCTGCTCTGACCCACATCATTATATCTCACAGACACACAGGCTGATGCACCTGGGGGAAGTCAGGGAATGCCCAATGTCCACACAAGTGCACTGAGAGCTCCAGCAAGGCCATCAGTGGATGCACAGCTCCAGGATAGCCCCTGGTGCCTCCACTGAACCTGGCCAGGAGAGCAGAGGAGCTGGGGTGAGTTTATGGCCCAGTAGAGACCCATTGCCCTGTGTCCAGCAGCAGCTCCTTCAAAACCTTCACCCAGGAATTGTTTGGACAGGACCTGGAGGAGGGCCTGGCTGCTTCCTGTGGCAGCCTGGCTGGACATCTGCCAGCCCAAGGGTGAAGGACACACCTGATGTGAAAAATTTATCCCAAGGCATTGAAAGTGAAATTCTTCTTGTGTGAGAGCACCAAGGAGAGACATTTACTCTCATTGGTTTTCTTTATGAAAACCCACAGGTTTTCTTTGGCTCCTTCTTTAGCACGTTTGAAAACACAAGAAACCATTTCTTAGAAAGCAGCCAATGAGCCCTCCAACCCCCAGTGTGTTTCCATTGACTTTCACATATTTTTGTCATATTTCTCTTGGCCTGTGCTATAATTTAGGCACTTGCTCCTTTGCCTCTTTGGTAAAGGTTTATATGGAACTAAAATCCCATGGTGCTTTGTTGTGTAGGCTTGGGCCTGGCTAAATTTTTTTAGGATCTTCAGGTCTTTTGAGTTTTTTTGTATGCTGCATAGTGACATTGGTTAAAAGCTCTGCTTTTGCAGTAAATTAAATGAGAGCCTGTCTGTATTCCTGGTGTGTGGCACTACCAGTTGTTGGTTTCTCTGGGTCTGGATTGAAGGCACTTGAGATGGTAGTTCATGTTCAGACTCAAGTGGTTATTATTTCTTATCAGTAAAAATCCCAAAACCTAAATTTCTCACCAAGTGATACTCCTACACTACTCTCTATAATCTATTTCACACTTTTTGTAGATTCTAGTCTAGCTTGAAGTCTGGGAAACTTTCTCCATGGATGAGGGTCAAAGTCAGTGCTCCCCTAGGGGTCAGGGCAGAGAAATATTCCTGGTGCTCTGGGTTTCCATACTGTTGTTTTCTCTTGCAGAAATGCCAATAGGCATGAGAAAAGCTTCAGCAGCAAAGGCTTATGTGACAATATTTTTGTGTGTTGGTGTTTGAAATGGACGCCAGTTGTGCTAGGGGAGGTTTAGATTGGGTATTAAGAACGTGGTCACTGCACACGGGCATTGAAATTCCAGTTACACATCCCTGCAGGTTGTTCAGCCAAGGAGAAATGGGAACTGAATTGTATTTCTGCCTCTTGTTAAAAAGGCACACTTTCAAATGCTGGGCCCTGTCCTGACCTCTTTGAGTTACTTTGAGTGGCCTCTACACTGTAAGTGAGGTGCTTTGCTTTGTGCTGTGATGTTGAAATGGGGATCTGTCCTGTTAGCTGACTTTTATTTTAATCTGAATATCAAAGCCACTGAAAGGATGGTTGATCTTTAAAATAGTAGTTGTTTTCATTAATTGTTCCAAGTGCAGTTCAAACTGGGTTGTAGAATTCATAATTTAAAGGAATGTGTAAATTTGAGTCCATCCCAGATTCAGCTGCAATTAGCATGCCATTAATATGCTGATTTATTCCCATGCAGTCCTTTGTTACTCAGGGAGAGAGGCAGTGAACACGATCAAAGACACGTGGTCCTGGCACTTCAGCATCTCCTGGGAAATCTCTGCTCCCTCCTGCCAGGAATTTTTGCAGTTGTGGCTTTGGGACTTGTGTCTTGCTGCTCCTGGGTACCCAAAACTGTGGTGTCCTACTGCATATAACCATGTTCCATACAACCACTTTTTTTTATAACCACTTTTTAAAGTGATTAAAACAATTCCTCGGGAGGAGAAAAGGTTTCCATCCACGTTACCTATTGGAAAACCAGTTCTGGCCCATGCTGCTTTGTTGTGCCCCAGCATCTTGTGGGAGGCCAAGGACACTCCTGGGACTATAGACAGGGTATTTTTCCAGCTAGGATTCTAGGATGGATGTAGCCACAAGATGGAATCTGTTCTCCAGGACCCCTGTCCAGTGAATGCTGGTGGGGCCTGGCTCAGCTGCTGCCAGTAGAGCAGGAGAGGGAGAAATCTGTCTGTTCCTTGTGTTCACTACTCCATGGCCTCTGTAGCAGCAAAACAAAACACTGATTGATTGCAAAAACAGAGAGGTTAGGTTAGGACAGCTTGTTCCATTTCTCTTTTTTGGTGCACCCAGCTCTTCCTCCCACATTTCTGTGTGTGCCACAGTGCAGATATGCACAGCTGCTGTAACCTCCTCCTAAAGTAGTGGCTTTAGCACTGGGGCCATGCAGGACCATCCTTTCCTGTACCAACCTCAGTGTCTGGCTAACCCAGATTTGAGGAAATGACATTTCCAGGTCATTCTGGGGAACCACACACCATCCCACACTCATGTCTAGGGTACTGAGTTCCCTGTCCAAGTCCTTCAGAAGCCAGCCCAGGGAATCTGAAGTGATGGGTCCTGAGGCAGGGTTTTCTCCCAGACCAGAAGATAAATATGAGTAGTGTTTTTCTCACTTTTGGTCTCCTCTGTGAGCATGGGGCAGGCTCTGCTTGCCAGCAATATCTCAGAGCTTTGTCTTACAAATCCCTTCCTACTGAATTTCACAGAATATTCTGAGTTGGAGGGCACCCACAAGGATCTTGGAGCCCAACTCTTAAGTGAATGGCCCAGAGACCTGGGTTTCTCAGGCTCTCTTCTATAGTGGATATTTTTGCTCCCAATGAAGGAGAGGAATGACGAGGAGGACTCCATCTTATCAGAAGGCTAATTGATTACTTTATTATACTATATTATTCTATACTATGTTACATTATATTACATTACATCTAAACTGAAACTGCCAAGCACTCAACTGCACTCCAACTGCAGAGAAACTCCACAGCATCTCATGACTGCCAGCCCACAGTCCTGACACACACCTGGATTCAATTGGTCAGTGAATCAAAACACAAACACCAGAATCCAATTATCAATTGCCTTCAGGTAAACAATCTTCCACGATGCATTCCACTTGTGAACAACACAGGAGCAGTAAATGAGATAAGAATTGTTTTTTCTCTCTCTGAGGGTCAGAGAATGTGAAACCCAGAAATATTCTTGGGAAGATGTGCCTTGCCTTTCCCTGTGAAGAGAAATGTGGTGACACTGTTCCACTGGCACATCAGAGTGATTTCCCAAGGTGTTCTGCTGCAGGATGTAGGTTGGCCCCTTGAGTGGCCCTTGGAAGCACTGCAGAGCAGCCCTGCATGCCCAGGTGCATGGAGGAACTGGCTGGGTGTTTTTAGGACACTGGAGGCAGTGACCCTCTCTGTTTGCCTTTGGAAAAGGAGCAGTGACCCCACTGTTGGCTGGGAAACTGAGCAGCGGCCACAGGCTGCAGCCCTGGCTCTGTCAGCAGCTGCTTTTACAACTCTGCCCGAGTTGTTTCCCTGTTTTACATCATGGAAGCAGTGTACAAGGATCATACACCCCTCAAGAGCTTTTTTCTCCAAATACATAACAGTGCTACCTGAGAATGAGATTACAGCTACAAATCACCCCCCACAGTACAAAGCCTACCTCCCTGGTTTTAGTGCAATACACCAGCTGTATATGACTGTACATTAGCTTTACTAGACCCAGAGGTGCTGTTCAGGCTGCCACGTTCTCTTTCCCACCCTAACACCTGCACATTATTTTTGTCTCTTGTATTTCTCAGCTGTGGCTGGAAGGTGTTCCCGCAGGCAGATGGGGACTGCACATGCCACAGGAGGCTCTAGATGGTGCTGCTGTCCCGGGAAAGCAAAGCTGGGATCTTTATTCACCGATGAGAAAAGCCCCAATAAAAGCAGTGCAAAATGAGCAAGTCACAGGGACGGAGAAAACCGGGGTGGTTCAGAGCTGCGGGAGCACCTTGCCAGGTAAATCCTGAGCTCCAGGGCCAGTCAAAAATGGGATGCAGAGAGACTGTGGAGTAACCATGGATCACTGGGATTCATCAGGGCACTCTCCTTTGGCTGTCCCCTGCAGACCCTGCCTGCCTGAGGTGAAGCTTTGCCCATGCCAGTATTTCTGGGCACAGGCTGGAGGCTCTGGGAGGAGATGGAGCACACCTCAGGGGTTCAGGAATAGCTGCACTTCAGAGAAACATCTTCCTAATCCCCATTCACTGGTTTAAACACTGAGGAACTTCATTTCATCCAAACATCTTCTTTTCTGTTTGTTTCATTCTGGCTCTTGTGACTAGCTAATCTTGTTAGCCATAAGTGCAAGCCATTCTCTTTTGGATTCCTGCTAGGTTTGTTGTGTATGGGAGGAAAATCACAAGCAGTTGAAGTACCATGGCATAATGAATTACCACTTCTCCACTAGCCATTTGTGAGCTCTTAGCCCTCTGCACAGCAAAGCTCAGCAGTTTTAGCCAAGATCTAGCCTGCATTTACACAAGGGGAGGATGTCCCCAGCACCAGACTGTTTCTAAGCAGCAAGCCATGATCTGTTTATTCCCAGGCTCCTGGTAATGCCCTGTAGCAAGGAGTTTCACAGGTCACTTGGATAGCATTTAAAATATTTCCTGATGCTGGTAACATGTCTGTGGCTGGCCAGGTGCCTCCAGCTTCCCTGTAACCTTCTAGCCCATGCAAAAGAGAGCCAAGATGGCCACATAGAAGCTTGGACTTGACTGCTGTGACTTGCCAGGAGGTTTTCAACCCCAAAATACATGCCTAGCACTGCATACCCTCACCCTTTACACATAAAGTACCCCCCCTTTCTGTGTGGAGATGCTTGAGGAGCATCATTCTGAGCCCTTCATCTGTCCTGTGCACAGTGCTGGAATTTGTACCACCACAGCAGCAGTTTGGGACGGTTCAGATTGGGCATTTTTTGTCACATGGCTGAAGGAATGCTAGGTAATGCTTCAGCTTTAGAGCTGAGTCTTTACTTCAGGGTTGGCAGCACTGCACAAGTCCTGAATAACACCTTCATCAGACCCTTCAAGCAAATCAAGAAGCAAATTTAAGCCTGCCTCAACTCCATTTCAGCCTTGCAAAGACTTTTTCTTCTTTGCCTCCCCTCTCTCAGAGGAAGTTTATATCAGAATACTGCTGAAATTCAAGATCCCTCATCTGCCTCCCCCCACAAAAAACAGAGGCACAAAAGAGGCATTAAAGACACCGAACATGCAAATAATCAAATGTTTTCATATGTGGAAGAATGGCTGCTTTTAGTAACTCATCCCAGAACACGACAGCATTAGAGGTTTTGGAATGAGCACCTCCCAACAGCATCAATAAGGGGAAAAGGTCCAAAAAGTAAGCCAAACAGTGCTGCTGCCTGAATATAGCCTTTCATTCAGCTCTCCCCACACCGTTTCAGGCCCATTTTGGAGTTTTTTTTGATAAATGATGGAATTTGTATTTTTTGGCTCCCGTTCAAGAGTTTATATTTTCATTCTATAATTTCCTTAAACATTTAATTTCCTACATTAGCTGACAGTCTCTTGCATCTGTTGGAAAATTAGTTCTGGTACTTCTGTGCTGGGAATTTATTTTTTAAAATATTTGTTGTTGAAGATACAGAGAGAGCAAACCCACCTGTGAGTAGATGCTGTTGCACACTGACCTCCAGTTTTGCAGATGATATAGATATAAAAAAAAAAAAATATAAATATATATATAAATATATATAAAAATATATATCTATAAATATATATAGATACAGACATAAAGGATAAAGAGATATTTGAATCAAAGGGCTCCACTTTTAAGTTATTAGAGAATATTCTGTTCTGCTTGGCTGTAATACCATGGCCATCTCCTACAGATCTGGACCCAGAGGTGATAAATGCACAGGAAACAGAATTTTCTTACAAATGCTGCCATTGACCTGTGCAAGTTGCTGCTTTGAGGTACTGGTGCCACCCTCAACCATCAGGCAGCATTTCTGTGAGGTCTCCCCACTCCTCCTCCATCTGTGCTGTTCTTCCTTCCCAGTGCTGCCTCTGCAAGCAAGGTGCTCCTCATTCCAGACTCACCTTTCCTACACTGGTGCAGCCAGCACCTCTGAAAAGTGGCAGTCCCAAAAAACAATATGAGGAAATATTTTTTCTAGTGCCCTTTAGGTCTCCAGGGCAAGAATTAATTTAGCATGGAGTACTAAAGAAGGTGCTCAGCATTGTTGGAGGAGAGGCGGTGGCAAGGTCTGGGAGCAGACACAGGAAAAAACTGCATAGAAAACAACTTAGTTATGGGTAGAGTAAAAAATGTGAGAGGCAAAATTACCCTGAAGAAGTGTAGCTAGGGAGCAGACCACAAGAATGATTTTACCTGACTGAAAGCCAGCATGGAACCCTTCTCTGCATGACTGGGTACCAAAGGGCAGCCCCCAAAGCTGGGCCAGCAGCCAGCAGGCAGGGTGGCTCAGGATGCAGTTGTCTCTATCTGTAAGTGTGTGTGGACATTTTTCCTTGGAGTTTGTGATGGCACTTTGCATCTGGAAATTCTGATTCCTACAGTCCTTACAAATCACATACTTTGAGAAGCATCATTTGACTCTCTGGTGTCCTCTTCAAATAAACTGAGATGAGTTTTTTTGAGACAAAATCCCTGAACCTGATGCCACAAGTACATATTTTTTTGGGCTACTGCAGGAGTCAGAAGTAGTCAATTTGATTTCTCTCACCAGCAAATTATTCCCCATATGGAGTGACTCCTCATCAGCTCCTACTGGGCAGCTCTCAAATGGATTTGAAGATGCAAAATGTCAGGATCTGTCCCAGCTTATCTAAGTTTTGAATTACTAAGATTCCTGGAAAGCTGCAAATCTGTGATTTCCTTGATGCTTGGCTAGAAAGAAGCCATGTGCTTCAGCTTTTTCCAGCACACAGGACTCAGGGTTCTTGGCACTGAGGCAGGCAAAAGGGTTGAAGTCCTGGACTGAAGTGGGATCAGACATCTGAATGGCAGCTGAAACACCAATGGGACCATCTATAAACTACCCCATCAATAATTCAGTGCTTTCTGACCAGGTTACATCATCTCTAGGATTTAGGTCTGGTCAGATGAGTCTGGTCTTATGAACACTCCTGGTTCTTGTAGCAGCCTGAGCTTGCCACCATAGTCTCAGGAAATCTGCTCTGGTTTGAATTAGTGTAGTGTTATGAGAGATAAAGGCCTTCTCCCAATCAATATCAGCTGATACTTGCCCAGTCTTTTCACAGATAAAATCTTCCACAGTCTGGACCTTAAAATTTCTCATATCTCAGTGGAAATGATCTGATGGAACATGTAACAAATTCTCTTTGTTCATTAAGCCCACAACATGCACAGTCCATTCCTTTTGATGGCTGAATTTCTTCTCCTTCCTTTCTCCTCCATCCCCTTCTTGTTCTTCAGGCTGGATATTAGAAGAGCTGTGTGTGGTCCTGGCCACTGATCCACACTTGCTCCAGGAGAAACTGAGGTTTGAAAGAAAAAGTGTGTGTGTGGAGTGGGACTTATTTTTCTTGATACCAAAAATGTCTGGAAAAATGAAGTTAGGCAAAGAAATGCCTGCAAAAGCCACACATCACCTGAATTCCCAGAAAGGCAACAGTTGGAGAGCACAAAACAATATGTGAGAAAGTATCAGAAGTGGAAAATGTACAATAGCTGTTTTTAGGCCAGACATGTTTGAAAAATTAAAGCTCACAATCAGTTCTGCCATCCTTTTGAGGTGAGGGAAAACCTGATGCTGAGACTGGCCATCAGAAAAAGGCACAAGAGCTCTTGTCCTGCTGGACAAGAGTTTTTGTTACAACTCTCTCCTTTCCTCCAAAGATGACTTTCTCCCTGATGGCCCTACCTGCTGCTCTGACCTTGATCTCCCCTAGAAAACTCTGAGGGCAGGGCTGGGACAAATGACCACCAGAGGAGGACAGACTCAGAGGGAGAGCCTGATGTCTTGGAGATGGTGATAGAGGGAATAGATGGACAGATCCAGTCCCCAGAATGGATCCAGGCCCAGGAAATGCTGATGTGGACAGACATTCCCAACCCTGGCCACCACAGCCCCACTCTCCCCCCATCTGTGCCCCAGGGAAGACAACAGGGGTGCAGTGTGAGGTGGGGATGTCCCTGGAGTGCTGACAGACCAATAAACTGATACAGCTGGCTAAAAATTGTCCATCATTTATGCTAAAAAATAAACAAGGCCAACAATGCTGAAATGAAACATTTGGGCTCAGCTGTGTTTCTGTCTGCTCAGCTCTCACAGAATGAGATCTGATGGCCCCTTCTCCTACACAGACCAGGCCACTGGCTGGATTAGGAATTCTGTGCTGCACTACTGCTTTCTGCCTTGTTGGATTTCTGTGTGGTGCCATGGGACCTGGTGATGAATGCTGGGTGGGAAGCCCTGGATATTCTGAGCTGGTCAAAAAAGGAGCCTGGTACCACAAGGCACTAGCATGGGGATGGCTGGGCAGCTCAGCCAGGTGCAAGTTCAAGCCTGAAACACGTCAAAATGACGTGAAAAACGCTGCTTCCCAGAACACTTCATCCCATGAAAATGCTTTGATATTTCAACATTTTGTCCCCAGTCATAACGGAAACAAATACTGAAATATTGGAAATTCCTGTGGGATGAAATTCCTGTGAAGTTCGTTTTTGCACTTAGTGAAAGTAAGTACAAAAATGCCTTGTGGGTGGTTTTTTGTTTTTGCTCCCTTAATTAAAGTTTCCTGGTTTTTCCACAGTGTCAGGGATGGTTTAAAGAGCTTTCTTCCTTCAAGAGTCATTGCACACAAATAGGCCTTGAGATTTCCCCATGGTGGGGAGGGAGATGTGTGTGGAAATCCAGATTGTCAGAGAGCAGAGTCCAAGGTTGGGGAACAAAACCTCCTCCTTGTGTGGTTACAGGCACCTCTTTGCAGAGTGCTGATTGTTGCTCACTGCTCTGCTCACTGCTTTGAATCAATGTGATACTGTCAGGAAGAAACAAAGATATGCATTTTTAATTCATTTTCTTCTTGGCATATATAAAATGTGGTGCTTTGTTGGAAACCTTTTTGGTTTATTTTTAATAGGAGCGTGGGACGTCAGGAAACATTGAGATTTCAAGCCTTGCACAGTGGCAGAATTCACATTCAGTGAGGTCTGAGGGCCAGCAAGGTACTCCCCAGCCCTGGCACTCATCTGTGGGCCTCCTCCTTCTCCTCCCTGATGCCCAGCTCCAGTAACATGGCTGGTAAATTTATTGCTACCTTGTTTGGCAAGAGATTAACACCAGGCTGGGCTTTACAAGCAATGGGCATTTTTGGCAGGTTTAGTCTGTCTGCCTCCTGAGATTCCCAGTCTGAGGTCCAAACTTTGATTCTTATTCTGCCTCAATGTCCACAAATATTAGTAAGTTGAGATGTGACCTTTTGCTCCAGCATATGCCTTTCCCATCAGCCAGGGACACTGAAACTCAGCAGCAGAAACTCCTTTTACTCCATACACAAATAGCAGGAGTGTAACAGGGCCATGGTATCTCCAGCTCTTGATATCCCACTCAAACTTCTACATCTTTGCTGTGTTTGGACTGTGCAGGTGTTCTTACCTCTGAAGGGGGTAAGTCTGGGGGTGTCTGTGGGATTAGGGTGCATTGATGTTACCTAGGGAAGCAGGGAAAAGCAGTTTCCCTGCTTTTGCCCCTCTTCCAGGATTAGAGCTATCCAGTGCCAGTGAGTGTTTCCCAGCCCAGAGCCAAGGGAGCAATTTAGGATGGCTGGCCCTCAACACAAGAGGACTGTAATCTTGAGCACAGACTATTCCCTAGCATTTCCAGCACATTAGAAACCTGTTTGTTATGTTTGTCCTTGGGAAGGAAAATGTTATGTATCAGGACAAGTCCCAGGTAGTGGCAAGGTATAAGCACAGTATTTACAATGTGGTGAGCGTGGGGAGACACAGAGGGACATGAATTTAAGGATCTTTGTATGTTTGGGGGGGCTGTGGCCCCACACCACCCCAAGTCCAGAGAGGTGACATTTCCAAGTGACTTTGATTCCACTTGCACATGAAGATTCTCTTGAAAATTGCTGTGCTTCCTGTGTGTCTAATTTGGGATTTGTGGGTGAATCCTGTGGTCATCTGAGCAAGTGGTTTTGGGCGTGGGCCCCGTGAAGGGACTGGGGTGGCTGCAGAAGGCACAGCTGGTGTGGGCCCTCCCCTGCAGGCTGATGGGGAACAGCCTCTCCTCAGGTTCCTGAGGAATTGACCACGGCAAGGGCAGCTTATGTGGGGGAAAAGCTGGGAAAGTGATGTGTCCAAGTCAAGGAGACAAGCCAGAGGGTCTCTTTTGGAGGGGCAATGGCTGCTGCAAAGGCAGGGTCTCTGCCCCTAGTGCAGGCCCATGGTGACACCGTCCATGCAGGTCTCACAGCATCCCCTGTCCCCAGCTAACTGCAGCCTGCTTTCCTGAAGTGCTCAGAGCAGCATCCCTCAGAACCATGGTGCCAGCAGGTGGCAAAGCTCTTTGGCTGCAGACAAGCCATTTGTCTGGTCTCTGCAGAGGAGCAGGCTAACACAGTTTCCACAAACGCCATTGTGGGCAGGGGAGGTGCTGGCTGGCTTGGGAGCTGCACATCACACAGGAACACTGCAAGTCTGACAACAACTGAAGTGAAGCCTCAGCTCTTTTATTAGCCAGAGCAGCAAATTCAGTAGAAATGCCCTCTCCCTCCAGCCACTTGAGCTTACTAGAATAATTCTTTCCATCTACACCAGGGATGAGCTGTCTGTTCCAATCCCTTTGGTTCTCGGGACCATTTTACTGTAGGAAATGTCAGACAGAAAAAATATGGAGTCCTGTGGGATTGTTTCACTGCATGGCAAAATATTCACTTGAGGCACAGAATTACCAAAGTGTTAAAACTTTTTTCAGCCTTGATCCCCATTAAAATGCACCATGTGATGTTATTTTAATGCAATATGTACTACAGTGCCTATGTAGCCATGCTGTCAATATTATGGTACAAAAGTACCTTAATGCTAGAATAAGCACAAAATAACCAAAACTTGGATGTATAATAATCAAATTTCTTCAAAATCCCCTGTGCATGGGGAAATTTCATCCTCAGCTCAGGTGTGGTAGGGCCAGGAGGGTGGATGTGATAAATGAGTGATCCTGAGGACCTTGTGTCTGCTGACAGCAGCTTCCCACACATCCTGAGCCCATTGCTGCCATGATGCAGCCAGTGAGAAAAGTGGTTGTGACAAGTCCCTTTTAAGTAATTTCCCTTCTTTTTTTTTCCTACATTTTTTCTATTCAGTACCCATGAACTAGTTGCTCTTTTGAGCAAAAATAAGTATTAAGATGATAAGACTCTAATCTTGATTGACTTCTGGACAGTTAATGGTAACTAATGGTCCAGAGAAGGGAGACATTTCAGAGGAGATTAATAGAAGTCACTGATACACTGCTGGAGATTGGTTTTCTTGCTACAGTTTGAGTTTCAGTGAGCTCCCCAGACACAAAAATATTAAATAGTTCAAGCATCAGAGCAACATAGATGTTACAAGGACAAGAGGAATGGAGAGCTGGATGCAAGTGGTGAGATATTGGTATGCTGAGCACGAAAAATTTGTCAACAAATTCAAAGAGCCCAGGGGTGAGGGATGACTGACATGGCCAACACAGCCTTGGGAACCTACACTTCAAAAGGTGAGTGCATGGGATGCTGCCAGGCACGGTGAGGGGAGACAAGTACTAGCAGCTATTGCTGTCTGTGAGGTTTTCCTAAGGGAACCAGATGGTTGGGGGATGAATGGTGAGTCCCCAAAATCTTGCTCACACAAGCCTTCCCCAGGACAGCCCCTCTGCTCCCCCTCCTCTCACAGGCTCTGGGTGTGCATGTTGAAGGCTGTGCTCAAATGCTTTGCCCTGACAATGTGTTTTCATCCTCTGTGTATGGGCAAGCTCAGCTGAACAGTGTTTGGAGCTGTATAAAGTCACTAAAATAAACAAGAGTGGAGAAAGCAAAGCTGACACTGATGGCTGTGAAAGAAACTTTAAAAAAAGGTCTTTTAATATAGCTGTTCCTCCCTCAGACATTGAGGAATCTGCTCCCTGTTCCTGTAGCTTCCCCAGCGTGCTCTGGTGCATTCAGAGCAGACCTGTTCCTCCATGTACACCTCACCCTACTCCAGCCTGACAGCCTGAGCAGTCCCCAGGGCGATGGAAACAGCTCCAGAAGAGACTGTCCCACCTGGGGAGCTGCTCCTGCTGCACTCTGCAGCATTCCTTGTATTGGATTTGGCTTTGAGAAGCCACCCACTGCCTCTTGGAGGTTTCACTGACTATCCACATGCATCCTTCAGCTGGAGAGCCTTCCCAAATATCTCACAGATCCCCCTGTGAGAAACCTCCATGAGAATCCACACCTGGAGCATGCCTGACCCTACAGTCAGTGTGCATCCCTGTTCCTCCCTCATCTTCTCCTGCTGCTGGGCTTTAAGCTACTGGGACCCATCCTGTGGGAGCTGAAGTTATTCTTTTTTCACAGTGCAAGGAGCTTTGCAAATGCAGAACACATCAGAGAGTGAGCAGAGGTCAGCTGGCACTGAGCTGGGTGAATCAGTCACCATGCACATTTTTCTTTGTGGTTTGTGTTTCTTTTTATCACAGAGAAGGTGCTTTTTGTTCCTGGAGTAGGGGGAGACTGTCTATAGTACTGCTGGTATTTGCTTAACTACCTTCCTGCGAGTGTAAATCTTCCCTCTTTCTTTCTCTCTATGGGGGTAAAACATTCAGCAAATCCCCTTTTTCAAGCCAGGGATCAGGTATATCAGCAGGCACAAAATGAATTTCCCATTGAGGTTGGATCTCCTCCTCTGCAGGGGTCTCTGGGTCTGCTAAACTTTCACACTTGATAGCTGAAGTCTGCTTGTGATTAAAGGGGAAAATGAAAAGCAGAGGGCTGAGGTGAAAGGTGCAGATTGCTCTGTTTTACTGCCCTGGGAGTGAAGTGGGTTGGTATGCAGGCCACTGCAGAGAAGCTCAAAAAATTCTTTCTTATTTCAAAGACTGGAGGGAGCATCACATCTTCCAGACAGTGCTGGTGAAGGGCCAGGTTCATAGAGCCCAGTCTCAGGATGAAGCTTTAGCAGCACAGCAGCTTCTCTGTAGAGGGAGCTGGGGCAGAAAACCTGGCTAATAAGTGCCCCAAATTGCCCATCACTCTCAGTATTGGCCAGGGGGAGAGACAGGCACCTGCTGGGGCAGGGAACCCAATCTGTACCCAAACTCCTTTCATGGGTGGAAGTATCAAAGGAAGAGTGAAGCAGAGGAATCAATAAAGCACTGAGTGATGCTTGCCCAGGGTGCTGTCTCTTCTTCCAGAGGAGATATCTCACACACTGTGGAAAGGTGGGACATCTTGCTGATTTTAGCAGTCCTGGCAGGAGCTGGAGGGAAAAACTGGCTGGTGCACTTGTCCATGGTGATGGAGTGGGAGGAGCAGACACTAGAGAGATGCTCTGGTACCTGATGAATCAACTGAAGTGGCAACATCTGTAAACAGCGGTGAAGAACTGGTTCCATCCTTCACTTACTCCTTTCCAAACCCTCCTGGTTCACTTCTCCCAGCCTGGCTGTGTGCTGAGGTCGAGCTGGGACTCGTGCTTTGTCTGGACTCAGTGACTGCTGACTTCAGCCCAAGAGCTGAGTGAACCCACCCCATCTGACCAACACAGCCACAGCCTCGCAGCCCTGGGGCCATTGTCACCATTTGAAGTCTTATTGCATTCCTGAGGGAGCATTCCCAGCTTGGAGGATGAAGCAGAGGCCAAAATACAAGGGGGAAGTTGAGAAGTTTGGATTACACAAGCAGAGCAAACTTTGCCTTGACTTTTGGGCTGGGCATCCATCACCAAAACAGAGGAATGTTTTTGTGTGAGTTAGAAATCATCACCAAACCTTCCCAGACAGGCACAGCCACCATTTTTGCCTCCTTCAATATAGATGGGGCTGATGATGGCATGGGATATCTCTCTGACTCTCTCTCTCTCTCTTCAGCCTGGGAGTGGGGTTTTAAGCAGGCTAACCCAGTGTGTTTTCACAGGCTCTCTGAAGTGCACAGCCTGAGAGATCCTACCCTGGTGACCACACAGACACTCTGCTTGCATCAGTAAATGAAGTGGTGAGAAGTTATTACAAGGATTGGCTGCTGGTCCAAAAGCTCTCTGCTGGGGCAGCCAAAATGCCTCTGCTGGTTCCTGAGCTTCCTCTTGTAGTGTCTGTGATTTCATAATTTGGGGGTTCACAGTCCATAGGGGAGTTGAACTCGTGAAGCAGCAAAAGGGCAGATTTCTCAACAAGACCTCAGAAAGAAGCTAAAGTTAGGAATGCTATCAAAATGTCATTTGCTGTCATTATCCATGGAGCCAAATCATAGAACAGACAGAGAAGGGCCAGGCCAGGGCTCTGCCAGAGGCAGCTGAACAGAGCAGCCTCTCTTCCCACCCCTGCTCCACTCTATTTAGAGAGGACTAAACAGGTATCTCACCTTTTCAGGGGCCCTGAAATATTTGCCAAAAGGATATTCTGGCTGAGCTGGGAGAAGTCCCAGGCTTCATAGAGAGGCTTCAGCACCTCACCTGCCCACCTCTCCTCCTTCCTGCCAGCAATGTCTTTTTTGAGGACCTGGGATATATTTGCTAAGGACTTTGTCCCTTCCATTGAAGCCTTTTACTTCTGAGCCAGTCTATATTTCTTGTTCTCTTAGGCAATATAAAACCAAAGGTGCAGTTTACTCACATTTCCACTGTAGTTTCTGCCCGAATAAAAAGAAGTAAAATTTGCTCTGTTGCTTGACTGCTTGCTCCCGGCCTGAGGTCCTGGATCTGCATTCCCTTGAGGGCAAGTGGAGACATTTAGATCCCCTGTTTAGCTTGTTTAGCTTAACTTGTGGCTACCAAAAAAAAAAAAAATCAGATCTAGGCTGTCTGGCACTCCAGAATTCAGGACTGTGAAGACCTCAGGGTTTGGTTTCTTAATTATATATTGTCTATATATGAAGCTAAGACAGGAAGCATATGAGCAATAAATTAGAGGAGAAAAACAATTTAGACATTAGGAATAGTAAAAGGTAGTGAAGCATGGACAGCATTAGCTGTGGGATCTGCCATGGAGATCTGTGGGAACAGATTAAATCTTGTCTTCATAGAACTATGGAATGCTTTGGGTTGGCAGGGACCTTTAAAGGTGATCTAGTGCAAACCCCTTGCAATGAACAGGGATACCTTCACCTGGATCATATTGCCTGGAACCTTGTTCAACCTGATGTTGAATATTTTCAGGAATTAGTAATCAGCTAACTCTGTGGGCAACATGTTCCAGTGTTTCACCACCCTCACAGTAAAAATGTCACCCCTGTGTCTAGTCTAAATCTGCCCTCTGTCAGATTAAAACCACAACCTCTTGTGCTACTGCAACAGGCCATGCTGAAACTTCTGTCCCCACCTTTCTTATAAGCTCCTTTTAAGTACTGGAAGGTCACAATAAAGGGTCCTTGGAGCCTTCTCTGCTCCAGCCTGAACCACCCCAACACTTTCAGCCTTTCCTTATGGAAAAGTTCTCCAGCTACCTGATAATTTTCCTGGCATTCCTGTGGACCTGTTCTAGCAGGTACCTGTTATGCTGGGGAGCCCAGGGCTGGAGCAGCACTGCAGGTGAGCTCTCAGCAGAGCAGAGCAGAGCACAGGGGCAGGATCCCCTCCCTCCCCTGCTGCCCATGGGGCTTTTGATGCAGCCCAGGACATGTTTGGCTTTCTGGGCTCCCAGTGCACATTGCTGGGTCATGTCCAGCATCTCCTCCACCAGCAAGCCAAGTCCTCCTCCACAGGGCTGAATGTGGGACATGACTCCTGGGATTGTTTTCAGCCCTTTTCAATGATTTGGTAGCAAGGTTTTCCATAGTTTCAGCTGGGTGCAATTTTTTTCTCTACTTCTGGTCCCAGTGATTCTCTTATTCTCTCTTGTTGTAATGCAGGCTGAGGAGGGTGGAAATATCTCCACATGTAATCTGCAGTCCTTATTTCCTTTGGAATTACCAAAATGATATAAGTACACCTATGATTTATTATCTTCAGTGCCCAACACCTAAATGTACCCTTTGTTTGGATTTCATTCATGCCATGCATCTCTTGTCCCCAGTAAACTCCTTGATTCTTGATTTTGATTTGCAGTGCTCAAGGAGATCTGCTGCCTTGGCAGACTTGCACAGTTTTCTCCATCAGCCATTTGACTTCCTCTGGATTAATTTTATGGGCATAAACAAAGGTTATTCTGCAGTTCTTTTAAGTGTGCTAACCAAAAGCAGGGAGGACAACACACATAGAGGCAATAGAGAGTAGAATGAAAAACCTCTCATTGTATTGTCAGGACTAAAATGGCTTTTTATACCAAAGCTCTGCTTGTCTGAACTTACAGCCATTACCCAGATGTGAGGAGAGGGCACATTTTCCATGTTGACCAGAGCTGATGAACATCTGCTGGATGGACAATATTTCTAAGTCTTTACTTGTTTTCCAGCTTGAGGGAGGTTTTTATGAGTCTGTGACTAATTTGATATCTATCAGAATGATTTATGTTAGTGTTATTAATTGCAGCTACCCAAATGCCATTTTAAGTGATAAGATGAGATCCTTGATGAGATATTGACAGGTATGGAAAGCTGAAGGAGAAAAGCTCTCTAAGGAACAAACCCAGTAGGATTAATCCTGATCTGCCTGAAGTCCACTTATCACTGATTGAAAATGATCTGGTGCCCGTGCAGGCCTTTCTTTAGGCCCATAGGACCTTCTTACAAACCTACATTTGTTCTACAAATGGGTCTACAAACATTCATTAGTTAGTATAGAGCTATAATAAATTCTCAAGTGTCCAAGAATGGACTTTGCAGGACAATAATTACTTGACAATGGCATTTGGGATTTCCTCTTTATGCTGGAAAATAAACTGTTTAATTAAAAGGAAGAGTGGAATTAAAATGATAGAGATGAAAAGACCCTTCAGTAGGTCAGACTGTAATTGGTTCCTTAGCTCAGTGTGGTTCAATGAACTGTCCTGCACTTAGTGGCTCAATTATCTCTATCTAGGGCACTTTTGCAGCATTTCCTAGCTAGTGTAGTGAAAAGGTTTAAAATAGAAATATCTAGAAATATCAGAGGCTTTCTGTTTAGCTTTTCCTACTCAGAATTATGGGAGGGGTATAAAGAAGAAGGAGAAGACAAACTGTGGCATTTTGGTGTATCTCTTGGAATGAAGATGTTTAGACATTTGCTCAGTCTTATCAGGCCAGCCAGGATGTCTGTTGTGTCTGTTTGTGTTCCCTCACACGATTACACAGAACAGCCTGGGCACTGGAAATTCCAGGAGGATCCCAGCAGGGCAGTCACAGGCAGAGCTGGCTGTCAAAGACCATCCCACACCTCCCCTCTGCCTGGCTTCTGGCTTCCACCTCCAAATGCAGGTGGGATTTCAAGGGGATCCTCATTCTCTAGAAGCCCCCAAAGGGGAAGATTTTGGCTTTCTCTGACTTCAGTGGGGGCCTGTGGAACCACTGTCAGGAGCACAACTTTGGGCTCCACTCACATCCAGGACTCTCACAAAATATGGCAATTCTGTGTTTCCCTGAATTGGATCTCCATCAAAGCATGAAAAACAAAATGAGAAATCCTCAGGTATTTCTGGATGTGCCAGTTCTTTCTTGCTGGACTGAAGATCTGTCAGCAGAGAGAAAAATCCAAGCCTGCATGCAGTGAAGTGTCCCAACCTGCATCAGCTTTAATCAAGGTCCCTCTGTGCTGGAAGTTTGAGAGGTCATAGTCAAGGTGTCAAAAGCAGAGACAAGTTCATAGAGTGAAAAGACACTTTTTAGATTCCTTTATCTAGACAGAAATATTTCAACAGCTATTTGGACACACAGAGCAAATCTGAAGGAGTTAAATTCCTCCAAAACATATCAGGCCAGCTGTACAAGGAGGGCAGCTGTGCCCTGCAAGCTGATGTTTAATTCCAGCTCTACCTGTCAGAAGTTTGCCCATGGCAGACTTGCACTGATCACCAGGGAGGGGCCTGTGCTCACAGCAGGGAATTAAAGCAGGCAGAGACCTTGGGGAAAGCCTGCTGTGGGACAGGAAGAATAGCAGCATTCATTGCTTTGAGGGAACCTGGCAGGATGGGCAGCTCCCCCTGTATCTTGGCACTCCTGCTTCTGATCCAGGGACCCTGAAAAAAACTGAAGGGAAAAGAAAGACAGGAGAAGAAAAAAAAAACAAAAAAAACCCCAAAACAAACCCAAACCTCTTTTATTCAGACTTTTAAAAACCTCCATCAAAGGGTTGGTTTGTGTTTTGGACATGTCTCAATGTAGGTTGTCATTAGTGACTGGCTAGCTATATTTGAATAGATGCAAGTGACAATCCAGAGCCTTTTCCCAGCCTTTTTTTTTTTCTCACTCCAGCTTGTAGTTAAAAAAAAGGTTCACTGCAGTCTAAAATACATCTGCAGATGGTGTGTGCTCTCCTTGGCTCCAGCTGGGGCTCAGAGTGAAACACCACAAAATGCCTCTTGTTACCAGCACTTTCTGCCCTGCTATGGTAAGAAACCCTGCTTGGTCTCAGCAGATTTGGATCCCAGCTCCTGGCCCTAATGTTTCATGTGAACTTTTTGGATGGCACACGAGCCTCTCTGGGGTTTGCCAGTTTCTGATTATAGGCTGGCCCTTGGGAGCCAGAAACAGAGCAATTGTCATCCTACCCCAAATGTGGGCTGCATCCCAGGACCCCTGAGGTCAGCAGATCAGCAGCAGTGGATGTTAGAGGGAGCATGAAACCACAACAACTCTGCTGAAGCCCTTGAAAGGTGAGCAAAGTTCATTGCCCTTCCACTTCCAGTAAGTCTGGAATTTGGATTTTGATCCACAGAGGCATTTAGGTCCCTGACTCTCAGTGGTTTCCCTGCCATGGAGCAGGTTAGGAGCTGAGCCCCTAAATAACTGATGGCTGTGAGCCCAGTCTCTCAGTGTGCTCAGATGTATCTAACATTACTTGTGTTATTGTTGTATATTGAGATCCTGACTGGAATCTGGGCTCCTTGAAATAGAGACAGGGACACAGAGGCTGGGATTAAGGTGGCCAAGTTTTGAAGTTCATGGTGTGGGTGCCACATCAGAGCTGTAGACAATGGAAGCAGTACAGAAAATACAGGTTCTGTAGAGTGGGATATCACGAAGTAGTCACCTAAAGCTGATCTTTGAGAAAGTCTCTTTCTCTTCATCATCTGCAAGGGAAGTTGGAGTTACATCTGTGTTACTGGTCTATAAATTTAGATATGAGGTGTCCCATTCAGAATGGAAGGCAATTCCTTCTCCAAAGAGGTCATGATGCTGTATCATTGAGGCAGCTTGAGCTGGGCTCTGAAAAGCAGAGGCAGTGAATTTTAGATTAGTGAATTTTAGGCAGTGAATTTTAGTTAAGGTCCAGCCAGCAGAGCCAGGAGTTGGCACAAGCTGTGGCAGTCAAAGTTGTTAGCCACTCCTGAAATCTTGGTCTGCCTGGTTTTCTCTCTGATCCTCTTCCCCTCTCTCCTCTTGCTCTCTGGCTGAGTTGTTTGGATTATGTGAAGTGCCAACTCTTCTTTCTTGCAGCCTTTGCCCAAAAACTCCAGCAGGGCACTTTATATCTGGTTTCCAACATCTTTGGAGCAGATGAACAAGTTTTAGAAACCTAATTCTCCAGTGGTAGCAAATAGGAACATTTTACCTGACCTCAGTAAGTTTTTAGATCAGCTGAGGCTGAAGCATTTTATCTTCTCTTATGTACTTCAAAGAAGGTGGCAAAACATGAAAATGTTTGCTGAGTTTTGTTTTATGGATTATGGGAAACTTTTTGATAATTTCTGAGTTTTCTGGGGTAAACCCTAAACCACCAGCTCTTCACATGTTCTGCTCAGATGATCTCAGAGCAGATGGTGAGAGAGTATTTTCACTTCAGCCTCTCCATGTGTACTCAGGCAGTTCAGCTCCACAGACCTTGATCCCAGCCCGGGCCTGTGGCCATTCCTGCAGGACACATGCTGGATGACAGCATGTTTTCTTTTCTCACATCATATGCTGGGTGTGTTTCCATCCCTTAGATAAACTTTATAGTGTTTCTATTTCCCTTTCCCCCATGGTACTGATTATCCCAGAAATAGATAGGCACTGGAAAGCTATGTTCTGGATCTGAACTATTTCTGCATTGCATCTGGCATTGTGACTGGATCCATTTTTGGGAATGTGATAATTCTGTGTTTGCCCTTGTGCCAAATTTTCTGTCTTTAAGTCTTATTTTTTTTTCCCAGGCATGGATTGATTTTTCTTTTTTGTCACTTCAAGCACTTCTTGTTTGAATTGTTTTGTTTTCATCTTCATCTTTCCACTTGTGCATCTTTCTGCTTCTTGTTTTTGTTAACTTGTGCTGTGTCACCCACCCTGGTCTCACAACAGGGACTAACAGCACCTTCTGCAGTTAAAACACAGCAACAGTGGGACACCATGTTCTAAAGGGGAAAAAAAAAAGACAAAGGCTACCTTTAAGTTTAGCCCTGCCTGCAGAGAATCTCAAACACTGGGTGAGATGCTCACCTGCTGGTCAGACTGAGATTTCAGCACTCTGCAGTTATTCTGGAAGGACGCGAAGCTTCCCCAGGAGGAATTTGATACAGAAAACGTTGGTGTCCTTTTGGGAAGAGCAATGCTTCAGTGTTGGGTTTTCTACCCAGATGAGTGTGGGATGGGGTTATCTAATGCCTGTGGAGAGGATGGCACAGATGTTTCACTTGTATTGTTTGTTTCAGGGAAGATGTGTCTGTGTCTGGGACAGAGCCAAACACCAGACAAGACAAGACACAACCAAAATGAGAGCCCAGTGGCAAGAATGGGCTGGAAAATGAGTGATCACACAGGGGCAACACAAGGTGCCACCAGAGTCCTTTTCTGCAGGGATTTACTGTCCCTTCCCTGCACAGCACACAGCCATCACCAGAGTGACACTGCCTGCACTGCTCACCCAAACCCAGCCTATCACCTCTCCAGATTAATTTTGGAGTTGTTTTCCTCAGTTTGGCATTTCTCAGGGTTACAAGCAAACTGGGCAAAAAAAAAATAATGTTCCAAGACGGAAAAGATGTGACATGGTCCATGGGGAGGGGAGCTGGGTCTCCTTGCTCCTCTCCAATTGCTGCACAAAAGGGATACCAGGGAGAAAAGAGCTCCTGCCTGAGGCAGGGAGAGTGACCCCTCTGAACAGATAATACCATCACAACCACAGACCTGCAGTCTTTGGAACAGGCCAGGCTGCTCCAGATTTTCTTATTGAGATGTTTTCCTTCTCCAGAACATGCAACAGAAAAGGAAGACAACCCTTTGCCATATTCCCAAACAATCTGCTAAAGTTCAGGAAACTGGATCAAGAGGTGAACATTGCTGAGCTGTGTCTGCCACTGCTTTGGCTCCATAAATGACCTGGAACCACAGCCTGCAAGTGTTTGGTGTAGGGCAGGGAATCCCACAGGACTGTAGAGAAATGACACTAACAGGAAGTGGAAAAGTAATGGTTTGCTTCTTCAGGATGGTGGTCCAGGGATTTCTGGTGTATCTTCCCACCTATGAGCTGATATTGACTTTTAAGTTTACTTCCCATGCAAAGGTAACTTCAGTCTCCAAGATCACTGCAGCTTTGGAGGCTCCAGAATGAACTTGGGGCATCTCCTGACAAGGGAGACAGGATTTTGTCCATGACTTGCAAACCTCTTTCAGATCCTTGAGACGCAATTATTATTTCAACACTATTGTGAAATCTTGAGGGTCGTGACTGAAGAAATAATTGGCTGTATGGGAAAAAGGATGAGATATTTCAGCAGAAGACAGGACTATCCAGCATTATAATAATAACATTTTAAAGACTACATAAACAATGGCTATGGGAAAGACATAAACTCTTATGTTTCAGGGCATAATGCTTGTGTGTCAGGAAGCAATTCTCCTTTTAGGCCATTTATTCTGTGACTGGTGGCTGCAACTGGAGTTGGACACCATCAGAATCAATAACCCATGGCAGAGGCACCTCTGATTGTTTGTTACTTCCATGTTTTGCAATTAATTCATTGGGATAAACAAGCTTTTGTTTTCTTCTTGCAAATTTGACCACCTCCCCACTCCTTGTATTCCCATACTTTATATTCTTCTTGGCACTAACTGTGTGCTTTCAGTCAGCATGTTTTAGCTTTCCA
Organism: Agelaius tricolor; assembly: GCF_023055355.1. NCBI lineage: Eukaryota > Metazoa > Chordata > Aves > Passeriformes > Icteridae > Agelaius > Agelaius tricolor. The sequence goes on from NW_027269284.1 coordinate 5,429,814, forward strand.
AGACCGTAAGCCATGACTTGGGGGCACAGTTACATTTACATCCCTTTGCAGATGGCCTGTTTCTAGCACTGTCAGCCCTTGGGTTTTATTTTTTGCTGTCTTTGTGCTGAGGGACAGACACTGTTCAGTGGGTCTTTGTGATTCTAATCTTTTTCATACAGTTTGAGGAGCAATGAACTTGAAAAAACAAGATCCTTTTTTTCCTGGGAGAGAAGGCACCTGAATTTAGGCCTGTCTTTACCACCCACTAAGGATGTGTGTGACACTTTAGGGAGGGCTGAGAGCAGAGTGTTAGTGGTTGCTGTAATGCCCTTTGTTGTCTCCATATAACTCCCATTTCTGTGGGCACCATCTGTTTGTTGGGAAGTTTGGTTTTTTTTTTTTGCCTCGTCACTGCAGGCTTCAGGAAATGCCATCTTGCCAGGTGGCACCTCTATTTGCTGCTGATACAGCAGCTCCAGAAGCAGGTGCAGCTTGTGGGATAATGTAGCTTTGTGCCAGCCCATTACAAGGCATGGCCCATTCAGGGACTTGGATGGGGTTGTTGCTTTAGCTCAGCCCCATTTGAGACGTGGGCATTGCTTCTGAAGTGCCCCTGGCAGCTGACTTCTCACTTTGATTTATGCTAACCTTAGAGCTGCTGGTAATTACATGCATGTTCTTCTATTCAGGGAGTTTTTGCAGTCACCAAGGAGCGGGGACTTCTTCATGCAACACCAGGAGAATGAATTGTTCATTTTAATGGGCATCTCAGACACTTTGGGACACATGAAAAGGCCTGCCTGTGTGCTCCTTCTTGTCATGGAGGAAGGGCTGGTGGAAGAAGAATTGATAATAACACTGCAGCTCTGATGTCTAAGAGTTTCAGCACTAATTTGCTGGTATTTTGTCAGCCAAAATACTGTGTGCAGAACAATGGGTTTGCATAGTGTGATTCTGTGGCTCATTAGCCTAGTTGGATGACTGGCTGGGATTTGTTGTCTTCTTGACATCCCCTACAAATAGTGCAAGGAAAAGAGTGCCCAATGCACATTTTCCATGGCACTTTATTTACCTGAACTGAATCCAAAGGGTCACATCAGAGAAATGGTCAAAAATCCTTTTCATACTGGTGTGTCCTCTGTGAGTGCCCTAAAGATATCATTTAGCTGGTGTTTTACACAGGAAGACTTGTTCTGATCTGGGCAGTGACCACTAACATTTCTCTCCTAAGCTGCCAAGCATTTAATATTTTAGGTAACTTATTCAAGTAGACTCACATTGACTTTTTTCATTTTCATGCACTGCTGAAAAAGATCAGATGCAGTCAGATGACTGAAAGAGAAGAAGAAGAAGAAGAAGAAGAAGAAGAAGAAGAAGAAGAAGAAAGAGAAGGAGGAAAAGGAGGAAGAGGAAGGGTTTTTCTAGCAAAAGCAGCACAGGGAAGCCTGGAAAGCTTTGGATTAGGTCCTTTATGTATTTTCATTTCTCCACAGTGTTTAGGTACACATTAATACACAGAATATATATATTAAATGGGCTGTAAGCAGAATTGGTAATATCACTAATAAAAGTCCAATAAAGATATTAACCTATGTGAAAAGAAGGATCATTCTTTTGCTGTGAAAAGATGTGATCATTCCCTCTGCCCACCTATGTTCATTTTTTAAAATCACTTGGCTAATTGCAAACTGATTTTGAGAGAAGAAAGAGGGAAGAACTCCAGTACAATAAAGGTCCTGCAAGTTCTTTGAAACTTCATGGCTGAGTAAAGAATGGAGATGCATGTGAGTGTTCTGAGAAAGGTGAGAAGAGGCCAGATTTTGCCATGGCCAGTCTGTCCACAGGCAGGTGGCTCAGGACAGCCCTGGTGTGTTCTGCTCATTGTCCAGGGGCGCAGGTCAGAGGGCATGGGGGGAACAAGGGGACTTGCAGGGGGGTTGAGTTTCCAGCCCAGCCTGCATGTTGAAGTGAAACCACATTTCCTCAGTCTCTCTCTTTGTGAAACAGCTTCCTGAACGTGGGCAAAGGAATGTATTTTTCCCTTGTCTTGCACGAAATCTCCTGAAATGTTTTGTCTCAAATTGGCTCGAAACTTTTAGTGTGCAGCAGATATTCAGAGCATAACATTTCAGCCCACACAGTTAAATCTGGCAAAATAGGAAGGGACTGAAAGTAGGGTCTGTCCAAGATCACTCAGGAGGGCACTGAGCTGAAAGGGACAAACCCTGCTGCATGTTTCACCCATGTCTGGCTACTTCTGCAAAACGTCACTGAATTTCTGGCTATTATGGCCATCCTTCACTCCAGGCAGATAGGTCTGAGTTTAAGTAACAGAAGTTGTTTACCAAAGCAGGAGCTGCACAGAGGCCCTTCAGAAACCCAGATGTACTGCCTGTGCTGTTTCACTGGCAGCAGAAGGCAAACCTGGAGTCAGGGTATTGTTTTGGCTGAATTCGGAGTGTGTAAAAGCTAATGTGCCAGAAACACCAGAAAAGGAGAGAGGAGATAGTAACAGAAAGCCCCAAGCTGCCAGAATCAGCTATGCACATAACCCCAGCTGACCACAAAGAGGATGTTTTGGGTGTAGACATGAGCAGAAGAAGAGACCAAGAAGACAGGGAGAGGCTCTTCTTTACTTTTTGATTCCCATTATGCCCAGGGAAAAATAAGAACATGACCTTACTCTGCTGATAAACAGGACTGAGTCAAAACCACTCAATTGCCATTTTCATAATGGAAACAGTTTCCATGATCAGAACTATCACCTCTCTACTGTGGCCAAATATTGAAGTGGAAATTACACTGCATTTACATACACATGAAATACATATATATATATATATATAAAATAAAACCACTTCGGACTAAGCATCACTTCACAGGTGTTTGAAAGAATTCTACTTCAATTTTAGTTTATTCCCATTTTTCATGCTGGGTGAGATACATGGGATCAAAATTAGATGCATGGACATAGATATTTTCATCTATGCCAGACTCTGGGGCTGTGTTTTCTGGTTTTTTTTTAATATCCAGGTTATAACTCAAAATAGAGCTTTAGAGTTAGGTCAGACAAGTGTCTCCTGAAAGATCATCTATTGAATAACCTGAGGGTGGCCAGCTCTGCCTTGTAGGCATCTGAATTGGGATTAATTCCTTCCCCACTGATCACCAGGTACATGGCACATAACTCCTGTGCTCAAGTGGGTGGTCTGATCTTTCAGGCCCTGAGCTGAATGACAGGGCTGTTTGCAAGTGGTTTCCATGAGCTCCCTGCAGTTTTCTTTGCAGCCAAACATTAGTTTTTTATGCCTTAGATGGTGGTGAGAAGCTCCAGCCATGACCACGTGCTTGTCTTTCTGCAGGGGATGTGTGTGATGTGTCTCACTTCTGCATTTTAGCAATCCAGACGCTGACCCTGGGCACTGTTTTTCTCTCTGTGGGATGGCTGGTGCCACTGGGTTTGGAGTGCTGTCCCTTAACCCAGCTCAAGCAGGCTTGCAAAGGAAGGAAGGAAGGTGGTGTGGTGGTGAAAGTACCCCCACTGCATGGCAGGAGATCTGAGCTTGACTCTTCACTCTGCCACAAAAAAATATCATTGTTGATCTTGGGTGCGTTTCTTACACTCTCTGCTCCACCACAGTTCCCCCATCTGTAAAAATGTGAAGCATTTTTACCTACCTGGCTGAAAACTGAGGACTTCATAACTGGAACTCAAGGAACCTAGAGGGAAACTCTGGTCTGGATTTGCTCATGACAAAGCATCTACTAACATATTTTCAGCCAGTGCCTGGCAGAGCAGCAATGTTCAGATTTCTGTTTAAATAAGCTCTTTCATCAGATGAAAGAACATACCAGGAACTGGTCAGCAATATTCTCTGCAGAGTGGCCCCTGGAAGGGGAGAGCAGACCTGGGAGTTAATGGCTTCCAGGTAAGGAGAAGGTGCAGAGCTGCAGTGAGATGGAGCTGGGAACAGAGGCTGAGCCAGGGATTGCTCCTCAGCCCTGAGCAATCCCAGTCACCTCTACAGGGGGAGGACAAGGTGAATGCAGCCATTGCTCTTCACCCTGCTGGTGAATATGGAACAATAACTAGTGACTTTTGTTGTTTAACTGGCATGGATCAAAGGCTTTGGTCAGGTTGGCCTTGAAATTGTTTAGGATGAAATTGATTCCTTTCAGCCTTTGAGAGGGTCCAATTTAAGCTGTTTAGCTGAGCAGTGTGGAAAATAGAGCAGTTTAGCTATTATGTGGTCACACTGGAGAGCATTTACGGATATTGCTGGATCCATAACCTCACATCCTCCTGGAAACACCGTTCTTGTTACACTTTCTACGGCTGTTGTTGTGGCCACCAGCGATGAAAATCCAGCCTGTTTTATCCATCATGTTTCTTGGCTTCCATATTTCTTGTATGTCTTATTCACCCCTCAGAACTTTTGGTGCACATGTTCATTGCAGGGCTTCCACTGCAAGCAGAAATGTGTGAGATTTGAGACAGCAGGGCAGGACATGCTTTTGGAAGGTGTCAATGGCCTCGTAGTTTGTAAAGATTAATGTGGCAACAAAAGCTGTCATGACAAAACCCCACATTTCTGAGACACTGATTGCTTGTGCTTTTAACCTAGAGCTTTTTAGGCTGGATACAGTAGCATCTTGTTTTACTGCAGATGTGTAAAGATTATATGAATATTTACAATGTGTTTTCTGCACTGGAAAGTCTCTTTGCTCATCCTACCTGAGGGATGGTTTCTTCCAGCAATAATGGAAATGACTGCTTTGTGAAGCCAGGACAGTCTGAAAACAGAGGCTTATTTTTTTCCTTAGATGCATCTTACATCAATTCTCAGCTGCCATAAGATTATAGAGAGTATGAATTTGTGAGCTTTATACTGGCTGAGAATCTGACCTAAATTTTGGAAAATGGATTATATAGACAAAAGGGAAATGTTAATTTGGACTGCTTTCTGGGAGGAAAAGAATGTTTCTCTCTTTACAGCTTGTACCTCTTGTGGAGGTACATGGAGGAGCAATGAGATAAAATTGAGAAAGGAAAATTTGGGGTGACTGCTAGTAAAGTGAGGTGTTAATCTTTCCACATGAGGACATGATGATAATTTCCCAGCAACATGCAGAGGGAAAAGAGATGGAAATGGTGAAATAATAGAAAAGGCATCTTGGTTCAATTGGCACTGGTTTCATTTGGGTATAAAATGAAGAAGAACAGGAGAAAACAAATAAAACATGAGTCCTTTTCCAGAATAAAATAACCTCGTGATGTGATTCTGAGCCTGGGCTGCCAGCACTAATTGCTGCCTCAAAGGCATAAAACCCCTGCTTTGAGCAACTGCCCTCCTTGACAGGATGAGGACTTCTCCTGCCTTACCAAAATGAGCAGGTTGGTTCCTTGGCAAGAAATTTTACACCAGGACTGGACGGAGGGGAGAAGAAGCATAACCCTATCCTGGCAGACAAATGAGCATGGGTGATCTTAGAGGCCGTTTCCATCCCTGTTTTCCCCATTTTTCTCCAGAGTGGTTAAACCTCAAAGCAGTCAGTATTTATCCAAACACTTCCATTCTGAAAAAACTGGGCTTCTGGCAAGATTTCCTGCCCTCCCTTGTGCTGATGGCTGGAAGTGCTCTGAGGGCACTGGTGTATGAAATGTCTCCTTACTCCCACTTCTGGCACAACTCTTAGGAAGTGTACAACCATGCAAAGAAATAAAAATAAAAGGCCTTGTGGCTAGATAAATCAGGTAAACTCAATCTGAGAGTCTGCAAGAGGACTTGCTTGAAGCTTTTTATCCTTGATATTGAAGCCAGACCCTGTCCCTGGTTTGGATGTTGCTGGTACAGTGCCCATGACTCTTATTCCTGGGGGAGACCATGCCCCTGGCTAAATATGGGTGACATGAGGGACATTGCCTTCTCCATGCCCTCTGCCCCTGCTGATGGAGGAAGGCTGTCCTCCACAGCCCAACACACTGTCCCTAAAGTCACAAGAAACACAAATGAATGTAGAATTTTCAAAACAATCACCTAATTTCCTGAAAACGTATATGAGGTTTTGTATTTAGACTGCTGGAGAATCTGGAAAGAAACCATGTTTGATTATTAATTAATATGGATGGGGTTAAAATTAGCAGCCTCTCCTGCAATAAAAACTTGGTTAAATCATCAACATGATCAAGTACTCATAACACCCATGTCTGTCTTTATTTATTACAGGGTTGGGAGACATCAGCTTAATCTCTGGCTCTGCCAAAGCAGGTCTCCACTGGAGATTGATGCTGCTACACTTCACTTTGGATGAGCTGGGTGTGCCCATACCAGAGTCATCTCCAACCTGGCAAAGGCAGCTTGTCTGTCCCAATCACAAATAGCTCTTTCTTCCAAGAATGATGGTTTGGTGCCATGGGGAGTTGTCTCCTCCTGCCCAAAAATGATGACTTGTGTGAACAGCAGCTGCTCATCCACTGCCAAGGACGTGCCGTACGTAAATCTGGTTATGTGTCAACTGCTTTAGAAGAGTTTTCACTTTATGCAATGGTTCATTTTATCAAAATTTAATTTAGGTGATGTTTAAAACAACCATGCCTCCATCTTGGCTGGGACCTTTGGTGTCAGTGGGGCACCATGACAATGACATGGTGCTCTGAGGGACGGAGCTGCAAACAAACGATGGCCACGCTGGTTGGGCAGGTGCCAAGGAATGGCTGACAGGGATGATGTGCCATGGAAAAAGAGCAGGGATAGCCTGAACATGTGTATTTGTTTGGACAAAAAAAAAATCTATGGAGGGAAAAAGGGGTATTATTGATAAAACACTAGCCAGGGACAAAGAGCTGGGTTAAATACCATTGCTGGCACAGGCTTTGGGTGTGTGCCCAAGAATAAGTCATGGCACCTCCTGCCCTGGTTCTCAGCCCAAAAAATGGAGATGTGGCAGAGGATAATAACAGCCCCTTTCCTTTATCCTGGCTTTGTGTGTCAAACCAGCAATCCTGGGGGAAGGGGCTGCATCAGGCACAATAGAGGCTTGTTCCCTTTTCATCATGGCTGTGCAGCAGACACAGGTTGTGCTGTACCAAGGCTTCTTTCAAGGTTGTTTTGTTGAGGCCAGTATTTAACTCCAGGCTTTAGAAACAGAAAATGAAAAGACACAACTGTTTAAAAGGTCAAATTGTCCACCTGTTCTGGGCAGGCTGAGTTTGGAGTGTGCACTGTATGACAGTGACAATTTTTCTGAGGTCAGAGATGTGAGTTCGATGGCAATTTGCAGAGCAAAGCAGTGATTGCAGCAAAACTCGATTGGCAAATCTCTGAAAGTTTGAGCTTGGCAAAACTTAGCTTTCCTTCTGGGACAGCATTTAATTTTAAGGTTAGGTCATTTTTGTCCAGGACTTACTTTCATGAGAAATTCTCTCCCAACTGGGAAGGTAACTTATACCTTGTGACATAATTAAAATGGAGAGGATGAGTTCTGATTCTTGATTTTGTATTTAATTTTGATTTTGTGTACGACCACTAAGGTAGAGACAAATACTGAGTTCACTCTTTTCTCCACCATACTTTTTTCAATAGGAATAATATTTATTTTCTTTAGTCCTCAAATGGAAGCAGCTGCCACAGTGAGAAAGAATATTGTCTTTAAATTTTGAAAGGGAAAATATCCAAAGACGTTTTCTTCTTATTATTTTTACCTTTTCCTTAAACATTGTGTTTTTGAAATAAAGAGACGTCAAAAAAATTTTAGCAGTTTGTTGCAATACCTTTTTTTCCTGCATTTGTGGGTGGATCCATTGCATAGATCCATTACAGAATCATAAAGAGCATGAGCTGTTCTAGAATACCTCTGTAGAATGACTGTACTCGTGTTTGGAAGAAAACCCATAAAAATGCAAAATAGTTCACTAACACTTATTTTAGAAATACTGATAATAGGCAAGACAAGTGTTACACTCTGATCACAACCTGAAGTAACCTTTCTGAAAACTTCTGAGAGGATAAAAAGATCATATAGAAGAAGAAAAAAAGAGTAACACAAGTAGAAAAATTTGAGAAAACTCCAGAAAAACTTATTTTCAGTTAACCAAGATCAATGCACAAAGTCTAAAAAAGCACTGCATATGGCTGATAAATTTCAATGTTATTTTGTTTCCATTTTGAAATATTATGGAGTTGTGCTAAGCAAATTCCTGAGGCTGAAAGAAAACTCAGGTACTCCAAACAAATACCATTTGAAGTGAATGTTTTTTGGCAAAGTGTTTCACAGTATGCATTGAAAAATTCCATCCAAGATATTTTGATACCTTGTTTTAGGAAAAGAAAATGCTGAGGATTCAAAGTAAAATAAGACTGCGGGGGAAAGAAAATTAATCTGTTTCCTTGGAACTTCTCTCAGAATGTTACAAATCCTGCAGAAATTTATGGGTAGCCAGAAGCATCAACTGAAGGCCTCACCATTCACCAGCCTCTTACCAAAAGTGAACATGAGAGAACATTTCCATGTTGTGGAATATTCATGATGATTTTATGATCGAGAGAGGTCAAGCTCAGACAAGCTCCTTAGGAATGCAGCTCTCCAAACTTCCTCAAAAATCCTCAGCATCCGGTGTGTTTTGTAATATCTACTCATTAATCACTACCTTAGACTATTAATTAATCCTGGCAACACCTTTGTCAGATGGGGAAAGTTAAGGCAAGATGAAGTTAAATTCCAAATCACAAGGGGATTCCTAGCTGGCTCTCAAGAAAACAACACAGAAATCACAGGCATTTCTAAACAATAGGTGAAGCTGGAATTTTAGAGATATTCAGACACCATACCACTAAAACCAGGAGATGTTTCTACTTCTGCTGCAGTCAGCATTTTGAGAATTTTCTCTCTTCTGTACCACAGAAAAGATTTATGTGTTTGTGGCATATATTACAGAGCTGTAGGAAACACTGAAGCCCATTCAACACTTGGAATGAGCACACTGAAAGTTGTCACAAATTATCTGGGATTAGAGCTGAGTACTTCTAGCCAGACCCTCCACTACTGAAAGTTAATTGGTGAAACTTGCTTTTATAGGCTGGCAAGATGCCAGTGTACCTCAGCTGGAGGTCAGGAGTCCCATCCTGCTCCCTGGCTAGGCAGAGGCAGGGTTGGAGAATTTCAAGGCTGCTTCCATCCTTCATTTTGGGTGACAAGCTGCGATGGGTCTTTGGAGTTGGAGGGAAAAAAAATTGAGAAAAATCACATTATTTCTTCCAATTGCCTGATTTAGAGGAGTTTGTGGAAAGAGCTGTAGAAGCCCTGGATGATCAAAAGGACTGGCATGGCCAGGAGAATCTCCTCCCCTCCTCCAGACATGGGCTGTGCGCAAGGTTTGGCTGTGGACAAGAGGTACCTGGTCACGTCTGCATGCTCGTAGGATGTTTAAAATTTAATTTTAAAAAAGAAACTCAAATTAGTACAAAGAAGCCCAAATTAATAGTTCCCAAAGGTGCCTATTTTGCTCTACTGGCTGGCTTGAGTTCAATGGGATGAAACCCAGCCCAGGTGCTTCATCAGGTTCTGCTTCGGGGGCTTGTTCCTCTGTGAGTTATTGACCTTCAATCAGCTCTGATGGTCCAGCCTTAGGGTGGCTTTGCCTGAATCAGCAGCAAAAGCAGAAATCCAAGGTTTATTTCCCAGCTGTGGACAGCTTTCTCCTCACCTTGTCTGCAAATAGGAAGTGACAGGTCATAAGGCTCCTCCCTGGGGTCTTGTGGGACCCCCAGGTATGGGGCTGCCCTCAGCATTGTGCCACCCTGTGCCTGCAGGGACAGCATTGAGCATGATGAGGATGCAGCTGCAGCTGAAGCATTTCTTGCCCAGACACCAGGTCCACACAAATCCTCCCATTTCTGTGTCACACCAGGACCAGGAGAAAGCCTTGAAAAATGAAGCTGCCAGCATGAGAGCAGCAGGGGAAGGCTCATGAGGACCTTTCTGGAAAGCTGAAAACAGGAAATATTTAATCAAGCTCTGAGGGGAAAAAAATACTTTAAAAAAAAAAAGGAGAAGAAAAGTCAGTCTCTCTCTGAGCAGCCAGGATGTTTGTGAAATCCCTGCTCCGTTTATTATGATGCTGAGTTTCAGCTGGCTGTTTTATTGAAGGCAGCTGGGACACATTACTTGCGCATTAACACTGAGCCAGCTTTCATTTTAAAACTCACCCATTGCTGGGAGCTTTCCTTAATGCCTTCCTGCTGCTGCCAGCTCCATAATCCACACCAGCAGCCTCAGGGGAAGATCACCTCTCCTCACCATGATTCTTATTTCCGGGGAAAGGCCTCATCAAAATCAGCCTGGCCACTCAGGAACGGGGCTGGCGCTCTCCCGGCCGCGTCTCCGAGGTGGAGCACAGAGGTCGGTGGTGTCCCTGCCAAGAGGACATCTGCTTGTGGAGCAAACCCCTTCACACTCCTCTGCAGCTCTCCCTCAACTGCTTTCCAGGGATGTATAGAGCTTTCTGCAATATAAACTGTGTTTCAGTACATCACAAATCAGAGTGATGGCTCCAGTGGATGGGGTGGAGGCTGGCACGCCTGGTTGGGAGGGTGGTGGCGAAGGAGCATCAGGGGTTTGTCCCTGCAGGGGTGCTGGGGTTTGGCACCACAGTCTCTGTCCCTCAAGGACACGGCCAAAATGTTCTTCTCAGGGATCTGAGGAGTTACTGAAGTCCCTTATCTTCAAATTGTTCTGGTTAAAGAATCACTCATGTGCAAAAGGAGAGAGGGAATGCGTCTCTCTTGTGCCCCTGTGTCTCTCTTGTGCCCCCAGCCCTGTAGCTTGGGACATCAGAAGCTGTCTGGGCCCTGCCTGCCATCCTGGTCCTGGTCCTGAGCATGGCTCTGAATGCATTCTGGGAACCCAGGGGTAAAATGCTGCTGTGAATTTGGGTCACAGTGTGGGGAAGGGGTCAAAGGAGTGATCACACCTCTTCACACCCCTTCTTAGCTTGGTGTCAGAACAAGACTGGTGCCATCACACAGCACGTTGGGTGGTGCACATGTGTGTGTTTTTTTCCCTAACTAGTTTGGAACTCACAAGCTGACTTCAACTAAACATAACTGAAAGGCAGAAATTTCAAAAGTATTGAGCCCTTACAAGTGAGAATACGCTGTGGGCTGGAGAAAAGCAGTTCTGTGAATGCCCTTGCTGACAGGCTGCACTGGGACCTCAGGCTTCATTAGGCACTTGGGAACACAAACATGCTCCAGTAGGTGGTTTAAGTGTAGAGGACAGTTCCATTCCTTATGCCTTACTTGCTCACCCTGCTCCCATGTCCAGGAAAAGCTCTTTTCCTTTTACATGGGACTGCCCTATGGAACAAGCTGCCCTGACAATGTGTTTCTTCCTGACATATCTTAGCTGGTAATTAGCTGATACCATTTCATTTCACAGAATGCTAGATGCTTCCTCATGCCATAAAAATATCAAAATCCTTTTTCCCCACCTCAAATCTCTTTGTGCCTTAATTTATAAAATCACACAACAGGCTCCTCAGGTTATTAACATCCATACAAAAAAAGAAGGGGTTTATTCCTGTAAAAGCATTTGTTTTGTCTTATTCTCATGCATTTGCACTTCTAGAGAGGATATTCATTATTTTATACCATATTTCTTTATGCTTTTTCTCCACAGAAAAAGGCCTTTAGGTTTAGTGCAGCAACACTCTACAGAGAGGCTAGATGCCAGGGAAAGCCAGAGGTACTAATCAGAGCCCTCCACAAGTTCTTCTTGGAAGGGAAACCACTGAACTGCTGCAAAATGTTTATTCGGTTCATTAAATATTAGGCTTAGTAGTGTAGAGCTGTAAACCAAAATGTGGCTGATATGCATACAGAGACTCAGAAGGAGATGTTTGTATGTAGCTGTGTAATATTTCTGAAAACTTTCCTCACCAGGTCAAAAATCATGGATTGAGAACCCTTACAATTTTGGTTTCACTGTATCAGCACTGCTCAAAGGAAAACCAGTTCTGTGGAAAATTTTTGAGGGTCCCCAAAGACTTTGACATGGAGCAAGATGGAAGAGGAAGGAGGTATGTTCCCAACCCTCCCAGGCAGTCACCTAAGGATGTTTGTGTTCCCTCTCAGAGGCCACTGGGCAGCTGACCTGAGCTTTAATGACATGTCTCACCAGCTCTGGGAAATGCAGAGAGGTGAAGGAGCTACCCTGCTGTTCCTTTTTGGGTAAAATTTCCCTTTGCTTGGGTGCTGCTCAAGTAAAGGAGTGGGCTGTGCTATGACCATCAGCTTTCATACAGAGATTATCTTTTGCAATACTCCTTCAATTCCAGTGCCTTGAAACACCTTGTCTTCCTCAGCTGCTCCATGACAATGTCATAATACTCTGAATAAATGTGAAGTTTCTGTTGTACACCATGTCTCCCGTGTTAGCAGGGAATTAATTACTGGAGTTCAATACAGGAAAGAGCTCTGCACTTCATTCATTGCAGTTTGCTGTAATGAATTCAAGAGCAATTGTGTCAGGGCCCTGAGCTCAAGTAAATCTACATAACTGCACTAGACCAGGTGATGATCTGCCCTATTATTTTTCTTACTGTGCTGCAATTTGCCTGGGACACTTGGTTTAACATTTACATCCTGAGTCTTGCAAAAAGTGCCAGGGGAAATTTATAACCATGAGTTAATTAACCATGAATCAGTTAATATTTGGGCATGTGAAGTGCTATATACATGCAAGGGATTAAGCTGTCAGAAGGAACTTTGGTTTTAAATCTCTTAGGAAAGTTGTCACTTCTGGCAGCCTGCTGGTCTCCAGGTTAATGCTGTGCAGGGCAACTGCAGGAGCATTGATTCAGGGACAAAGTTCCTCTTGCTTTTTTTAATATTTTCTGGGTTTACTCTATGGGACTCCCATCCAAATCATTCTGACCTTGGGAACCTACTCAAGGCTTTGGTTAGGGGAGAAACTGGTGCACAATGGCTGGGTGAGATTCATGCTTTTGTGCTGTACAGATCACAGTGTTCTGTCAGCTCTGGAAGACAGACAGACACACACCTGTAAGGTCTGCACAGCCCCTGGTGTCTGTGGGGATCTTGGCAGCAACTGAGAGATGAGCTCTGCATAGCAGCCAGGATTCAGTGGTGAATTTAAGGACCCATCTGCTATTGCTCCCCTTGCTGGAAGATTTATACTCTAATCAATCCCACATTTCATTACTATCCTGAGCAGTGCTGTAAGGAGTTAGTGCAGTGACCCCCTGACACTGCCTCTTTCCCTGCCTCATGCTCTGCCCTGCCCCAGAGATGCTCTGTAGATGCAGGCAGAGGTAAACATCTCCACATTAAAGTTCCTCACACCCCCTTGCTGCTGGGATCTTTGTGCTTCCACATAGGCTTTAAAGCAGCTGCTGAAGCAATTGGGCAGCTGGGTGGATGTGGAGGGACAGAGATGTTAGTTTTGTGTCTGGCTGGCAAACCTTGCTTGTATTTGGGCTGCACTAACTATTAGGATAATATTAGTATGCTTTGTCATCAGGGCAAAGAAGATGAAGGCTAGGAATAAAGTAGGAATGTTTTTAAATCTCGTTTCTGGTGATAAATCCAGCTTAATTGTGCTGTTTGCAAAGTTCTGACTGTGGTCAATGAGCAGGAGGAGGAGGAGAGGCACATCAGAACACGTTGGCAATCAATAACAGAATCACAGAATTATTTGGGTCAGAAGGGACCTTTTGAGATATCTAATTCCACCCCCCTGCCATGGGCAGGGACACCTTCCACTAGACCAGGCTGCTCAAAGCCCTGTCCTTGAGTCTTTGCAGGGACAGAGCACCCACAGCACCTCAGGGTAAATGCACACAGCAAACCTCAGCAGCCCTGAGTCTCTCACCCTCTGCCTGTGAAACCCACTGCAGCAGCCACTGCTGTTTTCAGCTCCTTGCTGGGGCAGGGTCAGCCCTGCTGAGGCTGCAGGTGACCTGCTGGGGCCAGGAAGGGATTAGGGGCTGAGCAGAGCAGCGCTGGGGCTGTGCCTGGAGGTGACATTGCCTCACAGTGACCAACAGCACCACTGGCCCTGCAGGACCTCAGCACAGCCCTCCCCAGGCTTGGCTGAGCTTTAGGATGTTGATGTGGCTGCTCCAAGCTCCCCGAGGTGGCAACAACTGTGTTTCACACAGCTTCAAAGAGCCAGGTTTGATAGAACAAACTCATTTTTTTGCTGCCTACTTGAACCTGATGAACGTCCTGTACGAGCAGCAGCTGCTGACAAATAGTGACAGTTTGCATGAGGAAAATGAGCATGAATGGAGTGTTAATAAAGCTCTGCTAAACTCATTTAAAGCAGGCACTTTCCCAGGGCTGAGAGCTGACTTCAAGTCACTGGAGTTGTGTAACCAAAGGAAGGGATGGAGAACTTCCCTGAATTTCCCTGTCTGTGATAACCCTCTCTAAAATACTTAGGGAAATAAAGTCTGCATAATGATGTGCCATTATTCAAGGGCTCTTGCTACCAGTTTTCTCTGCTCTGCAGGTCAAATTCAAAAGCCTTATAACATTTTTATGGGCAGAGAAGCAGAATAATATTCAGAAGGGTATTTTTTTGCTAGGGGATGGTTTTATAGTTATATATGGGTAGGCAAATGCCTTGGGTAATGTCATGATACCCACCATGTCCATTCACCAATACAACTATTAACCATATTTCCTGAGTTACTCAGTCTTTTGGGGCCCAGTCAGGCTGGCTTTACCACAGGGAATAGCAATTAATGTTTCCTCCCAGGCTAAAGAGTAGATTTATCCCTGTTCTCCTCCAAGTAACTACATGAATCATTAACATCTCAGAGACTACTTGAGGATGATCAAGTATTATTTCTAATGCAGCCATTTTAACAGAAACTGCAGAGTTTTGGCTGTAGGAGGCTGATTTCTCAGTTCTTCAGTTGTCTGAAAGCTTGAGCAATACAAAAATACATGACTTGTAAAACATCAGGCCAGATGTTGCCCTGTTTCTCTGCATGATTATTGCCACTGACAGCTGGGGACTGCTCCCAGGGCAAGAGGCTGCTCCAAGAGCAGGGCTGGAAAGCCCCAGCTCCTGACATGGCAGCTGTGAAAGAAACACAGAGATGGCAACTTCCTGCATCTTCTCCAGCATCTGTCTGCAAATCCACAGACAGAAAGCCTTGTGGGGAGAAGAGGCTGCCTTTTACTTTATTTTTCAATACACTTTCTTGAGCCCAGCACATACCAGACCATCTTATCCTGCACTGGATGGGAATGGATGAGCTGAGCTCTTGACATGACCACAGCATGAATGTTTTCATGCAAACATAAGAACAGCACACAGCAAAGGAGATGGCTAGATATCCAACAGGTTTTCCCCAAAACAAAACAGTTATTAATGATTCTGCAATTTCCCTCAACGCTAATTTCCTGTTTCATGCAATAGATGAAGAATGTCAGTACTTTGTGGACTTCAGGGCTCATTTTTTGTCCTAGATTCCAAGTCCCTGATGGACCAGATACCTATGACATCTTTGTGACTGGCTACAACCCAAGATGTTTATTTCTTTTTCCAACATGTCATTTCTAACATTTTGCCTCCCTTGATTCTAAATCTCTCAGGTTCCAAGAACCTGGAATTTCACCCAACCCATGTAGGAGCTGGTTTGGCATTCCCTCACCCCACACCTGCCAGGAGCAACCTTACTAGAAGAAAGAAAATTGTATCAATGCAAGATTAGGATCAGATCAGCTCGAGGCAATTCCCTTGGAAAAAAACCCAAACAAACAAGCAAACAACAAAAACAAAACATGAAGTTAGCTCTAGGATGAGCCCAACACTTGATTGGCAGAAGTCTCTGGCTACAGAAGGGTTTGGGATATGGTGCCTTCATTAGTGTGACTGATGGAATTGCAGAGAATCCCCATGCACAGCCACAAGGCCCAGGCAGGCCATTAACACAATTCCACTGCATTTTTCTTAAACCCATTACTATTGTGGAGAACCATTTCTTTCCTCCAATTTGTAGATTCATTTCACAGGGAGTGATTCTGCAGGAACACCTTGTGGTTTAGTTCAGTGTAACCCAAAGTCAGACTGAGGTCTCCTGAAGGAACACTTTAATTTCTCTTACAGTCTCTCCCCTCATGCTCAGTCTGTTGGCAGCTCAGAGCATGCACATGTACATTTCTTATGAGATCCCTGATGACCACAGGGAAAAGGTCCTGGGAGATGCTGGAAATGCATGTGCTGTATGGAAACTGTATCTTACCCAGGTGCACAGCTCTTGAGAAGCCTGAGCCTCTGAGGAGCTGAAAAACTCTCTTTCCTGTGTGGGAGGAAAAGGTTTTGCAAAGATTGTCAAATGGGAACAGAAAGGCTTAAAACATAGACAAGAAATAGGTATAATTTGCCTGTCATTCCTTAGGCTGTTGGGTTTTACAGGCACATTCATATGAAAAACAATTAAAATTCATCTTCCACAATAAAATGAAAAGAGCAATTAAAAATCACCCAAATAAACCCCAACTATGAGAAGCTATCTACATAGGAAACTTGCTTTATTATTGCAGCAGAGGCAAACCATGCCAAATAAAGTTTAGCCCCTGATGTGCTGGGCACTGCAGAGAGATTGACAGCCAAAACTTAGTACAAGGGACATGTAATCTTTGTAGTCAGAACACCACACCATGTGTTCCAACAGATTTTCTCACATGAAAATTCCAACTGATTTTCTCCCATGAAAATTGTAGCCTCAAAATATTAAACAACTCAGTGGCACAAAACCAAAAGGCAATGCTAAAATCAGAAATGAAATACTGCTGTGCTGAATTCTGATCCAATGGATTTGTGAAAGTGTGCAGTGGCTCAGGTACTTCACAGTGCTCAGCAGCTCCTGTAGATGTGTTCCCAAATAAAAACATGGCCCTGCACAGAGACCTCCCCTCTTCCCTGTGATAACTCCCCCATGAAACAATGCCTTTGTTTAGTTTTTGCCATCAGGAGCTGCTTCAGCCTCTCCCATGCACACACCTGCCTTCAGTTCCTTTCTGGATGCAGCTCAGCTGTGTTTTCACTCAGGTGCACTCTGCTTGTTAGCAACAGCAGCTCCTCTGTCTGCTGCTGGCATCATCTTGCTCCTTCCCTCCAGAGCAGCAGCAGCTGTTTCCTCTGCATGTGTGAAAGTCTTTACACTACCCAAGAACTGCTAAATACCTCTAATTGCTCGTGTAATAATCTCGGAGTGGAGGACATGAGCTGGATAATTCCCATCTGTAGATGCAGACTCTCACCCCCCACTCTGAGGAAGCACAGAGGTGGAAAAGAGGTTGTAAATTGTTGGAGGAGCTGATCCTCCCAGGGAGGGTCTTACTGATTTGGGGAAGAGCATATGGAAATTGTAAATGTGGTGTGCTTGTCAAAAGTAATTCCCTTCCTATCACTGATTTGCAGCTTAACTACAAATTACCTTTTGTATTTCATATCTCTGTGTTGCTTCTTCCATGAATTTGCCCAGTGGCTTCTTTGAACCTGGGCAAATGTCTGATATCGAGAGTACCATGTGTCAAGGAGCTCCAAAGTTTAACAGAGAAGCCTTTTCTTGTGTTAGAATCTGGTATTTTTGTGTGGTCATTAATTGTTCTTCTATCAGAAGGGGATCTACTTACTGTGGACTCTCCACATATCACTCTTGAGCTCAGAAGTTTCCAGCACCTCCTGATTTGTCTCATAACTCAGTAGCTGTGGAAACCAGCAAATGATGAACTCAGCTGCCCCACTTCACTGAACTGCACGAGGTCAGATCTATCACTGTTTATTTTTCTTGGGTATTTTTCTCCTAAAATTATTATCTTTTTTTTTGTTGTTGTTTTTTAATGATTAATGCTCTAATACTCATTAAATGCTTGAAAATTTAGATAAGCCACTGTATTATAACTCTCTTAATCCTTTTCTATACTTTGCCTTCCTCTTCCAGCCTCCTGAGGGTTTAGACTTGCAGTTTGAGAAGCTACTGCACAGCATCTGAGACAGTAGGCAGTATCCTTAAATTGCCTTTTATAAGACTGAGACTTTTATTTATGATCAGTTTGTGGTTTGAAAAGGAACTGTACACCTCTTCAGCAGCTCTTTCACAGCTCATAGAGCAGCATATCAACATCAGGAGCTGAAGTTTACCAAGTCTTAGGAGATCAGTGAGCCTTAGATGTGCTTCAAGCCTTGCCATCTCACTGAAATGTTGATGTTTCTGCATTGCAGGGAGCCAGGAAAAGCTCAGTTTCATGTTTTCCTTGTCCTTGATCTTGATCTAATACTTATCCAGGCTTCAGAGATTTGGAAACAGGTACAGAGACTTGGGCTGCATCAGAGGACAAATCTTGGGCAGAAACTGAGGTGAGTTCTGCTTTCCTTTTCCTTGTGCTTTACACCCAAGCTTGGACCTTACTGAAGGCTAAGAAACAATTTGCAAATTGTTAACTGAGGGGTGTTGATGAATGTTTCATTTCACAGAGGAACTGGAAGCAAGGTTGTTTCCATGCACAATTTAACAAGGAGATGAAGATGAAAGGAAACTGTACACCATCCATCTTGGATCCTAAAAGTCTTAATTGCTAAGGAAAGCAGAGGCATTTTGCAGTATCACAGGCCACAATAGGATTTTTATTTTATACCTCATAACCTGGCATTTCTTTTCAGGAGTAATGACACACCTAATACACAGCAGAAGAAATCCTTGTCAGGTAATCCAGCTTTGAAGCAGAAGAAACAGTGAGAACAGCATCACTCATAACAAAACACTCATCCCAAGGAATGCCAATGGAAACAGGCTCCTCCTGCAGGTCTGCTCACTGCTATTTATTCAGCATAGGCTGTGAATTAACGGCAGAAAGATAAATGGCATCAAACTTTGGTAATGACAGACAGCACAGATAGGATGTACAGGCTTGAATTCCTCCATAGCCACATGAAGCAGGAGTAATTAGAACTGGCTGGACAATTGCCAGCAGCGTGTTCTCATTGAGAAATAAAATCCTATTACAATGCAAGTACTAAACTAAGTTGCACAGTAATTTCAGTAATTTTGAAAGTCGTGTGCTGGAGAAAGGACCAAGTTATCAGATTTTCAAAATGAACCTCAGACAGAATAACACATGATTTTTTTTTTGTTCACAAATTATGTTTTGGTTTGGAATTTAAAGCTATGTACTTGGAAATGAAAAAAAAATCCCAACCAACTGACACTGTGTAATCAATCCTAAATGCTATTTTCCATCAAAGATTTCTCCATTTACTGAGCAGTAGAAAGGGAGGGATTATTTTAATGTGGCATGAAGATAGATGTCAGCCTCTCAAAAAAGATTAATCTCTACTGTCAGTGGTACCCAGGCCAGGGAGCAACCTCTGGCTCCAGAGAAATTCAGTGCAGAGAGTTTTGCATCTGTAACATTTAGGGCAACTTCTAGGAGTGAAAAGTCTGAGTCCATGCTGTGTGTCCAGGCACAGAAATCTGTGTTTGTATTGTGGAGGGAGGTGTCTCTGGCTGTACAGGGTGCAGTACTGGATGTGCCCAGTGCCCTGTGGCCATCCATGACCAACTGCTGCAGTTCAACACTCACAGAAAACTTGGATTCTCTCTCCAGATGGCAGACCTTGTTGCATGGGGAATGTGTCCTGCAAGTTTTCTGGCTGCATCATCTCTGCTCAGATCTGAGTCCATCGCTTCTGAGCTAATTCCTGTTCAGTGGAAAAGACCTTTAGTTGTTCAGAATACTGCTGGCCTCTCCAACTTATTTTCCTGCTGATCAAAAATTTCAGGAAAATACATCCAGATGTCAGGCTTGTCTGTTGAAGGAAGTGGATTTCAATCTTGCCTTTTTACCTAGTACTCTATTGCATGGAAACACACAGCCAATAGCCATTGAAAGGAAGGGGCTGCATGCTAAGATGATTCTTCTATTCTGCAGGCAAACCAAAATACCAATATTCATCTAACTGACTTGAATAAAATTTTCATTTTGTTTACAAAAGAGGTTGTGACAAAGCACTTGCCCTGGTTTACATGTAGTGTTATGGTTTAGGCTTTAAAATGTCTTAAGAATTATCTAAATGTAGCTACAGAGTGAGAATGATTTAATTTCAGTTAATCTGTTTAAAGTGAGAATAATTTAATTTAACTTAATTACTTTGAAGACAAGCTCTTTTCATACTCCATCTAAAGTTAGGCAGCTCCAGAGGATAAATCACCCCATCTGTTGCAAAACATTGAAAGCAAAACTGTATAAAGGTTTCCTTTGAAAGCATAAAAATAAAGTTTAGCCCAGTATTTTAATAGCTTTGTGAAAGCCACGCATTGAAAAAAAAAACTAGTCCCAAATTAGCCGGTTGATTGGAATCAGCACTTTTAATTAAAAAACGTTCCAATGGAAACCCCTTCCTTGTCAGCCATCCAGAGCTGTTTCCAGCAGCTGAGAAGTCAGGCATTGTGGACACTGAAGCTGCAGGAGCAGTGTGGAGGGTGTGTTTGTGCACACACGTGCAGCCTTGCACGCTGCCCCAGCATTTCCTGCGACGATGCACGTGTGCAGCAGCACTGCCTGCCCTGTGCCATGGGGTGAGCCCAGGAAACATGCCACTCTGCAGAACACTTAACTGTGTGCCTGTGTCCCTGTGTCTGAGCCCTCTGGAGCTGCCATCAGGTCATGCCTGCAAGCTTTGATCTGCCAGCCTGGAGGCAGAGACGCGGGTTTGGTGGAAGCGAGATCCTCGCTCCATCGGCCGAGTCAAAGAGCTGACGGTTGGGAAGGATGCCAGTTGTGACAAAACATAATGAAATGATGAGAACTGGCACCACTACAGTGCAGTGTGCTGCTTGTCCCTGACAGCAATCCTGAAAGTCATTTATACATGGAAAGTACACACAAAAGCCATAATTAGACCATATGGCTGAGTGGTTCCTCTGGTGCTGCTCAGCCAAGCTGTAGAACTTTGATTTGCAGCAGAGGAGTGACTGGAAGGGTCAGATCCAACCTGGAGCATTTCCACTTTTAAATTTTTTTTGGAATTTTCTCTTACATCTCTATGGAAACCTGCCATTCTTGGCTTTCTGGGGGAAAAAAAAGTCTGTATCTTTGATCTTAACCACATCCCACATGGTCTATAAAACCTGGAAAGCTGCAGCTCTGGAATTCAGTATTCCAGAACAGAGCAGCCATTCTTAATGTCTGTATTTTTAACATCCTTGTCTTGGGCAAGGTACAACACTCCAATGACTCAAATACAACTTGGTGCACAGGAAAATACAGTTTATCCATATATGTTTGCTTAACTGTCTGTGAATAAAAATATAAGCAACTCAGGGAGCTAAATGAGGTGGAAAGCTCACGTGTGAAGGAAGGTCTGGGAGTCACCCCTTCATGATATTCATTGTGTTACTCTAGGAGAAGGGCAAGTGCTGTAAAGAGAAATAAGAACAGCTGTTTGTTTCAGATAAAATGTGGGACATTTCCAGTTCTTTCTGCTCTGGATGCAACTCTGGGAAACATTTCTGCAGTCACTGGGGTTATATCACCAGAGACATGGTGAGGTGAAAGGAACTGACACTTTGAATTTTGTGTCTGTTTTGCAAACCACTGAAAACAGATATAAAGCCAGTGAGAGAGCACACCAGACTTTGCTACACCAGGGTCAGAAAAAAAAGAAAAGGTATTTTGTTTGCCAAAAACCCCTTGAATTTTGTGCATGTTCTGGTTTCATGGCCTTCATGGCTGTGTCAACATCAGTACCCAGCCCTAGGAAATGTTTATGTCTAAATTTTTCAGATCCTGAGTATCTTATAATCAATAAACTACTCACAGAGCAATTCAGGAAGGGAAGGGGGTCACAAAATGTATTTCTAAAGGCTGCAAAGGATGATGGTGAATGGATTATGGTGTCCCTCAGTTACCCAGTAAATTTTTAGTACACTTGGTATTGATTCACATCTGTTGGTTTCCATTTCAATGCCGGAACCATGAGAATGAACTTTACTTACTTGTCTCTTATTTCCTGACCCTTTTTTACTCTTCATTGACTCACTTTTCTCACCATTATGCACAACAAAAATGATTCCTTTTCAGGCAGAGAAAAATCTATGGGTGTGACAGCTGGTTCCAATATTTCCAATTTCCAAATATCGGCAACGTTTATCACAAATTTTGAATTTCCTTCCAAGAAAACCCAGGAACCTGTGCATTTTATCACTGAATTCCTCCTCATTTTTGACCAGCTGTGCACAGGAGATGGTTGGGGTACAAGACAGAGAAATGTCAGTACCATTTCAAGTGAAATCTTTGACATCTGTGTACAAAAGGCAGGCAGGAAGATGGGGCTTTTTACTTCTGTAAGAGCAAAACTTGACATTAATTAATTAGTTTATTTATTTTTATTTCTATAGTGTAGATCAAATTGAGGTGGCCCTTCTTCAGAATGTCTGTGCTAAACATGGGCCACCTCCTGCCTTCAGCCCTTTGGACTCTACAGAGACAGTCCCAGCTCGGAAGGTGTGGTGGAAATGTCTTGTTGACATATTTAATTTCTTTCAGCATTTTACAAAATAGGCCACTGATTTTCAACCAGTGAGCAAGGGTGGTTTGTCTGCCTGAGTACCAGAAAAATGAGCGTCAGAGACACCAGAAGGCCCCAGTGTTTGTTGGTGTGGCTGGTGTCTTGATTTCTTTCGATACCTCACATATTTTTTATGGTGGTGGGCGGGGAGGGCACCTCTCCTGCCTGGTGGGAAGTCCATCCCAAGGGAGGGAGGATGAGGAAAGCTGGATCATTCTGTGCTGTGCAAGCCACAGCTCTTGTGAGGCGCCAAAGACGCCGTTGCTGCTCGTGAGGAACAGCAATGCTGGGTTTATCAAATCCTATCTGGGTACAGCTCTTCAAAGGCATCCTTGTGGCACGACACAGCAACACCATGATCAGCCATGATTTATGAGTGTCTGGCAGCTTCTCTGCCAGATGTGCCTGTCCTTTGTTTTCCGCAGGAGCTGGAAGCCGTCCATCCCCAAGCCGACCCACGCAGAGGGAGTGTGCAGAAGAGACAAGTTCTTGGAAAGGGAAACCAGGCAGTTTGGAAATGGCAGAGCCCCTGGGCACTGCTCAGATGTCTCATCTGCCTGTACTGAGCTGCATCTGCTCTTTACAAGCTGCAGGTTTCACTGATGCGTAGACGGATGTTGTGAAAGGCAGTTGTGGCTGGGATTTGCTGGGGCTTGCAGGTGGTAGTAAAATTTTGGAGAGCTGACAGCAAGTGATGTTGTAGTTCAAAATCTTAGAGAAATAACAGCGATGGTTATGGGGATATAAAACGCTTAAGATCTGGTGGAAAAGTTCCCATTCGTATCTTGGGGACAGAAATAAAATAGGATTCAGTGATTCCTGGTAATATTTGTTGGCTGGAAGGAGTCACACATGTAATTAATTCTGCAATCATTTGAAGTGCTGGTGGAGGAATCCAGCCACCTGCCTAAGGCATGTTGAGGAATGATCCTCCTACACTGGGTGAAAATGTCTCTGCATAGTTAGTGAAGCCAGCTCCCTCTCGGCTAGGCAGACCCTCAGCTCGCAGAATTCCTAAGCACCTTCCTCTCTCTCCCCATAGGAGAAGCAAAATCTCTTGCTTTAGGAAGACTGGCTCACCTGACCCCTAAAATGTACAGCTGCTAAGGGAAGCAGAATCCATTCCCCCCACATTTCCCCCATTCCTCTGGTTTGGGGCTACTTGGTTTCCAATGACTTCAGCTAAGTTTTATCAGCCAGTCATGGAAGTGACTCTGCTGAAGGCCAGCCTAAAGCAGTGCTGCAGGAATTGGGAATCAGAGATAGTGAAGTCAGAGTGAAAAAGTTGTTGGAAGCAATCTGATCCTGAAAGGAGATTTACAGACATGACTTTGTAGCCTCCTGGATTTTTGTTTCTTTGGTTTGCTGGAAAGATGATATGAACAGAAGAAAAATGTAAATGGGAGTGTCCTCTGGAAAAAGCATGGCCTGGGGAGGGTGTAGAGCAGGAGGGGACATGCTTCTTTGATGGGTATTTAAAACTCTTCAATAGAAATGAGCAGAGAAGTGAGGAGAACCTCCCCTTCATGCTCCCAGGCTGTGAACTGATGAGAGGCTCTCATCACAGATCACTCCCTGGCTAAGGCCAGGGCCATCTCCCGGCACAAAGCCCCAGAGATCCTGAGTGTCCAGGCTCTGTGGGAGAGGAATGCAGGTCTGACAGCTCATGCAAGTCTGACAGCTTCTGTGGTGCTCAAGAGGGCTCAGTCTAAAGGCACAAAATAAGTGATTTCAGACAACAGTGGACTCTACCACACATCTTGAAGGACTAACTGGAAATACATGATTCAAAGGCAGAACAATTCCTATCCATAGTTGGCTGTGAACCCCTTTCTAAATGCAATTTCTTGGATAGGTAGGCCATAGAGGGTCTCATCTGGAGCATCTCATCGTTGCATCTGACTTTTCTTTATATGGGGGCAAGAAATCTGGCTGGAGATGATATATAAATGATACAAATATATACATAAATGATATACAAATGATAGCTGGAGATGTAAACTCTCAGGAATAGTAAGTTCCATCCATTTCACACTCAAATCACTTTAAATCCAGATGGTGGCTAAATGACCTTCCTCAAGAAATTTGTCATCAGCAAATAGAAATGTGACAAAATCCACAAGTCCATCAATATTTATCATAGCTGAAATGAAGAATTTGCAGAATCTGTAAGGAGGGTGCTGCTTACATCCCTTCTATTGGCAAAAGAGTACTCACCCAGCAAGGATATATATTATTTATTATCTTTTAAATATTTTAGATGCAGTCTGATTGGTGGGTTAAAGGGCTTCTGCCCTGCTTAATTTTACTGTCTTTGGTCCTCATTACTGGATTTTTATTCTGTGGACTTCAAAGACTACTGAAATCTATGACTGTGGGTACATAGATTTGGTGACTCAGATTAGACCTCTGGCATAAAATGCAGATAATTCAGAAGTATTTGTGGAAAATCTGAGTCGTGACATCTCTACCTCTAACTGTGGTTCTTGTTCCCATGTGTGGGGCACACAGAGGCCAATTCCAGCCCTCCATTCTTCCTGGGTCCAAGTCTTAGAGTGATGAAGGTCAAAAGTATTATTTTAATGTGGTTCCCTCCCTTGCTTTATGATAGGCCATTGCTGGATACCCAGAGGCCACACCTTAGGGTGGATCTGTCCCTATAAAGCCAAACACCTGAGATCCTGACAAAGGTAATGTGGATGCAGAGAGATACAAGGAAAAAGAATTTCACCCTTTGGTTCTGGAGCAGTGTTAAAGAGTAGATTAGGTCTGGTGGTTGCCCTGGCCAAAGCTTGCAGCAGCATGTACAGTATAGAAGATGGATGATGATGATGATGATGATGATTGATGATGATGATGATGTCCCAGAAGACCTATCTGCTTTTGAAGAGAAATTTAGAAGTTGCAGATCTGAGATGCAAGACACTTCCTTCAGTATCTGTGTACCCACAGGCAATTTTTGTCCTCATGTGAAAACATGCACAGCTCATACTAAAATATAAATGCACCCACACAGCCACAGAGGAAACCTGCTGATCTGAGCACTGCCTGCTGGTGTCAGGGACCACTTCAGTGTCTGAATTGCCATTAGCAATTTTGGGGGCTTGAGAAGGAGCCAGGAGCCTCCCTCTGCCTTGCTGGCCATGCTGTGGCAGTGGCAGAGGTCCTGGCCAGCCCCAGCAGCTGCCACCAGCCCCTGGCCATGGAGTTTAATGCCAAACCACTCTTTTTCCTGGTCCAAGGGCTGCCAGGAGGGACTTTGGGGCTGATGGGCTGTGTGAAAGGTGCTCCTGTCTGCTCCACACAAAGCCACTTATCAGAGCCAGGAGGTGGGAAGGGGGAGAGTTACTGTACAAACAGGCATTCAAGATTAATTGCTTTTCATCTCTGGAGCTGGCCTTTCAGCCCTGGGATACAATAAGGGCCTGTTCTGATTGTATCTGTTCAGGGGCCGTGTTCAGCCAAGGGCTGTTTGGCAGGGGCAGGCTGAAGCTTTTTGGGAGAAATGAATCGAGCTACCAAGTGTTTTGTCCTCCTGGGGCTGGAAACTGTTTCAGTGCTAATGGAGGTGATTGCCACGTGTTTACTACCACAAATGGGATGTTTGCATCATATAATTTCTCTTCTCCTTGGAATTTGTGTTGTGAGCTGTTTTCACACCAAACTCCTGCTTGTCATGGTTTGTCACTGCTTGCTGTGCCCTGATCTTGCTGATAAATCCCAGTATTTGATAGGGTGATTGATGTGTCTGAAATCAGTTTGCCAGTTCTGGTGCCTTTCTTATGAATCATGCAACATTCAGTGTTTCCTTTAAAACTTGAGGAATGGCAGGTAAACAATTACATCTCAACCTTCATCGAAAAAAATTACTAAAAACTGCCCAAAGGTATAAGCCATAAAAGCTGATACTAAAAAAAAATAATCACAGATTCATAGAATCCTAGAGTGGTTTGGGTTGGAAGGGACCTTAAATATCATCTAGTTCCAGCTCCCCTGCCATGGGCAGGGATATTTTTCACTAAACCAGGTTACTCAGAGCCCCATCCAACCTGGCCATGGACACTTTCAGGGATGGGACATCCACAGGTTCTCTGGGCAGCCTGTGCCAGGGCCTCACCATTCTCACAGTGAAGAATTTATTCCAAATATCCAACCTAAATCTACTCTTCCTTGATTCACTAAAATGGAACACCTGATGGTAAACATCCTGAGAGCTCCTTGTGATCCAGATTATTCCATAGGATCTGTGAGACACAAATCATGCATTGCACTGCAGTGATGATGACTCTGGACCACAGGCGGACTGAGGGCCACTGCAGGGGGCTGTGTCACAGCTCTTGGAGTCACTGCACATCCACTTCACACCAGTGCTCTTCCCACCAGCCACAAAATGCAAGGTCTTCTGTTCAAATGCCAGCTCTCTCACTCAGTGTAAGCTGCTCTCCTTCTCCTGTGATGGGCTGTCTTCTCCCAGGGCTAAATTCAAAATGCCAACCACAAGGCAGTCAGGTCCCTACCTGCAGCTCTGCCCCACCTCTCTGCAGAGGAAAGGGGCACCTTTGAACTGACAGTGCCCTTACCCTGTCATTTTGTGCTGTGTTAGTAACTGATGCTAAGAAATGGGGAATATCTTCCCTTACTGGGCTGAATTATGATCACACCCTCCTAAAATAGTATCTCTGTTTGCAAATATGTCAGCAGCTAGTGAAGGAATTTGAAGGTGCTCCTGACATGAAGTATTTTAATTTGCTTTTGAAGTGGTTCCAGACTAACTTCATTGTTCTGATTTAACCATTCCTTCCCCCGAATTTGCATTGCGGGAAATAAAATAAAACCTTCAGTTACTTAACTCAAAGCATGTAACACTGAGTTGCCAGCATAAAGCTGTACTGACTTGTGGTTGGGTTCAGTGCTCACCCATATTGACCAAAGAGGTAAATATAGACCAAGTTAAAAACCAAAGAAAATAGTGTCCTTCTGGGACAATATATCTTTATATTGGCCAGAAATCTCACATCAGTTTTTCTTATGCCCTCAGAAGGGAAAAACTAGAAAACAATGAAGAGAAACAAGCACATTTTTAAAGATGGGAAAGATATAATTTTTAAGGCAACATAGTAATTTTTCTGATTTCAAAACCACTTGCCTCATTGATTTTTGATCCAAACCACATAAACTCCACATAAAAAATATAGCCTGTCCCTATAGGGCATTTAAAAATATACACTCTTTAGCTCTTTTCCTTTGTCAATATAGCGTGTGTCAGTGTGGAAGAAAAACATCAGAAATAATAAAAATTCTAAGAGGGGATTATCTGCATTAGTCCAGGAGGTGCTGTGGAATCCCATAGCTGGGGAAGAACTGTGGTTTGAGGCAGATGATGGGGAAGTCAATGGGGTCTTTGTCCCTGGTTTTAGTGAGGTTTTCATTTGCTCTGCTTCTGCCAAGGATCATCACATGAAGCATGTTGCTAAAATTATGCTACTATACAAATGTTTTTTATCTTGTACTCCACAGAGTGTTAGGGAGACCAGAACCACTGAAGCTCAGGATGGGAAAGATGTGACACACTGTAACCAACAATTTTTTACCATACTGATCTCAGTCTTGTGCAGCTGAATTCCCCCATGTCAATCTAAGATTGGGACCCTTCACCCAAACCCAGCTGAGAGCAGCAGCAGAATTCCTCACCCACAGCACTGGGCTTTAATTGGGGTCCATCACAAATTGAGTGTCTCCTCATTTCAACTGCTTTCCCAGTGTCACTGTGCATTCCTAAGTAATTCTACCACTACAATAACATCTCAGTGTCTTTCTTTTAATATTGCTCATCTCATCTCCTTACCTCAATTGATCCTTCCCCCCTGCCCTGGGGTCACTGCTGGGGTTCCCTTCTGTCTCCTGTGTTGTTGGAGGCAGAACTGATTGCACTCCTGATGCAGATGGGCTGGATGAGCAATGAGAGTGTGGCAGCATCCTCCCCTCACAAAGATTCATTTTTGCACATGCATCCAGGAGTTTTGGGTAGGGAGTGTTGTATTCCCTTGAAGCAAGCTTGCTGAGGAAAAGAGAGCTCTTTGTGGATGAGCAAAGACACTTGCAAAGTGTTTCAAGGGGTTTCCTCTCTGCAGCCTTTGCAGGACAGGGCAGGGGAGTCAGGCCCTGTCCTGGAGAAAGCAGATGGAGCAGATGAGCCCTCAGGCTCCTTTGGAGTCCTGTTTCCTATGGATTCTAAATATATGTATATATATATGGATGTCCATCAGCCTCAGGGTCATCTTTGATCTCCAGCGTGCTTTTGTTTTCAATTTTCTTTACATCATAAAACTTTGCAGCACCCAACAGGCTGCTGACCTTGATGCTTTGGGAGCACACCGAGTCATTTGTTTAGGCTGTACCGTTAAACCAGATGGCTGCATTTGAAATTCATTTATCTCAATCAGTTTGGGTGGACTGAAATTGCAATTACATGACAGCTTCTTGGGAATCATGATGATTTTCCATTTCCCCACCCTTGATACTCCTGTGTTGAAATTTCTCTGAGTTAACTTCCAGAGAATTAAGTAATTGCCATTGATAAATCTGTGCTGTGTATTCTCATGCATATTATGGAAAAAAGGCTTTACATTCTCTTACATCCTGTTGACTCCACGCTGAGGTGCACAGGACATGCAAGTATTTCTCCTGCTCTGGCTGAAGGAATTCATGTGCTCAGCTTCACTCCACCTTTGCAAGTCTGCCTCTGAATTGCCAGGAGCTCAATACATGTTGCATCACATAACTTTCCTGCACATTCCTAAAATACAAATCCCAAACGGGTTTGGGACTAAATGTTTTCTCTCTTAAATCATGTTAAAAAATGAAGCCAGGGGAGGAGAGTGTTTTATAATCGGCATTATTTATTTTCTTTTCCTTGCAATAAAACCTTGATCCAAAACTCATTAGAAACAATAAGAAAACACTCCTACTTGCTCAGTGGGTGAGAGTCCAACAAATCGTGTCCAGAGGCCCTGTGTGCAGTCCTACCTTCCTGCTGACTCACTTGGGCTCTTTCCTGACACTCTGGTGGAAAGCCTGGAGATCCTTATCAGCTCGTCCAGCCCTGTGGGGCTGTGGCAGGGCTGTCAATCCAGCCAGGGCTGTGGAAACCTTCCTGAGGGAGCACACCTGGAGCTGGGTAGGTGTGTTTGTGGGATTCACATTCTCTGAACCTGGGAGAAGCAGAGGAAAGAATGATCAAAACAATTCTTATCTCATTTGCTGCTCCTGTGTTGTGCCAAAATAAAATGCAAAATGGAGATTGTTTACCCAGAGTGATGGTGTTTTGTTTCCTTGGCCTTTCAGGGCCAAGTGTGTGTGCAAACTGTCAGACAGAAAAGATTCTGTCAGTTGAGTGTTGGGGAAGATGAAACAAGAAAGCCTTATAAATATGATTGCTTGGCAAAAGATTTTGAGAATATAGAAACTATAAGTGAGATTGAAATAAGTGAGCTTTGAGATACCTCAGTTACTGAATGACTGGAAAACAGTGGTGTGGCTGGCTGAAGGGGATCCCCTTTTGATGAAACAACACCCTGTGCTTGCAGGCAGGTCCAAAGGTCAGAGCAGACCCTACTAGCTTTGCAGAAGGGGTCCAAAGAGGAGTTTTTAGGGTTTAAAATGTAACACATGATGGTAATGTAATGATTCTTACAGGCTGTATGGAAATGCTATAGGATTTGTATCTTGTACTAGTTTGGTTAGTGAGAATTAGAATATTCAACACAGAAGAAGATTTACTGTATTGTAACGGGAACCTTGCTCTCTTGCTCTCTTGTCCTCTCATCCTCTCTCTCTCTCTCATCCTCTCTACCCCTCTCTTTTCTCGGGCCTGCTCTGAGCTGTGGTTGGCAGCTCCCAGCAGGGCCCTGCACCCAGGCCCTTTGCAATGAACCCCAAGTTCCATGACCTGGCTGCAGAGATCTCTTGTCTCCGTCCATCCCGACCGTCTCACCCTCGACGCTTCTACAGCTGAGTGCTTGGCAGATTCAGTTTAGTTGTAATGTAATATGGTGTACTATAGAATAAAATAACATAGTATAATAAAGCCTTCTGATAAGATGGACTCAGATGCATCATTTCTTCCTCTCGTAGGACCGCTTGCTTTACTATAGTGTGTTTGTCCAGGCAGTGCTGGGAAGCCTCATCTCCTGACTGGGAGCCAAACGCCTCCCAGCTCAATGTGCTGCAGTGCTGAGATGCTTGCTCTGGGCTCACCACCCGCCGTGGGCCAGCCCTGCCCTGCCAAGGAACTCAGATTGCCTCCAGAGCCTGCCAAAGGGATGTGCTTGTTATTGCTCCTTCCTTTGAGGCTCCTTGGCATCTGCAAACACAAGGTTGTCTCCTCAATACAGAGGGGAGAAGAGCTGCAGGGATTAGGGAGGAAGTCGTGACAAAAAGGAGCTGGGCTGGGATTTTCGTGCTGGCAACAACAGGTTTCCCCATTTTTCTCTGCTCCTCTACTGTGGCCTTAATGAAGTGGGGAAGTATCTCTGGGTGAAAATGAGAGACGAAGGTGGTGGAAAGACCACCACCAAGGGCAACGAGGCTGGTGAAGGGCTTGGAACACAAGCCCTGTGAGGAATGACTGAGGGAGCTGGGGTTGGTTAGCCTGGACAAAAGGAGACTCAGAGGTGACCGTATCACTCTCTACAACTCCCTGAAATGTGGTTGTAGTCAGGTGGGGTTGGTCTCCTTCTCCAAGCAGCAACTGACAGAACCAAAGGACACAGTCTCAAGCTGCATCAAGGGAAATATAGGTTGGATATTAGTGAGAAGATTTTCATAGCAAGAATGATAAAGTTCTGGAAAGTTCTGCCTGGGGAGGTGGTGGAGTCACCATTCCTCGATGTGTTTTAAAAAAGCCTGGATGTGGCACTCAGTGCCATGGTTTAGTTGAGGTGTTAGGGCTGTGTTGGACTCAATGATCTTGAAGGTCTCTTCCAACCTCTTTATTCTGTGATTATGTGAATTCTCTGAACATTGTGATCTGATTCAGGACACTGCCTTCAGGGGTTGGGTCCTGCTCTTTTCCACCCAGAAGTTTCCTCTGCAAAGGGTGGAGTAAAGGAGTAGCTCTTCCATGAGGTACAGCCCTACAGAGTGGGGCAGTAGTGATACAAGAGGAGCACCTTATGTGTTATTTGAAGGGCTTTTACCCAGAATTTTAGAGGCTTCAGCTGGGTGCAATGTAACCAGGCACATGGAAATACAAACTTCCACGGAGAGCAAGGATCAATCAACAGCTTTCCAGGTGGCAAAAGACTTCAAAACCTCTCTAGACTTGCTTTCAGACATTTTTGTGGTGCTTTATTTAGGCTGTGGGACTCCTTCTGGTAACCCAGAAGAGCTGAACTGCTCAGGTCATATGAGTTTATGCTTGAGCTTACAGATGACAGCTGCTGAAGAGGGGCCTGACAACACATTGCTCAACCAGAGCAGAAGCTGGCTGTAGGGACACACACATCCCATTTCAGGCTGAGATCGTATATGAACAATAGGAAATTATTGCCCAATGAGCTCTGGGTTCATCTGCTTCTAAGCCATAAGGTCACTGCAAAGACCTCATTCAAGATTGCTTAAATTTTCATGGAACTGTTTACTTTGAGAGGGGAACCAACGAGGAAACAATGGACAGAATTCAAAGGAGGGAAATATTTGGAGTTGTAAGCTGTTCTCAGTCTATCTCTGCAGGTTATAGGCACAGCTGGGAGCAGAGTATGTTAAAGCTTCCTTAGGTATAGGTGAAAAACCAAACCTAGAAGTAGTCATTGTTGTTAAACACTCTATATAGAATTAGGTTGGTGGTCCAGGGGAAAGTTTTTTACTTGGTGTAAACTGAATTGTCAAGTTATGTGACATTGGTGAAATTGGCCCGATTTGCCGAACTAAGTGTTGGTAAGGAACAAATTTTTGGAACAGCTCCATTGTAACTGCCTCCAAAAAATTAATAAGGAGCTTGAATGAAAGATGCAACATTATAATCCCCAACTGGAGAAGACCGAGTGTCAAATCCCAGGACTGACACTGCAAATGACTTAGAAAACAGCAGTCACTCAGGTCAAGGAGAACAAATAACCACGTCTGGAAATTGTCTTGGTGCCACTCATCTCAGTAGGAAATGACACAAAAGTGATGATGAAACAGAGCAGATTTCAAGTTCTCCCTGGGAGGTGGGAAGCCCATGGGAACAGGCTTAGACAACTTCACTAAAAACAACCAGATGACTTGTTTTTATTATACAGAATAATATATTACCTTGAAATTACCGTGCACATTCACACTGGCCAGGTGGCTTACTGTAAGACTGAGAAGGCATGGAATTACCACAGGAAAAGAAATCCATCTATAAATAAAGTCATTCACCTTGGATAATTGACAGATTGTGTCACAAAACATCCCACAGCTTTCTTGACAGCTTGTGGGTTTTCCTCAGCAGACAGCGTCGCGGTTTCGTGGCTGAGTGTCTGATCACTCTTCAGCGTTATCACAGCGAGTCCTCGCCAAGTTGTGCAGCATTTCCTGTTTACAAAAACAGGAAATCGCTGGAGCAGAAAGGGCAGGTTGCAACAACTCATTTATTGCTGTTGATTTTTCCCCTCCCCTTCACTAACTACCTTGAAACAAAAAGGAATGCTGGCGAGAGTGCCCTTGATATTCCTACAGCACAGAACAGGATGTGCTTCACTGCCCTTTGTGCTGGCATTAGGCTGGGCTGTCATTTATCCTCATGGAGCCATGTTTTGCTTTACTCACTGCCTTTACTTCTTGTAAAGGTGAGTGTATCTCCTGTATTATTTCTAATCAATGTGGATCTTAAAGCAGTCCACGTATTGCTTATTTCTCCATCTGAATGGTGTCTGCAGCTTTCCCAAATTTATGGCACATTCACTAATTTGACTATAAATCATTTTATGATTTCGTGCTAAGAGTAAGCTCTTCATAAAACAACTCAGAGGCCTGAATACATTTTCTTGCCACTTGAGCCTTTTGAAGTGCTACTTTGGTTGGGCAGAGGGAGGCTGTTTGGTCTCTAATGTGGTTTAAATTCAAACACAGTGGTTATAGATGGAGCTGGGATGGTTTAGGGAGCTCAGCCTGAGTATCCTGCAGCATTTGAGCTCACAGGTTTGGGAGATTGTGGTCCCAGCAGGTGTTGCAATCTGGAACCTGAAGGAGGGAGACATTGTAGTACTTTCAGTTACCATTACTAAACTTGTCATTTAAATGCTGGTTAGGCCTAAGAAATAAGTTAGGTTTTAACATTAAGAAGAAAGGTTGCAGAAGAGGCAAACCTTCAACGCCAGATCATTTTTCAGCTGGGGAGAGTGAGCTGTTCTTCTCCTCATTCAATTGCTCTGCTAACCAGGGTGTCAAGCATTGGGCTTCCATGGGTATCACAGTGTAAACCACCTACTGTAATGAGGCAGGGAAGGTGTTAAATACAGGAGACAGGAGACATTTTCTGTGGGTCCTAACCCTGCAAGTCCTGCTGTTAATTCTGAGGGTGACAAGGAAACATCCTCTCAGTCTGGGGTAGGAGGAAGAATAAATCCTTTGTGTGAGGGCTGAGACATCACCCACCCCTGCCCATGCTCTGCTCATGGCTGGTCCTTGCCCCTGGGCCTTCCCTGGGCACTGGTGGCCCCCTCCAGCAGCCTGCTGGCACCCATGGGCTGAGCTCCCTGCTCTCCCAGGCTGTCTGCAGAAGCTGTTTTGAGAAAAGGCCTTTTTCTCGGCGCCTTAAGGATTTTCCACAAAAGAGCTTGAAAGGGAAAACCGACAAGGGCTGCTTCCAAAGGAGGCTTGGCAGCACTGTCTTCCCAGCCTTGCAGCCCATGTCACCCCACTGGCTTGAGAGGTGGCCTCAGGCAAGGCTGCCACAGCTCTGAGGTGGTGGTGAGCTGGGAATATTTTCCATGTGAT
This sequence comes from Agelaius tricolor, assembly GCF_023055355.1. Lineage (NCBI taxonomy): Eukaryota > Metazoa > Chordata > Aves > Passeriformes > Icteridae > Agelaius > Agelaius tricolor. The sequence continues at coordinate 5,464,365 of NW_027269284.1, forward strand.
TAAAAAAGAAAAGAACAGAAAAAGGCCCTAATTCCAGAGAGAGTTATCTTCTCAGGGAGGGTTTCATGCAGCCCCTCAGCCTGGGAGCAGCAGCAGAGCTGGGGTGTGCAGGGCTGGGAAGCCAGCAGGCTGCAAACACTGATGGTTTGTCACCTGGGATCTTCTCTGAGGGTTTTGTATCTTGTGGATCTGGAACTACTTGGTTCTTTGTTCATCATCAAAAAGCTCTTTGTGACTGAGTCATCTCCACCCCAGGGTGCCCCAGCCTCTGTCCACACTCCAGGGCTCCCATTATTTCAAGGACTTTTTGTCCACATTCCAGGAAATCCCATTATTTCCACAACTTGCTGGTGAATGCAGTGGAGTTTAAACTGGTACTTGAAGAACACCAGAACAGGAGAGACCGCTGTCACCCCTTCCTTCCCCAGACACTTTGGGACATTGCAACGCCTTTTTCTTTATTTTTTGGAAGAGCAGTTTTCCTGCTTTTCCCAAAGAGCATCAGCCTGTGCTGCTGTTGGCAGAAGCATCTCTGTATAGCTGTGCTGACACCCCAAATGCAGCCTGCTCTGCTGTGCCTTCCCCGGGGCAGTGCTGGCCCTCCTCCCCGGCTGGCACAGCCCCTGCTCTCCAACAGCCAGCCTGTTAGCATTACAATGGGGGAAACCAGGGAAATACAGCTCTTCTGGTGTGAAACTGGAGGGAAAACCCCGGCAGAGAGCTGGAGGAAACCAGGCCGTAATACACAAAGGCAATGGGAACTGGGGCATTGCTGAGGATTTGGCCTTAAAACACCTCACAAGGTCACACTGGTGAAGCAGAGCTTGGACCTCCAGACCCTCCAGAGAGCTGGGCTCACTTCTTCCACCCCAGGACAGCGAAATGATGCGTACAGCAACGCAGCGATCCGGCTCAGAGAAAATCGTCCCGGCTAGCTGGCCAGCACCGCTAGCAGCACGGGGGGGAATTGTCCCGATAGTCAGGCCTCAGGCCAGCGCCTCAGGCAAACGCCCAGCGCTACAGCTGCTGCCTGGGGCGGGGTGAGACTGGATAAAGGCTGCGGCCAACAGGAATGAGAGAGCGCTCTCGATTGGGGTAAAGCACAGTTTTACCATAAATCCAGGGACGACCAGAAATCGAAGAGAGCAGTGGCGCGGTTATATGAGCTTATAAAGGGTGAGGGAGGTAGGGGTGGAACCAGTTCAGGAGCGAATGGGGATCCAGAGAGGAGCGGGGCACAGGGGATTGACAACGGGAAAACACCAATCATGACAACAGGAGGGAGGAGCCCCTGCCCCTAAACCAATCCCTCCGAGCCCTCGATAGAAGTTTCTAGAGGAAAAGGTGGTGGCAGGGAGTGACTGGCAGGGCACTGGGGTGGGGCTGAGGAAAGGATACATTTGATCTCCAGGGAGACCGGGGAGGAGTTTAAAAAGATACAATGATCACCCTGGCAACTGGGGTGGAGTTAAGGGTGACTGATATTAACAGGGAGGGGAGGGAGAAGCAGCGCAGAACCACTATAAAACAAAGGGGGGAAACAGAATAGTCCAACTTTAACAACTTTAACAAGCACAATACAACACAGCAAAGGTTGTCACTTGCTCTTCCTTGGACTTAGGAGCTCTCCCATATGTGTCCTACCCCACATGCCTCAGGTGGGCCTTCCCTTGACTGGGGACAGCAAGGCTGAGCAAACAGAGGCAGCTCTGCCTGTGAGCCTACAGCAAACACAGAACCCCTGACAAGAAAATGGCATGCTTTAACACCAGCAGGAGAGCCTGGTTTAGAGCTGCTGAAGCAACCTCTCCTGGCAGAGCTATCTCCAGCTGATAGATGCTGGCAATCAGCAGTGTTTGTGGAAGGGCAGCTCATCCCAGCTCTCTGGGTAACCTTCATATTGCCCTTTGTAGCTCGAGCCAGCCCTTCCTCTCACGTAACATGCTAGAAAAGCACAAGGAGAAGATGAATGTGGCCACATTTCTCTTCACAGAGAAATGCAAGGCATGATTCTTCCCAAGAACATTCCTGGGTTTCACATTCTCTGAACCTCAGAGAAAGGTAAAACAATTCTTATCTCATTTGTTGTGCCTGTGCTTGTGCAAAAGTAGAATGCAATATGGAGATTGTTTACCCAAAGTGATGGAGTTATGTTTCCTTGGCCTATCAAGGCTAAGTGTGTGTGTGTGTGTGTGTGAGGACTGTGAGCTGACAGTCATGAGATTCTGTGCAGTTGAGTGCTTGGCAGATGCAGTTTAGATGTAATGTCATATAGTGTAGTATAATATAGAATAATATATTATAATAAAGTATAATATATTATAATAAAGTAATTATAATTACTTTTTTATAGTAATAATAAAGTAATAATATAGTACAATAAAGTAATTAATCAGCCTTCTGATAAGATGGAGTCAGATGCATCATTCTCTCCCCCTCACTGGGGGCAAAAATAACCCCAGTAGATATTTACATCATCCTAGAGACCCCATGGGAGCAGACACCTCCTGCTCTTGGGAGGGACCAGCATTCCTGTGGCAGATTGCTGTGAAATCCTCTCTCCTGGCTGTGGCTGCAAGTGCCACACACGTGTCTCAGTGTTGCTGCCCAGAATTAGATGTGTCACCTGAATTTCCCTTCAGGATCCCTCCAATGAGAGCTGGTCTATGAGACAGCCCTGTCCCAGGAAGGGCACTGAGGCTGGTGGGGCTGGATCCACTTTGCTGGACTGTGTTTGGAGGTGCAGCAGGTAGGCAAGAGATGGAGGGAGGGAAAAGTCACCCATGCCATTTCTAATCTGGGGAGAAAAACAATCTTTGTGGATCTCAGTAAATTTAAATGGCCAAATAAATGTTTATCTTTTACTTAAAACCAGAAGTGGTGTTGCCTTTTAAGCAGAAGTGGCATTTTCTGAGTGTTTTTTTCTTTTTGGTCCTTGATTGGATTCCCCCAACAGAATGAAGAGCAGGAAACATTTTCCCACCAACATCACCAGAATGTGAGTGAAAGACATGGAGAAAAGAATGAAAATTTTCTGAAATATTCTTGAGACCCTTCTGATTTATTTGCAAAAAGTAAAGAGAAATATGACTTCACAAGGATTGAGAACAATATGAAATGCTTTGTTTGGAGTCTTACTGGATCTAAGATAAAGGCTTCCATTTTTATATGGTGAGGAGGAAAGGGGTAAAACGCTGAGAAATAAAGAAATCAAAACCAAAATGGAAACTTTCTGTATCAGCAGGAACTTCTTTTTTAATAAAATGAAAATGTTTCACAACTCCATTTTGTAAAAGAAGCTAAGGAGAATTTGATCAAATTGTAGTCAGGTAAAAATAAAACTTAAGTAACAGTGTTTCAGCAGTTTATTAAAAGTGATCCCCACCATTCTGTGCTGATGTGTTAAGAGATGATCTATGTAAGAACAGCATTAGGAGGCTCTGAAGCACAGAACCTTTTAGGAATGAGCTCCTGCCCCCCAAATCCTCACAGCAATAAAGTGAAATATCTGGAGTTAAATGAGCTTAACTAAGAGATGATGGATGTATCTAGGGCTTAGCTCAACCTGTTCTCAATTGTTTCATTTTTCTGACAAAATTCTAAGCAGGTCTGTGGTAATTTGAAAGGGCAGGAAAGCCATTTCTCCTTTAAGTTTGGAACCAAATAATTTTTCTCCATTCTTCTCTTCCTCAGCTTTTACTTTATCTTCACTGTTCTGAGAACTTGCACTATTGGAAATGATGTGTAGACTTCCCTCTTAATAGTTGTGGATCTTGAGTATCTTTCCTGATTTGTGTTTAATTTTTTTCCTGATTTTGACTGATTTTTGTCTATAAAAAAAAAAAGAGAGGGATGTTCCAGTGCCTGATGGAAATAAGGCCAATGAATGCTGTTTGGGGGAAATGCTCTCTATGCAGCATAATTTCAATTTCAAGTTAACAATTGTTTGTGGATTTTTATCATAGGATATGTAGTCTTTTGTATCATAAAAATAATCATAATTATGTGTACTTAGAACATCCCAAGCAATTTCTTTACTCAGCAAATCTACACAAAAATTTCCCAGCTGGGCATTATGTCCAGATTCCCTATGGAAAATGGTTACAAGATTTTAGCTCCAACTTGGGCTCAGTTTGTATCCCCCAGAAAGCCCAGCTTTGCTTCTGGAGCCCTGGAGAGGCTGGGAGAGGCATTTCACACCAGTTTGGAAGTGTGCACCTTGAGTGGGTGATGGATGCTGTGCCTGCAGGGCCGGCAGCTCCCTGGTGTGTGGGAAGAAGAGCTCACTGCCAGCCAAAATACAGGTGCACAGTGCTGCTCCTGCAGCCTACATATCACAGGCATCCAGGAAACAAAGGAAATACACCGTGGGCTGGGCTTAGGCCCAGAGGGCTGATCCTTCTTCCTTTTTTCCTAAAGGCTCTTGTGTTTTATGGAGTCATGTTATCTCTTTTCTCGCCCAGGGTCACTGGGTAGCAGGGCCGGGCCAAGCACAATAAAATAACTGGGCTGCTAATTCAGAGCAGATTGCTCCAGCTCTGCGGGTGCACATGGCAGGACATGGCACTTCCAAACCCAACCCAGGCTCCCAGGCCCAGCCAGAATAAACTGGGCTGCAGTCATACCTCAGAATAAACTGCAGTAAGTTTAATAAATATTATATTTAAATGTGTGCGGCTCTGTGCGTAAACCGCTGCGACCAAACTGCAGCAAACTGGAGCTTGTGTTACAAGCACTGTGGAAATATCAGCATTTGGTTTTTTTAACAGCCCACTGTTTGTACTACCAAGCAACAAGGGCTCCAAATAAGAAGCCATGGCAGACCTCACCTCCTCCTGACGCCTGCTGTCTAATGGAGACCAGATGCAGAGGGATATCTTGCCTGCAGTGAGTCAAAAAGCTGGGATGCATCCAAACATGGTGGTACCAGGACCTGGTAATGCAAAGGGACAACCGCTTACCTCTTTTGTCTGGGTTAATTTTGTCACTCTGCCTTCTCTGACTTGCCTGATGAGATATATTCTGGTTTGGGGAGGGTTTTTTATTTTTTTCCTTCCCATTTCTGTGAAAATCTTTTTGACTGGAAGTTCCCCAGTAATTCCCGGTGTTATTTTCATGGTGACTTTAATGTTCATGCTCAGGTGTAGTCATTCCATTGAAAATGAGCAATAGCAGCTGCTTATGTTCAATGGCTGTTCAGGTTAAAGAAGTTATCCCCTTCTTGATCAGAAGACAAGAGGGGTTTTGGGTGAGGGAGAGCACTGTGTGAATGCCAGAATCCACCATTCTCACTGGGAACCCAGGGGAGGAGAGGTAAATAAAAATATCCATCTCTGGGTAAACATGCATTGGAAGTATTTACTCAGAAAACAAGTAATAAAAATGGCTTGCCCTCTAATTGGAGGATGCACTAAGTGGCCTCCTGAGGCAACAGAATATAATGAGGTATTTTAAATGGTGATAGAACACCAAGATTAGCTAGGCTTGGAAGAAAATTTTAGTATTTTCTATGAAGGACAGTGTTGGAATTTAAAATTATTTTAAAACTTAGAGGTTCTAAAAAAAATCTAAGGGAGCTGAAAAAGGAAGGGAGCAAATCAGGAAGGACAAGACACCCCACTTAGGCATAGGTAATTGTTCCAACCAATACAACAAAAATTGGTTACACAGCAAAGTATCTGGGGGCTGCAGTGAGACACAACCTGATCAGAGTCTGAAATGTCACACTCTACTAAAGACATGGAGGTCATGCAGGTGTGTATAAGTATGAAACTTCCATGAAGGAATGTTTGCAGCCTGCTTAACATTGGCAAAACCTCTGACTGTGCTTCAGTGCATGGAGTGTTGCTAGAAAGGGAAAGGCTGCAAACAGGTTTTTATTCCTGATGTCCATCATGCATAGAGCAAGATGTTACCTGTTCATGACCATTTTTCTTTTCAGTTCTCTGTGTGAGCACTGAATTTTTTTTTATAGTTATGCATGTTTGGTTAGAAACACAGATTTTTTGGATAGGTGTGGCTACAGATGTGTGTAGGCTTTATATAAAAGTATGTGCAAAGGCAGCTGTGTGAGACTATGAATGCAAGTCCCAGTTAATGAACACATGGACAATTAAGCACACTCATCACTGGAGTGCAGAGTACCAGTTGCACATTCCTAGCAGCAAATGTGAAATTAAACCCACTTAGGTTGCAACTTTAGCAATAAGCCAAAAGTATCGACTTTCAGCTCTGCCAATGCACAGCACCCAGGAGGCCAAAGAAGCGTGGTAGTGATGTGCTGCAGCCTGATGTGCTGATCCACCTCCCCTTTCATGCACACACACCCCCAGTGCAGCCCTGGATCCTCCTTTTGCCTCTGTGTGCGCCAGCAGGAGCCCCACTGGCAGCGAGGTGGGAGGTGAAGGCAATACCACAGGAAAAGAAAATCAGACACATCCTGTGGGTTTTCCTGAAATGCTGTAAGCGCATAAATCCTACTGATTTCCATGATATTTTAGAAAAATGCCACTTCAATCTGTGGAGAGGAATGGGGTGTACTTAGGAATGGTTCACAATGGATAATTGAATGCTTTCTTGCACCTACCACAGCATCTCTCTGACCACTGACATTATCTTACTGAGCTGAGTAGTGGGAGAAGCAAAACACTTAGAAGGAGATAAATGGGCTATGTTTGAGCACTGTATGCCTGATAAATTGGCTGTTCATCCAGGCTGCCTTTCATCTCTCTAGGAAGGAAGGGTATTTCAGGGCACTGTGATCTCCCAGCCAGGGAGAAGCTATCCCTGCCCTGCCAGAGGCAGCCAGTCCATTAGCTCCTTGGGCTTCAGGGCATTTAAACAAAACCATCTCACAATTAGCAACTTGTTGTTGCTGTGTCCTCCCCACCGCCTTAATTTGAGGATCTCAGAGGGTTCCTTCAGTGTTGGTTCATGCCCTTTATGTTGGTGCTCACAATTCTCAGCTGTTGCCTCCAACAACTGGTTTCGAGGGACCAGTTTTCTAAATGTTCCTTAAGCAGTGCATCCTTTATTAATGGGAGAGATCCCTTTCAATCAAGGGAAATACAGTCTGTAAAATGGAATCCCTCATGTCCTGTATGAGATTTTAAGGGTTCCCAAAATAGCCTTCATGTGAATAACCATCAAGGTTGAAGAAGTTGGGATTGATGTAGTGAAAACCTCATATATGTAGGTCAAGAGGTCAGGGTGATAATGGCACAAGCTGATTTTACAAGAATACCATCATTTTGGCCATCTCAGCAGTCAAGTGATTTTTCGTGCCTTTGTTATTTTCTTCAGCCTTTAGATCAGAGCCAGAAGGCAAGTTGTCTGGCTAGTTTGCACAACCCCTGCACTGAGGCATTTGAAGCTGGAGTCCCTGAAAGTTAAGCAGGGATTCACCCTGGTTTAATTCCTCTACAGCCCAGCCATGAGCTCAGGCTCTCCAGGCCAGCTGAGACAGTGTTGGAGCTTCAGAACTCAGTCTGAGGAGACTTTACATTCAGTGGCATCAAAAAGTTCAGTTTGCTTGGAAACATAAATCCAAATTCCAATGGCAAATTTTGCTGTCATGATAGAAGAATGTCCTGCTTCAACTGGCAAAGCATGGAAAGGCAAGATAAGGAAATAACGATTTTCTTTTCATGCAGAAAAATCTCTGGAAAAGTTTATTTGGGGAGAATCAAAGTAGATTCTTCTCTAGAAGGTCAAGGTCTTGAGTTATATTTACTTTTTACTCTTAAACATACTGAAAGAAATGTTTTTTTGAGTAGATGGACTAAAGGTGCTTACCTCAATTTCACTGATGGACAATGGAAATTCAAATGGCATTTATAGATGTCTCCTTTGAAAATGTTGGGGTTTTTTCTTGTAAGGTGTTAGAAAATCATTTGTGATCCAACTTCAGGGCAATCTAGTCCTAATTGTTTCTTGTTTAAAGGTGTAATGATAACCAAATTATAGGAGAAGCAAAGCACACCCCTATGGAATTTATGTAATTCCATGCAAAATATTAAATGTATATTATTATTGGTTTTTTTTAAAGCAACTCAGCCTCTCAAGTAAAAAGAGAAAATGAATGCCCTTCACTGATTTTTTGCTTTGTTTTTGTTTTTGTTTTGTTTTTTATTTTTTAATTCTAGCTAACAGCAACTCAAAGAATGAAAGCACAGTCTTGATTCATGGCATGTACTTCCCCAGTTCTCCTTTGAGTGCCTTGGCACCATCTCCCAATTAGTGCTGCTTGGTTAATTGGTGTATCACCACTTTAGACTCTGGAGAACTTGAATTAAGGTTTATGGATTTGACTTCCAAGGACAAGGGCTCTTAAAGGAGCAAGAGCAGCAGAGGGACAGCATTGATCAACAGCTCAGACAATTCAGATACAAAAAATGCAATGCATGGGAATGTCTCAGTGTTTCCTAACACCAGGGAAAACAAGACTTTTCAAGCTTCAGGAGAAGGTGGTCTTTGCTTGAGACAAGGACCAAAGGGATGAACAATCACAGGTTAAATCTGTCAAAATATTTATTTCTTGGTTTTGACCCCAGTAAGTAATTAGGAAATATATTTTTTCTTGTGAACACCCATTTGATGTGCTGTGTAGAGCTGGGAGGTGGCCAGAAGAGGATTCTTTTCTGCTGCCTTTTCCTGGCTGACCCTAATAACCAGAGATGGAAAACAGCCCTACACTGGGTACTACTTCAGGGAATACCCAGGCAAACAGAATTTGCTTTTCCTTGAGAAGAATAACTTCCTATTTAAAACAGGGTTTATTTCAAGCATCATGTCTGAAAAAATAGGGCAAAATATCCAGGATATCAGCTATTCTGCATCCATTACTAATGATGGGAAAATTGGTTTAGGAAAAAAACAGAAGTGTCCCTCAGCTCCTCCCATCAGTGTCCACAATCCAAGCTCACAGGGTCACCACTTCAGCAAAGAATTAATGTTATTGTTAATATTAAGCACTTCTCCAATTTTTATTTATTACTGAGAAAAAAATAAAAGTTAGGTTTTCCTATTGGAAAATTTCCTATTTGTCCAATGACCAAGCTGAAGGACTTTGAATCTTTAGTTTTTCATTTTTACCACATGATCCTCCTACCTCTGCTGCTGTGCCCTGTGCTGGTCTGACCTGAGCCCCTGAATCATCCCTGGGAAGCGCCTGCTCCGAGCAGTCCAGGAAGAAGTGTGAGGCTCTGTGGTTTCTTCTCTCTGTTTTGCAGGGCTCAGCTCTTTTCTGGGGTTCAGTAAATGAAAAATATGTCCATTTAGAGTGGTTTTGTGGGGAGGTGTGAATTGTTTCTGCTGGTACCTGCTTGTTGGTTTAGCCTTTTCAGTAACTCAAAGTCATTTCCACAAAATCTGATGGAAGGATGGGAATATCAAACATATCAACAGCTCTTCTACAGACTTCATCAAAACCAGCATGTGGGAAGGGAAGAGAAATCAGAATCTGTGTCTCCTAGGGACATGGTTGAGTGATGGACGTGGCAGTGCTGGCTGAGCAGTTGGACTTGCTGATCTCAGGGGTCTTTTCCAACCTAAACAATTCTAAAAGATCCAGTTTCTGGTTTCTCTGACAGCATCCAGCTGACGTGCCTGATGCCCACCCCTGGCCAAGCTGCACCTGGGTGATTCCAGTGCTGCCATAGGACCTGCCTTGTCCTTGGGCTTGTCCCAGGGAATGTGGGGCAGAGCTGGGCTCTGTGAGTGTGATCCAGGGGAACACAGAACAAACAATTCCTTTGACATGTACTTCTGCCAGAAATCAGATTGGGATGCAGCTCAGTGTGAAAAGAAAAAGGAAATTAAATATTGGTTCTATTGAGGCCAATGGCAAGATTACTAATCTTGAATTTTGGCCACTCTCTGTAATAATGTGGCCAAAGAAGAAGTTCGTAAGAATAAAAAATTGTGGATGCAGCCCTTGCCATAGATAACACCCCAATAATGTGGTAGTGATTCAATCCAGTCTCTCTTTGGGAACTACAGCTTTTAAATGCAAAGTTTGGAATTTTGTCTGTCTTTCCTTGAGACTCCATTGCCAACACAAACCTAAGGATTTGTCCTCCTAAACTGCTTGTTTTGCCTCAGATGAGTTAAGCTAATTCTCATTTTGGACCTGAATGAGGGATGAGTGTTGGATGGGACAGAGAGCTCTGTGCTGCCAAAGGACAGGGAAACACCCACCTGCATTGGATGCTCATCTCAGGTTCCTGAATCTCCTTCTGGAGATTCCACTCACCCCTTCCTGGGGCTGTGAGGGAAGCCCTGGTGTTGGCTGGTTCCCTCACTTTTAGACAGCTAGGGGGGCATTATCTGTTCACTTTGGAGAATGCTGGAAAGATTCAGTCAAATATAAAAAAGCTTGAGAAATCTCCACAGGGAATTTTTTATGGTGGCAAGTAGAGAGTGGCAACCTTCACCTGACTTTTTCTGAGGTTCATCATCAGTATTTACAAAGCAGTAAAGCTCAGCACCATTTTCTGTTATGCACAGGCAATCCAGCAAACTCACTTGGCTTTGGAAATGAGAGACACACTGGGATGTTTAAAAAGAAGTTTTCAAATGAGCTTGGTCTTTTCCAGCATTTAGGGACAACCATCAGCCATTAGCTGTCCCTCCAACTTTTGATGCAGATGATCAAATACTTGAAAGCATTTCTGGAGTGCTCAGAGCTATTTCAGTGAAAGAGGTAATTACAGAAATGATGCTGCTTCCAGCCAGCAACTCCCCACAAGATGAGAGCACCAGACAGCCCCTGGCCACAAGCACCAGAAATTTGAAAGAAAATAAAGGGTTCATTTAAAAAAGAGAAAGATCATAACTTTATAATAACACTATTATTCAAAGAAAAATACTTCCTTATGAATTTGCAAAACCACTTTAGGCTTCAGGATTTTTTTTCCATCCCCCAATTGCAATTAATTCTAAACCATGAAACAGAGCATACAATAACATCAACTGGTTCCCCAAAGGCTGTCACTTTGCCCTGCTCTACCAACTGGTTTTCAGGATTACTCTACAGACTTTGAAGGTGCCTGAGAGAAAACAGGTTAAATGTTGCCTCCTGGATTTACTCTCTGCTGAAAACACCCCTTTATTTATTGTCAAATCACTACTTGTTCATTATTTCAAGGGAGAAGAACTTTTTGTCCATTTCTTTTCTTTCAGTTCCTCTCAAATAATGCATATATTTGTTTCAAATTTAAAAACTGCTGAAGGGTTGATTGGTTTTGTGAGTACTAATTTCACTATTCTACTCATTTTATCTGTGTGAAATGCTCTTGGTTTTGTGTGTGCACCCTCCTGCTGAAAGCTGTCCTGGGGTCTTTCTCTGCAGCAACTTCTCCCTTTTGTACACAAGGGTGAAACAACCTTTTCGTTCCAAACACAGTTTAAAGGTGGAAAAACAACCTCATGGCTGGTATTTTAGATTTCTGCTGCAGAGAAATAGAAGATATGCAGTTCAGCCAATCTTAAGGGCAGTCTTGATTTCCCAAAAGTTTCAGAAATATTTAAACTTTCATGTGCTCTACATCTGGACCAAGACTTTGGCTTGTAATTGTACACAATTTTGTCAGCAAAACATCAGAGCTGATATAGTCCTTGTTAGACTAATTTGTTTTGAAAAAACCCGTGTATCTCAAAGTTTATGCCTGTGAAAAATAAATTGTCTGTGAAAACTGGGGTTACTTGTTGGGGTTTCTTTTGGTTGTTGTTGGTTTTTTTTGTTCTGTTTACTTGTGTTTTGTTTTTTTGTTTCTTTTAAGGAGAGGCAGGCCAGAAGAGGCTTCACATGAACCTTGTGTCTCCCTAATTCCTGACTGGATAAACTTGCTTTCTGGCATGAGGCTGAGAACTGTCTCAAAGGTATAAAGTATTTTCTTCTACATGTGCCACACAGGGAAGCTTCTTCATGTCTAGCACTGAGACTGGAAAGATGCCATAATGAACCCCTTCCTGAGGAAAAAAGGATGTTAAGAGTACCCCTCAAACAGCCCTGGAGTGTAGTTTGCTTCATTTACCCTAATATTAGACAATGTCTTTAAAAGAGATTTAAGAGACCTGTCTATTATTATTATTATTATTATTATTATTATTATTATTATATTTCTCACTAGAACAGGTTTTTCCATTGGCTCCCCTGGAAAATTATTATTTTGGCATATATATAATGCCATATTATCTGGTGTATTTGCCATATTATGCCATATTATTTGGGCTTTTTTCCTTCATGCAGAACAAAATTAGAAATAACCTTCTACACTGAATTAGCACTTTATTACTGGTAAGAATCCTTTTTTCAGGGATGGGTTAGAGGGAGGAAGGAGTTTACAATGGAAAGAATGACACATGGGTTCTTTTCTGATAAAAGAATGTTTTGTACAGCATGACAGAGCTGTCTGTACCAAAAAGGCTCCTTGAGCCTGGCAAGGAAAAAAAGGCAAAGCTAATTTGTGGGAATAGTAATGGCCCCTATTACCAGCCTGTTTAGAACAGACCAATGGGTTGGGCAATTGCTTTTGCTCCTGAAGTCCAAATCTGGCTGCACAGAGACACTGGCACCATTCTGAGCCCAATATTCTAGAGTGAAGGAATCTCAGCCCTTGCCTGTGACCCACATTCTCCAGGCAGAGATCCTCAATCACCCCCAGGAAATAACACTGTCAGGAATGCACCTTAAACATCTGTTCTGTAGGGTTTGTGCCCAAGTCCAGGATCCTGGGAAGATTCCATCTGTCCTCTGGAAGACACAGCCTTGAATCCTCCCCCCAAAGGGTCCTCTGTGTCCTTTCTTTCAAGAACTAAGGAGAGACTCATCTTTTCTGTCAGAACATCATGGGACAGGGTGGCATTCACTTCAGAGTCCTCCTCATGGTGTAAGAATCCTCTCCATAGCACCGAGGTTGTAACTTTTCCAGGAGGGAGAAGAGTGTGGCGTTCACATTCCCTGAACACAATTCCTTTGCCCAGGGTTTTTCTCCTGGGAAGCTGAAAGGCAGCGAGAGGCCTCAGAGAAAAGGAAAACAATTCTTATCTCATTTGCTTCTCCTGTGTTGTGCTCATGTGGAATGTGTTTGGAGATTGTTTACCCACAGGTGATTGTTTCATTGGATTCTGCTGTGAGTTGTTTTCACTCTTTGGCCAATTGGGCCCAAGCTGTGTCAGGACTCTGGAGAGAGTCACGAGTTTTCATTATTATCTTTTTAGCATTCTGTAAGTATCCTTTCTGTATTCTTCAGTATAGTATAGTATAGTATAGTATTCTTTAATATAATATAGTATAATAAAGTAATAAATTGGCCTTTTGATAAGATGGAGTCCTCCTCATCATTCCCTCCTTCATCGGTGGCCGTGCATTTACAATAGAAGAGATGAATGTTTAACTTGGGGAGTTATTGCAAGAAGCAAAAGATTTATGAGACCAGAGAAAACATGGATGAGCCTGACTCTGACCAGTGGGGTGAGTGTTCCAAGACTCACTTGATGTTGTGTTCAAGTATTTTACATTACATTCCACAAAACACAGAAATGATCTTTTGAGCAATGTCAACATCACGGTCTTGCTCTCCCACATAGAGCCCTTAGGTTATAATGTCATGTTTACTCATTCCCACATGTTCACAGAAATCTTTCAATTTTGTACATAATGGCAGAACTCCTACTGGATGAAAGGATGCTGCTCCCCATTCAAGTTAGCTTGAAGCTGGCAATTAGGGCACTGCTCAGAGGAGGAAGGAATTTGAGGCAAGGGAAGAACAGAACCTTGGTTTCCATAACTCTAAGTGTCCTCACACCATTCAAGTACTGGAAGGGTGAGCTGGGTTTGATCAGGGATTTTATGGTTGCATATGTTTTCATGTATGGGACAGAGACACAATTAATAGGGCAGATCTCTGTCCCATATCTGCTGGGCTTTTTCAGATGTCTTGAATGCCCTGGGGCATCTTTCACAGGTTGTTTATCATCCAGACTTTCACAGAGTGGGTACAGTCCACACTGTATCAAAAGTCCTTGCCAGGGAGCAGTTGGATGGAAAACCCACTTCTGTCTTCCCCTGGCCATTGACCACCCCACAATCTCAGCCCTGCTTTACCCTGGCAGGAGGAGGGACTTTACACTAAAATCAGAGCCAGCAGATTTCACTCCAGACAGCAAGAGCTGGATACACTTCTGATTTCTGTATCCAGCTGAGAAACATAAAAACCATGATAATAGAAGTAGGTATTTTTTGCTCCTGATTGTGGTTTTATTAGGCATAATGCCCAATTTTCTTTGAATATCCCAAGTATCTGGGCACACATTTTGCTGTAACAGTTCCCTGTAAGGCAGATGTCAGTGGCTCACAGTTTCTGGCTTGGCACCTTCATCACTGTACAGATATATTGATTTTGTCTCTCTCCCCAATAGCTCTGCATGAATGAGGCTTAACATGCCAGTGAGGCGAATGATAACACAGGGCTGACACCATATCAAATTACCCTTTACAAAGCTGGAACACATGTCCAATACCTGAGTCTGTGTAAGCCCTAAAACATGATACTCTGCTAAGACATGTCCAAGATATAAAGGGGAACTCCTGTGTTTGAATACAGCACAAGTCTGAAGGTTTCTTTTTCCTTTTTGTCTCCCTGCTGCTATCACTGACAAAGAAATCAGACTGACATCTCTGCTACTAGTGTGTTTAAACAAAGTAGTTTGCCTAATACATACAATATTTCTGAGTGCAAATAGGAAATTATTCCAAATTACTTGCTCATGAGGGGCTGGTTGGAGTTTGCAGACTTAGTCTTGCCTGACTGTGGAGGGGTTTATGTGAGTTAATGTCCAGAAATATTCTTCATAGTTAACAGAGATAAAGAATCTCTTAGAAGGAGTGATTCATATTATCCTGAAATGTTCAATAGTGGCTATATGACCAACACCCTAAAAATGCCTCTCTGTCTACTGACCATACAGACAGCTTGTACAGGGTCCCAGCTCAGCTGTTGATATTTACCACAAAGGCACCCAAAATTGATGAGAGGGGGGATTCATCACACCTTGGCAGTCTGAGTGGCTGCATATGAAGTCTCTCTTGCTATGAAAAATCTTTGGAAGCAGCCAACCAAGTTAACTTTTCCTTTTCCTGGTACTACAGTGGAGTAGCCTTGAATCAGGGAAGAGCTTACACTACAGACTCCATCTCCTCAGCCCCTATTTCCATCTCAAAAATCTGCACCAACCCAAAGAAAGAAGATGGAGCTCTGGTGCTTGGCTGAGGCTCCTAAGTGCTGCAGAAACAGTGAATAGTGTTTGCAGAAAACAGCACAGTAGAACAGCAAAGACTGTCCCATCTCTAAGGTTTTCAAAGTGTTGTGCCAGAGAGGTGCTTTAAAAAAGAGAGAAACAGGTTATGTTAAAGTCATTTATTTGCTATTTGTCGAGACTACTTCTTGCAAATGCCAAGGAAAGGTGGAGAGCTGGGATTATTCATGAAACAGATTAAGGAAAATCCATGTCAGTGAGAGCAGAGACCCAATATCAATATTTGTAGAGGATGGGACCCACTGTCATGCAAGGCATGGGAAGTAGGAGGAGGCAGTGATGCTGGAAAATAACCCAACCTCCACATGGCACTAGGGAGTGCTACATTTCCATCCCAGCCTGGAAGAGAAATTCATTCAGCTCTGGTGTGTGCTCTTTCAAAATCTTCCTTGAACACTGCAGCAGGTGCAGAGAAAAATACCCAATACAAACCAACCAACCAACAAACAAAAACCCCAAACCTAAATGATTTGATGATTGCAGGAAATGCTGTGCAGTGAGCCCCTCAGTGAACTCAAGTTCCTTATTTCAATTTATCTGGAAAGTTGAAAGAGGATTTCACCGTAGTGTGTAATTAATTGTTTTTCTTCAGGAAGAATGTGCTGCCTGTTTGGGGCAGGAAGCTAGAACAAGGCAATTCCAAACTGGAAATAAGGCACATTCTAACAGCGAGGTTGATTAACCATTCCAGTGAACCATGGAAAGATTGATAGATCCTTTCATTTCTCAATGTCTTAAATTAAAGCGGGATGACTTTCTGAAAGAGTTGTTTTAGCCAAACAAAACTTGTTGGAAAATTTAAAGGCTGCATAGTACAGGAGTTGCTGAGGACTTTTCCACAGGGAGGGGAGATTTATATGCTCACTCTGTAGTTTATTATTTCTGTTTATGTTCTGTAGAAGAGCTCAAATACAAGAGAGATGCTTGAGATAAGTGCAGAAACAAACAAGCCAAGACTAGGCTTTCTCCTGAAGATAAATGTAAGCTGAAGTTGATGTGGCTAATTCAGATATGGGGTTTATCTCAATGAATCTACAATGTGAAATGTCTTTTTTATTTAGACACCCTTATAGATCTTATTTGACTACTTAAAAGAAAAGAAATAAAAAAAAAACAGCTTCAGAAGTTCAGAGTTGCTGTAACCAATAACTAACAAATTTGTCCCATTCTCTCTGATTTATAAGTTTCCTTAATCATAAACATTCCTCCAGTTTTGCTAGCTGACCCAAATCAAAAGGACAAGTCAAAGATCATTGTTGCACATTTTAAAATGCAAGACTGTCTCCTTCTCAATAAAACATGATGGATTCATGGTCCAGCATAGAATTCACAATCATAAAGGCGGGTGATAGAGGTTAACCACCACATTGCAAATACCAGGACTTTGATTCATAAATTGAAGAATAAAACATACTTCAAGAAAAAACATCATTTGAGATTTTGTAAACTATTGACCTCCCTCAAAGCTGGACCTGCCTTTATGCTGCTTGTGAAGAACCTGCTTCCAAAATGAAACAAAGACAAAATTAGCTGGACTCTGTATGAGGGTGCCACAGTCAAGAAGTCAAATCCAGTTGCCTTCTATTTTTTTTCTCTAGACATTACTGTGCACATCAAAGCAGACAGGTCTCTTGATCTATTTAGCAACAGATTTACATAGTGCTTTAGGGATCCTGAAGACTCACATTTGTGACCAAAATATACCCCAAACAAACAAACAAACAAACAAAAACCAGCTCAGGACTCCAAAAGAAATGTTTTCTGTGTGTTCATTTCCTAGAGAAATATTTATTTTAACTTTATAATTGTCATGATGAGGTGGGAAATTCTCCCCTTTCCCTTTTTGAAAAGCTGGACAATCTAAAACCAAATGATGTGCTGAAAAGAGCAGTTGTCATCTCACTAGTATTTCTGCCGTAGGAATTTCCTCTGTATTACAACATTTATTTTCTTTTTTTTGCATTTTTCTTTCTGGGATAAACCAGTGTGGGGATGAACTATCTTGGAAGGAAACAGCAGAAGATCCACTGGCTGCAGGCAGTAACCTGCAAAGAACCTGTAATGGAGCTATTTCTGCTTTTGTTCTCTTACTCTCCTTCTGCAGTACAGAATAATAATATTTAGCCTAATTATATTTTTCTCCTTCCTCCTTTTTCAAGAAGTTTCTAGTTCTTTCTCAGAGAAACTGTTTATGGCTGGCCTGTGCCATCTGCAGGGTCCTGAGGGGCAGACTGGGACCATTAACTTAATTTTGGATGAGTGTGTGTACAAGGTAAACATATCCAAAAAAGCAGTTGGATGCAAGGATCACATACATGCACACACTGCAATTTCCCGTAGCTTAAATGAGGATTCTTTTTATTAAAATAAAAAGTTAATTAATACACATGGGTATTTGAGGATCAGGTTCTACATACTATTCGTATGGACTTGATTTAAGGATCCTGAAATTAATTAAAAGTACCGGTAAAGGAGTCTGTTTCTGGTGGGAACAATGCAGTGATAACTTTTGTAGATAGAGTATGCAGAAAGTTATGGCTGGCTTCTCATAGATCAAAAATTAAAATAAAAAAAAAAGATGATTCATGTCTTGTGGAGAGTTTGCTTCCATCTAACCTGACTCCCTGGTGCTGGGCTTGCAGTCCTAAACCCAAACCTGAAGGGAGGAAGGGATGCTCCAGGCCCACTTTGCATGTGAGGAGGATGGTGAGATTTCCCCTGGCTGAAAACAGCTCAGTTTTGTCACTTTTCCCTCCCAGGATGAACCAATCTCATCTTGCTTGTGCCAAGGAGCAAAGCAGCTTTGGAGTTGTATAAAACTTGGGTAGGTGACCACATGGAAAACTCAGCCATTGTGGGAATAGATCAAGGACTCAAGGGCAAACCCTTGGTAAACACTAGACCACAAGCACTGGGTGTTGTTGTCTTCAGTATTGTTTGAGGGCTTCCTGGAAGTTCATTTCAAGGCCAGATTTGGTGTCCTTAGGGACAGTACACCAAGGCCACAAGCTGTGCAAGGAGGTGGGTGAGTTTTGGGGCATTTCAGAGGAGATGAAGAAGTTTAAGCCTTTATCTGCAGTTATCCAGATTTGATGCTTCTGAAACCTTTTGAATGCAGAAGGGATGAGCCAAGAGCATTCCCTACAGGCTGTGTAGAACTGTGACTGATTTGTCCTGCTAAACTAAAGCTCAGCTGTCAGGATAAAGAGAAAAAGATGTTTTTCTATGGCCCAGCTTCTGCAGCAACTGTGGGATGTTGGTAGGCACTGTGGGTGAGAGGACATCTCAGGGTGAGGATCACTCTGTATGTACTCATGACTCAGGATTCTTTCATTGCAACCTCATCTCAAGAGGCCAAGTCAACCCAAAGTCCCTAAAAGTGACCCAGACTGTTCCCAACAAAATGCAGCTTTGGACCAGTGTATTTAATGAAATATCTGAGGAGGCAGCTGGAAGTTTTGTGGTGCAGATCCCATTCAGTTCTTGAATTCAGTCTTCAGGGTTACAAAGGAGATGTGTCCATGAGCCAGATACAGCAGCTGGTGCTTGTGGGTGACTTGGAGACAAGTGATAGAATCAGGCACCCCAAGAGTTCTGGTGGGACATCTGGGTTAACAAAACAAATATCCAATGGAAAATAAGTGAAATAGGTCTTCTAAATAAGATCCCAGTTCAGCTTCCAACAATGTTCTTCATAGAGACAATTAATAAATGAAATATCCAATGTGATGCCTATACAGGCTACAAATCAATTTTGCTTTAAGTAGAACTCTGGACTTGTTTAGACCTTTCCTCCACTGGATATTTTCACGTGTTTTGCCATAAGCAAAGTAAAAAGTACTGAGTCTCCTAAAAAAAATATTTCGGATGCAAATTCACTGACCTGTGTTTGTCAGATGAAAGCAAAGTAAATGTGTGTGTCTGTGGGGAAACTCATTGCTGTTGTGCTTGGCCTCCAAATAAAGAAAATCTTTTTTTCAAGTGTTGAATGAGTTTCGGTGCTGCCCACGAGGCTGGCACTTTACACCAGTGTGTGCAGCCCTCTCCTGTTTCAAATTCACCATATTTTGGATATGGTAAAAAGATTTGGGTTTTTTCTCTCAAATATTTTGCTTCCTCTGGGCCTAGGAAAAACAATTAATAAAGGAATTCTCTCTGCCACTCATGCTTTGCAAAGGCATGGTAAGTTTTCAACTCTCTCATAACTAAGTGTGCTAATTTTTTGGAAAGGTTTCCCTTATTCTTCTTGTAAGTGTGCTGGTAGCCAAAACAAACACAGAAAGAAGCCAAGGAGAGAATAAGATATATCTATTTGTATGAATGGTCCAACAAGGGAAATCTCCAAAAACTACTGTAAATGCTATAAGATTTCAGATGGCAAACTCATCCAAAATTAATGGTTAACAAAACATTCAGTTCTTAAACACCAATAGGATAAAAAGAACAGCTTCCAATAGTAAAAAATAATCATTCTTTTAGTGTGGAAGGGTTGTCTTGTGGTTAATGCACTGGCCTTGGAGACTGAGATTTAGACTCTCACAGTTGACTCTGTGAGAGTCATCTGACCCTGTTGTATGTTTGCTCTTTATCAGAGGAAGTTCCTGGTGCTTCTTTCTTATCTATTTACTTCTCTTGGAGTACCACCTTCTTGCATCACAAGCTTTCTGCTATCATATCTATGTGGTGTCTTAAACAAGAGGCCTAATCTTGTTTGAGTTTTCAGAGTGGGTATTTTTTCCAATTGGATACAGTTGTTTGTTTGGTTTTTTTTTTAATCAGAAGTAATCTTTACTGAAAGTTTTTGTGTAGGACCCCAAAATCACATATTTTGTAAAAAGTCAGAATGCTGGAGACAGCTTCCATATTTAAAAGCATCTCAAAATCTCAGGATCTAGTTAAACTCCTAGTTCCTCATGCGTGCAGCCTTGCACAGGAAAGGAGCAGGATTGCCATAACAATCTATATCTATTTTGCAAATTGTGATGTGTTGAATGGTAGCCTTTGGAAAAGTGGTTAGTAAAATATTCAGGATTAGGTATCCATCACAGGGAATACATTCTCCCCATGCAGATGAAATCTGTGAAAATTACCATTTTGCTCTTCTCAGTGTCATTGGTATTTGCAGAGAAGAAAAGAAACAGTAAAAGCAGCATGACCTGTACTGCTATTTTTGCATGCAAGGGACTGAAGAATATCCTGTTACATGTGAACCATTTGGTTTGAATAAACAATCTATTGACCAATCTAGTGACCACACACACGTGAAACAGGGGCCATGCATTGTTGCATGACAGTGCTTCTGAAAGGAAGCAAAGCCTGCACAAACTCTGGCCATTGATAAAGGACTGAAAATGAGATGGCATTTCACAGGAATACGTGAGCAAGGTTTTCTGACACAGCCCAAGCTGAGCACTGCCTTGGTGGGGGAATGGTGTGTGCTGACATTTCCCTTTAACAGTTCACCAGCTGGCTGAAATCAGGCAGAAAATGTCCAGAGAGCCACTCCAAGAAAGTTACCTGGGATGGAGCTGCCCTTTCGCAGCAAGAACAGCCACCAGCCCTGCTGCCCTGCCTCTATTTCCCCTCAGCTGTCAGTCTGATGCTTAGGAAAATCTGCTGGGCAGTGCAGGTTTTATAAACTACTTTGGAAAACAGCCACAGTGCTGTTTTGCCCTTGACATCTTTCTTATTATTTAAATATATTTTAACTTCCATTCACAAGCCTTGGCTGCTGCTCTTGTATGTCCTGAACAAATGGCTGCTAAGAGGAAGATATGAAATGTAAATAAACTTCTTACAAGGACATGGGGTAATGGTTTTAAACTGAAGGAGGGTTGATTTAGATTAGATAAAAGGAAGAAATTTTTTTACAAAAAGGGTGTAAAACAGTGGAAGAGATTGCTCAGAGAAGCTGTGGATGCCTCATTCCTGAAAGTGTTCAAGGTGAGGTTGGATGGGACTTGGAGCAAATTGGTCCAGTGGGAGGTGTCCCAGGCCATGGTGGGGTGGTTGGACTAGATAAATTTTAAAAGGCCCTTTCCAAGTCAAATTGTTCTATATTTCTGTAATTCCTAGATGGGATGGATGGGAGAGTCGAGGAGTTACTCACCTTTCAGTCTTGAATCTGGATGTGGAGCAGTCAGGATCCCAAAAGGCATTTGCTGCAAGTCACAACAAATCACATCTCAAAGAACCTCCCTTGTGGCACAACCCTGCAACTGGCCCACACATTTTTCTTGTCCTCAGTCTCTGTTTTATGCACCTTCATGCAGACATGCAGCTGCTGGCAGAGAGTCAGGAGATGCCCTCTCTCAGCTGGAGCCAAAGCAGGCTCAGGAGGGGCTCCAGGGCTGCCAGGCCAGGCAGTGGGAGGGCACCAGGAAACCTGTCTGCCCTCTGCTCACCTGACCCACCTTTCTCCACCTTGGCTGACCTGCTTGACCTCCCTGCAGTTACCACAAACTTGGACTTGGCTACATCACTGTATTTAATTTTTTTCTTTAAAGTGCAGTGTTTTTTGTTTTTTAGATGGGGACTGATGAAAGCCATTGCTGTTCTTATTTTTCCTTTCTATGAACTGAAGTGATGACAACAGAGTTTCTAGTAAATTATAACATAGCAGTCAGTTCCAGATTAGTTTTGAAGTAGGACTTTTTTTTTTTTTTTTTGGGAAGGGTACAAAATATAGCCAGACAAGATTTAATTAAATACTTGTATTTCATAACTGTAATTTATCTAGCTCAGTATGTCCTTTCCCATGCTTTTGTTTGGACACAGGGAATTTTTAGCTTTCAGGCTGCCAGATGTGGATGGAGAGCTCTGTGTGCCCACAGGACAGGTAGAAAACAGGCAGTAGCAATGCTGGCCTGCCCACACTTCCCTCTCCAAGGTCTTCACCCCAAGCAGCCACCTCTGAGGATGAGAGTTTAGCTTAGAATCTGGGCTCTTGCTGAACCTGCCAAGACTGTTATGTTTACCAACTAAAGCCAACATATTTTTGTTGTATCTCTTACTACTGTGACTCAGAATAATCCCATATGGCTGCACTTTATGGGCTGGATCCGGAGCTTGTTGATGTCAGTGGAGAGGGTCCCAGTGATTTCAGTGAGCTCTGGAACAGGCCTGTATACATGTGTGAGGCCTATAAAAAGATGCATGTGATGTGTTATCTCTGACCCTGTTAGCAAAGATGTGACTTACCACACTTAGAGCCCAGCTCTTTGCTCCTCTCCTCCTGCAGTCCTGTGGTGGTGCTGAGATCTCCTAAGAGCACAGAGCCACAGGCATGACTGATGTTCAGTCCTTGTGCCTTCCTACACCTGTGTTTGCTGCTTCCCAAGACCTGAGCTAAGTGCTGGATCCAGCTCTTCCATGGAGAAATCACATTCATATCCAGGGCCTCTTCCAGTGCCTTTACTGCAGAGATACTGAAATGAGAAACTTATCTCTTCCAAAGCACTCTTCCACACTTTCCTAGCAATTTATTATTATTTTTCCTAGCAATTTAACACCCACAAGTTGCTTTGTAATGACTGCATGAGCTACTCTTGCATATCTCCAGATCAGCTGAAGAACACTGCAGTTTCTCTGCCAACCACTCCAGAAATGAATAAGAAGAGAGTTATATTTCTATACTCTAATGCCTAAGTACTTTGTGTATGGACCTCATTCTAAGAATGTATTTGTCTTACAGCCTGGAAAATGCCAGTTGTTCTGTGTGTAATGAGAATATAGGAAGAGTTAGTTCTTGTGGTTCCTGTTGACAGGTCAGCATGGAAGGAGTGTGCTAATGCTTGGTGGGTACCTCATGGGCTGGTACATTCAATTCTTCATGTCACAGAGGGAAGAGCTGGCAGGCCAGGGAGTCACACAACTCTTCTTCTGTGGAGGTGATTCCCATGGGAGAAGGTTGGCCTGATTGTTGGGGAGAAATCTTGCCCTGTTGCAGGGGGTAAATAAAGGATTTTGATCTTTTGTGACCTTTCATGACTTTCATTACCTTTTACCTGTTTCATTACCTTTTACCTCTTCAATTCCTGAAAAATTAATTTCCTGGAAAAGACACAAGACAGGATGGAGTTCCTGGAAGGGACTCTCCTCTCAGTCCCTGTGGAATTTGCTGACTGAACACATTCTGTCCTCTCTCCTTCCTGGCTCCCAAATATCAACTTTCCTCCTCAACAGATTGTGATTGTATTTTCACAAAATTTCTTAGCCTCATACTTGTCACTTAAGGATGTCCCATGAATAGAAACAGACTGAATGATGTTCCCCATGACAAATGACAATGAATGTCACCAGGCAAAGGGGAAAAATAAGGTAAGAGGCTTCAGCAGACACAATCAAAGCATGGCTGCAATTTGCAAGGGGAAAATGATAAACAGACCTTTGGCTGTGCTGAGGTTTTCTCCTTTTGGTTATCCAAGAAAATTTTTAGTATCAGGAGCTGTAGATATTACACATAGTTGGGATGGGACATCTATTCCAGATGTTGGACCCTGGTCATGAATGTTGCAGAAAGCACCAAATTCCTTAAAATTCTGTTGATATTAGTGAAAACCATGGGAACTCAGCACCTTGAGGGACTGTGCATTAATGACTTGTCCAGGAAAAGGCATCAGTGTCTCAAAGTTACACATCACAATACTTAACCCTAATGAAGGTTTGACATGGAATAGCTCAGGACAACAGGCTAAAGAAATTTGGGAATCATAATTAGAAGGCTGCTGAACTTCCCAAGCTGTCTCATTGGCAGGTTTATCTGCTGATGTCCATGTATCACATTCCTGCCCTTTACCACATTCCTGGATTTTAATCAGAATGTAGCACACAGAACTGCTTCCCAGGGAAAGATACTGGTAATAAAATACCAGTTTTATTACTGGAATGTACTGGAAGCCAACGTGGAGGAGAACACATCCCATTGAGGTGGAGGGAGAGTGTCGCCCTCCCTGTGGCAAACATCTGTGGAGGTCACTGGCAGAAAGAATCTGTTAGGACAGGAAAGTAGGGAAAGGCAAGGAGAGAAAAGAAGAAGAGAAGAGAGTAACTTATGTCTGTGTTCACTTAATTTTTAAAGCTGCTCTTTCCTGTGAGTCTGGGGTTGATCAAAGGGTGGGAGACCCAAGGGACAAGGAATGTCATGGCTGGATTTGTAAAATAACTGGGTGTTATACAAGTCTGTTGTTTTGTTGGACTTGCTTTTCAGAGCAGCTGTGGGCTCCTTACTCCTTCTGGAGGTGGACACTGCTGTCTAAAGCCAAGGTCCTTGCATTTTGAAAAAAATCCTGATTTTTCTCCCTTTCTTCAGAGAAATATCTAGACTCCAAAGCTATCAAAGTTTTGTTCCAATTTGTGTACAGGATTAACAAAAATTTCCTTGATCAGTGTTGCAAATAGTGGCTCCACTTTTTGCATTGTGTGACTGACAGTGGGCTAGCAACTGTGCAACAAGGCTGCAAGTTTTGAAGGCAGATTACATCTTTTTTTGGTTCTTCTTTCTAAGGATTTCCTGCAGCTTTAGTGAAAAAAACAGCAAAAACATTGCTTGGAACCTGCCGCAGAGCAATTTATAGCAGCTTATAACTGTAATTCATGGAAGTTTATTATATGACCTGCTCTATGAAAGTTCACTATTAGTTCAGCATTCAGTGCTCACAGACTCGGCAGAGTTTCCTGCAAGCTGGATGCTGAACATCCGGTGAACTTTGTTTATGAGTACAGTATAGTGTGGTTAGGAGGCTTTGGAGCCACAGGTCACCACCCAGCTGTGTGCAAGCTTAGAGCCCACTTAAAACCAGGGGGAATGGAAGTAAATTATTATTATTTCTAAATCCTGTGCAAGGATTTAGAAGAAATAATAATAATAATAATAATAATAATAATAATAATAATAATAATAATAATAATAATAATAATGTGTGGTGGGTTATTATTATTATTATTATTATTATTATTATTATTATTATTATTATTATTACTACTACTACTACAAACACACCCCCCCCCCCCTCCCTCCCACTGTGCTTGAAACACAGATAAATAAAGAAAAAGTGGAGAATCTGCTGAGGAAAAAGGTGAGGAAAGTGTTCTCACACTGACAATAAAATACTTGTTTTATTATTGGAATGTACTGGAAGCCAACGTTGCTGGTTAACTGCTGTGGAGGAGAAAACATCCCAGAAAGGTGGATGGTGACTGAACCTATGTCAACATCTCCCTGTAGGAATTCCTCAAAGGTTCTTCTGGGGGCTTGTGAGTAGAGAGAAAATCAAGGCTGGCTGATCCCAAGGCAAAGAAACTGCTAGAAAACTGAGGAGAATTTAAAGAAAACTCTTCTGCTGTTTAGTCTTCCTCTTTTGTTTGACTGTGGTTTATAGCACAGTGATTGACTACAGGCTCTTTCCCAAGCTGTTTATTTTGGAATGGTTCTGTCACTGTCGTGTCTCAATTACTGTGTGTATCTTGTTTTCATCTTAAAGAAGCCCAAAACAAACTGTAAACTTCAGAGACCTATAGTTCATATATTCAGCTGTGGAGGCACAGAGAGAGCCCCAAACCACTAAGTTTATGTGTAGAATGGGCCATTTGCACAAACATTCCTGCTGGGCAAACTGTGTCTGTTCTGCATAAATAAGTGGAAGGGAGTAGAGTCTGCTCTGCCCCTGCTCTGTGGTGCAGTGCAAGGGTTTGGGGCCCCTGTACCAGATCTGTGTCATACCTCAGAGACAGGTCCTTCACTGCATGATGGCAGTCTGTGTGTCTGAAAGGTGTCAGCAAGCTGAGCATCTTCTGCATGTGTCCTCCTACCACTGGAAAGTACTGCTGAACTTGGACAGCCCAAATTAAGAGGTTTATTTATATCCTGATGGGAAGAAATCACTGAGAAGGTGAGCTTAGGAGAACCTGGCTGCTGAGCCACCAGAGATGGGCATCATGGGCAGGGCATCACAGTGAAAGAGTTTCTCTACTGAACCATCAGTTGAAAGCATTTATGCTCTCTGTGGTGCTTTACTTCTAAACAGAAACTTGGTTCCCTGCTTTCATCTTGCTAAGCAGAGGAGCCCAGAGTGTTCAGCAGAAGTTTGTTTAAAATCACTCAAGAGAAGGAGGCATGTTTCATTCAGCCCGTTTTAGGGAGGCAGTTCATCCAGTACTGAAGGTAGTAGCATGGATCTAACAAATGAGGGAAAAGACATTTGAGAGACTGATGAAATGGCATCCTGAATGTAGGTGGGACAGCCTGGGCTGATGAGGGTGAGCCCTGTGTTCAAACAGTAGCAATGTGCTCCATTCCTTGCCAGTTGGAATAAATTAATAAACTCCAACGTTTGCCTTGACTGTGCAGCCAAATCTGCATTTGAATTAACATTAAAGAGCTAAATGCATTTTCTGCAGAGAGTATGGTGCTCCCAAGAATCAGCATTCCACTGAGCAATGCTGTTGTGAGAAGCCACCAGGTGAAGGTAATTTCTCACAGTGTCTCAGAGAATTAGTATTGTGCTTGTGACACTATACCATCAGACTGTCTGGGATTATTATGACATCTACTATTACTAGGACTTCTAGAAAATTAATGTAATATACTATTAAATCCCTGTGATTAAATTCCTTCTTCTGATGTCCCAATGAAATTTAAAATAATGAGGAAGGCACAAACACATTGTCATAAAACTAATGCTGGTAATTTTTATAAGGTCAAAACACTTTTGTGGCAAGGCCACCAAAGAGAGCATGTCTCAGTGAAGTTTGAAAATATATGATGAGAGCCACAGTATTGTCCCCCTGTGGGATGTGCAGACTGCCTCCTTAAGGCATAAAAGGCATAGTCTGATGAAAAATGAATGTTTGAACAAGTGGGAATTCAGAGCCCTCAGATAAGCTTTACCTTGAATTATCTTCCTGCTATTTCCCTTAAATATAAAGGGGCCTCTGAAAGTGGACATTTAATTAGGCAAATAATTTTTCTCTTATTCCTTGCATTCAGTCTTGAAAAGAAAATATTTCTAATGGATTCTTAAGGAGTGAAAATGTTAATTTAAAGATTCTGTTAATTTGCAGGATTGGTTGGAAGGTTCTACTCCAACTTGCACCACAGTTAGCCATCAAGAGGGACCATCATTTCTTCTTTAAAGCATCACCACCGGCCACACACCTTCAGTGATGTGACCTTGGACACAGCTCTCAGCCAAGCTGTCCAGGTGGTGGACCCAGATGAACTTCAGAGTACTTGGCAGCTGAGAGGATAATTATTTTTTATATGAATTATTTCCTTTCCATTCTTAGCCCAGTTGATGAGTAGGAAAAGAGCCATCTCCTGGTAAACAAGATACCAAGACAGAATTGTGAAGCACCACAAAACCATTGTGTTGTTTGAGCAGAACAAAACAATCCCTCAAACACTTATTTATGAGCTTATTTTAGGCTCTTGTGGCATTGAATTATGAAAGGGAGGTGGTTTTTAATCTATTTTCTACAACTTTGTTTTGATTTGTTTTTCTGAGTTGTTGGCAATGATAATGACCTTGTTTGTATCAGAAGTGGAAAGGGGACAGAAGAGTGAGGTGAGGTTGCTTGGACACATTGAGATGGTTTTAGTTATTTCAGCAGAGAAGCAAACTTTAGTGATTGTTAACACTTACATGTGCCCAGATGTTACACACACACAGACACAAAAGCTATTAATAAAATTATTCCTTGAAGCTACCAAATAACTCATGTTGTGAAAATTTGTCTGTCTTCCAGTTTTCCATAAGTAAGGTAGTCTGAGGTAATTGGGATAAAATTAAAACTATCCTCAAGCTTCTGCCAAAAATGTTGAGATTTAAAAAAAAAATCTGTTCAACATTTGTCCCTCCTTATTTTTCATCTTCTCTTGCCTCTGGATACTGGGCAGGACTTAAATATATATTCCTATCGAGTTAGAGTTAATGATGAAAAGGATTTTGTGGAACCTAGAAACCTAGAGCTTCAGAACTTATTGTACCCTTTAAAAATGTTAGAGATAAGACCTCTGTAGGTTTTTTTCCTTCTGTCTTCACCACAACTTTAGGTCTTTCAAGCACTCAAAGCTGAGTCAGAGGCAGAGTTCTAAACGACACAGATGCTGGCCCAGTAGGCTCTTGTTTCTAAGCAAAAATGATGAACAAGTGAAAAGCAGCAACATTCATCTACCTCAGGTCCTGGTGCCCCAGCCTCAGGAAGGGGTGGGTCTGGAGCAAGTTTCTGGATCTGCTGTGTGCATGCCCTGGATCTGTGCTCCTTGCATAAGCTTGGGTTGAGCTCAGACACATGTGACAGTGCATACATTGATAAGCTTGTGGAGAGTAATCATTTCTCCCAGCAGCTGGTATCTGGGGTCTTTGGCTTGCTGAAGATCTACAGACAACTTGTATTCTACTTAAATCCTGTTTAGGCTTAGGCGTCAGCTGAGATGTAGTAACTGTCAGGGTTTGTGCTCCCACTCCATGGCTAATGTGAAAGAATGTAATTTATCTGAAACTCCTTCCACTGTGGGTTAAGCTGATGGCAATAATTCACATTTACTGGGTGAGGATAGCCTGCCTCAGCTACCATAACTAAGTCAATTTACTCCTGAATCAGAGGAACGTGCTTCTGTGCCTATGCCTGCAGTAACAGCAGCATCCTCTGGTCCTAATCTTGTGCTTCAAATGGAAACACTTAGTCCTGTTGAACGTTGAGGAGAACCACAATCTCTTCAGTGCCTGCCATAATCAGAGCTCTCATAATTTTTGAAGATCTCATGAGTCCTCTCTGGTGCTTTGAGATGAGGCAGGTCTGTGTGTGCACGTAGCTACAAAGACCAGAATGGCTTTTACTGTAAATTATTTAATCTCTTTCCTTCCCCAGCAGGTCAGTGCTCCATGACTCACACCAGCCCTGAGGAACACATCTATCTGGCTGAATGTCTCCAGATTACTCTGAATCCTCTCCAGACATTTTGGGCAAATATACAACACCCTAACAAGTTGTATCTGCACCAGTGCTTCCCTACAACACAACTTCCTGTGCTCAACCAAGATAAACAGTGGAAGAGCATCCTGTTGTGCCACAAGGAGAGGAGGCTTCAGTTCTTGTATTTGTTTTAAAATGTTTAGATTTAGCAAATCTCTACAGAAAATAGGAAATGCCTGACTTACCCAAGCAGCCGCTGCAATCCCGTGCTCGCCAGCAGCCTGGGGCTCAGTCCCTTGATGTCCTAGCAGGCCGTGCAAAGAGGCCACAGGCCTTGGGGTCCCTGGTGAGCAAAGACAACACTGGGACTTGGGCAGGAGAGCAGGCCTTGTCTCACAGTGTGAGTCTGCCTGCCAGGCACAGTTGTTTGTGTTCAATAAGCCCTTTAGGAAGGTCTGTGTTTCTTCGATTGCCTTGCTCGGCGCTGTGCAATCTCACTGACCCTACGGTTCAGCACGTTGTTGAACGTGGGTTTATGTTAGTGCAGCACTGGAAGAACAGCGAGAAACCTGAATTTAGTGATGTCCTTAAGAGGCTGGACAACAAATATCCCAGGAAGAAAGCCCAAACCATGGTTCTCTGAGGAGGTTTGGGCCTCAGTGAAGGTCACAACAAAGCACACCCAAGAGTCCCCTCGATGGGAGCAGCTTGCTGACTGTTCCACACTCAGGCACACCAAGTTAAGCAATTAGAAGACAATGGCATGAGAAATCTCACAGTAAAGCCTGGTTTAAGGTCTCCAGGCCAGTCATGACATTCTAATTTGGTGGCAGAGGATGTTATACTGGATAAAAACCAAAATGTCAGTTATTGTTGCACAACTGGAGGCATCTGCACAGAAAGATGAAGGAGCAAAGCATGAATTCCATGCATTCCTGTCTTTCTGAGAGAGTGGGGAAAAAAACAGTATTTGACTTTTTCTGTGGAGAAGAAAGAAAAGACTCATGTTTCAGGAAAGTGTAGTATAAAAAACAGGTGAAAACTCCTTTTAACCACAATATGACCATGCAGGAGTGGGCACAGCTGTGATCCACTGCAGTGACAATATTGCATCCTGCTGGTGCCACAGTGTGTACATGTGTGTACATGTGTGTACATGTGTGTGTCAGCCCCTGTAATCAAATGTTTGCATCTCTAGATAGATAGTCAGACACTTGATTGCCTGTGCTTATCCTTGGCTTTCTTGTGGTATTCAGGCTATTGCAACACAGAAGTTTGAAAAACCTTTGATAACAAATCCCTTCCTTAGCAAAGGAAGAAAAGATAGACAATAGGGCAAGACACAAGCACAGAAACCAGTGATTTTCCAGACTGGTAGCAAAAGGATCATCCCACTTCCATCAGAGCAGTGTGTGATCTTTGAACAATGAAAAAAAAAAAAATTAAACTCCCAAGATTACCATGGAGTAATGATTACCAATGTCATATTAATTATACTTGACACTTTAGAGCCAAATGAAATGACTATCTAATTAAAAGCACAGCATCACCTTAATGAAACAGCCCTCACTTGTCACATCACAGGAGGCTTTATAGCTTCCCTCCCCGCCCTCTATTCTTTGAATCCAAGTTCAAATTCAAGGGAAAGTTTGCTTATGGATTGGGTCCAGATGTGTCTGATGTTTAAACATTTATTTTCAGCAGTTCCCTCTGCACGAGAGATTTGAGCTCTTTCTGAGCATACTCTTGTTTCCTCTGACATGATATTGGGTTATGCTGTCAGCCTGAAATTGGAAAGTGGTGGTGGTGTCACTTCCAAATCCTACTGATCTGGAGCATATAAAAAATTTTGTCCAGACAAATATTAATCCTCTTGTCTGTGGAATTAAAATTTGAACTCTTTATGTCTGTAACTAAACTTGACAAGATGATTTGACTAGGGAAAATTAACTTAGCTCCTTGGGTTTGCTCTGGATTTAGTCCAGCTGATCCAAGAGACAGCCCTACAAAGAGGATCAGAATGGTATCCCAAATGGCATTTAGGCCACTGGAGAGCCCCCATGGGCATCCTAGAATGCTCAGCCTTTCTAGCCATGAGGACAGGAGTCCCAGCTATGACAACTCAGCTTTTATGGGATGCAGCAGTGGTTCCTGACTTCATGCTGGTTCATGAACCTGTGTGTGGATGGACACAATTCCATGTCCTTGGAGCAATTGACAAATATCTTTCATTATGTCTCTTAAATTGCCTCTCTAGAATCCTTCTAGACTCCCCTCAGCATGTCATTCAGCACATGTCCCACTGGTGCTGAGGTCTCCTGGGCTCTCTGTTTGTCACTTTCTAGTCAATGTTTCCTGAGGAACTTTTCTGTAGTCATGCATTCAAAAAATACCCTTTTCTTGACACAGTCCTTTCATCCAAAGGAACTCCAAAAAAGAGCAAAGATAATTTCCCTAAATTATTATTTGTGCCATGTTGCCATTGGTTTCCATCATTTTACAGCATAACCCACTTCTGGGCCTACATTTGCTGTGTCAGTTGTGAATTGTTTGGGGAGATGGCTGTCTTTGCACCCCTTGGTTGTACTGCACCAACCACTGCAGGTGTCCTGGTGCTGGGCACTGCACTGGCAGTGGCACCAGAGTAATAATCCAACTGCAATTTGATAAGTAGTACAACTATTCATTAGGAAAAAAAACCAACTTGTTGATATGTGTTTCCAGTTATCTTCTCAAACACTCTATGACCATTCTATTCCATTACTACAACACCATTACAGCAATATCACATTTTGTTTGATCTCATCCTTCCAAAGCAGGTTGTGATGAAATTTTTCTCACCACTATGGTGCTCTTGTAACTTTGCTGTTGAATATAATGTCAAGGTGCCAAAGTTTGACAGTCTGTTTGTCAGTTATCTTCTGACACCCTGGGACAAGCAAAGCAAGAAGAAATGTAGAGCTGTGGTTGAAATGGATCTGTATGAAAACAAGAGGAGAAAACTGGGGACAGGTTTCTGAGGGGTAGAGGTTCCCTTACACAGGCCCTTAGCTCCTTATTCCAGGGAACAAGGAGCTCCTTTCTCCAGGGATATTTACAATCAGTGTTTTCCCTTGAATATTTATGATAACGCAGTGACAGCGGGAAACTTGAGCCCTGTCAGAGGCTGGGAGTGGGGAAGAACCTTCACAGCAGGTAGCTGTAAACTGACATGCATGGATTTAGAGTCTGGTTTCCTTGTTTTCCTTCAGAGCCAGTGGCAGGACACTGTGCCAAAGGACAGTTCAAAGAGATGGTGCAGCAGGAACAGAGAAGTTGAGTCACACTTATCAGAGCCTGGAGCTTATGTGACTTTGGGTAACCTCACTGGAAAGAAGTGGGGTGCATCCTCCAGTAAATTTGGTCCATGGGAACACAGCTTATAGGACTGGAAGTGCTCAAGCAGAGTTCAGCTCCAGCTGACAAAGACAACAGCCTTATATAATGTTAGCCATAAATGCATCAAATCCCTGTAAATGTTCTGTTGTTTTTGGTTTTTCCTGGTTGCTCCTTGCAGGAACTCCATTTAGGGATTCTATTTTAACTTGTAGCCTCAGTTAGCTCATACATGAAACATCATTCACCACTTCCTGCTTTGCTGCCATGTTTTATTAAATAGTTAGTGTCAGCTTTTCCTCCACTAACTCAATGCTTGCTGCTTTGAGTTACAGCTGAGACATGCCTGCAAATGCAGGAAAGGTTTAGGATCTGTGGTTTACTAGATAGTGTAGGAGCTTTTATTCTTGTATTGAGAACATTTTTGGAAGCAGCAGCTGTATTCATTGATGGTAGGCTGTGACTTACTGCAGTCTCATTTTTAATACAGACACTACTTTTTGACATTCTACAGATTCCTCCTGGCCTACCAAGATTTACAGAACTCAGTGAGTTCTGTAAGGGCATCTCCTTAATCAAATGCATGTAAAAACAGGATATTGTTGTGTTCATTGTTTTCCCCACGAGCTCAGAAATGTTTGATTTTCCTCTAGTGGTCTGGATGAGCTCTTGTCTGGCAGTTCCAATGTTTTAACTTCTTTAAATTTTTGACCTAAAAGTCATGTCACTGTAGCACAACTGCAATCACAATTCCTCATTTTGATGGAAGAAAGTGAGTCATTAACAGGCAGCTTTCAAAAGTCTTCTAGAGTTTGACCCAAGTCAGCAACAGACACTGTCCTCTCCTCAGTGGATTGTTTCTCAAGAGATACTAATATAATTAGTAAACATCCTGGAATTTAGCATTTGGGGCATATTATCTCAATATTTATTGGTTTGTTTTGTTTTTACTGGCCTTTTGGAAGAAAACAAAGGCATTGATAACTACATGATGTAGCCCAGAGACTTCAACAAGAGTGAAATTAGATGTCTGAAAAGGCCTACAGAAATTTGAATTTGGTGGGAATGTGAAGAAAATCATTCTAGGCAGTGCAGTACCCTGATGTTGCTATAGAATTGTGGGGTTCAGGCCCAGACCAAATGAACTTCAGGCAGGGTTCTGCCTTAGCCCCCAGATCTTTGATGGCACACTAACTCCCTCCTGAGATGGTGCTGACCCTGCCAGAGCTGCCTCATTTCACCCCTGGTCACCAGGGGACACTTTGCAATATGAAAATGACACTCCTTGCATTGCTGAGGGGTCCAGGACAGTGATTGTGAGGCATGAGACCTTATCACACAGGTCAGGGAAAACTTTAGCAAGGCAGCCTACAACTGTGGTAACCAAACCTCTTTTTTTGAAATTAATGTCCTACAACACTTGAGGTATACAGGCATATAATAATTTTTTTTTAAATATGAATTCAGATGCCTTTTAAACACATTGGAAGGAGAGCTTATCTGGATTCAGGTTACTGGAAAGGCACACTTTTAGCTTGGGATGGTGAAACCTTGGTATAGAACTAGCTGGTTAAATTTTCTCTGTATAAGAGCAAGACCTCCTGTGCTACAGACTTCATTATAAAATTATTGGATTCAAAGATTGTGTGTTGAAACTGAAGATCAATTTGCTGTTCAATCTGTGATGCAGACCTGGCTCTGCATCCATGACTAGAAGTTGAATTGTTGAGTATGTGACAGTTAAATACAGACAGGTGGGATCCCTTTAATTTTATCAAAACCTGTCCCAAAGAAAGTATCATTACACCTTTAATGCTCAACTTTGAAGCAGAAAAGCTAAATGAAAAATACATTCATATTCACAGCTGCTAGCCAGCTTTTCTTTTTGAGCATGACAGCTTCTATTTTTGTGGTGGTAAGACAACTTTCCTACTAGGTCTCTGGGCTAGGCTAAAAGATGTGCAAAACTGACTGAAAAAAAGATCTCCTATAACCCTCAAAAGTATTAACAAATAGACTTCACCTTTTGGCCTGAATTAGAAGGGGAGAGCACCAAAAATTTCAATAGTTTGAATGTTTTCTGCACCTAGAGTGGAGTTCAGTGATCTTTGCTTATCTTTGCTGTTCCATCCAGTCATAACAATTATAGCTCCACCTAAATGCACAGGTATCTTCATGTGCCCAGATAACATTCTTGTTAATACCACAGCAGTGCTGACCTGTGTGCAAAACCTGTGCAAAGAATCCTATTTGACAGCAATAATTATCAAAAACTGGTTGTATGCTGTGGTTTTATTTCACACAGCTGACTTTTCCCTCATAATTATCACACACCTAGAAACGCCTTAGTTTTTTTTTTTTTGATTGTTCCATTTTTTATCGAATAAATTAAATAGTCTTCTAATTATTAAAAAGCAAACAAACCAACCACATTGGTGGAGTGAACTGCAATTTCCTTTGTGTTCACTAGCAGGCTGTAAAGGGGCATTCAGCATGAGCACTGGAGTGACTGAGGGATCAGTAAAATCATTAAGTTTTTAATGATTTTTACTGATCTCTCAAAGTTTTTCTTGTAAGCAGAGGCACTATGAAAGGTAAAAAAAAAGGGAATTTCTGTCAGAGGCTGTTAGTTCAGAATGGGGCAGCCATGAACCCTGGAACTCAGAAAAAGCTGAAATTTTGTGGCTGCTCTGTCACTCTAGCTGTGGTGGGACAGCAATCTAATCTCCATCCTAGACAGTTTTCCCAGGTAGCCTGAGCTGAGCTCCTGCTGTCATTGCCCTGTCCCACAAAGCCTTGAGCTCAGCATGGCCCAATGCTTCTCTGTCATTAAGGGTATTTTCAATGGAATGGAATTGTTCATGTTAATCCTCCAGGCTCCCCACAGCTCCTGCTCACTGTATTTATCATTCTTGGCTCATATCCCCAGATATGAGGCTCCTCATAACAGCATTTTTAGGGCAGGCTGGGGAGCCCTTCCTGCAGGCCAGAGCCCTGTGGCAAAGGCCTCCTCAGTGCAGCATCTGCACAGCTAAATTTGTGATTTACCAGCACATTGGTCCACCTCATAACCCACAGATACCTTCTGTGGCTGGGGGTGACTTTGTAGGACGGGGAAACCCCCTGCCCACAAGGCAGATGACTCCTTTCACAGACTCCTGGTGGTGATGAGTTCATCTATGGGTGCTGGTGGCACATTTTTCTATTAAAACAGATTTGAGGGGAGGCAGCTGGTCAGAAACCTGGCTGATCTAACCTGTTGGGAAGTCTCACTGCACAGGGCTGAGGACCTGGCCAGCAGTGGAGAGGGACCAGAGGGGATAGCAGCTCACCCTAGACAGACTTTTATGCCATAAAGCAAATGGTGACAGCTCATTTCAAAGAAGACACTGGAGGGAATGCACTGCTGTTCTTAAGTATTTTGAATAAAGTACTATGTGTGATGACTTTTGGTAAAAAAAGACACAAGAGAAAACCAAGAAAAGCATGGAAGCAATTTCTTAGATAAAAGGCAAAGTTCCTTACATGGGAAACATGTGAAAGACTGAAAAAAAATCATCACAGTAAAATATTTGTGGGGCTGGATTCCCCCAGCCTCTGTCTGTGCTCTCTCAGGAAAGTCAGCCTCCTGATTCCTCAAATACTTTATTTCTTAAATTCAGAAAATATGTATGTACCAGCAAATCATTCTAATCAGCATGAATTTACATAATTCCATATTACCAACTACTGTGGCATTCAGAATAAAAACCCCAAGTTCTCATTTCTGGAATTTAGGGCCTGTTTCCCATTTGTAATGTGGATGCTTCCTATCATCTGGAAGTGTAAGAGCATTGACAAGGAATGGATGAAATTCACAACATCAGGCTGCAAAATATCACCTGTGGGGAGGGAACAAGCCTTCCCTCAGTGCTTTTTAGTTTATAACTTGCACTGCCCCAGTTTCCATAAACCCACAGCCTTCATGGGGCTGTGGCTGTAACCAGTGCTGTGTAAATAGAGCTCTTTGGAGATGAAGCCCAGAATCCTGTTCCCTTCTCTCTTACACCAGGGCATGGGGGTGTATCACCCTTGGCTTTCAGCAGACACTCTCTGAATTTTTTCATTTCCTTCACTGCTTATCTAAAGCGGCTCACGGAGATAATTTTCCGTGTCAGCAGCTAATCTGATCTGAGATCATGTTACTAAACTTTCTACACAAATCTGCCCTTTTTTTCCACAGCCTTCTTTAATGACCTCAAACCCACTGGCTGTTACCAATGCCTACACCTGAAAGATGCAATTCATTATTGCCCAACATTTTATACCAGGAGCCACAGATCTGCTTCTTTGAGCCTTGTTTTCTGTCCAGGGACATAATGAAGCTGTGGGCCCTCTTTACCTCCTGGTTACATAAAGGATTAAATCATTATATTTAGCAGACAGAGGCTCCTCTCTGGTGCTGAACAGCCCAGGTCTAATCTCATTTAGCATTTGTGTGTTGAAAGAACTTGAATAATTTCAGAACAACTGGTTTTGAGTTAAATTGGTCAAGCTGAAAACGGTGTCAGACCCCTGTTGATTTATTTATTCCTATGTCAGTACTCATCTCAGCTCTTGACTCAGCCAAACAAAATACTGCCTGATCTGCACAGCCAAAAAATAGTTAGAGGGAGAGGATTTTTGCATTCAGATGTTACCTGACCTAATTTAAGGTCCCATTTTTTCTTTCTACTTGTTAGACACAAGTGTATGGTTGTTCCCTCAAATGTAGACCTTGCAGATAAATTATCCTTAATCTCATATGATTCCTTTCTGTGCTGCAGTGCAGACATCCCTCCAGACAGAAAATCCTTCCTGATCTACCAAAGCTTCTCCACTGAGTTCAGTAATTCACATTCCTCCTTATCCAAAAGGAACTTGAACTTTCACTTAAATTAATGGTATTATGAAAAGCCCTTGCTTTCTCTAAAATGTTTGTATTAAAAATTATTTTGAAAACATTTAGCATATTTTAGCATATTTTTATTCATTTTTCAGCATTTAGCGTATTTTTATATCTGTCTGAATATTAATACTAATTGATAATTTAATTTTAATAATTTAAAATGAAAAATAATAGTGAAAATTAATACTTGCAGGTTTGGGGTTTTTTTAACTGATGTCTGTCTGGAAAACATTTACTTTGCTCAATATTTTCTCAAGAATATCTCCTGCTTCACAAATCATATGCAATGTCAAAATGAAGTAAAACCTTTGTTATGAAAACTCCTGAACTCTGAAGTTTCAGCCAAAGTCCAGGTCACAGTTTTATAATTTGACCTCAACTCTGCAAATATAACTCTCATTAGGGGGAATTTAACTGTTTGTTGGTGCCTTGAGATAGGCTGTCCATGGGCTTAAACTGGAATAGGTTTTTTGCCTTATTTTGCTGCAGTTAATGGTTTGCCTCTATCATGCCAATGGGTTTGTTCCCCAAAAGAAAAGCATAATTTAGCTGTACCCTTATTTCCGTGGGCAAACTATGATATTGTGTCCTGGTTCTACCATAGCTGCTGCTGGATCGCATCCTTCTATACCAGAGCAACATCAGGATCCACAGCCTCAAAGATCACCATACCAATATGGTGCAATACTCCAACAAATCCATCCCTCTGAGCTCTGTGCCTGATTTTTCCACTCTGATTTTTCATTTTTGACACAAGTCAAAATCTGTAATCCTGAGCTGCTAATGGTGGCCACTTCTCTTTTAGCAGGATGAGCATCCATCACCTCTGTACAGGGCTGTTCTGCAGAGTCAAGCAAGCCCAGAACTTCTGCTCACAGATAAGCACATTTTTTCACCTCTGCAATGCTTTATGATTCCCAGTGAGTCAGCAATAGGTGACAAATATGAAACACACAGGCTGGGTCAGCAGCTGCTCCTCCACACTCCACACCAGGTCTTGCTCTGTGCTGATTTTGTTTGGCCTTATGAATGTTTCTTTGGTTCTTTCAGCAAACCTGCCTTTCCCTCGTGGTCCTGCCATCAAACTTCTGCATAGATTTGTACATGGCCAGATAGTTAATGGCTTAGTGTTGTTGTGCAGGGATATTTTGCCATTGTAACATGGTAAATTCAGGACAAAAGGCAGTAAAAATCACATCCTAAGTCCTGTCCTCTGCTTAGGGGCCCTTTGGCCTCATCATTAAGGCCATGTTTTTTGAAATTTGAAAGATCTTTTTGTGCCATTTTGGTTTTGAGGAAGACAATGAAAGGTTAAAAAAAGCCAAACCCAAGTGTGGCATTCACTCAGATAAACAGAAGTAAAGAAAAAGCTTCACAATAAAAAAGAAAAAAAAAATCTATCTTCACCTCCCCTTTCTCCATCATGCCCAATATGTTTGACTCCTCTTGGGTGTTTAACAGAGAAACTACTCTGCTCTGAACCTACCTCACTCCTGGTGAGATCTGTTGTCTCACTGAGAAGTTGTTCCTGTTTTCTATTATCCTGCTGGGAAGTTGTTCCTTGTTTCTCTAGCTGAAGCCGCTTTTCCATTTTTTAACATCTGAGTATACAAAGAGAGGCAGACCCAGCTGATTCCTCATGCACTTCCAGGTGGATGAGGTCACTACTACACTAGCTGTCAGCCTTTCTCCAGAACAAATATTTTATTTATT
Source organism: Agelaius tricolor (assembly GCF_023055355.1). Taxonomy (NCBI): domain Eukaryota; kingdom Metazoa; phylum Chordata; class Aves; order Passeriformes; family Icteridae; genus Agelaius; species Agelaius tricolor. The sequence goes on from NW_027269284.1 coordinate 5,503,612, forward strand.
TGTTTATCACAATAAATGATCTTCAAAGCCAGGAGCCTCATACACCTGGGCTGGGAAGAGTGCATGCTTAAATGTGCAGTGAGCTGGAGAATATTAAAGTACCCTCTAATTCCTACACCCATCCATAAGAAAGTTTCTACCCCAAGACTTTTGAGTCCTGCTTAGCTCCTGGAGAGCTGGAGTGTGGTCACTTTGCTGGCTTGGTCAGCAAAAGTTTCTTGGCTCCCTGCTGACAGACTGGAGCAGGTAAGCCCCCTCCAGATCCCAGGTCAGGATATAAAATATGAAGGAGGCTTGGGGGACCTGTTTCTGCCCAGACAGAAAGCAAAACTGCTGCTGGTGCATCACACTGTTGGTTGTAGGATGGAGAATGCCTTTTTTCCTTCCCCAGTGAGAAACACCCTGGGGTCCTTGTCAGTGCTCCTTCCAAGCAGTGGTGCAGGCTGGGCTCATATACTAACAGAGGAAATGCAGCACTTCAGCTGATTCTGGGTGCCTAGTGACACACAGGCAAAGGGAACAATTAGGAGTCATCTTCATAATTATTTTATAACAAAAAAACACCATGGTATGATAGCATATGAGTATCTGTATCTACATCCTTTTCCACCTTTACTTACATCTACATCTACACCTACATCTACATCTACATCTATATCTACACCTACATCTACATCTACATCTACATCTACATCTACATCTACATCTACACCTACATCTACATCTACATCTACATATCTACATCTACATCCACATATCTACATCTACATCTACATATCTACATCTACATCCATATATCTACATCTACATCTACATCCACATATCTACATCTACATCTACATCCACATCTTGCGCTGGCACAGACCCGATTCACCCGAGCTCTGGTGACCCCACTGGCTCTGTCCACAGGCTGTGTCCTCCCCAGGTGGCTTTTGGCACTTTCCTGCAGGTTCAGGGAACAGTTCACCTTTTGCATGTTTTAGATGTGGGGCAGGGAGTGAGAGGGCAGGGCTGCAGCCCCTACAGAGCACTGGTCCCACCCTTGCAGGGATGTGCCCCAGGCTCAGCAAAAACAAAAACCTGTGTCCTCAGCAGCTCATTGTAGCCACATTTCTCTTCACAGAGAACAGCAAGGCACAACTTTCCAAGAATATTTCTCGGTTTCATACTCTCTGAACCTCAGAGAAAGGAAAAACAGAAATATTCTTGGGGAGTCGTGCCTTGCTTTTCTCCGTAAAGAGAAGCGTGGCTGCAGCTGGTGACACATACAGAAATTGTGCTCCCACTATGAAATTACTGGAAGAACTGCATCAGGCCACAGCACCTCTGACCAAAACAGCTCAGCAGTTGTTGATTTAGATGAGTCCATGGTGTGGTGGGGCTGTGTGTAAGTAATGTAAAGTAATTTCTTCTCTGGGATGTGCTGCAGAGACCAAAGGTTATTGTCTGCTTTGGAAGGCAATTTCTTTATTTGAACTGCAGGCAGAAAAACAGACTGGTTGTTGGAGTTTACAAAAGGCTGTCATGGCTCTGCTATGTCATTTTTAAATAAACACATTTTAGTCATTAAGTACACACTCTTAAGGCCTCAGTAAGAAGAACATCAGAATTATTAGTCAAGCTTTAATTCATCTGGTATGAGTTACAGCTGAACTAAAGCATGTGGCAAATAAGAGAAGTTATTTTCCAAGGCCAATTTATCTGTGATAACCTCTAACACAGAAAGAGCCCAAACTCTAAACCATACCCACTCTCTCTACACATTTTGGTTTTACTTCTTGTGTTGCTATTATTTATTATATAGCTCAAGAGAGGACCCGGGGATGTAATTGATCTCCTGAGGTTCCTTTGAGCCTCCATTTCCATGATTAAATGAGCCCATGAATTGTTATAGACATCATCACACAAAAGAATGTTTTATTAAGCACCAGTAAATTGCTACAATAGCAAACCAAAGTTGTGTTTGTACAATATTTCACAAATCACAGACAGCAAGGAGTATCTTTTAAATGTGGGCACATTCATTCCTCCACTACCCCCATATCCCTGTGGTTTCTTGTTTCATTTGGTTTGCAGGGTAAGTGAATGGGTCTTGTCTCTCTGAAAGAATACCTTTTCCAAACATGGCTGTTAATTTATAAGTGGTTGGCTGGTAAGCTCCTCTGCTGTGCCCAGCTTTCAACCCACCTATGTAGGCCACCAAGAACTGAGGGGGACTCAAGGAGGAGAGGTATTGAGTGGATAGTGCATGTGGTGGAATATATTTCATGCCTCTGAAAGTAATGACATTAATTTAATTAAACATCCACACTGGTCGCTACAATTTATAGGCCAACATGACTAATATTGTTATGCTTATGTAAGCAGAGAAATTAATTAAAACTTTGAAGCTTTCTCGTTGGCATAATGAAAGCTTATTTTACACTGGTGAGAGATTAAGGAAACTTTCTCGGTGGGCTTTTTTACAGGAAGGCAAAGAAACCCTGCCCCACTTTCACAAGCAGGGAGTGTTTAATTAAAAACAGGAGAGAAATTGGGAAAATGAAAGAAGCAAGAAATAGTTTTGTTAATGCATTAGCTCTGTGGAAAGGGCCTGAGAATAGCCAGGAGGATTTTGACACTGGCTCTGTTGGTGTGAGAGAGAAATGGGATCATCATTTGTTACTACAGGAGCTGGGGTGATGGGATGCTGAGGGGGAGACTGGGACACTGGTGTGAGGAGGGACTGGGACACAGAGCTCCCTGTGGCAGGGTTACAAGGTACTGTAGACATTGAATTGCACAGGATATCTCCCATCCTGCTCTCAGGGAAGGGATGCTGCAGTCAGGCCCTTCTGCTCAGAGCTCAGCCTCTTTTCCTTTAGTTCCCATGTCTGCTGTTACCTCTCTGAATTGCATGGAGGTATCACTGGGAGCTAGACAGCCAGAGAAGATTTTTTAATACTCAGAGTGAAATGTTTCTATTTGAAAAAAAAAAATCCATCTAGTGCTGCCTATTTAATTGTAGTTATATATATATATATATATATATATATACACATACATAGGTATATTGGTCTCTAAACCTTCCTGAGGAGGGCAAGTGGAGAGGGAGGTGCTGAGCTCTTCTCCCTGGGACCCAGTAACAAGATACATGGGAATCATTCAAAGCAGCACCAGGGGAGATTCAGACTGAACATTAGGAAATATTTCTTTACCATGGTGCTGGTCAAACACTGGAACAGGCTTTCCAAAGAGGTGGTCAATGCCCCAGGCCTGTCAGTAACTGGTGCATTTAGACAATGCCCTTAATAAAGTCATTTAATTTTTGTTCAGCCCTGGATTGGTCAATGGGGCTAGATGGTCATGGTAGGTCCTTCCCAACTGAAAGTTTCTGTTCTATTCTAGCTGCACATCCATGTAGGGTGCAGCTGTTGGTGTGGGTTCCCCTGAAGCCAGCTTGCCTCACCAAACTGGAGTCACTACAGAGTTATTTGATGTAACATGAAAACCCTGTGAATGCTCTGACTCATGACAAGGACAGGTCCAGGCCTTCCCAGCTGCTTGAGCCAAGAAAGGAGTAAATGGTGAGGGCTTAACTGTGCCAAGCTGAGTACATCTGGAACCTGAGCTCCCATGTGGGGTGGGGAATTACATGAGGGGGTTGCTGCTATTTGTATGTAAGGCGTGGAAGCAAATTCCAGCAGTAGAACAGCTGAAATCACAAAATTTTGTACCTCTGGATATTGCTCAGGACTCTCTTCTGCTGTAATTTTCCCTTTTTGACATAATGATACATAAAACTCAGTAAAAAATAAAAGAAAATAATTCCCTTCACTTCTCACTAGATCAGCAAGGTCAACATAAGTGCATTGTATATTCAAAAAATGGAACTGCTGGAGCTGTTTGTGCCTAAAGCTGTTATCTGAACCTTCCCAATCTGAAGGATTTGCTGGAACCAGCAGCTAACTGTGCCTTTGCATGGGTGTCCCACATTGCTCTGGAATGAGAAAGGTCCATGCTGGCTGGCTCAGTCAAGGTTGTTGAGCAAAGCTCCAACACAGCCAAGAGGATTTTAGGGTCTGCAAGTCCAAAGGGTAAATGGGGAAAAAATAATTATTCAGCATTCATTAAAGCATCAAGCTCTTTATCAAGCAATGCTGTGCCCTGATCACTTCCCCTTTCCCTGGCCAACCATGCTCCATGCCAGAGGGGCTCTCCCCAACATCAGGCTAATCAAAGCCACTGCTTTTCCTCAAAACTAGATATACTTCACATTCAGGTGTCTTCTGTGAGCTGTTCTTCACCCTCAAGCTGCCCTGACAGTGTTAATTCCCCATGATGGCAGGTGAGATGATCCTTTTTTTGGGTTTTAGCACAGTGTGATCACTGTGTAGCGCTCACCATCAGGTCCAAGATCTCACATGCATGTCTTCCTTCAAAATATCAGAACAGTCAACCCAGCTGCCAAAAGAATCAGAAAACATTAAATCTGGGTCATATTTAGGCTATGGATTTGTCTGCTCAGGCAGAGCTGCATTTCCCTTGCCTGGGCTGGCTTACCTTCAGAAACAGCTACCCCAAGCCACCCCTCACTTTCTGCATCTCTTTACACTCTTGGGATGGCATTGGTGATCCTTCTGGGCCTGTTCCAACTCAGACTGTTCTGAGATTCTGTGAAATAACCAGGGGCATGATTGTCCTGAACACTTTGGGGTCTTCTGATAGAAATCAGAATTTCCTCAAAGTAGGGAAGGCTGTTTTGGAAGAGAGTCAGTGTACTGATCAAGGCAATGAGGGAAGGAGGTGCATCCCCTTCAGCACAGACACGAGGGCAGCAGTGCTAAAGGAAAGGAGAACTGAACATCTCAGTGTGTCCTGGAAGCCTCTAAGGGAGGACTACATTCTCCACCTAAACAAATAGCCTAAAGCACAATTGGAAGTTTTGTTGTGCCAAAAAAATGTTACCCACTGAATATAATTTATTGAATACACACATAAAAGAAACGAGTCAAAATGTTTGCCTTTGCATAGAAAGGCCCCAGCTAAACATCTTCCTGTTATATAATATTTTTTACCTGTTTCAGAGGCTCTCCATTGTGGTTAATTTGCAGTAAAGACCAGAGCTGCTGCCTCCCCCCCTCCACAACACCAGTTTTAGGAGAGCCATGAGAGCCATAGCTCCTATTTGACACACCCTGTGACTGACAAGAGCTATACTAATTATTTCCTTTGACTGGATGCATTGAGTATTGGCTCTCCACTCCTGAGAAATTAAGACAATTAAACACTGCAACTGTTAGGCAAGAAATCTGCAGTGACAACCAAATGACCATGGCTTTCCTGTCCACCCAAAGAACAAAGTCTCCAGGCACAGCAGGTGACCAGCAAATACTAATGAAGCAGCCAATACACAGAGGAGCCCTTCCCTTGCACACTCCATCAAACTGGCTGAAACACCTCTCATCAAAATGTTCCTGCTGCACCACGGGGCAGTGCCAGGCTGGTGTCTTGTGGAGGAAACACTGGAGAGTGTTGTGAGCATACAGGTTTTTCTTTGGGGAGCTCTATTTCAAACAACATGCTCAAGTTTTCTGAATTGTGGCATTTTTAATTTGTTTGGGCCTTACCATTGCTGCAAAATGTTGTTTTTACATTCAGAAATTCAAACCAATTTTTTTTTTTTTTTTTTTGCATTAAGGATTTTTTTTGTGGGTGGTTTTGTTTATTTTTATGCTCCTGAGATGACATTCTGGTTTGGGATTATTGTTATTATTTTAGAATTTTGGTTATTATTTCCATTCCATACAGAATGTAATTTAGATATGTTGACATCTCTAGCAGAATGAAAATATGTTTTTCCAAACAGCTGGGAGTGCTTTAATTGCAGATGGGTCTCAACAAGCTCTTGAAAGCTGTTCCAGTGTAAACCTGACCTCTCTGCCTGGCTCCCAAATTTTGTGATGTGCAACATTTAAAACTTGGACCTTCCCCCCTGAAACACTGTGAGTATGTTTTGTTGAAAAATGGAATAATTGTTTCTGAATTGTAGTCATGGAGTAAAAAGAAAATCACTCCCAGAAATGCTATGATCTGCATGCATTTTTAAGACACAGACAGTAGATGTGTAGAAATGAAAAAGTTTTGGTTCAAAATGATTTATAACAAAACAAGCCTGACAGAAAGCTGATGGTTGTCAGGAGCTTTTGCAGCACCAGTGAGAAAAGGAAGTTTCACAGAGATTTTGGAGCTTGGTACATCCTTCATTACACAGAACCTTCTTGATTTCAGCCACAGTTTAAGCCAGGTCTTCAGGAAAGCAGAAATACATCCTCCAAAACATTGTAGGCTAATGTAAAATTCAATTTAATTCTCAATTTAATGCCAAGACGGGCAAACAATAGAGGATTTTCTGCTCCTTGCTTTCTTGCTATTTAAGAAAAAGCAGCTGCAGAGAAAGAAGGATGATGCCAAGCAGCTCCTGCCTGTTGCGCTGCTCAGAGCTGCTCTCAGGGGAGGAGAGGTTATACCAGGTGCAGCCAAATTCCAGCTCTGCCATCCAGCAGAGGGATTCCATGTGCCAGGGCTGCCCAGGACAGTGCTCACAGCTGTGGAAGCACAGCTCCTGCTGCCCAGCATCCTCGTCAGCACCACACCCTCTCCAAGCAAAGGTGGGCGCAAAGAAACCTCCCCAACATCCAGCCTGTGCTCCCAACATTTGTTGTGGTGTCACTGAGGACTTTGAGGTTAGCTGCCTGTTTATTTGTTTTCCATCCTGGGATGCTGTGTGATCTGTTTTAAGCCTGGAGATGGAGAAAAATGCAGCTCTGTCTTCAGCAGTTTGTGTGAGTGGCAGTGACTGATGCCTTTTGGAAGAGCACCCCAGGGGCCATGAGATGAGGGTAGATTGTGTCTGGGTATTGGTTAGCAGCATTTGTACCGAGCTGGTTTCCATTATTCCACATGTCAGGAAGAACATTTGTGCTTCCAGGCCACTAGATGATGATGGCACTGTAATTACAGCTGCATCTGAATTAACATTCCCACATGAATAAAACATTAGCATGATTATTCTTAGCTTTTTAACCAGTGGTCTGTGGTCTCATCTCATTATAGCTACTTTCTTAACCAAACCAAACCACACACTCTAACAAATGAAGAAGAGAAATAAACACAGAACATCTCTTCACCTTTTTCCCATTTAAGACTGGGAGTTGGTTAAATAATAATGAAGTATCTCTGAAAACCAACATGTTAGCAGAATTGTGGCCATAATAGGATATCTGTGAACTTTAAGCCTTTGCTTCATGTCCATAAAGATTTGATGCACTTACAACTGAAGACTGCAAATTGAAAATGCTGGAGGTGTAATTATGTCTTTTTCTACACAGGAAAACAATTTGCACATTCAAATCTTAGTATTGTGCATTCAAACAAAATCTCTGGGCCACAGGTGGAATGTTTTCATAGGAGCTTGGAGTCCCAAAGGGTACAAGGCCAAGTCAGGGCCCTTGTTGTGATGTGCTTGAGTGCAGGAATTGCCTTTGCCCTGCGCTCCTCATGCCAGGGGCTGGACAAGACCCCCCAGAGCCTCCAAAAGCCTTTTCAGTGTGTCTGCACTGGAGCCAAAGGTGTGACACCAGCTCAGAGACACATCCCTGAGGCAGCTTCACATGGCGTGCTCTTGCTGTAATCTTGCCTTTCTCAGCAGCATCAGTAGAGGGAAGAAGGGCATTTTTTGCTTTGTGGCTTAATGACTCTCACACAAAATGATCTCTCTGTTGCTGTGATTTTAGACTTGGTCAAAATAGAGATACAAAAAAGATAGTATTCCTGGCTCCCTGGGAAACCCTGCAGTGTCACCACCATCCCCTTCTGTTGATGACTTTTTTTAATATTTGGCTCATCTGTTTTTACCTCTTTAAATCCCTTTTAATCAATAATAAACTTTTGAATCCTCTTGCCTGCTTCAGCTAATGCTTGACATGTTTGTGAAGGTATCAAGGTCTTAGAAGTTTCCTTTAAAATTATGTTTCTGTAGAGAAGAGCCTCATCATTTTCTCATCAGAGAAGAAGTTGGTAGCAAGAACACAATCTTAGGACACATCAGGGAATCCTCACCTGAGAGAGAAGGAAAGGCTGGAATTGCTCAGAGCTCACATTTATTTACATGCACTGATCAGATGATGGCTAGACTTAGGAAACCAAGTTCTGCTGTTCATGAAGCTCCTCTGGCAATTTGGGAAACACAGGTAAGCCTCACACTTCAGCCTGGTTCCTTTGTGCAGTGTTTGAGAACCAGGGGCTTTGCCTCTGTCAGGATCTTCCCTCATGTTTCTGTAGGGGCTGAGTGCTCAGACAGTGCAGGCAGAAATCTGCTCCTAATGATGGGTTACGAGTGAGCAGCCTGAACCCAGGCTTGACTCATAATGAAAGTAATTGTAGGTAGCTGCTCATTCCCATTCCAGCTATTGCAGGGAGACTCTTCCAGGGGCTGTGTGGTTGTGGCCATGCTGGTTTTGCTTCTTCTTGAAAGCTGAATGCTGGGCTGGGCTGGCAATTGTGTGAGAAAAGTAAAACTAGAATTTCTTTTTATAGCAGTCTGAAACCAGACCCAGATAGCAGGATGGGTGACAGGAATGGTGAGTTCAGCACCAAGAGGAGAGGGGACCACTGAGCCTGTCTTCAAGGATTCAGCTGTTCCCATCATGAGCCATTTGACTCTGCTTCAGCAAAGGCATCTTCAAGTATTTGAAGAGACAGGTTTAAGAGCAGATGGGCCAAGCTGAATCCAGATGTCATCAGTCCATGGGCAACTTAACAATTTGGTCTCAGAAATATTCTCGATTACAATTAAACCTGATAATTCCTGGCTTCCCATTCCATTGAGGGAAAAGTCTAACCCTTGCAGAGGCTGAAAATATTGGTTATAGATGTTCTGTTGGGAGGATGACAGCTTTGGTCACACAACAGCTTTCTTCCATGGTAGCTGGTCCTGGTTTGGATTTTTTTTTTAACAACAACATTTAACAAACAACAGCAGAAAAACCCCTCATTAAAAAAAAAAAAAAAAAAAAAGCTGGATTAACCTCCTGAGAAACTGGCAGAAGAATCTGCCTTTGCCCTCCCTTAAATTATATGTTGTGCTCCCCCGCTGGTACAATAAAATAAAATGAAAAAGAATCTTCTCCATTTTTCTTTCACCAGTGTGTTAGGATATTGTCAGGTCAGCCCTGGTGGTGGTGTAGCAGATGACTAATAGCTGTGGTTTTTAATTAAATGTTATCAGAAGAGGATGATAGATTAGCACCACTACCCCCTACACTTCCCAGAACATTTCAAAATTACTTTTTGAAAAATGGACTTAAGAAGAAGAAAGAAGGGGGAACCATGAAACAATGGTGGGAATTCCTTGTCCTTGCTGGACTAGAACAAAAGCTTTCTGTCTGTCAGAGAAGGAAAAGCTTATTTATTTGTTAAAATTAAGCCCAATGCAGGCTGGCTTGTACCTGGCTGGGATTTCTGCAGCAGAGCTGGACCTCACCTTCTCAGGTCTGTGTTTCTGTAGGCATTTCTAAAGAGGAAATGTAGGCATTTGGGTATTTAGAGCTGTGGCACCTGGACATGATAAAACATGGGATATTGAGTGAGCCCTGCATTTCTACTGCCTAGAGGTTTAGTGGGAGTAGGTAGGGGAATATCTGAGCCAATGGAAAGGAAAAAAAATTTTTTTAATCCAGAAGTAGCTCATAATTAAAGGCTACCATTTCATCCCTACATGAAATAAAAGTTCAGAGTCTGAAATTTTTCTTTAGGCAGGCACTAAGTTCAAATAATTTCAGAGCAGGTGGCAGGATCCCTGTTTTCTGTGGAAAGATATTTGGTCCTTTCCTCTCTGCTCACCTTTTTGTTACTACTATTAGTTAGAGCACTCAGGCAGTGAAGATAGAAGAACACAATCTCTAGACCCACCTTTGCCTTAAAAAACAGCTTAAGAATATTTTCATCAGAAAAATAAAGACCATTAAAGTAACTAAATCCTTTCAGAGGATTGGGTTTGGACTGTTTCTCTCAGAATAGGAGTTGAAACTCTTCTTTAGCTTCATTTTAGGTCCCTGAGTGCAATTCTGGATGCTGCCCAAAATGAACAAGTGATGAGGAATAGGGGTGCAATCTATAAATACAATGAGCACATCATTAACTTTTTATCATCATTATAATTTTTATTAGTCAAGGTTTTGGCCCCCAGAAGCTGGGGCATTTGTAATGAAAAAGACACAAATAGCTTGTAAGTCAGGCTATAAATACAAGGCACTGGAAAACTGGGCTAGTGCCCAGATAGATTATTATTTTTTAGAAGAAATGTATTTATATTTCTCCCTTTCAACCAAAAAGGTGTGTCAGTGCTTAGTGACAGAAAAAAACCCCATCTTTGTCCTTATCTTTTTTTCTGCTGCATATATTTTTTTTCTGAGTTCCTTCCATCTTTGGCTATGGCATGTACATCCCACATAACACAGATACAATTTCAAAGCAGTGGTAATGGCTATTAATGTTAAAATGCTGATTTCCCAGTTGCCTTGTTGAAACAGTCTGAGCTGCAGCACACATGCCAATAAAATCCCACTTTACATATAGTGGTAGGTGAAAATATGATAGAGGTTCTTTTCTCTGCCAGCTATTTAATTTCTGTTCAAGGAAACTCAAGTGAGGTGCAGTTCTCCTACAGATGCTGATTAATTCTTGGGTCCATTTAGAGCGTGCTATTGCATGAAAACAGAAGAACCTGTGGGAGTTGCTATTTCCTTGATTTTTTTTTTTTCCTCCTGGACCTGCACTGAACACATATTGAGTGCATCAAAATACCACTTCAGGAGTGAATAAAAGGAAAAAGCTGCTACATTGCTGGAAAGGAGCCTGCCTCAGAGTTTACCTCCTTTGCATTAAGGATGGTGACACAAACAGAGGGGCCTTGTCCTCCTGTCAGGGTGCCCTATGGTCAGTGACAGAAACACGGGCAGTTCTAAATTAAAAGAGCATTTCTGTATTAATTTATCACTCTGGTATACACAGGGCTAAGTATTTTCCAGAAGCTGCTACTGAGCCTCAGAGAGCTGAGGGAGCTTAAATGGTTGTGAAAGAAATACAGTTGCTTTCCTGATGTGATGTATTTGGCCTCATGAAAGGGCATTTTGTTTAGGTGGTGCACAGAAATCTTAGAAAGTGCCTACGGACACAGATACGGTCCCTGGGGCAAAGCAGCAAACCTGAGCAGAGAAAGCATCATAAATCATGGGCCTTAATGTGCAGCTCATAAATCCAGTGTTTGTAGGGAGCCCTGATAAGGCAGGATGATGTTGGAGCACTTTCACTCCACATAACAGAGCATGTGGCACTTGCATCCACACAGCAGGGAAATGAGCTGAGATTTGCATCTCATTTTTCACTCCTCTGTGCCATGGCTGGGGCAGATTCTGATCATGACTACAGGGGGTGTAAATAAGAGAAAGGCCCCTGGTTTCACAAGAGTGACTCCAAATGTAAATCTGCACATTTGGGATGGGGAATAGACTCTGAATTATGTTCATTTACATGAGATAATCATATCAACCTGTGAATCTGTAAGTCAAACATCTGTGCTTGTTACTCACAGTAATTTGTATGTATACATATGAATGCTTATTTGATATTTGCATATCAGATATTTGCATATTGTGAAGGCAAAATGTGATATACACCAATCAGCTTTCATGTGTCTGAGTTGTTACTAGATGGCTGGATTCTGCTTAGATAACCAGTCTGATAGCCAAGGAAACCCAGATTTTCCCAAGCAGTCTGTGCATAACTCCTCAGGAATTAGGGGCCCTTCCTAATGGCAACTTTTGCAATAATTTTGGAGTTTGGGTCTTTCAGTTAAAGTGGACATCCTACCCTAATATTTGAAATAAAACTTCCTAGATATCTTCTTTTCCTCAACGTTTCAACCTGTAGAGAAAGGAAATGAAAGGACAGACCATTATTAATGTATTTTCTGCAATCTGAGGAAAATTTTAATGAAAAATCTATCAGTTCAAGGTAAAGTGCATCTGTGGGATTCACTGAAGGAAAGAAGTTGCATTGTGCTTTTCTTAAGTGGCAAATCCCTAGGTTTTTCTTGGCTCCCAGCATTCCTGATGGTGATTCAGAGTGCCCTGTGATCTTTATCAGCCCTGTGGATGCCACAGAATGTTTTGGGTTGGAAGGGACCTTAAAGACCATCTAGTTCCAGTCTCCCTGCCCTGACACCACCCCTTAGATTACGATGCTCAGAGCCCCTTCCAACCTTGAACACTTCCAGGGATGGGACAAGCACAAACTGGGAGAAAATCCATGTAACCTCTCAGACTTCCTCTGTACTTACATCAGTGTAAGTCAATAGATTTTGACCCAAGGGACTTGTTGTGGGAAAAATATTCTAGCTGGCATGGTGCAGGCTAGACAAGTAATCAAATATCCTACCTTCTTCATTCTTTCTTGCTGCTTGGGCATTGGCAGAATTATTAAATAATCCCTCTAAATTAAATTTCTCTTTCATTTTGTGAACATCATATGGATATCTGTGCTTTCAGGACATAACTGGAAGAGTGGCTATGAAGATGATTAATTTTCCTTATCCATTTTAACTTGATAACCACAAAAAGCAGTAGATGCTTTCTATTTTTTCCAGCACAACAAGCGGTAGCATATGTTTACTGCACAATAATTTATTCTAACAGAGGAAGATGATATTTCCCAAATGACTCATGTTTCTGAGAAATATGAAGTGTCTCTCCCTTTACATCTTTTTCTCTTCTCATCTCTTTTGGATGAGAAATCATTGCTTTCTTTTATCTGTCTCAGATGGATCCAACAAAGTTACTATAAAGCTCCAACTGCCTGTGTTCTCAGTGAGCCCAGCAATGACCTCTTCTCCTTGTAGCATCCAGTCTTTCACTTGTACATTTTTATTTATCTCTTGCAGCAAGCTGTTATGTAAAGTTTTGTGGTTTAGGTGCGGGTCTTAATCTACAGAGTTTGTAGATTAAGAGCCCCACCCAAGTGGGGTCCTTTAAAGTCTCCACCCTTTAAATTCTCTTTCCTTTAAAGAAAACTCACTCCAAAGTGTGGCTCTAGCTGCCAAACAGTGCTCCATACAGAAGTGAAAGCTACATCACAAATCTGGAAATGTGTGTTGTTCCATATTGCTTCTTTCTTGTCTGGAAGCTTTCTTCCTAATTTTGAAAGGGTTTGGGTTTTTGGTGGTTTTTTTTTTTTTTTTTTTTGTTTTGTTTGGTTGGTTTGTTTGTTTGTTTGTTTTAAGCAGAAACATATCTTTGAATCCCTGTGGCTCTCACTTGTCCCTCTTTGCTGAATGGTCCTGACAAAATCATTGGAGGACCAATATATGGAAAAACCCTTTGATCTCATATTCCTCATTTAAAAAGGAAGGATGTTTGTTAGCATATTGTCTGACTGCCAGAGTTCTGACCAAATTCTCGAAGCATTGTAGCACATACCTGCCCTAGAAGAACGCCACTCCTTGGGTGGCAGCTTGCGGCGAGCAGCAGCGTGTCGGATGTCAGCTGTGCCTTGGGGAGCTGAGCTTCAGCCTGGAGTATTATGCCCTCCTGAAATCAAAGATATTACAAATGAAAAAAACCCCTGTGAACAGCCAAAACCTGAGGCCTCTCTGCACCCCTCATCTAGGGAGAAGCCTCTTCTCCTTGAGCAGAAGAGTTCTTTGCATCTCTGTGCTGAGATCTTCATCCTGAGAGCTAGAGACACCACAGGAAGGACATGGACACAGGGGTGCAGATACAGAGAGCCAATCTCTGTCTCATCTCATTGTTTTTGTTGTGTGGGACCCTCACTGAGGGGGTTCTGTACCTGCTGCCTGCTCTGCTCTGCCTGGCTGCCCACTGCTGCCCGCTGGCCCCCAGCATTGCTGCTGTCTCATTTTCTCTAGGAATCACCTACTAACACTGCTCTCCTCCATGCAGGAGATCATGAGCAGGTTGTTCCACTCCACAGCATGGACAAGGTATCCAAAGTAGCCATCCCACCTCCTTTTTCTCCCTTTCTTGTTCCCAGCACTGGGAGCAATGCCTTAACTCAGGTGTAGTTTCTGGCCCAGGGTCTTTGTTGCAGTCATAAACTTTAAATCTCTCTGTGCTATTCTGTCTTTTCTTTTCTTAGGAGAAACACTTCTCCAACACAATAAAACAACATCATGAAATAGATTTCAGTCTTCTCCAAGGTCTCTTTCATTTCTTCCCACTGTTCTTCATTACAGTGTTCTTTCTTTTGGATTCCTCTCCTCCTGGGAATCATTTAGAGATACAGAGGCATCTCCTTTCTCTCCCACAAGCTCTTCAAAGTTTAAATCATTGTTTGTTGCTGGGAAACAATATTTGTTTTTTTTGTCCAGTGAGGGGCCAGTACCTAGTTCAGGTTGCTTGCATCTCAGAGTATTAGAAATGACTGTGAAGGCCTTTTTGGCAATGCTGGGTACAGAATGCAGCAGCCCCACCCTATGGTAGGGACAAGTTTGGTCTCATTGGTGCCATCAGCTCATGGTGGTGGGCCAGGCAATGCATCACACAGACCAGAGCTGTCCTTAAGCTTGAAATACATCAAGGAAGTACCAAGAAAGGTAATGGGAAGGAGAATGACCCACTCAGAGCTCACATTGGTTGTCTGAAGGAGGGAGGGTGACTTACATGGAGCCTGTGTGACTCTTCCTGGCTGGTGGCACTGACTGACTCCTGGTCCACACAGCCCTTCCCAAACCTCCATGATGGAGCCTGGATCCCTCCTGGAGCTCTGAGTAGCTGCATTTTGCATAGCAGGCTTTATTTATTTTGGGGATTTCCCTCTCTTTCTCTCCCCTTGCTTGCAGAGGTGCTAAGTATTAAAATAACAGTGAGGAAGGGGAGAATTCACATCTTGGCATTTCTCAGTGAAAGTCTGCCAGACATTTAATAAACTGTTTTATGTTGAAAACATTTGAAGAATGACTCTGCAAACAGTGATAATACTTACTCATTAAGCTTTCAAACAGCCTGGCCTGACAGCTTTAACCTTTGCACCCTGCAAGTGAAAACATAAGGCACAAGTAAAACCCCTTCCTGCAGTAACTCCAGTGGGCTCAGTAGTGGATTACACCAGGTATGAATTTGCCCCCTGGCATTTGGTTCATTTCTAACAGCAAGTCATCATGGCCTGGTTGGAGCCCCAGTGCCTGATATAAGACTCCCAATAGAGTTAATTACTCAGCTCTTTACAATAATCCATCGCCCCGTCAACCCACAAAGCATTTCGTCACAGTAGCAGCCTGAATGTTCAGTTAGGGGACCAATTAATCAAGCTGGCATTAAAAAAAAATACAAAACCACATTTTATAATAGTGTAAAACATCAATGTATTCATTTGAGTTGCATTTGGCATATGCAGACATGCACACACAGTATCTCTACAGCTTGATTTATTACATTTAAAACTGAATGGTTTTGGAAATCAATTTTATTAGCCTTCATTATTTTAAAACATAAAATAAAATGAAATCATGACTTAATAATGGCTTTTAAATTCTAGATAAAGATGCCCAAAGGAAAAATATAGAAACCCTGGTACATTGTATATTATTCACTTTTTTTTTTTCATGGACTTGCTCAGTGATTTGGAAAAAGAAATTATGTGAGTTAAGGAGTGTGTAAAGAGATGAAGTTGTAGGTATTGCCACTTGTCCAGTGTGTGTGGGAATGAATGGAAGTGATTCCTTTTTCCCCAGCATGCCTTGGATCAGAAAACACAAATAGGTGGCATCTGTCTCAGCAACAGCACCTCAACTAAAAGAGAAACTGAATGAGAAGTTGTCTTTTAAGAGACAAGAGCAAATCCCTTCTTTATTTGCAGCTGTTTCTCTATCCAGGGTTACACTGGGGGGAGGGGGAGCAGAGGGTGGAAAGGGACAGATTAGAAATTAATGGAACAGAGATAAAAGTGTTGCACCACTGAGAACCTCTGCCACAAGCCGTTCCCAGAGGCAGGTAACGGGATCCCTCTCCACCTGTGCTAGGGGGAGGCCAAAAGCAGAGGTTTGCTGGAGGTTTGCAGCAGCCAGGTGGGCAGCATTCCACCTCCAAGGAGTTGATATTACAGGAGCAGCACCCAGTGCAGGTCACCGTGTCTGGAGCAGTGGGTGACACTCACAGGAAAGGCCTTGCCCTGCCAGCGAGCATGGCCTGGGGGCTGAGGGAGGCTCTTGGCCACACACTGCAGCTCCTGCCCTGTCAGGGCCCAGAGCATCCCTCTGGCTGTCCTGAGCAGCCAAGAGCCCTGCCAGGGGGCTCAGAGACCCTGGCACCGAGCCCAAGATGCCTGTGGTTTGGATTATGACCTGTGGAGCAAATTACCAACCTTATATGAAGATCTGCAAGCCACGACAAATTAAGTAGAATGATAGTGAATTTATCACAGGGTGGAAAAGTAGATTTTGGGGTTTCTAAAATGGGGGTTCAGGGGGCAAGATGGAGGGATCTGGGCATGTCCAGCCTTTCTCCTTCTTCTTCTTGGCCTCCATCTTCTGCTGTGATGTTGGCACTTTTAGATTGGTTTAGAGTAGAAGCTCACTGTCTAACATAGTGATAGGTATTGGAAAGTTATTGTAAATAATGTACAGGTAGTTTTTAGTATAAAGACATAACACCACCCCAGGGGCAGGCAGAGTGCCTCTGACTGTCCTGCTGAGCAGACCACAGCTGGACAGGAGAAAGAATTTATAGATAAGATACAACAAACAACCTTGAGAACGAGAAATGAAGAGCTCTGACTCCTTCTTCAAGGACTGGGCTGGGAAAAGAGACTTTCTAATTTATCTTGGGGTCACTCTGAGCAGCAGAGACCCCGACACTGCCTTTGTCCTCTGTCTGTGCTGGTTTCCTCGTGTGGAGCTGAGGAATCTGCTGTGCCTGGGAACCACTCATCAGTAGAGATGTTAGACTGGGGAAGGACTTTCCCCAGAAAAGTTCACTGCATTTTTCTGGGCTTTTGATTAGAAACAAAAAGAAGCAAAACATTTTCAATTATTAAAACTTTAAACTTACACACATAGAAATATATATGTATATAAATTTGCCTAGAAAAACATCATTATGTATGCTTCCACAGGAAAGTTTGAACCACTCACAACCCTTACTTTTGAGATCTGCAGCAGATAACTTGCAACCAGTGCTGAGGGGGTTTGGCTCAGGAGCAAACTCAGAGTCAGTGTAAGACATCTCAATAGGGTTTGGTGCTGACAGAGACATTGCAGCCAGAGGCTGCAATACAGCAGAAAAATAAAATTATGATTATGGATTTGCTGGTGAAATTCCCATTATCAACATCAATCTATCCTGGTAAGTACTCTCTACATCTGAAGGGTCCTGAAAGGCAGAAATGGGGATTTCTCTGGAAGACCTGCTGAAGTTTTTTTTCAAAAGCAGTATTTGAAGACACTCACCTGCTTTTGCCTCAGCAAGCTCCAAGGGGTGACTTCTGCAGGAGAGTCTGGATTTTTGGTCAAGAACAATGCCTGTTTTATTCTGTCTGTTGAATCCTGTTGGAGTTACTAATGATTGCAACAAGGAACATGGCAGGGCTGTGGGTGCTGGCAAACCAGGACCTCAGTGAAACCCAAGCTCTGCCTTCCCTGAGTGTGTACAAGAGGCAGCTTCCCTGTGTGCCACTGTGATTTAACCAGAGAAGGATCTCTGTCTGCTGCCTTCAGTTCCACTAAGCCTCCTTCCTTCTGCTGCAGGTGGATTTTTTTTTGGGGGGGAGGGGGAGGGCTTTCCCTCTCACACTAGATTCCTTCTTTAATTTCTTGTTCAGTGTGTTTTTATTTGTTTTTTAAAATTTTTAAAAATTTTTTGAGACGGCATAATCACAGGATCTCATCTGAACTCTCTTGTGCTGAGACATTAATCTGCATTTCATAATGTTTCAGAGCAAACAGTGCTGGAGTGAACATAAGCTCTCCCCATCCATATTTAACTCACTCAGCTCCTCTCTGCAAACAGAGATGACATTTTTGTGCACAGCGGGCACAAAAGAAGGAGAGGGGTTCAGTCTGGGAGGGTTTTGTGTTTGCAAAGTTCCCCTACTATTTTATAAAATGAAGACAAGTCCAGCTGGGCTTCAAATACCAAGAACGTGCCAAATGGTTGTTAGCTAAGGGGCAGCATCAGTCCCTCTGGGGCGGGGTCAGGGGATGGAGACAAAGTGATTTAGGGGAAACCAGAGCAAATAAATTTTCCAGCTAGGATTTATTAAAATTGTCCCTCATTTACTTGAATTCTGCTGTTTGATTTTCATCCTAACTCTTTTCCCAGTATTTGTAGCTGCTACTTGCTATGCTGACTGGGGCTGCTTAAGCTGGGCAAAGTCATCTGATATTACAACTGGTCTGATGGGTTCACAGTGCTGGGAAGTGCCTTACCAGCCCGCTCCAGGTGTGGCTCTGGGTGGCATCACCTTACCCTAAGGAGGCTCTCTTTCCCAGCCAAAGTGACTCCTCTCCAAGGAAAAGGCTCCTGCTGTTCCACAGCTGGGAAAGGGTCTCTTGGCTCCAGGAACAGTGCAGGGCCATGAGGAGACACAAAGCTGGCTGGGGAGGAAAGGGGAAGGGCAAGTCTGACCTCTGTGGACAGTCACTCCTTCTCCCAAACAGCATCCCTGCCATGAGAGCAGGAGCAGCAGGCTCAGCTCTGCAAGTCTCCTGTTCCATTTTTATCCTTTTCTCTTTGTCACCTTCTTTTGAGAGGGACACAGGAAAGGATCTTGGCATCCATGATTTGACAGCATTCAGCTTTGCATATAGAGCTGAGAAATCTTCAGGATGTCCTGCTGAGCACAGGAGGTTTGGGCTTGCTGGGAGTGGCCCTGGGATCTCAGCCTCTCGCTTGTTTAGCCCTGACTTGTCCTCAGCACCTGCTCTGCAGGCACAACCAAAGCTGGTCTTTGATAATGCTTTCCATGGCTTTCCAGGCCATGGAAAACTTGTCTAAGCACAGGTGATGGTCATGAGTGGCTGAGTGCAAGCAGAAGAGAGTGTTCATGGCATTGCAGGTGGCTCTGCACAAGCTTTTGGCCTCCACCTCCCCTGGAAAAAAATCCTTGTCTTCTCTGAGGGCTCTGCCCTGCCTGTGTAACCTCAAAGAGCTGAAATTCATTCCTCCTGAATCCTGCAAAAGCTCAAGCCCATGAAATGAGCTGAAAATAGACTCAGGCTACAAAACACAGTGCCAGACATGGATTCTCTTAAAGTTTGGTGTATTCAATGCTGGGAATTCGCTTCCACCCATGCCAGAGGTAACGGGATTAGCCCTGAAGCCCTGATCCCACTCCCTAACCTTCCCAGAGCTCAGGGCAGCCCGGGCTCCTGCTCTGAGCTTCAGGCCTCTGCAGCTGAAAGTGTTTAAATAGGAATGTCCATCACCCAGTGTGAATAAAAGTGAGAGTGGCCCTTTTAAAAGAGAGCGATGACTTGATCAAAATGCTGCTTTGTCATATCTGTTTCATAAAAATTTGCCCCCTCCAGGCCAATCCAGCTTGATGTCAATGGTGAACGCCAAGCACAGCCTTGTCTCGGTGAGCACCACACAAAGCCTTAATTTCACAGCCTTCAAACAACAGTGAAAAATCACCAGGAACTTTCTCCTCGGGTCTGGGATCTCCCTAGCAACCGCAGGCCAAGCATACTGTAATTCAATTTACGCCTTGAACTCCTTCAGGAATCTCTTTAAAATCTGTCACAGTCAACGTGCCTTGGGAAAGTATTATAAGCGCCTGAACCTTTGACCAGCGGAGAAAGTAAAGCGTTGGTATAAATCTCGTCAGCATGTTTGGTCTGTTTTTATGTTGGGAGTATGGTACATTTAACATTCATCCCGCAGCCTCCACCTCTTTTCTGCTTGGGAAATGCCCCCTGCATCTGTCACACTGTCTGCGCTGAAACCGGGCCGGCCATCCCTGAAAGGAGGCGTGGGGGAAATGCCTCCGCTCAGCCAGAAGAATTGCTTTATGTGGAAATGCACTGACATGGCCCTGGGCTCGTTGGGAGACAGGGGGTGTCATGGGAAAGATAAGCAGGAGTGACCTGGCAGGTTTGTGAATGTCTCAATCGGGGGCTGAAGTGGGTTGAACAAAAGAGTGAAAGCTTAGCAGGAAAACACAAATGATAATGAACTGCTCGCTGTGTTTAAATAGCCATCCCCAAATAGTTCTGCAGTGAACATTGTCAAGTTACTTGAGTCAAAGTGAGGTTTATAGGCCTGTAATTTTGGGGGTTGTTTGTTCATGAGCCCTCTGTGAGCATCTTGAAAAAATTACTGCTTTTGCTGACAAATGCCATTTTTAAATTAACCATACGATACAATGTGTTATAAATAGGATCCTTTCCTCTCTATTAGCTCTGTGTCTCAAGCGTGGTCAAAAAGAGAAGGAATGAGCTTTTAATGAGTAATGCTTGGTGGGAAACATGTTGGCATTGAAATCTAGGGGCAGGTTTAGGCTACCATCAGTTGGTGGGGGGTACACCCAGGGACAAGAGGGGATTTGCTCCCTTCAGGGTGCTGAGAGCCTCCATGCAGAGCACCTAACGGGAAATGACTGCTAAAGATAATTTTCAAGTAATTACTTGAACATTTTCCATATTCCAACTCAATCTGAGTATTTTGTCCCAGGAGCCACACCCTATCAGCTGGGAATAGCAAGGCTGTGTACTGAGAGGGTATTTTCCAGAAGGACCAAAATTAGACATCACTTTTCCACCCTCCTCTCTCACTTGGCTGTGCAACCACTTCCTAAATAAAATGACGTAGCAGGGTAACTCCAGGATGCACCTATGCCGTGGTTATTATGGATGGCTGGTCCAAGTTGAAATTGCTGATTTCAGAGCATCAGGGAGTGGCTCCTAAGGAAGTTTCTGTGCTCAGCCCACACAGCCTCTGCTCACAGAGTGGCTTCAGCTCCAGCCCTGCTGGAGACATGGAGCAGCAGCCAGCAGTAAGTGGAGTACCTGTGTGAAATCCCACAAGCCCTGAATGGGGCAGGCTTTGTGCTCACTACAGGTCTAGATTTGATCTCAGCAGTCTTTCTTCACATTGCTTAATACAACCATATTTATATTTTCAGTCCTGCTGTTCACTTTGATCTCAGAGAAGCCTTGTAATGCAGGCTGGGGATGGTATTTGGCTGGGCAGTAGCTCCATCTACCCTTAGAGAAGAACAGCCTGGAGCTTTTTCCAACACTCGGAGAAGTACTGAGATAAGGACGGTTAAAAATCAGCAAGGGTCTGAATCTGTGTCTGCAGCTGAGTAGAGACTTGGCATCATTCTATGGCTGGAAGAACCTATTCTGTCTCCAGTAAGGCTTACAGGGATTTGGCATTGCAAAGTGGCTGCAGAAGGGCAGACAGGGCCGTGGAGAAATGGCCAGGCAACATGCAAAGCCATGGAGCTGGGCACTGTGCTGGCAGTGCAGCAAAGCTGGAACAATTCCAAGCAATTCTGAGTTGAGTTTTACCTTTCTCCTGGTATTTCTGCTTTTCCCACGCAGTTCTGCTCATTGACCATGTGGGTCTGAGTCACAGCCCTTGTCTGTGTTCCTGTGTGCACTGGCTGGTACAGGGAGGACTTAGGTGTAATAACACCCTGTCACTATTCATTACAAACACAAAATTGCAGCTGGAAGACCCAGGGGTTCCCACGAAAGCAGAGCTGTCTTTCATCTTGTTGTCTCTGCTTTAAATCATTCCTCACTGTTCAGGGAAACTGAACAAACAGGTGGGGGAAAAAAACCATGTATTACTAATTAACTAGAGATCATTGTTGTACACCAAACAATAATATCAAAACTCATCCATTACAGTGGAGGGGGACTGTTTATAGAGGCATTGACGAGTAAAACATTAGCAGCATATTTTTAACCATTTCGTGTCCCTAGGAGAAGTTAAAGAAAAGACTGGGATAGATTTCATTCTCAGAGTGGTGTAGAAGTGGGTTACTACATCGTGGTGAAAGTTGGGCACCCATTTGTTTAAGATAAGTCTGCCAGGATGGCAATCCCCATCCCACAGGTCACTCTGAGAGGCTCTGTGGTAGCCAGCTGAGGCACTGGGGATGCCTGGATGCTTCAGACCAAAACCTGAAGCATTTGCAGGAGCAGGGAAGAAGATTATAGTAACTGCTTTGCACCAGTGGCATGTTGCTGGCTCTACATCAAGAGAAAAAAAAATTAAATATAATTTATCTTTCTCTGAGGAGTTCACCAGCCAAGTTTTGAGGGAATTATCTTTTTTGCATCTCCTGTTCGCTTGACTGTATAAATACAATATCTGCTTGAGAAAGGAACAACAGTGCTCCTTTCAGCCTTGCAGGATTTCAACTCACAGTAAGTTTATCTGACATCTCTCATGATTAGCTGTGAACTTATCTCGAGCAAGAGAGAGGGGTGGAGACAGGGCAGGAGTGAAGAAGATAAGCACCAAACAAAAGATGTTTGTCTCTCTCTCTCTCTCTGGGCTGGCTCGAACCAGCCCAGTCTGTCAGGTACTGAAATACGAAGTAGCACGTGAATTTTGCAGCAGGGAGCAGGAGGAGAGCGTGGAATATAAACTCATTTTAGACACCAAATATGTCTTACTGTTATTTTTCTTCCCTGACAAATTGTATGGCTAATTCCATGCACTCAGTGGGGAAAGTGCTGTTAGCAGGTAAGAGCTGGCTTTAAAGTGCAGTAGAAGATTCCCAATGATTACAAGTTAGTGTGGGCCAGAAGAAAACTGATTCAATTTCCAGCTGAGTCCTGAAGCTTGAAGACTTGAGGATGCAAGGCAGAGGTTTTCCTGTAGGGCCTGAGGGAACCTGTGATCAGCTTTAGACCATGATTAATCCCTAATGAGAAAGGTGTTGTCCACCTGAGTGGTTTGAGGAGAGATCGAGGCATTTTTGCCCAGTCTCCACCACCTATGAAGCAGTGGACATCAACTGAAGTGATGCCACAAATGCAGTTCTCACCACCACAAGGTGTTATGCCAAAAGTATAAACTTATTCAAAAGTGTTTAGACAGAGGTCCAAAGGACAATTTCTTCAGAGCTAGTAAACATACAGGTGCAAAAAAGTCTTAATGACAGCAGGACATCCCTGAGCTTCAGGGAAGTGCCACAGGAGGTGTTATGCTCACCTGCCTCAGGCTTTGTCTCTCTTGTCTGCTCCTGACCACCTCTGAAGGACACCAGGAGAGCTGCCCACTTCTTCTATCCCCATTCTTATAGAATCCAAAATAGAAGCAGAAAACTTCTTGCGAAATTGCCCATAATTTTTCAATAGAAAAGAAGAATAGCTTTAATGAAATGGAGCACAGTGTTCAGTCCTGGCTTTGTGCCTGAAAGATAGCTGTTTTCTGGATGCTCTGTGCTGTGGTGTCTCACATTACTCAGGGGCTTCCCCCTGCTGTAGACAAGAAGCTGTTCCAGAATAACCCTGAAGCAGTAGTTGTTCCTGAAATAACTGTCCCTGAGTAACTCCATGTGTGGACATTTTATTCCCAATTACCAGGATCTTCTGTGGGTGGATTAGCCTAAAATGTCTTTCTTTTTACCAAGTAAGAGTCTTCATCTATGGGTTATTCAATAACTATTGCTCTCTTGAATTTACCTCACCTTTAACATGACCTTTCAAGTAAAAAGGGGCCCAAGGACACAAGTTTATGTGCTAACTGTTGGCACATGCTGACTATTCATCATTTCACAATATTAATAAAGATTTAGCACACAAATGGCCTTTTCTGGAGTCACTAAAAGTGCTTTGAGAAATCACAGTGGAGTAAGCAGCCTTATTTCCATTGCACAACCAGGAAAAACTGTGGAGCAAACACAATGAGTCATGATATTCTAAAATGATAAGCAATCTGAGATGTTCCATTTTGATCTAAACCTAACTGTAGAGGAAGAAGAGACTGAAATTAAAATAATGGTGAGCATCTAAACTTGGGAAACCGACCCTCTGAAAGGTCCCCTGTTTGTACCCAAGACTGGATGCAACAAAACTTTCTTGTCAGTCCTGAAGATGTTGGCTCTGATCATGAAGATATTATTATTAACATCATTATTGATACATGCAAATAGAGATCTGGGGGTTCTCATTCCTTACACACTTTTCAAACATATGGCAGAGTGGTGCCTGACCCCAAAAGCTTCTTCAGACAGCAACACATAATCACTGGAGAGACACTGGGCAGAAACCGAGGCAAAGGAAAATCAGATTTTTCCATTTCTGAGATGCTCAGGGAAGTGGCAGAGTGCTGCCTGCTCAGCTGCTCTTGGGCTGGGTTTTCTCATCTGCTTTGGACAAGAGGAAGGAGCCGGTGGAAAAACGAGGGCAGACTTTGCAGTCATTTGGTGGGAACTCTTCATTTTCCCCATTTGGCAGGGAAACTGTCTGAAAAGCACTTCTTGGAAAGCGTGAGTCTGGCCTCATCTCCCCCACCTGCCTAGCAACTTCAGGGAAGGTTTGGGAAGCAGCACCAAGCCATTTTCTTTCTCCCTCAGCCATTTCCCCTTCTCCCAGGCCGCAGTCAGCATTGAAGTTTGTCTCTTCCCCCCTCTCTTTCTTCTGTTGCAACGCCAGTGGTGTCTCCTGGCACTTTCCGAGGTGAAGTCAGATTTTGGCACCATCCCTTCAGCTGTGATGAAAGTTACAGCAGGGAGGGTAAGTGGAATTTGATAACAAAAGGCCTCGAGAGGCCTTTTCATCGTTGAACCACTGGCAGTGCCAATAAAGTCCTGTTTCTATCTCAGCATCAACATTCACAATTGTGCAAAATAATAAAATGGAAGATAAATAAATAAGAATTACTGCAGTGAATCTGTTGAATTGTTTTTATTTTACTAGATTCCAACAAATTGCTTAAAACACTTCTTAAACTGCCTTTATTTTCAGGAATGTAAATACCATGAAGGACACATTGTACAGTGGCTGGCATGTCAGGAGTACCAACGACAGAGTCATAATCCTCCCCCTCATTCTTCCTGGCTAAATATCCTTATGTGGTCAGAGTGACCCTCTGTGCAGTCCTGTCAATTTCTGAGTGGTTTGAGATAAGTGTCCCTTGATCAAAATGGAAAGTTTGTGGAAATTTTCTGAGAAATAAGCATTTTGAAAAACCATCAACAGCTGGCAATGAAGAAAATACACTCTCCTCCCCTGCCCATGCTGAAATTCTATGCTCAAATGTAAATATAATTTGAGCATAAAGCAGTAAATTTTTTTGAGCAGCAATCTAAATAGTGGCTAAAGAGGGGGAAAAAAAATCAGACTGAACTCTACTGACCTCTGTGTGTATGTATTTGACAATATAGCATCTCTAGCCAAGGTTTAAAAATGGTGCACTCTTGCATCAGGGGGTAGACTGGACCTTATTTCTAAACTGTGCTGCAGTATTAGACAGGCTCATTTATCTTTTGTTTCTTCAGTTGGGTTTCACAGAAATAAAGGGGATGCCTTTGCCAAAGCACATTTCTCAGAGTGAATAATGATGAAAAAGATGTGGTGCTCTGTTTGCCAAAGTGCAGCATTCTGCACTAATGCACAGAGGCCTCCTGTGGTGGGAATGTCCAAACTGGGAGGACCTGGGTGAGGTACAGTGAGTGGTGGGACTGCTTCAGAGGAACTCAAAAGGTTCAGCACCAGCTTAGAGAGAAGAGGCACTGGGCTGGCAGCAGCCTCATTTTGCTCTTCACATGAGGCATTTTTCTTCTGCCCCACACTGGGGTGGTAGGGGACAGCCCCCAGAGTCAGAGGCTGTGAGGACGGAGGTACAGCTGTGATTACTAGGAAATCCTTCTTCAGAAATGAAATTAGAAATGTAACTTTGCTGGATTGGGACATAAATGTTTTTGTTTGGTTATATTTTGGTTTTAGTCCATATCCTTCTTAGAATCATAGAATCACAGAATGATTTGAGTGCGAAGGGACCTTGAAGATCACCTGGTTCAAATTCCCTCTGCTGTGGGCACCTTTCACCAGGCCAGGTTGTTCAGGGCCCTGTCTAACCTGGCCTTGAACACTTCCAGAGATGGAACAGCCCCAGCTTCTCTGGGCAATTGGTTCTAGTGCTTCACCACACTCTGAATAAAGAATTTCTTCCTAACATCTAATATTCATCTAATTCTTCACCAGTGATATTCTGACAACCTGGGAGAGATTGGAAGTTTCTCCTCAATGACTTTTCCATTCTGTTCCTGCAAACCTCCCACCTATTTCCAGAGGAAGAAGTCAATGGGTCAGATAATTCCTCAGCGTAGACATTGCCATGGTGTCCTCTTGGTGATGCCTAAAGCATTTGCCATGATTTTCTAGCAAAATTTGTGATAAATGCTTTCTCAGCCACTTCTGGTGACACATCCCCCATTGGCCTTTTGTGTTTGGGCATTTCCAGGAAAACAGGAGCTTTGAAGGACCTTCTCCCTGACCTCCTCTGTGGTGTATTTACCACCTTAGAAAGAGTGAAGAAAACTTCACAAAGTTACTTCATAATTTTTGTTCACAGTAGTTTTGCCACTGAAGAGTAAGTCATATCTCATCATTATTCCAGATACAGCCAAATTCTGGCATCTGTTAAGAGAAGTATATTGTATGTGGACTGAACTTGGTCTGGAATATACAAAGTTGCTCTACTGCTAAAGATTGTGTTGATTGTTTTGGTGGTGTTTTTAATAATACAAGAATCCAAGAGGGAGAAGAAATTGTGCACTGAGTATAGATTTCCCTGTGGTACTGATAGTGATAATGGTCTCTCCATTTGTTAGCACTCTCCAGCCAAAGGACAGGTTCTGTGGATGGTATATTTTGCCTTCCAGTCTTCTTGGGCATCACATTTCTTTGCAGAAGGCTCTGACATGAGTAATACACACACAATAGGGTGACATCAGCCCAGGTCTGAGGGGGAAATGCTCTCAGGCCCTCCTTGTTTATAAGACAGGCCATAAGCCAACTTTCACCCTGCTCTACATCAAATTCAAGGTTAGGTGATGTAATGTAGGTCAGGATTCAGCTGTGTAAAATCTGAGAGAGGACAGAAAAGACTGCACTGGCTTCCAAATGCCTTAATAAGGGCATCTTCCTTTAAAGAGAAGGTTAGTTTGAAGTAACTTCTCTTATACTAACAGTTATGACTAGGCAACTGTAAGCACTTAAATCAAGTGGGATTTTCTATCCAAGGCACTGCTAAAGTCCACAGTTTTCAACTGCCTAATCTAGTAGCCCATGCCTGTTCAGGAGCACCATTTGTTAGGGGAGAAAGATGTGGAGAGCTGTATATAAATGGCTTTGGTCAGAAAAAACAGCCCAAATAGTTCATGGCTATCTTAATGTGAAACTATAAATTGCAAAACCAAAAACTGTGCTTTAAAAAAGAGAAAAAAATATTTGAATCTTTGATTCATCAAGGCCTGCAAAATTTCATATTTTCTGCAATTCTCTGAGGGGCTTCAGAAAGGAGACTTCATGCATGCAGTGCACACACACACACATACACACAAGCACGCGGAATGTATCTCCAGTTACAGATGTTTCAAACTGGTGCCATGTCACCAAACACCACAGAGCCCTTCACAGAAGAGGAGCTTGAAATGCTTTTCCTGCATTGCTCTTGCACATCCAGGCATTACAATAATTCATAGAATTGTCAAGGTTGAAAAAGATTTTTAAGGTCATTGAGTCCAACCATGAACCCA
Source organism: Agelaius tricolor (assembly GCF_023055355.1). Classification (NCBI taxonomy): domain Eukaryota; kingdom Metazoa; phylum Chordata; class Aves; order Passeriformes; family Icteridae; genus Agelaius; species Agelaius tricolor. The sequence continues at coordinate 5,531,389 of NW_027269284.1, forward strand.
GCACTGTCAAGTCCACCCCTAAATCATGTCCTCAATGCCACATCTGCACATTTTTTGAACACTTCCAGGAATGGTGTTTCTATCATTTCTGTGGGAAGCCTGCTCCAATGCCTATTCCTGTTTCAGTGAATAAATTTTTCCTAATATCCAATCTAAACCTGGCAGTGCCTGTCTGATGAGACTGGAAAGCCAGGGATTGGTATTGTTTAGGATTGACCAAATTTAGTACTTTCACAAAAAAAGTGTTTGCACTGCAGCTTTGCTCTGTGGCTGCCAGCAGAAGGTAGAATAAATGAAATAAAGGAGAACAGGAAAAGAATCCAGGGAAAGATGCTGGCTGGTAGAGCTGGCGCTTGCCCTTCATTTTCCCCCCGGGACAGATGTAGGTGTATTGGCAAATGTTATTTCAATTAACACAAAATACTCCCAGCCTGGATTTGATGTGTTACACCACAGCCTGGCCACAAAAGGAGCATTGATTTAGGGGCTGGTTTCACAGCCCTGTTGCAGGACAATATTAGTGGGTTTGAGGAGAGATTTGCCCTGACACCTTTTGTCCGTAGCTTGCAGACACCATTGTCCGTGGTGCATAATCTGATTTAGCTTAATCCAGCCCTAATGGGAACTCCCACCTAGGAGCTGGGGGAACAGGAGATATTGCAAGATTTCCAACAGGTCATGGTGGTCTTTTTTGTTTTCATTGTTTGGTACTTAAAAAAGAGAAAGAAACCCAACCTGAGCTCCCCCCCAGAGCAGATGGAAAGAGGAAAGCATCTCCAGAAGGTAGTGAACTGATCTCCCATCTAAAACAGGTCTGAGAATTTAACCTGGTGACTCCTTGTTTTTGTGTGTGCATGTTTGTGTGCTATTCTTTTGGACCACAGAAATGAACTACGGAAATCTGAACTAAAGGATCTTTGCAAAGACCATTCAACCTCCACGGAAAAGTCCATTTGTCAGGACACTGAGGTTTATACCAGACTTGAAACACTGAAATTGCCCCTAAAAATCCAGCATATACTGCAGAACTTTGCTGAATTGGGACCTTCCAGGGTACGGAGATGAAGGATTTCTTTGCAGTCTCAATTGTTTGTTTCAATCCTATTCAGACTCTCTCCTTGTTTTGTCCTTGACAGAAAAACACAATCCCTAAAGCTCCCTTTTATCTCCTTGCTCTGTAAATGATTTTGTCATAAGAGATGTCTCCTTTTTAAATAAATTTTAAAAAACCCAACAGATTACATTTAGTACTGTTTACTAATCATGCTGATTCTGAGAAAAGTATCAATAAAGAAATTTGTGCAAATCCAAATCCTGGATAACACTGGGGATCTTTAACCCAGGACTGCTAACTGTTGGAGTAAACAAAGAAGTGAACACATTACATTAAAACTAATTTCAGGAGAAAAAGTAAATCTTCTCTCTGTCAAAACAGAGAGAAAATTTATCCTTTTCTTAGATATTTTGTTTATGTGCCAAAATGCTAATAATTTGTTCTCTGTTTTTATCCCACTCCTCTCCCTGCCCCTGTTAATGTGTCAGGTTTCCTTATCAGTGATATGTCCCTGTGCCTTTCAGCCACAGTCACACACCCTTGAGGATGGTCCCAGATGAGGCTGAGACAGAAGATTGATAAAGGAATTGAGTAAAATACCACTTTTTCTTCTGAAAGTGCATTCCCTGAGAGAATATGAGAAGCTTTTTCCTGGGAGCATCTCAGGTTTGTAGCTGTCCCCTATATAGGTCTCCCTACACAGTCAAAGAAGGAAAGAAAGTGCTTCCTCAAAAGCTTTAGGGGATGATCCAGTTTAGTGATCTCCACCAGCTCAGTTTGAGCCAAAGCAGAAGAGCAGGAAGGTATTTGGAATCCTCACTTCTCTCCAGGAGCCCCTCTGCTTGGCTCCGTGTCCTTTTGCTCAACACCTAGCAGAAAGTGATAACAACAACAAAACAAACTTTCAGCAGCTCCAATTAAAAGAAAAAAGGGTCCACTGTTTCCTCTCTCAGAAGCACAGAGAGCTAGAATGTCAGCCAGCTATCAGCAATACCTGGAAAACATTGTGTTCTCTGCCAGCAAAGCTGATGAGGGTTTTTTATTTTAATGGGTGTGCTCTGAAAGATCTACTTGTTAGGTACATTGTACACCATGGGAATGAGGTGTGGGGTAGTTTTGGCCCTGACACTCTGGTTTAAGTTTTTTGAGGATTTTTCCACATATCTCCATGGGAAAAGGAGGCAGTCAGAGATCTGAAGGGTTTTGTCTGCTGTTCTCATCACTCCTGTGTTACACACATCTGTGTTTCACCATGTGATTGAATCAAGTGTTTGGTGCCAGCACAGTAGCTGCAGCAGAAGGAGGTGCAGAGATTAATACACCACGTACTCAGAGAGAGGTTAACAGCAAAGACACAACCAGTAAAGGGCAGCACTGTGTCCTGTGCCCCCATGGAGTGGGAATTTGGGCTGGGTAAAGTGTCCTGGACTTTTAGGGGAGAGCAGAGCATTGCTGGGGATGAATAGCTATTCTAGAAAATTCAGTCTCCTGCTGTAAACCTGCTCACTGTAGAAGAGCTGGAAGCTGTGCAGTGAATCTGGTTGCAGGGCTGCAGGCTCCAAATTTTGATAGTTACTGGAAAAGGGTTTTTCCCCACAACCTGAAACATGGGAAAAAAAAAAACCCCAACAAAATGCTGCATTATCCACATGGGTAATGCTGAATCATGTCCTTTTGACTTCATATCACATACACTGGCTGCCCACCTGCCCAGGTAACTTGGGCAGTGTTGAGCACCTTGAAGAATGTCCTGGGACTAAGATCTTCCTACATTAAAGGAAAATTTTTTCCAGCAGTGTTTTCTTCCCCTAGAACAATCTGCACCCAGCTTGCTGACTGTGCAAGCCCAGACTTTGGTGCCATAATTTTCTGTTGTACCCATTTGCTACATCCTGGGCCACAGAGTTGGTAGGAGCATGGACAAGCCACCATAAGTTCTCAAGTGCACAGGAAACCCTGCATTAAGGTTGAGGGGTGGCCAGGCTGTCATCTGTCCCTTCAGGGAAATGTTTGCCATCTGCCCTGTCCCTTCCAACAGGGCAATGTGGGCTGCTGCCCATGGTGGTTCAGTGCAGACCCATAAATGCACCTCTACAGGAAAAGCATCTCCATCCATGTCTGCTTCTGCAGTCTCAGACCCGTGAGCATCAGTGATCTCAAAGCACATGACACATTATTTTGTGAGGAATTGCTGCTCTCCCATACAGTCAGACCTTTGTCCATTAGACTGATGCTCTTGGCAATGAACTTGCACAGTTCAGAGATTAGAAAAGTGCCTATTTCTGGTGGGATGCTTCTGCTAGCAGGACTTTGTGAGACAAAGCTGCTGCTTGACACATAATTTGAAAATTTATTATTTTGACTTACCCAGAAAGAACCCCTTTTCTTTGACCCAATTTGACTTTCTTCAGAAGTTGCTTCTTCAGAAATTTTTCAGAAATGCTTTTTTTTCCCTTGGGTCTCCTAACAAAAATGAAAGCACTGCTGTTTTCATTAGTATTTTCCAGAGAAAAATTTAGGCTTTTCTCAATAAAGGGCGAGTTTTTCTGCTGTTGAAAGCTGGGGGTTTTTATCTTTTTTTTTCCTTTTCTTTTCTTTTTAAGTTAGAAATACTAATGTGCTGCCCTGCAGGAATTGCCATTTAAGTGCCTTATACTTACATTTGCCTCAACTGACCACACTTGCTCAGATCCTCTTTCCTGTGACACACCACAGCCTTCTCTCATGATGTGAAAAACCAGTTGTGTTCTGGGAGATAATACTTGGCCAAGCCCATAAAAGAAAATGGGAATATAAAGGCATCAGAAACTCCCACCATTTGTTGTGGAAAGCAAGCTGAATCTAAGCATTTTATTTTCAAAGTAAGTATTTGAATTATGAAGGAACACTTGGCGTTTTCCTCAAAAAGCAGAACTTTCACAAATAAATTAATTCTGAAAAAGAAAAAAAAAATGACCTCTCACCCCAAAATTCCTGACAGCTAACTTTTTACTGGAAAACATCTTTTGTGGAAAGTTTTGATGCTCTCCCTATTTGTGTACTTAAAACTACATTTGTGCTAATGTGGCTTTGCTGATCAGAACCTCAAAATTTTGCATGTTTCAGAATTTATTTTATATATTTGTTCCCAGCCAAACCATACCATATAAAAGCTGGCTTATTACTAGTAATATAAAAAAAACTGGCTAACAAGAAAACTTGGATACTGCACACATACTGATGGTCTTTATAGAATAAATGCTCTGTGCTCTGATGTGGCAAATGAGGTCATTTGAGTGCACTAACTCTGGTCTTCCTCTCCCTGTTCTGCTTGAAAGAGATTTGAATGTGAAAAGGTTTTGGCACTCCAGGCTCCAGGGTTTGGAACAGCTTTCAAAATTGGAGACTTAAAGGTCACTTTTCTCTGAAGAAGTGAGGGACCCAACCCCAGTACCAACCATCAAAGAAACACTAAAGTAAAAAGTTGTTTTCGAAATCATGTTGAAGAGGCCAGAGATGGAGCTGTTCCCCACAAACATGTGAGGCCTCTGTGTTGAATATATATAGTTTTATCCCTGCAGCATGACCCTGTCTCTCAGATAAGGAGAAGCAGTAAAACAGGGAGGATGTGGTTGCTGTCGTAGAAGTTGGAAAACTAATTCAAGCTTAGGAGGCTTGTTTTTCCTCCTCTAAAATTAAAACCAGTGCTCTTGTTAGCTTCCTAAACTCCATCCAAATTTAGCTGATGCTCTGACAGGGAAAAAACAAGATTTCATAAGTTATTTCACATTTAAGAGTGGTAACAACTGGCTGGGAGATGTGGGCAAAGGCATCGGAGGGTCAGGCACACTCATGTCACCTCTTCCCCTGCCCATGATGAACCAAGGGATGTGTTTGACCCAGAAAAATCCTAAAGTACTGGTAGCCAGGGGCACCTTGAAACAAGGGCCATGGTGAAATTCTGCTGGCCAGGGATCTGCCTGGGCCAGCCAAAAGCTGTGCTGGTGGTCGTGGTGTGATGCCACCTCTGTGCTACTCAGGGAGACAAAGTGCTTAATTCTGGGCTGCAGGGAGATACCTGATAGGGGCTGAAATCCACAGCAGATGCTTTTTGAGGGAACTGAGTATGTCCTTTTCCACCCCAGCAGAAGCAGGAGGATGTGTTCCCTACCAGGTGACCTCACCCCTCACTTTGCATATAACAGCCTGGTGCTTCCCACAGATTTGGATCCAGATTCAAATCCCTCTTCCGGCAGATGCAGAGCAGGATTTGTGCTGTGCTTTCCTACCTGTCTGTGACCAAGCAAGTTTGGGACATTCTTATCTCTCTTCTCTAGCTGTGCTCCATCAGGTTTAGCAGGACATGTTCAGAAAATAATTCCCAGGTTAGAAGCCCTTGTTCCTCAAGCAGTCTGGGCTTAGCTCTCCAACAGTCCAGCATCAGCAACCATGGCCATGGCCCAGAAGTGTTTTTGGAGACTCAGCTCCTGCACACCCTCCTTCACCTACCACAACTCAGCTCTGGGACTCAGCTCCATGCCCCCAGCTCTATGACTTGCTGAGGCCAACCATTTAAGAGCAACATGTAGAGCCTGAATAGAGAGGCCTGATCATCATATTAAATGACAAAAGTTTTTAAAAATACCAATCTGTTTGATAGATGCTGTAAATGTTACTGTTTTCTTGTTCAAGCAATCATCATGCTGCATTTACTTACACTTTTTGAGCCTGCAGTAGTATCTCAGTCAAGTTTTTGGGAATACTGAATTGTTTGACAGGCTTTCAGCCACAGCTAGGGAGAGGTACTTTAGATGACTGCTCTTTGAGAAGAAATCACTGCTGTAGTGAGGAAAATGTTTCTGAAGTCCCCAAACTGCCTTTTCCATCACTCACCAGCCTGCACCCCATTTGGGTGGGCTGACAGCAAATCACTGTGCACAAGCTGACAGCACACTGAGCTGGTTTTAAATTTCCTGCTCTCTAAACCATGCTGCAAACTGAATCAAAACACTTTCATTAGAGGGATGAAAATAAATCCCACCAAAGCTGGATTTTATCATGTGGATCTATCAGAGACGAGCAGACTGGGTTGTGTGGGGTTCAAGGATGTGGCCATCAGTGCCTAGAGCCAAATGGGAAGCTGTGGAGAATCTCTGCTGCCTGCCCACATTTAGGCTCAGCAAGCAGTGCCACCAGCTAGGAGGACCAAACCTGGCATGCTGTCACTTGTCCTTTGGTTTTTGGGAAGCTTTGATTTCCATCAATGGAATTGGGGCTGGCAGCATCATAAAACCATCTTTGAATTATGCTGAATTTCCAGAGCTAAAGCAACATTTTGATGGCATTTCTACTTGTGATCAGCATCCAAACACAAGTGTAAGCCTTGCAGCACATGTTGGAGGAGGCGGGTGGGCTCTTCAGGCATGTCCTCACATTGGGACTAGCACAAGCCCCAGCTCAGGAGCTGCTCCCAACCTTTTCCTTTTCCCCACTGAGAGCACAATCCTGGTTCGCTGCTGCTGCCAGCTGGGACAAGCAGCCCCAGCAGGATGCATTGCCTAGAGCATTTCTTTTGCTTTCACTTAATCTGCCACCACTCCCAGCAAGATTTGGACAGCATTTCTCAGCTCCTAATAACTCTTTCATGCCTTCCCCAGCCTCCATGCCTGCACCCAGGAGAACAACCCCAGTTTGCTGGAGCTAACTCCCCCAGAGCAGTGTAGGCAGGCACTGCAGCATGTCAGGAGAAACAACCACTTAATTTTGGGTTTGTAGCCCTGGGCTAATGTTAGGCCTGATCTGACCAACATCCTAGGTGGAGGTGTTCATATCTGGACAGTTTTCTGTGAGGAAGTTGAAGATGTCTTTAGCAGAGCACAGCCCTCTTCATTATGCAAGCACTGTCTGTTTGCAAAAACAATTTCAAAATGCAGCATAATGTACATAAGTCACTGACTATTCTTAGCTACAACAGCAAAAATGCACAAGCATGTAGGCACAAATGTACAGAAATGCATATTATTATGATATACAGCTGTCAGAGCAGTTCCTGTCACTGAAAGAGCTAAACTTAATTACCAATCTGGAATGAATCTTGATCTTAAAATAAAAAAAAAGAGCAAGCTGCCTAAGTGTATGCACATTCTTTCACTGTAAATAGCTTCCCAATAATAGAGGGCTAAATCCTCCGTTGGTGTAGGCTTCTCTGGAGTTAGCTTGAATTTTGACAGCTAAATCCAGAGAAGCTGGCTTCTCTGATGGGTGCTAGCTACAGATCTGATTCTGTACATTTTCTAATCTTTTCATCAGGACACCATTCAAATCCTGTAAGGATTTTATGAGGGTGTTTATTAATGGCCATCTGCATCCTCCAGCACTATTTGCCTTGGCATCTAGATGGGGCTGAGGAGGTCTGGGTTTTATTCCTGTCTGAACTTCCAATTTCAGTGTGACCTTGAGCATGTCCTTCATCACCTTTCTCACTGTTGGTCGCAGCATTCAGACCAGAGAAATCGAACCTCAGCTCACCAGGTAGAGCAGAAAATGCCCTCAATCAAGAGGATCCACTGCACAAACACAGGACTGTGTCTAATCTGCCTCTGAGTGCAGACTTCTGGCCAATGCCTCCAAGTGTTTCCCCTGTACATTCCCTCTCACTGGCACCCCCATTTGTCATTGGGTGCTGATTTCTTGGCTGCACAAGGCAGTGTCTCCTGCAGGCTGCAGAGATGATTCTGTGTGTCTCCTGGAAATGTTCTGTATGGCACTGGCCATACCCCAGAGGCACTTTGCAGCCCCCTTTCACAGACTGTGAGCCCTTGGCCCGGGCAGTCCTCCCTGTGTGTTTGTATAAGACTTCATGCACGGAGGTTCTGCCTCAGCTGGGGCCTCAAAAACACGGCAATAAAACCAGCTATAAATAACAGCCCAAGACAGGGTGTTAAACTCACTGATGGCATCTGAGTCATCACTTCGGCCTCTTGATGGCATGACCTTGGAGGTAGGCTGTTAAGTCTGTAAAAAACGTTTAGAAAAATAATAAAAAAAAGGTCTCTCAAGTCCAGTGTCTTGCTCCAGTGATAGCAAAAAGGGTAACAGGAGACTGTTGTTCTTGCTCTGTGCAGCCTTTTCAGATCTTGTTTTTGTTTTCCTGCAAGGAGCAGGACTTTATTGGCTTGTTTCTGGGTGCACACATGCAGCCTTTCATCAGTGCATGTTTCAGTAACAGGCCCCTGGATATCAGGAACATTGACACATTCATACAATGTCCCACCCGTGATTTGCAGCGCTCCTACGGCTCCACACTATTAATGAATGAGTGACTCTTTTCATTACCTTGCCATAGATCAAGTGTTGGCCTCTGATTTTGACAGATGATTCAAATACATCTGGTTTTCCTAACTTGAGACCGCTCAGCTCCTCCAGCTAGTGCTAAATGATGTTGTTTGCTGGAGAAGAATAAACTATTTTGGAGGGACGTACAAAAGGCACTTTGACTGCAGCACGGGCTGGGAGAGAACATGGCTGTGCCTGAAAAGTGAGTCTCAATGGGGGAAAAAATCTCCTTGAGTGAATTTTTTTTCTGGGATTGTTGAGATTTTGTTGGGGAGCAGGCAGCTTTGCATGAAGAAAGTCAACAACGGTCCCATTTATAACCTGTGAGGGCCATGAAAGTTTCATTTTCTGTGCACAGTGAAAGATCCCTCTATCTATAGGGATTCCCCTTGACATTATGTGACAAATGCACCCCAGTGTGATGCCAGCAGCTGCATTTTTCTTTGGTTTCTGACATGCCACATCCTAAATTTAATTGCTCTAATTTGTTAACATTATTTTATACTTGACAAGTATCCTTTCTAAGGTTCTCGCTGAGCCATGGCAGCTCACTCGCCACCTTAATGCCTTTGCAAAACTAAGAGACCCCTGTTAAGTCAGCTCTGGTGCAGCAGACTGCTGGACCAACTTGGACAAGCATATGTATTTGCTTAAAATAGGAATAGGATAAAATTCAGGAACAAACTCAAAGAGGAACAAACACCTTTTGCTTCCTCTAGAGGAGCCCCAGCCACAGAGCACAGAGGTGTGGTGCTGCACTGTGTCTGACTCATTACTGCAGTGCAGTTTAAATACTTTGCCCACACTGGAGCAGTTGTATTCAAAAGAGTTGAAATAGGCCCTTGTGCCTCCACATAGCCTGGGGGAGGCAGGAGTGCCCCCAGAGATGGAAAAATGAATGTTTGCACTCTCTGAGTCAAAGAACTGTGGGTGTCTCAACTCCTGGCAAGGAGTTCAGGTGATGGACAAAGGATGGGCAGCAAGAGGGAAGGGTGGCCATGCAAAGGATGTGCTCCCAGCCGTGCTTTGGGAGTCTGGTTTAATGGGCACCAGGAGGATGAGGCTCTGCACACCAGGAGGCACAGCTCCATCTCCCTTTGCTGAGCTAGTCTGGCACCCAGGGCCAGCTCTGGAATGGAACAGAACTGAGAAGGGTGCTGAGGTTACCAAAAGGTGGCAAATCCTAAAGCTGCACTTGGAGCATTCATTATCTTCTGCTTCAACCTCTCCTTCCTCCAGCAGCACCCCCAGCTCACTGTGCCAGCACCTCTGGGCCCTGCCAAGGCTCCACCAGTGACACTCCTGTCTGGATACCTCCAGCTGTTTTTTTGGCCTCAAGCCCTGTGTATTGTGTATCACGGGCAAATACAACCAAAGAAACTTCCAGCTCTTCGTTTGCTGCTGGAACAGAGGAGCTGTGGTGACTAACACATGAGAACAGTGTGCAGCTCTCTGAGAGACCAAGCTTAAAACTGACCTGGCATCTTGGGATGCCTCAGCCCCTGCAGTGTCCAAAGCAGTGGCCCTTTGCAGCATCCCCTCTGCAGGATAGGAGGGATGAGCTGTGGTGCTGCTCATCACCAGCTCCCTGCTGGATAAAGCAGAGCCAGAGCCTTGCAGATTTTACATTTGCTCTCAGTGTGAAGGCACCCTGATAGTCTTGGCTTTCCTAGGAGGGCTTTAGGCTGAGGAAGCAGCAGCTCAGACAAATGCATCTCACAGTAAAGGATATCCTGCTCAGCCAAAAATAAAATCTGCAGGAATTCAGATGACCAGGAAAGGCTGGGGTTTGCAACACTAGAAACTTCATATGATGAAATCCTTATCCTATCCAGCTCTTACCATTGGCCTGAGAGATACTGCTTCAGCCTGGGACCCTGGCAAGGCTCTTACCTCATGCTGAACGAGCTATAAAGGCTCTTAAAAAAGATTTTCAGGAAAATCTCGAAGGCATTTGAATTTGAAGGGATGCAGAGGGGAAATCTTAGGTACTTATGTAGTTACATGCCTGAGTAGCTCTAAAAATCCCCTGTTTAGTCTGCAGCTAGCAGAGAGCAGCCCAGGTCTCCACATTGCCACCTGGATATTGGCTCCTGGGCTGCACTTCAAATTCTGTGTCCAGTTTTGTGCCCTGCACAACAAGAATGATGTGGTGGTCCTGGAGCATGTCCCAAGTACGGAATGGAGCTGGGGAAGGGTGTGGAGCACAGGTTTTATGGGGAATGGCTGAGGCATCTTGGAGTGCTCAGCCTGGAGAAAAGGAGGCTCATGGGGACCTTCTTGCTCTCTACAGCTCCCTGACAGCAGGTTCTAGTGAGATGGGGCTTGGCTTCTTCCCCCAGGTGACAAGAAATAAGAAAAGAGGAAATGGCCTCAAATTGCAGCAGGAGATGTTTAGATCAGATGTTAGAAAAAGTTCCACTGAAAGGGTGGAACAGGCTCCCCAGGGAAGTGGTGGAATTGCCATCTGTGGAAATCAGAAAATGTGTATGGATGGGGTGCTAGGGGGACATGGTTCAGTGGTGAACACGCTGGTGCTCAGGTAATGTTTGGATTGATGATGGTAGAATTCCTTTCCAACCTCAATGATTCTGTGTTTCTCTGATTCTTGCCCTTCTCTACCCATGGCACAGCTTCCAACCCTGGTGAGACAAGTACCTGTGCCCAGCTCAGGGCATTGGCTTGGGTTGTGGCTGAAAGCAAAAACAATCCCATGTGATAAGGATTTAGGAGTCTCCCTAAAGAAGAACAGTCTTTTCAAGATCAAAATGGCATAAAATCTACAAAGCAATAACAATATTCACACTTCAGAGCCCAGACCCGCTCCCTCTGAGTGTCCACTAGAGGGTTTCTTGTACTTCCCACCAAAATGCCAGCACTGCTGGCTCTTGGAAGCAGATGGAGGATTCCAGAGGCAGGATGGGTGGATGCAGGAACAGCCTGCACAGCAAAGGGACACCAGAGCCTGTGCCCACACTGGCACGCCAAGGCAGAACGTGTGTGTGTAGGTGCACTAGTCTCCCATCTATGCAAGCTCTGTCCCTGGCAGGAGAAAGTGCAGCCCCATCTCTGGGGTGCCAACTCTAGAAGGGCTTTATTAAAACTCACAGGAGAAACATGGCTTTTCCAGAGAAAGTGCCTGTACCCACCTATCTGATTCATTTGCCACCTCATTTAATGGTCAGTTCTCACACTCAGGCTATGCAAATCTCACCAGCCCTTCCTGGCACAGCTTTTGCCCCTGTGCTGTGGCACAATGATGAGCCAAGCCTTCTGCTGCCCTTCTCTGCTCCTCCCTAAAACCTGGTCACACATACCAGGCAGGGGGATGAAACTCCTCTCCAGATTTGCCTCTGATGTAGGAGGAAGAGGCAGAGGAAAGGGACAGCAAAATGGTGACTTCTGAGCTTAGAACAAGGATTTATGAGATGTCATTAGCCAGATTAATTTCCTGCTGCTGCTGTACTCACAGGAACCAGTCATGCACGTTTCAATTACTTCCCCATGGTCATGGAGACTTGGCAGGGAGATGGATTGGTATGAGAAACACTGCTTCAAAAAACCATCAGGGGATATTTTCCCAAGTGCTGCAGGTACAGGGTGGCAGGGTGCAGTACTGAAAGATTTATTGGTTCCTGTGTACAAACCCATAGACTCTCTCCATCTGTCAGAAGAGTGAGCATTTTAATCTCTAAGCACTTGTGAAGCACATCAGCATCACTTTCCCTTTTAACCATCAACAGAATAGTGCTGGAGAAAGGTAAAGTGTTTTCCTTCAGGCCATCCAAAGGAATGAGGACAAAGGTGTGGGAGTCACTTGCAAATGAAAAACAAAAATTCTTTACATTAAATTACATACTTTGTGGTTTTTTTCAAAATTATAATATAAATTTGTAATATAAACCAAATAAAAAAATATAAAATACAAAATATAATACAAAACAGAAAACCCCAAAAGATGTCAGAGGAATCTGACAAAAAAAAATCATCATTTCCTTAAAAAGTTAAGTAAAAGATTTTGATTTTTTTTTTTTAAATAAACAGAAAAAGTGAATGTCCCGACACAACCCTGAGTTTTCCATGACAAAGCATTTTTGGTGGCGTGGATCTGGAGGCCACCTGGGGGTCCTTGGCTGGTTGCTGTGGCTGTGCTGCTGAGCCCTGCTGGCCCCCACTGGCTGGAGAGGGGTGATGCCAGCCCAGGGTGCTGTGTGGTGCCAGGAGAGCTGTGCTGGACGACTCTGCATTGTCATCAGGCTGGTTTGGGAAAGCTCTCGCTGACACTGAAGGCCAGGGTCAGATTTTCAAAGCACATAGTGCCCATAATTGGAGCCAGATTTCTGGAGGAGCTCTGCTCCCATTTAAACACCTAAAGAAAGTGACTGGATTGTCTCCCCCAGCTGTTCCTGCAGTGGGAAATGAGAGCTGCCACAGGCTGACTCCAGCCCTAGATAAATAATAATGAATGAAAGTCATTACAGGGGGTGAATTTGCAAATATTTAAAGTTTCAAAGCATGAATTTTGTTAATTAAATAATGCTAATAATGCAACATTGGTCTGACCTAAAGGTTAATGTAAAATTGCTGTCTTTGGTGAGAATCTCTCTCTTCACAAATTCCCTGCAGTAAATGAAACTTTTTAAGGTTTCATCTGGCTTTGAAAGCTGAACTGATTGAACCGAAACTTTTCTATGGGGTTCATTCATCCCTTCTGTATGCTTTCACACAAGCCTGTGGCCATCAAGAAATAATACAGCCTGCACAGATTATGGATTAAAAAGTTTACCTTTCCTAATAACCTTTTTCAATCCTTTTTTTTCCTATACTTGTTTTACATGTGACTGTATTGTTAAAGAGAGCCATGACTATTTAGAGGGAATTCGAGTTACCTGGTTACTTGTGAAAAAAAGAAATAAATGGAGCAGTCTCTCATTATGTAATGTAATTGAGTTTAAATAGTTTAGATACTACCAAAATAATTCAGTGACTCTTGTTTAATTTGCCTGGTTTTCACTATATTCTCTTTTTCTCTCTCCAGACCTTTTCATATGCAGTGAGTGACACATATCATAGTGACATGTGTGCTAAGGAAACCTTAGCTATAATATTAGAAAACTCCATTTAATTTGATTGTGGGTGTCATTGGGTTCAGAAATATTTTATGATTTTGCAGATGTTTTGAAGTCTAGGATGGTAATTTCCCTAAATTAAAATGATGAAAAAAGCCTTTAAAAGCCAGGAGTAGTGCTGTGCCTTTAGAGAGGGTTCTGGGAGCAAAAATCCTTGTTCTATCATAACCTTCTTTGATAATTTCTGTGGGACAGGATTTTTTAAATGGAGACAAGGTGTCTATCCATTCACAACCTTTTCAAAACCTGACCTGAGACTTTGTGCCTCAGTTTCTCACCTCTAACTCCAAATCAGGGTGATGTGGTGGTAAACACATGGAAAGCAGGAGATGATTAGATAGTGCAGTGCTGGGAGGAGTGTGTTTGCCCCTCCCCACAAGGCACAGGACAGGTCCCAGCACAGCACCACAGGCAGGAGTTGGTGGGACAGCACATACTCTGAGAAGTTCCTGTTCTGCCCCAGAATGTCAGGGATTTCTAAATGTGAATGTGAGCTCTCAGCCCACCTCTCCAGGCTGTGAAATGTTTGCTGTGGGATGTGTACCATGGTGAGCATGGATTTTAAGTGACTTCTCCTGTGCCCATTGAGAATGAAGACATTGTAGAATGAAACACAAAAATCAAGTCTCAAATGTGCAAGAGTAATGAGAAAAGGAATGATGCAGGTACTTGCATCTCTGCTTAACATTTTTGGCACCATCTCTAGTCTCTCTACACTGTTTGGAAAGGTTGGAGAGTTTTAAACCCCTCTGTTTTTTGCCTGAGGAGGGTTGCTGAGTGCTGGGCTAACACACAAGCACAGCTCTTGACAACCAGCCTGGTGCCTCTGGGCAGAGCTTCCCTGTTTTCAGCAAAGTATGATCACTCCACTCCACTCCACGCCACTTCACTCCACTTCACTTCACTTCACTCCACTTCACTTCACTTCACTTCACTTCACTTCACTTCACTTCACTTCCAGACTTCTCACCCAGGTCTTCTTGTGCATTTATGGGCAGAAATGGATTCTCCTGTCCATTAGAGTTCAAAGTCAGTGAATTCTTCCATCTCTCTCCAAGCCCCTTGAAGACACTCCAGATAAGGAGCAGCTTCTGATAGCCTGCAACCACACAGCACTTATCACTCGCCTCCAACAGCAGTCAGATTTTCTGCACTGCTTTGGTCTGGCGAGGCTCAGATCTGGATCCAATATTGTAGGTCATGCTGAAAGCTTGATATCACAGGTCTGCAGTGGAATCAAGACCACGCTGTCTAATTGCAACCTTGTCCAACCACTAAATAGCATTTTGTGGAGATAAAGCCTATCTTTAGTCCTTCCCAAAAAACACTGGGCCTTTGCCAGGAAGGGAAAATGCTGGGAACATAAACATAACCGGAGAACAAAAAATAGCAGGATTGAGAGGAGATATTTTCCAATAGACAGCCTGTAATTTGCCATGGATGTGGTAATTTAGTCAAAATCATTGAATTCTATGTGTTTCCAAAGGGTATCTGTCAGTGTTGGCACACTTGGGTTGGGTGGTTGGTAATGTGATATGGAATCTTTCATCTTGGATTTGCTTCTCTGAGAACTACCCCAATCAATTTTGTTGATCATAAACATCACCCAGTCAGAGGCATCATAATTGTTCCCCTGGGTGGTTTTTTTTGGTGGTATCTGTGAAATTCACAAACATTTCTCACTCCCCAAGGAAAGGAACATGCTCCCCACATCCAAGAACACCCCCGCTGGCTGGTAATCTCATGGGACTCTGAGTTGCCCATCTCCTCTTTGAGAGTCTTGGTCACAATGGATGGCAGCCAGCTCATGTGCTCAAGGGTTTGAAAGGCATTTTTCTGCTGAGTGGACAGACAGCTTCCCAACTGCTTCTTGAGGGAACAGAGGAAAGAAAGACATCACAGCTGTTTGAAAGTGTTTTGTAGGTGGAGAAATGGAAAACAAGGCTGGAAGAGTGCTTCAGAAGGCATTTCATTTTCCCTGCCCCAGGGCAAGATCAGTTAGACCTGGCCAATTTCTTACAGAGATTTCTCTAATCTCTTTTTGAAAATCTCCTGGGATAGGCACTGCATGCCTTGCCCTAACTCAGCCACTGGCCTTTCTCCTAGTACCTGTCTGGAATCTTTCTCCTTGCAGGGTCACCCTCCTCTTCTTGTCACCAGGGAAACATGGAGAATGGTTTATTGCTTTTTTTAAGGAGTGTTCTCTCAGTCAGAGAGATTCCCAACCAAATGATGGGAAATGACTTGCCACACACTCTCCCTGTAAGTAAAACATCTTCCTAGAAAATAGGTGGGGTTGGGATACTGCTGTGAGCAAATGTAATCAGAATGGGAGTTCATTTATGTAAAGTACAATAACTACCCAGCTGGATACTGAAAATCACAGATTTCATGGAGGTGGAGACTCTTTGATATACTTTACTTTCCCCTACAATTCTTCTCCAGATTATTTTCTTGGATTCACAGGTGATCTTGTCTGTCTCACAAAGGCTCATGAACTACCTGCCCCACTTGCTAAAGACCACACCTTTTCCTGTCAAATCCTTTCCTCTAATTAAGCTAAACTGGATGGAAGAAGACAGAAATTGCTCCCAGCCCCTGCTTAGTTTTGAAGTGAGCTGCTAAGTTTCCTCAAGACCTGAAAGAGTACCTCTGTGCCCACCAGTGTACCTGCTTTTCTTTAAAGAACAGTCAATGGGCAAATTGATCCTCTTCCAAATCCTCATTCCTCAGAGAGGAGGCCTCAAGTCCATGGAACTTCAGTGGGTGGGATGTACTGATGCCAAAGGTGTACCAGGAATCAAAGTCCAGGCTCAGGTGTGCAGGGCACACCTGCCTATGGCTTGGGCAGGGCCACTGATACTGGAAGAAGGCAGCAAAGAGTGTGGGCAGAGATTGTGGGCTGCCCAGAGGGCATGCAGATGGATGTGAGGCTGGAGATGAAGATGGATATGGAAAGAAAGGAAAGGTGGGATCAACAGAGAAATAAGAAGGCAGCAAGGAAAAAAGTCTGTTTAGAAGAGAATAGTCCCATTCTTCCCTGGGAATGCCCCTTCTTGCCCATCTGCTGCTGAACCCTTTTTCCTACCCCTGCACAGCCAAGGGCTGGAGCCCCATCAAGATTTGGGTGCTTCACTGCCCTTCCAGTTCCTGTCCTGTGCCTCCCTCCCAACCCAGAATGGTTATGGGTCTTGGCCTGAGAACCTCACAGGTGTTTAAATGAAAAATAAGAACTACCCTGAGGCTGGAAAAGCCCAAACTTGCCCCACTGCTTTCCAGCTTTGCCATGGAGTGTTGCCACTCACCTTAAGTGACTTCTGCACTGTGGGCAAAAGGAGAACCAGGGCCAATTTCTCAGCCCAGTGCCTCTCTCAGAGATGTTATCTGTCTTTTCCTTTTCTCTGTTGGCCTGACCAAATGAAGCTCCCTGCATGTGTACAGCAGCGCTGTGGGAGCAGACTCCATTGTTCTCTGGACTGAAACCTGCTGACTATTTAAATAAAACAACTCATTATCTGCCACTACCTCCTCTGTAACCTGAATTGCTGTCAGAACATACTGTCCCCATAATCACTTCCCTCCTGCTGGGACATCTTTTCCTGTGTTTACCCATGTCCTTTAAGTAATGCTTAGAGCCAAGTGTCCATGCTGTGAGAGAAACACATATTTTAATGGTTTAGCTTCTGTAAAGCTTGGAGCGTACAGCAGAAAGGAGAGGGATTGTTAAACCTCAGTGAAACGCCCACAGATCTTGCTTTGAATCTACAAGGATGTTAAGCAAAGTGAATTTGATAAGGGCACTCTCAAACTGAGTAATTTTCTTTCCTTCTATTTAGAGGAAGAGCTGTAGAGGCAGTGAGTAGGACAGTGGCATGCAGAGTACCTGTGCAGCACCGTCTGGTGCAGTGAGGCCTTGAAATGCCTGAAAAGATCCTGATGTGACATAGCCACAGACCTAACCACAGATCTGGATAATCAGGGATGGTGGAGTCCTGGGGTAGATTCTCACAGTAATGGATTCATTACCTTCATTTCTACAACACCTGAGATCTCCCTGAGCACCACCATGACATTACAATCTTGATGAAGAAATATAATCTTAATTTCTTTCTAACATCAACCTGTTTAACATATCACAAAAACCTTCTTTCCTCAAAATTCTGCTAGTACTCTGTCTAGATACAAGTAAAAACCCTGGATCATTAAGGCACATATTTGAGGTCTTATATATGGGGACTTCTGCTGAACACTTTGCCTGAGCTCCATCTTTTTTGCTATGCACAGAACAACCTAAAATTAACATCCTCTGCCCTTGGAAATTCCCTGCATGGGAGACCAGGAGCAGGTGGCTTTGCATAGACATTGGGTTTATGCAAATGCACTTTGATCCTCATGTGAACACAAACGAAAGAGTGGCCAAACACTCTGCTTTCATTTCTCCATAGTTAGAAAGGGGTGGGGGAATGCAACAAAAACCTGTTCTTTCAGTGTTGGATACTGAAACTGCACAAGCTGCACCATGGATTGCAGTCACAGATCCTTGCAAAGGTGGGCAGTGGCCAGAGCAGTTCCTTGCTTCCCTTAAACTGAACCTGTAAGTGCACAGGAAATTGTCCTTCAAAGCCAGCAGTAATGTAATGCTCAATAAAAGTTATGCCAGGCAGGGAGCTTAATGTGACACGAATCACACAGTAAAACAGCCATGTGGGGAGGGCAAGTGACTACATAAAACTAAAGCTGAAACACAATTTATCCCTTTTCTGGAAAAGTAAGGAACTGCTGACTGTACAAGGAGGAAACTAAACTGCATTGGGCCCTGACTGCATCAAGCACTGTTACAGTTTTTGTCAGTGACAGGTTATGATGGGAGCCATATGACAGTCACTACTGTTTGAACAGTTTGTTGAGGCAAACACACACTTCACCACGATGTCTGATAGCCATCATGCTGCCATTCCAAATGGGACTTGCTTTTGTCATTGTGCTTCCTTCCTTTCCAGGGGACTATTTTTGTTACACTTTCCAATTACAGCAATTCCATTCTGATCTTGGCTCTCCATCAGGCACACTGAAGGCTCTGGGCTTGAGGAATTGTGAAGTAATTCTATATCCTCTGAGGCTTCAGAAAGGAAATAGTCACAGATTTATTGGGCTTTAAGGCAGTTTGGGGAGGAAACCAGAGGAAGGCATCGTGCATCCTGGCTTAGATTCATAAGAAAGTCAGTATGTGTTATTACACATTAAATATGTCACTTAGGAAAAATTATTTGAGAATAAAAGTAGGATGGATACTTAGAAAAAAGTTAATTACAAAATGCACTTTTATGTATACAATTCAGCATAGAACACATCTAAGCTTCCAGTTCTTTTTTCATCTCCTGACCACATGCACTTTTATTATGAAACAGCAATTGTGATTTGAAGTTATTTATCAAGTTGTTCAGGCCAACTTTTTATGGATTCTCAAGCAAAGAATAGGTGACCTTTAAATCAAGGAGTATTTCAGCAGGACATGGTTGTGTGTCTGTATTATATTTCCCAGTGACTTGGGCCAGACCAGCAGGGCCTATCCATGGCTGAAGCAAGGGCCTGTAGAAGCCATGGCAGTGCAGCACTGTCCAAGTGTCCAGCGTGAGGTCAGACCCCACAGAAGCCAGAAATCCACCGTGCTTGGAGGGAGAGCAATTCTTCCTCATCTGGCTCATGCGTTGCTGGCACTGACTGGTGGTGGTTCATCTGGTTTTCTTTAATTTCCCCAGGTGCCATCACTGATGGCTGTTTAGAAGGAGTGTAAGAAGGTTTTAAGAGATGTCCCAAAGGCAGATATTCAGACCTTGCACCATGTCACTGCTCACTGCAATGACTCTCACTGTTTGTCTTTTTATGGTTCAATAATAGCTGCAGTGTTTGATCCATGTTGGCCCCTGAAGGAGAGGGAAACTATCTGCATGTAGGAGGAGCTAACCCCTTCTATAAGGAGCATTAATCACAGTTTTTTTGGGGAATTTTTACCTGTCTTCACAGCTCCTACTTGCCCACAACTATCTCACTCTCTCAGCTCCTGAGACAGAGTTTGCTGAATTCATTGAGGATTCAAATGAGCAGTGGAGAAAACCAGTATAAATCTTCTGGAAAGCTGTGTATGAGGTTATTCCTGGGTTAACCAGGATAAGCAATATCACAAACTCTAAATTTTTTAGCAGAAAAAGCAGAAGGGAATGGGAAAAAAGAAGGAATACTTAGGGGTAAAAAGCACAATTGCAGAAAGAGAGAGGTATCAAGATATCAACAAGATACCAAACCACTCATCTGTGCTCACAAGTGTGACTAGGATAGTCACATCTCTAGTCAGCAAAAATGGGATGCTCTTTAAAGGAATAAACATTAAATTTAATAACCTCAAACTCAGTCATGCTGCTTTTTGATTAAACTGAATTTCACCTAACTTTAGGTGTAGACTACATGGTGAGTTGCCCCTGGCTCTCCTCATGGAAAGAAAAAGTCTTTTCTAGGACAAGATTCATTTTGCTAGAGAACCAGTTGAATTTAATGACCCAAGCTGCTGAAGCTCCTATTTTTCTCCATGGAGCATGAAACAAGCTGAGGGTGAGTAGCTATACTGGAGTTAAGTCAGAAGGATTTTTGAGATGATTTCTGGGACAGACATACCAATATAATTTACAACTCTAAAGGTTCATAAATTTGTATTTAGCTATGAAAAACTCAGAGTTGGTATCAGCTATTATAAAGTTGGCTTTGAAGAAATTAAAGGATAATTGAAACTGAATGGTTTGCCTTACTCTGCAAAAGTGAGAGTTAGGGTTATACTTTAAAGAGTGATCTCTTTAAATATTACAAATTTCCAAGAGCTGTGGCTCTGAGTTCTGCTGTCTTCTCAAACACTGAGTCATGATTGCATCCTCAGAGGCAGTTATGTTTTTCTGGACTTGTCTAAGCCCATCTGAAGTAATGGAGCTGCAAAAATGTCAGCAAGGACTAAATCTGGACATCATGAGGTTGCACATAATGAAGAGTGTTTGGCCTCCACCACTGGTGGTGATGAGGCAAAAGAGGAATAGAACACAGCAGGGAGCTGGCAAGGCTGCCAGGAGAAGGAAAAAAATGTGTAAATGCAAAGCATTTGCTACAAAATGTAAGGAGAGACCAAGAACATGGAGTCCCAGGAGGAGTATTTGCTGTTTAGGGGAGAGAAGGTGTTTGCATCAATGGCTCTTCCTGTCTGCATCTGAGCAGAACTTTGCTTTCTTTAAGAAAATGGGTGAGGATTGATCTACAGGCATCATGATGGCCTTGCCCAGACATGAAAACATCTCTCCACATTTTGGAAAAAAACCCTGTCATGCCACAAAAAAATGTGGCAGTGCTTACAGCTGAGCAGTGCCTTTCCTGAGGTGCCTTCCAAGATAATCTCATTGCTTCCTGTCCATCTCTATCCATGTTGGTTCTTGCCCTGCTTATATTATAAATATTTTAGAGGTGAGAACATTCTTTTAGCAATATGTTTGCAAAGTATTTTGCACTTCAGAGCTTTCAAGGGGTCACTGCAACAGCAATATTATGTTCTGTTGGGACAACCTGCCACATTCCTGGTACAATCTGATGAGCCTGGAGAATGGGTGGAAGTCATTCTGCAGAAAATGTATCATTTTACAGTTCCAGGATCCTGCAGGTCCCAGCATGACATTTCTACACCTTTTGGAAATCTGTATGCTGAAGCTGTGCCTGTACCAGTGAAGGAAATGACCCTGGGGATGTCCCTGGCCCCAGGACCAGCTGCCTGCTGGGAATAGCTTCTGGAGTGCTCTGCCTCCCTGTCACACTGGGGCATCACCTGGGAAAGTTGTAATTGGCATAGGGTGAAACTTCACAAAAAAACCACCATTTTGGTGACTTTACAGGGTGAAGGATTATGTTTCATTTAAATACCAGTAGGGCATAGCCATGGGTCAGAGAGAAGGGTCCTCTCTGCAGGATGGCACAAATGGAAAGGCACAGAGCCCCACTTGCCACCACTTTTGTACCTGTACCAACAGATATAAAAAAATTGATCATGCCGGGCACATCAGGTTTCCCCAGTGGTGAGGAATAGATTCACCTGAACTCAGCTGCTTTCTGGGGCCTCATTGACAGAACAACCACTGGAATTACCTAATCAGTTGTGTCCTGTAAAACCTGCATCATGTTTAACCACTGACTTCATTGCTTTTCCAATGTGCCTGAATGATTTTCCAAGTAACAGCTGTGTGAAGTCAATACAGTGGGGTATGAACCAATTCAGCAGCTACAAACAGCCCTTTATGTATTACAATTTTCAGCCCTCACAGGGTATATAACTCTAAATTCAGCTGGTGGCCCATTTTGGTATGTAACTGTTTTTGCAATACGGCTATAAATTTACAGAAATTTATGATCAGGAGACTAGAGGGAAGTTTTTATAAATATTCATTCACGTTAAATTTTTGAAAGTTTCCCTTTTTTATTACAGTGATGATGTTCTTACAAGGCAGTGATTCAAAATCCAGATCAGTTTCTAGAGATCTGTGATCATTGGGTATCTCTTGAATTCTGTTCCCTGAGGATTTGTGGTTATGCATAAACTTTTACCAGTGCTGAAATAATCTGCAGTGCATGAAGGGACTATAACATTGGATTCAATTAGTTTATTATGCCCACAGAGAATTTTGTGGATGAATTGGCCATATTCAGCAACAAAAACTAAAAGTAGAAAGCATATGCCAGTTTCCATCCATGAGACAGAATTTTGTGGGAGGCTAATGGTCACTGGCAGCTTCTGGGAAGGGATTTGGGATGAGCTCGTGTTCTGAAGCTGATCTTTGTGACTGGGCACACTTTGTGCCATTAATCTATTGGTTCTGGGCATCTCTCAGTGACTGATATCCATTCACTTGGAAGGTGTCTTCAAAAAAGTCCTCTGGGATGTGCAATCACAAGGTTATTTCTTGACATTGTTTCCCATTGCAGCTGGCACTGGCTGAGGCCTCATGGTACGTGGGGAAACTGAGGAAGGAGAAATCAAAATAACAGGCAATGCATTATGAGATGTTTATGGCCTGATTAATCTGAGAAATCCATTTTATTAGTATTTTGAGTTCAAGCTCAGATGTCTCATTTCATACTTGCTAGAATAAGACACTTTGAAAGGCACTAGTTCCAGAAGACATTTAATTTGTGTGACTGTGCCTTTCAGCCTTTAGAATTGTTTTCAACTTAATTCTCTATTTTGAGATACATTTAGCCTTCACATGTGTCAGCCTGGTTAAAAGCTGAACAGGAGCTTCTTTTCACTGGTATAAAACTTTTCTCTCTCCCAAAGGTCAGGATTAGAGGTGGAAGGTATTTTTCCCTTGGTGTATATATTTTTAGCTTAAAAAATGCAGGTCTGGATCAAGCAAAATCATTTACATCTTACAGATTGGCAAAAAAATCTCCCCAAAAAATAACCTCTGAGTCTACCTGACACAAACCTTTCCACTCAGGATCTTTTTTTTGGTCAGCGAACATGGACTATATTTTAATTAATGTCTTTCTACTGAGCTGCACAAATGTGGTTTCAACATGTGTCCTAGGTTGGTGAAAAAGGCTGTGCTCCAGCTTCCATGTTTTCTTGTGTGCTTCCATGCATTCTGGTTCATTCCACCATGTACCTGTCACTGGCCTCATGACTTAGCTGAAAAAATAAATATTTCTCAAAAAAATCTGTCAGTGCTCTAAAAGAGCAGCTTGTCACAGCAGCACCGTGCTGAGCTGCCAGGCTGAAGCTGTCCTTTGGAAAAATGAGCTTCCCATGGAAAATAAGCATCGACTTCCCATAAAATATACAGTCTTGGGACAAAACACTTCTTGGTTCAGACTTGCTTAGCCTGAAGTTATGGCAGCGTGTAGAAACCTCCAAGGACTGGTCTTTGCTGTGAATATCATGGTTGGGTTTAGTTAAATCGATTATTTACAGAGTAGGCATTTTTCACCTATGCTTGGGTAGCTGAGATTGCAACTTCACATACTGCAGTTATTGAAAAAGCAGTGAAAAATGTCCAGGCCACGTTCAACAGTTCTTTTCTATACAATGTTTACCAGCATCCAGGAGAAAGTGCTGTTTTTCCCAGCTGGATCAGCATCCTTTGGGTTTTTTGAGGAAAATCCCTGGCCTTCCCTTGCCACAGAACAGGAGCATGCCTAAAGGACATTGTCCAGCATCCACCACACAAGTCACAGCTTCCCAGGAGCTCTCTTTGCCTCCAAATTACAAATTTCTGTGGCACTTGCCACAGTCCATCAGCAGGGCTTTTAAGAAACACAAAGAATAAAACTGGAACAGAAATTAAAACAAACAAACAAACAAACAAAAAAGGAACTACTGCAAAATGCTGCCTCGGGCTTCATATATCACAGCAACCCTGATACAATCCTGGCCATGAGCTGCTTTACACCTAAATGCTAGGCATGGCTTGGCAAATTGTGGGTCAGGAGAGCAGCTCATGAGCTCCAGCAGCCAAGGAAGGCTCTGTTCTCACACATGGGCTGGAGCTACTCCAGAGTGCCCTCAAACATGGACCACGTGGATGTTGAGTCCTTGGCACCAAGTGGTCAAATCCACTCCTTGCTGGGCAAGAAAATTCTCAGTGTGAGCCTTAAAAGGCTCAGGCTCTGCTGCCAGCTGTCAGTGGGGGACATCCTTCACATCCTGTCACATCCTTCTCCTCTGCCTCAGCTTCTCTGCCTTATAAACATGGCTAATGGTGCCATTAGCTCAGGATTTTCTAATAATAGTAACAATTACTACAGCAATGACATCATTTTGATATAATTAGTATTGTGCCACCATGGCTAGATAATTGAAATGACTTTGTCTTATTTTAATTTCCTTCTTTTAAAATTTTAAGACAGAAAGCTGCTTGTAAGACAGCTGCTTTCTTTGGAACACCACTCTACATTTAAAAGAGGAAGAAAACACAGCAAACCATAATCCAGCAACAATAGTCCACATCTTGCAAAAGTACAGTTTAAATAAAAATATTTGCACAGAGTTTGTGCACTGGGATCCTGCATCCCATGACAGTGCTCCTATGCCACTCCAAGGCTTATTCTGCAGCTAAAATGCTGCTTGTAGCTGCTCTGAGCGATCTCTTGTTCATCCTGGTGTGGAGCATCTTCTAGTAAAGGGCAAAATCTTGCAGTGATATAGAAATCTCTCTTGGTCAATGAGTCTCTCTAAGGCATAGAAGCATAGAATCAGAGGATCTTGAGATGGAAGGTCCTGTAAAGATCATTGAGTCCAAACCCTTGGCTCAACATCCAGGATTGTCTTCAAACACCAGTTTGGTCTTGGCATCACTTTGACTGAAAGGAAACTATGAATGGTGTGTTCCCATGGGATTTCACATATTCTCTATTGAATCAGTACACACATAACACAAACCTTATGTGAGAAACTTGGTCCAGAGCCTCATGTTCACACCCCTATCATGCTAAAGGTTACAACCTGAACAGCATCAATTTGGTTTTTTCCTAGAGTCCTAAAATGTTTGCTATAAAACATGTCAGAGGGAGTTATGGACAAATGATAAAACAGGTTAAAATTAGGTACAGGCTGGGATTTTAACATTTGAACAAACACATATTAAGTCCCCAAAAAGTTAACTGATGTCTACTTTCTCATGGTAGCTATCTAATGGATGAAATGTCTGGAAGCTGGAAATGAGAAGAGAAATTTGTTTTATACCATTTGAAGGTAGCTTT
This sequence comes from Agelaius tricolor, assembly GCF_023055355.1. NCBI lineage: Eukaryota > Metazoa > Chordata > Aves > Passeriformes > Icteridae > Agelaius > Agelaius tricolor. The sequence goes on from NW_027269284.1 coordinate 5,556,664, forward strand.
GAAATTATAGGTGTCACAGTCTGACCTGGAAAATGGGAGATGGTGAAAACACTTCACTCAGAGGAGACAGGGTTGGTTGGAGCACGCACCAAACAGCCAAGTCTGTATCTGCAGATGGGGATGTGTTTGGCTTAGCTGGAGGAGCCTGGTGAGAGGGTGTGAATACAGAAGAGATAAATTCCCTCTTTGTCCACATCTTGAAGGATCACTGCCACCAGCAAAGATCAGGATGGGGAGAAGATCTTACAGGTCCTGTGTGCTAATGGTAAGGGGCTGTGCAGAAAGAAAGGTGACAGAGACTTGAGTCTTCTCTACTTTGGACAAACAGCCACTTCCATCTTCTCCCATCCTTCTCTGGCACAACAGGACAAGGAGGGAGCAGAAGCATTCCTGCACCAGCTGGAACCTGCTGTAGGAGATGGCATGGACAGGTCTATGGTATTTCCAGGTAGTAGACTTATTTTTTTAAAAAAGCCACACCACCAACAAAAGCAGCTTTACAAACTGAAGTTAAAGCTCCCTGGTAAGATCTAAAGGCTTCCTCTTAAATTCTGGGAAATTTTGCTCTGAGTTCCAGGCACAGTGACTCAGATTCACCTCTAGCAGTAAGATGAACTGTACTGCAATATTCTCCAACACTGCTGCACAAATAAATCATCTTGATCCGCCTCTAATTGAATGTATGTTTTTCACGTTTTTGAAATGGTTCTAGTTTCATTCCATGCATTTTTTGTTGTGAACTCAGGCTAGTTGTGTATATTAAATTTTATGTAAAACACTGAGCTGAACCTTTCTTTGGGCTCACAAAGCAAACCCCAGCATTGTGAGTGGTAGGAAACAGGTTTAGTTCCTACTCCAGGAAAGTTGTCTCTAGGTTGCCATGATGGGAAGCACAGAGAAGATTGCCAGAGTTATTGCAGAGAGGATGTCTTTGTGTTTGTGGACCTTGTGATACAAAACAAGGAGGTGAACCAAAGACTAAGGAGCAGATTGGGCCTTGCAATGGCCTTGTCTCTAACCTTGTTTCATCATCCATTTCCCATAGGATAAATCCTCACATCTCATTACTGCTGTGCTGTTAGTGATGAGCAAGGACAGCTGTTCTGGAGATGTGTGAAGTACCTGGAGGTACCCACACATGAAATAATAAAAAAATGCCATCTTCATTTCTCTCATGCTGTATTTTTGTTCTGACTGTGGTGCTGCTTCTTCCATCCAGGGGAAGAAACTCCAATGTGATAACCCAGTTTTACATAAAACCAGTAACAGATCTTCAGGTCTGTGAACACCCAAAGTGTTACACAGATGATCAGCAAGGAACCCTGAGTCCTGTGAGTTATCCAGTGGAGGAGCATCTGCATCCCATAGGAATGAGCCTGGTTCAATCAGCCTTGTGCCTGCAATGCAATGTGTTATTTATTCCTGTCCATCACTGCACTGGGAGCCTACAGCTCTGAATCACAGCACCAAAGCCATGCTCTGGAGCCATCCTGTTCAGCAGGAGCATGTCATCTCTTCTGTGGAGCAGAAGCAGCTGTGCCACATATTGCCAGGTGACCTAAACACTCCCACACAGCCACTCCTCTTAAGACAAGACAAGATAATCTTATCTTGTCAAATCACGAAAAAAATCCTTGGAGATTTGCTTCTTCGTCTTTACTGGTCAGATCTCAGCAGTTGAGTAGTGGAACCTGATCCAAAATTTTTTGTGAGCTTTCCCATCTTTTGTCTCTGCTCCATGTGGCTTGAGAAATATATCACAATATTCCCTCTCCTGTTGGCATGTAGGGAACAGAGGGAAGAGGGTCAGAGAGGGAAACCTTAATCAGAATTTTTCAAAAAATAATTTTGTGTTTGTGGTAAGAGATCCATTCCTCATTCTTTTGGACTTTGCTGACCTAGATTAGATCTTGGATTACAACCAAACAGTCATGAGAGAGAGGATGGCAACTTGTGGTAAGAGGAGAGAGAGGGGATGGGTGGCTGTGCATGGGACTGGAAAGGCACTTCTGGCACTGGTTCTGCTGCTCAGCATGTGCTTAATTCCCTAAGGAATTAAGCAGGAGCCTGGGTTTGTGCCACAGCTGGGTCCAGCCCCACTGCAGTCCCAGGACTCCTCAGCTGTGTCAGCACTGTGTGCTTGGCTCCATGGGCAGGACCCCTGACAACTAGCAGAAACACAGTGACCTCTGATAGCTCTTCCTTTGCAATTATTTTTTTTAGTGTGTTATCTTCTACCTGGGACATTTCTCATTCATTTATTTGCCTTTAAGTGGATGTTTCCAGCACTCTGTCTGCTCTGCCTGATATATCCCTAATCTTTTTTCCAAGGAGTGGAACTTCCTGGCTTTCTTTAAAAACTAGATATGTGTCTATGTGCATAAATCCCTAAGCCACAATAATTTGATTGCTTGGTTATCTTTAGGATTGCCATTTTCATTTTGCTTGGCACAAGAAAAACAGCAGAATTACTGAAGCAGACAAGCTTTAGCTCTAGAATCTTGTAATGGCTTTTGTTTCTGATCAACTGGAGAAAAAGCTGGAAGTCTTTTAGCCTGTTTGGCTACTGTCTACACACCTTCCTGGCCCCAGCTGTACCTCTGGAAGAGGTTCCAATCCCCAGCTGATCTTTCATCTGTCTCTGCTCCATTGCCATGCCCTAGTGTCTTCCAGCAAATCAGAACATGCAAATTTGGTCTATGGCACTTCAACAAGCTCAGCCCTGTTAGCTGAGCCCAATGTTTGAAAAGGCTGAATCAGTCACCTCAGCTTATTTTCCTAGAGGTTGTCAACAGATCATCCATGTGAACTGCTCTGCAAATGGGGCTGGGGGTTACCCCTGGCAGCCTCTGTGACAGGGGATGTTATCTACCAGCACAGCTCAGTCTGGTGTGCTTGTCAGTAAAAGGCAAAACAAAGCAACCTCTGCTCTTTGGAGGTTAATGATTTCTGGTATTTTCTGTTCAGTAAAAGGTGATGAGGTACTCATCATTCCCTGCTGAGACAGATGGGCATTACTGTACACTGGAGAATGTCTTTGCTTCCATTGATTATAGGGACTTGGTTAGACCAAGGATCAAGCCTTTTTTCATGCTTAGAGCCAGGCCAGATGTCTCCCACTCATTCACTACATGAATTGGCATTATAAGAGCTCAGATATGTAAGGCAGCACACTTGTGAGCAGCATGAAAGCAGACTGGAGCACCCTCCAGTATGAATCCTCTGCAACTGCCATGGGACATGGAAGGAACAGGTGAGTGCAAGTGCTTTTTCTTGCTTATACACACTCACTATAAACAATAAAAGAGTTGTTATTTCTCCTCTCTCCTTAACAGCAACCTGGGTGATCAGCAGATGAGCTGAAGAGAAGTGGAAGGAGAGGCATGGAAGGTGCTGCTACTCCTTTCCATGCAGGTAAAATGGGATGAGCTTGTGGCCCCATACACACAATGACCAGTACAGCTGAGCAGCTGGAGAGCTCATGCAGGCTATTCTTCCCCAGATCGAGAACCAGGAAAAAGAGCTAAACAAAAAGAAAGTAAAAGAAAAGAAAATACAGGAAAAAAAGAGAGGAGTCTGCCTCTTCCTGACCCAGCTCTCTCCCAGGCAGTTCATCTTACACTGCTCCCTCCTGGCCCACAGATCCCAGGCTTGGATTGTGCATGGGCACAGAGCAGTATGCTGTTCAAACAAACCAATGCACCATTTGAGATGCCTGTGGCCCCTGCTGTGTCCCATCTAGATGTATTAATAGGTCACAAGTTAAACCTGGGTGTCTGCTTGCTCACTTTTTGAAAATAAAGCTTATGTGCCAGGCGTTGTACATAAGGTCACTCACACAAGGCGCCTATTTAGTCTCAGTCAGCAAAGCCAGATCAGTGGTCTGGGGAGAAGAAAAAGCTACTTGAACTTTATAGGTTAAAAAAATCCCCAGCTAAAGTGGATCATCGTTGTTAAGTTTCCAGTTACATCCAAAGAAATGTCAACGCTGATGTTTTGCGATTGGGATGGTGAGTAATGTTACCTACATGCACTTTTTGTTTTTTTAGACTTTGGTCTTACAAGGTGTTCCTGGATTGGAGCTGCATTGTTTCTTCTCAGGTCCAGTTTGCAGATTTCAAGTGCAAAACAGAATTTCTTTCTTCCACTCATTTCTTTTTATATTTAATCTACTCTTTAAGAGGATCCTCAAAGTCTCCTGGGTTTTTTTAAGCAGCAAGTCATTGCTGACAGTAGGAACTGCAAACAGGATCTTTTGGGCTCAACTGACTTGTTTTTAAAAAGTCAGCTGAACTGTGGCTTCACATTAAAACTGAGCAAAAATTAACCAGTGATTCAGTAATTTTCTGTTCTCAAGCTTTCATGTGCAGTAATAAAAGTTGGTCTGGAGGGACAGCTTGTACTTCTTTATCATGATTTTACAGAAATTAATTCATTAATTAATTGTGGCTTCCAGAGATGCAGATGAATGATATTATGACAGATATAATCAAAAGTCTCATTGATGACTGGCAAAAAAAAAATAAAAATCACAGAAAATGAACAGGGCAGTGGCAAACTACTTAAACCATCCAGAGCTCAAAAACCAGTGGATTTATCTGGGATACCTACCACATGGGTTAGCTAATGTCCTTATTCTTTTCCTTATTAATTATTTATGTCCATATATATGCATGATGCTTCATAAAAGAAATCAACCTTACATGTAGGAATATAGACACTAGACACACTAAGATTTCCTTTTGTTGCTTTATATAGACACTTGGGTCAAAGACAAAAAGTTTATTCACACCAATGAGCCAGTCTCAGCTTCCTGATAGACTCATCAAAGGGCATAATTACTTTCCCTGAGACCTTTCAATCTGCCCCAGCCTTACAGCTGGAGGAGGAAATTGCTTTCCCACCCTGGGAAAATGTAGAAGGTTTTGATTGCTTCCTCCTATAGAGGGATCCTTGGGATGTATCATATTACCAGCTTCCAGCACCCACCACAAGGACTCACAGAGAGCAGAGAGAGCTGACCAGAATTTGGCCCAGGTACAGAGTCAGCCCTTCAGCCAGGATCAGTCTCAACGGAGCTGATCTGAATGTAGATGTGGCCTGTTTTAAAGAACAGTGAAGAAAAAGCTGGTGAAGTACTGTGGGCCTAAGTATTGGGGTTTTTTTTCCCCCCATCTCTGAGATAGGAAAAGTCTTTCATCTCCTTCAGGACAGAGAGTGAGTAGGAAGAATAAGAAGAGAGCAGCAGTCTCCCATGCAGCCCCCAACTTGGGAAAGCAGGTGGAGTGGAGAGGAGAAGCCACCTTTCAATTGTGTTTTAATGAACAAGTTGTTTGTTCTTCTGTGTCCTTTGATGAATGGGTGTTTTCCTTCAAAAGCTGACGTTTGTCTTTCATTATGCCCAGCATATGCTCTACTAGGCAGAACCGTTTTTCTACTCTAGATAAATAAACATGAAAATGAATTTATCTCACAGAAGCATGTTCTCTTTCAAGTCTGGCACAAGCCTGCCCTCTCCCCCAATAAATCTCTGGGTAAATGTGTACTCCTCAGCAATCCCTCCCCCTTACATCAAATGGAGACATTTTGTAAGCTCCCATCTCCACACAGCTCAGGAAAGCTGCCACTGACTCCAGGCACTTAGTGGCAGTGATTTAAGTACAACTCACAGCTGAATTTGAGAGCTCTTTATCATCAAAAAGAAACTTTTCCAAACCAGAAAGCATCCAAACCCTTTTCCCAGCTAGTGGTAGATAGCATTTTAACCCTCAAATTAAGGGGCTGATGTGAAACAGCACTGCCTGCAGGCTCTGGCGCGGGATCTGCTGTTGGATGGAAGTTGGGTAGTGTAGTATGATGCCAGTTAAAGTCTCCCCTTTGAGAAACAAACTGTTCATTTGGTGTACAGGCCTGTGGATAAAGCTGGTTAAATTTCAAAGGCATTTTGGTTTCCTTCCAAACTTGGTCCTATCTGCTGTTTGTTCTGTATTGGTTCACAACCTGATCCTGCACATAGTTTCTTTGGGTTTTGACATGGCAAAACATGTCCAGAAATGACAATTCCCGAACGTCTCAGTCATTGCATGCCTTAAACCCACTGAAATGTACACTGAAACCAAGGCACACTGGGGCACTTTGCAGTTTCTCACCTTCAGCACATGAGGGACACGTCTCTTGAACCAGTTCAAAGAGACAAAGCTGGGTGAGTCAGTCCTTCAAATCACTCAGCCTTATGTCAATGAAGCTTTTGAAATCTGTCAGTATTTTCACAAATACCTCAAGTAGTTTGGTCAAATAATGGCCCTGATTCATGAAGGCAGTTAAGTATGTGCTTGGCTCTGACTGCACATTGGTGTCTCCTTGAAGTCAGTGATACTGAGGTGTATCTGTGATTATGTGCATGTTTAAGTGCCTTTGAGTGCTTAACTGATGGCTTGAATAGGGCCAGCATTAGTCACTCAGTAACACCTGTCCCACTACTGGACAAATAATAAATCAACCTGGTCAAGCTGTCTCTGAGCTCATCTGTGAAGCATGTTGTGATGGCAACCACTGAGAGTGCAGATCTTCAAGCAGCTCCTGACCATTACAGGCACATCCCTGATATGTGGGAGGTGAAGAGCATTCCAGGACTTTCTGAGAAGTTTGGCTTTGAAACAGGACGTACAAACTTGAGATTAATCTGTTTCTCTCACTCAAGGTTTTTTTTATTCTGAGTCCTACAAGAGAAATTAGTTCAGCATAAATGGGATTGTGCTCCTTGAAGCTTTCGAGCTGCACTGCAAACACATTGCAACTATTTTGTAAGCCCCTGCTAAGTTTCAACCTCCTTGATTAAAAATAGCAACACTGAAAACAGTTCTGGTCATTGCAAAGGTTGTTGTGGTGGCTTGGCCCTGACCATGCCTCAACCTCACCCTCAAATTTGCAGCACCTCCACATCTCCAGCAGCACCACTGCCTTCAATGTGCTGCTGCTGCAAGGGAGGTAGGAAATCACTTTACTTGGCCAAGTTTTACTCCATTCTCCCCCCTTGAAAAGGATGGCTTTATCTGGCTTGCTGATGATTTCTTTCCCAGTAATGTTTTTATTGATCATATGCAAGTGTTAAGCCATGTCTCACTCAGGCTGCATTCGGCTCTTAACTGGATTACCATACAGAGAATGTTACAATGAGGCGCCGAGGGCTGCTGGGTCAGCTTGGTAAATGATAGCACCTCTTGAAGCTATAATGGATGAGAGTATCCTTGATAAGATTTGACACTTGTACTATATGTGCTGTCACAGCAAACATTTTGCTTTTTTCTTGATGTTTTTAAGGCCATAAATACTGGTCTCTAATGTTAAGTATGTGAACCTCACATTAATCACACTGCCAGGGAGAGCAAAGCACTTTGCTCATAAACTGAAATGGAGCACAGTTAATCTATCAATGTTCTGTAATGAGGACTATTATAACAAAGTATTTAGGTTGATTTACTGATGGCTACACATCTCTGGTAATGGTCACACATCAGTAAAAGAGCAAAGAGGCCATCTGGATCACCAGGAGTCTGAGATTTATTGAATAATGTAAAGATCCCTCTTTATCTCTACTGTAAAGTTCTTAAGCTCATTCTTAATCAGTTCACTTTCTGCTCACCAGGGCATCACTGCCCAGTTACATGTTGAGGTAGCCTAGCCCCTCAATTTCAGTATTTTCAAATACTTCCTTCAGTTTCACAGACAGGATAAGAGAAGCAAAGGTACTTTACTGGTTTTAGAACCACCTTAAAATAAAAAAAGGAATTAAAAAAAAAAAAAAGCTAAAATCAACCAGCCTGAACAATACTTCTATTTAGTCTTTATACTGTGTAATCTGTGCCTAGCATCCTCCCACAGATATTTGATCCCTGTCAGAAGTAGATGTTAAATAGATACAGAACACATCTGCCACCCCTCCCTTGAAAATTTTAAATCTGGATATTATCAGGTAGTTAATCAGAGTAACAATTGTGGGCTCAGGAGGCAGGAATAATCTCACTTTCCCTTAGAAATCTGCATTAGAAATACCTGCACCTAATTAGCACTTACCCATCTTTGGCTTGATATGTGGTTTTTGAGAAGCTCTGGAGCATTTTTTAAAAATGCTCACATGACAGCAGGTGAACCATGCTCACTGAGGCATTATTTTTCCTTCTCATGAAAGGCTTCTGCCATCTCTGTGCAAGAAGCACCAGACAGTAACTGGCAAGTCTAGGAGCTGGGCTTGGGGGAACTGTCTTGGGGCAACACTCTCAGATGTACATAGTATGAAGGCAGTGAAAAGTGAAGAACCAGGTCTTCTAAACCCCAAAACAGTTTAATTTAAGGTGCTCTGCAACAGGGTCAATATTCAGAGCACCCATAAGACTAGGAATGAAAGCTCCTTCTTTCAGCTCTGCTTTGTCTAGGAGAAACTTCAAAATGTCAATATAAACATACTTTTTTAGGATGCTTCTTCTGGTGGGTGTTAAAATGAAAATACCAGGTTTACACACAAACTCCTCACCTTTCTCTTGTGGGACCATTTGTGCATCATCCACACAAGTGTGAAGATGGACAATCCCTTTCTAGTATGGAAATAGTGCTTAGAGGCATTTTGCTTGCTGCAGGTGAATTCAGTCTTGATGGGAAATCAGTAAGTCTGATTTTCAGTAACCAGCTGATAAAACTTTGAGTTCATTGAGGGCATCAGGTAAGTAGAGCGGACTTAAAAAAAAAAAAAAAAAAGTAAAAAAATTCCTTCCTCCATTTGCACAGGCAGCATTGGAAAGAAAATGACCTCTCAGGAAAAGAAGGAAATTAGTTCTCCAAATACCATATTCAGCTGTGGAGTCAGGCTTCTCTTGCCACTGGATGCAAAGCAATCACCCCAGCTGCACACAAACCAAGGCAGGCCAAATTTGGTTGAAGAAATGGGACAGGAGAAGCATTTCTTCTAAAAGGTCATCAGTAATAAAAACATACTTCTTAAAAGACCTTCTCAGTCCCTGTCTGGCTCCAGTTCCACAGGAGAGATGATTGTGTACCCTTTGCCTGTTCTGTCAGCACAGCTCTGCTCTGCACTGAACATGTTGTACCACCACTCACTTGTAATGAAAAGCTGCTGCCTGCTCCACACTGGCCGGAGGATGAGAAGAGATGCCAGATCAGAAAATAGAAGTGGCCACAGAGTGCCTGGGACAAGAAGTGCCACTGTATGAGGGCAACCAAAAATACACTTTTCTCTCACTTGGCACATTCACAGATATCAGCCATGGATGAACACCCAAGGGGAGAACATGCCAACAGGAACCCGGAGTGCAGCTCCTGGGGTGGGCAAAAAGAGTTGCAGGCATTTCTTGCTGTACCTTAGAGGTAAAGATTATTGTGAAGCTGTATTTCTTTAGCAGACTCAGAGATTGCTAGATTGAACAAGGGGATATCACAGGAAAAGGTGCTAGACGATAAAGCCAAAAGAAACATTCAACCAAAACTAGTATTTAATAAAGTGCTTTGCCTTGCCTTCTTCAGGAAGTAGAAAAGACGTTTTCCCCTACTTTTTTGTCTTCACTTTCCATCATTTTCCCTCACTCTCTCTGTTTTCTTCTTCCCCTAGTTCCTTCATCTCTTGGATTTGAATACTACAAGAGTTCTGGATGTGAACCTGAATTCTGATCCATATTTCAGTGCTTGCTTCTGTTTTTCTAGCAGGACACTGTATGACAATGTGCTCAGACTGTGGGAGAGCACAGGCCAGATGTCAACCTGTGTGCTGGGGTTAAATGTCAGGTCTGATTCTTGTATTTCTCATCTGACAAGGGCAAAATAATGCTAAAAGTCACTTAATTTGAATTTTTGGAGGGATAGGAGATGTAGATTGGTAAGGAACAGTCCAGGCATAAATCCCCCAGCTCCTTCCCAGTGCATCCAGACCCCAGGAGTTCATCATCCACTGCAAGCCTCATCTATGAAAGCAACCCTAGGAGTTCTATGTATTTCTGTTTGTTGGCTAGTGATCCTGACAGGAGATTCTTTTTGACCCATTTTGAATGGATGACCAAAGCACTGGGAAACTGTAAAGCAAACAGATTCTCTCTTGCTATGGAACACCTGTGAAGCCTTTGCTTATCTCAAAGGTGCCAGGGAAGTTAAAAGTAATTTGTAAAAATGCCTTGGCCTGATTTATATGTTGCCAATGCTGCTATTTAAACAAGGGACACAATCACTCAAAGTCTTCTCCTTAGATAGCAGAAAGAATGAGGCACCACCAACAGATGTGAGGCAGACTGGCTCAGTCTGGGCAGCCTCTGCACACTACAGCAGCAGCCTAAACTGAGTAAATTCAGCTTGGGTATTCCAGAGAAATATCTAGGTTTGGAAAGAAATTAATCTGGGTTTGTGAGAGTGCTGTATTCACTTTCTGGTAATGCCACTGCCAATGCAAGAGCTTAAATATGTTATCAAAATCAGCATTTTACATTGACCTAGACTGGAAGCTAAAAACTGTGATCTGCCAGTGTTTATGATGATAAATGTTTCCTAGTGCATTACCAAGAATAGCTAATTTGCAGGTAGGGATTGATGGGAGTTAGGACAATGCTAGAAATATTTTACCTTGTGCAAAGTTGGAGTAGGAAAACCCTTGAATGGAAGGCAAGGCATGTCCCACTTTTGGCAGACAAATCATCCTGGAAATAGATACAATGATATTTAAAATAGCCTTGCTTGAATTAGGTTCATTCAACAAGCCTGGAGGGTCAGGGATAGCTCAGAGGATATATGGCTACATATAGGCTGCCATATATTCTGTTCTTTAGAGACTTATTTCTCCTCTGGAATCACAGCATCTGTGCTATCCAAAAATCCAGCTCTGCCCTCAGCTGCTCTAAATCAAGCAATTACCCTGGGGCTTGGTTTGCTTATGTACTCAGACAGTGAAAAGGGCACTGGTACAGACAATATTGGGCCCCACTTCCCATGGAAATCCCAGCCATGTTTTCCTGCATGTCTGTCCACTGAAGAGGCTGCCCAGCAGCCCTGCACTGTATAAACAGGCTGGTGAAACCCCAAGAGCAGAGAAATATATTTTGGGTCCAAATTTGGAGTTGAAATAGAGCAGAGCCATCAGAAAGAGTGTAAATCAGAGATGAAATCCCCACTTAACCCTGACAATGAGGTCTAGTGAATAAGTGCCCAGCCCTGTCTTGACTTGCAATGCAGTGCTCCCCTGTTGAGCTCCACCAGGACCCCCAGATTCTCACCCTCTCGACTGCAGAGAGACTTTTTTGAAGGGCAATGAAAACTATGATTTATACACCTTAAAATTATTAAATGAGTCGCAGAGTAAAAATAGGAGACGGGGCCCAAGCACCTCTGTTTTCTGACACCTCCTGGATCAGCCTGGCTCATCTCCAGCCCGGGCACTACACAAGCTGTCAGGAGGGAAGGTGTGGGAGAGCAGGGACACTCGTTATCACTGGGAGGGCAGGGAAAGCAGCCAGGCTGGAGCTGAGTGCCTTGGCAAGGCGATAAGTGCCGGGGAGCACGGCAGCCAGGGCTGTGTGTCAGCCAGCATTCAACCCTCCTCGCCAAGGATGGAGTGCATGGGGATGGGAGAGCCAGCTCTGTTGTTACTGTCATGTCCTAAGGAGTGAGTGCACTGGATTCTACATGCCTGTGTGTTTGATCAGGAGAGCGCCACTGACAGACAATAAATAAACAGAGATAAAAACAAGATTAAGCAGGTCCTTCTCCTTATTGCTGCTTCTTTATCCCTATTGATCTCTGCCCGGTCTCTTTTCATCCAGCCTGGAATTCCTCACATGCTTGAAGCACGAGCTGTCACATCTAATTAAAAATGTGATGCGAGGTTTTGCATGCAGCAGCATTTCCCAGTGATGGGCAGCTGTGTGCCTTTCTCTATGAAAACTCATCTTGCCATTGTGAAATCCAGCTGGGTTTGTAGCCAAGGGATGGCAGACGTGAACATGAAAAAAAAAACCAGCTTTTTGGTTCAATCTTCAGGACATGTCCAGCCTCAAGGGTGGAAATGGTGGTCACCTGGTCTAAATCTCTTACCCTGGGAGAGAAAAGTTGGCTTTCTACTTTTGTCTGTTTATTGGGCACATTTCTCCCTTCCAAGGTCTCTGTGGTAGGTGGGCCACAGAGACACATAAACCCTTCTCCCCTGCTTGCTTGCTAGCCAGCTCTTTCATCCATTTGGATGAAAGAGTCTAGACTGAAAGAGTCTTTCAGTCTACCACTAGGATGAATAGGAGAAGTTTCTTCCCTGCCTCACAACAGTGAAATTTAGATTTCAAACACTATAGATCAGTTTTTCTCTTCCTACCCACTCTATAAAGAGGCTTTGACTATTTTCTCTTCTTTCAAATGGTACAAAAGAAGGATGTTTCCAAAGAAAAAGTGATCACTGGCTGATCACTTCATTTCAACCCCATCCCCACTCCTGCATGTTGCCAGCTTTCCTCATCTCTCTGGGTTAACTGCTGCCTTAATGCTCATCACATCGCTCTGAACTCACTGAATGAACATTTTGTTTTGCTTAAAACAATTAAAATATGACAGGTAAATATCACTGGGGCAGTGTGTCCTTCTTCATAGAGAAGATGTTTTTGTACACTGAGCAGTTGTGGGCCCATAAATAACACAGATGTTTAAGGTCTGCATGGATGTCTAACAACACCCAGGGCATAGCTTTGAGGTGAAAATGAAGTCCCTCATTTTGTGCACCTAACAGTGCTGAGACAAACAGGGCTAAATTAGGAGGTTACCACTGTAAGGGTAAACAACACAGAAAAGGAGACACAAATAGCACTCTGTTTTCTGCCTGACTTTTTAATCTCTACATTCTACCATACTCTGTTTGATTTTGTTAAAACATTCAATAAAAAAATCTCTTGAACATGGCTTTTCCTCATGCTTTCATGGTCTCTGGAAACTATTAGGACTCTGGTTTTGGCTCTGGTTTTTAAAAGTGGCTGGTGGCTTTAGATGAGGCAAGATTTCTGAAGGTGGGGGCCAGTGTTATTAGGGAGATTGGTGGAGCTAGGGAGTAAAACCAGGCATGATTATGGAGACAGAGTCTGATTCCCCCAGGTCTGATCCCCTCTAGGAACCTTCATTTTTCAGGGCTAAAACATGTTTGCAATGTGGAGACTTTGCTGAGATTTTCCCCTTCTGAAGTCAGACCTGACTGTGTCTCAGTCTGGGCATACGAAACTATAGATATTTTAGAAAATATAGATTGTGTCATTCCTTTGCTTTTGCAACTTTTTTTGCCTGTCCCTAGAAATAAGACACTTTACCTCAGATTTACTATGTGATCCAACAGGCAATCAGTGTGAGCAGGATTTTTATTCATTCTTTCCTATGCCATCATTCAAGATCCCACATTTTATTGCTCACCACTAAAACAATATCATTAGACATGAAATATATGTTGCCAGGCCCTCCCCCATCTCACTTCTCTCCCTCCCTTTTTTTCTGAGGAGAAAGAAAAGAAAACTTCTTTTCAGGATACATTGTAGGGAGTGCTCATGAACTGGCAATTTATTTTCTCCTAGGTTTGACACTGCCAGGCCCTTAGTGCTTTTATTGACTCTGGCTAAACACAGTGACAATTATTTTTGTTGGTTTCAAATCACCTTCTCCAGCAGAGTGTGAAGTCAGCAGGTTTTTTTTTGCATGCTGAGCATGCCCTTTCAGACAACCTAAGAGGAGCAGAGGGAAAGATGATGTTTTTTTTCATTTTTATCCACTTGCACTTTGGCATTCCCTGAACTGACCTTTTGTTTGAGCAAGGGAGGCTCACAGATGAGAAGTGGGTTGATGGTTGTGGATGAAAACAGAGCTGGGCCATCCTTATCTGAAAGTTCCTACTTGCAGCAACCTGTTTTTTCCTGCATGTCCCTTCTGGAAGCCCCACACATTTCCCTCTGTGTGTGCACACACAGCACACCCAGAGAGGGCAGGGGTTTCAACCCCTCCATGGTCGTGCAAAACCACCCAGCCAGAAATCTCCAGCCCTTGTTTTCCTCTTTCCTCAAGAGCTTGGTGCCTTCCAGGTCCCCCTAAACCCTCTGCTGGGCTCTGAGGGGCCAGGATGAGGGTGAAAAGGAGTTGTTTCTCAGAAAAAAAACCTTTAAACAACCCTTGGCAAAGGTCCCCTGGAGCATTTGTGGCTTGTGGGATGTGCATTAGTGCAAGCATTTGTTTAAAGCATTTCATGCTATCCCCTCTATCTCCACTTATCTGTTCCTGGCAAGGCCCAGGAAAAGCAAATGGCCCCAAAATAATGGCAGTGTAGACTCAGCCTGTGGGATGCCTCACAAACTGCATATCAGTTACAGCAATTTTGAACATGATTTGTAAGAGTTTACAGACCAGCAAAGCTGCTTGGGAAGGAAATAAAAATATAAGCCAATCTTTCAGTCTACCCCTAGGATGAATAGGACAAGTTTCTTCCCTGTCTCACAACAGTGAAATTTAGATTTCAAACACTATAGATCAGTTTTCAGTTTTTCTCTTCCTACCCACTGTACAAAGAGGCTTTGACTATCTTCTCTTCTTTTAGGTGATACAAAGGAACAGTTTCTGACCTGGAAACACAGTGGATAGATCTTCTCTCGTAAAGGAGCTGGAGAATCATCCAAAAATGATCTTTCATTTAAATTATTTCTTCAAACTTTTTTGCCACGTTAAATAAACTATCTCTATAAAATTCTGAAAAATGTTAAAAATTAAAATTGCTGAAACTTACTTCCCAAGTAAGCCATCATAGTGAATGTTGCTGCTTACTTGGGAAGAAATACTTCCTGTCAATTAAAAAAGCATTTGTTAATGTCCCTCTTTTACAGTTGTGATAACGAGTAAAGTCTGAATTTTCCATTGACTCCCAAGGATGCTCAGCCATTACTATCACCTTGTCCAAACTGTGAGAAAATGAAGATGTAAATAATCTTTTCCAGATGGTGTAACCTGCTGAGGCACTTGAATTGATCAATAGACATCAGTACCTCCCTTCAGACAGAACCTGTCAAATGCAGAAGAGTTTAATTTGCACTTTACACAGGAAGTTGGAGAATCCCCTAAGCTAAAGAATAACCAAAGGACAGTTTAAAAAAACCCTGGGTGTGGTGGAGAGGTTGACTTGAGGTGTCCCTGTTTTCCAGAAATCCCACTTGTTCTTGCCTGTGTGCTACCATTAGGTATTGCTTCTGGTGTGTCAGGACAGATGCTTCTGGTCATGCAGGACAGAGATCTGAGCAAAATTCCCTTTCTCCCATACAAAGGACTTAATGCTTTTGGACTGAAGTCACCTCGCTGCTTTTGAAAGCAGGATGGATCATGTCTCCACATGGTTGGTTATTTCAGCAACAAAAAAGAGAAATTTCTATTTGCCTACAAGAACGAACATCCAAATGTACATTTCTGGTTTTGTTGCCTTTCTGCCTGTGCACAAAGCCACAGGAAAGACTGTGCTGACTGTGCAGAAGACAGCCCTCCTCATCCCTCAGTCTGCACCTTTGTGTCCCACCAGCCCTGAGAGGCTTTTCTCCTCAGACTTGCATCACAGATCATTGGGTTGGTGCAACTGAGGGCTTGGCCCAAGGACAGACTCTGGAGCCCCCCATCTCCATCTGCCCTCACACTGCTGCCCTTCCCTGCCCACAGCAGCTCTCAGGAGATGTCTGGTGCTGATCCAGCTGCAACCTCCTGCAGGAGCCTGCCAAGGGGCTCATCCAGATTGCTCCTCATTAGCTGTTACAGGGCTCCTGACAGCAGCTTTTCAGCTTGGATTGAAAACTGTTTCTAGTTGGTGTTTCCCCACAAGGGCTGTGTTACTACCAATAGGAGTCCAGTGTGTTTGAGAGCTGCAGATGAAGGAGGGAAGGGAATATTCCTTTTAAACCACAGCAACAAGTCAGTGTCTACTTACCAGCCTCCCCAAGCTGCCTCTCCATGCTTTTTGCTTTGGCAGACCTTCCCTTCCACCACGGAAGCACAACTGGCCCCAGCCACTGTGTGCCCCAGCAGGCAGAGACAGCCAGCCAGGCACCTCGGAGAGTGCCCACAGCAGCCACCAGCAGGCGTGAGATGACCCAGCCTGAATTTCCAAAGCTTCTTGAACTGAGCATTAAGTCAGTTTGAGAGGCATTACTCTGCCAAACACTGTAATTAATTAGAGAGACATGCTTCAGCATCGAGCTTTTCATTATCTAAAGCACTCACATGCCTTTGTGGGGCTGTGCTAGCACTGTCAAGGCCCATCAAGCTCCAGCCCTTCCCACTGTGTGTGTTCTGCCAATTCAGGTACCATTTCCCCCCTCACTGGTCTCTTTTCCCTTGCAGTGCCTATCTAGCATGCTTGCTTGCATAGAATTCTAAAATGGTTTGGGTTGGAAAGACCTTGAAGATCATTTCATTCCAACAACCCCAGCAAGGGCTAGGAAAGATCTTGATCTTTCAAAGAGTATGGCTGAGGCTACAGGGAATGTTTTCCTGATCCACTCTGAACCAAAGCAAACCTGGCTGTGGGAGAGGGGGAGCCATGCTGCTGTGTTTGATGTGAAGGATGTTATGTTCTGAGGAAGGCAAAGGCACTGCAGCCCAGCAGAGTTGTTCCGGCAGTGGAGGATGCATCTCCTTTTTCTGTACATTCTAGCAGAAATAACAGCCTCATATTTGGAGTCCAGGCATGTCCCTACTTTTGCTCTGAAGTTCCAGTGCAGCTCTTAGTGAGTCACTTGCATTCCCTGAACCCTGATCTGTAATGTTGTGATGCAATTTTCATCCTCTCTCCTAGCCAAAATTGTACAGTTTTGAATACTTAGATTTGACCTAGTTCAGTCCTGCTTTCAGCATCTATTAAGGCACTCGGCACGCTGGTCTTCTGCAGCACCAATGAAAGGTCAGTCTCCTTCTGTGTCCTTTTAGCTCAATGACAAATCTTTTTTTTATCAATGTGACCAAGGCAAGGTGCAGTGTCCTTGCTGCTCTGTGAGCACACACTGAGAAGCAGGTCCTGATGGAATCAGTGGACAGACTTTTTAACAACAGAAGTATTGCTATTATGGTCTAACAAATAGGGCATGAGGCAAACAGGAAGTGCTTTGCCAAAATTCAGGAAGGAAATTGTCATCACGAGCAGTAAAGAGAACTTCGCTCTTTCATGACATCTCAAAGAGAGAACCATCATCTGGGATATTCCTGCCTGACTTGAGGCAAGCAAAGGCAATAATATTTTGGAATCAAATGCTGTGTAGATCAGCATTTTCAATTCAAACTTTTGAATTTTTGAAAAACAAGTATGGATTGGCAAGTTACTAGAGAAATACCGAGAGTGTTTATTTTACCTAAACTCCTAGACATTTTAGTATTAATGGTTGGTGTGAGCATTTCCAGCAACTGATCTTTGGGAATTACGATTCTCAGAACAATCCCATTCATTATTTCAGCCCACTTCACTTGAAGCTCCAATTTCCAAATGAAAACTGAAGGAGGAAAAACACACATTAAAAGAAAAAGTAAATAGAAGGATTCCAACAACTGATTTTCATTTGAGCATCTTATATTGATTTTTCTCCTTTATAATTATGCAGTGTAGAGTGCATCTTTTCTTAATTCATAGAGTCATTACAGTTGGAAAAGGCCTTTATGATCATTGACTCCAAACGGTAACCCAGCACTGCCAAGTTCCCTTCTAGATCATGTCCTCAAGTGCAACATCTACATCTTTTAAATACCTCCAGGTCTGGTGGCTTCACCTCTGCCCTTGAAAGCCTGTCCCAATGTTTGACAGCCCATTCCACAAATAATTTTTTTCCTAAAATTCAGTCTAAACCTCCCCTGGCACAATTTGGGGCTGTTTCCTCTTGTTTTGTCACTTGTTACTTGTGAGAAGAGGCCGAGTCCCACCTGGCTACAATCTCCTCTTAGGGAGCTGTAGAGAATGATAAGGTCTCCCCTGAGCCTCTTTTCCTCCTGGCCAAACACTCCCAGCTCCCTCAGCTGCTCCTCATCTGACTTGTGCTCCAGACCTTTCATCAGCTCCATTGTCTGGATGCACTCCAGCCCCTCAATGTCTTTTTTGGAGTGAGGGGCCCAGAACTGAGCACAGGAATCAAGGTGAGGCCTCTCCAGCGCCGAGTGCAGAGGGTTGATCAGTGTCCTGCTGGCCACAGCACTGCTGATCCAGGCCAGCTGCCATTGGCCTTCTTGGCCACCTGGGCACACCTGGCTCATGTTCAGCCACTCTCACCCAGCACCCCCAGGTCCTTTTCCACGGGGCCCTTTCCAGGTCCTCTGCCCCAGCCTGTGGCACTGCAGGGGTTGTTGTGACCCAGGGGCAGGACCCAGCACTTGGCCTTGTTGGACCTCAGAGCCTTGGGCCCACTGATCCAGCCTGTCCAGATCTGCTGTCATCTCAATCCCCTTGTCCAGGTCACCAGTAGCAATATTAAACAGGGCTGGCCCCAACACTGAGCCCTGGGGGACACCACTGGCCCCTGCTGGATGTAACTCCATTCCCCACACTCCCTTCCAGCCAGTTTCCTGCCCAGGGAGCAGTGCACCTGTCCAAGCCATGAGCAGCCAGTTGTCTCCAGGAGAATAACGTGGGAAACAATGTCCAAGGCTTTATTAAACTCTACCCAGAGAGCATGAACAATCTTTGTGTTTTGCTGTCTCACTGAGTGGAGGTGTTCCTCCCCCAGGTGTGCCCACTGCTGCTGGCCAGTGCTGGCCCTCCCTGCAGCCCTGGTGACAGTGTGTCCCCACCAGAGAGAGCCTGGGCAGCTGCCTCAGCTGTGCTGGTGGGTGCAGTGCTTGCTGCCCTGTGGGCTCCATGGCTCCCTGTGGAGCTGGCAGGGCTCCAGCACCTTTCCTGCACACCCTCCTGCATGAACTGCCCCACTGTCTTACCCATTAAATGGGTAATGACTGGTCTGGTAGCCAGCAGAGAAGTGCCTTCAGAGAAAAGATAGTATTTGAAAGCAGAGGTTACACACAGAGCCCTCTCAAACAGATCTTTGTGCCAGAAGCTTTGTTTTGATACTAGAAACATTTCCACTACAGCAGCCTCTGATGGCAGTCATGTGTGGGATTAGGAACTGACTCCATTCAAATAACAGACAGCTGTTTGGAGTGAAAACTCGTCTCTGTCAATTTGCACTCAAAGAAGGCAGAGGCAAAGGAAAAAAAAAAGACCCTGGGCCTGGGAATCATTGTAGCTTAATCCCTTCTTTGGCAGGAGATAAAACTAGGGCTTTCCAATGCTCTATAATTTCTTGCATTGACCTGGAAAGAGATTTCTCTATTCACTGGGCTGTAAACCTCCTTTTTTATATTTACTACATGATGTACAAGAACTGAATCTCCAGCAGAGAAAACATGCCATGTTGGGCTAGAAGCCTGGGAAGGAACTTAGGCTCAGGTTAAATAACTTAGTACAGCAGGGACACACAGTAGCTGCTAAAACCACTTATGGATTGTTCTTTTAACTTTCAGCGGAAGGTTTTCTCATTTTGTGAAGAATTGGCAGAGATTTCCAGAAGTGACTAATGATTTATGGTGGTCTGCTCTTTCAATGCCAAATTTCAAACCCTGGAGGAGGGCCTGATTTTTGAGATCGGGTGTACAGCTCTTGCAAAAAGTCAAATATCTTTTGTGCATCTCAAGAACCCTGGTATGCCTAGTCATTCATGCTCTCTGATTTAGAAAAAATAAATGTGGTAGAAAAACAGAGCAAAACCTTTGACCATGCTCTGCCAAGCACAACTGCAGACACAGCAAAGGGTTGAGGTGCACTGCTCCTGTATAGCACACATGTATTTTTGGTTAACCTGGTGCTTCCTGTCAGCACCATAAACAGCTTCTTGCAAAAGGTTTTTCTGTTGTTTCTAACAGGAAAAAGTGGCTGTGCCAAGGGATATTTTCAAGTACAGCAGAACAAGAGGCAAAGCTGCTACCAGGCTTCAGGCCTGTGTGCACCCGGAGTTGTTAATTTTCCCTAGTTCTCCTCCCGTGTTTTAAAAACTGAGAGAATAGTATTTAGTCCATTAGAAAATGGATTTCATTAGAAAATGAATCATGTCTTCTGAGACTACTTGAAAAAGCTTTGAGGGAGGCCTTCTCAGAGATTAAAATGTCACCTTAACTGAAAACTTTTTCTCAACCATATGAAAAAGCAAAGAAAAGTTCTGCCAGTTTCAAAATATGCTATTTTGACATATTGAAAATTTTCTTTGGCTTTTCTTTTGAATGTAACTTTGGATTTAAATTTTCTCTTCCTGTGCCACATGCTTTGTTATCAAGCTGACTGTGGCATCCCCACCACAGGGCTGATGGAGCAGTGCTGGAGCAGGTGGGTGTTGCCCTCCAACCCCATCAACCACAGCCAGATCCTGTAGAAGCACTCAATATCTAAGAGAAAGACAAAAGCCATTTCCTTGAAACAAACCAACTTGGAATTGCCAAAGAAAAGAATATTTATTTAATTAATTCCCTGTTTCTCTCTCTATTTTAATGGGTTGGGCAAGCTTCCTTTATGGAGCATTTAATAGAAGGCTGGGTTTCACATCCATGGGAAATTAGGCCAATTTATGAAATGCTGAACCTTTCTATGAAACAGCACTTCTCCCCCGGGGGGCTGCAGAGTTCCACACAGAGAGTGCAGCAGAAGCCAGGCCACAGCCAGGAGAAACATCCTCTGTCAACAAGATGCAAAGAGAAAGAGTGGGAAGGAAGGGGATGGAGAAGGGATTTTGCATAACGCTTTCCCTGCATTGTTTGGATTGGAAGCCTCTCTCCCTGTGTCCCAGCAGACAGCCTTTGGATCACTTGGAAGTTGTGCCCACTCCATTCTTGTGCAGAGCTGAAGCTGGGGCTGTTTGCAATGGCTGGTGCCAGGGAGCTCAGCAACCTACAGGAAGGAAGGTCTTGTTCTTAAAAAAAAAAAAAAACAGCCAAAACTGCCCCCCTTGAGCTTGGGAGTGAAGGGACATGGATCCTATTCCAAGCTCTGTGCTCGTTCTGGGTGGCCTTGGACATGTCACACTGCTGACTGTTCAGCTCTGTCTGAAAGAGCAGGATGAAGGGCGGCAGGGGGGTATCGCTCCCTGCTCGCTGTGCTGGGAGGAGTGCTGCACACCAGGAGCTGCTGGCACAACCCCTGATGGATGAAATGGGCTTTGTAGCTTTGCTTCAGCTGCCTGCCACTGCATCAGCACCAGCATCTTGGCACAGTCCTTGGATGGAGGTCCTGAGAGGATGGAATAACCTGTCAGGATACAGCTGGGAATCTGCCACACAGGCAAGCTGTTTCCTCTGGGTGGGTTTGGGAGCAGCTGTGTGCACCAAAGACTGGAGCTTGGTGTGGCACAATGGCACAAGGATTGAAGATTCCTGTTTCCACATCTGAGTTTTCCAGTATTTGCTGCAACAGATCACAATGCTGCATTATCAGGATTGCTCCCACTGGCAAAGTTACTGGTGATCTGACTGCAGCAAAAGCCCAGGGCAAACTGATCTTGGTAGTAGCTGCTGGATGGAAGCTGGTATCACAAAAATGGCAATTGGAAGCCTCAGTTAAGGAATCTGGATCTTAACTGTAATGCTGACATTTTCTTTATTGATGTTAACCCTCCAACCACTGCCACAAGAAATTGTCCAGCCACTCTCCAAGTGTCAGTCAGAACAACTGCCCTTTCATGAAGTTCAAAAAACAGTGATCTATTAAGATGAATCATCTCAGAGGTAGATTAACAACAACCAATTTAAATCCTACTAATCTGGATTTATGTCCAAATTGTGGAATATCCTTTTGGGGTGCACAACCCAGAAAGAAAATACAAAAACCTCCCCTTCCTTTCTTTTAGCAAAAGATGAGAAGTTTTCTCTCAGTCACCCCTCTCATTTTAAAAACTCTCCCACTTTTGCAGGTTTTGGCCAACTCAGTCTTCCAGCCACTTTGCAAATGCTCAGGTATTTCCCACTTACCAAAGCAGGATCCACCTGTGAGATGAGGCTTGTCAGTAGTGGTATTGTCGTCTTTTGGTTCTGAGCTGGTTCTGATGGGGAATTTTCTGTTTCTTTCCATCTGTACAAGCAAGTCTAAGAAAACATGGGACCTCTCACTGCTCCCCTGTCCTCATTGCCATCCATCTCCATCTGCATCTGCATCTCCATCGCCTCTCCTGCAACATGGATGATACCTCTGTCTCCATTTCTCCATGAACTCACTACATTTCAGGGATTATTGGAAAGATGTCAATGCTTCACCTCTCTGAAGAGTGTTAGACCTGTTAGAGAGATAACACAATAAACTCACAAAAGCAGCTGAATTCCTTTTTGTTTTTTTAAACACTGAAGTTCCCTGGTTTTAGAGTCTTGATAAAGTCATTACAGTGCCAAAAGGGGAAACGTTTTGTTTCCATGACTGCAAGAAAACATTAAAGATAACTACGTCCAGTGATGGGATGCTTCAAAGAATATGATAACACATTCATGTTCTTTACTTGTATGAAGTATGTTGTGGATATATTTGTTGTGGATATATTTTCCTTGGAAAATATCTCTTATAAAAAATGAATATTTATTTTAATAACAAGACTTGTAACACAAAGTTTCAATCTGAAATTAAAACAATAAAATAATTCATTTTCGATTAAACAATTTTTTGTGTATCATATTGGGAAGCATTACTATTTTATTTTAAAGAATTATTTTTTATTTGTGTACTATTCCTCTCCCTTTCATTACAACTGAAGGAAACACTAAAACTTAGTGATTTTTTTCCTTCTCAAATCTTTCTTCTTTTAGTCTGTGATTTTTGAAATTATCTTTCCATTGGAAAATTATAAATAAGACTGTGAGATTTCCATTCTGCAAATTCTGTAATATCAAGGCAACTTTGAGTGTTGACAACATGTTCACTTTCTATTTTGCCTTTTTGTAACTTATGTCAATGTAAAGGAAATTTTAAGACAAACTGTTAGCATTAATGTATCCACTGCTGCAGATCTGATGGGCAAAGGTGATGGCAGGTGATTGATTCAGGGGTTTCTCTCTTCTGCACTTCTGCCAGGTCCTTCACATTATTTTATTTGCCAAATGCTTGCACTGGACAATCTGTATTTTCAAGAAACTATCCCATCAACTTTTAATTTTGAGAAGAAGCCTAGTCCAGCCAGAGGAGAAGTCAGGCCCACCCTCAGTATACATTGGCTGTATAGATTGAACTGAGAGGACTCTGTCTTCAAAGAATTATTTATTTACAGAAAACTTTCTAATCCATGTAGTGAAGATCAAAACCTCTCTGCAGAACCTTCAAAACCACAAGTCACAACAGAAGTTAACCCTCCTCTTAGACTTTGGAACATCATCTTTGGAACATCATTTGGAATGACATGAAGGGGCAATAGTTTTGCAATTTTTTCATTCCCCATGAGACTTGCAGCCACAGTTCTCAGTACTGTAATGGGAGATGTGAAGATGTGTACATAGCCTTGAGTTACATAGAATTATGAATTCCCCTGGAGGAGGAAGAGATGGCTCATATGGCTGTTAGTTCCCCACATTAGGCTGCTCTTTGTGTTAAACACCCATTGCTCCTGCACACAGAATGCTTCCACATCTGGAAGTGAAAGCCCAGAACAGGCAATCTTTCATGCAATGGAGCTGTCAGCACATGCACAGCTCAATCAGCATGGCCTCATGAGCTACAATAATCCATGGAGAATGGTGTCTATAAGTGAAAAGCTGCTGCTATCTTGGTCTGCAGATCTTCACCATGTGTCTGCTGCCTCTGAAACCTTGTGCTCAAGCTCAGCCTTGAAGTGGTGGACTGGCAGTGTCACGTTTATGGTTGAGCTCTGTGATCTTAAGGGACTTATCCAACCTTAATGATTCTGTGATTCCAGGACTCAAAAAAGTGGTTGCATCCATTCTGCATGGTCACCATGCTGCCTTTTGACTCTGGATTCAACAATTAGGCAGTCTGTTCCTTCAGCTC
This sequence comes from Agelaius tricolor, assembly GCF_023055355.1. Lineage (NCBI taxonomy): Eukaryota > Metazoa > Chordata > Aves > Passeriformes > Icteridae > Agelaius > Agelaius tricolor. Next base: position 5,580,698 of record NW_027269284.1, read on the forward strand.
ATGCATCAGAACATCCCTGAATTATCTCAGTTAACTCTGGTATGCTTCTCTCCCCCTGCACTCAGGTCACACAAAGAGGGCTTGGCCATGTGAACTGCTACAGTCACTTTGACATCACACAGCACACTGGAAATCTTCTCTCTGCTTCCTTCAGCCCTTAACACAGGTAAGACTGAACATGTGCAAACACCAGATCCTCTTCTAGCATAAAAAAGTGCTGCTCCTCTCTGGGGTTATCAGCTGGAATAGGACTGCTCAGGGGTGTTCATGCTTTGTGCTTTATATAATCCTATCATTCAAGTGGGGACTTTCCCGCAGCCTTTCATAAGAGTTTTGCTTTTGCACTGCTGTTGGTTTCTGCAGGGTTACACAAGATAAATGGCGTAGCACTGGAGATGGTGTTTGTTGAATTGAGTGCTGTTATCTCCATGCTTCAGTTTCCATGTGCCCAAATCCAAGGGTAGTGATGCTTTCCAGCTCTGTGAACGCCTTTGAACTCTGCTGCCAAGAAGAGCTGATAATGTGGATAGCATGGTTACAATGAGGTTTGTTGCTCAAACACATCCCTGGCGTAAGACAAATAGAACCAGATAAATCCCCTATAAATACACTTCTTACGTTGGAGAAAAGCCACGTTCTGGCACCCCAAGCAGACCACCTGATTGCCAAGCAGCTGGAACCTGCATCCTCTCTGAGGGAGAGGCAGCTGTGAAGAAGTGCAGAAGTAGTTGCCAGCTGATGGGCTGGTGGGGCACCAGCATCAGGGGTGCTGCCTCATGGACAGGGTATGCTGATATCCACAGGACTGTACTAAGGTAGTCTGAAGATGCATGGGAATGCTTTGTTCATGCTCAGACACAAAAAGTAAACCCAAATTTGTCTTCAGCTCCCCATGGAGCCATAGGATGCTTCATGAAGTCAAGCAAAGTGGATGTTAGGAATGAGAGACAAAGTCCTCTGGAACATCTCCTGAAGCTCATCACCAGGACACCTCCCTGGCTTGTAGACCCTTGTTCACTGAGATATTGTGTCCTGCCAGAAGACATGCTGAAAAACAAACAGTAGAAAAGGATAGATTCAAACCCATAGTTTCAAATATCTGAAACTTTGTGAAATGAACCCCTGAGCAATGAATGGAAGACCCTGGTGACTTAGTTATTTCTCTCTTACACTCATCTATACACTTACTTTGAAAGCTGCAGTAGGTGACTGATACAATGAAACAGAGTATGTTTTATTTTTCTTTCATCATCTTTCTTTTCCCTTTAACAAGCATATTTAGAATCAGGGGAAGAGACAAATGGAAATAAATTAAAACCAAAGTAAAATTTGTTTTAGTCCTTTCAATAACCTGATACAACCATAACTTTGAGAAACCAAGAAAAATCTTAACTTCATTTACCCACTTAGTTAATAATTACAGTTCCTAAATAATAAGTCATTCTATAGCCTGAAGTTCTTGTTCTGAGTATATATTTATATTAGCAGCTAAGTATACTTTTCATGGGCAATTAAGACATTATTCCTTCCTAGCTATTCACAGGCATCTCAGGAGGGAATGGGGAAAGAGGCAATTGTAAAGCCACGAAGATAATAAGAGCCAAAGTCCCTTTCCTCATCTTGTGATATTGATTTTCATAATATAAACAGAGGCACAGAATCCTGAATCTTGGTAATATACCTATTTTAAATGCCAGTTGTTGAGCAAATAGACCTCTGTGGGGATATGTTTGTTTGAAAAGTCCTTTGGGATTAGGGAATATTAGCCCGGCTTTCAGCCTGAGACCTATTTTGTGAGGAGTCTTTGTTACTTTGTCAGCTTTCTAAAGCCTTTTATGATAGGTCTTGGCCCTAGTGATATTTATTCAAGTAAACCTAAGAATAAGAGTTAAGATGCAGCTGTTCCAACATTGTGGACATGTTTTGGTCTCCGTGTGTTTCGGCTCGACCCTGAAGTGCAGGACACCTCAGAGTGACTAACAAAGTACTCACACTCAGGCCTTCATTAGCCATTTTCCACAGACAGTACCTGCTTCTAATTAATTCTGGCTCTGAATCATTTTTCCTCAGACACAAGAACTGGTTAGTTATTTACTTTCCAGCAGTTTGCACATAAGGCCCAGGGTTTGAACAGGGCTGTTCCTGGCACTTTCTTGCAGCCCTGCATTCTGCCCTTCCTCCAAGGAGTACAAGGTTTATATTTTTTGTATTTGCCAGCCAAAGAAAATAAAACTAATCTCTGTCAAACAGGGCATCCTCTAGCTCCTTGACTCAGGTTTGCCACATGGGAAGAACATTCCCAGGCTAGACTGATCTTCCCTTGCTTGCTATTACATCAGGGTAGTGAAGCTACTTTTATTATCAGAAGTTAATGAAAGGCAGTTTTGGGGTTTTGCTGGGCTTCCCATTAAGTCTTGGGGTTTTCCAGCTAACCTGAATGAAAATGATTTCATCCTGCATCATTTAACTCAGACCATATGATACCTGATGTAAAATTGGAAGGTGAGTGTGGCTGTGTGATAGCTCAGAGTGGGTCGTCATCAAGAAGAATCTTTTCATCACAATAATAAATATTTCATCAGGCCCTTGACTGTTGCATATGAAGAATTTGACTTTTATTTGTAATTTGAATGTGCTAATGGTGTCCAATGAGGGAAAAGCAAAATAGATTATTAAAACTTTCAGTAAACCTAACTGGATGACAGTAGCTCTTCTCCACATACTGTATCTACCCTTTTATATAATACACATTGGATAAATATAAAATACAAAAAAAATACAAAATTGATTTTCATAAGAAAGGTCATTATCTGGACTTTACTACTATGCCGTGCCACATGGGGACTGAAAATCACAGGACCACAGATGACAGAGGAAAAACAGAAAATGAGGACTCCTATAACAATCTATGTTGCAATCCCCTAAACTGTTCCTGTCCATCTTTCTCCAGATTTTATAGACAAAGAGAAAAAGGAATCTTAAAATTCCTGAGAGCCTGGGGAGGGGAGTGGGCTGCTGAGGCCACCACAATATTGTACTGTGATCACAGTGACATCACGTGAATAAAGACAAAACTAGGGAGACATTGCAGAAACAAGCAAGCCAGCCATGGCTCTCAGTTTCTGGGACATGGTCTGGGTTTGACCTAATGTTCTCAGACTGTAACAAGTAGTAGGCATTAAACAACACTGCATCCACAATCAGAAAATATTAAGGATATGTGAAAAATAAAGGTCTAGGCCTGAGCAAAAGGTACTTAACTGGGGACACATGGTGGTAATTGATCCTATAAAAGGGATGTAAATTACAGTAGATTAAATCAAAATCAGGTATCTAACTTTAGACATATACACCTATATGGGAGTGATCTTAGCTTAAGCATCCAAATAAAACTTCTGATTTTCCTACACCTCACCTCTCAGGAGGCTCGGGATATTTCTCCCTGAATATGTCCTGGGGGTGTTTTCAGTACATGCGTACTTGGAAAGAGTTTTGAAGTCCCTGTGCAGAAGAAACTACCTTCCCCAAGTGTTATCATGCATACCCAGCCCCCCCCAGTGCATTTGGAGAGGGTGGTGTTCCATTTCCATGGCACACCCACAGCTGCAGCCTTGTTTGTTTCCACAGGTGGATTTGAAGTAGATGCCATCTTAATCACTGACCGTGAGAAATCACGGACCCCTATTCCAGAGGCAAGAGCTTCCACAAACACAGGGCTTGCTCTGGGAAGGTATTTCTCTGAGCAGAACACAGAGGGATTGTAGGATCAGACAGAAACCCACTGTTAGAAAAGTCAAAGAGAAAAACCTGGGCAGAATCCAGAACTTAACTCAGGTAAATAAAATAGTACATTTCTATGAAAAGATTCACAAATAAGCAAAGATTTTTAAAATAAACCCTTTCTGGAAGCTGCAGCATACAGTATTCTCTTCCAGGAATGACAGTATAAGATATAACCATTACAGCTTTCATATTTACTCACTAAGTACAGAAAAAATAGAGTTGGAACACTAGCTAGGATGGAATTGAAATAATGCTTACAGCCTATTCTGCTCTGAGGGGTTAGAAAGCATGTTTTAGGGTTCCTCCCCCTAACCCAATTCTCCTCTAAACTCAGGTAGCAATTCCCAGCTTCCTTCAGCTCCTTTTGTAGACACAGCAAGAGGCAAAAGGTGTTCTGCCTTCTGAGGTCTTTGGGGAACTCATCTCTTTCCATTGGCAGCACAGGGAGCTCAGCCCTGACTTTCCACTGAATTTGAAGGCAGCAAAACTTTGGGAATTCCACCCAGACTGCACCCTCCCTGGCTCTGGGGCCAAGGATCTGCTCCCTTGTTCAAGAAAAACATATGTAAGTAGTTGCTCAACATGAGCATGCACCTGAACTCAGTGGAAGTTAGGTGGATGAGGAAGTGTGCTGCTTAAAGCACAGCACATGAATATGCAGGGCAGGGGAGGGCAGAAAAACAGTCTTTTGCATTCATTTAGGTTAAAGAATTAATTTGGACTCGACCACAGTCACTTTCTGTGACTATTCCACAGCTGAACTATGTGAGCATGGAAGTTTGTCTACAGAAAATGTTCAGCTATTTTGTGAAAGCAAACGTGGAAGTTTAAAATGTGGGCTGTGTTTAAAATTTAAGTTACTTTCACCAACTAGAACTGCTTGTTGCTTCTTCTATGTACAGGAATGAGTACACAGGCAGTGCTGCCAAAATGAAGGAACAATAATTCTTTGATGAGATCACCAAGTAAATATAAGTATCATGTTCATAGACTATTCATATAGCAAAAAATAACAATAATCCAGGCAGAGATCATCTCTAATATAATTACAGCACTGCACCTCCCAACCATTGCGTGCTAGCACTGGTCATGTTGACCATTTATGTGCAGAACATTTTACTGGTGTCTCCATAAAAGAGAGAATCTTTTCCTTGTGGGCCTGCAGGGAGAACTAATTAACAAAAATAAATCTAACCCTTAGAACCTAAGTATGTCTGCCAGTAAATTATTAAACTCAACCACCCCATCATTTTGTGCTACAAATGACCTCCTGAAAGCAGCTCTCAATGGACCTCAGCAGGCAATTCTGACAATGCCCTTCATCCAAAGGCAACGATGCTGCCATCCTCAGTATCTGTCTGTCACCCAGGCATGGGGCTCTCACCCTGTATCTGATGGGATTTTTGAGGACTTTTCCAGAGACAGTTAGTCTCCCTGACCCATCCCTCAACTCCAAGGATGGGAAGATAGCACTTCAACAGTAAGGTATTCTTGGGGAAGTGGTGGCTGCCAGTCATTTTCTGGCTCCTGAGAAGGGTCATTGTAAAGAAAGGTTTCCAAATACATCCTATAAAACTTCAGTCACTCTCACACTGCTCAGCAGTCTGCCTGTGCTTATTAGATCATTTTGGTTTCTTTACCATTTTCCTAGGATTGAGGCTTTTTCTTTGCTTTTTTTTAGTTTTTTGTTTGTTTGGGTTTTTTTTTATGTGTTTGGGGTTTTGTTGTTGTTTTTGTTTTGTGTGGGTTTTTTTGTTACTAACTGAGTGCATAAAATACCAGTTTCTGAGATGAGGCTGAGGGACTCCTGTGTCATCCCAGAGTAACTTCACCAAATTCAAGTCAGAGACAACATCAAGTATAATTCAGTTTGGCAGATCTTTGAAATACAGAAACAAAAGCTATTTTCACAAACATTAAATAACATTTTTCCCTTTACTCCTCTTCTTTTACCCTATTTTCCTTTTTTTCCTCTTTTTTGCCAAACCATTATAAAAATCATGTCAGATTTTTAGCCAAACCATTTTAAAGATTTCACTGAATTAAATTTCAAAGACAGGAAAACACCATTCCCAAAACTGCACTTAGAAGTGAAACATACAGAAGTCCCAGACTGATGCCCAAGGCTCCATACATGGCAGGAAGGAAGCTTTAGGTATAATGACTCTGAAGAAAATATTAAATAATTAGACAAGGATTTTGCTCTCATGTCCGCAGAGAAATTGTATTGCATTACCTTTACAACAGAAAATGCATCAATAAAATATATAATGTATATCTACTTCTCAATTAAAAATAAATCCTTATGGTTTATAAAATCCTCTGTGTTCAGTCATCTGTCACACCTTGTCCCACAGAAATGCTGTAGGAAACAAAGTTTTGTGTACAAAGGGCAGATATGCAGAGCACTCACACCCTGCTGTAAACTTCCTCAAAAGGGACAATCTCCTGCCATGTGTGTTTTTACTGTAAAAAGTAGTAAGCTAGTTCTCTTCTAAGTGGTACAAATATACCTGTAAAGCCCTGTTACCCTGAATCCAGCCAAATCTCAGCACCCATAAACTTTTGTGTCTTTGCAAATTCTTTGTTAGCTGGAGAGGGCTAAAGACACCCATTTGATCACCTACTGCAGTGATTCATTGAGCTGTGCTGTCCTTTTTGTTGCAACTGTGTGAACACATTGCCAGAAACATTTTGCTCCTGCACCTTATTTCAGGAGCCTTCTGCACACATTTCCTCTTGCACTGTACCCAGTCTTTATTGAGCCTTCCCTGGTTGGAGCTGAACCCATTTAACTTGATGGGGTCAGCCCAATAAATTACAGGGCTGTTCCTGACAGCTTGGAAGAAGGCATGTGGGAAATGTTCCTTTTGGAAGCCATCAGTAGGAAGTACCCCAGACACACAGATGGAGAGCATGTGTCCACAGAAATTAAATGGGGCTGGGGTAACACACCCAGAATAAAACACTCAGCCTTTTAGTGGTAGAAGACCATTAAAAGAGCTTGGTGATGACACTTGTGCAACCCAATATCTCCATTGATGATGTACACTTATTTCAACCACCTAATGAAATCGGGGGGGTTATTACTTTATTGCTTTCTTGAATTCAAAAGCATATGAAGGAAAAATTAAATGACCATTTTCTCCATGGCTGAGCCTCTGTTTTCAATTGGTATCTTGTTTCATTCATTTTCTTCATGTTTAAATGCTGTTCTACCTCCCTACACTGGCGAAGTTTGAACAAATATACAACCCACCAAAACTTAGAAAAAGGGTTTCTGCTTCCCAGTCTAATCTTATTGATCCCAGTGAAAAGCCATCTTATGGAAAGACTCAGGAAATCTCTTAAGAATGGTCATATATCTGTCCTTACTCAGAAGTCCTCAGAAGTCCTTATAGAATGTGCTTAGCTCCACTTCACTGGAAATTAAGCACATTCCCAGTGCTTAAATTTCCCAGAAGTTAAAATTCTTCCCTTTAGGAGGTTCCCCTTGGTCTACCACCTGCTTGCAGATGATTGGTGTCTTCATCCCTCAGCCACATAGAAGCAACTTTTGCTATGGCAGATGCCAAACCACTAATTCAGCAGTGGTGGAGGGATCAGTGACAGGAGCCTGGGCACCTATTTTTTTAAAATTCAAACTCTCTGAATGTTAGGGGACTGTGGGTTTACTCCAAAATCACATATTGGCAAAAGCAAAAAAACCAAAAACTCTTGAAATATTGAATAGGTCCCTTCCAACCCCTATTCTGTGATTCTGTAAATATCAAGGAGACAGTAGGGGATGGGAAAACTGATGTTTTTCTTGTTTGTCATCTTTGGTGTTCATAAAAGTGGAGTGCTCTGGAAAATAAACACACTTAGGCTTTGCCACAGCCATAGATCTCTGCTCTATCATTATAATGAGACAAATTCTCACCATGTTCCAATTGCTCAGAAGAGGGAAACTGAGGAATTGTGTGGATCATCTGCTGCTGTGCATCCTCAATGGCTGAGGAGCTAGAAGTGCTGAAGCCCATGAGAAGATAAATGTTTCAAAATTCATGTTATCCTGAGCTGACACACCTTGCCCTTACTTGCCTTGCTCTCTTACACCTTCATTTTCAGAGCTACCTGCCCCTCTTTGTTTCCTGTTGTACTTGTAGTACCTCAGACTGATGTTTTGGGCCATCCTTGCACTCAGAGGTGCAAATCTGAAATGGACCATTCCTGGACAAAACATTCTTGTGCCCACATACAAGGGAGATGCTGAATTTTTCCAGCCAAGTAAGGCTTGGTTATTTTTCCCCACCTACACACCTCAGAGGAACAGTGAGTCCATCATTAGTGTTGTTGCACATATTTCAGCAATAAAGTACTTAATGCACTGCTGCAGAAGTGAGAATCTTACAGTGTAAAAATCACTTTGTCACAGAAGGAGCTGGCAGGCTGCCCTGCCTATTGAAACAACAAATTGACACCAGTTATACCCTCAAACTAATGAATCAGCCAAGGGATCCCAGAGGCCTGAGTGTAAGCTGAAGCTGTGAAATGGCATGTGGAAAGGTTACCAATTAATTTATATTGAAAAAATAATGAAAACAATCAACTTCTTGTAGCCTTTAGCAATATTTTGAAAAAATATGATTCTTGTCCACCTACAGACTTTATGGAGACTTTTTCAGATGCTGGAGGAAAACTTATTAATGGAATTTGAAGGCCCACAGGGCTCCTGTTCTGCAGACAGGAAGCACTTATTTTTATAAAATACACTGAATTAAATCCATCTAGGAGAAATGTCAAGTCTCTATTCTTGGGTGCCTATCTCTGGAATCTCCAAATTAGGACTCTACAGGTGACAGAGGTTAGCAAGTCTGCAAGAGAGAGAAAAGACAAGGAATTGGTAAAATAAGCAGAATGAACAGTGACCTCAAATCTAGACCAATTCTATTGATTATTCACATGGATAGGATTTAAATTGTCCTTCCCAATGTCTGTGGTAATTCAGTTTGGAATAATAATGGACAGTGTCCTAGGCAAAGAGCCAAATGTCCCAAGACCATTCCTTGTGAGCCCTTAATTTTCACTTTTCTCACTTCACATCTCTGGCCTCTCCTGCTTCATGGTCTCCATGGGCAGAGCCTCCCTTGGTCCTTTGGATGTGAGCATCTGGCACCATCAAGGCTCTTGATGAGATCAAAAGAAGGGAAGTTTAATTAACACAGGCAAGCCTGCAAGTTCATGCCCAGTCCTTCCTGTGGGATGTGACCTGTGCCTTCCACTCACTCCTTCCCAGTGGAAAAGAGACACTGAAGATCTCAAAGAAGAATTTCTTCTGCATGTGATGGATTTGAAATGCTTTTTAAGGTTCAGATCTGAAATACTCTCCCTGGGCACCAGCTGAACCATGGTAATGTGTCTTGTGTGCTTTCTGAGGTTTCTGCAGATGACAGCTTAAATACCATCTTATAGGGCTCTTGCTGAGGTTTAAGCTGGGTTTTATTTCCCCTTCACTGAAGGTTAACAGGGTACTCAGGGCTGTCCTCTGTGCCTCAGATGACTTGCTGTCACTTTGGGAGATGCAGCTGCTCCACCAATTGTTACTACTGGACATGACCACTTGATTTCACCAGTATCTCAGTCCAGACCCACTGGATCTTGACTTCAGGGACAGACACCAGCTCCTGAAAATGAAGGAAGTCATTCAAAGCTGAGAAACTACTTCCAGCCCTCTACGAGCCCAGTTTGGGGAAGTTCAAGCTCAGCATTCAAACTTCCCATGAGCTGCAAGGGAACCTACAGAAATATCTGACAAAGATAGACCTGGCAGATAAAACTTATAGCTCCAGTAACCATGGGCTCTCCATCTGGATCCTAGGAGTTACCCACCTTATAATTTCTGTCCCTCTAGTTCCTTCCCTATACATCTTTTCTCTACAAGTGCCTGATACCTTTTCTTTCAGAAATGGCCTATGATGTTCAGTAAAGCAGGTGTTGCCCATTTTTGTTTGGCTTTGAATTGCTGCTTCTCTTTCAGATGTGGGGGACAGGGCTTGTGTACACAAACACTTCTTTAATTTTTCGAGCTGTACTATATGATCTAACAGAATTGAACACCTCATTCTGCTAATCTCACCCTGTTGTCCTAGGGATAGTCACACAGACAGAGCTGTTGTATGAGGACAAAATGTGCCCCTGTAACAAGCAACACTCTCTAGGTCTTGGAGATCTGTCTCAGTGACTTATTGCCAAGCTTGTGCAGCAACCAAAAATTAATCCTTTAATGTCTGTATACAATTTTCAAGGTAAAGCGATTCGAGAGCCTTTGACTGTTGAATCACAGGTGGGGGAAAGCCTTCAAGAACCCAGTTAGTCTTTGTCTGGTTGTCCAGAATCTGTTAATTCCCCACAGGTTTGACTGTCCCATCCTTAAAGCCCTTTGGTGGCAGAATATGTGCAGCCTGCTCAAACAACCCAGATAAGTCCATCTTTGTCTTTTTCCTTAGAAAGACTATTTTTACCTGAAAAGGTGTGTGGACTTCTTTATTGACCTCATTTAAACCAATAGCTTGTCACAGTCACCACTAGAGTTCTCAACAAATGTGCCAATGTCTGAAATGTCTCTGCACAGCATTCATTTAATGAACACCTTTGTGCTTCTTTGTACATTAAGGAGTCTTTTTCTTGCACTTTTTTATTGGGAGAAAGACGTGTTACCCATGTGGGAGCTGAACCCATGATCACAGGTTGGGAGATCAGAACCTCGTGCATGAGGCTGCTCATACACAACGTATGACTTGGATTAGAAAAATCTGTTGAAATTCTCTCCCTGCCAAACTCTCTTCCATGAAAGCTAAACTCTTGGACAAATTTTTATGTTTAGTAATTGAGGAAAAATTATGTCATCATTGGAGGGAATCATTTTGGTGCATCTTAGCAGAGGGAGCAGGACAGCACAATACTCTGGATGGATGGATTGAATGCTGACAACATAAATTGGACACCCATAGGGATATTCTTCATTTTAAAGCTGCATAACTGAGAAAAGGTGATCTGCACATTTCTGCAATCAGGGAATGTTGTCTGTTTCCCTATTCTGGCGCCAACTCTGCATTTAAATTCCAACCATATTGTTACAGTCCATTAATTTTTGTAGACTGAAGCTGTTGCAGTGCCACACAGGGAAAATATGTAGCACAGATGTGTTTGCTGTTATGAATTTTTCCTTTTTTTTAATGTTTTTAGAAATAGCTGTAAAATAAAATAATAAAAGCACTCCAAACAATTCATACATGGACTGAAATTAAATCCACATCACTCTCTGACTGGTTGCAGAGCTGTAGTGCTAAAGTTGGGAACACTCCTGCCACCTATTTGCAGTGTAATTAGAGTTCATTTGAAGTCTGATGGAATTTCATTCCTATTCCGAAGGACGTCTGTTGCAATAAATTCATTTCTTGGACCAAAGAAAAACTATTCAAAAAATTAATAGCAAAGGGCAGCTATGCTGCAAGCATCTGAGAGGGGTCTAGCTTGCTCAGCTTTTTATGGATGGAATGCAACTGCCATTAAAAGCAGCTCTAGAGCATTTGCTCAGAGGAACTTGTCCTATAATGTGTTTAGCTTGTTGCAGTTATTCTTTCTCCCTGTGTCACTAATTTTGAACAGCAGGATAAAGGCACTTGGAGGACACCACCACAGCAGGCACAGAGATACTCGTTGTCAGAATAATTCCCTGCATCAGGAGGGTGAGGTAAAAAGGCACAGGGCCAAACCTGGCTTGCATTAATACCCCTGTTAGCACATGACTTATAGAAAAATACCAATAATGCTTGAATGTGGTCCCTCCTGTGGTCCTCCTGTGCCCTGTGTACCAGCAAACCCAAAAGAGTTTGCAGAAATGACACGGCAAATTAGGCACTCCCTGCCATGCTTTTTCCATTTGAGTTTGTTGCATGAAGTAGGAAAGATGTGAATTCCTTTAGGTTCCCTCCAGATCTGGGGTGTCACTGCTGTTTTATGTGACTATAGTCATATATATATAGTCATACATATTTATATCAGGTTTTGCCTTTTTTTAACAAAAGAAAGATTATGGACTAATGGAAAATCCATTGTAATTTTCTACTCATCCCTTCATCCAAAAGGGTATTTTTATACCCCCAAAAGTTAAATTAAACATTCTTCACAGATATACATGATATCTTCTATATACACCATACAGACATCTATCTACATGCTTACAGCAAACATATCCCTACACGTACATAATTGCCAATTAGTATTGAATTAGCACAGGAAACAGAAAATTAGTAGATTTTAATGCCAGCACTAGTATCTTGACAGCTGTACAAGTTTAATATTGTATTACATCTCACCACAGACAGCAGGAGTAACTTTATTGCACCAAAAGAAACTGATACACACTTTGTAGGTTCCGTTGTGTTTATAGTATCCTTTCCATACAGTTTCATGCCTTTTTTTTTTTTTTTTTTTTTGGTAAGGCTTTATTCAACTCAGCTTGGCAAGTGCAGTCGTCATGGTCCTGTTGACTTAATAGGGTGATGACAATTTGCATCTTCAGAGGAGGAATCCCAGGAGAAAGAGAAACTTCCTTCAGAGAAAAGTGCTAGCATAGCCAGAGTTTATCAGGAAAACCTGCACAAGCAAGTGTAGGCCCTAACAAAATGCACATATTGCATTGATTTTCTGCTTCACTGAGAGAAGGGAGTGACTACACTAAATACAATTTCTCCCACAGTATCTGGAACATACTTAGCTGTGTCATCAGAAGTAATTTTTAACAAAATGAAGACTTTACCATAGCTATTAAAAGTGTAGCAATAAAGCAAAAAGTCTTATGAGGTGGTGACATAAGTGGTCATGATTAATTTTTATGAGAAAACAATACGGTGAAGACTGAGCCAGACTCTTCCTAGAGGTGCACAGTGGGCAAGAGGCCATGGAGACAACTCACAAGAGTAGAACTTCCAGCTAGGTATTAAGAAAAAATCTCCCAGTAAGGGTAGTCAGCAATTTGAGCAATTTGCCCAGTGAGGTTGTGCAATGTCTATTGTCTAATGAGGATATTCAAAACTCAGCTGGAATAAGTCCTGAGTAACCTGATCTAAACTGGCTCTGTTTTGAGAAAGTGGTCAGACTATGTGATTTTCAAAAGTCTCTTCCAAACATTCATTGTTCTTTCATGACTCTGTGATGAGATTTAGTTAATTCACAGGAGTAAAACAGCTTTGCTGTATTCCCAGTTCTTAAACAGGCTTCTCTGACAGAGGCAGGAAAGCCACAGAAATTCTCAGTTTTAGTTTTCCTACGTGAAAAATGGAAACTAAAGCATTTGTCTAATCACAGTGGCATTTGTGTAGTGTAAACCATCATTGTCTACCAAGTGCTTCAGGTATTTGGAGGGCTGATACCATAGACAAATTTAAACACATTATGAATAGCCATTAAATAGTAAGAGCAACACTTGAACTTGTTTTTAGAAATCATATCTATCCTGTCCATTGGCAAATGGATTACAATTCCTGATGATGTCCTTTCAAGTATTGCCTGGAGAGCTGGGACAAGCTCTGGGTTGCCTATGACTCATCTGTGAAGTTTGTGCTCTCCAAAATAGGTGATTTTTCATGCCTTCACCTGCCCCATTACATCAAGCCTGCTTGAAACCTGGTCTGAAAGTTTGCAGGTGCCAAATGAAGGTGAAATAGGTCCTTAGACAAATAAGGGAATTCCCATTATTTGGAGTACATGACTGGTATCTAAGTAGGCTTATTTTATTTCTGGTCATTGACTAAAGAGATACCTTGAAATCTGGTGATTAGTAGGTGACCAGCAATGAATCCCAAATAGGCAGCAGAGGAGAGTGAAGAAAGACTGAGCTAGATGTAACTACTCTATCTCACTTCTACAGGGCAGGTATTTGCAAAAGCTGAAGTTCACCTCACTCCAGAAGAGGCGTGGAGAGCACTTGAGAACCACTTAGATCCTTAAAATGGGACTTAAGCGGGACTTAAGGGCTGTTCCAGCCATCTGTGTGGATGAGAATACCACCTACAAAGAGCAGCATGGCCCAGACAAAGACCTGTTCATGGGAGAGCTCACAGATAATGAGTAACAAGAGGTTTAAATGCAGCTGAGATGGATAACTGACCAGAACAGGAAAGAGATGCTCAATGCTTTAGCTTGGCTCTGCATCCTGCCCATTGTACATGTGTGTGGAGGGGAGAGGGGGTGTTTGCATGTATACAGGCAGAAGAAAACACTTATAAAACATGCACACACACACACACACACACACAAAGTTATAATTGTGATGTCCTTAGCATGCTTGGGAAGGTTGAATGAAAAATAATGTCAGACTTGTTCTGTATTCAGCTATGGAGAAGGAGAAATGCTGTTGCTAATAAAGGCAGATTTGGCAGCTGCAGAGCCTTGGCAAGGGTACAGAGTTCCTTCGTGTGCTACTGAATAGCTCCAGCTGTGCACAGCTTGAAATGTGTCTTGAAAGCACTGAAAGACAGCTGTCCTGCTCACTGCCCTGCTTGCCTGGCTGAGAGAGGATGGGGACGCTTTTAATTGTAAGTTTATGCTGTACTTTGGGTTCTTCCCCTGCTCGTTCTCCCTTTTCCTGGTGCAATAACATAAAAAGAGGATGTGTGCATGGGACAGCCAGCAGGTAGGAGTGACACAAATCAGCCCAATATAGGATAATGGCACGGCAGATTTGATCCAGGTCCTGCTGTTGGCAGACAGAGAGAGAGAGATGACTGTCAGAGGCATGCTGTGCATTATTGCAGGGTTTTTATATTCACCCAGCTCAGTCAATCATTGGGATCCTCTGTTGTTCTGGTCCTCCAGGGGGATAAGATGAATGTTTTTCTTTTTGTACTGTGTTTACAATGAAGTAAGCAAGGTGGGAGATGAAAAGCACTACAGTGCTTTATGTCCCAGTGGAGGATGGTCTTCTGCCTCTTGCAAAAATGTCAGCAATGTATTAGGGAAGAGATCTCAGGAGTGGCAGCCGTGTCTCCCACTCTAGCAGAAAAGCCCAGAGCCATGTCTGCCATGCCTTTCAGAGTTTGCTCATCTCTACAAGAAACTCAGTCAGCAGGATTAACCATATAGTCACATTAAAGATAAAGCTTCTTCTGACCATCAGAGTGGGCACAGCTCCATTCTCACTGTCATCCTATCATCCAGCCCCACAGTGCAACAAGATGTTTTCCTCTCTTCTCTCCATGGAGATGCTGCTGAGAAACCTCAGTGTTCTGATGGCTAGAAGTCTTCTTCTTGTTTCCAGGTGCAAGTTTATTTACAACCATTTCCTATTCTTTTCTTCTTATGCCAGTGTTGTTTGAAACAGCTTTTCTTCCTTCAGGTGTTTCCCTGAAACCTTTTGTCTAGGTGAGTAAATAT
The DNA here is from genome assembly GCF_023055355.1 of Agelaius tricolor. Classification (NCBI taxonomy): domain Eukaryota; kingdom Metazoa; phylum Chordata; class Aves; order Passeriformes; family Icteridae; genus Agelaius; species Agelaius tricolor. The sequence continues at coordinate 5,595,899 of NW_027269284.1, forward strand.
GTGGGCACATGGGTATGTGCACACACACTGTGAAAACTCTGCAGAGAGCTACAGACACCTTCACTTCTCACATGAAGCAAACCTGAGGAATGTCTGCCCAGTTAAACTTTCTCCTCCTGTTTTTGAAGTCCATTAAAAGTCTTCCATAGGGAAAGCCCATGTTCTGTTGCCCTGGAGAGCCCTTGTTAAAGCACTGCTGCTACTTCCCCTTTGGAGTCACCGTCTCGGTGCCATGAGCCAAGCAGGATGATCTGGGCAGCTCTAAAGGAGGGCCACGAGACTCTGGGTTGACTAGACTGACTCAAATGCCTTGTTTAGCCTAGATCAAGGTGGGAAATTTTGGTCATGCTTTCCATTACCATCTAAAATCAATTTTTCCAACAGGGAAAAAAGTGTCAGTGTCAACAAGCTGTGAAAAAAAAAAAGACAGCTATTTTTCCAAAATGTACAGTAAAAGAATTTTTCTTTCTTCTCTACTTGCTCACTGAACACCAGGATAAAGGCAAATATGTTGTTGCATCCAGGGTTATCCTTTCAGGTGACCTGTAGGGTCAAAAGTAGGGTTTGGTTTAGGGTAGCAGGTTGATGGAGAGGCCATGGGACTGGGCAGGAGATGCACTGCCTAGAAGTGGAGTTGCTGGAATATAAAATAGGGAGTTAAAAGAAATCCTGGGGAATGGGCCAGTTTAATTAGAATTCTAGTGGGGTTATAAAAAAATGCATCAACATGCTGTTCCTTAAGCATTGGGACTTAGGGAATATTTCTTGGGCTTCCTGTGGCTCCCTTCCATGTGGATTCTCTCATGTTGAATAACTGTGCTGAACTCAGTGTGACTTTTTCCACTAGTTTAGTCTCTGTCCTGTACCCCACTGCTAATTTTCCTAAATATTTTAAAACATAATACTGTGATGCCTTTTCCTTTCCTTCAAACTGCACTGGAACCAGTCAACAGACTCAGTAATTATTAAATGGGGGTAAACCTGACAGACAAACAAACAACCAGAGCACAGCTGCATAATACTCATTTCCTCAGGAAATGAAGCAAAATATTACAAACAAAGTCCATTTATTAAAGCTATGTAATAATTTAATAAAAGAACGTCAATGTTCCCCCACTGAGACCTTACTTGGCTTTTAGGCTGCCCTTTTTGTCTTTCTTTCACCTTCCTCTGAAGATTAAAAGCTTGATTGCAGCTGGAGATGGGACATAAAGATTGCCTGAAAGTGTCAGGCCATACCAAGCCAAGCCTGAGGATCACACACACCTGGTTAAACTCCCTGCCAGGTGCTGGGTCTGGGAGGAATTGCTTCCCTTCCTCTGCAGAATGGGGGATTGTCCCCTTCCCAGCCTCATCTGTGAGCTTGTATTTAGGGAATTCCCCGACACTGCCAGAGCTAAACACATGTCTGTGTTCCCCTATGGAATGTTACTGCTCCAGAGACTGAAGGAAACCCAACACTGAAGCTCTGGCATGTTTTAGTATTTATTGGATCTACTCTGTCTGCCAAGATCACCTGCAGTGGCAGAACGGGGGCCCTGGTGACTCAGATGGGACTTTCAGGGACACAGTTCTTATGAGTTTTGATGGTGGGGGTTGCAATGGTGCCCATGGCTTGTCCCTTCATCTCTGAATGATGGCAAAGCACAGGCTCAAACACTCTCCACCAGCAACTGCCAGGGACTTTCCTCAGCTTTCCTTAAATTCCTCAGAGAATTTAAGAAAATTCTCTGAGTTTTGGAGAGAAGAGATTTTAGCCTCATAAATTTGTTATGAGGATTAAATTAGTGATATTTACATTTTAAAAATTAATTATATTTTTGTCACCTCATTATATCAGCTCCACATCTTTTGAGATGCATTTAATTGTATGCTACTATTTACTAATTCTCTTCTTAATGATTTTAATTGCAGCTATACTTGAGATGTGTGAGATGCTTTCTAGAAATGGAAGCAGGTCTTGCTTTAAGAAGCTTATTCTGAAATAGATGAGGCATATAAGCATCTTGTTATATGATATATATATATATGTAATCTAAATATATAAAAATAGCACTATTAGTAGTGATTCATAATATGCTATAGCAGCTATAACAGCATCATCAAACACAGGCAATGCTTTTAATCCATTAGATGCTCTAGCAGGAACCAAACCATCATTTGGCAATTTAAATATTCATTGTTTGATGGGGCACACGAACATTTTTCTGCACAGAAGTCCAATGTAATGGGAGGGCACCTCCAACAAGAATGGAGGATGGGCATGACTGTTTATCTCCAGTTGCTATGTATGAGAAGTTATTCACACAGCTGGTCACTTTTTGTTGGTCACCTGTCTTACAGGAGTTGCCAAGGTGGTGATGTTGCAAAGAGATAAGACTGGGGTGTCCCTGGCAACCTGCAGAACACTCATTTGCTGAGCAAACTTAAAATCCACCTACTTTAGCACAAAAGTGGCATTTGAAACTCTCAGCAAGTTATCTAAAACCTCTATTTTATGGTAACACTTCCCCATTCCAGTCTGTGAAAGCTGGAAACTAAAATTTTCACTAAGTCCAACATTCATTGGAGTTGCTGAAAGGATTGAAAAGCATTTTCCAGCATCGGATGACGAGCAGCCAGAAAATATAGTGACTTGCTGAGCAGTCATAACTTTGAAATGAGCTCCAGCTGAGCTCAGGGAGGTGATGTGTTATCTGGGACACCCAGAGCAGATGTCCACCCTGCACAGTAATGTGCCAATGTGCACTCACAGCCTCTTCCTGACCCCTAAGGAGCACTCTACACACTGTAAGTGTCCCTGTAGCATCTCTAAAACAGAGAGGAGAGGATTCAACTTATCTGCTTTAGTGATCAAACTTTAAATTTGTCGATCCAGGCTCGTAATCCAAGGTGCATGTGGTGGCAGCACAGTCATCTTCTCTGGTTTATAGACACACAGGAGGATCAGAGCTTAGAGGAAAGGGGGACATTGGTACCTCACATAGGAGACTTAAGTTTGGTGGGGTGCAGCTGGGACTGGTTTTCCTGAAGCTCTCCAAAAGAGGTGGAGAGAAATTTGTTCCTCCAGACCTTCCTTTAGGGGTGTAGCCTAAATCAGATACTCTGAAGCACTCTGGAAGACTCTTCCCTCTCTGGTGGCTACAGATGGAGTCTAAGGAGCTCAGCCTATTCATCCAAATGTAGAGGAGAGCAGGTACCATGAACATCCCCAGAGAGGGGAACCTGGAACGTGTCCAGAGTCCCAAAGCAGTTTGTGGCTGGGTTCCATGGCAGCCTTGACCCTCTCCCATGGTGTCATGATGTTACAGACAGCAGCCTATGCAAAAATGTTTTAGTGGAGACAACTGGACACTTGGTGGGGACAAACTGGAGAAATTAATAACCTCCCCATAGAGACAAATGCCCTACATTCAGGGGAGGACAGTAAAAAAAGAACTTTCACCTCACTTATAAACTCCAATTAGTGTCAGAGTTACAAATACTAAGAAACTGCGAAGGAGTCCAAATAAAAGATAAACGCCTTCAATCTTTAAATTCATTCATAGGCTGTGTCTCAGCATTTTTCTTCAGGTCTCACATACTTGAAAGCTTGCCAGCTCTTTTCCAAGCCTCTTAATCATTTGGACTAATAAAAATATTATCTCTTTCTATAAACCATGGTTTTCTTGTATACTGAGGCCATCACAGCTACAACATCCATCTGTATAACTCCTCTGCTCACTGAAGTAACCAGTGACTGGGTTTTTGTCCTTTACAAAAGCTCTTTCCAGCCTCTGGGTTTGTAACCCCTCAACCACAGAGGAAGGACTAGCAGGAGCCAAACCCCACACCTGTGTAAAGGCAGAACAAGCCTTTGTCACTGTGCTCATTCCTATCAGTGCACGAGCAGGAGGTTCAGGATGTAAAGACACATGTTCATCAGCACAGCTTAAACACATGGAGGTGCAGAAACAAGCTCTAACAGAGTTGAAAGGTTGAAAGCAAATTCAAGTGATTTGGCACTACTCATTTCCAGCTCCCTGGAGCTTCCTGAACTAAGCCAGTAGAAAATGTGTAATTCCACACCATTCAGCACAGACACGAAGCAAAGAAGAAGATCTTGGTCTGTAACTGACTTATTACTAAGACCCAAGATTCTGGCAAGAATGGATCTGCTTTGGAATTTGAAGGCCAAACATAAACTTCTCAAATATGGAAGCTTCATGTCAGATGATTTATGTCAAAATCAAGTTGCACAATTATGTGCAAAACAAAGCATAGGGTGGATTTGGGGGTTTGGTTTGTTTTGGTTTTTTTGAATGTCAGGCAACAATGGCATTACCAAAGACCTGATTTGTCTTGATAAGTTTGGAACATCCTAGAGATCCAGCCTGATTCAGAGATTTTAGCACTTCACAAACCAGCATGCAAACACTGTCCCTGACCTAAAACCCAAGAAAGCAGTACTGCCAAAAGCCTGGGAGATGGAGGAGACAAGGAAGTGCACCCCACATCGATGTCTAGATGTGAATATAACCAGAGTGACTGGCAGGTGTGTGGTGGGGAACCTCTGACTGGGCAAACAAGAGCCTGCTCCCCTCTGTACCCATGAGCTCTTTGAAGCCTCACCAGTCTGAGCAGCTTTTCTGGCCTTTCCATCTCTCAGCCCACTTGCTGCCTCTTCAGAGCAGAGGGACCTCAGCTTCACCTAACCCAGGAAAATAAACCTGTTGCTGGATAACAAAACTGTTAACATAATTATACAGATGGGAACCAAAGCAAAGACAGGCTGAAGGTGAGATCCAGACAGAGAACCATTGTCAGTGTGAGATGATTCTGCATTTTGAGTTCTTCACTGTTCCACTTGCTTAGGTGTCTTTATCAGGTAGTTTCACACTGTATTTACTTGGAAGAAACACAGGAAAGCTGGAACACATGTTCTGAGATGGCAGCAAGGTCTCTGTGCATTTACTGCACAGCCACATCTTTCATGATGCCAGAAAATTGTGACCTCATGACAAACTTTGTCAAGTATGCAGTCAGCCAGGAGCCAGTAATAGCAGTGGTGTCTAAACCACCAAAAAAAGGACAATTCAAGACAGAGAGAACTGATATTGCTTGTAAAGAAGTCAAATTAAGCCAATTCATAAACACAGACATTCTTATTAAAGTGCCTAAACTAACACATCTTGCTATTTCCAGCATTCCAGTACAGCACATATATCCTAAACCACAAGGCAGAAAGGATGGGGTTTCTAACCTCATCGGCAGCATGTTTTTTATAACACCACACAGCTCATGAAAAGCTTGGCATGCACTGCTGGATTCATTCATATCCATTAGAGAAGACCAGATGAGCCTGACAGTTTTATTTTCACTTGAAGATCTCTCAGTACAGCAGGCTGTCCTGATGGCATCAGGCCCCCCCTGACAACTGAAGTATTGCTCACAGAGAGGAATCAGAAGGACCACAATGGACTGAAAACAGTGGTGTAAAATTGCATGGAATTTGCACAGAAAGAATGTGCAAGCTAAAGCTACAAGCTTATCTCTTGGTCCAGAGGGGATAGAAGATGATGCTTCACAAATTTTCAGCTACCTTTGGATTGAGCTTTGAAAACAAGGATCCTGCTTGTGTTTCCAGGATTTTCGGTGAAACTTTTTCAGAGCCCCGTGGTGGTCCTGGTTTGCACCAGGAGAAGCAAATCCTCTTTGTTATTTTCCTTCTGACTGCAACCTACTGTGACTTCATATAGAAACAGTTTTAAGTGCTGGATTGCTCAGTTCCGTGACTTTATTGCTCCTATCTGTAATTTAATTCTGAGGCATTCAGAAATATTTTAAGTGCCTGCTGATATGCTGGAATAGAGAGAAGAATGCAAAAATCAATATTCTTGGTTACTGCAGTTTCCATAGGAAGAGGCTACTATGTTTCTGGGAAGAATACAGCCAGTTTCAAGGGATGCATTGAGAAAGTAACTCTAAAGACATTTATGAAGAGACAAGATCTTGATGCTGTACTTCCACTGGGTCATGCCTTGCATTTCTCCAGGTGTCCCCACAGATTCCAGTGGGAGTCTGTGGAGTGATGTCTCTTTAACAAAAGTATCAGAACCTGGTAGTTTAGGCTTAGTCTGTGGTGTTAGATTTGTTGTTAAAATCAAGAAGATTCTGCTAGATTGGGACCTTTATTAAGTATGGAGTTAAGTTTTCTCTCTAATTTTAGAGTCTTCTGTTCTCCATTCTCATTCCAAGATAACAGTGTTAAATATTTTTAATGACAGAGATGCTGATGAACAGGCTCTTCACTCAGGCTAGAAACAGAAAATAAATCAGATTCTGATATAAAGGCACTTCATTGAAGTTGAGGGAGATATATGAATTTCTGTTCACTGTAGTTCTATCCCCGTGATTGTAATTTTCTTAGAGTAAGTGATTTCCTATGTTCATAGTAGTGAACTACCTGTCTATTGACTCCAGCAGCTTGATTCTGTCTTCTGACTTTAAAAAATAGACATTTTTAGTCATTTAGACTTTAACACTTTGGATGAGATAGGATTGCTGCAATTGTGTTCATATAGTCCATTGCCAGGAAAGCATCAATCCTCTGTAAAAGAGGCCTAATTTTTTATCAAATCAGTTTTTAAAGACTTCTGTTGCTGCATATTCCACAACAATTCTGAGACAAAAACTAATGAATGTAGTTACCTTGTAGAAGTGGAGTGATGTGGCATTATGCCTTTAAAAGTCATGAATCTTCCTAGAGTTTTGTCCACTTTTAAATGTTCTCATCAATTTTGAGATTTCAGTCTGGCTTTTCCAAAAGCATTGTGCATCCTCAACTCATATTCATTTTCTTGAAAATTTTGCTATTGCTCTTCCAGAGGCTTTCTCCCACAAAACCACAGGCAAATTCAAAGCTCCTTTTCACCTTTGAGAGAGTATGTTGGTTAGCAGGCAGGACAGGGACTAAGATCTTTTTAGCAATGAGTCAAAAAAACAAAACAAAACAAAACAAAATAAAACAAGTCCAGAAAAACTCACTCCAGAATGACTGCACAGGCTAGAGTGACTACCAACATGTGTATGAAGTCCAGTGGGCAGTGGACTGGGAGAAAAAGTTAATATTTTCTCCTTTTTCCCCCACTCCTGCTGTTTCATTCATTCTATATAAAGTTTTTTGCACACTGGGAAGCTCAGTCACCGTAGGGCTTAGCTCAGCTAAGTGGCTCAAAACAACACTTACTCTAAACTACACCTGGAGTCATTCACAGACAAAATTAAACTGGGAGGTAAGGACTGAGATTATACCAGCAAAACCAAGACTGAACCAGCATCTCTGTTGATTCAAATTTTGGGCAGTTCCAGCAGCCCAGAAGGAGTCCCATGACTGCCAATATCTCTGGTCTAGCCAGGGCACACTGAAATGTTGGCAGGGAAGGTCCAGTCTGTACCTCGCTGGCAGAGTTTGACACTTCAGAGGATCAGCATCAAAGGCACATCTCCCCATGCTTTGCTTTTGCATCAAGAACTGTGAAAGTTCTCTTTGTAATCTGTGTTTTTACCAAGCTGCCTCTCCCCAAAGAGCCCTAAAATACTTTGCAAGCCAAAGGCCTTTTTTGGATCTGTCTTATATTGGTATAAATGAAAATTACCCTGATGGTAGATCAGAATCAGCCCTTTGTGTAAACAGCATTCTTGAAACTCAGCCTTCTCTTGGGCAGAAATCAATCAGGCTGCTTGTTTAGCCTTAACCCTCCTGTCATAAGGAATAAACTTATTGCAGTGGGAATTGAGAGGGTGCATCCAGAAACCACTTTATGTTTGATGCTCTTGGGTTGATGAGGTAAAATTCCTCAGGACAGGAATGACCTCTTGGAGGAGGTCAGAAATTGCAAATATCAGAAATGCAGTACAGCAAGAGGATGTCAATGCCAGGGTCTCTCCTTGGTTTTAGTGCAGATGACCTTGTGAATTCACACTTTGCTGCAGAGGTAACCAAGTGCTCGGGCATTTTCTTACAGAGGTGCAGACTCCAGTATCAAAGACTTGTGTCTCCTGACCAGAGACTTACATTCTCCATTTACATTCTTTTTAGAGCAGCTCACATGCCCACAGGGATGCATTGACATGCAGTTTGAAAACCCTTGGCTGAAATCACCAGCTTGTAGCACAGCTGGGGCTTCTGAACACTGCTGTGATGAAGAACAAAGAAATAATGTCTAGAGGGAAAGAAGAAGAAATATTGATAACCAAGTGACATGGCTTCTATTGAGCTTTCAAGCATTAGTTTTCACCAGTGCCTGCATTTGCCTTCATGGTTTCAGCATCCTTCCTCTTTAAAAGCCATCTGGGGACAGGGACAGTCGTCCACTGAAATTTGTCTATAGATAACTGAAAATGAAAAAAAGTGGGAAGGAGGAAACAGAAACAGGTTGCAACCTTTTTCCTCTTTTCCTCCTTATTTCACTCTACATAAGTCTTAAATTGCTCAGTAGGAAACTCTTCCCATGGGATATCCTGGGGCATCAAAATGTCTCATTTTAATTCACTGGCATTTGTTAGCCAAGGTAGAAAAAAAGCTGGAGTGCACATGCATGTGTAGGGGGATATGAAAACAAAATAAACATACTAAGGCAACTCTAGGGAACAAAAGAAACAAATAAATATTTACCTGGGTTTGCCTTCAAAGCAGGAACATTAATAAGGAGTTTGGTCTCTCTTTCTTGTGGGGTGTTTCTGGATTTTGCACTATAAAAACATCACATGGAAAGCATAGAGAAAAACAGGTTCCTGACCTGGGTTCACATTCTTCTTCCCCTTTAAACCCTTCAAGTAAAATGCCCCTACCTTGAAAGCACAGAGCACATTCTGAGGTCCTTATTGGAGAGCTCAGATCTCTCCTTGCCTTCTCCCCAAAAGGGTTGCTAAAACAAACACTGATGTGCTGTAAATAAATCCAGGATTATTTTCCCTGGAAAGATATCTGAGGATCACGGGCAAGAGCAGAATGAATGTGGAGGAGTGTTTCAAACCAGAAGGAAAAGATATGCAGAGTTTTAGCTAACTTTAGTTAACTAAATCAAAGGGACAGATCCAAAAGACCCAGTGGGAGCGGTGCGGACAACAGCAAGAACTCTGCTGCTAGGAGTCATTCCCACCAGCTCCTCCATTAGTGATGAACGAACACTCCTGATGCCTGAGTGCCTTGGTACAGGAGGATCCAGGCAGAGCTGTGGGGCTGCTCTTGCTGAGCAGCAGGGATGGGTTGTGACGATGTGGCTGCAGGCAGCAGCTCTGCTGTGGTGTCAGACGGCCCCTGGAGAGGCTGGGCTGACGCCTCGCAGCCCGCTCAGACGGAGCCGCATTCCCCCGTGCTGGTGGCAGTGACACAGCCACCACAGCAGCTCATACCAGCAGCATCTGAAAGCAATAAAGCAAAGCAAAACTGCGGGGAAGCGTGAGCTGCAGGAGCCCGGGTGGGAGCAGCCAAGGCGTTTGGTTGTATGGAGAGAATTCATTAGCAGTTGTTTTTGTACTGAGAGACATTCCAGCGCTGGAGATAAGGTTCCTGTTGAGATATTTCCTTGTCATTCATAGCTTTTAATCCCTAATTTTCATGTCTATTTGTCTGCTCTCCGACACCAGACTCATCTCTTCCCTCTCTTACCAAATGACTTTGCAATAGCAAACTTCTCGGGGATTAAGAGTTTGTACCACTACGATGAGCATTCACAGCCCCTCCAAATATCTCCATTCCTGCAGCAAAAGGACAAGGATTTCCCTCCACCAGTGCAGACCCAGTGCTCAGAGCAGTTTGGCAGGACAGAGGCTCATAGCACACCCTGGAAATGTCCGTCCTGTGAGGGCAGCAGGACTGGTACCCATTCCCATGGTAAAATGGCCTGGAAAGCAGACCCTGGAAATGTGCTTAAGCCCAAATTGCTTAAACTTGACTCAGGAAAGTCTCTTTAGTTAATTTGTAGTTCATGAATGCATTATATTTTGATTGCACTGAGAGAACTCTGCAAACCTTCCTTGGAGTCTGATTCACAGGAGAATTGCAACCTGAAATATTTAATACAACCAGACACCTGGGCTTCTGAAATACGAGGGGATTGGAGCATGAAGTCCATTATTTCCAAAAAGCCCATCTAACCATGGAAGGGAGATGGAGCAGCAGCAACAAAAAAATCTGGGAATTTTCTCCAGAGTTAAAAATGGAAGTTCAAGTCTTGTCAGTGCTGCTGGGATAGTCAGTAGTCCTGAAGACATTGGTGTCCCTAATAATTGGCCAAGGGTGTCAAAGGTCGATGCCTATTTTGCTATGCCACTTTCACTTTGCTGCATAGAGCCTCAGACAGGCCCATGTGAGCCTAACTCAGGAGATCCTCCAAGGGAATTGGTATTCAAGGGAGTTTGAAGCCTTGGGAAGGATACCAAACTCCTCTCTTTGGAACAGGATTTAACACAGATTGAAAATCTTCCATACACTTCAAGGTTTTCTGCTTCATTCCCAGAGATGCTTTGCAGGCCTGTCAACCCTGATTAAATCATTCCAAATAATTAAATTGTTTTTGAAAGTGATTTGTCAAATATATACATATATATATAATTTGTAGCTTTCATGATCGCAGTAATACATCAAGTTCCTGAAAGTCATTGAGTCCTGCATCAAATTGCTTTCAGTCTAAATGGTTTTATTCTGTTCAATTGGGTTATAAAACCTTGGCCACCTAGTGAATCTGGTAGTGGCTATAAATCTCTGCAGCTGGGAAACTGGAAGGCAGCCCTGCCTACCTTACAATGAGAAGAAACCCTGCTTCCCATTCCAATTCAGCAGTGCCTGCAGAGTATAAAGACCTTTCTGAGCAAAATCCTTCAAAATTAGTAATAAAGAACCGAGGGGAGCCCGGGGAAGAACACATAATTATAGATGTTGTTTGGAGGGCTCTGCTGTACTTTGAAGGACATTTTGAAAGACATAGCAGTGATGGGATGGGATTTTTGCTCTGCAAGAGCAGGGTGTACTGACAGCACCCATGAGCACCACTGTACCACCAAGATATATCACTCTGTTGTAGCCACTGCTTGTAAGGCCCTTAGAAACCCAGTGAGGTACAGTGAATGTTGCTGAACATCCATTTCCCAAGGCTATTGAAATAGGATTTTTTTTTTTTATTTTTGGTGAATGGCCAATGAATAAAACAATCCTGACGGAAGAAAACGAGCCAATTCCTGGCTTCTGTGTTAGGACTGAATAAAGAGGATCAGCTCACACAGTAGGTGAAAAGGATACAATATACTTGTGATTAACTGGTTGCCTTTTATCCCATTTTCTTTTAATTTCCATGTGGTCAGGTTTTTTTCCTTCAAAAAATTATTATACGACCTTGTATAACTTTGAGGTCAAATTAATGGCTCTATAGTTACCCAAAACATCTAATTCTCTTCCTGCTTTTCTTATTTAGCCATGGGGCCCAGACCCTATTTACCAGTTACATGAACTACCCACGACTGAATGAATGCATCATTGCTGCTGAGCTAGCCAATTCACACTCTTCTCCTTCCAGAATTTGGGGACAGAGTCTATCTGTCCCCAGGTCTCCTTTCCTCCTCCTATGTGGTCATTCTCATTCTTATAGCCTCATCCTCATTTCCTTTCATTTGCAAATTCATCCAAGTCCTTAACCAAGAGGAAAGTGGTGCTGTCACAGGCAGCTGAGCCAGGCTGCAAGGGGAAGGAGCTGCCTCTCTCCTCCTTCACCTCCCCATGGCCTCACTCATCCCTGGCACCAACCTGGGTACTTGTGGATCAGTTTTCCAAGCTGATTCAACTTGCTAAAACAGCAGAAAAATGCTTTTTTGGGGTGGTTTACTAAGGGGTTAAGAGCTGGTGCAAGACATGGGGTGAGGCTTCGTCACTGTGGTGGGGAGATGGGAAAGCACAGCAGAGCCTCTGCTTGCTGGCAGAGACCAGTAATCTTTTAAGCCATCTCACCCTATCTCACAGAACTGCATCCTGAGGCAAAGCATTTATCCAGTTTTGGTGCCATATTTTTAATCTCCATGTTCTTTCTCTCTTATTCCTCCTCCAGCTCAAAACCCGTCTGGTTTTGATTTAAATTTCCTTTGCAAGGTTCAGCTCAGCTTGACAGTTGGCAATTCTCACAAGCTGTCTATGCTTTCTGATCTCTAAGGTGTGCCTTTTTGCTGGTCAGATATGGTTTTAGTCCTTGTAGCCCTTTGCTCTGCCCAGTTTGAAGGGGACCTTGCATTTGATTCAGTCTGGAGCCTTCCTCTGAAATATTGGTCCCCTTCCTGAGCAAATGGTTTTTTTTCACCCCCCTTGCCTGTAAAGTACCCTGCACACAACAGTCCTAGAGCTCTTCAACAAATTTGCCCCTTTGGACCTAAGTTGCAGATCCCTCTTTTAACACTTTCATTATATTTACATGGATTCATGTCATGATCACAGGTCCAAAGTCATTGTGTTCTCAAGAGGTCTCACCATCTACAAAATCAAACCTAAAATCTCATCATCTTGTGTTTGTTGCATAACTGAGTGAATGAATGAGTCAGCCCACACTCAGGCTGCATGGGCCTTTTCTGATAGCATTTATTTTCCAGTGCATGTGAGCAGAATTAAAGCTTCCATAATGATACAATTCTCACTTGTGTACCTATTGATCTCTCTCTGTTTGTCTCCCTCTCTATCTCTCCCTCCATACAGGAAGGCAGTCTTAGCTTATACTCCAGCCTAGGAACCTATAGGAAGTTGATGGAATGACTCAGTCTCAATGTCTTTAGCCATCTTACCCTATATCACTTGGACTCAAATGGGTTTTGCTCTGCCCATGCACTACCTGTGCCCTGGCAATCTCTCCTACCATCAGTGTACAGCATTACTTCTCCCTCCAATCATTGTTTCTGCCTCTCCTGACCAGAACCTATCCCTCATTACCTGCATTCCACAACCAGTGCCATTCCAAGATCCCTCTATTGTCCTTACAACATCCAGTGCTATATCCTGCTTTGGTAGTTAAATCCCTCCATTTTATTGCTAATGCCTCTTTAATCAATAGAAAAGTATTTCAATGCTTTTACTGGCCAGTATAGTTTTTCTACCCACATCAGACAAAATCTTTTTATTATCAAATTATCTGTTTGATAATACCTTGCAGCAATAATTTTTTCTTTCCACAAAATCCATTTTACTGTCCCACATCCCAGCACACACCATTTTTCCATTATGCACTGAATCTGCTTTCCCTCTGTGCTGCATCCAGGTGTAAGAATTTCATAGATATCTCCCCAACTCTCTTGCTCATTTCTCATGAGGTTTTCATACCTGCTAATTTTATTCCTACAATACCACTCTCTCTACTGAGGTGAGAGCTGAATTCCACTGGATATTCCACTGAATATCCTTTTCCTTAGTAATGCCCCATAATCAACTGTCTTAAAATCGTCCTTCTTGATGATTATTGAGGCACTTGCTGACCTCCACATAGTGACTTTTGTACCCTTTCCAAAGGCTCATCCAAGACTTACTTCATATGTCTCTCCTAAGTGAGCATAATTATCCTTGATTCCCTCCCACATCATTTTGGGACTTGCTTTAGCTTCTAAATGCTCATTGTAGTTCCCACTCTCCTCTGAATATGTCTGGAAATATGGGAATTAACTGGCCAAAGTAATTTCCTCTTTCTGGCCATTGAGGCAACCAGGGACCACACTGTGGCTTTTGGAATTAAATTCTGGTTTCTCCATGTCTCTTGAGCAGCAAAGTAACCTCATATACCTCAGGCTGGAGCCACAGTATGGTGCTGTGAGAAAGGTTTACTCTGAAGAGCAGAGTTCTGCTCTCTGGGTAGCCTGAGCCTGGGGTTTGGGTTTGGTACCTGCAGGCTAAGTTACTGTGCAGAGTTTCTGCAGTGTTTCATAAGGGCTCTACTCGTGCTGCATCTTCCGTCGAAGCTATCTCTATCTTCTCCTCCAACAAGTTTGTAAAAACTTCTAGGTGCTTAATATCCCTGAGAATCCTTGAAAACTTAGCTGAAAGCAACTACGTGGCTGAACAGTTTTTTAGGGAAATGAGCAAATACACACACCACACATAAACCCCAGCTATGTTACAAAACCAGGCAAAAAAGGTGCTAATATGTATTCATCTTTAGCTAAGCACTGACAGCAGGGCAATGCATTGTCTTTGCCGATCTTATTTTCACTTGAATGGTTTTCCTTTTATTCCCTGTGGTGTTTAAGGTCTTCCAAAAGAAATACAAATGATCATTGGAAATGAATAGCTGGTTGTGCACGGGTGTTGGGAGAGTGCTGAAAATGGGCTTTCACTCTGCATTCAGTGGGAAAGTGAATCACTCTCACACAAAGCTAGAGCCTCGAATGTGAGGAGGGGAGAGAATGAAAGCAGGATGTGATTCTCAAATGACATTTGGTGCTGTTTATCTAGTGGAACAGTGCATAGATTCGGTGTAGAGGAAACACAGCATCTCACTGCTGGGAAGCAATTGCATTCATTTTGAAGTGATCTATTAGCTCTCAGGTCCTTTAAGAAAATGGAGAATAACGTGAAAAGAGACAGAAAAGCAGAGGAAAAAGCAGAAGTAGGTCCAGTCTGAAGGCTCTGAGAGACTGTGGAGGGGCAGAATTTGGGATATAGTAGACTGTTGTCTGCCCTAGATATGCCTGTACAGATGATTTATTCCATTCTCGAATTTTGTATAAAATCTCAATCTTGCACAAAAGCAGAGTCCCAAAGCTGAAGATAAGGTACCAAAGAACTAACTGGATGTTCTGGGATTGTATAGGCTTAAAACCTACATCATTACTCCATTTAAAGCAAGGATGGGCTTAAAACACAGTCCTCCACACTGTGGGGTGGGTGTGTACAAATTCAGCCTGTTTGAAAAACCAAAGAGAAGTACAGATGAGTGTAACAGATGTGCTGGAGGTTATCTCTTCCTTTCCTTGTATCCTGCTCTGTGCAGCTTCCCTGCTTCGTGCCCACAACTCTGACACTCACCAGGTGGCCATGAAGGCCTGATGCCCTCCATGTAACTGCTTCCCAGCAGTGAGATGCTGTGCTTCCTCTACACTGAATCTATGCACTGTTCCACTAGATAAACAGCACCAAATGTCATTAATTTGGAGGCTAATACCTTACTGTGTGTAAGGTCTGGTTGCTCCTGGATTCAACCCCCAGTTGATGTAGGTCAATGAAGCTTCATTGATTTAATTTCCACTACCTTAGGTGAGCCACTTCTGAGAGACATGAACACCATTACCCCATTTATCTCTTCATTTCTTCTCAAAACCCAGTGTTCCAGCACTGCAGGAGCATTGGAAAACTAATGACTCAAAAGCAAGAAAAACCTGTCCTTGAGTTTAGATATTTTAGCAGCTGGAACAAGGAGCAGATCTTGTTTGTATGAGCAGGTGGAGCTGAAGAGCTGTAGAGGTCATGTCTACCTTTACCTGCAGAACTCCCTGTGCATCCTACCCAAGGAGACATTTGTACCAATAATGTGAGTTCTGAGATGGTGCTTACTGAGGGGACAGGGGAGAAAGAGGTTCAGAAAAGGAATAACTCTCCAATTCAGCTTTAGTGGGGAATGTTTTACTCTTCCAGGCAGTGTGACCCTGCCAGAAATGAGGTTCTGCTGACCTGTTGTAACTTTTTTTCAGGGAAGTGGTGAGTCATAGAATGACTTTCTACATGTTCCCAAGGTGTAGATACTCCCTTAAAAGCATGCTGATGAGTACAGAAAAGTGGAAGATGGTGCCACCCCGAGGTTTGCCATCTACCCAGTTAGGTGGGAAAGTCCAGAGGAAGACCTGCAGTCCATAACTTTCCTTCTGCCAACCCCAGGTGGGCACTTGTCCCCTGTCTTTACCACACCAGGTGATCAATGGGTCTGTCTCATTCAGGGGAAACTGATTTCTGAAAATCAGATTTTCTCATTCCAGTGCTAAGCCATAGCTGAGCTTGAACTGGCTGGGCCCTCACTGGAAGGATGCTGGGCTTGGGTGCACTCTGGGAGGGGGTTCCCAATGCCATTCCCCCCATCCAGGCCTGGGGACATGCCAGTGCACTCTCTTCAGGTCTGAATTTTCTCCAGCAGTAATGAGCTGTCCGTGCTGCCTGCCCTGTCACAAAAAACACATCCATCCCTACAGAAAGCAGGATACCACAGTGAGCCTGGCTCCAGCACTTCTGCAAGCCCTGCTTGAATTAAGCACCTATTTTAATATGTAGATTTGTAGGCTTTAACTACCATTGGAGTTTCACAGAGCATAATTACTATTTTTTCATTTTCTTTTTTATTGGTGCAATGAATACTTATTGGTAATTTGTCAAATTACATGCAGCATCTATCTTGTGTTGTGAGAAAAAAACCCAAGCAACTTGCTTAAAAAAGCAATTTAAAATTATCTGCAAAGGTGCTTCTGCTGGGTCAGGTAGAACAGGCACAGAGGCATCTCACTTTCCCTTTTCTATTTTTTTTTTTAGTAGCAATGTCAGGATGGTGGCTCATTATCAGTTGTAAATTACAGGAGGTGGGGAAAGGGACATGAATGACAAAGTTCAGAAACAGCATCTGCTGAAGAAAAACAAATGAGGTGGGGGGCAAAGCAGGAAAAAACAGATGAAACACTGTAATTGCTTAGCAACAAGTTGCTATTGTAATTTATAAAATTGGAAGCATCCGTTCTCAAACAGTTCTAGCTTTATTTCGTTCCTTCTTTCCTTTTGAGTGCAGCCCTTGTTCAGGATCAGCTGTGTCCTCCTGCAGGATTACTGGCTCCCCCTGCACGGAGCAGTAATGGACCCCTGTGTTTGGTTATGGGCCATCGAAGAAAAGCATTTTGTGATTGTTTCGCAGTGCAGTCATTTAACAAGATTAGAGATAATTTGCCCCTTGGAATGCAAAACTGCTTCTACAGGTGCTTAAGCTTCCTGGCTTTTGGATTAGAGGCCTCATTTTGTTTTGTGCCATTGCATTCAGGAGGTCTCCAAGGACTGTAAATAAATGAACAGCGACCCTCCGCAGCTGGGAAACTAATTTTCCAGCCCAAGCTGCAAGAGTTGCAGCTGACAAAGCTCAGTGGATGCAGATAAATATGTGCACACTAATGTATTAAACGTGCTGATTAACTAATACTGACTGTGCCTGAAAGCCATTTGCCTAGTGGGACACTCCCAGAGAAACAGGCCACAGGGAGAGGGAGCTGGAAGCAAGCAGGAGGTGCAGGGGTGTCAGAGGTGGTAAAAAGGGTGATGGCCATTCCCACTGATGCTGGCAGAGCTCCTTCACACCTCCCTGCCTCCTTCTCCCACAGGGGAGAGAACAATCCCAGCCTTTGGCCACATCCAGGAGGACGGGAAGTCTCGCCGACATCCACTGAGATGTGGAACCTCAAGGATGTAGGGATGCCATGGACTCCTTCCAAAGGAAAGGAGAGACCATGAACACTCCCCAATGGACCTATAGTTCTAGTCCTGCCAAATAGATGTGGTCTCTGGAACAATTGTCCAAGAAGGATCATTGGATGGAGAAGGATTCCTGGATGGACCTGGATCATGGTTACTGGGGATCAGAGAAAGCGTCATTTATTTGACTTCCCTATTCTTTTTGTACATCTTTTCCCTTTCTTGTAGTGTTTCCCTTCCTTCTATGTGTGTAATTTGTTTATTTGAGCTGTGAGGGAAATTGGATCCATTCAAATCTTATTCCTAAGTCTTTAAATTCAGATGTGGGATGAAAATCAAGACCACTGAAATTCCCCAGATGATGAAGTTACTTTGCTCAACCCTGCAACAATTCTCAGTTTGGGGAAAACCTGAGCAAGTCTAGCTGGGATCAGAGGTTCCCCTGCCTCAGACATCCCTGCTGGACCCTGTCAGGTTGGCTCCCTGGGATGCTCAGGAACCCTGAACTTCTGCAATTCCCAGACCTGTGAGGCTCAGAGCACCAAGCACTCTGCCAAACTAGCCGTCATCAGTGGTTTGGGGGCCAATCCAAAGTTCAGAAGTTTGTTGTTTAAGATCTTTCTGTGCAAAATAGATCTTTCTTGTTCAAAATAGACAGTCATTTGTCCATTTTGAACAAAATGCTGAAACATTTCAGTGTATTCATGAGTCAGGGGACAGAAAACCTGAAGTTCTACAGGTCTACGGTTTCACTAATAAAGAATTTCAAAAGTGATTTAGGTGAGGGGCTTTTTTAAATATAGATTTTTATAGTCTTCAGATATGTAAAAATGAAAAAGAAAAATTTTGTGAGAGGAGGCAAAGGTATATTCAACTACAAGATGCCACCAAATTGACTCCACTCCTGTTTAACCCTCACTGCTTGTGCCCTTCTGCCCCAAACCATCTACTAGTGGTGAAGCTTTGGTAGCATTAGTATTTTGGGGGTTAGGGGGTACAGTGGGGTCAAATGAGCACTGGCATCAGGCGAGGGAAGCAACTAGATTCATCAGGTACAGGTAAACATGATAATTTATTCTGGCACCAGGTACTCCTAGTAACTTAGCTCAAAGGTGATAAAACTCCTAACACTGTCCTTTTTTTCCCTTTTTTTTTAATAAGGTTAGCTGACCCTTTCAAAATTATCTACAATTTTAATGAAAGTCAAACTCTTCTCAGAAATGTTCCTTTTTTTGGTTTTGGGATTTTTATCTTTTTGGCTCAAAACATTTTTCACCTCTACTCCAAGAGATTTAAAGAGCACAGGCAGCTTCAGTGATCAGAAATGCCTTTTTGGCAAACAAAATATTTGCAGAGAAAATTTTGCCCAGATGCACTCATAAGAGTTATTGAAAGCTTTTCTCACTGTTCTTCTTCTAGTAAAATGGCAAAATAGAATGTTCTTCTCCAACTCAGAGATTACAAGAATATCTGTTTTAAGAAATGTGACTCACACAGTAGGAACCAAAAAGACAGGTGCTGTAAATCGTGTCTCCCGAGGAAATAATAATAATAAACATCCTTACAGACTGACAGGGTATCACATGAAAAGAGCAAATTCCCTCTAGTTCATCTGTTTCAGCCATCTGAGCCCTGGACTCACCGATGCACAGTTTGGTACCTGCCTTTTCACTGATGAGAGGGAGCAGATTTTGCAGAGGAAGCATTTCTGCACGAGGAGTGACATTGAAGTTTCCTTCAAATTTGCTACAAGCCACCAGGCAGCCACTTGACAAGCAGCAAAGTTCAAGCAGTAGCAAGCAAAAAAAAGAAGGAGAAAAAGCAGAGGTAATACTAAGAAGCCTGTCCAGAAAGCACAACTCAAATAACCAGACCTACTAACTAGACAGCCACATGAAGAGCACGTACACGTTCAGAGCAAGGTGATGCCAGTGGGGATTGGACTCAAACAGACTTTCCAGATGGCTGCATATATTGCTCAAACTTCATGCAAATACTATTTGCATGGGCTTAACTGGTTGTGTACAGAAAATCCCACTCATCCCCCAGATGAATGGAAAGCAATGGAAAGCAAGAAGCAAAATATGACTGGAGGCACACAAGTAAATATGCAAGTTTTATATGATGCAGTGCTTGTGAATATCTGATTGCAACTCCTTCACAGCCAGCCCCTGGCACCCACGGTCTACCACTAATGCTCAGCCACTATTCCAGAGATTTATACTGCAATAATGTCCCATTCAAGGTTCAACCCACTTGTTTAGGTGCTGTAAGCTGCCATGGACCCCCACAGTTCCTGAAATTCAGGCAGATGAAATGCAAGAGAGTGGAGAAACAAGGGCACAGGCAGTTGGGGAGGTTTGTTCCCAGAGGCAAAGATTTCTCTCTGTTGTTGGGAGCTCTTTGCAAGCACTGTGACAGAGAGAGCCCTTGAAGGAAAAAGGAAAGGAATTCTAAAGACTGCTCTCTTGGGAAAGACTAATACTTCAGGTGGGTCATCTCTCCTGAAGGAATTCTACCTTTAATTCTGTGGTGAGTCCAATCACCTTGAGGTTTAAATGCAAATCTGTGGGGTTGTATTCTATTTGCTATACATTTGTCCTTACAGAAGAGGCAGAGGCTGCTAGCAGTGAGCAAGACCTGTCCTCTGTGGAGACACCCTGGGGCCTTCTCACTGAGCTCTTCCCAAGTAAATCTGCAGGTGGAGGTAGCTTGGCTGAGCCCAGCCTCACTGCTCCTAATTTTAAACATGCAACCAGGGGTCTGTGTTAGAAGTCCTAGCCCTGGCCTTGCTGTCAGCGATGGAAGGGCATCCATCCCCTCTAAAAGGCAGATAGGATCACCCCAATCTGGACTTGGGTTTCTCCCTCTCCCTTCTGGAAGCAAGGGAAGGCACTTCAGGCATTTTTGGTGGGGGATCAGACTCCCTTGGGTAGCACTCACAGCTTCCCTGGGGCAAGGGGCTTCCTTCCGCTGAGCATCACCACCGAGTGTTTTAGGGCAGGTTATTTTTCCTGGGAGTTGCATGCAGCCCTGATTGCCCAGAAGAGCATAAGTGAGCATTGTTTCCCCCACATTGTTCCCTGGCTCTCCACTTTTCCCAACTCCTTCTTACCTCATCCTCCCCTTGCTGGCTAGAGAGCTGTAAGCCGCTGATTAGCA
The DNA here is from genome assembly GCF_023055355.1 of Agelaius tricolor. Taxonomy (NCBI): domain Eukaryota; kingdom Metazoa; phylum Chordata; class Aves; order Passeriformes; family Icteridae; genus Agelaius; species Agelaius tricolor. The sequence goes on from NW_027269284.1 coordinate 5,616,498, forward strand.
CTTCATTTGACAAACAGGAAGTGGGCAAGAAAAGCATCATTTTCAGAATTAGAGCCTCGGAATGAATTGAAGAAAGAAAGGGGGAAGAAGGAAAAAAAAGAAAGCGAGCCTTGCACACTTTCCTAATTGCTCGTTAGAACCAATGGCCTTTGTGGTTCCTTCCCCCTGTGTCTTCTTTATAAAAACGTTTGCACAAGACATTGCTATTGTCTGCCAGACAGCCTCAGGGTAGGACAAAATGAACTAATTGATTTGCAGTTATGTCGTGGTGAATAGTGCTAAACATCCATCTGTGGATTCCTTGTGAGGAGTGATTAATAATTTGTACTCCTGGGCCTAGAAGCCTGAATACCCTTTTTTCATGTAAAACTGAAGCGTTTCATTCTCTCAGCATCACAGATATCTCCTCTGCATTGTGGGTTACAAGGAGGAGGTCAGGAGTGCCGCGCTGGCGATGGCGCTCGGGCGGGTTGTCCATGTGTGGGTAAAGCCCAGCATGGTGGTGGGATTAATGGGAATTTGTCAGGCTGACACACAGTACTGTACAGCACTCCTGCTACGGCCATTCCAGTGCAGATGTTCCCAATCCCTTGTCATTGTTCCAGGGACAGAGGATTTTACATGTGTTTCCGAAGAGAGAGCTGGGAGACTTAAAATTTATTTCAAACACAGAACCAAAACCTAAACTGGGACAATTTAAGGAATTGGATTCAAATTTCAGGGCTTTTCTGAGCATTGTTTCTACAACCACCAGAGGGAAAATCCCAACACCAAACACACCCAAGTGCTGAGGAATCTCAAAGGCCAATTCAAAAAATTTTACTCAAATACCACCCTCATGTTGAAAGATACATGCAAAATACCTTAAGCTGTTTAGTAAAGGGGAGTCTGCAAGACCTCTCTCCAGGAGTTCCTGCTTGTGGACCTGCTTTACCAGGGTATTCCTCCTGTGCAGTCAGAGCTGCACACTTCCATAATTTAAATGGTGAGCCCGAGGCCGTGGGCACTTTGTCTGAGCTCAGTCAGCTGTGACAGCCTGTGATCCTCTCTCCCAGCCATGTCTTAGGGTCTTCGTGGTTGTGTTCCCAACTCCACCACTCACTCTTGGTCCTTTCCACCTCCACCTGGAATTAAAAGCTTGTAGCTGCTCTCTGAGCCATTTCCTGCTTCCTAATGAAATCCATTGGCCTCCTGGGGGAAAAAAAACATTGACTCAGCCAGCTCTTAATGAAGTCATCTGTTTTCATGGTGTTACTGGTGCCCTCTACTTTCCCAGCTCATTAAAAAAATTAACAACCTTTAGATACATCCAGAGATCCAGAGATGAGATCTACTTGGTCGGAGCCAATCAGTTTCAGTGGGAAAAAACACTCGTCTTTCCCTTCTGATCCATTTTTACATCTTCCTAGATTATCTACATTTTATCCCATGCTTTGAACATTTTGGCTGAGTGCTTCTACATTGATAAACAGATGCCTGTGAGGCCTGCCTTGCTATGCTCCCTGGCTGGTTTGGACTACTGCTGCTCTCTGAAATCAAACCAAGGCATAGTTCTGGGCATGGCTCTCTCCAGGAACTGATCTGATATCTCAGGTTTGGCTCCCTTTGGCATTCACAGTCTTACAAACCCACCTCAAACATACCTCGAGAGGTTTTGCATTTTTAAATGTTCCCCAATGCTCTGCTGTGTATATTCACCACCCATCCCATTGCATTGCATCCCATGGTATAAAAACCAGAGTGTCAGACTGCCCATGTCCCTGGTCTGAGGGACAAGGACTGACTGCTGTCCTTTGGGAGAAGCATGGACACAGTTTATCCCTCTGGGACAAATAGGCATAAAGTGCAAGATAGATTTGTTTGGTTATGCCGTGTCTGGGTCAGGTTTCCTTCTTGGAAGCCTGGTATGAAGCCCTTACAAGCACTTCTCTCCTGGCAGTAAACAGTAGGGGAAAAAGAAACAAAGTTTTTTAAAAAGAGTGCACAAACCCAAAGCATTTACATGGTAGAAAAATACTTGAGCATTTAATAATTCAATTTTCTCAGACTCAAACAGTCAGCCTGGTGATACCTGGTTGTTTTCCTCTCCTGACAGGTAAGAGCTTCTGGGGAAATTATCTCTTCTGAGTAAAAGTAATTACTGTAAGTGCTTTGCAAGAGTAACTTTGGGTTATGCATTTAATATAGTTCTGAAAATTATTTTGTGAGAAAATAATGAGCTAGGAGAATACAAAGTGCCTATTTCAGAGAATTTTCCTATTACCTTTCAGGGGTGATAGGCTCTGGCCACTCATTAAATATAATGCAAATGCTTTATAAATATGTGGTTCTGTAAAAGGAATGAGATTAGATTGGATGGGGCTTTGAAAAAAGTATCCATCTAGAAGAGTGTTTGCAAGATTGATGATCTCAGGGAGTTCTGCAGACCAAGGGAAGGAGCAAGGCTATGGGTATACTGTCATGTTCTTTCTTTTATTTTTCATTTGGGGAATCTTGGGCTGATTTAGCACACTGTAACACAATGACCTGAGCTTAAACAGATTAAAAGGACAGGTTTGGATGCTTTATGGTGACACACTGTTTATAATCCATGGTCTTGAATGACAGTATGAGTCCTCCTTATTCTGAGAGTAATAACAGACGGTCAGCATTTCCACACTGCTGAGCTCACTTGTGAAACTTATTTCTACGGTAGATTATTGAGGTCAAGAGTATAATCCAATTCAGAAAAATCAGTGGGAACATAACAGAAAGCATCATTATGACTAATGATACTTTCTGTTATGTTCCTACTGATTTTTCTGAATTTGACATTCATTTGTGCAAATCCATACAGTTCCACATCTTGAATACTGGAAGCAGTTTGTGTCTGTTCACCTTCAAAAAGACACAGCAGAAATATGGACAAAGATAAAGAATTGCCCAGATCAGAATAAGCTAAAGGAGACAGCTCCTTGCACCACGTGTGATTCAGTTGAGGAACCCTTTGTTGTAGAAGTGGTGGGTGCAGAAAGTGAGTTTATAAAGCATTTAGATATGATGGGGGAAAAAATCACTGGGGACTATTAAAAAAAAGAATACACCATCATTAAAATAAAAAGCTCCCAAAGTCCCATGTCCCATACTGCTGGAATGAGAGGAGGATGTTTTGGAGTGGCATCACTGCATGTTATCCTAAAACTTTGCTCCTCTCTGTGCACCCTCTTCAGCTGTGGAAAAACAATGGCTCCGTGGCAGTAGCAGAGCTAAAACCCCCATCTCATGAGTGCTTTCCTTGATGACCGTGGGCAGCTGACAAATTGAACCCACCAAACCTAGCTTTATCCCAAGCAGGAACACCAAGTCAAAAATCTGGGCTTTGTTTAGTGAGAAAAAAGTCACTGAAAAACGTTCAGCTTTTCCTGCAGAATTGCAACATCTGGCAGGCAGGTAAAATGAGCCAGCCAAAACGAGAGGTGTAGCACTTGTCAAAGCAGAAAGGCAGCCTCGGGAATGCGGACCCTTGATGTCAAGTGGCTGGGTGTCCCGGCCAGGGAGCAGGAGATGCTCTGGGGACATCTCAGCCGGGCCGTCCCCTGGCTCCGGGCAGCGCTCAGCCTCTGCACCAAAACCCAGGCGAGAACCAGCGCTGGGACAGCACCCAGCTGCAAAATTCCTCCCGATTCTCCCAGCTTTGGTGGCAGCGGGGAGAGAGGACGGACGTGCCGAGGAGCGCTGGCGTCTCCGGCCACTTCAGACGGGGCCATTGAGCGGGCGGGGAGCTGCGCTTTGTGCCCCTTCCCAGAGCGCTGCCTCCTCTCCATTTGTTTACCACACATCCTGTCTTCCTTTCTGTTTGCTTCACACATCATCGCCTTCATTAATCGTCCTCCCCGCTCCCCATTTGGGCCTTTGGATTTTCGGCTCGCCATGGGTAATTCTAATTACCTCAGACATAAAAAAAAAAATAATAAAATAAAATAGGAGCTTAAGTAGGTGCACTTCATTCTTTAACTGCCTTTTACAAGCAGTTCAGTGCTGGCTACCAAGGGAATCTGATTAAACTAATTACCCTGATTGGCTTGTTTAATCAACTGCTTGGTTTAATTGGGCCTCGCTAATGCGGAGTGGTGGAGTCCGTGGTGCGTAATGTGAGAACCAGGAGACCCGTAACAGCGGCGGTGACACCGCCACAGAAACCAGGCCGCATTCCCAGCCGGACGGGGCGGCTCGAACAAATGCAGACCTCAGCTGAGAGCCCAACTGTATTCTCAAGAGCCTGAATGGGCTGGAGGTTTTAGTGATAATTAAAATTGCTAGGGAAAAAAAAAAAAAAAAAAAAAAAAAAAGGGAAAAAACCCCCTCAACCCTTTCTCATTAAAGGATTTGTCCTTTTTCCGTCCCCCACTCCCAGCCTGCGAACTCGATGCAATATCGGGAATCCTGTCTGCCTCTTTCAAACAACACTTCAATTCATCAGGGCAAAGAATCCTTCCTCCTTCATCTCCCCCCATCCCTGAGATTTTTCACTGCCATTTACAGTGTGCGTGGCCCAAAGTAAATACACAGACAACAGGGTTACAAATTACCTTGCACAAGGTAAATCCACCCTGAGTACCGAGGGAGTTTGTGGAGTACAAACAGGTCCTGTGTAAGCATCCCAGCAATAATGGGCATTCCTATAGCTCTAATTGCTAGAACAACAATAACCTGCAGAGCATCCTTTTCCTCCTCCCATCTCAGGGCCGACTCCCCACTCCCTTCCCTGCCCTCCACTTGCTCTCTCAGTGGGGAGGATGAGGATGAAGAGCCAAACACACGGCTGGCTTAGCAAAGCTCAGCTCATCTGGGTCCAATATGTTTTATGGTGACATGCAGACTGAATTTGCTACTTCCTGAGGGTTTTCTTAGAGCCAACGACGTCCTGCAGACCAGTGGCATGAGTGTGACACCCCTGCAATCAGCCCTATAATCCAGCACAGGTATTCCCTGTGCCACAGTGCGTGCCACTTGGTCAAAATTAAATGGCATGCTCAATTGTCATAAATCTCCAATAAACCATCTGTAAAATGGAGAATATAGCAGCAAAATGCACTCACCTTTAGCCATGTATATAAAATGTAATATATATATATATATATATATATATATATATATATATATATATATAAAATATATGGCTAATATATGGAAAATACAACTATATATGGAAAATATAAATGTATATACGTGATTTAGCAACTTTAGCCCACCTTTGTACTTGATGAAGAGAAATGGACATTTATGTCTATTTCTTTTGCATTTATGTCTATTTCAGATGACCACTTCACTTTACCCTAGGAATACCTTTTATTTCTGCTTTGGGAAGGGAACTTCAGGTGATCTTGGGTAATCTTGGAGTTACACCATGGCCAAATGACTCGTGCTGTGGCTGTTGGGATGAGGACCTTAGGGAAGGCACCAGAGCTCCTTGCAGAGCCCATCCTATGCTTGTGAGGGTGTTGGGGACCTAAGCTCTTACCAGCCTGGCATCCTCCCTCTGCAAGCTAGCAGAGAAGACTGGGCTTGCTTCCTACTGTGGTCACTGCCTTATCTCTGAGCTCTGCTCACATGCTGGCCCAACCTCCTCACTTGTGATGGGCCAGGGGCTACCCACAGGCATGAACAGACTTACAGAAGGGGTCTGGTCTTATTTATGATCACAAACAGAGAGGAGAAGAAAAGACAGCTCCTCCAGAAGTGGTTGGGTGGACTCCTGTGTTGGCCCACATATCACCTGGTTGCTGCCACCTTATACCTCAGCACCTTACACAGTGGATTGCTTTCAAATTGTCTCCAGTTGTCACATTTTTTTCCTGAACAAAACACTGAAATGTTCTGCAGATTGGTAAAATATGTGTTTAAATTCTGTAAAAATTCAAATGTGTTGGGATTTTTTTTGTATTTTTTTTTTTCATGTATTGTGGAAGTCTCCTTTGCACTGTCTGCCCTGTAACCCACAGCAAATGAACCCCATGGCTCTCAAACCTGGCCTCAATTGCTCTGGAGAGGTCCCTCCTTTAAATTTTGTGGTTTGCTCTGGGCTGAAAAATGTTCATATAAGTGAGTAGGTGAAAGCATTTTAAAACCACAGGGAACCCCAGTGTTGAGCTGAAAATAAAATGAAAAATTTTCTTTGTGGCTGAGGTGTGTTTTATATCCCAACTGACCATGCTGGGAAGGTCATTAGACACTGATCAGCTGTGGTAATCTCATTGACCATCCCAGAAGTACGAGCTGCAGGATGCTTAAATTAAAGTCACAGCAAAAATCATTACCATTTTTATGGGGGATAGTATGGCATTTTCCACTGGAATATACCCAGTCAGATATGCTGTAAAGTGAGGTGGAAAAGCAATAATAATTTGCTAATATTTCAGCTCTTTTAGGGTCACTGGGGGTAGTGCTGTGATGATCTCCCTCCCCATCCTCCTGCCTGGCAGCCTCCATCTGGGACACCTAATGAATGATTGGTAAACATAACTTTTCCCAGCAAGACAAAATCTGTTTCTAACTTGCGACCTGCTGACACTCGTTCATTACGTGACCTTCTTCTGCCAGACAGGCTGTTTAGGAAAACCATTGACCAGCTGCGTGCCCTGTGCAGCCATCCCTTAATGACAGGACAGACTCTCGGTAAGGGGGTGATGCTGAAGGGCTGCTGAGCGGATGTGACAGAGGGGGGATCGCGGCCACTGAGCGCTCCACAGGGCCGTGGGACCCACTGCAGAGCCCGTGGGGCTGCAGGAGACAGCCTGGCTGGGCCTCAGTGCTGCTGGAACAGGGCCATGTTTCACCAACACTCCCCCACAGCCTTGTGTGGGGATTTCACCTAACGCCGGTGGAGATCAATCCTTGGTTTTTCACTGCTTTTTGTCGGCTTTGAGTGAGGCATTATTTGAAATTTTAGAATATGTATTTGTTCTTGTGAAATCCTTCACATTCACAGACCTTACACTGTCCTTCATCCAGAGGAATTGGGTTTGTCAGGACCTCCCTCTCCTGTAGATAATGTCCCAGCCTCAGCTAAACATGGCATGCAGCAGTCTGTGGTGTTGGTCCCCTATTCCTCGGGGACAAGATTCATCTAAAGCCAATCACTCCAGATATTTCTTGCTGATGAATGAATTAATAGCATTGCAGGGAGAACTGATACTTAACAAACACTTTCACTTCCCACTCTTCCCACTGACCTCTTGGGAACTGATGTGAGCTAGAGAGAGTGCTGTGTTTTTCCTTCCTCAGAGAGTCTTCGAGTTGTTCACCTGGCAAGGTAAAAACCTCATTGATCTTATGAGGTTCAGATGAAGATCAAAGTAATTTGGGGATGCTCCAAGCTTTATTTTTGTTTTTTTTCTAGAGCCACTTATATACCAGTTTTTAATCTTTTTTTCCAACTCCAAAGACCTGCATTAAAACACCTTATTGCCAACAGGAGGGGAATATCTCAATTCCACTGAACGATGCCAAGTTATCATTACATTCAAACTGCATTTTAACAGCCTTCTCATTTTCAGGGCTTTTCACCTTTGCATTAATAAACACTCAAAATCCAAGAGCTGTTGATCTCATACCTTTCCACATATCCTCTGTGTGTTTCCTAGAGGCATGACAGCAAGAGAGATTTGATCAAGGTCAAATTGAATCAAAACAATGGAGAGCCAGACAGTTGGCTCTGGAGCCTTGGCAGTGCCAGAAGCAAATAAAGCCTCTGTGTGTTTATCACTTCATTCAGTCCAGATGGGCTGTTTTCCCCATCCTGCAGTCATCATCCTATATCCATACAAAGCTCTAAGTGATATTTCTATGGCATGTTGCTTCAATGAAGCTGTCCTAGAGTGGCTGTACCAGCGGTTTTGAAGTTGCCTCTGTGTCTCTCATGTGGTTAGGCTAACAGATGTCTTTTGTGGTCTCTCTTTCTCTATCAGTCATCATTTCATTCTCATGCCTTCCAGATTTCCAGATACCTCCTGCCTGTGTCTGCTTGAAGAAAGGCACCCTGTAAAGCCCTCCCATGTATTACAAAAAGATCTGCTTCTGGTTTTGCTTCACATAACGCAATGTATGTTTTGCAAAAACCTAGGAACTGACAATCAGATTATTGATCACAGCCAACAATTCTGGCTCCTCAGTGTCTAATCCTACACTCCCCCCTGGAAAGTGGTTTTAGATTTGTTAAATGAATTGGAGGCTGATGAAAAGCTAAGGTCAGACGTATGGGCCTTAAGCAGACAGAATATGGGGAGGAACTTCTTATGTCATGTGCCCTTCTAATTAGACTCAGTTGCATACCGTACAAGTCCTCCAGCTCAGGCTATCAGTCTTCCTTGGAAAAAAAAGCTTTTATCTGCCCAACATTCTGCACCAAATCAGGTCAGATTTGGCTCATTTGCAAACCTGGCCCATATTTTGCACTGGAGAAGTTCAAGGCATTGAGGATTCCTGCCCATCCATTGCTCCCATCTGCCAGCTGGAAAGGGAGTTCATCAGAGCAGCTGCTGTCATTGGGTTGGCTCCCTCTGAAAACAGACTGCAAGACTGGGACAAGAAGGAAAGATCAAGGCAAGGAGCTGGGAACTGGATAACTCAAAGTTAAGCTAACATTCAGACATTCAGCCACAGTCCTCCTCAGGATGAAATATTTGGGGCACATGCAAAGCACAGAGTAGAAAATAATATACATATCTGTACATAATACATAATGTACCTCAAATCCAAGGGTCTGGACCCACTAGAGTGAATCCAAGCAGCTCAGTTCATGCAGGGAAGATAAGGTGCACCCTTTCAGGAGCTTTCAAGCTCAGCTGGTGCTGCTCCTGAGTATTGTATCCCTTCATTAGCAATAAGCCTCCTAACAATTGGGTTCTCTGTTTTTAACACAGACATGGCACTGCCCAGGTGTGTCCAGAGACCAGCTGAAACCAAACAAGAATATGTGTCTGCACTCTGTTCCTGACACAAGCCTTCAGTGTTTTCCTGGCTTTACCCTTGTTACAGCACAGGCTTTGCAGGGACTTTTTAAAGCAGACCTGATTATTTGACCACTCCAGAAATCTAGCAGAAAACAAAACTGCTGGGCAAAATCAGAAAAAAACCCCAGTAGCACGACCATCCTCAAGGCTATGATACCACAAGGGAACCTATACCACAGGCTGGTTTCAAGGTGTTTCCTCTCCTAAACCCTTTTTAAAGAGCTGAGTAACCTCATGGGCTTTGCACTGGGCTCTGAGCTGGTGTGAGCAGGGCTGCAAAGGTATAACTAAGCACAAAATATGACCCTGGCTTAGCCCAGCCTGACTCTGGCAGGGCTGTGCACAAAGCCACAGAGCCTGTGTGAGAATGCCCTTAGTCAGGCTCATAAAATGTTGTAGTTTGCAGCTGAGAAGGGATAAATTAAACTAACAAGCATGACAGCTATTTAAAAATAAGAAATCATGTTTCATGGGGTAAAACAACATCTGAGGCCCCAGAGAGTCTGTACTTTGTATTTTTAATGGTCCTCTCACTGCAACAACACTCTCCCCTCCACTTAGCCGGGCTGAAGACCCCAAGTTCAAACATTTCCCCACTGCTCTCTCCGTGGCTTACTGCAGCTCTCATCTTTACTATCACTCTGGAAAACTCTCTTTTGTGAGGAGAAGGGCTCATTAGCCAGGAATTGATAAACAAAAAGGAGGGTGGAAGCAGAGGTCCCTGCTCCCCAAAGCAGGCTCCCCGGGGCTGGTGGTGCCTCCCACCCAGGAGGCTCCGTGCAGCCCCCAGCTGCAGCCTGTCTGAAACGTGCTGGGGACAGGCTGTCAGAGGGCTGAGCTGTTCCACGCCGGCCCTCTGGGGGAATCATGTGCTGAGGGTATGAAAAATCTGTCCCAGAAAACCCTGCAAATGCAGAGTGAGGCTGGTTGCCTTGGGCCAGTGTGTGCTGGGTTCTGGCACCCAGGGAGTGGGTGAGTGCTGGTGGCTTTGGGTTACAGAAATAGCAGAAGCTCATGAATCCCCATTGCAGGGGAATTGAGGACTTGCCTTCTACAAAAGTCTCTTTTTTTTTTTTAAACCACAATACCCATACCTATTGATGTTGCCTACAGACTCCTAGCACTCTGCTGCTTTAACAGAGCTGAAAACAATTGAATGAGAATGTAAATGCAGTTAAAAGTAGCTTTGAGGCAATTTGACAATGATTGCTAATGGCTAGCTTCTTCAAAGGAGGATAAATTTCAAGATTAATTCCCTTTGAGAACAGATAATCTGTGACAAGATTACATTAATGAAAAGATCATCATGTAACCAACCAACTTCTTACACACAATCATTCGGTTGCCAGTCCTCCAGATGACAAAATAATACTGTTCTCTGTGGTCATTGGCATTGGCAAATACAAAACAAAAGGTCTTAAAGCTATTTAAGGCAAAGCAGAACATTTTTCATCTAGAATTTTCCCATGGTGACTGCTATGTGAATTGGGGAGCTGAGGCAGGGAAGTTCAGGGCTGGTTACAGGTAAGACCATGGTTTATTCTTATGCATGAAACTCTCAGAGGCTGTTATGATTTAAAACTCTGCAAAGCAGAAGCTGATCATCTTTTCTGAAGTTCTAGCAAACCTTCTAAGGAGAGTATTTCTTTGTGAGACACTTAACCAGGGCAGATAATGACAGGATAAGGAGGACAGGTTTTAAACTAAAAGAGGAGAGATTTAGATTAGATTTTAGTAAAAAGTTCTTTACTGTGAAAGTGGTGAGGCACTGGCACAGGCTGCCCAGAGAAGCTGTGCCTGCCCACCCCTGGAAATGTCCAAGGCCAGGTTGAATGTGGCTCTGGGCAACCTGGTCCAGGGGAAGGTGTCCCTGCCAATGGCAGTGAGTTGAAACAAGAGGATTTTTAAGGTCCCTTCCAACCCAAACCATTCTGTGAGTCTGTGATTCTGTGGTCTGCCTTTTGAAAGCAATTCAGAGACACAAAGACATAGTTAAAATAAAAGTCTGGGTGGGTATACAGCATTTACCTTTCCTGGTTCTCTTTGGACCAGGAAGGAAAGATAGGTAGATAGAACCAAGGTAGGAAACAGGGGTGTTTGATTTTATCTAAAGAGGAGTTGAAAATGAGGAGTTTATCACCCTCTGTGATATTACAGTTTTATCCTCCCAAAGGACAAGAGAAACAGCAGGTCCTGGGTGCCTGGATTGTCAGATTCAGCCTCAATATGGACCAGGTGAGTTTTTCAGAATTGATCACTTGGTGAAGCTGAGCAGAAACAGAGCTCTCCACAACCAGTTGCTTTCTGCAAACATCCTTGATCTTCCCATGGAATAAGAAATCACTTTTTGTGGGCAAAACCTGATTTTTGGGCTGATGACAATCTGCATGTGATCTGAACTGGAGACAAGCTGTGTGCTGCAAGTGCAAGCCAACTACAGAATGCCTTTCTGCAGAACTTGCTGGAACACTTGTCATTAGCAATGTCTGCTTTTGATGAAAAATAGCTTCACAATTGTGATAGAATTTTTTGCAGGAAAAGTATCTCTTTTTTTTTCTATTACTTGGATGAAAACACTGAAAATAATGTGAAAGCCAAGTATTTACTCTGTAGTATTCTCAGAATTTAAATGTTGACTTTCATTTTCCTTTCTTCATTTTTTTCCTCCTTTCTTGCAAAGCAAATGTACATTTCTTTGTTTTCTTTTCTACCTTTGCATAGCTGTCCTTTTTCTTTCTCTTAGTTGAGAAAAGGCAAAAGAAAAGAAAACAGTGGAAAAAAGAAACTGTATCAAACACAAGTGTTTTAATTTTCTACGAAACTGAAGTCAAGAAAAATGTTCTATTCACAGCATGAGCATTGTCAAAGAACTGCCTCCACCTCCATTTTATGTAAAGGTTAAAAAACTTTATTTCCTCGTGCATGTTGATGACATTTGTTCCTTCTTTTTTTCTTTTCAGGACTGGTCCAACTCCTAACCCTATCTTTTTCTTCACTTCTCCCACTTTACACAGGAGGAACATTTTCAGAAGCTTCCATGGGACTTGGAATAGAAGATCCTGTTTTGAGGAGTAACACAGGCTCTGGGGAGCTGCACCAGACCCAGCTGGCCTCTGCCACTCTCAGCTCATGCCCGTGCCAGGGCTGTGACCCACTGCTGTGTCACTGGGCATTTCCCAGTGGCTTTAATCAAAAGATTTAACAGCAACAGTAAAGAGCAAGAAAAGAGGAATTAGGGGCTGTATCCCTTGGGATGCTCCAATACAGCAGCCACATCACAGCTCTCCTTTCCCGGGCACATCAGAGACAGCCAGAGGGTCACTTTACCAGGCAGGACCAGCAGCAGGGCAGATGAGGAGTCTGTAAATGCTTTACCAGTCCAGGATTTTGACCCACTGGACCAAAAATGGCCTTTGTTCCAAACAGAGAAGTCCGTGAAAAACAGTCACAAGAAATAATTGGATCTAATGGGAAACAGTTTCATCAGAATCAGCTGTGGAAGCCTGTATGCCACATAAGGCATGTGCAGCAAGCAAAACGCTTCTTGAAGGAAAAAGAAAAAATGTAAATAACCCGAACACTGACAAATACTTTTAGAACAAAGGAATAAAGAAGACTTTGTCTTGCAATATCTGGACACCCATTTAAACACCCCTTTTTGCAGAAATATTGCTGCTCCCTTAGTAAGTGTGGATTTGGATATTTGTATCCCTGTCGATCCATGGACTATTCCACAGCCTTGTGATGTGATGAGAAACAAAAGGGCCTGAGCTGTGAGGACACTCAGACATCACATTTAACAGTGCTTGCTTTACACCTGCAGCCTTGCTGCCAAGAGGGATCTGTGCCAGGGGCCTGGATGTGCAGGGCTGGCTCAGACTTGTTCCTCTCCCCTCATTGTGCCTTTAAAAAGGGACCCTCAGGGTGTGCAGAAAATTAAGCACACACATGCCTTAAGATACATTTCTGTACAGCAATGGTCAAATCTTAAGGAATAAAAGTATTTTCTAGATTTACTTCATTCTTGTAGATGAAGTTTATAAAATTGCTTTCCTTCTATGTTTTAAGATTTTTCTCTGCCTTGGCAGAGTGTATGATTTTCTATTTGCTAAATGGGACACCTTTTTAAAATTAAGAATAAAGAGACTCCTCCAAAGCTAAAGAAGTTGTAGCTTTCATACTCACATTGACACATGCTGCATTTTATGACTGGAATATTTATTTTTATGCTTTTTTCTCTCTTCTCCATCTTCCAGTCCTTTTTTGAATTTTTTCTTTACTCTTTATTTTTAATCCCTTTGAGGTAAAATGCTCCCCAGCATCTCATACCATAGTTTTTGGGTGTGTTTAAATTTAATAAAATTAACTCATCCATCCCAGCAAGAGGGAGCATGGTCAAGTGGCATTTAGTAATGCCACTGACCACCCGGACTTTAGCAATAGTCACTTCCAGTGAAAGAAGCTGTTGGTTTCTTTTATAAAACAGGTGCAAACATTATGTGAGTTTGTCAGCCAAAAACCAGCTAAATAGTCAAATGATGCTGCTCCTCAAACACACCTGCCCTTTCATTTTTAGTAGCTTCATGAAATGTCACCAGCCAGTCAGTCTTTAGCTTTGCCTCCTTTTCCTACAGACCTCAATGAACACCAGGCATGGAAAATGGGAATCCCTCTCTGTATTAGTTAATTATTCATCCATAAGAATGGTAGAGAGGGATACATTTAGTCTGGCTTGACTCTCCTATTCCTGTTCGAATACAGAACTGCACCCCTTCTCAGAAATACTGTGGTAACCCTTGGTGTGAAAATGAACTGTCTCAGTTGTGCAGGCAAGTCCAAAGGCTGCTAAATAACAGCTGTCAGGAATGTGATCCCCCAGTACTTTCACAATGGGAATCGCTATTCTGTTTGTGAGATAGCAGTGTGGGAATTCTTCTTATCAAAATGAGTTAACACGCTTTCACTGAAAGTTGGCCGGCTTGAATGATAAAAAGAGTAGGGGAAAAAGGCTGATTCCTCTATCATTAAAGATTAGAAAATGAATTCTGACCCAAGGAAAAACCTGATACTCATGTAAGTGAGGGCAATTTTATATTATCCCAGTTTTTATACTTGGTTTTCTGGAGAATCCATGTTGCACTGAAGAAGTCTCAATGCTCAGGAGTCACTGAGCCTTTTCCCATCCTACAGGCCAAGGCGAGGGTATCCTTCTGTCTTAGAAAACATCGTGCTTTGGTAACTTGGTAACCAAAGTTACTTTGGTAACTTTTGAAGGCCTTTTGCATTCAGAGCATGTTAGAGCAGCTCTCAGTCTACTCTATTTCATGCCCACAAATTAAAGCATTATGGGAAAAATCCCAGTATTGTATTTGCAGGGTGCCCCAATGAAGGAAGGAATGATGAATCTGACTCCATGTTCTCAGAAGGCTAATTTATTATTTTATGATACTATATTATATTAAAGAATGCTAAATTAACTATACTAAAGAATACAGAAGGGGTACTTACAGAATGCTAAAAAGATAATAATGAAATCTCATTACTCTCTCCAGAGTGCCAACACAGCTTGGCCCTGATTGGCCGTTGAGTCAAAACAACTCACAGCAGAATCCAGTGAAACAATCACCTGTGGGTAAACAACCTCCAAACACATTCCAGACAATCAAAACACAGGAGAATCAAATAAGATAATAATTGTTTTCCTTTTTCTCTGAGGCTTCTCAGCTTCCCAGGAGAAAAATCCTGGGCAAAGGGATTTTTCCAGGGAATGTGAATGCCACATCCCAGGATGTACAAAAGCATGAGATTGTCTTTTGGCCACTAAGCCAAGTGGTGAATAAGCCTCTGGATCTGGCCCTAAATTTTCAAGGTGCTCAGTGTTTGGGCTCTCATTTTACCTTTCATTTCTAGAACAAGACCTGTCAGAAATATCACTAAATAATTTTTTCTTTCTAGAAGTTCCTGGCACCATTTTAGTTCACACAGACACTTCACCCTTCAGTGTGTATTCATCCATGCCCCCAAAGCTATGCAGATTGCAGATTCACCACTCCTAGTGCTGTAGAGAAGTCAAGACCCCAAGCAACATCGCTAAAACTGGTTTTATGTTCATATGAGTGTTCACATGTGTGATGTAACTTCAGCTGAGATGGGGACACTGGCTGCTGATGAGTTATGCAATGAGTTCACAAAAATCCAGTGCTGAGGTGGGCTGTCCCACATGGTGTGCTGCAGATCAGCCCTTCCTCCTCAGTGTGGTTGCTGAGCAGGCCATGACTCCCGAGGGCCACGGCACAGCCTCCTGCCCAGGGAATCTTTTGGGAGGGCTCAGCTCGAGCTGCCATGAATGAAGCTGTGGAGCTTGGAATGAGCGGGGTCTGACAGTGTTGGACATGGAGCTTGGAATGAGCAGGGTCTGACGTGTGGGACACGGAGCTGCAGAGCTTGGAATGAGTGGGGTCTGACGGTGTGGGACGTGGAGCTCAGAATGAGTGGTGTCTGATGGTGTGGGATGTGGAGCTGCAGAGCATGGACTGAGCAGTGTCTGATGGTGTGGGACTTGGAGCTTGGAATGAGTGGGGTCTGATGGTATGGGACACGGAGCTGCAGAGCTTGGAATGAGCGGGGTCTGGCGGTGTGGGACACGGAGCTGGGAATGAGCGGGGTCTGATGGTATGGGACATGGAGCTGCAGAGCTTGGAATGAGCGGGGTCTGACAGTGTGGGACATGGAGCTTGGAGTGAGTGGGGTCTGACACGTGGGACATGGAGCTTGGAATGAGTGGGTCTGATGGTATGGGACACGGAGCTGCAGAGCTTGGAATGAGCGGGGTCTGGCGGTGTGGGACGTGGAGCTGGGAATGAGCGGGGTTCACGTGTGGGACGCGTGCGCGCTGGCACATGCACACCCTGCAGGCATCTGTGAGTTACGAGGTGATAAACCCCGCACAGAGCCCTGCTGACTTCATAAACCACAAAAACGATGAAATTATTGCCACATTAGGAGAAGTGATCCCATCTTAGTTTTACACCCCATGTAAGGCAGGAGCCCTGATTCTTTCTCATGTGCTCTTTAGAAGTTTCCAGAAGTTTCTCTGGTTTATGAAGTTGAGGTTATTTCACACCTTCTGCTGGTGCTTTCTCCTGCAGCAGGACCCCTCTCTGTTGCCACCAGTATGGTCACATATACCCTGTAGCTATTCCTGAACAAGTCCCTGCAGGAAGAAAGTTGCAGCCAAGTCAGAATTTGATTTCCTTATATTGCCTCTGGCATTTCCTCATCTTGTAGTAATACTCATGCAGAGGACTTGCACGTTAAACTGAAATTAAAACAGAAAAGAGGCAGTACTAACAGTTCAGATATTTGTCTTAGTGTGGTTCCTTGCTTAGAGCCAGAAGCTGAGAGCTGGGGCACAGCAGTTCTGGCAGAAAGAGATCCAGTCTTGAGAGGAGAGAGGTTACCTCCATCCTCAGGGACTGTTCCAATATCTAATTATCCTCAGAATAATAAATTTACTTTTTATTTCCTATTCAGCTTTTTCCTGACTTTAGCTTGCAACCACTAGACCCTGTCATACTTATGTCTGTGTAATTATACAGGAACCTTCTCCACCCATTGCCTTTACAGGCAGCCACGGCCTGTGACAAAGACACCTCTTAATCTCATCCTGATCAGCTAACTAAAATAATTTAAAATATTCTAGAAATGCATGCTTTAGCTAGAATAAAATCAAACCATAGGGAATTTGGAGCTGTATTGCTGAGGTAGCAAAACACTGGATGCTGTATGTGTACATAAATATGTACATTTTAAAGTTTCAGCAATTAAAATACCATGTAGACAAAACTGTGGAGTAAATGTAAAAGCAGAGGCTTTTGTTTTGATATTATATGACTCATTTCTCTTAGTTAGGTACTTTTTGCTGCTGTCATTTTTTTTTTGTGGGGGGGGTATTTCCTTAAACCTTAAAAACTTAGTTTTGGTCAGTGCTCTCAAACAAACCAGAGCCACGCACAGGCTGGGTTCTCAGTTAACACCCTGCTCCTGCGTGGCTCAGGAAAAGGAAAAGACTGCAGAAAAAATAGAATTTTTCCCTTTCTGCTGGTTACTTCTGAGGGCAGTGGTCTGTAACTTGAGCACTAGCACATGAAAGCTGTTGGTGTTCTGCTCCCTCCCTACTGACAATCCATAATGGCTCATGAAACCTTCACAGGAGGTATCAAGAGCTGTCCATTATGAATAACTCTGCTTTCATGTAAGCTACTTAAAGACAAGATTTCTCTGCCAAGATCAACAGATTACACCAAAAAAAAAAAAGCATTCACAGAACATATTGTTTCAAAGAGATAAAGAGCCAGAAGAAACACAGATCTGGAAGAACTGAAGCCCATTTAATTTCAGACTGCTCCACAATCATTCTCTCCCCTCTTCTCTACTCTTTCCAAAATCCCTCTGTGATTTTTCAGTTTTACAGTCTGCTTTTCTTCTATGCTGGTTCCACCTAAACCCACCTGTCCCAAAGGTCCGGTTTGAATTGCACAAAGCAGGGAACAGCTTTGAAGGCTGAAGTGCTAAAAGGGCTTCCATCAGCCACAAAACTGACCAGGCTGCACCTTGGCACGGAGTGGTACCCATCCTTTTGCTTTGATGGGCATTCAAAAATTTCATCTTTCAGCCAAAAAGAAGAAAAGTGGCTAGAAATGCAAATATCACAGACCAGTTCTAGATCTACTGCTTTCAGAACTAGAGATTCCCAGAAGTGAGCATATTGCTCATATATTTCTTCTTAGTATTATCATGGGGGTTGAGGTTTCTTACTTGATTTGCCATGTGTTCAACCCTGTAATTGGTTAATTGCATTTCTTTATTGGTTATTCCACAAACCACATCTAAAAATCCTAATGCCAGAAGTGGTAAGGTAGTTTCCAAATAAATTCTGGGAAGGAAAAGCTAAAAATCAGATAAAAAATACTATTACCAGTCTAGTCCTATGTATTTTCAAGTACTACAACTTCCCCTAATGCAACTGCTACGTTCTGAAAAATTCATTAGGACACTGTAACACTTCTCTACGTGGCAGAATTCCTGTTTGTGACAGCATGGAAATATACAAAATACAGTGAAAGACATTCATATCCAAGTTATGCAATTGTCAACGTGTTCATATTTTAGTCAAAATTCACCAAGTGATGGGAATGTGACATCCCTTTGAACTGATTTCCAGTTATTTTTGTTTGCAAATAGTTTGAAGTCATTAATCAACAGAGCTTCCTTGAACCATTAACAGAACTGCTGCTCTGCTTGGTTGTTTCTCTTTGAAGGGGATTACAAAACCATTTGCTGAAGTTTCAATCCACATGGGTTCCTGCTCTGAATTGCATGCTAAGTTTTGGGATGGAGCAAATTCTTCATCTGGTTTCATGTCAAAACCATCTGAAGTCAGAGAGTTTTGCACAGAACTGATGCAGAGCCATAAATTGTCCAAGTTCAGTGTGGATTTGCCCAACTGTGTTTGCTTGAGAAAGGGTGGGAACTGGAGCAAATCCTTGAGGGAAAATGAGCTAAGTTTCAAACAAAACTCAAGACTATGCAAATTTTACATCATTTCAGGTTTCACAGCCAGCATATTTTAGAACTCTTTCCCTATCCTTTTCTTTGAAAAATGGGACTTGGCCCCCAGTGTTCTTCAAAAAGGCTAGCTAAAGATCAACAGAAGAAAGAAAATTTTCCAAGTTTCTCTTGCACAAAGTTCCACATATTTTTACTCCAAATTATTCATACTTCTCTTATGTTCACTTCCCTAAACAGACACAAATGCAACCTGGTGGACCTGACATGTCATTTCCCACATTCGAATGTACAATCCAGGTTCAGTCACAAGTGGACACAGAAAATGAAGGAAGATGCCATCATTTGTTTGGGCAAATGCAAAGCTAGCCAGAGTGCATTGGGTGAGACTGAGAAAAAATCCTCAGATGTTTAACAAAAGTATACTCCTGAGGAAAACAAAGTCTCACTCTGCAGCAGGAAAAAAAATTAGAAAACCTATATGCTTGTTGGATAAATCAGCTTTGCCAGATTCTCCATTAGCAAACCAGAGCACAGCTTGGTTGTATAGTACTAAAATTATTTTAAGAAATATGTATAATTATCTTAATAAATATGTATTCTCAAGAATTATTTATTTGATGTTCTTTATGAGATCCTCCTTCTCTTTCAGATATTTTATTGCAAAGCAAGAGCTGAAATTTTTAGACAGAATGTTTAAATTCTATCTCATTTTCCTGAGCTGTTTCATGTATGCAAAGTATCAATTTCAACTCAGCACAAAAAGCAAAACAAAGCTTTTAGGAGTATCTCCTGCTAGAATAATTGGTATAACTGGAAAAAATAGATAAGATTTGGGGTGTACAAGCAGGACCTTTAAGTGCCAAAAAGCATGTTTAACATTTTCCATTGATAAAAGCCATTACTCATCAAAGTGTGTCCTTCTGCTTCATCAAAGCACCATAAATCTAAAAAAATAAATCCAGCTAGCACTGCCTGTGAACAGATATGTTCAAACACTGTTTGTTGTCCCTTCAATGATGACAGGGTAACCCTGAAAACTGTGTCTATGATTCGATTTTTCCAAACATAGAATTCCAGTGTTGTTTGAGAGAACCTGAGAGCTGTAAAACACCCACATGGGCTGGGGCTGTGTCACACAGGACCTACAAAGGGTCTGATGGGGGCCAGGTGAGCCACAAGAGTATCTCAAAGGCTCTGGGTTACCACTTTTAGGCAACTGAGTTCCATCAGTGTGTCACAGAAAAAAACCATTTAAGCTGAAACTAGAGTTTATAAGAGAAGGGGGCTGCAGTGGTGGTCATTTACATTTTTTTAGTTAGATTGGTTTCATCTGGAATTAAGTTTTAAAATGGCATGAGAGAATGGATATAAAACAAACATCTCTCTGTTTTTCACAAGTTTTCAATAAAGGAAGATGTTATTGAGGTATTGGAAATATGATGGTTAAGTTTCCTAGAGAAAGACATGTACAGGGCAGTGCATAAACCTGGCTATTGGTCTACCAAAAAAAGCTGGAAATTGATGTGAAAGAAAACAGATCTCTTCTGAGTGCTGAGATCCAAACCCAATAGAGTTCTTGGGCTCCCAATGCTTATTTGGGCACCTGACTTTGTATTTAGACCAAGAGGAATGAACTGTTGGTCTCGTGCCTGTGCGCTCTCTGGACAGCACCAGTGCACCTGGATATCTTCACTCACTAGGAATAGGAGCACAGCCAGTGTCAGTTCCATTTGGTTTTGGGTTTTCTTTTCAAAACCTTCTCCTGAGGCTTCCAGGAATAGAAAATACAATCAATGTTCTCCTGAAGTTTGTAACTGCCCATGTTGAGTGGTCATGTCACCAGTGGTGATCATCTCAAGCTTCTCCAGAGCTGATCCATGGCTTTAGTGGACTTCTCCACAGCATGAAATCTCAGGGGTTCTTGTGGATTTGCCAGTGCTTGAACTTGAGGTGGAGAGTTTGATCTGAAGTGAGCTTCTGTCCAGCTTCATCTGCAGGAGCTATGAAAATTGTATAAAAGCCCACAAATGTTTGCATGATATTCATGGACATGAAAAAGGTACCTGTTACCTGCTTGAGCCTCAGCAATCCTAAGAGATGTTGTGGACTTAGGACAAATTCACTTTTGCATGACTTTTCTTTAATATTCTTCCACAACCGAGTCAGAGCTTGTTGCACACCTGCAGGTCTCCCACTGAGCCACTGTCAGGATTGCACAGTATTAAACCAATCTTGGCATTTCACAGTGTCCACTAATTATAAGCACATCTGTTCAAGAGCAGTTAGAGGAATGAAAATCCCAGCATCAATGTGTTTGATGCATGTGTTTGCTTCCCCTTAGAGTGAGGGTGGGAAAACACAACTTTAGAAATCTGTAATCTTCATTTCTCTTCCAAACAAATGTAAATGCTCCTGCAGTTCCCCTGGGGAACATCACTGGAATATGGAGGAATCTCAGTGAAGATGAGCAAGCCTGAGGGCAAAATATTTTTGTAAATGTGTTCATGTCTGTTAAAACTGATTTAATATAAAAATAAAATTCAGAGAAGGCAACCAAACTCAGGTCCAGGCAGAGGTCTTGCATCTGGGATCAGTGGGAAATAGCAGTCACTGCAACATCAGCTAATTTCGGATCATAGAGTTATGTAATATCCTCAGTTGGAAGGGACTCACAAGGATCATCAAGTCCAACTCCTGTCCTGCCTAAGGCCACCCCAAGAATCCACCATGTGCCTGAGACACTGTGCACATCTCTTGACACCCTCTTGCACATGCCTTCATCCAGTTGAGAGCTATATGTGGCTGTAGATGGTGTCTCCTCTCACCTCTTGAACCCTGACTCAGGTCCAGCCTCATGTTTCTGGCACTGTGAGTTAACTGTCTTGCTCAGAAACAAGTTTGTGAGACTGAAATATTCTATTGTTTATCTATTTTAGCAAAGAAAGCAGTGAGACCAAAAAGGTTACCATTTCATTTATACAATTTTCCTCATTCACAGTAGATGATCTTGGCAATGAGACCTTTTACATTATAAGACCAGTTTTCATATTCAAACAAATATCACATTACTGCAGACAATAGCATATTACTACTTGGTGGTCTGAAATCCCATGTCCTGAACCTTTTGTATTAATGTGGATAAGGACTAATGATCCTGGAGTCAGTAGTGTCAGTCAGTGTCACAGTCAACTGAGAAGGGTTTGTCTCAGTTTTTGTTTGAACTTCCAGCTCCCACAGGAACTTTGCTCACACCGGGCCCTTCTTGACCCAAATACTGCTTGTCTCCCTTCACATGGCCCTTGTTAAAAGTAGCCAGATAGCCAGTTAAAAGCTATCAGCCAAAGAGTGGGTTCTCCAGACACAACGCTGTCTGTCAGCCTTTGGTCCTGTGAGCAACACCTGCCCAAATTTCATCCCACTGACCTGTCCCTTTTTATCTTGCACTTAAATGTATTTAACAATCAAGAGAAACTGTGTCAGCCTGTGGTGTCCAGCAGCTATTTTTTGGGAGAGGATACAGCTGGTGCAGAGCAGGCAGTGGTTTTGCACCACGGATGGGGGAGCTGCAGTCACAGCAGCCCATTCATCAGAGACATCGGCCCGCTGATGGCTCCATTCACTTCTCAGCCAGATACTCTGGAGTCATCCTGTCTGCCTCCCAGTGCTCAGGGTCCTGGCCAGCCAGTTTATCTCTTTGCACAGACACTTGCAGACCTGCCTGGGCTGAAGCTGTGGGGCTCATCAACACATTAGCAAAGCTGAGAGGGAAATCTTAAATCCTTCATGACCAGGCTCTGGTACTTGAGATGACCTGGGTGGGAGATGGGGGCAGAGGAATCTGACCTTTGTGAGTCACCACCAGTATCAGCAGCACGTTGCTCAATCCAGGGGATTTTCCCTGGCACCACTCATACCCCCCAGCTCTGCAGTGCTTTCCTGGGGAGGAAACCCAAGGTGGACTCACTGTATTTTGCCATACCCCTGAATAAAAGCCCTGCACTCTTCAGGGACACAGCTGAAGTGAAATTCAAGCTGACCCCCACTTTGCCCTACAGGATGATCAAACCTTGGGCTTGGCAATCTGATAATGTAGTCAGCAAAGGCTGTTTATTTGCAGGGTTTTGATGAGTACATGGACAATCAGATTTCCTGGGAAGTGGCACCAAACCTGCCAGAGTTCAAGAAACATTTGGACAATGCTCTCAGCACATGGTGTGATTCCTTGGTTTGACCTGGGCAGGGTCAGGAGTTAGACTCAGTGATCCCTGTGGGTCTCTTCCAACTCAGGATATTCTATGATTCTACAAATCAAGGGCAGTCCTTGGCTGCAGCTGGCATGGTGGCAGAGGACAAGAAAAGGAACAGGCTGCAAAGCTGGCACTGTTTCTTATGCCATGGAACCAGCAGAATATCCTTGCTGGGTCACTGCATTGAAATAAGGAGAGGATCAAACCTGTCCTGCTAATGACTCAGGTGAAGCCTCTGAGTGCTGTGCTGCTATGCTGAGACCATGAAGTTGGATGTGAGCAAAATTCCTGTCTGGTTACAATAGGGTGAACTAAAGGACAAAGAAACAGCTCTGTTATTGTCTAGACCTCCAGATCATACCCTTAGAGGCTATGATGCAGTTTATTCAGCAGAGGAAATAAAAACTGCTTGGATAAAATCTTCTTACACATTCCCATGCTCTACTCTCTTGTGAAAGTGTTTTTAGTGTAGCACTACACCACTTTAATTATATGCACTCCTTCAATAAACAAGCATGACTCACACCTCTGCACGGGAGATAAAAGATGTGTGGAAACCATAAAAACACTAAACCAGCATGCAAAGCCAGAAAAGCTATTTATCTTCATGGAATATTTTAATGTCTGTCTTGTTCTTCCAGGAAAGCTATGGGACAATTTACGCCTTTAAAAGGCCTCAGATTGTAAATATATATATCTAAAATATCTTTTCTAAAGCTGGTTCTGTAAAACGGTTTTTAAAGGACTGATATGGGGTTTAACAGGGCATTCTAGGTTTTAACACCCGGTGTGTTGCATTAGCAATACCTTCCTCATGTATAAATATAATGGAAAGGAGGCAGAAGAGCCTCTAACAGAGATGGCAAGCAGAGAGGTGATGACAGGGGGTGTCTTCCTCAGCATGAGTCCTAAATGATTACTGGTGCCATAGGCAAAGACCCCAACTCCCTGCTCCCACTTGCCTTGTGTCACCTTGCATGGAGGTCATGCCTGTTCCTTTGGGCCACCTTTCCCTCTGGAGCCACCAGCTGCACCCCAGCAAATCTTGTCCCCTGCCCTAAGTGCTGTGGAGCCTCATGGTCAGGGCTCAGCTTGGCAGATCCATGTCTCCATCCTCCTGGGAAGCCTTTAACCACAAGCTTAGCAAGCAAAGTGAGGCACTGTCACCATCTGGCTTTGATCTAAACTTAGTGCAAAGGCTGGGGACAATCACAGTCACTTGATCTCATTTTTGGGTTGTCTTCCAAGACAGATATCCCCTTCCTCATCCTCAAGTCACAGTGAGATGAGGTTCCCAGAGCAGGCATCTCAGTGGCTTTTGGTACCATTTGACAGGATAAAAAGTACCTGAAAGAGTCATCAGAGTCTGTGGTGGATACAGAGGAGCTTTTGATGAGCTGGATGGCTGAGAACACCATAATCAGAGCAGTTTGGGCTCTAATTGTCCAAAAGTTTAGACAATTTTTTTTCCTTTTTTCCTTCATGAAAAGTTTTTTCCTTCCACGTACATGCACACACACACTCACAATAGTTGTCATATATTCAGTGATCTGTGGCTGTGCTGAGGGTGACCTCAATTAAAATGTGTCTTTGCAGGCCAAGCATGGTGATGCACAGGGGTCTCCAGGGCAGGGAGAGTTCCTGGATTTCCATGATGTTCATTACAGGCATCCATGCAGCTGACACAGGGTTTGCTATCAATCTTCGGCTGTAGCACTCTTATTGCACATCCCACCAAACTGAGATTCACTAGACATCATATGGCCTAAGCTGAGTCTAATTTAATCTGTTTTAGAAATGCCTGGTGTACTTTACTGGTGTCACCCTAAGCTGAGCATGCAGCTGAGTCTGCAGACTAGGAGAGGAGGGTGATTTGCTGTGACAGGACTCCTGTCCTGGCCAGCAGCAAATCAGTAGCATGATCATTTAATGGGGACATCACATATTCTATGAGTGTTCCGATGGAACATAAAAATCACAGGCAGCCACCCAGGCTTGTGTGCATAAATATCTTTTAGTTATGGAGCTGCTCCAGATCCGGGATCCTGTAGGGAAATGCATGCATCACTGGTCAGAGGTGCCCAATTTAGATGAAAAAATTAGGATTTTATGCCAATGGTGGAAAGCAAGCCTCTTCAGGAGTTCATTGAGGATGCTGAATTAGGAGGCTGAGCAGGACTGTAGCCAATGTAGAGAAATGAGTCTCCAGACTGAGGTAAGCCGCCCCCATGAGGTCCCTTCCCCACTGACAAAACCCCTACAAACCTCTAATCACCAGTGTTTGATAAGAGCTGTGCAGGGAGGCAAGGCCTAAAGCCACACAATTAAATCACTTTAGGATACCCACAATTTCCATGGTTCATCAGCAATGTAAATCCAAGCTAATTTATATTTTTGTAATAGCTGAAAAGTGGAGGCTAAAAGGCATTTTTAAGATATTAAAGTAATAAATATCTCTTTAATTTGTCAAATGCCCATACTTTGCTATTCTCTCTTTGTCAGTAAACTCAGATCTGCTCAGCTCAAGCCCACCACCCCTTTATGGTTCATAGAAAAGGGAATCCATTGAGATTGTTAAATCATTTTCTGCTTAAAAGTTGCTTCTATCACTTACTGCACTTTTCTGTCTTCCTGCCAGGCATGTGACCACTACTTTACACATCCCAAGAGATTCAAGCAAGATTCTAACTCCTTTTAAGTAAAGAGAAGGCAATGAACAGCTTCTCCCTGCTTTGAATCATGCCATGGATCACATCAAAGTGACTTCTGTGCATCCAGTGGTATGCTGGAGAAGAATTGAGAGCTCCTTTATGAGATTTTGTAAAGGCAGCACAGAGGGATTAGCATGCCTTTAGTAATGCTGTTTGTCACAGTATAATTTATTGAGGCTGATTGGTAATTTCATCAGTCATTGCTGTTGTGCAACACTTAAAAATCTGCAGCATTACATGGAGAAGGCAGTTCAGTGGGCCATAATATTTAGCAAGGATAAAGGCAAGGGTAAAACTATGTAAAATTGTGGGGCAGTTCTGGTCAGCATTAGAGAGCAAGTGTGATTAAGGGCCATCTCTGCTGATGAGGATGCTGAAACACAGTAAGAAACTTGAGCACATATTCTTGATGAGCACAATACTGCCCTGTGCAGGAAGAAGGAAAAAAATCACATGGGGGGAGTCGGAGCCAGAACATGCAGGGAGGGGAAGGTTTTTGAAGGCTGCTTCTTGGTACTTGGTTCTCCAGCAGAAAGGCTGCTAGGAAAATCTACCCACAGGAATAGTAATGGCACCTGTGTGGGAAAATGTCTTGAAATTAGCTATTTATTCTCTGCATCCCCGCCTTACTGTCATAACAAACCTCAGCTTCTTCCCAAAAGTATTTTAAGCTGCTTGACCTTCAAGCATTGCAGCAGAGCAGAGGGTTACTTGCTCTCCCTCAGAGGCTACATGAGCTAAGGGTTTTATATTGGAATACCTCTGAAGAAAGTACCTTTCATGCACTCAGGAAATGATTAATCCCTGTCAGACTGCAGCCCACTGAGTTGTTCTTCTGCACATGGTGTCATTGTGCTCAGGAGAAGGAGGTGAGACCCACAAATAATGGCCTGGGGAATTTTAGGTCTGGCACCTCCTGGAATCTGTCAATACTTCTAATATCTGGGCAGATTTTTCCCTTTTAACTGATATCTTTTCATCTTTCTATCTGTCTTCCTTTTATTTTTATCTTTTTCTCTTTTTACTTTTTCCTTGTTTGTTGCCCTCTTTCTTCCACCTCAGTACCTTGCCTTGCCTAGCCGCCTTCCTAATTCAAACACACCCAGCTTACAAAGTTTATATCTGTTAAAAACATCTTCACATGCAGAAATAAAGTAACTTCCAAGCTTTGGCATTTGCAGGAGTTGAGCCTGAAGTGTTAAAGTACAAACACTTTCTGATCAGCCATTCCCTTGATAACAGATGGCCCAATCTATGCTCCAAGATTGTCTTTAACTCTGTCTGACCCAACATAAAACCAAATGTTCATAAACTGCAGTTCTCCATACCCCAAGATGTCCATTTTTGGCTGTAAATCTGGAGCACATGCTGTCATCTGAGATTTGTAAGTCATGTGTGATACAGGGAGGTGCATTATCTTCCTGGGGGTGTCTGATCCACGCAGGCAGAGCAGAGCATCCGCCAGCAACCTCGGCTTCTCCAGGGAAACTTTCTCTGCCAGTGTTTGCAATGTGATGAAGTCATTTTCCAATTTCCCTGGATAATGCCTCACCTTATACCTTGGGTAAATATAGCAAGCCCAACCTATGGGAATCACATGGATTAAAGGCCATAGGAATCACACTGTGCTTGGGTAGGAAAGGATACCCTTGCACTACACTGGAATTTTGGTACAAGATCTGCAAGGATGAAAGCTGCTTCTTTCCATTGGCATTGGTGTTGCCTCAAGGGCAGGAGAGCAGAGAAAAAATGCCAGATGTAGAGCCCATGGAGCTGCTGAAATAACACCTCAAAGTTAATGAATTGTGAGGAATCAAACCACAGCTCAGATGTCTGGCTGAAAAGACTCTTCCCCAGCATTGGTTCAGTCACTAATGGGTTGTGTCACACGCTGCTGCTGAGAAGGGAACAGGGAGATATCTCCAACTGGATGCTTGGCACACCCTCATTTAAGGAGGAAAAGGGTTGGATCTGCTCTTTCTGATAAAGCCACAAATCCTGTTAATCAAGTGGATGCAAAAAAAGTATTACCTTTCTTATAACACATTAAAATTTTGCCTCAGGCTTCAAAATAAGAAAATAAGAGAGAATTTGCTTTTAAGGTGTCCATAAAATAGACAAATGTTCAGGTTTCATTGATGTGAAAAAATGTCTTTTCACAGGCATTATTTTTTGCAGAGCAGGGGGAAGGGGAGCTCCTAATCTGTTTATACTAGGATTAATATTAGGAGTGAGTTAGTTTTTCCAAGGTTCAGCAGAGCATGAGGGGGAAAACAAAACAAAACTTATTTTCAGGAATGTTTACCAATGGGTTCTGGTCATGATTTGTGTTTTGAAACTTGGGAGGCCAGTTTTTGAGCTTCACTGTTAGTGTTTAATTTAAGGATTAGGAATTATTGAGTTAGGTTCATTAAAATAGCTGGGTTTTGTCCTTCAAAAATTTAAGAAAACATAGTGTAAGCCTTGGAGAGAAGGTCTCTTTCTGGGTAACAACAGCCTCATTCAGCTCTAAGCATATGGCTGTCTTTGTTTTAGAAACCTGTGTTAAAATAAGGATAAGGCTCCCCATTCCAGCAGAATCATCAGCTCTGTTCTCAGGGATTTACATTGCTCTCAATAATACTGGTTTAAGCCATGAGAAATCTACTGAGATCCCAGCATATTAAAACTACTGTTAAGTGTGATGGGAATAATTTCTCCCCTAAATTTCATGTTCAGTTCCCAGTTTGAAGAGAGGGGAGTGTGAAGCACCAACATCACAGACAGGGTAAGGCTGGCAAAAGGCAGCTCTGAACTCTCTGGGTGAGTAGAGGAGGAAGATGCTGAAATATTAAAAGAAAACCCAAACCAAACCTTGAGGAGGGACCCATTCCAGATCTCATCATGAGGACATCCTCTTGGAAATGCATGAATAGGACAAAGGTGCATGTCCTATTGCAATGGGCTAGTCTGCAAAAGGCAGAATGGATTCCCATGCCCTGGCAGGAGGAGGACAAGGCTCCTCCAGGGCCAGACCTCACCCCCTTGAGCTTCCCAAATGATTTGCAGCAGTCTGTGTGGCCTTTTGCCAAATGCATGGCAGGGTCTCAGCAGGTCCAGTTCTGCCTTCAGCCACTTTAATGTACCAGAATTCAAAGCAGCTGCTCCCTTACAGTGTGGACTAGGACCAGCCCAAACTCGTCTACGTGTGGTTGTGCTCACAAATGTCCCATTAATTGAGAGCAGTCCTTAGTGGGTTTTCATTTCAAGAAGAGTTTTAGAAGTTTGGGTCACTGTAAACAAAACTGTGCTCTCCTCTGTTTTGGGTGTTTTACAGCAACTCAGCTCTTTTTTTTCTGCATCCCAACCAGCTGACTGTAGCTGGCAGGAGGACAGTGAATCCATTTTACGATGACTTTCAAAGTTTCAAAATGTGTTTTGGATCTGCCTTGGAGTGAAAACAAAACCTTTTGAACTTTTTTGTACTGTGAAGTCATGTCAAGACCATTTTTGCCTGGGAAGACTCTGAGCTTCCCTCTGTGATGCAGGCTGTGAAGACAGCCTTGGCATTGCTGCTGGGTGTCAGGTGGCAGCTCAGAGCTCTGGAAACAGCAGCTCAGTGATGTATAGAAGAACCTGGAAACCTTCAGATATGGCTACAAGACAAGCTGGTTCCTGGACCAGACAAGCTGTGGATGCCCCATCTTTGGGAGGGCTCAAAGCCAGGCTGGATGGGGCTCTGAGCCGCCTGATTTAGTGGAAGGTGGCCCTGCCCGTGGCATGGAGGTTGGGAGGAGATGATCATTAATGTCAGTTCTGTGATTCTGTGATTCTACTCTGGACAGTTTCTCCTAGGTGGAATGGCTGCTGTGACTTTTCTCAGGAATGCTACAACTCTTCCTAATGGTGTAAGGTCGCAGTGACATTGAATTTCTGTGGCAGCAAACCAGCCATGGCCAAAGTGGGTTTTAATCCTGATTCCCAGCCTCACTTTTCACTTTTACACATACCACCAGCTCGCTGATGTAGATACCACTCTTCTCATCTTTCTGTGCTTAGCAGGGGGAGATACACTCTGCAATAACTAAATAAGAACAAAGAAGAAAAAAAAACCTTATCAGGCTTGCCTTGTTTTCCTTCCTTGTGTTCTTATATTCTTCCAGCATTGCTGTTTCATTTGTTGTTTAAGAGAGATATACTTACTAAAAATTGCAAACTCTGGTCCAGAGAATACCAATTCTAAGTTAATTTTCCCAGGAAGAGACCCTGACTATGCCTTATTTGTACTCAGTGGTGTATGTCAGCTGTCACATACTTTCAGACCTGTGAGGAATTACACCAACATTGGATTATAATGTACTTGATTTTGAAGAAAGGAGAAGCTGTACTACTGTAATCATTATTTAAACCATATCCTTTTGATTTGTTGGAAGCCAGGCTACCACTCGCACGTAGCATATCATGCAGTCAAAACTAAGGGGCCTGCCTTTGAGGGGAAAAAATAAACAACACTTTTTTTTTTCAGATGAATTACTCACTTTTTGCATAAAAAACATGATTTCAGATAGAGAGAGGGAGAAAAAAGTTTGAAAACATGATCTTTGGAACACAGGGGGCTTCCTGTGAAAAATGACTCCATGTGTCAGGTGCTGTGACAGCACAAAGCTTCTCCCTGAAGAGCTTTCAATCTGAAAAAAAACCAGTTAGAAAAACACCATATTTTTAGTATAGATTTTTATATGGTCCAAATGGAGAAATAGACCAGTGAGAGAGTGGATATTTTATCAGAAATATGTCATGTGGAAAAGGAAGCCTCTCTGGGAAGGCAGTCAGATGCACTAACCTCAAGATTATCATTCTTAGTTATTATCTTTTCAAAAGATTTCACATCATAATTTGTGCCATTCTGGTTAATACCACATTAAATGGAAAAAGCAACCTACTTGTCACATAAATCACTAGAGCAGAGCTGCCACCAGTCACCCTTAAGGAGGCACTGCCTGTTTTACATCCCTGATGATGCTCTGAGGCTTATGAAGTCCATGTGGTTCACCCAGGCATTACCTCCACACTTCCTTTGCTATCACCTTCTGCCTCACATACCAATTATTTCCACACACTGTTGTAGAGCTCATCTTGCTTGCTAGGATTAACTAAGAGTCAGATTCAAGCCTGGTACCCAATCAAGCTGGACATCAAGGAGCTGGCAAACACCAAGAGCCCAGCAGCCCTTCCAGATGGAGATTAGTTATTTTCTCCTTGCCCATCCATCTCCCTGTTTCCCTATCAAACAGAACTGGGCACCTATGATTTCTTAGCCACAAAGTACATGGTTTATATTTGAAGAAAGGCATTTGTAAGGAAGATGACAGATTCACGTAAGCATCCAGTGAACTCATACTGTCTTCTTCAATGTTTATATTAACTTATTATGCTCTACTGTTCTCAAATAATTACATAACTATCCACAGCCATTTCAAACAGCCCTTCAACCCACATCAGCCTCATGTATAAACATTGAAGCTTTATACAGTCATTTTGTATGAAATTTGTCTGCAGGGCAACAGTTTGCTGTACTGTATGCCTTTTGTGAGATGACTCAGGCAGCAGTTAAGACTCAAAGTGCTTTTGATTCCCTTGCAAACAGTCTGTCTGCCTTCCCTGCTCTCTGAAGCCCAAGATCTAAGAAGGGATTGTCCAGTATGGTCTGTGTCCAGAGTCCTGCTAATAAATCACTGAGCTGCAAATAACAGACACAAACAGATCCCAGGCATCTGGACCCCCGCTCCTTAACTGCAGGCACAAAGTGTTCCATCATTTCTTCTAAACAGGTCCAATTTCAGCTCAAGCACCCATTGTTAATGGCTCAGACCCTGCCAGGCTGCAAGAATATGGTTCTGTGCCCAAGCAGCATTAATTTGTATCTCATTTGGGGTCATTAGCTTGGGCTCAGCCCTGCCCTAACCATAAATGAAGGAAAACACAGCCTATCTGGAAAGATTTGGTGGCTTTCTGCCCTTTGAGGAGCAGTCCCATGCAGTAAAATAAAAACTATCTGAAACTCCAGAAAATGATGCAAAACAACTCTCAAAGAGACAAAGACTGCCTCTTTGGAAAAACTTCAGGCACTCTTAAAAGTAAGAGAGCATAGGATGAGTCACTGTCTGACTTCCCACCCTGCTTTTGGGCAGGGAAGGTGGAGAAACAGTCCAGCAGAAAAAAATGTGTCATCATGACAAGCCTGTTCATCTCTCAGTGTAAAAAGTGCCCAGGAGACAGTGAATCCCATCAACCAGGAGCAATTAGGCACTGGGTGTAAGGACTGGCAGAAGACATAAGCATAATGTAATTCCAATTTAAGACCTTTTTAAACATATAAGAGAAACCTGAGCCAGCACCGTTGGCCTGGGGACAGATTCATGTCCCTCCACTTTCATCCTGAAGTGTTGTGGTTTTATCTCAAAGGGAAGAGGATTTTGCACAGCACTAG
The DNA here is from genome assembly GCF_023055355.1 of Agelaius tricolor. Lineage (NCBI taxonomy): Eukaryota > Metazoa > Chordata > Aves > Passeriformes > Icteridae > Agelaius > Agelaius tricolor. Next base: position 5,648,485 of record NW_027269284.1, read on the forward strand.
CCCATGTTCTCATTTTAGAAGAAAGCAAGGAAGAAAAAATTCTCAGGAAATTTTGCTGCTTTCTCTCCAAGTTTGAAGAAATGGACACTTCTGCCTTTCTTCTTACTGGCAGGAGGGGTTGTGGTCGTTGTTCTTTGAAAGGGAGAAAGATGAAAACCTCTTAACTGTGTAAAGAACATTTTTTAGTAGTTGTGTCTTCCTCAGTGACACATCCTCTTATTGTATGTATACACAAACACACACACACATGAACACACAGACACGCATTTTCTATTTCATTAAAAACATTCTGGTAACAATCAGAGGCAGCTCATAAATGTCATATTTTGAAAAGCATAATGCGTGATTCCCTCCTTAGGGCAGTTTTTATGACAAACAGTATACCAATGTTTGTGTATCATTTCTGAGACTATAAAATAACTTTTTATGGTTCTTGGGCTAATATCTGAAAAGTAGAGTACATTTTCATATGAAATTCTTTCACAGTATTTAAAACACAATATCCTCTGCCAGTCTATCCTCCCTCTCTCTTTTCTTTCTATGCAAAACCATGTGACAAAAAGCAAAGTGCTTTTAAGAAACATACCTCTGGCTTAGAGCCAACCCCTTTTTTCTTTTTTTTTTCCTTTCTTTTTTTTTTTTTTTTTTTTTTTGGTTTTACCAGTTGAAGCTGACAGATATCTATAGCAAACAGTTAACATATATAAACATGTCAGCTGTAAAACAAATACACTTTGAAAGAAAACAGAGAGCTGGAGTGGTTTATGCTGCAAGACAATGTTGGTGCAATTAGCAGATGCGGGGTGTGGGGTCTTCAGGGCACGTTTGGCAGGTCTATCCATGGTAGAAGTACCTTTCTTCTTCACTCTGTCAAGTCCTGTGTGGATGGCATGGAAGAAAAGACGGGCCCCTGGTGTCACAGGCACCATCTGGTGCAGATGAAAAGGAGGCATAAGCAGTTTTTGATGCTGAGGAGGTGTGCGTGAGAGACAACTGCAAGCACAAGTTCCAGGGATACATTTCTCAGGTCAAATAAGCGAAATTGTCACTGAATTGCAGCCACTTAGAGGCTTGGATCCTGCAAAGCTTCTGCCAGATGCTGAGCCCTCCTCCCTCTGCTCCAGCGAGGTTTCCTCCGCTGCTCATTATTGCGTGCCGCCTAAACGAGCGGGACTGAATTAATTAGAGATAGGGAAGAAAACCAGTTAGGAAGAACAATTAGCAGTGTGGGCTGGTGCAGTGCACTGTGGGCAGCTGACAGCACCCCACTAGTGAGGAGTCACCTCAGCAGCAGAGTCACTTACAAGGTCATGGGATGTTGACCACAGAGGGGTCGATGCGCAAGGTTGGGGCAAAACCCAAAGGGTGATGAGCAGAGAGGGAGGGAAGGGTGTCTTGCTTGGGTCTGCTCCCTGCTGTGCTGATGGGCACATCCCCTCACTGAGCACTGCCTTTTATTGGGGCAAAGGTGTTCATGGGCCCAGGCTTGTCATTTTTGGCATTGCTGTTATCAGACTGAATGAGGAAAATAACAATTTTAGCCTGCCTGTCAAGTCAGTGAGTGGGCATCCTTCAGGGTGGGCTGTGGTGTCCGAGATGCCATGAGATGGATCCAGCCTCTGCTGAGCTTATGTCCAGAGGTTCTCCTTCTTGGTGGGCCCTATAAAACAGTCAAGCACAGACCAGACACCAGGGTGGCTCCAGGCCATCAAAACCTAACAATAGATTAAGAATAGACTAAACAGATAATTAAAGAGATTAATTCAATTCTCAAACAGACTAGGAGTGCAATTAAATGGACTCTGATTCCCCAGGCTGGGAAAGACACCACTGAAGGGGATGTGATAGAGATCGCAAGACTGGAAAATATGAATAGAAGATGACTGTTTGCTGTCTTTTCTAATACAAGAGCCAGAGGACATCAGATGAAACCAGTTAGTAGCAAGTTCAGAGAGAAAAAAAGAAACAAAAGAAGAGCCATTTTCCCCAGTGTGTAGTTAAGAGGGGGAGCTCTTTGCCATAGGGCTACCACATACAATTGTGGAAGGAAAATCATTTAGAGGCTATTGAAGCCAGAAATGCTCTGGCTCAGGGCAGAGCTGAGGCTGACGGGGTGTGGAGAGTGCAGTGCAGGACTGGGCACTGGCTCTGCTCACACCTCAGCATCTGTGGGGGGCACAGGCCAGGTCTGCCTTGGAGGGAGGATCAGCTCAGGACCAGGGTCTGTGTCCTGCTGGAACAGTGTGAAATTCACATCTCAAATTGCAGCCCAAAAGGTTATTTCCAGCACAGATGCTGCCTGGAGTTGGAGGGGAGGACACACACCTCAGAGTCCTTTGCACAGTCCAGCCAGCAATACCTGAGCATCCTGGAAGCTGAATCTTCTTGAAAAAATTAAGTGTGGGGTAAGGAGGGGCTTCATCTTTCTGATGCCTCCCAGGGACACAGATGAAACCTTTCTTCTTTTGTGACAGGAAGAAAAGAGGGATTAACAGCAGTGATGGGTGAAATTCAAACACTTTGCAGGTTTCGTTCAATTTGGGTAAGTCTAAAACAGATCTGGAATGGAATTTAAGCAATACACAGATTTCAGAAAATGCCTTCCATCAAAGCAATTTCCCACATCTCAGCTTGCTGTCATTTAATGCAGATATAAATAAGGATAAAAGCAAATATTTTTGATTGCAAGAAGACATTTAAGATGTGATTCATCAATAAGAAAATATTTTGCAGAAAAATAATTTTCAATTACTTTTTAATTTTTACCAGAAAGGTAAGATTTTTGAAAAGCCATTTTTAAATGAGTTCAATATAAATTCCTTTTCTTCTTTCTTTCTTTCCTTCCTTCCTTCTTACCTTCCTTTCTGATTCACATTTTTATGCTCATTATTCCCTCACCCTACTCCATCTATTGCTGGGGGGAAAAAAAAAAAAAACATTTCTGAACCCGTAGAGAAAACTGCTGTTCACTTACACCTACTGGGAAAAAAAAATAGAAGAAAGAATTTTAAGATGTGAAACTACGTGGAAAACAAAGCTTCTTTCTACCTAAAATATAGGGGGGGAAAGCACATGCAGAAATACTTTGAAAAGTGGGATGCCTCCACTTTTGCCTTTCCCACTGCAGGCACAGGAGATTTGATAGGTCACACTCAGTGAGGGGCAACTGAGATGTCACCTGCTAAAGGATAATATTAGGGATGCCAAGGTTCCTGGTTAGATCTGCTTTTGCAGACACACAGGAAGTCTGCAGCAGAAAAGGGATTAAGAACAAGCCTTAAATGAGTGACCTCTCCCACCCTCAAAGCAGCCTCTCTCATTTCTTTCTCCCTCCCAACAGAAAACACATGCTGCTGATGGGGACACAGAAAGGGAAGGTGACCCCTGAGACCACTGAGCAGACAATGCCATGCAAAGCAGAAGCAGCATTGTGGTTTTCTTTTCTTTTCTTTCCCTTTTTTTTTTTTTTTTTTTTCCCTTGGCTCCTCAAATATTTTCATCAATAAAAGTGCACCTGATTTCCCCACAGCTCCAGTCTGGGTGGACCTGCTAATCCTCCAGCAGCTCAGAGAGTCCCCATGGCAGCAGCATCTCCTTTTCTGGGCCCTTTTCTGGTCCCTGCTGCATACCCCTGATGCTGGGGCCAAATCCTGAGCCAGCACTTGCAGAGGTGCTGCTGACTGGCACTGGCTGGAGATCAACCCCCTGAGATTAACTGCTGACTTTAGAGCTCTGGTTTCAGGGGAGATTTTCCAAAGCACCTGTTTGGTACATGTAAAGGTAACAGAACAGAAGGAATGGCATAGATGGCTTTATCCCCCTCCATGATGTAGCATAAACAAGTTCAGTCATTTATTTCAATTCATGAGAAAATCACTCTCCAAATAGCAAAAATATCCAGAAAAGCTTTCTGCCAAGCAGAAACCTGTTCAGCAAAGCAGCCTGCTGGGAGAGCTACTGGCACTAAGCTGCTTGAGAAGGGGTTTCAACCCCAAAGCAAACATCTCTGGAAGCTTTATGAGAGCCTACACCAAGAGACAAGCCAGCAGTGGACATCTGCAGGCTTCTTTTGGGCCAAGCACAAGAGATCCCAGTATCTATTGTATGAGGAAGGATTTCTGGAGTTCATGGGTTTCATAGCTAGAGGTGAGGAAACCCTCACAATGCCCTTAACTGGAACATAACTGCCTGAGGTTTCTGACTCTTCCAGGTTTCTTGTATGAAATCTCCTTAAAGAACAAAATAAAGGGATTGCTCATTTACAGATAGATGAACTCAGCATGATTGCCAATAACCTGCCTGGTTCTTAATGCCTGAAGCCTCAACAGCCCTGGACTGGTAATAGCAGTTTGGATTGGCCATTTGACACCTGCAATAAAACAGGGTGCTAATTGGAATTGCATTTCAGCTGCTCACAGATGTCCCTGTCTTCACAGAATCATACAATTACAGACATGTGTGTGTTGTAAGGAACCTTAAGGTCACCTTGTTCCAGCTCCCTGTCATGGGCAGGGACACCTTTCCCCAGACCACTGATTACTGCAGGAGATCATGCAGCCTCTGGGTTGTGGGCACCCACAGGCCTGTTCCTAAACATGTATGGGCTCTTGTTGGATTTTTGCAGGAAGATATTGGTTTGTTTTACTCTCAGGGCAAATCCATTGCCTTTTAGGACTGAGTTCTAAGACTCAGAGATTGGAATCTCACTTGGGGCCACCAGCACAATAATTTGTCCATGAGCTTGTGAGTGACACTGACAAGGTGCTGTAAGAGATTGGGATGGTTCAGAAAGCTGGAGGGTGAGTGCAAGAGAGAAGAGGGACATGTGGGTGTGTGGGACCTCTGGGACCACTAAGTATGTTAGCTTGAGCTGCTGAGGAGCCATCATTCCCAAGAAACCCTGGAGAAACCCAGCTGACATTGTCTCCCCAGCACCAGTCGCTGTGCCTGGGCCAAAATATAAATTGATCTAGGACAAAAACACAAAGTGTGCTGTGCTCTTGCTTATTTTACAATCACAGATGTGACCAACAAGTCTCACCACAGCCCTGAACTCCAGTTCAGCTGAACTGGAGACTGCAACAGTTGAGGAGAGGGAATGAGCTTGCATGAGTATTTGGCTGCTGGTGTTCCCTTTCACCTGAAATTAATGTCAATGGTTGTTGATGCTACAGGTCATTTCCTGTCTCTCCCATTAAATCTGGAACTGCAGTGGATTGGCCAATGGTAAAGAAAGATCTGGCCAGCTTTCCAGCCAGCTTTTCAGGCTTAGAAGTGTTCTTGTGAGCACTCATCTCTCACAGAAGTTCATAGCAGAGATTGACAGAGGTAGGGAAACCTGCTGCTGTTTGTGTGGGGCTCTTCCTCCATAGCAAGTAGCAAATGTCATTGACAGATAGGCAACCAGATATATAGCAAAACTCTCTTAGCTGCAAATTTTAATGGCAGGGACCATTATCCCAGATTGCTGCCAAAGTCAAAGAGTTGTTCCAATGCCATTACCTTAGAGGCTGGGCTTTGTCCTCTGGATTATCTTCCAAAGCTGTTCAGGCACCATGGACACAGTCACCACAAGGGGAGCCATGCCTTCAGTTTGTGGGTGACAGCTCTGGCCTTGATGAACACATTTTGTCTCAGTGCAAGCAGCAGAACAGTGAGTGACCATGGAAGAAGTCATGGGTAGCTTGGCTTCTTTTTGTGGTCAAGTATCTATTTTCTGTGACTCCTCATTCACAGCACGTGGGCAGCTGAACCAGCACAGCTGGGGAGCTTCAATCCTTTGAAGCATCAGCTGCTGCCCTGGGATCTCCAGGCACTGCACTCAGGAGTTAATCCAAGATCTCATAGGACAGCTGGGGTGCTGGGGCTGGGAACTCTCTGCAGGAGTGCCCAGTGTTGCACTGAGGTTTTCTGCTGGTGTGGTGCACTTAGCTGTAGTTTTAGGGTAGGAAGAGCAAAGGCTGCATCCCAACACCACCATAAATGTGGAGTGGCCACTCACTGAGCATATGAGCAGCCATGGAGCTGAGCTACTCACTGCCTGAGGTCTTGGCTGCTCCAGCTGGATATTAACCTTTGCTCAGTTCAACTTTCATGATTTTGCTCCATGCAAATTTGAGGCAGGTTCTCTTCTCACCCCTTTTCTGTCTGTTGCATTCTTCTTTGTTTTCCATAAAATTCCCTTTGTGTCAGGGGAAAGTGCCTGTAGGTGCACTTGGAAATACAACCCAAGGCACTTAACTGAGACAAGATCAATGCTGTGGATCTCAGGCTTGCTGGGGAGAAGTTTTGTGGGGTTTTTTCATGTTTTTCTGAACATTTTCTCTTGTATCTCTGTAGGAGCCCATTTCTCCCACGTTTCTGTGAAGAAGGCCTCTGAGGGCAGCTGGCTAATTTGGCTCCTAAAGTCAGGTGGGGTGAAAGCTGCTGCCCCACAGATGTCACAGGGAGTTCAGTTTGCCTAGGACAGGGAGGCACTTGTGAAAGCACAACCCTTTTTTTCTGAATTCTTTGTTTGCTGTGCCATGGCCTGACAATGAGGGCTGGGATCTCTCTGTGCCAGGCACCACATAAAAAACAGAGGGAGAAACTTTTCTCACCCCAGAGTTTGCAGTCTAAACAGACGAATGCTGCAGAAGAGTGAGCAGAGTTTGGCTTGCAAATATTGTGTTAGCTCCCTGATTTCTTCATGGATGGCTGGGAGGCAGATGTATTGCTTTCTTTGAATGGTTTGGAGGGGTATCCGTGCAAGCCTGGGAGTGGAACAGGATCTGGTCTTTATGGCAAATTTGGCATGGGGAGATGTTCCCAATTAAATTTGTGCATGATCAGATGAGCACTTGCAATCCTAGCAGAAGGATTTCATACTCAATTGGTTTAATTTGCTGCATACAAAGAATTGTGTTCATTTGAAAATGCTTTTGTTCCAGAATTAGGGCATCTCTGTGTGGAGCTTATAAGGGACAACTATTCTTTCTTAAATCTATCCCTTCCCTTAATCTAAATTAACTTCCCTGGATAGAAAAGTGTGTGTGTGTATGCAACACAGAAGGGGCCAGGGGAAAAGCAGGAAGGGATTAGCTGAAAGGAAAAACAAAGGAAGGGGCAGAGATTTGAAGAGGGGGAGATAAACTGACATTGAGAGGGAAGGAAAATGAAGAGCAGCTGCAGAGACGAGCCCATCAGAGCAGGACCTGAGCAGGGGGGGATCTCCCAGGGCCAGGCAGGGAGCAAGGGCTGTGGGGTCCCCATCAGGATTTGCTTCATGGAGCCCCCAGCTTCTGGAGACACCATTTGCTGCAGAGCTCAGCTCTGGAGTTGTTGTTTGTTGTCTTCAAGGAAAGGAAGTGTTTGTACTGAAGGAAAACATTTTTTCCATAAAAGTTGCAAGGAACCCCAGCATATCTGATGCACTAATGCAAGTTGTTGCTTATTACAAATTGTTGTTCATTACACTTCTGTAATCAAAGGCAGTGAAGCCAAAAACTTCTTAATGTTTAAGTTACTGATAAATAAAGGAAAATAAAAATATTTTTTTAAAAATAAAAGAAGAAAACAAAGACAGAAAGAAATAAAAAAGGACCAATGTCTTCCTTGTTAAGCCAGGTTGATCATTACCACTAAATGGGGCAGGGGAGAGGAAATTCTTCACATTTTGCCCACAACAAGCTGACAATGACATATGCAACCTGTATCTCATGAACAGGAGCCATCCTTCCCCCAACAATGTTGTGCCATGGGGCTTTCATGGAGGGGTGATTATATCACCTACACACACAGGCTTCTGTCTAAGTGAACAATACTTCTTGCCAGACTTAATTTTGTATGAGCAGGAATTGAGTTTGGTGTGACACAAAAGCACAGCCAAAGTTCAGCTAAAAAAAAAAAAGAGATGGAACAGAATAATAATATTTTACACGTGAATACACTGAGAAATAGAACAAGAACACTGATGGCACCAGTCTTCTCCAAAAGCTTAGCAGCACCTTCTTCTCCATACTAATTACTATGGCTCCTGAATCCTTCAGTTTGTTTATGCCCTAAGCTATTAGGGTGAGTCTGAGCTCATTGGTGGGAATTTCACCATTAATCTTAATAAAACCAGACTCAAAAAGGGAGAAGAAACCCGTGTGGGTGCATGTCATACAGTAAGAGCTGTCATATATAGAATCACAGAGAGCCTTGTGTTGGAAGGGACCAAGAAGGTCACCTGGTTACAACCACCCTGCCATGGGCCACCCACAGGACCAGGTTATTCCAAGCTCCATCCAACCTGGCCTCAATCATTTCCAGGGATGGGACATCCACAGCATCTCTGGTAAACACTTTCAGTGCCCCACCACCCTTTGAGGAACACATTTCACCCTAACAGCTAATTTAAATCTCCTCTGTTTTAGTTTGAAACCATTTCCCCTTGTCCTGTCACTGCCCATGCAAAGAATCACTCTCCCTCTTTTTTGTAAGCCTCCTTCCAATTCTGGAATGCCTCAATGGGGCAGGGAGATCTCCCAGTTCTTGAAGTACATGTAGGGTCTCCATTTCTGTAAGTGTAAATTAGGTGAGGAAAATCTCAGAGGCTGTGATTCCCTGTACAGTCTGACTGGAAGAAAGGTGACACTTTAGACCTGTTCCAGGCATGCACTTCCTCCTTGTTGGTGCTGCACATCCACGATCAGGACTTGATCCCAGGGCCAGGGGAGCTGGTACAGCTGTTGAACTTTGCTTTCCAGGTACAGAAGGTTTGTATTCCTGCATGGAGTGGTTCCCACTCCTGCACTGTCAGGTAGCAGTGGTCTCCTGGGGCTCCTCATTCATGTTATGTGCAGCCATTCAGACGAGGCTCTTTGAACTTGATCTTACACTTGGCAAAGCTGGGGCTGCTCCAGCTCTCCTGCAGGCTTCCTGTGTGGCATTTGGAAATGTGTTTATCCATCCCACACTTCAGTTCTCCTCATCGAAAAAGAAAAAATGGGAATCGTGTTCTTATCTCCCAAGGGACTGAGAGGTGAAATTGTTGCAGACTGGGAAATGCTGAATATGAGGGGCAGTGAGGTGCAGGGATGTCCTCGTGGTCTGTATGTGATTAGAGTCAGATGCTCCTGTCAGCCTTACACAAAAGCAGACATGTGAGATGTGCAGCTACATTTTTTAATGTTACTTTTTACCCTGCCTGCATTTTTCTTTTCTTTGTGTAAAATTATGACCTTTTAAATATCAAATGGACTATATATTATTAGAGAACAGTTGCTCGGTTTTGTAAGAGTTACAAATATGTTTTCCATTATATTCTCCAGGTGCATTCTATAAAAGGGGCGTTTATGGTAGAATCATATATATTTCAATAAAGGCTTAGTAGTTTTATGTCAGAAAGAGGTAGCCCTGAAACCAAAACCATACATTTCAACTTCACTGAGATTGCATTTTTGTTTGAAATAATGCAAACCCTCAAATGGGAACAAAACATATTGGGTATTACACAGGGTTTAGAGAGAGTCACTTAGGGTTGAAAAAAAAAGTATTGATCATTTATATGGGATTAGGGAAAGTTGGAAAACGTAATAAAACCCCACAAAAGTAGGCAGAGAGTTGCATAATACTACAAAACCTGGAAATTGATACCCATGGCCTTCGCTTTTACTATTTGGAATCTTACTTGGGAAAATGGTTAATTAAAGCTAAGCCATTGAAATGGTAATTTACAGCCCCGTTTGGAGCAGAAGCCTGGAACAGTGAATTCTGGAGCAAGGCCGTGCATCACAGAGTTTCAGCTCAAAACTGCTGTATAGACATTGCTGCAAAAGCTCTGTTTCTGCTGTCTTGTGTCTATTAATCAGTATCTCTGTGTATACACAGTGGCTTGAACCATTTTACAAATACTTGTAGGAGGAGATGTTGCCAAGACCTATCTTGATACTGCAACCATAAATAAAGTGTCTCAACACACAGCTCTGAATTTAAAACAAACTGCTTGAAGAACGTGAGGACAAACATTTTTTATGAAATATGAACAAGCCTTCAATCTTAAGCCAAACACAGAAGGAGTCTTTGAAATTGAAAAATCTGAAGAACAAATGGAGATTTTGGGGTTCTATCTGTCTTGTGTGACTCCTGCAAGTGTTTTCCACTATCACAGATTTATTCAAGTGTGTTTCATCATTTTATTAAATCTCATCCTCGCTATCCCTGAGATTTCCAGGAGAACATTTAAAAAGTGGTTAAGTTCTGTCAGGGGTTGTTTTGTTCTCAGATCCTCTCCCAGGAAGGGAAACAAGTGAAACTGCCTTCATTACTTATTGAGAACATCCCCAGCAAGACCAAAAATATTCCTTTTCAGAGAGAATGCAAACTCCTACAAATCTGAAAAAGAAACTCCCACAAGCAAAGAGACTTGAAGCTTTTCCTTGTGCATCAATTATTTCATGTACACTTGCTGTGTGTTCCTTGCATTTTCCCCTGCAGTTCCTGGAAGGGGCTGTTTGCAGACGTGACAGAACTCCAGAGGTGAGATCAGGCACAATGGAAGTCTCTGGATCCATTGAATCACAAATTCTCAAGGATGATCAAACCAGTCAGCACACAGCATCAGTCTTGAAAAAACTCAAGATACACCCTCAGAATCATGTCAAGCAGGAGATGAGGTGAGCACAGCAGTCACTACCTTACACAATGACCTCACCCTGGAGAATCAAAACCAGTGTCCCTGCTGTTTATAAACCAGAGCCAACCCTGGCACATCTGCACTGTCTGTAAGGAGCAGATCCTGAAATAATTATGTCACAATGAGCCTTTTTTAAAAATTATTATTATGAAAAGTGCTGAGATCCTCTCCAAACAGAAGCCCAGGAGCAAGCCACAATGGATTTGGTGACAGTGAGAGCAGAGACCTGGAGGCAAACAAAACCAAGGACATAAATATATATTTTTTAGCATAATTGGGCTACACATTTCCTTCTGATGCTGCTCTATGCTCATTCTCTCTGCTGATTTCACTCCCAGCTGAGCTGAGCAGTGGCTTTTGGAATAGTTTGTTATTCCACATCTGCAGAAATATTGCACAACATTAACTTTCAGCAGCCTTGAGCCAGCGTGTCCTTTGTGTGCCTGGTGCGTTCTTCTGGCCTTGAACCGTGACAGTAAATAATAAAGTTCTGTTGACTCAGTGTTTATTCCTGATAAATCTCAGGCCACCCCCCCCCATGCTTTTCTTCATGCCTAATACCTAAATGTGTTCTCAAAACCTTTGGCCAAGTCACATCCAAACAAAACATCTCTTTGCTGTTACATTTGCCCCAATTCTCTTTGTATTTCTATGAAAACAGCCACGAGATTGTATCATTGCAAAAGGTAGGACAACTGCTCTGTTGGGCATCTTTCAGTGCTGGACACACACCTTTGTGTCTCATCTTTGCCTTTTTCTTGATTTCCTCAAATACTGCTAAAACTGGCAGAACTTTCACTTCAAATCTAGGGGCGTTACACCATCTAGTTCCTACTGAATTCACCTTCTGTATAGCTCTGAGTGTTGAAAAAAGGCTTTTTAGCATAAAAATCTGTATTGCTGGATGGTGAGGGAGGTCTTTGAAAGGGACAGGGTGGGAGTGCCTGTGCTGCCAGGGGGCAGCTGGGGTGGACTGCACAGCAGCAGGGCTGAAGGGGGGCACCAGGGAGGAACACCCTGCACTCACACCAGTGCAAGTGGGACAGGTCTGGCCACCAGCAGCCACTGAGACACAGCAACAGGGAAGTTCACATCTTATCTAAGGGATAAAAATAAGGATAAAAGCTTTTCCTGGATTTTAGGCTTAATGCTGGAGGTGCTGCACCAACCTGGTGACTTGGTCTGCTGGGGCTATTTTGAAACCATGACTTGAATAAGAAGCAAGAACAGTCTGACCAGAACTGATTCAAATTTCTGCACTATTTAATCCAGACCAGCATTTTCTTCTGGGATCACCCCAAGTTAGGCAGGAAATAGATTAATTCTGAATCTCCATGTTCCTCGTCAGCCTTTAGTAGTTGAGTTCCTCTCTGTCAGTCTGCTCCAAACACTTCCAGCTATGAGCTGACATACTTCTGCAAGATGTTTCAGCTTTGACCAAGCCTCCTTTCTGTGAGCAGAGGAGAGGGATCATTACAGCCAGCTCTGACTCCCCACAAGACAAATGCTGATACCCTTTCCCCATGTTCTCTACCACCATTGCAAAAATCAGGGTATGAATCAAGCCTGTGCTATTTTGGACTCATTTCATTGCCTGAAATAGTCAGAACTATCAAAGATATTTGAGTTATTTTCCTTTCTCTTCTTCCCATGAAAAAGATTGTTCCTCCCTTAAAATATGGGAGAAGATTCTGAGTCCAGCACAGATCTGCCTGGCTGTGATTTATATCAAGTGCTGCACATGCACTTTTTAAAGTAGGTCTAAAAATTACATTCCCTAATAGAGATCAAATATTGATTACTTAAGTAATAGCTCTGTCTGCGATGATAGGAAATAGATGTGTAGCAACCTCCACACATCAGTCACTCACATTCTGAGGAAATAGCATACCAGATGAAATTTAGGAATTTTGCAAATTCTTTTCTTAAACCATCCTCTTCTTCTACATAGATGCATATAAATATATGCAAATCTATTTTTATATCTGTATATAGATGTATATAAGTCCTTTGAGTTTCCCTGGAAAGCTGGCTAGGTCCTCAATTTTCATTTCACTACCTCCTGATTTCTTGGCATTTCAGTAGTGATGTTAGTGCACCTTGCCCCAAAACTTGTCATTGATTTTGAAAGTGGCTGAGCCTCTGCCATGGAAAAGTGGGGTTTGTGCCTTGGCCTGGTGGCTGGTGGCCTGACGTGAGCGTGTCCCCTGCCAGTGGCAGCGCTGCGTCAGTGGCGTGGCAGCGCCATCAGTGCCAGGTCATGCAAGGAAGGGGAGGGACACAGGGTATGTGGTGTGATATGACCACAGTGACCAGGCATGCCCTGTGGGTGTGTCTGCTTTGTGACACTGAAGAGCTGGAAAGGAGCACCTCATCTTGGAGGGGAAGATGAAGACTCTTTTCTTCACCCTTTCACTCTGTTCTTCAGTACGAGCCAGCCTGATCCAGTGAGTGGCATCCCTGCCCATGGCAGGGAGTTTGGAACTAGAGGATCTTTGGGGTCCCTCCCAACCCAATCTGTGTGTGATTCTAGATATGACAGCTCTTCCTGTGTGACATGCACCCTGGGTGAGCTTCTGCCTAGGCTGCCACACTGAGCCCGGACCCCAAGGTCACTGATCACTCACAGCCTGGATGCCACTGGCAGAATGGGACCAAGAGTTTGCCACTGAGCTGCCTGGGCCACAGCCTTGGCTGGTGTCAGCTCTGTGACACCCAGAGCTGTTCAGTCCAGAGCTCCTCCTGAGCTCATGTCCTTGCAGCACTGCCAACGCTGCTGCCTCACTTTAAACAGGAGACTCCTTTGCCAAATTGTATTGCAGCACTTTGGTTATCTACTCAATTTGCTGGGAAAAGATAGCAATTTTCCCTGACCTTCCCCTTCTGAGATAGCATCAAAGCAAGGTTAGATGTTAGATAAAGCCCAGGGACACGTGGGTCCCTGCCTGCAGAGTGCACAGCATCTTTGGAGTGTGTGAACATAGCACAGAAACTGAAAAAATGTCTGCAAAAGCAGCACCTGTCTGATTACTCTGTTCAGATTTCCTGAATCTTGGGAAGATAAGTCTTTTTCATTTCTGTAGGATATTTCCTTTGACTCTTGCTGCAGTCTGAGTGTAACATGGGCTTAAATTGCTCAAACCAGATTTTTCTCTTACAGATATTTTATTTGAAGTTTCCTCATTTAGATGGAGGGGTGCAGAAGACAACAGCCACCCTCATTCCTGCAGAGATCCCTCTTTGGCTTTCCAAGGCCTAACATCACTTTTCTGGGGCCAGGGATTGTTCATAAGGGAGTTGTCCATTGCTGACTCTCTGCAAGGCCTCTCATGACCATCTTCCTACCAAGGAGTTTGGGATCCATTTCCAGAAGCTCACTAATAATTAACTCATCTGCATCATTCCCAAAGAGATTACCATTATCATGCTGTCCTGTAGGCAAATAAGCTCTAACAAGAATATCATTCTAAATAAAACAAACACAGCAGGAGGCTCTCAGAGGTAAAACATCTACTTGGTACCTGGCTCCCTTTCATCTTCTGCAGGAACGGAGCCTCCAGCTGGCACAAATCCCCAGGCAGGCAACAGTGTGAGCATCCTGCCAGGAGACACTGAATTGCACTCAAATTGTGCAAGCCAGGCCAGTGGGCTGAAAATCCTTCACTGTGCTGCCAAATGCTTTGGCCTGAGCTGGGGTAGTAACATGGTCCTCTTTAGCACTTGTCAAAAACAATTTCTCTGGCAGCAAGGAGCTCAAAGCAGCTCAGAAATAGGAGTTAAGTTTCAGCAAGACCCTCTAAATTTGAGTGAGACCCAGGCTACAGAAGGAGTTTGTCAAGGCCATACAGCAAATACATGTGGTTGCATCAGAGGGGCTCTTTCTTAGCCCTGCCCTACCTGGGGGGAAAGACACAGAGAAAACACAGAATATAGTGAAGTATGCAATCAGGGTTAAAGTTATCCTTCTGTGCTCAGTGCCTGTGACTGTACCTACAAAACTTTCAGAGCAGCCAGAACTCCTACAACATCACGTTGGCCTTTGTTTTGGCTGGCACATTTGAGACAAAAGGTTTTGAGGCTCTTGCTATGAGGATAGAATGGGACTGCAGCAGCATCTACTAATTCAAGGACATTTTATATCACCAAAAGTCATTAATGACATGATGCAGGCTCCCACAAACCAGATGAGAATGTGCCTCTGTCCTGCAGGCATCCTACAGACCCCATGTGGAGGACTCTGACTGAGGCCATGAATCACTGCAGAGGCTGCAAAATAATGCAAAAATCCATGTAAGCACAAACTTGGACACAATGGGTGTGTTTTCCAAAGCCAGGCACAAGAGTGTGAGCTGAAGATGAAATAGCAGCCTTTCAGCTCAGTATGTCTGCACATATGTTGACTTGCTGTGACTGTAGCAGTTTAATGTGGCACCGTTTGTGCCAGTGTGCATTTATGTCTAGGAAATTTTTATTTTTTCACACCCCTCAGAGCCACTGCAGGACCCTTAGGAGAGCTCTGAGCATGTCAAACAACCACCTTTGGAGCATCCACAGCATGTGCTGAGGTCAGTGGTGTTTGATGGTCTGCAGGAAAATGTCACTGCACCAAACAAGGCAGTGGTGGTTAAAAAAAATCCTCCTTTTGTTATCTGATGCTCTAAAGCATGTGATAAACACCTCCAATTGAACTTTGATCCAAACTAGCAGGAGAAAGGAACTTCTCTCTGGTCAGATGTCTGAAAAGTAATGTTTTATTAACATATTAGCTCTGTCCTAGTTCATTAAAAGCACATATTCATCTTCATTTTATTAAACCCCTCCGTGGCATTACATCTGGGTTATGAATCAGTCATCTGATATGCCCATTTCCTTGCTTTTAATATTTCAAAACCAGCATTAAAAAGTAATATAAGCAGAAATTTCAATCTCAGATAATTATCAGTATCTATTAATTGCTTTTCAGCTGGCATATTGTGCGCCAGGTGAAACATTAATAAAAGAGACATTTCTTGAACTGTCTCAAAAAGTACACTTACTGGGGAAAATCTTGATATTTTCAGCAGGACTCAAACATGAGGTTTGTTGGCTGTTTCAAGTACGAGTTATAATACTGAGTTTTAAATTTTATTTATATTTTTAGTTTAAAAAGACAGTTCTGTGGAAAGCATGGATTATTGTGAAAAGGTTTTTAGTAAAAAAATCACATATTCTATTAAGGGAAATAGATTCATTGCAATGCTTTTAATATATCCCTTGCAACAACTACTACATGCTGTTGGAATTGATTGTTATTTTTTTAATAGTTGTATTGTTCATATTTTTAATTTAAATCTGGTCAGACTGAAAACATTAGTAGAAGAAGAAGTTCAGCATGAGAAAGAAACTGAGTTTTCTTTGTATTTTAAAGTGCACTCAGACAGCATCAAACATAAGCAAGCATAAACCATAAGGAGTGAACAGAAGTTTGACTTTTTAGAAGTATGGAAATTAATCAGGAGGAGGAAAACTGAAGTTGTGACCAATCTGCAATTGCTGAAAATGCTTTTTATTCTGATGTGTGTGTATCAGATGCCCTGATTCTCCTCTCCTTGACACAGTTGTAAATTGGAAGTGGGTTTTGTGGGAGTTTGCCTGTTACAGCCTGAGAACGAGACTCAGAGACCCGAACAGATTGCAACAAATAGATCCTCTCACATGTACATTGGTAGGAATTTTCTAAATGTGCTTAGTTTTGAAGCAATCTGTATTTCCAGAAGCCTAGATTTGTGTTATCTCATTAGGTCCTGTCACACACTGAGGACCTGCTCAGCCCTGGGCACTTCTCTGAGGGTCACCCAGTGACAATTGTCCAAACTGGGAGATAGCCAGTGCAACAAATCACTGCAAGAAGACAGTGAGGGTCCAGCTGAAAACAGCAAAATGAAAGATGGATCAGGGATTTATCAATTCCACAGAGAGAGGGTTTGGCCTCAAGGAAATATTGTGAGATAGATCCTGTCTGAAGGCAGCAAGCAGTCCCATCTTCATTTATGCCTACTGAGAATTTGGCCATTCCACATGTTGATTTTGGGGCCAGAACTCTGATGGCAATGCTCTTCTCTTTAAATCATGGCAGTGACGAGTAGGAGCAGATTAAAGGCGTCAGGATTTGGCCCTTTGTAGATTAATAAAGGCATGCTGAATGGGAATTTTGTCTTTGTGATTTTCTTGGAAGGGGACGAATAATTGCTTTGATCTAGAAAGGGGAGTGTGAAAGGTCACTGGCTAAGCATGTGTGCTGAAGTGCCCTGAGCCATCCAACATGATTAGCATAAATTAGAATCTGACTGCCCAGCTTTATTCATCTTTATTGATGTCTATATAGTTGCAAAGGCAGAGGGACTCTAACAATCCCAGCCAACACAGAGAACCAACTGGGGCATGTGAAAATCCATAAAATGTTTAGTATTTCCAAGTGGAAGCAAATATATGAGTGTTATTAATGCACAAGCCTCATAATTTTAAAACCTGGGTTTTGTTTGGACCTTGATCCAGACCTTTGGAAGCTTGTCTGGAGTTCCAAAACTACTTGTGCTTGCAAAATTGCAGCCAAGTTTTGTGAGTTTATAATGAGATTTTTTTTCCATTGTTTCTAGCCCTGTCTGAACCAGTGACAGTTGTTATCAATGCCCAGCTGCAGACCTACCAATGTAATATGTGCACGTTCCCTCGGGCAAACTGACACACTGACTACAGTCCTGGGAAAACAGAAGCTCTACAAAACTGGACAAAATAGGCTTATGCCATGTTCAACATTTCTGCTTCAAGGTCACTTTGGGAAGCAAAGACCTATAAGTCCTCCCTCTAACCCCCAAAAATATAAAAGGACATTATACGTATAGATTTGTGGCAGGAGGAAGAGGTAAATTCAGTTTTGTACTGACTCAGAGCATCCATCTAAGTCCACCAACCAGTTTTACAAAATCCTCCATCACCCCTCCTACCTCTGTGTCTTTTTTTACACCAAGCTACCAGGACTTTGTGGCTCCATCCCCAGAAACAGAGGCCATGGGTTTGAGAGATCTCCAACATGTTACTCAAGCTGACAACTGTCATTTCATTTTGGAAAATGAAGTTTTCCTCTTCCAAAAATATTAGCAATATAAGAGAGAATGAGCATAAGCATAAGCAATAAGAGAGAATCTTTAATTTCTGACTACTTGATTATCTCTCTTGGACAAACAGTAGGTGATATTCAGGGTTCAGTGATTTGCAGAAAAATGCAGTCTTTGAAAGCAAAATATAAACAGAACAGCATCCAAATTACATATCTCTGTTAAGGAAGTTCCTATGGTCAAGGCTCAGCTATGTAAAAAGCATGTCCCAAATGACAATCCCTAAGCCAAAAATCTCTAGGTCAAACCCATCATTTTGATCATTTACCCTGACCTCTTAAGAAATAAACCTTAACAAGCAATTCCTGCCTGAAGTCTGTAATGCTTGGCATATACCCTCAGCAAAAAGCTATGATTCTGACTTGAAGATCCCAAATGATGGCAGAGTCCAACATTTATGTTGGCATTTTCTTCTAATAGCTAATAATTGTCATTGCTCAAACCAAGAATGTAGTTTCTGTAGTTGTACAATTAGGGAGCAAATGCTGTCACCGCTGTAAAGAGCTTGACACAAGAACACAGTTAACTTGTAGCTGCCAGTTCTTCAATCATGCTGATTTTCCTTTTCCCACTGGAGAAATTTTTCCTAAATGGACAGTGAAATAATGTAGTTACTGTAGGTGCCAAATAGAACCTAAACCGAGTATTCAAATGGGCTTTTGTTTTTAAAAGTAAAGAAAAAAAATATATTTACAACACATGCCTTTTGTTTCTCTTTAAACTGGAAACACAGTATGTAATTTTCAGGAACCACAGTGCCTCTATTTTTTCCGACCACAAATTAACCATAGTTCAGTGCAGTGAAATGCAGTAAGACTGATGGAATGCTCTGCCTAAGGGATGACTTACCCCTAACAAAAATTATGCTTTGCTTCCTATTTGTTGTGTTCAATAATATTGCCTCTCTAAATACTTTTGGTTCAGTACTGACACCAAATGAAGAGGAAAGCCTCCAGAATGTACAGACGTGCAGGATTATGTTTCGTTTGTCTTTGTTCGTTGTCCTAATTCAAACCAGCCACTGAACCACTGACTTATGACTCGAGGAGACGCATTGTGGGGTTTTTTTCAGATGTATTTCACAAAACCACCCAAACTCAAAGAGCAAATTTCTGTCCTCAGCTACACCCCTACAAAAGCAGCAAAGTTTATAAGTTTGCACATGTGCAATGGCGTGCTTTGCAAAAAATCCTGCACGTTGCCTTTTTAGTTTGTTATGTTTGAAAATACAAACTGCTTACTCCAGACATGCCTGACCAGTTTTTGCAAGAGGCCAATAAACAAAATATAGATACTTTGTACATCTACCAGTAGATGAGTGGACTTTTTTGGCCCTGATTAGAAATCTACTTTTTGAGCATTTGTTTGCTCCCCTGGTCGCTTTAGTGTCAAAATTTTCTCATTAAACATGGAGAAGGGCAATAAAATTCAGGTTTTCTCCTACGCCCTCCACCCTAAATTGCATATATGCAATGAGAAATAGTTCAAAATTCTTTCCAGATGTTAATTAAAAATCTCAATATACATTAGAATTAGCCCTTGGTACATATTTATACCCATAGCAGATGAATGTGTGAGAACACGCTTATTAACAAAGTACTGAAAAAAAATCCCTATTCTCCATCAGAAGATCTGCCTCAATTCCTTGAGCAGAATTAGTGGCTGAGTGCATCAACTGCCTGCCATGTTTCCAAGGGTCAGTGTGCACCTTAATTCTGCTGCATGTAAATAGCTCCCCAGAGATTAATGGAGTATTCAAGCAGGCAAATGTCGTGCACACTGGGTGGCAGGATCAGGCCAGCAGTTAGCACATCCCTCACAGTTACAGTGACTTTTCTTCAGATTTAGCAACTGTGATTGCTACAGAATTTCAATTAAATTTTCTCACTTGTATCCCAAAAGAGCAGAGACTTAATATTACAGTAACCAAAATTAGGAAGGACTTAAGAAAACTAAGTCCTACTATGTGCAGTGTCCCATCACTGGCAAAAAGTATGGCACATATTTTCATTTTATCACTGCCTGGTTTTAGCCACTTTATTTAAAATTTGATTGAAATTCTAATAAGGATTTGCTCTTTAAATCCTTACCTGCTCAACTCTCCCTAAGTTAGAGCAGTGAGCTTTTTTCCCTTAAACTGTAAAGAACGAAAGTTTGCAGGGAAATATTTTAGCTGTCAACAATAGATCTGAAGAAGGAATTAAAATTCAAGAACTCTTCTGAGGAATTTATCTAATGTTAATCATCTGAAAGTAGGAATTTAGTCTAAACTTGCTGTCTCAGATGCCTCAGTGTCCAGAGGATGAACAATTCCATCTCAAACAACTGTCAAAGTTAAGTGAAGTAATTACTCCAAGAAATGTGGTCTTTTTTTTTTCCTGCAGGGAGCTCCAAAATGAACAGATAGGACCAGGCATCTAGGTTTTAGATGGCCAGCATCTAAACCAGCTGGGTTAGCTTCTGCTCAGTGTCCATGCAGTATCTCAAGCCTTTCCTGGAGTTTTGATCACAGAGGCAGCTCTATCACCCAGCAGTGCAATTTCCATCAGTGGTATGGCCTGGGATGAGCTGTGCTGATACAGAACTTGCTGTATATATGTTGTTGTACATCGTACCCACACAGTCAGGATCCCAAGTGCTGTCTCAGGCTGTTTCCCTGGTTAGCCTGAATAAAATGTATGTTTTTGTGATGAAATCCAGACTAACCTCTGTTCGATATTCAACTTCCATTCTTGAAGATTCAGGCTGATCTTGCTCCCAGACAGTGCATCTTGATAATGCCTCAGCTGCATGGCTGGCCCATGTCCAGGAAAAAACAGCAGTTGTGGTTGAGTTGTGTCTGCAGGGCTGGATTCATCCTGATCATAGGTCAGAGGAGACTCCTGCTCTTAATTCTCTCTTCTGTGTGAATAGCTCCTGAAATCCCTCTAACAGGTAACATAATATCAGGAAGCCCTCCATAAAACTTCAGGAGAATCTTGGTTTAGAGCTAAACTCTGAAACTCACACGGATCTCAACCCTGATGCCAGCCCTCAGCTCCCAGGCAGCAGTCACACACAGTGAGGACAGAACACGGTCCTCAGAAAAATTCACTGAGTTATTGCTGTGGCATTTTCTTTAGATGTTGGGCCACTGCCCTGAAAAAACTTGGAGTCTCTACTCTATCTGACAATATTTACTGCTGTACCTTGGTTGAGATATCCATGCAGAAGGGAGTTTTACTGTTTCCCACCAGCCTGGCTCCATTCCCCAGAAACCTGTGTTTCTGAAATGCAAGAAGTTGGCATTGCCTCCGTTTTACTCTTCCTTCATATCTGAGTTTTTCTATGTATCCATCAGGACTAGAAGCATTTATTTTAATTCTTTTTTAATGCTTATGCCAAGCTCAAATTAAGTCAGAAGTGTCCACCTGCACTGAGAAAAATGGATAGGAACCCTACCCTGTACAAGGGGTTTCACACATGTCCTGACCCAAGGACTGCACTACTCTGGGATAAACCAAATTAATCTGACAGAGTGCCATGGACTGGACAAAGAGATGCCTAGAAATAAACAACAACAACAAAAAAATAGGTGAAAATATAGTGATATTTTACTCCAAACACTTTCCAAGCAAGTGGGATTTTTAGCTCCTGAACCCAGTGCAAGTCCTCTGGTGTTTTGTAGTCTTCTTTGCCATGGTGCTGCCCAGTAAAATATTGACCAGTGACTTGAAAAAGAAAAAAAAATCAATCCCCAGTGTCCTCTGACACTACAGATCTTAAAAACCCACAAATGATGGACCACCTCAGCCTGTTTCAAACATGTCCCAGGTGGTTTCATGTGGTCCCTTTGTGGAAGGGGATGGATGACAAACAATAGTTTCCTCATCTTTTCAATCACAATTTTGTCTTTATATTGACTGACTGTTTTGTCCTTTTTTTTTCTGGATAAAGAGTCTTGTTCTGATTACCTTTTTGTAATTAGTGCATAGACACTAATCCAGAATTCTGACAATATCTATCGTCCTCTCTGTATCTTCTTTTCAGCTCTGCTGTGGTTTTTTTTTCTGAGGCAGGGACACTCACACTGTGCAAAGTTGCTGGCACACTATGGACTGATCAAGGAAAAATAGTATTTTCTTTTCTGTCCTCTATTCCTCCCATTATAATGAAGCATTGAACTGATATTTCTCATTGAGCTATCTCTTATAACCCCAGATATCAAATCTGTGTCATAACTCAGCTTTAACCTCGCTGGACATATGATGCTGAGCCTGTGCATAGCAGCCCAGATTACACAGGGTTATTTAAGAATGGGCAATGTGAAATTGCCTTTAATTGCCGTCCATGAGTACTATGGACAGCTGCAGCCTTTTGCTCTGAACTGCAATCAAAGCAAACCTGCTCTGAAAGAAATATTTCTCCTGGCCAGACATGGAGGAGAGACTGAGAAGTTACTGGAGGCCCCTCTGCTGCCTTGTACCTCCATGGCTTTCACCTGCAGTTGTGCTGCTGTAGACCCAGTGGCTCTGAGCCCTGGGAAGCAGCCTCAGTCCTGACTGCATCCATGCACAGCTCTGCTCCCCACAGGCCAGAGACAAGAGGGAATAGCTCAGGACAGCCAGCTGTCCGGGATGGAAGCTCTCAAAGCTTGCAGGCTACATGAGCACATGGTGTGGAGGAAAGACAAGCAGAGGTCTGGGTGCAAGGTCCAACCCCTCACAGGTCAGATTTGTTGGAGCACTGTACTGGAGAGAGCTTCCTGCCATCTCACCTGGTGGGGTTCATGCCCCCCTTCTGCAGCCAGGTCCTAAATAACCCATAATTCACTTTATTTCCCTCTCTGTGCTGCAGTCTCACTCTTTAAGTGCTTCCCTGAACTCACTCACTGCTTTAATCAGGATTCCCACCAGGCTCCTGCATCACACTTCTGCTCTGCTGCTGAGGAAGGGAGCTGGGAGGAGAACAGCAGAGCAGTGCTCCTCTGTTTTTCCTGGATGTCTTTCATTCACCCTCAGCTGAGTTTTCTCCCCATTCAGAATAACTCACATTCTTTGGGGCACATTTCTCCTCACAAATCTCAAGGAGGCGGAAGCTCTGCAGAGCTGCTGCTGCACTAAAGAGCACGTTATTCCAGGGCTAAGATCTTATTACAATTCCCTTACTACAGCAACACATTTTTTCCACTCCTTTTCAAAACCTCAAATGTTGTTATGGCGTCAATGGTAAAGAAGTTTCGGCTTGCTTGGATTTCAGTCTCCTGGCCTTGGATGGAGGGGAAACATTATTTCTCTAAATACATGAACCCTTGTGCACACACACACACACTTGCATGCTCCTAGACCCTAATCTTGCAGTAGGATCTGCTCAAGCACAGCTTTTTGCCTGTCTGGAGTTGTGTTGAATGTAAATCAAGCACATCTGACAGATCAGACTCTTTTAATGCAGTGCTTTGATAATGTTGCTACTGATGTGATCCAGGAAAACATTAGCATGGATCAAACACAGCCAGGCAACTGTCCCAGAGTTGTGGCAAAGAAGATGAAGTTTGTACAGACCCAAATGATGCAGGGACCCTGCACCTATCCAGGTCTCTACTTTCAACCTGGAGAGGAAAAATGTGCTTTGTGCTCCCCACTGCAAGGTGGGAGGTGGGAAGTGGTGGGAGGTAGAAACCCAAAGCTCTTGCTGCTGCAGCTCGAAGCAGCCAGATTCCATCATGGCACAGGGGCACAGAAAAGCACCTGCTGGCATGCTTCCTCAGCCCCTGGGCTTCTACTCTCTGCATATGTAAGATGGGACAGAGCTGAGGGCCACAGAAATTGGTGCTGGATTTTGGGAGATTGTGGTGCTGCTGTTGTCTCGTTGGGCTCAGTTTTGTGCCCTGCCTGCAGGTTGCACACCCTGGCCACCTTCCATGGTGACTGAATGGGTTTGTCCCTTCCCACAAGACCAGTACAAAACCCAGCCCTCCTTGATGACTTCCTCTGCACCCAAGGTACTTGGTGCTGTCTCTGATACCAAAGCATCTGGTCATCTTCTGGCCTTCAGCACATGTTTTCCTTCAGCAGCCCAGGGATAGGGTGGTCTATTTAGCACACTTGAAAACAAGGCATGGAGCATGGCCAGACTACTAATGTTCAGGTGCCTGAAGATTCAGATCTGCATCTGATGGAATTGTGAAGCATGTGGAGGCACTTCCCTACCACTGAGCTTGAGCCAGGTCCCACAGTGGGTCTGGGCTATATGCAGGAGGATTTGGGCAGAGTTTATAACAGATTCTGTGGATGAGACTGGCAACCCCCCCTGTACACTCCAAGAACAGCTTGTTTCCCACCAGTGAAAATTGTTATTCTCGCACTGTTGTTTCACAAGTTCTGTTTCCAGCAATGCCTGATCACAGATAAGAGAAATGCAATCTCAGTATGAACATCTTGGCCTTTGTTTACCCAGGACCAGCCATTATGGTGGCAAGAACAACATTTCACTTCCCTCTCCACAGCTTCATTTTCTTCCACTCAGACTTGAGCTCACAACAGCACTGCAAACCACTGGAATGGGGATAGGAAAATCCCCTGATCTAGAATCAGTTTCAATCTTGCCACATGGACAGGTACTGATATGATTCAAAAATAAATCTGCATTTCTTGCAGTTTGCACTCTACTAGTGGCTTCCTAGTAGAAGGCAATGCCCAACACCTTGGCATTGCCCCACACCTCTCACAGAAACAGTAACTGGGCCCAGCACTTCCTTCTCAGCTTCAAAGCAGCTGAGATGCCTTGCCAGAGCAGAGGGGATGAATGAGATGCCTGGGAGTTGTCCTCTCCATGGCTGCCATAACAATGATAACCTCACCAGAGGATTCAGTGGTGTGGCATTAAATCTGTGACTGGGCAAGAGACCTTTGCTACCAACAGTTCTGGAGCCCTAAGTGATGAGTGCTTGCATAAGGAGCACCTGCATTTCTGAATCTCAGTCAGAATTACCTTTTTGCAAATTAAATAAAGGAGAATGACCAGACTCTGGTTCCCCCACCCTGAATAACAAAGGTTTGGGAGATTGGCTGGAGCCTACAGAGAGGGGTGACTCTTTGGGTAAGATCTGAACTTCATCTCACATGGGATAAACAGATTCTGGAGATGAAGGAAAGATAAACAGAAATCTTGTCTTTTGAGCTAATTTTCACTGTTCCTGTGAGCTTCACAGGTGGATATAGCACTCCAAAGTAATAACTGGTGGAGTGATCTTTGCAAGGGTGGGAACTCTCTGGTGAATTGGAAGTGATTTTCTCTGGTGAATTGGAAGTGATTTACATGACTTGTGAAAATCTGGGTATTATTTTCTGCCAGTGCCAACCTGAGATGCAATAACTCAGACCCAGGATGGCAAGGCAGAGTTAAAATAAACCTGTGAGGCAGGCATAAACTGTCATCCAGCATGGCCAAGCAGCTTCTGTGTCCTCCTCCCCACTATGAAAATGAGCCTGATTAAAGGCAGCAAAACCAGTGCAAAACAAAGCAAGAGAGTTAAGTTGCAGTTACTTTGGAAGAAATGCTAGGCAGGAGTTTTTTAACCCAGCCCCTTGACCTGATTTCTAACAACAGGAGGCAAAAAACAGTGAAAGCTGATATACCTTTTATCATAAAAAACAGGGACTCATTTTTGCAAACAGGAGGAGGTGGGAAGAGAGCAGCTTTTGTTCATTTGCAGGTTGCATAAGTCAGCTCACAGAGTGAGCCTCTCTGTGCCTCCCTGGGACCGAAGCGTGATGGTGACACTGGGGTGGAGGTTCCTACCTCATGTCCCCCTTACCCTAGAAGGGCAGCATTCCCCCAGCCTCTCTGCATTTTTCTGGTTCTTTACTGCATGGTCTCTGGGCACTTTTGGTGCCTAGTCCCTTTGGTCAAGGATCATGTTCTTAGGCCATGTGACTTCTCCAGGACTTACATCTGGTGGTGATGTCCCCTGAGAGAGAACCAAGCCACCAAAACCTCCCCCAGGTACCCACCTCTGTCACAAAACTTGCATTTAGCCTGGAATTAAACCTTGAACCTCTGTAATCCTGGAAGCTACAATGGTCCTCAGAGGTCAGGACTTCCCTTCTCAAAACCTAACCCTCTGAATGGCAGAGCAGGCTAAAAGCAAGCGTGGGAAAGACAGGAAAGAAGTGAAGACCTCTAAAGCAAAAACACATTTGAGGGTCTCTGAGTGGTATTCCCTCTTGTCCTCTTTTTAATTGTTGTCAAAATTCTCTTTGTTAAATCTCTTCTGCCAGGCTCATGCCTTGACATTGGTCTGCCACACTTGGCCATCTGCTTTGTCTGACCTCCTTCCATGCAACCATCCCTCTCTGAGCAAAGAAAACTATCTCTGCTGTCCTGCCAGGCATATTTTAACAAGTCCAGCATACTGGGAGAGAATATCTCCCTACACCTTGCAAAGTACCTGAGAAGTCTGCGAGCCTTGGAGGAAGGAGAGAGAGGTTGGTTTCCCCAGCTGAACCTCAGAACTAATCCCCAGAGGAAAAATCCCTCCATAGTCCTCATGAGGGCTGTTGTTGGCAAACTTTGCACAAACAGGACTCCAGCAGACAGTGCCACAAGGGTCCTCAGTGTTCCCCCCAGCCCGTGTCTCCTGGCTGAGGAGCGATGCGATATTTGAATGTGAATGGTGGGTGCTTGCTGGCCCAGAAACGGGCATTAATCACCTCTGAACCACAGCTCCAGCAGCTTCCAGGCTCTCTGCTCTAGAGTAAGGAGGGGAAAGTGGACTCAGAGGCCAGCCCTTGGCACAGCAGAGGTGATTGTGGCAGGGGGAAATGGCTGCAGCAATCAGCCAAGGGGAATCAGGTTCAAAGGCTCTCCAAGACCCTTAGGATTCCTCTCCTTCCTATTATTGCTTGTGACAGAGTTGATAAAGCACCCCAGAAAAACCACCAGGCAGCCATCAGCAGACATCAATCTTTCTAATCTTGGTTTTGGCCTTGCCTGATGGAGACCAGGTTGGCCATGGAATACAAATGAAGAACACGTGAGTTTTGGGAAGAACTAAATCCAGGGAGCAAGCCGTGTCAGAGGAATAATAACTCAGCCAAACCGACGTGTATCAGACCTGGCTTCCACAGCACAGTCTCAAACTGGATTTCTAGTAAATATAAATCAGTGCAGCTCCACTTAAACATGGGATTCTACATAACAGAAAAAGCCAGCCAAGATGTCAGTGATAGCTTAGTGCTTCTGCCACCAACAATAGCCCATGGATTTCAAATG
The DNA here is from genome assembly GCF_023055355.1 of Agelaius tricolor. NCBI lineage: Eukaryota > Metazoa > Chordata > Aves > Passeriformes > Icteridae > Agelaius > Agelaius tricolor. The sequence goes on from NW_027269284.1 coordinate 5,675,548, forward strand.
CTGCTGGGCAATGCAGGCATCCACCTGACAGTCAGATTCCCCAAACCCCTTGTTAGTAAAGCCCTCTGGGTCATGGATACCAGTTAACTTCCAGGCTTCTTTCTCCTGAGGAGAGTTTTCATCACATGGCTCACTTCAGGGAGGGCCACTGGTCCCTATCTCTGCCTCTCTGCTGTGGTCACACTGTGGTTTGCCAGTGGCTTCCATTTGGTCTTTCTGACAGAGACCACAGCCTCTTGGTTTTTAGAAAACTCAGCTAAACTCCTATGCATCAACAAAAAACATGCAGGTGAATTAAGAGCTTGAAGTGTTTCATCAGTTCATTATAAAATATTACTAACCTTCCTTTAAAAATAGGAATCTTGTGTAAGGTAAGGAAGCCCAACTCCTACCAGAGCAGGTTTTTATTACAGGCAGACTTAAAGCATAAGTCTTTAATAAGGCTGCATACAGCTAGAACTAATACAGTCATGTCTCAATGGAGCTGCTTCCCAGATGCTGACAAATCAGACAACTTCTTCTTTGGCTCAGAGATCCTATCGAAGTAGTAAAAGTGCTTCCACATGTTCATTATGTAGTGCAGGGTTGCTGTGTGGTTATTAATGTGTTTGCTGTGCAGAGCAGAGACCCTGGCCTGACTGAAACATGGGTCTCCCCTCACTGCTCAGTGTCTGTCTCCTGCAGCATGGCCTCTGATGTGGAGAGAGAAAAGACACAATTTTCTACCCCATTAAATGAGTCAGATTCTTAAATCACTTCCAATCATTTTGTAATCCTTAGATTTAGGGCATACAATATTCTAAGTTAGGCAGAAAGGGTCTGCAAAGGTTAAAGATAATAAATCAGAAGACAGGAAAAAAAGACTAAAAAAAAATTAAAGGAAAGGCTATATAAGACTTGAAATAACCATTTGATGGTGCTGAACAGAGTGGGTTTGGTGACAGTTTGATGGAAAGAAGTATTAAGTCAGAATGTGCATCTAAACTCAGGTCTCTGTGTTGTTTTTTTTTCCTTCAGGTGTTGAAATTTGCAGCAGAAATGTGGCAGGAACTCACCAGCAAATGTACCTTGTACAATGGTGATAACTCAGACCCAGTTTGTGGCTGGCTGGGCTTTGTTCAGGGCTTGTGATAAAAAACTGATAGGAAAGCTGACCTTAATTATTCTTATTTCTGATTGCAACTTCCTTCATCAGCCTGGACAAGCCCAGTAACCTCTGCACTCCAGTTTCCTCCTAAGCCCTGCACCTGTGGCAATAATGGAGTTTTAATGCAGGCACTGCTGCCCCAAGGTGAAACATGAGCATGAGAGGTGGCAAAAGCATGGTCTGAGCCCAAGAAGGCTTTTCCATGTAAAATATGTGGGGTACCTGCAATGCTGGTGTGACCACTGCCTTGCAGCCATGGCCATGGCTGAGAAGATGGGCACCACTACCTGGGGGCTGGATCTGCTCCTGAGGTTTCATGGGGCCTCTGCTCAAACAGTGATGGCTAAGAGAGGGAAAAAGGCAGATACAGAGGAGCCGTGTAAAAAAAATAAACAAATCTGAACCCCCGTGACAGAGCAGGATTTGCATGGAGGTGTGTTTACCAGAGAGGCTCACCCTGCTCCCATCATGTTTATTTGCAAAGTGAAGGTGAAGCATTGAAATAACAGCCTGATGTAGAGTGCATCAAAATCAGTGGAAATACTGCCACAGTGCTCAGCAGTGCTTGGCTTAAGTCATAAAAATGTCATGCCCAGAGTACCATTTCACTTCTCTGTTTTACAGCATTTCCCAGACAGGAATGGTGTCCATCCTTCACACACCACTGGATGAGAGAGGGAAAGTTGTACATGGCTAAACAAAGGAATTTGTTGGAAGGGCAGAGGAGTGTTGCAGGCTGACCCAATTTGTAACTTCAGGTCAACACAGTGTGTTAAGAGTCAATGAATAGCTTGGCTGGGAAAAAGAAAATGGAACAATAGTTCTTCAGATAAATTAAAAATAAAATCTGTCATTTGAGAAAGGTCTTTAGATGAATACCTGTGTTTGCCTTACTTTAAAGGTTAAATATAATATCAGGAAATTGACATTTAGTTTGGGGTCGGATTTTGAATCAGTTTGACTCTGCTTTGGATGAATTTCATCCAATTTTTTTTTTTTCAAGTGTTTCATTTCACTGTGAAAACTACAAAGCCAGTTCTGTTTCAGGACTACTCCAACTTGTATTTTCTGTTCCGAGCTTTTAGTTCTGTGGCAACACTAGAAAAGCAGCTATTCAGAACATCTTAATTATAGATGAAACCACAGTCACCTCAGTCCCAGTAATGAGGAGATAACTTCTTGGACCATACAGACTGGCAGTACTGTATAAAGCCAGTGCTGTGCATTTCAAATTTATTAACATTCTCTTATAAATTAATTTCTTCTGCTCCTCTGCTGTTTTCCCAAACCTCAAATACAGTGGAATAGGAGCATCACAACAGTACAGAGCAGGACAGTGGAAGTTTTGGAAATACAACACACACAGCCCCTTCCAGGCAGAAAGCAAAAGCCAAAGAAACAGTGACTGAGCAGACCTATATGTACATTCTTTCTTAGAAACTCTCAATATCTGACTACAGCCCCTCATTTCCCAGCCATCAACTGCTCCTTTCGGGGTTTATATTAACATGCTGATACACACACAAATCCTAGAAATGAAAAAGATGCAATTCCCTTGCTAAACTTATAATCCTGTACTCATCCTCAGCCTCCCAGCATATGTGCAAAAGTTTTCTGCACACAGTAATCAGCAGTACCAGAACATCAGGCACCTTCATTCAGAGCTGCCTCCTGTGTCTCCTGTGATGCTCTCTGTGAAGGCAGGACCCTGCCAAACCCACCAGTGACAGAGTCCATAAAGGATCAGTCACTTGTCAGCTGGCAAAGGCAGAACAGGTTTTCAGCTCTATTTTTCCATGCAAAAATAGCTGTGTTTTTAAAAGATAAAAGATAAGCACACTGACATGGGGAATGTGAGAACAGACTCTTTGGTAATCTCCATTGCATGTATGGATGCTCAAGACACATGCTGGGACAGGATGACAGCACAGGGCTGCAGCAGTGACTTGATTTTCTGAGTAGCTTCATTTGTAATCAGAAAAGGTATTATAGAATGAGATATTTATTCAACTGTGAAACTGCTGCCATATAAAAACACTAAAAGATCTATGTAGTGTCAAATTTTTTTGTGTCTGTGTTGGTTTGTGGATATGTTGAACATGACTCTTACCATCAATGCTAGAGCATTAAGGTCTGGATGCACAATGTGTTTTGGAAGAGATATGATCCTTTAGGCTCAGGAAGGTCTAATTACCAAGCTGAGAAGGACATTTTATCCACAGCAGGTCAGTCCACAATTGCTTTCTTTAGGAGCAGTCAGTGCTGCTTGCATTGGACCCAGTGGCCAGATGTCCTGACCACTGGGCTAGCACAGGCAGGTCTGATTCAGTCTGGCAGTGATCCCACTGCATATGCTCAGCTCTTCTGGAGCAGAGTATCCCTTTTAATAAAATTTTTTCTAAACATTTTGTTGTGGGAATTTCTTTGGGGGCATTATTATTCTTTGGACTTTGCAGGAAAAAAAAACAAAAGCACCCTCTCTTCTGGCTGATTTTTCAAAGTTTATTAAGAACATAATTGGAATCCTTCTATACTAAAAAATATTTCACCAGAGATTGATAAGGGTGTGCAGACTAAGGATAAAGGCAAATGTAATCACTGCTTTTATTATTCTGTTTTCCTGAGTAGGGTAATTCCCCATCATCCTGAGTGGCTTGAACAGCCACAAACTCGAAATAGTGATGATGGAATTTCCTGGGAACAAATTAATGTGGAAGCACTGGGATATTACAGCAAGAGTGTGTGCTAAAGGAATGTGCCTTTTACCACACACCTCCTTCATATTGATGTATATTTTGGCTAACACCGAGTGTCACTTTCAAAATGTGCACCATGTTGTGTCCTGTGTTTTTCTGGCCTCTCCCAGACTGAAGTGAGGAGCCCTATTTCATGTTTGTTAGTCACTCCTGATCGTGGTCCTGCAGCTCTTTCCCATGCAGGCAGAGCTCCCACTGATTTCCAGACGGGCATGTACAAGTGAGGGCTGCTGGATCTGTCCCTAACATAGTAAAAATAGACAGTTACTTGGTTGTTTTCATTAAAAGGAGAGGAAGGAGAGCATTATATAACAGGAGGGTTTTTGGGGGGAGTGATGGTTTATTTAAAACCTCCAGTGATAGCTGCTTTCCCTGACTGGAATTGGCTCTGCAGCAGGGCAGGAAAGCTGGGATCTTGCCATTGCTGGAGAGCAATGCTCTTTTCTTTATTAGCAGACAATAAGCCACATTCAAGACATGCTAAAGAGCTGGAAGACAAGCAGGCAAAGCAGAGAAATTCAAAGTGAGGGCTGGTGCTTGGGAGCCTGGTGTTTGCATTTGCCTGGGAGGTAGAGGCAGACGCCACTGAAGATGCAACAGCTCTTTGCCAGTGCAGGCAGTGCTAGCAGGAATCTGGAGGCACCACTGGGTTGGTTTAATTGCCATCTGTGCAGATTGCTTGCCTGTAGTAGGCAGAAATCCTGCAGGACTGGGGCAACTGGATGAGTGCAGCAGGCAGGGCACTCCTGAGAGGAGATTGTATTTTTTAGGGCAGCAGGGGAAATTTAAGAACCTCACAGCAACTGAAGAGAAAGGGTGCACTGGGGCTGGAGGTTCTGCTACTGGGAGTTTGGCCCCTAGAAAAGTTAGAAAGAGGGATCTCAATGCTTGCAACCTCTGTCCTGGCTCTGGGCACCATCAGCTTTCTCCTCATGAACCACAGCCAGGTCTCATCTGCCCAAAGGATATGGCCACAGTGCTGGTGACAATGCATGAGCAGGCCAAGGCTGCTGTCTCTGGTAAGAGAAAATGTCTGAAAAGAGTGGGAACTTATCTACTACATCCCTAGATCATCTCCTGGCTGGCTCCTGTCCTGATCCATGCCTTCTTGGAAAGGCATGGCTCTCCAAATGCTTGTAGGAGGTTCCTCACCTGCGGCGTCCCAGCAGAGCCCCATGTGCTGTGGGACACAGGAGCAGGTCTGAGGCATGGCCATGGAAGGGTGCTGGCACACCCTGAGCTGGCTGCAGGCCTCCCAGAGGATGCCAGCCCTCTGATGACACCACGCTGCGTGTCCTCAAAAGTCCTCAGAGCAATTTATTTTGCATTGTGCATGCGTTGATTCCAAGCCTAGTTTTCCTATTGTTTTCAGCAGAATTTGGTTTTGGCCACAGGGCTCTGAATCAACATAGTGTTGAGTCTGGCAAGTCAAGAGAACTAGGACACCTGATTAGGAAAATGCGTTTTAAAAAAATTATTCCCTGCCTGCAAAACTTACATGTAGAATTGGATGTAAATGGACAAAATGCTGTCACTTCTGTGGGACTTCAGTAAATCCTGATGTGCTTTGCAGAGCACCTGGCTGTAGACTCCAAAAGTAGACCCAATGCTGAGTGAAATACAGAATATTCTTACTGTGAACAATAGGTTGTGTTCATTCCAATTTTATCACAATATTGGGGTTCACAACATGCAAAGGCAAGGAGAAGTATCAGTCCTGGTGAAGGCCATCTGAAAAGCCTCATTTCAGAACGATCACTAAATAAAAAAACACAGAAAAAAAAAGGAGGAAAAAAACTTATTTCAGCAGTGAGACATTCATTTTCAACATTGAGCCAAGGGGCATTTCTCACATGTAGTTTCAAATGAAAAAAAAGAATTGTTGGCACAGCCTTTTCTCCAGTGGTTCCAGAGGAGTAATTAAACAGGAGCCACTCGGAGCCGGCTTGGGGGAAAGCATACACTGTGATCTTGGAGTAGGGAGGACTGTGTGCTTGCCTGATTGCCTCTGTGTGTGTGTGTGTGCACATTGGGGTTTTTTCATCTTTTAATCATATTTGTGAGTTATTTTCCTGTGTGTCCATGGCACCTTATTTCAATGAACAGTTTGAAAGGCATATGCTGTTGAGCAAAGGGGAGAGAAACTCTCCTGATCTTTTTTTCTCTTGTCTCAGTGAACATGCCATTTTTTGATGCTTTTCCTAGGACTTCTGTGACCTATGCTTTACACCACCTGGCTGGTTTAATTCATGAATCCTCTATTAATATGACAGGCTCTGCAAAGGTGACTAAAATGTTAAGGAGACAGATGTCATCAATATCTCTCAAGGGTAAATACTTGAATTTTGCTCCCTTTTTCTGTGGCTGGTCTCTGTTCTGATATTGGCACTGTGGCTGAGCCACTGAGACTAATTCATTTTTGTTTCTCCCTCAGATGCTCTGGATGAATGCTAATCATAATTTTAACAGTTCTCTGTGCTTTCCTCAAGTGTCAAAGTCTTTATTTTCTGCCACTCCTGGTAGAGAAACCCCATCTTACACAAATGAGCAATGTAGCTGCAAGCCTCCTTGTAACTCATAAGAAGACACAGGCTGCTTTTTATTACTACCAGGGCACAATCTGTCCTTCAGGCAAGAAAACAATTCTCTGCTAAGGGTATTGCTAGCTCCATGCTGAGTCAGCTCAGCATCTTGCTCTCATAGAGACCTCACCTGGAAAAATATCTCAGGGTCTGATGTGGCTGCCCCAGTGGTGACTACGTGGAGGCTGGACTAAGCAGAAGCAGATCTGAGGTAGCTGGAGCACAGGGAAAGGAGAAAGGGTCCCAGTTTTACAAATAGATTGTTTAAACAACAAATGGTCATCACCAGAGGGGCTAAGGAGAGGATGATGATCTCTGGGGTGGTCTCAGCATTAAGTGGGAGATACCATGAGTGAACTCAACATTTTGCCTGTGCTTAGAAAGCAGCAAAAGCAAGGAAATTAGTAAACCTCTTCTCTTAATTTCCTTCCAAGTTGCTTAGTGCTTTGGACCACATTAAACTGCCCAGATTGAGCCCATGTAAGAAACCAGATGTCAGGTTTAGATCCAGCCACACTGTTGGCTCCGGGACACAGTTCATATCTGAGTCCAAGATGCACATCATGAGCCTGTTCTGGCCTGAGCATGCTGCTAGGTATGCTTCTCCCAGACAAAGCCCCATATCTACGCTGTCCACATCATATTTATCCTTAGGAGACCGAAGCAGGAAGATTGTTTCATCTTTGGAAAAAACCTCTTTTGCAAACGGGCATTGTGCTGGTCTCATCTCTCCTTTCACACTCCTTCCCAAGGCAGTTACTTGTCTGCTGTAATTTACTCTTTAATGCAGCACTTTCCTATTCTGTGAGACAACAATCATGAAGCATTTAAATTCCAATTGAGTAGGGCTGGAGTGCAGAGGGGCTACGGCTTGTGCAGCCGGGACAATGGGAACCTGAGACAGGGGACACCAGTTCAAGGCCCCCCAGGAAGGAAGGCTACAAGCTTCTCCCTCACATTCCCATCTCCCTAGAGATGTAAATCAAGAAAAAGAAGGGAGGGGAAGAGGAGGAGGGGGGTGTTTATAGAAAGAAAAGGGAAAATGGATTGAGTTGTGCTGAATTCTAAGACAAGGATCAGCTATACAAGAGAACTATTGAATAGCTGTGAAATCTGGAATTGAGCCATCAAAAAAGCTGCTGAGCTGCATGTGAATCAGGTTGATTGTTTTTGAGAAGCACCTGATTTTTTTTTTTTTTGCCCCTCTCTCTCTCCCAGGCTCTGTGCTTAGCCTTGGAATTTGAACATGACTGCTGATGTGCTAAACTGCTTTTCCTTGAGATAGAGACATTTTAGGGACCAGGAAAGGAGGGAGGGCGGGGGAACGTCTCTCTGGATGTGAAGGCCGTGGTACTGGGACTGTGAGCTGACAGGTTCCCCATTGCTCTGGGGAATGGCATCAAGGAGTTCCCACTGCTGGCAGAGACCAAGCAGGAAAAGCAAAGAGCTGTAACTCCCTGGGACAAGGAGTTCCAAAGGCTGCTGGCTGCCCTGTAGCTGGGCTGCAAGTACATTTTGCCAGCTCTTCGCTGGGTTTGTGCTCTCAGGAATTCACATTTCCTATCTTGTCTCCCAGGACTGAGACAGCACCTATTTCCTGCTGAGTGGTCCCTGCTGGACCTTGGGAAAATGAATTGCAAAGCCCCAATTTAATTTAATACACTTATCAGCACAGTCTGATTTTCTCATGTGCAGTGGTAGAGTTATAATTCCCTCTGCAGCATTCACTAGTGAGGAAAGCAAAGCACAGGGATGCTGTTTTCCCAAAGAGAACTGTGATTCCAGAGTGGCCTAAAAAGACACACTGAAAGAAAGAAAAAAAAAAAATTAGCAAGGCTGCTTTGAAAAATCTAGCAGTTTGCCTAGGGTTCTGGATGAGTTGGGATTGCAAGAGTGAAACCTTGCCTTTCCTCATTTGGTATGTCTGAGAACCGTCTCTGTTCTAATTTATTATTATTGTATTGCATTATTGTGTAATTTTATTGCATTAAAAATCATGTGAATAGCACCATGGTGCTCTGCAACACAGAGCCACTGCTCCAAGGAGCCTGGTTAAACTGTTTCCAGATTTGACTCAAGAGACATACACTCTATTACCTTATGCAGAAAACATCTGCATTGTTTTATTGTTGTTTGTTTACTGAGCACTGAGGGTAAGCACTGCGTTGGGAGAACTTACACAGTCTGGACATTTCTATCACACTGGAGCTCTTCTGCAATGGGATGGGCTCATGTGGCCTTTTTGTTCTTCCCTCTGTCGTGGTGCCCTAGCTCAGCCCAACCCCACAGCCTCTCTGCCCCTCCAGAAGAAGTTGACAAGACTCAGTTTCCTCCTAAGCCTTTGGAAGGGTGTTTAGACCCTGCAGACCATCTTTGCCTGTAGGTCACACCAATGCCGATGTTGGTCACACCAATGGCTGAGGAGCCCTGGGTACCTTGGGGCAGCCCTGGGGTCGGTCTCAGTGCCACCTTGCCCTCACAAGAGCGTGTCTCTGGAGCCTGTACAGCACCTACACAGCAGGGCAGCACCAGGATGAGCTTTGACAGCAGCCCAAACCAGGTGGGAAGCTGCTGTGCTGGTGTCTGCAGGGACACTGGACACCCCCAAATGGGCCTGGATCAGGTCTGGAGACAGGGAAGGGAGCCCAGCACACCCTGCTCAGACACCAGATGGGAAAAGGCTCAATCCTCAGGGGGTTCTTTCTTTCTTTCCTTTCAAAGGAGAAGACCCTCTCATGGGATGAAATGTGCTCCTAGCGGGGAGAGAAGGAAATGCCCCAGCGTCCCCTCTCAGCCCCCAAATCTGCTTTTGTGCCCTCAATCCCCGGGCAGATGCCAGCACCCTAGCGCTGGTTACCTACAAGGTGGTGCCCTGAGAAAAAGCTCCCACCACCAGCAGCCCTCTGTCCCACCAGTGAGGGGACTCTGAAGGGCTCCTGGCAGCAGTGAGGTGACTCAGCTCCGGTGGAGGTCGGGGGCAGAGGGAGGGCAGCGGGAGGGCAGAGGGAGGCCAGGCTTTGTGCACCGGCCGCTGCTGCCTGAGCAGGCCCCGGCCATTCACACCCGCCCGGCTGTGGCCCCTTGAAGTTAATGAAAAGACTCTCCGGGATGTCAGGGTTTGGGGTTGAGCCCTCGGTGTGTGAAATGAGATCCACATCCTCTTTAACCCAGCCGAGCCCTCGGTGTGCAAAATGAGATCCACATCCTCTTTAACCCAGCAGCACCGCGAGGTCCAGGAGCACCCAGAGCCGCCCAGGCTGAGCGCTCTCGGATAGGCCCAGGAAGCATCTTCCCATGCCAGTTGCTAAAGCACCTCAGGTTTTTATCTTTTTTCTTTTTTTTTTTTTTTTAACGGGGAAAAATAATTAACCTTCACCTCAGGTCCCAACTCGCATAACCACAGATGAGATTCTACTAATAATTTGCTTGCTTAAGTGACTCATAATAAACACTGTTAGTTTACTTTTGCTTTGGGAGCAGCTGATCTTTGGAACAAACCGCCCACAGGCGTAAAATCATGTCACCCATTTGCTGATTTAACCCCCTGAGTGCTCACACATCTGCAGACCCTGCTAAACTGCTGCTTACAGGAAAGCCTGGAGTCTGGCAAATTTTGTCAGCAAATATAAAACAATATCCAGGGAGGATGAAATCTCTTCTTCACCTGTTTCAGGCTGGGATGCCTTTGCTCAGGTTGGCAGCCCCCTCACAAGGCTCCAGGGCTGAGGGTGAAGGCAGGGACTTCCTGCTCCATCCAAAACTGCTGACCAGCTATTTATTTGCATTTTCTGAGGTAGCATATTTTCCATATGACAAGTTCTCCTCAGAATCCTTTTATCCACTAATTAGAGATGAGCATGCTGAGCCTTGATTCCCCCTCGGGGCAGCCTGAACCTCAGCAGTGCTGATAGGGTGTTTGGAAGGCACCAAGGCTCACTATGACCTCGTGCTGAGCACAGGATCCTAATGGGACACCACAGAACTAATGCCAGTCTCAGGAGGGCACATTGCTGGTGTAAATAAAAAGAGCCAGGGTCTGTTTTCACAGAGCTAAACACTTTTCCCTCCAAAGCACAGGGTGGGGTGCTGTCCCTCACTGCCTGCACAGAGAGCCCTGGCTGCCTGCTTTGCCTGGACATGGCTGAGGTGCACAGACCAAGCTCAGGAGGAGCCCCACAGCAATTTCAGGGCCCCTAATGCAATGCAGAGATGACAAGCACACACTGGCCTGGGTGTGCAGCTGCCTGTGCCAACAGTGAAACATCCTCTCCTCTGCAAAGTGTGACCCAGGCACGCCTGATGTCATGGCCGTGGTGCAGGAGGGACTGTGCCCCATTCTGCAGGTGGAGATAATCCAGCCTGAATCAACAGAAGGGCTTCCCCAAGGTCATACAGAAAGCCTGCCAGAGCATGCCCTGTAATGTAATTTAAACATCAAAACCCAGTCCATGGAGCAGGCAATTGCTCCTCTGCTGTGTGCACATGTTCCTTTGCCCTCTGCGCTTGGTGCTCAGTGCAAGGAAGGTTTGCAAGAGCAGCAAATTGGCCTCAGGCTGCTGAACAGCAGTTTACTGTGGAGCTCTCAGACTAATACATTTTTTGGAAGATAATTTTATTTCTCTTCATCCCCAGCTTATGGTTTCAGCTAAGCAAAAACCTGCTTGACCTAATTTCTCCACCTTGTTGATCAAAGGTCGTGTTTACCAGGATTATTTCTGTCTTCATTGTAGGCACAGCTGGTAAACAACATGGAGATTTTACAGTATTTAACTTTCTGATAGATTTATGGAGGCTCCCTGCCTGACTTCCTTTGCTTCTTTCAAAGCTATTGCACTCACCCTTCAGATGATTCCATGCACTGAGTACCTTCAGGCCCAAACCGCAAGCTGAGCGAGAGAAAAGAGCCGTGTGTCAGCAATTATTCACCCTCCCTCCCCACAGCCAGCCCCCAACCTCCACACTGGCTTATCTGCCTCCCACAGAGGGCTCATGTTAGGTCAGGAACAGCCCAGCCCTGCCCAGGTGCAGTGATGGGCATTGCCAGGTTGCCAGCTGCAGCCAGGAAAGCAGAGGAAAGGTCCTACCAGCTTCCCTGGGCTAGAAGCTGCATAACCTCCACAAGCCAGTGGGAAAAATCTCTTCCTCCATAGGGAAAATGTTGAGGACTGAGTCTTGCTCACAACCCCTCACTGCCTTTAGGCTTCAATCTGATGGAAAAAAAAAAAAGAAAGAAAAAAAAAGTTTGCTCTTGTCCAGCAGTTGTCTAAAGAGTTTTGCACCCTTGGGAGCTGTAGCACACTGCTGGGAGAGCACAGGAATGTATCTCTATCCAACACCTTCTCACAGTGCAGTGGTGGTTGGAAGGGTTTTGGCTGGATTTTCCAAGTTGCAAAGCCTCTCATTATTTGGATTTGAGAGATAGTTTCCTCTGTCCCCCAGTTAAACAGCTCCAGTGGTGATAGCAGGGAGCAACAGTCCAGGCCTGGGCTCCAGCCCTGCCTGTGCCTGGTGACACCTGGGGGCAGAAGGAGCAGAGGGTGTCCCTGTGCACACCAGGTGTGCTCCAGAGTCACTTAGCAGAAAATAGGGACCACCCAACTTCCCAGATGAGGATGCTTTCTCCATCCTTCCCCAAATAAAACCCTGGCTTCTGCAGCACCTTCCTCAAAGCAGTGTCTGCATCACCACTTACTGAGGGAGGGCAGTTTGGGAGCTTCTGCTTTTGCCAGGGTGTTCATGCCAGCAACGAGATTATCCAAATCCTCTCTCCTGAGGAGTCAAGCTGCTCTATGTGCAGTTATTGCCTCTGTGCCATGGTATTGATCCACAAGCAAAGTCAGTGACTCACAAGGAAATATTATTTCACCTACCAAACAATGGTCTAAATATACAGTATTCAGTATATTTTATCTTCTTTCCATCAGCCTCCACAGGGTAACATATCTTATTCAAACACCATGAAGTCATACTTCCCTGGTACAACTATTTTCAATTATTTCTTGAACAATGGAGGTTGGAATGGACTGAGTCCTGCTATGGTCAATCATTTCTTCTTTTTCTAATTGAGTCAGCAAAAGGTAGTATAGGTGTATAGAGGTAACAACTTTTTAGTTACTGCTTTGGAAATGTTTTGGACCAGATTCCCAAAAAAAGGGCATTGCTCCTTCTTCAGAGGCACTACCCTCAGTAAAAGTAGTCAGAGGAAGGCTTTACTTGCCCTCTTGCCCTGGGCAAAAGATGCAGGCCTGTACTTTTTATATGCTTTAAGTCTGAGCTGTTTTATTACATTTGTAATGTGATATAGTCAAAGACTATACAGAAAAGCTCTGGAAGTATCAGCCTATCTGCTTGAGGTTTCCAGGAAGCTCAAAGCAACTCTAACCAGAGCATAAAACAAAGTCCAAACCCAGCGTAGATTTCCTAAAACTGCCACCACAAATAAGCTGGGTAAGAAGTTACTCTGCACTACCTAAGACAATCTTGTAACCCTCCCATGCCTTTGTGCATCCTCCAGCAGCTGAGGAATAGCTGAACTGGCAGCTCAGGTGGTAGATGTGTGCCAGGATCAGATTTCCAGTTTCAGAGAGAAAACTTAAATGAGACACATGAAAAAACGTTTGTCTTCGTTTTTTAAAAAAAAAAAAAAATCCCCTCAGAAAATTCTGGCCAGTGATGAAAAAAACAGGGTTTTTATTTTTTTAGAAAATTCTGAAGCTTTCTGAAGAGCATAGCAGCCAAAAAGCATTGCCATTACTCCGAGATAGGAGTAAAGTATTTAAAAGCAAAAATATTTGTAAGTGTGAGTTAAATTCTTGGCTTTCAATAATCCACTGATTGCAATGCTACTGACAAGAGATGGGGCCTATTTGCTTCGGGGGACTGCCCTGGCTTTTACAAGGAAATGGTGTAAATGAAGTTAAGCTGTAATTTGTGGATAATTGAGTGATCAGTGACAAATGTCCCTGTGACACACAACAAGCTGTCATGGAAAAAGTATGCTGCTACAGCAACATGTCACATGTGGTCGTAAACTGATTATTCTAAATCATCCAGTGTGTCTGCTCAAAGTATGCTTAAATTAAAAAAAAATCCCCAAATCTAACCTTTACAAAGTTTAATTTAAAATAAAATAAAATAAAAAAATAAATCAATAAAGGGCATCCAGAGATAAGTCAGAGAAGATTTTTCTGCCGATTCAAGTGGACTCTGGCCAGGTGGCTGAACTGACCACTAACATGGATAAAGTGAGATGCTCACCCTCTTCTCTTGCAGAAATGTCATGCAAACAAACATTTTCAGGTCAAAAACCCAGATGTGTAAAATAATAACCCGGTGTGGAGAGCTGGTGTTGCAGCTCCAATTTTCCCTCCTAGGCTGAGGGTAGCCTATAATCACAAACCTGAGCCTCCCCAAATATGCTCTTTCTGGAACATTGTACCACAGAAAATTAATTGCATTCCAGCTCCAGGGAGCATTAGCACTTCTCTGAATTCAGGGCCAGCCTAAGGAGCTGCCGTGCCCTAGGCAAAGAATCCAGCCCCCTCCTGGCCTTTGCCCCTTCCTCCGCAGGGCTGAAAAGGAAAAATTATAATAAATCACAGCCTTTAGAGACACCTACTAAACACTGACTGGAATATAAATGTATAAATTAAATAGGAACTGAACGTACTCATCTCAGCCCTCGATTGTGGCTTTTCTTTCCTTTCCACTTTCATTTCTTCTTCCCTTTCTTTCATCTTTGTTTCACACATTCTCCTCTCCCTACCCCCTCCCCCTCGCCTCCCTCAGTTTTTCCCCTCCTTTGTTGTCTTTTACTTTCTAGCCTCTTTCCAAGACTGTCCTTTCTCACCCTTTCTGTTCATCACTCCCTATTGGTAGTTAGATCTCTTTCCTTCTTCCTCAGCACTTTTTTTGATTCTTTTCTCTTCCCCAAGAATGTCCTGAAGATAAGAAAACAGCCCTCTACAGAACAATCTGTATCTTTCAGAGATTGCATCCTTATCATTATTTTCCTTACAAAGAGCAGTTCCCATTTAAGATACCTTATAAGTTTTCTCAGGACTGGCATTTAGGTGTAAAAGAATCCAGAATCACTGGTTTCCTTTGGAAAGTTTGGCATATATGTGTTGCTTTCTTTAGATAATATGTTACTTAGGAGCAAACCTGTTACCCTCGTGCAGATTTCTGTGGCTGTGGAAGGTTCAAGCATGCAGGTAGTTAAAAACCAATCTGTCTTGGCAAAGGGGCTTAGTTCTGGCCAATTTATACACTGTTATTCTTACAAGTTTGAGTTACTGTGAGTCATGTAGAGTGCAAGGAGTAAAAAAACCAATTCATGATCCTACCAGATTCCCTATTCAAAAGTTTTATCACATTAACCATCTAAATCTCTCTAACATGATATAACACCCCCAATGGGGATGAATTATGTCAATATAAAGTTGCTTATACTGCTCCAGTTACTCTGTCAGGGGAAGGGAAGGAAATATGTACAGAAGGTCCCTTTATGCTGAGGTGCCTGATTCTGCCTGAGCAGCTGCAACTCTGAAAAGTCTCACACTGCTGGTCAGTGCAGCTCTGGCAGTACAGAAACTATCTGTAATAACCTGAATATGAGAAAGAAAAACTATTTTGTGAATGAACAGTTCTGCAGCAGAGAAGCTGTGCGGTTTTTCTGGGATCCTGTGGTATCCTGTTGACATCTGAAGCATTTTATCTTTGTTACAACACCTTTCCAATGGAAGCATTTTTCTTACTGTGTTTCCCACAAACTCCCTCCCTAGAATGTCCTTTTCTTGCCTGCTGACTCCAGCTTGCTCTGTGTGTCCTCAGGATTTGTGTTGCAGAGGCACTGCTGGAAATAAAGAGGCAATTTCTGCTGCAGTTGGTGTCAGGCTTAGCCCATCACAGCTCTGCTCCTGCAACCCTGGCTGTGTTGAGGTGTCTCCATGGAGGAGTGTATGGAAGTCTGGGAAATCTGTCACTGGTGTTTCCCCTTGCTCCATACCTGTATATACAAAAACATTGTTGGTTTTCCTGCACAGGCTCTCCAGCTAACGTCCCAGGATGATGACTCTGAAAGTGTGGGCTCTTCTGGTTTTGGAAGCTGAGAAACATCCCAGGAGCTGTTGTGGGGATATAACAGAGAGGTCTCAAGAAGAGAAATTAAGGGTTCAGATTTGAATATTGATCAAGGTTTTTCCTGGTAGGGAGAAGCATAGTAAGCATCTGAGCTCAGTGCCATGGACCTCAATGCAAACTGATTTTGCCAGGAGTGGGGCTGTGACTGAGCCTCAGACATATCTCTGCAACTCCTATTAGCTGTGGTCAGCTGCACCTGGAGGGCTGATGGAGACCCACTCCCTCATTTACTAATGTTTCTGGATAGTGCATCAGATGTATGTTCCTGACAGGTTGCAAGCACATGGACAAAGATCCAGTGTGACATACTGTGCCTCAGGAGAAGTGTGCTCTAACTCCCAGTGTGACTGACCATATGTTGCTCCTCCCTTAAACTGCTCTGCAGAACCTTTTCTCTGGCTCCAAATTAACTTCTTGGGGTTGGTGATGGTGGTGCACCTCCAAAGGCTTGCCACAGACTCCACAGACCAGCAGTGCATTCAGACAAACCAGTGCAACACCACCTGGCACATACACATAGGATGTCTCTGATATGTTGGGGATAAAAGGCGTGATCTTATCAACTTCATAGAATCACAAATTTGTGAGGGATTTTTGAAGATCATCCAGTCCAACTGCCCTGCCATGAGCAGGGTCACATCTTCATCTCAATCAGGTTCATTTTCCGGGGTTGTCTTGCTGTATTTGATCCCTGCCCCATTGGAGTCCCCAGAACATTCTGCCCTCACTTTCAGTGAGCAGAGCTGCTCTTCTGACCAGAGTTAAATCCAAATAGAACATTGCTACTGAAAACAGGGAGACTTGTTTAAAGTATTGAAAGCATCTTAATTCCTCATCTCTGTTCCTCAGACGGAATTTAATGTTCTGAGAAAATGCGCATATTTTCTCACCAGAAGAATAAACTTAATTGATCCTTTCATTTTTAACTCTCTGCCCGGTGGCAATCGGTCACCTCTTTGCAATAATAGCTGCAAAGAAAATAATCTTTGCTGGATCAGATGAAAAGGTGCAGAAAAAGTCACAGAATTAACTGGCAGAGCAATCTGGTTGTTACCCTGACATATGGAAATAATAAGTGCCAACCAGATAGAGCCTGAACACTGAGCTTTCATTTTGTTATTCTGAGCACAAAAATAAATATTTTTATAACTACATGTAAAGAGCAAAAGCAAATAGAGTTAATATGTAAAAATATACATTTTGCTTCATTATGTGTAATAATACATATTGATTTCATTACAATATTTTTGTTAAGATCAGTTTTGCCTGGGAATAGTAGTCTATTCCTAAAGCATGACCTGTCTATTTCAACCCATCTTTCTGAGGTGTTGTGCTAGTATAAAATGAAAGGGAAATATTAACTAGGCTGTATTATAAAGAGTTATACACTGGTTTGGGGGGGGGGGGGGGGGGGGAGGGGAGGAATTTGGAAAAATGTGAACTAAAAACATTTTTATTTTAACAGTTGAATGTCTGTCTGACTTTCAGTCATGGACTACTATGAGCATGAAAGAAGAAATAGAGAGGGAAATGGCAGCAGTGTTGGCAGTGAAGTGTTCCAAGCAGTAACACACCAGGCTGCTTTGTGGCATCTCTGCAGCCCCTGTAAGATGAGGGCAAGGGCACAGCTACAAACCTGGAGCTCAGACCCCACAGAAACTTGGAGCCAGTTCAACCACAGAAAAGTACAACATTTCAGAGCACTGCCCAGGCACAAGCAGAGGTGGAGTCACCCTTCCCCAGGGCTGGCATTGTAGGGATTCTGCCAGTCCTGCCCAGCGCCTTCACTCACCCAAATACTGGGTGTCCCACCCTTACCCTCTCTTGTGATGCCTGAGGACCACAAACACCTGAATTTTGACAAAAAGGTGCCTTCTGCAGCCCAGCACTGGAGAATGATGTCACAAGCAGCTGTGTCATTGGGAGTCCCATTTTATGTCACGTCTGCCCACTTACCATCTGAGGTAATCCAGTTTATCATTGCCCATCCCAGTCTGCAAGGCTGGCAACTGAGCAGCTGACAGACTCCAAATGTCCAACCACATTTCATACAGCACTAGGGAAAAGCTGTGAAAAAAACCAGTCACAGTCCCTTAGGATAAGGACATGGAATTTTACAGGCCCTGTGGACAGTAACTGCTGTTTGCTTTTATTATTCATGACCTGGTTTAGCCCAAGAGAGAAAGTGATATTTATGTAAATCTTGGGGGAATTCATACAATAAAAAGATAGAAAATAGCAAAGCCCAAAACTAGGCAGCCATTCCTCAAGGTGCAAAGACTGCAGTACCTGCAGTGATTTTGCTGACACTGAAGCTGAACTCACCTCCTTCTGCATCCACATTCTGAGAGCCTCATTTCCCACTCCAAAAAAGACAAAAACCCTTAACCAACTCCAAGTTTCTTTGGCTCCATGCTCATACAACAGCCCATCTGTCTGTTTGAACTACAACAGGCAAATGGTCCCACCAGTGTCATATCCCTCTATTGATTTTGGTCTGGGTGATGACACTGAGGTCAAAGATCAGCCTATATGTACATTATGCAGACTCTGAGGAATGCTGACATGAGGTGCTTGCAGCAGCAAGAAAGACAAACCAGAGAGCTCATTCAAGATGTTGGACAGCAGATCTTGGCTTTGCAAACATTAGTGCTGGCTGCATTGGGGAAACTTAAGCTTCTACATTCAGCAAGTCTATTCTATCAAGTATCACTTAGGCTGCAGGCTGATTTTCTACATTTCTGTACAAGTGATTTAGCAGATATGGATTCTTTTTTAGAAATGTGCTTATTTGTTTAAAAGCCTGCTATCATGTTGTGGATTTGGACTGAAGTGAACTAATTTTTTTTTTAATCTAGTGAGTGGGTGAGTTTGGCGAATTTTTTTAAAATCTAATGAGTAGGTGTATGCATTGCAAAATATTTCTGAAAGTGGGCAAAAAAAAATGTTACAGCAGATTTCAGTTTCCAAACTCTGGATAAATGAAGTGATATGTCAGCATTTGTTTTCTTAAGGGAGCAAATAAATTGTACCTCCTAAAAGGGCAAAATAACATGTAGGTTTCCATTTGTAACAGCCCTACAATCAGTGAAAAACCTCTCCATAAGCAATGGATGTCCCTGAAAAAAGTGTGATATTCCCAAAGAAAGTTGCTTAAATGGCAAGCCAGAATGGGAATGGGTTGACTCTGAAAGGGGAGAAACTATGGTTGAGCCAAAGAAGAGAAACTCAGGGATGTAGTGCTGGGCCCATGAGGCTGGGAAGAAATTCAATACTGAATTCATTGCAGCTTTAGTTTCATCCCAGATTTTTTCCAGAGTTCTATCTGAATGCCTTAAATCTGCCAAATTGGGTTGAAAACCATGAATGGAGCAGTGTAGTCCCTGTGTTTTTTTCTCAGCTAGAATTCAACTTCCATTGCACTGGTTTTAATTCCAATTGGAGAGTAAACAAAGCACAACCAAGCATCTCAGGAATTTCCAAAATGGCTCATTCAAACACAATTTTAAGAATGGGTGAGGATGTGATATGGTTATTTTGAGAAAAGAGTGCTCTCACAATCTCTGAAGAGCTGATGACCTCAGTGAAACGTTATGAGTTGGATGCCAGAATGTGAAACTTTGACCTTTTTTTTTTGGTGATTGTTGGTAGCATTGGATTTTAATTCAATAGGTAAGGACAGCTGCTTACAAAATGCATTGTCAAAAAGTACTTTTCATTTACTCCTGAGAATACAGCAGAACCTTTCTGATCACTTCTATTGCTAAGGGCAGGTAGCATAAAAGGACAGTGGCAATACAGATCTCTGCTGGGTTCCACCACCCTTCCTTCTGCCTAAAATATATCCATTTTTTTGTTTAAGTTTTCCTTTGTTTGGCAGTTCTGTGGCTGTTTGCTCTGTCTTGTTTTTCTTCTGCAGTTTCTTCCTGACCTCTCTGTTGTGACTAGCTCTTCTCTGGGCCACATGCAAATACTCCATATTCTCATGCCCTGGCTCGTTTCATGATGTTTCATGTTGTTCTCAAAGGTCTGCCCTGAAGTCAAGTCATTGTGCAAGATGCAGGTTTTGCTTAAGAGCAGGCTAAAGACTAACAACAGAAAATACCTTCTGAGAAAGATGAAGAACCTCAGCTATTTTTATTTCCATCACCTTCAAACGACATCACATCCAAATTTCTTCTTGAAATAATTGGACTGAATCAACACAGGATTTTGGCTCTTCTTCCTTATTCCACTCTAGTTTTATATCTCCTTTTAAATAATCTTATTCCATGTCTCTCCACAAAGATACCTCTTTTGGAACCGTACAGCTCCATGGCCTCATGCCATGCTTTGTTTGCTCTGTATTATCCTACTCTTGTGCAAACTTTCTTTGGTGGAGGGATTTGCTGGGCTTTGGCAAAGCTCTGTTTCTGCACGACTTCCATGATTGGGAAGCCCTGTAAACAAACAGTCATGAACACCTTTGCAAATTGTGAGATGGATAATGTCCTCCCATGCATCTGATGTAAGGGCTCCAGTTCTTTGCCAGAGACTTAGAGATAGGACTTCATGATCTTAAAGGTGTCTTCCAGACTAAATTATTCTATGATTCTATGACAACTGAAGTTAGTGAAGATGCACCAATTAACAGCATCTAAGAGATGGGGCAGGTGATTTAGTTACCAAGTCTTCTCTTGGATGGTCAGAGGGTGGCCAATTAAAGGCAATCTCCTTTGGTCTTTGTTTTTTTAAAGTTGCCTAAAAAACCACATTGTTTATGGGTTTTTACAAATCCTGTCTGAGGAGGTTTTAAGTCCTACACCCATGAGTTTTGCTGGTGCACATATGTGTTTTTGACAAGGAAGATGGTGTCCAGCAGACCCCATTCTCAACCTGAATCAAATCCCTGAAGCCCAGTAAGTGTGGGGATGATGTTACATCAGCTGAGTCATTGTTCCACAGTCATAGAAGAGGGATGCAGGAATGGACAAGAGGGGCTATGTGGAAGCCAATGGCAAATCTCCCAATGATCTCCTCAGAGCCAAGATTTCGCCCAGTGGATGTGTGACCTCCTTCCAGGGCCACACATATCCTGCAGCATTTAGCAGATTAATGAAACCCCATCCCCAGGCTGCCATAAAACACATTTGTGGTCACGCATGCAGCTCTTGGGACAGGCTTTATCTCCTCTCATTGTTTGCTGTGTGTGTTTTAACACAGAGCCTCAGGACACAGCTTGGCTGGGGTACAGCCTTTTGAATAAAGCCATCCCCTAAGCCAACCACAGCTAAGAAGCTGTAATTCTCATAGAGACACCATGTACTTTTTATGCTCCTTAACTTAACTGTAGTCACAAATCCCTGTTTGTACTGGCAGATCCTGTGAAAATAGGCTTTAGGAGGTACTTGAAAAAACTGCACCTCTGTGATGTTTAGCTGCATTGCCTGGTCTTGCCTGTCTGCTTAGAGTAGCCCTGCATAACTTGCCTAAAAAAACCCACAAACTTTTCAGAACTTGCAATTCACATTATATAGCATTCTGTGGAGTCTGTAATTAAAACCAAAAAGACATCGCATATTAAAAACCAGCTCTGCAATAATCTTCTGAGTACAACCTGCCTACATACCAGTAGCTGGCCATTCTTGCCACTTGCACATCTCTTTCAGCACATGACATTAGAGTCACAGAATGGTTTGGGTTGGAAGATCAAGATCATCTCATTCCACCCCCCTGCAATGGGCAGGGACACCTTCCACTAGGCCAGGTTACTCAGAGTCCCATCCAGCCTGACCCTGAACACCTCCATGGATGGGGAGCCCCCTTCCTCTCTGGGCAACAACATTACTAACCACCACGAGAAAAAGAGCTCTTTAAAGCTGCTTGCTGAGACTCACAATGGGGCTAAACACAATTCAACCTGCATTAAATTTCAGTAAAATTGATTATTTTTGTGAAGTCCCCGAACTCTAAGCTAGAGTGATCCAAGCCACTTCAAAGACATGATCTCTGCCCAAAGGAGCTTTCAACGAGACAGAAGCCCTGGAGGTGGGGCACTGGGGCAGCCAGGGAGACAAAGGGCAGCTGAACAGCATCAAGAGTTCCCAACAGTACAGGACAGGTCTTTATGCATGCTGTTCTTGTAGCTCACTGAATAGATTTATAGTCCTGCTTGGGTAATTTATTGTTGGCTAATTAGATATAAGATTAATTAAGTAGCTTGCTGGCCCTTAATTACAAATTTGGTGCCTTAATTTATTGTAATTTCTTCTAAATAATGACTATGCTCAAATAACGCTGAATTATATTATGGTGGGGTGCATGTACAATGAGCCTGACTCTATGCTGTGCCTCTTTCACACTGCTCCCAGGGCATAACAGGGTCTTAAAGTGAGCACAAACATAATTTCTGCCCTCCAAGGCGCCTTTATAGTACCAGTGAGCCGTGATTCACCGTGAGTCAGCAGCAAGCCACTGTAAAGGCCATGACTTGCACAGCTGCTGAGAAATTGGGATCAAAGGAGCCAGCCTTGGACTCCCATGAGGCTGCCCTTAGACAGGGGAGCCCCGAGGGCAGGCAGTTGGTGTTTGTGTAGCACAGCCCACTTGAGCAAGTGGGGGTTGCTCCAGCCCCCGTTATTGACCTGATTTTGCCTGCCAGCTCCCTCTCCCAGTTATTGCTCTGTTTTGTGTTGCCTTCTGCAAGCCTGGGGCAGAGCAACCAGAGTGTAAACCAGAGCTGGGGCAGGGGCTCAGAAAAAAGGATGTGAAACATTATCAGGAGAAGGATGGCTCTGGACAGGGTGAGGGTTGGATGCTGAAGTGTGCAGGAGGAGTGGCAGCTTGGACCAAGGTGAAGAAAGGGGGTCTGAAACACCTGACCTGCTGAGAATTTTAGACTTTCTGTGTTGAAAGGCACAGACCCTCAAGAGAACACCACATTTAATAGATAGAGCTCTACACTGACCCACAACTCCCAGGGGACATCCTGACAGCAGTTTGGGGTAAAACGTTGGTTGCAGCTGTAGCAATCAGGGTTGAGGTAAAAAGCTTTGCTTATGGGTGTGTTGATTTTCTTCCCCTCTTTCCTTTCCTCTGCTGAAAACTAGATGCCTAATGGAAGGAGGAATCAGTACAAAATCTCCTTCCCAGCACCACTTCCAGCTCCATGGATTCAGCTTACTCAGTGTGACAGCATGTGATGGTAACAGCAGCTTTAACCAAAAATCTCAGTCATTACTCCACAACAGGTCCTGTAAGTCTTGCAGCCTGCTCTATTTCTCCTAAGATTTGCATGCTTTTTTCCAAAAGGAAAACCCTTTTACTCTTGGCCCTTGTGAGGTGAAGGAAGTGTGCAAACATCATCATCTATAGATCTGGAGGTTTGGTCCAGGTATATTGTATTTCTTTTCACTTTTTAAGCTTGCCACTGAGAAGCAAAGAACTGATGATGAGTCATCTGAATCCTTGCCCGTAATCCTGACCACTGAAGGAATGACAAAAATCACTATTTTGATTCCTTGGTCTCTGAAATATTCACCCACTGTGTTATTGAGGGGTTTGTCTGGACCCAGCCTGTGCACATCTGTAGCTACCTAATGAGAGGGATTCAGCAGATTGTGACCACCAGACACCCTGCAGAACCCTTTCCCTCTGTTTGACAATGCCTTGGAAGTGAGTTTGGATCTGAACTTATGACACGGATTAATACCCGGGTATCAGGCCCAGTGAAAGCAATGCTGCATAAGGATATTATCTAACCCTGGGGTTCCCTGTTTGGATTAATATTTATGAAACCTATAACCCCAGCTTAAACTTTGAGCTCTGGGACAGGATTCATGTTTTCCAGAAGCACACCAGAGCCACATAAATGTCAGAGGGATGAAGATAAGGCTTTAGCAATGTCCCTGGTGCTGGGATTTAAGTTTTTGCAACTGAAATAGAGCAGGGAGCACCCACTGCCAGGTTCAGCCTGGAGAAAGAGCCATCCTCTGCAGCCCCAGCCACAAGAGCAGGAGCCATGCCAAGGCAAGGGGCTGTTAATTCCAACAGAACTACCTTCAGAAAGGATCCTCTTGAGAAATCTGCCTCTAAAATTATCTTGACCCTCTGCCATATGCACGCATGCACTTTTTAAAGGGGTATGAAATGAATCTTCTCTTTATCCGTCCCCTTGTGAAATATAAACAATTCTTGATGGATTTGCAGCTTACACTAGTAACTGACAGCCTGCTAGCTGCTGGCATGATTACTTACAGTCTGGCAAGCACAAGACGACTCTGATGCCTACAATGTGCACTCCCTGAAACGTGGTATTTTTCAGTGTTGCTGAAGACCAGGTCTTCAGATTGGCTCAGTTCTTATCTAAGTGGCAAAACGACTGGCCAGAGAGCAGCAAACTCTGTTTTGAGACTGATATCTGCTGAAAACTTGGCCTGAATGGGTGCATTAAAAGGGGCAGGTCTCCTCTGAAGTGTTACTCTAAGCTGTGAGTGCTGAGCACTTGGGAAGCAAGCCCTGAATGTGCACTTGTGCAAGCTGGGTTTTTCTATATGAACAGCTAAGCAGACCCTGCCTATGCCCCATTCCAGGGAGTTGGATGCCTTGATGGGATTCTTTCTGAGTGAGAGTCTAGATCACAAATAGATGGAGCACTGACTAAGCACAGCAAATAAAATTCCTTATTTGCTCACATAAAAGCTGCATTCAAAAAGTAGGGCACCACCGTTGCATACAACTACTCTCAGCCAGCTAGCAAGCTTACCTCCATGCCAGACAGAACTTGGAAACTTGCTCAATTTTAAAGCAGATCCTGCCCAGAGCAATAAAAAGCTTTTGTGGGTGTAAAGACACCCATTGGCAGCAGCCATGTGGGGAATAGCCCTACTTTGAAGAACTTTTTGCAAACAAAGGTGATCTGAGCATTCAGGTGTCCCCTCTGAGAATTCTGCCCACCCATCTGGCAGAGGTGAGGCTGCATCACCCTTTGCTCAGACAGCAAACACCCCTGTGGGACCATGCAGCACAAATTCACCAGGGACACAGAGGAGCATGAGAGAGTAGGACTTTTTTATCCAACATAAAGGTTGGGATTTGCTGCCTGTGGCCACGTAGGTCAGGTGTGCTGCTGGAAAATACCAGGCAGGCAAGAGGCCACTGCCTGGAGACATGCAATGAGTTCTTGCCCTTACAAAGGCAGGTGATGTGCTCTCCCAGCAAGTGGACACTGATGTGATCACCAGGCTGTCACCACCACCTCTGGGAATAGTTTGCCTCGTTGTTTGGGAAAGAAACCCACACAAAAATATATTCTTGGGGGGAAAAAATCAAAACAGCCCACAAATATTTATGTCATGAAGCAGAGCAGAACTTCTGCTCCCAGCTGGCCTACAAAAGGTTACAGGCTCCAAACCAGCTTAGCACCTGAGTTTATAACAAAGTGAAGCCATTAAAGAAAACCATGAGCAGCTGAAGCAAGAGAAAAGGAGGGAATGGGGTCTGAGAGGGAAGAAAAATAAATTTTGCTCCACCTGAAAAGGGTGGGAAAGAGAACTTGTCTGTAGTATGTGTGTAGCTTGCATTGAAAATAGGAATTAAATTCAAGGACACCAACTGGATTTTTTGCTCAGAGCCAGGGTTGTCTGCTTAAGTTCTGTCTGTTACAGAAGAAAACCTTCTGTTGGCAGAGCTGGCAAAGTCTGCAAGTACCAGAATATACTAGAGATACTGCTTTGAAAGGTGGTCCATGAACTGCTCTGAAAATGCTGCTAAAGGAAACACCTCTCCCAGAGGACACCATCAGTGCAGCACCTCCATAATTATCACACACAAAGCCTCAGCTGCCCCTTGCCTGTGCCACCTCACTCATAAGCAAAATAACTTATTTTCTCTCTGTTTCGGGGTGCTTATTTGCTGGCACATTGTGTCCATTATCAATAGGAACATGTGGGCTGCAGTACTTTTTAAAATGGTTTGTGAGTCACCTGAACCCTTTCTGCATGCCCACATCATCCCCACACACCTAAAGTCATTGGGGCACCATGGTAGAAGCACACCACAGGTGCCCTGTTGTGCCAGCCCTGGAAGAAAGGAAAAGAAACACTGGACAGTTTAGGAACAGTTAATAAATGAGAGAATTTTCTTTTCTACACTGCTGGTTGGCACTTGATGTACAGCCCGGGGTGCTTTGACTCCACTGTCAGAGGATCCAGCTCAGCGCTGCTCTTGTGATCACGCATCAGGACAGGCTCTGGCCCAAGCTGGAATTTGGGTATGAGTACAAGCCACTTAAGGCTGGCTGGGAGCACATGGCTCTTTGGTAAGGACTCAGTACCGTGGGTCCATGCCAAGGCCTGATGATGCAATTCTCTCCTAGCCCTCAGTCTTTTTGTAATCATAAGTGATTTTTGTATTGGAAACTTTCAAAACAGTTGCCTAGTTCAGTCGAAGTTACAAAACTCCAATAACTACTGAAATCATGGGATCCTAGAAACTGAGGGCAGAACAAACGACTGTGAAATTTCCCTGTATCTCTCACATGCAACCTGCTCAGAAAAGGAGATGTCATAAGCCTGTTTCTTCTAATTTTAAATATATTTGAACTTTTCCTAATATCTACTCAAAAGGCATGGGGAGAAATTATTATATCCCATTACAGCTCTCTGGTGCTTCAGATAAAATTGGTTTTTTTATTACTAAACAGGACCAACAGAGGTAGGTTTGTGCTCATGCAGGGAGCAAGAAAATGTGAGTGCCTTCAGCATCTACCTGCAAAATACTTGCACTGTATTCCCATGTTCTCAGAGAATCACGTCCATGGGCTGTGCCATGCTTTACAAAAGGCAGTTGCTTTCTTTTCCTTCCTTCCTATGTTTTC
The DNA here is from genome assembly GCF_023055355.1 of Agelaius tricolor. NCBI lineage: Eukaryota > Metazoa > Chordata > Aves > Passeriformes > Icteridae > Agelaius > Agelaius tricolor. The sequence continues at coordinate 5,702,029 of NW_027269284.1, forward strand.
TGAAATTGGGCATTGCCATTTCTAAGCAGTGTGGCTCATGAACAAGGTACATGAACCTGGGTAAGTGGCCTTTTTATATCCTTTTCTCTTTACAGAGGGATAATTAGCAAAGCATTTAAGTCAAGAGCATGCAATTTTTCCTGATCCGTACATCAGAGCTGTGTTTATGGAGGATCAGGAAAAGAAATCTTTATTGTATTGCCATGGCAGCCTGAACACCTGATTGGCTGTTTCATTTCTGGTTCCAATCTGACCTAGTAATTTTGTCTTGAATTAAAAAAAAATAAAATAAATAAAATCAAAACCAAAGCAACCAACAAACAAATAAAAAAAAAAATCAAAACCAAACCCTCCTAAAAACCCCACTCTAGAGACTGATCGTCATTTAGTGCCAAGGAAAAATAGTGTGGTGGTGGCAAGTGGTGTCAGTTGCCAGTGATTACCCACATCCCCATTTTGAGTGGAGATGTTACAATCTGAAGGTATTAAACCCCCTATTTTAAAGGTATTAAATCCCCTTGTCATCTCCCAAACTTGACTGCATTTCCAATACTGCTTCCAAGAGGTCCCTTACTGTGTCCTCCCCTGGACACTCTCTCCTGGGAGATGTGATCCACAAACATTCATGCAGCTGCCATACACAGTCTTGCAGTGGAGCAACTGGGAGGTAGAGACCATTCCTAATCCCAGCAAGATTTTCTCTTCCACCTGTGTCAACCTCACACTTCCAGCATGAATCATTTGTGAAAAAGAGCAGCTCTTGTTTTATAGATCTCAAATTGTTCCTTTCACAATTGCATCCAGGTTGGTGGATAATATTATGGTAATTCCAGCAATATGTTATGTTCAGTCATTAGACCTTATCAGTCTTCTAAGGGAGATATGACAAAGTTGAGTGCTTTTTATCAGACAAATGTGACATCCCAGCATCACTTTGTCTAGCAAACTGTCAATTTGCAGCAATTGAGAACAACACTTTTCTACCCTTTAACTCATAACAGTTCTACCAACATGTGCTGCAGAACTTCATCTTGTTTGCAAAAACTCTGTGTTTGCATCCTGTAACCTTACTCTTGGTCTCTCCAGTTACAAATGTCATTGTCAACAAAAGAATTGCTGCACACCCGCCACTTGCCTTCCAGGACTACTGAGCCATGACTGATAAGACAATCACTGGATTGTTCCCATCTAAGAGCAGTTTAACACAGCAGTGCCTGAGTCCTCTCCATAGCTTCCACAACAGGTAAACTTGTATAAAACATGGTGCATGAAACATTTGGCTGGACTGTTGCCAGGGAGTATTTTTCAGGGTCTCTATGATTCCATCTTTCTTTATTTGTGGTTTCTTAAATCCAATATGACCCTAAAAGCTGGAGGGCAACTTGACACCTCTGAAATATTGAAAAATGCCAGCAATTTCTGGGTACGCCAGAGCCCAGGAACTTTGTGAGTAATGGCTGTCAAGCTCTGGCCATTGTTCTCAGTGGAGAAGTATTGTCCTTTGGTTGTTTGGGGTTTTTTTTAGATGTAGGGATCAAAATTGTTTTGGCATCACTTGCTGCTCGGGCTGCCAGGCCCATGTGCAGAAACGTTGCTGGAACAAGCCAGGCAAACAGTGTGATTTTTCTGAGCCTGGGAGATATCTCCTTCTTGTAGGAGAGAACTAGAGAATCTTTTCTTGTCTTGGCATTCAAAACACACCTGGGCTGACAGGTCAGGGAAGAAGGAATAAGTACCTCTGAGCTTAGCTCAACAGGGTTTGAGCAAAGAGAACATCTGTGACAGGGATGTGGCACTTGGGGACATGAGCTAGTGGTAAACATGGTGGTGCTGGGTCAATGATCTTAGAGGTCTTCCCCAACCTGAGCGATTCTGTTATTGTGTGAATGCATCCTCATGAGCAAACTTCCCACATCCAATCTAAGGGTAAATGCACACTGTTCCCTGAGCCCAGCTTGCCCCGCTAAGTCTGGAAACAGAAATCTGACTTGCCCCTGCAGGCTCTTGGGAAAACTAGGAGCAGTCAGATTAATACAAAGCTGTAGGAGCTGCCAAAATGTGGAGTACTGCTATTTAAACCTTAATTCAGTTACAATCCTCATCACTTCCTCAACCACCTGTCTTCCTCTTAACCAACACCTCTGTCTGGGTCTGCACCCATAGGAAGTGTGTCCGTGACAATAAGGCTTGAAGCCAAACAGCCCCTGGTGGTTTTTGTGACTGGATTGTCCCCTAGAAGCCATAACCAGGCCGATGCAATTAGATGTCAGCAGTCACTGCCTTAATGTGTAGGAGCTGTGCTTCACACCGTTAGAGCAAATTCGCACCCAATTTGCATCCTGACCCCTTGCAGCCCTGCTATCTAAGGGTGTCCTTTTCCCGTGATAAATGTGTAAGTAATTGCATGCTGAGGAGGCTGGTTGTACGGGCAGCTTGGTGGGGCTTTCAGCTGTGCTTATCAGATTTTTTTTGTGTCTTTTTTCAAAGAAAAGACATAAAAAGTGAAACATGAGCTGATGTGACTGGTTTTATATGCTGTGAAGCAGGGGCCTTGAACAGTTTAATATTTACCACCATCAATCAGTCCTTTCTCCCCAGCTGAGAATACATTTGGACTCAGCTCACTGAAACTGCTGTTTTTGCCAAATTAGAAAAAAATCAAACCAAACAGAAGATATTTTGTACAGTTTTCTGAGATCTGTTAGCCAGTAAATACATTTTATTCTAAAATGTATTTTCTTTTGTTAGCAGCGCAAACTATTCTGTGTAGAAGAGTTTGTAGAAAAGACACAACGAGTATTTTTGTATATGATGGAGCCTTAAGTCAGGAAAATCTATCACACATATCACTGGATTTTAACAGGAGGATTTGAAATATTCTTAAAGAAATGCAAATATTTTGATAGGTTTTACTTTATCACCCCAGTGAACTCAATTGGTTAGAGCATGGTGCTAATAACACCCAGCTTGTAGGTTTGATCCTCATAAGGGTCATTCATTTAAGAGTTGGATTAGATGATCTTTGTGGGTTCCTTCCAACTCAGAATATTCTATGAAATCCATGTATGTCTGTATGACCACAAATATTAAGGTTCCAAAGCCTGAAAAAAAGGAGGAAAATCGTTAATGGAGATAAGAACAGGGTCTCTGCAATTATATTTTCCAGTGACATTTGTTACCTCACACAAGAAAAATGCCTCATTTTTTCCCAAAAAACACACTGGACTTCAAACAGGAAAAAGTTGCTTCATACAATGGGGCTGGGTGGCAAAAAGAAACTGAATAATTTCCAAGTGTGATCAGTTAGAAACAAAATACACCATGTGGCATACATCAGCGACATGGGGGTTTGTTGTTCTGTGAAGTTTTTATTGCTGCGGGTTTTGGTTGTCTGCATGACACATGAAATGACAGAAAGACAGAAGCTCCATAGGCTCTGACCAGCAAGAAACATTCAGACTTCATAGCCACACTCAGAGTTGCAGACCAAGAGCAAAAATGAGCATGTGGGAAGAAGGGGAAGAAGAGATTTTCTCAACACAAAAAAAAAACCCCAAAAAACAAAAACAAAACAACAACAGCCAAAAAAAGCAAAATTTGGAAAGGTTTCAGAAGTCTTACAATAGAAAGAGTGTATTCTGTGTAACTGCTTAGCTATTATTGCTTACTTCAGTAGTCAGTTTTATGCAAAGGCCATTCCTGCTCTTCAGAGATTGTTGCCAAAATATATGAGATGAGATAACTGGGGTGGAAAAGCCTCATTTTACAGAGTCTTGAGGCAGAGGGAGAGACTGAAACCTAGATCAGAGAACTTATTTGTGTGACTAAATATCGTTCTAGAAATAGGCTTTCAAGATCTGGCTGTTTTTGCACAGAGATCTGCTGTAAGGTTGGACTCCCCTGAGAGTCTCTGTCCAGGAGAAGAAAGTGGAAATTTCCTGCTGCTCTCTGCCTTTACAAAGCATCTCTGTTTTGGATGTCCTTCTATATCTTGCAACAGCTTCAAGTCATCACCTCCTTGAAACCTGTGAAATCTGCTTTTTAAAATGCTCCTAATTGCTCCTAATTGAGGGATTGCTGAGGAAGGTCAAGCCAAAACGGAAATTCTGCAACTCCTTGCTTGTATCTCCCACCTCCTGTTGTCCACAGCTTGGATCCTGCTCGTGTTCTCTCATATCATCTGAAGCAGCCTTAATGAATTAATAAGTAGTCTTTATGTCTAAGATCAATTAGATGGTACAGACAAAGCTTTTCCTTTGTAACTCTCCCTGGCTCTGGAGAAGAGCATCTCTTGCCCTTTGCAGAGAGCATCTTTTTTTCATTAATTTTTTTTATTGAGCTGCTCAGAAAAATCTGATTTACAGAGCTTCAAAAATACAATTAGCATAATGTAACAGTAAGATCACCAGTGAGGTCTGGTATGCATTCACCCAAAGGGGCATGACTTCACAGGGCACAATAGCAGCTTCTATCTGCAAAACCAAAAAGACCCAACCCAGGCAAGCATTGCCTTTGTGCTGCACAGGCTGAGAGCTGCCTCAGCATCCTGCTCTCCCTCCACACAGGGATGCTGGAGCTCTTGAAAATGCATGAATGGCCTGCAAACAACATGCCACAGCATCAAAGGGAAGTAGTAGAGAACAAACTACTTTGCAACAGCAAAGTAAATGACTTTAAAATGTAACCCCTCCCTCTGGCTGTTTCAAAACGGGTGAAGAACTGCACCTAAAAATCAACCAAGAGACCACAGAAAGAGTGCAGATTTCATGTGTTACAGAAGGGTTTCATCAGGCATAGCTCAAGTGACAGATATTCATAAACATAGCAAATTTCTGATAGAAGGTAGGGATTGTCAGTCAAAGAGAATTGTAAACAATGCCCTGTGCTCCCTTGCAGACCTGCCTTAACAAAGTGATTAATTTAGCCATAGAGACCACTAGGTTTCAGGTGGACAAGCCCCAATATTGTCGGCTGGAAATCCTCTCATTATTTGTTTTCCATCATTGTTTAGGGGTTGGTTTTTTTTGAGATCATAAGTGTTTAAAACTAGAGTAGCATCACATGTATAATGCCTCAATGCATGTTCTCCAGCATTTTAATGGATTTCCTTGTAAGAAATCCTGCTTCTGCTAGAGATATTTCTGCATGTAGTACGAGAACTCTGGATTTTTACAGAGAGTATTAAGGCACAAGAACATAGGCCCCTATTCAGAGCTTGTGTTTAGCTTGGAGTACTCACACTCAACCAACATTTAACCACGTGGGCTGAAGAAGGTTAGAGAATTTCCTAGCCCAAGCAGTGCTGTGTAACTGTTCATGCAGGGATATTAAACAGATTAAATTTATGCAACCTCTGCACACATTTTAGAACAGATCTTGTAGTCAGCAAACTTTCCAAACTGACCTCTGCAATTCCCTCTGCTTGACTTTATCCCATTCTTTCAGAGTTTTCCTGGAGAATCTAGAATATTGTTTATCTGGAGTGAATCCACTGAAAGCTTACCAGTGTGTCTTTAGGTGGAATTTGACAAAGAAATGAGTGATTTTTTCTTGACTTCTCCTTACGTACAGTACCATGCCTGTGCTTCCCTCACAGAGCTGTTGGTCACTTTAGTGGTGCCTGGTGATGGCAGCCTGACTGGTGCTGACCACTAAACATTGTGTTTGTCCCTCAGCTTCATCAGAAAAACAAGGCATGGTACTAAGTGCCACCTCCTGATGTTTCTTGAATGCTTCTACTCCACCACTTCACTGGGCAGCCCATTCCAAGGCTTAACAACACTTCCAGTGAAGAAATTCTTCCTGATGTCCAGGCTGAACCTCCCCTGGCACATCGTGAGGCTGTTTCTTCTTGTCCTGTCACTGCTCCCCACCTGCTACCATCCCCTGTCAGGTAATTGTAGAGAGAGATAAGATCTACCCTAAGCCTCCTTTTCTCCAGAGTAAACAACCCCATTTAGTGCTGGAAAAGGCAAACTGTACTCTTAGACCCTCCCAGCCTGGGCTAATATTTTGTGAGACTGGCTTCTGCTACAAAATTTTGGTTGCCACCAATCATTATTTAAAATAAGTCCAACTAGATTATTGGGAGCTCAGAAATTCTGCGAGGACCAGACTCAGAATTACAGTCCTCAGCCTTTGCAGAGTCACAAACTCCTGCTGGGAGAAAGTATGACAGAAAATATTACAGAAAATGGCATTAAAAACTGCCTGGTATCTCCCTGGTTTTCCTTATGACAAAGGTCAGACTGTTGTCCAACCTGCTGGAACTGCTGAGCTGATGGTTTTTGATGCCTTTGACAGGTTTTGGCTGCATAGCTTTCACTGGCTCATCTTTTGAGGTTCACTCAGTGCTGCACCCACAACAACTGATTGAGAGATTGTGCAGGAAATTGTGAAAGTTGCTCTGGAGCAGGATACGTGTTCACCGTGCTAAAGTGAAAAAGTGCAGGGGTTGGAAGCTGCAAACAGAGCTGTGTATACAAAATTCATTTTCTGGCTGCTCCCTTGAACTGAGAACAGCTAATCTTAACAAAACAAAAGCAGACAGGCAAGAGACATGGTCCAGAAAGGCACAGTCAACCTGACTTATCAAACAACTGTGTTTACCTTTTGACACTGTTTTATTCCATTAACAATTACTGATCTAAGACAGTTCTGCTAGGGTATTGGAAATCTTTTCAGCTCCAGGGGGAAAAGTGTATTCTCTTAACAGTTTTGTTAGCTCAACAATTTATTCCTTATTTATATTGGCTTTGATGTGAGAGAAGAAAGTGAAAAAGAATGTAGAAAGTGGGCAGTTTCATAATATAAGTATATTTATCAAGTAACAGACTTACGAGACGAGGAAAAACTGTAATGTGAAACACTGCAAAAACACAATTAGGAAGAGAAGTATGAAATTACGCAGTCTAACCTGATTTCAACCTTTGCTTCCTTGGTATGAAGGTAAAGGTTTAAATGGCATTTCCAAAAATATAAATACCTGCTTTTATGATCTAAAACTCAATCAGGAAACTGCACCAGCAATTGGCATCACTGCGAGAAGGAAGTCATAGCATGCAGGAGACGTGATGGCTCAACACTTTTGAACTGCTGAAATGTGCCTGAGATCAGCAGAGTCTCCCAAAGGGTGTTGGGATTAAATTTATCTGAGGAGGAAGGAGTAGGGGAAGGGCAAGGATGAAACATTTTGAGAATATCTCTATGGTCCAATCATCAGTCTATGGGTTCAGTACCATCATTAGTGCCCTGCAGAAGCTGTGGGCTCAGAGCAAAGCTGCTCTCTCTGTCCCATTCTCACCTCAGAGCCAGGATCTCTGAGTTTATATTATTTTACATCAGTCTTGTATTTATTTCTGCTTGGTGTGCTAAAGCAGCCCAGCTGGCCTCACCTTAAGGCGGAGAAGGGTGACATGTACCCAAAGGCTTCTTTCTCCACACGAGGAAGTTGCACAGGGCAACAAACCTCCCTTGTGAGCACACTCCCCTTCTGTCTCAAATAACATTCCTTTCCTTCCACCTTGGCTCAAGCCAAGATGAAAAATGTTCTGTTGCACTGGAGCAAACCTTTGCAGACAGATGTTTGACACCAACAATTGCATGGTGAGGCTGCTGGGGAGAGGAGAAGCCCAGGTGTCCCTCAGAGGGACATCAGGCAGCCCATGCTGGAGGAGGACACGCAGCCTGTGTCTTCCAGAGCCTCTGAAACTCCTCCCTGGACCCATCTGGCATCTCTCATTTCTCTGCACAGATGTGGAAACTCTTGCACACAGCATCAAGGGACCTGGATCCTCCTAGCTGACAGAGCTTGCTTGATCTCCTCTCTAATAGGAAATATATCTCATCCTAAGCATTTGGATTGGTTTGAATTCAGTCTGGCTTTTCCCCTCCTTTCTCAGAGAAATTCTTCTTGTCTAAATATGTACAGAGTTGCAGATGGTCATTCACAAGTTTTTCACGCTTGGGAAAGAAATAATGTATTGCACCTATGATGGCAAAAGGTTTTATTGCTTGGAAAGCTCCTCAGTTGTGTAAATGGGAAGGGGAAGATAAGAGAAACCCTCAGTGGTTTCCTGTCCAGGCTCCAGCTCCTGTCCAGAGAATAGATGTAGTAAGGAGAAAAGAATGGAAAGGTCTTGCTTGGGTTATTTTTTGCATTTACCCGACATAGGGTAATTCCTGGGGTTCCCTCAAATGACCCTTCCCTTTCTCTGGTCCCTATCAGGGATCACAAACTGGGACATCCCACCTGGAATGCTGGTGGTGGTGAGGGGTTGTGCACAGCCCTGCACAGGCACTGCTGCTTGCTGGCTGAGCCAGGACATTGCCCATTGCCCACACCCATAAAATGGATGAAATAAGGACCAAGTTTTCCACAGGCAACCTTAGATGAGCCATCTAGAGACATTGATCAGGGAGGAATTGCATGCACAAACTGGACGAGCCATCCACGTGCGTTCAGCCATCTGATTTAACTATCTCTAGATGTGTTTCATATGTGCATGTGGGAAAATGCATGTTTTCACTGTTTCAGAGGTTGGTTTGAAGAAAAGGAAATCTACCTTTTTTGATATCTAGCAGAAAATCTTTTTGTTTAAAGAGTTGCTGAGAATGATTGCAACAAAATATCTCTCAGTTTACCCAGTCTAGAAGGGAAGACAATTCAAGACACTCTTTTCCCCTATTCCTTTTTCTTTATCATGAGAGACTCTTCTCAGGCAGCAGGATATCAGATATCCTACATGGCAGAAAAAGAGTTCTGTTCCACCTCTAAGTTTCTTACCCAGTTGTTTTCAATGGGGGAATCTGTTTTTCCTGATGAGGCAAAAGACTGGGGCAGATGTTCTCCCTGACTAATAATAAAAAGTGTCCTTCAGCTTTTTCTTGCTGTGAAACCCACTACTGTCCCATGATATCCCACAATGGATGCAGGTAGTGAATATTTTAGGAAGTGGAGCATTGGTGCTGATATTCCTTCTTATTTCAGGAGAAAACAGGACAAAGTGTGCAATGTTAAGTTAAATTAAATTGTATGGCCATTCTCTCCAAGGAGGAGAGCAACTTTTTAAAAAGCTTCTAATTGTTTCAGGCTACCTACCCTTTACAAGAGAGAATTATTAAAATATCGATATTTCACCATGAAATGGTGCTGCCAGCTATGAACAGCTCAGGGAGGAGTTAATTTTAATTTTGTACAGCTGTTCATAAAACTATAAAAATCTGCTGTCCTCCTCCTTAAAAAAAAAAAAAAAAAGTAGATTATTGGCATCAGTCCTTTGGGGAGAATAGTTAACAAGTGTTCAAAATACTCACAACTGGAAAGCCAATTCTTCATCTTCTTTTTGTGAAGTGAAAATGCATTTCCTCTGGTGTATGCAGCCATATAAGAAACTCCCTGGCTAAAATAAAACTGGAGTGGATTAGAAAATAACCTTGTGTCAGAGTATTCACAAGCTTCAAAAGGAGAAGGATCTGGCCACGCTGCTGTTCTCTGTGAACCCATCAGTGTCCATCATGCTCTTCCCCTAATGGGCAGCCAGAGCTGTGGCCCACTCACCTGGCAGGTGCTCAGGACACTGGGGCTGTCAGCTGGAGACAGCACTGAGATGGATATGGCAGGATCCACACCTTGCAGGCTCCCCTAGAATTGGGACCTTGGGCTCTGGGGCAGTGCTGGTGCTAAATGAACACAGAGAGAGGCTTTTCCAGAAGCCTGATGGCTCCTGCAAGATCTGCCAGAACAGAGCCCATGCTGAGGCTGGTTAAGCAGCTGGTGACAGCACATGGCTGCAAGGGAGGATGGCAAGAGCAGTGGAAAATGCAGCCCAGAGACATGAGGAAGTGCTTGGTAAGATGCAGTGTGCTGCTCCATACCTTGAGAGAGGAGTCAGACCCTGCTGCTAGAGACTGCAAGCATCCCCCTGCCCAACACCTTTGCATGTGATAAGATGCACAAACACACTGGCTAAAATCTGCTCCCTTGATAGCTTGATTGAAAAGCTTAACAATAATAAAAATAATTTCATAATAATTATAAAGACTTAAGTCCTGAGCATCTCTTTTGCCCATAACTCTACACTAGAGGTGAGTTACCCAAGTAATGAGACATACCCTGCTCTCCACTGTATTTCAATATTTTCAGAATATAAAGCAGCAGGGATGGTGAGAAATGGAGCAAGCAATATAAAAATGGAAAATAAGGCAGAAAATTGCAATTTAACTTCATCAGCACAATTGTATGGAATTGAAAAACAATTTCAGCATCCCCGAAACATATTAACAGTCTTAGAGAGTCCAGACATAAAAGCAAGATATTTTCCAAACTTCAAATGGATCCCAAGTTTCCTAGCAGGAGGGAATTGTTTTAGCATGTAGCTTTATAATTAGATGTTGGAAAAACTTAGTGGTGGAGTAGATCCCACCCTAACTTACACTGAAGCAACTTCACTTTAAAGTACAAAAATAACTCTGGGTGGAGATGGCAGAAAGGACAGAATTCAGCCCAGCATCTTTGAAGGTCGTGCACCTACATGATCAGAAACTCTCCTGCCCTGAATGGGAAATGGTGGATAAGTTTCCTCAGAACTGGAGTCAATTAAGGTTAATTTAGTTCAGTCTTCCTTGCAATAAATGGATGTAAATGAGGCATCCCCAGTGGAGACAGATTTACGACAGGCAAAACAGCTATAAAATTAAAAACAACAGGAAAACTAAGCTGGTTTCTGATAAGAAGGTGTGAGCTAATTATGAACTTCCAGCTAGCACATAAAAGTAACACATTTAACCCCAACAGATAGCAAATGTCTCATCTGGGAATTTATGGTAATTGACAGGTGAGACTTGCTGTGGGAAGAAGAAAGAGAGGTGGTGTAGGGGTTCTTTGCATTAGTCTGTGTGTTACACAGGACAGGATGTAATTTAATCCTGTTTCTTATCAAACTTTCCCCAGTGGCTCCTTCTATCCCATCACAAGGTTTCTCTTCCACTAATGAGCCAGTTGTCTGATCCACTTAATCTCCCTCATTTTCCAAGTTTGGGTTTTGCCAAGCCTCCTTAGGCTTGCTGTGGAGACACAATTCAGATGGGATGGAAGAGAGGAAATTAAAAAAAAATCACATAGCTACTGAAAATCACATGGCCTGGGGTGTATCTCCTTCATTTCTCTGAGAAACCTTGGGTTTGCAGCTTCAATAGGAAGATGAATATCATTAGTGGCATTTAGTCCAAGGAAGCATGTTTCACTTGAGGGAACCAAGTCAGCAGAACATAAGGGCCAGCAAAGGTCTGTGTGGCCCTGCAGCCACATGGGACAGTCATAAAGAGAAAGAAGTGAGAGGGAGATAAGCCTATACCAATGCCTGCTTCCTCTCCTAGGTCCTGGTCTCTGTTCAGGATGGCATGACATTTTCTCGTTTCTTACAAGCCCATAGGCATCACTCACTCAGACTTGGGGACACTAGTTGTTCCCCCAAACCACAATCCTTTTTGTCCATAGCATTTAGATTACAAGGGACTGGCCTCTGAGCCCACCTATTCTTACCAAATAATCAGGGATGGGAATATATTCATTGCATATACAGGGAGAAGAGGGAAACCTGCCCAGCTCTGACCCTCTGCAAACACTTACATTTTATTCTGGTGGAGTCTGAAGCAAATGAGACAGGTCCATTATTAGTTTAATAGTAAGAGTCCCCAAGGCAGGGAGGTTGACTTCTTGCAAAGGAGAGCACTAACATTTCAACAGCCACTGAGGAGATGTGTGTCCTACAGAGGTTTCAGATTTCCTAGAAATTGCATGAGCATACACAGCATTGTCTGGGTTCATCTCTGGTCTTGCCTCAAGGTCCAAGCATGGTGGGAACAGATTTTGTGAGCTTTGAATCAGACAGCAAGCAGGATCAAAGCTGGGGGAGGTTGCAAGGAGTGGTGAGTAAGGATGGTGCTCAGGGCTGGCACGACACTGGGTGAGATGCAGAAGGGTCTGTAGACAATTCCCTGAACCATCTGGCATTGCCTTCTCCTCCAGATGGCTGTACCCACAGTACAGCAAGCTGGTTTCCCAGCTACACTGGGAGATGGGGAAGGAAAGAGCCCTCCCAGAGGGAAGCAGGACAGTGGATAGGGGAGAGGGACCATGTACCATGCTGGAGACCAGAGTAGATATGCCCCTGCAGCAGATGCTGAGCCTGCAACTCAGTGTGTGCTTGACAATCTCCCTACAAAGAGCTTGAGGTCCTTCAAGCAAGGAATTGGCTCAGGTGGGAGCACATGGTGTCCACAGGCAAAGTAAATTTGTGTTGACTGGGATATGGAACTGTATGAGCAGGAACAGAGCACACAGTACCTGTGTGTGTGTACCAAAGGCTGCAGATGAGACACAGAGATATGGAGATGTGCAAGAGAGATGCCATCATTTCTTCACTGGTGAAGTTTTGTTATTTTGGGTTTTACTCTTTTTGGGTGCCTGGGGTTGCAATAGGAAGCCAAACAAATGTCTCTGAGCCAAGAGTCCCTTTGGACAGACAAGCACTCCTGAGGGAGTTTGCATTGTCTCCATTGGCAGCTGACAAACTGGGACCACTCAGGTACTAAAGAACTTCCCAAAATTTTCCACAGCTCCACTCGACCACAGGCATAGAATTTGCAGACCAGTGCCATACAGTGTGGGGAAACCACAGAGCAGTGTTTAAAGCTGCGTCCTACCACCACTTGTCACCTCTCAGCCCTGTGTGGGACAGGACTAATATTGTGAACAGCAGGAGTGGATGGCGACAGCCTGTGGGACTGGCTGGAGCCCAGCAGAAAGTGCAAATGCATGTTTGGCTCCACAGCTCCACTACACACCCGTGAAGGATCCTTCGGAGACTGTAAAAGCAGCCGCCGTTCCTGGTGTTCATTGATGCGGGTCCCTCTTGTGCTGCCACTGGAAGTCTCAGCAGAGACCAGGGAGTTTATTAAAAAAGGTGAGTAATTATGCAGAGCAGTTCTCATATCCACCACACCGCGTGTGTACAGACCGTGACCTTTCTGGAAGTTTCTGCAGCACACCCTTCAGCAGCTTATTACATAACAGGTACCCAGAGACCTGCACCAGGGAGCACTTGCTGATTGCACCGAGAGCTGCTAAACAGCTCTCTGACAATGAGCATTTAAAGACCAGTTTCCTTTCCTTCCTTCTCTTTCCTTGCCTAATTTATTAGTGTGAGGTCATTTTGATTATTAACCCGAGCCCTTTTCTTTCTATGGGCAAGTGCTTCCACCCTCACTCTGCACGTTTGCACGCCACCTCTCTGAGCATTTTATTACTCGATTTTCCTGTTTGATTTCCCAGGGTACTTCAGTTCCTGTTCTGAGATATGATGTGTTCCAAGGGCTGGTTAAAGACTAGCAGATCTCCAAATCTTCAGGGATAGATTCTTTTCCTCCTTCTCAGTAGCTGACAGATGGTTATTCTTCAACAAATAAAATCTAAATTGTATGAGTCTGCTCCGCTGCAGAAGTAAGTTCTTAATAAGCTCCTTACTGTGATGAAAGGAAATAGAGGAAAAAGCAACATCTCCAAAATGGGGGTATTTACAATTAAAAATAGACTCCATGTATCCATTTGAGAGAATTGCACAGCAAAATTTCACATCCCAAGGGGACTTAAATGGCACAGAGGCCTGGTTTTGGCTCTCTCCAAAGGGATCGGTCACATCCATAGCAAAGTTTCATGAGTGGCAGCTGTTTCCTGAACCAATGCTGTTTGATGTGCCAAACTCTCCTCATGCAGGATCCCATGTGTGAATGTATATCAAGGGAAAAATGAATCTTCACCCAGCCAAGCTGACACAGCCACAGTTAGACCTGCCAGGGCTGTGGAAATGGGCACCAAACAGATCCAACAGAAGGATCTAGGCTGAGCTGAGTTTATGAGGCAGAAGCTGACTCAGAGCAAGCATGAAGAGCTTCCCTGACCTGCAAGCTCATACCATTCTCTGGTCTCTCTTTGTGAACATACCCATCACTCTGAAATTGTTTTATAAAACTTAAAAAACTCACTATGATCTTTGTCTTAATAATCCCATCCTGGAAACCTCTTGGTTCCCTTCTGCACGTTCTGTTGCTGCTCTGGCTCTGCTCAGTTTCAATTCTGATCAGGTTAGCATTGGTGTGGGCCAATTCCTACAGCAAGGTCTGGACTGAATTCTCTGGCATCATCAGGGTTAACATGGTTGTGTACAGACATCTCAGCCCAGCCTTTTCCATCATAAAAGCAGGGGGTTTAGCAAATATGGTGAGAGCTGGCCCTTGATGAGCATTGCTGCAGCACCATGGACTGGACTGGCCCAGTATCTAATTGTGCTCCTCACTAGACAGCTCCTACCTGTTCCTGAAATGCTGACCCAACCAAGCTTTCCAGTCATCAGGTTTTTCTCCTTCTCAGTCCTGAGGTAAAGTAAGAAACATGGTTGAGGGAAATACAAACACTCATCTTGCTGTAAAGGGTCAGCACTCAGGTTGTCACCATTAGCAAGATAATCCCATGGGAGAGACCCTTCGTACTCTGGCATTTGAGAGCTGCTTAAAATTGTCTTTATTGCTGTTCATTAGCTGTAGACTGTGACTGACTGACATCAGACAGCTACCTGGCAGCCCATGAGATTTTAATCACCACATCAACTGATTAAGAAAATAACTGCCTAAAACCAGACTGATATTAATCTTTGATTGTGTCTTAATTATTCAAAACAATAATTCAGATTACTTAGAAAAAACAATGCACCTTGGATACAGAGAACAGAAGTGAGAAAAATTATCCACTGTCCTTTGCTGCCATTCTGCCCAATTTCCTGGAGTTCAGGACATCTCCCAGAAGGCTCTCCAGCCTCTGCAAACCCCAACAATGAACCTAATATCAGCACCAGGAGGGGCAAAGGGGTCAAAAGCTGCTCCCATTGGACAGTCCTAACGAAGAAATTTGTACAAGCTGTTGTCCTGTTAAAAAACACAGTAAGAAAATCCGACTCTTTGAGGCAATTACATTGCTCACCTACCCAGCAGTCTCTGAGCACCTTTTAAATCACCTTTAATATATCTATCTTCACAACTACCCTGCAAGATAAGGGTGATACCATGATCCTTGTTTTACAGATGGAAAGCCAGGGCACAGACAGAGCACTGTTGCCCAACCTCTTTTCTTTTATTAGTGAGCTTACCTCTGGCAGTGCCTTGTTATGTCTTACTCAGTGTTCAGCCCTTTGAACAGCTGCTCTTGAAGGCTCACAAAGGCTGCTGAGCTGCCACAGAACAAGCAGAGCAGGAGGCTTGGTTGGTTGCATCACTACAGCCCTCACTGCACTAATGTAGGTGCAACTAAAGACCCTGAGCATGCAGGAAATGTACATTCATCTAAAACTGGAACGTTCAAAACCAGACCTTGGTTCACTTTTTTCTTGAGCAGTTATAATTCATGTTGGAGAGAGCAGGTTGTACAGCTCAGAGAGGTAATTTTATTTCAGACTCCAACTTCTCCAATTAGTAATATAAGATATTCTTATTACTCTTTGTACCTCAGACAGGGAACTTATTGCAGTTCCCTACTTTCTGAAGATGTGTATGTTTTCAGAACCCACTGAAAACCTGCTTGACGTGTTATGGCACATAACTTTGACATCACTGAGAGAATAATCTCTTCTGTTTCCATCCCCATTATGTGGTTATGTACCCTTGTGAAGCCAGCCCTCTCTAGCCCTTCTCTCCTGATTCTTTAGCTTAGTTATTTCTTGTGCAGCTCATGTCAAACTTTGGTCCAAGCACTGTGCCAGACCTATGCTTACATTATACATCTATCCAAAAAGTCCAGTTGGCTCCTGACGTGCTTTATTCCAGCCATGTACACAACCCACTGGGCCACCCTTCTGACTGAGGAAGAACCACCTAAAATCCAACTTTGATCGGAACAAAAGCAGTATTTTCACCCCTCCTGTGCAGCCACAAGCTGGGTGCTGCTTTCCAGATGGAGATGCCTTCCTTTGTGTGGATAGCAGTCCCTGCCTTGCAGCAGCAGCCTGCTGGAGGTAGTGTGAAGGTTTATGTTGCCTTTGCACCATGTGTGCTAAAATCCAAGGAGACACAGAATCACATGGTAGATGCTCCATGCCCATGTGACAGACCATCAAATATTTTCCTGTGGCTCATTTTTTCCTTTCTTTCTTTCCTTTCTCCTCCTTCTTATCTGCTGGTACACGACACCTGCTAGGAAATGTTGGCCTGGAGCCAGCAGGAAGAGGGAGCAGCTGAAAGTTGCTTGGCTGACTTTCCCTCTGGAGAGCTCTCAGCAAGTTTTGCACTGACAATGAACAAAGTGCTGCTTCTTGCTTTCAAAAGGCAAAGAAGAGTGGGTGGGATAGCAGGGCTTTCCCTACAATCCCAACTTTATGGAAGGGTAACACAGATCAGTCTTGAGTTCTTTTAATATGGGACAGAGAGCCAAAATTCAGTCATCCAACAGCACGGCAGGTGCTAAGAGCCACCCAGACCGCCAGTGTCTCCTGTACCACAAACAAGTAAAATCTTTGATTTCAAGCTCTGGCTATTTTGCTCAGATACCCCTTGTTTACCAAGTGCTGAATGGCACTCAGCATTTACAGATGTAAAGCCCCTAACTGGGAAGGTCATTAAAATGGGCGGGAAGATTGGGTAAAATCTGAGAAAATCCACAGGGGAGCCCAGCTAATTAATTATGGTTTTGTAATGCACCTAAAAGAACAATGTCCAGAGTTCTGAGCTGTTTGAAGAGGCTGTTTAAAAGCAAATTAAATCAGAATATCTACTGTAAATGTACAATTGAGCTGCATGCTAAACACCAAGGCAAACTTGTTTACCCTCCTCCTGAGCCCTCTTGAGCAGGGTAGGTTTGAACATTTGGACACAAATGTCACTGGGTATGGGAAGACTGTGAGACACAAAGCAGGCAAGGGAGGAGCAAAAACATCCAGTGGGGAAAAAAAGTAGTGAAATACTGCAGCAAAGAATGAAAAACAAACAATGGCAAAAAAGGGAAAAACAAAATAGTTGAGATAGAACTGAGCCCACTCATGACTCTCTACAAAATTTGTATCTCTATCTCTGGAAAATTATTTTTTTCAGGTGAGGTGAGATTGTTATGTTTTTGAAGAGAAGCTGCTTGAACCCACTGCTGGGCAGGCTGGAATTCCCATTCCAGAGGTGGCTTGGTGGAACCAAAGCAAGTACTGGTGATCTGTGGGCAGGCTCTGCCATGACAGATCAGCATCTGCCACCTGGGAACCATCTGCCTGGAGCCCAGCAAGGGCCTAGCAATGACCCATCTAGGATTTGGGGCAAATGGCTGGCCTGTGGTGAGCAACAAACCATCAGAGGGCTTCAAGCCACCACCACAGCCAGCTCTTTTTCAGGCTGAACCATCCCAACGGAGGAAGCATCTGCCTCCCATCTGCTCCCTTCTGCCTGCAAGGACATATTTTTTCCATAAACCAAGGATTTTGCCTTGAGTCAAAAAGCTGCATTTTGGAGTGGACCACAACCCCTGGGCTCCCCATGTCTCAAAGCTTGATTCCTGCAGTGAATGTGGCTTTTTCATCTGACAGCATAACCAGTTATGTTTGGCAACTCCAGTTCTTTCAGGAGGGAGAAAAATATAGCTCTGTCTGCTGGTAATCTCATTGTAATTTGGCACAACCTGCTCAAAACTCTCCAAAAGGTTGTGGCACGTGGTGCAAGACAGGTGTAGCTGGCTCTTGGAAAACACATGTGTGTAAGAACATGCAGCACCTGCCCTGTCTAAACTGCTCATGCACAGGGAGCAGCGACCCTGGAGGACTTCAAAAGATGTCAGAGGCTGTGTGTGCATTCCTGTGCATGGCTCAGATGACACCAAGTGAAGAGAGAAACCATTATGTAACTTAGAAGACTGTATGAAACAATAACTTAAGCACTTGCAAAAAAAAAAAAAATTAAAATAAATATCCCAGCCAACTGCTTCAGCATGAAAGATGAGATTTGTAAGATTAGTGAGATCTCCTATCTGCCAGATCTTGCTGAGCATTACACCATGCAATGGAGTTGGGTTAACCCTGTGTGTTATTATGACTCAGCTTAGGGGAGAGGTAGGGCAGGGCAAGGCAAACTTTACTATCAGCATCTCTTGGAAATTGAGCTATATTTACAACACCAGGCCTGATAAATGCCTGTTGTCTTTGACTAACACCAAACATTGCAATACACAGCTCACCAGAGAGGGACTGGACTGGCAGCTAGATTGTTTAATTAAGATCAAATTACCAGAGGGCTAGATCTGGTTCTCAAGATGTAACACAGAGATTATTAGCAAGAAATGAGTTTCAATATAAAAATAGCAGCTGCCACCAGGTACAACACGTAGCAGCTGGCAGGAGAAGCACCAGTGTTTGCAACACTGAGCTTTGCCAGCTACTGCCTGTCACCAGCCTGGCACTGCCCAAGGGGCAGAGGAGCAGAGACCCCGAATGGGGTTCCCAGCTCCCATGAGTGCAAGATGTTTTTCCTCCTGTTCCCATATCAAAGGGGCCATACTTGGGAGTGGGTGGCCCTTGTGCCTCTGCCCTGAGAGGTCAGACCAGCCCTGTCTCCAGATGGGAACCAGCATGGTGACAAGGAAAGTCACTTCATCCCTCCCAGTAAATGGACAACGGAGTAAACTGATCCCATGCTGCACATCCCTCTCGGGAGAGGGTCTAGCAGATCCAGGGTTTGGGCAACCCTAGGAGTCCCTCCAGGATTGTCATAAATGGCTTTTATGCGTCAACAACAACAGATATTGGTTACAAGCACAGGAATAAGGAAATTCCTGTGCCTTGGAGCTTTGCATCATTTTTATTTTCTTTTTCTGTGAAGGTGTGAGCCTGCACTGCCAAAATCCCATCCCCTTTTGGACACACTGAAAGGTTAAGTGGCATTCCTCTCAGACAGCAGGACTTCTGGCATGCCTCTCTCACTTGGCAGCCCATATCCTTCAGTTTCATTTACTTTTGCAATGTGTTTCTTTCTGTCGAATGTGAATAAATTTGACCAGTGGATGGAGGTGCTATGAGGGAGGGTCAGACAGACACGGAGACATGACTGCGTGGTTTGTTTGAGCTTCATTTTCACAAGGAACCAGACTAAGATCCACCCACTAATGAAATATGCCCTGCTCCTGCTTATCTGGTGACACACCAGAGTGTCTCTCAGCTTCCTGGTGCATTAAACTTCATTTAATACAAAACCCGCCTACGACCTGGTGTCACCTCTGCAGTTCCTTCTCTGAGATCGCTGCACATAAAGCCTTTAAAAAGTGGAATTTAACTTTGGGGTCCCTGACTTAAGGACCCAAACTTCACCTACTTGTACCCACAAGTAAGCATCCCTGCAGCTCCAACCAAAGCCAACAGGAGCTGCAGTATTTTAGGCACCTTGGGTCATGGCAGCATTTTTTAATGAACTGTTGGTTCTTTTGAGACTTGAATTTCTTCATCATAGCTCAGTGCTCAGGAGAGATGGAAGAAAGAGAAGTGTGTTGGTCTAAGGCTGAAACAACTAATTTATGTACTTACACTGTGACTTAAGAAAGTTCTGCTCTAAGTGAGTTTATTAAGTGGAGTCAGGATGTCTGACAGCTAGCAGAGCCTCTGCAAATAAGACAAGGCTGTCGGTAGTAAAAAGTAGGAATCCAGTTAAAAAATAGCTCCTCCGGTTACAAGACTACTTGAAATATTGTACTCTGGAAATGTTTGTGTTTTAAGCTGTTTTAGTGTACAGTATAAGTCATTGACTTGTTGGGGTTTTTTCTTGGTTTTGTTGTTAAACCTAGGAGGGGAAATGTTTTCCTCCACTCACTGGACATCAGCCATGAATTCGTAATGACCGACAATGTTTCAAAAGTATGTGTGTGTTTAATCTGCATTGAAAGCCATGCTTATGTTCTTTCTGGAGGTTAAGGAAGTTTTAACATTGGTGCTGTTAGTGAAGTGCAAACTGCTGTGGCAGGGAGGTGAAGATCTGCCACGTGTGGATGCTCTGCATCCCCACACGGTACAGCTCAGCCCACACATCTGACAGGCAGTTTTGCTCTGCATCAGCCTTTGTGACCTTGGCTAGTCACCCAAATTTACCTCATCCTGTGTAGGTAGATTCCCCATCTCAGCCCAACCCAGTTGTATCACTTGTTTCATTCTGTTTTGAGGATGAAAATGCAGGACCTCCATTCCAGCAGGCCAACACCAAGCTCTCATGCAGGCAATGTGGAGATCTCAGCTGCTGGAGGAAATCAGTAACCCTTTGAGCTTGTGCTCTACAGTGCTTCCTGAGCAGCATCCTAAACCAATGTGCTATCTGAGAATAAAGGTGCCTATTTCACTGATTGCTTTATGAATTTATTGTAGCTAAGTCTGCAGTGATTATGTTGGATCACCTATGGAGGCAATTTCCTCTGTCCAGGGCAAACTGAAGTAGAGAATGAGGACCATACAGAGATTAAAGTGCTAAATTGACATTTGAGAGACCTTAGTTTAATTTTTTCCACTTAATTTCTTAGTTTAATTTCTTCATTGGACAAACCACAAAGTCTCCCATGTCTACCGTTTCCAAAAGGAATGTGGAAATTTCATCGAATTTGCCTTCTGGGGCAGCAAGCAAAACATGAAGAAAGCTGAGGTGGTGGGGCTACATAAGTACCTCTCAGGGAGATCCAGGTGGATGTGCACAAGCAGCTTATATTCATCTGCTTTATAGGAATGTAGATTGGAGGAGCTGTGCTGATGCAGAAGGAGAGTGAGACTCACTCACAACGCTAAGGCCCTACAATGAGGTCTCCTGATTCTTGAAGCCTACGTGAAGCAGCAGATTATTTTCCCTGGTTGCCCTCTCTTCAATTACTCCAGCCACTTTTCCTGGTGATCAGGCAAGCAGAAATACTCAGCTCAGCCCATCCTCTGTTATTTCTTCTCCTCTAACTCTGCCATCACTACCTTTGGAGTCTCTAGGGAGGGCAGCAATAGCAGTGGCATCTTCACAGCTGATCTACAAGTTTCATCTGTACAAAATGTACCATTCATAATGAATCACTGCAATGAAAAAAATGGAAGAAAGAACCCAAAAACTTTCAAAAATATTTTGGGCTTCAAAAGTTTAAGGAAATGATCACTTTTTTTGGCTACATAAGCTTCACAGTACTTCTCTATTTGGGTGGAACAGGATAATCCCCAAAAGCCACACCCAAGTAATTCCAGTATTTCTGCTAATGTGTGTACACTTCACTTGTGTAACCTGAACTAGCATGTTCCCAGCTAGCTCAGGTATTTCTGCATGGCACTCCATGGAATAAACACATCCCAGTTGCCCCTAGGCCAATGTCCTGTCTTATGACTGTCATTTACACCAGCTGAAAGCATTTCCTTTTCCTTCCACCTCAGTTTTGCCCTGGTCCTGCTGGAGTTGATATGCTGGGTGATGGAGGCATAAAGCAAAAGGTACAGGGACTGTGTAAGAAGAGAGGTTTAAAAGAAGCTTCCAAAATCCCATGGAAATATATGAGAGCAAGATAGAGGAGCATATATATGGTTTGAAGAGGGATTAGGATGCTTGAGGGGATCCTTGAATTTGATTAGTCATGAAGGTGATCTAGAGAAATCTTGAATGGTACAATGAGGAAATTGAAGAAAATTTGAAATGTCCAAGGATGGATTCTCTGGTCACATTATCAAAAGAAGCATTTAAAGGAAAAACAAAGTGAGTTTCACAGAAGATTGCATTTTCTAACTTGTATAATGGATTTGAATTGATTTCTTCAACTTGAAGTGTAGTTTGAGGAAGCCATGGTCTTGTCTTATGTTTTATGAAAAATAACAATCACCAGAGATGTGGGCAGGATTATGTTGCATCATACAGCTCTATCACATTTAAGAAAATCCTGGACATGGTAAGATATTAAGCCATAAGTCTTTATTTTCCCTGAAGTGGCTCAACTGACTTCACCTGCCTTCTCTTGGAGTAACATTTCTGGTCTCTCTCTGGAACCAGAAGAGGAAAAGTGAGTCCAGTCATTGCTTAGGGTGAAGACAGCTACATCATGCATATGTCAATGACAGGTAAGACTGAACTAGGGAGATCTTCACTTTTCTTCTTTGGAAGGCTACAGCCCTCAGATAACCAGAGAGACAGTCCTGATAACAACAGAGGGTTTTAAGATTCCTGTGGCCTTCAGCAGCACTGCTGCCAGAGCAAATCCATGTCCTTCCTGAGAATTACATCAACTGAAACTCCCCAGTACTGCACAGTAGACATATGGATTCAGGCTGACCCTTCAGGATTAGTGGATTTTTTCTGGAGGTTGCTGTTTCCCAGATGTGAGCACACAGACTCTGACTCAGTGGAACCAGGTATGCCACAGCCACCCTGACAGCAGAATTTCTCCTTTCACAACGTTGGGACTCCAAAGTGCTCCCTTGGTCTGGCTGAGCAGGGCATGGTGAGAGGTGGTTTCCAGCCCATGCCATGCCATCAGGCCATTCAGAGCAAACAAAGGGGCCTCTGGGGGTCTTTGCAGACAGCCTGGCACCAGTCCTGAGCTCTGGGAGCTTCATGTGGAGATGCTCTGTGGTCTGTCCTGGGAGAAATGACCTTCAGATAGTATTAAGCTAATGGTGGCTCGCACCATAAAAACCACCACAAATATTTTATTGCAGCCTGGTAAAAAGGACAAGTTTTTGCTTGTGAAAAACCTGGGATTTTACTGAGCTGAAAACTGAAATACACCTCAGATCAGGACAGTGCTTCATAGTTCCCACAAGTTGCTCTTACATTGCAACCACCTCTGTAAGCTGCATGATCCACTTATTTTTTTATCTGCTTCTTTTTTCTGTTTCTAAGCTTTCTTTTTTGTGCACTAATGGTGAGGCAAACATTTACAATGAACAATATGCTCTTCTCTTAAAAAGATTTTGGCTTCCTGGTTGGAATGATTAGCACATGGATAATTAGTGCATGGATGTCTTTGGGGCACCAAATGACAAAATAGAGATGCTTGTCCGTGCTGCCAAAAGGTCCAGTTTATCTGTGACAAAACTCCAGGGAAAAATAACCCAAAACAACCAACAGTCCAACAATGGACTTGTAGCACAGCTGGATTTGACTCAGACCTTCAGTGTTCAGTGTTAGTCTCCCAGAAAGCTAACATTGATTCAGAGTATCTATTGCAGAGCCAAAAGCTAAACCACATGGTGGGGAGGGCAAAGGGAGAGGTGGAGGCGATTTGCAAATGGAAGACTGTGTGCATTATTCAGGCTTTAACATTGCTTGCATTCATGGAGCAATGCCCTTCAGTTTGGGAAAGCATCGCAAGCCCAGCTCCTGTTTGGCAGGGTGAATGAAAGGCATCTTACAGAATCTGTATGTGAGACCATTAGCCTGACGTCCGAGGCACTGCAAAAGCTCCACTGATAAACCACACCTCTTGAAGGAGACTGGTATCCTTACATCATTGACACAGGCAAAGCCCTCAGATTTGTGCCAATGGGACCTTGTCTACTGTCTGCTCTCCTTGCCAACATTTTCCACTGTTGCCACCCAGGGGACACAAATACAGGAACATACTGGGAAGGAAAAAAAAAGAAGAGAGAGAGAGAATTAAAAGAATTATTTTGTCTCATCATTTAAAAGGTAATTTCATAAATTTGGGCGTGGGCTCTGGAATTAGTGCACTGGCAGAAACAGAATCCCAGTCATTACAGTTCTCATCAGTAGCTCTTTGACTGCTCCAACAATGGAGGGCTGTACTGTGGACCCTCATTTTCTAGGAGGGTGTGTTGTAAGGCCTGCAGGAGAAAGGCAGCTCGAGGCTGTGGAGCAGTCCAAGGGGGGAGCCAAGATCAAAACCGGGTCTCTAGATTCATAGCCTTGTCAGTGGACAGCAGGACTTCCCAAGGTTGTTTTACGCATCTGCAGATGGAATAAAATTAGTTAACAGGGTGTTAAAGATTCCTCTGACCATCAAGAGCCACACTCCTGTGTTATTCTGAAGAAAAAACCTGGCAATTCTTCAACATCATGAAAACCTGAACAGTCACGGGCTGTGAGCACCCAGTTAGTTGTCACCAAACTGACTGATGCTGGCTCACTGGTGGAGAAGTAGACATTTTCAGACAAAATGTTTTAGCTACCAGCTTCAACTCTTGTAAACATTTAAATACAGAAACTGTTCACAATCTTTTCTCTTATTGCTTTGTGGGGTTACCTGTGTGTCTTAAAATCTCTTCCTGAAGCATTTTGGATCAGAAATCCTTTGAAACACAAACTTGCCAAGTCCATCTTTGGATAAACCTCATCACTCTTAGAGCAGTTGTGTGGGTGTATTTGGAAGCAATCCAAAGCAAATCCCGGATGAATTGCATAATTCTTGAGTAAAATAAAAATATATGGGGTAGGAAGAGTTTGTGGCATTAGAGTAAAAGAGAGGAGGGGGAAGAGGGAATGAGAGAAAGGATGTTAAATACAATGTGATCCTACATCAAGTGAGAGGCTAAACAAAATTCTGTGCATGCAGAAAAGAAAACTGTTTCTTTAATAGCAAATAGGCTTGAAAGATCAGGCTTCCTCATGTTACAAGATAGTTGTTGGAAGGGATGTCAGGAGATCTCTAGTTCAACTTTCTGATAAAATCAGAACCAGATATGAGGTGCTTTGTCCTACTCTTCCCTTTTTGCATCTTTACAATTAATGTCCTGAAATGACACTCCTTAGGGAATTCTCTTGTCCTTCTCAAAGCCAAGATGAAACAAAACATGAAAGTCTTCCTTTGTCTGATGCTGTTCAAAAAATCAGTGTCAGTCCTATCCAGTATCATCAGTGTAATCCCAGTGAGGTGCTGCTATGGGACACCTGCTGGAGAATGCTGCTCTGAGGGGTCTTCTGGGTCTTCTACATTTGTGGTGGCTTTGGCCTCAGAGGCTCCTCCTGCAGTTAGCCCGACAAGCTGAGAACAGGAGACCAAGTGATACTTGACACTTTTCTTCCTCACCCATCCTGATAAGAGAGATCACAGTTTGGAATCAAAATACCAGGGAAGTTCTTGTCTCCCCCCTGCCTGATTGCCTCGAATGTTCCTGCAGCTTAAATACACATCAACACAATTTGAGAAACCCAAGACAGGGAGGAGAGCATGTAGGTTCCAGCTGGGCTAAGGGACATTAACAGATGTATGGTACAAATTATTTCTTAGCACTCTTGCTGTGATTGCTATTTCTATCCAAGATTCCTAGGCTGGTATGAAGGGATAATTATTCACACAACCATGAGGATTCTGGGCTGAATACGCCAGGACTGTAGTGCCTCTGTGTCCCAAACACATGCCTGTTTGATGATCTAAGCACAGGCTAGGTTAGTCAAATTGCAACTTTGAAAATATTCACACACACCCTCATGCTCCCAAATTTTTTTTTTTCAGAAGTGCTTGGATGGTATTTTTATGACCTTAAAAAGATGCAATATTCAGGAGCAGTGTGGCTGTTTCTGAAAATTGGGCTAGTAGGGCAAAAAAAAGTCTGAGGATTATGCATCAGGCTATGTGAAACTCCTGATGCTGTAGGAGCTTCTAAGGTCCATGAAGTATTTGAGTGGTATTTGACCATAAACCTCAAACACAGAAGAGCAATGTGTGAGGCATTAACACACTTTGGAAGAGGAGGTTTTTCAGCTAGGATGAGACTAGTAGGGCTCTCACAAAAATGAACATTTGGGAAAAACTTACATTATAAGAATGACTGCTTCTGGAAAGCCTGCCTCACATCAGAAAAGGCCAGAATTTTAGAGTTATTTTATAGCTTCTGTTGCAACTACGGTCCTACATGATTTTTGGTAAATCCATGAAAGATGCCTAATTCCCATTAGTTTCAGCGTAAATTATCACCAAGAATCACCCATTTTCACCTTTTACATGTTTAAATACCTTTAACAGCCTAGAACTTCAAAGTTAGGCTGGACAGACTGTGAACTGAGCTGTGGGTATCAAGCTGTTGTTCTACTATGACACCAAAACCAGTCTGCATTCTGCAGAAGACAGAAGTCTGAAAACAACAACCGTAATCAACAAAAATAACCTGAACAACCACCCATAATACTGAAATATCATCAGCTCTTGGAAGGAATTATATTAAATTTAAACAATTAGGTAGCTATTAAAGAAAACTTCTTGGTGCAGGGTTCCTGCTAGGAAACAAGTAGGGTTTCCCACCCTGGAAAATACAAACTGTTCATCAACATATTATCAAAAAGTCAACAGGAGATAATGATATTGATGCAATTACATGTCAGTCAATTAGCTATTGTTCCTGCCCTAAACAAAAGGATTATTTTCAGGCTAGGTTTATTGTTAGATAATAACTGTGGTGACAGATGTCCAGAAATAAGGCAGTGCTCAGGTGATTTCCAGGCAGAGCAATTCTGAGCTATCAATAGAGCATTTCTCATGGAGGTACAAAATTTAACAATTAATTCGCATTATTCTACATGGTATTGTTCCAGTGGTTTCGGGGGTTTTCCTTTGTGGTGTTGTTGTTGCAAGTAATTAAGGCTTCTCTGATGCTGTTTGAGAACAATAACAGGAAGTTCAGAGAAATTACTCTTAATTATGTATAACATAGCATAATTCCTGTCCTGCTTTGATTACAGTCTATAAGAGCCCCAAGCCATGCAAGTTGGCCGCTTGAACAGAAAGACCCTTGAATTTGGGTCCAATATCTAATGAAGATGAATTTGGAGGATCTACACACAATTGAACATGATGGCAGTTTCACCACCCAAATTTTGACTCTTAACACCCAGCACTGAATGTCCTCAGTGCCACTGCTTTTATTGGAAGGACCCAATGGAGTCCAAATGCACCCTCACACAAGGACCTCGCAGCATTTATCCTCTTTGTGCCCCACCTCAATAGTAAAATGGAACAATAATAAAATGAAAGTGCGTGTTTGGGGTTTTTTTCATATATTGGACTCTTACTATTATGTGCAATATCACTTAAGAGGGTAGGAGCATTTTTTTCCTCATAAAAGCAGAGGGAACTCAATACCACTCATCTTTCAGCAGGATACTTCTCTTCCTCACCAGTGCTCATATTTATACATTTTCATGTAATTAGACTGGGAAATTAACATCTCATGGGCCAGAACTTCCAAACCATGGCACTCAAACTGGGACAGATCATCTCTGCTTATTTCTCTTTATAATGATTCTCCAGTTATCCAGGGGAGGATTACGGTACCCTTTAATAAAAGCTGTGAAGTCATTCCCCCAAGTCTGACCACATTCTCTTTCTGTAAAAGGAAATAGAAGAAGCGTGAGAATTTGAATGTGAAAAGACCAACAGATTTGCATTTCTAGGCTTCTAGTTCAGGTTCCTCCTTTGATGTTGACTTCTCTTCTGAAAGCTGAAAGGACTGGTTTGTCTTTAGTCTGTGGTACAGTTTTCTTAAATTAGAGATGATTTATTTGGGGGATTTTGATGTGGCTTGTTTCCTATGACCAGCACTGAGTCCTCAAAATCCATCTTCTTTCGATATTTGACTCAAATTCAAAGGTCTTTCTGTTTAAAGGGGCCAAATTAAAAAGATGGAAAAGGAGTAAAATGTTATATAGTGGTCCTAACATCATTATCTTCCTTCTCTACTCTCCATCCCTTTACAAAATTTACTTCTTATTCTACTGCCAAGACTGTTCCTCATTCCTGTCTCCTTCCTTAATTTCATGTAAATACTGGGGAAAATACTGCACACCTCAGCCAGGCAAATCTCTAATTGAAACCAATGGAAATATTACCTGAGTAAGGTTGAGAGCAGTTGGTCCTCCACTCAAAGGAAAGGAAAAAAGTCACCAAGAAATCAAAACACCCTGTGTTCTTACTTATTAAAGAGGGGACAGGAGGTTCAGGAAGGTTTAGGTGGGGTTTGGGGGTATTATTTTTAGAAGAAAACCGTAAGTTTGGTGTTGCTGCCAGCATGAGCACATGAAGTTTCAATTTGTGGTTTCTCTTTATGCAGTACATTTTGAAATTGGAATTTAAAACAAAATATACATCTCCCTCTCTGACTGTGTATATAACAATTTGTCATTTCTTGGTGGGAATTTGAAACTATTTTTGGTGTTTCAGAAATAATCTTCTGTCCCTTTCCTTCACCTCCCTCCCCCCATCCCACTAACAAATTACTCTTTAATCAACCTCTAAAGAGTTTTAGAACTTTCCTTACTCTTGGAGTAAGGAAAATAGTGACAGGAAATTAATAATTATTGAGGAATGGGGCTATATTTTCATTTCCTGGCCCCTTTGGAGTTAAGCATTGAGTTGGAGCTATTTGTCAAAAAGCTGAACAGAGCAGTTACCTGCAGATTCATTTTAATGAACCCCATTCAAGAACAATGCTCTCTGAAAATACATATATCATTATGAGAATAGCAAATCCTCCTAAAGCCAGAACACTTGTGCTTTATACCAGTGCTTGAATAAGAATAAAATCCCTGCCAAGGGAGAGGTCTGGCAGCACAGTTGGTGTGTTGCCCTTCAAAGCCACAGGTTTTGTTAGCCAGGACATCAACATGGAGCCCTTTGGCCATCCCATGTGCCCTGGCTTACCTAATGATGGCACTGTGACCCCCAATGATGGCACTGTGACCCCCAATGATGGCACTGTGACCCCTCACAATGGCACTGTGACCCCCAATGATGGCACTGTGACCCCTAATGATGGCACTGTGACCCCCAGTGGTGGCACTGTGACCCCTAATGGTGGCACTGTGACCCCCAATGATGGCACTGTGACCCCCAATAGTGGCACTGTGACCCCCAATGATGGCACTGTGACCCCTCACAATGGCACTGTGACCCCCCCAATGATGGCACTGTGACCCCCAATGATGGCACTGTGACCCCTCACAATGGCACTGTGACCCCCAATGGCACTGTGACCCCCAATGGTGGCACTGTGACCCCTCACAATGGCACTGTGACCCCCCAATGATGGCACTGTGACCCCCAATGATGGCACTGTGACCCCTCACAATGGCACTGTGACCCCCAATGGCACTGTGACCCCCAATGATGGCACTGTGACCCCTCACAATGGCACTGTGACCCCCAATGGTGGCACTGTGACCCCTCACAATGGCACTGTGACCCCCAATGGCACTGTGACCCCCAATGGTGGCACTGTGACCCCTCACAATGGCACTGTGACCCCTCACAATGGCACTGTGACTCCTAACCAAAGTGCTTGACCCCTTCAAGCTGACCACCATCATTTCCCAAACCAACTTCTCACCTCAGCTCACAGCAGCTGCTGTTTCTGAGCTCCAGCCAGGATAAAGGTGGACACAATATACCAGGCATCTCCTCTCCACCCCTCTACTTGTCATTATCACCAAAGGGCCTGAACTAAATCATCTTTCTGCTCCACCTTTGGAGTTAGGGCTCTTCCCTGAGCCTGATTCTGATGCATTCTGCTGAGCCCAGGTGTCTGAGGACATTCAGAAGGCAGTACTGGGTCAGGGCAATGATCTTCCTTACTCACTGTGCTAAAAATGGATGCCTAGGGAAGCATACAAAACTGAATAAAAATATCATTATGTGTCCCTTCAAATTCCTCAAGCTCTAAGTGGCTTATGGATTCCCTAATTCCTCTTAGTGGCTTATGGATTCCCTAAGTCACTGGCTGCTGCTCTTGCAGTTAATACCTGGTTGGTTTTCCCTCTGTGATCTATTTGGTCTGGTCACTTTTTGATGCTTTGTAGACTTTTAGCCTCCCCAACATCCTGTGGTAAAGAGACCCACAGTTTAACTCAGTGTTGTGTGAGGAAATGCCTCTTCCTCTTGGTTTCAAACCTGCCTCCTATTAGTTTTCACAGTTGATTTCCATGAATCTTATATTAGAAAATGAGCAACCTTTCATTTCCTAATTGCTTTCTCTACATTTCTCTCAATTTCCTATATCAGAGGTGATTATTGCACCTTTGTATGGGTGCCATACCATACCCTGAAAGCTTCTTTGTACATTTTCTGTGTCTGTATTGGGCAATACAAGTTTTTAGATAGTTGTAATTAATATTTTTATTAGACTTAGATCTATAGCTAGAAATGCCAAACTAGATTTTGGATAAGACCACGTCTTTGCTTCTTTTTTTATTTTAGACTGGGAGAGGGTTTGTGTACCTGATCTTATGCTTATTTTATTTTTTTTTTTATTCTACTGACTGTTCCAATAAGTGATGTCCATTTACAGGTCTTGTTTGTCTGCATCAACTCACAACTACAGTAGAAGAGAGCAGTGGAGAGTCTGGACTGGTGTACACTATTGGACATGTGTTCATGCCATAGACTTACAAAGTGGCATAAGGACTTTTTATTTTTTGTTTTCCTCTCCAAGCAGCTCTTAAATTCAAGCAGAGGAGATTTTTCTGACTGCTACAGAACATCAAGTTGCTTTTTATAGAACTGTCTGTCATCCTTCCAAGGTCTCTTTCCTAAAAGGTATTGGCCAAGAGCATATCTGAAGAGCATGCCATTATGCACATGAATTGAAGGGGCTTTTTCCTTAGGTGCCTTACTCTGATTTATCAATGCTGAATTGGTATTTTTTCATCTGGTATTTTTTCATCAGTATTGTGAAGCTGATTTATTGCCTCTGCATGTCTTCATAGTGAACTTTCATTTTCATCCTGAGCAGTCCTGTCTGGGCTGGTGAGCAAGGTCTGTGCTTTCACCAGACATAGAGGTCATTTAAATAAATAAACATGTGTGTGTTGCACAGCTCCAGCACAAACAGACATTACTTGGAAAGCCCCCAGCATTATTCCCTACTTATTGTTTCCCCTCTTTTTCCCAGGTATGTACATTAAGGTCTTACCTATCTCCCAGCAGGCTCTCTACAGGCTTTGCTGAGGGACTTTGTTGATTTTGTTTAAGAAATCCAGTTAGACTTTGTCAACCTATTCTCCTTTGTCCATGTGCTCACTGAATCCCTCAAAGAACACAGTGGATTTCTCTTCCTGTCACAGAAGCTCTTTGGATTATTCCCACAAAAATTAATAAAGGTTATTTTCTCATCTATCATGTTCTTCTTCCTAATTATAAGCTCTACCACTTGTTTAGTACCCAAACTTGTATGTTTCCACTTGAAGAATTTTATTAAAGGCAGGTTTAAATGAGAGCTCACACTCCACAGCCAGAAGATCCAGTATTTCCCACTTGCCTTTCTTTAGAACTCATTTAAAGAACAATATGTGATGCTGACAATTTGTTTCTCCTGATATTTCTTCTTTGTCCTTGAGTTGAGGCAGACAAAATATGCATTAAGGCCTCATGATGAATAAATAGGGAAAATAAAATCTCATTTCTCTTTTATGCTGTTGCTTTTTCTCATTGCTACTTTCACAACTTCACTGTCTACTGCTCTGCAAAATCCCTGCAAGACATTCATAATACAGCTGGGTAATTTATTATTGTTCAATCTTTGTGCCTTTTTAAAGGTGATTCCAAACTAATTTTCAGATTTCTCTTTTTGAATCTGCATATTTCATAGAGTCATGGAACCACAGAATAATCTGGTTTGGAAGGGGTCTTAAAGATCACCTAGTTCCATCCTTCTGCCTCGGACAGGGGCACCTTCCACTGCAGCAGGTTGCCTAAAGCCCCATCCAACCTGACCTGGAACACTTCCAGGGATGGGACATCCACAGCATCTCTGGGCAACTTCTTCTAGTGTCTCACAACCCCTTATAGTTAATGTGCAGAAAATAGTTCTCTTCTTTTTTCCTCAGTAGAACACAGCTTCACCTTTTTCAGGAATATGCCTTCTTTCTTCTAGCAGCCTCTCTTATTCCCTTTCTTAGCCATCCCATAGTTTCTTTGTTTCTCTGGTCTCTATATATGGAATTTTGGTGGATAGTGTGCACTTGATCAGAGCTGTCAGTAAGGAAGTATCCTCACCATTCTTTTATCTGCAAATGGTCTTTTTTGCTAGCTGGTGCTTCATGCCTCAAAGAAACCGGAACAAGCACGTCCCTCATCAGTTGTCTCCCATCCAATGCAGCTTTCCTAAATTATTTTCTTAACTTGTCAGTCTATCTTCACATTTTTGTTGCTTTTACTTGAGTTCCTTCAGTTACTCATCTGCCTGCAAGGACTTGCATTGCTGATGAATCTTATGTTGATGTTTAGCTCTGCTTCTGACAAGTCCTCTGAAATCCAGGTAAGGTCTCAGCAGGTTTGAATAGAAACCTATGCAGAGATGTCAATCACCAGGATTGCTCAGGCCCACACACTGCTGCTTGTGCCTCCACAAAGAGAGTACCATGAGACAACATCACCATATAAATAAATAAACAGAGTCTCTGATCCTTTCTTTTTCCAATGCCATGTAAAGAGATGTGCAGACAAGTCCAATATGGCCCAGGGCTGGCACTGGGGCAAGAGTCAGCAGTATTGGGGGCTGAAAAAAATAATTTCAATTTTTTCTGGTTTTTCTCTGAGTCCATCACCTGTATGTCTCCACTCAATGAGTGTTCAGCAGTATCTTCAACAGGAAGGACTGACTGCCTGATGTCACTTGATACACAGATTTTCTAGGTTTCACATCTTGATCTGAGTTCGGTGTATTGAAGGGCTGCTTCTCTGTCATTAGCAGTGAGGTCTTTACTTTTGTGTCACTGGCAGTGCTGCAATGTGATCAGGAGGCAGGGACTGGTCTTGCCATTCATTCAGAAAGTTTATCCTCAATACAGAGAAAAGTGTACCTGGACCTTATACTGAAAATTTCAAAAGTGGCAAACCAGCATTTTCAAATAAAGGGAAATAAAAAAAGGTGTCTATCAAAAGCACCTTGTCCAGAAGTCTGGATGTCAATTGACTTGGGAAGGGTCACATTTCTCAGGAGCTGTGAAGACATGATATATGGTTTTTCATCCCAATTTATTCTCAGTGCCAGTGAACCTTGTAGCTTTAAAATAGGACAACTCAAAGTCTGCTACTGGCATCTCAGGGGATAGTAAATCCCAGCCATGTGATGAAATTCACCTTGCAATGTTCACAAACATAGGTCAGCAGGAGGCTAAATGGACTCATAGGGTTTGGCAAGTGAGATGGAAACTCTGAAGATTACTGATGGGCTAACATCATAATATCAAGAAATTATTCTTTGGAGTATCCATGGAAAGTATACAGCAAACCCCTGGAAAATAAACTTTAATGTGAAGCAGCCATCTGTCCAAAATCTGGATTTATATTGCATCTGAGCTTTATTAAGTGCTTTAGGAGCACTGGTTCTGACATGAAAATTTAGGTTCTTCAACAAGGTGTTGGCTCTGTTGAGTGAAGATATTCAGATCTGTTGGGTTGGACGAGGCAGTAGGAGCCATGAGATGTAAAATAATGGCCACTAGGTGATAATAAGTTTCAGAAAGGACTGGAAATACATATGTGAACACTTGCTTTTCACATTCTTGATTAAAATTCTGTATTTACTTCACATTAGCACAGATGTTAATCAACCTACACATTCCTAAAGCAATTTTTGTCTCACACAACTGGTAGAAATGGACTGTATGTTTTATTGTTTGATAAAATCTTTCTAAAGCAATAATCTGTACCAGAAGCAGAGCTTTATTTGTATTTAGAAACACAAGGTGCATCCAGAAGTCCCTTCTCAAAAAAGAGGGATGATGGAAGCCAATTACAGATCTCAAATTTCCAATACTAGTTCTGAAATTTTAGAAAAACTTACAAAGTTTTTGACTTACAAAGGGAGTGCCAAAAATTATTTCATAATTTTAAAATATTTTGTGAATGCCATTGCCTCACAATTTGAATCACGTAACATCTATGGATTACCACTGTGATAGGAAAATAGAATTCTATGTCTGTTCATTAATTAAAACATTTCTCCTCCATTATACTTCTTCAGCATCAGAGCTGATTTTGAAAATCTTTACTTTATAACCATCTTCTTTGCAGAAAGAGCAGTGTCACCTGACATTTCCACCAGAAAAAGGGTCCAATTAGCAGTGTTTTGCAGGAAATAAAATTTAAAAATGGCATCGATCATGCACTAGAAATGTGTGCACATATTTGCAAACATCACTGGGAGCAAAGTCAGCACTCCTGCATGTTAGGGACCAGACTGGAGGTGGAAGGGGTCTCCTTCACAAAGGAGATCTGATGGTTTGGCACCTGCCCCTCACACTGCCAGACATTTCATTCCCTTTCTAATAGTTTTTTGTTTTGTGCATCTCAGATTAGTTCTTAAATCCATGGCTCTTAATAACAATGCATGCACCAACTTTTAGTATGGATATGAAAAAAGTGGTTAGCATATATTTTATACTTTAATACAAATGATACTTTGACCTAAGGACTACCAGGTTTCAACTTCTAAACAACTGATTTGATCAGGTGAGTTTGTTCAGAAGTGATGTGGCAGCAACAATTCATAGGCTGAGGGAGTGGGAGAGAATCTTCCCATCCAGAACAAGGCAGATATTGCCCCGTGCTGTGTCAGCCCTGATTTTACAACATTGCTTCTGTCATAAACGCGTCTGTAAATCCTTGCTGGTTCACTTTGCTTTAGTGCTCATTTAAAATGAGTGCAGCTCTGTAGTGTTGGAGAAAACACAGTGACAAAGCAAAAACCATAAAATTAAGCATAACTGAAGTGTTTGTTAAAACAAAACCGACGCCAATCTGGCACACTTGCGTTTTATTCTGTTTTAGTGCTGGAATAGTTCCCTCCAGCAGAAAACAAACAAATTAAAAAAAAACCCAAAAAGCTGCAACGACAACAACAACAAAAAACCCAAACAAAGAAGCAAACAAACAAAGCAACATAACCAAACAAACAAAATAAAAAGTCTGAACCTCAGAAAGGAAAATAATTCGGTCCAGGCTAAGGGTATTTCTGACAGTCCCAAAAGAATAACTTCACATGAATGAAGCTGTTTTAAGAAACAAGGACATTAAGGTGATTTCCACACCATTTCGGGGCTTTCTATGATAACCTTATTATGCCAACTTTTTCAGTCTTCTGTGCCTGAAATCAAGCCTTGTCATAGAAGCCCGTGTTCCCAACACCTCCAAGAGCCAGAACTGCTTTCATGTAGGAACCAAAATCCAGACTTTTAGGTGTCAGCATACCTGTGTGTAAGTGAAGGCATATGTTTGTAACTCTGTTGGTTTCCTTGTTAGGAGGAAGCTTATTGTTAATACCAGAGGGTCAAACTGTATGAAGTGAATTTGTGCAGGAATTCACCAAAACCACATCAGCTCTCTGACAGGAAGGACCTAAAGAAAGGAATTAGCAGGATCGGATGTGGTGCCTTCTGACAGAGGGCCAAACCTACAAGGTCAAAACAAGAAGCCAGTGAAAAAATAGATTTATGCTTAAAATGAAATGTGCACAATTCCCCTTTTTTTGCCATGCTCTGGATTAAAGAGCTATTGCATGGAAGTTTATATATCCAATAGCCCTAGGCTCAAAAAGCCCATTTCACCATAACTTAGTCCTCATTCAACAGGGCTGCAGATGCAGCATTTCTAGTGGTATTTTCCCCACTTTCTTCCCCAAAGGAACAGGGATCTGCACGATTTTTCCCAGGGCTGTACATCCCAGGCTGCTTTGGAGCACCATGCAGCTGAGCCACCACAGCCAGGACTCCCTGCACGTTTCCCTCTCTCTTTACCCCATCCACCACCTTGCCCAGGGTTTTTAAGGACAGGGTGACATTCTTCAGCCTGGAAAGGGGATGTTCCCATTGCCCAAGGTGGACTGTCAGAAGTGCACAGGATCCCTTTCCCTGTGAGTACGAGGCGTTGCCCATGCAGACCACATAACCACAGTGATAAGTAGCTGCTTCCTGAGGCAGGGGAGCAAATGTCCTGCAAGAACAGTGTGAGAACCCACATTCCAAACTTCGGCCTGAAAGTGCTGACCTGTGCTGAAAATAGCCTCAGCAGATTGCATGGGGAGGCTCATTGTTCTGTCTCTCATGGCCTTAACTATTCACTGGCAAATGTTCAGGTGGTGAGTAAGCTTCTCATTCCAGTCTGTCCCTTATTGCCTGGTTGGGAGCAGCTCCTTGGAGAGAACCCCCTTGTTCCACGTGCCTCATGTTTAACCTGATCCTGTCCTTCCAGGTCAAGCATCTCCAGAAGGGAACGTCCTACAAATGGAAAATATTTATCCTTCAAGATATTATCCTCCAGGTGAAGGGTGATTCAGATGAGTTTCCAGCTCTATGCTTAAAAACTGCTTAATCAAGTTCACCAATTTTCGACACTTTCATCAGCGTGTTTTAGACATGCTTAGTGAGCTGTCAGCATCAAAACATCACTCCTTGTTCAGTTCTGCCCACCATGAAGGCACCTGAAAGGGGACCACTGCTTATATCTCCTCAGGAGACACCTCAGTGGACCAGAATTGATCCTCATGAGGACAGAGAGCTGAACGAGGCACCTGTAAGTGCACCTGTGTTATCCAAGGGGACAGCAGGTTTCCATCCACACAGAATGGAATTTTCATCACTTTCCTTTTCATACCAGCTGTGGGAAGCAGCAAAGTGATTTGTTTACTCCACATGGCTCAGCTTTACCAGGCAAGAAGTTTTTACTAGGACTTGTAAACTCTGTGGTGGCACTGGGAGTAATTAACACCATCTTTGCTCATGCTGCCTGCCCACACCTGGGATGCACTTTGCACATCCCTAGGCCAACCTGCAAAGCCTCTGCTCTGCTCTTTTACCCACAAGGTCACCATTCCTTGCCCATGAACCAGAGCAGGAGGGAAATAAGAGGGCGCAAGCTGCTGTTGAAATGGGGCACACAGAGGTGTGGGTACAGTGCTCCTGGGGTGACTGCTGAGGTGCCGTGCCTTTGGCAAGATGTCAAGATGCACAGCTGGCTAAAATAGACCCTTCTTTTCTCCAGAGCCACCTCAGAACCAGCTATTGATTCTTAAGGCAGTAATATTCATCTGGCATCTCATTCATTCCAAGTTAATTGCTTAAATGGGTGGAAAAGGAAATTTGTGAAACGAAATGTGCTGCTGCGTCGGGCATAAAGGAAACTTCGTCCCTATTAAGCTGAAAATGCTTCCCAAAGACAACACATAGGCTCTGCTGTGCTGAGGCACTTTAGTTCAATTCTTCAGTGGGGCCACTGTTTAAAGAAAGCATTACCAAGTCAGTCACAGCAAGCTTCTGTGCTTCAGCTTCCCAGTCGCTCAGTTTACTCTTCAGGATGGTTTCCCCTACAGCTTAAAAATATGACCTTGGAAAGAATTGCTAAATAAGTAAATACTTGAGTCTACCAGGGTTTTCTTCCTAGATCCTAACCCTGGCACAGGTTGAAGCCTTGCAACTATGTCCTATCTGCTAAGGAGACTTCTGTTGGTATTGAGTGGCATATTGTTTAGAGAAATAACACATTTTCATTACGGAAGGAGAGAAATATTCCAAATAAGCTGCTGGTCAAACACACATTTTTATGCATGTCAGCAGCTTGAGAAGAATAAGGAGAAGGGAGCAGTTTCATTTTAAGTGATTCACTGAAGAAAAGTTCCAGTTTACATTACCATGAATTTCTCCTTCAGAGTGCTTCTCATTTTCAGGATGCAATTTTGTGCTTCCTTCTCACAGCAGACTTTTCACAATCTTTGTAGCAGTGCTCATTTTAGAATTGGCTGTTTCACCTCTCTAAATAAAGCTGCTTTAGTACCTGCATTAATTCCTTGCCCTGGCCATTACTAACATTAAAACATGCCTTTATGCAGAGATACTGCCACTGCAGCTATTCACTGAATTATTGAAACTAGTTGGTGTCTTTTAAAGCAGCTCTTTTAACGTTTCTATTCATTATTTGTTTTTACTGGTGACCTCCATTGTATTGGCTCACAGTTAGGTAAGTCTGGAGAAGTTTCTTTTCCCTGAATTAAGGCCTGATGAAGGTCTGAGGGGTGTTCAAGGGATTGGCCCAGATGCCATCCTGGGGTCTGCTGCCATCAGCTTTCCTGTGCCTGTGAGCAATTTTCTCCAGGAAAAAAACCCAAAAAACAACAAACCAGTCAAAGGAGACTTTAATCCTCTGTGGAGTGTTTTTTCTTCCCCAGCTCTGGTACTGCCATGTGACGAGCTGTTCTCTCCTTACACCTTAGCTACCAGCAGCCTCAAGGAGCCAATGCAACCCATGATTGCCAAAATAGAGACCTGTTCCTGTGCTCTCGTGGTCCTCAAGGCTCTCCAGCTCAGTGGCAGTAGGGTAAGCCAGGCATTGCCAGCTCCTATGGGTTCCTAATCCAGAGATCCCATTCCCAGCTCTTGGTTCAGAGACCTGGTGCGGTCTAGGAGTGCATGACTTTGCTGGAGAACATCTCCTCCAACTGCAAGGGCCTGCTCAGTTTAAGTTTTCTCAAAAGGAAACTAAAAAAACCCCTTTTTTTTTTTTTCTATTTTTTTCCCCTGAAGAAAATGCCATATTGTCATGTTTGTGGTTTTGTTTAAGGGGTGAGGTGAAAACTACTGTGCAGTCAAATTCTGTGGGATATGGTTGAGTGGTCAGTTCAAGAGTTAAAATTACAGGCAGTCAGAGAAAGGTGAGAGAGAAAAAAAGGAGGAGCAGCAAAGAACTAAAAGGAACTGTCAGAGATTGAAGTGGAGGAAGGCAAATCTGGAGGAATGGTGCTGAGAAAATCAGGATTTTTTTGAAAGTGGCAGAACAAGTTTTGTGCAGTTTGGTGCAAGTCTGTAGCTGTGAATTCATTGGCCTCCCTTCAGGCATCAGCAAAACGGGCAAAAATTCTTTAAGCTCAATATTCCCTCATATTCTGACTAAAGGAGCATTTTAGCTGCTTTTTTGGTACTGAAACACTTCACTTTGCTGCTCTGGAAGGAGGTGGCTGCAATGAGGTTGGTAATGACAGCAGACAGCAAGATTTGGTGCTCAAGCAATGAGAACACCATTGCCTTGCTGGGCAACTGGCTTCACCAAGGCTGAGGAAACAACAATTTAACCTGGATCTCTAAGCCCATCCTTTTTCTATCAGGCATGCACAGAAACAGCAAATCAACTCCTCCTTCTCTATGTCAGCAGCTTTCTTGTTTCTGGAGAACCTCTCTGAATCCATTTCAGTGAATTTCCAGCTTCAGTACTGCTTCCAGGCTTTGGCTTCCCCCCAGGACTGCTGCTCTATTTTCTGCACAGCAAAACAAAGCTAGAAGTTTCTGTAAGGGTCTCTTGTAATGAAAATAAGGAGACTGACAAAAAACTAACCATTAATGCTCACTCCCACTGACATACCATGTCTGTTCATCCTTGTGGCTCTTGTTTTGCACTTGTTACTGCAGTGTATGGTTTGGAAGTAACTTCACCCTTGCTCTTTTCATGGGCACTGTTTCTAAACATAGGAGATTTCAGCAAAACAGCCACACACACCAGACACATACACCCCACCCCAAATACTAATCAGGTACTTCTGTAGGACAACCAATTTCATCTGGGGGAGGTGGAAATTATTTACAAGAAAGAGACACTTGTAAGAAAAAGGCCCTAAGAAGTAAGCCCGTAAACTGCACCTTTGAACATAAAAACCACTTTTTCTCAATCAAAACTGCTGCCCAGAGGACATGTCATACATTCTGTACAGCATCAACATTTCTACTGATGCAGAAGGTCAAGGCAGCCACTCTGTCTAGTCCATGTCTGCCATTCCTGCTGGAGGGCAGAGTGAAAAATGAGCCTTACCTGTGACACAGCTCAACACCACAACAGCATCAGGCTCTGCCCAGAACCGTGGGATTTAATGCAGCATTTCACAATCCCAGATGATTTTTAAGTGAAGCTTATAAGAAAGAAAGGCTGATGAATATTTACTCAGGAGTTTGTTCATGATTTGGCTGAGGTTACACTTCCAGAAGCCTGTGACTGGTGCTCTGCACTCTTGTTCATCAATGCACGGAGTGTTGTGGATGGTTATGGAGCAACCTCTGTTTCAGAGGAAGGGTGTGCAAGTTCAACAAAACATTGGTGTCCAAAGGAGTCTGAGGTGAAGGAGACCTCTAAAGAGCTATTAATCAAGCTAAAAAGAAAACCTTGTGAGAACACTTTAGCTTTCATAGGTTTTCTGCCCCGGGGAGATCTGCAAAGAGGGAGCCGAAAGATAAAGAAACATACTCATATTTGCCTGTTTGTTTGCCTTGGTGTCAGTTATCTGGTACTTGATAAATGCAGGAATTGTATTCACTCAACTGCTAGGATGATGAAATTTTACTTTCTTCATCTGCTGTGGTTCTGGCAAGACATAAAGAATAACAAAAACCAAGTTATTAGGAAACGCAATGGCTGAACCCTGGAATTGCTCAGGTTTAACTGACCTCTCTCAACGAGAACAGCACTCACTGCCTTCATATTTTAGGCTTAGGTCAGGAACCAAGTTCCTGAATAAATGTGCAAACCTTCCCAAAGTCTTGAGTTTGGTCTATTGAGGCTTTCATCTGCCTTCCAGAGAGATTAGGAATGGTACTAGAAGAACTAATTTCTGGAATCCAGGACGAGCAGGACTCTCACAAATCACTCCAATACAGGTTTAGTTCAAGGCAAGAGTACTGCAGAGCACTCAGTTATTCTGATATTTTTTCCTCTAGGAGAAAAGTAGTCATTCATATATCTGGACAAACTTGCCTTGCTTCCTTTCCAACCTAAATGAACACTTTGCTCTCAGTTTGGCTTCAGTACACAACAGTGAAAATGAGAAAAGGATCCAACAACACATTAATAGATTCCAGAAATTCTGTACAATGTCAATAAAGAAGTCGCTGAGCTATTTCAAAAAATGTGAAGTATTTGCAAGATATCATGAAGTGAAATAAATTGTTCCTCTTATGGCTCGTAAAAGAAGCCCTGGGAAATGTAGAAAGGATTCCAATTATTATTTTATCAGAAAGAAAATAATAATTGATTTATATTTAAGCTAAATTGTAGTAATTTATTAGAAAGATTGTTTCACTTGTAACCAAATAACTTGATTTGCAGCATGTCATTTCCACTGAGTGCAAATTTCAGGCAAACAGAAAATCCTCTTCTGCTAAATGGTTTCATCATCTTTTGTATAAATATTCTACAAATGCTCATGGTTATGCAAGCCCTAAATGAAAGATATTTTCTCAGAAAAGGTAAGGAACAAGCCCAAGAAAATTAGTAAAATACAGATAGGTCTAATAGGGGACATCTAATTAACAGTAACTCAAAAGTCACCTATGGATTAAATCAGTGCAAAAACTTTTTCCTACATGGTAAAGGAGGAATTAAGATGTCCAAGTCACCTCTAACACAGGCAGCAGACAACTGGTAGGAATCTGAATTTTGGACAAATGTTTCTGCAGGAACATCTGGACAGCACATAAGCTCTAATTTCCTCTGGTGGAGTTGGGTCTCTGGTGGTTTTACTCTTCAGCTGTGAAATGGAGGTGTCTACTGTATTTTCCTTCCTCACCAGAATGTTGTGAGACTGACTCAGAATAAAACTTCCAACAGCTGGCTCTGAGGAGTGGGGGGGTTGTCTGAGATGTTAGTTTGCATTGCAATGTCAGGAATGGTACCCACTTGATTGTCTGATAGCTACAGGGATTGATTTCTATCCAAGTGCTAAGAAAATAATTAGAGAATGTTGGGTTTCCACTTCTCGTTACCTTGTTTCCTTTCTCAAAGGCTGCTTTTTTGGGTTTACAGAACAAGATTAGTTATCACTAACTGTGGATATCACTATTTATTCAGCTTGTCAAGATGGATTGGTTTTTATTGCCTAGAAGGGAGTGCCTGCTATTTCCATTTTCGTGAGAAAAATGGGAGTTAAGACATATATCTGGAAGTAGCCTATAGTGATGACACAGGAGATCACAGACCTCTGACCACACCAGAGATTTCAAAGAGAATTTAAACACCTTAAACATTGTGGTGGGCTTGGTCACGCCATCCTACCAGAGTCATTTTAAGCTGGTTCAGGTAACTGAATTTAATTCTCCAGAATCTGGGTGTTGCTGCTGTGGTGGAACCTTCCTTTATTGCTTTGTTTTATTTTCACCAAGCAAAAGTAAATGCCAAGCACCTGATGAGGGTGAGCAATTCTTGTTTTAGAATACATTAACTACAGAGCCCAAAATGTGGAATCTCTTGTCCTTTTGATTCATCCATACACCTAATTTGGTTTTCATTTCCACCCACCTCAGTTTAAGACCCAGCACTATGTAAGTGATAGAAAGACACAGGCATCTTTCTAAGTGGGATTTCTGGGGAATAAACTCCTGAATTAACAACTTGGTCTTCAAAGAAGAATCTGGTAAAGGAAAACAAGGTTATTCTGAAAACCACCCCTGTTTATTATGTCCCTGGAGATCGTTATCATTCCAGAATAGCTGCAGACCTCACAAACACTGGAGAACATAGGAAATCTTGTGTTTTATCATGAATATTTTTTTAATTCACTTTAAAATAGTAAAAAATCCAGCCTCCACTGAATTCCTGTACATTCAAAGGCAAAATGTAAATATTCCCCTAGAGAACAGTCTACTGGACAACTAAGGAAGTGGAGAAAATTAAATTCAGGTGAATATATAATAAAAAACAACTCCTTTCATGTAGCTGCATTATTATAATTAATCTCTAACCTCTT
The DNA here is from genome assembly GCF_023055355.1 of Agelaius tricolor. NCBI lineage: Eukaryota > Metazoa > Chordata > Aves > Passeriformes > Icteridae > Agelaius > Agelaius tricolor. Next base: position 5,744,757 of record NW_027269284.1, read on the forward strand.
GCTGAATTCTTAATGATGACAAAACTAATTTGTGGCAGTGGCATTAATGTTGAAATATCACACTTCAGCACAGCTTTTTTTTATTCTCTGAACTTTTATTCTCTTCCTCACTTTTCTGACTTTTCCACCTCTGCTCTCCGAGCTTATAATCAGACATATTGTGTAGGGGTTTCTAAAATTTTTTTCCAGCTCTTATTTTTTGAGGGGCAGTTTTATTTGTTTGTTTGGGGGTTTTTGGAAGGGAATAAACCTGTCACTAAAGAAATGTTAAAGGTCCCTTTTTGTCTCTGGGACTATTTCTGCATTTAAATCTCTTGGGCCAGGACTGACTAGACCATGCTGCTCAAAGCCTTTTCCTTTGTGTAGGCAATAATTCTAATCAGTGCCATTTCTGATTTAGGGAATTCATCCTCTGACTTCATTAGAAATTGATAAGCTCATTTGCTAAATAGCCTCAAAAATTAGGTTTGTGTTGTCCTGAAAAAAAATATCTCCCTGGTCTTGGTATAAGTCTAAAGCAAATCAATTTTTTATCGTTCCCCATCTAAGTACCTCAGAATTCAGTGCATTCCCTCGTGTGCAGAGAGGTTGTAAATGTATTTCTGATTCCACTCATAGGTGAGCAACCAGGGCACAGAGCAAAGAAGGGATTTGCCCAGGGCCATAGAGACACTTTGTGGAGGGCAGGGACTTGAACCAGCTTTCCCACATTCCTTCTCTGGTTCAGTGAGGGACCAAGGCAATTTCAGTCCCTAGACACCACAGGGTTCTTTGCCTGACCTGCTCTCCTGTTTCCCAGCACAGCAGCCAGGTACAATATTTTCTGCAAGATCATTCCACTTTCCTAGAGTTCCAACTTGCCTGCTTTCCTATGGATGTGCTCACTATTTCCCTCAGAAAATGCTGGCAGGAAGAATAGTGATTGTACAGTCAATCAAAGATCTCCAGATTTAGCAGAAACATTGTCAGAGTGGCACTTCTGGTGGCAGAGTCACAGGCAAGTGGGCTTCCTGCAAATATGCAATGTTTCTTCTTCAACAAGTTACTGGTATACTGGTATATATATAAATCCCTTTTTTTTTTTTTTTAATCTAGGGTTTCCTCTTCAGAACTGTGCAAGAACTGCTCTGTCCTTTTCAAGGCTATAGGAATGATGAGTTACTTTTTGCCATCTCTGAAATATCTCCACTGGGATAATCTGGAAGCTCCTTACATGTAGTATTGCTCTTGTCTTGTAATATTTTGGTGCAAGCAATACTCTAAATTGCAGAGACTGTGCTTGCTTTAAAATGCTACCAATTTCTACAGTGAAGCCTAGTGTTTCTCAAACTTAGTAGGAAGAATAGAGGAAAAAAAATTAGGTGATGAATGAATTCTGTATCTTCACTGCACTGGTAAATTCTAATACACGACTCAGGAGAGAAGAAAAAGGTTTTGAGGGATTCTAGGGACCTTTCTCATGTCTGTATGTGCAAAACACATGACAGCAAAACTAATTTGATTTATCTTCACATGACTGCTAGTGATAATTTCAGTCTGAGATTAACACCTGTATATCAGCAGGGAATGTGGGCATGCATTGAGGGGGAGGACAGAACAGCAGTAACACTATACAGCTGTTTATTAATTAACTGATAAAAGACTGCTGGTCAAAAAAATATGTGTTAAAACACCATCCTGATGTTCATGCCCTTTAGTGTATGAGCAGTTTTACTAAGGCTTCTTGGTTCAGTATTTTTGGGACTGTTTAGCATGTTTAGAACTGTTCTTGGTATTTTCCTACTTAAATCTCATATTTATCATAGTTCACAAGATCCCTCCATGCTCAGCCCCACAAAGATGACAGAATCTTTGCGGGCACTGGTTTCACAACTGGCATCTATATCCCTTACAAGAAATAATATTCAGGAGAAAGATTTCTGAGGTGATCACACAGGAATAATAGAAATTAGGTTGGCTGCAGCTAGAAAACCACAGCATTCCCTCAATAAAATACAACGATAGGTAGTGCTCATCCTATGGGCGAGATGCTTTATCCCAACACATCTTTCTGGGAAACACTGAATTATCAGTCAGTTCAGCACTCCTGCCAGTCACCAGATGCATCCCCCAAAAGGGCACTGTGTGGCCAGTGCCAGTGTGAGGTCTGCAGCTCCCCTGCCCTGCTGAGGCTCATCCAGGAGCTGCTGGATGCTGTCACCTCATTGATGCCCCATCAAACTTGTGGGGCCTCTCTCGTGCCTCCAACCACAGGCGACTCCGTGTCTCTGTGCCTCTGAGAAATGATGTGCCAGAGTGCTGGGCTCCTTTGGAAACAGAGCTGTGACTTCCCAGGGAGAAGCATCCACAGAGAGCTAAGGAAGGTTTCTGGGCAGCAGCCAAGCTAATTCCTGCTCTCTTTTCCACCAAAATAAACCCGAAACTGTGTGACAGAAGCAGAGAAGCACATCAGCACCTCAAACCCCACACAGCTGAGATCCCCCTGCATCTGCCCACAGCAGCACCTTCCCTGTGCACACGGGCATGCCCTGCCTGGGACACAATTGGCCCGGGGCTTGTGGAGTTTGTCCTCAATCCCCCTCTGGATGAGCTCTCCTTGCAATTCCAAAAACGTAGTTCAGTAGCACAGCACAGCTTGGCTGATGACGAGGGGACACAGAGCAACTTTGGAAACACAAACTGGCACGGGGAGAGAGTCTTCTTGGCTTTGAAAGGACAGCACACACGTTCAGAGCCAGAATGTGTAAAGGCTTTTGTTCACAAACAGAAATCCCTTGTGCTGACAGGCTCCGAACAAGGCTGGCACTCTTGTGAACGCAATATGAAAGTTGCCTTGTACTGGGATTAGCTGAGTGAACAGTCAGCAGCAAATAATTGACTCAGAAAATTTAGAAGGATAGTACTCCAATATTAAAAAAAAAAAAAAAAAGAAACAACAAAAAAAAACTGACTGTGAAAGCTGTGCTGTTTTGACTTTGTTCTCTCTCCATAAAATCAGCAAATGTTTCAGGAGAATGCTCTTCAGCCCAAGAGTGGCTCATGGTCTGCCTGTTACAAATATTCACTCTTCAAGGTGTGATATTCAGTCTGGGTACTGTGACTGTTGTCTATTTGCATCTCTGGAGCAATGAACTGCTCCCTGCAGCAGCAGGGCTCTTTTCCTCCACTTTACCCAAGGCTATGTAAAGTGAGTAAGGTCAGATCCCTGTGCCAAGTCACAGAGGGATTCTCAGCCAAATTTGTCTTGCTCTGTCACAGGCACATCATAATGTCAGAGACATAAGCTCTGCTGGCAAAATTGTTACCTTCCTGGTAGAGGGATCTTCACTGACAACAAGAAAATGGAGTGTCCACATGGACACTCTCTCCTGGCCTCAGCTCTCCCATCTGAGGCAGGATTGGCTTCCCTTGGACAAGGAGCTGCTCCATAAACTGGAGATGGAGCACAAACAGGCTGAGAAGCTCACATGCCTTGAAGGCTTCTGTGGAGGAAAGAGGCTGAAGCCAGATTATGCTGTTGTGCTGAAATTTCTGTTTTCTGATCAAAGCCCTGTATTTTACAGGCCATCTTTCTTACTTTTTAATTTCTCCTCTAATTAATTGATTAATTCCAGATCAGTTTGAAAAAAAAAAATTGCTCAAATGTCACTTTTCTCTGGGAACATTCATATGTCCCAGCTTCTCCAAACCAAGCATTCTCCAAAGTGGTCATGAGCACAGACATTATAAAATCCCAAGATTATTCCCAGAACTTTCCCCTCACTTCAGGCAGATATGAGGCTTGGTTCTGCACTACTGCTGTAATTTCACTGCAATGGTTTAGATCCTATACCCTGTTGTGTTAATTACCTGGAATGGAGCTAATTATTACTGGATAAGTCAATTTGTGCAATGTGACTAACACTGAGAAGAGTGAGCTAAACCTAAAAATTACTGGATTAAAAATTATGAGATTTGAATTTTTTAAAAGTAATTAGATTTTTTTCTTTGCTAAAACTGAGTTCCACATTTCCCCTCAGTATCAAGCTTTCTGCAATGACAAGAACCTTCTTGCTGTCTCAAAGATCAGTGCCTTGTTGTTTTGCAGGGCTCATCTGGGAAAGCACCAGCAATGGCAAAAGCCCCAGTGTTTTGTGGGGACTGGGAGGGCTGTCCTGGGCAAGCAAGAATCTCAGAGAGGGACCTCAATGCCAAGGAAAACAGATTGTGCACATGATTCAGGTCCATTTGAGAGCAGTTTGGGACTAACAAACACCCTTGAGTGGTTCCCTTGCATGGCTCAAGCCCTGTGTATGCTGCCATCAGCTGTCTGGGATTGAGGATTTAGGGGTTTGTTGTTGTATTTCTTACATACCTGTCACAAGGCTGTGGGTCCTACGAATCACAGAATCATAGAACGGTTTGGATTCAAAGGGATCTTAAAGATCCTCTTGCTCCAGCCCCTGTGCATGGGCAGGGACACCTTCCACTAGGCCAGGCTGTTCAAAGCCCCATCCAGCCTGGCCTTGAACGCTTCCAGCAATGGGGCAGCCACAGCTTGTTCCAGCACCTCATCACCTTCACAGTAAAGAATTTCTTCCTAATATCCAACCTAAATTTCCCCACTTTTAATTTGCATCCATTACTCCTCGTCCTGTCCCTTCAGTTACTGGTGAAGAGCCCCTCTCCAGCCTCCCTGTAGGCCCTGTTCAGACACTGCAAGGCTGCTGTGAGGCCTCCACACAGCCCTCCCTTCTCCAGGCTGAGCAGCCTCCCATTTCCAAGCCTGTATTCACACCTCACACTCTGTCCCACCAGGCTGTAACCACTGAGGAGCCCCAGGGAGGGTGAGTGGAAGCAGTTCTGGGGGAATTTCAGGACCAATGGCAAGCCTCTGAGACCCAAGCCTCAGCCCAGGTGGGGAAGCTTCAGGTCTTTAAAAGGACACTTTTACCTGCTTTCCTCTCTGCCACACAATGTGAAGTAGCATCTGTTCCCCACTTGCAGGACATGCCTCCAAATGGGCCTTTTTTTCCCCTTTTCCACACTTACAACCCCTTCTTCATTTCTTTACTCAGTCACTATCTCACATAGAGGGACTCTATGCAAAACCATCTGAGAGTGAATGGGAAAGACCCTTCCACTGACTATGTGGTTAGGACTCACAGGCACAAGCATTTTCCAGCAGCACTGAAAGGATTAATTGAAATGTTGAGCCAGAGCAGTAATTATTTTACCAAACAGTGAAACGCTATTCAGCCCTCACTTTTCAACTGCTACTGATGCAATCAAGGCCAAACGGAGCCAAGATATAAAATTACTGCTGCAGCCCAGCATTTTAAAAGCAATTAAAAGTGAGAGGTGCCCATGATTACAGTGTAAGAAAGAGGGTTTTCATTAAACAAATGGGTGTAATGCTTGCTCTGAAACCCTGCTTCCCAGCAAAACAAAACACACAGGACTGGACTCACTTCTGACTTTCCAGAATGAATCCATTCACTTGAGGAGAGTTACTCCAGATTTATTCGGTGAGATCAGAGTCACACCTGCACAATGAGAGACGTTAGAGGTGCTTTTGCTTTGCTTTGTGGTACTTTCCTGTAAGTGTATTTTTGTCTCTTCCTATTTGCAGTTCAAATACTGGGAAAACAATAAAAGTCCCAAAGAAGAAACTCAACTGGGTTGGGGAGCAGGAAGTGAAAATATTCCAGTCTTCATGTTTATTCTTGCCATAGGAATAAATAGGGCTTGGTTCAGTGCACAGCTCTGTCACAGCATGTTGTGCAAGCCCAAGGTTTGCTTCTCCTGAGGCTGGTGAAGCTTCACTGACTGCTGTGAAATCACCTCTGCAGTGAGCAAATAGAAGCTGGCTGATGCTCAGAGGGGACAGCAGTTATCTGGAACTGCTGAGTGATCTGCTCTCTCAGTGATCCTCACCCTCATGCTAGCAGTGAAGAGCCCTGCACATTTATCACTGTGAATCTGCCTCCTCTAGTCAGTGGAGGTGAAGGACATTTCCCCCATCTGCATTTCATGCTCTTATTTATCAACCATCTTTTCACATTTTTGTTCCTTAATACACTCTGAACTTCCAAAAAAAAATTCAACCACGTTTGCTGAAATTTTCCATGTTTCATTTCTGACCAAAGGTGGGCCCTGATTTTTTGAAAAGCCAGAGGAATATTCCATTGGCTGCTTGTGAACTGAAAAGAAGTGCCAAAACAAAGAAACTCTTTCTCCCATTTGAGACATGCCATTAGGGAGTGAAACACCAACCATCCAGCATAAAGGAGCTGCACACAAAACTTATGAAGGTCTAACCCCACCATTCAACAGGCAATAGAGCTACACCTGGACTTGCACAAGCAATGGCAGCTTGGAAACCATATGATTCAGTTGCTTTTCCTATGTATCCAACTGAAACCCTGCAGAAACCTGCAGCATCCTTCCACCCATCTGACAACAATTCAGCTGGACCTGAATATCAGCAATAATGTGGTGAGCTGTAGGGCTTCTGTCTGGATATTTTCTGTTTTGTTGCTAGTTGGATACTTATCACCCCAAAAGGCTTCCTGTATACCCTTCTGCCCTGTATCCACCTTTTATCACCAAAGCAAACATTCTTCCTAACAACTGCCCTGGTTCTAGCCTGAATTGCCAAAAAATACTCTCTGACTCTGAACAGATAACATGGCCAGTAATTTTCCACCTTTCATGGCCAACACAGAACTGGTTAGTCTCCTTCCAAAAGAACCAAACCCTGAGATAAAAAAGTCTTTGTAGATTTTCAAAGGAGGAGGAGGAGGGACTATTCCATCATTGAAGGGATCTTGAAAGTTTGCAGAGATCTCCTTGATCCAGTATTGGAAAGCTCTCCTGAATGCAATTGCCTGCATAGCTTTGCTTTGGAAAATGTGAAGAATGCCAACCTTTCCTGCTATTTAAATTTCATTTTTCTTTCTTTCACTCCCATTTCTGTTTCTTTCTGCCCATTGTGATGTTATCCCTAAGCTGTTGGGAGTGTTTTGTGCTTTCTCTCTGTACTAGTGCCATCTGACTGGCTGGCTACAGAGTTGTTCAGCGCTCAGAAGGAGCTCTCTGGGGCAGGACTGGAACACGTTAGGGAAGTTTATTATGGCCCCTGCCTTGGCTGGCACACTGGGATTGAGGTGGGTGCCTCCAGAGCTCAAAGCCCAGGTTGTTGCAGGCCGGGTTCAGAGCCAGGCTGCGGGGCTGGAGCAGCAGCAGCTCCGGTCCTCTGCGGATTAGCACAGAGGGGGACTTGTGAATGCTCCATGTGATATCTGCTCGGGAGGTAAACAGAGGATTTCAGTCTCCTGGGCTGTCAAACCAACTCCTTTGACAAGCTCTAAATTCACTTAAAGCCATGTAATTTGAACATGCTGTGGGGTCCAAGTCTGCTTCACCCTTGATACTGCGTAAATGGGCCCATTAAGGTTTAGCCAAGTTTTGTGTGGTTTATTCCCAAACAGTCACCCTGACGCCTACTTCGGGGAGATAAGCTCTCCTCTGCCAGAGCACAATAGGGACTGCTCACAGGGTGAGAATCCACGGCTTTAAAATCATCAGAGGGGGGAAAAAGAGCAAAAAAAAGAGCTGTGCCCAAAAAACGTTATTAAACCTCAGCAACTTTGTTGTCCCAGATAAAGACGGTGTTTGCTAAGCTGTGATTTCATCAGCACTTGAATCATAAGCACAGTCTTTTATAAATCAGGCATAAACTTTTACCATGGGACAGAACTTTGCATACAACTCGTCATCTATGAGAGAAACATTTTTTTCTTTCTAAGGTTAAGAAATATAAACATCATGTAGATACCTCTAAGTGCCAGGACAAGAAAATTGCATGCAGAAAAACATCATATTGCACTTATGTTTGATTCGAAGTTTTGGGAGTTTTTTCTTGTGAAGTCACTGCAGCATCAATGCAGTCTCAGCCCTCAGATTTTTCTCACAGTTCTTCTCTGAAGCAGCACCAAACACCACTTGGCAATCATATGAACCAGATGCATCTTCCATAACACTGAGTATCAGTCTCAAATGGGATGATTTGGCAAATCTGTTCCAAACTTCAACAAAAAGTACAAGCTGAACACTGTCACCTAAATATTTCTGGGAGAAAAAAAATCTGCCTTTTTGATTGGAGCCATACCAACTTCTTCAAAACAACATCTATGATTATCTTAAAGATATTTTTAAGATTCTATTTTTAAGATTTTTTTCAGTGGCATCTCTGGGTAGGAGCCCAAATTATTGCCACAGGTAGGAAAAATCAGTTAAGGAGAAAGAAACAGGAGGCTGAGAGGCCCACAGATGCTGATTGAAGCCACAGGGAACATAAGGTTGCAAAGGACCAGTATTCATCTGAGTTGTTGTTTTCAAACATCTTAGAGCATGGTTTAAAAAAAAAAATTCCTGAGAAATTGGAGACATAAGAACTCACTGTTGGTCATGCTTGTGACAGAGTAGGGCATGGAGAGGACCTGCACACAGCTGGGCAGGGTTAGAGCACTCCTGAGGGTACTGGGGGCAGGCAAAGCACAGGGCACCAAGCCTCCCAGCAGGGTCACAAACCATGCCCTTCCACACCCACAGCACCTGGCAGTTTGAGCATGGCTGTGTGACAGCACAGGCAGCCAAAGGAAGGTCTTCTTGCAGCAGACTGCTCCTTGCCCAAAGAGAGCTGGCCAGATTGTGTTATGGCTATCTGCTATCACTGGCAATATTTGCTTTATCAGTTTTGAGCCTTAGTCATCTCTATGGCATGTAATAAGTTTGCAGTGGTGGGTCAACCCTCTTTTTGTTCATATTATCCTTTGAAGGGCTGTGCTTGCAGTAGGCCCAGTGCAGAATAATTTGGATGTTGATACATTCCCACCCTGAAGGCCAGTGAAAGGCTCCCACCGACTGCTGCAGGGCAAATTCCCCTCTGTTTTTTTAAGAAGAAAGCCTATAAAAACAACTGGGAAGCAGCCCTGACCCCCTCCTGGAGCTGGATTCAATCTCATTTCACAGGACTCCTAAAGCCAAACCCCACCTTTCTGGTCCACACTTCACTCCCTGAGCCTCTGCAGCTTTCCAAGTCCCTCATCACCATTCTCCTTCGGGCTTCCTGAGTGCACACAGACCTTCTGCATCATTCCCCGGTGTTTAGGCTCAGGAGTGTCCCTTTGCATCGTGAGCTGGATGAGATGAATGCCTTTATATCAGCTGGAAAGGAGGAAACATCACCCTGCAAAACCAGCAGCCCTCCAAGCACCAAAGCTGCTGGTTCTCCAGGTGTGTCTTGGCCCCACTCAGGCACATTTGCTGGCCTTCCTTAGCCCCTTGGTGCTGCTTCAATGTTTTCCTATACACCTGGTGCTCTGTCCCTTGCCTAGGCTTCCCCCTCTTCCCTGTGTCAGTTTTCCAGCCCTCCAGTGTGGAAAGGACTATTTCTCTTACACGGTGAGACTTCAGGGAAAGTGAATGAACAGAAGAGAGCACTTAGAGCCCAGACATTGAAAGGCTTCTTACACAAAACACAAAAGAGCTTTTCTTCTCATCAGTGTTTTCAAGAGACAAAAGAAAACACATTTTCTGAAGTGTTCCTTGGAGATACTTTGTTTTGAAGTGGTTAAAGAATTTCGAATGTGAGATAAGGGGGAGACACTGGCATGGAGCAAGGATAACAGCTTGTTCCTCCAAGGGCTAGGATTAAATTGCAGGGAATGCTGGCACTCAGCCCAAGCTCAGCTTCCCCGGCCCCGACACTTGCTTGAAAAGGTAGAACTTGAAACATGTGCTTTGCACTCTCTTCTTATCATCACCCTCCCTGCTTCAGCCATTGTTCATGTGCTCTGGCACTCACAAAGCCTGCATCTAGGCTTTGCTCAGGACAGCATTGATAAGCCAGATGATGAATGTGGAAAACTCCTCCCTGAGAGGGTTTGATTGGAGCTGCATTTGAAGTTGCTGGCAAAGCACTCTTCTGTTGTTTTTTGTTGTTCCGTGCCCAGCATCAGCACAGTCCCATTCTGCAGGAGGCTGCACAATGTGAAGCAGAAATGCTCCACTTACAGGTGACTCATTATCAGGCTGGCAGTACTTATTGCTGGATTATATCAGCTTTTGTTTTGACATTATGAAACTCAGGATGCCTTCAATTAGCAGTTTACACTCTGTCTCCTCACCTGCCTCTGCTCTTTTTTTTCAGCAGCAGAGACTTGCTTGCAGACATTTCAAGCTTAGCATTATTCAAGCCATAAACTGTGCAAATCACTCACTAAGTCCTCCCCGCTCAGTTTGCAGGCATTGCTGACAGATATGAGATGTTTCACCTATCTAACCCTCAACACACAAGTTCTCACAGCAGATGGGTGAGTGGGGATTTTCATGTCCTCAAAGGCAGCATGGAGTGGCAGATTGGTCAGGTCTGTGAATCAGAAAATACTGCAAGGCCTTTTTTGTGTGCTGACAGAGAGTGTCAAGACCTGTGTTTGCCTACATCCATTTATCATGGCTTGGTATGTTCAAAAATGTTGTTGTTCTTCATTAACTCTTTCATCTGTAAAAAGCCAGGATCTTCATGCTGTCTTTGCAGCTGCATTCCTGGGGCTCCCAGGTTAATTGATTAATGAAGTGGAGCTGCTGGTATCTGAGGAAGAGAGGGCATCTTGATTTAATGTAGATACCACAAAGATGGTCACTGGAGGCCTGGTGTAAACACAGGGGGCTGGTATGCAAAAAGAAAGACAGACCCCTGAGAGCCCTATGTGTTAAATGAGAAGGCAGAATAGCATTTTACCCTTTTAAAATAAGGGAGGAGGTGGGAGCTGATGGAAATTAGGGCAGGAAACACACAGTGCCTTGTCTGAGATCAACAAGTTAGCAGTGGGACACCTAAAAGCCAGGACCCAGCCATGTGTCCTAGCCACAAATTAATCAATTTTCAGTTTTAAGTGGGTATGTCTTGTTAAGTATGTGAGCTATGTGTCTATCCCTGGCTTACTCATTATCTCCTGGAGAGAAATGAAGAACAGCCCCAACCCTAACTGGACAGAAGGCAGGGACACAGTGAGCCTTAAAGCTCCCTGCTGGTACCTAAACCCAGCCCCTGTAAGCAGGTAAGCTTTTAGCTGCTCCCTATCTCAATCTCCAAGAGCAATTCTGGCATGTACGAGCCTGGCTGGGCTGCAGGTGATTCTCTGTTCATCATGTGCCCAATCATAACAGGTCCCAGATCCAACACAATCCAACACAGCTAGGCACAAATATTACTGCTGCAAAGGTTAGGATTCCCCTGGGGATCAAAGAGAATCATAAAACCCACTTCCCAGTTAGGGTACAAAACATACTGGCACTGTACTGGGGCAAAAAATGACCCATCAACATCAGAAATGTCAGTTTGAATCTTGATCTTCTTGTGACTTTGAAGGACACTGCTGTGTGGTTTCTGTTGGCTCAGTTTCATTTGGTTTAGGGCTTTGGGAGACAAAATACAGATTCTAGTCCATATATCATAAGTAGTTGTATCACAGAGTTTGGCCTGTGTTGTCTTTGACATATTGTATACATGCAGCTTTATTTAAGTAACAGCTGGGATGTATGAACATATGTCATCTATCAAAGATTGGAGAGGGAAATGCATGAGCTGGTGCATTTTTGTATAACTTGCTGTCATCACATTCAAAAATAATTAAGTCTCAAACAAAAATACTTGTTGCTCCATCTGACCATGGAAATCTTCCTTTAACCTTATGGCCTGCATGGTTGAGTAACTGTAAGGAAAAGTTTAAGTGGATAGTACAGAGATCAAAAGAACTCTATCCATTATAAATTATTGGAGTCTCTTGTGCTTCAAAAAAACCCAGAGTCAGGTTCTGTTTGTGTTCCTGTGGGTTGTTGTTGTTTTAACCTGTTTCTTTAACTTCTTATTTTGATGCTGACTGTGCCCATCGGCCAAAGCCTGAAAATAATCATAAAATCAGGGACAGTAAGCTCTATGGAGTTAGGACACTTCATGTTTCACTCTTGGAGTGGCAGGGCTCAAGGATAAAAATAAAGGTTAGTGATTTGGGGCCCTTTCATGGACTGACAAACCTTAAGGGATCAAGCCCCTAGGGAAAACATTGTGTGTCTATGGGGACTTTGCAGGAGGCATCAGATTCCCACTTCCCTGGGTAACACAGGTGATATGGGTGTGATACAGGTGTGATACAGGGGATGGGAGAGCCTGTGGAGATCAGAGCACACCTTTGTGGGATGGATGAAATTCCACCCAAATCAAGACAGTGTCTGAAATGCATTGCTGTGGTAAAATAGCTTCTCAACAAAAGCTCCAAAAGATCCAAACACTGGCTACTGCTCACTTTAGCCTCGCTCAGACAGCAAAGGCAGCTGGACTTTGAAATACTGAATCTAGGCTAGGATAGCCTTTGTTCTTCATGCCACATTAGCAAAGTCAGTGAGGCATAAAGGAAAGACATGAAAATTGTATTTATCTTCTGCCTATCTCACCTACAGATCTACAGATTGTCTTCTCCCATCCTCAGAATACAGAAGCTGACATTTTAAAGAAGACCCAAAGCTGATCTAATCCAGCATCTTGACTCTGACAGTAGCCAGTGGCAAATACTTGAGATAACTGCATTAAATCATGACTGCAGGCAAATTTTAAGTAATCTTCCCTCTCAGAATACTCCTTTTGCACTGGAATAATTAAGGAATGACTTCATCTCTTAACAGGGAGTACTAGCCCTCCAAATGTACTTGCTGTTAGGATGTGTAACTTATGCCCAGGTATCTTCATTATTGCTAGGAATATACTTCTAACACCCAGGTATCTTCATTATTGCTAGGAATATACTTTCTGGATATGGCTAAGCCTCTCCCTGCAGCAGGGAGTGCCTTATGCCTTCACCTACCAGGAGATGGTGTTTGTTTTTATTTAGATGCCAGTTCCCCTGGAAGCCATGGTGCTTTTGCACTATGAGTTTGGAGAAACTCCTTAGAATGCCTCCCAGAAACTTATTTCTATCACATTCTCTGGTATTTACCTCCTTTCTTGTTTTGTACAACCACTGCCTATCTGGGCCCCTCCAGTTTGAGGTGCTGTGTCCTTGGGTCCATTCCTCCCAGCAGCAAAGGCTCACACACATCTCAGCCAAATTCAGGCATCTCAGGAAGCTGACCTGAGGAGACATCTCCAGATGACAGCTGGGATTTGATGATCATGACCCTTAAGGATCATGACCCATTCTTTCTCAGAAGGGAAAGCTGAGCTTCTCAGTGCCAACGTCTTGCATCAAGGGCAATCAAGGCATCTCCATCATGAGTTTGCCTACAACCACTCCTACCTGCAATCCACCTGCATGTCCTCTTCTGAGCCTTATCTTGATTTAGTGAAACACCATGTCTAACCATGCTCTAAGAACAGGACTCTTTCGAAAGGTGACAAGATTTACAAATATGCAGTAAACCAGTTACAAATTGCATTCAGATTTGGCTTTAAAATGCTCAACAAGTAACACCAGCTGAGGATTGTCTTCACAGCCTTCTCATGTCCTGAATTTCAGCACATGCCAGATCATGTCTTTCCCATTCCAAGCTGCTGGGTGGAAGCAGAGCTGTCACGCTGCTCTCCATTAACACCACCACTGTTCTGCTCCTCACACCCAGACTTTCTCACAGAAACCCAATTCCTTGCATGAGATGTAGGTGGGTTTCTAAGATCTAAATTTCCCTGGAAGCCTTTTCCTTACTTAAAAACAACATTTCCTACAGGCCTATCTGTAACTCAGTCTCTGAAAAGGCTTGACATGGATGCCACGTATCTCCACAGGCTTGCTGCTGCCCCAAGCTTGATCCTGTTATTCTGCTGCAAATAACATCATTTCACTTGTATGCATGACTCTTCAGCCAAAACCATAATCTGAACTCTGTGTGCTGGTTCTGAAGAGCTTCCCACTCCATTTCAGCACGTTGATTTAAATGTCCTTTGTGGAAAACGCTGTTAAACCCATATGGACTGGTTTTGCCATCACCAGCACTGTTCCAGTTATCCCTCTGTGAAATGCTGCCAGATCAGGAGAGCTGTGTTTTACTCTCCCTCATCCTACAGCAACTGACAGCACTGCACAGTCCCATGGTTCATGTTTAACTTAATCTATGGCTGTTGGAATTACTGGTTACTATCAAAAGACAGGAAGGAAAGAATGGAAAATCTTATTCCACAGGGCTGTGGTCAACTGAGTGTTGAAACTGGCATAGTTGACATTAGAAAGACACAGAGACAGCATATAAGTAGGAATTAAGAAAAATGATGAGCTGTGAGGATAACCCAGGTCTGTTAAGCGTCCTGCAGTCCAGGCTGAGAGGCAAAGTTCCTTAGAAGGGCATCAGATGAGCTGTTCTGCTCTCCCCATGGAAATGATGCCATGGGCAGTGGGTGACCTCTATATCTGGCTTTGCCCATTTTTGCAGCTAATGGGAGACTTTTGGTAGATGAATGAATTTTGAGAAAGAACCACTCTGGTTTCCAGCTGAGGTCTTGCAGGCCTTAACCTTGCTGGAGAAAGCAAGGCCCACAGGGTGAAATACTTTGAGACAAGGGCCATACAAAACCATGTGTGTATGGCTATTTATCATGCTCTGCACCCACACAGACCTCAACAAGCTGTCTGCAGATTTGTACCTGTACCCACCCCCAGAAGGTGCTTCCTCATGGCTTTTCATCTTCTAGTGAAATGTCGGGGCAAATAGTGAGCGATTGTTTCCTCCAATTGTTGCCGCCATCCTCCACCACCCTCAAAATTATTCATTCTAAAGGAAATTTCAAAAAGCTTTTGTTTGAAAATTCCCTCCCTCTAATTGAGTGCATTGTACAGAGATCAAAGCACTGTTTTCAGTGGGTCTTGGTAGGCAGGAGTTTTCTGAACAGACTCCAAGCTTTTGCTGTAGAAAGGGTCAAAATGACCTTTGTTTTTTCCCCCTCCCACATTTATAATTAGTGACTGTTAGTTCACATTACCTGGCATGGTCTAGACTTCACCTCTAGGTTGATAATTCTTACAGCCTTGTTGTTTTCTACAGAGTGGAAGAGTAAACAGTGCTCCTAAATCACACATTTGAATCTTGGAGCGTGGACCTAGAAAGGAGAATATCCCACTCAAAGTCTTTTTTATGGATACATTTCAACTCTACCAGGTTTCCTCTTGTGGGACAAAAGTAGAGGAAAGCAGAGGACTTACTGAACTCACAGCAAACCAATGTTAAAGAGACCAGATCCCACATGTGGGTGAGTTTCCTAATCCAGGACTCTTAGAGGTAGGCAGACCAAAAAATAACTCATTTTGTAGCCCTAAACATGACAGAAATATTCATCACAACGAGGAACAGGGACTGTTAAGGACCTAAAAAAGAATAATAAACAAGCAAATTTTATACATCATCCCTGGGGAAAATCTCCTCCCACGCACAAGTGTCAGATGCTAGTCTTGGCTTGACTAATGGTAAAACACTAAAAAAGGGAAGGAGATGGGCACTTCAGCATGGCTTCAAAGCTGCAGCTCATGGAAGGAGACATTCATCACCTGCAGGAAGTCCTGCATTTAGAAGGGCCAATGGGTTATCAGAGAAAAGCAGTGGTGGAATGGCTCCAGAGAGAAATATTTAATGGAAAAAAAGCAAAATAGAAGAGCAGAGAAAGATAATGTGAGGATTTACTTGTAAACAGACACATTTCACTGCTGCCAAATCAGCAATCTTACTAATGAGGGTTTAGAGAGTCTCTTGCCAAATAACTAATATTACAGTGTGTAAAAAAGCTCAGGTTTTCTAAATGCATGACTCTCCAGCCAAAACCAGCTGAATGCTTCCTCATTTAATGCTCAGTAAAATGTTTTATTTAAATATCCCATAATGCTTCCAGTGTTTCTAGCATACTGAAATGCAATATGTATCATTTAAAACCTGAAAATACAAGCACTCTGCAGGTTTGTTCAAGCTACCAAATATATCATATTGTCCAATGCTGCTATATTTGGGACCATTTTAAGGAGAGACATAAGTCCAAAACAGTATTCATGTTACAGTAGTTTCCCAGTCTCAGACAATTTTTTTCCTAATTTTCAAAGTCTGCAACAATCCATCTGGAATTTTACATCCATGATCTTTGGAAGAACGGGAAAGTTTGAAGTAGAAGTGGACAAAGCTTCTTTGAGACCTTGAGATTCAACAAATGAGGTGTTTTCATTCTTGGAATAGTTGCCCAGTTTGTGTTTATTTTGGCTCATCTGATTGTACATGGCTGGAGCTACAGACAACCAGGCAGGATCAATGCTTTTCACCAGCTTTTAGGAATGTTGTTTAGGGACAAGGACTGGAGACCTGGCCCAACAGATGGAATTTAAAAAATGGGCCAACACACTGGAGTTAAAAGCTGAAAATCTTAACATGAAAGATCATCAAGTCCAAGAGGCAGCTAAATTACATTTGCCTAAATGAATGAGGCTCTTCATATATGGTACTGTGCGGTGATTTGAGAAGGAGGAGGACTGTCAAATTCACATTAAATGCAACATAATTTTTCCAGTGGTTCTCTTAGCCCTTTCTCCCTGGCAGACCTGTCTCCAGGGGATGTCCTGCTGGGCTGCAGCTCCCCTTCCCAGCAGTGAAGTTAAAGTCCTGCCCCCACTGCTGATCCTCAGCCACATCCACCTTTGTGTTCCTGGACTTTATACCCAACTTCTTCACCTTCTGACCCACTGGGGTCAAATCACTTTGGATGTTTCCAGCAACTGGAAGTTCATTTTCCTCCAGCTATCCTTTGACTATTCCAGCATTACATGTTTGCAAAGATGTGACTAAGCTGTGCAAGTAGCACAAATTGTTGAATCTTGTTTACACTTACCCTTTCCTACACCCTTTCTTAGGCACCTGCTACTGGCCAAGGCTTAGAATTAAGATAGTGGGATGTCAGGGTCTTTATAAACTAATTACTATGTTCTTGAGCTTTTATACCACATTGTTTCTGTTATTTTATAATAAACATAAATCTGTGTGAGTGATGAGTCTGTATTACTTTCAGGAAAAAGGATGTTTCTTCTTTTAGGTGGAGCACTGATCTGTGTGTGCTTATTAACTATCCTTTCTGTCTCATCCACAAAGGAAGTGAATTTAGGACTGGCAACTCAACAGAAGGTGTGGCTGCAGCCATGGCAGCTCAGTCCAGGCAGAACATTCACAGCAGCACTGGCAAATGGTGGTGCTGGGTTTAGCAATGGCACTGCCAGTGAGGATCATGGTCCCAGGAGAATTCTCACCAAAGCTCTTGCGGTGGGGTCTTTGCTGCTGCTGCCATTTGCTCCAAACATTTACCCTCTGATTCCACATTCCACATTTCTGATGGAAATTTAAGCCTGTTTTTAGAGACTGCTGCCTTTCCAAGCTTGATGCCCAGTGTGAGCTCAAACCAAGGACATCCAAGTGGCCAAAGCTGTTCTGCACTCCTACACACAACTCGATTTCTCTACTGTAACCTTAATTCAACCCACAGACACCAGAAAGGCAAAAGCTCTGCTGAAACCACATGGCTTCACTTCCACAGCATTGCATCAGCCCTGAATTTTGAAAAGTCCTACGCCCTTTGCAATGCCAAGGTGTTTGGGAGAAGTCACAGAGGCTGAGCCAACCCCTCACACTTCCTTGCCCCACTTTGCCATTACAGCACTTTTTGTGTCATATCACCCAAAATATTAAAGACCAGCATGGAATGACACATGTCAAACACCACTCCAGCCAACAGATTACCAGCATGTAATCATGTGAAAATTAATGATTGGAAAAGAAAACAAATATTTTGTGGTTTCTAATTATAAATATGCTTATGCAGCTACAGTAATAATGTTTGTTTGATCTTAGCCAATCTGCTTCAATAAATGTAATGTAAAATGTAATAAATGTAATGTAAAATACCTCCTAGAAGGAGTTCAGGATACTGAAGAGTTTGGAAATTGCCTAGGATAAATAATAAAGAAAACAACTTTCCTTCTAAATTAAAAGCCAAGCTGATGGAGGCGTACAAGAGGAATTTTCAAATGTGACAGTCAATGATTAGAAGCTTGTCTGTGTTCAGTTGTACACATATAAGTGCCAGTGAAACAGGAAACTGCTTACAAGGAAAAAATTCATTCCAGGTCCTGGATGGGAGAGTAGATGAGAGAGGAGCAGCAGCATCAAGGCTTGTGTCACTTGATCTGCAGCCTTCTAGGCAATGTCATTATTCTTTTCAAGTTACTGTATAAGCTGCCTGGATAAAGAAGCTGTGTCTCTGCAGCATGAGGGTGCTCTGTCTCTGGAAAGTCTCAGTCACTTGGAAACAGAAGTGGCAAATGCTGGCAGTTTTAGCAGAGTCATTTTTCCATCACCCAGGCCGCAAGTTGTTTTCTGTCTCCAATCTCTTCAACACAAATAGTTTGATTTGGGGAAAAAAAAGTGAGTACACAAAGAAAAACAGAATGGGAAGGAAACATGTTTGAAGTGATCGTTTATCTGGGTCCTGTTGTAAATTCTGTATTTTCAGGGTTCACAGGTTGCCCACTTCATATTAGAAAAAATCATAGATAAGCACTCTTTACAAAATCCTGAGATTTTCTTAAAAAATCATGAGATGTTTGATACATGAGCAACAAACTTTTACGACTTTGAATTCTAAACATTAAAGCATCATGGCCCATATTCTCAGCCTCTTCTTTGCAACTGCTGCTTATTTCTTTGGGTTTTCTTAAAGGTGAATTCTTGTGTAGTCACCCTTAGGAAAACAGTCATAAAAAGTTCACAGAGGCTGGTGATTTTGGCTCAGTCAGGTGCTTATCCAGATAAATGCAGACAGAAATGTCATGGTCCTGCTAGAAATCTCACAATGTTCTGTGGTTTTGCTAAAGGTCCATCAGGTGGGATAAAGAGATGAGTATGAAAATTCAGCTTTCAGTTGGAAAAGAAAGGGACATCTAGGCTTTTATATTGCAGAGAAATGTTTATATGTGTGAGGCTGAGGCTCAGATGTTGGTTCAGATCTTAGAGGCATGACTTTTACAGTGAGATGTCAACATTTTTGACTGAGTTGCTCAGGCCTAAAGGCCTGGCTCAGATTTCAGGCCATGGGATTGGGATTTTAGTGGTACTCCAAAATGCTGAGCCAGTATGGGGAAAATCTGAGGTTGATTGCACAGGGAGGACACTAATTGAACCTGTGCCTCTGTTACAGGTGCTGTTTATATACAGACCAGTCTATACATGTTTAAAAAACCTGTATATTAACAGCAGCAAGCTCTGGGAGCATTGAGAATGCTCATGGTGTAATTCAATGACGATCCCAGTTTACAAACCTGGGATGCAATAGCTGCAATGAAGGAATGCACAGCTTGGATTCTTCTCAAGCAACAGTGAAATGTGAATGATAAAGCTACCATGTAAACAGCAGCACATTCTAACACCACCTTTTACACCTCTGAGCCTTGTTTGGAAGGTTACTGTAGGAAACCCAGATCTGGTGCATGAGACACAACTACTGGCAGGATGCAAAATGATTCCAAGTGCTGTGGTTCAAGATATGCTTCCCTGTATCCAAGAGTGACATGGGGACAGCCAGAGCAATGCCTGGCTTGGCACCTCTGCACAAAGGAAACAGGCACCACCTCACCTACAAACAAAAGCTGGAATTTTATGTCTTCTGTGACAGTCACAAAGAGACATCCATCAGTCTGTATGCAGCATGTATGCCACAGAATTATAGAATGGTTTGTGTTGGAAGGGACCTTGCAGATCATCTCATTCCAACCCCCAGGCCATGGGCACGGTCACTTCCACTGGACCAGTTCACTCAAAGCCCCACCCAACTTGGCCTTGGATACTGCCAGGGATGGGGCATCCACAACTTCTCTGGGCAGCCTCTCCCAGAATCTCACCACTTTCACAGGAAAGAATTTCATCCTAATATTTAACCTAAACATCATCATCATCATCATCCTCCTACTATTTAATCTAAATCAAGTCTCTTTCAGATTAAAGCTGTTTTCCCTTGTAATGTGGGTATGCAGTCCAGCACCAAAAGAACATTCCAGAGTCAGGCTGCTGCTGCAGGAAATTCTGAAAGCTGTGGGTCACAGTGGATGAGTCTGGCTATGGAGGGTCAGACCTTTGCTCTGCTCCTACCTCAGCCTGCAAGGGACCTCTAGGAAACCATCATTTAACTTGGGTGTCAGACAGGTGAATGATGGGCAGCTCCTCCATGGGGCAGAGGCATAAGGTCACGGCTCTTAACAGAGCTACAAGCAGCACAGCAATGTTCATTCTGGCACTGAGGCTCAGCTGGGACATGAGCACATTGCTCCCAGTGGCTGCAGAGCCTCTCCAAGCCCAGGCTGGGTCTCCCTGCAGGGCCAGCAGCAAGGAATGAGCAGGAATGCAGACTGCAGCTCTGGGATGGAGCAGCCTGGATCCATTTTCCCGGAGCTTGCTTTGGGGGATGTTTTCGTTTATCCAGCTCAGCCATTTGTATTTGCTGCTTTGCTATTTCACCTCAGAAGAGCTTGCTAAGCAATTCTTCTGGGCTGCAAGCACTGGCAGGGTGCAGCCTTCCACCAGACACTGCTGGGACTCTTCTCCAGCTCCGTGGAATGAGTCACTTCAGAATTCTCTCCTCCCCTCTTCTCCTGCTCCCTGGGCACAGAGACATTTGTGAGACACAAAAGGATAAAAGTTCTCCTATAAACTGCCAGCCTCGTGCTGACACTTCTTGCCACACAACTGACAGGACTGAGCTTATAAAAATAAATCTCGACAATGAAGAGCTCAGGATATTGTTAAACTCAAAAAGATCCATTTGCTCAGCTGGGGAGGTCCTCTGGAAATCACCATCCACGGGGATTTCACCTTGGTTTCCTTCTGTTGAGACAATCACTTTTATTATGATCAAAACATGCCTTGACTGAATAAAGAATTTGGAAATAGATTTGAAGATTATCTTACTTCCCCTCCATATTTTGTGCTCAGGGTTAATCGGCCTTGCTGTTTTAATTATTTAAATTGTTTTTCCATGCTTTATCTCCCCTGTGAATTTGACTGTCCTGGAATTCCAGGCTGAGCTTCTTCTTACTGGTTCTTATTGTGCTGCTCTCCAGCTGAATTCGAAAAGCCCTTGTAGTGCCCGGTATCTCTGGAATGTACTTGGACACTCGATCAAGTCGACTCCTCAATCTTCCTTTTATTGTCCTATTTATCTGGAGGACAGGAGGGAAATGGGTCACATGGAGACAGCCTGAGGGAAGTCACAGGTAGCTGGGGCTGTGTCCAGCTCTGAAGGGATTGCCTCAAGCCTCCCAAGCACCCACTCCTGGCTTTTTAGATGCAATCCAGGAGAACCATTCTGCTGAGGGCTCCTCTCTTCACCCACTGCCTTGGGAACTCACCCCTGCCCCAGGAAGAATGTAGGAGATATTCTGGGGAAATTAAATGGCATAATGGCACAGCCACTCCGAGGTGGGACTGAGGAGCTTGAGCCCAGCCCATCAACAAGGGCACTCTACCAGGAACCCAGATTTCTTTGGTTTCATTCCCCTTTACAATAATCTTCTTTTGCGTTGGCATTTTTGCCTCAAAGCCTGTTGTCGGCAGGTTCTGATCCTTTCTCTCTGACTGCTGGACTACAAATTCCCGGGAGAAGGATCACAGTCTCCCCACATCTACAAGGCACCAGAGGCATCCCCTGTGCAAGGAGGCAAAGCTGTGTCCCCAGAGTGAAAGGTGGTGCTTGTTGGTGGACATGAGCCTCTCCAGTGTGCAGTGCATTGTTCTTCACAAGTCTGCTCCCTGACTTGTCCAGCAGTTTTGTGTTGGAGTGCCCATGCCTCAGTTTTCCCAGCCACTGGAAGCAATTCAGTGAGGTTATCAGTGCTATTAAGAAGGAACACACTCTCCTCATGGAGTGGGACCAGAGGTGTGGTGCAGAGGTGCTCTAAGTGGTGGTTCTCAGATATGAACTGATTGGTTCCTTAGATCTTATGAGAAAGAGGACAGCCCTTGCCAGGGTAAAAAAAAAAAAAAAAAAAAAAAAGGCATTTTAAGCAGCAAATGCAGAGAGCTTTTATTTTGCAGCCTAGCAGCGACTGAATTTCACGCCCTTTCTCACTGAAATGGACCTAGGATTTCTTCCCTCAATTTTTCCTGCCTCAAAATCCAGGTTGGTTTGTTGAAATAAGAAGTAAACATAATGACTTTAATGGGATGAGCTTGCAGGGCTGTTGGCTGACTGAGGCCACCCAGCTAGAGTTCAGTGTGAGACAGTCTGCACCTTATAAGGCCAAGAGATGAAGGCATTTAAAACAAAAAAATAAAGGATCTGAACATGTTATTTAAATCATGGCGAAGGCAATTTTTTTTAATTCTTTTTTTCCCCTTCTGGTTCATGACAAAACCTGATATATGCAAGTGAATATAATGTCTAACATTTGTTAAACCCAGACTGAAGGCCAGCCAGATAGCTCTGAAAACAAACTGTGAATATTTTAAATGGAGTGAGATATACATGACCGAGTAAATAAAGGGCACATACCACATAAGAAAAATTGGACAAAGTTCAAATGCTATTCATCTTGGAGAAAGGCTTTTGAGCAGAGCAGTGCAGCTTGAAACACTTGCATGTGCTTTAGGGTCCATTACTGGGGT
This sequence comes from Agelaius tricolor, assembly GCF_023055355.1. Taxonomy (NCBI): domain Eukaryota; kingdom Metazoa; phylum Chordata; class Aves; order Passeriformes; family Icteridae; genus Agelaius; species Agelaius tricolor. The sequence goes on from NW_027269284.1 coordinate 5,767,461, forward strand.
CTGGCTTTTGGGGGCAAGGGGAGTAAAATCATTAAAAAGAAAAAGGAAAAAAAATTGCCAGCCCAGGTATTGCATGCTCTTAGGTAACTCTGAAGTGCTAGAAAAAGAGAATAAGGGTTGTATTAGGCAATAGATGGAAGTGGTCCAACATGTCAAGAGTTCAGTGCTACTTCTAGGACTTAAGTGCTAATAAAATAAGCTTCTAAACTGCTGAAGGCACATGTCCAGCCCCAAATGCTGTCCAGTTCCTTAGCAGTTATTACTTTTTCTGTCTCTTCTAGCATTTTTAACTCTACTTCTCTGAGTTCAGACATACTCCCAAATTTGGCTTGTTTTGTCTTTCTTTGGATGCTTTTTCAGTTGACACCATTCTGGAAATTGAAACCCTTGAACTGAAATTCCTGCTACACATAATGCCACTTCTCCAATGTTTAAAAACTTGTCTCGCTCTGCTTGTGGGTTTGGTGGGAATCCCAGCCATGAAAAAAGATGACATACATCAATACATAGAAGGAAAAAATATGAATACAAAGAATACATACAAGAAAAAAAAGGATATAATTTACCCATATATCAGTATATCAGTATATTTACCCATATATCAGTACCCATATATCAGTAATTTGCTCTGTGCAAGCAGTAGGTTCAACTTTATGGCTGGAGAGAAGTTGCCAAAAAGGAAAAAAAAAAAAAAAGGACTTGTGAAAAAAAAATAAATTATTTTTAGGAATGTTAGGACTGGACTTGGGACCTGACAAGTGGTAACTTGTGGTTAGGGGTACATGATAATAAATAAGTGATAGCTCGACATCCCAGTGGCACTGATGGAAGTTTTTAAGCTCTCAGCAGAGTTGAAGCATGCTGGCTGGCTGGGGAGGTTTGCAAGGCAGTTTATTCTGGTGAGAACTGGAGACATTCTTGTGGGGCAGCAGGAGAGTTGACAGAACTGCACCCACGATCTCCTCGCAGCCCCTTCCCCAAAACCCAGCTCATCGCTCTCCCCCTCAGCCAAAAGCTGACAGCTCCTGGCAGCCTGGCCTGGCGTGGCTGTTGCTTTTAATCACATTGCTTAATTTCTGTTTTCACTCTGTGCTCATGTGCCTGCTGCCCATGAACTCTGCATTTTAGCAGCAGCACGTCAAAGGAGCGCTCAGCCGCGCTTTGGAGGATGAGCGGGGGGGGCTCATTTGTCATCTCCCACAATTTGGGCAGCTCGGCCTGTTTGGATATCTCCACGGGACCTGTTTGCCAGGGTGGAAGGCTACAATATTTTTCCAAAGGCTCTTCTCTCAATCAAATGACAGGGGTCTTTGTGCTACCTCATGGGAGTCCCTCTCACCCCACACTGCCCCTGGAATAAAAAAGCAGAGAAGCACGCTGTTTAAATATGCATATAAAGCTCTGCTGCACAATAGATTAACTGCTGTCAGCTTTCTATTTAGTGTGAGGAAAAAACAGTAGAGATTTTTAATTGATAATTCAGAAAGACACTCCATTGAATGGTGTTAATAATTACATCTGCCTATTCTGAGCTCTTCATCTACGCAGGGGTAATAGATCCTTGTCCCTCAGGGACTGGAGCCCAGCTGAGAAGGCGGGACACCAAGCAAAGGAGTTGTAATTTGTATTTTGTCAACAAAAGCTGCTTAATCCTCCAGAAAGGCATCCTTCAGAGAGGCAAGCCTTTGTCCCAGGGTTTTCAGAGTGGAGGGGGAGGATGGAGAGGGAGGGAGAGAGGGAGAAAAGGGAATTACTGGCCACATGTAATTTATGGTTGAAAAGGTTCATTTATAGCTATCCCACTGTTGTATGCTTAGCCTGAGACCCTACTAGCTTCTCATTCTCTCATCAAGTTTGCCTTTTGTGGCTATAGGAATGGTAATGATTTGAGGAGAGGCTGGTCATGGTTGTTAAGAGTCATCTAGCATGATCAGAACTGAAGTCTCAAATTGATATTCATGTCTAAATACATTTCGGCAGCATGAAATTTGGGGGTCCTTGCAGTAACCATCTAGGAGCAGGCAGTCATGATGCAGTGCTATGCATACATGTATTTATTAGCCTCCTTTCTGTAAGTTTTCTAAGTTTCAGATGACACAAAGTGTTTTCAGCATCTGGCAGAAATTTTTAATGTATAAGAGGAATAAATAGATAATGAAAGGATTGGAATTGGAGATGTAGCTACGAGCTCTGGTGACCAGAACATACTGTCTAGTTTTGCTTTCAGGTCACATCCAAGCCAGAAGACACCTATTTTAGTTTGGGTACAGTGAGAAGCCCTGAAACACAAAGCAAGAAGCCCTGTAAGGGCAGCAGCTGCTTGGCACCCATGCCTCATTAGGCTGGCATCTCATGGGAGCAGCATCACCCTGTTCTCCCATCTGACTTCCATTCTGGACATTCTGTGCAGGTCCCCAGCTCATGAGACAGAGCATTGAACACCTTCACAGCAGATATTTCAGCAGGCTGGCCACAGGTACCAGCAGAGCTGATGTGCTCACCCTGAACCTTTGCAAGGTGTGATTGCCCATGTGTGGAGTCAGCCTCATGCCCAGAACAGTGAGAATCCTCCACCCCAGGAGTCTGAAAGGTGCAAGATAGGCCATGAGTAATTACAAGGAGTGATCTACAAAAAAATAAAAATGGGCTGAAGCCAACAAACCTTCTGCCATCCTCAGGCTCAAGTCCTGTGGTGTAGCACCACTTCCAAAAAGCTGTTCAGGTGTACTTTGCTACGTATGGATCCTCATTTGTCCACTAATGGGTGTCTGGCCAGGCACCTTCTCTGCAATGGGCTCCTCCTGGCTTCAAGGCAGAGAAATGGCTGGGGGATAAAGGCTGAGAGAGGAAGAAGGTTCTTCCTCAGTACAGGACAAAAAGTTGCTGGCAGCAAGGAGGCCATATCAGTGTGGGGCAGTTGCAAAGCACAGCCTGGCCAGCAAAGCGTTTACTCCCTAAGCTGAGGTTAAGTTATTGTTCAGGTAACTCATTATTGGAAATGTAATGCCAAACTGCACATCTAAACACACCCAAATCTGAGGACATTTGAAATCCAAATTTGCACTGTAATTTGTATTTTGTCATGGAGTCCTGGGTCTGTGACCAACCCAAAAGCCTCGTTTCAATTTATATCAATTCATTCCATAAAAATTGGTTATTTGAAGCTGGGCTGGCATGGGGATAGGCCAGCCTCCAGAACTGGATCTGAGCTTGATGCTTTTGATCCATCCTTATATATTTTCCTTCCTTACAGCTTCCTCCTTTCTTCCTTCTTCTCTCCCATCCTGCCCACCTTCTCTCTATCTTTCTAAATGAAATTGCACACCCTGTCCCACTTCTAGATGATGGCCTTGTCATAGAAAGTTTAATTTCAAGTTCCAGTGTACTTTGAGGATTCCCATTCTCTTAAAGAATGTCATTTTAAAGGATGAGCAGAAGCAGCAAGGGCATTTCTGGGACAGAAAGAAAAGGCACTTTGCAAACCAGATCAATAAGTGTTCCTGCAGCAGACTAATCATTAATTTATGCATATGGCGTGTTATCAGTGCATCCTTCCAACAGGAAACTCAGAAAGCAGAAGTTATTCTCCTCTGTACAGTTCATACCATGGATGATTTCTTCACTCAAAGGCATTTTTCAGGAGATCAATGGGACTAAGCCACTGTCACGCCACAATTACTGCACAACCTCCAGTGAACTCCTCACCCTCCAACCTCAGGGAGGTTTTACCTGGCTTGCAGACCTATAATACCAGTGTTTCTTTATGTCCTGACAGCTACCCAGTCTGCAAGCATGTTAGAGTACTTTTTCATCCAATTTTTTAGCAAATCAAGAGTTGAAGGCCATTGCCACATTTCTATGTTCTGCCTTTCTCTCAAGTTTCACTGCAGATTTGATCTTTGTGAAAGCAAACAGGGACAAATAATTGTATGTACATATGGACAGAGGAAAAAATGGTTCCTGGAGACAATCCACTGAATGCAAATTGTAATGTAAAATCATTACCCAGGTAATGAATTTGTCCCTTCTGCATTACCTCTGCTAATACATGCAGTAAATGCCTCTGAGTAAATGTCTCTCAGCAAATGTCTCTTAGCAATGGGCTGTCATTTAGTTTTAACTGTGTTTTAACACAGCAGTTTCCTTGCCCATGCCTCTCTAAACACCTTTGATCTTGCATTTGGGCCATTAGGAACAGGTTATTACCTGGTTACTAATGCTGGGTCTGTGTAATTTCTCTGTGGCATTACCTGAGTTAACAACTGAGTCATAGGGAAAAGGGCTCCGTGCACCATGGGACCAGGGCAGACACCTGGGCTGCTTTGGGGTGGCTGAAGCAGGGTGGTGATGGCTGGTGGGACAGTGCTGGGTGCTGGCTCCTGGCACAGCACTGACTGGTATTGATGTGTGCCTGTGTTGATATGCTGCAGCCACAGGAGCAGGGGTCACTTGCCTGTTTAGAAGCGTCACGCTTGCTTTACTTCCCTTTGGTAACTGTTTGCATTACCTCTCCTTGCCTTTATTATTACTGAAGGGGGACCAGTGTGTTCTTAATTGCAAAAAAGACTTGGACATGTACCTGATAAACCAGAAAAACAGGATAGGAGCAATGTCTTGAGGGAAGCTTACTGCTCTTACAGAGTCAGTGACTTGGTAGAGGAGCTGCTGAGAGTGGGATCAGGATCTCCTCCCAGTTATTTCCCTCTGTATCCCCACGTCTTCATGGAATAGGAGAGGTTTTTCTGGTCTGTAAATAAAACCAGAACAGAGACTTTTTTTTTTTTTTTTTGGTCCTCTCATCATTCACAAGATGAACATTAGATCACTTAAAAACCCATTAACTAAAATCCTTTTGCTGAGGCAGGAACTGAATCAGCTTGACCAAAACATGCTGCTCCGTGCCTGTGTTTGTGAGAGGATGACTCCAAATAACACTTGGGGTTTACTCACAAAACAAAAACAGTGTGTTTCTGTTGAGCCAAAACCCATTTAAGGGTTTCATATGCAGCACACCAGCTTCAGCCAAAGAGGCCGTGCCAGACTGCTGAATTCACTCAAACTTTTCCGTTTGTCTAAATCAAGAGGGAAAAAAAGGCACTTTCAGCAAAGGAATTAAATAGTTGCACTAATTTACCCCTTCCCCGTGCTCCTTGGGCAGTGTGTCAAAGGGAAGTCCTTGTCCATCTTTTCAATGGGGAAGATGGAAGAAAGAAAGAAAGAGATAAATTAAGTTTTTCCTTTCATAACTTAACCAAATGCTATCAGCTCATTGCTAGCAACTGAGGTGGTCTTTTTACTTCTCCTGCATAATTTTTCTGAGTTTTGCTATATTTCAGGTGAGAAAACTCATATTGTCATCAAGAAATGAGGTTTTAGGTTATTTAGCTGTGCCAGTTCTATTCGCTTCCTACACAAACCAGAAAAAAACATTTCACTGCTACCCCACATTTCATTATCTGTTCTTATCTTGCTGGTTGAATTTTCTCACTGTTTATTTCTATTCCATGAGAATTACTTATCCCAGAAGCAATATTTTCCCAGCAAACTGCCAGCATTGTTACAATTTTCCATTTTTTTTTTTTCTTCCACCCCCACTTGTTATGATTTGCATTGACAGAAGAAGGTGGACTAGCAGGGTTCTCCCAGGCTCTGGATTCAGTCCTGGCCCTCAGGACATGCCATCCCTGCCAGAACTGGCCAGGAACCATCCAAGCTCAGCCCAGCCCTCACTCCCTCCGCTGCTGCTGGGAGCCTGTGTCAGAGCAGCCCTGCTCAGGTGGCTGAAAAACATCTTCTATCTCCTGGCTATGTTTATTAGTGACCAGTTTATAGCCATTTGTTCTTGTGCCAACTGAGTCTTTTGCTTTAATAGCTCTTTTCCCTCCTTTGTATTTACATCCCTGCTGTATTTATAGGCAGCAGTCATGTTCCCTTCATTTTGCTGGGCTTAACAAGCCAATCTCTTTTAGTCCTGTCTCATAAAACAGGCTTTCCAGGCCCTGATTATCCTCCATCCTAGTTGCTTTTCTCTGCACCTGTTCCTGTTTGAATTCATCTTTTGTGATAAAGTCAAACCAGTTTAAAATCACTGAAATATCCCACTGACTCAAGGAGACTGGATTTGATTATTTTTCCAGCCAGAAGCATTGTAATAAAGCTCAGTATTATTTTATGAGGGCTATGAACAAAAGCTATGTATTTTCTTAGGTTCAGGTATTATCTAATTATTACTTGAGGACCACACTACTTAATAAAGCTGCTTTTCTGACTGCTCAGGAGACACGTGGCTGTGATTGGCATGAAGCAGATGCTTGCTCTGTCTGTGACATCGTTCCATTCTGTGCTGGGAGAGAATCTATTTATTTAACTCTACCAGTTAACCTTTATTTTTTAAAGTTTGCAATATCATCCATCAAACTGGGAGGATTGCTTTTCACAGGTGCAAATGAGTCATCACATGTTTGCCAGCTTGGAAAACATTTAGAAAATTAGGGGCTAGAACTTCAAGAAGGAAAAAAAAAAATAAAGGGAAGAGAAAAGAAACTTAAGGAACTGCAGTCAGTGTCACTGCCCTTGCTGGGTTGTGGCTGTTCCACACGAAGCAGAGATGGGTTTTCTTCCATCTCAGGTTTTGTGCTGGTTTCTGAGATCCTTGTCAGCAAACATCAGTGGTTCTAAAGCTGTGCCCATCCCGTAATGAAACAGTTATCCCAGCCTTAAAGGCAGGATTAGCTACCCGAAGTGGAGCAGAGAGCCCCTCTGCACTTTTTAACACCTCATGAAGAGATCTGGCTGCCAACAAAAGGAAAATCCTAATGTGTAAAAAATGCATAATAATAAGGACTTTGGCTGAGTGGAATTCCATCACGGATCAGATGAAATTGCCTTGTGCAACTTGCTGAGGGCTCCATGCTATGCTAAATGACCTTTGTACCATGTAAAATGGGCACTGCAGCAGGATGCAGGGAGGATCAGGGGCTGGGCTGCTCTTTTATTTTCCCCCCCTATGGAGTTCAAGCTTGTCAAGAATACAACAAAAACGAGAGGGAGAAAGAGGGGGAAGAAACGTCCCATTGAATTTTTCAGAATGATTTTTGTCAGAGGAGAAGGAACATCTGTGTTTATGAAGGGTCTGAGGAGGGGACACAGAGAAGGCAGGATGCCCCTGGCTGCTCCTGGGCACCCAGGGAAGTGTGCAAAGCCCCATTCCAGTGGTAAAATCCAACCTGTGCTGCAATATTTCAAGGCTACATCTGAAAAGGACCCTGCCTTTGCCCTCAGTCTTGTCTGCCTGCTTTGCACTTGTGAGGCAGCAGTGATTCCCAGAGGATTTGGTTCTGAGATTCAGTGGGTCTGGATGCTCAGCACCCTAAAAACCAAGCCTTTTCTTCCTCAAAATGATGAAAACCTCATGACAGCTCATTAGATCATGTGTCTGAGAAGGGCTGTGGTGGCCAGGCAGGTTCATGTCCCTCTCCACATGGGACTGATCATCACCTGAGGCCACCCATGGGTGCCCCTAGAACCTGTCAGGAGCTTTTCTTTCTTCTTTTTCTTCTTCTTTTCTTTTTTTTTTTTTTTCTTTTTCCTTGCTGGGGTTTCCTCACCTCCCTCAGAAGCACCTGGGGCTGACCAGAGCTGGAAAGGTGAAGCAGGGAAGGACAGAGGGGCCTACACTACATTTGGCACCATATTTGAGACCAGCAGTCAGCCTCTCTCAGCTCTGACTGGCAGGAGCTGTGGGGCTCTTTCCTTTTGCTTGAAGTAAGGGCTGTGAGCCTTTCTGTGGAGCCAAGGGGGAATTCTACTTCACAATTTCTCTCCTGTGTTGTGATCAAAGATGCCCTTGAGGAATCCTCCACCAACAGCACTGCTCTGAGTCTCTGACTGTAAATCTGCAGTATATTACTGCAGGGCAATGGTTTTATCCCATGGAGGTGGACATGTGGAGCAGCTGCCCAATGGTGACTTTGGGACTGGACTTGTGTTGCAGAGCTGCCTGTCATGAAGGAAGACTGAGCTCAGCATCATCAGGTCTGCAGTCAGTTCTGTTTGTGCTGGGAGCCCAGGCACAATCTTACACCTGCCACTAGCATAGGATGCTCCCTTAGTAAAATAAAAAATAAATAAATAGACTCCCAAAACTGATGAAAGGGATCCCAGGTATCTCACCTGTAGGTCTGCAGAAGCAGGATATGAGCATCTGTTGTCATACACTCAGTGGCTTTGTATTTGATCTGGCTGTGCATCAAGTGTCAAACTTCCCAAGAGCTCACAATTCAAACCATGGCTAGATTTCAAAACAAATGTTTTTCACCAGAGCTCACCAGGTCAGCAGCCACCCTGAAAGCTTGCCCAGGAGGGTGATGAAGAGTTCTGAAAGAAGCAAGCTGATTGCAGTGCAGAGCACCCAAAGATCAGCCCCTGAGTTGTTGTCAAGACTTGTAGTTCTGCTGTTACCTTCTGCTCCCAAACAATCCTGCACTGCCCCACAGGTTCACACCCACGTACCCCGAAGGGTGAGCAAGCCTGAACAGGCTGAGATGAGAATCTGCACCCTGGCATTGGGTGCCTGAAGTGCTGCAGTCTCCTGAGGGCTGTCCATGCTGCCTTGCAGCTCTTCAGACAAAGATTCCCCCAGAAAAGACACAAAACTCACACAGAATTCCTGCAGGCCAAAAGGCACGTGGAAAACACAGCCAGAGAGGAGCTGGAGTCCTGGGTTCTTCTTCTACCCACTCCAGTACCATTTTGCATGACTCAAAATTGTTTATTCACTCTCCCTCCAAATCTCTTTTCGCCTATCTATGGAATTCATACCCACCTGCCAGGAATTTTTCACTAATTAGCTGGGTCTGGGAATGTTGGAAGAGCTGTTGCTGAAACACAAAGGGGATTTTAGAAAATACTATTATATTTGTTAAATCTTGTTCCTCCCCCCACTACTCCCTCCACCCACTGCCCATGGCCAGAAGGCTACACTCCACCTTCTGAGGGCATTGCAGAGCAAGTGCTTCCACAAATCTCCCTGGAACTTCCCTCCACACAGGCTGGTATCATCACTCAGAGACCTGATCCATCTGGACATAACAGGAATAATTTATATTTTGTGGCAGCTCATCTTCTTGCCCAGACATCCTCAGTGCTGAAGCAGGGTGGAATCTTTGGAGGACAGGAAGGAGAAATTGCCCTTGATAACCTCTTTTTATGTTGGCAGCAGCAACATTTGACTCTGGTGATGTCCAATGCCCCTTCCCTGGCTGAGAAAGCCACAGAACAGACACAGGAAGCATACCTGTTGTAATTCCAGCTTTTCCTCCCATGCTGCCTCCCCTTGGAGGGGTTTTGCTCTTAATGCAGAGTTGGATCTCCAGGCAAGGGCTCAGGGGTGGAGGTTCCCTCTGCCCCATCAGTGCTGCTCACGCTCCATGTGAGAGCACCAAGGCAGCTGAGCAAGGTTCCTCCAGCCCCAGTGATGGACCTCAGACCTCTGCAGCTCTGAGGAAGGACCATTCCCCAGGGACACCACTGGACACACAGTCCTGTTTGTGCTTTTTGGTCAGCACGCTGCAAGCACTGCCCTGTGCCCCACAGCAGAGTCAGTGGTGCTCTGCCAGCCCCCACCACTCCACAGTGCCTTCCTCCAGCACCAACCAGTCCCCCCACAGCAACCCCTTTCTTCTTCAGTTCAAAGTGCTCTGGCACTTCATCTGGAAAATTCTTTAAATCTACATTACCTCTGCCTTATTTAATCTTTTCGGGAGCACTGACAACCAGCGCATGAAAAAAAAAGAGATTTTAAGCTGAAAAGAAAGCAGCCCCTGATCACTTCCTGGGGCTAAGTTACACACTGAATTGGAAACTGGAAGGTGAAAAGAATATGTTACCTTTTAAGTGTCACGTTTTTCTCTGCAAAAATGCCTTTTAGCTGAGCTGTTGCAGAAGGCATAGAAATAGCATCAAGCCATGGCCTTAGATCTTGCTCTGTGCTTAGCTCCTAAACAGGTGCCTTTGGTGCTGGCTTTGCTTTTGCAGAAATGGGGGCCACCAGGCATTTACTTGGAATTTGGAAATCTCTCAGACTTGGGAAGATTTCTGTCTCTATGTTGAAGCACTGAGAATCCCCACTGCTTACAACACTTCATAGCACAAATCAGATCCATCCTCAGCATCAGCAGCACACGGAGAGACCTGGACACAGCAGATACCAGAAGGAAAAGCAAGAGGAATTTGTAGGCAGCACCAATGTAGCTGAACATTATAAATCCCTATCTGTCACATCTGAGAGGTGGAAGCCACAATGCCACTTGGAGATAGCCTGGGTTTCAGCTGAGGGGCTGCAGACTGTGTATCTGAGGTGAAGAATGTGCAGCAGCACACGGAACAAACATTCCCCCCATGCTGCAGGACACAGGGCAGGCAGCACTTCCATGATCCTGGCTGGATCCCCATCCCCAGGACTATTTTGGGACACAGTCAGGGGAGGACACAGCCCAGAGCACATCACCTCTCCAGGAGGCACAGCTGCCTCCAGCTGATTATGGGTCAAAACACATCCAAGGTCACCACAGCCCCAAAGTGCCTCCCTGCATCAAAGCATCTGTTTACCTAGGGTGGAAAAAACACCAGCTAGCCCATGGCACATCCCAGCAGGACTCTTCACACACTTCTGGTGGATTTGCAGGTGCCCATGATAGAGAGGAGATGGGCAAAGGTGCTGGGGCAGGACAGGGAGATGCATGGGTTCACTGCACAGGCCCAAGGCGGATGGAGGGAGAAGAAAGGCTGGAGCAGCACTCCAGGGCTGGTTTTTCCCTGTGAATCTCACAAATATCAGAATCTTCAACATCTTTGCTGCAGCTGCACCCCCATCTGCACCAGGCTCACATCCTTGGGGTCCAGTCCCTCCCACCTGGGTGCTGTCTCTTGGCCCCCTTTCACCAGCCACCCCTGTCCTCTCATTTCTGAGTTTAGCTCTGAAATACTTTTGTGTCTGACCCTTTTTCCTTTTTGTCCCCCAGGACACTCACCTGAGCTGGGACCCATCAATTTTGATGGAACTTCAGCAGGAATTTTGCCCAGTTAAGAAAAAGAAAGCCACAATTTCCCTACAGATGAGATAATTTCTGCTGTTTGTGAGCAAACAGGCTGTAGGACAAAAGGTAAGAACAGTGTAACAGAATAAAACACTATTCAAACATCAGACCGGCTGACAAATGTTGATTAAAATGTCTTCTTTCATAATCAAATGACAAATATAAAGATATATTTTCTTATCTGTTGAGGAGCTTTTATAGCAGCCTAGGACAGAAATGTTTGATGCTGTACAGTGCCCAGTGATGTGAGTGCTCTTTGCAGGAACAGGCCCAAGCCTTTGTGGCAGGAGATCTTGTCTCAGTTTTCTCTGACAGTGACTTGATTTAAGACAGCTCAATCCAGTTGTTTATGCACAGGTATCCAGTGCCATCAGACATGGTCTTCAGGGTCCCTCTAGCCCCCAGGTGACACAAATGTCCCCAGCCCTTCTGTTTGATCTGCTGGACACCTTCAGGTGTTTGACAAACTCCCAGTCTTGTCCAGAGCAGCAGATACCCAGTTCAAGGTGGTCAGATTGAGCTCTTAATCCTCTGTGCATCAAGCTCCAGTTTGCAAAACCTGAAATATGTTTTCCTCCTTGTTTTTTAAAATATCTGGGAGATCTGGGAATGGGATATCCAGCAAGGCCCTTTCTTAAGCAGGCACCATCATATCCTTCTCTGATGCACATACCAAAGCAATCTAGTGGAGAGCTCTTTCCCAGAGCACTGATTAGAGGTTTATTGATCTCCCTTGGGATGCTGGAGAGCTCCCCATGTGTGTACCTCCCCTGCATGCTGTGAGACCACTGAGTATGAAAACAAAACGCAAACAATAAGGAGCAAATTGCTTTTTGTTTTGCTTTTTGTTTATACAACAAAGCTGCAGGCATGCAGGGCAGAGGAAGCTCCTTCTCTGCCTCCCTGTGAGCATCAGGTAGAGCCTCAGCTCAGCAAGGCTTTATCAGCATCCAGCAGCTCCAGGGACAGCACTGGCTGGTGGAAGGGAAGAGGGGGAAGCAGGGCTGTGTTTGCACCACAGTGCTGTGGCCTGCGCCCTACCAGCTTGAGCTTTACGAGTGATGGATGCATGTGCAAAATCTTGGGAGCAAATCCCACTCCTGAGCAGATGCAGACAGCCAGGAGCTGGAAATGTGTCTGCTACCAAAGCTGCAGCTGGAGGGAGGGCTGGAGGGAGGGCTGGCTCCAGCAGCCCCAGCAGGGCAGCCCCAGGACAAGCTCTGGTGCAGCCAGCTCTGACTCACCAGCTCTCCCAGATCTGTCCTGGAGCAGGAGGGAAGGGTGAGCCTGCACAGCCCCACAAGGATGATGTGTGTTCCCTCACAGCAGCAGCTGTGCAGGGATGTGAGCCAGGGGAGATGGAAATAGTGCTCACTGCTTGCCCTGCTCTCCATCCCATCTCTTGCACAGACAGGACAAACAGGAGGAGTCCTGCTTAGTTCTTGACAGGCCAGGACACTGAAGGAGGTGCTGGCAGGCAGCAGACTAAGACCAAGACACTGATGACAGAAGAAAGAGGCAAAGCAGGGAGCTGAACACGGATCCTCACAGGATCCTTTGCTGGTCGCTGTGACCCCAAGAAATGTTAAAAGTCTCTTTTCCCAGCCTGAGCACTTGAAGAGTGAGTCGGAGCTCTTCAGTTCTCCGTCTCAAGGTTGTTTACTGCCTTGTTCACTCTTATCTATAAAAATTTTTCTCCTGAGGTCTGCTCAGCAGGACAGTTCCAGGCACCCTGCCTGCCCCAGGGCGGTGTACTGCCTTGTTCACTCTTATCTATAAAAATTTTTCTCCTGAGGTCTGCTCAGCAGGACAGTTCCAGGCACCCTGCCTGCCCCAGGGTGGTGTTATGTCTTTATACTAAAAACTACCTGTACAATGTTTACAATTACTTTCCAATACCTATCACCTATGTTAGACAGTGAGCTTCTACTCTAAACCAATCTAAAAGTACCAACATCACAGCAGAAGATGGAGGCCAATAAGAAGAAGGAGAAAGGCTGGACATGCCCAGATCCCTCCATCTTGCCCCCTGAACCCCCATTCTAGAAACCCCAAAATCTACTTTTCCACCCCGTGATAATTTCACTATTATTCTACTTAAACTGTTGTGGCTTGCTGATATTCATGTAAGGTTGGTAATTTGCTCCACGGGTCATAATCAAACCCACAGGTGCTTTGGGCTCCGTGCCAGGGCTTCTGAGCCCCCTGGCAGGGGTCTTGGCCACCCTGGACAGCCAGAGGGATGTCCTGGATTCCCACAGGATCCCTTGGGGTGATTCACCCACCTGGCAGGGTCTCCTCTCTAAGGAAAAGCACTCCAGTTAAAAACCCATTTCTCCAATGTTTATGCACACCTGAGTTTGCCAATGCCTCTCATCACTGCCAGGGCCTCCCTCTCCCAGAGCACCCCAAATGTGCAATAATTCCCAGCTGGAGCCGCCCCAGGGAGGATGGGCTTGGCTCTGGTGCCAAGCAGACAGGTGAGCGCTGATGGTACCGCAGCTCCTCCAGGGGAATGATTACCTGATTTATCTCCAGCCAAATCCTCCCTGATGTAAATTATAGAAGCTCTCTTGGCAGGAAGCCCCATCCCCTTATATAAGCTGAAATATTGCCCTTTGAGATTTATCCATTACTGCCAGACTGCTGAGCCGTCTGTCTTCAGCAAGGGCCCCAGAAGAGGAGAGGATGGTTGTGTTCATACTGGTTTTGTCTGTGCAAGGTAAATATTATTGCTCATTTTCCCCTGCAGCAGAGAGCCCAATGTCACCTAGACCAAGATTCCTCCTCTCTGCTGTGCCAGGACACTGGCTCAAATAGCAGGAATTCAGTTTGACCCTGTAAATATCTTTCACATCTAAATGCTTGATCTTGTGGGGGGAGGGAAGTCTCTTTTGGAGGTCTGAAATTTATATATATATGCACAGAGAAAAATGTTTCTGAAGAAAAAGTCCAAGCAGGAAATCACTGTGCACATGGGGATAGGTATTGAGTAAACTGCAATCCCATTCCCCTTCAGTCCTTCCTCCCTTCCTTCCCACCCACAGTGGTACAACCACACATGTGCACCCCAACACCACCAGAGCCAAGCACACCCCTGGCCCTGCCCAACTGCTCTCCCACACAACCAGCACCTCTCCAGCCATTTGTGCCCCAGTTTCCTGGAGGGATCTGGTCCCCATCCCCACAGCAATCACACTGCACTGTTGGACCTGTTGTGTTTGGAGAGATACATGCTGAAACCCTCTGAGGGCTGACAGGCCCTGGGAAGGAAGGCAGCTCTCCCCTCTGCAAAGCTCTGATAAGGCCAAGGTCCTGGCTGACAGACCTGGAGGGGCTGATGGGGTCTGCTGAGGTTGTAAATGCTCATTACACAACTGCAGATTTCAGAGGAGAGCAAACCTGGTACCCAAGTGTAAATCTAGAGATAGGGACAGGGAGCATGGAATTACACTGGCTGAGACATGGCTTCCCTCATTTAATGTCACTTGAACTTAATGATAAACTTCATGACATGAAAGATGCCACATGAACTTAAAGCCCCTTCCTTGCACTGAGGTTTAATAGTTCTCCTGTGGCTGCTCATTCCTGAATCCACTGTTGAGCACTGGCACGAGAGGAGCTCGTGCAGAGAGGTTTCTGGGCACAGCTGGGTCAGGTCTTCTCAACTTGGTGACAATTCACAGCCCTGAGCAGGAGCATCCCCTGAGAGCTCTTGTCCTGGAAAGAACCCCTCTTCCCTTTCCATCTCCATGTCCCAGTCTCTTTCAGAGAGAGAACTTTCACCTCATCCTGCCCAGCCCACTACTGTGAGCTCATTCCTCTCTGCCATTCCCACAGCACTGGGGCAAACCTCTGCTTCTCCAAGGGGAAGCCAGCTTGGATGCAATTTTCCCCAGCTGCAAGGGCAGCAGGGGAGTGACCTGCTGGCTGTCACTGCAGGAATTGCTGTGCCCCTTCCTGGTGCATCCTCTCTTTGACTCCTCTTGTGACAGACCCCTTTGCCACCTGGCTGCAGGGAAGAGCCTCATATGAACCCCCAAAAAAGCATCTGAAGTGTGAGATCCTGGACTAGGTAAACCCCAATTTACAGTAAGACAGCTCCCCATCCCCTTCAGAGTGCTGTCATGTTTCTCAAGGGCTGGGGACCATTGTTAGAGAACAAAGCAGCATTTCTATAAAAGAGGAGAGCACAGTTAATAAGTTCACTAACTGAGAAAAACAGCCTTTTAATATCTCTCTTTGTGACTCATAGTGTGAGAGCCAGCTGTTACTACTGGAGAGAAATTCCTTGCTGATTAGTCTTTTAAAGGGCTTCCCAGATAATTAAATAATGATTTCTCTCCCCATTCATTCTAAGTGACAGGAGAGCCTGGCAAACCCACTAAGCATGGAAGGGCAGCATGTTTTCCCAAGCCTTAGAGGAGCTTAGCTATTCTGCAGCTAATCCGGTGCTTAAACCCAGCCGCAGATCCCTGCATGGAGGGACAGGCTGTGCCACCTTCCTGCTGCTCCAGGGCTGACCTGGGACAGCCTGAAATCCTGAAAATGGGCTCCAGGCCAGGGCTGTGTTTTTAAAGATGAAATTACAATAGGAAGGATGGTCTCACCTGAGCAGATAGATTAACTTTTCTTCACCTCTGCTTCCTGAGAAATCAGCTTTCCCTGGGGTTTGCAGGAGCTCAGCGTGGTGAAGGGGAATCAATCCCTCCCTGTCCTTCCTGGACTGTGCTCAGAGCCACCACTAGCAAGAATGAGTGACCCATACAGAGGCCAGCTGGGGCTTTTTCTGGGATGATCTGGCCATCAGCACATCCACTGCATTTCCAAGGCACAGCATAAATCACAGTGATTTGCTCAGAAAATTGCATGGCCTTTCTGGGTACAGATCCACTGTGCTGATGGAGTTATCCCGGATTTCACCTAAAAGGGGAAGAACAACCCCTGTGCTCTCCAGGTGAAACCAGGTGTAATCAGGTATATCCAGTCCATGCAGGATTGGGAATCAGGCATGTCTACACCTGAATAACTGCATTCTCACTTATTTTCATGTATTTGGCTTTCAGAGAGGGTCCTTACCTCATACCTTACTGAACCAGTGGGAAATTTCAGGATTCACTAACCTCTGGGAAAAATTAAGGTCAAAAATTAAGGTCACTAGCAATAGAAAAAAGATGCAGCACATATTTTACCAAAGATCCAGACTGGTTTGTAGCTTCAGTTGTGCTGAAACATTTTTTCCAGTAAGCAGATGCTTTTATTTAATTGAAAACCAATGAGAAATATCATCTGAGACAGAAAAACATTGACCAACCATATAAATATGTGAAAATGAGCTTGTGAGTTTTGCCCATTCCTAATTGAGAATCTGTTCTCGTGGTTAATTGAGAATCTGTTTAGGGGCAAGACAGGGGTGGGATAGATAGAAGGGAGAAATATTTAAGAAGCAAGTGTTCTATCAGTAACATATTGTAATGAGAATCTAGCAAAAAAAATTATTTTTTTTTTTAACTAAGATCCATCTGGACATCTTGGCAAGGGAAAAAAATGCAGCATTAGCAAAATAGATTTTTGAAGAAGATGTTCCAACCTCAATGCAACCCACAAGAGATGTTCAGGCACTTGGAAATGTTATGGATTTGTAATGTCCTCACAGAACCTGTTGTTAACCATTGAATTGGCAGGTAAACTGAGGCAGAGAATGGTTAAGTAATACAACTGTGTGACAAAACCTGTCAGAGGATGAAGTGCTTCCTCCTCTCTTTGCTCCAGCCCTCAAGGAAATATCACCCAGCCATAATGGAACCCCGAAATGGAGTGAACTCTCTGGTGACAGGAGATTTTGGGTGAACTGCTCCCCAGCCTGCAGCCATGAAGGCAATGGGCACTGCAAAACTTTCCGTGGAAGCCTGGCTGGGGGAGGATTCTCCTAGGAAAACTTGCATCTAAATGGCATTGAGCACTTAGCCTGACAAAAGGCAGGAAACTCAAAGCAAAGGCTGACACTCTGTCTTTAACTTACATTTTTATGCCTCTAATTCCTTTCTTCCCCGCAGTGCAAATCAAGGACAGGGGGTCAAACTGAATCCCTCAGGATTCCCCGGGTTCAGAGATCTTCTACCAGAGATGTCTGGTGGCCTGTACCATCAGACTAAGCAATTTTTCCTGGGAATAGGAAATTTGGGCATGATTTTGTAATTCACAGAGCAGAAGAGCTCCACGGCCACCCTTGTTCCAGGGGAGCCAGAGCTCCTGGGTCCCAGTCCCTTGACCCTGGAGGGAAGGTTAGTGAGACAGAGGTGCTGGGAGACAGGAAGGAACAGGGGTGCTTTGTAAACTGATAACGTTCCCTTTGATCTGAAAAGAGTGAAGGAAGGCAGAACCTTTTTTAGATAAGCCATGGAAAGAGCAGCCCAGAGCATGAGGGCTGAGCTTCAGCAGAGGCTGGAAGAAAGATGGACCTCTTGCTAAAAGATAAATGCTTCAAAACCCCAAAGCTGAGCTTTCTGAGCAAGAGATTTCCTTTTTACTATCATCTTTAATTCAACAAATTCTGGTTTGCACATCTGTTGAAACCATTTAAAAAAATTCTAAAAACCCTCAGCAAAACTACCCTGAATCCAGGGAGTCCTAGACTGAGAATTTCAAACTTATGGTCAAAATGCTACCACTCCCAATTCCTTCTTAATAGCTGAGTCCTTAGGAAAAAATTACTTTTAAAGCATTATTACATAATTTGCCACGTGAAAGATCCCTGTTGTTTTGTCTCGTTATTCTGCTCCTCTGCAAAGGCAGCCCCAGACCATGTTCCCTAATGGATCAGGAGGAAAGCAAACCCTGCTGGTGGGCTTGTTGGACAGCAGGACCAGCAGTGGGTGCAACAACCAGCATCTGGCAATTAAGGCTGGCTCTCTGCTCTTTCCATTGCTTTGTACAAGAGTCTCCAGGTGAATAATTATCCCCGGGTGAATCTTGGCCTTCCCAATCTCCACAGTCACTTTTGAGCTGCACTGGGAAGGGAGCTGTGGTGCCACAGTGAAGCTGTTCATGTTTCCAGAGGGAGCTGCACATCCAGGTAACTCTGCTGTTTACCCACCAAACTCAGCCCTGGCATCGTGGCTGGCACCAGAAGTCTGATTTTTAATGCCTTCAACTACTGGCAGCCAGTCCCTGGCAATCTCAGCTGGTAACATATTGATAAAGCAATGAAGCCCTGGATGCAAGGAGCAGCATCTGCTTCAGCCTGGGGATCTGGGGTGGGTAGAGGTTCGATTTTGTCTTTTTTTTTAACTATTAGGAAAACATGATAATCAAATCTCTCTGCCACTCTTAATTAGCAAGGGGGAAAAGCAGTACAAAGAATAATTAGCAGAGGCAACCTTCCTTTAATATGAGGCCACAGCCAGCCCCCCCCAGGCGATCCAAGCACATCGGATTGTGCAGGGGCATTCAAAGTCAGCTACAAAAGCAGAGCAACTCCCCTACATGCTAACATTACTGCCCTCCTTATATTGCACTATAAAACCGGGGTGTCAAAAAGGCTAGAGATTTTACACTTAGTGTCAGTGGTTTATAGTCATTAGACTAATTATGTTGGTGTTTTTACCACCTTTATTCTACTAATTGGTCTAAAAGCCAAACAGGGACATCATTACATTACACAAACAAGCAATTATTGGGCCATAAACACACCCTGGTTTGTGTTCCCTGGGTGAGGAGGGAGCTCCTAATGCTCTCTCTGTGGTGTCTGCCACAATAACAGGCATTACTGATGCACTTGACTTTAGCTCTGCTGACAAAGAGGCCTCAAAGCTGCTGATACACAAGAGAAACTGGCTATTTGTTACCTCCCTTCCAACAGATTAAGGAAAATGGCACCACTCCAGGTTCAGCCCATGCATTGCTCTTTGTGCCAGCACAGCTCGACTTCATTTTTGGTTGGGTTTTGTTGTGTATTTTCTCTTCTAGGAAGGGACAGCTCAGTGGAAGCAGCAAGAATAATTTGTTTATGAGATACCCATGAGAAATGCTGTATTTCCAAAAAATTTGGTCTCCTTGCAGGCTACTGGGTGGAACATAAGCCGTGACATTCCAAGACTTGTCATTGCCTCGAGCTCTGCTAAATTAATTCATCTGCTTATCCCGAAAGGGCAGCATCTTCCCAGGTTACACACCCTGGCAGTCCTTCCCCACTCATTGCTCTCCCACTTTGGCTGTGTCACTAAACGCTTCCAGAGAGCAGTGCCTGCTCCCCATTGCTCCTTGCACTCCTGGCAAGGCCATTCCTGCTGGATCCAGCGTTTTGCTTGAAGGCTCTGTGCACTTCACACATGCAAGCACAGGCTGCAGTTTGCAATTGCACTTACTGGAGAGCAAACATTTATTTGCACGTGGTCAGAAGAGCTGGGTTTATGTGTCACCTGGAAGCAGCACTGCCAGGGATCAGAGACCTGGGCTCTTCATCACCCACAGCAAAGGTTTCAATACCATAATCCCTCTCAGAAACCCTAACACACCTATTTCCAGTGACTGTGTGTGCAAGGGGTGCTTCAGCAAGGTATGGGGAAAAAAACCCAAAAAACCAAAAGAGAAATCCACCTTAATATTACCTGGCAATATAAAATCTATCTAATATGAATATCATGGTCTAATACTTCATTTTATTTTACCACCATACAGATAGATCCTCTTCAGATGAGATTATAAACTGAATTTATCTTTGAGGAGAACAAACGTTGACCATTCATTGTCTTTAAGAAGCAATAGTGATTTTCTGCAAGCACTAGGATATCAGGAAAAGATTAGGGCATTTGGAAGAAGGAGGTTTATCTCAGGCAAAGTAGGGAATGACCTTGCACCATCCAAAATTCCTTCCCCAGTGTCCCCTGGGTGTGATAGTCCTGATTCCAATGTGTTTCAACAAATTGAAAGGCAGCGTTGTCATGAACCATTAAATTATACATGTGTTTCCTACAAGGGTGATCTACCTTTAAATGTTTTTTGAAACAGGCTGTGTGGTTAGCCTGAGTTCAGATGTTGGAAACCTCTGTGTTTCACCTTAATAAAGTGCTCTGAGGCCTTTTTAGGTTGCTGAAGGGTTCTGAAATCTTTGCTTCCTTACCATGTCACTGTTTTTTTAAGCCCTTTCCCTGAAAACTTCATCAAGTAGTCTCACTTCAAAACTGATGACACAAAATGGTCCATTAGAATTAAATACATATGAAGAAAAAGTCAAATGCTCAGTGTTTCACAAATGCTTTCTGCAGCAGGACTCTGGCTGTTGTATTTACTGAACACGTCAGATTTTTGACTCTACAGTTTCTTAAACAAGCCAAGTTTTTGTTTTATTTTATGTTCCATAAATCCCTTTAAATTGGGCTATAATGGTTAATTTTAAGCTCTCTCTCAAATGTTTCTAAGGGGCTCTGTAATATCCAACAGAGCTGGCTCCCCTCCTTTGGAAATAAGAAACTGCAGCTTCAGAAACACTATCTGAACAATGTCTTCTTTAAACAGCCCCCAGAAGCGCTGCATTTCCAACTCTAAGGGGAATTTGCATGTGTTTCAGCATCAAAGCTTGATATGACCCTATCACCTAGGGACTGTCATGTTATCTAAGTGCCCGCATATCAGGAGCACGATAACATTGTGTGGCTCACAGCTGCTGCAGAAACTACATATTTTCTGAATTAACCTAGGCTCGGCTTTATATAAACTATCCCTGATAACATCTGCCCAGGGCTCCCCTTTGAAAATGAGCAGAGATGCTGCCCGAGTGCGCTCCCTTCTGCAGCGGGAGCGGACAGAATCCCGAACCAAACCCCCTCCCTCTCCCTGCAGAAGCCACGCTCGGATTCGTGACGCTCACCCCAAGAAACGGTGGAGAAAAAACCGTGTTGAGCGGCGAAGGTAGAACAATGAAGATGTCAAGTGGCTTCTCGGGAGCCAGCCGCTGTGTCTTGTCATGCTTGGACATGAACGGGGAAAAAAATGTCTTTATTACCGGCGCGGCAACCCCGCAGCGCGCCGCCGGCTTGATCCTATAACTTTCCCATTAGAAGAGGGCGCCCGCAATCCTAATGAGGCACAATAAGTAGATTATGGGAGTCCTTTTGTTTTGCTAAACAGGCGCTTTTTCTGGCGGGGGTCTCACAAAGGTGTGCGGGGCCCCGGTGCGGGGCCGGCCCGGCCGCGCCGTGTCGGCTCGGGCGGAGCGGGGATGGGGCTCATCGGTGCCGGGGCTCTGCCCATTGTATCTGGGCTATAAAGCTGTCAGAGCAGCCCGATTGAATGTTCCCTCACTCCTACCCTGGCGCTTCCTCCCCTCTCAGCAGAGAGCTAAGCCCCGGGATCTTTTGTTTTCATGAGAAACCACTGGCATCTCACATTTATAAGGAGTTTTAAAGCTCTGCTATGAAAAATAGCTCTGTCTTAAAAATACTGGGGGATTTTCTCGTTGTTGTTGTTGGGTTTCTTTTAATTGCATGCAAACCGGCCAGTGAATTCGTGCAGTCCTCTGAGAAGTTATTTTTACAGGGAGATCAGTGGTTGTTTAGGATGCAAAGGAGAGCACAGCTTTTCACCAGGCTGCAATCTTTCCACCTTGCATATTCATTTCGATTACTAGAGTAGGAGACTGCTCCAGGGGAAAAATAGCAGGGATGGATTCCTGCCTCTATGAAGGGGCTGGATCTGCTGGAAAGATAAGACACAATTGCAAGTGGGCCCACCACCCCTGTAATGGGTTTCTTAGCTGTGTTTCTGTAACTATTTGCATGCTGGATGGATGTGGAAAAGATATTAGAAGTGTGAAAAAGGTGATAGGAATGACCAAACCAGCCTGTAGGCTGAGGTGCAGCGTGCAACATTGCATTCTCATTTTCTGTTGGTTTTAATTAGGCCACCCAACCTTTGAAAACTGAGGTTGAGGAATTGCAGGTCACATGAGGACCCTGCAAGGAGAAAGACTGCACAGCCAAGCAGAAAGTTTCATCACAGCCTGCTCAGATGTTGCTTGTCATCACTCTGGTCAAACTGGAGATTTACGGAGAACAGCCTCTCCTACTCTGCTTTGGTCTGTCCATGTGACTCTGACAACAGAGAGAAAAGAAGTATAAATTTTGTGCAAACAAGTAAAAGTAACTGGGGTTTGAGATCACTAGGAAGCTCTGTTTTGTGTTATAAAGTACTCTAGTTGCACCTTCAAGGGGGCAAAGTTGCCCTGGTGTCCTGGCCAACCTGTCCACAAGGACAGGCTGTGCACATCTCTGCAAATCCTCATTTCACCAGCAAAGCCCATGAGTGCCTGGACACAAAGCCTGGGCAAAGATCTTCTCAAACTAGAAGCAAATGTTCATGCATTGAACACTTCTGGTGGATCTGGAAATATTTGCTGAGGAGTTTCCCTGACAGTCCTTGGTCTGGAATTGTATCTTAATTTTTTCAGTGGATACTCCTGTGGAATTTCATTGCAAATCTGATGTTTTTAATCCTCCAGAACCATTGCAAGTGTTTCTACTGAACTGGGACTGCAAGAGGGAGAGAAGGCTATTCAGTTTGTCACTGCATGCTCCTTCTTTAGTGTGATTAATACTATCTTAATGGTGGCATTAACCCATCATGGATTGAGATCCCACTATGTGAACCAACATACCAGGGCAGATGGATGTCAGAAACCCATTTTTTCCCACAGAAGGGCTCACCCAAGGCACCAATATGAAGCCATACAACTAACAGTGTCATCCCCAAGAGTAGATATTTTTGTATCTCATAATCCAGGAAAGAAGACTCAGTTGATTGGTCACATCATTCAGCACTTGAATCAACTGCTGGGTTCATCTCAGTCAGCTGAAATAAAGTACAGCATAAATGTGATGAAACTGATTAAAGTTCTACCAAAAATAACACTGATTAAAGTTTTACCAAAAATAACACAGGGAAGGATTTTGGATGTCAGGTACTTTGAACTTCCTCTGTATTAGAAAAACAAAACCAACCAACCAACCAAACCCCAAAGCAATCATTTCAAACCCTATCCAAGCAGCTGGCAATGTTTTTTACTGAGACTTGAGACATGTTACAGGTGTGTTGTTGGGACCTAGCACTCTTGGTTTGTACCCAAGCACTAACCACTGCCTGAAGAAGCCCTCCTAGAGGAATCTTATCCTTAGATTGTATTAGTGCATTTTGAAGGATTTTCCCAAAAAAATTTCTCTTTGATCTCCCTAGTGCCCCATTGGTTTTACATTTTTTTCTTCCCCATCACTGCCTGCTCCTTGCTCTGCACTGCCAAAGGGCTCAGGGAGCTGCCTCTTCCCCAAGCTTGGATGAGGACTCTCCTCACAGCCATGGCAAAGCCTCTGCATCCTTAAAAACACATTGCAGGGCATCACACTACACACTCTACCACAATTTAAAACCACTCTTCTCATGGGATCCCAAAAAACCAGCACACCCTGACTTCTGAGAAAACTGGGAAGACATCTGCAGCCCTGGGCTGTGGGATAGTTTGGAGTAGGGTGCCCAAAACCCCAACAATACCAAAGGCAACTACACTGCCCCCCTCTAAGGTCTGCCCATCCTTCAGAAGCCCCTCCTAAGAGTCCACCCTGGACCCCCAGGGGACAGCAGCAGTTGGTGGGAAGCAGCTGGGGATGTTGCAGCACCAGAACTTTCCGACACACAAATACAGCCTCCGGTTACCCAGTCCTGGATTTCTCCATGGAGCATCTAGGGATGTGCTTAGATAAAAGATATTGTTGAGAAAAATCTTGCTTTTCAACCGTTTTTACTCTTGGCAATGGGTGGGCCACTGGAAAAAAGGACTGTTAGAAAACAAAACTGAATCTGTATTGTTGGCCAGGGCAGAAAACAATTGTCCAAAATAAAGCATAAAACTTGTTAATGAGCAAAGCACACTATTGGATTCAATGGCAACAGGAGTAGGCAAAAAAATATGAAAACCTTCTCCAGGCACTCTGAACACAGCCCTTATGAACTAAACCCTTTCAGAAATGTTATTTTATTTCTTGTAGCCTACCCCCACTTTTTTAAGGGCTTGGTTTTATTTTTAGCAGCAATCCTGTTTTTTTTCTTCTTTTTCAGATATTTTCCTGTAAATAATAATTGGTTCTTTTGTGGCAGCATTTCCACATTGGCAGGGGTGTGTAGGGCTTTCTTGGAGGTGGCAAGAAAAAAAGGGAGTGATTTGTTTCAATGGGTTATTGTTGAGTGAATGCAAATATCTGCAGCCACTGGAGCAAATAGGAGCAGGGGATTAGGTGCAGGAAGCTGGCTGAGTGGCATAGGCCATCTGTCCCGGGCCTGAGAAAAGAGGACTCTCGTTTGCAGTGTATGTTAATTAGTTAGATGATTGGCTCAGCTGTCACCTTTGCAGAGTGAAAGCGCACGGGCACAATTAAATTCATGTCCATGTATGTTTATCAAAGCACACGTTTTTAGACAGCTTTTGGTTTTTAGGTGTAATTTTGTCTTCTCAGGCACCGAGAGGATTCTTCGCTATTGTGCCCACAAATGGAGGGGACAAGAAAAGGAAGAAAGAAAAAAGAAAGAAGAAGAAGAAAGAAAATACCTTAATTAAAACATGATCTGGATTGTTTGCTGAAGCGTTTCTGGCTGCATTCTTTAATGCACTTGAAATTACCCATTTGCATCAATAGGCGTTAGCTGAATTTATTTCCATTCAAATGTATTCCCTTGATGTTTCTACAGAAGGTGGT
Source organism: Agelaius tricolor (assembly GCF_023055355.1). Lineage (NCBI taxonomy): Eukaryota > Metazoa > Chordata > Aves > Passeriformes > Icteridae > Agelaius > Agelaius tricolor. The sequence goes on from NW_027269284.1 coordinate 5,792,296, forward strand.
AGGTTTGGAAATATATGTATGGCAAGTTTGGGCTCCTAGGGTGCCCCCATTCAAACACAATGTCAATATCCTACACTTAAAAGGGACCCGTTAGTTAAAGTGAAACGCTCCCAGTTTGGGGTGGGTTTTGGTTTTGTTGTCATTACATTGACATCTCCAACACAGCACCCCCAGTAACTTTCCTTGGGAAGAAGTTGTCTGCTGGCAAGACCCAGGCAGTTATTTCCCATGGTGTCATTTCAATTATTTTTGATTTATTTGTTTACTGTCTTCCAGTCCTTGTCACAATGGGCCACGTCTCCCCCTCCACAGGCACACAGGGCCCTGCCTGCAGGGTTTTGGGACACTGGAGGAGCCATGGGACATCTGCCCAAGTGCCGCTCGTGCACTTCAGGGGCTTGTGCAGAGAGGGCAGGCAAGGGGACAAGCAGGGCATGGACAAGGGACCCTCCCTGGCTGGGGACACTGACATTGACCTTCACACAGAGGCAGGAAAAAGCTGCAGAGGCCCTTGGTTCCAGGATGGAGGAGCAGTCACGGAGATGCTCTCCTGAGGCTGCTTTGCAGCAATGGAAGAGTTTTTTCCTCACTGGTCTCAGAGGAGAAATGTGCCACTCATCCCACTTGGCTTAGGCAAGTCCTGGGGAGAGGAGCAGCCTCAAAAGGCTCCAGCCCAGCACCATGGGACTGTGTTCACAGACCCAGTTGTCTGGAGAAAAACCCAGCCCCTGTCCTCCCCATCCTCTGGCAGGGTCTGGCCATGGTTTCTCAGGCTACAAAACCAGGCAAGGGCCATTTATTTATGTCCTGGGGAGATGCTGTGCCCCTTGTTTGCCTGTGTCCTCCTGCAGGGATTCCCTACAAGCCGACTCTGGATTCACAAAGCAGAGTGGGAAAATAAATTGCCAAGAGCTCCCTTTATTGCAAAACCCAAGAGCAAATGCATTCAGAGCTTCAATGGCCAGAAAGAGAGGGGGAAATGTTTATATGCAAAAAAGGCAGCTCCTAGTTGTGAGCTGTGTAAGAGGAATACACATCTGTATGCCAAGGACTCACATACTCTTTAGGAGTGAGGAGGAGCAGGGGCATGAGGGTATCATCATGGTGATGGGGCTGTTTGCCAGCTGATGGACCAGTTTATAACCCAGCATGTTTGAATGCTCACCTCTGCAGGGGTAAGACATCTTCTGTATCTTCTGTATGCACACAATTTGATAAAACATGTAGCAAAATCCAGGAGAACATAAGTAACACCTTCTTCTGTTAGGTAGTGCTTACACCCTCTGCCTGCTCAGTGTTTCCTTCCTTCCTTCCTTCCTTCCTTCCTTCCTTCCTTCCTTCCTTCCTTCCTTCCTTCCTTCCTTCCTTCCTTCCTTCCTTCCTTCCTTCCTTCCTTCCTTCCTTCCTTCCTTCCTTCCTTCCTTCCTTCCTTCTCCTTTTCACTCTTTTTTTGACATGGGGCACCATCCTCAAGCCATGGCACCTTGCTGGAAAGGTGAAAGCTGGTTTGAGGGCAAGCACTCACTGGGATGCTAAATCCTGTGAGAGGAGAGACAACTAGGAGAGACAAGCAATGTCACCAACATGGCCTTTACTGGATGTCAGGCTGTTTTGGAAGATTGTTCAGCCCTCAGAGTGAATTGATCCCAAGTACATTTAGCCATTTAATGGCTAAATCTGGCTAAATCTGGCTTAATGGCTGAATCTGTGTGATTCAGGGGTTCTGGCCAGCTCTATTTCCTAATACCTTTCATAGGCACCCCCTTACAGGTTGTGTATAAATGTGTGTCTTATTCCTTTTTTAAGACAAAGCACTATATCATCTATATTTATAGAGGATCAGCAGATGGCCAGCAAGCTGGGGAAAAAAAATTGTATTTGTCAGGCTTATAAATCTGAAAGGGGAGTTTCAGCAAAACCTCACAGCACTTGATGAAATTAATTTTTGGAATGGGATTTTGTCTCTGAAAAACTATCCCAGGCATCCCTTCAGTGCATGGAGGGTGCATGGAATTATGTGGGTGCCCTAACAGCAGCATCCAAGAGCTCCTGGTGTGTCCTTAGAGCTCCAAGGAGGAAGAGTGCTGCTGTACTGACAAAATAAAGGGAAGAAACACTGGGCTGCTCGTGTGCTGAGCATCCCACAGCAAAAAGGGGAACTGAATTTGGGTTCAGGGCGCAACCAGAGACATGGGATGAGCACAGCCCTTCCCATTCACCAGGTGCTCGAGGTACATCTGTGCTGACTCTAAGGCATTTCACTCACTGACTGTTCTGGACATCAGTGAACATCCCATATCTCTGCAGGAATTTTGGGGAAGCCTGGGAGGAACCCCAACACAAGAATAAAGAGAAAAGCTGGAGAAGCTCAGGGAGGGAGAGACAACCTTTGTCTTCTCGTCCATCAGAGAGGGAAAGGCAGAAGTCCTGCAGGGGTGAGTAGATGTTCTCCCAGCATGATCCCAGAAATGGCACAACTAATGTAAGACAAGTTACCCCTTTTTTCTTTAACCACTTGGCTAAATGTGTCCAGAGAGTCATGCCATGGCACTGCAGTGCTTCCTCTCACCTCCTAGTTAACCTGTAACCAGTTTACTCCCTCTCACTACTGGAGACATAGAGCCTTACTCAACTGGGTTTAAAAATGCATGTAATGTATTAGTGAAAATTGCCAGAAGTCCTGATTGAGATGGTTAAAACTGTGCATTAACATCAGCTGATCAGAGCAATCCCTGGGAGTTCCCCTCAGTAACACAGCAGGTGTGAAAATATAACTGGTCCCCTCTACGGGAGGCTTTAGGATGCATTAGCTGAAATGCTCTTAAAATACCCTTTTCCCTCTAATTAAAACCAGCTTTCTGCATCCTGTTACTTTGGAGTCACAGCTTTTAGAGGCAGAGAATTGCTTTATGGTGGGTTTTAACATATCTCAGAGCATGGGATGGTGAATCTGCCCAGCCACTGAAGGCGTGGGAGCACCGCTGTGCCAGGAGATGCTGAGCACCTGCTGGTCCTTCCTCACAACAACTCCCTTTCCACTGAGGAGAAACAGCAAGTGCACGTACAAAAATAACCACCAGTGCTCCAAGGTCATTACTTTTGATTACACTATTACTTGGCTCAGGACTACCACAAAATTATCCTGATTTGCCACTGTCTTAAGCAGATGTTTAAGCCAGCACAAATTGAGTGCTAAGTGGGTGTAAATCAATAACAACTCCTGAACAGAGATTTCTGGCATGTCAGAGTTTTAAATTCCATTTCTGTAGCAGCAAAGGATACCATATGCAACAGTGGAAAATCAGTTCCTCCCTCCCTAATTTTACCTGCAAGATCTCTAAATGGTGAGCAGACCTCACTTGGACCATTCCCAGCGGTGAATCTCATATATACACACAACTTCCCTTGGAAATCCTTCCTATTTCACTTTTTCAATCCTTTTGCCCTCAAAATTCCAACAGCAAGTGATAGCTCAGCATCACTGAGGCTGTTTGTCTTCCACAGATTGGCAACTCTCCATGTTTCATTTAAGAGCTATCTCAAAACAGCCAGAGTTTTCCTCTGAAAAAATAAATAAAGCACTGAACCCCATTCCTCAGAGAAAAACCCTCCCCAAAACCCAGCAAGAATCAAAGCTGAAATATCCAGGAAAGTTTATTCCTTAAAAAGGACAAGTGAAGTTATTTTGGAAGACAGCTGCCAAAGGTACTGTGAGAACACTGATATCCAAAGCTGTCATAATATTTGACCCTCAGAAAATAGGGCTATCCATCCCTTGGGTAAACTGGGATAATATGAAATGGGGAGAGGCAAAGAAAACACTTGTTTTCCTTTGGAAGAGGGACGTGGAGCTGCAGCAGAGCTCCTCGGCCGAGCATGCAGGCAATGGGGAGATCAAAAGCTGAGCTCCACGTCAGGAGCCTTTCATCTGCAGCTCTGCCAGCATTCAGAGATGAAAGTCCTGGAGTTTCACTGGGAGTGACGAAAAACATTCCTTAGGACCTTGCTTGAAAGCATGGCTGTCTGCAGAATGGATTCGTATTTAGGTTTTATGCTGATTTCCTTTTTTTTTTAATCCCGATTCCTAGGACTTAAATTACCCATGTTGGGTGAAACGCAGAAGTGGAGAAATTTCAAGCGAAGGAGATGGAGCTGGGATGTAGGATCTGCTCCACTGACTGTGGGTTTCAACCCCAGCCCCTCCAAACTGATGTGTATGAAGGGTGGTCTTATTTCCCCCAGAAAGAGAGTCTTGTCTTTAATCTTCTCCCTCCATTTCAGCTCTCCTGGCTGTCTCCAGGAGAGCAGACGGGGAAGGAGGTGACCAGACTGTGGCTGCCACGGAAAGCGTCGGATATGCAACTATTCAGTGAATTCTCACAAATGATGGTTCTGTTCTCAGAAATCAGGATTACTCAGCATACGCTTCACAAACAGGAGGGGATAAATCCATGGGATAATTTATTCACAATGAATAATTCAACCAGCAGAAGTGACTACTCCAAAGATCGGGTCAAAAGTTGAGTACTTGAATAAATGAATTGCCCTTTCAGAAATATAAAAAGCAGAAATCTCAATATTTATCATTTTCAGACACACAAATATTCCAGAACAACATTTTCTAATGAAGTGGGGAGGGGTGTTAATAATAAATTCTATTGATAACAGGAGTTAGAAAAGCAAATAATAACTGACTGGAATATGTTTATATATGAAAACTGACTTTTCAAACAAACTATCAACAGTGGGCTGCATTATAAGACTATTAGGAAATAGAAACTCTGCAAATAACTTGCCTACCCTGGCAACTGCTGAACCTACTGCCAGTAAATAAGCATTACCCTGGAGCACGAGCCAAGCTGTCACAAGCTCAGAGACATATGGCAAAAGCACAGCAGAGAGACTCGAGATCCACAGCTGAGACCAGATGTGCAGCTGACCGAGGTGAAAAATGGGAACCATCAGAGTCCTCTCCCAGTGTCACATCCCTAGAGGAGTCTCATCCCCTCCCTGGCTGGGTGGGAGATGGGTTTAGCAGTCACTGCTGCTCAAGGACTCTGTGCAGCCTGGGACATGTGCCTGCATGGCAGGGCAGCCAGAGACACCCACCTTCAACCCAACCAGCATGGCCAGCAGCCTGGGACGTGTGCCTGCATGGCAGAGTAGCCAGAGACACCCACCTTTAACCCAACCAGCATGGCCAGCAGCCTGGGACGTGTGCCTGCATGGCAGGACAGCCAGAGACTGACCACCTTCAACCCAACCAGCATGGCCAGCAGCCTGGGACGTGTGCCTGCATGGCAGGACAGCCAGAGACACCCACCTTCAACCCAACCAGCATGGCCAGCAGCCTGGGACGTGTGCCTGCATGGCAGGACAGCCAGAGACTGACCACCTTCAACCCAACCAGCATGGCCAGCAGCCTGGGACGTGTGCCTGCATGGCAGAGTAGCCAGAGACACCCACCTTCAACCCAACCAGCATGGCCAGCACAGCCTTTGCAGCACAAGCAGCCACATTGAGGCTCTTCTGGTTGGACCAGACCATGAGAAGCATTCAGTTTGTGCCTCATCTTTTGTCTGTCTATGGTGAGATGCCCATGGGGGCTCACTGTGCTTTCTAGGAAAGATGTTGTCCACAGTTCCTCCAGAGCTGTGGGAGAGTCTGCCCTCATTGTCCTATCTGCTGTGCCTTTGGGTGAACCTGCCCTTTTCCAGTAATCATAGGGACACATCAGCCTAGAGGCAGGAGCTGATATGAGCTCATCAACTCCTTTCACCTGAACTACTGCTGGTCATACCTGCTTGGGTCTGACTAATCCATGGCAGGAATTCCTCAGCCCTGGGGCATCCTTGGCCACCTTGCTGGCAGCAGCAACTGAACTTCAGACAGATTTAGGGGAATTTGACTCTGTGCAGTTTGGGCTGATGAAAATTAGGGTGCAAGTCCTGTTGGTTGGCTTACTCCAGTCTTGAGGCAATGCCTTGAGCTCACATTTGGAATCATCACAGCACCAGGCAGAGAATTAAATTGAATTTTTCTCATACTGTTGATAGCTGTAGTGAGCAGAGATCAGTCTCTGGCACATGCAGAGTGGGAAAAATTACTTGATCCATGAACAATCTCCAAAAAAGGGGAGAGGAGGTTGGTGAGAGGCAGAGGCACAGCTAACAGGGATTGGAGCTGGGGCACTGCTTTCCTTCTGCCATGGAGGTGCAGACAAAAAGCATCCCAAATAGTGCCTTCCTATGGGGTCCTTCACCTGCTCCAAAGAACAGACACCTCCAACTACCCCTGAAGACCAGCTTGGTGTTCCTGACCTCCAAAGTCTGAGCTCCACTTTGCTCTGCCATGAAGCCCTGCCTGCTGGGGAGAGCCATGGGCCACACAGCAGCTTGGTGGCCAAAGCAGCACTCTCAGCCACTTTGGAGTCCCCATCCCCTCACTGCAGCCAGAGCACAGCCTCTCACTCAACTGTAGACTCAGAATGCAAGAAATGGAGTTTTTAAAATTTTATTTTATTTCTTGAGAAAAAAGGAAAAGGCCATTTTCAGTTTGGCTGCAATAATAACAAACACACAAGAGCTGAGAGCCTTGATTTGTGTTTGCATTTCTACGGTTTCATCTCAACAAGGATTCTGGACCCAGGAGAGGCAAATAGTGCTCCTACCCTATAAAAGAGGTAGGAGGGGGGCAAGAATGCAGTCCAGTAATTATAGAAATGGTCTGGAGTCAGAAGGACTCTACTACGAGCAATTAAAAAGAAAATTAACCATAAGAAAAGTTTTCTTTTGGTTTTATAGCTTAACCCACAAATAGAAGAAATACTGTACTGGTGAACTCAAACAAACAAGCATGCCTGATTTTAATGAGCAAAATGAAGGGCTTGTTTTATGGGATATGTAATATAATAGTACCATGGTAAGGAAGTCTATTTCTCCACTGTATTGCACTGCATGCAGTTATTCCAAGTGGTGTGAAGTGGATGCAAAACATTACCAAACCCAAAAGTCCTCCTTTTGTCCTCCTTCAGTCCTCTCCTACACCCCCTGAATGTATGTGTGCACCACTGTGCTGCATGTGGATCAGCAGATTAAAGGGAAAGGACAAGTTCTGTGGTTGGGAAAGGAGGGGAAGGGAAGCAGGCAGGTTCTGGATTCATCCCCTTGCCACAAACTTCCTGTAGGATCCTGGCTGAGTCACCTAATTTTGGCAGGAGGTGTGATGGCAGAGCTCTGGCAGAGGCCCAGAGGTCCCAGTCACTGGTGAGGGTGGGATGCAGGGGACTGGCAGATGTGAAGCACCAGTGCCATGGCTGAGCCATGCATCTTCCCACTTGATGCTCCTTAAGTGCTCCCGTGGAACTCTAACTCTGCTCTCAGGGACAAAGTACCATTCCTCATGTGGCTATAGCCATCAAGGCACTCAAATACCCCTACAACAGAGGTGCACCAGCGTTTGGAGGTGAATTTTGCTGTTACTGTGGCAAAAACTGCTGTGGTCAATGAATATAGAGACAATAAGCAGAAGGCTGGCAGCAGCAAGGATGCTGTCCCAAAAATTCCCTGGGGGAGCTGCAGACAGCTGGGCTCTCCCTCCATGCCAGCAAAGACCATGGATGTGTGTGAGGGACACCATCACACACAACACAGCCTCATCCCTTCCCAACACACCCCTCCTTGCGTTCCCTGGGCTCTTTCATACCAGAGTTAAAAACCCTAACTATGCTTATAGCCCCCACCAGAGCCACCACGCTTTGTCCCACAAACTGATCTGTGCTTACTTGCCCAAACGTTCTAAAACAAAAAGGCAACTTGTTGCTTATAAATGCAAAAGAAAATATATGACTTGTTTGCCAGGGTCTTAAGGAAATAGTCTTAAGGCTATATAACAAAAATTATTTCCAGTTGACTCCTTCCACCCCATCAGTTACAAAGAACCAATTTGTTGGCTACTTTGTTTTTGCTTTATTCAAAAAGAAAAGCTATTTATTTTTTTTTTTTAATTATTCTAGCTCTCATATTTCATGCCATTCTTCCTGTGGGCAAGAGCAAAACAGGGACAATACCAGCACAGAGAAGAGAGGAAGGTCTGAGCAGCAGCTGGGTACGAGTGAAAGCAGTAATCTTCAAAGCTGGCTTTTGTCTCTCCCAGCCCCTATGGTAGGAGACAGTGATCTCAGCCAGGGTCATGCTCCTGCTCCTTCTCTTCCTCCTGCCTCTCCTCTCTCAGTTTTGGGTGTTGTTGGTAGAGGCTGCCCTGTCAGAGACAAAAAACCCAGGGCTGCCTGTCTCAGGGCACAGCACGTGGTGAAGCTCCGAGCATCCCTGACTGCACTTTCCAAGGTGGTGACAGCCCAGGGCCTTCCCTCAAAGATGGGTTTGGCTGCCAGAGAGGCCAAGCAGCCAGGATCAACTCCAGGCAGACAGCACTGCAGGCCTTGGGTGCCACAAGGGTTGTGGAAATGACCCAAACACAATGACCCAAACACAACGACCCAAACACAATGACCATGGGTGGTTTGGATGGCAACCTGGTCTAGTGGAAGGTGGCAGGGGGTTGAAACAAGCTGATATTTAAGGCTCTTACAACCCAAGCCATTCTATGATTCTGTGATTGCAAACCAGCTCAAGTTGCTGCTCCTCAGCAATTTCTCAGGGATACCAACAAGCTCTGGAGCAACCAATCTCACCGACTGCATCACCTCCATCCCTGGGGAATGCCTTACTTTGAGCCAGTAAGGGAGTCACCATCCCCACCAAGTTTGCTGGAGGGTGGACTGTTGAAGAGGGGGATGAGGAAGCAACACCAGTTTGGCACTCACATCCCCCAGAGTGAGAAAAAAACTCTCTGTAGTGGCTGCAGCAGAGGTTCTAAAGGCAGAGCTATCCACTGTCCTTGTCCTGGGCCAATGCAAAGTCCATTTCAGAGGTGCCCAGCTGCTCTTCCTCCCCATCCATACAACAGCAGCATCCAGAGCTGATTCTCAGAGATATGCAGGGCATTTCATATTTGTTTTATTCTGGGTTGGGCTTTTTCTTTTCAGTAACAGCAAGTAAATCAGAAATTAAAGATTTTGGAAGATTAATTTGCTTGCAAATTCAGGGTGATCTGGGCTGATAGTTTCAGCCAGAGGGGGGAAATAAAAAAAAGAAACTAAGAGAATAGAGTGGGAGGAGAATTCTGAAAAAATTTCAAAACACATTGTTTCAAAATCTTCTAAACAAAATGGGTTGGGTTTTTTTCTGAAATACAAAAATGTTGCATTTCGACATTTTCCCATTCGGGTCTCAAAACAGCCTTTTTGTTTTACAAACTAATATAAATCAAAAGAAAACAAAGTTGAATGAAAAGGTTAATAAATGCAATAAAACATTTGGTGTTTGGACTGAAGAAAATACTTGGTCTTGACCCTACAGGAATCTCTTCCCTTTTTTTCCCTCAGTTTGCCAAGAAAATGCAAATAATTTGTTTTGGTTTGACCTGAAGCAATTTATTTATCATTCTTGGAACATGAAACGCCATTGTTTACCTAGATCAACTCATCAGGTCCCTGGCACCCTTTTCTTGGGGGAATTAAGGAGATCAAGGGGATTAAGAGAGACCACATTGAGCTGCTGCCAGGAAGGTTGATGTGGGGTCTGGGCTTTTTGATCCCAGGAGAAGTGCTTAGGTGCTGTATTTCCCACAGTGCCCTCAGGAGAAGAAGCAGATGTGGAGAAAAGTGAGATTTTTTTTATTAGACTAAAATAAAAGATTAATGAAAGATGTTATCTACACTCACAAGACTTACCTTGCCTGGAAGATGAGGCATGGTCACTGCTACAGCACAGCTCTGTCCCAGAGGACACCATAACATCCTGACAGAGTAGATTTTACAGGCTTTGGAAAGAAAATCAGGATGGACAGGTTTCACAACTTGCCCTCTGAGAAAAAAGGAGCAAATCCTGTCCCTGTCCATATCTTTGAGAGCTGTCAGACAGACAGACAGACAGACATGGGAACAATGTGGAGGATCCTAAAACAGGGCTGGCCCCAGGTTGAGCTCCTCACTGTGCCATGCCAGGGGCTGCTGCATAACATGTGATTGATTTTGGTTGCGTAATGCTGAGCTGTAAGACCTCATCAGCTGCTACTCATTACACAGGCACAGCCCTTCTTGAATAGAAACCATAGCAGAAAATAGATCTGGGGATGTAAAACCTGACATCTTGAATTCATAAACGGAGCGACAGCATTCTTGTTTAGAGTCTGAGGGTGGCCTGTTCTGAACTCGCCTTTTTTTATACCAGATGAGTCTAACCTCAGAGCCAGGATGACTCCAGCTCGTATCATTAGCCTAAGGCAAAGAAAAGACCCTGTCTCAAGTCTCAGTGCTAGAGTCTCTACAAAGTGCTCAAGCAGGGACACTGAGTCTGATCCTGCCATCTCAGCAGACCCACTGACTCTCCTCAGCAGGGACAAAGGGTCCAGGCTGCAGTCAGACTGTCTCACACACAGATATCCTAATCAGGAATGAGTCCTAGCCACTAGAAAGAGGCAGAAAATAAACCGAGAAATCACTCTCCTCCCTACCCCCCTACCAAATCTGTTTCTCTTCTGAAAGCAGTGACCCAGAGCTGTGTCAAAGAGAGGGACAAGATCAACTGTTGTCATTTACCAGTGCAGGGCCTGAGGGAAGGACTCACTGACCTCACAAGGTCTTCTACAATTTTTCAGTCTTCATAATTTTCTTTACAATTCCACATACTTGTTTAATTTAGATGTGGGTTTGGGGAGATTCAGTCTTTATGCCAAATCTCCTGTATGAGCCCAGGGAGGACATCTGACCTCTTCCTGCCTTTCCAAACCCATGATAATATATATTGACAGACCCACAGTGCTGGCTTGGCTGGAATAGAGTTAATCTTCACAGTGGCTACTATGGGGCTGTGTTTTGGATTGGTGCTGGAAGCAGTGCTGATAACCCAGGGCTGTTTTTGTTGCTGCTGCCCAGGACTCACACACAGCCAAGGCCTTTCCTGCTCCTCACCCCACCCCAGCAGGAGGAGGCCAGGGGTGCACAAGGAGCTGGGAGGGGACACAGCTGGGGCAGCTGACCCCACATGACCCAAGGATATTCCACACCATATAGATGGCATCAGGCTCAGGATATAAAGCTGGGGCAGGGAGGAGGAAGGGGGGTGTTTGGAGGGGTGGCATTTCTCTTCCCAGGTCACCATTACGTGTGATGGAGCCTGGCTGTCCTGGGCATGGCTGAATTCAGCCTGGGGAAGTGCTGAGTTTATTCCTTGCTCTGCTCTGTTGCATGCACAGCTTTTGCTTTACCCATTAAACTGTCTTTATCTCAACCCATGAATTTTCTCCCTTTTACTCTTCTGATTCTCTCCCCCACCCCTCTGAAAGGTGAGTGAGCAGCTCTGTGGGGCTGAGTTGATGGCTGGAGTTAAACCAGGATCCATTCATGATAGTGAGATACTTAGGTAGTGGTGCTGGAGACATGAAGTATCCATCTGGCCAGCAGGTATGGACAACTGCAAAAGTAACCTGAGAAAGTACTAATTTGTCTCAAATCCCCCCTATCACTGTCCCTAACCTGCCCATATCCAGTCTTCTTCAGTACATCCACTAACAACAGTGAGGTCTTCCCCTGTAGCTCCTTTTGCAGCTCCTTGTGCCCTCTCCACACCATGGATCACCCCTTTGCAGATTCTTTCCAAGATGTCTGGCAGTGCAAGCCCCTTTCTCACCTACACAGTGTGAGGGATGAAATCAAACATGAGATAAAAACACACCCTGAGCAGCAGCCTGGCTTAAGCATGCTGTCACCAGGTCCTGTCTGTTTATTCTTTGTCAGCTCTTTCTGCTCCCTCCATCTTTCCTCACATATTTCAAATCTGCATCTAATTCAAGTATTACATCCATTTATTTTCCTAATGCTCCTATTCCCCTGCACTGTGTTTTTGTGCTGGGCAGCCGTGTCTGGAAGCACAGTGCTGAAATAAGGCACTTATTGGCTGCAGCTCCAGGGATTTTAACCGGATATCTGCCTTTGTTTAAATTAAGTAAACCAGGATGTTTCCTAAACACCATAAGGACAGAAGTTTAGACTTCTACTGAATCAGCTTTTTGACCTAAAGCCAGAAATGCTTCAGTCAAGGACATCCTCCAAAGGAGTCCAAGGAGCCTGAAAATCCCCTTCCATCAGGTCCAAGGGGCTCTGTGACTCACTCTGTGGAGACATCAATCCCAATCCTTTGGAGGGGATGCCCACCCCTATAAAGTGTCTTCCCATAGCCATTCAAAACTACATAACATACATCCCACTCTTCAAATGCATTTTTGGACACAAGGCTGTAGTTTGTATACTTAGAGCCATACTGACTCATGCTCCACAATGAAAACAAACCTGTAGCCAGTGATGGGGAACAGCTTTGGACACTTCTACAGAGCCATGGGCTGATACCTTCAGTTTTTATCAGGTGAGGAGTTTCCAAAGTGCTCAAAGGTGGACATTATGGTGAATTCAAAGTAAAACAGAGGTTTCGGCCTGTTTACACTGAAAACTTTCTGGAAGCCTAGAAGTTTAGTATACAATTTCCATAAGCAACAAATGGCAGATGGATGTATCTTCCAAGCAGATCCACAGCCTCTGAAGACTGGAGAGTCCCAAAAGCCAAGCCTTTAAGGCATCTCTGCATCTTCAAACTTGCATTTTTATTTCCTTCTGAAGAACCAAACCATGGTGGCCCAGATGCAGCGCAGAGGGATCCAAATGAATAGGAAAGTATCAGTGTACCCAAAGAAAATTGACTGCTGCAAATATTGACTGCTGGGTGAAGAGGGAGGGTGAGTAATTCCTATCAGAAATTGGTTCAATTATTGGAAATGCTGACAAAAGCAAAATGCACAATAAACTATGGTTGTTCCCAGCCAAAGGCTCAAACAGCTTTGCTGTCCTTCAGCCACAGGGCACCAACAAAACAACCCAGAAACTGCTGATGAAATTAATCATTAATTCTCTTAATTAAACAACTGAGAAAAAGCTTTGTAATCAAATATCCACCTTCCTTTTGTCAAGAACAGCTAACACTTCGCCAACACAGGGTTTGGAGAACAATCTCTCAAGGTCAGTTTTGGATTGAACTGATTCCCATTTGAGGCTCTGAGGTGCTTGGCTGGGTTGTTTCCCTGTGAGCTCCACCCATAAACCATTAACTGGGGCTTTACTCTTCCAGCCTCTTTCCCTAAAGTCAGCTGCTCTATTTAAGGAAAGAGACACTTCTCTCTAGGAATGATGTTCGTAAAATATGACCAGCAGTCCTGACTGTGGCATGCCTATGGAGGTCACTGGCTTTGAAGGACTTGTTAAATATGTTTTATTTGTCTCAGGTAATGCCATTGTGGTGATTCACCCTGGTTTTGTATGCCAGCAAAATGAAGGAGCATTACTAATGTTTTATATCAAGGTGCAGAGTGCATCATTAAATGCCTTCACACAGACAACTAACGTCACACAAGGGTTTTTTTCCTTCACTTCTCCTCCTTGGCATTGCCCAGGACTTCATCAGGAGAAAAAGCACACATAGATGCAACACAGGCCTCATGTGGCTCAGCAGCAGTGCCCTACATCACTCAGATTTTACTAGCAGCACAGTTTTTCGATGAGAGCTGTACTCACATATAAACAGAGCTCAAAATGTTGTCCAGATCAGCAAAAAAAGGAAGTTAAATAATTAGCTATTTAAAAAAAGCAAACTTAATGAGAAGCCAGGTAATGCCTAACTGAATGTGATATTAGAAAGCAAAGGAATCTAAGTGAGGCAATTTACATATCTTGGCAGCAATGTGCAGCTCAGTAGGAATGTCTGGAAGGAAATCACATCCACAGTCAGCACAGCAGTGTTAACCAAGATTTGAGCCTCAAAAATCTACAACTTAAATTGCCATCACTCAGGCTCCAGTTCATATGTTATTCCCGTGTTAGCAAACGGGTAGAAAACCAGAAAAAATCCTCTGAAGGTCCAGAGAGCCAGCCAAAGGACTTTGGATGCAAACTCCTTGGGAAGAATGATATATGACTAAAGGAGTTTATTTCAGACAGTGCAGAAGTTGATCAAAGGCTCTGCTGTAGAAGAGATAACCTGTAGACATACCTTGAAGTAGCTTTAACCATATAATTAGCAGCAGCCTAAGCCAAAAGCATAGTGGAGTAACTACTCACACACTCACTCCTTCTTTGGATGGGTTTTGTCACTGCTTTGGACCTGGCTGCTGCTAAAATTATATGGTTTGGATTAATCTGCTCAATGCTTCAGCCACAACAGTTATGGCAGAAAGGAGTCTCAGAGTTCTGAGACTCCAGCATTACCCAGTGCTGGAGAGGCACACAGCAGATAGATGCCAAAAATGACAGCAGAACATCTGCAGAGGTTGTCTTGCCACCAGGCACCTGGAAGGAAGCACAGATGGGGATGGCTGCAGCATGCTCCTCAAAGGAAGAGACATTCAAAGAGCAGCTCAAGACAGACAGGGCTGACTAAGAAATTGTCTCAAGTACCCGATGGTGAGGGAAGCATCCAAATTCAGTTTCTTCAGTCTTGTAAGTGGGTAGCAGAAGCTGCAGACAAAGGAAATAATTAATTTTAAAGCTTGTTTCCACTACTGTCCTTCAGAGCCCTCAGAGCTAAAACTAACTGAAGTGCAGCTGGGTAAACACAAACCAACCCAAAACCCAGTCTGCTTCTTGAAAACCTCACTAGTGGCTGCTTATTTGCAACTAGTTTGAGAGTTTAGGACCTGCTGGACGCCAAAGACGGGTCTGCAGGGACATAATCCTGCTCCCAGCTGCTAGAGCAGCCTGGTCCTGCTCACCACAGCCCCTGGGGAGCACCCAGCTGCCCAGGCACAGAGCTGGGAGCAAAGGTCCTCCCCAGCACCGCTGTGCAGGATGGCCCTTGAGCAAAGGCGCTTCCAAGGGTAAATGCTGCTTCCCCTATCTTTTCTTTCACCTCTTTAATCTTATAAGTCTGCCTAAACCTGGTCTAACAGGCCATCCAAGGGACAGTGATTGCCTCAGGGGTGGACATGCAATGGGAGAGAGCCTGCCAAGTATGCAGATGGTTGTTATCTGCAGCAGCATTGCTGTGCAACAGGCTGAGCCAGACTCTCAGCCATCTCCTGGGCAAGAGTAGAGCATGTCCCAGTGTTCCTATCCTTCAGCCTTTTGAATTCAGCCTCAGCAGAGGCTGCCTTTGATCAGATCATCACCAAACCCTCCCCAGATTAAATTCCCCCAAGCAAATCCTCAGCTGTGGTAAATCAGTGGCTCCCCCAGGGTGGATGGAGGATGGTGAAACCCCTGTGCCTGAGGAGCCATCCAGCCCTCTGTCATCCAGATCGAGCATCAGTGATAAATGCAGCTACTTCCAAACGCCTTTGT
The DNA here is from genome assembly GCF_023055355.1 of Agelaius tricolor. NCBI lineage: Eukaryota > Metazoa > Chordata > Aves > Passeriformes > Icteridae > Agelaius > Agelaius tricolor. The sequence continues at coordinate 5,807,738 of NW_027269284.1, forward strand.
CTGCCTGATGGAAGAATGCAGATTGTGAAATGGGAATTTGCAATGCTAACAAAATCCCGAGGAAGGGCCTCAGAGAAAAATAACTGCAAACAAACATGACCAAGCCCTCTCCAGTTTAGAAGATTCACAGCATCCCAAGGAGGTCAGAGCAGGGAGTCAGAAAACAACTCCACTTTCTGAGGTAGGTCTGTGGGCAAAGGACACCTAATATTGCAGAGGGACCTGCTGGCTGCTTTGCAAAACCCTGAAGATTCACACAGCCATGATGGAGCTGTGCACCACAGAGGTTTTGGCCTGCCCTGTTTTCTCCTCACATTTGCATTTACTGTGGACACAATCCCCACATTTCTGCTAAACTCTGGTAGTGCCTTGGCAAAATGCACTGCCAAGGTGTAGCATTGCACTGGTCAGTGGAAATGACCCCTGTGAAGAATATGAAAGCACAGACCCTCACTCCACCCACCCACCCACTCAGCTTCTCCCCTGGTTTTCTTGCACCTTCTCTCAATTCTGAGAAACTCACCCTCAGCTCAGTTCCTCCATCTGCAAAGTCTTTCATCTGGCATTAAAAACAGAGTTGTTGTAGGCAATTTCTGGACTTGCTGTGAGTATGGAAAGGTGAGATGTGAAAACTGACTTTGCACCAATTCTGGCCCAAATTCCCTGCAGCTCACCTCTTGCATTTTCTGCCCCAGTGAAAAGGCCATACTCAGAGCTTTGAGGAACAGAAGGGTTACCTTTCGTTGCCTTTGCACAGGACTGCAGTCCTTGGGCCTTCCCTTTAAGGTTTAACATCCTTGGGAAGCAAAAATTACAGCACAGACCAAGGAGGGAAACACAGAAAATAACAAGTACCACAGCAAGTACCACCAGGTGTACTAGAGCAAAAGAAACACATTTGACTTAAGCAAGGCATGACCTCTCCTGCTTCTTCTGGATCTGCAGAACTCAGCATGAATCCCCCACAACTCTTTCCCCAGATCCTCTCTAAGAACAGTCCTCAAGACACCCCTGAGCCCGTCACTGCCATGGGACAGGCAATGCCCTCTAACATTTTTTCCCCACAAATTACTTCGAGCCTAAATTTGCCAGTGGTGACCTGTGGTGTCAGAGCACAGCCAGGTCCCCAAACACAGAAGCTTTGTATAAATAAAGATTAGTCTGCAGGTGTGAAAATGGCACAGCATTTTTATTCCCTTTCACATGGGTCATTGCAAACACACAGGTGAGGCTGAAGCACATCAAATGAAGGTAGAGAAAAAGACTGAGTGCAACAGAATAAAAGAAGCCAGTATAAGGACAAGTGGTTATTGCATATAATAACCAAAGGAAAAATAACATTTTTCAGTCTTCCTCCCTCCAGTATTTGTGACAAGGAAGAAGCCAAAGTCCAAATCCTTCTCCTTTTTTTCCCCCAAACAAGCATCACAGCCTCTTGGCAAAATGAATTTCACCCTGAAAATTTAGCTGACACCAGTTAAATTCACAGATCTCTAGTTTTCCAACATCATCCACCTAAAAAACACCAAACACTTGTGACATTAAAAGTGCTGCAAGAGCCTCTTTGATTTGGAGAATTTTCCTTGTTCACTCCCAGGCCTGATCATATGGTTGGCATTCCAGCATCCTTTTCTAAAGGCTAAACACCCCCATCTTCCCCAGCTGCTCCTCACAAAACCTGTGCTCCAGCCCCTTCCCCAGCTCCATTGTCCTTCTCTGGACACATTCAGCACCTCAGTGCTGTGCTCAATTCACCCCTTTGGTTGTGAGGGGCCAGAGCTGGGCACAGGGCTCAAGGGGTGGCCTCAGCAGTGCCCAGCACACGGGGACAATCCCTGCCCTGGTCCTGCTGGACACACTCCTGTTGACACAAGCCAGGATGCCACTGGCCTTCCTGGCCACCTGGGAGCAAGCATCCTCAGAGAAACACCTTTTCCCTAAGGTACATCCTGTGTTTCCACTTGTGGGTAGGTTTTTCTTTGGCTTTCAGCTGGGAGGTTAATTCTGATAAGCCACAATACCTTGTTTTAAATTGTTTTTTTTAACCAGTTTGACACATTAGACTAATATTTATTTTTCAAATCATTCCATGAAATACCTTACTGATACAATTGAAATGGATATTAACTTAATGGATATTAACTTAATGCTTGGTCTTCTTGGGACCAATATTCACCTGGTATCTCAAATCTGTCCAAGCCTGCATATGAATGTTTTTGAAAGCTGAAGTGAGGTAGAAGCAAATAAAGTATATTTCACACATAGTAAGAGACCAAGAGAACTCAAAGTTAGCATATGAGTCCATTTCCTGCCACCAAACCCCCGAATGCTCTTTTAATTTCTCTGAACACAATATTCCTCCTACAAAATGATCCATAAGCAGCTGTTTATCAGACTTCAGACCTTCTAGTAATGCTTGCAATTTCCTGAAAAGTCAACATTTATTTTTCAAGTGGCTGAGTCAGGCCTCAAGTAATTTATTGGCCGAAACAAAAACATGTAGTGAGGCATTTTGAAAGCTAATGTATAACTCTGGATGATATCCATTGTGCCATAATGTGTTTGAGATACCAGCAGTGATGACCATGATAGTAATCTTTTGTTGTGTTTATGTTTCATTACTGTGTTATGTCATATACTCCTGCATAGTCAAAGTCAGTGCTTTAATTTTGAATCATCTCACAGCACACTACAAAAAAATATATGGAATAAAAGCAGCATACTTCAGTCATCTAGCATGTCTCTCCATCAACCTTATCTTTATTATCTTTAAGGAAAACTATAATTGGATAATCTTTACTTAATGTAAACTTCTAAAAGCTGGAAGCCATTTCAAGATTACACAGATTAACTGTGGCTACCTGTGAGAACATGCTTCAACATTTTGATGAGTTCAGGGTGGATAAAATCAAGCGTCTCCAGTATTTACAAAACTATTTTGGCAAAGAAGTGACTGAAAATTTTTCACACAGCCTTGAAGAAAAAAAATGATAACTTTACTCTGGTGTCCTTGTCTTTTTTATTACCCCATGAGCCAGTCATATGGCTGGAAGCAAATAGTGGTTTTAATTTTCTTTGCAGACAGAGTTCTCTCTGGCTCCCGGGTTAACTTTAGCACTGTCAGCTGCAGAAAGGAATATATTTTCAAAGTTCAGATAATTTGATTTTGGTATCCTTTTTTCATGTGCAGATATCCCTGGTTATGAGCTGCACAGCTGTCTGCAGAGAAATCAGCCTGACAGTGATTATCCCCCTTCCACTCTGTAGTAAGATACAAACTATTACAAATATTTTTATATTTCTATGGTTTGAGGCATCAACAGCCACAGAGAAAATATGCCCTTTTAAACCAAGTTCCTACTTGTGTTCTCAATTGAAAGAGGAGCAAATATATTCCTGGCAATATACAACGCTTTTGTCTTACCATGGCAAATGATTAATACTACGCCTAAAATTTGGGGAAGGACACAAATTTGCTGTCACAATCAAATGGCTTGTGTGAGCCAGAGTGGATACTGCAGTCACCTCCTTGTGATTGCTTCCAAAGTGCCCAGCTTTGTGCTTTTTTTCCTCACAGAAAATGAGGATTTTTCTCCAGCACTGGGCTACAGAGGTTCCTTGGATCTGCACTGTTTGCTGCTGTCTCCCACGTGCTCACCATAAGCAATTAAGAAATAATTTCTGGGTAAACTACATTAAGCCTTTTGGCAATAATTGCTATTATTCTGATTCATTTAAGGTCTTTTCTCCCTTCATTGAAACTAGTTCAGAAAGGGGTGATTAAGAGGAGTAACTTGATTTTGTCCATTAATAATAGTTCCCAGTTACGGCTGTTGTTACACTCCACATAGGGACATCACTAAATATTTGAAAATATCTAAATAATATTTGTCTTCAGCCTCGGAGAAAATGTCTGTCCCACCTACCTAGAAAGCCCACAGGTTCCAGACACTATAGAGACTGAAGCAGACAGTTCACATAAATATATGGCAATATCTATTGCCCATCCTATTTAGTTCAGAAGAATAAATAGATAGCAGTTTTCAGTTTCACTGTAGTTTGTAGGTCTTTGGGGTGCACTGACTTTTGAATGGTCTACAAAAATTCATAAGAAAAATTAGCATATTGCCAGTAGGCTTCAATTTAACTCTATGAGGGGCTGAAGCTCTGCTGGTAAAAAATGTGAATGCCTGCAAACGAAAAAGATTGAAAACCACTGACTGAAAACCACTGGCTACTCTGGCTGTTTGGGTTTTTTTTTAAGGAGGACTGGAGTCATGCTGTAAAAACGCTTTCAAAAGGACCTATTTATCTTTCCCTAGTACTGAAAACATATTTGAGTGGGGTTTGCAATGAAATTGTGTTCTTTGGATTTAATAATGATGCACAAATGAGAAATGGTGCTGTATGAAATGAAGCCTTAAGGGACCATGGGACCCCTGCCTTGGACCCACCTGTGGCACTTCCAGCCAGTGTCCATGGAGTCAGGGGAGTCCTGTCTCTCTCTGCACCACAGGGAAACCTTCAAGCCCCTCCATCATCAGAAAGCAACACTTGAGGCTGATAAAAAGGGGTGAAAAACAACCCCCCTTCTTCAGCTGAGCATCCCAGATCCCTCCACTATCAGCAGAGAGAGACAAGCACCATTAGAAGAAATGTAAGTTCATAAAGTCAGGTTTTTGAGGCATAATGTTCTTATCAACCATAGCTGAGATCCCTCACGTTCCTAATTCAGATGTTTATTAACTTCACTTGAAATCATGGGAGTTTTTCAGCCTACATGGGCAACACAGTGTCACAGGGAGAGGAGATGCTCAGAGAGGGTGGGGAGTTTCTAGAGTCACACAGTTAATGGCAAATCTGGGGGTAAGCCTTGGGTCTCCTCCATAAATAAAAACCTTTGACCTGTCGGTGAATCTTTTACAAGGTGCTCAAGATCAGTGGTACCTGACACCCAGGGTTTCCAAATGCTTATTAATGATTCATCTGATCCACTGACCTGAAGCAGAATTAGCTGTGAAAAGCATGGCAAATCCATGCAGGCCTTGCAGGCCTGGTACACTTGTCCCCCAGAAATTTTCTGGTCACGTTTTAAATGAGTCAGGCCTTCCTTTCAGAACAGAGAGAACCAATGTGTTAAAAGTATATGCAAAATAATTGGGGCAAAGTGCAACAGAGGATGGAGCCATCACCATGTTCTGGAAAAATATATCACAAGCAATTTTTTAATATAAAAGGATAATAAGGAAAAGAATTTCTATCACAGGAAAAGATCCCAGCATTGAGTTCACTCCTCTTCTAAGAAGAGGAAATTTGTCCAGTATAGGAGGAAAGTGCTGTCATTTATTAAAAACATTAATTTGCCCATCTCTCCCAGTACCACCAGGACAAACACCTGCCCCTGCCCATGGCAGCTCCTCCTTTCCAGCTCCTCTGGAAAGGCTGTTTGAACATTGTAAACTGCACTAGAACTCTAGCAATCAATTCCCTCCCTAGGAAAGAGGCTGCTAGAGCATCACAGTGTTCCTGGAATGTTTGGAAATACTTGTCAAAACACGACTCTGGTTTCACTGTTAGTTCTATTAACATTCAAACATTTCCCTTGTTGATTAAAGGCATTGGCTCCGTGAAACATCTTGAAGTCAATGCCTACCTGCCTCCTATCCAATTTCTTATGCAACTGCTGCTTTCCACACCACAAATGTTTTTCCCTTAATGGTAAATGAAATTATTTATGCCACAATTACTACACAGAGGCCTTTTAAGGCTGATGGAGGCCAAACCTCCCTGACCACAGGTTGCATTCTTCATTGTGTTTGATCTGGACATGCAGCATGCTGCGTGAGGGGAATCACATTCCTGCAAAAGCACAAGATCCCTGTGGTAGTAATCACTTTATTGTGACAGAGTTGGACATGGTCCCACAAGCCAAGCTGCAGACCAGGAGCTGATATTTGGGAAGGCATTTTGCCTTCCTGGGCTTTGGAATGACTGAGTGTACCACAGGGATAATAACACTTCACTATTCCCTACAGGATTATCTCTGTTTGTAAAACCCTCAATTGCTTTTCCTCTGCAGAGCTGCTGGACATGCACACTGAATACATGTCTGTTGTTTCTTATTTCAAAGGCCACTAAAAGCTGTGGAGTCACCCAATTCTGTAATTCATCCTGTATATTTAATATGCTGATACATGTTTGATCCACCCACCCTACCTCTGCAGCAGAATACACCCAGAGCAGAGTTTGCACCATGCCCTTTGGAAAAATAAAACTACCATGGGAATTGCAGGAAGACAGCCATTCAAATCAGGCTCTAAATGTGGCTGGGCTGATGTCAGACTGTGTCTGCACTGGCTTGAGGGAGCATACAGTCTGTATTAAAGCAGAATTGAGCATGACTGAATTGTCCCCATATTCGAGCTTCCTCCCAAGTAAGTCAACCTTCCACTGAGAAAGAGCTTGCCTTAAAATCATAGCAATAATGACTAATATTGACCATAGTTCTGCTGTCCCTTACAGATGGAAGACCTGAACTTGTATTTATTTTAGGATGTAGCTGCTTGCTCTGAAAGCTCCCAGGACACTCACTACTCATCCCTTTCCCTACCTTGGAGTGGGGCAGACCAGGGGAAAACCCCTGGAGAAAGGAGAGCCACCAGGCAGCACAGTGGGGCCAGGACCTGGGGAAGAGTCCAGTGCGTGTGAGCTCTAAAGGGCTGCAGAAAAGGGAAGTTTCTGTAACCCCTGCTGCAGGTGAGCAGTCAGGGTGGATGGCAGCAGCACACAGCTGGTGCCCTTTGGTGGCCACATCCAGGAGAGAAGACTTCAAGGGCAGCTGTTGGACTCCCAGAAGCTCCTCTTGGCAGTGTGTGATTTCTCCTTGCAGGCAGCAGCCTGCACAGGTAAGGGATTAAACAGGCTGTGGCTTCATTTCAAATGCCCCTCTAAGTGAGGTGCCCTGCTACACCCACAAGTGCAACCCTGCTGCACACACATTTGCCTGAAATATCCTATGTGGCCATGGCATGAAGAGGTCTGGCAGGCAGCAGTGATCTCTGTCTCATCCCCTCCAGGCTCCAGCACACTGCCTTGGTTTACTCCAAGGACAGGCAACACCCAGCCTGTACAGGTGGACAGTGACACCTCTGAGAGCCACTTGTGACCCTGGTGCAGTGCCCTGGCTGCACACACACAGCTGCTCTGCTGAGTCAGCATTATTTCAAGGTCTGATTTTAAATCCTTGCTTCTCACACTCTCCAGAGGCTTGTTCCAGGTATTTTTTCTCTCTTTTTTTTTTTTTTTTTTTTTTTCTCCCTGCTTTCTCCAATTGCCTGCTTTGCTTTCCAGGCTGACAAATTATTTTACCTCTGCCAGCACCTCCCCATACACAGCTCTTGCAGAAGAGATCCAGCGTGCCTCTCCAGTTCACTTCTTCCTTCTTATTTCACCTCAAATAAAACAACTCACTCGTTGCAGAGCCCTCTATTCCTTGTCTGTTCCATGCTGCTCAGTGGGAAACAAATCCAGCAGGATAAGATTTTGTTGCAACCAGCTCACAGAGGGTACAGGCACAGAGGGGTCCTTCACAAGGTGCTTGACTGCTCACAGTGTTTACCCTGACAATCATTTGGATCCTTAATCTTAGCAACAATGACTTTTGAGCTGGAAATTCAATAAACCAGCCTGGAACTGCAGTTCTAAGGGCTGGCTAGCTAATAAAAAGGGGTTTAGCCGTTCCAATGCACCTTATTGATATAAATGGATAGTGACATGAGCTCTGGAAAATGTACCCCAGTGCTGGCATCCACTGATGCTATTTAACCCTTGAATGCTAAGGGTGAACAGCTTGGGATTCTACTCATGCACACTGATACTGACCTCTGAACCAATATTTCAATTCAGTTTCATGTGAGCTCGTAGCATTGGGCTGGGCTGAAGGAACAGCCTGTTACAGCATTGTGAGGCCACAACACTCAGCCTGGCTCACAGGTCAGCTAACAAGACCCAGTTTTGATAAGAAATATTTGGGAATATTTACTTTGTGTACTTAACCTGATATGATTCAGCAACTTATGTGACCGAGACTCTGATCAAACTTGCCAACATATAAAAATTTGAATTAAAGTTTCACCTACTTCAGTGCTCTGCTCCAGCTCAGTCTTGATTCAGGAATTGCTTTCTGCTGGCTGAGGAAGCAGCTCCTGTGAGTATCAGATGTATGAGGGCACCAGACCCCAGTGTAATTTTTGCAAGATCCTTGCTGAGGCCAGCACTGGTACCTGAGCCTTCTGGCTGCCATGGTACATCTGACAGCTCAGATGTACAGGGGGAGCTTCGCACAGCTCAGATGTGCAGGGGGGAGCTTTGCACAGCTCAGATGTGCAGGGGAGAGCTTTGCACAGCTCAGATGTGCAGGGGAGAGCTTTGCACAGGGCACGAGGGGGGCTGCAGGGGAAGGGAAGTGATTGCAGGCTCTCTGACAGCAATGTCATCAAGGCTGACATTGGCATGAATAAAGCCTCTCTCCCTTCATGCCCCTCCAGAGCCTCAGTCACAAGGGCTTTGGGACAAACCTCTGACAGCCTGTCCTGTCCCCATCTCCTGGACAGAGGGGCAGAAGGGACCGCTTAAAGCATTCACACCTGGAGCCAATTTTGCTCCATTTTTTTTGACAGCATCCTTCACGTAACTTAATTTGAGACTATCAACAAGTTGCACTTTCACAGAGAGAGATTAGCAGCCTCCCTCTAATGTAGGGCTTTGGAGAGAGGCACGAAGGGAGGGAGGGAGGGGGTTTAGCCATTCAAATGCCCCCAGGGCCTGCAAGGCTCTCCAAAAACTGTCCCAGGGCAGCCGGTCTCGGTGGCTGAGCCCCCAGTGGGGTCTGGGCAGATGGAGGTGTGTGACAGTGACAGGCTTGGAGCCACTCACTCAAAAAAGGGCAACCACTCACCATCCCTGAGCTGCTGAAAGGGGGTTGATTTTCATCACAGACAGCTTTGGATATTAAGGGGATAAACAAATATAAAGTTCTGGGAAGGGAATTCTTATAAAGGGTAAAAGGAGAACAAACATGTTGGCAGAGAAAGTATCCCTACATGGAGGGGGGTGCATGCTCCTAGCCTGAGGGGGAAGAAAAACTTTGGGGCTAATATATGGCTTATGGCATAACAGTGCTGAAATAAATGCAACTGTGTTGTGCAGGCTTTACTAGCCTATGTACATGGATTTTTTTTTTTTTTAATAGTAAGAAAGTGGCTGAGACACAGTCCAGAGCTGCAGTTTTTGCTGCACAGCACTACATCCTGGGCTCTCTTACAGTGGCCACCACTGTGACAAAGCAGCATCAAGAAATCTGTACTTAATCGGGTCTGTGCTCCCCAACACCACATGAGTGTTCTGCATCGGTTAATAAATGGGAAATCTAAAAATATCCCGCTGTAGGGAAAACTGCAAACCTTGAAGTCCTTCGTACAGGACTATCTCAATACCCATTTGATTTCCTGTTGTAAAGGGCTTCCAAATGTTATAAGCTCTTGGTTTTTTTCCAAATGAAAACCAGTTCAAAACCATTAAAGGGCTGAGCTAACTTGATCCACGGTGCAGACCTTTGCATCTCCCAGCAACCTTAAAACTCTCAGGGTTCAGATCTGCCGTTTCCATCCTGTTACTCCAGGAGCAGCATGAGCATGTTTACCTGACAGAAAGGAACAATCACAGTGGCGCTTTTAAAACTTCACACTCACAGTGTGAAAAAACACACTGATTTCTCATGGACGTTTTTATTTTTTCTGCGAATTTAGGAAAGCTCCTGGTCATCCTTTGCTGCTCTCCTCTTGGAAAATTGGGGTAGTAGTAGTAACAATACTAACACTTACTAGCAATAGGAACAACAATGTCACAACAACAATCTTACCCTGGTGGCTTTACTTGAGAGCAGAATTTGGCTCTGCTTTCGTAATTCTGTCTTCAAAGTAATGACGCCAACAACTCCTTGTGCAGTGTTATAATTATGATACTGTTGTTTTAATTTTTAGTGATTTTCTGGCACCTCCAGCACAGCAGTTATGAAAGCAAACATCGTACAGCTTGACGTGCTGCCAAACCTTCTCTGTGACGGTGAAATAAGCACATTTTATTTATATGTCTGTTTTTCCCTCCATTGTTTTCATTTAAAACCGACGGTGTCACTGGCGAGGGTCTCCGCTGACATGTAGGATTTCCTCGCCGCAGCCCCGTCTCAATGCTTCCCCACACAATGCCACAGTATTGAGATGTCAGAGCCTCTGTGCCTGATAAAGGTGTCAAGAGAGATCCCGGTCGCAGCGACAACTGCGAACGCCGAGCCCTCCACGGCGGCCAGGAGCGATCGCCGCTGTTTGCCCTCGCTGCGAGCCAAACCTCCGCACTGCCCGCCTTTCCTCTGACCCAGAAAAACTCCCCTTGACTCTTATGCAGGTTGGGTTTTTTGGGCCCCTTCTGCCGGGCATTTTCAGCTCTGATAATATCTGCGTCTATTTTCAGCGAATGAGCTGCTGTGTCAAGTGGGATTAAAGCGGAGCTGTGACTTCTCTGTATGAGGCAGCTCAGCTCGCTGTCAGCAGTAACTGATGCATGTCACTTCAGCAACTCGGCCGTGTCGGGGGTCTCTGAGATGGCCACAACACCCCGAACCGTAACTGTGATAGTGACTAGAACACGGTAATCGTAACTGTAAATGTGACTAGATCCATTTAGTCAGACTTTATTAACACAGCTACTCCAGCGGGCAGAAGAGAACACGCGGAGTGGAGTGGAGTCTGTCATTATCCCATACACGCTCCGCAGCGATTATGAGTGCGGGGGACTGAAGTCAGGGTGCTCGAAGCGGGCGGCTTCACTTCGGGGTACAGAGGGGCAGCCATGCAGGGGGAACAGGCTCACGGGCTGACCGAACTGCTGCACGCACAGAGCTGTCCCCAGCCCACGGATCCCCTTCCCGCCGCCTCTCCTCAGAAATCACGCTGTTCCCGGGCCAGCAGAAGGGGACGCGCGGGTGACCGCCGCGGGATCCACCACGGGAGCACCGCGCCAACTTTAATCCCGGTCTGTGGGAAGCGGGTGCCGCTCCCCCCCGCGGGTTGGCGGGCGCCCCCCGCGCAGCCGCGGGGCCGGGCGCGGAGCGGAGCGGCGCGGGGCGGGCGCGGCCCCCCGCGGCGGCGGGGCGGGGCGGGGCGGGGCGGGCGCTCCGGCCCGGCCCGGCGGGCGGGGACATCGCGGCCGCCCCGCTCCGCGCCCGCTGCGCGCCGGGCAGACGCAGGAGCGCCGCGGCGGCGGGCGGGCGGCAGCGGCGGCTCCTGCGGGCGCTCGCTCCCTCCCTCGCTCGATGCGCGGTGCGCGGCCGGCCGCGGGGCTTGCGCAGGTAGGCGCCCCGCCGCCGCTCGGCGCACGGCTTCGCCCGGCCCCCTGCACTTTTTTTACTGCTCCCACCACTTTTTTTCCGCCTTTTTGCTATTATTTTTGCTGTTCCTCCTCCGTGCGGGCACTAGGGGCGGGGGGTTTTCTCGTCCTCCTCCCCGCGCTGAGCGCCTCTCTCCCTCTCCCGGCAGCGCGGCGGCGGAGCGGAGCGGTGAGCGGCAGCAGCATGCGGCGGCCGGGGGATGTCTGAGGCGGGCGGTGCGGCGGCGGCCGCGCTGCCCCGGCGCCGCTCCGGAGGCATGCGGGCGGCCTGGGGCTCCGTCTGGTGCCTGTGCCTGGCGGCGGCCGTCGGCGGGATGCCGGCGGCACGGCGGCAAGGCGGCGGCAAGGCGGCGGCGAGGAGCGGCGGGCAGCCGGCAGGTAAGGGCTGCGCGGCCGCGCACACACACGTGCTCTGCGGGGACGGCTCCGGCCCGGCCGGGTTCGGAGTCCCCGTCGCTGAGCGAGCGGAGTGGGGCGGATGGATGGAGAGCGCCGGAGGCGGCTATGGAGCGGGAGTTACGAACGCGGGGCCGCGGCGCTTCCACCTCGCCGTGGCTCGGGGTAGTCTCAGAGGCGCCCAGGAGGGAACCAAGGGCTTTTAAGAGGATCCCTGTCTGCCAGGAAGCCTCTCCCAGCAAGGCAGTGCATGGGGCACCCCGTGGGTAACAAGCTGGGAAGATGCTTGCCTGCGTGTGTAGCGGCGCATCTTCGGCACTCATCGGGAATGCTCTGACTGCGTGTGTTCGGGTGGGAAAAGTAAGGAGAGGTCATTTATATCCTCATATTGGGAGCAGAAGGGGTGTTGCCACAGCTCCGGGTAGGCACAAGCTGGGTTGCAGCTGAATAAGCGGCTGTGCTGAGAAGGGAAGCGCGTTTCGGGGGAGTCGGCGACGATCTCCCCTGGAGTGGCAGCACCGCAGTTGCAAGTGAAAAAAAGTTAACACGTCGGGCAAAAGCTGGGTTTTGCTTTTTTCCTTCTTCTTTCCAAGTAATATACGGCGGGTTTGAAACATCGTGTCTCTCTGATCCGCCTCAGCTGCTACCTGAGTCCCTGTTTATTTTTCAAAGCTCTTTAATGGAAGGGAGCCCCCTCGCAGCCCCCTGTCCTCCGGTTTGCATGTACCCGGCAGAAAGTTTCCATTGTTCAGGAAAGGGTTTGAAGCCTGTTTGCCAAAAAAGTGACAGGGGAATAAATGGACTTCATGGAGGCTGGGGGGTGGGGGGCATTACTTTCATACCCCTTTTGGTTAAAGCTATAAATCACACAGGGGGCTGGGTTTGTTTTCAAGAAAGTCCTAATAAAACACCAGATTCTTAGTGTAACTCGTTTGGCTCATTTTTCACAGCCAAAAGACTTGATTTATGGGGCAACATCGCGGGGACTTGGTCAGAGCAGATGAGGTCGGTGTGCGGGAGGCGGCGAGCAGCCTGTGCTGGCCACAGGGCTGCGAGTGACAGAAGCGAAGTGTCTGTCCCCAGCTCGCTCTGGCTTAGCCTGAAGTGCGTGTTGGTGCTGTCAGTTCAGCGACAGTCGATCCCATGGGGGTGAGGAGCAACCTCGGTGGCCGCCTCAGTGGTCCCTGGGCTTCCAGCCTCACCTGCAGCCCATAGCTGGGGTCGATGATGTGTTGAAGTGGTGCTAAACCTTTCCCGTGCTCTAAGATAGTTTTGGAAGTTAAAGCTTTGGGACGCTGTTGGAATCGTAGCAAGTGGCACACTCGGAGGTCACACGGAGGGAAACATCCTTCCAGTGATGTCTGTGAAGTGAGTGATGGGTTGGGATTTCCAGGGCCTCCCGTGGAAATCCTCGGGACAGGCTCTCTTCCCGCTCAGTCAGCTTTCTCCAAAGCCAAGGTGGCACTGTCAACTCCTGCTCTGCTCCCTGGAATGGGATTCCTCCCTGAACCAGGAGGGTTCACCCCTAGAAATGTCTTCAAAAGTTGCCCCATCACTGTGGGCTGTTGAAAACTCCTGTGGACAGGGACTGTAAGGGGAGAGACAGCTTTTCAGTGCCAGTGGCCATCCCACCATCATCTTCCACATGCGTGGGGAAGCGTGAAGCCAGCGCTGCTTCCCCAGCCCAAAGCCATCGGCTCTGCGACCCAGAGGGCACCCGCTGCCTGTCCGACCTGGGGGGGAAAAGGTTGTGCAAAAGAAACTGTAAAGAATATAAACCTTCAGAGCCAAGTAAAAACACATTTTACTTTTTCAGCCTTTTTGAATTGAATGGTAAAAAGCAAATTCTTTCTCCTAGTCAAATGGGCCATGGGGTATTGGCTCATTACTGAGGGTTGTTGTTCGCTGGGCTTTGCATTTACAGTCTAAGGCCTTATTTTCCATAAAGGGGCTTGGAAGGATTTTTCCCCAGTGATCTAATTCTCCACACGGGGCTGTGAAGGCTATAACAGCTACTGCTTTGTGCCTATACTCAGCTACATAAAACACACATTGAAGGGAGGCATTCTCGAGGTATGTGTATGTTTGCTAATATGAATACTGGCTATTAGCGGAGGTGGAGGGGGTGCAGGTTTTAACATCTCCGCAGGGAGGTGTTCGGCTGTTGGCAGGAAGGAGGCAGATGGCGGGGCTGTTGCTGAATAGAAGCTAAACTAAAAACACCAGGGGCCTCATCTGGGCTGAGTTTCTCTTCTCTCCCGTTCTCGGGGCTGCTGTAGGAAGAACAATGTCAAATTTCCCCCCTCCCTCCTTTTTTTTTTTTTTTTTTTTTATGAATGAAAGTAAGAGAGGCGAGGCAGGATTGAATGTGTATGTCATTCAGGGGCTATGACAGAGATGATTAGGGAGGTCAGTGAACTCCTTTGCAGCCTTGAGCATGCGGTCACTCTATTCAGCAGCCACAGAATAGACATCAATATAAAAAAGCCCGTCCAATTTGCATTAGTATTCAGATAAAGATATTACTTCGTACGATTTGTGAATGTCAAGTAATGCTGGCTGTTTTCTTAGAGAGCAGCCCAACTGAAACAGCAGCATTAAACTTTTAAGAAATTCTGATAACCAACCATCCTGTCTCCTGTAACTGGCTCTGTGCATGTCTGCACACGGTATATGTGAAAAAGGCAATTTCTGGGCTCTTCAGGGTTTGTGTTGCACTAGTTAGCTGCTGAGGCTGTCTGAGTGCATTGAAAGAGTTGTATAGAGAGCTGCTAATGTTTGATCAGGTTTGTGCGGGAAGGGGAGGGGAGGGGAGAGCTCTCCCAGTCTGTCAGGAGCAGGAACCGAAGTTTCCTCATGCAAGGAGTGGAATTGTCACAAGCAGCTTTTTTTCCATAAAGACAGAACAAGGACCATTTAGGGATTTTGTTTGAATTAAATGGGAGGGCATGTACCAATTCCTGTGACTTTTTTGTGTGGAAAGAAGTAGTGATGTGCTGGCTGCGGTGTTTTTCATGCAGCTGGTGGCAGCTGGGCTCTTGTAGCCTTCCAGCATGAGCTCAGCGAGGGCTCCAAGGTGTAGGGTACGCCGATCTGTGTCACTTTGCTTTGTGTATCTGAGTGTTTCAAAGTTCATCCTGAAATTATAGGGGTATTGAAGCGAGTGCCAAGTGGCACTGGCTGTTCCTGGAGCTGGCCTTGGGGTTTATGCGTTCAAACCCTCTGCAAAGAGTCTCTCGTGTATTGATGGTGCTGCTGATTTTGTGCCCTACACCAGAAATGTTTTAGATTCAGTGGGCAGCTGTGAGTGATAGTTTTGAGATTAAAACTTGATCCATTTGTTCTCATGAACAGTAGCAGTTAAAGCTAGTTAAGTCTTTAATATTGAGACTAGCATGTTGTGCTATATGCAATAAAATAAGAGGACACAAATAAAAGATGATGAAACATCACTTCTTTAAAAAAACTATTTCTTACCTTGCAAATAGTGAACTAGAAACTGAACTCTGTTCCAGTGCAGACATGGACTCAATATATTCAATAGCAGCTGTATAACATGATCCCTTCTACACCTACTGACAAGGGTCACTCCAATTAAATCTGAGGATTTTTTCTTTTAATAAAGACTTTATTATCAACTGCTGAGTCGGAAATGTGATGAAAGTAGATCTGAAAATTGTGTAGCAAAGTGTTGATCTGCTAATTAAATTATGCAATTAAAGTAAGCCGCTCTAACTGGCATGTTAACTTTTACAACTCCCTCCAAAACAATCCTCAGTGCTATTTGGGAAGGTGAACCTGTCCTGAAGCCTGACTGAACCTGGGTTTTCAAATTAGGTGAACACCAAAGAACTCTCGATTATGGCATTCCCACTGTATCCAGACCATTTCCATACGGTGGGACCCAGTCTAAAGGTTGCACAAAGCTGAAATTCTTCATAAACCTGGAGGAGGGTTCTCCCCCCACACCTTATAAGGCTGAGAAACAAAATTTTTCCTTTTAAAATAACAGTGAACTTTGATATCCACCTGAATGCTTAGAAAGCTGTCCTTTTGAATACTTACTGTGTACATCTGCTATTTACTTAGAGATCCTAAAGGATAGGGAATCAGCCTGGTTTCTGAGCAATTTAAACAATTTTCAGTTTATAAAAGCTTTGGATCAAGGTGTTTCTGACAGTGATCTCTTGTTGGCATGCAGAGCTGTGACTGAAGACATTTGCTGCACCTTAATTTTAGCTAAGGTTAGGGCATGGCCTGCTGGTGGCTTTTTCTGGTTGGTCATTGAAGTGTGCAGGAGCCTGAGCCTGAGCATGAGCCATTAGGTTTCATGGAGAAGTGGCTGTGTTGTCATGATGGTTTACCTTTTGCAATTTTTACTATATATAAGGTAGACCCATCAGGCTTATAACAAATTCAGATATTTATACTGAAAATTGAGTTGAAATTCCCTCTGCAGTTTTTCCCAGCTCAGCTGAACCTGATACACAGCTAAACAATGAATCTGGCTATTTTTCTTCTGTTTCCCTGTTTGAATAGATTTCTGTCTACGTGCTTGTAACTTTTCATGTGTCCTGGGAGTTTGTCTGACTCTGCATATCTGTTTCTTCCCTTTTTTTCTGACCCTTAAAAAATACTCCAGCCTTGAAATTGCCTGCTGACTCCCAAGCCATTGAATGGAGTTGTTTGATGTAGCTGTTTCAGTGTTTGCCATTTCATCTCTTTTAACAGTGATTAGTGATAAACTTGATTGTACATGTACCAGACTGTGTGCCAGAGAGGATGGTGCCTGCTAAAAGTTTGCCTTGCACTGGGTTTTTTCAGCAAATGGGACTCTGGTTCAGCACAGCCACTAGTGGTATGTGGCAGCAGGCAGCCCAGACTGTAGGAGGAAAGCACCTGAAAGCACCTCTCTGCAAAGGCTGGGCTAAAATCTTCTCTGAAGATGCATACAAAGCCAAAAGCACCTTAAAATACCTTGTTACACCCTCAATGTTTTTTCCTTGGCCTCCTACATAGCTTGTCAGTTCAGCCATTTCCCCTCTTTTGGCTGTTTATCTGGTGGTCTTGTTAAAAAAAACCCTTTTTTCTCTGAGGTAAAGCTGACTCCCCCAGTTTCTCCCTTCTCATACACCCAGAGCTCAGGTTGCCAAGTGCCACAGTGTGATTCAAAGCTCTATATGTGTGAAGAAGGGCTTTTATTCCTGGTGTGCTTACCCCTAAAGTATCTGCTCCTTGGCTTGAATGACCAGGAAGTTTCTGCAGTATCAAAAGCAAACAAGAACTGTGAGATATGGGCTGAGTAAAACCTTTAGCAAACTTGGTAGTTAAAATGTGAAAGGTAATCAGATGTAAACCTGCCCTATTATTCTGATAGGCTATCAGGGCTTTTGCATTCAGGTGAATAGGAACTAGCCAGGAATAGATAAACCAATTTTTTTTTTTTTTTTTTTGGTGCAGTGACACTCGCATTACTCAATGTAGCAAAGCTGTTTTTGAAGAATAGCAGCACAGTCAAGTAAGAAAATATTTCTCCAGTCACTGCTTCAGTTTCAGATGTATTAATCTAAAAAAGGGGTGGTATTTATTGCAGAGATGGAGGGTAGATCTAGTGCGCTCTTCTTGCTTTCTCAAATCCAGAGAGCAAGGCAAGATAACGAGCTGGTTAAATAAAAAGGTTATATTGAAACTTGGAAGTAGATCTCTTTATCATGCAGAACTGTATGCAAAACAATTTCCATGTGCTTACATGTTTAGCATCTGTGAGATTTTGGGGCTGTGCCATTTCTGCAGGTTGTGAGGGGTTAAAAGCATTAATAACTCAAGTGAGAAGGGTTCCAAGTTTTTGGGTGAGGAAGGGATGGAGCCCAGGGCTGCTCTCTGGGAGCAGGCTCTGCTCCACAGGCTGCTGTGTGTGCCAAAGGCTCTTCCCTGGGAGCATCACAGCACCAGGACCTGCTGGTGCACTGCTGTTTGCAGCAGCACAGCCAGGGGTGTGCTCTGACCTGCTGAACCACCTGCAGATGTCACACTGACACATGGCAGCATGCTGGCTTGCATTTTCTCCCCTCATTTCTTTTTTGTCCAAGCAGCCAAGCCATCGGTTAAATTCCTTGAGTATGAGGCTTTTAGGGAAAGACAGTAACAGGCAGTGATAGTGCACTATGGCATGCCAGAACCCTCCGGAGGTGACTTCCCAACTGTTGCTTTTTCACAACTGATAAAAGTGTTTGTGAGTTTATCTTCATTTAAAACTTTTGCCCTGGAAAGTGAAGCGTTTTAGAGTTGTGCCTTGATTTCACTGAGCTACCTTGTGGTGTTCACAAGGAATCTAAATCACTGAATTATTTCAGCTGATGTAGTTTAATCAGTAGAGTTTTGGAGACCAATGCTGGGTTATAAGGATTGGACTATTATCCAAAAGCAGTGGATTTTAAGCATTTTGGAGTTGACCTGGCTCGAGCTGGGTGTAGGGGAGGCAGCAAAAGAGCTGGGTATTGCTTAGGGGCCAGACCTTGTGGGGATGTGGTGCGTGGGTGGGTTCTCATGATGCCAAGAGGGTGTAAAATAACAGGCAAGAAGGGCAGGACTTCACTGTCAGAGCTCCAAGGAGGGTGCTGAGGATGAGAGCATCTCTGATGCTCCTCTTACAAGAGGCAGGTGGCACTTGGCTCTGTGAAAATGGGATTCAGGCATGGTCCTTGTAGCAGGATCATGTCCCAGGAGCCATCTGGGCCCCTGTGTTGCTGGTGGTGCCTCTGCAGAGGGGATTTCTGGGGGTTTTGCTGTGGTGTGTGGCAGAGGAGGTCATGTGAAGCCCTGGAGCTGTTTCTGTTCCACAGGGCACCGCAGGGTAACCAGCATCACCCTGAACTGACAGCTCACCCCCTCTTGCTCACTCCCCCTGGGGAAGGTGAAATACACCTCTGTGAAGGCTTTTCTTTGGAGTAAAAAAGGAGCTACAGGAGATGTCTCAGGATCCAAATGATGAGGCCAGCCTTTCTCAACCTTCCGCTTTCCCTGTCAGAAAACTGAAAAGATGCCAAGAATTAGATTTTTGATTTTATTTTGATGCTTGACAGAGCCTGTAAAGATTCTTCACAGCAAATCTGGCTCCCAGTTTGGAGGGTCATTGCTTTCTTTAGGGGTTTTGCCATTCTCTGCTTCTTGTCCTGTAAAAATAATAATGAGGTCCTGATCTTGTGCCTTTTGAATCCTAGGCAAAAAAAGCCCCCATTGATTTCCAAGAGAGCAGCCTGAAGCTCTTCACAGTTCGTGGTGGGAGCAGCTATTTAGCATAAGCAGGGATTGTTTGGGAAGTTTTCTAATGACCCAAACATTTTAACAAGCAGAGGAAACTCTGGCGAGTAAAAGGGCTCCCAGTTTGGGGGTGGAGGTCCCTGGAAATGGCTTTCAGTGACCTCCCATTCCTCTCTATTTCTCCCAGCTGTAACACAGACCTTCACTTCCATCTTCTTTCTGTAACTCCAGCTTCGATGGGAGCCCGTGGCAGTGTCACAGCCCAAGCTAAACAGCGGTGACAGCCACCCCCCAGCTGCCTGTGCCTCTGTGGGGCTGAGCTGCTGTGCTGCCCACTGGCCCCTCCTGCCCCATCCTTGCTGCTGTTCTATCAGTGTTGCCAGCATCAGCCCCAGTGCCATGAGCTGCAGGCAGCACAGTGCACAGCAAAGTGTTAATAATTTCCTATTAATAATTCTGTGGGTGAGCCTGAGCCCTGGGACCCTGCCCCACACAGGAGCCCGTGGAGGAGCTTTCCTGGCACTTCCTGGGCAGACAGAGCACAAGAAGTTTTCCCACAGGATTCAGGATTCTTCTTTTTTATTTTTTTTTTTTTTAACCCCACTTTCATGGGTGAGACTCAAGTAAAAGCAATTCCCTCCCAGCAAAATACTTGTGTGGAGACTGTAGGGCCTGAACTAACTGGTGATTTCATTTTTGTTTGAAATTTTTTAACTTCTCTCTATAGATTTCCCCCAGGCAAGCATTTTGTTTCTAGGCAGTAGCAGGATCTGTGTGAGATATGCCAAGATGTGCCTTGGGAGATGGGAGTCTCACAGCTAAAAGTGAAGAGGAGAAACCAATTGCAGAGAGAAGGTTAAGGAGTTCTGAGTGTGCCCTGACAATTAGCATGTTCAAGTGAAGATAAATCCTCAATGAGCCTTTCTTTAATTAAAAGAATGATTGGAATTGGCCATAGTATCATCTCTCCTGGTCAGTGTCATGAGTATCTGTATGAATAAAGCATTTCTGAGGAGGGAGAGAAGCACCAGATTTTAATCTTCCTTTGGTAGCCGATGTGTCTGCCTTTTGCAAGGGCACATTTCTCCCTGTCTTGGAGTACCCAGGCTTGTTGACAGTAAACAACTGTCACTTGGCAGTTTATGAAAGAAGAATGTTTTAAGAAAACATGTCCAGTTTAAATAGTTATGTTAATAGGCTGGGGATTCATGCAGAACTGAGGGGATCTGGTAAATGGAGGTACATAAATTAGCTGGCATTTAGAACCATAGGATCGTGGATTGGTTTGTGTTGGACAGGACCTTAAATATCACCTTGTTCCAACCTCCAGTACTCACTGTGTAAGAAAAAAGCTGAATGCAGCGGGGGGAGAAAAATAAAAAATACTTTTCATTTTTACAGTCAGTGTGTTATGCATGAATTCACAGCTTTCTGTGAAAGCATAATTTTTTTTTTTCCAAAGAAAATTCCGAAAGCCTCTTCCTTCCAGCATGTGGTGGGTTGGGCCTGGGAGGCCCCTGGGTGGGATGAGCTGCAGGGCTGGGACCCCAGTGCTCCCACTGAGTGCCCCAAATGCTGCTCCCAGCTCCATTTGGGCTTTGCAGCTGCCCTGCCTTGTGCTCAGCCTTTGCCTCACAGAGGTGGTCACAAGAGGAGGCTGCAAGAAAACTTTGCCTCCTGATTTATGAATTGATGAATTACAGAAAGGAAGGGGTGGGGTGGGGAGTGGGGGAAAGTAAGGAACAGCAGATGGTGTCCTCTCTGCATCCCTGCCCGAAGTTGCTACAAATCCATCACCCACCTTCTTTTGGGTTAAACCCTGCTGGATGTAGTGAGAGATGAGTGAGTGCAAAGTGTTTGTTCCAGCTCAGCCCAAAGTCATCACTGTCAAAATATAATGAATGGGGGCCTGGTGTCAGGCACTTGAAATCTGTAATCAAGCATAAAAAATATGTTTCAGGCTTTCCAGGCTCCTGGTTCACCCAGCTTTGGAAGAAGGGTGTAAGTGGCTGATGGGGGATACTGCCTTAGATTTGAAGATACTGGGTAAAACCACTCTCCTGCACTCCAGCTGCCCTCCTGGGATAGAATATAAATATATTAAATACCGTGGAGTTTAAATACAGAGTACTGTGTTACAGATACCCCAGGCTAAAAGAAAGTACCTCAGAGAGGGGCATCTTGATAGCAGCACCTTCTGCCCTTGTTGCAGTTAGGGCAGGAGAGCTGGAGAAGCAAATGGGAACCACCAGAGTTTTGACAGAAGAGTCCCACTCAATTTTCTTTTGCCCAGTGGTTCAGTTAGTATTGCCATTATTTGAACTAGGAGCCAAAGGAAACCCAAACACGAAGCTTCCCACTACAGAAATGGTTTGCAATCTGCCCAGGCAAAAAAGGAAAATAACTCCTGGAAAGTGTTAATGGAGTTGTGCTGGGGCTCCAGCCTGTGAATTATTTAGTGAAGGAATGAGATTTCTGCCTCATTTTGAAGTGCAGGCATGCTGGCATCTTGACTTTAGGGAGGCAGTGGGCTTCTGCATTGCAAAAGCCTTCATGAAGGGAAGCACAGAGGGGGCAGCAGGGGTTCTCCTTTGCCCTGTCTCCCTCAGTGCAGGGACAAAAAGGGACAGGTTTGTGCCCACCCTGTGGTCTCAGTGATGGGTCCCTGCCTGAGCCCTGGGTCTGGTGGCCCCACGCCCTGCAAATCCTTCCTGTGAGGAGTCACTGCATGCTCTGAGCAAGATTGTCCTGTGGGTGGAATGTGTTAGTCCTGGCAAAAAAAGGGCCTGAAACCTCCTCAGGTGCTTTCAAAACACATGTAAATGTTTGAAGTAGAGGTTTTCTCCCTCTCTGTCCCCTCCTCCCAGTGCATTGCAAATGAAGTGCAGACAAGAGGTGCAGTCTTTGCAGCAATAACTTAACCCAGTGTTAGAGCCCAGCTGTTTTGGGCATGAGACAGAGCAGTTGGAGGGGTGACAGAGGATGTCTCAGGCCAGGCAGGAAGAAAAGATGACCCTGGATTAGCCACCCACCCCTGGAAAGGGAGTGGAGGGGACAGCATGCTGTGTGCAGCTCTTGCTCCATTTATGGGTTATGCATCAAGGGAGGTTGTCCAGCTTCATGTTTTCATGAGTAATGCACAGTGATGGTTCATCCCACCCAAGGGAGCATGGCAGGAGCTTTGGTGCCTGACTTTCAGACAAATGCAGCCTGTTAGTGGCTGCTGGGCTCAGTTTTTATCATCTCTATCTCCTACCTGGCAGAGAGCTGTTTTCTTCCTCCCTTGCCTGATGCAGTGACCATCTTTGGCATGACAGCAGCATCTATCTAATTCTTAGAGGCTCATTTGCACAGAGAAGAATTTATAAGTGTTTCTGGTGGGGAAAGGAAAAGCTGGGGAAATGAGAGTCAGAAGGATGGGGAATATATCCCAAAGGGCCTGTGGAAGGTCCCTGGTTCATGCAGGTAGGACCAGCCACATCCTCTTGTAGGAAGGTGGAAATAGCCCTCTGAAGAGAGTCTGCATTTCCTTACAGCAGCACTAAAATATCTCTGCACAGAGGGATCTACCCCGCTTCTGGAAGTTCTGGATCCTAATGTGGTGCAGGTTGCAGATGATTATTTGGGAGCCCTAAAACTGCTTGAAGGCAGTGGGAACCAAGACACGCATGACTTCCTTGAACTCTCTCTTAATTTGTAAAGTGGAGTCCCAACCCTGCTGTAATAGATAGGGTTACAGGAGACCATTAAAAGGTCCCTCCTGGTGAACCTGATGCCCTGGTGCTGCTGCTGGAAATGATAAACCTCTGCATTCAGGTTGGATGGTATGCCATGCCCTGAGTCTATGTGCCTATGCATGGGAGCTGGTGAGTCCTGCTAATTTAGGGATTGTTTTCCAAGTCTGTTTTCTATAACCCTGTAGACTTAGTACAAATAAAGAACTGACTAAGTTTCCTGTGAGAAGCGCAGAACAAACGCGAAGGGTGGGATTTTAATGCAGAAAGGTGAAAACACAAATGTATACAGAAACAGCAAGTCAAACAAGCTGAAAAAATATTGTAAGGTTGATTTAACAGAGCAGTGAACTCAAAGCTGTCTAATCCCTTTAGCAGCTTTCTTTAAAGAGGAGAAATAAAAGAATTTTTGACATTACTTTTCTTTACCATTTCTCTCAACTCTTTCTAATAATGCTGAAGGATAAGACTTGAGTTTAGCACAAGGACAAAGTGTTGCAGCTTTAGTTAGAGGTGTTTTCTAAATAACAAAATCTTAGTTTGTCATTCATGATGTTAAAGTGGATCAGACTTCCTGAAAGGAGATTACTGTTAAATTTCTCCAATTGGGGTACCTGGCACCTAAATCTGGCTTGAGACTCTGAAATAACAAGCTTGGTTTTGAAAGATGCTGAGCCAGGTCAGGCTCTGCATTTAAATCGTTTAAGCACTCTCAGAATCTGGCTATTCATTTTGATGCATAGATATGGATTTCTGGGCTTAATCACCGACCTTTGCATTTCAAATGTTTGACCTTTGTTTTCTTTACTAAGTATGCAGACAGAGTGGCCCCCAAATTATTATTATTTTTCCCTTTTACACAGCTGAAAACGGCCAGCAGAGAAGACTTGAAGTTCTGCATCTTATTACTGAGAAATAGGGATCTTTGAAAATAGCATTTTATGTTACTCAAGGGAAACTTGCAAAAAGGGGAATATTTTCTTATTTTCATTCACGTGAACATGATCCTTCATATATCTAAAACCCACAATCAGCTGGAAAAAAACCCACCCAAACTACCCTAAACCTTTGCCCTCTCTTAATCCCTGTACAAGAGGGTTTTTTTTAAGATGTCCTTTTCTCCCCCCTGAAATAAAGGCAATTGATAGGCTTATAAACAAATACCAAACATTAAGTCCTAATCTCCATATAGAGGAGCCTGACCCTTTTTATGGAGAGAGAGGGTAGAGGGAGGAAACAGGGCCAGGAGTTTCAGGTTTAATGCTTATTAAAGTTTTAGTGGGTGGGAAAATGCAATCAATAAATTTTGTTTAATGCCTCAAAACTGGTGTTAGTTTTCACTAGCTACACCGGAGAGTAGTTTTTATTTTGAAACTAGGACACTCGTAGTTGGAATGACAATTAATGTGGAGTGAATATGGTCCCAGTTGGAAGCCGGTTTTTTGAATAGCATGAGAACTCCCCCCACCTCCCTGCCTTGGCTCCAAAGTGGGGTAGCTTCCGTTTTTAATTAGCAAACCCGGCAAAATTTAGCTCATTGTGTCTTTCTGATCCTTTGGCCCAGTGGATAGCTTGGGTTTCTCCATCTTGCTGTCTTGAGGCTGTTCTTTTTATTTTTTTTCCTTCAGTTTTGGCGCGGGAAGGAAAGGGGGGCTTCAGGATACTTAGGATTAAAGTCATTGTTTGGGGGTATTTGCAGCCAGCTGCCTGCATTAAATGAAGATTAGAGGAGTGCACATTAAAAGTGCAAGGGAAATACAGAGGACCTGGGATTTGGGAGCTGCATAGCTGTGAACCGAAGGGGAAAGGTTGAGGCTTTATGGCAAATTTTTTCTGATGCCATGTGATCTTAAAGCCCACTTCAGAAACATCACAAGTAGCTTCCTGGGCAAAACTGGCTTGGGAATTGGAAAGGAAGCAGGAGCATTTGCATCCCATAGAAAGTTCCTCTGAGGTGAACCTAAACTTTTGAACCTGGGAATTTTTATGAAATACCTTATGTATTTCATAAAAATTCATCTGCAGATGAATTGAGAGGTGGTGAAATTTGGATAGAACTGACCAAGTAGCTGAAAGCCCACCCTGGGGGTCAAAGCTCCAGAAGGATTTTTAGGAAGGAAATGAGAGTACAGAGAAAGAGCCCAGGAAAAAAATAACCAGAAGAATCATTCAGCAGCATTATAAGAAAGTTTAAAAATATTTCCGAAGATACATCTGCTCTCCTTTTGCTGTGCTTTGTGCAGCAGTCATTTGTGTAAGCTGTGTCCTTGTAGCAAACTCTGCTAATTCCTTGGGCCGTGTCACCTACAAAATCCTTTGAGGTACCCTGGAGTAGGAGGGGTGCTGTGGTGCACCGATGCTGAAGAGCACAGGTTTCACCAGGACCTCCACAGTTTGGCAGGACCAAGTTCTGCTCCAGTGGCGTTTGGGGCAAGCTTTGCCCAGTCTGTTGGGATGCTGGGAAGCCTCGTCCTGTGCCTCAGTTTACACAGCTGCTGCCACTGGGTTTGAAAGGGCTCGTGGTAGTTGCTTGCTTGCTGCAGTGATGAGGGGTTTTTGGACTTCCTCAGGCATGTAGAGCAGAAATGTAAAACATCAGCTGCTTTGTGGTGGGATCTGTCTGTCAACATCAAGCTGGGATGCCCCTGCTGTGCTGAGCAAAAGCTGAGGCCAAGTTGGCCACTGCTCCTCAGAGGCAGCAAGAGGCAAGGCACCAAAAGGATGAAAACACAGTCTCTTGTGCTCCCCAAGGATCAGCCCAGGGAGTTCCATCACTGCCTGGAGCAGGGAGCAGTGTGGGCTGGCCATGTTTGGCACCAGGCCTGGTGAGGTGGTCTGTGCTCATGGTGGCATGCAGCTGCAAGGGTGTGCTCATGGTGGCATGCAGCTGCAAGGGTGTGCTCATCGTGGGATGCAGCTGCAAGGGTGTGCTCATGGTGGCATGCAGCTGCAAGGCTGTGCTCATCATGGGATGCAGCTGCAAGGGTGTGCTCATCGTGGGATGCAGCTGCAAGGGTGGGCTCATGGTGGCATGCAGCTGCAAGGGTGTGTGCTCATCATGGGATGCAGCTGCAAGGGTGTGCTCATCATGGGATGCAGCTGCAAGGCTGTGCTCATGGTGGCATGCAGCTGCAAGGGTGTGCTCATGGTGGCATGCAGCTGCAAGGGTGTGCTCATCATGGGATGCAGCTGCAAGGCTGTGCTCATGGTGGCATGCAGCTGCAAGGCTGTGCTCATCATGGGATGCAGCTGCAAGGGTGTGCTCATCGTGCCAGGCTGGGGCTGGTGTCACCCCACCGTGAGCATGGGCTGCTGAGCATTGATGCAGCTCATTGCTGCCCTCCTGGAGGAAAGCACAGGGACTTTGGCACCTGGGAGAGCTGGAGCCATCTGCATGGGCATCCTTGAGCAGGAGCTCTCACAGCCTGGGGACTCAGCGTGCCCATGCTGCCTCCCATCTGCTGCTCCCTGTCTTTGGGGACAGTTCATGAAGTGGAGACATTTCATATCAGTTCTTTTATTTCTCTAAAACAAGTTCCATTCTAAGTTCAAAAAGTTCAGTGCAGAACTCTGAGCTGACTAGATACATACAAGGGGTGTTTGCTTCCCTGTTTTCAGTGGGGAACCGAGTGTTTGCTTGTACCACCTGGCCAGATTTTAGGGAAAACTCCCCATCACTGCTTGTTCTTTTAAGCCAGCAATCCCCAGCTGAAGGCTTGGGATCAGTTCTGGGCTCTCAGCAGCAAGCAAAGCTTCGTGCCCCTTGGAGGGGTTTGCATTCCCATCTTTTTAGGTGTAGCCAGGAGACCCCTTTGATTTGCTCTCTGGTGGGTTTTTTTCTGTCCTCCTCAGGGCTTCCAAGTGTCGGAGGGAAATCTTCCTGGCCAAAGTGTTTTTGTAACTGTTTTAGCTTTGTGACAATTTATTTCTTTAAACTCTCTGTGCCTGAATTGGGTGATCTATGAAAACAGTCCATTAAAAGGAGGATACTGTAGAGTCCTGATGAATCCTGTTTTCTACTTGGCCGATGGAACAGAAAGCTAATTGCCAGTAGTAAATCCATTCAAAGGAGAGCTGGAGGGAGGGAGAAAAGCTAATATTCCTCCTTGAATGCCATTTAATCTCTGAAACCTTTCATGCAGATGTAAATTAGGATTTGCACAACAGAGTCAACAGTTGCTCCCTAGATAAGGCAGATTTGTAACATCTGCTTTTTCCATTTTGGAAGCTCTTCCAAAGTCGGGGATAGCCAAGCTAAACAGTAGAGATTTTTTAAATTCCTTTCCATAATCTCTTGTTTATAAAGAAAGCTGCATATGACAGAACTAAACCTAGTTATTGTTTTGCTAATTCTCTAGGAAAAAGGTTTGCTTTTTTCCTAAAACAGATCTAAGAAAACCCCCATAGGGTTTTAACACAGTGCAGTTACTTGTTAATGTCTTTGAAAGAAATGTCTGGTAACAAATGCATAGGCCACTGCAGTGCAAATACAGTATAAACAGTCTACTTTGCATTATTATTATTATTATTATTATTATTATTATTATTATTATTATTATTATTATTATTGCAGCTGGTTTAAGCTTTTCCAGGAGAACTGCCTCCTCCCAAACACATGCAATGTAGGAAAGATGAAGTGGTACCTTTGGGTGATCTGGTCTAGGGGAAGATGTCCTTGCCCATGGCAGGGATGTTGGAATGAGATCATGTTTAAGATCCCTTCCAACACAAACCATTCTGTGGTTCTATGATTCTGTGAAATAATGGAAGCAAACCTTTTCCAGATATGATTATCTAAAGACATATTTTTATATCACAGTTTAGACTTCTACAGATACAGATATTTTATTTCTGGGTGTGAGCCCCACTGAGCAGGGGAGATAACCCAGCAAAAACACTTTGGGAGGTGATACTGCTTCAGCAAAGCATCCTGTGCTGCTGTGATTGCCAGAGCAAGCCCCTTCTTCCCAGGATGGCTGCAGCTGGCACTAAGTGTGGTGCAAGAGGGGTCTTGACCCCACAAGGGGGAGAGGAGCTGGGGAAGAGAAAAAACAGAAGGTTTTCTATAATACTTTTTATTTTATAAATAATAGAAAAATATGTACACAAAATACTTTATATAATATCATGCATGTATTTGATATATTTGCTGTGCCAGGCTGGTGAGGTGCCTTTTGGGGTGACAGGGCCATAGCCAGAAAGGGATGTTCCACCTCTGGCACATCACATCTGTGCAGAAAGGAGGGGAAGCTGTGCCCTGCATAAAGCACTGCCAAATATATATATAAATATAAATCAATAAAAAACATATAAAAGATATTTATGTAGAAAAAAATATATAAATGTAAAATATATATAAAATATTTATTTATAAATATAAATAAATAAATATATATGTATGTATGTATGTGTGTGTGTGTGTATGTATTGCATGGTTCCTATGGGGAGGTGACACTGATGCCACTTGTCACTTTTCCTGGCTGCTTTTTAGATTTACACAGATCCTAAATGAACAGTATTTGGCAAAGAAAGTATTTTATTTCCCTTCTGGGAAGCTTGCTTTTCCCAGTGCAGAAGTCCCAAGGTGAGGTAGGGAAGGGACTCCATCCCAAGAACAGACACACAGGTATTGTGGAAAACACCTGAATATTATTCAGTGGGTGAATAATACTCAGTTAACACAGGTAGGACACTTATTTAGGATCAACCAGGGCTAAATAGACAGGACACAGTGCTGGTCAGAGTCTGGAGATAGTGTACATGCTCTTTGCCACCATGGCTGTGTTCATCCCCCTAATGCTGGAGGTTTTCATACACCTCCAGCAATTATCCACCAGCTATCCCAGCTGGCTGGGACCATGATCCCCTGGGAATGGGATAACAAACTCAACAGGAGAAAGCTCTGGCATGGCTGTTGCTCTGTGATCCTATAATGTATCCTGTCACGGTGGATTTGGTGCATCAAAATACATAGAACAAGAAACTATTTCAGATTAACCTGATGAGAGAAATGCGTGGAGCGCTGCTGTCTCTGTGCTTGTTAACGTGCCAGATACAGCTTGTCCAGCTTGAAAAGGGAAAAATATGATCTGCTTAGTGCTGAGCCTCAGTCCATTCCAGCACTGGCTGTGGAGCAGTCCTGGAGAGCCTCTGGGTGGGTTGCTGGGGCTCAGGGTGGGGTGAGGAATCTCCTGCTGGTGCTACAGGAGGTTGTGTGCCTCAAGTGCTCTGTGGGGCAGTCCCAGTGTAGCCTGAGCTGTGGTGGATGCTCCCCTGCTGCAGGATCTCCACTGAGGGAAAAGGATGATGGTGATGGGGAATGCACGTACCCCACCAGAGCAGACTCCTGAACACTTCAGTGCTTCAAAAAGTAGGGCTGTGGGAAGTCATTCCCAGGGAAAAATTAAAGGTGAAGAGAAAGAGATTTTCTGGAGCCAGAACCCAGCACCCTGTGAGGTGACATGGGACCATGGGGCTCCCTCACCCCTCACTGTGAGCCTTTGCTGCCCAGCAGCAGTCCTCAGCAGCATGTGGAAATAGTCCCTGGCACCCAGGAGGGCATCAGGCAGCCTTGAGGTTGGCTTGGATTTTCTGGGGGCCATAAGCAGCCCAGGAGTAGCCCACCACCCTCCACCTCCTCCTCGTCCTTTTGTGCCTGAATAAAAAATAACTTGGGAGCTGCATGCGTTAAAACCAAAATAAAACATTTCCAGGCTCAGCCAGAAACAAGTATTGATGTCTGAGAGGAGCAGACAGCTGATGGAAATACTGACACACTTAAGTACTTGGAGCTGTGAACCACACAGAAAGTGAATTATTGCTGGGATGAGCCAAGCAGCCATGGAGATGAAGTATCTTATCCTTATAAGTGAATACATACAAAAGCATTTCAGCATTGCTGGGCCAACTGCTCCTCATTGTGGAAGGTGTTTCCAGCCAGTTGCTGCCTTTTTGCTCCTCTGAACAGCTTAAAAATGGTCTCTTTCTCTGTTGTGTGTTTTTTTACGAGCAGTGATGATGCTGCAAGTGCTGATCTTCATCAGATGCATCTCTTGGTGGTTCTCAAGTCATTACTGCTTTGGCTAAACTAATAATTTGTTGAGTTTCAGTCATACCTTGGGAGCCCACAACCCAGATTGCCTCTTTCTCTCAAAGAACCTGTTACAGCTGCAAATGTGTTAATCCCTGCTCTGCTGGCAAGTGTCAGAGTGGGATCCTGTAGCCCCTACAGGGTTAACTCCCTGGTAATTTATACTTGTGTGTCCTGGTTTAATCCTCTCTGGGAACTCAGCCCCACACTGCAGCTTGCTCACCCCAACTCGGAGGATGGAGGAGAGAATTGGAAGAGTAAAAGTGAGAAAACCACCCATAAGGGTGGTGATGAAGACAGTGTAATAAGAGAAGCAAGGGCTGTACACATAAGCAAAGCAGAACAAGGAATTAGTTCACCACTTCCCCAGGCAGGTGTTCAGCCCTCCCCAGGACAGCCAGGCTTCCTCATAGGGTGACTGAGAAAGACAAATGCCACCACCCCAAAAAATTCCCCTTCCTCCTTCTTCCCCCAGCTTTATTGCTGAGCACGGTGTCATGTGGCCTGGAATATCCCTTCAGTCAGCTGGGCTCAGCTGTCCTGGCTGTGTCCTCTCCCATTTTTTTTATAGCTGGCTTCAGAGGGGGCAACTTCATGTCTCCTTCATGTCTTGGTGTCTCAGGTTGAAAAGGTGTTGGTAACACCAGGCACATGCAGCTGGAGGGCAGGAAGGAGGTGCTGGACTCTGGCCACCCTGTGGGAGATGTGAGCTTTGCCTCCCTGCTTTGAAGTCCTGCTGTTTCAAGCATGGAAATGAGACTGTCTCTGCTTTCAGATTTATCTTTGTACTTGAAAGCTATATAAGGAGTGAGAGTAAAAATTGGTTCTCCAAGGTCACGGTTGGAAAAGTGCTTAAAAGCATTTGAGTGCCCATTTAAATACTTTATGGAGATCTCACATTTGGGTCCTGTTTATTTTTTAAGCCATAAGTATATAAACAAAAGTTTGGAAAACAGTTTACAGAAGTGAGATTAAGACCATTTGTAGTGTTCTCCTTTTAATTCATTGCTACATCTACCCCAAGATTATTCCCAGTCAGTACAAATGAAGTCACTAGAACCAAACTTTGCATCACAACATCTGCTGGGGAGATTAAAGGTAGAGATGCCAAAATCAAGTTGTCAGAAACAAGAGATGCTGCCTCATCCCACAGAAGAAGCTTGAGACCCCAGTCCATCTGCTGAGTCTTACTTTCCTCTTCATTCCAGCATTCCCTGTATACATTTTATAAAAATTCTTTGTTTCTTTGTCATTAACCCAGGTTCATTATGGTTTTTGAAAAAGAGTTATTTCCTTTTAAACAGCTAACCAGTACAGTTTGGGCTGTGCTTAGTCTGGGCTTGTTCCTGTTCAGTAGGTTTATAATACAAAAGCCAAAATATACAAGGCTTGATCGTCTGGCAAACAGCTTTGGGAGAACTGTGTTTTGAGTGGAGGAGTTGTGCAGTTGTGTGGGGTTTGTTTTCCAGTAGATGAAATTAGCAAGAGGTTCCATCAAAGTTAGACCAGTACCCAGTCTTGCAAGTGCAAAGCTGTCCACAGGGCTTTTTAATGTGAAGCCAAGGTTGATAACAGTGAAAAAAGTCCTCATAGTCTAGAAGAAGGAAGAAAAAACTTGAACATTTAAACCAGAATATTTCTTGACCGTATTTTTCCCAGAGATATATCCCATTTGGAAATAGACCATGGGTGAACACTCAAATGTAGCAATGAATGCTGGTCTGATGGCAAGGAGATTCTGCATGGAGCTCAGTCTTCTTCTTTTGATTTACTAAAAGTGTATGCTTTCAGAGAAAAATTTTATTAAAAGGGAAAAAACCCCAATGCCCTAAACCTCTGACTGCATGAACACCACAACATTCTGGCCAAACCATAAAATATTTGCGTTGGAATTGGTGCCATGGTATGAGGAAAGGTTTTTTGTAATCCCAGTGAGTGTGGGCTTTGCCTCCTGTGAGACAATACCTCCCATGAAATGCCACATTTTCAGGCTCTCAGAATCCTTTCTTTCTACCCAGCAAGGCTATTGACTACAGCATTTTTATATTTTAAATCTTTACCTTTATACAAGAATAAAAACACACATGGCAAGAAGAGAAAAGCAATACATTTTTCTCTTATAGCCTGCTCCAGCTCTTTCACCTCAAGGCAGAAGAGCAGCCTGGAGCCAGTGCTACATCCTCAGGTATTTGAAGCTGCTCTACTTGCACTGGTTTCACAGTGAAGTCATAATGTATGAAGTTATCTTTGGTCCTGCACTTTTGCTGCACACAGAATAACTTCAGCAGGAAGCTAGTGATGGTTTCATTTATTTTAGCAATTCCAGCCTTTATCTTCTGTCCAGCTTTCCATCTGTTTTCTTCAGCCCACAGAGATTGCCTTTGGGTCACCCAGAGTCACATAAGAAATTTGGTTTATCCCCAGTTCTGCTCCTTTCTGTCCTTGCTGGGTCTCATAGGGTTTGTGGGCAGCCTCACAGCAATAGACAAAAGGAAGTCTGGAGACTGAGCTGTGAACTTGCCAGCACACACTTATTTGTGCCAGATCACCCCCTCACCTGCAGCACTGGGTGTTGCAATGACCCTTCTAGAGGTCTGTGCTGTTTGTTGGGATGCACCTGGTGGGGTGGCTGTGTTTTGGTTGCCACAGGATCAAAGCCATCCTTGTAGATCAGACCTGACTGTCTTTGCACAGCTACCTGCCTGTGGCAGGCAAGGGGAAGGTCTGGGCACATGGAAGCATCAGTA
The DNA here is from genome assembly GCF_023055355.1 of Agelaius tricolor. Lineage (NCBI taxonomy): Eukaryota > Metazoa > Chordata > Aves > Passeriformes > Icteridae > Agelaius > Agelaius tricolor. The sequence goes on from NW_027269284.1 coordinate 5,840,407, forward strand.
GAGCAAATACAAGATAGGTTTCTTTTTTAAACACTCTTCTATCTCTGCTCTTATTTATTCATCTCCATTTCTTTCTCCCTTTGCAGAATACTTGAGGAGCGAGACCGCCTTTCTGGAAGAGTTGGTGTTTGGAAATGGAGATACCATTGAACTTTCCTGCAACACCCAAGGCTCTTCTGTGTCTGTTTTCTGGTTTAAAGATGGTATTGGAATTGCACCTACCAACAGGACTCATATTGGACAAAAACTGTTGAAGATAATCAATGTGTCATATGATGACTCGGGGCTGTACAGTTGCAAGCCAAGGCATTCCAACGAGGTCCTGGGAAACTTTACAGTCAGAGTTACAGGTATGTACAGAAATGCAGCTGTTTCAGTGATTTTCTATCCTTTTTATTATTATTTTTTTTAATTTCTGCTCTTTCACATGTTCAGCACAACTGGTGGTTTGTGGTGTTTGTCTTTCCTTGGAAGGTCTGTACCTCCCTGGTAGCTCCTGACAATGATTAGACTGGCAAAACAAACCAATTAAAGAATGCTTGCATGTCCATACCAAATGCTGAACCTTGATGTTAATACTGAGAGAGACTTAGAAAGGATGCTGGTCAGATTAAACCTCAGATCCCCCTTAACACTCAGATAGATGCAATGCTACATGTGGCTTTGAAGTTTTTTGTGAGTGAACTGTGGCTCACAGAGGTTAAATGATTTCTATGTTATGTGACAAATCAGTGGCAAAGTTGCACATAAGAGCTGGAAGTTCCTGAAGACTGTTTCTCTGTTGTAGCTGGTAAATCTCTGCCCTCCATCACAGGTATCACAAATTGCTAGCTTGTGTTAGAGGTAGCTTATCTGTAAACTGTGTATATCCAAAATATGCGCTTCATCAAAGTTACTTACTGGGATTCATACATTGCAAACAAGTGGTGTTAGCAAAGCACATGCTGGCATTTGCTTGGCCATATTTTTTGTGATGAGGACGATAGAACAGAACAGCTACAAGCTGTTCAAGCCTGGATCACTAAACACAGAGTGCCAGAAAAATCTGTTGTTTCCAGATAGCTAACCACCAAAACAAAGGTCATTTTCATGATTTCAGGCTGGTGCATTGGTAGGTGGATCACTGTGAGCAGATAGAAACTCTCCTGATCACAGGTTAAAAGCCTGAATTTTCGGGAGAATTAGCCCCTTTGAAAACTTCCATTTGCCCTTAAACTATTGGAGCTCTTTCAAGAATCCTTGAATAGTAGGTCCTTTCTCCAAAAGTTGAGTTCCCTCAAAAAGTAAGAGTCTCTGTCTGAAAACCAAACACAGAGATGTTTGTGATTGTGAATCACATCCACTCCATAGAGAGCTTTCTTGTGCAATAGAATTTTGTGTGAGAGAAAACCATCAGGAGAATAAAAGCTCGTTTCACCAAGCCTTCAGCAACATCTGCTTTTTATTGAGCGTTACTGGAGATTGCTGTGAATGCTTCAAGGTCATATCAATTAAATGGTTAAAGAAGTATTTGGCCCTTGAAAGGCTTTCTTTAACTAGGTACGATTATTGGAGCTATCCAGCAAACTGCAGGTTGTTAGAAATGTTACTCTCTTTTTTTCCTAAGTGACATGAAAATGCTTTTGAGTTCAAGGGGCAGCAGGGACGCAGGAGAGGGCAGCTGGTTACATGCTCAAATGAAACAGCTGCCAGCCCCAAAAGTTTGTAAAGTGAGAAATTGTTTTTAAAAGTGGAAGGACTGATAATCCTCTGCTTTTAAAAAGTTTAAGCCCCTGTATTTTTCCTCTTCACTAATAATAGCTAATAACAGCTTAAGAACTAGCAAGTAACCTGAACCTGCTTTCTGACAACATTATGAGTCTTTGATTCTATTAGCCCACTGTCATTACCACCAAAGTGCTGGTAATGTGGGAGCCTCCTTTTTAGCTGTCAGCAGCACTTGTTTTAAACTTTGAAGCTCTGCTTTATGTGGCAATAGTGGCGCCTCTCATATACTCAGATATTTCTTCATAATTAGTATTGATTGCTCAGTGTGGCACTGCAGAGATGAGATTGTGATCAGAGATTTGTGGTTTGTGTCCCCAATTCTTGAAGGTAATGCCAGCAATTAGCTCAGGTATCTGGTCAGGTGTTCGTGTGGATATCTGATGTTTGGGGCTGGAGTTACTCTCTGCATTAAACTGGTTTAAAGCTGTACTAACAGACTGGAATTGCTCTGATCTCTGTTCTTAAGTGAGCAAAGCTAGGCTAGGTGTGTTTGGAATAACTGATCCACATACAAGTTCCATTTTGAGAATGCTTCCATGTCCCAGGTGCATATGAGGATTTTCCTCCACAGAGCCACGAGATTTGAGTCTGCAACAAACTGACTGTGCTGCAGTGACTCTGACTGTGCACAGGGGGATGTTTGATGCTGGAAGCAGAGCAAGTAGATGCTGGAGCTGGCATTCAAGGGCTGAGAACCAGGCTGATTAATAGCAGGATTTGACGTCTCTAAAATTCCTCCCTTTACAGACAAGGGCTTGAGTGTTTTACTAGTTTACAAAAACAAACATACCGTCCCCTAAAAACCTGAGCACTTGGAGAGGATTGTGTAGAGGCTGTGTGCCCAAACTGATATCCAGCCCTAAGTTGGCAGAAGCTCCATTTCTGCAGCCATTTCACGCACAGAACAGCCTTTGGATTTAGTGGCTGAGCAGCACCCCTGTGATGAGCATGGACTGCAGGCTGGCACCAGCAAACAGAGCTTTCAAAATACCCAAGGCCAAGCATTTCAAAACAGGTGACTGAACAAATTAAGTCCCTTTTCATTCATAATTCAAGCCCTTTTGACAAGTTCTTCCCAATACTTCAACAACTTCTGGTAAGGACTATTCTTTTAGTAAATTATAAACAAATAGCTTATAATTTTTAGTCACCTTTTGAAAAAGATGATGTTTTAGTAACTTGACTAGGACAGTAGCTATGCATATGGAATATTTGGTCTTAAAATCTAAGCTGCACTTTTCATCTTAAAAACAAGCAAAGCCAAAGACTTCCCTCAACCTTGTGAAAAGGATTTTGTATTAGTTTAAAAATTGATTTCTAGTCCTCTGGTTTCCATCAATGAATGATGGATTCATTGGAAAGCAAAAGTAAACTGTAATCATGTGTTAATATGTGGGTAACCAAATCTGAGAGCAGAGCTGAGAAGGTGCTGATTTCTCCTCGATGCTGGTGGGGATTTGGCTCAGTTTCTGCCTGACTTGAGTAAACCTGCTGGATCAGCCAGAGCACCTAAACATCCACTTCACTTTCAGCAAGCCCCATGGCATTTCCCTAGTTCTGCTGCCAGCAGGACCTCAAGTGTGGATTTGCAGTTAGAGACGTGCTTGGAGTCGTCCTTGGGGCTTTGCCAAGGAGAAGTTGCAAAGCACCATGAGCCCCTGCAGACCAAGGCAGGGAGATGTTTCCTGTGTTGCTTCTGTGGATGATGAAAGTGCCTGGAAGGCCATTCCAGATTCTGCAGGGAAGAACTATTTGTTGTTACCTTTCCTTTTCTTCCCCCTCCTTTTATCCCCTCCCCACCTTTTTGTTATTCCATTTTTACCTCCACTGTGCTGATCAGAAGACAGTAGAAGACTCAAGTGCATCTTGCAATGAAGGATGTTCTGCCTGGCTTGATCTGAAACAGCTCTTTACATTTCTGGCCACATGTTGAACACTCATAATGTTTCCTGTTTTCTAGTGTTTAAGGCCAAGTTCTCTTACCACTGTCTCAGAACATAAAGGCTGCTGGGTTATTAGCATTTTGCCTTTATTTGAAAGAAAAATTTCTGGAGATTATGTAACATCAGTGATGCTAAGTCTTCCAGATGCTGAAGTGTACTAAACTAAACTGTGTAAATTAAATCAAACACTAAGCTGCTATTTGATAATGGCATTTACATTTACAGTAGTCAGTTGCTGGGGGGAAGAGGGACTGAGCCTTCATTGTGGACAGCTTGGAGAAGGTGAAATGTTAGACCACATTAAAAAAAACAGTTTGGAATGTTTTGGAGAGATACAGATGGAAAATTCCCACCTGTTTACCTGTATTGAGTTACAGCTTTGAGGTCCCTCTGTGGGAGGAATATAACTAAAGAGAACTGGAATAGCCATCAAAACATTGATGGAGAGAGGTTTGATTGCAAGAAGTTCAAAAGTTTTGGTCTTAGTGTTTGAACAAGGAGTTAATGAAGGGAGGTGTGGCAGGAGGATATTGAGTTAAAAGAAAAATGCAGGGAAAGTGAATTAGAAATGCTGACCTGTCGTTTTGAGACATGGTAAAATAAAAGGTCTTCAGAGTGAATGCTAGAGGGAAGGGAAAAAAAAGCAGTCAGAGAGCTTGTTCTGCAAAAAACGAAATTTTCTGGTTTAGAATTCTTTTTGTATTTATGAGGAAGAGAACATTTCACACAGGGAGAAGTATTTGACATTGGACCACGTTTTCAGAGCCCTGGCAAACTCTTGACACCTCTCTCCCATCTGGGACAGCTCCTGTGTGGTTGTGCCTGGCCCAGCATCACCAGAGAGGGGTGGGCTGGTGGAGCTGCAGGGAAGGGGGAGCCACCACTTGGATGTCCCTTGGATGACCAACAGCCTCATCCAGCAGTGTCCCCATGTGCCATCCTCTTTCTGCTTCACTTCTTTCTTGTCTCTTTCCAGATTCCCCTTCGTCAGGTGATGATGAGGATGACGATGATGAGTCAGAAGATACAGGTAATTCATTTTTCTGGGATACAGAGGCCTTTTCTTTGCAGAAGCTGTGGCTCCCAAGCAGTACAGCTCATCTGGGTGTTCATGTAGCCACACAGCAGCTTTGTGTTGAAATCAGTGACCTTAGGATGGAGCCATGATAAAATTTATCTAAAAATTTAGAAACAGCTGCCAGAGTGGTATTGCTGCTGTGGAATCCTACAGCAGCAGTACTGTGTGCAAATTCTCCTTGCATGTAAATCCAGACAAGCCCACTTACTATATATATATACATATTTGTTTTACTGCACTGATGTTACACCAGTTTTATACCATTTCAAACCTTGACTGCTTTACTTTTAACTATTCTGATTCTGGTCCTTACCAGCATCTTGGCAGGAGTCAGAGTACAAAACATAGACTAGCCAAGGGCCAGATTTACTGATGCCATAAGTGAGAGCAGCCTCTTTGGCTTTACTGGCTTTTTCTTTCACTCCTGTGAGGAAGAGAGCCCCAGGACAGTGCTTGGTGCTTTCACAGTGAATCTTTTTCAATCCCAGTGCTGCTTTCTTTAAGTGCAATAGCATTAATCAGGATCATTGCAGGCTTCAGAGGTGTTAGTGCTGGGTTTTATTCTGCTCTTTATACTTCTGCAGAGTGAGCTGCCCATGTGTATGTATTTTTAATAAATAAATGTCTTTGCATTTGAACTCCCAATCAGCTATGTACATTGGCAGAAGTTCAACATGACTGGAAAATCTCTCCTGCCCATAACATTGCACATGCAGGACTCTTTCAAACAGATCTGCCACTGCAATGAGTTAATACTGCTGTGTGTGCAGTGTGTGGACATTAATGGTGAGTTACAGTGCCAGGAGACCCATCAGCAGCAATTAGTGGTTTTCTGATAGCTTCTAATTAGGGGCCAAATCCTGCCAGGTGACAGGCACCTTTGCAGAAGTGCTCAGGGCTCCTGGTACCTGCTGAAGAATGGTACAGACATAGAGAAGGTGTGGTTTGGTCAGAATTTTTTCCTTCTGATGAGGACAACTGATTGTTCTGTGCAGTTTTTTATGTGGTTTATAGAGAACTCAATCTCTTAGCAACAGGTATCACAAAACATCAGCTGGCTTATGGTACAGAAAGACGTTTTTCTTCACTGGAAGGGAAAACACACATTTCACCACATGTATTTATAGCCTGTTTTCTGGGTCTTCTTGACTTTGAGGCTGTCTCTGGTTTTAGACCTGGAGGTAATGGCTGGCTTTGCTTAAAGGTCTCGTTATAAGAAGTTGGTTTCTCTTCTGCTTTAAAAATGGTTGATTAGGTTAACGTGTCAGTGCAGCGAAACCTCACAGTGATATTTTGTGACATGAGTGTGCTTTGTGTTGCTTTCTTTGATGTCAGATCCTCCACTTAACCCTCAGAGGTCTCCTGCGTCTGGGGAGCTGTGTTGTTAACCCAGTGGTACCACCAGTGGCAGGACATCCCACCAGGAGCAGGGGCTGAAGGACCATCCCAGGCAGGCACACACGGTGTAGCCAGTGCCATGTTCTGTGAACTGCCCAAAGACCCAAGTCCTCTATCTCCTGTGGCAAAAATGTGCCCTACTAATGGGGTGTATGAGCCCCTGCTCAGGCATCAGACACATCTGTGGTCAGTAGTTAGAGAAGGAAAGGCAATAAATGCTTTCATGCAAAAGGAAAATGCCACAGACTCATAGGATGGTTAGGGTTGGAAGCGACCTTAAAGGTGTCTAGTCAGTATAACTGATAGTGTTTCATATTTAGGGGGAGGCAATCCAGCCTGGACTGCCTCACTGAGTGCTGCCACGCTGCATATCACTGACTGAAATCCTTTTGTCCTGGCCCCTTGTGATGATAAGTTACTTTTCTGGCTCGTGTTACTCAAGAGAGTTTCTCATCCTCACATAGTGGAGAGTTCAGAAAGCTGGTTCCAATAGCATCAAGAATTTAAAGCCAATCTGGATAATTTTAAGGGTTGGTAATACCAAATTCTGCGTGGAATGCCCTGCTCTGCTCACTCTCAGCTTCCTCTCTGAAGGGGAGCACAGAAACAAGGCATCCCTTAGGGATGGGCAACAGAAAAGGAGAAACTTCTGCAGCTTCAGATCAGCTCGTTTGTCGCAGCCTTGTCTCAAGCCGTGATCCGCCTTTGCAGAAAGAGGCTTTCTAATACCTCTGTTCTCTACAGCTGTTTTCCCTGGCCCCGAAACAAAAACAAAACTCCCTTTTCACACACTGTGCTTCTGCCCCAGTGCTCCCTACCCCTCTTGTATCTGTTTGTTTGGAGCCCCCGCTGCGCAGCCCCAGCACCTTCAAAGAGCCCCCATAATCTCCAATTAAATCTGGCTCTGTCCTCCGAGGCGTCAGCTGGGGAAATTACACAATTAGGGTTGATTCTGTCTGCCACAGAATTTGGTGGCAGCTCCTAATTGCTAAATGAGTGCTTGGCTGTATTAATTATTCCAAGTATTGCTCTCAGGTTTTTTTTAATTGGTCATTCCAGTTGGATGGGTGGCCGGTGTCTTTGACGAACAAAACGGACCGTCAGGCTTAGTGTTTGATGATGGGAAAGGGCTGGTGATAATGTTTGGGGGTCCCTTTTTTTTTCCACACCTGCACATGCAAAACCATTGCTAGTAATTAATTTGCAGAGAGCTAGTCTAGAAAATTTTCCTGTCTTTCATCCTTCCTCTTTTCCCGCTCCCAAAACTCTCTGGAGCTTTGCAAGCTTTGCTTGAAAAGAAGAGTTAGCAACATTTTCAGGCCCTTAAAAAGTGGTAATGAAGGGACTCAGAGGGCAGAGCAAAGCAAAAGCAGGGATGTTTTGTTCGCTGCTCCTGCAAGTGAGAACAAAGGCACTGTTTTCAATGTGTAGACGCTTTCTTCCAGTTCCAGTTTGACTTGAGAGCATTGCCCTGTTTGAGTCTTGGCACAATAATCCAGGGGTGCCCAGCCCTGGCAAGCCCTGAATCTTACAGAAGAGCACTGAAATGAGGGAAAGCACTCAGGGAAGAAGTGGTGTCTAATTGCAGCAGGCAGGAGTGAATCCTGCCTTTGCTCCATATGGAGAATATCCCCAGCTGGAAACTTTCCTGGGCTCCATCTTGCTCCTCTCTGATGTCTGATAGCAAAATCCCCCTTGGCTTCAGTGACTGCACTTGCAGCCAGTGGATTGATGAATCTCCTGTGAGATTCAAACTCATCTTTTGAATGAAAAAATGTGATAAAATGTCACCCTGCAGCACATGCAGATGTTGTGTAAAAGGAAAGAGCCCCAAAAAGCAAAAGGAGGAACCTGGTCCTGACCATGTGATGTAATTACACCTCTGTACCTAGATGATTGTCACCAACAACATAAAATGGGATTTCTTGTGGGCAGATATGTTAATCAAACAACAGGACAGGTTATTTGGCTGCCCTCTGTGGTGGTGGCAAAAAGGGACTTTTCCATCCCTGCTTGGCCTTTGCTATACCTCTCCCCTGTAGCGCTGTTAACCTTTTGTAACATCCCCAGAAAATAAAGGTGTGTTGCCAAAAGGAGCCATTTGGCCAGAAAATGGCCCAGGTGTCAAAAACCAAGGACCAACATGGGTTTCTGGAGCCCTCTTCTCTCCAGCCTTCCCAACACCATCCCAAGTGTCCTCTGCATTCACTCCCCTGTTGCTGCCTGGGGATTTACCCAGTCTTTGCTTGGTTTCTGCCCTTCCTTCATGCTATGACAGCATCATCCTTTTACCATCAAGACCCGTTCCTTAATGATTGCACCCTCTGTTCTAATGTTTTTTTGGAATATTCCCCATTTTTGTGCAGTTCTGCCATCTGGAGCAGTAGATGGCTGCATGATGTCCCATTTTAGCTCACTTTATCATGCACTACTTCAGGCCTTCTAGATGTGCTGTGTGTTCACAGCAAAGTTTGTGGCTGGGATTTTCCAGGGCCATGGGAATTGCGGGGATTCCTCCTTTTGCTGTTGTTTGTGCCAGCCATGCTCCTGCAGGATCCTGGCAAGAAAAGGGCCTTAAGCAGTTTCGTTATTTGAAACATGAGGCGTATGCGGGATGTGCGAGCACAGATCCCTCTGATCCGTGGGGCTGGCTCTGATAGCATCACTCTGTTGTGCAAGGCAGGCTGAGGGCACAGGCAAACCCTCAGTACTGGATTTCCCTCCCTGAGATGGTGTTACTGAGGCACCTGTGTCCAGCCATCCCACTGCAGAGCTGGGAAAGCAGATGGGACATGAGGTGTGCCCAGCAGGGCTGTCTCTAGCACATGGAGGGGCATTCTGGATGGAGCTCCTGGCATCCAGCTCCTCATGGACTTTGCAAGGTGGAGGAAACATGGGGAGAGTGTTGGCAGGTGCTAAAAACCAATGGGTGCATGGATTGCCTTGGCTGAGCTGTATGACCTTCCCTGCAATGTCCTTGGAGCTGGAATGCAGCAGGGAGCCTGCATGGGTAGGACCCTGGGGACCTAAGCCAAGGTGAGGTCAATGTGACTTAGTGGAGTTGTAATGGGATGGGTATCATGCAGCCAAATGCATCAGGGATAGGGAGTGCTGGAGCAGCTCCCATGCATCTCAAAGGGATGCAACAAGAGGGAAAACTTTGTACATGCTTGTCATCAAGCAGGGAATTACAGGGGCTTCAGAGTAGCACTGAGATGAGGCTGTGATGCTGGCTGGTGTTTCTGGGCATTGTCACCACGGCAGGAGAGGCTGCAGCAAGGCTGTCCCAACAGCTTTGGTGGCTGTCATGTTCTCCAAGGCAGTTCTTGGAGAACCAGTGCCTTCAGTTTGTCTTGGCCAGAAGCACACGTACCTCTGCAACAGGTGCTCCCTGTCTGTGAGTTTTTCCTACCCAACTGGAGGAGATGCCATTTACGCTCCTTGCCCTCCTTCCTGCTGTTTTGCAGCCCAGACACTGTGTGCCCCCATCTCCCTTTGCCCTTGGTGTGGAGCACAGATCTGGGGGGCTGGATGTGGCCCTGGTGTGGCAGGGGAAACACAGCATGTGCAGCTATGCAGTGTTGCCTTAAGCAGAAATGAAAGCTTGGGAGGCTTTTTTAAAAAAAACTTTTTCTTTCTTCCCAGCATAATGAGTTTGCCGCTGCTGCTGCCTTAATTTGGAGTTAATATGTAATGTTTGTAACACAGCCAAGGAACGTAGCTGTACTTGAGGCAGATTATAAAAAGTATCTCATGCTAACACTGGTGTTTTAAAATTTATCCCTGTTCAAAGGTAACATGAATCTTTAAAACTAAAATCACTTGTACTTGGAGAACATAAACACGATAAACCAGTTTGGCACTGGCACGTTTTTTTCTTTCCTTCCCTTAAGGAGGCTACACTACATTTGTACTCACTGAGGAGGAACATTTTCCAGTGCACTCAGCTCATACGTTTTGTCTGCTCCCTTGCTGGCCCATCAACATTCTTTCACAGTTCTAACATCTTTCTGCTGTTTATGCTTCTTGGCTACTAATGTCCCAGAGGTACATCTGTATCTTTTTACACACTGAGGCCAGATTCTCATCCTGATCTGGGATAACTCTACTTGTTGATTTAAAAGGAGCCACTTTAGATTTATACTGGCATTACCAAGACAAGAACCTGGTCATGAACCTTTCATCGCAAAACTGAAATGCAAACACCCTCTCTATGTCAATGAGAGTCATTTAGCTGGAAAGCATTTCTGTGTCATTTATCTTAACGGCAGCAGGTAGCAATTTAACTGTCAATCTGCACACGCCAAAGACTCCTCAAATGCATCTGCTCACCAGCTGATATCCTCTGCTGCAGAAGGGGACCTGTTCATCTTGGTTTTTCCTTTCTCAGGTGTCCCCTTCTGGACCCGGCCAGATAAGATGGAGAAGAAGCTGCTGGCAGTTCCCGCCGCCAACACCGTTCGCTTCCGATGTCCGGCGGGTGGAAACCCAACCCCTTCCATCTACTGGCTGAAAAATGGCAAGGAGTTCAAAGGGGAGCACAGGATTGGGGGCATTAAGGTAAGGTCTTGGTTTGGATCTCAGGTTTTTGTTATTTCTGCCAACTAGAAAATTGTATTGTGCGGTGATTAACATGGGTGGTTTTAAGAGCACTGTCATGAATGTGTAGAAATGAAGGTGGTTCTTGCACTCTTAGGAATTGCTTGGCACCAAAAGTGTTAAAAAGGACTGCTGTCCTTTGGGATCAAAGACTAATTCCCTCTGAGTTTGTCTATAGTGGTCATTCAGGGAGTAGGTAAAAATGGGGCTGGGTTTATGGTTGCATTGTGAACAGGGATGAAAAAGCAGGAGCAGAAACTTCTGTCCTAATTTCTGGAGATGAGCCCAGTGCACTGAGATGTGTTGGACCAAGCCATAGCTGCTCCCACCCTCAAAGAAAACCTATTCAGTGTCCTTTGAAGGTATAGGAAAGACCTCACCAAAGAGCTGGATCATCGTGCTGGTAGTCATTAACATTCTTGTGGTATAAATCACTGACCCTTGGTCAAGTGTTGGATTCCCTTGTAGCCAGAGTAATAGCATCTGCTCCTTGGCTGCTTTCTTCTTCCTGCTTCCTTTCTACCATGAGGTGTTCTGGAAAATGCTCTGGCTCATGTTTACAGATAGAGCTCAGGGACACAAAACTCCACTGCAGTCAAATTATTTAATTAGCCAGAAGTCTCTGTGCTACTTTTTATGATGAATTATGGCAGGATTTTAAAAGGAGAATCAGCTTTTCTCACATTTTGCTGCTGTTGTTATTACTTTGTCCCCTTGAGGTCACAGTCCAGCTCTTTTTTCTGGTTTTATTTGGGGACAATAAAACTGCTATAGCTCATTATAGCAAAATCATCATAGCAGGAAGGACTCTTGAGCAGCAACTTTTGCCTGCACTCTCCCAGCCCTGACATATCCCTGGATTCTGCTGCTAAGGAGAGAAGGTGCCTTGTAGGAAGGCACCTTCATCAGAGCTTGGAATAGCTGTGTGCTGATGCCTGCCACATCCGTAGTGTTTTGAAAGGGGACTGGGTGTGCAAAGTGTGCCATGCTCCAGAAACCAGAGAAGGATTCAAAAAAAGTCCCCCCTCCCCACAGTTCTGGGCTGTTTCTTTCCTGTTAGCTCAGACCTGTTCCTGAAAGAGCCTTTTGTGATGGCTTCAGTGAAGCCTTTAAAGCTCCTTCCTCAGTCCTGTCCCTACTCCAGTCTGGATGAGGCTGAGAACAAGCTCAGGTTTGGATCTTCTGAAAAGCCATGGAGGGTAAAGAAGTGGGGAGGGAACTCCTGGGGGTAAACTGCTCTTCAGCAGATGACATTCACAAAGCACGAGCATCTTTTACTAATTGCAGGCTGTAAGGATCATCCTGAAGTGTTTTCAGCCTTGCCTGCGCCATTCCAGAGGCTTTTTACCAAACTGTGTCACATCAGCTGCACTAAATTATGCCTGCAGGAAAAAAAAAATCTGAAGCTGAAAGCAATTCCCCTAGCCACTTTCCAGTAGTTTTAATCTATCTTTGAGTTTAAATTGACACGTTTCATCCTCGGAAACACAGTAGTGAGTCTTTGGCATCGCTGTGCTTTGTTTCTCTGGGGGCACCTTCCAGCAACAAGTCAATGCTTAAAAGAGCTATTGAAGGCAATGTCAGGACAATTACAGGAAGATTGGTTTAAGCTCTCTGTCTAGGTGTAGTTCTTTGTCCCATTCTTGATATAAAGACATCTTTCTCTGTAATTTTCCTTCCTTTATTTGCTTGCTTTTGGTCATGAGCCACAGTTAGATATAAGTAATCTAGTGTAAATCTCATCCAGTATAAATATACTGATAGATATCAGCTGAGATTTGAACCAGAAAAGGGGATTGAAAACTTGCTCGGTATCTCATGTATTTAAGATTTAAATTCCCTGTTACAACTTAACTTCATAACAGGATTAGGCAGCTTGAAAAGAATGGGCAAGATCCAGATCTGGCAGAGTTTGGTTGGCTTGCTTCATCTTGAGATCTGGTCTTAACCCAGAAATCCTTGAGCCGGGAATGTTCTCACTTGTTTTCAGTGTGTGAAAGACTTTTAATATTGATTGTGAGAAGTCTGTTGTCAGCAAATGAAAGCTGACCACTCTTCCACATCTGCCCTTTGCACATGGCATTTAGACCTGTGTGACTGGCCAGTGTAAACCCTGCAAGAGAGAAGGGTGAGTGTTGAAAACATGGTGGGCAGGATAACCTGGTTTTGTTACAGTTCATCCTTAACTGGTAAAAGAAAGAAATTCATATGACTTATCATATGAAATTTCCCAAAGAGCATTAATGGTTAAATCCGTGTTGGAATCTCTAATATTGTAAGCCTGTGTGTGTTAAATGACCCTAGAAGGGAAGATTGAGGGGGAGGGGAGATGGAGGATTATCCCTTCCCCAGACCATTGCACTGACTTGCATACCAGTCTGGCAAACACGAGGTTCCAAGTGTGTCTGTAAATGTTTGTTTCACAAGGAGCCAAGAATGACAACACCAAATAAACCAGAGGGATTTCCAGTATCTCACCCACTTGATTAATGCCTGTGCTAAGGCACTTCATGTTTCTAGTGTTTTATCGAGTGCAGTGACTATCCTAACATGAGAATTACTATCTTTTGCCAAAGGCTTTCAAAACTAAAAATGTCTTCCTAAGTTTCCAAACAAGTTCTGCCCCATGAGTCTGTGCCCCCAGGTTCTTCTCTATTCAGAGTGCAAAGTTCCCATCACAAACCCAGCAAAGAGAAGTTTTTGAAAGTGTCATAAAAGTGTCTTTAAAAGTGCATTCTTTTTAAGACACCTAATTTGGACCTAGTTTTAGAATATAGGTCAGACTAGGGAGTCATCCATGTGTCTGGAGCCCAATTTCCTTGGAGTAGCTTCTGGGGGTTCCAGATGCAAACATTTTGCAGTGCTGAAAAGAGGATTTAAGGAAGCTTTAGACACCACTATGAGACAAGCCAGTATGGAAATGAGCCACTGAGCAGCCACAAATTTGCATTGAAACTTCCGTGACAGTCTGGTGTGTTCAGCTGTGGGCTCGGGGTCCAGGCTCTGTTCTCAGAGCTTCTCTTACTCTGCAATTTCTACACTGTTACAGAGATTCAGCAAGGGGGATGTTGCTTTACAAAAGGTGAGATGTTGGTTCTGCTCCTTCATTGAGCTCCTCCATTTGTGCCATCCTGGGTGGGCAGAAGTGCAGTCAGAGCTGACCAGACATCTGCCACAGCTGAGATGTCTGTACAAAATGTTTGGCCACAGCCTCCTGTTACCCATACTCTAAAATGAAAACAAATGCCATATTCAGCGTTCTCTGAAAAATGGGGTGCTCAGCAATGCTGTTTTCAGGGCTGTAGAGGTCTACAAATTGTTAAAATGACATTTGCTTGCTTATCTTGCAACTAAGCTATCTAGTCTCCTATGGTTTTAAACCTGCTCTTTGCAGAGTTCTGGCTTTGATTGCAACTTGGCCCTCTTAGGGAAAGCATGTGGATGCAATTTATGTGTAGCAAAAGAGGTTAAATGACTTCATATTTGAGTTCACCTGCTGCAGCAAGAAATCTCCAGGAGCAATTACACCCTTGTTTTTTTCCATCAGCCCCTGACATTCTATAGTGCAGCATTATTGTAAATCTCCTATTTCTGTGTCCTTGGGGTCACCTTCAAAATGTTTAATAAAGTTAAATGTTCTGCTTTGGGCGGCAGAAGGCATCAAATTAATATCCAGAGATTTGGAGAGCTTTCATACTCTATGCACCCTGAAGTCATCTTTGTTACTGTTGGTTGCTTTCTGTATTAATTCAAGATTTGCTTTCCATATCCATTATTTCCTTTCTAATCATTAGAAATAAACGTTCTAGCTGAGATCACAGGGCAGCAGGTCAGGGTGGAGGTAGGGGCTGTGCTTTCCCTTCTGCTACTGAACCACCATCAGCTCTGGACATGAGCCACATCCAGAAAACCAACTAGTATAAAAAACCAGAAAACCAACTAGTATAAAACTTGGTGCCAAAATAGAAGGGCTGGCCAAGCATCCTAGGGACCGGATTTGAGGCTGGACATGATTGCTTCTGTTTTTGAGAGGGAATTTAGGGGACTAACTCAGTTGGAGAAACCTGTTTCTGCTCAGACAAATGCCATAACCTGTTGCCTCCATAGCGCACACATTTTAAAATATAGGTCAGAATATTAAAACATATAAAATACATAAAATATAGATCCTATATTATGCCTGCTGAAGTCATTATTCTAGTGGGAGATGCCACATTCAGTTGTCAGCTAGCTTTGTTATTGTGATTATTGTGGAAACATAGAAGTCCCTATTGAAATCTCAATGTGTTACGTTGTGTTGCATCATTCTTTGCGTTGGTCTTAATGCCTTTTCTCACTAGGACTTGACAGAATTCACAGAATCACTGGATTGGAAGAGATCTTAAAGACCATCGAGTCCAACTCATGCCCTAACACCTCAACTAAACCATGGCATCAAGTGCCACATTCAGTCTTTTTTTAAACACATCCAGGGCTGGTGACTCCACCACCTCCTGGGCAGACCATTCCAGAACTTTATGGCTCTTTCTGTCAAAAACTTTTTCCTTTTCATTTAATTACCCTTGCAAACAGGTCCTTGAGATGTTCAGGCTTCCTCTGGGGTCCGAGTGTGTGGAAGCTCAACGATTTTTCACTGGTTTGCAAGGTCTTGATGTTTTGATTTCCTCTCCCAGCTGCGACACCAGCAGTGGAGCCTGGTGATGGAGAGCGTTGTGCCGTCGGACCGAGGGAATTACACCTGCGTCGTGGAGAACAAATATGGCAACATTAGGCACACCTACCAGCTTGATGTGCTAGGTGAGATCCCACTGCTTTCCCTCAACAGCTCATCTGTGGCCCTGTGGAATAGCTGCCTGATAGGAGATGGAAAGCAGGCACCTGGTTTCTTTCCCAAAGTGTT
The DNA here is from genome assembly GCF_023055355.1 of Agelaius tricolor. Lineage (NCBI taxonomy): Eukaryota > Metazoa > Chordata > Aves > Passeriformes > Icteridae > Agelaius > Agelaius tricolor. Next base: position 5,856,092 of record NW_027269284.1, read on the forward strand.
GGATTTTGTGTCTTCTAAAACCAACAACAAGTTTATTTTTTGGCCAACAATTTGGCCTCACATCTGTGATCAGTAAATTACTTAGTGGGTCTGCAGAGGGCCCAGAGAAGAAATGGGAGGGCTGTAATGCCACCTCCCTTCCCAGGTGGTCTTTCCCTGTCTGGCTTGAGAAGCCCTGGGTAGAGCAGTGATCAAGCCACCCTAATTTGTACCCTTTCCCCTGAAAAGCCAAAAGATGAACGTTTCAGAGGAGAATACTTGCTGGGGGGAAAATAAGACAAGTAAATTAGGATTTCCCCTCTTTTCTGTTTTTCAGAAAGGTCACCCCACCGACCAATCCTGCAAGCAGGGCTCCCTGCCAACCAGACTGTGGTGGTGGGGAGCAATGTGGAATTTCACTGCAAGGTCTACAGCGATGCCCAGCCTCACATCCAGTGGCTGAAACACGTGGAAGTCAATGGCAGCAAATATGGACCCGATGGAACCCCCTATGTCACAGTGCTGAAGGTTGGTACATGCTCCTCCTTCTCACCCTCAGGGCAGTCCTTCTGTAAGCCTGCCCAGTGGATTACTCTTCTTTTTGGAGGGGATACAGCAAAAATGTCCTGAAATCGATATTCCAAACTCTTCTCTTTGCCAGAGATAACAATACTACTGTGGTGGCACAGATAAGCAAAGTTGTAAGAGCTGAGGCAATTGTGAGAAATGCAGCATAATGAAGGAGCTGTCAGATTGCATTTGACCCAAAATAGTAAAAATGCCCTTTTTTTTTTACAGCTTCAATGGAAGTATTTTCAGGGTTTATTAAAATAAAAGTCTCCCAACTAAAACACATTCTTCCTTTTCCAAGTAAGCACATTGCAGCATGCACATACCAAGTAATGCTGAACTATCAGCACCTGAGAGCCAACATAATCTTGTTCCAGACACTAAATTTGTGAACATTGCTATTATCAATGCTCAGAAAAGCCTTTTTTTTTTTTAATTGATCAAAAAGTACATAGCAAGACTTTACTTTGCTAAAATGCTTTCTTGAAAGGCAACTTTCAGATTACAGCCATAACAAAGCCAGGTGATTTGGTTCCCCTCAACCAATGTAAATATAATAGCAGGGAACAGGGAGTGAGGAGCACATTGAACTTCTAAAATACTTTAAAAAAGTAATTAAAGGCATCATGTGGTGGTGTTTATTAAAATATATAGGGCCAAATAGAGTTTTTCTGGCTCTCCAGTTAGTGCTGAAAGCAGATTTTGTGTCTGCAGCTTCAAGCTGAGGCTGTCCTGTGTGTGGACATTCCCTGTGCACATCCTGCTGCACACACCCTTCTTCTCTTTGTATGAAGTTTAAAAAAAAACAACCACCACTTATCAGACAGTATCTACAAAACTGTAACGCAGCCAGATACATTATAATAAAAGCCAGAGACCCTGGAAATAATTACACAGATTGAAATAACAGATTGGTTGGAAGAAATGGTTGGAGACAGTTCCTCAGGACTGGCAACATGTGCTTCTCGTGAGCTTAGAAAACTTCTTATTCCTCACCACCTCTCCAAATGTGTTTGAATTATGCATATTTGAATTTCCCCCTGGTTTCACAGCCCAGCACCAAGCTCTGAATAGCTGGTTGTGTCACATGCCATCTCATATAGTCTCTGAGCTCCGTGTGTGGTCCCTGTGGGATAAAGTGCTACCTTTTGGAAGTTTGCAAAGCGGCTGTGAACAGTGCCTTGTGTCACAAGCACAAGCCCCCATTTTGCTTTGCTGTGGCAAAGAACATATAAATAGTCCTTATAAATAGTGTTTTAAAATTAAGTTGGAGCGGCACCGGGGTGGGTAGGTAATTAGAATTGCCAAATACCTTCTCTTCTGTGGATGGCAAAGGCTCCGCATTCTTCGAAGGGGAGCACAGGCAGGCAGTTGAAAAGCACAAGTTTTGTTTGGTTTTATGTTTTTTTGCTGAATAGGACCAGCACACGTCTATTTACTACTTCTGGTTAATCAGGAATGCTTTGAATTGTGTTAATGCCGGCATCAGCGCTGGGGCACGGAGCATTTCCATTTTGGGATGCATCTTTTGTGCGCCAGTCCTGGGCCTCCACAGAGCTGTGTCAGGCCCAGCTTTGCAGGGATTTTTTTTTTCTTTGCCTTTTTAAATGTGGTGTGCTTGTTTTTTATATGTAAAGATCTGATAAAATGATCTTGCTGTGGTCTCAGGGGTGTCCATTGGCGTTATGGAGTTGTTTCCCTCATGCCATGCAGTGCTGCTGCCTTGCCCCAGCATCCTGGCAGGAGCAGGGTGCTGTTAACAGCCCCCCTGCCCACAGAACTGCTCTCTCCTGCCCTGTGCTCTGCTGCTTGCAGGGAGATAAGGCTTTTTTATCAGCCTGCCCTTCCCTCCTGCTTTCAGGAGATTTTGTGGAGCGTAGGAGCTGCTATGGGGCAGTTGAAGTCCCAATCTCCATCACAGCAAGGGAGACAGAGAGGTGCCCAGCATGTGAAATTTCCCCCCCTACATCTAAAAGGGAGGGTGAGGGGGTGTCAAGCCCCACCCAAGTCCAGATGGATAAGTTGAATGCTGTACTTTCAAACCATTTTTTAAACAGCCTGACAAAACCAAGCCATCACCTGCATCAGTTCCTGAAAGCCTGAGCTAATTTGTGATCAAAGAAAACCCCTTTTTCTTTGCAGAAGAGCACTAAATGCATTCCAGTTACAGAGGGGGACTGTGCCCAAGCTTTGTCAAAAGCTAAATAGTACATTCTGCATTGAAACATGCCTGGTTTAATTATAAACAAGGCAGCAACAGCAGGCAGGCACGTTTCCCCACTAGTCAGGGCAGACAGACTTGCACATAAGCCTTGGAGATGAGCTCAGGTCAAAACTGGTGGTGTTTGTCATCAGACATGGACCCTGGGGCTCCTCTCTGGTGCCTCCTCTGGGTTCAGTTCCTAATAACCTATCAGAGCTGGCTGCCCCGATGATTTTAATGAGCTGCAAGTCATATTGGCAGGATCAGGCTTGGAAATAAAAGGCATCAAGCCTGGGCTGGAGAGTGTAAGACCAAAACAGAGAAGACATTTGCTTTATTTTCATTTCCAGAACTGAAGCTTCTTCTGAGGCCACTTAAAACAGTTATGCATTTTCAGCCAAAATAAAAACAACTGTTTAGTGTTTAGGGAAAAAGCTGGTGTGCTGTTGTGGCAGCATAGAAGAAGAGAAATAAACCCATTGCTTAAAAGTCTGAAGTTTGTTTGATTTATATACACCACTTTATTTAGTAAAGAGGCTCCTATAAGCAGTGGAAAAAATTACAGCTAATTTCTGAAAGGCAAAGTCAGCAGCAAGTTTCAGACCGCCACTGCTTATATTTTGTTTCCAAATTCTATTTTGGAATCTGATAATTGAAACAGTATTTGCTGAGCCGGGATGCAAACACAAATCTCTGCTTTAAGCCCTCTCTCTGGTGCTCCTGTGTGTGGAGTTATTCAGAAACCATGGGGCCTTTGAGTGCTGTCAGATGGAGAAGGGGCAAGCTGGTCTGTTTTTACAAAGAAATGGCATGTGTGAAGGGAAGGGAGCTCACCTGCATGTGGTTTGGGGGCCAAAGGCAGCTTCTTTTCACCACCCAGGTGCTGGGTGAGGTGTGTCAGCCCAGGGTGAGCCGGGGATGTCACCACAGCCGTGCGCAGTCAAGCCTAGCTGATGTAGGTGCCATGCAGCTATTGTTTGGTTTACTGAAGTTCAGGTTTCTGTCTATTCCTGCAGTCTTGGATCAGTAAAAACGCTGAAGCCGATGCTAACCTAAATCTGTTCAATGTGACAGAACAAGATGAAGGAGAATATCTGTGTAGAGCCAACAATTTCGTAGGCATAGCCGAAAAGCCATTTTGGCTCCACATTCGCAAACCAAAACCAGGTAAACCACAGACTCTGTCCCAAGGCCCTGGCAACTGCAAGAATGAGCTATAACATTTTTAAGAATCTAGTGATTAAAATTACTATTCATTTTGTATTATACCCTGTCAACTGACGCTGAATGGCTTTATCTTATTTTCTTGCTAATTTTTTTTTACAAGACTGTAACGCCTATACAGCAATTGCCATGGAAAAATTCCCACAATAAAATGACTGTCAAATTTTCCTATCAACTTTTCATACTTTTATTCCTTTCCTTTCTTTACAATTGAGTGCTGATAACAGAATTGCATGTTAATGACCTGTGACGTTCCAAGCTCTGGAAAACCAAACTGTTTTGAGTTTTCACCTACAAAACTGAATTAATCAGTTTTGTCCCTTGGAGAAGTAATGGAGAAATAAATATCAACATTGGCTCATGCAAGCAAACATGTTAACTAGAGGGGAGAACCAACTTCATGGGCTCTAGGGTATGACTCCAGCCTAGAGGGTTGACTGCTGTATTATTTAGTGCCACTGCAGGAAAGTTCCTTACAGGCACCCTCTGGTTATCAGCCAGATTTCTACTGCAGTGTCAAGGTCTGTGTAATCAATATATGGATTTGAGATGCCCACTGAAGAAATTCTAAAAAATTCTAGAATGCTATATTTTCAATGAACTCATGAACTATAATGTTCATATATTCCTCTGATCAGCACTTGAATCTTTCCCCACTACATCTCCCCTCCTTTCCTCTTTCTTTCTGTTCGTCCTCATTTCCCATCTCTCTTTCCCCACCCCTGTACTCACCTCACTAACCCAAAGTCAGTCATATTGTGGGGGCAATTTTTCATTTGGATGCTTTTGCTTGCATGCTTCTTTAGTGGGACAGAGTAAGAACCTGGTGAAGGGAACTTTTTTTTTTTTTTTTTTTGCTTTTGACTACAGGTTGCAGAGGGGAATGAATAAATAAATGCGGAAGATGGGCCATTGGAAAATAATAAAAAAAAAAACCACCTTAATCTGCTTTTGAAATTTGCCTGTGGTGTCCTCACACTTGCTGGGAATGTGGCTTATTCTCTGTTTTCCCTCTTTCTATATGTGTGTGTTTTTTTTCCCCCTAGACGGCAGGTGTTAACACAACGGATAAGGAGCTAGAGATTCTGTACTTGCGAAATGTTACTTTTGAGGATGCTGGGGAATATACTTGTCTCGCAGGGAATTCTATTGGGTTCTCACATCACTCTGCTTGGCTGACGGTGCTACCAGGTATTTCCTTCTGTGCTGGCCTCTCCCTCCCTCTCCAGGATGTTTTGCTTTGGAAATGCCAAGTTCCCAGAGGCTGCCCCTTGCTTGGAGCAGGGGCGTTTTCCAGGGAAATCTCTTCTCTGGGATTTGCTGCAGACCCCTGTTGCATACTTGCAGCTGACTCTTTTTGCATTGAATCTCAAAATCTAAATTATTGCAGTAATGATACAGTAAAATGCACAGAATCTTTTTTTCTGTCTAATAACAGGGAGGTATTCACAGCCTCTTTGTTAGGGCTGTTAAGTGCCAAAATAAGGAGCTTTGTCTTCTTACACTGACAGTGGGAGAAGAAAACCTCCCCATCAGATGATCCAGGGCCCCTAAATTGGGCATGAACTGTGGATCATCTTATGAAGGATCCTTTCTGTCTGACCTCATATCTTAACCTAAAATTAGATGCATAAGTGTCTGGTGTGAGCACACCCTTCCCTGCCTGTAGCATTATTTCCACTTCACGGATGAGCAGGCCAAGATAGCGATCTCAAACAGAAGGTCAAGGAGAGTCATCTGTAGGCAGAGCACAGGAGTCCTGGCTCCCAGGGGCATTGCATGCTGCCTGCTCCAGCTGGGATCGATGAAAGCTGCAGTGGGCTTGAAACCCGAGGCCAGAGTGACCTCAATTTTGTGGTCCTTTCATGTGCAAAGCTCTTACTGACAATGAAGCCAGCACAGAATGTGCAACAGAGAGCTGTTCTGCAGAAGGGGGAATGAGGCTGTGCTGCCCCTTCACCTGCTGAATCTGCCTCTGGCTGCAGGGCAGGCTTGAGCATGGTCTAGGGAAGTACTAGCAATATTCACATTGAATCTCATATGTGCTGTGCCTTGCAGGCAGTGCAGAAGCAAACCTTGAGTATGTTCAATACCCCCCTACTGAAAAGGCACCCAAAATCTTGAAGAGCCCACTTTGATTTACCCAGTCATAGACCACATTTGGGTCCATCTCACAACACATCCATCTCAGGATGTGTTTAGGAACGGGGAACTTTGGCATTTCTAACCTTGACTTTATCTGTGCGGGTGATTTGGATGGAATCACTTTTACTGGGGCTTGAGAAGGTCTCCTCCATGCCCAACCCTGCTGCCAGTGGGATCTGCTCATCTTTCCTGTTTATTTGCCAGCTCTGTAATAGCTGATCTGATCCTGTTTCTGTTTCTGACATCCACTGGATGAGAAAACATTTCCTTTGGTTAGAAGACTAACATCTCTATTATTTTCAGATTATCATGATATTGTCTCATGTGACTCACACTCTGCTTTTACAGTTTATGAATTCACACCTCTTATTTAAGCAAAAAATAAGCAGGAGAAAACTGACCAAAAAAAACAAAAAGTAGAACTTTATTTTGAAGTCAGATGCAGTGAAGGACAGCTATCTGAGCAGCAGCAGGCCCCCCCAGAGAGGGGTGCAGGACACAGCCCACCTGGGGAACTTCAGCTTGCAGTGCCCTGTCCATGCTACAGGAGGAGGGACAGAGCAGAGGGCAGGGCAGCTGCATTACCTACCACAGTGCCTGATCCCAGGAGATCTGGCACTCCTGTCTTACGGGAGGAGATGGCCATTGGCAAGATCAGGCCCTTCACAGCTGGCACACAGGCTGGAGCAGCCCCCAGTGTCACCATCAGCCCTTTCTCCATGTCCTCCTGGGCTTTGCCACCAAATACTTGAACCAGAGCCTGCTGCTGCCAGGGAAAGGCTCCTGCTGCTTGCTGAAGGGACTGCTCAGCAATGGACACGACCCATTCCTGAGCTAACCACACCAGCATGACTTCATCATAAAGCTTCCCACTGCTGACTGTCCCTCTGATGCCAGCACACCTTTGGGGGACAGAAAATCAGTCCCACCATGGCTCCTTCCTCTGGTCACCATGCCTGTCCTGAAAGGAACAAGGGGGAAAACGCAGCTGGCCATTGTTGGTCTCTAAGAAGTCTTGCAAGCAGGTAGCCACTGCTGATGGGCTCGTGCCATCACCCTCCTGGCTCTGCCACCTCTCTGGGACAGACCCTCCAGCCTCTTCCCAGCAGAACTAAGTTTTCATTAAATAATTAAGCAGATTTTTCTCTTGAGACTTTCTCCCTGTGTGATGCCTTACTGCTGGGTGCTGTTCAAGCCCCTTGGTCCCTCAGGGCAGGCACTGGTCTGATGGAAATGTTTGTTGGAGAATCTGAATCAGCAAAGTGCAGCAAACCCCCAGTTCTGCACATCCAAGGCATCCCAGACACCTTGTGTGGGTTTGTGGAGAGAGCAAGATCTTGGTCAGAGGGACAGCACAGACGTGTGAAGATGCCTTCAGCCTAGAGCAGTGGTTTTCAATCTGTGAGCTGGGGGGTCTTAAAAACCCAAAGTAAAATGACCCCAAAAAGGGCAAACTCAACTAATGTTTTAACTACAGCTGCAGGTGGAAAACCACTGGCCTGGGAGAGTCCCTCACTGAAGTCACTGACATTGATGTAGCTGAGCAAGTCCTGCCCAGATTCCCTGTGCTGTATGTGTGTAGTTGTGTGTGGGGAGCTGCCCAGCCTGTCCTGACTGCCATCTCTTGTCACCCTGCAGCCGAGGAGCTCATGGAGATGGATGATTCGGGCTCAGTGTACACTGGCATTCTCAGTTATGGCACTGGCTTTTTCCTCCTTCTCCTGGTGCTGGTCTTGGTGATTGTCTGGAGGATGAAAATGCCAAGCAAAAAAGCCATGAACACCCCCACTGTTCAGAAAGTCTCCAAATTCCCACTCAAGAGACAGGTAACAGAAAGTAGATACAAGATTCCTATTCCCCTCTATGGTATCCCTCTTTTTTTTTTTTTTTCCTCCTCCATCTCTTTGAAATTCTCTCTCTAGGTGAGAAGCTCCACCAGAAAAACATTGCCCAAGAGGGACATAATTTGGCTGCAGCCTAGAGTGAAATAATTAATATTTTATTTATTTCTATGCCCATGGAGCTTTGGCAGAGGTGGCAGCTGACTCTGGTTCTTGAGCAGCCCCCACTGCTGTTGGCCTTGCCCAAGAGGTTTTGGCAGTGCAGATGTGAGCACCACAGAAAGCACATCTGGCAGGGGAAGTCCAGTCCAGGCTCCCTGGAGGAGTGGGGATTTGGGGAGAAAGAGCACTGGTTGTGCTCATTCCTGCTTTCACAGATGTCACTGGTGAGCCCAAAGCCATTCCTGTGATGGTGGCAAAGGCCCCCTCTGAAGTTAGAGATCTTCTGCTGCATGAAATTGCAGAGGGGCAGGACCAAAAGACACCATGTGAAACCCCACAGTGAGGGGTACAGATTCCAAGCTTTGGCTGCAGGCTCCCAGTGGGCATTGACAGTGCCAGGATGGGAGAAGTCAACAGAACAACTGGATGGATTACACCTCCTGATGCTGGAGGGCACTGGCTGACCTGTCCCTCCTTTCCATCTGCTAAACACTTGACCACAAGTGCCTAAAGGAGTGGATTTCTGCAAGGGTGGGGGCATTTCCCAGTTAGAAATTCCCAGAAATCTGTCCATGGGCCCAGAGAGTTCAAACCTCCTCAGTGATCCGTCTCAGACACGGCCTGCCCTGGAGATACAGTTGGCAATAACACTTCATTTGCTCTACCCAAGCAGGTGTCGCTGGAGTCCAACTCTTCCATGAATTCCAACACGCCCCTGGTCCGGATCACGCGCCTCTCCTCCAGCGATGGGCCCATGCTGGCCAACGTCTCTGAGCTGGAACTACCTCCAGATCCCAAGTGGGAATTGACACGGTCTCGGTCAGTCAGAGCCACGGGCTGGGGTCTCTGTGCCTGCTGGGAGTGTCCCCACACCAGGACCCCCTAACTTACCTGTCTGTCTGTCTGTCTGTTCCCCCCTCCAGCCTGACCTTGGGGAAGCCGCTTGGCGAGGGCTGTTTTGGCCAAGTGGTCATGGCAGAAGCCATTGGGATTGATAAGGACAAGCCAAACAAGGCCATCACAGTTGCTGTCAAGATGCTGAAAGGTATGGGGAGTCCACAGAGGACAGAACAGCATTTTGTGCTGGGATTTCCTCTCTTTGCTCCTCTTTTAAGTCTTTTATTCAAACTAGACACAAACAGAAGAAAGCAGGAACAGCCTCTCCTCCTCCCCTTTACCCACATAGCCTAGGGGTGAGGGCTGTCCCTGGAGAACAGGCAAAAGTGCAAATCCCATCAGGAAGAGGCACTGGGAATTAACCCAGTTCTCTGCCAGGGGGTAATAGCATCCCTGAGGAGAAGGGGAATCCCCCTCACTTCTAGCCAGCTCCATGAATCAGCCCACTCCTTACTCCTCCCCTAACCAGCACTGCCTGTTCTACCAAAAGCTTGCCTAGCAACCTCAGATGGAGTTTGTGGAATTTCAGCTGAAAAACTCCTTCTTGAGGAACTTTTTCATTGAGAAAACTTGGTCCCAGACACCTGAGAAGTTAAAGGGAGACAGAAATGGAGGACTCAGTGGGTGCCTCTGGATAAGTCTCCATTTCCCATCCTGCCCCCAGACACAGTAACCACAGACAGCTGAGGAGTTCACCTGGAGCAAGGAGGGCAGTAAGCAGCCTGGGCTTGAGGTTACATGGGGGAACATTGGGGAAAAAAAAATATTTCTTATCAGAAATGGGTTTGGTTAATTTACATTTCCTTAATTTCTTATGAGAAATGGATTTGGTTAATTTATATTTCCTTGAGTCTTTTCTGAAGCTGGTTTTAGAAGTAGGAGCATTTCCATCTTTCCAAACCAAAACATTCCTTTGGGGAGGTTTTGCAAATTTTTCTACTTTTGTAGATAGTTTTTTCTAATTTTGTAGAGAAATTGCAACTTTTAATCCAAAAAATACATTCCCTCCCAGCCCTGACCTTCCACCATCATTAACTGCTGTCCCCTAGAGATGAGGGACAGAAACCATCAGAAAAGCAGGTACCAGATACCAACATGTGAATTTTTTTTAATACTTGTGTGGATGAAACAGAAGACAGAAGGCATTATTTATTTCCATATGAACATTTACCTCCACTTATTTGTTCCTTTGTCTTTTTTTGTTGCCATGGTAGTAGGTTTTGTTTTTATTTTGATCCTTCTTCCCAAAGTAGAATAAAGCCAAATACTTCCATATTTTGAGTAGTGTTTCCCCCTCAAAGCCCCACATGGCTCCACAGCAGTTGTAACTGTACTCCTGAACACTCATTTTCTTCCTGACATTTTTTTGCATTCCTCCTCTGCTTTCTCCAGATGATGCAACAGACAAAGACCTTTCTGACCTGGTCTCTGAGATGGAAATGATGAAAATGATTGGGAAGCACAAAAACATTATTAACCTCCTCGGTGCCTGCACACAGGATGGTATGTAGCAGGGTCGTGGGAGGCTCAGATTTGGCCATCCCCTCTTTGTAATCACTGGCTGCCCAAACTGGCCCAGATGAGATTTGGGTGGTCAGCTCTTCCTCTGCTGGATGCTGACGGGCTGTTCCTCGCAGGACCACTCTACGTGTTGGTGGAATACGCGTCAAAGGGGAACTTGCGGGAATACCTCAGGGCACGGCGCCCACCTGGCATGGACTATTCCTTTGACACCTGCAAGCTGCCCGAGGAGCAGCTGACATTTAAGGACCTGGTTTCCTGTGCCTACCAGGTGGCGCGGGGCATGGAGTACTTGGCATCTCAGAAAGTGAGTTGAGAAACCTCATTTGGTAGAAGCCTTGGTCAAAGCCACGTGTTCAAAGGCAGGGAATGCTCTGTGTGTGGGACAACCCCAGGCAAAACATTGCAGGCTTCTCCCTTTAGAGGCCAAACTTTGCTGGATGAAGTATGTTGGGGGTTTTGAAGCTGGAGGCTTCATCCATGTGCAAAGTCCCCATATGCTGGCTGCATTCCTGAACCATGCAGCTGCACAGCTGTCATCTGCAGGACCATTAGCACCCACAAAATGCCTGTAAAAGCACCAGCGACCCAGACCGTTCTTTGAGTCTGTGCATTTTAGATGTAGGTGGGATACCTTAATTTGAAGATCCTTAAACATCACCCTGCACTCCCCTTCCTGGGGGAAACAGCACAGAAAAGCAGCTGCACATCCCAGGGGAGGGAAGTTGGTTTTCTCATTGCTAAATCCCATCTGGAGAGCAAAGGCGCGTGCGTGGCCGCGCCGGCTCCGAGGCCACCAATTCAGTGTTACTAAGAGGTGGTTCCCACTGAGCAGGCACAGTGGGGTGGTGACACACAGAGCCAGGAGCTGAGCAGTGCCCACAGCTTTATGAGCCCGGGAGTCAATGAAACAGCAGCTCAGCTCATAAACCACACGGTGCCGTTGGTTCCAGCTAACGAGCCCTTATTTATTGCCTCGCTCACCTTTCACAGTGCATTCATCGCGACTTGGCAGCCAGGAACGTGTTAGTCACTGAAGATAATGTGATGAAAATTGCTGATTTTGGCCTCGCTAGAGACGTTCACAACATTGACTATTACAAGAAAACCACCAATGTAAGTACAGAGCTGCCAAGCACACGCAGTTCTACTTCTGGCAGGGGGCTCGGTCATCCCTGCAGCAAGAGGCCCTTGTCCCACATCTCCCTTCCTAGAGGGGCTTAGGAGGAAGAAATCTGACAGGGACTTCACCTAGTGAGGGACTGTAGATAGGCTGGTCCCAGCAGTCTATCCACCATCTGTTTTTTTTCCTGACAGATACTGGTCTTGCTAGCAGCTGGTTGTGAGGTTTCAGCTCTGGCCACAATGCTTTAGACTAAGAGAAACTCAGGTTTCTCCCAAACAGGAATGGAGAATGGAGCCCTTTCCAGTCTGCTCCACTACTGTTCATAAAGGTCCCAAGGAGCTAACTTCTGTCTCACCAGAGCCGTTGACAGAGGAATGTCACTTCTTGTATACCTGGATCTACCTGTCTTTCGTGTATTTCTCTCTTTTTTACATCCGAGCTTCTTGGCTCCACTGCCAAGAGTGAGAACATGGCCCCAGACAAGGGCTGAGGCCTGGAGTTGTTTATATTTTCTGTAGAGAAAAATTTGCAAATGAAGGGCTGAGAGAAGAAGCCCTGTGTCTTGGTTCAGAGCCTGCAGCAGATATTGAGCTCTGAGAGAAAATCCTAACTAGGACAGAGTGAGGAGATGGCAGTGGAAGATTGAGGGCAGTGCAGAACCTGGGTCTTGGGATTGCAAGGGGTTTAAATATCCAAGCAGTCCTTGGAAGTCCACCATGTCCATCCTGATCCACTTCAATAGCATATCAGAAATCTTCCTTAATTGCCAGGATTTCTTAATCATAAATTAATAACAATTCTTGGGAATTTTAATCACAGATCAGATGGATTTTCCCCTGTTTAAACTGTGTGGAACAACTGAGAGCATAATCCCATTTGTATATCCTGCCTGTGTCTCATCTCTGGTTGTCTCCCACAGTGAGACAGTGGGTGAGAAGAGGACAAAGTTCCCCCATATCCAAATCATGGTTCAAACACAAAACAGTACTTTCTGTCTCCCTCCAGGGAGGGAGACAAACAAAGCCCCAGAGAATTATGATTAATCTAGCCTTTCTCATCTTGTATCTCTCACATGACAGTCTGTGTTTATGACCCTGATGTAGGATGGGATCTGACCTCCTCCTTTAGCCTCCAGCAGGATCAGGATTTGTTTCTTAGAGGACCTGGCCCTTGCCTTCACTCTTTGGAAGTTTCCCTTCAAGTTGAGCCTAAACTGGGTTTGGACTTGGAGTCAACTGTACTTTCCAGACAAAGAGATGGAAAGTGTTGTCCCATGCTCTGCCACAGAGTTCACTGCATCTATGAGCCCTGGATGCTGTTCCCATGCAAAGATTTAGATGCACTGATATGTTAAACCTGCCTTGGCAGTGAAATACAGTCCTCTACAGAGAGCATTCACTGCAGAGATTGTCAGTGAAGATCCAGGGATCAAATGCTCTAATCTGTTTATATGGCCACTGCTGCTTTGCCCAGTGACCGGGAAGGCAGATGTGGCTGTTAATGAAAATGTTTCAAACTGGATTAGAAAAGAAGATTCAGATGGTGCCGTTGTGGCTGGGGGAATATGCTGATGGGATGTTCCCATTGTCTTCCTAATTACAGGGTCGGCTGCCTGTGAAATGGATGGCTCCAGAAGCCTTGTTTGACCGGGTCTACACTCACCAGAGCGATGTGTAAGCAAACCCACACTTAAAAAAAAAATAATAATACAACAGGGAAATCAACACCTATAGTATCTTACAGACAAAAGTACTGCTAAGCCTGACCAGGGATCATTCCCTGCTGGAGTGCCTGGGGATGCAAAAGTACAGGAATTGATTCCAAGCTGCGTCTTCACGCACGTGGTTTTATTTTGCTGTTATCTGGTTGCTTTCATCTGAGGGTCTCTAGGGAGCTGCTGAAAAATTACTGGAAAGCAGGCAGGTACTTCATCCACTTTATAGATGAGGTGATTCATCCAGCAGTTGAAAAATATTGTGCCAAAAAAACCTCATGAGAAAAAAAATTACCCTCTGCGTCCTCCACACTTTGCCCCAGACTGTTACATTTCAGTCAAGGATGTGGAATGAGCTTGAAATATTCTGTCTCTTGTTAGAATTGATCAAAGAATATTCAACAAATATAGTCTAAGATTAATTTTGCCATTTCATTTATTTTCTTTATTGTTTCTAATCCTGTCTCATCTGTTTTAGTGCCTCTGCACAGTAACCAAACAGCAGAGCACTCCTTACATGTAAATCAGTAACACATCTGAATTTTGCAAGGACTGAAGCAGCTCCACATATACAGTAGCTTTTTATTTTAATATTTGATCAATAATTTTGTAGCTAGCTTGCCTTCTCCCCAGAGCTCACCACTCACAATTGGACAAACAAATCCTTTCTATTTCTGTAATTTTCAGGTATTTTGGCTTTTATTAATCTTAAATCATACTTTCCTAGCTTAGGTAATGCTGCAGAGGGCATGACAGATAAATCAAAGCTAGAGAATGGGAGAGTGAGTGTGCATGAAAGCGAAACAGAGACAGATAATCCCTGTTTTTAGAAAGAAAATGAAGAAGGGAAAAGATATTTTTGAAAAAAAGGACTTTTAACCAGAGCACAGCTGCAGGACTAAAGTGTGTAACATTAGTGCTCTGCTGATTTTTGTTGGGGTATTTTTCCCCCAGCTTGGCCAGTGAAATGGGTGTTGTAACAAGCAAGTTTTGGTATCAGCTTGCACAATTAGTGGCCTGTGGTTCCAAGCCTGCAATTCAGTGAAGCCGTGCATGAATAATTTGATTTGTTCCATTCAGTGGAGCTGGTGGAAAACCTAACAAAGAGCTGGCGGTGATAGATGGGCTGTCACCTATCTGATTAAATGCTCATTTCAATTTCAGACTTGGTGCCTGGGATTTCTTTGCTATTGAGTTGGATCAGCAGAGATCTCCAAGTAACTAGTAAAAATGGCCTAGGCAATTAGTCATGCTATTGATGACTTTGTTAGCTATGCATGGCTGCACAGAAATAAAGCCAAGCAAGGGGGATGGGATATGGGGGGGCTTGGAAAAAAAACCTCATTGAATTTTAAAGATCTTTCTTTGGTTTCCAGCTGGTCTTTTGGAGTGCTACTATGGGAGATCTTCACTTTGGGAGGGTCTCCATACCCAGGAATTCCCGTTGAGGAGCTCTTCAAGCTCTTGAAGGAAGGCCATCGGATGGACAAACCTGCAAACTGCACCCATGATTTGTGAGTGTGTGCTGGGGGCTGACCTTGCTGCACTCCCCATTCCCTCTGAGGCCAAATACACCCCGCTGGACTCTGGGTTCTGGGCTGTTGGGACATCCCCACTGGGAAGTGGTGTGGCCATCTCCAGGTAGACTTTCCTCAGCCCAAGGCTACTGAGTGACACGCAGCACCTCCCCTCACTGGGCAGGTGGCACCTGGGGGTGTAGCTCTGGTGTGTCACCTTCAGGACAGGTCCTCCTCCTGCTCTGAGGGCACAGTCATGTGTCAGATGATCAGTGATGAGGACCATGGCTCCACAAAACCATCAGATGATCACTAATGAGGACCATGGCTCCACAAAACCATCAGATGATCACTAATGAGGACCACAGCTCCACAAACCCCTCCTCTTCCCCTCAGCTGGCCATGGCTGAAGCTGCATTGGCCACAGCCATGCCTTCAGCCATTTGGAGATGGGTGGGCAGGTGGGTGGGTGTCACTTGATCACACGTGACTGTGCCATGTCCCCGCGTGCAGGTACATGATCATGCGGGAGTGCTGGCACGCCGTCCCCTCGCAGCGGCCCACCTTCAAGCAGCTGGTGGAAGACCTGGACAGGGTGCTCACTGTGACATCCACCGACGTGAGTGTGGTGTGGTGGGTTTGGGAGGGGGTCACTTGGTCCCTGGCATGGGGGACCCCCAGCGCTGATGGCTCTGTCACCCTGGCAGGAGTACCTGGACCTCTCGGTGCCCTTCGAGCAGTACTCGCCGGCCGGGCAGGACACCCACAGCACCTGCTCCTCAGGGGATGACTCGGTCTTTGCACATGACCTGCTGCCTGATGAGCCCTGCCTGCCCAAGCACCCGCCCTGCAACGGCGTCATCCGGACGTGAGCACCCCCGGGCACGTGGACGGACAGACGGACAGACGGACAGGCGATTGGGCAGCATGCCTGGGGAGGCACGAGTGCGGGGCGCCGAGCGTGAAACCGTTCTGAAGGATCTTCCAGTGGAACTGTGTGTGATGGTGCCTGGAGATTTGTGTTGTTGACAAGCTGTTCAGGGTAAAAAGAAAAAAAGAAAAAAAAAAAGTAACTTTTTTTTCATCAATTGTTTTTTAATTTTTTTTTTTCCCTATTGCTGTATGAAAAGTCAAGAAGCACTGTTTGGCCTGAAGGAACTAATCTCTTGCCAAGATGATCTATCCTAGATGATTTTTTTTTGTTTGTTTGTTTTTTTGTTTACTTTCCATTTTGTTAGGGATTTTTCCTTTACCAAGGAGAATGTTGAACCTGGGGGGTGCTGAGCTCCCTGACCTCCCAGCCTCCGCGTTCCGAGTGCCACAGTAACCGTTCTGTGCCTGCAATACGAAGAAAAGAGAAAAAGAAATCTTCCTTTAAAAAAAAAAAAAAACAACAAAAAAAGTGTCAAGAATGTGGAAATTCTTCGCTTATGCAATCTGTACATGAACCTTTTTGGTGGAGCTGAAAAGCCACGTTGCCTGCAGGGATTCATATATTTATAAAAATATCTATATTTTTGTTGTCGTCGTTTTTATAGCTTCACGATCGTACTACCCAGCTACATAGAAGGAATCCTTTCTGGAAGAAGAGAGAACAAAGCTAAGTAAAATGCAAATTTGTCATGGAGAAATGAAAGCAAAAATGGTAAAAAGAGATGGTCAAGTCATCTGAAGTGTCAGCGCCTTGGCCCTTGCACGGGGCTGGGAGCGACTGGGTCGGTGCCAGGGCAGGAGCAGAGCCCAGGGATGGCAGAGACCCCGCGGGGTCCCTGGGGAGCAGAGCATCACACCCTGACCTTTGAGACCGGCCAGTTGGGGGGGAAAAAAAGGATAAATCTCATTTTTGGGGTTTGCCTGTTCTTGCTTGCCCGGGGTGAGTGCGGGGAGGGAGCAGCTCCTCCATGCACCCCTCGAGGCCAGAGGTTTGGCTCCATCTACGTGCAGTGACTTGGAGAAAGAAGTTACGGGTACCTGTAGGCAAGAGCCTTTAACTTATATCAAAAAGGTTTATTCCAGAGAATCTGTGTATATATCTATAAATATATCGTGTATATATATAAATAAATATATTAAAAGAAAAGAATGTATAATACTAATGCAACATAAAGCAGTACTGAGAGAGAGAGAGTCTCAAAATACGAGCATTGCAATCTAGGATATACTGATCTGGGCAAAAGAAAAGATGTTTTTGATTGTTTGTTTTGTATCTTCACAGTTTTGTTTTAAAAATTGTACCTTAACATGTATATTTGTAAAGTTATTTATAGACATTAACATATCTGTTCATTGGTTTAAATAGCATAGCGTTACTGTAAACTTTAAATTTCACCAAACTTAAGGGTGTTTTTTTTAACTTATTAAAAATGGAGAAAAAATATATTAATCAAGTTTTTCCTTTGTGTTTATGGGAAATATTGAAAGAATGTATAGTTGTACAGTCCTTTAACAAATTACATTTAATGTTATAAATATATATATGTATTCATTAAAAAAATATTAGTTTATCCTGGATTGCAGTGAGCAAAGGTAAGTTTATTTTTCAATACATCACCAGTGGTTAAAACCAAACAAATAGCAGCAGAGAGATGATTTTTACACATTTCAGAAAAACAGGGCCAAGAATTCTTCCATCAGTTTAACCACTGTGCATTAAGGGGTGTGAGTGTTTATTTTTCTATTTTCAAATGAAGGTATTCTTTGTGGTCGATTTAATAACAAGTATGCAGCGAAGTGAAATGTTGACTTTGAATGGTGCAGGGTAGATTTTTTTCTCTCCCCTTTGCCAGTACTGTTGTATTTTGGGCTTCAGAAATGCCATGTGAGCAAAATAGTGACACTGTTTGCAGGAGAGCTGCTACAGCTGCATATTTCTTTTGCATCTAACACATTGGAAAGTGCCAGTGATGCCTGATTTTTGGTGTTCAGAGTGCTATGCTGTTTTGTTCCTCAACGCCAGATAGCTGTGTAAAAGCACAGGAGTGACCTAAAGAATGTTAGCATGGATCAAGCTGACAGTGGGGGATGTTTGGGCTGAGGATTTTTTGTGGGTGGGGTTTCTGTTTATTGTCCAGAAGACTTCTTTATGTACTACCAGAAGAGGCAAAGCAAATTACATCCTGAATTCTTTCTTTTCATTTTTCTCTGGTGCATATTGCATATCAATGTTTCAGAATAACAGGATGACAGCATCTCATTTAATTTTTTTTTTTCTTCTTAGAGCCACAGAATCCTTATCCTAAAATAAATAATTTATAGTTTGAGGTTACTTCAGTGGAAGTTTGAGAAGGTAGATTTCTATAGATTTTTGTTTTGTTGGAATAAAAAAAAAAAGAATTTTTTGGTATTTTCTTACAAATGTCTGCTAATTGTGTACATTCCAAGTACTCGAAGCAAAGAGTTTTCCTGTACTGAAAAAAAAAATGTACAAAACTGTGCATGGTTTTAAATGTTACTAGATATTATAAATATATATATAATTTATTGAGTTTTTACAAGATGTATCTGTTGTAGACTTGTTGACTTTAACATTTCTTATTCAATGCTTATATAGTTTTATAGCCTGGACTATTATCTTTAAAAGCTTAAAAAAAATTAAAAGTTCCAATTTTGTTACATTTTATACTGTTGATGTTACAATCCACAGGTTTGCATAGTGTGATTTTTGCAATGAGCAACTCTGTTCAGTTTATTTTAATACTGTACTTCTGTGCCTGACAGCTGCAGCTGTCAAAGGTGTGAGATGAACACTAAATAAAACCATTCTGCTTTTGTTAACATGGGAAACTTACTTCTACCAAAAAAAAAAAAAAATAAACAAGTTGATAAATTTTGGGGTTTATTCCCAGTTCTGAGGGTCCATTGCAAAACCAGGTGTTCCAGGCACTGGGACTTGTAGTGCCAGGAAGGTTTAATTTTTTTTTTTATAGTGCTGCTTTGCAAGTCTTGGCCAGTTCAGGTTTTGTATTCATAATAAATTACAGCCATTTTGGTGGAAGGGCAGTCTTCTGTATTTGTTAGTGGGTTATTTGTAGCCACACCAGCCATTGTGTGCACAGCCCTGGCTTTGACCTGGGGGGGCTAAGCAAGGGAGCTCAGTAAAACCTTGTTTTGCTGCTAGCAGACTGCAGGGGATGTTGCAGCTTGGGAACTTTTGGGCCAATCCTTCCAGCACTTTCATATTATACAGATTCCTACAAGTGATCCTGTTGAAATGCATCCCAGACACCTGGATGTGGGCATGCAAGTGTGCCTACCTGTGCACAGCCTGCCCACTATCAAACCTATGTGCTTTAAGCAGCTGGGCATGGAATGGCATCCATCCATCCATCCATGTATCCAAGGAGGTTGGATCTGTGGCACTGGGACTGGCAGCAGCACTGTTCCATCCTAGATTTAAAAACATTAAAAATTACGTGGGGTTCAGGTAATTTCCTTGTAAGAAAAGACACCATTCTTTTAGCACCACTGTGTTGTGAGAGGAGTCTTGCTGCCTGTGATGAGTTGCTTCCATGCTTTAAGGACACACTTTGGTGGCCAGCCCTGAGCCCAGCCCCAGCAGGAGCAGCATGAGGACCAGCCCTGGCCATGCAGGGCTGCAGGCAGAGCATGGCTAAATGGCCTTTTGCTTCATCAGGGCAGGGTGGTGAGGATGTTGTGCTCCATTTGCCACCACCAGGACTGGAAAAGCAGAGAGGACCAGATCCTTCTGCAGTGAGCTGTGGTGTATAGCACACCTGTGCTTGAAAGCTTTCCCAATAAAAGCCTGCTGGGCAAACAGAGAGCACAGAAAGTCACAAAGAGGAAAGTCTGTCCTGGTGCAGTGGCTGACCTGCACATGGTGCTGACTTGGTGTTTGCTTTCCCTCTTGGGTTTCATGATGTCATTCTTCCTCTGCTGGCCTTCCCCCACAGCCGTGTTTGCTTGTGGCCCAGGGAGGAGAGGGAATATTTGACTTTAATTGCCCTACAATGCATCCAGTCCTAAGCCCAGGATGAACATTTGGCTGCAGCTTGTGATGTGCATTGAGCAATGCACAAAACAACCTCAACGAAAATTTGCACATTTACTTGGTTAGGCTGTGTGGCTGGAGCTCATCTCCCCTTCAGTGGCTGCTGCCTTCCACCCAAACCCAAAATGCCCTTTACACATGACAGAGTTATTTTTCAAAGCAAAACTAACGTCTTCTTTCCTCTGTGGGTGACTGCACAAACAGCCTCTCACTGGCTGCCCTGACCTGTTTCATAGCAACATTCAAATAAATTCCTAAAATTGTGATTAATTTCCATTGGTCATGGCTCCATGGTGAGACAGGGAGGATTTGGCAAAAGGAAGAAAAGTCTGAAGCCCTGCAAGTGTCAGTAGGAGAAGGCAGCTAGAACCAGAGCAGCAAAGTTTCCTGGTGGTTGGTGCCACTTCAAGCTCTCAAAGGAGGTGTTTCCTGCTTGTGACTCTCCTGAGCAAACTCATCCCTCCCAGGGGCTATATAATCTCCAGAAAAGGGAATATGGAGACATGTTGTGCTTTTGAAAAGAAAATGTGAAAAAGGCGAATAAAGGGTGAGTGATGGCTCTGCTCAACACAGCAGAGCTATAACAGGAGGGCACAAGGGAACAGCCAGAGGAGATGCCAGGAGCTGAAGAACTTTCATGGGCTTTGTGGCCCAGGACCATGGGCTCACCAGAGACAGGGAAATTATTTGTCACTCTTGTTTATGCCCTCTTTTTCCTTCACTTTCTCAGGCATGTTAGCTTTTACTTAGTTCCTCTGTTTCATAACCATCGTGTTGCTTTTCACAAACAGCATCTCAGGTGTCGTTAACATGTCAAGCTGAAAAAGCGTTGTGCCCTGCCCCAACAAGATTGTTATCTAAAACCAAGAGAGAAATCATTGTTGTAGTGTGCAGTGTTGCAATCAGAGCCTGTTGGGGACATTTCTGGCCACACACAGCTCTGGGTTATGGTGCCCATTGAAGACCAGCCCTGTCCCAGACTTTTTTTATTTCCCTTGGGTGGTGGTGCCTGGCAGGAGCAGGGTTTGGGGAAGCATGCAAGCAGAAGAAAGGTATTTCTCCAAATATGCAAGTGAGATTGGCACAGGAATGATTTTGCTTAAGGCCAAAGTCTGCATCACACTCACCATACATGGTTTGCTCCAGGTTCCTCACCAGTGCAGGAAAAACTGGCATTTCCATCAAGAAGGAAGGACCCCAGCTGGGAGAAGAGGCATTGGGCATAAAATTTAAACAGTAAAAGCAAGAGGAAATGTGGCACCAGGAGACCATAAGGTACCTCCCCACCTCCAGGACACCTGGGTGCACTCCCTACACATTTGGCCAGAAAATCAGGCAGCACAAACTGATACTGGGCAGAACAAGATGGACAATCAGCACAATATCCTCTACAGTGATAACACACCCTGCCTAGCCTTTGTTGCTGGCATTTAGCTAAATGCCATGCACACTCAGCTCTGGGGCTGCCTGGGCACCCCCTGCATGCTCACTGAGATGGGGTGGGAGGTGTTAGCACTGCCTTGCATGCCAGGTAGGCACTGGGTTCAGCCAACCCTGAGCCAAAGGCAACATGGATGTTGGTGTAATGAGAGACTTCCATGTGTTACAGACTGTATTAAAGAGCAGGTTACAAGCAGGAGTGGTGAAACTTTTGACTCATACCAGCAAAACCTCTTAATAGGAGAGGAGCAGAACTATGGGCAGCAGAAAATCAAGGCTGAGAAAGGCAATCTAAAACACAGCACATCCCCTGAGGGCTCTGCCAGACTGGTAGAACTGGGGAAAAAACCCAAATGAATTCTTACAAGTTCTCAGTGAAGCTGCCTCAAGCAGCTTTGGAGAATAACTTAGTGCTGCAGAGACACAGCACTGAGCTCCTTGAAGAAGTGCTGTGATGCACTCCTGACGTGTTCCTGCACAGCCAGAACAGCTGCCTGGACACCCAGGATCCAGCCAGCAGTTTGCCACTTTCCCAGGAGCCAGCATGATACTCTATGTGGTAGCTGAGATCCTGATGAATCTGCCCAAACCCAACAAAAGAGAAGTCATTCCTTGTCTTTCCTGGGTAGCACAGTTATCTTTTCCCCCAGCAGAGAAAATAACTTCGTCAAGAAATTCCTCTTTCTGCTGACCTTCCATCAGACAGTTGTCTAGTCTGCTCAGCAAAGCAGAAAACACATTTATTGGTTTCAGCCATTTTTTCCACTTTCACACCAATAATACAGAGGAGGCAGAAAAAGCCAATTTTCTCCCAAACAAGAAATGAGCTTGCCTTTGCAGAAGTTTTCAAGCAGACCCTGCTACCAAACCTGCTTTAGTAGTGCTGACAGGCAACCTCTTCATATTGCAGGAGACAGAGATTTGTTTTCCTCCTCCTGTGCCTCCCGGCAGCGTTTGTCTGTCCCACATCCATGTCTGTCCCACAGGCAATGGCAGGCCCTGAGGTGATGGTGCCTGAGGCTATTCTGGAGGAACAAAGTTAAAGAGCATTGACAGATGCTCACTGGACATTACAGGGCTCCAGATCAACCACCTCCCTCCCTGTCCTGGA
Organism: Agelaius tricolor; assembly: GCF_023055355.1. Lineage (NCBI taxonomy): Eukaryota > Metazoa > Chordata > Aves > Passeriformes > Icteridae > Agelaius > Agelaius tricolor. The sequence goes on from NW_027269284.1 coordinate 5,878,550, forward strand.
GCGACAGACACACATCTCCCACGTGGGAAGGATTTACATGGATGATGCCCACCGTATTTTCATTCATTAATTTCATTTATGCCTTCATGCACCTCCATGAGGGCTGAGCAGAGGGACAGGATCAGCTCTTGGATGTGTCTAATTGATTGAGTTTGGCCAGTGGCTTCAGAGGATGTCCAGTGCCAGTCCTAGGGTTTTGCCTAATACCATCTTCCAGGGATGTCTTCTCCCATTTGAGGGCAGTTTCTTGTCTTAGCAGCAGCCTGGCCTCCACCACACAACTCCTGGCCCAGCCAAGGAAATCCAGCAGGTGATAACTACAGGACCATGGACTTTAAACCCTCAGGAAACTGCTGAGCAGGCAGTGCTGGGCATGCCAGCATAAAGGCACTGAGATGTTCTGCTGGTAAAGGCAACATGGAAACCAAAGGAGAAGAACAAAGATGGGCACAGGGGAAGCTGAGTCACCTTTGTAAAAGGAGGGAAAGTTCCAAGCTGTCAGATGGTTTCCTAAGAAAGATGCAATACCTTTCTAGTTCTGAGTTCACACACTGGGAATGTGCTGCAGTCAGAAAGAGCCACTCATTTACAGCCTGCATGTGAGAATTTCAAAGCTGTGGTAGTCTGAAAGCCATCTCAGAGCTCTTATTACACACATATTGCAAATATCTGGTGATATTCTTTCTTGGACAGAAACCGTGCAGCCAACTCTAACCTACACAAGGGATGCAGGAGGTAAATTTTAGGCCTTTTTGATCTGGCATTGTAAAATGCTTTTGTGGAAATGCCCTTGTCAGCACATACATTCCTCTGGAATGCTTCTGTTGGAGGTTTATGGTTTACACATGCAAAACCTCTGCAAGTACCTCCCAAAGGCATTTATGGTCAAACTCTGGGAGAACACCTGCACCATCTTGATGAGACCATGCAGAGTCTCCCTCTTCAAAAAAGTCATTCCACTCAGAACAACCCTTATTGCCTCAGCCTAGGGTGTATAAACACCCAAATGATAAAAATCATCTGCCAAAAGCCCTTCACAAACTACCCAAGGAAATATTCATATGACAAAAACACACGAAAATTAGGTAATGCTTTTGCAAGTTTTATCATCTTTCAAAGAGCTCAAGAGAGAGGAAAAGTGCAATATAACCCTGATGACCAGGGACTTCATCTGGCAAATCAGCTACCAAGGTCTGAAACCAACATATCTGGCTCCTGGACAGCACAGTGACTATTAGATTAAAAAATTTTAAAGAAGAAAAGAAAGGAAAGAAAGAAAAGAAGAAAAGAAAGAAAAGAAAGAAAGCAAATAAATGCAACACACCTTTTGAGGCTGATGCTAAAACAACACTGAGATCCAGACAGAGCTGCTGGCTCCAGGCTGCAAGGGGGGAAGGCAAAGGAGCTCCCATCTCTCCTGGCACAGGCTGAGCAAAGAGGTTCACGATGGATGAGTGGAGCTGGACCTCCTGCTGCCTAATAATGGCAGAAAATTGGTGTTTCTGCCCAGATCAATGTCTGTGCAGAGGGCAGGAGGGTACACCTGGAGCTCTGCCAGGGGGGCATCACTCTCCTTTTCTCTGCAAGTGTTTTTTTCCTGCTATTAACAAATACACTGTAATTAATATATAGTGATATCTGTATGCCTGCTAGGTACAATTTCAGCCTAGGAACAGTTTTGTTGTTAGGTTAAAATTCTGGGAAAATGGATGCTTTTTGTATTGCTTATCAGTTTTATTGATCTTTACCACTAAGACTAACTCTACCTTAAGCTGGAGAAAGTCTCAGATGGGCTGAAACATTCTGGGTGCACTTCCTTCCATCCTTCCTTCCACCTGTGCCCCCTAACTGTTAATTACTTGTGATGAGATTTTTTCATCAAAAGGGTCTCAGAGCAAAGGAGATACATGCACACTTTGTCTTTATTTCAAATTATTATTTATTTGTGATGATGATTTCTTTTTCTCTTTTAAAAAAATAAACAGGATTTAAAACACCTGAGCCAGTGAGAGCCTTCAGGTACCAAGTTCACTTCATGCAAAGCCCCACCATCAGTTTTCACTCTTTGGGAATGATTTTAATGACATTTTCAGGAATTGAGTTTGCAAAAGCAAGGCTGTTGCTGGATATTCACAAAACAGAAAGGTAAGTGCTGTGTTCATTACATTACAGAGTGCTCTTGGCATACTTTTCCAAGTCTTGTATTCAAAAGTAGAATTTAAGAAATTTTTACAAGGTAGAGAAAGGGCAAGAAATTTCTGGCAAAAGGGGTTGCTCTGAGGTTACAGAATCCAAAATAATTTTGGTTGGCTGATCAACAACTAGTTAATTTTTCTGAATGCATCACAATCCTCATGTCAGGGGGTACAACTCATATTTGCCTTGCCCAGATCAGTGAGTCTCATGAATTTCATGAACAGAGAAGAATGTATGAGCTAAATGAGCCCAAGGAGAGTGGGCAGCTCTCCAAAAGGGAGACACATCCTCATTATTACAGTCAGCCTCAAGGAACCCTGTAAAACACCATCCTTTCAGGTGTTCGGCAAAATTTCCAGCAAAGCCAAGAGAGGTTTACTTGTGTGGGAGGGACTGGAGAAGCAAGGCCTCTGTGCTTGTGTGAGCATGTAGGACAGGGCAGAAAAACAGTTGTTTATGCAACATTAAAGTTGAGAAATGAGGCAGTCAAGCAATGCAGTGTTAGGGATGAATGCTCAGGTGCAATGGTGTTAAGGGTTGGTCATCACAGAGTCACTGAGAATGGAAAGGAGCTTTAGGATCACCGGGTCCATCACTCAGCCCAGGATCACTGTGCCCACCACTAGACCATGTTCCAAGTGCCACATGCCTTTTAAACACCTCCAGGGAGGTTCTGCATCTCACTGGGACTCCATGCAATAGCCAAGACATGTGAAATATGCTCTAGCTGGGGTTGTTCAGTGACAAGTCAACCGGTGATTATCCTGCAAACAGGGGAAAAAAATTAAAAAGGCAACGCTTTAATTTGAGACCTCATTGATCACTCAGGAATTGGCTGTTTTGTGATTCTGATCTGGGGTACTCCTCACAGCTGACTCACATCAAGGCAACAGCCCCTTCCTAAAAGCATCTGAAAATGTTCCTGCAGTTACTCCCCTGCAAAGTCCACATCTTCCCTCAGGATTCAGCTACATAAGGGCCAGCAAAGTCATCCCATGGCTTATGACACAGCTTTCTTATCCCCCTGAGAAATGGGAATCTGTGGCTACAAAGGGATGAGCTTCCACATCTCCTTGCCCTTCAAAGTTTTCAGCTTATTTTGCATATAATTCCAAATGATCAAATCTAATTCTGATCTGATCTGTGTTTAATTTTCTTTCCTCAGTATCTGAGTGATAGGTTTGGCTCAGAAAATGGATTTAACTATTATTTCAAGCAACTGCTAATTACAGTGACTGAAACCTGACACTTAATTCCAGCCTCAAAGGTGTGAATGGTTCACATCAAATACCAGATGAGGTGCAACATCTCAATTTAGTCCAGCTAAACATTTGCCAGATTTCTGTGCAGAATACATGCATGAGCAAGATATAAATAAGACAGAGGAAATGAGATATCACCAAGCTCTCAGTAACACTCCAGATGCACTGCTCACAACATCCATCTTAGGTACACCTTGAAATTCAGGCACCAATGCTGCAGATTTTGGGTGGGGCATCTAATGTGCAGAGAGTGGGAATTTCAGCAGAAAATAGATTATTATCAGAGAAACATTTAGGTTAATCATTAAGTTCTCTATTTTCACATCTTACAGGTGCTGAAAAAGAAAGACTTTGGCAAATTTAATAAAGTATTTAGCAGGGCAATGCAAGCTCAAGGAATGGAGTGAGTTGGCAACACATCTCCCAGGAACACAGATGTAGGCAGGGTCCAGTCACAAGTGGGGGCACTGGAGGGGGTTTTCCTTTCTCTGAGTAATCTTTTAGGATGGTGCCAAAGATGTCAGACTTGAAAGATGAGTTTCTACAGCTAATTACCATAGTTTACAGACACTGAAGCTAAGGCACATATTTTCAGAGGGGCTGAGAGATTCAATATGTTGCAAATTAAAGCAATAGCTTTGTTCACTATCTGATCACATTGCAGCAGTACCCCGTGGACCTGGGGCATGGAGACCACACTGGATGGAGTGGAGGATTAGATTCTGGGCTTCTCAACCTTGCTTGAGTGCGGTAAAAGAGATATTTTGTAATTTTTGACCACTCAGTTACAAAAATAATTACAAGACAAAGAAATGGCATTTTACTTTTTCCAAATAATGTGGATTTAGATGGCCCATCTTCAAATGCTCAGGTTTGAGGCTTCTTACAGGCATTCTTCTGCCTGACATGAAACTTCACATTAGTTTGCTTCAGAAAGCCAAACAGTGTCAATGGAGGGTGGCTGTGAGCTGGACACAGATGATCCCAGTAATCCCACATCCAACCATCCCAATAATCCCCCTCAGCAGGAAACACCCAGACACAGCATTTCAAGGGTTCAGTCACATCCCAGCAGTCATTTTTCCTGCAGCCCTGCTGCATCTGTGGCTCTTACACTGGAGCACATCTAACACATCCAGCTGCCCTAGAGCCAGGGCTTTACCTCTGCTCATTCACCATAAAACCCTGTTCTTCTGTGGGAACATCTGCTCATTTGTGCTCCACCCAAACACCCCACACATTCTTCAGAAATTTTTCTTTCTGCAAGCCTGGTTGCTTTTTGCCAGCAGCAATGTACACGCTTGACATGCTAAGGAAAAGTATTTAACAGGAGGGAAAACACGTTCCACACAAATTATTCTCACTGCGGGATGAAGAGGAGCAAACTAATGCTGCTGTACTTTGGGAAACTGCTTGCAAAAGGAAAGGAGCTTAATTCAGCCAGTTAAGGTGAAATACCTGCCATTCCCTCTCCATAATATGCTCCAAAGAGCATTTATTGTAATTAACCCAGCTCAGTACTGGCCTGAGTGTGGATGTAGAGCACCCTGGGAACTGCATTTCCCCATGGGGATCCATGCTCAGGGTGAGCCCAGGGGATGGTTTCTAGCTGGGCTTCCACCTTGGCTTTTGTGAAATGGGCTGTCTGGCCAACTAGGACAACTCTCCCCAAGTCCCTGGTGGTGACAGCAAAGTCCATCCCTGACACCAAAGACTGAATTTCCATGGAAGATGAGGAGTCCTGCTGCAATGGGCATGACAGGAGACACTGCTGTGTCAGGCAAATGCAGGGTTTATAGCAGTGTTCTATACTAATAGACCCACACAGTCACAATTCCAGCCCAAAGAAGCAGGACTTTTAATTCTGATTACTTTTCAGTCTAAGCCACCAGTTGGACACCTTTTTTTTTTAAATTTTCATTGTTTCACTTGGAGACTACTTTCCAAGAGGTGTTGACAGCTGTTCTTCACAACACCCAATCACCATGTAGTGTCAGAATCCCAGTACCTAAGGTCTCAAAGAAAGGAAGCAAAAGTAACAGTTACCAACTCTGCTCTTCGCTCACATTTACGATAATGTAAAAATATTGTTTAAGACAATCTTCAGACATTAAAATATCTGTAAGTTTTGCAAAACTAGATAATGGTTCAGTTCTGAATGCACTTCTCCCTCTTTCCTTCTCTCTGACAGTGATGTTGCTTTAGGTAGAGCAGTGTTTTAGATCTGTGGTGGTGACTGGTCACTAAAACCTCTGTGAGAGGTGCTGTTTCAGTCACTTCTGTGCTTCACACTTAATCTTCAGCCATATGACAGCCAGCAATACTTTAATGCTCCATGTCTTTTGTTGCTTAAACTTGTTTTAAATGGCTCTGTGCTCTTGCATAGGAACAGGCTGCCCAGTGAAGTGGTGCAGCCACCATTCCTGGAGGTATTTAAGTACCTGGAGGCATTTAAAAGAGGTGCAGATGTGGCCCTTAGGGACATGGTTTAGCTGTGGCCTAGGCAGGGCTGCATTAATGGTTGGACTTGATGACCTTATATGTCTTTTTCAACCTAAATGATTCTATGGTTTGCTGGTTGTTCTTCAGAGCTTCATTATGAGATTGGAGATTGTATGTTCTTCTCATGGAGCTGCAAACAACAGAATCTGAGCAGACATGGGCAAAAAGCCTTTCCTGGGCTTCCTGGGTTCAGTCTTACTATTTTATTTAAGAACTGTTTTGTTCAAGCACATGGCACCCAACCCCTGACCTCTAAATGGCTGCTGTGGCACAGCCTGAGATCAAAACCCAGGCTGTAGACAGCACCAAAAAAGGAAATGAACACAAACTCTGCAGGACTCAGCTCTGACCTCCACACCCCTCTACTAAAATCTCTACAACCCTTTTACTTAGTCCTTTGCAGAGTTAGCCACCTGGCCCAAGAGTAAAGCTAAAAGTGTCATTTCTTGAGCCCCCTTCAGCTGTTACTCAAGAGTTGTCTCTGGTGGGATGCCCAGGGTCAGAGAATGTCTGTACTACCTACTCAAACTGCAGCCATGTGCTTCTTCCCTTCATTCCTGCAGCTTTGGTAAATCCAGCTTCATTTAATCTCTCATAATTGTGCAGTGTGTTTTTATTTAAATTTGCCTCCAGTCTCCTACCAATTAGTGCATCCAGGCATAAGTGATGGCGGTACCTCAGATCTTGCTGGACTGCCTCACTCACAGTTTCATCATCTTCTAAAATGCTCCAGGTCACTGCCTGCAGCTGAGTGAGGGAATTGCTCCCTCAGATCCCAGACCATGCCATGAAAAGCCCTTTGTGATGACAAGGACTGCCCCGGAGGAGCTCAGTGTGCAGGGAAGCCCTGCAGTCGCCCTCAGAGCCATGCATCTCATCAGCCACACCCGCCCAGGACTCTCAGAAGTGGCTCCCACAGGAAGGGATGTGCTGACTTTGGCTTGCAGGAGAAAAGTTAAAAGTGAACAAAACTGTTACTGAGTTGTTTGAATCCAGTTCAAGTTCCATCTCTGTCATGATTAACAAAATTCTTAATATCTCTGTAAGATTAACTGGGCAGTTACACATGGACCCTTCTGGCCTCCCTAGTCCCAGAGTGGCAATCGCAGAATCCCAGAATAGTCTGGGTTGGAAGAGACCTCAAAAACCACCTAATTCCAAACCCCTCTGCCACCCCAGGGATGTCATTCATGAGGTTGGGTTGCCCACAGCCCCATCCAACCTGACCATGAGCACTTCCAGGGATGGAGCAGCCACAACTTCCCCATCCTGGGGAATGTTAATATTTCAGCCATGACCTGGGCTGACCAAGTGACAACTGCCCCCATACTCCAGATAAATTAGTGGCCCTTGTGCAAGTCTTGGTCTCAAGAGTTTGGTGAAACAATTTTCAAAATCCACTTTCCTGGCTCAAGATAGAAGATTTACCAAAGATTTACCAAATTCCTTAGAAGTGTGCGTGCATTGCACAGGGTCAGGCCAGCAAAAAGCAGCAATGAAAGGGCAAGAGCACATTCTCAGCTCCTTACTTTGTGCCTACAATGACTTTCACCATCTTCCTAATGCTTGTATCCCACCTGCCCTGAAGTTGGAAGAGAAATTGAGGGAGCAGTAAGTTTTTCTCCAAGTTCCCCCCCACCTTTCCCATGAACAATTCTGTTCAGGTAAATGGGCCAGTGCTCTCCTCTCTAACAAACATCTCTGTAAAAGCAGCTGTAGTTACAACCACAATGAGCACAGACACCAGCAAGAGATGAATCATTTATGTACTCTTTAACTTGTCTGGAACTACAGATTATGTCTACAGTGGAAAAGTTCATCTTGGAAAAGTTCATCATAGCAAATATATTCGTTAGTGTGATTAGATCAACACCACCACAATATTCAATTTTACTTTGCCTTTGGCAGCAGCAAGGACAGCTGGGCAACATGGTGCTAGCAAAGGCATGTCAGATAATATCCTTTCCATTCTCCCACAACAGACAAGCCATAGCAAAGGAACCAGTTTTGGTGGCCACTGAGTAAATGAAAATCTCTCTGAGGTTTTATATGTGTGGGCTGGGTCAACACCCACCTCAGTAGGGGCAGCTCTATGCAATGGCACCAGCATCAACAGTTCTGCACAGTCCCAGGAAAATTCCACAGAATTAGGCATTGCTGGGGTCTCCAGTCTGTCCTGGGAATTTCTGGAACCTGTTTTCCAGATAAATTAGCAATACACTCCCTACAAAGGACTTATTGGACACCAGAGCAGGCTGTGCCTGTGCCACAGCCATAACTCTCCTCCCTGTGCACTTCCCCACACCTGGGGGCAACTGTGTGCACCCCAGTGCCCACCAAACTGCTTTCCCAAAGCTGATGCTGTAAAGGTTTCAGTTGCAAATGCTGTTTCATGTTACTCACTTGAGAAGCACAGGCTCCCTCTCCAGTGGTTGCAGGCACTCTTCCTGTGCCAGCAGGTAATAGATGAGGTGCAAATTGAATATACTGCACACTCAGGAAAGTTGTTTGGTCACAAGGAGCTAACAAACCTTGCTGTGTCTGTAAGATATTTCCTCCAGCTGCTCCTTATTCCCTATACACAGCCAATGAAGAGCACCTGTTAGGGGTAATCACACACACCCACTCCATAGCCCACCTGGGAGATGTCAGAGCTACAAGAGTGCTCTACTGCAGCAAAGAAATGATTCTTCAGCAAAGGTCAGTCAGCACAGCAGCATCAGACTGTGAGCATCAAACCCATCTGGGCTTCACTTGGTGAGCTACAGACAATGGCAAGGCCAACTCACACCATACACAGGCCACCATCAAAGGTCTCTGAAGGTTCCTGCCATTACCTGAACTCCACCTACACAAGTTCACCTGTCACACGCTGGGATAGGCACTACTGGCTCTTTACCCATCTGTAACCCAGTCCACGTGCTGGCAGAGGGAATTGTTCTGTGCTGACTCTGACCCACAGAGGATTCCCCAGCCCATGGAAGCTCTCTCCCTTAGCAGCTTATCCAGTTTTTCTGGTTTGCTCTCCACTGACACAGTGGTATGGAGTAGCTGGTGTGGCTCCCCTGGCTGACTGACTGACTCTTACTCAGCTGCCTAGGAAAACGCTACAACAAAAGCAAACATAGGAGTCAAAAGATCAGATTCAGAAAGATTTGCCCAGGATTGAGAAAAGCCAGAGAGATGGTGATGCAAAGAACTTGGGCCAACATCCAGAAAAGCTCATGTGGCAGAAGTTACCTTTTCCTCACAGTCAGGAGAAATTTCTAACCAGCATTTCAGCTTTTGCTTTATCTGCCAGCCCAGGTGCTTTCATGGACCCCCTAAGCAGAAGATCTGTGCACTGCAAAGACACGCCTGGATCAGTGCTTTCCCTTGCCTTAGTTTCAGAGGTGGTAATTGAAACACAGGTAAGATTTAATAAAGGACCAAAGACTCTAAAAGGGCCTGCAGCAGAGTGGAGATGGCAGCTCAGCTGAGCTCCACTTCAGAACCCCCACCTGAAATCAATTTGTCTTCCACAGGTGAGTGCCTGAGCACACTGCCTAAATACCTACACATGGCATCCAGTCTGTGGACCCAAAAAAGAAAGAGCTCTCTCCACTCTTTCTGCTTGTAAACATAAGCAAACCCTGCATTCCTTGCTATTAAAAGACACAAGCTGGTGAGTTACTGCAGGGATACAGCCCAGAGGCAATTATCTCCATTTGCTCTCTAAGATTTACTCTTGTTTACACCTGCAAATCTTTTACCCCCTGACAGGTATCAAAAACTACCAAGAGGTCTTCAGAGTTCTCAAGAGACCAGAGCTCCCAGCCTCCAATGCCAGAAGACAAAGCCAGTTTAATTCATGATCTCTGAAACCCTGGGGCTTCACAAAATCCCTTATCCCATCTCCCACCTCCAAGCCACACACAGACTATTCCATGATCCTATTCAATGACTAGCAGAAGACTGATCTACCTCTCAAAAAGCCTGCTGGGCTCTGGCAAGCCCCAGAGCTCAGGAAGGGCCAGGAAACCACACAGCCTGGGGCAGAGGTGGGAGGAAGGAGAAGAGTAACATGGGGATTTGTCCTAAATGAGCTCTTGGATTGTCCTTGGGTGGGCTCTTGGGTTCTCCTGTGAGGGGATCCTGGGCTGTTCTGGGAGGGGCTTTCCTCTCCCTTCAGCTCTTCTCCCTGCACATGGAGAGACAGGCCAGGTTTACCAGCCTGTGCCACTATTGCCATGCCAGGGGCAGGGATTTTCCCTCTCTAGCTGGGAACAGAATGGGAGGCAAGAAGCCACACGCTTCAGGAGGAGCTTGCAGCCTGAATCTGATATGCAAAGTGACCCCAAGAGACATCAGAAAGCATCCCCCAGCACCAGAAACAGCAATCCCATAAGAGAAAAGTCTTTCCAGTCATAAGTTTCAAAGTGATTTCTATCTGCATTGCAATGAGTTTGCCACTGGCAGGGGTTGGAACTGAGGAGTTAATGCAGTGCAGGTTTATGGTGAATGAAGGCTTCTGGAGCCATAACTCACAGTAATTGACAGGAGCTGTCTGCACGGCTGTGAAATATGCACATCATAGCTGCAAAACAGGAATCCCTGTGAGCATCACAAAACAAACAGTGCCTTTTGCTTCCAAGCACCGTGCTTGCTGCTCCTTCTCACATCAAATAAAACCTGGTAGTTACATCCAGAGCTGAAATGACGTGTGAATAGTGAAAGATGCCTCTGCAGCAAACCAACGAGCCCAGGGACCGCGAGATGGAGGAACGCACAAGAGGAGCAGCAGAGATTCCCATCCACGCCTCACTTTGATCACAAAACACACAGAGCAACCAGTGGGCTCAGGGCAATGAAAATCATCAGGCAATTATCATTTGTGTCACCCATTTTCATCACTTCATTTTAAAACAGGGGCCTGTAGGGGCAGACTGGCTTAGCTCCATTGGCTTGAGCACAATCGTCCCCCTAAGATTAATCTGTTTGAAAAATGCATCTGTTCTGTGAATAGATCTGCTTTTAATGGCTAAAGTGGATTTACAGCCTTACATATATATATTTAGGAGAAGAAGCTCAGTTTTTTAATGAGGGAATTAGTGAGGGGATGTACCCAAGGATCTTTACTGGGATTGCTGAGCCATGGATAATTTGTTAGAAATAAAGGTTTGTGATGTGAGATTTCAAATGTTGTATGCAGAGGACTTCAAGGCAGCAAGGGAAACACAGTGAAAATCTTCAGTTTCTCAAAATGTGTCACCACATCATAGCACAGCCATCTTGCAAAGACATTTGGGTTTGACAATGTATTTGGGGGATTTGTATTCTCTGGAAGCTGGAGGAATCTATATCTTAGAGGAATGTAATGGCGTAGATTTCTTTTAATTAACTTCTTGACCCAAACCCAGTAATGTTTAAAAATTCCATTTTAGAACACCAGTCTAAAACAGCTCTATCCTGTTCCTATGCAAAATGAAAACTATATTTGAAGCAATGAAAGCTGAAACAAACAAGAGTTATCTGCTTATATCAGTAGCTGTAGTGGACAATGTTAGAAAACCAATGAACCCAACCAATCAATTCTCACTGCAGTTGTAATTAGAGAGGATTTTTTTCCCTCACTCCTTTCCCTGTTAATGCTATTGAACACTAATATCTTCAAGGAAATATATTGGGAAGCGAAGTCTTTTTTCTAGATTATACACAGTGAATGTTTATTATTCCACCACTGAACACATGGATACAAAGCACAGCCTTTGGGAAGGAATGTTCACCATGTTTCTTGTCTTTTGGCAGTGGTAAGAGACAACTAACCCCAGCTGGCCCCACCACCCATCTATCCATCACCATCCCTGAGACCTGTGAAACCCCCATTCCTGGAATTGTTCAAGGTCAGATTGGATGGGGCTCTGAGCAGCCTGGTCTGGTGAAAGTCTCCCTGCCTATGCAGGTGGGTTAGAACAAGACAAGCTTTAAGTCCCTTCCAGCCCAAGCCATTCTAAGGTTCTGTGGCTCTCTGACTTCCCCTTGGCTGTGTTCCCCTCCCAGCACAGGCTCCCATCTTCAGCACAGCTCCCACCAAGGAAGGTGCCATGGAGCTCCAGGCTGGCAAAGCAGGGCCTGGGGAGATGTGGGTTGGGGCATGGCATGGATGGGGACAAGGCAAGAGGTGGTGCTGCTAAATCTGAGAGACTGCACAAGGTTCTACCAGATTTTTCCCTGAAATAAATCTTGACATAGCCCTGCCTAAATTTTTGGACCCAGGATCCAGGATATTTTACATTCCTTATGCATTGTGGATAGCAATGCAATGAGGAGCAGTGGAAGGCCTTGTTGTTCATTTCCTGAACTAATGGCAAGACTCTGCCAATCTCCTGCACATTGGGCAGTTCCTTATTCCCAAGAAGGGACTTGCTGTATAAAACACGATTACCTGAGGTGCTGTCAGTGAGCTCAGTCAGGGGAATTCAGCCCAGGCAGGGCATCATGACTGAGCCTTAACTCATCCCTTTTGTTAGCAGAGCCATTCTGCTGGCTGGCTCTTGTGTGAGTGGTGAAGAAAAGAGTGAAGCATGATTCCTTACCCAAAAGGCCTGGAACTCCTGAGCCTGGCCCTGCAGTCATCACTCCCACAGCTCTTCCCTTACTTACACGAGCAGTTCCATGTGTGGATGAGGTTGGAGGAATTTTGGGATGAGACCTCAGGTAATCCTGACCTGACCTGACTCACAAAGCAAGGAAGGAGCTCACTCCAATTGGCCTGGGAGGCAGTGTGCCTTGCCAGAGATACCTGATGCCAGTTTCTTTGAAAATAAAGAAATCATCATCTTTCTGATTAAGTTTAGATACTCTTAGATGGGCAAGGAGAAATGAGTCAAAGCTGAAGTGAGTAGAAGAGGAAGATAGAGGTCAGGACAAATTGTTTTCATTTGGAAGCTCAGCTGCAAGAGTGTTAAATTGCAGGAGATCAGTGTTTGCAGCTTGTGAAGCTTTCCTCTCCCACCCCAGCCTGGATGCTAAGTGGAAGCAAACAGGGCTCCTCACTCTTTTTGAACCTGATCCTGCACTACTCAAATCAGCCAGGCTTTGTTGTGAGCCTCATTCCCAGGTGGGGACAGAGCACAGCCCACAGTGCACGGCCTAATCTGATGGCAGCAAAAAGAGCATTTCTGAAATGTGTCAGCTAAAATATTTGAACAAGCAGGTTTTCAAATCCCAGTGTGGACAGAAGGAGCTGCTTTTTAGCAGGTGTTAGCAGGAAAAGATAAAGCTGCTCAGTTGAAAATATGTCATCTTTCATTTGGAAATGTGTCAGTACAAGCATGTTAGCACCTTTGTGCCAAGTCTGGACAAGCCCTGGAGGAGAAGAATGGCTGAACTAGCAAGGGGAGGGAGGTGAAATATCTCTGGAGGCAGCTGAGTGCTGCAGTACTTTGGGTAGGAGACAGAAAACAGCTATCCTCTAATGGGAGCATTTTTAAAACCAAGGGATTTAGGAGTTCACAACTGCCAAGATTTTTACACCTTCCCCAAGCAAAGTCTGAGGATGCTGTTTGAGGCAGACCACATGGAGATCTTTCTGTATTAGGGTTCCCGAGGATGATACTACTGTGGGTCCCACTGGGCTCTGCAGCAGTGGGACCACTGCAGGAGCCAGAGACAGAGAGGAAAGGGATCACCCCTCAGGAGCTCAAACTGGTCTCTGCCAGATCTTACTGCTATAGCTCTTTTGGCATCCAAGCTGGCATTTTGCATCCTACACAGCCACAGCAAAACCCAGCCCAGGCATCTTCATGTCCTCCATCAATATCCACAGGAGAACTTCAAGCACAGGGTTAGCCTGGCTGGATTTTCTCTGTGCAGAGCCCCACTCACTTGGAACTTACCCAAGCAGCTGCTGACACAGCCCCGAGGAGACACAATAAAAAGGCAGGGGAAATGTACAAATTCTACTTAATATGGAACAAGGGATCAGTTAATCTGATCCCTGAGGAACTCAAATGTATTTATTTTCATGACAGTGTTCCAAGAAAAGAGGTCTCCTACCTTGGATCCACACTCCCTCTGTGCAGACTTGCCCGAATACCCAAGCCAGCTCTCAACCTGCTGCTTGCATCCAGATTTTGTATATTTTGAGCTATCTCTCTCTTTGGAAAAAAATATGGATTTAAACCCAAGGTACAGAGACATCTAACAGCAGCAAAGACAATGTGAGTTGGGCTGCTCTGATTTCTGTTCTGTTTCCCATGGTTCCAATCCCATCACAACAAATCCAGTGCAACACATCAAGAAGGGGATTATTAAACATATTCTTGAAGTCTGAATGGAGTTACAAGTAATAAATGGCTAAAGTCAATGCCCCAGTATCCAGGACAGATTTCTAGAGCCATATCCCAACCCATGGAGACAGGAAGAAAAAATTTAACTCGAGTACAGACTGAGCAGAACTATGAGAATATTAGTCCTGATTGTCCTCTGATTCCTAGCACAGCACTAATTGCTGTCATGGCAGCTTTCAGTTCAGCTTGTCCCTCCAGGTCTGCACATTATCTCACAGTTTCCCAAGCAAAAGCATTGCAGCCTTCCCTGCTTAGCTGCACAGCACTGCCAGGTTTCCTAACCCTCCTCTCCATCGAGAGTATCCACGAGTATCCGGATCCTGCTGTGCAGACCCCACGCTGGGGCAGCTGTAATTGTGTTGCCACAATATTGGATTAACAACAGGGTGACTCTGAAGGTACAACTTGTTTTTAATTTCCTATTTGATGAAAAAAACATTTGCTGAAATCAATTATGTTTTCATCATATTTAAGAGGGTGATCAAAGTTCTGTTACTGTGCATGCCCAGAGCTACCTCCTCCTTGGATAAAACAGGAAAAAACAATTTCCTGCACAAATCCATTTGGGATACACGAGTTCCTTGTGCAGGGAATTCTAACAGTGTGAAATGTCAGGGCCAATTGAATGTGTTGTGCTAACATGATGCACAGCAGCCACTGGCACCTTCACCAAAAACACATCCCAAGGGAAGCTCTCAACACCATGGCAGCCATGGCAACATGCCAAGAAATAAAAAACTGGGATTTGGCTGCTTCCTCAGGGTGAGGGAACTCAAAGAAGTTGCTTCCATGAGCCTGCCTCGACCACTATCCTGAGGAAAAGCCTAAAGGGGAAACCTCCAGCACAGGAGTCAGGACATCTTTGCAGCCAAGAAGTTCCCACTGACCATCAAAGTGAGAGCAGGAAAGGAAGAGCTGCCTGCAGCCTCCTGACTGCAGCACTCAGCCCTGAAGAAAAGGAAAATCAAAATAGTTTTTTAAATCAGCCATTTAGGAAATACAAGATGTCCTCAGCTCTTTACTATGGTGGTTTTAATGGCATGACTCAGAAAATCACATCAAAACCCCCTGAAATATTTTGTAAAGGTAATGCAGGGAACAGTTTTCAAAGAACAGGCAGTGAGTGTACTGAGTACTTAACCCTTTTCAACAGATCTGATTTCCACTGCTTTTAGGAGTAAATAGTAGTTCTCAGAAGCAAAGGAAGCCACTTCCAAAGAACACCCTCCTTCCCGGGACAGTGGAGGGCCAGTTCAAAGAGCTGCAATGGCAGCAGTGTCACTGTAGAGGCACAGCAGGGTGGCCATGGGGACCAGCAGAGCAGGGCCAGGCTGGGCATGCTGGCTTTCCTCTGCCCACAGCCCACAGCTGGCAATGGGATCTCTCCCCTGAGAGCTCTGGACAGGCCATTGGTGTTGCTGTGAAGGAGAGGAGAAAAAATCTGTGGTTACCCCTGAGCCAAATTTGCTTTTTCTCCACGTAGGAAAAGTTGTCAGGAGTTTTGGAGGAATGGTACAGGAGGATCATGCCATCTTTGAGCCCAGCTGAAAGAACACCAGCTCAGCCATGGACCCAGGCCAACCTGCAGGACCCTACAGAAGTGGGAGATTGAGTCTGAGCACAGGTACCAACCTGTCAATGCATTCATGCTGACAAAAGACCCACAACCACCTCCATCCCCAGCACAATGAGACATCCTGAGCTCCTGCATCAGCTCAGTGTGTCCAGGCAGCCCCAAGCACACTGGATATATTCTCAGCAGAAGAGAGCCCCTGTTTTCAAGTTTTTCACTTAAATACACCACACAAAGGGTGAGCTTCACACCACAATCCATGGGGGGAGGTTAAGTTACTCAGCCCAAACACCAGTCTCTCACAGGAGGTCACATTGGTCCTTCAGAAGTGCAGTGACTCAAGCAGATAACAGGAGTTCCCTCCCCTGGGACAAGCTCTTCTGAGCCATGTAGGGACAGAATTAAATATGTGGAGAGGGCAAGGCAAAGCCAGGGTGTCATCTCTGTGGCTCTGTGTCAAGGCAACACAGCTTGCCCACCACTCTGGGACATGAAGAGGCAAACCCTGTTATCACACCAAGATATCCCAGGTGCAGGATGAGCCTCAAAGGGCATAACTGAGCAAATTGTACCTCCCAGAGTAAAATTGAACAAGATCTTCAGATACTGTGGCCTTTGTGTGGCTCAGTCCTTTCCAGTGTCTACGTGGTGGAAAGAAAGCAGAAAGATTGAGGGTGTCATTGCTGACAAGGCAAAGGAAACTCAAAGGAGCTGAATGAGAAAAATGATGCAGCATGAGTTGTTTAAACAAGGATCATCTTTATCCTTTGCTGTGCAGGGGGGCTGCAGCTCCTGTGGGGGGCAATAATTCCATAATTCCTCTATGGTACAGGGGACCACTGTTCCTGACTGGCAGATATAAGTACTCATGCAATAAAATGAGAGTAATAACAACCAGTATGGCCATTTTAAGGAAACAGAATTAAATATAACTCATTTAGTGCGAATGTCAGCTGCTGTTTTCACAGTTTCCTTAATAATGGAATAATTTGTCAAAGGAAATTAAAGAAGTCACATTTCAGAAGGTTTTATGGACACTGGATGAAAGAAGACAGAACATATATTAAATAAATTGTTGTATTAATAGAGGGGAATGGAGGGGTTATTTTTTCTTTCATTCCCACTTTCTGTGCATGCTCAGCCTTTTACCCAGAGGGATTATCTTTCTCTTTCCATGTTCACATTAAAACTGCATACTTCTCTGAAAGACACAATTCAGTGAAACACAAAGTATTGAGCTTAATACAAAAGTAAAAGGATGAAGTTCTGTGACCTCTGTATTTTATAGGGGATGAGACTGGATGATCTAATTGGCCCTCCTGGTCCTACTGACTGTAACTCCATCAATGAATGACTTTTTAGAAGGGATTTTTATTTTTGGATCCTCTGCAATTCTTTTTGCATCTTTCCTAGGAGATCGAAGATTTA
Source organism: Agelaius tricolor (assembly GCF_023055355.1). Lineage (NCBI taxonomy): Eukaryota > Metazoa > Chordata > Aves > Passeriformes > Icteridae > Agelaius > Agelaius tricolor. The sequence goes on from NW_027269284.1 coordinate 5,895,841, forward strand.
GGGAGACCAAGCTGAATTAAAGATCCATATAACAACAAATAAACAAATATGCAGTGTTTTTGCTGACAAATTGAGGATATCATGGATCAGCAGTTTTATTATAGTCTCAGAGAGAAAAGATCAAAAGGCAGATCAATTCATCAGCTTTTAGTTGGTTTTAGATGGCATGCTAAGGGATTAAGAACTCAAAGGATTTCCCTTCAGTCTCAGAGAGTCTCCAGCACATGTAACAGTTTTAGGTCAAATTATAATAATTAACTTGAGATAGTGTGTTGACTGGAGAGGAACTTTGCCAAAAACAATTTTGCACATCACTAAATACTGACATTCGAATTCAGAAGGGAAACTTGTTTTAGCTCTCCCACAAGTTCATACAGGTTCAACCATTAAAAGCAAGGTTAGTCCTTGCAAAAAACAAGAGCTGAAAGTTGTAATGCTTCCCAAGTCAGATGGGGAGTAGTCCCAAGAGGATGATGTATAATGTAGCAGAAAGAATGTTTAAAAATGCATGGGATCATGCTGCTGTATGGATATCGATAGCCTCCTAAAAGTCTGATAATTAATTAGCAGCAGGATAGTTAATCAGTGCTTCTGTATTCTTTACAAGATCTTCAGGAAACTGGGAAATGTAAATGCCAGGGTTTATTTTTAGTAGGCAACTCATCTTTGATAATAAATGGCTGGACATCTGGCAGGAAAAGAAAATACTATCTTAGCCCATAGTTGAAATTCTACATTCTTATTGAAGACTTGATGTATCTCAGCCAGGTGGAATGGCCTGGTCACAGGAGTCACAGGGTGATACCACACAACCTGCATTAGACAGAGAAATAGGCTGCATTAGGAGGAAAAGCAATTTTAAGATCACATGTAGCAGTTTTTTAAAATAGAAAATATCCTTTTCCTGTTGCTTCATACCCTAATAAGCAAGCACAGGGGAGGTCAGATATCTGCACTGTCCAGACCTAATTCTATTCAATTTTATTTCAACCCACATTCCTCAAACTTCCAGCTGTCAATACTTCCTATCACCCCTGCAGTCTACTTCATCCCTTTAGAGGAGACGAGGCAGCTGGAGAAAGTCATTTCACTAAAATAAAAAAACACAATAAAACCCACCAGAAACCAAAAAACAGGCATCCAGCCTCCAGCTTGAAGAATCAGACAGTCCAACAATCGCTGGGTCAATCCACATTAAGCCGAACAAAGAGCAGACGGCCCCGAGAAGATGAGTTAAATGGCTCGGTGGCTGCTGCCTGTCCCTAATTCTCTGTTGACTTTCGGCAGCCCCTTGTCACAGGGGGGCTGCAGCGTTTGACCCCCGTTTCCAGGCGCGGGCAGCGGGCTGGGGACACACGCGGCCGCGCTCAATGGGCGCCTCCGTCCCCGCGTGCCCCGGCCCTGCCATGGGTGACTGCTCTCCGAGCAGGCCTATCAGCGATTTATTGCCCCTTCTCCATGGCCCGGCAAAGGAGCTGTCTCACAGATGTTGGCATTGTAGCCCATTCAGTGTCACCGTGGGGTTCTCGGCCATTGTGTCCCTCACAAAGGGGCGGCATTCAGGGCAGGGCACGGAGGGAGCCGGGGCCGGGCCTGTGCGAGTGAGCGCTCTTTGTTGGGGCTCACAGCCCCGGGTACCGCTGCAGGCAAGGCCCGCAGAGGAGCTGGCAGGAAGGAAGGATTTTCTGCCTTTTGTGGGCTCTTTCTGTGCTATTTTTGTTCTCCAGGACAGCTTTTGTTGCCCAAGGTAATGATCCTTGGCCCTTATTCATATCCCTGCTTTTGTCCGGGGGCCTTTATGGGTGATGCGCTGGGGGTGAAACCCGGCCAGACACAGCACCAGGGCGATGTATAGAGCTATAAATAACTATCTGTGAGGAGATCTATCTGCTAGGAAATCATCCTTGTCAGAGCACTGGCAGCAGGTTGTGTGTTTGAAAGGTTTCACCAAGGCACAGCAGATGCATCCCGGCTGAGGAAAGCATCCCCACTGACCCCAGAGGTGACCCCAGGGGGATGAGCAGCATCCCAAAGGCTGGCCAGGACAAGGCTGTACCACAGCCATGGGCTGGTGTCCCCTGGGCTCCTTTGAGTGCAGGCACACTCCTATCTTTAGGGAATGGAAAAGCAGTTCCAGGAATGATAAAAACCAAAGTAAAATGCTCCCATCAAATTCCTGCCAAACCCCCTGGGGTTATGTTCTCACCCCTCCTGGGCGCTCCTACCCTGGTGCCTGCAAAGGGACGAGATGGCAGGAAACACATGCAACTGGTCTTCAGGCACACTCATATGTAAATATATAAAATAAATATAAAAAAGTAAAAAACAGCTGCAGTCCTTAAAAGAAGAGGATCTCTAAGGCCTCATCTTTCCCCCCCCAGTGCCAGCACCAGTTGCATCCCCACCACACTCAAGCCAGAAAGGCAAAATGCATGGGACACCCACTCCTCACTGGAGCCTCCCTGGATGCTCAGGGCCAGCATTGCTCTGGATCCCTGAACAGTTCTCAGAGCTCCCCCCGGGCTCCAGACCTGTGAACAGTTATTCAAGTTCTCACATGCATACTGTTAAGCATATTTGTTTTTATTTTTTCAGGTTCAAGGCCTCAGAGTGTAAGCTCCGGAGGGTAGGGAGGCTCTGCTGTTCAGACATCTAAGCCACCACACCCACCCATGAGGAGGAGGGATTTTTTTAATATATATATTTCTTTTTTTTTTTTTTTAATCTCCCATCCATCAGCTCAACAGCGAAAATGGTGCCAAATGAAGTCTTTCCACTCATGCAATTTTTGTGGTCTGAAATTCACCACGTGTTTAACCACGACTCCTCGGCCAGTCCCTGCAGCACCCAGGTTCCCAGGTGGTCCCTGAGCCCAGCACCAGCCAAGCCTGCAACTGTTTAGTTTCTAAGCTCAGGGCAGTCAGGCCAGAGTGGATACAGGCCAAATATAATATAGACACACACAGGCCTATATTATATAAAACACACACACACATACACATATATTTTATGTATATGCATATATATATGTATATAAAAATATATAAACTCACATACAATGTGTGTGTTTAAAATAGAAACCCCCCAATCAGAAAATAAAATATTTTACTGCAAAGTGAATGGATTTTTTTAAATGCTTAGAAAAATATGTTAAAATATAACTAGAACATTAATGAATCCCTGTTCAAATGCCGATGAAATGCAGGGCTTCTTACTGACTGCACAAAAAAAAAATTACTGTTTATTTATAGCACTTCTAATAGGAAAATAAAATTTGGAGTGAAATATTATGCTTGCTACAGAATGGGTCTAAGTCTTCATGCCCACCAAGCTGTCCTCAGCAGCACACCTATGGCACAGAGGGTCTGGAAAACTCAGAGCCTCACTGGATGCAAGCTTGAAAATCAAAACTGAGCTGGAGCACACAAAGTTGACCCTCCTAGTGGGATCCTTTTGTCCTCATGAAACTGTGGAGCCAGGCAGTTTCCTCTGAGCCTGATCTGGGGAAAAGCTTTCCCTGCAGACCAGCACCTTTTTTCAAGCTTTCCCTTTAAACAGGTGCCATTCACTAAGGAGAGCTGCCTGCTGTGCCCACAGGCAAGGTGACCTCCTCGAGCAAAGCACCTCTCTGGAGGTCCCAAACTGCTGTCCATGATGCTTTGGTTGAAAGGGAGAACCACTGTGCTTAACAGACCCTGTCTGATGGACAGAGCCTCGTGGGGGTTGGTAACCCAGCCAGGAAAGGGTTCTTGGCACAGGGAGGCTCTGAGATCTCAGACCTTCAAACAAAAGCCACAGGTTGTGTGGGCAGGTTTCCTGAATCACTGCACCCTGTTATTAGGGCTTTCAGCTGGGAAGGGGAGAAACCTGGACTGTTCCATTGGCAATTTAATTATTTTATACAAATGGGAACATCTTTGAAAGTTTCAATCTGGGAGAGGCTTTGAGAACTTTGTTTGGACATTTTTTTGGGAAAAGCAAGTTCAAGTCCCATCAAGCAGAGGAAAATCACTCATAGGAGTCTCCCATGTCCCACATGGATAATTTATAGAACTGGGCATGGGGAGGAGTGAGGGAAGCACTGCATTACTGCTTTCTCCAGCTCTTCAGTGGACAGAAATGATTAACTCTTCTTGTGCATCACAGACCAAGTCCAATCTTTGAGCCCCCAGACATAACAGACACCTCTAGTCCTTGCAGAAGTAATTTCCAAAGGCAATGGCAGAGGCTTCTCTGAGGGGGTGAGTGTGACAAGGGCCCCACTGAGCTTCCCCTGTGGTCAGTGGCCAGAGATGGGTATCCCCAGAAGGCAAGTACAACCACTGAAGGTGCAAATGTCCCTCCAGAGGGCTGTGTCTCTTCTTACTGAAGGAAGAGGGACTCCTGGCCACCAGAGTGCAAGGAACATTCTCTGGTGCTGAAAAAAAAGATGAATCAAATGGTTTTGGTTGGAAGTGAGCAATCTGGGCACCAAATCTCAGTGTTTCCCCTCATGAAATTCATTAATATGACCCTGTATGATTCCCAGTGCAGTGAGTGCATATTTGATTTTCCTGCCTAAAGATTATTCACACACTGACCTGTAACTGGTCAGAGGAGAGCATTAACATATGTAAAGGATTGAGCCAAGCTCTTGGAAGCTAATGGGAAAGAAAACAAACTAATATGCTGACACAGCACTTTAATAAGGAGTAATCAAGAAAAACAATAATGTTAACATGGCTTGAACAATACATGAATTATGTAATGCTGACACTGAAATGTCTGGAAAATGGTGGGAGGAATCCCTTTTCGTCAGAGTTCAGAAGATGGTGCTCTGGACTAGCTGGGAGGGGCAGCCTGCCAGGACAGGACAGGACAGCAGAACCTTTCCAAGTCAGATGAGTAATTAGTTTTCACACTTTAACAAAGAAAGCTTTCAGCATGTAGGTACAAGGATGGCACAGCCTGAGGAGATAAAAGCAGAAGGCCAGCATGAACAGTAAAAACAGGCCAGTCTGAGTCAGTTTGTTATGGCTGATGTACCTGAGATCAACCAAAGGTGATTTGGGGATTCCTTAGGTAATCTCATGCAGCAAACCTAGCTAATGGCTGTACTCTGGTTTTGTGCAAGTAATAATTGATAATCACAGCTGCATTGGGAGGAAAAATACATTAAAAATAATTTTGCTTTGTTCAACTCAGTCTAGAACAACAATGTAAATAGTGAGGTCCCTTGAGGGAGAAGTTCTTTAAGCAAATTTACTGAGCACAGCTCACATCAGTTGAGTGCCAGGACATCCCCAAGAGATCCAGGATCAGTAACTCAGGCTCTTCACCAGAGTTCTTGCAGGGACCAACATGTGACCAAGGGTGCAAGGAGAGCAAAGGTGTCTCAGCCATCAGTGACTGGGTGGCATCCCTCCATCAGGAACCAGAGCAAACCCACTGAGCTGCTGGAAAGAATCTCACTCACTTCAGTGGTCTTTGGATCCCATCCCAAAGGGAAAAGCAATTTCCATCACAGAAATATGCCTGCCACCGAGCTCATTTATTGCTCCTTTGTTAAATGTGCTGTAAAGACTCACATAGTAAAGTTCCAGAAATCATCCAGTATCAACAGGTTTCAGCTGGAGTGATTAACCAAAGCACAGGAACTTGGAGAGCAAGTGTATTAATGTCTCCTGGCCACTAAATCTTTCTTGCCAAGAAATAAAAGAGCCAAAAAAAGATAAATAATTAGGAAGTCAGAACAATGACTCCAAACCCCAGAAGGGGTTCACTAATTGTTTACAGAAGATAGACTGCAATGAAGGGATGATTAGAAATATGTCAGCTGCAGGACTTCGATAGCAGCAGCAAATCTGTCTTGGCAGGGGGAGGAATAGATTACAGAGAGGAACAACAACAGCAGTCAAACAGGCAGAGGGCAAAACCCAGTCTCACAGATTTTGCAGTCCTGCAAACATCTACTATATGGGTCTGAATGTAAGATGGCATTAGACATATGCCTGAAATTTCGCATAATGAAAAACAAATTAAAAAGAATTGGACACATCGTGGAGCCATGGTGTTGCCTTTCAAGCCAGCTGGGACCATCCATGCAGCTGATGAAGCACGGACTCCTTGGGAGCAGCACTGCACACAGCTGCTGCTGCTGGAGCAATGCTGGGCAGCAGGGACCCAAGGCAGCTTATGCCAGTGCAGCCCTGGCAAATGAAAGCAGACTCTGGACCTTCTTGGTGTTTTTCATATTAAAGGGCAGGGGGCAAACACAACACCTGGAGTGCTTTATTGGTGTCACCCGTGACTACACTGTAAAGTCAATTTTTCCAAGTATTTTCAGACATTTGGGCCAGTGTAATACATCCACAGTGATGCTCCACAGTCTATGCAGCCCACTGGTCTGTTACCATATGTTACTATATAGAGCTTTGCAGACCACTGCAAACTAAGCACAGGACAAGCTTACAGAAGTGGGTGGAGTGTGCAGGGTCACTTTACCTATCCAAAAAGTCAAGATCAACCAGCAGCAGTCTTGTCACATGTGTTCCTCTGCCTGTTGCACCTCCCCACCCCAGCTGTGCCAGGCACCGTGTACAGAAGCTCAAGGCATCTATCAGAAGCACAGCCAAGCAAACACACACAAACATCCCCGTGCCAAGAGGCTGATAATTTTTTTTCTCTCTTTTCCATGGCTTCCAGATCCAATTGGCTCTGTTTCTATGAGACTCTTTATTTTTCTAATTTTCAACACTGCAAACCCTGCCTGAAGCCTGTTAAACGATTTCCATACATGCTAGGACTCAGGTGCTGGTCACAGCAGCAAAGTGTGGGCTCTCAGGAGAGAAAGAAGATAGGGATGAGTTGTATTAAATTCTAACAGGGTGCTTCAAGATGTCCTCTGGGCATGGATCCATGAAGATTGTTGCACCCCAGCCTGACCAACCCAGCTGGTGTGCCCTATCTTGCCCCCCAGATCAAGCAGTCCCAGGCTCTCCAGTTAAACTGGCCAGACAAGGCATTTTGCTGTGTTGTAGCCCCTTCAGCCACACAGACCTCAGAGCTGGTGCTGGGAATTTCTGCCAGGGACTTCAAAGAGGGCAGGATTCAACTCATCGTTTGAAGCCCAGCCCCGTTCCCTGTCCTTAGGCAAGTGGAGGAGCCATGAGAACAGCTCAGAAACCTCAGCTGCTTCAAAGCACATCTGCCTACCTTGGGAATTAAGAGGTGCCCTACAAACACATCTGCCCCCTGCACCTGCAAAGCAGGAGACTGAGAGTTCGTGCTGCCTGAGACGAGTGCCCATGCCCTGTTTGCCAACTCCACAGTCCTCAGATGCCTGAGTCCCTCCTATTCCACATCCCATCCCAGCTCTTTCTACTGCATACTGCCACAAAAGCTGTGCCACTCCAAAGGCTTTACCTGAATAAAGGCATAATCCTCTCTAGAATGCATGGCCTGATAGCTCATCTTCCCTGAGAGCAGTGGAGGAAAAACAGCACAGCAATATTTTAGTAACATTATGGCAATCTCCTCTCAATTAGTAGTTTATTGCAGTAATTTGGCCTGTTTTGCTACTTGTAGGTCATCAGCATGAAGTCACTCTCCCCCAAAGGGGCTCGTAATTCAGATGTTTTCCCTCTGTGCCCTGTTCCTCCTCACATCCTGTCCCACCCAAGTGTGAGGTCAAGCAGCCTCCTCATTTCCCTGGGAAGTCCATGGGAGCATTTTGCAAGTGAAGTGATCTGATGCCTAAAAGTCCAAATAAAACAGGACAAGGGGCTGTCCCCCAGGCCTAGGCACTGAGGAGAGGCTGGACCAATGAATGTTCTCCTCATGCCAAGAGGATGAGTTTTGAAACAGCTCTGTGCTCATGCTGCCAGGACACCCTCTTGGTGAGAGTGAGTAAATGCAGAGCAAATCTGTGTGGAGGCATTTGCTCACACTGGAGCTGTGGAATGGTCAGGGCCAAGACACTGTATTGACCATTCATGGACACCAGCAGCCATGGAGCAGTGGGACCTGCCCGTGCTGACCTCACACTGCCAGGTCAGTGCACGACCTGTTTAGAGTTTAGAAAAGCAGAGGCACCACATTTTCTGCATGAAAAAGGCCCAAAGGGAAGTTCTGAAGGAGTCTTGAGACACTTCATGACTCCTTGGAGGAGCTGGTCCAGGATGCCAGTGCATGAGGCAGCATGTAGCCTTGGGGAAATCTGCCTTTTGTCTCTGGGATTCTGTTCCCCATCTGCCCAATGGGAAAAACCAGCACATTCCCTTCTCACAGGGGTGTTAGAGTTGTACATCAAAGAACACAAGGTGTCCATGGACTGTGGGCATGGGAACCACGTGAGTACCCAACCTGAGGTGGAAACACAAAAGCATCCTCAAGCAGAAATAATCCAAGACATTTTTGTCATCTCCAACTTCAAAGATACAAGCTCCAATATTTTGTCTGCTTGGGAGTGGAAAAACATTCTTCTTGTCCAATACAGATCCATGCCAACAGCAGGCAAAGTTTTGGCCTATTGAATTAATTAACATAGTTTTTAATTAAGACTCCAAATTTCACCCAGCCTGGTTTGGGGCATGTCTGCACAGATGGGAGCAGACACACACGGGCTCCTCTGTCTGCCTTCCAACCCAGCTCAACTGAGCTGGCTTCAGCATCACAGCGAGCTTGCATGAGCTCTCTGGCTATGGAAGGGAGATGAAACTGCCTCCTAACAGGCAGGGTGGAATATTTTAGCCCACCACTGCATGAACATGGCTTCATGGCTTCTTGATGAAGCTGGCTTGTGCCCAGTTGGCTTGCAGAGCAAGAGATTTCACATCTGTTTGCATCCATCCATCCATCCAGGCATGTTCTTGTATGCCTGTTTTCAAGTTTACTAAACATCTTTTTATTTGGCCACCCACTACTGGAAGTATTTTCATGACAGCTTTTAGGAATTGCAGTTTTCCGTTTCACTGTTTCCTTGTACTGTACAAAGCCAAATTATTGTGGTGTTCTCAATAATCAGCAAAAAAAATCAGTAATACAAACATATATTATTATAACAGCATTAAATAGCAGCAAATCAATTACATTTGTAAAATGTTTTTGTTTCTGGTAATCACAGGTGTTGTTTACAGCACAGGTTTTATTTCATATGGGGGTGTATGCAATGATCTATTATTTTGTCAAATTCTTCTAAAAATAGTACATTCATTGATACCTACTTCAATAAAATACACAACCAGAGTCAAATCTACATGACATGGAAATATCCATGGAATGGATGCAGTCACAGGAAGACAGACCATTCCCATTTCATCTGTTTTAATGTTCAGCATTTACTATGATTAGTTTTCAGCACAGGCCATGGATTTGTTCAGAGTGAACCCAGTCACCAAGAAGGAATCCTCTGGACACAGAATAACAGGAAATACAAAAAATGTGTACAGAGGAAAAACCTCTTCAGAAGAACACAAATAATTCAAAATTTGCAGGGACATAATTTACAATGAATGAAGTAATTTACTCAGGGAAGGAGGAAGCTTGCAATAATTCATTTGAAGTGGCTTTCTTTGCAAAAACACTGTCCAAGATAAGGCTTATCAGAGGCATTCTTATAGCTTGTGTGTGCAATTGAAGTAGTCTGTGCAGTATAAGCTTGCAGTTATTCTGAAAGAAAACATACAAGCAAATTAAATGGATTTAACCATTTGCTATTCACAGCAGCAGTAATGTCCAATGCTCCTTGTGACTCTCAACCAAAGGTTTTGCTAATGACATTGGTATTTTGATAATATTACCAAGAAAAGGCAAAATTATCATTCCTACACAAATAACACTGTCACCAAAGAGAGACATTAGAAGGAGAGGCTGCTAGAAAAAAAATCCTAGAAGCAAAAAACATGCCAAGTAGCACTATGACTTTCTTCTCAATGCCAGCATTTGCAGTCCTTTATTCAAGGGACCCCCAAAAAACCAAGCACACAGCTGTTCCCAGGGCACAACAGCTTCCAGAGCTGTTTTGTAAGCAGGAGATTGGGTAGGTTCACCAGTCAAGCTGGAATGTTCTGCTGCTGGTGTCAGTGCCAGAGAGCAGCAATGCACACAGCCATCAGGAGAGACATCACCAGCAACCTTCAGCCCTCCCAGTAACACAAACAGGAGCTGCAATTGGGGATCAAAGCAACATCCATTTTTCTCTTATAGCCAATTTCTCTGCTGTGTGCAGAGAAATTGGCTATAAGAGAAAAATGTATTCAGCCTACCAAGATCCTCCAAAATCAATAAGAACCCTGCAGAACTGATCCTGTTTGAGATCTCCCTCCATCCTCATATACTGTGTGGACAGGATGTAGGAAAGGTTAATTGCATGAGCACCTGTGCAGGGGCAGGAGATGTTTCTGCACCAGCAAACCCTGACACAGCCCCCTGGCTCAGAAGGACAGGGAAAAATGAGATTTGCTCTTCTCTCATGCTTGCTATGGTCCACTTCTTGGAGCTTAATCCAAGCTCTTCAGGGCTCACAAAGAAATAAATTAACAAGGCTGGACACTGCAGCTGCTAAAACAAAAGTTTAGTCCACAGTCATGAGAATTAAAATTACTTATGGGATGAGCCAAAATCTTCTCTAAGCAGATAAATTTTCTCATCATCTGTAGAGGAAAATACTCCAGTTATAGAGAGGACTGTAACTAAACAGCTATTCACGTTTGGCTGAAAGGATTTGGCCTGCAGAGTATTGATTCTTGTTTGGAGTTGGTGTGCCTTACAAGACTGGGTGTTTGAAGGGCTGGGGGGAAGGTGAGCAAGAGAACTTGAGACATTTCAAGCAATAAGATGTCCAGGAGAACTGCTCCAACACTGACCAAAGCTTAAGGCAATTAATTCCTCTTTCTGGGATAGGTTTGATGAAGTTCAGCTTTTGGCCTGGGACACAGAATAGAGGATGCAAGGGAATGAAGAGACACTTGTTTAAATCAGCTTTTCCTTTGAGGAACCAACCCCATGAGTGTCTTCTGAGGACACTAAGTATCAGTGTATCTATATTTCAGAGGTGAGATTACCTTCTGCACCATTTTCTTACATTCTATCCCTTCACATGTAACCACTCACAGCATAGGCAGCCTGTCCACAGGGTGCTACCCAATCCACCACCCTTTATTCCTCCATCAAGGTTAATCAGTCTCAAGGATCTCAACAGCACCTGCCACTCAAATGACTAGAAAATATAAGTTACTCTACTGTGACAGAGGACAGGACACAAGTTTGCAGACATTCAGCTTGTAGCTGCTGTATAGAAGTGCAAACCCAGATGAAGAAACAATCTGGGCTTTGCTCATAATTTGTTCCCTGTGCCAAAGGATGGTCTAGCCTGCCCTGCCTGCTCAAGGGACACAGGTGCACTGGGGATACCTACAGGGCTGCACTGGGGATACCTACAGGGCTGTCAGATGCCTCCTGCTACATCATCCTTGTTCCTGTGGCTGATGTTCCTGGGTGTCCAAACACACTCTCAACTCCTTTGTCACATAAAGGGACATGAATAGAGAAAAGGAGATAATGCTGTTTCTACAGTACTCCCACAAGCTTTTGCAAGAACATGCTGTAAGTGACTGTTAATTTGGATTAGTTCATCAAAAGGCCTTTGTGAGATGCCCATTCTTTGCACATCAATAAAGAGTGGCAAGAGGTGGATTATTTTGATGCTGTGTTTCTTTCTGAGTTTGATGTTTGTCCCCCATGAGAATGTAAGTATGGTGGGAGCTGCAGGTTCTGCAGGTTTTCCCACCTTAGGTAGGTGAGTAGGTATTTGTTGTCAACTATCACCCAGCCCACAAATGCCTTTCCTTGCTGCCTCTCAGAAAACCACATCTGTGCCTTGTCTCCCTGCAGGGTCTTGCAGTGATATCTCTGACGTGCTCTGACTGCAGAAATAATTCTGTCCTTTCTGGAACTCAGCGTGGCTCCACATCCACTGCCAAACTCTACACAAATCTTCCTCCAGGACTAATTCCACTAGAAATTACAATTTTCTGTCTGCCGTCAAGCTAGGAAGTTTTACCATGGTTTTGTCAGGAAAGGCTTTTCCTTCCATCCATGGACTCCATCCATTGCCAGCTCCCTGCCCTATCCCATCCAGGCAGTCCCCTCCAGATCAGGAAAGATATACAACACTCACAACTGGAATACTTGGGGTTTTTTAAATGCTCCACAGTTGCCAAAATAAACTCTCCATGAGATAGAGTCAAAAAAATTACTAACAGAGTGAGTTATGCTCTGATTGCTGCATTCCTCTCTGCTTTCCCTGGGGCTTGCTTGCTGCACAGCCCTTCGAGGAAGGGTTCTGCAGACTGGGTTTGTTTGTGTACCCTTCTCAGGATTTAACTCTAGCAACACCTTAAGGCAGCTCATGAATGAATGGGTGGATTAAGGAATACAAAATATGAGCAAACAGTGTGCTCAGCACAGCCCCCGATTTGCTTTATCCCACACTTGTTGGGCCAGGCTGAGGGCAGGGGGATGTATCTGTGACCCAGGCTGAGCATGACCAGGCTCATGCTGCATGAAAGCATCCACCTTCCCATGGGTTTTGAATTCCCCACTGTTTCATTTTACTGAGTTTTTCCTTACCTCTCTTTGCCTGCACTGAGAGGAAAACCAAAGCTCTCTCATGGTCATGATGTTCTCTTTTCTTCATCCTCCTGAGTCCCCTCAGCCCCTCCCCAAGGCACTTGGCCAGCACCCTGAGGTGTGGGCTATATGAGGCCATGCTACTCATCCCACTCACATTTTCTGCCTTTAGTCTCCACCTCATTCCCTTCCCTCACCTCTATTTGTTTTCCCAACTGATGAAAACATGGAGCAAAGCCTTTCCTCACCTGCAACTCTTCCCTGGTTAAAGCAGTCACTGAGAACACTTTACATGACCTGCATTACCCAGAGCTTCTCACGTCATCATATTCAGCTTTTTCATTCTTGTGGCTTTAGTCACTTGTTCAAGAGTTGCTGCACCCCTTTACACATGTAGAGACCTGGCTGACTGGTTCATTCATTCCCTAACCATCTTGATGGGGTTTTGGTGCTGTAGTGCAGTCTGGGCCACACTTTGGGTCCTTCACCTCTGGGGTGACATGGTGAAGGACCCACACAGTCTCACTGCTGTTGGCATCCCACTCTTACCTCCCCTGGGAACTTCCAGACATACAGGGGCTTTTTGGACAATAAATTGTATTTTAGTGGCTTGAAAGACCATCCTATGGAGAGATGTTTCTCTCTTCCACAGGCCTAATGTCCTGTGCTGGACCAATCTTATGACTCTATGTTCTTTTTATTTTATGGACATTCCCTACTAAAGACGTGATTTAAAGCCTAAGGATCGAGATCACTCCTCTGTCCATTCAGCAGCCTCAATACAGGTTTCAAGTTTATAAGGGGAATGCCCTAGCATCAAGCAAATACTAAAATCTACTTTGTGCTGATACCACATGGATGTGACAGTCACTCCCCTGTCACGGCAAGGTGACCTCCTTAGCACTCTAATGCACCTAAATACGACACCATTCTTCTACAAACAGCTCCAGGGGCTGACTGGAAAAGCATCTGCTTCCTGCTGCCACATCTCCATGCTGTGCCCAGGCTGGGGGCACAAGGTGCCAGCTGGGGAGAGTGGCTGAAACAGAACCTGGAAACCAGGAAACCTGGGACTCTCTGGGACAGATCCCTTGGGAATACTCATGTCAGGCACTTTTCAGTACTTCTGCTGCAAGGAAGTGGCTTTTGATGTGTTTCACAATGCAAACTTGCATCTCTCCATCAGTTGACCACATCCCCTACCTCCCAATTCTTGCTTCCAGCTATTTATTTGCCCCAGATAACTTCCATGGCTGGTAGGGGAAAGGTGGGACAGCTGTGAAAAGCAAATCCCCCATGGCACACTGTGAGGGTGCAAACCTGTTAGTACTGCCAGGAGCTCATTTCCACAGACTGTGCACATTCCCTGCCCAGAGTCTGCCAATTTATTATTTAAAACCTGTGTTCTGCAGAAAATATTGGTCTTGCAGCTGGGATTGGAACCCAGGCAAGGGCCCTGCTGCCCCACACAGCCCAGCTTCCCTAGCAGGGGACACTTGGTGAAGCAGAGAGGTGGATTAACTGGGCTGAGAATGAAATTGCAGCTCACCTCTCTCCATGGCTGGTTTGCAGGGAAAAATCTTCCTTTCCCCCTGAATTTGCCTTGGTTTGCCTGCTTTAATGGGGAAAATGCTTTTTTGTTTTAATGGGTCATGAAAACAGTTCATGTCCTCTAAAGCATTAGAGCAGTTGTAACCTCAAAGAATGACATTGGAGTTTTCAATTAAACACCTTTTTGTGCTGTTTTTAGGAATGGACAGTACAACTGATATAAAAACTTAAACTACACAAACATCAACTTTCAGAGTGGAAAGAGGACAAATTTCTGAGCACACCACAAGCCAGAAAAACATTCTCAAATTAAATGGAAAGACACTGGATTGTGCAAGCCCTTGGGAATATCCTGGATATCCAGTTACCACAGGGTAAATGTGAATTGGAACCAAGATCAGTTTTACCTAATCTATAAAGATCAATCAAATTAACTCTTGAAATAATTCTGGGCTTTGAACTTGAGAGAATTAGAACCAAAGCAAGCATTTTATGCCTTAAAGCTCATTTCCTTCAGCCAACAAATTTTCTAAGCCCAGGAGCAGAGTACCTGTAGTGTCAGTGGCTTTGCTAATAACATTGGGGTTAAGAATCCATTTCTTGAGAAAACAGCAAAAAATTTCAAGCTGATAAAAAAATTTCTGCTTATGAAAAATGTACCTTTGGCAACAACAAAAGAAGCTCTGAAGATCAAAATAGTGGTTTAGGAGCATGATCTGTGCTGAAGCAACTCTTTGAGTTGTCTGATTTGCGAAGCTGAACTGAGGTATGTGACAGCACAGAGAGGAAAATCACTGTCACTCCAGTGGGCACAGGGGGGTCACCTGAGGTGTTGAAATGCCTGAAACTGTCATTGGCAGAGAACAGAATACAGTTTACAGCCCTGCATTTTCATCCATTAAATAGAGCAGTCATGCTACTACCCTGGCTCTCTCTGGTATGATAATTAGACTGTGATATTTGCTAGTGGACCTGACTTCAAGAGGGAAAATACATCCCAAGTTTCCAGTTGTAACTATTTGCAATCTGGGATCCAAGTAGGAGCCCCTCCCTCAGCAAAGCATCTTCCTACAAACCAAGCAAGAATGCTCCCACCAAGTATGTGTAACCAGTGTACAGGGACTGCATAAAAGGAAAATTAGAAACTTAACCAAGGCAAACAAAATGAATGGCAGATAGAAAATAAAAACAAATATGAAGGTCTAATTTTATGTATCACTGGAAAATTCCACCAGCTCAAATGTCAAGATCTGTGTATAAATTCAGTATAAGCAACAAGGGGCTGGTTTTCAAGGCCGCTCTTGCTGTTTTTACCGTTGCCATTTGAGCATCTTTTATTTGGTTTTAAACTATGACACTAAGAATACAATAAGCCCATGAAATTAATTCTGACTGGATTTGATAGATTAGAAAAAGTTGTCATTATAGCGCAAGAGTTCTGTTGTCTTTACATTACAAGAGTTCCATATTGCCAGAGTTCTGTACCTCCTTGATGTTTCTTGTAGACATCTCCTCCAGGCACTGACTCTTCCTTGTCCTTGCAGCAGCCAACTGACTCCAGTTCCCCCCAACCAACCAATCCACTCTTTTATAACACTCTTCTTATTGGCTACAGCTACAGCCTGTTAACATCAGGCCTGCTCCTAATCCTTAATAATTGGTCCAGCTGCAACTCTTTAGGGGGTAAGATTACATTCTATACCACCTTCATTCACCCATACTGTATCCCCCTACAATTCCCCCTTTTTCTTTTAATTACAGAGTTGCAGCATTTCTAGAAGTACATATTTAAATAACATTATGACACATTCATATATTTCATTCAGAACTAATAGTTATACAAATGTTCAGACAACATATTATAGTACAAACATATATATGTTTCTGAGTGTCGGTTCAATTTTGCAGCTTTTCTCAGTTTACAAAGTACTTATCTTCAAAATCTTTTATATTTAACAAATATTAACAAAATCTTCTCATATTTCACAAATATTAATAGCTGCAATTGATATATTTTACCAATGGTTTTGTATTCAAGTCCTATTTCCCCAAATCCACAGGGTCATATAGTTTAGTCCCGAATCCACAGGGTCATCCTGAATCCACAGGGTAATAAAGTTTAGTATTTGAGTCCTTTATCCCAAATCACGTCAGGGTCACCATTTGTTATCACTATAGTGCAAGAGTTCTATTGTCAGTACATTACAAGGGTTCCATATTGCTAGAGCTTTGTACCTCCTTGATGTTTCTTGTAGGCAGCTCCTCCAGGCACTGACTCTTCCTTGTCCTTGCAGCAGCCAACTGACTCCAGTTCCCCCCAACCAACCAATCCACTCTTTTATAACACTCTTCTTATTGGCTACGGCTGCAGCCTGTTAACATCAGGCCTGCTCCTAATCCTTAATAATTGGTCCAGCTGCAACTCTTTAGTGGATAAGATTACATTCTATACCATCTTCATTCACCCATACTGTATCCCCCTACAAGAAAATATACCTTGTGCAGGCATAAATCTGTTTTATTAGAGCAGAATAACAATTTTATTTTAATGCACACACACACACCAGTGCCTTGCTGAGCCCCAGAGCTGGAGGTGAGTTAATGCCAGCTCTGATGCACCCAGGGACACAGGCTATTATACAACTTTTTACACCATGTGAACCAAATTCACCTGCCACAGAACAGGTCATAGAAATTGTTTGGTTTGGAAGGGGCCTTTAAAGATATCTCCAACCCCAGCAATCAAATTCAGTTCTTTGTCTCTTCTTCCTTACTGGCTGGTAGTTACAAAGCAAACTTTTGGGTTGTGCTGACAGAAATGAGCTTTACCAGTGCCACAGGGTCTCAGCCCTCTCTGAGGAACCACAGACCAGGTCCTGTCTGAGATGCATCCAAAGGAGGAGGAGGCACAAGGAAATTGGGTGAGAATTTCCTAGAGTTAGTCTTTCTAATATAAATTACATCAATTTGAAAAATTCCAAGCAATTGATGCAATTCTCAAATCAGATTTTTGGCTCATGGAGCTTGCTAGCTTTGCAGACCTGAAAACAAAATAATAAGATAAAACCTTCAAAAACTCACAAGGCCAAATGAACAGCAGTAGCTCATGCTATGGATATGAACTGGCCCACACTTCAGTGTGTAAAATCAGCTGTGTCTGCTCTATCAACCTTCATTGAAGAAATGACAGGAAGTAATAATGGGAGAAAAGTTTCCTATCTCTCATTTGATGCAGAGATTATTTAATAATATTTAGCTTAAACAAGTTTACACACATTTGTGTGGGTTTTTTCCCAGTTTGAAAACAAGCCCAGAAAATTTCATCCCAAAAGCTGAAAATTGTAACAAATTGCTACTCAAGTTAGAATGAAAATCATTATACAACTTCATCTTTGTTATGTTAATTTACTGCTCCTATTCCCTTAGGCCTAGCAAAATGCCAGACTCTGATCTCTTATCAGTCTTTTCCCAGGACAAGAGGTTCCTGTGGTCCCTCATGTTTAGATATCATGCAAAAGTGATGCTGTGAATTTTGGTTTTTTCAAAATTTCAATTTTGAAATCCTGTGTGCTCAAGTCCTCTTCCTGTAACATGATTTGGAAGATAAGAGCCACCAGACTGACATTGCATAAAAGTTGTCTTTCCCTGTACTCATGAGCCTTGAACAGATGTTTAGGCACATCAAGGCATGGTGTGAGGGGCTGCATACAGAGAGGAAAACTGCACCATCATGAACATACAACATGTTATGGATCAGCTGTCTACTTTATATTAACATTTTAACAAACAGATCTTGGGACATAAACTGCAACAAAGGAAAAAGAGAGCTGATTAAATCTACCCAAGGTACCATGTCCACGGAGAAAAACAAATTCTGGTTTATCACAACCCCACTGGTGCACTCCTAAAGGCTTACCCTCATCACCCTTCCCTGAGGGAATTTCCCCATGCACACCTTCTGGGCTCCTTGTCCACCAGAGGCCTCCTGTCCCACCCTTCACTGGCAGCAGCAGGAGCACTTCACACCTCTGAGAATGCTCCAGGTGGAGGGTGAAACAGGGGTGCACAGCCCCAGAGCTCTAAGATTGCTCCAGGTGGAGGGTGAAACAGGGATGCACAGCCCCAGAGCTCTGAGATTGCTCCAGGTGGAGGGTGCAACAGGGATGCACAGCCCCAGAGCTCTAAGATTGCTCTAGGTGGAGGGTGAAACAGGGATGCACAGCCCCAGAGCTCTGAGATTGCTCCAGGTGGAGGGTGAAACAGGGGTGCACAGCCCCAGAGTTCTAAGATTGCTCTAGGTGGAGGGTGAAACAGGGATGCACAGCCCCAGAGCTCTAAGATTGCTCCAGGTGGAGGGTGAAACAGGGGTGCACAGCCCCAGAGCTCTGAGATTGCTCCAGGTGGAGGCTGTAACAGGGATGCACAGCCCCAGAGCTCTAAGATTGCTCCAGGTGGAGGGTGAAACAGGGGTGCACAGCCCCAGAGCTCTAAGATTGCCCCAGGTGGAGGCTGTAACAGGGATGCACAGCCCCAGAGCTCTAAGATTGCTCCAGGTGGAGGGTGAAACAGGGATGCACAGCCCCAGCCCCACCCTCAGCCTTTTGCCCATCACCTGGCACCCAGCAGAGGCCAAAATGCTCTGGGTTCATCATCTTTAAGGCAATTCTCCCCAGAAGCTCCCACCAGGTGTTTCTAATCTCCTCCTTTCCTCACTGTGCACTTTATGTGCACACATTTGAATTAATGAGAAATGAATCAAAGCATCTGCATCGAGCAAGGCACGAGTGAGAGGACTGGGAGTGGGGAGAGAAGGGCAGGTGTGGAGCAAGACTGCAGTGCCTCCCCATCCAAGGGGGCAGGGAGTGAGTGGTGACTTGAACATCTGTTATTCAGCAGCGTGGCTTCCTCCTGAATCTGCAATTTACTTGGTGTTGTGTGGGAATTCCCACAGGACACATTTTGGAAGGGTTAGTGAACAAGTGTGAGCAGCTGTACATACTCACTTTGAAAGATTATCCTTTCCTCTGCAGGACTTTACACATATTTAGATTTAACTCTATCTCATCATCAACTCTCTGCTGTACAGGCATCCCTCTCTGGCTTTAAAATAACCATTGGCTGTTACATAAACACTGGGTTGATTTTTTGCAAGCAATTTAACTCATTTCCCCCTCTTTTTCCCTACCTTTTGAACACAAGGGGGTTACCCCTTATGTGTAGCTTCTCAGCAGGTGCCTGGCCCCATCAGTTTGCAACCCCACATTCACAAAATCCAGCCCACAAGCACTCAGCATTGCTCCAGCCAACACCTCATGCAGTTTCTATGCTGAGTATTGCTTCCAGCTGCTCCCCCTTCCCTTCAGCTGAGGCACAGCCTTTTTCTGCCCTTCACAAGGAGCTCTTGCTGCAAACTGGCTCATCAACCAATTTCTCTTGCTGCTGGTTGCCCCTGAGTAGCTGTGCTGCCAAACTGACAGCCAGCTATTGCTCATCCAAAGCATGTCTCTCAGATAGCCATCAGAGACCTTCAAATGAAGTTTCTCCACCCAGTACTCAGTGCCAGATGAGTGTTGAGTTGGTTTATTTACCCACTTTCCAAGGACCTACCCAGGACCACCAAATGACCTTCAGCTGTGATAATGCCACAATAATGGCAGCATTTGGAACTGCACACATCTTAAAAGCAAGGAAAGACTTAAAATTGACTTGATTTTTTTCACACTGCTGTAATCACACATGTATCTCTGTGTGCCTGGGACTCAAAACCAAAATATCAAACCCTAGATATTTTGAATAATATAGACTATTTCAGTTGGAAGGGACCTACACCAACCATCTAGTTCAAGTGCCTGACCAGTTCAGTGGTGATATCTGATTGGGTGCTTCCTTTTTTTCCTTTAAAGCCACTTGAACAAAAATTACAGCACTGTACTCTCTATTACACCCTGATCTTTCAAATACTTCACAGCCAAGCCCAAGAACACTGCAATTCCCATCACCACTGAGCATGTGCTGTGCCCACAGTGGGCTGAATTTCGTACAATCATAGAATAGTTTGGGTTAAAGATAATTTAATTCCAATCCCCAGATATGGGCAGGGACACCTTCTACTATATCAGGTTGCTCAAGGCTCCATCCAGCCTGGCCTTGAACACTCTCAGGGATGGGGCATCCACAGCTTCTCCAGGCAACCCATTCCAGTGCCTCACCACCCTCACAGTAAAGAATTTCTTCTTAAAATCTAATCTAAACCTGCTCTCTGTCAGTTTAAAGTCATTCTCCTTTGTCCTATCATGCCATGGCCTTGTCAAAAGCCCCTCTCCAGCTCTCATGGAGACCTTTAGGTACTGGAAGGTGCTGTAACATCTCCCCAGAGCCTTCTCCAGGCTGAGCAACTCCAGCTCTCTCAGCCTGTCTCCATGGCAGAGGTGTTCCAGCCCCTGGAGCATCTTTGTGATCTCTTTTAGAAATTGCTCCAACAGCTCCCTGTCCTTCTTATGTTGGGGGATGCCAGAGCTGGGTCCCACTGAGATCCAGGTGGGAACTCAGCTGAGAGGCGTAGAGGGGAAGAATCAAATTTTACATTGTATTTGTGGACTTAAAACTAGGAACTGTTTTATAGGAACTGTGGAAGGTGAGAGCCTGGCAGAGGACAAGCCCAGATGCCGTGTTCCACATTTAGTCCCATAGCTGCAGGTGTTGGAGGGCACAAAAAGAGATTTCACCCCAAATGCCTCATGGCCCCTAGGAATCCCAGGCCTTTGGGACAGGTACAGGTGTAGCAGGGCACTGGGACCTGCCCTGAAGCCCAGGATGTAACATGAGATAAACATCACATGAACACTGTAATCCTGGGAACCTGTCCTGATTTACTCACATGCAGTGACTGGGCTGCACTTGCACTCACTGCAATCCCCCGTAACAGTGGAGGATTTGCTGCACACCAGGGCTTGAGATGAAAGAATGACCCCAAGGCCAGCCTGGGGACAGCATGGTCTGTTGGTCTTTAATTTGTACACAGCCCAGTGCCACTCAGCACGAGGAAGGAGAGTGGATCCCATGGCTGCCTGCCTCCATGAGAAAGATCTGCCCTCTTGAGGAATAATCACATGGATATTCTCAAATTTTAAACCAAATTCTAAACAGGAGTCATCCTGTCTCCCTCACACACATCTACCATTCCATTTAATTTTTACTGCTTTTTCTTCTGCAAAATATACAATAAGGCAAAAAAGTTATAGAAAGAGGTTTTTCTTAAGAGACCAATGCTGTGTCATTTCCTAGATTGCATTCTTTTCTTTCTCTGTCCTATTTCAGAGAAAGCCTCTTTCTTATCCCTGCTGCTGCCAACCTCCTACTTACAAGAGAATGAATCCAAAATAAACTCATTAATTCCAGTGAAGATACACTGGAATTATTTCAATATAACTCCAAGAATAATTTTTCCCTGATACTCCTTAACCACTGCACGAATTCCTGTTATGCACACAGATTTCAGTTCCAGCCTGTGTCCAGCACTCTTAGTAGCCCAATTAATGTCAAAAAACTCAGTTATACTAGAATTTAAAGAAGAAACAAAGGCCTTGCACTGCCTTGTCTCAGTTAACAGTTAGTATTCACCTGAAAGAAAGTGTAAGGCTTTTCTTTCCTTCAATTTTTTAATTTAAAAAGAGGTATACATGAATTCATTAAAAAACCCAAACCAAAAAAACAAGAAAAAAAAAAAAACAAGAAAAAAAAAAAGAAATCCCAAACCACCAAACTAAAACAAAGAAACAAGATTCTCTATAACAGCCTTAGATTTCAGCTTTATTTCCTAGCTCATGGCAGTGTGATATGGGGAGATGCAGGCAACTGGACCAGGCTCATGTGAGGATAGTGAAAGAAACATTATTTTTTGGGGGGTTAGTTCTACATTTCTGTATTCTCATTTTAAAGGCATAGCTATAAAATGGAAACATTTTATACAACATTTTATAACATAACATGGTCATATTCTCAACTAAGAGGATGTTAATTAAAGGCTTAAATTTGTTGGCTTTAACCTTTATCATGAAAATACATTTTTTAAAAATCAAAGGTAATAATCCACATGACCATTCAATCTAATATATTCAATTTATACCATTCTGAAATTTCCTGTAAGAATATTCAAACACTTTATTAACTCCTGTGTTGGCACAGGGCTCTGAAGCCCTCATTTAGTTCTCTTGTGTAAAAGATTAGGTACTGAAATTGGTCCCACTTTTTATTTATGAGCACAATGCACTGCAAAGCACACAGGATACCAGCAGCAGCTGCATTTCAGCCATATGTGATCCCTATGGAAATTGGGATTGCTTAGAAGGACATGTACCAACACACAAAGAGGATTTTTTCTTCCTAATTACCCACCCGCATGCGGGAAGGCAGGGTGTGTATATCAGTACATCTCTGAAGTTTGGAGGAGAGGTAATACCCAGGATTAAAACTGTTACAGACACGTTATTTCTTGCCATACAATGTGGAAATATCAAAGTTCACACCCTGTTTTTTTGGAAGATCAAACCAAGTGGATGGCAGAACCTGCCTGGCTAAAAAGGAGCTAGTTTGGGATTCATGCTCGCTCACATGCTCACTGTGCTGAAGAGCTGGAACTGCTTCTTTAACACCAATTTTCAATTCTTCCAAATTATCTCTAGGCCATGGCCTAAAAAAACCCAGCAATTGCACGGACACTGCACCACGGTGAGGATGAGGAAAAAGGAAACATCCCTCTGAACAAGTCACCACGGTGAGGATGAGGAAGATGGAAACATCCCTCTGAATGAGTGGTGGGTGTTTTGGGACAAGCTCATTCCCATGCTCCATTTCCAGCCCTACTCTTCCCAAATCCCACCCAAAGCCTGCAGACAGCTGAGCACCACACACAGCATTTCTGCATTGCTCTGTGCATCCTTTCTGCTGTCTCAGAGAGTTTTATTTCCTCTTCTTCTCCCAGCTCAGGACAGAAGAGCAGGGAGCAAGAGCATGTGATCAATGGTCTCTTGCTTCAAAATCTGTAAGCTTATTTAATTGAGGCCTTGGAGCATAAAAAGGTTGTCCCTAAAAGACTGTGGAGCCTGACTGACCACCCCAGTGTGTCCCCAGAGTCACAAAACTCCTCTTGTTTTGCTTTCATCTTGGTGGCACGTGATGAGCAGCTAAATGCTCAGCTTTGGTTGGTTCATCTGTCACCTATTGCCATTCTCCACACTTTCCCTAAGATTTTGGGGAGAAGGTGAGCTTTAGTCCATAACACAAGGCTGTGCAGAGAAATCCACATCCATGGAAGTGCTGGGTGTGGTGGTGGGAACTCTCTGAAGCTCTCCTGAAGCACAGTCTCCCCACCTCGTTGTGACGTGTCTCTCAAATATCTAAGAGCTTAGGTTGAGTGGGATGTCCAAATGTGAACATTAGTGCTGATCCCTGTTTGAAACCGTACTCCTGTCCCAGCCTGCTCTCACAATTTTGCCAGCTTTGCAGGAACACTGTGTCATGCAGCCAGAATTCTAAGGAAGGGCCCCCAGTGGTGTCTGGGGTGAAGCTGTGGGATGAAGTTGCTCTGATGTGTCCTCCCAGGAAATGAAGAGGCACCTTTATTATTTTTTTTTAGTCTAGGGTATCTGTAGGTTCTCTTGCCCTTCTCTTTCCCTTCCCAATCCACTGAACCTTCACTGGCAGGACAGGTCATGCTGCCACGTCCTTTTGTCTTCAAAGGTGTAGCAACCCTCTGGTTGCTTCTGCATCTCCTGCATAGAGATGGATGTCTTTAAGGTCTTGGATAAACTGCTGTATCTAGGGTGGAAAAGAGAGATGGCAGAGCTCAGGGCAGGGATGGGAACAGGAGTCACAGGAGTGCCTGGTGGCTCTTTCAGATGGCAAATGTCACCTGTCAAACAGAGCAGCAAAAAAGGCATTTGCCTTTCTGGATCTGCACCACCAGAATGGACTTTTGTGGGTGAGCCTGAATTCAGGGCAAGGGTGAATAAACCCAATCCTGCCCATGGCTTGATCTGCATCCTCTGCCTCAGCCTGCCTGATTCCCACTCCTTCTGCCAGGCAAGGACCCTGCCTACGTCCTCAGAAGAGTCAGGTTTGCCTGGTGTGCCCTGCTCCTGCCCCATGGCTGAGAGAGAGCCCCTCTCTCAGGAAAAGGAAGGCGTCTGTAGGGTCTGTGGGCTCTCCCCTCCCTTGGGGCAATGGAGACTCCTTACTGCTCCTCCTTCTGGCTTGGCTTTACCATGCTGAGCTGTCTGCAGCTGGTGCACTCCAACACACTCCACTGTGCTTGCAGCCGCAGGTTGGTGGACTGGAAAAGGTTGTGGATGGCCAGCTTGATAGTCCACAGCTTCCCAGTTTTCTTGGAGGTCCTGTCCTGGATGTCAGCCCAGTGAGCCTCCTGGAAGGAGAGGGCACAGGCAGCATGGGGACATGCCCTGGCAAAGGTGATGCTTCAGCACCTGAGACCCTGGCTTGGAGACCCTCAGTTCCATGGTCCAGACTGGTCTGCCATTCTTCCTTCTCCAGCCCCATGGAGGGAGATGAAGTTAGGAATCTCTTCCAATCCCAGAGTGTGGCAGTGTTCCTCACTCAGGGTCACCAAATGTGGTGACATTCACAGGGGTCCCAGGGTGAGGGAAGAGATGAGAATCCTGACTCCATGTTTCAGAAGGCTGATTTATTATTTTATGATATATATTTTATGAAAAGAATATGATATATTAAAACTATACTAAAAGAAAAGAGCGAGGATTTCATCAGAAGGTTAGAAAGGAATAGAAAAGAATGATAATAAAATCTTGTGACTGCTCACAGCCTCCGCACCGGTGGCTGTCACTGGTCATCAAGTAAAAACAATTTCACATGCTGGGTAAACAATTCTCCAAATCACATTCCAAAGCAGCAAAACATGGAGAAGCTGAAGCTTCTCAGGAGAAAAAATCCAAATGAAAGGATTTGTCATAAAATATGTCTGTGACACCAGAGATGTTACTGGACTCTGCTGTGACCCCATGGCTGAAGGTTGAGCCATCAGCCAGTCTTGACAGAGCCCGGCTTGGAGATCATCCCCTGCCCACCCCACAATTCCTTACCCAGAGGGGGATGTCACTTTGAGCCTGATAAATACGCAGTTTGAGCTGCCCCAGCTCATTTTGGTACTGAAGCATCTCAGCTTCTTTCTGTGCTTTGTACTGCTGCAGGAACACCTTGTCTTGCTCAGTCAGCTGCTTGTGCCCCTGCTGTGACTGCAGAAGGTCCTTCCGTGTCCTCACCAGCAGCGTGTACTGTGAAATGACTTCTGAGATGTCCTCAAACTGCAGCACAGGGTTCCTGGTGTTAGTGACTCTCTCAGCTTACAGCTCTCATGTCATTGGGCACCCTGCCCTTACCTGGGCCAATGCCTCTCCCTCCTGAAAGATCTCCCCACCCTCCCCAGCCCTAATCCCAGTTCTGGGATTCTGTCCTTCCCAGCTGGTTTGTTGGGCATTGCTGCGTTCCAGGTGTGGTGGCCTCCCACTGTGCCACACCACAGCTGTCCCTGCCATAGCAAGGGGATGTGCTGCACCTTTTCCCAGGTGAGCAGTGCTCTGATAAAGCACAAAGAACAACTGCAGCGTCCAGAGCCCCATCCCCAGGACTTGGGAGGCCTCAGCTGGGGTGGTTGGAGTACAAGCGATGTCCTGATGTCTTCAAGAGAGAGCACAGCTTTTTGGCAACTGTCTGGGGACACTTTCTGGGCAGCTTTTCATTTCTCCCAAACAATTCACCTGACCTGAAACAATGACACAAGGGTGTCCCCATTCCCCCCAGCCCTGAGCTTTCCCCCCTTCCCATGGTTTTTCTTTGCTTTCTCAATCTTCCACTTGCTGTTCTGATTCTCCTACTGTAACTCTGCTCCCTGTGGCCCACCTTGCTTGCAGGTTGGTTTTTCCATCCCATCTGAGGTCTCTGGTTTGAGCAAGTATCCAATGTCCTGGACTTGCCCTACCTTCTCTAGTTTTAGCATTTATCTAAGGCTCTCCCCAAGGCCGTGATCTGTCTCACTTATGTCCAAACTCACCTGTGAGACCTCCACCACATCCTCCAGGTATTTCTTGAAGATGGAGTAGTTCTGCACTTTTTTGCAGAGTTTACGGTGTTTTTTTCTGAGGGTTTCCAGTTCCATCTTGACTCTCACAAGCTCACCATCCATTTTTATGTTCTCCTCTCTCTGTTTTCTGTCTATCTTCAGAGCTTGGATTCGTAACTCTTCACATTTCTGGTGGTTTCCCCCAGCCCCACACACGCACACACAGAGAGAGGGAAAGGAAAGCAGGGTAAGATGGAGCTGGATTACTTACCAGCAGTGGTAGGACATATCTTCAGAGAGGAGAGGCCAACATGGACCACCCTGTGAACATTTCCTCTCCCTGTTTCACAGGGCCATCCCTCTTGCATTGACCCTTTGGTCCTGGAGACCGGTACCCAGGATGGCAGACTGAATTTCAGACCTGCTTGGATCTGCACCCTGGAGATATCTGGATGTCAGCAGTGGGGGCAAGGCTAACACCCTTTATGGGGAACATTCGGGTCTGGCAGGAGATCTCACTGGTACAGGACAAACTCTTTTCCACCCAAGACCTATCAGGGCTTCCCATATCTGTGGTACAAACCCTTGTGCCCTGCCAGTCCTGTTCCTCACAGCTCCAGTCTCCACAGGAGTTCAGGCCCAAGACCCCTTTCCCCAGGGGAGGGGAGGAGTTGTGGTGCAGCTCAAGGATCTGGTGTTACCTGCACAGCACTTCCAGATCTCTCCACGTGGGCTTTCAGCTGGGCCCTCCTGGCGTGCAGGTCCCTCCACCGGTCAGCAATGACTTTCATCCTCTCCCTGAAGGCCTGGCAGCACCACAGTGAGGGTGACATGGCTGCCTGCACCCAAAATCTGTCACCTGCCTCCCAAAAACCCTCCAAAAACCCACAAACCATCCCAGCCATGAGCCAGTACCTACCCATCTTTCTCACCTCTTCTTTCTCTGCCATGACCTTTTCCATCTCTTGGACTTCTTTCTTTTTCTTAAAGAGCTGCATAAGTGAAGACTGGGAGTCCTCCTCTGTCACTCTGAGTTCCCTGCAGGAGTTGTTTTCCTCAAGGTTACACACTGAGTTGAGTTCCTTGGCAGGGTGTTGGAGTGCTCTGGATGTTGGACTGTGTCCCAGGTAGGGTGATGGGGCAGAGCCCCCCAGCACCATCTCAGATCCCATCTGCAGCATGGCATCCCCTCCCCACCCCAGCAGGCAGAGCAAGGAGGTGTTAGAGGGAGGAACAGATCTGGGGAAGGGAGTGCAAGAGGAGACAGACGTGATGGACATAAGGCGTGGGGGGTTCCCATGGTGAGGGACAGAGGCATGGAGAAGGCAGCAGAAGAGGATGCAGGCTGGTGGAAGAACCCCCTCACCTGAGGAAGGCTGGGAGTTTCACCTTGCACATCCTGAGGAAAAGGGCTGACATCTCCTCTTTGCTCCAGGTCTCCATTGCTCCAGCCCCAGCAGGAATCAGAGAGCCCAGGTGGTGCCAGCACTGCTTCTCTGCCAGCTCAGCTCAGCTCAGGGGCTGTCCCTCACCCCTGAGGGCTCAGTGTGGGAGGCACCAGGCAGGGATGAGCCTGGGAGCCTCTTGCCTCTGCTTTCCTGAGACCTTCCTTGACCTCTGCAGCCCTGTGGCTACTCCAGCCCTGGAGAGAGGCCCTGTGCCTACTCCAGCCTCTGGGAATGTTTACTTGGCAACTTCATAGTTGCTGGGCAACAGAATGTTTACTCAGGGTCAGGGGGACTGACCACTCTGTCCAGGACCAGGAGTTATTAAATTCCCTTTCTCACATCTCTTAAGGTTCTTCCTCTGCTATAATTTGACCTCTGCTGGTGTTTCAGTGCCAGCCCTCAGGGCACAGTTCTTGTTCCTTCTCTCCCCAGCACCAGATAGAAACACCATCTACAAGCACATCCTTGGGGATGTTTGACCACTCTACTGCCATGGTGTAGTGCCCTACCCTCATGGCTCAGCTCACTGAGATCAGCTGCACAGCATTTTCCCTCTCCTAAGCAAAAAACATCCCCTGGGCCCATCCTCTGCTGGGCCTGGCAGCTCCTGCATATGTTTCTAAAAACAGTGGCTGCTCACTTCGTAAGACCAACAAATTTCTCCTGCCTGCTCCCTGTTGGGGTCTCAGTTGCTGAGGTACCAGTCATTGGTTTCTCTGGGTCTAGATGGAAGGCACTTGAGACAGTAGTTCATGTTCAGATTCAGGTGTTCATTATTTCTTATCAGTAAAACAGTCTCATTACTGTGAGTGCTGCAGCTTTTCATTAGAAGGCACAAAATGGCCAACAATCTCTTGTTACAAGGTCTTTTAAGACTAAACTATCCAGTTAAGAACTGACATCTAGATTATTTTCCCTTTTAGCCCAGTAACTGATCCCAAAGAGCCCACAATGCAGACTTTTCTGCCCAATTACAAAACACCACCCAAACCCATGAAGAAGAAACCCAGGATGACACCCTGTGCCCTCCATCTTGCTGCCACCCACAACATACTAAAAATCCCAAAAACCTAAATCTCTCACCAAGTGATGCACCCACACTACTCTCTATAATCTATTTCACACTTTTGTGGATTCTAGTCCATCTTGAAGTCTAGGAAACTTTCTCCATGGATGGGTGTCAAAGTCAGTGCTCCCCTGGGGGTCAGGACACCCCAGAGCAGACAGAGAAATATTCCCAGTGCCCTGGGTTTCCACAGCTCCCTAATGGGTTATTTAAATCCTCCTAATCAAGCAGGTCAAACTATCACTCCCTGAGGCTGGTTTTCAGGCTCCTACTTCCCTTCTTTCCCTTCCTGAAGCCCAGGCCTTCCTGCAGGAGGGTGCTCAAGCTTTGGAGTGTTGATGCCTGCCTGCCATGCATCGGGCACCAGACACATTGATACAGCCAAATTAAAGAGTTTTAATGAGTCCTGCAAGTCCTAAAGTCCTGCAAAAGCACCAGGGCCATGTGCACATGCTTCACTTTCAGAGTCTAACAAGGAGAATGTCTCTTCCATTCAAAAGGAATTCTTTCTCCTGTTAGTTAGGATAAAAGCTCAACCTGGAGATGAGCTACAGAGATTGGGCTGGATAGTTGAAGGGCTGATAGTCAGATTGGAGGAGTTGCTTCAGCTGGGAGGAACCAGCACAAACAGACTCTATCAGCCTGTCCTGCAAGCTCCTCTTGGTGGTTTTGCTCTCATTCATCTCAGCACAACATCTCTGCCTCTACCAATCCTGTCCCTCTCCAGTGACAGGAAAAGATGTGTTTGAGAAGACATAGGAACAACTGTGGACATCATCTGGACCCCAACACCCTCTGCTAGAAATGCAGTTTCTAACCTTTTTTTGCACTGGGGTTGTGGACACTGGAAGAGGAGAATTCAGTCTTGGAAGTCTTCAGAAATATTGCAGGCTAAAGACCACACACCAGCATGCTGTGAAGGACAGGATGTAGCTCCAGCCTCAGCATGGATGACTGGTAGGAATGGTGGTGTCAAGAAACTTTCATCAGTGTCAGGTTTTTTAAAATTTGTAAGTCTATAAATCTTCTCATCTGCCTTCAAAATGCCACTTCTGTCTATCAAACCCTTGCAAGCAACCAGCAAAATTAAAAGGCATTGAAGAGACACAGAACATGACAGAGCTGCTGGAGCCTGTGCTGTGGACATGGAGGCCACTGGAATGGGATGTCCCATGCCACCACTGGCTTTGCAAACTTCCCTAAACATCAGCTTGTCAGTTTGCTGATCCCACCTGCCCCACAGCTATTAGATCCAGAAACTTTCCCCTGAGCTAAAGAAACTGTCCTGTGCAGCACCCAAGGGCACCTTCAAAGGACAATTTCCAATTTAAGAAAAAACTTACTCCTTGTTAAAAGCCAGCAAGCAGTATCCCACAAGGTGCCCACAGAACCTCAGCCTATTTTATTACCTTCCTAACAATTTTGTCTGCTCTGGATAAATAAAAGCTCTCCTGACAAGTGGAAAGGTGTGTGGATGGAGACAGCAGGTTGCTCCAGGGACCAGCTGGTCCCCCAGGTCCTGGTTCTCTCTCCCATGCCCTCCAGCATCTCACTGAGAAACTTCCCAAACTGGGGCACAGTCTGCTCTGCCAGGGCTGCAGGAGAGGCTGCTCCCTTGCAGGTGGAGGCATGTAAGGAGAACTGCCAGCAAGGCATTAAGCAATGACCAAGAAGCAAACAAGAGTGCAAAGTGCCCACCAGCTGCAGTGTTGAGGAGCCAGCTAAAATCCTACATCTGCTGCCTGTTGCAGCAACCCCAGCTCCTCCTCTGCTGTGCTCTGCCCACATCTCACACCTCCACGGGGCTGTGGCTGGGATTTGGAAATCCAAGAGGTGGGAATTTTGCCTTGGTTTGCTCTGGTGTGTTATCACTGGCCCCTGGGAATATTTGGCCACAAACAATGGCCAGTTTCCTTGCCTGACCCAGCTGGCAGGGAGCATGACAACACATCACCTGCAGTAGTTCTCACCATCACAGCCTCTTCCTGTAGCCAAAATCTCAGCACTGGCAGAGACAATGGATACAAATCCAGCTTACACATTCCAGACACAAGGTCAAGCAGCCTGGGGCACCAGGCCATGAAGGAGCAGGCACAGGGACACATGAGTGGCCACAGCTCTGCTTTGCCCACAAGCCCTTCCTGATGCTGTGACCTCCAAGGAGCACCAGCCTGAAATGGGGCAAACCAGGGCTTTCCTCTGGTTTGAGCTCTGCTAAAGAGCAGATTGAGATAGATTCAGTTGTTCCTGCCATCTCTGCTCCACACCTTTTTTGGGAGGCACATGGGCACTTCTAGGGCAGAGAGGAGCCCATGGAGGTAGAGACTTGCTGTAGAGACCCTGCTTGGAGCTGGAAGTCAGGCTGGAAAACTCCAGAGATCCCTTCCAGCAGGTGCCCTAAATTATCCTACAATTCTGATAACTCCCCATTAGTCTTCCACCCCATAGTGCCACCCTTGGCAGGAAAAGCCCACCCCAGTGAGGACAGGGGCACTTGGCAGCCCTTTCCCCACAGTCTGAGCGTGTGAGGCAGGGCTTTCCTCTCAACCCCTGGTACTTCTGGAGTCTCATGGATTTTTATCAAACACTAATGATTTAATTTTTTCTCACGTACGTAGAAACCTTGTCATGAGTCTGAGCTTTTTGGAGGGTTGTTTTGGGGTTTTTAAACTTTATAATAATTTTAATTTTACAAGTTCATAAATCAACTCTTCTTCCTTGCTCTGCCCCACACCTCCTGTCTGGGTGTGGCTCTAAACAAATGAGACCCTTGAATGAAAATTCACTTTTTTCTTTTCTTTTTTTTTTTCTTCAAGAATTGCTCATGTCTCCTCAGCCTCAAATATTTCATGCAGGTTGTGCCATGTATTTCACAAGCTAAGCCAAGCAAAACACCGCCTTCCATATACACAGCAAAAAAAATGTTTTTCAGGCTCAAAGCATTTCTGTCTTTGGCAGAATCTTTTCTCAAAGCATACCAAAGAAAAAGTATGGAAATGAAATACAAAGAGTGGTTAAAACAATATTTTGGGTAGAGATGAGCCCAAACCAAGCCCCAGATTAGAAAGCCAGATACCCCCCTAGATACCATGCCTAAAATGAGGAGGGTTGTTGTGATACTTGGAGAACAACTGGAAAGCATTGCAGGTCTCCCACTGAGTTTAATTTCCTAATTGAACTTATAAAAGACTTAACCCCTAGCAGTCCTCACAGCTAACACAGATTCTCTTATATTTACACCATAGATTATATTTACCCAGGCTGGCCCTGTGTGGATGGGCTGTGGGGAAGCAGATGGGGGTCTGGCATGGCAGAGAGGATCCACAGGGCAAAGGGGCTCTGCTGAACCTGGGCAGGGGACCCAAAGCTTCCCTGGATTTCAGTGTGGTTATTTCTGCTATTTGGATCCAGCCCTCCACTGACGTGGGCACAAACTGTGGTGTAATTTGGGGTTTCAGACCCAGCATTTAGGACTGGATCCAAAACTCGAATGGAAGAAATTTGGGAAAGAGGCTTTTAAGAGTTTAATTTGAAACAGAAAACCCATGAAACTATTTTTGCCCTGGTCTTTAATTGAACTATTTTTTTAATCCCCTCATATGCCTGGGCTCTTCAGGCATCCAGCAGCAATGTCTCAGTATTAAATAGGACACTTCATGCTATAGGAGTGATGAATGACTGACAAACTCAGCTCCCTGTGAACCCACTGCTCTGGAGGTTAGCAAAGAGCATGTTACAGCTCTGTGTGTGCACTCAGCAGCAGCCACAAGGAAAGCTGATTGTAAGGAAAGCCTATCTCAACAGCAGATTTCAAGAGGATAATTGCACCTACTAATCTATAAACTCTCTCAGAATCTGATAATGCAAGTCTTAGAGGCATCTTACTTTCTGTATCACAACAGAGTCCATGTATATGACTGTAAATAGGACAGTTTAATAAAGTGTATTTTACTCTCTTGTTTAATATTTTTATAAATCTTAAAATAACCTTAAAAATATTTGTCCTAGTACTCAACAGGATTTGGGCTTGTTTTTCTATCAATTTAGTGGTTATAACACAGGTCTTAAAATAGAGGGGGAGGGAGAGTGTTGTTTTGCTCCAGAAACTGAGTGTGTACCCAGCACGTCAGCCCCATTGTACAGAGCTCCTGCCACCATCAGCCAGAACCATCCCAGCTCCCTCCCAGATAAGGAAGGACACATCCTGGGCTCTGGCCACAGCTCTGTTCCATCCTCTACTGTGCCAGGGCTGCTCCTGTCTGGTACCCACAGCACAGGCATGTGCCCAAACCCTCCCCCATCTTCAATAAGCCAGGTGGCTGCACCTCTGTTCCTAAAACAAGGACTTGGCTAAAATGCTGAATACTCAGTGAAGCACCTGCTGCTAGGCAAAAAGAAACCTCTTGGGCATGAAGGGTCCAGAGTGCAGGAGAAAGAACTTATTAAAAACCTTTTTTTTTCATGTGAAATATTGTGCTTTTAATGTTTCAGGTTGTTGAATCCTTGCTTGACACTTGTTGGCTGCAGGGCTCACATCCCACCTCTAACGCTTACAGCTCACCCAGCACAATCCCAGCCCTGCCCCTGCAGTGGTGCCAGCATCTCCCTGCTCCCCTCACCAGATTCTTGCTGCCACTGATGCATGGAGACAGATTCCTGTTCCCCTCAGCCTTCCCAAGCAGTTTTGGGAGCTGCAGGCATCCAGGCTCAAAAGCAAACTCTGCAAGGTGGTTTTGTAGCAGAGAATGTTCCTGGACCCCATCAGCAACATCCTCAGACTCAGTCACCTTTCAAAAAGACAAACTCCATGAACACTTCTCTCATATACATACATGCACACACAAAAACAGTTATTAGCTTAATAGGTTGAGTATCAAAATGCAACAATAAATTATCTGACATCTTTATTGCTTAGAATGACAGATTCAAACAAAGCTAACCCTTTAATTATGTTTATATAATGTAATTTGGCAGAAGTCATAAAGCACCCCTTTGGCAATGCCAGATTAAATATTTTACATTTGCTTGGGCAGCACATTACAAGACTGGAAGCAGTATTTCTGCCCAGTGCTCTGCAGCAGTGACTGCAGTATTGTGGATAAGGGGGCACAGAGGTTCTGGTCCTGAGATCAAGGGACCCCAACCCCATATCCCACTTTGTAAAGCTCCCCTTCCCACCCTCACATCCAGGAGAATGGCACCACTGACATTTGCCAAGACCAAAACAAAAGGCCCTGCTGATGCCAAGGGCACCAGTGGTGCCTCTGTTTTTGCTGCTGGGGTTTCCTGGGCCCCTCACCTCTCTGCCCACTGCAGCTTCTCTGAGTCCTCCTTCTGTGTACAGTGGGACAAGGGGTCCCACGTTGTGCCACAAACATTTTGGCTAATGGTCCTTCATGCCTGGGATTTCAGAGAGAAGATGAAGCACCATGAGCTGTTCTGCAACAGGGCAGGGAACAGAGAACAGTCTCAATGTCCAGATTCCCAGAGCCCATTTTCCCATCACTACTAAGAATCTTCCCAAGAAAAGTGAGTTCCCACACCAGGCTTCTGTAAGAAACTCCCCAAAGATCCCACATTTCAAGCTCCATGGCCCTGTTCCTCACTGCTGAACTAGAAATGCTTGTTGCCTGTTTCAAAAGGACGCAAATAAGCACAGCCCTCACTCCCAGAACAGGAGCTGCCCCTCCACTGCCAGCACATCAGGAACATAGAGGGAGATGAAGTCAGAACAAAGCCCCTCGAGATCCAGGACAGCCACTCTGCTGGCAACAGACAGGCTCCCCTTCCCAAGGGATTTTCCATGAGTCACCACCACCATGCTGGGAATCTCAGTTCACTCCCAGCCCTCTGAAATCCACATGCCTGCTCTGACCATGGCCACCCACTCCAACATATCTAAATTCTCCACTGCCAAGGACCACCTCAGCCTCACCTGTCTTCTAGAGAGGCTTCTCTGACTTGGTTCTGCTGCTACAGTGGTAGCACAACATTGATTTTCACAAGCAATTACAGCACAGTAGAATCCAGTGCAGGGAGAATGTGGCTGTGTCTTTCTGCAGCCAGTGGGATGGAAAGCTGCATTCACAGTGTGCTGGAGCAGCCAGAATAAATTTACTGTAGCCCTACTACTTTGCTTAAGTTCAGACTATTTCACACACACACACACACTTTGCCCAGCATGCTCTTTGTATAATGTAAAGTAGGTATCAGTTTCAACTGCTCACTATGAACATCAATTTGGATGCTGTAAGAGGTACCTAAACCTCTCTTCACTGTTATAATTAAGTGATGTTTGTGAAGATATCAATAATGAATGAGGATACAGGACAGACAACAGGAACTTGAACTTCTTCAGTAACATGTAGAGCCAAAGAGTATAGACTAAGATTCAAAATTAAAAAAAAAAACCTAAAAATAATTCAAGGGGTCCACAAAACAATGCATAATATACAATTCAGGGCAGAACTTTGCCTAATGTAAAGAAAGAGACCTCTGCAGCACCTTGCAGAGCAGTTTACAATTTCTGCAGTATGTCATGTTTGCATCAAAATTTTAATTACAAACTGGATAAATCCATCCAGACAAAATTTCTTTGGTTTTTTCAAAGACAGACTTGACTGTTTTGCCAAAGCGCTTTCCCCTTTTTGCCTTCATATAAATTACGGTGTGCAAAAAAATAAGTCAATTAAGAGAGAATAGGCATTATGAAATACTTCCCTTTGCACAAGCACACAGGCTTGCAAATCTCATTGAAATTCTGTCGAGTTGCATTGCCCACACAACTTGCAATCTTAGCAAAAGCCACACAAAAGGCTTCCCTCCCCATTGTTTACAGGAGCGTTTTGGGAACGGGGCATATATTGCTACGCAGGAAGGGAAACAGAGACAGGAGTGAAATGCAGTTTGTTGAGCTAATAAAACAGCAAGCCTTCCATTTGTTTCCTCAGTCCTATAGAGCCATTCCTGTTTAAGACTTACACGCTCCCCTGTTCGCAGAGCTGGTGACAAGCATTTCCACTGCTGACTGTTAAAGCTTGTGGGCTGGCCATGTTTTAACTATGAGAATGTTTCACAGCCATTATTAATGGCAGTGGCTTAATTCATGATTTAAGAGGTTGGTATATGACGACAAAGGGCCAGAAAGCCCTAAAGAGACCTGCTGTACCTAACTGGCTAAACTCCTCAAGAGATTCCAGCAATCCCAGAAAAACATGAAATTCTTCTAAATTCAGGGGATTCTGAAGTTTGCAAGGCATTTGGCCAAGAGCAACCCAAATATTTTCATATTCCTTTACATAAGGTTACCAGTACTGCCTAATTACATGAGTAATAAGAGACAACAAAGTCTCCTTCTCACACACTCAGAACACTCTTTCATGCAGCAAGGAATGGTATATATAAAATAATTAGGACGGACATCAATGAAAGCAAGAAGGGGCATGAGCTTGGAAAATCTGCCAAACCATTGGGGCTTCTGGCAGAACACCCTGAATGTCTGGGATCTACTTATTCAAATGTGGGCATCCAACTTTTCCAGGGAGACAGCCCATGCAGGTCAGCAGTCACACAAGACCACAGGACAGCAGCTGCCTCCTGCTGCCCTTGCAGGTGAACTTCCCACTTCAGCTCCAAGGCAGCTGTGGCAGAGAAACTGAACACAGATGAGACAAATTCTGTAACAAATAGCTCAGAAAAAAAAGGTGTCAGAGATTCCCACAGTCATGTCCCAGGAACTGGGGTTGCTCCAGCTCCATCCTGGCACTTCTAGGGGGGCTACAGACCATTTCTGAAGACACAGGTATATACAGATGGGAAGAAAAGCAGGAGGTGTGTGGGAGTTCATTGTTTCCCCCTACTCCAAATATTGAGATGAAGTGGGAGAGGAAAAATCTAACTTTACTTGGTTGTGACCTCAGACCATCAGCTGTGTAATGCTGCAGCTGTGTAATGCTGCTCCAGCAATTTCCAATGCCAATTCTCTGAAACACATTGAAGGTAAAGGATACCTTCTGCTCAGCAGGAAGGGCTAAGTGTCACCTCCAAACTGTTTTTCTTGCCTCTTGGAAATGCTAGTTTAGTCCTTCACTGTCTTCAGTTTACTCCCTCACGTTGCTCCTGTTGAGGAGCAAAGAGAGAAGGGATGAAGAGTTCAATCTGGATCTTCAGCTGATTTCAATAAGACAGTGATAATTTGCAAGAGGGGATAATGCCACCAACAGGTGAACTCAGGTTTTTCCTGACTTACACCAGGGATGAGATTCACCATCAGCAGGTGCCCTCCTCAATAACCAGGTGGCTTCAGGATGTTTTATTTCTGAACCTCACATTTACACCAGAGTAACAGGAGAAGGTGTCCTCTCCTGTTACTCTGGCAAAACCTCATCTTTATGTGGTTGTCTACCTGGGCACTGGGTGAAGCCTCTTGAAGGTTTTCAGGAGAAGAACCAAGAAAATAGGTTCTCTCTTCCACAAGAAGATCTTTTCCACAGGAGCAAGACTTTGAACACAGCCCCAAATAAGAGGAAGGCGTGCTGAATTCTGCAGCTGAGCTGGTGGAGGTCACAGGAGGAAACTGTGCCACTTCTTTGGGCTGTGCAATCCCTTCCCTAAGCACTCACACACCACCCTGGTCTTCCAGTGCAGCCTCAGCAGAAAGACCTCCCATGCAGCAGTACTCAGAGCTCACTGTCTGAACAAACTTGTATTTTCTTTGTTCAGTCCTCAGCCCAAGTCAGACCTCCCTTCCCCTTTTTCCTCAGTGGCTCCACCGTGTGCCCAGCTGGTCTGGCTCAGGGCAGGCTCAGGTGGGTGGTCAGCCCCTGGCTCAGGCAGTGGTTTGCTCCCATGCCTGCAGCCATGCCCAGCCCCAGCAGCTCTCTGACTATCAGGAAATTTGCAAACCAGAGAACTGTAGGACCTCTCCAGGGAAAGCACTGCTGGCACACCCACATGCTCTTTACGCAGCTGGAATTAAAATCAGGTTTTATTTCCCTCTCTGGGTCAAGCAGAGTAAATCATCGCTTCCCTGGTAAGCACAGAGCCTGGCCCAGCAGTGCCCAGCAATGAGCCCTGGTGACAGGGATCTGTATCCACAGCAGTGAAAGATCTCCTATCACCCACAGTGTGTTTTAGCCTGTCCCTTCTTCCCCCACCCCTGCATGTTTTCTGCTTATAACAATTAATTGCTTCATTGCTGAAGGCAGCGCTTAATCCTGCAAGCATAAATTCTCACGTACAGCAATGTGATCAGTGAGGCTTGTGGGATTAAATCCTTGGGTCCACCAAAAATTTTCACAGGAGTGTAATTATAATCAGACATGCAGCTACATGAGTGTTTCAAGAGAAGCATATGTGCAATTGCTTGTGATTCGTTGCAGTTTTTAAAACCAGAAAAATTGTTCAGGATCAAGTTGAGTTGCCTGGGCAGACATGCATAGAATAAAAGTGTTTAGAGAAATCACTTTTAGGAATTCTCCTGTGGTCCTTTACCTAGTGTGCCTTCAGACCCCAGCTCCTTTCTGAAGAAGTGCCTTTCCTCCACTAGGCTTTGCCTTGTTCCCTTCCTGACCTGAGCCCCTCCTGCCACCTCCTACATTAATCCCAAACTTGAAGTTTCAGCCAAAGACACTAAAACTTTTATCTGCACATCTCACTGATTTTTCCTTACAGCCCAGAGGGCAAATAAGCACAAACATGAATTTAAGGCTTTATTAACGGCATATGTGTTCAACTGAGACAACCCATCAATGCTAAAATTGGGAGGTAAAGATCTTCATGTTATCTCTGAGATGTCCTGTCTGGGACAGTGCTTCCTGTGGCTCAAGAAACAGCTTCTTGTCCTCTCCTGAGGGCACATATCTCCCACATTTTGTTCAGAACCCTTCTGATCCCCCTGCAGCTCTGGCAATACCCCAGCCTGAGGCAGCTCACTGCTAACTACAGCCCAAACAAAAGGCAGTCATGGCAGGAGGGAATGCACAGGAGGAATTCCCACCAACGACCTAGAGCTTTTCATACCAAGACCTTTGAAGAAACCACTCATAAAAGATGTGTTCCTCACAGCAGAGCCTTTTGCAGAACCTCTTCAGCCAGTCACTGTCCCTTGTTGCCCCCTCCATCTCCAGCAGCTCCTCCTCACCCACTACCCAGCTCTGCCACCAAAAACTTCCTCATTACACTTCCCCATCACTGTCCCAACTCCTGCACTCACAAGAACCTGGCAGTGCCAGCCCATGCTGTGCCTGGCTGGGTGCCTAATGCTCAGGCAACCTCCCAGATGCTTTTGATCCACGTTTGCAGCTGCTTTAGAGCATTTCCCTGCTCTGCAGAAGCAGCCCTGACTGCACCCCTGGGGCTCTGGGGTTTGGGGCAGAGCTTTCTCCAGGTGAACCCACTGGGGTTTGCTGGATGGATGAGACATTTCAGCTGGTAGAGCCCCACCCTCTCTGCTGCTGCTGCTGAGAGCTGCAGCTCTGGTGAACACTTCCTGAGACCTGTGGCTATTGCTCTGGGCTTTTCTTCAGCTTCACAGCAGGAATCAGACCCTTGGGGTCACTCTTTCCCCCTAACCCTGGTGTTGGACCATCAGATGTAAGCTATGGACTATGCAGTCTTTGTTCTGGCTCCCTTCATGAGGTCTCAAAACTAACCAGCTGCACCAAGTTATGCAAAAATCTCACTAACTGATGAGCAACTGCAATGGTGACTTCCAGGTAAGACAGACCTGAAAGGGAGCTGTGGTGAGATGGGTGTTGGTCTCTTCCCTCAGGTAATAAGTGACAGGATGAGAGAAAATGGCCTCAGGTTGTACCAGAGATTTAGATCAGATATCAGGAAAATTTCTTCTTTCCTTGTCAAACATTGGGACAGGCTGTCCAGGGAGTGCTGGAGTCACTGTCCCTGGAAGCATTCAAAAAGCATTTGATGTGGTACCTGGGAGCCTGAGTGCACAGCCAGCTGCAGATGGACTGAAACTATAATGGGAATAAGGGGAAACCTCCCTCCATCACACAGATTTTGCCCCCTGCTGATGGTATCACCAGCAGCTTGTTTCATGGGCTATGGGTAAAATCTTTAAATCAAGGAGTCAACTAAGTTTGATTTAATAGTAAGCAATTTGCTTAATGAAACAGAGTGCCAAAGCAGGAAATATTCAGACTTCTTACTAGAAACACAATACTAATTAAAACAAGAGTAATGAAAGAGGAAAACATGTTTAATGTTTCTCCATCAGTCTGAAAATAATTTATTGTTTAGATGCTTTTAGAAATATTTGCTCCCTTCAGACCATGCTCGGTTTTGAATGAAAATGGACTGAGATAATCAGTATTTAAACCTCTACATAGAAGGTTTAATGCCACACCCACAAAAATACACTTAAATATCACCTCTCCAGTTATGCACTACATAAAAATTTTGATTTTTTAAAAATGGAACTATTTCTTTCTGTACTGAGTAGCAGCTGCTTGCACAGTTGATTCTACTGAGGATTTATGCCTGGTCCAGGCAGAGGAAAGGAGCCTGGAATTAACCTCTTGCTCTCTGCTACTGGTAATTACCTTTGCCACAGAGTAGAGAGCACCAGGAGCAGAGAATCCAGGCAAGGCCCTGCCATCAGCAGCAGTGAAATAAATCAAGATGTGACAGCATGAAGGGACAAATAAATCACCAGGAGAGAGGTGGCATGGGGAAGGACAAGAGCTATGAGCAATACAAGCAGATGAGTTTGTGGCCATCGCCAGCTGTGCAGGAGCTGCTTTGGTTGGCACCAGATGAACATCTGGATTTGGGCTAGGTTTGAGGTACAACCTGGGCTTTGAGGACAGGAAAAATGAGACACAGAGAAATAAGTTTGAGTTCCCAAGACCTCTGAGGGAGCAAGACACCCTGTCCTTTGTTGAAGCAAGGTTCCCACAGAGAGTTAGTTCAAAGGCACCCCAGATCTTCCTCTTCTGACACAGCAATTTCATCCTTTACCTTTCAAATATATCAGAAACATTTATACAGACAAAAACTTATTTTTGAGCTTCTGCTGTATTTTTTGAAGAGAGAAAGAAGTCTGTATTAAGATGCATTACAGATATTAATAAGGAAATGTCCTAAGAGAAATTACTTGTTTGGAAAGTAACATAGACAAGGGCTTTTCCACCTTAAAACAGTACATAGGCTGTGGAGGAAGTAAAGAGAAAATCTGCTTTTTTGATTGTTTTTTTGATTGGTTGGTTTGGTTTGATTTTTGTTGTTTTGTTTTCTTTTGTTTTAAGGAAGAGAGCAGGAAAAGCAGAGAGGGATTTGGCTGTTGAGGGTGTCTGATAGCAGTAAGTGGTAAAGATGCCTTAGTGCTCCTGTGCTGGTTTGGAAAGACAGGTGTCTGCTAAGGAAGGCACCATTCCATTTCATTTTCCTGAAATGGAAAATGTAAACCCCCTCCTTCCAAATTGCTATAAATTTTAAATTAAGGGGCTCTCAGGCAAAAATATGGGAGCAGGAATAACAGTTCTTTATTAGGGAAGAAAATAAAAGATAAAATAAACGATACAGTAAACCAAAACAACCCTGACAGAGTCAGAACACAACCTGACACCCTGTGGGTCAGGGTGTTGGTAACAGTCCAGTTGAAATTGTGGCTGCAGCCCTCCTGAACTGTCAGGTTGTCCTAGGGTGATGTTATGATGCTTGTATTCCCATTCATGTGTTCTGTTAATGTTGGATATTATGTTCTGTACCTTTAAGACTGGCTCTGAAGAGGGAAAATTTTGTTTTGGTTTTCTTATCAGCCTGGCAGGACACAGAGACTGCAGCTTTTGCTTTTTCTGCTTTTGCTTTTCGCTTTGCTCTCTGTCGCTCTTGCTTGCTTCACTTCTTCTTGCTTTTGCTTTTGCTCATTAGCTAGTTTAGCTAAACTGTCCAAATTTCTTCCTGGACTGTTTCTCCTTTCCTTTTTCTGACCATTTTGAACCTGCTCCAGACTGGGACCTGGGAACACTGAGAGTTTGCCCCTTGTGGCCTGCAGCAGCTGGCCCAGCGCCGGAGGGACTGAGAACAGAGTGACCACCCCCCA
Organism: Agelaius tricolor; assembly: GCF_023055355.1. Lineage (NCBI taxonomy): Eukaryota > Metazoa > Chordata > Aves > Passeriformes > Icteridae > Agelaius > Agelaius tricolor. The sequence goes on from NW_027269284.1 coordinate 5,937,669, forward strand.
AGAGAGACTTTCTGAATTTGTCATCTTTTTTCAGAGCGGTGTAATCCAGTATTGTTCATTTTGTGTGCTGGGGGGTGCTCTGTCTGTTAAATAAACAGGTTCTTTCCACTTCTCTCCGAGGAATCCTTCCCGAACCAGGTGAGGGGAGAGACCGTGTGGGTTTGCTTTCTGGAGGGGCCCTCCTTTGGAAATTCTCCACCAAATTTGCCCTAAACCAGGACACAGGTATAGTTCTGTTGGATCAGGGACCCTGTAGAAGGGTGTAGTCTTCCTCTGAAGATCCAGTGGAAGAGGCAGCTGCTGTTCCTCCGGGGAATCCATTGGAGAAACCATGCTGGTGTTCCAGAACCTCAAGATTATATCCAGGTAGGAATGCTTGGCTCCTCCCTCTGGGCAGAGCATCTCCCAGTGGGATGCTGTAGTTCTTATCAGTCATGCAGTGACATTCAATGGCTGTTATCAGCAGATGTTTCCCCGGAGGGAGGAGTGGTTGTGGAACAGATAAGGAAAACTGCCCACTGAACAGAAGACAACTGCCATACAGATGGCAAATAGAATACAATTTGTTTGGCAATCCAGGACAGCTCCCTTGTGGCATTTTGGTGAGATGATGTGTTTGGAAGGAAAGTGAAATGAATGTATCTGCTTTCCAGAATTAATCTCCCAAGGTTTTATCTTTAATCTCTTTCTGTCCATACTGCAATATGAATTTCATGGAGAAAATCCCGAGGTCAGCACAGGAGCCTTTTGGCTGATGCCACAGTGTGTAACCACATCCCAGTCCCACTCAGCAGAAGCATCTCATTTCCTGCAGGATCTGGAGCAGGCTCTGGCTTCACTCATGTCCTCCTTGCTGCCAAGCCACGATGGAAACACCCACGCTGGGCTGCAGGTTTCTCCAGCAGGGAGGACACAAGCACAAGGCTGGGATGTTTTAGCAGGAAGGGGCAACTGCCAGACAGCTTGGTAGTTAGGGAAGAGAAATCCCTTCTCTGCTGGAAAAAGTGAACATGCACAAATGGGCTTGCTCAGCTCCTCTCCGCTTATCCCACCAAGGCAATGACTGGCTATTTTTTGTACCACCAAGATGTTTGTTTCTGGTTTGGTTTCTTGTCAAGCACTTGAAGACCAGGACACACTTAAATGTGGTGAATAGCAAATACCAATGATCGTTGCAAGGATAAAAGCCACATAAAACAGGGGAAGGAGAAACATAGCAATGACTGAGTGAAGAAAAACCATTCAACACCTGGAAGACAACAGGGCCAGGATCCATTAAGAGGCCAACATAATGTAAAATTAAAACAAACAAACAAACAAAAAAAAAAAAAACCCACCAACAAAAAACAACAAAACCAAACATTGAGTATCTTGAGCAAGATTCTTACTTTGTTTTGAGTGCCACAGCACTATTGAGATAAACAGCTTTTAAAGTCCTAGGCAGCATCCAATGATTTTGTCAGTATTAGGTCTTGAGAAGATTTTGTTAATGAGGAATGGGAGGAGAGGATGTTTTAAATTATTATTAGTTTTTTCTTGTAACTACTTTGAAGAATCCATCTCTAAGTCACAGAATTCCCCCTGGAAACTGGTATGAGCTAAGAGGCTTAGAGCCAAAATCACAAGATGCTTCAGGAAACTGCCCATGAGGGACACAGGCTTCCACACTGGAGAATACACCAACCAATAATCATGGATAAAAGAGCATGCAGAGGTAAAGAAATCCATCTCACTGACCTGCTGCCCTGCTCCAGGAAAATATTTCTTACACTCCCTCCAGCTTGCATTTTGATTTTGTGGAATCAAAATCCTTCCTGACTCCAGCTTTCTATGCCCTTCCCCCTGGTTCTTTTGGACAGAATTACAAAATGATGGGGTTAATAGAGCACAGAGCAGCTGCAGTCTATTTGGATTTCACTGAAGGACTTGATACTGTCTCCTGAAATCTTATGCTCCAAATTAATTCAAGTTGGCTCGGGCAGGGAAACACTGTCATGCCGACCAGAAGCTGCCTGAGAGGACTGTAAACATGGGGGAGTGACAGGCAGCAATGCCCTCCCTGCAGCACCAAGGGGCTGAGAGCTCCTCCTACCCTCATCAGACATCCAGCAAAAGAAAAGGGGACTCCAGGAGCACTGGCAGAAAGTCCCAGGTGCAGTTAAAACAAAAGGAGGCTGCATCCAATTGAGCAGAGGTCAAGGGAGTTAAGAAATGATGATAAAACAAGTCAGCTTTTCCATGGGAAGGGAAGAGGAGGGGAGGAGGGTTGCATACCTATGCTAGGATAGAAGAGTTCATAAGTGTAACAGAGGGGGACAATTCAGCAGGCAGCAGTGTTAACATCACTGCAGCCACCCAGCTGCCTGTCTTCCACAGTAACAGTCATTTTAGGGTGGAATAATTACTGCTCTCTTCCAGAGTGAAATAATTGCTCTGGAATACACTCCCTCAGTAGGGTTCAGAGGAGCAGCAGCCCCAGAGCAAGTCTGACAAAATAGAATATTCTAGGCAATTTTGCTTGGTAGACAAGACCCAAAATTCAAATACTCTTGATCCATAGGCAGAAAATCCATGTGGGAGCAAGGAGTTTTGTAGTTGACACAATCAGGCTGCTCTTCTTGTTCGTGCCAAAATCTACTGACCCATTCCACTGCTCCTAAAATCAAGGGAATTTTGCTGCTTTGATAGGAGAGGATTTGATTATGGCCAGTTGCATGGTTTTCAAGGGAAAGGAAGGTTTTTTTAACATGTTCTTATATGTTTTGTATGTGTTCATCACACACAGTTTCCAAATTCTCCAGCAGAAAATAAAACTACAAGAACTTCCCAGGCGTGTCCTGCCCGCTGTTTTCCAGGCCATGTACAACAATCTCACCTTTGGACTTGGTGGTATTTCAGTTTTATAGTATCCCATGTGAAGTTCTTCATCCTTCTCCTCCTCCCTGCCTTTCAGGAGAAAACCACTGCTGCTCTGGAGGAGCTGGGAACTTTTCCTGTTCCTGATTTGAATATTCACACAATGCAGTGACAGGCACTTCCCAAAGCACCCAGGGGGGTGAGGAAGGCGATTGTTCAAAGGGCTTTAAAAATGGTTTGGTCAATGAGCCATTGGTGTTCTTCCAATAAGTTGTTAATAAATAAATTCTCAGCTCCATCACCTCCCTGCATTGAGCTGTGTGTCCTGGGAGGAGTTTTGGTTGCCTGTTACAGGAGACTGCTCCCATCATACCTTCAAAGACTGAGCTTAAGCGTGTTTGAATTCACTGTAGGAGTATTTCCAGTTTGTCCTTCCAAATCCAGAAGCCTCCTACCCATTCCCTTCAATACCAAGGTAAGAAATTTGGATGAGGCAGAGCTGGGATGCAGGGCAGGGTGGATGGCCCCTGGTGGAAAAAAGCTACCTTAAAAAGGGCCCAATTTTGACCTAATTCCAGCTCCATAACCAGCCAGTCACTGGGAATGTGAGACTCAGCCTTCATCTCTTCCTGCCTAATATGAAGCAGATGTCTTCTGTTAATGAACCATTTGCTAATTAGTAACCACTTCATTTTCCTTCCATCAGTTTTCTTCTCTAGCTCAGACACAGAGAGGGTAGGCTGTGTAAATAAGGCAGTTCCCATAGAAATGCACTGCATGTAGAGCAATTCAAAGGCACTGAGGTAGGAAGTGAGCAGGACAGTTCCTGTTAAAAGATGAGACACCTGACAGGCATGTGGGACATGTCATTCACCCCTTTGCATGTCTTTTGACTCACCAAGTTGCTTTAGCCTCTGTATTTTGAACTCAAATCCTTGCTCATGCCTTGTCTGTTCACATCATAAATTGCCAAACAAGGGACATGTCTCCAATTTCAGTGTTTAGCAGAAAAAAACTGAGATGTTTTCTACCACCAGTGAGACTGTAATAGGGCAAAGCTTCACAGCAGTGACTTTATACCCCTGTGACTGGGGATATAGGTGGTAAAATTCAGGCTCCAGAGATGAAATATTATTCACAGTAAATGTCCATTTTTCCTGGTGAGGGTTGCAGTGGATCTGGGACAACCCTCAAAATGACAGGCTACAGCCCCTGATGTGCTCTGGATCCTCAGGATCCTCATCCCTTTGCTCCTGAGATGCTCAAGAGGGAGTGGAGAGCACCCAAAAGCTGGGACACACCAGGACCCCTGAACCTGGGACCTCTGAATTCCAGTCCAAAATGTTGCATCCCAGTTCAATCAAGAGAGATTATTTTCCTCTGGGCTCTGCATTAAGAACACAATGATGCTTATTAATTATTTATAGGAAAGGGATGACATTTAAATTCTCTCTGGGTCCCAGCCATCACATTGCAACTTTCTAATAGTTTCCCAATAGAAACAGATTCCTGTTCTGGCTGTCTTACTCTCTTTTCCCCTTTCCCCTTGATACTAAGGGGTCTTAAAAGCTTAGAAAGCTATAGCCATGCTGATTTTGTAATACACTGGAACTCTCCTTTTGCATCATCCTAAGGGGGACTTACATTAATGTGATTCTTGGAAATAACTTCTCCCCTCATAAAACACCCCTAACTGTAAACCTTCCAACAAACTCCTTACATTAAGGCATTTTAAAGTTTTATTTCAGTAATCATCATAATAAACAACTCCAGTCTTTATAGAGCTTTTCATCCCCAAGTATCCCAGAGTGCTTCAAGCCACTGCACATCAACCACAGGCAGGGATGAATCTGCTGCCCTGTGAAAAGGTGGCTGCTCCCAGGGCTCCAGCCAGCTGTGCCATGCTGTGAGAGAGGCTTTGATGCATCTCTGCAGCTCAGCTGGTGCAGAAGTCCTGGCTGGATGCTCAAACCAAATGTCCTCCAATTCTGCAGCATGAAATGGAAGCAGAGTCCAGTAGCTGGTTACCAGGAAACAAGCTATTAATTGTGGGATGTAGTAAGGAACAGCTGACAGTATTGACCGCTGCTATTGATAGGAGAGAGAAGATGGACACAAGTTGCAATGGTGGGAAGTTACAATTAAATATAATTTTTTTTGAAGTCTCTATAAAGGTGGTTAAATGTGTTGTCCAGAGGGCTTGTGGCATTTTCATCCTGGAGCTGAGTCCTTGAATTCAGCTGGATGAAGCCTTGAGCAACCTGGTCTTGCTGGAACCTGCTTTGTGCAGGGCACTGGATGACAGAGGGCCCCTGGCTTCATCCCAAAATCTTCTGTAGTGTAGTTCTGGTGCAATAACCTAAAGCATGAGTGGTGTTGGTTTAAATTAACACATCAACTGCTGAGTTACAGCAGCTGTCACAGCTGTGAGCTACAGGCCCAGCAGCCTCCAGCCAGCACCAGAAATGGCAATGCCTCAAGTTGTGCCAGTGAGAGTCTGTGGAAACCCCGCTGTTCTGGCAATTTCACTGAAAATTAAGATGATTGCTCTTGAATCATCCCAGCAGTTGTTGAGGAGAATGGAGCACCGGGCCCATGCAGCAAACATTTCCAAATGTGGGTGTTCCCTGCCTCCAGTCCTGTATTTTCCAGATTAAAGCCATTCAGTGCTGTTCACTCTTCCTCACAGCAACCAACCACTGGTGATCCTCTTTAATCCAGACACACTCCAGTTCACTGGGTCTAGGAGTGAGGAGCAATGCCCAAACCTGGCTTCAACACACTGTACTTCAGACCTCATCAACACCCAGTGTAGCCACCCCCCTTATCTCATATCCAGCTTTCCCAGGATGTGGCCCCAAAGGCTCTTTTGGGGCAGACAAATGGCCTCACGCCGTCCCACTTGGATTGGACTCTCCCACAGCTTCCAGATGTTTCCCCATCACTCTGCAGCCTCACCAGCTGCTGCCTCCTCTAGGAATTTGTGTACTGGATCATACCTTCTTGCTCACATCTTGCTGATGGCAGGTTTGTGGTTAACTCCTGACCAGCAGCATTTCCTCCCCAGGGAGATGTGCACCCCATGCAAGGAATGACAGCTGGACCTCAGGTGGGAGACAGCAAGGCAGGGAGACTCCACCACTGCCTGGGGGGTTATTTCAATAGTTAACTTTCAGCTAAGCACTTTTCAGCTCACACTGATGCCCAGGAGGTTACAGCATGATGTAAAGACTTGGTAGCTCGACAGCAGCTATAGGCAAAATCATTGCATAAACTGAGCCTTCTGGGGCTGGGAGCCAGGGAGTGTGGAGCTCAATATGGAAGATATCACTGTATTTTTTGTTGATATCATTATGTTTTATATTCTGTTTCATTACAGTCTGAAAATACTTTTTAACCCACTGCTCTCACTGTGATCTGCAGTCACCCAATTGCCTTGTGATTCTCATCCCAAAGAAATCCTCACTAGGATCCAGGCTTGTACTAGACTTAGTTCAGGGTTTAGTAATTTTTTTATAACCTTTAGGTATCACTGGGAAGCAAACAACCCAACAGTCCCTATGGGTGTGAGCCCTTTTTAACAAACTGCTGCTCTGAACTATTGAGGCAGCATTTAAATCTCTTCTGTAGGGCAGGTAAGCCATACAAGAGCAAACAGTGTAAATATCTATAGATCAAACAAAAACCCTGGAACCCACTGACTTTGGACAATGGTCTGGCAAGTTCAAGCTCTCCTTCACAGCATTTTCTAAACTGAAGTTACCATCTCTGTAAAATAAACAGAAAAATCTTGTTATAGTACACATCTAGAAAACAAGTAGGACAGAAAACAAAAGTGGAGAGGGAGTTGAAGAACAAGTCCTTTTTTAAAGTTTCGTTCCATGTAGTGTAAATAGGGAACAGGTCATTTGTAACTTGTAAGATCAGTATGTACAAAAATCACATAAACTTTTAAACTTAAAACATTTCATGGTGATAGGAATGTCATTGCTGTTATCATCATAGCAACTGAACACACACCACTGCTTAATAGAAATGGGGGGAAAAAAAAGTAATGAAAAGAAAGTTAATACAGGACTTCCAGAAAAAAGTTTTTGGACTTCAGTCAGAAAGCTTTTTGCTTGGACCTGGTTAAGTCTTCCTAAGGGAAGCATTATTTTTTTGATGCAGAGGCTCAAGTCTCTATTTTTAGAGCACATCATAGTCAATGAGTTTAGCCCTTTCACATTTGAACCAACAGTTTATTGATATTTTTTCAGGTCTTTTGTAACACCACATGGTAGTTTATGCACTTAATAATAATTTTGTAAATTGTCGTGCCTGTCATTAAACGGGGTTTACCCCAAATAACCTCTTGGATTTGGCAAGTAAGACTTAGTTATTCCACTTTGTGCATTAACTGTGTGACCTCCTTGTTTCCTTTCAACCCTCCCTGTTCAGTGGAGTGTTCAGCACTGTGATCAGAGGGTCCTTGTGTGGGAGGAGAGGGAGAGCTGTGTGTAGAGGAGCTCAACAGGCTGGAGAACCAGCTAATGGGAACATCATGAAGTGCCAGAAAGGTGAATGCAAAGCCCATCAGATGGGAGGAATAACCCCACATACCAGCACATGATGGTCATTGAGCAGCCGGGCAGAATCTCTGCAGAAAAGGCCCTGGTGGAGGTGCCATGAGCTCTGGCAGCAAGGAAGGCCAAGGAAGGTCCTTTCCCTCTGCTCAGCACTGGCAAGGCACACCTTGAGTGTGGGGTCCAGTCCTGGGCTCCTCAGCAGGAGAAGATGGGAACACACCAGGATGGACCCAGCAGAGGCCCCAGGATGGCTGGAGGCTGGAGCACAGAGCATGTGGAGAGAGGCAGAGCCACAGGGGCTGCCAGCCCGGAGAGGGGAAGGATTCAGGGGGACAGCCTGAGAAGGGAAGGGAAGGCAAGGGAAGGGAAGGCTTCAGTGGGGTCCTGCTGCAATCTGCAATGAGAAGTTGTGGAGAAGATGGAGCCAAACTCTTCCTTGGGTTGCATAGAAATAGGACAAAAGGCAGCAGACATAACGTGCAACATAGAACACACCCACCAGATTTCAGGAAAAAATTATCACCCTGAAGGTGGTCAGACACAGGGTCCAGGAATCTGTGTCATTGTCATCCCCAGAGACAAGCAAAATGTGACTGGACAAGGCAGGAGAAACCTGACCTAAATTTAGTCCTGCTCTGAGCAGAAAGTTAGGTGACCCCAGGGATCTCTTCCATCCTGAATTATTCTGACTCTCTGATTCACACCTCTTCACCAAGCTATGGATTTTTATAACATACCCAAATCACTTGAAGCATTGCATCCAAGCCCCTGAATCACACCTGTGTAACCTACTCCAAACTGGCCTAATATTTTCCTAAAAGTGCCTCAAAGCAAAGAAATGAGTGTGGATGCTCAGTTTTTGGTAACTAGGTGTTTATAGCACTGAGTATTTTATTTGTTAAGAGAAGAGTTGAATCTGCCTTTGCACAGGAGTGCTCAGCAGCACTGCTGCATTTAGAGTGGCTCTGTGGGGAGATGCAAATCCAGATGAACACTTTAATCCATCACAAATGGGATGGATATCTTCCTGGGGGTCTAGATGTCACCTCTCAACGTGGACTCACATTGACTGCTCTGCAGTCAGGGCAGATAAACCCCCCCAGGTACGACAGAGCTCCTTGCTCTCAGGACTGAAGAGTTAATAAGCAAATGCTGCACACCACCAGCACAGAGGGAAGGGCTCTGGGGAGGGCAGGACACAGGTCACTGATGACAGAGTCAGGAAGGTTTTGGAAGAGCTGAGCAGCTCTGGTAATGCAGCCCATAGCAGCCCCACAAAGAAAACATTGTCAGGGGCTTTTCCACCAGCCAGCTGAAGCCAATATAGAAATATTGAATAAGAAACCAGTCTTAGACAAATTCACTAGAGACAGTTTGGCTTTTTGTTACTTGATTTTCCAAGGGTGGGGAGCTAATTTATTTTTCTATTTTTAAAGACTTTTTCCCCTCTACAAGAAAACCTCCACAAACCACAGAGTGATAGCAATAGCAACACACAAGCACAAGACCTCACCAATGGTTTGTGGTGGATTTCCTTTCACTGTCAGATTTTAAACTGAGATTGGAGAATTTAGAACTGATGCTGTGTTTTAAAGAGGGATTAATTCTGGGAAGTCCAGTGTCTGATTATACCAGCTCATTTGACCAGATAGCAAAGATTTATTCTGGTTCACAAGAAAAGGTTAGCTTGTTGACAGAGACATGAAACATGGGAAGAGGGATTGTGGGGGCACCAAGCATTGAGGCAGAAACAACCACACATCCCCTTGAGAAAACAGAATCCTCAGGGGGAGGAATGAAAGATTTGAGAAACAAGACTGCATTTACAGACCAGAGAGCAAATCACAAGTGGTGCAGCCAGCAGAGCAGGGGAGGTGGTTCTGCCCCTCCACTCCTCTCTCATGAGCCCCCATCTGCAGGGCTGTGCCCAGCCCCGGGGTCCTTGCTGCAGGACAGACATGGAGCTGTTGGAGTGGGTCCACAGGAGGCCACAGAGATGCTCCAAGGGCTGGAGCACCTCTGCTGTGGAGACAGACCAGAGAGTTAGGAGTGCTCAGCCTGGAAAAGAGATGGCTCCAGGGAGAACTTGGAGCACCTTTCAGTACCCAAATGGAGCTTATAAGAAAGATTGGCACAGAATTTTCACAGGGCCTGCAGTGATGAGATTAGGTGCAATCATTTTCAATTAAAAGAGAGTAGATTTTGATTTGACATAAAGTAGGTTTTAGCACTTCATGCTATGGTCTCGTTGAGAAGGTGATGACTGGTTAAAGGTTGGACTTGATGATCCTGTAAGTCGTCTCCTACAGAAACGACTCTGATTCTGTGATACCAGGAGCGTAGTAAGGCACTGGAACGGGAATTTTCCAGGATGCCCCATCCCTGGAAGCGTTCAGGGCCAGGCTGGACGGGGCAGCCTGATGTAGTGATGGTGATCCCGCCCATGCGGGGAGGTCGGAACGAGGTCCAACCTCAGGGTCCCTTCCAGCCGAACCATGCCGAGAGTGTGTGAGGCAGAGCCCGGGAGCGTCACGCAGGCTCCTGGGGACGAAGGAGATGCGGGATCCGGGTGGGATCCGGGCGGGATTCGGACGGGATTCGACGGACGGGATTTGAGCGGGATCAGACGGGTGGGATCAGACAGGATCAGGGCAGAGATCCGGGAGGTATCCAGGCAGGATGCGGGCGGGATCCAGGCTGGATCAGAAGCGTGGGATCCGGGTGGGATCAGATGGGATCCGGGTGGGATCAGATGGGATCCGGGCAGGGATCCGGGCGGGATCAGACGGGCAGGATCCGGGCGGGATCAGGGCAGGGGTCCGGGCGGGATCAGACGGGATCAGGGCAGGGGTCCGGGCAGGATCCGACGGGATCAGACGGGCGGGATCCGGGCAGGATCCGACGGGCGGGATCCGGGCGGGGACGCTCCGGCGAGCGGGCGGCGGGCGCCCCCCAGCGGCGCGGCCTGGCGGTGCCGGAGTGCAGCCGGAGCCCGCCCGGCGGGATGCTGCTGGCTGCTCCCGGGGCTGGGACACGCGAATTTATTCTCCCTCTGCTCTCCTGAAAAACTCAGGGGTCGTGTCTGCTTCACCCGCCAGCGGGCACCGCGTATTCAAAGCTGAAATGAGGTTCCCAAGCTTTTCCCTCGCTTTCTCAATCATCCAGGTTCCAGCAACAGCTTCAGGGAGAATATCACGCTTGATGGTACACGTATAAGTACATCAATGCTTTTCTATTTCTCTATATTCTATATTTATACTGTATTTCTCTTGACTGAAGGTGTGTTTATATCCAAAAAATTAAAACAAATTAATTTTATAACCTCCCACCCACTCCAAGGAAAATGATACAGAAGAACGAGCAACAAAAATGCTACAATCAGCTCTCCCTGCATATTTCCATTCACTGTTACAAATCTTCCTTGATCCTGGCTAGGGGAGCTGTTTTCCACACCAGGTTGTTCTTGAGCACAAACCTACAGATTATGTATCAAAAGGCACGGAAAAATGTACAAATAAGCAGATTTCTGTTAGTGCTTTCTCCCCTGTTGTTACTTGAAAAGGGCTTTTGGGGTGACACCAGTCAATTCTTGAATTTGAAAGTCCAAAACCTAGATAGCCAAAAGGGTCTCATTTTCAGAGTACAAAGGATTTTCTGGGAAGAAGATCCCAAGTGGCTTAGGTAAAATTCAAGTTAAATTACACTGAGTCACTTAGGGACAGCAGTGTTAGTTTCATCACAGAATTTAATGGTTGCAGAAGGTAGGTCTAAAAATAGTCATGTGCATGGCTTTCCCAGTGTCACTCTTGACCTTGAAGACTCATCCTAGGATCATATTTTCCACTGAAGTGTTGTGGCCTGTACATCTCCTGATGATTAGAGCATGCAGGATTGGAAGGGAGGGGTAAAAGCATCCTGCTCTTAGGAGCAGAGACTGCACAGGGCCCACAGAGGAGCTGGGGCAGTCATGACTGAGGAAGGTGAGAGCAGAGCTTGATGAAGGCTGCTGATTACTGGAGTTTGCACAGACCAAGCACTGAACACCATCCAGGGAGGAGGTGTTCATTGAAAACATTAATATTTCAACTCCACTTCCACCAGGGCAAAGCCACGTTCTGAGGAACTGACTTGCAACAGGGACTCTATGTACCTTTTCTAATTGGTCCTGCATATTAAAGTAAAGGATAGAAAAAAGGAAAAGGTTGGGGGATAGGAAGGATGGAGGAGAAATACCTGCTGATTTACTCACTACTTTGGGATTGCATCTGTGGAAAAAAACACTTTACAAGTCTTGAGTAGGCAGCTAAGATCCCTGTTTTCTTCACAACAGGTTGTTACTTCCCATCTTTAGTAAGATTATTAAGACTACTCTCTCTTTTTTTTTTCTTGTAATTATTTTTTTGTTGCTCATCTCCCATTTCCCCTCAGCTCCTTGCTGAAGCTCTCCTTGCAACCGAGTATGAAAATCCTGTTTAATCAAGGACCTGAAAATGCAGTTAGAAAATACTATGAAAAAGCTTGGATGGCTTTTGGGCTGGAGCTAAGACAAAAAGAGGGATGGAGAATCCAACATGCACGGGAGAGCTGACATCTCAAATTGCTGGCTGCAGCACTCCCTGAGCCATAAATCAGGCTGCTCATGAAGGGGCTGCTCTGCCAATATACATAGAGAGAAATACTAGATGGAAAGCAGCAAATCTGCATTAGATCCATCTCTAGCATAGCAGAAATCCTTTACACCACTTAGATGGGAGAAACTGATGTTTGCAAACCACATAAGGTTTGGCAAGGGTAAAATTGTACATGCTAATGAGCCCCCAAATAATTTTGACCTGTGAAGGATATTTAACTACTGAGAAAGATTTATATCCAATAATACACAAAAGTGGAAGTGAACCCAGGGTATGGGGAACTAGAAACATACTACAGACATCCTCCTGCTCACATCAGCATTGAGAAATAATTCAAGAAAATACCAAATATATAAGCAATGAGAAAAGTGAGAATCCTTAGCCAGAGAAACTACTTGGTATGATCTGTCACTGTCTGCATTTGGTATTTTAAAAGCCTTATTGCTACAAAATGCTGTACTAGGTCCTTGGACAGACTCTGCTCTGGAGAACTTGTTGTCTGCCCAGTCACTGTCAAGGAGGTTTTATGTTACAGTGGCACAAGAGCCAAGAGATGGATTATTGATAGACTGGGCATTAACTGAACACAGATTTCTCAAGCCTCAGGTCGATGAAACAACCACAAGGCCATCAATCTCTCACCACCACTATGCAGATGTGTTCACCCTCTAAATGACATTTCACCAAAATAGTTTGCAATAAAACTCCCCCATTAATCCTTTTCAGACCACAATGTCATGAATTCAGAGGTTTTCCCAACCAGTTTTCTGCCTGCCTGCAACACCAGCCTGATGCAAAAGAAGATTCCATCCAGTGAAGTCACAGCAATATGTTCATTATCTGCTATTAGAGCAGGCAGTTGCCATTCCCTCCATGCATATTTGCAGACAATGCACAAATCCATGTCTGTAATTGCACTGAGTCTGGCTGAGCTGGAGTTCATTTCCCCTCAGCAGCCCTTGCCCTGGGAGCTGGAAAGGTGTTGATAACACCCCCATGTTTTGGCTGCTGCTGAGCAGGGCTGGCACAGCACCAGCGCTGTCTCAACATTCCCCCCATCCATGGGCTGGGAGTGGGCAAGGTCCTGGGAGGGAGCACAATTTACCAAAGGTATATTCTAGACTCTATGATGTCAGCTCAGACATAAAGCCAAGGAAAGGAGGAGGGAGGAAGGACATTTGTTATTTACAATGTTTGCCTTCCAGAGCAACTTCCTCCCCTGCTGAAGCCCTGCTTTCCAGGAAGTGGCTGAATATCACTTGATGATGGGGAGTAGAGAATAAATCGTATTTTTTCCTCTTTGCTTGTGCGTGCACAAACTTCTGCTGTTGCCTTAGTAAACTGCCTTATCTCAATCTACAAGCTTTCCCCCTTAGATTTTAACAGTTACACACCATTGTTATCAAAGTGTCATAAAGATTCATTAAAGAGTGTAATAACCAATTTATCTCAGCAAAGAGAACAGTGGATCCAGAAGTCAACCTCTTTCTCGGGAGTTCAGTAAATATTATCAAGGACACTTGCCAATGTCCACAACTGTTTCACAAATTCAAACCCCAATTCCTCTGCTAGTCAGTTTGACCACTGCACACCACACCTATTCACCCCAATTAAAGGGTCATTAAAGGAAATTCTTAAAGCAAAAGCTTAAAAGGAACAAGTTCTGCCACTTTTAAAGCTTTTTATTTGGTATTTGGCTTTAAGCAGAAGGAGGAAGAATTTGCAACACAACCTTGCTTATTTGTTATTATTTTGAAAGCATGTCAAGGCAGAGGGTTGTCTTCAGCCACCTGTTGAAACACTTGACACTAGAGAGCAGATTCAGCATTTGCATGTTCCCAAATCCTGTTTTAAAGCAGACAGGAGATTACTTTCATAGACACAGCTCATCAGCATCCAGCCCTGTGCCTGGCATCTCATCTGAAGAGCAATAAATTAACACTAAACAAGCAAAACCAACAGAAAAATAATGGAGAGATTAGGTTTCAAAATGATACTTTTATTGTAACTAAACAAAGGACACAAGCTCCAATTAAAATAAAAAATGTATACTGAGTTATGGCAAACACAGGACCAGTATGCTCAGAGCACAGACAAATTATTTTCAACTTAAATTTATAACACAGGCTGAAATTCATCAACTGAAAAGCAAAATTTGGAATACATATGAAGAACAGAATATGGGATTATTCTTTTAATTAAGTACACCCCATTATTTGACATTAACAATTTAAAAGTATTTAAATACATGCTGAAGTAGCTAAAGTTAAAATTATTAGCAAGGTATGCAGATATAAAGTTACAAGAAGTATTTTGGAGTTGTATAAAAGATGTAACCTTTTCCCCCTGGACAAAGCCTATGTTAGTGTAAGGTACAATCCTGGCAAGAGATATTCTCTACCTGCATGCAGTCCTGCTGACAAGCTGACTGAACCAGCCTTCTGGCACTCAACCTGCAGGGAGATTGACTCTCACAGTATGTAGTCAGTGATGAAAATCTCTCTGAAAACCATCTTTTGGGCTAAGATGAAAAAGAAACAAGTTGTTCAATAAAATAGCTCCTATAACACACTTGTTTTGAAGGGGGGAAAGAAATCACATCCTACTCTACTTCTCTTCCCTGTTCCTAAATGGATTTTTAAAAAAGCTTTTTTTTGTGTGTTTTACATTTTCCCCCTGAATAGTTTATAGTCAAAATTTATTTGAATCTGCAACAACCCCATCAATGGTCTTACAATCACCTAAGTCTGAGCTCAGAGGCTTTGCCTGTGTAAGTCACAAAGTCATCGAAATCTCGCATATCCTTTAAATTATTTAAAGAAATATTTACATCTCCTGATTAAATATTCACTCAGGAATAAGTTCTGACCAGTTAATGTACACTTGTACACTCATCCTTTCTCTGAATGTGCTGCAGCTTCTGGTTTTTTGGTCAACACCAAGGGCAACCAAGCACATTAGCTGGAGCTACACAACTCTGCTGCAGTTGCCTGTATCACCAGTACAGAGCTGCTTGGGAGGTTCAAAGTTGGGTAAAAGTGGATCACCAAGGGCTTCCCTAATCTTTTAAAGCTTGCAGAACATGTGTTGTTCAAGTCCAGCTGTCATGGGTTTGCCTGCTTTCAACAGAAGGAAGGCATTCCCCATGAAAGCCCTTCCTGTGGTTGGGGTGCACATCCTGTCATTGCTTCAGGTCACAGCAGAAAGCTGCCATTCCTGACTGGCATGAAAAGGAATTTTATGTAATCTGTAAAGATTTCACAATATGCCAAATTTCATGCAAGTCCAAATGTATTCAAATTAATCAGAATATTCTTCATAAAATAAAAAAATCAGCTATTTTTGGCTCCCTTCTTATTTAATCCACAGAAAATTTAAGTGAACAGTAGACACAGAACTGCAGCACAGTGTTTTAAACTCCCAAATACTGCAATCAGTCAATTTACTTTCAGGACAGTTAAAGCTCTGTAAAACTTTAATCAATAAATATTTGAAAACAGCTTTTTCTGCTACTTCCCTGGTTTAAATCTGCATGCATTCAAGTGAATACAATTCTTAGGTTTTTGATATTCCATGAAAGGTAGCAGGCAATTTTAGAGTATCTTTACCACGTTTCAGGAATGTCAAGTAATATTCTTATACATTGTTTTAAAATTGAAAATATGCCACTGTAAAAATTGAGCGTACTTCAAAGCCCATAAATTCTAGCTGTAAATTATAAAATGGAAAATTAGTTTCTAGACTGTATTTTTGTGAAATCAGTTTTATTCTTGAATTTTCATCTAACACAAGCGTTGGCTTAAAAAAAAAAAGCACATAGTGAAGTTGGATTTTCAAAAATCTACAAAGTGACTTCCTTGCTGAAATCTCCAAGGTAATCTTGATTTATGAGGAAGAGAACAGCCCCCTTTGTTTTGGGATACATGAACCATAAAGATTGTACTGATTTGAAATTTCAGCTTCATCACAGCAATTTCACACTTCAGATACAATTACAGTAATTCTCAGGAGGATCTTGCTGTAAGCAGCTTTCTTTGCAAACTGTACAGAATATGAACTCAACAGTTGAACTAGACACTGACTTTTTCTAGAACTGTACATCTCACTGTACATATTGCTTTGAAAACAACTAAATACAATGGTCCATATCATGCAAGCCATGAGACTGTCAAAACTTCTTTTGTTCCACTAACTTCAAATAAGTTTGTACAAATAATTTAGCCAATCTAGATAAATACTGCACATGGAATTATGCTGAAATATGCTTGGGAGTTGGTATTTTCTACAAAAATATGCTACTATGACTAAAAGCATTAAGTACTAACTGCCCACCTCAATATCATCATGTACAGTGCCATTGTCAGATGTGCTCTCTATAATGTACACAAAATCAAGAATGGTTGTACATTTTATAATACTGGGTGCAAAATAAAAACAGAATAAAAACCCCAAACCACAACCCTGCTGGTTCAAGCCACAGTACTGTATTTCATAACAGATTTTAAGAAAAGTGTAAAATTTAGGCTACCATGAATTATGGAACATCCCAGAGTTAGTATTTTAGTTTTAAAACTTTAAAATTTACTGCTAAGAAGAAATATTAATGAGAAAACCTTGACCTACAGCCAGTATGTAGCCACACATTTAAAGACAGTGACTATAAACCAAGGATGTAATCAAAGACCCAGCAATACCAGAAATGACTTGTTGACTGCACGGTAAGCAAAGCCATGAGATGAACATATTTATGTACTCTGACTATACTTTGTTAATGACTTTATACCTGAGATGAAAATTGAGAGGTAAGAAAACTAGTTAATGGTGTAAATAATTATCAGATGAAAAACAAGCACACAAAGAGAGCTACATTTTTTAAAATATATGCAAAAAGATCATAACTGACATTTTCGCCTTTTGATTATTTTCATCCTGCTATTCAGACAAACACTTTAACTCACTTTACCATGTGACAGATTGTGTTCTGAAACTATTTTAAAGGCTCCTGTGATTCCAATGCTTTAATAATTCATGGAATTTTGAGTAGAAGCAACATACTCTACTCTCTAGTCCTATGAAATTTAAGGCACCCATAAGTAGCAAACTTCATGCCAAGTTTCCATTCTAGGGAAAAATAAATCTAATTTTTCCCTTCAACAGAAAATAATAATAACCATGAATTCATAAAAGTGATCAGAATGCCACATTCTTTGTCAGTGAGGCAACAGCTTAGTGATATTTAGCTTAAAAACCCCTAAACCTACAGAGCTACTACTGAAGCCACAGAATCTTCACTAGCAGATTAGAAAATGTGTAATATTGTGATGGAACAGAAAGATTGTATTAAATTTTGAAAAAGTTAAAAGGTAGAAGCAGAGCAAGGTTGGGCCCCATGTAATGATGGAAGAAAACAAATGGGAAACATTTCTCCATGATAGATACACTGAATTTATACAGCAAACTTCCAAGTTTAATGGATCACTGTACCACAACAATGAGTGCAAATACATGTTTTTGTGGGCAGGAGCACTGCTACAGAAGCCTATTCTGTTTTCATCAGTATGGAATGACACTAAATCACTTCTTTGATGAATGGAAATTTCATTCCATATGTCAGAAAACTTATCTACGATTTATTACCATAATCAGCTCAAAACACTTCCCATAATCACAAAGCTCAAGTAATATGTAGCCATTAGACACAGAAAGATATACAAGATTTTGGTTACAACTGTGATTAGCTTCAGATTCTGAAGCTTAATTCTTTGCTTCTGCAGCTTCCTTATCATGCTTTTCCTTTGCTTTCTCTTTTTCCTCCAGTTTTTCTTCTTTTTGAAGCAGTGACATAATCTCAGCAACCTGGCTGGTGCCAATATCAATATCTTCTTTGTCAATCAATTCTACAACCTACACGAACATAAAATGAAATTGAGAGCACATTTAGGTTTTACATGATGGAGGCGTTTTCCTACAATAAATTTTGTTAAGACAACAAAAGTATTCAGTTCTTGTGTTCAAGAAAAACAGCATTTTCTTTCTTACATGGAAGACAAATTCAAACCACAACTAGTACTTTAAACACATCCAGAGTACTAAAAAAAAGCTAAATTGTAAACCAAAAGACTTAGAAGTTTTGACCTTTGTGTGTGCAGTACACAAAGACATTTTAAAGCATTAGTAAAACATATTTTATCTGTTTCAATGGAAAGCTGAGATTCAGTACCTGTTGAGAAAGTATTTAAGACAGTGATTTATAGGCCTAATTTTATTTTATTTAAGAATACCTACTCTATCAGACAGGCACAAATTTAGAAAAACTTAAAAGTAGAGGGGGGGCGTTTCAGAAAGCAAACGAAAAGAATAATCTAGTAAATTATTCCAAATTCCTTGAAATAGTTTTTTGTACAAATGTATTCTTGGCATATCTCCTCAAGTTCCTAGACTTATTGTGCAACATATACAGAATTTACAAGTACATTTTATCTGTGTTGCTAAATGTGCAACGGCTGTTTAGAGACAGGGAAGATAATCACCACTGGGGCAGTAGAGAGAAAAAATGTGTTTCAAAAGGCTGATACTATATTTTCTAGCTGGCCATAGTTTAAATGCTATTTCTGTATCCAGTTGCAGAATGACTTGAGGGAAGTAAGCTTCAGGACAAATCTAAATTAACCAAGTGAAAAAGAAACAAGAAAATGAAGGTGAAAGGGTGAGAAAACCTGAGAATGTTCAGCCAAATGAGAGAACAGGACAAATCAGGCAACAAACACAACTTGCTGTCTTTCAAGCACAGGAAATACAGATCTCAATGAAATATCTAAAGTATACAAATAATAAAATAGGCAAGCAAAGCCACTATTTTGTATTGAAATACATAAATGGATGTTATGTCAAGACTTTCCCTAACAATGGTAGTTCTACTCCCTCCCATTTGTAAGTAATAACAAAATTACCATATTTTGAACTTGACAAACAAAAAACCTACAGCTTTAAAGGTTATGTGGTAATGGACATGGATTCCAACCCCCAGCAAAAGATGCTGCTATATAAGATCTATTTACAATACACACCAAAAACCTCACTGGCACCAAGTAAAGACCCTTGCAAAAGACTGCACTATGAATTTATTGCCCAAGGTGCAATGTTTGAAGGATGGTTAGTCTTGCTTTCTTTAAGAAGTCCACAAACTTACCTTAACAACATTATCTATATCAATTTGGCCATCCTTGTTTTCATCTAGTGCCTCTGCAATCCTTGTTAGCTTCTCCTCTGGAATCTTCTGAATTTGTTTCATTGCATTAATTAGCTCAGTAATGCTGATGAGATTCTTCCTGAAGAGAAAGCACAAACTCTACATGACAAGCAGTTACTCCAGAGGAATAAGGTTGACAAAAAGCAGTACTGGAAGCTACTACACTGCAGGATGCTTGTAAAATTATTAATTAATTATTTATAATCCTGAACAGAATGCAAAAAAACAAAAAGGAGTTACTGATCAGAAAGCAGATTTTTATCTTACCATCACATCTCATGTTTTTAGTTTCCACATGTTTTACTGAACAAATATAAGTACCCAGAAGCATTTGAAATAAAGTTTTCTGTGCTTCCCAGACTGTGTACCTAATGCCCTTTGTCCCTTCACTCCCCATTTACCAAAGATATAGTGCCATGTTTCTGGCATCCCTTTACATAGAGGGGCTGGCTGACAGAAAATCAATGAGTCACAGGAAAACAAAAGCTGAGAACTAATCACTTGAGCAATTGAGCTGTTTTGTTAAATCAGCTTCACTTGCTCCTGTCAAGACTCTGGGGAAGGAAGGACCAGCAGGTTTCAGATGTTACTGTCTGCTCACTGATCTCATGATCTTTGTGTGTATTTTGCTAGTTTGAAGAAACATCTTCCAGCACAGATCCAGCTGAAATGCAGGAGACAGTGAAGCCAATCAATACTAAACAGAAGGGCTTTATCAGTGAGGTCCCAGCTCTTCTGGACACAGACAGACTTTTATGCAAGGAGCATTTCTCATGCTGCTGCTAAATGTCCTGGACATGGCTTGATAAGGACTGCACCATCCTGAAGGTTAAAAGACAAGCCTTTGACAACTAAGCAATATTTAAACTAGTAATTTTCAATCAGCCACAATCACCTACAAAATTATCCAGAAAACCAGCCATTACAAAGTATAATTACATTCAGTACAAGCAGATTCTGCATTGTGTTGTTAGTTTACAAATTCAGATGGTTTTGATCAATGACTTCTCTATAGCAGCATTCATATGGCTGCCTTATTACACAAAATCTGCAACAAATGACCGTTTGCCCTGGGGACTGGAAAACACAGAGCTCAGAAGCAACAAAAGCAGAATCCCTATTTCTGTTTAGTTATGTTCTTTGAGAGATGCCATGCTCTCTTATTGAATCACACAAAATGGTGCAAGCATAAACCAGATTAATACAGCATTCATGATTACAAGCCATGAGTTTGTGTCACAGTTTCCAAGTATTTCAGAGTGTGTAACAAGCAGTGTATGACCATTTAACATAGGAATGCCTGATTATTTCCAATAATATTAAGACCTGGATAAGTGTTGATAAATGAATTTTGTAATGAAACTACCAGGAAAGATCTTTCATTGAAAATCTGTGTATTAAAAATTGAAATGAAGTCAATCTCCTGGAAAGGGAGTGTGTAAAATGATCCCCTCACTTCCATTAGATGCATTTCCCCACTTGTCTCAAGACACCATAGACCCTTGCAATTTTTTTTTCCTCACTAACACCTTTGTTACTAAATAACAACAAATATGCTCACACACTGTTGTGCACCTTTTCAGTCAATGACACAGGGCAAAATTACTGTGTGAGGAGCATGACTGAGGGGATGATTTCATCTGTAATCCATTTTGTACCAGAGGCATGGGCAAAATGGTAAGATTCTAATCAACACTCTGACTTTCAGAACACCCTCAGGATCTGGGGAATTATACATCCTTTTTTCCTTCATCAGTTCAACCATATTCAGCCTTAGAAGAGAGAAAATCTGCAGCACAATTTTGTAGATTTTATTTTTAAAAAATCAATTATCTCAATATTCTAAACAAGTTATTCACCAATTCTTTTCTAACCACACATCAGACAAAAGCAAGAGTGAAGGTGAACAGCCAGAGACACATCCAGTGCTCCCAGGTCACTTACCCAGCAGGAGTATCCTCACCATCCAGCTTTGCATCTGCTGTCTTTTGACTTGTTTCTAATTCTACAATAATTTTGTCTATCTGACCAATCATTCGGTTCACTCTCTTTGTCAGTCGCTTGCTTGCCTTTGACTCTTCCACTGCCTCTTCCTCACCAGTTTTAGAAAGCTCCTTTATCTCTTGCAAGTCCTAGAAGAAATGGTCAAGACAGAGAAAAGCTTTTGCCAATGTGAAGTTGCAACAGCAGATACTACTGACTTCAACCAGCATTTCAAGACAGGAGCCATTTGTACATGAAATACAAATCTAGAGACATACAAAGCCAGACAGAATTAGAACAATAAATTTTAATACTAAATTTTAATTTTAAATTTTAATACTTTTTTATGTACCTCTTAAATGTTATTTTCCACACTTTTCATAAGACTGGATCAGGTTCATTTTACTTATCTTGGAAATTTCTGTAATACTGACATCTACACTTACTAAGAAAGAACTGCAGCATGCAGCAGTCAGGCAGCTCCTGTTGCCCCAGTCCCCATGGGAACAAGAGCAGGAGCAGGAATCTCATCTGCTGGGAACTACTCTAGTGGTAACAATTTCAACATGTTACACAAATGAGGCTCTGCATTGTCACATACAAAGTTCATTCACTCAGTTTCCAACTTCAGACTGACAGACAACCAAGAAAGATAATCTTTAAATTTGTGGATCACTTCCGCTAAAACTAAACATGAACAGAAAAAGAACTTCCATGCCCTATTCTTCACCTCATTATATTCCTGGATATCATCCTTCAATTCCTCAAGCTCCTCCTTTTCCTTTGTTAGTGATTTTTTCTGTTCCTGTAGCTTGGTGCAAGCATCACTCAGCACATCAATCTCCTCCTTGGTGATTTCCTCACCCTGTAACAGAAAACATACACAAATTAGTGAAAGGTACATTTGTGATCTTCCTGCAAAATTTTCTAGCAGAAAAGAGAAAACACAAGATTTTTTTTACATGTTTGGAATCACTACTATCACATTTTGAGGCTAATACAAGATTTTAAATGGTAAGGCAGTTAGTTAATTTGCTATGGTACAGTTTTTTGAAGTGCACCAGTATTAAGTTCAGCTAATGTGATTGATTATGTGAGTTTCTGAAAGTCCATTCCTGATCATCTCATTTAAGAATGTTTAACTTCATTCTTGGGCTAAGCAATTGAAACAACTGAGAAACAATTCACCATGTATGGGAAAAGATAAATTACACCAAAAAAAAGAGTAAAGTTTGGAAAACTGAGATAGTTTTCTACAGCTGAGAAAACTTTTCTACAGGTCAACTGTAGAAAACTATCTTCAATAACCTTTGTGAGAATGAGGATGAACATCCATAGTAAGTACACCTGTCTCTTGAAAAGTGCATAATAAAATATGCACAGGCCCATTCCACCTACAGATAGTGCAAATGCCCCCCCTCAAACAGGTATATTCATTTCAATAATGCAGAGAGATAAAGGAGAGGCTCTGACATGTTTTGCTCTGACTTCAGCTTCTGCATTGGTAAATTTTCAATCCACTGAGTAGTTGTTTTTAACTGACAGAATGTGGAAAGAGGGTTAAAAGTGAAGGGCAGACAAGCAATTTATCACAGTCCTCACATGAATGCTCTGAATCTTTACATTTAAAAGTATGAAAATGTGTGGTTCTCCAGATTACCTTAATGCCTTCCAGCACTGGTGCTGTATCTATCAGTGCCTCTGAGTGCACTGCTGCACCTGCCCGTGCCAGTTCTGGCTCAGTATCCATCACCACCTGGCTTTTTTTAGCTTGCAGAGCAGTTGCTTCAAGATCTGCTGCTGGTTCCGCCGCTTTCTAAATTTAAAACACCTCATTAGGTTGCACTTAAAAAAACCAAAATATTAGCTGTATTAGCTTCAGTAAAGAATGACTTGTAAAAATAGAAATAGTTGCCAAAGTAGAAACACACATTTTTATGAGAAGAGGTTAAAAAACTGCAACATTTTAAGTGGTTTCACATTAACATACCCACTTGTATTTCAAGAACTACTTCTGTGAGCTCCTGAGGCTTAATTCACTAATGAAGCAGGCCAGCAGTTTTTATAGTCAAATACTATACAGCAACATTATCAGGTTAATGACAAATAGAGGCAAAGACAGGAACATTTAAAATGTGGGGTGCAGAAAATTTAAAAAACAAAAAACAAATCCACTATCTTTACTACAGAAGAAGAAGTCTTCTCTTACTCCTTTAATTAAGAAGGAAGAGAAATCAAAGATAATTAAGACAGAGCCAATATTTTATAGTAAACTATTGTGTTGCAATCAGTTTAAATATTCTCTCACACCTTCCATATGTGGATTTTAAGTCCAGTTTCTTGCAGACAATACTCAGAGCAGAGGCAGTAATTCACAACATGCTAATGTTCACATCATTTGACATTTACTCCTCAGTAGTTGTGAGCAGAACTTACCATGGCTGCAGCCTCAAGGGTTTCTTTGGCTTTCTCTGCAGCTTCAGACAGTTTCTTTTCTTCATTTTCTTTTCTGATGGCTTCTTCTTCCTGAAGTGTTGCTTCCAGTCGTACTTTGTTATCTATTTTTTCACCTTCAACTTCTGCCACTTTCACTTGAGCCTCTTTGGCCTAAAAATAACAAAGTAGCTAATAGAAGTGTGTACATACATACAGGTATGGCTGCATAATGCAGGTTTAGATATCCTGATTGAGATAGGTAGTACAGGTATGCTAATGAAAAGTCAAAGCCCCCAGATGTTACCCTATTTTTGCATTTCTCAGAAAAAGATGACTCTCTGTCTTGAGAAACTTTTCGGTTTTGGTGGAAACTTTTGGTGAACTTTAGTGAACTTTTCACCCTGAAATCATACATGTTCTTCATTCTCTTTCTCTCAAGACTACCAACAATCTACTCTGATCATTTCTCTCTCTGCATAACATCATGTATTTTTAGGTATTAGTGTCTTTCTATGGCCTGAAGCATTCATTGTTTTTTCATATGTGAAAGGTGTATTCTAAATCTTCTTATGCCCTTACTGCCTGCTGTCATGTAATCCAATATTGCCCTGTGTTTGCTTTATCCTCATATCTCTCCACATACAACACAACTTCTGCCTTTGAAGGTCACACAAACCTAGCTATGATTTAGTTTTTCAAGGAAAAGCAAGGAACTGAGAAGAACATCTGCTTGTCTGGGTGGATTTTCAGTCATGATACTGAAAGTTAGTTACACACTATGTCCACCAATACTTACAGCACTGTCTGGTAGTGTCTGAAGGGTTGTTTTGAGCTGATCAGCTGGAGAAAGGGTATCTGGAAGATACATGGCTCTGGATAAAATAAGCAACGAAGTAGGAATTTCCTGGTTCAGGTGCAGATCTAACCACTGTAAGTGCAATATAAAAAACAAGTCTTTAATTTCAGGATGTTTTATTCTTTTTTACAAATAAAGTCAAGCAAAAGTAAATACATTTTTTTTTACCACTACTTATCAGTCAATATCCTAATATAGGAACTACTGACTACAATCAGCTAAGAACTACAGCCATTGCAATGAAATATAGGAAGATATATTTTGTTTGAAGAAGTATTTCAAGAAATAGTGAATGAATATTTGAACAAATGGTTTGTTTCACATGCATCTTAAAATCCCACAACCATTTCAGTTGGGCTAAAGATCATTCATTTAGTTCCAACTCTCTACCATGGGCAGGGACACCTTTCACTAAACTGTTCCTCAGAGCTCCATTCAACCTGGCCTTCAACACCTCCAGGGATGGGGAGTCCACATCTCTGGGCAACCTGTGCCAGTGTCTCACCACCCTTACAGAAAAGAATTTCTTCCTAATATCTAATCTAAACCTGCCTTCCTTCCGTTTAAGGCCATTCTCCCTTGTCCTATCACTACTGTCCTTGTGAAAAGTCCCTCTCCAGCTTTCCTCTAAGCCCCCTTTAGGTACTGAAGGTGTCCCTGGAGCTTTCTCTTCTCCAGGGTGAACCACCCCAACTCCCTCAGCCCATCTTCATAACAGAGGTGCTCCAGGCCCCTGTAATCAACTTGTAGCCTCCTCCAGACATGTTCCAACAGACCTTCCTCTAAACCAGGCAACACCAAGAGACTACTGATCTACTAGGTGAAAACTTCCTTTGAGCAAGATAATAACTGACAAGACAAACTTTCAAAATTGCAAATATATTTCAGATATGTTAAATTTAAAGTATCTGTCTGCATCATCAAAACATCATGGTCAAAAGGCAGCAACCCACAGCTACTATGTACTTACAAAGTACATGGGACAAAAAAGCCTATTAAGAAGAAAGACTGTTTTAACCAAGCCTTTAATGAAAACAGAATCAAAATGACTTCTCAGAATCAGGACAAAATCCAGAGCATCAGAGCTAACAGTTGGAACTAGGTCTGTGTATTGAGTCTTGCAAAACCATACCTGTTTCAGCTGTTCCTTGAGACGCTCCTCTGTCACACCAAGAGCTCTCATCCCTCGGGCACGACAAGCTGCCTGCAGTTCTTTAACAGTCAGGGTATCAACCCCCTCTTCAGCAATCATCTGCACAATGGAAAGGAAAGGAAATCTGTGTTAGAGCTCAAAACAGAGGCACCACCAGCACTGCACAGCCACGTGTTACAACAGCCACTAGAGGAGCTGTGCTAACATAAAACAGCCTCAGCTGCTCCCACTGCTCCAGCATGGCCAGCCAACCCCTAAGCTCATACTTCTACCAGCTCCCTTACAAATTATAGCTTCATAGAAATGTTTTTCTTTGTGATATAATTATTTTCATTTCAATTAATGATACATTAAAAGAAGATCATTTTTTCTTGACAAATAAGGACGCTTCTAATTTTAATCTCTTCAAGCCTTTTTGTTCAAAGTTCTCAGAAAAGACAATTAAAACAAAAAAGGAAAATGCCTAGAAAAATGAACATACATATATCCATACACACTCATTACTGTTATGTGTCAAAATTATTACCCAGTGCCTATTCAGAATGACTCACCTTGTCATCTGCTTTTATGCTCCTCAACCTCATGGTCAGCTGGAAGCGGAGGAAGTTATTTGTCCCAATTGACTGAAGTTCCAACAACTTACAAAGTGCCACCAGCTGAGGCCTGGTCAGATTGTCCAGTGTCAACTCATCTTCAAACAGTTTAGAGAACCTCAAGATCTCCTCATTACTGGGTCTTTCACCAGTTTCCCTGATCTGTGAGAAAAAATCAAACACACACAAAGCTTTTCAAAGCAGATGTTATAGTTGGGCATTATTTTGAATAAAAACACTCTCCTCGTTTGCCAAGCACTTTGCAACAGTTTTGGGATAAGAAATAGCACATAAGGATGGAATGAAAGATGTTTTAAAAAAAACAAACAACTTACTTACTTAGGCAAAAGAATTGATAGTGCTGACAGTTTCTAACAACACTGAATAATGTACTTAGGATAAAACTAACAAAACAAAAATTAGATGCACCTGTACACTAAGGAGCAGGTCTAACTGACTTGCACTGCCATGAGATACCTCAAGAAATATATATATATATATATATATACACACCTTTGAGTTAATAAATAGTTGCTGCAGGAGTTAGACTGGCAGATATTTGTTCTGGTACCATATTTACTAAATACAGAAACACATAAGATAAAGATGGGAAGATAAAGTAAGGATGGCAAAAATTTTGCAACACCAGTGTCCCCATGAAACACAGATTCAGACACTTAACTACCTACTTCTCTTCCTTTGTTACAATACTCTGGCTTTCAATTCCTAGATGTTCTGCAGCACTTCAGTGCAAATGTTTTTGTACTTGAAGTTATTCCAAAGTTTAAAGCACTATTTGGGAAAGGACTCTGCATCTTTGTGATGGCACGTTCTATGTAACTGTTTGTACAAATGCAAAGTTAAGCTCTTCAGTGATGTGTTACCAGTGAATTCCCAATCATTAAACCCAATTACTGGAAGCTGAAATAACAGTTCAAAGAAGTAGGAGAAAAATTCTCAAGTCCCATCTGGTCACAGTAAAGCATTATCACCTATATAGATGTTCATTTTTCTATTTTAAGTATGCCACCAAAAGCTTATTAGTGACATCACTACATCAAAAATCTGCAGAACTTACAATTATGTATTCCCAGTCTTAACATCTTCAGTCTAATCACAAATATAAAAAACCCTTTTCCCAATACTTCTACATTTTTTAACTCTTGTAAAGAAAACATAAAACTAGGTGACATAAAGTACAGTTTGAAAACCTAACATTACCTGTACTGCCTGACCTACCATGCCTACCTGTTTTACCTGCAAACTCAAATATTTTAGTGAACAGCTACTGAGTACAGAAAAAGGTAAAAATCAGGAGATGAGATGGCCTTGAGCCCATTAACCTCCAGGATACTTTTGTAGCAAAGAAACCATCTTGAAGAAAGAAAGGTCAAAGGCCTTGTTGTTCCACTTTGCCAGTGCCTTCACCACAGGAGCCAAAAATGGCACTTCAAAAACACAGGAAGTATTTTTCTCCCTTGTTTAAAGATGAATTTTGAAAGAGCCAAGCATGTGTTGCTTGAAAGTACAAACTGAAGCTTTCTAGTACATCACTAGCTACAAAGCAACAGAGACAAATTCTGGAATTATGCAGCAGACACATTAAGCCTGCAATCAATGGCTCTTGCAGTATCAAATACTTCACCACAGAAGCCACTGTTAAAGAAAAGCAGAAAGGTGGGAAGCATTAAAGCTCCTTCTTGTCTGACATTTATTATCCGGTACAGCGAAATGAGATCAATGAAGTTTGTCTCTGTGGCACAAATGAGAAATACAAAGCTGTAAAAAGCACACCCACACATATGAAATGCAGAGCTTGAAACTTCTTTTTTAGTCATCAGAGGAACTTGGGACTTCCTCCAGCAAATGTGGAGTGAAACATCATTTATTTCCGTGAAAATTAACGGCCAAACGTAAATTCTCAGTAGCAGTTCTTCCAGAAGAAAATGAAATGTTCTGAACATGAAGCATGAGTGGGCAAGTTCCCATAGCCTGCAGGGGCAGTGCCTCAGCCACTAACTGCTGTAACTAACCACTTACAATGTTCTGCAGATTCAAAAGAACAGAAACAGATGACTGCAGAGAGACTTCAAAGTAGGGAACTACTTTGCAAAACAGGGACTTTGCAAGAAGTTACTGACCGGCAAAATTTACCACTATGATTATGTGAGGTGATCTACGTGGCACTATCAACATCATCTTATCACCCCACACTTCATACTTCACCCTATCAACATCATCTTATCACCCCACACTTCATTCTTAGCCCTGACATGCAGGAAAATCTTAAGCTATTTGGAAGAGGTTGTAAAGTTCATGTCTGAAACCCCTGGGCTTATGTGCCTTTTTCTGTGCAAATACACATCCTCTCCAAAAGAGGGGACCACTACCTTTCTTTCAACAAAACACTTGGTGATGCTGTTGGCTCCACCTCTTATTCAACAGCCCCACAGTTAAGAGAAATCAGAGCTTAGGACTGTCCTGAGAAGACTAAGGAATGCATTTTTCATATCTCTATTTCTTATTCTCACCTACAGTTTGGTGAAAGGAAATGCTGGGAAACCTAAAGGCCATTAATGCAGGAGGCAGATGTCTGACATTTAAGTCTGTCAGCAACTGAGCTTAAATAGGAATTTTGCACAACAACTACATTCTAGCTAAACTTCAGATTATACCATATTCTAGTCAGTATAGCAACTGTGCACTTAAAAACTTCTTTTTACAAGCAGAATTAAATTTGATCAAAAAAATTTAGTTTTCCCCCCATTAAGTTTCAATCAGTTAATTAGGAAAGAAGTCAGTTTTCATACTCTCTGCTGAAAAAAAAGAGGTCAAAATCTACATAAGTAACCACTGAGCACACCATGTTTCATGTTAGAGTTAACTTATTAACAAATAAGTGAACAAGAAACAAATGAGCAGAAACATAGTGCTTCTAGCATTAGAGAGTAACAGCACCAGCTAGAACAGCAAAGTTAGTAATAGGAAAACTTCATCACACTGACAAAAAAGAAATTTTTCCTAAAAAACTACTACATTCTGTTTCTTCAAGTTGAAAAAAAATAAAGGCATGTGATGATTACCATAGACCAAAAAACCACGAAGGTTTTGGGTTTTTTTTTTTTGTAGGAAGAGAGAACATATTTTCCAAATTTTTTACCTTTTGAAAGAATGTTGAAAAATCTTTTGTAACATTTCCCTTGGCTGCTTTATTTTTTAAGGCCATCTCCTCAATGGTGTCTTGAAGGAATTTAGCCAATTCAAGCTTTACTCTCAATTCTTTCTTCAATCTTTCCTCCTGTTAAAAAAATATTTATTGTTAAAAGTTCCTGCCAGAAACACATGGACTAAACATCATTTCTGTCCCCAGACAAGTTATGTGGAGTAA
Organism: Agelaius tricolor; assembly: GCF_023055355.1. Taxonomy (NCBI): domain Eukaryota; kingdom Metazoa; phylum Chordata; class Aves; order Passeriformes; family Icteridae; genus Agelaius; species Agelaius tricolor. The sequence goes on from NW_027269284.1 coordinate 5,967,382, forward strand.
TTCTGGACTTCTGCTATAAAACACACATTCCAAAGGGGCTTTCACTCTTCCCAATGGACCCCAAATCACACTGAAGAGCTCACTGTGTGCTCTGAAAGTGAAAACTTGTGGGGCTCTTTTGGTGGGTTTTTACAAAGCTCTAACAATTCTGAGAAAACATAAGTGGTAGAAATAAAGTTTAAACTAAAAATAGCGTAAGAAACCATTTTAAATTTTAAGTATACATATGAAAAACTTTGTATCAAGGTTTAAGACTACAAATGTTACAATGTCTACTTTAATACAATCAGAAAAACAAAATAGCTTTAGTTCTTCTTGTAGGAGTCATAGAAAATGGAAATGAGGATAGCAGAAAAGACAAGACAGGCTTTCAACCCTGACAGCTTAGCACATATCAAAACCAGGATGGCACTGGTTCATTATTATATGTTCAAAAGCAAGATCTTCAAAATAAGGAAGATAAAAGCATTATCCCAATATTGAAAAAAACCCAACATTTTTAGACTTTTTCTAATTTTTTTACCAAGACATTTCTAATTTTTAAAAAAATATCACTGGATTATAAATTCAGACCTGCTTACCTTTTTAGACTTTGTCTCAAATGTAGAGGGAAGCATATTAGGGAACAACTTAAGAGCTACTGGAAGTAAAAATTCCATAAATGGGACAACAAGAAAAACTAAGAAAGGGACCAGGCGAAAAAGATCAGCACATATTCGAAGAAACTGGAAGAGAAAAAAAAATATTGATAAGCTAATATTTAAATACTTATTTTAAAAATGCTTGATTTGAATATCTAATTGTCACTTAGGCTCACATATATATATTTGCTATGAAGAAATTTTAAAATTACACAATAAAAGGATGTGACAAAGTTAGTGTTTTTTTTTCAAGTTGCTACATACTAGAGAGTGCTGGAGTTTCACCAGTTTTCAACACTATAGAAAGTATTTCAAAAGCCTCACTGTGTCTCAATAGGATTATTGAACAAGTATCTCATTTAAACCTCTTAAAAGCACCTGAAAACAGGAGGTGGTCATTTGTTGTCATTAAAGCTGCTTAACTTCTTTTATGCATCTTTATTTGTGCTCCACCACTTCTTACATGCATGAGCTACTATGGAATAAGTAATCAAGAATAAAATGAAAGATCCCTCCCCCTCTGCCTTATAACAATTGTAATGTACATTTAAATCCAGGGTAATGAGCCCAGCTTGGTAGATTTTTTTTTAAACCACTGCATTTCCAGAGCAGTGATCCTCTGAAGCAGGCGGTGTTTATTACTGAATCTTGAACTGCATGAAATAAATACTGTCCTTGTGATTTCTGCACACTCACAAATATATAATTATATTAGGCTGTACAGACTATTATTAAATCTTTCAGTAATTGTTGAAAGCTTCACAATTCAGCTTATATTGGGGAATAAAGATCTTCCTTGACTCTACCTCCTTTTACAAAGGAAAAAACTGGTTGTTGGGAATCCCATCAGCTCCTAAATCAGAGCTACACTCTGGTACTCCACTGCCACAGCACTGTCATTCCACATCAAGACTTGATAACCACAGCTCTGAGTGACAAAAACTGGCAGCATAAATGCAATTACACCAGTAAACCCATGCTGCCCAGTCCAGCCCCTCGCCACAGTTCATACCAATCAAGGGGAACAGCAGCAACAACCAGCACAGATCCCATGTCCTCAGGACTGATTTTCTAGAATACAAAACCTGTAAAACTTCATTCAGAGTTTTCTTACCATAAAACCAGCCAAAATCTTAAGCACTACTATATGTGGAAGGAAGGCACATGCTCTACAGATTCAGAGTCTGGCATTTTTCTTTGTACATAAAAAAAATTCAGTTTCCCAGAAGGGATGCTTTGGTCCATTGTTTTGAGGCTCAAGGATTTTTCCATTCATTCCAACAATGGAAGGCAAATGACTACCATGGAGTTAAAAAACAAAAGAAAAAGTAAGAAAGTTTGGAAGAAAATTTTAAAACCCAGAAGAAAAGTAGATTTTCCCTAAAAAAAAAGCCCTCAAAAGTTTCTATAGAGTACAGAGTTCCTATTTTTCCCCAGTCTCTATTCTCAGATAGTGTGTGCAAGTATTTCTACAAAATCCATACCCAAGGGAGCAGTTTTACCACTGGATTAAGGCAACTTAATGCTAACCTGAGAGGAGGTATAAGGAGCCATGAAGATGCACTGGCAGTCACAGCACTGATCCAGCTAAAACTGACCCATAAATACGGACAGGGGAAAAGGGATCAGTACAAACCAAGCGGGGGTGGGGCGGGAAAACTTGATTTAAGCACCAAGCTTTTCACAGCAGCACTGTCCTGGATCAGCTTTCACAAATCATGGCACCGCACCCTCGGCTAACTCAAGGGAAACAGCTTTCTGCAGGAACCTAATACAATGGTGTACGATTACACACACAGCATTTGGCAGCACAACACCAGAACCTTGTGACTCCCTGTATCTCCTGCTACAGCTGGGTATTCCACTCTTCCCTCCTCTGCAGAAAAGAGTTTGTGAAGCTGGCACACTTGCCACAAACTCCCTCGTGTTTGCCACCTCACTGCCACACCCTGAACCACCCTGCTGCAGGAGCCAGCACCAGAGCAGTTGGGGTTTTTTTACATCAGTGCCATGTTTTACTTCTTCCTGCCTTCTCTCCTAAGTGTAGATCTGTGACCCTGCTGAATCCAAACACTGACAGAAATTGAAGGAGCAGAATTTTGGAATTGACTTGTAGTTTACATAAGCAATAGGTCCCTTTGCATTAGCCGTGCTGCAACTGCTTGTTCATGTGGTTAGATTACTTGGATATCTTTCCATTATTGCCTCCAAAGAGGAAGGAAAGGGCAGGCAGAAATAACTCATTTGTCAGTCTGCATGAAGATAAGATTTCTCTAGGACTGTCAGCTCATGTGCAGCTTAATACTTTTAAAGCAGTATATACATCAATTTTTATTTTATATTTTTTAAAGTTCAGGAGGTAATCCAGCACCAAAATGTTAAGACTTCTTTAAATCAGTCAGTATACTATAATTTAAGGTTGAACTGATAAAAAAAATGAGCTGTGTTGAAACAAACTTGAACTAAGGTTTAAAAAAACCCAAAAGGGTTTTTTCAGCTGCAGCCTGGTTTGCTTTTCAGCGACCCTGGGTTCTGAACCTACCATGCCCTCAACTCCAGAGACACAATGTCCTCTTCCTCCAAATACAGAAAACAAAAAAACTTAGATTGAGAAACTAATTACTGTAGTTATTAAAGCTATTTTCTCTACATCTCCTACACTGGAATTGCATGCATATAAACACATACATACATCATTAGATAAGAGACAGGCTACACCAATGTAAACACTACTTTATATCTGCAAACAAATAAATGGCCATTTCATTTAAAAAGAGAATTAGTACTGAAAATGAACATTTGCACAAAAAGCAAATCTAGGAAGGCCAAATGCCAGACCACTACTTAAACATGAGCAAAACAGCTGTATCATCACTAGATAGCAAAATCAAATGTAATCAAATTAATAAATTCATCAATTGATGGAATATTACTGCTGTTCATATAATTTCTCAGAAGTATGGCTCAGTAAACATGAAAGAGGCAGGAAAATCCATGGTTCCAATCTTCCCCCTGGAGAATTTCCCATTCTGTTTTAAACCATGAATTAATTTGTCTCGCTTGGCTTTTCAAGCTCCCCAAAGCTCTCACTAAACCAGTCCTGCAGTCCTCACCTTCCCCTATCCTCAGTTACTCTTTCTGGTACTCCATAATCCCCTCTCACGTCAGCAGAGACTGTTTTATTTATTGCTGAGGCCCGTCTCAGCTGGATCAGCTGCCAAGCATTCTCTTGTAGCAGCCAAGGAAGATGGCAGAACTGAAGGAGCCTGAAGATGCTGAGACCATGGGGCAGAGGAGTCTGATAGGAAACCACACCCACCCAGAGACAGAAACTGCCTGTAACAATTTTTGCTATTTGTCTAACCTTGTGAATTTAGGAAGAATTTTCGTACTGCATATAAGATGTGATGGGTGATGGGTTTTAATTACACACCAAGTTGTTGAAATGTGAGCAACTTTTATCAGGAAATGATAAAAACAATGAGTAGATACTTGTATTTTTGATCATTTACTAGAAGTTTTGAGGGCAGAGAAGTGAACTCAGCACATTGTGTGTGCAGGTGTACAAACTGCAGAGAGCCACACTGCCCACAGGCAGCACTGAGCACTTTGCCCCAGAGCACACACACCTTCTGCTCTCCAGCTCTTCTTCTAAAACATCTTTCCAGCAACAGCTGAAATGCTTTTCTTTTAATAAAGGGAGGAAGACAGACTTGAATTTTTAATCTCTATAAACTGCTTAAACAGCTTGTCCTTAAAAACAGTAAAACAAGAACTGTCAAATCAGCTTGTTTGATATTTTGCCAATCAACTGAAGTTGAATATCAATGTATTCTTTACCAAAAAAAGAAAGAAATTAATGATACCAGCTCAATATTTTGCAGTCTTTTCATATATGAACCCACATCCAATGTTTTTAAATACCCATATAACTTTCCATTCTAATTAAATACAGCTATTTAATCCAAAACCTGAAATTACTATTGAAATACATATAAATTATCCAAATTTGAAAGCAATCACATTTTGCACTCCAGATTTCATTTCTGTTTTCTTTAAAATTATCAGTTGCATTTTTAGTTTCATAAATGTAAGCAACATGCCATAAATAAAGGAAATATATATGGGCTAAAATTATTTCAGATACATTTATAACTGAGATAGTACATCATCAATCATGCATTTCAGCCTGCAGCTTTTATCCCATTCAAAAGAACCCCATTAAGCAACAAATGGAAAGTGAACTGGCACAGATATAACCTTTACTAGCAGTATTTACTAGCAGTGTTTACTAGCAATGTTTCCCACTATTTTTCCAGCTGGAGTGAGAAAGCAGAGAAAATTACTGTATATGGGACATGGCTGGGAACTTGAGAACAAACCCCAATTGCTGCCCATGTGACAAAACAGAAGAATCCTCTGCCATTCCAACAAGAAAATAACAAATTTATCTTCAACAACGGGGAACATAGGAAAAAAGTTTTGGGGTAAAACCCAAAAATTTCAGCATCCACATAGTGAAGAGGAAGGAAACACAGCAAGGAATTTTAATTCTAGGAACAGAAGACAACAAAAAGCAGTAACTCAGTTCTAATAAACAGAGCAATCACTGAGGACAGCCAGAGGAAAGTGGCCTTTGCTCAGTACCTGTCTCCGCTCCCGACGAGACAAAGTGTTCCCGTGCAGGATTCTCCAGAGCATCCTCGCAGCTATTTTGGTGTCAATCCACAGCAAGCGAAACCCGTGGTAATAGTGCTTCAGTTCATCCACAATCCTCTGCCCAAGAGACTTCTTTACAACTTCCACTTCTGTTGGACTATATACAGGACCTCCTTCTTCCAGCTTCTTGTTTTTGTCCTTTAAGGACTTGAGTGACTTTTCAACTATGGAGTCATCTTGAAGGGGACGTGAAGAATGCCACCACCTAACTGGAAGGTACTGGGGACCTAAAACACCCAGGGTTGCTAGTGGCGTCCATGAGCCAGAAGAGCTCGTGAGAGTGAAGCGTATTTGCTCAGATCCTTTAGTCCAACAACAATAGTGAGCTTTTTTGGAGTAGGCGTAAACAGGAGGGACACTAGTGCAATATTTAAAGTGTACAGTCCTTCAAAAGAAAAAAGCATTCAAAAATTAGCAACAGATCACCAGCTATTTCTAGATATATATTTGCACAGATACATATATTTATGTATTTATAAAACACAAAATTTGAGAAATATCTACGGCATATTTAAGGGAAAAAGAATTTTTGATTATTAAAACCAATGTCTATACATGAAAAGAACACTTGGCTTTACTTCATGACAAAAAAAAATTAACCTGCAGGGAATTTTCCATTATATGACTTTGAAAAGGTAGTTTATTTCACTCCAATTAAATAAAGAGCAGCCACCACATATGCTTTCCATTTAGAAAGCTACACTTGAAAACTAATTGTAATTTCATAAAACTAAATGTAAATTCATAAGTAACATGAAGTCCCTTCTATTACTTCTCCCGTTTGTGCAAAACACTCAAAAAAAAAAAAAATTAAGTTGTATATTTGGGATAGGTGCTGAGTCAGAGAATAAGTACCAGAGGAATCTGATTTCATTCAAGTTCCTCTCTTACTATCTCCATGCATCCCGTTTTCCTTATTCAGCACAACCTTTTGCAAAAACTTCCATCACAGGACTGAGCTGGGACAGAGAGAAACAACCCTCATCTACCTTGTTCAGAACTTTGTTCTTTTCTTTAATTAAATGCAAACTGCATTTAGCAGGGAAGCACTGCTCAAACACCACTAACACTCCTTACATACACAGAAGAACCACTCGTTATATGTAAGTAGGATTGTACATGCTTTTAATAAAAGATGGGACAAAAATAAAATAGTAGATAAAATATTTCATATAAATGAGTTCCATTAGTGTCCCTCAAACTGAAATACCAGCAGTAAGACATCTACAGGACAGAACTGACTGAGGTGTTTTCTTCATGGAGCCAGTGAAAAACAAAAACCATGAAAACAAAATCAGAATGTGTTTTTGTCTTCAGTCAATGAACAGAAAATAGGTGAAAGTGGCTTTACAAGTCTTAGTAACATTCTAAGGAAGAAAATGTTTATTATACACTTAAAAGTGCCTCACTCACTCAATTTTCAGACAGAAACACTTTTTGAATTTAATTATTACACGCTCAAGAGAGTTTTAATTTACTTTAATGGTTCTGTCTACACAATGTTATTCAAATAGAGCTTTTTACAAAAAAAACCCCACTAAATTATTACTTTTTAAAGACATACTATTTTCTAGTTTAAACTGAAGTTTTAGCATCTGACCATTTAGTGGTCAGACAACTGCTGGAACATATACAGTTACACAAAACAGTCTCTTGGCTCACATTTGCACAGATATTAACGAATAAGAATTACAGTTTAATTACTTTAGGATAATAAGCTACATATTCAAAACCAGATTAAAACACCTGCATAAATCAATCCACCCTGACTCCAAGGCATTTCCCAAAAGCAGAGCTCCAGGCCTACAAGCCAAGTTCCACCTACATACATTGACACTCTTCTGCATGCAGAGAGGAAGAAAGTTCTGACAGCAGAACTGGTTCTGAGTCTGCAGGGAATAAAAATATTGCAAGAAATGTGCTTCTCTGAACACACTTTCACAAGAAGGATGTCAGACACACAATTCCTATCCCACCTGTCCTCAGTACTTATCACTAGAGTCCCCTGCATTCAGATCTGTGTCACGTGGGCTGTGGGCATTAGTTTGATATATTTTAAGTGACAACATTATATTAATAGCAGCTTTGATTGAGGAAAAAAACCAAAACAAAACCACAACAAAAAAACCTCAAACCAAAACAAACAAAAAACCCCACCCCAAACCTTCTCAATAGAATTAGATTTTCTGTCCCAATATTCTGCTGCTCATTTCATTACAGAACCATAGAATGGTTTGGGTTGGAAGGGACCTAAGGATCACACTGTTCTGCCACAGGCAGGGACTCCTTCCACTATACCAGGTTGCTCAGAGCCCCATCCAGCCTGGTCTTGAACCAGGGATGGAGCATCCACAAATTCCCTGGGCAACCTGTTTCAGTGCCTCACCAGCACAGATCAAAGAATTTCTTCCTTATATCTAATCTAAACGTAGTTTCTTTAATTTTAAAGCTATTCCCCCTCACCTTGTCACTCCATTCCATTGACAAAAGTCCCTCTCCAGCTCCCCTGTAACCCCTTTAGGTACTGGAAGGTGCTGTAAGGCTTCTCTGGTGCCTTCTCCATGCTGAAGAACCCCAATTTTTTCAGTCTTCATAGGAGAGGTGCTCTAGCCTAACAGGTTTAAAACCATAATTTTCCAGCTTCCCAAGAGAGGTCTTATACACTAACACAATAAAAATAGATATTTGAAAAGGTTTTATGTATTTAAAAAAATTAATCATCATTAATTCTACAGCAAGTGATATGGAACTAACATGTCTAAAAAATAATTGGTTTGTTTTGTATTAGAGGGTTGTGTCTAGGGACACATCCTTAAGTTAAAATGAAAACTCAGGAAATCGAAGAATAGACCCTGTATCCTGAGCAGTTAGTTTATAAATACAGAACAGAACCAGTATTTTAACATTCCAAGGAAAGGCGTTAGGAAATTCTTATCTACAAGTATGCCTTGTGAGCCAAGTCAGGAACAGAGAATGGATTCTGCCAACATTCAACTCCTTCAGCTCCATAAGGGCACACAACAGCTGGATTTGTTTTCAGAAGAGGACACCATCACCCAAGGCTGCAACATTCAATAAACTCCTTTCTTTGGTTTAACAGAGATCCCACTCAGATGCTCTGCACTCTTATCTCTCAACTGTGATTTTCAACTAGCTGCAACTGAATGTTTACTCTGTGGAACTCCATGGAGAAAGCATGCAAGAAGCTCATCAGATCCCATTATGACACCTGGAATCAGCCAAGACAGACACTAATATTCTACTGCTTTCACATCAAAAGTGAAACAAAAAGGGAGGAAGTGGGCAAAAGGGGGAAGATTTCACTTTCTTTCTCCCACACACAAGCAACCAGGTGAAGCAAGTAATACTCAGACTTCCTTTAATCTGTCATGAACACAAGCTGGAGCTAACATTTCAGCACTTTGTCTAGATTTAAACCTACATTCTATGACAGTATACTAACTGATAGTTCAGAAAAATGTTCATATTTACTCACATTTTGTTTGCCAGCCTCAGGGATGTGCAGCTAAGACATGCCCGATCTCCCAAGTTACCTAGAAAAATACCAATAATTAGCACCTATTCTGAAATTCAGGAAGACATTTATCCATGTAGTGAACTGCACACAAATATGAGTGAAAAGATTAGGCTTTACATAGAAATGACTACGTTTGAAAGCACAAAAAAGATGTTGCTTAACATTCAGAGTTGAATTCTGTGGATGTCTGAGGTTGGGTTCCTCTTGTTCAACTGTCTGAAGACAGGTTTCCAAGTCCCTCAGGCAAGAAACTGTATTGCAGAGGAAATTCACTGAAAGCAAATGTAATTTTTTAACAGCTCTACGACAACATAGTATCAGATGATCCAAATGGAGCCCCTGCCAAGTGTTTAGGATTAAAATGGCTTTTTGGTTTTAAGCAAAACAAATAAAACACAAGCAGGAACCTAAAGAGACTTCACTAGAGAGGTGGAACCAGAACCACAACACCATTTCAATACATTGCTGCCCATTTTGATTAGCACCTGGTAAAAATAGCTCTGCCCCATGATCTCTCTGCAAAGGATACAAATTGTCTTGAAGGGAGGGGTGAGAGCCTGACCCAAAGCATGTGAGAAGTTAACTTTCCAGAAAATATTGTATCCCTCAACATGAATTTTATTTGAAACACTACTTCAGTATCAGTCCTAATAGCATCTAATAAAGTCCAAAAGAGGGGCTGACACCTATATATGAGCACCCTCTATCCAGGTACACAGACAAGCAGCATCCATTCTGGAAATAAATTGAGAAGATCCTCGAATCATGAATCATCTAAGTCACGTGCTTCAGTAAAGGGCCATGTCCGAAAGTCTTCCAACCACAGAAGAAGCATAAACCACATAAAATGCTACCAGTCTACAGTCACTGAAAGTCATCCCTGATTTCACTAGAAAGGAATTCATCTTCCTAAGGCAACTTAAAAAAATAAATCTTGTATTAACATCTTGCTACAGTAACTCAATGGGTAGCTACTGCCAAGAGCAAAAAGACTTCTGGACAGATCATAAAAAAAAAAAATCACGCAAGCAAGACTTCAAATGTGTTGACTGTTTTTAGTCAATCTTTCCAGAATTCACTGTAACCAAAGTAAAACTGGAAGGTTGGACAGAGTAGGCATACTGTGGTTTGCTTCTCCCATCTGGAACCTACCACTTCTGGTCAATCCTAAGAACCAGCAGGATATAGAAGTTATTTGAGAGGTCCATAGTACCCTTTCCCACCATCAAAGCCAAGAAGAGGCCTATGACAGAACCTAAAGTAGACATCTGTATCACCTATGAGACACATGTATCACCTATATGACACCTATGAGAAACACAGCTCCCAGTGCTGATGGCCAAAAGCCCTCCCCAACAAAACACCCTAATTATTAGGGAAAAGAGATGCTGCCAAAATCAGACGGGACAATCAGAAGGTATAGAAGATAAGTGAACTTATCTGAGGAAAATCTTGATAATCAAGGGATGTCCCATGCTAAGTGGGCTTTGAAGAAATTACAACAAAAGCTGTGGCATTACTAAGTCAAAGGATTTACCCATGTCAAGTGGGTAAACACACACTGTTATGGCACTTTGAGCCAGGGAAAAACTGTCTATTTCTGGCTCAAAAAGCAAGCCCTGAGAATCTGTGAAGGCATTGTGACACTCTCCAATATTTACAGAAAGAACAGTAGCTAAATAACAACCCAACAGGCCAAGCCAGAAGGACATCCCTGACCTCAAGGTGCAGCTGAGCAAAGCAGAGAAGTGCTCAGTGTCTGCAGGGATAAGTCACAGCACAGTAATCTGTCTCAGCCAAGTGCCAGGAAACCCACAAAGCCTTGTGTGCCTAAAGCAAGGGTCCTGCCAGGAGAGGACATTGCCTGCTATGGACAGTGCCCCTAGAACAGGAGGGATGATCTGGAACTCAACTGGCTTGGAGTTTCTCAGATAAAACTCCATAGCAGGCAAGACACTTTCACCTCACTTACCTTCTTTCCAACCAGGCCTATTAAATGTTAAGGAAGAGGTCAAAGAACAAAATTCCAAGGTTACCATAAGAAAACATGCTGAGCTTCTTGTTGTACAGCACATTCAGAGTGTGAACAGGCTAACAAAAAATGTTAATTCCAACTTTGCCAGTTTTGACCAGAGCTCTTTAGGTTCTGCAGTGTCTCTTATAACCATACACCTACGGGTAAACCAGCCCTGAAATAAAAGATATACTTCCTTCAAAAAGGGGCAAAGTCCATAATCCTTGCTTCTGGGATAATACAGACATCCAAAAGCATCTGAACAAGGTGAACATTGCTCAACACTGCTCATTTAAGAAACCTGCACTGGCTTAGTAAGAAAGAAGGGCAGTAGTGCCAGAGAAGCTGTATGTTAACATGTTCCTCATGGAAAAGTAGTCACGGGAAACTTCATACATTAAATTTAATGAAGTATGAAACTCAAAGTTTTTAATGTAGAATAGCCATACTGTTACTATGCTTAGAATTCTTAAAAATAAAATGCTATCATGAAGTAAGTCCCTAGAGAAGTGTAAGCTTGCAGTACTTAACAGTCTGATCTTCACAGGAATAACGTTTAGGATTCTTAGAAGCACTTAGCTTTAACTTAATCTTAGACTACTTACACGTAAAGCAAAGAAGATGAGCTAAGTAAAGCAAAACAATACAGAAAAAAATACAACATACAAGAATGTGTTAATAACAGATTAACACCCCAAATAAAAGTATTAATTGTATCATTACCACAGTGCACCACAGCAAACTAATTATTTGATTCTATCACAGCATTTCAGCTTAGGTTGTCTAAGATTTATAACAACCAAAATTGCAGTGATCATTAGCAGTACTTTTTATGCTATGCCACAAGAATAATCAAAGCATCCATCTAATTTGAAGGTACATGGATGTGCTTTTTCCCCATTTTAAATAAACTGGGTGGTTAGGATACCCCAGGTTTTTGTTCAGGATACTGTCCAGGCTTAACCTAAATAAATGACTCTACAACAGTAGCTCACAAAACCTATCAGTCAGAGGAAGATACCAAACTTGAGTGACTATTGGTAACCAAGAGGACAGCTGTTCTTTGCAATGAACAAGCATCCCTATAGCTCATCAGGTCTGCCTGGATGTGAGCGTGCAGCTGCTCTGCTCTCAGTGATAGCACTCCCATGACAAGTCGGGGCTCAGTGACAGGCAAGTCCCCGCTCACCCCTGCCATTCCAGCTCAGGGCCCTCCCTGTGTCAGGAACAGGCAATTCCTCACTCACCCCCTGCAATTCCAGCTTAGGATGTAAAGAGCAGCCACAGGCCCCGAGTACCTCACAAGTTATCAGTTATTTAATTTTGTTGCCACAAAGCTTCACCAACCAGAGATATTTAAACTGCCAAATTATCTTCATTATTAATCAGTATCACACAATGCGCTTCCGTTTTATTTTCCTAAGCTTCCAAAGCCATTTGGAAAAAGGCAAATTCATATTTCGTCCCTAACACAGACTAAGAAAACACCCCCTTGTGCTTTCATAGAGAGAAGAAGCACATAACTAGTGACAGTCCCACTTCACACCCAAGCCGCGCCGAGAGCAAGGCAGGCAGGACCGAGACGTAGTAACTAACGCGTTCCTGCACTTTAACAAAAAGCAAGTGTGTTTTTCCCTTCCCCAGCCAGCCGGCATCTCGGAGACACGCGTGTCCCACTGCCCTTAGGGTAACTCATCCCATCCAACCACGCTGCCGCGGAAGCACATGCGAGGAGGCCGCAGCAGCCGCCGAGCGTGGGCCGGGCCGGGAGCAGCGCCAGCCCCGGCGGACAGAGCGGCGGGGACCCGGCCGCGGCCCTTCCCTCCCGCAGCGGCCTCTCCGCCCACGCCCGGAGCCCCCCAGACGTCTCCGGCCGCTCTCCCCCCCCGTTACCCTCCCGGCCAGGCCCGGCGGGCCGGAGCCGGCGGGCGGCCCGCGGGGAGCCTCACCGGGCCGCGGCGGGCGGCGCAGCGCTCGGGGCAGGCGGCAGGCGCGCCGCCCGCAGCTCTGCAGCAGCATGGACGCCATAGCGGCGCTCGGAGGGCGGGCGGGCGGCTCCGGCCCCGCTCCTGTCCCGCCGCCCGGGCCGCGGCGATCCCCACACGCCCAGCAGCGCCCGGGAGCCGCGTTCGCCCGGCACCGCCCCGCGGCGCCGGGCACGTCGGGAGCCGTAGTCCGGAGCGCACGGTGAGAGCGGCGGTGGCGCCGGGCGGCGGGGATGGCGTCACCGAGGGGCGGGCGCGGCTGCGGCTCTTCCCCACAGCCGCCCGAGGGGAGCTGCGATGGGCACCGGGGGCTGTCCCTGTGCTGGGGTTTCTTTTCCTGAGCGCGGCTCGCTCGCAGGCCATGGTCCCGCCAAGCTGGGAAGGCCGTAGGCCGTGCCCGCTGTGAAGGGCGTGCACCGGTGCCTCACGGAGCCGCCCAGAGCGCCGTGGCCACACATAACCCCGGCGAAAAGTACAGCGCTCCGGCAGCGCCCGGTGCTCTCCTCTTGGGCAGAGGTTGGATCGGGTGATGCCCAGAGGTCCCTCCCAGCCCTCTCGGCCCTGTGATCCCGCGCTGGGTGCGGCCGTGTGCCCGCACGCCAAGGCTGGCGGCAGCATTCTCCGGCGCACACGTGTGTTGCTTGTGGATCTCGGGGTGTGGCAGAAAAAATGGCTTTCTGGTGGAGCTGCGATGGTTTTTAATAGGAAATAGCACATAAATCGGTCAGTTGTCAGATGTGCCACGCTAGTGCTGGTTAATAGTTGGACTACAAGCAGTATGATAATTCTTCACATGCTAGTCGAGTCCTGGCCAGCAGTAGGATCGCTTATCAAATATTTCAGAACTCAGTTAATGCAGTATTATCTGGTACTTTCTTTGTTTTTAACTGTGTTGGTAGATGCAGCGAATAACTGCAGAAATTATAATTTAATCCGAGAACAGTGACATTTTACAAACTGTGTACATGAGGTTTGGGTGTTAATGCCTTCCTTGTTCCAGAAAAAAATGGGGGAAAAGCTGCTGGGACTGTCTGTGGACAAGATGGCTGCCAGCCCTGCCAACAAGATGGCTGCCCCAAGGACAGGGCTCCAGGGGGACAAGGGAGCTGTGGGACCAGACCTCTTCTGCCTCACAGGTAACTCACAACACCAGGCACTTGGTCACCTCTACACCTGCCTCAACCCCAAAGAAAATATATGTTACTTGACCTTATACATAAGGGGTAACAGAAGAGTTCAGGTTTGACCCAAAACATGACTGAAAACAGTGTCTCATAGCAATAAAAAGCAAGTGAGTTTGCACTTTATCTGTTCATGCTTAGGACTAGACAAATGCACGAAATTAGTTGGTAATTTTATGGAGTTCTTTTATGTTTTTAAAGAAGATGCTCAGGGTTTCTCTGAAGTACAAAAAAATTTAGATGAAATTTATATTACTTATATTTAAAATTCAAAAGTATTCGTGAAGATGGACTATGCAATTGTCTGAATGTAAAAAAAATCACAACACTTTTCTCACTAAGCCTGTAGAAATCCTAGTGTTAATTACATTTAGTGATAATTAACAAATTAATGGATATTACTAGTTATATTCTTATTAAAGCTGCTTTTAAAATGTTAGGCTCCCAAATGTACTGCAAGATTTTTAGCCAGCTGTGTTTGTTTTACAAGTATTTAAATATGTACTGCATTTAAATGGTTAAAATTATTTAAAATGTGCAACTTGACAATAGTGCTTTAGGTTAATGGCATAAAAAAACCCAAATGAACAACATCTTCCCAATCTCCACATCTCTCACTAGACTGCGTTTGTATCTTTCTCTTGTTATTCTTTTTTTCTTTCTGGTTGGCTGATAACAAAACCAAATGAAATGGGGCAACTAATGGCAGTTCCTCTAACAAAGCTGCTTAATTATGTAGAAACATTATATGAAGCCTATACAAGAAGAATAATATGCTGTGAAGTCATTAAACTATTGACAAGAGGTTTCAGACAGCAAACAGATGATTACAGAGGTCTCAATACATTTATGCAGACAAGTAACCAGCCTTTCAATAGTTTCATTAAATTCATTAGTATTCAGGGTAGCAGACAATGTAGATGCATGGGTCTTTTCAGAGCTGAATTCGTTATGTTTTTGTACAGTCTTTTGTTCCAGATTTGTTTGTACCTGGAAGTTACAGGGTTTGCTACTGTATATGAAAAGGATTGATTATACATTCTGTGAAAATTTCCCAAATAGATACAGTTTAAAAATACTAATTGATTGTGTTCATTTACCAAGCGTTGTGAAGTAATGCTTAAGAAAAGACTGAAAATTAAAAATTTTCAAGTATTTGTACAAATTGCTCCCACAGGAAAACTGAGTGACTGTAGGTGGCACATGGGCCTTCCACAGGAGTCAGTTTTTGTTTTAAAGAAAAACACCTTCTACAGGAGCTCACAGAGAAAACACTTATTCCCAAGAATAAAACACAATACCACATAGTTACTAACGTTTTGGAGTTCTGTAAAAAAAAATAAAAAAATCAACAGCTACACAGCCATTTTAGACCTGGTTCTTAAAGCAAAGATGTTGTCTGGAAAAGTCGTCAGCCATCTTGCTGAAAAATCTGTTTTCCAGCAGGAATAGGATGAGACAGACTGAAAGGAAGAAATACAAAGCCTTCTTTCTAGATGGATATAATAGGGATCTGAGAATCATTAAAATAAATGTAATATTTGGACAAAACTAAGATTACTATTTCATGTTAAATATTTTTTTTTGCCTGGATATTAAATAGAAGCAAAAGCAAGGTAGGAGTTGTCTAAGCCAATCCAAAACAACCTCCAAATATAAGGAAATTTTGATGGTTTTTATAGGCTGTGTGAGTACTGAAATGTGTATTTTATTGCTGTATGAGCAGAGCCCAGTGATATCACAGAGGCAGGACTGTTTCACTTGTCTGAGAGAGGTATGATGCATAAGATCTATAAAAGCACAGAACAACCCTAGGGCTCTGCAGTGCCTGTGCAGACATGACAAAGGAGCAGATGAATCTGTATTTTTTATTGAGGCAGTTTAGAAATCTATCTAGAAATTGGGGGGCAAGTGTTGATATGAACAAGGAGGAGAACTGTAAGTTGGTCACCCCTTCCCTGAAGACAGGGCCCAGGAAGCTCTCCTAGATCCTGTTGATGTTTTTGAGGATTGGTAGCAGCTCCCCCCACGCCCAGCTTGAGGTGCCCTGTAGCCTGTGACAGTGGCTGTGTGACAGTACCGAATCTGTGACAGTACGGAATCTGTGACGCTCCTGCCCGGGACACAACCACGGGCTGGGTTCCCCAGCACACCCCGAGGACAAACGGAGCTGGCAGGAAGGGCTGCAAGATGGGATTCAGGAGCGGGAGGGGGGCAGTGTTTGGTGCTCTGGCTGTAAGTGGGAGGAGGCGGGGGCGTAATTAACATCTGATGAGCTGGGAGGCACCTTTGCCATTTCACTGCTGCAACATGGTGTTTGTGTACACAGTGTGACTCAGTAAGCTACGTGCAGTACAGGTCCATAGACAGTCCTTCAGAGTAGAATTATGCTTTTAGGCTGTAGAATCTGTTTCCATGGCAACCCCCAGGTTGTCTCCCTGAATAGGTTTAACAATACAGGATTAACCTCATCTTTATTCACCAGTGTTCAGCGTAAATGTGAAGAAAGGAGGGGGAAAAGGCATTACTGTGTAGCAAGTTGCATTAAGTTTCTACTCCAGGGAGAAAGGCAACAGATTATTAGTAGTTTTTTAAAGAAAATACTTCCATTCATGGTCAGGGATTTTTAGGAGAGATTCAAGGGATACTGAAGCCTGTTGCTCTGTCAATGTTACACCCAAAGGTAAAAGTTCAAGTGGTGGCTGGATTACAGATTTGCTGTATGTACGTCCAGGTCACAAGTTCACTTCTGTCTGTAAATGTGCCAAAACAAAGCAGCCCTGGCTACACATTAGCACAGAAACAGGCTGCCCTGGGTGCCTTTTCAAACACTGCCCTAAAGAACCACACAGAGAGTACCTGGATGGAAATTATGTGCTTCAGTCATTCCCCTTCAAGGATAATTAACAACCTGCTCAAATTCAAGTCAAAAAGTGGTATTTTAAAAGATTGCTTAGGCATGACCCAAATCAGCAACACAAAATGCCATACAAATAACATATTAGGTTGTCATTAGTTAAATTTGGCATGCAGGTGGGCCAAGAGCACAGCTGGGGGAGCAGAAACAGGTAATTTTGAAAATCTTTACAAATTGAGGGAAAAGCATTTGCAGTTCAGAATGAAAACCACTGAGGTTCTCCCTTTTCCCAGCAGATGGAGCTTATGTGAAACAGGAGAAGCTGCACAAAGAGAGACTGGGGCACTGGAGGAACACATGGGGAGAAAGCCACAAGGTTCTGGCCAAGGCAGGGTCAAGCAGAGGGAGAGCAGGCAGTGTTCAGGCTATGTGCACAACCAAAAAAAAACCGTGAATGTAGCCATAAAAAGCAAATTGATTTAGAGAAACGAGAAATACAGAGGGAGAGGAAAAAGGAGTCTCTAGTGTTACAAACACACCTGTTAGCTCCAGCTGATATGAGAAAGACAGATTTTGCTGCAAAATCATCAGTGCTGTATTTAAGTAACCTGTTGTGCCTCCAAATGAATCAGTTTGATTTTATGAATTACAGGAATTAAAACTATGCATTTAGAGTTATTCTTGATCTCCAAGATTTTTTAGGCTGTAGGGTTTGCAAGTTCCTGTCTGTAATCAGAAATGCAGAAAGCCAACAGTCTTATGTCATTATCTGCCTCTCAGAGTTAGGTCTTTAAGAAAACACCAAATGTTGTATTATTGTCAATAAAAGCCCTAAATCTGCCACCACTGCTTTTATGCACCCATCAAGAAGCAAAACAAGAAATGCATGTGACTGGGGAGGCTGTCCTCCACCCCATCCCAGATTTTGTAGACCTGTTCCTGCACTCCTTGTATATCACAAAATTCTTGGTAAAGTCAAGCAGTGTTATAGGAGTACTGGAAAGACAGGAGGTCCCTCCAAAACAGATACCCTTCAGTTTGTGTCCATTAAAGAAATACCATTTTAGGAGCATTTTTACCTTTGTATTCTAAAAAGGAGAAAAAGTGCTATTTCCAAGGGCCATTTTAATGGCAGCAATGTAACTTACTTTAGCAATTTTGCAAGGCTGAGGCTCCTTATGGTAAGTTCTGGTTTGGAGGGGAGCAGGTTACAGCCAGCACATGCACACAGCTGTATATGACCTGGTGCAGGCAAAATGCAACATTGTCCCATTGTCCCCCAGGGGACATATTTGTGCTTTCTCTGCCTCAGAGGAGGTGAGCAGAGCTAAGCATTTCTGTTAAAAGAGCAAATGAAAAATACTGAAGATGGATATGTTCATTTGCTGAAGCCTGATGCTTAAAATTCCTGTGTAGAATTTAGCCCCCTCGGGCCTCTGCTGTCGTTACCTCTTTCTTGCTGGTTTTGATGATGATCTTATCAGTCCTGGCTCATATTTTCCCTTACAGTCAGCCTGAATAACCCTACCAGAATGTGTCTTTCCAACCTTTGAATTCACTGTCTCTTATTTGCCTTTCAGCTTTAAACCTTCTACCTTTCATAATGCAGACCAAGCCTGTAACACAGATCTCACACTTTTCCATCCTGTTCTCCTTGACCTGACTGACACTCCTATCTTCCACACTGCCATACAATGACCTCCCCATTCCAGCATGCAAGCCCACAGCCCCTCCTTTATTCAAGTCAAAGAGCTGCTTTTCTCAAGAGGCCTCCCCACAGAGATAATGAAAAGCAGATTAAGAGATTTAAAAAAGGAGTTGGTTCCTTTGGAATGGTCAGTGTACTTTCCCTTTCTACAACCATGCTCTCTACTGTAAATTTTCCAAATCACTGTTTGTCTGGATCTCTGTGCCTTGACCTCAGCAGGACCTAAGCTGTTGGGCCCCAATTCTACACATGCAAATGCATGCCATGTCCCTTTGCTATCAGAGACATTCACACAGCGTGGTAAAGGATCAGTGCAGTTATGTACTTGTAACATCAAATCCTGTTTCTTGCCAGATAACATCATAAAAGGCTTGGATAGAGATAAAAATTAACATTTTAGTCTTTGTTTTTGTGAGACAGAAAGAATGGTAACCTCCAAGTCAAGTGAAGTGGCAGCTCTGTTGACAAGACTTGATTTGTAGCTATATGAGAATCTTGAGGGGAAATACCTGTTAAAATGTGATGTGAAGCTATAGAAAAACAACAAAGAGCCATCAGCACAAGTACATCCCAGTGGTGCTTTGCCAGTATCCTGCCTTTTTCTTGTGTGGCTGAATTTCAGGCACCAGAAACAGAAGACGCTTTGTCTGGGCTTTCCCATGTAATCAGCAACCTCTCTCCTGCCTGTCTTAGGCCTCTATTCACTTTATTATTATTATAGTATCCCCTAGAGACAGACTTGGGAGGCATTCACCCCCAAACATCCTGTTACCTTCAAGCAATTAGGTATTTTCTCAGTAACACATTATATGCTTTAATCCTGTTGCATGTGTGTACAAAGCGTGGCTAGCAAGTTGTATATGTAAGAAAATACCAAGTTGACGTAAAAGAGCTTTGCCATTGGATTTGATCAGTATCCAGGGGAAGTAAAAACCCCCAAAGCAGGCACTCTCCTCTGAAAGCAATTTCAGGAGGGAATTTTGTGTACAAACTGAAGGCTTATCTGGGGTCTGCAGATATTTAGGAGTTCATCAGCTGGATAGAGCAAGAGGAGCTCATTGGGACTAATCTGTGCAGCAGGTAAAAGTGAGCCGTCCAGCCTGCTCATCAGTCAGGGTGGCAAGCCTCACACTCATTCCTATATGACACATATCAATCATTTTCTTTTCTAATCACTCATTCAACAGCTGAAAAAGGAAATATGCCCAACAGATATCAACAAAAAGCTGGCTTAGCCAGCAGAGCTTCCCCGTTGTGCCAAGGGAACAACCTTCTCCCCTCTGCGAGGCCTCTCCTCACAAGGAGCAGACATCTAACTCTCCCTGCAGCCTCTTTCAGCGTGCCAGCTGGGAATCAGGGCCCTGGGCACAATCCCAGCACCTGTGCCTAGTTTTCTTACAGAGCACAGCCAGCTGGTCTGCTAGGTCTGCAAATGTCCTGTATTCCCTATTTCTTTTCTGTGGATTGCTTTGGATAAGCAATGTGAATGTGTTGCTTATATTTGGATTTTGCAAATTCATTGCTTTACATTTACCTTAACCTGATTTGTTTAAGGATCATATCAGGCCACTGATAAATAAAGTCATGCCATGTTTTTAATAATTATTAAACCAGGGTTGTTGAACCAGTAGTCCTCAGAACCTCCTGTAGTATTTTTGAGGGAAGTTGAAGGTAAGCAGGATGTAACCACAGGCCACTTTGGAAACTATGACATGGAGTTTGTGAGGAAGAAGTGTTTTTGATGGCTGGTGTTTGTCAGCAAACTTTTCTGGCATTCCACATGGTAGCAGAGACTGTATTTGACCCTGAGGGTTCACAGGCATTAGATAATTGGTTTGGCTCTTACTTAGTTCATGTTAGACTACTCATTTCTATCTGTGACACCAAACTATCAACTGCTAACTTCCTGTGTGGAAATAATTATGCATCTTTTCCAAGTTCAACTGTTTCCAACAGTTCTTATGCAGAAAGGCAAGGTTAGAGTTAAGACCACTTGCATTTCTAATAGCTTGACTCTGAAAAGCCTTCATATTATTCAAAAATCCTAGTATCAGTGGAGCCAGAGTGGGGTTAGAATTCTGTTCTGCAACAGGAAGGGGACATACAGAGGTCTGGAAAATTATGAAGGTGGGAGGAAAATTAATAAAAAAATGGTTATTATTGCTGTTCATAATGCCATATTAATTAAACCAGTTTATCTGGGAGCAGGGTTTAAAAAAGAACAGAAGGAAATATATTTTCATATAAACTCATTGCCACAGGATGTTCTCAAAATATAAATAAATAAGCTCAACAAGAAAATAGATACACTCAAGGGATCTAGGCTTAATGAAGTCACTGGCACATGCTTGTCTAGCTGCAGTGTCCTCTTTGGAAATTAGGAAATCCCTAAACTGCTGATTTTTAGAAGCATGAATGACACAAATGGGTAGGAGCTGCTTTTCCTATAATCTGTTTCCAATTCTAAGCATCCATTACTACTTCCTTTCTTGGTTTCCCTTGAGGAAAGGACATGCCTAAGCCTGCTTTGAATGTTAAAAGCTTCCTCTGTTCTGCACAAATAGAGGTGAGAGTAAGAGACCATAACTGATTACCCATGGGCAGCTAATAAAGCTGTGAGAGACAAGTCCTCACCTGGAACCATGGAGGTGTTTGAGGTGGACCAAAGGGTCCCTGTCAGGGGGTCTCAAGCCCTTGAGTGAGTCGTGCATGGCTCCCCCCATGCTGGGGGCCTATGGCAGTGCAGTCCTAACAAGCACTGCACACTTTCTGCCACCCTTAAACTCCACATGTTCCTCTCACCAACAGAACAAACAGGTTAATAAAGGTGGGGATTTTTTGTGTAGAAACATAATGAAAGCCAGGTCAGGAAGGGAAGAGATCTCAGTCTGCTTGGTAACTTACACAGAATGAAACTCTACCAAGGAAAGGAACGTGTAGCTTCCCTTGCTTTCTTACCACAGGGTTTCCCCTTTGCACTTTACCAAGTCCAACTTCTGCCATAATCACCCTGGCAACAAGTTACAGTCGATCTCCCTCTAGTGGGTAATTAATTACCCATAAAAGCCACAGCAAGTCTGAGATGTGTTAAAAATCTGCCTTGCACTTGCCTTCCTTCATCCTCTTTCTTCAGCTGGCTTTCTTCTTCTTTCATCTGTCATCTTCCTCACACATGCATTACGTGTTTTCTTCATGCCCTCCCTGAACTTTGTATCTGCTCCTTCTCCATTCTTGTGCTCTGTGAGGAGTTGGGCTGTTTGAGGGGTTTCTGTTTGACTTTGATGTAAGTGGAAATGAAAGTAAAGAAGCGCCAAAAAATGAATTTAAAATGAAATATTCTAGAGATTAGTGGTGTTTGCACAGAAGCATGTGAGCAACCCCCAATATGCCAAAGGCTTAGAAATCTAGGAAAAAGAAAGCCATAAGACCTACCCTAAGTTTGTAATTTATTTTTTTTATCAGGAGTCAGTCAAAGGAAATTTACATTTGTGTTTCCTTATCCTTAAAGTTGATTTATTTGGGTTGAAAATCCTCTGCATTCTGCTTAGTAGTTTCTTCCCCCTGAATTTGCTATTCCATTATCACAACTATTAACAGCAAAATACATAAGCCAGCTGTGTTCAATCTGAAGTTAGCTCTCTAACAGCAACAGTTAACTACCAAAGAGTATTCTCAGAGCAGAGCTGACGTTAATTGAGAAGGATGGTGCTCTGAAATATGTGGAGACAAGATGCTATAGAAATTGATTTAACCAGACTATGCCTTTTGTGTATGGAACTGTATTTCTCTCCTTGCAGAGCATATAGGCTGGATACTATGGCTGTTACTGCATTTAGATTAATGGAAATATATTAGGGATGATTCTCAAAGGTATCTCCTTTCTCTGACTACTCTGGGGTTTCTTGTGTGTGTGTGTGTGTGTGTGGTAAAGCACATTTCAAACAAAAAGATGAACAAGTCAATATTGTCCAAATGAAAAATGACAGATCTGGTTGAAAGAAATTTTTAGGACAGGCTTTGATAATATATTCCTCCAGTGATAGGAGGCATCATATTAATCATTATATGTTACCTTTCTGTTTAAAACTTTGAATTATCTAAATAAACCAATATGAAAGACAATGTGCTCCAATCCAAGTATTTTCCAGGTTCCTAGAACCACTGACCTTTTCTCAAATCACTGTGGTCAACGGTGCTCCACAAAAATCACTAATTAGAACCTCAAGAGTCTTTAGTATGGCAAACTTAGGTATCACAAAGTGAATGAATAAAATGAAGATAAACTGGAATTTTACTGAAGCAAAGTAAGATCACATATTATTTATTGTGAGCAAATTCTGTGCCTAGAAACACCTATGCAATCCATATATTTACATTATTTTGTGAAACAGCATCATACTAAAATAATTGTTCTATACAGCACATCAGGGTTATCAACTTATTTTACTAACATGAGAACAAAAAATATTGTAGCTTTTGGTCCCTTCATAACTGTGTTGTCAATATAACTAATTTCATTTCACTGTAATAAAGATGAAATGAATTCCAATCCTGCACCTCTATCAGTTACAATATAATTTTATTCAGCTGAGACATTTCATAAACCTGCTGAAGGTAAGAATTGCAGACAGTGCTGAAGCAGGATATGGAGGCAGGGAAGAGGTATTGCAGAAGAAATGTACAGGTTTTGTCTTCACAGCTTTCCTTGCATTGATGTACAGGACAAAAAGAATTCAGTGACTATCAGCTTTCAAGACCAGCTTGTAGGGTTGACAGTAAGAGAATGTTCTTTTGCATTCAAATTGAGTACATTTGTTCTAGAATTTATTAAGACACTGTAATCAAAGAAACTAACAGTGCCACATCCTGTTCTTTATTTAGGTTGGATGAAGGCTTCATTTGGCATCATGGAAACTAGAATGACTACCCTGGGCTAAACCAAAGGCCTGTGAGTCCCTTTATCCAATCTCTGGTCATAGTCAGAAATGAGTGTTTAAGGAAGAAGTATGAGGAATAGGGTGAGCATAGAGCAGTGCTGCCTGCAGCAGTGACTTGTATTTCATTGCTGCTGATAAACACACAGAGAACAGAGTCTGGGGGTCTGAGCACAGAGCTGGGAGCTGTGAATTCGCTGTTTCAGTCCTGCCTCTGTCACCAAGGTTACTTGTGCATCGCTGTGTCCCAGCTCATGTGTGCTGGTGGCAAACCTGCCTCCAAGCCTCTGCACTGCAGAGGCACACACAGGCCATGCTCACATAGCCACACTCACATTCAGGCTGGTTTTGATCAAGTCTGGTACAATGGAGAGATTTATTCCTTCCTAACGAGCTGCTTAACATCTGTGATTGTTTCCTGAAGAGCTGAATAATATCCCAGTGCCCTTCTTATTGTGCCCCTTTATCTCTTCCCTATTCCTTCTCGATCCTCTGTTTTTCACATGGTTATCATCACTGGCCTTTGTGGTCCTTGGGCTTTGTCCTAAGCTTATCATCCCTCAGTTCCTACAAGCAGGAGCAGCAAGCTCAGTGCAAGGTAAAAACTGTGCAGATATTTTTCCTGTGTAGCCCAAGTCCAGGTCAATCCATCAGGGAGCACAGAGAGGCCAACTCTTTCAAATGTCCCTGCTGAAGCTGCCAATCAAAAGGTGATGCTGTTAGATTTCCAGTAAAACCAGAAAGATAACGTTGAAGGCACCTCCTTAAAAATTCCTGTTAAAAATTTTGGTTAAAAACTATGTTTCACTTTGCTTCAGGGCTACCTGCAATTCCCAGCATGATGGATGATCCTGAGTGGATCCTCAGAAATTGAATCCATCAGCTGCAGGTCCCCTTCTGGTGAGTTCACAGTTTCATGATTGCTTCTGGAAGTCTGTCACCTCCTCCACAGCCATCGTTCCCACCTCCATTGGTCTACCATCCCTTCAGATACACCAAGTGGAGGAGGACTGCAATCTCCACACTCAGGGCACTACCCAGAACATCTCAATGCAGGCAGGTAAATAAGGAGTTGTCAGAATTCCCTTTTCCATTTTTAACCTTACAATGTACAACCTTTACCAGTGTGATACTATTGGGGATTTCTACAAGCTGACTCAAGCTGCTGGATTGAAGGCCTGGTTTGAGGAACTTCTCCCCAGATCTTTGCACCTCAGGTTGAGCAGAACCCTGGAGAGCTCCTCCTCCTTGTGGCCTCCAGCTGTGCTTCTGCACAGGGCAGGGGTGCACAGGAACTGGAGGAAGCCACATGGAAATCAGGGCTGAGTGGTAACCAAATATGTCTGACCCAGGGGGAAGCTGGTGGGAGTGCAGAGCTAGTCAAAGGGAAAGGAACAAATAGACTGGAACTTACAGGCCCTGGAATACTGGCATGTCAGTGGAGGGCTGTGTATAGTAAATAAATAGAGATATGCATGTTTCAGCAATTTCCCCAGGGTAAAGTGAGTGGGAGTGTGTTCAAAGAGTAGTATTTGCTTTATACTGTCCTGTTCAATATATACATTAGGAAGTACATATAGGGTGTATGTTTGATCAAGGAATTTAGACAATAACCTGAGTAATTGGCAGCATACACCAAATCCCATTAGTCTGATCCCAACGCCAAGTTCCTTCTCAGTACTACAATTTTGCAAGCAATTAAAATGGCTACTTAGCTACATTATGTTATTACAAGCAACATCACTTGTCAAGTATTTTAAGTAGGAAAAGTGATGTTAGTTATTGTGCATTACCACCCAGGTAAAAATCACACCCCTGTGTTAAGCATGCACAACAATATACCATTAACCTGTTTAACATGATAGCTTGAAAGAGCGGTGTGTTATGCTTTTACATTTCTACTACAAATCCTCTGTTATTACTTTGCACATTACATTTTTTTCTGCTATAAAGAGGATAGAATGATTTTGCAAACCAGTCTCATCCCTAGACTGCTATAATTTGACAATTTCAAGGCTTTTCAACTCAGACCCTGGCATATATGTCATGTATCGCATTGCAGATTTCATCCAATAGTCGAAAATGTACTCTCAATGCAGTACCATCTTATCAGTATTCTAGCACCATAAGCCTTCTCACTGCAAGCAGGGGACTGTTCATTACAATGAAACTGAAAATGGAATAACTGAAGGATTGATTTATATGACCTTCACTCAGGAATGTTCTAATTCTGACATAATCTCTCTGACTGAAATCGTAAACACTGTATAATTTTGATTTATTACCCTTAAAAGAAGGAACCTGGATCTATAGATAACAGAATACCTGGCATGAAAAAGAATGGTGCAAAAGCTCAGGAAGACTGCAAGAAAATGCAGATTGATCATGTGACTTTACTCCAAACATTGTTTCAGCCAGCAAATCCATGAACGGAGCTGAAAGCAAGTGGAAAAACATTATGCGGATGTTTTCACAAATCCACTCTGTCATTCGGAAATCTCTCATGATTATATACATTTTATAGCAAAGATAAGAGCATGTTAGTAAGTTCAAGCATGAAACAGTCTGTTTACTAAAGGCTGCAAGGAATGTTTATTAAACCAGCTAATTTATGGCAAAACAGGGCCAGAACTTGATATACTCCACAAAAAGCTGCTTTACCAGGCAGCTGTTTCCCTCCCACACCGACAGTGTAACCCACTCCGTGCTGTTCTGTCCTCACATCTGCTGCCACGGGAGCCAGGAGAAGGCTTGTAAGGGTGTGAGGGCATGCTGGACCTGACTGCTCACAGGTGAAAGCTAGAGCAGTCCTACAGTGTGCTGCTTAAAATTAACAGCTGATAATCTTTAAAGCAAAGCAGCTGGATCTAAATCAAATAGAATCTTCTTAAATTGAAAGGTGAATCAGGCTGGTTGTCACTTGGAATTTTTTGGTGAGGTAAAGTGAGTAGTTAGAAGAAAGAGCAGATAGAAACTATTCACCACAAGCTGGTTAATAAATGTACGTTAAAAGCCCACTGAACACAATCTTAATGCCCTGCAGGAACTGAAATCAACAGGTCAATTTAAAGTAGACTAACAAAAAGAAATCTGCCCTCCACCCATGCCTTTTTTCTGTTCTTAATGTTTGGTGAAATGAATGCTTGCCTCCTTTCCTCCCACACACTCAGCTCACAGTTCCCACTTAGCCATTTCCCAGTCCTATTTTACACATATCTTTATCTTATCATGCTTCTCCTGCAAATCCTTCTCCTCTAGACCACTTACATTCTCTTCTTTCATAAAATTCACCTTTTACAAGTGGTACCTAATCAGTCTTACTTTGTCCTAGCCAGGAAATGGAGGGGTTTATTTTAGAAAAAAATTACTGTTATTCAGTGAATTTTGTGGCTAGTATGAATGACTTCATTCTACCAGATGGTAGTCTCCTCTATGCAGGAACATTTGTCTGCTTCACTGTACTGCACAATGCATATTATTCTCACCTGTGAATGGGCCTGTTCCTTATTACTACCAAAGATCAAACATTACACAACTCCTCCAGTATGGAGCTACAATCTGAGCTACAGCTACTGCAGCCACTGTGAAAGCACTACAGCCTCAGAAAGATTATTTCTTCCTTCCTGAATACGTTAGAGTCGCTATACCAGGAACTAAATTTGTGCTTAGGGATAGCAGGAAGTGCTTGATTCTTTTTATGTACTTGCAGAAAGGAAGGGAGAAAAAAGGGGGAAAAAAAGGGAAAGGGAGGAGATAAAAAAGAGAAGAGAAAATAATAAAAAGAAAAAAGAGAGGCTTGGGTGGAATAATATTTAGGACATTTATTCCCTGAACTATATATGGACAATTTTCAAAGTAAGACAATAAAGTATTTATATCAAAAACTCTGTTCTACTAGAATGACATAAAGCCTTGTAAGTGGCAGACAAAAGAGAAAAAAACCATGAATATTATTTCTGTAATCAATTAGCATGTCAACATGTAGGAATACAATACAGATAATATTTGATTCTTTGGACTAGAAAATTTAACATAAAGCCCAGTTCTGCAAACCAATCCTGCATACTTGATTTTCAGCATGAGCTGTTTATTGAATTCTCAAATGAATGTATTTATCATTAGGAAAATCAAAATACCAGAGGAAGTAATATAGTCTTAGATTTCCCAATGGTGAATTAATTAGTGGAGTCAATTCTACCCTCAGCCTGGTATCTCATCCACCAGACAACACTTACTTCCCACTGTAACAACAGATGATTGTAAAAGCTTAACAGTGTTTTGCCAGTGCTGGTAAAGCTGATAGGGATGGGAGTGAAGGGCAGCTTGGTATCTTCTTCAACCAATGGCAAACTATTCAGTATGAGAGGTTAAGAACTACTTTATTAGGATGATTATCATTACCCTCAACAACAGCTATAAAAAGCTCCAAGTCAAATGGTTCTGACTCACTTGTTGAAGGGTAATGCCATCTGTAGAGGAAATTCTGGGTATGGGCTGTCACCAGTGGCTAATCCCCCTGGAACAGGTGCACAGCACTTTGCCAGTCCCACATCACAGCAGGGCTGGGAGCCAGGGCATCCAGCTCACAGAGTAGATGCCCACTGGAAAGGAGGTGGAACAAAAGAAGAAAGGGCCTGTCTTCATGTTTCTCCCAAGCAGTTTCCACTTTTAAAGTTTTGGTGACTAGAAAAATTTGGAAGCCATTCTCCACCCAATGTGCATCAGCAGTAATACCCTCCTTGTCCTTCCTCACTAGTGAGCTCTCCTGAGCCACTGCAAGCAGCTCTGGAGTGAAATAGTATGTTTGCAAATGTAAATTCATCAGATTCTCTATAAACTGGTGGCTGTTAATATAAAATATTTTAAAACAAAATGCCTAAGTACCAGATCAATCCAACCTAACTAAGGTCAAAAACCATTTGTTGAGTCCATTCGGGACAGAAGGCAGAAATATTCCAAAGTTGCCTTTTGAGTGAATGAACAAGGAATACAGACTCAAAAGCTCAACTCTGGCAGACGCTGAACTCGCTGTCATTTGATCTGCAGTAGCACTTGGGTGTCCAAGTAGGTCTGCTGAAACAGAAGGAAACCTTTCCCAGAGATTATTCAGCTAGTCCAAACTGGTAGCTTTTGAGGAAAAGAAAAACATTTTCTTACATTTTAAGGAATATAAATAAAATAACAGTCATTTCACTGAATAAGGTGCACCTATCAAAAATTACATATTGCAAAGTTAGAAAGGACCTTATAATCAGACCTGCACTAGACAGACAAAAAGACTTCTTAAAGGGATTTTTTTCAATCTGTAATACAACACACCTTTCAATATAATATTTCTGTCCAATTAAAATTATTCTATTAATGGAGAGTCTATCATAGTTTTATTATGATTACAATTTATTGTAAACTTATTGTATTCATTACTAACTTGAGCTGTAAAAAATGTAAATACTAGGAATCATTAAACTTGAAAACAATGCAAAGAAATGTAGCAAAAAAGAGGGAAATTAAGCTGATTAAATGTCTGGTTCCCATTGATTGCCAATAGCTGCTAGTGTTAAATTAAGAGGTTATTTTATTGTCCCCTACAGCCAAGCTCAGCCATGCTCCATTCAATAACTAATAAATTATGTCTTTGAGTTAGTAATAATTACAATAAAAATATTCCCCATTTTCTGGCATGCTGTGTTTATTTTAGGATATTAACACAGCAATCCAAATACAACACGTAAAACTCCCTCAGGGTTTTCTGTCTCACATCCCAGACCTTCTGTTTCTTTATAAGCTTTAACAGCCACAGTTAGAAGAGATATAAATAGTCTGAAGCACAAGAGAATCTCTCTTCCCTGACAGAATCTTTATTTACAAGCTCTACAAACCTTAGCAGGTCAAACAGTCCCTTGCTGGCAGGTTAATAAGGCCCACCTGCCAAATAAACCCACCAGTGAACTCCGCAGGGCCTACATAAATCCAGAGTGCTTGCAACAAGATTTTCTCCCTAGGAATCATACTGAGGTGGGATGCTTATAGTTCAAAAGGGGGTCATCTTTCAAACTTCAGAGGGCTTGTCTGCCTGCCATACACACATGAGTATGCAAAAGGTTTGCAAAAACTACAGCTCTTACCTTCAGAAGGTATCATTATTTAACATTTATATTTCAATATTGCTTACAGGATACCCACATGCTGAGGCCTCCTCTGCTGGTTCCATATGAACACGTAAGGCTTGTCAGTCTCTGCCCTTTGGACTTTTTAAAGGGCAAGTATAGTTGGGTCATAAATCTTTAAAATTATTCAAGACTTAAGATACAATTAATTTGCCTACAATGCCATAGAAAGAAAATTAACAAATATGATAACTGGTTATTTAAACCAACTTATAAAGTAATTCTCAGATGCCAAAGTGGGTTTTTTATGAATATTGACAATTATCAAAGTAGAATTCCATTCTGAGCCTAAGCTGTTCAGCCACAACTCATGGATAAATGTTTCCCATTGAATCAATGACTTCTTTATGTTCTTTCCTGAATCAGCTAGGCCCAGCAACTATCCAAGTGTGGGCATATCCACAGACTTCTCAAGAGGCCCACTCACTATGTTTATATTGCATTGTAAAACGCGTCTCCAAAGCATCCTTCAGATTTCTGTTTGCTGTTCATGCAGTCAGCACAGTGGTAAATTCTGAGCACACACCTCATCATTTATTAGGATGGCACCAGGCAGATGAAGGCACACAATGGAGGGTAGCTGGGCACCAGAAGCTCTCTGGCTCAAAACACTAAAGCAGAACTCCTGATCCACTCATGAAGGGAGCTGGTTTTCCTTTGCACACCTGGCTGAGAACTGCAGCAATGCCTGAGCTGATTCACAAACAGATCCATGCCCCAGCCTTAGAGGTGGCAAAGGAAATCAGGAAGGGCAATGTGCAGCTGGAGAGGCAGCCTGTGTGTACTGGGCAGGGATCACAGGTCCCACTCTAATGAACAGTGAACATCTGATGAAGTTCTTTAATTTACTCTGAGGGACATATCCATATCAGGCCTACAGGCTGCTTGCCTGTAAAAATCTTTCAGGACAGGGTACAGGCACATCAGGGAGCTCATAAAAAAAGACTTGCAGCTCTTTGTTCCTGCAGATCTACAGTGCACTGGACCAGAGTCCCCACAGGCACTGGGCATTGCAGCTGTATTAGAGCATACATGATTAGCTGCAGACAACTTATTGATAAGTACAGCTATTTGCCAGAGTCATTCCAGTACAAGTCAAATGTAACAGTTCTACAAGTGTAGGTGCAGTAAGGAACACATGTAGATCATACATTTAAGATGGTATGTTGTGGCAAAGCACTTGGTTGCACTTTGAAGGCCTTGAATGCATTCCTTTGAAGGCTTTGAATGTCAGATTACCACAGAGAATGGTAATCTGACATTCAGGATCCTGGTACTGTTCTTGGTGATGTTATCAGTGGTGTACTTTTACTAAGAGGCAAAAGTACCTTTTCTGGGGGTACTTTTGGGGTGAAACAGAAGTTGGGGCTTTGAATCACAGACCCCTTGATTCTGAATGCCATTTAAGTGCCTATCACATCCTGTGGAACCAGTGCAAACAGCTTTGAAGAACCAGCTCAGACCCAGCAGATGCACATAACATCAGCCCTTCAGCAAGCACTCCATGCCCAGTTGCTGTAGCAATTGCACAAGGGGGAGTGTTCAACTCCCAGTGGTTTGTGTCCATGGGAATGATGCTATTCTTAGCACAGTGGTACCACAACCGTGCCCAGCTTCAGCGTGAGACAACAGAGAGTGGGGGAATCTTCATGCAGGCAGTGTCCTACACCCTGGTCAAGCCCAGCACCTTCCTCCTCTGCTGGGTACATTCTCCATTTGAATCACAGTTTAATTCAGCTGCTGTAAATGCAGCTGAGACAGCCTGATGTTTTTCTGCTATTTGTAAACTGGATGCAGATTTGGCACTGGAGCCAGAAGTGCCTCAGTGGGATCAGTGCTGTGTGCAGGGCTGAGCTGCTGCTGTCACTGGACACAGTGTGACTCCTGCAGGCAGTGCTGTGTGCAGGGCCCAGCTGCTGTCACTGCATGCAGTGTGACTCCTGCAGGCAGTGCTGTGTGCAGGGCCCAGCTGCTGTCACTGCATGCAGTGTGACTCCTGCAGTCACTGCATGCAGTGTGACTCCTGCAGGCAGTGCTGTGTGCAGGGCCCAGCTGCAGTCACTGCATGCAGTGTGACTCCTGCAGGCAGTGCATGCAGTGTGACTCCTGCAGGCAGTGCTGTGTGCAGGGCCCAGCTGCAGTCACTGCATGCAGTGTGACTTGCAGTGTGACTCCTGCAGTCACTGCATGCAGTGTGACTCCTGCAGGCAGCCCAGCAGCCCCTGTTCCCTGCCAGGGCTGGCTCACCAGGCAGGAGCCTCTCAATGCTGTCACTGCGCACTCTGGCTCATTAACAGTAACTGAAGCGAGCAAACAGAGCTTACAGCAGTGAGCACATCCAGCTGGAGTGTAAGAACATTGTAAAATGTGCAAGAAACACATCCCACTCCTTTCAGTTCTCACAGCAGTGACAGCTCAGGTGATAATTTAGCAGATAGGCCTGCATTTGCAAACCTGCTCATCCTGGCCTCACATCCAGTTGTTTCCGGCCCTCATTTGTCAAGCACATTTGCACATACTCAACACCAATGTAAAACAAGTGCCAAGCATCTTATATAAAGTCTCCAAACAGTTCTTGAAATTAGTGGCAATTTCTGAAAATGCCTGTCAGTGAGCATTTTTCTCAAGGCATATACACAGAGTAAATAGGATATGATCACAGCTACAATTTCGCAGTACAGGAAATTGCCAGTCACCAACGTAATTAGAAACAGTTCATGTGATCAAATTAATCATTCAAAAAAAGAGCAATTACTGTTAACAGAATAATGGCATGCCTTAAAAAAGAATGAAATTACCCTTTAGGACCGACATAGTTCCCCTCACCACCCTGTACTGAGGCAGCAAAGATTAATACATATGCAAAATAAAACACTGCATTAGCATCTGCTGAAAACAGTAGTAGCATTATCTATCTGGCCTCTTCAACCCTTAACAAACTTTATTCTTCAGCCCCAGGAGAGAGTGGAAATATCAATAGTCACTTCTCTGCCAAAATGAAAAAAACCCCACTCTTCAAGGTTTCCGTTGCTATATAACTTACCACATTGTGATTATTGCTGACCAATACTTACATGAAGATTAAACATAAGTCAGCAATTTGAAATGCAGAAGAATTTAACATTCAAACCTACATTACAGCTCCTCAAAAGCTAAGACTTGGCTTATTAAGGCTAAAGCTTAACTCTGTAAGATCTAGAAACACATGCCAAACATATTGCAAAAAACTGTATTTTTGCTGTTTTGCTAAGCATTAATTCTGACTATAAATGTATTTTGAAATTTATACTTCTAAGTGAGATTAAGTTTATGTTTAAAAATACAGTAATACTATGCTATCAATAGATAGCAGAGTTAATATGTTCTGAATCCTCAAGCTGTGTGTTTCTACATAGATTAGATTTATTTTATTCTGAATGTCAGCAATGTTTAAATTAAGTCATGATGATGGGGAAGATAATTAGAGACATATAACTTCTATAGATAAATTTATTGATTCACTGAAGTTACTTATACCAAGCTGAAGCATGTTAGCTGCTGAGAACTGGTATACATCCCAACAGCTGGTTTTTATCATCCCAACACTGGAAAACAGCAGGGACATGCTCCTCAATTTTCCTTTCTCGTGGCCTCTGTCTTGCCCTGAAGATGTATCTCACTCCCTCATGTGTTCAACTTTCCTCTTCCTTTTGCTCCCTCAATTACACTTCCCTTCCTTCTGCTCAGCACAAATGATGCAAACACAAATAAGTATTTGCAACAAAAGGGACATTTACTCCATTCTTCTCCTATCTGAAAGTGTACCTGGTAAACAGGCTGCTGAAACTTGTAGTATGAAGAAGATTTACATTTAATTGTGTTTTCAAGAGGTAATAATATTTTACTCTGATCAGTATTTAAGCCATAAACTGTAACTGCACTTAAGATGTCCCTCATTTAGACAGAGACTAATTCTCTTTCAAATTCTCAAATTATATTATTTTCTTTTTCTCAAGGAATCAATTTTCTATTAAAAAATACCATTACTCCATTTTTATATGGGGTTACACAAAGTCTGAAAAGCCTGTACCTTCTCATTTTTAAGATAATTTAAAAGTGATTGTAATACACATCAAATTTTTCAAGTAACCATTTTCAATGAATTTTCATTCAAATTAATTAGCAAATATATGTCCAAGTTCTCTAGAACACATTTACTACTATCATTTCATGATGAATGTGCTACAATTGATATAAAATATTTCTAAACACTGATTTTAAATTTCATATTTCCCTGTTTCTTAGTTCTAGATCAGCAGCTTGTCCATATGAAACAGCATGCAACACACTGCATGGTCAAAGACATAAACACACTCATGCTGATAAAGATTTTTCTTAACAGTTGTGATGATACAGACTGACATGCTGAAGATCAGTGCCCATGTCTAGCTATACTTAACATAGCTAAGTGTAGGTTCAGACAGGTTGAAAACAACAATTACTCTCTGTTAATCCCAAGAAAAACATGGACTGCTGGCCAAAGGTGATGGGCTGCCAGTTGCCAGCATGAAAGTGTCATGGTGATAGTAGGGATAAGACTGAGCAGGTATCTCTGCATCAGTGCTACATCAAAACAGGACAGTGGCAGCATTAACTTCACCAGTGTATTCATGGTTTGAACTGTTAATGTCTTCATGTTCACCCCTAATACATGGAAAAGTCTGTGAAACAAGAAAAAACTACATCTGTAGATTCTATACGGCCTATTACAGTACATACTCAACACTTTAGTACAATAAACACTGCAAACATGCTGTGCTGCTCTGCTAATTTGGGAATATCTGATTAACACATGGACTACACTCATGTAACTTCACTTTAGCACTACTTTGAGTTACACATTGCCACCAAGATAATCTGCATGCAGGAAAATACACACTAGACAGGTTGTTCTATACAATCCTAAAACAAAAATAAAAATGAGTACAAGAAAGGATTTTAGGAAGCAATCAATCCTTAGCATCCATATAGGAGAGGAACATAGACAGAAGGCTCCTGCCATGGAGATCTGTGAGATTAAATGTGCTCATGAGCTGCACTGTCTTTACTATTTGCCTTTGCCAGGGCAATGGCAAAGCTTCAGCACAGAGACTGCTGGTCCCCATTGTGTCTAATGGCAACAAATACCCCAAAATGTGCCCCATCCCCTTGTCAACAGCACTGACCCAGCTCTCCAAGAAGGCAGCTCTGCTCTGCTGCACTGAGTAATGCCACACACACTGCCTGTTCCTGGCCTCTGTCTCACACAGTGCAACTCCAGCAAGCTCAAGGCCTTGGCTTGTCCAGCATTCACTGTCCCTGCTGCGGCAACAAAACAAAACTTCCTTCACCTTCAGAACTCCTATGAACATGCCTAAAGCCAGGGGCACTCAATTCAGTTACTGCTGAATAAGTGATCTTGAAAAAGTGCTTGAATTGCTTCAATTGCAAATTATCTTTTGGCCTAGTAACTAATTGATAATCTCCAAAATATTTAAATATTTCTAGGACAGCATGCTACCACTACATTTATTTAAATGCCTTTGAGTTGAAAGAGGGATATTAAATGTGATACTGTTTAACACAATATATCAATAAAAGTTGAAAGTAAAAAGCAATAAAATTTTAAGACACCAAATGAAATGGGAGTCAGTTATAAATGAATACTTTTATTTGCTCTAGTTGTGCATTTTTGATAATTTTTGGCTAGATCATTGAAATCAAAACTGCTAAAAGATATTTTCGAATTTAAAATCACAAGGAAATATAATGAAAGAACAAAATCTCCCAAGAGCCTGGGAAATTGTGACTACTAGAAACTGATTAGAGGATGTTTCCTTCAACTCCTTCAAAGCAATAGCCCAAGTGTAAGTGCAGCATGCCTGTAATTTGTCAGCACAAGCTTATTCTGCACTGCATATGCATTTATACCTTGAGAAGTTAAAGCTTTTTTGAACTCAATTTTCAGAAGTGTCATATAACTATATCCCCTTGCAAAGGACCAGCCCCTTTGTGTACTGCAGTGGAAAAATGAGGTATCTTTATTACCACAATAAGAGCTCAAGGAAACTGCCAAGTGTTTTGAAAATTAAAAAACCTGCAAGCACAATTTTTATTTAAAGGGTCAAGACATTGGACAAGTTTACACCAGTGTCTATCTACAATATAAACTGATAGTATGCCAGTTAAAGGTGTTAACTCCCAGCATAAGCTTTCCTGGAAATCTGCATGGTGGGTTTATCAGGAGGTAATTACAGGGTTGCAAGTCTTGGTCTCACAGACAAGGCCAGTGATCTACAGGAATTGTAAGCACTCAGGAAGATTTGTCACCTTGACCATGATAACAAAATCCTTCCACTTATACCTTAAAGAACTGACACAGAAGGCAAACATAGGAACTGTGTTATCTGTAGGATATTATGCATTAGTGATAAGTACAAAATGAAAATTTGTTTCTCTTTTGTAAGTCATACATAAAGATGAATTTATATAATTGGGCCTGTACAAGAAGTTTATTCTCAAGAGAACGTAGA
Source organism: Agelaius tricolor (assembly GCF_023055355.1). Taxonomy (NCBI): domain Eukaryota; kingdom Metazoa; phylum Chordata; class Aves; order Passeriformes; family Icteridae; genus Agelaius; species Agelaius tricolor. The sequence goes on from NW_027269284.1 coordinate 6,003,677, forward strand.
TAAAGTATTTGTATCATACAAATTATTGATAATAATGTATTTTATGGAAGTTGAGGGGTTTTGAGGGGGGAACAGAAAACACCCCTGAATACATGGCATGCTTTGTGCTTTTAGTATGTTAGATTTATTGTTCAACTCTTAAGAAAAGCAAGCCTGTATATTCCCTTACATAAACAACAGGATTCACATACTTGCACTTCTATTTATTTGTATTGATACTGGTGCCTCTATTTTTAATTAGAAAGGATCTTTAGTTTTTCTCTGACTGCATTTAACTGAACTTTAGAAAGGAAGCTAGATAAAACTGTCACGACTCTTAATCCAAATTATCTATTTTAAAATGTAATGGCACTTTCTCTTTAGTGCTGTAAACACTGACATTCGGAAACTAAATCTTGTTTGTCTAACACCTTAAAGATAGTGTATTTTCTTTTTCACAGAAAGGCTGTAAAACAAGTTAAGGTACCTTTATCACTGCAGACAGATCTCCTCCAGCCACCTTCAGCTTAAAGTTTTAATCAGCTAATGATTAAGATTTTCATTACTAAGTACTTAGCACTGAATTTGCACTGTTCAACTGCTAACTGCCATGCAGCCACCATTAAACGCTCGCCTAAAAACATCAACAAACTTTAACATATGAAAGTAAACTAAGGATCACGTAAAAAAATAAACAGTCTGAGCCTTTCTGTAACAGATGGCCTAATTTCACCATTATCCATGAAGTATGATGCTGGTGTGTTCCCCTCCCTCAATTATCATCTGTTTACCTTTGGCAGGAGTTGCGACAGGTCGTTAGCTACCAGGTTAATACAGTATCCATAGCACCGAGGAACTCCATTCTCTGCCTTGTACACAAACACAGCTTCACAGTGCTCCATAAATCTTTTATTAAACCACTGAAAGCTTGAAAAACCCTGGCCATTACCTGCTTTACATTATCTGGTGCGACGGTTCATGAGAATGTTTGTTCCTATTGTAACATGACGGCTGTTTAACGATTTGACCCAAAAAAAAAAAAGAAAGAAAAAGAAAAAAAGCTGTGTTTTCAATTGGCAAATTACAAGCACATGTACTTATTTTGATGCAAGCTTAAAAAAAAAAAAAAAAAAAAGTAACCCAGGCCATACTTCCAGAAGAGACAGCCCGGATAATTCGCAGCCAGGCACACTTCGGTTCTTACAACCATTCGACAGTCTCCAAATTGTGTGCAGTTGTACGGAAAGTCAAAACATTTGGCTTAAATCAGGATTTTTAGAAAGCGCACGTGTACGGTGGCTGAGGCCGGCGGTGAGGAGTGCACTTTTCAGCCGGCCAGGAGGAGAGAAATAATAATATAAAGATATTTAGAATTAAACGTTTTTCACCTCCACTTTCGGGAAGGGGGGGTGTGGGTTGGTGGTGGGTTTAACCCATTCTTGTGCACCTGGGGACGGCTCACGGCCATATCCCCGGACCCCAGGGAAGATAAATAATACTAACAAAAAGATGTTTTTAAAAAAGCGTTTCCCACCGCGGTGGGCGGGCTCTGGACGCGCTCTCGCCCACCTGGGCGCGGCGAGCCAGACTACCCCGAGCGGGCCTGGCCCCACCTCGCCCCGTGGCCTTCCCTCCCCTGGCAACCAGCCCAGCCTCCCCTTTCTGCCGGACGGCCCCGCTCCCGGCCCCGCTCCCGGCCCCGCTCCCGGCCCCGCTCCCGGCCCCGCTCCCGGCCCCGCTCCCGGCCCCGCTCCCGGCCCCGCTCCCGGCGGGCGCCGCTCCCGGCGGCCGCGCGTGCGGGCGGCTCCGCGCGGGGGGATTTGAAACGGCCGCTCCGGGGGCCGCGCGGCGGCGGCGGCCAATCAGCGCCGCCGATTTTTCGCGCTGGTTCTGGCCGGAGGAGGGGGCGGGGCCGCCGCGCAGGACCCGCCAGAGCCGCCGCCGCCGCTGTGTCGCCTCGGCTCCCGCCGCTCCCCGGCACCGAGATACCGCCGCCGCCTCGCCCGGCTCCCCGGGGAGAAGGATGCGCTAGGGCACAGGTCGGTAGGCCGGCAGCGCGGCTGGCTCTTCCCCGAGGGAAGGGAGGAGGCACCCGGGGCACGTTCCCGCAGGCCCCGGGCGGGAGGCGGGAGCGGCGGGAGCGGCGGCGGCGAGGCTCACCCGCCCGCGGGGATGCTGCCGCCCGGCCGCGCGCCTCGCCGCGGGCACCGGGCGCCCCTCTCCCGGGCCGGGACCGCGAGCCCTACCCGGTAAAAATGCAGCGGAGGCGGCGTGGGGGACGGGGGATTCCGTGGCGGGGCATCTGCGCCCCCCCTCCCGCCCCGGCGGTTCTCCCGGGAACTCCCCCTCCCGAGGCTCCGCTACCCTCAAACTTACCGTCCTTACCGTCTCCATCTGCCCGGCAGCCCGCAGCTCCCGTTTCCCCGTTCCCCGGAGGAGGGCTTTTTTGTTCGCCCCCCCCTCCTCCCCCCGCTACCTGGCTCTCGCTGCGGGGCCGCGGGTCCCCCCCGCCTGCCCCTCGTCCCCCCCCGGAGGCTGCCGCAGGATTTGTGCCGCTGGCTGGGCCTGACTCTTGGGTGGCGGAGGAGCGGAAAGGAGCGATGCCGAGCCGGAGTCCCGGCTGTTGCAGCTTCATCCTTTCCCCCCGACCGCCTCCTCCTCCTCCTCGGCGCTGCGGGAGGTCGGGGGCAGCATAAAGGGGTAAAGGAGAGGTGCCCACCCGTCCCACCTCCCTCCCCGGGGAACGGGGGATCAATCAGTGCAAATCAGAAAGAAAACCGGAGCGGGGGGACAGGACCGATGGGAAGGGGGGAAATAACCCTCCCCAGGCTTCAAACCGCCCCCTTAAGGGGTAGCGAGACTGCAAATGTCCCCCCCGTGGCGGTGAGGGTGTGGGGAGGTGGAGGCTGCTCCTGCCCCTTCCCGCCGGGTAGGACTGAGATTGTACGGCAGCAGGAGTGAATGTAACTCTGGAAATGTATGGAGGGGGAAGCCATGTTTGATTTATTCCTCCACTAAACACTGGTGTGATGATCCTTCTACTTACACCCTTCTGCAGTCCATCCTGGACCGGTATGGGAGGAGAGCCTTGTTAGGAAAATGGAAAGAAAACATTCCTGCGAAGGCGTGCGGGCTCGTTGGCTCGATATTCATTAAGTATAAGAGGACAGGGCTCTTGTAACTTGAATTGATATTTGTGTGGTAAAAGAGCCTGGGGAACTTGTATTCCCAAGGCCATAGTTACAGCTCATCTGCTGTGGCTTTACCGCTCTGGGGGTGGAGAAGGGAATTTGCCATACTTCTTGAACGTATTTATACTTGCTTTTTGGTTTTGGTTTTTTTTTAAATATGTCGGCTGAAAGGAGGAGTAAACACTACTAGAAGTACAGAGATGGTAAACACCATATTTAAACACATTTCAGAGAAAATGGGCTTCTTGCTAACAGCCATAAGGCAAGCAAGAGGCTGGTATCAGTCATTGCCCAAGTATTTCGTGTGCATGAATATTTTCTTATTGGCATTTACATTAAAATTGGTTTATATGTTAAATAAAATTGTTAAATTTAGGAGCTAGTGCACCACACACTGAGTAAGCTAAATAGGTCTGCTTTAAAAAAAATAAAAAGGGAGATATGTTTGGCTTTTAGCCTTTGCATACATCCAAGGAAGGTAAATACTGGGGTGGAAGTGAAGTTTGTAATAGATTTTGCTAAGAGCCCTTGCTAGTGAATTAAGCGGACATATATATCTATATATGTAAGGTTACTAACATTCCTTACACATGGAAAGTGTGGCTTCAGCTGCAAGAATAAATTAGTTCTTCACTGAAATGTTCATATGTTAGTAGAACATCTGCAAACTTACTGCTGAAGCTATTATTTGCTTGTTTGCTGTGGGAATTTTGCTTGGGAAATGCAGCATATCAATGTTAATAAACTCCTCAGTTTCACAGTGTGCTGAATTTGACTGTGGATTATTTGACTGTTGGATGAAATAATGGAATTAAATCACTGTTTTGCAGGGCTACTCAGCTCTCAGTACTTAAAGTATATGCAATTTTTGGTTGCTTCAGTAACTATATCCCACATATTAAATCATACAGGGATTTTTCTCTAGTATGCAACCATCAGAAATTCTGACAGGTTTTTTCAGTATGTGAATATAAATGCTCTAAATATTACTGGAGACAGTGTGAAGGTTATAGGACTATCCACTCTCATACACGCCTGGAAAAATCCAGGTATTAAAAGTACAGTAAAACCTACTACTTTATCAAATATTATTTAAAAATGTCAGAATAAACTATGTCATTATACTTTAAACGTCTAGATTTAAAGTACTTTAGAAGATGGAAAATAAAAATAAAATATATTTCTTTTTACTTCAATATGAATCCAACAAATGGCTGGTAAGAAGAAAAAAAATTCTGTCTGTAGGGCTACGTGCCTTTTCTGAAGCCAGTGGTAGTTTTGCAGGTGAAATTATTGCACGTAAATTACTGCCTGCATGCCATAGACTGGATATTACAGCAAAACCAACCCTGCTTGGGTTTAGACTGGAAGCAAAAAATGACTGCTGATGGGTGGCTTTCTAGTATTTGTGTGGTGAATGTACACATATATGTGAGTTTGTGTCCAAAACACTGCACTAATAAAGTAGCAAAGGAATGGCAAGAGGAGATTGTTTTTCAGTGTCCTGTTGTTTGTGGCCCTTTCACCTCTCACTGTTGCACTGAGCCTGCTTTTTGTTCCACCAGTGTCAGTACATTTCCCCATGCAGGTCTTGTTTCTGCAGCCTGATAAATGTGAGTGTTCCTTGTGGTCCATCAAAGCCTTTGACTGCATTGGGGCTCCATGTGCATAAATGTTCACCTGCTCTGCTCAGATTCCCGTGTCAAGGATCTGGTGTGTGATGAGTAGAAGATACAAACAGAATTCTTGCAGTGATTTGGTCACTGCTGGTCATTCCTGCTTATATAACCACACGACATTTCTTAGGTTTTGAGCATAGAAGATGGTTTAATGCATGAAAGTTGCACGTATCTCCTGTATAGAGCTAGGTAAAGGGCCAGGCCTTTTCTGGGGAAAAAACTGAAACCTCTCATGAGGAGCAGTGTGCTGCACAGTGAGAAGCATCCATTAAGTGATATTGCTGAAAACAACAGATTCCCTAACAGTCAGTAATCAGGCATGAGTGAGAACTGCTTGGGTGGGACTAATAATAATGCCATAGATGATGACTACATGTTTCAGTCCTGTGTTTGTGGCTATACTGTTTGAGCTCTTTTATTACTTTCCTGCAAAGAAAATTGAAATGGCCTTCTGGTTGAGTAGATGTGATAGATCTGGTGTAATTATCAAATCCAGCCTTGGGATGAAGGAAGAATGGAGATCTTAGAATCAGAGAATGGTTTGGGTGGGAAAGAACCTTAAAGATCATCTAGTTCCACCCCCCTGCCATGGGCAGAGCCACCTTTCACGAGGGCAGGTTGCTCAGAGCCCCATCTCGAGTGGATCAGTAAGTCCCATTTTTCTAGGGAGCATCACTTTCCAGTTAGGCTGCAGCTTTGAGAAATGTCTTCACCAAGGATGTACTAGAATCTTGGTGGTAAATGAGAACTGGAGATGGAGCATGGCACCAGGATTAGTGCTCAGGTGGTGAAGAGAGAAAATAATTTCTCATCAGAGCTTAACATCTGAGTCCAAATTTCCTTTGGTGCATAATTGCAGAGAACTTGGGAGAAAGGGGGCTGGTAAGGACAGCCTCGTTGATGTGCCAGGAGTCACCCTGCTGGTTGTAAATTCACATAGTCGTTTGAATGGGTCAGTCAGCTATTTTATACAGCTAATGGTCACTTGGAAGGTTTTGATTCTGAAAACGTTTTTGAAGGAAAAGAGAGAAAGTACCTAAATTTTCTGCCTTCATTGCACCTTCAAATTAGCTTCTCTATGACCCGCAGTCATTGGAGGTAGCTGTATAAATGTATTTGCCTTTTTCCTGTAACTGACATATATTGCTAAAATGATACATCAGGTGTTATTTTTAATTCTTTTATCAAGTTTGTCAACATCTCTAATAGTTAATTTATATTTTCTAGCATCAGCAGGAAGAGAAGTTTTTAAAATCTGTAGAAGGAAAATGTCGGCCCTATTCCTCTCTGGTGCCCTTTTGGTTGAATAGCAAGCTACAAAAATACTCAAAAGTTCATGGTGAACAGGAATATATACTAATATATATTAATACCTTGTGATGATAAGTAGTGCATGATGGACTATGCATTAACCTTCCTAACAAACAACTCTAAACTTTAGCACCAGATAATCTATTGACTCTGTGGCACACTCAATAAACAACTTCTGTCCAAAGCATACAGTAGATTATAACATAAACTGAATTTTTTAAACTGCATGTTGTGTGCAATGAACAAATACCTGTGAATCATGCTTGAACCAAAAGCAGGATTTGTACTATCCTTGTTAATGTTAAGGAATAATACCATTGCATGGAAGTTGTTCTTACGGTACCATATGTGCTGTGTGGAAAGTAGGTGTTTGAAAAGGTATTTGAATGTTTCACAGCAATCAGATTGCACTTAGTGAGTATGGAAGGGTGAACTACTAACCTAATGTACTTCACAGTTTTCATATGTTGGGCAAAATGACTTTGCCCTGGGGCACCACTGGTGCAGGATCTCATATATGACTTATTGTGAAACCAGTAAAATATATAAGAGACTTAAAGCATGTTTTAAATTGCAAGGATTGCTCAACAGGTGATGGCTCTGTTTCTAGTTTTGTTCCCATCCTTTTAGTTTGCCCTATTTTCATCTTGGTGCAAGATAGCAATTTGTTCTTCTTTTGAACTTTGGTATTCAGCTCCCCAGCACAAATTGGAGCTATTTGGGGTAAGGATACATAGGTGGCAAATGACTGGAAAACTGCAGCATGATGTGCTATTGAATTTGATTTTCATAGAAGCTTTGCCATTTTTCCTCTGCTGTCTGTGGAGGATACTGTTGGTTTTCTGTCTCTTTGGAGAAGCACAAGGATGTCTTGTTCTGTTGGCTGACAGAGATCACCATTTAACTGTCTTTGTGACATCTCTCTGGCTTGTGCCTTACACAAAATACTAAAATATTAGCATCTCACATCCATGCTAAAATAGATGTTAAAAATGTGTTTTATACAGAATCCTAGAGTGTTCTGAGTTGGCAGGGACCCCCAAGGACCATTGAGCCCAATGCTGAAGTGAGTGGCCTGTACAGGGACTGAACCCACGATGTTGGGGTTATTCACATCGTGCTCCAACCAGTTGAGGGTGTATAAATCATCTTCAGGCATATTTGGCCTTGAGGGCTAAATCAGAATTCCATGTTTTCTTTGCCAGAGTCAAAGAACATAACAGGAGTGAGTTCTGTTCTCTGAGTTCTGCCATAGTAAACAAGAGATACAAAAGGAGCAGAAGATGAGATGTTCTGTGACAAAAATATCTTTGAGAAAAGGCTGAGGTTAGGGAATATCTTGTTAGAAATGTGATTTAAATGGAATTTGAAATATTTTGAAAAGCTACTGATTAAAGAATAAAAGAAGCATTAGAAAGAATATGTACTAAAGCAGCCTTCTTGGGAACCATTCCACATATTTATTCATTCTAATAAGCAGAAGTGTAAATGTTCATGCTGTGGCATGGGTTAGTCTCTGGAGCCGAGGTTCCCAAGATCACATATGAGATAAATTAATTATGGAACTTGCCAGCCCTGGTGGGATTCCATTGGAGCAAAGATCCTGACTGCACTGGCACTATGAAACATCTAAACTGGGGAGTTATCTCTGTAGTAAAGAATGCCTAGATTCTAGTCTGATAATAAAGCAGAGGGATTTAAGCCAAAGTATGAACCTTGTAGAACAGTGTAGGGTGAAAGATGTGAATATGGATCATTTCCCTATATGGAGTGCTTGCCAACAACTTTCAATCGAATGCTTCAGAATGAAATTAACGTGATTTTTCTGTGAGTGCAAAATGCAGACTCAGAAGCTGGTTTCTAGTAGCACTCCTGAACAAACTAGAAACAAATGCTGGGATTAAATGTGGAATGTGACTGAAATTCAGCAGTAGTGCAAAAAACAAGTTCCAGTCATAAAATGTGTAGCTGAAAGTACACGTGCAATATCTATTCATCAGGTGAAAGCCTGGCTCAAAATGGTAGTGATAGCTGAGCCTTCAGAAACTCTGCAAATAAGGAGAGCAGCTACATTTGCTTAACACTACTTATTTCTACAGTCAGAACTAGATTTTCCCATGAGAAGTACGTACAACACAATTTGTCCAAAGAACTAAATTTGATAAGACAGTGAAGTAATGCACAAAGCTAGTACTGTGCTGAAAGGACAGCAAAAAATTGCAGGAGATACTCACTGCAAACCTCTCTACACAGAAGTTTTGGAAAGTGGACAGGAAGGAATTGGTTTGTTAGACAGGGAAGTGTTTTATCTTTCTGTCTTCAAGTGGAATGGATAAGGTAGACTATATCTACAGAAACTCTAATTCCAGACCTTTTACCTCTAACAGTTACACTAATCACTTTCTGAGAGATTTTTGATATAGATGTAGTAAAAGAAATAAAAAAGGAATTAAGAGCTCTGTGAATGATGGTAATGCATTTTGGCAGGAGCATGGTAAATCTCCAGCACAGGGAAATACTTCAAATAATGTCCAAACCAGAAAGGCCACTTCATAGCAAGTATTTGGGTTTGTTTGAAGAGTGTCTAATGTCTGAAGTCTCAGGCCTTGCTTGAGTGTTCCTGGCATACATCTGCCAGTTCCCTCTGTGTGTGTGTTTTGCCTCAAGGAAATACATTGATAGAATTATTAATGTAGTTGCATGTAAACGGTTATGGTCTGTGTGAAGGAGATCAGAATTAGCACAGTATGGCCAGGATCACATTATAGTCAGTTCCATTCAGATGTGGATATGTGCAGGTTTTAGTGAATGGTGCATATCTGTAAGTTAAATTCTATAGTGCTGTGGAGTCAGGATTAATCACCTGGGACCTTTACCCTCCAGATCTTTACCTAATGCTATGAGATGTGAAGCTGAAAGTACTGGGTGAAGGAAATCAGCTCTTTGTACACATTACCTGTCTACAACAGAGAGGTACACTATGAGTGCAATGTGTTGCTGCTTCTGTAAACAGCAGAAGATGTGGCCAAATGCTGCTCCAGGATTATTTTGCCCTCTCTGTGTACATACAGCTGGGCCTTCATAGTGTTGGCAAAGTCTGACATGTCTCCAGTGTCACTGCCACTTCCTAGAATGATTCCAAGGCACCAAGTGTGCTTCTGGCATTTAAATGCACCCACTTGGATGAACAGTTTTAATGCTGTGGTAGACAAAGATAGCAGACTTGTCAGGGTCTAGGCAAAATGACTGTAGCCTCTGGATTAGTTAGCTGCTGTCTGGTCAGATCTGAGGAGCACTGATTTCTGTAGAGATGTAGCAGATAGCATCTTGTTAACACTGCAGTTTGATTCATTTCCTATAACATTTTTTGGTGTCATCCCAGTTTTGATCTTCCCTTCCTTGAATTCCCTCAGAATTCGAACAATCAGAAATTTTCATGATTCTCTTGGTGAAGCTTCAGGGAATTGCTATGCTATCACAACTACATAGGGGAATAAGAGCAGAATCAGTGGCCACAGTGAAGAGGAAACAGATTATAGTGTGTTCATCTGCTGCAGTGAATATTATGTAAGCCAGAGGATCCAGATCCGGAAAGCGTGGTGCAAGGAGTAGGGGTGGGATGCTGACAAAAAAAGACAGTGGGATTAAAAAAAGTATGGGAAATTAAAGTAGTGTTAGACCAGGTGAAAAAGCAGTATAAATAATGAGCTCTGCACTGAAGTGCTGTGCTATTTGAGACTGTGTGTGATTGTGTTTGGTTCTTTGTTCCCAAGCTATGCAGATGCCAGGTGCACAACTCTGAGCTGAAAGACAGGGAGAGACATCATTTCATTGGTGAGCAAAGACCTAAACTGAGCAAGTACTGAATTGTTGAGTCCTGTTTTGCTAGAGAGGGGCCATTCCCTTTGGACAGTCTCAGGTTTGGGGGCTGCCTTTTTGTATTTATTAAATACTGGTGGTATAGTCACTAGTTCCTACCATTTTAGGCACCGGTGTTCCTCCCTGCTTATGTGCAGAGGAGAAGCCATTATTTTCTGTGTGATCTGTGGTCCCACCACAGTGGTATGTGTAGTCTCTCTTCAGACAGAATTACAACACCTTAGAAGAATTTGATTTTACTCAAATGTATCTCATTGCTTCACCCATCTCCAGCAGCATGAGTGGAACTGGCAACATTAAATTTCTACAGGAGTGGAAAAAATATTTCTGTGATTTTAAGAAAAGGAACTAATGGAGAGGAATCCTCTTACAGACTCTTCCAGCCTTGTCCACATGAAAGGGTTGGTTGCAAAAGCTTTTCCCAAGGAAGAACAAGAAAGCAAGTCCATCCATTTTGTAAGCTTGCTTTCTGCAGTAGCAAGTGGCATTTGAAGGGAAGATTTGCTTTCCATTCTACAGTTGTTAAATGTACAAGTTGGTATTGTCTTGGTAAGAAGGCAGTAAATACTTGTTTTGGTTCATGAAAATAGGCTGTGATATTGAAGTTCAGAAATTTTATCCATCAGGGAAAAAAAAGCAAATCCAAAACAAATTTTAAAAGATGGATACTTTTTTTTTCTCAAGAAAAATATCTGGTGGCAAGTAATATTGGGTAGTAAGTGCAACTGTAAGTACACTAACTTTCTTCACAGAATTTTCAAAATGTGCTTTATCTTGTTATATCTTCTGCAAGATTAATGAAGTCTTTACTTCAGGTGCTTTTACATTAAAAATCGTCTCCTTTGGAGGGATGCTTTTTAAAAAATTTTCCTAAGATTCATAAATTTTAGAAAGGTTTGGTATGTTTATTTTCAATTCTATCTCAGCTACTACAGTAAAGGTTTTCTTCATGAGAGATGCTGGTTTTGAATTTTCTGGCTAGAACTGATTTGTGACAACTTTTGGCCAATCTTGCAATGCAATTTTTAGTTGTGTTTTCTTCTAAAATAAAATTATGTTTAGATCCTGTAGTAATTTTTCATTGTTTTAATGCAGTGAAGTACAATTTTCATTGTTTTAATGCAGTGAAGAACAATTACAGTGTACTACGCAATAGTAAATACTCATCTATTTGATATTATTAATACCCTATTTGATATTTTAGGGGTTTTATACAAGATAATATGAGTAAGCATACTCAAGATTTCAAATGTATTAGCAAAAAAAAGTGTTGTAACCTTCTTAATCTTGTTAAGTATTTTCTCTCATTCTGATCTGAAAATAGGAATAAACTTTTGTCTTAAAATTGATGAGACAATTGAGAACACTTACCAGAAAGCAATATTAACACAAAAAAGCATTAGCCTTCTATTAGCTTTTTAGTGCCAGCTGAAAGCCTGATTTGTAGGTAATAAAAATAGCTTTTGTGAAAAAGTTCTCTTACTGTGAATTTGTATTGAAATTTGTCATCCTCCCCTTCTTTCCCCCACCTTCCTGTGCCAGCCCCAAGTAATTCACCAGAGTAAGAAAACCCTTAGACGAAATAAAAGTTATATTTAATAGAGATGCTTGTTGGTTGTTACTTACTCAGGTCCCTCCCTTTGGCAGAATTGAAAGGAATGGAGTACTCCATTCTTTCTGACACACCAGAAAAGCATCTCTGAAATTACAGCAGATGTGGAAGAAATGGCTAATAAATATCACATAAATGATAGTGGCTTGGCCAGTGAAGGAGGAATCTGACATGCACGCTAACTGCATTTGACTCATGACTCCTGTCAGATGATGAACTTTCAAGTAATTAATGCATGATTTAAAATGTCTGCAAGATAGTTTGCCTTATATAGAACCTGGTTTTTAAGTATGAAAATGTTTACAAAGCCACTGCAAGGATTGTCCAGTTGTCATTGTATGATTAAAAATTCTAGAGACCTTGATCTGATAAGAAATCTTCCATACTGAAAGCTATTTGTTCACAAGCCAAAATATCATGTTTATTCAGCAGACTCCTGGTTATAATGTTTTTTTTCCCCTTTGTTAGTGAAAATGGTACTTGTTGGGTCACCAGACATTCAGTATGGGACGATACTGGCTTAAGCTCATTAGCTGCTGCTAGTGTGTGATGCTTTTGTCCCCTTCCTTTCCCTGCCCTCCCCCCACTTTCCTTTTCAATAGATACAGAGTCATCTAGAAAAAGATAAGGGATTGCTTTTGCTCCTGTGTGATACTGTGGTCCAGCATGAGTGCACTTGATTTTACCTCCAAATCTAATTGTATGCTCAGCTGCTTCAGGACCTTATTCTTACAACTTGAATCAACCAGATCTTGTCCGTGATCTATCTTATTTAATTCCTTCATGTCTTGTCTTCTAGATCTCCTTGCATTAATTCCAGACTCACAGCAGCACTGCTTGGTTGGGGGTTATTTTCTCCTTGCTCCTTCTTTCCTGCTCTGTCCCCTCCTCTCGCAAAGGGCCTGGTCCTTCTTTTTCTTATAGTGAATAAACCATGAAGTTTTGTATAGTAAAGGTGATGCAAAATATAACTGGCTTCAATTTTGATCTTCTTTCCTGAAACCCTTTGTTATTCCCGTGTGTAGATTTTCTTTCTTTTACCCAAAAATGTAGCTTATTTTTTGCAAGGAGTGAGATGTGTATCACTGATTCCATCCCACTGGTTGTCCTAGAGATGGTGACTAACCTGCAAATTGCTGTCTACATGTCTCATCTCCCCATGGGATTATATTTTCTGTTAGGTACTCACATCTGTTATCTTAGCCCATTATTCTGCCTCTTACTTTAAGCCTCTACTCATTTGGTTCCATTAAATCTTTGTACAAACATGGTCTATTTCCCATGTTTTATAATCTGTATCTCCTGATTCTGATATCTTACAGTTTCAAATTACTGCCTTTGTCTTCATTTTCCCATTTTTGATTGTTGTGGGTACATTAACTTCCTCCTTTTACCAGTATTACACCTGGATTTGTTGTCTCTTGGCTCCAGTGATCTGAGGAGCCTTTTTCAGTGCTTTCAGCTGTTTTCAGTGACCTGTATTAGTGAGAGTCATTAATTGAACCTTCACTCACTGAAGTTCTTGAAATCTGTGTATCTTCAGATGGATTGAGCAAATCAAGGTAACTGCTTAAAGTTCAGGCTCTTTCATTTATTGGTCTTTTTGTTTTGGTTTCTTATTCTGTTTTTTGTTGTTGTTGTTTTTGTTTGGTTTGGTTTTTTTGTTGGTCGGTTTGCTTTGTTTTTGTAATATGGAGTGCATACTGTTAGATTTATTAGCTAGAAAGACAATAATTTGATTTTTTTAAGCCATAGTTTTTAAGTTGATTATCAGTGGGTCATTGTTCAGACCAGGCCTTGAGAAGTTTGATCTGGCTTAAGCAAGAGGTCGGAATAGATGATCCAAGGAAATCCCTTCCAGCCTAAGTTATTCTGTGACTATGGCAATTTTTATGTTTTGATATTCTTAAGATACCCATTCTAATTCATCAGTGTCCAGAGATGGAGTGCACCACTAACACAGTCTCACTGGATTATTTACTGCTTTTTTGGAGGCGTGCCTCAAGCTTGATGGCTTTGTAGCTTCAAGACGTATGTGATGAGAGTAAGATTTATAATTCAGCAGCACGGTGTGGATTAGAAGGTACAGCTGGCCCGATGCAGAAATCCATCCATGGCCTGGTCAGCAGTTTATGGATCCATCCTAAATGTGCTCCTGGGCCGGGAAGAGCCGCGCCGAGCCCGGCGCCCACTGGAGGGCGCAGCGGCCGCAGGGAATTCGGAACTTGGATGCCCAAATCGCCTCTCGGCTTTGCTCCGTTAGGGATCCCTGCGGAGGAAGTACGGATTTAACAACAGACCGCTGGTCTGCTTGTTTTGTTCTTGGTTTTGGCGGTTTTTCTAAGGAATTTTGCTCCCTGTAACTGTGTGATGTGCTTCCCAGCAGGTTTGCCTTTGCCCAGAGATTGATAGAATTTGTCACTAGTTGTTTCTTAAGAGAAATGTGATTTCAGTTAAATCTGCTGATTCACAGCTTGAAACACTGTCATGTTATTAATTGGGTTGAGAGTTTGTCTCATGTCCATGTTTTCAGAGAATATACTGTGAAAGGACATGAGTTCCCTTTAGGTTTAGTAATTTATTCTCTTCTGATTGAGTTTTGAGTTTCCTTTTATCTCTGATTCCTCTTAAGAAGAATTAATATAGTTGGCTGCTTTTCTACTCATTTTATCAGAGATTTTATTGGTAATTCTGATTTCATCTGGCTAAAGAAAAATTAGAATTTTTTTCTCTTGCAGATTCACTTGGAGTTCAGGTACACTGCCCTTGCCTTGTTTAATGCCAGATTTTTAGGCTGCTGTTTGTGCCTGGAGGGAGAAGGGTTTTCATCTCTCAAATGAGTCTATATAGCTTGTGTGGAAAGACACCCTTTTATCTTGTAGATATTTTAGAGCAGCATGTTAGGGAGATGGGACTACTTGCTAAGGAGAGACGGAGTTATGATTTTTAATTTTTTTTTCTGCATCTTTGTAAATGAAAAGGTTTCATGTTCGTCAGCTGCTTTGAATTCAAGCTTGACATCCTTAAGAAGCTTTGGCAGGCTGCAGCAGTGCTCAGTTATGAACATGTTTACAATGCTACTCCTGATGTAGAGCTATCAAAAATGCAAGTTGGAGGAATATGCCAGTTGTAAGCATTATAGCTGTGTGCATTAATAAACAAGGTGAGATTCAGAAGTGATTTCTCCCATAGCAACTGACAATTCAATAGTTATTCATCATGGGTTTTGCTGCACTTTTTTGTAAGCACCTGAGACAAGATTTGATGAAATTTTGATTCGGTGTGACAGTCCTTGGACTTAATCATATATGAAATTGGTTACCTTGAGCATGGATATGATGATTATTGTGCTGAGCTTTCATAATATTTATGATGGTGTATTTTTCTATATTGTGTATATACTGGACTCAGTAATATGAAGAATCTATGCATGTGAATTTTAAAAATTGAAACCATCATCTTTAGGAGCACAAAGGAGTCATTCTGCCAGACTGATTTGTTTGCTACAGTGGTGTAATGTTGAAACAGGCAGGGTTAGCTTTTAGAACCCTTGGAGAACCTGTTTAAGGCAGAAAATAGTGCAGTTTTAGCTTGTTGCATGTTTGCAAATTTCTGTATGAAAAGTGGATGATAGTAGATGATATTGTTGCCATGAAAAATCTAAAATTCCACGAGTTGCTTTGATCATTTAAATTGTGTCCAGTATGGTCACTGGCCTGAAGGATTAGCTGTTTCCCAGTGGGCTGGTGTTCCTGGCCCAAAATGCTCACTCTTTATTCATTCTTACAGCCAGAATGCCTTGAGAAATGTCTGGAGACTGAGCTGTGGTGTTTCTGCAGGGGGTGTGTTTTGATGGATGGCTGAAGTTTGGAGAGTGAGGAAGGGAAGCTTGTGATGCTGCTGTCCATAGTGTAGGTTCTACAGGAACACAGCCTGGGTGGTTTCTATGCTGGCACAACCTCTTGGAGATAAACTCATCTGGTTTATGTTGTTAATAATGATATTATCTTAGGTCTAACCTCTTACTTGTTTGATATAGTGCAGTACCTTTGTGTAGCTATTGTAAGCAACACTCGTGCTGTAGATGATTAACAAATGGTTAAAATGAAAGCTGTGATTTTGCTTTCCACTTTCGATTTAATAAAATTGATGATTCATACATCTGTTTTTCTTGGAATTCTTTTGTAATGCATATTAACAGATACTGAGGCATTTTGCCTCTGAAGACTGTAAACAAAGCTTTTGTTAGTAAAACTCTAATGAAGTATGTTGAGTTTTATATTAGTGCTGATGTCTATCTGAATACTTATTAGCTTTTGACATTTCTTGTTAAAAATATTTTTGTCTTTTTGTCTTAATGTAGCAGTGTAAGACTGGAAACATCTGGGCTGAATGGACTTTAGCATCAAAAGAAGTTCTCAACTGTTAGCTCAAAAAATTAACTGCATCAAAATGAAGCAGGTACCAGAAATCCTTGGAAATACCAATGGGAAACCTCAGAATTGTGAAGTGAATCGTGAATGTTCTGTCTACTTGGGCAAAGCACAACTTTCTGCCACTCTACAGGAAGGTGTCATGCAAAAATATAATGGCCATGAGACTCTTCCATTTATTCCAGCTGATAAATTGAAAGATCTGACCTCTCGGGTGTTTAATGGCGAGTCCGGGGCCCAGGATGCCAAGCTGCGCTTTGAACCTCAGGAAATCAAGGGAGTTGGAACACCCCCCAACACTACTCCTATCAAGAATGGCTCTCCAGAAATAAAGCTGAAAATCACTAAAACCTACATGAATGGGAAGCCCCTTTTTGAGTCCTCCATTTGTGGAGACAATGGTGCAGATGTGTCTCAGTCGGAGGAAAACGAACAGAAGCCAGCAAACAAGGAGAGGAGAAGCAGAAAAAGAAGCATAAAATATGACTCCTTACTTGAGCAGGGTCTTGTTGAAACAGCGTTAGTATCAAAGACTTCAAGCACCACTGAAAAGAAGGTAGTATTTTTTTTTTTTAGTGTTTTCTGTGTTTTGTGAGATTTGTTAATCATACAGGAGTTTCAGTGTTTGTATGCTCATCTTCAGGCATTTAGTAGGTCCCTCACAAACGGGGGGAGTAATTTTCTGTGCCTCTCTTTGTCGCAAAAAAAGAACAGATGCAGTCTAGTTCTGGTACCTCTTTCTTCCCCAGGATAGGAATACTCCATAAATTCAGTTTCCATATCAGTAAAGTCTCCAGAGCAAATCAGGGTATGTAGAAGTATGTGATGTATGAAGCAGAAACTTCCTCTAGACTTGTAGCCAAGACTTGGTCACCATGTGCACCTGAGCAAGGAAACTGAGGTAGAGGTGATCTTTAGCTCCTGGAGAATGAGGTATTCTGGCTTCTTAATAAGTAAATGTTTCAGAAAAGAAACCTTCATTTTTCTCTATTTCTGGTTCTGAATTAAAAGAAAAATGTACTCAGCAGTCAGCTGGCTGATCATCTGGCCTCTACCATCAGATTTTGGCAACTGGAGTGTAGTCCCTATGCCTGTTTGTGATCTGAAAAGAGCTGGTTTTGCTTGCTATAACCCAGTGACTTATTTTAATTGAAAATATCTAGATCTTGTATTTGGTGTCATTAATTTTGTGGTCAAGCTCTTTGGTTTTTTACTTCTTTTAAGCATTGGCAGTAATGTTTAAACTTTTTTTAATTTGCCTTACCAGATTGTAAATAAGAATGCTGCTGGGAACCCTTTTCCCCCTTTATTTAGCTTTTATTGCTAGACTCCATTTAAAGGAATGTGGTTTGCAATAACTTTATCTCAGAGGAAAAACCCTACATAGCAGGGATACTTCTATGTATATTAAGTTTCTCAGTGAATAATTCAGAATGGTGTTGTATAACAATGGTGAATGTTAATGAATGCTTTGGATTGTTGAAAGGTCCTGGTTTTGCACACCTTAAACACAGAACTTATGTTATGGTTTTCTGTCAGCTGCAGTTAATCATGGACTCATGGGCTGAAAAATACCTCTAAGACCATCCAGTCCTGCCATTAACACAGCCCTGTTGATTGTTGCTTTCTTCCAAGGTCACACATACAGAGAAGAAGCAGAGTTACTGTATTGCTGATTTTATTTGCAGTTCTTTTCAATAAAACTAAATAATAAATGAGTTCACAGAACTGTGTAAATGTGTTTCTAGGTATCAGAAATATTTATCGTTTGTTTATGGTTTGAATGTGTAATTTATCCTAAAATTATCAATACTCATGTTTTCAGGAATGTTGTTCAAGAGTTTGTTGTCTTTAATTTAGTTAAGGAGAATGTTTTAACACTAACTGGTTCAGACTTTTCTGAATCATTACTCAGGGATAAAAGGTATGGGCAGAGTTGATATTTTGAGTAATTCTTTGTCCAGCTCATTGTTAATAAGGATAAATTGGAAGGTGGCATGTTAAATAGCATTGGCAACTGAAGCATATTTGTGTGGGTTTGTTATTTTGGTTTTTGTCAGAAAGAGAAGGTGATATTTAATATGTCCACCTGTGCAGTTTGTTCTGAAGCCCTTAACACTTTTTGTCCATTGAGAGTGGCCTTTAAATTTTCCTGGTGCACAGTTCATATAAAATGAAAAGAAAGATTTGTCTGGCTTCTTTGAGTTGTCTTTTGGGCAGAAATGATCAGGAGAAAACCACATCAGCACTGTTTCCCAGAGTGGCTGCTGAGTGATAGGGTTATTTGCTCCTGTGCCAAACCCCTGAGCTACCAAACCACCCAATCCAGGCAGCCACCTGCTCCATCTCAGCCCTTGCAAAACTGCAACCCTGCTCTTTTCAGAGAGTTTGAAACATAGGGTCACACTTCTTTTTTTCCTAGCATGGTGCACTTTAAAGCACAAAGGTCAAAAGGAGAAGCATTTAAAGGTTGCAAGATGTTATTTTATAAGTCCTTGATTGTAAAAAACCTGGGGCTTTTCTTTCTGTCACAGGGAGGGTTTGCAACTGTGCAGGTTTGAAATAAGGAAAAACAAATATGAGGGAACAGGTAAAGGAGATGTTTCAAATGTTTGTCCATGTGCACTTGTCAGGCTTGTGACATACATGTGTTTTCTGTGATGATAACTGTAATGTCTTAGTATCAGTGTTCTTTGGTTTCAGTCTCTAGCTGAAACTCCGTGGCCAGCATCCACAGCCTTAATGTTAGTGCATCATACTGTGGTTTTATGTAGCTGATTGTGGCTGCAAAGTGGAAATTAGGTAAATATTCTTAGAGTAAAAGCTGATTAATTTTGCACTCAGGTACCTGTTTAGTGTAGGTCACAAGTTAATGCAGAACCTGTTTGTCTGGTTTTATTTTTCATCTGGTTTCTCTCTCAATTTCTTGTTGTCCAGCCTCTTACTCCTTTGATTTAACAAAAATCACCATGTTTCAAATGCTGCCTTTTGTGTAGGTAATTAGATCTCTGTCTGATGGACACAGCAGATTACTATTGCACTGAGGTGAGAGGCATATCATGTAACAAATGTTCCAGTGCTCTGCTGTTGGGTGTTCTTGTTGTTTGGGCATCTTTTGTTAACAGAAATGAAGGCTATTTAAAACATTGTCTGTGAGTTAGTTTTCAGCTGGGAGTAAATGTGATCTGCTCACTCTGTAATGTGAGTTAGATTTCTGTTGATAACCACCAGCTTTTCCAGGCTTCTGAGAAACAGCTGTACTGCTTTCATTTTCCCAGGGTAAAGGAGATGAAGTGGGACAACCTCTGCCTCTTTCCTCCTCCCCTCCCTCTTCTCACCCTTCTCTCCACTTAAGGAATTCACTTTAAAATCCAGGCCTCTCAGGATAGGGCTTGGTTTCACAACTTTAAAGCCAAGGCAGTGCACCCCTGGATGTTTTGGGTTATGGGTATCACATGTTAGAGGTTTGAATCAGTGCCAGAATCGTGGGCTCCTGGAGCTGCTCATGTGCCATCCTGGGACTGGGATTTGTCCTGGCTGCTTTCAAGTCACTGTTTTCACTGCCACTGAGGAGTGAGATTTTCTTACTCATTGCCTGTGTTAGAAGTGAAGCAGTCCTGTTTGGAAGAGAACAGCAGAGGTTTACTTCATATATTGATGTGAAGTAATGCCAGTATGATCCCTAGAGCAATGCAGGGTTTCTGTACAGGAATCAGAGAGTACATACATGTGCAGCTCTCATGCTGGGGGTCCCAGGGTAGGTCTGTGCTCTCTGGCTGTGGGAGCAGCCCAGTCTGTGACCCTGGCACATCTGAGCTTGTTCTGCAGGAGCTGGGATGGGCTTACAAGGGGCAGTTTGCCCTTTTGGCTGGGCTTCCTGGCCCGGCTTCCCAGCCCTGGTGCAGTAGCTCACAAAAGCAGCAGCACTGTGTCCAGAACAAACCTGGAAGTCCACATCTGCCCTACTTGCTAGTTTAAGGTTTCCAGCTGTGTAATACATGTACATGATCCAAAAACTATACCTTTCACATAGCTTCCTATCCACTTTTCTTGTGGTTCTCTTCTAGTATTATACCAGAAACTTGGCAGGTTTTTTACTCTCTCTCTGCAGGATATGGCCTTTAATGACCTTGCAGTAGCTACATGGGGGGCAATTGCAAATTGCTGGAGGAATTCCACTAGTCCTTGTCATATGTTTATGTTGCCATTTCACCTTTAGAGAGAAAAACTTTCTGGCTAGCTCCATTATATCCAATCTCTACATACTGGCAAAGATTAAAAAACCCGGTAAGGGTAGAACTGAAACAGTCTGAGGATGATCTTCTAATAATGTCTGTGGTAACTAAATACAGGAGGCTGGGGACCACTGAAGGTGATGATATTTCTCTGATGTTTGCATCTAATCAGGTAGGGGCCAGTACAAAGCAACAAGTTCACGTTGTAATATTGGAGAATGGAGTTCATTGAATGTTTTATTATCCCATTGCAGATGGTACAGACAGACCCCAAGATTGCTCATTTTGTCTTAATTTCAAAAAATAAAAAGAAAAACGAATAAAATACGTATGTGTTTTCAGGGAAAGGACTTGAATATTTCTTATGATCAGTTATTAGGAATTCCTGGTAAAGTACAGTTATTTTACTTGTCGCAAAATGTGCAGCTAAGCTACCACAGGAGTCAGGATCTGTAGTTGTAGGATAAAATGAACTCAGTTATGTTTTCCTTTTTAATAGACTGTCTTGAGGTATCAGATCCTGTCTTCAGGCAAGTGATTACACAGGCTGTCTGGCTGATGTCACCAGGATCCCAAAGGAGAAGGACTAATCCACTAATCCTAAAAATCTCTTCTGGGTGATCCCTTCAGAAACAAGAGAAATAACTTCTTACCCTTTTTGGAAGAGTTTCTGAAATACTGTTTTGCATTAGCCCTTAGTAAAGGATTAAATTTAGCTAAGCCTTGAGAACTTGTTAGTGCTAAGCAGCTCATGATGTGCAGCAGTAATTGTTACTTCAGTACTTTAAATTGATTTTCTTAATGCCTCATTGGGAAAGTATCTTAAAGAACCACTTGTTCTTTTAAGAAGCACTAAAAAGCATACAGCATTGTACTGGTTTGAGGGGAGATTAGAAGCTGGGAGTATTCTCAGAGTGGCTACAAAATTAATTGCAGAAAACCTGAGTATTTGTTCAGGCTTTCCATACCAGACTTCCTGTTCTTGTATATAAAAGTGGCTGATTTAAGTGCATTTTTTACGTAAAACTGTTGTCCCAAGAAGTGGTCCCTAAATATATTTTTTGTCCTCTTTCTTCATAAACACATTGGTGGGAGAATCCATATCAAGTATGAAGTAATATCCTGAAGTGTTGACAAAAATACTGTCTAAGAATAGCACTACCAAGTTGGATCAAGGAGCCATTTAATTCAGCACCTCAGCTCAGGGTAGGGTTCAGTGGAGGAGGCATAATGGGAAATACAGAGATTGCAAATCATAGAGTGATGCTCCTTTTGGATCTATTCAGCCTCCAGCAGTTTGTGACTCAGAGCTTTCTGGAGCTGGTGACTTTGTATTTAATGGCTGTAGATGGCTGAATTCATGGAAGGAGCCCTTGGGTTCTTTTTGGGCCAGTGTGAGCTTTTTGCATCCTGTACTGAAGTAACTGTACTGTTTTGCATCCAGTGCATGAAGGGCAATAAAGCAGCACTTTCACGTTTTCAATTTGCTGCCTACTTGTTTTGCTAGATTCTGCCATAATAATAGAAATAGGGATCATGGACTTCTCTTACTGGTCATTGTGTAGATTTCTCACAAACTTGCTTTATTTTGAATTTCAGCTTGTCCAGTACTGGTGTGTTGTTCCATATATTTTAGAAGCAATTCCAGAATGCTACTTCATGTTACCCTGTTTCTGCACTGTGCTGCCCTTTGGGTTCTGCTGTCTTGTGTTTTATTTTAGCATAAGGAACCAGAACAATAGAGGACATTCACAATATAAATGTCTTGTGAATGCATACAGTGGCATGTTAATGATTTTCTATATTGTTCTCAATTTCATTATTTTTCATTATAAATAATACTTAGCATATTATTGATTCCTGACTGCTTCTGAACACTGGGCCAGGTTTCTGTAGAAAAGAGCTGACCAGATGTAGCCAAGTCAAATTCAAAGAATGTCAGCATCTCTTGCATTTTTTCATATTTATCATTGGTTTGTGCATTCCAGAGCTTTTTTATTTTGGTGTTTTGGGCATTATGGTGGACATGACAGATGAAGTAAAGTGGTGAGCAAGCCATCTTTGGAACAACTAACTTCCCTTTACATGTCAGCAGCAGATGGTGTTGAGAGATTAATGGCAGTTTCTGGTTTTATAAACTGACCAGATTTATTGTCAGTTGTTGCACAGGTAATGTCATGATTTAAAATGATTTAAAATCTCAGCTTTTCCTTTTCCTCCTCCTGTATTGGCCACTATAGGTTGGTTTGGCAAGGAATTTGCTGCTTGTTTCACTGTTTGTTGGGGTTTTTTTAGCCTTTCTCTTGCTCTGCTCAGTGTTCTGCTTAACCAAAATAATGCATGTCTAAGTCTGACATGTAGCAAGGAGTTAGATCTGCAGTTTAGGGTTGTGTTACTTGGATGGATTTACAGGCAGATATTTGGGAAACATTAGTGATCTGTACCAGATGTAATTTCTGGCCCTTATAGCCCCCTTCTGTCAAGAAAGAAAGATATTTTGTAGTAACCCTTAGGCGAAGTAGCAAAAGCAAAATATTTTGATCTGTCTTGGAGCAGTGGGTTCAACCTCCTTTACAAGTTTCCTTGTTTTAGAGTGGATTTTATGTAGGGCAGATGAACTTTAGGCTCTCCAAAAGAGGTCTTTTTCCACTGACACTAATTTTATGTTTGCCTATTACCATCTTTCATCATCTTTCAATTATAAATAAAGAGATCCAACTGGGCTAGCTTATATTTTTGCTTTTTGTCAATACCTAAAGTACCTACAGGAGTTGTGCTCCCATGCCTCATAAAATAGTAGTAGCTAAAACTGTATGTTGTCAATAATCAGAAATTAATTCCCTTCTCAGAAGGACTGTTTTTAAAAATTACTATTTTGAAAGCTCACTGGAAGAGGGAAAACTGAGTCTTTTGTATATCTTTGTTAAACAAGCCCTGCTGTGCTTGTGTGAGGAAGGGAATTTGTGACCTCATAGCAGCAACTAATGCTAAAAAAGCTTGATTTTATTTATTTTTTGCTGTTTTGTTTGTTTGGTAAATAAATGTCAACTTGAGTGTATGTTGTGGATGCTTGTGATGAAGTGAAACAATTTGGGATCTTAGTTCTGGTGGAATTGACAGCACTTTGGTCATGTGCATCATGATTTTGCACTGCAAAGATTTGGGGTTTCCCAGGTTTTCTGTACATTTTTATTGCTGGAAATAAGGGATGTTTCAGAAATAAGCTTCAGCATTGCCAAGTTAAGGTCATGTCTGTCTGTTCAGGATTTTCTTGGTTGTCTTCCCCCACCTGTCTTTGGCTTATTAACCACTGATTTGGCATTTCATCTGTAGAGGAGGAGGCCCTGCTAGGTGAATGTAACAGGAGAACCTGTGAAAGTTCTTATGCCTGCTTTTAGTTATGGCAATTCATTTTAAAGGGCTGATCTCTAAAGCAAAGTAGTACTTGGACTATGTCAAGATATTAGCTAACTAACAGAGCCCTTTTCTGCCCAATAATTATTTGTTCTGTTTAAGCTTAGTCAGCTGCCTTCAGAAGTGCTCTTGTTATTAAAACAAAAAAGGTAGAGATAAGTCTCTGCCTTCCCCAGAAAAGTGTCCTGTAAATCTAGTGGCCTTTTGGCAGTGCTGTCTGGACGTGGGTTTTTCAGTTTTCTGGCAATATTAGGATTCAGACCATGTACCCATGCTGTCCTGCATGTCTGTGAGCTGCCAGGAGGAGGATACCTGTTCAGAAAGTGTCTTGGGAAAACTCTGTAAGGGTGTGGAAGAGTGCTAAAGATGAGGTCCTGTTACAGATTCTGATCTTGAAGAATGTAGATAACATTCTTGCATCTTGAACATGCAGATAACAAGCTACATATGGATATGGCATTCTGAAAATCTGTAGGTATGCTGAGATGATTTAGCTTTCACTCTGTTATCCTGTGTGAAGTTCATATGGAAATTGTTCAGAAGCAATAATTTCTCATGCCAGAGTTCCTCATGGCTCTGCAGTTATGTTTTTACAGATTTCTGTAGCATCTTGTATCCACACTGTCTTTTATACCCAGATACCACATCAAAAGTTTAAACCTTTGAGGGTGGGTGAAGGTTAGATACACAGGATATAGGCAGAAATCTTTTCCTAATACTCAGTATAAAAGGTGGGGGTATTCATTATGATCAAACATTATCTAGTTTAAATTTCTGAAACATGGAACCTTCCATTAATAAGCCAGTAACTTAAAATTTAGGAGGTCATCTAAATGAAAATGCAGAAATTCAGTAAAACAGCTGAAAGAAACTCATCTCCATATTTTTAAGAAAGACTGAGGATTGGGAAGTGCTCCAGATATCACGTTTTACTGAATCTGTGAGTGATTGAGTCTGTTTCTCTTCAGCTCTTTACTCTGAAAGAAGAGTTGTGTCCTAGTTACTAAAATATCATTTAAAGTTTATGTCTGAAATACTTGCTTATATAGTGTTTGGGTAAAGGAAGACTGATTTGAGTAGACAGATTTGCTTTTAAATTGAGTTTTCTCATCTGCTGGAGACTTGCTAATGAGGGAACCAAAGCCAGAAAAAAAAAATTGAAATGGAACCAGGAGTTTACTGCTTGATTTGAAAGACAAATTTGAACTTCTGTCTTGTTTTAAAATCCACAACCTACATTCTGAAAAAAACCCATACATCCCTGTCTAAACTTGAATGAATTTTATTGTCTTTTGTTTACTTTCCCTCCTGGAGAGAAGGGGAGAGAAGGGTCCTGCATGGTGATACTCAGCCTGCTGTTCACTAACTGCTTTAGATGACTTTGTGGGAAGAAATGGAAGAAACAAACCCATTGTGATAAAACTTAATATGTGGTTCAAGCAGCCTCAGCCAGCACAGAAGAATTTTCAGGTCTGCAGTGATTTTCTTCAGCATTTTTTGACATTCTTTTATAGCTTCACCATCTAAGCATGTTGAGGGGAAAAAAATAATCTGGGTTGTGGCAGGAAGATAAGAATATACTGTCTTCTGCAAACATAATTTTTCACACTGTCAGATTTGACCTCCTTTTAGTGATAGAAGAACTTAAGTAAGTGGTTAGTAATAGAAGAAAGGGAAAGGTAACTTGATGAAATACATTTAATATAATTGCTCTCAAAATTGAATTTGGAAGATTTTAGTTAAATCTCTAGTTTGATATGAAACAATTACAAATCTGAGAAACTTAATAAGCCAATTCAGAATAGAGTTTGTTTGCTTCTCTGTTCTGATGTAGACATTTCATGTCCTCTTCCCCCTCAGCAGTCTTTCCTCACTGTACATTTTATGAGGTTGTTGCAGATTGAATTGTGCAGATATGGATGCAGTGGCCTTTTGGGAGCTGCAGTCCTTTGAATGCTCTGTTGTACTGTCCTCTTCTGTTTTACTGAAGATGGAACATAAAACTTTGCCAGTTCATTGCTTCTTTCTTTGTTTCCTCATCCTTCTCCATTTTGTAGTAATAATTCCATATTTCTCCGTAATCTTGTGAAGTTTTGGTTTACTCTTTACTCTTTTGCCTGAAACATTCTCTCTGTAGGCAGTGGT
The DNA here is from genome assembly GCF_023055355.1 of Agelaius tricolor. Classification (NCBI taxonomy): domain Eukaryota; kingdom Metazoa; phylum Chordata; class Aves; order Passeriformes; family Icteridae; genus Agelaius; species Agelaius tricolor. The sequence continues at coordinate 6,029,555 of NW_027269284.1, forward strand.
TTGCAAGTATGTAATTGCACAGCATTCTTCCATTATGTAGTGAACAGAATATAACAAGTGAAGAAGCTTTAGTTTTATTCTTAATATATTCAGTCACTTGTCATACTATCTGAATATACTCCCCTACATCCTAGAATGTGGGAGATACTTGAATAAGCATAGGGCCTCTCAGGCCCTTTGGAGATAAACAGATTCACTATAATGTGTGCATTATCATCTTAAAAATTTAAAACAACTTAGGCAGTTAGGGTTGTGAGGATACTGTATTTTTATAGGCAGAATCACATAGAATGAGCACATAGTATGAGACTTAATTTGCCACATTTTTTTATTTGAAGCAATAGTCCATACAGAGGAGTTTGCACTGCTTTTGATCAGCTGTAGTTGTAGTTTTGGGGTTTGAAGTGATTGGATTTAATGAGATTTTTGTCCCCAGTCACACAGTGAGAAGCAGCCATTTCTCTATGGGATGACAGAACGTCACTCTTGGGACAGTACCTGTGTCCCTGGGTGCCTTGGGCTGAAGGCTGAATGTGGATTTGTCTTTTGGCATATGAAACTCCTGAAATTTTCACAAAATGAGAACATAATTGTTATGGTGGTTTTTTTGAGGAAGGAAGGATTGTTGTCCTGTTACTTTGGTTTGTTGTTTTTTTAGGTTATAATGTCCTTAGTCGTTGGGAAATTCAAGCAGTAAATTATTACAAAAATAATATTTTCTGTTCTGTTGCTGTCTTCTTCTCTAGACACACCAACCACCTCTCCTGAACCTCTGAAAGGAATGAAGTTTTTCTGTACTACCATTTCCTTAGTTCTCTATCTGTGTTGATAGACAAGGAAGACAAAACAAAACATTTTCACTTTTATTTTCATTACACAGGATCATAAGAGACAGTAGGAGTTTTAGCTGACAAAGCACAGCACAAGGAGATAGCAGGAAGAGAAAAACAATGTGTGTTTGTTCAGCAACCAGTCTTAGCTTTTTCCATAGTAAATCTTATCTTTTTCCATAGGAAACAAATAGCTTTGACTAAGTTTGTGTGTTCTAACTTCAATTCAGAATGCATTTTACTTGTATATATTCTCTTTAGGGGCCTTGGTTATTTTAGTTTAGTTTCTTTGTAATGTGAGGAGCTTTGTTTTACTCCTGGCCTGCAGCTGGACCTCCAGCAGTCTGTGTTTGCAGCAGGGCCCTCTGCTATAGTGAAAGTGGAAGTTCTTTGGTACAGAGTGAAACTGAATTGAAAATGAAAACGGAAATACCAGATATCTGCAGCTTAAGCTGTTCAATATGTACTTCCTAGTTACATTATACAGAAAAAAGCATTTACTGTCTTCACTTGTCTTGATGGTTCATACGTTTTTTGTCCAATATTAAATTCTTATGGTGTTGTGGAGACTTGAGAACTTCACCAGTTCTCAGCATTGTTGTTTGCATAATCCCTTTGTGACAATTAGCAGAGGAATTTTTTTTATGATTTCTATAGCTTTTCAAGTTTATATAGTGAGGTAGTAGTTCTTTGATGCTCAAGGTAATTTGCAATAATTTTGAAGGGTTATAATTGCTTGCATATGTGTGCACATGAGCATATACACACAAAATAGCTGAAATCCACACAAAGCACCACTGTGTAGTTTTAAAAGAGATAAAGTAATCTCAATCTGACACCACCTACCTAATAAGCCTTCTAAGTGTTTTTTAAAACTCTACCTTTCTCCCTTGTTTACTAAACACTCATCATGGTGTTTTCATCGCAGAGTCTACAAACAAACCTAAAGCTCTCAATGCAGTAAAGATGCTGTCCTTAAATGAGTTTGGTTTTGGTCATTTAAAGAGACTTTTAAGCTTTGAAATGACCTATTATTCATGGTGTATTCTTGTCTCATCATATTCAGACAGATTAAAACTAAATGGAAGTTGATTGGATTTTTTTGAGCAAATGTAGCCAAAGTTAATTAAATACTGGTGTTTTCTGTGGCCAAGCCACTTCTTTGGGCTGGTAGAATGCTGACAGCAGTGTTGTGAATTCTTGTCAATCTGCCTGTCACTCATTGCCTGTGAAAGTGCTGAGGGAATGACAAACAAATCTGTCATATGTTAAGGAAAGAGGAAAGGCATGTTAATTTTTTGTTTTATTTTTCAGTCCTTCTCAGCCTATTGCAGCTGATGGCCCAGATGAGTTTTTGAGGATGCTGCTTCTCCTCTAGTCATAATTTCTCAAAGGAAAACTCAGTTGCTGTAAAGGACTTCCTCAATTTTCACATTCCACATCCTCCTGGACAAAATCAACTTGAAATCTGTCTAGCTGCCTTTCCAAGCAATTGTTTCATTACTCCAGAAAGTCAGGAATTTCTGTGTCTGCCATCCTGAATAGTGCAAAGCCTGTGGAATGGTTTGTGTATCCAGTGTTAGGATTAGTCTGTGTGGGAGTCATCACCTCCACCTCAGCACTGCCCATCTTTGCAAATTCTCTGCAGTCTCCTGTTTGAAAGGGGAACAAAATCCTCAGATTCCTTAAAGTAGAAAAGAACTCTCATCCCAAGCTGTTTCCTTCTGATGTTTAGTGTAACTGGTTTAAAGTTTGGGGCTAGGGTGATTGAGGTGGGAGTTCCTCAGGCTGCAAAGCTTGCCTATAATTAAGGATGGAGAGGTGAAGGAGGTTCTGCAATTAAATGGTTTTAATTCTGGCAAAACTGCAGTTAAAGGTCATGGGATGGGGCATATGCTGGGCACTCTAGACTTACTTAGCAGTGACAGAACCAGAGAGTGTTCTGTGCTCCTCTGCAGCACAGGGAGGCTGCTGACATTGATGGGCAGGAGATCTAATTACAAATGAGAACAATTTCAAGAACAAAGAAGTTATGAAAAAGACACAAAGGAGCCAAAATTTGAGGAGAAGGCATTTTAAACTAGTTTGATTTTGTGTGATCTTCCTTTTCTTTACAGTTGTGTTCTGAGCCAGGAGTTTCCCATCTTAATTTGTTTGCTTCAATATCATCAGAGGAAGAATTGGTCAGGCCTGGCTGGAGGAGATGTTCCCTGCATTCTTCTTCCCTGCACTCACACAGCCCACAGGACTGTGCTTCTATTCTAGTCCTGCCTCTTCATCTTCATGGGTGCACTCAGATGCCCTGTGCTGTCTGAACACATATTGTTATGAGTTCAGGCTTCCCTAAACAACAATTTCTGTTTCCTTTGGGAGGAAAAAGAAACTGCAAGCCAAATTACTTTTCTTCTATACCACTTTGTAACTTGACAGTGATCTCCTATTCTTTAAAAATGCAGAGAATACAAGTGTCTTATAAAGGAGCTTCAGTCCTCAGTGTATGAGAAGAGAGATACCAGGAGGGGTTTGGGTGGCAAATTTGTTTAGAAATTATTTCTTTCCCCCCTTGCATTAATAAATAAAATAACCCTACCTGGATACTGAAGTAAAATCTACATATGACTGTAAAATCCATGTGACTGCATTTGGTTTGCAAAAATGTTTCTAAGAGAGAGTATTGAATAAACTGTTGGTGTCCTACAGCTGCATGTCCAAAGTACATGCCAGGAATTGCACCTCATTGGTTACTGTTGGGATACCTATGGAATACACCAGAGCAATTCCCAGAATGAGAAAATCAAACTAAACCACAATGGTGTGGTAAAGTAAGATGGAAGTGAGCAAGTGGTGATTTTTTCTATAGACTTCTTAAAAATCCTGTATGAGAGCTCCATGGATATTGAATGCTGGGTGTATTTTGCCATTCTTGACAGTATGAATGTTTTATCACTAGAAAAAAAACGTAAGTACATCAAGCCCACCACAGATAAACCTTGCAGGTTTTGTCAGAGCCTGTCATTTTTAAGTTTTTTATCATGATCCAGTATAGTGAAAGAATTCTGGGCATTTCTAAAATTTTGTGAAGTGCTTGCAGACACATTGGAATGTGATATTCTGTACTGCCACCCCTTTATATTATGCTGCAGTTAGAAGCGCTGCTAGAGCCTTTTCATTATTCCAGCCAGCTCCCTCTCAGACTAGAGTCATAAATCTTTGTAGCTTAGTTGCACTTTCTGAAGAATACAGGGAGTCATAAATTAAAAATGAGTTTCAGACTCCTGAGTAACTTTCACATTTCTGAAAAGTTGATTCATTGAAAAAAAATCCCATCCTACCTCTTCAGCTGAAATGCTGAAGTTGGTTTGTTGTTTTAAGATTAATGTTTTTCCAGACCTGCCCCTGACATAAGGGCTTCTTAATTTTTGGCTTTTAAGCATAACTTTTCATACCATGTTTAACTGCTAGAAAGAGCATTTGATTTTTCACATCTGCTTGGAACCTTTTAGATCTGTTGAGAGTGCTGGACTTGAGGCAAGCTCACACAGGAGGGGTTTTCTGACAGTCTTAGAGAATCCTCAGAGAGCCAAAAACCTTGAGACATGGGAATGTGGCTCCAGCTGGAGTCACATGAACCAAGTCTGAATTCATCAGAAAAGCTGAATCACTGGATGAGTAATTGTCCCTAGCAATCAGAGGACATGGCTTCATGTATGTTTACCAAGAAAAGTTTTAAAAGCTTTGAGAAATGGATTTCTGAGTACATTGAGTTTTAGGGGGTTTGACTGGATGTACCTCTTATGTTTGAGTTGCAAATAAATGTCTATGCAGTTGCAGCACATCAGAGATTTTAGTTGTTTGTGTTTGAGATATATTGTGTAATTATTTATGGGAGTATTTGCTGGATTTGAAAATATGTACGAGGTAAAGTGACCTACTCTGATTCAGCATAATGCTCCAAGTACTTGTTTATAAATTCTAGATTTCTGCTCTCTTAACTGTCTTCTTTCTTTCCTCTTGCCTCTTCTAATTAATTTTAACTGCCTTCTGAATGATGAGCTGGTATTATACAAGATGAATGATAAATGTTGCATATAAATTTACTACTAGAAAATTAAAAAGGAGATTCAAAATACGTGATTTTATAAAATATGTGATAGGTGTGTAATGAGATACATTCTGTGCTTTTTTCCAGAGTTAATGCTTACCTAGATAAAGGTGCACTCTATTTATATCAAATATTACAAATGAATCCAAAGAGACAAAATGCAGCTAACTCTGTGAAATGGTTTTAGTTGGTGAATAATGTCTGTGTTGCTGAACTTTATTATGTAGTAAAAATGTGTCTGTCATAGGGCAACATGAAACACCCTTGTAGCTAATTTCTATCCCTTGAAGTGGAAATAGTTCTGTAATTGTTTTCCAACAGCTAAAATAGCTTTACAGCATCAATGGAGCACTCACAAACTTTTACTGTTGGAACTGGAACAGAAAAAAAATCTCACAAAAGTATGTGGGGAATGGTTCATGTTACAAGTTCTCAGTATGTGAAAAAACAGCTGAAAGATGGAGGGCTTGGGGTTTTAAACCTGGTTATTTTTGTAGTTTCTATTCAGACATAAAGACAATATTTCACTCTGTTCTAGTCTGAGAGTTTTGTTTGGTTTTGGTTTTTTGAGTTTTTTTTTTTTAATCTAATAGTACATTTGTGTGTATAGCATTTAACTTGATTAATAATATTCGATACAGAGGGAGGTTGACTTTTCCACATCTACATCCAGTGCTCAGGTAATGTATTTGAAATCAAATTAAGCCTTCCTGATGGTCTCTCAGAAGTTACTTGAAAAGATAAAGGCAAACCACAGCTTACTTGCCAATATTTTTAATTAAAAACAAAACTCTAATTGGAGTGTGGATTTTTTTCACTGTTAGAGAACAAAAGCTATGACTTAAAGTTTAAAGTTTTCATTACACATGAAGTCCAATTATTGTTTACTAGCAAACATGACAGCACTTTATTCTTATGAACTATTTCTTATTTTCCTCCTTCTATTACCACTGACGCATATCTGAAAAAGATGATCAGTTTGGCTTTTCTTTTTTTCTTTTTAAGGCTCCTGCTAAGAGAGATCAAACTCAGAGTACCATCAAAGAGGAAAAAGTCCATCTGTTGAAGTATAATATAGGAGATCTAGTGTGGTCAAAAGTGTCTGGTTTCCCATGGTGGCCATGTATGGTTTCTGCTGATCCTGTTCTCCATGCCTACACTAAATTAAAAGGTATGTCATTCAGATTGCTTCAGGTAAACAAAATGATTGCTTTGGAAAAATTCTGTTCTTCATCTATGCAGTTGATCAGCAACTTGTTGTCAGCAGGAATGTTAAAATCATGTAAATGCTATTCTTGAGCATATAGCAGTGTGTCTTAACTCAAGCGTTCTCTGAAAGATACCAAAATTGTGAGCTGTCAAACTGTGTGGATCTTCTTAAAAAAAAGAAAAAAAACCCAAACCTAAGAGTGTTTTCATTGTTTCTGTGGAGATGCTTGGTAAATTGATACAGGCTAAAAATTTTATTAAAGCTGATGGGAATTAAATATTCCTGATGATTGTTATTTACTAAAAGAAATCCATAATTCAGGCAGCTAAATTTTCTGATTCCTAGAGTCAGTACTGATATCTACATACAATATTAGTTGATTTTAAATACAGGAACTACCAAGTGTTAATGAAATTTTTAGGTATGAGTCTGTACAATTTCTTAATCTCGTTTGCACCTTTTTTCTCTGTTCTGATACCTGAAACTTTTGAGGCTTTAGTAGCAATAAATATTTAGACTACATATTAAGAAATAGTTGGAAGGGCTGAAAGCAGTGAAGCATTGGGGTGGATTGCCCAGAGAAATGGTCTGATCTCATTCAAAGGAGTTTTTAAGAACAAATGGAATTAATATCTCTAGAATTATAGCTAGATTCAAAATAGGTAGTAAACTAAATGGCTTCTTGAGAACCTTTTCAAGCATTCATAATACAGTTGTTGGAATGGTTTTATTGACTCCTCAGACAAATTTTCCTTGTTGCAGTCTTTCAGAGTTTGGATCAGGCAGTCCCTGTCATTTTTAGTCTTTGGATTATTAGGTCTATTATGACATAAAGAGATGGATTTTGAGAGTAGTAGAGCTGTGTAATTGTTCCTAACAATTGCTCTGTTCCTTGAAAGGAGCAGGGTTTATGTTCATTATCCAGAATCTTTGTGGTGCATCTTTATCAGAAGCTATAGAAACAGACCCAGGAAAACCCAGTACCAAAGTCTGAATGCAGCCTGTGGAGCACGAGCAGAAAGAAGGGCCCATGTACTTTGTAATTTTAATTTCCCTCTCTTTGAAGTGATGGGAATGATGGTCATTTCTCATATTTGCTCTGGAGTGGGTTTGGGCCTGCCTTTTCCTTTAAGAGTTTTTAGTCAGGGTCTGACAGCCATCCTGACTAATAATACATTCTGATGTGTGTATTTTATCAGTAGGTATTTTCAGTCTTACCTTCCACCTACTCTTTATTGTTTAGGCACTATCAAAAGTCTCTTCTTGCAAAAAGAAAAGATCTTTTATCAGGGAGTTTTAGAAACACTGAGCTACATCTCTGTATTTGTCATTTCTAGGCTTAGGATCAAGTGTTTATAAAGCAGTCTGAATTTCTGGATGTTGCTACTTGATTTGATCATTCCAGCTGATTAGGCTTAATAAAAATTAATAACTTTCAACTTTTGGGAAGTACATTTTTGTGTAAGAAAGTTCACTGAGTCTGGCTAAAGCTCCATCTCACTGAATATCCTGTCTCTGGCTGTGGTCAACCACAGATGCTCAGATACAGAGAAGTACCAGGGAAGTGGTGGGTTCCCAGAACACTCTCCCAAACTGCCAACAATTCGTTGCTTCAGGATTCTGTGGGCCAAAAATTAAGTTTCCCTATGTAACAACCATTAATGAATATCAGAAAATCAAGGCAAACCCCGATGATGGGGAGAAATGATGCATCTAACTCCATTGATATCAGAGCCTAATTAATTACTTTATTATGCTATATTATTCTATACTATATTACACTACATCTAAACTGAATCTGCACAAGCACTCAACCCAACAAAACTGCCCAGAATCTCTGACTGCCAGCCCACAGTCCTGACACACACATGGGTTCAATTGGTCAATGAATCAAAACACTCACACCAGAATCCAGTCACCAATTCCCTTCAGGTAAACAATCTTCCACAATGCATTCCACTTGTTCCCAAACATAGGAGCAGTAAATTAGGTAAGAATTGTTTTGTTTTTCTCTGAGGCTCAGAGAATATGAATCCCAGAAAATCCTTAGGAAGTTGTGCCTTGCTTTTCTCTGTGAAGAGAAATGAGGCCACAAGTGAATGTCATTATTTTATCCAGGAGCATTGGTACAAATTCAACTCTCAGAGGATACCTGAAGATTCACCACTAGGTTTGTGACTCTAGTGGCAGGCACTATTACTTATCTCCTTAATTAGGCAATTACAGCTGTGCAGCATTACAGTGCAAAAGGAGCACAGTGCCTGCCTGCTTGGCAAATGGGCTCTTGGCAGATCTTTACAGGAGGTTGGAAACCTCGGCTGTGGCATCTCTGTATGCAGCCAGGGCATCCTGGTAGAATACACAGATTAAGTCATAAGAGCTCTGTAGTCACTACTTAAACATTTTCTTGATGAGCACAAAGTAATTGCTGTGCAAGGCAATTGTTCCTGACTACACCACTCTGGAACGTATGTTAGACTACTGATTGGATGTGTGATGGTTATGATCCCAAGACTTTCCCTCTGCCCTTCCTCTAGATTCTCATATCTGATCTCAGATGAGTCATTAGAATTCTTGTAGTACTCATAGATGTTTTTATATATAGTGTAAGTTTGTAATTGTTATAAAACATTACATGGAAATATTAAAATTTTTGCCCATACCATTAATTATGTTGATTTCATATTACCCTTCCAGATGCCATATTTTACAGGATTAATTCCCTATTAAAATAATCATCATTATTGGCTGAATCAACATGAAAAGAAAGTTCTTTTCTAACTCTAGAAACCCCAAAAATAGAGTATGAAGCAATCAACTAGATTTGTTTGGTGACTAAGCCTGAAGACATGCAGTGTATGAATAATGGAATTCCTAATGGAATCTAGACCTAGTTTGAAGTCACCTGTAACAGAATTGTGGCTGTTATTTGTACCTGCTGGGTGTCCATCCTTCCCTGAGTTTGTCTGCTGTCCAGTCTGTGTGCTGATCAAACTGGTGTGGTGACACTGGAGGAACCACAGGTACTGTAGGAAGCATATTTGATCCAGCAGGATTGAATTTGCAAACACAGAAGGGCAACTTAAAACCTTTTCTATTTTTAAACAAGACCATAATTTGAACACTTAGCAAACCTACAAGTTCTAATGAACAAGGTGTTAGAGGACATCTTAAGTGTGATCTCTTACCTCTGCCTTTTAGAAATTCGTTGTTAACTATGAACCCTTTGATGAGTTTTGGAAGTGGTTTCTTCCCCATTCTCTGTAGAATAGCTGAGACCTTTGGAAAGGAAAGGTTGTATGCCTGTATCATGCCACAGTGAGACAATGTTCTTCCTGTTTTTCTAGGGGGAAAAGGGGAATATTTTTAGTTTTAGAAGAAAAAATGCTTCTTATTTAGATGTCAGAATCGTACTCTTATCCGTCCAGTCTCCCTTCTGCCAGCCAAATCCTTTAATGATTTCTTTGATTCCTGAAAAATCTTGATTAATATGAAGTTTTGCTTGCAAGGGTTATAACCAGATGAAGTATGTGTCTCTGTTAAAGAATATCAAAAGATAAAGTTTAGGAGATGTAGAGAGGAGGCTGAGTGCACAAGCTCTCCAAGCTGTGGAACTTTCTCAGTGTTCCTTGAGAATTGAATGCTAAATTCATTTTCAGAAACACCCAGACCTACATGTAAAGTTAATATACATGGAAAACTGACAGGTGATTGTAACCTCGAGTTAATTTAGCCAAGCATGTTCTTGCTGGAAATTAAAATTGCCAGCTCAAATTATTGAGCTTTTGGGTCCGACTTCATAACATTATCTTTCAGAGACTTTCAGGCTGATTTAAGTGTGTTTTTGAAAGGTTATCCAGTTTTATTGTGCTTTTGTTATGGCAACTGTAGCAGCTTACAGACTTCAAGTCTGCAGGGGCTTACCAGAGTCTAGATCTTAAAAACGTGGGGTTTTTTTTGAAATTTTCAGGACAGAAGAAGAGTTTTCGTCAATATCACGTTCAGTTTTTTGGAGATGCCCCAGAGCGAGCCTGGATATTTGAGAAGAGCCTGGTGCCCTTCAAAGAAAAAGACCAGTTTGAACAATTATGCCAAGAGAGTGCAAGACAAGCCCTCACTAAAGCAGAGAAAATAAAGGTAAGAGGTTACCAAATCAGGCAAGATTTGGAGCTTTTTATTTTAGCATTACAGAGATGTACAGATATAAATAGGTATTATAAAAAGCTTAAAGACAGCTTGTTTTACAGGAGTCTTACATTTCATTTATAGATGCAAAGGATGGGGTGATTTACCACTGTTTGTTACTCAGTAAACATCAGTACTCTTCTGCTTTGTCATGGATTCATCTGTGGTATCAGTAGTGTCCAATACAGCTCCGTTTGAGCTCTGAATTACAGACCTGCATGGCAGTTAGTCTCTTGGGGTTGTTTGATGTTCATGTCAGCACTTTGCAGTCACAGGTGGGCAGATTGCTCACAGGGCTGTCTCCTGTTGCAGATGCTGAAGCCGGTGTCGGGGAAGCTGCGGCCGCAGTGGGAGATGGGTGTGCAGCAGGCCAGTGAGGCTGTGGCCATGACGGTGGAGGAGCGCAAGGCCAAGTACACCTTCATCTATGTCAGGGACAGACCCCACCTCAACCCTCGAGTGGCAAAGGAGGTTGGCATTGCTGTGGAACCCTTGGAGGAGATGGATGAGTCATCCTACTCACATGAAGAAACCACTCCAAATCTGAAATCAATGAAGGAGTCTGGCATTCCTAGTAAAAGGAGGAGAAGGACATCAAAACTCTCTGCTGCTGATGATGTGCAAGAGAGCAGTCAGTTGGAGGATAAGAATACTACTCCTCAAAAGTCATCTGAACAGGCAGAATCCAAAAGAGGGATTGGCTCCCCTCTCAATAGAAAGAAAACTCCAGCGTCTACTCCACGAAGCAGAAAGGGCGATGCAGTATCTCAGTTTTTGGTCTTTTGTCAGAAGTACAGAGATGAGGTTAGTCTCTTTTAGCTGTTATTATTGTTGATTGCCTCTTCTCATTTCTGTACTTGAAGAAACTACTTTCCTTTAGTAAAAAAAAATTAGTTATTACTGCACAATCCGTAATATTCTGGGTTTGACAAGGTATGCCTGCATCAAATCTTGTTCTAGACAGAAATAGAGAAAGAAGGGAATGTAAGTGAGCAATGTAAACAAGATGGTGATAACTGCTTTTGTATTTCAAGCAAAAGTTGTGTTAGTATCTTCCCACATAAACCAATAGTCCTTTGCATCAGCCATATTTTGTCTTTAATGTATGTACAATACAATACATATGCATATGTATATACTCAGGCAAATACAACTAAGATTATGCTGTTCATGGCAATCTGCTTGTAGATAGCTTTTACATTCTTACTGAGGACATGGGTCAGTTGATTCTGTTGATTCTGTGTGTTCCCTTATCTTTGAACACCTCAAAACTTAATTTACTTATCCAGAGAATTTTTTGCTGAGCTTCAAAAGAAGCTGCTTACCAAAGCTTGTAAAAATCACTCTCAGTGTGTGCAATCCTCTGGGACAGAAACTAGGTCCTCTTGAGGCACTTACACTCCAATACAAGGTGGAATAAATGAAATAATATCTTATTATCAACTTTTTTTAAGGAAGACTTAAATGTGTAAAAAGCACTACTGCTGGCGTAGCTCATAACTTTAAAATCAGGACTTGCCATTTTTCTTCCTTACAACCATTTACAGTACTGTTCCATGATCTGAAGCTAGAGTGATATCTTATTTTTTCTTGTACTATTACGTACTGTTCACAGAAGGATCAGGAAGTTAGTGCTGACTTTGTCATACTCTTTAGCTACTGAATGGTTGACTTCATTAGCATACTTGTATTAGAAAAGAATTAATAGATGCAAACTTTATAAAGAAATATTGGAAAGCAGATTCTGTTGGATGGAAGTCAGTTAATTGTGGTTCAACTTGGGATCTTAAGGTGATATTGAGAATGAAATATTACTTAAGGTGATACTGAGAATGAAAATGAGCAGTGTTACTTTTAGTGGCTTTGGTTGAGTTGAGAAAAGCACTGGCATTGTAGTTTGCTGGCTCTAGAAAGGAAAGGGTTTTGTAGCCAGACCATTAAATGCAGATTTTGACACATTATTTTTGAAAAGCTGTGTGGGTAAATCATCTGTCTCATGTTGGAGACACATGAGTTCTATTCACAGTTCTTCTGTAAGTGACATTGCAAGAGGGAATTACCTTGGCCTTCAATGTACGTAGCAAGAAGTCTTTGGCAGTATTGAGGGACATACAATTGCTTCTCTGGAAGAAATGAGATTATGATGGCTGGCTTTATGGACTCCTAGCCAAACACACCTTTGCAGAGAAGAGATGTGCTGAGTCTCTGGTATTTCTATTTTCTGTGCCAGTTATCAGGCTTCGTTCCCTACTGTGGTTATACTGTAATTCTCAAATTAATAGATGGAAAATATGAAGACTATTAGAAAATATGAAATTGAGGAAACACTTTTTCTTCAGTGTCATTTCAAGAAATTGAAAAGCTTTCTTAAACTTGAAATTCTCACTGATGATAGTGGCTAATGTTGCACAAAGTTTAAGTAGAAGGAAATAAGTTTAAAAATATTACGTATTTTTAGAGAGAGGACATCCTCCCATTTCTGCCTAGAATACCTTTTAATAAGATCTGTCATGAAAACCCAAATCTGCCTGAATGTGTGATGCATTCTAACAGGTACAGAAACACTTCTGTGGGTAGAACAGAACTAGGTTGTGAAAGCTGCAGATACCTCTGACTGATCATCAGAACCTGTCTTCCCTTTGTCATGATTGGAATTTGATTGGCAAAGTGAGGAAACACCAACTTAGATATTTATGCATTTTTGCCTTTCATGTTGCTTTTAAACTGGCAGGTTCATGCCATTGGTGGAAGGTGGAGATTCTAACCTAAGATTTGGAGTGTCCCCTTCTGTTAGGCTTATCTGGTTCACCTTGCATGACTTCCACCAAGAGTTTGTTGTGTTGTGTTGTAGATGTTCTGATGCAGTAGAAAGAGTGAGAATGTTGGCTAAAAAACAAACCTGGTTTTGAGCTGCTTGTACTGGTGGCATTGGAGAGTTTAGTGCATGACTTTCTTAGTATTTGCATGTAGAAACTGAGAAAAAAGGAACATTACAGACCCAGAAGAGGCTCTCTGTCCCCAGTCTTGGGAAGGGATGGAAGTGAAAGGGATGGCTGAAGACTCCTCTTGTGGGGCCTCTAAAAATACCAAGCTCTCTTAAAAGTAGAGGCATTTCTGCTGTGTCTTGCTTGGAGTCTAGCTTGGCTCTGTGTGGTAGTGAGATTCATATTTGGGTTTGATTTTATTATTATTATTTAACTGCTGGAGAATGTTTGTAATGATTTAAGAAACACACTTCCCACATCCCTGAGGGAGGTGCTGAAAGCTTGGAGCACTTTTGTGGTTTTAGTGGTGCATTAAGTATTTTGTGCTGTTACCAAAGGAGTAAAGATGTATTTTGTGCTATTGTATTGTGTGCTTCCCCTGTGAAAAATACAAGACTAGTAAGCATTGGAAGGAAGTGTCTGACTGAAGATAAAGGTATCATTCAAGTGAGAGGCAGAGAGCTACACTGTTTACATTAATTGATTTGGGCCTTGAGTCTCCTGTGAGGAAAATTAAGGAATAATTTCACTAATATGGAGATTTTGGAGAAGACTACTGAGCATTTTCCTTGGAGGCCTTATTTGAAAGGGTCCCTTCACCATTAAGAATTTTGAGTGTCTTTTCCTTGTCATTTCACAGTGCTGCTAGGCAGCTGAAAGTTACTTTTATTCTTATTTTGTTGAGACTGGAGGTAATGTTAACGTGTATCTCATTTCTCTAAGTAAATCTAGTTATTTCTTCTCTGTGCCCTCATTGAGCACAATGACCTGTACATTTGTGACAACAGTCAAAATTGATGCTAATTTCATGTTCTGAAGAAGTGAGATTTGTGGAAGGGGGTATCTTGTGGGTTTATGTTCCTCCCTTTCAATATTGTGAATCCAGTTGTTGGATTTTAATCAAAATTGAGTAGAGGCTTTCAAAGGTAGTTGTACTCCTCAAGTCTTATGCAGATGGATTATGCCAGATAGAAACAGGACAATTCTTAGTACTCTACTAGGAGAAAAATTAATGCATGGGTTTCCATACTAGACCCTGACCAATAGAAGGAAGGTACTGCAACTATTTTAACACTTGGAAAAGCAACAGTCACACTTGCATCCTGTTTGGTAACAGGAAATGTAGTTTTAGGACCCTAAATTATAAGAAATTAGGTTAAATAATTTCACCTTATCAGAAAAATTGTATTTCTGTTCTTTGAATGGTGTTACTCTTTGAACAATTGGCTTTCTTGGCTTAGTTTTAATTTGCTCTGTGTTTTTGGGGTATCAGTTGCATCACTCAGATGGGGTTTTGGGGAATGCTGGGTAATGAGAGGAGAAGGATTGTTTTTAAACTTACTGTTTCATTTCTGCACAACCATAGAGTTTTTTATTTGTATGATTAATCAAATCTGATTTTCCTTAAGTAGAAGTAGGGGTATACTGAAGGAGTTTGGGAGGATTTTTTTTCCTTTTTTTTAGTATTGGTGTTTCGTTTTGTTTTTTTGTTGAGTATACTTCTAGAAACTCTATTAAACTCCATGTTGATGGATATTATGTGTCCTGCTTATAACATTAAAAAAGATGCACAGCTTGTGCATTCCTAGTGCTCATATGCATAATACAAAAATGATGAATCAATACAGGGAAATCTTGCATCAGATGCTAACTTATGTAAATCTCTCTGCTGAGTTAGGTGTACTGAGTTCTATGATTAATGAGTTTTGCTCTGAATTGATGGATTTCTTTCTAGGCAAATGTATATTCCAGTATTGCTTGCCTGTCATTTATGGATCTATCTTTAAACTTCATTGAGAAACAATACCCTTTTTTTTTAATGACCACAGGACAAGATTTATACTTACTCCACTTACTCCAGTTTTTGAGTGGCAAAAGGCAAATAGATACTTCCAAAATTAGTATTCTTAATATTTCTGAATAAGCTAGTTGATTTTTTTTTTAAAGACAGACAGAGAAGTGGTTATTTAAAGCAAAACTGGATACAGTAGGCTTTATTCTAGTTCTGTCTACAGCAGAAATATTAGATGTTGCTTGTATCCAGTTTTCCAAAGTGATGGAAGTGTGTACACCATTCTTTCCAATGGTCACTTTTTTTTAATTCAACCCTATTTCTGCATGTATAGGTGGTTGCTGAACATCCAGATGCTTCAAGTGAGGAGATTGAAGAGCTGCTCGAATCGCAGTGGAACATGCTTAGTGAAAAACAGAAAGCTCGCTATAACACAAAGTTTGCCATAGTGACCTCTCCCAAATCTGAAGAAGACTCTGGTAAACGTAAAACTGTGCTAGTGTACTCTAACTAAATTTGATATACATAGTGGCATTAAACTAAGCACATATTTGAGACCCTGTAGGGAAAACAGCTTTCACTGTTTTCCAGTTTTAATTCTTGGTGTTTGTGCCAATAGCAAAGGAATGCCAATGGTTACAATAAACGCAACCCATGAAGTCTACATTTCTTGCTCATTGTTCTGAAAAGTTGTTATATGTAAACCTTCTGCTGTTTAGACATTGCTGATTTCTCATTCTTCTTCTGCCCATAAGCAGCTGCCATTGCATCCACTGCTTGTTCCAAGTGGATGGTGGGAAGGGAAGATGAAGTGTTAACTGCTAGTAAAATTTGAGATGTTGTTTTTTATAGAACAGTTAGAAACAGTTTAAAAAATTTAATCAGTGCTACACCTTTTCTTCATATATGCCTAAAGTGTATTACTTCACATCATCATCAACTCAGGAAGAACTATTCCAGACTTTATTCTGTACCCTTCAACTATTTGGCATTTTAATGTGCTACTCAAAGTTTTTAGGACTTTGTGCAAGTTTGCAAATACTTTATTTTTTTTCTCCTTGTATTTTTGTTGTTTTTTTCTGGTGTTTGTTTTTGATGAAAAGTCTCGATTGTTTTCCAAAATATTTGAGGGGGTTTGGAGTTGCTTATTTGAGAAAGGAGGAGGAAGAAGATAGTTTGCCATTTGCATGAACTTTATCAAATTTAACTAGCTATAATTTTTGAAATTTAAATAGCTTTACAGCACTGTAAGAAGATTTATATGGAAGTATTAGAAGCCAACAGGTGCTGCTTTGGGCAATGACAAGAATGAGAGGGAGTGTTTGAAAGTTTGTGAGACTTGGAAAAATTTGTATAAAAATGGCAGTCAGTTTTGTTAACTCTGTGTGTGTGTGTGTGAAATAACACCATTTTGTGGAAAATTGAAAAGTTTTTAACTTAAAATTTTAAGTGTTAAATATTTGGATATCAGTTTAAAAAAAAAACACGTTCTGTATCTCTCAAGGTTCATCATTGAAGAATATTGGAGAGGCCAAACGTAAAGTGTTTCAAGACTCACCTAAAAGGAGATCAAGATCCAGAAGTAATTGAAATTTGTGTTCTGTGCAAATAGCTCATCATTATAAGTAGCTGTTGAGTGTATTTTTTTATGTAATCGCCCACGTATCATAATCTCTTTATCTCAGATGTTGTCTTCCTTGACGTTAGAACTTTAATGGATCCCAAATTAAATATCTTAACACTGTAGTGCTGAATTTTGTTCACATTCCTCAGTGTCATATTGCAAGAAATGTAATTGAAATTGTACCTGTACCAGGTGGTTCTAGTACATATATTGTGTACATTTATAGTTACCTACAGATGAAAATATGTCAGTTCACTTGTTCCCCATCTCAAATCCTCTTACCTTAAACTTGGAAGAATGTTGTGGGATTTCTTTTGCTGGCTTTTTGTAAGTAGCAGGTTCTCCTGGAGCCATTTCAGTCTGCTTTGTGGATTCAGTTGGATCATAGAATATGTCCTAGATTGTTTAGATAAGAACTTTATTTGCAAATGATCCATATTTTCAAGTTGCTATATTTTTAATATTTACAGACATTTGTTCCCACTGGAATAGAATGCTTGTAGCTGTAGGGCAATTTTCAGTTTACATATTTGTGCCCCTGGAGCTTGCAATTTTCATACTAATAATGCTCTGTAGCTTCATAAACTAGAGAGCACTGGAGAGTCTAATTATGTTGTCATTTCATCTTGATGAAACAGACCACTTCCCAAACCCTCATCTATCTTTTTGAGGTGCAGACAATAGTAGAACCTGTGGCAGGGGTATGTAGATTACTCACTGACCTTTGGTATTTAGCAGCTGCTTGAACTTTACAGTGAACAACCATCTAAATACATAAATAACTTTGTGGTCTAAAATGGCCAATGTGGTTCTGTTCATAGGATTCAGGTTCATAAAGGAAGGGATTTTATGGTCTCGTGTAAAATACAGTCAGGTTGTTAGAGTCTGGAATTGCCATACCAGAAAGAGAATTAATCTGTACAGTTGGTGATATCTTATCTTTTTCAGAGGTCCCTTAATAGATGTCACCAGTTAAAGTAGGCTTAAAGAGGAGACTTAGGAAGTAATTTTAGTAGTAAGACACTTTTACAAAGTGGCAGGAGAGTGAAAAGCTGTACAGCTCAATGACATACAGTCGGATGATATGAAATAAATGTTGGGCAGTAACATTCAGATCTTAAACTAGTACTTGAATAGGTAGACTCATCTTTGTAAAATAATTTGAGTATGAAGCAGTTGATTTAGATTTTTTTCCAGACTTAGTTTTTAGCACCAGAAACCAGACCTTAAGCATTAAGAGGTCATCAAACTGTGTTAATGTTTAACCATGTTTTAAAAATAATGACTGAAAGAAAAGTACCTTAAATAACTAGATCAGTTCAAATAATTTCAAAGTGGGTTTTAGATTATTTTTCATGTGAGTTTCCCCCATCCCCCATCCCAAGGTAATTTACATGGAAATAAAAGAAACCAAAAAAAGAGGACAAAGGAGCCTACAGAAGATTTTGAAGTTCAGGAAGCACCTAGGAAAAGACTCAGGATGGATAAACAGAATAATCGGAAGGTAATTATGTCCTTGGTTTGTTGGGGTTGATTTATAGCAGCACCAGTCACATTGCTGTAGTTAAGTTTGTCAGCATTTCCATTTTCAGGATTAAAAAAGAAATGTCCATATATCATACCAAACTGTTGTCAATATTCAGAGATCCATGTGAGCTTACCACTGGGGGATTTTCCCTTTGGTTCTGATGATGGAGGTATGACAAGTTGCACTTGCTACTGAAACTGTTTCCCAAAGGAATGGGCAGAGGGAGGCATGGCCTCTCTCTGGTGTTATGCTCTGTAGTTCCTTTTCTTTCCTCCTGATTTGGAGTTAGCTTTAACAGAATGTGAAAGAAATATCTTTAGCCAATAGTTACTTTAGACAAAAGTCAGAAGAGAGGAAAGCAAGTAAAGCAAAACAGAAAAACTACTTTTCACAAACAGGAAGGCTATAGGACACTTTAGAGTGGCATGCTGCCCTTCTCTTGGGCTAGGAGACTGCAGTAAATTTATATTTCTGCAGTAAAGTATATTTCTCATACAAATTTCAGGCTCCTTTTCTGGCTAGCTTGCTTGTGAGAATGAGAATTTTCCTTACATAGGTCACTGTGCATGCAGACATAGCACAAACCTTGTGGAGCCTCAGGCACAGGTTTATTTAGTGATGCATGTAGAGCAGTGAATTTCATGGGTTTGACTTGTGTGGAAAGCTTAGCTCACACATGTGCTCAGGTGTTTTATTGCAGTATCATACTGTAGTGTGAGTACCACAGACCTCAGCTCAGAACTTCAGTGGTGTACAGCAATCAAATGAAACAGCCTATTAGAAGGAAGGGTAGTATATTTATTTTTTAATGAGTTGTGGAGGTCTTATTTGTAGGTGTCAGTTTGTTTGGTGGGCTGGTTATTTTGCTACTGCTGTTGATATTGTAGCTATTAAGACAACTTTTTGTCTTAGAGTTTAATATAAAAAAAAAAGAATTTCAGATAGGCTTAATGAGCTGATTAACAAGGGACAGAGATAATACTTAATGTTGTTACCTCTGGAGAAAGAAGGGCCAAAACTGGTTTTTGCACTTCTTGCTGGAATGGGTTAGTCTTTGCATATTCATGTGACTTTCTAGGAGCAGTTTTTCATATCTTTTTAAACTTGTCTAATTTATTTGAATATACTATAATACACTAGATGTGTGCATGGAATAATGAAGTTCACTTATTATAATTAATTCCTCCTATAAAGTCCTTGATTTTACTGTTCTAAAGGTACTTTTATGTCCCACCAGCATTTGTACCCTACAATCAGCCTACATTCTCAGAAGTAGGATGAAAGGTGGCTGCAGTATAGTTCATGCATGAGAGGTTCTGGTATCTTTGGTGCTGTGACACACATGTGAATATACCAGCAGGAAAATAAATCACTAAATGAGATTAATGATTCCCATAATATTCATAGCACTAATGGCTATGAATAGCACTGACTTTATAATGTGCATTTTAAAAATGTTGTTCTCTCTCTGGTCAGTTTATCAGAACTGCTTACAAGGGGTTTGATGTGTGTAAATATTAGGTGGTTTGGAAACTCTAAATGCATATAGTAGGCTTGTGCTCCACAGAAAGGTCAGATCTGGTTTACAGTTTGTTTTAGGAATTCTCTCTTAGTCTTTTTCCTGCCTTCACAATTCCAGCTGTATATGCTGCTGCTTAGTAGAACATTCAGGGAATGACAGGGAAAATATCTGTGTAATGATTCAGAAAAGCTAACACTAACCATACACCTTCTTTCTGCTATTCCCAGTTTACCTGCAGGCTTTAGGTACAATCATTTTGGATAGGAGGAGCTTTGATTTCATGACATTTTACTTGCACAGCATTGTGGGTTGTATTCTCCCTTTGTCCTTAATTCTTATTTACAAATTCAGAATGTTTTCACATAAAGTAAACAAGCCATAAGTGCCCATATGGAGGTTTTGAAAAACTAATTTGTTCATTGTTGCTTTGATATGATATATATAAAATGCACATTAACAAAATGGGGGTTCTGTAAAGTGTGCTTTAAATTTAAGAATGAACTATCCTGTACATTTTCACAGAATCACAGAATCCTTAGGATTGGAAGGGGCCTCTGGAAATCATCCAGTCCAATTCCCCTGCCAAGACAGGGTCATCTAGAGCAGGTTACACAGGAATGTGTCCAGGTGGGTTTGGAATGTCTCCAGAGATGGAGACTCCACGACCTCTGTGGGCAACTGTTCCAATGCTCTGCCACCCCAAAGTAAAGAAATCTCCCTCATGCTGAGGTGGAACTTTGTGTGGTTTAGTTTATGGCCATTACTCCTTGTCTTGTCTCTGGGCACCACAGAAAAGAGTCTGGCACCATCTCTTGACACCCTCTTTTCTTTCATTTTTGCCCAGAAGTGTAACAATAATCTTAGCAAACCCATCCTGGGAGCCTCTGCTGGCATTGGTGGTAGGGCAGCTCAGAGCTCAGTAAAAGCACAGCATGGCACATCTGTAGCCATTTGTGTTTATTTTTACAAAGGAAATAATTTCCCTGGCCTTTGAGGTGTTCAGCTGCACATCTTTCTTTGGTAAAACTGATGGTCAGAGGAAGAATGTGAAAAAACATGTAAAGCATTGGAAATGTGTGCAAAGCTTTCTGTTCAATAGAGTTGTGCTTATTAATCAGGTGGGCATGACAGGGTTAAGTATTCTAGGCTACAGTTTTAGTGATTTGAATGAATTTGTAACATAAGAAATGAAAAAAAAAAAATAGTGGCATGTGTAAGGAGCAATGTCTTCATTTTGACAAAGATTTGACGAAAACTTCCCCTGTTTTTGGCCTAAACTTTGAATCATGAATTCTCAATCTGGAGCAAATTTAGGTGCTGTTCATTCTCCCTTGAAAATAGTGGTTTTATTTTGGAAATGCTGAAACAATCTTAACCATAGTAATTTTTAAAATGGCACTGCTATAAGTTGTGGAGTTGGAAACAAGCCTCTCTGAGACTTAGATTTCTGCACAGGGTTTACTCTCAAATTTCTATACTATTTCTGCAATTTACCTTTAATAAGTAAAGGTCTTAATTTGACCAGTTTGTACAAAGAATAGTAAAGATAATTTACAAGTTTTGTGTTTAGCACTCCCCCTTTTGATATGCTGAATTTGGGATGGATAAGTGGGATGCTGAAGTACTGTGTTCTTTAATATTTCTCATTTGTTTATGGGTTTGTACCCTGTGCTGTAAATGAGTTTTAAAATTCACTTAAGTGGGGCTAGTTTAACTACAGTACCATTCAGATATTTGTAAAGACACTTTCTTTTTAATAACATAAATCCAGAACTAATTGCCAGTTGTATCCAACCACTCATAAATTAGGAGGTTTTTTATTTTTTCATATTTTTTTTTGTGACAGAGGGAGACAAGCAATGACAAAACAGCAAAAACAAACTCTTCTAAGGTCACAGAAACCTCCTCTTCACAAAAGAACCAGTCAGGTAATGTGGTCAGAATAAGTTTTAATGTAACTTTTTCAATTAAATACTTTTAAAATGCCAGCGGCTAAATTCCGCTGACTCAGCGAGCAGTTGCAGTTGTGCCACAGCTGGGGGGGAGCCCTGTTCCTTCACTGCCCTCCTGCAGCTGGATCCTGGACTGAAATTGTGCATTGCTGACTGAGAGCAGCAGTTCACAAGTTCCCTGTGGGATGGCACCAGATTAAAGCTGGTGCCCCAAGGTCTTGGTGAGCAGGTGGACAAACCCTGCTGCTCCCCTTTGCCCCCTGCACTGGCCCAGTAAAACAAGTGCAGTGGCCATCAGTGTCATCAGGTGCTTTGGGTTTTAGTCCTTTGGCATGGTGCTTGATGGGAGGCAGTGTGGAGCATGAGAGGGAATTCTGTAGAACCTTGGATGGAAACACCAAAGTCAGACTTGTTAATGATGCTCAAGTTGAAGGTAACTGCTACCAGAGCATGTCTCTGCAGGTGTTACAGTGATTTGCCAAAGACAAGAGAGCTTCAGCAAGTCCTGCACGGTGTAGAAGTGGTGATGTGCCATAGCTAATGTGTGGTACTTGGCTCCTGTATATAAATTTTCTCTTAACAAAGTGTTAGTGGTACTCAGATTGTGATGAGCTCATGTAGGCCTTTTCATATAACTGCTACCTCTGCTTTAAAGAGGTCTTAAATCACAAGATACTTTGATTTTAATAGAAATGAGACTATAAAAATTTGGGAAAACATATAGCACATATTTGATTAATGGAGACCTTTATTTTTAAAATCAAGCCAAAATACATGGCTTCAGAAGCTTCATGTTCACTCAGTCCTATGTAGGTGCCCAGAAGACTTACCTAAATAATTCCTTCCTGTATCTGAAGGAGTATTTTAAATGGCTTCAGGGAGATAACATTTTAAAGTTCCAAACTTCACTTTGTAAACCAAAATTATTTTACAGCAACGAAAAATCTGTCTGATGCATGTAAACCTCTGAAGAAGCGAAATCGGGCTTCAGCAGCAGAATCTTCAACTCTTGCTTTTAGCAAGAGTTCATCTCCTTCAGCTTCCTTAACTGAGAATGAGGTAAAAAAAAAGTGGTGTTTGCACACAGCCATTTAATGACAGAAATTATCAGGTGTGAATCTTGTTTTAAAAAAAAAAAAGAAAGCAAAACTCAAAGGCGAATTCTCTAACGTTGGTGCTCTAGACAAGTTCCAGTTTTGGCCTCTGTGAATCTGTTACCGTGTGCATTGCAAATCATTTATTGTAACACCAACGTCTGCTTTGGGGACGTCGAGATATTATTGTGGTTTTTAATGTATTTACCAACAACGTTTTAGAATTGTAACCTTCTCTTAGAGGCAAAGTAAAATGCCAGTGTGTTCTGTATTTTCTTCTACAGATTTTTATGTAAGTGTACTACATTAGTTACATTATGTAACTCAATATTGTCATGTTGCCATAGCTTTTATATCGAAGCAAATTTCCTAATCCTCTGTTTGATCTAGAACTGGACAGTCTTCTGAGCAGAGCCTCTTTTAACTCAAATTAGTTTTCAGGCTGTTTTACTGCTATTTCTCTGTGATGCAAATAGCTCCAACCCCAGTAGAGTTAAACAGGCAGTGAAGGATGTATCTTTTTGATACTTGCTAATCATAGTCTTAGCTCTGCATATTTGGAACTGTAATTCTTCTCAGTTGACATACAATAAATGACATGTATGTACCAGAAGTGTATTCATACAATCCATTAAACCATTCCCCAAGTCATCTACACTGTTACAACCAATCAGCCAAAGAGTGGCAGCATGAGGGTGAAGTATGCATGCTGTTTTTCAGGTGGGTTTGGATCTGTAGTTGGTAGGATTTAGTAAAATATCCATAGACAAACAGCTTCACCCAGTCTGTGTTACAAAAACTGTAGAGAAACGACTTGCCTGCTAACAAGGGAATAGGGCTTCCAGCTCTCCTAGAGACTTTCATCTCCCCTAACAAATGCATGAGGTGCTGTAATGAATGCAGTTAAAATATCTAGGCAATGTTCAGTAAACAGTTTACCTTTGGGTAGGGGAAAAAAGATTGCATGTTAATGGCTGTATATCTTAACTGTAACTGGAAAACCATTTTAACTATAAAAACCTCAATGAATGCTCCCTCCTGTACCCCAATAAAACAAGCAAAGGGGGTCCCACAGGAAATAATGTCCATAGCAGGAGCCAAGTCAAGTAATACTTATTTTGTTTTCTCAGTTGAGAGACTCCCATCTTTTGGCTTACCAGCTTCTGCTGGATTGGCTTTGCTGGTGGGACTTGCTGTGGAATGGTCTATTTGGGGCTCTCTATTCAACCTGACTAGTTTAAGGAAAAATATCTGGGGGGTTTTGGCTCAAAAGATGCATCTCTAAATATTGTGGACTCAGAAGAAAGATTCTTCTCTTTCTCAAGATTATGATTATAAAATGAATTATCCAGAAGTCTTTCTTAACAAAAGGCATTTTTTGTAGGATTTTGGGTTGTAACATAATGGTTCATATGTAAGAAAGGATGTGGTTGTATCTTACATATGGCTGAGATGGAAATTCTAAAACTTAGCACTAATTTACTCAGCTACTCCTAAACAGTGAAAGATCTGAGAAAAATTACCTTCATACACTGCTCACAGAACACAGGTACACAAATTAGAAAATGAATTAATTGTTTTTAAAGGGTTAAAATATCAAAAAAAAAGTCCCAAACAGCATAACTGAAAACACACCTTGTTAAATAATTTTGGGGGACTGGGTGCAGGGGGAAGTAGATTAATGGACTAAATCCTTGGACTGGTTAAAGCTACACTGACCTGAACTTGGACCAACTAAGGATTGGGCCCAGTTTGTTTCCTATATTAGATATATTTTTTGCTGTTAAATAAAACAAAAATGTCAGGCATGTGTTTCAGAAATTAATATTGACCTGCTCTACAAAACAAGGAAAGACAGAAATTCTGGATTGTAGGGTGGCTCTTAAAAACTTTTCCCCCTTTTGTATTTTTATTTAGCACTTGTCTAAACAGCTAAATATGTGTGTGTCCTGAGAGCATTCATGTGGAGAGAAACTTTCCCAGTAGTAAGGGAAAGTTTTTTAAAAATAAACACAGTCAGGTAATGGTGAAAGCCTTGCACAGCTAATTGAGTAGGATGTAATTCTTCTCAACTTCAAATAGATTTAATGATTAACTTTCACATTTCTGTGTTCACTATAAAACTTCTAAGTGTTCGTTGAGATGTTCTCTTAACAAGTATAGGAAAAATTCTGTGTATTCTACAAGCACATACATCTCCACAAGGTGTATATAGGAGGATTCTGGTCTTTTTTTTCCCTTCTCCTTTCTTTTTCTCCCATACTCTTTGTGAACAGCTTGTTCCAGAATGGAACCTGGATGTGACTGTTATTTGTCAAGAACTGTTGTTAGCTACACACCCCTTAAATGTTTGTCCTTTTCAGCCAGGTTCTAGGAAAGATGTGCTCAGTTCTTTCTTGTTTGAAAGATGCATCTTATTTGACATTTTAAAAAATATTTTAAATGCCTTTTGTTGTTATTAGGGGATATTTTTTAAATGGGGTTTATTTGAAATACTATAAAATCAGGCAAGGCCAAATTTTCAGTTGATAAATTACTTTGGGAGGGAGATAAGAGTGGGAGTGTAGACTTGTTCAAACAGATTTATAGATGTGACTTATTAGAGATTAAAGGTTCACTCCCTTCAAAAAATTGGGCTTTGAAGTTGTTGTAAGAGGGGTGGACAGAAGCAGTGAAGTGTTTATACAGGAATAAATGAATTTCATACATGCATTTAATTTTGAAACAAAATAATTTTACTTCTAGGCACTTGACTCAAGTCACTTATGTGAAATATGATTTTGTTGAAATATTATTCTTAATGAGCAACTGGTAGGGCCAGATGTGAAAAAGATACTCAACACTGGAGTCTGCAAAAGCTTGGAGTAGTTTTTTACTGCCTATGTAAGACTTGGTGTAAGCATCCAAAAGCACATATTTGTGAGAAGAGATGCAGATGGTGTATTTTAATTTCTTTTTTTACCTTGGCCCTCCACCCCCCAATAATGTAGTAGGTGCCAGTAAGAGTGTAATCAGTATTTTTTTAATAAATAAAAAAGACTTTACATTACCATTACTGCTGGATTATTGGCACACTTGGTGTGTTTGCATGAAACATATCTGCTTTAGCTTTTCAATCAATTTTTGTGATTATTGTCTGGCTTCATTAAACTGGATGAATTTGTTAACGGCAGATAAGTGTCAAAGTATGGTGCAGACCATAGGTACTACTTACAAACTTTGTCAAAGAAACTGTAATCTTTTCCTAAGAGAGGACAAAATAAAGCACATGTGATACTCTCTGAGTTAGCCAGCCTGTCCTTCATCACACCCTCAAGTCTGAGCTGGCCAGCAGATGGCAGCTTAAAGAAGCCTGGGAAAGATTTGAAGAGGTGCTTTTATTTTCATTTCATCAAATCTTCCTTAGAGGAATTCTTTCTTCCTTCTGTGACAACCAGTGTCAAAAAAAACGCTCAGTTCCTGGTTATAGCTACAAATTCTTGTGTTTCCAAGGCCTAACAATGCAAATTGTAATAATGCAAGCCTTAATGCTCTTTTTCTTCATATTAAACAGTGGATTTTTTTCCCATTATTGATTTGAGACAGATTTCATTTATCTGCATTTTTAATGGGCATTAGCATGTAAACACAAAGGAGAAAACATGCACAGCTCTTAAAAGGTAAGGTGTTTGCTTGAGGAGGCAGTCATGAGACATGCACAGCTTGCAACTCAAAAAGTACATCAGCTCCATTTATCATCCCTGGAGTCTAGTTGTCCTAGAATATGCAACTAAAAACTCACTGAAGGTGAAAATAACTGACTTTTTGATCCTAAGAACAGGAAGGAAGAAGGGAATTCATGTTATTTTAAAGAAACTACTGATCTAAAGAAAAAGCAATTGCTGTTGACCTTGCAGGTTGTTAAACAAAATCACTGTGCTTCTAGCATTTCATTCAAGCTTCCTGCAAATATAATTCTCTCTTCTAAACATTGCTTAAGGATAACTTAATGTACAGTGCCACCTTACATCCTGTGATTTAGCAGACAGTTGTTTCCTGTGTTTGTTTCTGTATGCCTATGATTTTTTTTCCCCCCCAGTAAGCAGTCAGGGGTACATTTTTATGGAACACTGCAAGTAGTTGGACTTGTTCCTTGCTAAATCTCTGCTAAAGGCTCTAACATTTTACATGACCTGCATCACCCACCAGACCATACAGTTTTGTTACACTGGTTCTATTTTCACGTGGAAAAAATTTCAAAGCTTCACTTTTGTTCTTTGACAGCACATTCTGTGTAGAAAATTCAGTTTCTTGTGTACTTATTCTCCTCTTGTGTGTTACTTAGGCTTCAGAGTGCAGAGAATCTGTTAACTGAATGTTTACATGATGTAGGTTTTTATTCTGCATCCCCTACCAAAGTATCATGAGTATCTGTAGGCAATTTTATACTGTTTTAAAATGTTCTCATAGTTTTAATTAACTTTCCAGGCAAATTCAGAAATGCATAATATCCTTATCTGAAACGTCTAACTCCTGCTAATAATAAAAATGAAACTTGTCCCAGGCTGTCTTTTTTTTGCTATTCTAGTACTGTGTACACTGTGGCACCGCATACTTAAAGAATTTATCTAGTCTAGCAGTATGGGCCAAAATATCACTCTTCATTCAGTTCAGGAATTCTTATATGAAATAAAGGAAATGTTAACTGTAACTCAATTGGCTCTGTCAGTTTTTCTGTCTCTGTGTGGGTGCACGATAGATTGTCTTTTGAATACAGCCTGACCTGTTTGCATGTTGCTTATTGACTTACTCTTACATAAGTTGTTCTTAGAGTAAAAAAAAAAACCCAAACAAACCCAACCTTCTAGCTGCTCAGCTTTTGTTAATAAGAAAAAAATATGCAGTTGGGTTTTATCTGTTGGAAAGATGGAAGAGTTTATTTATCAGAACATGCATCCTCCAAGCTTTATAGAGAGAGCTCTTAGCCAGCCCAGCCCACTTCCTCCTGGGGGACTGTGGTGTAGAAATCACTGACTCTAAAGTCTTGTCAGGAAGTCTGAGATTGTAGCTGAGTCCTGAGTGTGAAGGAAAGTGAAACTTAGTGGGCAACAGCATTCAGAGCTCATGAAGATGTGCCTCTTTAATTGCCTGTGAAAAGATGCTGTGTATCTTTTGTATATGATATGTTAATATCATATGATCATAATATATATAATGGCAGATGACCTGAGAGAGGATGTTGTTTAAGACATCCCTGTAAAAGGTGCAGGTCACTCTTTGTGGGTGGTTCTTTTATGGATCCTGCTGCTCCTGCCCTGGAGGAGACTTGCCTGCCAAGCAAGCAGGAGAAAATCATTTCCTGCCATGCTTTGCTTTCATTTTATATACCCCTAGCACTAAGATAAGTGTACATAGTGGGGTGTGTTTCCTTTGATGTCCTACAGCCTGGATTATAAATCAAGTGATGCTCAAGTAAACCAGTGGGAAGTGGGAGGGGTTGCCTTCTTTGGATCTCAGCAGATTTGTCCTTTAGTTGTTTCTGTTACTGCTTGAACAGAACATGACAGAAGAACATCATTGTCTTGAATGACTAAGACCAAAGCTTGTACTCTTAAGGCTTGAGAACGCTGTTACACAAACATATGTGAGTAATACAAGCAGGGCTTTTATTAGACAGAGTGAATTGATCAAGTGGTTTTTTTTGAAGAAGACTTTTTTTTTGACAAAAATTGTGCTTTGGTAGCTGGAAAAGTCTAAAGAGGTGTGTGACTGGTAGGGTAGCAACTGTTGGAGCCTGTTCCAGTGTAGGCACCATAGATGCTCAAATGTTAACAACTTCTTCAATCTAAATTTCCAAATTTGTTTTGATCCTTCAAGCATGGCAGGAAAACCTTGTCTGGATTGGATCTAGGAGAGGGGAAGTCCCAGGGGAGCTGATGAGCAGAGAAGTGTTGATGTTCAGTCTGCAATTGCCAACACACAGTGAATAGTATTTGGGACTTGATTCTGCTCCATGAGACAGAAGTTTTTGCCTTAGCAAATATTGATGCTGCCTGTCTTCAGGACAGCCTTTAGCCAGTACTTCAATGGAAGGAAAAAAGACACACCATGACCCCCTCCCCACCTCCTAGGGTAACACTGAGCCAGCTTAGATCCTTTCTTAGATCAGCTGTTGAAAATGAAGACTTAATCCTAAATCTAAAACAAAAGGCACATTAATATAAGCCAGGTCACCAGCTGATCAAGCAGAATATTTGCAATTTTTTGTTCTTACTGTCATAACTTCCTAAATTCCCAGGCTCTGGATTGCATGAGTACAGACACTTTATTTTCAGACCTAAAATTTCTGAACCTTTTTTTCTTTGAAATTACAGAGCAGTGATTTTGCTGGCTCTGGTATTTACTCTGATTTTGGAGCTGTCTGAAAGGAACGAGACGATTTTAAGTGGAGGGGGAAAAAAAAAATCAAGTGGGTGGAGCAAATGTCTACATCAGTATTTGACTTCATCTGCTTCTTTGAACCACAGCATGATTTGAATTTTTAAATTCCAGTCTGTCCTTTCAGAGCTTAAATCATGTATCAATATGATTGGATGCCAGCTGAGAATATGTCACTACCTTTTTTTTTTTTTTTAATAAGTGACATTTCAGCCACCCAGATGTGAAAGGAACAATACCATTTGCAAAGTTCACCCACGTGGTTCTAGAAATATGCAAGCTGAGTGTACATACCAGCTAGCATTTAACTCTTCCCTGTAAAAAGCCAGAGGGGATGAAGAATTGCCTTGCATTTCTGCCAAGGTGTGTGGCTGAGCCTGGAATCAGGTACCTGCTTGTAAAAAATGCTTTAAAAATTGTCGTAGACCTGGATTCAGTATTTAGATGTACTGTGAGAAATGCTTCCCTGTGTTAGTGCTTGTCCATTCACCTTTAATTGGTGGTGCAGTGAGCTGTGCAGTTCACTCGGGCTCAGTCTTGCAGCTGCAGGACTCGTGTTACAGCTGGAGGAGGAAAACATTGAGGAGTGGTTTTGTACACAAAATCTGTGTATAGAGTCTTCTGTCAAATTGACTTCCTGCCTGCCTCCCTTTTAATCATTTTAGAGTGCTTCAGACAAAAGACAAAATTAAGAATATAAACATATAAACTCAGAAAATGTACATAGCTGACTCAGTTTAATTCCTCTCAATGTTCTAGTGTGTTTTCTTATTGTAACTATTGTGTAGAGTTGCACACATTTCCTCCTCTAAGCCTGCTTGGCAACCTCTGTGAAAACCAAACACTTATTTACTCAATATAATCATGCCAAGGAAACTCCATTATTCTACCCACAGACCTTGCATCTGTATGCACATGTAGGTCCCTTTTGCACATAACAGGCAAAAGTAGTCCAGGAGGCAGGAAGAAAAAGTAAATATCACCCTTATACTGAGCAATTAAACAGTTACCCAGTGTTCAGCAATGCTTGCTGATGTAATCTGGCTTTGTACATCAAATATTGCAGTGTGCAAAGCGTGTTCATTCAGTTATGAATTCATGCTGAAGATGGCTTTTACAAGCATTGTTACATAGTCTTTCTAAAAATAGGTTGATGTTTGTCTGAAAGAATCCCTTAGGCACTTCTTTTGGTTATTGTGAACAGGGAATTTTAGCATATAGTTCAAAAGAAAATTAAAAATACTTTGGGGGATTTGAAGTCTTTATATGCTGATCCCTGTTCTGTTGTGGGCCTGAGTAACTGTTCCAAAAATACAGCAGTAGTATAAAATGTATGCTCAAAATATCTTGAGATGAGTAAACCCAATTGTTTAATGACCCATTGCTACAATTTCTTTCTTTTGAGGGGTAAAAATACAATGCTAAACACAAGGAATTTACAGAGATGCCAAAACTTTGTCCTAGTTTGACTCAGTAGTTAATTTTTTTTCAATAATAAAGCTATGGGGAACTTGGAAAAATGCAGTAATGTGTCCCTACATGTTCCCTTTTGAGTTTTATGTGTGTAAGTAGTGAATAATGACTGAGACACATGGGAAAGGAAGGATTGCCTTGGGAGCCTAATGGGAAATTGGTCATTTCTGTGAGTAGTAATGGTATTTGGAACCTAACTAACCCCTGAAGTCAGTTCTGGCCTGCCCCACATGAAGAGCATGAACTGGTTTTTAGGCTGTTTTCCTCCCTTTTTCTCACTTGTGTATGCAGGTGCAGAGTTTCCAGTAGAAGGAGCTGCATTTGATTTCTGAAATACCACTCGTGCTCAGTGTTCAGGCAGTGAAGTGTGAAAACCTCTGCAGGCAAATGCTCACGAAATAATGTTGGTGTTCAGTGGTTGAAGGGAATGGGAAGGAAAGCCTGACTGATGTGCAGTGTGTGAGGGCTGACAGTGCCTGCACTGATCCTCCCTTCAGCAGAGAAGGGTGGTCCTTGGCACAGCAGCAGAAACTGCTGAAGAGGAGATGGTGGCAGAGGTCAGGCACAATTTCAGTGCAGAAACTTGGCACTTGCTAAAAGTCTGTAGTGAATAGCCTTGGCTTTTTTCCCCCTAAATTTATGCTCTTTAAAACAGTCCTTTGCCTTTATGAGAAATAAGAAATTACTCCAAATGTAAAGCAGAATAAAATAGCTACAAATTGCCAATTAACATGTTTTGCCATTAATCTAAAGGTTGATTACTTTGAACCCCAGCCTGAATTTCAGAAGAGTTAATTATGTACCATTTTCTTTGCTAGGAGGATTATATTACAAAAATAAGGACAAGACAAGCTTTGGTGTGATTACAAGGGAAAGATGTATATTTGTAACCTAACAAGTAAAGTAAGAAGCCCCCTAAACCTGTCCAGATTTGTATTGAAGGCTGTGTTTTGGGCTCTGGTATGTGAACTGTTAAAATCTTCCCCAGAAATGTTTTGTTTCATTGCAGAGGTGGCTGTGTCACGTCAGCATGAGCTGATTTCTAGCAATCTTCTTGTAAATCATCTTTGCTTAGTAACTGTTTCAATCTACACATATTTTAATTGCAAAACTCAGTGTCCCCCAGATGAATCAGAACCTGTTAGGGCTGCTGCAGCTTGCTGGGGGTACAAGTGTAGTTTTCTCAACCACCTCATGCTGTTCCTGTCTTAGGTTCTAAGTCATTTCTGAGAAACACTGGATGAAGGCTTGGCTCAGCCTCTTCTCCACAGGCCTCAAGGAACAGATGCTCTTTTACTTCCCTGACATTTCCATTGGCTATTCTGGGATAACTGCAGGAGCTGAGTTGTTGGATTCCAATTCTCTTCATAGAGGGAGCTTTCCTCCAAGATGTCTGGTAGACAGTGTGTCATCTTCTGCAAGATACAAATAAGGGTCCAATTAAATTATCTTAAAGAAATGCATTCCTTTCTTAGGACAGGAAATCTGCTACCCTTCCCCTTCATTAGGGCCCTGAGCTGTGAAATCTGCTAGTGAGCTGTGTGTGAGCTGTGTGTGGATTATGGCTCTTGGAGAGGATGGTAAAGCTCTGCTCATGGTGGCAAGGATGAAGAAATGCATCCTGCAGCCTGCACCAGGCTAGGGGTGTATCACTGAGCTGTGCATGGGTTATGGCTCTTGGAGAGGATGTTAAAGCTCTGCTCATGGTGGCAAGGGTGAACAGTCACTAGGTAAAGATGATTTACAGGGGTGTATTCACTGAGCTGCTTGTGCATGGAGTGACTCACAGGAGTTGAGACAGCCATGAGCAGGTATCTGGTCTTGTCTGTGTAATACAAAACTGGTGCTTAATAGAGCATTTGATTTGTAAAGTGTGTGAGACTCCTGACAGCTGTAAAGGAGAGATTTTGAAAGATACTCTCAGCCTGGCTGCCATTCAGTTGATGAACTGAGGGTATTTTGTTCATGCTCCATGTGTTGGTATTTGTGCTTGAAACCTGGCAATAAACTGTAGGTGGATGTAAATTGCCAAGTTTTCTCTTGAAATGAGCTGATAGAATTTGGCTTTTGTGGTTGCATTTGTGATGTTGGGTTTGATTCTTGCCAGCAGTGCTCCTTTTCTTGGCTCAGTAACCATTTAATTTAAATAAAGGGCTGATGCATTCACTCTGAGGCGGCAAAATCTCTGTTCTGTAGGAAAATTGATGTCAGCCTGAGGTTCACAAATGGCTGGGATTTTGTCACCCATATCTAGGGGGATTCTGAAAAAACTGCCTTCTGCCAATAGGGCTCCCTTTCCATATAGAGGTCTGCATCCTTTGGTTGAACAGAGTGTATAAACCAAGGAAAATCTTCAGAAACATTGCTTTGACTCCTTCTCTTAACTGAATAAATTTATCACTGGGTTTGTTGTGTTTCTCTGCTCTGTTTTTCAAAGCAGTGAGCTGGGGAAAGAGGAGCACCTTCCTCAAGGGCCAGGCTCTGTGGCTGTTACTGCTGGGTAGACTGTGTTAACTCAAGGGGTGCTGCACAAAAGGGTTTTCTCTGGGTTTAGGTAATTTCTAGGGAAAAGGTGGGAAGCCCAGTGTCAGATTGCAGCAAGACTGCTTGTTTTGCTTTGCTTTGTTCTGTTTTGTTTTTAAGTGGAAAAGAAATGCAGATCTAAGACCTTCCAGCTTATTTTTCCTTTTTTCTTTTCTAACCATGACTAATTCTGGCTAGTTCAAACAAGAACATAATGAGCTACTAAAAATGTTAGAGCAGTGTGCCACTAATTAATGTTTCTGTGGGAATAGTTTAACCAGAAATGAGCATGTGTGTAAGTTTACTTAAACCATAAGGGAAATTTGGTTTGTGGTTTTGCTGTGCTCCCACGCTGCCTTCCTTTATCTGCCCCTTCGCAGCAAGAATTTTGCAGGTCACTATTTCACAGCTCCTTCCAGGAGACAGAGATTTCCAGGTGCCTGAACAAAGTAATGATTTTACCTGCAGTTTCATTTAACCACTTATGAAATGGTTGGGCAGAATCCCCAAATCACTCCAGTTGTAGAAATTTTCCTAGGTGAAGTGGAAGTATGAATTTGCACAGAGGAAATGAATTTATACCCTTGCAAGTAATGTGGGGGAAAAAAACCCACCAACCAACCAACCAACCAACAACTGTCAGTCTGATGCAATTTATAAAATATTTTTAGACATGATCAAGGAAAGCAAATGTTAAATGGAGGAATGCAAGTTAGCTGGCAGGAGCAGTGAGAATTAATCACTCAAAACCAGTGTTTCTAAAGGGATTTTATAAAAGCTAAATCTAGGCCTGGTTTGGTCTTACATTTTTCTTTCTGATTTCAAAGTAATCATCTCTGATAAATTTGCACAGTACATGGATTGGTTGATAAGGAGGTTGCATGTAGTTGCCTCCAGCATGTAGCTGGGCCCTTTTTAGAAAAAGGTGGTTTACTGTAGATAAATACGAGATTTTGTGTCTGAAAACAGAGAGTAAATTCTTCATATAAAGTGGGGTGTCTGTGTCCTGACAAATGGCTATTGGCAAAAATGATCTCTTAAACAGCACAGCAATTTAGAGTGACTTTCAGGGCTGTATTGAAGAGACCTGGGGAGATTCTTGCACAGCAGAACAGAAGCGCAGAGTGGTATCATCTTGGCTTGCTTTGGACATGGTACTTACAAGACTTGTAATGGGTTATTGCCTCCAGTTCTCATGCTTGATTTTTCAACAACTTTTTTAAAGCACAGAAAAAGTTTAGAGAAACCCCACTAAAATGCTCTAGATGCTGGAAAAAGTCCCCTAGGGAGAAGATTAGAGGGTGGAACAAAAAGGATTGAAACAGGCTTAATTGCAGCATGCTTCCACAGGAGGAAAATGTCTGCTTCCAAGGGACTTTTAATGTAGCTGAAATGCCTGGAGAAGGCATCATGAGCTGTGAGCTGCAGTTAGCCCAGAAGGGACAGGAGGCAGTGCTTTTGATGGTATGTGTGAATAACCATTAGAATGAGCTGAAAGAGAAATTAAAGCTTCCTTTTGCAGTTCCAAATTGTGATCCTCTCCTGGAGAATGTACTTAGTGAGGCACAAATCACTGAGGATCATCTGGGGGCAACAGCATGAAATTCTGCATCTTCTGGTGTAATGTGAGATGAGACAAATGACTTGGTTGTCTGTTAACCTCCTTAAATTCTATTGAACTGAAAATTACCATGTATTCTATTTTAAATATGTTACTTGGGATGGGTTTTTTAAAGTAATTCCAACTATTTTTGAAAACACCCCATATTTATTACATCTAGATCTGTTACATGAGATTATCCATAACAGTGGTATCTTCTGTAGTATTTTGAGTTTATTGGTGACTGTAATGTTCCTTAAACATATTGAGAGATGCTTGTTCTTTTCTTCCTCTCTTCTATATGCTCTTCACCCTTCCTTGGAGAATATTTGGGTCAGAGACTTTGCAGCTTGGAGATTACCAAGTTTCTTTTTAAAAATTGACTGTTTCTCTCTCATAAATCACATGCTCACTTTATTCAAGGGATTTGAAGATATCCCTGTGTTATGGCTAGGCACTTCTTGCTAACTGTATTCTAGAACTGAGTATAAATAAAATGCCATATTGCAAAGTTTTGGTGTTCTGTTTTGGCTGCTGGTGAGGGGAATTGTTGTGTAATCCTTTTGATGAGACTTCCACAAATGCGTATTCTGGTTTTAATCAAGGTGGTTTTTTTGAAGGTGGGGGAAACAAAACCAGAAGAGCGTGCCTAAACCTGCTAGTCTGGGTTGCAGTGTGTGTGCTTCCATCAGTTCTGATGCTGTGCTAAGCTGCCCATGTGTGCCTGCTTTCTCTAACTCCTGTGTTTAATCTTCAGATCTCTGATGGCCAAGGAGATGAGCGCTCAGAGTCCCCCTATGAGAGTGCTGATGAGACTCAGACTGAAGTGTCTATATCATCCAAAAAATCTGAGCGAGGAGTGGGAACAAAAAAAGAATATGTGTGTCAGGTGAGAGACCTTAGCTGGGCTGTGTTTCCTGAGCTTTCCTAGAAAAGGTCTTTTTAAATACAAAAATGACAATATTAGGCCTGAAACAGGTTTATCATGTGTGTCTGAGATGTCTGTTAGTGATGAGGTTGCCATGGCAGTAAATGGGATTCTTAATACCTAATTATTTTTTCTTGACCTCCAGTAAATGACTTGGCCTTTCTGCTTGAGTTTCCAGGTCTGTAAGATAAGCATAATTTGTAGCTCAGAAGAAGCACATGAGTGTTGCCAGGTGACTGGTCAGATGATGCAGAAGAGCTGCTGGTTTCTCTGTTAGCACAGAGGAGGAAGCCCAGCCCAGTGGGGTTTGCGCCCTGCCTGCAGCAGAGATGGCAGCACTGCCCTGCTCTGCTGTGCTGTGCTGTGCTGTGCAGGCAGGAAGCCACTGAAAGCAGAAGCCTTTCCTCACACTGCTCTAGAAGGGCTCTTAGGCTATCATCCAGATCAAATTTATTTCTGTGAGGCTGTGCAAGCAGCTACATTTACGCTTTTTGTACATAGTGGGAATAAGGTTGTATCTGTCTGTAAATGTTGGGTGATCCTTAAATTCTGCCAGCACTGTTGTTGGGTTCATTTTTAGTTATGCATGTGTCACTGCTAACCACTCAGACATAGAGGTATCATTGTGCCAACTGGACTGATGCCCTTTTACCAAGGAAAAGGAAAGGAAAGATGCTTTTTAACCCTACTCAGATGCATCAGTGTGCTCAGGGAATGTTTCTTACAGCTTTTTTTTTTTCTATTCCTTTTTTTTCTGTCAGGTTGTATTTACTCCTGAACCATGGTCTGAGAGGGATGTTTCTGGTGGTTTAATGATTCTGTTACCTGTTTCAACTTGAAGCCAGGGCATGTGACAATGCTTGTAAAATTACCTTTCACTTGTTAAATTTGATTTCAACAATGGGGAAAGATATTTTGAGGAGCAGTATATGAAAAGGAATAAAGAAAAGAGTTTTTTTCCACGTATGAACTTTTCTTTAACATTCAATGCCTTTGTGTTGTAAAAGCTGTGTGAAAAAACAGGTGATCTCCTGCTGTGTGAAGGACTTTGCTATCGAGCTTTTCATGTAAGCTGCCTTGGGCTCTCTGGAAGACCAGCAGGAAAATTCATTTGTAGTGAATGTACATCAGGCAAGTTTGTCCCTTTCTATTAATCAAAAAAAAAGTTATAGTTTTCCCATATATTGGTGTAGGATATCCTCCTGGACAGAGTATCCTCAGAGAACCTTTACTTATCCTTTGGGATGTGACAGGGTGGGAGTCCATAGAGTGCCACTAAGTGTGCCATGTTTTACAAAGTTCACCCTGTTTTCAGTGAGAACTCTCTTGCAAAGTGGCTAATTTAATCAGAATTCCATTGCCTTAATAACTGCAGATTGTTTGCTTTCTGAGTACAATTAGAGATGAGGTTTAAAGTCTGTCACGACTTAAGAAATTGTAGAAAAAAGAGCAGTGAACGAAACGTTTTAAGTTCTTTTTCAGTCCTTTGTGTGTCTGCATCAGTCTTGCTTTTCCTGTTAAAAGACTACCTTATTGCTATTAATTTCATTTGCTTTTAATCCTGTAATAACTGCTTGGAAGTTCTTAATCTCAAAACTTTACATAAGATTTGTGTTCTTGCTCATAAGCTCGTTTCAGTACATGCAGTAAACCTTGCTGGAACTACTGCTTCAAAATAAAACTGTTCCAGCTAGTCCAGAAAAAAGATTAGAGGATGGTTGTCTTTGGCTTGTGGTCCTGCTTCAAATTTCAGAAGACCACAGACAAGACCATCGTCCTATTCCATTGGTTTAAAAAAAAATTGAAAACTAAAAATTCCTACTTGTCCTGGCATTCTGAGACTTATAAAATCAGATTGGTGAGGCTTTGGGTGTTGTGTATGCCTCAACTGCAAATGGGTTTGCTTTATTTTATTTGTATCTGAGCAGATCAGTATTTAATACTGAAGAGCTAAAGTAAATAGATTGCTGCATCAAGTAATGCAATTGATTTGTTGAAAAAAACCTCCTCATACCACAAAAGCAGTTCCCTCATACATAACATGAATTTTAAACACCTCTCTCATGCATTTATGTGTTTGGATATTACATTTTGTTTATCATTTTGCCACTAGGTGTGCACACCTGTTTCGTGTGTAAGGAGAGAAAGGCAGATGTGAAACGCTGTGTTGTGTCTCACTGTGGCAAATTCTACCACGAAGCTTGTGTGAAAAAATTCCATCTCACTGTCTTCGAGAACAGGGGCTTTCGGTGTCCTCTCCACAGCTGCCTCAGTTGTCATGTTAGTAACCCCTCACATCCACGAATTTCAAAAGGTAGTTTCATTTTATGTTTTTATGGCTGATGAATTCATTTTATTTATGGCATGTTAAGGTAAAGAATGTGTTCATTTGAGAGCTGCTAGCTGCAGCTTTGTTAGGCATAAATGGACTGTCAGTTCATTCAGAATTTTTTAAAAAGTTGTAATAGAGTAAGTTTTAGACAGCTTTAGTATTTACCTTGTTTGTGCTCTTTTTTTAACTAGCTTTCAGTTAACCATAGTCAACCATGTTTTCTTCTCAAGAGAGAATGAAATCTAGAATGTATAATGATGAGGAGAGAGGCAAAGCAGTGAGGGCAGGACCTGAGAACGTACAAACACTGCAGCAGGGCTCGATGAACATGGAGACATTTTGATTCTGTGCAGGTTTTTAGCTTTGGGCAACATTTGCAGACAAAATTACATGACTCAGGAAGAGCTGGTTTATGCTGATATGCATAATTAAAGCTTTAAATTGGGAGTAAAAAGAACCTTTATAAATTCAGTATCGTTGCAAATACGCAAGCGTTGTAAACACAATGGCTGGGATTTCGTGTGTGTGTCGGGTGTCTCAGCACCTCTTCTTTGCTGAAATAACGAGTCAGTTTTGTCCCAGAGCACCTCAGCAGTGCTGTGCTTTGCCACACGTGTCCAGTGGTGCCCAGGGTGACCTGTGAGTTGGTGCTTTGCAGGGAAGATGATGCGCTGCGTGCGCTGCCCGGTCGCGTACCACGCCGGGGACGTTTGCATCGCGGCGGGGTGCGCCGTCATCGCCTCCAACAGCATCGTCTGCACCAACCACTTCACTGCCATGAAGGGCAAAAGCCACCACGCCCATGTCAATGTCAGCTGGTGCTTTGTGTGCTCCAAAGGTAAACAGCTGGGGAGGGAGCTCCTTCTGAAGTGTGGAGTCAAAGCATTTTGTTCTTCAGCTCAAGTGTTGTTGTTCTAATCTTGGTTCTAATTGTTCATAGCAAATCGTTAGAAATGTGGCATATTTAGTTAGGCTTTCTTAGCTTATGCTAGAATGTGAAGTTGGCTGCTTCAGGGTTTTAAATATCCTTTTTTTTTCAGAAATAATTTATTAAAGAATGTTTTTACTTGGGCTTTATCCAACAACCAGAAGTCCGGTTAATTCTTTACAAGAGACACTTAATGAGTATTTTTCTGTTCTTTCCCCTCTGCTCAATGTACTAAAGCTTTTTGTGTTTCTTTATTGCTAATATGTAATATTACACCATAAATATTTTAAGAGTTGCTTTTAGTTTAGCAGCAGACTGCAAATTGAATCAGTATTAGTTGTTGCCACTAATTAAGGGTGTTTTGTTTTATCTTGTGCAATAAATCTGTTCCTTATTGACAACCACAAAATGCATAGTGCTGATTAAACTTGTAGCAGTGAAACTTTACCTGATTTGTTAACAAATTAACATGCAGCATAGCAGCTTCTAAGCTGCAGCCGACTTTCCATTTAATAATTCGTGGAACAAACTAACAACCTTGTTCCTTCTGCCCCCCAAGGGTGGAAAAAAACCCAATCATAAGAGAAGTATGTTGTGGTTACAATTTTTCTTACCTAGAAATGTTAATATATATTAAAATTACATTAAACATATTGTAGTCATTAAAGTACAGCAAGGTAATTATAATTTGTGCATATTTCTGGCATTTTTATCACCAGCTTGCTTGTTATTTTGCATGTGTTACTAACCTGAGTCTGCCAGGCATTCAGATTAGTCAGGATCTTTTGGCTGTTGTACCCAGCTAAGTGAGGTGTGTATTTGTTATGGAGGGTCAGCATGTTTTAACCATTTATTTTCTAATTGAACCTACCACATGTGTGTCATTTCTAAGCTGTCTGGAAAGCAAAACTTAAACTTTGATCTTGATGTTTTCCAACCTTTTTTCGTGTTTCTGTGTCTGTGCAGGTGGCAGTTTGCTGTGCTGTGAGTCCTGCCCAGCAGCCTTTCATCCTGACTGCTTAAACATCGAAATGCCAGATGGGAGCTGGTACTGCAATGACTGCAGGGCGGGCAAGAAGCTCCATTTCCAGGATATTATTTGGGTTAAACTGGGAAATTACAGGTCTGATGAAGGAATTTGTTGTTTTACAGTACTGGCATGTTTAACTAAGGATCATACAACTGGTTGCTCCTGTAGGCCAGCCTTGCTGCACACTCATTTCTGACTCCTCTCTGAACTAGGGACCTCACCTCCTTGCAAGCTTCAGGTTCAAAGAGTTGCAGCTTTGCTGTT
Organism: Agelaius tricolor; assembly: GCF_023055355.1. Classification (NCBI taxonomy): domain Eukaryota; kingdom Metazoa; phylum Chordata; class Aves; order Passeriformes; family Icteridae; genus Agelaius; species Agelaius tricolor. The sequence goes on from NW_027269284.1 coordinate 6,069,873, forward strand.
GCTCCTGGCCAAGGCATTACCCATACAGAACTCCTCAAGTCTTCTGACTTCTGCCTCCAGTGTAGGAGCCTTCAACCCCTGTTTGTGTCAGAAATCTCTGCCAATAAATTGGTGTAACTGGAAATTGGCTAAATTACACCCTCACGGGCTGGGACATCAGTCACTCGGGTTGTTGGCATTCCACACTTGGATATGAGATCTGAGTGAGACAGAGGTGGCTGGGGGTTACCCTTGAAACATTAATAGGTGTTATCAACCTTCTCTTGATCTTTGACAATTACAGAAATTGCAGGTCTTGTAAAGATGATGGTTTTGCTACTCACACAGGGAGTCCTGTGTGTGTGCTTACCTTGCAGGCAGGTGAAGTCCCACAGATCTCAGTGTCAGGCTTTCCTTTTCTAGTCTTCTCTCACTCCCTACTAAGAGAGGGGGAAAAAAGAATTTTAAATCCTCTTGGATCTTGGAAATAATAATCAGTTACTGCTGTTTCGGGTGATTTTGTTAAACTGTCTCTTGCAGAAAGAGCTTGACTAAAATGCTGTATTTTTTTATTTGTACTTCTGTGCTAGATGGTGGCCTGCAGAAGTTTGCCATCCGAAAAACGTTCCCCCAAATATCCAGAAAATGAAGCATGAAATCGGAGAATTTCCTGTGTTTTTCTTTGGTTCTAAGGATTACTATTGGACGCACCAAGCACGGGTGTTCCCTTACATGGAGGGAGACAGAGGGAGTAGATACCAAGGGATCAAAGGAATTGGAAAAGTCTTCAAAAATGGTACACAGCTAAAAGTAAACAAAAATAATCCTGGGATACGCATGCTTTGCTTTCTTCACACATAGCCTTGGTTTTGAAATTTTGTTTTACAATGTTTAATTAAAGAAATTTGTGCTGTCCTGGGCAACAGTCACTGTCTTTGCATGAAAACATTATTTTAATGTCTTGTAAAAGACTGGCATCTAACTGAAATTTTATCTGATGATTTTTACTTTCTGGAAAGCTAAAAAAAAGACTAAGAGTGTAGACTCTTTCAGACTGGGAGACTGAAAGAGTAGAATTAATAACGTCTGTTAAGAACAGTAACACTCCAGAAGCATTGTTTGCACTCCAGAAGCATTGTTTGCAAGAAAGTCAAATGATGGGACTAAGAAGTAGACAGTGCTTTGTTTTAACACAGGTGGGAATGAGCAAGTGAGTGTGGGGGAGGGTAATCCTCTTTCTGGCATTTCTGTTGATGCTGCAATCTTTTCCAGCTTTGCAAGAAGCTGAAACTCGATTTCGAGAAATAAAACTACAGCGAGAAGCCAAAGAAACCCAGGAGAGTGAACGTAAACCTCCACCATACAAACATATTAAGGTAAAGTTTGAGGAAATGGGTACTCAAAGGTTTGAGCAGTGAGACAAGGTCAGGTTGTAATGATGATAACTGTCCTCTTACAGTCGTGAGATGGTGAAATTTTGCTTTCGTTGGAGTGGTGAAAAACCAAATTAGCAACCACTGTGTAACTCCTACAATAAAACTAACTGCTCTAAAGTCACATTTCCTCTATTTTAATGTATTTTCCAGGTGAACAAACCTTGTGGTAAAGTGCAGATCTACACTGCTGACATATCTGAGATTCCCAAGTGCAACTGCAAGCCCACAGACGAGAACCCGTGTGGCTTTGACTCGGAGTGCCTGAACCGGATGCTGATGTACGAGTGCCACCCCCAGGTGTGCCCGGCGGGCGAGCGCTGCCAGAACCAGTGCTTCACCAAGCGCCAGTACCCCGAGACAAAGATCATCAAAACTGATGGCAAAGGCTGGGGGCTGGTGGCCAAGAGGGACATCAAAAAGGTAGGAATTGTTCTTACCCTGCAGGGTGGCTGAGCTGCCGTGCTGTTGGTGGGTTTGGGATATACTTCACTAGTGATCCTTGGTGTCTTTCAGGGGGAGTTTGTCAATGAGTATGTGGGAGAGCTGATTGATGAAGAGGAGTGTATGGCAAGAATCAAATATGCACATGAAAATGACATCACCCACTTCTATATGCTTACTATTGATAAGGTAGGGTATTTGATGGTTTTTGCCATTATTTACTTACAGACTTATTTTGACCACCTTGGCAGGGCACTCTGCTACCTTTGATGTTCTACACTTTCACATACTCAGAGCATTGCATCTTCTGTGCCTGCTCTCTCCATTCTATATGTACATAATGAATCTTCTTAGTTCTGTGTTATGTGATAAATTACATATTAAGGTCTGTAGGTTGTGCTTTGTTGCTTGAAATGAAGTACAGTACTTACATGTACCTGTAAGTACAAAGTACTTACCTGCTTAGCCTTAAAATGAAGTTTGGGGAAATAGTATTGATCCAGTGGAAGGAATTGCAATCCTTTTACTAAAATTTCAACAACAGACAATAAAATTCTCACTTGAGAGAATGTGGAATAAAATTGTGAGGCTGTGTCCTATATAGGGCATTTAATCTTTTTTGTAGCCATCTGTCCCTTGCATTGTTTATGGCAAAACCAGGCTTGTGCTTTTGTAGAAACTCTTTTCTGAAAGCACTCTCTGTTAGTAGCCAGCCAACCCTCCACAAATTGATTCACAGCAAATTATTGCAGCAGATTAATTAACACAGCAGAATAATTCAGCACCTGTGCCTCTGTGCACACCTCTGAGTATTTTCTTCCTTGGGAGAAGGAGAAAGTGAAGAACCTGGACAGCAGGAGTTATAGATTATCTGTATTATATTGCTTCAGTCCCCAGACAGATAGTTAGGAGAAAAACAAGAGCTGGCTGCCAGTCCTGCAATTTTTTCAGTCCCAACCACCATTCTTTTTCCCAAGGCTCTTGCTCTGTATTTCCACAGCTACTGTTTCCATGAATCCTGTAACTGAGGAGCTCTGCACAGGAGTTACCACCACAGCATGGTGACACCACATTTCTCTGAACACTTAAAGTTTCTCACTCCTCTGCTAGATTGACAATACAACATCAGTGTGTTAAACATCTGAACTGAACATGTGTTTGACTCCTGCTGTCATTAACAAATGCTCATTGTGGGTCTGCCTGAACTGCCAGTGCCATTATGAGGCTGAGCTGTCCATGCAGTGAAGTGTGTGCACAGGGGCATGACATTATAATGTGCATTATAAAAATCAGCTAGAAGGAAACTATAATAATACTTCATAAGTAAGCAAAGCCTTCTAAAGCAGCTCTGCAAAGAAACAGTTCTGACAATTTCAAGCTTTATTTTATTTTGTTAATGTCTCGTATATTTCGTGGAGATAGAAATTTAAGAGCAATTGTTTGTAGGAATGGGATGGTTTTAGCTTACCAAGAGCTTGTTTGCATTTAAACTAGGCTTATTTGGGGAAAGAAATCTTGTGAGAAACTGGTAATCTCTGGAAATAGTCATGTATTTTGTAAATGCCATAAAGTACCCTACTTGCAAATGCCTCACAGCTCCATGAATGCCAAGTAAAAGGACTGAGTCTGAGTTTTGAAGCTTCCTGGGGAAGAGGGTTCCTTGACATGCCCACCATAATGCTCACAAGAACACTTATCCTGCCCTGTGGCTGTGATGGGTGCTGGGAGAATGTGAGCTAGAACATGAGTATTGCTTTGGGAGTGTCCCATTCCAGACCCTGTGGGACACTACAGTTATCAATACAACATGTACCAGCAGCTGGCCTGTGTGCTCTGGGTGGCAACACCATGTCAGCTCTGAATGCAGCTACTGAAATCACTTGTGGATGATTTTTATGGTTTTTTGTGAGGGGGAGAGGAAAACCCTTCAGTTTGTTGCTGGTTTGTTCTCCAGGACCGAATTATTGATGCTGGCCCCAAAGGAAACTACTCCCGGTTCATGAACCACAGCTGCCAACCAAACTGTGAGACCCTGAAGTGGACAGTGAATGGGGACACTCGTGTGGGGCTCTTTGCTGTGTGTGACATTCCTGCAGGTACCTCAGCTCAGCTGCCTTTGCTTTCATCCTCTCACTTAAACCTTTTGTGCATTTGTTGGTGGGACAGTCATGGTTTAACTGATCCAGTGCAAATATTTTTGTAGAGGACTCAGCACACAAGAGGAGATGCTTTGTGATCTTTGTGATCACTAAAAATCTTTTTGATTTTTACTGTTTTTTAACTGTGAGTCCCATGGCTGCTTTTTGTTCCTTGTATCCTTAGCAACTTTGTGTTTTGGAGCTCTCAAATACATAACAAGAACATAATAAACTTAAGGAGTGGATGTAGGAGGCTGTTCAGAAATATCTGTTTTCTGGTTTGTGTACACACATACCTATCTATCTATAGCTATATCTAGCTGGATAGATGGATGGATATAATATGTGTGAAGGCCAAACACAAACACAGTTTTGTGTAGTCAAACAAATTTATTTTAAAATGTAATTGCATAAGATATCACGATATATGGGCATCTAGTTAATCATTGTCAGTGCTTATAAGCAGTAAAGAGAGGGAACATCCTATGATAATACATCAGCAAACAAGTCCAGACCAGCAGACAGATAGCAGCAGCTGTATTTGTTTGCAGTAATTTTGATAAAATTTGTTACCTTGTCCTTTTTACACTCAGGGACGGAGCTGACTTTTAATTACAACCTTGACTGTCTGGGCAATGAAAAAACAGTCTGCAAATGTGGTGCCCCAAACTGCAGTGGATTTCTTGGGGACAGACCAAAGGCAAGTAATATATCAACTAATACATCAAGAGATTTTGACAGTCTTGTCAGGGGAAGGGTTGTAGAAGCTTCAGACTGACTAAGAATGTGCCTAACTGTGGCCAGTGAGATTATTCTGACATTCTAGTTTATATTTCCTCATTTAAACCTTACAGTATGATTATTTTGCTAAGATTCAATTTAAAAAATTCATTTGAACTGAACAATAAAAAATGTGAGTTTTGAATGTGGAAAAAAAATTACCAAAGTGTATCAAGAAATGATCTGTATGAATCCTGTCCAGGTTAGTTTGAAACCTGTAATCCAGCAGAAGTTGATGGAGCTTCCTGAAGGGCTGGCATAGGAGTGTGGGGGAGGGCACAAGTACCACCTGTGGATGTTGAAAAGCTGCATTTCCTCTGGTCCTTCACACTGCTCAGGACCAGCCACTTCAGAGGGTGGGCTGGGAATCTTCAGAACCCACACAGCTGGTTTTTGTTAAGAGATGGACTTCAATGAGTTTTCATATAAGCCTGTGAACATTTACACAGACAACCATGAAGAAATTCAGTGTCACAGTTTAGTTTTATGGGTCTGTCTTCATTGGTAGATAGAATGGGCTAATTTAAAAGAAAGTAGATAGTGATTACTGGGGTGAGAGGGAGGGAATGATGGTAGAGATGTTGAAAAATCATCCAACATTTTATATGATTTGGTGAAGGAGAGTTAAAGTGCAAGCAGCACTTGAAAGCTGCTTCTGTGCATGCAGCACAGAATTGAAGTCAGATTGAAATAGGGATAAGGTTTGGTACATTCTTTCTGTCATTAACTACATTTCCTGAAGTTCTGCTGTCTGTTCCTTAAAGAAAAATGGGGGCAGGTTTTAGTAATTCCAGCATGAGTATTCACAACTGGAAGAGAAAAATGGATATTGAAGCAATTGGTGGTGCAAGTACATAATGAGGGTAAATTAGCCACAAGTAGATTAGACTGGAAATTGGAAGACCTTTTGTCAGTGACAAGAAAAGGAAGGGTTTTTTGCAGTAGGAGGGTCCTGTAGGGAGAAGATCTGGTTTCAGGATGACTTTTCTCAAGGGTCAGTGTAGGTTTTTTGTCAGCACAGATCAGTAGAGTGAAGCACTGGGCAGGTCTGCCCCAAGTCAGGTTCTTGACTGTGTGCACAGTCTGCCAGGTGTGCCCAGAGCTTGGCAGGGTTGTGTAACGTTTTTCCTTTGCAAAACTGGCATTTACAGATTTATATCCTACTCTTTTAGAATTCTTCCACTAATGCCTCAGAAGAAAAAGGCAAAAAGACCAAAAAGAGAACACGGAGACGCAGAACGAAAAATGAAGGGAAGAAAGAATCTGAAGATGATTGTTTCCGTTGTGGTGATGGAGGCCAGCTGGTGCTGTGTGACAGGAAATCTTGTACTAAAGCTTATCATCTCTCCTGCCTTGGTTTGGTGAAACGTCCTTTTGGTGAGTCTTACACTGGAATAAATAACTTGTGCAGGTACCTCAGTTATTGCACTGAAATCTTGTCAGGGCTGTCATCCTGAAAACAGTGGGTTTGTATGGCAGGAATTTCACTTGTGCATCATGTGGAGCAGCTCCTCTTGGATTTGAAGACAAAATGGTGGCCTCCTCCTGCCTCTCTGGCAAATGAGGCATTTCTTTTACAGATGTAGGTAATTGAGCACATCACCTGGTAGGAGCACCATGGCCCTGCCACAGGACAGTTGATTATATCTAAGAAATGCATGAAGCCCTTTGAGTTCAAGCCAGAAGAGCAACAGCAGCTTCTGAAAGAAGGCAAGTAGGGAAATTAAGAGCAGCAGACAGCAGGCTGCAGTTCCAGATATCACAGGAGGTACCTGGTTCCAGTCAGCCATGGCAGGTGAGATGTGAGGAAGGGAAGCAGGCAAAGCCTGTTATCCCAGAAACAAGTAAAACAAGGACTGGTAAGGTATGCTGGGGCAAAAGAGCAGCTGTAAGTGAAGCACGCCTGTCATTCCTGAGCAGGACTGGCAACAGACAGGGGACTGCAGTGAGACTGGATGTTTGGATGCTCTGCCAGCCTGTGAGTCCTGTAAAATGCTATTGAGTGAAGCCTGAGTCATTTCTTCTAGCTGGAGCTGACTGCTGTGTTTGAATGAGAGTGTGTCAAGTCTGCTCCTTGCAGCTGCCAGCTGAGCTTTAGAAGTATGATGTGGCATTCTGGGTGTTGAGATCAGCCCTGGTAGCTGCTGTCATTTGCTTTGTCAGGAAAGCTGTGCCTTGTTCAGCTGCTCAACACAAAACCCCTTGAGGAGATGATGCTGTGTTTTACTCCCCACTAATGGGCTCTTTGGTTTTGATTGCAGGGAAGTGGGAGTGTCCTTGGCACCACTGTGATGTTTGTGGCAAACCTTCTGTTTCTTTCTGCCACTTCTGCCCAAACTCTTTCTGCAAGGAGCACCAAGACAGGACAGTGCTAAATTCCACCTTGAATGGACAGTTATGCTGCTCTGAACACGTTCTTGGGGTGGATTCTGTGGAAACTCAGAAGACTGAGAAACCCCGCAAAAAACTGAACAAGTTCAAGCCCAGGAGAAAGAGGAACAGATGGATGAGAGCTGAATGCAAATAGTCATGAACTGCAGTTTCTACTGCTAACACTATCTTGTAGATAAGTTGTGAATATGACCAGGGAAGGACACAATTTTACGTATATTCTGTAAAGGTTACAATGGGGGTGGGGGGGGATTTTTTTGTTTTGTTTTTTTTATAAATCCACTGAGCCAACCACAGCAGTCTTCTGCTGCTTCTGCACTGATAACGAACTGCATAGTTCAGCAAACTTCAGGACAAACCAAACTTATTACTCAGCATTACAGTTACACTTGAATTGTTACGAATGTAAAATGTTCCCTCCAAAATACTTTGCAGGTTGGAGGTAGGTTAAAATCAAACCAGGTAGGCGTAAACATAGTTTTTTGAGATAGTATTTGTCAACCAACAGATGTTTAAAATAGTATATCCTTGAAAGAAGTTGTTAGTTCTCAAGTCCTTTTGAGTAAGAAATGGCTTGGTCTGTGGTCCCAATGAGATTTGCTTGCCTTGTGTGTTTCTGAGCAGGTGCTTGAATGCCAGGTGTGTCCCTCACTACAGCCACACTACAGCAATTGGTTTGTGCTCTCCAAAAATTATTCTTAGCAATCATGACCATAAATATCCTTCCACCAAGAAATGTGGTGCGTGGTGGGAAAGGCACGCCCTGTACCAGAGAGGAGGAATCTGACTTTGTGAGAGATTTTTTTCTATACTGTTTTTTCCTGTATTTCATCCCAGCAAAAGATGAAGTTACTTGATCTTGCAGAGCTCTGCAGGTCTGGGCTTAAATGGATATTGTCTTGCAATCTAGGCCCAGGACTTAAAAGGATATTGTCTTGCAATCTAGGCCCAATACTTCAGGAGTTTTGTGTCTTAATAAAAAGAAACCTTTCAAAAGCTATTACTTGGAAAAAATTACTTGCTTGTTTGGTTTTTTTTTTCTCAATGGCAGGTAAAACGCAGAGGCAAACTTTTCTTTGGAATGCTTGGAGTCCAAGCATTTCAACTTTGTGATAATGCAAGAAATGCCCAAAAACGAGCAAAACTACCCCCATGAATGAAACAGAAAGCGAAACTTGACTAAAGTGTAAAAACTAAATTCAAAACAAGTAAAAGTTAAATAGATTTTTGAAGCAGCATGTAAGAATTTTGATGTGAAATTTAGCCTTACTCTGTTCCTTTGCAGAAACTGGCTATTTGACAGACTGAATTTTTTTGTTCCATTTCTAGGAGCTCTGCTCTTGACTAACCTGTCACCACTGGGTTGTGTCAGCAAAGCTGTTTTGAATTCCTCACCCCCATTAGCATGGGTGACTCACAGTGAGGTGAACATACAACACTTACTATTGACAGAAATCATGCTGGAACTAGGAAAAAACAGTAAAGAGAAACATCTGTGCCAGTTTTCCTCCCAGTGCACATCCTTGCTGTGTGATCAGGCAGCATCCCAAGCACATTTTGATTTTTGCCATTGTGACCCACCCTCCATAAGCACCTCCATGTCCACTGAGCCATTTGTGTATGTTCTAGCTTAGTTTGCCCTTCATAGTGCAGGAACTCTGTGTAGCCCTTTTGAAAATGAAGCCTTGCTGTATCATGGAAGTGTATGGTTTTTTCCCAAGGTATTTCTTCAGGATTTGATTTAGTTCTTGGAATTGCCAAAACCCCCATTTATTCCCAACATGTAAAAAGTCTGGTTTTATTAGAAGATACTAATTGAAAGAGGTTATAAATGTTGCATTGCCCTATGCTGAACACTTTGGTTTCTGTTTTGTGACCAAAATGCTTTGTTTTTTGAATCAGTTTTTATAAACACTGTTGGAAGGTTAATTTTTTTTTTTAAATAATTTTGAAGAAATAGCAGAGTTCAAAATCAGGGGAAGTGTTACATGTTTGCATATTTTGAAATGGTATGCCAAGCCTTGCACTCAAGTTAAAATTCAAGATTCTTTAATTGATTTTGAGGGAAACTTTCTCTGCCATGGGGCTGAAGAACAGTCCTGTGCATAAAATTAAAACCAAAAAAAAAAGTTATTATGGATGCTTCTTTAATATTGGGTTTCAAGGGAAGGAAAATGAGGTCAAGTAGTAAAGCAGAAATATTTTCCTCATTGCTTTAAAACAAAATGAAGGAATTTGATGTCATTGGGACAACTCTTTGAATACTATACCATGTAAGGAAGGCTTTGTAAGAATACCTTTAAATAAGTTATTATAAAATTTTTCCTTTACATTCCATTGCTTTCATAATTTGTTAATTTTTTTTTAGTTGTTTTGTTGCTTTTTCCTCTCCATGTGTAACAGCTCTGTCACTGTGGAACTGTGATGCCCCAGGTCCCAGGAGGCACAGCCTGCAGTGCCAGCAGCCCTGGGCTCTCAGGGGGCTCCCCAGCCCATCCAGCAGAGCAGGATGCAGGACAGACACCCCTTCTGTCTGTCTGTCTGTCTGTCTGTGGGGACAGAGGGACTGTTCCACAAACAGATCTGAGCCAGGGGCTGTTTGTCCTTCTGCTGCTTCTACCTCTCCCCGCTCTGCATTGCTGGGGCTGCAGACCTGGAGGGCGCTCTGGGAATTCCTTCCTGGGCAGGAATGTGGATCAAATTCTCTCTCCTTGATGCCCACTGGCCATGGGACCCCCTGAGCTCAGCTCAGGCACTCAGGTGGGATCTGGCAGAGTTTTGGTTTCTGTACCAGGACAGGTGGGGTTTAGGTGCAGTGTAATGAAGGCTTCTGTACCTTTGCTCTGCAGCCTGGGAAAACAGGCTGAAGTTATGTTTAAGAAAGAAGACAGAAGAAAAGTTGTGACATTGTTTTCCTTCTCCCACTGTTCAAATCCAAGGTAAAACAATCCTTAAGACTTGAGCTTTCTCATGATGCAACTCAGTACTTTTTAGCATTCAGCAACTTGAAGGATTTTCTGCTATAAATTAATCTAAACAACATTAACTTTGGCATATTATGTGGCCTTAAATGATGTTCTTTGTGTCTTGCCCATCAAAGTAGCAAAATGTCTTTCCTTTTTTAGCAAAAGCTGATACATGACAGCCAATTTCAGAATTTGTTGTTCTTTTATCACATGAGCAAGCATGGAAGCAATTTTCAGTTGAGTATGTTAGATGTATTTTCATACAACCTAGGAAAAGTAATCAGAGTAAATGTCTGTTTTGTTCAATAGCTTTGTGTTCATGGTCAGGTTTTAGGAGGTTTTTTATTTGAATTACTTGGAAAAGCAAAATATCTTGAAAGACGTATTAATGGGATTTTTCCACATTGTTGAGTCTCATTATTCCATGTCTGACTGCTTGAGAAACTTCAATGTCTTATTAAATGTTGAATTTTATTCCTAGTTATTTGAGAAGTTGCTAAGTCTCTTTTGTAAAACAGCTCTATGTGCTTACTTTGGCACCTTTTTTTTTTTTTTCTTGAAAGAAAAAGTGGAATTGATACATACTGAGCAAGCATGGTTTGGCAGTGAGGGAGCAGGGCTTTGTTCTCTCATAGGGAAAACTTGCACTTCAGGCCTTCCTAAGAGATGCCCTGGAAATGCTGTTTTATGCTTCCACAGAGGTGATAATGATTGTGCTGTGGCTGTTTTCACATTCTTGCTTGTCACAGGACTGCTGACATTTCTTCCAGTCCAGTTTTTCCAGTGCTGCTCTCTTGCTCATAATTTTACAGGCTTTTGTGCCACTGAGCTGGGGCTACCCAGCCCAGCCAGCTCTGCTCCCTCAGGGTCCTTTTGCTGTCACAAATGCTGGTCCTGCTTGCTCAGGTCTGAGTTTGACTCTTTGGCTTTTTCAGACAGGTTTTTTTGGGTCTGGTTTGGCTTCACCTGTGGGGTCTCCCACGTGTGACAGCAGCTACAATTTTTTAAAAAGCATTTCAGAGATCTGCTTTGGTGCTGGTGGCTGATGCTTCTGCTGAGGTCACCTGGTGCTGTGCATCAGGATTGTGTCCCTGTGCTGCTCTGGGGGAAAGCACAGCCTTGGCCAGGGGGAAGCTTCTTGTCTCTCCTACATCAGCAGTGGGAGAGGCTGCATGGAGCTCTGCTGGGCACTGGGGAGGGCTGTGGGAACCACCCCTCTTGCTGCTGATCCAGAGCAGAATCACAGAATGGTGTGGGGTGGAAGGGACCTTAAAGACCTTCCACTTCCACCCCCCTTCCCCTGGACCAGGCTGCTCCAGGCCCCATCCAACCTGGCCTTGAAAACTGCCAGGGATGAGCAGCCACAGCTCCTCTGGGCACCCACAATGGCTGATGTCCCACTCTTGCACCCAATTCCTCACCTGATGGAGATCAGAGAACTGATATATTCCATAAATTCTTTTAAACACTTTTAACACCTTCCCTGGGGAGAGAATGAGCAGCTGAGGGCAGGAACACTCAACCCCCCACAGCTGGGTTCCTTCAGCCATCTCTGCTGCTGTAAGATTCAGAGAGAAGTAACACCTGCCACCACCTCTGTGCAGAGCCATTTAAAATCGTGGATCTTCAGACAGAGATACTGTTTTTACTGGCCATGGAGAGCTGCTGAAGCACAGCACTGGCACAGAGGATCACAGGTGGCTGGGCTGGGTTCACACAGTGGGAATGTCACTGCAGCAGGAAAAGGAAAACAAGGTGGGAAGGTTAAGAGGCCACAGGTACTGGTTTCATGGAGCAGCTGACACTGGCTCCAGTACAGGTGATGTTGAATTTTTTCTGGGCATTTCTGACTGCCTGGGATGCTGGCTAAGAGAAAAACTTAACAGGGGACACAGAGCAAACAACAAGAGACAACCAGCCACACACAGGAATCATCTCTGGCAAATACAAATCACATTAGTTTAACCAGATGGTTACACTGGGCTGGGTGCACAGAGGAGGGCTTGGGGTGCCACAGCAAACAGGTACAAACCACTCTGCTGCTCTCCTGGGTGAGGGATGCAGTGCCAGGACCAGGGACACAACTTTGCCCAGGCATTTGGGCAGGGGTCCCCTACAGCCCCTCTCCTCAGCATGCAGAAAGGGGCAGGGCATTCTCTGTGCCTGCACCATGCTGCTCCTTTGTAGCTCCACCCTGAGGCCACCTGGCAGCAGGAAACAAAAGGGACTTTTGTCCAGGAATCAACCATTTCTTTAGTTGCATGTTTGTACACAGCTTAAAGGAAGGGGAGAGCTTTAGGATCCCTTCCCTTGACTTGTGCTTATACTAAAATTTTTATTTTGTTCCCCATTTTGAGAATGGGGAACAAAATAAAAAATTGCATATTATCAAAAGGAGGTGTACTCATGTTAGTTTGTGCTTGGGTGGAAACAAGTGTTGTATCAAAGGGACCTCAATAACTGGAACAATAACCTCAATAGAGCAGCACTCTGTTGAGCTGACTTAAAATGGAGAAACAGATAGGATTGATTGCTTTTGGGGGCTTTTTCCCCCCTGACGAAAAGAGAAAAGTATTTATGAAGGAAAGTATTTGTGAAGGAAGCTGGGAATTGGAAAGGGAAGACTTTTCCCACCAGCCCAGTGCAGCAGAGCAGGGAGATGAGTTGGTTTGCACAAGGAGCCACAACTCAAAAACTGAGTTTTATTCCCCAGCACTGACTTAAGCTGTACAGAAGTAGGTTGCTCGTGGTTGAACACCTTGCCCAGAGGTGGAAGCAGAGGCTGCTGGCCCTGGCAGAGCTACCAGCCAGCATAGACGGGCTCCGTGTGCTCCGTGTGCTCCGTGCCCCCGTAGGAGCCGGGCCCCGAGCCCCAGGGCAGAAGCGGCGACTTCAGGGAGCTCCTGCCGTGCTCCCATCGCCTCCTCAGGATTATCAGAAACACAACGAGGATTCCACCTGGAAAGAAAGGAAGGAATGGTAGTTACTCACAGATGGGAAGGTAAAGTGTCAGGTGATGTTTGCTCCAAGGGTTCTCAGCTCAGGTATTCTCTTCTGGTAAAATAAGGAGTTTTTTCCTCCTACATACTCTGTCCCTCTCCAAAAATAGGGGGAAAAAAAGGTTCCACTAGCACTGATAACAGCTTCAGCAGTTCAGCTTAGCTCTGCAAGGAATAATGACAAGTTTTATGAAATAATTCAGTAACTTGCTTTCCTACTCCCATTTTCTCTCTGGAACTGTTTTCCACTTGGCATCTTATTCACTGCAAACCCCACCAAAAGGATCTTGTTGAGAAATTCATTTGCTCTGTGCAGCACTCACACTGAAGCACAAGAAGTAACTAACCTAGATTAACTCTGAGTCTAGACTGAGATCAGGGCTGTCAGGAAAAATTACTTTTGGATTGGGCATAGACATGGAAGTAATTGGCAAATCTCAAGTGGTGCAACATTCTGTTCGTTTGTTTCTGGCAGAAGCATCATCCGAGAAAACTGATCTGAACAGAAGAGCACAAATCTGTCTGTGTGATGCAATATGGCCAGACAAATACACCCAAATTTCAGTTGTGTGAGCAGACAGCCTCATGGTAAACACTTGATCTGTGAGACCAGCCGTGAAAAACTCGCGGGTTCCTGCGTGGGCTCCTTCCTTCCCCCTCTCTGCTGCAAGCTCTGGGAGAGGCAGGAATGCTGTTCCCTGACCCTCAGACTTGTTTATCACAAATGCTGCTTAATGGGCCATTGTCCCTCTCTGGGCAGTCTTTTCATATCCTCCAGTTCAATCTACTTTTTCAAATTACCACTCGCTTCAGATGGCATCTGCTTTGGCAGATTTTTGGACAACAGCCTGGCATGAGTGGAGAGGGGTCAGTGGAGAACCTTTCTCATGGCTCCAAGCCACAGCTTGTGAGAACAGCCCTCATCTGCTCCCCCAGGCACTCCAGCCCCATGGGGACAGCACTCAGGGTGCTGCTGGAGCTCCTGCAGACCCTGCTGTCCTTGTCCCCTCCTCACTGCAAGAGACAAATGTGATGGGAACACACATCTTGTTGGAGAAGCAGCTTTGCAGTGTGTCTTGTAACACATGCATTTAACCTCTCCTCTCTCCTTTTAACAACAGCCAGCCAAGTGGAGTCTTCAGGAAGCACATGAAAGTCTTCATGGGTCTTCAGGAAGCACATAAAATACACTTGAAACACAGAAACTGTGAATGTGAGGCTTGTTGGATATTCTTTATCCTCTGATGCCTTACTCATCTCTATGACTTGGCTCTCTTGACACAAGATTCTCATCTCTGGTAGTGTAAGTGGGACTTAGGGATTTCTCTTCATCTCTCTGGGCACAGGAGACAGATTTCTCCTCCCAGCTTCCTCATCTGCCCTTCTTGCAATCCACAGCACTAATAGCTGCTCATTTTCATCATAACTCTCTAATTAAACCTCCCCCCAACTTTGATTAAAAACGAGATAACTCTATTTTTCCCTTTCCTAAGACTAAAAATGCATACACATTGTTTTGGAATGATTATTCATGGTGCAGATTCCCATTTGAAAAGCTCACCCACTCATTAGCTTGCCCCAGTGAGCTGATTCACAGCAGGTGGCATCTGGAGGGATGCTCCCCACACTCAGCAGCTCCTGACTCTTGGATACAAGGAACATTTGGCATCAGTGCAACAGCACTGTATGAGCCAGCAGCTCCCCATCCTGCTGAATGCTGTGGCATGACTTAAGGCAGGAATGCTTTCAGGAAACACACCAAAAGGAATTTGTCCTTTTTCTTACTTTGGTGCAGCCAAGGAATCCCTGTTTGAGGGTCCACACACATCCCTGCTTCCCAGGGACAAACAACAAGCATTCAGCACTGTGCCACCTTCCTTCAGAGCCAGGGGCAGCACTGGCACTTGTGCCACCTTCCTTCAGAGCCAGGGGCAGCACTGGCACTTGTGCCACCTTCCTTCAGAGCCAGGGACACGATTGGCACTTGTGCCACCTTCCTTCAGAGCCAGGGATGGGACTGGCACTGAGAGCAGCCAGAAGGACTTTCATTAAAATCCAGAAACACAGAGCACACCACCCAGAGAGTGCCTGGTTTAACACAGCTGCAGAGGGGACCCAGACTGACCTGCTGAGAAGGTGGCCAGGACAATGACCGTGGCAGGGGTCAGCTGGCAGGAGTCCCCTGCCTTGTACAGGAACAGCTCCATGCAGTAGGTGGGCTCCACGCTGCCCTGGGGGCAGAAGGCATCAGGGGGGCACTTCACTGGCTTCACATCTGGGCTCTGCCCAAGAGAAGAAGTAAATCAGCACCAGCAAACTGCAGAAGGTGACCAGGGCAAAGGGAGGTGACATTTTAGCATTGGAGGGGGGAAAAAGATAAATGAAGGAATGACCCTGCCATCATTAAATCCAGCCCTGTCTGCCCCTGCAGTGCTGGAGTGTGGGGAGGAGCAGAAGGTGTTGTTACACATCAAGTCTGTACCTCAAACCCCTCGTTAATGCATACAGCATCCCCTCATACCCCAGTCAGAGCAGGCAGCTCCAGGCACACTCCTGGAGTCATTTTAATCATCTCCCTGCCTCAGAGCCCTGTCTATGTTTAAGAGAAAAGAAGCTCAGATTACAAGAAAAAAGGCAGTGTTAATTGAAGGGTATTTAGCTAGTGTGGGACAGCTCTGGCCAGCACAGGCTGTCCCAGCTGCTCACAGGGGACTCACAGGGCAGTAGTGATTTTCTGGGCACAGCTCACAGCTCTCCTTGCCCCGCTGCAGTTGGTACTCTCCTGTCCTGCAGGCCTTGCATCTGTTGTCACTGGCACCTTTGAATGTGCCTGAACAGCAAATAAGCACAATATTAAGATTTGAGACTAACCCCCAGGACCTTTGCAATTGTATATGGATGAATCAGCTTTCAAAGCCACGGGGAGAAGGAGCATTAAGTGCTCATGTGCATAACAAAAGCTGAGCCTGGACTTTGGTCCCGGTTTGGTGGCAAAAAATCAGAGCAGAACAAACAGGGACAGAGGGACTAAAGAATATTTGGGGTCAGACCTTGGCAAACAAAGCAGTGTGAGCAGGAGTACGTGGGAGAAGGGTTTAGCAGTGAGTTCTGGCTTTAATGTAGGGGAAGATGGGAGCTGGAGGTCAGCACTGTTCCATCCTCTCCAATTCTGGATTCAAACACCTTTTCCAGCTGTTTGAAACTTGCTGAGCAGACTTCAAAGCACAGCTCAGTTTCCCAAGCTTTGTGGGAGAGACAGGTCACAGAAGTTCCAAGTCTCACAGTGGTAAAATGCTTTCCTGCAATGTTTAAAATGCAGCTGGGCTGTGAGACACCCCCGGGGCTGTGTCCAGGGAGGCTGGTCCCTGCCATGGGGGTGGCTGAGTGTCCTGCCCAGCCCTGCCAGCCCAGATGAGGCAGCCTGGGGTGTTTCAGACAGCACAGGAGGGAGCTTGGCCATTCCCTCACATCCCCTCCCCGTGTCCCTTTGCCCCAGGCTGCCCCTGCAGAAAATCCATCTCTGACAGCAAGGCTGGGCTT
Organism: Agelaius tricolor; assembly: GCF_023055355.1. NCBI lineage: Eukaryota > Metazoa > Chordata > Aves > Passeriformes > Icteridae > Agelaius > Agelaius tricolor. Next base: position 6,086,543 of record NW_027269284.1, read on the forward strand.
TCCTCAGCAAGGCCACCACCACGGGCAGAGATGCCCTTTGCTGGAGCTGGTACCAGCTGTGGATTTGGGCTCCCTGGCGTGCCAGGGACCAGCTCAGCCCCAAGGCATTCATGAACCAGCCTGGCACAGCGCAGCCTCCACCAGCATCCAGACAAACCCCCTGGCACATCCTTCACGCCAGGGCCCAGCTCTGCCCGCAGGGTCAGCTGAGATGGGTCTGGAACGAGCCTGGAGCTGGAGCTGTGTTCCCCTTGGGCACAGCCTCCCCCTTACCTGCCGGGCAGGTCTCACACGTCTCCGCTGCCTCCTGAGGCGCCTCCTGTCCCCCGGGGCAGGGCTGGCAGCCGGAGCAGCCGCTGGTGCTGCAGGGAGAGGAGCAGGACACGCTGTGGGATCAGCACTGCCCAGCCCACCAAAGCCTGCTCTGACAGCCTAGAGGCTCCAGGAACCTTTGCTGTGCTGTGGGTGTCTGTCTGTCTGCAGTGCAGTTTGTCACACAGAATGGTCTAGTTGGAAGGGACCTCAAGTATAGGGGGCTAGAACATAGAATGCAATCTTACCCCCTAAAGAGTTGCAGCTGGGTTAATTATTAAGGATTAGGAGCGGGCCTGATGTTAACAGGCCACACCTGTAGCCAATAAGAAGAGTGTTATAAAAGAGAGGATTGGTTGGCTGAGGGGAACTGGAGTCAGTGCCTAGAGGAGCTGCCTACAAGAAACATCGAGGAGGTACAAAACTCTGGCAATATGGAACCCTTGCAATGTAAAGACAACGGAACTTTTGTAATACAATGACAACAAATGGTGACCCCGATGTGATTTGAGAGAAATGACCCTGTAGATTTGGGACTAAACTATATAACCCTGTGGATTTAGGATGATCCCATGGATTTAGGGAAAAAGGACTCAACTATATGACCCTGTGGATTCAGGACTAAACTCTGTGACCCCATAGATTCGGGATGACCCCATGGATTCGGGGAAGCAGGATTTGACTATATAGCCCCGTAGATTCGAGGAAAAGGATTTGAATACTAAACTGTTAGTAAAATATATCAATTGCAGCTATTAATATTTGTTGAATATGAATATAAAAGATTTTGAAGATAAGTACTTTGTAAACTGAGACAAGCTCTAAAACTGAACCAACACTCAGAAATAGATATATTTCTACAATAATATGTTGTTTGAACATTTGTATAACTCTTAGTTCTAAATGAAATATATGAATATGTCATAATGTTAATTTATTTGAATATGTACTTCTAGAAATGCTGCAACTGTAAATATAATTAAAAGAAGAAGGAGGAATTGTAGGGGGATACAGTATGGGTGAATGAAGGTGGTATGGAATGTAATCTTACCCCCTAAAGAGTTGCAGCTGGACCAATTATTAAGGATTAGGAGCAGGCCTGATGTTAACAGGCCACACCTGTAGCCAATAAGAAGAGTGTTATAAAAGAGAGGATTGGTGGGAACTGGAGTCAGTTGGCTGCTGCAAGGACAAGGAAGAGTCAGTGCCTGGAGGAGCTGCCTACAAGAAACATCAAGGAGGTACAAAACTCTGGCAATATGGAACCTTTGCAGTGTACTGACAATAGAACTCTTGCATTATAATGACAACACTCAAGGATGATCTCACTCCAACCCCCATGCATGGTCAGGGACACTTGGCCAGGTTGCTGGAAGCCCCATCCTACAGCTGAAATGGCAGGTGACTTGTCTTTGGGCACTACATTCCTGGTTCCAGCTCAGTGGGGGCTAAAAGAACCCCCCTCCCTGTCCCTGTGAGCCCCTGCACCCCAGGAGCTCCTTACTTGCAAAATGATCCTGGCTGGCAAGGCAGACAAAAAGCTGCATTTTGCTTGGAGCTAAAATAGCCTGGAAAAGAGAAGGGTAAGGCTTCAGGATGCTGCCTCTACATCTGTGCCCCACCTCGTTGTCACTGTGCTGATGTCCATTTTACAAACAAGCAAACAACTCCCCACAAGAGGCTTCAGGTGGCATTTCAGGGCATTTGGGGTTATATTTGTCCAAAGCTCTGAGAGAGCAATGGAAGTTCCCTGCTGCCCCCTGCCACATTGAGGATGCATGGAGGGTTCTGGCAGATCCCCCTGGTGGATCTCACATCACTCAAAACCACACCAAGGAGACAGAGAAACCTGTCACCCTCCCCAGCACCACAGCCTGAGCTGTAATGGAGCTGGAACAGGTGATTCCAGTGCCAATCCCCAAGTTATTCAGCTGGAGCAGGTCTCTGGCCAGGGGGAGCCTCTCTGGTCACCCCAGCACTTCCAGGCCTGCCCCAGCCCAGGAAGTCTGGGATGGATCTTCTTCCCTGCAAAAGGAAGGACACAAGACCCACCAGCCAGGATGGCTCTGCTGGTGCAGAGCTTCCCTCCCTGCCCCACGAGGACCAGGATGGGCAGCAGGACAGGTACAGACCCTCCCCAAAGCACAAAAAGGAGTGAAGTGCCCCGAAGTGCCCCGAAGTGCCCAGGGGCCAGCAGGACCCAACTTGTGAATCCCACCACACCAACAGGAAAGCTGAGAGAGCAGCACTTGGGAATTCAGGTGGGTTTGGAGGTGCCTGATGATGCACAGCATGGTTACTGCCCAAATGGGACAGAGTCAAGGTTCAGAGGGGAGCTGGACGTGGTGTGGGTTAAGATCTGCCTCAAACCTGGATTTGCACCAAGCAGCAGAAGCTGTGGCACAGCAGGATGAAACCAAACCTACCTCCCCTCTCCCTGCAGGGAAAAGGGAACTTTTCACATTTACACTTGCAGGATTTAGGGGCCAGCCCCACAGACCCCCCTGCAGTCTAACACAGTGTTTAAATCTGCTGAGCAAAGGGAGGGACAGACCCATTGCTGTCACCAGCCAGGTTTTGTTCCTCCCAAACTCAGCGAGTGACAGCCAAGGTTTGGGCACAGCCCAGCAGCTCAGAGGGTGGATTTCCAAGGAACAGTTGTGCATGTTCAAGCAGGGCCCATTTTGGGTGCAGAGGAGCTGCTGCACTGCATGTGCTAATTGGGGTTTTGCATAAGCAGGTGCTGTTCTGCACATGCTGTTACCCCCTCTGCAAACACTGCACTAGGCTGCAGTGGCGTTGGCCAGGTGCAAAGCAGCTCCTCTTTAAAACCCCAGTTTTAATGTGTGGAAAATAAGGAGGAGAGTATTACACTTAATATTCAGACTGCAGAACATTGCCTAAATGAAAACAAAGATGGTTTTAGACTCAGTTTTGCTATCAGAAATAGAGAATATTTTGTTTCCTAACAATGCTCCCCCCTTGTGCTAAAATTGAATTTCATAAAACTTTTTTCATTGCAGAGTTACCATTAACTTGTTGCAAAAACAAGCATGACTGAGATCTGCTCTTTTCATTTTAATAACAACAGAATAGGGAAGAGATCTGCTGGGCTATTTTTAGCCTGTTTACCCTTCAGTGCTTTTAAGTTACCTGGTAATTGCATCTGCCCCTGGGAAAAAGCATCATGTGATGAAAATGCATTTGGGTTGAACACAGACCAAAGCCTACCTTGCTCACAGGCTCTGCAGGCTGCAGCCCCAGACTCATTAGCAAAATGTCCTGGTGGGCAGGGAAGGCACACAGAGCTCCTTGGGAAGCTGGGAGGGAAGGGAGCAGAGAGGAACACAATTTTCAATCACCCAAGCCTCCATCCACTTGGAGAAGACAGAGCAGAACATGACACTGACTAGTCTAGAAATACAGCAATTATGAAAAAGGAGTCCAGGCAGAAAAACATTGGTTTGAACTCACTTGAATGTTAAAGGTCCACTAAAAACCTGAATTTTTCTGTATTATTAAATTAGAGATGCCCTGTGCCTGTGGGCAATATGGAAAGGGACCATCTGAATTGAAGGTCTTGAAAAATATGCTGTGGTCAGACTTAAAACCCTTGGCTTGAGTCAGACTCTTAAATCCACTCCTGAAAATGGAATAGGGAAGGTGTTTGCTGTTCAGCATCCATCAGGGATTTCAAAAGGAGCTGCTCCTCCCTCATTGCTGGGAATCAGGAGCTGAAAAAAGGACCTAAACCACAGGCAGTGACCTGAGAGAGCCCTGACCTTAAACAGCAGGGACTGTGGGAAAAGGGAGGGAATGAGTGAGGAGGAGGAGAGGAAATGAGTGAGGCAAAGGCAGGGAAAGACGAAGCTTTTACATCCATCACTAACAGAGCCAAATCCCCCTCAATTCCTTATCAAAGGAATTTGATAACATACTCAGAGATGCTTTAGAGGAAAACAAGGACATGCTCTTTAATTCCTTCAGAAACTGCAGGGCTGCATGAGATTTGCAGAAAAAACCAACCAAACAAACAAACAAAAATCACAAAAAAAAACCCACCAAAACCAACCAACCAAAAAAACCCAAAAACCAAAAAGCCAAAACCCCCCAAACCAACTGGAAGCATAGCAAATACTTTGCTGAAAACAAACCAACACAGGGCCTGGGCCAGCCAGAGCCTCTCAAAGCTGCAGGGAGGCCAAATTCTCCCAACAGCACAGAAATGTTAAATGGTCCCCTCGAAGCCCTGAGGCCCAGGCAGGCACCAGGATATGGCCATGCACCCCCTGCACCCCCCAGTCCCTCCAGATCCCCCATTTTGGTCCCTGCTCTGGCACACCCAGCCCAGCAGGGCTGCCTGGCCCTCTCTGGTCCCTCTCCCATGTCCCAAGAGCAGCAGCTCTGAGTGCCCTGGAGTGCTCTGTTCCTGGCTGGTTTTTAAAGCAATTTGGGGGTACATTTTTAAGGCAGGTCCTCACAGCACAAACTGCAAGGGCAGAGCACAGAGGGGAGCACAGAGGAAGGTCCTGCTGGCACCTCAAGCTCAGGGGCTGCTGCAAACAAGCTGCACAGTCAGGTCACCCTTCCCACGGCCCAGGACTGGTGCAAATGGAGCAGCTCTGCAATGGACACAGTCCTGGGGGGCTCTTGCCACCCCTCCTGTCCTTGCCAACCCACAAAGGACACAGCTGACTGCTTGCAGACATGGAGACAGCAAGAGAAAATCCAATAGGAGTGGAGAGCAGCACATGCCCATGTCCCCACAGCCAGGGGACACTTGTAGAGATCCCTGGATCAGGCAGCCCGGTGGAATTGCAAGACTGGGCTCCTGTCCTGCCAGCTTTTCCACACTCTGTCAGCTGAGGGTACTGCTTTAAATGCCAGCAACTCAAATGTAATGAGATGCCTTGGGGGCAAGAAAACAGGGGTTGAGAAAGGAATTGGGCAAAGCAGGGAGATGGAGCCTGCTGGTCAGACATACCCCAGAGAAAAGCTGAGGAGATGAGCCTACACCTCCCTGCCAAGTGTTTCCCCACCACCAAACAACACGTTCCCTCGGGGCAGACAAAAGGCACAAGGGTAAAAAAGGGAAGCCCACAGAGGGGCAGCCTCAGCACGAGCAGATCCACACCAAGGTTTCCTGATGAGGAGAATTCAGCCTCTGAGAAACAGCCCTGGCAGCACATTTCCTACAGCCTGTGGGAATCCACAAAATCAGGGGGATTTGGGAAAGCTGTGAAAGGCAGGCCTCAGACACAGCAGAACTGTGATTAGAGCTAAGCAGCAGCCATGAGATTGGTCAGCAGAAAAATTATTTAAAAAGTAGAAAAGCAAGGACAAATAGAACAATGATCTGTGTATTAACACTTGTCTAGAATAACTCCCTAAGCTACAGAAAAGTTTATCTAGCAAGATATTAGGAAGTTTGAAGCTTAATAATGGAGCTCTGTGCATTGTGTTTTAAAGCTTACAAGTAGGTATCATATTTGAAATAAGCAAGCATTGTTTTAACCAAAGGTACCTGTGCTTATAGTGGTTGGATAGAACTACTGTCAATGTGCTTTTGCTTTGTGAGATTGGTCAAAAAACTTATAAAGTGAGTTGTAACATTAAGTTCTTGGTCTGCTGCCTGAGATGTGAGCTGCTGGCATCTTCCCATTGTCACAACCATGTAATGAGACTGATGCTGACAAATCAAACAGCTCAAGGCAGGTTCCACAGCAGCCCCGTCCCGATTGTGATTTGCACACAGCCCCCAGCTGGTGATCCAGCCCAAAGGAAGAGGTTTCTCCAGCTGGGAAGAGTTGTGGGTTCATGATCCAGCGCCCAGACTCGGGGCTCAGTCGCTCACCTGGTGTAGGAGCCCCGCGGGCAGGGCAGGCAGGAGAGCTGCCCCTGCTGGGGCTGGTGCTGCCCCGGGGCGCACGGGCTGCAGGCACCGGGGTCCCCGCACGCTCCCCCCACGCAGCACGAGCAGCTCAGGGCGCCTAAATTGGGACAGAAAGCCAGGATCAGGACTGCAGGACTTGACTGAAACCCCTGTGTCTGCCAGGACAGGCCACTGCCACACAGGCAGGAGCCTTGGGATGCAGTTCCCCCGGCAAGGCACTCACAGAGGGTAGAAACTGCAGTGTTCGTGCTAGTTATGCTGCTGTCCACTGTTAGCAAGCTGCAGGACAGCCACAAGATGATCCAAGGAGTCAAGGCTATCAGTGTGGATCTCCAGTAATTAAGCTGACTGCTTTTTCCTTCTTTAATTTGAGGGGGCCAGGAAAAATTTCCTTGTTTTCCCTCCAACACACACAAAAAAAAAAAAGACATAAAAAAGAAAAAAAACCCCAAAAACCAAAAAAGAACAACAACAACAACAAAAAAACCAACAAAACAACCCACCTCCCAAAAAAGCCAAAAAAAAACCCAAAAAACCAAAAAAAACCCCAAACAAACAAAAAACAAACCCCAATACACTTATTCAGATCACTGATAATTTAAGCTCATAGGAAGCAGAACTGATGAGTAAACCCCCAGAGTCAGGGATCTGCCTTAAGCAGCAGCAGTTTTTTCTTTGAGCACAGGTACCATGGCATTCCCAGCAGGCAAGTTCTACCCCTCTCTGTTCCACAAAACCAATCCCAGCCACTCAGAGGAATTGGGTGGATTTACTGCAGCTGCACCACCAACACAGGCAAGAGGAGAAGGCCCTGACTAAGAAGATCCTGCATAAAAGGGAGGTGGGAGATAACTCCTGTCCTCTGCAGATTCATCCTAAAGCATCAGAGCTGCTTTTAAAAGGTGCCCTGCAGTGCAGGGAATAAGCAAAAATTAAAAAAAAAAAATACATGTCTTGTATTTTGGAGAATTATTCTCTTTTTTTTTGAGATTTTTTTTCTGTGGGATGGGGTGGTGGTGTTTGAAATCAGAACCCAACCATGTTACAACAAATAACTTCTGGGAAAGGTTCTATGATGCACTGCTGAGCACAACAGAGGTTGATCAAGTATTTTCTCAAGGCCATGGAAAAAGGCTGTCTCTATAGGAGAGATTCTCTTTCAAACATTTGAGGCAGCTGGAAATTGGCCTTGTATTTGGCCCTGGAGCCCAGAATGATGTTCTGCCAATAAATCAAACTGGACTGGTGTTACACTTTGTGCCACAGTTCTGACCACTCTGTCACCCCACGGGGAAGCCTCAGAAAGACCAGAACACAGCACAAGGCCAGGAAAGACCAAGCCTCTGATTTCAGGAGGGTGAAATGAATTAAATCCCTCTCCTGCTGCCTGTGCAAGCTTCCAGCACAAGAACAAGAGCCCTGAGACATCCCTGTTCCTCCAACGCAGCAGCCGGGGCAGGGACCCTTACCTTGGCTGGGGACTGTCCCTGGGGGGCAGGGGACACAGGCTGTCACATTCTCTGTGCTGCAGTTGGGGGCCTGGGGGGTGCTGGGGGGCACAGCTGAGGGCAGCAGCCCAGGGGATGGGGCCACTCCTGGAGGGAACCCTGGGGCACTGCTGGATGTGGCTGTCAGTGCTGAAGTCTGGGAGGAGGGGGCAGTCCCTGTGGTGGAGGGCAGAGTCTGGGCAGGGGTTTTTGTGCTTGGATCAGCAGATGGAGCTGCTGTGGATGCAGCAGGGCTTGCAGTGGTTGCTGTCAGTCCAGCTGAGAGTGTTGCAGCAGCAGCTGAGGGAGCAGAGGATGGAGCAGGGGCTGCACTGGGAGGTGCTGGGGTGGATCCAGTGGGAACCCCAGTGCTGGTTGTACTGGGAGGTGCTGGGGTGGATGGAACTGGAACCCCAGTGCTGGTTGTACTGGGAGGTGCTGGGGTGGATCCAATGGGAGCCCCAGTGCTGGTTGTCTGGCCTAAAGCAATACCTAAGAGAAGAAAAAAACATAATTAGCGGTTGAATCCCTTAAATATTGGCTTCTCATTTAGGTCTTTATCAACTGCTTAAACCATGTGTCCTTGTTTGATGTCCAGAAACTCCCCTCTGCTGTGCTCCACTACAGAGCAAGGATCTGAGGCAGCATCTGAGCATGTCTGGCACATGAGAGACTTACCAAGGACATAAATTAGTGGGTCCATGAGGCCACAAATAAGTAAATGCCAATGTCTGGGAGGTCTTACTCATGGGTGTGAGAATTGCCTGAAGCAGCCGGTTTTGTTAGCTCCTTGAGACTGTTTACTGAGATCTCATGACAATCTGATTTAAGATGCTTGTCAAGTAGCTGGCTGCTTTATCCCATCTCCCTCAAACAGATCAACCAAGGAAAGACATGGGCTCAGGGCTCTTTTAAGCTGTTCTGGGGGTACTTCCAGTAACCAGAAGGGAGCCTGAGGGCCAAGACCTGCTTTAATTCTGAAATCCCTCATCAGAGTGAGGATTAATGAAATCTGTAGAGAAAGGAGGTGTTGCTGCAGCTCAGGTTGCTTTGCTGTGACACAGGGTGGACTGGAACATCATCTGCTGATGGAAGACATCCCCTGGCACAGTGTGGGGAATGTCCTCCAGTTTCTAACAGAGGAAACTGAAACTGAGCATGGAAAGCAGCAGGTTATTGCTAATTTAGCAGTGTGGTACTAAGCAAAGGAAGAAAAGCAAAACCAAAACAGGCAGCTCCTGCCCCAGCAGCTGTGCCACCAGCTGGGTTCAGGAACTCAGGGCAGGGATTTCCTCAATATTTACTGCAACTTCTGAAAACACCCAACCCTACACAGCACCAGTAAGCAACTGGAGCTGCTGCTGTGGGGTGTAAATGCTCTTTCCAGCAGCACACACCTGCTAAACCCCCTTGCCAATCCATGCACAGTGCCAGGAAAGCACAAGGACTCCTAAGAAACTGGTTTATGGTTTTGCAGGAGGCCAAAGAGTGCAGCTGACACCCACGAGTGGGATGTGGGTGAGGAAGGACACGGGCAGGGTGACAAGAGGGGTGACAGCACAAGCTGTCAGGTGTCAGACCCACATCCCTGCAGGCTCTCCCCCAGCCTTAAATTCATCTCTCAATTTTGTACCCACCATGCAAGGCCAGGCACTGTGGGCACCAGTGCTCAGCACTACCATGGTACAAACACCAACGTGCAGACCAAGCTGAGGGCAGCTCCAGTTAAAATTCTGCACCAGGATCAGCACAGTGGACAAAAGAGGCTTTATAAGGTTGTGATCACATGGAGACAGTTTGCTGGGAGTGCTCCCTCCTGTTGTTGACTGCCTGCTTTGTGCCAAAATCCATCTTGGTGTAGCTACTGAGTAAAGCAGATGAGCACCCAGCCATCTGGGCCACTGCTCAGGTTTTAAAGAATTTACAGAACAGCCTGAGCTGGAAGGGACCCAGAGGATTGTGGACTCCAGCTCCCATATGTGGATCAAGCCCACAACCTTGGCATTATAGCACTGTGCCAATGATGTTCAGCATCAACTGAACTATATCCCCTTTTCTTGCTGTGGCCTAAAACAGAGACACCAAATCTGACAGTGATCATTTTGTAACACCCTGGTTTGCCCCAGGCTCAAATCCAAGGGACAGGGGTGCCAGCATTGGTCCAAGGCAGGGAGAGCAGCCCCACAGTGCCCACCCAGGACACTGCTGCAGTGGCCAAGCCTCCCCCCAGGACCAAGATGCACAATTGCCCTCATCTGACTCCCCTCCCCAGGGGCTGAAGCCAGTCTGCTCGCTTTTTCCTCACCTCTGGCAACAAACTGAGTCAGTCCTGAGATCCATTCAACTTACCCTAACATAAACACTAGCAGTAAGGTAGGGGCAATGTCAAATTCCCAGGGAAAACCTTTCAGAAGGGCCTCTGAGATCAAAGTCTGATCTCCCACAGCTCCCTCCTGACCCCAACAGCTCAACCCTGCCAGCCAGAGACACTGCACAGGTTTCAACAATTTGGACTGCCCATAGCTGGATGAATTTTGTTGTTGGGGTTTTTTAGCTGAATGTTTCATTGGTTGGATTTAATGTCAAATCGTGGTGCTCTTCAGAGGAATTTTTAAAAATGGAAAGCAGTTTTCCACAACAAATTAGCAAAAGTAGTAAAGTTGTTTGCAAAACTTCAGTAGCCATCAATGACATTTGGTAGCCAGTATTTCTTAATAATTTAAACAACTTTTGGAGAAAAAAAAATATGTCAGAAAGCTGGAAAAAATAGTTTTGAGCACTAGTAAAGTGTTTGTGTATTTTACCAGTTATAGTCAGTCACTGGTGGGAAAAACCAGTACTCAAACAACCTCAGCTTCATCAGACAAAGCATTTTCTCTCCTGCACTTACACTGTTCTATCCCATGGAACAGCAATTTTGCTTTCTAGAGCCTTTTTTGGTCTTGCTTTGTTTTGTTTTAAGGAGCACTGTGAATCACCCAAAGTATCTCCAGGGGAACATGAAGGATGTGTTATTTTGCATGTGACGCCTTGGTACGAACAGAAGCCTTGGGGAAGTCAGGGAAGGACAGAGAGCTGATCTTTCCCAACCTACCAGCCGGCATCCTGCTCTTTGGGGTTTAAGATAAAGCCTCTGCAAATCCTCACTAGGCAGAGCAATACAGCTCTATTTCTTTTTTTTTTCTTCTTTTCTCCCTGTAAAAGCAAATTTTTGTATTTACTGCAAGCATCCCGCTTCCACCACTGCCTGTGTTTCAACACTTCCCTCCTTCCCTCCTTCCCCCAGCCTCACCCCAGGGCTCCCTCAGTCCCACTATGGCTTCACCCCCTCTGTGCTCAGAGGAGATAAACCCTGTGTTGGGAGGCCTTACCTGCTAAGCACACCATGGTCAAGCTGCACAGCAGAGGACAGAGCCAGGCACTCATTTTTCCCTGAGGAGTAACACAGCCTGTCAAGAGGCGAGATCAGCAGCTCCTGCCCTCACCCAGCTGCTCATTCTGCTCCGCTGTGGTGCCCAATTTTGTCACCTGACTGATCATGTGGCTCAGCCAAGTCAACCTCTCCCCAACAAAGGCGGGTTTATATTTGGAGGCCGCAGCAGGTCTGAGGGGACACGGCCTCCTCGGAGCAGAGCACCCAGAGGAGCAGCTCTGCCTCCCAGAGCTGCAGAAATCCCTGTGAGGAGCGCTCTGGAGGAACGGGTGGGCAGGAAGGGGCAGAGCAGCATGGGAACCCAGCCTGGCTGCGGGCCAGCCCCCCGTGACCTCGTCAAGTGAGAGGATTTCATTTTCTAGACCCACGGGATTTCCTGAGAGAAGAGAAACAAGAAAAACAACCCCAGAGGAGTTCCCATTTTAACTGGGGCCAGCCATGCTGTAACCAGAATTCAGCCTCTGGTGAGCACAGAGCTTTCCCAGCCAGCATTTCCCTCCTTCTCCCTCCCCATTGCCCCCACGGTGTCCAGCTGGATGCATCAAGATCTTATCAGGATCAAGCACATCCATCCTGATGATGATGATTTTGAGGTGAGAGCATTAAGTTTAATGGGGCCCCACCCCATTTTCTTTCTGTCTGTGCTGCCTGCTGGGCCACCTGAGGACACAGATGTCCCCATGATTTCCTTACCTTGCAGCCCTGCTGTGAAAGATCCCCCCTTTCCCTCTGCCCCCACTGTTGAGCAATCAGCATTGCCAAGCCCCCATTTTGAGAGGATTTCCTTTAGCATTCAGGTGAATGCCACACCTCACTGTCACCTCTTTGCCCAAATTGAGGGAACAGAGGGTATTCATACAGAATTGTGGATGCTCCACAAGCAGCCCCACAGCTGCACATTCAGTGAGAACAGGCACTATCATGTGCTGCTCCTGTCCCTTGGGCTCCAGGATCCTCAATAGGGCACAACGTGATGAGCCAAGACTAGCCTGCTATAACACATACCCTCAGGCTTTCCTCACAGTGCCCCAGATGGGGTCAGTCTGGGGCCAGGGACACTTTCTTGTCCTCCTGTCTCTGGCAGTGACATCTGCCTCACCATCCTGCTTCATGGCAGCTGCACAGAGACAGGGCAGCCTCCTCCAGTCTGTGTCACCACTTTGGGTGGGTGCAGGTCAGGCTGTGACCAGCTGGCTCCCAACACTGTCAGACAAAACCTTAACCTGATCTGATGACTGCCCAAGTGATCCCAAGCAAGGCATCAGGCTCAAGGACTGACCCTGGCAGCCCCTCAGAGCCACTGCCCAGTGGCCCTGGACAAGGCAGGGCTGGGCTGAGTGCTGCCCCTTCCCTGCAGGCAGGAGAGCTCTCAGTGTGACATTGTTCTGCTTGGCTTTGCAGGCTGTACAAGCCTTTGCACAGCATGTTTGATCTCAGTCTGTGTAAAGAACCTGTTCCACCAGAGCTGTGCAGGGCCATCCACTCTCGGTGGGCTGAGGCTCTGCAGTGAGAGACAACTCCTGCAGGAGCAGCATCTGGGGATGGAGCAGCTCTGGGCACTGGTGAAACACTGCCAACAATCACCCAGTGGGGTTTATCCTGCTAGGGAAGCTGGCAGCAGACCAGTCCCCCATCCCACAAGCTGCACCCCCTGGTTAGTGAGTAGGGAACTTTCCCACACTCCCCAGTCCCAGAGCCAAGTCACACATTTGCTGAGCAGCTACAACACCCATGTACACACTGGAAAAGCAGTTCAGAACTGGATGTGGCAGCACTTTCACTGTCAGTTTCAGCCTAACACATGGAAGAGAAAAGGAAATTGTGCATTAAAACCCTTCCTGTGCCCTCAGAGCCCCCTTTCTGGGTGAGCTACCAGAGCCAGGTGAGAGATGAGACATGCTGCTTTCCTCTCAACTGTTTTAGCAACTGGGCAAGCTGGAAAGACACTTCTGATGGAGAAAATCTAATGCCACTTCAAGGCAGAAAAGTACAAACAGACAAATTCATAAACTCCTGACCTGCCTGGGCCTGTCTCCATTGAGACTAAATGCTTTTGCTAGTTGGTTCACAGAGAATAAAAAGCAGTGTCATGGTTTATCAAAAACAATGTCCTAGGTTGGCACAGGGCCCTGATCTTGTCAGTTCTGTTGCTCTTCCATGGCTTGCTGACCTTGGACAAACCAGACAGTGCCCTCCACCCTCAGAGCTTACAGGGCAGAGACAGGAGCAATGATGCTCCCCCAAGAACAGCATCCTGTGCAAACACTCCACAGTTTGTCCAGCTCCCTGGCCTTGCCCAGCCTGGAAAGGACAGCTCTTGTCCACGGCTGTCCTGATCCATCCCTCTGAGCAAGCAAAGGATTTGCCATCAGAGGTTTCATCTGCTGAGGGCAGATTGGATTTCTGAGCTTCCCAGGCTTTAGAAGCCCAAGGAGCACCACAGGGCTCTGCATTACCTGCCTGCCAGTCCCCTGGGTGTCAGATCTCCCAGTGATTGTTTACAAGCAGAGCTGCCTGCTGAATAAGAAACACCAAGCAGGAAGACTCTCAGACACCAGCCCTCTTCAGCGTCACCTGTGACCTGTCACTGCCCCAGCTTTTGTCAGTGGGATGTCACTAAGTGCTGTGGGGCTGAAAATGCCCAGGTGAGGTCCTACCTGCAGTGGGGACAGTGCAGAGGAGAGGAGTGTGTGAGCTGACAGTGGACTGTCACATCCATCAGCCTGAAAACAGCAGGTCACCAGGTGACTCCTTAAGGTCAGGAAGGTATTGACTACAAGCAGAGGAGCAGATTGGTTTGGCTTGAAAGGTACTGCTAAGTATCATCTTCTTTCAACCCCCCTGCCAGGATAGGGACACCTTATACTAGACCAGGCTGCTTCAAGACTGATCCAACCTGACCTTGAACACCTCCAGGGATGGTGCAGCCACAGCTTCTCTGGGCAACCACTTCCAGTGCCTCACCATCCTCACAGTTATGATTTTTTTCCCCTAATAACTAATCTAATCCTGTACCTTTTCAGTTCAAAGCCATTCCCCCTTATCCTATCACCACATGTCCTTGTGTCCCTCTCCAGCTCTTTTATAGCCCCTTGAGGTAGCAGAAGGTGCTGTAAAGTCTCCCTGGAGCCTTCCCTTCTCCAGGCTAAACAACCCCAATTCCCTCAGCCTGTCCTCATAGCAGAGGTGCTCCAGGCCTCTGAGGACCTTACTGGCCCTCCTCTGGACTCAGATCACTTTATCCTTGCATTCTTAGACTCTTCCCATGGTTATCCACCATTCCACTGCACTGTTGGTGTCCTAGGCCTAGCAGACACCCGTTGGAGTGGTAAATGACTGTTGTGCTCTAAGGTAGGCAAGGTGCAGCAAAGCTGTCCTGTTCCCATAACTCCAGGGAAAATGGGGATGCTTGGTGTGCTGTGTGCAGCTACTGCACAGGACTGTGGTCCTTTGGCAGGGTTGCTGGGCTAGAAACTGGGGGTGGGCTGAAACTGGGCTGCTGTTGCTGGGAAAGAGCAACAAATTCAGGCAAACTGCAAGCTGGATTCTGACAGGGGCTTTTTCTTGGAAAATACTTTTCTTCAAGCAATATAGGTTGTGATTCCTACCCAAACCTGGCTCTGTGTAGAAGAGGTACCAGCTGCAGGTATCACTTGCTCCTTCACAGACAAAAAAGCAGAAGCACTCCTGACCCCCCTGGCACGCACCACTCCATGGGCTGTGCTGGGAAGCAACAGTGAACCCAGACCCCTCTTTTAGGTGCAAGGTTATTCCAAGGTATATCCACTGACTCCCATAAAACAGGTGTCCAGGCTTTAGGGATGCAGGTCTAACAAGCAGTCCACAGCTTTGTGCTCAAGAGGGGGCCAAGACACTCCTACAGAGGTGAGAAAAAAACCCAAAAAAATAAAAACAACCCCTCCCCCAAACCCCAAAACAACAACAACAACAAGAACAAAAAAACAAACCCCAAAAACAAAAACAACCAAAAAGCACAAAAAACCCCAAACAAACAAAAAACCAAACCAAAACAAAAAACCCAGAAAAAAACAAAACAAAACAAAACAAAAACAACCCAGAAAACCCCCCAAAAACAAAATAAAAGGCAGCACTACTGTTCCCCAAAAGCACACAGAATTTTTGTGCTCTGGACGGCGAAATCTCTCCGTGAGCGAGCGGCCACGCGATGGCACCACAGCGCCGGGCAGGGGACACCAAAACCGCCCGACCCAAATTCAGCCTTCGGGAGCGGCTCTTCCCAAACCGCGCCCGCAGGAACCTCCGGCAGCCGTGGCTGTTGGGGAGGTGGAATAACGACAGCAAAAGGGAGCTGGAGGAATTGAAGTAAAAAATAAAAGTTAAAAGTTATTACAGTCACTCTGAAACAAAACCTCACACCTCTCCTTTTCTTAAAAAATGTGTTTCTTCTGTGTCTGGGTTTAGAAGGAATAATAAAGAAAGAGTGGAGCTAGCCAAAGGAAAGTTGCTGTACTGCAGCAGGGATCTGATGGTTTAGCCAGCCATAATCATATACAGAGGCTAGAAGTTTATATTCTCACAAGCAGCACAGAACATTAAATTCGTATTTAGTCCCCCCATCAGTTAAAACGGGGGTCATAAATGGACCAGTGTGCCTGGGGTGTCAGTTTTAGGACACAGGTCAAACCCAGCTGGTGCTTTAGGCAGAACCAGGGGGTGTTGCCTGTGCTGTTCATGCCTGCAGCATCTGGGGGAGGGAAGGAGGAAACACCTTCCATTGAGGCACAGCTTGGGTCCCCCTGGCCAACAGCTCTGGATCAGTGCACACAGTTACAAAAGTTTAGCACAAGACTACCTTGTCTTGCCAACTCTCCTATGTCAGGAAACAGCCAATTAAAAAAATAATTGAAAGATGAAAATGGAAAAGGAGAGAGACTATGGACTTCAGTGACACCAAATGATGGGGCAGGCACTAGAGCCAAGCTTACATACTAGTGAGAGGTTCAATCAACCATTCAGAGAAACCAGTTGCTTTCTGTTTTCAATAAATTCCTACCAGGAAGGAGTAAATATATTATAAAACCAAATACACAGGAACCACATTCTGAAAGCCAAATGATGGAATTTCCCCCAGTTCCTCAGGAAAAGGTTGCAGAATCCCAGAATGTTTTCAGTTGGAAAGGACCTTAATGATCATTCAGTTCCAACCCCCCTGCCATGGGCAGGGACACCTTCCATTAGACCAGGTTGCTCCAAGCCCCATCCCACCTGACCTTGAGCAATTCCAGGGATGGTACAATGCAAGTGTCTTGAAATACAGCAGGTTCTGTAAACAGTCACCTCATTTACTTTAGAACAGTCAGATTTTGCTTTTTGCCTCATTTTATTTTCCTTTTCCTGCTCTCAGGAGAGCCTGTACACACACCTGTGTGGCAGGGAGAGGAGTGGGGTCCCAGATGTCCAAGCTCTGTCTAAAGGCACTCAGAACACAGGACAGCATCTGGCACAGGTTTGTCCAGCTCTGGAAGAGGTCAGTGTTTGGTCCATCATCAGTCCTAAGGGTTAGCATGAGAGCAACATCCTAAACATTAAATCCCCTACAGCCTTGTACCAGCTAAACCTCTCCCAAGTGTCCGGTGGCACAGAGATTGCTAAAACCAGCTGGGTCTGGTTCTGCCCAGGCTCAGCAGGAAGGTGAAGTGGCACATCCCTGTTCATGTGGAGTGTATCAGGTCAGGGCACCAGGAAACCTCAGAGAGCAATTCCCCTATGAAATAACAAATGGAGTGTGCATCTCAGCCTCTCCTAAAGCTTTTGTCCCAAGCATTCAACCAGAGCAGCTGACCTGGAACAGAATTCCCTTCCTGGCTATTTGATAAGGTCGACTTGACACAGAAAAGAAAAACTTCTGACTATGTCTGGCACTGCCCCAGCACAGGCAAGTGGAACAGAGCCATTTCATACAGCTGCACATAGGGAAACTGGGATAAGGCCAGCCACACATAACACTGTAAGACAAACCTTGGTACTTATCACAGAACCAGACCCTAGGAACAGTATATGAGCATGAAAACAGTCTCTAAACATCCACAGCAAACCCCACTAAAAACCAACAACCCCAAAACACACTCACCTTCTGCAGCACTCAAACTGAGAGAAGCCACCATTGCCCCAGTTCAGATAAAGGCAGTGTTGAAGAGCAGGGTTTATTTCACACTTCCACACCCCATCCCCAGAACCTGGGCATGGCAGCTGTTCCTCACACCATCAGATCTCAGCACAGGCACACCCACACACCACAGACACAGCACCCAGGGCTCACCAGCTTTCAGTGAACCCACACACAGAGCCAAGAGCAGGTATTGCAGTAAATCTACTCACAAATATCCTAAACCAGCGAAACCAGCACTTGCCAGCTTTGAACTGCTAACTCTGAAATGCACCTACAGAAACAATGCCACTCATCTGAAAGATACACAATATCAGGCAATTTGACTCTTTGGTCTCAGGCTGGTGGTACCACTGTTGGTACAATGAACAACTTGGTTATTAAGAAGAGCATCAGTCCACTTCCTTAGAAAAGCTAAATTTTTTATTATACATACTGTATTACACTGAAAATACGTACCCAAAGACAGCATATTTTGAATTTACATCTGTACAAAAAAAAACAAACAAAAACCAATAGAAAACATACGGGCTATGCTATAGATGTGACATTTTACAAAATGACAGTTTTTGTTAAAGGCACCAGATTCCCAGAGGGCTCTGGCTTAACATTTTTTAGTCTTTTTTTTTTTTTTTCCAGTCAGACCTTACTATGAAAATGTGATTCACTCTTAAACTGCATGATGCCAAAGTCTCAAGATTCTTTTATCTAGACAAGTGGTCTGCACTTTGACACAACTTAGTGAGAGAAGTGATCAATTCCACATGGAGATATCAAGCAACTACCAAAGGCTCCTCCCCAGTGTATCCAGGATCCTATGGCATTGAACTGAAAGATTAAATGGCAAAGCCAGCACTGAAAATCAAATTAACCCACAAAATACCAGCCCAATACTAGAGTGTTAACTGTACTAAGCCTAGACTGGTTTGTATGGAGATAACTACAAAGCATTAGAGTAGCAAAAGAATGAACAGAAAGATGGAATCTGTGATCTCAGCATCCTTCTTGGGCTCCCTTTCTTTGTTATACTCATTTCACTCTTTCTGGTCCTCACAGCACACATGAAAGAAAATGGAGCCTTCAGAAACCTAGTACTTCACCATAGGACAAGTTATTGAAGAACCCTGGGTAAGATGAATGTGCTCTTTCTCCCCTGAAAACAAAGTCTGGAAAGGACAGGGAAATCAAAATCCACTTTCACTGCTTCTTTCTGCAGTATTTCATACTCAGATCAAAGAACCTAATTCATATCATGTCTAGGCTTGCATAGACAGGAGCTTCTCTACAAGCAAGGGCAAGAGAGACTGGGACATCCCCCTTGATGAGGTGCAGCTCAAGCCCAAAGTTCTTAAGTTTGGGGTTGCTATTTCCTAAAACTTAATGCTTGGATAAAGGCATGAGGAAAGGAGAAAAGCAAAGCTTTAAGAAAATTCTGAATTACTTCTCTGGTCAACTCAGTAAATCTGCAAGTCATTCTAGAGTAAAGAAATGCTTTTGTTTAACCTGACAGCACACACTGAGTCTCACTGAATAGCTTCCCATCCAAGTGACTGACTATTCAAGACAAAAAACATCAAGTTCCAAGGCCAGATTTTGTTCTGGATGTAACAATCTAAAATTATTGGAATTTCAATATTGAAGTTTCCCTTTCTGATTTGTCTGGCATTATTCCTACTTCCAGAACACAGATTTGATGATTTAATTCACTGAACCAAAGAACTCCATGTAGTTTTACTTCTCACTGTATCACTTTAATAATGTTGCAGAGACTTCCCCTTCTTTAGGCATTTAAACACTTTATAGATTCACAGATCAAGTTGAAGTAGTCCTCTGGTATTGAGGGTCATAGAGTGACTTAAAAAAATTAATTTTGCAGTGTTAAATTGTCTCATCATAATGAGTTTATGGAATTAAAAATATACTATAGTTCTACTTAAAATTTTCATTTATCGCCTATGACTGACTTTAGACAAACAGGCCTGGAGACCAACTGCATTATGCAGCAATTACAAACAGCAGCATGGTTAAGCTTCCTACATACTACTGCACTCAAAAGACTCCACTGCATTCTAGAAGGGCTTCTTGAAGAGCAGAGGGACAGCTGTCTCCTCCCAAAGCACAGCTCTGAAATGCAGGCTTCTGTGGCCCCAGAAAGTGTAGTGAGGGACCACCATTAATCTCAAGCAAGCCAAAAGAGCCACCACACAGCAGCTCCTGACCACGACTGAATTGCACAGGTCCTGCATCAACAGTTTACAATGACAGTACATGTCCCTCAATCCAGCCAATTTTCTAAATGCTCATTCTTAACAACTGTATCTGATACTTGCAGCTCATCTAGCAAGCAGGAACAGTTAAGACAGAAGTATCATACACATGTACAGAAAACTGGTCATCACAAGGAAAAAACTTCAAAATCTGAATGCAGACAACAAAAGGAATGTCACTTTTCTTTAAACCTTTCTTCTAAAAGATGAATACTTTCATATCCTATCATTAGCCCTCACTGTGTAACACTCTAAAACCAAATAAATTACAACCATAATACATTCTACTAAACTCCTAAAAACTAAAACTCACTACTCACCCTCACTTGTCAAGCTGTTTAAAAAGAGAAGTTGGAATCAAAATTGCAATCTACATTGTTTCTGAAATGGGCAATTCTGGGGAGGACAGCCCCATGTGACAGTTATAAGTGAGTAACTTTCAGACTAAATCATGCACAACACTGTAACAGCAGCAGCTACCATCAAACACCCTGCCTGTTACAGGAGCTAGAACATTCTGTGTATTTGCTTAAATAAAGTTAAGAAATCTACACTTTTGGTCACATCTTAAAACACTGTAGAATACAGGGCATTTTTTAAAAATATTATTTATACTTGCCCTGTCCTGGTGGGTAGTTTGATTGAGAAACAAAGATTAAAATGCAATAAAAATTCCCCAATAAAAAAAAAAATTCTAATCAAACATCTAAATGTTTTTATTAGTATACAAGTGTACTATGGGATTTGGTCTTTTTTTTTTTTTTTTTTTTCAGAAAAAAGGAACAAAAAAAAAGCCTCATTTAGTCCTAAAGCTCCACTTCAACATGAATCTTTAAGTCAGCCCAAGGTACCTCCTCAACACATCACCACTCTGCTACTCATCTTTGTATTTCTTCCTCCTAAGCAGCATTCCCAGCCAAGCACTGCTCCACACACAAGTAGTGGAAGAAACCAGACACTGAATTCAAGACTCCTTCAAATGGTGAAGCTGTGTCCCAAGAAGGAATCCTGACTAATGCACATAAATCCTCTCAGTAAATGCCAGCTTTGCTTGCAGCATTAAAGCCAGATTACACCAGTGGTATGAACACAGTTATAAAGATAAAAATGTGCTTCTACTAGCAGGGGACAAGTACAAGGCACATTTATATGCCAGTATAATTGCGGTCACATTAGCAATTATACTGATAAAACTACACTGGTGAGAACCACAGCTACAATCATTAAAAACTTTTTGGGTCAGGGTTTGGCAATCAAGCAGCTTTTGACTACTCAACCAAACATTAATAGTGCCTCAAGACAACAAAACTACTTCTACTCAGATGTGTCTCAGCCATTTCTAGGGCCATTTTGAAATTAAGCTCCAGTTGGTTTTGAGACGTAGTTGTTTCCCTTCCTCCAGGTGAGTTATGCTAAGGGCTTGTTATGCAAGAGCCATGGATCAACTTCTACCCCAAGACTCCTATGGCAAGAAACTATCACTTCCAGGCAGCACAAGCCACAGTTACTTTTACCATTTTGCTGGGTTTTTTCTTCAGAAAGTTAAGATACTCAGTTTTTGTCTATCTCAAATAATGCCAAATAAAGATTAACTCATGCTGGGTGTGTACATTGATAATATAGAGAGTTAACAAGATGTAGGATATGGGGTAATAATTATTAAAGTGGTTAAGGCTTATGCTCCCCAGAGGCCCCATGGGAAAGGCACAGCTGCAGGCTGGAGGGGGCAGTCAGGAGTGAGGAGAGAGTCACTGAGCGACAGCTGGGAGTGAGATTGTGATTGGCTGCAGGAACACGCAGTGAGATTGTGATTGGCTGGAGGAACGGTGAACAGCGTAAGAGCAGGAAGCTGATTGGATGATAGGACATGTGGACAGCAGCACAGCAGCTGAGCCAGCCAATGGGTGCCTTCTTTCTGTTAAGTTCTGTTAGGTGTCAGTTTGGTTGCAGTTATGTCAGGTTTCTGTTTGGTAGACATTAGAGGTATAAAAAAGGGCCGATTTCTACAATAAAACAATCTCCTTTGGATGCATAAGGGGGCCTGTGTCACTTTGTTCCCCACTGCTGGCTGACCTGAACAGACACCTATAAAGGGGGCTCAGGGTGTGCAGTGGGCTCTGGTAGCAGCTCCCACTAGGTCAAGGAACCAGCCAGGCAGGATCCAGGAAGAGTCTGGGAAGGAACTTGGGAATTTAAAGTATGTGCACCTCTCACTGGGAGGGTGAGGGGACTAGTGGGAGAAAGTATGGGAGGTGGAATATCCCTGGAACAAAGCAGGAGCTTGGGCCAGGTCAGGCAGCTCCTACATCAGCAATCTATTAATATGGCTGATGTGAAACTAAGCACCCTGCTGGACTGGGTGTCTAATCAAGTTAAAGATTTTACCTTTAGTGGGTCCCTTTGATCAGAAACCTGCAAGCAATAGGCCAGAGACTTTTTGATCACCAGAGATGGCGATGCCAAAGCTTGCAGGCACCTTGCTACATGGGGGGCAACTATGGCAGCCATTAAAGGCAGTCACACAAATGTCAGCCACTACAATGGCTTTGGAAGTTAATTCCCCCAAACCCATATACAACCCTAAGATGGACCCAAACCCTGCTGAATTCCCTTATCCCAAGACTAAACCAAGCCCCACAGAGCTGTCTCACCCCAATAAAACACCCTGTGTGCTGGCCCCTTTGGCGCAGAACTCCCGCATCACAAGCAGGTGGCAACTCACTCCCTGGCCAAGATGGCGGTGCAGTAGTCCAGCGTTGGCAGCAATGCTGGGAAATCACCATGAAGGAGGGCGACTTGGTGGTCATTTCAGCCTGCCCAGTAATACATGCACCGAACCAATGCCCACAGTACCAAGAGCTAGACTGTAAAATAAAGAACTGAGGGCGCTAGTCAAAGAAAGTGGCATATTCTCCTGTCGCGCCCTATCTACCTTGAGTCTATTGGTACTGCACACATCCTCACACCCATGACTGGAAAAGCACAAGGAAGATGATTCTAACAGTGATGCAGTTAGCAGTCTGGCTAACTGATTACTGAGCTGGGTACAGCCCGGGGGAAGCGCTGCAGGACAGAAATGCACCAGCAGCCACTGTACCGCTGACCACAGAGGGTCCCTTTGCAGTCCCTGCAGCACAGGCAGCCTACCTGTGTGATGTATGTGATATCACTCACCTAGCCCTGCAGGCCCTGCAGCAAATCCCAGGGATGGGTATCGACTCTAATATGTCTTTTGCTGAGATTTTACAAGGTCCAGCAGAGTTGTTTGTGCAGTTCCTGGACAGACTGCATGCCACGCTCTCCTGGCAAGCCAACGATGATGAGGCCAGAATACAGAATAACTCTGGCCTTATTCTGTTGCAGCAGCTTGCATTTACAAATGCAAACAAAGACTGGAGAAAAGCACTGCTCACTGTTCATAACCTATGTACTTGTGATATAGCAGATATGGTTAAAGCATGCCAAAATGTGGGAATTACTGCTCATAATACTAACTCTCTGGCAGTGGCTTGAGCCACGCACTTCCAGGTTTTGGACACACATCCAGGGGGTCCTGGCTGGGTGGGGGCCGGGGTGGACCTGGTGGCCACACTGACAGCACTCAGCTCGCTGCAGGTGGCCTATGGCCAGCCACAGGCACATCAGGGACTGCCAGCCCATCAAGTAGGGCAATGTCACACATGAAGCGTGGCCCAGTGACAACAGCACAGCCAGCCCAATGGCTGTCACCAGAACACTTGTCTTGTACATCCACCCAGAAGTGGCAGTCGGGCCACGGGGCCACCAGCAGCAGAGGCAACCAGGGGGTGCAGAGCACACTGTTCTGGGGCACGTGGCTCCCCTGGCACAGGCACTGCCATGCCACCCTTACAGCGAGCCCCAGCATTGTTGCTGCAAGCCACCAGGACCTTGTACCTCTACCTTGCCTCCTCAGAGGAGCAAACCTGCCTGGAGGCTGCACGTTTGGCTGAGACAAAGAGATGTTTCCTTTGATAGTTTTGAATTGGTTTGTTTGTGACAAAAAGGTAAATGGTACTTTTAAAGTAGTTGTATATATATGTACATAGTTATAGTTATTTACAAGTCATTTATGACAAAGCCAGCTGTTCTGTGAGTAATTATTCAAGATTTCTTTTAAGGATATGATAGGAAAGCCTTCCCAGTCTAGGTCTTAGCTCTGGCCAAGCTGTGGCCTTGACTGGGCAAGGAAAAGTATGCTATCAAACCCAGATGTTTGCTATCAAACCCGGGTGTTTCTGTACAAAAAAAGGACTCACTAGCTTGCAAAAGCTAGACCACTTTCCTTTGAGGTAAACATGGAAGCCTCATCCGGAAGAGGCCGTCCAAGTCCTCATTGTGAAAAGAAGGCTCTTGGGAGATCCTGGGTGATAGCAAAGCATATAGGTAGTTGTAAGCTTCACCTTGTTATTTCATTCAAAATTGAATTATGTTCCTGTTAAGCCTTACTACTCACACCAGAGAAGCCTATGTTACAGTTTTTGAAAAGTTGTAATAATTATAATTGTTGTCATTGTTACTAATGTCTTAGGAATTGCTTAGGTTTTTCCTAGAAGGTTTTCATTGCTTAATAAAAAAGAGGGGGGGAGATGTAGGATATGGGGTAATAATTATTAAAGTGGTTAAGGCTTATGCTCTCCAGAAGGCCCCATGGGAAAGGCACAGCTGCAGGCTGGAGGGGTGAGAGGCAGTCAGGAGTGAGGAGAGAGTCAGTTGAGTGACAGCTGGGAGTGAGATTGTGATTGGCTGGAGGAAGGCATGGACAGCATAAGAGCAGGAAGCTGATTGGATGACAGGACACGTGGACAGCAGCACGGCAGCTGAGCCAGCCAATGGGTGCCTTCTTTCTGTTAAGTTCTGTTAGGTCTCAGGTTGGTTTCAGTTACGTCAGGTTGAGATTAAAGGTTTAAAAAAATGTGATTTCTACAATAAAGCAATCTCCTTCAGATGCATAAGGAGATCCATGTCATTTTCTTCCCACTGCTAAAACAAAGCTGCTCAATCTCATCCTATGACCCAAGCCTAAATAAGCTAAACATACAGTGGGTACCTTCAGACACTGACATCTACCATCTGCAATAGTTATACTGCAGCTGAAATACAAAATTGTCAAGTACCGACCTGTGGTGCTTCATACATCCATTCTTACGACAGAACTCATGTTGCCAAAGAAAATGTTTTTATAATAAAGATCTGTGCCCTCAGTTAACAGTAAACCGTGAGTGACTGCGCAGTAGTCTTCTCTTCTGGTACTTAGCAGTAAACTGCTCCCATCTGTAACCTTTCAGCTGTGATCTCCTTTTTCAGCATCCTGAACAAAAACACAGCAACAATGTCCCCCCCTCCCCTAAGATCATCTTTCCCTCTCCCAAGATTAATAAAAAAAGAAATTAAGTGAGTTTGACACCATCAAACACGTCTGTGTTCACTGAGCTCAGTTTGGTTGAAGAGCACAGCTTCTACTCTGGAGGGTAATAAGAAATGTACACATGAATGCCATTTTGTACAGCTGACATACTCTATGAGCTGGTTGACTCTAAACTTGATTTGGTCCAGTCTGCTGCTGCTGCATCTCTTAGGAAACATTAGTTATAGGTTTGTACTTCTTGAATCTGGTCCATTCACCAGTAGCATAGTTCATTTCAAAGACTGTGTCAACCAACATAGTGGTGCTGCCCGTGCCATCTGCCTTTGGTAAATCTTCTGTATGTTCACTAAGTTTAATTTGGATGATGTCACCTTGCTCTTGGCAAGGATTCTCTGCAGAAACAAGGAGAGAAACACGTTATACATTTCAACAGTATATTAAGATATACAGCAGTATATCAGACAAGATAGGGGGTTCTTATGCTTAAAAAAAACCCCACAAAACACAAACAACTCTCAAACCCAAAGCTGAGCAAACCAGATAAAGGTTTTCCTCCCTCCATACTCCTGAGACTAAATTTTAAAAATAACAAAAGCAGACCCCAAAAGACAAAGCTCAAGGCTAACATAATTGGAAGAACAAATAAAAGAGGGAGTAAACCCTGCCAGTGTAATTTCTCTCTACCTCAAGAGTCAGAAGAGAAGATTATAATTTAAATGGAGTTGGTAAAAAAACTACCAGAGTTACTTTACTTGGGAGACATTTTGTAGTTAAATGCCTTAAGAATTTTTAGCTGTTAAGGAACCCCAAAAAGCTTCACTGAAACCATTTGTCCCAGACTCAGGTCCGTGCCAGTAGAAGTTTTAAATGTTACACTTCAAGGTACTGGAACAATGCTCAAGAATATCAGTTGGCAGTTATTTATCCAACCTTCAGAAGGTGCTGGCATTATTACTAAAGGAATTCATGTTAATATTTACTTTACTATATATATATATATATGTGAATCTATATCACACACACTTCCAAAATAATATTTTGCCTTGCATTAGAAAAGGCTGTCTGTGTAGATATTAAAGTACAGCCTCCAAGTGCAATTTGAAGTAGCATTGAAAACACCATCATTAATGCAAGATGGACCAAACTTAAAGCTCAGGGATCACCACAGTAACTCTGCTCTGGTCATGCATTACTCCAAATGCATGAGCCACACTTAGGCTGCAGGACTCTGGTGGTAAGAGCCCACAAATACCAAATTAGAAACCAGAGCTAGTGCAGATGATGGAGTTCACTTAAGGACTCTTAAGCCCCTTCTCATCTTACATCCAATAATCTTCTAGGTAAAACAGCTTTGGTCTATCAAGGCCAATACATAACAGGATCCAGCTATGAGACAGCTTATCTCCCTGTGATTCACAGCACCAGTTGTTATCTAAAGTCTCTAAGATAACAGTTGCCAGTTTCTAAAGCAAGGAATTAGCAAAGAGGTTCTGTACTACCCGACTGGTACATCAGCTGGCCACAAAAGAATTTACATTCATTGGTCCTCTAGGCAGAGCAGTAGCACCCAACCACTTTGTTCACAGCTTACCAGCTGCCTTGCTTCTCTTCAACCCCAAGCCCTGATTCTACAGCGAGTTCAGTTATATCATGGTCAGCAGCTTTTCTGACAGACCAGTTGACTTAGTGGAAATGGACCCTGAAGACCCATTTCCAGGTAGTCAGAACTATAATTCATCAAAGTATGTAGAGTCCAGTGTAAAGCAAAGAGTCCAACACATACAGACAAAGCTAAAGCAAAGCACACTCATATGCACATTTAGAAATGCTGGGCAGTATTTCAGATTTGTATTCAGAAGCAAGCTAAATTAATATCAATACATGCCTCTGGATCCTGCCATGAATCCAAGTATAAGAGCCTTTTCTGGCCTTGTAACTTTGTTTGCAGTCTTGAACATTTCCTGTGCAGCATACATTTGCTCCCTCTGTAATAGACACAATAAATGTCAATTCAGCTGAGAAAAACTCTGCCAACAGGGACCACTTTAATACCCACAGATGAGCATAAAAGAACAAGACAAAGGTTTGTTTGTAGGACCTACAAAAAGTTAACAAAAAAGGCATCCTAACCTCAAGGTTTCCCCTCTGCAATCCTTATACCTAACATGCACAGCACTTCCATTGAACTCTGGACATTGAAAAAAGCACCCACCTTCAAAGAGTTCCAGAAACATGTGAGAGGCTTAATATTAATGTTATCCATTTTGTGTCCTTTATAACATTAGGGAAAAAAGAAAATAATCCAATGCTTTCTCTACAATCCAACAAACCCAGGCTTACAATAATTTCAGAGGATTTCTTTTCCTTTAATAAATGTAGTAGAGGTACTGAAAAAAAGAAGTCACCTGGCTTGCTAAAGTTCAGATCTTACAAGCCAGGCTTACAGATGTGCTTAGCAAAGTCTTATGCACGTAATACATATCAAACCAGCTATATATGCACCAGGAATAAGAAGCTTTGGGATATATCCCCACTCTCAGGCTTTGAAAAATGTGTAATGGTGGGATGAGGTGGATCAGAAATAAAATATTTTACCTTAAAATAATCTATTTTTGTATTTTCTCCTACTAGAGCTATGTCAGGACAATTTCAAGCAATTTCTATTATGTGCAATTGGCTGGGCAATTTCTGCTGGAAATATACCTTTCTCCCAAAATTCTTTATAATGATCAATACATTATTTTACATAACAAACAGCATACTGCAACATTAACACTGCACAACTAAAAATGCTGTGAATAACATTAAGACAGCATGCTAAACCACAAAGTATTTTTGTAATCTTTGGTTATAAAAAAAGCAGCCTCAATCACTCCATAATCCAAAGGCCAAGAAATGCCAACATCTAAACAAGATCCAATCCACATCAAAACCATCAGTCAAAAATAATCTGTTTTTACTTACTGTGAGAGAGAGGCTTTTCTTCGGTGGTGGCTGTTGCTGAGTTTGGGGGGCCACTTGTGGTGCCTGTGCCGCAGGGGAGATGGCAGGAGGTGTGGTGGGTGTTAGGGGTGAGGTAGGTGTAGCTGCAGGGGGATTAGAGTTGCTGTTGTACATGGGTGTTCTTTGTTTGAACTGTGCAGGAAGAGTTGTAGTAGCATTTGGAGCTGCAGGCTCTTCAGTCTGTCTGTTGGTCTGCAAGGCCTCTCGTGCAGAGCCAGCTGCAAAAACCAGTCAGGATAGTTAAAACATTATTATCCACAAATAGGGATTAGCATCACCAGTGGCCTTTAAAGAAAGCTAAAATCTCTGATGATTCCATTTTAGCACCATGATTCAATATGCCATCTAATATCCATATGAAAAAGCTAAGAGCTAATGCTCTTTCCACTCAATTATCTTTAGAAATATTTAGACAACAGAGTAACTAGCTGTTCCATATGGATATGCTATATTTAGCATCAAATTTGATGTTTAATCAATATCCAATTTATTAAACTGAAACTGCAATACTTGCTTTTCAGTTTTTATAGCTCTAACAACTGTACTCTGATCCTACCAGGATTGTTGCTGTACTATTACATAGAGCAAGTCAAAAATTATTTCATCAGTTTTTACCTAATGTAGCAGCAGCTTGCAAAGGAAGTGCCATTAAGATACTAAAAATACAAATACACTTTAACAGATGTCATAATTAAACACAGTCTTTACAAATAACTCATTATTTAAACACTAAACTCCTAGAAGTTAAAGCCCCACAAGGCTTAACTGTTCTTTCTCAAAGCTGACCCATTCACCTGCAATAAGGAAGTTACACTATTCCAAATCTGGCTGCAGTTGGAGGCAGCTCATGAAATCACAGCAGCTTGACCACACAAGTTACCATCTGTCCAGCCAGTGGTAATTACCCAGTGGACACTATCTATGTTCTTTTGCAGCTCTTGGACACAGGCTGGAGCACCCTTCACAAACCTCATGAGCTTTAAGCTGACCTGTTTACCCTGTGTTCACAGAAGACTACAGGCAGATACAGATCAGAGATACATTGATGCCCCTTACAGCAGATTTTAGGAAATGAAACATCTATGGTTCTCCACCTTGGCACAGACACAGCAATGGTTTTAGCAATACTGGTATTTTTCAGTAGATGTGGAACTATTGAGAGGATAAACATTTGCAGTATGAGTTATTCCTTATTCTTTTACAAGTTTCATTACTGGCTTTGTATCTTGTCAAAATAACTGACTTTCACAAAGTAATGTCTTAATTATGCAACCTCAGATTATATGAGGCCAAATCTGGGGATCTTCTGTGTGCATCTTATATCAAGCAAACAGTTTTATGTTCCTAGTCCCTAAGAAAAGAGTACAGAATAGAGAATTTTAAACTAGACTTTTCCTGCTGCTGAACACAATGCCAGCACTCTGGAAAATAGTACTACAGCTGCTGACACACTGCTGTGTTTTTGGCTGCATTCCTTCTGGAAATGCCAATTTTCTGCCAGAGAAAGATGTGCATAGACCTTCAGAGAGATTCTGAACTGTTCTGAGCCCAAATGAAATGACTGGGTCTTGCATCTATGTTGTTTTCTATAGTGCCCAAAATGCCACAGCTCACAAGTAAAAATAATATATTAAACTGAAATGTTGCTTCTCTGTTAATGGACAGAGCTGGTAATGAATCCCAGCCATGCACATCTGTTAGCATAAACTGATACAGTCTTTTAAAGACTTCACACACAGCAGGGAAGGAAAAATAAAATCAAGCTGGTTAAAATAAAACTGTAGGAAAAAAAGACTTGTACAAACTATTTTTTACTATTGGCAATTTTCTAGAATTGAAAATAACAGCACTTTTCAAAATATGCAGAAGGTCAGCTAATATCTTTGTTATACAAAGGTAGAAGAAAAATGGATGGCTTAATCCCAAACTGTGTGAAAGATAATATGCACTTGGCTCTAGAAATAAAACTGACTTCTGAAAGCAACTGTTTTGTATGTGCTAGCACGTGTGTGCATGGAATATATACTTCAGACTTATATTGATTACTCTTTGGGGATAGCAAAAGCTGGATTTTCTATTACTGTGTAAGAAAAAAAAATCAGGAAATTGTTTCACTTACTTGACTTAGCTAGCAGTCTCTCTAAAAATTTAGAGCCAACAATTATTTTCTTTACTTAGGTTAAATGATATGTCTGGTTTCACCAGACTCAAAGGCTGGAGTCTTGCAATGGCTTTTATATTGCTAAGGTGGAGTTTCACTCAAGTTGAGGGACAGTAGGTTTGTAAATAAAAGAGCAGGCAGACAGTAAAACTGTACAGAGTTGTAGGCATCAGGTCCCAAGAGGAAAGAAGTGTCTGTTACCTGGCTGTGTTTCAGAGCTTGGGATATAGGAGGAAGACGGCACCACACTGGGGGTAGCAGGTAAATAACTTGTAGAAGGTAGTGCAGGCTCATTGTTCAACGAGCCAAGTTTCTACAGAACAGAAAAGAAAATATTAAAGCCACACTGCAAGTATTCATGGGCTGTTTCTGCATTTTAAATACCACTTCAACATTTGTTTTACTAAGATATTGCTTTTGGGAACTTAACTGCAGACTCCTCCTTTAGGAGTCCTACGTAACAACCTGTTCAACACTGACTTTCTACTTCAAGCATCAGAAATTTGTGCAGATGACACTCTATGAAGAATTGCACTCTAGGACTACTGATCTGCCAGAGGAAACATGCTCTTCACCACTAGCAAGCAGAACCATGATCATCCATGGCCATAAGGACTCCTAGGCTATCACCCAGGAGAACACAAAGGCCTCTGGGACACAGGCAAGCAGAAAGCAGCAGTAACAACACAGGCAAAAACGCCATTCCCACTGAAACAGGCAGCCAACACCAACATGACTAATGCCATCTAGGATGATGAGGCTACAGAAAAAGCCTCATTTTGTACTTAATTATACATGACACTGCATACACAGCATAAAAACAGCAGCATGGTTGATGATTTCACTGCCTGATCCAGCCTTTGAACATAAGGGGTGAGAGAGGAAAGGAGTTTTGGGGGGAATAAGTCTAATAGACAAATTGTTTAAGGTAGCCATACTATATAAAACATGGACATTCTGTAAAATGTGGAACTTGCCAACACAAAGATTCTCTTAGCACTCTGCAGAAAGAGAGGCAATGACCTTCACTCCTTACTCTGGTCTTCCACAATCTGCCTGTGTGCTGGCCTTGGCTTGTCACACATGCCCAGCAGACAGTTTCTCACTCAAAAGCAAGGGCAGGACATAGCATTCTTGTAGAACCTACATCCTGACTGAGGACACAAAGCTACACTGTAGTTTCTAATATGCTGTATCTGAAATAGGAGGAAAAAGGCCTACACATGACAGGTTCTTCCTCTCCCTGACTGAAAGCCTTCTAGCAACAGGTTTGCTTTCTCTTTGGTGAAAATATAATGGAATTTTGAAAAAAATTACGTAGAAATTTTTACATAAAGAGACACATTTCAACAAGTGAGTAAAATACCATAACAGTGTTTAAGTGATTTAGAATAGCACATGTCAAGAGTATTTTTCTTTTTTTTTTTCCTGACTAGTTGGTTTTTGTTTGATAGATTTTGCTTGGTTTTACCTGTGTAGATACAAGGCCAGCAGCATAATCTGGGGTAGCATTTTCTACTACTGTTTCTTCTTTGGCTTGCTTTTCCACAACTTCTGTATCTATTGCATAAAAATACAAGTGAGTCCAAACATTTTTTTCAGAAATATTGAATATACTTTTTAAACAAAGATATAAAAATCAATTTCTCAAAGTATGCTAAAACATGCTTGAAGAGGTATATGCTGAAATAGATACAGTAATCTCCAAATACAGTTTTATACTGAACCAATAATGAACTGAATGTACAGGATACAGTAACTGAGTAATCTGATACTAGAAAGCATGAAAGCCTAAGCAACATTTTAGTTGCAATTATGGTTTTGTTCTGAGGTGTTTTTTTTTTTTGTAACAAACACCAAAAACTGTTTTAGGAAAAATATGCTGCATAGTGTATATTCTTGATATGGTTAAGTAGGGCACAACCCTGTTGCTTGCCTTAAAAGCAGTGTATCAGATATTATTCACTTGCTAAAAGCTCTCAGTCAAAATTTTGGAAAGTGCTATAAATTTTTTTCAACATTACTTTCACCTAATTCACATGCCCATAGAGACAGTAGAAGTGAGCAGATGAAAACAACTCAGAAAAATGCCACTACTGAAGCCACTCACACACCTATGGGCTGCCCACAGCAAAACTGATTAGCTCAATCCTTTCACATGATTGAGTTATATTACCTAGGCCAAGGCAATATGAGTAGGAGGACTGAAACAAGTGCAAATCCTCCTTTAAAACCTATTTGTGTTGGTTGGTATCACATCCCCTAATTTTTGAAGTTTAGCTCAGGCTAATCTTTAGCAAATTAAGAACAAAATGGTACTACAAATCTTGATCCTATTTGCAGGTGTAGCCTTTGTAAGTAGAATGCTGTACCAACCTAATGTCTTTCTTCTCCTCTTTGCTTCACGGCCAGCACCTACCATATCCAGCTCAGAGATATCTAGAAGCTAAAAAGAAAGACCACAAAGAACTTAATAATCATTCTTAAATGCATGTAGTTTATCTCTAAATATCATCCTCAGGTTTTTTTCCTTGAATATACTGATTCAGAGCAGCAGCAGAAATTCACTTTAGGTGAGAGAAGAGACCTGAGCACACAAACAAGGAGTGCACCTACCTTCACTCCTCTTTCTTTGCGCAAAGGTGTCCTTGAAGGAGGAATAGGAGTTCTGTTTCCAGAAGGACTAAAAACACTGGGAGCTGAAGTACTCCTGAATGGAGCTTGTTTTGGTATTCCTTTGAGTGGTGCTTAGGGAAGAGCAAAGAAAGCAACAACTGAAATAAGAGTTTAACTGGTTATGAAAAATGCTTTAATGAGTTCTTCAGCTCCTCCCCTTCTTAATGTACACATTAGCTGCCCTTTAAATTAAAATGTCTATAATAAACATTAATATTATAATGTGGAATAGGCTATAGCACTACATGTCCCTCAAAGGTCAGATTAGGTTTTACTTTTCAAAAAGGGAATAAGGGCCAATCTCTGACCAATGCTTGCAACCCCATTCTACATGAAGTAATCAAACAGGTGCACTGCTAACAAAGCCTACTTTTCCTATACACACAGATGCTGTCCTTACTTGTAAAAAATAAACTCTGAACATGTAAGACAGTATAGGACATAAATCTTTTGAATGCCAAAGTTGCTCTTTGATTTCCCCAATCAAATTACTTGATAAAACTGTATTTAACCAAAAATCTTAGCCAAGCTTCTGCAGGGCTAAGGGCTTGTGATATATTGCAAAGGTAAGTTACTGCCTCACACAGGGGTGTGAAAATCTAGAGCTGCTGTTTGCACAAGGAGGAGGACCAGTCTGGGTCTATAGTGCAAACTGAAGGCCTCCTGTCTCCACACTCAGTAGCATCAGCTACACCTGTAAGCATCTGTTTCCTCCCAACTCTATGATGCTGCCCCTCTACCTCACACTTAATGCTAGCACTAAACACAGCAATCTTTTAACTATTAAAAGATAAGGGATACATATACAGATCTATCAGGTCTTTGAGCTTCCTGACAATCTCATCATTCCCTGATGATAAACAGAGAACTTCAGTTTGAGCTTAGAGACTGTATCCTTCTAAATGTTGTACTGAAAATGTTTCAACCATAGGACAATGCTCTCTCTGACCCATGTGAGTACCTTGCAGCAGAGCAAACCTCAGCAGGTCCCCAACTCCTGTTTCTAGAGGCCAACTGGCTCTAAAGGCCAGGTTCTAAGAACTGGCTTTAATAATTCAGCCAAGAACTAAGAGTCCTTTTCTATAATGGAAAAATTTTAGCTCAAATTACAACTAGACCTTTTGCATTTCCTGCATGAACACAAGGCCAAACTTCAGCCTTCAAAGCCACATCTTAAATAGCATTGACACAAAGTATTTCATAGTATTTTGTAGTACTTCCAGCCACAACACCAAGAAATCTCTCAAAGTTTCCCACCTCAGCATCACTGGTGGCCAGGAATGTTATATCTGTGCAGTGATTTAAGAGTATGTAACTAATTTAAAACCCTCTTCTCACACCTTATTTGAAAAATTCAAGCAGTTCAAGAAATTTAGCAAACAGCAGAAATGCATTAATACAAAGCTGAAGGATCATTCTACAGGTTTGCCATGTAGAATTCACTGCTCAGCCTTGGCTTCAGAGAACACTGTCCTTTCTTCTTTCTCCAGACAGAATTATACAAATACAAGATAGTTTCAATCTACTCCACAGCATTTCAAAGAGCACAGCATACTACTGTGATCCACTCTGCTCCCTTTTGGAGCAACATGGCTTAGTCAGGAGTTATTCCTGGAGTGATGCAAATTAAATTCCTATCAAAGTCTATAGACATGATCTAGCTGCATACACTTTAGAAGCATGGCAGATATACTTGCCATTTGAAAAACCCCACTCACTGTTGTTCTTTCTGACAAGATATGTCAGAAATATTTAAGTATGAGGAGAGAGGGAGGCAGAAAGGGAGAAATCCTTTGCCTCAAAAAAATTTAAGCTTTTGTAAAAAACAGATGGTAATTTTATTCTTCATCAAGGCTACTTTATCAGGTTTTCATTCTGAGAACTGATGAAAGTGAGCCATACTTGTTGTATCTATCTTCTTGACCAGTCCCCTGCCTTTGGCATGGAAAGGCACTCCTGCAGTCTTCTTGAGCTGCTGTGCGGTTTCTGTTGCTAAAAGGAAAAATGGCTTTAGTTATTACAGAACCTGTGCTGAAAATACATAACACAATGCTTCTTACATAAAATGTTATTAACTAATAGATAAAGAGATATAGGAATATCAACAAAGAAAGAATTGCATTTTAATTAAAACCCAGGTCATTTATGTGAAGTAAACACAGTATTTGGAGAAAATGCAAAATCAGTATGACTATGCAATGGACAAGGTGGCCTAAGCTAAAAGAAATTACCAGAAAAGGCAATTTACTCAGTAGAAATTTAAATAATTTTTAAAAGTTATATGACACATTATGAAAATTTTGTATTTAACTAGACCAACTCAAGTGACATGCAAGAAAGCAGCAAGCTGCTGCAACAGAACAGCAGCTGCAGTAAACTATTTTAAGACCACTTAGTTCAACCAGCTACCAATACATACATGTACACATATGCTGCCTTTGTTAAGAGAAAACTCTCTTGGTTTTTACACCCTATACAGCCACACTGAGTGAAAGAAAGCATTAACCAGCAGCCCTTGCTCTCTGCTCCAAAAGCACATGGCAAAATAAAACTGTCCTCATTTTACTTTTGCTTCAGGAGCTTTAACCAAAGGTATCCTCAGTCAGACTGTTACATATACCAGGAGAGGATCTATCTGTGCTTTATGAAGCTACAGCTCATTGTATGCCCTGGAATATGAACAGCATTTAAATCAATATTAGCATTTTAATGCAATCCTGGCTGGAATGACTTGCACCTGCTCTTCCACACATCAGTCCATCATCATCATCCAGAAAAGCTCTTGTAATAGAACATTTTAATGTGTATCACAATTCTGGAGAATAAGACTGAATATACTGAATATTAATTGGCCTTTCACCATTTAATTTGTACACAATCTTAATACTACTTACACTTCTGCAAGAGTTCAGCTCTGAGGGTGGCACTTTTAGGTTTCCTTTTCAGCTGGAAATGTTTCACTGGGGGAGTAAGTGGCCCAGCTAGTGTTGTCAAGGCATTTTTGTTTAAGTATTGGCATTCCAACGGCAACATAGCTGAAGTTTCACATTCACTTACTGCATAAAGAGTTAACACAGTACACAGGGGTATTAGCACCTCTTTGACAGCCAATGACAAAACATTTTACAACTAGACTGTACAGGTGGTATTAAATTTTAGATTACTTGTATAAACACCAAGAGTAATTTAACTCCAATTATTACACAATATATAACCAGTTATTAGAATGCTTGTTTTTCCCATTAACTTAATAAAAGCTTCCATTTTAATTATACTTAGTCAAATTATAGGTATCTTAAATATGCTGCTATTGTCAAAAAACAGATAAAAAATATTGAATTCTCAGATTCCTTAAAAATTACACATGAAAACCAAACTACTGAATGAAAATCCAAATCACAAGTGTGGATAGACAAACGATCATTTGTTTATAGAAAGAAAACAGTGTTTCCACCTCCAAGTCATTTAATTATTGTTTTGCTGCAATCTCCAGCCCTGAGATTGTGTCTGTCCGTGGATGCCCAAGGGCTTTTTCTAGACCATGTGCTAAAATAAACCCACTGGAGTAGGAGTAGTTTTGCATCCATCAGTAGTTTTGCTGCCCTTTGAAGCAGCAACTGTGCATATTTTCAGCTGCTGGGCAGTCTGCAGCTGCTTGGCCATCAGCAGCACAGCTCTTCCTGAGATCAGCCTCCCTCCAGCACCGATCCCCTGCTGTCCAGACACTTCCACAGAGGCAGCCCCTGCCCAGGACAGTGTGGAGCTTCCACACAAGACAGAGACTTGCTGCTGTCTTGGGTACCACAAATGTGAGTCAGAGCAACACAGAAAATATCTTTACTGACTAAGCTGCAGCACAGCCTGTGGTACTAATGAATCCACACAACTTTTGTGCTGCCCTTCACACTCTGGGCAATAACTGACATTAAATTCTGATGATATGTGAAAAGATAACTTAAGAAGCTACCATTCCTCAAATACCACAGCTCCCAGGCCAGTAACATTCCAGGTCATGAACTGTGGTAGTCCAGAGACAAGACAGTGCTTGTTCTTCTATCTCTACTTTAAGACAGCAAGGCTGCCTGTGAAATGACAGGTTATTCCTAAAAAAAGGCATCACATTCCTGCAATTTTCACCAACAGAAAAGACTTACCTTTCTCTCTAAGCTCTCCTAAAATATCTTGAACATTGGGATTCTGTTCTTCAAGATCAAGGTTAAGGGAGCCAGTATCTGGAAAGGATTTTAAAATATCAGCTACCATTAAGACCCAGGGGTCTGAATCCAAGGTAGCGAGCTGGATAATTTCAGTCAGTGCCCCTTTCATCTAACAAAAAAAGAAAAAGAAAATCAACCAATTGGAAACAGTTTTAAACAGATTATAGTTGGATTTATTTAAAAAAGATACAAACATGCACAATGTTTTACTACTGGGGGAGGGAAGAGGGAGACTGTTTCCACACAGTTATACATTAACTCGAGAACAAAGCAAAGAATGAACCAAGGTAATTTTTTTAAACTGCTTTCAGCCAATCTAACCCAAGTTTGTTTTGAGCTTTTGGCAGCTCAAAGCTTTGTTTAGCACTGGGCATTTTTAAACCAGCAGCCAAATTTTTACATTACTGTCTCCTTCTGTTTTACATTCATACTCCCTGTGACCCACACCTTCCATTCAGTGATGGGAATATGCAAATACAATACAAGTTATTTAGAACATCTAAATGAAGATGTGCCCCTTGCCAGCCTACAGCATAATTACACAGACAGATTGTATCTGCATCATAATTGTCTTCAAAATATTACCTAAGCTGAAGCCAAAATAACCTAATCAATACTGTAGTGTTTGACAAAAATTATGTATTATGGGAAGTAAATACAGCCCTCTTAACATGCCATGACCAACAAGATTTTCCATCTAGCCAAAGTTTCATAGTCAGAAAAAAGTTATTTTTCTATTTTGAAAAATGCAAGTAAATAAATGAAGTAAATTTTAAGTTTCATTGTAACAGAATTTTTTTAATTACTGACCAACATATCTGTTGGCACTATGACATGAAAATCAAGGTGACTGCAGTCAGGGGTTTACTTTGTTCACAAGTAAGTATAAACCCCCAAACATTGAACTTTCTTTTTTTCTAAGTAAATTTTCATGTAAGCATGACAGCACAAGCTTCAGTGAACTAAGATGTTTGAGATAATTTGTGTGTCTAACAAGCCACAAAACACAACAGTAAAATCACATAAAGTAGTTTACCATACTCTATCTGCACTGTATTAACACTGAAGAATGTACAAGCAAGTATAAGGAAATAGATAAATTTTGATTTTTCACCACCCACTGTGGCACATAAAGCTTAGTTACAGTCATCATGTATCTGAACACAGGAAGACAAGCAAGAGACTCATCTTCACCTTCATGTTGTTTCTTTCCCTTTATTTAAAGCACTCTTATATGAAAAGGCTTAATAAAATCAACTTACTCTATGCATACAACTCTAAATAAAAGAAATAAAGTTAAATTTCTGCTCCCCATTCCTCTCCTATCCACTTTTAAAGCTCAGAGGCAAAAAAACATTGACATTTCTCAAGTCCTTTCATCTGCACAATGTTATTGCCCTCTCACTTTGGAAGGGTTTATAAGTCCACTCCAGAGCCAGTTTGTCCTTTACCCCCTGCATGTTTTAGGGCTCACACATTGTGTGCTTGTGAAACAATCACTCCATCTGACCCAAAATGAGCACCTCTGTAGCTTAAAGCTGACCAGCTCCTCAGAGTGACTGACTGCAGCCACACCAACACCAGAACCACAAAGAGAGGAGCAGGAAGAATGCAGTACATGGGCCAGTTCCCATCTTAGCAGTGCCATTGATTTGCTTTGGATTAAACTGAGCCCATAACCAGGAGCACACACTGTTTCATGTGCTGTCAAATTTAACCAACGCTTCTCCAGTGGAAAGAATCCATTTCTGAGGTTCCAGTCTTTGCTGCTTCTCCATTGCTCATTTACTCCTCAGTAAGCATAACCCCACCAGAACCTCAACACACTTGTCCAGCTCTCTATTCTAACCCTAAACTCCTTAACAAAAGTCACTTCTACAGTGGATGAGAATGACTGTGAACACTATCAGAGCAAAGTCTTTTGTTCTTTTATCTGTCCTAAAGGAATCAAGGTACTGATTTACAAAAAACACCTATAACATCCCAGAAGCTGATGAATTCATAGCTTTCATAAGCTTTTTTGTGGACACCACTAATGCAGGTAAGTGTACAGAATATAATTTCCTTTATTTTCCATAAAAGCAAAGTCAGAGGAAAAATGTCTCTTGCATCCTCACAATTTACCCTTCATATCTGCTTCACAAAACTCCTATTTGTACCAAAATTCACAGAGCTACATGCCCACACTATGAATGTTCCTGTAGAACTCTGGTCTGGGCATGTTGCATCCCCTCTGCTCTCAGGGTTGAAGTTCAGGCAGCCTATTTATGCCAAAACCCACTGCTTAACAAGCTTTTGGTTCCTTCAAGAAAGGAGCCCAGAAACATTTTTTTTGCCTAGCATGGGGCAAATAACATTATCACAAAGCCTCATGACAGAAAGAACATGGTGAAATAAGTCACTATCACACACAGGGAAGCAAAGCACACTAACAAGTACTGTGAGCTAACCAGAGACCTTGCCTGAATATGGCTTTGCATTTAACAAGCCTGGATTTGAGTTTTGACTCAGGTTTGCCTTCAAATGGCAATTTAAATACATGTCCCTGCTTCACTGTTCAACTGGCAGCTGAAAAGAAACATTTCATTTGTAGTTTGAGAATGCATGAAATGCAACTCATCAGGGAATTCTACATGCAATTTTCCTATTACTTTATAGGGCACATTCTTAATTGTCCATGATTGCAACACTTGGGTCATTAAGACTCCCATCAGCATCTTGTTAAGCATGAATGTCAAGATCTGATGTAACATGTTCCAGTGTCTTTCTCGTCTAAAACTTAAGGATCTTAAGTATTTTTATCAGCTTCCCAGCACACAAGAAAAAGCACAGGCCACAGCTAGAAACATCTAGCAAGCAGGGATCAGGCAGGTTGGGAAGTGTCTGGGAACACAGGCAGATTAATAATGGCTGTGCAGGAAGGACAAACAGGACTGTGGGAAGGTATTTAAGAGCAAGTGTTACTTGTAACACACAACGTGACAGCTCCAAGATGACTACTTGCAAATATTTCACATTTATTTGCTTTGTATTCTGCCTAAATTAATGTGTACAACAACACTTTCAGACAACTGTATCAACAGTTGGCTAATAAACCAAATGAAGCTTTCATCTTTCTGAGGCTATAGAAAAGATGGTATTTAATAGGTAGCTGCATTATCATTATAGAATATTTTCATTAAACTAAAAGCATTGGATTGAAAACACAGTATTAATATTTACACAATACAGACCCAGGATGGGTCAATACCACTATTGGATGTGGTTTGCATTTTAATCACGAAAAAAAGCTGAAGTGGCCAAGAGAACTATTGGATTAAAATATCCCAATTTACATCACAGAATAATTATGAACTCTAAGTGCAGGCCAGAAAGGTGCACAGCAGCCTGTGTGCTCTCAATACAAAGGGAAATGCAAGTGTCATGTCCCCTCTCACTCCTTTGCACCCACCCTCCACAATCCCCACTTCCCTGCAGAGGTGGCTCCTGGTGCACATAAGCTAGTACCAGGAACAGTTTTGATTTCTACTGTAATAAACAGGCAGGTTCCTGCTGGGACAGGGAGCCTCCTCTCAAGACAATTCAGAGAGCACAGAAGCACAGTCCTTGTTCCAGACTTGGTGTAACATCACAGTCTAACCCTGAACAAATAAAATAAATACTGGCATAAAAAGAAAGCTTGCACTTGCCATTGTGAATCATGTTAACAAGAATATAATATTCAAAATAAACAAATATAACAGTTCTGCCAAATTCACAACTGAAACTCTGGTCAGCACTACGCTGAGCTTCTGGCATCATTTCGAATAAGTGCAATTATCTAGAAAAAAATTAACAGATGAAAAGCCGTAAGATTCAAGAGTTTTCAAGTTCTTCCCAGAGAATTACAGTGGGAAAGGAATTTTTGATAACTGCCTACAAGACACAATTTAAAATGAAAATGAAAGCCAATTATTCTTATTAGTCAGCAGGAACAAACATGCAGTAATGAGGTTCACAGCATGATAAAAAATTAGTTTTATTACCTGTCCCACAAGAGTATTATGAGGACTAAGTCACTTATATCTATACAGTATCTGGAGTGTTGAATGAAAACATTATGAAAATTGAAAGATATTACATATGAGGATAAAATCACTTAAGTGAAGGACTGAGCTTTCAAGAGGGCTCACTGAAGATTCACTTGTCTAGACTGAAGCTTTCACAGAGATTTAGAAAGGACCAGGAGCAATTAAATCCCTTCTAAACCAAATACCACCAGTTTCCTTGAATCCCACATTGCTTTTTACTCAAATGTCTGCTCCCAAATGGTTTCTGTGTTATTCTAAGCTTTCATGAAAATGCTATTATACAGAAACAGAAAAAAAATTATTTTGAAGAGAAAATAACTCCCTTGAATCTGTTATCTTGAGAGGGGAACATATTTTAACATGTAACACATCCTGTAGCTGCTATTGAGATTCCCAAAGCTGTACAAAGCTGATGCAATGCATTTTCCAATACAATTAAGCTTCCAAATGCCAGCTCGGTGCTTCTCGCACAGATCGATACAGACTGGCACATGGCACAGGAAAGACACAGGACTTTCCAAAGAGAACCATTCAGCACCCTCACAGTTCACTTTAATCACTTTCAGACATGGGGGTGATCTCCAAGTGAGAAATTCACTTTCAGGCAGCTGCAGCTACCCTGTCCTGGCAGGAACCGCTTCCAGCACTCCCCAGCACACAAGCAAAGGCTGCTGCAGAGATGTGCACAGCACAGCCACTCTGGACACAGACATATTTATCTCTTTTCTGGATATTGTGTGCAAGGGCTGCTGCAGAGATGTGCACAGCACAGCCACTCTGGACACATTTCTCTCTTTTCTGGATATTGTGTGCAAAGGCTGCTGCAGAGATGTGCACAGCACAGCCACTCTGGACACATTTCTCTCTTTTCTGGATATTGTGTGCAAAGGCTGCTGCAGAGATGTGCACAGCACAGCCACTCTGGACACAGACATATTTATCTATTTTCTGGATATTGTGTGCAAGGTATTCCATGCCAATTAAAACAGTGAAATTTTTGATACTAAGTTAGGTGACAAATCTGCACAAACAAAACTATCTTAGCAAACTAACCACAAATGATGAGCATCTGATATGACAACAACCCTTTCTGTCAGCAGTTTGGTTACATCAGCTATTTTTGCCATCTATAAAAAGAAGCCTGTAGTAATAATAATAGTAGGCCTACCAGCAATGTTAAGGGGTTTTGCCTCAGGGGTTTTTCTATTTTTCAGCTTTTTTTAAGGCCCTTCTCCCAGTTTAAGGAAAAAATCACATGTTCCTGAAACAACTAAAGATGCTAAGGGTAGATCTCAATCAAGAGATCTCAATCATCAGTTTACAATAAAAGATTAAGCTTATGATTGAATTCATGAACTCTGCCAAACTGAAAAATCCCACACTATTTTGTTAGAGCAGGAACAAGAGCTTTACATTTGGAACACAACTGACCACTTTTACACAGTAAAAGGCACGCTGACTGGCTTTTCTCTACATTTTTCTCTACACTTTATCTTCCACGGCTAACACAAGCACAGATCCAGGAAAGCTGCTGGCAGCTCTTCCTCGGGTTTGGTTTAAAACATTCACCCAGTGAACACACTTGAAGCATTTCAACAAATTATTTCAGTTTGTTTGAATGCTGCTCCCTCCAAGAGTTGCCATGAGTGCCATTTATGAAGGTCCTAAAGCTCTTTGAGGCTCTTTTCAATCTAAAAACACCACTGATTTTTCTAAACACTGCAATACTAATTTCTGCCAGGCTACTTGGATTTTCACACTAAGGTCACAAGAATTTTGCAAACTCACAAGTTCACACGAGCTCCCATCCCCCTTTCTGGCCTGGATTATTTTGTTTGTCCAGAACACAACCCCATTTATCACACACAAGGATGACAGCTTGTTCACTGGACAGGCACTAAACATGAATATCATGTTTTAAAAATCAGCATAAAGACGCTGAACTAGAATTTATTTTTTTTTAAAGTGACACCAGTGTAACACAGTGAAGAATCATACAGATATATATGGCAAGACAAACATTAAATGGCATATGGCAAGACTTACACT
The DNA here is from genome assembly GCF_023055355.1 of Agelaius tricolor. NCBI lineage: Eukaryota > Metazoa > Chordata > Aves > Passeriformes > Icteridae > Agelaius > Agelaius tricolor. Next base: position 6,129,645 of record NW_027269284.1, read on the forward strand.
AAATTATTTCTTAAAGGTGATGCTTGCCCATTTTCAGCCTAGAACTGCACAAAAGCTGAGCATACAACAATCCCAGTTACATACCACACCCTGCCTGGTATATACGTATATTTAGCTTAAGCAGCAGTTGTCTTAGCCAAGAAAGACTGGTGAAAGCACAGCTGAGGATACTCTACACAGGAAGGTGAAAACTAACTCCACACCACTTCCATGATTGTTACCAGGAAATACTACTTTACATGATGGAAGCAGGAGAGGAATTCCTTCAGTCTGGCTGAAGAAACCTACTATTTCCAGACATTCTCCAGCTATTGCCCCAAACATCTGTAGCTGCCTATTGGCAAGAATAAGCTGGGTGCAGATGAGGCACGGTCCAGGGCCAAGTGAAAAGGCCTGCAGAGCCAGCTCAGACTCGAGCCAGCCAGTTTATTAGCTGGGGCAGGACAACAGAGGAAAGCACCAGCTGCTCCCAGAAAGGTAAAGAGAGGCAAACAAAAACCATGGCAATCTTCCCCAATCAAGACCTGACTGCAGGAGGGTGGGGAAAAGCACTGCTCAGTGCAGACCCCAGATCTTCCACTGCCAAAGTTTCAGCACTTGCTGCTGTCCTCCCTAAAGCCGAGATGCTCGACTTGTGACACCTCCACAGCCGCCAGTACTAAGGCAGGAGTGGAGGAAGCTGAGCGCACACACGGACCGCTCCTGAACGATCCTGCCTCTCCCTAGCCGTGGCACAAGCACTGCCTCAGAAAAGCCCTCTTCCGTAAAAGACACCCAAAAGACAGCCCTAAAGTGAGTCCCTGTAGGCCACACAATGGGTTTCGTGTCCAAACGGCTTCCAAAAGCCTAGTGCCAAGCAGGGAATCCCCGAAGAGCAGGAAGAGGAGGAGCAGCAGCAAAGCTCCCACTCCACTCACTCCCTTATCGCGGGGAATCTCGGCGCTTTTCCTCGCACCGAGGACCGAGTCGGGAGACCTTCTTCACTTACTGCTGCCCGTCCAAGGAAGGCTGCGAGGGAGAGGCGGGGAAGGCTGTGGGGACCAGCCCTACCACACGCCCCTGCCCTGAGGGGCTGCGGCCGCTCGGCTTCGCCCCGCGGGCAGCCCGGGGTCGGTCCCCCCTCCCCGCAGCCCCCGTGTGGAAGAAAAAGGGCGGGCGGGGGAGGTGGTGCTGGCACTGCCCCCCTTTCTCCCCTCACGCCATCTCCGACCTCTCCCCCTCACACACATACACACACACACACAAACACACGCTCCGCGCTTCGCTGCGACTCCCACCCGGCTCTCACCTCATCCACCGCCCGGCGGGGCAGGTGCAGCATCCCCAGGAGCAGTTTGAGCTTGACGGCCGAGGAAAGGCCGTGGAAACAGAGTCGGATGTTGTCGATGACCGAGGCCGTGAGCAGCGAGGCGATGCTCGGCGGCGCCCACAGCTCGTCCGTGGAGCCCAGTTTGTTGTGCAGCCACAGGCCGGTGTCGCTCTCCCGCATCGACGCCATCTTGGGAGCGGGGCGAAAAAAGAGGGGATTCTCGACGGGCATTTTATGAAGGCACCTAAAGGGAGGAAGGGAGGGGGTGAGGACCCCTGCGGGTCGCTGTCTTGTTCGTAAGCCAAAATGGCGGCGCCCAATGAGATTGCGCTTGGGAAGGCGGAGGCTATGCCGTAACCTAAAATGGCGGCGCCCAGGAGGGGAAATGAAATAAGGCGCTTCTCATCTCTCGGCCAAGTGCAAAATGGCGCCCGCCACAGCTTTTCGTCCGTACTGCAAGATGGCACCGCTTCACTGTAGAGAAGCTCCTCTGTCAGCCCCAGCTCATTGTCCCTCATAGTCCGCCCTGACTCCTCCTGGGCAGAAATGGGCGGAGAGCCGCGAGCGCGCCGCCGAGGCGCGGCGGGGCTGGAGGCAGAGCTTCCTGCCCGAGGTGGGCTGGCCCCGGCGCCTCCCGGCGCGGCGCTTTCCGGAGCACCACGTCTGCTTCCCTCACAGCCCCAAGCCCCCTCAGGCGGGCGGGCAGCCCGCTCCCTCCACGCCCGGCCCGTGTTCCCACCCAGCGCCTCTTCCTGGCGCTAATGCCCCCTTAAAACGCTTTAATCCGAGCAGCTGGGCCGAGGCGGAGAGCCCCGGCCGTGGTGCTGCCTCTGCCAGGGGCGCAGTGTCTTCTCCATGGCTTTGCCCGGAGGTTGGCGCGCTGGGTGCCTCAGCCATGGCGGAGGTGACCTCGGGGCCGTGGCACAGGGGGAGGGCGCGCAGAAACCCGCAAACATTCGTGTTCCCATGCGATTCGGCTCGTGGTTATTTAAATGTGAAAAAATGAATCAGTTGCCTAAATCCCGGAAGATTCAAGGGGCTTTCAAGCGCAGCATAGACGGTTCATTTTAGCGCGTCTCTGGTGGAAATTGAAGTTACAGGAGTTGTAGGAGAGCAGATTCTGCTGATCTCTTTCTCCTACGTTTTTGGATGAAAACGTTTTTTTAACAACATTCCACCTTCCAAAGACGTTGTATACAAGCTGATTTCTCTCGGAGAGCAGAGCAATTGTTGCCGAGGTGCTCTGGATTTCCTCAATATAGAATCACAGAATCCTTCAGGACGGAAAAGATCTTAAAGATCACCAAACATCAACCCAGCACTACAACCCAGGCCACCACTAAACCACGTCACCAAATGCCAGCCACATCTCCAGTCTTTTGAGCACTTCCTGGAATGGTGATTTCACTGCTTCCCTGGGCAGCCTGTTCCAATGCTTAACTACCCTTTCAGTGAAAATGTTTTTCTTACTATTAAATCCAAATATGGCATCATGGAGTCTTTTATTTTGTTCATGTTACTGATATCCAAAATGCTGAGTGTCTGCAGCTCTTGGGTGCTATGACTTCTGACAGTGTGGAAGTATTTAGAGACAAAGAGTTTCTGTGTGCTAAATTATATATTAATACATTGTGAATTTTTCCCTTACCTTATCATGCCTTTTTTTTTTTGGTACCATTGCTACCAAATTGGTACCACCAATTTATACTCAAATCTGATTTAAGACAGATCTTTTGTATGCAGTGAGCTGATATTTTATAAACAGCAAAATCAAAGTTGAGGCATTTTGTGTAGCACATAAATATCCAAAATTTCTCTCTCAGTATGTGAGTTCAGCATGTAGCTGGGGGGGAATTACTTATCCACAATTAACTATTTATCTGTTTGTGCAGAAAAAAAAAATGTAACTAAGACACTGAGGTAAATTATTAAATTTGAAACAGAATAGGAAATTAATTAAAGCAAAAGGCTTAAATGTAGCTGTAAAGGAATTGCATTAGTTTTGTCATATAATCAACATGTAATTATCACTAGCAACCTTTGCCCTCCATTAATTATATCCAGCTGTTAAAGGTAGGCACCAGTATTGGTAAGTCTTTGGTACATCCTTATATATCGGGTAAAATCCATGAGATAGTGTAAAAAAATCTAATTAGGCAAGGAAAACTAGTGATGTTCTCATGTTCTAATTGTGCAGAAAAGTAACCAACTCCTTTTAAAGTTGTGTTGGGGGGAGGTAAACCAGAACGTGTTTGCACAGCTGGCTGTCTTCAAGCAGTGGCTGTAAGAGGGTTAATCTAGTTCTGTGAGATGGGACAAACTCCACCAGTTCAGGTGGCTGGCCTGGCTGTCCTTTGAAAGGATTGCTCTGTTTCCCTAAAGTTATTGTGGGATTTGGTGCTGCCTTTCTCAGGAGAGCCAAACTGCAGGCTGATGGAAGCTAAGGAAGGTTATTACACACCCTCTGTTCCTGTGCTTTCCTTGAGGTATCTATTTTTGAACACTGTCAGTGTTAAGGCACTGAGCTGCATGGCCATCTAGTCTGAGCTGCTGTGATCACTTCTGTGCTGTTATCTGAAGTGTGGCTTGAGAAGGGAGCCCATTCTGTGATGTGTATCTGGTGTGTAAGGATTTGCATAGTCAGTTTGGCTCCAGCCCTGTCACCTGCACATTTGTCCCTCTGGCTCTTAACTGAAGAGGCATCAGACACTCTGGAGATTAAGACAAAGTGCCAACCTGTTGTAAGAGCTTTTGTCCTGCCAGCTACTTGTACCTTAAATTTCTGTTGGAATAAAGTGCTATATTTTTTTTTTAACCTAAATTTTGTTTTGCTTGGGTAGTGATTTTCACAGTGATATGGCAAATATAAAAAGTCTCATTCCTCAGGGATTTCTGGAGCTGGAAGGGGCGCACTTGATTTCTCTGGAATACTTTATGTCCCTCAAGATGTTGCATTGCACAGATAACTGTCTGCAGATGTTTTTTTCTGTAAGTGCAGGTCCTTATTTCAAAGGTGGTAATGTTGAATATGAAATTGTTGAGAAGAGTTGGAGCATACTACAAAATTGACCAGGGGGACACCCTGGATTCACTCACCTGGTCATGACAGTATTCAAATAAGAGCCAGACATAAGCAAGGGTTCATTTATTTGAATCTGCCTTATAATTGCTTTAAGAAAGGTGCAACTTTGTCTCACACCAAAACCAACCTTTCCCAACCTGCAGATTTAGCTTGTTACCTGTTGAAATATTATCTATCTCTCTAGTCCTGCACTACCCAAAGCAGGGTGCTGTGTTACCTGTTGGATCCAGGAGAGTTGTTTGTACCCAGCAGGATGTTCAGGGGCAGAGCCTGGAGCTATCCTCGTTCAAGGGGAAGCAGCACAGCATCTGGTACACTGCTAGGCAGAGGTTTCAGCTGGGTGTTGGCACTGATCTCTCAGTGAACAAGAAGCTGCTTTGCTGTTCTTCAGGCAGTGCTGGCATGAGCAGTGGCACTGAGCTCCCACTGGCACCAGTGGCAGGTAAGGCAGTGTCTGAGCCATCAGGGCTTTGGGCTGTGAGTCATGCCGTGCTCACAGGGGCCAGCCCAGGAAGGCAGACAGAGCAGCAGATTGTGTATTATCATGTAATTTGTCCTTCTGCTCCCCCAGCATTGCCATCAGGACTGAACAACAGCTTTTCTGTGAACTTTTGTGTTTGTATCTTGAGTTCTAAATACCACATCTTTTCCATAGGCTTTTAAAGCACAGTTTCCTAGGTTTTCAAAGCAGAAAAAGAAGATAAAATTTATCCTTTGATATCAGGCTGACATGTAAGTTTACTGTGGGGTTAAGCATTTAGAGCTGTCAGGGGCACTAATGGAATAACTGATAGTAGTACAAGTCTAATATCCTTTATGGTAACTGACTACAGAGGGTTCTCAGTGGGTCTAAGGTACACAGTTAATTGTTATTAAGCAGTAGTTGATTTTATAAAATGGTATTCAATGTCAGTTTGAAGACCTGTAAATACATTATACATTTTTATGGTAATTCAGTTTGTGAAATGCTTCTTATTATGGGTTAATGCAATTGTGTGGGTGCATCATTCTGTGTGGGAGTTTTATTTGACCCATTTTAAGACTGCTGTAGCAATGTGATCTGAGAGGACACATGGGGTGAGAATTTACTCAAATAAAACCAGATTATCTGACTTCCTCAAGTCTAAAGCAAAGCTTCCTTGTGGGAACCTCCTGTATCAGCTGTGACACAGCCAGCTCCCTTCCCTGGCAGGCAAATCCTCTGGCAGAAATAAAGATAAATAAAGACAAAAGCTACGAAAAATGTCCTGGTACGTCTTCTCCTGTGAATTGGCCTGGCATGATGGGCAGTAATTGTTTCAATGGTGCTCTGTCCAGCTGCCTGTGTCCAGGATTATGCTTACGTTGCTGTCATACCATCTTGCAACTCCAGTCACATGATGTTGTGATTATTTTCCCTCTCAAATAAACTTCAAAGTGATGTAGTGACTTAAGACTAATGATGAAAAAGGCCCATGAAGAGGAAGAGGTTGAACTCAGGACAGTAATTTCCCTTCTATCTTGCTCTAGAGCAGTTTAACTTGATACACTCCCAGTCTGGGCTCTGATGTGTGGCTAATGGGGCCTGAACACTAAAGGTCAGCAGTGATGAAACAATTTCATTGAGGTCTCTGTAGAGCAGCACACCTACCTGAGAGCTCCCATCCTTGAGGGAACTTCCATTTGTTTGGAAACAGATCTGTTTGATTGCCTTTGCCACCTCTTCCACTGTCTTTCTTTTACTCTTGATTTTAGTAAGATTTTTAATACATTCATGTAACAAAAGGAAGAATTAAAATTGTTATTTAAAACATGAAGCTATGAATGCAGGGCTCAATTAACTTCTCAATTACTTCTAATAAATAAGAACACCATCACTATGAGCAGTCCAAATACCATTAATCAAACCTAACAATGTGAGAAATTAAAGAACATTAGAGGTTTTGAAAAACCCCTAGGACCTAAAACACAAAGTGTTGCAAGCAAATAAATTTGTTGTTTTAAAGTCATATATTTACCTATGCACTGTGCTTCAAATCATCTCTGCTTATGATGATATGGCCAAGTGGTAGAAAGGCCTTGCACTGGATCATCTGTTACTTGACATCTCATGGCATACAGTGTATAAAACATCCCATTGGTATTTTGCTGGAGGCATAATGCTTTCAGCAGCTGTCACAATGAAATTGTGCTGTGAAATGAGGGGTATTAAGGTTGTGACATCAGGGCATGTTGAGACAATGCTGTGATCTTCCACAGGGAAGTCATGAAGTTTTCAAGGAAGAATGCTTCCCTCTTCATAACCCCCAGGACTTTGTTGCCAACACCTACAAGTTTCTTTCCTTTTTTCTCTCCCTCTTTGTTATGTTTCAAAAACTATTCTTCATCTTAGTTCATTTTTTATCACTCTTCATGCATGTGGAATTCAGGAATGTAGGACTGGATGAGATATCCTACATGACTGTTGTTATTCTATTTCTCTAGAGTCTTATAATGGTATTATTAGACTTCTAAAGTCCATACCTCTCTGGTGTATTCTCATGGCTGCAGATCTTCACAGACTCCTTCTTCTGCATGCTGTTCTCTCTCAGGTCAGGGCTCCTCCAAGGCTCTCCCTGACTGGCCAACCCACCCCCTTTTATCCCAGTTATCTTCATTGGTCACAGCTGCAGCCCACCAAGGGCAACCGGGACCTCTGGGGCAAAGCCTCTATACAGATATTCAAATACATTTCCTCTACTATATTTCCCCCTTTTCTTTTACTTGAGTTAACAGTTGTACAGATGTTCAAGTACAATACATACACATGACCACTTGCTGTCATGTGCCATGTTATTACATCAGTCTTTTTATAAGCTATTAAACTCCATGTTGCAACTGGCTTGACTGTTTTATCCTGTGCTGAAGGCAGAAGAGTATTCCAGAAACTCACTGCTCTGGCAAGGATTGCTACCTTCTAATTTCCCAGCTAGACTACACCCATTTTTATGAACAGCTTCTTCTCTTCTTTCTTTGCAAAGTGGATGAACTTTGAATTAAAGCAGAATTTTTCAGCCTCTGTAACAATTGTTTTGCTCCTCATTTCTCTGTTTTAATGATATTTAATACTTTCCTTGGCACACCTCTTGATGGAGTCCAGGGTGCAGTTTGCATTATTTGCAGCAAGAATGCACTGTTGGCCTAAATGGGCTTGTGCTCAGCCCAACATTAGCCTGATTCCTTGGTCCTTCTGCTGGGCTGATGCTCAGCCGGTTTCCCACCTCCCTGTCCTCATGCCTGGGGTTTTCCATCAAGCCTGAGGTGTCTCTTGGCCTAGTCCACAAACCTATCAAGATCTCTCTGGATTAAGCTCTGCCAGTCCTAATGTCAGCACTCCTTAATTTGGCATCCATAAAATTGCTCAGGGTGCACTCTGTGTCATCATCTGACACACACTGTTCTTCACTTGCTGCATGTCAGCCATTCCTTGAGCCTGGCCTGGCCATCCAGCCAGTTTTCAAACCATCTGACAGACTGGCTGCCAGCTCTTGCTTTCTCAAAAAAGACCATTTTTTGTATCATTCTATAAATTAAAGTAGAAGATAACTGAGGTTTTTTTGTTTGTTAGTTTTTGTTGTCATTTGGTTGGTTGGGTTTTGTGTTTGGTTTGGGTTTTTTTGTTTGTGGTGGGCTTTTTTTGTTGTTTTGGTTTTGATTTTGTTTATTTTATTAGTCATAGATCCCACACTGAGCACTTGAAGAGAGTTTAAAAGCCCAGGGAGCACAGAAAGGACATACTAAAATATCTTTAAATTCAATAAGAATTACAGTATCTAAGTCTTAACCAGACAGCACTGTGTTCCATGTGCCCTTTTCCGCTGTTTGAGATACTCCATGTGTGATACAGCTGGATGTTCCAGGTGTGATTTGGGAGATGTAGGTATCTGGGCCTGAAACTCCATGAGTCAGTGGAGAATTTGGATTTCACAGCCCATCTCTGCCTGCTCTGAATCCTGGCCAACAGTGGTAGCAACTAGATAGCAACTTCTAGCAAGACAGAAGTACTCAAATTTAGAAGCTGATAACTCTCACAGACAAAATTTCCTGCTTTTAGTGGTAGCTCCTGACCCAGTGAGCTTTCCATTTACTGCTGATATATTTCTTACTCTTATAATTTAAAGAGAGATTCCTTAGGGCAGTATTCATTTGAGTTCCATACATAAAGTCAAAGAATTCTCTCTCTCACACACACACAAAAAATTTGATGCAAATCATTAATCAAAAAATTATAAAAATTCACCCAGCTCTCCAGCTTGTCTGAATAAACCATAAATACCAGTTAGTGCCTGACAGTTAAGATCTCTGGTGTTATTCAGATTCTGCTAGGAGAAGTGGAGCCTTTTTTTGAAAAACACAGATTACAGTAGGGAAAAAATGCAGACATGTCCAAATACCATGGCAAGATAAACATATCTGAGGAATCTGTCTGAAATCAAAACATCTGTCATCATTTAAGGGATACTATGACCTTGAACTATAGTCCCTTAAAGATAAAGTTAACTGAAAGCTTTTCAAGGTTTTTATGCCAGCAAATTCTCTCCACCTATTTTTGTTTTTGAAATAACACTTAGAAGTGTTTTATTTTTGCTCTTTTCATTGCTATTAGAAAAAACCAAATAAGCAGGGAAAGATTACTAGCTTACTCCACAACTTCAGAGCTAGGTAGAGAACAATGTAAATTATTATAAATCTTTTAATCTTTCACTTGTAAGTTATCTTAAGCTTTATTTGCTTTATTGTATAAGTGTTTCTTACAAATGCTTTACTTTTAAAGCAATACTTCTGTAATCTGTAGGAAAGGCTAGGCTTATAGCAAAACATAATTATATTTTATCAGATATAATTGGAAAAATAAACAATCTTGCAGGCTTACACTCCTAGTATTTGGTCTGATTTCATCTAATAAAACATATTACCTCTCCTTCCAAACTCTCTTTTCCAACACAGATTGTCTCAGCTGGATTTCCTCCAGAACTGAAATAATAAATTACAAAGTTTCAGTTTTTGCAGGCAGGCTTAGAATATTTATATATGATTGTTCATGAATTATTGAGACATTGCTGCTCTTGGAGCAAACTGATATTGCATATCCATTATAGAACCAGTAAATTAATAAATCATATTAGTATGATGTGCTGAGAATTTTCTTTCTTTTTAAAAAAAAGTTATTATTATGATTTCAGCAAGACTTTTGTTGTATTCTAGTAACTGAGGTGGTATCCTGATGAACACATTTACAGGGAGCTTCAGATGCATAAATTTGGTTGGCATGTCCTGTTGGTATCCTTAGGTGTGGTTCTGCTTGCCAGTGGATTGTATTGACTCTATCCCTGCTAAAAAGGATTCTCACCTTTTTGTGAGATTTGTGCATGTGTTACCCTGCTTAACAAAGAGGCAGCAAAGGACTAGGGTAGATGAAATTCTATGCTTAGGGCCAGGTAAGAAAACTAGATGAGGCAGGTCTTTAATTCAGTTCTCCAGCATCTTATTGGTGGTTTTTACTGAAGAATCACAGAATGATAGAATGGTTTGGGTAGGAAGGGACATTCCAGATCATCTTGTTCCAGCCCACTGCCATGGGCAGCCTTCCACCAGACCAGGGTGCTCAGAGCCCCATCCAGCCTGGCCTTCAACACTGCCAGGGACAGGACATCCCCAAATTCCCTGGAAAACCTCTCCCAGTGCCTCATCACCCTCTGGAATTTAACTCTTCTGAAATAGAGAGATAAACTGGGTAAACTAAGGAGGAGAAAGCTGGAGACAAAAATAATGCTTCACTCTTCCCTATTTACAGTTGTGTTAATGAAGAGGGTGTTTAAATCCAGCTTAGTCTGTTAATCCATTTTTTAGTGCTGGGTGATGTGAAAGTAGCTTGCAGGAAAATGTTCTGGAGTGGATTGAATTGACACTTACACAGAAGAGTTTTTAATCTAGCTCTTAATGCCCTTTTCAAAGGCAACATCATGGACTTAGATTTTCCAGCTGATGGAGGAGTGAGAAGAGCTAAAGAAGAAAGAGAAAATGAGAAAAAATAAAATCCCTAATAATAAAAAAAATCAGTAAATGTTTTGGGAAAAGTAATGATATAAATTTCTCATATTATTTCCTAAAGTATCTTCAGATCCTACTTAGGAGACCATCATTAGGAGGTCAGGCATAGTAGGGAGGCACTGAACAGGGAGCAATCTCACAAACAGACTCACTGGCACTGAGCTGTGTTATAGGGTGACAAAAATAATATAAAAGCTTTTAAGGCTGCAAAGTCAAACATTCTGCAGTTAAAAACTGCCAGGATTTATGTTGTTTTCAGAACTTTGATTTGTCTTCTGTTGTATTTGATTGCAAGGCAGTCATTAATGACAGGAGCTCATTAGTGGCCAGAGAGGACAGTAGTCACTTAATGAGTCATTCTTCAATATTTTGTTCTCTTTTTGATGCTTGTTATGGGACTCCATGCCTTACTACTTACTGTAAAATTCTGCTGTGAAGGCAGAGTTACCAGTTTTGTTATGCATTTTTCAGTGATATACAACAGGGTAGGAACTGAGAGCTTCACAATCAGAATTCAATGTATTTTGATAACATCCTCATAAATTAAGGAGAAAATAGCATTACAGCTAATTACATTACATTGCAGCTACATTTTTAGCCATAAAAGCACAAGATTAGAATTTAGGCTTTCAGCAAAACCCTGTACCCAGTTCATGGCCAGCCATGAAAAATGGTTTTTTAAGTGGCTAATTCAGTAGTCTGTGAGAAGGATAAAAATAGAACCCAGTCCTTCTGAGCTGCATACAAATGCCTTAGCCTGGAACCACTTTTTTTTTCCTCCTGCAATCATAGTGTTCGCTGTCTGCAACAAACGAGCCAGGATTCTGTGGACAAGATCTGATTCATCACACAATCCTGACTCATCTCCATACCATGGTCCATTCTGTTACTGAGCTGCTATATACAGCTCAATGCCAACAAGCTAGATATGCTTCCCTAAGCATGATGGAAAAGTGGTAGAGGGAGGAAAAAGAAAAAAAGAAAAAAAGAAAAAAAGATTAAAAAAATACCATTCCTGCAAATATTTCTAGCAGGCCCAATGGTCCTGGTATTCCTCTGCCTCTACCCTGATGTGGTTTCAGTGTGTGTCTGTGCATGTGTAGGTTAAATGTATAAAAACCCCTTCATTTGAAAGATGGGTTAAAAACAGCTCATGAGGTGTGTGGAAGACAAGTGCTGAGATGGAGAGGAGGAATTCTGGTTGCCAAGAGGCATAGGGGAATTTGCTGGTAGGAAAAGGAGGCCTCATTTAGCTCTGGAAGGATGTCTTGCTGTTTCCCACCACTGGGCCAGATGGTTAATGTGATCCTGACCTGTGAAAGATAACAGGATGCCCCTCACCCTGAGATGAAGCACTGTTATTCATTGCACCACTTCCCTCCTTTTAAAAGAACAAGATAAAATCAGTTCTCATCCTTTTCCTGACAGGTGATGGAGCTAAACCCCTTGAAGGAGTGATAACACATAGGGGAGGGATTGTTTTGCCTTTAAATTCCTATCAACAGCCTTCTTGTGGGTCTCCTTCAGCTTCTTGGTCTCTATATGTGAGTGTCTGGAAGCTGCTGAGTGCCTTTGCTGGGGCTGTCTGTGGGTGATGAGTGCATAAACAAGATAATTCCTAGTGGTTTTCTCATGTCTGTAGTCCTCTGGGTTGTGTTGTTTTCAGAACTTTGATTTTGCTTTCTGTTGTATTTGATTGCAAAGCAGTCATTAATGACAGGAGCTCATTAGTGGCCAGAGAGGACAGTAGTCACATAATGAGTCTTTTCCAAATGGAGAGAGCCTGGAACTCCTCAAGATGAGCCTGGAACTCCTCCAGGTGCAGGAGAGCAGTGGGGGGTGCAGCAGGCAGGGTAGGGTGGCACCATTAGTGTGTTACAGCTCTGCTGGGACAGGGACATCTTGCATGAGCAGCCGTGTGTGAAGTGTAACAACGGCCTGAGGTGGCAGCAGGGCCAGGTTTGGCTCTGCTGCTCAGCCCTGCTCTGCTTGAGTGGCTGCAGCTGCCCCAGGTGGGCATTGCAGACCTACCAGCACAGCTTTGGTAGTGGAGAGAGCATTCCTGTTCCTTCTGCAGTGCAGGCAGACAGGATCCCCCTTCACATTACCCTTATGCAGGAGAAGAGATTGAGCACTCACTGCCAGCATTGAGAAAGAGGAAGTGTCCAGAGTTTGATGGATTTTTGTGCATGAGGATGCAGCATGCTCAGTGCCTCTATATGTGCAGTAAATGTAAAGAGCCCCTGGCTCACGGGAGCAGAAAGTCACAGAACATTCATGGGCCTGAACTCACAAGCTCCCATAAGTTTTTACAGAAAATTTTTAAACTGAGGCTGTCACAGGCTCATCACTTGGCCCAAATTTGTACAGTGACTCATAGGAGCAGTGAGATACAGAGTTTCCTGTACAGAGTTTCCCTGTTACAGTTTTGGGCTCTGCATCAAACTAGGAGGTGCACAAACATTTTAACAGAGCAGCCTTGTACTCCTTTTATTAAGATGGCAAATCTGTAATCTTTTATTCTTATAAACAGCTGAACCAATCTTTTAATAAACAAGCAAACAAAATACCCTTCAGGTCCTCAGCAGTCAGCCAGCACAGAAAATCTCGTTCAAACAGCTAAGGCTGAATTTGTAAAGTACTGATGACAAACCAGTAATGAAAGTGTCAGAAGTCATGACATGCAGTCTCTTTCTTTTACAAGCTACTAATTTATGAGGTCTTGTACCTTCTATTCCTTGCAGCTATGTTCCTCAAATCAGCTTGGTGATGCAAAGAGTTAGTTTTAGGTGAGAGAACTCAAGCCTTTATGTTTTAAATTAGATAAATTGTTAATTATTACTTGATAATTATTAATTCATTCAAGCAAGACTGAAAAAATGTGAAATAGGTGAGCTAAGCTTATAGCAGCAGTTTAGAACATGAAGGGATGCATCTTGCAGCATCTGGCCTTTCAGGCTGTTTTATTACAGAAGATAAGCAGAGATGTCTTAATTTCCACTTGAGAGATGTGCCCAGATCATACCTGTTCTCATTTCTGTAACCAAAAGGTGGCAGCATATTGTCTCCTTTCCCTCCATCCATACCAGCTCTAAGCTCCTGAATAACCTTACTTGCTCGGTTTGTCAGAATGCCAGGAAGTCCAGAACAATCATGCTGACTCAGGAACAAATGATGAGATCTTATGTAAAAATCAACTCTTTATCACCTTTAAATAGAAGCAGGAATAGATCAAGGTCTGGTGATTTTATCCCATTGTTTCAATGACAGCCTGATTGACTTTTGGAAATGAGAAAAAGGGTTAAATTTCAGCTCAGTGGTGTAATTTCAGAAGGGACATCTACCTATAGAGCTTAACACTTTTGTTAACGTTAATGATTGTTAAAAAGCCTGAGGCAGGTCATGTTGGTATCTGCCAGATACTATTGCTGTGTCAGATTTTAACTCAGTTTTGTTCCTACTTAGGTACTTCCTGCTTTGGTCAATACACAGAGGGCCAGTGGGCATCCAAAGGTGAGGCAAATACTTCATGTGGTGCAAATGCCAAGGTGAAAAGTACACAAATGTACCCGTTGAGTTTTGCAGCATGAAGGCATCAGTTCAGAGGGTTCTGGAAAGATGCCCAGAGACACCCATTTCCCATTTGGCTGGTAAAGTGATCTGGAGGTGGAGGAAAGCATTCTGAAACACAAGCTGCTCTCAGATCTACAGGGGTGCCGTGTACTTGGCACAATGCCCCAGGTCCTCAGGAAACACAGCTGCTAGAGAGCACTGCCATGTGTGTCCTCAACAACTCAAACATCCACGTGCATTTCAGACTCATTCCTGCTCTCTGCACTGGTTTCCCATGCTCAGACTCCAGGTCTCAGTCATTATTTCCCTGCTGCTCTGTGGCCTGAGCACTGTAAGTGACACTCTCTGGGGTGTTGGGTTGGAGTTAAGAGTGCCTGAGGCACTGGGGAGCTTTTTACCACGAGGGTAAACAAAGCCCTTCAGCTTGAGAGGATTTAGAACTTCTGTTAGCCCCAGCTGAAGAACAGGTGTGCAGGAAGGATAAGAAAATTTCTGGTAATTTCAGAAAACTTTAGGGTCACTTTCAATCTCCACCTCTCTAGATGCCTATAAAAGAAAATCCCATGAGTACAAGCCTCAGCAGCCATTCAATCTGAGGCCAGGAGCTTTTCTGAAGTTATATGACACATTTAGCTCATCAGGTTGCTGCAGCTGGCAAGTGTGGCTTGTGGTAAGCAGCAATCCCACACGGCATTGTTCCTCCTGTCCATGACTAGATGTCATCTTATTGCAGGGGTTCCATACTGTTGTCTGCTTATTGCAAAAGTTTCATACCTTCTTGGTGCTTCTCCTGGGTAGCTCCTCAGAGCACTAACTCTTCTTCACAAAGTAGCTAACCAACTCCAGTTCCTTTCCCAACCACCCAACCCACTCTTTTATAGCACTCTTCTTCTCATTGCTTACAGCTGTGGCCTGTTAAAGTCAGGCCTGCTCCTAATCTTTGATAATTGGCCCAGCTGCAACTCCTTAAGGGTAAGATTACTTTCTACACTATCTTTATTTTCTTATATTCTATCCCCCTACAACTGGAGATCAGAGCTGGATGGAAGTTTGAGGAGAATGATGTGGAAGCTGGTGCTGACAAGCAAGATGCAGATGCACAGGTGGTTGTTTAGGTGGCTGAGAACAAGGGCTCCTTTGTCTCAGTCAAAACTGCCAGTGAAGATGCATTTTGGGGAGTAGCTCACAGGCTGAGGACACAACTCTTGCAGAAGTTAAGGGTCACTCCTCCAAATGGAAGATGGTTTTTGGCCTGATGTCTCTGACACAGAAACATCATCCATTTAACTAAGAAAGCTCTCCAAATGTCACGTTCTCCCTCCTAAGAGTAGAGGAGGAATAACAATGCTTATATGAAATTTTATGTGGTGTTAGTCCAGCACATGAATGCAAAGTACTAAAACAAACAGCAATGAGGCCATGTAAAAGCACATATGGAGGAGGTTTTCCAGGCAGTAGTCTGGCTCTGTCATAAGTAGAGATGCCTTTGGGGGAGGCTGGTGGATTTTGGTGTGGTTGTTGTATCCAGGTGCTCCTCAGCAGCACAGCACTGGGTGGGTGGTTTGATGTGCAGTAATTCTTGTTGTTGGCTGCTGTGTGACAGCTGCTCCTGGCTGGACAGTGCCTGGAACTTACCTTCCTATTTAATCTATCCTCAGTTCAGCCACCTTTCCATAATGTCAGCATTGGCTCTGGAAAGAGATGATAACCAATAAAAATGGCACACATGACAGGGAGGTTGGAAAAAAATAATCTCTAAGGTCCCTTCCAGCCCAGCCCAGCCCATTCTGTGATTCTGTGGTGAGCCCCAGCCACTGCAAGTCTGTTATTCAGATGAAGGATCCCTCCCACCAGTCACACTTGGTTTTATGTCTATCAGAGAGACAGGATAGTATCATTAATATTCTTGTATGTACTTAGAAATGCACAGGTGGGAAAATCCTCTGTGAATTGTCTTATATTTTATATGCTGTCAGCCAGGTGATATGTTAATAAAATTCATCCATGCCAATATGAGCAGATTTCAAAGCTGCTTGTCCAGCACTCCCTTCATTTCCCACCTCTTGTTGAACAGCTGGTCTCTAGAAACAGAGGAATTATTTCTGTTTGGAGGTTTCAAAACCTGCTTGAAAGATAAAGAACAGAGAGCACCTCCTTGTGTTCTCTCTCTCCCTCTTTGTTAGCACAGCTGGAAAATTGTCTGTATGACTGTAAATCTCAGTCCTTTTTAGAGCTGGAATAGACATTCAGCACAGGTTCTATTTTGAATGGGAATCCATTTTCCTCTATCCTGTATTTTAAAAACATCTGTAGTTCACAGCTATGATCAAAACTGAAAAGTCTGCATGTCAAATGGAAATGTCAACATAGCATGGTGTGACATGAACAGTGTCCAAACATTTTCTTATGGCTTTAATTTTTGCTGGTGCAATAAAGGTATTTTTTAACATTTGTCTGTCTCAGAAAATGAGGTCTTAAAATGGCATTTTCTTTATTCTGGAAAGTTACCATTTCTACTACCTTTATACCCTTCTCTTCTTCTCAAATGACATTTGCAATTCAACACTGGTTAGAAGAGCCATAATTCATGGGTTGAGAAACATCCCATACCACAATACCCAGCCTCTTTTTCACCTAGATAGAAAATGCTGGCAAAAAAGGTGCAGCCTGCATCAAATTTAAATAGCTGATCTCAAGATAAAAGGTGACTCATGCCATAATCAATCTTCAAAGGCCATTCTTATGGAAAAGGTGACAGTTTAATCCTCTGGTAATTTCAGTGTTTGGAAAGTGGCAATTTTCAACTCCATCTTGGAAGAAATTAATTGCCAATTAGGGCATTCTATAGCATGAAGATGGGATGTCTAAGTACAGTATGTCCCTCTGCTCTCCTATGTACTTTTTCACTTATATCTAGACCCGGTCTATAAAAATCCACTTGTTTTGGTAGTTGCTATTAGTTAATGAGAAGCAGCAGGCTTTTTGAATAGTCTAATGACTCCTGACTGTGCTTAATTAAAGCCTTTAAAAAACATACATCTGACATTTTCTCTAATAAATAAAATAGTTGACTAAGTACAAACAATCCAACTAATTGATACCAAAATAATTGATAGCAAAACAGCAAATATTTTCTTCTCTCTCAGAATTTTAAAATTCCAGAATATGCACATGCTTTAATTTTTTTTTCCTTTTCTTTTTAGGAGACCTGGAGCAGCAAAGCAGCTTGGCAGGTTGTCCCAGATTGCAAGGCAAGATGTATTCTATTTGCCATCTGTATGGCAGTTGTCTTCTGTTCAGTGGGCAGTTTTCCTTACCTCTTCCACAACCAATTCTCTCTCAGGGGAGACCTCTGCTGATAACAGGCTATTGAATGTCACTGCATGACTGATAAGAACTACAGCATCCCATTGGGAGATGTGAGCCCAGAGGGAGGAGCCAAGCATTCCTACCTGGATATAATCTTGAGGTTCTGGAACACCAGCATGGTTTCTCCAATGGATTCCCCAGAGGAACAGCAGCTGCCTCTTCCACTGGATCTTCAGAGGAAGACTACACCCTTCTACAGGGTCCCTGATCCAACAGAACCACACCTGGCATTCCAGGAGGGCTGCAGCCACATTTCCAATTGGACTGCTACCAACACCCTGACCCACAGCGTGTCCGGTTGTATTCTGACTCTGTCAGGGTTGTTTTGGTTTACTGTATCGTTTATTTTATCTTTTTATTTTCTTCCCTAATAAAGAAGTGTTATTCCTGCTCCCATATTTTTACCTGAGAGCCCCTTAATTTAAAATTTATAACAATTTGGAAGGAGAGGGTTTACAGTTTCCATTTCAGGGGAGGCTCCTGCCTTCCTTAGCAGACACCTGTCTTTCCACACCAAGATACAGGTCTAAGTGAGGGGAATGAGGAAAATAATGAGGAGAAGCACTCCTGAGGCTCAGGATAAGGAGGGCTGTACTGCTGGTCTGGAGCTGAATAATTGTTCTTTCCTCAGAGAAGGAGAACCAGGCAATCCTGCCTCCCAAGGAAGCAAGGTCCCACAGCTGGTTGGCTGATGGGAGGTTCTTTGCCTCTCTGGAAAGCAGCAGCTCTTGCTGAGCTCAGAACTCAGTTTAAGCCAGGAGCTGACAGCCTCACAAATGCCTCTGTAAGGGGCTGTGGCTCCTGGCCCTGCTGCAGCCCAGCAGCTCTCTTGGCTGCCACGGGTGTCCCACACCACCAATCTGTCTTCTAAACCACGCATAAAGCCCCTCCAGTAGCATCAGTGCAACAGGGCAGTGAATCAAATTGTGCACATCAAGGGAAAAATGTTAAATACTTCTAGCTTTAAAACTGCCAAACAGATGTTCTTTGGTTTTGACTCAAAACCATTCAAGTTTAAATACAAAAGCAGCTGAGCCAAGTGGGAGCATTTCAGGCTCAAAAAACCCACTGAAACCAACAGGGAATGGTAGGCTTGTTTTGTTCTCACACCAGTACATAAATTCTGTTTCAAGAGCTTTCTCTGAATTAATTTCTGTTCCAGGACAGTGTATGAAAAAAATAGCAATTGGAGAGGTTAAGTGAGGATCACAATAAAAGTTGTAATTCAGCTTTAACAGCCCAGGATGCTGCAGCCACATTTGTCTGCCTAGTGCAAGCTTCTTGAAATGCTCTAGAAAGCCTTGGTACCTCTTTGTCAAAAAGATACTTCATCTAACATTACCAGAAAACCTTTCTTTGCCTCAACTATATTGTAAAGATTATACAAATCCCTGAGAATTCTTTTTCTTTTTTAATCTTGAGAAACAATTTATTTCTAATTGCTTGTTAAAAAATCTCCTCATATGACAGCCCCATTCCCTGGATGTAAACCCATTGCCCCACACTGGTTCAGGGTCAGTAACTCTGGAGAGGTAGCTGCCCCTGTTAGCAACATCAGCCTATCACAAGGGCACTGTTAGCACAGACATTGCAGGAATTTATGCTTTGAAATTTTGGTCTTTTAACTCTCACATAATCTCCTTTTTCTTCCTCCTGATGCAATTTCCAGAACACAGTGGGAAATAAAGATACCTGTTTTCTGAGGATAGGATGCTGCTCTTGGGGATAAAAATGCAGATGCTGGCCCAGAAAATATTCCTTGGCAAGAGAAAAATATTTATGCAACCAAGAGCTCTCCCTTGCTCTTTCCATTTTAGGGATGTGGGCATGAGAAGTAGCTTGTGCATTATCACAAATTCAAACAGCACCTAAAATAATGTGGGAGGGTACTGTGGACTGCTCACATTCCTGGGGACAGGATGGTCTTCCCCATTGCAGACTCCTCACCCAGAAGAAATGAAGAGAAATAGCCAGGTGGTTACTGCCTTGTCTTTCCCATATCCCTAAAATTAAATGGAAACTTCTAGAAAAGGCAAGATGGGATTCAGTGTGAAAAAGATGGAGAACCTCTAGAGAGGGCCTTTCCAGCACTTTTACAGCCTTCTGTTCACCTTGGAGCCAGCTGTTATTTTTTGGGAGATGGATTGGGCAGCTTTTTCTCTCAGCCCTCCCCTGCCTATAACATTCTTCTTTTAAAAAATGCATGTTTGTGTCTTGCTGTACCCAAGTAGCTGATCTACAATGACTCAGCACAGCACCCAAACTGAATTACTGACTGACCTCAGAGAACCTGTGCCACTCACCAGCTCAGTGTTTTGAGAAGATCCCAGGTGTGTTTGGATTTCTCAGGGTGGTTGTGCGACTTTTAAGAACAGGGGTCTGCCTTTGTTGTACATTCACCTGGGTGTGTTTGCAGTCTGTTTGGCTGTAGCTGTGTTAGGAGCAGTGAGGCAGCCGAGCTGATGGTGCAGGTGGGACAGGGGAGGGGTCATTCAGTGACACTCCAGTGCCCTTTGCAATGCACTCTCTGGTCCCCTGTGCCAGACTTAAGGGGATGAGGAGCCAATGTGCTTCTTCCAGCCACCTTCCAACAGAACAGTAGCATTTTTGCAGAGGGATAAGGCAGGGATGATGTGCAGAAACAACTATTTCTTTGGAGGGTTGCTAAAATGCACTCAGAGAGCTGAGGGCCCAAACACAGGTCAGTGTTCAAACACTGCAGCTGAGCATTGGAGAATAACAGAGGCTGAGAGACAAAAGGTGTCAAATGAGGACAAAGAACTAAAAGCTAGAGAGAATGCAGAAGTTATCTAAGAGACAAAAACAGTATATGAAAGGAGCAGAGGGTAAGTGTGGTATTTTTGGGGTCCCCTGGACAGAGGGACAATTGAGACAATTGAGAATATGACTCCATGTTCTTAGAAGGCTAATTTATTATTTTATGATATTATATTATATTAAAGAATACTATACTAAAACTATACTAAAGAATAGAGAAAGGATACTTACAGAAGGTTTAACAAGATACCAGTGAAAACACATGACTCTCTCCAGAGTCCTGACACAGCTGGACTGTGGTTGGTCATTAAGCCAAAACAATTCACATGAAACAAATACAACAATGAACAGTTGGTAAACAATGTCCAAAACACATTCCAAAGCAGCAAAACACAGGAGAAGCTAATCAGATAATTATTGTTTTCATTTTTCTCTGAGGCTTCTCAGCTTCCCAGGAGAAGAAATCCTGGCAAAGGGCTTTTTCAGAAAATATGATGGTGACAGGTAAGAAAAGAAAAGACACTGCTTTTCTTTTCTCTCAACTGCCACACTGTCCTGTGCACATCTCTGAGCACCTGGTAAAATGTCTTCTGTGAGTTCTCTTCCTTCTCACCTTGAAATTTGGCTGCACTGTAAATCACCCATTCCTGATTTTAAGCATAAGCACTGTTTCAAGCTATTAAAATTGTATAAGCTCCTGCCCAGCTCCCACGCAGGCAGTGCTGAATTTTGGAAGAGGTGTTTGGCTGCTTTGGCAGCAGATTCACCTATCAGACAGAGCTGCTTACAGTGTCCTGACAGCCCTGGGTTCCACCACAACAGTGAAAATCACCTTTCTCTTGATTTGCCAAGGTCTAAATTTCTAAAGCCAGTAAGCCACAGAAATCATGGTAATGGGACCTGACAAAGTGATCAAGACTTTGTAGTTCATGGAATCACAGAATCAAGGGGTTGAAAGGTACCTTTAAAGGGCAAACCCCTGCAATGAGCAGGGACATTTCCACTAGATCAGTCTGCTCAGAGCTCTGTCCAACCTGACCTTGAATGTTTCCAGGGATGAGGCATCTACCACCTCCCTGGATAACTTTTTCCAGTGTTTCACCATCCACATAGAATTTTTCTTCCTTATATCTAAGTGAAATCTACACTTTTTAATTTTAAACCATTACCCCTTGTCCTATCATAACAGGCCCTGCTAAAAATTTTGTCCCCCTCTTTCTTGTAAACTCGCTCCAAGTACTGAAATGCCATCTGTTTTAGAGTTTTTTAATACACCTCTCACCATGGCATATTTGTTTGTTTTCCTTCTGCATCCTCAACGCCTTAAGACATACTTTTTTTTTTCCCCATGGGGGGGACTTTTGTTGCTTTTTAAGTGGGCAGATGCAAAGATGAGAAATTCGAGAGGAAAAGAAACATTTCAGTGGAAAATTTCGGCATTTCAACCTCCCAGGAGGCTGCCAAGTATTGAAAGGCTTTTATTGAGAGGAAGATTTTGCAGCATTTTCTAATTCTGGTCAGACTCTGCATTCACCATATTTCTTCTGAAGCTACTCGTGCAGACAAATGTCCTGAACAAGATTGATTTGTCCTCAGCTCTCTTAAAGTACATTCTGCATAATCTCAGAGCTGCAGGATTGTGTTCTGTAAGATGAGTTTGATACTGCTGGGGCATGAGATATTTGAGTGCCACTCTGTCTGCATACACTCATGTGGGCTACAACACCTGCAGTGAAACCCAATATTAAGAAAACCAAGAGCATGAGAAGGCTGAGATACTTCCCTGGGTGATAGGAATGAAAGGACACATTGCTTAGAAACTGAGACTGCACATCAGAGCACAGGAGGGCATCAGCTGCTGGGTGGGATGTGCCCTGCAGGACATTTGGACAGCCCTGGGAGTACTTACACAGGTTGGCAGTAGTTGCTACTACAAACTGTAGTTTAGTAAACAAAATTGACATAGGATTATTTATAATCTCAACATAATCTGTTGTTCTGAGAGTTGTAAACCTACATTTTTTTTTGCCATCAGTTAAAATTTCTCCCAAAATTGCCCTAAACTAGGGCAGAAACTGAGTTCTCCAAGGAACAAGTAACCCATCCTGCCCTGGTGGTCACTGTGTGTCCCTCCAGAATGACAGCCAGATGAGTTTGAGGATTTGGGGATTGTAATCTGTTATTGGGTGTGTGTTAGAACTTGATCACTGCCTAAATCAAGTTCTGGACCTCCTAAGGATGGGAATCTGTCCAGCTCTGATCTCTGGTTCTTGACTCAGTTATTTAGACTCCAACTAGCCATGCTTTTAACAGTGGTGGTTCTGGTCTGTTTTCCTGGATTTCAGCCAAGGCTATGGCCACTATAGTGATACTTATGAAATTTTATTGCTTATTTGCCTTTGGCCTCAGTCTGAAAAACATCCCAGGATTACAAATAAGGAATTAATTTACAAGGCATTTTAAAGACAGACATGAGTAAGCTTTTAGCTAAAAACTGTGCAGTCACAGCTAGTGCAACATCAGGATAGTATAGTACTGCACTATTCAGCTCTTGCAATTTCTAGCACTGTCATTCTAGAAAGGAGAAAAAAATGCATAAAGGAGAAGCTACTTCCACCAGCTTGCAAATACCTTGTAAATAGGAATTCAAGTTAGAGATGCAGTTTTCAAACACAAATGTGTGAATGTACATCCATCTTTAAGCTGTTAAATCGTAGAGATTATAATGTCAGAATTATTGATTCTCAATGAGATCCAAGTATTGATGTCATAAAAATCATCCTGAATTAGTCTCCTGGCTGCAAAGGAGCTGATTCATAAAGCAGAGAATGAATGTGGGTCTTCTGATTTCTGTAGTTTGACAATGCAGACTTTGGATAATGAACACCTTTTAGAAGGAAAAAAGGTCATCAATAAACTTCCAATTTTAGCAATCTCTCTTTCTTTAGTTTCCTCAACTGCTCTTTCTCCAAGCAGCCTTTGCAAGGGAACTGGCTAACAGTGCCCTGTTTGTCAGCTGGGAGATCTCTCCAGTGCTAGAAGAGGCCCCTGGACTCTGAGGTCTGGCTCCAGACTGGGAAGTTTGGGAATTAAGAGGTTTGTTCTCCTCTAGTCCAAAGCCCATTCAAGTGCCTGCATATTTAATTGCTGCAGAGTACTCTAGACATCCCTGTGGAATTTGCAAACAAGTTAAAGTTGCAACTTTTATGTACCCTGAAATAGCTCCAGCACAGCTTTATTCCCCAGAGCTGTGTATGCAGCAGGGTGCACAGGGAGAGTGCAAGCCAAGGATGTCTCAGTTAATGATAACCCTTCCTGAATATTGCCATGGGATTCTTAGATGCTTCTCAGCTCCCAGAGAGATGCAGGAAGATAAGGCCCAATTTAGCATCTCATCCAAAAAGCAGTAAGTAGTTCTGACAGTGCAAGTCTCCCTAAGATCTGTGTGGAAAAGTCAGACTTGGATGTGAGCCCAGCCTTAGGGTTGTGCTGGAACTCAAGATTTTTGGATCCTAGAATGACTCCAGGCAATCCATACTCTGACAGATAGGGACTGTGGGATTTGGATTTATTGACAAGGAAATTGTTCCTAAAATTACTGGTAGGGAAAATGGAAGGAGGAACAATTGCAATTATTTGCTGCTACCAGGATAGGTGAGGCCTGTTCAGGGAACAAAGGCAGGCCTCACTTCTTAATTTGGTCACTCTGACACATCCCAAGAGCTTTACATTGGAAGGAAAAGAATCAGAAGCTTGCTCTGTGAATAGCTCATACATCAGAGTGTGGGAGAGTGAGACCAGCTTTAGGTAGTTTGACTTTATTTTATATCACATGTGCCTGGAGCCCTCTATCAACACTCCAGCCTTGTGGTGCTGCCCCAACAAGAGCAGACACAGCCCCTGCCCTGGAGATATCACAGCCCAGGGTGGCAGGGGTGGCAGGGGTGACAGCCAGAGGTGTGGGGCAGGGACATACTGGTGTGACAAACACGTTTGCATGGCATCCACAGCCCCAGCCAGATTCATCCCCAGGCTCTCCTTCCTGGATTCGTGGCAGAGGTAAAGCATAAAAGTGTGGTTGATAGAAGACAGGATGGTACCTTGTGGGGAGATTTTGGCCGTGATTTAGGGGGCAGGCTATGAGAAAACATAAAAGTGTCTCCAGGAGAAATGACAGAATCTGTTTTCTTTAGTGAGGGAGAAAGTTTTCTGTAGTGACAGGATATTAGATTTAAGAGCCAAGGAGAGACCAAGCAGTGAAGAGGCTTAGAGGTAAAGGCTCCAGCTTTTCTTCCAATCCCACAGAAATATTTATAGTATCAAGACATGTGCTATCAAGATGAAAAAATGAAATCTCAGTAACAGTGCTTTGATGTTTTCTAGCTGGTGGGGATTTTGAAAAATAATCCATTGTGTTAGACTTCATTATAGAAAAGAAGCTATAAATTCTCTCTGCTTTCCTCATGAATGCTCCCCAAGGGCAGCTGGGGAGTCAAGTTGTTCCAGCTTTCACACAAATGTCACTTTTCACACTCAGCCCATGGTGCCTCATGAGCACCACTGCAGCTTTGGCCACAGTGAAATCACCACTGAGGGTACAGTGCAGGTGCTGTATGGTTCCAGTCCTGCTCTGTACTTCCAGTTCTCAGGTGTCCTTGGGCCAGCACCTCTGTGACCTGTGCTTTGTGCATCAGGGACATGAGAGAAGGAAAGGTTTTGTTGGGGTTATAATGTTCTGTTGGGGTTGTGCCTCAATAACTTTAACATGAGAGCTGTTCCTACTCTGCAATTCCATGAACAGACTATGCAATGTATTTTTATTGTGTTAAGCTTTTTAAAAACCAAATAATTCTGAATCTGAAAGCCAGAAATTCTCAAAATTTGAAAATTGTCAAAATATTATTTTTAAAAACATTTTCCAAATAAAAATTTCCAAACTTCAAAAATTCACAATTTTTCCATGTGTTCTGGCAGCCAGGAGAGCCAAACATGTCCTGGAGGCATCAGGCCCAGCATGTCCAGCCAGGCAAGGGAGGGATTGCCCTGCTCTGCTCTGGGGTGGCCTCACCTCGAGTGCTGGGGGCAGCTTTGGGTGCCCCAAAGAAAGACATTAAACTATGAGAGAGTGTCCAAAGGAGGCCATGAGGATGGTGAAGGGCCTTGAGGGGCCATACAGGGAGCAGCTGAGGGCACTTGGTCTGTTCAGCCTGGAGAAGAGGAGCCTGGAGAAGACAAAGACCTCAGTGCAGTTACAAATTCCTCATGATGAGATGAGGAGGGACAGACCCTGATCTCTGCTCTGTGGTGACAGTGACAGGAGCCAGGGAATGGCCTGAAGCTGTGTCAGGGGAGGTTTGTGTGGGATATCAGGAAAAGGTTCTGCCCCCAGAGGGTGGCTGGGCACTGAGCAGGCTCCCCAGGGCAGTGGTCACAGCACCAGCCTGGCAGAGCTCAGGGGGTGTCTGGACAATGCTCTGGGGCACAGGGGGTGACTCTGGGGATGGGGCTGTGCAGGGCCAGGAGTTTGACTTTGATGATCATTGTGGGTCCCTTTCAACTCAGGACATTCTATGAAAAATGTGCTGAAATGGAATGTCTACCTCCTATATAGAAGATCTCCTCCTTGGTGAACTGATATTTTCCACTTGAGAAAATTTTAGCTTCAGTGAAGAGAAAAACTTAACAGAATGCAGAGTGGAGAGAAATTAATAAAGAGGAAATGTTTTTAAAACACTGAAATGGAAGTAGTTCCTTGAAGGATAAATAGATCTAAGACAAGGCTAAAAAAGAGACATTGGAATATTTGGTATGGGATGCTAAGAGCAAGCAATTTAGCATCTGAATGGCAGAAACAGATTTTTAAAAGTTTATTTAGTAGAATTGGAAGCCCATTGCATGGGTCTAGAAGAGTGAATCAGTGATAACACCCAAGGTACCAGGACTGGCTGCTCTGTGTTACTGTTGTGATAGAGAAAGCCCAGGATTGAGGAGAACAGATTTACTGGGAATGATTAGACTAAGAAAAGGCATATAGAGAGATGGGGGCAGGTGGTGGGTGTGTGTCTATATGAATATCTATGCTATTTATCAGGAAGACAGGCCAAGGTATGAGATTAGAGGGCAGAGAGTGATCATGAATAAAGTTTTGCATTTGTAATTTATATACAGGCAGATACTAAATCAGACCAAAAGGTTATCTCTGCAATGCTAAATCTTGTTTTCCCAAAAGAACAGTCTCTAAAAATTATTTTCCCCTGATTTGTGCTTTTGTGATGTGTAAGGATGGCAGTACTATAATTAATCCCCTCTTGACTCTGCTCATGGATGTTGTAACTTCATACAGCAGCATAGTTACACACTGAACAAGCTGAGATTTTAGCTTCTTACTTACTTACCAGAATTAATGGGAGCAAACCATTTCTCTTCAGCTATACAGGAGAGACAGGTTATATAGAGCAAGCGGAAAAGAAAAATGTTAGCCAGCAATTCAGTCATAATTCTGGGGAGGAGTTTCTGCTCCTGAAAAAAAAAAGATTGTGTGCCTGACCTTCCTGGGCACAGAATGCCCCCAATTTTCACCATGAAATTATTGAAGGTTGAGTCTCCTCTGAACCAGGTAAAGCAAACACAGTGCACAGTCCCTTTGAAGGTCTGTGTGTGCTCCTCAGTGCTGTGCCTGCCCTCAGCTGGGCTCATTCTCTTTGAAACAAGCACTGCTAGTGTCTAATTTGTGATGGGAAATGTGGTTTTTGGGGGGTGATGTAACCCCTGAACTTAGCTTTGATTTGACAAAATCACTTTTATCATCTTCATTCCATGGTACCATTGCATGCAGGACAAGTGCAGTCAGTGTTGTCCTGGAGTGCAGCTCACAGGGCACTGAAAGGGGGATGGAAGTGCAGGCTGCAAAAAAGGGGTTCTGAGTTTGGGCTCAAACTCCCTCTCAGAGTTTTGGTGGTTGCAGCTGCTCCTGGCAGCCCTGGGCCTGGAATCCCAGGAACACCTGGGAAAGCAGGCACGAGTGCCAATGCCCCCTGTAAGTCAGAACCATTCAAATGGCAGGCAGTGCACTGGCCAATTCCTCAGTGCAATCCCTGCTCTGTCCTCATCCCCAAAAAGCAGCTGTAGTTTGTTGTGGTGATTTTCAAGCTCTGGGGGAGCAAGTTACTTGAACCAGGTGCCCCATGCAGCTGCTCAGACTTCAGGAAAACCACTCAGCAGACTTCAAGAGAGATTAATCAAATGGCCTGGCTTTAAAAACCTTACCCAGGGCAGGTGAGTCACTGCTGGATCTTGCATGTCAGAGCAGAATCACCCTTCCCCAGACCTGGGCTACACAGCCTGTGCCTCTTTAAATCTGCGCTGCGTGCTGCAGTGCTCTGCATTGTTGCCATGGCAGAAATCTCCCCATAGTAATAACCTCTTTCAGAGAAGGTTAAAAAGAGACAGTGCACATGCTCAGAAATGCTGCACTTGTTCTCTTAGCAGTTTGCAGCGGCCATTTCAAAGAAACCATCACAAAGACAAGAGAAAGATCAGGTACTGATATTTTTTCCTTTGTTAAAGGGGGTGAATTTTCTCTTTCATAGAAGTCCGTGCACAGATGTGTCTCTGTTCCCAGCTGCACTGCAGGGAGAGACCACCCTTGTAAGCCTGTCATGATTGTTCCTTGCAAATTCCCATGCAATAACTAAGAGGCAGGAGTCAGGTGTGATTTAAGATGATTGCTGCCCTAGAGGAGCAGTTGTTCTGCAGTGGGGCTCACGTACAAAGCTGAGCTGACTCGGGTGGGTGATGGGTAAGGTACCCAAAAAAAAAGTTTAACAGTGTGTCTGTTTTGTTTTGTTGAACCTTTGTAGTACTCATAGTCAGCTCTGAGAATAGCCTCTGCTCCTGCTGACCAGGAGGCTGCTTCATCAGGTGCTTCCAAAAGAGGCTGATGTTGTCCTAATTTACTATTACTTGGAGACACTCTGCTGCATCCTATTGCAAGGACTGCTATTTTTGATTGTACTTGTTTTGATTGCAGATCACCATTAATTAAAACAGAAAACCCAAACCACTTGTAGTGATTTAATCCCTTTATTTTAGGGATTGTAGAGATTAAAAAAAAAAAGGATCACATCAGATCCAAATAGTGGGTGGGACACGAAACCCAGTATGAGGGTATAGAAATTATATTACCCTGTCTTGTGTTGCCATGGGCTCAAGTATATCTGTGACTCTACTTGTACAGGTATGGTTCTGAACCATTCCCTGCTCTTGTGTTTGGGTTGAGGTGCACAGGCAGGGGATGTGTATAATGCTGCTCCTGCCCTGGCTGAATTGCTGGTTTGCACATGCTGCAAGTGTTTGTGCAGAGTTTGCAGCTCCACTTTAGCTGTGTCTGAAAAGGTGGATTGCACATATTGAAGAGCAGTCTTGTTCTGTTCTGTGTTTGTGGCAAAATGGGGAAAACCCTTCCCTTTCCTGCCTCCCTCTACTGCCTTTCTAAATGTGAAATACAATCTGTTCTGGGGAGTGCTGTACTCTTGCATTCAGTACATGCAGATCTAATGCTCTTATGCAACATCTTTTGCTCAAAAAGCACTAACAGAAAGAGGCAGAATGTTGTCCTGCTCTCCCACAGTTAGCTGCACAGATTTTTTAATGTGAGTTTTATTGTATTGCCATAACTTAGCCTTATTTTAGTCTATCTTTCTTCCATTTTGATGTTCAGGAATGAAAGGTAAACTTGGCTGAGCTAAGTCACTCCCTAGCAGTGTGCCAGAGTCCTTGAGGCTTGGATTGGGATCTCTAACAAGCAGTGGCAACTTGAGCCAGTCCCTTTTGCTCTGAACAGTTTACCTGTTGGGTCAAGAAAACACTTAATTTGAAACTTATAAAAAACTTACCTCTGTGTGAAACAAAACTGCTGCTGGACCAGGTTGTACCCAGGTCTGGGCATGGTGTGGCCTGGCAGGAACAAATGGATGGCTGCAAATAGTGGCCTGAAGCCCAGATTAGGAGGGGAAACAGAAGGTCAACAAGTTTTGATGCATTTACCATTAGAAATTCTACCTATGAATTTGTGGAGGTTTAACAAAAGTCTTTTTCTTCAAATAGATTCATAAAGGAGTTTTTATAATTAGCACGCTGTATAATGCTAATGGTTACCTTTAGTTATTTTACTTGTGAAAAGATGATGTAGTAAAGGAAGCCAGAGGCCAAAGACCTTGTTTCCAGGTTATGTTTCAGCCAGCTCTGTAATCCCTGAAGTTTTGATCTCAAAGTGTAACAGTGAACCAGCTCCCCAGATTCATGTCTATGTAGTTAGGAAAAAGTCACAGACCAGGCAAAGCATCCTGGCCTTCAAATGAAACCAAGGACTTCTTACCTTGTGTAGGAATGTTCTCTCACAGTTGAGTTTTATGTACACTCTGGAAAGGTTCAGAGAACTTCTCTCCATGCTCTACATCTTCTGGTATTTTGTCTTCTTTCAGAGGAAGACTGACAAATCTTTAGCCATCATCAGGAACATTAACTTTGTGACAAAACCCTTCTGTGTCTCTAGTGTTCCTCACTAACTTGTTTGTCTCTTGACAAGCAGAGAAGCATCCATTCCCAAGATGCTGGCACCCTGCCTTCTGAGGAGAGCCATCCTTACAGTTCCTTTGGTATTTTTGGTTGCACTACTTGTCTCAGAGCCTGTCAGAGCTGACCAGGAAGCAGGAACAGCCATCCCAGCTGAAAGTGAGTACCACCCTGCAGTCCTCTCCTACAGCCCCTGCCGCAGTTCTCATGTTGCAGCACTCTGAAGTTTGCCCAAATAATTCAAACTATTTTGGATATGTCTTGCCTACATTGTTTTAAAACCACAGCCTGATAATCTACCAGTGCTGTTTCACTCCTGCATCCAAAGCTCCTCACTCTCTTATCTTTGTCTCTTGCTTTTTGCTGAAGTCTGCCACTGTTCTGCATCTTTTCTTTTGTCCATTGTGTTAGCCCTTTCTATGCCAGCAATCACCATGTTTGCTTTTCAGAGACATTACTGAGACTTGTTCTTTTTCATCTGACATTGTCTGTTCATTATATTTTGTTCTTCAGAATGTTTGCTGTTTTAAAGTCATGATTTTTATTTAAAAAATTCACAATGAAGATGCCAAGAAACCATTTTGTCAACACCTAGTCTTGGGGCTTTCAACCACCTAATTCTCCTTTGCTGATCTGTTTTGAGTTTATTTTATTTTATAAGCATAATGACAGGTCCTTGCATCGAGTTATTGATGTGAAAAACTGCTGTCCTCTCCTTTTGTCCAGTGTAAATACAGTAGCACTGAAATTGGGTGATGGTACAACAATGATGGAGCAGGTCTTTAATACTATTTAATGTGGAGGGTTTATATATATATATATAATTATTATTATTATTTCTTCACCAGTTAAAGACTTTGGCGGGCTCCCTTTCTCCAGCAGGCAGAATTCCTGGTTGCTGGTCAGCACTCAGATGTGAGCTGGGAGCTCATTGTCCAACATGTCAGGGGCATGTACAGTCCAACATCAAGTGTTTCCAAAATGGGCTTACAGACAGGACACAGGCACAGCAGCATTTCCCAAATTAGCCTGGATTTCATCCTTTCATTCACACCAGACCCCAAAGAACAAACTAAAGCTGGGCTCAGGATTTCTGGTGAGGTTGTCAGCCAGGCACAGGCACAGAGAGGCCAATGAGAGCAGCTGAGCCTGATGAGCTCAAGGTGTTTGTCTGTCTGTCTTTGCTGTCTCAGTACTGTTGTCTGTTAGGGCACAGATCTGTGTTATGTGGTGAACAAGCCAAAGCAAGCCTTGTGCCCTTCAGTCTGAATGTCTCAATCTGGGAACATTCTCTTAAACACGCCAATAAATCCAGATTGCAGCAGTTCTGCTTACCAGCACTGCCTGCTGATAACAGGGCATTTGTTTGGGCAAAGCTGTGTCAGATTCAAAGTTAGAGGCTGAAGTGGTCTGTCTTTATGATATTGTAGTCAGTTTTATTTTCTTAGTCTTCTATCTAGAGCTCATATTTGTTAGATCAGAAGATGAGATTTTTCTAGGGAGCAGGTTGATGTTTTCAGACATAATTTCTGAAAAATCTGAAGATAAGGTTGAAAATTGTACCCAGGGTTAGTGGAACAAAATGAAAGACTCAAGTTAAGAGTTTAATGTTTCCATACAATGAGCTGTGGAAGGAAAAGTGGAACAGCAATGTAGTGGGAAGAAAAATATTAATGTAAATTAGAAGTAATTCTTTTATAATTGAGAGACTGGGTGGGCCATCACAGTGAGCCAATTAAAATTACCTGGGTTGTTTAGGAGTATCAACATCAGTACTCACTCTGTGGACTTTTTTCTGTAGCACTTTCTGATACTCAAAATCACAGTTTTGTCCTTCTAGTTAATTCTTCATGCCATAAAGTCATGATTGTCTCCTGAATCTCTGCTAGGCCGCCCCTGTGTTGATTGCCATGCCTTTGAGTTCATGCAGAGAGCTCTGCAGGATTTAAAGAAGACAGCATATAATCTAGACACAAGGGTAAGGAAACATTAAATGTCTTTTTTTTTTTTTCTCCAATATAAAAGAAAATTCTGTGGATAAAAGTAGGTAAGGTGGATGGATTTTGCACACTCGGTGAACTCGGTGAACTGTGCTGTCCTGTGCTCTAAGGTGAGGCTGGTCATTACATTTCACCTCTCTGTGCAGTAATCTGTGGAATTCTTCTGCTTTGGGCTATCAGGGACAATAGGGAGTATAGGAAAGTGTGAACTGACTGTCCTTCTCTTGCCAAATTAGAGCCATTAGTGCTGATTTTCTCACTCCAAATACTGAGCACACACCTTTGTTTTTATGTCAGGGGGAGTAAGGTGGGAGTATAATTTATATATATTACCCAAAAGGAAAGAGCCAGCTCAAACAAAAAGCTTACTAAAATAAAATACTCCCCTGCATATACTTTTATCCCTGGGGAGAAGCTAAGGGAGGAAACATCCATAGAGTTTTTCCATTTCTCTAATTTCCTAATGGTGGAAAATGCCACAAAGTAGAACAGCACAGGGAATGAAACTTGTTTGGCTTGCAGTGAGTGTGCAGAATGTGCCAGGGCTGGCACCTCCCTTCTGTGGGGGATGTGGATCTGTCTCTGGCTGCAGCAACCTGCAATCTGTGTCCCAGCTGCTGTGTGTCCCAGGAGGGTGGCTTTGTCCCCACTCCTGAGCACCCTTTAGCTGGAGTGCTATAGACACACTCCTGCACACATTGCTCAGCAGAAGGTACTGAAACTTTTCTGCTTTTCTGCTTTATGGTCAAGGCTGTTCACGGGTCAAAGCCTGTGAGCTGTTGTCTTGGAGGAATGGTTTGAGGTTGCTTCAAGCAGGCTCCTTGATGTTTAGGTGAAAATGCAAGTGCATGAACCAAGATGCCTTGAATTGTGACATGCTAGAAAAAAAATAAACATTCCAGCAGAACCAGATTGGTATCTAGCACATTTACAGCTAAACAAAATCTGTTCAATAATTACAGGTCAAATATATTCTGGGCTTCATGAACAAATCTTGCTAATGAATCTGCTGAGCACTTTATGCAGCCCAAACAAGATGTTCAGATTGTGCTGTAAAGTGGTTTTAGCACACCTCTTCCTACTACAAACCTTTGACCTTTTCATCAGAATTTTTTCATCTTGATGCAAAGTCTCTTAAGATTTTCTCTGGGTGTCTGGCAGTGACCTTTATGAACCTTCAGCTTGCAGACCAAGAGAAAAGCTTTATAAAACACAGACATCCAAAGTAGAAGTAGCATTAAGAACCCCCTGTGTTTTAATAGTTTTTAAAAAATAAAAATTAAGGACAGCCAAAGAGATAACATGAGGATAGAAAAAAAGTCAGTTGAGATGAATGTCCTATTATTGGCTTTCACACTTGTAGATTTGACAGCAAGCCTGAAAATGTGATATATTCCCATGAAAACAAACCTATCACTTTAAAATCTAAATAATTAAATTCATATTGAAATCCTTCAGTTTCCCATGACTGGAACAGGCCTATTCCAGTCATGGAATAGGAATTCTGCCTACATCCTCAAAAGACATGGAAATATTTAACAGTTGAGGACTTCTTGGAACTGTCTTCTAGGGTATTTTAATTCTTACTTTTATTATTCAGCTGTGGCACTATTTAATGCAAACTGAGGGCTTTGGGACCACTGCTTTCAGCCACATATATTTCACATTTGACTATTTTAGTCTGTTTAGCTGCTTTGTGGGGTAACTATTCCTGTCCCTGAAAATACAATTCCCTTTGTTAATATTCCCACTGGAGACATTAATTTCCTTGAAAAACTCTCCTTTGTTTGCAGGCAAGATTGTTAGATGATGACTAAGCAGCTCTAACTGTGTTGGAGGGGGAGGGATTCCCAAAAGCTTAGAGAGGCAATTCTCATTTAATTCCTCCTGCACATCTTACCCTGTAGTTCTGTACAGGGGAAGCCTGTGTATCATTTTATTGCACAAGGATATTGCTCAAGAGCTTTCACACTTCATTTGGCCCTGGGCTGATTTACATGGTGTCTCAAAGCAAACTGACTCTGGACTAAGTCACAGACCCTTTTATGAAGGCCACAGACTGGATCTCCTTCCTTTTCCAATCCCAATAGGTTTTTGTAACCTACCCTGGTGTGATGGTCCCTCACTAATTGTCAGGCTGGCTGATTTCTACACATCAGATCTGTTTACCCCTCTCTGCCCTGTTTTTTCTTGCTGCTGGTCCCTCAGAGCAGGCTGGAGTAGTTGTTTTGGCAGTGAGAATTAACTGTGGGCAGTGTTTTCTGGGAATTTCTGTGGCTCACCACTCAGCCCAAGTGCCACATGTGGTCATGGGCTGGGAGAGGAGTCTTGTGCTGCTGGGAGGGAGCAGCTCCCACCACAAGCCCTGCTCTTTATTGCTTTCTAAACTGTCTGTGGTTGTTTGGAATGTTTAAAGCACAGTAAGCTAGATGTGCCCCTGAAAATAAAAAGAAAGGCTTGAAAATGTTATTAAAGATATATAAGATGGTAAGGAGCCTTGGGACTCAGCTCCAGAGATGTTGGCATGCTGTCAACCTCCCTTAACCTCAAACTATGGCAAATGGTGTCAGTGAGGTGGTGAGAAGGTGGTGATTGAAGGTCTTTTCAATGATTAGCAAAGTCTGATCAGATCTTTTCAGTTTTGCAGGGCAGCTGAAAGAACTAAAAGTGATACCTGATTTAATATGAAACCACAGGGTTGTGGTTTTTCCCTGAGATTTATCATCTGGGAAAAAAAAACAGCCTGAGCAGCAGATGGCTTTTCCTTTTTCCTGCAGTAAGAAGGCAAGTGCAGAGCAGGATGCTTCAGCCCAGCTCTGCTCTAAGTGCCTTTAGCTGATGTGGGTCAGTGGATAGCACAGCTTTTAGAACACAGCCTTGAATCCCATGGCAACTCCATCTTTTCCAGGAATTGCAAGTCAGGCAGGTTAAGGATGGGTGTGGTTGGCATTTAGAGCTGGTGGGCCTCACAATGCCTTTTTCCTGTGCCTAGCTACAGTAGCTGTGGCACCAGCAGGGATTAATTTGGTGAGTGGACTTCCCACAGCTGTGGGAAGTGTCCCATGGCAGTGAGGGGGCAGTTTTCTCTTGGATCAGGCTGATTTTTAGCTACAGCTTCAGCTCATGGTAGACAAACTGAGGTGAAGATGTGATGTTGATGTCAAACATCTCTGCTGCATCATGCTTCTACTGAGGCAGCAAGTGCTCCAGACAGCCAGGAAAACCCAAGTGTGTGGGGAAGGATTCCCAGATTTCCTTTCCCTGCTGTCCCCTCCCTGGTCCCCAGCCCTTTCTCACACAGGAGGGCTGAGAGCCTTTCAGACCATGCCCAGCTCCAGCTCTCAGAAGTTCCCAATCCACCCTCATTGCTTCAGAACCAGGGATCTGTGGGCAACAGAGATCTCCTGATATTGATGAACCTCTGTTCAACCCAGAGACTTCCAATTTCACCAGTTTGGGACCCCTTTCCTTAAAGAAGTCAGGAATCTCATCTTGTATTTGAATTGTGATTGCTCTGTGCCAGCTCAAAACCTCTTGTCTGTTTTATTATCAGTAACTACTGAATTTTTGTATTATTAGGAGAAAGTCAAAGAGAAACAGGAGAAATTAGAGAAATTAATTTCTTCACTGAGAGTGGATCCAATTTAATTTAATTTTAAATTCAGAGTCTGTTTTTAAGTAAAATAAAGTTTCTGACATGATTTGGGAGGGGTGGGGAGGGGGCTTAAGCCTCTAATGAACTTCTTAGCTTATGCTCCAGTTTGTGCTGTTGAAATAAGAT
The DNA here is from genome assembly GCF_023055355.1 of Agelaius tricolor. Lineage (NCBI taxonomy): Eukaryota > Metazoa > Chordata > Aves > Passeriformes > Icteridae > Agelaius > Agelaius tricolor. Next base: position 6,165,179 of record NW_027269284.1, read on the forward strand.
TGTAAGAAAGAAAAGTAACTTCCTCCATGTCACAGGAAATAGTGCTATGTTGGTGTGCCAATTAATCCCACAAAAGCAAAATCATTTTGTAGAGCAGTAAACAATAATTCTGATTTTTACCCCAAAATTCACCTCCTACCACTAGTTCCAAATTGTAGAATAAAAATAAAATGGACTTTTCTTTGGGACCTCATTAGTTTTACAATGCTGACATTTGTTTTTTGATGATGTTGTTCCTCCCTCTTATAGACAGAAACTCTGCTTCTTCAGGTGGAAAAGAGAAATCTGTGTGACTGCATAGCTGCCAATCTGCTGAACTGAACCCTGGAGACCCCTGAGGAGGCTCACCTGTCCAGCAGTTTTTAAAATGCAGCTGTATAAAATACAGCTTTATGGAGTTCATGTGGCAAGCATGTATGCCCCAATGTGCTGATGAAACCGGGGCCTGTGTCTGATGTATTTGTCTGTTCTGTATCGTTTTTTAAAAGTACCCTCTTTTCACATCTGCTGGACTGCCAGTAAGGGCTCAATCCAGTAAATCTGTTACTTGATTTTAGGGTGGGGAGGGGGGAAATGTACCTGCTTTGATTTTTAAATCAGAATTTGCCAAGTGTAACCCCCCCCCCCCCCCCAGATAATTTTGGAGAGCAGTGCCCTAGAGACACGTGCAGCTGTTTTTTGTCTTTAATATGAACATATGTCTGTGGCAGCTTACCCAGTTACATTGAGACATGCCACTGTAGTCTCTGTAGGCTTTGCCTGTGTATTAAAGATGATGAAGTCCTTTCTGTTTGTTGTCTGTGCTGTGCCCACCTTCAGGCATGTTGTAGTTCTGTCAGCTGTAATGGGGTGTGTGTCATGAGGAGTTACACATCTGCTGTTCTTGGACCAAAGCAGTTTATATCTCAGTGCTGAGCCATCTGCTGTCCTGCAGAAGAGTACTATTTTCTTTAATTAAAATGTTTGGTTTCTTCCCCTCCTTCCCCGGGCATCCCATTCTTACCCTAGTGAATTTCTGAGTAGTTTTATTTTAGCAGGTCAAACGGACAGAGTGAAAAGGAGAATCAGGGTATGATTAGGCAGCCTGGCCAGTTCCAGCTGTGCCAAATGCTGCCACCAGCAACTGCTCAGCATCACACTGAAGGACAGCTCTGTGCGGTGCCAAGAAGTTTCTTCATGAGTCTGGGCCTTATTTTGCTTCAAGTGAAACACAGGGATTAGGTCACACTTATTTGGTCCATCCCGTGGTGGACTGTACTCCAAATGTTTTGGTTTTCTCTGGTAGCTGCCTTTGAAAACTGCTCCTTCTGTTTCAGGCAAGAAGAAAGACCTTTGTACCTGAAAGCTGAGCTTGTTTCATCCTCACCTCTCCCCCTTTGTTGTAAGATTCTGTGTCCACTCACAAGTCTGAAATAGGCTGAGCTCTGTGAGGAGGAGGTGCTTGGAGTTCTTCTGCTGTCTCAAATGATTCCAGCATTGACACCTGGCTTGGGAAGGGGATGGGACATCTGAAGGTAAAAATCCCTTCAGCTGAATTTGGAAGCAAGTTCCTGCCTGTGGGTGTACTTACATAAATAAATAGCTGTGACTTTGCTGGAAGTGGATGGGAGAGGAAACACAACTCCTGCTCTGCCCCTGCGGCTGCAGGAATGGTAACAGCAGCTGGGGGAGCACCACAGGGCCCTGAGTGCCTTCCAAAACCTTCCAGAGCTGGGAAATCCAATCCCTGTGCACAGAGAAGCACAGCATGCCCTTCTGTGTGTGACCAGGACACAGGCCAGCACAGAAGCCCAGTGTGAATGGGAGAGAGGATTCTGGTGTTATTTTTCCAAATCCCCTCAGGGAGCAGCTGTGCTGTGTTTCTCACTAAGCCCACTCACACAGCATGGGAGCACTGGCACTGCTCATTTTGGGCTGCTTGGCAAAGCCAGTCAGTGCAAGCCTCACCTGCAGCTCCCCTCCCAGAGGGTGGTGAGGGGCAGCAGTCCTTATCCATGGCAGAGCACTCAGGATTTCTGGGAGCAGAGCCTCCTTTGGAGGGCTTCAGCTGGTCCTGGCTGCAGCTCAATGGCTTCTCAGAGCTCCTTGGCTTTTGCTGCACTTGGCTTGTCCCCATCTTGTTCTAGCTTGGCTTTGCTCCCCTGCTTTGCTCTGGACCTGTCTTCTCTCTCCTCTTCCATTCTGGCACTGCCCTCCCTCTGATCCCAGGGATTTCTCAGGGCACTCCAGGCCCTTCAATCTGGTGACTCTGGAGTCACTGCAGGTGTGGGTGGTGAGGCTGATCCTCCCCAGGTCAGCAGCCCCTTTAGTCCAGCTGGCAGCACTGCCAGAGCAATGAGTGACACCAATTTACCATGGAGCAACATCAGCATCTCATTCCCAGGGAAGAGGAACTCACCTGTTCAGGGAAGACATTGTGTGGAAAGATCCCTTTTTACCTAAAAATGAACATTCCTATTGCAGAACTTGGAGGAAGTCCCAGAACAGCTCATTTTCAGATGAATTATTCTGTGGACTGTCCCCTAGGCTGCTGTAAACTCACTGGTTTGTTATGGGTGTGGTCAAGATCCCAGCCATGTTTGCCAGATGGAAACACTTATAGATCTTCATGAATTTTTCCCTTGGTGATTGCACAGACACTGGCTTGAACAAAAGAAAACATGACAATTTGGAATTCCTTCAGTCATTTTGCTGCACCTCTGCTTTGTCATTCACTTTGTTGGAACTGGGGAAGTGAAACATGGGACAGAATTGGGCTGTTGACCCAGCCAGGAGTGGGATAGATGGGGAAAGAGGAATAACTTTCTCATTCTGTTTCTCAGAATCTGAAAAATTTAATATTCCTTTCAGTCTGCAGAAGCTCCAATACAAGCAGGATTTTCCTAGTGGTGATTTTTGCATGCTCTTTTAAATTTCCTTACCTATTCTCTTTTCATTCAATTACTGTTCTGTATTAATTCTTGTTCAAAACCACCCAAATGACAGGAGAGCACCATTTCTGAAAAAGAATTGGCAGGGAGGTGTGGGAATTGCACCCAGCAACTAGAATATGTGTTCTGGGCAAGCGAAAGGAAACTTTGGAAGAATTTGAATATGTAAAATCAGGTTTAATATGATAGTATAGTTTGGTATGACAGAGTGGCAAGACTCAAGACCATTTTCATAGAGAACAAAACCACAGCAGAACCATATAAAGTGCTGGCAAAGGAGCCAGGATAAACAGGAGCAGTGGACTGGGAACTAGACTGGGAACCTTCAGTCTAGTCAAGAGATGGCTGAGGAGGGTGACAGAGTTTATGAAGCCATAAGTGACCAGGGAATGGCTGTTTGCTGTCCCTTTGCAAACAAGCAGTGGGATGCACTGGACAAAACCTGCTGGAGGCAGGGTCAGAGCAAACATGAGGATGATGCTCTTGACCTGCTGTGTGTCCCAGTGCTGGAAATCTGCCTCTGTGCCTCCTACAAGATGTGCATTTTTTTCTCCTCAAAATCCAAAGTTCCTGTTAAATCCAAACTATTACACAGAAATATAATGGGGTCATCAGCACACTCATGCATCCTTCTCACTGTCCACCTTGTCCTGTTTTATTCCCTGTTCTACATTACATGGTGCCTCTTGCTCTGTGGCTGCACTGAAAGCTGTCTGGGCCAGAGAAATGATGTCAATTGCACTGCCAGGTGGCCATCACACCTTTAAGTGTTGTCAACTTATTAAATAAAAATCACTATTTAAAATATTTTGGCCTGATGCTCCAGTTTCAAGCACAGTATTCATTTATATGGGTTTGCAGTTTAATCTCCATGTAGATATTCCTTAACTTTCCAACTCCATCTTGCTGCTCCACCTGTGACTCTGTAGAGTTGGGAAGTGGCAGAAATTATATTTTCAACACCTCTAAACACTTAAAGTTTAAAAGGTGACTTAAAGCATAAGAAGAAGAGTTCCAGACATGGATGCCATGAGAAAAGAAATGCAAATATCTGCAGAATTTCTATTTTTACATTGATCTGCCTACACTTTTCGTTCCTCACAGTCAGGGCTGTCATCATTTGATTCCTGCTCTGAACCATGAACTTTCTGAAAACCTGCTAAGACATCAGCTTGTCTTCATTAGCCTTGAGCACCTTTTGCTGTTTAAATCAAAGTAAGTGACACTGCACTTTTCTGCAAAATTTAAGTGACAGAACTATAGATTGTTCTTTTTGTCAAGGGAGTCTGAAAATGGGGCAGGACTGGCAACCCTCCCGCTATTCTTCACATCTTCACTTTTATTTGAGAGTCCAAATCAGCTGGAAAGACTGCTGCTGACTGGGGATGCAAATTAGACCCTTCCACAGAGTAGGCAGAATGCAGATTTCAAGGGAGAGCAATGTTCAATTTCTTCTTTAGATGTGGAGGGATCTGAATATTCTCTGTGTGTGCATTAATAACTGCACTTAATGTTCATGCTCAGGCAAACAGAATGGTAGCCTCAGCCCCAAGCTACATCTCATTGTTAGATGTTTCCTAAGAATTGATGCTTTTCTTTTAAAACTTTATTTTTACCCAATTCTTTTATTTTATTCCTAAAGTCCATAAAGTATTTGGCTATGCAAAAGCAACGCAGGCAGAAAATGTGGGCAACACAGAGACACAAATGAAGGAGTCCCATTACTGGGATTTTTGTGCAGTGAGGGACCCATGTGAACTGTTAGATAAAGAGAAAAAAGCACAGCTTCCATCTAGCTTTAAGTGCTAAAAGTGTTTATAACATGACATTTTGATGTGTATAAGGATATTCATCTATGGGAGTTTTCTGCAAAATAGAAAGCGTAGGAACTTTTCTTTATAAGAGTTTCATCTTGTCCAAATTAATGGACAGATCTGCTAACAAAAAGTAGCTTTTAATACTAAATCTGCACTAACTTTTGTTAAGTTAATTTAGACAACCAATGCTGACAAAATCTGTTGTTTTTTGTGGCTTCTGCACTGAACCAGATGAAACTTAGCATCTTCCTTTGCATTAATTCCAACATGCTTTAAAGTCCCCAAGTTTAGTGAGGTTGTATCTATTAATCTTTTGGCTGCAGCCTATTAAGATGACCATGCAAGTTTTACCTGGCAACTTTTCAGTTTAATATGGGGTCTGGGGAGAGACACAAACTTCAGGGCAAAGCCCAGAGTTACCAATGTTTGTGACTGCCTAAAATCCAGGCTTTCATGGAGGCCACCTGCTGTGCTAAAACTTGGCTCGAAGTTCTGGGCATTGTGGGCTATTTTTTTTTCCTTGGTTAAAGAGCAGAACTTCATCTGTGCACTAAATTTGTTACACAAGGCTTCTTGCCTAAGCAGCTCTTGCATTCACCCTGGACTATATATACCCTGCAACACAGCATCCAGCCCCTGAACTGTGGCTGGTTTCAGCCAGCAGCACTAAATATAACCAATGCACAATTCCTCAATTTGGGCTTGCACCAAAACAGGACCTGAACAATGTCTAAATGCCTTCTGACAGCTGGTATGTTGCACATTTGTTTTATGCAGTTTTACACATGGAAGGTTGAACCACATCCTAGGAAGTCAATAGCTTTCCTAAGCTATAATGAGCTCTCCCCACCTGCCCTTTCTGTAAGCACAGGCTGTGCAGAGGACTGCCAGTTTTTAGTCACTCTGGTTTCGGTAGCCATGGAATAACCTGCCCAAATCCCAGCACTTAAAATGTCAACCAACAGTTTCTTCCCAAAGTGTCCTAGATTGCAAGGCAATGTGTATTCTATTTGCCATCTGTTAGAGGTGGGGCAGTTATCTTCTGTTCATTGGGCAGTTTTCTTTATCTCTTCCACAAACCAATCCTTCCTCCAGGAGATCTCTTCTGTTAATGGGCCAGTGAGTGTCCCTGCACGGCTGATAAAATTCCATCATCCCACTGGGAGATGCTCTGCCCAGAGCAAAGCATTCCTACCTGGATATAATCTGAGATTTTGGGACACCAGCACAGCCTTTCCACTGGATTCCCAGAGGAACAGCAGCTGCCTCTTCCACTGGATCTTCAGAGGAAGACCACACCTTTCTACAGGATCCCTGGCACTCCAGGAGGGCTGCAGCCACAATTCCAACTGGACTGCTACCAACACCCTGACCCACAGGGTGTCAGGTTGTGTTCTGACTCTGTCAGTGTTGTTTTAGTTTACTCCATTGTTTATTTTATCTTTTTATTTTCTTCCCTAATAAAGAACTGTTATTTCTGCTCCCATATATTTTCCTGAGAGACCTCCTTAATTTCAAATTTATAACAATTCTGAGGGAGGAGGTTTACATTTTCCATTTCAGGGGAGGCTCCTGCCTTCCTTAGCACACACCTGTCTTTTCAAACCAAGACACAAACACATACATTCAAGAAAGGATTTTTACACACAAATTAAGCAAGTGTATAGTGACATGCCTATGTCTTCCTAGACAGGGATAAGATTGGCAGTAGCAAGGCAAATATTTCAGCTTTGTCCCTGCTGGCATACAGAGCACACAACCCTTGCCTATGCTGTAAATTGACCCCATGTCCACCACACTTTTGCCTGCTGATTTCCAGCAGTCCCATGCAAACCTCATCAAAAAACTAGAAAAACTGGTATTTTACCAGTGGCTCTTACTTTTTCTTGGAATCAAAATTCTGAACTGACCTTCATTTCACAACAGCTTGACACAGCCTCTCCTGCATAGTTGAAAGCATTCTAAGCTTTTGAAAGTGTTTTAAGATGCTTGTCACACTTGGCTTCAGTGGATTTTTGGAGAACTGATCAAGCCTGGGTGCTTTCCCACATCTTACACTGTGGTGAAAGAGGCCTCTTGGAGTTGGCTTGTTCCTACACTAAAGGATCTTAGTGCCAAATTTCCATCCACTCCCTGTTTGCAGCCACATCCCTGTTTGGCAGTGTCATGTGGACTTTGTTGGGACAGATTCAGTGTGTCAAAGCCTCACAGGCTGACCAAGGTTCAGCTTGTGGTCAGACTCTTGAAGGGTTTTCCAGGAAGCTCTAAGACAGGGAACTTGTCAAGCAATGATGCCAAGAGCAAATTGATCATTTCATGAGGGGGATTTTCCCCTTGCCAAACCTCTGACTTCGTGTTTAAAGAAAATCCTGAGCCATCAAGCAAAGGTGAATCATTATCTCATAGCATGAGGGACAAGGTAAGTATAAGGTGATTTTAATTTCAGTCCTTCTCAGGCCTGAGATGGCTGTCAGAAAAAAAAGATAATAGAATCTCTTCTGTTTATGGGCTAAAATGTCAAATAGTGCACCAGCCTCAATTCATTGGCAAGGTTGTGGTTTACTTGTTTAAAGGCAGATGAAGAAACTGTGGGCCCTGCCAGCTGCCCTGCAGCCAAATGTCTCTGAATTGGCTTATCAGTGACCCATCCCAGAGTGGGAATGTTCTGACATCATACTTGTTTAAATGAGAAAAAACATTTCCTTTGCCCTGATAACTGAGAGAGGAGAAATAATCAGTCTGAATTTCAGATGCTGCACAAAGGCAATGAATTTCTCCCAGGGGTATCTGTGTTTGTGCTGGAATTACAACACAGAGAGCTGGAGTGACTGCCTGGGCAACAAAGTTATTCTAAATCACTGAATTAGGAGAGAAGGGACAGGGAAAGGTATCAATAAGAAATTGCTCAGTTCTTCCCTTGTCTTTATGTAGGGCCACCATCCCAATTTCATTCCCAAATGATGTCTAATTTATACCTACAGGCCTAAATAGTCCCTTGTCTTCTGCAGGAAATCCACCCCAGTGCCATCCTCATTATTATGAAGTTTTCCAGGGGCTTTGGTTGTTCTTCCTGGATGCCATTTAAACCTGTGGATATTTCTGCTGCTGTTGGTGTCTCTGACAGTTCCTAGTGCTGCAGTGACCAAACCAGACACAGCACTGCAGCTCAGGCCTTGTGCTGAAGTCAGCCTAAGCTCTTGCACTTCTTTTTTGCAGGTTCCAGTATAATTGTATTTTTGGGGGCAATGAGAGAATATTATAAACCAATTTCAGCTTGTGACTCTCTAGCTTCACCATAGAAGTGCCACTTAATGGGCTGTTCCCCATTCCAAATATGAGCTGTTGATTAATCCTGATGAAGTGTAGCACCTTGCTTTCATTTTTATAAAAGTTATTTTGATTTTTACACCCTTTTTGTCTAGTTTGTCTTCCTGGTTTAGAATTGTAGTCCTCTCCCCAGCATTGCTTATAACCTCCAGGCTGAAGTAACACCTTAAATAACCACTTTGCTTATTCATTATCCAGTTGTCTAATGAAATGCTGAATAACCCCTGAACTGAACTTTGCAGTCCCAATGTGATCTTCCCATGGGGACAGTGACCCACTGCTAACCCCCAGCAGTGACCCAGCCAGTTTTGCTGGCCTCAGAGGTTTCCTTAGTTTGCTCCTGACAATGCTGTGTGACACAGCCCTGAAACTGATTAAATTTGGCTTTCCTTATCTGCAAGGCCTGTTACCTGTCACAGAAGGAAACCAAACTAGTTTGACTTGATTCTTGACAAATAGCTCTTATTTGCAATTCCAGTTCTTGTTTTTCAAACACTTACAAAATGTTGGTGGATTATTGCTTGAAAAACATTCTCAGGGGTGGATGGTACATTGGCTTGTGTGTAGTTTTTCAGTTCTCTTCCTCATTTTAAACACAGCCACTGCACTTACCCTTTTCCAAGACTGGGAGAGGGTGGGTCACATCTTCCCTGAGTCACATCTTCCCTGAGCTCTCAGCAAGAATTGCAGATGGTGGTTGTTCTAGGCTCTTCTTTCAGTCTCCTGTGCTGGGTCTAGTGATAGCCCTGAGTAAAAAGAGAGCTCCAGGCAGATCAAAACATAGAAAAGGGACCATCACCAACCTACAAGCATCAGTAACCAAAGTAAATTTCTGCTAAATGTTTTTACCTAAAACATGTTCAGTGGTATTAGTTGTGTGAGCCTTCTGCTCACCTTGTTTTCATTGGTAGATAACAGAGATGCTTAGTTCTGTACCACTTTTCAAGGCACAACTCAACTTTCCCCTTCTGCTGAACAGAGAATAAACTCTTCCCTTGGGTTTTGTCTTCCTTATTTTACTCCCCTTGTGTTTAAAGGATGCTTTCTTGCTGTTCTTCATGTTTCACACTGCTTGTGTCTGGTTTTGTGTCTTGGCCTCTCTGGGCTCATGCCTGGGGTTGTTCTCCTGCCCTTCTGTCCTTCAGGTCATGGTGACCAGACACAGATTCTTCTGTGCCTGTGGTTTTATCTTCTGTTTGAGTCCAGCAAAGGGCTGGTGGCCATGTCAGTGGGCAATGATGTAGCACTTCATATTAGGCTGGGATTAACTGCCCTGTTTGCCACGTGTGCCCATGACTGTAAGAATGGAGTTAGTTCTGAGACCAGAATCTTTGCCTGCATCTTCCTTTTTTGCACACATATTCAACTCAATTTAAGTCATTTTCACTGGATATATAAATTTTATTTCCCCACTTCAAAGATGTAACTTTCAATACCTGTAACCCTTAGGAAACAGTAAGAAATTTTCCAAGGAAGCCACCAGATGTCTATCTGTTAGTGTTCAGAAACACATCATCACATAAGTGATTATATGTAGGTGCTTTTATTAAGAGCTCTGGGTGTCAGGAGTATTCAACTCAAATCTGACTCTGACCATACATTCGAGATGATCGTGTTTTTATATTCTATCATTATATAACTTTCATGTTAATTATTAAACTTATATTGTTCTATTGTATACAAAGACTTCAGTCAAGCATGGCTTCTCATGTTTCCCCCTTAAATTTCTAACATAGTTTCTCATGATTCTTCTTATGATTACACAATAATTATATTTAGTTACTAAACAATCATCACATCTAACAATGATATCATTTATCTTACTGCTTACCCAGGTGCAGTGATCTGAGAAAACACAAAGCCTAACATTTTCAAAGTCTATCTTTAACATTTTCCAGAGCTCCACTATCATATCCTCACTAATCATCTTCCCCTTAAATGCCTGATCATTCTGATTGCTTTGGAGGAAATTCTTTCTCTCCTTTAGCAAGCAATTATTAGGTGTGTATTCTCTGTAGAAAAAGAAAATTAAGTAAAAATATTTCTGACAGCCCTCTGGGATTCACTATGATATTTTTCAGACACTAAACCGACTTCTGTGAATCTCTTGGAATTTTCTTGTCTTCCAAAGTTAATTTGGTACTGGTATTCCTTAGCTATGGTGAATGTAATAGTGAATACCCAATAGTGAATGTAATAGCTAAGCAAGTCATGCAAATGTTTTCATGTGTCTCTCCTCTTCAGCTTTGTTGGAGGTGAGAAAATAGCACAGATTTCTGGAACTTTTCCATGCAGACTGGCTCCTGTTCTCTGTGAATTGAGAACCATGTCTTGGACCACATGGTTCTGTTAGCAGGAGGAGTTGGAAACTTTTTTCATGTTTCTTAAAGACCCTGGCATTTGACACAAAAACTGGCCAGACTCTGTAAGTGTGATGTCTGGTTGTTTTATGTTGACACTGAGAAGAGGGGGGGAAAATAATTACATAATTTTAAGCTTAGTTATATAAGGGACACTGAAATAACATCTTGTTCCCCTTTAGGTGGTGGATACAGAATGCCCTACTGCAGATATCACGGTAGTTAGAATTTTAGAAAAGACTACATTGATATCTTGAAAAAATATTAGAACAAAGAGTGCTTTCTACCTCATCAAAGGTTATTGCAACTGTAGGTAATTCCTTCCTGTCCCTTTCTTGAAACTCATGTATGAAAAGTGGGTTATAGCTATGGGACCATAATAAGGGTACAGGCAAGAAACTCATATGCTAGGGTGAGTGGAAGTGTGAGGATTTTGGATTTTGTGCCAGAATTTGATGCTATTTAATACTGAAGATCATGGCTAGACAGTGTGACCAGCCCTAGATGAGTGTACAGTCAGGCTCTATAATGTTTGTTTATATCCTGACTCTTGTGGAGCTGCTCCTGTAACAGGCCTGGGAGGCCTGAGATGAGACAAACAATGTAAAACTGGTCCATCTCACACAACCTCACTTCAGGCATCCAGCATCAGAGCTTGGATTAGGAGTCTCAGCTTCTCATAAAGCCAGTGGAGACATGTTGGTGCATATGTGTGCCTAGTCTCACCCAGATCCCAGTGGCTGAGACCCTCTGCTGGACCTTCCACACAAGGGAATTTGAGTTGCAGTTGCACTGTGGGCTAAATATTTGTCAGTGTGTCATTCTTGTAAGAATTGCTTCCATAACTCTGGGCTGCCCCCTTGCAAGAGAGGCATGTCCACTTTGCCAGAAAGTCCTGTGAGAGGACTTTTAAACTAACCTGATCCAAAAGCACAAGCATTGAAAGAGGGCTGTAAGATGTAGTTCTGAAAAAGCCACAGGAACAAGTGAAATAGAAGCAGAGGGCAGTGCTGGTGAAAGTTTCTAGGGCTGAAGAAAGCCAAGGACAAACTATGTCTATGTCTGGGAAGATTGGTACCTGCACAGCCTGGCAGGGTGGTTATTCTGTACAGGCCAGGAAGGCTGGAGCCTCTCCTTGGTGAGAGGAGATGGAGTGCCCTTCTGTGAGAGAACAACAAAGCCATGAATTGAACATTTATGTTGCAAAATGAGCCTTTAATCGTGCTCTGGGGCAAGCAGGTAGGTGTTAGAGCATCTCTTTCTCTTTTCCAAAAGGTATCACCTCCCCTGTCTGAATGCTTGGTGTCAGCCAGGTGCTTACACAGATTCCCTCTCCAGGAAGTTTCCTGCTTTAACTTTGTCAGGACACAAGAAAAAAATAAATAAACAAAAAAATAAATAAGGGCTGATCCCAGGTCAAAAGTTGAGCTTGAAGAGAGTATCCTTAAATTTTTGCAGTGTGTAGGTTTTGGCTGGGCTGTTAGCATGGTCACCCTAAGGTGATGCTGTGCAGGATCTGTTTTCATGGTTGGTCCATGTGCCAGGGGTGCTGCTGTCCACAAGGCCTCATTTTCAGTGTAGTTAAACAAAGACATAATGGATTCTTCCCCAAAGTACAGGATACCATCAGCAGGCTCTGCAACTTCATTTATCCAAGCAAACTTCTGAGTTTTTCTCTCATTTGATGCCTCACAGAATGAGATCTCACTTTAAGTGAGTTACAGCTAAAGCAAGGGATGGGAGCTGAGTATTTCAGCACAGTCCCTTCAGGAATAACAGCAACAAACACAAAAACTGCCCAAGACTCTCCTAGGTGGGTCCCAGCAGCCAGTGCCTGCCAAGGAGAGGGCATGGCCTTTGGGAGCAGAGGAGGAGTGCAGCAGTGACCACCCATCACATTGTGGTCCCTTTAAATCTCCTTCCCCACTCGGCAGCTCCGATTTTTCGGCGTTGCTATAGCAAATCTCCATGGCAATGACCCCAATCAGGGAAGGGGGGATGCTGGAGGGGCGCATGCTCACAGTGCCTGCTGGAGCCTTGCCTGCTCTCCCCAGCTGCTCCGAGGCTCTGGCACCCAGGCAAGGAGAAGGAGCAGGTACTGGGCACGCTGGTCCTTGGGGTGCATCGGGGGCCCACGGCGCGGCCGGCAGCGGCCTGTGCGAGCGGCTTTGTGCCTGCAGGGCTCCGGGCTCAGCACATCTCACCCGCTTCTTGGTGAGCAGCCTGCAGGGAGCAAACTGCTGGTTTTTCACTGCTTCTCCTCGTTGCAGGCAGGGAAGACAGCTTGAGTTATCGCCGGGAGCGATGGCGCCCGTGCGGAGCGAGGCGCGGGTGGGAATCCTGCTGCTGTCGGCGCTCAGCCTGCTCAGCGCCGGGCTCGTGGGGGCTGCCCAGGACCCCGGCACTGCCATCCCTGCAGAAAGTAGGTACCTGCTGCAATCGCACCTCCTGCGATCGTACCCTGCCCTGCCATCCCTGCAGAAAGTAGGTACCTGCTGCAATCGCACCTCCTGCGATCGCACCCTGCCCTGCCTGCCTTCCTCCACTGCCCCCAGCAGCCGCACGGGCTCCCTGCTCCAGGGGAACCCGCTGCTGCCTGATAATGATGAGCGTGTGCCCTGGCAGCAAAGCACATGAAAGCAACGGCCACAGAAACAGCATGCAAGCAGAGGATTAGTAGTTATTTAGGGGAAAATTGCTAACTGCATACTCTTGATTTTCATTTGATCTTGTGCTCAAGCTCTTTGTAGGTCTCTAAGATGTGCTTCTTGAGAGTTTCATTTCATTAGATAGTTTTAATTGGTATACATAGATTTGCCACAATACCTATGATGTCCTTACTAGTCTGATTATTGTTAGAAGAAAATTTGTGTGTATTTCTGCTGGGGCTTTGCATCTTGCTTATTTTATTATTTGGTTGGAACAATAGGTCAAGTTCAACTTTCTTGTAGCTACTACAAATCAACACAGGGGGTGTTTACCCAAACAGTGCATTTGGAAAGCAAATATAAATTTCTGAAATCCTGCAAACCTAAAAAATAAATAAATCTGACAGACTGGCTTGAGCACACCACAGAGCTGGGAGCTCTCGAATTTGGATCACAGCTCTATATGAGCTTCCTCTGTCATCTTGAGTAAGTCTCTAAACTTTCTCAGCTCCAAAATGAGGCAATAGTTCAAAGTTATTAGGGGATGGAGTCAATGTTCTCGGGGTGTTTTGGTGACAGCAAGTGGGAAATAGCCACTCATTAGAAACAAAAATGTCCTCTGGAAAAAAAACAACAAGTAAGATAATTGCATAAAAACAAATCTCTAGTTCTTAGTCATGCTTACTTTGTATCACAGCTATCTTTTTATATGACTATCAAAATATTTAATACAAAGTCTGATTTTGTCACTGCATTTTATTCACAATTAATTCCATTAGATGAAACTAATGGGATTTAGATGTTGAATTTCTTTCTTTTCCATTATCTTTTTTTTTTAAATTAGGGCAAAGTTTTGGTCTGTTCTAAACCAGATCTCACTGTTGTGTGCCTGTTTCCTAGGAATTCATTAATTCTAATAAGTTTTGTGATGAGTAGTCCATTTTATCTCCTCAAAGAAAAAATCAGGCTTGGAAAATACATTGTTCATACTCTTTGTGTGTCTGTGTCAGCACAGGCAAGTCAACACATTTGGGAAAATGTATACAGGAGTTTCTTGTTCTACTTGTGTAGTGAAAACTCCCATTTGAATTGCAGAACAAAACTCTTGGCCAGGATTTCTGACCCAAGTGTCAAAGAATTATAAAAGCATAGAAAGGTGGGAAGGGCCCTTTAGAGCTCATCTGGTCCAACCCCCTGCCATGGGCAGGGACATGTTCAACTTTATCAGAGTCAAGTTCAACCTGACCTTGCACATTTCCTGGGGTGGGGCACCTGCCACCTCTCTGGGCAACCCATGCCAGCGCCTCCCCACTCTCACAGCAAAAAACTTCTTCCTTAACTAATTTAAATTGACCCTCTTTTATTTCAGAACCATTACCCCTTGACCTATCACAACAGGCCCTGCAAAAAAGTCTGTCCCATCCTTCTTACAGGATCAAGGAACCTTTTTACCATCTTATTACCCTTCTCTAGCCAGGCTGTGGAGTGCCTTGAACAGCCTTTGAGGAAGATTCCTTGTCTTGTCTCACTCCTGAATGTAAGAGTGTGGACTGCAGGGCAGGTCAGAGTGTTTCTGGGGCAGTGTTACCCAGAGACACACTGCCCCATCCCCAGGAACAGGGGCTGTGAGCACTGCTACAAAAGCAAAATGCTATTGCAGTCTGAGACCAGGCCAGGAGCAAGGCTGATTGTGAACTGTAAATTGTTTTGGGCTGCTGCAGGGACAGAGTTTTAAAGCCACAAGGAACTCCTGATGCTCCTCATCATCCACTTGTTGGGAGAGAGCTGCATAGCTGCTAAGTGCTCCAGACACTTTCCTTTGCCTGTCAGGGCTCTTCCTGATGGTTAACCTGTGAAACTCTTCCCTTAGGACATTGTGGATGCTAAATGTTTGTGTGAGATTGCAGAACTGGTTTAAATTCAAGGGAAAAAATCCTAGAAAGGGCTGTTAGATACAGGGGCATTTCTTCTGGCTCAGGGCTGCCTTAGCATGCTCCTGAGACCTGGGAGGCTCTTTGGGAATGCATCCCTCCAGACTTGCCCTGTTCTCATGCTATTCCAAGGCACCCATTGCTGGCCATGAAGGTATAACAGTGCCCAGGATGCACCCTGGCATGGGGACATGACTGCACCAGTACTCTGCTAGGATGGACCTGGGCACACTTGTGTCCATGAGAGGAGGCCAGTCAGACAGAGCTGAGTTCCAGAGTGGAGCTATCCCACTCTCAAGGCTTGGGGATGCTCCCAGACTTTCATTATTCCTCAAGAGAGCAGGCTGTGGGAGACTGGGCACTGGGTCAGGCACTCACTTTGGTGTGATCTAGTAGAGACACTCCTGGATCTTTTCCTTGATGCTCCACTGGCTACATCTCACCAGGAGCTGGTCCCTGTGGGCACTGACCCCTGCAGAGGGCACTGCCTCTGCAGCACGAGCAGCACTTCCCCATGGCTGCACTTGGGCCTCACTGTCAGCCCAGGCAAACTGGACCCAGGATGGCCCAGAGGGGAAAGGGCTCTCCAGTGCACATTCTTAACAGGGATGTGGGATGGGGCCATACTGAGTGTCCTCCAGCAGGGCAGAGCAGTGTGGTGCTCGATGCTTTCATCTGCTCCCAGCTGTGTGACATGGCACTGGCAGCGCACCCTTAGCAGGAGCATTCCCACATGGACCCCACGGTCTCTCCCCCAGCTGGTGGGAGGAATGTGTCCCTCCTGCAGCACCAGGAGCAGGACAGGGGCAGCAATGCTCCTTACAAGTGTGGGAGGTGCAGGAGTCACAGGAGAGGAGCATGAGAGTGAGTCACAGATCTCTTTAGCAGTGCAGACAGATCCTGTCCTGTCCCAGATCCTGGGATCTGGCTGGGGCTCCAGCCCCTGCTCTCTGCCAGTCACACAGCCAGGCACAGCTCTTTATGCATAATTCTAATTAGCAATGATTAATTGTGTCCTTATACTTTATTCACAGCACTTAGCATATGCAAAAGACTGCTCAAGTTTGAAGTGGTGCTACTAATACTCACAGATTATTTTCTTTAAAGTTCTCTGCAATCCACTAGGAAAAAAAATAAGTTATTTCCCCAACCTCCCATTGCATCTATAGCCCAGATCACCCACTGTGGAAGCTAAAATGTGGAATATGAGGACCAGAAGCTGGTCAGTCTGTTTTCATTAGCCAAGGTACATGAAATACGAAGAATAAACACCAAGTGTATGCAAGGGGAAGTAAATTAGACTTACACAGTGCTTTCAATCCCAGGTCTTCACCAAGAAGAAGCCAAAAAATATATTTTTTCTCTTCTCTCACTTCTCCCAAAACACACAAAGACACATAGAGTATTTGTGCTGACAGGACCCATTTAAAGAGTTATAGCTGACTCTTGATAATTCTCATTATGTTAATCCACAGACCTGTTAAGTCTCCCTATGAATGATGGTCTGTTTCCAGCTGTCAGCAAGGAATTAATAGCACTCTGCTAAACTTTGCTATGATGTGACTCAAGATTTGGTTTCATGGCTGCTTTAAGCTGATGTAAGCCTGTGCTGCCTCTGCCCTTCTCCTCTCCATGACCTGGTCTCCTCTCCTTGCACTGTTTCTTCTCCTGGCCCCAGAAGTTGGGCATTCAGGATCTGCTCTGGGGGGATAAAAGTCAGTGATCCAGCTGAGGGAGGAGCTGCATTGTGACTCCTGCTGGGAGCAAGTGGAAGTGTGGGATGCCATAGCCAAGGACAGAAAGCACAGTGGGATTGCTCCTATTGGCAACAGCGCTTATTTAGATTTGTTTGGTAAAACAGATGTTTAGGCATATTTCTGTTGGGGAAATGTCCATGGGCACCTTGCTGAAAATATTGTGGGCATGAAGAGAGGTCAAATCCACAGAGGCAGGTCAGCTTAGCAGCTCAGCTCTTCATTCTGGAAAGCAGACCAAGGCAGAGAGTGATGGAGAACATCAAAGTCCTGAGTGGGACAAAGTTGGTGATTATTTAGTAACTGTCTCTTCCACTGCAAAAATTAGAGGCAGGAAATGAAAGCAGCAGATGTCAACTTCAGAGCAGACAAGAATGGTATTTTGTTCACTCAGTGAATAGCTGAGCTGTGGAACTCATTGCCACAGGATGTTGCAGATGACAAAAGTTTGCATGGATTCAGGAAGCAACAGTGCAAATTAATGTGAGAAAAATTCATGGAGGGCTTATCAGATGTAGAAACACCAGCCAAATGCAGGATATCCTCCAGCATCCTGCTAGGCTAGGAGAACATTGCCAGACACTTACTCTTGTGTCTTCCTTGAGTATCTGCCATTGGCTACTGGCTCCCAGCAGGCAGGGATGCTGACCTGACCCAGAGACAGCAGTGCCTGGAGAAGGATCCTCCACCATGGAGCACAGCCCAGTAAATGACAGTAAAGAGTGAATATGCTGTTATGTGCTGAAACTGGCTGCATGTGCACTCTGACTTTGGAGGGCAGTGCTGTGTTAGGAGCTTTGCAGGTCTGATTCAGGACACTCAGAGCTGCACAGGCAGGTGTCCCCTTTGCCACCACCCTTCTGCTGCAGAAGATGCTTTGATACCAGGGCAGCTTCTTTCCCAGGACTGCCAGAAGTGAAATAACCACTTGGCATGGTTGTGCCATTCCACTAGTGCCCCCCTGTCCACACAGGAGCACTTGGCTGTCATAAATAGCAGTGAATGATCCCAACCATCCCATCACAGCTTTCACAAAGCCCTGGGAACACTTCCTGCGTGACAAGCAGTGACAGATTATGGAATTCATGGCTCTCCTCAAAAGTGCTTTCTTCCCACTGCAGAAGCAGGAGACATTAACTTATCACCTGATTTTTTTTTTTTCTCCTTCAGGTTCTGATTTTGAGAACACTTTGGTGCTTGTCAGCACTCCAGGGCATGCAGCACCTCCCTGAGGTGGAGCCAGGGCAAGGTGTTTCTGAGCAGACCAGAGTGAGAGGGAGCAGGGCATGACACTGAGTGAATGATGGATTTGCTGACACCATCTGAGCATGCAGGTTCTTTCTAAGGGCTCTGTTTCATGCTCTGAAGTAGAAACAATTAAATTACTGCAATACTGAAAGCAGGAGGAGGTTGAGTGTCTTTAAAGTGTGCTCAAAACCATCCTGTCACTACTCCTGTGCCTGCAGAGGCAGAGTCTTTGTGAGCAGTGCTGACAGAGGTGGGGACTTTGCATCTTCTCACAGAATGGGAATTAAATCCCTACCTTGATCCCCAGGTCTCCCTGAGATGCCACTTGCACTGAGGGGAGGTGGAGAAGGACAGGTGGGAGAGAAACTCCTCCTGAATAGATCAAAACCCCTGAGAGGCTTGCTGGGGACTGACAAGCACTCTGGCTGCTCCCTTCCTCCAGGTACAAGGCAGAAGGCAGTGCTGGCAGCAGGGTGCCAGGCACAGAGGGTGCCAGGCACAGAGGGGTACCAGGCACAGAGGGGTACCAGGCACAGAGGGTGCCAGGCACAGAGGGTACCAGGCACAGAGGGTGCCAGGCACAGAGGGGTACCAGGCACAGAGGGGTACCAGGCACAGAGGGTGCCAGGCACAGAGGGTGCCAGGCACAGAGGGTGCCAGGCACAGAGGGGTACCAGGCACAGAGGGTGCTGCAGGGTGCCCAGCAGGTCCCTGGCTCCACACAGCTCCCCAGCCATCTCAGCAGCAGCTTTGCACCCTCTGCTCTGGGAGAGCAGCACAGGTGGCTGCATGAGCACAAGGATTTCAGCTCTCCCCCCACCAGGGGGGCTCTGGGATCAGTAGGAAATGTCATCTTTCCCCATTCCCCCTGCATCTCCTCCAGTGCCTGCAATTTCTTCTGCTGAAAACTCACACATCATTAACTTCAAACAGTCAGAGGTTGGTGCAGGGTGAACCCCGGCAGAGCAGAAATGTCAGGTATTTAGAGACAATTTGGTGGGTTTTTTCAGGTGTGTTACTGGGAATGGAAGTCAAAAAAGCTCAGTCTGTGTGATTCTATTTTCTCCTTTTCCCTGTTTTTAAGCACCTGGAGGGAGCCTATAAGAAAGATGGGGAGAGACTTTTTACAAGACCATGTTGTGGTCTAAGTTACAGTTCTTTCTGTAAACCAATTATTTAGTTTTCTTTACTTTTAGGGATGAATATATTCACACTTGTGTACAGAGGTGCCAGCTTCCTTGGACACATTTGGGACAACAGCAGAGAGGAGTCTCTACAGGAATTTAAAATTAGAAATTAAGATAAGATTGAAGATATTAATGTTCCAGAGGCAGTTAGCTGGAAATCTGGTCTGGTAGCATGGAAAGAAGTGAGCCATTTTAGTTGTCAAGTCCCCTCCTCCTCCAGTCTCTGCCTTTTCCCTGCCCTGCCCCTCTGTGCACACACACTGGCAGCAGCTGCAGAGCCAGTGGGATGCTTTGCATTCCTGGCAGAGAAAAAATACAGCAGCAGGTGAAAGGAAGCAAATACAGATCTGGCATTGTCCCTTGCCAAGCTGCTCTGTAAGAGCTCCTGTAAAAACAGACCTGCCTGTCTGGTTCCTGAACCACTGCAAACTGCTATTTTCAGTGTATCTGTTGAGAATTAACCCATGTCTGAGAAGGCTAATGTGGAATTCACATGCCCTCTGAACAGAGAGAAGCTGTGAGACAAGCAGAGAAGAAGGAAAACACAATTCTTATCTCACTTGCTGTGCCTGTGTTGTGCTAGAGTAGAATGCAATATGGAGATTGTTTACCCACAGTGAAGATGTTTTGTTTCCTTGTCCTATCAGGGCCAAGAAGTGTGTGTGTGTCAGACTGTCATGGGACAGTCAGGAGAGAATGAGAGAGGAGTGCAGTGTGAGCAGTTGTGAGCAAGAGTGAGTGCATGGCAGATTCAGTTTAGATACAATGTACATAGTATAATAGAAAAAAAATAAAATAAAGTAATTAATTAGCCTTCTGATGAAGGAGTCAGATGCATCATTCTCTCTCCCCTTCATTGGAGCTGCCTTTGATTTACAATAGGGTAAGGATTTCAGTTCAAACGAGAGAGGCTGGGGGCTGAAGCAGCAGGCAGAGTCAATCTGAGCCATGCTCAGAAAAGCACACCCAGCAAAGCACTCTGTGGTTTTTGCTGATCCTGTCACATTTCCACAGAGATAGATACAGGCAGCCCTGATCTTGTACAGAGATAGATACAGGCAGCTCTGATCTTGCACAGAGATAGATACAGGCAGCCCTGATTTTGTACAGAGATAGATACAGGAGCCCTGATCTTGCACAGAGATAGATACAGGAGCCCTGATCTTGCACAGAGATAGATACAGGCAGCCCTGATTTTGTACAGAGATAGATACAGGAGCCCTGATCTTGCACAGAGATAGATACAGGCAGCCCTGATTTTGTACAGAGATAGATACAGGCAGCCCTGATTTTGCACAGAAATAGATACAGGCAGCCCTGATTTTGTACAGAGATAGATACAGGCAGCCCTGATTTTGCACAGAAATAGATACAGGCAGCCCTGATTTTGTACAGAGATAGATACAGGCAGCCCTGATTTTGCACAGAGATAGATACAGGCAGCCCTGATTTTGCACAGAGATAGATACAGGAGCCCTGATTTTGCACAGAGATAGATACAGGCAGCCCTGATCTTGTACAGAGATAGATACAGGCAGCCCTGATTTTGTACAGAGATAGATACAGGCAGCCCTGATTTTGCACAGAGATAGATACAGGCAGCCCTGATTTTGTACAGAGATAGATACAGGAGCCCTGATTTTGCATGCACGCAGGTGTGGGTGCCTGGTAAGAGCTGGAGTTTCTCCTGACAAGCTCTGTGAGTATTCCTCCTGCTAAACTGTGCTGCTGAACTGCACTTTCCTGCTAAACTGTGCTGCTGAACTGCACTTTGCTGCCGTGACAGTGCTGTCTCTCTGTGCCTCCCCCGCAGGCCGGCCCTGCGTTGACTGCCACGCGTTCGAGTTCATGCAGAGGGCGTTGCAGGACCTGAAGAAGACGGCGTACAGCCTGGACACTCGGGTACGTGTCCTGCAGGAACGCTCTCCCTCAGCCTTTATCTCTACCTTTCCCTCGGCCTTTATTTATCTCCCGGCGGCCAGGGCTGCCTGGCTGGCTGCAGCAGACGTGACATCCCTGCTGACTCACTCCCATCCCAGCAAATAGGTTTAGAGCAAGCACGGATCGTTTTTCACAGTCTGCAGAGGTTCAGTAATGATCATCCAGTCTGACTTCTTGCATAACAGCCTAAGGAGTTACCTCAGACAGTCCCTGCACCAAAGGGAGAGGCAAAGAAGATGTACAAAGGAGAGGAAGACAAGACAGATGATTTACTCTGTGCCTCACACCATTGCTTTCCAGCTGTGGACTGACTATTCACTGCAGGAGCAGAAATGAGCAGCAGAGAGAGAAGGTGGCAGGCAGGGCTGGCAGAGGAGAGGGAAGCAAACACACTCACCCCCTTTGCTCAGGGGTCGATGCTTTGTGGAAAAGGGAGAAGCACATTTGTTCATGCATTTATCACAGCACACAGAGAATTCTGCCACTTCACGTGGCAGTCTCCAGAGGTCTCAGTGAGCAAAATGAGGGTGTGTTAAATGCCCTGATTTTAGTAATTCATACATGTATGGGTTTGTAAATATGTACAAACTGGCTGGGGTAGGATTTCCACAGTGGTTCTGCTGCTGAAGTGTGCAAGAGGCAGAAGGTCTCTCTCCTCTAATAAAGCCCCCCTCCATGTATGTCTTGTTCTACCACTCCTTCCTTTGAGCAGGGCCATCCCTCTTGGCAGGTGAGAGGGCTCCTTAAGGGCTCCTCTACAGTCACACTCAGCTCAAATTGTCATTCCCAGCAAAGCCAACCAAAGGGACATAAACCAATTATGTGTCTCAAACCATCAGTCAATTGTGTAGCTTTGCCTTTGGTTTCTAGTGACCTTGGGCAGTTGTGTCAGGCCCAAAACAATAAAGTTGGAGTGACTTCAGCTTTCCTGAGCTATCAATAACAAACTGATTAGGACAAAGTTCTGAGT
The DNA here is from genome assembly GCF_023055355.1 of Agelaius tricolor. Taxonomy (NCBI): domain Eukaryota; kingdom Metazoa; phylum Chordata; class Aves; order Passeriformes; family Icteridae; genus Agelaius; species Agelaius tricolor. Next base: position 6,187,292 of record NW_027269284.1, read on the forward strand.
GTGGGTTACATTCCAAAAGTTTCCCATGCACTTGAGTAATAATAAATAACTCTTTAAGTGGTAAAGTGTCAGTAGAGGGGCTTTACTTCCAGCAGCTGTGCTGGGCACTTCTGGTGCATAGCAGAGTTCCACTTGTTTGGATTAGGGTCAGCTGAAATGTTTTGTACTTACCCATGACATGTCAAGACCAGGTGCAATTGCAGCTGTGCTGGTTCTTGTGCTGTCAACAGGCTTTGCTGGGAAGTTAAAGATTTTTTTGGAATGCAATGGAGGCAGCACAATTCCTTAATCCCAGGCACAGGGGTGTTCAGATGTGTCTGTGGTGTCTGGAGAGTGGACTGAGGGTGCAGCCCACCAGAGAGCAGCGCTGCCTTGGGGGAGGTGAGGCAGAATATAAAGGGAGGAGCTGGTGCCAGGGTGCCACAAGATGAATTTCTGTTCCTGTGAGGACCTGGACAGGCCTGACATGCCATGGCATGACTGAGACAGCTCCCAGTGCTACTACAGAGCAAGGGGCACAGGAACTGTGCATCACAAAACCAAACAGAACCTTAAACAGCTGTTTGTAGGATCACCCACCCTTAGACAACTGATCTTAACACTGCTGGTAAATAAAGGCTGTATTACTGTACACTTTTCCCAGCCTTTGTATTGATACTCCAAAGGGCTTTCTAAACACAAATTATTGATGCAGGGATACTAAAGTGAAATACAGCAGCCAAGGCCCTACAAATGGCACACTGTGGCCTTCTATACTCTGACAGGTAGAGCTTCCATATCCTTACTCCACTGCTGATGCTTGGCTCATGCTGACCAGCTATAATTTCTTGAGTTTGACACACAAATAACTTCACTGAATAACTCCTGAGTCTTGGAAATTGTTGCTACGAGGCAAGCCCCATGCAGGATTGCTCCTGCATATCAGAGACTTTCTAAGCCAATGCCATCAAGGCCCACAATTAATTTTTGTAATTGATACCTCTCTTTCACAGTCTTTCAGTTTGCAATTGAGTGCTCCCAGAGCTGCTCTTCCTGCCCGTAAATAGTCCTGAGTGACACCCAGGCAGAGTTTGTGGTAGCAGTGACAGCTTGTTGGCATTGCTGTGAAATCCAATAAGCCTGTTTGATGTTAAGATGATTCTATGATTTCTCCTGGGCTCCTAACAATGGGAGCATTCACTCATCCAAGATTTCATTGTGCAAGCAGGGAGCAGTGCTGAGCAGTGCCTGCCGTTGAGCTAAGCTGATAAGTGAAAGCAGGCAAGGAATGTGAACAAACCCTCTGTAATGCAAAGGTGGGTGTCAAAAGTTTGAGTTGAGGAGGATACAGGGCTGGGGAGGGGAGGGAAAGCCGTTCTGAAACAGCCTGTCTGGCACAGGCTTGCAGTCTGAGAAGAAGTGAATAACAGAGAGTGGGCACTGCTGGGGGACAGAGGTGCTGCTGCCCAGGCCAGGCAGGAGGGGAGCAGGACCACACAGGAGTGCCCAGCTTCTCCTTTGGAAAGCTTCTCCTCCTTCTCCTTCTCCTTCTCCTTCTCCTTCTCCTTCTCCTTCTCCTTCTCCTTCTCCTTCTCCTTCTCCTTCTCCTTCTCCTTCTCCTTCTCCTTCTCCTTCTCCTTCCCCTTCTCCTTCTCCTTCTCCTTCTCCTTCTCCATGGTTAATTAGCCCTTTGCTGTGTCCAGTGTGTCAGGAGGTATCAGGACAGAGGAACACCAGCAGGGAGAAGACCTTCTGTTGTTTCACAGAGCTTTGAGATAATTTCTTAACAAGTGGGTTTCAACTTCTAATGGGTTTTTGCAGTGTAGATGGGAAACTCATTCACAGTGAATTTAAACCCACTAAATTCGTTTTTTCTCCCCTCAAGAAACTCTTCAAGGCCAGTCTGCAAACTGCTTGAGGGACCGCAGACCACAGGGTGAAAACCACAAGATATGCTCAGGAAGAAGTTTCTCTTCAGTCACAATTGCACTTGCTGATGTGAATTCCTTGCACCAACAATCTTGAGTCTCATGAGAAATTGGCTTCTGAAATGATGGTGCCATGAAAAAGGCTCAGCCTTTGTTTCACAAAAGTGTGAGAAGAATCCACAAAATATTTAAGTTATTTGATCACAATTAAATAAATGATACTTGAATATCTTTAAAGACCTAAAATTATATTTCCCCCCTGTATGCAGAGAAAAAAAGCTCGGAAATACTTTTCCACTAAGGAGTTCCAAATACAACCGCAAGTAATTTTAAATGATGTATATTGGGAATGGTTTTTAGGCTTTTGCTCAAGTACTGATAATAAAACAACTGTCAGTAATTTAACTCAGATTGAAATAAGAACCACATACTCAGACCTAGATCTGCCTTGAAAGATTACGAGTTTCAGACAACAGGGTTAGACTGACAGCTAGATTCAACTCAGAGTTGTTCTAGAGAACCAGCAGTGTAACTGAGAGCACAACTGGCTCCTCAGCACTTGCTGTCTGGTACAATTAAATTATACAGGGCTGAAGGCATCATCAACAGGAAGCCATCAATCACCACCAAGGAATTAAGAGCAGTGCAGTTGAAAGTGGAATCTGTCGCAGTGCTTATAAAGGACACTTTAATAATTTTGACAGCATACTCCCTGGAAGTTAACTGTGAAAATGAAAACATTCAAACTATAAAAATACTCTCCCTGCATCTCAGTTCTGAATATACTCGTTTCATCCCTTTTTCTGGATGAAAACCAGCATTAAGAACAATGATTTTTCACTCAGCAGAGCACCTTGGCTACAGCTGTGCAGAGGGATTAGATCTAATCAATTATGGACTCTTTTAAAGCAATATATTCAGTTCTTTGATTTCATGGATTTTTGTTTGGTTTTTTTTTTTCAGACAGAAACCCTCCTCCTGAGAGCAGAAAAGAGAGGCCTGTGTGATTGCTTTCATGCAATACACTGAAATGAGCACTGGGATTTGGCCAATGGACATATATTCATTTTTAAAATGCTGTTCAGTGAATTACAGGAAGATACAGAGTGCAAGTTGTGCTCCACCATAAGGAAAAGCATTTTTATCAAAACAGGTATAGCTCAGATTATTTTTGCTTTGTTGTGGTTTGTCATAAGTCTATGTGATATTGCATCTGCTGAAATGTCAAGAGAAGAAACAATGCCAAAGTCTTGCTTATGGGTTTTATGCAAGGATAGCATCCTGCTTTTTTTGGTATTTCAAGCCGAAAATGGTCCTTGGACTCTCGGGGCAATCTCTTGGCTTATGTGAATTGCCATAGATCTGTGAAAGTTAGTGAAGTCAAATTTTTAAATGTATTTATAGAAGAATAACATGAAAAGGAAGCTACTTTGCCATGATGCATAGATAAACATTTACAAACAAGCAGACTTGGCATTATCTAGAAATTAATAGTTGTCACTGCCTGCTTGGCAGTCTGAGGAAGGAATTTGTTCCCCAATTGTATCAATAGTCCAGTGCACAGAAAACACAGTAATCTGTCTCACAATTTTGATTTCTTCAGAGCCACACAGTAGCTGTGATCTTTTTGGAGAGATTTATTAAGTATCTAATGTGATCAGTAACATTTGTAATCACATGAATACTGCCTGGCAGTTGAACTGATTGCATCTGCCAAAATCTTCTGGAGAAATGTCTTTCATTAAGCAAATCACATGCTGGATTGAACCACTCAAAGTGGCCTCTACAGAGAGTTTTGGCAGAGAGCCTACACAATGCCTGCCTGTCCAGGACTCTCTTGCAAACTGTATTTTAGGAAATATTTAAATTCTACCAAGATGGTCCTTAGTTCTTGCATGGACTCAGCACTCTGTCAGGGTGGGTTACAGTGCTGATGTTATTTGTATTCCTGATGCAGTGTGAGACAAGAGAGAACAAAACAATCAAAGCAGTGTAGAAGTAGTAGACAGCAAGATTGTGTCTTGTTACTCTTTAAAAGAGAATAGCAAATCCTTTCTAATTGTTTGCATTTTTTCCTTTATTTTGGGAAGCAGAACAGAAAATGGTCCCAGTGGAAAGTTCCTGTTGATAATAATACATTTTTCATTGGGCTTAAAACATCATCCCAAAGTAGAGATTTGTGTATCAGCTTGAGCATCAGGCTGAAAACTTATATACAAACAAGAATATTGGAGCAGGATCAACAAAAAAAGTAGTTTTCAAAGTAATTTTACTAATTCTTTTCAGTATGTCTGTCTTTCTATGGGTGGCTGGTGTTTTTGACATTTTGCTCTCACCCTGCTCAGTAAGTTTGGATGGAAGCTGTCTGTATGTTTCCAAACTGCTTCTCTCCCATTTTGTCTGCAACATAAAACACAAGGAAATAGGGAACTTTGACCCACTGCCAACTTATTATTTCATGTGCAGTCCTACTCAGTGACACAAAGGAGCATCTTGCCATATATTTTGCCAAAGTTGTTTGAAAGGCGTGTGGTTCTCAGCAAGGAGAACCTTCCTTGCACCTGCATTTCAAACAAGAAATCCCTTTTGTCCTTTGTGGTATCCCAGCAAACCCCTTTAGAGGTCCTTGGGACCTGTTTTGTGTACAAGAGAAGCAGCATGACACAGCAGCAGCTCCCTTCTGGTAGCATCTCACTGCACTGTGGCACCATCACAGACCAAATTTTATTGCACAAAGAAAACAGTAGGATTAACACAGCTTCCTTGCAAAATACCAGCCTTTGGCTTCTTTACTCCCACTTATATTTGGACCAAAGTAATGCACAGCTTTTGAGCCAGCTTTTTGCAGGAGATGGAGTCCCAGCACTGAACCTGTGAATTTCCAGCACAGCTCCCCTTTTCAGGGGGCAGCATGTCTGTGGTTGGTATTGATATTGTGCATGCTTATTCTGCTGGTACCCTAAAGAATCTTGCAGAGTCCTGTAACAAGAAATGGGTTTTTTTGTTCATGTTTTCATTTAGAAATATGGTTGCTCACAGTTGAATTTTGATATATGCAGCTTGTGACAATATAAAGGTGGAATGAATGACAAGTGGATGTTGTCTGACTCCCAAAGGGATCAGAGTGACACTGCAACTTTATGGTTGTAACAGAATGATTATTCTGTACTTCTCTTTGTCTATAATGCAACACAATAAAAGGGCAAGATGCATTATAATTTTTGGTGTGCTTTCTTTCTGATTTGACAAATTGATGGTGCTTATGCATTAATTAATGTCTGTTCTTTAATTAGGCAGAAAATACAAGAGAAAAAATGCTATTTTTAATACAAAAATAAGAAGACCTTGCATTCGAGCTAAATGTATTAATATATTCTAATTTGCTGAAGTAGAAAATCCAACTCACTCTTATTTGAAATAAAGGTACAGCAATGATTTTGTGAGTTTCTTTAAGGACCCCTTACTCTATACTTGGTGATTTTGATAAAGTTCCTTATAATTACAGGATGACATGAAGAAAAATTGGAGCTAGATAGTTTTAATTTATTTTTGCTCAGGAAGCGAATTTAAATTCAGAACCCCTTGAGTCTCCACTTACTAGAAGAAACCCTGTATTTTGCAGAAGGGTTTAATTGCAGGAGTGCTTAAAACAGAAAGTTTTTTCTCCCACCCAACATTTCCAGTACTTTTTTTTTTGCTGCAGAGCCAAGGCAGTGCTCATGACCTTTTGAAGCCAATCTGTGTCTTCTCTCCTCTTGGTGCAGTACTGCTGCTGATAGCCCTGGGCACATGGTGTTTGTACACAGGGTGGAATGCAGGGGGTAGCCTGTGAAATTCACAGCCAAGTCCTCCCTGGAAGAGAAATGGCATAATGGTGTTAGTGTGGTGCTGTCTCTGGGCAGGAAAGGTGACAGAAATCCTGGTAATGACCCCCACATCTCCAGAGCTTCTCATACCTGAGCCAGTGCCTTCTTTGGGTGTAATTCTGTGTGTATTCCAAGTCAGTAGTTTTGAACTGAGTCTCAGAACAACTTAGGAAGACATGTCTGGATTTCATTCTGGAAATGGAAACACAGTTTATCTTGCTTGTAATGTAGAACCCTGTTAGGTTACACCAAAGCTTAATAGTGTTATTGCTAGCTGAATCTAGCTGGTGAATGGACTCTCTGGAATACTCTGAAAATCCTGTGGAATGCCCTCTCCAGATGGAAACATCATATTTAGAAAGCAGTTATGTCTCTGTACCCAGAACTGTCTGTCAGTAAATCCTGGGTGATCTGAGCATCTGATACACATTCCCCATTTTCAGAGAAATAAAGTGTGGAAGTATTTCCTTTAAGAGTGACCATGTAGTTTGTGTGCCCCAGGCTGGAAGCCAAAGACAAGAGCTCCTCCTGTAGCAGTGGGACTCATGGTTTGCACACAGATCTCACCCTGGTGAGACAAAGCACTTGCTGAGCTGAAGGAGGCTAACAGGAGTCCCAGCTCAGTTCAAAGTTTAGCTCAAATGTGTAATTTAAAAGCAGAAAGGTTCTGAGGCTGTTGAGCCTTTTGTGAGGCAGAGAAGCATAAAGGATGTTTTCCCTTTGGAACTGGTGCAAGGCAGGAAATTTGCCCTTGCCCCTCTTGGGCTGCAGAGAGACCCCCTTACCTGGAGCAATGCTCTGCTCAGTCCTTCCCTGGCCAGGACTCAGGGCATGAGAGAAGAGGGGAGCAATGTAGAGGGGAAAAGAACCTGCCCTTTGCAGCCTGGCTGAGTTCCTGGAGATCAGGGCTCCTGACAGAGAAATCAGAGCTGCAGCCTCCCTGGGATTTACGTGCTGAGCATGGTAAGCAGGGGCTGCAACCCCCTGGCTGAGGGCAGTGCTGCAGACAAAGTATCACAGTGGGGTCAGAGCCAGGATTTGAAAAGGGGAGCCCAGAGATGTTTTGTGCATTGGTGCAAAAGAAGGGATCATTCTTCACACTCTCATCAAGCACAGCATGTGAAATTTCCAAACTTTCCAGAACCTGCTTTTGAGAGCTGTGCAATGAAATGCAGATGGAAGAGGTGGTTGCAAATAACCCTGTGCTCCTCAGCTGGAGCTGTGCAGAAGATGGGAAGTCTCAGGGAGGCTGTGTGCTCTACTTGTTCCCAAAGAAGATATGGAAGAGACGGAAGCATCTTTTGCAAACTGGTACTTGCTGATTTAAAGATTAAGGGGAAATTAATTTGCAGGTGCTTTTACCATCTAAGGAGAAAGGCAACACTCACTTAAGGAGTGTTCTTTGCTGCAAACATTAAATAGAGATGGAAAACTAATATCAATTGCAAATATATATATATATATATGTGTGTGTGTGTCTGTGTATAACATGTATAAAATATTTAGCCTCACTTTTGCTGTATTAAACATTTTGAATAAATAATTCCTGGCTGCGGTGGATGAAGCAGATGGGTCTGCTAAACTTCTGAAAAGTCACCATGATTTTCCAATGTCTGATTCTGTTTCTGCCTTGAACTGGCCTTGGGGTTCTGTTCAGAACATGCACCTCCACATAGGCAGAGGATGGAATTCATTTTACTCCATATGCTCATGATAATTTGTTGACTGCTGAAGGAGGATCCCCCAGCAAAGGGGCCTTTGGTCCACTGTGTACAAGCTTTTGTGCTCTTGCTCTGTTTTCTATAAATGTGGCTGGAAACAAGTTGAAGTTATTAACTTGCTGAATTCCAGGGGGGAGGAATGAAAAACACCAGAAGGCTCTTAAAAAAAAAAATCACTTAATCATTCTCATGATTCTTGAGGAGACCGAAACACATGGTAGACTTTGCATGGTCCACTTGCCTCAAACCTGTGTCATTCCCTCCATTCCCGAGCTGGGTGGCAAAGGGGAGACAACTGGGTCCTTGAATCATGTCATTCCATGTGGGCATTGTGGTATTTTCAGGGTCCCCTGTCATTGGGAGGAATGATGAATCTGACTCCATGTTCTTAGAAGGCTAATTTATTATTATATTATATTATATTATATTATACTAAAACTATACTAAAGAATAGAGAAAGGATACAGACAGAAGGCTAAAAGATAGTAATGAAAAAGTAGTGACTCTTTCCAGAGCCTTGACACAGCTGGACTGTGATTGGTCATTAAGTCAAAACAATTCACATGAAACCACTAAAACAATGACCAGTTGGTCAACAATGTCCAAAACACATTGCAAAGCAGCAAAACACAGGAGAAGTGAATGAGATAATTATTGTTTTCATTTTTCTCTGAGGCTACTCAGCTTCCCAGGAGAGGAATCCTGGGCAAGGGGATTTTTCCAGAAAATGTGACAATGACAGGCCATTGAGCTCAAAGATGTTGGAGAGAAAAAGCAAAAGGCCCAGTGGCAGCACAGAGCAGCCACCCATGATGGAGCTTTATACACTGGGGAACCCCAGGTATCTGCTTGCCCAGTCTGTGTCCCTAACAGATAAAAAAGAATTCACATTGAAGGTGTTCATAAATGTCCATTATTAAATCTCAGGTCACTGCAGCCATCATCATCTTTCCCGTGCTCCTTTCATAGAAGCCTCCAGTTAATGATGGGCCATTTGTTCAGCCTGGCTTGTCTCAATGCATTCTTTGGACTCCATATCATGGTTCTGCTCATGCTGAAATCATCAGAGCTGTTTTCTCAACACTGCAGCCTGAAGTCTGCCCTTATATGCCCACATGGGAATCTCCATGCTCTCACTGAAAACCACATGAGGTGACCCAGGCCTGTTTCACAGAACACACAGTTTTGTTTCCCCTCTGTGCCTAAACCAGCTGCCTTTTGGATCCCCTACTCTTCCCTTACAGCACTGTAAAACGTTTTCGTGGACAGAGCCAAGCTCCTGTGCCCCATCCCTAGAAATACAGAACAGGGGGCTGAGGGCTAAAGGAATTTGATCCTATAAATTGTGTTTCTCAAGCTGATCACAAGCTCAAGGTTGAATATTATCCATAGTTCAAGTACTGACCATGTGAAACAGCAAACAGAAGCTCAGCCTTTTTATAGTGGTGCAGAAAGTATTTCATCACTTGAAAGCATTAAGATACTAAAGATAGATGGTGCCTGCAGCACAGATTCCTGAATATATCTGTTTTTTCTAACTGTTGGTACACCAACCTGCCTTTAACCAGTTTGTACATTATAGATGGGGACAGAATGACACATCTCAAGGGGACAGATTCTCTTTACATCATATTTCATTCCATATAAATAAATGAAAAAGGAGAGGTAAAACTATGGATCTACAATTTTTTCCCCCACAGAAACACAATAATGATAACAAGTCCATCTTCCCTGATGTTTAATTCCTTTTCTTTTTAATTGCCTAAGAAAGTGTGCCTGCACCTCATTACTCAAGGTGTGTGTGGGAGGTGAATGTACAGCAGACTGTACAGCATGTAAAGCTCATCAGTAGCAGTTTATTACAAGTCTAAAGAGGAATTTGGAAGCCAGCAATTTTTGAGCTGTGATATAGCTTTGCCACTTGAGTGCTTTCAGGTACTGCCCATGTTTCTTTTGTCATCTCTGGCCTCCAAATTCATCAAAGGAAAAATATTCTTTCCCTAAGAAGAAATCAAGCCACTGTACCTCAATTGTGGATGTATTAAAGACAAACATTATTGTGTATGAAAGTAGCAAATTCTTCAAGTTACAATTGTTTTAAGGTGAAATCAGTAGGCATCATAACTCTGTCTGATATCTGGCATTAAAGATGCAAAAAAATTATTGTCTATCTAACTATTGGCTGTTTAGCTAACACTTGGGTAATATATACAGGCAATAAAGAGGTAAGTGTTATACATTTAAGCCATTTATCAAATCTCTGATTTTCCTACTTGGAAACTAATGAAAAACTTTTTTTCAGGGTCTGGTGTACATTTCTAATGCCTCTTCCTGAGCTGTGCTTTTTATATTTCTTTCCCCCAAACAATCCCATCAGTAAGATTCAATACCAAGATGTGCAAGAGAAAGGAAATAACAAGGTTATTTTGTGAGCATTCACAAAGGAGGACAAAGGAGAAGGTTATAAATTCCTGTTCAGAGGTAAGATGTGATGTGCAAGGCCCATCATAACATGACCTCCTCTCTCTAAATAGACTGCTACATTTTGCCTGCAAAAGAAAAGTAGTACATGCCAAATAATGCATTGAATAATTGTGATTTTGAATCTGTGAAGCAATTCTGAAGAATGGATTGTAAGGACTGCAGAATACTTCATTGTTGTGCCAAAAAAACCACACAACAAAAGCCAAGGAGAAGTGGCAAAGTTTAAAACCTTCTTCATTGCAAATAATCAACTATTTCCCATACATACAGTTATATAACAGAAACAAACAACTTTATTGTGATGTTGTTTGAGTTGGATCTGGATGTAAAGGAATTCATTTGATTTAATAAGTGTTGTACCTTGGTCAGTTCTCTAACACCAAGTGCAAAGATGCAACACTTGAGGGAAAAAACCCCAAACAAAGTCATAGCAAAAATTTGGGAAGACAGATATGATAAACTTGGGAAAATGCATTTAACTGCTTTCCATTTGACACGAGGCCAGATTTGCACCATGTCCATTTAAAACTTTAATTGCACATGTCATGTGAGCAAGGTTTTTGTATTGCCTCCTCAAGATCAATGCTGTGAGCAGAAAGAAGCTTTGGACTAAGTTTATTAGAGAAACTCTCCTGTTGAGTCACAAGGTGCAGAAAGGACTCCCTGTCCTTCTAAACTCCTTCTCACAGAGGAGTGTGGATGTGGCTGGGTCCAATCCTAGTCCCAGACTTAGTCAAATGATTTTATAGGTGCAATTGAATCTTTGTACAGCTTTGTTCTGTGGGATTAAGGATGGCAACCCAATATACTTATATTAATAAGATTAATTATTTATTTTATTGGTGATTCTAGTGATAAACATTAGAATAAAATACTCTAATCAGAATTATTTACTGCACAGTTATAGTTATAGACAGTTGGTAGCTAGACAGTTATAGTTACCAGCATAGTGAGCTTTTTTCTGAAGCAATATTGAAGCAATGATATTAAAGACAGTAGAATAATTATTAAGTAGAGACTGGATGTTATTCTCCCATACCAACAACTGTGAGCAAATCTCTTTCACTTGGCCTTGAAGAACATCCCCACTCATGGGAGAATCTCACAAATGCTTTTAGAAAAGGTTTGTTAGGAGTCCCTGCCATTAAAATGTGGGATTTTATAGTATAAAATTATTGACTTATGGTCAGATGTTTGTGTGCCAGCTGTGTCAGCTCAGCAGCCTTTAGCTCAGCAGCTTTAGATAAATTATCAGTCCCCAAATTTAGTTTTGCCTGAGGCATTTGGCCCCTTATGGTGTTCCCCTACCCTGACCTGGCTCCCAGCAGCCTTTAATGAAACCTCAGCCTTGTACTTTCTGACATTCATTGCTCACAGCCACCCCTTCACCTTGAGCCAGCCATACTGCAGGATTTGGGATGACCCCAGCATAATCCTGGTGTATTATATGTTTGGAAGGAAGGAGTGGATCTAAAATGCAGTTTGCTACTGTGTTACCTCAGTACCACCACTGTGATGAAATTACATGGGAACCACTGTGTGAAAGCCTCAAGGTCAGTCACAGAATCTTCCAGGCTATTTGGGCTGACAAATACAGCAGTCCAGAAGAAGAAATCATGGGATTAACACAAAAAGCATAAAATGAAATTAATGCATTCAAATTGGTTCTCCTAATTTTGTGCCAATTTTCATGCTTCAAGTCATGCTTGCCGGAAATTACAGCAGGAAATAGTGCAGAAATTGTATTAAATCTGAAAATCTGATAACTCCAGAAAGCTGAGGTTTTTAATGAGTTGCCTTTCGTTGTTTCAGCAGATAAAACATGAAGAGCCCTACCACAAAGACCCCAGCAGCCTGCAGTCAAAGGACTCCACCAACTTCCTCTGAGTTCAGCTAGTGATTAATTTATGTGGTGAATCAAAGGTTGCTTCTACATCCCACCATTCATTACATTTTGATGTAGATTTGGGTGAGTTTGATGTGCCTCATTAGGCAAATCAGATACTGGGCTCACACACACAGATGGCTTCTCAAACGCTTCCCAAGGAAGTGACTGTGGAGCTCAAGGGCCCTGGGTATGATCTCAAAACCAAATCAATTTTGAGATGTTCTGCTAAGTTTTGCTTGGGAAGCAAGGCAGGAAGATGTGCAAGGATACCTAGAGATGTGCAGAGGGAGAGAGGCTGAGTGGATGAGCTGGCTGGAGCAGTGAGCCAAGATACAGTGCTCCAGATCTAATGCTCTAGAGGTTCTTCCTGTAACAACTGCTTCAGCTCTGCACATCCCAGGAATCAATATGTGAGTACAAACAATAAATCTTGCAAGGTGCTGCAATAGCAGCTTGCTTAAAACAACATACATCCATGCTTAACAGCTTTGGAAAATGGGACCTTGAGGGCTCAGCATGGCTTGGGATTCATTGCTTAGGGAGTTTTGCTCTCTGTTCAATGGAGCCATTATTCAAGCCATGGCAGTATTTTCCATTATGTATCCATGTGTTTGGAGCCACTGAGAAAAAATCTCCTCCAGATGGAAATGTAGTGTGCAAACTACCCAAATGCTATTTTTGGAAACGGCATTTGCAGAACAATTGTTTGGGACTTTATAACAGGGCCTGATGAAAAAGTGACACTCTGGCTGGGAAAGGTTGAAAGAAACACAAGGGCTCCAGCCCATTCTTTGAGGACAATTATTTCAAAAAGACATTTGGAAAAGCAAGTTGGGGGTATAACTTGAAGAACTTTGGGGGTGAAACATTTATAGCTGAATTTTAATAAATGAAGAGATAAGCAGGTGCTGCTGTACTTAGCAGCCCAGGTCTATCCATGAGGAATCTCTGAGAAGTGGGAAAGGGCAAGGCTTCAGGCTGACTGCTGTCAAACCTGGCATGAAGTGCTGGAAACTGGGGCTGGGAAAGGTGTGGAGAGGGGTTGAACAAACCAACAGCTTCCTCAGCCTGCAGATTTCATAGACAGAGAGGGCATTCCTTAGGGTGTCCTTAAAAGGGTCTTCTTCTAGGGACTGAAAATATTGTGGGTGAGACAAAAAGGGTCTAGGCAGACCACAGTGGGATTTAAGCTGTGTTAAGCTGATATATTTTCTTGGAAAACAAGTGCTCTTTGTATCATTGTAAGTTAAAATGTTGGCATTTGCACAGCTTAGCTGGAATATAAACCATTTATTTTCTTTATTGTCTGGAAAAGCATGACTAGGCTATTGCCATTTTAGGGTCCCTTTTGGGATGTTGGGAGTGGTCTTCTGAAATGGATTAACCTGTATTATGAATCAATTCCCTCACCATGCTCTTAAGATAACTGTAAAGGAATAAGCTCCTTAGTGGAACCAGATATCTGAAATATTAGGAACTTCCAGACAAAGCACAGATACCAGTGACTGCCCCACAATAAAGCACATGCAAGATCACTCAAGAATTTGAACTGTGTGAGAGGGGCTTGAGGCTGTCAATGTATAAATCTGGTTGTCAGTCATAGTCTGGTTTCTTTTTGTTTCAGAGTGATTTGTTTTGTCAATGTCTTGAGTACATTTGGACCTCTGAGTCCTTCCTGTGCCTGCTGTCTCTTTGGCTGCCACATTTGTGTAGACAACCAGCCTGAAACACTTGCAGACAATTATTTTACTTCCATGCATTTGTTAGCTTGATGCAATTTCACACTGCCCCCTGATATTTTACTACATTTAAGTTAGAATTTGCCTCCTTGGGAGTTTGAAAACCCCGTTCTTACAAAGTTCTAATGGAAAATAGGCAACCAGATCTTTCACCTGTCTTTCCTTTTCTGAGTCATCTAACTTTGCACAAGGCTCATCACCATGTGCAACCTGTGAATCTTTCATTGATTTCAGCTTCTTGATCAGCTCTCATCATCAGATTTCAACAGAAATGTAAGTGCTGAGGCTGGAAGTCTGTCACAGTTGTTCAAGGCTGGCTTGTTTTTCCCTTTGGCTATTTTCTAGAATATCTTATACATAATGTATCTCTTTCTCTGTAGGCTTCTGTTTCACAGTTCTCCAAAGCTTTGGCTCTTCCTTGTCAATCACAGAGCTTTGGAGCTTTATTCTTTTGTGCTGAAAGAGTCACTGCTAGAAAATGCCTGAGGAAAGCACAGCTATATGTGATAAGGAAGGTTTATGTCATTAGAAAGGGAAGCTTATCTTAAATACTGTTCTAATAATTAGCTTTTATTGGGTTTTGTTGTTTCTGCCCAAGAAGAGTCTAACAGTGGTGGTAAAGACTGAACTGGAAAACACAAATGGAAGTGCAGAAAGAAAATGGCATAGGTTTGCTCAGCTTGCTGGGAAGGACATCAGGAAGTTGAAAAAGAAAATTTGGTCAATGTTTTCAGCTTTAGCAACAACTTATGTTCTCATTGAGGAATATGATTTTTCAAGTTGACAGTGTTCTATTGAGTTTCTGCATAAATAATAGTTAATGATCCAAGTTAAGGTCATTAATGATCCATTATGGTTGAGGGGGAATAGAAATGCCAGTGGAGGAATGTCCTGCAAGAAATTGCATCCAAGTAACCCAGGTGCCCACCTCCTCCTGGAATAGATGGGGAGAACGCAGTGTTCAGGGAACAAAATATCAGGAGGCAGTGGAAGTGATTGAAATTCCTGTGCTCTTGCTGGGGAACAGAACAGCAGCAGTGGGACAAGTGGAGTCCAGTCCTTCAAGACATGAAGTGGGCATGACTCATCAACCACATTGTTTGTGTATGAATGGTGCTAGTTTAGAGGCCGCAGCTAAACTGGGACACCCACACAAGAGAGGCAACCTGGAACATATTAAAATCCAGGGGCATGGAGGTAGAAAAGAAAGGATAAGGAGATCACCAGTGCATTGCCCCCGTGCTGCCAGTGCTCCCAGCGCAGGGAGGTTGGGGAGGCAAGGGAACACTCCAAATTCTGTCAGGTTTCTACCAGGGTACAGCATCCAGTCAAGACCATTCTGGGCTCTCCATCCTGTCCCCTGAACAGTCAACACTGACTGTACAAAAGCTGGAGAAAGGAAAAGGAAGAGCTCAGCAATCCTGTGCATCTCTGTCCCTGAGCTTTGCAGTATCTTGAGAAAGAAGGGACCAGCTTCTATAGTTTAGAAGAGGGAGTTGTCCCCCTTGATGGTGGGGAGGGACAGCATTTTATGTGCTCATAGGTTGGGTTGTTACAGTGCTTCCCCACGACTTCTTACCATTGCAGAAAATGCACATCTTTTAAGAGCTACTCCATCTAATGCTGTCTGAGAAATGAACTAATTTTATGACAATGGCATCCAAAAATATGAGGCCTTACAGACACCTAAGGCACAACTGCAGGGCTCAGTTCAGATCTTGGTGTGTCAGTTCCTCTAAGGCAAGTGTGGTCAACAATCCGGTTCAGCCTCTCAAAGAAGAATAAGAGGTAGGAAGAGAAAAAAGTGTATCCCTTTGGCCAGCAGTGACCTCTGTGGGCATTTGGGAAGCCAAGTTTGGTCTCAATGCTCAGCCTCAGTGAGCCAGCAAGACCAAACTGAATGATAGGAGAGAATGACATAAGTATGTCTATGTGCTTTTGGATCTCCAAGCATCTTTATATAAATATAATTCAGCTGTTGGAGGCTTTCAGGGCATTATTTTTCATGGTATTATCTCTTCTGCTTTTAGGATCTGTTTCATTTCCTGCAGAGGACATGGGGGGCTGTGTCCTGCACTTAGTCCCTGCTTCAGAGCCATTAGCACACTTGGTATAATTAGAAAAGCACTGAGCCACAGTTCAGACCTTATGACATTTATTTCTTTCACCCTGGCAGGTTTCAGACATGGAAGTACAATATTCAGCCCCACATCTGAACTCCTAGGGTGATCACTTTTTTTTTGCCTGGCTGGAATGACACTTTCAGCAGGATCTGTCTCTCTTCAAGCAAAACAAACATTATTGGGTCAATAGCTCTTCAATTTGCAAATCTCAAACTTTTACATTTGTTTTAAGGAAGAAAGCTGCACAAACATGTATCTCTGCCAATTGCTCACACACCACTGTACTGTTATAGCATGCTATCTTGATGTCGGTCATCAGTTATAAGTAGATTTTGGCTTACAGGAAAATGTATGATTTGCTCTTTGAATTTCTACTTCTGGCTCACCAGTATCTGAAACCTTTGGAGTTTTTCCCCTGAAGCGGTAAAATGGATGGTCAAGGTCAGGTTTGTCTGGGATACAGTCCTGTTTGCTTTACAAAAACTGTATTTAATGTCCTTTCTCATAATCTCCTTTTTCACTGAGCACTGCAGCGCTGTTATAATTCAAGGCCTTTTGTCTACTGCCATCTCTGAGCACCAGCTCCACATCTTCTGTTCCCTGGATGAGGAGCTCTGCTCATCTGTGAAATCAGTGAGTAGAAAGATCCATTCAATGGGTTGCTGAACCCATAGTAAAAACCACACTTCAAATATGCTGTTCACATTATTTTAATTCTAGAAGGGTTACAGGAAGGCTGCAGCAGAAGACAGGAATGGGAAAGATAACACAGTTGATGATTCAGAAGCAAAATTCACCACTACAAAAGATCTGTATGCATTATTTATAGGGCAGGCTGGCACTGCTTCTTTGAAATCATTCTGCCCTCGTGTTTTGGCTGCTCTTCTATAAGTCTGCAGAGAAGTGGGAGACAAGATGATGCAGCAAGGGGATGTGTGAGAGTCTGGGCAGAAGGCCATTTAGATGGGTTGCATGAATCAAGGGGAATAAACCCTGGATGTTTCACTGAGTGCCATTTCTCGAGGTTTACCTGAGTTTAGCTAAACTCCTGGTCCCTGCACATGGAAATACAGCAGAGTTGGACAGGTACATTTCTCTTTAAGCAGGAAGGAGCTCTGCCTGGGTCTCATGGGATAGGTGTGTCCATAAATTCTTTACACAAGAAGGCAAAGGCTTTTTACTTCTTAACCCAAGGCTTGCTTTCTGTGCCATGAGTTCAACACCTGCCAAGCTCCCTGCTCATCAGCACTTTCACTGAGATCAGCCCATTTCCTGCTGGAGGTTCTGTGCATGTTGATAGGAACTTGCTTTGCAGCTCACTTGCTGTGAGATGCACAGCCTCTGGCTCTCCTGGAAGCAGGTACCTGCTCTGTGCAGTCATTTCACTCGCCCCCCTCTTTGATTCCTGTGTTGAACTCTTGGTGTTGTTGACTTGTAGCAATTACAGAGTTTTCTGCCAATTAGGCAGTGGTGATGAGCAGCAATGGGCTCCCAAAGTGCCCTTCTGACACTCTGGCTGCCTGGTGCACTGCTGGGCTGCTGCAGGCTATTGCAGAGCTCTTGGCACCAGCATTTTTCTTCTGCCTGCTGAGGGCTTTTGGGTCAGCCTGCAGCCTCACAAAATCTATTCAAGGAAAAATTAGAGTTGAAGTTAGTTCTTGCATAAAAGCAGCAGAGAGAAAATGGCCAAAAAATACTCATTCTTCTGTAGCAAGTGTCAGGAAAGAGGAATTTTCTCTCTACATTAAAAACACCATTATAGTTCACTGGGGAACACGATGTGTTCACTTATGTAGGGCTCACAGACACAGCTTCTGGGTTCATTAGAAGCCAGCTCAGCCTCCAGAGCAGTCTTGGCAGCACCTGTAATCCCCATGTGCCCCACTTCCCAATCAGTTGACTGAAACTCAGGTTCCCTTTTTCTAATGCCTGCCTGGCTTCTCTTGAAGCAATTTGGGTTAATAGCTGCCCTATCAATTTGCAGTGACCTGTAGGAGGAGGGCACCAGATTTCAAACTTCTGTAGCCAAACTTCTAGTTTTCAGTAATAATGCTAAAATCACTCTGCTGCAAACCCCAGTACAGACCAGTTTCCTCTGTTTAAATGCCAGGAGAAGTGCTCACAGCCAGCAGAACAGAGTACAGGGGCTACCAGCAGCTCTCACAGCTACCAGCAGAGCCCTGCACCATCCTGCCTGCTCTAGGAAGTGGATGTTAATGTTACCTATTTATGCTGTCTTCCTTTGTAGTTCTGTAGAGTCATCTGTCACCTGACTTAACCATGCCTTTTTTTTCCCTTTCTTACTTTTTCTTCATTTTGGCCGCTGTTGACAATTCTAGTAAATCAGAAGTTTCACAATTCTTCATACTGTTTTGCCATGTCCTGCTGGAGGTATCTCTCCTAAATATTGACTGGGTTTTGCGTAGCAAAATACTCACTTTATCCATGCTTCTCTATCTGCAATTAAATCTGCAGATAAGCCTTCTTTTATCTATTGATAACTTCTGTCTTGAGACTTGCCTGAAGAAATCTTTGAACTATAAGCTGAACAAATGAGGGCTGGTTTTACTAGGAAATGGCCCTTCTCATTTATCTGGCCTTGTATTTTTTAGTTATGACCATGATATCTTTTATTGAAACATGCCTAAATAAACTGATGTGTCAGTTACCATGTACCAAGATTGCCAAAATTCCAACAAGGCGGATAAATTCTCCTCAATATCAGGATGGGGAGAGAGGAATAGAAGCTACAGAGCAGAAGGTGTGATGACCATTACACACCTTGTGATGCATAACTGAAGTTGACACTCATTACAGAAAAAGCCAGCAGCTAAACTCCTTCTGGAGAGGTTAGGCACAGACTAGATAGGCTTGTGGTGGTGTGGAACCTCCCTGGGCACATCCTGCACTCAGAGCAGGGCTTCAGACTTCCTGCTGGCACTGTCAGAGCTGTGGAACTTTGCCCTCAGGCACCAAAATCCATCAACAAAAGGCTGAGCTAAAAATCACCCCAAATGCATCTTCTGGATGCTTTTCCTAGCCAGTCAGCATCACTCCAGTCTTATCAGGTGCCACCTTGCCTTCTCTGATTAGGCTCTGCTGTCCTGAGTAACCCAATGAGCCAAGCCAGGGAGGTCAGAGAAAATGGAAAAGTGAAACTGTGGCACTGTGAGAAAAGGCTCCTCAAAAATACCTCAAGGGTGTGCTTAGCACAGGAGAACCTTCTAACCCTGCTAGAACTGGTAATGCAAGGGTTCAAGGAAAAAGAACGTGCAACTGGCATCACCCTCCATGAGATAAGTGATGTCAAAATTAGAAGAAATAATAACGTCTCTTTAACTTTCTGTCTCTTCTAGTTTGCTTTTAGAAAGACCCTCTTTAAATTTCCTGTCATCCCATAAGCCATTTTCTAATTTATCATGAACAAGAAGTAAATGTAAAGACCTCCTTGATTTCAGTGCTCCCTTGTGGAATTTTAGCACTGACATGAATTTCAGTGGCATTGCATCTTCAGAGGACATGAGGCATTCCCAGGCTCCACAATGTAGTTTGGATCTGCTCTGATCAAGGCTGGTCCTTCATCTCTCTCATCTCCATATCAGCTCACGCTAGTTAAGGCCGAAGTCAGGAAAGCTGGTCCAGACAACTGGACAATTAATTGGACAACTAATCCCCATCTAAGGACACTCCTATGATTTTTTCCTAGTTCAGCTGGCACTTTTTAATCTGTGCCAGAGCCTGCCAAAAGGTCAGTACACCCTGCAGGCAGGCTTGTGCCTGTGCACACACTTCAATCCAACAACAGTGGAAGTGTTTGTTCCTCTCTCCATGCTTAAATAATGTCTGAGCTCTCCTGGACCCAAACAGGGTAAATTATCAAGGATTAAGCACATTTATTAGATGTAAACACTCCATGCAAATAGATGTTCCTGTTTACAAGGGCTCTTGGCTTTCTCCCCTACATAGGTAAATTTCACTCCTCAGAAGACAACAGTGAAACATGATACTAGATTTTTAGGCATTTATTCATTTTAATTTTCCACAAAAGGCTTTCACTGTAACAATCTCAACAGGAACCAATAACACATGTAATCACAAGGCCCTTGATAATGATGGAAGTAGATTCACTGCCAGCAGCTATTATGCTCATTTGGGGACTGTGAAAAACACCACACATGCTTTTGTTTGGGTGAGATAAAGGGCAGGTTTACCCTGAAAAAGGGGTGTTAGGATGGCATTTTCTTCTTCAGAGCCTTTGCTCCTTGCTCGTGTCAGATGTGCTGAAGTTAGGGGGGACAAGTAAAATTGTTCTACCTCAGGGTTTTAACTGCTCTCTACCTTGCAGTGTGAGATCCACTCCATGGTTCATTATCATCTAAACTGATCCATAACCATTCTCTGCAGGGCTCCTCAGACCTGCATCTCAGCCCTCAGGAGAAGTGCAGTGGATCAGAGGAGCTGGGAAACTCAGAGCGAGTTGTCTCAAGCTACATCAGGGAAGGTGTAGGTTGGATATTAGGAAAAAAATTTTCACCAAAAGAATAAAAAAGTACTGGAATGCTCTTCCCAGGGAGGTGGTAGAATCACCATCTCTGGATGTGTTTAAAAAACAGCTGGACATGACACTGGTGCTATAGTCTGGTTGAGGTGTGAGGGCATGGGTTGAACTCGATGATCTTAGAGTCTTTTCCAACCTCAATATTCTGTGATTCTGTGTCCAGCCAGGCAGCTCCCCGCTGCAGCCAGCAGCCCACAAGGGTTAGTGGGGTTGTCCCTTCTCTGTGCTGTCACCAGAATGAGTGAGTGTCCCCACACATGTCAGGGACAGCCAGGACAAGGAAGGGCAGCAGTGCTCCCCTGAGAAGCAGAAAATTGTGACCCCCTGCACCCTCATGAGTCATTTGGACAAAGTAACATCCTGGGGGTGGATTAAGGGGATCAGCTGCTGGTTTTCAATGTGTACCTAAGGGCAACATGTCCCTTGTCATCCCCATCACTCAGCTCCCTGAGCCACCTGCTGATTTTCCTCCTAAAACATGGACAGAGATAAGGAAGTGCTGGTACCCATGTGAGGAGATTCATCAGAAGTGTTTGACAGGAGAACTGAAAAGTGATCATATTCCCACCTTTCTGTCTTCATCATCAAGTTCATCCTTGTAGACCTTTAAAATTAATCTGGAATGTAAATACAATTGTACAATATTTACTTGTCTGCAGTGCTCACGGGCTAAAGACATTTTAGGAATAAGATAGAAATGGAATATCAAAGCATTAGACATCATCTTTCCAAGGAAGTTTTTCATCTCTTTATTAATACATCCAAAACCCCATTAATTTTATCATCGGCCAGAAGCAAATTTATTTAATAGCCATAAACTCATCCCTAAACGTTAATGATCTGTTTTTCACATTTGCAATTTCCTTTGAATTCACTGGGAATTTTAAAAACTCAGAGCTTCAGAAAGCTCAATATATCAAATCGTAAATATTTTTACATGTAATTATTTTCTTCTGGCTTTCATTATATAAAGAATAAAGCCTATTAATTCAACATCCTTTAGGGACTGGAACATCAGATATACAATAAGGACAAAGTTACATCTAAACTCCTGTCACTTGAAGAAACTGCATATTTGAGAATTAAAACCTAAGTGAATATACAGTTCTTAACATTGTGTAATTTCAATCACAAAGACAGACAAAACACCAGTGTATTTTTGATGTGGAGAAATTCCATAAAACTTAGAAAGAAAATAAGAGGAACAAAGGACATTGTATAAAACCTTTCCCCCTTTCTCCAGGTATTCAGCGGAATGAAAATTGATTTGCCTTAGGGACAAAGGATCGCAGTAAGATAAAATCAGCAGAGGCAGTACCTAATAATAATGTAAAATAAAAGAGGACATTTAGAAAAAGAATCAGCAGCATCCAAATGCTGTAAGTGTATTTGTTTCAATAAACGTCACCCTGCTATTTCACATATGATGACCTAGAAGCAAAGCCCACTTCCTTATGTCTGCCAAGCCTTTGTGTTCAGGGGAGCCTTTAAATGGTTCTCACTTGTAATGGTGTGAGAGCTCTGAAAACATCTCAGCTCACAGCTCCTGTCCCACAGTTCTGAAACTTACCCTATATTGTATGTGCTGTTCTGCAGCTACTGCACATCATTATTGACAGCTGTGGTACACAAATAAACCAGCCTGGTAGTGTCTGGGAAATCTGTCAGTGCAAATCAAAAATTCTGTTTGATATTGAGGACTTGTTATATGCTGCTTGAATTACAAACTCTCTTTTGAATGTAGGGCAGGTCTTACTTTTCTGTCTCTTTACATCTCTTTATAGGACAAAATAGTGTCCAGAGGGCATGACACAGTGCCAGAGTTTGGCAGTCACTGAATCTTGACAATCTTCTGATGGTATGGCAGTGTCCTTCCTACAATAACAAGTGATCTCTGGGCAGTCTGAGTGTTACATGTATTTTCATGCCATCTACCTTGAAAATACAAAATCTCGACCAGAATGCCACAGGGATCACCAGGACCAATGCCACATTGTGATCACCAGGAGATGCCATGCCCACACAATATTAGGTGTCACTTTCTCCTGCTGGCTGAAAATTGCCATGAATGCCAAGCTAGTACGCCCAAGCACAGGGCTCAGTGCAGCACAAACACTCTCTATTTTTTCTATAATTTAAAGCAAAAACAAAAACCAGCTGCTTTGCTTTAGAGGTGGCTCCAAGTATCCAGCTTTAGACAGCTCCAGAAATGTAAGATGATTTGGGTTAAGCTTCTTAGTGTGAACATCCCTGGCTCAGTGATGCCAAGAATCAAAAGAGCATGTCTGCAATAAAACAGATCCAACAAAGACTGCTCCTGGCGATGCTCTGCTGTCACACCAGCACCAAATATCTTTTCCATTGTGTTTGAATCAGTCTCATTAGTTCAGTCAGACTTTATTTTTTCAATGCATGGGGTCTTCTTGAAGCAAGACACATTCACTTCATCCTGATTTATAGCCCATGGGTTGGTTTCACTGGTTTGTAAACTGAACTCCTACACATTTTTCCTTCCTTATGGTCGTATTTTCTGTCCTCTTCTCTCCAAGAGCTGCCTGTCTGATCAGCCCATGTGCTGTGTAGGCTAGTTAAAGATTAACACAGCCAAACTGTGGCAGTGTAAATCTTGAACATGCATGGAAACATAGAAAACAGTTTTGGAAAACAAGTTACACAAGCACTTCATGAAAAAGGTTTGCTCACAACATTTCTTTTTCTCTGTTTCTATTATCAGTCAATAAACAGAGGTGTGGGCTGTTGGCAATTTTACCTTCTTGTAATTCAGTGTTAAACCTAAAACCCACATTGAGAAACCACAATATGCTCTCTCCAGTCATGCCCTGTACAGGAAGGGGGGGATGGAGAAATGTCTGTAAGAATTTCCCCAACACTAAATTCCAACACTGGTCACTCAAATAGCCCCAGAACATGTTTTGCAGCCTGAAGAGGACGGTCAGTCTCTGTTCTTTGGGTGTTAGAGAATCAATCCTAAATGCTTAGAGCAAGACCCTACGGGAAAAGCCTATGCTAATACAAGATTCTTGACAAGGCTTGCCATGTTTTATGGTGAGATACAAGCTTGTCAGGACTGTTAACCATAGCACTTGGGCAGCACTTTTGCACAGCCTTGGAAAATCCAATTCTTCTCTGTGTAACATCTGTGCAGCAGGAGATACATCTGCCTCAATGGGAATCCCTCTACAGATGGTAGAAAACTTGGGTTGAAATGAAAAACTTTGATTTTTTTATTGAGCTATTCTGTATTTTATCATCCAGCCACGGTAATGTGTCAGGTTTTGGCTTTGTGCTGGTAACCTCAGAGCAAACATGGTCTGATAGGGTGTTATGTTGAGTCACAGGAGTTGTTCTCAAGACAGCCTCACACGTATTCAGTCTGTATTTGTTTTACTTCTGTTTGCCTGCTCAACGTGTGTCAAGAATTCCCAATGATGCCAGCATCTAAATCCACAATATTTTCTCCACTGGTGAATTGCCTAAAGTGGACCTGCACTTCTGTGGGGCCGGCTGGGACTGTAACCACTGAGCTAAAATCTCCCCCCACAGAGAGACTGGGGCAGTTGGGGTGAGTCCTATGGATTTATGTCCTACAACAGCGCTGCCAAAACTGGGAGAAGCATCCATGAGAGGGGAATTGGCTGATGCAGGGACAAGGCTGGGTCAGGCTGTTTACACTGGGTTTGCACTGTGGTGTTGCTGAGCTCCAGCTGCTCCGATAAATACAGGAAAATTCCATAACTGCAAATCCAGCATAAGAGAACCTGCAGTTTCTGCCTTTCACCTGGAGATGCCATGTGCAGGACAGGACACTGAACCACTGCATCTCCAGCAGGGCTTCCTCCTCCTTGGCAGAAGTTGAGGTGGGCATCAAAGGAGATGGCAGGAAAATGGAGCCAACCAATCTCTGACCTCTCCTGGGTCTGGGGGCTGCTTACCCTGGAGCACTTTGCCCTTCTGGCCATCTTTCCTCTCCACAGGATTTCCACCACAGTCTCCATGACCCCACCTGGATATCTGCTGCAGAACCAGGCAGTTTTACCAGTGTTGTAAGTTCAGCTAAGGAATCTTCTGCAAATTCCCAGCCTGTTATACCAAAAGGGAGGATGCCAGAAGATCTCATTTTCATGGCAGTGGGGATGAGCTGTGCACCACACTGCAGAAAAAGAGAGAGGGATTGGGCAGGGATTTCAGTTCCCAAGGGCAGACTGCCATCAGGCAAGGGTAAAATAGCAGCGTACAGGGACACTAACTCTCTTCAGCACCCAGTTGGGGACCAGGTGAATTGATTTTTCATCATTTTGGGCCCTGTCAGCTACAGACAAAACAGCACAAATGTCAAAATGTTAGTGGAAACCTGCAGCTTTCCAAAAGAAGCCCACAGCCATTTCTCTGACAGTGGCAGAACAAATACAAGTAGCTTTACTGCATGCCAATTTCTTCTTAAATCTCTTCCCTCAGGGAGCTGAGTGCTTAGAAAAGATTTAGGGGGACTGGAAGCTTGCCGGATACTCAGCTAATGTAGGTCTCAGAATCTCTGATGATGCTCCAAAGAATGTTGGGCTGCATTGATGGGCCATGTTCCTTTAGATTGGGCAGAAAATGATGTTTTGGCAAGAAAAATAGAGCTCCAACCAGGTGCCTCTGGAGAAGGAGAATTTTATATTCATGCTGTTTGTCACACAAATCCAGATAGGGTCATCTCCAGAGCTGTGTAAATATTAAATTCAGCCTCAGAGCTGACAGAAGCAGTGAGTGCCTGCAGAGTGGGCGACTCTCCAGGAGGAGACAATGGTTGGCTTTTAGCACATCCCACTTTTTTATTTCCTTAAACAACTTGAGTTGTGTGTGCTGCCAGTTGCTTGCACTCAAACCCCTCTTTATGTCCCTGCATCCACTGAGACTCTCCATTCTCATGGGTAGGATGTAGTAGAGGTGGTTTTCTTTTCTCTCCTGCTCTCTGCATATGGGGGTAAACTAAGACAGTTAATGATGCTGAACTTCTCAGTTGATGCTTAGGGCCCTTCTCCTCACAAAGGTACTCAGATGCTTTTCAGTGCAAAATTTAAGCAGGGTTGGTTTGATTTTTACATTACAGCTTGCTGAGAGACACAGGAAGGAGTAAGCTGCAGCAAGCAAGTGAAGCTTTGGTGCAGGAGAAAAAAGTATTTCCAGTGTTTCCTACTGGATAAAACTTGCTGTCCCCCTCATATGGCAGAGGTTGGCCTCCTTTGACCCCACAGGATTTTTACACAGGAAGTTTGCTTCTGACTTGTAAATACGAGAGATTGTTCCCAGGGTTATTGCTGACAACTCCATCCAAAATATTCTCTGGTTATTTTGTAGAAGCAATAGAAACTTGGTGGTAAGAACTGATCCAGCTGCTACTGTCCTGAGAAAAAGAGCTGCTCTGATTATAGGGAGAAAGAGATACTTGGGTCCGAGTGGATTTCTGTCTTTGTGTCAGGGTATTTGTAATTTTCACTGCTGAGTGCTGTGCTGGACACAGCTGGTCACAGGGGATAAGCAGCTTCTGGAGTGAAATTCAGTCTTTTCACTAAGGAAAACATGATATTTTGGTGCCATCCAAGAAAACTAAAGAGCTGTCTGTCTGTTAGCACTCACCTGCTGAACAAGATGGATTTTGTCAGACTGAGAACACTTTTACTTATCTGACTGATGACAGATAAATCAACCCCCTGGTGATAAACCTACTTTGTGGACTTCCTTTGCAGGTATGTCCCCTGCCTCTGTGTTATCTGTCAACATTTTTCTGCTTCCAGCAGGCAAATTGCATTGTTTGTCTCTTTTTGCAGCTAGAAAATCAAAGCACAAAGACCTCAGAGTTTAAATCCGCAAAGTCACTGAGAGGTCTGTTTTATTTTTTCTGTGGCTGGAGCTCTGAGTGCTTCCCCTGCAGTTATGAAAGAAATATTCTGTACATGGAGCAACAATGAGAGCAGCACTTCCTGCTCTGAGCATCCCTCTTCCCTAGACATGAGGGTTCCCATTCCTTTCTCATCCCTGAGAAAGTGTCACGGGGTTTCTGAAGCTCTCCGCTCAAGAACACCACCAATACAAAGACAATTAAATCCAAGCATTTTCTAAATGGGGTTTTGCCCTTTCCACTGCCTCTTATACCTCTGAGGTTCAAGGGCACCTTGTATTTATGCATCAATATCCATTTGGAACTGCCTTCACACTCTGTACTCAGTGCAGTCAGCCTGCAATCCTCGCTTGTCGCTTCCCTCCCCTCGTTGCCACCTTTGATAAGGGAAACCATTTTCAGTGTTTCAGCTCTGCTGCTTGCCTCTAAAAAGACAGTGTTGTTCACACTGAAAAGTATTTCATAACCACAGTGATTTCTACAGCTAACAGTAAAGCAGGGAAATACTTGTTTTCAAATCAATGCCCTGCTGCTGGGATGCAGTGTTGAGGGCCTGAAAGTGAGATGAACGAGAATCAAAAATGGAGCTGACTCACTGATTTTTATTCTTTAAAGAAAGAGAAAATCAAACTAGAATGGAAACATCTGCCTTCATTATGTGTTTGGATATTTAAATGGGGCTGTAGGAAACCTGGCTGGGAAGTGCTTCTGGTGGCCATAGGTATGGGTTAAGGGACAAACCAGGGTCCCTGCACGGCTGGGAGTCCCTGTCACTCTCACTCCCATGGTCTAATTGAGGTGTTAGGGCTGGGTTGGACTCGATGACCTTGAAGATCTCTTCCAACCCAGTGATTCTGTGACTCTGTGATCCTGGGATTCTGTGACTTTGTGACTCTGTGATTCTATGACTCTGGGATTCTGTGACTGTGGCTCTGTGATTCTATGAATCTGTGATTCTGGGATTCTGTGATCCTGAGATTCTGTGATTCAGTGACTCTGTGACACTGGGATTCTATGACTTTGCGATTCTGTGATTCTATGACTCAGGGATTCTGTGACTCTGTGACTGTGACTCTGATTTTGGGATTCTGTGACTCTGATCCTGTGATTCTGTGACTCTGTGATTCTGTGATTCTATGAATCTGGGATTCTGTGACTGTGTGACACTGTGACTCTGGGATTCTGTGACTCTGACTCTGTGACTCTGTGACTGTGATTTTGGAATTCTATGATTCTGTAAATTTGGGATTCCGGGATTGTGTTATTTTGGAATTCTGTGACTCTGTGACTCTGTGACTGTGACTCTGTGATCCTGTGATTCCGTGACTCTGTGACTCTGTGATTCTATGACTGTGACTCTGTGATTCTATGAATCTGGCATTCTGTGACTCTGTGACTCTTGACTGTGATTTTGAGATTCTGTGATTCTGTGATTTTGGGATTCCGGGATTCTGTTATTTTGGGATTCTGTGAGTCTGTGACACTGTGCCTCTGTGATTCTGTGAATCTGTGACTGTGATTTTGGGATTCTGTGATTCTGTGACTCTGTGTTTCTGTGATTGATTTTGGGATTCTGTGATTCTGTGACTGTGTGTTTCTGTGATTTTGGGATTCCAGCATTCTGTGATTTTGGGATTCTGTGACTCTGTGATCCTGTGATTCTGCGACTCTGTGACTCTGTGATTCTATGACTCCGGGATTCTGTGATTCTATGAATCTGGCATTCTGTGACTCTGTGTTTCTGTGATTTTGGGATTCTGTGATTCTGTGATTTTGGGATTCTGCGATCCCGTGGGTCAGCGCCGCCCGCCGGTCTCGGGCCCGGGGCCGCCCCGCCGCCTGCTGGCAGCGCGCGGTACTGCGGGCGCCGCTCGGGCCGGGCCGCGCTGCGGGGCCGGGCCCACAGCGAGGTTACCCGGGCTCCCCTCACGCTCCTCAGGGCATCGCTTCCTGCTCTTGGGCGGCGCTCCGCTTCCAACGCGGCCCTTAATTGCCTTCTGCAAGGGCATCCCCTCCACCAAGGCTTGCCGGGCGTCAATTATCGACCTTACACGGAATTTTTGATCTCGTGGCCGTTTTGCGGCGAGTCAGCTTAATCAGTCCTAACAGCCGGCCTCATCTCTAGGCTGTGCTTGTCGTATTAGTGCGAGTCCTGGGGACTGGATCGCTGAGTCAGCGCTTCCTGATGTCATCCAAAGTCTTTGCTTCATACATTTCAGATGAGGCTCGAAGCCTGCTGGCTTCTCTCGCTTCTGATGTATTTTTAATTAGCAGTTTGGGGCCTTTGCTGATGGAGCCACGGAGGGTGATCTCGGTGGCACAGCCTCATCTGTCTGTGTGGGGATGCTGATGCTCACGGAGCCTGTAACACGTTGTCCAGGCAACACTGAACTGGAGAGCCGGGAGCCCACGGACAGCCCTTGGGAAGGGACTTGCTGGATGCTCCAGCACAAGATGCCAGGATACCTAACTAGAGTGGCAGAATGCCTACAGAAAGAGGACAGGGAGCCAGTAATGGGAAACTTGTTACTTTTTGATGAATTAGCTCCAGAGCATGTCAGAAGGACTGTTGTTTTCACTGTCT
The DNA here is from genome assembly GCF_023055355.1 of Agelaius tricolor. Classification (NCBI taxonomy): domain Eukaryota; kingdom Metazoa; phylum Chordata; class Aves; order Passeriformes; family Icteridae; genus Agelaius; species Agelaius tricolor. Next base: position 6,216,064 of record NW_027269284.1, read on the forward strand.
GCAAAATCTGTGCAGAGCATTCAGGAGAACTGCAAGCTGTCAGAATAAGCCCTCCCAAAATGAACTGCTTCATGGTGTGGTATGCATAATTTCCCATTTTTCTTACTACAGGGATGATTTAGTACCCATGACTTGGTAACAGATTTCATCCTTCTTGATTATCATAGAGTTGCAATGCATCAGAGCCACATCCTGCAAGGGGCTGAGTATCTTCTGAAACATGCTGAGTGCCTTTGGCTCTACCCTTGTCACCAAGAGTAGACAAAAAGGCTCAGCACTCCCCACCAGCATTTTAGCAAGGCCTGGGACAAAGTCACAGAGTCCTTTGGCACTGTGCAGCCCAGAAGGGCACAGAGAGGATTATGGGGACTTTTCAACCCAGCCAAACCTGTGCAAAGTCTGGCACTTTTGCTTGCTGTCTTTACAAGAGATATTGTCATTATTTATTGATTTTTTTTTTTTTTTTTTTTTTTTGTATTGCAGTAGCATCTTAGATGGGAACCCTTAGGCCAGGAGCCATACAAAACCAGAATAGAAAGACAACCCTAGCTCCAAAGGAGCTCACAGTGAGACAGGAGACAACAAATGACAATTACACACAGTGGCAAGGTAAGAGAACAAGGGACCAATACTATTAAGTGGGAAAAAGAATGAATCCACAGTCAGATACTGTTGCAAAAAAAAAAAAAAAGTCACAAAAATAGCCTATTTTCTTGCCTGTTTTCCCTCCCTAGCTAGATTTTCTGCAAAGCCGGAAACGTGTCTGTTGCTTTCAATGTGCTGGATTTGTTACACATCTTCCTCAGAAAGTCCTGACCTAAAACACATGGAAAAAGATGGGAGTGTTTTTGCTGGCTTCAGTGGACCTTGGATGAGCCAAAAGTCTTAAATGCAGAATACTTTAGTGGAAATGAGATATTGTGTTTGCAGCTGAACTTTTGTCAGCCTAAAGCCTCATGCCTCAAAAGATTTATTCAGGGACTTCCTTGTTTACTAGTACTACTAGTTTAGTAGTTCCTCCCACTTTTTCCCTTTAAATGAATGTGTTTCAAAACCAACCTTTGCCACCTGATATTGGGATTGTTTTCTGCTTGAATCAAAACATCTTGATCTCAGGTCCAGCTTGTGCAAATTCACATACATTAGGTAAAATGCAAATAATTTCATCTTAATATCACCACCAGTCTTACAGATATTTCACATGACAAGTTTTGAAAATCTGCTTCTCCAGCAAATGTATAGTCTGAGCAAGTACCTGGATGCTTCCTTAGATGATGGGTTTGTGCATCAGCAGTAGCAGAGGATACAGCAGTTATCTGGGGACCTGTACCTTATTTCTGTTTACAGCCATAAGGGTAGAAATGGAAAAATTTTAGAAATGGAAAAATGTGTGGATCTTATGTTTTTTTTTTTTTTTCAAAAATCTGTCCTCACATATTTTGTTGTTGAACTACACTGTGCTTTGGGATTAAAAATAGAGCTTCATGGCACAGGTTCTTCTCCTTCTTTGTTCTAGCCAACCCAGAAGTCTGAAGGAAAGGTGACTTTGATTGAAAGAGCAGGTGCCCCACTGGTAACTACCTCTGCTTGCCTGCCCCCTCTGTTGCATCACAGCTAGAAAAGCAGCTTTGATGGTGATAAGAAGTAGCAGTAATCCTGCTCACTGCTGCCACTGAGCATGCAGGGAGTGAGAACAGACCAGGAACCTGGGAGCAAAGCTGTCATTGTGCCATCAAAGGGAAAAAAAGTGGCACAAACCCCACTCCTTTAGAGGAAAAGGCCTATCTTAAAAAACCACTTAGAAGGGGAATTGCCTGTAAAAGGAAGGGATAAATCTAACAGGTACTTTCAAGGAGTATCAGGCCAGTTGAGGGCAAGAAGATAAATAAGCAAAGTGGGAAAAATGAAACTCAGAGCCGTACAAACCTTTAGTAAGTGCTACATTTCTGTGGAAGAAGAAAATATTTCTCTTCAGGTTACCACAAAGAGGCAGAAAGTCACTCTGGCAGCACTTTGGTACTGCCATGTCTAGCAGTTGATTGTAATCACTGAACATGAGACTGCAAATCACATGGGAGCTTCTGTTTAATACTTTGCTAGCTCCAGCAAAAGGTCTGATTTACCTTGCTCACTGAGTCATTTTTAGAAAAAGCATCTTCCCAGGCACTCAGCATTAAGTAAATTCTGCAAACAGGAGTTAAAAATAATGCTAAACCCAGAAGACTGTGACAGTTGGCAGGAGAGGCTGTTCAAGTAATTGATAGGAGTATCTGGAGAAAGAGAACAGGAGGGGAGATGGAAATTTGTGATCCAGAGAGAGGGGCAGACCCTTCCTGTACTGGGAGGAGTTATGCCCATTTCTTTTCGAAGTGAGCACCAGCCATGACAATGAGAGGGCACAGGTCTGTCCCACCAAGATTGCTCTTGTGCTCCCCATCCTGTGATCAGAGCCTCAGGTGGAGACTGTGAAGATATCTTGATTTGGCATCCAGGGCTACATGAGTGGAACTCTGCTCCACTGGTGGTGGAGTTCAAAGCACCATTCAAGCCATCTGTCAGCTGAGAGGGAAATTACCTCTCCACAGCTTGAAATGGGGACTTGGATACACACCTGTAGATGCCTAAATGTGGGTGTCATTCTGTGAGCTGAATGCCAACAGTGGAAGCCAAGCCATCAGAGCTACCCCAGCTGGCAGGAGCTATAAATCTGAGCCTATTATTTTCCTGGCTTCCAGCATATCTATGTCCTTATTTACATTAACCAAAGTTAGCAGACACAGTTTGCTAACGAATTCACTACTGGCAGCAGGATAGAAATGATTTTACAGATCCTCATAAAATAGATTGCTAACTATTAATGAAATATTCAATTCAGGGGCTTATGCCTGGAGTATTTAATGCAGTTAATGATGCATCTTTGACCTCCTTCGTGTTTTTGTGGTTTGGCCAAAGTGTTCATGCATCTGGAATTTGGCTTCTTCATAAAATATTAAGTAAACGCAGAGTTGTCATCACATACATGAGAAATTACAGAGCTTTTCTTTTGAAAATTCACCTTCACTGTGTCTGTACTTTTGAGTAAAATGCCACATTTTAAACATCTCTTTGGATGTAACAGAACATTTTCTGGTCTCAAGGAATGTAATGCTATACTTGCCTCAAGTTGAGGCAAGAATTTTCCTCTGGCTCTGTAGGGCAATGCACACATCTCCTTAAATGAGCTTGGTTTGCCTGCAGAACCCTCCTGCAGAGCTGTGCAATGGCATGGCAAGTAATAGCTTAAACCTGCCTAGAACAGCATCTTTTAAGAAAAAATTTCCAGCCAGTGTCACATTTAGTCAGCACAGGAGATACTGTCAGTGCTCTAGCTGAGACTGCCAAATTTTAGCCTTGAAAATGGTAAGTCAGCCTTGCTCTTGTGTCCTGCTCTTCCCACTCCTTGGGGCAAACAGCTGGATTCACACACAGCCTGCGTGTGCCGGGACATGCTGAGAAATGGTGAACTGCAGTCAGTGCTTGCTCTGAGGAAGAGGAGCTCTGGAAGGGAAAAATATGCTAAAAATGTGCTGAAACCTGCCATTTGAAGAAGATACCCCAGAGTCTGAAGAAATATGGAAAACATGCAATTATTTCTCATAACTGTTTTTCTCTCTTCCTACAACAAAACAAACAGACTGTTTTAAGTAATCTCCTGAGGTAATTATCTGCATTTCCAAAAGGGCTTTTATGGTCCTTTTCCTGTCTTCTCTGGAGCATGGTTATATGAATTGAAAGTTTATTCACCTGGGCTTTGACACAATTTGTTTTAGAGCTCATCTCTGTATCCTTGAATGGATTTTCCTCCTTCCCTGATTCATTATAGGGTATGGGTTTGAGTTCCTTATGCAAGATTTGCTAATGGCTATTTTCTCTTTCCATCTCTTCTTTTTATCAGAGATTTTGCTCAGTGACTCAGAATTTGTATCAGCCATAAGAGTTCTTTCAATTCTTGGAGGAATTTGGGGAGAATTGAACTTGGCATTTTGTAGGTTAGTTGCTTAGCTACCTAGTGTGTTCCTAGACCATCTCCTTTTTTCCCCCTCTATATTTAGCATGTCCACAGTAGTCTGAACTTTCTTCTGTGTCTCCTTTCATTTTATACATTTGCAGGCTTTTATAAAGTTTTGCTGGCTAGTTCTGTGAGAGACTGAGAACACATTTTGTGTGTGCTGTGCTGTTCCTGTAGCTGGTCTTCAGCAATCATCCCTTTTGAATGGACTTCTATGATTTTGTGGTATCATTTGGTTAAATTTCCTTAAGAAGCTGTCAGAATTTCTACTTATACTGGCCAGTTTAGACTTGGTAGGTCATTTCAAATCTGGCCTGAGTACAAACAACTCTATTGACTCCACACATAAACATGGAGCAAGTTTTAACAGTGTCTGAATTAGCTGATCTTCTGTATTTGTCACTTAATTCTACATTGTTTCAGGAAGCAACTATAATCATTCAAAAGGGACAAACTTGTGAACACATTCACACATCACAGTATCCTGGGCTCACCGTGTAACCTCTCACCAAATAAGGATCTAATCAACATGGATAGTACCTTTGGAAGTTACCAGATCAAAAATACCTGAGCTGCCTTCAGCCTGCACGTTCCCCAGTCCTGCTCCTAAGGCTCCTTCACACAGATAATGATTTGGCTCCAACACAGAAGCCCCTCACTGGAGAGGACAAGCAGTGAATTGACTTTGTTGTCTCAAAAGAACTGAGGCTTTCCAGGCTTCCACCCATTGCAGGGCTGGCTGTGACACAGAGATGTCTCACCAATCCCACTGCCCTTTCCTAGAGCCACTCGCTCAGGGGTCACTCCTTCCCTAGCCAAGTCTGCTGGACATTTTCTTCTTGCTGCTCCCTCTGACTTTCCCTTTCCACTGCTGACTGCTCCTACTTGTCATCATTTACGTGTAAGTATCTGAAGGGAGGATGCCAAGAGGGTGGAGCCAGGCTCTTCTAGGAGCAATAGGAAAAAAGGCAATGAGCAGAAATTGATGCACAGGAAGTTCCACCTGAATATGAGGAAGAACTTCTTTACTGGTCTGAGCACTGGAACAGACTGCACAGAGAGGGTGTGAGGTCTCCCTCACTGGAAATATTCAAGAACCATCTGGACACAATCCTGTGCCACATGCCCTGGGATGACCTTGCCTGAGCAGGGTGGTTGGACCAGATGATCCATCCATGCTCCCTTCCAACCTTTCCCATCCTGTCATTCTCTGGTTCTGTGATTTAGTGATTTCAACTCGACCATCCACCACACAGGACCATGTCCCCTCCTCTGCCATGCTCACCTGTGCTGGCAGCTCCAGCACTGCTGTTTCCAGCCTTCCTCATCCAAGATGTCCCCCTGGTTTCAGGCAGCCCAGCTCTCTGAAAGGCCAGCAGAAGAAAATTCATTTTTCTTGTCCCCCAAAAAGCAGAAATGTAGTTGAAATCTAGTCAGTCAAAAAGACCGTTTCTTGCCTCATTCATTCAGCCTGACGAGGTTTCAGAGCAAAGATGTGGCAGCCAATCCAAGATGTGGACACTGCAGATTCTCAAAAATCGAAAGGAAAGGGGAGGGCATTGATCCAAACTGATGGGCATAACAATTGTTAGTGACAAGAAATACCACAACCTCACCAGCTGCAGCTGGCCAGCTTTATGCCCTCCACTAGGTCTAGCCCTCAGCTGGATTTATTCTAACCAGATTTGTGTCTGTCTTAGTTCTGGCTGCAAATCTGGATGGAGGAGTGATGGCTACACTGGGAAAATCAGAGTGGGTGGAAGAACACTGTCATGTGCCTTGAGGCTGTGCCCAATGTTAGATCTTGCTCAGAGGCAGTTTCTGGTATTAGCTCATGAATAAAAAAATGCCATGCACAGTCAGCTGCCAGCCACTGCAAGCTGTGGGGACAAGACAAACCAGTTTTAATGAGGAGAAGATTCCTCTCATATAATTCCTAGCTGATCCATAACATGAAATGTTTCTGTTTCTCAGGTCCCCATGCACAGAACAGTTCTATAGCAGCTGAGGTTCTTCTCTGAGATTCAGACTTTCACTAAACAAAGGAAAAAAGAAACATTTTATGTTTCTGGCCTTCAGAATAAAACCTTCCAAGCATGGAAAGAAAGGCATGTCTTGCCTGTGCATGGAAGTTGATTGCTTTAACCACTTTAAAAGGCAGAATGGAAGACATTAGCCTGGTATAAAGCTATTTTATACCAATGTAGCTAAATCCCATATGGCAGGGAAACGTGGGCACAGCTTTCAGACACTTCTATCCTAACAGAGGACCAAGCATACTAGAGGAGGCATTTTGGCCCATGTTGGCAATCAGGAACAACCCAGTTTAACACAAGTGATGCAGGAGTGCCACAGCCACTCAGACCTTGGTTCAGACAAAGCCTCCTCCTGCACAGCAGTTACACCAACCCAAAACCCAGCTGTAACCTTGCTCTGAGCAAGGCTGCTGTGCTCCATCAGAAGGGATCAGTTCCAGAAATGTCTGACCATATCACAGCATTGTAGGGCTTTGCTCTTCCTTTTTAAAAGCAGAAGCCTGCACCGGGCATTCCTCGGGTAGCAGACAAGTCATCTTGCTGGCAGAGCTCACTGTGCTTGGGAACTGTTCTGACCTTTCAGCAAAAGAAGACTCATTGTATCTGTAGAAACTGAGTTTCCCCTATAAAGGGTGGCTGTGAGAGTAGCAAGTACATCTTTGCAACAGAGCACAAGCCTAAATCTGCAGCTGCCCTGAAATGTTTGTTCTGAGACAAGTGGGCGCTGTCCTCCTCTTTCTAGAGGGCAAGGACCTTAATGAATGTATCATCCCCTTGATGAGCTTTTTCTGAGCAGTGTAACTCCAAGGGGCTTCTTCCAATGCTTTTTCCTGGTTTTCCTGTGACCCTCAAAAATACTTTTTCTGCTTTTCAAACACCTGGAAAAAAAAGGCTTCTAATGGTTTCTGCAGCTTATGTGAGCTCCCTGGGGCCTGCAGAAGAAAGTCCTTCTGGTCTCTTCCCCCCTTGTCCTCCAGCTCAGCTCTGCATCTCTCTGTGGCAGATGGCAGAGCCTGATTTGTCCCAGGTAACTGCTTTGTGCCAGCACCTGGAACTGTGCCTGGAGGCTCTGGGCCCTCAGGGCTCTGCCCTTGGACCTGTGCTTCCTTTGCATAGTCATCTTCTCAAACAGTCTCAGGCTACAAGAACAGCTCATGTCAGTGCTCCAGCAGCCAGCCATGGACGTGGGCTATGGTGTAGATTGTCCATACAGTTACCAGTGCAGTTCAATAAAGAGGTGTCATTACAAAACCCAGGTTGGCATCCAAATTTCCTGCCTGAGCTTTTAGGTTCTGAATTTGCCTTAGTCTGCCTCTAGTGCAACACCGGTATTTTTAAGATAGCTGGAAGGCAGAAGCACATTTGTGAGGACTCTCAAAAAGCTCCTTACTACTTCCAAACTGGGGATGTTAATTTTACAGTAGACCTTTTCATGAGAAATATGTCTGTCATACCTTGTTCCAGTAAAGTGTTTCCTCTTGTAGCACCCTGCAAGGAGTTTCAAAGAGAAAAAACCTCTGGGCTGCCTGATGGAAAATTCTCACTGTCTTTTCATTGCCTGAGAGGGAAATTCCAAAAACCTGTGCTTAGATATTTAGTGATGTTTCCTTTCCATCTTTATGTCTGTGGGTTGTGTCTGTGATTATTTGCACAGATATAGCTCATTTTAGCATATGCCAATCTCTGGAGATCCAATTTTTCTACATTATTGAAACAGCATTTTCTGGATCCACACTGCCTTAGAGATGTGAAAGGGAATCTTTTAACAGTGCTGGAAGATGTCTCTGGCAGGTAGAAATCTAAAGATAGTGGAGAAAAGTCACTTTTTGAGGATAAGAGTAGTTTATACCCCTGAACAACACCCAATGGGCTTCTCAGTCCCCAGGACACAGGCAAAGGCAGTCAGGAGAGTGAATGAAGAAAGCAGGGAAAAATTTCTTCCCTCAGAGAATTTTTCTTGACCATTTGCTAACTGAATGCAAACAGACCAGTGTTTCCCAGCTCTTTACAGATTCACCACAAGCTTCTGCTGTTTTTCCCTGCTCTGCTGCACAGCAGAGTCTGCAGGCTTTGCTATGAGGCACACTGTTGGCACATAGCTCAGGAAAACCAGCTCCTCATACTCAGGCACATTTCCCAGGTGCCACACTTCACCTGCTGGGGCCTTTGCCAATTAATACCCCAACCTGGGCCAGCCAGGAGTGGCCTCTCCTCTCCCAGTCCCCTCCACCTGCAAAACCTCATACATCAAGGGCTGAAACCAGCTGTCCCAGCCCTGTACTTGTGGCAAACCCTAAGGAAGGGCATGGAGCTGGATACAACAGCAACAAGGGATTTCCCTTGCCATGGCAAACCTCTTCAAGCTGAGAAGCCACCTTCCTGCTTCTTTCTAGCATTCCCCACCCTGAAAATCTTCAAGGCCATGTTGGATGAACCCTGAACAACCTGATCAAGTGAGTGTAATCCCTGTCTATAGCAGAAGGGCTGTAAGTGGATGATCTGTAAGGTCCTTTTCAACCCAAACCATTCTATGATTTCCTGACTACCCCCTGAAGCCCAGGGCATTCAGCAGCACAGCTGGGGACAGGGTCTGTCCTTGCTTTCTCAGGGCTTGTTAAACCAGCAGAGTGTCTGCTCAGCAGCAGGTGAGAGGCACAGAGGCAAATGCTGACAAAAACAGGCCCAGAGGGACCAATTTCTATAGGAAATGCCAGAAGACTGGAGTGTATGAAGCACAGTTCATGACCTTTGGTGGGGAGGGGCAGCAATACCTTGCCAGGTGTAGGATCAGGAGAGGTTTCACACTCAGAGAGGGCAGTGGAAATATACAGAGCAGCTTCCAAAGAAGAATTAGAAGTAAGCTTAGTCTGTACAATATGGAAGTGAGCTTGGAGCACAGCACTAGGACAGCTGGAGGATCAGCCTGTCCAGGGAAAATTGAGCTGCTGAGAGGGCTTGAGGTGTTCAAAGCCTGGCAGTGCCTTGGAGAAAGGTCTGGTAGCTTGGCAGCCACACTGTTCTGCCCTGAGTTCCAGAAGGAGAGAGAGGTTTAGTGCAGAGCTGATATTTGCTCTGTGGTACTGCTCCTAAAAGCATTAAAAAATGCTTTCCTGTTTCATTTGGCTGATTTGTTGTTTTTCCTCTCTTTTCCTTCCCAGCCCTGTAGTAGTGGCTGGGCTTTGCTCTCACATCTAGGACTGTATGCTAGGCAGGAGAGACCTCTCAGGTGGGATGTGAGCCCAGAGCAGGGACAGCACCTTCCAGTTTGTTCTGGGTACAGAGACCTTTCTGCTTGGGATCCCTAGAATGTCTCTCTGTGACTGCTTTCAAATTAATCCAGGTGTTATGCTGTACCATGAAAAATATCATTCAACACAGGGAAGGAACCCCCACAGACCTACACATTTGCCTTTGAACAAACAAGGACTCCAGAGAGATGAAAATGTAAATGATGTGCTGCATGCAGTCAGTGGGAAGCATTAGAAACACTGGGATTACTTTGCAAATCCTTTTTCAAAGCAGAAGCAGTAGGACACAGCCACATCAGACACATATCATTTTTCTGTTCACAAATGCTTTTAGACACTTAATCATAGCCTGTGGCATGTTCACAAGAGGATGTGCATTGGAGCAAATCCTTGGTCCATATGCTCTGGAGCAATCCCCAGTTCCTCCTCAGTTACAGCCAAAAGTGGCATGAGTTTTGGGAAAAATCATCTGTCTTGTTATCATTAGGAGGATGGATGTATTCCCTGCCATATATTATAACCAATGCTTTTTTCATTATTACTGTTTAAATGAGACCATTACTCCCAAATGCAACTTCTTCCTTTAATAATATCAGATTTTCAGAGCTGCTCATCTCTGCACCCAGACAGTATTTTGTTTCAGTCTGTCCTTATCTGCAGCATGAAATTTGTCTTCTATTTCTCCTGCTTGGTAAATCACATTTTTTCATAGGCTGCCACAGATCCTCTGCATGGCCAGACATCATTCTTTTAATTTTCAGCTTCAGGCAAGCACTGCTTGCATGAGAATTTTGGCTCTTATTTGGTATGGGGACTTACCAAGGAGAGGCAGATGCCTGCCACCGGCTCCTGCCCCATCTTTTGAAGCTTTAGCATCATTTAGTGAGAGCCTGGCAGGTCTGCAATGTGCTTGAGTACCTGGGAGCACAGACAGAATTTCTCCCAGACAAGTGATTCCACCAGAATCCAGCCCTGCTGCCCAAGAGAGAGGGAAGGAAGAATCAAGGGGTCAGAGGAAAAGAGAAATTTCTTAGCAAGAGATAGATAGATCACTGAACAAGAAACTTTCAAATCTACCAAGCTACTGAGCAAACTTGAACCATGCCAGAGAGTGAGCTGCAAAAGGGAGGAGGGAAGCCAGTCTCTGGGGATGGGATAATGCACGTCTGACATCCTCACCTGACTACAGGAACACTGCAGCAGATTGCTTGAGGAGGCTGCCTCCTCCCCAGACCAGGATATTTTGAGCAAAAACCATCAATTAGGAGCAGTTGAAGGTACTGCCATACAGTACCTGTGCACAGGAATGACTGCAGGATCTTTTGAGGGCTTTCTTGTATTGTCTTGTCACCCTCCAGCTCTTTCCCACAGAGGGCACTGACAAAATATTTGCCCTTTATAAGGGCAGGTGGCCAGTATTTGAGTCTGGTACTTACTCAAAAAGTTATTGCTGTCCCCTTGGTTATCAGCCGTGGCCCTTCAAACAGAGTTTTACACTGGATCTTGTAATGCACACACCACCTCCCCTCTGCCAACTGAGGAAAAAGCTGACTTGGAGCCAAGACAAATGAAATGTTCTCTGCTCATTGCCTAAGCTGAGTAAAGCACTGAAGATAAACAAATGTGTGCCTAGAACTGCTTGGATTTACTGGATTTATATCCCAGGTTAGATTGGTTCAGTGAAGGATTCTTAGGGACATTTTTAACCTTGGCAACTTTAAAGGGAGAGGGAACATGGTGCCTAACACCCTTCCCAGAGGAAGGGAAATGTTAAAAGCTGTCCATGATCAACAGCCCAGCTTCTCAAACAGCACTAGATCTGCTTCAGCCAACAGCGGCCTCTGGGGAGTTCAGATCCAATCTCTGCCTGCTGGGCCCAGGTGCACATAAAGCTATCTTTGCCCACCTTATATGCTGTAGCTGTTTTGCAGGCAGGTAGTGGAGAGCAAAGCCTGCATTTGGGGAAAAGCTCTTGATGGCTCTAAGTCATTTTGCATGTTTGGTAGCACATAAAGCTGTTTATGTCTTTATGATGTTGCATGGCACTCAAGCAGGAAAGTGCTTAAAATTATAAAATTTCTTGTGAAGAAATTCATTACCTTCCTGTGTTCATCAGAGTATGGCTCTCAACAGAAGCTTCCCCCAAAGAGGAACCTGCAAGTCAGGGTGATCTTGCTGCTGTCTAGAAGGAGGAGATGCTATTGACAGAGGCAAGAACTGAGATCTCCTCGGTGTGCAGACTTGTCTGGTACATTGTGGGTTAACCCTCATTGGATGCAAGTTCCCATCACAGCCACTTTATCACTCCCCCTCCTCAACTGGATGGGGGAGAGAAATCTGGAGGGGAATAGAATCTGAGAAAATAAAGGTAGTATAGAAAGTAATCTTACCCCTAAGGAGTTGCAGCTGGGCCAATTATTAAAGATTAGGAGCAGGCCTAATCTTTAACAGGCCACATCTGTAACCAATGAGAAGAAGAGTGTTATAAAAGAATGGGTTGGTTGGTTGGGGATTGGCATTAGTTGGCTACTGTGAGAAGAAAGAGTCAGTGCTTGGAGGAGCTGCCTATGAGAAACACCAAGGAGGTATGAAACTCTTGCAATAAGGAGACAACAGTGTGGAACCCCTGCAATATAATGACAACAGAAATCCTAACAGAAGCTTCGTGGGTAGAGATGTGGACAGGAAGGATCACTCACCCATTGGTGTCATGGGAATAACAGATTCAGTTTGGGAAGAATTATTATATTATCAATTAGATCAGAGTAGCATAATAAGAAATAAAACTAAATCTTAAGACACTTTCCTCCTATCCCACCCTTCTTGCTGGATTTAACTGTGCTCCTGATTTTCCCTATCTTCTCCATCCACCTTGGAGCTGGCTGGCATTGGTTCTGTCAGATGTGGGAGAGGCTTCTGGCAACTTCTCACAGCAGCCACCCTGTAGCATCCCCACTATCAACACCTTGCGTATAAACCTACGCCACTGAGTAAATGGGGGAGACAGAGCTCTGTCCTGGCAGCACATGTGGGCACTGAGGGGGTTTAGTACACTGTGATGGGCACTGCTGGGAGCCAGACTTTGATGTAGAGCAATGTGGAGCTGAAACAACCCCTGTGGGACAGAGGTACCTGGAGTGCCCTTCCAGGATCAGTCACCAGCACAGCTTCATCCAGGTAGGAGGGGCAGCGTTCTCCTGTGCACAGCGTGGACAAGGCTGGCAAGGAAACGCAAGAGAGAGCACAGAACAGAGTTTAATAATGAACATATGACTCTCAAAGCACAGCCTCAGAGGCTGATTTATCGACACTGAGACAATGGACTATTGTGCTGTGTCACAGGGACCATTCCACTGGCTCTATTCATTCCTACAGATATATGAACTGCCCATCTCTTATAAATGATCTCCTCTTGTCTTAGGTTGGTGCCTTCTCACTTCTTTTCTCTCCTGCTTTTCCTGGAGGGTATTTTTGAGCTGTAATATATAAATATTTGGCACCAGTGCATTATTTTTTTCCTTGGCTGTGGTCAATGGCAGCATGTAAGAGCGTTGTCTAAGGGGGATTTTGCTACTTGTAGCAAAACCAGATCCTCTCACTACAGTTTGTTCTGCTCTTTCATATTCTGGCAGGTAATGTGACCAGGCAATCAATGGTAATTACTACTGCCTGAGGACTAAGACATCAGGTACTCTGCTGCAAACTGCAAACCTGCTCTCCCCAGGTTCTTTCTGAATGGTGCCACCAAGTATTGGTGAGGCCTTGAAAATCCCCCAGGAAAATTGAATTTGCATTGTTATTGTATAAATAGGAAAACAAAGGCACAGTCAAGTCCCAACACAAATTATGAACTGTGATTCTGGGACACCCCAGTTCCTGGCTTCCCAGTGCTGATGCCAAGGGCCCCATTCTCTTGTGTTGTGAGATCTGTGTTTCCCACCAATGTAGAGTGGAAGAGAATTGCTGTTTGAGAATAGAAGGAAATGTTTACTATCTTTGTTCAATTTCCATTTCCTTTGGCCCAAATAATGCAGTGAAGTACAAGACTGGAAGAGGGAAAAGTGTCAAAACTTAGCATTCAACTAAGGAAATGTCAGCACTAATAGTGTTCGTGCAGTGTTAATTCAGGCCCCTCCATGCATGTGCATTTGAAGACAGATTATAGTTGCACACATTGTTTCCTCTAGTCCCCCACCTCATTTAGTACCCAGAAAGGATGATGCCCAGTTAGTGAGCAATTAGTCAATAATTTCTTCTACCCTTACTGTTGTGGAAGGGTCTAGTGTCTTATTTAATATCCATCTTTAAACACTGCTCTGAATACAGCGTTACTCAATTTCTCCTGGGTATGTCTCTGGTACTCTTTGGTGTTTGGGTACTTCAAAAACACAAGTACTTCTTGTCACAGCCTGCAAGTTAATTAGTGAGATCAAGCCCCTTGTACCGGGGAGGGAACCAAGGCACAGACTGAGGTTGGAAACCATTTTTAAATTGGGATGTTCAGTGGAAAGACACTGAGGTGTTGGTGTATAACATGAGAACAGAGCTGGGGGAGGGTCTGGAGCACAAGTCTGATGAGGAGCACCTGAGGGAGCCTGGGGGTATTTTATCTGGAGAAAAGAAGGCTCAGGGGAGACCTTATCACTTTCTATAACTATCTGAAAGGAGGTTGTAACCAGGTGGGGGTCAGCCTATTTTCTCAGGCAACAAGCAATAGGACAAGAGGAAAAGGCTTTAATTTGCACCAGGAGTGGTTAAGATGGGATATTACAAATAAATTCTTTGTTCAAAGAGTGGTCAAGCATTGGAACAGACTGCCCAGGCAGGTAGTATAATTACCATCCCTAGAAATGTTCAAAATAAATGTAGATGTGGTGTTTAGGGACATGGTTTAATGGTGGGCTTGGCAATGCTGGGTTATTGGTTGGATTGGATCATATTAGGGGGCTTTTCCAACCTTAATTATTCTATGATACCAATGACTGTTTCCTTTGTTTCTAACTGCTTGATCCAAGCTTATGGCAGAATGACTTCAGTTTAGGATTACCACTAATCACTAATTCAGGTCTTTCCCTGCAAAACAGCCATGTAGGCCTCCCTGCTGTTTCCTGTGTATGAGCTGGGGAGGTGCTGTGCTGGAGCTCTGAGCCTTGGCACTCAGCAGTGACAGGTAGACCAGGCTAGTTAAACATGGAGTAAACCCAACAGATCTGCTCTGGCAGGTCCTGCCAGACAGAGCAGGAGAGTGTCTGAACCCTGCTGGCAGAGCTGCCAGGGCAGGCTGGGAGCCAGCAGGCTGGGCTCAGGCACGAGCGCTGTGCTGGGCAGAGACCGGACGCACGGAGCAGAGCCTGCTCTGGGGGCTGATCTTGCAGAGCAGTACAGGCACAGCTAATACAGCCTTGGCCTCGGGTTTTCAGGATTAAAGGCAGCATTGGTGCTGCTGGAGCCAAGAGGAAGCGTCAGTCTTCAGAAAGTGTCCCCCAAAAACTGCAGGCCAGTTTCAGAAATAATCTGCAAGCAATTTGTCCATGGTCATTTGGGAAATCTGTGGCAGGCTGGAAATATGATGCAGACATCCATCTCCAGCCCAGTGTTTTAATAACAAAGCTGTACTTCCCAGATATCACCTACTTTGTTATTTTTTCCTCTGTCAGAAACATTCTTTATACGTGTCTATTTTTTTTCCATAACGGCTTTATAAGGGTGGATCTCTGTTACAGACCATTTTTTTCACACTGAACATTGAGGATATTCTAATGAATTTAGTTGGTAGAGCCCTGTGAAAATATTTTTGACGATTAACATTCAAGCACTCCAAATACATTTGCTAGCCTGCAAGAACATCAAGCAGCAAGAATTTAATTCATGAGATGCAATGTACGGGGACCTGCAGCTAAAAGATACTAGCATTTTAGGAACCACAATCCAAGGGGAAAAATGCTATAGTGTGTTGGATTCCAAAATATCAGTGAGTTGGGGTAAACAGAAATGCTGTTCTGTAAAGTGATGCTTAGGGAATAGCTAGTCAAACCTTTCCGCTTTGTGAAATTAATACTTCCAGGCACAAAACTGATCCCTTTGAAACCTTTTAGTCTTTTACATCTTCTTGTTAGTATTCTTCTGTGCAAGTTAGACACGACTTAAGCAGCTAATTTCAACTGGTGCTTAATTTTTGCAGAAACTGGATACCTGGTGACTCAGGGGCTGAGGTCAGTGAAAGGATCTGTCCAACCATTTGTCCAGGAGATGGTAAGGCCAGAGCCTTGTGGTTGTTCTTAACCAACTTAGTCAAAGATTGATGTATATCAAAGAAGACCACACTTCCCTCCACACTTCAATAACTAAAAAAAGAAATGCAGTTAGCTGAAAAGGTTATTGTGAGAAGCCCTGTTTAGACACTCGTTACTGTGTTTCTTTACCTGCATGCCACGGAGACAGTTTTAAGAGCAAAGTCATCCTCTCCACAGGGTGCAGAGCTCTACTGGCTATTTTAAGACACAGAGGCAGCAGGAGAGGAAGGACTACTGATGATTTGAGAAATGATAATCACTGTGCAAGGGCAAGATGCACAAGTGCCAGTGACTCAGAAAATTGTGTGCCAGCCAGAGGGAGGACTGCAGGGTGAAGGGGTGGTGGAGGAACAACCTCTGCACAGCCCAGGCTCAGGAAGCTGCTGTTCCTTTCAGGCACAAGCGTTCTGTGGTGACTCAGTTCAAAGCTACATCAGCCAATTGTGAGATATTTCTGAGCAGTGAATTGTGAACAACTCTGCATCCACCTCTTTGAAATCACATTGCAGAGATTTTTGTGGTGCCAGAGTTCTGATTTAAGGACAGGTTCTGTTTTTGTGGCAGGGGATAAGAAGGGTCATTTCTGGAGAGTTGTTTGTGTAAGCTGCAGCAGTGAATTAATGATTAGATGGGGTAGAGCAAGCTAAAAAACCAAACAGTTAAACCTGTGGATATAGTTTGGACCCCAGATTCTTCCTGGATTAACATTGGTTACAAGCACCTAAAGTAGCAAGAGACAAATCTGGTGAAATAACTACACATGGGGAAGTCTCCAAGACCATAGAGGGAACATAGCCAAGGTATCTAACTTGGACATCTGAGGTTTGGTATGATGCCATGAGATGGAGAATGTGAGGTCAAGAGGACCCAGGTGTCATTTCCTGATGAGGTGAAGGTGGGTCTCTGTGTTGTACAGAATACAGAAGCCTTTGCATAAAATGTCAGAGAAAATTCAGGAATTCAGATGAGCAACTGCAGAGATGTTTGGGAAGTGCAGTAATACTTTTGATAATTCATGAAAAGGCTATTGCTAAAATATAGAGGCAGAGACAAAGATGATGAGAAACAAACCCACAGGCTGAAAAATGTTTTCCAGCACTATGAAACACATGGTGTCCTTTCAGCAGCAGAGCATAGGCCACTTCAATACTACCCAAAAATGTCAATTGCCTAATTGTCCTGTGCAATTCCTCATCCCAGTGGGGGCCTTGCCCTAGGTTCTCACATCTCCCAAGTCCTGTCATTATTAGCAGTATGTGTGGCTTCTGGATCTCAGGATGAATTTGAAGGCCAGTGAGACCCCATGGCTTCTTCATCAGTCTTTCAGCCAGACAGGGACCAACTGGCCTTGGTATGAGCCTGTGTCACTGCAGCCAGCAAAACACAACACTAAAACATGAAGAGCTTTCAAAAAGAATACTTGGGGGTTTTATTGGCATATTGTCCACGGGGAAGTGGGAGAGAGAGATTTGGAAGCAATGTTAGAGAAGTGTTAAGAAGCTGTCAGTGTAATGCTGTCATGTGTTAATTAATGCAGGGGAGAAGATGATTATACTGAAATTATACAAATAGCCTTATCTCAGGTTAGCAGCAATTGACTGGCGTTTAAATCATTCACCAGAATTAATTAAACATTGCATCCAAATGCCTCAGAAATTATCATGGTGCAAATCATCCCAGAACAATAGCAAGCCTCACCATTAGTTGGTATGAGTTGGTTTACTCCAGTGACTTTAAAATACCTTATCAAACCAGTCAAGCAATAGGAAACAATAATCAAAGGACTTATTTCAACCACTGAACAATTCCAGCAGCAGCTCAGAAGAAGAGAGGATATTGTTATCAATTTTCCCAGCACAATGTCTCAGACCAAAAGCCATTACAAAGAAAGAAAAATATCACAACCTGAGGGGCTGCCTCTCTGCTCCTGGAGAGATACTCAGAAACAGGCCAAATTTACCACTTTGTTTTGAGGCAAACTTAGCCACCATCTCCCCATGCACAGTAGGCCTGTGGATATTTGCCCATGTGGTTATAGAAGCCAGAGAAAATCAACTTCATCCACTCCAGGAGCAGTTGGGTGGACTTAGTTTGAGGTGAGGCTGTCAGATCACTAAGGGAGCATAAGTCACAAAGTTTTTTGAGACATCTGGGCTTCAGTAAGCTTTGGAGATCCCTCAGCTTCTGAGGTGACAAAAAAGGTTCTCCAAAGTTGGTAGGATTGCTCAGGGTGGAGAGCTGTATGTGTGGGAATGTGAGCAGTCCAGGAAAGGAGCAGTTCTTCCACCCTGCTGCCCACTTCCCTTCTTAAACCCCAGGAAGATATGTGAGCAGAAAATTCTTAATCTTACAAGTTAATCTGAAAAGCTTTCTGTAGCTGTAAAAGTAATTCCAAACTGCAGATGTTCACAGCTTGTAAATCTTATGACTGCATGCAAACCCAAGTAAAAGCACAGGAAACCCATGCACCCATCACCAGTGAATAAATTCAATTAACATCTAGCTTGTTACTCGAGTCCTTGTGCTACAAACCTGTCAAACACTCATCCCAGCAGAGGCAGAGGTGCCTTTTGAAGTGGCCCTGTGAGCCTCCAGCTGAGCTCGTCAGCTCAAATCAGCAAAGCCTTCAATCCTCTGCCCACCACATCACAAGCATGCCCTTCTCAGCTCATTGGATTGCTCTTGCTGGACTTTTTGACATAAGCTGCCTCTCTCCAGCTCCATTTTCTTCAACAGTGCCTAGGGATTCTCCTGTGACAACTGATGATAAGGTGAATTTGTTCTACATGAATTACAGTTGCTGTTTCTCCCTTCCCTGGGGAGAGCAGTGATTATTTCCCTCTCAGGAGTTGTGCTGGGTTTCTGGCATTTGCACTCTCTGGCATGTCAGTAGGAGATGGTGCAAACCTGTGTGGCTTCCAGTGCATCTCTTGGCTGCTGGACTCCCAGCTACTGGCCCCAGTCCTGTGGGTCTGGTCCTCAGGATATTGCAGGATAAACAACAGCCAACAGTCAGCTAATGCCTCTTAAATTAATTTTTTTATTGTTACTCTGCAAACAGTGTATTAAAGACAATTTGAGACAAGGAGGAAAGTCAGGATCACAATGAGTTATTTTTTGATACAGGGCATATCCATGGCTGCCATCTGGCTGGGCTCTCTCTGAAGATCCTTTAGCTTCCCTCTCCTACTGCTCAGTGCTTGTGCTGGGCAGCATTTTAGCATCATGGTTTACTCCCTGCAAAGGGTACATGGACTGTTTGCAAGCTGAGAAGCTTTCCTCCACCTGCAGTGGGGTTCCCCAGACACTCCCATTGGAAGTCACCCTCCTGGGGGCTACTTGGGGAAACCAGGCCCCTTTGCAGTGCTACAGGGGTCTGCAATGCAACAGGGGACACTGTAGGGCCAGGGACTGTCACCTCCTAGCACTCACATCTCTGAGGTGCCTTTACTCATACTGTGGCCACGTGTACTCAGAGCTGCAGTCACAGCCCCAGGGTCTGCCCTACAGGCAGTCAGGCAGGGCAGCTGCTGCCACACTGCTGCATTTCAGAGAGGCACAGGGAGCAGCCAGGGCTCAGTCATCCCATGTGTGCTTGTCAAAGTCAACACAGGAAGGCAGCCCTAAGTGAAAAACAGCCTTCCTCTTCACCATTCACCTTTGTCACCTCTTCTGCCAGTGATCAAATTCCCAGCTTTGCTCTGGAAACCTTCCAAAACTCCCCTAATCTCTGCAAGTTTTCTGTCTACCTTTTCCTATCTTTGTGGTGGTTGGCAATTTTCTCATCCAGTTATTAAAACATGATCCTAATATGCAAGGGGCACCTAGAGAAACAACAGCAATAAAAAAGATGCTTTATGCATAAAGAAATGACAGCCATAATCTAGTTGGGGGAAAATGCAAAATTTTAATTGCAATGTGAGTGGCACACAGAGAAGGACATGGTTTTCACATGTGTTCAAGGAACCAACATATTTCTGATATAATTACAGACAGTATTTCTGTAAAAACCTGTAAATTCTGTAAAAAATTCTGTAAAACCGCAGCAGTCAGCAGTGTTAGGAAGTTTAGCAAAAGGAAATGTGGTATCTAGATGGCTACAGTTCAGAATAATGCACCAGACAACAGATTATTAAAAAAACCACCCATATGTACCCAAAAAATGGAACAGAAAAAGGAATAGACAAAGCCACAAGATCATCTGAAGTGGAACCAGGTAGGAAAACTGATGAGATCAAATCCATCTGAAAATGTTTTTGTTTTGGTGCATGCAACTTACCTACCAGGAGGACAAGATTTGTGCAGCAGCCACTGCCCAGCCTGATGCAGGATGCCCAGGAGCATTTCTAACCTCCCAAAATACAGCAGAGCACAAGCCCTTATCCCTACACAAGTCTGAGTGCAAGCCTTGGTCTGCCCTGTCATTTCTGTATCCACAAGGTGAGCCTCTTGTTTTGCTTATACTGTGGGCTGCTGTAATTGCTTTCATCAGATGCCAGCCCTTGGTAGGTCTCATTTAGGTTTGGGGGCTTTTTTTAGTAGCTGAAAAACTGGAAGTAAATTGGATTTTGTGTTTGCTCTGAAAGCTCTCCAAATGTTCATGTAAATGAAAAATCTTTGTCCTCTAGACTCCTATGGCAAATAAAATTTGGGGTTTTTTTAATTTATGGTAGGACAAAGGAGTACAGCAACAGCAAGTCTTGTTTCCAATGATACTGGTTAGAAAGAGATGCTGTGATGCCAATTGTATTTCTTGTGCCCTGCAAGGCCTGCTATTCTGCTGCAGTGTGAGTGGGGCTGAATGATGTGGGGAGTCCTGGATGGAACTTGAATACCTGAGTTTCTTTTACACCTGCCCTAAGCCACACAAAGGGCAAAAGCAAGGTCTGTTTTCAGCTTTGGTCTTCCTTTTGACCCAGGCTTGGCAGTGGGGTCAGGCATCTGTCCTTGACAGGAAAGTGCTGCGGTGAATTTTGCCAGCAGTCAGTGGTGTGCAGCAGTGCTAAAGGTTTCCACATCCATGAGGTTCAAGTCTCTCTCAGCAGGATGGATGCAGCATCTGCCAATGAAAGAGATTACACTGAAAACACTTCTTTGCTCTTGACTCACTTTTATCTCTTGTGCAAAATACTTCACTTACCATACTGCCTCCATTAATTTATACAGAAACAATTACTTAGCAGGAAATACTGACTTTTCAAACTAGGGGGAGAGGGAAAAGAGGGTCTCTGGGCTCAGAATTTCCAGCAGTTTTTCACCTGTCTGCTCAAACACTGCAGGGAGCTGTACAAGTCCTCAGTAGCTTGGCCATGGGCAGACTCTTTGGACCAGGCTTTGTTAAAAGTTTCTCCCACAAGTAACCCCAGAGGATGTTACTATGGACATGTACAGCAAAGGTTGTTTAAGTTCCTCTCTCTGCCTCTGGGTGTTTCCTGTCTCAGGAGTGGGGATGGAATGAGCTTACATCAATTTCTCTTTGGCAAATATGGAAGCAGCCCTGTGAAGGTAGAGTGCAAATATCCCTCTTTACATGCCTTCTGCTACCAGGAAAAAAAGCAGCACTCATCAACCTGACATCTTGTCAGGTTCCATAATATTGCTTGACTTTTCACTTCAAGTACCCTTTTCAGATGTTTAAGCCCATGTGAGAAACGTTTCATTCATCAAGGTACTTGGAAATTGTTAAGTATCGAAATCAATGGAAGTCGTTTGTTGGCTTAAGAGGAAGGCTGGTGGATCACCTGTGATCCTGCATGTGGTACAGCTCAGTACAGCTCTTCCATCAAGTATCACAGGCTTAGCTCCTATTCAAGTGATTCTAAAGTCTTCAGGAGCAACCAGCAGGTGAACAAGCAGCTTTCTGACCTTGCAGACATTTGAGTGGCTCTATGTCCCTGAGAAGCTTTGGCCAACAGCTCTGTTTCAGTTCTGTGGTGTGTTACCAGGCAGGAGGAGGCACAGAATGGATGCATCCCTGATACACTTCATTCTGTTGGCAGGTGGGAGAGTTCTTGCTTTCCAAAATGCAGGGAATAGCACATAAAGCCTTGTTCATATCTCCAGCTTTCTTTGATGCATCTGAAAAGAGACTGAAAGTTGCCTTTTCTGGGATTTACTTCCAACAACCATTAATGGCACTTTGGATTCAGCCTTCCTTGGTTTCCCTTCCTCAGACCTTTCCAATGTGCTGCCCATCTTGCATTTTCTATAGTTTTAGGCAGAGACATGCCTTGGAGGAAGATGTTTTAAGAACAGCTTCCCTGTTTTTTATATCTGTAGCAATAAATCCTGTTCACAGGATAATGTGGTGCCCACTAAGTGCAGACCATTCTGGAACAGCAGTTTGCTGCAGCCTACAAATAAAATGGATTACTTCAGTTATTTTAAGGTATTTCCAGTTGCAGTTATTCCTCAACAACATGGATGGATATTTTTCCAAACTAGGACACAGCTGGTTTATATTATAGCTGCACTCACAGCATCTGAGAAGGAGTCAGATGAGTCATCCCAAGAACCTTTCAGATGTGGGGTGGGAAATCTATTCATGTATTATCAGAAGCTGATCCCATATCCAACAGTCTGTTACACAGAGCAGATAAGCAATGGATCTGGTGAGAAAAGCTCAGCTTCTGATGCCCTTTCTCTCTTTCCAAAAAGAGAGAAAAAAATAAGATAGAGGCAAACTTGACTGTTCACAGAAGAGATATTTGGTGTGTTGCAGGGAGGAACACAGCACAAAGTTAAATCAAACTTCCAGCGAAACCAGCAACAGGTTTCAAATCCTGTCTGTGGAGGTTGGAAGGGTTAGTGTGGGTGCTGGCAGAGCTGGGAGCTGTTGGGACATCTGTGTCACACCCTGCAGGGAGCTGCCAGGCCACCTGCCTGGCTTTGGGCACCAGGAGCCTGCTGGGCAGGAGGAGGTGTGAGGCCACCCTGACCAGCACAGGACTCAGCCTCCAGGGAAGAGGGAGATGCAATGGCCACAAATGAGCACTGGAAACCTGGCTGGTGACTTTGACCCTCAGTTGAAGGCCACCAGAGAATGTCACTATCATGGTAATTCATGCATCTAACCTGTAAATAAGAAATTCCCTGTGGCTGCTGTATCCTTCACCTAGGGAGAGGATTTTTGCAGGCCTGTGACTGACTATCTGCAGAGCCTTGGGGGAAGAGCTATGGAGAGCTTGTTAGTGGGCACTGCCTCCCTCAGGAAGTGAATGAGAGGCTGAGTGGGACATAATGTAAAGACAACTGGGCAGATGAAAGCCTGGATGCTGCTCATGTCTTACAGCTACTGTCCACTGCCTGTCAGAATGTGTCTAGTAGAAAAAGGGCTTGGCAGACTAACAAGAGAAATGCCATGTTGTAAAAACACAGGCAAGACCTCAGCTTGTCTGTTCAAAGGAGACCAGGTCTCTTGTAGAGGATGTAAATGGCAAGCTCCCATCCCTCAAGGGAACCATGTGTGCCCCTCTGTGTGGAAATCTCTTGTTCACTGCTGGCCTAGGGAAAGCAGCAAAGGTTCAGCAGGGGCCAGAGCAAAGGAAGCCTCCATGGTTCATGTGTACAGCAAAGCCAGAGGATGGAAACTCTCTTACATGGTGTTGCAGCATGACAGAAGTGGAGGTAGTCTAGCACATCTTCCCTTCCAGCTCCCCTGGAGATTGACTGGGGAAAGTGATTGGAGGAATCACCTTCCTGACATTGTATCCTTCTACATTATGGGATCTGTATCCTCTGGTCCAATGGAAGAAGGTCTTTGTTCTTGGTATATTATTTAAAAGTCCTTATTTTCCCAGATATTTTTATCACACATTACCAATTCTTTAGGCTTCAGAACTTTGCATTTTATCAGCTCTGATCTGCTTCCCCTCTCTTTCTCTGTCATATGGTGCTTTTCTATTTCTGATTGGAGCCTTCACTTTGCCACAAAAACTGGAAGGGATTTTAGCCAATGTTGTCTTCTTTATTGATTGTGGGAATGTGATTATTTTGATATGAAAAATTGTTGCTTTCCATTAGCCTTCTGTCTTTGCCTTTCCTCCTGTTTGCTTATAATTTTCTTAGTCTGGAGGAATTAGCCCTTCTGAATCATGGCACTTGGGTGTCATTTATTAAGTGGGATTGTCCTCTTTCATTAAGCAGTGAGACTGTCACTCAGTGTCTGAGGTTTTGCAATGTGCACAAAACCCCAGGACCCAAATCTCTCCCTGGATGTCAGCAGCACCTTTTTGCTCCCCTCTTAAATGTGGTCAGACTTTGTATCTGAAGCCTCATGGTTTTCATGTCTGAGCTAAGATGAAGGCCTGTACTGTTGCACGAGCATTTCTTAGCTTGAAATTACCTAAGAGATGTCATAACCCTGGGGAAAATGAATATTTACTAATTTCAGCCCTAGGGAACTGCTCAGCCCGTGGTACCAGCTCCCAGGTGAGGATATTCACAGGATGCTGCGGCTCCTGAGGAGCTTTTGGGCCCTACACAGGCCCTACATAAGCAGAGGCTGCCTAATTTCACAGCCACTGTTTTTCAAACCTCCTGTACCCTCAGGGGCAGAGTTTCTTAGTGCTAGAAATTGTAATATGGTCTGTGGGCAGAGCAATTATCCCAAGGCAGAACTGCATAGTTGGAGCAAAGAAACTTTATCAGGAATCTGCAGAGCTTCTCCCTTGTGCCCAGAGATGTGGTGCTATCCCCACCCTTCATCCAGGACAGCTGAGGGTCAGGCAAAGGTTTTAAATGTATCTGCAGTTTAGGCATAAGAAAACCTTAAACACATCTGCAGACAGCCAACACTGAAGGTCAAGCACAGAACAAGGGGAGTCTTGCTCAGAGCTGGCCCTGTGGGCACTGAGGGAGGATTGGCAGTGCAAAAAGCCCTCCAAAAGACCAGTTGGACATGAAGGGGGCACAGATGCTGCAAACAGACTGAGGCTTCTGCAGCAAGCAGCCAGGTCTGAGCTTGACCCAAAGCTGCTGGAAGTGGGAAGGGTTCCACAGCATCTGCTCATGGTACCACTGGCAGCACACTGGGGCTGGCAGAGGTATCACAATCCTCCCCTCAACAGGCTGGGATGCTGGGCAGAGCAGGAACAGGAACAAACAAGGTCTCATCAGCTCTTATTATTCTCACAAAACATTGTGTGAACCTGTGGGTTTGCAGCCAGCTTTGGCTGTAGGGCCACAGTGCCAGTGGCACAGAGATGAAGAGGGTTTGTGCATCCAGGAGTTCAGGGAAGACAGTGGCTGAAGGCCAGTCACATCCTGGCAGTGAGTGCTTGGCTAGACTCAGACAAGCTGCAAGTGTTTCAGTCAGGCTGAAGTTACAAAGAATGAAATGGGGGGCAAAATCCTGGCATATTGTGAATGTCTTGACATATAATGTCTGCAAGCTCTTGATGCAATCCCTGCTAAGGAGATGATGTGGAGTGGAAACAGCATGGGCATTGCTGTTTAGCTCATTATTTAGACATATAAATGCCTCATGGTGCCATTGACTGTGCTTACACAGACTCATGTTTTGAGGTAATTAGTTGTTGGATTAAACACAAATCAACTGTAATCTCTCTCAATAGGACAGAAAGGGAAGATCTTTGCAATGGCCACAGAGAAAGTAGGAGTGAACAGTAACAAAGGAGTTGTGCTGTCAGCAGAGCAGACCTGCTGGAAAAAAAATTAATATTTCAGAGAGGAGAAAATTTTCATATTTTTCTTCCTTATGGGAAGATATGAAGCATACCAAGGTTTGCAAGAACCTTGAATGACTTTTGTGGATACTTTTATAAAAAATATTATTACAAAGTCTGATTTACTAAATGCTTCTGTGTTAATAGACAAATTTGTGGCTAAATAAACATATTTTTCATCAAAAAGGAAAAAAATATCTTGGTAGCTTTTCATTTTTTAAATTACTCTTTTATTTCCCCAAGAAAAATAATGAAATTCCCTGAATGCTGGCCAGTTCCACCTGGGCAGGACTGTGGGAGGCTGAGACTGGAAGCTGCAGGAATAAGTCACCTGCTAAGTCACACTGCTAGGCAAGTGTCACTGCCAGGAGAGGGGGAGCAGGGGCATATGGATAAATACCATTGTATACTGAATAGCAAAGCAAAGGAGACACTGGAGGAGAACAGAAATGTTTGTTTAGGAAGGGATGTGAATTTTCTGGTACAGAAGCAAAGAACACAGAAAATTCAGTCAAATGCCTGATATCTGCATCATCATTGCATTTTAAGTATTTTTGTACGTTGTCTCTGCAGTGGAACAAAACTGAGCTAGGTCCAAGGATGAAAAAAGAGTATATAAGGTCCTGTGCCATTTCCCACAGAGAATCATAGACTCTCAGAATGGTTTGGGTTGGAAGGGATCTTAAAGATCACCTTGTTCTAACCCTCCTGCTGTAGGCAGGGACTTTCCACTAGACCAGGTTCTCAGAGCCCCACCCAACCTGGCCTTGAACACCTCCAGGAATGGGGTTCCTGCAACTTCCTTGGGGAACCTGTTCTCACCACCTTCACAGTAAAGTATTTCTTCCTAATACCCAATCTAAACCTTCCTTCTTTCAGTTTAAAGCCATTCCCCCTTGTCCCATCACCACATGCCCTTGAAAAGCTCTTCTCCAGGTCTCTTATAGCTCCCTGGTAGTGATCATATCTCAGCTCATCTCTGATTATCACTCTGATATAGCAAAATAATCACCATCTCTGCTTTAAACCTACTTGTATTTGTCAGGTGGAAGACACTTGTGCCCTCTCATCCCATAGGTTAGGTAAAGGAGTTTGATGAGTAAAGGAATAAGTGATTTATAAATCTTTGGTTGTGTTTTTTCTTCCAACTCAGTATCTGGGCAAGGGAGTTTGAACTTTGTATATCTTTGAAGGTCAGTTCTGAGGATCAATCTGCTAATTAGATAAAAATACAACTTCATCATTATTGCAGCAACCAATATACACTGTTACATTTAGCAGAGAGGGGTTTCTGCTCCATTTTTTCCTTCACAGAACTACATTGTAGACATAAAAGGTAATATTTCCAGCCTGGGAGTCGACTATGTGAGGGTGAAAGCTCTGTGGTTGCAACCTGGGTCTTCTAAAATGTAATTAAATCAGGGTTTTGAGCTCCACTGTATTGCACTAAAGCATGACAAACAAAGGGAAAGTTTAACAGTCAGAGAAGATAGAGAAGTAATGAGATTTGAAAGCTAAATTTGAATAGAAAAATGGATCAGAATAGAATGGATCAGAAAGGTGCCTTGAAATGTAAAGAATTAGTTTGCTTTCTTGGTTCACTTAAAGTATAAAAAATGTGGGTTTTCCCCCAGGAAGATTATTTAAATCCAGTATAATGCCAAATGGCATTAGCAACATGCTGTTTAATTAAACTTGATTTAATTTCATTTTATTTCATTTCGTTTTGATGTCCTAAATACCCCACCTCAGTCACTGAAGATGTGATGGAATGGCTCATCCTGGAATCCTGTTCAGCCTTGAGAAGAGATGACTGAGGGAGGATCCTATCCATGTCCATAAGCATCTGAAGGGAGGGTGTCAAGAAGATGGAGCCAGGTTCTTCTTGGTGGTTCCAAACAATAGGATGAAAGACAATGGGTAGAAACTGGAACACAGGAAGTTCCTCCAGAACAGGAGGAAGAACTTCTTTACTGTGAGGGTGACTAAGCACTGGAAGAGGTTGCCCAGAGGCGCTGTGGAGTTTCCATCTCTGGAGATCTTCTAAAGCTGCCTAGACACAATTGTGAGTGATGTCCTCAGGAGCCTTGCTTGAGGAGGCAGGCTGGACTAGAGGAACTTCAGTAGTTCCATTCCAAGGCCAACCATTCCCTGACTCTGTGACTCTGTGATCCTACACAGGAAGGGGCCCTCTTCCCAGCATGTATGCCTACAGTGCTCCAGTCTGACACACTGGGCTCAAAACCCATCCACACTGACTGAGGAGTGCTGGTGTGCCCTGGTTATTTTCAAGGATGTGGCATGGTAGCAGCATCATGTTTCATGATGGCAACAAAGGTTACCCACAAGTTGTTATGTTTGTCATCATCTGAAACAAGATACTGAAACACAAATAAGGATTTTGCCATGGTGCAGCACTGCCTGGACAAGCCCAAGGAGACTAATGGAGGATGTAGTTCAGCTGATTTTCCACTCCTCCAGATTTCCTCATATGCCAATAGAAGCTGGAGGGATGAGATCAGTAAAGGCATTTAAGACACAACAAGAGAAAACCTGGAAACACAGACAGTCAACAGAACTTGATTTTCAGTCAATCACAATTTGGGACAGGATATTAAAGGATATAAGCCAGGAGAATTATTACAAGAGCATGACAGGGGGAGGATGGTGACATGTATGGAGGATTTGGATGTCAGCCCTCAAATAGTCAGAGAAGCTTACAGTCTGCACTGTCTACAAATGACAAGACCTGAGTGTGGGATCAATACAAGGCTGACATGCTAAATCAATGTAAAAGAGTATTCCTAAACCAAGTGTCACAAATCACATCTAAGTACAGACACTGGAAAATAGAGAGGCAAGTCACAGTGGCTGCACAATTACATTTCAATCTGATCTGTGTTTACTTACAAAAACATTTGTGCATGCTCCTACCTGCTGTGTCAAGTGTGAAGATGAGGGATTTGAAGGCACAGAGCAATAGAAGCGTGACATGGGCTGACACAGTAAGTCTGTGACCTCTCTGTGGCTAGTATTGAAATTGCAGCAGACTCACATGCCCCATCTTCTGCAGACTGAATAGGGGCAGAAATTCACTGAAAAGAGTAAGACAAAAGAAGGATTTTTTTCTTAGAAAAAATCCAGGGGTTATGGAGAAGTGCAGGGCCCTGGGCACAGAGGTCCAGGCTGAGGGATCTCAGTACTGTGTAACTAGATTGTGGGAAAAACTAGAAACTAATAACTAGATTGTGGGAAAACCTTGGTGAGAAGATGCCATAATCTGCCAATTTATCCCTCTGAGGAGGGTTTTTGAAGCAAGGATATGGCAACCACAGCCTTGGTATTGGGGCAGCTGAATGCCTGAGACAGCACCGAGCATTGGCCCATCTGCCCAGCACAGTGTGTGAACACAAACAACTTCTAACATCAGCCTGAAATTATTGTTCCCTGTGATGGCTTCCTGCTCCATCCAAGCAAGGATGCAGCTCTTCATTAGCAATTCCTGTCCAGTGGCTAACAACATGCTGAAGGAAGGGTTTAGCTTAATGGTATGTTGGTGCAACAATATAAACACAAAAAATTATAATAATTAGAAAGGGAAAGCTGGGTCAGGAAAATACCTATGGTCTGGACTGCAGCCAAAAACATTTTCTCCACTTCTGTTATGGTCTTCTGCTTCCAATTCTGCACAGTTTTGGCCTCATAAATGCCATTGTTAATTGTTATCTAATCTCTGCTGAGTGCATGGTTCATGGGCTGAGCTTCTCCTGAAGTTCCCTGACCTTGTGATAGTTCAGGGAGAGCCATGCCATGGAGAGCTACTCTGAAGATATTCATAGGGCAAATAAATTCCTATCTGAGTGACAGAGTTACAAGAATAAGACATCTATTGTCTCACTCACCAGGGGAGGCCAGGCCAGCTGCTCTGCATAAAACCTTCAGCATCTGAGGTGGATAAACACTGCCTCTTCTGAACAAACACCCACACTTTGCATCCTCTCCATTTTGCATAACATCTGCTGAAACCAGTGTTTGCTGCCTCACATGGGAAAATATGCACCTATAAACAAGGGAGCTAGAAGAGCAATTATTTCCAAGCTGGCAAGAATGGTTTGCATCCACTTGCCTTTAGCAAAGGTGGGCAAATACCCCTTCAGCTCTGCTCCAGAGCTTAGTGGTACCACCAAACTTGCTCAGTCTGGTGGTGCTGTTTCCTTTGGGTATGCTTCACTGTCAGCTGTAACTGACAGAAGCCTGTGAAATAATGCACCATTTATTTCAAGATCAATTTTGAAAGGAATTTTTTGGCTCAGTGTTATCGCCTCAAAAGAAATATCTTCTCCAGAGAATGCACTTCCTCAAACCAGGCATCTTGGCACATGACCACCATGAGACTGATGCTTCTTTTTGTGGTAACTGAACACTCAAAAGAAGCCATGACTGGGGATCTGAATGATTTCTTTATTCATTTTAGAGCAGAACCTGGCCATGTTCAGGCTTCTAAGGAGCTCCAGTTCTGCACGTGCACTGTGTATTTTAGCAGTATCTATTTCAGCTGCATGCTGTGAGGACAGCAGTGTGCCTCAGTGCCAAAGATCAGCAAATGGAAATGCAGTCCTATGGAGGCACCTATCCAAAGGCCTTGTGGAGCTGTGCTTTCAGAGGAGCAGATTGCCCACCATGTCAAACTTCACCACAGCAGAAACAAGAAGCCTCTGAGAGACTCCCCAGAGCAGCAAGGTAACAATGAAGTATTTAGGAGCATAAAGACCTTTACAGCAGAGTTAAAGGATTTATTAATATCAGTCTTCACCACAAAGAATGCTGGGAAATATTGGCCCCAGATGTATTTTTTCAGGCTCAAATTGTAGACAGTGAGATGTTAAAACATGAGGTGTTGAACAAGCTAAAGAGCCACAAGCTGCTAGGAATGAAAGGTATATACCCCAGGAGAACTGGAGGAATTTAAGGAAAGAGGAGCTGAGTTGCTAACAAAAATATGCTGCCTCTCATTTATGTCATATCTGTGTTTTAGAGAGAGCTGATCCTAGGATGGGGGACCAGTGAGCCCTTCTCCAGTGCCAGCTGCATTGGCTGAAACTAATCAAAACCAGAAGTTAGTTGGATGAACATGACAGAATGGGGACGACTCAGTCTGGATTCACTGAAGGGAAATTGTCTCTAATCTACTAGTTTTTTTAATACATTGCCAGAAGAGTGGATGTGACTTTCTTAGACTTCCAAGAGACATAGGACAAAGTCCTCCACAGGAGGCAATCTGGGAAAAAAATACCCTGGTATACGAGACCAAATATTGTCACGGACTAGAAATTGCCTAAGAGAAAGAAAAGATAAGTTACAACAGGCCAAAGAATGTACATGAACCTTCCCCTACAATATTCTTCATAGGACTGATGTTTAGTATTTTTAATAAGGAATTAAAGAACTGAGAGGACTGTGAGATGTGTTGGATGTGCTGAAGGCTGTGAGGAGGGTCCCACCATTGGGTGTGCTCTGTCTCCTGCTTGGTGGGGTTTGGAAATGCTCCACACAGAACTGTGCCACTGAGCAGCTACTTGCAGGTTCATGTGACACCTGTGTTGAAGAGACAAAATGCCAGCACAGCAGTTTTTAAATCCTTGTTTTCAGTTGCTTTATAACTGAACCTGGTTTAAATTAGTTTTTGTCATTTCTAGGAATAAATACATCTTGCAGCCCTTTCTCAAAACCAGTGCCCTGTTAAAATCTCCATGCAGAATTCACCTTTCCTGCAATCCCATTGACATACATGTAATTATTCCATAAAGGACTGCAGCCCAGTGGGGTAGCAGGATCAAGCTGTGATTCATCTCTTACCCCTTCTGAGCTGCTGTGCAGCACAGTTAACATTACAATTCCTCAAGCTCACTCTGTGGTGCTGGACATTGCATGATTCCCCATCAGTAGCAAAATGGTCCTTCATCTGAAGTTTTTTGTATTTCTTCCATCTGAAAGATCTTGAGAACCAAGCATTAACAGAGCTCTTGTTTAGGAAGAGGAGCCATAATTTAAAAGGATAGGAAAACCTCCAAGATGTGTATCTCCTTATTCAAGATTGCTTATTTTCCTATTATGTCATCTTTGAGTTGCATATCAGGTTCAGTTTCTTGATAAGGATTCTGCAGATGTCATATCTCCTGTTCCCAGACACTTTTCTCTACACTGTGTTTTGTGTCTAAAGGCCTTTTTTCAGGGAGTATCTTGCTTACAGTAGACAAACAGCCACAATAAGGGTTTTTAAGGTACTGATTCTGTTATCAGCTAACTTTGCCAGTTCTTACAGTCTTCTACTGTTCAGACATACTATATTATTCCTTTCATGATATCTCCTTCTTATCCAGAGATACTGGCAAATTAAAAAATGGCAGAAAAGTACCCGTAATGAAACAGATGACTACTTTTACCATGGTTATAAATACATTATTTTAGCAGCTAAACTGCTCTGGAAACTTTTCCTGTGAAGGAAATCTAAGCTTCCTGAGCCATTAAGCAAGCAGAAGAGAAAACTGTATATTTATGAAAGAGTAGCCAGATTCCACCAAGTTTTTTATTTGTGAGCTTTGACAGGTCAATTTGTATTCTCACTGAAAAAAAAACCCAACCCTGTAACCAGCCAAGTGCTTTAGGCCAAACAAGTCACTTCATGTCTAAAATACAACTTTGCTGACCAACACTATATAAAGAGAGATCATAGAATCATAAAATATTTTGAGTTGGAAGTGACCTTTAAGGATCATCTAATCCAACTCCCCTGCAATAAGCAGGGACATCTTCCACTATATCAGCTTGCTGGGGCCTCTGTCTGATTTTTCAATATAAAATGCCTCTGAAGAATGTTTTTAAATGGACCCATGGATGCATTCTCAGCACCTCATCAGCACCAGCACTGTGACTAGACAGAAAAGGACCTTAATATTTTTAAGATACTTGTGTTTTCCCTGGAGATCTTCAGTGAGCTCTGATATCCACCACTCACCAGCTGACTTCTCACAAATATTTAAATTAAGTGGATTAAAGAAGAGATTTGGTTTTATTTTGCCTAATGCTCAATCACACACACACACACACACATCTACAAGACTTAGGCTCATATAGTTAAATTGAGTAAGGCCAGATAAATTTCTGTTGTAGTCCTCCCCCATTAATTCCCCACTCTTTGTCAGTTTACAAGGTACCTTCTTTTTATTTTAAGACTGAGTCATTGATAAAATAGTAAACTTGATGAACTCAAGAGAAGCACTGTTATCAGCATTCACAGACTTAGGGCACCTTATATTTCTGTGCCTCTTGCAAAAACCCAGGCAGTTTTGGGCAATGGAGATGATACTCATTACAGACACAGAACCCTACCCAGCTGGGTTTTCAGATCTCTTTTGCAATAGCAGGATTGTACAGGAGCCTTGCCCTCTGGTCCCATAACAGGGGTGGAGATGAGTGATAGGACTGTAGTTTTTAAATGTGTTTATCTCATTACAAAGGGTCACTTATGGTGCAGGAGTGCAAAGGTTTGCACTTCAACCATCACTCTTGAGTTAGGCAAAAGAGCACATTCCCTCTTATGCTGTCAAACACAAATCATCATGAGAGGGCACTAAAGAGCTGTCAATAGCAACACACTTTGCGACAAGGGTTGTGGTAAGAGGTAACTGTCAAGTATGAAATCATCAAATATTTCCACTGAGATCTGAAATTGTGTGATTTCAAAATGCCTTCAAAATGCAGGGAAGCTGAGCCTTTCAAGATCCTGTTCTCAAACTTGAGCCTATGAAATATGTGGTGTATCAAGATGAGAGGGGATTTGAGAAAAGTGGGCAAGCTCTTTTAATGATGAATTTCAAATACTTCCTGTTTTGGAAAATATTCTGCTTGGGAGACTAGAGATATCATGAGGCCTTAGAACACCTGGCAGCACAAATGAAAAATGAATGAATGAAATGCAAATTGGACATCTTGACTAGTAAAGATGGACTATTTTCCTCCAAACACAGAGTTGTGAATTGAGCGCCAAAGCTGGTACAGTTGGATTCAGCAGAGTCAACCCTGACAAATTGTAAAGAAAATCCCCTATCTCATAGACAAAGCAGAGGATTTTCAAAATTAAAATGGGCTGTTTCACAAGTGACTTGTGAGCATTCCTGTGGGACAGTGCTGCTAACAGATGTCCTCAAAATTCTCACAGGCCCCCTTGAAATGGAATGCACATATGGCACAAACTGCAACCAGACACTCGGCAGCACAGTGCAGCACAGGCTGATCACTAATTCTGCAATCCTGGTTTAAATCTAAGCAACTGACTCAATGAAACAAGGTCACTTGACATCTCCCAAACCCCAGGAAAGCCAATAAGAATGTATTTGGGATTTAGATTAAGCATAGCAAAACCAATATCTGCTTACTTGCAAAATTAACTTTTCTTCTTAGACATTTCTATTCCTCTTTAGGGAACATTTGAGGGAAGAATAGGAAGATGATTCCAAGACAGGGGCATACAAAGATATGTTTGATTAAAATCCACACTCAAATTTGTTTCTCATAAGGCCAGAACTTTGTGACCCTAGTCTTCTAGTCCAACACCTCCCCAAAGGTGAGATGTGAGCCTTCTCAGAATTCTATTCCAGCAAGACTACCTTCTTAGAAAAGAAACCACTTTCTCTTGATCCAAAGACTTTAAAGACAAGAAGCAATGAAATATGAACATGTTTTTTTGTAAACTGTTCTAGTTGCCAGTTTCTATCGCTGGTAGAAACCTCTATTCTGAAGTTACCTGGCCTCAACTCCTCATGGTTGGACACCTGCACCTTTGTCTATAAAAATTAAGTCCTTTGGTTATCAGACTTCTGCTAGACAGTGATCAAAGATCTCAGTCACCTTCCATTTTTTTCATAAGTCACAGAGATGTTTTTTCTTATTATTGCTTTTCCAAGCCACATGCTAAGTCAACTATTCCTGCCCAAATTTATTGACACTTTCTTGAATTCTGGACCCCAAAAAGGAGGACATCAAAAAGCAAGAGACATCTGGCATGGACATTCAGTCCCATTTGCTTTTCTAATCACTGCATCAACCCATAGGCCATGGCTGGCTAAGCAGCTACTGCTGCTTTTTAATGCTTTCCCAAGGCAGTTTTCCACAGAACTGTCTTGGGCTGTGAAAATTTCTTAGAATCTCTCACTCAAAGTACAGTATTTGCATTCAGTCATGGTAAAAGTCATCTTGTCCACCCAATTTCATGTTTGCTCAATACCTCCACTCTGTGGAGGTGCTTCTCAGGGCAACCTGTGCCAGCACCTCACCACTGAATGAGCAATAGAAACACATAATAGCATGGGGACAAGCCCTGTGCAGCCTTGGTAGAAATTTACTTCATTAATTATGATTCTTGTAATTCTGAGATTTTCTAGTTTAGCCAGTTTGCCTCCCTTTTTGTGTATGCTGGGTGGATTTTTTTAATCTTTTCCTCAAAATTTTTAAAATGATCTTTTGTTTCTATTGTCAATTGAAATTGTATTTATTCAAAAATGAACAAATTATTTTGCTTCTCAGTGAGGTTTTCAGAAGTTCTGATTCTTGACTGCAGGGTTATGAATATTTTTTGACCATTTTAAGACAAATCTTTAAAAGCTTGAGCTAACAATCATATTTTCACATGCTTCTTTCGAAGTTATTTGGATTATCACTGTTTCCATTTGTAAAACACTTCTCTAAGGGATTGAAAATATGGATCAGTTCACTACACTAATCATCTGGGCTTCATTTTGCCTGTATACAAGAAATCCAATTAAGCATAACCATTTGTATCAAAGCCATCACTAAAATTAATTCTGTGGTCGGTTCTTCTTAGACTGTCAAGATGAGGTTTAATACTCAATTTCCTGGATTAGATGTAACAGTTTGAGTAAGGAGATTAACTTCTGCAATTTTTAGAAATTCTAAGGCTGTTTAGTTTTGGCAGAAAAATGCCTCCAGCATGTATTAGAATAAGGATCTCCTCCCTTTCCCTCCAGCTACATTTGATACTTGTTAATTGTGTATCTACAAGCAGATAACTGAAGTGTGAATGGCTGGTGTGTAGAAGACACCAACTGTTATCCTCTTTACTGGTGAGGACACAAATCACTGACTGTCAAGGACTTCTTTCTGAGCTGTCAGAAAGATCCCAGCAGTTCTGATCATGTCATTGCCTCTCCTTCTTTTGGCCACTTAATCCTTTCTCAATATAATTCTTCCCTTTGTATCTCTGATAATTTGACTAATTCAATTCTCCATATTTTGATTTTCTATTAAATGATTGCTGACTGTTTCCTCACTGCACCCTCTGCTTTTGGGTATGAGTTTTACAGTTAGTGCAGTCAGACCAGTTCTTAGAAAACTGCTTGTCTTCTTCCTTCAGTCTGTTCTTTGGATGAAGGATTTGCTGCTACAGTCATGGCCCTTGGATTTCTAACACTGGCTTGGCCGCTGATTCACCACCAGTTCTTCTCCATCTTGCATTGTTTACAGGAGAGAGAGGCTTTATGACATCTCCAGGTATTCCTGTCCATTAAGACCCTTTCAAGTTCCCTGAAGTATTGAGAAAATTTTCTCCCTGTTCTATTCTAAGGATCTGGCAATTTGGGGGAGTTTTGAAATCCCACTGCTTCCTCTTTTCTGCAGGTTGGAGGGAGTCCAAAACACAGGTGGGAAATGAGCGTGATCTATCAAAAGAGGCCTGTCCTTTTAACCACATCATAGAGAAACAGAGTTCAGTTTTACATTTTCCTGCCATCAGGAGTGCCCTCACGTCCATGACGTTCCCTCAGCAGCACATTCATTCGTTGGTATTAGCTTAGCACCAAACCAAGGGCTTTGTTCTCTGTCTCTTCAGTCTTTTCATTCACAGAGCTAAAATTATAGTTTTGTAACTATGAAAAGTCCCACGAGGTAGATTTTGCATGATTTACGGATATTAAATTGAGTGAGTTCAAATGCCTTCACCAGAGTAGCCACACCAGGTAAAGTTCTGAAGATATAATTCTGATTTCTCTGAATTTTCCAAGCTGCTTCCCCACAGCCATGATTCATGCCTACTTCACCTATCTAAGTCTTTGTTGGCTGCCATGTCTTTAGTATCTTATAACCTCACTTTTTCTTATTCAGTCTTCCTGTTATTTCATAGGGATATAACTCAGAGCAGTCACTGCCAAGGACATTCTGATTTTTATCTATCTCATTATAAAATTATATTTGTCCTATTTCTTTTTTCTTCTTATGCACACTTAATATAGAAACTAGTAGAAGAACCTTACAATTAGCAAGGTGAGATGATTAGGTTGGTTAAGGCTACAATAACCTATTATTTTGGTGATGGTTGAATGATGCTTTACTGTAGATGAGGAATATAGTATTTGTTCAAGCCAGGTGGAAGAAGTGGTCAAGCTCTGTTTAAAAAGAGCAAATTAATACAGCCTTTGGGCAGTCAACCCCTACAGCTAAAGTCATCTGTCATCAAGTAACATTGTGTTGTGTGGTTACAAGCCTTTGATCCAGATTGGATCTAAATGCAGGGAGTTTGGCATTTTTCAAATACTTGAGTGAATGAGGAAGAGAACTAGAGGTATAAGTCACAGAAGCTGATAGAAAAGGCAGAAAAACTAGATATTTAAAAAAGAACAGTCAGAGAAGCTATAGAAAGAAATCTAAGAGATGTTGGTGGCAGACTTAAAATCATAGCTTGGAATATTGGCAGCTGGTGTATGTCCAGGGTATTTTGTGTGTTCATGTGCATTAACAAGATTATCCCAAAGAAGGTCTATGTTACCCCATGGAGAAAAGCACCTAGGATCCCATTTATAAGGTATCTGCATGCATCAACAGAGTTATATTCAAAGAAGAACATACTTTAAAATATTACACATAATTTTGTCTGGATAATTATTTTTTTCCCTCTAATCCTACATAGCTTCAGTTGTGGTTAGACAGTTGCTGTTTTTCAACCCAAAT
Organism: Agelaius tricolor; assembly: GCF_023055355.1. Lineage (NCBI taxonomy): Eukaryota > Metazoa > Chordata > Aves > Passeriformes > Icteridae > Agelaius > Agelaius tricolor. The sequence goes on from NW_027269284.1 coordinate 6,253,393, forward strand.
TACTCCAGCATCATTGTGAATAATTCCCATGGGTGTTGGAAGTGTGTTGGAAGCTTTCCGGACAATGCTGCCCCAACTCTTCCCAGACATTGTCTGCTCCCAAGTGTCAGAGTAAGGTGCAGCAATGACTGAATGTGTTCATACTGCTCTCACAGAAAAGTGACCCAAAGTCTGCATTTGTTTGGGTCTGTAGGTGGTTTATGTTCCAACTTATGTTTTTACTCCACATTTTCAAACTGCTTCATGAACCCTGTGCAGGTCATGGACCCTGGGTGATTCTCACCTGCTCCAGATTAAAGAAACCAACACTGTAAACCAAAGATTACTATTATTAGCAACACGACTAATTAGTAACATATGTCATTTCCTTAGTGAGCCTTTCCAAGGGGGTTATAAATGTCCACAGAAGATGGCACACTATCAACCTACAGGGCTTCACATATTTTGTCTATGCATATATGATTATCACCATGCCTTTGGCATGATGTTGATTCTAAAATTATCCAGGCATTAAGGGGTATAAGGCATGGTAAGATGCAATCAGAGGGAGCAGAACCGGGGTAGTAGGAGAAGAGGCCAGGAAAGAGAGCAGGGAACATATTTCACATATCAGCATTCACTTGATCCAATTTAGGAATGAGCATCACCCCGCTGTGGTCATGGTCATACAGTATTTATAGAATGCCATCTCCTGCCTCACAGACATCTAATGGCAACTAAGCATTTACTCCAAGAGTAAATTTGAACCAGCTGGCCTTTGGGACCAATGGGATATTTTAGAGAAAATCAAACCAATTTGTTTACTTGTGTGATCACCTCCAAAACCAAGTGTTTAATCTTTTAGAGTCATTAATGGAAAGCTCATCAAAATCAATATTATTCCCTGGCTCAGGTCCAAAAAGGTACTTAAGTGAATACCAAACTTCATGTATGGAAATAATCCCACTGATGAGTGTTCCTGATGAATTGGGACTTTCATTTTAAAATACTTACCACTTTTTCACTCTATGGTGCCCGTCATAGCATTATTTAAATCACAATTTAAATTAGCATATACATTAAAAATACTGCTCTCTATTGCATCTACTCTATATAACCTTTAGAAGAAAAGGAGATTGTGATTGCATGCAGGTTTTTGTGAAAAGCAACTAGGTATGCATGTTAAAAATTAATCTTCAACAGCATCTGGAAACATAAGCCCATCAGATCTGCTAGGCAGGCTCACAGTCCAAGGAAGACATTTCATTTTCAAGCATCACATCACGTTGTTTCAGAACTGCCATTTTCCAAGAATTTTCAGCTCGTGAAAAGCTTCAGACAGCTATAGCTTCAGCACACTTCAAACCACAAACTAATTTCCAGTGAGAACATCAAGGCCATTTATCATATGCTAGAAATTCTGCTTTCACATATGGTCTGGTATTCCAGGAGCAGCCCAAGGTCTCTATTAAGGTCAGAGAGAGAGCCAGGTGGGACTAAGCATCTTTTATACCTTCTACAGCTAAGTTTAGCTTTTGGGATCATATTTGGGGACACCTGAGATGGAATTAACTGGGCAGTTTTCACCAGCATTGCTCTGCTTCCTGAGGAGGTGAATACCCATACCCTGTGCCATGGGACAGGGTGACCCAAGGCTCTGGCAGGACAGTGGCCTTTGCCTGCCAGCCTCTCATTCTGTGCCTTGCAGAGAGAACTGAACACCACCTTATGAAGGTGCTGAGCATGCAGCTCTTGTATTTTAGCATTACCTTTTCATACATACACATCTTGGCTAATATTTTTGTCTTGTTGTTCACCTCCTCCGCTGCTCAGCCACTGTTGGTCTAGGGTTGGTAGCAACACCCCTCCTGTAAGGGATGAGGACTGGCTGAAACACAGTCCCCATCCTGGCCCTCCCTTGCACTGGCTCTTCACCTGGCTCTGAGCACACCCCAGGAGCTGCTGCACAAATCAACACCAGTGCAGACCTGAAAAAAGTCTTCATTCTGCCCAAGTGCTGTTTTCCAGCTGTGGCACTTTCCTGGGAAAGCTCTGGTTTCTTGCAGCATGGATCCACGCAGGCAACAAAGAGCACATTTAGGCAAATGCTGTTTGAGAGACTGTGGTTTTGCTCTGCAAAGGAAAGCAGGAACTAAGGTCCATGCACTTCACAGAAGTTATCTCTGTCTTCTATTAATATCTGTTCTGTTGCTGTTGGATAAAAATATATTGCACTCTGAATATTAAGTGTACCCTCAACCAAACCCACAAATTTACAGGATAGTCATTGTGGATACAGATACGAGATTTTGTGGAGAGGGACTCCATAGAGAGAAAATGAACAAACCTACAAAACATAAAATACTAGAAGTACTTCTTATCCAATGCAGAATACCAAAATCCAATGCAAAGTAGGATGCCATGTGATGCCTTTGACTGAAAGAGGTAATCAATATGATGGGGTTTTTTTTTTTAATCTGGTGGAATTACACTGTCTATGCAATATCTGTGTCTACTCTTTAGGAATCTGGCTGGGGGAAATATAAATATAAGCACAGGCTAGAGGTTTCATACTCTCACATAAAATGTCTGGTATCTGGTATGGGAGACACAAGCACCAAAATATTCATGGTTACAGATTTCAAATTATGGTGCACCAAATTAAAATATTTCAAAATCATGAATCAGACTTCTCTAAAGCTTGTCTCAGCTTGTCTCAGTGTGACACTGAAAGTTTATGTGGAGGAAATCACCTATAATTGCCATTTTACAAGATTTACAAGAGTCTTTAATTTTAAGACTGACTTCAAAATAATGAGAAACAGAAAGAAGCATTCTTCCAATTTATCTTACCGTTCACAAACCATTGGGATATTTCAAATCTGAGTTTTAAATTTGTTTGTAACCCAGAGGACTAGAAACTTATTCTTTTGACTAAAATGTAACTTTCTCATGTAATCAGTTGCCCTGGAAGCAAGATCTTTAAGATAAATGCTGAATTCTATGAAGCTTCTGATAAGCTCCTAAGAATTGGAGTCACTAAATCAAAGAATACAAAATGTAATCACAGGGTCATAATATAGGGCCTGTGAGAAGGAATTGAGTGATGTTAGAAAATCAAAGAAACAACTTCATCTTGCAAAATGACAATTATGGGTGCTTTCATCCATACAAATTGTTCAAATGTCACAATGTTGCAACAAGCTTTTGAGATGTTGAGTACCTTAAAATGTCCTTCTCTGAAAATATTCTTATGGAGCAATTCCCCTTTGGAAAGAGTTCAGGTGACCACTGACAGACTTTTCAAGCCATTTGGGTGATTAAATTATGGATAATCATCATCCATCCATTTGTACAGAGGCTGTCCTCCAGATCAAGCACAGGAATCTCTCTGTTGTGGTGGTCTACACCTTTTCTGACAATTGCACCAGGAGTGCTGGTGGTTCTTTTTGCAAGCCTGCTGACTTTGTCATTCTCTGTTATTCTGCCCAAGAATGAAAAATTGAGATGGTAAAATAATTGGTGAGGTTTTCAGCAATCATTCCTGAAAGCTGAGGGACTGGCATGAAGGATGACTGAAATCTTTTGGTGTTTTGATGCCACACATAGAGGAGTGCTGACTATTTCAATTTGCACTGGACAGTCTACTCTTCCTCTCAAAGTATTTTCCAGACTTGAAGTTTAGCATGATTGGAGAGGCTAAATTCAGGCAGGCATTATTGAGTGGAAAATATATTCTGGTCATGTATCACTTTCTTTCCCAGTTAGTTCCACACATACTTAGCTGGTTTCATCATTCTAGTGTGCTGACAGCTCCTCACAGGAGTGAAATTATTTGTCTGATCTAGTGCCTGGGCTGATTAATTGGTTCACTATGCAAAATGGCCCTGCTGAGATCTGGGTTTATTGAGAAAGAAAAGGAGGCTCATTTTGTCCCTGTTTCTGCAGCAACTGATTTTTACAAACACTACTTATGGTGTTGGTAGAGAGATTCAGAATGGTTCCTGCATCATTCTTGTTGGAACCATTTCCTTGGATGTTTCCTGAACCAAAGTGAGTGAAAATGTTTCCCTGTGGATGTACCAAGGTGGATTGGAGCTGCAGATTCCCAGCAAAGTGCTGTTGAGAGTTTCTGGTGCTATATCTTCTGGCTGTCATTTCCCAAGGAGGTCTTTGGGGGTCTGGAGAAGGCCAAAAACCCTGCTGGTCTTCACAGGGTGAGCCCATCGCACTAAGTTGGTGGAAGAGGGGTTGCCTCTGTGAGATGAGTTGAATGCACTCAAGATTGAAGATAATTCCATCTGAAAGGGCCCCCAGGAGGTCTCTAGTCCAACCTTCTGCTCAAAGCAGGGCCAGCTATGAGGTCAACCCGTTCCTCTGCTGTCCTCATGACAAAAGAATTTCTCCTTTTTCCTGGTCTGAACCTCTCTGATATCAACTTGTACCTGCTGCATCTCATCCTCCTTGCATGCATGGCAAAAAGCATGGATGTAGTTCAGCTGAAAGCTGGCTTTGAAATGTACACAGAAGCATAAGGAGAGCAAGTAAATGTAATGCATAAGGGAGACATTCAGATATTCAGTATTTCTTTCTCTGTTTGCACATTACTATTAACTGTTTTGTTGGCTAAGGAATGATAAGGTGCTTTCTGTCAGAGACTCATAATAGGCTGAGGTGCAAACACCGAACAAAACCAGCATTTTCAAAAATCTGAACCTATTTGTCAAATACAGAAATACGCAAAAGTCATAACTGACATTCTAGAACTAATTGACTGTAGTTTGGAAGCAAAATACGACTTCTAGAGTTTGAAATATATAAGTGCTTTTCCTAAGCATACAATTTTTGAACTACAACAGCTATTATTCCTGGGAGGACCTCACACCTAACTCATTACCTTGCCATGTCTGAGGTCACTGAGCTGCTGACAGGACCTCCCTCTCTGTCTCTCTCTCTCTCACCAACCTTGTCCTGGTGAGTGGCTGCTCACTGCTCCTTATGGAAGCCCTGCTCTTGCTGCTGCCTAAAACAATCTGAAATTAAAAAATCTGATTTTCATATGCAAACATCATATTTTTTTAAAAAATCAGCTGTTTGTATCTAGTGAATCCAACCTGACTGGTCCCATGCTGTTGGGCAAGAAATCTTAGATTGAACTCAGAGAGACAGACTGGATGTTTGAAAAACACTTTGTTTTCTAAAAAATTTAGATCTGAGGATGAAATCTCCATCACTAAAGGGTTTTAGGTGTAGGTTTGACAGCTAACTGTCAGGAATGCATTAAGTTGCTTTTGTCCTGGCTTTGGATGAGGGGATGAACCCTTCTGGTATATTTCCTTTTGGTTATTCAGTCACTATGAGGCAGTGTCTACCTCTTATTTGGCTAAAAACAGAGACAAGGAGTGAGACTCCAAACTTGGGACCACAGTTCAGTGCCTGGAGCTAGGTGGGGTGAGCTCAGATTTTAGCTGCTCATCCTGAGCTCATTCCTTAGCAAGTTACTAAATCTGCCACTTGAATGACTTCTGGTAGGAACAAGAGAGATGGTGTCTGGTGACAGCCATTCATATTCAGCTCATGTTTGAACTTTTCTGGCTGCATCTCTGGATGATCCAGCTCACCAGCCTGTTTTATGGATGTCAGTCCTGCTCATTGGGATGCCTACATGGACCCCAGGCTGTAACTTTCAGCTCTATTATATGAATATATTGGAGAATAGGTGAAGGCAGGGGAGGAATAGGACATGATCATCAGCCTTAGGTTCTGCTTTCACTTCATTCTCTGCTAATTCAATAGTTTTCCAGTTGATCTCAGAGAGAGCAGACAGAGACCATGTTTAAGAAAAAGTCCTCTTGCTGATGTTTATGACAAAGTGGAACCTCTGGTGGTTAGCTGTACCCAACCTATGTAGTTCATCTCTCCACTGCAAAACAAATCTCAGCTGTTTGCAGAGGCCATTTTCATCATTCCCTTAGGACATAGAAGTGACAGGAAGGTTCCTGTTGTATGTGTCAGAAAGCAAACCCAGTTCCTCTGACAACACTTGATCAATCTTCAGAACTCCATATTGATGCTACCTGAAAAAGTGACATTGCTATTTATCAAATTTCTGCAGCCTGCATAACACAAATTGCTGGAAGACCTTAATACGTGAGGAAACCCATCTGAACCTATGGGGAAGCAATTTGTCTGAGATTTCTAATAGCAGGGAAGCTCTCAACTTTTGCCACTTTGCACTCACCTAATTACCTCACTTTGTGCACCTAATTAAATTGCAATGCTGTCATCAAGGGAATCCATGATATTTCCAAACAATTTTGTGGCAGCCACAGATAAGCCCTCTGTAGAAAAGACACAATCTGCTTTTTAATTGTTGTGTCCATTTTTCTCTATTCCTTTTCTGTATTCTCTTTCAAAAGAATCAGAAGTGAGGAGAAACAAAATTGAATGAAGGGCAGAAGAAATGCCAGGTACTCCTGAGACAGCATTGTGTAACACTGAATCCTAAAGAGATCATATGTACATGAAATGTAGGTTAAATTCCCTTCACCTTTCATTGCAGCAAACAGCTTTTGATTATTTAGCTTCCCTTTACATCTGATGGATTTGACCAGGGCATATGAATTTTCACATCATTTTTCCATCCTTCCAAGGATGGTTCCTGAGATTATGTTTTCTTGCCTGGCCAAAACATTTCAAGAACAACCTCCACTTCACATCTTCCAGGACACTTATGGACTCTTGTACTTGACTATAACATTGGGAGTGAGGAGTTTTGGGAACTATTTCTGTCTCTGGCACTAAACACTAGAGGAAGGACTCAACAAAAGGCTCTGACCTTTTAAAATAGAAAGTTAAACTCAAGTTTTCACCTAGACCTCCCCTGCTGAGAGAAGGAAGAGAAACATGCTTGTAGATGTATCATTCCACACCAAATAAACATGTTTAAGTTAAGTAACTCACCTTCAAGGTAAATACTGACTGTGGTAGTGCCTCTTTACTGCAGTGATATTCCATGTGGAATGGAGACAATAATGTTTGTTAGGTATGATATGAGGGCAACCATGAAATTTTAGCTGCTAATTTATGACATATATTTTTAAAATCCTGTTCAGGAAGCTGAATTGAATTTATTGCCATTTTTACTCAATAAAAGAAAAAGCAACAACCTGTGCAAAACTTTTCTCCAATGAGAGAGATTTCCAGAGGAAAACTGCAAGTACCTCTTCTGAGTCCAGACAGTGATTATTCATTTAAGTGGGGAGCAGGAGGATGGAGAACTCTTGTAACTTATGCACAGCTCTGTAGGCTGTTCATATTCACTCAAAGGTCTCAGTATTGCCTTGCTCCCATCCATTGGTGAGCATCAGGTGTTGTGGGTGGCAGTGTAGTTAATCCAAATGCAATGCTGTGTCACGCTCTCTGTGTCACTTCCCTTTTCCAATTTTCACTTTTTCAGCATTTTAATTCTGGTGCACTGATTTTGCTGCCCATGACAATGGCTTAATAAGTGTTTGTTCTGTCCTCTCAGCATTAGCCTGTATTTTTCTGTCTCTGCCACCTCTTTGCCTCTCACACCAATCTGCCTTTTTACTCTCGTCATACCTCTTAAGACAAGCTGGATGATAATAATTCCTGGCAGAACTGGACTCTTAAGTAATTTTCCCATGGGTTTGTATTAAATCTCCCATTCTTGGCTATCCTGAACATTTTGAGACAACATTTTAGCTCCTGGCTGGGCAGTGGTAAGTAAACACAGCATCAGTCTGCAATACTGTCCTTGCAGCTATCCATGATTAATCTCTTTCCATGCTAAGAATTGCCCATTTGTTCCTACTCTTTGCTCCTTATCTCTTCTCCAGTTTTTAATCCATGACAAGACTTTACCTTTCACCCCTGGCCAAGTTTCTCAATAGGCTCTTGTGCAGGACTTTATCAAAAGCCTTTTGAGAGCCCTTTGAGTCCTCCCTGCTCTGCAGCTTTGTTAACCCTTTCAAGGGATTCAAGTTGTAAAACAAGAACATGAGAGAAGGAAGATAATGGCTCACAGGCATTTTGCTGGATTGCACATCCATCATCATTTTTGTGTTTTCTTGGCCAAATGGATTCCAGTTGCAGGAGGGATGTGAATCTGCTTTTATATGAACCTGCTTTTCTTGGAGGCAGTCTGGCTGTTTGCTCCTTCACCACATTTTGGGAGGGAAAGGCCACTCAAGAGTTTATTTCAAATCACGGACTTATTTTGGTCTCTAGGTGTTCATGTCAAACTCTGAATTGACTGTTCGGGATCCCCAGTCTTGGAAACAGACTTGTATGTATCCTGTCATGCCAAGCGTGTATCCAGTCTAAAGGCACGATTTGGCTGTTTGAATGTGGCCCAGTGCCATTTCAGATGACAATGGGTAAGTGATTGTGTGCATCATGGAACAGCTATGTAGGCAGGTACCAAATGGGCACCATGGGAGATCTGGCAGTGCTGGACAGACAGCTGGAAGTGGGTATTTCTGCAGAGCCAGAGTACAAAACTTGCAGCTTGAGGTTGGGCAAGAGGCCTCCAGAGGTCCCTTACTCTACTCCATTTTCTTGCACATGCTCCAATATAGTCTTGGCAACACTTGGCACTCCCTGGCTCCTTGCCTTCCCTCCAAACCCTTCTGCAGAGGCGGCAGCAGCTCCCAGGCCTGCAGGGCCCTTCCCATTGTGCAACCTCAGCGGGTGACTGGTGGGGTTGGCAGAAACCAGGCCCTTTTCTCTGTTCAGAAGCTTCTATGTGCAGTGACTTGCCATTTTGCATAATCTTACCAAGCCCCTCCTGTACCCTGTTTCACCAGTGCAGTGTGTTCTTTACTGTTACCCTGTAGACATTCCACTGATACATCCTGTTTATTGTTGTCATTTCTCTGCTTCCTCTGAAGCAGGCCCCTGGTGAAATGTCCCCAGCCCCACATGAACTAATCCTGGTCAGATTAATGTCCAGTCCTCAGCCAGCCCTGAACAGGGCTACCCTTCCTGCATGTTTGTACTGCCTCTGGCTGGGCCTTTGGAAGCTTCACCTGACAAGATGTCCACTAAAAAAAAGCTGAAAACTCTCAAATCTACAGCACCACCACTTCAAAGCAAGCTGGGTGCATTTACTAACTCTCAGGGCATAACTGACTGATGTCTCTGGCTTTTGCTTTCCTTTTCACCTGCCATTTTGTCTGGATTAATATCATCACAGCTGGACTTCTGTTTTCACTTGATATTGTTATCACCATGAAACTGGCTGACAGAAGAGAATATAGGCAGTAAGAGACTCTTGGTAGGTCTCGCTTTGCTCGTGAGAACCATGACCATTTCCTTTCTCCCCTGCAGCTGTGATTCTTCTGCACTTGCTTCCTGCATCCATGCTCCTGGGAGTTCAGTCATACATGCTACAGAAGTATTCCTTTTGTGAAAAAAATACCAAAATTTTAAGTGCATCTAGACAGCATTTTGCTGGGTCCTTGGGGCAGGCAATGGAAATTTCACCATTTGCTTCCTTGGTTTTTTACTTGATTTATTTTTTATATCTACTCCTGCCTGTAATAGATACATTTAATAATAATTTTAAAAAGTATTTTGACTACAAATAAATATACAGTTTTGCTTTCTGTATCACTGTCACCTTACAATGAATATAGCAGGAGTTGCAGACCACATACTGAAATCTCTGGCTTTTGTGAGGCATCCCACAATTCCCATAAGTAAAAAACTTTTTAAAAAAGGAGAAATACAATAACATTTTTCAGTCACTACCTGTAATCCTTAGGGGCATCAAAAGACTCTGGAGGGATCTGCTATATATACTGAAGACTCTGAAGAAATACTGTCATCAAGAAATCAATTCGCAGCTCGTAAACAAGCAGATAAAAGTTCACAAAGGAACACTTTCAACAGGGATATATGACAGTCCTACAAAGACAGCTACCTCTCCTGAGGCAGCTGCATTAAGAAAGCTTTAACCCTTCAGGCAGTGATCAGAAAACCCAGGCAGTCTTTGGACATGTTTTTGTTAACCATTTTGTCTGCTTAGAAAGCAAACACCATAAACGTATTTCTTGGGAGAGAGCCAAGGGCTTGCTGAGGACAATGATTTTTATCCCAAAGCTCTTGTTCAGGACTCAAACACTGATGTTGTGTAAACACCATTTAAAGTTGCCACAACAAAAACCCTGACAACTAGAGACAACATAGTATAATATAATATTCTATGATATAATTGCAATGTAACAGCAACAATAATATAAATGCAATGTAATGCCCTTCTGTTGGGAAGAAGGCAAGATGTTCAAATCAGTGATGTCACTGCTCATTCCAGGTTGATTCCCTGAAGAAGAGCAAATCTATTATCACCAGAGCACAGGGAAATGCCCTCTACAACGTGACCTCCTTGTTCCTTTCACCTTTTGTCAGAGTTTGACAGCTTTTTATTAAATGTTGGCACTTAGCTAAATTCATGTTACAGCTGCCTTGCCTTTCTGAAACACTGCTGCTGACCAGGGGGACAGCAGGTCATCGATTTTGCAAAATACCAGAATTTTTGGTAGGATTTTTTTACAGGAAGTTTTCTGACAGTTGTAAAAACAAATTGTTCTGATTATGTTCTGTATTAACTTTCCTAACAGAATCAAAAGGGTTGATCTGAAGGAGAAGATTTGGAAGACTGGAAATACACTTGCATACCACAGCTTCTTAAAGCCAAGAAAGAATTAAACAACAAGGTATGAAACCTATAATGCTGTACTTACCCTGGCCAGTGAAGGATTAGGAAAAAAGTAGATAACATTTCCTGGAAGGGGAAAGGTTTTATACACAATGGGGAAACCAACCATCATTTCCTTAAATGTCAGCAGAGTGAATAATCACATAAAATAAAACTAAAAAACCCCAAACTCTTCTGCACCTGAAAAAATAGAATACTGCTGTGGGATTCCTGCAGGAACCATATGACTTAGGGTTAAATCTGAGTAAATCAGATTTTGCTCAGCTCAGCTTCAGAGCATCCAAAGAAAAAATGTGCTGCTTTTTTTTTTCCATAAAAACACAGATTTTCTTCTATTTAATTTTGAGACTGACAAAAGGGGAAGATTGTATGAGTCAGAAGTAAATTGCTCTCATATGAAATAATTTTTGTTAATCTCACTCACCTCAACTGTTTTCATTTGGCTTTCTTAAGTGTAGCACAGGGAAACCTTATCTAACCTTGATGCTCTGGTGTCCCAGGGATTATATATCAAGCTCATTTTAAATCACAGATTTAACACATCATGTGTTATCTTTCAGCACCTGATAAATGTTATGGTTTTCCTAATGAACTTGCAGAACTGGAACCACCAAGCCATTGGTTGTCCAACTGTTGTTTGACTATGTGGCATTAAAGGCTGAATATTTTATTAACAAAAGGAAAACCACCCTTAAATTAAAATAAAATCCTCTACCCAAAAGCCCAGCTGCATAATGCTCAACCTCAAATCCAATTTGTGCTTCTAGCTGGCTTTAGAATACACAAATTGGGTAGTTTTAACAACTAAAAGGGTTTTCTAGTGACATACCAAAGATGGATCAGATTCAATCACCTGCTACAATCCAAGGATGTCTTTTTAAGAGGAAAATAATTATAGCAAGAGAGTTTCAGAAGCTAAAATTATTAAATGCTGAACCTGAGTGGAAATAACCCTAGAACTGTGGACACAGTGGTTGGAAGGGAGCTCTGGAGGCCTCTTGCCCAACCTCCTGCTCAAAGACAGACAACTGACAGCTCTAGATTAGGTCAGATGTGGCTTTGCTACCCAGATTTTGAAAATCTACAAAGACAGAGGCTGAGCTCCCTCTCTTCAACCTGTTTCAGTGCTGCACTACATTTCTCATGAAATTATGTTTTTCCTGCTGCCCTTCCCAAGCTGCAGACTGCCCATTCCCCTCTCTCACTGCCCTGTGCTCCTGAGAAGGTTTTGTTTCCATCATTTATCATTTATCATGTCTATCAAGGAGTTGTGAACAGCTGCTGAATTTCTCCTTTCACTCTCTTTTTCCAGACTAAATGAGCCCACAAGGGCAGGAGGTCCCTGACCATGTTACTAGAAATGTGTTTTGGCACTGGGGACCTAAAGAGGTTCCCATTTGGAATGCAGCAGGCAATACTGGTTTAAGTCATGGGCAGAAGAAGATCTCATAGTCCTTTGGAGACCTGCCCAGGATGAAAACCTCCCACAGACCAAAAAAATTGCACAGCCTTTTCTGCAGAGCAGGAATGAGGTTGCTTAATAGAGAAGGGGAAGAGGAGGGTTTGACAAGGCCATCTCCTCAGGAGAAATTGCCTCCTGCCAAAACTTTCATTTCTGTGAAAGCATTTCAGCCCAATTAGCTTGTAATTTAATCTCCTGTGTTTCATCTCAGGGTGTTTCAGCTGCTTGGGTTTTATTTGCACATACATGGTTTGTAGTTCGAGTGATGCCAGCTCTCTCTCTCTCTGAGAGGACTGAGAACCAGCTGAACATTAGTCTGGTGTAGGCAGGCACCTGCAGCACAATAAATGCATCCCCTGATTTTCTATAACTCCCTCTTTCATTCCCTGCTCTTTCCTCTTTTCTCACTAATTTTTCTGCATTTCTTTTCCTTTTTTTTTTTTTTCCTGGCTCTGTGCTCCTCTTTTAAAACAAGCACCTCTTTTTCCATTCTTGGTTCCTTTCCCCATCCTCTCTGCTCCCTTCCTCCACAGCTGTGCATCAAGTCTTGGTGCCAACATTTGAGCCAGTGTGCGAACCCGTGCAGCTTCACATCCCAACTGCACTTGTGAGCCACAGGAAAAACTCCCACTCTCTGCAGCAAGCCTGTCAAGCTGAGGTGGATTTATAAGGAAGGTCTATGAGAGCAAATGACAGAAAGCACTTGCTACATGTGTACAAAACATCACAGCAAGGGGAGGGCAGCCAGCTCTCCGTGTTCCTGGGGACGTGCTCTCTGTCTCAGCCATGGTGGTATTTGTAGATTGCAGCACATTTGTCCATAATTTACACATGTCAGGCAGCCTGACTGGGGCAGCCAATCTTACCAGGCAAGCAGATGCCCAGAAATCCTGACATACCCATGGAGCATGGGAACATCTGTGCTGTAGGGTCAGAGCACTCAGATGAAGGTTCCAGTAAGCCACGTGGGACCTGGGCTGTGGCAGTAACATCAGCTACTGCATGACCCCAGCGTGGAGGGTCTGGAGGGCACATCCCAGAGCTCCTACAGCCTTTTGCAGCTATAACAAGCAGACAGTGCCAGGGCAAAAAAGGAGACTGAGGAGATTTTGTCTGTGCCAGAGGCTTGTCTTGTTACTGTGGATGTCACTGCATTTTTCGTGCCTGGATTTGCTACTCTGCATGGAGATTGTGTTCCCTTTCTGCTTCTCTATTTAGATGATCAACAGTGATGCTGAGAATTTCTTGGTGTCCCTTATCCCAGAGGGATAATCTTCATAATCTTCAATTGCACATCCCCAGAGTGATGAGGGAAACCTGCAGCACAGTATGGAAGTACATGACATTTCTTATTTTTTCTGGACTGAAAATAAGCAGGTTTATTCATACAGATCTGAGGTTTTTTAACCATTGTGGAGGAAGAAACATGTCCTGAGTCTAAATTTCACCAAGTCCCAAGTAATTGACACTCAACAGAAGCAACATGGTACCAAAGCCTCAGGATTGCTCTCAGAGTCAGTGGCACTCACTCTTCCTGCTCTGGTGTCCTGGCACCAGCAGCTCCTGTGCTGCAGGATCCTCACTGCCCTCTCAGTCCCTGCACAAAGCACTCTCCCATCTCTAAAACCAGAAGGTCACAAAGGAGTCTTCATTCCCATCCTGTTCTCAGTTTTGACTGAAACTTTCAGATGTGGGGATTAGGATATGAAAATTCCAGTACTGACACTGATATCACATTTACAGGATCTAAGGCAGGGCCAGTCTGCAAGGCACTGAGACATATTTACCCAATAGCGACAGCAAAGCAGAGGAATCAATACATTGTTACCCTGTGGCTTCCTGAGAAGAGTCATGATAGTAATGGTGACATCCTGACAACCACTTCTGTGACAATACACCAGTTACATAAGCTCCCACCTACAGAGAGGAAAGGAAACGTCTGGGAAAAGCCCAAGGAGAGCAGATTTCTACCTTCTCCCTACAGGAAGGGGAGAAGGGGAACCAGGCAGCTAGGAGTAAAACTTCACCATACAGCTGACAACACACAAGGAGCAATGCCCACCCCAAACTTCCTAAATCCAGCAGCTTTGATGATCACAGTGGCTGTCACTGGAGAAGGTGGGAGACAGACCATGGCAAGGGCTAGGGGACACTGTTTCAGCCTTGCCAAGTGTTGTCACAGGCCATGTGTATCTCATGCTGTCAACACAAATCCAGTGCATTACAAGGCTCTGGGTTAGACACATGTCCAGGACAAAGAGAGACTGATCAGGTCATCTGATGCTGATGCCTCTTCTGTGATCTCATTACTGGCATCTGTCAACACCATACTCTGGGAAGTCCCTCACTGATTAAAGGTCTCCACTCCCATCATCCTTCCCAGGCCAGATGTGGGGAATCCAGCCTCCCCAGACTGGTTTCCTTGTTTAGTCTTACTGCAGTGGAAGAGGCTTTTCCTCCTCAAGGGAGCACTGAAGGGAGCCTGGGTGGCTCTCCTTAGGTTGAGGAGCAGCCAGCAACTCCTAAACCAGAGAGAGCTAAAAAAAATGGCATCTCCAGTTGGAGACAAGCATTTATGTTTTCTTACCTGGGCCTCACAGACAGGTAGGATGCTCTGCCACTGACATGTAGGGTCCAAGTCTGATCCAGCTAAAATTCTCTTTTAGCTGGCTTAAAGAAAATGTTGTATTTATTATAGATATAGCTATAGCTGTTTTTATTGTAGATGAAAAGTTATGTGTAACTTTGCCAATGTGGAAAAGTAAACATGGCTTTGTCCAATTTTTTCTCTCTGCTTTTAATATTCAGCCTTTTTTATTCTCTGACTCTTGGAAGAAGAGGGACTGGTTGTCCTGCATTGTGTCTCCAGCGTTTCGTGATGGCATCCTCTGTAGCATATTTGGGTCTCCTTGGAGGAAAAGTATCACATGAAGGAAACCACCTCAGACAGGGCTTTCAGAAAGATAGATGTGCCACTCTTAACAATGTCATATTAATAAATAGTCCCTTCCCTTCCTAGTCCCAGGGAAGAGCTCTTTCCTAGATGGGAAAGCAGCTTTCTGTGTCACAAGCAGAAGATCCGAAATTAGCTGAGGGGTTTGAAGTCTTTGCCAGCAGTGCTCAAGCAGCATTACCTCCTGGCAGGGTGCCTGGGCCCTCCCTGTCCCTGCTGGAGAGCCACAGCTGGCAGGGGCTGTAAACCCTTGAGGCCATCCTCCAATCCCCCCACCACCATGGGAAGTGATGGGGGGCCTTGGCTGGAGAGGTGGGCCAGTGTAAACCTCCTCAGGTTCAGCAAAGCAAAGTGCAGGGTCTTGCATCTGGGTCATGGGAATTCAAAGCTGATAAAGGACTGGAGCAGCTCCCCTGCAAAGACAGGCTGAGAAAGTTGGGGCTGTTCAGCTTGGAGAAGAGGAGATCTCATAGGAAACTTCCAGTACCTGAACAAGGCCTGCAGGGAAGCCAGAGAGGGACTTTTCATCAGAAACTGTAGTGATAGGACAAGGAGTAATGGATAAAAATTGAAAGAGGGGAAATTTAGGTTAGATATTAGGAGGAAACCACTTAACATTCTATGATTCTGTGTCCTCAGTCAAAGCCAAACCTGCCCAAGGAGCCCTGTGGAAAAAAGTTAAGCCACAACAGCTCGAGGAGCCCACAGAAATGCCAGGCCCCAGGAGGCTACACCAGAGCTACACATTCCTGCTGCAGTCAGAGAAACCCCAGAGGAGAATCAGGTCTGTGCTGCAATATGTGCTTTAGAGATGCAGTCCAGGGAATTTGTCATCCCAAAGACTTTAGCATTCAGGAGGAACTTATAAGTACTGCTGGGATCTCAACTTAACTTGATTCTTTTTTTAAGGATGAGGATTCTCCACAAGAAACATAACTTGAGTCACTGAGTACATCCTCAACAGCAACTAGAGATTGAAGGAGCAGTGGGAATACCTTTGTTTCTCCCCTTGCAGAGATATGGTTGGGATCTTTGCTCTTCAGCTTCCTTGGCTCAGTCACTGTTCCTGTCCCCTTCTGGGACTCTCTCCATGACTCTTGTGCCTGGCAGGACACAGGGCCTGACTGCCATGCACAGACTTCCTCCTTGCCTTGTCTCCTGTTCACTGTTCAATAATGCTAAATATTAACTCATCCCAGGAACTGATTTCATTCCATGCTTGACTTCACATCTCAGACCCAGGAGAAGCTCTGCAGGTCTCGAAGCTCATCAGAAATCCATGATCCTTTCAGATGCCTAATAAGAATGACTGCCTCTGTCTTGTTCCCTGACCAGACATTTTCCTCATGCACCAAAGTTAAATGCTCCCTCTAAAATACATCTTTATGAAATAAACTTCCAAGTGCCACTAACTCCTCTGTGCTTCTGGTTCCCCCAGCCTTGCTGTCCTCCTCTGATGTCTCCTCCTGCCACAATTGCTGCCACAGTCAGAGCAGGCTGGTGGAGGTGTTGGCCTGACACTGCTGGGCAGGCAGGTGGGCTGACACAGACACTTCTTAGCCCCACTCCTGGCTCCCTTTTCCACACTCATCACAGTGACAGGTTGATCTGGTGTGGGTGGGCTGGGAGACAGCAGCACAGATGGGAGACCCAGACAGCCCATTCAGGAGCACAGCAGTAGGGCAAGAAGCAAGAAGATTCCTGAAGAGTGTTGAAACTGCAGGGGAACTGCAACCACAACTGGGAAATACAAGTGAACTTGCATAAATCACTCCACACGCCACATTTATTCCTCTAGTGCTCACAGAAATGGCAGAGCCTAGCTACCCTTTGGAGTTTATTGGATTGCTGCTGGGCTAACAAGATTCATGGGGAAATTAAAAATTGATCAGATGAGCTAAAAACATTGTGTTCTGCTGGAAAAAAAAGTTGGCTTTGAGTAATTTTGCAAGTTGGAAAAGTATTTTTTAAACCACACTTGACATTGTTGAACACATATTGTTTTGCAGCTGGAGTGGGGTGACAGGCAATTGCTGCATTCTTGAAATGGAAGTGAAACATTTCAGTTGCACATACTGGAATCTTTCTTCAGGTTTACAGCTGGAAAACACTTTGGTGATTGTGGCTTTTCATGGCAACTCATAACGGATTTATTATTCTTTTCTTTGACACCCTAACAAATTTCTCAGGGAGAGAAAACCACACTCTGCTGAGCTCTGGCTACACACACTTGAGGGCCAGGCATTGTTCTGCAGGGAAGGCTGTAGTGTGTGCAGCTAAAACAAGGGCTGCCCAAAGCCCAGTTGTGCAGCTGCCTGTTTAACCCAAACAGTCACAATAACAGTCAATAATCAGATCAACTGGAGCTGCTCCAGTCTCAAACAATGACATCTTGGAGTCTGGGTACAAGTGACCCCAGCAGGCAGTGCCTACCTGCACCAGGGTCTGGTTTTGCAAAGCAGAGCCAGCATGGGCCCCACGCAGCTGCCCATGCAGAGGCACAGAGCACCACTGAGGGTGCTCTGCAGGTACTGGACCATCTGTAGGGGAGTGGTGGCTGTGACAGGGGGCTTGGGGCAGGTTCCTCCCCATACAGAGCAGCTGGAAACCAGGTAGGCTGTGAAATGGCCTTACCTTCCTCTGTTTAGGCAAGATCACTATACGGTCCTCATCTGCTTAAAGAGAACATATTCTCTACCCAAATGTTACTGGGAGAATGAGATCATGGCTGTGTTCATACTCCTGCTTGTAGAGCTTCTCCCCACTGCTGAGGCAGTCAGGTCTGGAGGGTGGATCCCAGCCCTTTCCTGACATTAAGCCCCGTGATTAAACTGGACACTTAATGTAAGACCTCTAAATTCAGACCAAAGTTCTTGCAGGGCCCCAGCACCTCGACATTCTAGCAGCAGAATTCAGTGGCTGACAACTTGATCTCCCCCACACAATGAGCCAAGGCTGGCTCAGGAGGAGAGGCAAAGATTTGCAAAGTGCCTTGGGCTGAGAAGCACCAGCAGTCTTGGAACATCCCCTGCAATGGCCACCTGCCCCTGGGCTGAGGAGGTGGATGTCCCTGCAGGAAGCAGTACCCAGCATGATATTTACAAGGATTTACAACCAGAATTTACAACAGAAATTGCTTCTGGTAGAAAAAACTGAGCATTATTAGCAGTACAGTAAAATATTCTGGCAGTCTCTGAGGATCAGAGCAGGGCACAAGGGAGGCAGGGTGCTGGGTCCTTCAAACAGGTCCTTTTCTGTGAGGAGAATTGGTTTTTAAAATTGAGGCACTGACTTGCATTTGTGTCTGGACTTTAGCTGGTCAGAGTGACCCTGAGATGCGTTAGAAAGTCTCTTTTCCCAGCCTGGCGCTCAAAGAAGGAGTCAGAGCTCTTCAGTTCTTGGTCTCAAGGTTGTTTATTGTATCTTATCTATAAATTCTTTCTCCTGTCCAGCTGAGGTCTGCTCAGCAGGACAGTCCAAGGCACTCTGCCTGCCCCAGGGTGGTGTTATCTTTTTATACTAAAAACTACCTGTACATTATTTACAATTACTTTCCAATACCTATCACCTATGTTAGACAGTGAGCTTCTACTCTAAACCAATCTAAAAGTGCCAACATCACAGCAGAAGATGGAGGCCAAGAAGAAGAAGGAGAAAGGCTGGACATGCCCAGATTCCTCCATCTTTCCCCCTGAGCCCCCATTCTAAAAACCCAAAAAAATCTATTTTTTTTCACCCTGTGATAAATTCACTATCATTCTACTTAAACTATCATGGCTTGCAGATCTTCATATAAAGTTGGTAACTTGCTCCATGGGTCATAATCAAAACCACAGGCGTCTTGGGCTCTGTGCCAGGGTCTCTGAGCCCCCTGGCAGGGGTCTTGGCAGTCCAGGACAGCCAGAGGGGTGTCCTGAATTCCAACATATTTGCTCTCATCTGAGTGACTTGCTGGAGTGGGTCAGTTTTGGTTTGATCTGCTGGAAGGGCCAGGCAGGCTGGGACAAGCTCTGTTCAGTCTTACTCATCTGGCATCTCTCTATCGTGCTTCTCTCCTGGCCGGACCAGCTGTTCCCTACAATCAGCCCCTCTGAGATAGCAGAACGAGCCAAACGTGCTGTTCCCAGTGTGTCCCTCCAGCCTACAAAGTGCCTCATGCCTGCCACAAGTGATGGAGGGAAGTCCCTGAGCAGGATGTGGATTCCCCTTGGGGCCTCTGAGACATGCAGGGAATTATTGAAAGCAGAAATGAAGTGAAACTTCTCAAAACTTGTCCTCAACACAGGGGACCCAGAGGGGCTTCAGTGTAGATCCAACCATAAGGAACCCAAACCTCACCTTGGTATGGATGTGGTGTCTGGGGGTTGACTTGCCTTCTGTCCTTCTCCTGTCCTCCTTTTCCCAGAAGGACATCTGGCCCAGGTGGCCTTCTGTGACAGCACACCAGTTATATAAGCTCCCACCTGCAGAGAGGAAAGGAAACCTGTGGGAAAAGCCCAAGGTGGACAGATTTCTACCTTTTCCCTACAGGAAGGGGAGGAAAAGTGTATCCAGGCATGTTCCCTCAGAAAGATGTACTACCCAGCCCAGGCTGCCTTGCTCCAGGAATGTTGCACAGGCTTTTGCACTGAGCAAAGACAAAGCAAAAGCCTTGAAGATTCTGCTCCATTTCCTTCCCTGTCCCCAGCACCAAAGCAGCCAAAACCACCAGCAAGTTCAAAACCAAGGACACAGGTTCAGGTTGTGTCCTTTCCTTAGAAGCCTCCTGAAGAAGTTGGGACATGGTACTGCCACTGGGAACCAAGGCAGACACACACTGCCAAACACAATGGTTGCAACAAGGAGATGAATCTCTGGGTTTCAGAAGGGTCTTGGCTTGTTTTGTCTAGAAAAGGAAGCTAAAATGCCAAAAGAGGATAATCATCCCACATGGAAAAGGTTGCTGTAGAGCTGGAGATGGTCAGACATTGTCCCTCAGCTCCTGACAGGAGAACAGATAATATCCAGCAAAAGTGGCTCGAGTTAGACAAGTAACTAAAAGGAGACAGACACCAGACAATAAAAACAGAGATGAAAGTACTGAAGAAAGCTTCAGACTCCCCATCTAGAAAGGTTCATAATGACAGATCAGACTAACTTTGCCTAGAATAATATGGAAACACACTGTGCTTGATGAAGGAAATCTTCATAAACTCTGGCCCCATCTCAACCAGAAATGCTGTTTCAGAGGCTGAAGATGGACAAACAGATGAACAAAAATAAAAAATAAAGCTACTTGGAGAAATCACTGCCCAGAAGAGCAGGCCTTTCTATGAAATATGACATCCCATCATTTTTTTCTTTGCTTACTTCCCATCTCCTGTATTGCAGTTATGTGTATTTGTCAGCCACTCACCCTGTCTTTCTATCCTCCCCCCTTTCCCCAGTCCTGGCCATGCTTTCCCCCAGGGCTGCTACATATTTAATAGGTATTTTTAGTACATGCATCACTATGGCATCTCCTCCCACCTAACGAAGCTGAAGTCAGTACCTGGTCATGCTGTGATGTGAACCTGTAGTTCCCAAGAGTGGGGGAATGAGCTGCTGAGCTGCACATTCCAAATGACACAATTTACTAAAACTTCAGGGCTAGACTGATTTATGGATGCTTCCTGAAGCCTGCAGGTATGGCAGTGACCTTGTGCTGATAGCAAAGGCCAGCTGATCTTTCAAGGTGCTCACACTCAAAACAGGTGGATGAAATCCATCCTCACCCCAGCAGAATAGCTGTAAGCACTGAGCCTGTTTCAAAGTGGCATCCAGTAGCCAAGGGCTGAACCAGCTGAAAAGGTCAATAGCATATCAGCCAGAACAGCTGGATTTAATAGAAAATGAGTCAAGATGATACATAGCTGGCATTGCAGAAATAACAGATGTCATCTGGGCCAGTTGTACCAGCGTGTTGATGTGCTAAAACAACTGAAAAGAGACTCACATGACCACAGCAAATCACCCTCTTCCCAGCCACTGAAACTGAGATGACCCACAGATGTTGCACACAGATTTTCTGGAGACCAGGTTTCTGCACATGGCAGATACAAGGCAGATCCCATGGCAAAGCATGGTCTTGAGAAGGACTCTTTGCAAGGAGGGATACAGAGATGGAGCAGATTGCAAGGTAACAGATATCACCCACAATATTAACTTACATTAGGACTCAAGTTTTCAGTCCCAGGCAATACTGCTGCCATCCTGGATGAGGCATACCCAAACCCCACATTTTCCATTTCACCTTCTCTGCTATAGTTGAAGAGATGGTGATGTTTGCAAATTTAAAAATAATAATAGTCATAAAAAGCAGCTGCTTAGCTCAGAGCATCTTTTATTGTCCAAATTACACGGGGCTCATGGGGGCAAGGTGAGGAAAGCAGGTTGCAGGGAGTGAGGCTGAGAAGCCAGTAAGTCTTTCTGGGGGCCCTGCGATGCTGCACCTCGCTCCCAGAGCTGTAAAAAAAGGATTAAGTTCACAAATTTAGAAAGAAAAAGAAGGCTAAAATAGGAGTCTAAAATAAGAATCAGAATCCCTCTGGTAAATTGCTGAGTTCGCTCCCTGCTGTAGAGAGCCAGTGGTGTCGGGGGGAGTGAGCTATTTTCTGGAGATGTACTGGAAATAGCACGGGGTAGTCAGGGAACAGCAGAGGGTGAGCAGCAGCAAGGGAACTTGTGGACACTCAAAAGTTTTCCCACCAGGTAGGGGCACCCCAGAGTACAGCAGGAGGATACAGCAGGGACGAGGTGGAGTGGGATGGGATGGGATGGGATGGGATGGGATGGGATGGGATGGGATGGGATGGGATGAGGAAGGCTGTTCACTCAGTGCTGCTGATTCAAGGCTCTAATCCTCAGCAACCACAAGGCACTGAGCCTTGGTGTGCCACACGTGGAGTGAGTGCACGGCTGAGTGCAGGGCATGCTGACCCAAAGGCATAGGGCTTCTTGCAGCCCTGTGACTTATGGCACTATCCCAGCACCACATCCCAGCTGCTCTGGCCCCCCAGCATGCAGGCAGTGATGAGCAGAGAGTTGTCTGACAAAGCAATTACTGCCAGGCCCAACATGCCACTGCCAGGGCAGAAATTGAATTTTGAAGCAGTCAGCAGCACTCCCCAGGGAGCACCAGCAGGTGGATGGGGGACAGCAAGGAAGGAGGTTTTTCTTACCAAGCTTCAGTCCTCACTTGGACATGCTGAAATTAGACACTAAGCCTTGAAGTCAAACCCTCTGATCTTCCCTTTTGTGTTCAGCACAGCTCTTGATTTTCCCTTATAAAACCTGTTTGTTGTAGCCACTCAAGATACCTCATTGGTATCTGAATAATTTGTCCTGAATTTTGAGATGATTCTGTCTCTTGCAGAGGGCATGATGGGAAGGTGATGGACATCAGGAAAATCAGAAAAAGCCATGGAGGAGACTGGGGCTAAGAAATTAGGTGAAGTAAAACCAGCCATGTGGTGCAAAGGGATCACAGAAGAAAAAAGCCTCAAAGCTAATTCCTTGGTCATTGTTAAACCCAGGAAATCATCACCAAACCCTAGGGGTTTGTACTGCTACTTTTTTTCCTCGCAGGAGCAGCAGACTGGCACGTAGAGCACTACCTTGTAAATGAGTAACCACTCTTATGGAGGTGTTTACAATAGAGGCACATGAAGAAGTGGTGGTTGTTAGAAGGGCTTTGATGAAATCACATGAAGCTGATGAGTTCAAGCCTTGTGCCTGTCTGGATGAGAACACCAGGAGGGAGAATATCCATGGGAAAGCCCCTCTGCATCTCAAAGAAGGAGGGAGTAAAGGGGAGGGAGGGAAGGAAGCCTGGAGGCACAGTTTCTGTGCTGCACCCGTTCCTATGGGTGGGAGGTTATGCGTGGTGCTTGTCCCAGTGATGCATTGTAAAGATCCTTAGGGCAGACCTTTTCTGGACTTTCAGTGCTTCCCACTGAGCATTCCCAAGCCCTGGTCCCTGGTTGTTCCCATATGGTCAAGTATGGGAAATTAAATCCCTGACTGTCTCACCTGCTCTCAGGTGTTTCCAAGGAGCAGCAGGGGCTGTAAGGAGCTGAGCCCATGCCAGGTCCCAGAGCCACATTAGGACTGGGCAGGTTTATCTGCAATTCCAGGGGCCTGTCCCTGAGTGCACCCTCCCTGAGAGCACTCTCCTAGAGAAGCTGCAGGCTTTGGGCCTCAGAAGTGAGATGGAGCCAGGGCTGCCATGGGGCAGTGTCACACAGTGCTCCACTGCACAGGCACTGTCCTGTCTTCTCCCTGAGACCCGAGGCACAGCCTGCAGCCTCAGCCAACCTGATTTATTTAACCCTGAGGCACTGGCCACTTGCTCGGGATACAGATGAGGTGATTGAAGATGGTTTATTGCAAAATCAGCCCCATGGAAGGGTGAGACCGTAAGGTTGTTCCATCCACTGAAGCAGGGAGGACAGGAGTGGCTCTCCCATGTCCCTTTGCTTTCCTAAGGACCCCTCACTGTGCACATGAGCTCTTGTTCACTCACTTGCAGGGGCGGGGGAAGAGGCGCCTCAGGCGAGGTCCCCGTCCCTGGGGTGGCGGTGACAGTGACAGTGACAGTGCCAGTGACAGTGACAGTGCCGTGTAGTACTCGGGAGGGCCACTGGAGGTCTGCGTGCATTCGCTGTCTCCTGTTCCCCGCAGAGCGCGGGATGAGCCCCGCTCGCTGTTCCTCAGCCCGGCCCGCACAGTGCGCGCAGCCCCCGGGCCAGCCCCGTCCCCCGGGGCGGCTCCGCTCCATCCAAGCGTCCCAGGGCAGCCTTGGGCTCCCTCTGGCTCCACGGTGGGGCAAAAATCCAAGAGCAGAACTCGAACGTGGGGAGATTAGCTCGTCTGGCTGCTCTCCACGCAGGAGGCACTTCGGGCAGCTGAAGCTGCACCGGTTCTCTGTTTCCCAAGGAACTTGCACCTTTCCCGAGTTCGGAGTGAATTCATCCTCGGGCCAGACCAGCACGAAGCTCTCTACCTTCGGGACAAGAAAACCTTTCTTTCCCTGGCTGGTGCCATTGACTGGGTGATTTTGGTATTCTCACAGCAATGCTCCTTTTTTTCCAGGGTCACAGGCTGCTATTTTCTGAAGACAGCTGCTGTCATCCAGCCCCTGCAGCTCCAGCCCTGCACCTCTTGCCTGTATCCATCATTGCTTCCCTGGCCCCCGCTGCATCTATTGCCCTGATTTTGTTTTTAGTCAAGTTCAAATTCATTTGTGAGCTTCAGGATAATGGCATGAGTGTGTGTTTGCACAGTGGTTTCATTCTAGGAAGGTGCTCACCCACTTTCCCAGCTGGACAAACAGACAGGCAGAGCAGCTGTCTGACACAGAGGGAGCAGCTCAGCGCCCACACTGAGGATGCAGGATCACAGGTGACTCAGGGCTGGCTCACTTGGGCTGTGTTTGAGCCCAGTTTTATTCACCCACAATGGCAGGATGGCATCTTCCCTGCCCTGGCCTCTGCAGGGTGCCAGGCTGTGCTCATGGCTCTGGGCTGTGGTGCCATGGGAAGGCACTGTATTTTTTGAATTTGCCCAGTGCATTCAACATAACAACCTCACCACAATGAAAATGCCACCAGATCTTTCAAACTTCACAAGCTTTTAGGACTTCAGTTTTAAAGGAAATAGAGCACACAAGGATCAAAACATCCCCACTGCAGCAAAATCAGAGCAGAACACACAGAAAACCAAACTGGACTTCTCAGGAGAGCCTAGGCTGAAGCTGCTCTAGCTTCATCTACACAAGGAAAATGGGGACTCCTGGTTCTCTGGGCAGGTCTGCATCTAACATTGGAAACCAGTGTGTGAAACAGATGTATGGCTGTGTCCTCCTCCAGCAGGTCTATTCTCCTGCCCCAACAGTGAATTTGGGGTGGAACCTTCCTTGAGCAGATGTCCAGAATGCCCTTTGCAGGGGCACATGTGATCCCTGCTGCCTGTGGCCAGCTCAGAGTTTGCCCAGGGCTTCCCCAAAACCTCTTTGTGGACCCTAACTGATGATGCCCAACACCTGTCCCCATGCTCAAACTGTCCCTGAGGAGGATGCTGGACTCCTGGATCTCTGTAGAGAAGAGCACCAAGCTCCAGGCAGCTGTAGGAAGTGTGGTTTTAAGAACTTGAGTTCTTCCCCAGACAGAGAAGGGAGGATCAGTCAGATGCCTCTCTCTGTGATAGGTGTTGCTTCTCCAGGTCCCTGTGTCACGTGGGGTGAGTGTCCCCCTACCCCACGTACAGAGGGAAGGGGATCTGTGGTCCTTGTCTTGCAGCAGTGTGGCTTGGGGGCATCACTGAGCAGGAAAACTGGAAATACCTGAAAATTTGCCTCAGTTCCTTGCTGAAAGGCATTATGAAAGGAAAGGAAAATGCCAGCCTGGATCAAGTGCTGGAGAAACCAGTGTAAAGTCAGCTCTGACATGAGCCCAACCCATATAGGGGATGATCTATATTGCCTCCCCTGAGGCTACACACACACTGCTGGGGCATTTGCTGGACCTTGCAAGCAGTTACAGGGCAGCCTTGCAGGCCAAGCTGAAAATGTGACTTTCCTTTGCTCAGCAGCAGAACTGACTCTCAAATGTTGCCAGAAAAACTTCAAGTAACCTTGCCACATCTTTTCCTGCCTTATCATTGCAGAGCTCATCTTGAACCAGGGCATTTAGTAGTAGTATTTTGAGGTTTTTCTACCTGTGGTTAGTTTCAAATCTAATTTTCCTGTCCTTGCTACAGAATATCCTCATGCCTTCTCTGCTCCAATTTTCTTCCTGTTTTCCTTTTAGCCTCCCCTTGGTCCTTTTCAAACTCCTTCCCCCCTGCCTGCTGTCAGGCTGCTGCAGTGTCTGCCATGTGGAGAGTAAATAGGATGCTCCTCATCCAAGTCCAATCATAAAGCTACAGCTGTGCTTTGGTGATCATTAGTTAAAACAATCATTGTTTAAAACACCAGCAAAATAGCTGTTGGTCAAAAGTACAGTCAATAACCTCACGTTCTCCCCTTCTTCCTTAGCAAAGATGGATACACATTGACAGAGTAGCTCATGATACAGCAGATTTTGTAATAATGCTACCCTGCTGACCCAAGCAGGTAGCCAAAATTCAGGTGGCTGGAGGTTATTTACAGCAAAAGAAGGAACTGACTGTGGAGGAAAGGTGATTTTCCAAAGTGGTGCTGCTAATTTACAGAGAAGGTGCAAAGTCCTGCACTGAAAACCCCAAGAAAAGAGCATTTCCTGGCTCACACCACCTGTGCTGTTCCCACGTGCATAAGGGCTCTCGTGCTCTCAGCTTTTCTCAGGACACACATTGTCCTGTCCCTTCCTTCAGGGCCTCATGCTCCCAACACAGCCCCTGGACAGCCTCCCCCATTCATCACAGAGCTTGGTCTGCTTGCACAGCTCTGTCTCCTACAGCTAATTGAAGTGAAAGTTTCTGGTAATGTTTGGGGGAAAACCCAACCTTCATTTTTAAAAAAAAATCTAAGCTTGCAGCAAAATATAATAAGGAAGAAAGATATGTTGTCTCCTTGGGGCTTCATATCCAGTGTCAGAAAATACTACTCCTTATATTAAAATGCTTAAAATCTCTACAGAATCATGGAATGGTTTGGATTGGAAAGGACTCTAAAGACCATGCAGTTCCAATCCCCTGCCAGGGGAAAGGACACCTTCCACTAGACCAGGTTGCTCAGAGCCCCATTCTCTCTGAGCTTGAACACTTCTTTGTTGGAAAGTATTCTTGATGGCTGCACTGAGATGCTTTAGATAAATCTCCAAGTAATTGCTACATGGCTCAGATTTGAATGTTGCTTTGATCTAGAAGGGGTTTTCTTCACCATAGATGTTATTGTACATTAAATGTACATGCAAGTTCCAAAATCCCCATTCGACAGAGGATAAAGCCAGCCGTGGGCGTGCACACTGTTTGGGAAACATTCGTATTTAATTCACAACCCACAAAATTCTTTCAGCCCAAAAAATTTGTAGGAAGAGATTAATCTTCAGAGATCCCCCAGGGAGACTTACACAGCTAAGCTAGTCACCCTTAACTCTCTTTTATATATAAACTCAACTGCTTTTAGCACATGATTCATTCGATCTATTTGAGATCCACATTGGGTTGTGGGGCTCCATGACTCCAAAGGAACCTGTTTTCCTATTTTGCTGTGCCCAAACCAAAAGTCAGCCAGCTCCAACACCAGCAGAGATCTGTGTGTGTCAGCAGATCCCACCTCTGGCCCTGGTTACCAATTCATGGATTTTTACCAATTGGAAATAATTCAGCATGTCAGGTTTTATAGTGACTTATTCACAGCACCCAGACATGCAGGGAAGGAGGGAGCCTTCATCACTGCTGTGATGGGTCACAGTGAATGGCAGGACTGGGGAAACCAGGATGTGTGTGTGGTTACTGCCAGACACTCACAGCAAAGGAGCTGCCGCCAGTGTTGGCTCCTGAGCAGGAGATTTGTGAATCCTCAGCCCTGGGGGTCTGTGCAGCAGGAAAGGGGCCAGCAAAACGCTCTCAGCAGGAAACCAGCGTCCCTAAGAGAAGGTGCTGCAGAGCTGCTGCAGTCAGAGGGAGTGCAAAGAGAAACCTTGGGATGCTAATTAATCCCCCTTTGGGAAGATATTTATTAGGCAAATGCCTCACATTCATATGCGCATCTGCAGTCAACAAAGAGGCTTTTACTTTTCCCCCAGCCCAGCAAAGCAGAAGGGTGGGAGTTTGCTGTGACCAAACAGCCAGAGGTGCTGGGGTGCTCAGCCTGCTCTGGGCATCTTGGGTCAAGCATAGAAAAAACAGCTGAAATTACCAAGGTCCAGGGTAAAGGAGTACCTGGAGGCAGTTAAGAAGATCTTTAAACCTGAATATCTTCTCCCCTGCTCACTGATAGAGACATTGCAAAGGACAGGGTGGGAGCCATCCCTGATAGACAGCCTCATCCTGCTGGGATGAGCTGTTCCAGAATCACTGCATTAATATAACCTGGGGCAGCTTTTGCTGTCAACCAGTTAATTGCTGAGGTTGATAGATACAGCCCCTAATGAGCAAAGGATTGTGGCTGCTTGCAGCTTTTGCAGAAGAGGCAGCGGGGCCTCTCCTTTTCCAGCAGACACTGAGCAGTGGGTCACAGAGGTTTGCCTTGGTGTTCCCCACTCCTTAGGTATAGGTGCTTTGGGAGAGCAAAAATTCTTCCTGAATTGTTTCCCTGATCTGCAATCACACTGATCTCACTGCTTCAGGAGTTACAGTAAAATCTGGCTGGAAGATGTTTCAAGTCATGCAAAGACCAGGGTTGCACAGAAAACACAAAATTTCAGACAAAGAGCAGGGCATGATCTTGTCAGCAGGGGAATTGGTAATTCTGTTCTACATTTGCTGGGTGTTTCCTAGGGCTCATGGGAGGGAGTGACTCCCCTTGACCCAAGATGAGAGATGCTGATTTGGGAAGGATAAATAATGGCATTTCCAAGGCTTACTGGTTTGATGTGCTAATCCAAAGCAAAGTAAGCCTAAAGCAGACCTGCTGAAGGCAAAGCATGTTTCTTACTGAAATACTCAAACCTCCTCAGCCCCCAGAGTCACACAGCCTGCCCTCATTATCCCAGGTTTTTTCCCCAATGTACCAATGGATCAAACATCTGTACAATCTCCTGTTTTACACTGAGCAGTGAGAGCTGCTGAGAGCACTGGCACGACACTCAAACTTTAAACTGTCCATCTTAATTAAATTAGTTCTATCCGTGAGGTTCAGCAGTCGGTCATGGCATGTGGGAGATTTACCCTCAGGTCCTGAAGGAGCAGAAGTAAACTCAAGAGTAAAATCCTCAGTGACTTGGGATGACAACTGTGTTCTTAAAGACTAAAAGCTCCTGGCAGAGCAATTGCCTTGCCAGCAAGCTGCTGTTAACAATATCCTTTTCATTCCAGGGACCCAAATCTGCCGTCTGTGAACCTGACTGGCTTTTGCAATGGATTTCAGAGAGGCCCTTAATTTTCACTGACATTTGCTTCAGTCAGTCACAGCTTTCAGCTCCTCCTTCCCTCCTCCCCATTGTGCAGCACCCCCAGAACCTCCCCTTCACCCCTATTTACAGAGAAAGCTGAATCCTGGCTTTGCAATAATAAAGGCGAAGTTTGGCATTCATACAGTGAGGAAAGGCTCAGGAAATTTGGTCCAGTGCTTTGTGCCTTCTTTGAGTCACTGCATGATGGTGCACAAATCACTGCATCCCTCTGTGCCTCAGTTCCCTTGCTGTGGCCAAGGATGAAACCCCCTTATCTCAGGGGGAACACGAGATATTCATTACTGCTCATAAGATGCTCAAATGTGGCAGCATAAATAGTAAACAAGTATTTAGTACTTTTCTTAAGATTACTCATCTGCAAACACTCAGGTCCACAGCCCAGAACTGGGAGCTCCTTTGACTGTTACATAACTGCAGTAGGTTGTTTTTATTTTTTTTTTTTAAGGAATGAGTTGTTATTATTACTGTAGTAATTTCATAAATAAAGAATACATCTGACTAGAAAGGATGAAACAAAAATAAATGCCTGCTTAACCCAGGCATATGGGAACTAAACATTATCTTAATTATATTTCTGAAACAGCAACCTCCTATCTTTGGCCCAAAGCTTTCAGAATTCAAAGGCAAACACTGCCCTAATTTTTCAGCTTTTTTCCCCCATCCACGGACTCTTTGTGTTGGTGAGTTTGGGGCTGCCAGGTATCTCCCAAGTGCAGGAGTCCAACTGCTCCTTCCTTGCTGAGAGGAGATGTGAGGGGGGATGCAGGGGTGCCATGTGCCTTGTCTCTCCTCATTGGGGTGATCTCCCTCCCAGGGGAGGCTCCACTTTAGAGCAGGAGATGCTCTTTTGGCCAACTCATCCACTATTGTACCTGTACCACGATGTCTTTTATAACCTTGTGTTTTGATCTCCAGTGCAGAGGCTTTGGGAGCTGGGGGTCTCTCTGGCTGCAGTTGCAGGTGATGCTGGTTAGAAAGGGGAGCTCTGCAGGTGCCCAAGCAGCCTGGCAGCTCTGCTGTGCCTGGCCACGAGCAGGTCCCACAGCCACCCGAGGAGCAGCTTCTCACCAGGGATGCCCAGTGCAGTGCAAGCCTGTGGGGTGCTGGCACCACTCCTCGGGGTGGGAAGGCTTCCAAGTCCTTATCTAAACCTTCCTCCCTCCCTCCCTCCTCTCATACTCCTGAACTATTTTTAATAGAAAAGTGAAGCAGTGAAACCACTATGAAATCATCACAGTGAAATAAATCTTTAGCTTGAAGCCAAGATCCAGTCACCGCATCTTCCTGAGGACCAAAGCCTGTGAGCTCCAGGAAGGCAAATCCCGCAGAGTTCCAGTGACACAGCCGCACTCCCTGACGGCAGAGTGCATCTCCCAGGACATGCAGGGACAAAACTTGCAGGGAGGGTGCACGGGTGCATCTCACAGGGACATGTGCACCTGGCAAGGGGACACAGGGATGTTAACTGCACGGGGGGTGCACAGGAGCACCTTACCGGAGCAAGAGGCACAGATGAAACTTTGGTGGGGTGTACGGGTGCACCCTGAAGGTGAAGGCATGGCTGAGGCTCGCAGGAGTTGCAAGTCCCAGGGGGATGCACAGGTGAAGTTTGAGGAGAGGCACAGCTGCTACGGCTGGGGGCTGTCACCGGGCAGGGGGAGGCGCAGACGGAGCTCTCGGGGGATGCACCTCACGGGACCGGGGGGGTCCGGGGCCTCCCGCCTCCCCGCCCAGCATCCCCCGCCCACCCCGTCCCTGCACCGGCCGCGCACGGCGCATGCCTCGGGCAGATGCCGGCCGGTTCCAACCGGGAGAGGCCGAAGCTTTTCGGGTCCTGCGAAGAGGAGGAGCCCGTCCTCCTCCCTGCGCATCCCCCTCCCCCTCCATCTCTTCTCACCGCCCCGCGGAGGGGCGCGGAGGCGGCTGGGCCGGCAGCGCTCTCCGCACCGCGTAGTGGCGTGGGCACGGCAGGAAAAGTTACTGACCGGGGGGCGCTGAGGGATGGAGAGGGGGATTTACTTGGCTGCACCCCCCGGGCCGTTCCGCCCCCGCAGAGCGTTCCGGGCGGGATGGCGGAGCGGGGGCGCGCTCCGCGCCGGGGCCGCGCACAGACGCGCCGCCGCGGGGAAGGGCTCACGGCGGAGCAGCCGCGCCGCAGCCCGCGGGGACGCGGTGCGGAGCCCTGCCGGCCGACCCTCCCTCCCCGCGGCTCCGCGCTCCTCCCGCAGCGCCTTGCGTAGCTCCGCGCACCCGCAGGGACTACTCCAGAAATCTGCTGAGTGCACAGTGCGTTCGCAGCAGACAAACAGACACATAAAAAATAAATTAATAACCCTCTTCTCGTGCACCGATGCATGCGGGCAGGGATGCGCGGCCCCCGTCTCTCCGCGCAACCCCGCGCCGTAGTAATTTGCAAGGGGCGGTGCAGGGATGGGGGGGGGGCAAGGGGGAGGTGTCCCGCCCCCCCGATCACATGGCGACCCCGCGCAGCCAATGCGGGGGGCTCTAGGACCCCGGGGACCCGCGGCCCCCCCGCCCTATAAATGCCTCTCCAAAATGCAGCGGGGCTCCTTCCTCTCGTCCCGCCCGGCCGCGCTGCTCTGCGCCCCGCTGCCCGCGGGTCTCCGTGCCGGCTCCGCGCCCCGCTCCTTCCCCCTCCCCTTTTTCCTTTTTTTTTTTTTTTTTAATCTTATTTTTTTGTTAATTTTCTGACACCTCCCCTCCCGTTTTTCTCCTTGCCCCCTCCCCGCGGCCGGTTTGCATGCATTGTCTGTCTCCCAAGATGGTTTGTGAGACCAAGATTGTGGCGGAAGATCATGAATCAATCCCGGGATCCAAAAAAGACACGATCATTGTTTCCTCCTCCCAGATGTGGCCCTCTTTGGCGGGCTCCCCTCCCTCACCCCCACCTCCCCTCACCCCACCAAAAGAAGACCCCAGGCGCGACAATGTCTATATCCGCGAATTCCACCCCTCTGAACAGGAGGTGGTGCGCCGCATCTTTTACGAGGGGATCATGGAGCGAATCCCCAACACGGCGTTCAGGGGGCTGAAGCAGCAGCCCCTCACTCAGCTGCTCTACGGGCTGCTGGCGGGTGAGTATCCGCTCCCTTTTGGGGAGGGGGGGCGCCGGGTTTATTCGCCGCTGTGGGTCTTCACAAAATGGTCGGAGAGGCGGGAGGCGGCGGGACCCGCGGGCGCGGTGCGGCCGGGGAGCGCCGCAGCATCGTGCGGGGCGGCCGCGGAGCCGCAGCGCTGCGGCGGGGCCAGGCGGGCTGGGAGGGGAAGCCTGGCGCCGCCGGGGATGCGCGACCCTCGCCGGTGGAAGGGCGGGCAGCCGTGAAGGGGAGGTCGCGGCGGGGGTGAGGGCAGATCAGTCATTGTGGTTATTGCAGGGCTCGGGGGTGCGCGGAGGGGAGCGGAGCGCACCGCGCACCGGCCGCCCCCGCGCAGCCCGGCGAGGGGGGGCACGGCGTGCCGGCGTTGCCTGGAGACAGCCGGGCCCGCCGGTGAGAGGCCCCCATTCCCCCCCGGCGTGGGGAGGGGGTCCCCCTGCAGCCGCTCCGAGCCGCGGGGTCACCTCACCTCCCTGAGTTAAAAATAGCGCTTGCAAGGTGTCCCCTAGCCGTGCCAATAATTAATAACGCGCGCCCCCCGCCCCGAGAGGGCTTTGGGGTGGTCTCCTGCCCCCGGCGGCTGCAGGCTGGTCGCACCCCGTGTCCCAGACACCGGGGCGGACGGGATCCCACGCTGAGAGGGACCCCCGGCAGGCGTCGGGGAGCTGGGGGACGCAGCCGGTGGCTCTGGGCCGTGCCGAGAGAGCCGCCGGCTCAGAGGCACCCGCAGAAGCCCCCCAGGATGGGAAGGGGCAGGGTGGCTGCCCGGGGAGTCGGTGCTGATGGAAATAGCACTGCCGCAGTGGCGAACACATGGCTGCGGAGCGGTGCCCGCAGCGCGGCTCCTCCACCCGGCCGCGTTCCGGCCTCGCCGGGGACAGCAAAGGGGGCCGGGGGCGTGCGGGGCTCTCGGGGTCCGCACGGCCCCGCTCCGGAGGGGCTCGGTGGGCCCTGGCGCGGCGGCATCCTCCCCACCGGCTCCTTCAGGACCTCATAAACTTCTCCGGGTTGTCTCGTCGCGATACGCCGTCCCTTAACACGATAATCTCGAGAGCGTGAACTGTGTGTGTACTGCAAATGTAAATTTTGACTGTGCTTGTTTTATTGATTTATTTTTATAATGAGTTTGTATTCCGAAATCAACACTAAATTCTCTTTTCTGACAGGTGTCGTTTATTTCTCTTCCTTATCTCCATAGTAATGTGCTTTGTTGTGACCAAGTCCTTCCTGCTGACCTGCTGTTTGCCCATCTTTCTGATGGGCATGAGGTACTACTTCAGTAGAAAAGTTATCCTGCACTATCTCGATTGTGCGCTGCACACGGACATGTCCGATATTGAGCAATATTACATGAAACCGCCAGGTGAGTACGAATTCCCCGAGGGAGCCTTCCTCCCCCAGCCTGCTGGGGAACATGGCTGCTCCCTGCTGCTGGCGCCTTTTCCTCCTGTCAGCAGCACTGAGCAAGCTCAAAAGTCGCCAGAATGCAGCTCTTTAGCCACACCAGGCACAAAGCCATCTCTGGCTTTGGTTTGGTTTGGGTTTTTTTTTTGCTGATTTTGGTTTCTTTAATTTTTTTTTTTCATTACTCCCCCTCCCCCAAGTGCCTAGTCATCCCAGGCAGGCTCTGTCCACCTCTGGAGCACTGTGCAGCATGCTGGGTCCCACGGCCACCCCCAGGGCTGGGCTGAGGTGCCTGGGGACACTGAGGCTGGAGGATGTTATTCTGGAGGATGCAGGTTATTCCCTGCAGCCTGGGCCCACCCCAGCCCTTACATCCTCAGCTCGGTGGTTTTTTTGCTCCATGCATTTGGTATTAGCTCTGACTGTAGGAGGAGAGGGAGATGAAAGGCCTTTTAGCCCAAATGCTCAGAGGAGCCCATTTTAGCTATTGAGCCCATTTTCCCATGTCATTCAAGAACATTCCTTAATGCAGGTGTTTTGGAAGAGGCTTGGATCAGGTATGTAAAGGGCTGCTGCCACATAAGCTTGCCCTGATCTGGGTTCATCCCTTTGTTCCATATATGCATATAATTAAAAATACAGTATCTAATGATAATATTACCTTGTTAAGCTGTAAAAGATAACTTAGGTCATTAAAAAAAAAAAAGGGTCTTTAGAACCTCTCAGGTGCTTTTTCCCTTTTTGTAGGCACAAATCCATATTTAGGACAAGAGCCTGGGCAGTCAGTTGGGGTTTGAGGTTTGCTCTTGGTGGTCACAGAGTGCTAGTGGTGAGCTGGAAAAGCAAGGCAAGGATGGTATCCCACCTGAGCTCCATCTTCTTGGGGTTCCTGCTCTCTTCTTGGGTACCTGCTGTGTTGTTTTTCCACATGACCATATTTTTGCTGTATCATTTGCTGTATCATTCCTGTTCCCCAGGTGTGACAAACTTCTCCCTGGGCACTTCTAGAGAACTGCTAGGAAGTGTAATAGCCACAAGCCTTCCCTCACTTCTAATATGCAATGTTACATTTTGCTAAAATGTTGCTCCTCTTATGAAAATCGTTAACTAGCTTAATTTAGCTGTCTCCTCCCATCATAGTGCTTATCTTATACAGATATATCTATACATAGTGCATATCTTATGTGCCATCTTACACACAGAGTGTGTTTCATTTACAGAGCTTGTTTTTGTAAAAATTAAGTGATGTGTATTTAAAAACTCAATCTTCATTAAAGGTGGTGTCACAGAAATAAAAGGGTTCATAGCAAAACGTTTCTGCACCTCTGTAATGAGGCCCAGCAAAGTATTATGCTGGAGAAAAGAGCAGAAGATTCCAGTAGAATAAGAATGTGTGATATGGAGTTAATAGGTGAGCTGCTTAGCTTGTTAATGCTCAGGGCTCGTGTGGTCACAACTGAGAGGGATTACAGTGCCTGTGTTTATAACACTTGCAGACACAGAAAATAAAGGAAAGAGACTCAAAGTAATGCCCTCAATTTGTTTAGGGTCAGTAATGTAATTTAGTTCAGCTGTGTTGCCAACATGTCTTTGAAATGTTAGCATTGCTTTTATTTGGTACCTGAAAGAGCTAATTGCAATTTTAGAGCAAATGTGTGGGCTTTAATTTTTGACAGAATTTAATCATGTAATTAGGCTTCTGCCGTGCCATAAAAAGCAGATTTATGGGATTGTTGGTGCTTGTTAAAGGTTCTTGATGATAGTGGTGTTGGATAAAGGGACCAGGGAGGCTTTGGGGTCTGGAGAAGGGTGTCTGTGCATTGGAACCACCACTGTGTGCCCTAAATCTATGTGGTGCTATTTGGTGTCGCTGGCCACAAGGTATTAATCCAGTGGTTTGCTCCTGTTTCCTCCAAAAATGCAGTTGGTGGATTTTTTTCCTGTAGGACAGCAGTATAAACACAGTCATCCTAGAAAATGCCAGAGTTTTGTGCACGTTGAAGGCTGGCTGGCTGAACATCCAGAGGAAAGCAGCAATGTGTCCCACTGGCATTGCCTGTCCCACCCAAAGGACACAACAATGGCAATAAAACAAATTCAAGCCCCAAGTTTGTCTTTTATTTGCCTAGTTTACAAATTAGCACCCAGGCAGAATTACTGCAGTGGGAATGAGAAGGGCTCGTTGTATTGTGGCAGCTGAAATATTTGTGAGAGCTTTCTCAGTGAGGTGTTTAGAGAAGAGTAATGGGGTGTGGGGACAGGGTCCCAGAGAGGTTGGAGATGGCCAGAGCTTGGCCAGACAAGTTAAACCCAACCTGATATAACTACAGCTTGGCCTGGGAGTATGACCAGGCATCTTGCTGCTCCTTCTTCAGAGAATCCATGTTTTCCTCCTTCAATATCTTTTTTTTTTTCTCAGCACGGAAAAAAGAGAAAGGGAGGTTTTTGTGGTGGGGTTATGAATTCCTGTTTCTCAGGGTGATGAATGCAAAGGTAGAACTGGGACATGGTCTTAAGGTCTTGGATAAAGATGTTGGTTGAGGTTTTGCTGAGGTTTTTGCTCTTGGAATCCAAGATACCCAGGCACAAAAACCTGTTGTCTGCAGCCAGCTCTGCGTGGTGCCTAGAGCTGGGGTACTGTTGTAGTGAGTATCTACAGCAAACAGCTTCTGGTGAGGCAAGCATCTACAGTGAGGGGATATTTTAACTATTAAAAAGGATGATTCTTGGTGGTATTGTGAAAGCATCCACAGAACATGTGGGTCAGTTTTATAACCAAGCCAAAAGCACCAGGTTTGCAGTGGGATACCGTGAGCACCCAGGTTAATGATTAGTGTTGAACAATTCCATGAGTTGCACCATATTAGGGCTTTTCTTCTGCAGTTTTTTGAACCTCTCGCCTCCAAGTTAGTTATTGTTTGAATTTTCCTCTGCTGGGTTTTGTATGAACTGAAAAATATGTGCTGACAGTGATTTTGCAGAAGTACACTAGCCAAAATTCAAATCTTTGTTTTCTATTGCCCTCCTACACTTATGCCAAGGGTCTGGCAGAACATTTGGGCCAGTGCTTAACTTGGAGCTTGTACACAGCAGTGTGACTTGAAATTGCTTTCAATGTGAAAGGAATTGTTTGTGTTGTGCATGCTGGGGTCTTAAAACAGAAGGTTGAATGGTTCAAACACCTTCTTGAGCTCTTTGTAAACTCATATTTTTCATTTTAAAATAGCACTCTTTGGAATTCACCTTTCTTTTTTTTTTTCCTTCTTCAAAGGCTATGAAAAAAGTCTAGTGGAATGGTGAAAAAGAAAGGAATTGGATAATGGGCTTAATTGTCAACCAGAGTAACAAGCTCTAGTAAACAGAAAAAAACCCAACCAAAACCAACCAGAAAAAAAGAATTAATTTTAAATAGAACCCTGCCTCTTGCATTTATCCACACAAAAAAAAGATGAGCACAGCTGGGAGCTTCTTTTATGGTCTGATGATTTTGATGACTAATCAATTTTACAGTGTCTCTTCAAGCTTCTGTCCCAGTTGGTTGTGTTGTGTTTTTTTTGCAGTGGTTGGTGTGTTAGAGAGATTCTTGTGAGGCTGAGGTCTCAGCTGGAGAGCTTATGGAAACCAAGACTCCTTGTGTCCCATGCAAAACTGCTGCTCCCCAAAGTGAAACTGGAACTGGAGCTTTGGCTGACGAATTTATGAATTTCCCTGTCTCTGTGGTTGTTCAAAGAGCTCCTGCTGGCTGTCCTGGCAGGGTTTGCTGAGGTGTGTGCATACCTGACCTGGTCCTGCAAAGACCTGGTGGTGGTGGTGGTGGCAGCTGGCCTGTGTCCGGGTTCTGGGAGCTGGTGACAGCTTGGTGGCTGCATCGCAGTGCCCAGTGCTGCAGGGGAGGGTGGACAGACAGACAGCACAGATGGGCACCCTGGGGAGCTGAGGCTGCAGCACGTGGGGGGTGTTGGGGGCCCTGGTGATGCAGCAGCTGAAGCTGCAGTGCTGCTGCAGGTGCTGGGTCCCAGCAGCCACCCACGCCGAGGGCTGTGGCAGCCGCACAGCTCCAGCTCCTGCTCTGAGGGCAGCCAGGCACCTCTGGGTGCTTTGCTCTCCTGCCTCCATCCAGGGTGAGCAGAGCCTTCCTGTCCTGCTGCCCTTTGTCCCCTGTGTGTGACAGTGCACGGGAGGAGCCTGCAGGGACATCCTGACCTCCCTGGGGCACAGGGCCCTGAGGCAGAGGGACTGCAGGGGGGTGGCTCTTTAGGGTTTGGTTTCTGCTGCTCTTGGGTGGCACATTCCTCAGCTGAGCCCAAAGGGGCCATGTCCTGCCCTTCTTGGCAGAGGTTCTGGGATCATGCCCTTCTGCCAGAAGGACACCAGCTGAGGTGGGTCCAGAGCTGGGTTCTGAGCAGGTGAGGTCCTGTTTGCTGCCTCCACCTTTTGAGGTTTCCCTCACCTGCAGTGAGGTGTCTGTCTGGGTAACAAGTGACTATTTGTGTCTTGCATCAGGCCATTTGGCAGTGGGTTTTTTCCCTCTAGCACAAGGTTTGCAAGGTGAACAGCTGCTTGTGAGTCCTGTGGCTCCTGCTCCCTCTGCTCCATAAGTGCTGAGCCTTAGGGAGGCTCAGAGGTGAGCACCAGTGACTTTTGGGGTGCTGGGAAAATATAGGGTCTACCTTGGGAGGAGATCCTCAGCCCTGGAGCTGTGGTTGTTCTGCCTAAACCCTTCCAAAGACACAGGCAGAGGGGGTGGGGAGGGGATTTCTCCCCACTGAGCCCCCCGGCAGAGAGGCAGCCACAGAGCCCAGTTCTTCCACATTCTGGATAATGCTCAAGCTGCTAGATAAGCAGGAGTAAAGCTGCCGAATGATAACATTGTTTGGGAAGAATAGAGCAGCTCTTGCTTTGCAATGAAACTGCTCAGTTACCTGAGCCAGAGAGGGCTCGGGGCTGCTGCTTCCCAGGGGAGGAATGTGTTTTTGGAGAGCCCTGCCCCACTCCTGGTGCCCAAGGGGCAGCTGGAATCTGAAGCATCCCTATCTGCAACATTTCTTGCTGGCTCATGCAGTGCCCTGACCTCGTGTATCTGCCAAAGCCCTCAGCTGCCTGTCCTGTGTTGGGGTTTTCATGCTTGCCCTTCCCACAGTGGGGTAGGGTGGTGAGGAGTTCTGTGTGGGGCTGGGAAACCCATGGGAGAGGCTGTGTCCTTATCTCCTCCTGGGTGTTTCCCAGCTCTGCTTCCTATCACTGCTGGGAACTGAGGTTAGGTCTCCTCAGCAGAGGAAAGTCTGTCCTGTGAGCATATCACTGCTGGCATCTCTCTGCAATTCCATGAGAGTGCTTCCAGGGATGTGACCTCCATAGCAGAGAGATCCTCGAAGATTAGGATTACAGACTTTTAATACACTTTATAGTGGGAGAGTATTTTCAAAGTATTTGCAAAGCTGACCTCCTGCAAGTGGGACAGTCAGGGATTCTTCAGCTCAGCAATTTTTACTGTTGATTTTGGGTTTCTACAACCTAGCAGCATGAAACTGCGTGGTTTGGCATCTCTCATCTCCAGTGCAGAGTTTTTTGGGAAGCAAGATAAAAACAACTCATGTTTCCAGGTGTTAGGGATGTGCTTTGTCCAGCATTTGTAATGGGCTGAAATATTTTGGTTTTATTTGAGTAATGTAAAATGTCTTTAGAGTGGGATTGCCTCCCAAAACCCACCTCCTCTCACACTGGCACTCCATCACTCATGGCTGCCTCACTTTGCTGTGCTGGAGCCTTGGCTTTTCCATCTGGAGGCAGCCCTGTCCTGTAGGTGTGGGGCATGGGTACAGTGAGCAAGGCAAAGAGCTGCTGGCACCAGCCCTGCCCCCTGCACCTGAATTCCCAGAGCTGGCCAAGGGCTGTCCTGGCCCAGCAGCAAGCCCCATGCAGAACCCCAGTGCTGCAGCCCTGCTGATAACAGCTGGGGTAGGTTGGGACCTGACACAGCTTGGGTCCCTTGCAGTGCTGAGCCACGTGGGCCAGCTCTGCTCAACCCACTGGAGGGCCTGCAGGGTCTTTCTACCTCACAAAATATTTCTTTTTTTTTTTTTTCCCCCACTTCTTGGGGCTCAGGTAGTACAGAGTAGAAGTGCAATGCTCTTGGTGAAGGGCCCACACAGGAAAACTGGAGTTGCCTGATGAAGGGAGCAGTCTGTGGATTCAGGGCTGTGTCATCCACAGCCAGTGGAGTAAACATGTTTATGGGCAAGCAGCTGCAGCCTCCCCCCCTCCCTATTTATTTATCACAGGAGCAGGAACATTTGCAGCAAACCCATTACTCAATGTGCATACCTGTGACATAAAAACAGCTCTCCCTTTAGATCCACAACTTTGGCACAGTCCCATGTCAAAATTAGATGAAAATAGATTTTATAGTAAATTTTGCAGAGTAATGCATTCTGCCTAAAAGTAGCCAGTCCCTCATGGACATGACCATCACTCAGTGTTTGAGTTGTAGCCATGACTGGGTGGATGTGATGCTGCTGAACCTGAGCTCAGCCTGCAGGTGTTGAAGATCCTCAGCACATGCCAGTGCTGGTCATTAATCTTCAGTACAAGAGGTAACCAGTTGTGTAAATTGAACATCAGTAGTTTTTTAGGCACAGTTAACTTCTCCAGACCAGCAAACACACCACATTAGGATTTAGGAACGTGATGGAGTCAAGGACATCAGGTGTTCTGGGTTTTTTTCCTAGCTTTGAGTAATTTTTTTTTAATGTTTTCTCCAGTATTAAATGTTTTCTGGCATGGTTGTATGCAATTTTTCAGGACTGTCTTAGTGAATAAACCTAAACGGGTTCTGACTCCAGAATTTTGTTCACAAGTTTAAATGCAAATTTATTACTCTTATAAAGGGGTTTTGGCAGCTCTTTTTTCCTCTTGCTTTCTTAGGAATGACCAAGATTTAAAACAACTGCTCAAAAGTGTTTTAGTTTTAAGATTTCATAATAGCCTAAATTTAGGCTCTGTGTTGGATATCTGACTAGTGGCAGGAGTTTTACAGGTACAAAGCTTTGAGCCCCTCTTGACACTGAATTTTGGATGTAGGAACATGAACTGAAAAATCTTATTCTCACATTGTTGTATTTATTTATTATATTCAGCCTCCTAGGATTACCCTAGTGTGGTCATGTTGCTTCTCAATGTGCACCACCAGTGGTCTTAATACTTTAGAAATTGCCATGGGGGATTGCTCTCTACTTGAAGACCTCTAAATATATTGAAAAAAACCTGGTTTTATGTAAAAGTCTAAATGCATGCCCTGATTATTCAAGAAGGCAAAGCATTCAAAATCTCCCTGAATTTCAGAGTGGATTTCTGAAATTCCTTCTGTAGGTTTAGATCTTGATTCAGGCAGGTTATATTTAATTTCTCAGGATGGGAATGACTGTTGGGGTGGCTGTGAGCCCCTCAGGGACTCTGGGAGCTCACAGAGTTGTTTGCTGGTGCATTGCAGAGTGCATGGCTTTATTTTGGCAATGCACTGCTGGGGATCTGTTACAAATAATCACATACTTGGTGCTGCTCCCTTCCAGGCTACAGCAAAAAGAGACCTGGAGTGTTTTGCTGGTATCTGGTTCTGTGATGAGCTGAGGGATGTATGAGCCTTTGTTGTTACTTTCTGCATCAGCAAAACAGAGAGCTTCAAAGTGTATTTTTAGATTTTCTTTTTCTCTTTTCTTTTTTTTCTGTTCTGTAGAAAGCTGAGGCATCGTTTTGTTATCCTGACAGGTGGCTAATGAAAGGACTCTTAAAGAATATCCAAAGATAGCAGCATGTCTTACCTAGTTTCTATTGACAAATTTATTTCTTGTAACGAAATAATAGAGTTTAGGGGGGTTTTGAGGGGATTTTTTTGTTTTTGTTTTGTTTTTTCTTCTTTTTTTGTTTTTGTGTTTTGGTAAGGGGGGCACATGCAATCACCAAGAAGCCTCATGTCCTTTATTAAGGATGCATCAAAATTTAGTTCATAATGGTCTGGTCAGAGCCAGGTACAAGCTGTGGTATCTGTTACAGATGGCTTTGAGCCAATCTTTTAAGTCATCTATTGACCCATTGGACCCCAGCAATCAATTAACAATTTATGACAGCACAGTACAGTATCATTCATTGTCTTCTATAACTGTTTGAAGAGTGTTTCTTTCAAAAGGAAAAAATTCTATTTCTTACAGGATAGTTCTAAAATGTACACCTGTGATTCCCAGGGCTTAGTGCCAGGCTGGGCCTCTGCTTTAAAATGGGATTCTGGGAGTGAAAGGAGACGTTTCAAAATTGGTAATGGGAAGCATGTATTACAGTTGTGTATTACACAATTTTTAAGTGGCTACATGAGATACTGTTATTTAAAGTGGGCTT
The DNA here is from genome assembly GCF_023055355.1 of Agelaius tricolor. NCBI lineage: Eukaryota > Metazoa > Chordata > Aves > Passeriformes > Icteridae > Agelaius > Agelaius tricolor. The sequence goes on from NW_027269284.1 coordinate 6,295,514, forward strand.
TGCAACATTGTAAATGCTAATGGAATAATGCAAGGTATTAGTCCCACCACAGTGTGTCCTGCTTGAAATTGTAACTAGCAAGTCATGTTTGTCACTTAAAATTCATGTGTTGTTTCTAGGGCTTATCCAAGTGGCAAAACTGAAAAACAGGTTTTGTGAGAAAATGATTTTTCAGTTCAGGAGCTGGAAAGTAAAAGGAAGGATAGTTTTGGTCCAAAGCAAGCTGATTTATTACTCCCTCTGTGTTTTTTCACTGTGATGAAGCAAGGATCTGTGTTTAGTGGGAGGGTGTAATGCTTTTTTCAGCCCAAAACAGAATGGTTGGTTGGCTGTTAGGCTTTCCTTAGGAAGCACAGGTCAGACCCAAGTGCATACCTAGAAATGCTGATCATGATAGAGCCATGGCATGGTAAAGTGTTTGTTACCCCTCAGGCAGGTCCTGCTTTGCATGGCACTGTTAAATCTATACTGAGTCAGTGCTGGCATTTCAGGCACCCCAGGCCCTGTTTGAATTACATATTTAGGTATTTTATACGGCTGCAGTAGTTGAAGAAGTGCTGTTGAGGGGTCCATCTCTGAAGTCCTGGCTCCTGGGGCATCCATCCCCTGTGATCCTTGGAGCACTGAGCTGTGTGCCTGTGTCCTGGCCATCAGTGCTGGGGGATGAGCTCTGTGCAGGACTTGTGGCAGCCTGGCTTTCCTCTGCCTTTCATTTTCCGCCTTTGGTGATTCAGGACAAATGTGTGAATTGGTTTGCATTGACAAAAACTGCATTTTTAAGTAAGCTGCTTGCCTAGATTTACCCTCAATCACCAGTAATTGCTATACAAGCTGCTCCCACTCTCCCTTGCCAGTGTGCTTGAGTCCTGACTTGGAAGCCAGCATCAGCACTGCAAGTTTGTTTGCTTTGTACAGTTGCAACTCTTGGGCTCTGTGCTAGTGCTGCTAATTGAAATGGGGGTGCTGGACCAGCTGTCTGGTCATGTGCACCTTGCATTCAATGTTCACTTTAACAGGTATCAGATATCATTAGTGATTCCTTGAGTTATTTTTTCTTCCCATTTTTTTACCCCTCTTCCATCCCCTAGCACAGTAGTTCTGTATCCCACATTTCCAGTCTTGGGTCTAACTGCAATATTTGCATTCCTTTGAGTTCTGCTCCCCTCTCTTGTCTATCCCTGTGTTGAATTCTCCAGTGATTTTTGGTCTGATCTACTTCTTGCTTTAGTCATCACTTCTGGCATTTCCCGTGGGTGGTGGTCCCCTACCTAGGATCCCTCTGTATCTCTGATTTTCCCCTTCCTTCCACCAAACTTTTCAATTTATGTGCCTTTATCTAATTCTATTGTACATGTACTTTCTTCTCTTCTTAGTTTGTCCAGATGTGTGGTGAGTGCAAGTAAATACTTGCAAGTATCTTTTGGTAGAAGAGTGAGAATAACAAAGATGAGAAAATGAATAGAAGTCAGCAGCACGAGGATATTGTGTCTGCTAAGCTGCAAACAGTGCACAAACCCACATGTCACTGGTGGGGGGAGAACATTTTACCTAAAGGCAAGTGAACTGCCAGCAACATTTCTTACACCTTCCTCAGAGCATCTGACCCACATCACTTCCAGATGTATCCATTGATCTTTTCCCCTATAACTTTTCTTACAAACCTAATCCTTCCCATTTTAACAAGATATATAAAATCCTTCTTGCATTCAGAGCGTGCAAGAAAAAAAATCCCAAGCCCAACCACTTCATTTTCTGAGACCAGGGTTTTTTGTTCTTTTTTTGGAGGTGCCAAATCTGTTCATCCTCCCTGGATCTAGAGAACAGCATCAGAAACACTGTGTAACACTTCTGGTGGGAATCCAGGGAAGACCTAAATCTGTAGTCTTCCAATTTAAAATAATGTTAAATAGTAGAACTGAAAAGAGAAGCTTTTGAAAACAGCCTGGTTTGGAGCACCTGCCATTTCCAAGTGCTAATTCAGATGATGGTTAGTGAGAGGCAGAGCAATGAAAGCACAGCAGATACCTGGCTGCTGAGCAGCACTGAGCATCCTGATGAAGTCCTCCTTGGTGGAATTACATTGTTATTGTGGGATTTGTTAAAAAAGAGAGAAAGCAAGCAGTGAAAAAGTTACTGTACAATAGGGATGCTAATGAGAGGGTGTTTTTTTTAATCCAATCTGTTTAAAATGGGTATTTGTAAAACACCTTTTCAAGCTTTTGCTGCTTGTAAAGTCAATTAGATTCTCTTAATGTCTCTGAAAATTTATGTCTGGTGGGGTTTCAGAAGCTGTCAGTGTTGAGAGGATAACATCAAGCTGTGCCTCTTGGACAGTGATTTTTGTCTGGGAATAAGCCATCGTCAGGTTTTACGGGGCTTTTTTTGAGCCACCAGTAGTCTGAGGAACATCAAAGCATCTGCAAGGATTCTCAAGAAGTGGGAATATTTTTCATGGATAACTCAAATAACTAAAGAGGATTTCAGTGAAATTCTAAAAAAAAATCTTCACATAACCCCCCACATTGACTGAGACTGAACTCTTGGGACAGTTTGGCTTAAAGATTCAGTGGAGCATTTGCTTTAGCTTAATCATGGGCTTAAATCCCTTGTCTCTTGCTGGGAGTTTAGCATATACTTAGGGGCAGTATAGGTCCAAGTGCTCTTTGGATAGTTACAGGGGATCTGTGACATAAATGGTGGTAAACCTTGGCTTTGCTGTATGTGCTATCAGCTGCCTGCAAGATGAATTTATGATGCTTTAGGGAATACTGGTGCACTGGAAAAAGGAGTTGTAGTTGTGAACCTGCCCTTGGATATATTCATCCTGCCCTGTCCTGGCATTGTGTGTGGAGGTTTAGTGTTGTCTTTGTAGATGGGACAATCCAACAGATCCTCAAAACACTGCAGTTCTACCCAGTCTCGTGTGGATTTGCATCTCCTCTGGCTCTGGTTGCTGTAGTGCAGTTTGTATTCAGTTTGTATTTGTAAGCTGATCCCCTTTCCCCAGGTCCTTTGTGAATGGGCCTCAGTGTGAGGGGGCAGGCACGGAGGTGTCTGCTTTCACTAGCCCTGAGCAGCCTGAAGGTGTCTGCTTTCACTAGCCCTGAGCAGCCTGCCCTTCATTTGCCACGTGTCTTCCTGATGGAGTGAGACATGGCCTGTTACTCACTCACTCCAGTAATTCACTTCACAGATGTCTTTCAAATCCCCAGCTCTTGTGACTGGTCTGGAGGCTGGGGTTCACATGAATGTGGGGTATAACAAGCTGATAGGTGCTTATCACAGGAGATATGGATTAGGCTTTTGTAAGGACTTTCTTGGCCTGAATGCATGGCAAAGGTTGGGCGTTTTTTTCTTTTTTAGTTTTAGAGATGTAGAGAGTTCCACATGTAATTTTCATTTTCTGTTAATGCATCATCCACAGCACATCCATTGTCTGTGCCCAGCCTGACAGATGTTTGTGTATTTATGGATGTGGAATTTTCTTGTGCTGCCACGTTAAATAAATGTGCTGGTTTGAGTCTGGGCTAGTGGAGCTGTACCCAAGGCACATTGGCTTTGATGTGCTGGGAGAGGGATGTAGAAAAATGTTGGCTTTCACAAGAGTGGCCATCCAGGTGTGTGCTTTTTTCTGCACCATGGCAGGCATTGCCTCCCATGGGGCATTGCCACTGGTTTGCTGAGTTAAGGGTTGAAGCAGTGTGTGGTGATGAAGGCTCCAGCTGCTTGGGAGGTCTTTCTGGGGTCTGCTCTATTGAAAGACATTCCTGCCTATGGCAGGGGATTGGAGCCAGATGATTTTTAAGATCCCTTCCAACCCAAATCATGGTAGGATTCTCTGACTTGTGGCAGAAGGAGGTGAAGTCCTGAGGCAGTGTTTGCCCTCCTTGCTGTGAGAGGCTCCAGCAGCAGAGTGGGAGTGGGGAGCCCTTTGCCTTGGCATACCCAGGTGAATGTGTGTACACACAATACACTGGAGCAACTCACCCCAGGGCTTTGTTTGGCTGAGTTAGGGATAAATATTGCAGCCCCCAGGGGTTACACATTCACAGTGAGGCTGGAGAAGTAAGAGGGCTGCAAAGGTGCTCATTTACAGTGGGAGCTGTGGTGGGATGGCCATGGCGAGGTGGTACCTGAAGGATGGTGGGTTGCCTTCTCCTGCTGTGTTTATTTTCAAGGAGAGCTCTCATTGCAGTAGTGCCCCTGGCTGTGCCAGTTGCTTCAGAAGGGTTGAGTACCCTCAGACACCATCTCAGGAGGGCTCAGCATCTCCCAAAACCAGGCTTTGCAAACACAGTGGGATGAGAAAGCAGTGGTACCCCTGTCTGCTGGCTCTGCCTGGTCATGGAAGTCACCATCCACCTGGTTGAGGGTTGGGTTGAAGATGTGGGAAGTGCAGATAACCAGGAGGTGCCTGCAGCTCTCAGTGGGTCGGATCCAGCCCCAGCAGGACTAGGGAACACCTTAGGGTGTGGTGGGGAAAGGGCCTCCTTCCCTGCTCTTCCCAAGTGGGATGAGCTGGTTGGTGTCCTGCAGGGAGAGGGTCATTGCTCCAGGAAGTCCTCCAGTGTTAGAAGTGTGATGCTGCTAAAAGCACATCAAGAATACTCAGTGTTTGCTTCCAGAGAGATTTGTTGTTATTTATTCATTTATTTATATGGGTCAGGAGTTGGATTTGCCACAAACTGTAGCATTAGTCCTGTTACTTCCTCTAGCCTCGGATGTCAGAAGTACATCAGACCCCATTCCGAGGGAAAGACTTGGTTTCATGGCATGCTGCAGATAGAAATTGCTTTTTTTGCATCACTTTCCATGACAGGATGAGCACCTCTGCACAGAATGAATGCTGCCTTGGTGGGAACAGGGCAGAAAGCCTGGGGTTGGTTGTCCAAGCCTGTTCTCCTTACCAGTTTGATTATCTTTCCCAGTTTCCCTGTTTAGCCACATACTCCTTCCCCCGAGCTTAGGGGAATAAGTTTGCCCAGATGTTTGGGGGGGCTCATGCAGGTCAGAGAGGGTTGGTCCAGTGAGAAATGCCCAAGTGAGAGCCCTTGGTGAGCAGCTGGGCAGGACAGAGGTAACGAGCCACGCTCACTCCTCGCCTCTTGATCTCTTCCCAATCCATTGTAATGGACTTTAGGGGCTCATCTGGGTGTGGCAGCTGGTGACAGGGTGGGTTGGTCCCAGCTGATAACTGGTGTCCTTGTTGGAAGCCTGTGCTCTGGAAAGGTTGTGTGTGCAGCACCATTTCAAGGTGTTACACTAGAAATAGGAAATATTTATTGCTTGCAATAGACTTAAGGAGAGCAAACCATCTACCACCTGACTTCAGCCTGTAGTTTTTTACCAAATCTCCACCCTAAACCTCTTATTTTTTCCTGATGTCTTCCTCAATATTGAGTAATGAATTCTTCACTGTGGTTTCAGAGAGAATATAACTCCTTGTGGTTGCTGTTTCACTCCTATAGGTTATGAAAAGCTAGAGGTCAGGGAGGCTTGATTCATTGTGCCAGCAACAAGGGAGGATTCTTGTGGAACCACTGTTGTGTGCAGAAGGAAAGGCTCTGAGTGCAGCAGAGCCATATTTATTGTGGGTGTTAGGAGAGTGTCCTGGTCACTTCTCTTGGCTGTGCAGGCTTTGGTGAAGTGCAAGTCCCTGTCTGTCAGATCCAGTTTGTCCTGGGAAGGAAAGCAGAGGGGATGCCCTGGGATCTGAGACTTTTCTGGTCCAGAGAAGTCCAGAAAATTTGTTTCTGTACCACAAATACTGCCTTGTCATTGTCACTCCTTGGCTGCTGTGGTAGGAAAGTCCTCATTTAGAGACTCCTGAGGGCTGCAAGAATGTGGCAAGAGGGCTAACATCATGCTCAGAAGCACTGAAACATGCTGTGGACCTTGATTTGGTTAAATACATGCCAATATGTATAGGGTATATATATGAATATGTACCCTTTACTTGACTTGGCCTGTTGTGGTTTCTTTTCCTGCGTGTGTTTTTCTGTTTGGTTTTTGTTTGCACTTTTTAAATATGTAAATATTCTTAGCTGCTCCCTTTTTTTACCTTTTAGGGGAGGTACCTCTCAGCCTTGTTTTTGACTCTGATTTAAAGAGGTTGAATGCACAGATGAGTTATTCTGTCCTGATGCATCATTCTGCCATATCCTAAGTTTGAACTTACATCTTGGCTGCAATTCATCTTACCTAAGTTCCTCCTGACTGAAAGCAGTCGTTTGCAGTGAGCTCTGTAGGCTTGAGCTGTGGTCTTTGGCAGGAGAGGGGCTCTCCTGAAAAGTGACTCATCTCAAAGGTTGTTGACCTCACAGCAGCATAAAACCCCCTGGAAGTCTTTGTACAGCTCAGAATTATGTTTATTATTTAACCTTAAGTAAATGAACCTTAGTTTCTCCCTTTGCTGTGAAGAACTTGGTGCAATGCCTATGTAGATACAGGCACTTCTGTTGAATAAAGGGAGTCTTGGCTAAATTTAGACCAGGAAAGTAGTGATGGATGGTACAAATCAGATTGATTCTGCCCATTTTCCCTGTTTGATTTATGGCTTGGCCAACTGCTAAGCTAAAGAAAGCCATTCAATAGTTATTGCTCAGTCCCTTTTTACAGTAAAGCATATAAAGTAAAAGTCAGCCACCAAGTAATGAATTCTAGAACATCCAATAATTGTAGATTTCCCAGTTTGTTCAATGTTTGGGAGTGAAAATTGCTGCAAGGCAAATTCAGTACCTTTTGAAAGCAATAAAGCCATGTAGTGAAAGATTGATGTAGAAGATGGAGACCAAGCCTTAACAATGTCCTTTTAAGGAGCTGGCTCAAAACACAACCAGCAGCACATTTGATCTTGTAAACCAATTTCACTAACAAGGAACTAATTGTCACATCAGTCTTTTAGAGCTGGCACAAGCTAAGCTAGCAAAGCAGGCAGAAGAGCTTCATTTCTTTTGTCCTTAAAACTTCTAACTAAAACCCAGTCTAAATTCTAGAATATAGGCTTACTTAAGGCCTCACTCTGCAGTTGATCAGCTTAGTGTGTATTTTTCATGCATAAGGAGCATCTACCCGGAAAAGTTTAAATACTTTTTTCTGCTTTTGTCCATTTGTGCAGACCAGACTGTTCTGCTGAGCCAGCTCCATTGCACTGGGACTCATCACCCAGCCAGCCTGGAGGACAATGCCCAGCCAAACTCACACATCCCAGTCTCTATGTGCTCCTTTAAGCTGTTTCATTCCTTGCTGATCGATAACAATTGCTCACATGCCAAAAGCACAGATGCTGCCTCGTTTCTCAATCCCTGCTTTCCCCCGGTGATCCAGCAGCAGGTAGACCCTGGTTGCTGCATCTGTGGTGTTGTCTGTGCTTTCTCTGTGTCACATCATCCTTTTCAGCAGCAGAGAGCAGAGCCATGGGCCAGGCTGCATCTGTCCAGATAACCAGGCTGCTTCTAATCCCCCACAACTGCTTCTGCAGCTTTTGCTTGAGCAGTTGTTATACACTGGCTTCGTTACAGTCTTTGCTTTTCAAGGTGCAGCATGGCCAACAAAAAGAGCCTGATAGAAGATTTTAAAGTCCTGCTGTTACACTTCTTAATATAGCAGCCTCTGAAATGTGCTGGACAGGCTGTCTTTATCCCGTCTGCGGCATCACCTGGGTTTCTGGCTGTCTCATCAAAAGCCTGCTCCTGAGCTGTGCCCAGCACTTCCCGGGGCTTTGCTGAGCACCCCCTCGGGTGCTGTCACACGTGGTGACACTCTGGGCCCCAGGGGACTTAAGCCTGTTTGCAAAATCAACCAGTGAAGTGCTGACATGGGGCAGGGCCACGAACAGCTTGCATTGATCTGGGCTGGGCGCTCCAAAGCTTTGCTGTAAGGTGCGTGGGCAGGAGCTGTTGGAAAGGTGCTTCACAGGAACAGGGTGAGGCTTAAAGCAAAGGTTTTAGAAGATTAGAAATGCCTGCTGGGTTATGTCCCCAGCAGTGACAGCAGGAGATGCTGTTTAGGACCAAACCTGGCCACTTCCTGAAGTCCCTTTGCTGCAGAATGTGTTTTTCTTTTTTCCTGTCAAAATATGAGAGTGAAAGTAAGCTGTAGTTAGCCATTAGTATCTTAGGGGTTTTCTGGGGGCTTTGGCACCCCAAAATGGAATACCTGCGTTGGAGTGGCTGGGTGCTTTTGAGGCTGCACCAGCTCCATCAGAAAGCATGGAGAGGGCACTGATAAAAGTTTTCAGACTGTTACTCTAAATTGCAACACCACCACCCTTTCCACCCCCAGGTGCAGGTAGAGCTGCAGTGGGGCCATCACCTTTGCAGCATGTGCTGCTGCTCCAGGTTTACCAGCACTGGCATGGTACAGCACATACCACTCTGAACGCAGACGTGGTTTGGGGTTTGCACTGGTGCTTAGGGCAGCAGTTCCTGCAGTCCAAACCCCATCACCCATCTCTCATTCCATGCTCAGCTCAGAGGCCAACTCTGCACTCCTGTCTCCTGGGGCAGTCTGAGACCCACTGCTGTGCTGGATTGGGGTCACAGTGTTTCTGGTAGCAAATGTCCATGGATCTGCCCTGTGGCTGTGTTGCAGACTGAATGCTGGATGTCACTGTCATCCCACTGATTCCCTGCTGCTTGCAGCTCCAGAGGCTTTGGCTGAGCTTTGGGGTTGTTGCAAGTACCTGCAGCCCTTGGTAACAACACAGGTGAAACCTAGCAAGGATGGAAAAGGAGGTAGATGGAGAAGTAGATGAAGTGGTTGCTCAGAACCAAACCATCCATCTCTTTTCATGCTTTGTAGGTGATCTCATTGCCTGCTGCCCAGAATCTTCATGAATCAAGGGATGTCACCCACCCTCGGCATATAGATGCACTGCCCTGTGCTCTTCCAGCCAGGAATTATTTATAACAGGGCAATGTGTCCTGCAGTGGTAGATTATGTGGGGTTATTTATGGTGAGGAAGGTGTTCCACAGCATTTCTCATTTCATGCATGAATAATTCCTGTGTCCCTGACATATTTTGTTCCCCCACACCTGGGCCTTGTCTGGTGCAGAGGGATGCTCATGGACGTCAGGAGTGTTGGAGTCAGGATCTCTTGCATCTCACTCAGTTTTCATAGCCATAAACTACACTAAAATGCCATTATTTTGTAGGACCCTTCTAGGAAAGCCTTTTAACTGAAGTCAAGTGTAGAGTTACTAGCAGAACTTGTGGGAGCTGTTATGCAGCCCTGCCTGAAGCCAAGGGAAACTAGAAAGGTGGAAAGGAGAGAAACTCAACACATGGGAAAGATGGAGGGAAGGAGGGATAATAGGATAATGGCATGCCTCATAAACACAGAGATAAATCCCTCCCCATCCTGGCTAGCTGAGCAGTTGGAGTCAGTGACAGGGACAGCTGCTGCCTGTCCTTGGTTGGTCCCTGCACCCAGGCTGCCTGTGTCTGGCTGGGTGGCAGCTGATGTGCTGTGTCTGTGCCCCCCTGCCAGCAGCTTTCACATCCCAGCAGCCAGGCTGTCCCCAGAAGAGCCTCCTTTCTCCCCTGATGCTGATGTAACTCGGCTGCTCTGCCTGTGTTTCACCAAGGATGAAGGGGAAGGAGGAGGGAGTGTTGCCTCAAGTGCTGGATGATTCCTCTTCTCCTTCTTCAAGATCCAGACAGGGTAAAAGAGCAGCAATTTAATCAACATCAGCAATACACAGCCACAGCACAGCCAGCTTTGGGCTAAGGGCTCTGTTCCCCTGCTGCCATGTCCAGCTTGTCTCTTAGAGAGATGTATGTAAATAGTGCTGGCAGGAGGAGAGCCCAGACACTGAACTTTGGGGCTTTATAACAGGTTACTGGTGAATTGGGAAAAACAGCTCTGCACTGGGTCCTGATTCCCTCTGCACTGCCCTGCTTGGGCCACCCCTGCTTAGCACAAAGAGCTGCTGCTCTGGCCAAAATCACACCAAAAGGTGGCACAGCAGGCTGAACAAGTGACTGCAAGGGCAAGTACTCGAAGCTCCATGATGTGACAGCATGTTGTGCCTCCTCTGTGCAGGTGCTTCTGTGTGGTGGTGCCACACCAGGCTGTGCTGCACCCAGGGGTCACAGGGAGGAGTCAGGAGGGAGCTTTTGGATCTCTGGGGATGAACAAGCCTTTGTGTAGGTATATTAAGAGCATAGAACACAGGCAATTGCAGGCTCTGTCCTATGGGAAGTGCAGAAATTATTTTGAGCTTTTTGGTATTTGGATTTTGTTTTTCCTTCCCTTTGCCCCTTCATAGCAGCCTGGGGAAAAATGTAGGAGAGGGGTTTGCCCTGTGCAGGATGCTTTCCTGCCTCTGCTGTAAGGATGCAGAGGAGCTGGTGATGTCCTGGTGGGTTCCCAGCCGTGGTGATGGAAACTGCCAGTCCCTTTGCTGGATGATGCTGCAGGGACATCACCTGTGACAGCTTTGAGCCAGCAGGGGAATTGCTCACATTTGTGTTGTTGTGACATGCCAAAGCAGAATTGAAAGTCACAGTCTGTGCTTGAAGGGATATTTTCTTAAGTAGTTGCTTGTCTGTCTAGAAATTATGTTCCATGCATAAGCCTCTAAGAACTAATGAGAGCTTGGCTGCATAGATAGCAGTGCCACCCCTGAAGAAAAGGAGAGAAGACTGGCATGCCTCTGGGCAAGATTTCCATACTTGCCTGTGCTGAGCTTCCAAGGAAAACTCCTTCCCACAGGGATGCATCCATGCAAAATTAGCACCAACAGGCAGTGGTGCCACAGGAGCTGCTCTGTCCTCTCCCCAGCCCTAAGGAAAACAGGGATAGGTTTTACCTGCCTCAGCCCTCACCCCACAGTGAGCAGGTGCTGGCACTAGGGAGCACCCAAGTGTTGGGGCAGCAAAGGTTTGCTTGCTCTTGTGGGAATGCTAGAATTTTCTAGAAAATAATGTATTTGAAAAGTATGTGGAAGACAGAGCTTTGCCTTTTCAGAGCAACACAACTCTGGGGCTTGGGGCAGTGGCCCCTGCCTGCTGAGGGCTTAAGAAAGCTGTTGGCTCCTGCAATAGTCAGTCATGTGGGACTCATGCTGGTGAGGAAGTCTGATGTCCCCCCTCCCTTCTAGCACTACTCTGCTATTGCTTTTGGCTCCAGTCTTTCCACCCATCCACCCACCGGCCTTTTATTCATCAAAAGGTGTAGAAGAATTTGCAGCAAAAATAAATGAATTTATTTTCACCCACCATCCATCCTCGTCGGCTGCGTGGGGGAGAGCTGTGCAGCTCATGACAGTGGAGGAGGGTGGGAGAGGAGGCTTGCAGGCACAGCCAGAGGATTGCATGGCATCCTGGGCAGGAGGGGAGGATATGTGGCCAGCGTGGTGCCACTGCTGTGGGGACATCCTTGGGATGTGGTGTCAGCAGTGCTGTGTGGACTCTGAGGGCAGCCCTGAGCTGTGGGAGTTGGGTGGATGGATTAGAGAATACCCTCTTTGGTCTGCCTCTAAATTTAAGGGAACCATTCTTAAATTTAGAGCAGAAAGACAGTGCCATCTTGTGTGCTTTCAGACCCTGGGTGCCATCAGCTGAGCAACCGTGTCTGACCTTGCTGTGAAGCATGAGCAAGCTGAAATCATATTCCTTGGCAGGCACATCACAGCCATTTAGTGCCTTTTTCCATAGGTGTGTGCATCACAAGGTGGTTTTTTTAATGGAATGGTTTGGGTTGGAAGAGACCTTTCAGGACCATCTTGTTCCAACCCCTCTGCCATGGGCAGGGACACCTTCCATCAGACCAGGTTGCTCAGAGCCTCATCTAACCTGGCCTTGAACACTTGCAGGGATGGGGCAGCCACAGCTTCTCTGGGCAGCCTGTGCCAGTGCCTCACCACCCTCATGGTAAAAAAGAAATCTTTCTTTATTGTATCTTTAGTCTGTGATGTGAGTTCCTGATGTCAACATTGTGTGCTGAGGCAGCAAGCTGAAGAAGTGGAGAGAGCTAAGGAAGGTGGTAGTGGGTTTTCCATGGCTGCTTCTCCTCACTTTTGCTTTTGGCAGCCCAGGAGTCAGGAGGGAGTGCTTGGGTTTGGCTGGGAGTTGCTAGGACCTCTGGAAAGTGCCTCCAGTGCTTCAGAGTGGTGTTCCCAGGGCAGGTGTAGTTAAATGGAAGATGTCCATGAAGAACAGATCCTGGAGTGAGCAGCAAGGGCTTTGGATGACCATAGTGATGGGTTGGCAGAAGGTGGAGGCAAGTGAGGGTGAAGGCAAAGATAGAGATGCTGCCATGAGATGAGTATCAGGAAGGGCAGGGAGAGTTGTAGCTGTCAGGGTCTGTGTTTATCTTTGCAGCAGTGATTATTTTCAGATAGCATGTGAGAGAGTAAAACGTCAGCTCCTGCTAATAATAGCGCTGCAAACAAGGCTGTTGCTCATTACTGACAGCTGAGATGAAGTTAGTTTTGTTTCATCCTAGGTATGAAAAAGTGCAAAAACAAGCTGTGCTCTGAGTCAATATCCTCAGCCCAGTAAAGGTCAGGAGGAGACCCTCTCCCAGCCCTGGGGTGTGGCAGTGCAGGGTGCTTTTTCCAGGCTCCTTCCACACTGTTCCAGAGTTAAGTGCTGCTGGAAGAGTGGGTATGGTGAGGAGCTGCAGCTGGCTGGCATTGTGGAAAACGTGCAATCATAGGACAGGATAGTTTGGGCTGGAAAGGACCTTTAGAGGTCATCTAGTTGAGCTTGGGTAAAAATCAATCTGAGGACCTTCAGCCTTCTTGCTGTGAAAGTGGAGGATTTTTTCCCAGAGGAAAACACATGCCCAGGGTTGGCAGCATGTGGTGATTCCAGGACAGCTTTCAGGGGCAAGTCTCCATCCCAATGGAATGCAGCTGCCTGGAGGAGGGATTTGACAGCCCCATGGGGGAAAGCTGTTCCTGGGCTTGTAGCCACCTTTGGGAGCTTGAGGTGTCTTTAGTAGCCTGAAGGAACTGGCTGCTGGTGATCCTTGGAGCACACACAGACACAAGGAGGATAGCAGGGTAGAAGTCTTGGGGACTGATGGCACTGGTGTAAAGGAGAGCTGAATACAACTCTCATTGTTTGAGCAGATGTGTCCTGTCTGTGGCTAATTATAAGTGTTGTGTGCACAAAACACACTGGGACATGTGCCAGATACTATTTCTTTTCCTGTTAAACTCACAATCATTATAATTAAGCTTTAAAATTGTAAGTAAAAACTAACAAGGAGTGCAGGTTTGCTGTCATGCTGCTTGCAACCGGGCCCAGTCCCTGCTGGGAGGGACAGGTGTGGGAGTATGGACAGGGTGGTCAGAGGGCTGGGAATGGGAAAGGTTTGGTGGCTCTGCGGTAGCGGGTATGTCCAGATTTGGGTTTTAAATATTCAGAATACCTCAAAGTACCAGAAACGTGCCATTTTACAAATGTGGGAAGTGTTGCTGAGCGAACTTTAGCAGCCTCTCAGGTTTGGTGGGCACAGAGAAGAGGTGCTTGCTGAGAAGAGAAAATAAGGAATAAAAGTGGGAAGCAGTCGTGGAAGCAATTGTGTAACCTCGGGCTGAGAGGAACCCAGGTTGTTTCTCTGCTTTGAGGGGAAATGAGGCAGACTTGCTGAAGAAGCAGCTCTGGGAGGAGTTGCTGTGGATGGGGCTGGATGAGGGGGATGTGACAACTGTGCCACCAGCTGCAGCCCAGTGGACACCAGCTGATGGCTGCTTCAGGGCACTTTTGGGGGCTGCCCCAGGCGTGGAGCCCCAGGGAAGCATCCCACCCCTGCTCCCCAAGTGTGGGGAAATTCCTGAACCTCCTTTTTGGAACTACACTACAGGAGTGGTAGCCATGCGTGTAGGGGGAGGATCACTGTGGCCCTTATGTTTGGTGTGCTTGCCGTGTGGCCAGAGGTGTGATGGATGGGCTGGGGAGTGAACTGGGCTCAGCCACCACATGATGAGCACTTTAAGACCAGCAGTGAGCTCTCTACCCTGCAATTTGTATGCAGAGGGAGAGTGGCTGCTTGATTTCAGTGCTTGTAGGTGTTCGTCTGGGGTCGTGTCTGAATAAATCACGTTCTGAGATCCAAGCGAGCGCTGGGGAACAAGTAACGCTGTCAGCACGGCAGCGGAGCAGAGACATCTCCACTGCTCATGATAAATGGGTCAAGATGGGCCCTGGTGTTTTAAAAATTAGCTGTTGACCTAGATAGCAGCAGCACGATGACTTGCTCACAGTGGGAACAAGAGTGAGCATCGCTGGAGCTGCACATTCCTCCGAATGTGAGGATGAGCCCGGTGTGCTGAGGTGAACCTGGGCTGGTTCCCTGCCCCTTGCTTGTAGCCAGCTTTTCCTTGGAAGCTGAGCTGTGCACAGGGAAGAGGGGAAGACCTTGGGCATCTCTTTTGGATGGCTTCATGGAGTCACAAGGTGCATTTTTCCTACAGCAGCTGCAAAGGCACCTCCCACCACCCCATGCTTTGCTCTCTGCCAGTGGCAAAGTGTAGTGAGTTGTCTTACTCATGTTTCCTCTGTTTTTCAGGATGGGTTTTGCCCCCCTGAGCACCCTCCTGGGCTGTGTAACTCAGGTCTTACAGAGATGTGCCGTGCATTTGGGTTGGAGCAGTTGGCAGGGTTGGTGCAGAAGATGGAGCTGCTGCCCAAGTCAGGTTCTCTCTGTTTAGCAGCTGGGAAGAAGGCCATGGCCTGCACCTGGGGCTTCTCCTGTCACGGAGTCTTCTTCTTCTGGATGAAGACAAATTGCTCCAGAGCACTGAAAGTCAGTGCTTTTCATCTGGGCAAGAGACCTCTCAGTGCCCATGGTTGGCTGCTGTATTGAATAGTGGCTTTCTTGGGTGATAATTAAGCAACTGGTCAGGCAACACCTTGAGTACTGCGTCCAGTTCTGGAGCCCTCAACGATGCTGAGATGTTGGAGCACATCCAGAGAAGGGCAACAAGGCTGGTGAAGGGTCTGGAGTGCAAGTTCTGTGGGGAGCATTTGAGGGAGCTGGGGCTGTTCAGGCTGGAGAAAAGGAGGATCATGGGAGACCTTCACATATTCTACAAGAGGAGGTTGTAGCCCCTGTGCATTTTCCTTGGGAAAACAGCATTTCCTTCACGCTGTCAGGGAAAAAAGAGTGTTTGTTCCTTATTTATGGAGGTCATTAGTCCCCAGATGTGATGTGATTTTGGACCCCAGGCCCTGCTCCCAGATGTGTGTTTGGCAATGGCCACTTGTCCATCAGGGGTGACTCCATGTGCTGCTTTATCTCCCACAGGCTCCTGCTTCTGGGTTGCCGTCCTGGACGGCAACGTGGTGGGGATTGTGGCAGCGCGGGGCAATGAGGAGGACAACACGGTGGAGCTCCGGCGCATGTCCGTGGATTCCAACTACCGCGGCAAAGGCATCGCCAAGGCCCTGGGCCGCAAGGTGCTGGAGTTCGCCATGCTCAACAACTACTCCTCCGTCGTGCTGGGAACTACGGCCGTGAAGATGGCAGCCCACAAGCTCTACGAGTCCTTGGGCTTCAAGCACGTGGGTGTCGTCGAACATTACGCCCTGCCAGGGATGACGCGCTCCTTACTGGAGAGAATGTTTTTCCAGGTCCGCTACCACCGCTACCGCCTGCAGCTGCGGGAAGAATAAAAAAAACCCCCCCACCAACCAAAACAAAACAAAAAAAAAATTATTTTTTTCCCCCCTTCCTCCTCCTTCAAAAATAATAAATTATCCTTCTATTTCTCATCACCATTGATTTGCCAATTTTGGGTTAGAGTTTTTGTACCCTCACGTCACGTTTTGGTTTGCTCCGTTCAGCTCGATGGGCCGGCCGAGCAGTGCCCCTTCCTCGCATGCTGTAGGTGGTGGTGCTGGGAGTCCTGCAACCCAGTGGGGCGGAGCGGAGCAGCGGCCTCTCCTTCCCAGGTACCTCTGTAAAGCACAGAAACTTACTGCAAAATAGTACAACTGCTCTGGTGTACATAGCCCTCTCCTTTTCCAGGTGTAAGATAACATAGTGATGCATTCATAATAGTGCAGAAATATTACTTGAATGCAGTTTTCAGTATTTCACGCACCAGTAAGTAGAATATGCATTCCTCTTACCGTAACCTACTGGTTAATAGTTTTCAGAGAAAAGGTGGGGGTGCACCCTGCCCCTCCGCCCCAACCCGCTTGCTACAATGCATGAAGAGGGAAGCGCACGCACTCAAACACATCGCACTGCCACCACGGCACTGGTGTTGCACTTTTTTTGGATGTGCCTCATTCTGCCAAATGTCTGAGAGACCCCGGGTGCATCCGGTAACCACGACTCCGCTCCAGCTCCCCCTCCTTCCTAAGCCAGCACAGACTCGGACCGGCTGAACTGAGCCCCATTGTACCATAGTGTGAAGTTAAGATCAAACCTAAGCATCTCCTGCGCTGTTCCGTAGCCACGCGTAACCTGCAGTCCTGGGCCAGACTCCGCATGTGCGTTGGACTTTCTCTTTGCTGCCTTTTGGGGTTTTTTTTTGTTTGTTTTCATCTTATTTTTAAGGGTTATTTTTTTTTTGTTGTTGTTGTTGTTATTTTTAGTTTTGGCTTTTGCTGAATGGTGTCGTTGAGGCGTAATGGAGGCTGCAGTTCCTATGGCAACACATTTGCACATTAATGTGCGCACCAAATCTCACCACTTCAGAGAAGCAACGTGTGACAGATAATAGCATTTTGGGGAGCACCAGGGTGGGGGGAGCGTACTTATTATCTTAACCAGCTGCTTGTTTGATAAATGTAGATGGCCTCACTGCAGCCTTCCATCAAAGGTAATTAACTGCTTTAATGATGTCAGATTTGTGAATTGTACAATGCAAAAAGCAATGCAAAGCAGATTCGGCATGTGTCTGTACCCGGTATGTATGTACAGTGCCTGCCAACTAAAGAATAACCAAGACTACAGCTTCTTCTAGCCTGAGATATCAACTTTTATAACTTATTTAAACAAATAGCAACTTTGCATGAATTACATCTTGGGGGAAAAAGAAGACTGGTAGGTTTTAATTTTTAAAGCGTGGTATTAGAGGTATTACAGAAAACCATTTCTGGCTGCACTTAATTTCGGGTGGGTAGAGGGGTTTGGCTCTGCTAATACATTTAAAGGGAAAACCCCTTTATTTACTGGGAAAAACAATTATAATTTTATGAAGTATTATGTGTGTGGTGAGGGGGGAACCCCCCACCTCACCGCGATGAAGTTGGTGAAGGGGTAGAGCATGTGTTAACCACGCTTGTAAAAACAATGGAAGAGTCAGCAGGAGAGCTGCAGAAGGAAGGAGCCTTGGGGTGTGGGGAGAGGACAGGAGCCCTGGGGCAGATGGGGGGACAGACAGCACAGACCTTGGACATGGGGTGCTGTCTGTCCCACTCCTACCAGGAGCTGCCCTTTCCTCTCCAGCCAGAAGCTTTCCCAGCACTGAGATGGGGCTGGTGGCGCTGATGGAGAGCAGGGGGCAGGGGGCTCAGCCCATCCCTGCCAGGGCCATGGGCCAGGCACTGATGCTGGGGATGGAGCAGCCATTTGGCACAACCCCAGCTGCCCTCTCATTGCTTGGCTTGGGCTGGGTCCAGCCTGTGAGGAGTTGGAGGGGCAGAGTCCCAGCGTGTGTTCCAGCAATAAGGGGGTAATGAGGATGGTGAAGGACACTGTAGCAAGAGACCATGAGTTTAATTAACAAAATTTCTCTATGGGGCACTATATTTTTAAAAGTCTTTCTATGCTGTACATTTCTCCTGAAGCTGAAATAATGTACTGTTGGTAGGGGTTCTTGTATAGTGTACAGAAATCGGCAGAATATTTTCTTGCTGCATTCAGTGATTTATTAACCGAAGTAAAACAGACAAATATGAAGTGTTAGCAAAAGTTGAAAGAAAAAACACAAAAGTTTGTGCCTTTTTTAGTTTATTTTTCTGTTGCTATATAATCACTGCACTAAAACCTTTCCAGAGGGGTAAAAAAAAAAAAAAAACAAAAAGCAAAAACTAGTCTCTTAATAAGGGAGGAATATGTAAAGTCTAAATTGAGCATTAACTTTTTTTATTAGGCTATTTAATTAAACTAATGTTGCTGGTTTTATTTGATACCTGTGCCTTTGAAATAAAACTCCACATCCTGTCAGAAAACCCAAACCTGGAATAAATCCCACCAGATCCCACAGACACAGAAGTACCATCAGGTTTACCAGTATTTTCTTCTAAAATGTGTAAACTTTACCTGATGATATTACAGTATCTGATTGTAATACCTGTTGAGTTTCCTGGGGAAGAGGTGCTTTGGGAAGGTGTGGCTTTGGGGGTGCTGTCTGCATTCCTCCCCAGCACACGGAAATGCACTGATAAGGATTGAGTTGTTGCCACTTGGCCGGTAGCTGCCAAGAAAATTTATTCCCTTAATGCTTCTGCCAGTTGCTTTGTGACCAGGCTTTTTGGAAGAAATCCAGCTGGTTGCTCCCAGCTCTCCAGCCAGGACAGCTTGTTTCTGAAGGAAAGGGCTGGCTGCCAAATAGGCTGGGATTTGCTCTCCTTGGAAGATGGCACAGGCTGCCAGAGCTGCATCCCTGGTGGAAGCTGTGGGACAGGGGTGCTGCCAAGGTTGGGCTTAAAAGCACCACATGATACTGTTGTTCTGTCTGCATTCATGGGAGGTTTCCCTAAATGCCATAGCTCAGGCACAGCTCTGGGGTCAGGGGTGCTGGGCTCTGCCCATGCCAGGCTCACCTGCTGCCAGGGAAGTGTGTGGGCAGACCACAGTGCAGCTCACAGGGTGACACGGTGAGGTTGAGCTGCCTTGGGCAGATCCATCCCTCTGCTCTGCACCTTCTAGGGTGCACTGGTTTAAACAAAGTGCTTGGAAAAGATCAGCACAGCTCTTTCTCAGGCCCTCAGCATCTTCTCCTGACTCTCCCCGTCCCAGCTCAGGGCTGGGTGGGTGAGGAGCAGCACAAGGTGGTTGCAGGATTGATCCCAAGCAGATGAGGTGGGGATCTGGAACTACTGCCAGTCCTTGAGTTTTGATTCCAACAGAGACCCACATCAGTGTGAGATGGGAGGGGATTTTCCTGATTGATTGAGTTTGGGGGTTTCTCTTTCCAAGGACAACATTGGCAGGAGTTGTGTGGAAGAGTGGAGCATGTCTTGGGTTTGAGCCCAAGGTTGGTAAATGTGGTGGTTAGGTAAGACCAGTTCAGATTTAGGTGAGGGTGTTTGAGCCATGTGAAGGCATTTCCCACCCTGCTCTTGCTCTGCAGTGCAGGTGGGCTCTCACAGCCCCTCGTGCTGCCTGCAGAGGTGCAGTTTCCTCACCTGGTTGCTCTCTCCTTAGACTGGGCCTTTTATTGCTAATCCCTGTGCAGGAGACACTGCTCAAGTGTCCTTTGCTTGGAGGGGCTTAGGACAGAGCCCTTGCTCCCTGAGGAAAGCAAAATTAAAAAAAAAAAAAAAAGGAAACAGAAAAGAAGGGAAAATTTGCATTAGTGTGGCTGAGATCCACAGCCTTGGGGTTGCCCCAGCCCTCCAGCACAGCCTGGGTCATTCCCTGTGGAGTGAGTGGGAACTGCCTCCACATCCTGAGCTAACTGGCATCTCAAGCACATGTCAGATTTGGCAATAAGCTGTCTGGGAAGCTTGGCCCCTGAACAGATCCAGGCTGATAATGCTAAGCAATCAAACCAACGAAGAATGTGGTTTCTAGTCTGACTTGAAACCCTTAAATTTGTATTTGTTGTAAATTCATGCTGTGTTTTCCCTCAGTGAAGCAGACAGCCCCTGAAGGTGCTTAGGAATGGCACCTGTGTCTCTGCTGGGAGATGCAGAAAAGTCCAGGGCATTGCCATCAGTGGAAAGCTGTTCTTTTCCCTCCCCTCTGTCCCAGTGTGGGATGCTGTCTCTGAGAAAGCCTTTACCTTTCTCCAGAAGTGATCCTGCTTCTTGGTCCCGTGCATGGGTGCAGCCTGCAGGACTCATTTCAGAATTGCCTTTCAGCAAATGCAGGGGGCAAATGGCCCTGGGGACATCTGTCCCTGGGGCTGGGACCTGGGGTTGTTCTGCCCTGTGTTCCTCCCCATGGGAAATGAGGATGATTCTTCAGGCCATGATGTCAGAGTTTGAGTCCCTGGGGAGGGGAGGCAGGACCAAGGGTCAGCAGTGGCTGCTGGGGCTGGGATGTGCCTGGTGGGGTCCTGGTGCTGCTCACCTGCAGCAGGAGCAGAAAGGATTTGGTGCTGGGGCTGTCCTGGGCCCTGTCCTTGCTGTGGCCACCTGGAAGAACAGAAAGTCCCATGGTCAGAATTCCCAGGGGAGCTGTGGCTCCTTGTCCCAATCCTTGCTGCTGCTGTTGCTCACTGATCCACACCCCTATGTGATGCAGGTCTGCTGCCTTTTAATTTGCCAGATTTGCTGGCTGAGGTGCAAATGGATAGAAACTGCAGGGACTTCCAAATTGCCAAACACATAAAGGCAGGAACCAGCTCTGGTTACCTCTGAATTAACAATCTCACTTTGGGTGTGCTGGGGCCTGTGTTTCATTAGTGCTGGTGTGATGCTCTTGGTATGCACTCTACTTAAAGCTTAATAAAGGCATTTTAATTGGACAATAACTGGAGTCTTGCAGTGGAATATACTGCACCACATAAAGAAAATGAAGTAATGCTAAGTGTTAAGTAAGCTTTAAAATGCAAAAGGGAAATTTTCTTTTTTTTCTCCCTCAAAATAGATCCACATGGAATCTTGAGGAAAAATTGGTCTGCTCTTGCATCTCTCAGTCATAGAGACTATGCAACAGAGCTTATCCCACCCACCAAAACCTGCTACCTGAATGGTGCTTGGGAGTATCTTTCATAGAAAGTAAATTAGGAGATTAATTTGGATAACTGAGAGCTCAGTCAAAACACAGTATTGTTTAAAATAACAAGCTCCAAGTCAGCATTTGGAGTTTGATCACAGTTAAAATCACTGTTCAGTGCTGTTTTTGTATTGCACAATGATCACCTGTGGGAGAGAACATGCTTTTAACATCTAAATAGTAGAAGACAGGCCTAGTGAGACCAAGAGCATAACAAATACATAATGCAACTGTAAATTTATTTACAAGTAACACGTTTGAATGCAGAAGCAGCTACTCCTATGTAAGTGTAATGAACTTACAGCTAATATTGTTTCCAATTTCTTTTCCTCCAAAGCTTAATCCTTTTGCCTTGTAATATGTATATTTGATTTTTTTAAAATGTAATTAGGTTTAACAAAGCATCAGTTGCTTTGTGAGTTGTACTTATGATTGTGCTGGGCAGTTAGCTTTAAGCAGTTTGTGTGCTTGTGTTATTTTATTAAAGCAAAAGTCTTCTTGAGACAAATGCAGTAAAGGAAAAAAAATAATATTTTTGGTAGTGTTAAGCAGATGTGTGGTATGCATTTGGAAAATGTCCAATGTCAGTTAAAAAAAACAAAACCAACAACAAACAGGCTAAATTGCTTCCCAGAACTGCTTGTGTTTAAGGCAGTGGCTTACTCACTCATGTCTAAATAAGAAACTTGGATTCCCCCAAACAGCCTCTTACGCTGCATCTCCTCCCCGTTGTACAAGACCAATGTGAAATGAGTCTTGTGTTTTCTATGTTCAGCATAGTATGTACTGTATCTGTAATGGGAAGTGGCTACAAGTCCTCAAAGAAAAACGAACATACTCTAAAACAGCAATAATTACCACTGTAAAGCAAAAGAGCACGTGGGGGAGAGCCCAGGGAGATGGTTCCTGAAGGTGATGCTGTCAGGAGCACACCGTGTGTGTGTGTGTTCCTAAGGGGTGCTGTTGCACCTGGGGAGCAGGAGGAAGTACAGGGGAAGGCCATCAGTCTCTGGAGCTGGGTGTCACCTTGGCAGAGAACCTGCCCATGTGGGGTCC
Source organism: Agelaius tricolor (assembly GCF_023055355.1). Lineage (NCBI taxonomy): Eukaryota > Metazoa > Chordata > Aves > Passeriformes > Icteridae > Agelaius > Agelaius tricolor. The sequence continues at coordinate 6,317,428 of NW_027269284.1, forward strand.
CTAGAGCCGGGTCATTGCCAGCCCTGATGCAGTGCAGGCTTTTCACCAGTTCAGGGTGAGTTACTGCAAATACCATCCCTGGTGGGAGAGACAGACATCAGGAAGAGCTGTCAGAGTCACACAGAGGAAGGTGAACACTTGTTGCCTCAGTTTTGTACCCCAGCACACTCTGCTACTGCACTTCTGGGGCTCAGCAATGGCAGAAAACAGAATCAATTGCTCCCATTTCCTGTGGAGGAAGCAGGAGTCAGCTCTGTTGGAAGGCAGTTTGCATACCATCAGGGTAGCAATGCAAACCATTCCCCAGGCGTGGCAGGTGCTAAGGTGGGTACAAGTTATCCCTTGGGGTGCTTCAGGCTTTGAGCTGCAGCCTCCCCAGCGTGGTCCCCACGCAGCCCCGGGAGCCAGGCAGCTCCCCAGGGCCAGCAGGGTGACCTCAGGCAGGGCAGGCCAGGTGCTCTGGACAAGTGACTTGTAGGTACTTAAGTTCTGTTCCTGATGGCCGCTGTAACTGTGAAAATTAACCAGACCTGCTGTGATAAATTTGGTTATATAAGGTTTATTTGGTTAATTTTTTATAAGTGAAAACTGAAAAGATGAAAGAGAATTGTAATATGAAAGCAACTGCTGTAAATAATGTACGAATGAATAAAATCTAAAACTTATGTCAGTTTTTTCCTAAACTGTATTGCTGTCAAGTTACTGATGTGCAGATGGTGCCTGCATCTTTTCCAGCTCCCCAGCTCCAGATGGGCAGACATCACTCATTCCTGCTTCCATTGATAAGAGGGATATCTTTTGGTGCCTCATGCTTGTCCTTAGATTGTATTTCCATGCTATTCCAGCTCCTACTGCCATGTCCAGAAGCTGCACTCAGTAACTGTGGAGACAGCCCTGCCTGGGACCTGACTGCTCCAGGCACCTGCACTCACCCAAATCCCCCCAGGGGTCAGAGGTGGCCCTGGGGAAGGTGTCACTGGAGCAGAGGGCACAACAAAAGCACACAGTGTCTGCTCTCTACCACCAAGGCCATAAGGTGATGGGGTGAGAGTTATTGAGGATACTTTCATGGTGGGGGTGCATCCTGGGGGTTCCCCAAGCCACACAGGCCCCTTTTTCTTGCCTACACCTGTGCATTACCTTAGGTAGAAACCCATCAGAGGGCTGTTCCTTCTGTTAGTTTGTGAAACCTCACAAGGCTATTTCTGACCCTCTCTGGAGCATCTCTGTGAGGCCAAGAATCACTGACCTCCCTTTGGTCGTGGGGGGGGAATGGGGCTCCAGCCTCCAGTCACAATGAGATGCATTTGAAATAAACTGATTGCTGCTGGAACAGCCTCTGGGCATGTGTGTTCCTGAGAACCAGTGGCAGGTATGAATGCTGCAGGAGGGCCCTGCCAGCCAGCAGCACCTCCCAGCACCATGGCCCTGGCAGCCTGGCTCTGGGTCAGGCAGGCAGCACCCCAGGGCCATCATCCCCCAGCAGTGCAGCTGTGGGATGTGCAGGGTTATCTCGCTGAGCAGTCAGCAGCCATGTGCAGCATAAAGTTAATGCATTTGCCCTGTGGATCTGGCCCCTGTCACTTCCCCACCCTACCCAGAGGTGCAGACCCTGATAGCTGTATCTCACTCTGAGGAGGTGAACACAAAACACCTCCTGGGACTGATAGCAACGGGCTCTGGGATTCGGCCTGGGGACAGAACAGCTGTAAAATCAGGCACGTGCACAAGCTTTATTTTATATCAGAGCTAACCAAAAAACACCTCCACCCTTAAAACTGCTTTAGTTTAGTTTTTAATAACAGAGAAGTGGCAACAAGAGCTGAGTTGGTTTTAGAAGCTGCTGCAGTGTGGGTATGCTGTGTGCCTTAAAGCACCTCAATTAACTGCTAATTGGGTTCAAACTCTCTACTAGCCACACATGGCCACATCCCTGTCCTGGCCTCTTTCATCTTTAGTGGTGAATTTCTTCAGATAAAAAAATTAGAATTCATGGAGACAAGGACTCTGGCTCCATGCCCTGTGTTCCCAGGCACACATCTCATGCTCTGGACCTCGTGATCCCTTTCCCTGTTGCTCCCAGCACAGCCACCATCTGTGTACACCTTGGTGCCTCCTAAAAAGCCAAACAAAGCAGCAGCATGGGCCCACTCCAGGCTGTCCCCTCTGCCATAAGCATGGCCTCCCACCAGGGGTTTGGGGCTCTCCTAAAGAAAGGAGGAAGGCTGAGGCTGGAACCAGGCAGGGAGGACCCCAGGTCCACCAGCTGAGAACATCCAGCCCACAAAACTGCTTTTTTCTTGGCCAAACACCTGCAAAATATTCCATCTGTCTACTTATATCCATCTAGCTACATCTCTTCCTCTCTCCATCCATCCATCCATCCATCCATCCATCCATCCATCCATCCATCCATCCATCCCCACCTTTTGCCAAGAGACACTTCTGCTCAGCTGTTGCAGAGCCTGCTTGGAGTCAGCTTGAAGTTTTCTTCCTCTCCCAAGTCTTTCACAGAGCTTTCTGTGACATTTCTCTCTTGACTCCCTTAAGCACCTCCCTGGCTCACAGCCTCTCTTTCACAAATGAAAGTATCAGTTACCACCTCTTCCATTTTAATAGATAGGAAATCCTTATGAGGGTGAAGGTGAGGGTGTTTTGTCACAAAGATTATTTTTATTGAACCTATTTAAAACACTACTGGCCAAATTTGTCAGGGAATCAGCCTATTAATTTCTCCATGGTAGGTTTTCATTCTTTTCTGTGCTTGATTGCGTTTGCAAAGTCAATAAAGTAAATCCAGCACCTGATATCTGTATAACAGAAGAGGAATGAGCATTGTAGAAAGATGAATCTTCTCATCTGGACATCAAAGGCAGGGTCAGGTGAATCATGCTCCAAAAAGCACTCATTTCTCTCCATTAATAACCAGTCCAAGACATGTCTAGACTACCCAGCAGTAAATGTCTATCCCAGAAACACCTAAGGTGAGATAAATCCTAACATGATGCTTCTGTAGAGAAGCTTAATTGCACCTGAGAACTCAGGGAAGCTGAAGGACAAATTATCATTTCTTCAACAGATATTCACTTGGGCTTTAAAGGTAAATGGTTGCATTCAGTAACCAAAGATTAAAGACTTAACAGGGAATTATATTCCTGATTGTTAAAAAATCAAAGGTTTGAAGCTGTGGTAAAGACAAATTATTTGTAAAATCTCAGGTGGTCATTAGTGTGGTCCAGCTGCACTGGTTATCTGCACTGTGGTTCCATCTACTAGAGAGAAGTGTGAAAATCAATTGCTCACCACCAGTACTTACATTAGAGTCTAATGACTTCAGTTTTTTGACCTATACAGGAAAAAAACTGATGGGATAGGGAAAGAATAAAGAGCTGCTTTGTGTTTTTCTGCAGAGAGAAAAGTGCAATGGAAGAAAGGAACACTACACCAAACTGAATTACCTTTCACTCCTCTTTATTTGTTTTATGCTGTCACTCATATTTTACCTTGCAGCAGCCCTGAATAATAGCCATTTAAAATCAACATCAGTTTTTCAATTCTGTTGTTTAGAGGCCATTTTGATTTAGAGCTGCTGGACTTACTTGTAAAAACAGAAGCTCTTACATCCTTCTCTGCTGAAGAGGCCATGTTTCTCAACAGGAAAAGCTGATCTGTATGATGGGATTGGCTTCCAAGATTAATTTTTTGTGCTTTTTCCTTTGTGGAAATGTAAAGAAAAAAAAGACAAAAAAGTAAATGCTTAAGTCTTACAGGTTGTGACTTCTTTAGGAGCAGTTTAAGGAACAGAAAGAAATGCCAGAAGTCAGTGGACCATTAAAAACACCTCCAAGTAATGTGCATTAGGAAGGTATTTGGGCAGAGCTTCAAGGGGAAGAGGATTCAGTACTGGACCAGGAGCCATTGCCAGGTGGGAAGGGTGGATCTTTCCCCCACCTGGGAAGTGTGCAAACATCAAGGAATGTTTGAGGGAGGGATGACTAAATGGTTACCAGTGCTGCTCTTGGCCTTTGCCAGGTGTGGAAGGTGGAGAACTCTCCAGTCCCACGGTGCTGGACTCCTCCTCCTCTTAAAGCACGAGGAGTCTCCAACCTGCTGGAGAGTCATTGGGGGAGGTCCAGCCTTGAGACCCAAAAAGATCACCCCAGGAAATGGATTTAGGATTGGATGCTCTCTTCACATACTGATTTCCTTTTTTTTTCCTCCATGGATAGAGGAGCTGAGCAATCCAAGAGGTGTTTGTAGGGTTTGGATTGCTTTGGCCAGACAAAAACCCCATGCCTTGAACAATGACCTCCTGCAGAATGTCAAACCTGCACTAAGAGCTGGATTTTCCCTCCAGCCCAGCAGGTGGGTGAGAGGCTCCAAGCCCAGGGGACTTTGTGCCTCTGAAATGCAGGGGTGGGCAGGGCAGCCGGGCTCTGGGTGCAGCTGCCACTGTGGGCACATCCTCTCGTGGATGTTCACAGACACACGGGCACGGCAGAGGAGCAGCTCTTCCTTCCATTTCAGGGCAGCACACCCAGAAAAACACCACCAAAATTAACTTCAAGGTTAACCACAGGGGAAAAAACACACTGTGATTCTGCCTCACATTGCAGAGATTAGCATTCTGTTCAAAATGCTCTCTAATGCAAGAATGATGTCTAAAGCATCATTATTAGCCTGTATGCATGTCAATTCATATAAAAACTCAAATACATATATATTTCTGTAATGAAGACAGCTTTTTTCCCTCTTAAGAATGTATATTATACACCCAGCTCTCCCACTGAGTCCACTGTAAGAACTGGAGATCCTCCTTTGGCATTGCTAAATGTGAATGGAATTCAAATGACAGGGAAAATTATACTGACCTATCCCTCTCTTCATTGCCATTAAGTTTTGTAGGGGTTAATGCACTGAAGAAAAAAGGTAGCTCTGTTCATCAGATTCTGTTTCAGATAATGTTAGATGGGACATCAGTGTCTTGGGAAAAGTGGGGAACTGAAAAAAGGGTGAGTAAATAAAAAAAAATTAAAAAGAAGGGGAAACAAATGGAAAATAGAAAAAAATCAACCTGTAGCTAGTTTCTGCAAATACAATAGTGTGAAAACTTTCCAGTTTGGTTCCCAGACAGGAAAAATTTGTATGGCTGGCACTTGGGTACATTAAACTGCAGAAAATATCCATGATAGCTTATTAAATTTTCACAAGGCTGAGGTGTTTCTCACTGATGCTAGATCTGAACTTTTTATTATTGCAGTATTAGTCTCCTAAATGTCAATTAATACACCTAGGATTATCACACACCATCTCCTTCAGTCTGGCCTTGGGGAGGAGAACTGCAATTCCTCTTCATGCTTCAGCTCTATTGCAGTGTTTAAAACCAGTATTTGAGATTTTGGGCAGCCTGGCAAGATTCCCTCCCTGTGACTTGCAGAAATTGTGCATTTAGTGAAGGCAGATGCTGTTTTTTTCCCACTCCTTCTCACAGAAACACAATAGATTTTGATATGGACAGCAATGCCCTCTAGAAACACAAAGGGCATGATTCAGCTGGATAAACATGAGGATCTACTATCATTTGAGACAGCCTGTGTTTAGATGTTTGCAGTGAGCCCAGCCAGGCTGTGAGCAGTGCTTTGGGAGAGTTTACCAGCTGGAGAGGTAAGAAATATTGTTGTCTTCTCCCTTACTCTTGTGCTGAGTCATTAAGATTTATTGAATGCTCTGTTTGCATGGCAAACGTGGACAAGTCACACAGATACCTTCAGCACTTGAAAGTTATGAAGGCTAAAATATAAATATCCTTTCCCTCTCTGGGATTGTTTGTTTTCCTAGACTCTGAACATCTGAGACACACAGCTTAATCACATGATTATCTATTATTTCTATAGTAGCCTTTTAATTAATATCAATGTCATAACACCTCTGGTCCTAAGAATTTGCTATGCCTGTGCCTAATTGAAAAAAAAAAAAAGATAGCTTTCAATAGGACAAATAATAGTGAAATGAGCAGGGTATGTGATAAAAAGGTTTCTTTGTCATTCACTTAAGCAGAAGTAATCAAAACACTTCACTATGCTAATAAACTGCAAAATTATTCATTGAGATGGCTTGTTCCTTCGTCATGTCAGAGTCTCAAAGGATTTGTCACCAGAGCTTCCACAAGATTTTCAGTATTTTTTGCATATGTAAAGAAGTCTTAAGGGAAAACAGCCCAGAAGCTCAGGCCCTACAAAAGGCTGTGTCAGATGGGTAAGAACTGTGAACTTCATACACTTCCAGCATGCAGGTATAGAAGAATTTATCTAAGTGTGTCCTGTACTCAAAAACTCATTCTCAGAAAAATATTTTTAAGAGTTTTGTATTTAAACTGAAGAGTTATTTTACCATGGGTGTGCAACAGCCTCCTGCTCCCTGGATGCTAAGAGCTGCACAGAACTGGAAGCTGTTCTCATTCTGCCATCACTCAGTGGCTGCCCAGAGAGCTTTGCCTGCTCTCATGTCTGGTGCTGTGGAAAATCTGTGTGAGCTGAAGCACAAGGTCGAGGTAAGGAACAATGTTTAATCTTGTTTCTTTGTTCCCTTTCCACTAAATGAGAGAATGTCACACAAATCTCTTTACATTCATTCTACAGCTAAGAGTTTGATAAAGATTGTGTGATTCTCATGCTGCAGAGCTGACAGGTCCCAGGCACTTTCACTGGTGGCTCTTGCTCTAAACAAGATGCTCAAAGCCAGCGTGGCTGCTGCTGCAGAGCATCCTCAGCAGGCAGCTCCCAAACATGGTGGGGTCACCTCTGCCCATTGCAGGCCTTTTAAAGATGGACCACGGTACCTTTGCCCCTCTTCACTTCAGGAACACCCACGGAGTGGGCTTTAAAGGAATTCCTCTGGGTCCGTGAGTCTGTAGGAGGCGTCAGGGCAGGGCAGTAACAGAGCAGAGCTTCCCACAGCACCTTGCCCAGTGCTCCTGCAGCCCACACTGTGCTCTCTGCTGCTCCACCATCACTGAGCCTCCCAAACTGCACTGGCAGGGAGTTCCTGCCATGGCTGTGGAGGCATTTGCTGAAACTCAACACAGTAACCCTTGGTCAGTTTATTGGGATGTGAAGTTCCTGGAAGGGAAGTACCTATCAGTGTTGTTTTGTAGGGGGATACAGTATGGGTAAATGAAGGTGGTATAGAATGTAATCTTACCCCTAAAGAGTTGCAGCTGGACCAATTACTAAAGATTAGGAGCAGCCTGATGTTAACAGGCCACACCTGTAACCAGTAAGAAGAGTGTTATAGAAGAGTGGATTGGGGGGAACTGGAGTCAGTTGGCTGCTGCAAGGACAAGGAAGAGTCAGTGCCTGGAGGAGCTGCCCTCAAGAAACATCAAGGAGGTACAAAACTCTGGTAATATGGAACCTTTGCAATATAATGATATAGAACTCTTGCACTATAATGACAATGTTGTTTTCCTGGCAAAATGCTTTAATTCAAGAAAGCCATTTAGTTCCTACTTAATTATTATTTCTGGGAGTGCTACTGAAGTTAGACACTTAAATTATAAATGCCAAGCCTTTTGTCTATCCTGCTCACCTATTTATGACTTCTACACACAAACTATCCCAATTATTACACTGCCAGGTCTTCAAAGGGGCTGGTTTGATTTAGTTTACAAAGAGGTGAAGAATCTGTGTGGCTCTGGCACTGGAGGCTTTTGTGGGGGATTGTCAAAGGCCACGTTCTGTGCAGGTGACTCAAGATCAGCTTTACAGACAAGGCATGCCAGAGTCTAAGGAAAACAGAAATAAATAGACATTTAAGACACTTCCCATGAAATGTTTGATACAGCCTGCCTTGGTAGTGGTTCCATGCTTGTGTCCTGACTGGTAGCCCTGCCAGAGGCTGTTTTCACAGTCCTGTGCCATAGCCTTAGGGAATAAGAGCACCACTGACCATTCCAAAAGGAAGTGATCTGAAAACCTTATTTCTCTGTAAGCAAAAATTGAGATCTATCCCAGCACACACTGTGAGGAGGAATGCCTTGGCCTGTAAGCACTAAATTGTCTGGGAAAGTAGTGGTGGACAGATGGCTCAGATGAAATTTCAAAGAACCCGAGGCAAGAAATCATGATGCACTTAAAGATACACACTGGGAGGGCTGCTCTGAGCTGTGGTTCTTCTCTAAACCTCTCACAGATGCTAAAATTACAAAGCAGGCTTGAGACCTTGGACCCCTGCAGTGGTGTCCAAGTTCAGTTATCAGTACCAAAGGGTTCAAAACTTTCCTGTTCCTTAATTGTGGGAAGCGGAAAGGCAAAGGCTTCTTCAGGGCATCTCCCTACTTTCTGAATTGAGTCTTTTCCATGCAGGCTTCCTTTAGGCTCAGTTTTATCTGCTGAATTCTGTCATTTCACTGTTTTTTGGGGAAGAAAACTCACATTTTTTCAACTGTATATCAAGCAGTGTTTTCAAAATTGACTTTTGGTCCAATGGCTTTATGAACCAGGCAATTTGATGGCTTATTTCCCTATTTCTCCAAGGCAGGAAAAGGAAGTATCTGAAGATTAAACACTTAGCCTACAATGTGAGGTTCATGTAGGCAGTAAAGGGATTTCAGTTCCACAGTTTCCTCCCTATGACTAATGTGTTTGAACAAACCACAAACAGGACAATGTTTTAAGCTGGCAGATTTGGAAATTAAAAAAACCCAACAAACCCACAAGTGAAAAAAAGAGACTTTGCTGTTGCTCAGGATGAATGTCCTTGGAGTAAGGAGTAAAAATAATGTTATTGGCAACTGTTAGGTACAGAAGTATCAATGAGCAAAAAAAAGCAGGAGGTAGAGTGGGATGGGGAGCGAATAACACCTGCTGCTAAGATAATCTATTGAAATAACTGAAATTTGAGGAATCTAGAAGGGAGTTTTAAGGCTAAGAAATCACATAAAAATAGCTGAAATGCCCACTCTTGAGTCAGAAGATGATGGAGGGGAAGCAGGGACAAGAAGGCACATTCCTGGCTCTGAAGCACCAGTGTGGAGCTTGAAGGAGGACTTGGAGGATCCGTAATGCAGGACTGGTGAAAAAGGTGGAGAGCCCAAGGGCAAGAGGAAGGGATTTCACTGGGATGTACCTAAGGGCACAGACATATTTAGAAACATGAAGCATTGCTTGGATTGAAGGCTGGAGACAGAGGCCAGGCTTTTCTCTCTTCTGTGGGATGCTGTAACTTGGAGGATGGACAGCCATGCCTTTTTTTTTTTTAATTTTTTTTTTTTTCAAATATTGATTGGTTCAAATGCAGTGGCCAGCCCCAAGAGGGAGCACAGAAAGCTCCTCAGCAGAACATCCTGTAATCTGGTGATTTGTGCATTCCTGTGGGTGGTGGATGCTGAAAGCCTTTCAGGGAGAAAGGTTTCCTACACTTTGTAGATAAAAGGACAGGAGGAGCTGCAACATCCAGTGCTCTGGCTGCCTTTTGAAGGAAGGAACAGCCTCTCAGTGCTAGAACAAAAAGCCATGGATATCAGTCACAAGGAAGTGAATCCCAGAAGCTGGCACTTAAACTCCAGAGGGGCAGAATCAATCACTTCCCTGGGCACAGGTTTTGGGCTGCTTGGTTATTCAGAGGGCTGGCAAACAAGGGGCAGGTCTTAGGTATTTTGTGGAGTGCTGAGTGTATACCTGGTCCTAAAAATGCTGTGTGACACCAACAGTCTGCCAGTTCCTGCTGCTCCTGTCAGGCTGAGTAATCCTCACACTAGCAGCTGATGAAAAGAAGGGTCAGAAGTTCATTTGACCCAAGCTTGACTTCCAGATAAGCAAAGATAAAGTGCCCAGCTCAGCAGGTCCCCTCCCTGCATGGCAAGGATGGGCACACCAAGAAGGTGAGCAGGAAATGGAGGGTGGTGCTGGGGTGGGCTGGGATAGACAAACACTGAGTTTTGGCCAGCCTCAAGGGTAAGGTGCACTTATTACACAAAAGCCACCACATTCCTGGTCATGTCTGCCTAGAGCTGAGGCTTTCAAAGGACACATACTCATCTTTGAGTAAGTCACAGATGTGTGGGTTTGCTATTTTCAAGCTCCCAAATGAACTGACAGCAATAGTTCTGAAGAGAGTGTTCAGTCACAGAAAACCAACCTGTAGATGCCTCAGTGATGAGCTCTTCTAAATGCACCAGAAGGAGTATTTGGGACTATGAACCTTTATGCCCATTTTGTGATTTGAGCTTGCAGAGGCATGTCTTCCTCAAAATTGAGCAGAGGGGAAAATCACCTCTGAAGTCAAAACTGTGTGCCTTAAACATATTAGGATACATGAAAATAATATTTTTCATTAATTAAGAAATTCAGGTGTTGCCCAACATTGAAAGAAATCCAGTAATTTCTCATGGAAGACTGATGAATACAAACTTTGGTCAGTCTTAAGGAGCTGTCTGCAAATCAACCTGGCAATAGTGTTTTCTGTCTTAGGACTTACTGATCTTGTATGTTGTTTCAAAGACACCAATTTGTACCCTAAGTGATGTGTTTAAACAACCACAGAGTTATGTATATGTCATATACACATGTCACATATAAAAGGCATGACCTGGATAGGAAATGTTTCAAAACCTCAACCAGCTGAGCAGCAAGTCACCTACAAGGATACAGATAAAGTTGTATCAAGTTTCAGTTCACACAGCTGAAGGTGCTTCCCTAAGAACTATGGAGAAGGGTCCTGTCTCCAGTCCTCAGCCAGTCCCAACAAAGATTGCTCAGCAATGTTGATGCAGAGGTTCCTGTAACATGTTATCCATAAGGAATTGGCAATAAACACTGGCAGGCAGGAAGATGTGTGGGGAGAGAGCAAAACAACAAAGTCTGGAGAGTTTGAACACTGCTATTTTTTGCTTGATCAAAAGATCAAGATCCTTTAAAGATCAAGGGCAGGTCAGAATTTAACTATTTTGTTTCAGTATGAAGAAAAATCCACTTGCACTAGTTGAGACAGACTTCTCCAGAAAATCCCAGTTTTCTCCCCACCAGTAAAGCTCCAGTGATTAAAAAACACCATGATGGGCTCTTTCTCTGAGGCAAGTAAGACCGTGGCACTGTCATGCAGGCAGACTGCAGAGTGGGCCCAGCTGGGACTCTGGCTGGGAATGAGCCAGCAGGAAAGCAGGGTGCTTCACCTCTGCATTGGTGTATACACTCACAGAACAACTGAGGCTGGGAAGGATCTGAGCTGGTTCCTTCTGCTCCTGTCCCCAGGGCCAGCTTCACAGAGAGGAGAGCAGGGAGCTTTGTTTGCTCTTACACAGAGCAGAGTCTGCCCAGAACCTGTAACACACCTTGCCCTGGAAGCCCCCTCATTTTGCATTGGGCTGGAAACTCGGGGTCTGGTTTGCCAGTGGCACCTTTTCTGTTGCTGTATGTGCATTCTCTGAAGGCTGGAGGGTTGGAAAGGCTCAGCCTCTGCCCTTGGACTGAAGAAGGATCAGAGAAGCATAAGTATATTGTGACATGCATTTGTAAATCCTGCTCTAGAAATGCATAGTGATAAATACCTGAAAGCTCAATTCAACTCCATCCAAATGTTCAATTATAGCTAGCATTCTTTTTAAAGACTTGCTTAACATCTCCCCTAGTTATACCTTGGTGAAATTTAAGCCCCTCTCTTCTCATTCTATCCCCAGGGGAGCTATGGAGCAGCTCACTGCCACCTTTATGACAGCCCATCTCATACTGGATGAATCCTTTTAGATTTCTCCTCAGTCTTCTCAAGGTTAATTGACTTAAATTCTTGCAGCCTTTCCTCACAGGTGATATTGTCTATAGCTCTGATCACTCCTGTTGGTCTCCTATGGATTCCTGTTGCTCCATCTATGTTCTGAAATGCACTTCTGAAAATTGGGCAAGGCATTCATTCAACTGAGACCTTGCTGGGGCTGAAGTGGGTGGAGGGATTGGTTATTCCACTCCTGATCCTTCTACAAACACCTTCAGATCTCCAGGTCCTTTCCTGAAATTGATACCTAACTAGCTGTTCCCCACATTTTAGGAAATATGTTGCCTACATTTGGGTAGCTAACTGGTTTTGCTTTTGTGTGAAGCTTTGCATTTATCCTCACCCCTTTATATCATCTTATACTAATATTCCATTGTCCTGTTAAAATCCTTTTGAATTATAAACCTGTTGGCCAGAAGGATTTAAAGCAAGATTTCAATTGTACAAAAGCAATATAAACAGGATTCAAGAGCTTTCCAAAGAAATATATGATTCTTTGCAGAAAAATATTTGGTTTTTTGTCAATGATAAATGTCTACTCAGACTGGAGGCGTGGGATGAATTAAAGAGGTTTTTATTAACCTGATTTCCAGGGAATGGAAGGTGTTAAAGGATATGGATAATGCCAGGAAAAGGTTAAATTTTAGGTCAGGTATGAGAAGAAGTGAAAGGACTTAAAACAAATCAGCTCCAGAAGAAAAATCAAATCTATCACAAGCCACAATATCAGAAGCAGCCAGAGAGTTTGACTACAGCCCAACATTTGCAACACTTTTTTAACCTCATCTGAGACCCACAGAGCCCTCAAGGGAAGATGTTGACTTCTCCCAGCTCCTATGTTACAAAAGCTCATTATATTTAAAGGAAAACCTCCCTGGGAAGCTTATTTAATTTACCATCACGGTTCAAGTGAATGGATGGGAAGATAAACAGAGATGGGGATTGCTGGCAGGAGAGTAGGGTGGCTCAGCTTTCAAACTGCTGCAGAATTTATTCATTGTGAAGAAATGAAGTTCTTATAGGTGTCTTTCACATGCAGTTTGGAGTCAATCATCAGCCTGAACAGGCTCTGGAGCATAGCTTAGAGTTAAAAAAAAAGGAAAAAAATATCTGGCAGAAGTCCTAAGGACACTTGTCTTCTTCACCTAACCAGATACCAATAAAAACATTTAGGATAAATCAGCAATTAACTAATTTCTGGACTCAGCTGGATGTGGACAAATGGATCAGTGCAAAGAAGCCAAGTAACCCAGGGAGATATTTAATTTTGTCTCAGCCAGTTCTGTAGAGAAAGGCAGCAGCCACTCGTGGTGAGGATGGAGGTTGATTTCAGGAGCCTGTAACTACAGTACTCTGCTTAACCCACAAATTGGAAAATGGGATTGTAATCTGATGCATGCCACTTTGGAATAATTAGATGTGAGAAATTCAGTGTGCACAGTAGATGAAACTGCCAAAAATGTAGGGAGGGGGGATCCAGAGAGGATTTCTACAGTCAATTTCTGATAGCCTGGAAAAATTGATCATGAAATGAATAACAGTAAAAATATAGTTAGCCAGAGAACAGTCTCCAAAATGCCATAAATGCATAAATGTCATACCAAATGCCAGAGCAATGAACTGAGGGCACAAAGATTAGAGGTAAAAATAGAAGCAATTTTTTTGAACTTGTGGACAATGGATAGGGAGATTTTTACTAGAAATAATAACAGTTATCTATGAGGAATGGGAGGAAAGGTTAGCAGTGGAAAATTGTCAGTGTAGGAAGCAAAAGTTGAGGAAGAAAGGAGCTAAATATTGTCCAACTAATTAACCTTGAATGGAGAAGGTGACATGGAAAAGTGCACAAAAACTGTGCAAACATTGGCTGGAAGCTGGGCCTCCACAATTCAAAACATAAGCAGACAGCATAAAAAATTGCCTGGACTTAGAGCAGATAATAACTTGCTTGATGGCAAAAAAGGGACTTCCAGAAACAGGTGGTAGAGGTGCCCTTCAAATGTGTCTCAAGAGAAGCAGCTGCCCAGTGAGAACAGTCTGGCTGTTGTCTCCAGAAGGGATGAGCTGATTATTAGGTTGGGGATGTTTCCCAGCAAGGCAAAGACAGGGCACACTTGAAACTTATTTTAAACCCAGAGAACTCTCTACTACAACCATTGCAGAATGGCAGAAAAAACGATTCCTTTCCACTCCCTGAATGTTTCTGACAACGTGCTAATACCAAAAGGAAGTATGCCAGCCAAAAGGGAGCCTGTGAGCCAGGGAGTATAGTAAATGCTGGCACAGAATGAGGCAACACAGGTGGGAAGGCAAATTCCAAAACACTTCTGGGGCTTCCTCTGGAATGGCACTAGAAACATTCTGCTGCACCATGTTAAGGATAAAGGGAATTTCTGGTTTGTTTTCCACCCAGGTGATTGCTGTTATCTAAGGAATGACACAAGACCAAAAGTCAGGTTGGATGGGACCTCAGGAGGTCTCCAGTCCAACCTCCTGCTCAAAGTAGGGTGAGCTATGAGGTCAAAAAGAGGCTACTCAGGGATTTGTCCAGTCTGGTCTTCTAGTGATGAAGCAAGAAGAGATGTTTCAATCTTGAACCTTGTTCAACGACCTTGAACCAACCTTCTTTGGCCTCCTCTTAAGATCAGATTAAACAAAAAATGAGAGGAATAGATTTTGTTAACTTCCAAAAGATAAAATTAGTTTATTTTTAAGGGCTTCTTCTTAATCATTAACATGAATAAAGCTATGTCCTGAGTGATCTAGTAGATTCAATCTCTTAATCTACTCTTACTTTTCAAAAACTTACACTTTTTTTCCCCTCCCCATGTTTAAGATGTCTTGCTCATATAAAATCTGAGGTCAGTGTGTGACCAGCACTGAAGATCAGAGTCCTGCTGTCCCACAGTTGTGTGTGGACATGCCAAGATTTGCAAGCAGGGAAGTATTGGTCATGGCATCCCATGCAAGCACCAGCAAACAGCTGAGCTGCTCCATTTCCCACAGACACTGAGCTAAAGGATTTTCAAATAGTGCTCTTTCCCCACTACTTCACATGGCAAACAAAGAGATTTGCAGATGAACTAAAGGAAGATTCAGGCCATCAAAGACAAGCCTGAAATTAAACCCAGACACAAATCAGTTTAAAAGGGTGTTATTACTGTGTTCAGAGAATCAATTAATGAAATTCCTGCTCACAAAGGATATCTGGAATTAAGTACAACCAGCTATTTCCCCCTGCCCATTTATTTTGTGATTTCCCATGCTCATTGATCAGTACTTTTGTAGGGTTCTGCAATTCAAACAGAAGGTTTTGTTTCTTACTCTCCCAGTGCCTCTTTGTGGGTTGTGAGGAAAACAGAATCATTTTAGAGACCAAACTGAGAGCTTAAAGGATGTAAAAGTGCTTTTATGATTGTTTCTGCTCAAGCCTAACCATGTTTTAAAGTCCCTTTCATGCAGAACCAAAATAACCTGACAAGCTGGTTATTTATTATAATAAGGGTCTTGAGTTCTGTGGTGTGAAATTATTGTGCCACCCAAAGGAATTCAAGGCAGTCATCAAATACTGAATATTTTCACCTATATTTATTTGGGAGGAAATCTGTGGTCAGGACTGGCCTTGCTTCCTATAATGGCTCTTTAGATTCAGACCTCAACTAAGGTTTAGAAAAACTGTACTGCACAGATTTTATGATTATACATAGATCAGCACACAAGTGAGCTGAAACTGATGCCTTGTCCAGAGGACCTCACTGGGAAATGAGTTGCAAACACTACTCTTTCTCAAATGGAGAAAGCTTCTCAGTTTCTTTACTGGAGAATTTGGAGCACTGATATCTCAAGTTCATGGTATGTATCCTACCAGCTGGGGGGACACAAACTTCACCAAATCTTAAGACTTGGTCAGCAACAATCCTCCAAAATGATGCCCCTTTGCCTTTTGCCCTCACAGCAGCACTCACAGAATGAGCCCTTGGACACGTGTGATAAAAGTGGTGTTTATTGCTTGGCCTTTTTCCTTCTCTTAGCTGATTCTTTGGGAATTTAAAACCCTGAAGAAACTGTGACACAAGGAGAATAAAATATCAACTTTGCCTCTTGTATGACAACCTACACAAAGTGCACATGTCTGGGGAACTGTGACTGACAGTCATTTGTGAAGGGCTGTGTTTGAAAAGTTGTGTGGTGACCTCTGCAGTTCTGTAGCTGCAGATTTGAACAGATGTCAATTCACACAAGTGGATTGAGGTTCTTTTTGTTCTTAAGTGTATTTTTGGTTTTTTTTAGGCTGAAGGGGCTTGAAAAAATGCACCATCCATCTAATTGTAAAGTATGCATCCTAAGAAAAATGCATAAGGTGAAAATCAGCTGGGAAAAGTACCAAAATTATTATTTGCTCCATATGGTAGGAAGGTTAGCAATCTAGAGTTACAGAAACAGGGCTTAGTTAGTAGAGGCCTCCCAAAACCAGTAGATCTTCAAGAGGAGTGAAAGAGAGGAGACAGTAGAACATTTCACACTTATTCAATGCCACTGCAAACACAGAGGGCTTGAAAATTGCAAAAACCAGAAGGAAACTTGTGCAACCTCCTCTCTGCTGGAGAGGTGGGATCAGGGCCCCTGCTCCCAGCACCTGGCACGGTGTCACAGCCATGCAGGCTGCATCCCCCTGCCAAAGCTGACCCCAATTAATCTGCAGCAGATTCTGACTTTGCTTACCTGATCAATGCCAGTTTTATAAGAATCAATTTTTAGAAACTACTGACTCAGGTCAGCTGACAGGTTATGTATGATTAATAAGCAACATAAGAAAACAATGTTTAATAGTTTAATGGCTTTAAGTGCAAAGTAAAATTAATTAATTATACAAATTAAAAATGCTGCAAAGTCTTTACAATCATACAGTTCTAGAATTTAAATTGTATTACTGTGATAATTTGAAGTCTAATGCTGAAACATACTGAACAACTCTTAAAAGTTTTGTGCTTGACTTTAACTTCTGAATAATTAGTAGACTTCAAGGACAATTTCATATTCTACAAGCACAGAGACAGAATTTGTAAAACAGTAATGTTATGAAACAAATCTCATTTGAAAAATACACTCTACAGAAAAACGAATTATTAATAAAAAATCCAAACATTGAAATAAAAGCCTGAATCCTAAAAAGGGATAAGGCTGAATTCTAAAATTTATCTAAACAATATTTTTCATTATATCAGTAATAAAAATAATAGATTAGGCAAAACTGTCATACTTTGTCTAAAATATGCTAAGGCTATGGTGCAAACTCAGTTTGAAATTATTTGAAGGGACAACAATCTCCTTATTTTTAATACCTTTAAGCTTCTATTCTGTTTATCTGTTTTGCTCCAAAATTCTAGACAAAAATTAAGTTCATTAACTCTTTTTCTGAGTCTGAGGAATGGAACAGTTAATATGTGATGAACACCAAGCAGTACATTCTACTCACAAAATACAAAATAAGCTGAACACAACAATCAAGCATCTGACACAGTTCAAATACTGACAGCTTATAAGTATTTCTACACAAGCACTTCACAAAATATTTAATAATAAAGTCTAAACATCTGTGTAACTCAAATATATTTGTGATGCTCCCAAAGGGTTAATACTGTCTTGTTTCATTTCTTACATGTAGTAATTTAGCTGTGAACAAAAGCAGCTCCCTGCTGGATACCTTGGCTAAAGGAAACACAATGAACTGGTAAAAACCAGTTTTATCTCACTGCTGTTGCCTAGGGCTACAGACAAAATGAAGTAAAAAAATTCACATGCAGAGTATTAGGTGCTTATGAAAGATCCAGCAGCGCTGTTGCCTAGTGATTCAGCCAGGAATCAGCACAGGCCAATGAGGTGTTTGGGTACTGAATAACATCCCCAATGACTGCTTTACATCTCCTGCAATTCTGTCATACACCCCCATGATTTCCCAGTGGTGAGAATCACTTTCAAGGGAACCTGTCAGGGAAAAAAAATAAAAATTTAAACAAATAAACACATCACATATAGCAAGATTATTATTTTTGCTTTTCCCTTTGGATACTGCTCCAGATTCCATGCCCATCCAGTGTGAAATGTTTTTCATTTGTATTAATACTCAATTATTGCTATAATTCTGATAAAAATACCTTAACAATTTAAACTAACCTTTACTTTTCAAATTGCAAATACATGTTAGTGAATTGCAATGAATACACTAAAGCAAAATTCATCTCATGCTTTTAAAAGAGCTACAAATGATGATTTTGATGTTTATCATCAGCAACTTTGTCAGCAATGCATAAAGATACTAGGGTTTTTTACCCCCCACTTTTCAAGTTCTGAGGTATTTTTATTGTTGCTTTGGCTTAATTTCAGTTTGTTTTGCAGTTCCTGGTGCTGTTGTACACAGTAGATTTGTTGACATGAAAGCTGCCTCATTAGCATGGACTATATTTTGGGAAAAAAAAGCTACTTCAAAGATAAAACATCCTTTACCTCAAAGAAGAAAAAGAGATCTCTCCCCATTAAGACTATATGTGTGCTCTACTTTAGTGACATTTTGTCTCCATATTAAGAAATAATATTCATATATAAGGGAGCACATAATACATATTTAGTTAAAGTCAGTCTGCTGAAGGGGAGCAGGAGCATTTCACAAAAATCTTTTCATCTTCAACATCTCTAATCCTAAAAGACATTTTCCTACTGTATAGAAGGGTAAACAACATAAACAAAAAACCAGACTTTTTTTAAAGATCACTCTCAATTTCTTCTCTGAGATCAAACTTTATGTTTTCTATGTGGCCTCTGTCACTGATCTCTCTTTGAGGCTTCAGAGGAAGCTGAAGTATCTCCATGATGGATGTAGTCTAACCTGCACAAGCAGAAGTATGTCAGGACTGCCACAGTAATTTGCTTTAGGAAAAGGAGACCAAACAAGGGTAATGAAATGTGTATCTCCAAATACTTCTACTGCCTACTAAAAAGTCCTAATCTCTGAAATCCCCAGATAATTATTTATTGTCTAAGAACGTGTTTCTTTTCACCTATTAAGGCATAGTTGGTGTTTAAAGGAGAATTACTGTTCTCATGGGAATGACATCTTGAATCCATCTGTGTAATGCATTGAGAAGGATTTGCCAGTGTGTGACAGTAAAACCCCTTAGACAGAGGTGAATAACAAGGTATGTCCCATTTGTCCACAGGACATTGAAACCTTCTGCCACTTAATGGTTAGTCTGAAAAATGTAACACTAAAATGATATTCTACCCCTGCAACCAGGAACACTCTCAGTAACCATGTAAACATTTGTCTTTCTTAGAAACCTATTACAGTGCTTATATTTATTTCATGACCATGACTTCCTCAGACAAAGTATGAACATTGTTACCTCTGAAAAAGGCACCAAAAAGTCTCCTTAAACTTTTCCTATCCAGAAAGGACTATAGTGTTGCTAATCACTTTATATGTCACCTAGAATACCATATTTGATTATTTTTAAGAACCTTTTAGCAGCATGAATGCCAGGTATCTAATACAGTAATTAAAAATATTTAAATTTAATATACCTTAGAAAACACTCTGGCTCTTCTTCTCCCCCCCACCCCCCCTTCCCCCGAGGAATTTGTTACAAAAGAAGAAAGGCAAACACAGGTGTACAATGTAAGCAACCTACAGAAATGCATTTTGCAAAGCTTGGGATATCAGTGTAAGAAATTTATAATCCCAGTGTGGCCAAAAAGTCTCACTGGACTTTTAACATTTAGTTAACAGGAATGTAAAATCTTACAAAGGTTAAGTGAACAGTGAGGAGGGAAATCAGTATGGGAACCAGAAAGAGTAATTTGAATCTGGGATATCCTTCATTATCCTTTCTCAATTTTTATGGGAGGATGGGCTCCCTAAGGACCCCTAAAGGGTCTTGTAACTGCAAGACCTCCAGAGAAAGCCTCACAAAGTGGCTGGAATTCTGCAATAGATACAGAAGATCTGCAGGAAGAAATACAGGACAAATTATCAAGTAGTTTTCTTTTTCAACTGTTTCCATGAGTGCAAGTCTGTATGTTGCAACCATTTCTGAACTAATTAGAATAAAGCTGTTTCTGTCCCTGAATCTTGTTGAGTATTACTGCTGAATGAGTGACCTGGCAACACCAAGTACTCCATTTGTTAGGACACTGGAAACCCTTGGGCTGTGGCTCACTGAAGTTTAGGGATTGCCAGGAGCTTTAGCCTTTTACCAAGCAACAAAAGCTGAGCAGTAGGCTACAGTGACAGGTACCAGTTTTGTAGAGAGAAAAACATAATTATTTTATCATGTAATTACCATTAGGTCCAATACATAGATGGCTGTGTAGTTACTGACTCACTTTCTACAGATGCTGGTCTGGCAGATGATGTCCTCTACCTTTAGCAATGACCAGTGATCTTGTTTGCTTTGTGTGCTAGGCATCCACACAGAAATGTTAAATAGACCCATTTTCTAAGTGAAAATTACTGGAGAAAGATCTTTTGCAATATTTTTTCAGCAGTAATGAATGCCTGGCACATCTAGAAAGGCAGGCACACATTAAAGGGACATATTTCTCACTCTACCACACCCAACAGAAGTTTCATGGCAATGAATGAAATAGATTTTTAAATTACCACTTGCATTGCTACAACAATCTCACTTTCCAAAAGGGACTGTCCTTTCTTTCAGTTATTTTCCTTTGGAACTTTAAAGTAATTTGAAAAAGCAATTACTGCAAATATGAAAATTAAACAATTGAAGTAAAAAGCAAAATAGTTGTTTCTAGATTCCTAATGTGATGATGATGATGAGGTACAAAGCTAAGCAGGCCTGAGAAAGAAATGGAAATTCAAAGCTGTCCCTACCTTCAGTGGCACTTCCAAGGCTGTGGTTTGCTGTAGAGACTCCATTATTCTTTTTACCAGTGCTGTAAGGTAAATTTGAAAATCTACTTTATTTTCCATGTTAGAATTGTTTTATTTTTATATATATATATATATAAAAATAGGTTTTTATATTCTGTTACATAATACCTGCATTTCTGCATTAAAAATTATCACTTACAACTTTTTCAGATTATTTTAAAGTGATATTTTATCTCTTGAGAACAGTTTAATTTCTTTTTTTAAATTGAATTTTTGGGTAAAATTTGCAGAATGATTTAATTTATATAGCCCATATATAAAGAAGTATAGCACTACTACATTACATATAAAGGTATGTAGAGCATGTGTGAGTGCTCAGTTTTCAACTTCCCTACTCATAACTATCTGTTTGATGACATTTTATATATTTTAATTTTCTAATTTTCTTGTGCAACCATAAAACTCACTTTAAAAAAGAAGCTAGGAAAAAAGCCCACAAGAATCTGAACTTTAAAAAATATTTTACCCTTCAAAGTAAAAAGATCAGAGCCAAATTTTTTAAAAAATTATCCCTGTGGGGTAGTGGAGCTATCAGGACTCTAAACAATTAACTTCAGTATAATTCATGTAACTTAACAACTCATCATGCCATAACACTGTGCTCACTATTACTGTGCAAATGCATCTATAATTATTCCAAAACAATCATCTGGGATCAGATTTACCATCACTGGTCCTGCTAATTAGTGTTTTGCTTGACAAAGATTGCTGCTTCAACACATACTGTTCTATTAAAAAAAAGGAGAGGATCAACAGCTTTTAAATGGAAGATATTTTTGGCTAGTGAAAGTGAAGCAGGAATACCAGGTGGCCCCAGAACCTGCCCTGCTCTGACAGGATGGGGGACTAAATAATGGATGTGGTCATGTGCCTCAGAGGCCTGAGAAGGAGCAGGGGCTGTGATAGGAGCTGCCAGAGCAAACCCACATGATTACTGAGCAGCTTCCTTTGAAGTTATCCCTCACTGCACATCACAGCTCTTTGGCAGCTGAGGTTAGAGGCAAAGGAGTGACAAGAACTCTAAGAAGCTGTGGATGTTGTTGCTCTGGCTGCTGCCAAAGCCTTTTCTAATGATGCCAGCAATGAGGAGCAGTCTGTAATGTTTCATGTCATGTCACTGACACCAAGGCTTGCCTGATAATAATGAAGAGGATAACCAGCCTCTGCCTGAACAGTGATCAGACCATGCTGGCTCACTCAGATTTGTGTGCTAATGAGCTGTCATAAGCTTTTCATGAAGTCCAAACTATGCAGGAACTCAAAGTATCTGCAGATCAAGCGCCAGAGCTGAGGAAACCAAGACATTTGTTGATACATCTACGTACAGCTACACCTGTACACTTGTTTCATGTCAGATTTGAGGTACTTCATGGTCCACTGTGGGACAGAATAACATTTTTCAAGAGCAGAAACAAACACTGCAATCCACAGATTGTGAAAAGAGAAGTGCTGGCCTAAATAATTACTCATTTGTAATCCAGTCCAAGTCAACATGGCTATTAATAGAGGAGTGTTGGACTGCCTCTGTCTTGAGAAGCCCACTCTGAATTTCAACAAGCTGTCAGCTCCAGGAGGTCAGCAATGCAGCAGGTGCTGGGGCACCCCAGCCAGGTGGGATGCCTTCAGAAGGCTCAATGTGCTGCCAGTCAGTCCTGGATAAACATTTTTTCCAAGCTATGACTACACAAAACTCTTGAGAGGATAACACCTGAATTCTGCACTCCTCACACAGAATCACTCAGCTCTGTGTGTTCCACCAGACACTTATGAAGGGCACACTCAACTCTGAGCAGCTTAATATTTCTTGTGTTGTTAGATAAATAAACAGCAGCAGAGCCTTTGGGCAAGCAGAGGAATAGGTCTTGACAAAATGAGTTCCAACAGACAGTAAAAGATGGAGCATGAGTCAGCAGCATCACTTGCTGGGATGAAATAAGTGAGGGATAGATATGACAAAGGCTGCTGCCTCCTGTGCACTGAGTTAGACCTGTTTCCCCCAAGTTCTCTAGACCTCTGAACTGGACTAGTTCTGTCCCATTTAGCTGTTATCCCCAAAAGGGGATTCATGATGGCAGCAATGACTGCAACAGCTTTCTCTGTTGGTTCACACACTTTTTGCTCTAAGGCATCTGGCACTACCAGAGTTCTGCTGCATTCTTAAATACTCTTAATTTTAAAATGCACAGATTAAAGTGGCCACATCAGTGAACAAACCCAATGGTTCCTCATTCACTTTGACAACCATTAAAAACCTCTCCATGGGTTTGCTTCATTTTCTTCTTTCCTTTTTTTCCTGTCAGTTCAGCTCCCTGTTCTCTTTCTCATGTCACACTGACTTTTCTCTACCCAGAGTTTAGTAAAGCCATTCATTTCAAGCAATCTGAAGTTGTTGTGTCTGCATTTCAGCCTTTTGAAACCACTCCTTTGCAAATATCAGGAAAAAGCAGCTGGATTGCCATTTCTGTTCAGTGGTCTGCTAAGACTGTAAACAGTGAAGAAGAAAGAATTTAAATACATTACAGTCTTTGCACAAAAATAAATAGGTATAGTGGCTGAATACATTTAGGCTGGAAATTTAAAGTTCTAGATTTTGGAGAGGCAAAATTCTGGAATAGTCCTTAGTGGGAGTAATTTTTCGTATGAAGATGATAATTTATAAAAGAGACCATATGGCATGGGGGTATGTAATCACAGGAAAGGTTCCCTTTAGTCCCATGTACATAATATCTGATTCTTCCACTATTTTCTCAAATCTCCTTGAAAATTACCCTTTTTCTCAAGGCTCACAATAAATAATCAAACATACACAACTATATCTTCCTTATCTTGTATATATTTTAGAGTGTAGTCACTAAAAAACAGAACCACAGTGTCTAAATAAATCTGTCTCTACCACTCCTAATTTTCTGTTTCTTTTCTAAGATTTAGACTGGAGACTTTGGGGATAATGATTATTTCTGTTCAGTCAAGAATCTAGTATATCTAGGGCACATAAATTATTAATTTTAAAATGTTCCTTTACAGCCAGCCATGCATCTGTAAAATGCTGTTCTCCCAATCTTTGCAAGTTTTCTCTCAAAAGCCATAGTCAGCAATTAGGAAAGCTGTTGATTATACTCATCTTGAAATGCTTTGTAAGCTAAGTATACATGCTAAAATATTGTGTATAAAAAATGGTGACAGCAAAGTTAAAAGAGTATAGAGGAACTGAAATTTTAACATATGTTTTACTGTATATTAGATTTTCTTGATACTGACCAGAATAAATATGCTTATTGAAAGTGCTGTGAATGGGAACAAAGATAAGACACGCATGCCTGCTGTGGAACAAAAGCTTATTTGTCCCTATCAAACTGAAGACATTTTTCAAGTGCACTCACCTATGAAATTATGACTCTAGAAACATGTCAAAGCTGGCCAGACATATGATCTATGGAGCAGGGATTTTTGCAAATTGAAAGCTATCTAGAGGCATCTTTAGTTTACACACCAGTGTTTTCCATGCTAGAAAACAGCATCTCAGAGGACAGAAAATGTCACTAACTTGTGATGACCAGTTCATTCTTTTGTTCTTCTGTTCCTGCAGTCCCCTTTTGAACATGTGCACGTTTTTATGCAGTTGCCTCAGTACCAAGTAAGCATAAAATGGCAGCAGAATAAAGTGAAATTTCATGTAATCTGTATGTGAGCCAAAAATGTGTACTGGCAGATGTTAAAAAAAAAAGTCTAAGATAGTATTCTTTGGGTAGCAAGTGATCTTAATACCAACATAAATAGGTTTAATTGATATTGATTGTTGTTCTGGTTTTTCTTTTTGGTTGTGTTTTGTTATTTGGGGTTTTTTTTTGTTTTGGTTTTTTGGTTGGTTGGTTGGGTTTTTTTTGGTTTTTTGGTCTGTTTTTTTTTTTTTTTTTACTGGTCATTTCAGTGTTCTTAAATTTAAGGTAAGAACTTCAGCTGAAATGTTTCATACCTGGTAAAGTATTAGAAAAATTGTTTCAAACTCTACATTGTACATGTATCAAGAATACAAACAGATGCAGAAATTCTTTAATTCTATCAATACTGCATAATTATAAATGAATTCTAAAAAAAACACCTTTAAATATTACTCTAATGCACTTTGCTATTGAACACAAAGCACTGGAATACATCTATTTCCCCAAAAAGATGTTATTTCAAGTACCAAGTATCTTTCATTTAATTATCACTAATGGATGCAATCAAGCAGAGAGAAAGGCATAGAAGAGTCCACAGTAATTGCCACTGGCAAAGTTCACATTTCAAACTCACCAGCTATTTATGGAACACACATTAGAAGCCAGATTCTACAGTTGTAACTACAGGTATCCCTGGACCGTAAAAAAAAAAAAAAAATTGGCTTTTCTTCCCCACAAGGTGTGTTCCCCCTTTTAGCTGTAATGCATTCAGCATAATCCAAGGCCAAAGAGGCAGTTCAAACACAGCATGGAGCACCAGTGTCAGAAACAGTCTCACAAAATGAAAAATTGAGTTCTGCCAATCCTAAATACTCTTCCAGAGTCTCTACACAGACTCACAGTCTGACTTGGGGACAGACTGACTACCTGATTACACAGACTTCAGGACTCAGAGACACTGAGCCGCCCTAGATCCAAGAACCCAGTTTTTGGCATTCCCATGATATCATCTGCCTTTCTGCTTCCTGGGCTGCTGGAGAGCTCAAGATGTGAGGAAGCCAGACAGGCAAGCTGGCCAGAAACCAGGCAGATTATTGATGGTAAAGCTGAGAATCTTCTGCCCAAGCAAAACGAATTTCTGCCAAATGTTTTGATTTGAACTTCCCAAGCACCCTCTAATAGGAAATTAGGAGTTTAAAAAGCTCTTTTGCTGTCATGTTCTTGCCCTAAACAGAGAATTGAAGGAAACAATATTCCATATCATTGATGAAAATTGCACTATTCAGAGTACTATGTGCTTCATTGTATTTCAAAGTATGTCAAAGCTTGGGTAGTCAAAACCTTATTATAAATAAATGATGTTCTGCCTTGTCCATTCAGAGTGAGCCATATGTGTACCATGAAACTGTGGGCAATGGAATCTTTTTGAAGAAGGTATTCTTCCAAAATACAGATGAGACCTTGAGATGACCCACCTCATGCAGTACTTTGTGCAGAAGTAGATCAGAAAAAAAGAACACTTCTTTGCTTGTTTGCTTGTCCTCTTGTTTATTAGATTCAGAAGATTCCAAATCATTTGTGCATTATTTAGATGCACTATAAATGGCATTTCTGTATATTGTAAAGTCCTGGAAATTCTTATACGAAGTCCTATGCAAGACTAAAGAATGTGCCAATACTACAATGCCTTGTGGCAATTTTCAGCTGCCATTCAAGAGAATCTAAGAAGCAAAAGGACATTTTAATGTTGTGAAGCAATTCAAAAGAGACTCTTCCATCAGGGAAATGCTGCTGAGAAGGCTTATATCCTGCATTATGATCTTATGAAATAATACTATTTACCTTTATGTTCTTAATTTATAAATCTTAAAAATATTTTAAGTTTCATATTCATTCTACAAACAAGAAAAAGGAGACATATATTTGTTGATGCTTTCCTGAAAAAGTAGATCAGAAGCATGACTGGAATCAGAATGCAAACATGCTGAATAGTAGACCAGTACTTCTTGGATCACATTAAATGCAGGAGAATAACACAGCACTGAAGTGTAATCCATTAAAACCCTCCAACACTGCTCTTTAGCTTCAAGTCCACGTCCTTCCCTTTACTGAGCTTTGTGACTGTACAACTGAGATTTCTCTCTGGATCATTAAACTGCTGGCTGGAAACTGCATGTCAGCAGATTCTGTAATTTAAATTTTCTGAATGGACAAAAGCTCATTAGATATGTAAAGACAAAGCTGACAGCTAAAGATTATTGGCAAATAAAAGCAAAAAGAGTAAGGATTTTTAAAAAGGGTGAGAGAACTTTAGGTAAAGAGATGAAAACTCTATTTGGACTTTCAAAGCACTTAAGTGAATTAGGAACACACATCCTACTGACTCCTCTTTGGTTTAACTCTCAGATATCTAATCTGTTACCTTACTTAGCAGCTCCTGAAATAATTGGAAAATATTAGGAGAAAAGAGTGTTCCTATTTAGTTTCATCTGAAAGGAATCTAGGTCAACTGTTCTCAGGCTGCTCTGTGATGTGAACTGAAACCATTCCCACCAAGGACTGGGACAATAGGGAGATGTGCTTCAGCACTGCTGCTGGCTGCAAGTGAGATGCCAGAGCAGATCCACACTCTCTCTGCTATTCAGATCAAATAAAATCCTCATTAATGACTGAAGAATCACCAGATTTGGACCCTTTTAGGACACCTTAGATTAGTTCTTCTACCAGTAGCAGAACTACTTGCAAACCATGGTCAGGGAGGTTGAAAGGAACCTTTGGAAGTTACCTGGTCCAGCCCTGCTGCTCAGAGGGGGCACCTCGAGCTGGTTGCCCAGGACCTTGTCCAGATGGCTTTTTTACATCTGCAAGGATGAGACTCCACAACCTCTCAGGGCAACTTGTGCCAGTGCCCAGTCACCCTGAGAGTAAAACAGTGTTCCCTGATCTACAGAGGGAACCTTTTGTGTTTCAGTTTGTGCCCATTACCTCTGGTCCTGTCACTGGGCACCACCACTTCCTCTATGCCCACTCCCTTAGGATATATACATTAACAGGATCCCCTGAGCCTTCTCTTCTCCAGGCTGAACAGTCCCAGGTCTCAGCCTGCCTTCTCCCCCCAGATCCTTCATCATCTTTGTCATCCTTTGTTGCACCTGCTTCAGTCTTTTACTGGGAAGCCCAGAACCAGATGCAGTACTCCAAGTAAGGCTCTCCCAGTGATGAATAAAAAGGAAGGAAATCAATATCTCAGGTTGGTCTTTTGTGTAAAGAATAAGACAAGTTATCATTCTTCTGTTCTGACAGGAGTATATCTGAAAGTTCCTGTAATGCAGAATTTCCTTTTTTTCTTTGGCTCTTAGGGCAAAGTGGAGACAAATTGAAAAGTCAGTCTTCAATCAGCAGAATGAAACAAACTTCCATCTTGAACACTCAAGTTTGGCAGCCTATGCTAAGTGCAATGACAATTTCCAAAGTATCTCATACCTCAAGACTGCCCAAGTCCATTTTATAAAGGTCATCTTAGCAACTTCAATTATAGGATTATAACTTTGAGGCACAAGAAGGAATTTACAGGTATGTTTGTTCTGCACCCTGCAGCTAGACCTGGAGATCACCAAACTAATTACTACACAGTCTAAACATGAGTATTTGAATTGCACTCTTTCTGCATTTTCAGAAGAAAGCCTCCAGTCATCATGTTTCCATAGTGGGATAATGTATTACTATTATTCATATGATAGCTAGAGGTTTTTTTCTGTTATACTTGAAAAGTATTGATTTTTCTGAATTTGCTACAAATTCAGACTAGTAATGGAGATCTAAATTTGACCCAATGGGGGCAGAATCTATGATTTTCTATATGTATAATCAACCATGAATCATTTTTATATTTTGGGTATAATATTAGCTCTATACTTTATGCAAATTGATGCAAAATAAGATAATAAAAATCCTTCTATGCTGTCCTACAGATGTCTTTCAATGCACTACACTTCCTAACTCTGAAACTATGTCACTTTTAGACATTTTCTGAACAGATATTGCAATCTCCTACAAATTGTATATATTTTTATAACTTTAAAACTGATTTTAATTCCTGTATTTAGAGGTCAAATGTTAATATATTAACTTAATTCATTACAATGCCCTGAATATATTGAGCTGAAATACTTCCCAGGTAGTTTGTTTAGATTAGATAGAGTTTTAATGCTCTCATTCTGAACTAATATTCACAAGAGGGATCAGTGATGAAATGAGACTAATATAGCAGATTGCACTGTTCAAATGAATGCAGCACGGGAAGGTGAAATTAATTTTTTATTAAATGCTTGTGCTATAATGGAAGGTATTTCTTGTATTGGTTAATTTAAAACAGTTTTGGTATTGGCTAATAAGTTTAGCCAAACATTTTGTTGAGCTTCAAACTAGGCCAATGTTTGTGAACAAACACTTGGTGCCTACAGGAATAAATCCCCAATTTACTGGAGAAGAGACCCAACAGTCTGCTATGTGCCCTCACTTGCTAAATTTGTACCAGATGCTGACACAAACTCTGGCTTAGGGAATAATGTCTGGAAGTAAGCCAGATGAGAGGATAGAAACATAGGTACAAACCTTTACTAACCTTAATCTTGAGAGTGCCATCATTAAGGTTTCTTAATACAAAAAAGCAGTAAACTAACTTAGAAATTACAGTGTTGTATAATCTTACATGAAGAATGGAATACTTCTTTATGTAACAGCCCCTAATCTAAAGTACTTCAAACTGGTTTATTTTCCTCTAAAACCTTGGAGGAAATACTATTTACTTTTACAGGATTCACACAGTGGATGATGAAATCTTGATTAAAAAACTAAATACAAATAATCATGCTAATGAATTCCAAATGAGTATATCACATTTTATCTACATACGAGCCAGTGGTGGAAGACATTCAGAAAAATCTGCTTAGTATACATTTTCTTACTTAAGAGAAGCAATGCACTTCTTCTCACTACATTAGTTCTTTATTCTCTAAGAGGAAAAGAGCAGGAGAGATTGTATTTACCTGAGAATTCCTGGATTTGAGAATCTTCTACTTCAAACAACAATTCGTCATGGATCTGAGCAATTAACCTGAAAAATTGCAGAGATATCAGATAATATATGCAAAAAAAATTTAACAGTGCTTTCCATTCATGGATAAGTTAAAGTGAAAATAAACATCCAAAGAAAATTTAAAAATCATTAATAGACTTAAGAATTGCCTCTCCCTGTATTCTGGAAACATGAAAGCCATAGTGGTAAACCCAAATTGTGCTTGCCAGCTTATAAATGTCATTCAGGGATTTGATGCCATAACAAGCTATCACTTAAAACCAACCTAATTTGCAGAAAAATACAAGAAATTATGGAGACAGACGATGTTTGGTTAATATAGTTTGGTTTTTTGAATCGGATATAAAGAAGTTCTTCCTCATGATGGTGGTGAGGCACTAGAACTGGTTGCTCAGAGAAGCTGTGGATGCCCCACCCTTGGCAATGTTCACAGCCAGGTTGGATGGAACTTGGAGGAACCTGGTCTAGTGGAAGGTGGCCCTGCCCATGGCAGGGGGTTGAACAAGGTGGTCTTTATGGTCCCTTCCAATGCAAACCATGCTGTGATTCCAGGATTTAAATTAAATGTCATTTGTAGACTTTTCTTAATACTTTTTCTTAATAATAGCAGTTATTCAAGTAAATAATTCTTTACAAATGGCTGAAACATCAATATGGTTATGACTTATAACTTTTCACAGCTTCTTAAGATAGTTTCACACTGCCTTAAATTACAGTGTGACATTGACTAACAGTGTGGTGAGCTCTAATAATAGATCTTAAATTATTAGTCACTTACAACACAGTCAGAAGCAGAATGAAACAGATTAACATATTTTTAAAAGGAAATTAGGACACAGGACACAAAAAAAGAAATAGATGAAAAGACCAGGATCATCTGTAGCAGGAGAACACAGTTACATGAAAAGTTGTAATTTCTAATTCAAGTAAATTAATTAAAACAAGAATATCCTGATAACCATTGAAATGACATGCAAAAGGTACAAATCAGAACAGTGAATATTAAAGATGAATAAACAGTCAATCAATTGAATAAGTGAAAATAATTGCATTTATTAAACCAGTGCAATAAAAACACAATAGACTGATTATTGTTTGTTCCAGAGTAGTGTCTCATGCCTTCAGTCAGGATTAAAGCACCATATATTCTGAATATTTGGTAAGGAAAAGTCCTTTCTTAGAAGAACTTACAATATACATAAAAACTTAATTATAAATTTTTCAGGATTTAGGAATGAAAGAATAGGATTTTCAAAACATCTCAGCATTGTAACAACTGATCACCTCACCTCCATGCTAAAAGTAAAACAGGAGGAGCAGGTTTGGACCAGAATTAAGTGCTATCTTATGTATGCCCAAAAACCTGTGGAAGCAATGTAAATTACCTGAAATTTTCTCTCTGGACAGCAAAATAGACTTGACACAACTCTACATGCTCCAGTTCACCAAATGAATGCAGCCCAGCTCCTTTAGCTTAGCTCTCCATGGTGGCTAAAGGACATTTCTGTTTCTCATGCACATCATCCTGAACATCACAGCCCATCAGCTCAGCTGCACTGCCAGTTAACTCAGGAGCTGCCTGGAGCTGCAGAGTTGCATCTGCCCCATCTTACACATCTAGTGATTCATTTGAAGTTCAGGACCATGTTCTCTCTGCTAAATACAGAACTAGAAGTTGGCATTGCTGGTTCTCTGTCTAGCTCTGCTGCTCTCCTAACCAATGCCTTCAGTTAGAAAATGGGAATAATATTTCTGAGATCTAAGGAATGAGTATTTCTAATACACTTCTATTTTCAAATGAAAGATATTACAGAAGATTTAATTAACACTAAACATGATTTCCTAGACTGATGCCAATAATGAAATAGTACACACTATTTCCTCCTTAATCTTCATCAAACAAGATAGATAATTTTTGATGATGTTTTATCTCTTCTTCTTACATGTTTCACAGCAAATAATGAGTTCTGGTCTTGCAGTACAAGGCCACCTGCATTTTTTCAAGCTTGCTTAAGTAATAATGTTGTTTTATCTCTTCTTCTTACATGTTTCACAGCAAATAATGAGTTCTGGTCTTGCAGTACAAGGCCACCTGCATTTTTTCAAGCTTGCTTAAGTAATAACACTTTCATGCAATATGCTGTTCCACAGAAGGAAGCATTCAATTTGACATCAATAAAGATGAAAGAAAAAAATCAAAGCAATTTGTACATTCAAAATTTACAGTTTTCACCATTCCCCTGCATGCACCCACCTAGCCATTGCATAGTCTGAGTGAAAGAAGTTTGAAAAAGCTCCTATACTTTTGCTTAATAGCTTAATTGAATCCTCTTAACTTTGAAGGAATATTGCAATAGCAAGCTCCTCTCATTATCTTGTGCTAAAAGCTATGGCCAACTGGATTAGAAACTGCAAACCAGGCAGACACTAGTACATTTTTAATTCTACAGATGTTAAGAATGCCTTTGATTTAGAAACTAGTATTTTATTAACTATGTTCTTTCCTGACTAAAAATTAGGCATCTTTATTGATGAGTTCACATATGATTTCCTTTACTGAGAAACATGACTTGCATCTGAGCATGCCTGTAGTGTGGAACTAGAAATAGTGCTACAGCCTGAGCCTTCAAATGCAGAAATATTTATGTGAGTGCCAGTCTCAACATGGTTTTTGACACCACTTTAGTGTGCCCAGCAAACAACAGCCATCTTAAACTATTATGCTGCACTATAGGATTTTAAAAAGAAGATATTTTTCATTTTCTTAACACTACATTGATCATTCTTCCAGTTTCCTATAAAGCATTACAGAGACTAAATTCTCAGGCCTCCAGTGGATCAGCCCAGCCATTACTACTGTATCATAATCATATTAATAAATTATATATGCCAAAACTAATTAAACTGTTCTCAATAGATTTTTTCATAGTATTCTATTCATGAAGCCATATTGTTAGAGCATATCTTTCTGTAGTACCAGGCCAGCTGTCTAATAAAACAACTAATGAAGATTTTGTTTATTACTGGAAATCAATATATTCCAGGTTTGGACTACTCTGTTCTAAAGTACAGAATTTGAAGGTTTTCCATGACTACTTCAAACACCTAGAAATTATTACACTATTGAACTGACCTCACCAAAACAGCTGTCACCTTATTAGTGAGCAACTGCATTTTTCTTTATCAATAAAGGAAACAACTTTCTGTCTAAACTCAAAAGAAGAGCACTGTGGCATGACATGCTGCAGGCTCCAGTGCAGGTATGTTCACTAGAAGAGGCCAGTGTAGGAGAGGGGAAAAAGAAAGACGGGATTATCATAGTAGTGTTCATCAGAAGGAGGTTTTTAACAGCAACATGCAGCGCTTCAGGATGTTGGAATGTGCCAAGAGATGCTCAAACTAATTAAATTCATGCTTCTTCTGCAGACAAGGGACTAAGGCTGGTTCTGACCTAGATGTTCTGAGCTCACACTTGGAAAACCCCAGCTCTGTGTGGTGGCTTTGTGGCGGTGCCACCTCCCAAAACAGCTACCTGAAGTTAGGCAGAGATTAACCCTCTGTACATTTTTTATATAGTTTTTGCATCACTGGGGAAATTTTTACTGCTGTTAGCAACACACCAAAGCATAACATGGTTTAGCTTTCCAGATTGGTCTGTAGAAAGATAAAATAAAATATAAACCACCAACAGTTTAGTGGTGGAGTTGGCAGTGCCAGCTTAACAGTTGGACTCAATGACCTTAGAGGTGTTTTCCAACCTAACTGATTCTATGATTATTACATTGAGCTGTCTGTTTGAAGAATTTGAATAGAAAATAAATTATAATAAGGTTTAAAACTGGGCAACTGGAAAAGCTTTAAAAAAGAGGGTTTGATCATCATGCACAACATAGCAGGACTCAATGATCTTAAAGGTCTTTTCCAACCTAACTGATACTATAATTCTGTAAGGAATTGAGGGCACCTTATTCTCACCAAGAGCCTTCAAGCTGAGAGTCCAGACTAAAGTTTAAGATGGTTCCTGCTGGACACTCCTACATCTTCAGAAAAAAAGTGGTGCAGGACAAGGTCACAGGTCTGATTCTGAACTAGAGCACACCAGTGTAAAATTTCCACAACGTATGACATATTTTAACTTGAAGAGATACTGAAAATTAAATCGTATTTGAACAAGAGATTTCCTAAAACAAAAGGATGGTCTTTGGAGAAGGAGTGAAGAAGATTAATTATTTGAAATCCATTATAACTTAATGGTTGGAGTAAAAAATTCTAGTGAATAAAAAACTATAATGAATCTTGAGAATTTAAAACAATGTTAGCAGTTAAGTATTTATATATGAACAATAAAAATATAAACATTGAAGAGTTACTAAAAGTACAGTGCTTTAAATAGGGCATTAATGATCACTTGGTAGAATAAACTTTGAAATACTTCTTTAAAATAGTCTCTAAAATATTTTTTAAATATTTTAAAAATATTTCTAATTTTCTATTTCTCACAAGGTTTTCATCTCATTTTAAAAAGCACTATGCCTCTGACCAGTGAAATGAAGGTCATACAACAGTATCAGATTTTATACCCCAAAGATTACTATCTTTGTCTCTCATCCTATGATCTTCCCCTTTTTTGATATAAGCAAATCAATCAATAAAATAATAATCCAACTAGTAACACCACATTTTTTGTTTTGAATTTGAAACCTATAAATGCCTAATGGGAGACTTCAAAATTGCAGATATGGGAGTACACAGTTAAAAGCTATGTGTAAAAAGTTTAAAAATAAACCCAAAAAGCATAAAAACTGTTAAATGGTTAGGAAACAAAAAGATTAAAACAATAAGGTATTTTTAAATCAGACAAATGGGGGAATATGGAAAAAAAATGAAACCCAATCCATCAAAACCAAAAAACAAATGGAAATATGTTTCATGTTTTTTAAATAAAAAAATTAATCACTTGAAAAATTGACACATTCACACTTAATAAATTAATATTTAATAAAATAAAATTTTTAATAAAATAAAATATTGACTAAAAAGGCACATAATGAAATACTTTGCCAGAAAAAGCCAGAATGGTCGTTCATTTAACAAACACTTGCACGGATGTCAAGAATATTTAGAAATTATGACATACAATGATTTTGGTGGAAGACTTTTAAATCCTACATTTCAGAACTTAGACTCATCCCCACAAGCAGAGGAAGACGAAAATCTGCAGACAGACAGACAGACAGACATTTGTACTCTCTACAGATCTTACACCTCCCTCCTGGAGCATCTGTTACTGGCCACGCTCAGTGATAATGGACCAGATGGAAGCTGGATCCAATTCCTCTCAGAAATATCCATGCTCCCTATACTGAAACACTATTCATTTATTTTCTGATACTACTAACACTACCTGTTGGGTAATTGTGCCACAGTTTCCCCACAGAAGCCCACAGATTGAAGGGCACACAATGCCTATTGTCATGTAAGAAAGGAACAAGATTATTAGCATATTGTAATATTTTCTAGAATTTTTCCTTTTAAAAATTTTTTTGAGGCTGCACCTATGTGGATTCCTAATGTTGTAATATAAAAGTCATAGCTCAGGATACATCATGCCTGAATAGATGTTACTTGCATTAACTTTAAGCTACCTCTCTCAGTGTTTTCATTATAAAGACCAAATTATTTTAAAATTTTTACCATAAAAATTCAGCCAGCCTGTGAAATGGGTTTTCTCAGCAGCTACATCATGAAGAGTAGGAAACTGAACAGATGGCTAATTAAAGATAATAGAATTTTTGCATGTATCCAAAATGTTTGAAAACATACAAATCTAAAAGGTGACCTACAAAAAGGTTTTATAAATGAAATATATTTATTTGTATTGAATGTCTTACATAAAGGAATAGTGAAAAACCTGCTAAATCATGCATGTCCCTTTTGGCTGTGATATTTCAGCATTTTAAATGTACTTGGCTCTTTCTATAAAGAATAAATTAGTCTGATTTGCTCTGGCTCACTGAGCATGAAGTGTTCAGGTAACAGCTCACCATCTTGTGGATACATGCAAAATACTGCTTTGGTTGCTTGAGGAAAGTGATGATTTTTTAAAGTTACAGCTTGCATAGAAATTCAATGTTATTTGGCTACTTTGGGAGGCAAAGAGCTACACATTAGACAACAGCTATTGAGAGTGCAATATGACCTCAGAGATTTCCTTCTGCTACAGAAACAAAAGCATTTGTCTGTGAAACAACAATCTTATTCTCCTCTCAAGCAGAATCCAGAATTTATTTTTTCCTTGTGCTTCAATTTCTCCAGTATCAGGCTAAGGATAAAAGTTAATCATCTTGCTACAGTTAATACATTAAGGAAGTTTGGGCACATACTGAGTGGGAATTGTGGGCAGAACACCAGAGCAAAAAGCATTTATTTGAAAATCCTGGTTAACTGCAAGAGAAGAAACGTGAGTAAAAACAGTTCTTTCACTCCTGAAGAAACAGATAGATGGATGTAATTTTTAAGCCCAGAATTAAAGATGATCAACACACATAGCAGCAGCACTACGAATTTTACTTCATTTATTTGTTTGAAACTGTGATGCAATCAGGAAGTTGGGCTTATTAATATGCCCTTTTGTATGAATCTGGGAGATTATAAGCAGTTTATAAAGTAATAATTATTGAATCCCTACACACCTTATAAAAATGCTGCTAGATTCTTGTGTTGTACTAAAACTGAAAGCCACTTTTAAGAAATTAATCATTTTTGATTGATCACATGACTTTTATCTGAAAAAATCCAGGTCACATAAAACAATACTTGTTACTGAGACAATAAGAGCTGTTTCTAACTAATTTAGATATCTGTAGAAGTGAGTTGTATTTACAGCTCACCAGCACAGAAAATCATTAGCTTGATTAAGGTGTTCCTTGAGGAAGACCTACAAAACTCCAACATCCACTGCTATTGAAAAGCAGCTGGGATCAAACAAGAAAATAAACCTTTTCCTTTTATTTGCTGATGGTTTCTCCTTTTCAGATTACTCATTTATATTTGGCCTGTGGTTGAACCTGTCTCTTTAACTGGGCTCCAGACATGCTGAGAAGTAAAGCTGTGTGTTTGTGGCACAGGTCCAGTGCTGAAGGAACAATAATTTCGTGCAAAAGCAGATTTGGTGGATTCACACCAAATTACTCAATAGTTCTGTAGACTTGTTAAAATTCATGTGCATGTTGTTGAGATACTGAGAAGTCCATGTAATATCTGGTAGACTTTGGGTAACATCAATGCTTCTTCAGCTTACAAAATGATAATATGTACAAGCAATGCTATAGGCAGCAATTCTTCCACAATTTGCCAGCACCCTTCTTTCTCACTAAGTTTCCATGTGACTCTCACTGCAGTGATGTTTTAAACACAGAAAAGAATACAACTGTCCATATGAGTTCACCAAGTTTACCTTTGCACTCTCATCAATTCCACAAATCTTTCTTTCAGCTGCTACTGTATGCCTTGATCTCATTTCAAAAGTTTGTCTGCTATCATCTGCCTGCAGGAAACATCATGAGGAGGTTCTGTGGATTGCATCAGATGGGTAAAAAGCTGGCACTCCAATAATTTATGCTAGCAGCACATTTTCAGTGAGCAACTTGGACAGCAGCAGCAAAACATATTAAGAAAGATCTAGGTAATACAGGAGAAGTCTGAAAACTTTTGATTACTTGTCAGCACCACACAAAATGCAGAGATATTAACACTGATGCCAGTAGTCAACCCACACTAATATTAGATCTGTATCATATATATTACATTTAATACTACTTTTCCTGATTTCTGTAAAATTGCTTCCAAGTAATTGATTGCCTTGTTACTGTCAGCTGCGTAAGTTGCTAGGCTAGTATTTGAGTTAGAAGATAAAGAAACATAAAGAGAAAAATGAGATTGTTAGTTGACAGAATTGATCACACTGTTTCATCAAGAACACCTCTCTGATGAAGCATCATGAAAATGTAATTTAATCACCTTTCCTGACTTCCAAATACAGTGTCATATGTGCAAACAAGAACTAAAAATCTACTGACTGCTAGTCACACAAAAATGAAGCTTCACACTATTGGGTCAGAGCTTGCTCACTGCTGAACAGCCTCCAGCACAGGAACAATGAATGAAGTGTTGAGAGTGAAGACTGCAAGCATACCTGCAAACTAACACTAAAAACTGTAAGAACTTATTTAGAATTATTTTTTTCTCTATTTCTAAGGTAAGGAAGACAAAATGTTGAGTGTTAGCCAAAACTTAGCTATGCTTAATAGAATACTGTCTCCCAGGGTAAATGTTCATAATCACTTCTAAAGCATGTAAAAATGATATTTCCCTTTGATATGCTGTTCAAAGTGAAAATCCTGTTTCCAAAATTAGAAATTCTAACACGGAAATAAAGACACTTACAGGGGTATGAAGATAGAAGAAAAGATAGTTGTATGCTGTCTTTGGAATGAATATGATCTGATGGAGTGATAATTAGAGATTGATTATGTTTCTTATTTTGGAAGAGCTACTGTACATTCCCACTGTTACAATAGCACCAATTATGTCCACACTTCCTTTCAACAATATTTTTCAAAAGGCTTTATAAAG
Organism: Agelaius tricolor; assembly: GCF_023055355.1. Classification (NCBI taxonomy): domain Eukaryota; kingdom Metazoa; phylum Chordata; class Aves; order Passeriformes; family Icteridae; genus Agelaius; species Agelaius tricolor. The sequence goes on from NW_027269284.1 coordinate 6,355,532, forward strand.
GATGTTAGAATCATTATCCTGACCTGACTGATAAGAAAATCAAGAAACAGACCACTGGAAAAAACCTAACTGAATGTGACCTGGCAGACAAGCAGAAAAACAATATTTCAAGTTTCAGTCCCATATTCTTTTGGCAAGATCCTTATGACGTTTTCAAATGCCACTGTCCAAGCAGGGAAGTGTTTACAGAATTTACAAAGGCATTGATTGTGCTTTTCTGACAAGCCTGATCTGTAAGTACCTACTAAATATTACAGCAAGGAGCCATTATTGACTACTAAAACACTCTCCTCTAGCAAAGCCATCCAGTTGTTAATGGCTGGCAGAAGTTCAAAACCCCTGTTTAATACAGTCTATCCTTTTTAAATGCCCTTGCAGTGTTGGTCTTTCCCAGCTGTGACATTTATGATAGGAACAAGCAGGATAGGCAGTGATATTTTTCTGTTATCTGGTGTAGCCATTCCCCTATGCTTTCACAACACCAGGAATTTCAACATGTACAGCTCCAATACTTCCCCCATTACCTCCTTAGCCATTTGATGACATTACTTCTTTAAAATAAATAATTTTAGGAAAGAAAAACCCAAGTAAAATTTTCTGTTGAGAGAAAAAAACATTCACAAGCTTAATCAGACATGACATTAGTAGCAAAAAACTTTGGCTTTCTCAGAATTACAACAAACAGGCAGCTGCTGAACCTAAAGATCTGTGTGCCAGGCAGGAACTACAGAATGTAGTATGTCCTTTGCCCTTGCACCACCTCCACTTGCCTCCTCCACTAAAAGCTGTTGGCTGTTCCTCTATCACTCATCTAACTCAGTTATGCCTGCTACTGCTACAGAAATTTTCATCCATGCCACAGCTGACAGATTCTGGGCTCTTCATTCAACTCAGGTAGCAAAATGAATTATAATCAGTGCAGGCAATCTGCCTGGCAGTGTACAATGCAATATGTGATAGTGCATCATCCAACATTTAATACATAAATGTATCATTGTCTGAGTGCAGGCAGGATCTCCACCAAAGAACAATTTCCCTTTTCAGATTTGTACTAGTGGGTCACTTTATTTTTTTTAAATAGTTCAATGGTATTTTGCTTTAAAAGTTGCAAGAACATTTAAGAGTTACTCAGAAGTTGTTTTAATTTTAGCATAGGAATGAGTCCAACTACTTTGAATTCAACAAACTGAACTTTTATTTGTAATTAGAAATTGTATTTTCAAACACTGATCAACTAAGACAACACTGCTGTGTGTAACTGATACACACACCAATACACACAAATTACTTATAGGATTAGATAATACCCATAAAAGTACATTCAGAAGGATAAACCCTATTTCTTTGTACTGAGCTACACACTCACAGAAGTCCTCAATGCATGATTGCTACAGCTAAATTGTTATCATCCTTTCTAGATGCCAACAGAAACATTGATATTCTGCCCTACTTGCACTACTCTGCTTTTGTCTGAACTTCTACTGCACCAATTCATGTTCTACTGGATTGTTTGCTACAAAATCTTTGCATTACCAAAGATGAGAAACCACTTATTTGGAGTTTTTTCTACATATTTGACTTCAAAGTCTCTTTTTATTGCAGCAAATAATAATGTTCAGTGGCTGTCTGGACCAGCTTCTCCACAGGAAAAGCAGACTTCATTATTTCTGCTACTGGCATAAAACTCTTTGAGGACATTCTGTGATCTCCCACCCAACTCTGAGCAGTCACAACAGAAGAGAATCATGATGACCAAGCTTTTCTTTAAAGAAAAGCCATCTATATAAGAATGAAAAAATGTTCATTTATTTTGCTTGAGCACTGGTTTCCTGATTCCTGTTTTTTTTCCCAGCCCATTGAATGTTCGATTCCCACTGTACAATACACTCAAATACAGGAAGGATATGATCAGTAGGCTTAATTTCAAAGGTGCAGAACTACCACTGAATTCGATCTGACTGAGCTTAAATGACCCTGGGGCACTTCAACGCCTTGGGATTCATTTATAGATCCAACCATTTAAGCACAAAGATATAACTTTAAATGTATAAAAGCATTCTGCATGTCCTTGCTTGTTAAAAGACTTGGAGGTACACATGGTAGTCCTAAAGCTGCTTAAAATGCCAGAAACACATTCATTTAAACCAATTCTGTTTTGAAATCAAGAAGTTTTGCAGTCATTCATTACTAACCTGGCTGTTAGAGTTGGAGAAATGACAACAGAGGCAAAAATCTTCACCATAGCCATTTTACAAAGATCAGCTGCAGAACCTACAAAATAAAGTGATCTGGTTTTAATTTAAAGCATGCAAAAAGAAAATGTTCTTTTTGAAACTATGGCATAGAAACAAAAAACATCAGAAGATTCTGAATTATAAAAATTTTCAAAACTAGCAGATCCAATTAATACAATAAGTGAAACATTATAAGATTAATAAATAACAGAGGAAGTAATTACATGTTAATTAAAACTAGAAAATAACAATATGACATCATGTGTTAATTAAAGGTGAATTTGTCATTCATGACTATATGTTGAAAAATTACTTTCTATAAAAAAGGTATGAAATTATCTATCTCTAAGCTTTAATTAAAATTTATCTAATAATCAATTAAAGTTTAATGTCACAAAAGGTCAGAACATTGTTTCAGTGCTGCATTTCAATTTGGAGCCTTAATTTTACACTTTTTCATATTATGTATATGTAAAGTATATTCATTACATTACAGTGTTAAGAGCAGTGGTGCATAAAACAGTGTCATGGCACAAAATAAATTACATATTTCTGGTCATCAAGACAGAATAATTCTCCAGGTCTGCAGTTTGGTGAAGGGCTTTGTTCTGATCCAAACATTTTACACAAAAGATTTATCTGATAAAATATAGAAACAATCCTTTGAGTAAAGAATGGAAGCCATAATCCTCCTTGTCCCATTAAACATCCTAAATGTCCTAGATCATGGTCATTTTTACAACCCTGTAACTCGATGAATTCTGAATTTTTTCTTCCAAATGATTCAACTTTCAGAATAGGGGCAGAGAACAGCCAGGTAGCCAAGTGACAAGGGTACTCTCCTGAGAGGTAATCAGAGAATCACAGAAATCTCCAACCAGAAGGGACACATAGAGATCATCTGTGGATGCCATGGGACAGAGAGAGAGAAACAGCAAGCGTTTCTCACAGAGGCTTGTGAGAAGTTTTAGGGAGCTGGAAAGATGTGATAACTTGTTGACTAGAAACAATTTGCAGGTGGTGTTTTTCTACTTTATTTTTCTGTTCCTCTCAAGGACAGCGCACGAGAAAGGTGTTTCTGTTAGTTAGCCAATAGAACAGAATCTATCATACCACTCTATAAAAACCACACGGTTCTTTTGAATGAAGCCTTCTTTGCCTTTGCTACGATCCTGCCTCTCGCCTGTTCCTGCCCCGACCCCGGCACAAGAGTGACAATCATCAAGTCCAACTCCCCAACTCCCTGCTCCTTGCAGGACTCTAAATCTGAACCATATGACTGAGAGCATTGTCCAAACATTTCTTGAACTCTGTCAGGCCTGGGGCTGTGACCACTGCCCTGGGGAGCCTGTTCAGTCCCCAGCCACCCTCTGGGTGAAGAACCTTTTGCCAATATCCAACCTAAACCTCCCCAGCACAGCCTCCTGCCATTCCCTGAAGTGACAGGTCCTACAGATGTCACTGGAGAAAGGAGCTCAGCACCTCCCCCTCCACTGCCTCCCTTGAGGAACCTGTAGGCAGTGATGAGGTCACCCCACAGCCTTCTCTTCCCCAGGCTGAGCAACACAAGGGACCTCAGCTGCTCCTTGTAAGTCTTGTCCTCAACCCCTTTCACTGTCTTGGTGACTCTCTGCACAGTCTGACAGTTTGATGTCCTTCTTCTATGGAGGCACCCAACGTGCACACAGGATGTGAGGTGGGGCCACACCAGGGCAGAGCAGAGTGGGACAGTGACTGGCCAGGCAGGCTGTGCCTGATGTCCCCCAGGATACAGTGGGACCTTTTTTTCTAGGGAAGAATATCCAAGAAAACAAGGACAAAGGCTTAACATCTCTTCCTTCTCCACAGTCATCCATGACTGCCTCCTCTGGATCTCATGCACAGACTGTTTTGCTCATTAACTGCACCCAGGCAGACCCTCAGCTGATGATTGAGATGGCAATGTCTGACTGTGGGTTTAGCCTGAAATACCTGTCTTGTTTTCCTGTTCAAATGATGTGGCAAACTACTCAACACATTACAAAAAGGGACAACTGATATAAAAAGTAAGAAAGGCTGTTTCAGCAAAGGTTAGGTAAATATCTTCTAAGTGATTGTGAGAATAAAACTATACTGAGCATTTAGTCCATCACAAAAGATACGTTCTAGATGCATTCCCTATGAAACATTGTAGAGTAATAAAATTTGAAAGGCTTCTCAAAATATTTTTTATTGAAATATTATTTTTAGAGGTATCCTATTTTAAAAAGAAAATAATTTTCCTTTTAAAAAAGAAAATAATTATAAATAAATAATTAAAGATAAAACAAACTGTTTGCTCTATGGGAATAGGTGCAACTGAAGAATAATATGCTGTACAATGGTGAAAACTATTAAACTGGGAAATATTCAAAAAAATAAAAAACACTATGAAAGGAACGTGAGAAACCCAATTGTAATAATTCAAAGCTGCAATTCTACATTTCTTTCGATATTGTCATGCATCTGAAATGTTCTGCTATCAGTTGCTGATATTAAAAACAAAATGTAAACTACTTAAATTAATTAGACTATTAGGCATAACTATAAAACACATATTACATGCAGTTTAGTAAACTAAATGTGATAAAAAGTTTTATAATTTTGAAATTTTTTACAAACTTCAAATACTATCTTATAGCTGAAATCTTAAAATTAAAACATCATGGTAGTCTAAAATTACTTTTTTTTATAAAATTTGGGAATACTGAATATTTTAGAGTTTTTAATCCTTACTTCACCACTCCTTCTAACATTCCATTTTGAGTAACAATTACATTATATTTCATCAGATTTGTCCTCCAGTATCACTTGAACTGACAGCAAAATCTGACAATCTCATTATTGGAGCTACATAGAAGTGAGTGTTCCATAGACAGCCTTGCTCCAGCTCTTGGGAGAGATGGACACAGCAAATGCTGCTCAGGGGGCTGTGTCTCTTTATCAGTGCAACGCTGTGTGCACTGCAGGACTCACAGAATGAGAACCAGAATTAGAATTCTAGACCTGTAGGTATCTTTGCAGAGACAGTACTCAGACTGTCAAACATGACATAAATACTTAAGTCATTTTAAAAATGAAACATTAAAATGAATAATATTTGGAGAGAAAATGATACTTTAAGGAAAAGGAAAATTCAAATAACTTTAGAAGGAGCATGCCATCGCCATGTCTAGAAAGCACTTTTTCCTTGCCTGTAAATTGTACACTTCCAGGGTAACTTAAAGAAAACCCTGTCAGCATCATCCAATTAAAAAAATAATTCTTCTAAGTGACACCAAGGTAGGAGGGATCTCAGTCTTGGGCTGACAGCTCAGGTTTTTTTTTTCTTTGGGTGGCTAAATTCTGTACACACCTGAGCTCCAAGTGACCTAACCAGAATATGTTATTGCATCAGATTAACTAACACATGAGCACAGAATGCTGACTTTTACATTTCCAATCTATATGTAAAATTATGTAAAATGGTTTTCTGTGGAAAAAAAAATACCTTTTTTCTTGCCCTCTACAGAATTATGTTTGAAGTTTTTGCAAAGAATGGGCTGGATTTCAAAACAAATAATAGCAATGCACAATTATTGTAACATTCTGTATTTCTGAAACTAAAGCTACCTGGCAAAATAAAAGCTGGAATCTGTAAGAAATCACAGAAAGAATCAAAGAAAGAATCACTGCAACCCTTCTGGAGTAACAAATTATTAACAAGAACCAGAAAGGAAAGTGTTTAAAGAAACAATGCACCTGAAGAATGTAATTCTAGATATTCTCTCTATACATAGTTTGTATCAATACCTACATTTTACTATCACAGAGCACTGTAGTGCATTAGGACATTTATACTGTTGCTGTTATTAATATTATAATTATTATTATATTATTCTGTTTACTGGCAATTTCCAAGGTAGATGGAATATATAATTTTAACTTCTTTTTCACAGGCAAACTCACGCCTACTCTAGTAGACTACTGTAGTATTCATTCTTCTGAGATTATCAGAGTTGTTGCCTACTAAAGCCAAGCAGGGATAAAGACAGGTGGGTAGAGAGGAAGGTAGGGAGGCAGATCTTTACCTTGAACAACAAAATTTACAGCCTGCCTCTCTGCTTGAGTGCGGAGTTTGTAATCCTGTGCATTGATGTTGGCCAGGGGCCTTTTGCGTCCCATTATGGAAACCACATAACCTTGCAGGATTTAAACAAAAATTACTTTTATGTGATACAGAGTGATTAAAATCAAATTTTAAAAATAATTTTTGAAAATAATACAGATATTTGTAATTATGTGCTGCCTGAGTCAATTTAATATTTTGTTCACTGAAAATAGTCAGAGCTTATTTAAACACTTATTTTGGTGTAAGTATTATTTAATTCAGAGAATTGGTACATGCTATACAAGGAAAACTTTTGTTCTTTAAGGCTGTTAAATTTTTATTAGGAATGTCTACTGATAAACCAGCAAACTCTCTCTGTGGGAGATGAAACTATAAATACCTAGCAGAATTAGCTATCTATTAGCAGCCATAATTAGAGCTTTCCACACAATGAATAGTTTACTTGGGAATAAAAAAGAAAAATCAATTTGTAGAGTAATTAAATCAGTAATTAATATTTCCCAAAAATATAAAATGGGATTTTTTGGGAAAAATTTTTTTTTTTTTCCATTTTCTTTATATAGTATTTCTGTGCTCCTTTCACAGCCAAACCTCCTTAACTCTCGTGTGGTGGGAATTTTTAGTTTAAAATAAACATATAAACATAGTTAAAGCTTTATGTTAGGCCCTATGATGTGTTTTCCTAAAAAAACTCTATTTGGAGCACAAGTGAGAGGAATTGAGATAGGAAAAGAGATATGAGGTTCCTCTTGTCAAAATAACACACACAAACTTAGCTCATCTTCAAAAATAAACTTCTATTCTTATTTTAAGAAAAATGAAAAACCATCCATGTTAAAAATGCATCTTTTCTTTATATTTCTGATCACCTTGACTACCCATGAATCACCATTAGATACCATGAAAATTCAGACTGACATAGTTTCATCTCCTCTGCTGTGCAAGCACAAGCGGTGAGGAGACCTCTTCAAACAAAAAGTTATCACTTTATTATGGACAACACATACCCAAGCTTGTGTGCAGAGGATGAATTAATTCAGCTTTCTCTGAATAAGTGCATTTCCAGGAGGGCTGATACCAAAAGTACCAGTTTTGAAACAAGAAATTGAATTATCAGGAAGTTAGGGTATTCTTTGGCAAATCATTCTTCCCAATTTAACTAGTATTTTCCATGAAAAGCAGCATTTAAAGATGGAATTCTTGAAACATTGTATTCTTAGGTAAAATCAGATTTGCTGCAATATCCTGATTCCTGTGAGGAGTGACTCCTCATAACTGAGCAGCATCCCCAGACAAGCACCATCATTTATGTAACAGTGGCAAAGAAGGTGCCTGGTGTCAATGATTAATCTGCAAATGCATGCCTGAATGAGGCCTTAATGTGGTCTTTTCAATATGTCAATAATTTCATAAAAACAACAGCAGGATAGTAATATATACACTAACAAATATCTTCCTCATAACAGAATTATTTATATGCTTTTGTTGTCTACAAGGAGCATCAGATATTCATAACACTTAAAAAATATTAGTCAGGGCCGTGCTGCTCACCCTTGAACTGCAGATAAGTTAAGAAAAATCACCTTCTAATGAGCTCAATAGGTTAATAGGTTGGAATGTTTTTTGGGTTTTTTTTGGAAAGTTAGAATCCAAGGTGGATTAACAAGAAAAATATTAAATAATATTGATCTGCTGCAGATTTCTAAAGCTTGTACAACCTAAACAGGTTGCCCTTCTACCATTAATGGTTAAAATGGTTGATAGGCAGGAATGTAAGAAGGAGGAAGAAGTAATTAGACAAGGGTGCTGTGATGATTTGAGAGTATTAGTCATGATGTTCCTGTCTACTGAACTCATAAAGGAGATTCTCTTGCACAGAAGTCTGTTCATTGAAATTCATTCACTTTAAAGAAAAGAATGCTAAATTATTTTAAATATACCATAAATATATAATAAATGTGTAATATTTTAGTAAGTATGTTACGTTTGGCTTAATTACAGTTAAAAATGGATGTTCAGTAACTTCACTTTTCTTGAGCAATATTAATAAACAAAGGAATGCAAATGTGTGACACAATGACAGTTCATACTTCCAGTAGATTTTGAGAACCTACAAAGTACAAAAAATTAATTCTACCAATTTTCATTACTAGAAGTGAATTATATGTTTCTGTCATGACACTCACCCATACAGTGATGGGTAATATTATACTGCAAATTTACTATTTATTTCTAAAAAATGTCTTAGTACTGCCTGCCCTTTTAAGAAACAGAGAACTCAATTTTGACAGTTCCACTGATTAGCTTTTAAAAGACAATATTTCAAGCAGCTATGTTTTCTCTTCTCAAATTACTGCACTCCTAGGATTCACTAAATAGAAATGAATATTTAGACTAAAAACAAACTTGGTGCAAGAAGAGTTTGCAGCTGCTGGCTCCAGAAGCACTCTGTGCACATCTGTCACTACAGCTACCACCTGAACTTCAAGAACATAAATTCTGATTGATGCAAAGAAAAAATAAGTTTAAAAAAATGGGCTGTGTAAATTGACTGAACTTCCACGGTCCAGCAGCCATGTACCCAATTTATTAGGTAGAAGATTCCTTGGGCTTTTTTTCTGTTGGAGTACATTATATGTCAAAATGATGCAGTGTAACTTGACATTAAGTGGGGTTCATTCTGAGAACAGATGTCTTATTCTGTTAGTGTCTTTCTGAGAAAAGGCAGACTTAACCAGCTCCTTTTAGGGCTAAAAAAGAAGAAAACCCCAAACCTGATTCACCAAGAAAGGATATTCCATCCTTTTCTGTTGTCTTGTAACTATCTGAATTTGGGTCAAGTTGAATCTTTGTCCTCACCACTGTCACACAGTGCAGATCAATAAACAAAATATGGTCACAGACTTTGGATTACCTTTATTCCGGCACTGCTCAATGGTTTTCTTTGTAAATTCATGCACTTTCTTGTATTTTTGCATAAAACTCTCTATAAATTGACTGGCTTGAACAGGAGTAATTCCCAAGCAGTCAGCGAGACGTTCTTTACCTGGTGGCACAGAAATTATCTCTGTGTGCAATACAGCAGAACAGAAAACCACTACATACAATAGCACTGTTTTCATGCACAATTAGTGGAATTAATTAACTTTACTTACCTCTATGAAAGAAGATGGATCTGATACACTAAAATCATATTGCAGCAAAATAAATGTTTAACCCTGAGCTTGAATGTTTTACTGAAGTTACTGGATTAAGTATATAATTAGTAAGAAATATATAGGAAGTATGTAATTAAGAAATTCCTAGTTAAAATTTATACCTATAAAGTGGTTGAAATCTCTTTTGTTCACAGAGCAATGCTGTTGCTTTAAGTATCATTCTACTAGATCAGTGTTGCAATCTCCAAACTTTGAAGAGCAGATAAAGACTTGAAACTAACTTTTAACAAACACAAATATATTGAAGATCTAAAAAAGGCTGGAGACGTTTAAATTTAGCTAGAAGCTTTAGAATTCAGTCTGAATTTAGAAAGGATGTTTGGCGGCTGGGTCCCACAGATTTCAAAGAGTCCTAGGCACCTCAATGTCAGTAGAAATTGGGGTCCAAGTTTTGAGATAAAAGGGTTGGAAAAAGAAAAAAATGGGAAAAGAAAAAAACAGAAAACATGTTCCAACAGAGGGAGAAAGGAATAACAGCTTTTGGACAGGATATAGGTGCACAATATATGTTATGCTGGATCTAAGAGCATTTATAAGAAAATGTGGAAAAAACCTGAAGATATTCCAGAGTGTTAAAATATAAACTAAGAGTTACCGTTTAAATCCACTTATAAATCAAAAAGTTCCAGTAAAAAATAAAACATACATCAACATTAGTCATATGAAGTTTGAAAGACAGATATATTTATGTCAGCTGCACAGCAACACAGAACCAGCACTGTCTGCAAAGAGCATAAGCTGAGAGGAGACATCTCAAGGCACCAAAGGCACAGAATAGTCATTGTCACAGTAAGACTGTCAAGAAAAATTGTCTGGCACTTTAAAAAGAGAGAGGATTGCAGCCATCTAAATGCCATCACTGTCAGGCTGATGTGCATTTCAGAACAATTCTTGTAGCATTTTGTTCTCAGTCACGCCAGGATCTGCACTGAGCTGCAAGAACACCAGTCTGGACAAGGTGCTAGAGGAAGAAATTCACCCAGACATCCAGGATGACATTTGCTGAGCTACTATAGATTTGTACTCTTTTTTTTTTTTTTTTTTTTTTTTTTTTGACATCTAATTAATTTGGGTTTTCTTCCTGGGTCAGCAAATGACAAAATTATTTGATAAAGTACACGTTGCTAACAGCTAAGAGACTACTGTAGCTTCCTTAGAGAACTGTAACATCTAAGTTTGTCCATGTTATCCATTTAAAGAACTATTAATATACAGAACAATTGCATAAAATACTAGGAAAATTAAAGCACAATATTAGCAAGGACATCTGGAAGGTCCCAGGGAAATGCAGTTCCCAGGAAGCAAAAAGAGGGGAATGAACAGCTACATAATTGTGTCAGATCATGCTCCACAGTGCAGGAGCACAGGCCATGCAAGGCAAAGCCCAGGATGGACTAAATCTTCCCTGAGCACTCTTCTTGAGTTATCTGTGCCAGGGTAATTATCAGCAGCAGCCTGTGAGCTTCAGTGTTCTCCATTCTGCAATATCATCTTTCAAAAATGAAAATAGCATTAGTTTTCATTTAAACACTGTGATAGCCCTCTGTGTCAGTCCAGGGCTTGAACATACTGCCATTGAATAGAAGGAATTCCTTATTTTACAGATGTTTAAGTTGCCTGTGTTTTAGTTCTACAAGATGACTAAGGCAGAAGCAGGTGAATTGAACTGCTCCAAACCAACCAAAAATACTTAAAGAATCTCCTGAGCTGGAAAGGACCCACAAGGATCAATTCCTGGGCCTGCACAGGACACCCCAAGAGTCACCCCAAGAGTCACACCATGTGCCTGGAAATGTTGTCCAAACGCTTCTTGAATTCTAGTCAGGCTTAGGGCTGTGACCACTGCCCTGGGGAGCCTGTTCCAGGGCCCAACCACCTCTCTGGGTGAAAGCTTTTTCCTAATTACCAATCTTCTTTTTCCTTTATTATCCTTCAGAATTAAAGAAAAGACCTTGAAAGCACGAACCAAGTGCAACTTAAGAAAACAAAACAGACAAGCTAAGAAAACAAAAAGAAAATAAAAAGATTACTATTTACTACATGAAAGGTTTTTATTAGCTCCTGTAAGCATAATACAGGCAAGCTCCTCAGGGAGTGTTTTTGTAGTTTTCAATCCTAAAAGAAATATTATTCACACTCTTCAGTTGTATAAAAATGTCTCATTTATGAAAAGTGAGCTGTCTTTTGAAGGGAGACAAACTGTGGGTGGAATTCAGACCATCAATTTCAGGTATCTAACAATTACTTTTTGTCAGCCCAGTTTCCATCTAAGTGGTTTAATGATATCATTTCATGTCTTAATTAGGATCTGATCACACTTCTAATGAACTGGAAACTTCTTATTATCTTTGAGGTGCTTCAACTGCCCTTGTTTGAGAGAGAGAGGGACACAAAGCAAACAAGTAAATGGAGACACTTATATCAAGCACTGAAATCTTTAGTGCCTGGTTCAGAGCAAGTGAGGGAGTGCCAATACTGTGCTTAAATGTAAACATTAAAGTTCTCTATAGGTTAGTAGACAGACATAGGATCCACTGAGCCCCAAGAATTGAGGCATTTCTGACTATATACAGAACTACAGGGCATTAAACTGGTGGAGATTCTTCTGATTACATCTGATATCTGCCTGTTCCACCCACAGTGAAGGGAAGATGGACCTTTTGGAAAGGTCCACCATAGGAAATGTGGACCTTTTGCATGGACCAAGGGGCAGGGGTCACAATGCTGCCATTTTGTAAAATAACCCAGTGATGAAACTATTCAGGTGGGAAATGGAAGGTTTGATTCCAGTCTCAGCACAGACAGGTCTAAATTTACAGTGTAGGGTACTAATGCTGGGCTTTTTAAATACAGATTTTAAACACAGAAGTTTCAAATGCAATACAGCTTAATGTAAAAATGCAGGTGTGTATGCATATGTACACACACACATGCACCCCTAAACATCAAATAGATATTCAGGAGAGCTGAATTTCATGCATTTCTTCCCAACTGAATACCATAAATGATAAATGGAATACCCTGGCTGATCCTGCCTTTGGTTCAAGGACTCAGTGCAAAAGATGGCTTAGAAAGCATTCACAACCAGGAACTCAAGATGTAGCATTAAGTGTTTCCAAGTTACATAAAGTTTGCAGCTCAGGCCTCTGATTTCCTAAATAACTTTTTCAAGAACTCATCCTCTGTAAAGAAAGTTACTCAGGTGCTGACTGAAGCCAATTCACAAGAGCTTCTAGGCTGATGACATACATGCATCTGTCTCCCTAGAAAAGGTAACTCAAGGCATGTAGGAAGTACAAGGAGAGTTGGGCATCATTTAGAAATAGCAGGTGGTTTTGGAAAGTGTGAAGAACATCTTGACTTATCTAGGACCTGGTCAAGACTTAGGCAGAATGGGTAACAGTGGATTTTTGCAAATTTTCTGCAGTTGTGAAGAAATGGCAGCAAACATTAAGACTCAAAGTAAGGAAACACTTTTACACTGTGAGAGTGAGCAAGCACTGGCACAGGTTGCCCAGGGAGGCTGTGGAGCCTTGAAGAGCCCTTTCTCCAGCCCTGAAGACATTGAAAATCTGGACACAGACCTGGGCAAACAGCCCTGGTTGAACAGGAGGCTGGATCTGATGACCTCCAGAGGTCCTTCCCAATCTCTGCCATTCTCTGATTCTATAAATGTGATTTCAAATAATAATGGAGTTTTAAAAATTTCATTGCAGTTATTCTCATCTCTGTCTATATAGTAAGAGAATTAGTTATTTCTAGTTAATTAGTTAATTAAAAAGTCCACTCAAAATTAGACATATGCTTCAGTTATATCAGCAGTAAAAAAATACAAAATCAGGCAATCTTTGTATATGGCAATGCAACTACATTAATTTCATAATTTTTATACTGAGTAGATAATTTATTAATACTGGACAAAAACATAAATGCAATACTCTTACAAACTTTTACTCACCTTTATAATTTCATTCTACTTATATAAATGATGAATAAAGTATAAATTTACAGTGGTTGGGTTTTTCGATAAATGCCTACCTGCTCCATAAACCACAGAGTAAACAATACGCTTTGCTTGCTCTCTATCACCATGTTTCACTTGTTCAATTGGAATCCCTTTCCTAAACAGACAAACAAAAATCATACATTTTCTGTTAAAATTAATTAGTTATCCCCACAGAAAACTTATTTAAAGTCAATAATAATTTAATAACTACAAAATTGTAAGATATGGGCTTAAGGGCTTCTGTTTTCAGCCAGGAATGCACAACTTCTTTACAAATGTTCATAGTAATAGTTCATAGGAAATTAAATTATTAATTTTAATTTTAATCTTCCCCTTTCCTTTTCAATTAAATTCTTGGTTAGGAAAAATCCTACTACTGTATTACTAGTTTTTCAGATTGAGGAGGATTTAATAGTGGCTCTTGAGAAAAGTTAATTATTTCCAGCAGCAGCATTTCTTCAAGATGTGAGGGTCTAGAGACTCAAAGCAGAAGTCTGACCTAAAGCTTGTTTAAATAAGATTATTGTCAGGGCTTCACTAACAGAAATATCCAACCTTTTTTCAAGAAATGACTGATAGAAGCAAGCATTGCTTGCTCCATATGCCTTACAGAGCTCCACAATAGCAAGGCTCCATAAAACAGCAGCAGTGGCTGATTCTGAACTCAAGAGTGCATCCAGATTACTCCCAGACAAGTGTCCTCCATCCCAGTTCCCATTCTCTCCCCACTGACATAAAACAGTCCTACAAAAATGCTAATGGATTTAGCAATGTGAAAAATGAAAAGCTATGACTCTGCAATCAAGTATGTGCCACCTATAGTTTTCCTTATCAAAATGCAGCTTCAGAAAGAATACTGAAATTATTAACAACTGAAAGCACTGAAGAATATTGATCATTTGGTTTAAATGGAAGGGTGTTGGGGGAAATCATACACTCACTCTCTGAAAAAAAATACCTACAAAAATTGTTTTTGAAACATGGAGATTAATTGCTATCAGAGATACTTGATGATCATTTGGGAAAAAAGTCTCCCCATGAGACTGTCAATTTTTTTCATGAGTCTGGTTGCATTTTTAAAACCAAAGTTTTCTATGCTTTGCTATGAAAGCTTTTTTGTCATTAAAGATGTCTTGTTGTGAAGGTTTTAGCTGAGGAGCTTAGAGAAGATGGTGTATTTCTCTGAATCTTCTTCAAGGAAAGTCTTTCAACACTATTAAGACATTCAAACTTCTAGAAAATCAGCAGAGCCACAAATTTTTGCTTGCTTATCTCACACACTGATTTTAGCCAAGCCTATGCTCAGTGCTGATATAATTAGGCACTCTGAATGAGAAACAGGCAGACACTGGATGAAATCAGATTTAAGCAACTCTTTACAGCTGTACAGATTTTTGAAGAGGAAAAATAAAACTGAATATAATTTCCAGCCTTCATTGGACAAAAAGTCTTTGGTTTTGCAGAAGCTCACATTGTTCCTTTGACTACTACTAACTGCTCAAAGATAAAACAAAACTTTTCACTGCTCAGTTTAGTTGAGAAACAGGAGTAATTTAATAGTGTTTCCACCTGTAATGAAGACTGTTCCCACTTAATCATTCTGCTAGTTTGAGACTCTTACAATTTACTTTCTTAGCTGGGGCAGGTCAAAAGTTCATGGATCTTTTTGAATACAATAGGTTGAGATTCCCAGTTGTACCTGAATACAAGGGCAAAGTGGCAATAAGAGCTAATAAGTGCAGAATTAGGAAACTAGACATTATTAAGGATTTCCTGAAACAATCTCCAGCAGAAAGACTCCAGGAATTTCCTGAAGAACCTGGCAGGGAACTACACAGACACTTGAGAAAGCATTGATCCCAAGGGAAAATAGAATCTGGTAAGAGCAAATATCACCTTTCTGACATGCAACACTAAGACTGGGGAATGCTGAAACTGGGGAAACCCTAAAAATGTAATGCTGCTTTCCTAATACTGCATAATTTGAACTAGAGGATTGGACAAGACAAGAAATGGGAGAACAGCAGCAGAATTTACTTGCAGATTTACTGAAGTCAGAGGCTAGAGACAGCTGAGGGCAGTGGGTACATCAGCTGCTCACTTCTCTGGAAAAGAAGGGCTACAACATAAAGGACACAGTGGGTAAGAACTGTGGAGACCTGTAGGGGAACATAGACATTCATCAGGCCATGGTGCTGAGGGAGACACAAGGTGAGACTTGTTGGGAGGGACTGGTGCCTCTAGAGAAGTTTTAGCAGTGAAAGAAGACACCAGAACTGGATTTGTGCACAATTAGAACTGCTGCTAGAACTTTGATGATGATATTGCATTACCCAAGCTTCAGCTTGGAGGGCTGACTGGAAAAAACAGAAATAGTCTCATTGCTGTAATGATGACTGGTAGGGTCAGCAATCACAATAAAATCTTGCCTAACACAGTTATTGGTGCAGATGTACATGCATCATGTAATCATGGCAATCCAACAGTCACTTAGCAATTCCTGGTCTGTGATTAGTCATGAAACACATGGAAAAAAAATAATTTCAGAGCCTTATCTTAAGTATTTCCTTCAATATAATGTTACAACTAAAATGGTCAGTCAACACCTCTGAGCATGTCAGTGGGAAATGTGAGCACTGGACAGAGAGGCATTACATCTACCACTTCTAGTATTTGCAAATTTATGTACCACATGAAAGAATACATAATTATAAGGTATGAAATTGCCATATAAATCAAAACTGCTTGAGCAAACAGAAGTCATTAATCATAACTATTCTTTTTTCTTCCTATAAATGGGTTTTTTCTCTTTGTATTGACAATTATTGGCTTCTACTAGAGTGTTTGATTCCTTCTATAATTCAGAGAGGCATTCCTACGTTTGAGGTGAAGGTTGTTTATTCCTTTGAACAATAAAATTAAAGGGGAGATGTGCAGTTTCTCAGAACTGCAGCAGCCATGTTAGAAATCCCCAGTGGGCTTTCTGCTTTATCCTGTTTCCTTTACAAACTAATTTAGGTTTGTGATAATTGATTTGTTTTAATGGGTACTGTGAGAACCTATTTCATGATAAAATCTTTATTTTGCCTTCGGACTCATCATGGAACACCCATAATATTGATAAAAAGACATTGTGATCTGCATAATTGCATAACAAGTTTTTAGCAAGCCATCCAGGGCATGAAAATATTCAGTGCTGAAGTGTGGTATATGTAACATAGATCTTTTGTAGAAATGCATTTTTTTAAATAGACTTGAATCTGAAAAAGGAAGGTGAATGGGCATAAAGTAGTCTTATCTGCTGGGCAGTGACACTGAGGCTGTGACTCCAGCCCCGCCAGTGCTCTCTGTACAGCTGGAGTAAGAAGAAGACTGTAAATGCAATGTTATAGAAATTGATACAGACAAAAGCTTAGGAGGAAAAAGAATTTGCTGCAGATTTTGTTGTGGAAACAGCAAAATTCCTGAAGGCCTGCAGGAAATAAATATGCAGTTACTAGTTCTAGCATGAAACATATTTTCCCATTTTAGTATACCCTTCTCATTACTCTCTCTCAAATATGCTGGGAAAAATTCAAGCTCATAATCAGTATTTTCACCATCTTCAAATCTTCAAATGTGCAATATTTCACCTTCTGCATTCCTGTCCTTGCCTGCACACTTGTCTCAGGCTATTTCCACATCTCTGATTTGTTTGTCCTTTACTTTGTTTAGCACTGATTTGCAAGTACTTTGCCTTACAGTACTTTATTTGATAGACATCTCTAAGGCTGAATAAAGAACAGCCCTCAGTGCTGGAAGACATGCTCAGGTTGGCAAATCTCAGTATCCTAGGAAAGAGTTAGCAGAGCTAAACAATCTGGGAAGGTCTGTAAGAGCAGCAAACAACTTGCAGACAAAAATTGTAGTATATCTAACAAACACAGTGAGAGTACAGATACACAAAGTCTTTAAAATTGTGGCTCTAGTAAGAACTGGACTGTGTGTCTAAAAGTGAATAGCTGCCTAATTCTGAGAGTAAAAAACATGGAGAAAAAATTTTCTAGCAAACAGTGAAGAAGGATAACATGAAATTATGATTAAGAAACAAAGTTAAGATACGAAACAAAAGGAAGAATATATAATTTCTTATTTTTTAAGAGAAAATAATTTGAATATTATCATAATTTCTCCAAAATTCACTATACATTTTCATTTATTAATGGGGTCTAATGGACACATCAAAGAGTTTCTACTGAATTCAGTCTTAAGTCTCTAATACATATGAACACCAAGTTTCTTTATACCCAAAAAAGATACAGCAATCATAGCTGTAATTTTAACAAAGTTTAACTGTAAACTGGAACAGCACATTTAATACAGAGTAGATATCTCAATGGATTAATTTTTTACCTGTATAGAATACTAAAAAACTAACATGAATTTTAGTATACAGAAATGAGCTCACACAACATAAACACATAAAATACCCATTAAGATTAAAGAGGCCACAGGGCATAACATATGAGCAATGGCAAAATAAAACCTTGAGAACAGGTAGAAATGGGAGGAAATCAGTCTTAAAAGAATGCGATAAGACATTCCAGAATTTCTGGGAAACGCTGCGTGGGGACGGAAGGCAACTGTTTATGCACAGGAAAAGGCAGAACAAACTCCTCAAACACAATATCTGGCAGGCATGTGCTGCCTTGATCTGCATTACACTCCAGCCAAGCTATGCTCACTCATAATAGCCACAAACCCTTGGCTGCTCTCTTGCATCTGCCAATTCATCCCAGTCCAAGCTGTGAATTGTTGGTGTGGGAAATGAGATGGAGTGGCATTAAATTCATTTTATATGCGGTCATTAATGTCCAATGAATGAGTCAATGTATGAGTGAGTACACATTTGTTCATCCGATGGCTCTTACAGCTTTTTATGTTTTCATCAGTGAACTATATAAATCTCATTTTCCATCACCTGTTGCTGTTTAATAGCAGATGAGAGTTTTATATTCTGTAAGTTTGTGGCTGGAACTTGGTGTTGGGATATGAAATAGGTATGGACTCTTACATGATCAGAAAAATTAGAAAAGCCCAGTTTTACAGCAGTATCACCATTGGGTACATCATGTAAATTCTGAAAGTTCACTGTTTCAGTTTAGCAGACCTTATATCTGAGACAGTCAGAATACATATACTCTGTTTCACATATATATATATTTATATTTATATAACAGAGATATATATATAACAAAGTATATGAGTATTCAAGACATACAGAAAAAAAATTGGCTACCTGTAACCCAGCTCATCCACTGCTAATGCAATGAGCAAGAATAAACAATTTTTTTGAAAGCTGCTATTCCATGACTCATGGAAAATGCTGACAAGGCTCAGACATACTTTGTCTCAGATATTTGTAAGGTAATATGCAGAAGCTAACTTGGAATTACTTTTGCCTGGCTAATCTCTGCTACAAAATACAGAAAATGAAGAGGCTGGGAAACAGTTTCCCTGAAGACATTGTCATATCAAAATATATCACTACTTTTGTGTTGTATCAATCAAGAGCTAGACATAAGATATGTAAAATTAGCCCATCTTTTTTCATACAGAAATGTAAAATGTATGGTTTCTATGCTTTCTATAACTATGAGGCATTAACACAACTATGTTCAAAAAAAAGTAATGAGATTATCTTTCACACAGGAGCATGGAGACAGCAGGATGAAAAATGAAATTTTTCTAGACTGCCCAGAAGAGTGGAAATACAGCTAAGATACTTATCTAAAAATAGGAAAGAAACCTCTCCCCAGAGAAGCTGTGGACTCCCTATTTCTGCAGGTGTTCACAGCCAGGCTGGATGGGCTCTGAGCATCCTGGCCTAGTGAAGGTGTCCCCTGCCCATGGTAGGGGGCTGTGACTATATAGTCTTCCAGGTCCCTCCCAACACAAACATTGTAGGATTCTAGGATTCTATGAAAAAAAGCATCTACAAAGACTAAAATGCAGACTAACATCTTGCCAGAAGGGAAGCAACAGGTCAAGAGTAACAGAAAGATAAACCTTTCTGTTGTAACCTAAGTATATATTAGTTTTTTGTTGCATTTTTTTATCTGTCACTTCTAAACACTTCTCATGTCTGATTCAAAGGTTATGGCAAATGCCTGTATTTGCAATTTTATCATTACCTGGTTTGCATAAGTGAGATAAAAGGTTACAGAATAACACCAAGAAACTCCTCACAGCATAGGACACCAGATCCCTCACATCTCTTCCTCCTCACCTGAAGGGCAATACATAGTATTACATAGTATTACATTTATATCCATATATATTTAACCCTACCCTGGCATCAGGAGAGGCAGAGCTGTCTTGCAGGAGCCACTGCACATGCTGGAGGATCCCTGGCATGGATCTTCCACATAAATGTAAGGGTCATGTAATCATGGGTCAGAGGGGAGAGAGTCACAACACACAATTCAGGAGTTTAACATTGTGTTTCATTTAGTTAATAAGGTTTTTTTAAAGTTTTTATTTGTGTTCAGCTTCTTTGAATTAAAGACTACAGCTGTCAGCTTGATGTCCTCCTTCCCAGACTACAGCCAACTCTAAAACATTTTTGTCATTTTGTCTCTTTTCCCTTTGGGTATGCCACCCTACCAAATTGTGGTTTAATTTCTTTTATATGTATTTAGCACCAGGAAAATCTTTATAACCCCTGTAAAACACTTTTGCAAGAATCCAGAAGCACTTTAGCATTTTAAAACTTCTTCCAGTAGCTAATCATAAAATAATTTATTTTGTGTGAGTAGCCTCTATAATCCACTGCATGAAGATTTATTTCATTAGTCCTCAGCCTCCTTTTAAAGAGCATGGTATCTAACTTTCATGTATTTTAAAGAAGATAAAGACATGACTTTGCAGTTTGCCATGAGGGTCAGAAGTCTTCTGTTGTTACATTTTAAAGTAGCAGGGAACCAGATAAAGCAATTGCAACAAGGTTATGGCATAAATTATAGCTATCATCAGTAACGACTTGCTGAAAGATTAATCTGGGACTGAAGTGATCCATTATCTTTATGAAGATATTTACTGGCATGTTGCTGTTTCAGGTATCAGATACTGAAGAGATAAATTAGATAGCACTTATTTTCAGTGCTCTTCATTAAAAAAGGACACTTAGAAGATTTTTCTGTAAAAATGCCCAATTCTGGACATATGTCAGCTGGAGCAGGAAGTCCCTGACACTGACATAGAGCACACCTTTACCCTGCAACCTTCACCTTGCCTCTCCTTCACCCCTATAGGAAAAAAAGAAAAAGGGCTTTCACCTCACATATCCATAGTCTTTTTTTATTTCAAAGCCATGAGGGCAGTCTTATTTTAGGGTCTCTCTGGGTCTAGGAGCACAGAAGAGAAGGAAGTCAGGGTAACTAACTCCTCACATCAGGTGCTGGTGTGAGCATCAACAGTGATGGGCACCATCACTGAAAGAACAAATAAATGTTAATGCATTAAGAGGTCTATGCAAACTGGGATGGCATAAAATTTCTCAGAGGCCATTTGTATAAAACAACAGGGATCAAATGCAAATTAATGCCCTTGGAGTTCTTTCTTTACTTATCACAAATCACTTTTAAAGCTTTTCTTCAAGCAGCTTCAAATAGTTAAGACAGAACAGCAGCCATTTTGGGAGATGACACAGGCAGCTGCAGCAGAGCATCAAATAATTACACATCTTGGACCTATCAAAAGTCTCAAAGAAATAGAGGGACCTTCAGAGCAGCCTTTAGATAAATACTGGAAAAGTGAAACAGAAAGAACTGAGTTCTTAACATATAATCAAAAGATGATGTAATGCCATCTCAGATATTACACAGAACAAAATATAGAGTTATCATATTGTTCCAACAATGTATAGTTTGCTCAGGAAAAATAGGCAGGGGAAGGAGGAGATGTCATATTACAACAAACTGCATCCACACAATACAGAAAAAAATTAAGACACAGACTTTGAAACATCTTGGCCGGGCAATCAAAAAAGGAAGAAATCAGTCATGCTATATATAAGGGTCTTGAACAAATTCTGCAGAGAGGGATAAGAAACTTCCTATCCCATCTTTTTCAATCTTCTCTATAAACACCTCTTTCAGCTTAAATTTCTGCTATGCCTTGGGTCAACACTGAACTAAAGGCAAAAGTAAAAGTGAAGAATGAATTGCCGTGACATTCTTGATTTCATCAAAATTTAGCTTGGCACTAGAGTTGAAGTTGAGTTAAATGAAATAAAAGGAAATATTTTACTGAGCTCTGGAGTGTGCTCATAAAACAGAGCATTTTATCAAAGTCACTCTAGAAGGACATGACTGTTTGGAGATAAGAGTTTCATACACAACAAAACCTTTCTATGAAATTAGCAAAGCCAAAAGTTATCAGACACCACAAAACAGCTGAGGACTATCCAGCCTCCTCAGAGCTTGCTTTCTCTCTAGTTTCTGTGTTAGTTGTGGTGGTGGCAATTGTAAAACTTTATTTTTCATTTACTCTAGAAGGCTAAGAAAGCATTTAATGTGCAATAATAATAAGCTCCCAATGTGACCTAAAATTAGGCTGTCTGCTTAAACTTATAGTTAACTGCCTGATTTATTTAAAGCTTCTAAAACCAAAAGCCATTATGCTTCTTGAAGACTTTATTCCCTCTGCTTCATCTGCCAGTCTAAACTAAAGCCACAGCTGCACTTTTACAAGGTAGTGTAAAGTACAAGGTGAAATTTCCACAGGTTGTCATACAGACTGTCAGAGTGCAAAGTAAGACAAGTGTTAAATTTCATTAATATCAACTATTGCAAATGAGCTTTCAAAACACATAGAAATCTGTTTGCTGCAAAAGTGACACTGTTAAAATATTCCCCACCAACACTCATGAGGTGTTGAACTTGGAGCTTAAAACATTTTAAAACTCTGATTCTGAGAAGGCAAACTGAACATCTTCCCCTTTTACCACATACAGCAGCTGCAGGAGCCACAAGTGGTACAGCCTCACTCACAACTTCTTTACCAAACAAGTTATTAAATAGCAGATTCATAATGAAAAGTACCTGTACATAGTACCTGTCCCTGAATTTGTGACTTGATTTGAAAGAGCATGCCTTCCCATTCAAACTGAAATTGTGTCTCTCTTAACAGCATATAAGAAAAAAATTACTGATTCCACACTTTTTATCAGTATCACTCTAAATAAAGGTACAAGATGAGAGATATCTTAGCTATTGATCAGAATAGAAATTATATATATATAGCAAAAAATGCTTCTTCAGAATCTGTTTCACCAAAGGAAAGTAAGTAGAAGCCTTGAAACTAACTAAAAATTGTAACAGGATTAGAAAGCCAGCCAAATTAATGTTAATGAAAGAAATGTTATATTAAACCTTAGTGAGTGTCCTAGAAGGCAGCACTGAGCTTAGGACCTCCTGATTTACAGTGAATCAATACAGGCTGAGTTACAGAACCAAACTTCAGAGCTGAAGGATCACAACAGTCACACACTTCTAAAGGGAGACTTCAGCAGAGATGCTCAGTTACACTTATTTAAGGGGGCTGTAACACACAGGAAAACTTTTCTCCACTCTCTTTAAAGGATAGTAGAAATAACCCTAAATACTCCCCAGTAAAGAGTAGACATAATTGTAATTTGTCTTAATACTGCAAAAGTTCCACCATTTTATATGTGCTCAGTGGCATGGAATGTCTCTTCTTCATTGCAACTCCAAAACCAAAGATTTTGCCATTTTTCAATGGATAAAGTGGAATGAATTAACTCAGATTCATTTCAGACTTGACATTAAGTTCATAAAAAGGGAAGAAATGAATGAATCCAAGAGACCCCATGTCCTAGAAGATTAGAAGTGTATGAAATAGCAAGTGTATGAAATAGCCTGGATTATCTAAAAAATCTTTAGACAAATATGGGGCTCTAAGAACCCTAAACTGGTATAGCTCATTATTTAGACAAAGAACAAAACTAAAAGAGCTCTGCTTGGGGTAAAGGGAGCTGTGTAACCCTGTGGCTGCATCTTGTAACTCTATGTCTGCTAATGGGGACAGGAGGAAAGCTAAAGCTCTTCCTGTTTCCTTAGTAGAAATCCACCTGGATAAGCATGATTATTTAATTATTCCTTAATCACCTAACAAACACACAGGTGACATCTCTTGATTAATAATGACTCTGTTCAAGCTTGTTGATAATATTTTCATAAAATTAATATAGAAGGACAAATACTCCTATCTGTTTAAAAACCATTCAGCTGCAGATGTGGTGTTCACTTCCCAGAAATCTATTTAACTTATCCCTGATTAACTGGTCTTTCCTCTTGCCATTTGAGTAGGCAGCCCAACTGAATTCCATATCTGCTATACCATACAGTTATATGAATTAACCTGAAAAAATACTATTTTGTGAAGGATTAATCTTTAATCTATTTAATACAAAGAAGGTATTTGAAACAAAGTCATATGAAATGGATATGGGCAGGTGTGTATATATTTAGTCAGCCTACCACCAAGCCTTTGTGCATACCTGACCTTATCTTTTCCAAACAGACCCAGTTATCTTTTTGTACGATTCAGCCCATGGGGACTTATTTTGATTAATTTCAGGAATATTCAAAATACCTCTGTCTATTTCCTGTGTTCTTCAGAACTCAGCAGGGCATCAGCAGATAGAGCTATTGTCAGGAAGTATCCTGAATTGCCAAGAGGCTGGAAAAACAAGAGTCCTTATTTTGTCACAATTCCTACCAGACCAACTGCCAGTATGCAACAGTTTGGCTCACCTGGCCATCACTGGATATAATCAGCTCTGTGAGCCCTCTGCTTTGCAGGTGGTAAAGAAATAAAATTCCACACTTCCTGCAGGAAGACATTCTGTGAACAAACCAAATCTTCCTACACTGTTGTCTTTTTATACAAGTATGGCTGAACTTATTAAAAAAAAAAAATCACCCAAAAACAAAACAAAAAGCCTTTTCTTCTTTCATCATGCTAATTTCAAGTAATTCTGTGCTTTGTTTCTCTCTAGGCTTTTTCTTAAGTAATTTCCAAAACCAGCATGTCAGTCTCTAACAAAACAGTTCAGAACAGATATCACCATGATACCACAGAAATACCAGCTGAGGAGAGATGGACTTTCATGTTCAGAACATTTCATAAACAGTTCCCAAGGTTATTTGAAATGTTCAAGTTCCTCTCATTGTGGCATGGATAGTATAAGCTAAAGACCTTTCCATGTCTTAAAAGCATCAGCCAACCAAGCTTACACTATAAAAATGGAAATAAATGTTTTTCAAAATGATTGGTGGTAATGAATTTATAAATCCCTTGGAATATTTACAGGATAATTACACACTTCTTTATTTTAGATATAAACTGCTATGGCTACAAAGACATAATGAGATATATCCTCTTCTCTGGAGCCAATTTTTTAAACTCTCTGAAAGCCACACAGACTCAGGTGAACAATTATTATGTCCAGTACTTACTAGAAGGTAAATTCAATACCTGGAAGAAGCACAGGTATTCATGCTGCTCTCCATCACCACACAAAAGAAAGCACTAATAGCATGAATATGAGGGAGCAGATGACAGATGAGAGAGAAGGGAGTATTTTGTGGTTTGGATCTTACAAAACTCAGATCTCAATGTGAAACAGGAGCAACTAGACCACTATCAAATTCTCCAGCCTTCTTTCAAACACTGCCATGAGTGTAAGCTTTGCACACAACTACCACAAACCATCCTTTCATTGGTATAATCAGAGCAAATATCACCCTTAAAGAGTATGCACTAACTACCTTGTTACTTTAATTCACTATCAGTAGTTAATGTGCATAGGTTAAATTACAGTTCAGAGCTAGACATTGATACTTTAAAGAGGCTGCCCATTTTCATACTGGAATGGCAGCAGGTATCAGATTATTATAGCTTTTAATACACAACACATCTGTATACTGAACAGTATTAGACCTACTCCTCTGCTATATAGTAACATGTAAGTATTACTATATAGAGATTATTTAAATTTCTCTACTCTCCTATTCTTTTAACTTTTAGAATTTAAGGAAAACTCACTGCAAACAGGCAAACTTTTTGTGTGTTCTCTGATTTCCATAGTGAAAACGAGTTAGAGTACAACTGCTTAACAATGTTATCTATTAAAGGCATTTTTCTGAGGCATAGACCAACTTGGGTATCATTACACTGGATCTACAGAAAATCTATAGCACAGAAAATACCCAGGTAATTTATCACAGCATGGGAAAGTTTGTGCACAGGGACAATTATCTTTCTACTCTCACACAATTAAACACTCACCATTTATAGCAGTAATAAATTCATGCTTGCAAGTAGATCATACTGTAACCAACTTACTAAATATCTTTGTTAATTTCTCCCCTTCTCAAATAGCAAATATCATCTAAAGAAAATGTATATTTACCATGAGAAGATAGCAGTAAATCAATAAAAACAATCTAGAAATATTATTAAATCTCAGAGAAGTAATGTGGTCAAGAGAATGTTCTTTGTTTCATATGCTAGTATTATCCCTAGAGACTATAATTCCCCTGGGTATTCCCTTTCCTAAATTTCTGGATATAGGAATATTGGACTTTCACTTCAATCCATTTGCAACAAATCTTCTTACAGGGTCTTTTCCTCTGAACCTCTTGGTTTACGAGGATATAAAGTCTACATGTTTTACCATCTTAGTTCATAGTTATAATTTAGAAAGGGCAAAATGGTCTCATAAATCTGCTAGGCCATTTATGACAGACACATCAGTGTTCTATTTCAGGCTTGAGAACATAAAACATAGAACATAAATATACTTTCCAGATATTAGGAATATCTGCAGCAAATAATGGATCACAGTGACAACATCTTCAAGCTTAAATTGACTAAGCTTGTTCAGAGCCATAAATAACAGAGTTGCATTTGTATGGCCAGGCTGCCCTCAGGACCCCTAATAGAGGGCAGTACTGTGCTCTGCTGGATGCAGCTGAGCTTGTCACTACTGGGGATCTCCAGTTGTCAGAGACAAATTCTAAAGAAACAAAGAAAGGACTTACCCAAATATTTTAAGTATGAATGAATGCTCCAATCATAGGAACTCTGAAGCAGTACTATCCTAATTTAAAAAAGCACTCAAGCAGTAAAGTAGGCAGAAGTCAGATAGGATGAAACCCCTACATGAAATACATCATACTATGATGTGTTTAAGTGCTTAGCTAAATCAAGATACTTCTCCTGGTTTTTGACACAACGTTGCCAATATGAGTATATACTATGATGGAGGAACAACAACCTACTGAGAAGGGTGACAAAAGAACAGTTTGAAAGAGACAGCTAATCATTACACCAGGAATTACTAAATTTTGCAAAGTGCAGATTAGCTAAAAGACTAAATTTATTTTTCAGCATCTATTTTTGAAAGTGGTTTTAAGATATGCACATCAACAGCATTTTAAATACAATTATTTATTTTTCATTTATTTTGTAAAAGCTAAAGAAGTGAGAGAAAGTTCACACTGAGGCTTGTTGTCATCAGGATGTCTAATGGTAGTTAGGTCTCTTGGCTGGTCAGACAGCTGCCAGGACAGCTCTCATCACCTTCAGCACTGGGATGATGATTTGGATGGAAAAGGATTATGACTGTCATAAGGCATCAAGGCAACATAACACAAGGTGAACTTGCAGGTAGCTAGAATCCATTATATCATGAATTTTTAAAAGTTTAGGCAAGCCTTGAAACTTTGCCAAGTGTTCAGTGTGTCATTAACGTAATGCACTCTTGGTGTTGTTGTAATAGCAGGTGTTGACCTGTCTTTAAGGCTTTTTCTTTGTAGGACATAAGAGAGGACTCACTGTAAAATAATTTGGTAATGCCTTACAATCATCATCACAGCAAACAGGGGGAAGAGCACTAAGCATATACAAGAGAGCATCAAAATCTCTATCACCTTAGTTTTAGCTGGGGTAACTATGTTAGATGACCAGAAAATGTATTGGCTGTACAAGGCAGAGATGAGCAAGCTGGTCTAGTGGAAGATGTCCCTGCCCATAGCAAGGGGATGGACTAGATAATCTTTAAAGGCCTCATCCAACACAAACCATTCTGTGGTTCTGTAGAAGTTAACTGCAGCTTCTGATAGTTTTAGCTGAATAGCCACTTCAAGACAGTTCTGCCAAAGGGAATACACAATACTTCAAAAACACTCTACAGCAAGCAGTGTCTCCAGCAAACAGCTGAGCCCAGAGCAGGGAGGCACAGAATGCTGGAGCTGAGTTACTCCTGAAATGAGCTGTCTCTGCAAGCTCACCAGAGCAGCACAAGACCCCAGCCCAGCCTGGCAGGAGCCTTGCCTCTCACTGGGGTTGGTTTGGGTACTGTGTTGCACATGAGTGAATTTTAGCTTGGCAGTTAATACCTCTACTCAGCCCTTTACTACCATGTACAGACACAGCCTGGGCTGACACACACACACCTCTACCTGCTCTGCTGACCAGGGTAAAGATTCCGTATGAATGATGCTCAGCAGAAACATGGATCCAACAGGGTTCCAAGAAAAATGCATCTCTAAGGCACCAGAGATAGGCTGAGTCACAGCATAGAATACCAAAGCAAATTGTGAAAGGAAAGCCTTTATACATAAGAGATCTTAATTTAATCAGGAACTCATAGAGTTCACCTCTTTGCAGAAACTGCCCACCCATGTGTATTTCCTGCCAAATGCTATAAAAAGCCTGTGAAAGTTTTTTAAAAGGTTGGATTTCATTTGAAGGCAGCTGAAAGGCAGCTAAGGACCAGAGTCATGTTTCAGTGAAGAAGCTATGAAGTTTAGAAAAAATAAGTGAATAAACTGATGCAAAACTTGGCTGGACTCTGGAGTGTGGCTCAGATTTCTATCCAATAATGTATTCTTCTCTATTTATGATTTAATATTTATCAGACTAAGGATTTTTTGGATACAGAAAACCTGCTAAAAGATACCACCTGACATGCATTCCGAAGCTGATATGCTACTAGATACTAACATTAACCTAATTTTTTGTCCTTGGAGAGGGAGCTTCAGAAACTAATCCATTCTTTATAGATCTGGTAGAGAAAAAAACCTTCTTTTGTAAAGGTTTTTCCAATTGTATCAGGAAAGACAAATAGTAACAACATGCAATTCCTTCAAACAGAATGAAACTTTTGCTATGGCCATTGGTGTATCAGTTGCACAGATTTTAAAGGATTAAGACCCAGAGAAAACCAGATGACCAAGAAGAGATAAAAGATTTGTTGTTTATTTTGTTCTTCTCATAACTGATTCTAATACCAGTCAGTAGAATCAACTACAATAAAGTCAATTGACTAATTTTTGGCCCTAAAGATTTTATTTATCAATAGCAGACTATGAAAGATGAATAGATATCTGGAATGAGAAAGCATTTGTGAAGCCTGTAATTTTATATCTTCTCTTTGGTGCCAAAGAAATTAAGGACAACATTCAAAAATCCAAGCTGAGTTCAGTAGGAACTGACCCAACAGGAGGAATTCAATTTGTCAGAACAAATACAGATGCCCACGTTTAAGCTGGCCACCCCAGACCTACTTTGTTCTCAATGGTGAGAACTCAACACTTTTATTGTGCAACTGATCTTATTACATAGGGCATATCAGCAGTCTGCCAAATGAATCTCTCCAAGTATGTGACAGATGTCCAAGGTTAGATGAGATTAAACACGCCCTTCGTGTTTCTGTGATTCATAAGTCATCTAACAGATTCAATAGGAAGTTTCTTCCAAGCATTAGCTTTACTGAAGCTTGAGAGTAGAGTCAGCAGAATCATTATGTAATGATTTTGTAGGCACACCATGACAATTCTGTCTGATAAAAATATTTGCCTGTAATTCTTCATTAAATTTAAAGTTACCGTGTAGCAACTGCAAGAGGTTGACGGCTGCCAAGAGCCGTGAGATTGCTGAATAGAATGGTATTCTGGAGCTGTGCCCAGAGCTGAGACAAAATTTGACTCATCTTCATGCATACATTTCCAATAAATCATCAAACTAAAATAAGGATTTACCTCCATCATGAGGTTCCAGTGATAGCGTGTTAGAGCTAAGAATTGATTACAGTATCAAGAGAAGCTTCTAAGAAACTTTAAAAGAAAGGTGATATTTCCATAGATATATTTGATGGAATGTTTGTGGTCTGGAGTTTTGTTCTCCCAGAATGCACGTGTCTCAAGCACTGATTCAGTTGTTGGCAGCAGAATAAATAAAATATGAGCTCCATTTTGTTTCATTGTACAAATTCAGAGCATATTAACAAATATGCCCCAGCCCTGGGCGCATTCAAGGCCACTTTGAATGGGGCTTGGAGCAACCTGGGGCAGAGGAAGGTGTCCCTGCCTGTGGAAGGGGAACTGGAAACTGGTGGTCTTTAAGGTCCCTTCCAACCCAAAGCATTCTAGGATTCTAAGATTCTGTGAACTACGGAAGTGTGTAGGAAATACCATATTTGGGAAGACTATGCCTGCAAAAATTTAGAAACTGTAGGATGAGAACTGAGCTCAATCAATCATAGGTATTTTTGCTTGCATTTTCAGCTAACAATCATCCAACTAAAATGGAGATGAAAAGATAAAAGAGAGAGGGAGACAAAGAAAATAAGTAAATTGCAAAATATTTATCTGAACTTCATTTTGTTCAAACAGCTTTATGTTACAGCATTTTACTCAATCTTTTTCTGACCTATCTGTTGAAACCAAAAGTTTCTTGACATCTATCCTGGCACTTATTGAATGCTCATGCACTTTTGAGTGCAATGGAGTAGTAGTCTCAAGTGAGGATTTTAGGCATCACCACGATATAAACAACAATATAAAATACCTTCAACAGCTAAGTGACTAATATTCTATCTTTTTTGGTAGTTAATATTTTAATTGGCATACTGAAGAGATCAGTAAACAATTATATAGATATGGAGATTTTTTAATCTACCTTTTTTTGAATGATTGGGGTAGCACTTTTTCCAAATCATTCCAGATTATGGAAGCACTAAACCCTATTAGTTCAAAAGAAATCCCATAAGCTCTAGTCTCTGTTTCTTAAGTACATATAATTTGATTCCAATACTTCTATTGGATATCTAAATAAATTTCAAAAATGCTTGTACATCTACTGAGAAAAGCTGTTCTGTTTTTTCAGATGGATAACCTCTCTAAGTGCTGCTCTGGATTTTTTAAAAGAATTGGTTAAAAATGATAAAAGGAGGAAGTTATCAGCAACCACTCTTCACAATATTTCATTTCATCAGCTTTAGCCACAAGGCTCATACTGGCCAGTCAGATTGCAACATTTTGATATGTAGAGAACAGAAGGCTCAAAAAGACAGAAGGGAATTCATAGTATTAAAATAGTATGAACAATAGATATTGTAACAAAATACTGTCTTTTGTTATCTTTATGCAGTAATACAATAGCTTAGGTTATTCTTAATATTTTGTCTAATTACTATTAAAATATGCAACATTTAATCTTACCACTGAGAAGCCAGTGTAGTAAAGATATCAGTGATTTCAGGTTCTTGGAACAGTTTCAGAAGTTCTGGTTCAGATGATAAGTCAGCAAGGATCCTTAACTCAATATGGGAAAAGTCTAGAAAACAGTGTTAAAATGTATCTATTGCTCTAAAATAAAAACATACCTGCATTTTAACCAGACTATCACAAATTAAAATGTAAGCCTGGAGTAGTCAATCTTTTCTTCATTCTCAAAAAAGGCAAACGCCTGTAAGAAGCTCATCCTGAAGATTCCATATTCCAGCTATGGATCACAAAGTGTCTCAATCCTTCATTATCTTCATATGTCAATTAATCTTATTAGCTGTTTCTACTCACAAGGCTAAAACATCATCCACTTCCAAAACATAATAAGGAACACACATCACATAACAAAATTAATTGTTACTCAGGGATTTGACAGCCTTGTAAAATATGTCATCCAAAGGAGAGGGGAAAAAGACATGAGAGAACTGTGACTATTAATATGTATGAGAATAATAATTCACTCTCTCTTACCTGCTGCTAAAAATGTACATCCTTTTTTTGAAACAAACAGAGTTCTTGGGGAAATAGTTATTATGTCCTCTTCTTTTCCTAGAGAGGAGATACACATTTAAATCCCAAACTCCAGTTCAAAAGTATTGTGCTGCAAACCATAGAAGGTTTTATACCAAATACACAGCTGACACCACAGAAATGGCAGTGTAAGCAAACTAGCAGAGCACCAACTGCCAGCACCACAATTATTTCACTATATCAGTCATGTACAACTTTACCTCCACCATTCTTTGCAGCACTGCTTACTTCCTTTCTCAAATCCAAAACCTTTCCTAAACACAAGCTATCAAATATATACAATAACTAAAATTATTCACAGATCACTTAATAAAGGATACGCTCATAAAGAATGATCTAGAAAAATAAGTAAAAATATGTATTTTTGTATCTTTGAACATGCTGCAGCAATGTGTTAATAACCAAATTCTGAGATGGTAGGGGAATATAATATTGAGAACATACAGCTGTCATAGGCATCCAAACTGTAATAACAGAAATCCCCAATAATATGATCAAACACTACCACAAGGTACTAGAAACTGAGTGCATCCAGGGAATATCACTTGACATAGTGTAGGGAGGGATAGTGGTTTGAAATGTGACAGAATCTGGTCAGCATAAAAGTGAAGAAAATAGAAAAAATGCGTCTTGATACAGGAAAAAATTAGAAATACATTTTTGAGATGCATATAAGATGATTAACAAAGTCTCCAGAAAGTTTCATGTGCTACAGTTATGTCCAGCACCTCAGGTTTATGCTGCCCCTGCTGACACAATTTTTAATAGCAACTTTTAAAAAATACTTATAAAAATGACTCATGTAGATAAAATAAAACTGCTGTCAAAATTTTACATTATCTTCCCTAGCCTCCTGTTTAATGACCTGTATTATTTCCAACACAGGGAGTGAATAGCTGTGAAAAGGCAAAGCTTGCCCTTAGCAGAGAAACACTGAGCAGCACTGGCCAGCTGTGGCTGCAGGCATTCCAGGAGGAGAATGTGTGTTCCAAAACCTTTCTTATATTGGAGTCTGCTACTGTGGGCTTCTCTCTTTATCACTTGGCTCAGGCTTTTCTAGACTTCACTTTGATTCTCTCTGAACCATCTGCCTTAAATCATCTGCCTTAACACATCTGTTATCAAAAACAACACATCTGACTAACTACTGGTGTTTAGTTGTGAGTATGATTAAAATGGCCCAGCTTAAACATTGACTCAGGCAAAGCCTTATGAGCTAAACACATAAAATCATCCCTAGGATATTTAAAATATATAATTTCATTTGGAAAAAGTGAGGGAAGCAAAATAAATCTAAAAGCTTGTAACTATTTAACTCAGTGCTAAAACAATAAATATTTTTTTCAGGAACCACCAGAAAAAGTAATTGGTTTAAATGTTAATTTATAACAAAGCATTGATCATCTGATATTTAATGCTGGACCTATCAGCTTGCTTCAAAATGTAATACCACACAGTAAAATAATTAGATAAAACTGTCTTTTCACCTTAATAAAAACACAGTTTACCTTTTATGTACTGTTTCTTTGCAATTGTAACTGGATGTTTAGAGATACCCTGAATGTTCTACAAACAGGAAGAATAAAAATGCTTAGTAAGTAAAAATTCATTAAAATATGTTTAGGAACAGTTTATTACCAGCATTAGTGGTACTAGTGCCAACAACTTTTCCCCATATAATAAGAAAGATTAACCACTTTGCCTTCCAAGGAATCTTCACACTCTGCATCTGTATACACTTTTGAATATTTACTCTTCCATGAAAATTGGAAGGTTCTAAGAACAATTACTCACTTGTGGCCATTTCAAAGCCTAATCTCTGGATGCACCATAGAAGATAATTAGCAATCCAATAAAAAAGAATTTTCTTCTTGTTTTAACCTGTGTCTTTTAGTTATATTGCATTACTTCTGAGAAAAGAACACATGTGAATCTTGCCTGCAGGCTAAAGGAGCTGAATACTCTTCAGCCTCTAAGATTTTTTCTGGTATCTATTTCTACTTTTTTTAAATGCATGATAAATAAGGAGCCATTTATTGTCTACATCACATCAGTACAGGTTAAAAACTAGAGCTAATTTTATCAACCAACATGCAGGTCTAGGATCAGCAGCAGATTTTTTTTCAAGATCTGGGTTCATACACCTCCAGTAAAGCATCAAAGATGCACACAACAACTCCTTGCTGTTATTTTGTGCCCTTATGCCTCTTTATCTAGAAAAGCAACACATGACAAGAGAATGTGTATCAAGCTCTGATTTTGTCATTCCATGTAATTAATTTGCAAGTGGTTCAGGAATTAGAGGAACATATTAATATTATGTAACACTGAAAGTTCAGAGAGTGGGAATAGTGCTATATAATTTCCAAATCAGAATGATCATTTTCTATGCAATTTTCAACTCAAAATTGTTATTTTAAACTTAAGAGGGATGTAATCAGACAGCAAAAGCTATTGAAATCTAAAGCAGAAGCAAAAGAACAAAACCCCCAAACCACAACAGTGCCATTCCTAGCATTAGTAGCACCCTTAAAGATGTACAATTAAATGTATTCAAGTTGAACACCTGCCACAGCACCCTACAGAGAGAGATAGGAAAATACCACACAAAATACAGAATATTTTCACAGCATGGGTAAAAACTAGCAACACTGCTCTCAGTCCATCAATGTTCAGAAGAAACACTTGCCAACTGGATTTTTTTATTTTTTAGTTTCTAGAAACATTTAAAAATACAGTTGTGTCAATGCTTATGGTAATGCATATTTTAAAACCATTTTTTGAAGCAAGCAGTTATTTAATCTGTACACAAAACTAACACTCCCATTGTCAGCTATTGATTTCCAGTAATGAGAAGCTGGGGAGAACCATTCCTATGAATAATATGCAGTCCAAGTGGCCATGGAATCTAGTAGATCCTCAGAAATTTAGAAAATTTAGTCCTTTACTATGCACCTGGGCATGAATGAATGTGGGAGCCTAATTTTACACACATTAAAATATATTTTAACTCTGATTTATAGAACCATTCTAACAGAGGACGGAGAGGGGCTTTTCATTTGACTCTACACTGGTATTGTGACATGTACTTAATCAGGTAATTCCCAGCACAGGTTAAAATTGTTTCTAGTTACTCTCACTGATATTTTTCCTTGTCTCATTAGCTTCAAAATCGTGAACAAAGTGAATTAAAAAAAAAAGTATTTCAAAATCTATCAACATTGTAAAAATCAATCAATACATTGCTATCTTATTTACATTGAGGGCATATGAACAAAGTCTACCTTAAACTCAGTTTTAAAAGTGTTATTAATAATTCTGGAAAACACCAGTAAGTAATTACAAGTGCAACATGTCTTTTCACTTGTAGATTAGTTAACACCTCATAATTTGACTAGATCTTTGGAAAAGAGGTAACTCAAGAAACATGAGAGTTGTAATGTTCATCCTTAAGCTATTGGAATAGTTTAGCACATCCCTCTCATCTAATTTTAGATTAATTAATTTTAGGCAAGTTGCTGGTTTAAACAGGCTGTGTAAAATCCCTCTACAGACAGGGATTCTACCTCTACTGGCTGTTGAGGGTAGAATCTACAGCCAGGACAGGAATCTCCAGGTGGATAGTTCAACCTATCTGTATAAGACAAATACTGACAAGTTGTTCTAAGGTTCCCCTGAAGGTGAGGTATTCTAATATTTAGATCAAATTTTATTAAATTCATTTAATCCAGATATTTAAAGGAATAGAGAAATAAGGAGACAATCTCACAAGAGTCTTCTAAATATCAAGATTTCCTCTGCTTGAGTCAGGTGACTCTTTTCCTGTATCAAAAGTGGAAAATTAATGTGGCTTGGGCACATGACCACCACCACTTTGGGCTACATAATATAACCTGTAGTTTTGTTTTTATGTGTACATTTCAAGTCTTTCTGCAAAAACTTCACAGATCATCCAATCTGAGATGTGAATGTTATGCCCTATTGTTAAAAAAGGGTATCCACATCTTGTTAGAACATACAAAGAAACAAAATTGCCCTCTCTGAAAAATCATGTTTCAACAGACAAGAAGGAATGCTTGAAAAGGTGTGGTGGAAAAGATGGTTGTGAAAGTTAACTATTATAATACCTCTCTTTACTGTTTCTGAGTAAGGGTTAAAAAAAAAAAAGATTAAGCTATTCTAGTACATAATTAACAAGAAAGTCCTAGCATTATTTTTAAAAAAAATTAAAAACATATAAAAACAACACTGTAATCCAAAATTAGCTTTCAACTGATAGAAGGATAGATGAAGCCCAAATCCCAGATTCAATAGGTCTGAAAGGCTGTGATGATCAGAGGAGATTTCTGAAGAAAGCACCTGTCACTATTATCTTCCACAAGGATAAAAAGGAAGATGCAGAAAACTACAGGCCAATGAGCTTCTCCTCAGTTCCCAGGAAGATGATGGCACAAATAAACCTAGAAAACATCTGCAAACATATTAAAGTCAAGTAGATGATCTGGGGTAGTCACCATGGATTTAGAATGGGGAAATCATGTTTAAGCAGTGACACCTTGTGCAATGCAGTAAGCAGCTCTGTGGATGCAGGGAGAGCAGCAGATGTTGTTTACCTTGACTCCAGCAAGGCTTTCAAAACACTCACTCATAAAAGCCTCAGAGAAGCTGCTGAAGTACAAGTTAGATAAGTGGACAGTGAGGTGGACTGAAACCCAGCTGAACTGCAGCTCCAAAGGGCTTTGGGGAGTGGCACAAAGGTGCAGTCACACAGCTGGAGGTCAGTCACACAGCTGGAGGTCAGTCACACAGCTCGAGATCAGTCACTGCTGGAGCAGCCCAGGGGCAAATAAGGCCCAGCAGCCCCATCTGTGACCTGGATCACAGGACCGATGCAACCTCAGCAAGATGGCAGGCAATCCAAAACCCTGAGCAGTGCTTGACATGGCAGATGAGTGATTCAGAGGGACCTCA
This sequence comes from Agelaius tricolor, assembly GCF_023055355.1. Classification (NCBI taxonomy): domain Eukaryota; kingdom Metazoa; phylum Chordata; class Aves; order Passeriformes; family Icteridae; genus Agelaius; species Agelaius tricolor. Next base: position 6,392,260 of record NW_027269284.1, read on the forward strand.
GGCAGCTGGAGACACAGGCTGTCAGGGTCCCACAGGGTTCTCAGTCTGGAAAGAGCTCTGCAGAACATAACCTGTGGATCATGGTGATCAACAAGCTGAAGGTGAGCCAGCAATGAGCTTTGTACTCAGGAAGGCCAACAGCATCAGGAAGAGCATCACCAGCAGGCAGAGACTGATCCTTGTCCTCTCCTTGGGGTGCCTGATGGGAGCATGTAAAGAGGATGAAGCCAGGTTCTTCTCACTGATGCCCAATGACAGGACAAGAGGTGATAATCAGAAACCATTACAGGAAATTCCACTGGAATGTAGGAAAAACTTTTCTGCTGTGTCAGTGGTCAAACACTGGAACAGGCTGCCCAGAGAAGTTCTGAAGCTCTACCCTTGGAGATATTCAAATCCTCAATAGACAATCTCCAGCAGTCCTGGCAAGGAGGCTCAGAACTGAAGGATTTTGGCTGAAGCTTCACAAACACAGCTTCAAGCCTCAATAAGCAATGCTCTAATCCATAAGGAAAGTCACTATATGCAAGGAGAGTAGAATTACCAATGAAACAATCCCTAATCAAAATCAAACAAGCAGTTCCCCAGTTTTATGAGTTTCTTCTCAGTCAGTTCAACTCTGTTGAGCTTTCTATTTCTGGTAACCAAAATTCTGTATCTTCATTTGCCACTGATATTTTCATTCCTTCCTAGATTAAAACCAGTATATTATTTCAGTTCCTTCCAAGGACTACAGTATACAGACATATATTGGATAAATTACCTTTGAAGTCAGTGAAGTTAGATTTCACCTAATCACAGAGGCTGGTGGTGCATTTTAATTCTTACTCTACATCAAGTAGGGTTGTTGTTTGTATTTCCTATACTCTGATTCCCCTTTCAGTTTTTTATAGGGATTCAGCTAACCCCTACATCTCTCCTCCTCCCCATTTACATTATTATTAATAGCATAAATTGTTATTTTGAACAAGTAACCTCAGTCAACCCTAGTGACTCTCAGAATACACATCCATGTCTGTATACAAAGGCATCAATAGTTATAAGCTTTTTTTTTTTTTACTGGAAAATGGCTCACTAATCTATAATTACCCAGATCTGCATTTCTAAAGCTTTATGGAATATGTCATTCTGAAGCCCTACAAACTGCAGGGAGGGGAACAAAGCAATGTAACAGGTAGTTACTGAAATAAATGGGCATGCACAGAGGTGGCTGCTGACTATTCTGTGGGCATTTGATTCTAATTCCCTCACTGTTCTAAGAGCTTACTTAAAAATAAGAACAGAGACAAAACTTCCTACTAAGATAAGAATACCCATTTATAAATGTATACAGGATGGATGTGTCACAAGGGAAGTTAAAAAATAGCCAAGGAGTTAGACCAAACAGATAGAAGGAAGGAGTTGGACAGGTAAAGTTATGTACATGTCCTTTGATGTGGTGACCAACCCACCTGCTGTTAGTGAGGCACAGTGCCAATCACCAGAGCAAAATAAAGGAATTAATTATTGTTTTACAGTGGCTACCAGTGCCAACAAAGAGCAAAAGCTAGTTGCATTTCTTGTAAACAATAACATTTACTGGGACTGTGATCTTTTAAGATTTAATAGCTCTAATAGATGTTGCTTAAGGAAACCAATTATTTCCTCATACTTGAGAAATACACAGATTTTCTTTTCCATTTGGAAAAAGTTCAGAGCAGCAAAATTCTAGTTTATCTCATGAAATGTAGCACTCCAGCAAAAACTGAAGCATTACAAGTCAAAAGTTCCTGCGATTTCTATTAGCAACTTCTTCTCCAGAAAGTTTATTAGAATAATTAGGCCACAACTATTCTCTTTGAACACCAACTCAGCTCTACACAATGAAACACAAAGTAAGCTTTTAAATCCACAGCATGTGTTTGATGACTAGCACTGTAATACTTTTAGAGCAGGAGCAAGACTTTGGTCTGTAAGACCAGACTTCATTACAATGCTAATAGATAGTTGGGTGACAACTCCTTTGAGCTTTACATTACACATTTTTATCTGCCTTTTTTTTTTTTAATTTCCAATTGCCCTTTTTTTTTAATTCTTGTTATTCTTTACTCTTCCCTCTGGTTTATTTGCTTCTTCAAAATTTTCTCACTCCTTTTCCTTCTTTTTCAGTTGTCTTTCATTGTTCTAAATGGGACCACACCTGGTGATAAATTGTGCTCTCATATCTCATTTAATCAGTTTGAGAAGAAATTTAAGCACAGGTTCAGTGAACTGCTTCCTCGACCATCAACACTTCACTTGCTCCATTGTTAAAGGCCAGAGGTATTGGAGAACTAGCAAGGAAAACTGCACCTTGCCTAGAGAGCATCTTTGCAATGCAGAATGAAAAGACTGAGTCCTAAGGCCACTCACAACATCAAACTCACTCAATTTATCTGGCACCTCCAAAGCTGGAAGCAACTCACTCATGAGAAATTACACAGCACAAAGAATTTAAAAAAACCTTTTGGAAAATTGCCACATTTAATTATTGCCCACACTAGCATTAATTAATAGTTCTAAAGGAATAAACAGCTATTTTTATGACTTCTATATGAAACACAATTTCAAGACAGTCTGAAGATCTAATTTTTAAAATATGTCATGGATCTCAATAAACACAGAAAATAGGAACATGAACAAAGTCACCATAGCAATGCCAGCCTGGTATGGATGGGTACAGCAATTCCTTAGCAAACTTTGGCTTGTCTGCAATCGCCATCTAGTGGCTTGGGGAAAATTAAGGACATCTATTTTCCTTTCCTTGTCAAAAACCACAGAATCACACAGACTTCTGGAAAAGGATTCCTTCATTTTTGGTACTAGTTTACACTTCTCAGCAGAGAATAATCAATCGAAGGTAAGGCACTACCCTCTTGCTTTACCAGCAGCAAAGAATTATCAAGATTTTTTAGACATCAGACAAGTGGGAAACTTAGAAGTTATTCATCCCATTCCCACAAGCTTAATCAGCTTTGAAAGATGTGAACATAAGGAAGGAAAAAAGGGCAACCAAAATTCGTGACTTCTTACTTCAGAGAGTAGGCTCTAAGAATAGTGTTTGATTTTCTACAACTCATTATCTTTCTGCCATATTCCTTGAAATTTAGACCTGACAATGATCTCAGGTAATAAAGATTTAGCAGCACATGAAAAAGGTTTTGATGAGTTATTTTTAAAATGAAAAAAATAAATTACTCACTGATTTGATTAAAATCTGTGTTCTGTAACAAATTTTCACCTTAGCACAGCAAGCAAGGAAGTTTGTATATATACAGCTCTTTGTATCTTTCAAGAGAAAAAGACTGCTTGTTTCCCATATACAAACTGACTATATTTTATTACTTATTTAATTTTATTTTCCTGAAAGAAAATTATACACAGAATACTAGCTCTGTTACAGTAATATTCATTAATATGGGAAGATCAAACTCTGGGATGAACCCCAAGGAGATATGACTTGGTTTTGGTGGAAAAAAACAGTGCTAAGGCTTAGAGATAACTCCTTGAGTGGCAGCTGGAGATAGTAAATATTGTATAGTTTTAGATTAGCTGCATATTATAGCTTTAAAGCAAACAGTGTCAAGGGAATATTGTCCATAGATACAAATACCAGGCCTCTAACCACACAAAAAATTACAAGATTTCCAGGTTGGAGCATTTACTGTTAAAAGCAAAGATGGAACAGTTGTTTTATGAAAAGGGTAAAATTTAGCATCTCAAACAAGATTGTTCCACATATTGAGGAATTTACTGACCATATGTTAGCAGGGAATTCCTCTTAAAAGGCTGTGAACAGGAGGCTGGTTGAAGGAGTTAAGGAAACCTAAGTAATGTCTGTTTGCTTCCAGTGAGGAAAGGACAGTCCCTGACTTTACAGAGGTGGCCCTTAACTGTAAATTCCCAAGAGTCAGAGCCAGTGGATGGTCATGCTGGGACAGAAGAACTATGGACAGCAAGGCCACAGGGGTGACAGCAAGATGAGCTCTGTCCTGTTCTGTCCATCTTCAGCAACTGTTATCCAAACCACTGTTTTTTTCCACTGTTGTTCCCAACTTGAGAGAGCACATCCATATCCAAAACTCTGCACAAAGTTTCCTGAGGCTTTATGAAAGGTTGCTGAGGAAATAAAGAATGGGCAAATTTTCCACTTAATGGAAAATTAATGACACAGAAATAAAAATGATTGTCAGCAGAGAAAGATGAATATAATAGGAATGTAGAGCTACTGAGATAATTTTCCTGAATTTCTTTGGAATGCCAATGACAAAGCTTTGGAAAATCATCACTGTGTGAAACCTGGTCCATCCAAGACAAGAAGTCTCTTTCAATCTATGTAACCTTTGATCTTCCCCTATAAACCATTTTTAATCATTCTTCATTTCTGCTCTTGTCAGTCCTCTCAGATATTTTAATTTTTTCCGAGATACAAATTGGAAGACAGTTGTACAGTAGAAGAACACTACAGAGCAAAATAAACTATTTAAATACTTTTGCTCTATTCAAACATGAAATCTATGCTGAGATGGAGTTAAGACTGTATTTTGTCCTTGCAAACAGGAATGCAGCCATCAGAGAAATATAGTAACACTTCCCCCTTTTGAGAGCTTGTAAGACAAGACATAATTTGTGTGTCTGAGATTTTTATTTTAAATGTCCTATCAGAACATAAGTCTCCAAGCTCTGAGTAGTTCCTACAGTGTATGTCTAAAACTCCCTCTAATGGAGTGCTTCATATGAAAACCAAAAAAACCATCAGGCAGAATTTCTAAAATCTTAATCAATTCACAAGAAGTTCCAACAGAAAACGTAATAACAAATAGACACAGAGATATTTAATATAAGGATCACATATGTATTTGTGCACATTGCTGAAGATTCAGCAATCTTATGTCTTATGGATGAGGACAGTAAAATTACCTCAGCAGGACATGGGCTCCATGCAACTCCTGAGAGCTTACAGAGGCCCAGTGACTGTGACCAGTGGGGACATCAGGGGATGCTGCACATGCCAGCCTCAGGCACAAGAGAAGTGCCCAGACAGGAGTTGAAATATGAATGGATAAGCAGCAGCAGAACAATGACTATTACAGACATCAGTGAATGACACTAATTGTTTCTTGCAAGCTGAACTCCATGCTAATATTGCTCTTAAACTATTCTTAGATTACATGGAATCAGACTTAATAAAATTCCAAGAAACACCCCATAGTGCATAGACTAACTCATGTAACAGAATACTTCCAGTAATAGATATTACTATAATTACTTTACATTAAAACACCTTTGAATCTGTAAGGTAGTAAAAGCTACATTAATCAAAACAAGCTTTTTAGCAAGGATGATTTTAATTCTGATTCTCGTTAGTTCTGTGCTCCAATCATATTATAGAGAAAAATAACCTGGCAGTGGCAGTAGCTTTATTCCAAGATGAATTTCTAAAACATGATCACAGCTTTGGCTTTTACCTGGAGCACTCCCAAAAGATCACTGGCAAAGGTCATTTAAAGGATAAAATTAATCAGCATATAATCAACAACCTTAGCAATGCCCACTCAATAGAAGTAAATGCTCAGTGCTGACAATTTAATTTATATATACTGGATTGAAATATATTAGCTTCTAATTTTAAAGAAACAAGTGGAAGTATGCAGTGCTGTCATCTCTCAAGCATAGGAAGATTTTAGAGGAACAGTTTTTTTCCCATTTCTACAAATCTAAGCTTCTGTGAGAATTTCTTTTGCCAGAAACTAAAGGACGGTGAAGGAACATTTCAGCCTCCATATCAATATTTCATAATGTGCTAAAAATACTCTGGCTGATATTTTTCCAAGTTGTATAGAATCTTTCATTTCTGAGCAGCCAATTTTCATTGCTCTGTTTATTTCTGTGCTTATGTTTAGTTTGTAGAAGAAATAACGACAGACTACCTTATCCTGCATAAACAAAATGCAAGTATCTTTTATGCTATTACTGCAAGGAAGCAGATTTATACCAGCTGCACATTACCTTTCTTTAAATAATACACAGAACAATTATATATGCAAAGATGATCCCAAACAGAAGAGGACAGGATTGAACTGCTTGTTTTAAAGAATGACAGCCCAGATGATGCTACAAGCTTTAGTGAGCCAAATTATGCTATAAAATGTTGTCCATGTATTGGATACACCCACTCACCATGAGGTAAATGAATCTACACAAATCAGGAGCACTAGAACAAAGAATGCCAAAGATGTGCATATATCATAGAAAAGGATGCTGAGAGAACAAAGAGCAAACCTTGTTTCTGCATTCTGGTAATAAACCAAGATAATGATGTTCTGGAGCATCAGATGTGAGTGTTACAATGTGACCAACAGTGACTTTCCACACTACAACTGCCACACTAATACCTAAGAACTTTCTATTGCAATGTTAAGGTAGTGTAAAATTTCATCCTGGAAATGTCATTGGACCAAAGTCTTGTCAACATGCCCATTCACTCATTTTTACAATTTTCCTGTACTTAAACTGTACATAGAACTTCAGCTGTGATGAGTGAGGAAGAGGAAATAGAGAACTTCTGTCTCCAACACTGTAAATGTAGTTTCTTGAGGCCTTCATTAAGATTACTTAAAAAAAAAAACCAAAACAAAGCAACAACAAAAGTGGCTATAAAAACATCATAACTCTACTCATAAAATGAGATACTATTTTAGTGCTATTAGTGCAGTAATAACCACCATATGACTCAAGAGTATTGGAATAAACATACTGAAAAGAAATATGGCACAAAAATATGCTCCGAATGCAAAAGATGCTCAGAGAACACCAATCAACCACAACAATCAGCAAGCACACTCTGGCTTTCTCTAACAGCACATCAGCTCATCTGAGTGACAGGGGTTTGTACTGACTAGAAAATACAACATTAAATTGCTTTAATTCAAAGGCCCAAGAAAGAACAGACACATTCTCATATCTGCTAACCCACCCTCGTTATAAGCAAAGCCCACATTAGGGAATACTTACCAAAAACTGATTTTGTTAGCCTAGATGACATTATAGAAGCTTTAGACAAGATGTGTTATATGAACCTGTAATGTGTCTGACATGCCTCTATCCCCAGTGCTTTCCAATAAACATACTTCAAAAAAAAATAGAAAACACACTCCAAGATCAATGAAAAACTAAGGCCCATATCATTTCTTCATTTTAAGTAAATAATCTTCTCAGTTGGACAGTGTATTTGGAAAGCAAATGTTTTGGAAAGCAAGTTTACAAAAATCTTATTCCTATCAGTGCAGTTTCAAAAGCAGCCAAGGCCTTGGCGCATTCTGCGGAGGGGGTTAAAAAAAAACCCAACAAAATGCAAGCATATTCCTGCTCCCAGACTTGGTGTCTGATTCCTCACATTGCACCAGCCTCTGCCAAACCTTCTAAAAGCTGTGAAAGAAAGGGGCAGGGATAAAACAAGACAGCACAGAATCACATCACTATTGGAACACCTTGCAGAACATCCTGTTTCTGCTGGAATCCAATTGTAACCACAGACTTCAAACTTCCAAAAAGAATATTTATGGTAGCACACATCAGCCTGCAGCCTTAATAAAGCCTTGGACAAAATGCCTGAAATTTGGAGCTGCCACAACAGCTTTGGTAGCACAATTCTGTCAGACCATCCTGCTGGGAGTGCACATGTGGGGATGCCAAAATGGAAAACCTATTGGGATTGTGCTACAAAAGGGAGACAAACAAGCAGCATCCCATCCACACTGTCCAGAATCCCAAAACTATGCCAAAACCACATTTCCATTTTATCTCAGAGAAAATTAGAACATTTTTCACTCCAAAAAACAGCCCAGAGGGGAAATAACACGGATACAGTATGGCTAATCAGAAATACTGGTTTGCTAAGTTAATTGAGAGAACAGACTCATTTTGGATGGCAATTGCTCAGAGGGGCCTCTACTTCAAGGGAGTCTCTCCCCTTAGAATGAAAACCAGATGCTAAATTCATTATTCATATTCCAAACACTACTTGCAACACTCATTTTCTAATAAACAAGCATGCAATTCTCTATTGTGCATTCACTACCAGAAAATCTTCTATCTGTTGAAGAGATTGAGATATATGCAATATTTCAGGTTCTTTATGATCATTCCTTAAGCATGTTAACATTTAATATGCCCTAATTAGTTTCCCTTTCAAAATTACATTCCTGATTTCCAAATTATAGGCTAACATGTTTCTTTGACTGATAGGTTATATTATTTCATTTCTTTGCCTGCTTGGACAAGCTATAAAAGTATTTTTCCTGAGGAAAGGCAGGATTACTTTTTTTCCCCACTTTCTCCAAGAAGGTGAAAATTTTTTATTTATCTTCAGCATAACTTTTTGTTACTAAAGGAAGGAAATGCTCCCTGAAGCCCACCACTTTGTGCTTTTCAATTTAATGACACAAACATCTTCTGAAGTAGAGAAGCATAAACTCATTAGCAGCATTTCAGTTCTCTCTGCTGCAGAAGCCTGGAGTAAAGAAACCTTAACACAGAATATCTGATTCTAGCACTGAAATTTACATCTTAAACCAAATTATAACATCTAATTTTATGCAATCTTTATATCTCAAGTTAGTATTTCTCTCTTTTCATTCTGAAAGGGGCTTGGTCTTAATTGGGTTTATGCTTTTCCATTTGTGTCAACTTATTTCTGCTTTAAAACATGGGAGACTGAATAGAGATATTTCCAGGTGGGTTTGGAGAACATAAACAAGCTTTTATGAATGTCATAAATATATATAAGAGAAAAGTTATCTATGAGTAATATAATCAAAAAGCACCCTAATGTAGACAAGACTAATACACTTATACAAAAAACAATTTGAAAATAACACATTCAAATAATAAACCTAATTAAATTCCCCTAACAGTCATAAGCAATCCATCATAGAGAAAAAAAACACAACAAACTAGCATGTGGATACATTAGAAAATAATTTGTAGGGTTTACAATTACTTTTAGGTTTCAGATACTCAAGTTTTCCAAAAGTAGCAAATAGACATCTACAATGCAATAACAGGAGACTGCAAGATCAAATGCAATAATACATGTTATTGTTTAGCAAAAATACATTAACAGTTATTTGTGAAAAACACATGATTTATACAGCACACATTTTGTACAGGAAGAAACCAAATGAGAAGAAATGAAGTGTAAAGTTAAACTAAAATAGATGAACACATGGAGAGCCACTGAAGTAAAGTGCTGCTAAGAAACCCCCTCTAAGTTGTTACAACACAAAAGTCATAAAAATTCATGTGAATAAACTTATCTATTGAGAAAAACCCACATAAAGCCAAAAATATACCTCATCCATATATCAAATGTGGAACTGTCTGAAAGAAGATGACAGAGTTTATCTAAAAAAGAAATTCTGCTCTGTATCCAATGTCTAGTCATTTCCCCTCAAACCTACAAGTAAATCCCTCTTGGACTCCATTAAATGGCTTAAAGGGCAGAGGACAGATAGATCCATCCTCTTTACAAAACAAAAGAAAGATCAAGAAATCTTTGTTAGGAGTCCAATCTCTCAGAAGCACTGCAGAATATGGGATGTTTTTCCATTTGAATTTTCAAAGAATGTGATTCACACTTATCTTTTGCTTTAATCACTTATTAAAGCATTTTAAAACAGTTAAAAATAAATTGCCTCAGCAAAAAATTCAGCTAAAATTTGACATAATATCATAGTAACCATAAAAATATCTCCAATATTTATGATTTCTGGCAAGAACCTTACCAATCTTTTAACACTTAGCAAAGTGACTGGGCACTGCAGTATATCTTTCCATATCAATAAATTATTCAGAAACAGATGGTATAAGTTCCATAAACATTTCAAACAAAAAAAGCCATGCCAATGTTTTTCCTTAGAAGGAAAAGCCAGCCTTAGGCAACCCTGGATGCTAACTTTAGCAGCATTATTTTGAAGAAAAACAACTTTTAAGAAAAATAGATTTCATGTCCTTTTTACTATGATGGGCCTAAGGTCACTTTGTGTTGTATGTGGTTTTTCAAGACAGCTGTTTGTTCAGCTCTGACTTGGAAATGCCTGTGCATCACTCCAGAGAATTCAGCAAACTGTGACCTTCATGATCATCTCTTCCTCTCACTTTTTCCCATCTGGGTGCATGAGAAACGAGAGCAGCAGTAACACTTCCCCATTCTGTTGTTAATTCAGAATCCTAAACACTGATTTTTACTCAGCAAAAAGCATAAGCACTTCCTATAAATTGTTTGATGACAAATTGTGTGGAAATATGTACCATGAGGGTAGGAAGATGCAAATGAAACATGAACTGTGAAGACAGGTGAAAGAAAAGCTAAGGAAGTCACCAGTGTGGTGAGGGTGAGAACTCCCCAGGACAGGTTCCTGTCAGAAACCCAAAGTCACCGTTCCAGGCAGGACTTGCCAGGAACCACACCAGCCATCCATGCAAAGTGCTCACAAATTAAGGTTAAATCTGTGCTCCCACAAAGAGCTGTGGAACACCATGGCTTTTCTCCAAGCCTGCAGAAACCTCCTAATCCCATTTGTATCTGTGAAGCTTAAGGCTGGGTCCTGCACAGAGATAAGCAGTACCCAAATCTGCGTGGATAGGAACTGACAACACTTTGGGGCACAAGTTAAAAGGATAACAGCCTCACAGATTCCCTCGAGCCTTTATTGAGACAAGTCCCATCTCTGCATCTGTCCCCAGTCACCCACAGGGACAGAGGGTAGGTCTTTGGCAGAAAAGGCCATGGTTAAACCAAACAGAAACTTTCCCCAGATGGACAGTCACTACTTTTATTCTGCTCTTCTCTCACCTATGCCTCGAGCCCCTGGAGCTCTGCAGCCCCAGTCTTGTCCCACACCAGGTCCTGCACTCTCATCCATGCAGCCATGGGTTGTGACAAGAGGGGAACACAAAGGCCTTTGACTGACTGCCAGTGGTCAGTGGGTATCATAAACACCAAGAAAAATGGGATCATAGAACACATTCAAGTAAGCCCTTGAAAGGCCACTTTTGGAAAGGAAAAAAAAAAAAAGAAAAACAAAAAGTAACCCAAGCCTGTAGCAGTCCATAAAGTCAAATAAAACACGTTTCAGGCATGTACATGGAGACCATCATAGACAAGAGAGGAAGCACAAAGAGCCCAGGTGTCACAGACATATAAGCAAGACTTCCAGAGCACCAGCAGTGCCAGCTGAGCCCTTTGCTGCTATGAGGCCTGAAGCCAAATTCCAGAAGAAGAGAGCTTCCTTTCCTCTCTGTAATACCCACTCTCCAGGGCTCACTGATGCTTTACAAGGAGTGCTTAGTGAACACCAGAATTCATGACAAGAAATATCCAAGGTACATGCATGGCTCTTGTACTTCTCTACTACAGGTAACAATGTTAATTCTAATCACAGACACCACAAAATATGCCTAAGAACAGATGTCCTACAGTAAAATCCCCATTTAATAAGCTTTTTCTGTCCACCATTTAGATACAATACAGCACCTGCTAGATTTGCATGAAAACAAACATTTCCTGTATTAAAGATACTACATATTTTGTACAAGTAATATTAATTTTTCATTTCAATTAAAATGCAAATCTTCCAATAACCTCACTTACAGGATGTTTGGCCGAAAGTCTGCCAGTCACAGTTCCTGTTTGATTCCAAGTAGAGGAAATGAATCCCTGTAATCAAGTAAAGTGAAAAACAGAAAAAAATAAAGAATGAAGATGTAGAACTATATTTTATTTAATATAAGTATCAGTAATAAAAATTCACTGCAATCAAAACAAGAAAATACAAAAGAAATACTGTTAAGTTTTCCATGTATAAAAGTTCTTAAGCTGTAAACACTGCAATAATTTCACATCTTTTTAGGATTTTACAAGTTATTTTATATATTTCTACCTTTCTCATGCATGTTCGTAGTCCATCCACATAAGTTGATTTCATTTTATGAACCTAAAATACATAAAATTTAAGATAAATGTTTACTTACAAAAATAAGGGATTTTTCAAATTAAAGCTCCTAATTTCCAAATGCATTCTGCTTGTAGCCTTTTTTTTTTAAAGACAGCTTTATCCAAGTAAATAATGGATTTATACTCACTGACAGCTTAACCTACTCCTGTAAGTTAGGTAAGTGCTTGGTTGTAATCTAAAGACAGAGCTTTGCAGATATTATTAAATTAATTACTGGAATTTATTATTTTATATCTTATGTCCCCAGGTCAATAAATTACATGAAAACCACACACACAAAAAACCACAAACAAATTTAAAAAAAATCAAAACCAAACACAAACCCACAAACTTTTAAACTTTTTTTTTGTTTTTTTAGTTCTTGGAAGCTCATTCATTGACAACCTAATGATTAAGTGTGGGAGCAGACTAACTAGATCATTTAGGATTTTCAGGAGGCTTGTCATCCCAAAATTCCCCATAAACAGTTATATCTCTCACTTTATGCAAAGCATTTCTTCAGAACTCAAACAATAGACATTTTGCCCTAAGTATGTTTTACAGCACTACACAAATTTAACAGTCAAGTTTTCCAATTGTCTTTGCAACGTTGTACAAGTTGTTTGCTAGCTATAATCTAACATGGAGCAAGCAACTATAACCATTAAAATTTAAAATTCTTAAGAATACTGACTTCAAATTAGTATTTGAATGAAGTTTCACTAGAGCCAACATATTTATTTAACTATGAATTTGGTATCTGTCTTGCCAAATTTTGCTTCAATGCAACTACCTTCTGTGAAAAAAATATCAGCTCACCTGGCGGTATTCTAAAATTATCTTAGGCAAGGGATGAAGATCTTGCAATTTATTTAGCTGCAAAGTCAAGAATGAAAATTACTGACATATTTTTCTTGAAGTTATATTATTAAACAAACTTTAACAGAATCCATTTTGGAGGAAGAAATTTTCTTGACAAGCTGAATGGACAAAACATTGGCAGAAGGATGATGCCCTTCAAGCAATCCCAGCCCAGGCCCAAGGAAGCTTTCATTAGGAAGGATGGAGGTTATTCCTTCCCATTTCATTGTCATTCCTGTCCCAGACACAAAAAGACACATAGACATAAAAACTTTTCCACAGCAACTTTGAAAACACTGGGGTGTGATGTGTGTGTATTATTTATGGCCCTTTGTTTGTTTTTTTGTGCTATACAGCACCAATGCAAGAAAGAACATGATGGAAGTAGACAAAATAATACATATATACACATGTACATATTTATATACACACAATCCAAGAGGAGAATTTCTCCTGTTCATGCCTTAATAAAAGTTCCAGGAAAACTTCAAGAGAAATTCAAACTGTCAAATTAAAAACCAATAAAATAAAGCATATTCCTGATTACTTTGATTGGAAATGGCCAAAAATTCTGTTGAGAAAAAGAATTAAATTATCATTAAATTGAGATTGGATATTTATAAGTACAACAAAAAAACTTCTGGAACTACAATTGCCCAGGATGAAAAACAGATGTAACTGTACTAAAAAATATATTTAAAATATAAGGTTTTTTCTTGCTCTGAGGGAGAAACTAATATCTTCAGATTTATTGTCTACTATTTATCTCCTGCAGTTTCATCCTACCTTTCTCTAAATAACCAAATCTCAGCAGTTTTGGAAAGAGAATACTGGACTACATAAAAGCGTTGCTTTGATTATAGCTACAAATCCTATGTTCCCACAAAAAGGTGACATGAATTCTATTTTGCTGATGCCTCCCACTTCCCAAGGCTCTCTGTCACCCTCCAAGATTACATGTCTGATCTATGAAACCTCCTTCTCCTTGAGTACTGTGTGGGTTTTATGGTTATTCTGTTGAGGTTACTGGAGATCATATTTGGTAGTTCAGACACGTGACTGAAAAGTGGAATTTCCTTCTTAAGAAATATATTAAGAATAAATATTACCCTTCTACCTTCCCCAAAGATGTTCATGTTCAGTAATGAGTTGTGCACTTTACTGTAATTCCTATATAAACTAGAGCAATTCAATCGTGGCACCAAATCAGAAACAGGTGCAGCTGCACAGAGGCTTTTTCTCTTCTGAGAAGACTCTCCATTGCTATTATTATCTTCACAAAATGATTTTTTAATGATCTGACAACAGGATCAAAGCACCCTCAGTCAGTTTGCAGATGACACCAAATTGGGTGGAAGAGTTGATCTGCTGGAGGGCAGGAAGGCTCAGCAGAGGGATCTGGACAGGCTGGATCAGTGGGCCCAAGGCTCTGAGGTTCAACAAGGCCGAGTGCTGGGTCCTGCCCCTGGGTCACAACAACCCCTGCAGTGCCACAGGCTGGGGCAGAGGGCCTGGAAAGGGCCCCATGGAAAAGGACCTGGGGGTGCTGGGTGAGAGTGGCTGAACATGAGCCAGGTGTGCCCAGGTGGCCAAGAAGGCCAATGGCAGCTGGCCTGGATCAGCAGTGCTGTGGCCAGCAGGACCAGGGCAGTGACTGTCACCCTGTACTCAGCAGTAAGTATTGTGCTCTGTTTTGGACCCTTCATTTCAAAAAGGACATTGAGGTGCTGGAGCAAGTCCAGAGAAGCACAGCTGAGCTGGAAAAGGGTCTGGAGCACAAGTCTGATAAGGAACAACTGAAGGAGCTGGGGATGTTTAGCCTGGAGAAAAGGAGGCTCAAGTGAGACCTTCAGTAGCTGGTTTGTTTTTCCCCACCATGCAGTGCAAGTCTCTTTTCTGGCACAATAACTGTAGCACAAATAGTACAATACAAAAATAAAGCACAATCATTAGAAAAAATCTAGAAAAATCACGATTTCACAGGAATATAACTTAAAAGTTTTGCTAAATCATACAGCTGATTTTAAAACCCTCCCCTGTCTCACCACAACTTCTGAGGTGGATACGAGCTGTTGTATTTCAGTTCTGTGAAGTTTCTCACACAGCGTATGCAGCTTTAACTTATCAAATAGTACCTAAGGTAAGAAAAAGACAATAAATCTTTCAGTGTTTCAAGTGTTGAAATAGAAAGGAAAATTATTGGGTGCTTGAACTTAAACAGAAAACAGGTTACAAGGTAAATAGAGCATACTGTAGCAAAGAGAACCAACACAGAATTGAAAATCTTTATTTTTGAGCTATTGAAGCACTGACACTACTAAAAAAAAAGCATAATTTATGTACATACATTCAAATACGGATTATTCAACATTGCCATATTTATCAAAAAACTGATATGTCCTTCATTAAAACCAGAAAATAATTAATATAGAATAAGTCAGAAGTGGTAAGGATATATATGCTTTACAGTTCTCCTGTATCAATAAACCTCTAGAACATACACCTTAAGTAGAAATAGCAGAACAAATGATACCTCTCGGAGCTGACAGCTGCTGGTCAGAAGGAATCGTTCTCCAGCAGCCTCATGAGCTTCCTGTTCAAGCTCTTTGAGCCGCAGCTATAAATTACAACAGCAAAATTATTCTGCTTGCACTATTATTTTCTTCAATATCTGCTGCTTCCAAGGTTAATGAGAATATTGGACCTTTATTTAAAAATGGAGTACTTGATATTGTGTAATCATTGCTGGCTATCAACATTTGGTTGAGTAGATTGCTTATACACTCCTTAATTTATATTGCTTTGTGATCAGGGAAGGGGATTTATTGTAGTAAGAAGTACCAACATTTGTGGTTAAAGAATTCAGGTTACTGAAGCCTATAGAGATCTGTGAGAAACACAGCTATACAAATTATTCTGATAAATTAGTCATCTGTCAGACCAGTATGATTATCTAGTCAAATTTTATGTTCCAAAATAGGATCCTCTTGCAGCTATTTTTATCAAAGAACACTCATTTAAAGAGTGTATTGTTCATCAAAAGAGGAAGAGGAGTCTATCACTTCTCAGGAAGATGGGTACTGAAAACCGTAGGTTCAGAAAGAGTCATTGTCATTTTTACTCTACAACACATAACCCAAGAGGACCTGTGCATTTTGCAATGCAATTTCAGTTCTGGGGTAAGGCTGATGACTCAAATGTGTCTTTTACTTGTGCAAATAAATAGGGAAGTATCCTAAAATGTAAATATAATCCTTTATAATGATATACTAAAAACATCACACTGTTACATAAAAAGTGACAAAAGTTCCTTCTCTTTTTAATCAGTTATTCTCAGTAAAAGCACAAAGATGATGCTATATAATTTTCAAGAAAAAAAAATTAATACAAAATTTACCCCTAGAATCTCTGATGTTTTTTTCAGTTCTTGTTTGTTCACATATATTTTGTGTGTTTCCATCACTGTAAATACAATTTTAGGTTAAGAACATTTATAATTCACAATTTCAATCTTATATTTTTCTTAGACTATAAAATGGAAACTCAATCTCACACAGCTGTTACGAGGCTAAGATAACATTTCATATTCAGAGGAATTACATTCCACTTGAGCATAGTCAGCAGCTGTGTGAAAATAGTGAAGATTCATATTTTGAACTGAACTTTTCATACCTGCCAGAATTTTGATAAGTGGAAGCTCTAATGTGCAAAATAAGTTCCACAAACCTTGAGCCTGTAAAGTAAGTTATAAATACATTTTTCAGTATTTCCCAGTGAGCAGTATTTCACTTTTTACATGACAACACATGTCAGTGGCATGAAATACTACTTAGTGTAAATTATAGTTTCTAAATGCTGTCACTTCTCTTTATGTGGAATAGGAATTTTGCAGTAGTAACTATTTTGTATAAGAATGCTAGTAAAGAAATACATATACATTTTTTTCCTAAACAGTTTATTTTTAAAGCAAGCTTCATGATAATAGGACACACAGTTACCCTTTTTCTTTTGTTCACTTGAACGATTAGGCAACCATTCATAATTCATAATTTTGTTTTCATTAGGGAGAAAATAAGAGTTGAAAGGGTCATGTCCCCAAACTACTTACAGAGAACAGAAAGTCTGATGTTCTTCTAATCACTGAAGCAACCTGACTTGTCTAAAACCTCTTGTGGGCTCAGCTTCAGTGTTCCTGGGCCTTTGGTGTTTCCCTGCTGCCTCCCTTCATGGACTGCTCACCACACTGCTGATACCCACATTAACATGGCTCCATCTCCTCGTGGTCTGAGCCCTACACCTGCTACCAGCAACCCCAAAAACAATCCCTGGGAAACTGTGATGCCTCTTCTCCCAGAACCTGGGTGTATCCCTAAATTCTATCCCTGGATTCTATACCTGGAAATCTACTTTTCACACACCCCAACAGATTTCTTGAGAAGCATTCTGGACTGCAATAAGGGGTAAAATAGAATAAAATAGTTCACTTGGAAGGGACCTACAATGACTATCTAGTCACATTGCCTGGTCAATTTAGGGCTGACTGAAATTTAAAGTACATGATAAGGGCACTGTCCAATTGCCTCTCAAACACTGACAGGATGGGCCATCAGCGACCTCCCTGGGCAGCCTGTCCCACCCAGCATGTGACCAGTGCTTGGTTAACACAACCTTGAACAAAAGATATGCTGAGAGTTTTCATAAGCAAGGAATACATAGAAAAAAATAGCTAAATGTTCTACCTCTTTTAACACTTTTTAGACAGTAATATATAGATTTAAAGTACTAAAAGAAAAGTCAATATTCTGAACCTTTCCTGTTCTCAGAATTTTAATTTAGTTAAATGTAGCAGAGAAAAAGTTTCTCCTGAAGATTAACCTTGACACCATCTTCTTCTAGAAAAAATGGCAAATTTGACGGGCAATTTATTTTAAATGTTGACTGCCAATGTAAACCACTAAGGACTGAAGCATTCTATTATTCTAATTTGAATGAGAAATACATCATTGACTCTCTTTAATTCAATACTTACATAGTTATTCCTGAGCAAATTGTTTTTTTCTCACCTTTAAGCCATGAGCAAGGTCCATCATTACATTATAGAGTTTCTCCAAGTTCACACCTAAGTTTTGATACTGATATAAATAAATAAAAACAAATCAATAACTTTATTGCTAACAATACTCTAAATATTTTAGCAATATATCTTTTCAAAAGGTATAAATTGTGAAAACACACTTTTCTGTCTACCTTCTGTTAACATTTCAGAAACATTGTTAGATCTCTGTCAAACCCAAATCACAGCCCTAGACTATGAACACAGCACTAGATTATGAACATTCCAGATTTTGCCTGTTCCTGTATTTACATTTTGCATCAAGTACAGAGAAATATAATATTGATAAACTGCCTTTGACACTGAAGTCAGAGTTCCCTTACTACTTTTAAAATGAGGAAAAATTCCTTTCATTCTTTTTCTCATATAAGTACTGCCACTCTTGTGCCAGACCTGTTCGTTTCCTTCCTTTCTGTTCCAGAGGTGTTCCACACAACACCAGGTCGCCTCCTTCAATTGGCTAGAGTACCATTTGAAATGTATACAAATACTGAGAAAGATTGTTAGCTGCAGTAACATGACCATTAAAAATAAACTTAATAAAGACTGAGAAACAACAGGCCTGGAGGGTAAGATGCAGGGGCTCTCTTCAAAACTGAGATATGCAGATCCACTGGTGATGATCCTTGCTCTAAAACAGTCTAGTCCATACTGCAGTGAAAAGTCACCATTTTGTCTCCAAGAAACCTTGTCCATACCAACTTGTTCTGGAACAAACGAGCTGTCTGTGAAATACAGACAGCTTGCTTGATCCCTTCCTGGAGGTGGAAGAGAGGCCAGTGACAGGCTTCAACTGACACCAAAATTCCTCAGCAGTAAATGCAGCGATGACAAGACCAGCAGAATGTTTAGCACCTGTTCCAGCAAATGTTTCAGGGAGTGTGGACCATGAGCACTTTGGCACAGCACCAAATACACAGACAAGCAGCAAGCAGCACATCCTTGTGCTAGAGGTGTGTGGGTGAGCTGTGGGCTACAGAATAAACCAGCAGTCATTCCAAGTGCTGTGGTGGGTGGACAAGACTAGCACAAGACAGGGAGCTCCACTGAAGCAGTGAGGCACAAGATGATTTATCACTTACCACAGATCCCTCTGGCAGTATAGACAACTGTTGGGAATCTACCAGTAAAAACAGAGCAAGAAGATTGAAGAGATAAACCTGGCAAAGAACCAGGAGACACAGGAAGAACTGGAACTCACTGAGCAAAGAGAGAGAAGCCAAAAAGGAAGTGTGAGAGTGCAGGTGACAAATTAAGGAATAAGGAATGGCGGGGGGGGAATAGTCACAGGATGTCACAAGGAGACATTAACTGGGAATTGAGAGAACAAGTCACTGGAGATGGCTGTGGCAAGGAAACAAACTAGACCTGAAGTAGGACAGGAAGGAAATAAAATTTCAATATTTAACTCAGAGCTGGAAATCAGGATAACAAAGATGAAAAATAACTAACAACAGATGGGACATCTGAAGAACAAAAGACTGAGTCAAGCTAAGGGAAGAGACAAGATTAAGGGTGCTGACTCACAGCAAGGCCATCACACATAAAAGAACCATAGGTAACTTCTGTCTATTTGCTTGTCTATTCCTACACTAATAACTTAATTCATGAAGTAGCTTCTGAACAAGTGCAGTTTACAGCCAATGCTTTCAAGTAAACTGCCTCTGCTTTTCTCAGAAATGTCTACACTGATGGGTAAGTGCCAGTACAACCAACCCCTGCCTATGCTCCAAACCCACTTGGCATCTGCAGATTTGTGTCCTACAAGTCCTGCAATCATTGTACAATACTTGGTCTGAATGAGCAAGGCCTCTGAAAAGTGAATGGCAGAAAAAATCCCATTATTTAGGTTCTTCTACGTCATCTTATCCTTCAAACAACCTCTGAAAGATCCCCATAGCCCAAAACAGATACAAATATTTTATAACATTCAGGAAATACATTTCAGTAGAAATACAGAGGACATTTGATACAATACAGGAAGATCTTTCCATAGTGCAAGGAAAAAAAGTTCATCATGCATTCTCTCACACTCAGAATTAAAATTCATACAAATGCTTGAAGGTTCACATTTGACTCCCTGCTGTTTCTCAGTCTATGATGTGGTGTGTACCAGCTGTGAAATTTAGCAAAATTGTTAATAACAATCAACTAAATACAGGCTACAAGTGCACAGGAACTGGAGAACAAACACAGCATTAGATATTTTGGAGAGTTGGAAATCATTTCACAGGAAGGTAAAGAGAAAAAATATAAAACTCTATACTAATTCATGTTGATACTGAACTTTACAGTTTTAAAGAAAAATTTTACAGCTGTTCCTGGAGAATGAGCTCCCATCTTGGTAGATGTAGTAAAACCTCCCCTCCTCCCCCTTCTTTCAATTTCCAACGTCACATTAATAGAATATTCTTTTCCATTATAAAATCTTCCATTATAAAATCTGTCCATTATCTATCTTCTTTTGCAATATCTTCTAAGCAAAAGTAATTCTATTATCATTCCCTTCCCTTTTTAACCCAAACAATTGAAAACAAACTACTTACAGATACATTTCTCAAAGTGCCTGTATCTGTATTCTCTGCTCCCTTTGAAAAAGGCTTTTCAAAATACTTCTGTATTAAACACTCAAAGGAAGGAACTGTGTCACTGGGGTTTATCAGCCATGCTGCAATCCTTGGATCTAACACGACACTATTGGCAACTACAAAAACAAGTTATTCAAAATATTTAAAATACCTCCCATACTGAAAAATAGCTCTAAAGTTTTGCCCATCTTTCCTGCACATACACATCATAAGGACAAGTATTTACTCCACAAAAATATCAAATATTGAATTCACAGCTGTAACACATAGTCAATAACATGACTACACAGGAGGAAGTGTAGTATTGCACATTTTTGAGGAGTGTTGTTTTGTGAGGTTGGGGTGAATTTTTTTGGTTGGTTGATTTTCTCAAGTTTTCAAATATAAGTAAACTTTTGGCTCCTGAGATTTACTGTAAAAACTTTCATTTCTTAGAACTGAAAAACTTCAAGCTGAAGGTTTTTTTATGAGTCTTCCTCTGGTAGTTTTCTTATTGTTGTTGTTAACTTGACTGATATCCACAGAATTGCTGTTGGGGATCAGGGAGAGACTTACTTCCTAGCAAACAGACCAAGACTGTTAATGTATATATGAATTCACATATGGGTGCACAATGCCCTGTTGCCAAAACTCAGAACCTTTTGTTCTTTAGCATCATATGTGCTTACACTGCACCCCCATGCTCACACAGAGGGATAGGATGGGCCAAGCCCAGAGCTGTTTCACTTTCCTTTGAACTACAATCTCAACATGTGTCCTGCACTTCTACAAAGAGCAGGAGAAACCAATAACTAGACTGCTTTGTGATATATTCAAAGATAAACCTAAGTATCCTCTTCAGTAACCCCTAACTAAAACAAACCATGACCTACAGGGACATTTATAGAGGGCTCCATGCTACACAACCTTGCAGACTCAGTTACCTGGAAGCAAATTCTAATGTCCATAACGCAGTTACAGCTACAGGACTACTCTAAAGAGAATTTTAGGGGTTTTGTTTGTTTTGTTGGAGCTTGTGTGCTTGTTTTTTTCCTAGCAGAAATAATGTGTGAAGAAGCATGAAGTTTCAAAGTTTAAAAGCCTAAACAAGAATTGGTTTGGTTACTAGAAACTTCAGATTCAAATCCCATGGATCAGGTACTATCAAATACTTCCTGTGTGTACAAGTTATTAACTGTCACTATGGCCAGTGCCATTACAGCATTTCCTTTCCCACCTTTGCCATTCCCAGTGCTGGATTTTGTACAGACCCTCACTGTGATTTACTGAAACTTTTCAGATGCTGAACACAAGCTGATGATTCTCCATAGAGACAGCCCTTCCTGAAAGGTCGCATGTACTTTTGTAACTCACTCAGCAGTAATTTCACAGAATTCACAGAATGACTAGGTTAGAAGAGACCTTAAAGATCATTGAGCCCAACCCACGCCCTAATATCTCAACAATTTGATATATGGAACCAAAAATAAACAAAAAAATCCCCAAAAAAACCAAAACAAAAAAGACATATTTGCATCTTATGCTTGTTGTTAGCAATTGCTTTTAAATCCACAGAAAAGAGTCTTACTTGTTTCTATCAAAAGAACATGGGGCCATTTAAGTGATTCTTAATTCTGACAACTATGAGCATCTCTGGGATTTATTTTAGCCCTTCCTTTTAGCAGAAGAAGTTTTTTCCTAGGAAATATGAAACATGAAGTACTTTGACCTTTTCACAGTCAGGACTGTGTTGAGAGCTTTTGTTTCCACTGGAAGCTATCCTTAAGTCAATGATTTAATTCCTACTCTGAGAAGAATCCATGAGGCTTGACATGCCAAGGTCACAACCTCCTCCAAGAAAGGTGCTCTTTTGTATCATACTAAGCTCTGTTTTTCAATATATAACTTAATTTAGTAAGTAATACATTACTTAGTAAATTTAGTTATTTCTACACTCAGTGATTTTAACAGAAACACCAATAGCACAGAGATGACAGGATGAGATCATAGATTCAATACTTGCCTTGTTTCCAGCTGATTTCATTACCATAAATTTGAAGTAGAGTCCTCAGGAAATCTTTTGCATTGAAGCAAATTATTGGAACTTTGCACTGCAGCATTTGGAACAACACTTCCCTGCACAGAAGTAGTTCATTAACACACACTATACTGCTCCTGGATTTAGTCAATCTATTTACTTTGTTTTTTTAATTAGCTCCTAATACTAAACAGTTAACCCAAGACATTTCCTTATTCCTGTAAGAACAGAATACTGCATTTGAATATTAAATTCTCAATTCAGTAACCCTCAAAGCCACGCTCTATAAGAAATTAAAACATCCTAGCAGATATGCTTTATCACATGTACATAAAGAAAACAAATCCTTGTTCAACTCTTGAGGTGCAACCTTAATCCAAAACACCAACTGGCATCCCTGTAGTGCTCCAATATACCCAAATAAGATCACAGAGGATAAACTGACATAGCATTATAAAACACTGATTTTAAAGTTACTAAACTATTTACATTGCCAAAACTGCCCTGTGTTAATATGCTGTTTAAATCCAAAATGTTTCATCTTTGTAAAGTATTTCCATACCCCTTGAAAATGTCTATAATTCCCTCATTCATGATCTTTTAAATAGATATTACCAACTACATATATATTAGTATATAGATTTACCAACTATGTGTGTCATTTGTTTAGTAAGTTATATTTTGGGCAATATAGAAAACTAATAGTTTTTATAAAGCATTTTTAATGGTATGAGACCACAGCTCCAGGGTTTGGACATATTAGAAATCACACAGCTCACAAGGTATTGCTGTATGCATTACAGATCCATTTTTAAACAATTGCACAATTCTTACAATAAATAATTACCCATAGGTTTCATCTAAATACTAATACTCTTAATCAGCTTATCAAATTTTTACTGTTCACATGTACATGCTTTACTGCTATGTTATTCTCAGTTCCCAACAACCTGTATTCAAGCTGACAACATGTTATTAAAGTACTTATCATGTAACCCCAATATTACAGCTGGAGAAGCAAAGCCATGCCTTGTTTCATGCCACAATTTCAAGTAGAACTAGAACTAAGAACCAAGTCCTGCATCTTGAAATTAATGTTTTGTAATTTAAAAATCCAAATTTGGCAGTTTACAATAAGACAGCAATTACTGAAAGTCATAAAATATTCTGATGGAATTTTAACATGCTAGAGTATTACACCTAGGAATCAGATTCAGTTCTCATTTTTGCCTTTTTGGGTTATGATTTTCAAGTTAATAGGAATAAAAATGGACTTTGGTTATAATAACTGGAAGTTTAAAACATGGTCCAGCTTTTTATTAAAATTTAGTATAAGTATTAAGCAGATACATAAAGCCTTTACTTCCAAAATTATATTGTATTATTACTGAATATTAGTAAAACTTCATCTGGAATGTCAAAAGCCATTAAAAAATTGTGCTAAAAAGATTGAAAGTATTAACAAAGCTCAGAAAGGGTGTTTATCACAATAATGTCCATCAAAAATGTAGTAGTTAAGAAATGCAGTTCAGGAAATGGAAGATAAAATACAGGAAAGATAAACCTGGACAAAACATATTCTTTGGTGCTGTCCAGCTTTAACAGTTCATAAAGGATTTGCAGGTGAATGTAAACAGTTCCTCCCAGGATCCCAACCTAGTTCTGAAAAGGCTGCAGTCAGTGATATGCTGAGCCCAAAGGAATTGTTATTTGGTTTCCATTAGCCCAGACTTGATACAGAACTAACACAGCCAAAATGAAATTGAACGAGCTTGACATGGAAAGATCAGGCCTGTGCTAGGTAACCAACATCATTACTGCTCAAAGCATATGTAAAGCAAGAGTATTTTTTCCTTCATGCTCTCACCAAGAAAATTTCTTGTGAGCTGGTTCTCGTTCCCAGAGAGATGACTGTTCAGTTTTTAAATAAATTAATTTATCATTTTCATTTGCAGCATTCCAAGAACAGCCAGTTGAAGTGTGACCTGGAGGACAAGGCTGATCAGTCTGATTCTTCACCAGCACAACCACTCCTTTGACTGATGAGGTAGAGGCCTGTTAAGCATAATTACAATAGTGTTTCCTCTGACAGATTTTGTGCAATCCTATAAAGAAAAATTCCCAAGTATTTTACAATAGGAAACCTATTATGTACACTACAGTTACTGCATACACCATTGACACAGTAGAGGAGCATGCAAGTGTTTCAGCCTTGAAACAAAAATCCTAGTGGTTTCATTTTCTCTAAGTTTTACTTGGTAGTTGAAAATAAAATGCAATGTAAAATGTAATTTTTGGTATGTCATACACAAAAGTGTTGCCAATGAGCATGGGTTTGTGATCATCACTCACATGCACATTCAAATGGTTCTACAGAAGTGACTCTAAATAAAACCCTTCCTTCACTAACCTGCTCTGAGCTGAGCTGGGAAGAACCATCTTGAAATATCATAGTAGTGATAAAAGCTGCTGCCTGTTCTATAGTGGTAAGGAGTTTGCTTTTTTCTTCACATCCTAAACTGCTGATATCACAAGGATACTTTCCAGAAGACTTTATTTGTCCAGGAGTACAGCTGTATCTTCTTTCATGTAACATGGAGGTATTTACATGCAATTTTCTTGTTTTCTCTGAACAAGATGTAGATACATTTTGCTTTCTTTTAAGAGGAATAACTATTTTGTTCCTCCCATCCTTCAGGGCTTTTTCTTCTACTGAAAGACTCCTTTCTTGATATTCCCATTTTGGGAAGCCTGAATCCTGGTAACAGCTCAATATTTGGGTATCTTGACAGCCAAGTATTTTATCCATATGCACTGTCCTGACTATCTGACCAGCAATTCCTTTTTCAGGGCTGACAGTTGTTTTTAATGTGGCAATTCTGGAATCATAATCCTCCTGGGAAAATCAGAAATTTTTAGCAAACCAACTATTTGATTTACAAGGAGAAATTAAAAACTGCACTCAGTTACTTTAGATAAGCTTTCAAGAAAGCAAAATTCTATGAAAAACTGTTGATACTAACAAAACAGAGCCAGTTTAGGGGAACCACATTACATAAACCAAAATTCAAATATGTATCAGTAGAGATTTTGTTGACATACACCATTTGCATCCACAACCACTTCTTTTTTAACCTACTATTAGTCCAACACTAAAAATGGCAAATTAACAACTGTAAGAGGTATCTAGTCCAGTTAGCCTGTCTTCCATAGTGACAAGGTTATTATTGTCTGAAGAGGGAAGAGACCCTTCATCTTTAGCTTCAGCACTCAGAGCACTTTTCAGGACAGTTTCATTTGTTACAGAACTTTTGGCACAGGACTTTAATGACTGCTTTAGAATCTCAAGTATGTGAATCAGCTGAATCCTTTCAAGCAACTTACAGGATTGCAAGACATAAAAAATACATAAGAAAGTTGCATTGCAGTATTATGAACTGTATGAATAAATATTACATTCTATTCTGTTTAATCCACTATACCCAGAACAGTTTTTCCTACTCCAGATAGTCCCTGGATCCCTCTAAAGCAGCATGCTACTAAACAGCATTCAGCAAGATGCTGCAGGGTAATGCTGGAATTCTACCCCTCCATCCTTATTTCCTTCAGAAACTTCCTTCCTATGCTACTGGCCCTAGTGCTTTCTTACTATTTATTTTGCTAGTTTCTTCTACAAACTCCTCAGCTGAAATAGATCCTCTGCCTTGATTTTATTTCTCTGGAATGGCAATCAGTGACCCTTCCAAGATTCCCCAAGGTAAATGTGTGTTTAACTATTTACAGATGTACAGATTTGCATCTTCCCTCGATCCTTTTTATGCCTCAATCACAAAGAGGCCTTAGAGGAGCTGGCAAGATTTCTGCTCCAGAGGCATTTGAAAAAATCATGTATTAGTGATGCATTTGCAAGCTTTTCCTCAAAGTTATTTTGAACTATGCCATTGTATATTTCATTTAACTTAGTCAATTCAGGCAAGTATAGAATAATACAAATTCTGCTAAGCTCACATTTTTGCATGATGACATTTTCAGTAGTCTCCTTCATACTGCCTCTTAGCCATACTACTTTTTCCAGACACAATTTAGTATTCATTTCAAATCATCAATATTCTACTTTGAATAAATCCCTATACTACCTACAAATGTTCTGGATTTGGAGGGCATTTCCATATAATTTCTTTTAAAAGCTTCTATCCAAAATTCCATATAATTTCTTTTAAAAGCTTCTTCAATTTTATATAGTTTTCTTGTTGAAAATTAATCATTACTGTCTTACCTATCTTTCAATGTCTCCAAAAGATTATAGTCTCTGTAAGAGCACTTGTCAGCAGGGAAGGTTTTGGACTTGATCTCACACAGAATCAAATAAAAACAAATTTTTCTCATGAGTTCTCTAACTGTTCCACAAAGCAGTTGTCTCCTAATTTTCTGTTGGAGCATCATGCATAAACTTAATATTCATCAACTCCACTGGAAAGTAACTGCAATCTCTCATAATTACTGTATTTTGGTCTCTTCTAGCCCAGCCTCATTCAGTTCATCTGCTGTCATTACCACTGCAAAAACTGAGACCTCCTCCCTTCGAAGAAGCACAAAGTCCTCCTGTACAGGGCTCCCTCCAGTCCCCAAGATGACTTTTGTCACTGATCAAAGGCTACTGTCCACCTCCATCCCATCTGAATTGATTGAGCAAGCCAGAATGACAAAGCCAGTAAGTTTGGGGCTTTTTTATGGTTTCACAATATCCCTCAAACCAGTTCCCATATTCCCAAACCTTAGAACTATAGAGTCAAGTGGTGAAAAAGGCTTAAGACTGCTTTAGATCATACTTCACAGGATCTACTCTACAGCAAAAGTACAATT
The DNA here is from genome assembly GCF_023055355.1 of Agelaius tricolor. Classification (NCBI taxonomy): domain Eukaryota; kingdom Metazoa; phylum Chordata; class Aves; order Passeriformes; family Icteridae; genus Agelaius; species Agelaius tricolor. Next base: position 6,419,716 of record NW_027269284.1, read on the forward strand.
ACAAGGTAATTCTAACACTCTAAGTAAACAGGAAAAGGAAGCTAATTCAGCTTCTGCTACTGCCAAAATGAATAGTAGCTGTTCCAAATGAAGACAAATTATTGGATTTTTGCAATGCTAATCAAAAGGTGGGCACTATAAAGTTACCAGAAGGTGAAAAATCCTATCACAGAAGGGCCAAATGTTTAAGAGCCATAGAAAGACAACTAATTCTCTCAAGTGTATTCTCCAGACAAACTGCAAATAGTTTTATCATTTAACACAGCAGAATTTAAATTAGGACACTCTAGTAATTATAGAACCAGGAATAAGCGATTCTCTTTTAAAGATTCAAAAAATATAAACAAAGGAATTTAATTATCAAGTCAGAATAATACAGCTGGAACTGCAATTAACCACAGAGAGAAACAGCAGCTTCTGTGAAGAACTGACCTTCTATTAGAAATAATGACATGGCTGGAAGTAGAGAAAATGACTCCCAGGATGTAGTTTCATAATTTATGTCAATGTAGGAAGATCTCATTAGATGCAGCAAGTCAAAATTAGAGTGTCATCATTACAAAAAGGGGTTCCACTCCTTTCCATGTGCACCCACAGCTGCCTGTGAGCCAGTATAATTTGTAGGAAACTATCTCATTCCACACAAGGCATCAGTTTTCTGCATCCTGAGCAACCTGAATGGAATTGAAGTGTGCAACATGGACCAGAGTCAGAGTAAGGAAGGTTGTGAAATTTGCAGCTGGGATTAGTTGCAGCATCTGCAACTCATCAATCAACTCGATGGATTTTACAAGCAAAGCCTGGGCTGGGGCTGCCACAGTGACCTGCTCCCACTCCTGCACTGGCACTCACTCACATGCACACCAAACCAAATTCAGAGAAATGATTAAACCCAAAATTAAGCTTCCTAATACAAAGTAATTTTTCATACAAATCAGCTCACTTTATGATTGTTCAGTAACAGGAGTCTGAGAACATTTCTAAACTCTGCTGACTGTCTGAATGCAGCAACCTCATTTCTGATCAATCTGTCACAAAAGTCCAACTTCTTGTAAAAAGGGAACAGAAGCTGGGCCCAGACTCTCATAGGTAAATATAGGCCAAGTGTAAAATAAGACAGAGGAAGTTACCTGAACTATGACTGCATAAAATGTATCATGATAAAGCTTGTTATGAAAGAACCAATCTGTAAGTTCAAACCTGCTACAAAAGACTGCTTTTAGTGGTTTTCAATCTTACAAAATGCTTGCCTTTTCATTTCTCAGATGTGCATCCTTATCACCTAGTTTATTTTCCTTTGTCTTCTCTATACCTTTAAAAAAGAAGAAACAATTCACAATCAGTCTGCAAGTAGCCCATATATCTTAGGTTTCATACAGGGTTATATTACTGACAGTTATACCAAACCTGAAAGAAGTGTAAAAAAAATTTCCCTCGACAACCATTTATCAAGTTAGTATTCATGCTGACAGGAGCCTTGCAGGTTCCAAAATATGCATATTTAAAAGACTGTTCTGTCACCAGTAAGAAAAAAAATTATTTAAAATTCACTACAAAGCAGAAAAACCTTCTCCATGGTATTCAGAGGAATACCATAATTATGTGAATTTGCCTCTTTCAAAGAAACACAACTCATTTTGGTCATAGTAAAGCTAGGGGTATGAGCACAAAGGAAAAAAAAAAAGAAAAATCCAAACTCTAGAAACTTTACACAGCTTAACTGTTTTCTTGGAATTCAGCAGTATTCCACAAAACTTTTGTTCTATAAAGCATTATTTGTATCTGAGTTTAGCACATCATGCTTTACAAACTGACCATGTTTCACCTGCAGGGGATTTTTTCACATTGCTCATCTTGCAACAGAACAGGCATGACAATGAAACCATTAGGACACACATTTCTCTTCTGCCTTAACACTGTCCCCAAGTCCCAAGAAGAGGAGAAGCAAGTGAAGCCTGGAAGGCAGGAGCCAGGGGTAACAGGCTTGCAGTAATTATCTCAGTGGCACAGAAACAGGCACCTCAAGCACAGGTCTCCCCAGAGCTTGCAGTTAGGATTCCTTTATCTCTTGATTCTCTTATTGCCCAGCCAAAAGGCACCTCCCAGGCAGAGGATGTGTTTTGTCTCTCCACACTGGGTACAACACCAAACTGCTGCTGTCAGCTATGAACTGGCATTATCAGCAGCAAGATACTTCCTGAAACAACAATGGTGTTAACCAATATCAAAAAAAGCATAAGGTAACCTATTTCAATTTACTAGAACTGTTTTTAAAAAAACACTTGTCTGGACAATCAAGACCTTTGTCTACTGAAGAAAATAAGCTTATTTATGCATGTTGGTGCTAGTGTATAATCAGACACTGAGCTCCAGCTCAAAATTCTAACCTAAGCTGTTAGAACAACCAAAATGGCACAGCTGTGTTTGTAGCTTCAAACATTTTACCTTTGTTTTCTCAACACTTTCTACAACGAGATAATACATTAAGAATGATAGTATTTGAGTTTACATTCAGTGCTTTTAATTGTTTTACAGCTAGACACTTTTCCTTGACAAATCCAACCCCCAGAGAAGATGATGAGCACTACATTTCTCTCTGACAGCACACAACAATCAGTATGACAGGTATTGAAGAGATCTGCAACTTCCAGTTTCTGAATTATGGCAAAGTGTCACCAGATGGCAGCAGAAACCCATCCCTGCCTTCCAACTCCTCAAGGCTTGATGGAAAGATTGGAGCTCCACAGCCAGGATAACCACAGAATTTCACCAATTAGGTCAACATTGCAGATATCTTTTCTATTTGAGCCCAATATTTACCTTCTAAAGACGAACATTTTTTCCATTAAGTAGAATTAAAAATTTCAAAATCTCTCTATAAAATACAGTTCAATGCAGTCTGAAACAGACCACTAACATCAGAGGTTTGCAGTTGTTTTTGGTTTTTTAAGAGAGATAAACTTCTTTTTACAGACCCACACCAAAGCTATATATACATATATAAATATATATATATAGGCAATGACAAGGTAGCAAGAAAAGTAAAATATCAAGCTGAGGCTAAAAAGAGCTAGAATTTTCTTTAAAATCACCTGGGTTTTGGTCCCAGATGTACCATATACAATGCAACGTTTTATATTAACTCATCCCACATTTCTTTAAATGTGTATCAGTGATTTACACAGTGATGAACTATTACCTTTGTCACTGCTACATCACCAGGCTCCACTGATCCAATATTTTACTGAAAGAGGAGCCTGAACCACAATTGATATACAACAGTGGCTGCAAAAACCACGATGTACACAGAATAAATGTTAGATTTAAAGCCCATTGATCAGATAATATTCCAGGATCTAGCTGTCAGGAGAAAACAGACAACTGAAAGTAAGCAAAACTCTTAACTTCCTACTTCTTTCCAGAGCCATAATGTGACTGCCTGTGATTTGCACAGAACTGAGAATAAAACCTGCACCTTGCAAAACCTCCTTAGTGCCCACAATACTCTGGAACTGCTGAGGTACTTGTAACATTGCCTAATTTGTTCTTTCACTGGGACTTTTGTTCACTCTTCCCCCTAGAATTTCACAAGGAGCACAGTGCTAATGAATATGTGTTTGAAGGACAGACATGAGTCTGGAGAGCTCACAGGTTTCCTGTTAAGTTCCTAGTACCTCCAGTGATCTTTAAATATCTAGTCCAGAGTCAAGTTAACATATGCATCTAATTTACAACATTGTAGTACTTAAGGGACAGTCTGAAATTCCCATATAATTCTGTACAACATAGGAGAAACAGAAAGAGAAAAAATTAAACTGATGGCACCATTCCTTGCACTCACATAACATTATTGAACTGGAAAAGTCCCAGCAAATGTCACAGTCACAGCTTAATTCCTTTTCTAGACCTGTAAACCTGAAGTCTCACCTTTTCTTGTCACCTATTTAAAAACAGGGGCTAAAGGTTTGATACTGTTGTGTTTCAACTTTTCAACAGAAAAACACAGGCTAAGTTTTACTCACTCTGGTTATTTTCTCTGTTAGTCTGAGCTTCTACAGGAATAGACTGCAAAGCTGTCATAATCCTCTGAGCAATATTAGATAAAGGCACTTTAGAAATCTCACATCCTATGTACCGCTCCATTTCTAAGGTTAACCTAAACACAGAACACACAAATTATGAATTAATCAGGGCCATGAGTAATCCTCACTTATATTCTGTTGAAATTGAGGACAAAATATAGTGAACATGTTTAGCCATTCATTCTCAATGGAAAATTACATTTGCTCTCAGACATGCCTATCAGTACTGTATTTGAAATAAAAATATAATAATTTATAAAAACAAACTTCTTTGAAATAGTGTTTTAATACCCCAATTAAAAAATCAGCAGTCCTAAGTACAGTTAACTTGTACTGAAAGAAAATAAAATCTGACAAATAAAACAAGTATGTATGTCTGAGATACTTTTCCCCTCCCAGCATCTTTAAAGTAGTCTGTATCTAGCACATGGATACATTTACTGTCACTAGTGCTTGGATTTCATCAGGAAAGACATAGTTAACTTTCCAGTAATTGCCAAAATTAAGCCAACACAAGATTAAAGAAACAAGCAATACTATCACAATATACAGCCATTGGTTATGTGCTGTTTCAGAAAATATTTATCATAAAAGACCTCTACTTTTTTAAATTTTGTATAATTGATGCATCCAAATACTTCCATATATTAGTAACTTTAAAATAGCTACTATGGCTTGTTAATTTAAGGAACTGGTCAGTAACATTTATAGTCCCTACAAGCTTTGACCCCAGTTACTGTTGTTGTAACTGTTATCCTTTTCTGAACAGGAGCTGGTTTTGCAGCTGACCTGTCCATATTCTGTAATACCTACAAATGCTTGGCAGAATCCCTAGGTACACCACACTCTGGAGAATCACAAGTAACAGTGTCCACGCTGCTGACTTGTTGTTGTTTTACAGTTAGACCAGAAGAACGTGTAAAACTTGTCACAAACACAAGAGAAATATCCAACATTTTAAAAAATACTGCAAGGATCCAAGCTGTACAAATCGATCACTCTAGCAAAACCTGCTATTGCTCAATTACTCCTATACAAGTGGGGAGCTGGACTCCTGTTACTCTGATCTTCTCCCACTGGACCCAGTGCATGAACAGACTGTCAAACTTAACCATCAGCAAACAGCAGTCCCTCTGCCTACACGGAAATATTTTTCTTGGCTCAAGACCACAGGTACCTTGCAACTTTTAATACTTAAAAGTGCAAATATTTGCATCTAATTCAGAGGAACACCCATCACTCTGCATGAGCACTGGCTATATCCATCGAGTTCTAATTAGAAGCATGTGAAGGAAAGAGTGAGAGGTGCAAAGGCTTTCTTTTCCCTGACATTCCAGGAGTCACAAGTACAATCCTTCCCTGCACTCAACTCCTCCCAACTTCTATGCCTAAGAGCAACACTTCTTTCCTACAGAGGGTTAAAGTGCTCCTGCCTTCCCAAGCTGGGAAGCAGCAGTCCCAGCCCCAGGGGCAGATCAAAATGAGAACCCATCAGACTAAATACAAACAAGACACCATGCCTGAGAAAAGGCCTAGAAAAACTCACAAATATTAACCACACTGAACTGAATTGATAGAGTTTGGCATTTAATAATGTACACAAAGTATAGAGTTAAGCAGCATGAAATCCAGACATAAAGACACCCAACCAGTAAGTTAAAAAAATAACACATTTAAAAATAAGTTATAATCACATAGAAGTTAAAAGAGTGCCATCAAAACAGTTTTAAGACTACTGGTACTGAATTTAAACAAATATACTAACCTTCATCAAAATGTACAGTGCTTGAAAGCAAGCACAGCTGATCCCATCAAAATATAAAAGACTGGAAGTTATCATACTATAAAAGCCTATTTAGTTCCATTGGTATATTAGGAAGCTATATAAAAATTTGATAAACGGGCTAACAATGCACATGAAAGGACAAGTATGAAAGCATCAGCACTCTGAATTGAAATGCCTATCATTATAAATTATAAGGCAAACTCAGAAGTACAAAAGATAAATTTAAAATTCTTGTTCATTGACAAGCCACAATAAGTATAGACTGGTTTCAATGGAGAAGATAGGCCTTAAGTTAAATTAAGAGATATTGGAATGGTCTTGAAACAGATGGTCTTGGTAGTTAAAACAGATTCTGGTACATATTCCAACACATCTCTAACAAAACCAAGTCTTCTTAGAAGAACTGTAAGGGAAACAATCATGGAATATCTGCTGCCTTTGAGAATTCTCCTCTTCAGTATGAGCACATTACATCCTTGTTCCAAAATCTGGAATGCCTTCTCCACGTTCATTTTGCAGTTCAAAAGGTTCTTAGCATGCAGAAAGACTCAAGGGTTCACGTTCCTATTGAAGCTATGCTGTGTGCAGAAGAAATGAACACACAGGCCAGCAGAAGAGCAGCCTGAACACACTTCTTTCAAACAACCAACAATTACTTCATATCCAAGAGTTCTGACAAAACAGGGATTGAATTCAGGGGGCAGAAGAAGCCATAGAGCAGCACAATCTCAGCTGGTAACAGTGGCAGTAAGAGTCACTGCAGTGACAGGTAAGTGTCAGCCTTGACAAGCTAATGCTTATTATTCCATAAACTCAGACAGTTTACATTGACATTTTCCTTTCTTAAGAGTACGTTGCTGTTTAGATATTAAGAACTGCACTGGTTGTAAAATTCTCATCTTCCAGACCACTGGCTTTAGCCTGGGACTGCTGCTCAAGCCTCTCCACCATCTCTTTCAACTGCCCTTCATCTTTGAAAAAATACACATACAAGTCTCTTTCCATCTGAAGCAGCCTATTGGACTCTAAAAAGCTTCTCTTCGACTTCAGATCAGCAACCAGATCCTTAAGGAGATTATTTAGTTCATCTAAATCCAATTCCAGTTGGTGAAACTGCTCAGTAAGTTCCTAACAAAAAAATAAAAGACAAAATATTATTACTTTTCTATTATTAATATACCAGCTGAAGTAGAAATATGAAAGGTTTTTTGCTTTGGGAAGCCATTTGTTTGTAATCAAAGAATAATAAAAAAAAACAGAAACAAAGACAAAAAGGGATTCCATTCAATGTATATCATTTTTGAGCTCCATGTAACAGAACTCATATTGTATTATGCAAATGTAATTTCATTTAGTTGTTGACCAAATGAGTTAAGACCACAAGAATCTGAACCTGACCTAGAGACATGAGTGAATTACATTTTCTATCAATTACAAGTCTTCATTGCTAGTCAAATCTTAAAAGGGAACAAACAAACAGAAAAAAGCACAACAGAAAGCCAAATCAATTTTGCAATTAAATCATTAAATACCAGCTACAACTTTCCCAGCTGGCATTCCCGTAATAGTTCAGTATAAGCAGAGTAATCATCTACTTGCACATTATTCCCTTATTAAAGGAATTACTTTCCTTGAGAAACAGTAGCAGTAGAACAAGATGTCATATTTTAAGAAGTAACTTAAATCAATAGGAAGGTATTTTATTTAATAATGTGCAATCCCTAAATACATACTGTTCCAATTACAGTCTCATTTTTAAATAAAAACTGTTCTATATGCTGTAAATTCATTTGACAGATGAATGTTAAATATATTTGTATATAATTAACCAAGAAAGTATTATGTAACAGAAGATTTCCCTTGATGCATTTTTGAGGTATCTACAAGGACTTAAAAACCATAACAAGGTGCATTTAACAAATCCTGCTCCTATTTAAAAGATGTTCTAAGCATAATACCTGAGAGCTGTGTAGGAGGATTGTCCTACTACAGCTGTCCTTCAAAATTCTGGTATTTCTATTTTGTCCAAATGACCCAGCCATGGCCAGGCTTTTAAGGGGCCAAACCATACTACTGGGGTCTTACAGGTAACAGGGCAGAGAGCCCATATGAAACAAAGAGCAACTTAAATGAGTTTTCCAGTGACACCCTACCCAGACAAAGGATCCCCCACACCACAGACTTACAGGAATACAGGACTGCACATGCCTTTGAAAGAAATTCAGATAGATCCAACTGTTTGCTCAGAAACCAAAAAATTATTACCTGCCAGCATTTATAAAAACCCAACATTAGCCAAGAACAATGTAAATGTTCAGCATCCATCATCATTATGTTACTACATTTGTTGCTAATAAGTGGGGACAGTTTTAATGTCTAGAGCCTTCACACTATCCTTTTATCAGTAAAAGAACATGACAAACAATGCAGTCATTTGAAAGCAATCATTAAGGGCTCACTGGACTGCGGAGCTGGATCCGATTTGTTCCACAATAGAGAGCACCACGAAGGGCATCCACCTGCCCCTCTAGGCTGGACAAGAGGAGACACTGCTCCTGAGCAGATGCTGCCAGCTCATCTTCCACTGAGGCACAGTCCTGCTTTAACTTCTGAGCCATCTGCTCCAGGCTCTTGTATGTCTTAAACAATTGTTGTTTTTTACTTCCTCCTTCCAGGAGCTGATACAGCCTGTAACAAGCGAAGTTAGAAGTTAGGAAAGTTAAAATATTTGTGTGTCTATCATCATTAGTTAAGGGAACATGTTTGTGTTGAGAAGTCAGAGGATGAGTAAGGTAAGTTCTGCTGAGGGCACTTTTACAACACTACTTTGTCTCCCATGGATTTCAGGATTCCATCTATACATAGCAGTGATTAATAGGAATCCAAATATTTCAATATGAAATTAGCAGCAATGAAATATTAAAGTAACAGTTAGTAAGTACATCATGAATGCAAATAGAAGTTGACAGTGTGCTTTTGCCAACTATTTCCTGACACTTCAAGAGCAAAATAAGATGTTTTTTTTTAAGTGCTGAATGAAAGCAGACTTCAACAGCCAATGAGAAATAAGAACCATCTTTGTAACATTTTCAAGCTTACTGAAGTATTTCCTGTTTTCTATCTCTCTATGAAGAGACTGCTAAGAAATTCTCTAATTAGTTACAAGTCATGCAAAAGACAGCATTGCACACTACAGCAAAGTGCACCCTTAACTGTATCAGGAATGGGCTCAGTAAGATTACAGACAACTTGACATAGTCCAAATGTTACTACCACCCCTGCATAACAAAATCTCCAGGAGCTAATCCCTGATATAAAATCAGACTGGCTTTATTAAGAGGAGCTATATTTCAGAAGTAACTGAATGTCTTTCAAGTGTCTTCTGTTTACAAAGCCTATAAGGTTTTTAAATCTTTCAACTTAACTGCTCTTTATCTAAAAAAAAAAAAAAGTAGCCAGAAATATTCAGTGATTTGGAGACTTTATAATAAAGCTGAACAAAAATGTAACAAGCTGACACAAACACACAATAGGAGTAAAATTAATGCTGCCTAATTCTTGCAGTTATTCACTGTGCCTAACCATATTCAGCTATCACTTATCAATTATTGAAAAAAACCACACTTAAAGCATCATTCTAAAGAAGGAGGAAAAGTCTGACAGTAACACACCTATAATTACACAATATATCACATCAAAAGGTTTATTAGTCTTGATAGAGGAGCAGCACAGCGCACATCCTTAACTGTATCACCTGAACTTTAAGGAGACTTAATGATTTTGATGGTGAAAAACCAGACTCCTACATGGGTACCAGGACACTCAAAGCCGATGGCAAATCAAGCAAAAACGAGCTGAACACGTCACAGTCCGAAGGAGTCATTCCTCTCTCCTACCACACGGGGGGTTCTTGCCGGCCGTGCACACAGCCTGGGAAATCACTGCTGTTAACATCTACACCTCTAGAGTATCAGGAGGTGCTAGATAAGACAGGCTTGGGGTTAAACATTCTTCATGTTATGGATATTAATTAGGAATCCTTCAGCAATATTAAAAAGACTGATAATTGAAAGGTTTTTCCTCAGGCAAACCTGCAAAGAATTTCAAAGGACACGCAAGAAACAAGTTTCACATGTTGAAAGCTTCAGTTCTTGAAAAATTCAAAATTCTAATTAGCTACAGCAAGTAAGTAAGAACTTGGCAGCAGGCAAGGCTCCCCTTGCCTGAGCCTTCATGTCCCCAGTATTATTTCAAAGAAAGCCCAACAGTGACTCTAACACTTACCTGCAAGCTAAGCCATCCTCTGGGCCAATAGTGCTCCTTGGCTTTGCCTGCTCACTTTGCTCAGCTATCGCCTGTAGTCTCTGCTCTAACTCATCAGTGCTTTGTTTCAGAGATTCTACCAAATTCTCAAGCTGGCAGCTGAACTCCTGGTGTTTCTTCATCTCCAGTTCACAAGCCAGCTGAATAAGTTCAAATGATGTTTTCTGTCTTATCAAATGCCTGCCTATTTTATCTTGAATTGCAGCATAACAGTCCTGCCGAGCAATTTGGTGATCCAAGTATTCTTTCACCACTGGTGCAGTCAAAAGTTGTGCTTTCTTCTTAAGAAGGGGAAGCAGCTCTTCATTATTTATTCGAGCTATATCTTCTTTAATTGCTGAAATTTCAGCACTTAAACTAGATATTTTAGCATCAAAGTTTTCCTGTTGTCCAATATCCTGCATAAAACAAAATATTTGTGAATTTCTTCATGGTTCCTGCCAAGCCACATCCCAAACATTTCTTCAGTTCATATAAGATTCATGTATTTATGTTACATTTAGCTACAAAATTAAATGATAACTCCACAGTAGTTTTACAGAATTTTACAAAATAATGCAAATACAGATGAACAAAGTAGATAACAAATATATTTCAGTAAAAAGTAATTTCATTCTATCACAGGGTCAGGAAACAGTTTATTGTGTTAAAAATAAAAGAGCTGCATTTTACCTAGCACCTGTTTCAAGCATGCCTAACTGAAATCTCACAAGCAAACATAATTTTTTATACTCAGTCAGATATCAACACTGCTGGCAGAATCAATCTTTTCCAAATTACCCTAATCAATCAAGTCCTATATACTAGTCATCCATAAATGAAAATATACAAACTGACGTGATGCCTCAAGTTATTCCATGTCTGGCATAAGCAAATACCTTTCCTTTCATTATGATTTCTTCACAAATTCCACTAACCACATCTGCCTGTCACTCACTTGTTGAAAGACTTCTGGGGCTTTAACTCTCAGATTCATTTATTTGGTACAAATACTTGAGTTGTCAGAGTGAATGAACTAAAACTTTTTAAGCTTATGCTGTGCAATATAAACAGGAATGCATTTATCACATTGGCTCCCTGATACCACAAAACTGCAACCAAAGCTAAGATTCTGTTTACTGTACAAAGAGCCAGGTCTAATTTGAAAATTCAAAGTTAAACTAAACTAGAAAGGTACTATAAATTCTAGGATTTTAAAGGTAGTAATGCTGAAAAAATAGAATTAAAGGTACTCTACCACACTGAAGAACTTCTAACTATGGAAATTGAAGATATTTCACAAGAGCAGTTTTGTGAGCAAGACTAAAACTTCATCCAAGTGCAATTTCACACATAAAAACAACTGAAATAACAGTCACTCAGCAATTCCTTTCACTAGGTCCAGTGGAACTTGCCTGTCTGTTTCAAACTCCAGCACCTTCCATCACCTTTTTACCTTACCTTGTCCAAGGAGTGCAGCAGGCTCTCTGCACACTTGATAGCTGAACTGATGCCTTCCTCTTCAGCCTGCAGCTGAATTAGCTGGTTCTGACCACAGATATACGATGCCTGGAGCCTGGCTATCTCTTGCCTCTCTTCACACATATCATTAGCCTCATCAAAAGGGACTTGCTTGATTAAATCTTCAAGCTGAAAGATGTCTTCATGCGACTTTTCAGCACATTTAGGCATACCTTCATAAAAAAGCTTTTTTAAGTGTGATGTAAGTGCTGCAGTGTTTTGTTCTTCCACAGACAAATATCTGTCCAAAGAAATTTGTGAAAAAAACAGTGGATGTGCATCTGACCCTTGTTGTGAATCTGAAGCAGTGAAGAAAGAGGCAAATTCCTTCACTGCAGCTATAAGAGACTGCAGTTCATTGTCAATCTTATTATTTGCTGCAGTAAACACTTCCAGTCCTTCCTTCCTTTCCTTCCGTGCTTCTTCCTCTCTGCTCTGGAACGTTTGTAACAAGTGGCTGTTTGTAGCAACCAACAGCTGGAGCTTATTATGCCGATGAATTTGAAGGTTTTTTAACTTCTGAAGAGTCTGAAGTTCATCCTCCAATTTCTTCACTTCTTCCTCATCTTCCTCTTGGCTACTGCTTGTTGAACCTGTGGGCTCCAAGGTTTTAAGGACATCATCCAGTGCATTTCCTTCCAAAACAGCCTTACCATGCTGGAGGAGATTATCAAAATCTTGCAGTTCTTCTTCAGGTACCACGTGCTGCCCATTTATGTTTCCACAAAACCATTCCAAAAATGATTTGTCTTCTGAAGACTCAAACATCCAGTCAAAATCTTCTCCATTAAGCTCATCAGCCTTTGGATATCCAATTTTTTTAAGAGTTTCCACAAAATCCTTTCCACAGCTCATGATGGAAATATTTTTGTAAGCAGAAAAGATCCAAACACATGAAAAAATCTGAGGTATTATTCCAGCTTTAATTTTTTTGTCATTTAAAATGGATATTCAGTATTTAATAAAATGAGTCTGTACAGGAAAAAGGAAGTGTCAGATCACAAAAAAAAACAAAAATCAAACAAAAAAAACCCCTGAAGGCTGTTTTGGATTAAAGTGGCTATTCAAAGACTTGACATCAATTTTAATTTCAGATATCTTAATATATTTTGTTGGTTAAATCAGGACATATTTTTGTATCAATTACATCCCAGATCATTGCAAGCACCTATGTTTTTCCTTAATTCACATAAACTTATTATGGAAACAGTATAGTATCATTAATTTAAATGCAACAGGTGTTAATACTGAGCAATTCATTGGCCTGCAAAAGTGATTTTACTTACATGGTTTTCTGCATATTCATTTAAAAAACCACCCACAATTATTTTAAATCTTCTAAAATGATCAGGGTTTTCAGTTTGTTCTAAAAACAAAACTACAGTGATGTTGCACAGCATTTCAATATCTTGGCTATAAGGGTTTTTTTTCCCCAACAGCAAGCAGAATCTTGTCTTCTAAACCTTTTCCTCTGAAAATGGAACAAGAAGTGCTTTAACATATAATACCTCAACATAAAACTGCAGATTTTTTTATCAATTATAAAAAATTTAAATTAAAATAAATGTAAAAATACCCTTGTGAAACGGTCACAACTTACATGAAAAGGGCGTTTGCTGCTTTTCTGTTTCTTAGCAGACAAATAATCAGCTTTGGGATCCTAAAGTGTGTGCAACAGACAGCAAAGAATATAGGATAAGTTATCAACAGTCAGGAGGCCTTGCCTGCAATACTCTAGTAACACTAAGGGACTTTTTTTAGTTTGATACTACCTAATACTTTGTTCCTAAAACATACATTCCCCCTGAGAAGCCCACTCTGCCAGCCTGGAGAGCTGAACAAGTAAAGCCATTCCTCTAAAGCTCCCCATGTGTCTGACTTAGCTCAGACACTGCAGATGCCACAGAACGTTGTGCGAGTCCCGTGTCACAGGGCAGCGCCCCAAGCGTCCTCTGCCCAACGTGCTTAAAACGGCTGCCCTCAAAATACATAAATATGGGCGCCAAGAGGACGCTGCCACACTCTTTTCAGTGGAGCCCACTGACAAGGGGTAATGGCTATAAACTAAAACACCAGGAGTTTGACTTTAGCACGAGTTCGAACTTTACGCTGAGGGTGGCAGGGCACTGGAACAGGCTGCCCGGAGAGGACGTGAAATCCCCCTCCGGAGACATTCCAAAACAACGTGGACGCGTTCCTGGGTAACCCGCTCCAGGTGACCCTGCAGCAGGGCTGGACTGGATGGTCTCCAAAGGTCCCTTCCAACCTTACTGATTCTGTGATTCTGTGAAATAATGGGCCCCCACACAGCCCTGTGGGCGGCACGCTGGGCCACCGCGGCACTGCCACTGCCATCAAACACCACAAACAACAGCTCGGCACCCTGAGGGAGCCCCCGCGATGCCCGGCCCCGTGCGGGCCGCACAAGTGGAGCCCCCAGGGACTACGTCCCGCCCCGGGGCAGCCGCAGCCTCCGGCCACACAGGGACCCCGGCCGGGAGGAGAGGTCGGAGGGGAGTGGGGGCGCGGTAGCGGCGGCTGATCCCGCCCCGCCGGCAGCGAGTCCCGAGCCCGCAGCACCGCTCCATACTCACCCCAGAGCTCTGCTCCGCCGCAGCGGCGGCTCGAGGGGAGGGGAGCGAGGCGAGAAATGGCGGGAAGGCTGAAGGGAGCCTCAGGGAGAGCTGAGGGAAAGAAGCGGAAAGGCGGAAGGGAGGCTACGGGAGGATTGGAAAGAAGCTCAGAGAGGGTGAGGGGCGGCGGCGGGAAGGCTGAGGGGATGTTCAGGGAAGGTTCAGGGAAGGCTGAGGGGAGGTTCACGGAAGCGCCCGCAGCTCGAACCGCCCGCCGCGCGCGCGGCGTCCCCGCCCCTCTCCCTCCACCGCGCTTGCGCGCGGGCCCGCTCCGCCCACGGGGCCTCCCGCGCACGCGCGCAGCTTTCCGCCTCGCGCGCGGCCCGCTGACCGGTGACGTCATGTGGGCGGGGCTCCAACGGCCGGGCCGCCCTTCCCCTCAGGACGCTCGGCTGGGGCGGGATCACTTGGTCCGGTCCCTCAGCTGCCCTCGGGTCTTCAGCCGCCCTCGGGCCCGTCCCTTCCGCTCTCCGTGGCCCTTGCTCGCTGTTTTCCCTTCCCAGCACACGGGAAGGGAAGGATGGGGCAGACCTGAGCGCAATTGATGTCGTCCAGCCTTGACCGCTGTGCCCTTCAGCTTCCTTTGAAGCCCAGACATGGCTAGCGGCGGGCGCTTCAATATCCGTACCCAGCGTTGCTGGTTTTCATCCCTGCTTAGTCTTTTCAGTCATTCATGGGCTCAAGGTCCCTGGATTTGCCTGGTGCCTTTTTGAACATGCTCATACATAACTTCACAAGGCAACATCCCAGAACATCATTAAGTGCTCCTTGAAAAGGCTCTTTCCTAATTGTTTTATAGCTCTCTCTAAAACCCATCAAATGATCCTGGTACTTGCATTTCAGGATTTGGTCACTGCCACTTCTGCATGTACCTTACCCGTGATATTCATGGCAATTTACAAACCCCCAGAGCATTTCCCTTTAGCTTTTTCCTCTCCAGTTTGGAGAGTCCCAAAATTTGGCCTCTGTAGAGGCAGTGCTTCATTTCCTGCATTGTTCCAGTGCTCCATTCCCTGCATTGTTCCAGTGCTCCATTCCCCTCATTGTCCCCAGCAGCTTCGTCTGAACCTTTCACAGCATCGCTGTGCCTCGCTCAGGATGCTGAGACCAGAGTCCTCAGGGCATGGGTGTATCAAGGTTTCCTATGGAATCCTCATTTCCAGTGCTTTCCTTACAAAGCTCCCTGGTTTTTTCCTGGCTTTTTGGCTGCTGCTGCCCATGAAGTTACCAGAACGCTCTGGCCACAGATTGCAGCACCTCTGCATTGCAAAGGCTGGCTCTCAAACGAGCGTCATGTAAACTTGTCACTAATGCTCTGAGCATCCTTTATCAGCCACTCCTCAAGTTTAGCTGTCTTCACTTCCTCTTTACATTTCTCATGCCACGTTTTTCTGGGCTTCCCCATGTGCCTTGCAACAGCCTCCCTAAAGTTCTCATTGAGTCACACAAGGGGGGAGGAGGTTTACGCCATGTTTTTTTATTTATGTCAGACATTTTACCTTGGCTTCTAGAACTGTATTTTTAAGCCTTATAGATGTTTGCAGGCTCCTTGGTTTGGAACTGCTCATTTAGGGTTTTTTTGGCATTTTTCCCCATTTTTGCATAAGTCATTTTCTTAAAATTGACTATCTGTTTGCTTTATTTGTCTTGCATTCATCTTAGTGTTAAGTTTAATTATATTGTGGTTGCTACTATTGAGCAGCTCACCCACTAATAGCTCTTGAATTAGATCCTCTGCACTGCTGAAGACTAAATTCAGAATGGCATTTCTTTTTGTTGTGGTTCATAGGGCCAGTTATTCTAAAAAGAAATAATTTCTTGTATCCAGAAATGTTATCTCTACATTTCACCCTGCTGAAGCATTGACCCAGCCCATATGTAGGTGGTTGAGCCCTCCCACTACTTGTCCTAAATGTCCAGCTTCTCTAATCTCACTTAATGCAATTGTTGAAATGAACCAACACAGGGAAATGAGCAATCTTGCAGCTTAGCACAGCTAAGGCAAGTTCACGTTAGGCTTTTTTGATCAAATTCAGCACCTGTATCACTTGCAAAGTGCAGAATGTTGGTTTCTGGTATAATGTGGTCTGTGCAAGACCTTTTTAGACTAAACCCTGACCTGGCAGTGAGTTCTCATGGGCAAAAAGAGCTGTAGTGTTGAATTCCTCCCCATCAGATTACAGTCTGATCTGCAGCTGCAACTTAGGCTGGCTGAATTTTTAAATCATCGTGCAGATAGAGTGCATTGTGTCTGTCCAACAGGGAAGGAACAAAAGCATTCACCAGCTTATTTCATAATGCCCTGCTGTTTCAGTTCAGTCAGTTACTTGCACCAAAATGAACTTCTCCTACAGTGGTATTTTGCAGACTTGTGCTTCACAGTGTTGTGGTTTGGGGTTTTGGTTTGTTTTTTTTTTATAAATATCAGTGTAACTCATGTAAAAAAATGCCTGCACAAAAGCAAATTTTAAACACCTAGAAAAATTCCTAAAATCCTGCTGTCCAAAGGCAGCTCTGCCAATGAAGTCCACAAATACATCTGATTAAAGTTTGTCTGTCTTTTGTCTGTCAAATTGTCTGCCTGGATTGCTGCAACTGATGCCTTCAGTTCCCTGTGTGGCTGCTTCCTCTCCCTCTTTCCAGACTCACACAGCTACGATGTCCCCCCTCCTTTGTGGCCTTTCCCAAACCTATGTCCCCATCTGTTCACCTGGGGAAGCAGCACTCCATCTCATTCTGGAGCAGGTTTGGAGCTACATCCGTGCTGGCCAGTGGCCACCTCTTGAAAACAGGGAAGAGCTCAATTTGGCCATGTTCAATGCAGGAAATCATTTATTTTTCTTTCTACCCAGACATGGAATTTCCATGAAAGTTTTCATCATGGATTATTAATTGCAGGCTCCATTCTATCTCTGCTTTGTCAAATTTGGTGAAAATTAGCCAGAAGGTTCAGAAGTTATCAAGAAAAGGAGGAAGGGAACAGATGGACGAAAGAGGAGTTGACAGACAGCATGATCTCATAATCCCCGCTGGCATAGGAATTCAGGCTAGAATTGAAATATTTCAGGTCAGAACACTGTGCACTTAAAATTCTCATTTTGAAAGAACAAGCCTCTGAAGAGAAACAAATTTTCATCTGTTAGACCATCCATCAGCTCTTAGGGCAGAGATTAAACAACAGCCTTCTACAAATATATCATCAAAATTTCTAACAACCCCTTTCCCCACCCAACCTCAGACCCGTGTCCTTCAGCATTTGCTTTTGCAGCTCCTTTTGGGTCAAGATTGTTTTCCTCTGATTCATCTTTTTTTTTTTTGGTTGTGTTCAGTCAAAACATAATTAAGGCTTACCTTACCCTTTTTTTCCATTCTAGGAGCAGTTGTTTTGCATCTGTTTCCTAGAACTGGAGAGGCTGCTTAGATAGCATATTGCCTTTACAAGCCATTTTATGGTGAATTCCAGCAGATTAAGGCATAAACATTTCTGGAAAGATGTCTGCAAGCTCTGCAGTATTCCATCCTTACCATGTTCTGTTTGTTCCACTGCAAAATATGACATCATTGTGCCTGACACCTCAGAGAGGAGCTCTCGGCTCCCCATCGTCTGAGGCTGTCACAGCAGCCGAGGAGTGCAGTGCCACCACACAGGCATTGCACTAAACCCTCCCACCGGGATACATCTGTCAGATGAAAAACTCAACCTCTTTGCTTGTTACTGCTTTAGGGGGTTGTTTTGGTTGTGGTTTGGTTTTGGGGGGAAAAAAAATCAACACAGAGGAGGCAAGGAATTAGGATTTTAGCTGGTGAACTGCAACTGTACAGCATTTTGATTTTGCATCACACTGCACATCTGCTCACAGCAGCAGGATTGCAAAGGTCCCTGCTGCAGATTGTTGGAACAACAATTATTCTTTGGAAACACCCTGTCCTAAAATGTAATTCATTGCTTTAAGCAAAATTGTATTCTTGATTAGGCACAACTTTAAAGTGCCACGTGAACTTTTATTACAACAAAGTCAGAAGACAAGAATTTGGCACCAGCTTGCTTTCTTTGCCAAGTGCATGGATCTTCTCTCCAGAGGAATGGTAGATTTCATTCTGAGACCTTGTATTCCCAGAAAAGCAGGTCAGAGTGATTAGTTTCCTTCAGCTTTGTTGGATTCAGTACTTTAAATACACAAGAAGCTCCTACACGTTCAGGCTAGCACTCCTAATGTGTTTAAACATATAGTGCACAAAGGGATATGTTCTTTTTCCTAGAAAATTGTTTGTTTACTCTCCTGAACCTGTTTTGAATGAAAACCCTAATTTTCATCCTGATAGGCAAGGCAAGCCTCTGAATGTTAAGTATTAAATTTGAAACATCCATTATTAGCAAAATGAGGAAACTTATTTTTCTTTTAAACAAATGGTATGATATGACAAATATCATAAACAGACCTGTACAGATCATAAACTGTACAGGATTTACAAAAATAGTGCCACCACATTTATAATATTTTTTTTTTTTACCCAGTGCAATTCTTGTGCTGAGGAAACTGGTGCTGACACAAAGTACAGCACTGCTAAAATCTTATTACAGCTATTTTTTTCTGTTGGAGATTAATTTATAAAAAGTTATTAAGTGCTAGATTGTATTTTATATTTGTTTTGTGATAATGTTAATTGCAAAGAAAACTGTGATAAAAAAATTAGTTTACTATGCTTCGCACATGAGCATCTTACTGATTCAGCAGCTCAGCTTATTCAAATCAAATATAAACGTATCAACTAGCTACTGGCCATGATTTCAATGTAAAACTACTATTTCTGTATTTTTAAGGTACCACTGTATTTAGTACCAACATGCATGACAAACTGAAACAAACCAGTGGATGTCACACACTGCAGCTGAGAGAAAACAATGTAATCTACAGAAGGGTTTCAGCTCCGTCCTTTCTCTCATCTCTCATCAGTTAAAATGCTTGTTTTTGTCTGGCTGCACATCACTTGTGATGTGACTTTCATATTTGATAAAATAAACATGCAGAACTTGTAGGCTGTCTCTTAATGCTTTTTTCCCTGTCTTGCACTGAGCTGAAATTATTTCAAGTATAATTACTTAGAACAGACACTAATGCATTTCAATTTGCACTTTGCAAACAGGTTAGTTTGTCTTCAGAAATGTAATAGTGGAAATTTATACAGCACCCATGGTTAGAGACAAATAAGATTAATGACTGTTGGGGTTTCAATGGGCCAGTGTGTGTAAAAGAAGTCTAAGTGGCACCCCAATCTTCATACCATGCTATTAATTCAAATTGCTAAAACTCAGTGAGCCCCTTACGAAATAGCTGACATGAAATAAGCTGACATGTAAAGATTTGCAGTATGTAAAGAACTGTGAAGAGAAGAAACACAATGCACAAAAAACAAGTGATGAAAGTTTAAAAAAAAACCTGAGTAACACAACAAAAAGGTATAAAAATTTGTATTTATATAATGACGAGATAATGATACAACACAATACTCCGTGTGCTACAGAACGTAGCAAGCGCCATGTACGTGTGTACAAATGAATCTGTATAGTACAGTCAAATGCATCTCACAGACTATGAACCATTCCTTTGGCTCTGGGACCCAGAGGCTCTGGCACAGAACCCCCCCACTAACACCTTTAGGTGACAATTGTACCACTAAGCAGCAGAAGGCTCTCACTCAGTGCTTCACCTGCACCAAAATTTCATCTTAAACATCCCTCCTGCACAGACCCTTCCAATGCCATAAATCCTGTGGAACCACAGTTTATGCCTCTCGTGCAAAATGAAAGAAAGGAATTGTGAACTTGGGGCACCTTCACTCTGCTTTGCCAAGAGTCAAGCCTCTGGCTGGCCATGCCTCCCCAGGAATCCTTTCCTGGGCTTATTTACAATACTTCAGGCAGAGAGAACAGCCAAGGTGACCAAATGGTCTTTTCTGTTTCATATACCCCCTGAATTTTAATTCTGGGTAGCTACAGAACACGCTTGGATGTTTTCTTTACAGCTACCAATTAACAACAGTGCATTTAGACAGTCACTTAAGCAAATTGGTTCATTTCATTGCTGGCAAAGTTAATTTCTGATGTGTTTGCCC
The DNA here is from genome assembly GCF_023055355.1 of Agelaius tricolor. Taxonomy (NCBI): domain Eukaryota; kingdom Metazoa; phylum Chordata; class Aves; order Passeriformes; family Icteridae; genus Agelaius; species Agelaius tricolor. The sequence goes on from NW_027269284.1 coordinate 6,440,154, forward strand.
CGTTAGTATTTGTAGGGAGTACAGCTCTTCCTTAAAGGGTTCCTAAAGGGTCTCAATTATTCTTCCATCAATTTTGGAAAGTGTAAGTTAATGGATTAAATATCAGCACTGTTACTGGCTCATACCACACACAACCGATGGCCTCTACCATTTAAAAACAAATTTAACAGATTTATGAAAGAGTAATTTGTTTTGAAGACATTCCTTTATCAGCAGCATCATAAAATTAAATGTATAAAATTAATATTACTTAATTAAAAGCTGTGATGATGTGGTTCTTTTCAAAAATGTGTTTCTTTCCACATGGCTGATCCGCAAGGATGAAAAATTTCACCACTAATTACCAGTCTGCCAAAAAGTTATAAAAATGGTGAAATAATCACTTGTTCAGGAGGAGAGATTGCTGTAAGTACCTCCAGGAAAAGCAGAAGTACCCACCCAGAGCAGGTTTGCAGGCAGAGCCCACACTTGTAACTTCACCTCTTTCTGTTGCCCAATTCTCCTCTTTTGGTATTTTAAGTTCACCCACTGAAATGGGTTATGCAAAGTGCACAGTCAGGTGCTCAGAAAACCAGTATTTGTCACTGTAACTTATTTGTAGACCAACAAGTAACTTTTTTCCTATGTCTATAATTATATGCATGTGGTATAGTTGAACCTATACTCATCCATGTCAAAAATATAACACCATTGAAGTCAGTCTTAATTCTGTAACTTAGAACAAGTTAGATGTGTTAGATTTTATGTCGTTTTTTTCAACTCCAAATCTTATACTAAGAAATTAGGATTGAAACTCATCTATAAACAGCACATGGAAAACTGTCATTCTCATGGATTTTTGGGAGGCTTTTTTATTTCTGTTTTAACCTGCTAAAACTCACTCTGAACCAAGTTTGTTCTTTGCAGAAGACAATACAGGGTCCAGTCTCTGGTTAATAATGTGTTGCAGAGCTTCTACTGCCAAACCTGCTCTATTCAGAAGATAAATAAATCAGCTGCAATGGGCCTGGCACGGTACAAGCTGGGCAGGGAGAGGATGGATGCGAAGGAGGATTCATCCTCTGAATTGCAGCAGAGAATATGCAGAAAGAACTAACAATTTTAGGCTGGTTTTTTTTGTGCCTCCCTGTGGTGATGCCAGAGTGCAGGCAGGGCGCTGGGGAAGCACTAATCCAGGAGCAGTGCAGAGGCGTGCATCCTCTGACACCTGCGTGCTGCGAGGGAAAGCCCTTCCCTTCTTCTCCCCCAGGAAACGGGCCAAACCTCTGCGTCTCCAGAAAAAGAACTTTGCGATGACTTCATCTCTCCAGAGCCCCTTCCACAGAGAAAACGACCTAGCAGCCCTGTAATCTTGTCCCTACTCCTTTTCCAGTGTGGTAACTGCAGAGGAAATGGATGAACTGAGCAGCAGCACCTCCTCGCCTGCTAAAAGCGCGTCACGATAACACGACAGAGCTGCCAAGGTGGGGGCAGGATTTCATCTTGCAGCAAAGTTTGCTTTTTGCAGCCCCACCGTGGGCACAGGTACACTTGTGCACACGCACGGGGCACACACACAAGTGCCCAGCTGAGAAAAAATAATAAAAATAACGCTGCATCCCCGGTGCTGTGGCCACAGGCAGTGCTGCACTGGCTGCTCAGCAGCAGAACCTAAAGAATGTCAGAGCCCCGACTGTCCCCACTGACTGCAGCTCTGCTGGGGGAACAGGCCAGCCCAAACCTGACCCTAGGATCTGCTGTGCCCCTGCCTCTAACGGGGCTGCTGCTGTCCGGGGGCTGTGCCTGAAAATTCCACCTTAAATTGGGCTGTGCTCGAGGGAGAATGACACAGGCAGTATGGTGTCATTTTTCTTTACCAGCGTTAATAGCTCCCAGCTGTAACAACTGAAAAAGTAAAAACAAATAAACCCTTTTTATTTCCACTCAAGATTATTCGAGTAATTTTTATTGAAAATATAAGATCTACAAAGCCATGGATACCCAGCGTGGAAGAACTCATTAAGTTAGCACATTCATCTTTAAAAGGAAAATTTCAGGTTGACCTAAGGTACAATAATGTTCAATTTAAAGTCTCGTTTTTCCTTCTGTAAGTTTCAAATCTCTTTTCATTAGGAGGTTCTGTGCAAGAGCTGCTTGTCATGAAAGGAAACACTTTACAATCCATGAATGTGTTCATTATATAATAAATGAACAGCAACAATATACTAGCCTCTTTTTTTTTTTTCCTGTTAACAGTCGTGTGTTAAAGTAAACTCTTATTTTTTTTTCCATGATTTGGAAATTAGTTACATATGCACCAAAGGAGCTAGTAATTTCTGCTGCTTGTCAGCTACACACAATGAGTATATTGCTGTGTGCTTTCCCCAACAATGAGGATTTTAGTAATATGCAAGGTGTATAGAATGTAATACCAAAACCTGCATCACAGAAAAGGTTAATTGTTTTCTTATTCAGCTGCCAGAGTTGATAACCTTAGGCCCCTACCCAGAGCCAAAGTAGGGGTGGCCATCCATTAGGTTATGTAAATTAAATGTATATGTTTCCTTGTTGGCAAGTTCCAAGCAGTAAGCGAGAGTGCAAACAAGGATCTGTAAGCTGCCACAAAATGTATTCATATTTCTACTCCGTGTTGTAAGAGCCAAAGGGAGGACACGTATGTCAGATGTTGAAAGAACAACTGAACCTTTGCTTTTGATCATTATGGTCAGTCTGTCATGAGGTCTTGTATCTGAATGCTAAAAATGGCACCACACTTGGACATCCCATAGCCTTACACAGTACGTTTGTGTTTCCCAAGCCACTGAGCGCTGGTCTCACAGAGACCCTGACTTTATAAGCTAACAAAAAATAGATTTGGGTGCTGAAGAATCCAAGGGAGGGCTCATACAAAGACAATTAACCCTCGCACCAAAACCTAATTTCATGATTTTACTTAAAGCCACACTGAATCAGTTGTGAGAGGGTGAAGATATAAATACACCTCTCTGCTTCATCCGTAAGAAGGTGGACAACTGACCATTTGAACAGAGGGTCTTGAAACAAAGCTTAGTTGTCCTTTAAACAATGAGAAGGAGAGGCATACATAAATGGTCACCAAGGCACAATATGACAAAGGTGAAGAGTCCCTGAGACTCTGGTCTGGGTCTGTACCATTCCCCTCCTTATACAAGTAAATGAGAACATTTAGGAAAATATAATACAAAATCTCTTACAGGAAATATAGACTACACTTGCTAAAATCACTTCCCTAAAAGTGTTTATAGCTTTTTTCTTTTTTTTTTTTTTTTTCAATTTTTTTCTTTTTTTTTCTTCTTTTTTTTTTCATTTTTTTTAAAAGACCTTCTTTAAACAGATAATGCAAAGACTGGTCCATTTTTTTCTTACCCGGCAAGCCAAGCTCTAATGACTTCACTAAGCAGAAGTTGTATTAAAATACATCTTCATAGTATTGCTACAATTTGGGTAAATATGTTCTGAACAGCTTGATGAGTACTAAATAAACTTTGCTGTTTTACAGCATACATTTTAATTTTTTTGCACTTTTTTAAGAATAGAAAATGCAATTATAGTGTGCAAAAGAAAAAAAATTAATTATCTTCTAGCTGAATACTGTAATTTTAAGCCATGCCTTCCATAAGAATGTATTGACATGTGTAAATAGAAGAGAAGAAAAAAAATACAAGCAAACAGAGATTTCATTTCCTTGCAAGGAAAGATTAACTATCACAAACTGGATCACTTGAGTTCTGTATTCTTCAGAGAAAGAAATGAAAACAACAACCCATAAAACCACTGAAATGCTTCAAATGTCATCCATTCCACAGTAACAGGTTAAAACTGCCATGTTGCTTTCTACTGCTCCCGTTAACATGGATAGAATGATTTGCTGCTGGTTGGATATTGAATACAAAAAGCAAAAGAAAGTTGAGATCATCCCACATGAAGTCATTATTAGAGCTGGCTTTTCCCCCATTTTGAAGTACAGTAGTGACTTGTAAATATGACCTTTTCTAAAGATCATTTGAGATTTGAAGATTTATCTGCCTGCTTCACCCAAACAACAACTGCTGAAAGAATTTACTCTATGGAGCCCACTATACAGCATTCAAAATGTTTTGGGTTTGGGGTTTTTTTCATGAAAAAATACCACAAAAAGTAGTTTTAGGTTTTTGTATCTCTGAATCACTAACACATTGTAGATTTCATTTATTCTTCCATGTTTGAAAATGGTTTCTGCAAAATCAAAATAAACTGTCAAACTCCCTTACGCCATGCTTCCAACAGTTTGAATTTAATACTTCTTGAATGGAACGACATAATTTATTTCCTTTAATTTGCAGGATGGCTACATCAAGCTAGCTTTAAGTCACAACTGTACCTAACCACAGTTCTCTGCAGCAAACCCATGATTTACAATATCTAATATTGTGGTTACAGTGCAGGGAACCGTGGGTAAGAAACCTCCATGTCAGAGTATTGTGGTTGGGGTTTCCCGGAAGAGTGGCAGTTGACACCTCTGGAATATTCATATATAAGTGCTTCAGTCAGATGGTCCTGAGTTGAGCGGGTAACTCAGGCACTATGAGAGCCTGGCATTCAGTCTGCGGGAATGTGTGTAACCTCCGTCACTCGAACCGCTCTGCAAACTGTAGTGGTCTTCAGCATCACTGGCACTTCCAATACTGTCCATTTCACCTGGAGTAAACTCCATTCCTTCAATGTCTACTTCTAAAGAAAACATAAGAAGGCACATTTTCAGAAAGTTGTAGTGACTGGTCATGGGGCAGTGTCAATCAACACCTGAATCACACTTCAGTTGCAATAATTATAAAAAAAACAAGAACTGGCACAGTAATTCCTGAGGAAAGGATCATCTTGTCCACCTGAGAATTAAAATCCCTTCTGTCCTCAGCCACATAAATATACTGCATGACATCAATACCTGTGGCATTCACATTCTCTGAACAGAGAGAGACATAATTGTCTCTCTCAGGTTTTTTCCTGGAGAAGCACAGAGGGAAAACAATTTTTATCTCTGCTTGCCGCTCCTAGTGTTTTGCACATGTAGAGTGAGTGTGTTAAGAAAATTGTTTACCTAAAGAAATTTAGTAATTAGATTCTGGTAGAAATTGTTTAGGTTAATGAGCCTATCAGGTCCAAGCTGTGTGGACTGTCAGTCTGCAGACAGACATGAGTTTTTCAATTAGTAGTAAGTATAATATAGTATAGTATAGTATAGCATAGTATAGCATAGTATAGTATCTCTCTTTAGTATAACTGCAATGTAATATAGTATAGTTTCAATAAACAATTGTTCAACCTTCTAAATCAATAGAATGGGATACCAATCATTCCTGTGATGCGGGCACCCTGAAACTTTGATAAATACCAGATGTTTTCCCAGAACTGTTCCAACCTGCACACAGACACTGATTTAGAAATAAGCTGGCCCTCAGAGGCGGTTGTACTGCAGAACTGTCCATGGTAATTCCAGCCATGCAGGTGTTGGCTGCCCATGGTGTGACCACCTGTCCCCAGGTTACTGCCCCAAGACCAACTACTCAACCCCCCTGGGCCCAGAAACAGCCAGCCTGGGCAACTGTTCTGCCAGAAGAACGTCCAAATGGGAAAATAAGAAATGGCAACAGCCAGCTTGACAAGCTGTCTTAAATGAGAACCAAATGCAGAGAACCCTTGGTGATCATTGCACAGAAAATGTTTTAAAATTTCACAATAAATTATGTGGAAATAATTTTTTTCACACAAATTAATTAGGCTAAGTACGATTTTTTTTTTCCATGGGAAAATATTATGCCAGCTTTACCAATAATCACACTAAAAATTCAAAATATTAAATGGTAATTGTTAAAAAAACTGGCAAAAACGCATGCAGGATAAATAGCTTTAAAAATACACACAATGTTAACAGCTTCAAAAGTGATTAGGAAAAAAAACCTTTTTCAAAGATTGTGAAAAAGATGCCTTAATTTTTTACTTTTCAAACTGCATTATGGAATAATTTTGTCTGGGTTTCGTTGAAAGCTTGATTTTAGTTCTAAATGACATTTCCTTGTTTCCCTCCTTCCCTTTTGCCCCGTGCTGCTGCAGGCCCTGTGGGAAGGCCTGGCTGAGTTACCTTGTTCAGAGTCAGTGGATATTGTTGATCCCATGCTGTCAGTGCGGATTCGCTCCATGCCCTGCACGGAGAGCTGCTCCAGCCTGCGCTTGAGGTAGCGGTGCTCCCGCTGTAATTGTTCTTTAATATTTAGAGCTTTTCGGTCCTGTTCTTCCAATTTCTTAAAGGGAGAGAAACACAGTGAGCTGGCAGTTTGTACCCATGTCAAAGCATAAGTGACTTAAGGTCTTCTCATAAACAGTAATTTGAAAGCAATTTAAGTATTTTAATTAATCAATATAAAGTTAGAGTTAAATCTAAAATTTCGATTTTTTAGTTAGCATTCTGTAGAGGTCAGTACAATTTTAGCAGGCTGAATTTGTTTCACGGTAAGATAAATGGTTACAGGGGAAAAATAATAATAATTTTAAAAAAAATCCCTCAGAGACTCTCCTGCCACTAGCAGACGTTTCCTGGCTAAGACCAAATTATTGTTGCCTTGGTTGTGGGGAGTATTTAAATCATTTTATCAGGCGAAACTAGCATCATCTTTGATAACTCGAGCACAGCTCAGGTTTCAGTGAGAACATAATGCATCTTTAGATGAGTCTCTTATTCCACCTATCACCATAAAGAAACCATCGTGGGCCTCTGAATGTTCTCCCTCCTACCGTAGGCTATGGAAAATTTTAGCATTTAAAATGCTTCATTAACAATAAGCAGCATTAATTATATATAGAAGGAGGAATTTACTAACAACTCTCTTTATTCTTGCTTTTTTTTTTCCTTGAACTTCTCCAGAGCAAGTATGATAATTCTGTGATATCATCTACAAAGTCGGTGGTATTAATTCAGAATTTCTCGGCAAACAGCCTGTGAAAGGATCCTTCACATATCTACCTAAAATCTCCCCTCTGACAGAATAAAAGCAGGTATTAATTTTGCAAATAAAAAGAATGCTTCACACCCGATAAAATGTGCTGCACTGTTGGTCCAAATACAGTAACAGGAATAAAGTATCTTTTTGTATTTGAACTGAGCCCTTCTCCAAATCACTGCTAGCCATTAAAAAAAAACCTGACTGCATAATTAGGGAAAAATTTGTAAGAGTATGATGGGATTAAAAGCATGAAGGATACACAAATCAAAACACCTTTTATAATTAAAAAAATTATCTATCTGATGCAGTAAATTACAGGTTGTAGCAGTAAAAGCACTCATAAGAGTGAGCAGATTTCTCTGTGAGCTGTGTTTACAGGATCACTGAGATTTAGGAGATGTGCAGGGAGTGAATACAGCTGCTGAAGTCTCCTCCCTGCCATCTGAATGAACCTAGCCTTGGTTTTCTGAGGAGAGCAGGCTGGGACAGTGCACAGCAAAACACAAGCAAAACCCTTTCAGAGATCTTGCTGTTCCCATGCAAGCCTGAAATAGAAGTGTTTGAAAATAATTGACACCCTTGAATGGGGCAGTTTCCTGGCTCAATGAAATCTACCTTCTTCCACCACATTTTAAGCCCCCTCCCAGGCAATACACTCTGCAGATAATCATCATAGGTGGATACACAATGTTATAATAGGAAAAGGGGTTGGTACATCCATGTACACAACAAACCAAATGTGCCCAATTGATCAGACTTCCTTTTCCTGTATTTTCCTGGCTGCAGTCCTAAACTCTAACAACTACTTTAGGAAAGAACTCAGTGATTCATATCCAGGAGACTCAAAACCATGCAGTCTTTCAGAGCAGATCTCAATATATGGGGGGTGTGTGTGTGTGAAAAGTTGAGCACTAATGACTGTGCTCAAAATGCCAGCTGGGCACGGGCAAGCTCTGGCAGGGCAGGGGAGGGAGCTGACCTGACAAAGGGGAGCAATTAAATGCTAACCCAGTTTGGGCAGGTTCAGTTAAAATCTTAAAAAGAAAGTTAAACTTCAGTCTGGGTTTTCAAAAGACGAGTACTTGGTGCTGTGCAAGAGAGATCTGGAAAGAATCTGTTCCCAGCTTTTTTTATCAGCAGCTGAAATGGTAACTGCAGGGCTAATCTCGCACACTCGCCACTTGTAAAAACACTTCTTCAATTTGTATGCATAAGCCCATCATAGGGGGGCAGCCCAAGACAAAAACCACATGCAGTGCCTTTCATGCATGTTAGCCTGAATTATAAACAAGAGGCCAAAATCTCAAATGGTAAAAACAGGGGTTGCCCAGCTGGAGTAAATGTGCTTAGAAGTGCTGAAAAAGTAGCTCTGTAAACTTGTTCACAAGAATGGTTTTGCTTAGATTAATCTTTATTTCTTCATATGAATCACACCCACTTCTGTAACAGCACTGAATCTTAAAGCTGTGCATCAGCAGGATGTTCTCCAAAATATTCCAAGATTACTGGCAGTGTTCAATTTTGCCTGACACTTTTCTTGACCTGTTTCTCTGTAACACTGAAAAAATGCCAGATGAGTAATTACAGTCCTGGACACAGCAGCAGAAACCTGTTCTTTAACTTTTACATTTAAATACCTCTTTGTCTTATTTCTGCATATAACCCTGTTCCCTGAAAACCATGACAGTGAAAATAGGAGTGAAGGTGTCTTTGGAGAGAGAAGGCCTGAGGAGTAATTTCCTTTGAATTACTTGTGCAAATGTAGAACCTGCACTGCTGCTGGATCATAGGTGAGATTTAAGGCTCTTTTTTGTTTTAAACTTGTAACAAGGGGAGCAGCAACTAACAGGAGATTGCATTTAATTTTTTGTTTCATTTAAATGAGAACCTGGTCAACAAAATGTTGATGGGATACGGCTCACTAATAGATAGGATATTTTTGATTCCATTTTTTTTTCATCATTAATGGACCTGGCTTTTTTACATTTTAGTAAATTCAGTACAATGCTACTTTGCTTGGTTCTTAAAAATAAATATATTAATTAAAGAACAGCTTTGATAGATTTTTTTTAATTATAGTGTAAAATAAATTAAATTATAGTGTATTAAATACACTAGTTAGCAACTGAGAAATCACAAAACCACTGTTTTATATATCTGAGATGCTAAATTGCAAAACACTAAACTTTGACACTGTGACTGAAATCCCTGCAAGTAATAAAGGCCAATAAATCCAGAAGATTGGACATATGGATATGGATTTTGTGTGAAAATTTGTTTCCTCTCTATGGATACACATTCTGGAAGATTCTCCCTTGAAAGAAATAAAAACATGGATGAATGTTTTTACCTTGATATGCATCTTAGCTCTTTTCAACAGACTTAGAGTGGTGTGTCTGGTGCTGTCCGGCCCGAGAGGCACAAGCTGTTTTAGCTGTTCCAAATATAGCCGGAGTTTAGCCCGCCTGCAATCATCAAAAACCAAGAGTTGTAGTGGAGTTGCACCCGACCAGAATCTCCTATATGCAAACACCATCTGTTTGCAGGATCTCTGCTCAGAGCTCGAGTCAACCGTGGCTTCCTTTCCCCTCCCTTTGGCAGGGTTTCAGACTGAAAGGTCACTTGAAATGCAGTAATGCTGCTTGGCACACTCACACAGGAGGCTCATACCTGTGTTTCAGAGCACTTTGCTCAGCCTGGTCAATCCCATCTTAACCAAAGGGGAGTATGCTCAGAGATCTGAGACATCCAGGCAACGCTGCACACAACCTGGGACTGGGTAAGGCCAAAATCCTGGGATTTTGCCTCCAATGCAGGGATTTCTGCAGGCATAGACAGAGCTGTGGGCAGCTGCAGACCCTGATCCCCCTCTCCCCATTCCTATCCCTGCCTGCTGCAATAGGAAACACTCCAGCTATGCAAGCCAAGGGCATCCATGCAGCTCCTCACAGTTCAGAGCTGTTTCCAGCCATGGTTTATCAATGTATTTTAACAGGGAGGTCCTGATGTCTCTTCTACTGACCCACAGTCCCCTCAGAAGGAGACAGTTCTTCCTCTCACTGCACTGTGTTTATTATAAACACACAAGAAGAAACACTTCCAGCCATATTCCTCAACAACAGGGTCCTGCTTTCTCTGTTACTCCCTTGCAAGTATCACTACTGCTGCTCTCAACAACCTCTCCTGTACTACTGCCATATCTATCAGTAAAAAGAGAATGAACAAAGTATATTTCTACAAATGTTTTCCAAACTAGAAAGCAGCTGGCGATACAACAGTCCAAGGAAGAGTTGCTTGACCAATCCAAAACAAGGCAGTGGCCAACCAAAGAACTGCATGGGAGTGTGTTTCTGCAGTTCCATCCTAAAGAAAATCTCTCCTGGTTTTAATTCATAGCCCTTGAACAGGAATTCACATGGTTCTGCAATGAGAAATGGACGTGGAAGTGCTTCCATGAATAACTGCTATCCTCCTTTCTGCCAGCCTGTTACAGGCTGAGCAAAGCCATGACCTGGAGCTGGCATTGCCCTCACAGCCATAAGAGGAAATGAAGCAGATCCCAAGAGTGAGGGGAATAATCATCTTTTTCAAATTTGCTCAATGCTGCATGAAGGAAACAAACACTGCAGGGAATTCAACACTTCTGGTCAAGAACGAACCTTCTTTTGAACAATGAGTTCAGAACCACAGTCCAGCATCAGTGTTTGAAATGGACAAACACTCTGGGGCACAAACACTCTTCAGCAGGGTTTAATATGCACCAAATGACAAATTAAATGTTTATAATTGGAATTATTAGTGCAATGTGAAAACAACCTGAGAATTAACATTGATAAAACCCAAAGCAAAACAGAATTAATACAGAACAGCAGTGACTACATACTCACATATGTAGTTCTGTCTGCCTATAAATCAGCAGTGTACTAGCTAAGAAACCACAAAGCATTTTCAAAAAATTTTACATTTTTTCTTCAAGCCACTTAGGGAAAAATGATTTTTGGTAAAAACCTGAGTCACAAGAGAAAACTGCCGACAGACTTTTTGTTTAGGTCTGGGGTTTGTTTTTAAATACAAGGTTCTAAACTTAAGCATCGAAATGCTTTTATTTAAACAACACCAACAAAGATTGGCTGAAGTATTCACAAAAAGAGCCCAATCGGATCCCCTGAGGCTGCTACCTTAACCTGGAATATCAATCTTTAAAATAGTGAAATTAGGGACCACTGATATTTATACAGAAAATCTTAATGAGGCAAATGTTTATTTCTGCATCTGTAATCTCTAACAACTACCTGGGGTAGTTGCATTTTAAATACAAAAACTTGTGTCAGGGACTAAATTCAAATAATCTTCTTGTTTTCTAAATGGCCTCTGAACATACCCACATGAGCCTGTTTCACTCAGCCCAACCTGGATGCAACAGTACCTAGACTGATGACAAGAAAGTGGGGACTGAAGATGAAGGAGCATATGTGAAGGAAGAGGAGAAGAATGGTACCAAATAGTAAATAGAGAGGTAAACACCTAGGAATAGAATGAGCAATATACTTGGAGCAGTTAGAAGTCTGATAAGGAATATACAGAACTGTTGATGTGAGATTTACTTAGTATTAATTCTGGAGAACATTAATGAAACCAGACTACATACTGAACTTGTCTGCCTCTTGCTATCTGAGGAAAGTCTGCTTACCACAGGGAGAAGAAAGCAAGGCTTTAGTGCACTTCCTTGCCACATCAACTGGGAGTTCACAGAAATATCACCAAAGTTCAGGGGCATGGCCGTGTGCCTTTTTAAAGCACAAACTCTTTAATGTTACCTGCCAGCCCAGTAGAGCAGGACTTTACAGAAGTGCCAGGAAGAACATGGGACTGAATCTAAGAAGAGTATTTTTAAATGACCAGTGAGAAGAATTAAAAGGGCTGAATATTAACAAAACTGCTTTAAGGCTTTTCCAGTACTACCAGCTGATACTGATAGCAGTTAATGTGCTAAACACACTTGCTGGAAGACCTCCTCTAACTTCACTTTTTATCTTAAAAGGACTTTTTCTTTCATCTAATTACTCAACACCTATGAATCCATTACAGATTTTAAAGCATAAGCTTTACATAGATCTTTACATAAATGCAGACATGTTTATGTGACTAATTCATTAATTATAATCAATAGCATAGATTGTGAAAGTACAAAAAGAAAACCAGCCCACCACAACTCCTCTAGTACTGGAGTAAATATCCTCACGTTTTTCATCTTAGAAAAAACTGTAAGAATGTAAGAAAACATTTCAGGCATGTTACATTAACAGATCACACTAGCAGGAACAAGGGACTCAAACTTCACAGCAGATAAGTTGTCTCGTACAGGCTCTGCCAGCATTAATTTCTCTCTTTTTCTGCAGGGACCTGACAGCTTTTGCTTTTCCTCAGCTGCCTGTGACCACAGGAGGAGGGAAAGGCACTCACAGAGGTAATCACAGCCAGAGCTGCTTTGTGTTTTGCAGCTCACGCCTTAAATTCCACCTAAAAAAATAACAAAAAGAAAGGAAAAAAAAAAGAAAAGCAGCCTAATGTCAGAGCAACAGGGTAACAGTCTCTGTGCATGAAACATGGTTGAAGTTGGGTAATTACACTCTGCTCCAGCTTCCAACACCAGTGTGGATCTGCCTGGACACCAGAGCTGACAGAAAAGGGCAATTTCCTCACCTCAGGTGGATGCACAGAAATATCCCCCCCCATCACTGATACTGATTTCATCTGGGAAGACAGGGATATAAAAATGCCATCCAAAATCCAAATCAAGCCTGCAGCTCTCTGTTTTGGGTGTAGCCCCACATATGGAGAGGTGCATGGGTGCCCAGGTCTGATTTACCACATCGTCCTTTGTGCCAGATGATAAAGGGGTTTCAGATGTTCAAGACTCCAGTGTTTCCCCACAAGCAGGTTCACAGCAGGGTCCTCTGAGTCTGCTTTACAGCTCCTCTAGTGCTTGGTAAGCCCGGGCTGGTCAGCATTCCTGGGCAGGGGCCATGTGCAGCAGCTGTCTGGTGGTTCCTCACATTCACATAAAGGACAAAGCCACCTGCTGACAACTGACCCAAAGGCTACCAGCAGGAACTGCCCTAAACTGGTTTTGAATCCATGTAAGCATGATGGGCAGTAGAGGCAGGGCTTTCAGAGCCCATGGCAGAACCTGGAGCCCCACAGCATGGAGGGACAAAGCAGCAAAAAGGTGGTATTAAGACTTTTCCTACAGAACAAGGACATCCACCAGACCCTCACAGGAAGACCACTCACTGACTCTAGTCCTTGCAGACTCCAGTTTGCTCAAGTGTTTGGCTGTGAAAAGGCAAGTTCACCACTTCTCAAAGAAAGGGTTGCCATACAAAGATCTATTAAGATCTTTGACCCTAATCAATTTCATAATTGTGTTAAGTGAGTCTATTAAATAATAGTCAATAAGCTTTGCTGCATATGTGAAATCCCAGATGGAAATCCAAGCAGTACACCAAGAAATGGAATACTAAGATGCAGAAAAAAAATAAGAAACAAGAAAGTCCATTGTTCACCCTGGATAATCTTCATTCCAAGGAAACTGCAACAACTCCAAGAAATTCCTACAACTACTTGACAGGCGGTTGCAATGGGAACAAAAAACTTCTCTGTGGGGCTAAATAATGCAACAAAAGGCAATGGCTGTGGATTCAGAGGTTCAGGATGGGCACAGGGAAACAAATTTTTTATTGGGGCAGTGGTGAACAACCAGGATAGGTTGCCCAGAAAGGCAGTCCTTGGAGGTTCTTAAAGATTTACCCAGACAGAGCCATAAACCTTCACAGACACACATCCGTGTCTATGAACGTGTAAATACAAAACTGCCTGTAACCCTTCAGCATCTGACTCACAAGATTGCTCCTATTCATGTACCAGCAAAACATCCCCAGCTGTGTGGCTTGAACCTGTGCCACTCTGACTGACAGACTGCTGGTAGGTTTGTGGAGTGACCTGATCCACTGCAGCCTTTCCACAGGGGCTCTCCAGGGCTTTGTCAGGTCCAGCACAGCAGAGAGAAATGGCCTGCAGCCATCAGACAGCAGATAGCTGTTCAAGCAGCAATTGCACAGTTTTTTGACAGCAGCAAAGGTGTGTTTCCTAAACCATTCAAGTATAAATCTACTGGCTTTATTTAGAGGCCACTGAGCTGCACAAAGCCAGCTGCAAAGGCAAGGGCATATCCCAAATGAGCTGCTCAGTCCTCAGCATGGCATGCCTCAGCCAGGCCCTGGTGACATTGAACGGCCACAGACACTCATGATCCAGGGTGACATTACTGAGTTCCTGTGAAATGTGTGCCTGTCCATCCTGCCACCCCAGCTGGGCACTCCCTCCAGACAAGCTTCCAACAGCCCTCCACGTGTTTGTGGTGGGTAGCACGGGGTGGGCATTTCCTGGAAGCTGCATCCAAAGATAAACAGTTCCCAGTGCTGGCATCGTGTTCCTGACTGCCAGAGGTCACTTGCTGAAAGTGTCAGAAGGGCCATGCTCATCTGTTTCTGAACAATTGTGAGCAAGAGCATAAAACTCACTACAGAGAAGTCAAAATCATGACAAGTGTTCACCTTGCACATCGTCCAGGTCTCACTCCACTGCCCCCATGGAGCACAAGAATGACTCCCCCATGCACCCATTCTCTGCTGACCCAGAGCTGGCTGTGGAAAGGAAGAAGCCATTCTATCAGCAGTCTGTCATCCTGTGGGCATCCCAGACCAGTTCTGTCTGGTCCACACCTGCTCCCTGCTACTAGCAGACTCCCAGTCTGCCAGTGGAGCTGTCCTGGCCATACTGGCATCTCAGACATGCAGCATCTCCAGCTGATGGAGGAAGGATCCAGAAGGTTAGGAAATGACCAAAAAGCCACTAAATGTCTATATTCCCACACTGCATGTCCTGATCTTCCCTTCATGCTGGCTCCAGCAGTTGGCAGGGTTAGACATGATGTTGCTTCCACATGCACAGCCCATCGTACCTCTCACCACAGTGCACCACTGAAGCAGGCAGGAAATAATGCTGCCCTCACAAGCAGGCCCTAACTGTGCTTTCTGTAGGGTACCTTAGTGCTAAAAACACTTATGTGACTGAACAAACACTTGTGTGACTGAACATGTGTCTGTTTCAGATGTCCCAGTTTTACTCCACCAAACTGGCTCTGTGTACAGGAGGTTGACATACTCTCAAATCAACTGCTAGATACGTTTGTTTGGTGCTCTTCTGAAAAGAAAAGGACACTATAGATCAAACTCAAGCAATGCAATCACTACAAGCCACACCACTGAGAATAAGCAATAGATTTGAAATAGATGTAAAAATTAAAAATTTGTCATTTCTGTACATTAACCATTTTGATCCAAAAACCAGACAGCATCACGCCCTATCACAAAGCAAATTCAGTACAAACTTAATAAAACTAAACCCCAACTTCAAAGAATAGAAACCTATTTGAAATTAATCTAGAAGACACAATATTACAAACTGGACAGAGTCACCTAAGCCATTCTGATTCCTTCTCTAATGTTTCACTTTTTTTTCCACATTCAAACCTATCCTGGTGCTGTGCAATGAAGTTAATACACAAAGGTTTAAATATAGAGCAGTTACTAAATTTTTCATTGTTGCATAAGGACTGTGTAATCTGGCTTAATAATGTGCATAGGGTAAAGTCAGAGAAGAATCTCTGCACCAAAAATTCACTTCTGGAGTCAAATGTTATCCAGATACACTATGAACCAAAACAGTCTGGCCTCAGCCCACAGCTTTGGGTCAGAGACACCAGCAGTGAACTAATGGTGGTGTTCCCTCCTTAAAGCAAGGTGAATTTATCTCCCTGCCAGACATGAAATTCAGCATAAAATACAGAAGTGAGCTAACTGCAATTGTAAGACAGTCATGTTTTTACAGGAAGACTCTTCACAGATTTATTTATGAAATGCAAATACCTGCGTACAGGGAACACTCAAGTTTTAGACAGAATCAGCAAAGAGAAGCTCAGGATACTTTGTGACATGCACTGGGTCAGGACGAACACTGACAGCATCATTACTCATAAACAACATTACTTCAAAGTTTTTAAAAAATGCAGAAATGTAGCAGTAAAAACCTCCCTAGTGTGACTTCAGGGTTCACCTGCCACCAAGGTAAAACGAGGGCGAGAAACTCTGCCTGTCCTCTGATACCAGCTTCAATCCCTTCTTACTGGAGCTTGACACAACAAGGCAACATCTTTTAAGGGCTGCAGCTCTTTTTATTCTGTGCACAGTCACACTCTGAAGTGGTGACAAAATTTTGCTGCAAATTGTTTTAATGGTACTGAAAATTTAATATATTCATATTATTTTGTGTAGCCCTGGATATCATGGCCACATATGCAATGTTGGTAATCATGCAATTATGTACCCAACTCTGCTTAGTGGAAGCTGGTACTCAAGCATACTTGCCTCGCTCCTCTTTAAGCTAACACTCTAATGAAAGTGTCAGGAATTACATATTTACAGCTTGACAAGACTTTTTGTAAGCTACCAAAGATGACTCTGTACTAATTAAAACACATTTGTTTACAAAGGCATTTAAAGAGATTATTTATAAGCTTCCAGCTTACGAAATCACAGAAATTCAATTAGATAAATGGTTCTAAAGAAACCTATTTATTAATGATTCAGACAGTATTTAGCATATCTCCAGCAAAATATTAAACATAATGGAAGATAACGGCCCTCTACTGCAATAAAAATTCCTGTTTCTTTCAAATTTATTTCACTCAGAAACACTTTTAATACTTTATTCTCTACAAAGGATACCTCAAATACTTTTTTTTCTTAAGGATGCTCTAGCTCACACTTGAGCTGCTCAATCTATTTCAACTACACAACAAATATGCTTTAGTGAAAAGGAAAGAAAACCTCTTAGTATTAAAGCACTGTACCATAGCAAGGCACCCAGTGTGCAGATTGCTCCGAGATGTGTGAAAAGCTTGCTCACAGCTGAGTGCCTTGGAGTCAAACCCAGAAAATGCAGTCTTGCTCTTACAGCAAACCTCTTGGCTTTTTATTACCCAAGGAAAGATAAACCAAACACCAGGAAGCTGAGGGTCTTTTTCATGGTAAAAACAAATGCCTGAAGTTTGCCCACTGGTGAAGATTCATCCAAGGCATTTTTTGTGTGTGTCTAACACCTCATAGAACCCCTGCAACTAAATTCTGCAGTAAAGCCCACATGGAAACTAACAGGGAGGAAGAGCAGCGAGTGTCTAATTGCAGTGATTGTTAATGAATTAAATGCAACAACCCTGCAACCACCCACTTTATTTACTGTGATATTAACTGTATTCATCCTCAATATGCATTTCCAGCATGCTGAATACTTGTGTGCATCTGCTCTGCTGAACCAAAAGCAGCCACCTTGGAAGTGTCCAAACATGGGATAACAACTGCAGCAAGCACCTCTTAGCATCACCAGCTTTCAGAGAGTCAGTGCTGCTCTGGACTCATCTGCAAGTTTTCACATGAATACTGCCCAGCAATGTCTGGTGCTGTTCCCAATGCTAAGGAAATAGAGAAAACCTCTGCTGCCTGTTAACACAGCCTGTGATTTCCATGTTTTGCACATTTTATCACTCTGAAAAATATTTTGGTTCTTTTACACTACATCTAAATGCACATTTCAGCAGTTACAGTGCATTTTATTTACTTTCCCTTAGTGCCACTTCAGCCCACTAGATGAGTCCAGACTCCACACTTGACTTTTACCTTTTCACCTTCCAAAAGATGCCACTTGTTCACATTTTAGAACATAGACCTGGAACCAGAACTTACTCCTACATCTTTCAGTACACGTAAGTTAATGGAAGCATCTGCAGTGCCACAAATGGATGCATTTTTGGCCAGTTAACAGAAAGCTAGCTGGAATGCAAGCTGGAAACAGGTGACTAGTAGCTGGTCTGTGAGAGGGAAGCTGCTGACTCCTAAAAGAGGGAATACCTGGGCGACCTTGCTGCCCATGTTGCCTCCTTTGTCTCTCCCATCATTACTCCTCCCTCCAGTAGCTCTTTGCTGAATGCGGTGACAATTGCCTGTCCTAAGTTACAAGAGCATTGGGCTACATCAACATCTCCTCATCTCTCAAAATTCCCACAAGGAGATTTTGATGCACTTTGTGCTCTGGTTCCCAGCAGAAGGTGAGCTGTGGTCACCCATGTGCTGTATACCCTGGGAACCTCAGCTAAGAAGGGCAAATGACAGCAGCTCCCGAGGCTTGCTTTGGGCTGGAATGACCCTGCAAAGCAACCTGGACAACACCAGCATGAGAGACCTGACCAGAGCCTCAGCAGCTGGTGGCTTGCCAGAGTGCCCACGGGCTGTCCCTTCAGGAACCCACCCAGCAGCAGAAGCACACAGACTGATGCATGTCCCACAGTCACATCTGACTTTGGCCACCAGAAGAAACAAAAGCCCAGTGGCACAGTTAGTGCCTGTTGCTGCACTGCTCCTCAACCTTCTCCCACTGGAGCTCCCCTGCCTGCAAAGTGAGCAGGAGCTGTCTGAGGCGTGCGAGGTGTGACAGGGATGTGTCACACCATGGTGCACGCTCACCCACGGCCCTGCACCGCCCCCAGGCCCAGCCAGCAGCCAGGAGGGGCTCAGAGGAGCCCTTGGGCAAGGCAAGCACAGGCAGGAGCACCTCAGCAAGGACTCCAGTGCAAGGGGAACACCAGCAGCTCTCACTGGTACCTGTTTTACCCACTGGGGAACCAGAGCCTTAGCCCCTGCAGCACTAAGAGCTGCAGGACCATCATCTGACCACTCTCCTCTCCTTGTTTTTTTCTAGACTCATCCCTGCAGGCAGGTTTTTCCTCACAGCTTTCCCCATGCTTCAGCCATCCCACTGTCTTAAGCTGCTCTTATCTGAAGAGCAGCCATGAAAGGTTTAAAAGCCCTTCATTGTTCTTGTGTCTCGGCAATAACTAACAGCAACACACAGAAATCTGAGATGTACTTCATGTGAAATGTCAACAGGAATTTACAAGCTATACAGGGATTCTCAAAAGCATCACAAGCAAAAGTAATGGCAGCTGGATATCATTTGTCTTTCCTGGATGGTATCCATCATAAATTTACATGTATGAGATTCTACATCTTTTGACCATAGGCAATAAATCTCTGACCTTGCAAGAATGTGAGGCAACAGAAATCAAACATTATGCAAACAGCTGAAACCCATTGCAGTATGTTTTTGCCCTTGTATGGATTTCTTTTCTTCTGCAAAAAAAGGGAAAAAAAGGAGATTCCAACCTATATTTTAGCATTTCAGCCTTTAGGTTGTGCTCATCTATAAAGAACAGTTTTCTGTATTTTAAACCTTCAAAGTCAACGTCAGACAAATAGGAACAATTCTTAGAGCTATAGAAAAGGAATTTCTTTTTCAGGTGTCTTCAATTTTTAGCCCTGTTACCTACTGATTGTCTTTAACATTTACCCCTCTAACACTTCTAAGCAATGGCAAGGGAGGTGTCACCTGGTACCACGAGCTCAGCATCACACAGTACCGACCTAATCCAGGCAGATGAACAACAGTGCCTTGTAGAGAAATACATGAGTGATGGAAATATCATCATACATACTGAAAACAGAGTCCACAAAAAACTAGTCAGCCATGCTTTTAATAAACCTATTTAATACTTCATTCAGCCAGCCACCCATTTGTTTTGCACATTAAAATGTGCACATTGCAATTTAGTAGTCCTCCTAAATTAGACCTCTCAAACCCATCTGTCTTACTGGCACTCAAGTTTCTTAGATTACACTGCAGGGAGACTCAAGTTTGTCTGCTACCTCAGAATAGTGTCAGACCCAATTAGATAAGGAAAGTGCTGCCACGAGATCATGCCATTACAGGATCAAGCAGTTGTAATTCCCACTTGATGTGACATGGAGGCACACACGTACTCACACGCTGCCCATGGAGCCCCAGCAGTGGGTCAGGACGTGCAGCAGTAAAACTTTGGCCCTCCCTGGCAGTGGAGCACCATAAAGCAAATTGGCACAGCACATCCAAAGCCATGGTGTGAGTCTGCAGACCTGCAACAGGTGTGTTGGCCTTTGCCACCTTTCACAGTACTCTTGGAAGGAATTTGTCAAGGACTGCAGAGTGGGTTAAAGAGAATTACACTCATTTAAACAAAGAAAAGCTGTGTAGCAACAACAGGTTTGCACTGGGTTTACACGCAGAGGGGAACAGGATGATAGTGATGATTTTTCACAAATTAACCATTCACCACCAGGTGGCTGGAGAGGATGCAGTCTGCCTCCCCCAGAAGTGGCTCCTGGGAGCTGCAAGTCCCTCTCACATGGGGCTCCAGGACCAAGGTGCAGCTCAGCTCTGTGCACATGAGCTACACGTTTATCGACTGACAACACCCCAGAGCAAGTCACTGCTTACAAATCAGCTCATGGCTTGAAACCGGCTTTAATTATCAGACTGTTTCCCCACATCAAAATGCTAAGCAAGAACATCGTGTCTCAGGACAGCTGCCAACAGGAAGGATCTTAAAAAAAAAAGTGTGGGGGAGACTACAATGCTTAAATAAGCCTAGAGAAGTTGAGCTGCAGCACAGCACTAAGCCAAGAGAGCACACTACTGGGCCTAGTGAGCTTTTTCTGCCTAATTTTAAACCTCCCTATAGACCTAGTTATTTTGTACGTGTGTCAAATGAGAGGGGAAATGTGTTCAAGTTTGGGGTTTTTTTTAATACCACGGTATGATGCCAAATTAAAGGAGAGGCAAGTCAAGTTGAATTATTTTAGCTAAATTAAAAACATGCATTGCTGTCACACACTGAGCACAAGGCCTAGGGATAGCAGACAGCCAGAATTAAGCAGCCTTTTCCTGCATCAACTTAAATGAGTGTGAAGCATTAATATTTGCAATACTGGATACCTGTGACTGTGGTTTTATTGTCTATTGAACCTCAATATCCAAATACCAAGTATTCAGTTTAAGCAGCCTGACAAATGCTGTAGGGACTCCACCTTCCACATGCACAAGGCACCAAAAGAAACAACAGCAATTTACACCAGTTTTAAAACCTCATCAGAGCTAAGGCAACTCTGTCTCCAGTTCAGCACCTAAACAATTACTTGCTCCTTCACAGTGGTAGGAAGTTTTAAGCTCTGATCAGGAAACTATCAGAAAGAGATATTTAGTGCTATGTGTTACTTTCATTTTTGCTTCTGCTATTACTTCCTCGGCACATGCACCTACCAAAGCCTCGTGGCCATCTTAGAGGGAGCAGCTAATGATGGCAGCTTGAGCGTGCACAAGTGAATTGACTTGATTGGGGAAGGAAGTGGTGGGTGTTGCTTTTACCAGCAAGTGCAGATACTTGAGATGTGTTCCAGTGAGACAGCTGAGGTGCCCTGGGACAACAGCAGGGTGCCTGTTCCAGCCAGCTGAAGGCTGGTTCAGACCCCAAGTGAGAACAACAAAGGAGAGAAGAAAAGAAATCGCACTGAAGTAATTAAGAACACATGTCCCCAAATGTCTTGCTGTATGTCTCCAACTCCCTCATTTAAACCTTGTAATTAGAGGTGAATGGAAGACAGTGAGGTGTATGTATAAACAAATTTAGGGGAGGGATTAAATGCACTGACTGTAATTAAAGATGGTCACTTCCAAGGCTGCAATGGGTACTTTTACTTTCAGGTGAATTAAAAGCTGAATAACACCTATTTCTGCCACCACCCCCCCCAAACAAAAAAAGAAAAAATCTGACATCAAGGGACAGTGGAGGCTTGAAGATATCTGACAGTCCTGCCTCCAAGTTTAGATACAGCTTGCCACAAAACCAGTAGTGCCTTGTTTATAATTTAATTTCCAACCTATTTCCCTTTCCATTGAACAGTATAAAACTAGTTGTCTCTGAGCCAGATAAGGTGCAGTTGAGCAGAATCTGAAAATGATCCATCTGGGGATGATAAGGTATGGAACACCTTTCAAAACTCTCCTTCCTTCTTTCTTCCCTGCAAAATTGAGCTCAGATTTCTTAAGTGCAGTGTCCTGAGGTTATCTGGCAATGGAAGGAAGCGCCAGAAGTTTGGACTCACTTGCCATGTGAGTATGTAAAGTCAGACAGTGGGAACCAAGACACCCAACAGTCTATTTAAAACACCTCTTAGCACCTACACCCAATAACTGCTTCTAGCAAACATACACAACAAGCTCCCAAATTTCCCTAGCAGAAATTATTTGCTCCACCCATGTTGTTCATTGCAGCAGTCAACACAACAGCATTTACCAATCGGGATTAAGTCAGCTTTCTTGGGGAATTACAGGGTTTGCTACCTTTATGTTTTGTAAATACCAGCTAATGTGCTATGTAAGACACAGAGTGTCTGTGCAGCTGGTATTTGCAAACACTGCTGGTATTCCTAACTTCAATAGGAGCTGCTGAGTCCTGACAGCAATTACATGCCAGGCAGGCCCCTTATTTAGCATCTTGTATCTTCATTTAGTTACCCAAACTGAACCATCAAGGAAAGAAAAGCAGATAAATCTGTTAGGCATCAGTCCCAAGGAGGCAGCTGGGAGAAGAGGACTCACCACTACAACTCCAGCCTTTTACAGGTGCTTTTCCACCTTCAGATGTAGTCTTTGACTGTTACACAAATCTGCTTTGTTGCAATAAGGTAGAACCTAATAAAGGCTTTCTTCATGTAGGGCATGTAGCCTGCAACCAGAGTTATTAGTTTTTCAAGTCAGAGGCATTGCAACATGACCTCATGTACATACATCCAAGCCCACACCTCTGCTGTGTCGGCTGTGCCAATCTCCACGTGCTACAAAATTAGTCACACTAATTTATGTAGAAAAAAGCTTGTGTAACATAAACTAGCATTAAACAATAATATTAGCCAATTGACATCCTTTGACAAGTTCTGTCACTCTGCTGTAGCCTAGAAGGATGTGTACATAGCTCAGCATATGTATTTCCATCGCAAAAGGCAGCACTCTATCTAAGTCCCAAAACACCTCTCTCCTTCCAAACATAGGGAGGGGTGGGTAGAAGGAATATCTTATCCATTCTTGGGGATTGCACAGTTTTTTAGGACAAGAGGAGTCAGTTTTTAACTGGATCCCATGCACAAGGAAGGGGATGGGGTAGGGGAGGAGTTGGTTTTGGTTTTGTTTTTCTAAAAAAGGCCCAAATTAAACTTCTGTGAAGGGACAGCATTATGCTTTTTCACATTTATAATCTGCTGTCTAAATGCTCATGCTCAGTACAGTTTCTGGAACCTTTCTGCATCCTCTGCAGCTGCCTGGATGTGATGCAGGGTTCAGCCTGCAGGCAGGCACAACTCCTACTGAAATTCCCTGGGCATGAGGCAGAGTTAGGCCCACAGTCTGCCAGTGTACCAAGGGGAAAAAACACAGATTAAAAACTACTTGACCTGCAAAGGAATTCTGTGCAGTAAATCTAAGCACAAGTGTCTGCTGACAGAGACCATGAGGGAAAAGGAGCATGAGCTACAGCAGGGAAGTACACACCGTTCCATTCAGAAAGAGACATTTTGAATTTGGGACCAGGCCATGGTATATCCAATACCCAAGTGAGGTAGTCACTCCAGGGAAAGGAGTGCTAAAAATAGAGCTACAGATGCCAATACAGCATGGAGGCAGGGAGAGGAAGGGACAGGACAAGCAACTCACAGAACACAGCCACCTCCTCCAGCTGAGGTTGATCCCTTTTTGTCTACTCGAAGCAAGGGCACTGGGACTCAGTGAATGCTCGTGACATACTTGGGAGAAAGAAAGGCAGGCTCCTGCAGATCTGGTGTGAATCCTGAGTGCAGAGCCAACCTTGCCTCAAAGAGCTGGAGCTGCACTGCTGACTTTCAGGCACATTTGCTGCTTCTTCAAACCACAGCAGGTACCACTTCTGTATATTGGTCTGTGGGCTTCCACAGACCTGACTGGCTGGGATTCAGCCAAGGATTCCCATTGCATTATGTAAGACTCATTTCAGAGGCCAGCTTCTTAAAGTCCATTAGCTGCCTAAATACCTTTAAAAAAACCAAAAATCAAATTCCAGCTCACTTGTCCAGATGTAGCTAAGCAAGCTTAAAAAACCCCTCTTTTTCAAAATACCTAATTCAACTTTTTTTTTCTCCTCCAATCAGGAGAGCAGCCACCATCAGGCCTCTCTTGCCCTATATGCAGGGAATCAGCACCTAACTGTACTGAAAGTACCAGAAAGTCTGGCCCATCCATCTCTACTTTGTACAAGTCCAGCCCACTTTCTCTACCATGCTGGATGAGAACTAGCCAGGTCAATTAGCAGATGCTGAAAACAGAAACCACCTTCTAGACAGTCCATTAGAGGCTGACACACAATGGACTTATGTTTGAAGAGAGGGATGAACAAATTCAAGTGGAAAAAAATGCATGCACTTGGTTTCTCACCCATCTGCTCCCTGCTGGCTGCTTGGCTGGCCAGGAAGCACAGAGCTTTCTGGAGCCCAGACCCAGGACTCCACTCATGCTCCACAGTCCAAAGCTGACTTCAGCAGGAAAAAGGACATAATAATTGAGTCCAAACTGTATTTTAGTCCCATCTTTCATTGCAAAATAGCAGCTTTGTCCAAATCATGAGTATGTGTACATCTCTGATACCTGTAATGTAACTTCCTGAGCAGATTAATTTTCAAGCTTTGTCTGCTTAATACACTCCTCCTGTCCAAACCAGCAGTGTAGGTAGGAAGACACATTTGTTGGGAGTGCATCATCAGGTGAGCTGCTCTGTGCACTGAAAAGACAACAGTTCAGTGCATAAGTATCCACAGCAGCTACTGCAGCTGGTACTGCAGGACAGTCACAGGTCCAGACACTTGCTGACTGCCCAGAGATGGGGCAACAGTGAGGAAAGAACAGCATTTAAGTACAAAGCTTTAAACCTTCCAATTTCTTTAATTCCACAGATCTGTCAGACTCAGAAGCATGGGTTGCTTCAGCAAAAGCACAGGATTAAATCTCAGTTCTGCAGGTCCAGTTCTTTATAGACTTTGCTAAACAAGCTCTGCAAAAAATATTATTACAGAGATTTTTAACACCTGGTAAGAGGGGCTTTAAGCTGACATTCAGCCTTGCACTGGCTGAGGCAATGCCAGTCACCTGCTCACTACAGCTGGAACCCTCAGAGAAGCAGTCATAGCTGGGGAGGGGGAGCAGATGCCCAAACCAGGGTGGCTTTCAGCTCACAAAAGTCAAATCACACTCCCAAGACATTACCTTGCTTAAGGAGTGCAAAGGTATGTTTATTGCAATTCACTGGGATTGTAATAAACCACTTCACACCAACCAGAAGGTGTAAAAAAAGCTCTTTTCTTGACAAGAAAACCAGCAGAAAGACCTAGTACAGAGGTTCAATTCTGCTAGCAAGACAACGTGGTTCCCACCACTAACACAGCAGCCACATTATCTGAATGGTTTATGTACAATCTGGACAGTTCCTAGAAATGGTAGCAATTTTTATAGACCCATTATAACAATGAGATCTTTCCCAGGTCAGTTAGACCCATCCAGCACAGCACTTTCCAGGAAACAGCAGCCAAAACTGGATGCTTAAGAAAAACATTAAACTGACAGAGAAGTGAACTGTAACTGCTCTGTACTGTAAATTAACACTGTAAATTAACACTGTCACTCCAAGAAGCCATCCCACCCTCTCCCCGTGACACATCAGGGTGTGCCTGTGACAGTGAGCTGCCTCAGGAAGGTGACCTGGCCAAAGGAGGAAGCTTCTCCCCTCCTGCTGTGCTGGCAGGAAGCAGGACCCAGGAGCACCAGTGTGCAGCCAGAATTTAAGCTTCCACCAGGGTTAAATTCCTGGTGGAAGCACAGCAGTAAGACACTGGGTGATCCTTCCCTGGAAGGACTGTACCTCCAGCACCAGTTCAGGGGTTTCCTCAGTTAGTGGTGGCACCACAGCCACTCAGCATGATGGATCAATGCAGTTACAGCTTTATGCTGCATAACACTGCTAACCACAATGGTAATTTGTGATTTTGAAAAGGCAGCCCATAATAAAAATAAACATTAAGCATTGTTTTGGTATGCTATTATTTCAATGACCTTTCAGTTCTGTTTCAAAACTTCCAAGTGTATCACCAACTGGCAATTACATGCTTTTCATTAACCCTACAGTTTACTAACGTGAAGAGCCACAGAGAAGATTTCAGGACATCCATCTAGGCATTCTCTCAGCTTATATAAACTTCAAACACCAAGCAACTCTGGTGGGTGAAACTGATGTACCAATGAATATAACTGTGCTCTTGAATGTGCAATTCCTCCATGAGAAAACCATCTATCAGGACTTAACTTCAGAGGCACCTGCTCTGTTTTCTGTATCAGCTAATGTTGTACATATTAATGCTCCCATCAAAATATATATTGCTCATCAAAGCCTGTGTTTCTGTAGGAATACCCATTCATGTACACAATGATGCAATATAGAAACTTTGTTCTGGAAAGATTTTAGCTTTAAGGACTGCACAAAAATTGCATCAGTATTACCTTCTGTGCACAAGGGAACACTTTCAGTCTCCCCCAGTCAGCACTCTACACAACACATACATTAAGCTCCTTTGGGAAGAAAGGTAGGTTTGGGGCTTTTTCCATCTTTAAGGTTTTGCAAATCACTGTGTCTCATGTATTCCCCATTCTCTTCTTGCACATCTCAAAGTTCAGGGTTGTCTCACTCAGTTGATCCAGGCCAGCTCCACAGCAGTCTCAGCTTGAACAGCAATGCCTGGTTTTTACCTCCATCTGGCTCAGCTCACCTGCTTTTGTCAAATCTAAGCCTGAGGACCTGGGACCTAGATCAAGCCATACCAGGGTCACATAGCACTTCTTCAGCTCATATGGTGCCAGTCTGGGGAAGGCAGCAGGTGGCTGATTTTGAGGTACGCTTATTCATTTCCTCTCTAATTCTTAAAAGCTGTTCTTTAAAATCATCAACTTTAATGAGCTGTTTCCAAAGACTTTGCCAGGGGAAGGGCAAGCCCTTGAACCCCTCCTGCAGCAGAGCTCCTCATGGCCAGGCAGGAGTGAATGGCACCAAGGAAGTCCTGATGGGTTGATCCCAGTATCCTCTGTCAGGGCTCCATGTGCTTTAACTGGAGGTGTCTCTTTCCTGCACTGCCCTGCACAAGCTGGGGAGAAGACCACAGTGAACAGCCAAGAACCTGCCAAGGGCAGGTTCTCCCTGCCTTCACAGAGCAGTGTGGAGATCTCAGCACAGTCTACAGGGCATACACCTTGGCTTTTAGCTTCTAGTGTAGAACTAGTAAACATTGATGCAAATAAATGAGATTATGCTGTGTCTTCTAAAGAAGCTTAAGTCTCTTATGAATTCTTAGGTGTTTTTTTACTCTATGAAAGCTGAATTCCTCTACACAGCTGTCAGGTCGATTTAAAAATTTCCTTGCAAAAAGTCACAATTATTAATTTACTTATTACTTATATTGCTCTGTGAAAGCCTACAGACCTAATGGTCTGGCTGGAAACAACAAAAAATACCTACATGAATATACATGTTTGTCATTAGGAGCTAGTTACATCCAAGTGCCACTCTGACTAACCTGTCTGTAAGATATTATTATAATATCTTCTGGGACCTCAGCTGTCCCTAGGATAGAAGATTTCTTGCCTTCCTGCTCTTTATTTAGGGGTTTTCCTGTTTCATGGCTCCAAGATGCACACCTTGAATGCACAGGACCAAAATGAGACTGCCATTAGAGGGACGAGTCCTTACAGAGTTTCCCTGTAACAAACCCACACTAAAGTTCTGAGCAGGGCATTCTAGGGAAACATAAAGCAGAGAAAAAGGAATTTCATGTATGAATCACTGAGAAACATTTTACCATAAATGTAATCTGAATTCTATCATATAATGAAATTTTTTCTTGCAATTACATTTCTGCTTTCGTCTTCCTCTGAGCACCCCCTCAAGAGCACACAGAAAAGAGACCCAGC
Organism: Agelaius tricolor; assembly: GCF_023055355.1. Taxonomy (NCBI): domain Eukaryota; kingdom Metazoa; phylum Chordata; class Aves; order Passeriformes; family Icteridae; genus Agelaius; species Agelaius tricolor. Next base: position 6,468,227 of record NW_027269284.1, read on the forward strand.
AGTACCAAACACAAAATAAAGTGGTAGTGCCAAATGGCCAAGCCAGCACACACAGAGGTCAGCCACTGCCATTCCCACCAACATTGAAACCAGAGATAAGACCTCTGATGTGCAACAGCAGTGCAGAACCCAAAACAGCAGCATGTACATGAATGGCTGCCATGGCTTTCCAGTCACCAGCATCTCTGGCCATGCTGAAGCAGGACAGGAGAGTTGTGTACATGAGGAAGCCATTTCCCTGCCCTCCAGCACGAAGGGCAGCCTCAGACACCACGTGAGGTACTGGGCAGGGAGGAGGACATCCTCTCCTCCTCCTTGACAGGCTGCTGTGAGATAATCCAGTGTGCCTTGCCAGAGCAGCATCATGGCAGTGCTGAGTCAAGGCACTGGTTCTGGAAAGGAGACACCTCCAAAATCAACATCCAGGGCTTCCCAGCTGGCAGGGCAGGGCTGCACTGGAGGGGGAAGGCAGGCTCTGCTGCAGGGAGACACCACGGCTGTGAATCTTCCATTAAAGCGTGCAAGACACTTCATAGATCTTAATGTAATTTTAGTTAAACACAGTGAAAAACACTATGATCGGTATTATCTGCTCATACACCCACAGTGCTGGAGGAGGGGGTTGTTAAAAAGAAGAAAATAGAAATTGCAGGAGTCCTTCACACCAATACACCAGGCAGCTAGAACTGTACACACCTCATCTGCTTTTGTGAGCACCCATTTGCACATACAAGGATCTTGCACTAATTTGCAGGTTCTCACCAGGAAGAATAAAAATCTGGCTTCAAGTATAGTTTAGCTGCAGGAGGCACAGCAAGCAGCAGCAGTTAGAAACATTAGTTGTATAATCACAAGACATACTGTGCAGTTTACCTATTTTGACCTTGAGATGGCAAAGAAAGAAAAGGTAGCGAGGCAAGTACTATATGGTCCATCTACTACTAAGATACAACACAGAACTGAAAGTGAGATCAGTGATTGAACAATTAATAGATTCTCCTTCTGGCCCTGCATCTGCTGCAAATGCTGCTGTGCCTCATTTACTGTGCTGCTTAAACACGTTAAGGCAAAGCAAAAGGAAGAAGAGGAAAATAACTGAAGGAAAAAAAAAAAGAATATGCAGATGAAAGTAAATTCTTAATGATGAAGAAGGAGGAGAGGAAGAAACTGAACAGAATGAGAAAGAATCATAGTTGGGGGCAATTTTTTTTCTTTTAAGAAGTGTGACCAAAGGACACAATTTTACATGCAGTTATTTCCCTGAAGACTCTGTCAGCAGAACTTCTGCCCTGACGATGTCACTGCCTTAGCCAGTGCACTGCATTCTACTGCCCAGGCCTGTGTTTGTGAGCTTGAGCCTTCTCCAGTTCCTCTCATCACTAGGATGACCACGTGGCTATTAGGCACAGCTATCGTTTACTCATATTGCAATTAAACTACAGGAAAGCATGTAAGCATGCAAGGGAAGTGATGGTCTAGCTCCTACACAACTGCAACCACAGAACAATACACAAAAAAACCCCACAAGTTCAATCTTGTTGTGCCATCAACCACGTTTCAGGTATTTAGGAGCAAACAGGTTTAAATCATATCCACATACACCCCCTCGCTTTTACTGGATGCATGAAACTCGAATGACCACAAGCAACACACAAAAAAGGAACAAAAACCACCCGAACGGGCGTTTATCCTGCTGCCTGAATGGTGAGTGAAAGGCAGAGGCCCCGCAGTGAGGGTGCCACAGCGGGAGCGAGAGGCAGAGCGAGCACGATTGTGGTGTCCCTCTGTGTCCCCTCGGACAGGCAGAGCCAGCACGGCCGCGGTGTCTCGCGGTGCCCCTCGGACAGGCAGAGCCAGCACGGCCGCGGTGTCTCTCTCTGTGTCCCCTCGGACAGGCAGAGCCAGCACGGCCACGGTGTCCCTCTGTGTCCCTCGGACAGGCAGAGCCAGCACGGCCGCGGTGTCTCCCGGTGCCCCTCGGACAGGCAGAGCCAGCACGGCCGCGGTGTCTCCCGGTGCCCCTCGGACAGGCAGAGCCAGCACGGCCGCGGTGTCTCCCCGTGTCCCCTCAGACAGGCAGAGCCAGCACGGCCGCGGTGTCCCTCTGTGTCCCTCGGACAGGCAGAGCCAGCACGGCCGCGGTGTCTCCCCGTGTCCCCTCAGACAGGCAGAGCCAGCACGGCCGCGGTGTCTCCCGGTGCCCCTCGGACAGGCAGAGCCAGCACGGCCGCGGTGTCTCTCTGTGTCCCCTCGGACAGGCAGAGCCAGCACGGCCGCGGTGTCTCCCGGTGCCCCTCGGACAGGCAGAGCCAGCACGGCCGCGGTGTCTCTCTGTGTCCCCTCAGACAGGCAGAGCCAGCACGGCCGCGGTGTCTCCCGGTGCCCCTCGGACAGGCAGAGCCAGCACGGCCGCGGTGTCCCTCTGTGTCCCCTCAGACAGGCAGAGCCAGCACGGCCGCGGTGTCTCCCCGTGTCCCCTCAGACAGGCAGAGCCAGCACGGCCGCGGTGTCTCCCGGTGCCCCTCGGACAGGCAGAGCCAGCACGGCCGCGGTGTCTCTCTGTGTCCCCTCGGACAGGCAGAGCCAGCACGGCCGCGGTGTCTCCCGGTGCCCCTCGGACAGGCAGAGCCAGCACGGCCGCGGTGTCTCTCTGTGTCCCCTCAGACAGGCAGAGCCAGCACGGCCGCGGTGTCTCCCGGTGCCCCTCGGACAGGCAGAGCCAGCACGGCCGCGGTGTCCCTCTGTGTCCCCTCAGACAGGCAGAGCCAGCACGGCCGCGGTGTCTCCCCGTGTCCCCTCAGACAGGCAGAGCCAGCACGGCCGCGGTGTCTCTCTGTGTCTCTCGGAGCGATGCTCCCGGAGCCCTCCCGCAGCCCAGGGCCCAGCTGCACACACACCCTGGCACAGTACAACACCCTCTGAATGAACGCTCCTCCGGAACGGGGCAAAGCAGAGCTCCGCACCACGCACTGCTCTAAGCTCTCTCCTGGCTAAGCCCGGCTTTTCCCGGAGCTGCATTGGCCGGAGCAGGCTCGGCTCAGGCAGTGCCCGCTCCTGCCCCAGCTCACACTCAGCTCTCCGGACAGGACACGCACCAGGCAAGGAAACGGACGGAAGGGAAAAACTGATCTCTAGGTACTGACATGCAAGATGAAAATTAACGGCACTTTAGGCATACTTTAAAAGAAACATAAAATAACCCTGTGTGACACATTGTTCCCGAAAATCATTCACCTTAATCACAAAAATACTTTGTACTTACAGCATTTAACACCTCTAGCAAACAGTTGCTGCAATCAGATTCTTTGTTAGTAACAATTCGGTTAACCAGTTACAGCATTAATCAGTCCAAAGCTAACTATTAGGGATGTTTCAAAAGGAGCATACCAGACAACAGGGGGGAAAAAAAAAGCCAAATAATACTACAGTTATTAGATTTTAGTTGATAAAAAAACCAAAACCAACTTAATAAATTATTCACTGCTGAATCAAAATAATTTCAACAAAATGTTCTTCAATAAACACAGTAATTCAAATGTCAGCCATACATATTTTAATTATCTTTTTTTCAAGACTTACCTATGTTTTTCTAGTTCGTTGTGTGATGACCTATTAAAAAGAGAAAAGAAATATTAGAGAAAGGATAAATAAACCAAGATTTATAATATTTTAAAGACAATACCTGCATAAATTGCAAAAGAGTTCTCTAAAATACGTATTTAACATGGATTATGAAACAGCTTTTCTTTTAAATTAGTTCACTTTTAGATTCTTCAGGGTATCAACTTAATTTCCATGAGTAAACTGTAGGTTTGGGGGGAATTATAATATATTTGCATTTATTAGTGTTCTATACATTCAGAGACAGAAATGAACATTAAAAACTGAGCAGGTTAGTAATAAAAACAGCCCACGAGATTTTTATCAGCGAAGAAAAATTATGAGGGGGTAGAAAGTGTTCGAAGATCTAAATGGTAACAGGCAAGACCAAAAAGCACCCAAAAAGCCAGCTTTCAAGCCCATGGAAAAGCAGAAAGAAAAATCAGCAGCTAATCACTGCTGTTGTTGTTGACATCTTAATGGCAACAAAAGAGGAATCCTCTTAATTCTTCTCAGTCTACAAAGAGAAAATAAAACCCAAAAAAATCATAGTCCCTGTACTGACCACAGCAGCATGTTATCCTTTTCCAATCTACTTGGATTAAAGATTTTTTTTATTTCTTCAACTGATGCCACGGTTTCTTTGCCATTAGGAGGCAGCCCTAAATTCTTGGGGGATTTTTTTTTAAACTGATTCAGCTAAAAATATTCATTTTATTTATTTACACAGCTCAGATTAAAAACATTCCTAAAATGAAGTTACTGTCGCCGCCTCAGAACCAGCAATTTTCCGTACTTTCAGTTTTGTCCCACTGAAAACATGCCCAGCACGTCAGGATCAAAAGATGCAGAGGCGGTGGCAGCTTTTAGGGCTGGCAGATTATGTCAGAGCAGCTCTGCTGGAGCCTGCTGCAACCCCAGCCTGCAGCTGGGCACGGGTGCAGAGTGAGGTGCCTTTGGGCAGGGCAAGTGCACCAAGGTCCCTCCGGGGAGCAGAGCCATCCCAGGGGGACGAGGGAGCCCTCCTGCACAATTCTGCCTGGTGCCCAGCTGTCCTGCTCTCCCTGCACACACTGAGCTGCTTGATGCTGTGCCTGGGCGTGACTGATGGCAGAAAATCACTCCAGGCATACAGAGGGAAATAGAAAGCAAAGCTCACACAAGAAACATCCAGTGAGCAAACCCACGAGCAGCTGATCTCAGGCCAGTGCAGCTCCTGATCCTGCAAGGAACCAAGCGAACTGCTCCTCTGCAGGTAAAACTGAAATGCATACAAGGTTCAGCACTGATGCTAATCCTCTCTCACCAGAAGGCATCCCACTGTTGGTACCAGGACATCAATTATGTCAACCATTACCTGACATCTTTTTCTCAAAAGCCTATGAATTCCTTGTGTATTTTTGTTGCATCAAGTGAGCCATGATCAAGTAATGTGTGTATTTCTACAATGCCATTTAAGTGCTCCTAACCAATGCAGCAACACTACAAATGTTAAACACATTTTCTGTTCTACATTAATAGGGCAAGGTGGGCTTGGTCATTTGGCTATCTTAAGATGATTTTTTTTTTATATTCTACTCCTACTCTCTACACAGAGATCAGACTTTCTCCACAATCATTTCTCCACACCAACGTTCACAAAAATTGACAAAGACCATGCTAAATCCACCAGTGTTTATGAAAACACATGCAGAACAGAAGTTCAGTAGGGAACCATTGTCCCCAAACACCCTCAACAGGCCCATCAAAGACACTGTTTGTAGGGAACTTTGGAACCAGAGTAGAAATACAGGCTGGCCTGGATTCATCCCTATGACATGAACTCCTTGACATTTCTGGCAATTAGACACAAAGGTGAACACAATCACTCCAACCAGCCCGTTCTGAGCTGCCAGCTCCCAGCAGCTGTGGTGAGCACACACAGGGACTGCATGGGAACCACGGGCCAAGGAATTCTGCCTGCATGGAGTTCTTTGCTGGGCTGAGAGAAGATGCTGTGAGCAGCTGGCAGTCCTGCACACAGCACACCTACAGGGCACCTGTGGCACATGGAGGGGACCCTGGCATTCTCCTGAGGTACATCCTGCCAGGGCAGCTCTGGAGCACAGCCGTGGGTGTGCCAGCTGCCAAAGCCAGCAGCAGTGACCATGAGCCTCTTGGCAGAGCTCTTGGGGACACAAAAGCCCCAGCAACGCCTGCAGTGTGCAAACGTGGGCACCAGCCACACATTTTGGGAGGTGTCAGGAGCCAACTAATGCACCAACTATCAGACCCCAGGCAGGAACCAAACCCAAGAGTCATTTTACCCGAGAATTGCTCCATCTACAGAGAAAGTTGAATACCCTATTACAAAGCATGACAGGGTTGGGTTTGTTTTCAGAAGACATGAACCCCTCTTGAAATACTGGGTTTTATTTCCTTCACTGTCTGCAGCACAGTATATTGCAAGAATATCCATCTCCTGCTGTTTATGCAACCTAAAGTGAGGGGAAAAAACGTAAGAACTGGTCTCCACACAACCCAGCACCCTGTTTCAAAATGGAGTCTTTTACTACTTTAGTAAAGATAAGATGTAGGTCACAACTAATAAGATATATGTATATATGTATTTATAAGAGAGAGACAGAAATATGACTGTGCTTTGCAGGCAAATGGTCTGTGGAGCCTCTCAAAAATGGCTTCAAGAGAAGGAAGACTTCTGGTGTTTAACTTAGGTTCACTCCACTGAGTTTGTATCTCCACAAAAAGCTTGAGGAAGTTGGGGGTAGCAGTGAGGAAAACAAAAGGTTCAGACAAAAATAAAGGGAAAAAGCCAACAACAAAAAACTCTGCAAAATCATAGATTTTGGGATAATGAATGCTGGTGCTTAGACTACACTGTTGATCTGAGACAGCTCTAATATCCCTTTAGCAAATGCCAAGCAGTTCACAGACTATAAATTTTATTTGTGAAGACATTATCAAAAGAAGATTTGAAAGAACAAGGAGGAACCAAGCAAATGCAGCCATTGGTCTGCAAGATGCTGTGCTACTTCTCACAGACGTCCCCAGAGCCATCCCCGTCTATCACCTTCCTTTCCTCAATTCTAGGTATTGGATTTCAGCTTTTGGTTGATTCAACATTCAGCAGACACACCTAAGAAATTTGGACAGGTGCTAACTGAGATTGCAAGACTAACACAGAAAAGGCAAGAGCCCCTCCACCTCCACTGCTGCCAGTTTATGGGTGAGCCAGCAGGATCTGGTCACATGCAGGCTAGGCTGAGATTTCACTGTATGCAGGATGCACAGCCTGTTTCAGTATTCAGACAGCTTCCCTACTCCTCCATCCATTCATCCATCCATCCATCCATCCATCCATCCATCCATCCATCCATCCATCCATCCATCCACTCCACCAGAAGGGCATCTGCTCAGCAGGAAGGCAGCAGCTCCTGACAAAAGCAGGGATGTATGGCAATGCTGTTTACTGCCCTGTGTTAATGGCAGCAGGTCTAGACCGTGACTCACCAATACACTTCCAGTTGCCAAAGCACTTTAAAGCACTGTAGGGAGCAAAGTCAGGTACTTAACCAAGTGCTTGAAACAGTGGCAGCACCTTACCAGTGCCAGGGTTTTCTGGTGCAGGCAGGACTGCCAGGGGGTGATACAGCCCATGTGCAGGATACAACTCCACCTCAAGTCATGCAGCCACATGAACTACACTGCAAGCACTTCACCTTTTGTCCAGGACAAAAAAGTAAGAACAAACAGAACAGGAAGCTTTACAAGGTGCTACACCTTAAGTGTCTGCAACCAGTTCCCACTCCCAAAAGTGCAGGTGTGTAAAAGCACAAAGCTTACACCTGCAGCCTTGTGTGAATGTGACTGCTGTGCAGCTTTTCATTGAAAGGATCCAGATTCATTCTAGGAAATTCCCTGTCCACATACCTAACCTGCTGTGGAATGCACCTGAAAATACTACAGTTCACTCCACAAAGCACAGATAAACCTGAACATGAACACATATTCTGCCTATTATTCATAGCTTCTGGGTTGTTGGTTTTTTCCCATTTGTTTCAAACTGGATACATTGCTTACAGCCTGTCAAAGAAACAGCCTGTACCAAATTAATCCACTAAAAATTAATTTTGCATTCTCCTCATAGCAAAATTTAACCGGTTTTGCAGATTCAGCTGGGATCTGGGAACCAGGCACACTGGCACAGCCTTGATGCAGAGTTCTGGCTCTGGGATCATATTCAAGTTGGTGCTGCCACATGTTTGCAGTGGCCAGGTCTGAATGTGCTTCTAATACGGTGGCAATTTGTTTTCCTCAACTGCACAAGCAGTGCAGCTTCCAAACATTGCAGACCTACTGCAGTTCCTCAGGGGGGACAGGTCCATTGGTGAAGTCTGTTATATTGGGACTAAAATGCATTATTTTGAAACCAAATGTGGCAATATCAATTGCTGTCCTAGCTTCAGGAAGGCAAACTGAGAAAGATCTATTGAATTCAGAAATCCAGGTGAAAATTCAGCTGTGTCTGCACAGTCTGCTTTGCAGTGTTTTATTCCTGGCCTCTCACAAAAAAAAAAAAAAAATTAAGGAAAAATAAAACAAAAATCAGGCCCCAATCCCTAAGCTGCTTAGTGTGGGCACAGAAAAACATCTGCAGAGAGCAAGGGGCTCGCTCTGCGGGCCACAGGTTCACCCTCACCATGAGCCAACATCAACAGAGGAATTTGGACATTAGGCTCTGTTTTTATTTGAAAATCCAAATGCCGCTTTCATCTTTTTCTGCATATAACCCTTTGCCAGAACACAGCACGAAGTACATGTCTATTTATATAACATATGAGCAAAAATATTAATTAATTAATAGACACAGAAGATATATTTATAACCCGGCATTTATTTTGCTCCCTCTCCTTCAATAAACCAGCTCCTAAATTAACAGGCCAAACACACTGCATCACCGACATTCAATTCCTTTCTCTGAAAGTAAATTTAACTGTGACCTCAGTAGACTGGCATCTAACACTAAGATTTTGCTTTTCATTTTACCTTATTTCTGACCCTTTCACGGCGAAGCAGCTGCCTGAGCTCCCTGGTGCATGGGCAGACACACACCTCAAACCCACACACAGCTCAGGGTACCCAACACCTGGTGAGTGTCACTGCAGCCAGGGCAGAAGAAAGCCCAGTTATCTGCAGGGTTGCATGTTCCTTCGTGAGAGTGCTTTGCCTTGTGAGCAAACGTCACCAAATTTCAGATTTGTGTCGCATTCCTCCTCGGCACATCGCACATGTGTCACCTATCTGTTTCTTTAGAGCAAAAACCAAGCTTGACTTTTGAATATTTGCTATGAACATTTCCAAGGTACAACAGCAATAAATCCAGCTCTTTGTTTTATGCCTTTTTTTAATTCTAAGTACTCCTTAACAAGAATTATTAGACTGCATGGTACTGCTTTAGGAACTACATACAGCCACTGCTCTGCGGAGACATTTATTATACTATAGTCAAGTACCTGATAAGTGTTATTGTAACAAGATGTGACCCAGGTTTACCTCCCTGCAAAAGATAATATTGTGGCTTTTTCTAATCTCCTGTCCTCTTCGCAAAACAAGAATCCAGTTTCATTTGCCAGAGGATTTTGGTCAAAATTATTGGGGGGAAACAAGTCTGAATCTCAGCTGAGGACATGGTACGAACAGCAAACCAGAAAGAAAACAAAGCAGTTTGGTTTGTGTGACATGGGAAAGGGCACATCACAGGAAACTGAGAAGAAAACATGTAAGATCAAGACATTTGAATGTGCAAGTGAAACAGAAATGGCTAAAAACTGTGTCTGATTGCTACCAATAACACCGAGGATATTGTTTATCAACAAACTGCTAACAACCACTTTCAATTTTGATTCAAAGCTAACAGTGGACAAAGCAAAACTGTTAAATTCCTACAGTGGACAGAAAGCTTAGAGATTTTGGCTAATGAAATGTAATTCTGCTGGTACTTTTCCCTGCACAAATCAAAACCTGCCAAAATTACTTCTCACTCAATTGCAGTCAAGAGGCCAGCAAGCTTTTAGCCCAGACCTGACATCCTGTCCGAAGGGCTGGCAGCCTCCTGCCCCCTCTCCTGCGGGTCTGGGCTCGCCAGCCATCCACAAGGGATGGAGGTCTCATCCTACAGTTTCCTACATGAACATCACCAGCACCTCGGCAGGGCAAGGAGGGGTCCCTCAGTGCCCTTGCTGAAGCCCAGGGCAGCTGGAATCCGTCCCTGCCCATCACCCAGCCTGCAGTGCCTGGCCAGCACACCTGTGCCACACGGGGTATGCTCTTCCCCCCACAGGCAGGCACACAGGGGGGAAAACACAGAACAAAGAAGAGTACAGCACGCCAGGCTTCCTCACATCTGACAGTTTTTCTCCTCCTCCCCTCTTTTCTGATTTTCCAAGAATAAGGAGATGTTTTTCATGCTTTTCTATATGTATACCTCATAAGGCATGAAAAAAAAAAAACAATGTATGTGCATATATACATCTCTCACTTTTTAATCTGATCAGATGCTGCAAGCAGCAGGATACAAAAATAGATAATGGAAACAACAATGCCCCTGCAGATCTGAAATGTGCAGTTAGCTGCTCCTTTCCTACTCCTCCAACCTTAAGTATGTATTTTTAATCCCGAAAAACAATAAAATAATAAGGCATGAATTTCAGACATGTATGCAATCCCCTGTATGCAATCAGATGCCTCCCCGCATGTAATGCTCCAAACCCAATGAGTCTGGAAAATGGTTAAAGTGGAACAACATGGACAAACACTGCTCAGTGGCTCACATCGCCCACGACCACTCCAGATCCTCTGAACTTTGGCCAGTCGTCTCCCTCTGTTAATCTTTGAGTTGCTTAGGAAGAATTAACTGTGTTTCCAAAAATCCACTCTAGTCTGGGGCTCGACCCCTATAGCCTCTAAGCTCCAAACAATAATAAAACAGTGATGCTGGTGTACATCATGTATTTTGCCCTGCATATTTAAATGCGGGAGTAATTTCTCCCCTGCAAATCTAAGCGTGCAGGCAAATGTGAGCAGCGATTGCTGGGCATGGGTACAAAGCCCATAAGGACAATGCAGAGGTACCCACAGGGCCCTGCTGCTGCCCCTCTGTCCCTGAAGGAGCAGGGAGCTGCATTAAAGCAATGTCCTTCTGCTTCCCACACTGGCCAGCAAGCCTGGTACCCGTGCTGAACCAAACCAGCCACTGTCCCAGCCGTGTCCGCACTGGAAACCATTCCCTGACAAGCACTGTCCTGTCCTGTCCCACACATGACCCATCCCTCATCTCATCACTGCAGCTGGAAGCAAACAAAGTGTGAGTAAATGTACACATTGCAGGATGGCATTTTTGAAGGTTGCCACTGCTACGGAGTGAGAATCAGAACAACAAGCTAAACAGGTAAATAAATACAAATCTGCAGGCAGAAAAAAACCAGGAAGATAACTGCAAGTGGATGTGTGTGCCTCAACTTCAATAACACTAGCAAATTTGTAACCAGAAATCTTTTAATTCTGCTGTATTTGATCGATTACAAATCCTCTCCTAAAAACTCCTGAAAGCAGCTTACAATTCAGACAAATAACTATTTTGCAGCGGATGACAAGAGCCCTAAGAACAGAAACGATGGAATAATAGCTCTGTAAGTAACACAGATTTCTTGAATGCAAGAGACACACAAGAAATCTGTACGACTCAAGGAGCAATTTACAGCTGGAAAACTTATGGAATGTGTTTTGAATTTTTTTAAAGGCAGTGAACATACTTTATATGAAAATAATTAAAAATCTTAAGGAGCAAAGTGTCTCAGGACACAAGACACTCCTCCCACTCCTGATGACTTTCTCTTTTAAAATCAACTGACTGTCTTCTCATGCTCCATGATGAGACAAAGAATTCGACTAAAACTAAAACCAAAGTAGGAGTACTGCAATTAACAGCCCCCAAAATGGTTGCCTTGCTCGGAGCAGGGGCACGGGGGCACAGTTTGCTCCCCCTCAGAAATCTTGGAGACACACAGCTCGGCCGCAGCAGGCACCACCAGGGCGCTCAGCAGCTCGTGTTTTTGCTCAAGGAGGGAGTTCGTCAGCTTTTGATTTCGGTTTGCACCTCCGGTGTCCCACGAGCAGCTCCTGGCCGCCTGCCGGGCACCTCCCCAGCACCATCCGAGCCGGCCGCAGGATGCCCGCCGGAGCAGCGAGAGCGGGCCCGCCGAGACTCACTGCTCCTTTGGAAAACAAGTCACGTGCAAAGCAAGTTCATTTTAGGCTATTCTACAGGAGCCACCATCCAGCATGACCATGCAGAGCAGAGCATCGCTGCCCCGGGACGAAGCAGGCCCAGCAGGGCACGCTCCTCGGTCCTCTCCGGAGCAGCCCTGGAGGAGCGGAGCGGAGCAGAGCGGGCAGAGCCCAGGGCCGGGCTCGCTCCCGGGCAGGGGGCCGGCAGCGTCCCCGTAAGACAGCCAGCCTGCCGCACGTACACAGCCCGAGCAGCAAACAAAGCTGCGGAGCCTGCGCGCAGCCGCGCTCGGCTCGTGCCATCGCAGCGCAGGTAGCGGCTGCGGGGCAGCACCAGAACCGCGGCGACAGCCGGACAAACAACCGCCGAGCCGCGCACCCCGGCCCGTCTGCGTGCGCCGGCCGGGCGGAAGGGCTGGCGAGCCGGCGCTGCAGCACAGCCCGCGGGCAGGTCAAGCTCGCTCCGGCACCTTCCCGGCCCGCACCTCCCGGAGAGGCCGGAGGGCGGGCGGAGTGTCCCCCCCGCCGCCCCGCACACGCTCCCGGCCCGGAGCCCAGCGCCGCCGCAACCGGAGGCTGCATCTGCTCGGGCTGCCATGGGGGAGGCGGCCGGCTCGCTGCCTGCGGTTCATAAATGAATGCCGGGGGGGAAATTAGGTGCCATGCAAAGAGAAATCTGGGTGGCGATTATGGTGCTTAGGTCTGCAGCAAAAGCCGCTGTCGGCGAGCGCGGAGCAGAAGGAGCGATGAGGGCGGATGGGTCTGAAGTGCAGTGAGTACTAAGGAGATGGTGTACGCGTGGCAGTGTTTATATGAGAGATCAAAACAGAGCCAAGCCCATCCAGGGGAAAAATGGCGACTACCGGGATGGGGAAAACTGAGACACTGGATTAGTTATTATTTTTCATAAATGTATGCACTGCACATAAGCTAGACACATTGGAAAAGCTGACGATTCATTCTGAAAAAGCGGTGCGTCTATTACCTGTTATTCTGGGATTTTCTGGCCATGGTGCCTGCCTTTGTTTTCTTTCTGGAATAGTCACTATCGAAGGGTAACACTGATGCATAGCCATGTTCTGCTTCTAGGGACAAAGTCAGCATTAGTGGCAATATATTTTTTCCATGCAATTTTTTCCTCCTTTGCAGGAACGCTAGGGTAAAGAACAGAATTTTTTCCGGTTGATTTGTTTGGATTTTATTCTGGCATCTCTTAAAGAAGAGAGACAAAAAAAAACATAACTCGGTAAACCAAAGAGGAAAAAAACAACACCGAAGTGTCGAAATTAGGAGGATTATTGGAGTGCACATTAAAAACGAGGCGGATCATGCAAACCCTTGTCACGCTGCGCTGGGGGAGGGGAGCTGCCATACAATCACCGACTGCCACACACGGAGCGGCGAGAGGGATCCTGAGCGCTGCCACACGCACCGTCCCCATCCAGGGCGGCACAAACAACCCCCTTCTGCTTTGCTTAGGGGATTTTATATTAAAAAAAGCCAAGATCCGAGCAGCGATGCTCCCCCAGCGCGATGCCGCTGGCGCAGCCCGGGTCCCCCCCGGGCAGGTGCGGGCTCGGAGCCGCTGCCCCGGCCCGGCCGCCGCACAACAAAGGCCGAGAGCGGCTGGGAGCGCCTGCGGGTGCCTGACCGACTGCCCGCCTGCGCCCTGTACCTCGGTCTCTTCGCTCCAAGTACTCGGCCGCTTCCAGGAGGATTAACAGGGAGTTCAATTCCATGGCTGCCCGTCCCGAGCCCCCCGCGCCGAGTTCACGCGCGGGGACTCCCGAGCCCCCGGTTTTAAGCACCTCGCTCAACCTACATTTGACACACAGAGGACGGGCAGCCCGCGCAGCCAATGGCGAGAGGGGAACGCGCGCGGGGCGGGACGTAAGGAGGTAGCCGGGCCAATCGGCGACCAGAGGGCCCCCCCCCGTCGGGGCAGGGGATGTTGACAGATCCCCGCCGACCGCGCTCATTGGCTGCCCCTGTAGTAACAATTTAGAAGCCGAAGCTTAGCAACAGCACGTGGTGGCCCGGCCCCCTCGGCCGCTCATTGGCTGCTTCCTTGCATGTTAAGAAGGCCGGAGCCGCTCATTGGTGCGCGGGGCGTCATGCAAATGAGGGCGGAGAAGGGGGCCAATGGGGCGGGAGGCGCGTGCCGCGCGGCGGGAGGCGGGGAGAGAGGCGCGGGTAGCCAATGGGCGGGAGGGGGCGTGGCGTTGCCGTGAGGAAGAGGCAGGCGGAGGGCGGGGCCGCGGGAGTCTCCGCCCCCTCACACGCGCCGGGCGGGACGCGCCGGGCGGGCGCGGGCCAAGCGTGAGGGAAAACGGGAAAAAGGGAAAAGGGACGGTGAGGCGGCGGAGCGGCCCGCCAGGGACAGGGTGGCAGGAAATGAACGAGAACGAAGGAGATCATACTAACGGGACCCCGGAGGGGCTGTGCAAATGTGCCTGGCACGCGCATCCTTAACCCCTTGCGGTGTTCAGGCGGGAGAGGAAAACGGCAGCGCTGTAAAAACACGCGCAGGGACGTAGGAGAATTACTAAACTCTGCACAATGGCCGAACCTGCTGAAAAAGAGAAACAGTGGGAAGCTCTCAGAAACGCAGCCAGAGCTCCTGCCAGCCCTCCAGCCCTTGCCAGCACATTCAGCTGCCTTTCGTCATCTGGATGCACAGAAGCCGAGTACCAGAATAGCCTGGCTCCCGGCTCGGGCTGAGCAGGAAGAGCTCAGCACCTTCCTGCCCGCACCATCCGAACCCTGCATCCTTATCTCGGATGGCTGCTGCACAGCTGTTGCCTAAAACTGGTTGGTTTTAACACGAGTGAGTGTAGTTTTAAAATAGGCATATTTTAAGCTGTGCTGTGATCACACATTGGTACATCTTCAGGCCAGAAGTGCTGGAGCCTGTAATCAGTCCTCCAGCAGGATTGCACTTGGGCACACAAAACCCCATTGGTTTTAATTGGGCTGTTTAGGTAAGAGCTGCCCAGCATATAGGAGGGATGCAGAGTGTTGTCCTGTGTGTTTATTCCTTGGCAAAAGATGTCAGCCAGAGTTTCCTTTTAAGAGGATAATAGCAATTCAGATTAAAACAAGGATTATGGTTTACTGTTTCTACAGCATTGTGGTAAAGCCACATATATATTACACCTGATCTTGTATTAGTCTGTATCTTGTTGCCCCAGATGCACAAGTGTAATGTGGCTCTTGAACATTGCTGAAACACAGATCACATTTTACTGCCATTTGGTCCAGGCACCAGGGATAAGAGAAAATACAAGGCAGTGAGAAAGCAGCATTGTGATTGTAGTTTAAGAGAATTTTGAATATGTTTAGGAAAAGTCTGAGTGACTGTGAATTACAAGGCAGAAGGGAATTTGGTGCATAGATTGCAAAGGTAAAATAAAATTGCTGTAACATTTTCCACTTGCTTCTTGAACTGTTGAAATCCTGCTGCATGTGGGTGAGGCAGTACAGTTTTTACTGTAAAGCCATTGAACCTTGTGGCAGTTTTGCTGTTAACTGGAAGTAGGTTTAGACACAATTTGACATTGCCTTCTGTTACGAAACAGCATGAAACCATATATGCACAGGTCTGCTTTGTCCCCACAGGAAGGAAAGTTCCCTTTGCCTGACACATGCATAGGGCACTTAATGAGGAAGATACAAAGATGCACAGATAAAGCATCCTTGTTCTCTACTGCATCCACAGCAGTACCTCAGATCTTCAGAACACCTGTATTTGAATGGTAGTGTACAGGTCTAAATGATCTTAAACTGCTTTGCACACACATGCTGTGGAAGCAGTCACACATCCAGAAAGGCAGATGGATGTGCCAGGTATGTAGGTGCTTGTGTGAAAGCCCAGGGTTCAGGTATGGATTTACTGAGGCTATGAATGCCAAAAGCCCTGCCCCACCACACTGTAAGCACACGATTTTACCTGGAAAAAAACTCTGGAAACACAGGGATATAACAAACACTGCACAAATCTGTGCTTCAGGAGAGTGCACAGCCAGAGCTGAGCATCCTGCCAAGCACTGCCCTCACCAGACACTCCTTGGAGCTTGGGCTGATCCAACTGCTGAGCTGGAGCCACCCTCAGCCTCCCCTGCACTCCCCAGTACCCAAACTCAGCACCCTGAGGTAAAAAACATTGCTATCTCTGCTTTCACATGTGGACAGAAGTATTTGGAAGACAGCTGTTTTAAGGAGATGGAGCACAATTTCACATTGATATTGGCACTTTCCAGGGCCTTGTGCCTCCACACTTCCCTGCATGGAAGGGCTGCTTTGGTAAGTGAGGAACCACTGAAGCCAGCTGGAGAAGGTGTGCAAAGCAGGGGCCAGTGCCATCACAAGAGGCTCCTGATCTCTGATCATGGTGGCTCTCTGCCACAGGAGTCATAAACTGCATTAGTCTGCTGGAACAGCATAATAAGGTAACCCCACACACTCCCAGAGCCCCTGCTGGTGAAATCCAGGGTAAATCCACACACATTTGGGAAGGACAGGCCTGGCTCATGCCTGACAACCACTGACACACATTTACCCACAGTTGCGTTGAAGAAGCAACACAGCAACAACATTAGTTAATATTGAGAAGTTTTATCAAGATTATTCCTCCTAGCAGTGAACTCAGCTGAGCCCTTCTCAGGAGACACCACAAAAGCTTTTAAATACCTAGAGGGAATCATTCTGGATCTGGTTTTATTTGTGCCAGGGAACCAGGACTAGTTGTGGTGGTGTCAGCGTGGGTGCAGGGGTGTAAAACGGGTGTGAAAGAAGATCAACCAAATTACTTTAAGAACTGAAGGACAGGCTCTAAGATAGATGTGTGCTGGAAGGCTTTGCAGATTTGGGTCTCTAAATAGCTTTCTTCCATTTCTACCAGCAGCAGCAGGAACATCTGAGTGCAAAAGAAACAGCTGGCCTTCAGTGATAAGGGGTAGCTGTCACTTCATGGTGAAGTTTGAAAAACTTTGTATTTAGAAGCAGAAGGGAGAGCCATCAGCAGCCACACCCTAAAAGCTGAGCTGTTTTGCAGTTTCTTTGCTGCCTGCACTTGGTGATTGGAATTGTAATATTTACAATCTTAAATGTTACAGCGTCTTTATTTCCAAAATCCATCCTGTGGCATGACTTGGCATGTAAGATCAGAGACATCAGAGCTGTTGACTGCCCCAAGCTGTGGTGAGGGCAGAGATCTGAAGCTGATGATCAATAATTTAAGAAATTTCATTCACTATTTCTCACGTATGGCCTTAAAGAAATAATTAGCCCTACCCTGCTTTTCAGATTTGGCTCATTGTATCTGCTGCATGTTTCTTTCTTTTATCTTTTAAAATTCCATACTACATCATATCCCTGTGTCCAGAGATAAGCCCTTCACTGTGCCTTGGACTCCATCCCTCTGTTTTCTTGGGTGTTGCAAGGTTTTAGTAATTAGCAAAGACTAACTCATCTGCCCACATAGGAGGGAATCTGCACTCAGGGCTGGCACTGACAAGTTTCATCTCCCTGACTCAGTATCTCAAATTCCATTTATTCCTCATCTTACCTGTGATTCAGATAATGAACTCTGTTTCCTAGATACAGAAACCAAAACACCTGAAAGTTGAAGGTGGAACTTTTGGAGGAAGTTTCAAAAGTAACAATTTTGTCAGTGCCCAAGCCCAGTTTGAGACACTGCTTCTATTTACTCTGCCAAGTAAAGCATTTCTCCACTCCTGATCTCAAATAGCAGGTGTCACTGCATCTGCTTGGCTCTGTATCTTGATTGCCACTGGTGCACATGTGGCTTTTAGTCATCAATTTATTTTATGTGTGGTTTATTTTAAGTTTGAGGTGGTTTCTCTAAGTTCAAAGTGGCTGAAGATGGGAGCAGCCCATCAGAGGGCTGCTTTCACACCTTGAAGCTGAGGTTACATGACATGAAGATATGTGGGGTGTCAGGGTTGGTGAGTTGCTGCTGCAGTGCTGAGGGACTGTGACCTGTGGAGGAGTCATGTCTGTGCAACCTCACCCCATGAGCTTTCTGGGTTGGTCCTCGACCTGTCACACCCCTTCAGCTGCACCCAGGCGTTGGCTTGGAGAAGAGCTTGGTCCAAGGATCACAACAACAAATAGTACAGATTCTGTGGATTCCTGGGGACCTGAGTGGCTTCCATGCATTTGATGGGCTCTCTATGTGAAGCTCACTAGTCCAGC
The DNA here is from genome assembly GCF_023055355.1 of Agelaius tricolor. Lineage (NCBI taxonomy): Eukaryota > Metazoa > Chordata > Aves > Passeriformes > Icteridae > Agelaius > Agelaius tricolor. The sequence goes on from NW_027269284.1 coordinate 6,486,329, forward strand.
TCACTGCCTGGCCTTGACCAGTTGTTTGCTGCAGTGTTTGAATCACCAGCTTTCCCAAAACAATTGATTTTCTCCTGATTTTGCTTGGGATTTAGCACAGGCTTGCGCTGCTGTGGTACACACATACTTGAAAGGCAAATCTAAAAAGAAAAAGTACTTCAAACTGAATGCCAGTCCCTTGTAACGTTCTTTTCATGTTAATTGCTGTTATTATGAAAGACAACATTTGTATCTTGGTGTCCTTGAGAGTTTGGCTGCAGGGAGCTCGTGTGCCCCTCTCTGCCAGCACTCCCCGAGCAGCGAGACGCGCCGTGCCCTGACGCCAGGCCCTGCAGCCATTCCTGTGAGCAGGCATGAAATTATTCTTAACTGATTGAAGCGAAGCATAGATTGAAAAGCTTGAGAGACTGCTTTACTCCATCATCCTGCTCTGGCAATTTTAAATAGTGTCATCCCAAAAATTCCCTCTGACACTGCCGCACTGAAAGTGCTTTACAGGAGGCAGTGGTATTGCTGCTTTCATTTTAAAAGACAAAAAAGAAATGAGATGGGGCAAGAAAACTGGCCAATACCACTTAGCAAAGGCAGGGCAAGGGTTGGGAGGATGGCTGGGCATGCCAGTGCCCAGTCTGGCTTGTATGGCATTATGATATACTGCAGAGTAAGGATTTGTTATGTTATTTCAGATCTGAATCTCAGAGATGTCATGGCCTTATTACATTCCCTTGGTGTAGGAAAAAGGCTTTGTATTGCATTAATCTTCCACAAGGGGCCTTGTGTACACTTGTATTGCATTAAGCTTCCACAAAATATAGAGGCTAGTGCAGTGCAAAGAGGCTTTGAAGAAATCATGGCTCAGACCCACTTTATTCGAGTGCTTTTGGGGGGCATGGGCATTTGCCTGAGGTCACTGCTTGAACAGGCTGGCAAATTAAACATTTCTGCTTTAGCTGATAAAATCAGGCCTTCTTGCTGGGTAACTTTGACACAAGCACATCATATAGAAGTAAAAGAATATTATACCTCACTGTGATCATCTTCTAAGCTGCCTTGATGCTTAGCACCCTGCTGCAGTCCAGGACAGACAGAGAAACAGAGCAGGGGTGAGCATTTGTGCTACCAAACAGAGCTGAAACCAGCCTGCCTTTAGCAAACACGATGTTCACTAAAAGAGGGAGCAAGCTGTGAGCTTTATGAATAAAATCAGGCAGTGGTAACACAGTGTCACTTACAGATATCCTCTGAATGTAAAAAAATAGCATTTTCTTACCCAAGGTACCTGTGTCCTGTGTATCTATCAGTCGTGACTTTGAGTTATAGGAAGAAGCCCCAGTGAATATGTATTGGTTTTTGGTGTGAAAATCCATCCAGATATGGAAGAATGAGTTCATGCATCCTATGGAGACCAACAAAGTAGTTAGCAGCCATTAATTTATAGCATATTTGTTACAGAGGAGGAACCAAGAAAGAAAAAGTTATATTTACAAGTTTAAGCATGGAGATTTCTTACCTGGGTGCTTTGGCATGCAAAATCTACTGAGTTTCAATCTGGGTGAATCAGTTAATGAAATGAGAAGGCAATTAGAGCTCTACCTGAGATGTCTTTCCATAAAGCCATTCTCCAGGAACCAAGTGTGTGCATACCCATATGGGAGAACAGGTTTTATCAGAGGACAGATATCTGTAACATATTAATAGGGCTGCAGCAATTATATATGGAAATTGTTGAGTTCTGTTCCCAGTAGGGAAAAAATAATACCTAATGTGGCTGATGCAAATCTGCTGCCAGCCATAGGATCCTATCATTTGTATCAGCTGTGATGGAACCAAGTGAATCTGTGCTGGGAAGATTGCAGGCACATCCCATATTGTACAGTAATGGTAATACCCTGCATTTCTATAGCGTGCCCAACTCACTCATTTTAGACTGCTTAGTCAAGATTTTCCAGTTCAGGCATTTAATAGATATTAATAATTAGGCAAATAAAATGCTGTTCAGCTGATTGAGGGAGGAATCAGTATTGATCCTGGGCCTCATGCTGCTGGTATAGTTGGGCCAGTATTGCCGTGGTGGAGATAAGAGAGCTCATCCATCAATACACACATCTGAGAGAAGATCAAAACAGCCCAGGTGGTAAATAACCTGGACACTTGCCTGCAGGACCTAAAATTAGAGATCAGCACAAAGAATTGGCAGGTGAATACTCAGCAGATGCTGTCTTATCTCTCTATTTGCTTTGGAAGTTTGGGGCTGACCCAAAACATGTTGAAATCAATTTGTATCTTCTCCTTTATTTCAATAGGCTATGCACTAGCCTCTAATCAGTTGTGGGCCTAATCAAATTATTTTTCTCATTGCCAGCTAATTACTCCTATGGAGAAATGAAACAATGTTAGATGAGCACTCTGTAGGAACTGTACCTCTACCATATGGTTTAGAACAAAAAATTAGGGCCTTGATTTCACACTGTCTTAAAGTCTCTTATTCCACCTAAAACAAGGACAATTTCCCACTCTTTTCTTGGTATGAATACAGAAACTGAGTGAAGAGTCAAGTGGAATGACTGTAACAAGTTCCCTTCCTTATGCAACAAAAAAAAGCTACTGCAATCAGGAAATCATTGGCTTTCAGCTCCAAGAGAGGAAGCAAGAATGCATTTAAACTGCAACAAGGAGACTGGATATCAGCAAAATGTTCTGTTGGTGAGGACAGAGCATGGGGCTGGGATACTTGGGGAGCCTTTGGCACCTCCAGCTTGGCTCCAGCCCCAGGCAGGGGATGGAGCACCCAGAGACTTCCTGGGCCACTGTTGCCAGTGCCTGATTGGAGTTCTGCCACAATTTGGAGGAAAATGCCAGGTACAGGACAAAGACAAATTCAGTGCCATCACTTTGTGGTGACGGGCCATTTGCTCTATTTGACACATGGCAAAGCAGGAAATGTGAAAATGTTAAAATGTTAAATCTGCAATTAATTAGATAAGGGGAAATCAATCATGCTAATAAGTATCTAAATGTTGTCAGACTCTAACTATAGCTTTGTGGATAGGACTGATCTAGTGATCACTTTCTTTAGGAATGGAAGGCTGCATAGGTTTGGCCAACTGATCCTATGTGCAGCTTCCCTGTAATATTTCCCAGCTAAATCTTCAAACTGAGTGTTGTGTCTGAGGCATTCCATGAGGCACTGAATCTCAGCAAAGGGAAGATCTTTGCTCAACAATCCCAAAAAACTTCTTTGACCTCATGGAGGGGAAAAGAAATGGCCTCCACAAAAGGTACAACTTGCTGAAAGCAATCTTGCCTGCCAAAAAAGCACCACTTAAACTGCACTGTGTGTTTGTGGACCAGAATCTGAGATGCTGTAGCCTGGAGTGGTTATGACCCAGCCTTACAGGACCCACACAGCACTGTGTCTGTAAAATATGATGTATGCAAAATGCAAACATTCAGATGAGCCAGCTGTGCCCTGGCAGCCAGGAGGGACATCCCTGTCCTGGGGACATCAGGCCCAGCATCACCACTGGGGACAGGGAGGGATTGTCCTGATCTGCTCTAGGGTGGCCTCACCTCGAGTGCTGGGGGCAGCTTTGGGTGCCACAAGATAAGCAGGATATAAAGCTGCTACAGAGCATCCAAAGGAGGGCAACAGAGATGGTGAAGGGCCTCGAGGGGAAATGGTATGAGAGGCTGAGAACACTTGGTCTGTTCAGTCTGGAAGAGACTGAGGGGAGAACTCAGTGCAGTAACAAATTCCTTGTGAGGGGAAGAGGAGGGGCAGACACTGATCCCTGCTCTATGGTGACAGTGACAGGACCTGAGAGAATGGCCTGGAGTTGTGTCAGGGGACATTTAGGTTGGATATTAGGGAAAGGTTCTTTACCCAGAGGTGGTTGGGCACTGAACAGGCTCCCCATGGAAGTGGTCACAGCACCAAGCCTGACAGAGCTCAACAAGCATTTGGACAACTCTCTCAGGCCCATGGTGTGGGTCTTGGAGTGTCCTGTGCAGCTCAGGAGTTGGACTTTGAGGATCCTTGTGGGCCCCTCTCAACTCAGGATATTCTATGATTCTATGATTTAATCTCAGGCAGATGTTTACCCTTCAAGTGTCATGTAGAGTGCCACGTTCTTTGTGTTGATTTTAGCATTGAGAGAAAATTTCAGTAACAAGGTGCTAGGGAGGTGAGAGAAAATGGGGGGCAGAATGGAGAATTTAACTTACTTGGTTTATTTGTTTTCCTTCCAGCTTTCCACAGGTCTGTTTTTTTACCTTGTTCTTGGCTCTATGTCTGATCCCTTCTGTCCTGTTTTTGTTCTCCTTCCTTTGTTGCCGATGGTTTCCCGCTGTTTCCATTCCCCTCCTTTGGTGTGACACAGATTCTCTGCCTGAGCCCCGTCCAAGGTGTTGGGCTCCCTGCAGTTACAGCACAGGCTCAACACCAGGGACATGACTTCCTGCTTCTCTGACAGTGTCTGCATTGTGTAAGTGAATGTGTGTTTTATCAGCCCACAGAAAAGTTTCAGGGTAGTACTTAATGGATTCTCCTTTTTCTACCTTCTCAGGACACTGGCAGCTCTTCACCTCTTCTTCATTGTTGCTGGTCACTTGGTACCAACAGGAGCCTGCTCTAGATGATCTACACACAGCAAGAGAGCTTTGCTTGATGTGATGACCCTACAGTCAACACAGAGAAAACACATAAAGGTATTAGAAAGTTGTTATGAATAAACATTCCCTATGCAGAGGGAAGTAGAAACACAGAAAAATCCCTGGATCTCATTACTAGAGGAATGAGATACCTGTATTAACTTGGATATCTCACATCCAGTTCAGGGCTTTCACCACAAAATGGCCCTGGGACCAGGATAACACAGGGATGGATTTTTACTTTTTTCACCCTTTCAGATGTGCTAAGGATGGTGGAAGGTAAGACTTGTACCCAACACTACACTGCACTATTGGCATTTCACCACTCACTCCCTCATGTGGGAAAGTCTAACTTACACCAACTCACTCTGCCACCTCTCTGTCTTTGAATGAAATGTTGAGGGTTGTTTAAAAATAATAAAGTATATTAGCAGTTACCCAAGAGGTGAGAAGATCACTAGTAGTATTTTCTTCTATTTAAAAAGATAGGTGCAATATTCAGAGGTGCACTGATGATACTTTAAGCTTTAACTTCTAATAACCATCTATCTGGAGTTTGCAGACACCCCTGATCTGCAGCTACAAGGTTTGAGTTAGCATCCCAACTCCTGTGAACTCAGAAAGTCCCTGAAGAGAGGTAACCCCTGATTGCTGAGCAATAGTACTGCTCAGTTCTGAAACACTGACACAAACCACACTATAGCTGTGCATGAGCAAAGGCTGACACAACCACACAAAAGGTATCTATAAATCTTTTTTGACAGCAGGTAGAAAATCTTTATCTTTGGTCTCATTCTTCTGTTTGCATCCTTGCCTTTGCTTCCCAAATTCAGATACATGTTTTTCACCAGACAGGCAGTATGATGGCTTAAGGAAAAGGGGGCAGTACTATTACCTCAGTGTGACCTCTGTTTTCATTGTCTGCACCTTTGACATCTAATCAAATACACATTAAAGTATCCAAAATGCACACATCTGGGCTCTTTGTAGAGTATGTTTGTTTCATTTTTTAAAGCTTTGCTTACCTGTGGAGTCTACTATTTATTGTATGATGCTTTTTGCCACTTAGGCACTATGCTTAATCAGATTTGTAAATTAATTCTCTCCTGGGGTTTCTCTTTGTGTGTTCAGAAAGCATAAAAAGTGTTAATGACACGCTTCAGAACACACACTGGTTACATTAGTCATCCTCTCAGCATAGTAGTTTTATGGAGAACACTTTCAGTTAAAAAAAAGCCTTATTTCCTTTAATCCAGTTTATTTGCCCCACTTTTGATCCCTATAGTTATGTTACATGTTAGTAAACAGCTACACAACACGCAAGGGCTGTAATTGTCTTTTTTTTTTCTAGAGGAAAAGAGCTACTGTTTACATCTTGAAATATCTATTATTACTTTTTGTGATATATTCAACTGAAAACATTTTCATACAGGAAATTCCCCTTGTTCTGGAAGATGGAAAGCTGGTTGTAAAAATGAGGCCTGCTGAGTCACAACATGCGCTCCCTGCCCAGCAGTCCCCACCCACATCAGGCTGACACTGGATGGGAAAGGACAGCTTGGATGGGGAGCACCAAACTCTCCATCAGTGCTGCCCACACCTTCATGGACAGCCATCCCTCACACACTGTGCCCTTTCCTTGTCCAGCTGTTCAAAGCACCAAAATGTGGCACCCTTCTGTGGCAAACATTGCAAAGGGGGAAAGAATTTGCACAGCAGAAAATGTCACTGATGTTGGTGACATGTTGGAGGAGAGAGTCCTTGGCCAGCACTGCAGTGCCCCTCAGCAAGAAAGGAGGACTGCCATGGCCACTGCTCTGCAATGACAACAAACTGCAGCAGATCACTGTGGAAGTGAGGGGTACTTCCCAGAAGTCATTGTCACAGACAAGAAGTCCATTTCCACAGACAAACATGGCTGCAGTTCTCACTTTACGCCAGTGGGCCCAACAGAAAATCTCCTCATACTGCACACTCACTCTTGTACTCTCTAGGAGTCTTATCTACACACCCCACCCCAACCCACACACTCCCCCAATCTCTCAGCCCTTTGTGTTTCACAGGAAACAAGTAGATAAACCACATCTTTCTATTTCCTAATTATGCAAAAACGTAGAAACTCCTAAACTTTCAGAAGCTCAAAAATGCTGACGTGGTTGGAAAAAAAAACAGGCAAAGAGGAGACCTGAAACCAAATGGGGACTTTACAGTGGGATGTCATAAACATGACAAAGATGAGGGGTGTGCTCACAGAACACTCACATGCTTTTGCTGAAACAGAAGAGCAATGGATGGTAACGAGAGCCCCATCTTTGAGGAAGGACTCAGCAGGAGGAAAATCTTTTGTCTGATGGAGCAATCCATGATTCTGAGAAGGGAAAACATTGCGTTGATTGTTGCACAGAGGAACTTGCTCAGCTCAGTGGGGAGGAACCTGGCTCTAGCACTGCTCTCCAGCAGGACCCTGGGGATTTCTAGACATGTTTTTGGCCAGACCACTTCTTCTCTCCCAGCCTCCCTCTTTCCTTGGATCTGTGCCTGCCTCAGAGCTGTGGGATAACCAGGACTTCATCCATTCTGCACCAACGTGGGGACATGCAACTGCACTAAGTGCATGCAATGGAGCCCCAGCAAGAAGCCAAAGAGCAGCTATGCCTATGCCTTTGCTCCCTCATTTCTGAGTGCCTCAGTCACTGCCTGTCCATTGGCTGGCACATGTTTCTGTTCCTGGGACACCTGGAGAGGCTGAGTTCATCCCATCAGTGCAGCTGCTTGTTCCCCTTCTCCCTGGTTTCACATGTTCACTCTCAAATCTTTTCCTTCTTGCCAGTTGCTTCAGACCACATGATTTAACCCTTTCTAAATTTTCCCACATTCTGTAACAATTTTGGGAAATGGGAAGGGCATCCAAAGAACTGAACCTGCAGGGTAGGTGGGCTGGTGGTGAGTGTAGCCTGTCAGAGCCCACTGCTGCTAGCAGGGAATGCTGCAGCCCATGGTACCAGTACTTACAGAGCCCTTTTCCCCCCAATTCCCACATCATAACAGCCTGTACAGGTCTCTGGCTTGTATTTCCTTGTTCAAATGTCTGTATTCTTTTCCTTGGGAAACAGCAGAGTGACATGGAGGAAGGAGGAATTCCTGACTATGGTGAGTTCTGGCCATGAGTGCCACAATTGTCAGCCAGATGCCGAGAAACCGATGTCATTCACAGGCAACATTTGTTTCCTTAGCAGCTCTTCTGTTCTCTGGCACATTGTCAAGGGCAAAGGAAGAGGGCAGGTTCATCAAGCACTGCTGGCCAGGCTTGCAGGCAGCATGCAGGCTTGGAGGACTGACTGCAGCAGGGCATGGGCAGAGTTTTCTGCAGCCTGTGCTGTTGCTTTGACATCAAATTACTCAGGTCCTGTAGGTTAATTTGGTTACCAGTTCATATATAGATGTGTTAAAACACCAGTTTGAAAGGCAGGACTGTTGTGAGGACCTGAGCACCTTCCTCCTGAGAAGAAGCCTTGGCTTGGTAGAGCTGTGCAGTCTGCAGGGCAGCTGCACTACCTTATCCTAGATGAGGACCCACTGCCTGTCCTGTCCCAAATCTGTCCCAACCTCCCTTTCTGTTTCCACACTGGGAGCAGGACATGAGGGTGGTGTCTCTGTGTCTCTCCAGCTCCTGCTTTAACCAAGAGGATGTTTGTTTCCTGCAAAGGAAAGCACAGTCAGCTGTCACGCTAGAGGAAAATAAAACATGATGCCAGACTGGTATATTTTACACACCTGCATAGAGATTTCATCAGAGCTTAACTTGACTTATCAAACCAAGCCCTAATTTTGTACATCACTAGTAGACAAGCTCAGGGGACTAATGCAGACAGGGAGATGCTCAGTTTGTTCCCAGTGGGGTTGTCACATGGGACAGTCCCAGCTGGAGTAATCATTGAAAGTATTGAAAATGGACACTGACCATGTGGAGCTCGGGAAATGGAAGGATATGACATTAATGCTGCAGATATTACACATTCCCAGTGATCTGCTGCTGAAAGGTGCCACATGGCTTCACTGCGTGGTGCTTGTCCAGCACATTTGTTGCTCTGGTGAAATTTGGTTCCTTCACAACACCCCATAGGCTGAGGCATTGCAGGATGTCCTGCATGACTGTGAGAACCAGAAATTCACAGTAGCATTGGGTGGATCGGGAATGGGACTTTTTAGGTAGGGAAGGACTTACTGCCCATGCCTACTGGTGGCCTTGGGAGTGGATTAGAGAATCATGCAGCAAAGCATCTTGACTCCATTAGGGTCCTGAATCTTCCTGTTGTTTCTTGCAATTCCTTTATCTGTATCCATTGTGGAATTGGTAATCATGCCCATTTCAGCCTAACATTGTCCCATTTTCCTTTCATTTCCCCTTACACTATTATACATAGCAATCATTTTTGGCCACGAACATTGTTATTTTTGCAAACTGAGGTATTTCTCACAACAAAAATCTTTCTAAGTCTGGTCACTGTTTTCCCTTATTGTGAATATTCATTCAGCACTTACCTTTGCCAAAGATGATGTAGTGCAAGCAGGTGTCCCAGCCGTACGGAAAACACATTTCATTCCTGACAGCGGTCCTGCTGTTTCAGGAGAAGCCTACCCCATGCAGAGATAGGCTGGTTAGATCAAACTGTACTAATTGCAGAGTGATTTGGAAATCTGTTCCACTTGCAAACAGAATGAATCCAACACTTGGTAACATTGAATTAACAAAGGTCACATTTCATAAATATTACCAAGCAATTTTCATAGATAATGCAGCAGGCTGGTTAATGATTAGAGCAGTAAACCTCTGACGTAAAGCCATGATGGATAAGGGACATATTTTTACAGCTTCCGTTATTATTGCCTCAGGGATCTTAACTAAAAGCAGCAGAAATTATTAGGTTCCAACATATCTTTAAAATCTAACCAATCAGGCTGTATCTGCTCTTCCCAATGGCTTTTGTATTACAAACTAGAAAATTCAGTTAGATTCTCAATGGGAAAAAAAGAACATACTGGTTTCAATCCGGTTCTACTGGACTCTGCAATGTAAAAACCAGTTTTGGTAACTGGTGGGAATTGGCATGGCTCAGGTTAAGAAGGGATGGAATTCTCCCTCATGCCCCAACTGCTGAATCTGCTGGATCAGGGCAGCAAACTTTAGTAAAGATGTAGTTCTGCTCCAAGGAGTGATCCCAGGGACTGGCTCCCCTCTGAAAACTTGGTCTCAACTGGGTCAAAACACTTTTTTTTAGATTGGAATGAATTACCTGAGCAGTAATCTTGATGAAGTTTGTGGGATTAGCTCTGTAGGGAACCAGTGTTGAACATGTAATAAGTAAGGGAAGATGATGGAATGAATCCTTATGAATCTGTGGGATTAAACAGAAATCTTGAGCCCAGGTATAAACAGAGGACTCAAAACCAGTGAATGTAATTTTCTAGGACTTAATTAGACATGTTTTTATCTGATAGTCACATACTCATAGACAACCTGCATTTCTCAGTAGGGTTTTATCTTCTGCGAGCCATTTGTGTCTGAATTTTATGGGTTAGAAAACCTTGGTATACAGCTGTGGCACAGCTGCCATCCAGCAGTGCTTAAGGGTGGAGGGCTTGGGAATCAGCAAAATTCCAGCAGGAATTTTTTATTTCCTTCATTCAGAAGAAACTAACAGGGATGGAAAGTTGCTAATGCCAATCTATAATGCATTTTTGAGAGAAATGATCTGTGAAACATGCAGTGATGTCCAGGTGCTTGGATGAAGAGATGGAACTTGTTACATCTCCATTTGGGAAAGCCATTTGATGGGATGAAATGTGAATTGTCCATGCAGTGACACCATTTGGACATGACAGATTTTAATTTTCAATTTTTAGATGCTCATGCTCTAAGGTCATTCAGAGCCTAAACCTAAAAACGTAATTCTTTGAAAACCTAGTGCAATTAAAGTGACAGAAAAAACAAAACCAAACCAAACAAAACTCCAACATCAATGAAAGTAGCAACTCAGCTAAACATAAAATAACCCTAATTGTGAAAGCCAGCCTAAAGCAGCATCAGGACCAGAGTCAGAAGAAACCTAGAAGGCTTTTCCCACAGCTGGACCCAGAGGACCCTGACAGGCTGTAGGGTCACTGCTCCCTGGAGGGCTCACCCTGCCTGCAGACAGCACTTTCTCCAGCCCTGCCTCCATCCCAGCTGGAACGGGCTGAAAAATAACTGGAAGTTTCTTGTCAGAGCAGACGCACAGCACAGCCAGTTCTTCATTGACAAATGAGAGAAAGAAAACAAAATATCACACTGTCATTTAAAAATAGCTTCAGCAGAAATACCACAGGCAGTGCTTTCATCGAGCAGAGATCAGCGACTGATTAGGGAGGGCTATCAGTGTACCTGGTGCCGGATAAAACCCGATCCTGCTGCAAGGCGCTCTCACCCAGCCACAGATTGTGGGGGGTGATGAATGCCTGAGAAACTCTAGAAGTTTTCTGATAATGCAGGAGTTTGAAACAAGGGGGCTCTGCTCCTCACCTGCAATGCAGCTTTGGGAAAGCTCCATGTGGTCTGATGGTGCCAAGTGGCATTTTCAGATTTTGGTGGGGCAGGGCCATTCCCTGTTTATGACAAATGCAAGCTGGCTTGGTCTGCTGCCAAAGTGGGGAGAGCTGTGCGAAGGTGATCCCCCCTGTAAATGATAGTGAAAGTATTTCTAAAGGAGAGGCACCAAAATTCAGCCTAGGTTTGGGGACTTCCATTTTTAAAGCACAGTGTGTGCAACATGCAATAGTTTTCAAATGGCAGAGCTCAAATAGCATGACCCAGGATTTAGGGTTATTGCAACTTTTAACATTTCTTCTGGTCTCCTGCCCCTTGATTCTGCTTATACAAAGAATTCAGGTGTTAAAATGAATGTTGTTTTTTTTTTTTTTTTTATCTGTTTATTGTAAAGTACTTAGGCATAATTTAATTTGCAACTGTTATTTGGGTCTATTTGCATTATTCTAATTATTTGATCCAATAGGGGAATTAATATTTACTAGCTGAAGAAAATTGTGCAATGAACAAAACCACACCAATTTGCTTAAGAGACTCTAGGATGTATTTCAAGATAAAAGAAGAAATTGATGAGAAGATACCGAGAGCAAGTCCTGAGTTTTTCTGAGATGGTATAATTTGTTAGCTTACCATAGTCCCTTCAAGATGTACCTTGACCCATCACTTGTCTAAAACTTCATATCAGGAGCTGTGGCTGAAATCCAGATGCTTGAAACACTGTCAGTACTGAAAAAAGAAAACAAGTATATTAGAAGAAAAGCAACTGGATGAGTAGCTTTGCTAAGTCAAGTGTCATTCTCATGACCCTAAGATTAAATATCTTTCCTGTTTTTATGTATCCTGACTGTTCTTGACACGTGACTGCAAAAGCAAGCACAGCACAATAGAAATCTATGCAAACCTATCAAAACCACAGAAAGAGACAAATCAGGTAACGTGGTGACCTACCCTGAAGCAGGGAGTCCCCTCCTGGGGCTGCCCTCACAGCTGGAACCTATCCACAGTGGAATGAGTGCCCTGATGGTTGGATGCCATCCTGTGCAGCATGCCTGGGAGGGCAGAGTCCCTGCCTCTGCACTCAGGATTGAGGACACAGCATCTGCTGCCTTGCCAAAGCCACTTCAGGGAGTGGGCAACACCCCAAGAGCAGAGCAGTGCCTGGAGTCAGCGTGGCACTCCCCTGCCCCTGAGGTACAGATGCTCACAGCCACGTTGTGCAGCAAGCAGGGGGATGCAGAAGCCTCACTCTGGGTCTCCTTACGGGAGTCATCTTGCACCCATCCTTTCCCCTCTTTTTGCCCCATTCCCAGGATCTTGGCTATGCAGAGCTCCCACCATTCTTGCTCTTCCAGGCTATCTTCAAAATGCTGTCTTGGGTGCTTCTCTAATCTCCCAGAGCTACATTTCTGAGACTTCCCCTCCTGCACAATGTCCATTCCCTTGTGGGATCCACATGGGCCATTTCTGGGGGCAGTGCCAGATCCATCACACTTCTGGGATTCCTGCTCTCCTATCATGAGGCCAGGGCATTATCTGGGACTGGTTCTTTATTGAAGCAATGAGTTACTGCTCTTCAAGCTGAGGCAACAGCAAGTGACACCTTAGGTCTTTCACTCCCAGGTCAGTTGCTTGTGCTCCAGGCACCACCTGAAAGGAAAACCAGCTGCCCCAGTTTCCCCAGTAAACCAGAGGTGGGAAAATGCAACTCCCTCAGCCCAGTCTGTAGCCACATCTACTCAGCCTGGACCAGTGACTCTGACAATTTTGCTGCTGAGATTCCCTGCAGGAAGGAGAATACTGACTACAGGTTGTCAAAATGCCTTTTAGCATTAGCAGGAAACTCTGCTCCAGGCAGAGTAGGATACATACAAAGCCTTAAGCTGTTCCAGGCTTCACAGAGCAGCAGACAGGAAAATACATGTGGCTGCATTGGGACACGTTGTTTTAAAGCCCTGTGTGATAGCACCAAGTGGCATAAATCAGAATTACCTGTCACAAACTGTATGTCACTGTGGCCATTTCTCCAGTCCTGGCTGAACAGCAGCTCAAACTCTCTGAGACAGTGGTTACACTGGAAAGAGGGAAAAGATGTAACAATGCAGGAGATGGTTAAAAAAAACACTGATGCCTGAAAAAAAAAGTTGAAATGTATCCCTTTAGAAAGTAGTGCTGAGGATGTGTGAGGGCAGGAACATGAAGGGCTTTCCTCCTTCCTGAGAACCAAGAACTGGCTCCAAGATCTTTTCCTTTAGCATCAATTTCACATTTTGGCTTTTCTGTATGAGGAAGTGCAGGACTCATATAAACGTGTGCTTTCTGCAGCCTCAGGGTGTCCAATGTTTCTCTAAAACAGTTTGCTAAGTTAAAGCTCAGTTCCCCAGGGAAGTTGTGGAGTGAGGCCAGCAGCACATCCTGGAAGCAGCTAATGAGTGAGCTGCTAAATACTTCACATTCCTCATGGACACCAATCCAGACTGGAAACCTGAGGAGGTTACTCAGCATAAGACATTTGCCTCTGGGAACTCTTCTGAGTAGCAACAAGTCAAGTCAAAACCTCAGTCTGGACCTCACCTCTAGATCCAAGCCATGTCCTGACCAGAGCCAACAGCCTAAAGTGGGGAGTCACAACCTGGGGCCTCTGCCTGCTCTGGAGACCAAGAGCAGGCTCTGTATTCCTGGTGCTGAGCTATTGCCCACCTGTGCTATTTAAAGGCCTTTTTCCTAGTTGCCTTCCACAGCTCCAGCTCCTCTTCTTCTTCCTCCTCTCCAAAAGTCTCTGCCTGTCTTGGTTTAAGTAACTCATTGCAAGATACTCTAACCAGGGCTGTCTTGAAACAAAGGTAGGTGTTGGTTTCTTTTCAGCCTCCAGTTTGGGCGAAGTCACCATGGTGTGTGAGCAGGTTGGCAGTGAAAAGCAGCCTGGCTTACACTTAGCACTGCCAGAGAACTTCTGGGCATTGTGGTAACTGAACAACATCCCATGGCTCTCAGAAGTATTTTCCCTATAGGAGGTCAAGATAGTAAGAGCAGATTTTGTAGAGTTTAATACCAATGTGTGCTACTGAAAACCAAAGATGTTGCTGAAAATTTAAGAAAAAAGTAAATTGTCCATGAACACAAGGTTTGGTGCTGGGATCAAGATGCCAGGGCTCATAGCTGCTACCCCAGACCTGCTGCTCCAGCATTTTGGGGGTCAAAGACTGAGAGTAGCTGTATTTTTGGAAAGAAGTCCTGTTCTTAGATGGATTCAAGCATAGAGAAATCAGGACAAGAGCTTCATAAATTCATTTCCTTCTGCCTTCCTCACTCATCATTGACTTGTTCCCACACTTTTTGGCAGCTTCTAGCACTATTTTTCTTTTCCCCACAGACTTCTGTGCTGCTTCTGTGCAAAGGTAAGCTCATGTAAGTGAGGCTTAGACAGAAAGAAAAACAAACAGCCAAGATCCATATTTTAAGTATTATTGAATACACTCTGGTATCACTTATTTCTTAGAACAAGAAATTATTTGTATATGTCAAAAACCTAAAGAAAACCCTGAAGTGCTGAATTTATCCTTTCTAACATAACAGTTATAAAAAGAAGGTGCCATTTGCTATCTGCTTCTTACAACATTACACCCAGGTGGTCTTTCCATTTGTCCCAGAGTTTGTCCTGAGGTGCTGCTGTGCTTTGCTCATTACTGCTAATGCTGTTGCTCTGCAAGGTTATGAGCAGATGAGGCAACACAGAGCTTTTCAAACCCAGGTTTCAGGAAGAAGAGAGACACGTATCTCTTCAGCCTGTTGGGGGAAAGAATGAAAAATAAATTGCTCTGGTGATCTGCAGTTGCTGGCTATTAATTCCTTTGAGGATTTTGTATTGCTTCCAAGGCAAATACAAGATTAGCTGATGGAGTAATGGAGTAGTATGGGATAGAGATCACATGGGGGTTCTTGTAACACAGATGTTATTTATTTAGCCTATGCAGAGCAAACCTACTTACAGATGTAATTCTGTATGTTCAACATGCTGTCCATGTGCCCAGTAGTCCCCCAGTACAACTTGAGAAGCCAGGAATCCTGCCTTTGTGAGCCCCCAGCTCTCAGGCAGGGACAGCTGCCCTCACATCCACTCCTGCTCAAGCGAGTGCTCCACCAGGGACTCACAGTGCAACCACTTGGACACGTGCAGAAGTGAGCAGGTAAAAATCAACCTGGCTGCAGGAAGGCAAGTGGAGAACAGGTCTCAGTCACCTGAAAACTTCCTGCTGATTCACCCAGCTGCAGGGGCTGCCCATCCCAGCTGCAGCCGTCAGTGGTGGTGCTTGGAAGAAATGCTGCTGCTGTAAGAATGCTGCTATTTTGTAAAAGCGTGTGCAGGACCTTCCAGTGCCAGATATCCAGACGTGCTAATGCAAAATGCATTAGCCCAAGCAGCAGGAGCTCCAGGGTTGCTGGCGCCATTGAGTTCCACTCATTTCATCTTTATTATAAATACTGCATTGTCGTCTCATTCTTTTCTCTCATCCTCTCTTTAGAAAAGAATTATAAGGCTCTAGTTGACTGGTCCCTTTGACTTAGTACAGTTGTTAAACCACAGGCAGTAAATACCTCTTTCAATTGTTTAAGGCGGATGTATTTATTTCACTGGAACAACTGAATGAAATCTGTAAGAGCTCAAGAATCCCCCCTTTCACGGCAGCTCTGCTTTTCTACCTCTGAGCTGAATGCAAAAGGAACTCTTCCTTAAACCTGCCGTGTGAAATCAGCCCACCTTCAGGCTCCCCACTCTCAGCTTAGTTTTTTGTGGTTCAAGAAGTATCGCAGCCTCCAAAGACTCACCGCCTACTTGTAAATAGCGATCTTTCACCAGGCAGATCTCAGCTGACAAATGTTAATTGTTATGCAAACTATCCAGAAGATGAGCTCTTCTCCCAGGACTGAAGGGCAGCCACCTCCCAGATGAAACGAGGCAGCTGTTTAAACAGTGCGGGGTGCGCTGCCCCGGCTGCCGGAGCAGCGGGAGAGCCGAGTGGTGCGAGCGGAGCTGGAGCTGTGCCATGCCACCATGGTTAACACCCCCGCTTTTGTGGAGAAAACCTCCGCAGCACAGCTTGAGAACTTTAACTGACCCCACGCCACCAGCAAGATGATGCTGTTTCAGTGGAAAACAGATATATAAAAATTGTTTCTTTGGGCTCCTGCGGTGGGATGCTCCCCACTTCAACAGGGAAAAACAAATTCTGGTTGTTGGGGCAGGATAGGGAGAGGAGAGCAACGCTTTTCCCAGACCAGAGGATTTGAAAGGGACCAGGGATGCTGAGAATGCCATGCAAAACTTGTTCTTACCAGGAGGCAGATCCTTGCCTGAGGTGGGTGTTGCTGTTGGGCTGTGGCTCCCAAAGGAGTCCCCTGGGAAGCTGGGAACCAGCTCCTGTTCTTGAGAAAGGCTCCATTGGTGCTGCTCATAACTCCACCATCTCCTGAAAGGAATTTTGAACGTGCTGTCAACTCATTTTTCCTTCCAGTCCCATTTGGTTACTGCTCCTTCCCTCCTGCACAGCTCCAGTGTGGGGTCATTGGGATCACTATGAAGAGTAAGAGTCACCCCAGAAAAATAGAGGGACTCACCACAGGTGCTCATAAACCCCCCCTGACAGGGCTTCTGGGCACTCTGTGAGCAGCAGGTCCTGCCCTTTGCCTGGGCAGCCTGCAGGGAGGAGGTGGTTCAGCAGTGGAGAGCAGCTCCTGGAGTGGAAAGTGCCACTTGCTGTTCCCATGCCTTGGATCACCTGGCTGCAGAGAAAATTTACATTTCACACCCTGTATGACACATGCATAGAGACCACTAGTGTGTGTTGCCAAATTATCTGTTATCAGCCTCATCACTGCACTTCTGGGGTAAAACCTCCACTTTTCTGGCCACCAGATAACATGGAGAAATGTTTCTTCCCTGGCAGTAACTTAGGATAATTTTCAGGGGCTGCTGTGCTCCTGATGAGTACATGGAGAACTACTTCTGTATGTGGCTGTGCTGAATTTCTGAGCACTGAACCAGGGCTTCATGCCATCCTGTATTCCTTGGGGTGCTTTCAGAGGTTTTGTTGCTAGTTTGTTTTCATTTTTAAGATAGCTTTGTACTATTGCAGCAGGGAACTTCAGTTTGGTTTTGTTCAGTTTGAGTTTTTAAATAAATAAAATGCTTTATCCCATCTGTACATAGTCTTCAGATGTATAGGACTTCATAAGCTTGAAGAGCATTTTAAGACAAAAATACATTGAAAGGAAGAACAGAGGAGGGACTAAGATTTGAAGATTCAGACAACAAGGAAGTTTTGTAATGATTCTTACTTTCTTGAAATTTAATAGCAACATTTTCATTGATTTCAGTGGCAGCAGGATGGCAGTCTACTTAAAAGGGAAAAAAATGGCATTTAACAAAAAAAATCTGTTCCAACTCCACATCTCCCTCCCTGCTTTTGTATCAGTTCCCAGTGTCAGGCTGAGCAGAACTATGAGCCATGTGCTATTTCCATGCTCCACTTTGCCCTTCAACAGCTCTCTCTGGCAACTTATTTTACAAAATATGGAGAACTCCTTCCCCAAAGGGCTGTAAAGCCATGGATTCAGTTGCCAGGGCAGGCCACCCATTCCTCTCAGCAAGGGCTCTTGGCTCAGCCCACAGTATCCATAGTTGTTTTCAACTAAGACTGAGCTGATAAGGGGATTTCCTTTCAAGTGGAAAAGCATAAACTATATTTATATTCAGATAATTTCCTATTTGTTGGGTTTAGCTTAACAGGCTGAATTTCTGGCCCGTCTCTCCAGTGCTCTCCGACCACATGAAACATCCCAATTGTCCGGGTGGGAGTTGTTTTGCCAGAAGCTGGAGAGATGCCACAGTGCAGCTGCTGTGCAAGGCAGAGGTGGAAGGACACAGCCAGTCCTCCTTACTCTGCTTTTCCTGCAAGGAGCTGACACAGACTACAGCACCTGCTTAGCATTTGCTACCATGTTCATTACAGGTATGTGTGCCACTGACCCATTGTTTGTCCATTCTCTGGGCAAAGTATGTGTATTTTGATCAAAAATTTTAAAAGAGAAATCACTGAAGTATAACTAATGCCTGCTGAGCCACCCTGAGGACTCAGTGATTTTGCAGGCAAGTAGGACCATGCCCAGCTAAGGAGCAGAAGATATTGAATTGCATGAGGAGTAGAGGAATGATTTACTGAAAAAGCTGGTAGAAGACTCCCAAACTATTAATGCCCAGGAGGAGGGGAATATCAAACCAGCAGTACTTCATGTTCATCTGGGAAACCTACTCCATTCTTCTCTACAGGGATTTCCAGAGGATGAGACCCCAGTTCACAGCAAACTGATAATTATTAGTCTTCTCTGTATCCATTTACTTGCAAAACACCTCAGGATCCCTCCCTGCAGGAATTGTTCATGTTTCTTGTATTACCTGGGGGTTTTATATTGCATTCAGTTCACTGACTGCCAGAGGAGTATGCTCTCGAGGTTTAAAGATTAACCTTTTATTTAAATATATATTCCTCTAATGTTGTACATCTGGTTTTGTTTAAACTCGTTTCAGAAATCCTTTGTTTTCTGGGTCCTTTACTGCTGGTCCATCTAAACTCAGGCTGTGGATGTTACCAGCAGCTCTAACTGAGCCAATGTCCTTTCCAAGATCAGGATTCCTCCAGTTTCACCCTCCTGGGAACTCATGGGGTGGATCAATATACACAAAGGTTTTGCAGAGCAATGTCCTAAAACCACCTTTGTTTTATACTCTGAAAGTCCAGAAGATAATAAAAACACCTCTGAAAGACAACAAATACCTGAATGTCTTACCCTTTCTGGGAACCCTTGGTGTTTCTTGAGTCCTTTGATGTTTGGGTCAGTGTCCTTCAAGAAACAACACATAGCTCTGGCCCACCCACCTCCAGACAATCTTCTGGTTCTGGAAAGAGGTTTTTTTCAGTTTTGGAGTGCTGTCTGTGCCTTCTTGCAGCAGGATCTTGTTTCTTTATGTCTCAGTTTTGGAGTTTTCTATTCTTTTCTTTTGAAGTAGAAATGTTGTATGAAACCCCAAGAGCTCTAAGGACAGGTTGACGGTCCTTGATGCCTTGAGTTAAAGCTGAGAGAATTCCTCTGCTGTGACACAGTCACTAATCAGCCCTGAAAGTTAAAGTTAATAGAAGAAGTCTTTAGAATTCAAATAGAATTTGTGCAGGTATAGACAGGTCCCCCAGGCCTTGTGTGTGTATGTACATATAAACACATATGTATGTACTCACATATGTCTACATTTATACACACACAAACACCAATGAAAAAAGTACATGCTGCACTCCAGCAAGAAAAGTAAGAATCAATATAGAAAGTAGTATCTGGAAAAACCCATTTACCATCCCAAAAGAGACCATCTCCCTAGTCCTGCCCTCTAGAACTGAGTAACCCTGCCTCTATATAAAAATTTAAATTGTGTAAAATAGCAACATTGTTTTAGCTTTTGGTTTTCTGGGAACTTTTCTCTTCTAGAGTTTCTCAGCTTGAGAAAGTGACAGACTACACAGTGGATTCCTGTACCTTGTGCAGCCATGCAAATTACATCTAGTTTTCTCATGCCCATTTTGAAATACAGTTCCCATCCTACTTAACCATGTCCTGGTGTGAGACAATACAGTATTGAGAAACACTTGAAGCTACAATAGCAGCAATGCAGATCTTTTGTTTTATCATTAAGTGGAATGAATCCCTGAGGACTCAAGAGAACTCCACAGAAGCCTGATGTATGCAAAAAGAGGCTGGTTATGGTAAACAAGGTTAGAGATATGTGAATATTCAACATGCACATTCACACAGTGAGTAGACAAACACCCAGTATGATGGGAATTTTCATGAGGGAGCCTTCCTTCTTGCCTGTAATAGAGACAAAGGGATAATATCCATCACCATTTATGAGATCTCAGGTGGAGGAATGTAAAACTACCAATGCTCCATCTATTTGAGGCTGCACATGGACCCTGACTGAGCTACAGCAGAGACCAAAGTCTTTCACCCTTAGCATGTGAGATCACCAACTGGAAGTCAAGTGCATAGGGCCAGGTAGATGTTTCTTGCTGCTCCCTGCTCCTGCTGAAAAGTTCCTTTGCAGAAACAAATAAGCAAGTCCTAACAGTGAGACCTGGCTGGCATGAGAGCTGGGGACAAGCCTGGATCCACAGCTCTTCACAGGAAAAGCAGCAAAGGGAGGTGGCATTCCACAGAGCTCTTAGAAACAGGCACAGAAATCCTGGTAATGGGACCAAGGTGGCCACATTCAGGTTATCAAAGCACAGGCTACCAAGTACAGGAGCAAAAACAGGTCTGGCCATGGCCTTTGACATGTCCTTTTTGAGGACAGCAGGCTCCAATCCTCTGCATTGACATCTGCAGTAAATCGTTACTTTCTAAATGTCTGCAGTTGAAAAACAAAACCAGTCTACAAGATGTCAGTGTTCATCTTCCGTGAGAGGTTTATCAGTCAGGTTGTCAATTAAAAGCATTCACTGAAGGTGAGCTGTGGGTAAATTAATCTAATAGGAAAGCTCCATAGGTCACCAGCTTCCAGTCAGGGATGAGGGAATGTCACAGCACGTTGCCTGTGATTGCACATGATGGTAACACTGTCTGCAGTCACCTGGAGGCAACATCCCTGGATACGTTAATGACACCTTTGCCTGCAGCCTGCATGGTGCTGTGGTTCAGCATGTTGGAGCTGAAGGTTTGTTTCTGTGCTGACCACAGCTCTTGTGCTACTGAAATGCCCACATGAGCATCCTGGGTGGCTCTCTGGGCTTGTGAAGCATCTCCTCCTCACATATCAGAAGAGCAATTGCCACACACCCAAGAGGAGATGAAAATGGGTCACTCTGCAGACAGTACTACATGGAACCAAGATTACAAGCAGAGAAGGTGCAGTCTGACACGGGACATCACCAAATGCAAACTGCTGGAGAGCCTCACAGAGGCCAGCAGGATTTGGCAGTAGGGACTGGTGGGTCCTGCATGCTCTGCAGTCTGGTCCAAAAGCACCAGCCATGGAGTGTGAGCTGCTCCAAGGTCCACACAGCCTGAAGAGCTGGACTCTGAGCCTTCACTGTGAAGTCCTGCCCTCTGAAGCAGGGGTGGCACAAGATGACTGAAAATCAGTTTATTGGCCAAATACCCAAATAAGAAGTAATGAAGATTTCCTGTCACCTCTGAAAAGCATTAATTTATCCAAAGGTGAAAAATCTCAGGTCAGAAGCAGCAGGGTTTTGGCACATTTGCTTGAAGAGTGACACTTAAAGGTAGAACCAATTCTTTCAGCCATGACCAAGATAAGAAGACAATCCACGTCAAACTCAGCTGAATTTAGGGAAATACTCATCTTTGGCCCACTGCATTCACAGGACATAATTTGAAACTACAGGAAACACAAAAAAGACACTATCACACACATGATGTGGGAGAAGCAAATCTTCAAAAACTACCTCAGCACTTCAGGAGAAGAGATGAAAAAAATCCAGATGCTCAGAAATACGCAGCTGGACACATCCCTCAGATGTTTTGTTACTTAATATAATGTTTAAAACAGTCTATTATTGGCTGATGTTCTTCAACCAATCAATTCACATCTGGTTTTTTTTGTAAAACTACTTCATATTTGTCCTCCTAGAGACTTTCTGAGCAGTAGTAGATATTTTCAGAGATGCAAAAGGAATTCTGGATTAGTTTGGTTGGCATTTTGGTTGTTTTTTTCCAAGATGAAGAGGAATTTGAGAGCAAAACCAGTTTACCTGACTTACTCATCAAGGTCATTTTTTAATAATACAGATAACAGACATGAATATGGAAATAATACTGGTTTCTCTCATGAACTGAAAGATACCTTTTATCCATAAAATGTCTCAAAACAACTACAATCAAGTAATGAAAAAAGATCCTCGAATGGGACACAACTGGTTTGTCACAATTCAAACAAACATTTGTTATGCAAAAGCAACTCCTATTTTAAAGGCAGTGCAGGATATTTGGGAATATTCTCAAGAGCTCTGTTCCCATCTCTGCAGAAACATAAAATTACATTTTTTGACCATTTTCATCACAGCAAGGTCAAGCATTCTGAAGTCACCATGGCTGGGTGCAGGAGCTGCTTCTGCCAGACATTGTAGACATTTTATGTCATGCACATTCTGGTGTTTCCCTTACTGTTTTCTTTCAGTTTAGGGATAATCCAAGATGTTTGTGTCTTGCCATTTAAAACTAAGAGAAAAACCACAACAGTATTTTCCATGTAAGCCAAAATCTTTCACATGTGCCAACTGCCAAAGCAGACAAAAGAGCTTTGATCATAGTCAGACACCATAACTAGCTACTTGTTTTAATTACAGAAAGTTTTAGCTATTATTACATGACAGGCTGGCACATTCAGCACATGACATAATTTTATGAAAGCTTTTCATTTCTCTCAGCACAGCTCCAGCCCTAGGCTATTCCACTCACAGCAGAAGCATCAGTTTGAATGAAGCCAGGGAGATATCACAAACTGAGGCCCACAAAACCCAACTATGCACCAATCCCACTCCCAGCTGGGTTGGAAGAACATCATTCTCAGTGCTCCAGCCAGGGCAGAGCTGTCAACTGCCTACAGATTGTGTTTTCTTTTGTTCTTTTAATTTTTCAGGATGAAACAATTCTAAGCCTCTGGGTTTTTGGGATATATTGCCTATTGCTTTTACTTGATGTTGTCCTTCTATTTATAGTACATTAGCTGTTTTAAGTGGCTGATAAGCTAACCCCCAAAATATTGGGTGTTTTTGTGCCTGAATGACTGTCAGACCACCAAAAAAACCCAGTCATGGCACAGGTCAACCCGAACATTTTTATAGGTGTTCCTGGGCTAGTACCTGTTTTCATCTCTCTTAGCAATAATTGAATTTTTTGGCAAAGCTTTCTGTGAACAAACTCACAAGAGCACTGATGAAGAGCAAATCAAAGGGGCTGTGACGGTCCTAATAAAGGCTCTGTAATTTCTATTTGAACAAATGCTTATGAAGACTCATTTTCTCAGAGCTCTGGAGCTCTAATCCTCATCTATTCTGCCCATTGGAGAAAAATACCAAATCATATCCCCTATCACTGCATCTAATTTCAAATGAAATCAAATAAGCATAGTAAAGAGAATAAACACAAATAATTAGTGGCAACGATAACATAGGAACTGGTTTGAAAGAATATCTTTCCTTTGGAAAACGCCGGAAAGCAGTGTCAGAGTTTAATTTCAGAGATTTCTGTTTAATGTCAGAGATTAATTTAACAGCCATTAAAACATCTTATTAACTCAAGTGCTAATTGAGTGCTTGGCAGGAATAACAGAGCACTGCCAACCATACACATAAAAATGGCTAGAATTTGAGGAAATTCTGTGGTTTAACATTTTATTACTTTTATAACTTGCTAATATAGGTTTAGCTGGCTCAGGTGGCCTTACCTACCTCCTTTGTACCTGTTTTGAAGATGTCATGCTCTGATGGCACAAAGTCTCAACTGTCCTTAGGAAAAATTAAGTCCTTTTGGCTGAAATCTTCCAGATTGGGCTGGAACACGTGCTTTGCAGTGATGCCAGATTTTACAGGCAGAAAGGTGCAAACTGCTGAGCTTATGGAATTCTCAGTGCCATGACTGCTGACATGATGGGCACTGAGAGAGGCAAGGTGAGCACTGAGGGAACAACTGGCTCAGTTATTCCAGTAAAGGACCCGTGACCATGCTGACCACCACACTCCCAGGACTGGTATTTGAGTTCCAGAGTAGCAAAAAATTGTTTTCCTGTACATGGATATCTGCAGTCTGTAGGGAAAAGTTAGACCAGCAATGCTCTTTCCTCTGTATTTGACGCCCAACAGTGATGGTTTGTGGTTAACACATGCTGCTTCTTGGGTCTTCTCATCCCTTGCACCCATGGCCTGTGAAGGCATCCTACCATGGCTCTAGACTGAGAGAAGATGGCCACAGATTGCTGTATTTTGTTTTTGCAGATATCACCTCCACCCATTCCTCCACCAGCACCCACAGCAGGAGGAAAGCAACCAGTTTTTCCTGACCAAGCAAAGCCAAGGCACCAATAGCCTGAATTTCACTTGTCACCTCAAGGGAAGTATATCCCACAACTGGAAGTGTTACAGGGATGCTCAGCTCCAAACCTCTCCCTTGATGACTGCAAATGGAGGTGAGTGGAAAGGACCTCACTCCTTTAGGGCAAGCCTGAACTTCAAGTCACATCATCTAAATTGAGCATAGGCAGGACATCATTTGAGCTCAGCCCACCCTAAACACACGACAGATACCTTGAGACCAAGTGAGAGCAAATTATACAGATGAAAGGTTTAAGGCCATGAAATTTGAAAACACCTGACGTTCATGAAGTTTAACACCTCAAGTTGTTTTCTAGCCCTCAGCAGGGACACACTCCTAGCAATATGTGTTTAGATACACAGAAAGCAATGGATGAAGCCCAGATTCATGGGCTGACCCAAGCTCCTGACTTGTGCATGACTGCAGCACATGCTCCCCTGTGCTGGGAGTTTTTGCTGTGATTGCTGTACCTGCAGGGAGCATGGCTCCCTCCAGCTCAGCAGCTGCAGCCATGGTGGTTGGCGGTCTCACACACAGCTGCCTCAAGCCTGTAGTCAGGAGCCCCTGAAAGGTTATTTAGCTCAAGCTCCAAAGCTGCTCAAGTGCCCTTGATGAAGCTCCAGTGAAGCATGAGCCAGGGAAGAGTGACCAGGGCAGGACTGGAAGGTGTACCTAGGACAATGTCCAGGCACAGGTACCCAGCACAGGTTATAAAGTGCTCCAAGTTGTCTACTCCACCAGAAACCTTGTTCAGAGGAGGGAGGGAGGTTTTGCTGCATGTCATGACCCCCAGCCACCTAGAAATGACCAGCCACCATACAACTAGTGCTTATTAATAAACTTGCTTAAGGAAATTGGCTGGAGTCTTACTTTTCATTGTGCTCAATGAATGGAGCTAAATATAATCCAGAGCTAGTTTTGCTGGGTAACAATGCAAGAGAGACTTCCTGTTCTAGCAGAAATCCCTGAGTTTAAAAGTAGAAGCTTCTCTAGGCTGGGTGAAATTCTTCAAATCTAAAGAAACACTGAGGTCACTCTCTAAATTCCTCTGTCCTCCCAAATACAGATATTATTTTAATACTCTGTGTGAGGAGAAATGTAGTGTCTCTCTTAGAACCCAGCTGAAAGCACAAGTTGTTTTAATCAATGAGCTCTCAGATACAAAGGTACTTCTTGGCTTAAGACCCAAATTCAAGAATTATTTTTTCAGCTGAACTAGAATAAAGACATTATTTAAACATGTATCTGTCATCTCACACTGCCTGTGGCTGGCTGTTGGATATCTATTTCTCAGCAGCACTGTGGCAGCTCCCTATGTAAAAGGAAAAAAAACATAACCATTTCCTTGCATGACTTCATTTTTTCATTTTGGGATTATGCTTCCTTACTCCTCCTTCCCTGGAGCATCCTGTCAGGAGATGGTTTCAGGTGCTAACAGAGCCCATGGTGAGTGTGCAAGTGCACATTGGTCTTTGCAAACTGTTTGTGTGGCACATGTGCAAAACAAAGGGCCTCAGCTTTTGACTTTTTTGCTCAGTGCAGAATGAATCAGTCTGGTTGGGCTGCAGGAGAGAGGGGATCACTGAAGAACAGCAGTGGCACCACTGCCAGGGCTGGGATTCTGGAGACTGAGCCATGTAAAAATATTTTAATCCTGCCAGGCTCCTCTCCTTCATTTTGCAATTGGTTATGTTACAGACCCATCAACTTTCTGAATAGTTTTCCAGGATCAGCTTTGATCCTACAGTGCTGCCAGTGTGAGCAGCATCCTTGCACAGACTGTGCTCTAAGAGAACAAGGACCTAATCTATGAGCCCTTTTCTTAGCTCTGCAGGTGCAAAATCCAATTTTTTTCGCCTTCGGGGCAGTGCCATGCATAACAAACCTGAACTCAGTATTGCCAATAAATACTGACTGTTCTCCTGTGTGTGGAGCTGCAAATGGTGTTGGACTGCATTCAAGCCTCATGGGACTGTGGTGATTCCCTTAGAAGAGGAGGGAAAGGTGGTCAGGTGAACCACAGTTGTTGTGGGTGGGGTACTGAACACCTAAAGGGCAATAGAAGCTTTAGGAAGCTTTAAAGCCAGAATAAAAAATGGTGAATTCTGGGCAGAGCCAGCTTGGTCCATTTACTTCACACACCTGGGGTCAAGGCACTTGGTCAAGGGTACAAATAAGGAGGAGGCAGAAACTGGTGGGGTGAAAACAGAGATGTGTGTTGGAGGTGGAGGGTGGGCAGGAGGCCATGATCTCAGGGTAGGAGTGAAAAGAGGTGTGGAAAAAAAGACACACTGGGTACCTGATAGGGAGCTACTGATGATCTCTTGGATGTCTCCTGTACAGGAAGGTTCCTGGGAGGCCATGGCCTTCCTGTGCTTCTGTGCCATATCTGTAGAGCTTGCATACACAGGTAGCTGGGTCTGCAAGATTTAAGCATGACTGCAACCACCTATTTGCTAATCCTCTGCTTCTGATGGGCTGCAGGTGTACACAGACAATAGACAGATCACCTTACCCTCCACCAGTGAGATCTGGGGCATTGATGGTCTTTTCAAGGCTGGGTGACAGCCATACTGCTGTGGAGGGCATCACTTAGGGGTGAAAACACCTTGGTAAGCCTTCAACCCAAGGCAGCAGCACCCAGGTGCAAACTACTGCCTTGAGCATGATTCCCCCTGAGCTGAACCTGCAATAGAAAGTCAGCATTATCAGTTTCAGTTGCTCCTGCAACTCTGGTGAGTTTGATAGTTAGGAGCAACCTTCAAAATCTGTATGTGTGCTCTCTGTATCACCTGTCCCCCAAGTGGCCTTTCAGCCTGGAGCAGCACTTTCCCTCCCTGTCCCATGACTGTGGTTCACAGGGGACTTACTCCCCTGTGGGGCTACCTCTACCTGCTGGATGATGAACACATAATCTGGAGCTTGGGCTGTCCCCTTGGACAGAGCCTGAAATGCTCTGGCACAGCCACAGTCCTGCAGTGTGGGGACAGCTTGAGAAACACAGGGCTGGAGAAAAACAGGGCACACTGCTGTCCATGAGTAACTGAGATGGCTTTTGTACCTCAGCCTCAGGCCCTGCAGAACCCTCCAAGCTGTGGGGAGTGGCTGGAGGATACAGGAGCAGATTCTGTGCTCTCACCCTGTGCTTTGATGCTCGTGCCTAATGAGTTAATCGGCTGCTTGTTGTCGCGCCTGAAATATAAATAACAAACAAGCAGAGGATGAACTGGTAAAATAACAACAAACAACCAGGGGATGAACTGAAACGAGCAGAACATTTTCTGGCATGTGCTCCTTTGACTGCAACATCAAAGATCATATTAAGATTTTTGTAGAAGGTTACTTCTCTGAGTGTCTTAGCTCCAAAATTATCAGGAGTGTCAAAATCCATTTGCAGGAAGACCTTCTGGGGAGGAGGACGCTGCTGAAAGGGCAGAGATGTTTAATATTTCACGAAGGGCATGCACAGACTAACGCACATTTCTCAAAACATCCTCATTAAAATGATTTAATTAACATTGGTTCAAACACTAGCAGACTTGGAGATTCACATGTCTCAGATACATTGGGGGTGCTGTGCACTGCTCAGGTCCCAGTGGGAGCATCCTTTCCCTCTGCAAGGGGAAGGGATGCATTTTGACCCCCCTCACAATCACCTTCTATCACCATGTTGAGATTCCTCCTCTCCAAGGGCCAATAAATATTTTTCCCTGACCACATTCCAGCCAAGTAACCATTCATGCAAGAGCAAACAAAGTCAACAGTGCAAAGGGAGCAGCAGAGATGATCCTTTCCCTCTTAAAGGCCATAGTTTCAGTTCCCCAGTGTCATTAATTTAATTAACCAACTACCTGGCATCTGAACTAAGCACCCCCCTCCTCCCACACAGGCACAGGGAGCGCTTCCCAGCCCTTGGCCACCTTGTCTGTATTTTGGAGAAAGGACAAGGAGAGGGCTTCAGACCAAGCCAGACAACAGAAAAGCAGGGTCAGAACTCCATTTATATGAGGTCTTTTTTGAAATGGAACAAAGATGCTTCTTTTCTTACCCAGAAGAGACAGAGTGCCTTACACTTCCTGAAAAACTGAGTTAATTCATGAAAAACAAGATGTAGGGTAAAGCAGGTGGAAAAATATCCCCGGTGCTTATTGCTCCTTGGGCCAGGAAGGATTTTGGGGCTCTCCAGAGCAGTGCCCTGCTCCAGGCATGTGTGGTTATGCAAGAGCTGAACATCCACATTGACCTGGTGCTGCCCACCCCATCCCCATCACATGCACTCACTTCCATCCAGGAACTCCAGCCTTCCCTGACATGTGCAGCTCCACAAACCACAGGGAAAGGTCAGATACTAAAAGTGCCAGCAAGACCAACCAAGTTTCCTGACAGCAGCAGCCCATGAGGAAGTGCCCTTTGCCACCAGTCACTTTATCTAAGAGATAAAGAGGAAGGGGCTGCTCTCTGCTTGCTGCCCTTCCCAAGCACTGCTGCTCATCCCACAGCAAAGCTATTGAGGAGCTGGGTGGCAGCTCATTCTGCACTGCCTTTTACAGTGATTATTAACCAGGCTGGAGTCACATTCCCAGCAGCAGCTTCCTTTGGTCAGCACTGACGTAGCAGCAAGCCATGGTGAGTCAGGTCTGCTGAGTGAGCGCCTGAATGACTCCATCCTAGCACATGGTTGGCTGGAAGGTGCCATCCCTGCACATGGATCCCACTGGAGGATGCCATCCCAGCATGCAGAGCAGCTTGCACTTCAACCTACAATAGATATGAATTTCTACTCCAGAGAAAATACATTTTAATTATGCAAACTCTATGCGCATTTTTAAAACACGGGGAAAGAAAAAAACAGGACCCTGTTCTTATCTTTTTGTGAAATCATTATTCATTTGAAATACATGGATAATTAACCACATTATCATGCAAATTTAAGTGAATTGAGCTGGCTGAATTAAAGAGACTTCACCTACCTAACCATAAAAATTGCAACACGGAGCTGTCGCAAGGAAGCTCTGAGCACTATTTTTAGTGCAGCGCTGTAAGAGGGCCTGTGGGAGGGCATCTTCCAGAGGAATGCAGACAGTATCTTTCAGGAGGAATTCATCCTGAGGAAACCATTACCAGCTCTCACGAATGGCCAAGGGATATTTTTCTGGCTGGGCTGGAGTTTATACACAGGGAGCCACATGCACCGAAAAAAAAAATCATGACTCATTGAATTTAAGGAACAGTTTACTGAAACCAAATTTTCAAGTGCTCCTCCCTCTGCTCCTGGTCCCTTGGCTCACTGTCCTTGGGGCACACCAGCCCTTTATTGGTGAAAAAAACTAAGTTAAAAATTCTGATTTACTGCCTCTGAATGAAAGCTGTTTAGCTTTTTCAGAATTACTGCTTTACTAAAAGTAAAGCACTCTTGCTATACTTTTATTCACCTGAAAAATACTCAGCTACTGCAATGAACTTCTTTCCATTTTCTGTGGTTTTACAGCATTGCATTTTTGACTGTCAGGTCTCAGGCACCAATGCTTGAAGAGGACATGCACAAAGAATTCCCCTCATCAAAAAAGAACAATGAAAATCCAAAGCAGATCCTGAATGGTGATTTTTCCAAAGATATTTTTGTTCTTGTTTGTTTTTTTGTTCTTTGGGATTTTGTTTTTATTTTTTTGCCTGTCCACACATTAACATTGATCTCTGTAAGAGAGTACAGCTCATGCTTAAAAAGTACCTTGGTTCTTGTTCAGCTGCAACCTTGTGTGGGGTTCCCCTTCCTGGTCATCCTTCCAGGACACTGACAGGTGTTTCTGGCACACTGGCATTGCAGAATCACAGGGACACAACACAGTGGCTGATTGAAGATGCTGTGTTAATGAACATTGTCCTTAGACATTC
The DNA here is from genome assembly GCF_023055355.1 of Agelaius tricolor. NCBI lineage: Eukaryota > Metazoa > Chordata > Aves > Passeriformes > Icteridae > Agelaius > Agelaius tricolor. Next base: position 6,516,606 of record NW_027269284.1, read on the forward strand.
ACAAACAGCTAAACCTGGCTATCTTTCCCCCAAATACCTTTAAAGACATAAACTGAGAATAGGCCTGTCCAGGCTGAAATGTTAACACATCTGAAGCATCAAAATCATTAAATTAGTCACATAAACTCACATTTTACTGGTAAAAAGTACTTAGCAGCATCATCTTTGAAAAAAGTCACAATGCCATATAAATGGACATTTTGAGATAAAGTTTTGTGGGTGTTTTTAGATGCATCACTCTCACTCTCTTCCTCCCTTAAATATCTTACCTCAGAAATATTTGACTCCAGATGCTATATTCAGGAATCTTTAGATGAAGGGGAATCCAGGAGTTCCCATCTCCATGAAAGTCACTGGGACTTTGGTTGCCCAAGTGACTTCAGCAAACAAGGACTTCAAAGCCTTTCAAAACAGTACAGCTGAAAAACATAAATAAAGGTTGTAACTGGCCTAGGATTTTCAAATACTTAGCTACATTTTTATGGAGATGTTTGCACTTATCAGCCTTATCCCATGCTTCAAAGAGTAACCAGTGGTGGTCAGCTTGGCTGCCCATCCCTAACACCAGCCCTCCCTTCTAATGTTGCCTCACGCTTGTTGGAACTTGGTTTTGATTGCACATCCATAGGGGAAAGATTTACATTTTCTGACACGTCTGCAAAACACCTGCCACAATGTCTGAGCCCTCAAGATGCAATAATAATAATAATAATAATAATAATAATAATAATAATAATAACAACAACAACAACAACAACAACAACTATTCCCAGTGTGCACGGTGCGCAGCGAGGCAGCTGAGAGCCCGACTGCCAGCAGCTTTGTAGTCTGACATCTAATTACCAGCAAAGGAGAGGGTGGAGGAAGGCCAGCTATAGCAGAGGAAGAGGGAACAGCTCCTGGGAGAAAACCAGAGTGCTTTACAAGGTGGAGTTGCTCTGTTCACCTGTGCTTAATGAAGATGCTGTGACTAAACACTTTTAAGGTATCACTCCAGAGAAATCTCTCTGTTTCTATTGGGAAAGTTTGTCTGGGTGGATTTGAGGTAGTTTTCTGCTGCTTAGGGAATTCCACAGGCTGGCACAGACCACAAAACACCCTTAAACATCAGCAGAAATCAAGAAGCAGCGAATGAACAGGGATTGCCTTGCCATCTGGGAATGCCAGGAGGTGGATACAGGCTGCACCAAGAGCAGGCACAGGAAATCTGCTGAGTCCCAAACCCCTCTGATTTATTGCCCTGGTGCAAACCATCTGCCCAGCACATGGTCAGTCAACCTGACGCCTCTAAGAAATCCCACCTGAAAACCCAGCAGGCTGAGACAGGGCAAAAGGGACCACTTGGGTCATAAATACTGCTCTGTGTTTCTGCAGGGAACTGAGCTACATATTTCACTCAGAATGAGTGAGTGAGAGAGCTAGTGAGGAATATGGGTGGGGGTTTTTGTTTTATGGGAAAAAATCTGCAATTTTGGAATTTGTGTTCTACTTCGAAGCAGGTAATAAATTTGTCATGGACTGCAATTCCAAAATTGCTTCACATGAGGTAGATCAAAGTGTTTGGTGTCTATGAAATCTGATGTAGGCCTTTAAAAAATCATAAATTATCTTTTTCTATAAAACTGAAAGACATTGAACAAAAACATTCCAAAATATAGAAAAATCTGGAGCAATTTGAGTTTATTTAAATTTTGTCCAATTCAAAGCATTTTTTCAAGAGAATTCTTTTCCCAACACATCAGCATTTCCAAGCAGAATAAAACACTGGTCCTGTTTCCCATCCCTGGTGTTGTTCTTGCACCTCTGCTCAAAAACCTCTAAAATTTTGAAGCTGGAGGCGGCTTGTGCTGGCAGCAGCTTTGGGGAGCAGTCAGCATGTGCTGATGAGAGCCCTGGACATGCTGGGATCTCCTGGGATACCCAGAGCAGACACCCAGGCATTCCCCCAGAGCCTTGTCAGCCAGGCACACGTGGCCAGCTGGTTTCTGTCACCACAGGCAGAGCCGGAGGGCACCGCACACGCGGCTGCCTCTGCACACAACAGCACCCTGACAGGCATTTTCTTGTCTCAACAAATTACCCTGAAGTGCCCTAAAATATTCAGTTTGCTGGAAGGAATTGGAGAAACGTGAAGACATAGGATGTGTTTTGCTGAGCTGACCAGAAACAGTTAGGGCATGATGTAGCACGGCAGCAGAAGGTGAGAAGGAGATGAAGGCACAACAAAGCAAATGTTTTGCAGTGACATTTGTCCTGGAGTGTAAATTAAGAGCTGGGAGGGCTTGGTGACAGTCCAGCACACACCAACAGCAGGGTCTGCATCAGGAGCCAGAGGCGACAGCCCAGCCTGCAGGACCAGCTGCTGAGGCAATGCTAAAGGTAGTCTAAAAATAAAGCACTTATCAGGGTGAGAAGGGCTGAGTATTTCATCACTCTGCCTCGACTGATGACTAGCAAAGCATGAGCAAGGAGGATTTCTGTTTTGTTAGGAGCTGTTTTCTGATTCACAGTTTGCTGGGCTTGGGTAAATATCTTCCATTGACTTAAACCTTGAGAGAATGTTGTGTGAGCACTGGGCTGCACCATCCTCTACCTGCTGGCATCTCTGCTCCTTTTGGTGCAGGACAGCAAAACACAGCACTTTTACAGGAAAAAATACATAAAACACATGGCTGGCCCAAAACCTGTAAGAAGCAATAGGTTTGGTGCTCAGCTCCTCCTCTGCACACCTGCCCCACATGGAAAGGCAAGCAAACCTTTCCCTGCCACAGGAAAAAAGCTTCACCCCATCTGAGTGACTTGACAAACTCTGTCCTAGGAGATTTGTTATTTAAGGGACATTTCACTGAGCACACGGGTAGGTTTGGTTCTTAAGGCCTTGCATCTCAGGGAGACAGGCAGGGAAAGGGCAGGGAGAGGAGCCTGGCAGGGGCTGAGCATTGGCAGGGGCTGAGCATTGGCAGGGCAGTGCTGGTGGCACTGCTGGACCCACGGTGCTGGGCCCCGCTCCGCAGGCTGTGGGCAGGCTCTGAGCTGCACGGGGCAGCTTCACACCCTTGTCCACACGCTGGGACAACCGACATACACCTGTGGATCCAGCATCAGCTGCTCCCGCAGCACGGATCCTCAGGCTGCTTTCCCAGAGCTGAGCCAAGCTCTGCACGGGCAGAGGGATGGCACAGACACGGTGACAAGCTCAGCGCTGCCATGCCAGGCACGCTGCCGCCGCACCGGGACCATCCCGTGGGAAAGGCTTTGATCTGACCACAGCTCCCGGGGCCGCCTGCCGGACTCCGCTTCCACTCGGGTACCTGCTCTTGTAAACAGCGGCGCCGGCGCACGCAGAAGCCACATCCTGACATCCCCTTGTGCAATCTGCAGGGCCGGCTCCTCCTTGGCCACAGCGCGGAGGTTGCGACACGCGGGGAGCGACACGTCCGTGTGGGGCAATGCGGGGCCGGTTCCGTCGGGGCGCGGCCCCGGCTCCCAACACCCGCACGCAGCCGGGCTTTACTTGTCAAGTGACCAGCGCAGCCTACGTGCATCGGGAGAGGGTTTCTGCAAGTAATTCTTCTCCACAGGAACATATAGCTGACTTTATAATTCATGCATGCCTGGGAAGTTCAATCCAGTCCCACTGGAGTAGCAAGCTTGGTGGGAGTTTATTTATTTAAAAGAGTGCATGCAGTAGCATAGAAAAAAATGGAATCTATCAGAAACCATAAGTCTTAATCCTAACCTAGCTTTGCTTTTCTTAAAATATGGTCCAGGGAAACTGCTTTTAAAATGTGGTTTCCATGTAGCCCTAGCTTTTTTAGTATTGCAATCCCCACACAACAGTGTTATAGTATAATAATTAAAACATTTAAAAATGAAGATAATCTATGGCTGATCCAAGTTTCTATGGAAATTTGGAGGCTATGCTGTATGCAGCTGTTCCCAACTAATGCAAAGGTTGGCTGTAACTTTACTTCTGAGCCCATTTGTAACTTGGGGGATAATTTATCTGTTCTGTTTACACAGTTCTCAGCTTGCACAGCCCTAGAGTGCAACATTTCTATGATTCCCAAGCAAAAGGGTGCTTTATCCTCTTGACTCAGCCTGAACAATTAGTGTTCTTAGGCTCAATGAGGCAGCTCTGCTGAAAGGTGTGGGTGCTTGCTGTGGTGTTGCAGACATTGCACTGAATGTGATCTACCAGAACAGCAGATGCACAAGGGGTGGGCTGCAAACCCTTGCTCACACTGGTCTGTTGTACCCCCAGATTTGGCAGAGGCTCTGCCAGATGATGGGCTGTGGGTAGGAGCCCATCCCCACTGGTTCCAGCTAATGGGTTTTGGTGAGCCCATGAAGGGTAAACAAAGACCAGGGGAAGCAGAAAAAAAGACAGTTTTCCCCCAGGATGAGACTGGCATCTTAAGGGTAGGAAGAAAGCTCTCTCTAAAGCTTTGGGCACCTTTACATGCCACCTTATTAACACTTTCACAGACTCAGACAGATCAGGGGAAGCTGTTGGATGACAAAGAAAAAAGGAAGAAACATCTGAAAAAGGATTTTAAATGCAATGATGAAGGACTTTTGGGGCTTACACTTTACAAATCAGGCTGATAAAAAGCTGGACAACCTGGAACTTCTTGTGGGAGAGCAGAGAGCAGGCACTTGCTACCTGCTCATCATCATGACATGATTATGTTTTACATTCACTAACTTATCTCCAGTTAGTCCGTGGCTGATACAAGCAGTTTTCACTTTGCAATGTTAAATTACTAATGAAGAAAGTATTAATAACCTCTAAGCAAAGAAAGTTGGTCAGAGGAGCAAAGCTCCAGCAGCTACACAATGGCCCCAGGGGTGTAAAATCTTCAAGCCTCATTGAAACAACAGCATGAAAATCTGCTTTTTACAAAGGGAGAGAAAAACTCTGCCAGTCAGGAGTGCACAGAAGAAAATCTTTCAGCTGAAGTAAGGCCAGAGGTTCCCATCCTGAACAAATATTTAGCACCATTCACTGAATGAATTCCTCAGCATTAGTTTAAACTCAAAGACAGAAAGTCATAAAGCTTCACAGTGGGAATTTTAAAAAAAGCCCAAACAACTAAAAATAAGCCAAAATACACAAAAGATACCCCCAATCCCAGCATTTTAATTCCTGTTTGTATTTAGCCACTGCAGGACAGCTGAGTTACAATTGGGATGGAGGTGGTGATGGCTCAAAAGTGTCGTGATTTTAGAGAGTGACTGTATCCAGAGGTCCTCAGTCATTTCTCAGTGAAAATAGTTTGCAAATAATGATACATATTCCCAAGATATTAAAAAGTCTGTCAAAGGAAACTTTGCTGGAAAGGAACTTTTGACTAGAGCATGTAGTGACAAGACAAGGGGTATAGCTTCAGACTGATAGAGGGCAGGTTTAGATTAGGTGTCAGGAAGAAATTCTTTACTGTGAGGACAAGGGATTTGAACACACATATGTTGCATTGCATAAGCATGTAAGCCAGGCTGAGATCAACCTGAACTCCTCTGCTTCCCCAAAGGGCAGGATCAGCTCAGCCCCAGCAGGCACAGACTCTGCTCTGATGGATAGCAATGCCCTGTTCATCCTCCTTGATCTCCTTGACTTGTGTGTGGGGAATAAGGAAGAGGGTTTGATGTAACACAAGAGTGATTTCCTAGAAGACAAGAGATTTGCTGAGCTGCCTGTGCTAAAGGGTTGTTTGCAGAAGCACAAGTCTCTCTCTGGCCATGCCAGGGTTTGCAGCAATAAATAATGGGTTCACTTGGATGCATTCCTTATTGCCTGTGGGAACCCTGCTGCTAAGTCACACAATTATGTCACCATGGAGCATCTATGATTTTTTTTTGTAGTTGGGTTTCTTTGGTTCCTCAGAAAATCTTCTGGGCATACAGGTTTCCTTAAAGCAAAATCTTAAATTTACAGTTATATATTACCTAGATTTTGGTCATCATCTTACCTGCAACCTGGACAGCCCATGAAAACTTGTCTTCATCTGGTTCTCTGCTGGGTTATAACAGCAGCCACCTCATCAGAGCTGCTCACTTGCCTTTTTGGGACAAAACAGATAAAATATTTTAGGGTCTAGTAGTATCTGTTTGCAGAAGTCTTACATCAGTTCCTTATCATGATAATAATGAACCGTAACAATACAAAAATCTGAACTAAGATTTATCTGAGATTAACAAACGGGTCTCCAATACATTAAGAAGTAATTTGCAGTCTGCTTGCTTTCTATCCTAGAGAAGCTCTGGATGCCCCATGGCTGGAAGTGTTCAAGGCCAGGTTGGATGGGGCTTTGATCAGCCCTGGCTAGCAGGTGGCATCCCTTCCCATGGCAGATGATCTTTAGGTCCCTTCCAACCCAAACCACTCTGTGATTCTGGTTCGCAGGATACCAGCTCTCTTACTCTGATGGCCAGTTTTGTTGTTTCTGTGATTACACTGTTTAAAGTCAGAGCCTAAAAATCTCTGCATGTACTGAAATCTCTCCTTGTACACAAAAGGCTTTGGATTTATTTTTTTTTTTTTATTATTTAGATTCTGGTATTTTCTTTGTGACTCCCATGGCTACATGTATTAAACCAGCTCTGAGGTTAGACAGCAATTAGAGCAAATGTTAAGATCATCAGCCACTCAAGTCTGTTAAAGCAGAAAACTATTTTTGAGGCAATCCAAGAAACACAGCCCAGCTGGCCAACAACAACACACCTTCCTCGTAAAGACGCAGGTTTTTGTGCAGCTGCATCTGACCCCGGAGCTCAGAGGAGCCCGAGTGCCAGCTAATAATGCAGCTGCAATGCAGATACATCCTGGGAGCACACTGCCCTTCAGTTTGCTTTCCCAAAAAGGGGGGAAGTGTGTGGCATCCAGCTGTGTCCACCGGGACAGAGAGATACAAGAGAAACCTGTTACAAAGAGCAAACTGAGCCAGACCTGAAACTGTGGCAAGATGGTGCAAGCTGGGATCCAGGGGCACATGAGCTTCTCTTGCAGAACCAGTTGTCCTCATCCCATGCAACTTTGGGTTCCACTGGCAGGGAAGATCCTTTTTCCTGCCAGAAGACAGAGCATGTCCTTCATCAGGCTGCAGCATTTGCATGGCAGAATGCATTCCTGATTAGAAATAGCCACAAACTTCCACAAACTTCCAATTAATTAACAGCTAAAAATTACTTTAAAGAGGTCTTTAATATTTCTTTTTTTAAATTCCTCTGGTCCCCTTGAAATTTAATAAAAGAAAAACCCGTGTTAAACTTCCAGGGTGTTTTAATTCACTTTAATTCTCAAATACATCCCAGACTTTTAAGAATAAGGGTTGTTGCCCAATGTTCATCCCAATGGCACCTTCCAGGCCATAGTGCAAGGATGCATCAAGGAGAAGGCTACATCAACAGCCCTTCTGTTGTACAGCTGCTTTTCCCACACAGTGTGGCCATGGTGCTCCTGGGATCCAGAGCAGAGGGGCGGGAGGGCAGGAGCTACCTGGGAGGAGCTTCACAGGATCTCCATCAGCATGGGGGGGAGCTTGCATCCACAGTGAAACAAAGGAAGGGTTTTGGTAACAAAACTGACCTTCATGAATACTGCTGGTATCATAACTATGTCTGCAGACCCTCACAAGATGCCTGTTGGTAAGGAGGAAGGAGCAGGACATGTGCACACATGCAGGGCACACCGGGAGGCACGGGGACTTTTAAGCACCTGCTTTTAAATAATTCAAACCATGTTCTTTTCAATCCTACCTCAGGCAGGCCTCCAATGTGTTCCTGGCACACTGGCTTCTCAGGGTTTAGTCCTGCAATCTGCATCCATCCTTCCCTCTCCTATTTGATCAACACGTTTGTAAAATGCTGATTCTTCAGGGATTTTTCCATTTTTCTCTGAAATGAAACTGTCACATGGAAAGGAGAACTCATCTGTTGTACCAATGTGTGAGATAGAAGGGATGCAGATTGCAGAACGGAAAAATAATAAGAAAAACAAAAAGACATCAAGGCCATCTTTAAAACAGAAGCAAGACATATTGAGTAGGGGAAGAGCTAAGTACCTTGTTTATATACATCTCAAGTGCTTTTTGTTTGTGGAATAAAAAAGATAAAAAGATATCTGGATGCTCATACTCACATGGGGACATTACAGGATCATTACACTTGTAGACTTCCTGTCTTCCCCAGTCCATTAAAATCCCACCCCCACACCTCAAGCAAGATTTCCCTGGAGATGTCACCTTCTTTCATCACATCTAATATCTAATAAAGACATAAGAGAATTTAATAACAGACTGCACAGGGGAGACTTCTGTTCAAACAGCCAAGGTTGCAGCTGATGAGTTCCTGCTACAGATGCTGAAGAAGTATAAGAGTGACCAGGAAACCACAGGGTATTTAGTTTCAGAGATCATGCCAGCAAAGCCACTGATATCACCCCAGCCAACCCAAAATTTGCATGAAACAAGACATAAAAAGCTTGTCCAGCCTTTCCAGCATCACCTGATCAAGTCCAGCTCCCTGTCACTTGGCTCTATAAATTTACAAAATTCTTTGGAGGGGGACTGCCTTCTCCAAAGAATCCCGAGACAGCACAGCAAGTGAAAGAGACCAAAGTGGTCAAAGTGAACTTCCACCCATCTTAATCACACTTGCTGAATTTAACAGAGTATTTCTGGATTGTTTAAAAAATCTGCTGCCCTGCTTGAGAAACCAGCCCCTTTTTGGTCTCCTGCTGTACTTGTGTGAAGAGCACAGTGTTTTATGGCCCCTGTCTCCCAGCCCTGGTACAGTTTCCACAGCCAAAATTTTCAGGAAGGGCCATTGGGTTTGGGTACTGAAATTGAAAAACCTTATGAAGTTAATGTTTTGGGTTTTTTTATCTGGAGGTGAGCAAACATTGTCACAGTAATGGTCTTGTATAAAAGCATCTCAAAAATTCCAGAAAAACTGGGAAATGAGGGTTGTAAAAATACCACATAATTTCTAAAAATTGTGGTAAGCTAAAATAAAGCACACTGACCTGACAGCTGGGTCTTGAGGTTCTGTATGGCTTATTCATGGAGGCCTGCCAGGTCCTTTGTCATTCATCTTTTACAAATCTATGTTCACATGTTCATTCTGCAGAGGCATACTGGAATGTTTTTCTATAAATGCTTTTTCTGCTGGAGATGGGCAATTGGCTTCATGATTCTTCTCAGGTGTGTGGTTAAATGGAGAAGGGAACAAGCCAAGTATAGACAGATGTCTGGTTAGAAATATTATATATGTACTATGAGGTAAATATACATGAGAAATTGAGAATGTTTATTTGCTGAGGAACGAGGCAGACAACCAGGGACAATGCCCTTAAGAGTTAAGCTCCCAGTTTTGCCACTGGTTTGCTGAGGAGGACAGATATGCAAGGTATTGGTGGTAGCTGCACCAAGGTTATTATTGAGTAATAGGACCCTTTCACTCCCCCTTTCTCACTAAATCTGTGAATTCAGTTTTTACTACACTAAAAAAATCTCAATTTTTCCTTTTCAACTATTTAATGTAAATTGCCAGATTTCTTGTATGCTTCAGGAGATTCCTTCCAAAGTGGAGTAGGGTTGGTATTAATTTCTGGGCTTTCTCCCAGAAATATCTCTAATTTTTTTTTGTTCCTTCACAGGCTCAGTGATTCCCTCACTCTGGGCTCCCCACGCTTGGTGTCCTCATCCTGCTTCTGGAGATCTCACAGACCTGGTACATCACACATTTGTGTGTCACCCACTTCTGCCACCCCAGGGAGTCCTCACTGCTTTGCTGCCAGAGCACTGAGCCATGGGGAAGAAGAGGTTTGTAAGGTCCAGAAATAGTCTTAGGGAGAAGAAAGGAAATGCTGAGTGTTGGCTACTTGGCTACGTGTCTGCTGCTGTTGTGGAAAATGCCTGGGAGGCACCATTAACCATTGCTCTTTGCTACAGGCTGGCTTGTGTCCACACCACTAAGGACCAGCCTCCCTGAAGGGCAGTGGTTACCTTCATGCTGTGCAGCACTTGGCCTGGGTCTCCTCTGAGCTGCCTGCAGAGCCCCACAGACCCCAGGTCAATAACTATTGCATTGGACACTTCTTTTACATTTGAAATTCTCTAAGTGGTGAAAGGACTGAGTGGCAGCCTGCCAGCATGATGGTTTTTAGCAGAATCTGAAGGCATTTTGGGTTTTACAGCTCAGCATGGAGGACAGTGGGATGGAGGACCTCCAGGGTAGAGTCTGGTCCAGCTCATGCCAGGCTTCTTTGTGCAACCCTGAAAAAAAGCTCTGTCAGTCGTGTGGAGGTTTCTCCTTGGGAGAAACCAGTTGGTTTGCTCTGGAGCAGAGACAGGAGGGAGCTCATATGCATGCCACGGAGACAGCCGGTGAGCAGAGCCCGGGGGGAACAGAGGCAGCCAAATTGGCTGTGCAGACAAAAGGTGCTCTCATACCCCCACCATGGTCTCACCCAGTGAGATGTTAAACACAGAACAAACAATGCAATTTTTCCTGACCATCAGCTGCAGGATTGGTAGCGTGTCCCTCGCTGGTCACTGTCACAGCCATCAGTCTGGAGTTGACTCTGGCATGTGCTTCCTCAGCCACCATGAATTCCTTGAGCTTTGTCAGATGAGGATGATCTTCATGCCTTGGCTCTGCAATTTTTAAAGGTCAGTGTGACTAAACAGCAATTCTTCTGTATCTCTTTCAATCAGCCTTTGGTTTTGGGCCTGTACAGGGGTTTAAGCTCAGTCTTAACCTTAAGATGTTAACATACATGAAACACATAAACCCAGATTAAACAGCACACAACTGGTGGTTTCAATATCCCCCCCAATCCCATTTACAGTCCACGTTTGCTGTTGTGATGATATTCTCTAGCATACACAGTCTATTTACAGCAATACACAAAAATGTTTACCTTAAAATATAAATGTAATTATAAAGGTATAATTACAGATATGCTTGCGCCTCTTTGAGCCACCTCAAATTACAGTTTCAAATTATAACAATAAAAAAGGATCAAATTAATGACCTTGATTAATTTCATTACAGAGTGGAGCGAGCACCACTCAGCACAGGGTAAGCTTACACTGCCTGACCTCATTTCATCCAGCCTCTTCCCTGCAACACAAGAGCTCCCGATGGCACATCAGGTGAGTCGTTCCTCCCAAAGACAGTTGCTAAGCAATCAGCTGCAGGGTTATAAATGTTGAGTGCTTGATATACAGCACATGGAGGTAGAGGTTAACTCTTTTTTTTTTTTTTTGGCTTTCCAGGTATTAAGGGAACCAGGGTGGTTCACCTGAACTGCACTGAAGGAGTTTGGAATAAGAAATCAACCCAGATTTAAGGCAGCCTTCAGTGTTTGTGTACAGATTGAACTGATTTCTTGTGTGCGCTGTGTGCGGAGTGGCAAAACCTTGCTATATTAGTGATTTAAAAAGAGGAACAATTTGATTTGTCATTACTAATAGGGATGTAACTGAATTAGTCTCCCACATATTTTATGCTGATGAGGTCTTGCTTAGATTTCCCTTTGTAGATTTGCATCCTCACTAGCTTTAATTACAGCTAAGAAACATATCGTATGAGTAATACTATTATGAAATACTGAAGTATTTTCAGAGGGGTTTAGAAACCCAAAAAATCATAGAAGTCAAAATCAAAGGTAAGCTTTAACATTCAGCCCTATGTTGTACATTTGATTAAATATTAATTCACAGCAATGTGTTGGGTACTTACAACCAAGCTCTCTTGACCCATTTGAAATGCACAGTCACGTATATAAACTTGGCATTTGAAAAAGGACAGGTCAATGCTGTAGATCTCACTTAAATATTTTCTACAGTTCTTGCTTAATTAGTGGTCTAGCCCCACTCATATACGTTGTTAACTTGCTTGCAGTTGTGGAATTAGGAAAATAGTGCTGTAAGATAGATATTCAGACTTCAGAAAATTATAATCTCTCTCTTCAGTACTTTTTTTTTAGGGTTTTTTTTTGGTTGGATTTTTTTTTAGGGTTGTTGTTGTTGTTGGGTTTTTTGGGGGGGTGTGTGTTTTGTTTCTTTAGCAAAACAACAAGAGATGAAAGGAAGACAACCAAATCCTGGCTTACTCAAAGAATTTTACTTCCCCTACCAACAACAGAAATCACATCTGGAGAGGAACATTAGGAATTGGGCTGCTTTCTGGTTAAAAAGAGGGGGGAAAAGCCATTGGGTAACTTCCTGAACTACTTAGTGGGATACAACATGAGCAAAGAATCAGGAGGCTCACTGTGCAAGCTGGGAAGCTGAAACATCAGACTACAGCAAGGCACCTCAGCATTTGTCTTCATCAATGAAGCTGGGAGTAGAAGTGCAGGTTAGCAGAGTGCTGCCTCTGCCCTGCAGCTTCTCACAGTGGTCATTACAGCCTTGACCATGGCCAAAACATCCCCAACCATCAGTGAGCAATTTGCTACTGTCAGCCCTCGCTTTGACCACCAAATAAATGCAGCACTGGGATGGAGCCACTTTTTTTCCCCATCCACAGTCATTCCTCAGTGCCAACATCTTGCACTGAAATTTCTTGAAGGTTTTTGCTTGTGTGAAACTGTTAATAGCATTTCATTTGGTATCAAAGCTTTGATCTCCCCACTTAAATACCACATTAATGCAGAGCTCCCCTGGGTGGATGAGTTCACAGTATTAGTTAACCTCTTCTGCTGGAAGTCTCAAATATGATTTAGAAATAATTCTGTGCATTGTGACAGAAACAAAAACTCATCTTTAATTAAAAGTATAAATAAAAGGAATTTCTATCCTTAGACTAACTCAAATTCAGACAGCAGCTTTGTGCTGCTTTTTCACTGCATTAAAGGAAAATTCAAATTCTGCATGCTCAACCTACAAGTCTAACTTCTGGTCAGAAAGCAGGGCATTTTCCTGAATACCATAAGGCACCTGTGAGCAATAAGCTAGCTAAATCCTCAAAACATTTAGATTTTGATCCTTCTTTTGGGAATAGAAACTGAGCTGCAGATTTTGGGAACACCCAAGTTTCATTACCACTGTCAACTTGTAAATGTTGTAATGCTATTTAAAACCCCTTTAAGAAGCCCTTCAAGGTGTTGTTAATTTGATCCACAAAGGGATCAAGCTCAAATTTTGCAAGGAGCCTCTCAGTCACTACCCACAGATTTCTGACTTTTTACTGAGAAGGTGCTTGTGGGTGCCTGATCACGTAAATGCTGATGGAGCAGAGCTGTCTGCAGCCTGAGCTTTCCACCTCTCTCTTCCCAGTAGCTGTTGGGTATTCTTAAGCACAAAAACAGGTTTATGGGGACTTCACCAAAGCAGTGCCAGAAGGCTGCTTTTTGTTGCCAGTAGCAGTCACTTCATTGCAGGATCAACCCTACACTTCTTGGTGGGAGGGACTGTTTATCTAATTACATTTTTGTGTTGTATTTCCAGGCTCTGACCTGTAACCAGTCAATTAAGTGCTGCAGTCACTAAGATGTGTGCTCATCTTTCTGCCCCTGTATTTCTTGCCAGCCTGGTCCCTGGCAGGACCAAGACTGCTGTGGAGGCTGCAGCATCAATCCTACAATCCTTCACTCTGTCCATAGGCTGGCAGAGCCCAGAGCCCACATCTTCTTGTTTGGGATGATTTCTGCAGGTGCTGGATCATTGTAGGAAAGCAAGAGCATCACCACTAGCACATCCAGCATTGTCCTGCCACCGTGCTGCTAACGTGGACTGAATCTCAAGTTAATTCCACTACCGATGTTCCCTTATAATCTCAAGGGAAAAACAAACCCCTGTTTAGAGTGGACAGGGCTGCCACCTGGAGGCACCCCAGTTTTCCTACATAGTCAGAGCAGAGAGGGAAGCGTCTGTGAGAGGTGACTGCAGCTCCAGAGACGTCTGACCGCTCCCGCAGGACATTTATGCAGCCACATGTCACAGCTGGGAGATGTCAATTTTGGCACCACAGTTAAGCAGAGGCTCTATGCTAGAGGCCTCTGTGGGGTTAAGGATTTAATCAGGGAGCACAGCGTTATTTGCTCCTAAACTCAGCCAGAGCACTCTCAGGGGTTTTCTCTCCAAGGCCCTTGTTCAGGCAGGACCCAAACTCCCACCTCCCCATTGATGTACAACATAAATAAACAAGGACCTAAACTTGTCCATCTTCCCCAGTTACCTCAGGCAGCTCACAACCCCCTCAGCCCTCCCTGATTCCCTCTGGTCAGTACCAGACTGTTCCCTTTTCCAACAGGAGCCCTGCAAAGGCAGCGCTGGGTTCCCAGAGGAGGGGCAGGAGCTCCGCAGGGTTGCGACAGGGCTTGTGGCACCACAGTGTGCGTCAGAGCCGGCACGTCAGGCGGTTTGAGCAAGAGGAAACAGCTTCAAAGAATCAAACTTCTGCAGATGTCTTGAGAAGTCAGGGGCAAGGAAAAAAAAATGCCACCAAGTACCCAGAAATTCACCCTGTCAGTATATAGTGACCTTCAGCACACTCCCCCTCTCCTGCCCAGGCTGGGGGATGAGGGGGATGAGTAGTTTTGCCTTGCCCAGAGCACGTTTTTTGGTGGGTTTTTTTGTTTGTTTGTTTTTTGGGTTTTTTTTTTTGTTGTTGTTTGTTTTTTTGGGGTTTTTTTTGGGGGGGTGGTGGTGGTTTGCTGTTTTTTGTATGGCACTCTGGGTAGAAAAGCAGCTGAGCAAGGAGGTGGAAGGGAGTGCTTGCTACTCCTGCTGCCTCCTCACCTGGTGTGCTGGCCAAGGTGTTTTCTCCACCTTTGTGACCACAGCTGTGTCCTGGTCCTTTGGCAACACCTGGAAGTGCAGTTCAGCAGCAGTAAAGAAAGGGGGAAGGAAAGGAAGAAGCCTCCCACGAGAACACAGGAGGTCTGTGACAGGAATGAGAAACTCTTCAAACATTCATGTCCCACTAGAAAGTCACCATCCACCTCTGCTGTTCAGAGGCATCACTGGGAGATGCACCTGAGCAGCTGCGTCCAGCAAAGGCTGTTCTCACAGAATGTGGCTCTGAGTTTTCTTTCTCCTAAATAAGTGATGTAGGGAAAAGGCCACTGTGACTGTGGGAGTTCCAGGGTCCATGCAAACATCACCATTTTGGCATCCATTTTTGTTTCAGATGCAATATGGGGAAGACAGAGCCTGATACCATCACACATTTTGGGCTGTGCCTTATTACCCCACAGGTGACATTTTGGGCACTGTCTATAAGGAGATGCTTCAAATGAGCAGAGGTGCTGCAAGCCATCACCTGGCAAGCAAATGAGTGGCCACTTCTTTGCCCAAAGAGAAGATTTATTCCCCAACCCCCAAAATATTGATAAGTACAGGGTTTTCCTCAAACCTCACAGTTAGCATGATGCCACAGGGACCCATTCCCAGAGGAAAGGCTGTTTTAACCCATCTCCTCCTAAAGCCCTCCCAGCAGGAGGCCTGGGGTAGACCCCTATTATGTTAGCAAAAACAAAGAAAAATCAAACCAACCAACCAAAAACCCACAAAACCAAAATAAAACAAAAAAAACCCTTTTCCCAAACTTGTTTCATTTGCACTTTACAATATAAATTATTAAGGACATGAATTTATAGGCAGACATCAAGTGAATTCACAAACTGGTTAGGGTCTCAAATCTCTTTTACTTGCCTTACCTAGAGAAAATCTTACCTTTCGTTGCCCCTGCCCCTTGCCTTACTCTTAACTTTCTGTTGGCTCTGGTTTCTTAAACCATGTGAAATTTTCTCTCTCTCCCAGGCTGGGTGTCCTCAGTTTGCCAAGGCTTCTGCTTGCTGTGCTCTGTGCTTTCATGCTGAAAAATTAATGTGGAAATGAAGAGCTGAACTCAAACCAATGAAAATTGTGAGGCAGTTAAGGACTCCAAACCCAAATCTTATTTGAACATTCACCCCCACATCTCCTCCCACAGAAGCAAAGGCCTTCTCAGGCAAAATTGCCTCTTGACATCCCCAGTTTGTATCTCATCTGAGGAGGGTCAGGGAAGGAGTCAGTCTGACACCAGGGAACTTCAGCTGAAGTGGAGGACAACAAACCACAAGGTCAAACAGCCTCCCCCATCTCACTCTCAGCTCAAGGTGACAGCATTCCCCACGCCCTGGAAAGGAAGAGTAGGACTGTACTGAACCACAGAGCATCTACACAGCCAACAGCAGAGTAAACTGCTGCCAGCAGGATTTTACCCCCTTATGTTCACAAACTGTTAATGCACAAAACTAATTTTCTCCAGTTTGTTTGAAAACATTCAGTGCCTTTTGTTTTGTTTTCTTTTTAATTATTATTTAATGTAATTTGTGGCTTGCTCCTCACAGCTCAGCTCCAGCATCTTCCTGGGTCTGGTCTGGATCCTCTCCCATCACTGACAAGCACAGTCTTTGCAGTTGGGGCTTGGTGCTAAAGGAAAGGCAGTTTTAAATTCCCTTTCCACCTCTCTGAAGATGGAAGATTAAGGAAGTATAGAAGCACTCAGGGATTTGAAAAGCAAGTATCAAAAGAAACCTTATTCTGATATATATTTACTGAGTCCTTCTTTTAAAAGGAATGAAGATTTTTCTGTCCCGTAAGAGCTTTCATTCAGCACAGACTGGCAGCACATTTCCAAGGGGAAATCAGAACATAAATGGGAAAATAAATAATATTTCTCCATCCAAAATAGGCCAAAGATAAAGAAGTTATCCTTCATCTCATCCATGCAGTAAAAGTGGGTGCCCAATCAGTGCAGCCCAGTATGTTCAAGGGACAGTTCTGTCATTTAACTTGGCCCATCTGGAGGTTCAGTTGTTTCTCAGCAAATGCAGTCACTTCCCTAAAATAACATAAAATAAAAAAATAAAATAAAATAAAAATTTAAAAATGAGATAAAATAAAATAAAGTCAAAGAAAAGTTGTCATTTTATTTCTGGAATGATGTAATGCTGCCAGAACAACTGCACAGGGTGTTGTTGACAAGCAATTCCTCATCCTTTCAATGCCTTTTGGGGTCCCTGGGGTGATAGGGCCACATCAGGACACAGCCATGGGACAAAAACCCTACTGTTATTCAAACACACTGTCTGAATGGAGTTTTTAAGAGGCAGTTTCCCACCATTTTTAGCTTAGTCATATCCACAGGTGTTGGGAAACTCTGTGAAACTGTCCTCCAGATGTTGCTGCCAGCCTAGGCCATGCTCACTGCAGACATTCCTCTCCTTTGCCTTGCAGAGGGTGGGCTCCCTGCTCTTGGTTTTGATAAGAAGGAGGAAGGGGGGACGCTGTCCCTGACATGAGCTGGGAGATGTGCCTGAGAAAGGGCAGCTGCACTGGCCTTCAAAGAATTTCTCTCTTTTTAAATAACACATCAAGATACTTTTTTTTTTCATCTCTGTCCCCATTTTCACAAGAAATCCCAGTGTAATATCCATGCTAATCAGATGAGAACTTGCAAAATATATTTCCTTCAAGATGTAGGGGAATGCATTAAGTTAACTCCAGGTGACCTGTGACTCTGTCAGTGACACACACTGTTTAAATCCACGCAAACGAAAACCTTGCCCATGCCACAGGCAAATACTTGGCTTTTCCCATGCTGCTCTCATGGAGCTGGAAATGTTCGATGAGTGAAGCCTTAGTGATGCATTTCAGCAATAATTCATACTCCATCCATAATTTAAGAGCTCTCTGCAGTCCCCTGTAACACGCGCTGTACCGCGTGTACACACAGGGCCAGACGGCAGCTTTAAGGAGGCTCCAGGCATAATCCACAGAAAGAAGAAGTTTGATCCATCTCCAATTTGCACCTGCCAGATCATGAAGGGAGCTAATTGGATTAAAATATTGTAATTATCATTTCATTTACATGCAGTAAAACCTTAGGGAAACATGTTAAATGGCAGAAAATTTGAGGATGCAGTCTCTGAAGTCTGCTTCTTAAAAGCCTAATGCTCTCTTGCTCCTTCATTGCCTGAGACTAGACTTTTATTCCCAGGAAAAGGTGAGTTTGATGAGCTGCTGGTGCAGTGCACAGACCACAAAACACTGCTGGGTTTGATCATGATCATATTTGCTAAGGCTACTTGGATGCTTTTGATATCACCAGTCCACTGTGACTGTGCCCAACTCTCCCTGCTGCCCCAGAGGAAAAATCAGCTTTAAAACACCCATGAACACACATCCAGTTTCAGGGGTAACCATGAGTCCAAAGGAGGAGTGGAAAGACCCTCCCTTGGGCTATAGCAGAAGCTCCCATTTCTTCTCCACAGGGAGACAGTTCTGTGTTTTGGAGCCACAAAGCTGCCCCTGGGGGTGGTGGGGGGGAAGTGAAGCAGCTTTATCCCAGAGAGGGTTAAACCAGGAGCAGCACCTGGCCCCACAGACCGGCCTCACAAGTGGGACGTGTATCCCCAGAAAGGGCTGGAATACCACCCACCTTTTGGCACATCTCCCAGGAGGGCATTGAGCAGGTCCATGGCAGCCCAGCCCTGCTGTGCCCTTGGAAGCAGCAGGGAGCAGGGATGAAGTGCTGAATCTGTGCTGGTGCTGTCACCAAAGAGCAGGGAGACCACACACACATAGTGCCCCACAGTTCCAGAGTCTAATGAAACAGAGTGCAAGAAAGGCCAAAAAGAACTCAAACCCTTGTCTCCTCACACCAAGTGGGTGCTCTTTAGGGGATATAACTGTGCAGGGCAGTAGATTTGCTTGGCAGATTTACAAGCCAGAGCTGGGCTTTCCCCACTCCTGCAGTTGAATACCTCAGCCTGGATCAGGTGTGAAGCCATCCATTGTCATCTGGGTGCTCAATGGAGGGTTCGGTGTCAGAGTAAGCCTGATTAACTTCTGTATTTCTTCTGTGAAGGGGATTCAGGAGTAAAGGGTCACAGCCATAATGAGAAATAACATCTCATGTTACAAAGCTTTAGTTCTCACAATCACCTCAGGGTCTGCCCTGTCTCCTGTGGAGCTACTGGTCAAGAGTGACTTCTTGCATCACTGAGCAGCCAGGCCTACACATGTAGAATTTGATGTGCTCATCAAGAGCAGAAAGATGACAACAGGAGAACAAATATTACCCTGATGAGGGAAAAAAGGGAAGAAAACTCCCTTTTAGGGAGTGTATTAACCCTATTAACCCTTTAGATGAGAACAAAAGGCTTTGGGGAGTCTAGTGTCTAATTGAGGCCCTGCTCATGCCAGCAGTGAAGCATGGGAGCACATGAGGACAACTTTAGTATCTGCCTCGGTGCCTTGCTGTTGGCAGCCTGGAGCCTACCATGGACACACTTACCTGGTCTCAAGGTTGTGGTTTCTTTTTTGGTACAGTCAACCCGATACACAATACACGGATCTGATTTTCAAAGGGCAAGCACCCCACCCAGTCTGGAAACTGGAAACTTTGTAAGATGTGTCCCATTAGACAGGCAAAAATCAATGCCTGCTCAGTCATTAGTCATTCTGGAAACCTCCGCCTTGGTGAGTCAGCCTGGTATCCCTGTTTCCAGTATACCAGTTTCGGAAATATTTCCTTTTTCTGCCACCCCAAACTTTCCAGCTTGAGCTGCACAGGAGCCAACCTCCCTGAGAAACTACCCGGCTGGGAACATGGCATGAAACTCATTTCTGGTCTCACCACATCATATCTAATGCCTATAAAAAATATTTATCTGATGAGTATCCCTCTCTCCAGAAACAGAACAAACAAGAAAATCTCACCAAAGCAAATTATTGGATGACCTTCTGTTAAAAGCACAAGCCCAGGGAAAAAAAAGGTCTGAAAAGTAGAATTTGCTGCTACCTTTTTTTGGCTGAGATACCACCAAGAAGGGCAGCACCAAAGGTAGTTGTTCAGAAACACAGCAAACACAGCTGGATCAGAAACAGCGTTGCCATTCATGTCATGGTTCTTAGAAGCTTTAGGTCAACCATGACAGTTCTAGCCTGGATTTCTGGTTTCCACCTGGCCACCCCAGAAAATCATCATGTCTGCCCATTTCTGACAGGCACAGTCCTGCTATGCACTACAACAGAGAGTTAATCAGTACAGTTCTTGTTACTAGAACAGCCACAACTCCTGTGGGTGCATATGATACATAAAGGCACCTTCAGCTGCTCCCTGTTGAATTTCCTAACCTTAGCTGGACACCATGGGAGAGCCCTTCCAGGTTTAAGCCTCTGAATGCAGTCACAACATCCTCCCAGGGCTTGGGCATTTTACATCCCCACTCAACAGGCTTTTGCCAATCTTATATCTGATTTCTGCTAGGAATGTACGTTTGGTCTTTTAGGTCTCCACACTAGAACAGTGGTGATATAAAACGGACTTTGCTACAAAAGACAAAGCAGATCAGTGGAAATAAAACTTTTCATCATCTAGCTGCTTGGCAATGAAATTTTCCCACCTCCTCTCCTTGGAAAGTACCAAGAAAACTCCCAGCAGATTGCTTCCCCAACCAGATGCAAGATGGTCACCCGTGAAATGTGCCTTCTTCTTGTGATGGGACACAAAAAGGAGGTGGCATGAAAAGGATATTCTTCAGCATAGGAAGGAAAACATGTTGGCTAGAACAAGACTTAGCTTCTGCCTAGGGGTGCCCAGCTCCAAGCTGCATCAGATTCCTGCTGTTTCCAAGGAGAGACTTGCAGGAGAATGAAACAGGGACATAGATGGCCCAGTCTGGTCCTCTGTGCTTTGGAAAGGACACTCACATGAAGGGAGAGCTGCTGTCTGCCACCCTGCAGAGGAATTTTGCTTGTGGCGTGAACTGTCTGCCTGGGCGCTCTGGAACGGATTGCTCAAGGTTAAATTGGATTAAACTGTTACAGCTCCACTTTCCCACGTGTGGTTTAAATTTAAATTCTATAAATTTCATGGTGAGTTATTAAAACCTTCTTGGCAAGGAGAACTCATCTCATAGAAAAAAAATTTCTTCTCCAAGTTTGCAAACCCACAGGGAGGCTTTAAGTCAAGTTAACAGTGAGATTTCCAAGTGAAGGGGAAGGAAGAGCTGAGGCATTTAATCAGTGGCGTGCAGGAGCCCTGCAGGGCAGCCTGGCCCCACTCTGCCATGTCAGCTGCTCACCAGGTTTTCATGGTCAGCGCCCTGGTCCCACGTGCCGTGCCCAGTGGCACAGATGCTTCTGGAGCAGAAGCTGAGCACTGCGCCGTATGGCACATTCAGAAACAGCAGGACCTTCTGGGCTGGATGCATGGAAATTTTTGTAAATACTTGTCAGCATAAATTAACAAACAAGTCTTGGGAGGCCTTGAAATGTCATTCTTCCGAGAAGTTTCATCCTGCCTGTTTCTCCTGGTATCACCCAGCCATGAAGTGATCTTTTCATGGAGTGGATGTAAAATGTCATGCTGAGTTTCAGTAGAAGCCGTGCAAAGATGATCACAAGTATCACACACAGGGATGACCGGTTCTGCAGGGCTACTGCTCCTCCCTGGGCTGGGGATGCCCTCCAAGAGGAATCTCTTGCCCTATTGCTCCCTGAGCCTATGAGCCAAAAACCATGGGGCAGACCCCTGACAAGTGCAGGAAGAGAAACAAGTGGAAAACTGTAAGGAAAAACAGCCCTAGACCAATGATTTGTGACAGAGCAGCAGAAAAGCAGAGCTCCTTCCTGCTTCCCATCCCAGGACAGGACATTAAACAGAGCTTTGGCAAGGACAGCACAGCAGACACACTCTTGCACTCTCCAGACTCTAAATCAGAGGACTAAACTGCAAATCATTCAGAGCTGGTTTCTGTTCTCAGCTGTCACAGCACTGCAGGAGCAACACCAGCCCAGGCTGTTCTGCTCCACATGATTCCGAAACTTGCTTTGGATGTGCTGCTGTAAGTGTTCACAAACTGCCCTCGTCTTTCCAGTGGCCAAGTGGATTTTTCAGCCCAAAGTCTCCAGCAGACTCCCACACCAGCCAATGTGGGCACAGTTGTCACCTCTGAGATGGTGAATTGCAAAGCTCCTGCCCTTGTCCTTACAGAGCCAGCAAAGGGCTGAGGCAGCCAGACACAGGGCATAGCCAGGCCATGGAAACTGAAAAGCAGCTGCTTTGGGCACCCAGTCCTGCCTGCACAACCCCAACTGCCCATTTCCATTTCCAGACAGCTTGAGAATAGGAAAAGACTAAAACGGCCTCACATATCCGGCTGCAATTCCAAGGGAATCTGGAGACCTGGCTACTTAAGGGGCTTGCTGGCATTTCCATCTTAATTGGCAAACATCACTGGAGCCCCGGCGGTGGAGTGTCCGGGCTGAGGGGCTTTGAGGGGATTCAGGCGAGGGATGAGCTCTGTCAGCACTGGCAGTCCGGCACCGAGCCAGCTGCGTTCGTGTTTGTTTGTTTGGGGGGGTGTTGTTGTTGTTTTTAAGTGGGGCTGGCGATTAACGGGGCCGCAGGGTTCCGGGCCCGTGCCCCCTGGCCGCCCCCGGGCCCCACAGGCCGCGCTGCCGGGCCCGCACTGCGCCCGGCGGCCGCACGGGGTCACACCGAGACTGCGCCGCGCCCGCCGCCCCGGCCCACAGGCCAGGGACAAACCATCCATCCGCCCCGGGAACAAACCATCCGCTCCGGGAGCTGTGCCTGGCACAGGGGACAAGCGCCGCTGCCTTCTGTCCGGAGAGCTTCGGCACGAAAACACGAATGACTGCTCTTGCCCCAGCCGGGAGAGTTGCTCGCTCCCCGCGAGGCTCGGCGGCTTCACGCTGCAGATCGCGGTCTCCTGTGGGCTCACGGAGCATTGACCATCTTATTCCTCACTTGAGGCAGGAGCGCTGGGGCCTCCCTCGGTGCCATCCCGGGGGATCGGAGGCTCCGAGGCGCTGGTGCCCGACCCCAACACCGGGTGCCAGCTGCCAGCACCCTCTGGGGACAGGGTCCCCGGAGGACAGCGTGATCCTTGCCGCTGTGCCAGCACTTGAACCGCTTACATTTGACCCAAATATTGTGCTCTGCGTTGGCTTTAACGCTCCTGCGTGACAGCAGAGCAGAGGATGGAAGGACTCGGTACTCACCCCCTCAAACACAATCGGCTTCCAGGCAGCTCAAGCGCTTGACCTAAAAGTCCAATGACCGGGCACGGGCCGAGCCCGGTGCTGTGACAGCAGCAGAGCAGCCTGGCTGTGAAAGCGCTGCCTGCTCTGTGTCCCGCGCGGCTCGGACAGCAGAGGTGGAAAATTGTTAATGGTCAAGAAGAACTGGAAAGAACAGCTTTGCTGCATTTTAAATATGAGACGTTTGTTTTGGTGCAAGGTGACTTCAGGATGCTAGGGTGGGCCTTAAAAATACTTAAAAGTCCCAGTGAAGAAAAATAACCCAACCTTGTAGCTGCTGGATGCAACGGATGTAATGCAGGAGCAGCAGTTCGCGCTCCCTCAGAGGAGGGGTACAGGGGACTGTCGGTGAAGGCGGGAGAGAAGGGAAATTTCAGCACATTGATGACTTGGAAGGGCTTGTGCAGATCAGGGACGGCAGAGCAGAGGCTCCGCACAGCCGGGGACAGCTCGGGCCGCGGTGGGATGGCCCAGCACGGCCGGGATGCGCTGGCTGGGCAGCAGCACAAGCTCTGCTCCCGCGGGTGCTGTGCCAGAGGAGCCCACGCCGGCACCGCTGCTGCTGCTGCCAGCCGCTGCACACAACATTGAGCACAGAGGGCTGCTGAAACGAGCAGATAAAATATGTGTTTGGAAAGAGCAAAACAATCAACAAGGGAGCTGGGAAAGCTGAGCGGCCAGGGATTTGGGTGATGGCTTGGATGTGCTTACACAGCCCAGGATCCGTGGGGCAAACCTCTAAGACATTCCCTGAGCAGCTGGGCAGAGACAGCCATTACTGAGTGCAATTAACTGCTTCATTACCACCTAAGCAAAACAAATCCATCAATCTCTGCTGCATTTACCAAAAGGAGAGACTGATACCAAGACACAAACACTGTGCTGCAGACTGCAGGCATGGCCCACACCCCCCAGCCTGGCACAGTGACTCTGCTGCCCAGACAGTCCCTGGAAGCAGATTTTAGATACCCCACACTATTTCAGGTGTGCTGACACACACCAGTGAGCCAGCACTCAGCACCCTCCTGAGCTGAGCTGCCCCACAGAGTTACAAACACCTGCTGAGATGGAGCTGTAAGCCCAAGTGGGAGTAATGGATGTGAGAGCAGAGTTTAGCCTTTTAAGGTCCACCTTAAGGCACCTGGGCTTGATGCATCCAGCAGGTTTTAACAAGCAAAATGAAGGCCAGAGACTGCTTCTAGACAAGAGCAGACTACCAAAGGGAAAGGGAACCTACAGGGTACTGATCACTTTCAGAGGATCAGGAGAAGCTGTGGTTTTCAAGCTGAAGCCCAGAGCCATCCTCAGTTTAGATGGCACAACACCCTTCTTTACAGCAGCATAGACATTTCCTACAAGCTCTCTTCTTCCCACCAGACACATCTCTAAGTAAGGCTCCAGGTGACAGGAAGGGAGTAAAAGGTCCCCTGGCATGTGGGAGGAACAGGGATAACTGACTCTGAGATCCAAGGTTAAGCTTCAAAGGACCACTAAAACATCAGTGTCTGGAGACTTCAGCATCTCTAAAACCCTTGGTCTACTGAGAAGATTAAGCTCTGAGCACAGTAAAAAGAACTGCAGTTACCTCTGTGATGAGATACAAGTGATTTATGAAAGGGATTATTCATGGATGCTTGAGATAGCAGGACAGGATGAGCTGATCTTGTGTTCCCAAGTATTTTAATAAGCTCTTCTGTAGGGTGGAGATAACATCCCTGCAGCAGTGTGAGGGCACAGTAACCAGTGCTGGTACTGTGGTTGGTGGGGGAAGATCAGGAGCACTGAGCATTGTACAAAGTTAAGCTGAGGAAATAGTTATTGTACAAAATCCTACAGACTCTACTGTGGCACAATGTTACAACATCCCTGCTGTGGGGAGGCCCAAATAAATGCTCACAACAGCCCCTTCATCCTGAGCATCTCTGGGACAGGGGCTCAGCAGAAGTGGTGGGAGGCAGAAGACACTTCTCATGCTCAGGCAGAAGAAAGACATGGCTCCCCCCTCCAGTCCTTCACAGCTGGGTGAGCATATGAATAAATTCTGTTGTGTAAAAAAAAAAGTTTACTTACATCTTCTATTGTGCCTCACTGTAAGGTCTGTGCAGGGCAGACCACTGTGGTTCCATGCCTGGTTGCTCAGGCAAACCTGCTGCTCTGTGTCCAGTATTTGTGAAGGAAAACAAAGCAGAAGGATCATTTCTTCTCTAGCTGCAGGCAGGGTGTGTGGAAGCAGTGATTCTACACAGCCATGCTCAGCTCCCACACGAGGACATTGATGGTACCCAGAGCCAGCCTGGCCTGTGCAGGAGAGATGTGTTCAGCATGACACCAGTATTAATGAGCACTGCAGGAAATCACAGCCAGCTCACAAGGACAGGAGACTGTTCTTGGCAAACTGGGAAGTGACTCCTGTAGCTGATTAGGAATTGCACATTGGGAGGTTTCTGTGGTCAGGGATTTTCCTTCCCCTCCTTTAGATACTGGGCTCCTAAATGGGAGCACGTTGTGTTTGATCCGTTACCTTTCTTTTCCTGCTGCTTCTAAGAGCCCAGTGACAGTGTGACTCCAGCCCTGGTGCAGGATTAGCTCTGGGGTGAAACAGAAAGATGGAGAGCACTGGGTGGCTTTGCCTGTGCCACTGCACCCTCCTGTACATCAGCCCACAGAGAAATCCCTCCTCTTGGTAACCTCCTGCCCCAATTTATAATCTGAGACCACCAGGACCCTGACCTCTGTCATAGGATAGCCCCACTGGGTGCTTATTTCTGCCTTAGGCCCAACATGGGTGGCTGCACCATTGTGCCTGTAAGAAGCACCTGATGTTGTTAAAAATACTTATGCTCATAGGTATAGAGTTCACCACAACAATCAGTTCACTGTTCAATAGCTGGTTATGTACAGGAGATTTAAACTCTTTGTTCTCACCTGTGTTTGTTCAAGTTGACTCAACTTCTGGCCACTGGTTTCCATTAGACCCTGCCAGGAGGAGCGTGGCCTCCCAGACCTGTGCATCCAGTGTAGGCATTTACTGAGGGTGTCTGCAACCCTACCTCTGAAACATTCAATAGATTGCAACTCTGAACGTTTCCAAGCCCTTGGTCACTCTCATGGCTTTTCCCTCACAGCAAAACACACCAGGAACATTTTTAGCAGGACTCTTGCTCAACACCTTCCCCCATTCAGTTCCATCCTCCTTTGTGCCAGGTGCTTTATCCATTTTATAAATACCACAAATAAATGCAAACCCTGCAGAGGCTGATGGAGCTGAACACCAGCAGCACAAGAGCCCAGAGCAGCCAAGAAGATACAATTTGGCAAGAACAGCCTTCCTCTGGCAGCAAATGCTGTGACAACATCTGAACCTTGGGAAGGCACTGGAAAGGCTCCAGGAGGAGCACATGGGGCAGAGGGTTTTATCACATGGAGCTGGTGTTCTCAGCAGCTTCTGAGCTGTTTGTGCTTTCTTAATTGCTTGATTTGAGGTTAATGATTTTTCTGTTTAAAAACAACCTAATATTATTTAATGATTGGTAGTTATTTGCACTCTGCAATTAGAACACACTATGAGAATTATTTGTTGCAGGAATGGGAATTTGAGATTTTCAAGAAGTGAACACTTTTTTTCATTTCTTACTGCAGCAAGCAAGCAGAAAATACATGTAAAAATATAATCAACAAGCAAAAAGACAGCAGCCTCTCTGTCCCCTCCACCTGCCAAGGAACAGTGTTTCTTTAACACTGGGTGGGAATAGGCAAGTAGCACTCCCAATGGGTTTTTCTCCAAGCTCACTGAAAATACCCTCAATGCAGTAGCTAAAACAAAATCTTGCATTTCTCTTGGGACCTGCTGTTAGCAAAACAGCCTGTGAAAAAAGACCTTTGGGCAGTGTCCCTTGGGCTGTCAGCTCCTTGGCTTCTTTCTCCCTCCAGCCTGGACAGGTCCCAGGTCTCCAGCTCAGGGCTGCAGCACCTGTGGCAGAGGCTGGCACTTGTGTTGGGGATTTTCACTAAGCACTCAAGATACCCTTAAGCTTTCACACTTTACACCAGCCTGAATTTTGGATTCTTTACTGCTGCTTTACTTTGGAGTCTTTACTTTGTTCTTGTTCCAGTGTAAGTCAAAAGTTGCATGGAGGCAGCATCTGGATGCAAGTCTGCATCCTCAGGTTTTCACAAAGCACGTTTTGAGACAGACACTAGACACAGCCATATTTCAAACACTCCCTACAGGAAAGAAATATGGAAACATTTTCCCTGAGACTCAGTTTAGAGTCTAACTCCAATATCATTCCTTTAAAGAGAAAAAAGCAAGAGACAGGGCAGAAAGCAGAATGTGAGGAACAAACATGACAGAGAAGAACAGTTGTCAGGTGTGCAGGTGGGCAAGGTTTTCCTGCTTTGTTCTCCAAGCAAGGCTGATGTTCTGTCCTGAAAGAAACTCTAAAAGACATGACAATGAGAGGTCACTGAATTCATTAGTGGTAGCTTTATATTTTGTCCCAAGACACTTGGACCAAGTGGAATTTTCTTCTTTGAACAGAGGTTCTTTACATGGGAAGTATAGCAATTTTCTTCATTTTTTTTTTAAATTAAGGAATAGTTATTTCTAGACAAAGAAGTTACAATCACTGGCTCAAACCTGTAAGTTTTGGTCCCCAAAACTTGTAGCTTTCCAGCAGCTACAAGTCCTCCTAGACAAAAGCAGATGGTTCAGTGATGGAGACCCAGGACTTTTGGACTACTTGGGGTTCAGTTTTTACTGTATAATTTCCTAATACTTGAGAGAATCATGGAGTCATTTCTTCTAAATATATTTATGAACTTGAAGTAATTATTTTTCTGTTTATATCTTCAATTATTAATCTCCAGCTTTCTGCAGATAAGCCAAAGGAAGTGAAATCAATTTAAAAAACCAAAACAACACAAAACCAGCAGGCTTTACTGCTGCATAATAAACAGAAAAGCTGCTAGTGAAGCAGTAATCACAAATGATCCTGACCAGAAAAAAAAAATTATCAAGTGCCTCAAAATTTGATCTCAGAGGCTCCCCAAACAGAGAGGAAGATGGCATGGTACAGGTCCTTTGGTGATAAAGCCAGGACAATCTCAGTGCTGTTCACACACCTGACAGGTGCCTTCCCATGACCAAGAATCTGACTGGGACAATCCATGCAGAGCCATTGGCCCAGCCCTGGAATGCTGAGGGACAACTTTCTTCAAGTTGTCCAAAAAGGCTGAGGCACTTGCACATCATTTTCAGACACACCTCTTATGAAAGACAGGTATTTTTAACACGTTTTACAGGACATCAGCAGAGAGGTCACCCATAGAAATGCCGTTCAGGACTAGCTCTTACCATGATCTTCAACTGTACTGACATGCCCATTGGAACCACAGCCTAATTCTAGCTAAAAACCTGAAAGCTGGCCATTGCTGAAATATTATGTGGAAAGCAGTCACCTCAAGCACCCTCCCTGCTGCTGTTTTATGTAATTTTTTAACTCAGTGAATAAAAAAGTCATGGCAGTAACACCAACATTTTATTGCCCTGCGAAGAACTATGTAAAAGTGCAGAAATACATAAGTAAGATTTTCTAGAGTAAGACATGAGTTTAAGTGCTTGCTTAAGTGGTGTGAGTGCCTGGCCTGGGGTTATTTTCAGAAAATAAAATCTCTGTATTATGTGAGGTAGTTACAGCTCAGTGCTTGCTGGCTCTGCCATTCCCAGGCCAGTGGTCCCTCACACCCTGGGCTGTGTCAGACACCTTGTTTTCCTGAGGAAGAGCAGGAGCAGCACTCACAGCTGGACATGAGCAGCACCCCTCTGCAGTCACTCGTGAGTGTGACCACAGGCACCTCTCACTGCTCCCCAGGGGTGGGAGGCTGACAGGGCCCCACTATTGGATGCTTTGGACACAGGATTTTCCCTTTTGCAGACAAGTTCAGTCAGAGCCCTAAAAGGCTGCTGGTTGTTTGCAGAGAAAAACTGAGAAGAAAAATCAGCTTCCTACCTTAGAGTGAAACATGAGGGAAAATCACTCTTTACACTTCAGAACCTTCATGTTTAGTGAAAACAAGAAATGAAATGAGTTCATGAAAGACTAATTGCCCAGTTTGTTTTATGCATGAGCCCCAGCATTCCTAGCACATGCAGTTACAGCTTGTTTTCAAAGAGACCAATTACTTCATTAAAACATCATCTTCACACTTCCAGAGCTGCTTTAACAAGTCTTCTCCTCTTCATCCTTCTGGCCTATTATTTTACTATTTTCTGGTTTAAGAGCAAATGAAAAAGAAGCCAAATGGCATCATCTATAATTTACTAACAGCTATTAAAACCTGAGAATTAGGATCTATCCTTTCTCCACCACAAAGTAAAGGAATCCTGCAGAACTTTAAACACCTTGGTGCAGGAACCAAGGTGGCATCTCAGGCAGGATGCTACAGCAGGTACAAGGATACCAAGTGGTTTGAAACAAGCCTGTGCCTGGGAACTTGAAGGGTAAGATCAGGAAACAATAAAGATGAAAGCTCTTTGAGTCGTCTTAATATTTCACTATGCGTAAGATATTCATGGAGGCCACAGAGTAAGTCTAGTTTATACACAGCAGAAACTGAAAGCTGAGTGATGGGGTGAGGTAAAGGATGAGAGAAGGAAAAAGAGCTAAATCCCCCCAAAAGAAGTCAAAAGGACACCTACAGAGATGATTTGTTCCAGACAAGCAACATAAAGCATAATTCAGTGAAATGCTGTCATTAGAAAATAGAGTTCACAGTAAGCTCTTGACTGCAGCACAAACCTTGGCTCCAAATGAAGACATTTGAGCCATCACAGTCCCAGTGAGGAAGCAGAAAGCAGGAGTCTCCATCCTGCATGTGCAGGAGCAGAGTGCTGCAGTCCTGGCACTGGCAGGGAGATGCTATCGGGGTTGCCACGGAAACGGCAGCGCAGCCCCAGCAGTTTTGACTTTGCAGGCACTGAGAGCTCAGCGAGGCTCTGAGAGCTGGCTCCTGGCTCCTCCAGCTCCAGGCAGGGCTGGGATGGGGCTGTGTTTGAGGCTTTCCCACAGCCCCCCTTTCCCAGCTCCCCACACACAGCCTGTTCCCTCCTCCTTCCTTTCAGCTCAGACAACGCACACAGAGGTCACTCCTCACCCATCACTTCCATCCAGGTTCCCCTCTTACATACCTGACATGCTCTGTGACAGCTTTTCAGTCTGTTTGAATGTTCTGGACAGGGGTATTCCCTGGAAGCAGAGGTATTTTACTGAAGTTCCTTTCACTGCAGATGAAGCCTTGATATCCACCTGCTTTTACAAACCCAGAGAGACCTGGAAACGCTGTACAATTTGTACAGACCCAGAAAGGATCACTCCAGAGTTTACTGTAATTACTTTTTTCCCCCTGGAAACAGGCGTGATTCAGAAGGGAACTGCCATACAGAAGAGTCCAGCACCAGGTGAATTATTGCTGTCTTTGGCAATGCTGCTCTTACCTTATTATCCTCTTCACTCCCATTGTGATATCCCCAACAGGAAAACTGCTGTGAAACATATTGTATTCTGGAGAAATCCCCTTTTTGATTAAAAAGTCCCTTTAGGATCAATTTCTACTGTTCACTTATTCATACACCTGAAGGCAGCATTATTTGCCCATAAACATTATGCATGTTAATTCAAATACAATCTTACATTTGTGTGCAGGTTTCTCATCAAGTTTCCCCATTGTTGCACCACTGAAGCCAAGACCCCAGTGTAATGGAGCTGTAACACGTTTTCTGTTCAGTGACATGGCATCCCAGAGCCATGCAGCATTAGGTCCTCTGGAAAAGAAAATTAATTCTCATAAAACCTTTAACAGCTGTATCTCATACAGGGGGCAGAACAAAGCAGCACTGGGCATTTACATTTCCCAAGGATAACTGTGCACAGAGATCCAAGGAGCACTGTTTTCATTGCAGATTTGTATCCCCCACAGGAAAGATTATTCAGATGTGACACAGGCAGATCAAACATGCCTGATGACTGAAGTGGCCATTGACACAAGATATTTTGGGAAGGGAGATTTTCAGCTGGTGGCAAGAGATAGCACGAGGCAATGCTAAGTGACAGGCTGGTATTCCAGCTTTGATTTACCACCCCTTCACAGTATGGGTGACTTCCATCTTCAAATTGAAACTAATTTCTTTCACGTTATTTGCAAAGTGAGAAAGAGTTAAGGCCAGTTTGTTTGACAGGATGGCAGCTGTCACTCCATGTAAACAGACCCCAAAATGAAAGAGCAATCCAGCACATGGAAGTAGAAAGTCCTGACACTTTAATTATCTGAAGAGATTACAAGATGAAAGTCTTTCTTGAGGCAAATGTATATTAGTATTGATATAGTCATTGTGCTTTTCAGTAAGAGAAATAGGAGTCTGTATTTACATAAGAAACTATAGTGTCTGAGATCTTTAAATATCATATTTATGGAAATGATTCTGAATTACAGCATTTACAAAATAAAAACAAGCTTAAATAAATATTCAGTGCATTAAATAAGATTTTTTCCACAGAAGCAACTTTTTGTGCATATTTATTTCACAATTGAAGTTTGTTGCAATTTTTTATCCTATAAAAGAAGCATTAAATTTCTTGTGTGTTTTTCTGGTTTTTTTTTCCTAAAAATAAAACTGCAATAATCATTGCAATGTGAAGCCTGAGATTTAAGCCTGAATAAGTATCATTGCTTGCACCACATTACCCATCTCCCACCAATCACCCAACCCCATGCCTTTCCAAACTCTGGTGAATGCAGACACTCCAACCCAAGAGTTTCATGAGAAGGATTTCAGGGATGTACTAACAATAAAAAATATAAATAAGTGAGGATAACACATCAGAGCTGACATTGTCTACAAACAGCATCATAAGGCTTGTGCATTACATATCAACTAAGTGAAGCTGTTTCATCTGAATCAAAATGACAGTAGTGCCAAACTGCAGCACCCTTATATGGCTCATTAACACTGAACAGTAAACCACTGAGCAAAGGGGATGTCCCCAAAAAAATAAATAAAATTTTTAAAAAAATGAACACTGGCCAGTTTTGCCTTTTCAGTTTGAGTGATGACCTTTCTCAGGCGTGATACCGCAAACAACTTCCTCACCCATTTTGGTATTTCTCACTTTGAAACACAGTGTGTAGTGCCACGAGTCAGGAAAGGGGGCACAGCAAAGAGCTCTTGATCTCGTTTCCTCTGTAACCACAGCACACACTGCCTTGCTTTTCATGTGGCCAACTCAAAGCAGGCCCAAATGCCTTTGAAACCTCAGTGCTCAGGGAGCTCTTGCTGCAAATAGTTCGTGCAAGATCATAGCATGAATCTGTGTGAGTCTCATTTCTTTCCTCTCTGAGTGGAGATAACAATTATTCCCTGGTGTTTCAAATAAATACAAATGTCTTCTGAGTTGTTAGCATGAGTGAAGTACCAGTATGCACTATTTTACATGGTTACTCTGCCAAATGTGGACAACAAGTACCCTTCTCTGGCTGACCATTCTGTAAGACCTTTTGGATATCTCATTACATATTTGCCTTTTAAAAAACCTCAGTATGGGAGAAATAATTTGTCTTGTCTACTAAATTTTGCTGCCAAACTCTCAAAAATATCTATTTTAATATGAATTAATTTATTTGGTAACCACTTCCTCTGAAGTTTGTTAAGTTTTAAATGCTGATATAGAAACCAAACTTCTGTGTCAGACTTTTATTAACAAAATTTAGCATAAATTAATCAGATTATAAATACTTCCAAAACTCCAAACTATGGAATTGGAAGTTGGAAAAATTTTTAGAAGACAATTTGGAGTTATTGCTCTGCTTGCTAAATAAGAGGCAACAAAAATATACTGTTTTAGGGCCTTCAGGGCTTCCTGTGGGAGTCACTGAAAATTTTGCCTTTCTAAATATTGAATACAAATCTGAAATAGATTTGCTTTTATTAGTCCTAGCATAGGTAGCAAAAATCTAGACATGGGGAAGTTAAATGGCAGCAGGTGGGAGAGTGCTGATGCCCACAGCCATGCTGGGATTCCAGAGGGCACAGGAGTGTCTGAGCTTTGGGACAGATCCACTGGGGATGGACTAATTAACTGGCTACTCTGTTCCTAGCATGTAAGATAAGCAGCAATGCCTGTTCAATTCTCTGAGCCCTATTTCCTTCCACACAGTGCATTTGTTCTGCATATGGCATCGTAACATTAATGTTATAAATTTATGGAAGACTGTACTGTAGCCTTAGAGCTACAGACGCCTCGTAGTTCCCTTTAGCAGCTTAGTAAAATGCAATAAAAACTGTCTGTACAAAATTTATAATAATGGATGTCAAAGCCTACGTGCCCTCACTGGGTCCCTCTTTCAAGTTAATTCTTGGCTTAGGTCAAATATATCAGTCCATGTAAGACTCCAGAAGACACAGCAGTAGTTTAATTTGTCAGATACCAGCTCTGTCACTATAGAAAGGAGTGACATGGAACATGTAACAGTGAGTGCAAACACGGACAGGCTTCATCTGGCCATAACGAGGTAATGGAGCAGAGTGGGAGGAACAGCGGGAACAGAAGATCTGAAAAACAAGAAGGGAAATTTCTCTTCAGTTCCTCTGAAGAACAGGATGAGAAAAAAACTGATTTCAAGGGAGGGGAGAGAAGATTGTCTGAGCTGGCACCAGCACCATCCTCAGCACAGCAAGTGAAGGGTCCCAGCAGGCAGGTTCCAGATAACTAACCAGTTTATCTGGCCAGGGGTGAGAGTGCCCAGCACTGACAGTAGCCAAGGCTGGCCTGTCCTCCTGTGCAGCTCCATCAGAGGTGCAAAGAAGCATCTCTCCCTTGGTTTTAAAGAAAGGCTAGGGGAATATTTGTGAATATCTCTGAATTTCATACTCCTGCAAGTCCACTACATGGTTAAAGAAGCAGCTTCTTCCTTTCTAACTTGTACCCCAGCCAGCAAGAGAAATGGGATTGCAGATTTCTGGCTTCCTGTGGTACATGGCTGCTTTTTTCTCCCTCACTCCCTCTTCCACCCCCACAAACTTGCAAAGCAGCAGCCCTACACACCAGAGTGATCCTCCAAAGGTTTGGGAAGACAGCAAAGGGACACCCTGTCCCTGCAGGGTGCATGACCCCTGGCAGTGCAGGCTGCCCTGGCTTTTAGAGCTTACAGCAGTAGTCCAGAGTGACTCTGTTGGGGCGGGGAATGTTCTAGGATCTCATCAGGGAATTCTGCCTTTAGCTTTATACACTTATTGCTGACCCTTTGTAAACATAAGCTGAGAGCTGGCAGCCCAGGCCCGCAGAAGCACCTGTGAATTGAGAACCCTGGCTGAGTGTGCACGTTTTGCTGAGCAGCCAGGTTCTGTGGTGCACATGAATTTGCTGCTGGCTTTGGTGGGAGCTCCTCACAGCCCTGAGTGAGTCATTACCTTGCCACAGCTCCTGCAGTGGTGCTTCCTGCGAATGACTGTGAAAGGAGCCTTGCATGCAGTGCAGTAGCTGCAGACTTCATCTGGAACCCAGTCAGGAGGATCTGGCAGAAACACAGCAACAAAAGGGAACATCAATCAAAAGGGAATAAAACCAAACATGTGATTACCAGATCCACAAGGAAGTAGGGAGAGTGAAATATAACAGCAGCTGCTTTCATCTGCATTTCTCCAGGTGCTTTGCAAACAGTAGCTGAGTGAGTTCAGGATGCCCAGGAGGGCTCAATTCGCCTCTTCTCTGCCAGGCACCCACCTTTGGGCAGAGCAGATCAGGCATTAAAATGGCCCATGACAGCTTTGGACTCAAAATAAAATCTATCTTAGTCAAATGCAAGTCCAGGGAAAAGCAGATAAGCAAAATAAAGCAAGAAGACAAGAGATTATTAAAGCAGAACTGAATCACAAATGTTTTTGTCAGTGCCACCACCATCAAAACAAGCTTAGAGCTGAGATCATTGCCAGCCTCTTCAGCCTTCCCTCCAGAAAGGCCAACTGCTTTTCTGCAATTAGGCAAGCAACTGTACAGGTAATAAACCCAAAGCCTGATTACCATCTGTTCAATTATTAGGACTCTTCCTGGAAGTCACCAGTAACTACAGCAAAACCACAAAATCAAGTGTACACAGCTCAGCAGAGAAAGAACTTGCCCATTAGCACGTACAGCATGTTTCAGTTGTTTATGTCTACTGTGAGCTCTCCAACCTCCCATAAAAGACAAGCAGGGAAATGATTTGGTTTTGGCAAGGCAGAAGGTATTGGGCTCCCTTCTGTCGAGCTGTTTCTGCTCACAACAGGCTGACATGACCTAAGAGTCTGGAGTTACAAGTGTAGAAATCATGAAGCTGACTGCTTAATCAAGTTGGTAAAAATCTACTGAGTGCAAAGCAAGCTCTGTCCAGAAGGAATCCATGGACAGGGTGAACATGAACTGCTGGGTGCATTTATCCAACTTCCCTGAATGCAGCTCCTTTCTGAGTATTATTTACAATTTGCAAGCCATGCAATTGCTGATTTATAAACCTGACAAGCGAGATCCCTGCCTCAAGGAGCATACTATCAAACAACAAAATACATGGTGCAGTTGATGCAGAGGTTAAGAGGACTATAGCTACAGGCAGAAAAATAATTAAATGAAAAATCCACTGTTTTGTTCCAACATAACTATGACCAGTTTTCATGTGTTTGTCATATTGCAACATGTGTCAAATTAAAAGTACAAAAGATACAGCATTCAATGTAAGAAACTGCTCAAAAAGCAGATTAGTAAAAACAAAGAGAACTTAGAATCTGACCCAGCTTTTACAGGCTTCTCTAAACTATTTTAGAGGTTGAACTAGCTTAAGGAAGCTATCCTTCACTTAATGAGCACATCAGTCTGATAAAGGTTACACCTACAGGGCCAGTAACCAAACCCAGAGGTTGATGTGCAGAGAAATTACTGATGTGGTGGGAAAAAAGGAGATTGCACAGAGAAGCCTTCACCTCATCCCTGAGAACAGTTCACCAGGAAATGTTCTGTGGGGACACAAGGCTACAGATCCCTGGTTCAAAGCAGGGTTTCCTTCAGCAGCAGGGAGATACAGGACTGCCAGCTTAAGTCAAGCATTAATATCAGTGCAGCCAAGACATTTTTCTTTCCACTTTTTTTTCCTTTTCTGCCATCTCCCTAGGCACTACATGTATCTTGCCCAGTGACACTTACTCCCAATATCAGTTTATGATGCAGATTTAGATAACTTTGTCACTTTCTCTGATCTGAAACCATGGCAAGCCTGATGGAGAATCCCCATGTTCTCCATTCAGGAGGCCCCTTGGGTTATCACTATATCCAAAACAAAAGGCAAAAATATGAATCAATAACAATGTTCCTGTTAAAAAATTGTCTCTATATAGATTCTGTTTTCAAGGATTTAACTATCCATTGATTCTCACTCATTTTGAACACAGCAAAATTTAGGAAATTCTCCAAGGTCTGTGCCACCAGGTCTCCCTCTGCAGGTCTGGTGGAAGCAGACTTGGTTAAGATGCTCAATTTGATACTGATGCTTTACAAACTGCATTGCAGGGTGGGCTACCAGGTTCAAATATCTACTAATTCTAATATTCACAGAAAAGCCACAAAGCTTTTTTCTAATTTTTCTAATTTTTTAATATCTACTAATTCTAATATTCACAGAAAAGCCACAAAGCACAGGCCCTTTCTGTACCCCCTGCAGCATCCCAATGTGATGTGCCACTTCTGCAGCAGCTGGAGCCATCATCACTCCTTCCCTCAGACCACAGCTAGGTCACACACATTACAAGCCAACCCCAA
This sequence comes from Agelaius tricolor, assembly GCF_023055355.1. Lineage (NCBI taxonomy): Eukaryota > Metazoa > Chordata > Aves > Passeriformes > Icteridae > Agelaius > Agelaius tricolor. Next base: position 6,553,516 of record NW_027269284.1, read on the forward strand.
AGACTCTGGTACTCATCAGCAGAAAGCAGCTTTCTTATCAGCTGTTTAGTTTTGTTTTTTTCATTTCTTTGAGGTGCTTTTTTTGTTTTCTTTGTTTTTTATGGGGGAAAGACAGAGTTATTTTTTCTTCCCTCCCCTTTATATTTTTCAGTTGTTACCCATTGAAGAGCAATGCTGAAAAAGTTATTTTTTAATTGATCTTACATAGATTTTCCTCCATGCTAAATAGAAAGAATAACTGCAAAAAAAAACCCCAAAACCCCAACCCCCCAAAAAACAAACAACAAAACCAAACAAAAAAAAACCAAAAAAAACCCCCCAAAATCTAGCAAATTTTGATAAATAATGACCTCAAACTAACAATAACCATATAAGCTGTAATTCACAGTTACAGAATCACTTGACTGACAGATGAATTCATCTGAAAACTTTTGTTTTTGTAACTTGGTTCTCATAAAAAGCAATTCACAACCTATTGGCAATGAACAGAAACAGCACAACGCTCTCCACAGAGCACTCTCCCACGGCAGAGGGGCTCTCTCTGCCTCCACACTGGTGCCACCTCAGCTGACTCACTGAATGTGAGTGTCACTAGGGTGGCCACAGGGCACATGGCCCCAGAGAGTGACTCAGCAGCAGGGGGGCACAGCCGGTCCCATGCCCCCTTGCCTCAGGGGCTTCGTGCCCTCCCAACTGCTCACACTGAGATCTGCTGCACTGCAGCACACCCCCAAATAGTAACACTTGATTATGTAACAGCTTTTAACATTCAGACTGCTGTACAAATGTAATTGCTTTAATCCTCATCACCCAGCTACAGTCAGTGTGTGGGGAGAAATCAGGAGAGGGACGTCTTGCACAAAATCAAAGCGGTGCAGCACTGAAGTGACATCTGAAATGGGGAACTCTGGGCCACCACCCCAAAGCCTTTCCTTCCAGCTGGCTGAAAATGGCCTTACACTGACTACAAACACCGAGCTGTGAGACTTAGAAATCAAATGCAGTGCTGGAGTGCAGCTGCAGTGCTCACCCTGGCAGGAAGGATGAAGCCCTGGTTTGGTCTCTCTGAGCCCACAGAAGCTCCAGTGGATGCCATCCCGTGGTTCCCTTCCCCAGCCTCATCTCACTCAACCTTGGGAGCAGCCCCTGACTTACACACATCAACAACTGAGTCACTGTGCTTTTTATAGAACAGGCCATTGAAATACTCTCTGAAGAGCCCTCTCCTGAGGGGAAAAGCTTCCATGTGAGGAGCAGAGAGTGCCTTACACAGATTAAACCCCGAGCACGAGCCTGGAGCTGTGCTGGGAGCAGGGCAGCAGCACTGCACCCACAGGCTTTTTATGTTACACTCCTTCTCCAGGCTCTGCTGCTCCATCAGCTCTGCATGCTGCAGCAAATAGCAACATCCAGTCTCTAAAGCATTATCTGCCTGTGCTTCGGGGATTTGGACAAGGAAGGGAGGGAAAACCTTGTTCCTGGGCTAATTGGCCCAGTGCTTTATCATGCAATGAGAGTTTGGAGAAGTCTGCTGGGAAATGGATGAAGTCCACAGCACAAACATCAAAGAGGAGGAGGAAGGGAAGGAAGGGATTAATGAGACAGAATACAGATATAAATTTTAGAAGAAAACATGAAAAGCATGCACAGGAAAAAAAAAACAGAGAAATGAAGAGAAACAAGTATTTAAATGAATAAAAAACAAGTTTAGAGAAAGGAAAAAGCACAAGATAAAATTAAGTAGCGTTAAGACTGAAAAAGACTCTTAACTATTCAAACATCTTGCATGACAATTTCTCATAAATCATGAAATTTTAGTCTTTTTATTTATTATGTAGCTTTTAGCATTCACCTTTACATGACTATGTAATGTCTACCTCATTAGCTAAAAAAAAATTTCTACTCCTAAAGTTAAAAGTCAGATAAATCCAAGGTGCTGGAGCTTTAAGAAAACCATAATCATGGAACAAAAAAAAAAAATCACAGACACTGTAAACTGTCAAAAAGAACACATTAATTTGGCATTAAATATGTGCATTAGACCTAATGCACTCCCATCTAATCTTAATCTTAGAAAACCAAGAAAATAATCTCTGTGTCTCAGAACACAAGAAGAAGAGAACATGGACCTGGTCTATCAGCTGTGATGACTGAAACATGAGCCCAGAAAGCTGAAGTTTTTTCTGTGGTGCTGAGACTCAAGAGACCAACGCAGAGAGAGAAACAACCCCAAAAGTTGTTGGAGCTTGCAGAAGGCCTAGGCCAGCCAATCTGTACTCTGGTAGGAAACAAATCAGAAGCAAGCACAGCACAACTCCCTGCTGAAGAGCAGCTGCTAAACCCTAAACTTGTGGTGTTTGTGTTACAGCCAGACAATTCAGAGAAAAGACCCCTTTCTGCATCTTTTGTTTTTATCAATTATTCCTAATGCAGAACTCCAACTGCAAGTTCCTCCTGCATTATATTTCAGAGCACATAATGTAAAATAACCCTGATTACACCAAAGTGACCTGCAGAGTTCTGCTCCCAGCCTGTGGAACTGCCATGGCTGCAGTGTTACCCTCACTGCTGCCAAAAGGGTCAGCTGGGGCTGCTGGAGCTCTCTGATCAAAGCAGGATTGCAAATTCTCACAGTTTAAAGCACGGAAAGTTGAAAACTAAGGTGACTTGACTTTACCCCTCACTTCAACTGCCACAGTAAAATGAACCTTTTTTGTCCCTCATCACACCTGATTTTCCACGTCATTTTGGGCAATCTCTGACTTTGATGTAAGATTTCTACCAGGCAATTGTACCAAAGTAATTTTTCTCCTTGCTCAGAAGATTCAGTGCTGATTACAGCCAGCTTGACATTTTTCAAAAAAATAAATTTTTATGCTTAATATAACTTGATGAAAATTTTGGGGCTACGGGAGAAGAGGTACAAACTTGTTAGCTTCAGCTCTGGTCAAATGGCTTTCTTAGGATGGAATTTCTGTGCAAATCTAGAAAGCTTTCACCAAGACACAGAGCTTTGCAAACTTGGGCTCAAGCCTCTGCTCTGCCTGATTCAGCATCACCTTGGAATGATGTCTTGTGTCCATTCTGTCCAGGTACATGATCAACAACTTATTCTTTGTTATTTCTTGTGTCCATTCTGTCCATGATCAACATGATCAACAACTTATTCTTTGGGCAAAATAATTATTTATAGAAAATGGAGCTACTCTCATAGAAAACACTGGTTCCCATTGAGATATGGGTCAAATCTTTACTTTAGATCAGATGGAGCAGAGAGACTTTAATCTTCCATATAACCATCACTAGGAATATTCTCTTACCAATCTTTATAATATAGAGAAGTTGATAATGTAGATCAACATAAAAACATACCAGAACACTCAAAACATGAATTTATTAGACAAAACCTAATCAAAATCCCAGTTATGACGTTACAGAGTTGAATAAGTCTGTTCTTTACAGTATTTAGGGGATGTTTTCCCATAAGTACTGCATGGAATTCTCAACAAGTTCCACATAGTGCCAACAAAGAGGGATAGTCTTTGAGAAGGGAAAAGGCTCTGAGCAAGTTCTTAAAGCCTAAGTCAGATTGAATTATTGCACTACAACCTAAAACCTGTAAGAATCCTGTAATTCTACATGCATGATTAAATATGTTCAGTTGATTATAAAACATTGCCTCCATATGGAAATTTGATTCCTCTCTCACACAGTGTAAGCAGAGCTGCTGAAAAAAGGAAAAAGTGAAAAGTTATGTGGACAGAACATGTTTGGCCACTGAAGTGTGCAACAGTTTAACTTCTTTCATTTACAAGGTGTTGCTGGTCATCATCATAAATAACAGAGTAACCACAGGCACAAAGAGGACAAAAGAAAAACTGAAGCATTCAGCTGAGGCTGACAGCTATCTCTAGAGCCATGGTGATTAGATTCTGCACATACAGGAGCATGGGTGGGTTTTTCTGACCCAGGGACTTAAAATGCAACAAGAACAAGAGCCTGAGCCTGCGAACTTCTGAGTTTTGCTTGTGCTGCTGGATAGAACGCAGTCAGAGCCCGTGACCAAACAGGAGTGGGTGAGATGGCAAGGGATCAGGGAGAAATAGTGTGTGCTGTGAAGCAAACAGATGCTAACACTACTTGGCACAAGCAGATATTTGTACTGGCAGCCACAGCAAATCCATTATGTCTGCAGTTTTTAGTAGGTGGTAGCAAGCAAGGCAGTTCTGTGCAGATGCTAGAGGGATAAGGAGTGAAGATGCAGGTATGGCTGCAGAGACAGCTGAGATGCTACAGCAAATATTTTCATGGAGCACCAACAGCTTCATAATGCTTGCTGGCTTCCTTGAGAAAAATCTTCAGATTTCTAGATATCTCATGCTTATGCTAGGACAAGAAGTATAACTAACTTTCTTAGCTTGCCTTTAACTTCATGAAATGGATAATTTAAAATATTCACATTTCTCTCAGTTGTAACAGCTCATTCCTCATGACTAACAAGTTATCCCAAAATACATGTACAGTAAAACTCAGATTTGCCCACCTTTAGTATTAAAATCATCAAACTCACAAGGATAAATGTAATGCTCCCAAATATGGTGAGCAGGGTCACACTTATGCTTTATCGAATTAACAAACTGATAAATGTTTGTTAATTTGATAAAAAAGTTAAGAAGTTACTCTGTGTGTGCACACCTATATATACACATGGGAATCTGCTAATCAAATACAAAGCAAGTTCTCTGTTAGGGCTAGAAATATGATGCCAGATGCATAAATGGCAGAAAGACACCAAACTTCTTCCCCAGTGTTTGGTGTTTCTAAAGCTGTACTGGATATTAAGAATGACACAGCTCTATCCTGATCAGGGATGCATTGACACTGCGTTAAATATGAGCAATTTTCTTACCTTTTCAAGGTTTCCTTTACATTGTGTGTGACCCATGCTGCCCACTCTCAGTCAGCTCTCATCCAGCTGTGGTTTGTCCAAGCTGGAGCTCAAGAACTTCCCAGCAAGGTTGTTCCTGTGCTGATTTGTAGCTCACCAGGGCACAGGGAGAAAGGCAGTCCCATGGAAGTTCCAGCACACGGGCCCTGTCTGCTGTTACTGCAATTCAGAGACCAACTTTTTTGCCCAGTTGTAGCCTGCCACTACAATTTGCTTTGAGTTTATACACAGAATTTTGTACTACACTTGCCATCACTTCCATCATATAACCAGGACAAGAAATTTTACTGTATTTAAAAAATACTTATTGAATATTGCATAAATTAATATTCTACCATAGGAAAATAAAACTGTTTTACACTCTCTCCCTATAAATATACATAATTTTTTAATACTTCATGAAGTACAAATGTATATACTTCCTTGACAAAAATCTTAGAGCATTAGGACACCAAAGATTAACATACAGACCATTGGCTTAGGCTTTTGTTTTGGAATGCCAATTAATCTGTAGTTTATTGTATTTCAACCTTCAGAAGGTCACAGGATTTAACTCTTAAACCCTTGCCAATGTCAGTTGGCTCATAATAAACATTCATATTTGTTTTATGTCCTAGACCAGCTGGTGGGTTTTATATACAATGAGAATGAGAAGTCTGACAAAAACAAGTGATTCATCTTCATAATGTGAGTAGAGGCTAAAACCTTCAGTACAATCTTAAGGCCATTTATTTGTCCAGGTTGCTGAGCTCGCTTTCCATTTTTGGGTTTTTTTAATACCATTGATTGAATACAATCTAAAACATTTGCTACATTCAGTTAGAGGGATTTATGTGATAATAGGGAAGAGCTTTCCTGGCAGGTAGCTGGCTGGACCTTCTCAATTTGACAGATACTCTGCCACAATGGCAGAAGGGAAGAGCTATGATGTGCTCCTTGGCTTTCAATTGTTTTCACTTTCAGTTGAAATAATTGAGTGACCTGAGGTATAGAACTGACGTACAAAAAAGGAATTAATTAACTTTGATGCAGTGCTCTCAGTCTTTGTGTTGAATCCCCTTACAGTGATAACTGTGGTGTATTTCTGTACTCCTGTTGATGGCCCCTGGCCCAGATTTGGCCTGAAGGACAAACCCACCAAACTCACTGCAAGAAACAGGGAACAATGTTCAAGCAGCAAAAGTTGCCTTATCCACCAGACATCTTCCACCTGCACCCAAACATCACCCAAACAACACCCAGGGCCTCTTCTTTCTACGCTGGCCAGCAAAAACAAGACACATGAGAGGTGCTGTAAGGGGGAAAAGGCACATGGCTGCTGAGGTTAAAATCTTGGTGGGAGTTTATGCCTCATGCTGGATGCCTTAGGGATGGCAAAACCATGTATCCCATTAGCTGTCCCTGCATACCTCAGCAGCAAAAGTCTGTACAGTGTTGCCAGCCATGACAACTTGTCACCTGAAGGGACAGGGATTTTGCATATATTGGAGGTGAGGGGTGTTTCTAAAGTTCCCATAAATTCAGCAAATTGTCCCACTTCAGATGCCCTTTTTAGTAGCCTTCCTGTGACTTCTTGTGTTTGGAAGGTGGAGCTTATCTCCATACTCCTCAACATCCTGTGTCTCTTTGGGATACATAAAATTCCTGCCCATCAGGAATGGAGCCAAGTAACACCAGACTACACTCTTCAGGTTACACAGCCAGAAGAGCTGCACTGGTTTGTAGATATTTACACATAAGCCAAGGAAGGCTCTCAGAGAAGGCCTGCAAGGAGACTGGTGCAGGCATGGCCAAACCCCCCAGTGAGCCTGTGTGAGCCCCAAAAACAGAGTACCTGCAGGAGACCCTGCTAATTGGCTTGGTTTAGAGGATGTTAGCATGGGACACTATTGGCCAAGGCAGCCAATTTCATCCTGGTATCCACATCTACCTTATTCCAAAGGGACTTGCTTATCCCACAAAGATTTGCTTTCTACCATGCAGACACACATAACTTCAACAAAAGCAACCCCCTGCCTGCACTTTATTCCAGAATAGCAGGTGTTTTATCTCATATGCTATAAATACCACATATCTGGTTCTATTCACTTAGGGCAGGGACATAACTGATTGACACTGCCTGGGTGCTGCAGGCTGTTTTGAACCTCCAAAGATTCCCCTTTACTGTGATGGCCAGAACATCACCTAAGTACCCAGACCATGGTCCTCTTATTTCAGTAAATAACATCCCAACTCACTTCTCCAAACATGAACCATTCCCCATGCCAATAGCAGCTGCCATGAAAGGCTGAAGAACCTTAAAAGCTGAACAACATACCAGGGGAAAAAAGAAATGACTTTGCTGTGACAAAATGCACATCCACTGTGAGAGGATTATGCAGCGTCCTGCAGTTCAGAATAACTGGTTTTCAAGTTCTGTAAGTCAAATTCACCGACAGCATTAGCATTGATCCAAAACAAAAGACAAAGAATTGAAGTGGTAGAGAAGGAATAATCTTGCACTCTTTTGCAATACAGCCCATACATGGTAAGGATTTTGCTTAAAGATTTGTTCCTTCCTGCACCTTCTGTGACATTCTGAATTACAGCACAATAGAAAAATCAATTAAAATGACTACTGAATAGTTCTTTATCTGCCTCCAAATCATCTTCCTCCAGAAGAGATAATATTTCTACAGTGCATTATACATGAATTAGCCCTGCTGTTCTAAATAGATTAGATCCTTTAGCCTGCAGCTTCAGAAGAAGGGTAAGCAAGCAATCCATGGGTTTTATATAAGCACAAAATAAGTTATAAATATGTAGTATTTATCTAAAATCTAATCTTTAAGAGCTCTTTTTTTCCCTCTGTGATTTCTGATCTTTATTACAAATGACACGAACCAATATTTCTTTTCTGTTGGTCACCACCCTCCACATTCAAGCAGAGGCACACACTGCTTTATCACCCAGCTCTGTCATCCTGCATTCCAAACCTCTCACTGGAAGGACAGTAGTGTATGTGGACAAATATATACCAATACATCAAAGTTTTAAAGCACGAGGAAATTACTACACACTTGAGTTTCTGGGAAGCTCAGAGACAGTTTCATAGCTGATGGTTGTCTTGTACTTCTCACTTGACCACAGACATATTATGGCTCTGGTAATTGGGCTCCTGGTGTGCTGAAACCACCACTTAGCCTTGAAGATCAAAGCTGATTGCTTTCTTGTTTGCTCCATCTCATATATCTCTTTTTTTATTCTTTGACTGCAAGTGCTCTGATATCTTTTAATCCATTTTTTATACTGAGTTTGTCAGAATAGGACTTGAGCACATAACTAACTCTGAAGAAGCTCAGATTAATAAAAGAGAAACAACTCATGAGCTTTCAGAATACTTGAACCTCAACCGAAACTTGGAGACTTTACATGCATTTTTCATTCTTACCATGTACTCAGGGAGATTTGTGCAACCTCAGCAGACTTACCTAAAGCTATCATTTTCTTTGAAATTATATGGTGAAGAATGTGAAAATATTAGCCAAAATATCTTGATCAAAGACAAAAGTAAAGAAAACATGAAAGGTACTCCTACCTTGGGATAAAGCAGCACATCCACATGCAGCAAACGATACAAAAACCCTCTCAAGATTTGGCTGAGACCTTACTTAGGGCTTTGCATCTCACACAGCCCTCAGAAACTCATCAGATGTAACATCATACACTGTATTAAAGCCTTTACTATACAGACCCTTTCTGCACTGATACAGAGCAATTCATAGTGAATCTGAGCATTTGTGGATAAGAGTTTCACGAGGCTGTTAGAAAAAACCTGAAAGAAATATGCTCAGTTTACCTTCTGGTTTTGTCTCTAAACCAGCATGACAACATTTTATACTCACTTTCCAGAGCCAAACATTAAAAGACTTTTCATTTTAATGATCACTTTTTTAATACATCAGTGTTGTCTCATTTTAATTCTTAGAAAAAAGAAAATACCTTCAAAGTCCCCATCTCTGGCTTTTGCTGCAAGTTCTGAGGATGATATACTTTCTTGACATAAAGCACAGTCTTCCAATGCTGCATTCCTTAAACCATGATTAACTGTAAAACAATTCAAAAAATACTCATATTTTTCCAATTTTCACTTTAAAGATTCATGTTAGAACTTCTGGGATTAGACCACAGTAGCACCTTCTTAGACTTCTTGCTTTTTCTCTACCCTGACACAAACAGGGACTTAACAAGTCTCCTATTCTACTTTGGGATGACAACAGAAATGAAAGATGCTGTTATTACAGGACATGCAGTCTTCTTCCTTCTGCTAGTTTAGCTGCACCTACATTTTATTTCCCAATTCTTAACTTGGATCCTTTAAGACAAGTAGATTTTGAGAACAATGAGAGAGTCCCAAGGTGAATCACACACATCAAATCAAACATATCAAAGAGAAACTTCACCGCAAAACTCCTATTTTTTCGCTCATTTTGTTTATGCTTGCTTTTGTCAATACCAACTTTTTTTAATGCAAGAGTTCATCCATTAGAAATTACATCCATCCAAGTACTATTGATTAATATATATTTCTCAGTGATAGTTCTTTACATCTCCAGTTTCCTTATTACTCTTATTTGAAGGTTCAGGAGCTCTTGTGTTCTCTTTCTAGCAATTCTGTCTAACCCCATTTATTTTAATTTTTTTTAACAATAAAAAAAGCCAGTCTATTTTCACATCATGACAGGCTGCCACCATAAAACTGTTGTGGAAGTTTCAGCCAAAAGGAACAGAAGACTGTAATGCATGTTGTGCATTATCCCACTGCAGAATTGGGACTGAAGTGTAGGTTTTTTCTGCTGACTTGATCCAACTTTTTAACTAAGTGTTTCACATAAAAAACTCAATGCTTTTAAATGAAACTGGGAGAAAGAAAAAGTTTTCAATCTGGAGGAAAGGAAGTAGGAAAATAAAAAGAGCTCTGGTCACTTTCAGGTGCTGGTATTTCTAATGATAACAAAGGACAAAGATAATTGCAGCCTTGCTGGGATGACACTGTTATTCTTAGATAAGTTAGCAGATTTGCCACTCAGAAAAGAAAATGTTCACAGAGTAAAAAAAAATCTTTTGTTGGTTTATGATCTAGCTCTGGTTCCATTACTTTAATTATCTAGAAGTGAAATGTGGTATTTTTCTGTTTTGAAGCCAAATTCTTCAATTTGTTCAAGAGAGGACAGATTTCAGCATCTTACTGAGCATTCCCATCTTAGAGTCTGTTCTTTGGTAACTTAAAATGTACCCAGTTTTTTTCTGGGGAGGGGGAATCTACAAAGTCCAAACCCTGCATAAATCATGGGCTATAAACTCTATGGGCTACAAACACTGTGCTGCTGTTAAATAAATGAATATGGAAACAGCAGATGAACTCTGAAGACTTGAACTCTTTAGTAATTTGCCTTAAGACAAACTCCTATGTTCCTAAACAAGACTTCATCCTGTTTACAGTCTGTTTCCACGACTCCTTTTAAACTTAGGTGAAATCACTGTACAGTGAATCCTGTCAAAAAGATAACAATATGTTGGGGGAATTTGTGTCTAATAGGTTATGGATTCCCACTGGGCTACCAGCAGAAATGCTTTAGAGAAAACAAATGTTTAGATCTTTTACCTTTTTTCTGCTTTTCCTTGTCTTCTGTTTCAGGTTTGGTTGCCATAACTTCAAACAAGGTCTTTAGGATACTTCTCAGATCACTAGCATAGTTTGTCTGCAGCTGGTCAGCAACACCTTAGAGTTTGAGAAAATGGGTAAATCAATTCTAGACTGTTACACCATCCTTTAAAAAAGTATTTAAATCTGCCTGTTAGTATCAGTAATGGTCTCACTTATTTTAAGGGGATCACTTGCTCACATTAGGAATAAAAATTGAACACCTGATTAAATTGATTAAACTGACTCTCCTTAACGGCCAAGTTACATTCAGGTTTTTATGCCACTGGCAAGCCAATACATATATTCCATATCCTTTGGCAGGAAATACTGAGAGATTCATTTTGCATGAAAACAGAATGCTAAGTCAAATTTCATTCCTTGAACACAACAGGGCATCACCAGGGAAAAATCAAACCTGATATAAATCCAAATTCTTCAACAGTACAGGTCCAAGATGTCAGCATCTCTGATTCTCCAAGTTCCAAACAGGTAACAGGTCCTTCGAAACCAGACTGCAACTTAGGCCCCAAAACCAGAGTTTTCCTGAAACTTCATCTCTAGTCCATTCTACCACAACTTGATGTGCAAAAACTCAAAAAAATTAAACCAAAAACCCCCTGAAAAAGAGTTTAATAATTCAGTGATTCTCATACCTGAGATACAGACAAAAAGGCGGTGAATAAGATCGTTACTGCCATGAAATCTAGATCTGATCTTCTCTCTTGTGGCAATTTTGGCAGCCTGCAAAGCCAGCTGGATTTCTTCCTGATCAATGTCATCAGATGAACAAGAACTTGTCATTAAACTGCTGTCAGAGAAAAAAATAATGTAAAGGAAAGTAATGTAAATCTTCACTCAGTTGTTCAGGATGTTCAGCAAATCCTAAAGGATTTATGACTCAGGCAAGACTCTATAGTAGCAGAACTAATTGCTGTAAATTCTTATTGAAGTTAATCAGCACACAACCAATCACCAGCACGTTTGATTTTCACTCTGTAACAGCTGCAAAAAAACTTGAAGCAGAAAATCACTTGTCTGTATTTTACTGCATTTTTCCTTAGCTGTTACAAAGTGCTGCACCATTTTTCATATTAACTTCTTCTAAAAGCTCAATCCTGAGACCATAACTCCACCAAAAATCCTGAAGGGGAATATCAACCTAAAAATGTGAAGGTCAGTTCTGAAGTCAACTTAGAAATTTACGAATATGGAAATTATCTGAAAAAAAGACAGAAATTCTGAATTATGTTACCTTAATATAGCAAGAACAGAATCTAAATATAACTTCACCCAAAAAAATGGAAAGAGCAGCAATAAAATATGATTTACACAGTAGAGGTAGGTTAATTCCCTTATAAATGTAACATTAGAAATAGCTGAAATGTCAAACTATTGTGAAGAATGGCTCATCAACTCTAAAGAGATTTAAATGTGCCACCAAATATCTACTCAAACTTTTAATTTTTTTTTAAAAAACCAGATGCCAGACATTCCCACACTTTCACCACCACCACCACTTTTCTCTTACAAAGAAGCAGCTTGAAACAACCTGAGACAGCAGAGAAGCCTTGGAGAGAATCTTCAAATATCAGGAATTACCTTAAATATTTGTAAATCAAGATGTTTAAAATAGGAAGCACTTCGGGAAAAGCAGCACTTTGCCCCTAAATACTCTTAAATGGGACTAGAGCACAGGATGTAACTACACTGAAGTCCTAAGGATTCACTGTGCTGACCAGGAGACAGGAGCCTTCTTATTTGACTGCATTCAAGTCAGAGGAAACATAAAACCATTTTTCTCCACATACTGGAAAGAAATTAATATAGCAATTATCAAAAAACTATACTATTTTACTTAAAATCATACTTTTGATGTCCACAACTCCAACACTCTTTACAGACAGCTACTGTGTTAAGAGTTACTAACTGCATGTATAAGTAGAATATATAACAAAAAAGTAATTTCTAACACTAACATTTCTAATTTGAGTTCAGTCTACTTTTTTCAGGTACAGAAACATTCACCATCTTGCAGATCCTGTCCTTATGGCAGTATGCATGAATAGTTATTTTGGGAGAAGACACATAGGTAACATCACTATTTATAACAAGATTTTATAGGATATAGTTTTCAAATTCTACCTGTAAGCTCCACAGGTAATCCTTTGAAATATAAAAAAGAAATAATTATGCCACCCAATCTCAAAAGTCCTAGGAAAAGAGACTGAAAATAAGTAAGTACTGGAGATTAGTTATTGACAGAATTATCAATGGATAATTGATAATTGATAACTCATGTGTAGCATGAGTACCTTAACTGGCCCCCCATTCTTTCAAACACAGAGTAAAGACCAGGCCTGCAGGAGACTCATTTTATTCATGTTATCTGTTGCTACTAACAAAAGAAAATTCTTGTAAGAAGATGTTATTTCTATGTTTACAGTTTCAGCAGCACCATGACTGACTGGGCTTATCAAAGACACTGAGAATGAAGTGAGAATTCTCTTTCAATTTTCCTTTGCCTTTCTGTAGGGGATTTAGTAGATATTAGAACAGCAAGCCTGCCAGCATGGAAAGGCCTGTGTTCAGGACAATGAAAAGGTCATGTACAAATGTGGCTTACAATAGAATAAACTGAAAGGCAGCAAGAGCCAGGAGGAGATTCCTGGCTCACAAGGGTGTGCAGTCAGAGGATGCCTGTTCACACAAACCCTCTCACACACAGACAAAGGACTGTGCCTGGCAACATGGCCAAACAGGCTCTACTTTTTGTTTTACATAAGAACTTTTTTAGTGATACACACATATGCACCATAAATTGCTCTCCAAGGCAAGCATGGACCTCCTGACAAAGCCAGATGCAGTCTGTGTAGTTATTATTTTAGAAGAAGTTAATGTGGATAACCCGAATACAAAGGTCTCTCAAAACTCCCAATACACAGAAACTTTAGTGCAGGGGAAAAACAGGGCCACTGAATCGAGGATGACTTTTCCCTCCAAATCACAGCTGAAGAAATATTTCAAAGGAAGGTGTTAAGTGGGCAGAGAGCTGTGAAGAGTGCTTTTCAAGAATATAAGCTACTTGGTCCTTTGCTGTTTTGCAGAAAGGAAGAAAGGCTCATTCCACAATCCTGACCAATTTTAATAATAATGTTTGCCTTTCTGAGCCTCCTCCAGCTGGGAGGAATGCAGTTTTACCTACTTCATTCAGGAATGTGGTTTGACCTATTTCCATTGCAGACTATTCTGTCAGGTTTTGTGGTGTGTCATTAAGGCTGGCCATGTCACCACAAGACTGGCTGGGACTCTTTTTTTTCCCCAAAATGCCCAGCAGAGAGCACATGTGAACTGCTCCAGCACTGTGGGATGGAAGGTCAGCATGTCTGCACACTCACATTTATGACACATTTTCATATGCATACTCCCATGTTAACTGCAGTAACCACATATAGGAGGTTCAGAAAAGAGGATATTTTGTACTTGGGATTGCTTGTGCTACTACAAAGCAAAAAGTGAATATTCCAGAAAAATTTAAAACTGGACCTAAGAATTGCTAGAGTCAGAAACAATTACTCTACCTTTACCAACACAACCAAGTCCAACTAAGACAAAGATGGCTCTCAAAGAACATCTAACAACCATCAGTTCTTTACTTTAAAGTATATCTGTTAAAGAATGTAGCCAAAAATACAATATTGTAGAACCAGTAAGAAATACTGTAAGAACAGAAACACTGCAGCTGTTTCAGATAAATAGCAAAAGAGCCAGCTATTTTTTAGTATTAGAGTATCCCAAACAGCAATGACTGCATCCATGCAAATAGATTCTAATAATTTTATAAATAGATATTATAGAAAACAAACATGAAATGTGATCTACAAGGTGCAGCTTACCTTTTCTTTTTTTTTTTCTACTTGGCTTGTGTAACATGGATAATTTGGATCAACATTTTCAGCCAATACCAGATGTTTAGGAAGCATTTCATTAATGTCAGACTACACTTGGCTCTAGAATGTTTCACAGCCAGCATCCACAGAATGATGTCTCATTGCACAACACAAACAGCCATACTACTGCCATAGACAAGCCCTCATTTTCTCAACTATTTGGTTGAAAGGAACCTTGAATAACCCAATGGACTAAGTTACAAAGAGGTAACACCAAAATACACATGGAATCCCTTGTGAAACATTTATCATATACACAATGCTTATCATGCATTAATTTTTCAGACTGTAAAAACACTGCAAAGCTAACACATCTGAAGGTGAATATAAAGAAATAAGATGTTATGTCAAAGGTTGATTCCAAACAATAAATCTGCTTTTACCTTATAAAGGAACAGATATTCTGTGGCAGATAAAATGAATTATCTTTTTGTTTAACTTGGCTGCAGCCACCCATTTTAAAATTACACTTTATTTATTACATGAGAAGAGTCATTCGACTCTTCCAACACTTTCAAGGTGTATCTCTACACCTTGCCTGCTCTCAAGGCTTTACTGTGAAATTTAACCAAATATGTACAAGCAAACAAAAGCCAATAATGTAATTGTACACAATTAAATCTTTCACCAAGATGCAAGCTCCTTGATAGCTTTTGTATTTCAAAGGACACTTGGAGCCAGTTTAAGTAGCAGTACTCATACATAATGGAAAACAGGACTGTGAATAAGAAGGTTATGACAGACATTTCAGGTAACCACCTATGATACTGTAGGTTTTGGGCTGTGCTTGTTGGTCATTGACATTCATCCAAAATCAGTGAAAGCAGCAAAGTCTAAACCCAAACAACCAAAGTCAACATTGGTCCAAATTTAAGTATTTTACATTTGTGCTAAAACACAGCAACAGCTGTAGAAATCTGTGTCCACTCACAGATGTCTCCTTTTAAATTTGTCTGGAAATGTTTGGTTCATTAAACCTGAAATGTGCTTTGTATGAATGCAGATTGTATGAGATTCTCTGAAAGAATTTCTCATTTGTGTTATTCACATACAAACCCTCAGAGTATCTTAAAAATGCATTAAATATACAGTAGGGACAAACAAAACGAATTTAAAAGCTCTATGTTTCAAAAACAATGAATACAAAAAAATCAACTGAATTTTCACATTTTCAAATGAATCACAAAAAACTTGGCTTGGTTTTGTTTCTTTATCTTTGAAATCTTAAATCAAAAGCAATAGTGGGTCACTTCTTGCAAAGGAGAAAGCCCAGCAGACCCATTGTACTCTACATCACAGAATCAGAAATACGGGATGCAATTATGTCACTAAATTTAAAAGGAAATTAAGACCAGCCTTTAAGTCTCTGATTTCAGAAAAGGTCTTCAATCACAACTGATCTTCAGGAAAAGATCTCAGAAGATTGTCAGTGGTGCCTGTAAAAAGAGAGGGCTCAAGTTTCAGCCACACAAACTCACCCCAAGTAGGTCTAAGAAGAAAAGTCTATAACAATATTACAAATGATTACTAGAAAAGTGTTTACATAATTCAGTGAGTAACCTCACCATTCATGTTATCCAAATACCTGTGACATCAGGGATTCCCATTCACTTTCTCTGGGAATCTCCAGCAAACTACACAAGCAGGGGCAGAAGTAGAATGTAACTCTGTGCAACAAAACAGATAACACCTTCCTGCTGTAGTGGGAATTTATAGCTGGTGACTCCACTTCTCAGTGAATTCAAAATCCATGCAAGAATTCCATCCATTAATTGGTACCATTCTGATGCAAAGATTCACCCAGAGATGCATTTTAAGACCAAGGTACTCTCTAGGATAGCTTGGTAAGTGATGTACAGCAGCAGGTGAGACTCTTGACAGTAGAGAAAGGAGAAAATTTCCAAGAAGTTTTCTGTGATTTCACACATTCCTAATGATCTACAAAGGACATTACAGTCATAAACCTTGCTGGAAGTTTTTACAAAGGGTCAGTAGCCCAATTCTTAAATACAAATTAGTGTTCATTTAAAAATTGATGAGAGACTGTCTATGAATTATAAAACAGTGCAGTTCTTTGGACTTAAATGATATCAATTTATTTGCACTAGTTGGCCTAAACAAATCTCTCATGTCCATTATTTAACACCACAGGTATTGAATAACTAAAGATATATACATGTGTGTCTCATGTATGTGAATTTCCTTGTATACAGAGGTACATTTAGAATATTCTAGTTCTTACAATATTTCTCAAAACACATTACCATGAGCTCCCCAACTTTCATTGTTTGCTCATACAGAGTTTAGCACAATGGCCACCTTAGGCTCTAAGATGTACAATATCAATAACAAACACTTTTTATCCAATCTACAATATTTAGGATTCTCTCCCATTTGAATATTTTTATCCTTATGGTAAATGAAAAAAACCCAAACCAAAATGTTTGCAGGCAAATCTATGTTACTGATTGCATACAATTTCTAAACCAACTTCAGCAAGTTGGTACATTGCTCCCACTGATATTTGAGTAGGCTGTAACTGGAAATCTCACCAAGGCAGTAGTCAACTCTGGGTTCCAGTTTGCTAAGAAGAACAAACAGCAACTACAAAGGCCATGTAAAGGTTCAAACACAATAGTTCAGGGAAGACAAAGGTTGCATCCATGAGAAATGATAAGAGGAAAATTACAGGGGTTTTGGTAAGAGATATGTAATTCCCATATCAGTAAGATAAAACCCCAACCTACTTCCCATCCTGCTTTTTGCAGTACCTCTAGTGTTTCTTTTTGGATACTCTCAGCAGAAACACAATAAAAAGTAGGCTAAAACCTGTTGTTCTAACATGTGCTAGTTTTGATATTGTTGGAAACTCTGGTTGGAAGAGAAATTCTGAGAATCATGGCTTCTTACAAATATTTTAACTGAACTGAGTGGCTACACACTCAATTTTAGAGTCACTTAAACCCGAGCCAGAACATTATATGCTATTATTTAGGTAACAGCATATAGTTTTTTAGCTAAGGACTATGCTTTAAGGAATGACCCCAGAAGCTACATTTAAAGGAGACTAAAACAAGCTTTAATGCAGAACTTTATTTCTTGTCTTTGAAAACCCTAATATTTTTAAAGTCAAGAGGGTTTTAAAATATAAGCAAATTATAACCCCTTAGCTATTTCCTCTCTCTTTTAAGAGAAACAGGTCAAGAGGGTAAAAAACCCCCACCAATCGACCCAACCACCCTTAAAGCACACCAAGGCTTCAGAACTTTGTCTTGAGAAAGCAATAATGTAACTTTATGCAAATCCCTCTAGCTAGAAATCACCAAAAGAACTTGACTGGACCAGAGTATTACCCCATGTGTGAGCAATGCCCAGCTCCACACACAGGACACGTGCTAAAAGCCCCATCTGCTGTCAACCTCCTGAAT
The DNA here is from genome assembly GCF_023055355.1 of Agelaius tricolor. Classification (NCBI taxonomy): domain Eukaryota; kingdom Metazoa; phylum Chordata; class Aves; order Passeriformes; family Icteridae; genus Agelaius; species Agelaius tricolor. The sequence goes on from NW_027269284.1 coordinate 6,571,525, forward strand.
TCCACACTGGGGGGATTTACTTTTCCTACACTGCAAGATTTGCAGAAGCCTGTCCTTAGCTTCTCCTGCCCCTGTAGAGGTGGGCAATCTGAGGTTGGCTCAGTAAAATAAGGAATTTCTCTAACAAATTCCCAGGTGCTATCTACAGTCAGGGAAAAGTCCTGAGCATTGAACTCTGTCGAATTTAAAATCAACAGCAAGAACTTCTGCTCCAGACCCTGGAAGCTTCTGTAGCTCCCCACTCTGCTGGAAGAACATCCTGAATCTTTCCTCAGCTGTTCAGACCTCAAACTGCAGAGCATTCTCACTTGGACTTTGTAAAATCCACAGCTGGTAAAGTAGCATCTTGCTAAACAGATCCACTGTAAGAAACTCAGCCTAGGAGAACTTATGGCTTACTCAAACTCATCAACACTCTGGACTGGGTTTTCAGATGAATGCAAAGATAGAGTACTCCAAATGGAAATTAAAATAAACAACACAGCCAGTGCAGAATTTATCAACTTTAACAGTGCTCTCTCCCAAATAGCTTTTTTGATCATTATAGATAAAACTTCTATAAGTGTGCATATGAACAAATAACTGAAAAGCATTAGTAATCAACAGTGGTGCTTTCTAACCATCAAATTTAATGTCAGATACTTGCAAGGTACCACACTTGCTGCTTTTCCTAAATTAAACCAAAAAGGGATAAAACTGCAAGATAAAGTTATTGTAAAATTCAAGAAAAAACAAGAAGTTAGAATATTATCTGGGTTTTACTATGACTTTTTTAAATACTACCATGACATTTTTTCCAACACTTTCTTGTACTCAAACTTGCATTTAAAGCTCTCAATCATTCGCTCACACTGCAAAAGGATAACTAAAATGAGATTAAACAACAGAAATATTTAAACTTCAAAAATATACATTGAACTGGAAAAACTGAAAGTGAAATCCACAAATAGTATAGGACTCATGATGAAATGGTATGGAAAACCAGCTGTGGTATCCAAGCCAGGGACAGAGATATATCAGGCCCAGTTTTTACACTTGATGCAGAACTTGACAAAGGACAGGCAGAGCTTGGATACCTGATAAATATTTCAGGGCAAAGAGTAATTTTATAGAGCTCATTAGCAATGCCCTCTCCATAGGCAAGCCACAGTTCTGCATGGCATCAAACAAGTGAATTAATTCATTCAGCATGCAGATCCACTTCCCAGCACAAGGAACTCTGAGGGATATGGAAACTTGGTAGCATGACATTTTCATGTTGCTTCCATCAGTTCCCTCAAAAAATGATACAAAAACAAGCAGCAGAAACATGAATGCATCCCAGGGTCTAGAAGAATCCCACAGAAATTCCATATCCAGATGTGGTAGTCAAAGCTGAGAAAAGCTAATGAAAGTATTAGGTGGAACCTTAAAATTTTAATTAGAAAAGACAGCTTTCTCTTTTTCACCTTCAATACAGCTGTAAGGATGAGGAAATCCTCTCTCTTTTTCCTCCAATCCAATTGTGGTTTTACAATATATCTTTAGACATGGACAAAAACTCTGCAAAAACTGCAGTTACTATAGTGATTTTAATTACACATAATCTGAAAACTCCCAAACATGCTATTCTAAGGGTTTTACTGAGGGAAAAAACACTAATCTGTAAAATAAAACCTAATTTCTGAAAGCTAGTAATTTTGTTCTATTACTATCACAGGGAACACCAAGTGACATTCAACAGCAGATTTTTTACACATCACTAAAATGAAAATGATTATAATTGTGGCCAAATTACTAAAAATGAAAATTGCAACTGAGCTATGTAGAAAGAAGAACACAAGCCCATTATGATCACTTTGTGTCAGTCTCCAGCCATATGGTATGTTTGATATGCCACTTGGAATACAGCCCCCAAATGGGAAATTTGGAGTGTCTACCAATTCTGCCAGAACTGTCTTATTGCCTCTGCCACTGATTCCAGTCAGCCTAAAATATTGCCCTATTTTACTTGATTTACACAGAGAGCAATATATTCTATATTTACTTCAACCACATTGAACATTTTAACACCTCTAAAATATGAAGTTTATAATTTTAATAGGGAAAGACCAAAAAATTTCCAACAACTGAATTCTCACCTTCCCACTGTAACAAGCACTTGTTAACATTAGCTGCCTGGGTTATTACTTGGAAAAAATAAAATCTGCATCCAGTTACTTGTTACTAAAGACAAAGATATGCATAAAATATAGAACACTCTGTAGAATATCCTAGAAAGGAACACTATAACTTAGAAAATGCTACACCATTTTGAGATTTAATTTTTTTTGTCTTGCAGGGTGAAGAACAAGATAGGCATGAAACACATCAAGAAGAATCCTGGCGGTGAAAACCCTGAGACATCTGCTTCAGTCACACACGTCTCACTGACTAAAATGAGAAGCAAAAGCTGACAGACCTCATCAAAGCTGACTTTTTGTTTTGCTGGTACTGCTCAGCTGGTTGTTGGGGCAAGGGATTTAGCAGCTGAACAAAAAGACTGTATACAGCAACCTATTTATGAGTGTATTAATACTGCCCTCACAGTGCTTGAGTGACAGAGCTGTGCAAAACAGCAGACTCTCACTGCCTAAGAGACACACAAAGGGTTTGCAGTTCAAAATCATTAGGCAGGAATAGCATCTATAGTGGAAGTGATTCAGATTTGCTCAAGGTATAAAACCCCTTTCTCTTCCCACAGCTCTGCTCACCAAGCTCTTTATTTCCAGGACTCCAGTAAAAGCCATGTAAAGCCATTACTAACAGCCTTTTTCTGGTTGTGAGCAATCTCTCCATAAAGAGCAGCTCTACAGAAAAAAAAAGGAGACAGAAAATCTACAGAAATGCACTGTCAGACCCAAAATGACAGTACCAAACATTAATGCAGAACAAATCTGTCATTTTGTAGAGCTTCAATGTGAGCTGAGCACGTTAACAAAGGCAAAAGTGCAAGACAGAAGAACTGGAGACAGAGCTGATCAGGTGGACTGACCACTCAGTTAAAATACATTGTTCATGTATTTGTTGTACTCCATGTTATGATCTACAAGGTCCCCAGAGTAGCTGTGGTCTCTGTTAAAACCTGCAGCCATGTAATTTGTGCTGTAGCTTTGATAGCTTAAGCTCTGGACCATGAGATGAAAGAACTTAATTCTCCTACTATAATTCACAGTCCTGGAGAACAACCAAGTTCTTTTTCCTTCTTGAATCCTTTTCAAGGCGCTGATTTCTACTGATGAGAAAGCACTGTATAAAACCTGCTCCTGTAAGAAACTGTCCACCCACAGGAATTTTGTTTGGTCTGAGAGATGGGCAAGAAACTGGCTCAGAGCTCCCACTCAGTGCTGATCCATGCTCTGTACCTGGGCTGGCAGCCTGCCACGAGTGGGAATCCCCAGGGATGGACATTTGGCCTCACTTGCTCAGCATCACCAAAACAATCTGGATGACAAGAGTGTGAGCACTGTCCCCAGGTGTGCTGGTGACACCACACTGGGTGGTGAGGTGGACGTGCCAGCAGGGAAAGCCATGTGACAGAGCAGGACAGGCTGGAACAGGGAGCTGCCAAGAGGAGAGTGGAGTTTCACAGGGACAAGTGCAAGGTCCTGCAGCAGTGATGACACCAAAGAGCCCGGCACGGGCTGGGATCCTTTGGGGACCTGGGGGTGCACACCAAGAGCTGAACAGGGCCCAGCAGTGGAGCTCTGCAGCAATGACAGCAAATCAGATGCTGCCATGCACCCACAGGGGCACCACCAGCAGAGATGAGAGATGGGACTGTCCCAAACCACCAAGAGCTTGTCAGGCCCACCTGGAGCACCCCTGTGTGCAGCTGTGGTCTCCACAGTTTGGGAAAGGGAACAGATGGACTGGAAAGGGTCCAAAGGAGGGCCAGGAAGATGATGGGGAACCAGCCCTATGAGGAGAGACTGAAAGAATTATATCAGTATTTTATTCCCTGGAGAAGGCTCCAGGGGACCTCATCACTGTACATAAAGAGTGGCTGTAAAGAGGATGGAGGCTGAATCTCCACAAGAAGCCACATGGAGAGGACAAGTTGCACCAGGGGAGGTTTCATCTTGATATAACAAATATTTTACACGAAGAACGATCAATGTCTGCCCACATATGCACAAATACAGATATTCTAACTGAAATATCTAGATAAATATCCCACTCTAATTGCTGGCAGATTCTTGCTGTTTTGGCATAAACTTGAGTCACAATTTATTGCAGATACTGCCTTTTACAGACTGTAAACAATGTGCTAAAACTTCACCACCAATTTTTGTAAATGCCTAAAATAGTAGAAAAATATACCAAAACCCATCAGTAGTTAGGCTGCAATGACATATCTCAAAAAAACCCCAACCTGTTGACTAGAGAAAGTATCTAGTGTAACACTAAGGTTAGTTTTAAGAGTTATTACTTACATTTAAAGTTCTCATTTATTGGCTCTTTAGAACCTTAAAATAAAGGAGTTTACCATGTAAAGTTTACTCTAGGCAGACAAACCCCTGAATAGATTCATCAGTCTTTCTTTCTCCCTGGCACTCTTACAACAAAAACTCCAATGAGACTCGAAATCCACTAATTGTAACTACCCTGTTCTTCTGTTGTCTCACTTATTTTTCCTTGTCATTCCTAAATCAACATTTTTCTTGCATTTTATAGCTGCAGTCTTTCAGAGAACTTAGGTCCAAACTCTGAGCATATCATATTATTGTTTCCTGAGAAAGCTGACTACTGGTATGGGCATTTCAAGTCTGGATACTGCTTAATGAATATTTGAAAAAAATTATTTTCTGAACTGGGCTGAACATTTAACTTCTTGATCACCAGACCTCTGAGACTAGAAAGAGGAAAATTTTACACAGATCAGGTACCAATGAAATCAAATTTTCCTTAGCAAAATCATTTGAGAACCCAAACCACTGGTTTGAACACTGCTTTGGGATCCAAGGAGTGGGAATTTTCTCCCTGGTTCTCCATTTGGAAAACAATAAATGTACATTTCTACAGAATTCCATATATTCAATACTTCATTGTTTCAAATCAATTCCATCTGTGCTATTAAATACACAATTAGTTCAACATAACTACTGCAGAGTTAAACTGGTTTTGGTATTACAGCCAAATTTCCTGAAGATATCCCCAAACATGCTGCAATCTGACAACATGACTGTCAGTCTCAGTACTGATTATTTAATAGCACAAAGGAATTGTTTATGTTTCACAGGAGGATGAAAGACCACATAAGTGTATTTCAAGAATTCTATCTTTTGGCAATTATTTTTCAGATAAAAATTGCAAATGTTACATTTAATGTCTAATTGTTGTTAAGTGTAAACATCAAGAAATTAGATACATTAGAAGTGCATATTTCAGATGAAAAAGAAACAAACTCCCAAATTAGGTATTATTTTGGATATGCATATGGCATCATGGAAAACCCAGTTATTTCAGAAAAGAACATTTTAAAGATTTTCTTTGCAAGGAACATGTTTGTTGCAGTAAACAAATAATGCAACTCTAGAGAAGCTGTTTAATGGCCAAATAAAACTCTCTAAAGAGAGAACAGGAGCATATAAAAATAACATATTCTCAAAAATTATACAAATAGATGCACTGAATATTACATTTCCATGCACAAAGATCTAAGAACATACTGCTGTGAAGCAGTTAGAACTTTAGAGCAGTTAGAACTTTAGAACTTGCTTTTTTCTTTAATTTCATTAAAACAAGTTGTTTTTAAACTAAGTCTTTCAAAAGGGGAAACTCCTGCCATTACAGTCAAGCAGGCACTTTGCTGGTTTGTTTTACTGGACCACAAACTACATCTCTGGTAATATCAGATTGCAGAAAAATGGACAGCTTAGATTTCATCAAGCCACCCAGGGATGATGCATTGCTGTTTTTCAGTGGACAAGAGCACAAAGGCAAATACTGCCTTAAAAATCAAACTTCCTTTCACCTAACTACCAACACAGTGGCAACTGCAGCACTAATGGACAAAGGCAACCCAGTAAGGCCTGCCAAAGAGGTGGTGCATCTAATCAAGGCTTATTCTGACTGCTCCAGTTATTCCTGAAGAGTCACTGAGGCTACACCTACCATGCATTCAGACAGCCCTGTGTGAAACAGTCTTCAATGTACACAGTACTTGGAACAGGGCAACTGCTGCATGCAGGTAAATTGGATTTTGTTTGAAGAACAGTCAAAAGGAAATGTATTTTAAAATTAAAACAATGAAGAACAGTTTTTGTTGCCTCTTTCTGCCCTTATTTGAAAAATACATAACTCTAAAAAATTGAACTTGAAAACAGGTGCATCCTAAAAAAAATCCTCCAATTGTTATTTGTGGTATTGCATTACTATTAGAAAAGCCATCTTATCTCCTCTTTTTATCCCCAAACCTAGATGAAATTTCAAAATCCTGAAGTTCAAATGAAGTTCTGGGAAAAAAAAACCAAATGAAAAAGAGAGGACAAGAAGCAGTGGAGGATGAAGTAGTGGTATTTCATCAACTGAAGTAGTGGTATTTCAATCTGTCTGTACCAGAGCAAAAATGTTATTGCATACAGTGCATGCAATACATCTCATACATGTATGTTATGCAAACAGTGAAAAATGCAAAGATTTCATTTTTATGTTTTAGTTACATTTTTCTGTCCTAAATTTAATTACATTATCACTCTCAATAAGTGCTTTGAGTAAGACTGAAGTTAAAAGTCCCAGGTAGTTTCAGAAGATGAGAATATAAAATAGTATTGCTAAAAACACCAAGGTCATGGTTTCAATCCCTGTATGGGCCATTCACTTAGAAACTGAGCTCCATGACATCTGTGGGGCCCTTCCAGCCCAGAATATTCTGTGAACTCAGAAGCAGCTCTTCACTGCATTCTTACCAGTGTTGGCCAGCAATAGGGTGTAAGTTAAACTGTTAACTGAAACATCTTTTATTTTACAAGGCAAAACAAAATGATAGAGACATGTTTTTTAGAAAGCTAAAAGCTGGCTAAGAAAAACATTTGTAACTTGTCAAGCTACAACCTGAAGTGTCTTCTGAGAATTGCTACATGGATAAATACAAGTGAGATCATGGACATATGTAAGTGGTTCCTGCATGCATTAAAAACTTTTCCATAAACAGTTGCCTCATTTGTCACAGCATTGAAGAAAGCTGGCAGGTTAAAAAAAAATACATAAAAATCAGAAAGCACCTGTAGTTCAAAAGGAAGAATACTCAGAAGTGTTGCTGTCACTTGATTAATTCAATGAAAATTTTTAACCAAGCATAACTCAGTAGCATTTGTCAAATCTGACTGCAAAGCGATGTTATTACCTCAGAGCGTAAATGCTGGAGAGACTACAGGTAGTGACAGAAACACTCTCATAGTCACTGCTGGAGATGGAGCTGAGGGGGGAATCACGTAAGCCATCCTGAGAACTGGAAAAACACACGGAGACAAAATGAACTGCTGAAGCGAGCAAAGGCAAAAACAGAGCATTGAGATAAGTCATGGCTTGGCATGGGTCATTCAGAAATAAGAATAAACTGGCACTTGCATTGTTTTGCTCTTCAGAAGATGATACAAACCTATTCTGTTTTCTTCCCAAAAGGACAGGCAATTCAGCAAAGTCAGTGGGCACACATCTTACAACAACTTTCAATTTAATTCATGCCATACAGTTAAAATACTCAGGAAATAACTGTGAGTCTTACATTTCCATTGGAGATAGAGAGAATAGCTTGCCCATCCTGCTAAGTGTGGTATAACCTTAAACTGAAGACATAACAAAGCTGAAAGTTCATAAAGTCATCTTGGGTTTCAGGCCAAAGCACAGTAATCCATACACTTCAAAAACTTCTGAATATTGTGACAAGTCTGACCTACACTTGCTCCCCATTGGAAGGAAAAGGTCTGTTAGAACACAAAACATTGACACTTGGGGGATGGAACTGAATACACCCACCCCTAAGTTTGCTCAGTCCCTCTAAGTGCCATATATGTACCTCAAATTTTGTGCTTTGAGCCAACAGATACCCAGGAAGGAGCAGTCCCATGGCAAACCACTGACACTTCGTTAGCAGAAATCCACTAACTACTAATTAAAAGGACATGACTAATTTAAATGAGTGGTACACAACTTGTCTCTGGCATCCCACGACTAAGGAAAAGCCTCTAAATAACACATTTCAGATCTTACATCATATTATCAACATAAACTAGGATTAGAGGAGTAAAAATAGTTTCATAAGCACTTATAAAAACTATCTTGTAAAGACCAATTTCTTGTTTGAATAACAATTTACTGCTCAGCTACTAAAAATTCCACAAACTGCGAAAAAAATAAATTATATGAGATAAGAAAATATGTAATCTTGAGCAGAGATATCAAAGTTGTATTGGCTCTAGGCGGTGCAGAAGATTCACTCAAGCCAGCCGAACTCAAATGTTCAGTCAACAAATCTTTGGACAATGCAAAGAGAAACCTAAGAAACATCTCCAGTTAAAAGAGAGGTACATATATAGGTCAGGGTTATTTCACCTTACTTCTCCACAATTATGAGTAGATTTTTAAATGTCCTTTTGCTTTTTAGATATATGCAAACCAGTGTTTCAAGCTCTTTTTTTCTGCCAAATTTACTATTACAGTTATTTTTTCAGCTAGAAGTCTGGAAGAATGCTTAAGGGGAATTCTTCAAAGCAGTGTATGGAAGGTATGTGCTCTAATCCCACTAAGAAATAATAGGATTTGTTTGCATACCTCCCACTAATCACTTGGAAAATGTACCCCTTCATGTTTCTCATTTCTGACTGCCAATCTGAAAATAAATCCCAAGTGTACCATGCTTTAGTTGAAAGGAGAGACTTCACAACCAGAAAATAATTTTATCAGACTTGAACAAAAATCTATTTAACTTTCATTCGTTTTATGTAATTTCCCTTGCTAATTCTGCTCATTATGAAGAGATATATGCATTTAAACAAAGGCTTACTCTTTTATAGCTCATCACCTTTACCCATCCAATCTTACAATATGGTCATGCTACTAAAATGTAATTTTACTGTCTGTTTTACAGCAGCTGAGTGATATTAAAAAAACCATTAGCACACAATTTCACACCATGATTAGGCAGGTGTGGTGGTGTGCTCAGCCCCCCCTTTTCTTTTTAAACAAAAGCAAGAAATGGCAGTCTGAATGTCTGTACCCAAATTGGGCTCTGGAGAGACAGGTAACACCACAGGAGCCAAGGGCCACACATCTTGCACAGCAGCTGAGGGCTACCTGAGCACACACCAGCCAAAGTACAATGGGTGTGCAAATATGACTGTAAGTCACTCATCTCAGCCCAAAATTAGTGGACAGTCCAAGGCCTGCTGAGCTCTCCTGTGTGGCAGCAGCCTGCACGCCAGGATCTCCCCTCTCACAATTATTCCTCAAGGCTGAGTGAATCCTTATCACACCAGATACTAAGTGAAACTGGGAATAAGCATGCTGAAATGTGGAAATATTAGCTAAGTGACAAAAAAGATTGACTGCACATATATAAATAATCCTTTAGATATAAACCATTGATCAGGTCTGGGACTAAGTCAAGATCCAGCTCCTCTCTGAACCTCAAGACTCAGTGAAAGGATCTCCCTGGCAGCTTTGTTTGACCCTGTCCTCCATGCACTAAATACTGAAGTGTACCTTGCCACTGAACCTTGTTAAACTGGTCTTACATTTACCATGGAATTTTGTTAACTCATTGTGTCACAGCAAATACATCACTGCTTCTCCCTTGCAAGTCAAGCACATCACTCTTTTATTCAGAATAAACTAATCTTTGAACAGCAGAATCAGGAAACAAGAACAAGTAGCAAACCCAGCATCTTCTTGTATGCTCTTCCATCTCCCCACCACTTCCAGATTTTTCCAGTGTAAAAATCCTGCCAGCTGATTTGGGTAGTAATAATTTTTTTGAAAGATGTCAGGTTTGCTGTCCTTCAGTGCTTTCATTGAAGCTCTGCCTGTTATATTCGCAGTCCAATCAAAATATCTCAGTTACCAGTATTTAAGCACTTAAATTCAATTTTCTTAGGTTCCAGTTTTCTACTTTTTTGTTTTGTTTTAAAGAATTTAAGATTTTAAGCTCTTACACAGAACCCAAAGGGCTAACATTTTTCCCAAGAGCTCAAAAGTTCACACATGTTTTTTGGGAGTTGAATGTAAATGCTCTAGGCTAAAACATAAACCAAAGCAAGCACCACCCTAAAGTACCATCTCTCTGCTAAGAGCAGATATTATTTATTGCCAATGTTGTCCCCAAGACATGAAATCCCTTTCTATCATCAGCTACCTATGTGGAATGGACATTCTGAGAGAGAAGGCAAAGCAATAAAGCACCTTCATGGTAAGTAAACCCAGTGAGCAAGGTGAACATAATGGCCCAGAACCAGCTGGCATTATCAACCATCTCAATGCTAGCTTTGCTTTCATCTTTACAAATGTCTTCTGAACAGGCAGTGAGCCCCACCTCATCTCTTCTCCATACTTCTCTGCCTCTCATTTCCATCTTCTCTCACTCCATACCAGGTCCTACCAGCACAACTCCTCCTCACCAGTTTCATCATCTCACCGATTTTGAAGCCTTGTCTTAACCCAGTTTGCCATTCTAAACTGCTTTATAAATGCCTTCATTTTCCACTTCTCCATTTTTCTCTTGGGGCACAAACCTGACCATGCTGAACAATCTGCTGACTTCAGGATTAGATTTCCATCCAGTCAGTCATCACTTGGCAGGGCAAACTGCTTGAACACACTTGACACAAACCACACTTACAGACATTTGTTTGTTGTAATAAACCATGTGTAATTCAGGCAATTACAACATGGAAACATTTTTCTCATTCCTGTGTATCCATATAGACTGAATCATTGTACTGGAAACAGTATTTATGATTTACAGTGTTTATTACTGATTCATATTCAGGCTGTAACTCTTCACATAAGAAGTTCTGTGTTTATTTAGTACTAAGAAATGGGAATCCAATAATGGTAACTCTGTTTTATACTTTCTAAGTGTTACACTAACTAGCTTTAAAAAAAACCCTTAATAATCACTGCTTTTCTTATCAGTACACACAGTCTTGGGATAATTGTAGAGTTTTCTTAATATTAATGTCTGCCTGAAGATCCTCTCTGCTTTTCTATGGTGTTGGTAGATCCTGAGGTGAATTGACCTGTTTTTCCCATCTCAAGATTCCCATTATCAGCTGATGAGGGCTGAGCACACACATTCATTAGCACAATTATAAGAGAAAATTCAAGCATAAAGCTACATTCTGCAGCTGAGAGCTGCTAACCCTTCCTTCCCACATCAGCCCACAGCTGACCTGAGCTCCACCACGTCATGCTCATTTGCAATAATGTTGTTTTGGATTGGGATTCATGGGCCTGCTTAAAGTGGGGAATGTGGCAAAAGTTTCTTTCATTTGTAGGTTTTAAACGCCTACAGGGCTGTTTTAAAAATTGCATTCTAGCACTGCATAAAACCACTATCATGCTCATCAAAACATAATTCTTCAGCACTTCTGATAAAATTACAGAATAAAGATTTGAGGATATGGAGCAAAGTGACATGGGGTGGGTGATATGGCTGCCTCCTTTCAGGGAATTTACTGAAAGCTGTCGGCCACTTTTTGTAACTGAAAGAAAAAACAAACTGAAAGCCACCTTTATTTTATCCATGCTTTTTTCTACTGGAATGTGTTTCTAGCCTCTTACATTTAATTAAACCTCTGCTTCAGGGGACAGTTTCTTCATGAATGCTACTAATTGAATACAATTACATTTCATATTACAATAGCTAATTGGCACAAGTATTGTTTGACTGGCTCACTACATAAGGGCTGACTAAAGCCTCATGTGTCACACCAAATCCACTCAAAAATTATCTTCTAAAACTTTTTAACCTGTTATTTCAGGAATCCCTACATTGAAAGCGAATATGTTTCCCTGCTTCAATTGATATTTGGACCTAGTAAAAGGGAAGCTGGTATAAAACAGTGACACCAAAGCTTTGTAACAGCAGTGGTGTTACAGGATATTGCACAAAATCAGAGTTCAACAGGCAAGGTAAAACACTGCCATTTCAAATTTGAGACCTGTGCTGTTAAAAAGAAGGGGAGGAGGGACTGAAACAATTAATTTATACTGAATCTGAATTTGGCTAGTTGTACAAAGGCAATAAACAGAATACTAGAAGGGGAACAAAGAACTTCAATCAACAGCCAGATAAAGGATTGCTTAAGGGAAGTTTTGCAGTTAAAATGCTGATGTTTGATTCCAAATCAAGCACTGTTTGCTTTTTGCTAAGGAGAATTTCTCTTTCTTCTGAACAGTCAGTTAAAAGACTAATCAGTACAAGACAATAAACAGACCTTTTTCTTTATGTGAACTTGCACAGCTGTCCATTAATTTTTCAGGGAAAAGTCAACCTTTTAATGTAAAAATAGACACAATTTTCTTAAATCTTACTGTGAAGGCAATATTATAGAAAAGCATGAATTTAACACATTTCATAAAGTTAATTTGAATTTCAATATCAATGAATTTAATTTTGATAAAGGAATACTTGTAGAAAAGCTAGAAACTCAGACAAGATAGAAAGGTACTTGGTGTGAATTTGGTTTTGGTTTTTTTAGCAAATGTTAGCCATCCTCCAAATACAAATGGCTGAATGGCTGTTTTCCATACATTTATAAAGGTGGAATGACTTATCTCAAGTTGCTGCACTGAAAATGTGCACACATCACATGTTGCTAATGAGTGAACAAAATTAAGTACAGGCCAAAAAAAATCAAAATTAGAAACCAACTGTCTGAAACAGGTGTTCATTTTTTAATGAAGTTATTGTAATATGTTGAGGAAATAAGATTTTTAATATATTGCAATATAGACTATTGTAATATATAAATATTGTACAATATATACAATTTATGATTAAAGAAGAAAGACTAAGAAAAGAGACAAGTTGAACACCAAGCTCAAGAATAATTTATTCCTCTTATTCTAGAGTTGCAATATAGATCAACAAATAGCAAAACATGCTTTTCCAAGGACACCTCATTCTTCCTCCCTACACTGCAAAAGCATAAGGCAAAATATTCTGATTTTTAGCCCCCACAAGTAAATGCAAACAATGCCAGCATCCAACAGCTGATGGACACATCTGGAGCTTGCAGGAAGGGTGAAGGTAAGAAATTCTCCTCACTACCAACTGCAGCTCCTTTTGAAAAGTGTCACTGCAAAAGGCTTCATCAAGAATACATTCAAACAGATCAAGGAAAATGGAAGAAAAATGTAAAACTTAATGTAGACATTTTAAATAGGCCTGCAGTGGAAAAAGTGAGAAACTACATTAATAATCCCTTTTTTTATATCAAACTGTTCTGAGGTCAGTATGTAGATAAACAAACATGCAATGGAACCATGTATTTAAGACTAAAACATGAAAACACCAGCATTTTATGACAATACCAAACAAGTTGCCAAACTTCATTAAACATTAGCAGGTTTATATGGACTCCTCAGCTCCAGAAAGAACAGAAAGACAAATATTTACAAAACACACACAAAAAAATATCTTCCCTCTTTGTAGTTTTCTTTCTTCTCTGAAAGAGCGTGAGTACTTTTACATTTAAATGAACATTTAAAAGAAAGAAGTGGTATAGTTTGCTTCCAATTGAAAAACAAGGAATACTAGATAAAGATTTAAATCTTGGTTTTGGGGATAACTTATGTTCTTTTTTACCCCCTAACACCAAATGGTGTTTTTTCTGTAGTTTTATCATCGTATGTTCTACTCTTACATGGCTTTTCCCCCTTTAACTGTTTGTTTTGTTACATGACAGCCTTTATTTATCACCTTGTCCCTTCAGCAAGTCAGACACTGCAACTCTGCTAGTGCTTTTCTCATGTTTGCATCTCATTAGCACTGCTGCCCAAGACTTGTGTGCTGTTGGTGTTTTCTATCTTTGAGATACGAGCAAATAAAAAAAAAAACCAGACAAAATCAGCTAACACTTCCAAACCCAAGCAGCAGAGACCTGTCAATACCCAGGGATGGCTGCCTGTGAAGGTGTGACTCCATCAGCAGGGAAGGGCTGGGGGATGGCAATTGTCTAAAGCCTCTGACCCAGTCCCAGAACACCCTTGGATGTAAACTGGACAGAGATGGACTCAGTGCATGGACTGTTTATGGATAAGAAATTGGCTGGATGGTCAGATCCAGAGGGCAGTGGGCAATGGCTCTGGACATCAGTGACAAGTGGTGTCCCTCCAGAGTGCCTACTGGGACCAGAATTACTTAATAGTTCCATTAATGACACAGGTGAAGGGATTGAGTGCACCCTCAGCACATGTGCAGCTGACACACCTGAGGGACAGGACTCCATCCACAGGGACCTGGACAAGCTCCACAAGTGGCCCATGCCAACCTCATGGGCTGTAACAAGACCAAGTGCTGGTGCTGCTCCTGGGTCAGGGCAGCTCCCAGGGACAGCACAGGCTGGGGATGAACAAACCCAGAGCAGCCCTGAGAAGGACCTGGGGGTGCTGTGGGTGAGAGGCTGGACATGACCCAGCCATGGGCACTCCCAGCCCAGAAACCTCCCTGTCCTGGGGTCATCCAAAGCACCATGGGCAGCAGGTGAGGGAGGGGACTCTGCCCCTCTGCCCCACTCAGGTGGGACCCCACCTGCAGCACTGCATTCAGCTCTGGGGCCCCACCACAGGAAGGACATGGACCTGTTGGAGCAAGTCCAGAGGAAGCCACCAAGAGGGATGGAGCACCTCTCCTATGAAAAAAGGTTGAGAGAATTGGGATTCTTCAGCCTGGCCAAGAGAAGGCTTCAGGGTGACCTCACTGGGCTCTTCCAGTACCAGAAGAGAGCCCCCAAGAAGGATGGAGAGAGACTTTTTACAAGAGCAGGGAGTGACAGGATGAGGAGGGGTGGCTTCAAACTGCAGGAGGGAAGGTTTTGATCAGAGAGAAAGAAATTGTTTACTGAGAGGGTGGTGAGGCCCTGGCACAGGTTGCCCAGAGAATCTGCAAAGGTCCCATTCCTGGAAGTGTTCAAGGACAGTTTGGACAGGGCTTTGAACAATCTGGTCCAGTGGTGTGGAACAAGATCTTGAAGGTTCCTTCCAACCCTAACTATTCTATGATTTTATGAAATCTTTAGTACAAGAGTGGTTAATCTTTATTTTAAACTCCACTGAATTTTGAGGCTAGACAGAGAAGCCTGAAATATCAGCTATTTCAGATACAAGGATTATTATGGTAAACCTTTCTGGATCACAGAGATTACACCTATAATGTCATATTGTGTAGTAAAATAGTTTAGACTTACTAAAACAAATGCTTTGTATCACAACAGTCACATTTGAGAGCTGCTTTATTCTGAAAAGGGAAAGAAAATTTTCTTCTACCTGGTGACTTACAGTAACTAGAAAGTGAATACATTTATCAACTTGATAAATGAGCCTAACCTGCAGCTATTCCATGTGTATGAGATTGCTTATTGTTCTAGCTAATGGGTCCATCATTCTGAAAATAATTTACTGTCTCCAACATTTCCCCTATGGTTAAGCTGGCATTCACAAGCATGTAATAGGGAGCAGTCACAGAAGCCTAATGTGATCTGCCAATTTAAAAATATCATCAAAAAGCAGTGATTAGTCATTGCCCAGGCAGCATGAGTAAGGAAAGGTCCACAAGTTTTGTAACTGAATTATCTCTTTTCCTGATAACATGACTAGTGATTCACAGGCAAGACCCCAATCTTATATATACATATATTTAAGGCAAAAATAGGATCTATTCTTATAACTTTTTAATCTTGTTCTCAGTAGAACCCCAGCATCTCCATCTTTCACAGAATATACCTAAGGAGTTGTATTAGGATGCTTCCAAATAAAGTAGCATCAATCTAGTAACAAAATACCTCCATCCCTACTGCTCTACTGCTGCAAAGATGGAGTACTTGACAACTCATAACAGATGTAATGTAGTCTCAAAAATGAATATAGCTAATTAGAAGTAATCAACAAAGCATCTGTGTAAAAGGCTATGGTGAAAACAGAAAATCCAACTAACCTGTTAACAAAATATTCAAAAACATTCACCCAAGAGTTTTAGAACTCAAGAATGAATAAGATGAATTACTAAGCTCTCCTAAAACTTCCTTGATGCCTGGAGTCTAAAGCTGGCCATCCCTAAAAAAAAAGGACTCCACAGGGATTCAAACAGCTCAAGCCCTGTGAGCCTGATGATCATACCAAGCAATTTTAAATGTATCCAAAGCTAAAATAAGTAGACAACAATATGAAGGTCTGTCTGGGAAGATGTAAGGTGACTTCTGCATGGGAAGCTCTTGGGAGCTCTGTGAAGGGGTCAAGAAGCTTGTGAAGAATGGTGATTCATCTGTCAAGCCTCTGGATTTTCAAACAGGTTCTGTCAAAATACCTCACTAAAGGCTTTTAAGAAAATTGAGGAGCTACAGCACAAGCGGGAGGGACCCAAAAAGGACAGATAATTCTTCATCAGAAATTGGGAGAAGCTGTTAAACAATCACTTCTCAGAAAGGTGGGATTTTATGGCTGAGGTTCTTCAGCACCCTGGGAGCTTTGTTTTTGTGTATGATCTGCAAAAACAGGGAAAGCAATGAGCTCTGACAGGTTACTACCAGTGCAGAATTATTCAGGGTAACAACCAGAACAGACTGTACAGCTGCCCAGGATCCTAAAGTCTGAGTAACAGGTAATAAAATGGCAAGACTTAACAGGGAAACACATAGAGAACAATTTTAGCATCAGATACAGAATGACAGCCTCTGAGACCACAAGCAACATCTTGGGGCTTTAGCAGACAACTTCAAAAAGAACCTCAGCACACCACTTAGTAAGAATTCCAAGTCAAATACTGAAAACCACTGAAAAACAACCGAAAACAATTATGCCACTGTGCACATCCACAGTTTGCTCATATCTTGAGTAAATGCAGTTCTGATTCACTTATTGCTAAGAGGAAATTGTATAATTGAAAATTGTTTAGGGCAAGAGATAAGGCATGATCAAATGTACAGACAATTTGTGGACAACTTCTGAACAAGTAGGCTCTGATTTTTCCAATCTGAAAAAGTAACCACACTGACAAAATGTGACTTAGGTCTACAAAATCACAACAGGCAGGAGAGGCCAGACAGGAATCAGGAGCAAACAACAGCAAACAGGAAGACAGACTTACAGAACTCTCTGTAAAAGGACAGAAAGTCCTCAGATAAAGTTTTAAACAATATTAGCAGAGGCTGGATAAGACAGTGGAGAAATTACTACATTCATAAAACATGGGGAGCTGAAATAGCAGCTTACAGATATATATAATTTTATTCTATTTTTCAGACCTGTTCTCAAAAATTCATTTAGTAGCTATCCTACTCAAGGCAAAAACTGGTAGACAAAGAGTCTGGATTTTGTATTATTTATGAGGAAACTGATTAAACACAGTGATTACTTTTACATAGTATTCCATTTGAAGTGCTGCAAAATCATGGAATGTCAAAGGGATTTGTGAATTACATCTTAAAATGAAGTCCACTTAGAAACCCTGTTGTAAGGCCTTGAATATGATCATACTTGCAAGCTTAAGATAGCAAATAGTCAGGATAATGAGAAAGATAAGTCGAGTTTTGGGCATGTTAAGTCATATTTAACCTGTAAAAGCAATTAGGTCTAGGCCAAAGAATTCATGAGTCTATTTCCACTACCAGTATTATTCGATATTTCATAATATTTCATAATTCAATTACTATTCTTATTTCTGTAGCTTTTATATTGTGGTTATGCTTTGAGGTTCAAGCTATCTCCACTGTGTTATCCTGAACTCTGTGAACATAACAAAATGGGAGAGCCTGCATCACACACACAGAGAAAGCCAGCTGTCACAGAAATACAGAAAACAAAGGTAGCTTCTCTCTAATGTCCTCCCTCTGCTTCATGATATTAATACTTCAGGGAAACTGAGGACTCACTACAAAACAGGTTATCCTCTAAACAGTAAACCAAAACTAAGTCAGGTTTTCTACTGATCTGTGTAAGATCCCTTGAGTCCAATCAAAGTTGAGCTGAAGTGTGGCATTTTCTTTATTACAAGTATTATGATGTTATCTCCCCATTATCAAGTAAGTTCCTTATTGCCATTAAATATACAGAACCTTAATCCATGACCTCCACTCTTCTATCAGCTTTGGCTGAAATGGTCCAACAGGCTTAAGAGCCACCTCTGAACTTTGTCAGGCTCCTTCAGCACTCACACATTCACAGGTACACTCGTGCCCACAGGCAACGTGGTCACATCAACCCCTTTCTCTCAAATGAAGCCAAGGTAAAATGTGTTTAGATAACAATTTAATCCCATGCACTGATGCAAAAGTTAACTTTTTAGTATTTGCCAGGCACACTTCTCCTATAAAACAGCAGAGGACAAGGGAAGTAATGACCCAGGTACTGTTTAGCAGCAGTGCCCTCTTGGATACATTAAGCAGGTAATGTAACATTGATTTCAATGATACAGAGACACTGGATGATTAAAATCCAGATCTCCAAATCTTTTGCAGAAAAGCTCATGTCCAATAAAAAGCTATCTGCATTAAAAAAAATATATGGATAAATTCCTTAATCCTGCAACAGTCTATTGTCCTTAAAATCAACATAAATGATGCACCAATCACTGCAGTAGAAGGGTACAGGAATTTATGTACATGCAAATTACTACCAAGACATCAAGTTGCTCTTACCTTGAACTAGATCTTGACTTTACATCTTCCTTTGCTGTCCTTTCACTACTAGTATCTTCATTGTAGTCCATTTTTTTATCACACAGTTGTTTCCTCTTCTCCCACTTCTTCTGCTGATTTGAGATGCTTTCTGCTTCTCCTTGGGAGTCACTTTCTACTTCTACCTGTGAACCTGAGGAATGTGCCAGGCACTTAGAGGAGGTTGGCAGTTTTTGCTCTTCACTGCCAAAGTCTCTTTCTGCTAATAAAGCAGAAGTTTCAGGTTTTAATGTTTCCTGCTCAGGGACTGAACTGTCCAAGTTATCTACATGGTCCATTTCCTTAGACTTTACTAATGTGTATGAAGCATTTACAACACCTCCTGCAGAATGTTTAGTCTTTAAACCTTCAACACCGTCCTCCCTGCTGTCTTCACAGCTGCCACAACACACACAGGAATTAATCAGACAGTTTGTGGCAGCTATACTGAGTTTATGGGACTCATCCTCCTCCTCATTTGCTAATGGATTAGCAGATCCAGGAATACAACTAATAGCTGCTTCTGGGGTTGTTACTGGGGATTCAGAGCTAGAAGGAGATTTAGGATTGAATATTACAGTAGCAGATATTTTCATTCCCCCTGTCCTGTGCGCGATCACTTCCGCCGTTTCCGCGTCGTCGGCATACGCGTCCCAGCCATTGAGGTATAACTGTGAGTCTGCACCCTCCAGACAGCTACATGAGTTTGGAACTGAAATGCCAGGCATCTGTTTTCCATCTTCAACATTGTTATTATTGCTCAAGTCACTTTCAGCATCTTTTAAAAGCAAAGTTTCCTCGGTCTGATGGCCATTCTCATAAAGCAAAGCATCTCTATATTGCAGGTTCTGTTTTGAATCGTGGCAAGGGTTATTCACCCAAGCAAAAGTATCACTTACTGAATCCAACCCTGCCAGGGCTTCTCCTGCTCCATCTAGGTCATCCATAAAAAACACTCTGTCCTCTTCATCAGTTAAGTTGTCAAGATGGTGTCTTGTTGGTGAAGCTTCTGTGCTAGAACTGTTTCTTAGGCTAGCTCTGTGAGCTGGAGACTGACAGATGCTCGGGGGGGAAAGCAGAGAAGACATTTCATCGCCGACTCTGTGCACCATCCTGTTCAGCTGCTCCAGCTCCTGCTCGTCATACTGCATGGAACAAGCCAGCTCAGCCTCTGTGTTCTCAGCTTTTGCTGAAAGTTCCTTAGGAGGCAAAGCTGCAGTTATGCCTGGTGCAATGACAGAGGGTACTTCAGGATCTGCTCTGACAGGAAAATCCACATCTTGGGAGATGCACAGGTTACGTTCCAGTGTGTGCAGCTCATCCTCGGTCAGCGTCTGAAGGAGATCCCTGAAAATGAAGAAATACACACACCACTTGTCATTTACAATCATGAGGCATTGATGTTACAGATTTTAAAAAAGCTTTTACTGTTAGTGCAGAAATCCAGAATTTGAGGGCACAGAATACTTTTGACTGTGTAATTCAGTGCATTTGGCATTCATATCCAGAGCATGTGACTACTGATGCCTGAATTTGAGATTACTCATGCAAATAGAGGGCATAAAATTATATACATGCTTGCAGTGAAGCCTCAAAATAAACCAAAACACACACAAAAATAGAAATTTTCCCCTCCCCATCATTTATAGTGAAAATGTCACCCACAATTAGATTTATTTCATCATTTTACTTTTTTAATTCACAAATTTGACTTTGATTAGCAAACCAATTTTCCATCCTTCAAGTTGATTCAGAAAATTATTCTGCAAAAGAGTACTGCAGAAGTTTCACAGCATTACACTGTCAGATAAAAGAATTCAATAAAACAGTAATATTGCTTATGCACCACCGGTATCTGGAAGCCAGATCACTGAAACTGGAAGTTGGCTCTCTCCTGCCTCAAACACTGAACTCAATCTTCTGGCTTTGTCTGGCATGAACTTCATTTTCTTCACAGTGGCTACTATGGGGCTGTGTTTGGTGCTGGAAGCAGTGCTGATAACCCAGGGGTGTTTTTGTTGCTGCTGCCCAGGACTCACACACAGCCAAGGCCTTTCCTGCTCCTCACCCCACCCCAGCAGGAGGAGGCCGGGGGTGCACAAGGAGCTGGGAGGGGACACAGCTGGGGCAGCTGACCCCACATGACCCAAGGATATTCCACACCATAAAGATGGCATCAGGCTCAGGATATAAAGCTGGGGCAGGGAGGAGGAAGGGGGGTGTTTGGAGGGGTGGAATTTCTCTTCCCAGGTCACCGTTACGGGTGATGGAGCCTGGCTGTCCTGGGCATGGCTGAATTCAGCCTGGGGAAGTGCTGAGTTTATTCCTTGCTCTGCTTTGCTTTTTTGGGGCTTTTGCTTTACCCATTAAACTGTCTATATCTCAACCCATGACTTTTCTCCCTTCTACTCTTCTGCTTCTCTCCCCAGACCCACTGGAGGGTGAGCAAGCTGGCTGCATGGGGCTGAGCTGTCATCCAGGGTTAAACCACAACACCAGGTCATTAAGGACTAAAGCTCCTGCACGATGTTAAGGACAAGGCAGGGCTGGAAGCAAACACTGAGCAATTTAGCAAACTGTGTTTTCCATAGACATGCAGCATCTCCAGTGTTACCAAGTGTCCTCAGTACTGCAGTTTAGGACTACAGGCACCTGAAAACAAAGTGTTATTAAGTGCTTGATAACTTAAAAACAAATCTGCAGACACAGCAGCATGTAGTTCTAGGCCTGAATTTGATTTACATTATCCTTCTCAATTAGAAATCACATATACAAATATCCTCTGTCAAGAACTGCTGCCACCATTTCCAAAGATCTGTAAGTGTATTTTAGCAAAAAAAAAAGGATGGGAAAAGCAAAACCTGTTCAACAGAGGTTAGGAGTCCATTATTCCTCATGTGTTTAGGCATAACGTGTAAGCAGGTGACATACAGCTGGCATAACAACAATAATATGCACATATTAAAATAATTCCTTTGAAGGAGTAAGTTTGGTATAAAAAAGAGGCCAAAAACCACCAAAGAAAGATTCAATACATCTCACACCTTGATTTCCAGTAAATGGTTTACATTCTTAACTTTCTAACTCAAAGATCAAATATTTTTGCAAGTACTACCAGTTTTTCAAATAGCTCAAAATATACATCACTAGTATCTGACCTGTATATTAGCTACCTACAGTTTGAAAAAGCTAACAGTTTAGATAAATATTCTTAAGTCAGAAAAAAATTATGGCTATGTACTTTCCACACAATTAACATTTTATTTCTTTAAAAAAATCTTGCTTTAT
Source organism: Agelaius tricolor (assembly GCF_023055355.1). Lineage (NCBI taxonomy): Eukaryota > Metazoa > Chordata > Aves > Passeriformes > Icteridae > Agelaius > Agelaius tricolor. The sequence goes on from NW_027269284.1 coordinate 6,593,703, forward strand.
ATGAGTAATATGACCCTGAAAAAAGTTCTAAGCTTCCAGAAGTACCACTTGTAAGAACAGTTGCACTCCCTTTTCACACTCTGTAACAGAGAAGTCAGAATTTCCTAGAATCATTCTACCTACCTCTTCAAATCTAAGGTTTGGCCATTTTTTTCAGTCATAAAAAAGTAAGAAAGGAAAATGGGCAACCTTTGTTAGACCCACTTTCCTAATAAGCCATAAAGCAGTATTGCTATTTGGCACACTAGAACATTTTAAATACCCTTCCATTCCTTTCTTTTGTCTACATAGTATGCAATGATACCACCTTATTATTACTCAGATCCTGTATTTAACCAGTGTCTCTAAGAGATTAAGCACTTGAACATCACCTTAAAAACAAACTGAAAATGGCTTAAGTTTTAAGGCCAACATAAAAACAGTAGTATTATCATCAGTTATTCTCGAAATAATTATACCAATAGGATGAAAAAAACCCCATAGAATAACATGATTGCTGCCATGAGGCTTTGCATTATGAATTTCCATTTTGTTAGATAAGAAACTCTGATCTAGAATTTTATAAGCATAAACAAAGTAATGTGAGACTTGAAAACAGTTGAGGTTTTCATTCAAAAAAAACACAACAAACAACAGTAAGCACACAAATGTAAATGTGAAGGGTTTAAGCTTGTCCCTCACATATTCCAAGATATAAAGACATAGGAAACTTCTGGGTTGGTTCAGGTCCTGTCAAGTAGAGAATCCTGGCTCCTCATGGGTCCTAAGGAAGAGCAAAAGCACAGGACAGACCCACAGGGATCCCTGTGAGTCCATCCTCGTGTCTGACTGAACCAAGGCAGCATCCCTGTGCTCCACAACCCCCAGGGAGCTTTTCTTGCACAAACTAAAAACTGTGTGTCAGCAACTGAGCAACAGAAAACTGCTTAAACATCAGCTACCCTTCTCCATCCACCAGTCACACACACTTCTCAAAACAAGGAAATGAGCAACTTCTACAAACAGAGACTGCACCAGCAACATCCAAAGGAATTTGCTTTCCATCCAAGCCCATCAGCATAACTGAGAATGATCCACTGGGCCCAGGGAAAATCTAAGATTGAATCTTTGCATTTGCAGCATCTATTCTGGGGTTTTATTCAGTACAGAACACCCAGGGCAGCATCCAGGATTATTGAATGTCTGGGTGTCCAGAGCTACTCTGCTTCCCTTCCAAAGGCTCAGAGAGCCTGGCTGCTCAGACTGATCACACATTCACTGTAAATTCAGGGCTGGAAACACATTTACTTTTTTACACATTTACTCCATGGACTTGAGTAATAAATTCTGTTTCTGCCAATAACATCACCCCAAAATTTAAGAGCAATTGTATGCAGTTTTGAGGATAGTAAATAAAGCCTGGTTAAAAAAAATAACAACAACCACCACCAGTGGAATCAGCTGACAATCCTCATCTCTTTTCAGGTGAGTCAGATCCATGCAGCCTTGGAAGAATAACGTAACCAACTGAATTACACATGGTAGTCTACCAGCCCTGTAATTTCAGTAGAGAAATAATCCTGCTTTAAATTCAAAGGGAATATGCTCATTTTCCTAATCCAAACACAGGAAATTTTGCTATTAACAAATACAGCTTATTCTAAAAGAGGTTCAAGTAATTATCTTCACTTCCCTGGTTAAAAATTCCCTAGATTCACCAGTCATTTTTAAGGATGACAAATGTTTGAACAACAGGTACCTTTTAGATACACTGTACATTAGATTATACAGGACTCACTGCCAATCTGTCATGCTGTAAAATGACTATGAAGATACTGAAAATGAATGTTAACCGAAATATGGAAAGAAATGTGACATTTCACCACTAAAAAACTGAACATCAGGCGTCATCAGTAAACTTTGAGCTTTAATTAAACTGTAGCAACTTCAGTGGTTCATTTCCTTTCTGCTGAAGAACCTTTAACTCATTGTGATCATATGGACAAAGAGGATTTCTCCCTCTGCTTACATTATTCAGAAGGCACAGGTGAAGTCAGCACACTGCTGCTCCTCAAGGTGGGTTGCAGAAGCTTTCTTTTCACAGGGGCTTCAGAAAATAGTGAATTTTAAGAAGTGCATGTTGAGGTTTCACCTGCTTTTTTACTCTTTTTGGCATTGTATCACAGAAAGGCAATCTAGCTTTCAAAATACAAAGAACATTCTTCTTTCAGAGGTTCCAGCTACTCTCAGAAAAACAAAGCAAGTTCTTCAGATGTGCTCTGCCTGTTATAAGCAGCAGTAGAGATTTGCTCTGCCTACTGCAAAACCAATGAACATATTTCACTCTACTGCCAATATCCAGGCTACAGAAATGACAAAAAAACTTCAAAGACATGAGGCCAGATGTCTTTAAGACAAGTTCAGCTTAACAGGGGTCAGGGCCACAAACTCCCTAATCCTGCACATTCCTCAAACCTCCTCCATTAACTTGGCTCCTATTCTGACTGGAATTTTAAGCTGCCTTGTTTTCAGAGAACAGCTTCATGGCTTTTGCCAGCCTGTGCTTCAGTTCATGCTCCAAAGGGAGCACAACCAGCTGCCCCAATGGAGCTGCCATTGTAGGAGCCTGGTGCAGGTACAGGGATGCCACACACATCCCCCCACTCCTGCTGTGCCCTGTCCACAGATGTGTCTGACACACCCACACTGAGAAACCAACACTGAGATATGTGACAAACTGCACTGACACTCCTTTAGTGCCACAGTTTTGAATCAACTCTAAATTTTGAACACAGCCACCTCAGAAAAACTATTCCAGCTTTCCCCCAACCACTGTGCACACTTAATTTAAATAAAGCAAATTTACACTGCCCCACCCAATTCTTTAAAACACAGTATGTATCCTGCATTTAATTTCTAGTCAATGATACAGAAAGGTTTCAGTGTATTTAAAATTCTGATTCTGCACCACTTGATGTGCACCTCCCTTGATTCTGCATCACCAAAATCCATGGGGACCCTGCCATCACTTGGAATGGTCTAGAAACAAGCACCAGGAAAGCAAAGAGCTCTGAAACAGGGCAGGATAAAGGAGTACTGCAAAATCCCAAGTTTGCTGACTTTTGAAAATCCCTGTACAGCAGCCTCAAAGGCATATACAGTATAGGTAGTGTTTTAACACAAGAATGTTCAGTGTGACATATCTGTGCAAGGAGCAGATGATGTGATCTGGGTATTTCCTAAGCAGATTGCAGCAGTTTGGCAGAAATGCTTCAAACACCTTTGTTTCAAAGGCACAGGGATAGCACTACTATATAATTATGCTTTGGTAGATGTAATGCTAATGTTTTACACACAAAATAAAAGTCAACACAAGCACCTGGCTTAGATATTAATTCAAACATTCAAAGCCATAATTTGCTGTTCAACCTTTCCAAAAACTCAGCAAGAACCTTTATTGCTTTTTCTCAGAGTCTCAACAATCTCTATTGTTTTCAAAGTTGTCAGCCACCAGTAGGACACCAAAAATTTTCATACCTAATAGATATTTATCTTCTCTGCTAGTTCTGATTTAATTATGTGGATAAACATACTTAAATACAGTTCTTATCTTTGCCTTATGGATATTTTAGGATAATACAGTTTAAAAATTAATTACCTGTAATCCTACAAAATAATCAGCTCTGTGTATGATGTTACTCCATGAGCTAAAATACTTAGTTGGCTAAAAAGTTATAGAAATTTACAGTGAAATTCAGTGGGATGTGATCACATTCTGCAGTAAGATGTTCTATATTCTTACAACAGGCACACAACTGGAATATAAAATGCAGCTGTTTTTAACAGAAAACTTCTGAATCTATTTTCATGCCTTAACTATTGGTGCTGCAGACTGGAGAAAGATTCCAGGGAAAAACACTCTTCCTTTGTTGGGGAGCAGAAGTATTGGTATCAAATATCATCCCATCTTCTTCATAGGTTTCTAAGAACTTTCTCACAGAGTATGGATTGCAGCCTGATGAGTTAAAAAACTGATAAGGAAAAAAAAGCCCTACACAGCTTAGGGACTTTTAAAATTAATTCAATTACTCTGTATGAACTGCACACTTATTTGCATCTCATTGTTATTTTCAATGTATTTTCCATTTCAGATTATTACAAAAGGATCTTTCTGAGTTCTGTTCTTGCCAGTATTTGAGTTCCTTCAATTCAGAGACTGCCAGACATGGAATTTCATATTACTTCTTGCTTGAATTTTTGCTCTGATAGATGTTATCTCAGTAAGAACACTTTGCCAACTTTGTCTCCCAGACAACTGAAGTCACATATTTTTAATGTTCCCTTTCCTTTACAGAATAAATACAAGTCTTAAAGTATATCAGAACTTTGCCAAAATTGGATAAGAAAGATTTCTATGTTTTAAAGTTTGCATTGAAAACTGTAGTTATTGAACAAACAAGGATTTTATAAATTTGTTTTCAAACCCAGAGCTACGTTCACAGTAAAAAATGAAAATTAAATAAAAATTAAATGGACTGAGCAATACACTGACTTCATTGATTTTCATTTTCCATGTTGTGGAATATGAGGAAAATAAAGCAGAAAATACAGATTATGAGAAGAATATTACCTTTTAAATATCTTTTTCGCTTTAGACAGCAAGTGGAATGCTGGGGAAAATATCTGCAATAGCCACATATTGGGAATAAGGTATTTTAATGTAAATTTTATGGACTTTTCAAGCTTCAGTACCATTAAAGCTTTTTCCTCCTTGTAACTTCAGTTTTGCCCCTCAGTTCATGTTGTTATTCTTAACCCAGTGTTTTAAACTACCACCATTACTCAAAAAACCCCAACAAACCAAACATGTTGATTTGTCAATTTTAATTCTCAGATTTCAATATGAATATCACTAATGTACCTAAAAATAAGACTTCTAGACAAAAATACTAGGAAGCTTTCAAGGGACACACAAGGATGTGGTCTAGATATTTATAAAGGCTAATTCAGAAATAGCTCCCCTCTGAACCCCCCCTGACAGAGCTCACATTCTCCCTCAGGAGATGCCTCACCTCTAAGGGATGAGAGGAGATCAGTCTGGATATAAACTATGTGAAAACTATTCTTGTATCAGACTGTCAGCATGACATCCAGGGAAGGCAATAAACTGCTGAAAATTGGACACAGGGAAAAAACCCCAACCATTCAAATTATCTCTAGAGATTTCAAGCAACGAAAGTTGCAGATGGTATATAAATCTGAATTCTAAGAAAATAACAGGGCTTATGGATTAAGAAAATTTTTTAACACCCAGATAAAATACCTGAAGAGTGTACATAAAGATCCTTTAAAGATACAGCTCAATTTCTCCAAAGTAACAGATCAGTCTTCTAAAAACCTCAGCTAAAAAACCAAGATTTTTATGTTCTTTATACTTGAGCCAAAGCCCATATCTCCAATGGTAACCCACACTGAAGCATTATGGAAAGAAGTATAAAGTGATTCATTCTGTAAAAAACCAATTTACAATATGAAAAACTGATAGTCATTTCTATTAGGTTAAGAATTATCTGAGTATTGCATCATAGGATAACAAGAAAATGTAATAAGCCTAGTTAAGCAGAAACATTGATGCTAATTAGAAACAGAATCTCCCAAAAATAAACTCTAACTTTAGTACTTCAGGCATCATCTAACCAGAAGGAAAATGTGAAATGCTATAAAATGATACAAAAAAAAAAAAAAAAAAAAAAAAAAGAAACTATCAGAGAGATTAAAAGTTCAGAAAACTACCATGAAATGAAAACCTACATTTAGTTATTTCACGGGTATATTAGGCTGATGAGAGGAAAATGCTGTTTATGGTTAACACAGCAAAGAGAAACACTTTTTTAAGCATTTATGAGTTTTCAGGACTCTGATTTTCACTTCAGAAGAGAAGCAATTACAACTGTCATTTATTACTTGCCTTATTTTTCTTAGCAAAGTGTGAAAAGGTCTGAAGAGCTCAGACATATCTTCTGGTTTATGGTCCAAGTTTAATGGTCCCTCGGAGTAGACAACAAGGCCACTGTAATTCAAACACATGCATGAACACACACAAATGAAAATTTTATTACACAGAGCAACCACTGAATAGCCAGAAAAGCAACTGTACATAAGCATTAGAACAACATTTAACTACATCTCGTTACCTTATTTTTGTCTTACTCACCCACAGCTAGAATTAGATGCTATTTAAAGTAACAGGAAAAAGATCCCTTCCACTCTGTTCCCCTTTCTTAAACATGGCAGAAAAAGCAATGGAAGCATAAAGGGAAGAACACAATTTACTTCATTGCTGCAGCTAAATTAAAAAAAAAAAACCAAAAAAACCAACTAAAACCACAAAGAAAACCCCACAAAGGAAATCTATTATCAAGTACATTGGGGGAGGTCCACTGATTTGACATATTGCAGATGGCTTTTCCTTTCCAGTCTATAATTTCCAGGTAAGGAAGCTGACTCCTGAGCTCCTAGTTTTCTACCTCCAAGACAAATATAACATGGTATTGATATATGGTAAAAAAAGGAAACAGAACATATTTTGAACAAACCATGCTTTTAAATCAACTCAGCACTTGTACAAATTTCCCTGGAAAGAGGTAAATTCACAATCCTGAGAGCTTGCAGGTATTTCACTGTAGGTATCCCAATAGCTCCTCCTGACCAAATCACCACTGCCCAAACCTGTTTGTGTATCATGGATTAAACAAAATCCACCTTCAGATCTGCTGTGCCACACCACAGTGGGTCTGAGAGGATTCCCAAAGGCACCACTCTGCTTAAAACCATTTAATCCTCTGCCCACTGCAAAAGCAATGTATGTTTCCCAAAGGCAACCCATTCTCACAGCTGAGATTACACCAGTTTTCTTTTTCCAAAGCCATTCTCCCCTTTCTGTCCAGTGTCAGTGCTCTGTTACCCAAGAAATTTCAAAGCATGTTTTTCTTTTCTTAAACTCAAATTCCATATTGCTCCAGAGAGCTATCCAGCACCCAAATCACCCAGAATAACACAAGTCAAAGTCTTTTGGTCGCCAGCCCCTTCCTAGCAAGCACCTGTGTGACCACCAAAGACACTCTGAAACACAGCAGCAAAGCTGATGTCACAATCTATATGAATTTCTCTGAAGTATTAAAAAAAAAAAAAGCCCAGAGGATTAAGGTTTTAAAGGCAGGAGCAGGGAAGAGGAGAGGAGAGCCAGAAAAAGTTGCTTTCTTTGCAAGTCACTTTTTTTTTTGTGGCTTAAGACAAATTATCTTGTTGCCAGGGATACATAATTTTATCTTTTTCTCTATGCTTGCCAAGCTCCAACAAGCAGGCAGCCACAAAGTGAAGCAGTTATTGCTGACTCATGTCTTATGTTCTGCATAAGCAAATGTTACTGCTTGGCTCAGGGAAAGCTCAAGGCTACTCTCCTCAAACTTCTACCTGATGCAAGTCACTGTTCCTTTGGCTTTCAGGCACTTTGCTTGCCACAGAATTGAACTCTTGGAAGAAATTTTTCAAAAAAAAAGTGGGCTAGAGCACTACAGAAAAAAAATATTATGAAATGGCTTCTGTACATGTGTAACATTTGAAAGAGCTCTGTAATACTTCATGACAGTCATTTAGTTCTTATCACTGGATAATTAGGAGCACTTAAACTTCCTCTCTTCTTCTCTATCCTTCTTTGTAATTTGGGATAGACATGATCTGTTTGCCAGAGAGCCCTGGTTTTCCAGTTAGTGCTGATGTGCTCTCCTTCACCGTGTCTTCCAGCAGCTTCAAACTGAGTTCTCACATTCCTGTTGCCTTCCAATAATCAGATTATTACTGTTATTATTTTTAGAATGACAGTTAGAGACAATATACCATTTAACAGGAAGAACAGGCCCCAGGGATTTCCTGAGGAGAAGTGTATTACACTCAGGATTTGAAGGTTTTTATTTCCCTCAATTATCCTACTTATATTAGCAAACTGTAAAACATCCACAATGGTAAAATATTAAAAATATGCTGGCTTTACTCCAGAGAAACTGCTGCCTTAGTAAACCATGAAGGCTCATTAGGAAAAATGCATCTGATTTGTTCAATATTGCAAAAACTGCATGAAGCAAAAACACTGTCAGTTTAGTTGAGTGGTCAATACAGGGCACAAATCAACACAAAAGTTACATATTAACACTTCCCTTCAAGAGAATTAAGCCTAACTCAACAGTTAGAATGCAGTTTGCCATGATAATTGCTTCTGAACCTAGAGTCATTGAGAAAAAAAACACAAAAAATTTAATTGAAAATTTGTAGTTTTCAAGACATGTATCCTTATGTCATCCTATTTTTGAGTGTCACAAAATATCTGCTTTCAAAAAATATTTCTGACAATATGACTGATATTCCTAATTTTTAAATTTTGCTGGAGGATGCCTGATCAATTGTTCCTGCCTGCTCTATTTAGAGATCTATCATCTTTTTTTTGTCTTGCTATTCTACATTAAACTGGTAATGATTTAGAACAAAACAATCCTCCTCTTTAATTTTTTTTAAAAAGTTAAAGCAAAATCAGGTGAAAGAGAGTCCATCAAAACTCTAAACACAGCTCTTCAAATCTTCAATAAACCTTTAAATGAGGCAGAGCAGAGAGTAGTTAAAAATGACTTACCATACAATGGCTAATCTTGGAATTGTAAACATTAAAGCTGGTTCATAGTCATCTATCATATCTTGAGTGAGGTATCCAAGCCTTAAGGCTCTAAGCAGAAGAATAAAGTTATTTAGTGAGACATCAAAGTCTTGAAGAACACATTTCACTAAGGAAAAGTTGGAAAAAATTGTTATAAGCCAAACCAAACTGATAGTATTTAACTCATGCACTGGTTTTGTACAATCTAAACCACTAAATATATAACTGATAGCTTAAGTATCTGCTTTAAAGAAAAATATAGTATAATACAAACATAAATGCAAGAAAAAAATCCCTTTAAGCATTTAAAGCTTTTATAGTCATTCAAAACACAATTCACTTGTATGAAATTTTCTCTATTTACTATTTCATGTCAAGCTTCAGCTTGATACTGAAAACCACTGGTGCTGACAATTTTTCAAATAAAAGAAACATTTTTAAAGTACTAGCAGAAGTACTTAGTTTCATTTACAAATACAAACTGCTGTAATTATCAAGGTCAATCTCCCCCTTAACTAACAAAAAACCTAAAAAACCACCCAAGAACAGCACAGTTCTACACTATAACTTACTGAAGTCTAAGGATTTAATATTTGGGGGAGACTTCATTGTCCTCAAATAACTTCTCAAATGTCTTAAGCCCCTTTTAAACTAAATCCTATTTTGCTTGGATTTTTTACTTTACTATATTTTCCAGGTTGCTTCACAGATTTTCAGATTTTACCATATGTTTCATAACATCCTCAAATTTCTTCTCTGACTTGTTCACATCAGTGTTTAAGATTGCAATGAAAACTGCCCACAAATCCTGCTTTTGGTCCTCAAAAGAATGGAAATAACTTTTTCTTATTCCTTACCAGCATTGTCTAGCCAGTACTGCTGGGGATGGACAGGACACAACCACAAAGCAAACCCTGGCTGGTGCCAAGAGTGGATGGACACACTGGTGTGTGGCCCATCCTCACTCCCTGTTCCTTCCTACAGCCCAGACAGATTTCCCAAAGCTACAAGTAAGAAACCATCTTTTCCCTCTTACTGGGCAAATACAAAATCCCAGAATTGTCAGGGTTGGAATGGACCTCCAGAGATCAGCCAGTCCAGGTGACACAGGAACACATCCTGTGTGTTTGGAATGTCTCCAGAGAGGGAGACTCCACAACCTCCATGGGCAACTGTTCTGCCACCTCAAAGCAGAGAAATTCTTCCCCATGCTGCTGTGAACTTCTCTTGTTGTAATTTATGGCTGTTACTCCTTGTCCTGTCCCTGGGCACCATGGAAGAGAGCCTGGTACCCTCCTCTTACACACACCTTGGAGATATTTGTGTGCATGGATCAGATCCTCTCAGTCTTGCCTCTCTAACAGGCCCAGCTCCCCCAGTCTCTCCTCAGACAGGTGCTCCACACCCCTCCTCATCTTTGTGGCCTCTGCTGGACATGTGTATGTGTGGTAGCTCTCTGACTGATGGAAGGTAACTCCTCCTACTCGTTGTGACCTTTTCTGAGTTGTAATCCTGTCCCCAAAATGCCTGAAACACCTCTTGGTGTCACATACAGACTGTGGCAGTGTGCTCTGCACTCCTCCATTCCTTGATGAAAGGACTGACCACACCAGACCCAGGGTCCTGCTTCCCAAGTTCCCCTGACATGACAGTGAAACCAACACTTATCCTAAGGGCCTCTTACAGTCAACTGCTATCTAATAATTCCACACAGAACATGATTCACTCATTTTCTTTTAAGAACAGTGCTGCACTGCTCAAAACCTCGCTTAGGCTGAGTATTTCACATGCTGCTCCCCTCTACTGCCCATCTGCAGGCTACTTAATCTGTCACAAGGGAGAAGAAAAAAAGCTGTTCAACACAGTATATTACAAATTCACACTTTTCTTGGCACTTGATACTTCTAGAAGAACTCATGGATTGCTGAATTGATTTCTTTCATCATTGTCCCTTCATACATATAGAGCCAAAGACCAGTCCTTTGAGATTTTCAAGAGCTTTTATGAGTTCTTTATGAAAATCACTGGAGGTTCACAGATTATTTGAATCATTTCCTCATGTATTCTTGAATGAAATATCATTAAGTCTTGATGCCTTGAACAGACTAAGCTTATTTAAATGCTGAGTCTTCATGTACACATCTGTGACTAGGCACACCAACAATACAGTTATTGTTGGATTAACTCTCGTGTTTTGTTTTGTATTTTTTTAATGTAGAAAACAAAAAACCACAGGTTTGTGCCTGTCAAGCATGCTTAATACCTTTGAATTTGGATACTTACTAGAAAAATAAAATACCTGGTGTTTTATGACAATTCTTCAATATTAATAGCTAATGTACTTCAATAAAAACCCAGACAAAGCAAACAAAAATTAAGATCTAATCCTTAACTTACCTCTCCACAGTTTCACAGAACAGTACAATAACCTCTTGCTGTACATAGTATTCTTTTGGAGACTTCACAGGTACCATGGCTGACACGTAACTACAAAAAATACAAATTAATGTTCCACTGTTTCACGTGCTTTAACAATAAACCAAACCTAGGAGAAATCTTAGAAACCTAAGATGATTTCCAGTACCAATTTGTATTTATTTCAACAGCACTCACTATGAAAACTCTACTGTGTAAGAATCTCTGAGAAACACAGCCAAATTACTTATTGAAGTGGAATTGAGGCAGCGGAAGTCAGCAGTAATTTAGAAATATTATAATGATATAGCACATTTATGATACAATGAAGTAATTATGATAGCACATTTAGCTATCAGAACCCTTTACTCTGTGGCACAGTGCCTTGGAAGGATCTTTACTGCCCCATCTTAAAGGCAGAATAGTTTACTCTGCATTTCCTCAATAAAAAAAAAAATCTGACTTAAACCAAACATTTTATCTATAATAATTTTATCTGAAATTAGATGAGTAAAATTCAGTTACCCAGATGACACAGTTAAAATTTGGCTTCATTTCTATGTGGAATTACTAGCAAAAGCACTAAGTCAATAAGGTAAGAAACACTGGTAGAAGTTTAGTGGTTTTCTGTCACTGTGTTACTTAATTGGTCATTTGTAAAATACAAGTAACACAGAAAGGGAAGAAGCTGTTTGCAAAACAATGGTGAAGAAAAATGCTGTACATAAAGAGTTGGTAGTGACAGACCAAAAACTGCACAGACACTGCCAAGAACCAGTTACTGATGTCACTGGTGTCTGCACTCAAACCCACAATTAAAAACATATTTTTAGACAACATTTTCAATTAAAGTGTTTTCAATGTACCACAATAATGATGCCTTTTCTAATCAGAAAAAAACCTGCTGACCTGAGTGAAAGAACACAAGAGAATAAAAACTTTGAGGAAGGGCAAGCAGTACTGTGGGACATGACAGTCTATAGGTTATTGCCAAGAAATATTAAAAGACTACCCAATTCTAAGAAACATGTTCTGCTAAGGGCAGCAGTGACTGTGTCATATTAGATCCATAGATAATCCTGCCCATTATCTTGTCTCTGGCCAGTGCCACAAACATCTACCACACAGGCAGGTAGCTGGCTACACTCTGAAGCACAGTGCAAGACTGGTCAATGTGACCCTTGAAGAAAAAAGCATCACCCCAAAAAGCAGTTATTGTTACTGAAGCTATAAACCTCTAAGTCATTTTTCCATCACAAGTTATCAAATCAGTGATTTCCTGTGGTTAATTATGGTTCATGTTAAAAGCACTTCCTCCATCAGAATTCAATTTGCCTTCTTCAATTCACTGGGTACATCTTGCTTGTACCACTAAACACAAGAGGACAAAACCTCTGTCTCTAGAATATTCATTATCATTCTTTTCTTTTTAAACATCTATTTGTTGTCTTTTCTCTGACAAAGAAAACATTAAGAGATTTATGGTTTCCTTTTGTGTCTTGGAAATTCTCCCTCAAATGCCATATGCCAGTATGCAAATGGGGGATTATAGTTTAGTTGGAGAGAGCAAATGTTGATTGCTAAAAAGCTATTTAGTTTTCATTATTGCTACACTGGAAGGAAAAATCTAACTATACACAAATTACTAAAGAATTCAAATACAATGATAAAAAATTTACATCATTTTTCTACTCAAAGAATATAGATCGAAAGAGTCAATTTCCAAAAACCAACAAGCCAAAAACCAGTTGCAGTAGCTAAGACATGCTCACAACACAATTACTTCATCTGTTTTACCTTAATTCAAACTCAGCAAAAAGGACATCAAAATGCTTGAGAGAATCTTTCATTTTTTCTGTGTAGAGGTTCAAATCCCTTAAGGCCTGGTCACGGATGATATTTCTGACTTCCTCCAGGCTTCGGGTCAGATCCTTGGCCAAGGGCCTCATGGCCATACTCTCAATTTCACGATTCATAATAATTGAACCAGCAGCCAAGCACTATGAAAGACATGAAAAGATAAAATATTAGTTTTTACAAAGTAAAAATACTTCTATACTCAAAAACAAAGCACAAGATGTGCTATTTAATAAGATGTGCTTTTGAACAAGGGCAGTAGTTAGCCCCAGTTGGCTGTGAATTATTAAACAAGTGAAAGATTAAGGCTGGTATGTCAAGAGTCAAAAGCTTTCACAGAAAAGGTTAGGGAGCAGCTCAGCCAGGGAGAGATGAGAAGAGGAAAAGGTTGAAGAACAAGAATGTCTTAGGGTGAGCACAGTGCTGACAGAAGAAGTAAAGTGATTCTCCCACCAGTTATGCAATAAGTATTAGCAGGATAGATCCTCTATGCACACACAGATTCCTTAGATAAAAGAGGTGGGAATCCAGCAAAACTACAGTCTATGGACTAGTTTGATTTGGATTTTTATTTTATTGTAAAATAAATCTGTTCCTTATAAAAATAACAAATTCTGCAACTGTGATATCTTTTTCAGCAAAACTGCTCACACTGGCTATCACACAAGGATCCAGTAAGGCCAGCATCCTGCTTCCCACAAAAATCATGATAATATACAAAAATCAGGTCACTGAGTGATTCTTCCCTTCCAGTGTCTGGAAAGCAACTATTTAAGACTCCTTGCCCCAGGCATTATACATGGACTCTCTCTGACCAGCTGACAAAGACATTAACAGTAGATTTTTACTGTAACACATCAATAAAACTTTTTTTAAAATCTTGCCACTAAACACAACTACTGGCTTTATTCTTTTATGGCTACATTTGGAAGACAATGAGCACCAATATAAATCACACCTGCTGCATTAATAGAAATACTTCTGCTAACTGAGAAAATACAAGGTTGTTCTCAAAAATCAGGGGTTTTTTTCCCCTTTTTTAAATCTCCATTTGCAGCTGTGTCACCTCCCTCTCCCAGGCATCCTGTGGATGGGAGCCACAGTATGAGGGACCTGCAATCCCAGAAGGGGTCCTTTCTCAGCAGTCTGATGCATTGATTTGAGGGCACTCAGAGAAGACCATGTTCTTGCTTCTTATCAGCCAAAGCAGTGTTCATGGGAAGGATGGATAGAGTAAGTGTTACCTGCTGAGAGGGATTCTCAGTCTGATAACTCAGTGATTGTACTGACAAGGACAGAAGTGTGTACTCATAAAGCTCACACAACCTTCCTGCTCCATGAATTTACAGGAGGACAGTGCCTACAGCAGTAGGAGTTGGCATTACATCATCACTGCATATGTTCCTTTCCCTGAAACCAACAGGTCTCTCCAGCCTGAGGGCTGCACAGTGAAAGTTGGACTTGGAAACAGGTTTAGCTTATATAACACAGCAGTGAATAGAACAAGACTTAGGACTGGATTACAAAGCACTGACATACCAAATTAATTTTGTAAATTCTATCTGAGACTTCTCTGACTCAGAAGAGCCTACAATTAACAACTGTCAAAGCAAGTTTCAGAAACAGAACATATGGAGGCATATTGGACTGAACAAGATGGGAAATCTTCATGGAGAACCTGCACTCAAAGAAGAAAGGAGAAACTGGTAGAGGAAAAAAAAAAGAATATTAACAGGAGGTCAAGGACTGCTTCAAATACAGGAGAGGCAACACTGAAAACAAGACCACAACATTCTGTTGTGTGGTGGGATGTCTGGACTAACCCCAGTCTCAACAAATTCATGGTGTCACCTTAAGTCACCTTCAGGCCAGTAAAGTGACAAGTTTATCACTAAAGATGCCATAATGATTTACTTTTTTTAGCCAAAGACATCAGTACTAATAAATAAATATCTTGCATATCACAGCCTTTTGTTCTGACACTTCAGGCTTCCTTTGGTTAAAATAACAGAAGCAATAACACTACAAAAATTCCTTGATCCTACAGTTTGCTCTAGAAGACAGGATTTGAGAGAAACCAAGAGAAGAAAAGTGGACTTCAGTATTCTGCAGAGGAACTATTGTATTCTTGGCATACACATGAAATAAGGCAGTTATGTGCAACAAATGACAGCCTGAGGTTGCATATTTAGGACGAGTTATAGCATAACATAACCATTAAAATAAAGTGACAGCAGACACTTCTATTTGTTGGAGATGAACTTTTGTCCTGATAAAACTCCCTAATACACTTTTATTTTTTATTTGTTTTTGTTATTTTTTATTATTTTGGGGTTTTTTTAAATTTGTTTCTAAGATCTTCAAAACACAAGATGGCTGATCAGGAAAAAAAAAAGATCACTCAGATGCTAACCCACAAAAGAATAGTTTTTAACTATAGAATACTGGCAACACACAATTATGAAAATAACCTGGTATGCTCTTATCCCAACCAAAACCCCATTTACAAGAACCCCATTTCTCTGAGCACCCCCAGAGCAAGTTCTCTTGTTTATTTTGCCCTGTAATTCATTTTTGTACCTCTTTCAGAAAAGTCTGAAAAGGTTCTTGTGGCTTTACACAACAAAAAAAGTGTCTATTAATCCCAAAGTACAGAAGTGTGACAGACCTACCTCTGCTCCAAACCAAAGCTGTCCTGCAAGGTTGTCATGGCGAATTTCCTCTGGAAACTTCACACAGAAGTCTCTGTTGGCCCGTTCATGTGGAATGCATTCATCCATGATTTGGTTTATGATGTTCAAAACATTATCCTGAAGCAAAACACAGGATACCATATATACTGTTTGCATAGAAAACATTTTTTTTCTTCTAAAATAGACTTTATTAGTGAGGTACCAACCAATTAAGATAGAAAATGCAGTGTTTAACTCTCATGGTCTTCATACATACAGTGAAAACAGAGGAGAATACACAGAAACAAGAGCAGCAAACTTCACTCTTTGTAGTTTTCCTAGAAACTGTTTCTCAGATTAGCTGCACTTAACTTTGACTACTTTAATGGGACTTCTGATGAGGAGGCAGGACAAAGAGCTCGTTACCCCCAGCTATCTGTACCTATCAGTAAATAAACTAGAAGTACAAGTGAATTATACTTATTCCATTTCCTCTCACCACCCCAACAATACACACCCCCCTTATTGCCACAAAGAACACCTGACAGGGAACCTTGCAGTTGTTAGAAATTGAGTTATGCTGGATCCATTTAAGCTCATCCTGGTAATCTAAAGCAGTTTACACACTTGAATCCCCATCACCAACCATCTCATCCCCCAGACACCAGGAGGATAAAGGGATACCACACAAATTAGAGCTTTAATAACTGCTCTGATCTACCTCTGCACCAGGACAATGATCAAAGACCTACAAGCAGTTTCTTGATATGCAGTAAATAATCTGTATTCATTTATTTGAAAAGATAATTTTCACATTCCCCTGCTGGGAACTGTACAGAATTTAATTAACATAATAAAGGTAGATTGGGAGCATGAAAAAGGCTGAGTGCTTTCATAAAGATGTTTTGTCTTCTGCTTCTTCCGCTCTTTACAGAATTCACATTCCATTTAAAGTATTTCTCAAACAAACACCACCACATCTGCCTGTACAAAATTGTTTAACAGACAGAATTGCCTTAAATCTACACTTCACTGTTTTATTTTCCCCTGCATATAAAAAACAATAGAAGACAGGAATTTTGAAGAAACCTGCCCCTTTAATATGTTCCCCATCAAAAAAGAAAAAACCCACTTTAGCTACAAAGAATAATCCACATTTTCTGCAATTTCTCCACAGACTGCTGCACCTGCTGTTGCACCAAAATAATCTTAACATTAAGGCTGTAATTACAGTTGTCTTCATCCAAAATAATGGAATAAATTAACGATCAGCAATATTTATTACACACTGGTATAAGGCACTTTATTTGTTAACAATTAAAACACTTTGACAATAGAGTGGTTTTTGCGAGGCTGTCACGAGATAATAAATTTCATTTCAATAAAGTTGTAAAAAAACAAACCAAAAACCCCACCTCATACAGTTAAAACACATGAGGAAGTGTAACCATCTTCTATAGATGTAAGACTGAAAATCAAATGCCCTGTAGCCCCTCCAGGGCATCAAAACACAGACCATGGTCAGCAGGTACGAGAAAAGACAAGAGAAGAAAACTAGAATCAGTGCCACAAAATACCTGATTTTAGAGATGAAATCTCCCCCCTCACTCTGCTGCGCCCGTTGTACTGCCAGGATCAGTGGGGCACCAGGATCCCTTAGAACCCAAAGGGATGCCCCTTGTAGGAACT
Organism: Agelaius tricolor; assembly: GCF_023055355.1. Taxonomy (NCBI): domain Eukaryota; kingdom Metazoa; phylum Chordata; class Aves; order Passeriformes; family Icteridae; genus Agelaius; species Agelaius tricolor. The sequence continues at coordinate 6,611,019 of NW_027269284.1, forward strand.
GATGGAAAAACCAACCTTAACAACTCCCTGGGGTCACTGCAAGGAGCACTGAAGTGCAAATGCTGGAGGAGAACAGAGCAGAGATGCCCAGACCCTGCTGCAGCAGCAGCAGCATCCTGAACCCCTGGCTGCAGAACACTCACCACCTCCCAGGACAACAGGGACTTAAGCAATCACATCCAAACTGGCATGACACTTTAGGGTCAGAAAAAACAGAATAATAGCAAGTTTCCTAGTCTCCTTCCACTTCTTAATTTATGGTATTGAGTATACTTCCCTCTCCAATATTTAGCTAAATCTACCTGGGAACTGAAGTATTTTGAAAGTAGGTCTCCTAAGAAAAACAACTCCTAAACTACCCAGCTCCCATCCAAAGTAACAGAGCAAAGACTGAAACTGAGGATAACAACATTTACATTGTAGAAAGGCATAAGTCACTCCTGAAGTGTTTCAAATCTGTTATTACTGATCTATTTTGAGACCAGGTGCTTTGCCTGTAGCTCTCACTTTATCACTAGTGCAATACAAGTTGGTCTTTATCATCAGGATGAAAAAGCCAGATTCCTGTTTTCAGAGAATTAATCGAAGTTTGTAAAGGCCTTTTTGCATTGGAGAGATATAGTGGTAAAAAGCAATCTTACCAGTTAAAATTTTACAAAGTTTCACAAAATGCAGAGAAATATTAAGGCAGGAAACTGAGAAGAACACTATTCAAATCTGGTTATATGAGACTGTAAGTAATCCAATTACATTTTATTTTAGGACATGATATTCCAATTTATTTTACTTGCCAACTGACTTTAATATGGGGAAATGCAATTTTTCTCTTACTCTTTTCCCCCTAAAATGCTACACAGAATAAGAGGAAAAGCCATATTAAAAAAACTTTCCTCCCTAAATTTTATTTTACTTCAGTGGATTATTTTTTAAATGCAATTTTATTTGACAGCAGCTACAAGACAGACTGAATTTCCCTTACATAACCACCTATATACATATTCAAAGTTCCTGATGTATCAAAGAAGATTTTACACAAATAGAATAAAGAAAGACTCACAGCTGGTAGGCAACTGTTCCATGGTTTTGTTCTGTTTTTCTAATCATTATACCTGTTTAAAAGCTCTAAGTTTCTGTCTAAATCATCTCAGGAGATAATTATTACAAGCATCGTGAAATTTTGTACCTTAATGCACTTAATTATTTCAACTAAAGGCAAGATGATGTAATGCAGATAATTCAACTTTTTACAATATACTAATGTTTAAGTATATAATTTGTTTCCCACTTAAAAGACACTTAATATTTTTCCTCATTTCTTCAACATTCCTATAATGTCTAGATGCTTCTGCTCCAGAGCACTCAAGATCTACCAACACATCTCCACATATGCCAAACTTTGAGTCAGGTATTCTTTTAAACATGTGCAGTACTACTAAGTTAAACTGCAGGTAATTAGAATTTTAATATACACTTCCAAATGGCCATAGATCACAATAGCTCCATCTCCAGTAGCAGTTGTCTGGATGCTTCACATGGGTTTTTCTGTTGGATTCTGGTTTTTCTGTCAGAGAGCTGAGTGAAAAAGCCAATTAAAAAGATGGGCATCTTTTCCTGCCTAGTCTAGCAGGGATACAGAAAGATCAGGAAAGAGCAGTTGATGGAACTTTGATATAAAATGTACAAATACAGAAAGATTTCTACAAGGTAAATTGCTTTTGCTGTTTCAAGATGTGCAATTTCCCAAATTCTCTGTTGTTCTACAGGGTTTATTTTATTGTCCTACAGAAGAAAAAAAAAAAACAAAACAAACCAACAATTCTCTATCACTTCCCTTCCCTCTTCCTCATTTTTCTTATGACACCCAGAGCAGAGTAACTTACATAAAAGATCTGGAATATTTGCTCCCATAATAATTTCAGATCTCAGATGCTTTAAAACTGGAAGGATGCCAGCCAATTTAGACAGACTATCCAAGGCATTGTAAGCAATTTAGTCTTTTCTTTAGAAGAGCTTCAAGAAACATTCAACTTATTTAATTACAGTATTCTGCTTTGTAAGCTAATAACAAATGGGTTTGGATACATGGTAGCACTGAAATTTTGATCCAACTTAAGCAACAGAAATCAATTAGTTGGAATTGAAGTAGTAAATCTTTCACTTGATCCATCTTTCTACATAAAAGCCTCCGGATTTTAATGCCTCCTTTGGTGGCTTTATCTGTTATCTTTTGGTTTATCTGCACGCTGGGATGTGCACAGTTTTGTTTCAGGTGCTCTGCTGAGGCTTTACAGCAGCACAGGCAGCCACTGCAGAGTTTCTGCTTTGGGATTTACTCCAAACTCCTCATTTCCTGGAAAACACAGCTCAGAGTTTCACATAACAGACAGCACTTAGATTTCATTTTGATAGGGAAGATAATGAGTGCTAGTGAGACAATGTACGTCGGTAGCCACAGTAGAGGACAAAAAGTTGGTTTATTTTTGGCCCATCAGTAATTAGCCATATATGAAATAATTAGAGCATAAAGCTAACATCAATTGCTGCATTAGCTTCCTGAATAGGTACCCCAAAAATGCCAAGAAATTAATCTTCCTCATACTATGAAACATATGTTTAGAGCAACAAAAGGCAAATTAATCTACCCTTTTGTACATGTCATTGATGAAATTTATAATGCTCTTCCACAATATTCAATTTAATATGACCTTTCTGAGGTCTTTTGCAAGACTTCTTCAAAGGAAGGTAACTTCCTGTGCTGTTCAGTACCTCTTTAACAGTCACGTTTTGAATTATCAGTAAAGTCCAACTAAGGCAATGTGGTCTATGACAATACCACCATGAGCTCAAGAGGTGATATTTAAGCCTCTTAATTTAAGAAAGTCCATGACATTTTTTGTTACCTTTTCTAGCTTGGTAAAAGTTCTAGAACTCCTTCAACATCACATTATGGCAATCAGAAGTCACTGATGAACAAAAATTAATGCCAAAAATAAAGGAAGATTTCATTGTAATTAAAGCAATAAGTGAATATTTAGGGGTTTATAGGCTACTTTAACAAAAGAATCCAGTACCAAGGTGGTGTCCTCTCTGAGGTAACAAACAGCTTCTCAATGTACACACAAAAGTCCTGGCTTCAGAACCCAGACAGTTATTTTACATAAGAGATCCAGAGTCTCTCTATGGTTTTCCCTCCAGTTCATCTTGCACAGATCCAAAGGCTGAGCTTTCAGACTCTTTTTGCCGCATCAGCTAATTGATTATTTCCTACTGGCAAGGTAGTACAATGGAATTGCTTGGCTTGGAAAAGACCTTTCAGATCCTCAAGTCCAACCACTAAGCCAGCACTGCCAAGTCCCCTGCTAAATCATGTGCCCAAGCACCACATGCACAAATCTTTTCATCACCTCCAGTGATGGTGACTCAGCCACTGCCCTGGGCAGCTTGTTCCAATGCTTGACAACCCTTTCCATGAAGGAAGTTTTCCTAATATCCCATCTAAACCTCCACTGGCACAACCTGGCCCATTTCCTCTTGCCTTTTCTATTGTTACTGAGGAGAGGAGCCTGAACCCCACCTGGCTACAACCTCAGGTAGTTGTAGAGAACAATAAGGTCTTCCCTGAGCCTCCTTTTCTCCAGGCTAAATATGCCCAGCTGCCTCAGCTACTCAAAAAACTTGTGCTTGGCCACAGCACTGCTGATCCAGGCCAGCTGCCATTGGCCTTCTTGGCCACCTGGGCACACCTGGCTCACGTTCAGCCACTCTCACCCAGCACCCCCAGGTCCTTTTCCACGGGGCCCTTTCCAGGCCCTCTGCCCCAGCCTGTGGCACTGCAGGGGTTGTTGTGACCCAGGGGCAGGACCCAGCACTTGGCCTTGTTGAACCTCAGAGCTCTGGTCCCACTGATCCAGCCTGTCCAGATCCCTCTGCTGAGCCTTCCTGCTACTGAAGAGATGAACTCTTCCACCCAACTTGGTGTCATCCAGAAACTGAGGGTGCAACTCATGAGACTCCACTTTCTAAAAGTAACAGAATTTTTCTATGTATGAACTTTAGAGAGCAGCTCCTAGTTTAACCCATCCCACTAGAGAGTAATACCAAAACTCACCATGAAAAGGAGGCACCTTGGATATCTAGCAATTTAAATTCTGTATTGCCCCAGCCTAGCAACAACAACTCTCAATAAATAAAGGAGGAATCCCCATTCACAGAGGGCAGAATGAAGGAGATATCATCATGAATTACTGCCATCTTCACTTTGCCTTCCCCTGCTGCAGTGAAAGCATCCTGCATCCCCAACATATTCATTGCTAAGTTGGCATGGATCCAGCTTTCTTCCCTATGGTTCTCTGCTGCAAATTAATTCCCTGACCTGCAGCACAGCATTTTCATTCCACTCTGTCCACAGTCTTTGATAAGAGGAGTTTCTCACAATGACCTACCTGATCCATGTGAGCAAGTGAGCAAACACATTGAAAAAACTTGTTAACGTGAGAAACTACAATTTAAGACTACAGTACTAAACATTATTAGAATCCTGTTTTCAAGGAAAAAATATTTAAATATTAATCACTCCCTACATGAGGTCAAATATGAAATGTAGAAAGAAAATAAAATTCCTGTTAGTTAATGGAGTTGTACTCATGGCCCAACTTACAGTCAAGCATTTTATATTTTATAGCCATTTGCTAATTATTCAGTAGTGACCAGAAGTTTCTCAAAAATTAAGAAAAGCTGTTAAAAGCCAACATTTAAAAAGACACATTTAATTATTTTATTTACTGATAATGAATGTTTAACTCTGCAAGTTTCTTTTTCACTCAACTACAATATCCCACTGATCACCTGACTTGACTGGGGGAAAAAAGGCAAATTTAACATCTGTGAACCAAACCCAACAGACAAAAAACCCAACTCTTCTGATACTTATAAGTTACTTAGTGTATTTAGAACAACCACACTCAAGTTCATTTGCAGTGAAGGATGGTGAACACATATGAAAGGGTTGACATATGAAAACATATGAAAGTCTGCCTGCTTGCAAAATAAATGTTAAGAGCTCTCACTCAATGGCAAACCCAAGTAGGAAGCAGGTACCTGACACCAACTGTTTGAAGATGTCAGGCAGCACAGAGAAGACATCTGCTAGAGCAATGCAACTCACACAAGTCATCACTACTAGGAGTAATGAAATGACAAATGTTGCCATCAGTTACAAAACAACTGAACTGGAAACGAAACTCTGAAGGAAAACCACTCAAATTAACAAGCTCTATGATGACAGGAAAAAAAATAAAGTAGATATGTGTATGGTCTCAGATTTAAGCTAAATCTTGACATCATCACTTTAAAATGGCTGTTCTCAGTTTTTCTTTCTTTTTCTAGAAAATAATTTTCTCCAAATAAGTCTTAGCTCAATCTCATGTCAAACTGCCTATTCATGGCACAAATTTCTGACTTTGCTGCAGAAATTCTCTTAAATACAAGCCTTATGAGAACTTTGCTCTAGAGTCCACCAGCTCTGTTCCAGTTTAAAAAAAAGCAACAGATACAATTCGGAAAACAATAATGACTCCCTCCTCACCACAGATCAATGAGGAACACCCAATGGGTTGGACAGAGTCAGCTTTTGGCTCTTCTTCTCTCTCTTGTTAAAAGGTATCTTGGTCTGCTTCAGTTTCTAAACTTTGTGAACATGAAGGTTTCTTTCCATCAAGTTCCTCCCTTGATGTCAGTAATTACCCTGCTGTGTCCTTCACTGACCTCTCCTAACATAACTAAAATAATGTCTCCAGGATTACAAATTAGACAGGCAAGAAAGACCTGGCCATTACTTCAGCTAAAAGTATTCCTGGCTCAATCCACACTGTTTAACCTCTGTATCAATTAACAAAATAACATCAGGAATAGATTCTTGCCAACTTCTAACCAATCATTAGGTTTCAGAACCCAGCAGGGAGTTCCTTTCACTTTCGGCTAATTTGTCTCCTTTAATGAGATCCATTTCCACCTAATTCTACAAGAAAACGTTCTTCAATGGACAGATGCAATCAAACAGGAAAACATCCCACCTCTGAACTGTCTCACTGTTCACAGTGATTATGGCACATACTCCCAGTTTGCTCCTGTCAAGGATGTTAATGATAATTAGTATTTCATAGATAACTCACTGCCAATCCATTACAGCACTGCCCTCTGAGTTCTGTAGCAGCTCTTCACAGGTACCCTGTCCATCAAGGGATGCTCCTTGATGCTGACTTCCTTTGTAAAAACTGCTTCTCTTCAGCATGGATCCAATTCCAATAAAGCATAGAATGAAAGAGCATACATTTCCCCCCTAGAGATTCCTTATTCTCGTACCACTTAAACTTATCAGATGGCAGGAGACACCTTCAGATAAGGTTTTTTTACTCCTGAAACACAAAGCCGCTTTTCATCACAGACTGGCGTCAGGCCATTTTGCAGTGTCAGCCTTTGGCAGCCAGGCCAGCTGGAGACAGCCCCCTCTCTCCCCATCCCACCCACCCTGCAGTCCCTGGCCCCATGTCCCACCAGCACTCAGTGCTCTTGTGTTGGGGACATTTGGGAAGGGTTTCAGTGCACAGAGCCAGAGTGACCCACATCATTTCACTGCTCAAGTTCACAGACAGACTCCACAAATACGTGCATCAGTACAGCTGAACAAGTGTTTGCAATGTAAAGCTGACCCCAGCTTATTTAAACTAGCCTTGGATAAGGATCTAAAACTTCAAAGCTCTCTCAAAGCTGTGCTTTGAGGGGTGCCATGCATAAGTGTGGGAATAGGAACAAGAAGAGTGTAAATTTTTAAACTGATGCTGCCAATGGACCATGGAATAATGCCTAAGGAACTGTGTGTGATAACTCAGAAATACACATTGGAACAGGGTTATTTTTTATATAAAATCAAAGTTAATTTCTCTTTTTGCCCATGCTCAACTACATAGCCAAGCAATAAAGTTAAGATATTTACTGAAACTAAAATGTTTATAACATTTCAACCAAGTGCCCAAGGGCTTGCTTGAATCAAAGACTGGGCAGGTCACATGCAGAGCTGCTAAAGCTATCACAGACCTCTGACCAAAACCACTCACATTTACAGAAATATTTCCTTCTGAAACCACTCTATGCCCTTGCATTAATACAGTTATAAAGCTCACTCGTAACCCACAGCACTGGTAAATTTAAAAGCCTTTACCTGCTAGGAAAGAAAGAACACATTTAGCATTAAAAATAATGAAAAATCTGATTTCACTGAGTGCAGAATTAATTGGGTTATGCTGAAGTTGTGCAGCTGCAGACAAAAGACAAAGAAAGGCCAATTGTGAAATTACACCACAAATACAGAGTTATATCCAACAACACTTCAACTGAAAACCAAGGAACCCAAACCTTTAGAGACTTTCATTCTAAGAGTGTTCAAGCTTCAAATAGTTTCTACAGTCTGTGTATTTTAAATGAGTGATTTAAAGTTCTCCTAAAAATTTACATCAAGATAATGCTGCTTTCCTGGTTGAGGAATCCCCTCAATTTTCTTTTCTCAATTATAAATTATGATATTTGCATTTCAGAATAAGCCAGACAACCACAAATGTTTTAATTAGTTCTACTGAGAAAACTCATCACATTCCAGCTACAGGGTTAAAAGATTTTACAGTCAAATTTGCAAAATCCCTATGGAGGAATATTGTACAAATAATAAACAAGGCTGGCACTGAGGCCAGAGGTTTGTACAAATGTATGAAAATGAAAAATAATTTCTCATACCAGTTATCAGGTAAGTCAAAAGTAAACATGACTCTGAAAGCCTGCTAGATTCCATCTCTGATTATTTGCGTCTGCATCAGACCCAACCAGAAAAAAGCAAACAAAAACCACACCAAAAATGACTTTTCACAGCATCAGAACAATTCCAAAGCAAAAATTACCAGAGCTTACATCACAAAGGCAGTTTAGCTCAGAGCCTCAGTTGCACAAATCAATTGAACAAGCTTTGCAGCCTCGAGAGGATCATCATTTATCACCTCTACATGAACTATTACTCTGTTTGGTTATGAGCCCTGTGTATGTGGAATAGCAACAACCTCAGCAGCGGTTACAGACACTGCAGGGCACGGGAGAAACCAAATAACACAAATATCTGCTGCTTGGTATTTGTGTAAGTCATCTTCGGGCACAGAAACCTTGAGACCTCTAGAGAACTGAAAATGTATTCTCAGGGCAAACCTAAGAATTTGTATTGTGTACATCATAAGTTAGTATCAAGAGCACTACATTTTCTGAATTAAATGCTGAGCTTTCCTCAGAACTATGGAACAAGGAGCAGTAAAAACATGTAAGAAGTATTTAGCTTTATCTCTTCACCAGGTGAAGAACCATGTACTTGGGGTAATGCTGCTGCTGCTTACCTCAACACCACTTTGACAAGTGTTGAAAAAATAGCACTACTCTAAAAAACGGAAATCCAGCAGGAGAGAGTAGGTGGTATAAGCAAAAAAAGGTAAACTTCCTTAATCAAGAGCACATTTTCTGCATAACTAATTTTATACAAGTATAGATTTGCCAAAGCCTTGAAAATGGGAAGTTTTTATGAGTGCAAGCAGTGCATAAGCCTGCGGGAACAAAGTCCACTACCTGAAGCCTGCTCTCCAACAGCAAATCCATCCTTACCACAAGCTGTTTTCATATCAATCATTCCAAACTTTTTCAAAGCAACACAAGCTTGCTAATACATGTAATACTTTCAAAAATAAATCATTTTTTAAATTATTGTCTTAAAGTCTGCATTATTTTTCACCAAGAAGACTGTGCAGCAATGAGTTAACGCAAATTCTTCCAAAAGCATAAGCTGGAGGCAGAAGACAACCAGTGCATCTTTACTCCAAAAGGAACTTGGGGTTATGAGTGAACTATTTAAGCTCATTCTCTCTGGCTAATTGTAAAGTTAAAATGACTGAACAAGCCACCCTAATGGCTAACAATTTATTTTCTTCCCATCACCTTAAATTCCAGCCATTCAATTAGTAGTTTATTGTTAAATTATACAGTAATAGTAATGAAAGGGCAGTCTGAAATTATCTGTTCTTTCAAATGCCAAAACATTTTGCAATCCCTCCTTCCAACAGGTAGAAGCCCTTGTTGTGTCCAATATTTAACATACATAGATATATATTTAACACATTAACACCTAAGGGCTTTCATCTCAAGTTGCAGCAGGAGGATCCAGCAGAAGGCCCTCGAAGCCTTGGCCCAGTGCCAGAGATTTGGCACCAGTGGCAAGAGCAGCACCTGTGGGATGAGTTCTGTGGCTGGAGTGCCCTGCTGGAGGGGTGCAGGCTCTCCAGGAGCAGAGGGCAGGGCAGGTGGGGCATGGCAGGGGCATGGCATTGTGTGTAATGCAGGGCTGGAATGCACAGAGCCTGCAGCTGGCAATGGCACAGGGAGAACCTCTGGGGAAGGACTAAGGGACAAACAAGTTAATTTGGGATGCTGTCCCAGAAGGAGGAAAGTGAGGGGAGACCTCAGTGCAGTTACAACTTCCTCAGAGGGGAGGGGAGGGGCAGACACTGATCCCTGCTCTGTGGGGACAGTGACAGAAATGAGGGAATGGCCTGAAGCTGTGTCAGGGGAGCTTTAGGTTGGATATTAGGGAAAGGTTCTGCCCCCAGAGGGTGGCTGGGCACTGAGCAGGCTCCCCAGGGCAGTGGTCACAGCACCAGCCTGGCAGAGCTCAGGGGTGTTTGGACAATGCTCTCATGCACATGATGTCACTCCTGGGGACGGGGCTGAATGGGACCAGGAATTGATGATCCTTGTGGGTTCCTTCCAACTCAGGACGTTCCATTCAAGGATTTTGTTAAATGAAAACTTACTTATAACAACCTGACATATGAGAAAACCAAACTGCAGACTATTCCACCAAATATTCTTCATAATAATCCATTATTATGAAATGAATTATTTCTTATTAAAAAACAGGCTTTAACTTTCAAGTATGTTAAGGTCACAATGAAAATTAAATTCCACTGCTAAGAACTGACTTGAAAAAATTACTAACCTGCCTTCTTGTATTTCTTATCATACTTCCCCAGCATTAAAGGAAAAAATAAATAAAGGAAAGGGATTTTTCTATATGATTAAGTGAAAAGGCTTCTAGCACAAGAAACAGACTTAATCCCCGAGTACAGAAACATCACAAAATAAATAATTTGCACGTATTGTTAATCTTGCTAACGTGGGGCTACCATATCCATATGGAGAAAAGAAGGAAAATTGCAGCATATTTAAGTCATGAGACTACATAAACAATTCAGACTACATAAACAATTCAGTGGCTGATACTAGAATCTATCCTTCTTTGCAACAGTAAAAAAAATAATTAAAATTTAGCCAATCACACTATAGCAGAGCTGACAGCAATCCTCTGATGGCACTGCTGAAGAGTGTGGCAGAACTGTAAAGCCCCTGACAGTCAGACACATCACATTACATTAATTCCTACATAACTGGGTCTGGTACAGTATCTTACTTCACAAGGGCTGAGAAAAGTCAGCCTTAAAATGACCTGGCTCCATTGTCCTCATTTAGCCTTCAAACACTCTGGGAATGGTGTCTCAGGCCCCTGCCAATACTCATTCAAGGTACCAATGTGCCAATTGTTAGCAATATAAAAACTATGATCAAGGGCAAATAATCATACATTAAGAAGTGAAAAATAATTTTCTCTTTTGAAGCTGAGTGTTGGAAGACTCCAATACCTCTGAAATTAAGAACCTTCTATAGCTGGGTTCTTTTTCAGAAAGAAGACAATGTATTTTTAAATTTGAGTAAAACTTGTGACCAAAAGAAGAAACTGTTCTAATTGAAGTACAGATAAAATATTAATTTTGCTCCCCTGTTAGCACCTCATGTTTTATATGGATGACTACCTCATCCACCAAAGGCAGTGGTTTTCCACAGGAGTTTGCATGCAATGATTGTGGTCATCATGAGCAGATGGTACAGCACAACCTTGCATCACAGCTCTTCAGCAACAACCTATGGCTACCCCAGCATGCACCATTTAACATAATATAATCACATCCCTTTTCACTGATAAAAAATTAATAGTGTTTTGTACACAAAGATAAGTTCTCTTTTCATTATTTAGCAACTTGTCAATCCAGATTGAGTTTCACCCTTGTGCATTATTGATTACCACCTGTGTTGTCATTTCATGCTACATCAACTTTTGTTTATTTTTAAATATATATAATAAGAAAACTCAAATGTCACACACTGAAGAGCCTTTCCATTTCCCACTACAGAGAAATCAATGCATGCTCTGTGACAATTCGCTCAGCTCAGTCATGTTTCTCTTCCACTCTGCAAATGTTACTAAGCAATTTGCAAACCCTGCAACAGCTTCACAGTTCTGTGTGATGGTGTTATGTTGGAAGTTTTGTTTGTTTGCAGTTAGATTTTTGCTGGTCTGTTGTTTTCATTTGTTTGGTTTTGTTTTGGTTGTTTGTGGTTTTTTGATTTGTTTGGGTTTTTTGTGTTCCTGTTGTTGGGGTCTTGTGGGGTTTTCTTAATTAAATAAAAAACCAATCCAGTAATCTGCCCACATACATGGTGGAAGCTGCTGTGAAGGACAGCTGGATGCTATCCCTCCATCAGGCTGAAATTGGTAACCACCTCCTAAAGTGACCCATTATCAAACACAATCACTTTGGTCAGACACAACACAGTGTCAGACAAAGAGCTTCCCCACTTCTAGACTTGTTTTATCCATCCATCTCCCTCTTCAGAAAGCAAATAACATTCCTAAGCTTTTAAGATACAAAAAAAAAAAAAAAAAAACACATTTCAAAGATAAAGAGCATATAATTTCTTTTTGTGTTAAAGTTTTGATTCAACAAGGCCAAGAGCAAGGTCCCTCCCCATGTTGGGGAAATCTAGTGAAAGGTGTCCCCACCCATGGCAGGGGGTTGGAGCTGGGTGATATTTAAGGTTTCTTCCAACCCAAACTATCCTATGAGTGTGATTTTAGCATGTGATAAAGCAGATTCCCCAAGCATGCTCCCAGCAGCACTGTTCCTTTACTCCTTGTTTGCCATATTCAATTTATATCATCTTTATATCAATTTATATCATCCATACCCAAAAATAAGCTCCTTCAGCCTGGAACACATACTCCTTTATGGTGAGGACAAAGCTTTGTTTCCACTGACACTTGTATGTCAACTTATTTCATAGTGATGCTTTCAGTTGTTAAATTGAGCTTGAAGAAATATGGAGATAAGTGTGGTTGAAACACAGCATTTTTGACAAAATTCGCCACATATTTTGTATTGCTACAGAAACTGAGACAGACAAGTGATAAAACACAACACTGAAACGTGATTAGCTCTCTCTGAGGGCTCCAACTCCTCAGCAACATTTACTTAGGCTACAGAGGCTAACAAAGTTCAGGTTGACAGGTGCCTCCTTCTCAGCAGTGTATGAGCAGTGACCCATACAGGAGGCAGTCCACCTAAAGACTGCATTTTAAAGCCTCATGTTACAGCAAACTGGAACTGCTAGAGCTGAATTGGAAACACTGGGCTGCCAGTTGCAGTAATTCAGGAGGTGCTTCCCAAGAAGGCAAACAGCAGGAAAGGAGTGAAGAACCAGGGTAATGTACTGCCAGTCAATGCAGTGTCCATCACTCCTAGCAGTGAGCCAGAAACAGTCATGTCTCACAAATATTCTCAATTCCCCATTTTACTGAGCTGTGGAACAGTGCAAAAGGACAGCACAGCCAGGAGAGTCTATGGCTTGCTCCAGGTCAGTGCCCTGATGGGGCAAATTCCTCCCTTGTGCACTTCAGCAGATCAAGAGACACTGCTGAGACACAATCTGCAGGAATAATGCTGATAAAACCATGCTGGAGCTGACTCATGTGCTATTCTGAGACCTCACTAATGTACACAGAGAAATAATTCTCAGTGCACTGAAACAGCAAGCAAGAACTATGATCCTAAAAACATTCTCACCTGTTATGCACAGGTTTGTTACTGGTGAAATCCTAACAAATCTCTGCTTTAGAAACAAAGGGGTTTTTTACTCTTTACTCTAAAACAAAACAAATGAACTTTTGTGATGTTTAACAATAAACCCAACTCCATTTAAATAGCCAACAAATTGGTTTAAACCAGTTTACCAAGTCAACTAACAAAATATTAATCAATGTGAAAACAGCAACGATCAAAGCAAATTAATTTAGAGAATGATAGTGAATGCATGAGTGAATAATTCAAAAGTGTACATGAGTTACCATCACTTCTTGTAAAATTCAATACTGTGGGATGTTGTGAAAAGCATAGGAAAGGACACCTTGTTATACCACTGATATAAAAATGCTGCAATGATTTGTGTTGCAGGGAAAAAACCTCAGATGAACAAGCACTGCATATTACTGAAGACTCACTAATGCAGAGATGTTTTTCTTAAGGAAAAAAGAGTTTTCCCTCTAGAACCATCAATCGAGTTCAATAATCCAAAGTTTTACATTCTACCTACCTTTTGGTTTATTTAAGAAAAACTTAAACAGCTTTTCATCATGCATCTCAGCACACTTTAGGTATTGTCAATCTTAACAGAAAGCAGTAGAGAAGTGTTTTATTCTGTTGAATAGGTATTAATCACACAATAAATGCAAGATACTATATTGATAGATATGTTATGATTTCACAATATTTTACCACTGACAAACAGCAAAGCAAAATGAGGGATGGCGTTTTTATAATAGGCTACCATAACTGGAAAACAGTGTTACATCACATTATTGTGAAAATGAAGAGTTTTGAAAACCATTCTCTTACTCATCCTACCACTCTTACTCATGGATTATGCTACTCAGCATCCTGCTGTACAGTCAACCCACAGCATTTGAAAACCAAGCTGCAAGATGTTCAGAAACTTTGAAAAGTTAGTTTACTGTAAAAAAAGTGTGATTCTTATCAGCAGACAGTATTCTGACAAAGCAGAAGACAACAGTCAGAGTTGCAGTTCTTTACTAAGGAAGCATCAACAGGCTTGAAGACTGCAGTTCTCTGCACATCCACAATGCACCATACCTTCAACTTGCCTTGACTAATTCTGCCAGTTTTGTTAAGATAGAAAACTTAAAGTAGGTCCACTATGAAGTGTCTCCTTTAGGCAGAGACCTTCTGGTTTGTCTGAGTCTGTTCACACACTACAGAAAACTTCAAGATCTTTGACAAAACTATCAGAAGTTCAAAGCAGACACAAAGATTTAAATCTTGGCTCTTCAGATATGGTTAAGAGCCAGCATCACACCCAACCTCTCTCCAAGAAGAATCACAGTTTGCAAGACTTGTTAGCATTTAAAAAAAAATCACACTAATTTAAAGGCATTTCCTCTCTCTAATTGATAAAAATAAAATTCAAAACCATCATTTGTTAATCAGGCAGACACTATCAGTGAATGATATGAAAATAAGCAACCCAGGAACAATGAATTAATTTTAAAAACAGATGTCAAGATACGACACAGAATTTTAGAAATTCTTGTCCCTTAAAAACACTAAAATCTGATAGAAATGCTATGCCTCTAAATTTCATGGAGATAAAAATTGGGAGTAATCTGGAGATCTTAAAACTACTGTTTCCATGGAAAAGCTAGCACAAAATAGAAAAAAAATCATGCAAAGATTGGGAGTCTGGTAAACTATGCTCTGTGGTCACAAAATACTTTTCAAAAGCATTGCTTGAAGAGTCAGAAAGTGCACATTTCTAAAAAAAAGGTCTCAGAATTGCATGACAGTTTTTGCAGACACCAGAGGCAATGCACAATGCAGCTGTTACCCTCCTTTTACAGACACAGCCTTCCACCACAGTTCTGAGCCCAGGGCTGGCTGTTGGTTCTCCATCATTCTCAAACCCCACCACACCTTAGGCTAAAACCAATTTTTCCTCCTACTGTGTGATATTTGATCAGTAAATACCTACATTTTGAGTCCTTATTAAAATACTGTTCCTTCTTTCATTTAGAAATTAGAGGACAAATTATTAAAAGAAACCAAAAACCACTGCATTTACACAAAGTACTACAAAATAATGTAAGACCTAATTAAGCAAAGCCATTTTTGACATGACATTTGACAGGGATCTGACCTATTCTACAAAACTTTTAAAACAACAAATTACAAAAATAGCTACATAAAAAAACCCCTCCATCTTTTCTTTTAGTTCTAGCAACAGATTGTTTTAGTAACAGCAATCTGTTTGGCAAATGGAATTACCAGACATCAGAAGATAATAAGAGTCACAAGGTAGTGAGTCATTACAGAACAAGCCAAGCAAACTGACCAAGGAGCAGTCAGAGTCTGCATTTCCTGCACTCCTACAGGTGAAACATTCAGAGAAGCTTTTTTTTTTTAATAGAACAGCTCTTCAGGTCTGCCTATACTACAGGAAACACATCAGCAAGCCTGTGTGCCTGCAGGGAAACAGGGAATAAATTGTCACTGCCAAGGATAAAACCACCAAGGAGATTTATCTTGCACAATGATAGTGCTAACCCACCCTTAATATCAGAAAACCTTTCCTGCCAGTCTGGAAAGAATTTGAGTAGAAAGTTTGTGGAGCATCCACTACTAGTGGTTTTATAGAAGTCAGATAAATATTTGTGAAGTGTGGCTTGGGTACAGCTGATCTGAAATACAGAAGACTGAAGTCTTCCCCTGAAAGCAACTTTCACATCTATTTTTTTTCACTCCAAGTCACAGCATTTTTAATTGTTAATAAACTTACAGCTTCCAGTTTGGCAATCCCTTAAACTCACCTTTTTCTGTAGGAACAATATAGTGAAATTGTGAAGATATTGAAAGTCAACAGAAGTACAAAAATTGTTTCTGACAGAACAACACATTCACTGTCTACTCTTTCTCTGTAAGAACACTTCAAAAAGCTGCAATTTGGGAAATTTAGTTTTCTTGCAAGCAAACATAGAGCACTTGACTGTTTTTCTTTTCAACAGACTCAGCCAACCTAATGTGAACGCTTCCTACACTGATCAGGGCACTTTTCTTGAAACTCATTGTAACATGATTAGTGATGAAATTTTTCCACATAAAAAAAATGAAGTTTAGTACATTTTATTAGGAGTAACAGGAAGAAATTTTAGCAAGGGTGAATCAAAATACATTCTTTACACTTAACTGCATCATATTTTACTTGCTGGAGATGTAAATGTATATTTATTACTATGGTCCTTCCACTAAAAATTGTCCTGAGGTGACAGCAAACATTTACTTTTCATACAGAAATCCTCATACCACCTGAGCATCAGGTATTTTAGACTTGAACCTACTCCAGCTTAAATTGTATTTCTTGGTTGTGACTGGGAGAGTAAATATCAAAGCATTCATGTAAATATGAAGGGTACAAAAATGTAGATTCTTTCTACCTCTAAAAATTTGAATTACCTAAACACCACATAAACCTCTGAATGCAATTCATTTACTAATGAAAAACTCTGAGACTGATGAGGCATGAAAGCTGTGCAGTTACAAATGACATGCCTATTTTTTGCTGCTTGAAATTTTGAAACATTTCTCATGCCCTGTAAGCTCTGTATGCTTATTTTATAGAAAGGAAACAAAATTGATAATGTGTATTCTTATTCAGGGAAAGCATCAGCACTCTTAAATGAGATGTAGGAAATTTAATCTATGGATAATATTTTCAAGAATATACCCTTGAAATAATGAAAGACATGTATCTAACAAAGGTCCATTTTAAAAAGCTCTGA
This sequence comes from Agelaius tricolor, assembly GCF_023055355.1. Taxonomy (NCBI): domain Eukaryota; kingdom Metazoa; phylum Chordata; class Aves; order Passeriformes; family Icteridae; genus Agelaius; species Agelaius tricolor. Next base: position 6,627,835 of record NW_027269284.1, read on the forward strand.
TGATAAAAACTAACTAATACCAAAAAATTAATGGAATACATTAAATGCACATAAAAATCCCAGTGAAATCAGGAAGTTGCCACTTTGATTACCTGACAGGAACGAAACTGGTTGACCAGCAGGGTACATCTCTGTGGGTCCTTTCTTCCATCCAAACTGTCCAGTTCAGCTGCCACTTGATTTAGTTCCTCATCAGCATAGTAGAACTGAGCAAGGAGCTGAGGGTCTGTTCTCTGCATTGGAGACATGGACAATATTACATTACTATTGCAAAAAAACCCAAACCAATCCCAAAAACTAAAACAACTTCAGCTAGTTGTATTTACTGTGATTTTTTGAACATATAAGCCAGATAAGCAGTATAGCAGCATGGAAAATAATGATATTGAGATTATTTACACACACACACAAATTTTTTCTACTTTGAAGAAAAAAAAACTTTCAAAACACATCTCACATAATAAATCTGAGACATTACTCAGCTACCATTATCTCCAAAACCCCCCTGGCATTCTCACTTCTTGTGGCATGATTATCTGGAGGAGCCAACAAGTGAATCAGAAGGTTTGTTTATTAAACAAAGGCAGACTTCAGCTCTAGGCAGAACAGGACAAAGTTGCTCTCCAAGTTAAAACAAACAAATTATAGTTCCCAAACCTATCAAGCAATGGAATAATCTATCAGGCACCATGGTAACCTTTGCAGCATGGTCTGGTCAGAATCCTCCCTTTGAGCATCACAAGAATGAAGCCACAGGTAAGAAAGGTACTGAATCTGCCAGGGCCAAACAGATGCAAACACTTTGTAACACTAATAACAATATCACTAAACAAGGCATTACAGAGAGAAAATTATGTCACAAGCCTTTCAGGTGGCAAACAACAGAATCATCACAATGGATTTCTGGCCACATGAAAACAAAGTAACTATAATAATAAAGACCAAACAAATAAAGGAATGCCTCCTCAAAAGCACTGAGAAATACTAATAGTAAAGGTTTACACCATAAAAGGATTTTTTTGAACATTAACAGCTAGGAGTTCTGGTTCCAACATCTTAATTGTAAGCTGTCAAAAATCTACACTCTTGAATAATGTCTTCACTATAGGCCTGCTATAAAGGTGCCCAGGGAGAAGAATAAAGCTTGTGATATATGGTCAGGGAAACAAACAAAATTCAAAATGAATGATAATAAAAGGGAGAGCATGTAATTACTCTATTACTAAATTTTACATTGTTTAGTTCTAAATTTCTGTATTTATAGTCAAGCTTAGTAAAGCATTTCTTTAAGCATTCTCTACTCGATGATTTTATTATTTCTGATTTTTACCTTTTCCTTCAGCATTTATCCACAACCATTAAAACCCTCTAGACAATAAACAAAGATGCAGGAGTCTGTGTATGAAATTGTGACAAAGCATGACTGCTGATTTTTAAGCATCTAAATTGCATTGCAGAAGCAAAATAAGGCAATTTATTAAGACTGGTCTCAAGCAAAACAAGTATGCCTGAGACACAGCTCCCACGTGGCTGATTTTTTCAACTGGAGGAACAGAAGTTTTAATTGAGTTCTCTCAACTGTGTTATGTTTGGTGTGGATTAGTAGTGTGATCTTTGATTAATTGTGTCAATCATTTGTGGTCCCTGGCAAGATGAAACTGCATGAAACTCTAAACCTCTTCACAGGGGGCCACTTAAAGTGAATAAAACAAAAGTTTACTAATTCAATTTACTGCACTAAAAGTAACAGAAAATTAGGGATAGTGCCATGTTCAATGCCAATTTTTATTTTCAGTTTATGCAAAATATGGTTCAAATAATTTAATCCAAATTCCTTACTATGCTTTGGAAGAATAAGAATTAATAATTCCCATCCTTGGCTACTAAAATTAATAGAAAGATTTAATTTGAAAACATCTCATGGAGAACCTACCACTTCCCCTGGTAGTTTGTTTCAGGAAATCATCCCATTTAACAACAAATTAACACATCCAAGTTCTTGTTTTGATTTGCTGGACTTCACCAACACTGGTCATTTTGCCTTGTTCAGCATTAGTTCTATTTGCCTATTTCTGTTTTCACTGACTGCAGTAACCCCCTTAACCATGTCACTGTGGGATGCACTTATGGCTTTGGGATTTCAGGGGAGAATTTTTGTTTAGTTGCACAGGGAGGTTTTTTGGATGTGGTGATATTGCTGTTATCATCCCAATAGCCTCTTCAGTATCAGCTCTCCAGGCAGGAATCTCATTCTGCAAGTGCACCTTGTCTTCCTTCTGCCTAATATCTCTTTATATTCCACATATTCAGCCCAACAAATGGCCCAGGTTATCCTGAGGATCTTTATTGCCAGCACAATGTACCACACCACTGGAGAACACTCTTCACAGATTTCAAACCATCACTTCATATATGGGTCAAAATTTGCTATCCCCATTTGTATCCTGTACACAAACTATCATTCCAGCCAGTACCAAAACAGGGATCAGTACACCACAAATTAAACAAAAAAAAACCTCCAACCAAACAAAATAACACATATTTAGCCTTGTTATATACTAATACACCATCCTTTTATTTTATTAAAGATCATTCACTGAATATTTATTTTAATGATTCTTACTTTCTAATAAATTCCACTCAACAGGTCAGATACCAAAATCAGAAGATGACTGCCTGTCATGCACCAAGTCAGTATAAAACTGTCCATATGAAAAAGTTGCATTAACTATTGAACTGTTACATTCTGGCTTTACCCATCAAGTCTGACCAATGAACAGTGACCAGGATTAGGTTAGTTCAATTTATTGCATAATGAATTCTGATCTGATTTTTCAAAAATGATTTAAATGGACTATAATTTAAGAGACCTGTTAGCTAGTTACAGGTTATTAGATCAATAACAGGTCTGTAGAATTATTTATTGCCTGTTATCAAAGGAAGAGATGCTATTCTCACATCTTGTAAACAAGCTGGTAGACCAAAACCAGGAACTCTCCCTAAAAAATAGTGACAACTAACAGAGAGGAAAAATTCTAGCACAGACTTCCCAACATGGGAAAGAGACCAAAAAATAAACTATCAACAAGAAGCCAGGGTGCCAACAGAACAATCTCAAACCACACAGTAATTCTGGAATGTAAGAATCATTTTGAAAATCATATTTACAGACACAAGGGTGGTTCTTAGGGACACGTCCCTTTTTGAAAGAAAATTGCAAGTACTTTTTGCACGACTTTTAACAGCAGCTTTCAAGTATCAATACCACCTCTTTTTGAGTAACATAAAACATGTGTCATCTTAGACCTGACAGCAGCCCATCATTTGAACACCAAAGGGAAAGTTTTCCCCAGGTTTCTGTGATCCTTTGTAGAGAAGTACAGATCTTGTTCAGGCTTTTTCTTCTAATGAGATTGCAACAGGAATGCAGCCACCACCACCACCACAAGAAGACACGATGATCCCAAATAAGCCAAAGAACAGACAGAAGCAAGGGAACCATGCAAATCAGCAAGATCCCAGCTAGTGATAGCACTATCTTCTGAAGCCTGCCAGCTGTCCTCTGGAAAATAATATCCACCATTTTTGAGGTGCTGATCTAAAGTCTTCAGAACAACAGCTAAAACCCAACCTTGCTTAAAATAAATTCCATGGACTTGAAAAGCTCCAGATCTCCCACTGTTCACTGGCACTCTTCCAGCACTAAGCATTTGCTTTTCTGCCACACACTCAGGAACCCTGACTTGATCCCTATGGAACAAAACTATAGAGAAAAGCAGCAATTATGTGCCTTTGCTGCTGGTAAATCCAGATTGCCTTTTGACATGGGAACAAAGCAAACCTACATCCACTGGGGTAACTTTTCAAGGAGCACTTGGTAAAAGGTGCATTTTACACAAATCCATGTATTTTATTACACATTGTATGAAACCCCTCACAATCACAGGACAATATTTGGTGACAGAACATGTGCAATACTTTTTAACTGTCAGAACAGGATGTGCCTGGAAATGGGGGCTGTGCAAACACAGGGCAGCACCTTTCTGGAGTTAATTTTCCTGTTCAGGTCCATGGTGAACAACAAAATAAAATGGAGAAACATGGAAGTGGGGTCAAGGAGTGGACAGGGCCAAGAGAGGGGGCTCAAGACTACCCAGGACCTAAAAGTGCTCCCTCTCTCTTTTTGGGAATTCTCCATCAGTGCACTGTACATAGCCCATAGTGTGGCATGAGACTTGGAGAATCCCACCCAGGAAGGGATCCAGGCATTTCCATGCCAGCTTGAATGTACATAACCTGACAAACTTTTGGTTTTATGGGTCCCCACTCCCAAAGGATCACATCAGTGAACAGGAGAACAGCAAAATAGTAACCAAGCCTCACCACCTGATCCACAGGTGGTGTCATCCTTCCTCTCAACTATCTGCTCTTATCCTTCTCTTTCTTTTCCTTACATATTTTGTGATATTTTTATACTTTTATAGCAGAGAAACAAAATGCCTACGTACTTTCCACTGCAATTGAATTGTTTTAAAATAAACCTGCCTCATAAATACACCGGTCACTCAGTGTCTTTTCACTGTAATTCAGCCCAAGGATTTCATTAACAGGAATCTCAGTTAGGCTGCCTCAGAGGCAGGTCATAACAGTAGTGGTCTCTAATAAGAAAGATTCCAGTTGTTCTCAGTCTAAATCTGTTGCCTACTACATTTTCAGGGAAAGGAAAGAGACACAGGATCAACCTCAAACTTTCCAATCCTCAAAATAAGTACTGCCATTATCAGACAGTCCCAAACATGAACCATTACTGCATAGCACAGAAAATTTTTAAAAGGGACTTCCCAAGAGAAAGCACATTCCCTTTAGGATGAGAATTCATGGAAGCTATAGGTTAGAAACTCACTTCTATCTGCAGTGTACAGAAAATAATGCTTCTCTATTGGAAAACAACTCTTTGTATCAGTTGGCAATGTGGTCTGTGCAAAAGGCAGAATTAGGCTTTAAAAATTAAAATAAAGGCACTGATGAGCCCATTCAGTATTTTCAAAACTTACAAATGATGTTGCAAATAACTTGTTTTAAGCTACAAATTTATCTAAGACATACATAACATTATCAGGAAAAAAAAAATTGTTCAATAGTCACAGAAATTAGGCACAAAGTCCAAAGTTTACTTATCCCCATTATGAAAATGTACTTACAGCAACAGAAACTTAATCAATTGACAGCTTTTTACACCAGTCACAGTTTCAGTGTAGGTTTAACTGGGAGATGACAAATTCCAAAGACTGAAAGTACTTCTTAAAAAAGAGAGATCAGAAGGTTGTTACATCTGCTTATTTCTCACCTCACATGTAACCAAGTGTATTCACATCCTTCCTTTGGACAGGCACTTGGAATTTGTCATTAATTTCCAAATGCTGATAAATAGCAAGAAGAAACAATAATTCTCTAACAAGCAGGTGAGTCAAAAATTCTGGCATTTAACTGTCAGAAGGTTTAGCAGCAAAAATTTTTCTTCATACTAAATGAAAAAGGAACTGCTGTTGCAAGTACATAGTTGGGGGGTTGTTTGGTCCTGTTTTTAGTTAGTTTGTGGTATTTTCCTTTTAGTCTACCATCTGAAGTGCTATCTGTTAAAGAAAAAAAGGAAAAAAAAATCCCTCAACAGTCATATTTTGTACAATGTCATGAAGTCTTACCCTAGTGTTGCACATGCATAAAAAGAAAAAGGATTCAGAGATGAAGACAACAATTGGTAATTGATCACGAGGATATGTAAAAAAAAGCACTGTGAAAAAAGCAACAGCCTGGTTAAAGCTTTGCCAGCTGCTCTGTGTTTATCTATAGAATATCATTACACAAGCAAGAAAGACAGGTGAACAGCTTGTTAACACAATAAAATGCTGGCAGCACCTTAAGCAAAAAGACAAACAAAACAAACAACCCCAGTGAGATAATGATTCATAGGACAACAAAAATCAGGTGGATAAATTTTCCCAATGTTCTCTACATTGGGTGTAATTCCAACCCCCCAAAAAGCAAAATTTTATAATGGTTATGCTTAACTAGAGTACCAAACATCTGAGACTGCCATGCTGTGGGTTCTCACTCTTGATAGATCGAGTCAGTGTACGTAGTTTCTATTTTTGAGTGTTCATCATACTAATCTGGAAAAGCATGTGCTCAAATCCATATTTTCTGGGGGAAGCACAGCAGCATATGCTGAATACAAATTACTGAACCTTTTGGACATATTCTGCAGAACAGGAGTGCTCTGCAGCTGAGCCACAGCCTTGATTTCTAGGAAAGAACATGGACCCCAGAAGAGAAAGGGGTTTTGCTGTAGGGGAGCAATGGAGCAGCCACTTGTACCAAGTGAAGAGTGGGGAACCTGCAAGGTTGCCTTAACCCATACTGCATCTGTTCTGCTCATGATGGCAACTGGTGAGTGACTTCCCTGTCTTTATCCTGACCCAAGAGCTTTTTCATCCTATTTTCTTCCCCTGACCTGTTGAGCTCTCTCACAGGAGTTAAAGAATGGCTGGGTGGGCACCCAGCAGCCAGACAAGGCCAACCCACCCCTCTGAATTTGTCAAACACTTACCCAAAGCCTCCCCCAGCAGCTAATGTCTCAGAGTCTGACCTTAAGCTAATCAGATTTCATTCTCAGCTGTTGCAAGAACAATCAAGTTTAAAGAACAAATATTTACTTAGAAACAAATTCAGCTTGTCAGGATACATATTGAAAAATACAAATCACTCCTAAATATTTTTTTCCTAAACGCTTTTATGCAGTTTGCTTCAGATTTGTCTAGATTTTTGTATTTAAACATTACACTAAGCATCTCTTCAAACAAAATTGATCCTGCAGTGCTTTTAGTGATTTGTTACCTATCAAGAGACAAAGAGCCAATTTAGCTCCCTGGGCTTGCTGATTGATTATGTTCAATTCCAGATGTAAAGCCCCAGCTTGCACACAGCAATCCTGTGGCATTTGCAAGTGGCACCCAGCAATTTGTCCTGCAGCAATGCAAACCATCCTGCCACACTACATCTTAACTTACCACATTAGAGGACTTTCAACCCACTCTACTTATGTTATACCATGTCAAATGGATGTGTCTAAATATTTATAACAACTCCTAAATAGCTGGGCCAGTAATGACCTCTTAGACATGTCTAACACGTTAATTTCTCCTGAGTTATTATGTTGTTATAACCTTTTTTCCTTTCAGAACCAGACTTTTATTCTAAAAAAACCCAACTAAACCAAATAAATGAAAAAACCCAACAACCTCAAGCAACCTCTTTATGCAGTTAAAGGACTGTTTTGAAGACTCTTTTTGGCTGTCACCTTTTAGCACACACATTCCTGAATCATTTTTTCCTTCTCAGGTCTATAGTACCAGTATTTTGGTCATGCTTAGCAGACCTGATAAAATATGAATTTTGCTTTGCTGTTCAGAACTAACTCATTTTGAACAACATGCCATATATCGTTTTTTACTTCTAGATCTTAACAAGAATATCTTAATCAGAACATAGACAAAGCCCCAACAAGAGGGAAAACTGACCCAGCAAGTTGAAGCCTGCTGACTGCAAAAGAGTTGCTCCACAGTCCTTCTCAGGTATTAACAGGCATAGCACATTCCTCAGTTGCTTCATGTTCAAAGCACTTGTTGTTTTTTTTTTTTTTTTTTTGGCTCAGCAAACTCAGGGTAAGTCTGAGGTGTTCCATATCATATTTTAATAAAAGCACCATCATCTGTGTAAAGCTGCTCATACATAATCTCATTTCCTTGTAGGAGACTTTCAATAAACTCAAGCTGAACACCTTGACAGATGTTTGGGATTTAACTACCTTGGCATCATATCAGTAGCACAATCAATCATTGCAACAAAAAGATTGCATCAAAACTTTGTTTCCAAGTGCATCTGTTCAAACCTGGTGATGAAAGAAACTGCTTGTACAGCCCTCAGCACAGAAACTTTTCCCAGCTTCTGCCTTCTGACAATAACTTCAAATGAATGTTTGCATAAGTAAATCTTTTGATCTTATTTCCAGTATTTCAGCTAAATCATATAAGCAGGTAGCTTTCCAAGTGCCATCATCAGTCACACTGTTTCCTACTCAGTTTTCCAGGTAACAGCAAGGTTCAGTGATTGTTTGTCCCATGTTTAGCACAGCACCCATCTGTGCAGCTTCACCCATGTCAAACACTCCACACACAGTCCTCAATCTCAAGGATTTAAAACCATCTCTCTATGCAGAAAGACCCCACCTCCTTGTAGGCAGAGCCTACCTGAAGTTTTAGGGAACTTTTAGGGATTTCATTGCTTTTAAGGACTTGATACTGTGATCAGGATCCTTTTTCCAAGCACACTTGAGCAGGAATAGTGGCTTTGAAAATTACCAGAACATGAACAAAAAGAAAGGGAGAGGAAAGGCACCAGACAGACAGACCAACAGCAGGACTACACAGAACTTTAAACCATGTTTAAAAGTTCTGAGGCAGTCCAACAACAACAAAATATATTCAAGTACACAAAAAGCAGGCATTGGCTGAAGACAGGAAACTGGATGCTAGTGCATGGCACAAGGCTCCCATGCACCCCTGCTCCCACTCCCTGCTGAATTGATTTTTTTTTTTTTTGCTCAATTAGACATTCACAGGTCTTTTCAGACAATATCCTCAAGGTCTGTCCTTGGTCTCCTGGTCACGCAGACAATCTCTCCTGGGAGACAAATGGGTTTGTACAGCTATTGCTGTTTTCTGTGCTAGCTCAGCACACAGTTTGAGTTTGACCAGTTCTCCTCATCAGCATTCATGTTGGATAAGCTCTATCAGTCTTCAGCTATTCTCCACCCCAAACTGCTCCTTTTAAATCAAGACACAGAATGCACAAAAACTAAGGAGAATTTAAAGGCAACCATGAATGCTTTTCATGCTTAATATGAACAGTTCTGTATCCATTTATTGAGAGGAATAATAAAACAAAAATCCAAACAAAACAAAACACAAATACCCCAAACCCTCTAGTCAATCATATAAGTGATTCATACAAGGATTTAAAAATTACATATTGTTTCTTCTGGCAAGATCAAGCTCCTCTGACCTGGCTGCTGCCTCTTCAGGTACTTATAAAAACCTACATAATTATGGCACCACCTATTTAATGAATGGACACTTTTCCCACATTCTCAGCAACAGCTTTCAGAGAAGCTATTACACACACACTCTATTGCCTATTGTCCTTTATTGACAGGCAATATTGCTTTCACATAACTGTTGGTTGTCCCCAAATGCATTCTGCAAACTTCTGGTTGCCAGGTATTTCTATAGAATGCTAAATGGCAGAATAGACAAAGGCATTAATTGCAGAACTGATGCTAAAAGGAAATTCATTGCCAGTAATGCTTACTGTAATATTTACAATGCCTTGGAAGGAATATCATTCAAACTAGTTTTCCTTTACTGTATTTGATAATGCTATTGAAAAACAACATTACATTGGAGACACCAGAAAAAGGAGAAATGTGATGTTTGAAAAACAAAGCTAGCTTAAGTAATGCAAAAATACCAGCTCATAAGTAAAAATTCACTTCAATTTCAATGTAAACAGCTGCTGCAGGCCTTTATTAGCAGACAATAGAAACCTTTATGTTCCAGCACAGCTGAATATCTTCTCCACCATCCCTGCACTCTGCAGGCTCTACACCCCAGTCAGGCTCTAGAAATGAACACTAACCAGGGACCATACCAAAATCACAGAAAGACTCAAGATACCTCACATGTAATGGGGCAAAGAACTCCAGTGCTTCCAAAACCTGAAGGAAGCACACCTGCTGGAGTAGCTTTAGCTTTTATTTCAATCACATAACAGCTTAAACTGTTCCTTTGGTTTCACTGTGAATACTGCATTTGACACAAGCTTCAGCATAAATGCAGTCTTGGATCAAGGCTATTAATTTCTTTTCAGCTGCAAAACAGTGAATATTTTTCTCTAAGTAACATAAAATCCAAGTGTCAACGTTTCCCTGACATTTCTGAAATCCAAGTTCCTAATCATTGCCATTAATTTCAAGACTGCTCTGAATACAATCAGTAACAGTTGCATCCAGCCTGACTCCCAGAGTTTTCTAACCTACAGTCACACAATCACATCACTTACCTAAACCATGTCAATTTGCTCTAGAAAAGGCAAGAACAACCACAGGCATTCTCCCATTGCTCATTTTTCCTGCTCTAGCCTTTCTGTTTTGTGTAACAAATGCAAAGTGAAGGTGAGAACCTGGAAGTACTTTCCCACAGTGCTCCTGCCTAAAGCAGACATGAATCTCTCCAGCCCAATCAGTATTTTGCTGTTCCATTCCAAGGTTCAAAGATGAGATCTCCAGATCCCTCTAGATCTGCCAGGAGCATAATGGTACAATTTCCTTCTGAAGGCAAGAGACACCAGTTAAAGCTTACTGAAATAAAAATCTCTTTTTTGCCCCTTCTTGCTACCTTAGAGACAAACTGCCTTGCATCTGAATTTAGCTCCAGCTTTTTCTGTTTTGCTCTCTTCAGCAGTGGTTACACCACACCTGAGCCACAGCTCTGCTTTAATTTCCAAAATCCAGTGTGCATGACACAGGCAAGCCTGCAGACTGAAAATGCCCGCAGAGCTTCAGGGACTACCAATGATGATCTAAAAAAAATCTCAATGCATTATTAAGCACAAACCTCCTGCTTTTAATACACATGACCCAAGGAACTGTGGAAAAATACTTAAAGGAGACCCATATTTTACACTTTTGTTGCATCCTGCAAACACAGTCAAAGCAATTAATTGAAAAGTCTTACAGTAAAACGTTTTTGGTTATTCCTCCAAGCAGTTACTTCATCTAGTCAGGCAACAGTTTCCTCATGTACTGAATATTTTAAGATTTCTAATGCTATATTGCTTTTCCTTACCAAGTTATAGGTGAAATACAGCATTTGTTTTCAAAGAAAATGGAATGAAGACTGACAGGGAGTTTTTTTTTTTTTAAACTGCATATATTCATACCAGTATACCATAACTCAGATTTTTTTGCTATTTGTTTTCCTTGATATTTTTTTTCACATTATTTGTAATTATTAATGATATTCATAGAAAATCATTACAAGACAGGCTAAAAGAGAGCACATCCAATTAAAGGTTCTGGTCAGGAAGATACATTAACTTCAGAGATGATGTTATCACATCCCAAAATTGTGCTGAGAACACAAACACCATTCAAAACCATGACTAATATCCATAATCAAAGTATGTGTTGAGAGAAATTTTATTCATTTACTTTTTTGTTTATTTATTTGAAAGAAAAAAGGAAGTCCAGAATTTATCAACTGGAAATGACAGGCAGAAGAATATAACTTGGAACTCATGAAGTCTGGGGATATGCATGTATTTTCAAGGGCCATCGAAGATTATTTATATTCAGCAAAACACAATTATGATTTTGAAATGGACTGAAAATAGAAATGTAAATCAAGTTGGCAGTGTATTTCTACTCTCCAAGCAGCTACTGCTTGATTGTTTGTGTTACTACCTACACCAGCCTAAGGACTAGTGAGGACCCAGTACAACCTGAGACAAAAATGGGCATTACCTACAGGGGGAGAAGTGGGTCTAATTACAGTAAGATGGTAAAAGTACTGACTGATTACAACACAATGACTCATTATGGGGACATGTATTTAGAAATTAATTCCACATTCAGCAAATAATCTGTCAAATTTATGGCACAAATTCCCAGGTTGTTTCAGAAAGACCAGTTTGAGACAGGCAGCTCCACATTTAAATTACACAAAATCCACGTGTGTAACATCATGGTCACTGTTTAAGTTGTCACTGAATGCTGCAAGTGCTGCAATGAGGAAGACAAAAATCTGAAGTACAAGATACAAAAAAACAACAACTAAAAGCACTAAGACAAAGCCAAACTCAGTAGTAGTGTTGAGAACAGAGCAAACATAGGAAACTAAGATATAAACTGAAAAGATGGATTTATAAACCCAACACAAACTTTGCTCTTTGAAAAGCATCTTGGAGTTCCATAGTAAATCCAGCCCTTCTCACTGGTGACTTCTGAGCATCAAAACCCAAAGCTAAATTCTCAAGCTGTGATGAATGCAGGGCTCCTGGCAAGACAAATCCCAAATTGCCAGATTTTTTCAGTGGTGCCCAGGGACAGGACAAGCACTAATGGCCATAAAATAAAACACAACAAGTTTCAATCAACAGGAGTCAGAACTCTACATTGAGGGTGGCAGGGCACTGAACAGGCTGCCCAGGGAGGTCATGGAGTCTCCCCTTCTCTAGACATTAAAAATCCACCTGAACACATTCCCATGTAACCTTCTCCAGGTACCCCTTGGCAGGGATGTTGGACTGGATCATCTCCAGAGATCCCTTCCAACTCTAAACTATTCTGTGATTCTGTAAATTAAATAATCTGAATTATGAAAATTACATTAATAGCCATTGTATATATGAAATTGTATTAGTAAAGGAAAACCTCAAGAAAGCTATGTAAGCTATTTTATTCCATAAAGGAAAAACTAAATTACCTGTGAAGTGAGACTTGCTAAATTACCAGAAGAGCTATTACAAACATCTTTATTTCCCATGAAATAATTTCATTATGCAAAATATGAAAAACCAGGAGACTGCTAGACTTCCTAATGATTATATATAATGTTTCTTACCACAGGGTTGTTTGCACTTGTGAAGCACAGACATAGAGAACCTCCCAAACACCCCAAATTCCTGCAAAGGAGCTTAGTGAGGCTGTGCTCTGCAGAGTCACATGAGTGACTCTGTTCTGCCCAGCTGGACCTGCACTCAGCCCAGAATGCCAGGTGGCCCAACAGAGCCTTGTGATTCCCAAAAGAGAACAAAAGGGAGAAATTTCTCTTACACACTTAATTTCTCTCTGAAGAAATAGTTGCATAAAAACATGTACAGCACTTAGAGCAAGATATACTGCAGGAAAAACATCGAAAAACCCCAAAACTTAGAATTCAAAAAGTTCCTTTTCTCTTCATTCTGCTCAGGCCAGCACTGATTCACAATTCCTCTGCACACACTGTCCTCTGCAACAGATGGGAAAACTCCCCAGCAGAGCAGTGTTATACACTTCATCAATTAATTGTAGAGGACAACATGACTCTCATACATTTAATTTTACATGCTGAGGAATTTATTCTGATTGCAGTGGATGACAGTCCAGCAAAGCCTTGCCTTAGTACCTCACCACAAGCATTGCTCAGTACAGGGGACTGCAGTTTGAAAACTGGCACTGCCCTTATAACCAACCAACCCACTCAATCATGGGTTAACCCATGGGTTAACCTCCAAGAAACCCCACTATAACAAAATACCAGCACAAAAACTAACTGGATAACAGCAACTAGAGCAAATCACTTGAAATTAGAAAAGCAAGCTCTTCACTCGTTCTCTGCAACACCCCAAAGTCTCTTTCATGCTGTCACAAGACAGATTCACTGATTTATATACAAGGGGAAAAAATTTGCTGGTTCCCATTGGAAAAGTTCCCATAAAGCACCAAACTGACAGATTGAACTGATTTCTGATAATGAACTTATAAAACAGAATGCAAGTTACAAAGCTGAAATAAAACTTCTTAATTCTTTGCTTATTCTACGTATCTCACATACACAAAACCAGTTATTTGCAACATCTACTTTTTCAGTGGCACCTTGAAAGAGTGGCAATAAAAACAATTCTGAACACATTTCAGGTGGACCTCAGTCACTAATATTCTTTTATATACTTTGAAGACATATGAAGAAACATTTTCAATGAGAAATTTAAATATGTCTGAGTTTCCTAAGGTGATAGTTCATTGATTCACATTCCCACATGACTTACTGAGTCCTTTCAGAGGTTTCTAAACCCTTACCCAGCCCAAGCATTAACTCCACCTAGACTGGAATAACAAGCTCTGAGGATTTTTTTCCCATTCATAAAATCAGCACAGTTCCTAGCAGGAAAAGAGTCAAAAGTAGCAGTTTTTCAGACTATTTCTCAAGTTTGTCTGTCAGCTTGTGCCAAGAAAAATTTCACTTAGGCATAAGCAGCCACAGCACCCCAGAAATAGAGAGGGAAAAAAGCATAATGCCAAAGAGTCCAGAGGAAAACCAAAGTTTATTAAATCACAGCCCATTCCCTGAGAACTGGGCATTCAGAATCTTCAGTTTTAATGAGTGCACACCTGTACAGGACAAAGCCCCACATGAGACCATGAAGACAAAGTAAAAAGACCAAATCCTGCAAAGCCAGAGCAGAGACTGGAACCAACATACTGCAGACAGCGCCTTCAGAACTTTTCAGTTCTAGGCAGCAGATGGCTCAGCTATGCCAAAATACTTCTGAAGCACAAGATGTGTTCATTCATGGAAGCTCCTGTTACTTGATTTTCCCATTTGTCCTCTAGGATCAGGCTGCTGAGGCAGCCCTCTGCTAACATGCTATTTCTCCTCAGAAAAACATTAACAGACTGAAGGGGAAAAGCTGACATCATACCTGATGGCTCCAAAATTACACATGGATTAGCAGCCTTGGCTTATAAAAAACAAAAAACAAAACCCAAACAAACAAGAAAGAAAACAATAAACCAAAACAAAACCAACCAATCAAACAAAAAAAAAAAAAACAAAACAACAAACTCATGTGGGAAAACAGGTCAAATGTAAAGAAGCAAAACAAATTTTAAGAAAGAACAGTAGTCATGTGCTAGGGGAGATGAGATGCACTGGTTTAGTTGGCCACTGCCATAAGCTTGCCCTGAAATCTCTGCACCAAGAGAGAAGCCAATGAACTGAGATCAAACTAATCAAGATGAAAACACTGGTGGGACACTGATACAGAGAGAAATGGCAGATATAGAGAAAACAATCTCCTCAAAACTACATCTACTACTGGGGCAAAGTTTCTGTCAATTTTTTCCCAATAACTGATGGAAAAGCCTTGGATTAAAGCCATGTCCTGCCTGCAATACAGCTTCACTGAATATACTAAACACATTCCAGAAAACCTAATCCTTACTTGTATATTGGCAATACCTTGTTCAAGACAACACCAATGCTCTTGCATCAAGCCAAAACCAACCAACAGTTTATGATTATTACTGTGAATTCATCAAGAAACCAGTAATTACAACATATGTTGTTTTGATTATAAGAAAAGCAGAAAAGTGAAAAGGACACTTCCCATTCTGAGGAGAAAAAATAATCTCATCAGTGGAATTTAATTACTTGCTCTAAGTGTAAGTAGTTTTAGCAGTAACATATTGCAGGATGCATTCATTTGAGTGTATACACTGGCGGATTTATTTTTCCTAATGCCTTCAAATCACTGAGTCTACTGGACCTGATGGCAAAACTTACAGTGCAGCAAAGGAGGACTGAGAAGAGAAATGTGAGCTCTCTAAGAGGAAAGAAAGCTTTTACATACATTCAGGTTTATTCTCTCAGTAGTCTGAAATTTATCGCCTTAAAATCGACATCTAGCAGATTCTCATTAGGATGTACATTGCCATAAAATTATGTATTATTTCATTATATAAATGTCTGATCTGATAGCTGCAAAATAATTTTAGAGAATCAGATGACCCACTAGCCCATCACAGTTCACATCTGCACCAGCAGAAATTCAAATACAGCACTAGGGCAGTGAGACATTTCTGAGAATCTTGACATCTGCTTTCTAAACCCACAAAAAGCTGTTATGGTTATTTTGGCTCAGTTTAAAAACAAACTACTGAAGCTCTGCAGCATACTGGGGAAAAAATGTTAAAAGCTGGTTTATGTGCAAGAGCCTATTATAATGTAGCATTATACATAAGGTTCCCTAGTGACTGCTTCACACAGAAAAGGTTAAATTACTTAGAGAAACTGTTTTGCAAGATGCTAGGAAATGAATCCTGTTTCTTATTGTAAGCCATTGCCATTCAGATATCGTACCACCCTACCAAGATAATATGAATCCATTTGCATATACCCAGGTGAAATTTTGCACAGAGTAATAACAAACTACAAAGAAATTTCAAAAAAATGCTAATTAGCTTCCACATCCAGCATTGCAGAACACAGTAATATAGTTCTGTCTAAGAAATTGCTGCATTCCTGTTCTTTCACCACTCTGCAGCATATGGATGAACAGCCAGGCTGAAGGCAGACTTTGACAGATTTACTGATTTATATACAAGGGGAAAAAAATTTTGCTGGTTGCCATTGGAAAAGTTCCCATAAAGCACTAAACTGACAGATTGAACTGATTTCTGATAATGAACTAATAAAACAGAATGGATGTTACAAAGCTGAAATAAAACTTAACTCTTTGCTTATTCTATGTATCTCACATACACAAAACCAATTTTTTCCAACATCTACTTTTTCAGTGGCACCTTGAAAGAGTGGCAATAAAAACAATTCTGAACACATTTCAGGTTAACATGACAATAAAGTCTTAATACCAAAACAAAGTGGGCATTCACAGGTTTTATACCACTGCTTGTAACTCTTATCTTCCATCTTTTGGCTATTGGCAAAACAACTAATTTCTTTCCAGCTTGGCAATAACCTCAGTAATTAGCGTTTTCAAAAAACTGCTGTGACCTTTTCTACAGTTTAATAACTAACCTTAATTTAAAATTTATATTACTGTAGGCTTCATCATGATCTGGCTATGCTTCAGTGCTCCCAAATCATTCTGAGAAAGCATCTCCAGTTTCAAGACTTAAACTTCACAGCAAGTGTTAAAGAAAAAGTCAGAAGGAAGAGCCCCAAAAAAGAGAAGGCAAGAATCAGACTGGCTCAGCAGACAGGATACGAGCTCCACACTGCTATTCCTCCCTTGCCCTTCTGCAACACTGGGTGAATTCCTTGTCTACACTGTTCAGGTGTTCAGTTGTGCTGCTTTTCCATATGACATGTAAATGTGAACTCTAAGAACATATTATCAGACCTAGTAAGACATTTTGCTTTCAGAAGCTGCCTTCTGCTTGTAGGTACAGCCTTCACAACAATTTGTTGCAGAGCATCAATTACTTAGATTTGACTTCTCAGTCAAGTGACTACAGACATGTTACTATTTGAACATTCAACAATGAAGGAGAACAAGCCAGAAAAGACAACCTGGAATTGTCACCTCTGTTTTTACCCAAACTTCTCCAGAAAACAAACAAAAAATACAACATCCTACTCCACTAGCATTTAGCACATGCTTGGTATCAGATTCATAGGCTCAGTGATGAAAAGCAACTTAGAGAACACAGGAAGACAACTCAAGCTACTCCCCATTTTCTTTAATCAGACAGCAATCAGCACTTTTCCAATTTATAAAGCAGTGCTACCCTTTGACAAGGTAACCCATCTAGCTGATCAGGGCAAGTGAGGTGACATAACCACTTTGGATTTCAGTAAAGCTTTCAGTGCTGTCTCCCGGTATCCTTCTGGATAAAATGTCCAACAAACAGCTGGTAAAAACATCATGTGATGAACATCTTCATTAATCACCTGGATGCAGGACTAGAAGGGTTCACTTCCTGAGCAAGTTCACAGATGATACAACACTGGGAGGAGCTGCTGACTCCCCCAAAGGCAGAGAGGCCCTGCAGAGAGACCTCAGCAAATGTGAGGGCTGGGCAATCACCAACCATGTGAGGTTCAACAGGGAAAGTGCCGCATTCTGCACCTGGGATGGAGCAGCCCTGGATTTACGGACAGCCTGGGGAATGAGGGGCTGGAGAGCAGTGCCAGGGAAAGGCACCTGGGGCTCCTGGGCAGTGGGAAGTTGAAGGTGAGCCAGGAGGGACATCCCTGTCCCGGGGACATCGGGCCCAGCATGGGAGGGGATTGTCCCGCTCTGCTTGGGGCTGGGGCAGCCTCACCTCGAGTCCTGTGTGCTTAATTAATATGTGGCTCCCTCCAGCAAATAATGAAGAAAATTAACAAAATTAAGTGTCTGTTCTAGTAAAGCAATCTTTATTGGCATCCTCTGCTAAAAGGATATTGAAAGGATGCAGCTGCATATTGTTTACATCAGAGGCAATGTAAATATTTTTTTTTTTAATACACACTGAAACTTAAGACAGCTTTTTATTTGCAGACTAGAAATTGAATAAAAAAACCCAAGAAATCAAGACAAATGACTGTAGAATACAAAGCAAAGAATCCATTAAGCCTTTTTTTCAAAGGATCATCACACAGTTTACTCTGAGGTAAACCAAAGGCACAAATTGTGTTTCAGCAGTGAGAAGTCTAACCCATGACTCCACACAGAAATGATGCTCTACTGTAGATGCTGGTTCACTGACAAGGGGAGAGAATGATGCATCTGACTCCATGCTCTCAGAAGGCTAATTTATTACTTTATTATACTATATTTTATTAAGGACTACTATACTATACTAAAGAATACAGAAAGGATACTTACAGAATGCTAAAAAGATGATAATGAAAACTCCTGACTCTTTCCAGAGTCCCAACACAGCCTGGCCCCAACTGGCCATTGAGTCAAAACAACTCCCAGCAGAATCCAATGAAACAATCACCTGTGGGTAAACAATCTCCAAACACATTCCACATGAGCACAACACAGGGGAAGCAAATGAGATAAGAATTGTTTTCCTGTTCTCTGGGACCTCTCTCGCTGCCTTTCACCTTCCCAGAAGAAAAACCCTGGGCAAAGGAATTTTTTCAGAGAATGTGAATGCTACAATGCCCTTTCAGCCCAACATCCCTGAGGCCTCAGAGAGGTCAGAGGTGAAGAACTGTTACCCCACAGAAAGACCCAGGCAAAGCCTACATGAAAAGCCAGCAGAAAGCACCACTGAGAGCCTGACACCTTGGTTATTCCACCCCCGGAGCCGAGCAGCACTTGCACAATTTAGCAGCAATCATACCAAGTGTTTTGCAGTGGCATTTGTTACATGCTTGAAAGCACAGAAGAAATACCATGACTCAGGAAAATGAGGTAAGAAGCAGGCTTTCACAGTTAACGTGTGGTAATTTAATGCACAATAATCTCAGTTCATGATTACATATTGGAATTAAAATGAACATTCAAGACAACAAATATTCTAAGAAATTTGCATTTTTAGCAGAGAAACCAATGAAACTCAGAATTGCCACTAAATTGCAGAACTGGAAAATCCTGTTTTCCTCACTGTAGGTGAAAACAGAAAAAATGTGAACTTATTCTGAGGAATGTGGAATTACAAAAGAGAAAACATTTTGGGCAAAACAGTGAGAGAAGTCTTCATATACATTAGAAAATAAGGTTTCAGGACAGAAAAGGAGCCAAAATCCAAACCTGAAAATGGGAAGTCAAACTTATTTTCAGCTTCATCTAAAGGTGTCACTATCCAGCCAAAGTGGAAGCATGGAACCAACCAAATTCACAGTTCATCTTTACAATGTTACATACAACTGTCCTCATTATTTACTCAGAAAAGTAAAGAAGAAAATGGTATGCCAACAATACAAATAACTGAATTAATTCAAGCTTCACAAGTAACTTTTTCCTCTTTGCAACTCTGTGTAAAAAAACCCAAAAAACCAAACAAACAATCCAGGCTACCTAAGATACCATGGAACCTCAATTTTTTTAATGTTCTGCAGCATTGCCATGTTTTTCTCTTTTCTTGAATTCTTCACTAGAGTCAATTTTACAGATGCTCACACACACACACAAGTGTTTACACAGTGTGAGGATTAGAGAAAACACAACCAACAGAACAAATAAGATATCCAAACAAGAAGCCTTCAGATCTGTGTTGGCTTTCCCTGTTTATACAGAGGTGCTCACACGCCTCTAAGGAGAAGCAGATCCTTTCAACCAAGAATATTTCATGGGAAGCTTTCTTATTCTTTACTCCTTTCACAAAAAACTTGGTTATAAATGTCTGTGTTTCACAGTTCTCAGCTTTATTACACAGACCTCCCCTTTGCTGCAACCATGTCTGCAGGAAACTTTACTGATTTCTCATTGAAATAAAATGAGAAATCCATTTGTTATTCCACCAAAGGTTGCCCAGTTTGGGGAGGAAAATGCATCATTTAAACATTGCAAATGTCAAGTTCTCTGCTTTCTACAAGCACATTATTAAACGGCCATGTTGGGCAGGTAGGAATAAAAACCAGTAACCCCAGCTACAGTTTTAGGCAGCTGATGTGATATGGATTGTAACCTGAAGCACTGCTAGGCTGCTGACATTTTGGTATCATTTTTTTCATGATATAAAGAAGCAGTAAGCTGAAAACTATATTGATTATAAATATTAATTATATTGATTAAATAAGGCAAGGGGGGGAAGGAAACAGAAATGAGGAGGCACCTAAGGAAACAGCAGAACTTGCATTCTCTTAACTCTTGTAGCTGAGATTTGCAGTATAATTCAATTACTTTGTTTTCTCCTACTGTGCTTCTTTTAGGTTTCTAATTTCTATTCACGTGATTAAACACTGCAGTTCTTTAAAAGCCATTTTACAAACCTTTTCATTACTCAAGAGCCTGTACAAAATAGTATTAAAAAATAAGAAGAAAAAGCAGGAAGAGCCAACAAATGGATTAAATAAGGCATGGATATCTCTGACTTTAATCCTATTTTAACTTTCATGTCTGGTGAACAATGAGAAAACTATCAGCTTTGGGCCTGGCAACTTCTGTATCAATGTCTGCTACCAGCATTAGCACTGAATCCTTCTGTGACTGTGGAACAGTTCAAGGACTAACAATATGATTACAGCCTTTAATTTTCACCTGCAACTGTATGATTAAGTTTAATAAAACTGTGGTCTGCACTGTGACTCACATTCTCGTGTCACCAATGAACATTTGTTGCACCAGACACATAACATGCCCATCTTGTATGTGGAAAACTAAGGTACCATTTCAAAGCACTCCCTTATTGCAAAGCACTGCAATACAGAAGAACATTCTGAGAATAAAGCTGTGTTTGTAAAGCAATTGGAGATTCTTGGATAAAAGATATTATAATTAAAAATTAAATTACTCCAAACTAGTGGGAGGCTTTTTGCACCTTTCCCTAACAGAGCTCACACCCCCACACACAGCACCACCACTATAATGCTCCTGCACAGACAGAATCTAAGCTAATTCCAAAGTTCACCCTGTCTGAAGTTACAAATCTGAAACTCCTGCAGCTAAGGAAATTCAGCTCTTTCATGTAACTAAGACTGAAACACACTAAATCTGAAGCTTTCAGCCTCAGTTAGACCAGGAATCAATGTGGTAACCCTTCAGGGAGCTTAAAATGTATTGCCACCACTACTTTTTTATAATTTCAAACAAATACCTACAGGAAAAAATAATGAATAAGCAGTAAGAAAAGTTACTGAGACATTCAGATAAAAAAAATTGTGAGCACCTGTTCACAAGATTTTTCTTATCATCTGGCACTTTTATTACTTGTGAGTCAAGTTTAAAAAGCCCAGAAAGCTTTGCTGAACTATTTTTCATGTATACAGCAATAATTTCATACTACAGAAGAGCTATATTTCACATTTTAAAGCCCACTACACCTGAAACCCACACACACATTGTAATGGTCTCTACACTGAAAGTAAAAAGGTTTTAGGGTGGCACTGACATCAACAATTTATTGCACAGCTACTCATATGTGTATTATGTTTTGTCCTAAAAAGACACAACTCTAAAATGACACTCCTGGCATTACTGAACATGGGGAGGACAGCACTAACCATAAAAATAAAAGTTACACACATTAGCTGTTGCATAATTTGGAAGCATCAAAAGTTAGCCCTTATTTGCTTTTATCATCAAAAGAGATGTCTGGAAAAAAGCAACTTCAGAATCAGTTCACTGAAGACCTCACAGGCAACTGCAAGTGAATGGGGAAGTTGATCTTGCACACTTTTACTGGAATTACAGAGTGGTTTGGGTGGGAAGAGACCTTTAAAGGTCATCTAGGCCAATCCCTTTGCAATGAGGGGGGAGTCTCTTCAACTAGACCAGATTGCTCAGACCCCATCCAAGCTGGCCTACAGTATTTCCAGGGATGGGGGCATCCACAGCTTCCCTGGATAACCTGATCACCACCCTCATAGTGCTTATTCCTCATATAGAACCCAAATCAAAGCTCTTGTAGCTTAGGGCCATGACCCCTTGTCCTGTTAAGAAGTCTGTCCCCATTGTTCCTTAGGCTCCCTTCTGTACTGAGAAGCTGCCATGAGGTGTCCCTGGAGCCTTCTCTTCTCCAGGCTGAACAACCCCAGCTCCCTCAGCCTGTCCCGCATCAAAGGATGCTCAGCCCTCTGAGCATCTTTATGGCCTCCTCTGGACCTGCTCCAAGAGGTTCCTGTCCTGCCTGTGCTGGGGCCCCAGAGCTGCCCAGAGCACTCCAGGGTGGCACCTCTGACAGGAGGGAGCAGAAGCTGAAAGCCAGAGCAGTGACCTGCACACATCAGGATAGCTGGTTAATAATGGCCACAGATGTCACACATTCAGGTAACTCCTCTGGACACCTGGTTATGGAGCATCCTTCCACAGTGGCAAGTGTTCATAAATCCATGACTGACAAGGGCAATCAAGATGCCAAAAATCAGAAAATCCACCCAAAACAGAAGATATTTGACATCAGTCAGCTGGTAAGGCTTCACCACACAAAATTGTGGCAATTCTTACCAGCCTTTTTTCCCCCCCATCCTATTTAACACTCAAAATTTGCAGAACAACCTTCAGCTTTTACACAGCCAAGTTTTGGGCAGACAGTCTCCCTCCTTTCTTTTCTGGTTAGGCAAAACAGGAGATCTGCCTGTCTTTATAATTTCTATTGGCAAGAGAAACCTACCCTGAAAAACACTAAAGCATCCCTTCCCAACAGCCTTCTAAATGTTGCATACAACAGGGAAAGTAAGCTGCTGTGCTGAATACAGAACTAAAAAAACCCCAACCAAACCCATATATGTCTTTTACAATTACATAACATTACATTCTGTCTCTAAAAAAAACAAACCACAGAAAACAAACAAATGAACAAAATAACCACATAAAAACCTGGCAGATTTTACAAATATTATCTCCCTCCCTTTGCCATCTAAATAGGAAAGACAAGTAGTAAAAAACAGCAATTGTTTCAAAACATGTACAATTTTGAACATATTAACACTTGACAGAATCTCCAAACAAGCTGGGTTGGAAGGGATCTTTAAAGGACATCTGGTCCAACCCCCCTGCCGTGGGCAGGGGCATCTTTCACTGGATCTGCTTGCTCAATAGATTTCCCTATTTTAAGCATTAAATTCTCTCCCAGCCTTGACTGGGTCTCTCATGCTTTTTCAGAGCGCATTATTGCTGCCAATGGTTGCATAAGAGAATTACTGAGATTTTCAGAAATGCCAGCAGAAGTAAAAATCACAACCTTAGGAACAAAACAGAAATTCAATTATCTGCAACTATTCCCAGATACATTATTTTTCACAAGCAATAACCTGGAAATATCTTTAATTTTAAGACCCACCCTCTAAAGCAAAATTGCATTTTAAAAAATGTATTATGTATTTGTACATCTTCAAGTATTTTTAAATATACAACTCACTTCCTACAACATATGGCAGATAAAAACCAGACAAGTAATATAAGGGCCTGGTGCATTTGTAAAGTTCCTTCCATCTTCTGCTTAAAAAAAAAAAAAAAAAGAAATATCAGTTAAAAAAAAAAAAAAAGAAAGATCAGTCAGGCTGCATGCAGAGTTGTGCTGAGTGCGAGCAGGCCCTCTAGCAGGGAGATTATGTGATTATTTTGGGATGCCGCAGTCATGTGGCTGCACAGCAAAGCTTTTGTGGGAAACATGACACAATCCCAGTGCACTCCAACTGCTGCCAGCAACTCGCCCGAGTGCATTTCCCTCCAACACACCCACAGCCACAGCAAAGCAATTACAGATTTCAGGGCTATGGCCTCAACTCATCAGGGAGTTTTTATTCCCTGTTGCAGTAAATTTAGAGGCTCCTCTCTCATTTTTCACTGGGTATCACTTCATGATTATCTACCCCAAAAGGCATCTCCCTGGGTATTGCATTTATTCAGTGTTAGTCCTTCTGCCAGACAGGTATGTTTTTAAAACACTGCCATATAGTCTCACATTGTACTTCTCAGAAAAACAACAGACTTGCTAAAAGTATTTCACTGGATTACATCTCAAAGACCAACTCACTGTTTAACTTTATTTAAGTAATTCTGCCTCTCAAGCTGTCTTAAACTCAGAATATTTCCACATTCAAGAGCAACAGTTAAATCATATACAAAATACTAGGTCCTCTAGGTGGGACAACCTCTATAAAAACTGAGTACAAAATTAACTATGTTAGATGTTAAATAACAAGACACTTTTAAAATAGAACAGACTGGAAATTCACATATTTACCTCCTATCACATGATTCATCACTAGTTTGCTTTTACCTATAAATATGACATACTCACTGCCAGGTACATGGAGTACTGGAAAACACAATGTAATTACCTGACTTCAGCATAATAGGCATTTGACCATAAAAAAAAAAAATCAAAGCTTGTAATTCAATACTTGCATGGGGTATTTTTGCAGCAGGCAAGTTCTCCTTCTAAAAGCTCATATGAGTAACACTCAACAATCAAAACCAATTCCTGTCTAGCAAAAAATAGCAAAATGCTCCTAAACATAAAACCTCACATGAAAAGTAACAGAAACATACAGCCAGTCCAGAACACCTGGGAAAGAAACTCCTATTCCCAGATTCAAATCAACCCCTATAACCACCTCAGGAGTGAGCTGTCCTGTGTCTGGAACACATCTTACTCCTTGGCTGTGGAACTCAGGCAATCCAAGGGCACAGCTCAACCAGAGCCCTGCTACAACCACATTCCTCAGTTCTGGCTGCACAGCCACCAGCGGGGCTCTAGGCTGGAAGTGGAGTCAGGAGGGATTTACAAATTGTAATTCTAACATTATATTATTATATTCCAGCCTTTGCCAATTCCTGCAATAAAAGTTTGTCACATTGGCAAGATATGTTCTTTGTCCTGTTTGTGTGAGCCAAATTGAAGGCCATTCACTGCACCAGCTCAACTCTTTTCCTGAAAACCTCCCCAAACTTTTTACAAGTGTTTTTTTTCTGATATTTGTTAAAACCACAAGGTGTGTGATTTCATCCCATCATAGACACCATTCCCCAGGACATCAAGGCTTTGCTGGTGTACCTGGCTGAACTCAGTGCCTGTCTGAGTGAAGCAGCTCAGAATAGCACAGGGGGTGAGGCAGAGTTTAATTCATGCTCCACTACAGCTGAACACAGCAGCAGCAATTCCCTTTTTTTCCCTGGGAACACACTAAATGAGCCAAGCTGTAACATGCAATTCATTAATGACTTCAGAAGTTAAAACCTTTCAAGTTAAAAATATGCAACAAAAAGCATATTATTATTTGACATGTCTACAATAAACCACAAACTAATAAAAATATTTTTAAAATCAACTCATGCAGTTTGGAGAAACACTTTTTTCCCAGTAAGCTAAAATAATACTTGAGAGGGGAAGAGAAAAAAGCAGGTAGGATGAAAACCAAGATTGCTGCGTTTTGAGAGAAGAGACCACATTTATTAATGCATCATTAAATATAAAAGGTTCTCTTAACATTTTTAGGATCAACTCTTAAATCTAAAATTTTTCATATGCTTTGCAACTGATTCTCACATTATCTTAATTCTTACACCTTCTAAGATTTTTATCCCACTATAATTACATGAGCAAACTAAAGCTTCTTTATATCACTTCCTGACTTGCTGCTAGTACCTTCCTAAGGTGTCAAATAGAGTTTAGGTATTTACTGAGCATTTCAAAGGTTTTCAGCTTAGAGTACAACATCCAAATCCACTGACATGACATTTTGTAAAACTCCTTCTGAACTGAAATACAAATCTGAAGATACAGTCTCTCAAAGCACATCACCATGGAGTCTCAGGCAGAGCTTTTTGAGAGAGGGAGAACTAATGCTGACTGATGCCATAAATACAACTTTGAAAGAGAAAGACAAAGAGCACGTGGGACAATCTGCTGGACAATCTAAGCCATTTTTCAGGGCTGGTGATTAATGTTCTTCTCAGCATCCTAAGGTGCTCTCATTATACACATATTGAAAAAAATAATTACAGCATTAATAAATCTGCCAGAGGTTACAGATTGAGAAGTGAATTTTTTTCATCAATATGTAAAAGGTATCAATAGTAAACAGGTGAAACAGATGACAAATGTTTGTGGTGATGTTTAGCTATTATGGATTCATTTGATGAGCAGACCAGTCCTGTGTGCCTCTCAGCCCTCCCCAAAGCTCATTAGAGCTTTGTAACTGCCCTGTTTGCCAACCAGTATCAGACAGTATAAAACTAAACCAAACAAATTTATTTCAGGCTTCCTTTTCTCACTTTCAGTAACTTCTCATGACTTTGCTTCTGCCAGATTAATTCAGCTATTTAATTCCTGGACTTCATGGCTATGGAACTGCATTTACACCTTGTAAACATAGAATTTTAACATCACTGAGTATCTCTAATTATGCTGATATGTAGCAATATGATACAAGTCTGCCAAGTCAAAACTGATGAAGCTGCATCTGTTTAATTTTACAGGGAATTTGAACAGAACACTAAAATGCATCAAGTATCCTATTTATCTCAGGTGTTAAGGTACTGAATGAACTGCATTCTGCATTAAACATTTATTTCAAGACCTAATAATTTTATTTACTATTGAACCTGCTTACCAACTTTAACTTTTAATTTTTCCCATATTGAAGTCAAAGGTCTGATACATCTGTTTGTAGCTTAATGCATGTGCTTACCCATGCAGAAAAAGAGCTCTACAGTCAGATTATATCAATTTGCTCACAAGACACAGTCTGTAATTAATAATTCCCTACTCTGACACATCAATACAGCAATCTCCCATTCTGTAACACTCACTCTGTAAATACACATTACAAAGACACAGCATTCTAAAGAAACAAACTCCAAATCCTGAAGCACAGTCTCTCCAATAGTTTGTTTACTCACTCGGAACACAAAACAGTCTGACAGTCACCAAGTGACATCTGCTCACTACATAAACCTTTCAAAAAGCAACAGCAGATACCACTAGCATCAACTTCCTCAGAAGGAACCAAAACAAACTGAAACCAAATGAACAAGCCTCACTTTGTTGTTTTCTTTGCACAGAACTTAAAAGCCTGTCTTATACCTTCAACACCACCACCTGATCAGGGCTAGGGAGCACAAAACAAGCGATCGCCCATACTGGTTTCTATCCCATGCATCCTAACCAGCTACACCTACCCCCTTAAGCATGCTTAAACATCCTTTATCTTGCACCTCTGCAGGTAAATCCCTGCCTCTGAGCAGCAGACTGCATCATCTTACTTCACATATTCATCCTCAATTTGCTTTTTGAGCCTATTCAGTGCAAGTCATCCAGTGAGGGAGCTTGAAGTGAGTTGATTCCAGAGAGCTGCTGAACACTCACCTGGCACTGACCCACTACCCCCTCCCATGGGATGAAGTGAAAAAGAGAAGGAAGCTAAAAAGACCCATGGATCAAGATAATCACAGTTTAATACCAGCATAAAGGAATTCATTCCCTACTCTGAGATTTGTCCAGCAGCTTCCTGGGAAGAGAAGCCTCAGCACAGCTAACACTGGCCTGTGAAGACAAGTATCACAGCCAGAAACAGCCTCTCCCTTGCTCCTCTGTTCCCTGAGTTTTCACTGGTGAGCACAGCATCATCTGGCATGGCATAAAACACATAACACCCCTTTGGGCAGCTGAGGTCAGCTGTGGGCCAGCACTGCTTTAGCCACCAGTGTGGAACACAGCCCCACAACTGCTCCACAAGCAGAAAACTTCATAATTCCACCCCAGCCAGACCCAGCCCAGTGTTGCTACTACATTTCTCTGAGATTCCAACTGTATGACTTTCTTCAGTCCCAGGATCCTGGCTACAAAATGACTTCCCATTACTATCCTGAAAAACAGAAGAACAGGATGGGGACCTTTAAAAGGATCTCCCCATCTTTACAGGCATTTTCAGACACTTTTTAAAATGCTCATTGTGCATAACTTTCTTAGTTAGAAGTCAGTGACAGATTCTTGAAGTCACTTCATGTGCTGCCCACCACAGAGCAGAGGACCATGAATGGCAGAGGCAGGCATGAGACAGAAAGGCTCACAGGAGTGAGCTGTGACTTACAACATAGAGGGTTTGTTTTGCTGGAGGAGTTGCTGCTTGGTTAGCTCAAAAAAACACCCACCAAACCATACAGCAAATTCATCAGAAGGCACATAGGTATTACTAGGCAGAAAGTAGAAGAGGAAAACATGCCTTTTTTCTATTTTCCTTTTATTTTAAAATCTTTATGCTTCTTCTTTGGGCAGCAAGGGTACCCCAAATGTGTATTAATCTGGTTGCCCTGGTGCTCATTAGTGCTGCACTCAAAATGCTGACAACAGTTTGCACAAGCATTTCTTGGCTGGAGGAGGTAAATATTTGACAGGCTGATGTACAGCCAGTCTTACTTGGTTAAGCACAGGTTACTCAAAACCATGTTGTTATTCACATTCAATTACCCCAAATGCAGTCACTGTCTCTAAGGACCTGTTGAATAGCAGATATTCCAAACTTGTGTTCAGTACTGAAGCCACGTGTTAATGCTTGCTTCATGAGAGAAGGAATGCAGAGAATCAACCATCTGGAATATTCAAATTCAGAGTTCTGCATATATTTTAGAGAGTCACCTTATTGTGACTGTCTCCATAAGTCAATAGGAAAAAATTAAAAACAAAACTTGGAAGACTTTAAGCAGCATCTAAGATCAGAATTAATGAACACTACTACAAATCTGGGAGAGATTCAAATCTCAAATGAATCACACTGTCTATTGCTATTATTCAAGTTAAACCACAACATTTACATTCAAGATTTTGCAATCAGCTGCCATATAGCTAACTCCCAGGATTTTTCATTAAAGTGGATTTGGAAGAGAATTCTTCAATCCAAACTGACAATTATCTGCTACATAAACTAACCAACTTTAGGCAGGTTTCATTATGATGGGCACTAAAGATGATGAACAAGCAGAGGCTCCTGCTTTTTTATAGTGTACCTTTGCATCTTTTGTTTTCTTCCACACAACTGTGAAACCCCAAAGAAGACCAACTATGATGATAGCACATCATTCTAAATCAACTTTGTCAGGATGCTTTTTCTTTGTTAAATTCTGCTTAGCTAATGACAACCTATTCCCCACCATTTCTTCCTTGAGCCATTACCATAATAAAACTTGGTGACATTTAGCACCAAGGAAACCCATCTGCTAACACATGGACAGCTAGTATCTTTGACAACCTAATTTTCATCAAGGACAGGAGAAGAAATGATCTCTTGCTAACACTACATCTATCACAAATGAGATCAGCCTGTGCTTTTCATTATTCGACATGGATTACATTTGGAAGGGAAAATGTACTGCTGCATTAATGCATCTCACTGTGCAAAACATCATCTGCAATGGTACAAGTTTCAAGGCAGAAAAGTACATAAGGGAAAGGGATTTCTTTAGGGAAATCAGAAAATGACTGAAGGATGACTCA
Organism: Agelaius tricolor; assembly: GCF_023055355.1. NCBI lineage: Eukaryota > Metazoa > Chordata > Aves > Passeriformes > Icteridae > Agelaius > Agelaius tricolor. The sequence goes on from NW_027269284.1 coordinate 6,657,548, forward strand.
AACTGATGAACTCAGATTTATAACTTTCTTCTTATGTATAAATTAGAATAGACAATTCAAATTTCAGTTGTATGTTTAAACATTTGCAAGAAATGAAGACTACACACTGTAGTCTGTAGCAATTGGTCATCATCCTAGCACTGTATGTTTACAAACTCCAAAGGTACTATAGAGGTTACAGCAGAGGAGACAAATCTTCACAGAAGTGATAGCAAAGCCCCAGAGCTGAGTCTGTATATACAAAGATAAGAGCTATGTAAATTCCATATGGTTCTATAGAGAAAACAACAAAAAAAACCACAACATATTAAGAAGTGAAAGAAAACAGATCTATTGCACATTCTGTCATACTGCTACCATAGCAGGCCAAGCACCCCCATCCTGCTTCACCCAGCTCTGGGGCAGGGACGGTGCCAAGCTCCCCTTCACATCCCCTGAGTATCCTGTGCCTCCCACAAGAACATCACATGCAGTACGAACAACACAAGACCCCAAAAGAACAACAAAATAAAAACAACCCAAAAAATCCCTCATAAAATACCAGCAAATCTAGGAAACACAAAAGGATGAAAGATTTCACATCTCCCTCCTCAGCTCCATGCATAAATCCCTGAGTATTTCTACGAGGAACATGTTAACTGAATAAATTTATTCATGTTACCATAGATTTTAGAATAGTTACGATTTAAGAAGCAAGATTTCTTTCCCCTCGTGCATCAATAGCATTATTAGCATACTTCAATTACAGAATTCTCTGCAGCTCATTTTCAAGGTATCAAGTATTCAGTATTTGAGAATACTGACCTAAGTCCTGGTTATATTGAAACAGAACAAATAACAAAGTATGGTCACACAGAATCACTGCAAGTGTGTGATTAACAGCTTATTTTGTTTACAGGTTGCTGTATCCTGTGGCCTCTGCATAAGTTGCTGCTGAACTTCCAGATCACCCTTTAATAAGTTTAACCTTGCATTTCACTGCACTGTGTCAGAACTCACAATGAGGCAAGTAAAAATACTGTGCTGCTTTATAAATCAGTTCTTCATGGACAACAGTGGCAATAAAAGCCCACTAAGAAAACTGATGTGAGGATAAATGCATTTTAAAAAGCCCAAACACCTCTAAATCCCCTTTAAAAGGGCCACAGACAACACAAATTCATATTACTCAGTTTAGTTCAACTCCAGGATCATCCTTCATGCCTATTCACAAGAAAAAGCCTAAATAAAGAATGGTTGAGATCTCCTCCATCTTCTTTTCTTATGGCCTCAGTAGACACTAAAGAACACAAAGCACATTTACACAAAATCACAAAATCCCTTTACCTCTTTTCACAAAAAAAAAAAGAGAAAGGGAATAACTGAAGAAAATATGATGTATTCAAGAAGCATAGAGAAGGAAAAGAAACCCAAACTAACTTCTGATGAAAAGATTTTCTGTTCTCTTGAAGCCTCTGAACTTACATTCACTCAACACTCTGGTCCTTTTTCAATCTTGACAAGAGACTTGCTTTAGTGGCTGACACTCCACAAAACACCCCCAGAATAAAGGAGATGTACCAGGATGGTAAATGTCATTAAAGTAAAATAGAAGGATGAGAGATAAAGCAGGAAAATATTTCTAGCCAATTTTAGTACTAAATTATTAAGAAAAATTTTCCATTCTTTAAGTCACCAACTGTTTTGAATTCCTCCTTACATATCTTAGCCCTTCTCTCACACAACTGTTTCTCTAGATGAGCAAAATACAAAAGGTTAAAAAGAAATCTAGTATCTTTAGTGTCCTGAAAAAAATTTTGACACACATTAAAAAAAAAAAAAAAAACAAAACCAAAAAAAAACCCATGCTGTCCTACTTGGAATTTCCTTTAGTCCAGTAATAACCAGAGTTCTTACTCCCTATTTGAAATGATCCTTGTGCCAGTATGGTACAGAACAGCAGACTTGAGCAATTTTTAAACAAATATACTCTAGGCTTTTATTTCCAAAGTTATAATTACATGAAACACTGGCAATTTTTATGAATGACACCACTGTCAGACTTGATTTATATTCCAAAAATCTCCTAGTAGTTATGGACATGCAAATCATTTTATTTATTCAAGTATGTACACAAATCTGGAATTATATCAACTAGGCATACAGAATTCTATGACAATCACTTGCAGGTTCAAAACAAGAATATTCAATGTTGTTGCTGTACTTTGTGATGTCTGTAAGAGACATGTTCCTCACTGAAGAATTAAATACTCTCCTGTCTCACATTCTTACATAATTACCAGATAATGATTACCAGAGTTTATTAGAATTTCAGTTTTTTCCTAAATGTACTTTTAAACTAGCAAATGCTGGCACTGATTTTTTTTGTGCACGTTCTCACTGAATAGCATGTCAAATATGCCATTTGAGCTTTTAAATTTTTAGCCTTACAGTTTAAATTATTGGCCTGCAAAAGCCTCCATGTGGATTTATAAGTGCTGTCTGAAGAATTCACTTGAGCAGCTTTAAAATACTCAGAAGGAGACAGCACAACATCTGTCCCTGACAAGCTGCTGAAAACCAGGCAGGAAGCCAAGCACTCCCCAAAGTTCCAGCCCAGCAAAATCAGGCAGTCTTGAACAGCTGCAAAGCAAGAACTGCTTTTAACATTAAATCAAAGAAATCAAAGCTTGTGATAAGCATGCAGCAGTTGTTCCTTGAAGTTAACCAAAGAAAGAGAGGCACAGCTTAACTCGTCCATATCAACGTATTACAGCTTATTATTATTTTACTGATGAAGTTGTTTGTGTCTTTTAAAATTACATTAGATTTAAAATACAGGGGAGGCTTCACTGCTTTGCAAAACTAAACAAATCCCCCTCTGAGGACTTTAGTATGCAAATTCACAGGAGAGAATAGAGGGAGCAGAACAGTAGAAGAAAGAACACCACAAATTAGACTTGGGATGCTTCTGTTCATCAGCTTCATGTCCAGAGCCTTCCCACAGATTTCAACTTCTTTTGGGGGTTTGTTTTGCTTTTAAGGAAACAAGAATAAAAATTGTAACAATGAAAACTAAAAAACAAAGTGAAAAAGGCTTTTAAGGTCAAATGGGAGATAAGCAGAGGTTCAAAGAGATGAAAGAAAGGTAATTGGTAATTCTAAGAGTGGAATTCTAAAAGAAAACTCTAAATTATGCTTAATTCCTGGTGAATGTAGAAAGCCAAAAATTAACAAACAAGAAAACCAGTCTGTTTTATTACTTAAAAGAATGTCAGAATGTTTCAAGAAGACAATAAAAGCATCAACTCTTTCATGATCAAAAAAGAAAACTCAAAAGGCTTTTTCTAGCAATAAGCAACAAGTAACATGGGTTTGAACATGGTGCATTAAAAAAAATCTTAAAGCATGAATTCTTAAGCTCCAAAATAAACTTTGAGCAAAACTTCACCTAAACACATGCAGTCCCATGTTTTGAGTCCCTCAAAAGTGTTCATCTACACATTTTTTCTCCTGTATAATAGATTTACCTACATTTTTCCTTTTTCTGCCTTCTTCCAGAAGGCTACCAAATCATGAAGAATTGAAGTTAAAGAAAAAAAATTTAAGTCACACAACCTTCAACAGCCTTCTGGTTTTCTGCATGGTATGCTGTATTAGGCTGCAGGACAGTCAAGGGATGCTGTGCATGGAACACAGAGGCCAGTGAACCAGCTGGGGCACAGCTTACCACACTGCCCAGGAGGGACAACCCTCAAGCAACCATCTCCCTGGTCATGAGGAGGGAAAAAGCTTCCCCCAGAAGGCACTGTTGTCATCTGTTGGTTCTATGTATCCCACTGGCCCTTCCCTCTGTTCTGCCCCTGTGCCCTGATTCCATTAGCTGTGATGTTCTGCCCCATGCCTCGCTAGACCTATGTAAACCCCTGCTCTGTCTGGGAGAGTTCTTCATCCCTGGAAGCCTCGAGGTAGGAGCTCAATAAAGACCCTCCATGGGACCCCATAAGAAGACTCTGTCCCTTCCTTCTGCATCACTTGTGGCTGAAGTCAGCCCAGAGCTGAAATCCCTGGGCGAGGGCGAGACGAGCCTGGGCACCCAGGACATCTTTTAAAGCCTTCTCTGGGAAGGTCACAGCCCCCTGCCACCTCCTCCTGCTGTGACAAGGAAAGGCTCAGAGCCACTGGGATTCCTGGTGAGCCTGCCCTGTGCTGCAGGTCCTGCACAGCTGGCAGCACACAGGCTCAGCCAGAACAGCTCCCACAGCCCAGCACACAGGAGTGCAAAGCAGGAGCCAGGTGAGGGACCCTGATGTTCCGTGTGCAGGACAGGGGAAGCCTGCAGACCTGCAAACCTGGGGCTGTGCAAGAGCTCACCCTGGGAAGAGGAAAGGAGGGAACTGAAGGAGATCCCTGCAAGGCTGGGCTGTTGCTGAGTGCAGTGAACAGGTCTGACAACTCATAATAAAGCACCTTTCAGACACACATCCTGACTCCCTATTTACTTCCTGGGGCTTTCCAAGCCCTGACAGCCCTGTCCCATTACCTGCCCATGCTGCAGTAATAGGGTGAAGTGAGGTTTTCATCCTGGTGCTTCCAAATGCAAATGCCTAGTGACAGGCAGCATGCTCAGAAGGAACCTGTATGCAGTAATGCCCTTCTCCATCAGTCTAAAACAAGTCAAGCATCATCCTTCAAAGATCATACAAGCCCACCCTTTTGTTGCTTTTTTTATGCCTGTTACCTTTTATTTTTTAAGATCATGTGATAATTCAAAGGCTGCTTCATTGTTGCTCTGAATATACTTCCTTGGTTTTACTATCATGAAAGCTTGTGACTGAAAATTTCATACCCACTCTTGTCTGGCTATTTGGCTAAGTGAAAATTAGTTAAATTTTACTTATATCTTATAAAATATAAAAGGAGAGGCTTGTCCAAACTTACTGACAGCTTGAAGAAAAGCAGAATTACTAGATAATTAGAAGGACACAGGAGTGATTTCACATTAAATATAAGAATCATCTAATTTAACTTGTGGCTGCCATGCAATGATGTCCTGGAGAATAACTCTCTGAACATCATTCACCTTCAAGTCAAATTATTTATCTTAGAGTGCCATGGGAAACAACACAGCCTTGAAGCACCTCAGTGAAAATAAAAATAGCATCCATAGCTTTCCCTCTAATATAGCAGATATTGACAAACTAATTTTTTCCATTATTCTTCACAGGTTTGCACTTTATTTTTTAACTTCAGTTGCTGTAGGAACTAAGCCTATACCAATGCAGAGAAAGAACTGAAGTCACAACAGGCAGCCTTCAATCCTGCTCAGAGAAAACACAAGCTAAAATGCCCTTTAAAAAAACCCCAGAATTGATACCAGAATCTTCTTTGGTAAAGTAAGATTTAAATGACACATTTTCCTCCAGTGGCAGCTATATACAATGTGATACTCCAACTGTACATACAATGTACAAGTTATGACATGTTTTTCATTTAGCTCTAACTAAAATTACAATAAATATGATTTTATAAGTTGCTTTAGGAAGTTGCAATTGGACTATTCAAACACCTTTACTAAAGCAACATAACTGAAACATTAAACTCCACAAAATTAGTAAATTTCACAAACAATAACTCATCCAAGATTAGAAAAGGGGACTCTTTCTCCAGCCTGTCATGCTGCTGGTTTTAGAAATTCTGTATTAGATTTTCATGGACTGGTGGAAGGAGAGAGTGAGTAAACAAAAACTACAAAGAAATGTTTGGAAGATATTTCTCATGTAAAAACACAGGTGTGGCACCAGGGATAAGGACACTTGGGATCAATGGTCTGCAATGCACACAAAGAGCTCATGCTCAGCTGCTGTGCTTGGCTGCCTTTAGGTTTAGGCTTTATGAGTAAAATGCTGATGGAAGCTTAGGACTTGTGTATTTATCCATCAGAAGACCTAAATTCTTGTCCATGCATGAAACATGATGATTAATTATCACCATCTATCATCATCTTGAGCCTCCAAACTTGGTACAAATCCACATATTGGTAGAAGTGCAAAGCAGGCAGTCTGGTTCTTTTGAAAGAGCATTAAACAAAATTACTTGGACTTGGAAAAGAGTGTGGCTTCCACAAACTCCATTATGGTGGTATCTGAAAACCAGTATTACCAGTATGGTACAAGATGCTACAGAACCTTGCTGTTCCAAAGGGGAAAAAACCCACAAACACAAAACTCCATAAATATTTGTAGCTAAACTAGGGGAGATGAAAAGGGCTAAGATAAAGTTCCTACTCAGACACCTGGGCTCCACAAGTGTTTTGTGTTTATTTGTTTAAGGAAAAGGAAATAAGCAACATAAGCAAGGCTCCTCTTTCTCCAAAGACCTGCCAGCAGCTGCAGCATTCCCTTTGCCCTGAGCTTCACCCAGGTGATGTTTCATAACTCTGGTTATGAAAACATGGAATAAATTACCTCTCCTAGCCAACAGGATGTGTTCTCATCTCTCACCTCTCCAGGATGTCCTTTTCTCTCCTACCTTACCATCCACCTCAACACTACTACACATTGATCTGAACTTATTGAATATTTGGAGAGACAAAGAGCTTTAGGATTTTCACATATAAACTGGGGAACAAGATATGCCTAGCATGCTAATTAATCCCAGAAGCAGTTTAGCTACAGCCAAGGTTTTTATGATTACACTGCAGGAGAAAAAAAACCAACAAGGAGTTCTTGTCAGGGAGCAGCAGGGAGGAAAGCAAAGAACACAAGCTGGGTATTACTGTCCAACTGCAGAGCTGACCTTTCAGTATTAAACAAAACCTCCTACATATGCTGGAATTAGGTGAGGTAGGTGGCTCAGGCAGGAAAACAAAGAAAACAAAGGAAATAACTTATGCACCTGCTATATCAGGGGAGAGGGAGACAGTGAAAAGCAGCTCCATTTAATTGTATTGGGCCACAGTAACCAATCCCAGTGCTCAGAGTGACCACATGAACCTAAATGGGAAAAAAAAATTGAAGAAGTCAATGAAATTAATGGTGAATGAATTAAGAGACAAACACAGCAGCAGTCTGCTCAATGTGTACAGGAACAGTGTATCATACTGAACCTAAGCCAAAAGCATTCGGAAAAAAGACACAGATTAGAGGCAAAGTCTATGCAGGGCCTGAAATGGCACAGCCAAGAGAATTAAGGGGAAAACCAGGATGGATGGTGGGACTATCCAAAGAGAGATCAAGAAACATGGCAGGCAAGAACTAAGGTAAAAAAACACTGGGAGGTACTGGACACATGTTCAACCTGAATTGAAATGCTCAAAAAGGATTTTTAGAGTAGTGAGTTTATGCACTCATCCTCTACCCAGGACAGAGAAAGCTACAGGGAACAAAAACAAAAGCAAGGACATGATTTTCCTTTCTAGGTCACCCCCAGCAGTCCCATCCAGCACGATGTCATCGTGTGCAGCCACACCTGGGGACATGTCCCAGACCTGAGCTCCTGCTCTCTCTGAAGGTGGCACAGCTGTCTGTCACCTCTTTGCCAATGGGGCTCCCACCTGTCCAAGCCACCAGCAAATCCTGCATCCTCCCTGAGGCAGCCAGACCCTGGCATGGGAAGGGGCTCCTCTGATGCCTCTCCCACAGTGCAGGGCTCAGAGCAGGGCTCAGCACCACAGTCCCCTTCAAAACAGGCTCTCTCCAGCATCTCACCTACATTTAAATATCAAACAACTTTTAACTGCATCCTTTCACTGCCTTGAACTGTTAAACAAATAGAAGAGTAAAACAAAAAAAGCCGTAAGACAGGCAGGGTTTTATAATACAGTAAAATTCCTCTTTATAGTTGGGTGTAGTGTGCCAAGTTTATTTTTAAAATGCCTTCAGGGCTAAACTGCAGAAAATAGAGCTTTGCAGATAAGAATACCACTAGTTCTCTTAAAGGTGAATACAAGAAGCTGTGTACTATCAGGAAGCACATACAGAAAAAAAAAAAGACAATCATTTTATCATTAGAAAAATTGTACTGTTCAAAAAGACTAACACTACAGAGAACCTAGCACACTATCTGCCAGCACTAAGGGAATTTCAGGAATATTTCTATTATAATACTGATGTTTTCTATTTATCACAACTCTCCAGAGCAAGCTTACAAATCAATATTTTTCAAAGAGTATCACTCACATAAACAAAATTGCTCACCCCTCCAGAAGAAAAGGTTTAAACTAAAGTTATGCTAAAACAAGTGAGAAAGAAAAAAAATAACCTTCTCTCACAAAGAGAAATCTTGAAATGTAAAACAATTACAAGGAGTTCTAGTCAGTCGTAATTCTGAACTGTGAAAGATCAAGTTTGGCATGTTAATATCTACCTCTGGGAAAGGCAAGAGACAAGCAAATTGCTCCATAAACATCTCGATCTTACTGCTGGCTATGATGATTTTATGACAACTTACTGCAACTGTGTACTTTTAAAAGGCACAGAAGCCACTCTGAAGCTGTAATATTCACAGTATCATCTGCAATATTCTGGAACTTTCATGGTCACACTGCACCTGCAAGGAAAAGCCTGCCTGGCATCTGGACTTGACCAAAATCACCACATTTCAAGGTTCACTTTTAGGGTATTTTTTCTGTTAAGATTTTCAGTTTTCTTACAGATGTTTCTGTGAAATTTAAACCCTTTAAACAGTAATTAGCAGAAGGTTTTTGTCACAAAATGAAAATAAAAAATCAGCATATATCAGAATTAGTACTAATTCCTCAATACTTTAGAGAACTATGTCTGATGAATAAAAGAAATGAAAGAAGTGGAAGCCTTAACACATCAAGCAAAGGTCCTCAGAAGAGATAACTCAGAAAACCTTTACTACTTACAGTTAATGTCTGACATCTTTAAAAGGGCTTTATTTCATATCAAGATTAGCATTTACATTAGAGAAGATGATTTTTAAGGGAAAGTCAGACATGCAATGTTAATATACCTGGATTTTCACAATCCTTTTTAATCTCCTCACCTATTCACTGGACCAAAGTTTTCTCTTCAGATGCTCTCACAGTTATTTATAAACAAAAACAAAGTTAAAAGCAAGCATTCAGCAATCTTCACATTTCCTCATAAAAGTGACCATTACAGTTTTCAGGAAAACAAGGGGAAATAAAGTACTTTCAAGCCATTCTGTATATTGTCTCAGAACCATTCAAAATGCTGTTTTATTGAATACTTGCAATGGAACCATAATTCTATTTGTCTTTATTCCTATTGTCATAAAAACATGTTGAGTCTGCCAACGTTTACCAACCTTCTTCCTAAAAGGAGGGTCAATGTTTGGAATTCATCTCTTACTCAATACTCAAAACACTGCATTAAAAAGGTAACCATAAAAATGGGCTCAGACCTAATGTAAATGATCATATATTATAACATTATTGCAAAGAGATTTTTATAACTAATTCCAAAGTGTACGTTCTACAATGCTCTAATGTTCTAATGTTCTTCACAGCACTCACCGTGAGATTTGAACAAGAAATTCCAAGAAAAACAGCTTTTCTTATCCAAGAGATTTTTCTTATCAAGCAACACACAAGAATTTAGCTGAAGAAATTTCTTTCATCAGTCAACCCACAGAGGAGGTGAGATTGTAGTCAAGGCAGAAGAGTAACCACTGTGTCAGACTGAGTTGAGGGATGCAGGTTACAACCTCAGCTCAGCCTCAGCCAGCCCTACACCCTCCATTCCAGCTTTCCACTGGAGATTAGGTTCATCTTCACCTATAGAAATGAAAGCCTTTCAAAGGAGATACTGTTGCAGTTTGAAGCAATAAGATACAATTTAAAACTTGATTTCTCTGAAGTGCATCAAGAAAGCACAAGAAAGGGGATTCAGTTCTTCAAATTTAATTGCATACATTTGTAGTCCAAACCAAAGTCTCAACACACAAAATAGGATTTTCCAAGAAGACTGCAGACTTCTCTCTTACCTAACAAGCAGAGCCTACTAAATCAGAACCCTACAGAAAGTAAAGAATAAAAAACTATTTAATTCCTTTTTGAAGCTTGCACAAAAACAATAAAAACAGCAGACTAGCATCAATACTGAAAAAGATAATTTGGCTTCAGGTATTTTGTATTCCTCTTTATTTCTGTTGCAGACTCATCTTTTAAAATAAGAGGGTTTATATATTCATTTCTCTGGAAAAATAAATTTTCCTTTAAAAAAACCCTACATTTATAAGAAGTTTATATGAATAATAAGTTTTTAATCCTCTGAATCCTAAGGCAGCACAAAGCTTCAAGTGGTGACATGGAAACCAAAACCACAAGACACAGAAGGTGTAAATGGCACTGAACCACACCTCATTTTCCAGAGACCTAAAATGTAAAAAAAAGTTTGAGATAATACCTTGCATGAGCTTCTCCCAAACATCAGAGTTCAAATGCTCCTAAGAGGAAAGCTGGAAAGTCAGAAAAATATTTGAACAAACCACAGGAAATAATCAAAGTATCTGACTTCCTCAAACAGATTTAAATCATATTACATCTATAATAAAATCTATATTTATCTTAGAAATTTCTCCTATCAGTCCTTATTAACAATCAATCATGTTAACTGTAGATGAGAGCAAGTTAGGAAAAGTACAGCTATAAACATTATATCACAGTACATAAATTGCCATTCAGGCTATAAAACTCCTGCCTTATCATCCTACATCTCCTTAGAAACAGACAAAATTTCCTTGATGAACTTCCTGAACATGTCCAACAGACAGCTTCAGAACTATAAGAAGTGATGGTTTTATTTACTCTGTTGTGTTGTACTTGTCTTACAGCATGAAAGTTTTAGACAACTTGCCAGAATGTTCCAGGGTTGGGCTTGGGTTTTGGGGTTTTTCAGTCTGGGTACTTTGGATTTATCTGGCCACAGTTATATTGTCTATTAATAATAAAAAGAAAGTACACAAATAGCTTCAGGGAGAATGAATGAAAAAGAACCCTTGTGATGATGCAGTATATTGATGATGTGCAAAGCACATTATTTCCAAAACAGCTCCAGCTGATCAAGTTTTATGCTATTCATGCTATACAGAAAGCTAAGGAAAATGTGATCACTGTACCAGTCATGATAAAGCCAACACAGAACCTGACATAAATAATATCACAGAACATCATTTAGTACTTAAACCATTCCAAAATTATAATAATCATAGAAGCACAAATTGCTTATAACAGCTAAAGCTGGCATAAATACATGAAATTCCCAGTCACCCTGCTGCAAAGCTGCTTATTCAAGTTACTCGTGCATCATTCAAACTTCCAGCTTGGTATTTCTTCAAGCATCACATTGACTGTTTCTAAATGTAGTCTACTTGTCTGAAACTTTTCACCAAGATACAAAAAATCAACGTTATATAAAGCACTCTTTCCTGATACTGATGATGCACAATATGAGTCACCACTTCAAAGCCTCCAACACACCAGCACAAGACACATTCTTTTAAGTCACGAATAAACCCTCAAGTACTTTCTTCTGTCTTGCTTCTAATGAACCATCCTTGGTTCCCAAAGCAAATTGAAACTCTGACAGTCAAGAGAATATGAGCTCCACAAGCAGAAATTAAAACTTCTTAAGAATACATACATCTCCTTTAACTCACTATTTGCCAGATCTGTTATTTTTAAAGCTTTTCTAAAAAGGCTGGAAAAACACAATCACCAGTGAAACATTGCTGTTGTATCTTTATTTATTTCTTTTCCAGGCTCTTTACAGTAGATTTGCAGTGTGGTTCCATGATCTGTAACAGAAGGGGGTGGAAAGGAAGAGAGTGTTTCAAAGTTGAGTGCACACTCTTTGCCAGTGGCAAGAGCCAGGCCATCCCAGGTGAGGATTCATTCAATATAAGACAGATAAGCTAAACAACTTCACTGCTACAAGAACTGGACTTTTTTTTGATGTGCAATAACCTGTTGCTATGACTTGGCCCTGAAAAATAAGACAGGAAACCCTTTTATTTGAACAGGAAAAAAATCTGAAAATTATTCTTGCTGAGGAAATGATTATTCTGTCCTGGCTGGTGACAGTTCATCCATAAACAGCTCTCTTTCTCAAGCACTTGCAGCCCCAGCTGCACACACCTTCATGTGATGAGTGTGAGTGTGCAGCCAGCCAACCAATGCTGCAGGTGTGGGCCACAGAGAGCCCAGCAACAAGAAGCCACTGCTGCAATAGCCCAGTCAGGTGTGGGAAAACCTCCCAGGTAGATAGTGCACCTCAAGCATGCACTGCAACTCCTAAGTACCACTTTATTATTACAAAACTCTAATGATAGAGTCAACATATGGGTATAAATAAATGTGCACACCTACATGGATGCACATGTAAGTGTACAAGCAAATACACCCAAGGAAGTCATAAGAGAAAGGCAATAATTTGGGTTATTTCCAAACAACAAAGTGAAAGGATGCCCAGATGAACTGAAACAGCGCTGCCAGTGGGAAGCACACAATGCCAGGGATCCCCCCAAATCCTCAGAACTGGGCGATGCAGCAGGAGAGATACTGCTCCACTGGAAGAAGTAAATCTTTACAAAAACCAAAGGAATTTCCTAGGGAACTATTTCTGTTGTCTTTTGCCATGAGAGAGGCCAGCATCCACAAAGAACATCTCTACAAGCAATGACCCAGAATGAGTGAGGTGCTTACAACTATCTGAATTTATTCACCACCAGGAGTCATTTTAGAAGTACCCAGAGCAGTACAACCACTCCATCAAAAAAATGTTCCACCACATTTTCATCTTTTTCCTTCTTTAAGGGGAATATTGCCAATTGGTGGAAGGTCACTATTCCTCTCATGATTCCCAAGATCCCAATCTAGAAAGGTCTTGCCTTTTATCACTGAAGCAAAAGCTAAAAATGTTATCAATGTACCTTAGGTCATCTCACATAAATACTGATGGTGCTTTACACTGTAAATGCAGCTTTATTCTTGTTTCCACTTAGTCTACTTTCAAAAGGAAGCAATTACATTTCTCAGCTGTTTTCATATGATTTCTGGTAACACCATCATAAATGCCATGTGAAATTTTTGGCTGTGGAAAAGATTGTTTTTCCAAGAATGCAATGTTTTGTGATGAAATACAACATTGTAAACTATCACCAATAATTAAATTTTTAGTTCACAAGTATAATGTAAAAACATAGCTTTTTTGGTCAAATAATAGTTTTTCACATCCAAGTTTCTATTGCAACTTAGCCAGAAGAGCAAGAACTAACACAGATCAGAGCTGAGCTCTGACAGTATTAGCACCTTGTGAATAAAGGACACCACCAATTCTGCAAAAGTAATTCCATCAGAAATAACAAGCTATGAATATATTATATAAAATTTACTGTGAATGGCAGCAAATGTAGGTATTCAAAAAGTTGTTGACTGCACGAAATTTTACAAGGAACTCCCCACATTTCTAGCCATAGAATAGGGTTTTGGTTGTTTTTTTGTTTGTTTTAACTAAGACTTAAGCACGCATAGTCTCTTATTATAACTAGAGTACAGGTGAAATCTAGCTGAGATACTTAACATGCTTCTCTAATGCAAATTTATAATTTCAAAATCAGTAACAGGTTAAGGAACATTCCTGCTCACTCTTTGCTTGCTTGGTTTCTTCCACAATCCTCACCCTCCTCTTTTTGCTCTGCAACTTCAGTTCCAGCACAGTGCAATTGCAACATCACTAGAGAGATGCAGAGTGCAGGGAAAAGAAAAATACAAGAAGGTTAAATAGATGTGAATAACTCAGGACCCCAAACTGCCTTAGGAACAGAAATTCTTAATATGTCTGAAAAAAACCTCCAACACTTCTCCACATAGCAGAAAGCCCAGCTCAGGCCACTATCCTGAACAATCAGCCAATGCAACATGATAAACTGGAACTTGCTGACACAAGAGCTCAGCTCCCTTCCACTGGGACATGGGTAAAGCAAGGGGCAGCTGGCTGGGATGATGTGAGCCAGCTCTGGGCTGCTCTCAGCCAGACAGGCTCTCCTCATGGCAGTGCAGCAATGTCACCTCTGCTCCCCTAAAATGACCTGTCATGCACAGCACTGAACTCAAGGCCCTTGGTGCACAAGCAGAAATCTGAGAGGTTGCTCACTAACAGAGCTGTAACTGTATCTGCCAAAGAGCCAGGGACAAGCTCTGCCAGGGGCACACCTCACTCTGCAGTCCATCAGAACCTGGTACTTCTACATATTGCTTTTTCAGTTCTGATTAAATGAACTACACAGAGACAGCATATTATGGATTAAAAATTCCACATGAGAAAATCTGCCACTACCACACTTCTGCAAAAGTTACACTGTATCAGAAAACCCCCTGTAGAACTATGCTGTACTATTAATTTAATTTATCATTTTTTGGTGTTTATTTAAATTCTCACTGAATGCTGTCTGGCATTGGTTCTGCCACATAGCAAGGAAGCTTCTGGCAGCTTCTCAATGAAAACACCCCTGTAACCCCACTGCTACCAAAACTGTGCCACACAAACCCACACAAAACCCTAAAGTCACTGCTGGACAAAGCTAAAGATTCTCTTCACAACATGAAAATAGCAGGTAATAGTTATTGCAAATGAAGGATTGTGTCTTCCTGCAAGGCTTGGATCTAATCATTCAGTCACATTATTGCAGTGTGTCACTGATGACAGCTGAAAGTGAGCACTAGTGCTGTCCATAAAGGACAGAGAATACCAAAAAGAACAAAGCCAAAAAGCATAAAGAAAAATAAAATGTGCTCAAAAAGCTCATACTTTTTTCTGTTGAAACCTATTCTATGAAAAATGCTGACATCAGTCTTACTCAGAGGTAGGATTTCCCTCTATTCACTAGTACCTATTTTACAAAGGTAGATCATAACTTCTGGTGTTACATTGATCAGAGATTTTTAGAAGGCAAATCCAAACAACTCACCCTGATTGACGTTTTAGGAACCTGCCTTCCAAAGTGCCTGATCATCACCCCCATACACAACTTAGTGATTTGATGTGACTTGCCTACAACAAGTAAAATCCATCATGAAGCCAAACACCAGAGTTTGAGAACTGCTGGCTTCTGATCCTGTGTAAAAACTCAGTAGTTTTAAACCCTGCCACAACACCAGCTTTATTTCTTTGTGAAAGAAAACAAAACAGCACAAAAGACTTGATGTTGAAGAACATACTCTACCTTTAAAAAGAAGCTACAAATCCTTTCAATCCATAAATACCTGTTATAAACTTATGTGGTGACTCTAATAGTCACATTTGATGCAGAAAAGCTGTGCTGTTTCAGTAATTTTCAGGTGGATTGCCCACACATAGGTACCAACAGCAAATTCAGTAAGTAGCACAAAACAGTGCATATTTCAACAGTAGATGTTCTGTCTAAACAACACAAGAGAGTGATTTTTCCAGCAAAAATCACTCAGTGATTTTTGGTCATTCAGTGGACAGAATCAATTATTAGGAGGTTTTGCACCCTACATGTACTTCACAAGATGAACCTCACTGTGACTGAGTCAAACCCACTAGATTATCACCTATCATCACATTTGCTCCAAGTTCCACAGTGTCTGGGTGCTGGAAAGCTCCCAGGCATACTGTTACTGAAACATGAGAAAAGGTGCAATTTCAGTCCTTTGGCATCTTGCATATCCACCTGTAGTGGCAAAATCTTTTGGGCTCTGAGGCCAAGTCTGACCTATAATAAAGCTTTGAAGATCCTGGTTTGAAGACTCAGACTTCAAATTTCTTCAAAGAAAAACAGTGAGAAAGAAAATGGATTGCAACTAAAGGATTAAGGGCAGTGGAGTGTTGATGTTTTGGTTTCTGTAAGTTAATTACAGAAGTCATTAGGCAAGATGAGAAAGTAGCACAGATATACATTTGCTATAGACTGACCTTATCAACAGGTGGCCTTTAACACTGCCCATGCATCCAGCCCATGATCCTAGCCAGCTTTAACAATCTGTGCTGCTTATTGAAACAGACAGAAGAAGAAACTGGAAAAAAGACACTATTTATGAGTACTCTTTATCTCCATCTGCTGCTCAGCTAAGAATGAAGAATTCCAGGAGAAACTAGTAGAAATCAGTTTCAAGGGAAGTTTATACATCTACAAACCTTAAATTACCTAATTCTATTGTAAGCTGTTTAAGCAAGGCAGTACACAGATTAAAATGTGCCACATGATGCTGTGTATTCAGTTCTTACCCATAATAATGTTTACCTAGAAATGAATTAAAATGTATAACAAGAAATGTAACGAACCTGTTAAAATTTCAAAGGAAACTGAAGAAACTTGTACCCAATTCCCTGCAATCTTTGCTACATGTACCAACCACAAGCAAAAACAATTTCAAGCAAAGATTCACTCATGGAGTTGCTGGAAACACTTTAAATATAACAAAACAAATTAAAAAAAGACCAAACAACCCTCCCCCCTGCCCCCCCACCCCATCTGACTGATTTTCAGTGAGATTAGTGGTTTAAAACACTGTGTTGATTTATAATGCCTAATAAGAGACTTGTGCCATTAAAACAAATGAGACATTCAGGTTTCTTTCTACCTGCTGCATTATACTTGCTTTAAAGCACATCCCTAAAGTCTACTAAAATCTGCACTTAAAATGCTAAATTATAAGACTGAAAAAAGGTGATTCAAGATTACATTTTCAGCTGTTTCTAAAAGTTTCCTAGATTCCTTGCATGAGTGCAAGTCTGAAGATGTATAATTACTTTCAATAAAACTAACAAGTAAAAATTCACGTTAAAGCTGACATGTTGCAACTAGAAAGCACTTTTGCAATTTATATGTCAACAAAGAGAACATGCAAATTATGTAAGCAAATGGTTGTTAGACATTCAAATGTTTCAGTTTTACAAGTAATGAGAGTTTCTTTATAGTGAAATTTATTCAGACAATTGGTGATGGGCAACAGTGCTTTTCAGCTCAAACTGCATAGTACAGATAGCAAAAAAACAAGAATACTTGATTAAAAGTATTGTTACTTGCTGAACTAGCTCAGACATATTTCAAATTCAGTTGTCAACACACAGAGTCACCTCCACTAAAGATGTGCATTCAGTTTTTGTACTAAGTGATTTTATGAATTAATTACTGAATCTAATTGATAATTACTAATTACCTGTGGGGATTTACACATGCAGTTATTAGAAAACACCTTTGAGAATAACTGAAGCTGTTGGATCTCACTGCCACAGTCTGAAGAATCAGTTTCTGCACACCACAGCAACTGTACCTGATGCTATGAAATTGATAAATTGCAAAATACTTCAACTGGCTGCACCAAATCTTCTATGAGCTGCATCAGGGATGCCACAGGGACAGAAAAGCTACCAAAAGCTCAGTTGAAGGGCAACTAGATCACACAGTTTTTTAATAAGTAAAACTAGGCAGGCCTAGCCTCAAAGCCTTAGCCCAAGTACCTTCCAAATGCTGGGTAAGAAATTTTACTTTCAAGTGCAGAGAATGACAAGAGCTCCCTTTCAAGAGGACTAGGATATCACTCTAAATAAATATGTATTTTTTCAATTAGCACAATTAAGGTTAATCTAGGGCTAAATTAGGGCAAATCTAGTCTTGCTGGAAGAAAATAAGAGGCCATGACTCCCAAGAAACTGAATTGATTAAGAAGGGCTGATCTGGTCACTTGAAAGCCGATCAGCAGAAAATTAAACTCATTAACAAGGTGGATAAAAGACATTCCTAAAGTACAAACACAACTACATTTCTACTAAATTTGTTCAAGGGAAAAGCAGAAGTAAGCAGCACCCAGAAGTACTCAAATTTAGGATGATGACTCTATAATCAGATTAATTCCTATCTAAGAGGCAAACTTCTGCATCTTTCATATGACAAACTGAGGGCTCTGCTTTACCATATTTTTACTTCAAGCTGTAACTCAATTTTAGTGTCCCATTCTCACAAGATATTTTGCTCTAATTTAACAACTCTTTAGAAAAAGCTGCTAGAAGTATCAGTTAAAACTCAAACACTGGTGATGCTCAGTAGAGTGAGACAGCAGGATACAAGAGGGGCTAATCCAGCCTTTTTATATAATCTGAATTATTCCCCTGGGCGGTTATTTTACCCTCAAGGTTCACACATTAAATGCACATACATGAAGGCAAAGAACCATAAAATATTGAAATCAATACAATTTCAGGTCACACTGTTTTTAGGAAAATATCTAAATTGTGCAGGAGTCTTGGCCTGGAGATTTCTAAAAGTGCCTTTTACATGACATTCATCTACCTAGACAGCAATCAAAAATGTCATTGCAACACAACCTTGCTACCCTTAGCCAAACCACTACAGGCAATGGAAATCAAGATATTGAGCACAAGAAACCCCAGGAGATGCCCAACAAAATCCTGGTAACTCTTTTAACCCTCAGCAAGTCAATATTCATGCTATAATATAAGCCCTACCCGAGCAATCCCTTTGCTCTGCTGGGGGATGACAAACATGAACATGAAAAATGTGGCCTGACAACCCTTTCTTTCTCAAAAAAGCTGTTTTGGCTAGTTCTGGTATTAAGAAGAATCTGTCACAAACATTTTTAATTCCATTTAAGATGATGAAGGGACTGGAGCACCACTCCTCTGAGAATAGTCTGTGAGAGCTGGGACTGTTCATCCTGAAGAAGAGAACAAGGTCTCATCAACCCCTGTAAATATGTAAAGAGAGGGGGCACAAAGGATGGAGCCAGGCTTTTCCAGAGGCTCCCAGTGTCAGGACCAGAGGCAATGGGCACAAACTGAAACATCTGGAAACACTTTTTTACTGTGAGGGTCACTGGCACAGCTTGCCCAGAGCCATGGTGGAACCTCCATCTTTGGAGATACTCAAAAGCCACCTGGAGATGATCCTGGGCAACTGGCTCCAGATGTGCCTGTTTGAGCAGTGGGGTTGGCCTCTGGTTTGATCTCCAGAGATCCCTTTCTACCTCAGCCATCCTGTGATTCTGTAGTTCAGGTGAGGAAAAAATGCTTAAAGACAGAAAACAAAGATCATGATCCTTTCTCAAATTTTCTCTGCAGACATGGCAAAATTAACAAGAAAATTATACCTACTAATAGAATATAATTTGGCATTTAATTCTACAGTTAAGTATTATTAAAACTATAAAATACAATATTGTAATCCTGGAAAGTTATTTTCTTTCAGCCATCCTAACTAAACAAAAAAGTTCCCTTAAAATAGATGCAGTATTTTCTAGTCTCTAAACAAAGAAAAAAAAAAATCAGCCAAAGTGTGAATTTTCTGAAACAGTAACTGGATTTCACCTTGAGGCAGTTGCTGCCATTAAAAGCATTCTGGCACCAACAAGAATACTATTATTAAAAAGCTGTATGAAAGCACTCAAACCAAGTTTTTGTGAATCTTACTAAAACAACTCTAGCAATTTTTTTCTTTTTCTTCTTGGAAGCCATTATACCTTTAAAACAACAATTCAGGATACTGAATACAACACACTGATGTTGTTCTCATGAGATAAAAGGACAAAGTCAGAAGAGAAAAACAGACTAAAGCAACATGATCATTACTGTGAACATTCTCTAGTTTCAGGCTTACTTAAATTTTTTCTTACAGAAGAATGGGACTTCAGGAAAGGTCAGAAACTGGAGGAATCCTATAGCCTATACACACTCTTAATTGATAGCCATGACATTTCCATTCTGTGACATCTCTAAAATCTCAATTATTTTTCTGGGGGGGGGGGGGGGGGGGGGGCAAAACACAAGAGCACCTCTTCCATTGAAAACACTACTACTTCAACTGCTGAAAGCAGATTTGCCAGCTCACTTTGGGAATTCCAAGAGGAGCATGCACAGAAACAAGACTTGCAGGGCTGTGACTTGCCCTGCTTAGCAGTCAGCAGAAAGAAGAAGAGGCAAGCTCTTCTAGGAGAAAAGTCACACTAAAATGTAGCTACAGATGCTCCAGACTGTCTCAGCAGAAGTGTCTTTCACTTCCTCCATGTGGGAAGCAGAGAAGCCTCACCAGGCTAAAGTTAGCCTTTCAATAGCTTGGCAGAACCTCTTCCCTTTGAAAACAGAGGAGTGCTCCTCCCTCCCTGCAACTCTTGGGAGCCTACATGACTGCAAGTACTCTGTCTGCAAATGGAGAAGGCAGAACAAGTCAATGCAGCTTTATTTGAAAGCTTTATGGCTTTGGAACAGGAGGCTGCTCAAGGTGTGCTCAGTGACAGCAGCACAGCCATGGAACAGGAGACTGGCAGGGGCAGCAGCAGCCCTGGCCCAGGCCCTCCTCATGTGCCACCATCTCCAATGGAACCACCTGCAAAATTACTTCTTTCTTTCATCAACTCACAGGTACCTTCTGGAAACCTCTACCACAATAGTGTATAAGAATAAACAGCTCCACTCTGGATTTTGGTTAGTTTCATTATAGAGAGGCAGCCATAACTGTCTCTTTAGAGAAAACCTTCTTCAGAGACTTCTCTAAAAATAGCCTAAAGCCTATCCAACCTCTCATGAAAAGTAAACCTTTCAGGATGCTTCAAAATAGAATTTTAGAAGCCAAAGCAGAACAAAACCTAAATCAGCAAATGCAGCTATATTCCAAGTATCCAGAGTCAATGCTTCTGTGCAAAAAAGTTATTTTCCCAGATGAATTTTCCCTACTAAAACTGAAAATTCCTTATGCTCATCATAAAAAAAACCCACCCACACCATGCACCCACACATAAACCTGCCAAGAAGACTTAGAATGAAACAGAACAAACCCTTTTTCAAGGTGTATGGTCCAATAAATATCAGTCACTGAACACAAAAAGTTAACTGTAAAACCTGTCCTTCCTCAAAAAAGGATTGGGAAAAAAAAATCTGCCTTTTTATTTTCTGACTTTTAAAAAAAAATAAAAAGAAAATATATTAACCTCACTGCCTCGTTCAATACCTTCAGTCACATCATGTGTATTTAGGTTCTCTCTCAGATCTTTGCTCATGTTCTGCTTTTGACCTAAGGCAATCTCATTCAATATGGAAGAATGTGAAGTTTTTAACTGCACTTTGTAAGAAGTTCATGAATCTACAGGCTTGGAAATGTTCATTTCCCCAATATTACAAAAGATTCAATTTCACAGACGAACTTTATTGAGTTGCTGTTGCCAAGAGTAATCCCACTTCTCTCAATCCTCCACCCCCAGCCCTGCACACCTGGCTGGCACTCAGCTCTTGGATGAGAACAGCTCATCTGGCCCTTCACTGTCAAACTGATTTAACCAGCAAATGTGGGGGGAGCAGTTTTCCAAGGGGCAAAAAGAGGAGTGGGAGAGAGTTCAGTTCTCCTTACACTTGTCCAAACTGCTTTCTTCCAGGCTGAGTCAGCTCACAAGGGCTCCAACAAATGCCAAAGCTGGAGGAACAGTGGGGAAGAGGCCAGAAATGGTCACAGTGCTGCCAGGCTGGTTTAGATTGGCACTGGGAGTTGGAAGGGAACCAGTTACAAATGCAGAGCAATAGATTGTCCAAAGAGATGGTGAAAACCACTTTTGTCAAATTTGAAGAAGAGGTCAGCAACAGGCCCTTGCACCCCAGGGGCACCAGTGCATCCTGAGCACTGCTGGCAAGGAGGGGGAGGTCAGCCTGCCTTCCAGTCAGGACTAGGGAGGCATCTGGAGGCTGGGTCCAGCTCTGGACCTCCTAGGAAAGGAATGGCATAGACATACTGGAGATAGTGCATCTAAAGGTGATGATTTTGGCCTAGAAACATCTGTCATGCTAGGACAGAAGTAGAATACATCAGCCTGGAGAAAGCCCAGAGTGGATCTTATCAATGTGTATAAATATCAGATGGGAAGATGGAAAGAATACTCATAGACTTGTGGTGATACCTAGTGAGAGCAAAAAAGGGCAGTGGATACGAACTGAAATATGAGAAATTTCATGCAAACATCAGGAAATGCATTTTTACTCTAAAGGTGACTGAGCAGTGTCACAGGCTGCTCAGAGAGGTTGTGGAGTCTCCATCTTTAGAGGCATTTGAAACCTGACTAGACCTGGCCCTGAAAAGCCAAGGGGCATGGACTAGACAATTTTAACAGGTCTGTCCCAATATCACCCTCTACCCAGTTCTGTGATTATAATAGCTACAAATCATCTATCATGTGCAAAAAGCTATGATAGTATCACCCAAAACCAGGCAATTCCACAGACATAAAGAATTCCTATATGCTTCATTAGGTATCATGACAATATCCTGAATGAATCCTTGAAACATATTGAAGGAACACGAAGGCTTGCATGATCCTGGTATAAATACTATGACTGATTTAGTAAAAAATGGCAAGAATTAAATTCCTGTTGCACATTAGAAGAGCATTCACCTATGAAAACAACTCACATGCTCAGGGTTCAGCTGTGTAGTCTCATGCCTTACCACACTCTTGTGCAAACTACAGCAGCTCACACCAAGGAGGGTCAGACTGTTCAACAACAAATTAGAGGAAACCCAAACATTTGCAAAAAGGCCACTGGAAATACATTTGGTCACTTCTTTCCCAACTGACCTGCAGCAATACCCCAGCAGCATGACACCAGCAATGAGCCTGTTGCTGAACATGGAGCTGTGACATGACTCACAGGTTACCAAATCCTGCAAACTTGAGATCACAAGTCAGCAAACTGGCAGCTCAAAAGGCAATACTTCTTAAGCTTTTCTCCTCAATTTGTTAAATAGCATTATAACTTGCCTGTCACACAGATCTAATTCTCACACCATTCCTACTGGACATTCTACTTTTCAGTCTGAACTTCAATGAACCTACAGCAACTGCTGAGAGTTTTCTTTTCAGGAGAGGTGCAGTAGGATAACAGACACAAAAGGTCTACAACATGCTAATTAATTCTTTTCCCTACAGATCTACTATCATACTTTGATGGGCCTCGAGAGCAGCATAAAGAACCCAGATACTTAACTTTTCTTTTTGAATATTCATTCCATTAATCTATCACCAGAAATGTACAAAGCTCATTTAAATATTATTATGAGGCTGCAGAGGGTGCTCCAACACTGCTTAATAGACAGTTTCTATTCAAACCCATATTCCTCAGCAAATCCCTCACTGAAACAATTAGGATTTGGCAGTTAGGAACAGACTTCCCTTCACCTTGTTTTATCCAGAGAGAAAAGTGACAAGAACCACAAAAGAAATTCTCCTCCCCACACCAACATAAGGTGTTACCAGTGGAGATAGCAGCAGGAATGCAGCCCTTCTCCACCACATTGCCTTTTTCCTGCACCTAACTGCTCCACATGGATCTCATGGACTGGGGACCAGGGAAAGCAGGCACACAGATATGGAAACACAGTATGGAATATCATCCTCCATATTGCTTTCAAGTTGCTCAAGCAAATAACCTCCCTAGAAGCAGCTCCTGCTGCTTTAAGAGTTGCTCCTCAAGAACAGCAAAACTTTCAGCTCTTTTTGTGACCACTGAGTGCCACTATGAAGTGGAGCAGTGCCACTCAGTGCAGAATGCAGTGGCTTGTGCAGGTACTGCTTGCTTTACTGGAGAGGTGGGGGCAGGACTCTACAAAGTAAGAGTACCTCTATTTGTATATCCCAGATGTGACTTTTTTATTTAGCTGTGCAGGAGTTTTATTTGCTAGCTTTCAAAATACAAAGTACAAGGAAAAAAAAGGAGAAAACCTACTTTTGGTTAAAATTAACAAGGATTTGTATTCTCCTCTTTCTTACAGTTTTCTAAATCTCATTACAGTAAGCACACAGTGAAAAATATTACAGTATCTGACAATAGTGTCACTTCAATATATTAATTCTGAGCCAGCTGATGAAAATTAAATAGAGGAAACACTTTTAAAGTATTTAACATTTTTTAATGTTTAAATAGTGTAATTAGCCAATCTTTTGCTCTACTGGTTCCAAGCCCAAAATTAACAAGTAATAGGTTTGATAATTCACATATGGAACTTGAAACAGAGAACAGATATGCCAAATTCACAGTAAGCATTCACCACATACCTTCCAGCTCTTTTTGGTAAGAACAGCTAGCTCAAAGCACCATGCAGTTCAAGAATGAAAATCCTGTCCTTTGCATAAATATCACTGCCTTGCCCTGCCACTCCTGCAGAGGTTTGCTTCCAACATGTGCTACCTGTGCCTCTAACACTGCAAGATTACTTGCATTAACCTTTTATACAAGGTCTGCATCTTAATGTCACCTAAAATTAACTTTGGGTGAGCCTATTTTATGCTAAAGAATTGAATGAGAAGCCCAACTCTCAGTCCCACATGACTTCACCTGGGTTTCAGACTGGCCTCTGTGTTACAGAAATTAACACCTTCCATACAAAACATGGAGCAATAGAACTGGTGCAATTTGGGTTGGGGTAGTGTTTTACCAGTATTTATATTGCAAGTAGAACATAAACCAGAAGCCCTAAAGACACTGAAGGTGCAGCTCCACAGCTGGAACAAGGGAATATAAAGACCATCCTGCCACCAAAGGAGTTCACGCTGCCCCCTCCCCAGTTAAGCTGTAACTGAGCCTGTAAAACTATCTAAAAAAAGGAAGGAAGTTTCCACCTGTCCTAGAAAGATGATACAATCTAGCAAGACACAGCTACATAATTTCCAACACCAACATCAGGGAGGTAAGACAGGAGCACATGTCTGCAAGCTGAAAAACCAGCTGGGCACCAGCAGCATTTCTGCATTTTCATTACTGTCCTGGTTGACTTAAAATTCACAAGGGGAGAGCACAAAAATTCTTGATGAGAGTCAGGTATCCTGGACACTGGAGACAGGCAAATATGGCAAATATGCCTCTCTTTGCTCTGAAGTGATCACTACTGCACTAATACATTTGACCATATCTTATTTTACAGAAAATTTCAGTCCTTGCAATAGAAAAGTTATCTAATAGGCAGTAAAAGGAGGGAGCAATAAACAGTTGTAGCAACAGGGTTCGAGTAATCAGACAGTAACTAAAATCCACATGCTATCATAAGTTTGCAAGAACAGGTTCAAAGGTTAAGATCAAACATTACTTAGAAAACTTTTATCCCACACTGTAAAGCCTGTTTACAGCACAGGTACCAGCACTTAGCATCTAATTCCTGCATTCCTAAAATGCAGCATTACATCAGTAACTTGATTTCACAAAGAGAAAACAAAAAATAAAATCTGGAAGTAAAAGGCCCCACCTCAGTTGAGGACTCACACCCTCCAAATTACAGAAGCATTTTAGTGGAAGGAAATCCTTTTTTTTTTTTTTCCCCTCAGAAGTTCTGCAAGTCCATATACACCAGAGATGCTACCACGAGGGGGAGATGAGAAAGACAGAACTAACTGGAGGGATGGCTAGTGAGGAATCATTTTAACCATGACTAATTAACAGTTGAAAATCACCATTACCTATCTCCCATATGTTCTCATTTGTAAGGAGGAGTTGGACACTAAATCTAAACATATGGCAACAGTAAGTTGCACTCCAATCTTTGAATAGCAAAGTACATACAATCTGCTCTATTGCTTCAGCTGTAAAATGATACTGCAGGGTAACCTAAAAGGAAAAATCCTCTCATAAAAAGCACTGGATAGAAAGAAGTGGCAAATAAAGAATAAAATGGCTGAGAAACACCCAAATTAATCTTTTCTGGCTAGTTTGGCTATTGACCTACATTTAGGGCACCAAATAACCCCTTCTCACTTCATGCCTCAGTCCCCATTTCAGAGACAGGAAGCATGACTATTTGTATTTGAAAGATGCACAGATGATACCCATGTTTTGGCTCACACACACACACAACATGCAGGCACATGTGGATATGCACAGACTGAGAAATAACTGTAAAAAGAGCTGGAACCAACCTCACAGTGTTTCACTGCTTGACCTGACTGATAACAAATGACTCTGGGCTTAAACAAAAATTGTGCTTATCTTTCCTACAGTAAAACTAATGTTTCCAGGAGAATGGTTGTCACCTCTTAACTCTTCAGGATTACTCATGAATTACTGTCTTACATAGCATATGATTTCTAAAATACAGATTTCTACCAGACATTTCTTTTCTAAATTAATCAAAAAGCTAATCAAGCTTATCAAATGCACTGCACAAGTCAGATATTTTTTTAGATTGTCTATTATACAATAGACAACTTCTTTGTTTCACACAGGAAATAAACACAATGAGGCACCTGCAATTCACCAACACTACTTTGTTAATATCAGAACAGTAGATTATATATCCATGAAGACTGATTACATATATTACACCAAGAAATTAACAGAACATTTCTAATGCAGAGCAAAACATGATTTTAATGTTTTCACACAGAAAAGGATGTATTCTAAAGATTCATTCATTTTTGAAAAAAAATGCATCCCAGTTCCATATCTAAAATAAGTTCAAAATTCAAAAGTAAGAGTTGTTCTAACATTAACTTACTGGTTTATTGTATCAATTATACACAGGACTGTCTACTATGAAACTGCCAAATAGTAATTCTCAAATTTCAATAGAAAAAGAAATAAACTGGAAAACAGTTACAACCTAAGACTAAGGCTTCCTGAAATAAACTAATTGTCAAAAGAAATAATGTGGCAAATTAATTGAGAAAATCTAACTTTAAAAATCACTGGACAAAAAAAATGCCAACAGAATCCAGACTCTATTTTAGAGATAAATGCCTAAATGCCCAATAAGAAGCCTTGCTTCCTTGTCTCTTCTAGTGAAAGAAGTGAAGAGAAAATGCCTACTGCCTTTCTGCTTCAGTCCCTGTCTTCCTACTGCCACCACTACTATCAGGTCTAGTATCTGTCAAGTATCCTGACTGAATTGAAGGAGGAAAGAAATTTATAGCAGGTCTGCAATTATGCACAAAACCCCACCAAAAAATCTAGGTGGAAGTAATGTTAGGGAAACAGAAAACACTGCAAGCAGTAAACAAAACTTTTGGACACAAGGGTATGATATAGCCTAGGGGAAAATATTAAAAAGAAACCAACAAAAATTTTAAAACCAAATAACAGCAAAGCAAACAAAAAAAAAAAAAAAACCAGCCACAAAAACCAGTCTTACTGAAAATGAGAATACTTGCTGTGGATATAATATTCTCTTCAAATATACTCAGTCAGCTGCTTCAACAAAACCATTAACAAAGGAATTATCAAAATACAATCAAACTACCAAAGATACCCTTCCATAAAATAACTCCAGAACACCACCACAACAGCCGAAAGCAGGCTCTCCAACATGAACACATCAGTTCTCAACCACTTCAATACAAAGAAAACACCAGCCAAATTAGCAATTAACACCAGTGAGCACCTGTCAGTGCACAATAAGCACTATTTAACATATGGCCTCTTCCAATTATTTCCTGCTGATCATGACATAACTTCCTTATGCTCAACTTTTTACAATAAAAAGTAAGATAGCTGTGCAGTGCACAGAAGACCATTCCTCAAAAGAAAACACTGCTACCTATGGTCTTGAGAACAAACCTTTAGATCCAGCCAAACTCTCCGCCATGAACATTCATATCAAAGAGAAACAGACTTAAAGAAAAATCACTGCAATCAAAATTGCAGACACACCAACAAGGCCTGTGTGTACACTTGGAATGGGCACCCATGGCACCACATGTCCTCATGTAACCACCACTCATCACCAAGGGATACAGCAAAAGCTAGCTGCCATTCCCATTTCATCTCTTACACCTTAGTGAGGACCTGCAAGATTCCTTAAAACACACAGCAAAATAAATCACAGGTTCCAGATGAGATTTGAAAGCCCTTTGCATTTTTTGCCTGTTCCTTACATCATACTAACTCCTCCTTATTTTGTAAGGGCTTCCATCCATCCTGCACCATAAAATGACATCAACTCCATCAAGACATTTTTGTTAGGCTGTTGACTAGACCAGATGTCCTGGTCCAGCTTTACAAAAAATACTTAGAAAAAAAACATTAAATATCTAGCAATGCAGACATCCACTCTCTATAAAGGCATCTTGAAAATAAAGTAAAAAGCAGACAGAGCTTTGAGAGGATTTGGAAGGTTTTACAGGAAGAATGCTGGTATGTTCTCATTTGTATGCTAAGAGCACACAGACTTCAACAACTGGACCAACACAGAAAGGTAAAATTTCTGTTGGAGATTGGTGCTTACAGAAGGAGAATTAGACAAAGAGACATTACTATGAGAGCTCACATCATTCATTAAAAAGGTTATTAGATTACAAACATCCAAAAGCCATTTCCAGACAAACACTCAAGACCTCTTTCAAGCTCAAGTCGTTTCTTGGTAGGAAACAATAACCTGAGAAAACTGTGGTTTTGAACATCTGATGAACTTCAGAATGTCAGGAAATGTTTCCTACATTAAAAGGCTACAAAGGAAGGTGAGAATTAGAAGAATGCAAAGCAGAAATGCAGAACACCCTGAGCATCCAGTTAGTTCAGCCACCTATGATTCTCAGAGATCAAAGTGCCCCTTGATGACAGGAATTAACACATTCCAGCATAAACATCACCCTGATCTAAATTAACCTGTGTTCTATTTCAAAATAAAGAGCAGGCATTTTGAAAGAGCAGGAGAGTCATCCCCCCTTTTTCCTCTTTCAAACTATTTTTCTTCCATTTCTATGCCAAATCTTTTCTTCAACCCATCTTCTTCACCTGTCTCCTCCAGTTTCTTTTCCCCCAGTTGCTTCCCTTTCATTCATTCATTCATTCACCCAGAATGGTGTACCCAGTACTGATGTGATGCCCACTCTTACATTATTCATTCTGAATGGTTATCAAGTATGAATAAAGACCCTACAAGAGAAGAAAAACAAGTTTGTGGCCTACCAAGACTAAACAAAGTGGAGGCATAACTCAGCTCCTGTTGCTCAGCTTTTCAGGGCATCTTATTCCTAAACAGTATCAAAAACAGTAACAGCAATGGAGGAGAGGGTGGTGAATGTAAAGGGACCAGAGGAAGAACCATCATTTATGGGATCAGGAAGGTCAAGAGGAATTGTCAGGCTAGAGGCCTAAATAGTAATGCAAAAAAGCCACTGAGTACTGGAGTGACAAGCAGGAAAACCCTACAGGCTGCAGGGCAGAACAGACAAACAGGATGTTGTAAGCCTGACCCTCGTCACCAAAATAAATAAGAGCAAGACCTTACAGTCACTCCAGCAAGGCACACTGAGCCAGGAATACATTATAGTTAAGTTGTCCAAACATTCTATCTCCCAAAAAAACCTCATTCTTGGCTCCACCCTAAATCTAGACTTCTAGAAAATGCATTACAACTTCTGTCACTCACCTGTTTTCAAGGAGCAGGCAGCTGACACTGCCTCAAAGGAAAAGTATATCCTAGGTTATTTATTATCTGGTGGACTGAGCTGGCCACCAGAGCCAGGCTCAGTGCTTTGCTTGAGCTGACTTAGGGGCAGCCCCAGTTTCAGGGATTCAAGAGCCTCAGCCAGCAGGGAATGCAGCAGCTCCCTTCCTGCAGGGGCACATGGCCATCACACCTGGGATCCCAGCTGGTCATCTGAGATACAATGAATTGTTTTCATCTTGAACTTACTCAATATTCCAACTAAGACTCAGCTGAGAACAGGTAAGACAGACTCAAATTTAGCATCATCCTCCAGTAAAACAAT
This sequence comes from Agelaius tricolor, assembly GCF_023055355.1. Taxonomy (NCBI): domain Eukaryota; kingdom Metazoa; phylum Chordata; class Aves; order Passeriformes; family Icteridae; genus Agelaius; species Agelaius tricolor. The sequence continues at coordinate 6,687,231 of NW_027269284.1, forward strand.
CAAGCTGGAGAAACTTGCTCTTTCACATGCACTGTGAAGGTGGGTCAGTCTTCAAATGTGAGCCAAATAAACATACACAGCCTTCAATTAATTTATTTTTAACACCATTATTTAAAAATAGTTTTACTGAATTAATTTAAGTCAATGTTGCCAGCACAACTGCCAGGAAAGTAGATCATCATAACTATTAAAGCAGTTACATGCAGCACATCAACAGCATTTGCACTGTTTATTTTTCAGTTAGTTCAGTAAGAAAATGTTCTACTGTGGTCCAGGGCTGAGGATACTCTCAGTGGGAGTTTTTTTGTCATTTCTCTGAAATAACCTAGGACAAATGCATTGTGATTTCTAAGAAATAATTTTTTTCTAAATTCTTTTAAGTACCATCACATTGTGGGAGGAGAACAACAGAATCTAAACATCCAAATCAGGTTTCCTGGAGAAACACCAGAGGATGAGTCTGCAGGACAAGGGACACATTAGGTAACACCACTGACTGTCTGAAAATTTTCTAAAGAAAATGTTTACTCCACTGGAATCAAACTCAGCTTTAAGCACTGAGAAGCCAGCAGTCGTGGAGATCAGAAATATGAATGAATTGAAAAATTATTAGTCATTTAAAAGAAACAACTTAATGAGCTGTTGAATCATAAGAGCACAATCTATAGCTCAACAAACTCCTGTGCTGCAGACTACCAAACTTTTTAAAAGAGCCCAGAAGAAACAGCAGTTTTCATTCATCTCTTCCTTGTCCCTGGGCATCTGCTGCAGGACAGAGAAAGAGAGAACCCACAGACATTACACCAGGCTAGAAGGACCCTGGGTCTGATACATTTTGATTCCGCTCACAGCAATCCACATCAAAAAAATAATTTCACAAGGTACAAATACATTTCACATCAGAGTCATTAAAAACAAGCAATTCTCTTAGACAATTGCAATAGCTGCCTCCTTCCCTTTTTCAGCTACAGGTAAACCAAGGCTAAGAAACAATATGACTGCAGGTAATTGTCTTGATTTAGCTGCAGTGCTACAATACATCAGCAAAGAATTATTAGCTCCCACACTTGTGTTCAAACCACTAGATGGTGCTTCTAAAATGAAGCAATTCAATATGCAAAACTCTGAATAATGCATGATGATTTATAAGTTACCTTCCTCGGGATTGTTATCAATAACACTGATTAATGTAGTTAAATAGCTGCAGACTCTGATCAGAGAGGGGCAACAAGAATAATTACACAGATAAGTGAGATCAAAGAGCTGATCATTAAAACAGTAACTTTTCAAGAACCCAGTAACAGCTGTTTTCTCAAGTAAGAAAAACTCCTCAATCTTCTGTCTTGCAAAGTCATTAGTTGCTAATATAAATATTACACTAAATAATAAATTTTGTTCACAGACTGCTGTGCCCAAAGGTTTTGAATACTGTATGGCAGCAGTCAAATGAAAGTAAGTTATAAATAGCTTTTACCTGTTCTTTCACTGCTCATTCTCAGACATTTTCCCAAGAATAAACTTGCTCTAATTCTCTTCTGTGAACAGCAAACCTTTCACTTTTAAGATTTGGAAATTATAGCTAAAATAAGATGCTAGCTGCTTTCCATCAATCACTGGGGAATTATCCTTCCTTTTTTATTCACTCCCCCAAACTTGTATCAATAGTTGCTTGACAATTCCAGCAGCTTTGTTCTTTTTCATTTCTGACCATTTCCATCCATTTAAATGCTGCTCAAAATAATTCTCTCTCCTCCTGCATCTCATTCTACTGACCCAATTTTAAAAATGCTTTTTGCATTTTGTTAAGTACAGTTTGCTGTACTTTTTTACTACCTTCCATCCTTCTAACAAACTTTGATTCGTATTTAAAATCCCTTTTTCCACAAAAAATCCTGCAAACATCTTTCTTCTCATACCATTAAAAAAACCAAATCAGCTATTTCCTATTGTATTCCCCATCTTTTACTTTTTGGAGTCAGCTCTGCCACTAAGTAACCCTGACAAGGTTGCTGAGGAAGATTACTTTGTGAAGTTTTTGATGTTCAACATTCACCTAGGATTTCTAAGACTTTTTTTCTTTCTTTCTTTTTTTTTTTTCTTTTTTTTTTTTTTTTTGAGCACTCCTCCTTGTACAAAGTAATACAGAATCTCCTAGAGGTTATTTGGCTATTTTTGAGTTTTGCCACTGGCTCTCACTTTTCTACTTTAAGTGATTGCTCTAGATTCACTAGGCATACTCTCTTCATCTTGCTTGCTTGTTCCAAGATACCCTTTTACTATCTATTAAGCTTTTTCTTAAATTAGCCTACCTATCTGCTGTTTCAAGTCCTTTAACAACTATTAGCAGCAACAATTATTACTAGCTATGGTTAACTTTCATAGAAATATAGCTAAAAAGAACCTTAAAAATGATATAAGAAAAAGGCACTATGCACAGACATAGAAACAAGCCTCCTCCAAGTACCTGCCATTCCACTTAGCCCTAAATGCTATTTCTGCTCACAGAGCACCACTGCAGACACACATTAACAGGCAGCAAGAACCTCTTGAAGAGGTATCTGCTAACCCAGCTGCAGAAAGTAATTATCAGATTTAAGCAACCCACGAACAGTATTTCAGAACAAACACATGGGAAGAAAGCAACTACAGTTCTCAGCATCTCAAGCACTCCAGGGGGAGAAGATGCTCAGCCTCTGAAGGGTGTGAAAGAGCTGTGCTGAGTACCCACTTGTCAGGAAGTGCTCACTCCTAGCTACAAGTTGGGGCCATTTCCTGAACCCACCTTCACATCCCCACGAGAGTTAGAGAGCCTTTGATTTACAGCAGGCACTGAGGCCACAGCTGCACTTTGGTCAGTCTTAGACGAGGGGATGTTGAAAACCACACCTACAAAACCTCCAGACTTTATGCATATTTTGTGAGCATCCTTTAACTGGAGCCAGGCATTCACAAAGCAGTAGCTTTACTACCAACAATTACAGATTGGGACTCACTTACAGGAACATAAGAAATTCTTTACCTTAACTGCTTGAAGTTCACATTTACTATGTGAAAGAAACTAGGAGCAAAAAAACTCAGACATATAAACACCAAATAAGCAATATTTTTAAAATAAAAACAGACACTGAAGATGTTTCAGTCTGTTATGTTAAACAGATTAAAAAACATATTCAAGTTGTGGTTAGAGACAGACTTTTTTTCTCCCCATCATACACAAAACAGCTCTTTCAAAATATCAATAAACATGAGCTCAATTCAAAGCAGGTACCCCTGTGAGCTAGTTACCCACGCATTCTTCAAGCTAGTCTCCAGATTTAAGCAGCAGCATTCAGAAATTGTTCTGAATTCTTTGGACCTCAAATGCATTTCAAAGCTCTGCAAAAGCAGCCCAGTTCTGTATTTTGGCTGGACGCTCAGATCTGCCTGGGAGCAAGTTCTGACCAGACACCTGTGGAATGCTCCAGCAGGTACAAGATAAGAAATTCCCTGAAGTGGCAGGGAACATTTCTATTATATCTGTGCACACAGACAAATAACTTGATTTAGACAGGATCGTTCTTTTGTCTCAGGAAGGTGGTGATGCTGGGAAGCCTGCAGTGTCCTGAGGAGGTCAAACATAGAGTAACTATTGTTCCACCGATGTTGTGCTGCAATTCATGAACACCACTGCTTCAAATCACCCCTCAGCAAAAGTGTTCAGAGGCAAACACCATCCTCCCTCCAAACACTTCAAAAGGCATTGAATCCACAGTCCCCAAAAGCAAAACATATATTACAGACAACACTTTAAAAATTAAACAACAATCAATGTGGCACAGGAGGCTGGAAACAAAAACCTTGTCTCTGCTCTGTCTCCAATACATCAGTTAAAAGTCTGCCTCCCAGCAGCTCTACAGATCACGTCACTGCTATTTATTTCATTCTCTGCTTCCCTCCACCACTGGCACTTGATCTGGTTCGTTAGAATCTGGCAGCTCAGCATACCTGAGGAACAGAGCTGGGCAGGAAGAGCACTGACTGAACGAGGATCCAGGGAAGTCGTGCTGCTCTCGTGACACGCTCCCAACATTAGTCAAGACTTTCCACTTCCTACACCCACATTTTCTCTGCCATTCTTGGTATGTTCAAACAGAGGCAGCAGTTACCAAATAAATATCCTTGCCTGGATGCAGGTCCTGCATCTTGCAGTAATGATTACCCCAAGACTTTTACAATTCCACCTTGTTATGCACTCTGCTCTATTCCATTTCCTTGTCTTCACCATTTAAAAAGCTGAATTAATTTACATATTTTGGGGCTGTGTTTTTTCAGGGATGAATTATGAAATAGTTCCCCTAGGATTAAGCTAAACCATATATTCAGGTTTCTGAGCAGGCTGTACTAAGAATTTGCTGCACTCTGATATCATCCCACCCCTCACCTTCAAAAGAACCTCTGAATGGCCATCAAAGCTCTGGGTAAATGTCCAGTGGTGCCAAAATCTGCTGCCATGCAGAGGTCCTATTATATGGCAGTAGGACCTGGAATACTTCAGAAGAATCATTCCCCATCACTGGGAGAGGCAAAACCTACCTGATAAAATGCACCTGGAGCCCATAGTGCCTAACAGGGTTACAAGCAACATAAATCCTGAGAGCTTCAACCAGAATAAGTATTCAGGAAAGTCCTTTTCAAAATGCATTACATTCAAAACAGACCCTGGAACCCACTGATCTTTTGGGAAGGCATCCTTGCAGATTCCTTTAAATAGAAAAGCAAGCAATAAACCAGGAAAGGTAGAGTCTCTACATGTGAGAGCCTCTGTCTCACCCTCTATAAAAGAAGTGCTATTCAAACCTCTGTGTATTTAATGACATGATCCACGCCCACTCAACAGCACACCAGGAAAAATTACTTTTTCTGAAGCTCTTACAATTCACCAGCAACCCATTCTGAATACCAGAACAAAAATGATGTTGCAAGCTACTGAAACTAAGAAAAACTGTTGGCAAAGGTACAAATACACAACAAAAAGCAGTGGTGCTGGCTCTAAACCAACAGCAATAGGTGCTCCTGATTTATGAGGCCCAGTGTCATGCAACAGCTTGAAAAGTTCCTTCGCCCCAGAGAAGTCCCACAGAACTTTAAGTATACATTGTTTGATACCCTGAACGCCAAATACACACCTTACATCAAAAGGAGAGTATATTAAAAAACAAGTTTTATCACAAAAATATAAAATCTCCATTAGAAAGAAAAACAATGTGAAGTCTAATGAGTTTTGTTTAAAAAAAACAGTGAAAAAAGCTATATTCACCAAGATTTCCTCTGCATTTAAGATTAACAGTATTTCTTTTTGCTCATTAACTAGTCTTCCCTTAGTCTTTCCCCTGTATAAAAGATATAAAAATAAGAAAATCCAATGAAAGTTATCTATAACTTATTACTGTATTTTTGGTTACCTAATCTCGATATTATTTCCCTTGCAGTTATTAGCAGTAATATCTGACAATTATGTGTACTTCAGCAGTACTCAGGAGTTAGGACAACATGTAAAATCCATAAAGCCAGCATAATATGAACTTTTATTTTGCAGTATTCACTTCTGTTGTTTTTATTGGTTTTTTTTCCCCACTGCAACACACCGGCTATAATTCAGCCAAAAGAACCGAGTACATGGAAGGTTTACAAACTGAGACCCAACACTGACAGTAAAGCATAGAAAAAAACGACTGAGAGCGACCAACAGGAGCCAAAATTAAATCAAACACTTCAGAAAGTGAATAACGATACTGACGGCTGTAATGCCTGGACAAGAAAAAGATGCTATAGATGTTCAAAACCAGTAATGTCCTTGATTTATACGAGCCGAACATCACATGCCAGACAAGATCACCCTCCAGACAGTTGTTACTTAACTCGAGCCAGAAGATGATAATTTCAGCGCAAAGCAAACTGCGACTCTTGGATTCCTTCCAAGAATTTCAAAGCGAGAAGGGCACAAAACACTCACCTACAGAGCACCGTCCAATAAATCTCCTAACTTACCAAGTTCCCAGGTGCGCACACACAGCGCTAATGGCACAACAGGAGAGCCCGACCATCTCCGGGCTCGGGGCTGGGCGCAGCCCGCAGCGCAGCCGGGAGCGCTGCCCGGGCACGGCCGCCAGCCCAGCAGCCCCTCGGCGGTGCCGGGCAGAGCCCCGAGCCCGCCCCGGCTCGGAGCAGCCCCGCGGCCGCCGCTCTGCTTTGTCATCCCCCGCCGCAGCGGGCGCCGCGCTCCGGCCGCGGCCGCCGGGACCCGCCGAGCGCCCCTGGGCTCCGCTCGCCCCTCAGGGCGCCTCCCGGCCGCGGAGCGACCCGCGGCTGCGCGCCCGGCTCCGCCGCCAACCGCGTCCCGACTTCAGCCGCGGGGTGACGCTGACCCCGGGCAGCGGCGGCGCCTCGCAACTTGCCTTGGGTTTGTACAGCCACTTTCGGAACCTGTTCATCATCACCGCGGCCGCTGACACCCCGCTGCCGCCGCCGCCACGGGAGCTGTCGGCTCCGCACCCGCGCCGCTCACAGGAGCGAGGCGAGCGGTGCCCCTCGCTGGGAGGCTCCGCCGGGTCGCGTTTTCCTCCTGCGCCGCCGCCTGGTCCCGCGGAGCGGCCGCCGGGCGCTCCCGTCAGCGCAGGGACCGTCCGGCGGCTCCGCGCGCTCCGCGCCGCCCCGACCGCCCCCAAAACATTGCGCGGCCGGCGGCAGCGCCGCCCCACCGCGCACGCGCGACACCGCCCCCGCGCCCTCCCCTCCCCACCCAATCGGGAGGCGGGCCGGGGCGGGCCAGAGCAGTCGCCCCGCCCACCCGGCTGCTCATTTGCGTAACACGCGGAGGGGGCGGGGAGACTGCGTGCCGCGCAGGCCACGCGCCGGTGACCGCCTTGTTGCAGTGGCTGCCGGGAGTTGTAGTTTTCTACGGGCCGCGCTGCGCGCGTCCCCTCGGGAATCGCAGGCTCTATCTGCGCCTGCCAGCGCTGTCCGTGCCCCAGAAACCGGCGCGTCACCGACCTCTGGCTGCCGGTGAGCGGAAACACCGGGGGGAAGAGGCACTACCTCCTTGGCAACGGCAGCAAACAACCGCCTCCATCTTGTTTCCCCGCTCGTGTAGTTCCGGGTCCCCGGTCGCGCCGTTTCGCAACACTGAGGCGGGCTCGCAGCAGGACTACAGTTCCCAGCAGCCCTCGCGCTCCTTGGCAACGGCGCGCGCGGGGTCCCTGCGCCTGGAGGGACACGGACGGCACGGGCCCGGCGGGAGCGCTGGGAACGGGATGGGGAGCGCCGGGAACAGCCGGGAGCGGCAGCGGCAGCAGCGGGGACAGCCGGGAACGGCAGCGGCAGCAGCGGTGCAAGGCAGATGTGGCCGTACGTGACACCTCCGGAAAGAGCCGGGTGCAATCCCCGATGCGTGCAAGTGGCGGGTGCCACGGGCAGGCTCGTGGCTCCTTCGTCCCTTTATTTTCACACAATCATGGAATCACAGAAGGGTTTGGGTAGGAAGGAACCCTAAAGTTCATCCGTCCCCATGAACGGGGATGCCCCGGCCATGGGCAGGGACACTTCTACCTCAGATTGCTCCAAGCCCATCCAGCCTGGCCTTGAGCACTGCCAGGGATGGGGAAGCCACAGAGTCTGTGCCAGTGCCTCACCACCCTCAAGGGAAGAATTCCTCCTCAATATCTAATCTAAACCTGCTCTCTTTTCGTGTTCATATTCATTAGGGGTTTATAAGTACAATAGAAAACGTCAAGGGGGCTGTGTTACACTGTGGACAGGGTTGCTGGGCTTTGCTCCCTGAAATTTTGCCAGCCTTGGTGTCCATTTGCTAGCCCACCTCATAAGCATAACACAGCTTATTTGCAGAAGGTTTTATACAATAAGTATTTAATTGTAGAGTTTTACAAGATAAGAGATAAAAAGCACCATGTCATGTTAAGGAAAATACTTGCAGTAGGTATGCAAAACATTGAAATACATAAAATTTAAAATTAAGTTCCTCAAAGTGAACATTTTCCATCTAATCTGTCTGAATTTTGCAGTGAGGCTTACTTCAGCTCTTTCTAAGAAGGGCAGCTTTCATTAGAGGAAATGCAATCTTGGTCTTTCTAGGCTGGGAATGTGGGAGCAGATGTAAAACCTGAAAGGACCTTTCAGGTCACTGAAACCAATTCCTACAATTGTGGCCACTCTTATCCTATGTAATTGCTTTCAAAATATCTCCAAGCTACACTGTAAAATAAGGTTAAATCAGGTTTTCACCTCCTATAATTGAAATCTACAGCTGATAATGGAAGAAAATTTCTGCCATTTTATACACAGTATAAATTGATATAATTTTTATACATAATAATTGAAGTAATTTTCTAATGGATTGTGTGAAAATAAGGTTGCATATCATACCAAAAGCATTTTATTCCTGATGTGTATGTTTTAAAACATTGACAATAATAATAGCAGCTTCTTTAATTAGAAGTGGGATTCTTTCTATTAAGAACCCCTGTATGATCAGAGATCTGAAGGCTTTACTACACATCTTAGTTTTCACATTCCAGTTTTGGGGTTTAATGATTGTTGTTTGAGGGAGGCATGGATATCAGAGCATGAGAGCTCAGATTTCTTACTGGTATGCCAGAAGAAAAAGCATTTGTTACTGGCAGAGCTGTTGGAGCCTGAATTATGATTCAGTCTGAAGTACAGAGATATTTCTCCCTCGCTTATCCAAAATCCCTTGTGAGTGTAAGAGCCTTGGCAGGTTCTTACCTGAGAAACAAGTGATTCTCAGAGGAGTGGAGTAAGTGATTCCCTTGCACAGTGGTGCCTCTTTCTGTATTTGCCATCCCTTGTCATGATCCAACCCCGTTTTGCTGGACTTTTTTTTTAAATTTGGACATTTTGTCTTGTTCATAACAGGCACCTAAGTGGCTATACTGAACATAATCACAGACAAACTCTTTTTTTCAGTTCTTTGAGATTAGTAATGAAAAGTGCTATTTAGGGAATTATTGAGTGAGATGGTGCTGAAAGGCAGAGTACAATACCACTGTGTCTGGAAATGTTATCACAATATTTAAAAGCAAAAAATGAATTATGTTTACCACAGTGGGAATGAATCATCTGGATCAGGCATTCTTTTCTGACATCAAAATATGATGATATATAGAATACAAGAAATATTTTAAAAATTACATTTTTATTTTCACCATGGAAAGTTACTTTTGTTCTCATTTTTTTCCCATTGCTAAACCAGTTTAGTGACTTTCAGGCCTGATAATTGCTGTCATTGGTCCTTCATACACAACAACATGTGTGTAGGAGCAAATCCATTATAGCTCTTGTCATCTGAACATTAAAATTGAGGTAACAAGTCCTACATATTCTCAGACATATGGGTAAGGCTTCATTTGAGTTAGACAAAATCCAGTTATTTCACAAGGAAAGCATCAAACATAAATATTGAACTGCTGTGCCTTCAGAATGCTTGGCAGTGGCCCAGACCACTGAAATGCTGTGATCATGGCCCAGCCTGCTGACCAACAGTCATTGCTTCCTTAGAATTCCTCTCTGTTCCTGTTCTTTTGTTTCTTTTGAAAAACAGGCTGTTTACAGCAACATGTGATGAAATTTAAGACTAAAATTTTGCTTTCTGATGCATCTCACTGGGAAGAGCAGTGTGTTAAGTAGGACCTGTATGCACACAGGCAAAAATCCATGCTTTTTTCTATATTATCTTTAATTCTATTTTGTCAAATAACCTGGTGGAGTAACATCTATCCTTAAGATAGTTTGAGATTTTTGCAATATGTAATTTTGTCTTCTATTTTCTCTCTGTTTGTACTGTATTTTCATTTCTCCTGTCAGCTGTTCTGACAGTAACTGTGTTTTTGAAAGCTTGACCTAAATATTATCTTCTACATTACTGCAATGTAACTTCTGTAGGAGCCTATCACCATGCGTTATGCCACAATTGAAGGAGGCACAAAAAAATAATGATTTTCTGTATTTATAGGATTCTCCACGGTGAAGATGGTCAGCCATAGAGAACTTATTGCACTAATAGTGCAACAGCTTAACAAGTTTAACCCTGAAAATCAGAGTTTGGAGGATTTCCTGAATGAATCAGCTATGATGTTGCAGGTATATTAAGTTTTGGTTGATTTTACACAGTTTACTTTGTTACTGTGTGATTTTAAATGCAAAGGTATCTGTTTTCTAACATGTTGTTGTAACTTTTATTGATTTCCCCTACAGTGACATTTTTTGTTCATGAGTAAAGTCCAAATTTCCTATGGTTATCACCAGAAAACAAGGCAATAAAGATTAGAGGGGTTGAAAAACTGCTTGGATAGCAACAAGAAAAAGGGGAAAAAAAAAGCAACAACCTTCTAAAATTGATGAGATAGTCATAGGGAAAACGTCTGTTCCACTTCTGACTAAGCTGTTTTGAAGATTCTTGTTCTTTTTTTCCTCCCAAGTAGAGGTTTCTGACAGCACCACCCCTTTGTATGTACAAATGCAGTTCAGAGCTGAGTCACAGGATCAGGTATTCTTGCTTTGAGGACATAAGTGACCAGCAGAACAGTGGGATAGAAGGACAGTGACAATAAATCAGCCAGCAGATTCTAATTTAATACTGCAAGTAACCAGAGCATGATTTTCCCATTTGTGTCTGTTCTGGCTGAAGCAGTTTCCATCCCTTCCTGACCACAGCGTGTCACCTCTTTGTCCTCAGTGTCACCCTGACTTGTGCTGAGGCAGCTGGTGGAGTGAATCAGCTTTAGCAAACCACCAAGGGAAGCCAGTAATGTTGTTGAGATTGCTATTGTCTGTGTGTGCCATTGTTATCAAATGGCATTGTTGGAGCCCTGATTCCACACTGCCATCTGGCTCCAGTGCTCATTTTCCCTTCTGACAAAAAGGTAGAAACCACTGCTGTTCTAGTCAGACAGTCTTTTGCATTGATTTTGCATAAATACAAATGACTAAAAGAGTATAAAACCATGGAGGTGTGATAAGAAAGCTGGGGCTGAGCAGTGGCTTCACACCCGTTCCTTGGGTGCTTGACTTCTCCAACAGATGCCACTCAGGCCCCTTCTTTCCTGTCCTCCTGCCTTGTAGTCCTGGCATAACTCTTTGTGATTTATATTCTGAATTACATCAGGGAACTGGTCCAGTTTCAAATTAATCATTTTTCACTGGGCAGAGAGCAGGTAAATTCAGTTACCACTGCTGCCAAAATAAATGCTTATAAAAATGAGTCTTCAGATCATTGTTCTTCTCAGCCCAGGAAAATGGTACAAAGACAAAACTCCAGTAACTTCATTAGAGAAATATGAATCTAAAGTTTCATGATAAACCCTTTCAGAATGGGAAGGACAAGGAGGATAGCTGAGGCCAGAGGTAAGGCCAAAATCTTTCTCTGGGCTAGTTTTTGGTCACCTACTACACAGGATTTATCAAAGAAAGTAAAAAGACCTGTGATTATATAAAATTCAGCTTTGTTTCAGTGGCAAATGGGTGATTAAAATTCATCATGAAAAACTCACTTGCTTCTCTCTTTTCTGTTTCATAAGAGGCATATGATCCTAAAAATACTGTAGCATTTTTGTACACATGATTTCCAGGCTTGGTAACTTACCAATTAGCCAATATTAACTAACCCATGCAGAAACTTCCTTCACTTTGTATCCTGATTTACAGCCTGGCTCTAAACCATAGACTAGATTCATACCTGTTTGTCTCATGCCAGCAGCATAACAAATAGCAAAGCTCAGGTTGTCTACTGACCAAAAAAAATCAGGAGAGTCAGATTCTGAGAGATCAAGTCTAAGTCTAATTAAAGACACAGCTCCATATTTATTTATTTGCTGACTTAGGTGTACAGTATATCACAGTTGACTTCTCTACAAGTCTTCTGTTCTTTTAAACTCTTTTAATAGTTTTCCATCCCCTTAGAGTGCATTCAGATGTTAACACTAGGTTTCATTCAAGGTGTATATCTTTATTGTATTTGAATGCTTTAGAGTCTTTATGTCTTCTAATGTGATATCCAAGGTGTTTTGTTCAGTTCTTTGATAACTTGATGGCCTCTGTACAATATCCTCCTTAGCTTATTGTTCACCTGTCTGGGGATGTTCCTGGTGAAACCAACAATTTTGGGCTAGATTATTTCCCTCAAAATAAAAACACAGCACACACAAGTCATTCCAGAACATATTCAAGGGAGTTCAGCACCCCACTGGCAGGGGCTGCAGGAGCCACTGTGAGCCAGTCTTGTCAAGTGCCAGATCCTCAAAATAAGAACCTCTGACAGCCACACATTGTCACCTGAACTGCCAGGAGCCAAGGACATTTTGCAGAGCCAAACCTCTGTCAGAATAAAGTAGATTTTAAGAGCAATATAAGTGTATGTAGGAACTGATTGAAATGAAACAAAATTACTCCTTTGGAAATCTAAAGGAAATGAAGAGATGGGCATCCTTGGCTGATCAGAACTGGGGAAGACAGCAGTAAAGAGTAAGAAATGAAATGCAGAATGGAACTGAGTTGTGAAGCATCTTGACAGGCAGCTTTAGTTTTATGTGCTAGAATCAACTGTGAGATGGTAGGTGGAGTAAGTGGGTCAAATCAATGGACTGGCAGGATGAACTTAACAGTAGCATTCCAGATGGTTGGTTTACTGAGATGGGGTTGGTTAAACCCACAACAGAGACACTTATTTCAATAAAATAGAAAATTCTGAGACACTAACTTAGATTTTTAGCTAGGAAGTGATAGGAAAATACTATTTGAAATATGCTGTTCAAAAAGAGTGAAGAAGATGTGCACATAAACTGATGATGATATCCTGGGGAGTAATCTGCATGAAAAATGACCTCTGGAGTTATGGGTTTGACTCACAGGCAGGGTGGCAATACCACCAATAACTGAGGAAAGAAGTAGCAGGAGAGTGCTGAAGCTTTGTACTGTTGAAATTAAACTGACAACAATGAGAAGGAAATGTCACAGAGAAGAGTCAGCATCCTAGGCTGAAGTTTAGAGTTCTTATTTGTGTACATGATAAATGGGAATATGTTGTGAAAGGAAGTTGGATGCAGTGCTACAGGAGGGAGTCTGGAAGGCACAATTTGTCTTGATCCAAATATCCCTGTCAACCATTTACCAACTGCAGGAGACCATTCTTGTGGGAATCCTTGCAAATTAAAGCCATAAAAATAGCTGGTGAACTGAGGCACAGGAAAAGAAGTGAAAGTGGGCAAACAATTATATTTTAAAGTGAAGAACTTTACAGTATGAATGTATAAGAAAAAGAAAGAGGCAAGAAATAAATTGAGTTGAAGCCATCTGGTTGAAAATATACTTGCTTTGCAAATAATAGTAAGAAGGAATTAATAGATTTCCATATTGTATCTTTAGTAAGTATACAATCAGTCATTGTTGAATATTCTGATCAAAATCCAACAGATTTCTTTGGTTTCACTCTGCTCCTGCAAAGGTGACAACAGTTCAGAGCACAGTCAATCTTCAGCAAGATTTTATTTTTAATTTCTAGATGCACATTAGGTTATGTAAATAATTAAAACAAAAATCAAAATACATGATTATGTGAAATAGTAAATTTTTGTCTTTCATAAAAACTATGTAGAAATGTTTATATTTTGACAGTGCACAATGGCTCTTTACTATAGAGGTTTGAATACTCTGCTGGCCAAATGTTGAGTGGATGGCAGAGAAGGATAAACTGAGTTCTGTTCTATGATCCATCATTTTTCTATCCCTGTCTGTTCTCTTGCCCTCAAGTTTACTTGCCCAGGTGTCTTTATTTAACCTGTCCCAGTTCCATCTCTTCAAGGGGTTGATTCCAGTACTATTGTCCCTGTGCAGCAAGTCCTGCTCACCTCTTTGGTATTGTTCTGCTCACCTCAAAGTTCTTGCCCATTCAGTTCCAATCTCTACTGTACCTCAATCAAATGAGAACTCTCTCCCTCTCTCTTTTCAAACTGAAGCCTACAAGAGGCAGATGCCACAGAGAAGATAAGTGAGACAGGATCTCTTCTCTCAGTTTGAGCTCCCACGCTGAGCCAGCAAGGCTTGTCCTGTATGGCAGTGAAAGCTCTGCTTGCCCTGGACTGGCTATGGTAAGGGCACACAGAATCTTCAGGGGAGTTCACTGCTACAGTTTGTTTGAATTCACACAAAACACATGCAAATGGCTATTTTTCACTTGGCAAAATGTGCATGGATTTTTCATAAGAAAACCAAAAGGCCAAAGTTTGTAAAGCACTGCTGACCCCTGTGTGCCACTTTGAAAATGCATCCCCAGCTGTTTCCCGGCATTTGGTTTGAAACTACTCAATATTTCGAAATAGTTAGGTAAAAACTTGAAAAAATGACAACTTCCTGTCAAAAATCAGTTACATGTATGAGGCCATGTGAGCTGCTTTCAACTTGTTCCTCTCAAATAACATGGGAGGTTACCCCTTAACTTCAGCAGAAGCAGAATCAACCTCTTGATTATTACTATTATTATTTTAACTTCTTAATGCATCTTTATAATTTTATTCAAATGCCTGTTCCACCTGAGCATATTCTCTCAGTGTAGGAAATCTTGTTTCAAGCTTTGAGACAGAAATCCCTTTGGAAAACACTTGGCTGTACACTCTGCTTCTGAGTATATCCCAAAGTTAGCAGCGTTACCCTGTACATACCTTGGTGTACATGAGAAAAGCAGTTTATTTGTAGGAAATGATGGCATTAGATTCTGCTCTCCAGAGGTTTTTTTCCTGGCTGTATGTGGGATTTAGCTTTACACAGCCCATTTACAGCAGCCATAGCTGCACACCTAATCCCTGTGTGCTGCTTGAGAAAAGCACCCATCTTGCCCTGCATTTTTGTCAGTGAGGTAGATCAAGAAGATACCACATCAAATAACCACTGAGATACATTTTTCACTCATTGCATTTTGCAGCCACTCAGTGTTTCAATATACAAATAGGAAATCAGAAAATTAGTGTCAAAAAAAAGAAAGTGAGGTTAAAGCAAGGTAAACTGTTACTGGGACAGAAGTTCAGGTCTGTCTGAACCACTGCATGTATAAAGATAGAATGTTCTTTTGGTGTGATGAAAATGCAAAAACAAATTGCTGAGTGCCAGGGAGCTGTCAGTGTTTAAAACCAAGGTGTCAGGAGAGAACATGATCTCTACAAGGCCACTCAGGAAGCAAGAAAGACACATCCAAATCTCAGTTCCTATCTTCCAACTCCTAGTTCAGGCTTCTGTATAAAAGTGGAGTTAGGAAAACTCACTGATTATCATCCTTTTGTTTTAGAGAAAAAGAGATAAAATATGGAAGGATTTTTAATTATTGAATAATGGGAGATTAAAACACAGTTTCCTCTAATTAGAATGTTATGATCAAAATCAGTCTAGAGGTGTTAAACTCCATATATTTTATTTCTGCTACATGTAAACTTTAGACCATAAAAGGAATTTCTGTTTATTGTTCTCAGTGAGTGATCAGACTTTATGTTCTTCCAGGAACTTAGTTATTTACAGTCTTCATGTTTATTGTACTGTAATTTACAATGTTTCTTACATAATATTGGACTTGTTTTTCATTGCAAATATTTTCAATAAAACCACAGATTCATTAGCAATGTGATGGATGATTCCTAATTGCAGCAAACAAACCCTTGCCTTCAATCCCAAAGAATCATTCCCTCAAACCTCCTAAAAACAAATAAGTCCAGTTAAATGCTTTTACTTCAATGTTGTGACCTTGTTGCTATTAAAACAGAATTCAATTTGAATTATCCTGAATAACACATTAACTTAAAAAAATTCCTAAGTCTGTCTCAGATCTTTAAATTATTATATATTCACATTCAAATTTACATCTGTTCCTGTTGTTCTTCATTTCAATGGCCAGATTACTTCTCCTTGTTTATCTTCCTAAATGCTTTTTAATGCTCCTTTTATCAGACTGATGCTATCCAGATAATATTTTCATTTCTGTGTACTAAACCCCCTTCTTTTTATTAAGAATTCTTCCCTTAAATCTATCAAAAATTATCCATATCCAAAGGTGGTCTTTCATCCAGTGCATGGTGTACATAAGGATATCATTCCATCAGACCTTTTATAGGACTGGACTGCATCTGTTCATTTTAAAAAAAGATTAAATTTTGTACCTAACTGAAGCATGCCAGGTATTGTTCATCCTTGTGACTGTCAGAATCAAGCTTTGTCAATGATAACAAGAGACAGATTTTAACACAGGAGTTACCATGCAATGTCTGTGCCTTTCTCTATGCACATAACTCCCTTCATTTTCAGTGGGATTATCTGCTTCAATCAGAGCTGCAGGATCAGACCCATCACAGTGACCTTCCTCCATACATCCCAGCTACAGAAGAGCTTATTTCTGTAAAACCAGAACTGCCACCCCAAATTCACTCTTCTGCTCCTTTATCCCTCATGCTGATAGCAAGATATGTTTATGAGCTTCCCATTTCACAAGAACATGGTGTGATTTGGCACAACTCTCCATAGTTCTCGTTTCTGCTGGTTCAGCTGTGTCTCACACATGCCCACTCAACTGATTTTACTCAATTGGGAGTAAAATCCTTAAATGTCAAAAGTCATAGATTTAAATATGAAGACAATGTAATGCAAAAATGATAGATTTGGTGCAATAAAAAATCCTACTAAATTATAGAAATCCACTTTGTATTTTTAGTTACTGACATAAATGCAGATTAGGATCTTTCCAAGGAAATGATGGAATTTGAGTTTTTTGAAGTGTTCTGGGATTTAATATTAAGTACAAGGGAAAATGTTTCTTGTATACCTCTTAATACAGCATTGGTCAGCATTGTCTGCTCTAGATGAAAAATACTAGCTTGTGACTGTAACATAGATGGTGAATAGTAGAAGCAGGATATTCTCCTACTTAAATCCAAAGATCCCAGGGGTTTTTCCCACTGACTTCAGAGAGAAAGAAGACTGGGTTCTGGTGACTGATTCAAACCCTGGTGACGTCAGTAGGAATATTTTCTTTGATTTTTACAGCATTTTGATTAGACCCTTGGAGAGGACTAGCACTGATAACTGAAGCACTCTAAACTAATCAGGCTGTATCTGCAAAATGTGCACGTTCTTCCTAGAAGAAGACAAGTTCACTACATACTATTGCACAGTTCTCTCAGGAGGTGAAAGCTATTTTATCTTTTCATCAAATATTATCTCCTTTCTAAAATATTTGTTTCACCTAAATTATGTCCTTAGCCTGAGAAGTCTCAAACAGAGCATGGCTGATATTTTTTTCCTTTTTTCACTCCAGAGAGAAGAGCTTTTCTTTCTCTCCTTTTCTGATCTCTCTGGCCCCTTCACACAGGTCCCACTGTAACCAGCCTTATTATGATACATCCACAGCAGAAAAGCTTCCCTTTTGCAGATATTTCTCCAGTTAATTCATGCTATTTCTTGTATTAACCCATGCTGGAAGTTGTTTGTGTTCAAAGCCCTTCTTACCCAGTCTCTTCTCTCCTTGAGGAAATTTGACTGATTCCCAGCTACAGCTTTGTGCCAGAGAGCAGGAAAAACACATCCATAGAAGCAGGCTACAGGTGTTAGGGTCTTCCCAAAAGAGGGAAGTAAAACCAATCAGCATATAATTAGACAAGAATCACATTTTCTTCCCAGCAACATTCAGGATAAATTCAGACAGAATCGGGTTTTTTTAACAACTTAAACACTTAGTAATCAGAAAAAGCTGAATTTTAATGGCATAGAGAGAATACTGTCAGATATTTGTATCTGTTTTGTCTTCTGATATTTTTAATATTCAATGAACAGAAGATGATCACTGCATGTGTTACTTTCACCTGTAAATTATCTGGCCTTCCTTACACTGAAGGGCTCAGACATACTTGCAAACTTAGCTAGCTGCTAGTTGTTTCAGAAAATATGTGATTAAAGTGTAAAAAGGTAAAAAGTTGCTCTGATGGACAGAATAAATTAGTGTTTATTAATTCTTGTTGGCACCAATGACTTACTGTGTTGCTTGAAGCAAATCTCTTACCTGCTCCATGCCACAGTTCCTGCATGTACAAAATTATGTTAGCCAAAAGCAATCTCATTAAATACAATTAATGCTAGTGAAGTGTTTTGAAAACCTCATACAAAAGGTGCTATAAATATACAATCTGTCATACTGTACCATTTCAGGATCACTTGACCTTCTGTGAAATACATCTCACTGACATAAAGCTCAGCACAAAGCCCCACAGAAAGAATTCATTTAGGAATTAGTGCTAGAAATTACACCTACCCAACACATTACTTTCCCAAGGCCATTATTATTTCAGATATACAGATAAACTGTAAATGCCCTTGGTGAAATTTGTAGAGGACACAATGCACTTTTCTATTGAGTATTCTAACTGGTTGAAAGCACTGGCTCAGGTTTTGATTCACTAGATTATCTGCAGGGCTTAACCAACACCTGGCTCACCTTTGGGATTTCCTATCCAAGTCCTCCTCCTGCCCAGTCTTGTTTAGTTGAGTAGGGATGAGATCACTTCCCTGGGTGACACAGCTGCAGGCTGCTCAACTAGTCTCAATTTTTACATGTAGAAACAGAACATTTGGTACCTTCTGTGGCTGAAAGCAGATTCAGCTGATCATGTTTCATGACAAGACATTTTACCCTGTGGTCCCCAGGACTGCCAGTCAGTGCTGGTGCTGTGGGGCACAGCTGTCCCCAGGCTGCCCTTCTGTCACCCTCTTGCTTGTCTCAAGGCCATGTAGTGGTTTTGTTCATTCTTGCTCAAGGTGTAAGCAAGAGTAAGAACTTCTGTGTTCATCCTAACACTTCTGACTGAGTTGTTAACTCAGAGCAGCAAAGTAGGGTAAATGTAGACAGGCAATTGTATTTTTATGCTGTAGCCTCCACTGTACAGGAGATGATTTGGGCACAAGTGGTGTCCTGTTGTTACTTGTTTGTCTACTTTTGGCCACCTCTGCAAAGTGTATTTGAAGAGCCAGGTTTGCCATAGCACTTCATATCAAATCACACAGAACGTGAATGCAGAGATTCTAATCTAATAAAGATCTTGAAAACAACTGCAATTTTAGCTTTCTAGCAGAGATAGTTGAGAGAGTTTCTGTTAGGCTTGTTTCCAACAAGCTTGACCAGTTTTATGATGGACTTTCTGTTTATTAACAGAGCTACTATTTTCTGCAATTTCTTCATAAATAACACCATTTGCTCAAGGGAGCAATTGTTTTAGATTCAAAATGTCACAATCCTGTTTTCACTGGAACTACATCCTGACTTTGCCATTTAGTTATTCAGGTTTGCTTTTGCCTTTTTTAGTAAATTCTTAAGAGATCTCATATCAAATATTCTTAGAGATTTCATATCAAATATTATATATATATATGTATGTATGTCTGTATATATATGTATTTCATCATTTAATAGGGGCTTAGATTTATGAGTTTTCTTTGTTACCTAAATCTTCATCCATAAAAGGTGTATTTGGAATGAACTGTGTGCCTCACAAGAATCCTCAGCGCTTAGCAAGATGGAGTTCATACTTTTCTTCTTTTTTTTTCTTTTTTTTTTTCATATTTTAAGATTTTTTTCAGTCTCTTTCCTAATTTTTCCTGGTGACGATGCACAAATTAAAGGAATGAAATCTGGGTTTTGAACAGGAGTAGTGAAAAAAAATTATGCTTGGTCTGAATGACAACCTGAGAAAACACACTTTGAATTCTTCTGCATAATTTTTTACATTTAAATACTAAAATGGTAATTTTAAAGTTTTGCCTTATATTTGCTTGATCTCAAAGCCCTGTATAGTGTCACTCATCAGAAAACTCACAGAGTTCCATCCAACAGCCTCTAATAACACCCATAAAGTAGAAATTAATCACATTAGGGAAATACAGTAATGAAGAGGGTAACAGCCTACCAGGCAAGGTGAACATCTCATCTGATACATTATTGCAGTTCCATTGTCCCACACCTCTGAGCTCTGGGAGAGATCACCCATCAAACAATGACTACACCTTTTCAGAAGATGCACTTAGCCTTTTTTCTTGGCTTCTTATGTAACCTCCTTAAATCAAAGGATCATTATTGTTTGTCCTTTTGTCATAGCTCGACTGGCCGTTTTCAATTCATGTAATAACAAACTGGTCTGGGCCTCAGATTTTATTGCAATGTTTAAAGGTGGCTCATCCTAGAAGTTTATCTCATATAGTAGCAGATACTGCATAGGTTATTTATTGTGATTGAAACTCTCTGTAAAGTTGAGGAGCATTCAGACTTTTTAAAGGGTTTATGGGGTAGGATCCAGAAGGAAGGGACCATCCCACTCTCCTGTTCTCTTGGGATACTGCGTGAGCATTACAAGTGACCAGGAGCATTAGCTGGATAAGAAACAGTCTGCATTAAAAAGAATCCTGGAATTTACTGGTTTAGCTTAAATCAGTCATGTTCTCCAAAGTTGGGTCTCAGTAGCAGTTAAGAGTCTTTTCCATAATCTCTGCCTCGCTTCTCCCCTCAGTTTACTGTCTCCCTAAGTAGCACAGACTTCACCCACAAAGAAGAGGTTTCCTGAGGGAAACCTTCCCTGAAACTGAAACTTTCTCATACTGTTGATTAAGTTCATCATTGCTCATAGCTCAGAGACTTCAGATTTTCTTTGCATCAATTGCTGACATTCACACATGAAAGTCATTTAACTCAATGCTTATGTCAGCAGGTAAAATGAACACTTAACATTGGAGAAAGTTACATTTTACTTAACAAGGGCCATTAGTTTGCTAGGAATGCCCTTATTTGATAGTTTTAGAAGGGCAGCAGCCCTATCAAAGGCACTGATGTTCATTGTTCATGTTTTCCAGTTACTTCAAAATAATTGTACTTTTTGCACACAACTATTTGCTCTCCAGAACACATTAATCATTATTAAATTTGTATCTTTATAGACTCTTAATGTGACAGAAGAAAAATTTGTATTGGATACAGTAGCAGGATGCACAGAATATAAATCCATATTGGATGTGGTGGTGAATGCCTTTTATGTTCAGGATGGGAGATACTGCCCCATTTCTGAGCGTAATCTCTATATAGGTAAGTTGTCTTTACAATGCCAAATGTGTTTACCACAACATTTCAAAAAATATAATTTTACTAGTATAAGTCTTGGTATTATATTACATTGGAAGCACTTTCATTGTGTTTAGATGCAGTGTGAAGTACAGGACCTTTTCTAATGCCCTAATGAATGGGAAGTCCAAAACCTGAAATTGTTATTTAGTCTGAAATCTTACAGATGTTAACTGGAATTTTACCTAAGAAGAGTAAGATGCAGTTGGAAAATAGGAAGAAGTATCTTGGACATTTAGCCATCCTTCAATGATTTCCCTTTATTCTCTTCTATGCAACCTCTGCCATTCAGACACAAAAATGTGTAACAAAGCTCTGTGTGCTGAGGATCACAGCACATCTCACAGTTCCAGACACAATTGTCTCTATCCATGTGTGGGTTTCTTCATTACTGACCATCACAATGACATAAGAAACTTAAGATACTACTATCTATCTCCAGGAGTGAGGTCAATAATTTTCATTTTATTAGTTACTTGGGTAGAATCAGTTCTGATACAACTATATCTTATAGTATCTATCCAGTTAATTAGAGTAGTTACTACTCCCAAAGTTACTTTAGGTATTGAGAAGTACATGAAAAATTAATTTAAAAAATATTTTCTGCTATTTATTTAATACATATATGCTGAGGTTGATCTATCAAGTCCCCAAATAAATTGGAATCCCAAATACCTCTGTCACTGCTTCTCTAAGTCAGATAAGTTCTGAATCTTTGTGGGTATATTTAAAAGTCAGTTTAATTCAAAGTGGTTGAAAAATACAAAGAAATGTATCTAATATAAATATATCTACATTTTATGTTTTAAAAACTACTAAATTTTTATTACAATTCTGGTCGCTTCTGTCACAATCTGGAAAAATACAGAAATCTAAATCAAACAACAAACAAAAGGGAGGCTGCACTGTCAAGGATGAAATTATTAGTGTATGGAGTTTATTCTGAATGGTAATGCTTCATTGTCTCCATTTCTCCAGAGCCATGTTTTTCATTGTCTGGGGCACATAAATTATACCTTTAAGCTGAGTGATGCTATAATTGGATTGTCAGGACTGGTCCACTCAAAAGCTTCCATTAATCATAGGCAGAGGGTAGGAACAGAAAATTTTCCTTTATCAACAAGTTGAGAGTCTAAGGTCATTGGCTTACATTTTTTTAAGCTGCTTGTGATTCCCTTTGCCAAGCTGCATTGACACTTAAATGATCAAAGCTGCTTATAAAGGCTGTTGCTATGTGTGAGCAGATTTGAATTTAATAAAGCTTGTAGGAGATAAATGTATATTCTGCTAAGACTGATTAAATATGTTGCTGAACTAAAGCACAAGAGATTGAAGCCTAAAGATACACTGAGCTGGCTGCAGCACATTGGCCAGAATTTCCTGATTTTACCATCACAGTTTGGTGGCAGCTAAAACACAGCACTGTAAGTGAAACCTGATTGATCAAAGTGAGTGGGGACAAAGGAAAGCTGATACAGGAGCCCATGAACTTTACAGGTCTACTAAAATTTCACAGTACTGACTGTGCCTCTTCCTGTATCATAGAATAGAATCATAAATCATTTATGTTGGAAAAGACCTCTAAGATCATTGAAGTGTGTACTTGCCATAGAGGGTGCAAGATTCAGGTTTGAAATTTCACAATTTAAAAACTTAATTTTATTCCAATTCAGAATAAAAACAAAGGTTACAACATTTTAGGAAATATGGTCGCTTGGAAAAAAAAAGCAAAGTAAATACTAGAATTATTAAATTTTATGTTTGAATTTTTTGTTATCTATAACATTGTTATGTATAGTAAACTATGAATTTGTAACTGAAAAGTAAGAGCTATCCTCTCTGAAAACATTAAAACCAGAGTATGTTGAAAAATTCACTATCAAAACTGTTTAAAATTTAGGTAACAGACTAAATCACAGAGTATATTGAGTATAGGATTATTAGGTATAGTATAAGTTTATTAGAATTGAGCATAGGTTTATTAGAATTGCCAGCTGTATTTTAAATGTATGTATCTTTTGATAGTTATCTGTTATCTAGCTACTTTTCAACTAGAAGAGATTGGTCTTCAGCACTTCAGCAGAATTGTGAAATCCTTGGACACTGCAAAAATGCAACAGGTACAAAACATTTTTAAAAAATAATTATCTCTTCATTGTGCTTGAATAATCAGATGACTTTTCTCAACTTTGAGAATAAATTAAATTGAGAAATTACTGTTATTTTCTGTTAAAATTCAGAAATTAAATTAGTATTTTTTACCAAAAAACCCTTCAATTTCTTTACTTACAGGGGGATTCTTATATTCAGTCAAAGATCAATTTAAATGTATTTTATATAATCTGAGAAGGTCAAATAATCACATAATTTACAGTTTATGTCATTTACAATTGTCCTAAGTTGCACACTCACTCTTGCCTCTGCTCACATTATTTCTTTTTCTTTCTTCTTCATTATTTCTCTGCTCACATTATTTCTTCAAAATCAAGTTTTTAAATTGTGAAACTTTAGACAGGAGATGTTTTTTTCCATATGCAATGAATCTATTGAAACTTGCAGTTCCTGATGTTTAGTGTTTTTCCTTCCCTTGAACAATCCACTGCCACTTTTATTATCAAGCCTATGGTGCTTCCATCATTTTTTCTCCTTCCCAAAAAAACTCTGGCTGGCTTGGAGCTATGCATGTACCAACTGCCCTAGTACAACATGCAACTGACCAAACCACTGCTGCCAAATAAAAAGTGGGACAAAAATATTCTGCTTCCCCGTCCTTTTCTGAAGTAATGAATTTGAGGTTTCCTCCACTATTTTTTGCTATTTCTTATTGTAACCGTAGAAATATAATTATCTTCTGCTTCTCTTTCAAAAACAAAGTGCTAATTATCTTAAAAGCTATGTTGTACAGAGGAGCAGAGGGATAAACTGAGCAGCAGTGCTTTCTCATAAGCCCTGTTTTCTCAGGAAAATGGGCTAAAAATTAAATCACTGGTGACACAGCATCTGTAACCTTTGATTATCCAGATGTTTCAAAGCATAGCCCAAACACACTGTTTGAATAACAAAGATGGAATTAAAGAGATAGGCAAATTTTAATAATTAATACTCAAAAGGCTAAGGTTTATCCTTATAGTGATTACTTTGAATGTTCATGTGGGTGCCAGTGTCTCTTTAATGAGTAGAGTTGCTTTGCAATAGGGACAGACTAGGTTAAATTGTCTGGTTTTGGATGGACTTACTATGGAATGCTTATTATTAATTCCATTCAGAGACAAAAATTATATATTTCATTAACAGTTAAAAAGAACAGAGGAGTGGCTGGAAGAATTATCATAATCTGGTAGACAGACAAATCACTCTGTCTAAAATGCTCTCCCAGGCCCTTCTTTGGTAAACATCTTAGCCAGGAGCGACTGGATTGGATGCATCTTGAGCTCATTCAGCTAGCAACACAATTTTCCCACATCATGCCAATTACCTCTTGTTGATTCCATTCATCTAGCTTTATGTGGCTTAAGCATCAGTGCCCTGATGTTCTGGTTTAGATAATGCCTCTTTCCTTGTCTGGAATAACTCTTTTCTGATAGGGAAGTGCTGCATATTCCAATGTTGTGCACCTGCTATCATTGTAGCAGGTGTGACTTGGTTTGCTTAAGTATCTTTCTAGATCCTCATCACCATGGTACCTAGATTTCCTTTTTCTTGTATTAGAACAGTTTCTTTGTCTCCAAAGTGATGCTAGATTAAATTAATGCACCTGCAGCAGAGGGTTTAGAAGCAGCATTTTGTCCCCCCAGCAACAGAGACGAAAGAGCAGAAGGCAGATCTGCAGCCTTAGCAACAAAAGTTATCAGAAATTTGGGAACCTCCTTCAGGATGCTGACCTCTAGGTTTTGCCTGATGACTATTGTGTCTGAGTTCAGTTAGGACACTGAAAAAATATTCACATATATTTATGTAGGACAGATTTACTTCAATTAAAAATAAATTTAGCACATCACAGGATGAGTGGAATTTTCTTCATCATGCAGATAAACCTCACTCAAATGAATGAATAGTCTCCAGGTGAATGATGTCAACCTATGGGAGATTTAAGACCTTTCTCTTGAAGACCTCTATAGTGGAATCCCTTCAACTCAAAGTCACAGTGTTTCCCTGTGTTTGATGAATGTTCAAATATTTTCATTTAGGCAGAATAACAATGCTACCTCACTTACACATGTTCATCTGCTTGAACAGCAAATCACAAGCTCTCATTCCATAATATTAAGAATACATGCAAAAAAATTTTATGGTATTACAGAACCATGGGATAAAACCCATTCTTGTAACTTTAGTGTGATTATCCTTTTAAGAAATTAGCCATTGCTGGCTCAAATCTATTTTTGTATTCTATTATTCTACATGCTATTCTTCTACATTTATTTTAAAGTTTAAGGGTTTGTGTGTTAGAGAAAATACACTATTGAAATAAAAAGTTGAAGTAAACAGCTTTGTAATTTCTGAATTGTCTTGTAAAAAATACAAAATACAAAGGTTTTCTTTCTAGCAGTTAAGAACCTGTTTTTTCTGCTTCATTTTCTGATTTCTTCTAAAAGCAGTTCTAGAGAACTGAGATAATCAAAGGAATATCACTACATAAGAACTGGGCACTGTAATAGAATTTAAGATGAGGTAGGAATAGCATGACATGATCAGCCTCATGGTGGATGGAGGGTAAAACCAGTCTAAGTTGGGTGAATAATGTTTTCAGGCAGTGGCTGATCTGTGTGGAGAAACAGAACATGCTGTTTCCTGAAGTTAATTCCTTAACTCAAGATTCAAAACCTTATATTATGAATGTAAGCATTTCAGCTTTGCAAATGCCTACATGGATGTAAAGATAATACCAGATGAGGAAATTTCCCATTTTTTATTTGTTCTCTAGAAATCTGTATGATCCCACTGTGTAAAAGTGTGTTAAGAATATTAAGTTCAAATTCTCAAAAGTAAGGTATTAATTCAGCCCACCTGTAAAAGTGCATTACAAAACAGTCTTTAATTAGACACACTTGTGTTACTACAGCCAGAATATACATTAAATATAAACATGCGTACAATTCATTGCTGGTGTAATTCCATCACTTCCAGAAGGGAAATTGTTCTTCATTATCATGCTGTCTGAGTAGTGAAAGTTTTGGAATGTTCAAGACAGAGGAGTAAGCAGAATAATGCTGTTACCAAATGACTACCAGTGACTTTGCTAAGGAGACAGAGCCTGGTGACATCCAAACAGAAATCTGAGAGAAGCCTCATTCTGTTGCTTTAAAAGCAATGACTGCTGATATTGGGTTTTCCTCCTGTGTCACATGTGGCCCAAGACAAAACAAAAATATTAGGGATTTTTCCTAGTAATTCAGTTCACAAAACAGAAATGTTTCTTTTGTCTTACCACCATCTGTGATAGGGATTATCCATACTAAGATTGTGGACTTTGATTCAGGCACACTCTGGTCAGAAATGATGTCCAGTCATCCTAGATTGCCATTTGCAATCCCTTCAGTGCCTGGATGACCATTCCAGGGCTGTGTTCCAAGAATTCTCTAGTATGATGCATATTGTGGCATATCCTTCCTGTAGTATTTCTCTGAGGACTGTGACTAAGACAGTACAAAAATATACATCACAGTGTTGATATCTGATTGCACAGTTAACCATTCTCTATACCTCAGGAGTACATAATAGCATTTATCAATCACATAATTACCTATTTGTTTTAATTTAGGGGGAAGTGTTAGTAACCAGTACAGGACTGGAGCTGCTGTAGGAAGCCTCAAGCTGTAAAAGCCAGCTGTTAAATACAGCAGCTAGAAATCATTGGGTGCCTTTATTATAGTTTCATCTGCCTTGAAAAGTTAGTTGAGTTGCTTTGTAAAAGATAGTTACAGCAAATATGGCAGAGAGTCAGTGAGAGCTGAAACAGCAGTTCAGAGGTGTGGTTTCACATGGCACTGTAGTGGAAAACTGACTGAAGCCTTTGAGGATGGACTGGGCTGTAGAAGAGGACACAGAGAGGGAAGAGTTCAGCTTAATGGAAGCTAGTGAAAAAAAACCCTGGAATATTTACATGTCACCACCTGTAGTACATCTATTTCTGTGAGCTCTCTTAATACCTAGAAATTTGAAACCAGCTCAAACCTCAGGGTCTGTAAAATTTTAAGTGTCTTAGCTCATGATCAATACTGTTTTATAGTCCCTGTATGCACACTTGTCTCCATGGGTTTTTATAAACTTCATGTATAGTCAGGGCTTCCCATGAGATCAGTGCTGTGGTAGGGGATATGTTCACTGTAATCACACCAACTGCTGGGCTAACTGCATGTGCAATTTTGTTACAATCACTGGTAGAACTAGTGTCTACACCGTGCATCCTTTCTGGTGGAAGGCAGGAATTCAGTCTAGACTTCTGGCACTGTATTTACACATTGCAGAAGTACAAATTACTGTTAGGTGACAAATGAAATCCAATATGCATGTGCTACAGTGGAAGATCCTCTGTAAGGACAATGAATGTATTTCTAGACCAATGGGATGAATTGCATCCCTCACCATAAACACCACAGAACCTGGAAGCATCAAAAACCCAACTTCTTCACAATTCAACACTTAGTTTATAATCAAGCTTTTAGGGATGAAAGAACTTCTTTTGGATGGTGTGTTGATAAGCTGACACCTGCAAAATTAGGGAGCAGTTTCAAGACAAGAATGGAAATCCAAGGGGGTAATATTCATTTAGTCCTGCAGTGCTGATCAGTCTTTTGACTACCAAAAGCACAGTAGATTAAAATATGGCTAAATTTAAAGGTTAATTCCTTGGAAATGGTCCCATCAAGACTATGGATTTCAAGTAGCAGGTTTTCTAGATCTGTTGAACATCTGTAGCAAACACCTTGAGTCAAAACTGAGTTGTTTGGAGCTGAACTATTCACAAAGTTCTGAGGCACCTTGGGCCTGGCACCACATTTGAATTAAGAAGCTCCCTGGTAGTTCTGCAGAACTAAAAACTCAATACAAAAAATTCCATGGCTCTGTGTAAAACAACTTAAGGTGGGGCTCATGCCAAGTCTCATCTAATACGCTCTGCAAGTCTCCATTTGAAGCTTCTCAAAGTGACAGGGCACTGCTTCCCAGTATGTCTCATAATGTCAAAATTATTTACTGGACCTTTTTGCTTTTACTGTGATTATTTCAGCACCATACTTGTACTTTCATTTCCAATAATTTTAATGGAAGAGCTAAGGTTCAAGTTTGGAATTTACATTGCTGTAAATGATGCAGGCTGAATCTGAGTGCCATTTTTCAAGAGTGTTTCAAAAGGCCATTTGAATACTTCAAGATTTAAAGAAAGGCTTTTGACCTTCTGGTGAACTGGAGTGACAAACAAAAGTTCAAATGTTAGTTGTTATTTCTCCAGCATGTAGACCCCTATAATGTATGTGTGCCAAATTTCAGTCTTTTCTTTTAATGGGAATATGCCAATTAATTATATTTCAATAAGAGAAAAAGCCACATTGTATAGCATTTAGTATAGTTTTCACCAATTATCTCTGCCCAGTTCCCAGGGAGCTGAAAAGAATTGAAATTATTGAGGTGCAGTGTCTGGCCTGACATATTTCTTGGCTTCATGGATCTTCTAGTTCTAGATAATCAGAAGTCCACTTGGGTATAGTAGACTCTGAAACTCTACTGTAAATTTCTACTAAAATCAGTGTTTTCCAGTAGTAATTAATTTTGAATAAAACCTGTAGGGGGATACAGTATGGGTAAATGAAGGTGTATAGAATGTAATCATATCCCCTAAAGAGTTGCAGCTGAACCAATTACCAAAGATTAGGAGCAGGTCTAATATGAACAGGCCACACCTGTAGCCAATAAGAACAGCATTATAAAAGAGTGGATTGATGGGAATAGGAGTCAGATGACCACTACAAGGATCAGGAAGAGTCAGTGCTTAGAGGAGCGTACCTACGAGAAACACTGAGGAGGCATGAAACTCTGGTGGTATGGAATCCTTGCACTATAATGATAATAGACCTCTTGATATATAAGACAACAAAAACCTTTTTTTTTTTTTTTTTCCACAATGTTTGAAGCAAATTAAAGATGAATCAACACATCTCTATGTTGTAGGTTATTTTTTGTTTTGCCACAAAAAAAATTTTAGTATCTATGCATGTCTCACAAAAAATAGAGCTAAAAGACATGGGACTGTCCACCAGCTAATAAGAACCTAAAAAATACTAAGTATCTGTGTTTGTAATTACAAGATCAAATACAAGCAAGTTCTTCAGCAGTGTTTGTAGTAAAAGCAACTATCTTTCTGTAGTCTTATATACACCATGTCTCCAACATTCATATTTAAATGGAACCACTTATTATTAGTTTCTTAGGTTCTTCTTCAATGACTTGCACCTGAACACATGGATAAAAGATGAATGGAGTCACATCTATGATTCAGTGTATGTGAAAGAGAACTTGATTGATCCACTGCTAAGGTAAGTAGTGTTTAAGTAGCCTCTGGTGACCTCAAAGTTTAAAAGCTGGGGAAAGCTTCCCCTGAAAGCTCACATTTCTGTTAAAGTGTTTCTCCTATTGAAGTCACTCAGACCCCTCCTTGTCGACACAAGTCTTTAGCAATCCCTTTTACTTACCCAGAGGCAAGGTTCTCTCTCAGAAAAGTCCTTTCACAACTGTTTTACATTTGCTTCCTAATGCCCCTGAATAGATAAAACATTATATTCTGAAAAAAAGTAAAGTAGAAGGTTCAAGTTATCTTAGAGTTATGCTTCATCAGTCACTTCAACATCTGTATGACATTAACTATTTTAAAAAATGTTTTACTTCCCTGATTTTGGCTTTATGCACAGATTTGTTTGTACTGATGGTCATAAAATCCTTTCTGAGCAAATCAGATAAACATATAAGCAAGTATTTTAAAGTTATTATTTATTTACACAGTTGCAGCATCATTAAACAGCTTAAATGCTCTGAGGTTCATCAACCCATTGGTTAGGTGGTGATATGGTACCCTTGCCAAACTGGAACATTTTCATGTGGAAAAATAGTAGCTCTGCAGCCTACTGGGTCACTTTTTACTGTCATTTTTACCCAGAACAGATAAATTACACCAGTGTGGCTGTAACCACACATCCTTCTCAATGCAGTATAGATTAACCCAGATGATGGCAAAAAAATGTTAGACAAAAACATGCTATGAACAGTATCAGCTGAGAAGGAGTTTTTCATCTGGTTCTGTCACATCAAAGTCCCTAGAATAATCCTTTCACTCTGTCTAGCTTATTAGCACTTTAGCAAATATATAACATATATTTGGCTTGCACTACTCTGAATTCCACTGAGTTCTACAGGGACCACAGGGATATATCTGAAGTCGGAATTTGATCCAAAATATTCCATTGTAGTGATTCTGGTTATAATAAATGTTTAGAGTAGTATAAAGCTACAGATAGAGAGGTATGGAGACATGCATCCATACCCACAGAGCTCTTGCACAAACACATTCATGCAGGCTGAGGCTTAGGCCACTGCTTGTTTCATTAGTACCAAGTTTAATGGAGCTGCCCTTCACAGTCAGTTACACTCAGTGTAATTGAACCCATGTTTTGCCTGGAAGTGGCAAATGTAAGTTATACAACAATGTTCAAGACTAGATTTGGTTACTGGGTTTGAAACATCCTTCAGGGGTCTGAGGATGCAGTGATGAATTTAGTCAGTTCAGCGGCTGCAATTCTTTTAAATGTGTCTTTGTGTTCCTCTTTCTAATATCAGAGAGGTTAATATAAAGAGTCTTATTTATTTTAGTGGGGCTTCATTACTTGCATAAGTTACTTGCAAGCCTCAGCCTGTAATGACAGTAACAGAGTATAACAGTCATATAAACAATTTACTGTAAGTTTTCATTGTCATCTGCTTTTTAAGCTCTGGGGAAGCTCCATTGCATGTGTAATATATAAGGATATAACATATACAGAGGAAGAACAACTGGCTTGAAGCTGCCACTGTAATTAGACTGTAATATCCTGTTTGTGTTCTACCTTTAATCTGCATCTTCCTGTCAGTCCTTAGAAGAAGTCTGAACCTTGATACAAGCCCAAAGCTACAGAAATCAAAGTCTTTTTGGCTGCCCTCAGGGCTCACTGAGGGCTCATTTGATAATTCACCAAACTCCTTGGATCTTTCTGGTTTTTCTGTTAGAACTGCCTGTGCTCTAAGATTGATCTGCATGTGCTCTGTTGGTACATGTGGCAGCACTCAGACCCCTGCTCATAGTCAGTCTCTTCATCTAAGTATGTCAAGTGTGCAATTAGCCTATAGCAGCTGCTTTTCTGACCCCTAATCTGGCCCTGCCACCAAACCAACTGGCCAGATAGTTGTTTATTCCATAAAAACTGTGGCTATTTCACCACTAATAATCTGGGTGGACAGCATCTGTCAAGAGGTGAAATAACACAGTGTACCTAAATCCTGAGTACAGATTCATAGGTTAGTTTTAATAAAATTGAATGGCAGAAAGCATTACAGAATTTGCACCAATGCCAACATCATCTACTGTTTGTAAGTTTGTATAAAAGAGAAAAACAAAATAAAATTGAAAAATCTGGCTTTATTTGAAGGTGGCAGCCAAAAGTGCAGCGACTGATTGAAAAGCTCACAGATAAATTAAGTAATCGTTCCACCACTGTCAAGACTTCGAGAGTCACTCAGCCAAAGGAATTTAATTTGACTGTACCCAAGCCACGTGCCATTCCTCCACCTTCACCAGCACCTCTGCCAGTACTGCCAAAAAGACAACCTGTAAGTTGGTTTATTTTTTGAAAGGCACTAAATTTCATGTATGCTTTTGCAGAAAATGGTAGGGGAGTTAATAATCTAAATTTAGGGTTTTTTGCAAATGAATTCTTATTAAAATAAATGGAGAAGCAGTTTCACTGGAAATGAAATGGACTCTAGGTTTGCAGCTCCTCCTTGAAGGTGGAATTTTATTTTTATTTGTCTTAATGCTGAATCTTTAAAAGTAAAGCTTTCAGTTTAAATTCATTGCTCATGTAAGAATGAGAGTAGGTTTGTCTTTGAAATGCTGAGTTATTTTACTTATTGTCTCAGATTGTGATTTAGTTACACTGGTACAAATCAGAGACCCACAGTTGATGTTATCTCACTGGGGTAAAGCAAACAGGATCTGGGATTAAGCTACTATGACTAACTTAATAAAGACTGCAAAATCTGTATTTAAATGCAGTGGGAAGTGAGCTTAGAAATCATAGATTTGGGCATTATCTGCCACCTTGTATTAGCACTTCAGGTTTTAAATAATACATGTGTTGAAAGCTCTTAGAAACCATTTACATCTTAGGATGGCAGAGCAATTTAATGGTAGTGTGTTATACAGTTAATGGGATTTTACATTGAAACAGCTTAATATCAGGCTCTGAAAAACTGCATTTAATAACTACTTAATCAGTATAGGAATGAGTCATGTTGCTGTCATTTTAGAACTTTATGCTGTGCAGCCCCTCTTAGAATAAATTTGCTTTAATGCAGATGCATTTAGTGAAGTTCATTTGTGTTGTTTGGATTATACTAAATTTGGTTTACATTCTGGCCAGGTTTACAAATTTAAAGCTTGTGTGAATCTAAAGCCATTAGTGTAGTAGTGACATATCTTCTATTCATTTCTGTACCTCTCTCAGCAAATTAAGATTCACTTTACTTTGCCACATTGTTGCCAGTATCACCAATTTACATCCTGAAATGACCAGGGACTGAAAACACAGCTCCCATGGGTCAGTAGGGTGAGAGCCAGCCGTAGTGTGGCTCCTGTATGGTGGAGGGTTCTCTGTAATTCAGAGGAACACAAAGAAATAAAGCTCTTCCACGTTATATCCTATAATCTGCTGCAGAAATGTTCTCATCCATTTTCTCACAAAAGTGTTCATTTTATGAGATACCAATTTTTTACTCATGGTTCTCATGCACCTGTCAAAGAATTTGTCACATGGTTTATCAGCAGGGACTATTGTAGCCATGACCCACAGTTACTGCTCCACATTGGAACAGCTGTACACAACTATATGGAGGCAGCTGGAATTTGAGCTATAGGTTATTGCATGCCTCTGCTGCGATTAGTTCATTCTGATTAGCAGGATTATTATTTCAGGTATTGCTTTCTAGCATTATTTTATTCCAGGCATTTGTTTCCAAGATGAGATGTGTCACATAGACTGGGTCAGGAGTTGGGATGGCACTGCCATCCTATGTGCTGAGCACACACTGCCTTCCCAGGGGAGGGCTGGGCTGTGGGTGATTGCAGAGGGCAGGGCAGTTGTCCTAGTGACCTGTAATGAGAAGGGATTCCCTGTGGCATTCACATTCTCTGAAAAAATCCCTTCACCCAGGATTTTTCTCCTGGGGAGCTGAGAAGCCTCAGAGAAAAAGGAAAACAATTCTTACCTCATTTGCTTCTCCTGTGTTGTGCTTATGTGGAATGTGTTTGGAGATTGTTTACCCACAGGTGATTGTTTCATTGGATTCTGCTGTGAGTTGTTTTCACTCTTTGGCCATTGGTGCCAGGCTGTGTCGGGACTCTGGAAAGAGTCATGAGTTTTCATTATTATCTTTTTAGCATTCAGTAAGTATCTTTTCTGTATTCTTTAGTACAGTATAGTATTCTTTATTGTAATATAGTATAATAAAGTAATAAATTAGCCTTCTGAGAACATGGAGTCAGATGCATCATGACTGCCTTCGTCTGGGCATTCCCTGCAAGATTCCTCACTGGCCTTGGGGTAACATAGCACTAGAAGTTTAGGATTATCATTTATCATCATAAATGTTCATCAGAAATGGGAGTCACTAAGTAAAAAGGAAAAATTTTTAATTTTGAGATTTAATAATAAAACAATTCATTCCAAATATTTGGTCTAAAGGTTATAAATTCATGTCTCCCCTGGCCTTGGCACACATTCACATGGATGCGGACACAAGAATGCCCATATGCATGCACACATTCATAAATACAGTTCTACAAGGAAAAATGAGTGCTTTACCTTGAGGTGTGCAGAGGAAACAAATGCAGACAGGTGCATAAACCTGATAACGTGTAAAATATAGACACATTCAACTTTCTTGGATATCTTGGCCTAGAGTAACAAAATCCATTATTTTAATATCAGCACTATACTAAAATGATAGGATAATGCAATTATTTTAAAATTTTCTATAAACCAGTTGTATATTAAAAAAAGGCTTCATTGGGATGTTATTGTGACACCATTCAGTCAAATTTAATGTGTTTTTTAGATATTTTTCTATTATTTCAGCCTGTGCTTCATGAGTGAAGCTACTGATTGTTTAAAATAATTGAGTGAAATCATTTAGCCGGTACAGAGGATTGTTTGCAAATAACAGACCCACCAATATGTTTGTGATCTTATCTATTAAAAAAAAACCACATAATAAAATAGCATTGCATTAGCTTTTCCTTGTCCATCTTATGACAGTAACTTTAAAAAATAGAAGAGTAATGAGCACCAAAGTTCAAAGTAATTATTCATTTTTCTTTTCCTTAAACATCTTGTAGTAGCTGCTCCCTAAATAATCCCCTGGTTAAGGGATGTCCCACAGGCTATGTGAGGCTGACCACTGCCCGGGGAGGGAAAGCAAACTTGGTGTCTCTTATTCCCAACCCCCTTTTCCACATTTGGATTAATTAGGTACAGTCTGGCCTTTTTTGATCTCTCTGTTGCTGTAATTTATGATTTATTTATAGTGACTTTTTATCCTCTTCTAACAATTGGGTAACTGCTGTACTGTCTGTCTATCTGCTTGGTACTCATCCCCATGGGCTAAATCACAAGGTAAGGAATTTTTTTGAAACAGCTGATGGAAAAGGCTCCTCCTTCAATTACTTGGAATAGGCACAGCACTTTCTGAGGAGAGATTTTCAGCTTACTCTGGCAGATGAGTGAAGTTTGCAGGTAAAGCACATGAGTAGGAAGAAGAGTGAAATAAACTGATACTCACTGCCTGTGGAACCCTTTGCAAATCATCTGGGCTTTCATTTCTCCATCCATAAAAGCATAATAAAAATTCTTAGATACTTCTGGGAAATGCTTTCACTGCTACTTCACTTTAAAAGCTCACAAAAATACTTGAGCAGTCTCACCAGTGCATTTAATTGCTAGCTTCTTCTGTTTGTGCATTTGTTTTACCTGTAGATAAAGATGTTGCATAGCAAAGGCAGTGTAGAGTCCATCAGATTCATGATTTTTTCAAAGTGTAGTTCATTATATAGTCCAATACAGTTAGATGGGATTCCCATGTTCCTTGAACTGACCTCCCTTACAAGACAGAATATATATTTTCCCCATTAGTTCTGTAACTTTTAATTGATCTAGCACATTTTTAGCAAGATAAATATTTAGGCAGGTGTCCAGTAAACTGTCAGACTCTCTCACCCACTCCTCTCAAGGAGACATCCAGTCTTTTTTCAGAGCTTACTCTGGGATAAATTTATTGCTCAAGCAAATACAGAAATCAACCTGAAGTCTGTGTCCTGCTGATCCAACTGACAGCCAGTCCTGTCCTGGTCATTTTAGCTGATGTGTGATTACTTTCCCAGCCCTTTGACTGATGCTGGAAGGACTCTGAGTCCTTTACCTCCCAAACATTTAATCCACAACTCCAGAGGTCTTCTCTTACAGGGACATTGGGACAGCTATGGTAAACCAAAGGCCCATTTTGCCCAATGTATTTTTCCTAGCAGTGCTTAAACACTGAGCTCTGGGAAGACCAGAAGGATGGAACATCTGCTGCTGTTCTCCAGCTTCCTTCTCATGGTCCCACAATTTCAGCTCCAAGACCTCCTCAGTTACAATGAAGTTCCTGGGTATTTATCAGACTTCAAAGGATTTCTCTGCCCTGAACTTCTTTGGAGTCTGTAACTTGTTCCTACCACCACACACAGTACTACAGCTTCACTTTATTCAGCTGCCCTATCTGGCTGCTGTTGCTGTGAAGGTCAAGTTTATGAAATGCCAAACAGAACTGTTCCCATTCTGGAAACATTTTTCTCCCCTTGATAGGACCTATAGGATTTATTATTGCTTTAGCCTTTCTTGTACTACTTCCAATATTGTCTTTCTTTCTGGTCTTTTGAGCAGAGGTTATGTTATATTGAACAGAACTGAAAAGCTGGGTAGCTTCAACTAATAGGAATCTGTCCCTGTCTTCTAGAGTGGCACTAATAGAAAAGAATCAATATTTTAAAAAAATTACCTGCTGCTGTTCTCTAGTAAAAGTGGATGAGCTTTTTTTTTGCCTGCAAGAATGTGTCACATGGACTGTTTTATATCCCCTATTCTAGAGATTTTTGTCTTTTAATATAGGTTCCTCCAAGCATCTATAAGCCTCCAAAGGAAAGAAAGCAACTAGAGGAAATCAAAACAAAAAATATCCAAAAAGCAAAAGTAAGTATATTTTGTTGTTCTTCTATCCTTTCCTTTCTTCTAAACTGTTTTTCTTTATTGTTTTATCTTCACAAATCTTAGAACTTTATCTGAAATCCATCTGCTTTTGCAACTAAATGGCTCATGGCTTTTTCTCTAGAGTCATGAAATTTGTATCCTCTACTCTGTTTTAGCACCCTTTTCCCACCTTCTTTATTTTATTATTAATAGTCCAGGACAATTAATAATACCTTTTACTCACAATAAAAGTACCTTATGTGAAATTTTGCAAGCAGCCATATAAAGTAGCAGAAACACAATTACTTTCTTTTCTTCACAATGGTTCTTCTAGTCCCATGGACATGTGGTTATATAAGGTATTCACTTATTTGTTAAGGCTTCAAATTACAAAATAAGTTCAGTATTTTTGAGGAGTTTTTTCTGTAATAACTGAAAAATAACTGTGTTATTCACTGTTTTAAAATACCAGCAGATTCTGATTTCTTTTTTGTGCAGACTTCATACTCTTCCATATTCTTCATACATTCTCTTCAGCAGACTGAGAGAGTGTGAAGTCATCCTGGTTTGTAAAGAAACAGAGTACATGGTCTGGGTGTTAAGACAGCAGGAGAAGGGAGGGCCTGGAAAATACAAACAAACCTAGCTATTTGATCTGAACTTTGACATGAATCTTGTTCAATGGGATAGCTCATAGTTAAAGCAGATTGTTGTCTTCTTCTTGGAATTACTTAAATACCTATTTCCACTTTCTTTCTCCATTCCCACACTGTAGTCACCATATCCAATCAAACAACAATATAAATTTGAGGTATGCCATGTGGCTCTTTTTTATCAGTACTCTCCCACCCTCATTCTGGAAATGCCTGACTCTAGTTTTTACAAGCCAGTACAAGTCTATTCATTACTGGCTGTCCTCATGTCCATGTGAAAGGGACACTGGATTCTGTTCCTAAACTATGGCGAAAGCTTTAATGTGTGACAGATTCTGACGATGCATTCCTTTTGCTGGTCCATCACCTATGCTTGATATTTCATTATAAAGCAATACAACATTATTTTTTATCCTTTTATAGTTTCCATATTATGGGGAAAGCACATCTATTTGAGTGCTTATTTGCATGTTAAAAACTTTCTAGAAAAACTGGGAAAGAAAAGCCAAATATCACAGTGCCTATACTATCAAAAAGCCATGACAACTGTAAAATCACTTAACAACCAACCACATTCTTCAATAAAGAAAATGTATTAATACAAGAAACAAAGATAAACCACTACAGAAATTTTAGCTACAATAACAGCAGTTTTTGTCACTTCTGGAATGCTATTAAAGGCATCCAGAGCATTCACAAAGGTCAATTCCCTAGACTGTTTTCTAAACAAGCTGAAATGATGAGTCCTAGCAGAAATTTGTATGAAAAATGCCATTTGTTTCATAGCATTTTTGCAGAAGCTGTAACTGTAAGAACCACATCTGAGCATCTGTGAGGAATGAGAACACTGGGAGCCGCACTCTAGACAGTTAGAGAAACACTGATGTTATCAGCTGCTGCCCAGAAAGCCATTAGAAAATCTAGTCAGTGTTTCACAGCTTTGATTAGAGATTTGGTTTGCAACCAAAATAAATATCAAAAATAGAGAAATATGGTTGCCTGTACTTCCCTGTATAATGACTTGGCTTTAATGCCAATGAATCAACCCCTGGTGGAGGGATACCCTGAACATAATTCTCTAATGGATCTCAAAACCAAAGCTATTGTGTGTCAGCAGTCTGGAAACAGTTCCTGTCAATGGTACTGTTGTGCCATGGATAATTATGATATTTTTAAACTCGTATCTGGACCAGCAGCAAGTTTCATAGGGGCAGGCCTATCAAAGGTCTGATGTCCTGTGCAAAGGACACATCCAGGCAGAACTGTGTAGAAAACCAGTACTTGCTTACTTCATGTCTTTAATCAGGAGTGAAAATGTATGTAAATACTAAGTCAAGCTTTTGGAATCCATCTTGGGACTGGTGTTGTTTCACATCTCCATTAATGACACAGATGAAGGGATTGAGTGCACCCTCAGCACATGTGCAGCTGACACACCTGAGGGACAGGACTCCATCCACAGGGACCTGGACAAGCTCCACAAGTGGCCCATGCCAACCTCATGGGCTATAACAAGACCAGGTGCTGGTGCTGCTCCTGGGTCAGGGCAGCTCCCAGGGACAGCACAGGCTGGGGATGAACAAACCCAGAGCAGCCCTGAGAAGGACCTGGGGGTGCTGTGGGTGAGAGGCTGGACATGACCCAGCCATGGGCACTCCCAGCCCAGAAACCTCCCTGTCCTGGGGTCATCCAAGGCACCGTGGGCAGCAGGTGAGGGAGGGGACTCTGCCCCACTCAGGTGGGACCCCACCTGCAGCACTGCATTCAGCTCTGGGGCCCCACCGCAGGAAGGACATGGACCTGTTGGAGCAAGTCCAGAGGAAGCCACCAAGAGGGATGGAGCACCTCTCCTATGAAAAAAGGCTGAGAGAATTGGGATTCTTCAGCCTGGCCAAGAGAAGGCTTCAGGGTGACCTCACTGGGCTCTTCCAGTACCAGAAGAGAGCCCAGAAGAGAAGGATGGAGAGAGACTTGTTACAAGAGCAGGGAGTGACAGGATGAGGAGGGGTGGCTTCAAACTGCAGGAGGGAAGGTTTTGATCAGAGAGAAAGAAATTGTTTACTGAGAGGGTGGTGAGGCCCTGGCACAGGTTGCCCAGAGAATCTGCAAAGGTCCCATTCCTGGAAGTGTTTAAGGCCAGGTGGGATGGAACTCTGAGCAATCTGGTCTAGTGGGAGGTGCCTCTGCCTATGGCAGAGGCTTTGGAACAGATGATCCTTAAGGTCTCTTCCAACCCAAGCCATTCTGTGATTCTGTGAATATAGTGGTTGGGGCTATAAGACTTTTGAGATATAAAATTATTCTTAGAGAATTTAAATGTACCACACTCTTTAAGATAATTGTTTTAATTTTAGGATCTGCTCCTGGAAGCAAATACTAACCAGTTCAGGTGTGCAACCATCAAGCCTGAAAAGAGAGAGGTATGGTGCAAAACACATGCTGAAAAATTCCCCATTAGGGAGATGAAATATGACTGGAGTATTTAAAGATATCTTAGAGTATTTAAAAAATATGTTTATTTGGGCTTAAGAATTTTGTGCTATGATTTATAGCTATAGTGTCTTTTCACATCCCTATTCCTGCATTTGCCTCTTTGTATGCATAATGCACAACCCCCTTTTCTTATACTTCTGGTGCTGCTTTATAATTTTGCTAATTTTGAGACAAGCAACCATTCTGTGAAACTGCTCCAACAAATCTCCAAACTGCCAATATTTCTCTAAATCCACATATTATTTTTCCATTAACTTTGATGCCACAGAGCAGCCAAGCTGAGGGAATAATGGTCCCATTCATCCTTGCTTTGGTTGGTTCCCAGTTCAGTCACTGATCTATGTATGTAATATATTCATTTCCACATCAGTGCTGCATATTCTACTCACTGTGTTCATCCCCATGATACCAGACAGTTTCACATCAGTATCTATAGCTAACATCATTAAATTAATAAGCATCAGTAGAATTCTACCACTAATTAATAATTCCATGAAGTGTGTTTGACATCCTATTTTGTCCTCTCAGTATCTATTTCAGTTAAAAGATAAATATATTCATATATATATGTAAGTAATATTTCATAGTCAAAGAAAGAATCACTGTTACTTCTTAGCATTATTTAGTCAATATTTGGACCTACCTTTCTGTGTTTGTATTCCCACTAGGTTGGGTGTACATAGCAAGTTTTTGTGTATTTTACAATTCCAAAATATGTAGAATTTTTTACTCTCCAAAGAATATTTGATGACTATTCATATGTTAGCTTTGATAAATAGCTAATAGCTTTTGCTGAGTAATTGAAAATTTGTTTCTGAAATGAAATAATGTATTTTTTGTTTGAACTACAGAACATACATGACAGTATGGAGAGTAAACCAGTGTTCAAGGCTCAAAAGATCCAAAGCAAGGTGAGTAACCTTTAAGGAACTGTTGTCAAATGTACTTGCAAATTTGACACAAGTGCAAATCTTGTCATGATGGAAACTCAACTTGAATCTGTGTTTTTACACTAAGGTGTTTGGCCAGGAGCATGGCATGGATTGGGTCTGTGGGTCTGTGATTTTGTCCTATGCACCATTAATAATCCACAAAGACATGGTCAGGGAGTGACAAGAGCAGGGCTGCTCCATGATGGAAAAGAAATAAGGAGCCAAAGGTGATGAAAGCACAGGCAGTGCCCTCACCAAGCAGGACACACTATCTGAATGTGAGGAGGTTGGTGGCAGTGATGGGTTCTGCTGATAGCAAGTCACCCTTGGACAAAACAAGGTAACAAGTCAGGTCTGGGGTCCATCCAGAAATCCAGTCAGGAGACAAAGCTACAATAGCAGCTGAGGTCCCTGACAGCAGGAAACAGAAATGGAGAGACATCCTGGAGTAGAAAAATTCCCAGCATAATGGAAACTGAAACCCATTTCTGAGTCTTAACTGGAGCTCCCAGGCCAGTGAACAGATGGTGTGAGTGGAGGTCCTGGGTGAGACTGGTCAGAGAGATCAAAACCTTTTGGTTCCCTGAGGTAAATATTCTGCAGTTGCACCATGTAACCATATTGCCTTAAAAGTGTTTTCAGTTACAAAGGGAGAAGATTTTATGTAAAATAGTATGAAAAGATAATTGTCCCCAGCAAAAAAAGAATTGTGAAACCTTGGTTTAAGAACTTGGCATAAGGGCAGAAGAATCTTACATCAGTACATCACTGTTTCAAAATGAGATCCTAAAGAATGCTGAGCAATCATTCCAGCTAATGACTGTCTGATACACAATATACAATCAGGCTGGGTGCTTGCCTTGTTTCCTTCAGACACATACTGAGGTCATGAAATCCACTATCCTGATTGCTTCTCTTGTAGAATTTTCAGGGGTCAGAGAATTGTAAACATGAGCAGAGAGCTGGTTCAGCCTTAGCAGTGGACCACATGAAATTTCACATTGCTGTTTCTGCAATAACTGCACTACAGATTATCTTCAGTTTTGTATCGTTCAGTCTGGCACCTTTCATTTGTTTCAAGTTCTTACACAGAATAATTTCAGCTGTGCTTGTATTGTGGTCTCAAATATCTTGTGAGTAGGTCTGCCTACTCTTTAAAAGTATGTATTTAGGTACAGCTCATAAACACTGTGAAAAGATTGATTCTCCACTTGGGGGACCGGGCATCTGGCAAGTATTTCTAAAGCCTGTCTGGCATTTGTCACACACTGAAGTTATCTTTAGTAACAGTATCAGCTACTCAGTCTGCTTGCTTACAGTCCAGCAGCATTGAAATTACAGTAAGGTAATAAGATCCTAGTTCATTTTACACAAAAAGAAAGAGGAAAAAAACCCAAACCAGGAAACATTTACATAGTTAAAACAAACAAACACATGACCTGTAATTATGTGGGCTCAGTTCAAAACTCTGTATATTCCATTGCCCTTTCTGATTACATAAAATAACAAAACTTTAGTGCAGACTAACAAGAGTCAAGCCATCTGCCTAAATTGCATTAAAAAAAATTATGGATCTGGCATTGATTAAGGCCACTTCTAAAACTTGCTGGTATCTCCTCTAGATGCATAAACAGTTTTATCTTGTCTAAACACATTTGCCTTAAGGTTGGTTAGTTGATATTCAAGATGCTGCTGTAACTTTCAAGCAGAGATAGGCATATTGTTATTGACTTTTAAAATACTTTCAATTCCTGTTGCCTTCCTGCCTGTGCCACTCTCTGAGTAGACAAATCCTAAGAGGATGGCTTATCCAAGATATATATATGTATAAAATTTTAATCTGTCTTCAAATTAATGAAATTATATAATATTTTAACCAACTAGTATTTTGCTTTCCTCTTTTTAGAACACCCACAGTATATGAAATCTTTCTTTTTTAATTTAAGAGACATATATCATGTGCAGCAGCAATTATTTCTCTTGAATACTTCTCTTCCAAAGTATTTATTCATCTTTTTCACTGGGAGAATGAGAGAGTACAAATGCATCATCACTCTATCTCAGTCTGCCTCTTGTTCATATCATATTTGCTCTTTACATATTTATTGGTTTTGGTGAGTTATTGCATGTTCATTGGGTGGCAATACTGAATATGATATTTTTTCACAAGAATTAGTGCTATGTAATTTTCCCACTTACTTCCATTTTCTCATCTTGAAAAAAGGGAAGATATCTCCCAACAGGAAAAGGATGAGTAAAATTCAGAACTTCCTTGATACTATATGACATAGAAGAATTTATTCAGTTATTTTACTTATACCTGCCTGCACATGTCTTGCAGTCCTAGTTATTTCAACTATATTGCCATATTTCTGTTTCAATGTCAGTCAGATTTCTGGTCAATAAACTGTGAAACTGAATTTTAAGGTATTGCCATAAATAATCATTCTTATTTCAGTTCTCTATCCAAATTATAGTTGGTAAATACAGAATGAAATCTGTGTACACAGAAAACTGTCAAAAGTATAGAAACATCTACATGTGTCAGAAAATGTCTAAGGAAACACTTTCTACACAGTACAAGAATAAAATATAAACTGTTCATATAATGCAGAAGGCTTTGAGATGTGTTGAGATGCAGATCAAAAAGTAGAACATCATTGGGCATTAAGAAGTCATAGTAAGTCAAACAAAAGAAATTAAATACATTGGTTTGGATTGTTTTCCTAAATTCTTCAAGTTATCATCATTTTGTCAAGAAACTGTCAGGTAATTAATTTCTTTGCATTAAAATATGCTATCTGTGTAAAACCAGTAATTTTACTTAATGAATTCTAGGTGATGGAATGTGTTTGCTATCCTCAACCTACCTAATTAATATCATTTATAACATATGCTTTTTCCAGTTATTATTTCAGGAGACTTCAGTTCATATTTCTGCATACAATATTTGCAGTATGTAGCTTGAGTGATTCTGTGCATCTCTTTCTCAGCTACTCATTAAGTTCTTCATTTGGAATTTAAATACATGTTTGAATTCTGAACACAGAACTTGTCTGGATTTAAGTCAAACATGTTATTAATAAGCTTTGTTTTCTGCAGGAATGATCCCAGTTCTTATTTCTGCAGCACTGCTTTGCCTTGGTTCAGATCAGGTCTCTTACATGTGTCTGCAAAGGTGACCCATTTTCTTTGAACATCCTACCTGTGCAGGGAACAATTTTAACTGGCATAGAAATTGATCCTTTCCTCCCTCATTATTTAGAAGTTGTCTGGAGTCAGTCTTAACACAATACTTGGAAGAGTTAACAAAGCAGCCACAGGATCTAGTCCAAGTTACACCTTAAGGCCTGCAAGTCACTGAGAACGGTTCTTCGCTGGTACTGTCGAGAAAATGGATATGGCAATGGGTGATTCCAGTTGTCTTGGAAATACTTCTACATTGTCATAGTGATTATAAAATGCTTCCTAGATCTCCCTATGAAAGGTGCCACTTTTGTTTTACTTCTCTGTTCTGGCTCACTGAACATCTTTCAGAGAGGCAGTTTATTGTCTTTGTCCAAAACAGATCAAATCCTTTTGCACAGTGTATATGAGCACTGGAAAATATGAAAGGAAGTGAAGACATTCTATAGGATTTGACATGGTCCAAGACTGATTACAAATTTATAATCCACTTGGGGGACTTTGCTGATTTCTTAAGCAGCTTGAGTGGTTTATGAACAG
Organism: Agelaius tricolor; assembly: GCF_023055355.1. Taxonomy (NCBI): domain Eukaryota; kingdom Metazoa; phylum Chordata; class Aves; order Passeriformes; family Icteridae; genus Agelaius; species Agelaius tricolor. The sequence continues at coordinate 6,731,752 of NW_027269284.1, forward strand.
CATGCAATTTCATTGTGAATGTCAGATTAACGCTAGATGAATGCTTTAACCAAAATTTATGCTGTCTTGGGTCAATTTATTTAACCCACTGAGATGTTTTTATACTCTGTTTCATGGTTTACATTACTAACTATGGAATATACATTCCCTTTCCTGACAGATTGACAATATACCCATTAAATTGAACACGGCAGCTATTTTGAGGGAGGGTGCCCTCTACCAGCGGAAATTGGAAGAGGAGCTCAAAAGGTAGGACCACACTCCACCTAAGATTGCTTTTCTCATCCCTGGATTTAGAATATGAGCCACATGAAAAATAATTAAGTAAATTCCAGGTAAACTAAACTTATGGATCTGTTGTAGGGCTTTCTATTCTATAAAAACAGTTGACAATGGAAGAGAGAAGTGGATTAAAGTGGGCTGAAGAAAAAGTCTACAGTAAAGTAATACTTTTTGTGTAGATGTTGTACAGTGTTACTGTGTTCTGATTTAGCATTCTGGCTAGTGTCCACTTGCAAAATCCAACAGCTATCACTTTTATATTTATTCCAATTCTCCAGACTAAATAATGACCTGAATACACATCTATTTCTGTGTCCTTTGTACAAGATGCATCTCTATTAAGCCAAATAATTTCATGGATCTCCATTTTCTTCAGTGGTTATGAAGAAAATGGAGATATATGAAATTATCATGTAGTGGTCAACTACATGCCAAGTTTGATACTTGAACTTGTTTATATGTACATAAAAATACCTGTCCATTTCTATCACAGTAAGATATAGCACACTAAGAATGTGCTGTTGCTTAAAGCAAGATAAGCCAAGAGCTGAGAGGGACAGGAGGACATGTAGGGACAGTGTCCTCACTGACAGCAGCTCCACAGTCCCCTGGCAGGCAGCAGGACAGATTCAGGGACATGCAGCAGGGTCAGCCAAGGGTGCTACAACAGTCTGGGCCAAGGTCCAGCCAGGAAGCCAAGTCAAGAAGGCAGGATCATCCTGGCCCCAGGCTGAGTGCAGGCTGACCTATGGAGTAGCTTAGGCAAGGACCAAGGCTGTTAACCCAAGCTTAAATGTGTCTCCTGGAAGAAACTACACACACACCAACCAGGACTTTCCATAGCTCTTCCTCACACAGTTCTTCACTCCAGTCCTATCCAGTGCTAGACAGTCACACTGCAGCAGAGCTGTCTTTGAACACAAGCACTGAATCCAAGGTGTGGGGAAGGGGGGCAATAAGAGGTTGCAAGTCCTTTTGTGCATTTAGCACTCTAAGAAATCCTAACATAAGGATTCCTCCTTATTCAGCAACACAGATTTTCAGAGGATGTTTACTGGGGAAAAGGTGGCCACTGAAGGTTGTGTTCTACAGCTAGAATCATATAACATTTTCACTAAAAAACTTCACAAAGATAAAACTTATATGATGTTATCCTGCTTTAGTATTACTTCTAATCCACCTGGCTTAGCAGGCTAAGCACTAAATATTGATAGCATTTTAAGTCCTGGATAGACTGTGTAAGTTTGGATTTGATCTTTGGACCTAACAGTATTGGTTCATGCATCAGGATTTTAGCAGGTAGATATTAAACATCACTCAGGTTCTGTTATCAGCTACTCACATATATTGAGATTCTCCCTTATTACATATGCTACTATTCACTCTAGCTGGCAGAATTTGTTCCACTCAGCAAAGGAATAGTTCTCTGTAACTTGACACTATTTTATCTTAATGAGTTTTAATCTTCAGCTGCATTTAAGACAAAATAGAAATATATATATATATATATAAAGAGATAAATATATATAGATAGATATATATAGAGAGATAGATGTATCACATGTATATGCATTGGGGAGCAGCAGTAAGAGGCAATTCACTCCATGTTTGTGTCTCTGCCCTAGTTACTGGCTCATTCCCTCCTCTGCTGCAGGACTTTCATGGGCCTGCCCCTGAGCTTTGCTATGTTTTTCTCTCTCAGCTGAGCACAAAAAATAGGGATGTGACTTTGTTTAAGAGCTGAATACTTCTTTGCCTCATTACAGCAATATTATTTGACAAAATACAATATAGAAATAGTGTTAAGCAGAAGTTTTTTGGTCTCTGTGTTAAAGTGGACAAGAAGATTGTCAAAGAGGAAAGTTATTTGTTCTTTCAACCTCTAAGCAAAGCAGTCCTCTGAGAAAATGCACATCCTTTTACCTGTTTCTCTCTGCTCCTTATGAGAATCCATACGTAGCTAAAGTTTGCCCTCTCTTGGGGCTTTGTTTTACTGAAAACTTTCAGGTCTATGCTCTCATGCACTTTCTTCCAGTCTGGCTTTCTCAGGCTTTACACATAGTAGGAACACCTCTTAGACTGGAATTAAAATATATCTGTCAAATGACTTTGTGATTACTGCCTTTTGTCTCTGCAGAGATCAAACACTTTCTATCAAAGGCTATGGAAATGCTTTACAAACCAAGGCAGGGCTACAAAGCCACATCCCTGAAAGAGTGTTCTCCTTTTTTCTTTCTTGCAGAGTTGAAAATTTGCAACAAGGGGCTGGAGACTCATCTGAATTCTTGGAATGGCAGAAACAGATGCGTGGAAAAGATTTGGAAGATCAACTGGCTGAAATAGAGTGTAGGAAGCTTCAAGGAAAACTGAGTTATGAAGAGGCAGTTCTAGCCCATCAGAATGTAACCCAAGAAAATAAGAAGAAAGCTGATCTATTGAGAGAAGAGGTAATACATAGAGGGAGGCTCAAATTTTGCTGATTTCCAATCTGTGCAAATCATAGCACAGATGATACCTGCTATTAGAGGTGTAAAATTCTCTGCAGTGTCTTTAATCACTGGAGTCTGCAAACAAAGGAAAAAAGAGGGCTCTAACTTCCAGATACAGCAATGCTTATATATGAAATCACTTTTTACAAGTTTTTTTTTAAATTTGATTAACACTTATGAAGTAAATTGAATAAAAGCAGAAGGTCAAAGAATGCTCCCCTATATTCTGTCATTATGCAAATCCTTTTTGAACAGATACTGAGATACTAAGCACCATTAGTATTGACATCAACAATATATAACTGATTTCTTTATCTTGTTAAAATGAGAGCTGCAAATATGAAAGTATTTGTTTTCTTAAACTGATATAATTCAATTGACTTCATACTGACACATCTAGATTTCTCTTAGGTAAAAATTCAGACAGACAACCCTCTTTGGATCCATCTGTATGGAAAACTGCATGTTTATGCCAAGAAATATTTTCAGTGTTTTCAATCTGGCAAATCACAGTTTCTCAAAATCATAACTAGATCTTTTTGTTATTTTCACAACTCACATTACATTTTCCCAGTGCTTTTCTTATAAACTAAACAGGTGATCAAGAATCACCAAATAATACAGATTTTAAATTTTTCACAGCCAGCATCACATTCTTTTCTCTTTCTCCAGTTTGTTGCTATGCCCTGTAGGCCAGTACCTGTCTCTTGACCATCTCACAAATGTCAGTGCAGTGTCTCAGCAACATAAAATGAGACCACAAATGTACAAAATTTTCATAAAGACCATGCTATAAAAGGAAAATTTGCTTAATGAGTTCCTTTTCTGTCCTATAATACCTTTCAATCTTTTTTGGCATTGAGTCTTCATGTTTGTTTAGAAAGACTATAGCAAGAACTTAAAGTGAACCCACGTGTACAACTGAACATAGTATAATTGCTCATACTTATTCCAAAAGTATTGCAACTGTTATATTCATTTCCACTTCAGAGCATATGTGGGATTTTTTTAGCAGAAATGTCCCAAAATGAATAGATTTGGAGATGTGCAAATAAGACTTGCTCTAACCCAACCAATTCCACATAGCTCCCTTTGCTTATCAACAAGCAGAGCATGTCATCCACATGCAGATCTCCAGACATTTTCCAATGTTCAGCTGAGATGCTGACCTGCTTCCTTCTTTTAAAACTCTGGTCTTCCATCTAAAACAAGAAGAGCAGCAAGGTATCTAACCTGAGAAAATCAATTTTCCTGCTCCTTCTTCCTTTCCTCTGACAAAGAAAGGAACATGGTACCCAAAAGTGGACTTGACACTACATAGCTGTGACTTGGGCCCAAGAAGTTCCTGCAGGCACACAACTAGCAGTATATTAGATTAAGCACACTTCTGCTATCTCACAACCAGATCCAGAAATTACTCCTTCTGTCTGCTCTTGGAAACATGTAGGAAGGAATTATGGAAAGCAGCAGTACAAATGTCATGCAGGGCAATTATGTGTAAATAAAACACAGAGAGGAGAGCTTAAATCTGGAACTCTTTCTTGTCCCCAGCCATTCTCTTTTACTACTTTTGTGGATGATGTAATAGTTTGAATCCAATTGTCCTTAGCCTGTTTCAATGATTTGAGGCACTCAGATCACCACGTATCAGGAGTTGTGTTCACCTGTTTGTTTGTGATTTAGAAAGCAGAGCTGATGCACCTGTATGCAGAGAAACGTCTACAGGAACAGAAAGAAATGAAAGAGCTGGTGGAACAGGTCATGGAAGGACACAAGAATGTAAAGCAAGTAAAAGCAAAGATCCAGGAACACAAACAACAGATAGGTATATATATTGTCAGAAAAAATGAGAGCTGATGCTAAATATCCCCAAGCTACTTCATCTTTCTTTTAGTGGGCCAATTACAATTTTTACAGGAGGGAAAGTGAAATTGAGGGAAAGATCCAGGCCATACGTTCCCATGAATGTATGAATGTGAGTTCAGGAATCAGCTGGCAATGGGCAGATCAGAAATTCTAAGCTACTGTCATGGGAATGACTCTTACTTTAAACAGGAGAAATACATCACTAATGTTCTTCAACCAGTCAGTTTCCCTTCCAGCTAAAACCAGCACATATAAATAACTCTACTTTTTTGCAAAATGCAGACTTCTCTGCTTGTGTATCTCCATACTTGTATTCATAAGGATTGAGGCAGGCAAAGAGTGTTAGTCACTCCAAAATGGACTAGCAGAGCCTACCAGCCTTTGCAATTCAGTCATTTCTAGAATATACATAGCTTGGAAGACTATGAATATTTTCTATTTTATAATATCCTTTTATTAAGTAATAAAACAGTAGGTACAAATGAGAGCAGAAATTACAAAGCAGTAATTCAAAGTGTCTGTGTATGTATATAGTACATTTATGTGCTGAATGGAAGGATAGATGGTGGAGGTGGGAAGTACTCATTTGTTTCTTTAATGATTCCTCCCACCAATACCAGACTGTTCCCTCAAGTACCTTTAGATCAGTATTATTATCATTATTCATTAAAGCATTTGAATTTTCCTCCAGATGGACTACTTGTTAAAACAGGCAAACAGCTAACTGAGATTAATTCTTATCTTTCAGTTCAGCAAGTTTGCGAAGAAAGTGGAGAACTCCTCCGGCAAGCTTTAGAAGAACAGGAGGAGAAGAACAGGAAAAGATATGAACTCATTCAACAAATACGAGCTCTTGAGTCTACACCTAGCATCAGACATAAGTTTGTTGATTTAACAGAGGTAAGCTCAAAAGAAGAAACTACTGTTTTTACATAAATGTGTGCTGTATGTGTTTCACACATCCAGAGGGATTGTGTACTGCAGATATAGCACAGTCTGGATGGCTGAAGTACAAAGTGACCTCATATATGTTGTATTTTGTCATATTGCATGACAAAAGTTAGATGAAATGGAACATTGAAAAAGTCTATAAAATGAAAATTTTATCAAGAAGAATATTCTGATGGCAAGTGAAATCTTAGTCCTCTTGAAATTTCTTTGGATTTTGCCAATGGGATCTGGGTTTCTCAATATCTTACAAAAAGAGTCTGGACAGCGATTACAAGATGTTCTGTGCATCTTCACAAATGCAAAGATTTGTCAGTCAGGGTGAGAACTGAATCAACACAAAGTTTGGACTCATGTATACTTAGTTATATTGCAGTGGTGGTGGTCATGGTAATTAGAAAGATTGATTTCCTTTGCTTTTAAAACTGTCAACATTCAGGTATATGAAAGAGATTGTCAAGAGAACCCAAACCTTCTGAGCTGTTACAATTCTGTGTAAATGACTTGTGTGTGTAAGTCTATAATTTATAATAACTGTATTAACTGTATCTCAAACTTCTTGGACTTGCTGTTGATGCACAATTCATATGCCTGGGACTGGGCTCTGCAATGGCCGGACTTAGGCAGCATCCAGGAATCTCTTATTTGTTAACTTGATCAGAAGCAGAGTAGCAGATTGGACATTAGGAATACATTTTCTACAATGAGTGTGATGAACCACAGGTTGCCCAGAGAAGTTGTGGATGCCCCCTCCCTGGAAGTGTTCAAGGTTGGGCTAGATGGGGCTTGAAGCAGCCTGGTTAGGAGGATGTTCCTGGCCATGGCAGGGTATTTGGACTGATCTTTAAGGTCCCTTCCAACTCAAATTGTTCTGTGATTCTGTATCACAGCTTCACTGTTCCATCATACTGACTATTACAGTAGCACTCTAGTGAATTGGCACACTTTTGGTGATAGCTTGCCCTGGTTTTCTTTCTATAAAAGGCTTTTTTAGGCTTAGTGCAATTAAGTATTTGTACATAAAATTCCCATTCATTCTCCTAATTTTTAAACTACCAGTTCTTCTGTTTGTGGTACTTTAATTGCTTGAATACCAGCAGTATCTACTGCATGAGTGTAGAACTTTTCTTATTTTAGGAACTACCTCAGTGGCTTCACTGAGCATTTTTGAAATGCAGACACTCAAAACATTCAGCTTCTACCACTCTATGCCTCAAGCAAATTCTCTTTCCTAGACATGTTTGATGTCTGCTTGTCATGCTCAAACACTACCACTGAGATAGATAGGTAGATAGATATAGAGATATAGATATATATACCCTGTTGCAAAACATTTCCCTTTCACTTCCTGTGAATACAACTCTATGGTCATTTCAAGTTTAATGCTGGACTTGAAAGGAAAAGTATGTATAAGAGCAAGGGCCTAAAACTGAAAGCCTTCACAAAGCTGTTTGGAAATGATCCATCTTTGTTTGTAAAGTGCAGAAGTCTCACTTTAGATCTCAGCATCTCATTATCACTCACGTTGCAAAGTGGCTATTAAAAAGCCTTCATTAAACATTCAGGTTCAAATATTTTAAATTTGGGCATTAGGATCTGAATTTTCTGAGTATGAAGCATTGTTTAGTCCTAATAATTTCAGATAAAAATAGTAGATAACATTACAGATCAAATGCATACTTTGGAAATAGATAAATACAAAAAATGCATATTTTTAGTGTAAAGTCTGTTCTGGTTTCACACATTAAAAAAAAATTGTTTTACACATTTTAAAAATTCAAAAGTCTAATTAAAACTAAAAGTCAAGTAGATTTTTTTTTTGAGAGCAAATATATTGTATCTATGATTAATCTTCTATATATTTCTCAATGGTTTTTCTTTAAATATTTTATGAAAGATATGCTTTAGATTTTAAAACAGTTTTTAAATACCAGTTAGTTTAGGACCACCCCTGTATTTCTGGAAATCAGAATATATTCAGTGTGAATTGGAACACAGTCAAAATATTCTGGTTTACTCATTTACTCTCCCCTTGGTATTTACAGTGTTATTTAAACCTATATTTTGTGTTCTCTAGACTGGTGGCCATGGTTTATTTGCTGAAATGTCAGTAGTGGAACTACGTGAACGCCTCGCCCTACTCAAGGAAGCACAGAAGGCAGCAGAGGAAGAGAAGAGAGATCAGATAATCCATGAAAAACAAGCTAAGGAACAACTTATTCTAGACAAACTGGACCAGATTTCCCAATTCAGAGCAGAACTTGGACGAGCAGCTGCTTTCAAGTCAGTATAAAACAGCATGTGACATTTAAGACATTGCAACTTTGTTAATATTTTGCCAGCCCTTGAGGAGAACAACAAGTAGAGAGCAAAATACAGGCCTTCTGTACTTTTGTCAAGGATTACACTGGGCCCAGGATTTCATTTTAATTCTTGAAAATAATTTTCATCAGATTTAACAAATCTTTTTCATCATTTATGGTTGAAGACATTCCATAGGCTAGTGTTGACAGTATTGCCCCAGGATTCAGAGCCAATAATATAAATTTAGCAAGAAGTTTTGCCTTTCTTCTGTTCCTTTTCAGCTAATCAGAACTAATTTGATGTTATTAGAATCATCCTAGCTTTACACTTAAAGTTGTTTCTCATTCTCATCCAAACCAATATTAGAGCTGTATTTTTCTTCCTTGAATTTCATCTGTAATGTTAAAAGGAAGGTCTTATTCTAGAAGTTAAAAATATTTTAGGAAGATTTTTTGATAGCAATAATGAGCTATAAATTAAATACATTATAGCACTAGATCAAAAAGAAGTTCTGTGCTTACAGGCTGAGCAAATTCTGCATTCATGACTAATATTTATTATTCATTATCAATTTTATTAATCGTTGTCATAAAGGATACATAACCATCACAGATGCTTCACATATGCAGAAGAAAGGTCCCTTCCACAGGGGTTTAAAATCTAAGTTAAAGCTATTAACAAATAAAGCTGAGCAGGAAGAAAGCCTGTGTAAAAGTATACAACATGGCACACCTCTTGCTCTTACACCATTTTTACTGCATCTTAAATATTTGCCACTTTTTCCTTTCAAACTGTCTTTTATCTTTTCCCTTTTGTGTCTTTGAAAGATGAGTCCTTGCCTTGCCATATTTCTTTTGCCAACTGATGTTCAGGCTGACATGCAGAAGGCATATTCTATCAGGCTACAAACACATGTTTTTAGACATGTCTTGGATTCACATTTATTGCCAAAGGTGGCTTCTCAGAGTTCAATTCATGTTAATCATTTATCATCCAATTCTACATCTCAGTTACAGAAGGCAGTATTGATGTATTCCTTTAGTTTTCACTCTTCTCAGCTGTAATTTGGTTTGTTGCTGATAGCCAGTCTCCAAAGACTGGAGTTTTACTATGTTAGTGCTTGAGAAGAGAGTTTAATGTATTTAATGAATCAATAACTGCAGCTGCAGTGGACTGACTCCACAGAGCAGTGACCTTCTTTTCTATGGCATGTATCAAGAAAAGATTTTAAGACTTAAGAACCTGAAATGGAGTTGGAGCTAGAAAGATACTCTCATTGCTAAACACTCACTATTGTGAAATCCTGTGGGAATAACTCAAGCCACTGCTTTCCACTAGAGAGGCAAACTAAGCATTAAGAACTTGTGTACGACATAAAACCTGTTTCACTGGTACCTGCTTAAAGAATCATCTGTTCTAGATGTGCAGTCTGTGAATTTTGTATAGGGCTGAGTTCCTTTAAACTAAACTCTTTGTCTTAATTCAGAACTAAAACTGTTCTGATCCTGAAATAAGCTGTGCTTGAATAAGAAGATTTGATTCACTTTTTGTTCTGTCATTTGAAATGATTTTTAGAACATACCAGCATGCCAAAGACAGTAGAATCCAAATTAAATTATACACTAAATTTCAAGCCTCTGACTCAATCAGTCAATCTGGTCAGATTCTTGATAAGTTATACAGTAATTTTAATGGAGCCCTGTCTGCTTCTAAATAAAGAAATGTAATGTTTCATTATAGATGTTAGAAGGCATTTTCGTTTCATGGTTCCTAGGCAATTTATGTATGTATACAATTTATGTATATGTTGGAAGTAATTCCTATAAGAAGGCATCATCATAGTACACTAAAAATGTCATTCTTTGGGAGTGTATTTCATGCATTTTCATACAGAATCCAAATCTCTGGTGTTATTTTTGTTAATACAGAAATATGGCATGCTGGCCATGGCATTTACAAATGCTAGACACTTTCATGCATTTTTTATTTCTCTCAATAGAAACTATGGGCTTTGTGTATTAAACCTTATTTGCAGATCTTGAATCCTGAAATACCTCTCAAACCAGTGTCAGTGATCAATTGTTTGGGTTCTATTCTTGATATGTGGCATAGGAGGTGTAAAAAGCTAATTTTTATGTTTACAGAATTGATTCATCATTATAGGGATAGAATAGCAAATCTTACCAGTGGTCCCCATAAAGTCAGCCTTATGCATCAATATAAAATTATGTGTTACATCCTAAATTTCATTATGTTGAAGGCTACTACTAATCAGCTAAAGTATGGCAGCTAAACTATGCTAAACACCTGCTTTAGTGACAGCTGGAGATTAATCAGGTCCCTACCAAGCAGGTTCCTTTCAATAACATTCACAGTCATACATCAACACAAAAGAAGCACATTGTGCAAGCATATAATGAGCTATATTAAACAAAATAGGAAATGGAACATGGAAAATTACAGAGACATTGGCCTTTAATAGACTGCAAGCTGTGGCATCTATCACAGCAGTGGCTTTGTGAGTGCTTGCAAGATGGTACATATACTGGACATCCCTTTAACTGCTAGAATTTCACACAGTTTGAAAATCAGCACTGTCATTTGAAGTGGACAAGCAATTCTGCTCTCAGCCTTCAAACTCAAGCACCAGCAGATTTGTGTGTGTTTGAATACATGCTAATGTGCTCACATGACATGGCTGTGTACTTGAGATAGTCCCTTTCATTCTACTGAGGGACATGTATTATTGCTATCAGTCTAATGCCCTAAGGGTCACACAATAGTTCAAACCAGTTGGTCTGAGGCTCCCTCCATCCACAGTTTCTGTGGTTTGGGGGTAGAGTTATGTTGTGCTGGTCTCAAGGTCTGGGACTGCAAGTTCTCCCCCTTCACATGGTTCAGAGCTGTCAGAGGAGAGCAGCACTAATCCTCCCTGAGTTCCCTGCGTGTGAGGAAGATGTACAGACTGCCACCAAGTCAAGAGTTCCTTGGATGCCCATCTCACACTGTGGTAATGCTGTGGCACACTGGGCTCCCAGCACTGGATTACAAATGTATGTATGAGTAACACTCAAAAATGAGTGTTTGCCAAGATGGCAGAGCAATCCTTTCTCTCCCTGCCACTGCCAGGGCTTAAATCCTTCCCTGACAAGGGGCATCAACCACACACATTGAGAGAAAGGTAACCCCTCTCTTGGCCTGAGCTGGGGAAGGCTGGGCATAGTGTGAAGGCAGCCAGAGCAGGAAAAGGAGGAGAAGGAGAAAAAGGAGGAGGTAATGAGTTCTTCACTATCATTGAAACAAAAGGGGGAAATTTATCAGTAATGATGGATCAGAAATATGAAGATGTGAAGAGAAGCTGTAAAAAAACCCCAGACTTTTCTCAACAGTGGCCATTGAGGGGACAAGAGGAGTATCAGGAAACACTTTTTACTGTGGAGATGACCAAGCATTGGCACAGATTGTCCAGAGAGGTGGTGGAGTCTCCATCCTTGGAGGTGTTCAAAAGCCATCTGGACATAGACCGGGGCATGCAGCTCAAGTGGCTCTGCTTAAGCAGATGGGGTGGTCAGGATGACCCCCAGAGGTCCCTTCCAGACTCAGCCATTCTGTGATTCAGTGACTGAACTTTGATTATGCAACTTCAACATTTTTACTTCACATGAGGAAAACACCGTTATGAATAACAATCATTTCCCCACCTAAAATGAAGTACTTAATAAGTTAATTTTTTTGGGAGGGAGCCAGATTTTGAGTGCTTAAATCACTTACATTAGTACAAAACAGTAATCAGACTAATAGTGTAGTGTTCTTAAATGTCAAAATAGTGACTGCCTTAATAGTGAACTGTTAACAATTAGACACATTCACTTTGCTAACTGCAGTAACTTAGAATTACATGGTGTAGGACAGAAAAAGGCAAGGTACTGTGAAGTATAGACAGCCCTACTCATTGAGGCTACAAGAAACTTTTTTTTAATATTGTTATTTGCACTATAAGCAATTCTGCTTTTAAAAAAATATTTGTGTTTTTGCACAAGACTCCTTTTTGTAAGGTGAGCATATAAACAAAGTCCTAGCTGTTTGATATTTTGGTTCCTAGAATGGTCAAGTGGTCATTTTTACTCAACCTCCTACAAATATTGAGTCAGTTAAGAGCTGACAACAGCTCTTACATACATCTATCTCTTTATAGTTTTGACGGAAAGCTGGAGTTTGAAAATGTAAATGAAGAGCCAAATATAGATTATAGGAGGAAACTTCTATGCAAATCTTCAAATTTCCCATTTTTTAAATAGCTGAGAAGAATTTTCATAAATTATCACATAATTTTCTATTGATCAGGAGAGGATTTTTCTGTGTCCTAGCCCATTCTGACTGGCTGTTACCTTACTTCCTTAGGAAATACATGATATGAGGTGACAGAGATCATAAGAGGTTTTTCTATCCTGAGCCCTCAAAGCTCTCAACTGATGACAGAAAAACAGAATTTTAAAATTTCTTTTTTCATTCCTTCCTCTCTTGGAATTTCTGTTATCATATGGTGTGGCATCTAAAAATCTATGGGATTGGCAGTGTTTTGGAATAGTGTAGATGACTGGCACAAGACTACATTTAGAAGAGGAATGAATATTACTCTGGAAATAAGCAACTATTTACAATGTTAATATAGAAGCAGCTGCTGCTGCTTCCTGATGTTAAACCTCTTGTTGTATTTCCTTTAATTGTATTTACAAGAATCTGGATTTGCATGTTAGGAAAGATTTTGTTGTTTATTCTCACAGACAAGATTTAATCATCAAGTATTTACTTAAAACTCTACTGTTATATTCTCCTATATCCTTTGGAATGCAATGCCTTCATACAGTGCAAATAGAAATAAACTATGTCCTCAATTAGATTAAGTGATAGCACAGAATTTTTCAATTTACAATATAGTGTTAAAATTAATCTCAGTGTAGCAGAGTATATCACAGTCTTAAAGAGGATAAGGAAACATTATCCTAACCAGATAGCATGACACACAGAGCAGAGGGGTTCAGGGAATGTCTCAGGAAAAGTAATTGGAAATGAGAAGCCAAGCTTAACTGTGTCCCTTACTTAGAGTTCACGTCACATTTCAGAATGTGACACAGGTCATATTTCCCTTCATCCAGTTCCTAAGGATTTGGGGACCTCTAGTCTGGAATGGCTGCACTGAAGAAAACTTGTTATCACAGAGAGTTTCCTATAAGCAGAGATAAAGCTAACAAGGCAGGCAAAAGCTATCTCTCCCAAGATGAAAGAAATATTTGGATCCTTGATAATATTTGGATCCTTGGATCCACTTTTTAAAGGCAAATTGGTGGGTTTAGCATCAGAAGGTACTTCTTCATTCTTCCCCATCTGCCAAATTCTTGAGAAGTGTGTCTTATACTGAAACCACCCAAGATATAAGGAAAGAGTTCAGTTTAAAACATTTCTTTTCAAAAGGCAACTTGTCTGTGAAACGAGTCCTGCCACTGACAGAATGAGAGCTACAGAATCAGTGCACAGTGCCCCAATGCACTCTGCTCTGGGTCATTTGCAGTCTTTATTTGGTTTCCAATAAAAGCAATTGTCATGTTGTACCACTGCAACATAAAAAGTCATTTTATAAAACTACCCTTTGCCAGCTGCTCCTAGCAGATCTAACATGGCTATACAATTGTGTACATTCCTTGGAAGATCCAACACTTCCTTTAGCTCTGAATCTAGCCAGAGAATCATACAGCTGCTCATGACATAATATTAACTCTACGATTTGATCTTACTAAGCTAAATTGGGCAATATTGAATAAAAGAGAAAGTTGGATATTAAGTGAGTCACTCTGTAACATGGTGTAACTTACATGGAGAAGTTGTGAGTAAATTGGGCCAATTGGGTGAAAGTATGTAAAACCAGATGAAATGGAAATTCCAGGGGACAGAAAACTGGCTACAATAGAAGGGGGGGGGGAAGGAAGACTATCCAATAATGTCCTTGGTATGCCTTACTTTTAGGCTGCACATGCTGATATCAATTTATGCTCACACAGAGCAACTAACCTTAATTAATACATCACCATCCCATTGATTCTGTATCTGGGCATTGGGATTACACAGAAAAAAAAAAATATTTTATTTGCCAAGGAGTACAGCAATTGAGATGAATACTAATGATCATATAAGGCAAACTCCATAGTTCACACAAGCAAAGAGCTGCACTATTATCCCAGGTTTTGCATATTTTTTTTCCTAAAGAATGTCATGTCAGGCTTGAAATACTTAAGATATTGTCATCATGGCATCCTGTGGGAAAAAATTATTTGATGTGGTTTAGTAATGCTGTTCTGTAAACAACAAGAGGTAAATGTGAATACCACTTGCAGGTTATGTTTATATGATTTAAATCTCTTTTGAGTCTAACTGGTTCTCAGAAACAAGAGCAAATTCATTATTACCAAGGTAATGCGTGCTCAGATGGACTTGTTCTGTGGGATGATAATATTTTATCTTCTCATTGTTTCTTTTTGACTTTTCAGGCAAGAAGAAAAGAAAAAGTCCCAGTCTGGTGAAAGGCCCATGAAAGATGAACGCATTTTAAACCTGCAGAAGAAGATTGCAGAGAAAACAATGGAGCGTAAAAAGCAAGCAGGACTCTTGAAGATTAGCCCCCAGAAAACCAGAATCGTGTCAAGCAAGGTCTGGTTATTACATAAGGAGGAAAGATCTGCAATAGACCTGCTGTTCACAGACCTTTGCTCAAGTGCCAGCACTGGCAAGGGGGCAGAGGCAGATGGTGCCATACATGGCTGGCAATAACAACACCCTGCCCCCTGCCTAGGCACCGTTTCTCCAGCCGTGGCCTTGACCTCACCTTCTTTTCCCACGTTCTGCTGTCACAGAGCAGGACTCACCCATTCAACACCTGCCTTCCCACTCTTACCACTACACATTCATCCCACCAAGACAGCATCTGACCCCACCTCCACCTCTTGTCTTTCCCAGCTTCCTATCACACACATCCCATCACACCCTACTGGGATGCTCACCCCTCTCCCACCCAAGGCATGTTACAGTTTATCATTCCCATGGTTTTGGGAGAGTTGCAGCAGTGTTTAAGTCATCTTAAACTGGGCAACCCACTCTGCTTGCTTTTCTGTTCATCATGCCAAGTTTGATGCTAACAAGTTTCCCAATCATGTGAGCAAACAAACTGTGTTGTCAGCCAGCAGGATTATCAAATAGAAGTTTAGTGCATTTGCTAAAGTGGATCACTGTATCACCTGCAGTCTGATCATCTCTCTGTCCTTCCTGCAGGATTCTTTTCAATGGAACCATTGGAAAGAACTGGAAGAGAGTCGGGAAAGACAATTCAGAACACTTCAGCATGGCTTTATGGACAGAGAGGCAGTTCAGAAAAGGGAGCTCATTGCAGCAGCAAGAACTGGAGCCAAAGCCTGTATACTGCGCTCTGATCTAAAATAGAATACATTTGGAACAAATTCAGGCCTGCTGGAAATATCCCAGTGTACCTATTTACTACAAGGTTGAGTTTTATTCTTATTTCACCTTTACAGTGTGATTAGAAAAATGTGGGTCTTACAGGTACAATAGAATAAAAATGTGCAGGGGGCTTGTAATATCATTTAATTTTTTATGTTCTTTTATAATGATAAAATGATTAATTATATAATGATTTTTTTCTGCTAGCATCAAAAGCTTTAAGAAATTGAAACCTAATCATCAGAGCTCCTACAGCATAATGGCAAATATCTGTGTAAGAATGTCAAGACCTGTATTTCTGGTTTGTACATTATGCCATGGTTTGCTACAGTCATTTTTCCAAAAGAATGAGGGCAAACCCCAAGGAATATTTGTTTACATTATGCATCTTTTCAGAAGGCATGGTCAGCCTAAGTTCCAAACATGTCTTCTTACATGACAGTAACTATGTAAGAGGATTGCCAGTTTCAACACAGTTTTAGAGGATGGGGGAAAAACTGTTTAGAAGGTTTAGAGGATGTGAAAGCCTCCAGAAGTCAGAGTCTGGATTCACTGACCCAGGCAGGCCATTCCTCTATTTGGAGACATAAATTTCTTCAGTCTTAAAACAGTAAAAGGAGAACATAACATTGATCTCTTTAGGGAGCTGCTTCCAGAAAAAGTAAAAATTCTGTTACTCACCTAGAAGATAATTTGCCCTCTGACAATTTCTATACTGTATAAAACAGCTTGTAAATCACAAAACTTATCCAGGCACAAAGCCAAGGAGGATATAAATCAAAATTAAAATCTGCCCAGCATTAGGACTAAGGTATTTCTATTTTAACTCAATGCCAGTTACTAAGTGTTTAATTATGGCTATTGCAAATATTTAAATTGAAGGAGACTGTCACTGACATTAGAGTAAGGCAGCTGCTTCTAATGCTCTCACAACATTGCATTTCTCACTTTTTATTGAAGGAGGTCTAATGGAATTCTTTTATTGCCATCTAGCTGTGAAGATCACTTCCACAACCCACAAGCTGATAAAATGTGCTGTATTTTTCACTCCAAGTAAATGCTCTAGTAGTCCACAAAGGCAATGCAGGTAGGGCTCATTCTCCAGAGCAAGAGTTAAGGAACACAGGAGAGTGAAAAGAAGGAACCATAGAAGTAGAACTACATAGAAAAGGCAACTATGATACCATGTCTAGTACAGTATTGTATATCTTTAAATTACATACCCTTGGTGGCAGGGAGCTTGTCTTGTTTGTGGTTGTTCAGCATTCTTTTGCACTGCATTCCAGAGCAACAAAGCAAACTGGTGACTCTTAACACCTTGATTTTCCAGAAGCCAGCAATTAACAGCAGACACTCATGCTCTAGGATATTGCATGGCTGAACAGTTCTCAAACCTTTTCATAAGAATTTTAAAAAGAAAGCATCATTAAGTAGATATTGAGATCGTGGAAATTTCAAATCCCCATCACACTGCAGGTTTCTTCCCCTGTGATTTTTGACCAAGTTTTCAAAATTCTTCTTGAATTGAAATCAAGCTGGTTCAGAATGATTTCCTTCTCCATATTTTCTTTGCTCTCAAATGAAAGGACTGAGGAATAGAAGAATCTCAATAATCCAGCTGTGGAATTTTTGCCTTCAGAGATCACAAATAGCCGTATTACTACTTTGGGATCTGATGCATAAAGTCATCTTCAGAATCAACATTTTGAGGAATGTAAAAGAATATGTTTTGGAGAAAATACAAATATATTCCTATATTGGTATTTTTGTATCAATATAGCCTATTGATTTTTCAGTGATGGCAGGCCTTGCAACAGAATAAACAGAATAACATAAAACATACCCCCTTGCTCCTGACAAATGTGTATAACTTGATGCTGAACACAGCAGATCCTCTCAAGCACCACTCTGCCCTGGCTTCTAGAGCACATTTCCTAGTATTCCTGTGTGGTACATGGAAACCTGAGGTGAGCAATGCAGAGCAATCAGAGGTCTGGTGGGACTTGTTAGCCCTGAGTTACAAAAGCAGCTGCAGTGGCGCTGGAGCCAGGTGAGCTGTGAAGGCACCCAGCTCGCTGAGACTTGCTGCCTCAGCTGGTGCCTGTGGCAGGGACCATCCACCACCTGCTGCAGCCACACACAGATAACCGAGGGAGCAACGCCTCCACACTTGCTTCACGGAAACGCAGGTGGATGAATAATTCATGATTCACTCATTTACACATTTGTTACACCATTTGCAGCCAAGAAGAGGAGCCTGAGTGAACAAGGCTGACTCTGAAATCATCCATCAAAACAGAGTAACAAAATCAGAGGTTGCACTTGTCTGATCACAGTGACAGACTCATAAGGAAACATTTCTAGTGCTGGAAGCTGCACATTCAGAGATCTCTCATTTCAGACAAAGCAGCCAGACCACATGTTCTAGGGTGACATTATGGTGCTTGTATCTCCATTCATGTGTTCTGTTTATGCTGGATATTATGTTCTGTGCCTTCAAGACTGGCACTGAAGAGTTAAAGTTTTGTTTTGGTTTCTTACCAGCCGCTCCCCCAGGGCTGGCAGGACACACAGACAGGGCAGTACATAGTGCTGCTTTTGCTTGGCTTTTTGCTTTGCTTTTGCTCTTGCTCCTGCTTTGCTCTTGCTTTTTGCTTCTGCTCATAGTTTAGCTAAGCAGTCTGAATTTTTCCCTGGACTGTTTTTACTTTCCCTTTTTTGGAACCACTTGAACCTGCTCCGGACTGGGGCCTGGGACACACCGGGAGTTTGCACCTCGTGGCCTACGGGGCCTACTCTGGGCAGCAGCTGCCCCAGCGCCGGAGGGACCGATAACAGAGCAACCACCCCCAGAGAGACTTTCTGAATTTGTCATCTTTTTCAGAGCAGTGAAAGAGCTTTGTCATCCAGTATTGTTCATTTTGTGTGCTGGGGGTTGCCGTGCCTGTTAAATAAACAGGTTCTTTCTGCTTCTCTCTGAGGAATCCTTCCCGAACCAGGTGGGGGGAGAGGCCGTGTGGGTTTGCTTTCTGGAGGGGCCCCTTTTTGGAGGTTTTTTCCCAAATTTGCCCTAAACCAGGACACCACAGATGCCTTCACATGCCACTAAGGAGGTGAAGGAGGTGTAACAAAGCCCAGATTAGCTGAGGAAAACCAAGGCCTTTGCCATGTGACAGGCACTGGACACAGGGTGCTCCCCACTCAGGTACCACGGTCACTGCTGGTGGCATTTGGCTCCCTCTTCTACATCAGCCTCAGGAACAAAGGAAAGCTCACACTCAGTGACTGCCATGCCAGGTAATCCAAACTGCCCTAGAGAACATAGGTGTTTTATTATTTAAATAAATTTAAAGACACAGAGATGGTTATGTTGGTATGACAGGGGAAAAAATACCCAGTACAAATCTCCAGCACTCCTCTCCCAGAGGAGGAGAAGGGAATACAAGTCACTAGGGGAAGCTACCAGTTCATCTATAAACAGCCAAATTGCCAGGTACAGGGCAGTAAATCCAGAGAAGGACAGCTGCTTACTGTGCTAAGGTAAAACTGTTGAAGAAAACCCTTTTTGATAGCAAGGTGAGGGCCTTGAAACACCTCTGCAAGTGTTTATGAGTTAGACATTGGATCTGGAGTGATTATTCCATGGGTAAGAGGTAACTATCTCCCACACTGATGGCTCTGATGAATTTTGCTCAGTCTTTTGGAAACACACTGAGAAAAATAATTTCTTTACAGAAAGGGTGATTTGATATTGGAATGGATTGTCCAGGGAGGTGGTGGAGTCACCATCCCTGGGGGTGTTTAAGGAAAGACTGGACATGGGCATGGTCTTGTCACTGAAAATGGAGAATAAAACTCCTTAACACCAATACAGTGCTAAGAAGCAGGCATTACTTTAGTACGACACCAGATGCACAGGGGGGTAACTTGGCCTAATGTGCATGCCTGGCTGGAGATGATATATGTGTTTATTAGCCAGAGATCACAGAATCACAGAATGTGCTGCGTTGGAAGGGACCCGCAAGGATCATTGAGCTCACTTCCTGGCCCTGCACAGCACCTTCCCCAGGAATCACATCATGTGATTGTCCTGAGAGCATGGTCCAAGCACTCCTTGAACTCTGTCAGGCTGGTGCCATGACCACTTCCCTGGAAGCCTGTTCCACTGCCCAGCCATTCCCTTGGTGAAGAACCTTTTTCTAATATTCAACCTAAACCTTCCCTGACACAACTTCAGGCCATTCCCTTGGGGCCTATCACTCACCACAGAGCAGAGATCAGTCCCTGTCCCTCTTCTTCCCCTCATGAGGAATTTCTAGCTGCAAGGAGGTCTCTGTCTTCTCAGGCTCCTCTTCTCCAGGCTGAACAGACCAAGTGCCCTCAGCTGCTCCTTCCCCTCAGGGCACTTCACCATCCTTGTCACCCTCCTTTGGATGCCCTCTATTAGTTTAAAATCTTCTTTATATTGTGGTGTACATCTTAATCAGAGACGTGTTAGATATGAAGTTGCCTGGGTTTGCCCAGTGAGCCTCAAAAGGGCCTCTTGAGGGTCCTGAGGAACTCCTGGTGGTGTGCCTGGAGATGGTTTTCACCCTTGGTATAAAAGCTGCCCAATGTTTCTGAAGGAACTGCATTGGGCTGGTTTGGCTTGTTACAAGAGGCAGTAACCACCACACAGCTCCATCAAGTGCTCCTTCTGCAGGAGCAATTTATAACACTGGGGCTGACATGGTGGTGTTCAGTCATCAGTAGGATTTGATGATCTCAAAGGTCTAAAGGTCTTTCCCGACCTAATTGATTCCACGGGGGGGGGGGGTAGGGAACGCCACCCCCAAAGCTCACACACACTCCACCTCCAGGTACATCAGCTCCGGAGAACACAGCAAAAGCATGGTCTGGCTTCGGCCGCCCTTTCAGGGTCTGTCAGGGCCGAACGAACCCGAGGACCAGAAGACCTTTCCGGAGGGGTGGCGAGCGAACTCAGTGGGCCTCTACAATCCCGCTTAGGCCCCACGCCCGCGCGGAACTACAGCTCCCAGCACGCCCCGCGGCATCCGAGAGCAGAGGAGGTGGGGCCGCCCGTCTAACCGCTGTCTGATTGACGTGCGTGTCTGCCACTCCGCGAGCGCAGGGCCGCAGCTCAGCCAATGGTAAGCGAGCGAGGGCGGGCGCTGCCCTGGGCCGCTGCCGGCAGCCTCTGAGGTGAGTGCGGCGGGCCGGGGGCTCGGCCGGGGGGGGGAGCGGCGCTGCTGGGTCCGTCCCTCCCGCTTGCCCGACGGTCCGGGGCGGCAGGTGAGGGAGGGGACGGGAAGGGAGGGGGAAGCGGAAAGGGGAGCGGCCGTTCCCGGTCGCAGTGGGGGGAGCCGAGGAGATGCGGCTGTTCCTGCCGGTGCGCGGGGCTGGGCCGGCGCCGCCCCCGCTCCGGCCTGAGGACGGTGCCCGAGCCCGTTCCCCGGGTGCGGCCCTGTCCGAGGGGCTCCCCCGCAGCCCCCGCCGGCAGCCGCGTGGCGGGTCTGTCCTGCTTGGCCCAGCCCGGCCTGGCCCAGCCCGGCCCGGCCGGGTGCTCCGGGGCCGGCTCCGCCGCCGCCCGGTTCGCGGGGCGGCCCCGCCGCTTCTGCCCTGCCCTGGCCGGAGCGGCGGCGGCCGCAGCGCCGAGGTGCGGGCACGGGCACGGCCGGGCTATCGCTGTCCTGCCCCGCCTCCCCGGAAGGGTCTGCTCTTCTCCGGAGGAGCGGCCGGGGCTCGGTGGATAGAGCTGCATGAAGTTGTCGCTCTGCCCTCCCATTTTGTGTGACAGCAGGAGTGCGGGGAATGTTCCTCGCCTGCTCAGCCCGCACCTGCACTTCATTACAGGATGTGGAAAGACTCAACTATTTTTTTTTTAATTTTTTTTTCTGTATTCTGTTTTTGGGATTATTGAAAGCGAGTTGTGGCGTCTCTCGGAGAAACTTGTGCAAGTAAGAGCAATGAGCTTTACTTCTGGCCTGTATCCATTTTTCTTTGCTGTGTCTGGAATAGGACATACGGCCGATGAAAAGGTTCAGTGTGTTGTTTCAGTGTGTTGTTTTGTTGTGTGGGTGGGTTTGAGGGATTTCTTGGTTGTTTTTGGAACTGTTCTGGGTTTTTTAGGTTATTCATGAACATGTCATATTTGTCTGTAGGTGTAACTGCCTGCTTAAAGCAAGCAGACTGGTGTGTTTCTGTTTATACGCTGGTTAGCTCTCATCTTTACTCTTGTTATGGTGCCTCTCACCAAGGTCTCTTAGTATGGGACCGTTTTACCTAATTTGGGTAACAGACTCAGTTTCTTTTTTCACTAAAGTTCAAGAAAATGAAAGCATCTTTAAAAGTACTTGAAGTACAGGATAGGAAGGTGTAAAAGAGTGAAAAATTAGTGTTCTCCACGGTAAAAAAAAAAAAAATGAGACTAGCACTTTGTGCTTGGCATATGTGTCTTCTGAAGACAAAAATGCCGTTATGCAGATGCATCTTCGATACAGTGTTTCCTGTTGTTAGGGGTACAAAAACTGAGAAGCATTAAAAGCATGGTGATGCCTTGGACTGGCTACCTAGAACAGAGGCTAGACCGAGCTAAAGTGGGTATTTGTTAAAGGCTTTTAACAGATAGACCTGGGGCAGTGCGAGAGCCTCACAGAGGCTACAAGCAAGATGGACAAGAGTATTTCGGACAGATACATGTTTGGTCTATTTGCATATCAGGGGTTAATTGTCCAATTACAGCTTCAGGTGATATTACCCCAGTTTACTTGCCCCCAATTTACTTTTGTTTGTACTTTTTGGGCCTGAGGCTGTGATGATGACCTTGGTTTTCAGGCCTGGAAGGATTGTTTTGTATGACCAAATTGTGATGAGAGCTTACTAACACTCTATATGAAATTTCAGAGTTAAACATTAATCCAGTACAGGATCTGAAAAATAGAAAACTAAAATGTAAGGCATCATTTGGATATTCCATTTTGACAAATTCAGCATGTAATGGTGTTTGTCATCTGTGCCTTGCACATTCCCAACGTTTGGATTGACATTATTGGTTTCTTTAAGTAGGTACTTCGGTGAATTTGTCATGTTTAGGATAAATATGAACTTTAGTCTTGTCTGTGTTAGCGAGACAGGGAAAATGTCTATCTCGTGCTTCAGACAATTTACCTCCGTTCACGTGGGAGACCAAGACTTCGTTTTGAGAGTGGTGCAAGAAAAGTTTTCAGTATTTTAAAGAATCAATTGTTTTTGAGTGCTAATTCAAACATGTTTGATTAACTCAGCTTGAACTCGGGGTGAAAATGCTGACTTTTTTTAGAGGAAAAAACAAGATGCTTAAATGATGAATAGCAGTAGTTACCACTCCTAATGTAAACATTCTTAATTTAAATAGCTTGACCTTTTCTCTCAAGTACAGAGAAAAGGTGGTACTTGTAGTCTTTGAAATGTTCCTTGTTCTGAGATCAACACTGTTTAGGAACAATAACTGCATGTGCAGAACTCTGCAGATGACAGGAAGGGGAGTGGCCTTTTCTGGTATTGTACCGTCCTGCAGTGAAGCAAAAGAAAGTCTGTACAAGTTAAAAGTATTTATTGGCTTGCTAAGCTGATCTCTTAGGTTTTTACACAAAGAAAAGTCTTTTTACTTCTTAAAAAGCTGTAATTTTAGAATTTCAGATTGATGTCTGCATGCATCTTGCTAGAAGTCTCACAGATAACTGCAGCTAAAGTTGGGAGTGATGTCTGTGGATTGAGGGGGGGGAGGTTGCTGCAGTAAATCTTTGTATTAACAACTCCCGGGAGTCTTGGTGCTGGGTGGTTTCATAGTGACTGCTGGAAGAAGAGTGTTATAGGCTTTATCATTAACTTGGGCTGTCCAGTCCTGTGTAACAAACTATAATATTTAAGTGGTCCTGAAGTTTTGAAGACTTTTGAGGAATTTTTCCAGATGAGTGTATCTCTTAAGGTGCAATGTGTATACTCTGTTCCTGTACAATACTAAACTTGATCTGTGGTGTATTTAAGAAAGTGAACTCTGCTTTGTTTTCAAAATGTTTGGGCACTTGATGCTCATTGAGGTTTCCCAAGTAAGCCAATAACATGTGGAAATCTATGGCCCCCAGAAAAGGTTTGTTCTTAAAAAACAAAAATGTTACTGGATCGTAGGACTCCTTCCATAGTCCTAATAAATTCCAGCAGTTTGATTTTCTTAGTAAACAGCACTCTCCTGAGATGAGCCATGTTGATAGTGATGAACCTACCTGTGATGATTTGAGGTAGTTTTACAGTGGTGAGCTTCCCTGTGGCTGTTCTCAACTTCATTCTTCAGAAGCAGCTTCTGAAGAGGTATTGAGCCATTGGCAGCTGGAACATCTGTGCCTTATGGGCATTCTCTGCATTAATCATAAAGAAACCCAATTGTCAGTATGCTAAGATTCTGAAAAGTAAACCATTTAAATAAATAGCAAGTGTGCTCTGTCACTGTCCTCCACTGCAAGTGAGGGTTGACACGAGATCCTCTGAGACATTTTACAGTAATCCTATGTTCACAAACATTACAGTAATCCTGTAAATAATCCGGGGTTTTGTGTCTGGATACAGAATGAGTGTGAATATTTCAAGTGGATAGGATGGTCTTAACAGGTCTTCTATTGTGTGTTACTTCAGTTTTCACCATAACTTTAAAATTTAAGTTGGTTGGCTTCATTTTTTTCTTCTGTTACAGCTCTTCTTTGGCATTTAAACCACTCACAGCCAAAGAGAATCTCTGCAAGCTTTTGTTTGGATTCGTCACAGGTGTTCCCTGCAATATTTTTAACCTTTCTAAATATACTTGGTTAACAAACCATTGCACTGGGTTGTATTCAGTATTAAGTCTGAAAAGCACCAGGTCTTGTGAAACCTTCTGGGTATTTTATGTTCAGACCCGTGCTGCCTGATGAATACAGTAGGCTTATTTTTGCTGTCTTTCAGCAGTGCAGATATGTCAATGTTGTTCTTCTGAAAGAGTCTATTTAAAACCAGTTCTGACAACTTGTAATTTAAAATAAGCCTATATGAAGTTCATTTCTTTATATTTCTTAGGTGTGTGCACCAACTAACATTTCCCAGCTTTTTAATGTCCAGGTATATTTTCCAGTTCAATATCTGAGGAGAAGTGAGGAAACCATGTCTTGGCTTTCTTTATGAAATAAAACTTAAAATTATCTAATGGCTTAACTTGTTAATATACCTCATGTGTTGCTCACTCTTGTTCATCCTCTTGCTGTGTGCAGAAAACTGGTTTACCTAAGTAATTTTTAATTTCATTTGTAGCTGGTCAATGAAGCAATTCGTAACTTGTCCTGAAGCAATTATTTTGAAAGCGTAGATATGTAAGGTTTAGGGATGGTTCTCTCCCTTGCCTCCATCCCTCATCCCTTGTGCTATGTCTCCTCCTTCCCCTCTCTCTTCCCCTGGTCTCCTAAAACCTCCAAATCCATGAATAATGGTCATATTGAACTAGCAGCTTGTATAGCACCTAGAAAATGTGCTCACAGAACAGTCTCGCTGTTTTTCTGGTTTTTCTTTGGTTGGGTTTTCGTATGATTGTAGCATTAGTCATGGTCTGGTTTAAAAAGTTCTTGTGTCCTATCCCAGAAACTCAGTCAAGGGAGTAAAACAGTATCTTCCCAAGAATGTTGGTAAGGCTTACAGAGAAGCTTTCTTCCTTAACAAGTGAAATGAAATTTAGACCTTAAGAACAGTGGGATGAAGTGTTAAAAGAGAATTCTTATTACCTGGACACCAGATGTTATGGATATGATTGCATAGGTGAGTCCTGCATTGAGGCAGCAAGAGGCTGAAGTCAGTCTGCCTTCTCTGGTAGCCTATCTTCAACATTCAACATCCCAGGTGACAACATCAGACTATTTCTTATCTACCAGGAAAGCTGAACATGTCAGTTTAGATTTCTAAAAAAAAAACTGGGAGAGGGTGTTGCACATAATAGTTAAAAAATGAGATCTATTATGCCCATGGATTCACTAAGCATTGAGTCTGGCATATGTGGTTCAACTGGGGGCAAAAAAAAGGCATATTGACTTTCATTTTGGCTTTTGAGCTGGTTTTAAAATGAAAATGTGAGAAAATTGATGAGTGGTGTATTGTGTTGCTTACAACTATACATAAATACATCTTTGGGCTTCATAATAAGCATCAAATTGAGTGTAAGCATTTTTCTCAAGCGTGTTTGTTTAAATAATGTCACAGTTCAGTGTTAACAGGTCTCTTAAGAAAGTGATTTAAGAAATGGAGTAAGTTGAAGTGGAAAAGGATCAGTCAGGTTTCCTTTAATTGAAGGCTAGGATTGACTACCGGTGCTGTTCCATCCCACTGTGTGTTCACGTTTTCCCATCTGGGAGTAGGCTACAGAGTGTGTGCTGGTCTTTGTGGCAAAAATCAGTCAGCTCTGGAGACACTTCAGCAGCTCTTGTTTAAAATAGTGTCCCAGTTTTGGACAAATTTAGGAGGAAACGTCCTGAAAGGCCGTCTCCTCTGATAGAAGGCTGGTTTTAGCAACCCCTCCCCCATAGGTTCCCACAGGTTCAAAAGGAATTCCCTTGGAGAAAGTGCAAAAACCTCTGATTATTTAACAATCAGATTGCTCACAGGCATGACAAAAGGAGTGAATAATGTTAAATAATAAAACCTGTCACTGCTCTGAAGAGATGGTAGATTCAGAGTCCTTTCTGTAGGTGTGGCTCAGCAGTGGGGGCCCCCAGGTGATGTGTTTCAGACTGGAGGGAAAAGCTGAACAGTTCCAGAAGAAGAAGCCACAGTCCCAGGAAAAGCTTACTGCCTCAGTTAATGAGCAAGAGGCTAGCTAAAAAAATAACAAGAAATAACTCAGTCTGTTTCTCTGTCTCTCTAGAGAAAGAAAGCGGAGAGCTGGGAGAAACCCAAACGGTTTTCTCTGGTTTTGAACACAGGCACCACAATAATTCCACTACTTCCCCCCGCCCCAGCTCTAATTTGAAGCTGCAGGACTCTGCTCTATATCTGAGCACAGAGCAGACACAGGGGATACAGAGTGTACAGGCACCTCAAGAGTCACCTCAAGACACAGAGTTGTTCTTTTCCTGGTCCTTCCACCGTGTCCACTTGCACCCAGCCCCTCTGTCTGTTGGACAGGTGGTAACTGTGCCACAGGCAGGCTCCAGGATGGGACCTTCAGTACCTGTCACTTACTCAGAGCTGCCTTTGTGCTTTTGAGCTCTCCCCCTTGGCAGGTAGCTGGGTGTGCACATGTGCAGGTAACAGAGCAGCTACAGGGAGCTCAAATTCTCCTGCATGTCAGGGAGGATTTTGAAATTGAAATTTGTCTGCTTCACTTGCTTTAAATTCCTCTCAAGCTGTTTGGGTCCCAGCTGTTGGAATCTGGAGATGGGTTGGAGAAGAAAGCTGTTCATCTGGAGTTTAGATTCTCTGAAGATGGCTGTTTGACAAAATTCCCACTGATTCCTGCCCACAGACATTGCCTTGAGTATCATTCAGTTGCTTTTCAGTTCAATGTCATTGGGATTTGTTAATATTCTTCTAGTTTGCTGTCAAACTCACTTTTCCAGGTGCTTTGTTCACGGGTGAGAATGACTGAGGCTTCAGGCCCAGCTGCAGGTGTCTGAGGCTCACATGCTGAACTTGGGGACTTCCTGTGGCTTTGGGCAGAAGCTGGTGGCTCAGCAATGGGAATCTGGGAGCAGGGGGCATTGGAGGGCACAAGCATTGCAGACAGGTAACCTTCTCTCTTCTCTTTGATAGGTTTGGAAGAACATCATCCTCTAATCTTCAGAAACCTGGAGTTTTTATCAGTGAGCTACCTAAAGGAATCTAAGGAAATTATAGCTATAGCTTCCTTGCCATTACTTTTTTGGTGTTTGTACCTCTTTTTCTGTGGTTTTAGATCAAGAAGCACTATGAGCACAGTAAGTATTTTGCTACTCAGTCCAAACCTGATTATTGAAACATGTTTTCCATTGTATTTCTACAAACTATTTTAAGAGTTTCTAGCTAATACACAGGAGCATAAGTATATTGAATCTTCGTGTACATTCAGATTTTTAATCACTGTAGGTGCTAGCAGTAGTACAGAAATGCTTACAATATCTGCAAAACCCAGTAAACTGTGAACTAGTTTCTCATTTGCAAACCATCATGATAGGCTTTTTCTTGGTGAGGCAGCTGGTAAGAGATCTGGATCTGGGCTGATGTTTTTATCCTTGCTGGAATCAGGTAAGAATAACCCATACCACCTATTGATGACTACTACAGCCATTCCAGGAGTGTTTTCTGTACCTTTGTGTGCTTTCATTGGTGTTGCAAAATTGAGGGCTGTGTTAATACTGCTTGCACAGAAAATGCTAAGTCTTTGTTCTCTCTTAGACTCAACGGAAGCGCCGTGGAGGAACAGTTAATTCTAGGCAAGCTCGAAAAAGAAGCAGGCTCATGGCTTCTACTGCTGAAATGGCTTCAGAAGCAGAGCCTATAGAACTTGAAGAAAGTGGTAAGCTTTCTTTTGAAGTGACAAGAACAGAAAGTGCTTCTGCAGGGTTTGGGTACAGCTGAACATGTATTTTTGCCAATTTCTAGGCTGTTTACTGGAGAAGAAGGGAAATATGATTATAGGAAGTGCCTAGTGTCACACACTATAGCATGGCTGAATAACAAGCCTACTAAAAACTGGTTTGGTGTGTTACTGAGCTACAATGCATTTGCCACTAGTGATAGATGAGTTGCACAGGAAAAGTCCTCAAGAGCTGCTCAAACATCTGCATGTCTGTTCAAATAAGATGGGAGTTACAGCAGCTGCCACTACACAGAGTGGCAAACTAAATTTCCAAACTCCCAAGTTTGAAGATGATAAGGAAAACTTTGTATCATTAATTGTGCCCAATCCCTCAAGGGAACATGCACAGCACAGTACTATTATATCTTATATGATTCATGTTATATTTCTGTGTGATAAGCATTCTCCTGTCAGATGAATTGTCTGTTGCTGTTGTCATCTGACAGAACTGTGTGAGGAGCTTAGCTGCTCTTCTGCATTTCAGTTTGCTGAAGACAGGGCTGGTAAAGCTCTCTGTGGATTGCTGAGGGCAAAGCTTGAGTGAAATGTTGGACTCATTCCTGAAGAGAAGATGGACAGGAGATGGTTGAATCTTAGGCTGTTACACAGTGGCAGGCAATTTTCCTCCTCTGCAATCTTTGACCTTGATTCTAACTTTGTTTTTCAGCTGGTGAAGAAGTAGTAGATCTCACATGTGAATCTTCTGATCCTGTAGTTGTTGATCTAACTCACAATGATTCCATTGTGGTAAGTAGTGAATAGCACACTTACCTAAATATTGTAGTCAAATTAGTTTTCTCATGTGTTGTCTGATAGAATCTGACTTTAAGGGTAAGTTTTAAGTTCAGATTTGATTTGTCAGGGCCTGAAGGCTCTGTGTTACAGAGAATAAAGAAGCTGCTATGGAGGTGTACTTGCAGTTAGTGATAGGGTAGTATAAACTAACTTTTTGCTCCAGAACCTGGAGTTTGTATAGATCAGTCATAAGTAATGTAACATAGAGATGCAGTTGATAGTTGAATTTTTTCTAGATATATCAAAGGTAGAATCATAGAATTGTTTGGGTTGGAAAGGACCTCTAAGATTATCAAGTCCAGCCATTCACCCAGCACCACCAGGTCCACAACCAAGCCATGCCCATAAGCACCACATCTGCCTGTCTTGGAAATATCTCCAGGGGTGATTTTAAGCCAATGCCACTGGGCTGCCCTGGGCAGCCCCTTGCAGTGCTTGACAACTCTTGGTGAAGAATTTTTTCTAATACCCCTATAGGCCAATGATTTAAAGAAAAAGCCAAGGGAAAGAAGAGTAAGTAAAATAAGTTCAGGTTAATACTCCCAAAAGTCTTTAAAACACCTTAATGGTTTTTTCTGCTCATTTGAAAGCTAGAATAGTCTTTGATCCAGCTGGCAGTGTTGTTTATCCCCTCAGTTTTAGGATGCCACTGCTGCTGTGCCAAGCAGAAGCGAGCAGCAGGAATAGAATAGGGAGTATTTCTTGCTGGGGTTATTCCTGAGCCTTTGCAAAGGAAGGGTCTCAAACTTAACCACAGAATTTGCACTTACCCTGCTGCAGGTTCCACCAATAGTGGACTGGGGGTTGGATTTCTTTTCTTCAGCAGCTGCTGTAACATGAAGTGTGTATGGACATCAGTGCTGAACTGGCCTGTTTGAGGAGAAAGAGGGAAAGAATCACCTGAAACTCTAAACCATGGAACTGAAATGGGGGAGCAGGGAGGATGGCATTCAGGTGGTTCATAAGTTGCTTCTATTGCTACCCCATTGGAGCAGTGGGAGCAGAACCATCAGCATCCACGTAGTTGTTTACAGTGAAGCATTTCATATACTGCTTTTAACAGTCCTAATCAAAATAAGAGTAATAGCCTATCATTCTTGGCTTGTTTTGTTGCAACTGTTGTGCCTAGCTGGTCTTTCTATGTAAGACCAGGGGTGCACAACAAAGTCTAATTGTATTTTCTTTTCTCTCCCTTCCCACGTGTATTGATGCAAGATTGTTGAAGGTGAGTTGACATTTTAAAATTGATAATGGAATTTTCCTGAATGTAATTATTATTTTTATTGCCTTTTTCAATTAATTTGAGCAGCATTTATTGAAACTGCAAAAGGCCAAGGACATTTCTAAAACATCTGGCCAGTGCCTTAGAGAATGAATCCAGTCTCTGTTTGATAATCAGTATCAGAACTTGTAGAAAGTACCTGAAATAAAATATATCAAAAGCTGCTCTAAATACTTATTTTCTAAAGACAGAATTTCTTTAAGCCTCAAGTTGACAATAATTTAATTAGCACTAGAATATTGGTTGTGAATGAAAAAAAAGTCAGAAGTTTTGTTTAACCTGTATTGCAGTAAAGGAACTAAAGAAAGTGATTTGTGCTCATAGTATGCACTAGTCTAACATGCCTCAAGTTTTCCAGTGAGAAATATTAATTTTTTTTCTACTTTAGATCTTAAAATAGTTACAGGTCTAAAGAAGTTCATCTTTTACATCTTTCAGATGTAGTTCTAATTACATTATTGGAGATGCATTAGTATGTTGTCAGCTGCTTATCTAGAATGTAATCTGTTCTGTGCTCTGAATGAAGCAAGAGTAAGTGAAAAACACCTGCAATAAAAGTTGTAGCTGAGCACTTGGGAAGGAAGTGGTTTTAATTTTGTGACTTTTTGTGTTGTCTTATCGTTTAGTAGCTTGATTATTTCTACATGGATACTGGAGTTACAGAGATAATCTTGTGTTCAGTCCTCTCTCTTCCAGATCACAGCAATTGTTGCAGTTCCTCAACATAGGATTGTAGCAGTTTCTGTCAGTAAGGATTGGGAGAAGTGTCTTCCCTTTATAGGGGAGATTAATTCGCAGGTAGTGTAATTACATGGAATGTGTGACACTGAGGATCTTCAAGATTAAGTTTTAGCTGTTGGTAGGGTGAAGAGATCAATGACTTGTGTCAGTATGTAGCAGAATATTCACAATGTCTGGACATGTTCAGCCTTAGTATTTGGAAACTAGTTTAAGATTGCTTTTAACCCAGCTGAATATGGTCTAAACTTGCAGTTCAAGGATAGTTCCAGGGAGAGAGAGAATAGTAGAGCTAACTTAACAAAATTAAATTACAGAGAACCAACGACAGAGGAGAAATCTGAGACTAAGAAGCCAGAGACAGGCAGACAGCTGTGTGCTGAGCAGTGATGATGAAGATGAAACCAGAGATAACGACGTGTACGTGGCTGATAAAGCAGCTCGAGAACTGGGACCGCTGGAAGAGGAAACTGCAAGTTCAAAGTATGTACACCTCATGAGCTGCCAAACATGGAGTTGTGCTTCTTTTGAGGCAGACAGGACTGAGTTGTATTTGTCATCACCTGACTTCCTTTGAAGCCTTCACTTTCTCAGTTTCCTCTTTTAATGAGTATGACATCCCATGTTGCACAGTAGTCAAATGATACTGTTTTCACTTGAGGATGAAAAACCAGCCCAAAACAGATCTACAGCTTTGTATACAGCCTTAAAGATGAGTGTAGGGCATGGCAAGGAAGTGGGAATTAGTCACAGGCCAAAGCTCATAATGTATTGCATTTCCTTTTCCTACAAAGCTCCAGTAGTTACATTAGATATAAAATACTTCTGTTGGTGTCCATGAGGTTTGGTATCACGAGACTGGCAGGCAGCAGACTGGCAAATTCCAGTAAAAACCCTTACGTGTTCCTGCTTCTTTACGTACTGTGCCAGTTGCTGCCTTTCTCAAAGCAGCCACTGTGCTTCCCAAGGTGTACTTGCAAGGGGATCCTGGAGGTCATGCTCTTATGGTCAATTCTTATTCTGTCCTATGGATGTCATGGAGCCCTGATATGTTTGCATGTGGGATGGGAATCTTGCTGTTTGCCTCAGGAAAGACCCTGTTCTGCAGAGAAAGCCTAACACACTGCAGCAGGACTTAATCTAAGGAAATGAAATCCGGTGTCTATGTGACTAGGCAAGTTGAAATGATGCCTTAAGTTTTTAGCTTTTATATTTTTCAGATTCTGTACTGCATTAGTGTATAATTCTGAAGTCTGTATAGAATGCTAGTTAGATTTCTTCCCATTTTGGTCAGAGTAAACAATCCTTCTGTGAGCCAAGGTCACATCATTTGCCTCAGGCCCTGGAAAGTGTAAACAAAAATTAATTGTGGGGGGGAGCAAACTGGGGGAATGTGACTTCATTACCTGAAACTATAATTGGACAATTAACTTCTGATATGCAAATAGGCCAAACTTATATCCACCTGAGAAACTCATGACTGTTGTCCATCTTGGATGTGGCCTCTGTGAGGCTTTGTACTGCCCAAAGTGTATCCTCTGAAGGCTTTTTAATAAATACCCACTTTATTCTTTGAACTTTGTCTAGCCTCTCTTCTAGGTAGCCTCTCCAAGGCATCAGAAGGACATAAGAATTGTTGTATAAACTTATTTTAAAGTAGGCTTTGGGGTTTTTTTGTGGGGAGAAGGGTTAAATGAAGCTGATGTGCTTTGAGCCTTTTGGATTAGTGAAAGGCAGTGTAGGAGAGAACTTGAATATGTAGCTTTTGGGTGCCAGGTAAGAAATATGCCACCAAAAAGTCCTATGTTATTCTAATCCATAATGTGTTTTGCCAATGGACTTGTAAATGTTTAAATTTTGGTTGTTAAGTACTTCAGAGAACAAATACCACTAATTGGATAATATAAAAAGTAATAGCTGGTTCCTTCAGCTTCCTCTGTTAATGACTGCATCTTCCTGATCTGTGTAGGTAAGGCTGAAAGAAGTCAGTGCTGCAGCATTTAACATTGACAAAAGGGTCCTTCCTGGTGCTGGGGATTGCCAGCACCATTTGTAGTGTTGTACTCTTCATCCTTCCAAGATTATCATCAATTGGAATTTGTTACTGAAGTGTTATAGCTGGTGCCTCAAGATTTTGAGGAGTAAAAATGGGAGAATTAGTGGAGTTAAATTCTGTAGGTGAAACTAGGGGTGGATGTTAGTAGTGCTTCCTGCTTGGATTGAAGATAACAGGATAAAGACCATCTCATGCTTTCTATGCCTGTTTGATTTATAAATTACAAGCTGTGGTTCAGCATGGGCAGTGACATAAGAAAGCCAAATGTTTAGGTAAAGAGTTCTGAAGGTTTAAACTAGAGATTAGTTTGTAAAGAAAAGTGTCAGGAAGCTCTTTTTGTTTCTGTTAGCTAATGTTATTCAGCCCTTGGGCTGGGCCGTGTTCCCTAGGCAGCCGGGCTGTGCCTGTTGCTGAGTGTGTGTGCAGTACTGCTCTCCTGGAGGCTGAAGGCAGCAGAGGCTCATCTGTAACCACAGCTCAGTAACAGACACCGAGTCAGTCTTTCCACCTTGGAACTGGAAATTTGGGGTTGAGTATTTCCTTGTGTCACTGTGTTCCTGACCTACATTTTGTAAGGAGGAGTTCTTGAAGTGCCTATGTTACTGGGCTGCTGCTAAATTAGAGCAGGGGATTTTGGAACTTCTGACAGCCTCTTCCCTTTCTAGAATGACTCATTTCCAAGGCAGAGCTCAGTGCTTTTGTTACAGAGCTGTCACTGATGGCCTGTTGGAGATTAGTGCTGAACAGAGCAAAGAGTTCTTGTGCTAGACCAGGGTGACTTAGTGCATCTTCCCCCTAGGGAAAGCCTTTCCTTCAGGACAGAGAGACCCAATCTTGTTATTACATGCCACAAACTGAGGAGTTAAAGGTACACGGGAATCTTGAAAAGAAATGGACCATGGTGCACTCAGATGGTGACGTGACATTTTGTGTGTGGGTAACCCTTGATGTGCAGTGAAATTAATGGATGCATGTTTTCTTCTTCTGTTCTCTGTACCACTAGGCCATCTGGTACTGTTAGCTGTCCAATTTGCATGGATGTCTACTCAGAGGTAAGGACCCACATGCTGTCATCCTTTATATGCTGTGTGAGGGAGAGAGGGGCAGAGGGGGCTCATTTGGCTGCTGTGGGATGTTACAGAGAGCTGGCTGGAAGCACACAGCTTGCCTTGTCAGGCTAAGTCACTTCTTGGTGGTGGGGGTAGAGGGAGGAACCCTTGGCAGGATGGCACTGAAAGATCTTCAAGTTCCTTACTATTCTAAGGGTAAAGGGACATCTAAGTCCTGTTTGTGTGATGGCAGTAGACCAGCCAAGTTGAATTCTTTACTTCTAATGCCTGTTGCGGTTTCTTTTCTTCCAGATTGTGCAAAGTGGACGACTGATTGTGTCAACAAAATGTGGCCATGTTTTCTGCAGTCAGTGCCTCCGTGATTCCCTTAGGAATGCCAACTCTTGCCCAACTTGCAGGAAGAAACTCACTCACAGACAGTATCATCCCATCTATATATGAGTACTTTTATTTCTCAGGACAGACTCAACTGGATTTTGGGGGAAATGTTATATTTTCAGTGCTCTGAAGATTTAAAGAGCAGCAGGTTGTGCACAAATCCAAATAAAACTGGTTTTTTTTTTTGGAGACCAACTTGAACGTATCTAGACAGCTTTTTTATGGTCCAAGTTGCTTCTTGTTATGTTCCTGGTTATCATGCTACATCAATGACTGTCTAAACTAGATCAGCAACCTAGACCAGGAAGGAAGCAGTTAATCCATTTCCTTCTACTTTTTTTAATGAGGGAGTGTGAATATTTTGGTTTTTCTTACTCTGTTAATTATTCCTACCTTCACATACAGGTATGTTGGAGTAGTTTCCTTTCAGAAGACAGATTAGCAATTCACCATTTCATTAAGCTTTTTTTCATCCTGTAAGAAGCTCATGACTCTTGCTTTCTTGCAGATCATCTTTGCCCTAGTAGAGTGAGTACTGTACTAAAGGGTGGTTTTTTCATAAATCAGTCTTAAATTGACAACAAGGGTTATGCAATAAAGTGACCTGCTGTTAACCAGCAGTCAAGTGTTTTGAGCAGCAGACTTGAACATGCAGATGTTTTTATGAACTCCATGAGATCCCAGGTACATAGACACATTGCAGCATGTGCAATGTGAAAATAATTCCTTGATTGTTTCAGCTGCCAAGAATTCCTGTATTTTAATCCCAACACTGAATTTATTTTCTCACATGATGAAATGGTCTCTTGGGTTTACTTGTGCTGTAACACTGTCCTAATAACTGTCAATAATACAGTCTTTTCTAGGCTTCCTAGTGATGAAAGCAAAGAAGCAAATTCATCTGTATGCTGAATTCCAAACTATCTACAGATCTTCTTACTGTATCAGCTGTTCCCAGTGTAATGCTTTAAGTTCAGTGTGTTCTCTTTGCTGTTCTCACTGGTTGTTACACTGACACCTGACTGGTTGTAGCCTGGTGAATAGCATTGAAAATTAAATTACTGTACTGCCATTTTTGAGTGGAGGCTTTAAAAAGTGTTTGGTAGCAATGTTGACAGCCAGTTAGAGAAAAGTTTAATCTCCCTTTGCCCTGAGGGTTGTCCAGTTTTTTTTAATGCAGTTTTAAAAGAGAAGTCAGCTATATCTGCTAGGAAAGACAATTCCTCTAGTTGAGAAGGCAGGAATACACCAGTTTATACACTCTTATCCAGTCACTTTTTCCCCAGGACTGAGTTCTAAATGTCTGTTTTAAACTTACAGCTAAAGTGTCCAAGCTGATCTGGAGTCCAGGGTGAGCTGATACAAACAGGTTGATGTGGACAAAATAATTAAAATCGGTGGTTTGTGATCCACAGCTGTGGTAGGTGCATCCATGAGAACCTCCAGAATTAAACCTGGCCACTTCTCTGAAGTTGGTTGCTTATAGGAACCATTATAAGAACCATTTTGTGCCCTGGTGCAGCACAACTGAAGGGTGTGTTTAGTTAATGTTGGTATCACAGGTGTCTTTGCTAACCTGTCCTTATCTGTAAGAAACCTTTAATTAAAGCAGCTCTTCTAAATTAGCTGTCTCAAGCTGCCTTGCAACCCAAAGTAGACTTTTTTTTTTAATTAGGATGTTTCTGGATATAGAAATAGAAAGTTTTGTTACATAAAGGCTGCCTGAAGAAATGCAGCACCTTCACCCCCCTGGTTTGGAGTGGCTTTGGTTCAGTGCTGTTAGCAGGAATATGCAGTTTCTGTATTGTGGCAATAGGGTGACTCCTACAAAGTTACACACAGGTGGTTCCTGTGTGCTCCCATGGGTAAGATAAACAAGCAAGGACTACAGCTGTCTCAGGATACTGCAGTGACAGTGATGGCTGCAGTTGTGTCCCAAAAAGCAGAGAGTTGATGCTTAAAGTATTAATTGTATGAGGAGAAGCAGCCCAACATTAAAAATGTAGAGACCCACAAGGGTCACAGAAGCTACTTTGTCCCAGTAGCTTAACAAAGAAAGAAAAAATTATGGCTGGTTTTCCTGGGGTGGCTGCTGTGTGAAAGGAAGGATCAGAAGAGGATTTAAGGGATTACTACTGAGGATGAGAGTGAGTCAAGTCACTTAACCATGCATCTTTCACAGTCTACTAGCCATGGCCTAAATGATTTTGCACAACTTCCTCCATGTAAATACCACTTTAGAGTTAGTGTCTCAATAAAATAGATCTAATCAAAATTTAGATATCAAACTATAACAAAGAGTTTTTAGCTTTTGTGTACCCTGTGAAGTGCCACAGATTTTGTGCATCTCAAAAAGGATATTATGTCTCAGTACATGGGAAAAAAATGGAAATTCATTACATGCTTTTTTCTTCAAGGGAAAAAACCGTCTGATATATTTCAGTTCCAGCAATATTTCACATTGGCAAGAACTCATAGAAAATGAAAAAAAAAATCTTTATATTAAGTAGATGTCTGTCTTGTTGTATATAGTTCAATTTTTCCTGTATTTAATTGTATTCAAGTCTGCCCATCTATGTTGAACTCTGCTGGTAGGCAGAGGGTTCTCTTAACAGGTGAAAATAAAATGATTGGATTGATCAATCACAAGTGCTTCTTTTCATTGTGCTGGAGTCATTGATTTGGGGGAAAATAATCCTGAAGGCCAAAGCCTTTCAGATGCTGGGATCAGTGTGGGTTGTGTGGGGCAAAGGAGAAAGGCACCACCCGGGGCAGGAGGGATGTGGGGACAAGATCGTCCAGTCCTGCTCAGGATGGGGACAATGGGGCAATGCAGAGGTGGCTTTGTGGGTGGGGGGAGCCTGGCAGCCAGGGCCAGAGGGAGCAGTGAGGAGGGTGGGAGGGTGTCCCTGGGGGTCCCATTGCTGGCTGGATGAAGCAGCCACTGGAGAGAGGGTGAGGAGGAATGCTGAGGAGAGAACTGGACTACAGTACTCTTTGAACTACAGGATAGTTTCAAAGTTTCAAAATAAAGCTCACTTGATTTTTTTTTTTCTCCAAAGAAACTAGAGATGCTGTTTCCTGAAGGTCTTGGCTTATCCCTCTTAGTTGCTTTTATTGTGTTTTGTTCTTTTTTACTCTTTATATTGTACACATATGGAGTAGCTGCCTTTCCAAATGCTGATGAGTAATTTGCTATTTCATTGCACTTTTGTTTTTATCCTAAAATAAGCTTATAATTTTTTTCTTTCTGCTGTACTATCTTTGCTTTATTACACCACATTCTGTAATAATGGATTTTTTTTTTACAAGTCAGGATTAAAGTGACAACCTCCATCATGCAATAATGTCACCTGCTGTTCAACAGCTGTCAGATGTTTTAAACAGAGGGCTGTGTGGACAGGAACACTGTTGTTATGGAGAGTCCTTGCTGCTTCAGTTAAGCCCTTGATCTGCTTCTGGTGGAACATTGGATCCATCAGATCTGCTCTCTGATTTGCAGCCAGATTTGGCACTTTGGGTGGATGAAGCATGCAGCAACTGCAGAAAGCTGTTCTCACTTGGGGTTTGATCCTGTATCACAGTTTTGGAAAGCAGAAGGGGTGGATATGAAACAAACCAGACAGAAAACCAGGTCCAGGGCATACCAGCCCTGGTCTAAGGAGCTGGGTATGAACCATGGTGCAGTGGCTGGGCTGAACGTGTCATCTGGGTAATGTTTGTAGTGTCAAGTGAAGGCTGAGATTGGGTGGATGATCCTGGGGGCTGGAGAGGAGACCATGGCTATGGATTGGGGACCAGGGCAGGAACATCACACACTAGAAACTGGAACTACAGAGCAAAATGTACAGATGTGTTTGCAGCTTTTTGTGTGTGAGCAGACAGTTGGCAAAGGGGAAATGCCAAGGGTAAGTGTTGGTGTATGGCAGGTGAAACAGATTAGCAGGGCCAGAGCTGCATTATGGTTGCAGAGCTCAAACCTCCATTTCCTGGATTAGGATGGTGACACAGGTCAAGGGCTATGCTGACAGGTGACATGATGCTATCTATGAAGTTTTGTTAACTGTAGAGATGTGTCCTTGCATTATGTCTGATCTACACTTGCTGGCAGTGTGTGGAGGGATAGAATGTAAGAAAATAAAAGATGGTGCAGAAGGTAGTCTCACACCTGAGGACTTGCAGCTGTACTAATCACCAAAGATTAGGAACAGGCCTGCCCTTAATAGGCCACAGCTGTGTCCAATAAGAAGATGAGTGCTACAGAAGAGTGGAGTTTGTTGGTTGTGTTGTGAAGAAGGAGTCAGTGCTGTGAGGAGATGCACGTGAGAAATCATTGAGAAGGTATGGGAACTTTGCAATAAGATGACAACAGCAGTGAATGCTAATTTCATGTGTTCTGTAAAATTCTATTCTCTAGGTCAAGAGCATGCAGTTGAGCCCTTGGGCTTCT
Organism: Agelaius tricolor; assembly: GCF_023055355.1. Taxonomy (NCBI): domain Eukaryota; kingdom Metazoa; phylum Chordata; class Aves; order Passeriformes; family Icteridae; genus Agelaius; species Agelaius tricolor. The sequence continues at coordinate 6,770,520 of NW_027269284.1, forward strand.
GAGGATGGTGTTACCTCCAACTAGTTTGTCTTTTTTGTCAGTGTTGCCTGATGATGTAAAATCCAGCTTGGTTGTCTGTGTTTCATCTAAAGACCAAATTCTAGAGTGGTTTCTAGAGTTGATTTAGGGCCTGTGAACAATGAGATGCTTTAGAGCTGCTTCATATTCTTTCTGGAATCCTAAATCCTCCTACAGTTTTTCTTTGAGAGTTCTGGGAAGGTAAAAGGAACAGGAATATCTAGTCTGGGGCTTCTCTCACACCACTGCCACCACCACCACCCAACAAGATTTCTATATCCAGCACACAAAAATTAGGTTACTCAGGAACTGTTATTCCTTTTTCACCCTTTTTCTCTCGATGCCCTCGTGCCTCATGGTGGGCACCAAAATCTGTCTTGGTTTGAAAGACAGGTGTCTGCTAAGGGAGGCAGGAGCCTCCCTTGAATGGAAAATGTAAACTCCCTCCCTCCTAATTATTATAATTTTGAAATTAAGGGGCTCTCAGGCAAAGATATGAGAATAGGAATAGCAGTTCTTCACTAGTATGTAAAATAAAGCAAGCAAACAACAACAACTCTGGCGTTAACAGCAGCCAGAGCCAGGAGCGCTGTCCCGGCTCTTCGGCCGCGGCGCATCCGCTTCGCTGAAGTTCCGGGCACGGCCGGCAGGGGCGCTGCGGGCTCCCGGCGGGCAGGGCCGGGGCGGTGACTCCGCCGCGCCTGCAGGGGGCGCTGTGGCGCGGGGAGCACACGGCAATGGCGGCTCCGCCCAAAGGGAGGGGATGGAGGAGAGAAGAGAGGCCTTGCTTCACAAACCCTGGGACAGCCGATCTCGGTGCCCCAGAAGCAGCAAGCTGAGCTGGCAGGGAAAGCTACAATGCAATGAAAGCTCAGAGCAGTGCTGGAGCGACAGCAGGGGCAGAACAGCAGCAACCAGAGCAGGGCAGGGAGAGCTGGGCTCAGGGAGCCGGGCACCTGAGCAGGTGGGGACGGGTCCCTCTGTCAGGAAAGTGAGTGTTTGTAAGGTCCCAGTTCAGTGGCCTCTCTCAGGAGCAGAGGGACGGAGGCTCACACCACAGCAGCTGCAGCAGCGAATTCTCTTCCTGGGCAGCAGCTCTGACCCTCCTCCTCTAAAGCTGAGACAGAGAGCCTGCAGCTGCCCTAGCCTCGGCTTTTACCAGCCCAGTCCTCACCGTGTCTCTGCCCCTCAGAGAGAAACTCCAGATAAGAGAAGTACAACCAGATGCCCTCCTCCCCTGAGCTTGGCCACTTTTTGTGTTTTTCTTAAGTACCCAGTTGTTACTGATTCCTAGGAAGTTATAGGAAAAAAATTCTCTAAGTAAAAAGGAACAAAAGGAAAGAAACCTAACCTCCAGCACCAGAGGAGAGCATTGCCATCTCTGTCAAGGAGATTTGTTGGTGCTGTGTCCAAATGCAGTCCAAGAGTCTGAGGTGTCCCAGCCATGGCAGTAGTGCAGGATGAAGGCAGAGGTGATGTGATGTGTACTGGGTTTGTTAGGAACAAGATGGAGGGCTCAAACACCATTTCAAAAATATTTTGATTGGTTGCCACGTCTTCCACTCAGTAAAGCCCTTGATTACACCAGCAATGTAAACCTGAAGGCCTCACTTCCCCCTAGTAATTCTGCTACCTACAGATTGTAGATTCAGACTTTGAATATTTTTATTTTCCATAGTAGATGTTACCTTGAGGTTTTAGGTAAGCATTTAAAAGCAGATATATTGGGAATGGAGAACTACTTATTTCTAATCCTGTTTCCTCCTTCCTTCCTTCATATTTCATGAAGAAGATATTAGCATTAAAAGTCTTAAACAGAAAAACAACAAGTTATGATATTGATTTAATGTAGAGGTTACAAAGGTCAAGGGATTAATGTCTATATGAGCACTTGCAGGTGTCAATTTTAAACACATTCTAATTGTTTATGGGGGAACTTTTTTCACAGAGAGTACACCAAATGTATTCATACATGGTATGGGATTCTTCTTGGGGAAAGAGAAGGGCCTCTGCTTTCTCTAGCAGTAGTTTATCCCACTTAGTGCCTTATGGGATGGGATAGATAGAGCAGCATTATTTTTTTCATGTAAACTTCTGTGTAGCTCTTTTTGCACATCTTGACTTGCTGCATCATCACAAGTGGGCAATTCATAATTAGTGTGATTAGAGGCACATCTATTGCAGTGGAAAGGAGCATGAAAGTTAGTCATTAAAACTCTGCTGCAAGGAGGTGGTGTGCTGTCTCTTCTTTCTTTTGCCAAAAATTCCTCCACAAATCTAATTTCAAGCCTTGCTCAGCAGAGGAAGGGTATGAAACTGTGGCTATTTCCGTGACCAGTATTACAACACCATTTCCCCAAATCATTTATTAGTTGCCACAAAGATTGAAGTGTATTTCTAACTAATTCAAAAATCAAAATTTTAGACATGGATCATGCATATATTTGTGCCTTCCTTTTTGCTGGAGTGCAGAAAAATGAATTTTAAAAATAGCCTGGGGTGAAGGTTTAAGTCATTCGTTTTACAAGACTCTTTAAAAGCTTCTTTCCTAACCTGTCAAATTATAGGATGGCTATAATTTGTTTAAGTCTTTCAACATTTAGGAAAGTGCCTGCTGCATATTGAAGCATTAACTCCCCTTAGCTGAGCAAATTGAGCACGGGGCTGCAGGAGCAGCCAGGGCTCCGCTGGGAAGGAGCTGCCTGCTCCACACCAGGCCTCATGAATTGCAAAGAGCTAATTAGGAGAAACGCTCACAAAAGACTGATTTTCTGACACTTCTGCCTAAGAAATATTTGAAGTGCTTTGGGCATTCTGAGGGTTCTCTGTCTGTAGAGACAGTTTGTTAGACTTGCCATCAGTGTTCCTTTCATTTTTGTCTTCTCCCACCTCTCCTATCTGAAGGCAGAGAGCATTGTGTGCAGCAAAGTGCTGCTCAGCCACTGTCACCATCATTTGGAAAGGGGACTTCCAGCTGGAGGTGCTTGGACCCTAAAATTGATTTTTTTTTTTTTTTTTTTTTTTTTTTTTTTATTATTTATTTCATTAAAAGATCAGCCAGTTCCAGAAACTTCTACAGCCATCTGCAGGAGCTGCAAATTGTCCCCCAAAGCTGTTTTTGGAGAGGAGCAGAGATGAGCAATTCAAGCAGTGTTGGAGGCTGGGGATTTAATAAATGCCACCAGGGTCCCAGGCATGAACTCAGGCCGAGCCCTCATTTTGGACCCTTCTTTCCTGAGAAATCAGAGCCGTTGTTTGCCCTGTTCAGGGATGCCAAGGGAAAAGACTGATGCCCAGTTTGCTGGATCTGCTGTGAACCTGCCACTCCCTCTGGCAGCAGTGGGGTTTCACTGAGCCACAGCAGGGCAGTACCTGTTCATCTCAAAAGATGAATGAAATAATTGTGCTGTATGCACAGCATTTGGAAATGCAAGAGAAGTAGAAAGGGTTTGCAATTAAAAAATGGACAGGAAAGCTGTATATACTCTTACTACACCTCAGCATCGCTACCTAGATATTTTATAGGTTTTTATTGGTTTTAGTACTGTTTGCATATTTGTATCTGTTAGGATGCCTAGAAAAAGCTTTTTGGATGTTATTTTGAAAGCAGATGTTAATGTATTTATCTATCCTACACACTGATTTTACAGCTGGACTTGCAATGCTTGGATATCCTGGACAAGAGTGAGACTGTCAAGTCTAACCTCCTCAGTCATCCCTCTGGGCTTCCTCATCTGAAATTGCCAATATCCACAAGATTGCACCCTTAATATCTGAAACATCCCTCAGGTAAGGTGTTGTGTTTGTGGGCTGGGAAATACCTTGTGGTCCTGGGCTTGTGTCCTGCATCCCCCATTCCCTGCCACAGTGATGCCCAGATGGAATTATGGCAAGCCAGATCAGGCACAAGGCAGTTCACTAGGACAGAAAACACTTTGTATCTGGTTTAGGTGAGGTCCAACACCTAGGAAGAGTTTGAGGCTGTTTCTGGGACACACCTGGTGTTTGACAGTGCAGCTTTGGCTGGTTCCTGGCAGGCAGGAGCTCACATCCCAAACTGAGTTATGTTGCTCCTACCTCGTGCTGCAGCCAAGATCCCTTGGGAGAGACAATCCAGCACTGACATGCCTGGAGTGACTTGGGAAGCTGCCCCCTGCTGCCAGATTTCTTCTGGAAAGGGGTTTTGTGCCAGGTGGGAGCATGTGGGAAACATTCTCTGGGATGCACTGGCCTCAGAGACAGGAGGAAGTGACAGTGCATGGGAGACTTGGGTTTCTGCCAATCCTTTGTGTGGGCTTTTGTGCCATGTCTCCCTATTTCTGATTGTGGTACTAATCAAAACTTGCAAATAGAATAAAACCAAGGTGAGGAAATACAATGTTGGCTGGTACTGCTCCATCTTGGTCTGGGCTCACACCCTGACAGAGTCTGGAGTAAGTGTTTCCAGCCAGCTCCAAAGCATATGTGCATGTAAATCACCATGGTCTTTATTCCTCTTGTGGTATAGTGCCAGCTTGGAAGGAGCCCTGGTCTGACCTTTCTAGGCAAAAGCATAGTCTAGACAAGATGGCCTAGCACCCTGTCCAGCTGAATATTAAAAATGTCAGGTGTTGGGGAGTCCCCCACATCTCTGGGGAGTTTATCCCCATGACTGACTGCTCTCTGTGTGAAAAAAATTCCTCTTGTGTCCAGTCTCACCAGGAGTAACTTGTACCTGTTACCTCCCCTCTTTTCCATGTGACTCTTTGTAAGAAGGGTTTGGGTTTTTTTTTTGTAGCCACACCATTTTTTTTTTTGTAGCCACCTTTTAAATTCTGGGACATGGCAATAAAGTCTCCCCTAAGCCTTCTTTTCCCAAGGCTGTACAAACCCCCTTCTCCCAGCCTTTTCTGTTAGGGCTGGTTCCCAATTCTCTGATCACCTTTCTGACCCTTCTCTGGACTCTCCCCAGCCTGTCCATATCATTTTTGTGTAGTGGGGACCAATATTTCAGGTGTGGCTTGACAAGTGGGATAATGACATATTTATCTTTGTTGGTGATGCCCTTGTTGATGCAACCCAGAATCCTGCTGGCTTTCCTTTTATATTGTGTTGAAATATTGTTGGAACGCTGAGTTGCAGATTTTGTTCATTAAACAACAGTAATGAAAATTATTAAAAATTACTGTCTTTCTAACTAGTCAATTTTTGCTTTATGTGTTCAGTAATTTGAAGAAATTAATGGTGAATAGCAAATTTTGTCAGTGCTGTGAATAATTATACCTGCAATTATTAAACACTTGTTATTAAAGTTGATGAGGAAGCTGGCAGTTCCTGTTGAAACTGCATACTGTTAATACTGAAGAAGCCAAGAGAAAAACAATGGAGATGATTAGGGATCTTCGTGGGGCATATTGAAGAAATCTGACTTTTATTCAGCCTAACAAGGGAACTGTTAGAAAGGATTTAACTCAAGTGTTTAGTGTTTTGAAATTTATTGCAGTGACAGACCCAATAAGAGGGAAGCATTTATTAAAGGTTAATGGCAAACATTAAAATGTGCAGTTGTAGTTCTCCCCTTCAGCACTAAGCTGTGAGCCAGGCATCTCACCAATACCTTATCTTAGGTTTTAGATGTGAGACAAGAGGAGAAACCTCTGACCAACACATGGGTGGACAGATGGACAGAAAAAGACACAGCTCACAGAAGGGCAGTTTGGATTTAGCAATGGAGTCTCTGTCAGGAGCTCCCAACCCTTAGGAGTGTCCCATAGTGAACCAGTAAAATGTGAGCAATGTTTCTCCATTGCCTCTTTGAAGATTTGAGGTTTGACAGTTAAAGCTTTGAACTGCTTCATTTTAGGAAATGAGGCACACAGTGTGAGGTCATTAAAAGGCCTTGATGCAGACAAGCAAGGAACACTTGGATACATCAGGTGAATTTCATCTGGATACCAACAAGCAGCCAATGAACTTTGGGGGAGCAAAGAACCTCTGCCCTGATGTGCTGTTGCTGTGAGGGGGACCTGAGGTTTCTACTCTCAAAACCCTCCATAAGCAAGGGCCCAAGCTGCCACAGAGGCTGCTGCAAAATGTCCCTCTACCAAGTGCTGGAGTATTTTCTGTCTGTGCTGCTGCTGCCCTGCCTCCCTGTGCTGGTGTGGCTGCTGGGATCACAGCCAGCACAGATCTTCCCTCCTGCACTCTGTGAGCCAGGGCTGGGCCCATGGTGCTGGTAACCCCCTTCCTGTGCTTCTCTTGGCATTTTCCCACCTTACTATTTTCTCTCTTTTGTTCTTCTTTTATGAAAAAATAAAGTTGAATTATCACTTGGAGTACCAACATTTAACCTTGTTTGTGTTTTAATCTCACTTTTGGGTATGTTTAGAATCTGATTCCTTTCTGCAGCTGCGGATCAAGGCAAAACTTGCCTCTCCTCATCTTCAGCAGATTGGAACAAATGCAGCCTTGTGCAAGCCCTGAAGGGACATCTGGGGTAGGCAACCTCATAGCATAGTGTTGGTCACTTGTGCTCTTAATGCTGCCCCTCCTGGCTGGACATCCCACTCACCAATGAGGAAAAGCACTTCCTGCCTTTTGCTGAAGAAAAGATCTTCAAAATATTTCTAAGGAAAGTAAATAAGGCCCCTCTCTGGGTTTTCTGGGCAGCCTAGAAATTAAGAATTACACATAATCATGAAAAAACAGCAAATATTTTTTTTCAAGAGCTAAGTATTTTCTTGAAAAATATTTTTATTTATGACTGTGGTCTTAAATCAGTGCAGGACACTGATACACAACATTCAGCTCTTGCTGACTTCCCCACACCAAAGTACATGGGCCTTTGTGAGCTCCTGTGCTGAGCCAAGAGGGGAATCCCTCCCCTCCTTGTTCAAATTTGTTTCAATTCATGCTGGTTTTAATTCCTATTAATTTTGCTGTCAGTAATTTCTGTGTCAAGCAGCTGAGCACCCTTCTAGGTGGTGACTGGTGAGGCAGCGTCTGCCTCTGGGGCTGCTCCCTCACTTGGCCACTCATGAGCTGATTGTGACTTTGCCAGGTGCACCTCAGTGTGGACCAGTCCAGGAGCAGAGGCCAGACAAGCCATTTTTCCCATTCTCTGGCTGCAGAGAGGACAAGAGTCTGCCAACAGCATAAAATATTGGCACTGCTACTTGGAGAGGCAAAGACCAGACCCTGTTCAGAACTGAGGACCACCTCCAAAGCTGCTTTTTCCAGGAGCCTTGACAACTCCTAGCACATTTGGTTGGTACAAGGCCAACTGTGTTGTAAAAGGGTCAAAAGGTGGGAAGATATTGATTTACCTGACACAGAAGGTGGTCACTGGTGCTCTGGTGCATGCCACCACATCGGTCACCTGTGGGCCAGAGAGGAGTTGAGGATCCCTGAGTTATAAATTCACGTCGTATTTTTGCCCTGGAGGGAGGGTGCCTGATGTGCCTAAACAACAACAATCTCTGTGTGCTCCAGGGTCTGTGAGGAAAAAGAAATTATGGCTCAGATTAGAGAGGTGAACAAAGTAAACACGCATATTTTTCAAATGACCTCAGCTGCAGAGGAGAGATTAACAGGCAGCATTGGGATGTCTCCATTAAACAGATCTCCACCTAATGGCTTCAGCTGGACAGAAATATTTTTTTCCTACTGCTGTAGAGCAGATGAAACTACCAGAGGAAAATAATGGATATTAACTTTCCAAAAGCATGGTGATTTGGACTGAAATAAAATTCCTGTGGTTGACACTATGTACTTGAGTTATAAGATCAAGTAGTGATTTACTTATGAAATTGCTACGGGGAGGTCTTTGAAGTGGTGAATTGGGGTAAAGCATGCCATAATATATTTAGCAGCAGATAATGCAAATTGCAGAAGAAGAGAAGAGGAGAGGAAAATAAATTAACTCTTTAAAATGTTGTTATGTATTTATGGGGATCTAATAGGTTTCATGTGAATCAGAACATTAATCCTGGGGTCCTGGAGAAATGCCAGATCCAGTAATTGCATTTTGTCAGCCCAAGTCACATCCACAGCAAAGTGCTGCAGGCTTGCACCTACTCCAAGCCACTCCACCACACAGAGAAATACTTCCACCTCTCTCGTGCCCTCCTCAGGGTTCCCAAGCCCCCTCTGAGGTTATCCTGATGTTTCAAGACCCTTAAAGATGAAAAGTGTCTGTATTCTCACAGGAAATCTGTCAGTGCTGCTGCCAGCAGTGCCAGTCTGTGCCTGTGCACAGCTGGAACCTGGGGATGGCCACAGAGGAGGTGTCAGGTTCCTTCAGTGTCTGATGTGGGCAGTCCAGTGATGGGCTGAACAGCCCCAGTGCCAGCAGCTGCTCCTCACAGGACTGGTGCTCCAGACCCTTCTCCAACTTCCTTGCCCTCCTCTGGACATGCTTCCACACCTCAGTGTGTTTCTTGTAGTGACTGGGCCCCAAACTGAGCACAGCATTTCAAGTCTCATGCTTCCCAGGGAAACAGGTGCACCCCACTCCCAAGTGCCCAAGGGAGACTGGCAACAGCCCCCAGGAACAGGGCAGGGCATCTTCTCATCCCAGAGCTACTGCATGAGCACAGCCCACAGCATTATGTGATGTACCCCAAGCTGAGGACTGTAACTGCTTCCAGGCAGGGGACTGCAGCTCTTGCTTGCAGCAGCCTTTTTCCCTTTGCCCTCGTCTGCCTTGTTGGACCTTTTTGTGAGCCCTGAAGGCACCTGCAAGAACTGTAAATCAGTAAAAAGGAGCACGTTGCAGAAGTTCAGTACATCAGAGACAGATTAAAAGACCAGAGCTTTCATGAGCAGATGTAAGTGTTGAGAGAGATTTATTTCGAAACAGCTTTTGAGCTCTTTGGTGCTCCCTGTGCCAGTTAGAAGAAATGTCTGTTAAGTCTGTAATCTGCCAGTAACTATATACATAAAATGCACTGAACTGATGCTTGTAGTCTAATTGAGATGCCTTTTGTGCCCTCTGGATGTACCAGTGCTGCCTGGAGCTCAGCACAGTAAATAGATATGCATGTTCTTACACAGATGGAAAGCAGAGCTGCTCTATGCCAAGGATTTGCACAGCAGAGGTGTCAGTGTGCTTTTGATTTTCCATGTGGGTTTTCCACAGAAAATAAACTTTCAGTATTTCCCTACCACGCCCTAGCCCAATTCCTCTGGGTAAAAATAACAAATACATGACCTAATGCAGTGCTGTGCTGCTGGATGTGGAGGCAGAGGATTTGCAGCATCCCATGCTGATGCTCAGGCACCATTCCACAGCTGCCAGCAGCTCTTAGAGGGGCAGTCAAGCCCTCTGTGCCAGGCTAAGCAGTGCTAACAGAGTTAATCCTGAACTGCTAAACTGGCCCCAGGATGTCTCTCTTGCAATAGAGGTCATGCCCTGCATCTTGCCTACAAAGCAGGAGAGTCCTCCTGGTCTTCTCTCTGCAAAGCAGGTCCTGCTGTGGGAATGGTGGTGCCCCCGTGGGATCGTGCCTGAGGAGGGGAATAAACCACTCATCTCACAGACACCAGTACATTTGTAGTCTATCACATTTTAACATCCAAAAAAAGTGCTTCTGTGATGGATGATTTACTTATTTCTTTACTTCTTGAACAACCACAGACACCAGTCCAGCCTCCAAGGTCTCTATTGCATCAGAGGCCATGGTTGAAAAGACTTCAGCTCAGTGGGTGCTTGTTTGCATGACCACAATTGTATTCTGCTCCTGGTGAGGACTGGAGGAAGGAGGGGAGATGACCAGGCCCTCTTCATCTCCATCCATCCTCCCCTTTCCCATTTTTCTGGACCTGGGGAGTTTCTGGGTCAGGCTGGGGCAGACCTCGCTCTGTTGGCACCACCAGCGCCTTTCAATGTGCTGAGAGCAGCGATTCAAGTGTCTGTGATGTACTTACTGCTCACCATCTCCCTGCCTTCATTTCATAGAATATCCTGAGTTGGAAGGGACCCAAGGACCCCAAGTCCAGTTCCTGGCCCTGCACAAGACAGCCCCAAAAATCACCCCATGGTCCTGAGAGCTTTGCCTGTGTTCCAGGCCTGGCACTGGCTGCAGAAGCAGCGACCTGAGGCAGCCATCCTGGCCTTAATGAGAGTCCTGTGTAGAACAGCAACCTGTTACACTGACCTTACCTTTGATAAAGACTCTCTGTTCTCTTGGGAAAGGTGCAATGACTGCAGCCATAAACACCATGTGTGAATGTTTTTCCTTTGCCTCCCAGGACACTGGGAGGCAGAGCATTTGGGTGAATGGCCACTAAGGGCAGAAATGTCTGCTCTAACAAGTGCTTGGTGGTGTGGCTGTGGCTGTTTTGTCTTTCCTTCTGTACCCCAAGACTTGTTTTAAACTTTCCCAGGTAGAAACATAAATACTGGACTGTGTGTTATAAAGATGGATCCTGATGGAAGAAGCAGTGGTCTCTGTTGGTTTTTTTCCAAGCTGTTGCATTGGCTTTATCACTCATCCTTTCAAATGTCCGGCATTGATTTCTCAGTGACAGACAGCAGCCTGGATGAAATGTTGCTCTGGCCTTGCTGGAGATCAACACTATCCTGCAAGAACAGACTTTCATGTTTTGAAGAAATGCCCATTTTATCCAAGTGTGTATGGTTTACACTTATGGTTCCCACATGGAGCTACTAGGAGGAAAACCAGAAAGGAAACAAGCATCTTCTGGAGTCAGCTTTTTGTTTTCTTAGCACACTGACTGTAGTGTGTCTATTAAACTATTTCTTGCAAAACCACAGGGTATTGTGAAATTTTGAGCTGAAGGAGATCAGTAGAAAGACTCCAGGGAATGTAAATCAGGCTTAAAATAATGTAATTTTTGGATTGTGGCAAGACTCTGAGAGGAAATTCCAGAAAGATATTTTAAAGTTTAAAAAGTGTTCCCTAAGATTTCAAGAGGTCCAAGGGCAGTGAGGGATGAAGTGCTGTACCCACAGCCAGCTCTTCCTCTAGGCAGACCTCAGGAAGGAACATCTACATTTTGATTTATAAAGTCAGTCCTCCTCAGGCAACTCAAGACTTAATACTAGGCATAAACAACATTTGTAACCATTATCTTACAAAACTAAACCAGTATCAAATGATTGATTTTGTTGTTTACAACATAGATACAATGCTCATTGCTAGGTGTGAGAACTTGAACTGCATTAGAAAACATAAAATAAATGTCCTTATTTTCTTTTTTTTTCTTTCCAGTCTTTAAAAATTGGTTACTAATAGATCTTTCTGTCCTTTTCCTACCTCCTTTCAAACAATAGCCCATCCAAGGGCATCTCTGAGCTACAGCTGCTGTTACCTGCAAGAGAATACATAACAGGCTTCACCTCCAGGCATCACCTTGGAAACGGCAGAGCGGCTTTGTGCAGTGTCCAGGGGAGAGTGGGATGCTCTGCAGAGAATGAAAAGGCATTGCCCTTCTCCAAAGAGCTCTCAGTCTGTTTTATGGCAACAACAGTCCCAGGTGGAGGCAGATTGAGGTGGGCTGATGCTGCCATTGTCAGCCTTGACTGCAGAGCCCTGGGCACGGTGGGGTCAGAGCAGTTTGGGGCACAGCTCGTGGCACCCAGGCCTGGGCTGCTGTTTCAGGACCTGTGTGAGTGTCAGTGGTGCAGCTCTGGTGAGCACATCTCTCAGTGTCTCTTTTGTTATGGCAAGGAGGAGTCTTTGCACTGCGTCAAAATGTTCTGCATTGTGCAGGGAGCCTCTGGCCACTGCAGCAGCATTACTCTGATTACAGGGAGTTGCATCGTGCTAAAATAAATCACATCCTCCACTGGCTGATGTCACTGTGGAAGGGAATGGCCTCACTGCCTGCAAATCTGTGGCTCTTAATAGACAAAATGTATGCATACATGGAAATGGTGTATTCATAAAAGACAAAGCAGAAAACCAATAGCATGTAGAAAAAAAAAATAGGTGAGTGACACAGACACTTACAGAGCTGTAGAATGAAGTCAGGCTGTTGTTTCTATCTTCTTTTAATCACATTTTATCCCAACAGCCCAGTATTGTCACACTCCCTCACCCTGGGCACATGGAATAGCTCTGCTGGCTGCTGGAGTCAGCTGCAAAGTCTCCTGCGACATTTTGGCCACCCCAGGGATCCCTTCCAACACATTGCCATAAATAAAACCAAGTAAAGGCATGGGAAGGCACCTGTAGCATAGGTCAGCATTTGTCCTGCTACAAACAAAGGGGAATCCTGCTTGTTTTATCTCATTACTAGGGAATCTGGCAAGAACTATCCTGTGTTGGGGGAGATGCCCTGTGCTGAGGGAGTGTTGCAGCCTTCAATGACATGAAAGCCACATGTGCTCTGTGTTTATCATGAACTGAGCTGCTCTTTGTCATTTTTACACTGCAAAACACAGTATTGGGGATTCTGGTGAGACTGAAGCGGGAAAAAAGGCAGAAGGGCAGCAGAGAGTGTGTGGCCAAGGGTCAGAAGGAGCAAGCAGTAATTGTCTCCAGCTTGTCAGCTAGCTGTGATATTTGTACACACCTTTATTTCTAAAGGTGATATGGAGGTGCTGTAAGAATAATGAGCTCTTCAGCTTGCAGGCAGAAGGATGCTTTTACTAAAGGTGAGACACACTGAGAATGCTCCTGACACTGAAAAGACATTTACCTTCGTGCTTGGTCTTGATGAGACAGGAAAGTCCCCTGGGTAAAAGGTGGAGAGGCTGCACCTGGAGGGGAAATCAGGCTTTTCCCTGCTCATTGCTTTCACTGTCCACCTTGAGAGCTCACATCATGCTGCCTTCAACACTCAGCACTGCCAGCTGCCCAAAGAGGGAGGCAATGCCTCCTGGTGCCAGTGGCCACACAAAACCCAATGCACAATTTTCACCATGGATGGAGGCAGATGGGACTCAGGACTTTGGGCACAATTTGTGGAGATAAAACCAGGAGAATCTGTCACCAGCTGATGTTCCAGGGCTGTGTGTGTGGGGGTGGTCCTTCTGCATCTCCATCAGGCTCAGAGGAAAGATGTGGCCACGCTGAGCAGTTTGGCAGCCAGGCAGGATGGCTACAAACCATAAAGCAGACAGGTTAATTTACTACCTTAACTCTTGAAGGCTGCCTCAGGCTGAGAAAATCAAATCTTCAGAGTGAAGAGTGAAGCAAGCAAAAAAACCACAAACATCTGTCTTTGGTGCTGCTGAGAGTCTGGGAAAAGAAGCTCACCTGCATCTCAAGATGATGGAGGCACCAACAGGGCTTTGGGCTTTGGGCTTTGGGAAGTGATTGCTTGTCACAGTGGGAATGAAGTGAAAACCATTAATTAGCATTGTAATTGGGGAAAACAGAACTCTAGTATATGAACAAGGGCAAATCACCCTTTTTATTTACAAATGTTTAGGTTCTTCAGCAGAAGGCCTGAGCTTGGAGATGTGCAGCCATGCAAAACCTCCCCACTGCTTTGACAAAGCCAGGATTTCCTTCCCTTGCAGTGACCATTAATGGGGGGAAAAAAGAGAAGGTGGGTGTTTAGTGTTGCCTGGACTTGCTGAGAAAGAGCAGGAGGTTACATTTGTTTGTATGTCTCCTGAACAATAATTTTAAAGAAAATTTTTAACTTTTTTTTTTTTTTAAGAAAGAGGTTTCATCCCTTGTGCTGAGGGAACATGGTTGAGCTCACGTCTTGCAGTGGGGCATTTTCAGATTGCCACAACACTTAACTCTCTGCACAGACCTGCAAAAGTGCTTTGCTCATGAGCTGATTTTGCACATGGGCCCCATACAGTGAAAGAAAGGGCAACTCAAAACCTCCACATTTTTCCTGGTCCCCTCTGTCTTTTGTTCTTCTGCTTGAATTGCATTTTCTGTACCATCTTCTCCTGCTTTCTGCTAACACACCCTCACCCCTTCCCCTCTTGGCTGCCAAAGAAGCTTGCTGGAGGCTTTTCAGGAGACCCTCACCACAGCTGAAGTCCAAGAAACATCTCCAAAAATCCATGTCTTCTCAAAGAAGAAGAAACATCTCTCAAAATCCATGTCCATGAAACATCTCTCAAAATCCATGTCTTCTTGTGGGACACTCACCTGCTCTCCCTGCCCAAGTCCCAGCTCTTCCTGACTTGCAGCTCTGTGAGGTCGTGTTCTGGCCTTTTTTTGGGGTCTGTCTTCCACAGCTGCTGTGTTTCTTTCATTTACAAGGATAACAGGAAGAACACACTGAAAAAACTCACCCATGCTAACTAGGCCAAGCCGATGAGACTTCTTGCAGTTTAACAGTACCAGGGGAAGCATTTTCCAGTTTTATGCAGAACTTGACAAATGGTCAATGATTTTTTTCTATGCCATTGAAATTCCACTGGCTTTTTATATGATGTTAATGTTGTGGTTTTTAAGAGAAAATGAGGGTTTAGTTCAACTATGGCAGGTTTTTTACAGAGCAATCTACTTTACAGATGGGATTTATATGGTTCTTGCAGTAAGGCATCATGACAGGCTCAGAAAGAAGATTTGCCCCATGAGTTTTATTTCCATTTAATTCTTGGGAAACTGAACCCAAGGAGGTTAAATAGAGGGTGGGAATCATGGAGGGCATTGGGCAGAAAGGAAACTTCACCCATCCCTGTAGTTCCTAAACCAGAGCACCAGCAGCATCTGTGGGTGACCCAGGTTAGATCAATTTCTAAAGGGCATCCTCAGGAGAAAGTCTCCTTCCAAGAAACACATTTCTGGCAGCCCTTCCCCTACCAGCTTTCTAAGCTTTCAAGCTGCCAAAAATGAATTGCTCTCTTTGACAAAGCTTTAGAATTAATTCAGGCTGAATCTGCTGCCCCTTCTGGATTTGAGTTATTATCCATTATTTTCATCTACGATGCATTTGGCTACCACACACTTTTAAATTAAAACATTTTGCCACTTTTTTTTTCTTTTGCATTTTGAAGAAAATAAAATTGCTTGAAATGTAGAGAGGTAACCCTTCTTTGAAAAGTGCAGGATATTCAAATAAATCTTTAGCAGAGAGTATTTCTCACAGCAGCAAGTTATTTTACTGAAGCATATGATGTAGTTGTTTTATATATCTTTTATTTGCAGACATATAATGAAATATCTCTTCTTTGTTCAGTCTGTTTCCAATTTAGTCACCAAGAAATAAAATAATTAGGAAAATACACCCATGTCTTATCTGGCACAACAGCAGTGCCATATTTTTAATTTGAAATGAGATGACTAGAAGTGCTTCATTAGCTGGAGACAGGGAGATGTTATATGGCCTATGGAAGCTGAAATGTGATAGAAATAAATGTAAATAAAGTTATCATAACCAAACCCAACAGTAGCCTGTATCCCTTGACTTCAGTTGGCATGAATTATCGACAATAATGTAGACATTTTAAAAGGGGGAAGAGAAAATTTATCATTTCTCAGTCAGCCTTGACTCAATTAGCCAGGATGGGAAGAATTTATGCTTGAAAAACGATTTCTGATTATTTAAAGTTGCAGGGCTTCTCACTGTTGTTCTGAATAATTTGGGAAACATCCTGGAGGGCTTTGGAACAAGTGGGAAAAGGACTTGTGAAGAAGAGAAAGGAGGGAGGAAGGGGAGGGAGGGAAGGAAGGAGGAAGGCAGGAAGGCAGGCAGGAAGGAAGGAAGGTGCTGCTTTTGTGCCCCAGCTGTGTTTACAAGCTGTCTGTTGATGTTCACTGTAACTGGTTGGGCTGTGTGAGGTGCTATGTTTGCAATGCCCAGTCTTTCCTTGTTTCACCCTTTTCACAAACAAATGGCACATGGTTGATGGTACAAGGCACTCTCTGAAATTGGATGCTTTAAAAGTCCTGGTTTTCTCTGAGATTAAAAATAATGGTATGCTCAAAGATGTGTGCTAAATGTTCCTTTTTCTTTCATGTACAAGTCAGTTCACATGAAATTTCTACTACTTCAAAATAAATAAATAGATAGATCAATAGATAATCTAGCAAAAGCCCCAAAACCCAGCAACTGTAGCCTTCTGCTAATGGTTTGTGCCCTGGAACAGTGTACATTAAAAAGCCCATTTCTGCTGAAGCTTTTGATAGTGCACTTGACAACTCTGATACTGAAGTGGCACAGAAAATGCCTCTGCCAGCCTTGCTAATGCACAAACTGCTTCCTTGCACTTACAGAAATGCCTCTTGCAAGCACATACTGTGCAAACATGTCAGTGTTTATTAAATCTGGGGCTGAGATGTGGAACGGCCTCAGTTTCCTCTGATACCAAGGCAGATGATGTTCCACTCCCTGCAGGAACAGCTCTTAGCTGGTAAATACTGCTATATTCTCATTCTTCCTCAAGTAAATTCCTTTTCTCTAGCAATCTCACACTCTTGGAGTGATGCCAGCCTTATCCAAATGTGACTTGCCCTTTGGGGAATTTCTTTGAATAATTTCTCTTGTAGGGATGAGAGAAGCTGAGAATTATGGCACCCTGTATTCATATAAATACCATGAAATGGTTGTTTACAGAGAACTGCTTATCAATCCAGCAAAAAGCCCCACTGTGCAAATGATGTGAATTGGTTAGAATAACAGGTAACTCTTAAAGGACCTGCAGCTGAAATCCAGACATATTCATACTTGCTGCTATGAGATTTCTGGTGCTTGGCATCTCTTTGGAACACATCATTATATTAATTGTTCATTTTTCTGAGGATTAAAAGACCAGGTTTGGACTTTAGGAGACAAGATGAAAATGATTCAACAATGTGGGGGCACACCCAGTCAGTTGCAATAATCTCATCAAATATTTAAGTTGAAGTACAGATGCTTATTGTGGTAAGAAAGTTGGTCTGGACTGGAATTTCACAGCTGTTTTTGGTATCTTTGAGTTTGAACCAAAATTTGCCCCCAACACCCCAGGTCTGGAGACATCTCTGCAAGGCCACCTGTAAATCTCAGTCTCCATGGAAATAGGCTGCTCTGTGAAGAGTGGAAATGAAGTTTCCCATGGGGTTGGACTCTGCATTTTCACAGTCCTTCCCTATCCTTCCCAGCTCTCTCATTTCCTCTCCGCCTGGCCAGGCAAGAGGCAGCATCTTTTATGCTATGCTGACATGGGCTGATTGGCCACTGAGTTCTTGCCTCCCTGATAAGGGACTGGAAGTGTTTTCCCTTGGTGGGACTACCCTGGGATGTAAAGCTAATATGAGCCTGAAACTCATAGAATGGCATACCTGTCATCACTGCCTCTGTCAAATGGGACTGAAAGTGATTGGTGGATTAAAAAATTCTTAATTGGGTCACTGAGACAAGGTGGTAGAATTGGTTTGGTTTCCTTTTCCCACTACAGCTGTGAACAGCTTCTAGAAATTACTTTCCTAGCTTCTTTTGGTTTTTAGTGCTTAAAGTTGTATGCTCTTTTGCAGACAAAAACCCTACTCCAAACATGGGCTCTGTCTGCTGTGTGGCACTGTGTGAACCAGGTTAAACTTGTGTCGGGAGTAAAAGCAGCAAAGTTTAGTTTTGGTGCTGTGTCCTCCACTGAGTCATGCAGCTGAAGCATCATGGTCTGGGGGTCAGGGTCTGCATCACAGCTTAGAGTGCAAAGAGGACAGGGGGGGCTTGACCCCATTCCTGTAAAACAGATAGAGGCTGTAGATGGATCTCTTCTGTCTCAGACTCTGCTCAGAAATGGGGACTGCCACACTGCAGAAGACCTGGGGAAGAGAGGCAAAGGTCAAGAACAGGAAACACAGGATTATCAGCTTCACCTGAGTTCCTGCTACTCTCTTTGAGCAGGGCACCATAAAAAGCAGTGCCACAACAAACAGTGCCATGTGACCACATGCCCTTTGTTACTTGGTATTTTTTAAGGTTGGGGCCAGACATCTTTTGGAAAACATCCAGAAACTGATTGGGGGCATCACAATAATAAGTGAAATGTTAAGGATTTTGTTGAAGGTGGTCTGGTAAACTTGGTTTGTCCAGGCTTTAAAGCAACACCTAGAGCATCCTAAGGCCCAGTTCTCCACCTTGTTTTGTCAGGATGGACAAAAGATGCTGACTGAGACTGCTGTTAATTCCCCATGGGCTTGCTGGTGTGGAGATGTTCCTATCTGGGACTTTGTCTCTCCTGACATCCAAGAAAGATGATGCAAACCCATAAACCCCCTCACTGTTACTCTGGGCTCAACTACTTTACAAATGTCAATTAAAATTCATGAACTGGATTGCTCAGAGATGAACAGAGGCAAACAGGAAATTTTTATCCTTTTTCTCTGTTGGGTTTCTTAGACATAGGGTGGAAACTTGGGTAATCCATGAGCTCTGTCTCTTCATGTTATGAAGAGATCTGCTAATAAAATGACAATTCAGTCACAGGGAAAAATAAATTATTGAAGAAACAGCTGACAGAAGAGCAATGGGATACTATTTTTTCCCCCATGATCATAAATTTAAAAGCCAAAGCAGAAAGATAAACAGTAAGAAAGATTCATAGCTTGCATTGTTCATTTTGATAATGTTAAAAAGCTCCAGATGAAGAGAGTGCAAAAGCAGAACATGTTTCTTTTGGTACAACTCACAAAGAAATTGGACATGTGCTTGTAGGTGCTAATGGCTGCCAGGAGGCAGGTTCTGATCTTTCAGCTGTCATACTCTGGATTAAAACTGATGGATGGATTTGGCATCTTTTAAAAGGTGAAATGAAAGGGTCAAAAGAGCCCCAGACCTTGTTATAAAGCAGTTGCTGGAAACAGGAGGAAGACTCCTAGAATAATTTGAACCTGACATGCGGAACCAACCAAAAATGCTGGGAGACCTCTCAGTGAATGGCTGCCAATGCTTCATTTTAAAGGTTGGTGAGAAGAAAAGGCAGGGAAATGGAACATCCCTGGTGATTGTGGCCTTCAGAGGGAGTGGAAAGCCTGGGCTCCTGAAGGCAGGGAGCTGGCTGGGCAGGCAGGACTGGAAACTGTGAGCAAGGAAGCTGCTGCTGTATTTTCGTGCTGCACAGGGACTCTGCGAATAGAGAAGATCACACTATGAAAATATCCTCTTCAGTCCCCCAGCACACCATCAAAGCTCTGAATGTGTAGTTAACACCTATTCTGAAAGGTGGAAATTGGATTTTCTTCCCAAATGCTAGCTGAGAGACCAAACATCATTCCCTGTACACTTTATTTCAAGGGTTTGAAAGCATCTGAGGGCAGACTTGTCCAAGCTGCTCTGCTTCAATTTGAGCTGCTGCTGGAATTGCTGATAGGAGGACACCCTCCAGCTGTGCCAGTAACCTGCAGCCACAGCCTTTCCCTCACAGAGGGGGAACCTCATGCTCTGGTTAGGAAAAACTGGAACCAGTACAGTCTTACCTGCTGTCTTAGTACTGATGTGCAAAACATTTCTTTGTTTCACAAGGGCAACAAGGGGACAGCAAAGTTGCTTTTTTAATGCAGAAAAGACAACAAATTTCCTTATGTAAAATGCCAGCTGGCAGAGAAGCAACATTACATGACATAACCCGTATTTCAGTGGCCAGAATTAGGTAATTCGTTATACAATGCAGGTTATGTTTCAAAAGGCATTCTTCAGAATAGGCTGAAAGAGTCTACCCTAAATGGGGAAAAAATGAGAATCAAAGTAATGTTTGGAAAAAAGTTGCTGAATTAAGATCAGTTCAGTAGAGATTCATTCCCATGGTAAGAAATTCACCTTTGTTCAGTTTTTTACTGTTATTTGGAAAGACAAAAAAATATTTTCTTGCTTTTTTGCTTCTGCACAACACAGGAGCCTTTCAGCACAGGCACTGAGAACAAGAAGCCAGGAATCACACATCTTCCCAGCTACAGCAAGCACCAAGTTGAGGCTCCCCTTGGGACACTGTTCTCATGGTGGATGCCCTGGAATAAGTCTGGCTTTCTGCAAGACCTCTGTGCTTATGGCTTTAAAAAACACATAGTTCAAGGACCAGAAGGTTGTCTAGGAAAAAATTCAAGAACCATAAAGTCAAAGGGGTCATAAGGCTCTTGAAATGAAGTTTTATTATTCATCATGTGAGATTCCTTTTATTTTGCTCTAAACCTCTTCAGCATTAGATAAAGTCTTCTCAGCTGAGGCATCTGGCTGTGAAACAAATTCCAGAGGAGATTGGGTGAAACTAATTTTGGCCATCTAAAAGAAAAGCTGCAGTCTTTTGCTTTACAGAAAGCCTTGCTGGAAGAATGATGCTGCTTTCATTATTCTTCAGTTTAGTCCCACCAAGCAACCAGAAACTCTCTCAACCAAAGCCAATAAATTGATAACCTCACCAGAGAACATTTACTTTCTTTGAAAAGGAGGGAGTGCCTAGAGTCCATGGCCATCCAGGAGCTTGCTGTCAATATCCATCATTCCTGAAAGGAGCTCAGATACTCTGGAATTTGGTGTGAGAAGTGCAGGTAAGGTGATTAAAAGACAGTCACTGTACACATATGCTGTGATGCTGCACACTTATGTATAAATACATCCTTCCCTATACCTTCCCACCTGCATTTCACTCTCCTGTAGAGGAAAATGAACTTCTATTAAAATGGCACCTTTTGGACAGCAAAGACAAATTCGTGCCAGTTGCTGAAGTTGTCCAGTCTGGACCCAACTCACACAGAATTCTACTGTCTCCCATAGGCTTGGGCAAGGGGCATTACTGGCAAATTCTGCAGCCTAGTAAGGCTCTGATTATCTGATTACTATCTGCTATTGGTTGTTTGAGCTGGCAGCAATGAAATAACAAAGAGAAGTCTGAGGGCAATCAAAAGAGACTTAAGGGCCCTGGGACTATTGGCAGAGGGATAGGGAGCACAGGTGCTGATTCCCTTGATCCTTCCAGTTATAAGGAATAATGCTGTTGGGCAGATCTATCAGGTCAATATGTGGCTCCAAGATTAGTGTAATTGGAAAAAAATTGAGTTTATTGACCATGAGATGATCTACTCAACACCTGGTCTACTGAGCACTGATGTGATACACCTGTCTCAGGGGGGGAACAGAGCTGTAGCACAGGAGCTCCTGGGGCTCCTTGACCGAGCTTTGAACCAGCTTGGAAGGGGGAAAGGGATAAAACCAAGCTCACCTGTGAGGAGTGAGGGCACTGCGTGCCAAAAACTTGAGGAAATGAGCACTATTGGGGATCCCTTAATCTGCTTTACAAGGTATTGGCTACAATGTACCACACCTGAACTGTTTCTACACTGATTAACAAGGCATAAGGAACAAAGCCAAGGAGCTAGAAGCTTTAGGCCCAGTCTGGGGGGATGAGTTCTGTTACTGGAGTGCCATTTTGGATGCTACTAGGATCTTGAGGAGGGATAGGCAGGAGAGGCAGAGGGATGGCACTGTATGGAACAGAAGGGTTAGAATATATGGAGCTCACAGCTGGTGATGGAACAGTTGAGAGCCTCTGGATTACAATCAAGTGGCAAACAAATAATGTGGATGTCATCGTGGGAGTCAGCTACAGACCTACAGCCAGGATGATGATGAAAATGAGGAACTAAGGGACACCTCCAAGCCACCTGCCCCTGTCCTTACTGGGGACTTTAACTTGCCAGAAATTAACTGGAAGCATCACAGCTGGTACAACTGAGGCCAGAAGATTCCTAAAACACCTGATGTGCTTTAAACTGCCCATGGCATTGTCGTGTGTGTGAGTTGCTTCTTTGAGTTCAGTCTATTACCAATGTCATCAAGTAGCACCTGTAAAATTGGGAACTAAATGCATAATTAAGAACCCCTTGAAATGAAAGAAACCATAAATTTTAACCTCCCTGGCACAGAAACTCTTATTTCAAAAAATGTAATGACTAACTGGTCTCTTAATTTTCACTTGAGGTTATAACAGTGGTTCAGTGTATAGACTCCTTACATCATTCTGCGTGCAACAGGAGACCAGTACAAATATTCCAGTGAGGTGGTAAAACCATATTGAGTTTTTCCAGCCATGCTGACATCCTGAAGGCAGAACTCAAAGGTAACTGTGACCTGAGCACTCTATTCAGCCCTTTATTGACTTAATGGCTCACAGGGAAAATTACAATGCTGCTAAAACTGGCTTGGTTCAAAGGAAGAGCATGAGAAAGCCCTGCAGTGATCTGCACTGTTTATGCAGTGAGTTTTTATATATGGCATTCCTGGAAAATGTGAAAAATTTTCAGAATATAAATAATTTTTCCCCCAAAAGGGTTTTGAAATGCCATGCTTTAGATTAACAGTGAGGTAAATTAGCTTGTTCAAATGACTATGTTTATTTTCTTAGGGATGAGATGGAATGTTATAAGTAATTTAATTCAAGTAAGGACAAGAAACATAGTCATAGGTTTCCACAGCAGTGAAATTAATTTCCTCTGCCTTTTGTTCCGGTTCATACAAACATTCAAATCCACCATCAAAGCAGTAAGTTCATTTCCAAAACAACCTATTGGCTCAGCAGCTAATTGAAAGTGGTAGCTAAGTTCAGTGCAAACCTGTAAGAGTACTACATTTACCTTCAGGTTTAAAAAAAGACCCTGGCCTTCATAGTTTATAAAAACTCACTGTCCTGCACTGTGAATTTTAATATTGAAAGCTGGATTTAAAAAAATCATCAGGATGTCCCTTATTTTCTGAAGTGTAAAAGGAAAGCATTTGTTTCTGCAATAAGATTATCAGAATTAAATACTGTGATGTCAGACTAAGTAGTATTACTTTAGCTCCTGTATGGTTGAGTGATTTTACTATAATAGTTTCTCATAATAATGCTTTTTATCTGTAATACATAGGGGATAGAGAGACTGACAGAGCTATAATCTTTCTTTCAAAAGCACGGTGTTAAATGAAGAGGGTTCAAGTGAAAATATAATTTGGAAAGGAAGATAAAGACAGCCCTATATAAGACTGTGTCATCATTTCAAGTGAAAGATGTTAGCTCTGAAAATAATGCCATACATTACGAAGATAAGTCAACTTCAAATTTGTACTTCAGGGTCTGGGATTTATTTGTTTGTGGCAAAAGGCTGTGTGTGCTTATGTGTACACAGCTACTCTTGCCACTGCTATTTGCTGTTTATGCAGGGCTGTGTGTGCTGAGCATTGAATGTATTTTTGAAGACCAGGGTCCTGCCACAAAAAACCCTTTCCACCTACTAGAATGAACAAATGTGATCTCCTGGTTTCACAGCTGGCTGTGTGTAAAAGCAAAGCTCCTCTATGTGCACTGAGATAAACTAAGCCTGGCACAGCTTCAGTGTGTATGGCATCTTCTACTGGCCTTCTTCCATTGCTCTCCCAAAACTCCTGAGTCTTTCCCATGATCTTTTATGTGGATGGTCATTGGTGAATAAAAGGCAAATATGCCAGTGCTCCTGAACTATCCTCTGACCCACCATCACAACCTCTTAATGCCTTCACAATTTTAATGCTGCAAAAGAGATTTTAGAGTGCCTTAAGCACTCACCAGGTGTGCTCACAGCTATGATTTTTGCATTACACCACCCAAAGTTAAAGCATTTCACTGCATCCAGAGAAGGGCGATGGAGCTGGTGGAGGGTCTGGAGCACAGGTCTGAGGAGGAGCAGCTGAGGGAGCTGGGGATGTTCAGCCTGGAGAAAAGGAGGCTCAGGGGGCACCTTATCAATCCCTGCTGCAGGGAAGGAGGCTGTACCCAGGTGGGGATTGGCCTTTTCTCCTAGGAAAATGACAGGATAAGAGGACACAGACTTAAGCTGTGCCAGGGAGGTTTAGGTAGGACATTAGGACGAGTTTCTCCACAGAAAGGGTGATTAGACATTGGAATGGGCTGCACAGGGAGGTGGTGGAGTCCCATCCCTGGAGATGTTTAAGGAAAGACTGGATGTGGCACTCAGTGCCATGGTTTAATTGACATGGTGCTGTTTGGTCATAGGTTGGACTCAAATTGCAAAGGTGTTTTCCAACCTAATGGATTCCATGATCCCATGAAATTATCACCAATTTTAATGTGCTCACATCTGTGATTTCTGCCTCATGCCACCCAGATGAATGAAGGCACAAAGCTAGAGCATTTCACCTTTCCTGGGCCTGCGTGTGACCATGCACTGTCACTGAGGAGAACATGGAATCATGGAATCTTTCAGGTTCTTAAAGACCTCTGAGACCAGTGAGTCAAACCATTAACCCAGCACTGCCAAGCCCAGCACTAGACCCTGTGGCAAACTACTAAACTATCACGAAGCACCACAGCTACACATTTATTGAGCACTTCCAGGGATGGTGACTCAGGCAGTGGCCTCTCGGCACTTCAGGGCACAGCAGTGCCCTCAGCCCCAGCGCGGTGTAACCTCCATTTTCAGCCTGCCTTGTGTGGGATTTGGGAGCGGTGGTGCCTGTCTTGTTCTGAGGGATGGTTGCACAAAGACAGTATGACAAAAGAGCCCTACATTTAAGGGCTGTGTTGTGTCGGAACAGCAGGCGGGCTGCGGCCCCTTACGCGGAGCTTTGCCTAAAACATCCCCTCACGCTTCATCCCCGAGCGCTGCGGCCCCTTTAAGGAGTCACATGGCTTTTGGGCGGCGCTGTAGTCCCTTGACCGGGGTGGCAACGCTGGCCGGCGCGGCTAACGGCGGACCGGAGGACTACAACTCCCAGCAGCAATCGCGGGGACGGATGAGCTCATCGCCGCGCCCAGGCGGGCGTCGCGATGCACGCTGGGAACTGTAGTCCAATGCCAGTACCGGTGGTAGGTTACGGCGAGGTACAGAACTACGCCTCCCAGCGTGCCGAGTGCCGCCGGTTCCCGTCAGCGCCGAGGGGGAGCCCCCCAACGTAAAGGGGGATCACTTTCCCCTTGTGTCCGCCATATTGGACGGTAACTCTGCCCAGCGGCGCCGGGGCCGAGCGAGTCCCCGTGGCCGTGACAGCCCCGCTTCGCCCGCGCCGCCCGGGGAGCTCCGGCCCCGCCCGGCCTCGCCAGCCCCGGGCGCTTGGCGCGACTCCGCGCCCCTTCCCCCCACCTCCTCCTCCTCCCCGGCGCTCCCTCCTCCCGTGCCCGGGTGTCAGCACCATGAGTCCGGCCGACGCCAAGCGCGGAGCGAAGCGCCGGAAGAACAAGCGGGGCGGCGGCCTCGGCAGCACCGGCGGGCCGGGACCCAGCGGCGGCACCGGCGGGCTGGGCAAGGCCGGGGGTGCGGCGGCAGCGGCCCCCGCCCCGCCGGGCGCGGTGGGCGCCCTGCTGACAGCTCCGGGCGGCGGCAGCGGAGCCCCGGGCGGCGCCGGGGCCGCGGCGGGACACGGCGAGGTGAGCGGGGCCGGGGCGGGCGCGGTGACATCGCACACCCGCGCTGGCAGCCGGGGCTGCGCCGCGACATCCCCCCGGGCCGCTCGGACCCCGGTGGGGTCTCGGGGCTGGGCCCAGGGCTGCGGGGAGGGGGCGGTGGGGCTGGGGCTGGGCAGCGGCCGCAGCTCCCCACCCTTTGTGGGGGAAGGGCCGCGCCGGCTGCGCGGGGCCGCCGCGTCCTGGGGTTTGTCCTGAAATCAGCTTCGGCCTCCCCAGCCGCGGGGTCTCACCTTAATGGAGGAGATGGAAGAAATAGGCGGGCGGGCCTTGAGAAAGCAAAAAGACACCTCCATTACGCCCTTTTTGCAGTAGCCAACTTCGTTATTAAGCATAGGAGGTTCATTGTAGCTTGCCCTGTGGTTGGCACTCTGGTGCCTTGGAATAATTCAGATCTGTTACATTATTTCATATTATGGTGACATTTATTCGAGCAGATTGTGTAGTTTAACTGATTTTTTTCCCAAGGAAAAATACTCAAGGATCAAGCCCTTAAAAAGGCGTCCTATTGGTTCAAGTAGCAAAAGAGCAAATAAGTTCATGTTCCTTTCTCTTGTGAAGGTTACCTCAAGTTTTTTTGTTATCAACGCAGAGCTTGTGTTCAGGTATCATATTTACAGCAGCATTTCCTGCTGACAGCATCTTCAGACTTCCATGTGCATGTCATACCACCTGCTCTGTTTCCTCTTGCTCTCATAAACTTGTTGAGCACATGAAGGGGAAATGAAAGAATTGGCTTTTGTGATGTAGCATGTCTGAAATGCCATGATACAAAAAATGGGTTTATTTTGTTCTCCATGTAGTTTTGTGCCCATCTATTTTGCTGGGTCAACAATCAATCTGGTGATTGTAGGTTGACTTTTTTCCCCCTCTGTTTAAAGCTTGGGTTCATACACTTTCATACTTGGCTACTGTACTTTAGATTAACTGTTTCTGTATGTCTGTCCTAATCTGACACTTAACTTCATGCATAATTTCCTTTTGTGACAGTAGCCTATATGTGACTTAGATACCCAGAAGAATGATGTGCTTAATGGCAAGAGGTGTGCGTGTGAAGGTTTTTATTTGCAGCTTTGCAAGTCATCACTCAACACTATTCTAACTAAACCTGTACCAGTGTCTTGTTTTGTTTTGTGTCTTAGATCACAAGCCTTTACAGGCACAGGTTCCTAGATATTGAAAGACATCATCATGCCAAGGGAAATAAAAGCAGCAGCAAAATGATGCTTAGAATGGGACATTGATGTGGCTCCATTACCCCCAATATTTTGATGTTTGTGGCTTGTGGTTATGTGCAGTCTAGAACTTTGGTTCTCATCAGACTGTATGGGATCTTTCTGAAATTTATCTTAAAAGCCAAAATCATTGCTAGTCTACCCACTTTGTGTTCCTTATTTCTTTCAGACTAGGCAGTTCCAAATAAAATCTCTCTGAAAGTATGTCATGTCATGTCTTGAAAATTAAGTACTGTGTTTCAGCACTATATTTTTGGGAGAATACATCTGTCTATTACACTTAGATGTTATTCATACTTTTATAAGTGTACACAACATGTGATTTAATACCTTTGTGACTTTGTCTTAACTGGTCTTTTTTTGCCTCTACTCTTAGATGTGTATGTGAATTGTCAGATATTTCTATTTCCATTTGTAGTGTGATATGAGTGATTCTGAAGACTGATGGGCAAGTGGGGAGTTAAGTCAGTTAAACAAACAGATGAGTTAGTTAAACTAGAATACACCTGCAGCACAGATGTTGATCAATCAAACAGTAAGCATGTTAGAATGAGGTTTTGAGGATAGGTAAATCCCTGTGCTCAGTTTCTTGGAAGGTAAATGCTTATACCCCATAATGCTGCTTTAAAGTTGGGGTTGCTTGCTCCATAGTGGTTTCAGTGACCTCTTTCTCAATGCTTTCAATAGCTTTCCAATGGTTGTGACATGAAAATGCCAGTACTTAAACATTTGCTGATAATCTTCTTGCAAAGGTGAAATCTTAAAGTGTCATTGCATGACTCTTGCTGATGTGAGAATAGGATCACCTTAATGGTGTGTAAAAATTTGGTAGTTTAAGTACATGGTCAAAACAAGACTTGGTTTTTTGAGTGAAAGACTAGCAGATGTTTTTTCTGGATGAAGTTGAGAAGAAAAACTGTATTTTACAGGACAGATCACTTCTAAATTAGGTGCAATGTTTGTTTTGGCTGGATGGAGAGTAAGCAACACACTAATGGCTGTAAAGTAGTAACCAGGCTTGCTTTACTTTCATCTTAACCAGAATAATGTGAAGTTCCCTTTGGTGGATAAGAAATCATCAACCAGTTCTCTGCTGAACTAACTTAAATATTTAATCTTTGAAAAGATGTAAAATACAACCACCAGCCCCCCACAAATTTAGTGTTTGCTGCACTGTGTAGTGTGTTCTACTTGTTCTCATGCTCTCATTGCTCTCATGCAGTTTCCAGCTTTTGTCACTTACATGGTTTTAGGGCATCCATTCTGGGTGGGGTGGGCACATCCTTCTATTAGTGCTCTGTTAGGTGATTCTTCCAAATCTTGTCTAAAAGACAGAATGAAACAGGATGTTAAATGAATATCCTGTGTCTGGTCCACATTCTTGTGTGTCAATAATTGTTCAGGATAATGTATACTTTGAACCTCCTTTATAAAACAGGTTGACTGTAGTTTAAAAATGAATGTATTTATGGTTCAGACTAAAAGCTCATGTGCCAGTATTGAAATTCCAGCTAACCCTGTTAGAGCTAACAAATACATTTGAATTGATGTTTTTATACAGCTTATCTGGAGGGTTTTTGGAGACTGTAGGCTAAATTCTGCATTAGAGTGCATGCTGAGTCTTGTTCTGGGGTTCAAGTGGGCAACTGCTAACGGGATCTTCCTGGAAGGAATGTTATTCCATGCACATGCCTTGTAGCATCTGAATTCATCCTCTGAAGCACTGTCAGATGCTTTGGAGTGCTAGTGAAGTTAAGGGTGCATTGGCAGTGTATCAGTGCAAGAGAGTCTCAGTTTTGAAAACCTGTAACTGTGTCAACTTTAACTGGAACTGGAAACCAAGACATTTAGTTGTCCAGTGCTGCTGCGGGACTTCTCTAGGTTTTTCTTCTTTTTAATATGTGTATTTATAGAACTAGATCTTGCTTTCTGTTCTGTTTTGGTTTTGTTTTAATTCAGTAATGCATTGCATCAGGCTTTCTTCATTTGATCCTATAAATTTTTGACGGACAGTTGGGTTATTGTTGTTGTGAGAGGCATTTGATTATCTCTAGCAACCACTGCATAATTCATACATATACTATAGCAAAATTGGCTATTCATTAGTATGTTCAGGTATTTTGGAGGGAAGAGTGGTGTGTCAGTAGCTGATCAACTACAGAAATACTTTTTGTTACAGTTCTGACCAATCTTGTGTTATTAAGGGGAATAATTTAGTAGCCATTTTATAATTCTCTCACTTGCATTTTTCAAAGTATTTTATGTCAAATGTAGTAATGTATTGAATCTTCTTACACTGGAGAGCTCTTTGAGAATTTCATAAAATACTTCAGCAGACTATTTTTTTATTATGGGGTACTGCTTTTTAAATAGAGATTCTATACATAGCAGAATGTACATTGCCAATTTCTTCATCAGCTTTGTAGCTCGTTGTGTTTTAGTGATATGTATGTTTGATTTGTGATTTCAGATTTTCCCTGTTCTCTCTTCCCCTTCCATGATTCAAACACTCAGAAGAGGAGCTTTGTCAGGAGCTCAGAAGTTCAGCAAATAGCTTTTGTCCTTTTATGTAGGGCCTCCTCCTCTCCAAAAGCAAACTTCTTTTGGCCAATTTTTGTCAAGGCTCAGGTAAACTAGATAAACTCCAATTAATAAAACAGTATTCTAACTCTGCTCCTCAGGCTGAGGCAGCCAGTACTTACAAACACTGACTTGAAGAAAAACAAGCACCTTTGTGACAGTCAGGTAGTAAATTTCTTCCTCTGATTAAAGGTACTTCACTTTTTTTTTTTTTTTTTGGTAATAGACATGCAGTGCCTGCCCTGAAGAGCTTATGCTCTGCTTTTTGTAATAAAAGGAGACAGAATGGGATAAAACTATTAGGATTTGCTTTAGATGGTATGGTTGAGTTAACTTGCTAATTTAGAAGCAGAATCTAAACAGAACATTTCAAACTTTAAAACAAGCTTAGTGGTTGCATAACATTGACATTATTAGCTCTTTCATAGCTTCTTCCCATGCTCAGTTAAGGCATTTTTCAGCTAATAGACCTGAGACCAGAGGCACAGAACCAGTGATTGGGTCAGTTCTCGTAATGCTGCTCCTGGGAAGAGAGTGCCTGTGTGTACTCGTGACCTTGATGTATATCCAATCCTTGAGCAGTCCATTTCTCCCCCACCTCCTGCACCTGCAAAATCATGGTCACCTGATAATGACAATAATTGGTTGTGAATTGTTAAATGAAACAACCAAAATATCAAAAGCATGTCTGGAAATAATGGCATCTGGTTCAGCAGTGTCTAATCCATATCAGCCAAGGATCCTCCTTTGCCTTTGTTAGGAGACATTTAATTCCAGGTGTGAAGGCAGAGGATTTTTTTTCTCCTTGCTGTATTGGTTACAAAATGTGAGAGATTGAGAGAGAGAATTTTTTACTTTAAAAAACATAGCGACTCCCTTCCTCTCCTCCCTTTTGTTTCCTGACTGTGGAGGCAAAACCTTGGTGATTTAATTTGGAACTAGATTAGTTTGAAAAGTTAGTTCTGAAGTAGGTCTATATTGATGGGAATATCCAGGGTTCTTATCCTGCAAGTTTTTTGACCCCAAACAGTACATAAAGCTTTATGTAAGTATTTAATACTACATTATTTTCTTGGTTTTGGCATTTTTCCTGCTGTAGTGGTATCTCATCTTGGGGGGAGTCCTTGGATACTTTCTCCTTTACAACAGGAGATCCAGTCAGCTTCTCTTCTGCCTGCCAAGGAGAGCTGAGAGGATGTGGAAATTCAGTTTGGTGGTGCTTGGTGCCTATGAGAGTAATGTTCAGACCTTGATATGTGTGTTTAGCAAGGGTGGTCCTGAACAAATACAGACCTGCTGAGGGCATATTGTGGAGATGTGACTGGGAGAAATAACTGGGAAATGAACTTGCTTTGCTTAGGATGTACAGGACTTCATGGGTGTGCTGGGCAGTGTTCTGGGTTTGTATGGATCTGAGGAATCAAAGAGGGTTTAATATTTACTGGGGCTCCTTCACTGATGGGAAAGGAGGTCATATATCCCCTTTTATTAGGGTAATGGAAACAGTCCCTACATTTTCCTTTCTTGTGGTGTTTTTTTTTAAATTTAATAGTGACTAAGGTAGCTGTGGACTGGTCTGTTTTGAGAAAGAATATTCCATATGTGGAATTTTACCTAGGATAATGAAACATAATCAAATATTTTAGTTAAATGTCTCACAGAATAATGCAGTTCAGTTCCTTCTTTGCTGCAAATGAAGAGTTCAACAGGGAAATGACATTTGTGATGTTACTCTTAATGGTAATACAGGAACTGCCTAAATTGAGGCTTTTCTGAGAATGCAGTAGAATAAATATGCCTTTTTTTGACACAACAATTACTTAATTTTGTGTTGTAAAAATTCAAGGCAGCCTATGACATTACTGACCTTCACCTCCCCCCTGTGAGGAAACACACCAGAAATACTAAAAAGATACATCTGAGCAGCATAACCATTTACATGAGGTAAATATTTTTTCCTAAATATTCTTCTGTTATTTACTTTTTTTAATAGAGGATGTACAGCTGCTTTAGTGATGCAGAAGTTAGTCCAGGCACTGTTTTGCAAAGTGGATTTTAGGGGGAATATTAATGGGGTTGCCTGTGAGCCTCTTGTGAAGTTGTTCTGTTGTTCATGTTGGACTGGTGAGAAACTTCCTTGGGGTGGCAACTTTAACCATGTTCTTAAATAATCAACTCCCCTTCTTTTGCAAAAGGCACAAAGGTAGTTCTCTCCATCTCAGAATTCCTAGCAATGATAGAACCTGCTCAGGCATCTGAGAGGCAGCTTCCTGTTCTGCATCACTCTGTAGAGGGGCTGTCTCTCTCCACGTTTTATTGAAGGGAGCCTGGAGACATTTTGGTACAAGCTGAGTGCTGAAGTCAGCTAAGGTGAAAAACCTCTGTAGGAGGCCATGCTTAGCCTCTACCTGCCTATTCAGTTATGGTTTCTTCCTCTTAAAAAACCAAAAAAAGTTGGAGCTCAAATAGGTTATGATACAAGCCCCCTTAGGTCATATCTTAAATCTTAAAGAGTAACTTTGCTCATTATAAGGAGGAAATGAAAGATTTACTTCATTGTACATTTTTCAGAAAATCTCTGTGTGCTTCCATGAAATATTTCTATACACAGTCTCTCCTCAGGCCTAGAGGAACAAGCCACAATGGGCTCTAGGTGCCTCTGTATTGTTACTTAGTGCTGAAGGTCACAAAGTCCTCATGCACAGTAGTCCTTTACATTAGTCCTCCCTTTCACACATTAATCTGTTCAACTGGCTTGTAGTAGTTTTGACAGGTGTTTACTTGCAAAGGATGTTCAAAAATGTGAGACAACAATCACCCAGGTAAATAATTAAGTTTTTACAAGGTCACAAATGTAATTATTTTGAAGTCCAGAGCTGTGGACTGCCTGGATCTTGAGCAAACTTGTCACTTATGGCATCTGGACTTCAGGGCTTCTCTTATGGACTCATGTCCTCCTCCTCTTAGAATGTGCCTGTGGGAGGTAAATTGTTTGTGGTCCAGGAGGAGCCACAATGGGCAGTGAGGACTAATTTCTGGGAGGATTCCTGGGTGACAGTTGCTTGTAGGAAAAAGCTGCTGGCTTTTTTTTTTCCCCCCTTTAACTGCTTTGGCAGCAGTTCAGTGGTCTGTGTTGAGCTGCAGACAGATGGAGGATGTGATCAGCTGTTGGGGCAGTGTTTGCTGCTCTAAATAGCTGTTTCTTCTCTTCTCCAGGGAAAGGTAGCAGGCTGAATAGAAGTGTCTGGCTGACAGCACAGAACACATCACTGTTCTAGATGTAAATTTTCAGATGCCCATCTTTATTCTTCTAGATATTAATTATGCCTACAATATCAAAAAGTGATTGTTTAGTCAAGGCTTGCATTGCAATGTCAGTGTTGCTCACTTTGATTCCTAAGTCAGTTGGTGCTCTTTTTGGAAATAGTATCTTCTCTGCTTAAAACAAGACCAAACTGTGTAGAGAACTGGGCAGTGTTTGGTTTATGTCACAAACCTGTACATGTGCTGTAGACATGAGCTGTTGACATATGCATGCATCACTGGACTATAAAACTCTAGTGATTGATATCTGTTATTAAATAATGATAAGTTAGCTCTAGTAGTTGTCATTTAAAAATGTCAAGGGCTCTGACATGGCTCCATGGAACCATAACTATTTGTAATTTTATGAATTAGGAATAAAGACACTGGCAACTGAAGCCCACTCCAAGGGTTTTGCTACTTAGACTTGGGTGGACAACAGTGA
Source organism: Agelaius tricolor (assembly GCF_023055355.1). Taxonomy (NCBI): domain Eukaryota; kingdom Metazoa; phylum Chordata; class Aves; order Passeriformes; family Icteridae; genus Agelaius; species Agelaius tricolor. Next base: position 6,803,368 of record NW_027269284.1, read on the forward strand.
ATTAATTGAGGCATGTTTTTGTATCATTATCTTTTTACTTCCTCCTTTAGGTTTCACCTCCTTTAGGAAATTTGCAGGCTTAGCAGAAGTAACCTCTAAAGTCAGTCCTCAGAAAGGGTACTGGAAAGTAAGGAGTGAGTAGTAGGCATGTTTCTCTACAGTGTCAGGAGCTGAAGGAGGTTTTACAGTGCTGGGAATCTCAGTTATAACACTCATAAAGCTGTTGAGAAGGGGGAAATGAGTCTGGCATGTTGTGTTAGGACCATCTATCTCCCGAGCCAGCTTTTATAAAACATGGTTATCTAAGCTAATATATGATCTGGATTTAGGGTAGTCAGCTGCCTCTCAGGTGGGCTTGGCACAGCTGTGTGCTGGCAGGGCTGGCTGCTGCCAGAGCTAGTGCAGGATAACTCAGTGTTAGTGTTGAGCTCTGCCCACCAGCCATCATTTAGGAGCTCTAAACATGGATATTTGCCAGCTAGACTGATATCTGAACAAGATCCTAAAGCAGCACCTTTTTTGTAGAAAAACACTGCTTTCTTGGGGACTGGTCTCTTTTGCTCTGCTTTTATTCTCCTTGTATGTCAGAAGAAACAGGTGGCAGATACAGGGTTGGTAAGTTAACAGAAGTCTGTGGGTAGTGAATGAGGGTGGGGTCTTTAGAGGGATAGAATAAGACTAAAATGTGAGTTTTTTTCCTCTTGGATGAAGTAGGAGATGTGTCAATGTGAATGAGGGGAGAAAACTGTAAAAGAGCAAGCATTGTTGATGGTACATGAAATATGCTCGGCCTTTTGAAATGGACAGTTGAGTTCAAGAAAGAAAGACAGACTGTTGAATGCACTAGCAGAAAAACATGGCATGATGTTGACTTGTGTTTTGAATTTGACTGAGAAGTTTTGCTTGTGTGCCTCAGGTTTTGAATGTCTGTCATGATACCAGGATTGTAAAGTGAGGGAAGGAAAAGAAGGCTGTCAGTTGAATCTTTTTCCTGAAAGCAATTTGTTAATTAATGCGAGCCATGACTCTAAAGTTTGTGTGTTAGGGGCTATCTCATCATGTGTAGCATTGAAATATGTTGGAAACATATTAAATGCAGTGTACATGTAGTGTTGTAAAGTGCTGTAAGGCTCTACCTTGACTCCTCTTCTGCTTTCAGCTTTGTGCTGTCAAACTGCATCAATGATGGCTCCTTGGAAGCAAACGATGTGGCTTCAGGCAGGGGTGCCAGACTTGAATACACTCTGCCGCCCACTTCTCTCTTTGAGGCTTTTTTCAAAGAGAGAGACCTAGTACAAACAGCTGTGTGTTGATGTGGTTGAAGTCAGTGCAGTAACTGTGGGCCCTGCAAACTTTATGATTTCTTCTGTATTTTGGGGCTAAAATAATGAAGGTTTTAAAGTAGGAATTTCTTTTAATGCCAATGCTTGTTTTCTGGTTTTTGGTGGTGGGGTGTTATTGAGTTTGTTTGTTTGTTTCTTTCTTTCCCTCTGTGCAGAAATAGAAACTTAAGCTCTCAGAGCAGAAGTCTTCCTAAGCTGAGGAGGTGATGATGCCATTGAATTTTACAGAGAATTGCTGCAGTTGGATGGGACCACTGGTGGGGTCATCTGGTCCCACCTGCCTGCTTGAGTAGGTCTTCCTAGAGCACCTTGCACAGGTGGTTTCCAGACAGTTCTTGACTATCTCCAGTGAGGAAGAATCCACAGCATCTCTGGGCAGCCTGTTCCAGGGCTCAGTCACCTGCATAGTGAGGAAGTTCTTTTCAGGTGGAACTTCCTGTGCATCAGTTCCCAGCTCTTTTCAGGTGGAACTTCCTGTGCATCAGTTCCCAGCTCTTGCCTCTTGTGCTATTTCCTGGCACCACTGAGTAGAACTTACCTCCATGTGCTTGACACCCTCCTCTCAGATGCTTATAGACATTGATAAGATATATTCTTTGTCTTCTTTTCTTGTTGAAGCTGAGCAGGTAGTTCAGATATTTCTACTATTAGGTGCTTTTTTTTTTCCCCCACTGAGATTGGTAGTTTAATTTTAAAATGCCTTGAGAAAAACATGTTGTAATAGGCAGACTTTTGTTAGTTTATAAATCTTAAAGGAAGTTAAGGAAATCTCTTTCAAGTTCTGTAATTATATTAAACTCAACAGTTGACAGTTTCAAATGTGTTATAGGAATATTTCACTGAGATAGATATGATACTCTGAATTTGGGTAACATTAATGATGCAAGCCCAGAGACACTTCCATGGGCAGATGCATGTGTGATAATGTGTGTGTGCATGAGCCTTTTTGGAACATGGTGTTTTTGAATATGGGTTAAAGAGGTTGCTATATAAGTGTAGGAATGAAGTAAATAATTTGTATGTGTGCATGGCAATTATTTTTGAGTAGGAGAATATGCATATATGTGGGCTGCCAATGGACAAGGTACCTGAGTAAATATTTAAAGGTTCTTTGTGTCTCATCCTGAAACCAGTCACAGGAAACAGAAGAGTTCACCTTAAAAAGCAGTTCTGAGCCACAGTATGGTTCTGCCAGCCTTTAGTGTTTAATTGGTGTGGAGTTAATGACCAAAAGATTTCTTAATTGCCATAATGCTTCCAGGCTGCTTATCTTCAATAAGCTGCTGCCACAACAGATGGTGGTTTAGCTGAGGTTCACTAGAAGTTTTTCACAATTTTGTTTTAGTGGCCTTAACTTATCTATGTGGCTGTAGCTAATGTGTAGCTGAAACCCAGATCTTTACTGGAATAGGCTTCAAATGAATTAAGGTTTTAGTTTGTCATCCAGCAAGAGATAGAACTCTCCTTTACTGTCAAAGAAACTTTACTGTTTTATCTGTGTGATCATCTTTATTTCATCTTCACATTTTTTTCTGGCTACTCCCAAGATTTGGCTCCACTATACTGTCATTCTGCACTTCTTTTCAGGGAGTCTGCAGGGAATTGTGCTGGTGTCTGCTGTGATTTGAGACAGCTTGCAGCACAGCCTGAAGCTGACTAGGATCGGGATTTTTAGCATCATAATAGTCTGAGCCACAAGAATGAAAGTGGACTAAGTTAAAGTTCTATAATTTTAGATATAAAAAAAGCTGTCAGAAAGATTCTTATGTTTTCAAAGTAAAAAAAATACAATTATTTTTCTCTCTGGAAAACAGGCTGCCATACTTCTATAGTATACACTAGTTAGAGATTTGAAACCTTATGTAGGAGGGTATGGAACTTTGTACTAAGAAACATTGCATAGTAACTAAGTTAAAGATTAATTATTATTTAATGTTTTCAGAAGTGCTGTCATTGGTTACCTAGCTTACTGCTTTTCAGAATTATGTACAAATTACGACAATCACACACTGAATATTATTTGGGCTGCTTGTTGTATGTTTTTTGTAAATTTGATGGCTGCATCTTAAAAAATGGAGAGGAACATTCTTCTGTCAATATTTAAAGTAATTCTGAGCCTCTGTTTGCATTTTTATTCAGATGAAAAAATCTAGTGATTGTGTAAGGTTTAGGGGATTGTTCTGATCCCTAGAAATTTGTTAAAACCTTGCTAGAAATGGCCTGTGGTAATTTATTCTTTAAGCAGAATGTTCAGACAGAAGTCTGAATGTATGCTTGCCTTTGTGGCTTTTAAGTAAGGTCACATTTCTTTTAAGTAAGAAATGAGGCTTTGTCTAAATGGGAAGCCAGTTTTGAAACAAGCTCTGAAGTCAGTGGATTGCACTTGATGGTGTTACCTGTTGGTGAGATTGGCTCATCCTCTCAGTCAGTAAGGTGTTACTAATGATTTGACAGCTAAGCTGCAAAAGTCCATGGTAGGCTGTGTCTCCTCAGCTGAAGTCTAGAAGATCCTAACTGGTGTTAAACCTCCTTTGCACTGAAAACACTAAAAAAAAGAAAAAAATCAAAGAAATTTACTCCTAACCCTGTTTATATTTGTGATAATCCTGAGAAAAATCAACATCCAGATCATGAGCTTTATCCATGAAGGTTTAACTTGGAGAAATAGCATATAAATAGTGTACAATGTTACAAAATGGAGGATACAGAATCACACTGTCAATTCAGTTGGGAAGAGCCTCTGAGATCATGGAGTCCAGCCTTGACTGATCACCACCATGTCAGCTAAACCATAGCACTAAGTGCCGTGTCCAGTCATTTCTGGAGTGCCTTCAGGGATGTGACTCTACCACTTCCATGGGCAGTCCATTCCAATGTTTAACAACTGTATTCACAAAGAAATTCCTTCTTACGTCCAACCTAAACCTCCCCTGGCACAGCTTGAGGCCATTTCCTGTTGCTGGTTGCCTGGGAGAAGAGACTGAGCCCCAGCTGGCAATAGCTTCCTGTCAGGGAGTTGTAGAAAGCAGTAACATCACCCCTGAGCCTCCTTTTCTCCAGGCTAAACACCCCCAGCACCCTCAGCCACTCTTCATGGGAGTTGTCCTCCAGACCCTTCACCAGCTCTCTGTCCCTCCTCTGGACCTCAATGACTGAGAACTGAACACCAGGACTCAGTGCTGAGGGTGGCGGTCACTGCCCTGGTCCTGCTGGCCACACCACTGCTGATTTAATTTTAATTTGATTTCATTAATAATAATTAACCCAGGTGGCCACCTTGGCCACCTGGGCACACCTGGGCACACCTGGCTCACGTTCAGCCACTCTCACCCAGCACCCCCAGGTCCTTTTCCACGGGGCCCTTTCCAGGCCCTCTGCCCCAGCCTGTGGCACTGCAGGGGTTGTTGTGACCCAGGGGCAGGACCCAGCACTTGGCCTTGTTGGACCTCAGACCCTTGGGCCCACTGATCCAGCCTGTCCAGATCCCTCTGCTGAGTCTTCCTACCTTCCAGCAGATCAACACTCCCACTCCAGCCCTCATTATGTGAGATATTGTCCTAATAATACAAAATAATTCCCAAATAATTGTATTTTTACATTTTAATTTTTTCCCAAGTTAGGGAATTTGTCTGATGGAAAAAAAATTTCTGTGGTTTCTTTGTTCTCATGTATTTCCTTCTTTTTTATAACAGGAAATTAGTCTTCACCGTTTTAATTTGCTTGCATTGTCTTGTCTCTGACACTTCTGCCACAAATATATTCTTTGTATCGTGTGCTTGAGTAGTTTAACTTTTCAAAGTTACAGGCAAAGTTTTTTTGGTGTTGGTATTAACTCATGATCAGCAAAAATTAGTTGATGCAATGGACTGCCTTTATTGATGCTTTTAAGACTTTATTTATGACTAGAAATTGTCCTTGTCTTAATTTTTTCACCAAAATGGCTATTGTGTAGGGTGGTGTTTGTGACATGAGAGAGTTTGCATAGCTATAGCAGTAATCTGTTAATGAATGTTACTACATGATCAGAACGGTGTTAGGTCTGATGATTATTTCTTTTGTAGGTGTTTCTGCTTAGTGGACTTTACTGGAGTTTAGTGGAGCACAAATCCCTGCTTTTAAAGCATGAGAGGTTCACTGCAAGATGTGTTTCTGGCACCTGTTGTGCCTGCCCTTCCAATATGCTATTTGGATTCTTTTGCTCTTAAGCAAAATTTATTGAGCAGGAAGGATCTTGGTAGCTCCTCTTATGGAAACCAGTCCTTGTGGTCAGACATCCTGAGCTAGCTGGAAATTACACTGGTTAGGCTTCCAGCTCCACTGTACTGCCATGAATAGGGGTGGGAGAGGCAGAAAGGATGTCTGTGTCCCACTGCTGCTGTGGGGATTTATCCTTCTAATTAGACTGTCTTATTTTTCATGTTCCTAATCACCCTTTCATTTGGGCACTTGTGAGAGAGAGCACATGTAACTGTGAGTAGGTACTGGGTGGGTAGGTAGTCTGAGCACCACTGGGTGTCAGGAGCTGTGTAGCTTCCAGGGGAGTTGAGCTTTTTGGCCCTGTTTTGTCCCCTCTGTGAATCATATCAGGTAGACTCCAGTAATTCTTGAGCTTTTAATCTTCTTTTAAAATATTAAAGCACATTAGTATTTGTAATTATATATCTTGATACATATTAAAAGGTAGATGATTTGTCTGAGGAATACAATTGATTTTCTTTAAGATCATTTTATGTTATGGGTTTGGTTTTTTGTTTTGTTTTTGTTTGTTTGTTTGGGTTTTTTTTTTGTCATTGTTGTTTTGGGGTTTTTAATTGCACTCTAGGAAGTAGACAAAAATCCAAGCAGCCATCTTTGTAAAACCAGCTCCTTAAATCTGACACCAAAGTTGATTATGATATTCCAGAATTTCCTATCAGTGCTCTAGAGTCTTAACTTCAAGGTTTTTTCCATGCTTATTTTTATCTCTGTCATCTGTCTTCTGCCCAGTGGAGACAGTTCTGAGTCTACTTTTGTTACTTGTTTGTTTAACTTGCTCTTAAAATGACCTATTTGATAGAGACTCCACAACCTCACCAAGCAGCCTATTTTGACTCTTAACTACTTTGCTGCTAATTTTCTATTGCATAGAATTCTCCCTTGCTGCAATTCAAACATTTTGTTGCTTATTCTGTTTGCCGTGGATAGAGAGAACTGATTCTTCTCTCTCCTCGGTGTTTTAATGAGTAAGGTTGGTGTCCCCAGTTCTCTCAGCCTTTCCTGGCAGGAAATAATAATAATAATATTAATAATAATATTGTCTGTGTCTGGTGGTAATTCTGTTGTGGCTTTTCTCCAGCTGTTCCTGTCTGGCTCCAAGACCTGTGCTCAGAGTGAGTTGCAGTTGTCCCTCTGAGACTCTGAGGAGCAGTATTAGGTGAAAGGATTATGTCCTGTGTCACATAAGCTATGCATCCCAAGGTAGCATTCATTCTTTCCATCAGCCTGACCTTGTTGACTCCTCTTTTGCATGTGGTCACTTAGAACTATTTGGAAATTCATGGTAATTGTCAAGATCCTGCTATTTAATTTGGTCATGAGAAAGTTTCAGTACTTAAGGCTGTCAAAGACATTAATCAAGTAAATCATGACATTTGTTCTTCCTCCCCTGTGTAAATCTTTCATTGAAGGAAATTTTACTGGTTTGACATAACCAAGGTGGCTGTTCCTTCTCTCCATATCATCTAAGTGCTTAAAAAGATTGTTTGGGTATATTTAACTTGTCTGGGAACTGAAGACATTCTATTCCTCAGGTGTTTCTACCTTCACTATCCTTTTTTTCTCCTTCAGTTTTTGGTGTGTTGTTTTTGTTTGTTTGGGTTGTTTTGTTTGGTTGGTTTTTTTTGCTTTGTTTTGTTTGTTTGCTTTGGTGAAGGGTTGGGTTTTCTTTGAGGAATGAGGTTGTTTCTTTGTTTTAAAGAAAGGGTTTAAATAGTTCACCTTTTTCTAAGCTAATTATCTAAGACATCTTCCATGAGTTTTCAAATATTGGATTATTGATTTTAAGGTGGCTCAAAGGATTTCCTGAGGAAGTTTCTTGAATGTTATCAGATCTAACCTACTTGGAAAAAATATAAGTACGGCTCGTTCCAATAGTCAGTTGATTCTGGGTGGATATTTTTACTCATTTACTTGTGCTAATTGTGCTGGTCACCTGCTTGTAGTTGATCTCTTCAAGGACTGTTCTTCATCAATCTGTTTTCTCTCTTCATTCAGTAATGGAGAAATTCTAGTAGTAGTAGTATACTGATAGAATGATTTCTTAGTAGCCTCAAGCTGTTTAGTAAGAATTCTTTCATTTTGTGCCTTTAGCCTTTCATTTTTGTCCCTCTTATTCTCTTGCCATTGTTATGCTTGTTACTCCCTTCATGTGTGCTTTTTCTGAGTCATTATTCTCTTGCTATGTTTTCTATTCTCTTGCTATACTTGGTTTTCTTAAATTTGTTTGTTTCTATTGTCATTTGAGAATTAACTCTTCCTTCCCATAGATTTGTCATCTGCGAGCTCTGAGTGATGTGAAATCTGTCTCTTGCTATTCTTCCTTCCTTTCCCTCTTCAGTAACCATTAAATTGATGGTTCACTTCCAGTGAAACTCTTATTGTTTACTGTCAAATACTTTTTTCTTGCTCCTACAGTTAAAGGAAGTGTCTTGAGTTGCTTTCTATGTTTCAAAAATGAACGTTCCTTGAGCCATTCCCAGTAGATGCCTAGATTCTTATTATCTCCTTGTAACAAAAAGTATTACGGGTTTTTCTTTCCCCTTTCAAAAAGGATTTTTGTCTGTTAGCCTTTTTTGATGGTCTGTGCTAAGTTTGCAGCTTGTTAGCACTCATGTGCTTTCCTCTTTTTATTATTTGCAGACTTGCAGGATACCTCTCTGCATTTGTGATGCTTGTATCCTTTGGGTGTAGGGCATAACACTCCTCAGCCTTTGGTTTGGGGTTTTGTTTGCATGTTTAGGTGTTTGTTGTGTTTTTTGGTGAACTGACTGGATCCTTTTTCTGTTAGTATTCCAGTGGGAAAGGGACTCTTATGGATTAGATCATTGTGTTATTCCCATTCAGAGAATTCTAACTCCTTTTCTTATGCTTTATACATTACTATGCATATGTCTAAGACTGATGGATTGGTTACTTGGATTTATGAACTTTTGTGAATAATTACTTGTACTTACTTCTTGGCTCTTACCCTGGTATATCATCTTTGAACTCTTGATGTTTTGCTCATCATCCTAGTGAAAAATACTCTTCCCTCAAGCTAACAGTCAGGAAAGGCTTTTTTTGTATGTGAGTTCCTTTTAATGTACATTGTCACCTACCAGCACACAGACCCTCATCACATGGTCAAAGAAGCCAAAGCTGTTGTTTGATAGCATTTTCAAATTTGTGGGGTTGTCTGCAAGGAGAGTTTGTTCCTGACAGTGTTGGGGTGTGGAGAGCTGGTTGGGAGCTTTCTGTTTGTCCTCAGTTGTTGTTAGTAGTATCCATGAAGGGTAGTCAGTGGTGAATGACATCTCAGCAGCTTTTATTTTCTTGGGTTTGAAAGAGGCAAAGAGCATCTGGAGCAGCATGCATCCAAGTAGGGCCAGTATACAGCTGGTTCTTTATGGTATTTTTTCTGGTACAGCTGTTTACTTGTCTTTGTCTTTTGCAGTCTCCCATTGAATTGCCTTAAAGACTTAACAGTCACAGATGTCTTAGTTCAGCTGCCTCCTGCTTCTCCTTAATGCCTCACCCCCCCCAAGAAACCCCACAATCCAAATCTCAAAACCTCTTTCTAAGAATCTGTTGTGTAGAACTATGGGCCCTGTATGTTTTCCTTGTAATCTCCCTCAGTATAGGAAATACAGGCAAATGTTCCTACAACTCCAGTCCAAGACATAAATTTGTCTCACTGTGTCATTATAACCTTTTCATCCTCAGGTCAGGGAACATTCCAGATGAAAGTTTTGGAGATGCCACTTTCTTTTTTAGTTCCTTCTATGTGTGTTGGAATCATTGTTATCTTCCTGCCATTTACACCTTTGCATTTTGGTGAGGGGTAGCTGAACAGACTCCTTGGACACTCTGATCTCTGATTCTGGAGTTGTGGCAGTAAATTTGGGCAAAAAGACTTCAAGCTTTACATGTTTCCTCATTTAATTCAGTAAAGTTCTGCTCCCTCCCATGGTGGTGCTTGAAGCAAAGCATGTGTTGGGTTTCAGCAGTATATTTCATGTGGCCATGAGAAACTCCTAAGTGATGTGATGTGATATGTGTGTGTATGGTGAGCATTGAGAGCTTGGCAGTTTGAGGATAATGAAGTACAAGGGCTAATCTTGTGTGGCTATCAGCTTAACTTGGAGTTTTATTAACTTTGTAATGATTTATTAGAAACACAGCCTTTGAATGCAGTTCTGATGTTAAGGCTAACTTGCTGCATCTTCTGTAATTTTGCTGATTGCTCTTAACTATTAAAACTAGGACTCTGCTGCTTACTGATGCTGATTTTTGCAGAATTGAAATGGCTTACAAATAGAGAATTTCTCTGGCTTGTACTGTCAGTGTCTCATCCTAGTACAGCATATGTAATTTGCCTGACATTTATTTTTTTCTATTAAGGGAAAAACATGGCTAGTTTTAGAGATTGCAGTGGTGGATCAGTTGAAAAATGGCCTCTCCCATGTCCAGAATGTGGCTTTACTTAATGCTTTAGAGATTTTTCTGTCAGGAGGATGTATGTTTAACCCTTTAACAATTGAGGTCATTTTCTTGTAGCATAATTCCTGGAGTAGGGCATCTGCAGTTGTAGCATGGAAGTTACATAGTCAGGTAGATAATTCCTAGATGTTGTCTTACACATCTTAAACTTGCCTTGGGATGAATGCTTTCTACTGTTCATCAGGCACATCTTGGGGTTGGGTTGGTTTTGTGTAATCCTATTAATTTTACATGTTTATGTTCAGTATTGAAGTTGGAACAACAGATTAAAGCTCTAACAATTCTGACTAGGAAAAGAATTTATATGCATGGTTGTTACCTGTCAGGGCTAGTTGAGAGAATTTTGGGGTGTTTTAACTATCTGCTCAGAGCACTTTGCTCATTGTACTTGGGAAAATGAATGCTTGAATCGTGTTCATTATTAGCTTTTGGTACCTTTTTTTAGCATGTGGCTGCAAAATCACTGGGAAAATGTTGAACATATTCCTAGAACAGAAAAGACAGAATCCTGGTAGGAGGTGGATTGGCTGTGTTCTGCTGTGTCATATTTAGCTACAAAGAAGGGAAGTATTGCATGTGGGATGGGGTATGTGCTTCTTAAGAATTTGTAATGTGTGTAATTAGAACAAAATTTCCTTCCCTCCCTTTTTTCACTGGAAGGCCTGGGTTCTTGTAGCTGCACATGCAAGTTTTACAGATACAAGTGTGTTTTCACTCAAGTCCAAGCTTGTCTGCACTTAAGTTAGTTCTGTTATTTTGTATACCTGCTGCCATTTCACTTTCAGCTAGGGGATAGCATTTAATGCTGTGCTGAAACCCATGAAATACAATGAATTCCTGCACATCCACCAGTGAAAGACCTGATTTCCTTCCCCTGTGATTTTGATTTCAGTTTTTCAAGTTTCCTTACCTTGCAAATTGTTCATACCTTACACAAAATACTATTCTTTTTTTTCCTTTTTATTTTATTTTAAATGCAGTTTTAAAGGATATGTAAGAGCTTTGTAAAAACTCTTGTAGACAAATTTCCCTTCCTCTCCCCTGCTGCTGAAAAAAACCACCCAGAAGACAAAGGCAGCTCTGATACTACAATTGAGTTGCAGATGTATTTGGGAGGCTGCAAAGCTTTTTCATGTGAATGGTGATAAAAATGTGAAGGGATTGGGGCAGCTGTTTTGATTCTATTTATCTATAGAAATATGTAAAATGCTTTCACTAGCTGATTCAACTTCATTTGAAATAGATTTTCACTGTCCATGTCTTCAGTTCTGCTTCATGCTGTGGCTGATAGTCTTGTCCTTCAGTTTGAGTGTATTCCAGGACACTTCACTCTGCCTCCCTGTCCTTGGTTTAATTGTTGTTTTCTGCCCATCCCCTGCACCCTTGCAGATAGAGACTCGAATTGCTTTGCTGAGCTAAACAAGGCAGGGCTCTTGCTGACAGCCCAGTTTGGCTGTCACCATGTCTGTTCCACTTAGGCATTTCTGGAGGGTGGTTGACCAAATGAAGTCTCCTCCAGAGGGCTGTGAAGCAGCACTAATACCTCCTTCCTCCTGAAAACAGTGTGCTGCATCTTGGAATCATGTTTCCTTTTCACAGTCGTAGTGATGAGCATCAGCCATTGGTATAACAAAATCCCCTTGTACTTCCCAGTCCCGAGAGAGGATTAATCTGGGAAAGCCTCTTTGGCTGCAAATACAGAACGAGACACTTGTCAGTGTCAATGCACCTTTAGGATGTGCAGTTTTTGGATTTGGAGATAGGAATTGAAAAATTCTGACAGTTGGAAGTGTAAACTATGAATAATGAATTGAATATAATGAAAGACAAAAATTACAGAATCATCAATACAAATAATTAAATATACATGTGCATGATTATACTTCTTTAAAAATAACCAATTTCTAGTAATGTATTCTTAATTTACTTGCAGTACCTCAGATCAGTGCAAAGCAAAATACAAAGAATAAAGGATATTAATTCTACTGGCTTTAATCTGAATAAATGGTCTTATTTAGCCAAGTAATCGGTTGCACAAGTATAGGCATTGTCTTGGTTTCACACAGTTTAAGAGCTGATAGCCTCATGTGTATTGTAGCTGGTTGAATTTTTTCTGTTTAAAAACATTTTCTTTAGGAAAAATGAAGACCTAAGATGAACACAAGCTAATGTTACGGTTTGCAGCTTTCTGACTGGTATTTAAATTTTACTTCAAAATGTGGGGCTTTGTGATTTTTACCATCTTCACCACTTCTTTGCTGAAGTGTCATTATTTATTACCCTAAGTAGGCTATAATATTTCTATGCTAAGTTATGTTTTAACTTACTCTCTTAAACTTTAATGTATATTTTTAAAAATTATTTTTAATGACCAAAATAATTTTATTTTACTGTGGAACTGAATTTTTCCTTTATGATGCTATGAGGAATGGCTCATCAGCTGCAGCTGCCATTTGTACAAACACAGTGGTGCTGCAGTTTGCAAAGTAAAGCTTAACAGTTGGGCAAAAGTGTAAGTTTAGGTTTCTCTTCCCCCTCCTGCTCCCCAAGGACAAAATCTTTCATTTCTTGCAGTACAATATGTATTTCTGTATGGTAGATGTTATGTATTTTTTCTAGTATATGTTTATAAATGTAAGCATGGTAGAAATTGTGATTCTAATACTTCTCAAATTTTTCTAAGATAAGACAGATGGTTTTAGGGTCAAAGGAAGATAAAATGACAAGTTGGGATTTGCAAGCGTAGGTACTTTTCATGGCATCAGGGATCTGTTGCTTTCTGCTGTAGTGATCTTCTCTGCTGGAAGCAATTAAAAAACCACCAGAGACTGCAGTAGGATTCACTATGGTGTTATTAACCCTTGCTTGGACATGTACATCTTCCTTGAGAAGGGACCTGGGCAGGGCCATGGAGAGAGCTGGGCACTTGTGTCCTCAGGGTGGGACAGCACTGCACCTACTGCTCACTGCTTTTGAAAAAGTAAAGGAGACTTCAGCTTGTTAGATTGCAAATGCAATAGGAGTATTTTTGTTCCCAGGTGACATGGATCTTCCAGCTTGTAGTAATGGAAAACCTTCAGTAACAGGTTTGCTAGTGGGTTATAGGGAATTGTGGTAATGTTGTTTTTCTTTTTATGTTGCGTTGGAAGAAAACATGGAATTATATTGGTAAAACTTCTAGGGGATATAGCAATTTAGAGAGGGATAATCAGAGCTCTGAGCCTGACAAAACCCAGTACTTATTCATATGCTGCAAACAGTATTCATGGAAGCCTTGCCAAATTTCATGTGACTTAGGTAGAGTGACCTCTAGGATGGCTGTGCTGCTGGCCTCTGTCTGGGTGCACAATATTCTGTGAATTAAAAAAAAATAAAAGAAAAAAAGAGTTTTGTGGTCCTTTACAATCTCTTCACAATGGCGTCAAGTGGGAGGTTGTTGGGTATCTGGCAGGGATTTCTTCCAGAATTACCAGTTCTTGTGAGTGTTTTGTAGGAATGATGATGTAATTGTCTGTGTCCCTGTCTCCCAAGGACCTGTTCTCTAACTCTTTCCAATTTCTTGGCATATAAGGAGAAAATGGCTCATCAGATAAAAGCATCTGAATACATAACAAAAGAAGAGTGATGATGAAGAGCACTACTTGATGTTAGATTCTGAGCCTAGAGGAATTCTCTTAGAGATGATTTGCTACTTGTAGTTTTTACATAGGGGTTATGCCAGATCATATCTTATGGAAAAAACACCCAACAGTAGTTAGTTCAGGAAGGTCTTTGGCCTTTGTCAAGACAAATTTCATGAGATAGTGTGCCAGGCAGCACTTGGATACATTTCTCAATTAGATATATTTCTTAATTACAGCATATGTAGGTTTGGTTTTAGCAGTGGAATTCGACTCAAGAGTATCTACAGAACACAGCAGGGACTTCTGGTAGGGTCTGTACACTCCATTCTACAAAACAACTGTTTATTTTTTAATTTTTTTTCCTTAGGGTACTTTTTGATAGTGATCAGTTGTCACATGAGACTTTTTAAAATAAAGAAGCAGGGGAGGTGAATTCTATGGGAGGGGTTGAGGCAGGGATGAATATACCCATCTGTGAGTTTCATGGAATAAATAGTTAAAGTTGGCATCATTCAAATTAACAGCCAAGGAAGTAATTTGACTTTGTTCAATAAAGTGGAATAGATAAGAAAAACTTATTGAGTACTACCTTGCTTTAACTTCCATTTAAAAATTAGGTGAATGTAGATTGTTTTGTCTTATAACAGGATACACATCAGAGTTTCATTTTTTTAATTTTGGATTGTGAATTCTTCCCAATTCCTGTAGAGACCATGGTTTTTTTGTGTGTGCTAACATTTTCATGTTGTAGCACTGTAACCTGTGAACTCCTTATTTCCTAAGAGGTGCTCATTTCCTGGAGGATGTAGTTTAGGTTGATTCAGCTAAAAGAAAACTAAGTGTGCTATTGAAGAATGTGTGGGAGGTATGGCACAGAATATAGATGTTGTTTCCTTAAAACTCATTACAGAGTAACAGTGTCTGTGTTCTTTTCAAAGTACTACTTCAAAGTTGTCTTTTTAAGGTACTACTGAGGAAAAAAAAACTTTCACTGGGGAGTTTTGTGTAGCTTTCTTTGCAGCGTAGATAATGTAATTTCAGATGGCTGCGTTTCTGAGTGTAGATTTTTGTCAGTCCAGGTTTGATGGGTTTGTGAATTTTAAGTAGCTGTTTAGACTTCAGTCTGTTCTGATTACTGTGCTACAGTAGAATTGTTTTATTTTGGCACTGAGGATCCAAAGGAAAAATAAATGAAGCAGGTAAATAATCAGTTCTGTGTAAATCTTCCAGAGGGGGTGATTTTACTTAATTTTCAGAGGACTTGAGTCTTATAGAACTGGAGTAGAGGGAAAACTGATTTTCTTTCAATTCTCCATTGTCCAATGCTGTCTGATTTCCTTCCTCCCTGCTCTATTTTTGAAGGTTTTGTGTATGTCTGGGAAACAAAAACAAAACAAAAACTTAATTATGTACCTTTTTTGCACAGACTTTTACAAGTTATCCATGCACTTGATCTGCCAGAAGCTGACAATGCATGATGAACACTTTTGCAAACTGTGGAGGAAAAAATGCCTTTAACTTTCTCAGACTACTAATATGCCTGATTTTGAAATGCAGCTCTGTGTACAAGTGATTGATTATCCTTCTTCCCCCACCCCTGTGATAAGCCTGTAAATACTTAACCTTACAAAAATCTTACAAATCTTACAAAAATCCTTTGGGGAAAAGTTTTTTTTGCCAAGTATCTGAGACTTGAGTTTTAGCAGGAGGTAGTAGGCACTTGTCATCTTGGATATCTTGTCATCTTGTCATTTAGGATAGCTCCCAAATGGGTGAGATAGGAACAGCCTCCCCATGTACCCTGACCTCACTCTTGAATCATAATTGTTGCTAAATCAGAAAGTATTGGTCCTTTTTAACAAGTCCTGTGTATACCTGCTACTTATACTTCTGTAATTCCTCTCCATAGATTGAACTTCTATGAAAACAAAGACTTCAAGTGGAAAAAGTGTAATTTGAAATAATAATTTCAGTTCCTGTTGAAAACTCTGTTGGCATTTTGACTTAGTATCAAAGCTCTTACAGGATATCCCTGTTGGAAAATAAGAAATTTAGATTTGAGATCTTGGGGGTGTGAGGAGAGGAATAATTTTGGGGATTTGAGCCTTTCATGGTTCACTTGCTTCATAACCTACATGCAAGGTAATGGAGCTTTCTAGTTCAAGCCTCCCCACCCTCAGATTGTCAGCTTGCTTGACATCAACAATTTACTTTAGGACTAGTTTTTACTGAACTATGAAAATAGTGTTATGTTTACTTAAAGCCCAGTGATAAGTTTTAATAACATGACTTGCTGAAGAAGAAAAGCTTTCAGAGAACCTGTCTTGCAGGTTAGTCAGATTCTGTAATGGTGTGATTTTACTTAATAAGAAAAACAGTGGAAGTCAGTGTTATTATATAAAACAGATTAAAATTACAGTAGAAGTGTCACTAAGATTATTGAAATCTCATGTTGATTTTATTTGTATTTTTCCTCATTATTCATATAAGACTGCTAATTATATTGGCTATTGAGGATTTAACCTGGGGTCTGACCAAGTTTATTTTGGCAGTAGTACAATTCAAAAAAGAGAGAAACAGTTTTGCTCATAAGCACTTTCTGTGAAAATGCTTGGAGAGGGAGTACCTATCCTTTTGGTTTAGTATGATGAGTGTCTATTGCCAAATATATCTTTATCCTAATATATTGTCCCTAATATGAGGTAATATCACACCTCACCTTTTTGAGAGCTAAACTGACTTCAACAACAGCCTTGTTAGCTCCTTGCAAGTGTTTGGGTTTGCAGTGGAGTGTAACTGCTCTGCATGTTTTGTCTCTTGCTTGTCTTTACAAACAGAGCAAGTGTCAATTCTCAAGTGACATGAACAGTCTTAGACCCAGCATTGTCTCTCTTCCTCCTTCCATCTCCATAGGTCATTTCCTGTGTTTAGGCCTTGACTGTGTAATTCCCTCTGGCTGAGCATGGTGGAAAGGGCTGATGTGTGCTACAGTCACAGGATTTCCAGCCTGCCCCATCCAAATGTGTGTACACAAGATGCTACATGAACCACTCACCTGCTGGTTTCACAGCTGGTTGATGTCTCTCATGTGGTGTTCTGCAGCAAATCTGCTTTTTAATGATTTCTGTTAAGTACTATAGCTATGGAACATAGATGTGCTGTGCACTAGATAGCAACATAAATCAGGGTTGAGTCAGCATGCTGGCTGTATTCATGTGCAGAGCTTTTGCCCTCTGGAGCTCTGACAGGCTTCTCATGAACACTTTACTCTTGACTGTTGTTCAGCTTCTGCAACTTCTGTTTCTCCTGCTTCTGAATTCTTTCATCTCTAAAAGCTGGTTTATCTGTATTTGAAAGTAATATCACAATTTTTAAAAAAATCTAAATATCAGAAGAATCACAATAGTCTTGTATCTCTTCTTGGAATGCTTGTTCTTTCTCAGCTTTCATTTTTTTATATCCTGAAAATTGAGATAAAGCTTTAAAGGTTCTCTGAAATACTGTCCAGTCCCGTAGCTTTTCAAAGGAGTGCCAAGGGCTGACTTGTGATATCACTGACTTGTTTATGTGTATTTTTTTCTTCATTAAAGCATTTCCAATCTCAAGAGTGTGGAGTGTACTAGAATAATGCAGATGAGGCTGGGAAAAGATAATTTAGGTGTTTGTGAATATTAATGCCAAGGACAGAATGCTTGGTAAAATGAATTGATAGTCTGCAAAGTTACTCAATTGGCCAAATCAAGTGTTGACTGCCTTAAAGGGATATTTGAACTTAAATTATTATCCCTTGTCTTTGCTTGTGCTGGTTTTATTTGGTACTTTGGCACCCTTAGTAAAATTAAGGATCTTTCTGCATAGGAAGCCTTCACAACTTTCCCTGTTGGTGACTGCTGCAGATAATCAGGAACCACTTTATCTATCAGTGTCTCTCATATAATCCTGAGACTCCCTGGCAGGCAAGTCTGTGTTAGGATGTACAACTGCATTCTGTTCAGTGTCACTAGAGATGTGTGATTATGGCTGAAAAATTTAGATATTTGTCCATTTCTTAAGCAAAACACTCCAGCTTCTAGATCAGGAAGGGCTACTATTTAGTTTGTTCATCCTTTAACTTTATAGTTAATAAAACTAACTGGTGGTCTTCATTCATTCCTCCCCCACTAAGACATGTTTCACTGCTGCTTCATGCTAAACCATAGCTATGTTTGGAGTAGGAACCTCCCAAACTTTTCCCTTTTGCCCATCAAACATTTACCTATTTTCAAGCTACTGAATCAGAAGTCTTTGAAATGAAATTTTATATACCTGATGGCAAAAGACTTTTTTTTCTCCTCAAAACTAATAATAATAGACTCTGATATCTGCTTGAATGTTGCTATGCTAATGAACCTGGAAGTGTGTTGTATATTACTGATTATTTTCTGACCCATTCTTGGGCATGCTAATTTTGCATTCTCCTTGCTCCAGTGCCAGGAAGAAAACTCTTACCTTTAATCTGTTAAAAAATACTATTTTAGTATGCTTGTCTTAGAGGTCATGCTCTCCTACTACAAAAGCTCTTGTACTTTTGGGGCTTATTTAAAAATGAAAATAAGGGTTTCCCTGCTATTAGAAAAGTTTCCTGTTCACCTCCACTTGGGTGTCAGACTTTGGTGACCATGGACAGGGACCATCAGTGACCTTGGGCCAGCCCAGCTGGAGCACAGCAGGCTCAGCCATGCTGTGATATGGGACACTTGTGCATTTCTTGGCTGTGTTGGTATTGACCATAAGTATTTAGATGTGCTCATCCTCTCCAAGAGGATTCTTGGGTGTAGTTCTGGGTAATCATTCATCTGATTCCAAGATCTTCCTGCACTGTTTCTTTCAGTGTTAGAGCATCCTTAACAACAAGTGCTTTGATTAAAAAAATGAGTATTTTTTTCTAGACTATGTTCTGCTTTATTGGACATATGCTTTGCATATGTTTGCTTCAGTTTGGCAGTAGTTGATATCTTGCAGGGCTTATGGCATTTTGGTGCATTTTGGGTCTGTACACTCCATTCTACAAAACAACTGTTTATTTCTTAATTTCTGGACACTGGTGTGTCCAGAGTATGGAACAACGTTTTCTGTGAGAAACCAGGTAGTACTTTGCTTAGTCTCTTGGTAGTGTCCTTTCTATGCCTTTAAAACTGCTCATGGGTTTCTTAAATGAGATGAAAAATAGTTGGTATGTTGAAATGAATGAAATCTCATTGGCAAGAGTGATGACACTGCCAAGTAGAACTGCTCCAGTTTGCTGTTGCTGTAAAAAACTGGGTTGTACCAGATGTTAACTGGGTATAATGTGGACTTTAAAGAGGATTAAGGAAGGGATAAGTGTTGATAGTTCACTTGCTGTGCTTTACATCATAATATCTCTTCAGTGCTGTAATAGATGTTATGCAGAGGCTGCAGTCACTCCTGCCTGTGTTCAGGAGAGGTGTTTGAAACAAACCCCAAAGCCTTGCTGTGCTACAGGTCTGGCCAGCGTGGTGTCCTCCCTGACAGTGCTTGCTGCTAGAGAATGGAGAGCATTGCAGTGCATGTGCAGAATAATCCTCCTGTGCACCTTCACAGGTCTTACCATTCCTGGGCTGTCCTGCATCCGATTTTGTTGTTTATCTGCTGTTGAATGTCTCTCTGATACATTTATCATCATTCTTTCCCCTCATCCACCAGGCATTTGGCTTTTACAATGGCTTATCATTAAATCACTTTCGCTTAGGGGGGAAGGATCCTAAATTTTCACTTACTGAAATCAGATTGTTTGCTATCTGTAGAACTAAAGGCATAAATAAATCATTCTTCATATCTGCAGTCACTTAGGATTTTGTAAGCGTCACTCAGCTGCCAGCAGCAGTTCTGTCACCAATTTAGCTGTGGCTGGAAGAGGAGAGAAAGCTCAGGCTGTGACTGGAGCCTGCCCAAGTCAGAGCTTCACTGGGGCTGTGGGGTGGCAGGTCTTGAGCAGAGAGTGGGACTTGAGAGTGCTGCCACCAAAGGGTGGTGGGTGATGGCAGTGGGAGGTGAGCAGAGCTCCTCCAGGTGCCTGAGGCAAGGCTGAGCACAGCAAAGCCATGGCAAATGGGATTTGGCTTTAAAATGCAGGCAGGAGAACAAGTGGCATGGACAAGGCATCTGGATGGGTTTTGGGGGGGGGGTAGCAGGCTGGTTTCTTTAATGTTAGTCAGATACTGACAGATGTTTCAGCAAACTTGATTCTTCACCTCCCTATATAAAAATAAGGTAATTGATTCAGGTGGTATGGAATACAATTATTATATTAGACCTTGTAGAATTAAGTGTAGCTGTAATTGTCTCTTGGTAACATTGGCTTTTTTCTGATCAGTCTTTCCTGCACCTGAGAAAATCAGTGCAATTTATCCTTTTTATCCTTGCTGTTTCTCTCTGGGAGAAATTTGATTCAGTCTTGCTTTTTCTTTTTTTTTTAAGTTTTGAGCATCACATTTCTTTTGAACAGTTTAAGGTTCAGTGATGGTGAATTGAATCTAAATTTCCTTCCTGTGCCTTTCTTTTCCTGAGCTCTCCTGAGATCTTGCATCACTCTCGCTTTCATGATGTTTGTGTGTCTTCCCCAGGCTTCAGTTGTGAGACAGATGGGGGTGTGTTGTCTAGTAATGTGTCACTCAGCCTCCTGGAGGTCTGATTGCAGTGGTGACAGGCTATTAGAGCAAATTGTGGCAGTCTCTCAGTGCTTATTTTCTAATTGCTCCACTGGTTCTTCAAGGTCATTCTGGTGTAATCAGGCTGTATTGTTTAAACTGGGATTCCCTCTCTCTTCGTGCTTTCTGGTATGAACTACACTGTGCCAAGATGTTGCATGTCTTATTCTCCAGGAAAATCAATGTGTTGGAGAAGGTGAGTTAGTGTGACAGTAACTTCCAAGAAACACAAGATATCTTTCCTTATATTTTTTCCATTGTAAATAAAATTAATAGTAAGAACAGAAATACTTCACACTCACACACACACACTTTTCATTATGGTGAAGAGTGCTTGTGGAGATTCAGATGTTCCTCATCATCCATGTCAGCCTTCCTTATGGCATTTACCTTCACAAAATAGCTTTATAAACCACAAAACATTAAAATCATTAAAAACTCAGGAATGAAAAAATAAGGCTTTTTTAAATAAATAACAAAAGTTAGGGTAATCCAGAAGTAACAGCATCTAGCTTGTCACTTCCACTTGAATCCTCTGCACACAGACTTACATCTGTCAACATATGGCACAGTAACTCAATCTTGGATGGTGCTTCTGCCATTCTCCAGTCTCTTTAGTTCCATGAAGAATTTAGTGCTATTAGCTGACTTTGTCATCTCAGGCACTGTCTTGTTACAGGCTTTGGATAACTGCAATTTTGAAAGCTTAATAAATAAATAATAAAAGCAGTCATTTGCTCCTCTAGTACCAGTGAAGCACAAAGCAAGCATTAACATACTGAAATTATTAGTGCAACTCTGAGGTCCTTGAATTTCCTTAGGACTGTTGGCTGAATGTCATCCACTCTTGGTGGTTTGCTAATTTTTCACTTGTCCATTTTCTCTGTACTGTTTTTGTCTTTTTTTTCTAGCAGAGCTTTGCTTTGAAACAGGTCCTCTAATGCATATTCCATAAAGGCCTTTCACTGGCAGAATATCTTTAAGCTCCTCCCTAATGAACATGCAAAAAATAATTCTGTTGAGTTTACCCTGACTTTAGGTTATTAAAGCTTTTTTTTCTTAATGCTTCTATTTGCTTACTTGCTGTACCCTTACCAATCCTTACAGGCTCCTTGCTTCTTATGTGCCTCAAAAAAGGATTGAGTTGTAGCTTTAATACTTTTTTTTCTTCACTAAATTATTTGTGAGACTGTCTTTTTTTTTTTCTGTTTTTAGCTTGCTATTGTTTGAGCCTCATTTGGACAACTTTTACAAGATTCTTCTAATATTTTCTCTAATATGTTATTTAGCCATCTCCTTCCTTGCCTGTCACGTCATTATTCATCCCCACTTAAGTCTTTCTTTTTTTGTGATTTTTATGTTTCCTCTAGGCCTCACATACAATGTCTTATATCTCATTGTCTACACACAAGTTTTTGATGATTCTCTTTGTTGCCTCCTATTTATCTAATTCCTTTCTTTAAATTCCTTGGTGTTTTTTCCTCCTGCAGATATTTAGGTCACTATTAAATTCTGAGGGAGGGTTGCACTGATATTTTTAAGCAAGTTCTGCACAGTGCTTAGGATCAAGAGATGTCTTTTCTGACAGCTCTTTCCATGAAGCAGTCATTCCTGATAGTATTTTGTCTTGGCTTCCTGTGACATTTAGTGGATAGCAAAAACCTCCCATTGTTTTTGTCTTTACTTTTGTAGCATTTCTGAGTACCTTAACTTGGTCACTCAATGCCTGCATGTTTCAATGTGAAGGCTCATGTATTTCTCATTATCACTGTCTTGAATGTAAAGAAGGTAAATGTACTCCTTTAATGAATAAGTAATGGTTTTGGATGAATTTCTCTTTTTATTCATTTTCTTCTAAAAAGTGGTTTTAGCTGCAGATAACTGTTTCATTCTAAACTTTCATACTGGTTTCTTTATTTTTCAATATATATGAATGCCAATAACCAGTGGGCCTCCAGACTGGAGGACATATTTTCTTGATGAAGAAGACTTCTTTTTATCAAACAACCCTTAATTTTTCCACTTTTTGGAAAGTGCCTGAATAAAAATAGGGAACTTGTTCCACATCAGCATTTTTCTTCCCATAATTTTAGACCTGAGATGCTTGACTTGTGTATGAGGGTTTTTTCCTTAAATATCTACTCTGGAAAGATAGCATAGGGTATGGAAGTGAAGCTGTGTGATTTCTTATTGGTATTTTCTCTAGCAGTGATTTGACAATCCCCCACTTTGCCTTTGGAAAAATTCAGCTGAAGGCAGTGGCTTTGCAAGAATCTCCCTGTCTCTGAACTGAGCTGTTTGGGAGTGCTGTGAGATGCATAAAACTGAAGGATGCTCCTTTGCCCTGAGGACAGCTCCAGTTAGAGTTTATGGTTTGGGCACAGGGCAGAAATGTTTTCTGAATCCTGTCAGTACAGCACACAAGATCTGGGGGTCTTGGTCAGACAGACTGGTTTTATTGTGGTCTTTAGAGTAGTCTTAGAAACACTAATATCCAACAGCAATAGGTGGGAAACTGGAGGGCAAAAAAGAGTTTAGAAAATGCATGTGAAAGGTGGAACAGAAGCATGAGATTACTGATGTCTGAAATTCAAAAGCTCAACCAGTGCTCAAGAAGAAGGAGAGACTAGGATAATTGACTGACTTTATTTCTCCTTTCCCATTTTTTAAGAAATGAAATGCCTTTTCTTCAAGTTGGCGTGATCTAGAGCTCTTCATTGTCACTGACTTGAATTCATACATTGTCTTGACTTTACTCTTGATTTAGTGTCCTCAAGTAGTGCTGTGAGAGAGCACTTGGGGCTTGTAAAAGGCATTTCATTGCTGTCTGGTGTAGTCTCTGGAGCACTTGTGTAGAGGAGATCTCAGAGGTTTCTCTATGAGTCATAACCTGGGGCAGGAGGAGGCTGCTGCACTGGAGTAGCTGAATGCCACTGGGAGCCTTGCTGTGGAAAACTCTTCTGGTTAACACTGCATATTTTTCTAAGCAGTATGGTATTCAACTTCCAAAAGGCAGAAATCTTTGTTAATTGTTTTGATTTACAGTAGAAATTCAAAAGCTAAATGCAAGCAATCAAATACTGAAGGAAAAATGTAGTTTTGTTTTTGACTTTTCTGTTTTCCTTTATCAATTCTTTCAGCTCAGAGTTGCTACTGAAACAGCTATAGAGCAAAAGTTGAAAATCCAAACTTTTGCATCTGTTGAACTTTTTTACAAAAGAAAAGCAGATTTCTGTCTCTGCAGTTGAATGATGATTCAAATTTCAAAAGCTGTTGTATCAGCCTTCAGATACTGAGGAAGATTTTGTTTAATTTTTATAAAGCTCTTTTAGCAATAAACTCAGCTATTGTAACCAATCTGTTGTTATTTTTCCAGGTTTCACTAAATGGTACACAGTTTACAGACAGTTCTGTTGCATCAGAATTCACGGGTGTTTCTCAGGTATGTGCAGTCAAATTTTGTGGGTATATATAAAAGCAGAATTATTTATTAATGGGAGAAGATATTAAGCAGTATTAAAGGTACTAAATCAAACTCTTCAAAAAGAATGCTGTGTGAGATTGGGATGTTGGTAATTGAAGTCAATTTCTGATTATCTCCCATTTAAGCTTTAAAAACAGTGGAATCTTTTTTTTTTAGTAAAATTTTATTGTTATAGTATGCTTCAAATTGGACCTGGATGTTAAAAAAAATCTATGCAGTTTTATGGTAATAAAGTTATTCTTGGAAATAAATCTAAATACATAGCAGAGATGCAGTTATTTCTGTTCCAACTTGTCCTACTTCCAGCTTTCATTTATGAATGTTATATCTGAACATGTTTCAGAGATAAAGTGAGCCTGGGTGTTTTCTTGCAGAGATGCATCCCACATTTTTTGAAGCTTGACTAGTGGAAAAATATCCTGCTTTTCACAAAATGTGCACTTTGCTCTGATGGCACTGAAGAGACACAGAAATGTGACCTAATTGCAAGCTCTCCTAATCCAGCAAGAGTTTGCTGCTCATGTTGAAATGGTCACATGAACAGTTGCTGCATTCATCATGCTTTAAATAAATAAGAAACTGAAGTTTATAGCTTCATTTTAATAGGATGGAGTCATAACAGGTATCAGAGATGCTTGTGGTCTAGATTTTGTTGAAGTTTCAGTTTTGATTCTTGATTTGCATTGTGCTCTAGGAACCAAGGGCTTTAATTTGAGATTCACACCTGTTGTAAATATGGGCCCAGTGGGGAGATTTGTTAGGGTTTCACTGAGTGTGGCCATAACAAAGATTATTGTTCCTGCTGTGTTTGCCATGGCTTTTTAGTGATTGTGGTGCAGCTTTAAGGAGATTACACACACACATCTTAACTTCTAAAAATCCCTGCAGAGTGGCTGAGGTGTGTTTGCCATGACCTTTACCTTTGCAAAAGACTAAGTGTCAGGTTGTCTTAGCTTCTGAACTTTTACATTTTTGTCCTCTTATTTTCCTGCTTGTTGGAAGATGTCCTGCATAAGATGTTCATAAGGATTTGCCTGCAAAATAGCTATGAAGATGTCATCATTCTGACAGGGACTCGCCTAATCTGGCTTCAATAAAATTCATTTAAGAAGGAAACTTTCAGGGCTAAGGGATAAGCAGCCATGGCTTCCTGCATGCAGGGTTTTAGGCATGAATGAGATGTTCAGTTGGGTGCAGGTCAGCCAAGAGCAATGTCCAACTTGGGAAATGTCTTGGTTGGTCAGTCCTGGCCTTTCAGCTGGCAGAGGGAGTCTTCCTCCATGAGAAGGTTTTCTAAAAACCTGCAGTAGACTCCTGGAGAGTTTGTGTTCTTTTTCCTGCCTTAGTGCTTAGGTGCAAATTCTAGAAGTGGCAGCAGTGAGCAAAGGTTCTTAATAAATCTGTTAAATTTCTCATGAACTTTTGAAAGATAGGAAGATATTTGTGGAGATATAATCAGTCTGTCTTTTGGGCTTTTATGTCTAGAATTCTTCATTTTCCTTTCCATATTGCTGAGTCTGTCAGTTTTACAAATGTGAAAAGCACAAAAATCAGTGTTTGTAATGCTCTGCTGTTTTTCCTTAGATGTCAGCACTAGATAATTGATTTGTTGTTGCTGTGAAGACAAGAAGAGAGTTGAATTATGGTTTAGCTTGAACTGGTCCTTTGCCCTAAAGAATTGTTCACCTGTGCTTGTGCAGTTGAGCCTTACAAGATCTTTAAAGCTATATATTTTGTTAGTATTGAGATTAGAGCAGTATCAAGAGCAGTACTTGAATTACTTAAAATTTGCTTTTTCTCTGAGAAAGAATTAAACTATTTTGATGCTTACATAGAAGGTGTTGTTAATTAAGGCAGAGTTAGCAGTTGTAATAAAATTGGGCAAATCTGTGATTCTGCCATTACATGATATTTTGTTCCAATCATCTCTTATGTCTCATAAAATTGGGTTCTCTTTGTCTTGTGCTGCCTGAGTTGTTTTTGACTATCAGCCTTGGTGAAGAATCAGCATTGCATGGCTGAACCATAGTTTCATGCACAGTAGCATCTTGGAAAAGAATTCAGGTTTTGAAGTACCTCTGTCCTTGTACGTTGCCAAGTCTGCTTGATTCAATAGCTGATAGTGGATTTGAGGACCCTTTTGACTTGTGTTGTTGAAACTGACTTAAACTTTTATTTTGTAATAGGCTTAGCTGAAAGTGACTTTGTTTCAGGTAGTATTATAAAAGGAAGTGTCACAGAGTTTCAAAGAGGAGATATTTTTCTTTTTTATCTGTAAATGGTGACAGTAAAAGTAAATACCCCTTTTTAATTTTACTTGCTGGATTATTATATCTAGGCCAAAATACTTTAGAGGGAAAGACTGTAGACCATCCTCCTAAATGGCAATGTATTAATAGTCCAAGTTGTTTGCCTCATGTATATTGAGACTGCTGTGTTTGTTGGGACACTCCAAGTATTCACTTTTATAATGACTAGTAAAATATGTGTGTTGGTTTTGGGGGGTTTTGTTATTAGTTTCAAATATCAGAATATCTTTTCTGATATGTATTCTGTGAATAACCAGTTATCTATCAAAACATTTGTTTGTAGACACCATTTACCTTTGGCTTGGGCCAGAGGGCACCATATACAACTGGCGAGCATTGTCTTCTTTGTAGAAGTGAACGCAAAGATACTTCGCTTTCAGAGAGCGGAATCAAGAATTCCAGCAAAACAGCACTTTCCACATCTCCAAAAGCAAACAACATGCTGCACCTCCCACTGTGGGTGTGTCCAGACTGTAGAAGAACAGTGGAAAAGGAGGAGAGGCACGCTACAATAGAGCAGTCTCTCGTGGTAAGTTCAGGTAGCTTGGTAGACTGAGAAGATGCTTAATTATGGGCTGCATGACACTTTGTGCTTTGGCACCACTGGAGCTGTCAATGCTTGAAAAGCTTTTTAGGTGATTTTGAGTTGGCTTTATTTAAAATGAGCAGGGAAGTTGTTCCAAAAGTTCTGGTTCTGAGTTGAGGAGTTTTAAGTAGAGCAAGGTTTGGATCTGTTTTTTACTGAGAGTTTTTGCTTTTAATTCATTGAATCTCAAGCTTTGTCCTTATCCCCTGTACTTAAATACAATTTTTTCTACTTTTACCAACATGACCTTACTCATTACACGTTTTTCTATTCTGTCTGCTGATAGTGCGTTTTCCTCTCTTGATGAAGTAAACTATCTGAATTTTCCTTGTTCTTTCAGTGGACTTCTTGAGTCACTGCACTTGCACTGACACCTTCCTGCAGATTTCTGAGTTTTGCTGTCTTTTCTTTCCTGTACTTTTTAATAAACAAGCACAACTTTGCATAGCATGAATGTAACAGTTTCCTAGTCTTGGTAGCACAGCAAGTACCAATTTAATATGTGGCACTAATATTTCAAGTTGTGAATTCAACCTCATGTAAGAGCTGTGCTTATTGTTGCAGGAAGATACTAAGAGTTCATTGACAGATCCAGCAAAACCTCATTAGAAGCAAACTGTGTTATACTGCAGAACCAAGTCTTCATGACTGAGCTGGGAAGTCACACACTTGGGATAATTGCAAGTACTGTAGATTCCAGCTGACACCTCCTTGCAGAGAGCTAACAGGCTGTGCACACACAGGTTTTTATTTCAGTAAATCACTGTGAAG
This sequence comes from Agelaius tricolor, assembly GCF_023055355.1. Lineage (NCBI taxonomy): Eukaryota > Metazoa > Chordata > Aves > Passeriformes > Icteridae > Agelaius > Agelaius tricolor. Next base: position 6,830,927 of record NW_027269284.1, read on the forward strand.
AAAGATTGTATAGAGGGTGTTGTTAAGCTTGTGTTAAAAGTATAGATAAGGATGTTTTTGTCAGGAAAATTTAAGAGTATATCACTTGTATACAACTTGTGTTTACAGATAATGTTGCTATTAACAAGGGTAGTAAACTAATCAAAAGAGGTTACATCTAAGGGAATTATATTGGTGGTATGGTGGTAAACACATCCTGGAGAGTTCAAAGCACAGTAAGACTGAGGCACATTATTGTTCAGTTGAGTCAAATCTTTTAACACATTTAAGCTCTGTTTAAGGAACTAGCAAAGAAAATGAGTGTTCTAGAGTTGCAAGGACGGCAGGTTTTGCTTCCTACATGTTTTGTTAACTTACAGATACTCCAGGTGTAAATAAAAATTCAGATTTTTTTTTTTTTTTTAGTTTGGCAACAGTTTTCTTTTTAAAGAGGCATTTTTTAAAGCAGACAACAAATAGATTTTCCAAGGTTGGAAGCTTGTCTTAAAAAGGCAACTACATGAACTAGGTGGCTAGTCAAATTAGAGAAGCCACCTGGGAAAAAAAGCCAAAATTAGCTAAAAAAAAAAATAAATGTTCCCTGTGACTGCAATTCAGAATACAGGTGGTTTCCTGTAGATGTTCCTGTGTTCAGGTTGCTGCTGCTCTCATTAGCTTGCTTGGTAGCAACTGCAGGTTTTTTCTTACCTATGTCTGCATCTTGATCCAGGATTTGGGGCACAATAAAAACCACCTTCAGTCATGATACTGATGTGAGAGAGGTCTCTGCCTGGTGCCAGAGAAATCTGGTGGCAGACTTGGGAGGGTGCAGGAGAGAAGCATGGCATGTGCTGGGGCTGGAGCACAGAGAAGGGAGAGAAACTGCAAACAAAAATAGCAGCAGTTTGGGTGAGTGGTCTGTGTCATCTGGAATTGAACAGCACTGTGCACAGGAGATTGCATCCCTCTCCAATGGCAGCAGCTCTCTGACATTCATTGCTATGAAATACTATGTCTGGCTGTCACAAACAAGGAGATTTTATCATTTTTACTAGAAGGGATTGTTAAACTCCGGAAGCCAAACATACTGTTACATGGAGACTGAAGAGATAGTGCTGGTTTATGATTAAGTGTGGATGATGCAAGCTTTCCTTTAGCTTAGTTCATTGTTTATGCTGAAGTACATAAAGGTAATAATTATAGCCAGTGTACTTTGGTCATTAGAAATGAAGCTTTGTTTGTATCTTTGGTTGTCTCTGTTCATCTCTTGCATTTATTAGGTTTCTGAAAGACTAATTCTTTGTGCCTGATTGAGTGTCCTTCCAAAATACATGCAGCACTAACAATTGCCACTTTAATATTGTCTAACGAATAACATTTCAGACCTTACAAACATTGGGTTATTTTTTGTTTTTCAGAGCCAAGATTTCCTTTTGCACATGCCTCTTGGAAACAGTGGATCACAGCAGGAATCTGTAGGAGGAGGAAGAATAACTGTTGGTGCACAGACAGTGCCTGCTGCAGATCTTAGCAATTCCTCTCCTTCAGACATAGCATGCAACTGTGAGGCCTGTAATGAACGCAGGTAAGAGCTGAACTCAGCCTCAGCAGCACAGTGGTTGTGGTCAGACTTTGGCAGTTGTGTAGCTTGTTTGTAGGTGTGGTTTGTTTGAGGCTTAAACTCTTGAAACAGTAATTTCTGGATGTCAGTATTCACCCAGTTTCATACTTTATTCTAGACATTTTCAGATGTACTTTTTTTTTTTTTCTGGAATAGTAGGAATCAATACACTTATGTGACGAATACAAACAGAGGGTAATTATTTTTGTCTTCAAATGCAGAGAAAATTCAGCAGAGCCTGAACGTGAACCTCAGCAGCTACAGAATTACTGGTCTGAAGTCAGATACATGGTCCGGTGTATTTATCGTCAAGCTGGGACCCCTCTGGCAGATGACCAAGACCAATCGTTGGTACCAGATAAAGAAGGAATGAAAGAGCTGGTGGATAGGTATATTACTTCAAAGAAGATTCATTCTATTTTATTCAGGAGTTTTCAATACCAGTTTTAGTGCATGGGAAGCTATTAAATTCATATGCTGTTTGCAATAGGAATATAAGTGCATAATTATGAAAGGGTCTCAGAATGTTATTCTTCAAAAGGCCTTATTCATAAGGCAGTGTTAAGTTTTAATTGCCCCATGTGAAAATCTTACCTTGTGGAACTAGCCTGAGTTAATAGTAGTAGTTGTTAGTCTTTGCACCTTACTGTGATTGTAATACCTGGAAGAAATTTTATAAAATAAAGTTATATTGGACACTGATCACTAGATGAGGCCGATTCCAATTTCATTCTCATTTTAGAAGTCATAATTGTAGCTTTTGAAGGTGTTGAAGTGAAAATAGGCCTAATGAGATCCTCTGTGAAGAGTTTTCTGCTTTTAAGAATAGTGTGGCAAACTCTGAAGGGCTCCACTAGGATCATCTCAGTTTCTCTCTAACTCCGTGTGTGGTCAAGGAGTTTTTGTTCTGCTTGGTTCCATATATGCTTAATACACAGAGATCTGAGCAGTCTGACCTGAGCTGTAGTTCTCATGTGCAATTCCTAGTTGAACCTAAATTCTGGTGAGGTAAAGACACATTTGAAAGAGAAATTAATCTAGCACTGTTCTTAATATGACTGTACACCTGAACTGGCTTTAGTAGATAATTAAATAAGCATATTGCACTTTGTTTATATAAAAACTGTTTGGTTTCATATGTGAGTTGTGTATAAGCAGAGCAATATAATGTCCCTCCCTATTAGTCACACTTTGTTTATTCAAGTGATCAAAACATGCAATATAGGCTTGGAAATCAAAGCCTATAAAAATTGTTTAAATGTTGCATAGTGTCTTGGTAATTAAAACTGAATCACAGCTAAAGTGGTTATTGATGTTATGCATCTCCTTAATGGAAAAATTTTGGAAATGAGAACATAATACTGGGTAACTTTCTTATGTACTGAGTAGCTTTCATTACTCAGAACTGTTTTTCACTTTTGATAGAGATTATTACAATACAAAGACAGAAACAGGATTTCAAAGAAGGAAACCTTAAATGCCAGTTGGATTATTTTTCACTTGAGTTTCTTATGGCCTATAAAGTGAAAAATAAAAAAAAGGATACAGTTTGGGCAGGCACCAGTGTGTCCAGTCTATAGTGCTAAGATCATGCAGAAGTTTTTTTACAAAGCTGGTCAATGTAGGTATTGAATGCATTTTTAAAATACCTTCCATTTAGGGAGCATGCAGAAGACCATGCTGTGGCTGAGTAACTCTTTTAAAAAGGCAGAAATTCCCACTTCCATGCTTGGCTCTTGTTAGACACAGCTGGCAAAAAATGGAGTGTCTGGTCGTCTTTGTTGGAATAAGTAGTGGTGCCAAGTAATGTTCCTATTGTATGTTGGAATACTTGATGGCAGTATGATGGAACTGTTTTGTGAGTGCTGAGGGAAAAGCATGGATTAGATAGCTGCAGACTTCTATTCATCTAACTCTTAAGTACTTACCCCATTCATTTCTTCTTCCCCACCTCCCTGTGCTGTAAAAAACCCAAAGCATTCTGTGCGTGCCTAAACTCCATGCACAGAAATTTAGAGTGAAATTGGATTATTTAAAGTGATTCAAAGCAGCCATCATGTTCAGTTTTCTTCTGTAGGCACTAATTTGTCACATGTTAAGAACAACATGGAAAAATTGTGAAGAAGCTTATCTGAAGAGTCTGGGTGCCTGCAGGGTTGGATGCAAATGGAGTTAAGATTTTGAGCTCACATGTTGAAGTGAAATTTTAAATCCTAAATAATTTTACTCCTCAGGTGTGCAGGCATCCTCTTCCTTAAGGTACACAAGAGCTCAGTCCCATATGTGTACAAGCAGGGGACAGGACTGTGTTCTCTGAGATTTAAGGTAGTTCACTGAGGTTATTTTTGATGAGGATAATGGTAACTGGTCAATACTCCTAGGCAAATGAAAACTGTTGATTACATGCTCTCTTTTTTCTCTTTTCTGTCACAAATAAATAAAGGCTATGTGAAAGAGATCCATACCAGCTTTACCAGCGGTTGGAGCAGCAGGCTCGGGAATACGTGCTGGAAATGAAGGTTCGCCTGCTCAGACACCTGTCCCTGGGATCCAAGGTTGCATCGACCTTAGCCACAGAAGGGCCCCCCCAGGCCCAGCAGTTCATCTCCCTCCTGCTTGAAGAGTACAGTGCACTCTGCCAGGCAGCCTGTACAATCAGCGCCTTCCTAGTTACTCTGGTAAGACTGAAAAAACAGCTTTGTGCTCCTGCTTGCCAGGGCTGATGCTGGCAGAGTTATTTCTGGGCTCTTTCAGATGTCTTCTGTGGTTGTAAGTTGTAAGATTCTTTTTGTGTTTGTCCCTGGAGACAGGGAGATTCTGAAAATGCAGTTAAATATTCAGAAGTGTGGAACAGGCATATCTTACAGTGGCTTGATGTAATTTTTTTGTTCATAAAGAAAAAGGTGGGATGTTGTTTGTGGCACTTACTCTGAAACAGATCTTTAAGCAGATTTACAAAATATTAGATATCCTAATGTGGAAAACACTTCTCTGGTAATCTTTAATGGTAGCTTCACAACCATGATTAAGTGACACCAATTCTGTGTGTAGCACTAACCTAAATTGTTTCCATGTATTCTGAGGCAATACAATCTCTTCAAGTAGCCACCCTAGATGTTGAGTGAAAACTTTTCAACTTTTCATTCTCAATCTAGGATGGCTGCTTCAAGACATTGTGTTGCCTCAGCCTTAATCTGCTATGTAATTTATTATTTCTAAGGTTCTACCGTTAATGCTTTTCTTACCAACTCATTGTGATGTTAGATTTAGGATTACATTTTTGGCTATAAAATAGGCAGTAGCCTTAAAAATTTCTTCTTGAGTAACTGTCCATCAGGTGACTAATACCATAAGCAAATTTTGTAATTCTATTTGTTTAAGGTCTTAGAAGGTTATTAATCCTGTTTTGTTGTTAATCCTTTTTTGTGCATCCTTTGTTAATGTCATCATCCTGCCCATCCCTTTTCTCGTGTAAGCTTTGTGCAAGGATTAAAAAAAAAGGTGGCAAAAATGGGGAATTTGGATTTTATTGCCAGTTAGGTGAAATTGACTGTCTGGATGGGTAAAGAGAGGAAAAAACAGATGGGACATACACTATGGTGGCCTCAGGTGAGGATATAAAGTGGAGAGGAAGCAGAGTTTCATTACTGAAGTAGGGCTGTCAATAAAATTCAATTGGCAAAGCACGAAGATGTTCTAAGAAACTTGAGCATATCTGATGGGGTTTTTTTTGTTGTCTATGCTCTGTATTTGCTGTTGTTTATTATCTTTCTCAGCTTTATCACTTAGATACAGACATGAGGTCACTGCTATATCCTGTTTATTGGCTGCTTTTAACAGTCACTAAGTTTCTAACAAGGTGCTTGAGAGAAGGTGGCTCTTGAGACTGGTTTGCATTGCAGCTGGTTCAGCTGTAAAGCAAATGGTTTGCAGTGCACCTCAGCTTTCTCAAAGTGGATCTGCCAATAATGAACGCTTTAATGCCAGAATTACACAGCTGATCAGAAAATAACCACTGTATACCTTTTTCCTGGCAATTACTGTGAACTAGTAGTTATGAAAACCAGTAGGTATGGGGGATTGAAATCATAGCCATGAGAAAACAGAAGATGGTTGAACTCCCTAGTCAACCCCTTTCCTGACAAAATTAAAAAGTAAAATAAAATTCTTCTCCTCTTGTAAAGATGAAGCATAAGAAAACAGAAAATATGCCAGATTTTCTTGTCTTTTTCCTTCTGCAGCCCAGTCAGTACTGAAAACATCTTTCTACTAAGCTGGCCTTGAGAAACTGAAATGTGAGAATGTAGGACACTGTCTCTGTCATACATTTCTTAGCTTTATTAAATAACCTATTTGTTAAATTGAGTAGTATGTCACAGCTTGCAGTACAGGTAGTAGGGTCACTAGTTTTTTCAGTGTACATGGATGTTTCCTCTCAAGATACCAGTACACTATGGAAAAAGGAATCTTTTCAGCTAAAATACATAACAGGCAAGATCTCTAAACTTCTTGCTGCCTTCCTTTTAAGGATGAAAGCTTTGCATGTAGTTTACTGTATAAAGGCATTATCTGCCTTGAGCCTCCACCTGTGAGAAACTGATTTCTCAATGAAATTATGAATAGTTGTTCTTCCTTTCAAAGGCATCCATCTGACTTCAATAGCAGGAACTAAAGCTTTGTGCCCCACCAATGCAGGGAATGACAGATCATACTGACAGCAATTTGGAAAGACTCTGGTCGGTACAGAAGGGCCCACAAGTACAGAGCATACCGACTAGAGAAAAACTTGCCTGATGTTGCTTTGTGAGAAATACCACAATCTGCATAAACTGGTACACAAGAATTTGTAGATAAGTGTTTATTGCTTGGTTCACAGCATAATATGGAAATTGCTTAAGAAATAAACCTCAGTGAACCTTGAGAAATTATTAGCATTTTACATATTTTGAAGACATAATACTCAAAATGAAAAAGTACACATGTCTTGTGCAACTCAAAAAAACTACTACCCACCCCTAAAAGTGGTTATTATTATTAAGATAATACTTTGAACTTAATTGTTTGGGGTTTTTTTAATGCTGATAGTCTTGTCTTCAGGTCTGATATAAATATGTTTGGTTGCTTTATTTTTTAACCCAGTGTTGTTAACAAAACTTTAAAATTCCAGAGTATAAAGGTGTTTCTGGGTGCTTGGGGTTGTAGTACTTAAGGCCCACTTGCTGATCTGAGAGCCAGAATGCTTGCATTTAATTCTGCTCTGTGGTTGAGTCCTGGTATAGAAAACCTGCATACTGCTGGCTATATGTAGGAAAACTTGCTGCCTTGAAATGTATATTATACGTGTTTTGAATTCTTGTGTTTTAATGATAATAGTTTTAAGGTTTACATATTGAAATTACATAGAATTATGTGTTAAATAACCTCAAATACAAAAATGTTCTGCTTGCCAGAGAAATAAGCTGTTGGTCTCTTCTGTTTAGAGAACTTCATTCTTTAAGCCGTAGTCGAGGAGAACTGTTTATTTGATTTTATGTCAGTTTTAAATAAAGATTATAGGTTGACATTATATATGTGTCTTATAATAGATAAGTTCAAAAAATTGAAAAATCATAAATAGACAATTATTTGACAAGAAAACCTGAGAATTACAGGTTCAGATAATAAAATGAATCTTTTGGTGCAGAAATGAAAGGGATAATGTAGACTGATTTTTTTTAAATTATTTTTTTCTTAAAATCATGACAGTTTAGAAGGAATGATGCTATGGTTATTTAAGTCATTAAAAATTGTTTCAGTTCTGAGGGTTTGGGTTTTAAAACTACATAAGATCTGAGCTAGTTCATACAGTCTGTAGGTTGGAAATTAGATTTTTTAAAAAAAATTCTTGCCTTATACAGAATTCTGATTTTTTTTCCTTAACCCTGGTTTATTTCTGGTTGTTTTATCATTATAGGAAAATGAACATTTGAAGAAATTTCAGGTGACATGGGAATTGCACAACAAGCATCTGTTTGAAAATTTGGTATTTTCTGAGCCACTCCTGCAGAATAGCTTGCCAATGCTGGTGTCACAGCTAAGGTAGAGTTTAACTTTTGTTTTGTGGTTTTAAGAAGAGATGAAAACCCATGTTTGCAACCACAGCATTAAAAAAATATGCTGCTACAATTGAATTGGTAAAAATCTTTGTGGATCTCTCTTGAAAAGAGTGTTGTTGATTGAGCAGGCTGCTGTCATAACTTGCTTGTCAGAAGAATTACAACCCTAATTTGCTTAGTTGTAAGTTACCCAGTAAAATGACAGCATCCTGTGTAAATACTGATGGTATGACTGAATAATACTGTTTTCAGTTATCAGGCATTGCTGCTGTTTCTACAGCTCTACAAGCAAATTAAAGCCTCATTACCTTCTGCTTCCCATAGTGCACAGAACTGAATTTGGAGTTTTAAGCATCTTCTCACTGGAGAAACCCCCTTGCTGTATGCTTGTAGGTCTCATGCTTTAAAGCTCCTGAGGCATTACATTGTGTATTTTCTTAGTAGGGTTGCTCTGATTGTAATTTGTGTACTGCCAAAGTGTTTGGGTTTTCTAGGAAAGAGGTATTAATAGAAATTTTCTTTACCCTAGGTCTGAACATTTTTAACATACAGTCATGGGTGGTTCATGTTGACCTCTCAGTCTTGTTTGTGATTGAAATTGTGAAGACACATTTTTGATCTGTGTACATGTAGTTTAAAGGTATTGTCCTGTGTAATTTTCCATGGTGCAAGAGCAGTTTGACTAATTGTGCTACAAGGATGTTGCGCACAGTGAATCAAAACATTCCTTTTGAGTCCTCCTTTTGCTAGTAGATACCAGAAAGGAAAAAAGAAGAGACAAAAAAACTGAATTGTTTCCAGGCTCAGCAAGAAGTCTAATGTCCCTCACAAGTTACCTGATTTGTTTAGATGGAACTGGGTTGATATTGAAAGCCTTTATCTCCCTGCCCCAACAGCTGATTTTGTTGCTGTGTTCAGCAGCATGTTGTGTATTTTTCCAGTGATCTGTGACTTCTTGTTCTGTGACTATCCTTCATCATGTCCATGCTTTTTGACAAGGTCTCTCTGTGTCTCTTTACTCCAGCAATCCTGACCATATAAAAGTAGTTATATTGCCTTTATCTGCAGAGCTGAGAATGCCCTTAGTGAACTTTATGGTTATTTGTTAACAAAAGCATTTTTCGTTTCCTGTACTTGTTCTGTGCTACTGCAATTAAAGAAGGAGCAACTGACTTTAAGTCAGAAGTTGTGTTTCTGCTGTCACTGTGGTGACAGCCATCCTCAAAGCTTACAGGTAGGATGAAATCAGAATCTCTTCCTGCAGGACTTTGTTTTCCAGTGCATTTGTGTTTTCTAGGTAGTTTATGTGAAACACCCTTGAACTTATGGTTTTGCCTAGTTTGGTTGACATGAATAATTTTTTGACAGGAAAGGTTCAGCACAAGCTTCCCATTTCTGGGTTTTTTAGTGTATGTCTTGTTTTTCTTTGATAAACATAGATTTTGTTTGTGTTCATGGTCTCTCAGGATTTTATTGTTGAGTTCTCTGTGTCTTGAAGTGACAGAATTAGATTTCTCTGGGAAGGATATGTTTCTTCTCCACTCATTTCCAATGGAAGGAAATGTTCCATCACAGAAGCCTCCCATGGAAAAGCAGGGATCAGCCTTGTCCTCTGGACATTTGGTGAACAGAGAATCACTTATGTGCAGTAGAGAAAGTATTGCCAGAGTTTCTTTACAAAGAGCATTGGCCTCATTATTTTCTCTTCCTAAAGAGAAATTGAAATGGCTTTTTGACATCTCAGCTTCGCTTAGCTTCTGGGTGTTCATCCTTTCTTTCATCCTTTGCTTAAATCACTAAATTTTTTTGTATATCTCTGGCTTTTTCAAAAAGGTGTTCTGTGGTTAGTTCCAAGGATACTTATCAGATGTCAGACTAGAAAAGGTGTTCACATAGGGAGGTTTAAACAGCAGCCTTGTGGGGATGGAGTTTGCTGAGCTGATACAATACAGCTGTGTCAGTATTGCACAGCTGACAGGGGACATCTGCTGGAGTAAACTACCAGGGTCTTCATGTGTTGTGTCTTGTTTGGCTACATCTGTGGCCAGTTTAGGAGGCAGCTCAGCTGCACAGTCTGCAGACCAGCTGTAAGGGCTATCCATGGCTTGGCAAGAGTTAATTATTCAGCAGGGCTTCTAGGTCAGACACAGCATCTCATAAGGATGTATTTTCATAATGAGTGCTTGAGGAAAGCCAGTTCTTTCATAGGTGAGTGGGTAGTACTTCCTGATGAGGGTGTCAATATGAAGAGGTTCTTAGAGGTTAAATAATATTGATTGGGTTAAGATGCTTCTGATTACATGCAGCCTCTGACATGCCCTCTGAATTCACCACACTGCTTTCTTGAGATGGTTACCAATGAAGTGACCAATATCTGGGGCTTTTCTGTTCCCTTTGCTTTGCCAGCATGGGATGGGACAGTGGTGAGGGTAAGTGCCATTGTCCAAAAAAATTGTGTTCCTGATCAAAATATGTAGGCATACAGTTTGTCAACAGGTATGGCTTGGAAGTGTCAGTTACTTTAAAGTGAGCAATTCTTGTTAAATTTTATATATGTGTTATCCTTTTCATTACCTTTGTTTTTACTGCAGTTGAGGAACTTATTGCACCTCTGTTAAGAGGACTGAAGTGTTAACTAAATTGTTACTTTATACTTGCCTTGGGGGTGAAAGTGTATTTACTAGGATCATGTTACCTTTACTCAGAGTCACAATAAAAAATTAAAGTGTAAATGCTGTTGCATGGCTAGCACAAATTTTATTAAATTGAGTTCTTTTGCTTTTAACTTGAGCATATTTTAAGGAGTATTAAATGTACAACTACTGTGTGAAAGACGAGTACTAGTCAGGAGCAGTTATGAGAACAAATTACTGATTTTTATATAGTAGGGATCTGATTTTCACATAATTACATAATACTAGAAACAAAGGTTCTAAAAAAAGTAGTAAATTGTGATGTAGTAACAGGAGTTGACAGTGTTTGTACTAATAGTAAGGAAGTGTTGTAGCATGAAGGCACTGTATCCACTGAAACTTCTTTTTGTGCTCTTCAACCCATGGACAGCCCAACTTTTAATGTGCAGAGTTGCTTGTGCGCCCTTCGTAAGTGGTTGTGTTGCAGGTTCTAGGCAAAAACAGCAAAACAAATTTGAATTTATTGGCAAATTCACACTATCAGCTGTAACTTGGTGCTTACTGAGTTGTCTGTTTGCTCAGCTCTTCATTATGCTTAATTGCCAAGTTAAGGGGTTAGTTCTTTGCCAGGTGACAGCCACACTATGTGGTTCTGAGGTTGGGTTGACATCCTATTGCAATGAAAATCTGTAACCTCCCTGAAACGCTGGAACTGGGCTTAAATATCACATTTTGTGTTGCTTCAATTTTGGTTTTTTTGCTACTGGCTTTGATTGCTACACAACCTCTGTGACTAATTAATTATCACACAGCTTCTCCTTAATTACTGAGTAGAAAAATGTTGTAAAGCTTCAGTTTATTTATGTCACTTGACAGGTCATTACAATTCAATGTGGTTTAAACACATGTTATTGAGTAGAATTTATTCTTTTATTGTTTGTCAAGTCAGTGTATTGGGAGTTGGCATATTTGCTTAAGAGACATTATGCTGTGCAAAATGCAGCAGTAGGAAGGGAGGTAAGTGTGTCTCCTATTTCTGGGCCCCCTCACAGACACAGTCAGCAGTGAGTGGCATCCCCATGTTGTGAATTCCATGCTGCTCAAGTGATAGTAGATAACTGCTTGTATCTCACTTGCTTCATTCTACAGCACATTTCCCACCTGGAACTCCAACTCGTCTGGTATTCTTTTTAGATTGGTCATGAGAGTTCTGCCTAACAAGCTTCTGGCTTTATTTTTATTATGTAGCTCTGCAGTGGATAGTCAACATGTATATTTAGCCCATAGAATTTGGAAGGATAAATATATCAAGCAACCAAATTTGAACAAATAGATTTGTCATCTGGTTGCTCATGGGAAAGAGGCTCTAGCAATGTGGCACTTCCCACATTCTTGCTATTGTTGGTTACAGAAGATTGGAATAAGCAGAGTTTGGATTTTTTTTTGAAAAACTACTAAAAATAGTCAATTTTTGGGATAGAAGCAGCTCTGTGGGCCTAGGTGTGTCAATAATCACATTTTCACAACACTCTTTTTGGCTGGCAGATCTTAAGTGTGATTCTTCAGTGAAATGTCTCTTGTGTAACAAGTGCTGTTTGAACTTTCAGGCTTGGAACAACCCACGATTCCTGTAGTGAAGATATGTACAGTACCTTGCTACAAAGGTATCATCAGCTGGAACAGGAAATGGGCCAAGTTGCTGAAGCATGGCTTGAATGCCAGAAAAGAATAGATGATTATGTTGATGAACAGGTAAGAGTCATGCAAACAGTCTCAAGGTTATGTAGGGAGCAGCCCATGCAGGACTGTGCCTTCAGCGAAGAAAAATTTCTTGGGTATTTTTATCTAGGACTTTGAAGCAACAAAATGTAACTTTTTTCATTCATGTTAGTCATTCACAATAGAAAAGCTTGAACTTAAAATACTTAGTGGTGATTGTACAATGACATATTCAAATTGTTGAAGCAGACTGTTGTGTTCTTGTTTAGAGATGGTCTTTGAGCATTTCATAAATATCTTAGCCAGTAAATGAGCCACAGGAAATAAAAATACCCATTCCACAAAACCCCCTAAGCTTTCAAAATAATAAGTGCATTAAATGAAATGCAGAGGAAGAGGTAGATTTTAAAAATTACTGCATGTTTCATAGTGTCATGATGATCATTGTACAGTTGTCAAAATGGAAACTCCAGTTTGTCTCAAGGCATAAATATTTGAGACCTCTGAAGCAGTCCTTTAATCAAGTATATGATCTGATAGCTTATTCTGAATTTGTGCTTTATTTCAGAGAATAATCATGTTATTGTGCTGACTCCTACATTGTGAGAGCTTAATTTTCAGGAAAATAGCTGTTTATTTTGCAAGTGGTTGTTTATATTCTTCAAAAATTTCTCCTGTGGCTTTTGCCTCATGTTCAAAAAAAATTAATTTTTTAAAAACACCTCAGGAAAAGAGTGAATATCTGCTTAATTCAGTCCTAAGTGTTCTAGAAGAAAAGATGTCTTGGAAATACAACTGAAGATAGAGAATTATATAGAAATTTCCTTCTATTTTGAAGTTTTATGAGGAGTAAAAATATGGAGAGCTAATTTGAGATTCAGTAATACTGTGTTGCTTCTATAGATGACAAACATACTTTAGTCTTATGATACACTGTAAATGTCCTTCAGAAGTTGTTCCCTGTGCTGAAGATTTAAGTGAACTTTTACCATTAATTCCAGTGCCTTATCGATGGAGACAGGATATAACTAATTTTATTTTTAGAGTTCACTCTATATTTGGGGACTGCATCTGTGAGCTTTGAGTTAAAAAGTTTTCTCTTGGTCTGGCTGCTTTTGTGCATCTAAACATTTGACTGCAGCTCAGTAAAACGTCATCACCTCACATTTTATGCTATTAGAAGTCATCTTTCCCATGATGTCAGGGTGCCATGGCTGTCTGATATTGCCTCTCTAGTTAGAAAGGAGCCCACTTCACTGCCATCATTCAGCTATTTTTTTTAAATGGCATTTCTGTAGAGTCACATTCATATTTGGTTTCTGACTGTTGTCCTGAACCACTTGATTAGCTCTTAACTGACTTTTCTGTATTTCTTTTTATCAAGTGACCATGCAGCTGCCACAAGTCCTGTCTTGTAGCATTTTTTAAATTTGCTCAGTGAAGCCTGTACCCTATGCAGACAGGCACTCTTCTCCCAGTGATGACTTATTTCCTAATGACCAAAAGTACCTGCAATGATGTGGGGGTCTGTAGGAAAAACAATTGTAAAACTTAAATCCTCAAATTTTAAAGAAAATAGTCATATTTCTATTGGTATTTATTTGAAGGAAAAAGCATTTTCACAGTCATGCCTTAAACCCTGTGTTGGTGATAACCTGTGGTTATACTCTCTTGATCAAAAATACATTATTCAGCATAACCATCACACCTGAATTTGCAGTGATATTTTTGTCAGCAAAGTAGAAATCAGAAAGCCCAGCTACTACAGAAACTGTGGATCATTCACTTAATAGTGAATGCATGTTCATTAGTTGCTTGCTTCTTGGCTCAACAAAATATTGAGGAGTTTTTGGTAGTGTTTGAAAAGTTAAAAAGGAAAGGAGATTTAAGAATGGTTCTCACTTATGTATTGTGGAACTATACCCAAAGCAGCCCATCAGCAAAGATAATTGATGGACCCTCCACTATAGTATGCTATGTTACTTCTTGGTAAAAAAAAAGAGAGTAGCTCTTGCAAGCAATACAAATATTAATTGTTTAAGACTGTGTAAGATAGCTGTGTAATGCACAGACATAACTTAATACACTGGTGGGCCATGTCTGTAGGCTGTGATAAAGTTTAGAATAAGGAATCATCTGTATCAGTGCCTGTATTAATCATATGCTAAATCTGAGGAAAATCTTCGGAGTATCTTGAGTAAAGAAGAGGTTTAAGTGTATACAGCCTCTACATCCAGATTCTGATTTCCTTACCAAACTTAAACTACATTTACCTAGGAGGTCCTGGGTTATTTCAACAAGTAATGGCTATATGTGCTTCATGCCAAAGGATTTTCTTTTCTTATTTCCTTTTTTAATTATAATTTTATTTTTTTAACTGAAATGCTTTTGCCCAGGCAGAGCTTCTTATTTGTCTCTCCATATTAATGTTGTGATTTTTTTTTTTCAAGTCCTGGTCCACTTAATAGACAAAATGATATGGGCATAAATTGTTTTTTATCTTTATGGTGGCTGTATAGATAATTGAAGCAATCATTATTTTTGTGTGCTGAGAGTTTGTGATAGGAGGAATTTTTTTTTTATTTCTAGTGAGATAGTCTAGGAAAATAGATTCACACATGAAATTTGGGAAGATCAAATGTGCAACTTACATTTGGTGCAGACTTTAAAATTTGGAAGAAACAAGCATCCTGTGCTATGTGTCTGGGCATCAAGAGTTTCCACAGATGATTTAATGTTATGTTTCTGTTCTGACCAGGCTGCTGGCCATATTTTTTCATCCATTTCAGAATGGAAGAATAGTTATTCACCTGTCTTGCTTGTCTGATGGAGCTCAAATAGTTTTAGCCTCAAATAAGTAGGGAGGAAGGAAGAGGGTGGTAGTGACCCTCTGTTCTCCATTGGGCAGTGTTAATAATATATTCAGTCCAGATGTGCAAGACTGAAGTGTAAATTTTTTCTTCTGATGGCATTTGAATTTATCTCTCACTTCCTAGCAGAGTTCTTGGGCATGATTCATGTGGTTTGTATTGCAGCTGCTTTGCTCTGGTGAAATAAATATTCACTGGGGAAAAGAAAGGAGGGAGAGAAGTGGATTTCTATTATTTATGGAATCAATAACTTAAGATACTTGTAGACATGGAGTATTGGCAAGGCTGCAAAGGTAGAAGCAGGAAAACTCAAATGTCAGCTCCTGTTCCCATTAATGCTCAGGTACCAGGCCTTACCCTGTGCTGTTTGCTGTGACAGTTTCTTGGCAGGCTTGAGTAGGCAGCTCCCAGTTAATGCACTGGCTGTTTTAAATGTCGTTCTCTGGCATTAAAAGTCTTCTCTTACAGAGTGTAGTGAATGCAGGTGGCTGACTTTGATGGTGAGGGTTCAGGTGTCAGGGCACCCAAACCAGTGAGAACTGCTGGCCTTAAATATAGCTCAAGGGTTCTCAGGAGCTGATAGTTCATCCAGGATGGAATTTCTGATGTTGCTTGCTGCAGGCTCTGCAGTACCTTTTAGTGTGTCTGAGAAATGGTATGAGTAGTTTAAGAATATTTCATAGGTGTCCTTTTTTTTCTTATTTTTTATAAACACATGTAGATGTGGTAAACTAATTTTTTGGTGTTAGCGTTATCTCACTGGAGTAAAGGAAATCCAAATCCACAGTGGTAATTAAAATATGATGCTGATAGTTTCAGAAATCAATTAGGCAGATTTTTTCCACTTAATACTGCTTCAGATCCCCAGCTTAAAATTTTATCTTCCTAAGTAAATAATAATAGCTATAATATACTTAGCTTAGTAGTGGGACTTTAAACTTTTTATCAAGTATAAATTTCTGGAGGCATGCTTTTGAAGATAAAAAGAATGTTGCTAGTGGTGTAACCCAGTGGTCTTCGGCTCACTAACCTATTTTATGAAGCAATCTCTTATATTCTATAAGGTGATAGATTATGATGATGATTATTATTATTTAGGTAAATTTTTAAAAATATCTATAAAAGATAACCCAGGTGGTTGTTTTTCCTCACTGATGAAGTAATGATATTAGAATTTTGTAAGGCATGACAGGAGGAGTTTTGTTCTTGCATTTTGTTGTGTTAGAGTTCATGAAAGCTTTTGTGTTCCCTCAGAGTCAATTTATTTACTAAATCAGAAAAATAGCATTTGTGTACAAAAAGTTACAGACTCTTATGTTCATTTATGTTGATATGATTTGAGAGACAAGAAGCTATCAAGTATTTTTCCAGCCTTAGATAAATCAAGGGGCATGAAAAACTTTGATGATTAAATAGTGTTAGTCTAGGTCACTGCTTTTGATTCTTTGACTCTTTGGCTGCTTAGTTCCACATGTGGTACTTCAGGGTTTACACTTGATCCTGCACTGGGGCCTTGCTGTAAATCCAGTATCTCTAGATTTTAACGGATTGCAAGCAATCTGAGATGTTGAGTATTTAATAGCAATCACTGTTTATCAAAAATATTATGAAACTATGTAATGAAAGGAAATACTAACATAAGGAGTAAGACTGGAAAAATCCAAGTGGAAAATCCAAGTGAAAAATTGTGTAAATAAATATAAAATCTTTTAAGTGACTCAAATTATTAGCAAATAAAAGACATTTCGTATTGACTAAGTGTGTGAGTACTTGGAGAGTAGTATAGATAAGCTAGGTTTAATGAAACAGGCCAATTGACAGCAAAGTAGGTTTTCTATTGTTAAATCAATGAGTTTTCCTCAAATTCTGTTTTAGATGGCAATGAAAACAAAACAACGCATGCTAAAGGAAGACTGGGAATTTTTTAAACAGAGGCGTTTTATTGAAGAGCAGGTAGGATTTTTTTTCCATACCCTTCTAAGTTACACTAATGCTGCACATGTATTTGTAAGATGCAAACATGAGTGTAGTATGTTGTACTAGTTCTCTGCAATCTAATTCTGCAACTATGCCAGGCATGAAATTTGCTCAGTTAAAATACAGAGAAGTGAGATCCAAGAAGAGCAGGTAAAAGTCTGTAATCTAGTTACTGCAAGGTAAAACATAGACACTGTTGTCTTAGCACTGAAAGCCAGGTGTTTAAAATAGCTGTACGAAAAAAAAGTGGAATTTTTGTTGCCTTAGAGTGGGGTCCAAAACAGCCAATACATTGAGTGTGGAGCTGTCTTGATGTACATGGTAGGGGAATAGTGTGCTCAAGAATTTAACAAACCTGTGTGTGTGCAGGAGTGAGCCTCAGTGTCAGGGCAGGCGATTCCACCTGTTGAGACTCCAGAGATAGCTCCTGCAGTTGTTTTTTGGGGAAAAGGCTGAGCAGAACTGTGTTCCTTTTTTAAGCTGTAACCAGAGAGGGGCCAGTAGAAGTTTCTACCTTATTCTTAAACTGCTGTTTAAGACTCAGTACTCTCTTCTGCAGCCTAGAAGTGTTCAAGTGTGCATCATGCTTTCCATAAGAGTACAGTGGGCTTCGGCTAGAGTCAACTTTGGATGGAGAACCTCTCTGTTCCTGTACCAGTATGCAGAAAGAAACGCTAGTCATGAGCCAGAGAGAGTATGATAGTACATTTTAATAAACTTAAACTTAAGCTTAAATTGGCAATGTCTCAAAGCAGTCATCAGTAAGTACTTTTTCCTATAAGGAACATAAGCCTGTGTTAACCATGTATTCAGAACATCTGGTATACAGGTCTCCTCAGAGGACTTGAGGAAGAATCCTCTTTTTCCTTGATCCTAATTGGCCTTAAGTGAGCTGTAAGACCATGGCTGCTTAGGTAAGGATCAGGTCTGGGTATCTATAGAAGTGGGAGCTTAGGCACATCCTTGTTTAACCTAAGGCTTGTAGGTATCTAATGAAATTAGGTGCTTTCAGGATTAGGCCTCTGCCAGGTGGAGATTATTTGGATTGTAATTTTTTACTAATGCAGTCAAGTCCTGTTTTGGGCAGCTACTCTTGACTCCATACCACTGTAGGTAACAAATTAGTCCTAAATTTTTTTGATTTGCAAGTCAAGGGTCAGCTTGCTTTCCCCATTTGTCAGCAGTGTCTTTTTGTGCATATCATGGAACAAGATATAAGCTGCTCAAGTTCAGAATGCATCAGCAGAAATACAGTGCAAGATGTACATATGAATGAGTTAGGGAGACAGACTTGTCCACTTTCCTATTTCACAGCAGAGACAGACTTTATTTGAAGGATATTGTTGCCAACTGTTTGTCATTTGTAACTTGGAACTTCCTTTTTGTGTTTAAAACACCACCTTCATGGAATTATTCTGAATTATTTTGCTTTTAAATAATTTTGCCCAAAGAACCCTTTTTGGTTATGTAACTTGTCGTTATGTGCCATTGAGTTTTTAACGGGAAGACTTGCACTACTAAAACACTACTTTTACCATTTACTTCAGCTTAATAACAAGAAAGCACTATCTGGGGAGAACAACTTCACAGACACAATGAGACACATGCTGTCATCACGTTTGAGCATGCCTGACTGTCCCAACTGTAATTATAGAAGAAGGTGAGCTGATGTTTTTGGTATGAAATCATAATAAATCATTACTTTTCTGTTCAAGGAAAAAAAGAAATAAAGAAATACATTATTGGAACAAAGAATGTGGTTACTTTAAATAAATGCTAGTTAAACAAGATTATAAAAATCTGTGATTTAATTTTTGAGCAGGTGTACTTGCGATGACTGCAGCCTTTCACACATTTTAACGTGTGGCATCATGGATTCTCCCATAACGGACGATATCCACATTAACCAGTTACCACTACAAATTGATTCTGCCCCGGATTATTTATCTGAGATCCGCCCACCCAGTATGTCTTCAGCAAGTTCAGGATCTGGTTCCAGCTCACCTATCACAATTCAGCAGCATCCCAGACTCATCCTCGCAGATAATGGTTCTGCACCAACTTTGTAAGTTGCTTTTTCTGTTTCAAATTTTTATAGTGAATTGAACTTAAGCAGGCAAATGACATTGGCAGGCTATCATTATGTAATGCTAGTTTTGCCTCAGAAAATTATTTAATAATGGTACCGTATTCAGCTGGCCACAACTCCAGCTGTATGTTGTGCAAACATAATATATATTAAAATAGATGCTGTCAGATTTCTGAAAATTTGTGAGGATACTGAATACCAGTATTGCTAAAAGTTTTTGTAGTGTGTGCTTTCCTGCTTTGCAATTACAGGGACATCAGATTCTGAGTGCTTTAGAGCATTGTCTTAAAATGTCAGATTTTCCTAAACTGAGCAAGGTAACTGGAATTCCTTTCTTTGAAGGATCATTATTTCACATGAATCGCTTTGGCTCCAAAAAAAGCCTTTATTATATGGCTTTTTGGATTGTTGAACCTGTGTTAGTATGGCTTGCATCAAAAAGTTTTGTCCCTATCAGAAGTATCTGCCACTCAATTTCTTACACTCCAATCCAAGTCTTTATGAGATTTGAGACATTAGTCTAATGGTGGACTTCTACCCCTTCGTGATTCCAAAGAGTTAAAGCTGCCTGGTGGACTGGCTTTTGTGCTCAATATGGCTACAGCTAACCAGGAGTCTCCTCTGTTATGTGCTGTTCTAAAGAAATACTTAAAAACCCCAACTTGAGTTACTTGCATGGTGGGAACACTGAAATAATGAAATACCTGCTGTAGGTGCAGTCAGGGGAATTTTCCACAGTATTCCATGCTCATGCACTGTGATGAACAAGGACAGTGCAGATGTGTGGGATGTTTCTGGTCACTGTCAGTGACTAAGTTCCATTTTCTCCAAGCATTTATCTACTACCACCAATGGTTTAGTATTCCATTACAGAGCTGTAGTTTCTGTACCTATTCAGGGAGCACTTGAAAAGAGCTACATGTTCTTAAATGTGTACTTTGCCGTTTCTATAAACTCTCACTAATTTTGGTGCTGAAATGTCAAAAATTGTTCACTTTGTCTCTTCAGAAGCTAGTTCAGTTGAATCCAAGTATTATTTACTGTAAGAAGCCTATTTTTAGAGAAATACCACTGCTCCTTGGGGAAGTGCCATTTTATGTCTCATAGTATCTGCTGTGTTTTGTTTCTTCATTGCACATTTGAAATATGCCTAATGGTGCCATCATGTAATTAAATTTTGGCTGAGTTTTTTATGGAATGCAACAAGATAAAAGTGCACAGTTTAAGAGCTCTTACAAGAACTCTGGATTATTGTAGCAACATGAACTAACTGATCTTTGCAACACTTCCCTGGAGTGAGTAATTAAATGTGCATGTCCTTTTACTATCTATCTGTTAGGCAAAAAAATTCCACTAAGTATTTTAGAGCTAATTTTGAAAAGCATGCAGATGTGGGGTTGTCTACAAACTAATGGCTATTGAGAAACTTAAGAGCTGCTGTGATGTGTTTAGTGTTCCCTTTTTACTGGTGTGACATTTAACGTGGAAAAACTTAAATTTCATATTGTGGGTTTTTCCACTTAGCAATTTGTATGAAGGAAGACATTGGCATAAAGCTTTTTTCATCAAATTGAAGGTCATCAGTGTCCTGCAATTATTAATTCCCTAGATTCTTGGTCAGAAAAGAGTGTTTGAAAAATATTTTACCCAAAAGCAGTAGAGAATCTTATTTTCAATTAAGTCTGTCATTCAGGCATGTGACTGCTACATTGAGTAGGATTATGTGGCAGATTGTTTGATTTTTACTTGGTTGAAAAAGTAAATTCAGTTGAACAACTTGGAAGACCATCCATTGACTCCTAACTGGAACATTCATACAAGGGATACCTTGAACTTTATTTCATCTTGATATTCTAGCTGCTTTCACTATAACTGAGCACTGGGATTTATCTAAGCCTCTTTTCCCCTCAGTGGTAGTGATGATGATGATGTTGCACCATTATCAGCAAAATTTGCTGATATCTACCCACTGAATAATTACGACGATGCAGAGGTTGTAGCCAACATGAACGGAATCCACAGCGAGCTGAATGGCGGCGGCGAAAACATGGCCCTGAAAGATGAGGTACAGTATTTACAGTGTCCTAGCTTGTTCTGGGTTTTGGATGTGCTCACTGGAGAAAGCCTGGTCCTTATTCATGTCCCCATGTTAATGAGTTCATGTTGTCCAGTCTCCTCAGGTGAGCAGTACTAGCAGCAGTTCCTCAGAAGCAGATGATGAAGAAGCAGATGGGGAGAGCAGTGGTGAACCACCAGGGACTCAAAAGGAGGAAATGTCTCTAGGAAAAAGGGCATTAAGGAAAGATGAAACAAAAATGGATAGTCCACCACCTTCTTACCCCAGTCAGCAGGTACAGTCATCTAAAAGCATCTTGTAGTAGATTAATTTCTGAAATGTGGCTGTTGAATGAGAAGACATTTACATCATCAATTAATTTTTTAACTTAAAATATTAAGTTGTCATAGGTAAGTATGACACCTAAAATAACTAATTGTTACATTGTCACGTCAAATAATCTTTTAGTCAAAACCTGAAATATGTTAGTTATATTAAAAGTTGCTTAAGGAAAAAGGGAAAAAGCCTATTCCTACCTGTATGAATGAAAAATATAAACTAATAAGCATTTCTGTTTGGAAGATCAGCCTGATCTGTGCTAAATGTTAGTGTTACGTTATTTGAAGTTAATTAGGGTGGGGGGTGGATGTTATGAGTACTTAGTTAACACATATTTCCTTCATATTCTATTTGAAGATTGCCTTTCCCTGTGTAAACCCTGTGTATTTAAATCAGTTGCATGACTTAACAGCATGGGTCTTGGAATGTTTGGTTTGTTTGTTTGTTTTTAATTTTTTGAGATTATGAAGCTCTTGACTGTAAGGTCATCAGACCACGTAGAGAACCATGCCTGGACTATCTGCTCTGCAAGTAGCAGTGTTTGGTTTAACAGCTGAGCACCAAAGCAAAGATCCAATGGATTTGTCTCTGTAACCACAAGGATTTCAATCTAAGTTACCCTGCAGCTACAACACAGGCTCCCTGCTTTGAGAGACACTGTCACTTTTATTTCTTCTTATTGCATGAGAGGAGTGCATATTGGTGCACCTTTGAGAGCTTAGACAATAATCATCTCCCAGCAGATGTTATCCTCTGGTTAGGATGTTTTAAGACTTTCCACTGGAAGTATTAAGAGTATTAAAGGAATTTTCTTTCAGCAAGTACATTGAGGGTTTATTCTATGTATTGCTGACCTGTGCCATAAAAATTACATGGGGTGAGTCCTCTTGTCAAACTAGTTTGAAACTGGTGAAGAGATTCAGTTTTTGTTGTGGAAAATCAAATTAGATTATATAAGTCCACTTGCCTTAGGGAAGCAAACTAAAATGCAAGACAAAAAGATGGATTTAGCCTTTTTCTTTTCTTTGAGGAATAAGAGTATTTTCAGAATGATTCTGAGGAACTCTTAATGACTTTCTTTTTTTAGTCTGATCTTTTTAATCAGAGCTGAGTAGTGTAGTGTTGTATTTAAGTGATCAATTTCACTTATACATGTCATGTGAATTTGAGATTTTTTGGCATTACCTCTTGGTTTTGCTAATTTACTCAGTACCTGTATTTCTCTTGGATTCCTTTTCAGTACCCAATTAATCAGAATTGGGTTTTGAGTCTCCTCAGTTTGTTGGAAATATTTTTTCCATTTTCATTTGTTAGTAGATTAGTGTTGATTTCTGGATAGTACTGATTTTTTTATTAGAAAGGTGGGGGGGGTGTTTTCTTTATACATGAAATTAATTCAGTTGTTGTATTTGGTTTATGACATCTCTGTTATTTGTTAAAATATACCTTGTGATAAAGGCTGTAATGCCTTTAAATTATAACGATGAGTTACTTTTTCTAAGAAGAAGGGATATTTAAGAAGAGCATCACCTGTCAGTTCTTCTCTAGATAGCTAATCTTAATGTTACATTTTTAGAAAAATGTGAACTGCCACATTGGTGGGAAAAGGAGAAATTGGGAAGTATTCTTGGTATTGCTTCTGATAAAATTATCTACCAGTGAAATGTCAGGTGACAGTGGCTGGAAAAAGTAAAGAGCTGAAAGGGAAATGAAGCTGCTCTTTCCTGGGCTGCTTTTCTTCTAAAGTCTTGAGTTCTTTTGAGACAACAGAGGCTGATGATACCTTGAGATCAGTACAAGTTTCTGAAGTGTGGATTTTTCATGGTTGGTGGAATTGTGAGATTTTTAGGAGAAATGTCAGCTTCACACTTTTACAGAGTAGTTGAGTTTGGAAGGAGCTTGTGCAGATAATCCAGACCAGCCTTCCTGGTCAAAGCAAGATCACCTAGAGAGAGTTGGTCAGCACAGTGTCCAGTTGGGTTTTGAGTACCACCATGAGTGGAGGCTCTAGAACTGCTGTAGATGATACGCTCCAGTGTTTAGACACTCTCACAAATGAGTGGTTTGAGTGGAATTTCCTGTATTTTCAGTCTGTGTCCATTTCCTCTGACCCTTTCGTGGGATGCCACTGAGAGGAGCCTGGTGCTGTCCTCTCTGTTCTTCCCTTCTCCACCCAGTCAGGGTGAATCTCCCCTTTGAGGCTGAACAGTCCTAGTGCTCTCATGCACTCCTTGACAGATGCTCCCATCTTTGTGGTCCTTCACTGACACCAGGGTGTTCCTGTCTCATTCTGGGGAGCCTGGGACTGAGCCTGGCACTGGAGTCACCAGTGCTGAGCAGAGTGGAGAGATTGCCTCCCTTGACATGCTGTTTGTGCTCTGTCTAATGCAACTGAGGATGCTTCCAATTTGATCAGCTAATCAACTCTTACCACTACTTCCTACACCCATTTTTTACATATGCTTGGAGAATTGTGAAAAATGTTAATCCAGTCAGGTGTTTTCTTTTCATGCTGGGGTGTTTGCCTGGTAATGATTGAATGCTGTCAAGGTTTGTATCAGTATTTTGCTTGTTGGACATTAAATATTTATATGGTATGAAATCTCAGTTTTTAGGGTATTCTTTTAACTAAGGAAAAGATTCTTCACTAGTGCTTTTGCTTTGCTATGAGACTTTTCTATTGGTACTAGAAAAAAAATTATATGGATGCTCTGAAAATATTAATTGATGTATACAAAATGAAATAATACTACTGATTAGTAGGATTTTTTTGTCTGTTGTGTAGTTAGAGTTTTTAATGGGTTTTGTTGGGGTTTTTTGTAGGCTGACCAAGGTCCAAATGCTTGTGAATGTCATGTTTGCAAACAAGAAGCCTCAGGACTTACAGTCTCTGCACTTGCAACTGGACGCCTGCCTGCTGGGCACCAGTTTATGAATCCAGAAAAACCTGCACATCCTGCACTTCATCTTTATCCTCACATCCATGGACATATACCATTGCATACAATTCCTCATCTGCCTCGTCCACTTATCCATCCCACCTTGTACACTGCTTCTCCCTTCACACACAATAAGGTAAGCCTGACTAATGGGGATGGATGCATCCCCATCCCAGGAAAAATTCTGTACAGCTGTGTAAACCAGCATGCCTGAGTATCAGTGGAACAATGCAAAGTTGCTGCAAATTGTGGTTTGGTTATAATATTCCTTTTGCAAGGAATGCTGAAGGGCAGGGAGTGAGATTCAGAACTGCTGGAAGGTTCATACAGAATGGCTGAAGGTATTTTTTCATCAGGAAGACTGATAATGTCTTCACTATGATTAGAAAGCATGTTGAGTCAAATGAGGCTTGCAAGGTGGAAGCAGTGATGGATTTTCAGTCAGTGTAAGAAAACTAAGTCTTCATTTTATATGTATCAGAAAAATTTAGTATTCCATTTTGGCAATAATATTCTGAGATTTGTAATTAAAATTTTTGTGAATTCTTCTCCTTTTTTTTTTTGTGAATTCTCCTTTTTTTTTTTTTGGTTGGGATTTGTTGGGTTTTTTTGAGCAGAGACATAGGAGTCTTATTTCATATTTGTAAGAGGTTTTTTGTCCTTCAAGAGAACCTGTGTTTCTGCAGGTTCTGCAAAATTCTTTTGACCTTAAACTCGTAAATAATAAACAAGAGAAAGGTGTGGAGCAAGAATTGGGAGCAAGTGACAGAAATATGAGTCAAACCCAAGCATTCCTCTTAATGGGGATGTTGTTTCACATATGTTTAAAGCAGCTGAACTGGGGGTGCTGCTGAGAGGGGCAAAAAAGCCTTTGTCATTAGGTACATCTTTGTCTTCTCCTGGTCTGATCCAGTGATCAAGAATAATCCACCAAGATGACTCTTACTTGCTCTTTTTGTCCTTCTAAGCATCCACTTTGGGTTTTCCTGTCTTGGGTGTCCCTTCCTTACTTCTGTTCCATAGCTGCAATGTGCCAGCAACAACCCATTGCTGTTCTTCTGAAACCATGGGGAGTGTTTCTTTGCACCCATATATTCAAATTTTCTTCAATGCAGGTTATTCCAGCCCCTCCCACCTTCACCATTAGGCAGAAAATGAAAATCCTTCTTTATAGAAAAGGGTGATTAGGTATTTAAGTAGTTTGTTTGGCCATGAGTTTCATGTTTGAAATGTCTTTAGACTCAACTGATATTTTTAATATCTTTATCTATATTATCTCTACCTACTTCTGCATAGCTTTTAATTTGCATCAAATCTAGTATAAAAAGAGAAAAAAACCTGCTTTTCCTTTTTAAAGGTAGCAGTATTTGAATATAATGTTTATGTTGCATGAGATCTCGGGGAGAAAGGTAATTTTAGAATGTGTATAAACAATTTCAGCCAGAAGAAATGGGGTGAGCCCAAACAACTTGTTTCTATAAAATGAGAAAAAATCCACTTGGTTCTTAAAATGAAGGAGTGTATTCCTTGCTTGTTAATTTTAAGTTAGGAACCACTTAATGCTTGAAAATGAAAAGAAAGGAAGAAAATAATTAGCTTTTGGTTTATGTGTTTTATTTCTTTTTCTCTTGCCTTTATTTTCAATGCTGAAATGTTTGTAATCCCTTTTTCACAATTGTCTTCTGTGGTAATAATTGTCATGTCAGAGAAGATTAGTTTGTTTAGGCAGCTCATGCTTTGAAAGATAGTAATTCCTAGCAAAATTCATACAAATACTGGTTTTAATTATATATTGACACAACTATTTTTTGAGATTTGAGTATTTCCTGTTCATCAGTTAGTTGATTCTAAAAGCAGTGCTTTGTGAGTGTAAAATATAGACATGAACATACAATCTGTGTAATACATTAAATGCATTATAATTATCCACAAATCAGCCTTTTTATCTTTCTGGGAAATAGTGTCTATTATGCTTTTGATAATGCTTTTTCCAATTAAAACACTATGATTTGAATATTGCTGTTGGAGTGACTGTGCAAGCAAACAGAATATTAATGGGGAAAATACTTTTTGTTTTTGTTGTAGGCATTACCACCAGCTCCAGTTCAGAATCATACAAACAAGCATCAAGTATTCAATGCATCTCTCCAAGATCATATTTATCCAAGCTGTTTTGGGAGCACTCCAGATTGGAATAGCTCTAAATTTATAAGTCTTTGGGGTTCAGAGGTGATGAATGACAAGAACTGGAATCCTGCTACATTTTTGCCTGACACAATTCCTGGTGAGGGTTTGTTACTACTTCACACTGACTAGTTAAAAGCCTTATGTTTTATGTTTCTTTTCAGGAATGGTGGATTTTATCACCATGGCTTTATAAGATGGGATTCTGGCAGATTTGCTGCCACTTCAACTCCAGTTGGGCAGAAAATTGGAAAATAAATTCTTATGTACTGGGGAGAAGATGCTAAAGGCAAACAAATAACTTGCTGGTTTTCACCTGTGGTCATTGTAGAGTTATGTTTGTCTTCAGAAGTTCAGTATTGTAAAGGAAAACTTAAATAACTTCTAGACTTCTCCACAAAAGCCTGCCTTATTTCCACAGGGCAGTAAGAGCACTGGTAACAAGGCACTGTGTCCTACTTCTTATAATGCACACAGATAACCACATTGTCATTGAGAAAGAGGCACAAATCAAGAAAAAGATTAATTTAAGCCAAGAAGTGCTTGAAATCCTAATGGTTAAAGTGAAAGAGAATAAAAGGAAAATTTGAGAGAGAGACAAATCTTTCCATTCACATCCTAGCAAATACTAAAAAGCCTTTTTTATTTTATTTGTCTTGTATACAAAAGGAGGCTTGGGGGTTTTGTGTGTTGACTTTCTTTTTCAGACTCATCTGCTGCTAAGTTGTTCAAGCTACTACAGTGTTACTTAAAAAGAAAGGCATTAAAAACATCCAGAAAAACTTCCCCAGTAGGACAGCTCATCCATTTACAAATGCAGTTGTGGGTAGCTATTCCATCAGATGGTTGGTGGCAGACTCATCTGGAAGGTCTATCACAGAGGTGTTTCTGTTAACTGGAATTTCAAATAAATAAATAAATGGTTTATAATTTTATATTGATAAATGGATATGTTGTTTCATCTTACAATTTTGTTATGGCCTACCTGGGTTTCAGATAGTGGCTCTTAGATGTTTAGCCTGTTAAAATGTTGTCAAATTAAAATTTTTCAATTATAAATGGATGAAGATATCTGTAGCACATTTGCTGCTCGTTAACACATTTAGTGACATTCTTAGAATTCTGTATTCAGGGTTTGTGATTCTGCTCTGATGCTTCCCAGCACATTTTGTTACACCTACAGTATCTGGGAGGATGGAGAGGGAAAGGAGGATTCCCTTCACTAATCCTACTAATCCAACATTAACAATATATCCTGTGTCTGCATCTGAATTATTGAATGTGTAATTTAAATCCTGTAAAGACACTTCAGTAATTATGTGATTCTTAATTACTCTCTGTGTTTTAATTGAAGGGAGTGATATATTAGCACCAGCACTCTCAGAAATAAGACCTGAAGCACTTCCTACTACATCTAGCAATGAAACAACAGCAGTTACTGACAGCAAAGAGAAAAAGAATGCTGCAAAGAAGAAATGTCTGTACAATTTCCAGGATGCCTTTATGGAAGCTAATAAAGTTGTCATGGCAACCTCTTCTGCCACTTCTTCTGTCTCCTGCACAGCAACTACAGTGCAGTCAAGCAGCAACCAGTTCAAAGTATCATCCAAGAGACCTTCATCAATAGGTAAGGATTTGTTACTCACATACATGCTTCTGTAACTGGCTCAAGTACATGTAGCTAACTATAAGGGTTTATATAAGTGTTTAATTTAGTAAAATCATGCATCTTGATGATTTTGTTAATTGCTGCTAGTATTCTTGAGTTAGTCTCTGTACTTCTGAATTGAAGAACTTTGTGAGACCTCGATGTTAGGGTTGGAAATTGGTAATAGAACTTAGTTGAAATACTGCTGATTTTTATAGAAGCTGAGAATATACAGTACTCTGTGTGATTTTATGGATAATTTATGGGGACTTACTAATAATTTTTAACTGGAAGTGGTTTGTTTTTTTACTGCCAATTTAGGTGAAGTGTTCCACAATATTAATAAAGAGGACCATAGACATTCTGCACCAGTTGCACCACGAAATAGTCCTACCAGTTTAGCATCCCTTCCTTCACTGTCTCCTGCTGCACTGTCTCCAGCCTCCACACCCCATCTTCCAAACCTTGCTGCTCCTTCTTTCCCCAAAACTGCTGCAACAGCCCCTGGATTTGTGGATCCTCATTCAGGTCTTTGTCCTACTACAGTTGCACCTCCTACTTCAACCACAGACAGCTCTGTAAGTGCTCCACCAAGTGTCTGCAGGTAAGTTTGTTGTTATTCTTGCCATTCTTTCTTTACAATAGAAAGGAAATTAAAATACAGATACCTCTTCTCCTTTGCCACTGGTTGTAGTGTGAAAGCTGTGTTTGTGTTCAGCAAATGAAACCAAGTGCAGACACTTAGTATGTAACTTGGTGTGAGATTTCACAAATATGATTTCCATTGTGCAGTCCAGTTACTGAATTTAGAGGCTTGAAAACAAATGTTTGCTCACTTCTAGAAATATTGGCTAGGATATACAAGTCAAACTGTTCTTTCTTACTCTATTTACTGGTTAATGATGCTGCTGAGACACAAACCTCTTGTTTTCTGTCATTTTGGCATTACATGGCAAGCAGGAGTGGAAAGCTGTGAAGACTTACTCTTGCTCTGTAATTTAGCTCAGAATATAAAGAGGTCATACATGGTCTTGAAACCTGCCATGTAGTGACACATTTTCCTGACTGCACTTAAGACTTCTTAGATATGACTCCTACCATTTATACTGTGGTTTTAGCGTGGAAGGATGTTGTGATTTCTGAAGGTTTTCAAAGGTCTTGGAGGTTGAAAGGACTTTGGTGGAGCTGTCTTCTGGTAATGTTATGTACAGTGGCAGGTTGACAATGGTGGCAGCCCTTTGATGTGTCTGAAGGGTGGAGGCATAACAGAAAAGCAGTTGAGTCATTGCTCTGAGTTCTATGACTTGTAGGGCTGTGATCATGGATGGTGTCAATGTAGTCTCCTGGCTGTAAGTTTTTGGAAGATGGTGTGAGATTTAGGTAGAGTCTGGTAAATGCTTCTAAAAATGTCCTTGTTTCTGTTACCAATTGGTTTTATTGATGATGTCTTAAGATAAGTAACTGTTCTTTCATACTTGAGAAATTATTGCAGTTTTGTAAAGAATTTTTCTTACCTAGTGCAGGGAGATAATTGAATATGGACACAGTAGAAATCCAACTTTTTATCATTGTTTCCAGCTGCCAACATGGTGTGTTTTGTTTGGGGAAAAAAAAAACAAACTGAGAGAGACCCAGAAGCAGTGATTGCATTCTGGTGAGGGGGAGTGAGGTTAGAAAGAAGATTTATACATATTCTGTAGATAAGGCAGAAAATATGGCCTGTTTTCACCTTTCTAACAAAAGAACAAAGAAATACTAATGATAGACAAGAGAGGGGATTTTTTTAATGCTGCTTTCTTTTGAAGCAAACTGACCTCTGTTTTAGAAGATCTGGGCAGTAGAAACGTTGTGTGCAGTTACACAGAGCTCTGGGGGAATCAGCTGCCATGTACCTGCTTATTGAAGAGATGTGCCAGTATTCCCCCTTCAAAATCAAGTTGCAGACAGGGAAATGGGAACTTTTAGGTTTTAGCTGACCTTGGATTTTTTATTCAAGTCAAGAGCTTGAAAATATATCTAAAACCAGGAGATTTGCAACTGCATTTGAAACCTTCTTGATGTCACGAGTGGTGAGAGGGACAGCAGTTTCAAAACTATTCCATTAAAAAAAGCCAGAGTCAGTACTTCTGAAATGCTTTACCTGTTCAAAGCCAGGAAGAGCTGTTCCAAAACTCACTCTCTAGGCTGCTTGTGCAGGGCATCACTAAATTTGTTTTTTATAGTGTATCATTTTATCCTACTGCTTGGTTTTGAATGTCACCATTTGTAAGTTAGTGGATGAAAGCTTTAGGACGGCTGATATCCCAGTTTGAGAACCATTGTTCCTGTTAGAGACAGGAACATGTATATATAAATTTTTTAAAAATAATGATATAATATTGTTGTTGTTATTATTGGTGGTTATTATTATTATTATACCTTATTTATTATCATTAGGGTTTTATAAGCTTTTTTTTTTTTAATTTGACACAGTGATCCTGACTGTGAGGGCCATCGCTGTGAGAACAGTACCACGTACGATCATCAGCAGTATGATGGAGAGGAGAGCCAGGATGAAGATAGCTGCTCAGAGCATAGCTCCAGTACCTCAACTTCCACAAATCAGAAGGAAGGAAAATACTGTGACTGCTGTTACTGTGAGTTCTTCGGCCATGGAGGAGTAAGTTTTTGTATTTTCAATTGCTTTTGTTTGCTTTTTTGTCACTTATTCATCATAAGGTTGCAAGTGATTTATCAGACTGCATCTTAGGGGATGGCATTGGAACTCACTCAAGAGGTTGTAAAAGGAGTTGAAAAGTAATTTTACTCTTTGAAATGAAGGATTGAAATAAACCTTTCCAGTTCAAAGCATTTAAGAGCAATAAAAATGACTAAAAGATTTAGGAAGCAACTGACGTGGATAATAGATGCATGTTTGACTGAAACTGCAAACAGGGGCATTGAGCCATTTAAATAACTTTAGAAAATTCATTTGCTCCTCTGTAGTACTGTAGTTACAATGAATGTGATGAGGTTGGGTAAAAGTACCCTTTATATAGGATATTAGTTTAAATCTTTATGGCAATTTATGAGCTAGTCTGCTAGCTGTAAAAATAATGATCCTCAAAGTATTCACTTTATTCCAATTCTTTAAAAGGAGAAAAAAGAGAGAAAAAACTCTAGATTCTTAGCTGAAATATAACACATTATTTTTTCTTAACTTGTAAATCTGTGTATGGCCTGTTTTAATAATCAGTTTATTGATACAATTTGAGTCACTGGCATTTTTCCTATTTGAAGTAAAAGCTCAGTTTATTTGCCATGTATTCGATTAGGTCAGTTTCATCTTAGTTCTTCAAGTGAATTAAATCCCCTGCCCTGATGGCTTAGAGGGGCCAAGGAAGGCATCCCATTTGTCCTTGAATGCTCCCACCATGTCCATGCTTGATTTGTGTTTGGTGGTTACCTGACTGCACAGTAAGTTATTCATTTTGCTGAAGTGGCAGAATGTGACAGGATTTTTAAGTTAATAGGCTTTGTTTTGCTGGTTTAGTGAGTTGAACTGGTATAGGTGTGAACAGATGGGCACCAGGTCTGGTACAGGAGCAGAGGGGATAAGGCATCAGGAGGGGAGAGGCAGGAACAGTGGTTGGAAATACAGATATGGAACATGATGCAAGGATTCCACTTGCAGCAGTGTTATTGATGGGACTCTGCTGGAGGGTGGGCTGGCAGGCTTCAGTGCAGGATATCCAGCCCTTCACAGGTACAGCCCAGAGGCCTGTGTAGCCCAACCTCTGAAACAGATTGCACAGGAAATAAAAACAGAGCAAACATCTGCTCCTTTGAAATTTTCAAATACAGCTTACCAATCACAAGAGAATATGGAAATAAGTCACAGTATTTTTTCCTGCTTTTGAAGGTTATTTCTTTATCTTATTCATGCCATCCTCCTCAAGGTCAGCTGTTCTTTCAGTTGGAATATGTAGTTCAGAAGCCAGCACCAAGTGTGGCAGGTCTGTTGCCTGTTAAATACACTTTAGGTTCACATACATACAATGAGTTTGATAGTCAGGTTTGGACCTCTCCTGTTATTTGGAGGGAGAGTATTTTGGTATTTCAAAATCTCCAAAGCATTAAGTCAGTGAAATTTTTCCATTTAGTCACTAAATTTTTGTCCTGTGTCCTTCAGCCTCCAGCTGCACCAACCAGTAGAAATTATGCAGAGATGCGAGAAAAGCTTCGTTTACGTTTAACAAAAAGGAAAGAGGAGCAGCCGAAGAAACCAGATCAGATCTCTGAAAGGGAAAGTGTTGTTGACCATCGAAAGGTGGAGGACTTGCTACAGTTTATAAACAGCTCTGAAACCAAACCTGTGAGCAGTTCTCGTGCAGCCAAGCGAGCCAGACATAAGCAGAGAAAGGTAAGACATGAAATTATGTTTATTCTAGACCTCACACTTTGGAATATCTGCACTCTCCTCAAGTAGGCCAGTGTACACTGATTTATCCTAATGCTGTAATTGTGGTTTGTGGTACACTGCCAGTTTGTTTTTACATAACTGGCTTACCTGTTCAGGGGCTACCTGAGGAGTTATGTACTAGACTGGGAGGATTCCTGAAAATGCCTTTGTGATGTGTTTTGGTGCAAGTCAGCTTTATATTGGAATTTCCCACACTTCCAGAGGTTATTTCTGAGTATCAGAAATGTTATAAATTTTATTGTTTTGTAGCATTGACATTTAAAAGCGAGAAAAATTTAAAAGTCCGTGTTTCTGTACTGGGATAATGGTTTTGATAAGGTGTCTCTGTAGGATGTCAGGAAACATAGGTCAGTGCTTTTATGGGAGAGGAAGAGTTACATTTGGTATTTTTAGAATAATTGCACTGAGCACCTTGCTGCCCTGATTGACAGAGGTTAAGTGCTGTGCCACGTGATGACACAAAGGGTTATCCTGAGCTGGAGTGGCAAGCTGCAGAGAGGGGGCAGGGAAGAAAAAATTACAGGTTGCTTTTAAATTAATATTGGCACAAAAGATTTCTAAAAAACTCCAATGTACAATAGTGAAATTATTTTTTTGGAAACAGTATTTGCTGAGGATAATATAGAGGAGATATGAAAAAGGAATAACAGAGGAAATGCCCTTTTTTTTTTAAGTTGGAACAGGCAGGAAACCTTTTCTTAGAGTAATTCAAGTATCAGCCATAAGTATAAAATTCAAGGCACAATCTAATTGGTTGCTGAATGTTTTTGATTTCTGGTAAGCATGTTTTGTGATCACACTGTAAATATTTTCTTGTTTGTGGATTTTCTTCTGGCATTACTTCTGCCTTCTTTAAATGCTTCCGTGGGTTTGGAAGACCTAATGTTCACAAGTTAAATTAATTGTGTTCATGTTGTAGCACTTCAGCATCTTGAGAGTTTAGGGGATTATTTATAAATAAAATCAACTTTGTAAAATTTGCAGTGCAAAATTCACTTTGCTCATACCGTGCAGTTTGAGTGTAAGAAGTGGAAAATTCCCATTTTTTAAATGACTTCTGTAACTGTGAAAACGTAACGCCATACAGGTGCCTCTGAATGTGCAAGAAAATAAATGGTCATGGTTGTTCTCATTGTATGACTTTGTTTCGTTTTGCTCATGATGCAAGATCAATGCTGCCCAGCAAAGTTTTAGGCATTGGCAGTAATGGCTGGCAGAATCCCTCATGTCTTTGTTTTGGTTAATGAACTAATGTCTGATGGTGGAAATCTGCCATCTTTAGGATTTTTGACAACTTCTAATGAAATTATTATTTGCTTAGTGTTTTGGTGCAGAATATTTTTAATGATTTTTTCCTTAACGTTGGTGATCTCTGAAACAGAGCAACTCTGCTACCATAGCAAGAGAACAGGTAAATGATACAACCTATGCAAGCTTGAGTTACCTGAGAAAAACACACAAGTCTTTGAGAAGGAAGCTGAATGTTTTGTGGCTGTAGAAAACTTTGATGTGAAGTTAGGCGTAGAAACAGGGAAAAAAGGATCAACAGTTGGTATTAACAGTGGTGAAATGAGTTACAGAAACACAAAAAATGTGAATAGAGAAAAGATTGTATTGTATTTAAAAGGGCAGCCTTTGTATACTTATTTGCTTGCTCTGCAGAGTTACAGATTTAAGTATGCTCATATGGTCACATCCTAGGATTTATAACGTTCATAAAGAAAAGTAGTAATAATCCCTAAAACTCTTAATTTCCATTATATTTGTCACTTTCAGTAAACCTATTGTTCCTTTGCAGCTTGAAGAAAAAGCTCGACTCGAAGCTGAAGCCAGGGAGAGGGAGCATCACCAGCTGCTGGAGGAGCAGAGGCGGCGTGAGGAAGAGGAGGAAGAGAGACTGAAACAGGAGTTACAGCGGCTCCAAGAGCTTCAGCAGCTGCGGGCTGTGAAGAAAAAGAAGAAAGAGAGAACAAGTAAGGACTGTGCAAAGGCAGAGCTGCTCACTAGGAACTGCCAGGCAGTGAAGGAAGCTGTCCCAAACAGCCCAGAAGACATTCAGAATGGTACCCTTGAGCAATCAGAAAAGATAGAAACCTCAGCTGGTTCACTGTCACGACATGTGAACCACACAGAACAGAGGCCAGTTCTAGAGACAGGCTGTGAACTGTCCAACCCTGTCAACACTAGAGACTCAAAGCTGCTCTATCAGAAGGAGGGCACTGTAAAGCAGCATGAGCCCCTCTCTTTTCTGCTTGATATTATGCATCAACATAAAGAAGGAAACAGCAAACAGAAACTAAAACAGATGAACAAACAGTGTGTTGAACAAGTGAAAAAGCCTGTTGAATCCCCCAAAGCAGCTGAGATTCAGACTAAAACCAGAAACCAAATAGAATCCAAAGCAAAAGCACCAGAGCTCCCAACACTTGCAGAGCCTAAAAAGGATGAGAAGAAATTAAACAATAACAACAAAAAGCAATTGAACCATGTAAAGGAAGAGAAAGCACCCGTAACAAGTGAATCCCCATCACCAAGTGAGCAGCAGCAAAATAATAAGCTAATACTTGCAGATTCTCCCCAACCAAAAGGCAAGAACAAGAAAAACAAGAAGAAAAAAGGGGACAAAGTCAACAATTCCATTGGTAAGTGTGTAAGAAAGTTGAAGAATTTGGCTTATGTTCTATTCTTAGCATTTAATTCCAGAAGTCTGACATATTTATCTTCAGGCATTCCTGCCAATGTCAATCAGAGAAACTGAAAAACTGGTGTCTGGAAAAGTCATCAGAATTGCAACTAAGAGATGGATAATTGCAATTAATTAATTGCAATTAAGAGATGGATAGTGTTTTAGTAAAGAAGTGTAGGATGCTTTTAAAAACAAGTGAATAAGCATATGCTCTAGGTTTTCTAGGGGGCTTTGTCAGTTAGGCTATCCAGGAGACTGGCTTTCTTTTCTTGCTTAAAATATATTGTTTAATTCCAAAAATATATTGTTTAATTCCATAGTATGTTGAAATCCATTTTGAATTTCTTTAAAAGCAAGATTGTTTCTCATACAGCACTAAGAGTACAGTATGAAGTTGGTCTTACTCTTTAGGCAAGGGAAATAAGGGGATTCTTCAGTCAAAGAATGGTCTTTCATGTATGGTCATTCAAGTATGCATTTTTTTCAGTGACAGTAATTCCTTTTTTATATTAATTACACCAACAGGTAAATAAATTAATACAGAAACTAATTTACTATTTTTTATTTGCCACAGTGAAAAGTTGTAGTGGGATTAGTTAATTAGTTGATAAAATTGAGTGTGTTCTCCATATTAACTTATTTAGTCAACAGAATTATTTTTATTTCTCAGAAATAATAAAACTGTAGAAGATTAAGTCAAGCAAGTTGCACTTGAATAATTTTATTTACAACTTATTTTTTGTTTACCTGAACTCATCCAACAGCTAATACCAGGGCTGAGAAACACACACAGTTCTGCCCATTGGCTTTGTCAGCACCATAGCCAAACTGCTTTCTCAGGCACCTCTTTCTTTATTCCTGCACATCCTGGGTCCCTACTGGGACTACCAGTTGGGATGGCAGCTTTGTGGTGTGGACATCTGTCTGCTTGGAGCACCTGGTCATTCCCCTGGAATCACCTGGTAGCTGAGTGGTAACATTGTGTAAATTCAATGTACACCAGTTCTTGCTGCCAGTCTGACTGCTAAGACAGGAGACCTTCATGCCTTGGCAGTTTCTGCCAGTGTTTCAGAATACTTACTTTTGTTAAGCTTTGTTACAAAAATGTAAAGCTAATTCTTGGTTGCAGGAAGTGCTGGTGATTTTTTTAGTGATTTTGTGGTTGGATTGGGTCAGCCCACTATCTCTGTTTTTAATCTGATGCCTATTGTTTCCATTCTATGTCAGCCAAGCAGCAATACAGTATGGAACCATTTTCTCTGACACCTCAGTTCTTGTGCATACTCTGTTGTGCTGTGTTTAGGTTTTGGCTCTTTTAATTTAACAAGAAGAATGTACTCCAGTGACTGGAGCAAGACAGAGCTCCAGAACTGGGATCAGAAAGAAAAGACTGGAGATATTTGAAAGAGAAAATATGGGAGGGGGTGTTTACTGTAGGAGAATGCAGGTACCTTCTGCATCCTATCCTCCTCCCTGCCCCCGACATTTTTTTTCTCCTGCTTAAGTCAAAGTATACTTAAAATTTCCAAAAGTTAATGTTTACATCTGAAAAAATACAGGGACATGTTTCTGAATTTGTCAAGAAAAAATTGTGCTGTTCTCTGTAGACTTCAGACTGAGTTTTTACTTTAAGTTGTTCTGACCTGAGAGCTACAAGAAAGACACTGTAATACATGATTTTTCATGTAGTTATAATTTTTTTAAGATCTAGGGTTGATGTACCAAATTAGCAAAGTCACAAAAATTGAACAGAGAAAAAAAACAGAACTAGGGTAATTGAGAGAACATGAAAAGAGGGAAACAAAGCTAGGGGGTTTTGACTGAGTTTTCATATGAAGTGTTAAAGCAGTAAATGCTTTTGATGAGATCTCTGTTTGTTAAAGAAATTTCTTCTGGCAGAGTATTTTTACTCCTTGTTACAAAAGGGCTAGAGAAAGCTAGGAGTGTTAGGGATGCCCTGTGTTTGTAGGGCTTTCTGCTTCCTCAGAAGTAAGTTGAATAGCAAACACATGAAACTTGTAAAAACTTCCACGAGTGTCTTTACCATGAGTTGTGTATTCTCATCATCTCAAGGATTCTCTAGTCAGGTGTGTACTTGGTGGGTTTGGTTACTTGCTTTGTCACACCTGGTTTTTGAAATGTATTGTAAAGCTGCTTCAGAAATGAGACTGGAGTGTTATGCAGTGAGAAAAAAATTTCAAGAGGAAAATGTTCAAATTGGTTTCTACAAAAATGTGTGGTTTCCAATGCATTTCCTTTTAAAGTCTAAAGGAGAACCATATGCTGGGATAGTACAATATACCAACAGCCTCTATGGTGACTTCTTTGCTTATAGTTGAGGCCATACAATTCAAGTCATACATTAATGTGTTAAATATTTGGGTTTGGTATTTTTTTTTAAAGTCTATTGGTTGCTAGCATGAGTTAAACTCTTGCAGACACAGCCTGATCCTCATGTGCCAGAGGGAGTACAGCAACTCTACAACCCAGAAGTTTCCAAGTATTTTTCTTTATAAATATTGTTTTAGAAATGTTTCTAGAGCTACATTTTTAGTAGTAAGACCAAAAATTTCAGGCATTAAACAGCTATCTGATTCATCAAGCCCTCTGTATGATTTGGTTACTCTTATGTGCATTCCAGGTTTGTGGTACCTTTTGCAGCCCATGCAAAGAGTGAATTTACTGTTATATCATCTTTTTTACCAGTGTAACTCCTTCAAGTCTGGACAGAGATAGGGGTTTTAAGAAGTGTCTGTTTAATTATGTGTGTATTAATTCAGTGTAAATATGAATAATGAACAGTCTGTGAGGTTCAGTCAGTTCTCCAAAGACCTCTTTAATGCAGCTTCTTCCTCTCTCCTTCCCCCTTCCCCATGGAATCTAACATAGTGCCATCATTTTTCCTTTGTAGATGATGTGTTTCTACCCAAAGACATTGATCTAGACAGTGTGGAAATGGATGAAACAGAACGAGAAGTGGAGTATTTTAAAAGGTAAAGTGCTGTAATCCCCGTGCATAATGCTGATGTTGCTTCTTTCCATGTGTCATGGTTGTAAAGCAAGCAAAAACAACACCACAGCAGCCCCCAAGTTAATAACTAACTCCTGGCAGAAAAGCCTGTGTTGTAACACATGAAATCCTGTTACAGCTGACATTCTGAAACAATCACCAAAGCTGTGATCTGTGGGCACAGCTTATGGCTGAATACCACAAATTCAGGAGCAAGTGCCAGAATTATCTATGTGACTCCTAGGTTCTCATGAAGGCCTTCAGAATATTCTCAATTACCATTATTTATAAGCAAAGTTTGTGTGAATATTTCTTTTATTAGCCACACAGGCCAAATACTGATTAGTGTTTTTATTTTTTTTTTTAAAAAGTGATTATTTTTAAAATAAATAGTTTAAAAGGTTTAAGTTTCCTAAGAGATACTTCAGAAAGGTTTGATTGTTTTGTTTTCTTCCTTGTTTACAGAAGCTGTTAGTTAGGAATTCTGTACTGCACATTAAGCAGGGATGTAGAACTGTGGGGTAGGGTCTTACACCAGACTTTAAGGAGAGATGCTTATCCTAGAATCATAGAATGGTTTGCATTGGAAGGAACATTAAAGACCATCTTGTCCCAACCCCCCTGGCATGGGCAGGGATCTCTTCCACTAGAACAAGTTGCTCAAAGCCTCATTCATCTCACCTAGTACAGTGACAGTAGAAGAATAATATAAATCTGTGCTTGTGAAAGTTTTTTTTCTTCTCTACTTTTTGGTTGATTTTGGGATTTGTGCATCATATTGAGAGTTGGACTCAATGATCCTAGCCCTTCCTACTCAGAATATTCTGTGATATTAGTTACCTCTAAATTCCTCAAATATGAGGAGACAGCTCATGTTTAAACAGTGTAGCACGTGTTCTTCATAGTACTGAAATCTGTTTGAATTTGTTCTCCAGTAGTGTTTGGTTGTGCTGGTTCCCCATGAATACATCTAGTGAGCCTTTCATTATGGTAGCCAAATCTGTAATGGCACAAATAACTTGGTTTCCTGCAATTGAATAATTTAGGAGCGTTTCCCAAAGCAGCACAAGCCATTTGTTACAAGAAGGGACTTTCAGTATGGATTTCTTTTCTAAAATTATATTGTTTTCATGGCCTACATGGCTGGGATTTAATGTGTGTCTGGGTCTTGGAAGGAACTCCTGCTTATTATTGCTACAAAATGCATATATCTAATTACTTATGGAGTCACAATGTGCAAGACAATGGAATTGTCACAGGTACATGGTCTCTAGTCTTAAAAATTATTTTCCTGAGTGGTGCCAATTTAAGGATTTTTTAAAATCAAAATGCAGGTTTTACAGGTGAAATATGGCATGTGTTAGATACTGCTAGTGTTGATGCAGTATAACCCTTTGTTATGGAATATTCTTACCTGCCTTCAAGTTTGCAGCATCTGCAGTGAATAGAGAAGTTCTGTTCATCAGTTATTTACTCACAATAGAATGAATGAAACAGTGTCTTACATTTGTAGAGGTGCAGTTGAATTTTGGGAATAAATTTGTCAAATGTTATCCAACTGAAGAGTTAGCACTTTAAAGCATGCTATGTTTGTAATCTGTTCTCTAATTGATGGACTCTACTCCTTTGCTGTCATCTGTTAGGAAGTGTATCTAACTTGTCTAGGTTTTCATGGATACCTGTTTAGAAAAGGTGTAAAAGCCCTGATAGGTGCTGTTTTAGGGGACAAAACCAACTACTTAATGCCATTAAGGCACCTTTAATACCTAGGTTCTCTACCATTTGGTAATGCTCAGCATAATACTTGGAAGGCAAGTAGCATGGCTTGTTCTAGTAACCCTACATGGCAATGAGCTGCACAGGCTGACTGTATTCATATTTTTCACTTGGAGTTCATTCATCATCTTCTCTTCATGTTTTGTAGTGGTATAATAGATGGATACCTTAATTATACCCTGACATCATGATTAATATTGCACGCTGCTTCTAACCCGCACAGAAAGAAAAAAATCAGCTGATTGTAGTCTTCCACTGTACCTGTTTAATTGTGCTCCTTCTGACTGCCCCCCTTTTTGGCTTTCAGTTGCTACAGAAGCAGTGTAACCTTCCAGAGAGAGATTTGCACTGCTTTGATGCAGTCATGCAGCCTTTAGCCTCACCAAGCTGCACCTTGCCTCAATAAAGTTCAGCTCAGATTAACAGTCCCTGAAAGGCCTTGCATGTGGCAACTTTTTCCAGAGTTATTCCATAAACTGTGCTCAGTGAAAGCAAATAAGAGAATTTTTGTTCTAGGGATGTTTTTTCCAGACATGTGGACTACTTATCTGCTGTACTATAGAGACCTCCTTTCCCTAGGTCTGTTGTCTCCAGTGTAGCTTTTTTTAAGAAGAGAAGCAGCAGTGTCCCATGCCATTGGTGATGCTGCTTTACACATCATCTACCACTCATTCTTACCCTTTCAAAATTTTTGATGAGTACAGCAATACCATTTCTGTTTCTAGTTGTCATTTAACTTGCTTCTGTGCTGCTGAATGTGCAGCATTCTTTGCTACCTCCTTTGCTTAATTCTCATAATGCAGTGGTGTTGAAAGTAACTGTTTTATTATGTATTTGAGTGATGGACAAGTGATTTTTTTTAATGTATGGTTTTGTCTTTCTGAATGAGAGCTTATCTCCAAAAGAGGGATAACATGTGTGGATTGATTTTAAGTATGCTGGTTTCACTTTATTGCTTTTTTTCTTTTCAGATTCTGCTTGGATTCTGCCAGACAGACAAGGCAGAGACTTTCCATCAACTGGTCCAATTTTAGCTTAAAAAAAACCACCTTTGCTGCACATTGAAATGACACAATACAGGGAGGGAACCCTGCAGGAATCAATGAACGACAACTCCACTTACCTGTCCTGCTGTGCTGAGAGCTTATCTGGTCTTGAGCCAGTGCTGCCTTGCCTTGTCCCCAGTGCTGTGTGGATCTGCACTGAACCCTTTGGCCTGATAATTCTTGCGGACTGAAAAATTGCCACTTTCTACCTGAATTTGTTAGCTTGTGTGCTTGTAGTCTGTGAGTGAGACTTACTTGATTGTAGCTGTATGCTGTTGGAGTTGGAACAATAGCTCTTTTCCAGCTCCTTCTGAATGCCTTGGCCTCAGAGACTTTAAATTGCTTAGGCTTGGGTGGAGGCCAAAATACTAGATTGCATCATCTGCAGTGGCTCCTGTCACTTCTGCATCTAGCTATGTTTTGTCATTCTGACTCCTGACAAAGGAATGGACCTAGTCAGTTGTGCTTTCATCTGCTCCAGAATTCTCCTGACATGACTTCATGAAAAAGAGGCTCTTATGGGACAAGTATTCCCTCAGTTCTTTCACAATCTACTGTTTAAGAGTGTACAAGTTACGCTATTTGTGTTTTGATTTTTTTCTTCCTGACTTGTAGCCAGCTTGTGTAAGAATACTTGCAGAATGAGAAAATTTAAAAAAGAACAGTACTCACACTATCAAATCTGTTATAGAGTGTATAATTGTATTAACACTGAAGCCTAACTGGCTACTTTTTTAACATATTGTTAAGTAATATTAAAATCATGTCTTTCTTTTTGAAAGATGGAATACATTAGTATGGCAGATGACTTGTGTCTTGCTTTTTTCCGCGTGGGTGGGGAAAGGGAAGAAAGAAACATACAAAAAATTTTGTAAACTGAATTTCAGCTTGTGTTAAAATTGATCAGTGAAGGCTTATCAACTTTGATATATTTTCTGTTTGCCAACTCACATGCTAGGAGAAACTATCTGCTAGAGCAAGAAAGATGCCTCCTGATGGCTGGAACTAAGCTTTTGTGAATTACTGTAATGTTTCTATTTCAGTGGATGATTTGTGAGCAAGAAGGTAATACAGAAATTTCTGGTTTAATAGCAGTGCAGTAGTGAAGTAGGAAGGTTCAGTGCTGCTGTCAGGTAAATGGTTAACAATATAGTAGTGGTTTGCAGTTCCATAGTATGCCCAGTGAGAAAGAAGATGGGTGATTTAGGAGTTTGAACTGTGTAAAGATAGCACGCTTGTAGAGGTTCTCTGATACTCTGTTTAGAATAGAGGCAGCAGAAGCTTTTTTACTTTCTAGATGACCATACCCAAATTGTAAGGCAGTCTTCTTCTTTTTTCCTTTTTTCTTTTTTCTTTTTTGTTAAGAAAACTCATCTTCCACTCAGCATATATTTAATGTCCTTTCCCAGAACTGTTGCACAGTTTTCTTTCGTCTACTTGTTAACACATATTTTTCTGTGATCCACCCCCTGGGCTTGGGACTGAATTGCAGGACACAATGTCATTACACTCAGCGTGGGGCTTGGGAAGGTTTGACAGATGATTGCTTTCATGTCCCCTGTGAGGCATGGATGTAGCAGGATTGGGTTGGCTGCACACCACTGAAATATCCCCAACTTCACATCCCTCTTTTTTGTTCTGGAGCTCCTATCCCAGTGTGTGCTCTTGGTACAGAATATAGTTGCTCAGCTTATACCCAGCCATTGTAGGTAAAGGAACCCTTAGTCTCCTCTTGCAGAAGAGAGTTTGAGAACAATGCCTGTCTTCAAAATATAGTTCAGGGACATAAAAGGGACATCTTCTATTATTCTTCCTCAGGAAAAAGTTGAGGAAGGGATTGATATCTTAAACTCACATTTTTTTGTCACTGCAGTGTTTGTCAATGGATTTGTTTGCTTGTGCTGGAGGAATAGCAGTTCAAACCTAAAAGGTAATATCCATGCCACTCAGCACCAGTTGTCCCAGCAAAACTAAAAAACGGTGTGCTCTTGAAAACACCTGCATCAGTGGAAAAAAATGAACTTTTTCTTGGGAATGTGGAAGCTTGCATCTGTTGCAGCCTGAGTTAGATCTTAGTTTTATTTCTATATATAAAATGTTACTGGAGAGACTCCTCATGTGGAGCAGTGGCTGGGGAAGAAATTGCTGTAAAAACAGCAGAAGCTGGAAGCAGATGTGACACCCAGCTTCTCTGACTTTTTCAGTTCTAAACCATAACACAAGATGGCAGTGCATGTCATCACTTTGGCAAGGATCTCAACAAATTGAGACCTGGCTTGGGAAATCTGTTTCATGTCACATGGGTGAATATTGTTGCAGATTACACCTTCTCTAGAGTTGGAATGCTTTGAAAGTACTGAGAATTTTAATGGTGCTAAAAACTCATAGCTTTTGTTTTCACTAGGAATTAGATAAGAAAGTTGGCTTTATTCTCTACTAACAAAGCAGTTTAAAGAGTGACATGATTATGACTGCTTTTCTTTTTTTTGAGATCCTGGGTGAAGACAGCCAAAGTTGTACTTCTTCCATTTGAGGAATGCATGTATGTATTTGTAATATCCTTCAAAGATATTTGCCATGTGCTTCATTGTGGTATATGGGTACATGTGATGTGCTCCCACACTCTAAACAGAAAGCACCAAGGATGAGTCTCCTTGGATTTGAATGAGTCTCCTTGGATTTGAATGAGTCTCCTTGGATTTGATGTTGTGCACCTTGAGGCAAAGTTAAGGCAAATCATACTTTTTAATAATAATTTCATAGTTAAGTGAAGATAAGCATGGTTTAGTCTGGGAGATCTGAGGGGAGGTTGTAGCCAGGTGGGGTTGGTCTCTTCTCCCAGGTAACCAATGACATGATAAGAGGTGATGGCCTCGAGTTGCACCAAGGGAGGTTTAGGTTCAGTGCAAGGAAACATTTATTTACTGAAAGGGTGGTCAGGCATTGGAACAGGCTGTGAAGGAGATGGTGGAATTACCATCCCTGGAAGTATTCAAAAAATGTGTAGACGTGGCACTTGGGAACATGGTTTAGTGGTAATGGGGCAGTGATTGGATCAAGGTTGGACTTGATGATCTCTGAGGTCTTTTCCAACCAAAATGATTCCATGAGTCTATGAAAAGTATTGGCTTCAATTCTACCACTTTGTGGCCTTGGGCAAATGCATTAGTTACTGTTACTTCATTCATAAAATGGTTTTATTGAGGATTTGCTGAATTATAAGTTTGTTTCTTAATGCCTAAATTAAGTAAGTAGCTATGTGAAGTCTGTTGAGGTACAACTTATTGGAAGCATCAATCATCCTCGTTGGTATTTGTGTAGTTTAGATAAAATACATTTCAAGCTAACTTGGAGTAGAGGAGGCCTCTGTAAATGATACATCATGACTGAGTAAGTTAAGGGTTCACATGAGAGTTGAAGGGGGAAATAATTCCAAGTTTGAGAGTGGCCTGTGTTGATAGCTGTAGTGTAGCTTATGCCCCTATTCCTTACTGGCTTTAACCTGTATGAAAGATGGACTCTAAGTTCTGGAGGAGGCTGGTGACATACCTATTTTGTGCCTGTCTGCTGATACCAGTGCTGCTGCTGAATCTGAGGCTGTGGTGCTG
Source organism: Agelaius tricolor (assembly GCF_023055355.1). Lineage (NCBI taxonomy): Eukaryota > Metazoa > Chordata > Aves > Passeriformes > Icteridae > Agelaius > Agelaius tricolor. The sequence continues at coordinate 6,875,664 of NW_027269284.1, forward strand.
TCAGGCATTTCCTTAATGGAAGAGGGCACAACTGCACAAAATGTGTCTGTCTTGAACTGTGTTGATTTTGGAGGCTCTAAGACAACTCTTAAACAGGGATGTCTTATTTCTGCTTGGCATTCAGTACTGCTGCTTCCTGAGGTAATGTAACTTAGAGTTCAAAAATCTTCAGCATGTCTTTTGGTGTGGTATCAGTGTTACCTAAAACTGTGTAGCTGAGGTTCTGCTTGCTGGCAGCACAGATCTCACCACAGGCTGAAAAGAAGATTCATGTGTTAAAAATTAATTCATATAAGTGACTGTTGAGTGTGTAGGTGTTTGTTGTGCTCAGTTCAAAAAGGCTTTGCAAGTTGCCTTCAGTTTCAGAGAAAGATTAGCTTACTTTCACTTTAGCATGTTGTATCATAATGGAGAAGTATAATGGTTACTGGAGTAAATGTTTACATTAATATTCACATTTACACACATCTCCAGTACAAATGGAGGTGTGTGACCTGCAACTGCAGAAGCTATTCTAAAAAAAAATCTCTGCTTGCTCTGTTGTAACATACATCTGAGCAAGGTTAGGTGTGTGGTATCTTTGTTGTCTTTGGCTCTTTCTGTTTAAATCTCCAGGAAATCTGAAGACTCAAACCTTAATAGGGGAATTCTCTGAAGTGAAGTCACAGAAGTGTTGATTTGAGATTTTCCTTTCTTCTTCCTGGCACCAGAAAAGACCTCTAAGAAGAATTCCAATTTTCCAGATTTTCAGTGCCTTCCTAATGGCCAACAGCATATCTGTCAGCTGTTACTCTGTTTGTCATTTTGTTAATCATAAAAATACTGTATTTTGTACTGTTGCTACAAGTACCTGATGTAAGTGAACTGTCATTGGAAGGAAGATGTTTTTCTCTTCTGTTTTCTCCACTGAACAAAGAAGTAGCAATGCCAACCCTTTTTTGGGGGGTGGGGGTGGGTAGGGGGCCTATTTCTGTTCTTCACAGGTCTGTATCTTTAGTTTCAGCTTTGCTGCTGCCTTTAGGAGAGTTGGGCTCCTCCTAGCTCAGTGCTTAGAGATTTGAAAGAAACTCATTGATGTACTCTGGATCTACATACACCCATGCTGAAAAACATGCCAGGTAAACCTCTGTTTTCCTGTAACTACTTTTGAGTTTTTACTGGTTTGCATCTAGAGATCATAAGTATTTTTAAAATGGATTGTGTCAATTTCTATCTCTTTAAAAAACCAAGAGTTATATTGATTGTGTCCTCTCTGATAGGTTCTTGTCAAAGATGTTTTAAAACCTAGTTTTAAAAAAAATAGTGTGAATGTCTCATTTTAGAATGGCTTGAAGTGGGTTTTCACACTTGAATCAAGGTCCATTGTCTTTAACATTGCTCTTTTATAAGAAATATGCAGGGGTTTGTGTGTTATTAATGGCTTCTTGGGCAGAGTTTCCAGGAGAGCAGAGGGTGTGTACTCTGGGTGTTTAACCTACCTTTTCCTTCCAGTATGTCTGTGTTGCAGAAGTTCAGCAGTCCACAAATCTGCATAGAGGGATCTACTGGACACTTCTTTTCTAGAAATTGCCCAAAGACAAACCCTCTGCCAGTGAGGAGTGTTTGGGAATCTCATATCAACTCTTAACCTCCCTTTCCTTGATTGTTTCCTTCTGGAAGCTGAATAGAAAATTAAGATCTCAGATACCCATTGGCTGACAATTCCAGACTCATTAACTGGCAAGGAACATGTGACAGTGTAATGTAAGTAAATAATTCTCACATCCAGTTTGCTGTCCATGAAGAGAGGAGGCAGTGGGCAGGTGCAATATCTGTGAAGAAAGAGACATGTAGTATTAAATGGAAGAATAAATAAAAAACTATACTGATGTACTCACAGATACTTATCACTGATAGTGCATAAACTAGCATGCATTCCACACAAAGTATGTCACTCAACCAGCTTACACAAGTTTGATTTTTCTAAGGGAAAGATGTCTGGGCTTATTTTCCCATTCTGACTTCCCTTAAACAGCCTATTCACTCAAATCAAGTTGCTACAATGGCTTGTGCTGGTTTAGGAGGAGCCAGAGGAATTGTATGCAGGCAACATGATGTTGGCCAAGATTGTTTTGCTTGAGGCTGAAATACAAGATTTGAATCCAGGGATTTGGAGTAGAAAAGCTGCAATGCCAAACTCATTAGACCAGATGAGTGTATTGCTGCCTGCTGTTGCTTCAACAGTATTCATGCTTCAATCCACTCATCTCTGGAGAGACTGGTTCAGCTGGAAACCTATAAACAGCAAAGCCCTCTTCTTCCTAAAGGAAAAAAAAAACATAGGAATCAAGTCACTTGAAGTCAAATATTTCACCATACATACCTTGTCTCATACAGTCTGTCTTCAAGACCTGATACAATTATTTGTCCAGCTATTGCTTGACCACTAAATAAATTCCACAGTATTGCTAAAGGCAGTTAAATTGAGGTTTTCATGGTTTTTTGGATGGTTTGTTTTGTATTAAGTTGAGGGCAAATTAGATATAACCAACTTGCAAGAGAGGTCCTCTCACGACAGTCTTAACAGAATAACAGGGAGAGCCAAGTTTTAACATGACATCAGCCTCTTCACTTACTTATGTTGTTTGTATCAGGCTGTGAGCTCTTTGCTCTTGTAAGTGAAATTTCAAGGCTGGAATCAGAGCCAGAATTGTGTGGACTTGCTGACTGAAAGGTGTCATGGGTGGAAGTATTGAAAATGGGAGGGGAAGTGTGGCCTGGTAGCCCAGTACCTAACATAGCAACAATACTGTCACCTGTATCCTTTAATGCAAGGTCACCTCTGACATTTCTTAATTGGGGGTACTCTTACTTTCTGTAACAGTTGCAGATAAAGTCCTTGAGTTCTAGTTGGTAAGTAAAAAAACTTTTCCTTCTGAATAGAGCAAGAAAATGCAGTTTGGTGGCATTTATCTTATATGAGCCTCTACCTTTTCCTTTTTCTGCCATCAATCTATCTTAAAAGCCTTAAAAGGTGATGTCTCTTTCCTTCTTAGACTGAATTATTGTTTGAAAAGTCCATTTGAAGAATTAATGAACCTTTTCAGTAATGTAATTGTGATGCATGTCACTTGCCCAAGCCATTTTGTGGTCTAAAGTGACATTCTTTCTTTTATTCATTCTCCCCAGCTGCCTGTGACCCTTTTTGTCATTTACATTGGTCCTACTTGCATATTTCCCCAGGTGGGGAAGCTTTCTGAAGGCAGTCTTGCAGAAAATCTTACCCTTTCTGAATCATGAGTTATGCTCCTTGAGTCAAAAGTCATGAAATTGTGTATTGACTAGGGGAGAGAGTGGGTTATTAAAATAATAATAGTAATAAAAAATTTGGGACTCCCTGCAGTATTGAAGTGTAATTCTGGGAGGAGATGGCTTAATAAACTGAACAGGTAAGAGTAGAATTGTGAGGTAAAGGGCTTAAATCTGTTACCTGATGCTCCTTATTCTAACTGAGAGCTTCTGTTTAACATGAAGCAAAGTAATTCATTGAACAGCCTGTCAGAGAAAGCTCTGAGTACATCACTCAGCTTCTCCATATTGTTTTTTGGTGCTTTTTAAGTGGTACAGAAGCATGACAGGTAGTTGAGAACTGGTGGAAGAGTTATGTAAATGCATGTATAAAGTTTTCAGATGTTTATTAAATTTGCTGCAGAGCTACAGCTGGGGATGTAATGCTAGATAAGGAGGTAAGTGGAATTACAAGAGTTAAGCAGGTCAGTGTACTGACTGTGCAGTGTGAGAGTCAGTCATCTTGCCACATCAGGACTGTTAATCTCTTCCAAGATATTTCTTCATTTCAGTTCACATAGAGACCACCAATTGTGATCATTAGTGTAATTACTCTTCTGAAATCCATTTTTAGCCCATTTTACCAATTGGCCAATCCAGACTGGTCACAGCTGAGTTACTGGTGAGAGTTGGTGTATTCTCATGTGGTCTGAACTTTGTATCTTTTTTTTGGTCACTGTTAACCAGTATAGCCTGATTTTTTTTTTCTCTTTCTTCATGCAGATGCCTTTTTGAGCACTAATCTACACTTGTGCAACAGGAGTGTCATTGCTGCGTGCCTTGGAACATTTTAGGCGTAGGAGTCAAGAGCTTGAAAGGATTAGGCACTGGCAATCAATTTTGGCAGTGCCTTGGACTAGGCCATGCTGATCTGTGTGATGCATGCAGATAGACTAAACATGGAAAAGAAGGCTTAAAAAGTTGAAGTCATTGCCATACAAAGGTATGTTTGTCCTTGGGTTGGAATCCTTTAAATGATGTGGTATGGGGAGAGAGGAGGTCTGGCATGACCTGCTGCCAGTTCCCTTTTCTCAGCAATATATGAGCATGACATGGTCTTGATGATGTGGGTGAAGCATTTACTAAAACCACCTGGAACTCAAATACAGTTTTGGATTGCAGTCTCCAGGCTGGCTGGCTGACTTTGTTTATTGCACGGTTTCTTTAAAAAAAAAATAACCCAGCACCTCATATGTATTTAGATGGGGAGATTATCATCTCTACTTTGGATTTGGTCTTGATGTCAATTGACACTTCATAATGTTTGGCTGTCGGTGACTTAAGCAATCTTGAATGTTGCTGTAATACAGAATCACCCAAACAAAAGTCGCCCAGTAAGGAAACAGTGCAGCTGGTTGAGAAATTGTGGAAGTGATAGTGTTTTGAAATGACTGTGAGGGGAAAAAAAACACCACCACAAAACCTAATTTTCTGGGGGTATAGCCTGGAATGCATTCTGTGTGTTAGATTGCAGGAGATAATGCAGCATAAGTATGAAAAACAAGCATGTTACTTCAGTTACATGTGTAAATATTGATGCCCTGTTTTAATGTGATGATCTAAAATGGTTTTGGTCTTGAAGGTACCCTTGCTCTAACTGCGTAAGGCTTGCACATTGCACAGAGATGACCTACTTCCTCTTCAATATTTTTTTTCTCTTGTGGTAGTGTTTCATAGGCTAAACTTCATAAGATGTGCCATTTCATGACTGTGCTGAGCAAGTATTGTGCTCTGCACAACTTCAGATGCTGTATCTTGTATGATAACTGAAATTAGGTAGCTGAGGGTAAATGAAGAAGGAAAAAAAATTGCTATTTTAAAGTAGTTTTAAAAAAATATTTTGTTTTCTTCATTATAAGATTTTTAGCAATTCCTTTTTTTATTTTAACTTGATCTGTAAAGCATGTAGAAAAGATTGTTGTAAATTTGTATACAAAGTTTTGTGTCTTTGACTCTTTGGAAATGTGTTACTTACTTTTGGTGAAGGACTTTAATCACTTTCTTAAATGTTCTTTGCCCTAACCAGCTGCCAGTATTTCTGGTTTATTGGGGTCTGTGGCATTCACATTCTCTGAAAAAATTCTTTTGCCCAGGATTTTTCTCCTGGGGAGCTGAGAAGCCTCAGAGAAAAGGAAAACAATTCTTATTTTATTTGCTTCTCCTATGTTGTGCTCATGTGGAATGTGTTTGGAGATTGTTTACCCACAGGTGATTGTTTCATTGGATTCTGCTGTGAGTTGTTTTCACTCATTGGCCAATTGGGGCCAAGCTGTGTCAGGACTCTGGAAAGAGTCAAAAGTTTTCATTATTATCTTTTTAACATTGTGTAAGTATCCTTCTGTATTCTTTAGTACAGTATAGTATTCTTTAATATAATAAAGTATCATAAAGTAATAAATTAGCCTTCTGAGAACATGGAGTCAGATTCATCATTCCTGCCTTCATCGGGGCATTCCCTGCAAATGCCAGAGTGGTCTATGCAGTCCAGTAGCTCCATCACTGCACTGAGAATTGGTCTTTCCTAGGAAGATTATTGATGAGGATCTGAACTGTGGTAAAGATGTCTCCAGGCTGACACTGGTGTCCCACAGTGATGTACAACTGGAACAGGTGAGGCAGGAAAGATGTGGTGCAACTACAGCTTGACTCCATTTTACAGAAGAAGCATCAGCACAGAGGTGAAACAGCTTTGCCTCAGAGCTACCTCAGCTCAGTGCATCTCTGAAATGGTGTTGGAAACTGAACACTGACATTCAGAGACTTAAGTCTGTGGCTGAGTTACTAGCCTGACTTATGTCATGGGGATTTAGACAAGAATTGTCACTGGATAAAGGAGAGGAGAAGTACTGTGAAGCATTATATTCTTGCTCTGTGGTGATTTTTGCACTATGTGTTCTCATCCATTTACTCTCACCACCTCCCAGATCATCACATCGATCCTTCTTGCTCCTACAGACCTTGTGGCTGAGGTTCCTTGGAAATACCTGAAGAGCAATTGATTTCTGTAAACACTAATGTTCTCCTCAGGCTTTTTGACAGCAGAACTTCAGAGTTAATCCTGAGTTAATGGGGCTTAATTTATTCAGTTGAAGCATGTGTGAAATAACATTTTAAGTGCCAGCATCATGCTGTAGTGTTTCTTCCCATGTGTGAGCAGTGACATCACTGAAAAGGGATAGAGTGCCCTGTGCTGTAGTGAGACCATCTTGTCAGTAACCTTGGTGGGGTCAGAGTAAAACAAAGTAAAACTCCTCATTGTTCTCTAAACAGCATTTGGTGAGAGCAAAGAGGAGAGGTCTGGTGTTTCTCTCTTAGCTCATTCATTCCTGCCACAATAACAGTATGTCCTCTGCTGGTGGAGGCAGTCACTGGGATGGATGGATGGATGGATGGATGGATGGATGGATGGATGGATGGATGGATGGGAGCTGTGGATTTCCTGGTCTGTACAAATCTTTTGGTAGATTCTCATAAATCAAGAGGCATGTATCTCACAGCTGTAGCCAGATTGCAATCCAAACCCTTAGTGCTCAGTTTTCTATGGATTGGTCTCACCTCTTGCTCCTGGCTTAAGTAAATTAGTCTTTTGTTTTACCATATCAGGGTATGGGGTTGATCTGGTTGCTGTTTTCCATCATACATGACCACATTTCTTTCTGGGAATAGGAGCTGTGACCCTAAAACTGAGTATCACTTTTGTACTTCTGAAATAATGACAGTTGTTATTAAATACTTCTTTTGTATCCCTGAAAGGTGTTTGGTCTTTGGATCATGGAACAGGCCAATGGGGGGAATTTTTGTCTGAAAGGTGTCATGTAGAAGTTTAGCAGAAACATTTAGTAAGTGAAGTGATGGGAACATTAAATGCTAATTAATGGTGTAGGTTGCATTTTGAGATCACTGTTGCGTGGACTGGTAACCTAGTGCAGTATCCCCATCTGATGGATGAGGAAGTGAATGATCTGCCTTACACGTTTTAGGTTTAAAAAATTCTAAATGTGAAAGACCTCAGGTGTTCAGCTGTGGTATAAATGATCTGCAGCAGTGATTGTGGACTGTGTAGAATTGGAATGGTTTCTACCTGCTAGAAATGAATTTCCAGGAAAGCACATGACTTACTTGGTTCACTTTACTTTTGCTAATAGAAAGAAACTGAGAGTTTTCATCAGCAGCAGCAAGTTTTGCATTGAATGAGGATCCTTGTCTCATAGCAGATGTACTTATTTGCATGGGAGTGAGCTAACTTCCCATTATCAGCTCAGAATGGGCTCAGCTAATTCAGCCAGTACCTGCCATTTCCTGCTGAGAAGTGTAGAGGGAGCTGAATTAATCTGCAAACACAGAGAAAAGATAACAGGTACATGTGAAGAGCTTGGCCAAGTGTGTTTAAGCATCTTGGTCTGGTGGGATAACTTCTGATAGAATGAGAAGTTGCCTCTTAAAGCTGTTTAATGAGAATTCACTATGACATTTGACACTGTCTGGAAAAAGAAATCACCAATTTTCTTATGTCTTGGTCTTCAGGTGACAAAATAATTCTCCTTATAACCAACAAGAAAGAATATTGGATGCTGGATTTTTGTAAGGAGTGTGTGGTACTTTTGGATCACTGAAGAGTTACCATTATCTATGCAGAAGATTATCAGTCATATTACTTGCTGTGTTTTCAGCTAAAACTGGACTTTGCCAGGATTGTAAAAGATGTAACTATTTTTAGTAGTGATGAGACCCAAAGTTTAACTTGAAAGGTTAAATTGCCTTTTCAGGGTAATGTTCACCTAGGTGCAATTTGGTTTGCCCTTTTCTGTGTAACCAAGGTAGAAGCTTGGTTCCATTGGATACTGAGCTTTCAAACCATACCACATCTGAATTTCACTGCTTGGAAACAAAAAGAATTTGTGTGGTTCTTGTTGTTTTGGAGTGTGGAAGTTATGGCCTGCTTTTCCTCTAGGATGAGTCACTGAAACACCCCTGCTCCCTTTTATGGTGGCATTCTGGTAGTCCCTTGTTGGAAAAGCCACCCAGGAAAGGAAATACTCTGCCTGTAAGTGAGAGTGATGTGGCCAGTACAGAAGCTTGTGCTTTGTGGCCAAGTGGGCTTCCTGTTTTATGTTCACTGTAGTCTTCCACTGCTGTTTTCCATTGCCAGCACTAGATGTTTATGGATCAGCATCAGGAATATCTTAAATATTGTCCAAAATTTAAATAATTTCCAGGTTTCTGTCCCTGGCATGTCATGAGTGGTGTTTCAGTGGACATACCTCAAAGTACAGATGAGGTTTTTGAGCAGAACTTAGCTGCGCCCTCCAGGGAGGGAAAAAAAGGTGAATTTTCATGTACCAATAAAAGTGCAAATGTATTTTAATACTATTCTTGTCAAAGTAAATGTGACAATCAATGGACCCTCAAAGAGAGTTCTGACTCATTAAGGCAATTAGCTTGGGGTGCTGGTAGCCAGGAACTGATTAAAAAGCAAAAAACAGATGAAAGAGATTCGTTTTACAAGTCTGGCTTAATTTTGATTGCACTGCTCCCTGTGTTGGTTAAGAAAATGAATGTGTAGCAGAGTAAAGACTGATAGCTCTAGAGCAAAGTGCTGGTGCAGCATCCTGCTCCTGCTGGCAGTGCTTTCAGGAGACACGAGGTGGCAGTCAGGGAAGGTGGCACCCAGTGGAGGGCTGGCCACCAGCAATCAGGCATTTTGCAGAGGGTTTTGGCTTCCCTTTCAAATTTTGATTTTGTGTGACTCGGTCTAGTTTGACACTTCAGGAGATAGACAGGCCACACCAGTTGCAAGATGCCACCCACTGCCACCCTGCTTGCTGTGCTGGTGCATCAGCCTGACAGATGTGAAGTGTGGGCTGCAAACTTCACAGGGATTGTGGTTTGTAGTGAGCCCTGAAAATCTGGCAGGGTAGTGAAGTCTAGCACTCGTGTTACAGCCTGGCCATCCTTCTAGATACTCTGTAGCACCTTTGCAAGGCTGTTTCAAGGGCCCAGCTTGCTGGTGCACTCTCAAAGCTGCTCTGCCATCTGGCAATAGGTCATCGTGGAGTTGATGGTTCAGTTTTACTGGGCTAGAGGGTTGATGACTTTCTCACTTGAATGCTTAAAGGCTGGAGAGCCTGCAAGGGGAGTTTTGGTTCTGAAGACTGCATTTGAGCATGTCTGTGTTGCCAGACTTGAGGAGATTCAGTCTCTTTAGTCAGAGGCTGAACCCAGGAAAGCTGTGTAGCAGGAGTACAAAACAATAATTCAGGGTAAAAGGTACTTGGCAAGTTCACCAGTCCAGCATTCTGCTCTAAGCAGCATCAGCTTTGAGATGGGATCAGGTTACTCTGGTCTTTATCTGGTTTGACTTTGAAAACCTTTTAGAACAGAGAATGAAGCATATCTGGGCAGTCTGTTCTTTGATTTATTTGTTTTAGTAAATTTGCATTCTGTTTGTTATTATTGTTCATTTATTTTCTAGCCTTTAGACTCATCTTTCATGTCTTTGTTTTACCAATGGAGACACAAAGCTTATTTATGGCTTCTAAGCAAGTTCTGGAGAGAGAGTGGGAATTAACCCACGCATTTCAAAAGTGTCAAAGTGAAACAAAACAGCATTGCCATTGTGAAGCACCTGGTTTACATCAGCCTAGAGATCATGTTCCTGTAGCAGATTTTTCCACTATGTGACAATAATGATGTAGGCATTGTATCTATTGTGTTTGTTCGTGGTGGAATATTGTATTAACCTGGCATGTGATGTGATGTTTGTTAATACTACTTCAGGCTGGTTTGTTGATGGGGAGCCTTGTTTCATTTTGGCTGCATCATAGTTGTGTCAGGTCTTTCCCTTTATAACCTACTCACTCTGAGCTACATTAAGGAAATAATAAATAAATGGCAGTGGGCTTTCCCTAGCTGAAATTAGCTGTTGACCTTAGAGTACCATAAACTACATCTGCAAAAAGCCCCTGCCGGTTTTCCAGGTGGGCTTGAGGAAGCCTCTGAGTGGCTTTTTGTGAGTTAATATCCGGAGGAGGAGTGGTGGAGATGGTGTGAATGTTGTGTGTTTTGCTGCAGGAGCCGGGTGATTGCTTGAATGAGTGGACTTCCTGATTCAGAGGTAAAGAATGAATAGTCTCTTGTCACAGTTTCAAATTTATTATAAAAGGTACTTTAGCAGCTCGTTGGTGTCTGCAGCCCCACACAAGGGCTGCCTAGACAATTGTTTCCACTGCTTGAGAAAAAGTCCATCTGACGCACCAATGGGAAGTTGACACTTTCAGTTCATTAACGTGAACATCTCTGAGTGCCTGCACTCAGCTGAGAATATTTCAGCTTCTAAGAAGGGTCTGAAAAAGGGCTCGAACTTGAAAAGCTTTATTGTCCAAAGGCACTGACTGTTACTGCTCAGCTCCCTCCTGCTGTAGCACTGGGACTAATTGTGTAGTTGGTATTTGATTTTTGCAGCAGTCTTGCCTTCGTGCTTGGTCTTGCTTTATTTTAAAATCATAATTTAAATGGTGGCTTTCTGTGTTTGCAAGGGTAGCAATGAATTTGGAACATGTAAAAGAACTTGCCTGGCTGATAGCTGAGTGAAGGGACCTTTACAGAGACCTGATAATATACTGATGTTTTACTTAAATTCATAATAGTTTCCTGGTTTGTTCTCTTCACAGAGCTAATATACCTGTCTGTGTTTTTCCTTCAAATTGGCTATTACTGTGCTCCACTGGAAGGTGCCCCTGCAGGGGCTTTTCCCCGTCTATTTTGTTCTAATGGTTGCTCTGACATACTCTAAGCACTTGGGGACCTTTTAATATTAGAGTATAATAGGATTAAATTTCAGCCACCAAATGTCTGATGTCAACCCTTTGGTAATGGGGGAAGCAATGATGTTACCAGCTTTTCTGATATGGTTTAGAGGGCAGCACTGTGTTTGGCCCCATCTTGTTCTCACCCGAGATATTGCTGTCTGAAAACATCACTCTAGAGCTGTCAGCATCTGACAGAGTAGTGTATAAGAACTGTTAGTGACATTAAAATCAACATTTTGGGTATGCATTGTTATGTCTTCTGTCTTGAAATACAGCAGTTGTTAGCTTTGGCATAGCTAAAGTGCCTTTGTGGTTAAGATGATAGACTGAAATGACACTTCTACCTTGTTTCTTCTTTGGATAGCAAAAAGGTTAATGGTGATCCCTGGGAATTTTAATCACAATTGATTCAGGTTAGAAGGGACATCCCCAGGTCATCTAGTCCAGCCTTCTGCTACCTCATTTGCTGCAGTGGCCCCTAATGCAGCTGCATAGACTTTCCCCTACCTTCAGGGAGATCTGAGAGCAGACTTTCCCAGCCAAGTAGATGTTTTATACCTTGGTGGGGGGACTTGTGTTCTTTCCCCTTGGATCAGTGTTTTCCTTAATGCTGGAATACTTCTTGTTGCATTCTGCACACCTTCCATGTTTCAACTCCAGATAAACTTTTATTTTCCTGCCTTCCTACGTGCTCAGGCATTGTCTTAATACTGCAAGTAGCCTGTCCCCAGTTCCACCTCCTGTTCACTTCCTAGTAGGGTTTGAGCTCAGGCAGGAATTCCCCCTTGGGCGGAGCTGGCTGCCTGCCACGTTTGCTTGACTTCCTGCACATCAGAACGGCCTGTTCTGCTTTAAGTGCTTGTTCTTGGAGATCAGCTGGCCTCCCAAGTCCCTTTGCCTTAGCTCCAGTGGGATCCTGCCTGCCAGTTCCCTGCACAAGCACAGATGATCTGTCTTGAAGAGCAAGATTTCTATTCTGCTACCCACCTACCTGGCTTCTTTCAGGATCTTTAAATCACCCTCAGGACTGCTGCAGCCAAGGCTGTAATCAACTTTCACAGCTTCAGCTAGTTTATCTACATTAATGAGTAGCAGATTGAGCAGGGGCTGCCTCTCCTAATTGACTTGTTTATAGCTTTTATGAAGAAGGTGCCCTTCTGGATAGTGCTCTGGGATTGCTTACACCCTTCCTTGTTGCCCGGCCAGGCAGATACTGGCATGGTGAAACCCCCCAGAGAGAATCATAAAATCATTAAAAGGAGGAAAAGACTGCCAAGATCATGGAGTCCAACCTCTGAGCACCACCATCAACTAAGCCCCAGCACTGAGTGCCACATCCAGTCATTTCTTGAACCCTTTCACAAATGGTGACTCCACTACATCCTTGGGCAGCCTGTTCCAATGCTGAACCACCCTTCCAGTGAAGAAATTCTTCCTGATGTCCAGCCTGAACCACCCTGGCACCTGGTTCTGTCCACTTACCCTGTCTCTGAGAGAAACAGGGCCTGCAGTCAAAAGGCTTCTCCTCCCAGCTGATGACAGCTGATTTCATCAACTTTCTCCTGGTTTTGGTGGCCTGTAGCAGACTGATTGTGCTATTCTGCTTGTTGGTCTCCTCTCTCGTCCTGACCCTTAAGCTTTTGATCAGACTGTGACCTATTGCTTGGCAGAGCTCTGTACATTAACATCACTTCTTTGCAAAGAACATGGCCCCAAGATCTCTCTTCTCTTTTTACCTTCCTGGAGATCCTTCCATCCATGCAATGCAATCATACAAACTATCCCACCATATCTCAGCTCCTAAAAATATCACTGCTTTGTGGCTGCACACAGACTTTCCATTTCTTCGGTTTCACAGTATTTTTTGTGTACAGGCCCTTCAGAGATAGCCCACACCTGGAGGGTGGGGAGTCTTCAGAAGAGAGTAGGCTACTGACTACCCTTTGTTCCTTAATTTTCCCTTTCTGTGGAACAGGTTCTGGTGACACATTGTTAATCTTTTTGTGAAGCAAAGAAGCTGCTCCACTTGTGTAGGAAACGTCAGGAATATAATTCCTGGTACTGTGAATCCTGAGAAAAAACCTTTCATAACCTCTTTCTGGGACAAGTGAGTGAGGCACACAGTAGGAGATACAGGCATTTCTAATCTGGCTCTTTCGTGCTCAACTTCTGTGACAGAGGTTTGTGTACTTGTAGAATGATGCTGGTCTACCTCTTAGAGGTTGGTCACTCTTTATGATTATTTTCAAATATTCTGAATTCCAGATGATTTAGTGTAATACATTCTTTCACCCTCTTAATGCACTTGCACAAACACATTTTCTGTCTCTGTAATAACTTCTATTCAGCCTTCTTCAAGCAGAGTTTGCTCTTCTTCATCATTTTTCCATACAGTGGAGTATGAATGTGTGGTGGTTTGACAGGAAATATGTTTTCTGGGATGCTGTGGTCAGGCCAATGGATGCTCAGATTTTAATATTGGCACCTAATGTGGCCATTGGGACATTGGATCCGCCTCTGAGAACACGGGGTTAAAGCAGGGCTCTGCCCTGGGAGGCTCTTTTGGGTTCTGGTCAGGGAAAGGTTCAGAGCTGCCCTGCCCGGCTGCGGGAAGCCATGGGGCCGGGTGAGGTAGGCCCAGGGGAAGCCATGGGGCCGGGTGAGGTAGGCCCAGGGGAAGCCATGGGGCCGGGTGAGGTAGGCCCAGGGGCAGCCATGGGGCCGGGTGAGGTAGGCCCAGGGGCAGCCATGGGGCCGGGTGAGGTAGGCCGGGCCCTGGACAGAAGGGAGGGGAAGGCCCCTGCAGGAGGAAGGGTGGAGGAGCACTGAGAGGCATTGGGCAGCCACCCCCCATTCCCCCAGGAGAGACAGAGAGAGAGCCTGTGCCTGTGCTTGTGCTTGGCCGGCCGAGAAGGAGAAGGGGGGGCGGCGAGAAGGTGCCCGGCAGGGCAGCCATGGGAGTTCTGGACAGACAGAGCCTCAGATTTTTAACCTTTTTCTTGGATGATGGAAACCTTACAAATGCTAATCCTCCTGGAGTTGAATGAGAAGAGAGATATAGAGGAGATAAGAGGAAATGGACCACGAGAGAAATAGAGAAGAACTCAGGTGGAAGAGATGATGGAGTAGCTTATGCTGGACTCCTTTTGTGTAGCCATGGACAGAGCCATGTTCCTTGTGATACAGAGACTGCATTCTAGGGGGAGGCAATGCCTCAGGACAAAGAGGGTTCAGTGTGGGTACCCCTCGGCCCCAGGGGGTGAAAAATATGGGGGGCACAGATGTCCCAAAGTTGAGACTGTGCCTTTTTAGAGTGGGACGAAGCATCCTTAAAAGTCGACCCTAGAAGCAGCTCTGGTCCATGATCAGTGGTGAGAGCACTGGACATGAAAGGAAGAGGTCACCATTGGCACCTTCTCCTCTTGATGAACTGAGGATTGAGTATTCTGAAGGGTGGTGCCGGACCGAGAGTCGATGATTTGGGGGATGTATTGTATTGGGAATTTGGCGGGGAGGAGGAGGAGATGTATTTGTGAAGTTTTCATTTTCCTTGTGAGTTTCTTTTTTTTTTCCTTTCCCTTGTAGTTTAGTTAATTTTTTTTTTCCCTAAGTGGGAGCCTGCTTTGCTTATTCCTGGTCACATCTTGCAGCAGAAACCAGGGAGAGGGTATTCTCATGGGGGCACTGGCATTGTGCCAGTGTCAAACCATGACAGAATGTCCCACAGTGGATTTGAGATTTAGTCCCCAATGAAGAAGAATGGAAGGAAGCTCTTTCTTCCTCTCTCCAATGTAAGGGAGCAGAATCAGCTGGCACGGGCACTGTACTTCCTCCTTCTCTTCTCAGAAGCTGGAAGATTGCAGTTCCCTCCTCCCACATCCTCATCTCTGCTGAGATGTGTGCAGCTATTGATGATTAGAAGTAATTTTTTTTCATGTCCAGGGTTCTTCAGGTGAATTCCACCCAGGCTGTGATAGCTCCAAAAGTGACTATCTGAAGAGGAACTATCCTAGAACAATTGATTGGAGCTCAGTGCACACTTCCCCTGAGCACTTCTCCATAGCTGTGGAAGTCATCATGTGCTCATTGGCTGAGGTGTCTCAGTGACCTCTCTTTGAGGGGATTTTACTGTAGATAGTTTGAGAGACTCTTTCTTAGAGCTGTGCTGTGTCCCTGGGCTATGCAGCTGCTGTGAGCACATTGCTCAGCTTTACTCTCTCCTTTACTCTATCTGCCTATATCCAACAGCCTGTGTCTTGCAAGGCTCGATGGTGGTGAAAACATTGCAATAAAAGGGATCAGAGTCTGGTGGCAGCTATAAAATCTTGGGAAGGAGTGCCTTACTGTGTCATGTTATCACATGCAGCTTGTCACTAGGCACACATGAAGATGGAAACAGCCTCTTAGTGGAATCCTTTTCAAAAAGGACTAGAGCTTTTCACGTGCTTGACATCTTACTGTAATATCCTCAGTTTACCACTTATCTAAGAACATGTATGTTCTGATGAAATCATAATTATGGGGTTTTTTTCTTGTTTTGCTGTTGTTAAAGATTTCCAGAGCAGTGTTTTTTGGGTCATTTTCTGATCTCTGGTGTAAAGAATGCTCTGTCCTTATCTGTTTGTCCCATGTTCTATACAGGCACTGAGGCTTTACATGCAAACCATTGTTTCCTTTCCTCTTCTTTGAGTAATGCTTTTCATCCATTTTATTAAACTTCTGACTCCTTAAAACATGACCTGAGAAGTCACAGTGTACGTTAATGGTGACAATATTGTGGTAACAGGGTATTCAGTGCAAAGTAACTTTAAAATACCCCGGTCTAATAAAGCAAGCTGTGACTCCATTCATTCTTGTGCACACTTACCCTTCCACACCCACTGCTAAGTTAAATTTTATCCCCTCCATTTCCAAGCCAGCTTCACCTTCTGAGCTACACTGCCAGTGTATGGCAAGGAGACCTGAGGCACAGTGAGAGGCCAAAGGAATTAAGAGGCAGCCTAAACCCAGTTGGCTTCTCTTCTGCAGGCACAATATATCTGTGCTTCAGCCTTGGCTCAGCTCTTCCTCAGTTGAGGCAAAAACAGAGCTTCTGTATTTCAGGAGATGAAAGATAGGATGTACCAGCAAAGAGGAAGGATTTTTCCTAGGATTTTAATGCCTCCATGTGGAGAGTGTCTGGTGTACAATGTCTCCTTCACTGCAGCAGACTTGCTCCCAGCTAAGTCCGCTTACACTTCCGGAGAAGCAAGAATCTCCTGCTTTGGACATGCTTATAAAAATGCAGCCATAGCCAGGGTGTGAAAGAGCTGAACTTGATGCTTTGCTGAAGAGTCATTTCTTAACTTGGAAAGTGCTTGTACTTGGAACCCTAATAACCTTTCAGTGTAGCTCATGCTAGTAAACAAGCACCAAAAAAGAAGTGGTCCGATAAGATTGTTTTGTTCTTAGATTGCACTTTTCATATACACATTGATGCTGAGGGCATGCATGACAATTGTAAGGTCAACAGGAGAGTAAATAGAGTTAAATGACTGGCTGAAAGCAGTAGTCAGTCAGTATCAGAGCATGGAGCATCTATCTTATCAATGGATTTCTCTTTCTGTTCCAACCAGAGTGGATTTCTCTTTCTGTTCCAACCAGAGACCCATTTGAACACAGACTAATTTTGTAAGTTTAAAACAAAACTTCATGTGATTCAAATACAAAACATGAATCTACTTGGAACTGCAAGAATATAATGTTTAAAACAGATGTTTTAGAAATGTATTAGTTATGCTGGAAAATGCTCTGTGCTTCATTTATTGCAGCATACATCTGTCACCTGCTACAGACGACTTTCTGACTTAATATTTCGACTTGATTATTTAGGTGAGCTTTTCTTGTTTAATATTTTCAAAATTATGGAGGAAAAACTTTCTCATCATTTCCAGCAAGGCACTGTTTTGCCTTGGTCAGATGGTCTTTAAACAAGTATCTCTCAATTTTTAAGGTTGGATTCTGCTCTGATGCTTAGAAGAACAAAGATAATTTGAAGATTGTTAGGTGCCTGTGATTTCCAGAAACTCAGGTATCATTTAAAGCTGGAATTCAGCCTAATGAATGCAGTATTCTGTGTTTTTTCGCTGCTGGATAATGAATTTGAGCTATGAGGCATGGCAGAGGCAAAGGTCAGCTCATTGTCATTTAAGAGCCATTAGTCTCATATAAATGCTTTTCCTCTTCTAGCTGATCTTTTTTTGAAACATTGCCCAGTTTTAAGTATTAAGACCCAATGAAGCAGATGAGCCATGCTCCCATGTTATATTTTCAAGGTATGTGTCTGTTAGTGACAGCTTTTGAGCTGGAGCAGATACAGAACATCTCTGCTACATCCAGGGCTGAGGCCAATCTCTGCTCTTGACCATTTGGTTTCCAAACCCTTGTGGTGATGGCTTATATACCTAATGCACAGATGGTATCCCACTGATAATTTCCACACTCAATTTGTCTTCCCTGCTGTGCAGAAGACTTGCTTAAAATAACAGCATCCCTCAACCACAGTCTGGTTGTGGTGGCCTAACCCTGCAGTCACTCAAACCACCTTGGTAATTCCAGCACCCTGTTCATGCACTGCTTGCTCATCTCAATAGGGGCATTCCCATGCATGGCTCTGAAGCTGACAGCCAGTGTCTGTCTTTGTTCCTGTCTAGAAGGATTTTCATCCTAGTATGTGGCCCCAGCTCCATGAAGCTGCTGCTGAAGTTCCCATTGCCTTCAGTAGGGTTTGGCATTCCCCGGTCGTTCTTTCCTTAGTGCCTGTGTTCACTCAGCATGTGTTCAGCTCTGGTTTCATGCTCAGCTCTCCTCTCTAGCTGTTCCTCCTCCATTCTTGTCTCCTTAAAAGATGATAAAGGCACAGAAATAACACTTCATGCAGTCTTCAGAGGGGTTATTTTGTGGTTTCCTGGAGAGTCCAAGCTTGCGTCTTGCTTGCTCGTCAGTTTTTTGGGTTTTTTTGGTTTTCTTTTTCTTCTCCTCTCTTTTGAAACTTGTATGCTGAAGGCTCAGTCTCACAGGAAACCATCTTTAACCAAACCACAGCAGCAGAATTATCACACACCCCCTCCCCAAAACCATCTCATAGATCACATAGGTGGCACAGTTTGACAGCCCTAAGAATTTCAGTGCTTTGCAGTGGGAATGCACACGCTGGGTAGGAAATCCCAAAATGTTCCACTGTCTCTGCCTCAAAAAGGGCCAGTGCTCTTTAGGCTCATATCAATTCCTCTTAGAGTGTTGAGGTAGGTGTTTTTTCTGGGGTGAGGAGAGAAGAGGTCTTGCTTCTACCTTCATCAGAGTGAGCTCCAAAAGGGCAGGAGTTCTTGTTCAGGGTGTGTGTGCGCTGAAGAGGTCATGTGTCAGTCATGCTGGGATTTGATTAGAGTGAAAAAAAATTCCTCTACCATTTGGAACCTTTTTGAAGTTGCCATTTGTTGTCTACTGTCAACATCTTTTTCTTATCCATGCCTGGTGGCTCTTTATTTTTATTAGGATGTCAGCTCATCTAACATCAGTGCAGAACTGGGGATTCCTTCCACTTATACTAGTGGTGCCCAGCTTTGGGAGTGTGCCAGGTATCCATAGTTATGTTCTCTATTTACCTTTGTCCTCCACAAGCCTTTATGGTTGGATTGGGGTTTTTTCTGCTGAAGGGTAGTGCTACCTGTCAGGCATCCTCTTAACATCCTGCTTCTGATTTTAGGTAATGCTGCTATATTGCCTAGTAATGTACTGAGCACAAACAAAAGATCACTGAAAATATCCTTCTCAGTAATGGTGATTTTCATTTTAAATACTGTTTTTTAACAAAAAGACATGCATTATTGATGTAAATTGTAACTCTCCATAGGACCAGGATTAACAAAATTTTCTTTTCCCTGTCCCACAAGCCGTAGAAAACACAAGTTATGTTGTATTCACTCTTCAGGCTACTAAAGGATGATAACCACTTTATGAGTTCCCTTTCATGGTATAAGGAACCATTTGAGCAAAACCCAAAAGAGGTACCATGGTAAGTTAGCACCAAGTCAGAACTGGAACTAGGAGTTATGTAAAACATCTACCCTGACTTGTCCAGAAGTTAACAAGCATCTTTGTTTTTCTCCCCCTCTCTGGCATTCAGGAATATTTGCACAGAAATTACAACATCCTCATGGAACAGTAAGATAATTTTTTATGATAAAACAATGAAGTTTTAAGAAACTGGCTTTGCATGACACTCCAGCTTATCCGTTGAAAGTCTTTCTTCCTCTGCTGTCACGTTTGATTAATTTGGTTTTCTCAGAATTTTGAACTTTATCTGAATTTTCCAGCTTTCCTCTGATTTATGCAACATTCACAGTTCATTTTCTGAACTGATGACACTCTCTCCTTTATTCTCAAGATCTGTAGAGAGTTAGTGGAAGGCCAAATTCTGCTCCTTATGTTGCCCACATAATAAATCACTTTTTCTGCCTGTTTTTCATTAGTATTTATTTCCTTTCCTAAATTATACCTTTTCTGTAATCTCTTAAGGCCTGATCACTATGACACTGCATTTTTTCTTGTATGCTGAATAAATTATGTTTCCATGAAGGGGTTTATTTCCTGTTCTCTAGTGTCTATTGTGTTGTTTCTCTATACCTTCTTGGAAGCATAACTTTTCACCTCTCATTCCAGGAGACAGGAAAGAAGCTGTGTGGGTGTTGCAGAGCTGCCTTTCCTGCTGGTGCTTGTCACAGGCAGAATCTCAGCTGGAGAGGTGGTTTGGTTTGCCTTCCCAGGGCAGTAATGAGCAGTGATAAGCTGTGAGCACATAGACAAACCTCATTGACCTGGAGGACACCTTTCAGCCCTCCCTGTTTCAGGGCTGGAGCACATTTGGAGATCAGTGTTCTCTACACACAGTGACTGCAACCTCTCCTCTCTCTTGTGTCTCCATGGCAGCAGGTGGGAGCTCATGTCTGTGTCATGTTTGCTCTGGGAGACATTATCAATGTCTTCCATAAGCTCCAAAGTCTCATTTTCTCTTCTGCTGGTAAGGAAAAGGACCAAAACAATTGGATTTAACACTCATGGATCAAAGAAATTTAAGAGCTATTATGCATGTAAGGAGAGAAAACACATTCTTTCTGTTTTTCTCATTCATTCATTCATTCATTCATTCATTCATTCATTCATTCATTCAATTTTTTCCTCATTCACTCATTCATTCTTTTCTCCCTAATCCTTCCCCTTGACTTTTTGCAGAGTTAAAGGTTGTTACCATGTACATTTCTGTCTTGGACTAGTGGCTCATGCCAGAGTGAAGAAGGAAACCATGTGAAAGTATGAGAATCCCAAGGCAGGAGAAAGAAGAGATTTGTGTGTGAGAAGTGTGATTTGATGTAGTGAATGTAGCAGCCATGGTCTGTCATTTGTTCATGCTTCAGCACTGTCCTACAACTCTAAAGCCTCTGTCTCTGGGGCTCAGAAAGATGGTCTGAATATGATCTCAGAGAGATGATCTGAAGCCCATTCATGGTTTGTACTTCTGCTGTATGTTATCCTACATTTTTCAACAAGCAGTCCCTGGTCACAGAGAGTGGACAAGCACCACCAGAAATCTGTTCAGAAAAGTTGACAAAACCTACGTGGCCATGTGATGGGGCAGACTGGCCACATGACTGCAAGACAATGTCTGGCACATGGCAGCTCTGACTGCAGGTACATAATTCAGTTTCTGGATGGGGAGACTGGGGGAAAAACCCAGAAGAATTTTACAATCTGCTTAAAGGGAAAAAGAACCTCTTGGCCCTCTGGCTGCACACTGAACCAGAAAAAGAACTGTACGTGTAAGAGTTCAAGAAACAAGCCATAAAAACGACTCTAAGATGAAAGATTTTTCCTTTTCTGACGTGAGGTGCCAGAGGATGTCGCAGTCAATGACCTAAGGATGGAATTTCCACATTGCTTGTGAGTCGCCTTGGTTATACAGAGTGACGCCAGCCCCGTGGGGTTACACCAGTGTTGATGGTTTTGTAACAGCCTTTAACACGCAGGGATTTTATTTTGGACACCAGGACTCCTACCTTGGGAACAGATTTGAGTGACGTTCCTTTGCAGGAAATGTGGGAAATCCTTTCCTGTATAACCAGAGGAGGCTGGTGAGAGGAGGAGGCTTGGTTAATTCTCTGGATGAACGAAGCTGCCCCTGCAATGTTATGTTGCCTTGGTGTGTTTAGAGATGCTCTTTGGAACACTTCCAGAGGTGCACTTTATCTTCCAGGAATGAAGAGCTGTATATGGCCCTCTGTGTTCCCAGTAATGCTGCTGAGATTTTGTTCCTGGTTTCTCTAGCAGACATGAGCAGAGCTGCTCAGCAGTAGATAGCAGAGTAATAACACAAGAAGATGGTATTTCTGCATGAGGTTCCTGTGCTGGTAGTTTGCTTTTTAAAGGTCAACACCTCAAGACTCCCTCCTGCTCTTCTGACTTGGCTGTACAGACGTGTTTAAAGTTGTTTAAATGGGACCCCCCGCCCCAGACAACAAAATAACAGAAAACCCACCCCAACCCTTAGCTGAGGTTTCCTCAGCCCCAATTTCAGTATTTCAGTTCCTGGTGTTATTGGTGGTTTCTCCAGGTCAGTACTGAAATACATCACTTGAGGTGATTGTTCTAATCTCTAGAAGGATTTTTAAACCTATTTATTAGAGATATATGTCAATTTGAGTAACATGGAGGCATTATGGTATTGAAGAGACTACTGGGATTCTAGTGCTGAACTTTCATTCCTGGGATGGTTTGGAAACCCATGGTCAAATAAAACTTAATCTGCATGGGGTGAAAGCTCCCCATTTCAGCAAGTTTTTTGACATGGAAAGTTTAAAAACACAATGCTCTAGGACAAGCTTGTAGCTGTGGCTACAAGTAAACACTTCTTCTATCTGTGCCCCTAGGTTTCATGATAAATACGTGTGTTCTATGCGCACGCACGTGCACAGCTGCTTGCAAATCTTGTTTGAATAAATTAGAGTGTTTGTTGTGATTTCCCAGGCAGCTGGTTGTCCTCAGGCTGTCGTTAACAAGGGAGCTTCTTGGCTTCCTGTGCTGTGTCCTGGCTGTCACAGCAGGCTGTGATGAAATCAGGGAATTTCAGCGAGCCAGAGAAGGAAGTGAACGTTCTGTGCGCCTGCGTGTTGTGGTCAAAAGCACCCGGGTAAAACTGCTGGGGTAAAGTGAGGGCATGTTTAGAGAACTGCAGGAGGCAGTTCCTTTTCTCAAGCAAATAGATGCAAAATCCCTGGATTTTCAACAGTAAAAATCTCCAGTGGTGGAGTTTTGTGAACCCAGCACAGCTGTGGTATCTGTGTGCCTTTTGGTTAAGGTTCACTGTGAAGCAAATGCCATGTTATACAGCCTAGCAGGTGGTTAACCAAAGGGAATTTCACTTTGCTGCAGAGATGGGAAACCACAATACGTGTGTCTTCCTCCAGGTTATTCAGTGGGCATTCACAGAAAAAATCCTGGGGGTGGAGGATGTGAGGAGCATACTAAAAATTTCAGGTTTAGGTTCCTCTAGTCCATTCAGAGACTCTGCACAGCTCTGTAAAATGGGTGGAGAGGGATGTGTTGTGCCACAGATATCTTTGAACTCTCCTGTCTTTTTTTAGAGATACCAAGATATGTAATTGGCCAGAGAAGTTAAGAGTGGCCCCTCCCTGAGAGTGTTCAAGGCTGGATGAGGCTCTGAGCAGCCTGATCTAGGAGAAGGTGCCTGCCTGTGGCAGGGGATTGGAACTGGATGGTCTTGAATTGCTCTTGCAATGCAAACCACTCCATGATAATCAGATTGTAGTCAAAGTATACTTGTTGTAAAGGGCACTACTTCCAAGCACCTTCAGCAAAGGATATGTTTATAGTAAAGCTATTACAATTAATTCCTCAAAAAGTCCCTTTCAAAAGCAGTGGTACAAAACTGGAGGTCTTTGGACTCCTTTTTTTGTGCTAATAGTGCCAGGAACCACTCTGTTGAATGGAGACACTAACCAAAATGTTTCTTCAGCTGGACAAACTATCTGAAGGTGGCTTGCAATAACGAAAATCTAACTGGTAATTTTTCAGGTCTTGGGTTGTGTCTAATAAATGTTAGAATTTTTTGAGGTATTTTAAAGGAAGGAGGAAAGGTAGGTGAATGGCCTGAAACCAACTATTTCTGCTTGCTTTATACCATAGGATGTCTACCCTTTCAGTTGGATTGGACCTTTTGGTGTGTTTTACAGAAATAAGTTGGGTAAAGTGACCTCTGGATCCAGAAGAGCATTACACAATATTGGACACCTTGTCATTTCAGTGTCCTTCAGGCAGTTGGGCTGTAGTGGTGTTACATGAGTACCAACAGATGATTTACAGTCATCAAAATGAATTGCATTATCTACAAATCTGGTTTCTTATCTCTTGTGTCTCAGTTTCCCAGATACAGCTGGAGTGAACAGCACTAAACTAAATTATACAAACCTCCAGGCCAAGATGGAATTTCTGTAGGAATCTCCCAGAACAAGAAGAGGTACAGAGCTTTGTTCCCTTTCTTTGTGTGCCAGAATATGAAAACTGATAAAGAATTTAGGAGCATCCTCTGACAGAGGGCAGTAATGAATAATATAGTGATGAGCATGTATTTGTTCTTTTTCTAATTTTATTTCCCTGAGGATTCCCTATTGGCTTTTGTCAGTTAGTGATTTAAGCACTTCCTGAACCAGATCCTGTCATTCACACTTGTGCTTAAAAGCAAATAGACTTTTCTTCCTGCAATTAATCATTTTTAATCCATTTATCCAAAACATCCCATGGCAGTGAGTTCCCAAGTCTGATTATACCTTTTGTTATGAAGTGACCTTTTGGGTTGGGTTTGTTTAGGGATTTATTTTCACTTGATACTGAATCCCTGCATTATGAAAAGCAGTATGTACTAATCTTCCATTCACCACATTGCTCACTCCTGATTTGATAAACTTCACCCATCAGTCATTTTTCTTCCTACTTAAGAAATTTGAACTTATTTAATCTTTCCTTAGGTTAAAGCCTTTCTGTGTCCATTTGGTTCCCTTCTGATGTATTTTGTATGTTGTCTTTATGTAATTTATTAGAAGGCAACCCAGGCTGTTCAGTGGGGATGAGGTATGGATTTATAAGTTAGCACAATGTCTTGTCTTTGGTTTCTCTCTCCAATTCCCAGCTGCTTTTTGTCTTTGTCGAGGCGCCTGATCCCTGCCCTGGTTTGTTCAGGGAGCTTAAAACTAATCTGGATACAGCCAAGGACTTCATGTTTCCTGAATGACTCACAGGAGATACTCTGCCTATAAGCACCAGCTCAGACTGTGTTTGGGTGGTGTTCCAATCCATATCAGTTAAGGCAGGACCTGTGATTTTTACAGAAGCTGACTTGCCAGAGGGAGAGGATGGGTTTATATTGTTATTATGCTGATCCTCTCCAAGTTCCGTGCCTGTTTTCCCTCTCTCCCCTCCCATTTGACACAACTCTTAAGAAATGGAAAGGAAAATCTTCCCTAAAATTGTTCTTTTTTCTTTTCTGATTCCAAAGGAAAACACCCAAGCTCTGCTTCAGAATATCAATAACTCCCAGTATTACAAGAACAAATCGCTTTCTCTTTCTGATTATAAGAAAAGGAGCTGAAACAAAACAGGAAACTGATCCTGACAGTCCAATCTGTTTTCCATGCATGGAATTTAATTTCAAAAGCCTTCCCAAAATTATACTTAAGGAATGGAAAGTGCTGTGACTTTTGCAGCAACTGAGGAATTTCATCATTGGCTTTACTAGTTTGAACTACTTTTGGGTTTGGGGGAATGTAGAAAGAAAAAGAAGCTTTAAAGGTCAATGATATGTGCTGGTATCATTGATCCTATGAAACTTTTGGGCACCTGGTCACTTTTCAAGTGCACTGGAAATTCCACATATATGCTTAGAATTGTAGCTGTTTGGGAAAACTCTGGAAGGTGATATAAGAAAATTACTGCAGTACTGTTGTTGAAGCTTTTAATGAACTTTTTAAAATAAACTTAAGATGTTCTGAAGCAGTAATCTTATTCTGAAATAGTTGTTCTTTTTCTTTTTGGAAAAATTGGAAGGAAAATTTAATTAATTTTTCAGCCTTACCACAAGTAAAACCAATTCTGCTGTCTCAGAGAGCTAGCACAGGCTGCAGTTATTATGTGGAAAAGAATAAAATACTATTTCAGACCAAACTGAAGTGGAGGGATAGCTGCTTTCACAGAATCACAGAGTCAAGTAGGTAGGAAAAGACCTCTGAGCTTGAGTCCAACCTGTCACCTACCACCACCTAGTCACCCAGACCATGACACTGAGTGCTGTGTCCATTCTTTCCTTGAGCACCTTCAGGGATGTGACTCCATCATCTCCCTGGGCAGCCCATTCCAATGTCTAATCACCCTTTCTATGAAGAAATTCCTTCTAATGTCCAACCTAAAGCTCCCCTGGTGCAGCTTTAAGGCTCATGTCCTGTTGTTGTTTACCTGGGAGAAGAGGCTAACACCCTGTCACCCCCACCTGGCTACAGCCTCCTTTCAGGCAGTTGTAAGGGGGTGATAAGGCCCCCCTGAGCCTCCTTTTGTCCAGGCTGAAAGCCCCCAGCTGCCTCAGCTGCTCCTCATCAGACCTGTGCTCCAGACTCTTCACCAGCTCCATTGCCCATTTCTGGACTCAAGTCTGGACTTCTATCCAAGGTTGGTCTAGTGAAAGATATCATCTTTTTGTAACCCTGAAATAATATCAAAGATGACATCAGACTTTAGTTGGGTGTTTAACTTCATTTCTGCTGGACTTTCTTACCTTCCAGCCCCTCTGCTGTGTCTCTGTGTGAAGTCATATTGTATTTGGGCCAGCATTACATATTCATTGTGTTTTCTCTGTTTCACTTGATTTTTAGTCTTTTCCTTGATGATATTGCCTGGCATTCATCTCATTGCTATCAGACAAAATCCCCTTGGTTTTCTGCCTTTTGTTTTGACCCCCAGCCCTTTCTCAGCCCTTGCAAGTGTTCTGTTTTCTGTCAGAAGAGACAGCCCTGTGGCAGATGTCTCCTGGTTTTGGGTATGTGATATCCCTGCTTTTGAAGCTGGAGCACCTGGCTGCAGGCAGAGGCACCTCCCTTCAGCTGGGATGTGGCTGTAGCAGTGTCTGCAGCACCCTGGCTGTTCCTGCTCCCACAGCCACCTGCACTGGCAGGGATCCATTGCAGGGAAGCAGGAGGTAAAGCCAGACCTGCTCTTCTCACCAGCCCTGCCAAAGACAGGATTGCTTTCTCAGCCTTTCTTCCACATCAGCCCTTCCACTCATCTTTTTGCCTATAAATTCACTGCCTTTCTCTGCTGTCTTCTGTTTGCAGCAATGCTGGGCATCCTTTTAGCAGCACCAAACTGGACAGGCTGGGGTTACTGGGAAGCTCCAGAGCTGGCCCATATTCTGCTGCTGCAGACCTACCTGCATCCTGCTGTGTGCTGACCCATTTCACCCACACTGAGGGTGGTGAAACCCCATTGCTGCTCTGCTGGAGCTGCTGAGCACTCCCTGGCACTGGAGGCTTCTTGGATGTCACTGCAGTCTCAGCTGTGTTTTAAGGCAGCAGTAGGAGCTTTAAGCACTATGAGTTTCTTTTTAAAGCTTGCTGCTGTGAGGCTGACATTTAGAAAGTGGAGACTGAGAAATTGGATCCAATCATTAAAAATCCAGGAACTTTGTTCACTGGGATCAGGGAATTTTTTTTTGTTACAAATAGAGGGATGGCACAGGGAGTGTACTTTTTTTTTCTTTTCTCTTTCTAGTTTCCAATTGTTGTGCATTAGTCACTGGTGCTGATTAAAGCCCAGCCCAGATTAAATATATTGAGGTTACTTCATTACCACTGTGTCAAGGAGCAAGAAGGTATAAACTGATCAAATGACACAATTACTGAGTCCAACAATGGGGGCCCATATTCCAGTCATCCCCAAGGTGGTGGTGCTTAGTGGAAAGACTTGTGCAGGAGCCAAGAAAAAAAGGAACAAAAAGTTAAGCCTGGAAGGGTGGAGAAGGGAGGAGGTGGGCACAAAGAGGAACTGAGGAGCTGGCAAAGGCAGTGCAGCTTCTTCTAAACCTGCAGTTTCATGAGACCACAACTTAGATATGTGTTGCTGAAGGCTTTAGGAAGCTGGAAGAATCATGGGGTTTATGATATCTCTGGTCCTGACTAGTGCAATGGGGATGCAAAAGTTTTTGTCTCTCTTTTGTGTCCTTGGATTAGAGGATGCATTGCATGCAAGTGATGCAGCTCCCAGACGTGCATTTCACAGATCATGGAACCAAGTGATTTCCAAATAAAAATATTTGAGGAATCAATGAAATCAGGATGAGATGTTTGAAAGAAGTGAAAGTACCTGGCCTGGAGATAGCTGGGAGTTTTGAAAAGCTGGTGGTTTTGGAGCAAACTAACTTAGCAGAACCAAAAAGCTTTTATTGAAACTCAACCTCAGTTGAACTGTTGATTCTACCAGGAGAGATAAGAGAGAGAAAGAGGCTGTGTGAACCAGAAGGTCAAAGTTAAGAATGGGCCCACCTGTGGTCAGGTGAGTCCGTTTCAGGGCTCCTTCCAGACAGTCTGTCTGAGCCCCTGCCAGGATTTCTGCATGTAGTGGAAAATCTTCATCAGGACAGAATGGAAGAGGCATCCCTGAGCAGCCTGTCTCTTCCCCCTGCAGTGGGAAGGGTTCCTGCCCTACCACCAGAGGTAGATGCACACATGTTAATGATTTCATCAAATATACACTCTCCTGCTGCCTCTCTGTACATGGATTCTGGAGATTCCTTGCAGACAGTGTAGTGAGCAGCCGTGGCAGGGGGTGCACAGTGCAATTTCTCTTTGCTTTGTTGCAGAAGTTATGATGCACATTGTGTCTGAGGAGGGGAGCATGGCAGGAGGCAGCTGCCCGTGTGTGTGTTCCTCATGTTGTCCTCCCAAAGGAGGGAGGGAGGGATTGCTCCATGCCTGGGAATGCCTGTGCTTGGCCTGGAGATGCTCCCACAGAGCAGGGCAGGGCAGGGCTGCCAGCTGAGCTCCACAGGCTGCAAGGTTCTGTGTGGGAGGGAGCTAACACAGCACAGTACAGGAAAATGGGCTACAGTGTTTTTCAGGGACCAACTGGACACTGCATGGGGTTTTCTAATTAGGATAGGGAAAAAAATGACATTTACTGTACTGAAAAGACTAGAGGTGGTGATTTCCTTGCCTCCCACAATGATGTAGCCAGACTTCCCTCAGTCTTCTGCTCTGCTGTAATATTTTATACCATTTTGTTGAAGTCCTGTGACTTAGTCCAATATTATTATTACTATTATTATATTTTTTACTTTTGTCCCCAGATTTTTCTTGATGTACAATTTTCAAAGCACAGAGTGGTACTTCAGCTATGCTTTGTTAATCCCAAGCAGAGCAGAGGGACTTCTTCACATCCAGCTGACAGCTTTTCTCTTTATTCTTTGCATTTTCATGTCTGGTTTATTCACAGCAGCCTATGGCTCAATCCACCTCTCATAATTTTTGAGGAATTAGCCCATTAGTGATTCCTTGTTATGTTTTTGTGGAGTTTGTTGTCCTCAATGTAAATTTGTGTCTATACTTGCTAAATTGCCATCTTTTTCCAAACCATCTATTTGCCAGTCATTCTGATTCCTTTCACCTGTGCACTGGCACCTTATTTGCATTTGGGATCTGCATGTGTGTTTAATACATCTCTGTCCCATCCCCAAGCAGTAATGAAAATACCTTATTGTTATGTTCAGGACCAATGTTTAAGGAGCCTTGCTGGTATATTCTCCCACATCAGTTTTTGCACCCCTGAAGACAATGTTTTTCAGAGTTTATTTACTGAAATGTCATGTGAAAAAGGCATTGAAACTCTCATTATATTTCACGATATCTGCTGTTTCTCTTCTGCTCACTGGGCTGTTGTTACACTGAAAAAGGAGGAAACAGTCAGCAATTCAACCATGAGTAGCAGCCAACATGAATTTGTCAAGAATAAATCACCTCCTTATTGTCAGGCACCTAAAAATCATCTGCTTGTTCCTTTGAAGGGAGATTGAAGTTAGTTTGTTGTCATTTTTAAGATGTTTGTCTTTTCTGGGCTTGTGAAGTTTCATCTGTTACTTTCCAAACAAGACTGAATCTCTCTGGGAATTAAAAAAACTCAACCAGTTTTTTTTTATATATTCTTTTTGATGATTAGCAGCAGCCTAGTTACTTTGAAAGACCTGATGTATCCCATGAATCTCTAGTTTAAATTCATGGTCTCTTGTTATCACTTGTGCTTGTTGTGTTTTCAGCTGACTTTGGTAAGAACAGCAGGAACTCTGCACTTCTGTCAGGTTCCAGTCCTTTTCTCTCAGTCAGAGTCCAAGTCCTCGCTTTTGCTTTCATCTTTCAGTTTAATAGCAGGGTCCCAAATGTGGTATGGACACATGTGGGTTTCAGACATACAGTCTAATGTAATGAAACTGTTCTATCAGGATTTTAACTTGCTGTGCTGTAGGAGACCTTAGCTATAAATGGGGCCCTGCATTAGACCTCCCATGTTTTCAAGGCCCTCTCATTTTCTATCAGTCTGTTAGCTGAGTTTTCAAAATAAGCCTGTGCATTTGAATTGAGGCATTTCTGTAGTCTGCCAAAATTAAGTGGAAGATTTGTTTCCTTCCTCTTCACCATCCATCCCTGCCAACAATGGATTTTGTCATCTTTCTTATAAACACTTCCAGAAGTGCTTGTTTTAAAAGCCATGCTGTGTGCTGTTTTTCTGATTATTCAGCACTGATTCCTGTGATAAAAGTCTTTGTCTAGTGTTTTAGCTGAGGTTTTACTGTCTCCTCTGTACCTCCAAGGGTTATTTATTTATGTAGATCTTGAATACTTTAAACATGATAGTTAATAAATAAATACATCAAATCCATCTCAAGATCTGGGTCAGAGAGGAGGGGCAGGATAAAAAACAGACTCATTTCTCCCTGTCTTGAGCAGTGCCAAACAGCTCAAGCTCAGGTTAACCCAGGAGTCTTGGCAGGCAGGTTGAGCCTGAGCCAGTGGTGTGTCCCTTGTGCTGAAGGTGGCAGCTGCTGGGCAGAGCACTGCACCATGTTGAGGGGGATGATCCTTCCCCTCTGCTCGGGCCCATCTGGAGCAGTCTGTTCAGAACTCCCCAGTGTGAGACAGACATGGACAGAGTCCAGTCAAGGACCACCAGGGTAGTTCAGGCCTTGGTGCATCCATCAAACAGGCAGAGGTGAGAGCTGGGACTGCCCAGCCTGTAGAAGAGAAGACTCAGGGGGATCTTCCAAATGCATATAAATACCTGATGTGAGGGCAGTATGGAAGATGGATCCAGACTTTTCTCAGTGGTATCCAGTGACAAAACAAGAGAGAAGGGGGCACAAGTTGAAATGCAAAATTCCATTTAAACACAAGGAAAACCTTTTTTACTGTGAGGGTGATTGAACCAGGAGTAGGTTGCATAGAGACATTGTGGATTCTTCATCCTTGAGATGGTCAAAACCTGAACTGGCCACAGCCCCAGGCAACCTGCTCTAGCTGACCCTGCTTTGAGTAGGGGATGTAGAACTACATGATCTTCAGACCTTCCTCTTCCCAAGCTCAGCTATTCTGTGGATTTTGAAAACTTTCCATTGACTGTGACAGTCATAAATTTGGCTTAGGCAAGTAATTCATGCCTAGACCTGTTGTCTTTGTTCAGAAGTTCCAGTAAGTTTCTTTCTGTGTTTCCTTTAGGTGCTGGCTCCATGCCCTTGTCCTTTTCTCTGAAGTACTCTTACATGCAGGCAGAATTTTCCATTATTGATTTAATGGATGCTTAAAAGATATTCTGCTGTTTATTTCCTAAAAGTCCCTTTCTTTATGGTCAGTCTTGGCTTCCAAATCCATAAGCTTTTATAGCCTTTTATTGTGTTTATATTATCCTTTTCCCTCTTTGACCTCTCACTTGCAGAGCTGGAATGGAAATCCCAAACACCAGGACACACAAAGTGGTATTTTCCAAACCTGTGGTCCACACATGTTATTTGGAAGAGATTCTGGCTTTTGAATGTGAAGGATCTGCTTACCCTGGAGTCTGCATTTGTTGCTTGCTTTGACTGTCAGCCTCTTGTGTAGATCAGACTCATCTTGACTCATGAGCCATTGCATCAGGAACTGGAGTGGTTGCACCAGGGTAAACAGCTGTGTAGCTACAGGTTGTACTGGTTGGGTGCATTGAAGCCCTCAACAGCTTGTGGGTGACTTGCAGGTGGTGTTGCCACTACAGGTGCTCCCTAAACTCCTTTGTAGCTGAACTTTCACTATTCAAACCATGCCTGCTTGGAAATAGGTGTTAATGATGTGTTGAAATATATTGAGTAAGGCATGTTTTGAACCACATCCTGTTGTTAGTGGACAGCAAGTGATAGGATGGGGCTGGGTGTGCTGGAGGCTTGCTATCTGTTCTACAGCTGGGATTTTTAGTCAATATAGCTTTCAAAAGTGATGAGGGTTTGTGTTTTGTTATTTGTATAGTGCACTTAAAAAGTTGCATGATCACTGTAATTATTTAAGTATGCTATCTCTGAATGTGGGCACAGCCTTAAACTGCAGCAGTGCATCAAGCCCCAGAGTAGCCTCCTCAGCCTGGGTACATCAAATCTGTGGCTGCCAAAAAATGCAAGTGAAGGGAACTTGCTGCTCCTGGCAAAAGCTGGCAAAGAGAACTTGGGTAGAGAACCAGGGGAGGATAAACAGTTCAGTAATGTCAAAAACTATGGAAAAAAGAGCCTCGGTGGAGTTTGTGGCTTGTGACAATATAAAGTGTTTGTACGGGTAACCTGAGGCTGAGATTTTTAGTGTATCCAGCTCAGGGCTTTTTCCATTAAATTACAGGGTTGTCTCATTGGAATGATGTCAAAACAGTTGCACTCTTTGCACAAAGCTTGTTCTGGTTTGTGTTAGCACCATCTCTAGAAACACTTCAAAGTTGTCCCTGTGTTGTCACTTAAGAAATGACAAGGAGAACTTAAACAAGTGACAGCTCTCTGCCTTCCTTAAGTAGAAAGTTGCATAGAGGAGACTGGAACTTTGCAAGTCAGTCAAACATGAGCCATTTTAATATTAACACTTTTAAGAACATGAACCCCAGCTTGTCGAGGGCTGCTCAAAGATTCTGAAGAACTGCTGAAGAGTTACACAAGCCCAACTTCTCATTATAGACATTGGGGCCCTTTTCTGTGGATGCTGGGAACATTTATGTGCCCCTGTGGTTACAGAAGCAACCTAAGAGAACACCTGTTACAAGTTATTGTCTGTTCTTCCTACTTGTTTTTGCATTTTGCAGCAAAACAGAAACATTTGCAAGCACCTATAGTGCAGGCATTCTTTTGGGGCTTGGCTCAAAATCATTCAGTTGCCCAGGCTATGGAAGAGGTTCAGGTATAGATTATGGTGACTGCCTGGTCAAGGTTGTTGGCAGCTGCTGGGGGTGCAAAGGCACGAGCTGGCTGCAGGGAGGAGTAGAAGGTAGCCCTGGCCTGACTTTCCAGGCTGTCAGAGTGGCTTTTACTGCTCAAGTGTTTCCCAACCTTGTCACTGCCCAGTGTGTGTAACAAGTGACACTGGTGCCCGCAGGAGAGTATGGCAGAGTGTCCTCACACCCTTTTGCAACAACTGCACGTTTCAAGTTCCTCAGCTGTGCTGAGAGGAAGTGGTTATTCAGTCTTGCTGCCATTTCAGGAAGATTAAAGCTCCTGTAAACTTTCCCTGAGACAGTCACCTGGAAACCACAGAGGTAAAATTTAATAATTGCTCACTGTCTACCAAAGGAGATACCACCAGAAGGAAACTGAGAACAAGGTGGGTGCAAACTGAGTTGAGGAGAAAGGCCAGGCCAGTGCAGTCCCCACTGCACAGGAGTTGCCCTGGCCAGCACACACTATTTTCCCCCTCAGTGGTTATTCTTAGGAGTTGAAGACTGACATTTTGAAGGAGGGGGTGTGGTGCCATGCAACCTGTGTGTGTAGGTGCAACAAAACAAAGCCCAAAAACAGTTCACAAAATAAGCTGTCACTCATTCTTTGGGTGGTGAGGTAGTTGTGCTCATCAATTTTTTCCACTGTCCCCAGGGAGCTGTCACCGTGCCGAGAGTTTAGGGGATTCCGTACCTGGTTATCAAAGGATAGATCTTGTGTGGGAGGGGAAAGCCTGCCTGCACCCCACATTGGTTCCTGGTCTCAGCCACAGACTTTATTCTCTAGAACACCCTGGTCTAGTCCATTTCTTTGCCTTGGTGTTTCTTTAAAAGAAATTATACTTTATTCCCCTTTCCAGACCCTCTCTGCTCAGTGGCAAGTGCTCCAGAGCCATCCTCTCCATTCCTGGCTTGCACATGGCAGAAACCTCCTGGGCCACCAGAGACCCCTCCCCCTTGGGCCAAGAGACCACCAGGCCACACCTGTGCCCTGTTTATTTTGGAATGTATTTTCTTTTCTGTTTATTTTCTCTCTTGCAAGAGGACTGGCCCTGAGGAAGTGCCACAGGGGAAAGTGGTGATGTTACTGCTGGAGCTGAAATGCCTTTCAATGACCACTCATCACTTTAATGGAAGAGGTACTTGAAGAAGCAAGACAGGCAATTGCTTGGTGCTTTTGGGACCAAGCTTGGTGCTTAGAGGCTGGCCAGTGTCACAGGCTCTGGGTGACATTGAACTCATGGTGAATCCCCAAGAGCCATTTTTGTGTTTGACTGGGATTGGAATAGGGCAAAAAGGGATTCTGATAGTGGGTAAGTGGACTGCTCAGAAAGGAGACTCTGGAGGATAGAGACCCCTTATGACAGCAGCCAGGATCAAAAGAAGGACCCTTTTCCTCCAGAGGTGTCTGCTTCCCATCTGCTGCCTGCTGTCCCTGGGACTGACACAAGCTCTGTCCTTCCACCTGGGCAGGTAAGAACAGGCCTTGCAGGAGGTGGAGCAGGTGCTCAGTGCTGAGGTCAGAAGAGGAGCTGAGAATCACTAAATTAGATCTACATCATTGAGGGCAAGCTCAGGTGGTGGAAAGAGGAGTAGGATGCTCTATTGGACTGTGCTCAGCTGTGTGTGTGAGTTGCTTCACGTCCCACCGGGTTCCACTTTCTCTTGGTAGGTGATGTTTTTTCTTGGAGTGTCTGTGGACGTTTACAGGCCTCCCTGGAGGTCTGAATTTCCCTGAGATGTGGTAGTGATAGCACAAGGGCTGATTCTTCTGTGGGTGTCTGAGCTCCTTTCTTTGTTCATTTTCCCTGTTGTATGAGCTGGACTCAATTGGTCCAAGATCTGAGCATCTTTCACCTCCCCACCTGTGAGACCTACAAGAGATGGAGCCCCTGCCCTGTTGTAGCAAGGTCTGAGACCTCCTTCCTGCACTGGGCAGGAAACAAACAGGGTTCTGTGAGCAGGACCAGCCACAGTGGGGCTGCTCCCAGAGTTGGTCTGTGTGCCTGTGGCTCTCCTCCCAGCCCAGGCCCAGCTGGTGGCTGCAGGTGGCAGAGCCCAGGGAGGGCTGTGGGGGCACAGCTGGAG
This sequence comes from Agelaius tricolor, assembly GCF_023055355.1. NCBI lineage: Eukaryota > Metazoa > Chordata > Aves > Passeriformes > Icteridae > Agelaius > Agelaius tricolor. The sequence continues at coordinate 6,910,460 of NW_027269284.1, forward strand.
GGACCTGACAGCTCACCTTGCCCTTGGTGCCATCAAGGCCCTGTTCCCATAGTGTAGGATCTTGTCTCAGCAGAGGAGGTAACTGGGCATCACCCAAGTCCAGACTGCTGTGGAACTGAGGAACTCACTGTTCCCTTCAGATGTGCCCTTTTGGGCTGTGCAGGGGAATTTTGGGATGTGGCTGAAGGAAGCCTGGACTGCAGCAGGAACGAAGAAGCTGAGCAAGGCATGGGGTGTTCCAGTGCTGGCCAAAGAGCTGGTGGGGCACACTCCAGGCTGCCTTTGCCCCTCCTGTATAAAGGGCCTGTGATATTTGTGTGTAACCAAGGTATCTGCCTATGAGTTTAAAACATAACCAATTAAAATCCTTTTTATATGAAGACAGATTTCATGAGTGCAGGATGGGGGAGGAGGGTCCCACTGCTCTTTCTTCCCTCCCACTCCTTCAGAAGTGAGAGGGTGAAAGCCTCAGGCAAGGAGAATTCCTGTGACCCTGAGGAGGTGAGGGTCAGCACAAGCAGCCATGGCTGCTTGGCCCAGCCATCAGCCAGGTCTCCAGAAGATGTGCTGGAGGGTTGGTCTGGGGAAGGCAATCAGTGTGGTGAAGTACACACTACAGAAGGCACCAAAAACACCCATTAAAAATCAGCTGTCTCTTAATGCCCCATCTGATTCAGTGTTCTCCATAACAGAGCCCTATGTGCCATGGAAAGATCTCAAGCTCCTGAGGGAGGCTGTTGGGGCCTCTTGACACCATACACCCTTCACATACTGGGGAGTGTTCCTGCACCAGCAGCTTCTTACCAGCAAGTGTAAAAGGAGGGGTAAACAGTGGACTAAAGAAAAAGGGGAATAACAAACACACTGAGCAGCAGTGGGAGGGTGTGACGGTGCTCGCAGGGCTCCGAGGAAGAGGGAAGAGACGAGGATTTGACTCCATGTTTCAGAAGGCTTGATTTATTATTTTATGATAGATATTATATTAAAACTATACTAAAAAAATAGAAGAAAGGATTTCATCAGAAGGCCAGCTAAGAATAGAAAAAGAAAGAATGATAACAAAGGCTTGTGGCTCGGAAAGAAAGTCTGAGCCAGCTGACTGTGATTGGCCATTAATTAGAAGCAACTACATGAGACCAATCACAGATCCACCTGTTGCATTCCACAGCAGCAGATAACCATTGTTTACATTTTGTTCCTGAGGTCTCTCAACTTCTCAGGAGAAAAAATCCTAAGGAAAGGATTTTTCATAAAATGTGTCTGTGACAGGAGTGGAGACACAAGCGCTGTGCCACTTGGGATGGTTGGTGCCTCCAGGAGCTCCTGTGTAAGCAGTTCCTGCAGCACCCTGTAAATCCCCAGCTGACCTTGCTGGAGCCCTGACCCCCAGGACAGGCTGCTTCAGTGAGGGTGCTGGGCTGTGTTCTGCCCCCAGAGAAGAATTTGAGGCATCAGGTAAGAAGGCAGGAGTGCTTAGCCTTATATCCCATTGCTCCTGCTGGGCTGAACTAGTGCCTCATAAGCCTTTCTTACACTTTAGGTTTTTAGTGTCTGTGTCCCAGCTGATAGCTTCTGGGGCGTGGTACTATGAAATATTACTACAGCATACTTTGAATTCACATAGATTTTGTAGAAAAAGCATTTGAGACTTCCCTTTTTTAGAATGAGAAGCACTGCTGTTCTGAGTATAATGGTGTGGCATCTTGTTTGGAATTTCCCTTGCTTTCTATATATACACATGCAGCAAAGCCACAGGAAATGGAAGTTTAAAAAAAAAAGCATAGAGCATAGGTATCTGCTTCTTGAATAAATTTTATTCTTGTAGTTGGTTTTACTATTAGTGAGCACTTATCTTGAGGCATCATTTAAGGTTTATTGTAAAAGATGTGACATCCTAAATCATCGAAGCCTGAAGCAGACATGGACTTAGAAGTTGCACATTATTTGAGAAACCTTTTAGGCTCTGTCCTGCCCATGCTACAAGAAAGAGCATTGTTGTTATATTTTCTCCCTTGGGGCTTTTGGGGTAGGGACCAGCTTCTGAGGCTTCTTGCATTTGTATTTTCTAAGATGCGGTGAGTCAGTGTTGCCTACAGCTGCTGTCGTGATTGTGTGCTAAGGGCCCACTTCTGCATGGCAACCAGCACAGTTGTTAGTAAACAGCTTTACTCCAAAATCCTGAGCAAAATGCATTGTAATTAGGTCCAGGAGAAATGAGAACAAGCTTGCCAGCAGCTGGAGATTATATCTGAAAATCTCATTGCTGGTGAGGTGAGACAGATCCTCAGGAGCTGAGTTGCCCTGGGTCTGGATTCAGGTCGGTTTAGAGAGCAAAACTGAGGAACGGTCATTTGGTGGAAGAGAAATTTTAAGAGAAGAGACTAATCATGAAGGTAATTGGACAAATCCATCTTGGCAGCTTTTAATATGTTAAAACACATTCCTCCAAGTCCCAGAAGAGGCAATTATCCTGCCTGCTTTCAGCCTCTGTGGAACTGCAGTGTCTCTGTCTGCCTTGTGTCTGGTATTGGCATGCCACTGCAGTTCAGGCAGGGCTCTGAATGAGAGATCTGCAGAAGCCTAAACAGGCATTAACCTTGCCTGAAAACAGGGTTCACTTCTCTTGGGTGCCTTTATTACCAACACAGCTGATGAGGAACTGAGCCCCATCCATACAGTCAGACAGTTTTTCTGTATGATTTCAAGAGTCTCTTGTGTGAGGATGTCTTTCTGCAGTTTTACAGATGATGTGTTTCAGTGAACAAGTGTAGTACAAATGGATAATGAAAGTTCACAAAGTTTATGCTACTGAAGCTCCTTTCACTGCATGCAGTTACTTTCTTACTCATTATGCCTTTATTGCTTTCTTTTAGGAAAGGAACTGGGTTCCTGTTGCTATTCAGCTAAGCCAGACACTCTGGACAACCATCCAACAAGAAGAGAGCACTGGTGTGATGTGAGGCCAGAAGGAGCTTTTCTTAATTTAAAGGGTTGAAAAGTGCTGGAAATTCACAGCCACTTTGACTTGAGTGTTGGGAGAGTGGAGCTGACAGCTTTTATGCATTCTGGTCTGCAAGCTGAGAAATGTGGCTGGTGAAGGTAGGGGGTGGTGGCAGTTGCTGGGGATGCCTGGTGTGTATGCTTTGCCTGGTGAGGAAGGGGCAGGTAAAGACTTTGTAGTGTTTTATCAAGAGACCTACCAGTGAATTTGGGTAAAAGTCAAAGCACTGCATAACAGACAACTTTTCTTAGGAGCAATAGTTTATGGCCCATCATCTGAAGCAAACATTTGCATGTAAGGCAGTGGCAGTTCTTTATAGTGTAACATTTCTTGGTTAAGCCAGAACAAGAAACAGTCATGTTTTTTACCAGCTGGGGAAAAAAAAAACCAAAAACCTCAGTAGAGGTAAAGTCAAACAGCTCTGAAGAGAGGCATTTTGGTATAGAAAACCAGATCTGTCCTAGATTTATGCCACAGGTAGTCAAATGCCAGTCCTCATTTATTGCTCTTATTGTTTTATGTGGTAGCTGTAATCTGTGCTTGATCTGTAACTTTACTGGTTTGGTTTGTTGGTCCAGTGTTGTCTTTGCTGGAGGTATATCCAAGTTTCCCAGCTCTGAAGTGCTCTCCTTTCCCAGGATTAGTGTGAAACTAACCTCTGCTTTGACTAGGGACTAATTCACAGAATTTAAATCCACAAGAGTAGGCACTATTAATTTTTTGTGTACTGAACATTCTCCTATCTAATTCCTGCATCTATTTCTTATTAGAAATTATTATTTCTTATTCCAGGTCAGTCTATCCAACTATACCCACAGGGACTAACATAAATGGAAACCTATAGCAGATTTCAGCCTCTGATACATATTAAAGCAGTCATCATCTCAATGCAATTAAAAAACGTACTGCCAAGACCTAACTTACTTTACTGTTCTATTTGTTTTCTGAAGTGTCTTCTAGTGTGAATCAGTACAAAACTCAAGTCCCTGTTTTGCTGTATCAATCACTGGCATTATCATACTGATAAACACTGAAGCTGTAAACCAGGCTTGTCTAATGAGAACATTCAAAAAAGTAAGATTAGCTTATGCCACAGGAAGTTTAATCATGTTTCTCAGCTTATATTCTCTGGGCTGCATCTGATCTCTAAGACCTTAAAAGGCAATGTAAAAAATGGTCACTAAAAAAAACCACCCAAAACTTTCTGCATGGTTGTGCATGTTGTGTTGGGAAGAACAAGCTGGAAGTGAATGACAGGATTGCAATCAGTTGTAGATTAGATTAAAAGTAATCATTGCTGCATGCAAGGGCCCAGGCATTGCTTTTGGTAATATCCCACCTAATATAAGAGTGGCATAAACCATCATCTTCCTCTGGGGCTGCAACAGGATCCCAAAAAGGAAATAGCCAGAAAAAAAATCCACATTCCTTTTGAAGTGTGGAATGTGGACCAAAGCAAAGCAGAAGAGAAAAGTGTTAAAAAGTATTGTCAAAGAAAACAAAAGGAAGTTTCCTTTAATTATGAAGTGCCATGGTTGCACTAGGCCTTCACTTTCTGTCCCATCCTTAACTCTTGCTCTGACACAGTGAGAAAACAATTTCAGCTTCACCTGGAGCTAAGGCTGCAAAAACCCATGGCACTTTTATATTTGTACACTTTAATTAATTGCTGATATTCCTTCTCAAAACAGTCCCCTGCTATTTGTTGAAGCTCTCTCAAGTGCAGACAGGATAAGAAGAAATTTAAGTTAGCATTGACATAGTCACATGCGTGTGGCAGGGTAGGGGGTTAAATGTGTTCCTGTGCCGCTGAAATGTCAATCTTTCACTCAGAGATGAGGAGTGATTTTTTTTTTCAACATATTTGAAAATAGTCTGAGAAGCTGGTTGTCACTAAAGTAATGAAATAACTCATATCTGAAACCATGACATTTAATTAGCCCTTAGTATAGTTCACTATTTCACACTTAAATACTTACACCAAAAGAGATTTTTTGGACCCCTTTTGTAGTAAAGCAAATGTACAATCACTTTTATTATAAAAATAATCCTTAGGTCAAATAGTAATACAAACAATAATTACACAAATATCCATTCACAAATCTGTAAGACAGATATTTATGGCACAGACAATATAAATATCCCTGTACCTTGTTTCTGTGCAAAAAAGACAGGCTAGTTTTAGTCAATAACCAGCCCTTTTATGTTTTCTTCACTTCTTCTGATTTCAATTAAACAGAAGGATTTTCAGATGAGATGTTTGAAAGTTCAGCCTCAAGAGTCAAGAAAATACTTTTGCTTCTAATCCAAATAAAGCACAATAAGATTTTTCCTATCTTCTGCCAAAATATTCCTTCCTGTTCTTCAGCCTACATTTTTTGGAAGAGGAGGAACATTTCAAGTTCAGTAATTTTTTTCACAAGCCATCAGACTGTGGTAGAGAATTAGACCCAAATAAAGTCAAGCTGCACTCTGAAGCTAAACTACCACTGTAGGTTTCAGTTTAGTTTGTAGTAGAATCTCCATTACACTTGCTTTCCTTGTAGCTGTCAAAAATAGTTCTTCAGAAAAACACTTTGCATTCTCTTGAAGCCTTTCACACAGTCCAAGAGAAGGCAAAATCAAGTTAAGAGGTAGATATTGTTCATCCTCCTAATTCCCCAGAGCTCTCCATTTGAATTACTCTGTTTTAGGACTGTAGGAGATACATGTATAGAGCAAGTTTTATGTCTATAAAAGTAGTGATTGACTTACACCCCTCTATCCTATGGGTCACTGACAACATTCAGCAACGTGCTTGAGGAATTCATCACTGAGTTCATCGCTGAAAAACCTCATGCAGTGAGGGCATCTGAGTTCACCCTGTGCCCTGCCTTCAGATCCCGAGTTTCCATTGTCCCCAGGAGGAGAAGCTTGTTCAGACTGTGAGTTTGTTCTTCTCGTGCCTGTCTGGCCTGGGCTGTTGCCTCGTAGGTGTTCCACATTTGTCTGAACGAACAAATGATTTTGGTTACCAGTGTGAACTCTGAAATGACTACTTTTGTCTCTGGAGTCCTAGAAAGAGAAAGAAGAGCTCTTGAAAAAGATGCAATAAGAATACATTTTTTAACAGGTGCTGTTTTATCACCTTGATCTGAAACACCACTCAAATATTTATCTTGTAAATAAATCATTAATCAGTTTTTGCAGTGTTATTAATATTGTTGTAAAGAAGGTTTGTAGAAAACACAGAATACAGCCAGTGTGCTAATTTAAAGATGCCAAGAGTCATGGCTGTCCTGTGCCTTCTTAGAATTCACCCTTCCAATATTGATCCAAAAGCAGAAGAAAAAGGGACTGGAAAGGGGTATTACATCTGAACTGGGAAGCATCTCCAGAAGAACTGACTATGAAACAATCAAAGCTTTTGATAGCTGCTGAAACTGTTTTAGAAATACTAAGATATTTTTAAAATATACTTAAAAGTATATTTTAGTCCCAAATCCTGTTGGCATGCTTAAATTAAAGAAGGAGCATGCTCCTTTCTTACCTGTCTTCTTGCTAGCTGGTGTTGCAGACATGCAACTTCTGCCTGCAGTTCTTGTATTTTACTCTGTGCTCGTTCTCTGTCTGATCTCTCGGATGTGAAATCGTCTTTATAAACCAGGACCTGAATTAGAATTATTATGTTAATATTTTATACATTAGAGCATTGGCAGGTTAGATTGAAAAGCTGAAACTGATTCCTTTGTTACTTATTCCCAGAATGTCAGTATTATCTTCTCTATCATTTCAAAGGTGTTTGTACTTCTTTTACAGATCTTTCATATTCTGTATTAAGGCCAGCAGAACTGCATGGGGTTCTTTAAGTAGTGAGTTTCCTTTAAATCTGTGTTGTTAAGTATCTGTATAGCCAAATGTGCACAGACAGGCAAATGTCCAAAAAAGAAATCCCTTTTTCCCCCTTGGACTTCAGTGATCTGGGAAGAAACTAAGAATTCCCATGTGTAGGAAAAAGAAACATAATGACCTGTTGCTCCAGCATTTGTATTCGCTCATGATCTCCTTCACAAGCCTTCTTCATGTCTTCCAGCTCTCTCTTGGTTTTTATGCACTCATTCATTTTCTCTTCCAGTAGTTTGTTTAACCGGAAGATCTCCTTGTGCATCAGTTCAGAATTCCTTTGTGCTGGAGTTCCTCCCTGGTGCTGCTCCAGCTGGGACTTCATCTCCTTCAGCTGCAGGTGGAGTCGCTTCACGTACTCGTCCCTGCTCGCGTCGTACTTCTGCCATTTTGCATTTAAATCTTCCACCTGAAAGTTCATCCAGGAGAGGCATGAAGAACAGGGAGACACAAACTTCCAAGCTTTCATAGGCTGTCTAGAATTGCAGGCCCAAAATCCTCTAGGGGATAATGCAACATGCTGACTCCACCCCTGAGGGTGAGTAAGTCACTGTACAGGAGAGCAGGAGATGATTATGCAGACTCTTCACAATCTCCCAGCCTTCCCATCTCATAGTCCAAAGGGACAGTATTAAATAATGTGGAAAGGGAGGGGCCTAGTGGGCCTAGTGCTGTTCTTCTGGGGTGGAATACTGATCCATTAAAAGGAACATGAAAATTTTCTTCTGCACTGTATTTTTAACAACAAAAATCCAGTGTGTTAGAAATTATGTAATTAGTTGTTCTTAGCTAAGGGAACCAAAACTATGTGCTGTGTTGAAAGGACTAAGAAAAACTGTCTTGCTGTAAACTGCCATGTAAATAGATTAACCAGACTTACCTATTCCAAATTTACTCTAATACAAAATACTTAACAAATATTAATCTGTAACAAAATGAAAGTACTCACGTGAGCTACTTTTTGTTTTAACATCCTGTTTTCCTCTTGTAAGTTGCAGATGAGAGACTGAAGTGAAGTTTCATTGTCTAAAAGCTGTAATTTTCAGATAAAGTTAGGTGTTACTTTAACATAAAAATCTCAGATGCTGTTTGGCTGTGCTGTTAACTAGAAGTAATCTTTTTTCTTTTTTTTTATGGGATGTGTAATGACATACATCTAAGTTTTTATGACCTCAGTATTGCTATTAAATAGACCTCATGACAACAGTGTTTAAGAGTTTACACAAAACTACTTGTCTGGAGTGGGAGAACACATGACAAAGGCACAGATATGCCTTCATCTTGCTTTGTTATTACTGTCAATTTTGGCCAGTACTAGGAAGAAATTACTGAGGGGAAAAAACCCTGCTTGCTAAATAATTGACTAAAATGATACCTCTTTTTTACAGTTGTGACATCTGCTTAAAAAAACCCCGGCGTACGTGAGTAATATAGAACACTTTTGTGCAAAATTCCCTAGAATCAGCTAGTAATGGCATCTGAAATTTCTCCTCTTCAGCAGGGAAGTCCCCACTGTACAAGGTTAGCTTCTTATTGCATATATCAAAGTCAATCAAGCTTCCTGTCTATCAATTACACATTAAATATGATAATGCCAAATGCTTCAAGTCCCTTAAAAAGTCATTTTTTCTTCTATCTACTCAACCCCTATTTCTTACAGGTAACTTTAATGTAAGTTTTCTTTGGAAACACTTCTGGGATGTCTAACAAAGCAGACATGAGTATGTATGGAGTTCATCACAATAGCACAGATGAGTGGTCATGTGGAAAACAGCATTACCACGGTGTAGCAGTAAGAGCATAAGTCAGAATTATTCATTTTTGTGAGAACTGTCTGTAGCACCCTACTCACCACTCTGATCTGTTACTAGAGGCAGCACTGCTAATGTTATTTCCTTATGGTGTTTTAATGAATTACCTCATTTTAATGAATATTTAATGAATGACTCTCAGCCATCAGAACTTCTGGAACAACAGAACAATGATCTACATTTACCCCATGCTGAGAACTTTTACTGAAGCCTCAACAGCCATTAGCAAAGTACACCAAAATCCAGGTGTTTCTTTGTGCCCTGCAGTAGCACTTCTGACACTGTCCTGTTATGAAGCTTTTTTTTTTTAAACACCCCCCTGAAGAGAAGCATTGCCCTGCACTCAGAGGCCAGGGGGAATCCCAGAGCTAAAAAAAAGGTAAGACACCTTGACTCATATTCCACTAACCAACTTTCTGTAGGGCTGTACTACGTGTGCAAAGCCAAATCCTGATCCAAGAAGACCACATGTTACAGAGTTCTTAACATAAAAACTACTTTGAAATATCTCTACTTTGTTCTGTGATTTTGGTACTTAAACAAGCAATCAGGAGAGATAGGCTTCAAAATCACAGCACCATCTAGTGCTGCACAGAAGCAGGGGTGGTATAAGGTAGGTACTGTCTCCTGTGTATTGAGGGAAGAACTGTGATCATGGAATTGCTGAGGTTGGACAAAACCTCTCAAGGTCTTCTCCTCTCCAAAAAGAGGCTCTGACGATGAGATGGACAAAGGTGAAGTGGTAGACAATTGCTTCTATCCTGAATTTCAGATACACAGAATTATTTACCATTGCCATGGCAGTCTTAACACCCTACATGAAATTATTTAAAGGGCTGTTCTCACCATTCCCCAGTTACAGCTATCATACTGTAATTAACATCTCAGAAGCTAATAAGACTTTGAAGACACACACAGTAGCTGTAAGAATACCTGATTAGATCTTTCTGTAGGTATCTGGTCATCTGAATTCCTCTTCTCTTTTCTTTGCTTCTCTTCTAGACATTTTGCCAGATGTTGGCACATTTCTGCTGTGGACGCTAATTTGCGTGTAAGCTGGTGAGTTTCATCCGTGAGTGAACGGCACAAAACATCACTGGTGGCCTGAGCCTTCTCCCTCTCTGCCAAAGTCTTCTGCAGGCGTAAGATTTCTCTCTCCTTTTCATATGGAGGCTGATTTATCATCTGCTGTATCTCTCCATTTTTCTCCTCTAGCTGCTGATTCAACTTCTGCACTTCCTAAACAGAGGGGGGAGGGAAAGTTACTTAAAAGCAAAATAAAGTCAAAAGCCAAAATATATCTTAGACTGACTTCAATATTGCAGTAATTCCTTATTGCTCCTGCACTCATTGCAAAGTACTTAAAAAGCAGATCAAATCCATTTCATTTCTGTATGTTCACAAGACCTTGGAACTGTTGGATCAATCAATCAAGAACTGCTCAGGCAGCCATGCAAACACTTTCTAATCAGTAGAATGGAGGAACAAGCAGCAAAAATTCATGAAGATTTTATGACTATACAGCAGCAACAAAAACAAGAAACAAACTAATTTAAGATTAATAACTGTGGAGACTGAAAAATACTTACAGGTCCTGTACACTACCATATAATAGAGATTTTCCTCAAAAGAAAAAAAGGAACTGTTAAGTTATCAAATCCAGTGAAGTGTATTCGCTGCCTGGCACTGTCACAAGGACAAAACAGAGCAACTTTCCCACCCAGGAAAGGATGGGAATGGTAAGGTAAGGACAAGCAAGCAGAAAATAAAATCCATGTGGCAGCAGTGGCTCTAGTTTGGCCACAGTGACCCCAGGTACACAAGGGGGTCTGACACACCCCTAGGAAACAGCTGTGTATTTGTTTCTGCATCTCCTTGCCCTGTTGGGTGCTCTCTGGGATCATCCACACTGCATTAACATCTCTGCAGGTGTTTTGGGAAGGAGAGGTTTGCTTGGTGACTGGTGCAAACCACCTGTAGTTCCATGTTCTGCCTTTGTAAACAAACAAGCTGGTACCAGAAACCCCTGCAGCACTGCTCCTCCAGAACTGAGGATCTCTGGATGCCAGTGCAGACCACGAGACAGCTCCTATCCCAGCTCTACCATTCCAGTTCTCAGGAGTGCTAATAGAGCTGTAAATCACTGGGAGCGCTCTCTGCCAGCACACTGGCCTCTGGCTTCACAAAAATGTCTTTTTTATTTGGTTATTATTTAGTGCCAATTACTTCAGTGATCTTATTGGGTATAGCATTTTATTCTTTCAAGAAATAAACATTAACATCTGACATAGATAAACAGCACTTGTTCTTATTACTGACATTTACATTCTTTAGCTTCATGCTGAATGCTAAGCTTCCCCTTTAAAGATATTCAGCATCAGCCTTTCAAATATATTCAGATACCATAGGTTTGTCATCTGTCTGCAAAGTGTCAGTGAGATCATCTCTTATAACAAATTTCCAAACATGAACTTTTTAATATGTATTTTAGGTGAATGTCATATATGGAAAATGTTTTGTATAAGCATTAGGTCAAGAGATTACTTATGACAAAAACACTTGTTTCAGTTTTAACTACTGCTGCTCAGTTTGGAAATTACTTCATGCAGCTTCATCTAGAAATAAATGCTTTAAAAATCTTTGAGAATTTCAGACTGAACCTGGGAAACTCTTAATGACAGTAACCAAAACAGCACTTGGGCAGTTTTCAGGTTTTTTTCTTTCAAGAAAAGTACTGATTTCCCTAATTTATCTCTCCAGACTTCTCAGTTACTTCTTCAAATATGAACGTGCTACCTCACTGTCAAAACAAAAATCCATTTTTAAGAGCATTTCAAACAAAACACTGTAATAGAAAAATTCGTGTCATCAGCTGATTATCTGATAAATTCAGGGAGGTTTTTACTATTTTTCTTTCTCCTTATGAAAACAGTTGTATGAAGATCTATAGTGCCCTGCTAAGCTTTTGGTTTAGGATTTTATCGTTTGCCTTTTTGAAGTGAACGCAGGGGGCGCCGCGTTTGGACACAAACGAGCGAGTTGCTTCGGGCACCCGGGGATGGAGCGGGCATCGCTCGAAGGGGCTGCAGCCCTCGCTGTCAGCGCCGCTCCCTGCGCGTCTGAGCCGCTCGCAGCACCAGGAGCGCTGCGGGGGCAGAACGCCCGCACCCTCCGCCCGCACCGCGCTCCCGAGGGAAGCGAAGGCGCTGCTGATGCTGCGCCGCTCCCGAGGGAAGCGAAGGTGCTGCTGATGCTGCGCCGCTCCCGAGGGAAGCGAAGGCGCTGCTGATGCTGCGCCGCTCCCGAGGGAAGCGAAGGCGCTGCTGATGCTGCGCCGCTCCCGAGGGAAGCGAAGGCGCTGCTGATGCTGCGCCGCTCCCGAGGGAAGCGAAGGCGCTGCTGATGCTGCGCTCCCTGCGCGCCCGCGGCTGTACCTGGCTCAGCGTCTCCGCTCTCCGCGTCGAGAGGCGCTCGCTGTCGCGGGCCTGCTCCAGCTGCTCCAGCAGGCTCTCCACCAGCGAGCGGGCCGGCTCCGCGCCCGCCGCCGCATCCCCGCCCGCCGCCGGGCCAGGCTGCCGCTGCCGGGCCAGGCTGCCCCGCAGCTCCCGGATCGTCGCCTCCTTGGCCGCCAGCTGCAGCTGGAGGTGCTTCAGCTGCTGCGCGGACTCGTGGTACAAGGTGCAGAGCGCGTTGTACCGAGGCACTTTATTCTTCAAGCTCCTGTTCTCCCGGTGCAGCTTCTCCAGCGTCTCCTCCACTTGCCTAAAGCGGGTCACCAGGGGGTCTGTGCTGCCGGCCTCGCTTACCGAGCACATGGCCGGGGCAGCTCCCTTCTGTTCCTTCTCCAGGGCGAGCAGGAGCCCGGACAGGTGCATAAAACCCCGGAGCGCAGCAGCACCGAGGCAGCGACAGCGGCTTCGCTCTTCCGCTTTCCCCGCCGGGCGAGGAGGCAGCCGCTCCCTTTAAGGGCTCGCAGGACCCGCCTGTGTCGCTGCTTTTTTTCTACGGCTGGGGCCGGGCCGGGCCGAGCTCCGCCTTCGGGGGAGAACCCCTGCCGTGCAGAGCGCCCTTTCCCCAAAGGCCCGCGCGGGATGCGGCCCCGGGGGCAGCGCTGCCCGGGGAACCCCGGCAGGGGCGAGCGGGAGAACCGGCACCGGGGGCGGGGGGAGAAACCCGGGGGCGAGCGGGAGGCTCGGGGGCACGGGGGAAGTCCCGGCGGGGCGGGCGGAACGCGGGCAGGCGGCAGGAGGGGCGCCGGGGGGAGCGGGGCTCCCGGCGCACCGAGGGTCTCTCGGCGGCTGGCGGGCGGCGCTGGCTCCGCGTTGCGAAAGCCCCGGAGCGCCGCGTCCTCCCGGCGCCGCTGCGGGAATTCCCGGCTCGGAGCGGGACTTTCCCCGCTGGCGGCGACCCCCGGGCTCTCGGCCCTCCCCGCTCCGCCGGCCCCGGGGCAGCAGCCGGAGAAGAAAGGCCCAGGAATCCTCTCTCGATGGTTGTGTCTGCAGCGGTGGCGAGGGGATGGCTCCGCAGCCGGGCAGAGCAGCCCGTCCCCCCTCGCAAGCCCCGTACCTGTGCAGGTGTGGAAGAGGAACTTCCTTAGCAAAGACCTCGAACAGACCAAAATCTTCGGCCGTCTAAATCTATATCACCAGCCAATGTTTATGCTCTCAGGGTGAGGTAATGAGAGCAAAAGCAGCTGCTTCACACTGAATAAACTGCTGCCCACTGGCTGCCTGTATGGTGGAGAACTTTTTTATTGGCAGCAGAGAGACAGAATTTGTTAATCAAGAATATCACTGCCAGGGAGTAACACTGGTGTAGTGTTTCTCATACAGTTTGGTAAGCTGGACTGAGAGAAAGCATATTTTGGATTGGTTTAGTTATGTCCATGTTATCATTCTGATGGAACCAAGTGGGAGGAAAGAACCTTAAAACAGTACAAAAATAAGTCCCAGGTTACATTTGGTTATAATTTGCAGTAGTATTTACTGTGTGTACATGTATGCATGTGCATCATTATGTGTACAACACAGAGCTCCATGTGTGCACGCAGCCTTAGTGCACAAGGTTCAGCACAGCCACGGGAGATGTGTCTGGCAGAAGTGCCTAAAATACAGCAAATGGAAATCACCACATGCTGCTGGTGGAGGCAGCAAAAAGAGGAGACTTTAGACAATGTGATAGAGAGCTGCCTCCTGTGTTAGCAGGTCTCAGGATAAAAAGACAGCAATGAATAATTTGTGTGGAATAATTTACAGGAATGGGAACACGATGAAAGGAAAAGATGGTGAACTTCAAAGTTGAGATTGTCAGTTCACCCTGGTGATGTCTAAAGACCTCCTGAGGTTCCTCTTAACATGAATTATGCTGTGATTCAATCAAGCTTTTTGAGGTGGAAAGTCATTACTTTGTCACCTTAATTATTCTAGTAAGAATTAGGAGTAATAAATTCAAAACAGTCTGTTAGCTTAGCTGTTCTAAAAATATAACTGAATTTTATAGAAGTTTATTTCACAGAAGACTCTGTGTGACAGAAAAGGGTAAAACTCTTGTTTCTGGTACAGGTCCCTAGCATATTTGTTATTTCATCTAATACTGTAAATATCAAATCATTTAGGACAATTAAAAATGTGTGAAAGTTGAGGAAATATAATTTTTTATTTTTTACTTGTACAAAGTTATATCCCATACCCTTAAGATGCTGATTTTGCTGTGAAGAAAGTAAAGTTCCTGCTTTAAAATACCTGTACTATGTCATTTTCATATACACTATAAAGAAAAGTGAAAAAACCCACATAAGGCTTCATGTTACATTTTCATTATAGTGTTACAGTCAGAGCTAACTGAAGAATTTGCAGCAATATTGCTTTTGCTGACTGTCAAAATATTTTGTACAATGAAGCCCTGGTACTGGAGAAATGTTTGGTTTCCTGCCAATTAGCAAAGCACAAGGAAACTCAGCCATGCCTTGTTTGCAGATGGGGCAAGCATCAGGGAATTTAGTTAGCTGCAAAATAGAATCCTTTATAATACAGTTACATTTGCAGTATTGTGTTAGTATATAAAAATAGAGCATTACTGAAAATCTGGAATTACTGGTGCCTTGGATGAAGGCAGCATTCCCCCAGGAAAACACCAATGACTCCAGGGAAATTTGACCTGCGTAAGTGCTGAGTAAGAAGCTGATCCCTCGTGTACTTGGGAATGCCCTGAGATGACTGTTTCCTTTTGTCACTTCTGAAATACAGAGGAATTCCTGGGAATTCAGTCAAAGGAGCTGCTGCCAAAGAATGAGTCACATCTTGCTGTGTTTCTAGCACCTGGCTTTTCCTGGATTGCCTCTCCTGCACTCTTACCCAGTTTGTTGATAAAGCAGCTGCTTGGTGCTGTGGCACACTTGTTCTTTTTGGGGTTGCACAATCCTGAGGGCTTATTAAGTACTGTGTAAACAACAGGTATGCTCTGCACGACTTAATATAAAGAAAAGAAAGTTTCTTTTCCATACTGTACTGGTTTCAACATGAAATATAAGGTGAAGTTCACTTTAACTCTTTCTCAGCAGGGTGTAACAGGATAGATGTGATTAAACCCATGTGGGAAAAATTCAACCTCAGATTTTGTTAAAGCTGTTTTGAATAAGTAAACAAAGCTGTTTTGAATAAGTAATTCTGTGCACATCACAATTTACCATCATGTGTGAGATGCATCATAAACTGCATGAAAAAAAGGGATTAGATACTGCTTAGAAACAAAAAGAAAGTGAAATTGCTCCTAGGAAAGCAGAAAGAAAGGAAGGTGAACAGTATGGTCAGATTAATGAAGGGTTCATAAATGTACATATATTTAAATTTTCATTTTTAAGCATGAATTATTTGTTGAAGGGGTAAGAATAATTCCTCTAAATGTTCTATTTCTGTAACATTAGAGAAAATCTTGTGAGTTTTTTTTATTTAAAAGAGTAATTCTCTGTGGACAAGACTATACAGCATATTGGGGGGTTCTGTCATTTTCTAAAGAGTGACCTCCACTCAATTTGTAAGAAATTGTATTTTTTACTTGTGAACTCCAGATGTCATTCAGCCAATCAAGCTGTGGTTTACCCCATGGTCTTAAGTCACCACTAATTGTCCTGGAGGGTAAGTTGTGACACAATGCTACTTAAAAAGGGTTGGAATTGCCTTGAGGTGATTAAACAGAGCTAATTAGAAATTTGTAAGTGATCCTCTGACTGCTGTAGGCTGAAAAAAAAAAAGCAGTAAGTTCCCATTTCCCTTGCTGTAGAACATGCAGTGCAAAAGGGAGAAAACCTGTAAAATAATCTGACATTTTCCCTGCTACATAAGGTGCTGCCAGAAATTTCTGTGTGTGTCCAAAAATCTGATTTTCATGCTGAACAACTGAAGTGCTGGTGCTTTTGTGACTCATAGATCAGCAGTAATTATGAGCTGCAGGCATGTTTACACTCCTTCCATGAGCAGGACTAAACATCCTTTCTATACATCACTGTATTGGATGTTCTGATGAGATAATGTTCAACATGTTTTACTGCTGGAATGACAAAGTCCCTGAGAGGTTGGCCTGAGGGGTGCCAGGATTCCCAAAACTGGATGAACTCATGTCTATGACATACATCTGTGGCCATCTGCCTGCACTGGGGCTCTGACTTGGAACACAACATTCCTTTTTCAGTCTTGTTTTCTGTTTACACACATGAAAATATTTCCTTTAGCTAGGGGAAATAGAATGAGGGTCTATCTATTTCTAATGTAAGATTTTTTTTCCCTGCTGTGGTGGTGGTGGTGGCAGCTTTGGGTTGTTTGGTTGGTTTTTTTGGGGTGGGGTTGTTTGGTTTTTTTGTATGTGGGGTTTTTTTGTTTGTTTGTTTTGTTGGGGTTTTCTTATTGTTGTTGTTTTGGTTTTGTTTTTACATGGTTTGCCCTTTGGAGAATGTAAAAACCAAAAGCGTTTTGATGCAGGGGGCAGAGTCCCAGGGCCCATGTTCTTAGTCACAGTAGGGCTGAAATAACCAGGATGAGCTGTACAGTGACCCTGGTCAGATCCATAGCAGGCCAACAGTTTTCCCTAAGAGGTATTTCTTTCACATTTATATGGGCTGAGGTGGCTCAGTCTCATGCTGATGGGTGTTTGTAGATGAGCTGGATGCACTCTTGTAGGGTCTCTCAGCAGGCCCTTGATCTGTTTGTGTCCATGCCAAGGCAAGAGCTTTCTGTTGTGCTTTGTTATTCCTCAGTGCTTTGGCTCTTTGCTCACCCTCCTGTGCTCACTGTCTGTATGTTCAGCTGTTTCAGGCCCTGCTTTAGTTTCCCCTGCATGGTCTCACTTTTGCAGGTTCTCTTTTGTCTGCCCATGGCCCAATAGCAGCAGTTGCCTCAGTCTGACCTTGCAGGCTGGAGTTGGTTGCAGTGCTGCTGCTGCCCCTGGATCTGAGAAGTTCAAGCAGTTTCCTTGGTTCTTTGGAAAACCTTATCATGATGTCACTGATTTTTGAGCTGTGATTCTATTTAAAAGAATGTAAAAAGCTCTCTGGTGCATTAGGTGTGCAACAAATGGAGGCTGTTTCCTTATTCACAGGCTTAGGTCACTCTACTTAAAATCAAATTACTTCTTTGAGCTTGTTCTGGATAAAACCTTGGGGTTTGCCCACGTCTATTTATTCCTGTTGAGCAGTGCAGGATATGCTGGCTTGTAGTTGTCATAGGAAACCTTTTCCTAAATCTGATGATTTGAAATACTGCAGACAATTTTTTTGTGTGCTGCAGGAAACACTTTCCTAACTCTTAATATATGATCCATGTTCCAGACTTTTTGTGGATTCTATATATATATTAAATGGATTTTCTGTTTTGGTTAATATGGAGTGATGTGAGTTTTCTGGTTTCAGTTATTCACCTTTCCTCAAAGGCCATCCAATTTTAAGGGGAAAAAATAAAATTATTAATTCTGAATAACTTGGCATTCACTTGCAAGACTGGAAAAAAAGGTTTGCAGGTAAAATCTTAGTTGTTTGCAGATTTGTTTGATATGTTAATGTTGTGTAATGAAACTTCCTAAAGTGGTGTCCATGATGTTTCTGATCAAAACCACTCATTCTAACTAGAACAAAACCAGTTTCAACATTTTTGATCTTTAGCTTTTTCTTTTTAGCAAACAGACTTCTTGAGTTTGGTTAGATAAATTTCTGATTTAAATGTCTTATTTTATACATTAGTTTTATAGGATGATGGGGAAAGGTGATTTCCTAAGACTGTCAGGAACCTCAAAATAAATCATAGTTACGCAGGAATTCAGTTCTACTAGAATTCTAAATCAGGAAGAAGAAACATTGGATGCTTCTTAGAACATCCTTAGTACTGGTTGGTGAAATAGTTTCAGAACTATAATATAGAAGAAGTGTTGGGAAGAATTAAGCAACTAGAACTAGAAAGTGGAAGTGTCCTTACCACACCATTCATTGTTCTTCCACAGAAACAACAACATTTCCTAAAATTCTGATTAGTGTCCAGTTCAGAGGCAAGAAACAGCACAGTGATGTTCCTCTGGAGCTCTGTCTGTAACACAGAAAAGCCACCAATCATCCTGGCAGGAAAGGGAAAAGCAGTTTTCAGCAGAGTTTGAAATTCAAGCCATCAATGCCGTGTTTTTCAGACTGAAGTGAAGAATGAGTGCCATGGAGATACCAGCTACTGCAAACTTCAGCTCTTGTTCAAGCCTGGTTTTGTTGTAAGCCAGAGTAAGCATATTCTCAGTCATTGGTCATGCTTGAAGCAGACAAGCATTTTGACAATTTCTGCTCTCAAACAGAATTAATGGAATGGGGAAAAATTGTGTTTTTGAGGAGCCTGCATGCCAGTACCTTCTCAGCCTTAGCACAATAATTAGTTTAATCTGGACATGCAAGTAGTTATGGATTATAGAAGATAAAATCAGAAAACCACAAGAAAAAATAATTTATTCAAAGTGATAACTCCTGAAAAAAACCCCGCTGTAGCTGTTTTCATGGCTGAAGGTGTCTGAGCTACACAGTGGTGCAGGAACTTACACTCATGGCACAGTGAAATATGCCTGTGTCTACAGGAATAAATCCTTCCAGCTCTAAACTAAATGGTTTTTTTCCAATTAATTATATTAAATTTATGCAATATATTATGATTATTATTGAGTTAATGTACATTTTGGGGTAGGTGGCTGTTTGGCAAAGTCTTTACTCTCTTCTAAGCTATGGAGGAAATACTACAGGGGATTCCAGATGTATGGTTTTCATTGAAGTTTCTGATGAGAGCTACTAATATATTTAACTGAACAAATAGAGAGGCCACCATTTGATGGGGTGAGTTTAAGAATTGATTGACACTGGTTTCTGCTGTCTCTTCCCTTGAGTTTGCTGCTTGATTTGAGTAAGTTTTGTGAGAGCTTAATTTGCTTTGCCATGTGAATCTTCCAGTACTGACAATAGTGACATTGATGTAGATGGCTTAAAGGCAAAAAGACTGCAGAATATTAAGTATTTGATCTATGGAAAGAAGATCACATCAGTATGTGCTTATCCTTACTTAATTTTTAGAGAAAACCTCGAAGTTTTGACTTCAATCTGGCTCAACAGAATGAGCCATTATCACCATTCAATTGACACACTTATCTCTTTATGACTGAAATGCTTGGAAGTCAGCTGTGAGAAAGTTAAATCTGTTAGGCCTTGCATAAACAAAATAAGAAGTGTTCTCTACACTGGAATACTCTACACAGTGTCTCATTTGGGGGTTAGTAAGTCAGATTTAGTGTAATTGTGACGTTCCAGTTTCAGGGTGTGCAGACACTTAGAAACCTTTAAAAGGACTGGTCTCAGAAACAGGGGGTTTGAACTTCAAGGATTTCCACCAAAGTCACAATATTCATGTAACCAGCTTTGGAAATACTCCCTTTTCTCTGAGAGCAGATTATAATATTGTCATAATCTTGTATTTACTGAAATTACACCTTAAAAAAATAGAGGTGTTGTTACAAGAGAAGATTTGGAGGATGGGTGTTTTTGTTGGGTCCTTTGCTGTATCTGGAAAAAGAACAAAGACCTCTTGAGATCATCTCTACTTCCTCAGATTAGTTGGTCTGTCTCTCCCTACAAACTTTGCTTCTGCTATATCTGTAGATGACATTTGCACCATCACTACTGGGACTTAAAGATAAAACAACTCCTTGTAGTAGTTTTTTTTTTAAATCAGATTTCTGACATGATGGTGTGGCCATTAGCTGACCCAACAGCTTAAAAAAAAATGAAACACAAATCAGCCCCATCTCTTATTTCCTGTGAGCTCTGCAGGAAGTGTCTCAGAATGAAAGAAAAGCTATGAATTTGCCAGATAATGAGTCCGAATCTTGGTTCATGGTTCTTTCCTGTAGGCAAAATTAAGGGTTTCTTGTAAACTTAAAGGAAGTGGAGTAAAGGAGTTCATTTGTGTGATAGTGAGAGTAGCCAAATGATTGATTAGCTGTTGAGAGGAAAGCTGTGCTTTGGGCATTATTTCTCTCCAGAGATACTAGAGGAGAGTGATGGGTGAGCTGGCAGCTGAGAACCCCCCAGCAGGGTTGGGGGGAGAATCAGAGGGGCAAATGCAAGCAAAACGTGGGTGCTGAGGTAAGGAGAGTTTGGTAACAGAGAAAAGAAAAAGAAACAAAGAACTGATGTGAAGGCATCACTCACCACCTCCCACCCTTAGGCAATGGCCAGACAGCCTCTGAGTAATGGCTTGTTCTGACACACCACCACCACCACCCCCAGTTCTACTGCTCAATAACATGGAAAATCTCTTGGGTCACTGGGGGCAGCTGTCCTGGCTGTGGCCTCTCCCTCCTGCCCACCCCAACCTTCTCCTGGGGCAGAGAGAGAAGCAGGGAAGGCCTTGAGGCTGTGCAAGCACTGTCCAGCAATAGCCAAAGCACTGCTCTGTTATCAGCCCTGCTTTGGTCTCACATCTAAAACACAGCTTTGGTCAGAATGCTGTTAGTAAATTGGCTCCATCCCAGGCACACCTGGAACAGCAAATGTTACCCCAAACAGGTGGGGAAGATACCGATATTTTGTAGAATTTACATGGCTCTTGAAATTTTCATTTAATAGAATGAAATCAGGCAAGAAATTTTTTCTCTGTTTTGGAAGGAGGAGACCTGAAGTGATGCCTTAAATTTTAGCTTTGATATTTTCCAGATTCTGTACTGCATTAGTGTGTGACTCTGAACTTCATATAAAGTGTAAGCAAGTTCTCCTCACAGTTTAGTCAGACAAAACAATCATTTTCTAGCCTGAGAACCAAGGACACCATTGCAGCTTCAGGCTAAAAAGTATAAACAACAGTGAATTGAGGAGAACAATCTGGGAGGATGGCACTTCATAACCTGAAGCTGAAGCTTAACCCAAATATGTAAAAAGACCAAAATTTATAAAAGTGTGAAAACTCGTGACTCAGAGTCCATATAGGGTGTAGCCTTAGCCAGGCTCTTGTACTGCCCAAGGTGAATCCTTTGAAGGCCTTTTAATAAATACCTATTTTATCCTTTAACACCACCTAGCCTCTGTTCTTGTTAGCCTCTGAAGACATCAGAAGCAACAAGGTATCAAGAGGTTTGCTCATGTAATATCAAAAGATTGTGAGCTGAAGAAGCACAGAATCCTTGAGCTAAAAACACTGAAAACACTTGGGAAAAGAATGAGCAGTTTTCAAGATGTAATGTCTGATAATAACAGTATTAGAATTTGTTCATGACTCCTGCTAATAGAGAAAATTATGTTTACAATGCTCAGAAAACAAAATTTGTCTCTTTCCTGGGTTTACCCATGGATTAATGTCAATCTGTACTAGAAGATTACATGTGAAAGGTATTTTCAGCCTTTCCTTTTCTCATCTTTATTAATAACACCTCCAGCCTCAGCAATATTCTCAGATATACATCTCCTGCTGAGCAACCTAAGCCAAATGGAACAAGTCTCTGCCAGAGCAGCACCTTGAGAATTTCCCAGCATATCTGCATAACAGCTCCAGGATGGCTTTGCCACAAGGGAGCTGTGCTGTCATGTCAGGTTTTCTGCAGCTCTGACAGGGCACACAACATTCAAAGTGCTGTTATCCCCAGGTGATCACTGTGTATTTATTCCTGCAGCAGCCTACACAGGGGATTGCTGCCCAAGAGGGCTCTGATTCCCTGGGGCAGAGGCAAATGGAATTGGGAATCTGATGTTCCTGTGCCTTGTGAGAGAACCATGGTGATGAAAGGGCTTTCCTGGCTGCTCTGTGTGGGAAGCATTTGAGTCTTGTGCCCTGTTGGAAAGAGGAGATGCTTTTGCATGGAGCAGAGGAGTGCTGGCCCTGCTTGTGCTGCTGTTTCAGTCTGGAGCTGCTCAGTGCTCCAAGGAATTTCATGAGCTGTTCCTCACTAACCCATAGATGCTCCTTGTCAGAGGAGTCAGCCTGGTGCTGATTTGGTTCATACCTGTCATGCTGGGGCTTTAGTCTTACCAAGAAACTTGGAGTCTTTGGGATCCATGAGGGCAGATAATGGAGAAGGGCTCTCCTCTCTGCTCCTACCTTGTGTACACAGGTTTTTCCATGTAGAGAAATGAGTGATGTCCTTAATTCTGCTCAGCCTCTGACAGTGCCAGCCTTGCAGTGACTGTGCCCCTATGGCTTGCCCAGAGACTGGATAGGTTCAGCTAAAAACAACACGAGATGTGATAGAATGGGGAAGTGATACCTTTTTTCAAAGTGTAGCATGCTCAATGTGATAGTGAGTGGCAAAAGTGAATTATTACTGTTACTTCTGCAGGGTGATGCTGAGTAATTTGAGTGTCTGCCATTTATGGTTCTTGATTTCAAACTTGTGTGAGACGTGTCCTTCATTTTCCTGGCATGTGCCTCAGTGCTTTTAAAGCAGTGTGATGTTATTTGATTTTGGCAGAAGATGGGAAGGTGTGTGGGTGTGTGTGTGTGTGTGTGTAGCAACTGGTATGGAGGCAAACAGGGAAATACCTGCACCGTGTGTATTTGTTGGAAGTTGTGCCAGGGAAAGCTTAGGCTGGATTCTAGGAAATAATTCTTCACTAGAAGGTTTTTCAAGCACTGGAACAGGCTGCCAGGGCAGTGGTGAAATCAGCATCTCTGGAGGTGTTTAAAAGATGTGTGGCTGGGGCACCTGGGGATGGGATTTAGTGATGGACTTGGCAATGCTGGGTTAACAGTTGGACTCAATGATCTTAAAGGTCTTTTCCAACCTAAACAATTCCATGGTTCTATGAAATATGTGCTCTTGGCTGGTGGTGATCCAAAGTGTGATGTAGTTGGTTCACATGCAGAAATCATCCTGCTGCTTACATGACACAAATTGTTCAAAACCACTGTTTTTCTGTATTTTTGCATCTTCACTGAAGCAGAGAAAACCACCCAGCAACATTGTGGTTGTAGTGATGGGGGTCATAACAAACATGGTTGGGAATGGGCCCCCTTCACACATCTTTTGCCTGTGGAATCAGGCTGGCAGATTATCCTGCTTGCCAGCATCCAGCTTCAAAACTGTGCTTATGCACAGCCAGCCTTTGGTTCACATCCCAGTTTCTATGCAAGGAGCTTTTAACTTTGTGTATCTCAAGCATCATTGCATAAGTAACCTGTGATGGGTGGGCCAAGCAGCTCTGCAGCTGCTTTAGCTCAGGCCAGCCTTGCTCTGTGCCTGAGCACCACTGGGATCCTGGGACAGTGACCAGGGACCTTATTGACCCTGGCCCTGCCTCCCTGCTCCTCACCTGCCTCCCTAGGGACTCATCTAGGACATAGCCAGCTGTTGGGTGTCCCTGGTTCCTGCCCAGGGAGCTGCTCTGTGCTTCTGGAATGGCTCTTGCAGGACTTCCATGGGTAAGGATGCTGCCCCTGCTGTCGTCCCCCTTGTTTTGTTAAGATATCCAGAATAACAGAACTACTGCTTTGTATCCTCCAGATTTTTGTGTTAATAGCCTGAAGCACATAACAGATGCCTTGGCACATGGGTTTGGGCATAGATCTCCTCTTTTCATCACTCTCCTCCTTCATAGGAGGCTGCTAGTGAGACTAGTTAGAAGAGCAAAAACCTTAGCTGAGTCCTGTGTGTATTGTCTGATCTTTGAGCCAGGGATCCCCTTACTGAGCTTTGGAGATGCAGCTGTTCTACCCTGAAAAGATGTTTCCATTTAAAATTCTAAAAGGTGGTGTCAAGCATCAACAAGCTTATGTCAGGAGGTCAGAATATTTGCAGTGACATCCTGCTGTGTACAGATCCTGGCATAAATGATGCCAGGCCCCCTTAGCAGACCTTTGTGAAGAACATCACTATACACACTTGACTTAAATATTCATCTCTGGGCCATGTTAATGTTTAGTTGAGTATCTCTTCTTGTTTGATGTTGATTTACACACAACAGTCAGACCATTTAATGGCACAACACTTCCTAGACACCTGGGAAAGTGAGGCATTTTAGAGCTCTAGAATGTGACATTGATTTCTTTCAATTTGCATAATTCTCAGCATTGTTTCTGGTTGTATTATTTAACAAGGCACAGCAAGTACTCAAGTCTGTGTGCCAAACAAGCAAAAGCAGAAGTTGTAGCACTGCAGTTTGCACCATCAGGTTTCAGCGCTCAGGACTGTCACGTTTCTTGTTCAAGAGGTCCCCAGTGCATTCCTCCATGTGTCAGCCAGGAAAGTGGTTGTCATGGCTGTGTTTGGGGCTTTCTGAAATTTTCTTGCCACCAAAATAAATCTGACTGAATCTGGACTTAACCGTGTTAAATTTCTGAGAAAATTTTGTTTGGGTAAGGGCAGAGTCTGAAACTGAGACTTCGTCACGAGCCCATGAAAATCTCTAGGATGCAGTTTGTGTGTCCTTCCCCTGTGTGTGACACTGCAAAGCAAGAGGAGTGGCTCCCCTGGGTGCTGTGCATGACTCTGCACTTGTGTGATTGCTTTACTGGGTGAGATGGTTGTGCATGTAAAAATAGCTCTGCTTACTCAGATGCACCTGATGCTGGCAGAAAAATACCACTGGATGGTAGAGCTGGAAGACCTTGTGCTTCTTTCCCATAACCAGCAGCAAACAGAAAGCAAGATTTAAGAGAAAGGGGAGATATTTTACAGCTCATTTTCAGCATTCTGGAGGGTTTTTTCAGCATTTGTTTTTCAGCATTTTCTTTTTTCTTGTTCTTTTTCATGGGTTCAGTTATTATTTAGGGCATGGAGGAACCATCCATTTCTTATTCCTTTGCCAGGGTGATGCCACTCCTATGTTTCTGTAACTTGGAATCTTTGTGAAAACAAGTTCTTAATTTGTATTGCCCTTTATCTGCCCATCTGAGACATCTTTTATAGGCACTAACGTGCCCACTGGGGTCTTTGCAAGGACAGAAGATCCTGCTGCTCCAGTGTGTTATTTTGCTATAAATACAGATTTTCCCTGAAGGCTAATTACAAAGCTTTTAAAAGACAGAAAACTTTTCCTATAAGAATTCTGGAGTAAGAACTTTTCTTGCCTGGTATTATAAAATGTTATATAGAAATGACATTGCATATCACAGGAGCTGTTTATACATTGTTAGCTCACATTTGTGTGCATGTGTAGACACACACACAGAGCCAGTGCTGTACAGTCTTGGCAAATAGAGTACATATCTGATGCAACATGCTGGAGAAACCTAGACTGTGAAGTGACAAATTATATTCAGTTCAGTCCCTCACTCTCTTTAGAGCAGTAATGAGGTTTTTTGGTTACTCTGGATCCTTGATTATTGAGCTGGGGCTGTGAGGTTTATTTTGTGTGTCTCACAATTCGACCCAAGGCACTGTGTTTCAGTGTATTGATAATTATCTAATGTTTTTTCAAAGAGTCTTCTTACCAGAAGATTATGGATTGCACCCATTTACTTCAGAAACCCTGTGAGTCACAGCATCAGAAAGAAACTGAAACCAAAATCACTCCTCTAGCTAATGTATTTTTTATCAGTTTTAATTCTAGCAGTACCCAGATGGTTGGCTCACAGGTCAGAGCTCCAGATACTCTTGGAATGTTACTCAGGCACCATAGCTCAAAGTTCTAACGCCACATGGCCAAGATAAAAAGGTAACACTATGATCAGTTCCATTTTCTGGTTATGTTTCTTCATTGAAAAAACCCAAACAAAAACTCCACCCGAGAAAAACAAACCAAGAAGCACAAGAAGGTTACTACAGGGGTCAGCAGGAAAATGACTAGAGAAAAATCTTCAAAGTAAATTAGTCACAGGTAAGCAACCCTGTGGGGCCTATTTAGTTTCAGTCAACAGGATTTTAATATTTACGAGGGCATTTCTGTTGTGGTTCTTAGTGGAGAAAAGTTCTCAGTGTGCTTCAAGAAATGAAACCATCAGATTCTGGTAATGTATAGAATTGTTTTGACCCAATACCCTCTCAAAACATAAGTTATTTCCATCTTTATTGCATCATAATACAGCTGTATAGAAGCTGCAATACAAAGAGGTCCAAATCATACTTTACAGTAAGATTTGTTAACATTTTCCCATTACCAATTGTTCCTTTTCTCTGTTCTATTGTGATCTAAATGGGGGACTGTGACTTGTTTGGTTTTCAGTAAAGTAAAAGGAAGTGCACACAGTGAGTTTACCAAATTCATCAGCCCAGGCTAATAAATTGATTTGCTTCTTCTTCATAGAAGCCACAATCTCACAAGAATTGTCTAATTCAGTACAAAAAGAGAAGAAAAATCCCTGTCGCCCAATTAACAAATTTATTAAGCAGAGCCCTTTCTAAAATATTAAGTGAACCATTTATCAGAACAGGCCCAATTACCAGGAAACTGTTGCAGATTTCATTTAACATTTATTAGAGATCAATAATTTTTCAAATTATTGATTTACATCTAATAAAAAATATAGGATGTTTATCTGGCTCAGATAAAGTACATTGTAATTTGCTATTCCTTAGCAGCAATGTTACCTAGAGTCTTTGTCTGCTTTTTTAACAGTTTACAGAGATAAGTCAGTATTCTTATTCCCCTTTTAGTGATAGGAAATTTTGAATGAAGAGGAACTAAGGGACAATTGAAAAATATAAGCAGAGAAAAAACCAGGTGTATTTATTATTAAATAAAGGAGAGCAAATAGAGAAATCTAATGGGGAGGAGGAGGAGGTATCAGAAAGAACATGAGACAAAATGAAATCTGTTCTAATACCTGTACACTGTAAAGACACACAGCTCTGGTTCATAAGCCAGTTCTGACATCATCACTCATTTTTCCACACTGCTGCCATGTGTTTTTCTCTAGAAAGAAGATAAAAGTGAATCAAAAATGCAAAGCCAGAAAGCTCTTTCAGACCAACAAGAGAATGTGCTCTTTCATAAGTTTCATCTGTGTCATCGTTTTCCCATAATGTGCGGTGCAGTTTGCACGCTGCCTCTCAGTTTCCTTCTGTGCTACCAGTAAAGCTGCTGTGGTTTTAGTAATGCTGCTTGCTGTGGCCAGTGGAGGGGAAAAACTGCAGCTTTTGTTCTAGAGAAGGAGGCAAATTCAATACCAGAGATTCAGTTCTTCCTCTCACAGATTTTTTCTTATGTCACTTCAAATAAGCCTGACCCCTGCTTCAGAGTCAGCTAACTTAAACTTGACATGGCAAGGCCATTGGAACCAAGTTCATCATTCATCTGAATTTACTGACAGCATGAATGTGATGCCCTTTCCCACAAATGTTCATATTTTCTGCTTCTGTCCTGAAGTCTTCCATTTTTATCTCTCAGCCAATTCCCTTCTATTGTTATGGTAGTATCAAATGTGTTGGTGTGTGTTCAGATTTGGAATTGATTTTTCTTTTAAAAGAATGGGGAAAAAATGTCCATCTGACTGCTGTGGTCCAACAGATTGTGAAGGTCAAACAGAAGGTGAGAACTGATGCTGTTAAAAAAGAATTCAGCTGCTGTTCCTCACTTCCACTACAATACTGGACACTTCAGTGGAGCAGTGCCTTGAAATTGGCAGACACTGGAAATCTTCATTTCTAAGCAGAATCTATGATATCTTTGATAAAATGTCCTGTATAATAGATTGACATTGAAGAGATATATCAGATCTTTTCCATATTTTTAGTAGGTTTGCTGCTTTTCTTGTTTGGTGTCATGGAAATGGATGGTAGCAGAGGGAAACAGTGGAAAATTTCATTGTTCTACTCCCTTTTCACAGCATTTCCCCATTCTTTGGTGTTGGAAACCTGGATATAATATATCACTCATTTCCTTCCTGATCTTAGAGACATTTTAGGCTTTGTCCAGGTTGTCAGGTATCTATATTCAGGGGACTCAATTTTTTGACTCCTGTTTTTGTGGAGAACTGCCATCCCCAACAAAAGCACAGCTATTTTGGATCTTCTGCTCAACAATAACTTGATCTTGTCACCTTTACATGTGCAGTGGTTCCTCTGTGGTTCAGAGTGGTCCTGGGCACCACCCTCATATACCAATACCACCTCATCAATATAACTCAGGAAGTGAAAGGCAGAAATTCCTTCCAAAATAAATTGACAAAATGTGGAGAATGAAAGCATGTAATCAATATCACTCCTTCTTTTAGATCAATCTTCTCCTTGTGCATGGCTGAATGCTGCTTAGGCTTTCCATCCATTACACTCTCACTATTTAATCCTATAAAGAGAAGCACGTCACTGAGGTCTTGGCTGGTATTGATGATCTACCCAGTCCAGAGCCACAGAGGGCTGTGTTTTGCTCTGCTGAAGGACATGTGGATCCCTCAGCCCTGCAAACAGACCCTGCTCCTGTATAATTCTGCTTCTTCCCCCAGCTGGGAGCGCTGGTGGTTCCTGGTGGCACCTCTGCAGCCCCTGTGCCACACTCAGCTGTGCCTCAGGGGACACCCAGGACAGCAGGAGCTGGCACAGGCTGGCTCCTGCATGCATCCAAATCACTCTGTGCTGTTCACAACATAACATAATATTTCCTGTAGCTAAAGTTACAAGATTATCAGGCCATGGTATTTGTGCTGGTACTGTTTAGACAGATGAAATTATAGTTCTGTTACCTTGAATAGAGAAAATGGGAAGTAAAAGCAGAGGAGGATTAAGTGTATATTTGCAGATTGTTTCTTCTACACTTTCTTTTCTACTTAAATTGCCCATATATTAAATTTATCTCGGCAGACTGCTCTAGAATAACCCTATTTTGGACAACAAGTTCTCTGTTCTTTTCCCACACTTGTGCAGAAGAATACTGGGGAAAAATGCCAAGTTTGTGAACTGGAAGCTCATATAAACACATGTTTACATGTGAACACAAGTTCATCATGAATGCATACACATGTATGTATAGACAATGGTTATGTGTATATATTTATATACATATATTTTGTGTATACACATGGGTCTACACAATGTATATATGTTTATATATATTATAGATATATATATACACAAGACAGTAGTGATTGGACTGCATATTTTCCCAATATTTTCCCATTTTTACTTTCCAGTATGAGACTTTGGGAAAAGTAAAAAATATAGCATTTGGAAAAATAGAAAGCAGGTGAAAATCAACACAGAAAAACTGACAAGACCAGTATTTCCCCATGCTTCTAATCTAATCTGCTCTAATTGATATTGAAATCCTTATTTCACAGCCAGCCAATGACCTTTTCTTTCCTTCTTGCCAGTCCCACACATTCCTGTAGCCTGACTGCAGTATAAAAAAAATTATAATGACTTGGTAATAAATAAATACCACTTGCTTATCTGTCTTGGAAAGAGCAGTGGCTGCAGCTGGAGGGAAAGGGAGGTCACACAGCAGGTTCTGTTCTGAGAGGTGAGGTTGGCAGCAGGCTCCATCAAACCTCCCCCTTATTATGAGCTTGCCTAAGTCCATAATCGACCTTTCAGTCTTCTGGCTTGGGAACCTTTTCTGGGGCTTATTTTAAACAGCAAAACTAGAATTTTGCTGTTTCCATGGTTCTTTTCACTGGCAAAATGCAAGGGTGAGACCTACAGGCCAAGACATGGGGGGAAGGAGGGAAGGAGGAAGGATAGGAGGGAAGGGAAGGGAAGGGAAGGGAAGGGAAGGGAAGGGAAGGGAAGGGAAGGGAAGGGAAGGGAAGGGAAGGGAAGGGAAGGGAAGGGAAGGGAAGGGAAGGGAAGGGAAGGGAAGGGAAGGGAAGGGAAGGGAAGGGAAGGGAAGGGAAGGGAAGGGAGAGCTGCTGTGCTGCACCTGAAGCTGCCAGAGTGTTTTGATTCAGGGTGAGAACCACACGGGGGATGTGTAAAGCAAGGCTCACACCTGATTTGCGCCACTGTCCCGGCTCTCCCAGAGAGTACAGGTGCCCCCTCCCTGCTGGGTGTGTCACATCCAGCAGCAGAGCCTTCGCCGCTGGGATGTCCCTTCCTCGCTCCCTTCCAGCAGAACGCAGCCGTGTCCCAGCCAGCCTTGTCACACTGCTTTGCACAGGCATTCTAGAGCTGCTGGGGAGGGCTAAGGCCGAGCAGCTGGGGGCTAAAGCCAAAACGAGCAGGGTCTGGGTACTGTCTGTGCACAGGGTTCAGGTACTGTCTGTGCACAGGGTCTGGGTACTGTCTGTACACAGGGGTCAGGTACTGTCTGTACACAGGGTTCAGGTACTGTCTGTGCACAGGGTTCAGGTACTGTCTGTACACAGGGTTCAGGTACTGTCTGTGCACAGGGCTCAGGTACTGTCTGTGCACAGGGTTCAGGTACTGTCTGTACACAGGGTCTGGGTACTGTCTGTGCACAGGGTCTGGGTACTGTCTGTGCACAGGGCTCAGGTACTGTCTGTACACAGGGCTCAGGTACTGTCTGTGCACAGGGTTCAGGTACTGTCTGTGCACAGGGTCTGGGTACTGTCTGTGCACAGGGTCTGGGTACTGTCCGTACACAGGGTTCAGGTACTGTCTGTACACAGGGTTCAGGTACTGTCTGTACACAGGGTCTGGGTACTGTCTGTACACAGGGTTCTGGGTACTGTCTGTACACAGGGTTCAGGTACTGTCTGTACACAGGGTTCAGGTACTGTCCGTGCACAGGGTCTGGGTACTGTCTGTACACAGGGTCTGGGTACTGTCTGTACACAGGGTTCAGGTACTGTCTGTGCACAGGGTTCAGGTACTGTCTGTACACAGGGTCTGGGTACTGTCTGTACACAGGGTTCTGGGTACTGTCTGTACACAGGGTTCAGGTACTGTCCGTGCACAGGGTCTGGGTACTGTCTGTACACAGGGTTCTGGGTACTGTCTGTACACAGGGTCTGGGTACTGTCTGTACACAGGGTTCAGGTACTGTCTGTACACAGGGTCTGGGTACTGTCTGTGCACAGGGTTCGGGTACTGTCTGTACACAGGGCTCAGGTACTGTGTGTACACAGGGTCTGGGTACTGTCTGTGCACAGGGTTCAGGTACTGTCTGTACACAGGGTTCAGGTACTGTCTGTACACAGGGTCTGGGTACTGTCTGTGAACAGGGTTCAGGTACTGTCTGTACACAGGGTCTGGGTACTGTCTGTGCACAGGGTTCAGGTACTGTCTGTGCACAGGGTTCGGGTACTGTCTGTACACAGAGGCTGCAGGTGCTGGAGGTGCAGGGGATGCTGCGCTCCCGCCGCGGGCTCTGCCTGACCCCTTCGGCAGCGCCGGGGTTTGAGGGTGAAACCCTTCCCTGCCGACCTGGCTGGCTGAGCTGCAGAGAGCAGAAATCCTTCTGGGGAAGCCCAGGCTGTGGAGGAGGAGCCTCTGCTCTGGGAGCCTTCGTTGCCCTCTAGTGACAGCGGGAGCAGTGACAGCGATGCTCCTCTGGCGGCAGCGCAGCGAGGAATAGAAATGTAGAAATCTGTCGGGTTTTCTGTGGTTGAAATGGCTCCCGAGAAATTAAAAAGTCCTTTTTCCTAGCCCCGCGACCGAAGAAGTCGAGATTCCTCGGCTCTGGTTTTCAAGGTTATTTTCTCTTATCTATTACATTCCTTCTCTGACCTGCTGAGATGTGTCTGGCAGGTCGGGCTGTGGCACACTGCCCACCCTCGGGGTGGTATTAGCTATTAATACTAAAAACCACGTGTACTTTATTTACAATAATTTTCCAATACCTGTGGATGCCATGGGACAGAGAAAGAGAAACAGCAAGCGTTTCTCACAGCAGCTTGTGAGAAGTTTTAGGGAGCTGGAAAGATGTGATAACTTGTTGACTAGGAACAATTTGCAGGTGGTGTTTTTCTGCTTTATTTTTCTGTTCCTCTCAAGGACAGTGAGTGAGAAAGGTGTTTCTGTTAGCTAGCCAATAGAACAGAATCTATCATACCACTCTATAAAAACCACAAGGTTCTTTTGAATGAAGCCTTTGCTCTTTGCCTTTGCTACGATCCTGCCTCTCGCCTGTTCCTGCCCCGACCCCGGTGCAAGAGTGACAAATACCCATCACCTATGTTAGACAGGCTGTCTCTATCTAAACCAATCTAGAAGTGTCAGCATCACAGCAGAAGATGGAGGACAAGAAGAAGAAGAAGGGCAGGACACACTTAGATTCCTCCTTTTTGCCTCTTGAACCCCCATTCTAAATCCCCAAAAGTCTGTGACATATTAACTATCATTCCACTCAAACTCTTGTGGCTTTAGATCTTCACACAAAGTTGGTAATTGTTTCCATGGGCTAAAATTGAAGGCACAGGTGTTTTTTACTCTGTGCCAAGGTCTCTGATCCCCCTGCCAGGGTCTCAAGTCATCCAGGGCAGCCAGAGGAATGTCCTGGGTTCTGACAGAAATCATTAAACATGTGCTGTTAACCCTCTGGGCTTCTCTAGTGTTCATCAATGAGATTTTGTAATAAGCTTTTATATTAGTGTCATTAATTTATTAGCTCTTTAGGAGGGATACCTTTTTTTGCATGGATGACAGCCTGTTTTGTTATCTCCAAATATTTACAATATTCTTGCTGAAATAATAAATAATGGAATGGCAATGACTTCACTGTTAAGAATTCTGTTGTGCTGGCTGATACAGGTGTGTTGCTGAGATCAGCTGTGATTGGAATTCCCATTATCCT
The DNA here is from genome assembly GCF_023055355.1 of Agelaius tricolor. Lineage (NCBI taxonomy): Eukaryota > Metazoa > Chordata > Aves > Passeriformes > Icteridae > Agelaius > Agelaius tricolor. The sequence goes on from NW_027269284.1 coordinate 6,943,272, forward strand.
CTTACCTCCCTTAGAAATGCTTCATAAATACAGTTTTCCCACCACACTGATAAGAGCCTGGGTGTAAGCAAATTATAATCACAGAAGGAGTAAAAAAATGTGGTTGATGATACAATGTTATCTGAATTTCTGAAATATTGCCACCTTTACCCCTGGTTTAGGTGGTAGTTTTGCACACTATACCTACACCAGCCCTAGGGCTGATTTCTGTGTCTTACAAATCACAGGCCTCAGTTTAAGACAAACCTTTTAAATTAATTTATTTATATAATATTTATTCTTGCTTATTTGCAGGTTTTATTTTGTATGATGAAGGAATAGGCTCATATTCACTGGATTTTCTGTGTCATCTGTAGCTTCTGCTTTTAAGTGGCATGTAACCCTGGTCCTCAGCTGTGTGTGCCGCATGTTCTGCCAGGAGCTCAGTCCCTGGTTGTGCTCTTTGGCCCTGAATCTCTCAGGATAAGACACTCATAACTCTGTATGGTTGCTGAGGAGTGCTGACCTGCTGTGCTCTGCTGTGAGTGAAACTGATCCCCTGCTGAGTGAGGCAGAGTCAAACTTTTGGCAAGAGTGAGGCGTGCAGCACCAGGAGCTTCTGTGCCACCAGTATGTGTGCCACCCAAAAGCTGCTCATGTCTTTTGGCCTAGAAGAGGGGAATGCAACTGCTTTTAGAGGCTCCTTCAATAGAAAATTAGCCCATAAATATTGAGAGGCCCTTGGTCCTTATATTTTAGTTGCAGATTATGTACAGGGCAGGAAAAACACTTACAAGAAGATATTTCATGCTTTATTCTGCTAGGAATAATTCCTTGTCTGAAACGCCTTGAATTCCGTCTTAAAATGCTGATCTCAGTCAGAGTTTCACACCTTGCATCAAAAATCTTTTTGTTGCCTTTCTCAGGCTTCAGAATATTTACTTTTACATTATCATTAAGCCAACTCACATGAAAAAATTTTCAGTTCCTGATGAGTCACAATCATCAGTACAGTCCTTCCCATCCTGACTGTGGCCACAGGAGTCATTACCACAAACCCTGCAGTTATTTGTGGTGTCCACTTCTTAGAACAGTGTCCCTTCACCCTTGTGGTGGTGTTTGACTGGTGAGAAGTAATCACCCAAGTACAGAGCTCCTCACAGATCATTCTGTGTGTCTGTGGAGATACTGAAATGCCACTTCAAAGGGTTATGGGCACACAGCCCTGGCTTAGCCAATATTTACTTGTACAGCAATATCTGTATATGCCAATGCTGTAAAGTCCTGGGGCTCAGCATCTGCTAATGTGATTCTGCCTGTGGGATTGGCAGCAAGGTTTGTGCTTGTCCCAGTCACAGTGACAGCAAGCTCCACCTTGTCCCTGGTGATGCACAGCCCCTCCTGGGGCTGCCTCAGGAGTGCTCTTCCTTTCACCCACTCCCCCAGGCTGACAGGGATGTGAGTGCACATCCCTGGAGCTCCTACAGAGTTCTCAGGTCTCAGGATGCATGAACCTGCTTGAGCTCTAGACCATGAAAATTATGGGCTGTACATTTTTCACTGCATCAAAAGATAACACGTACAGGTGCTGATAGATGCATCAACCTGATTAATTGCATGGTGGATTTAAAAAATGGGCTGCTACAGAATTCCTGTCTGTCTGTGAAGGAGCTGTTGATCTCTGGATCATGCATTCAGAATTAAAATCATCTGACAGCAATTTATCTCACAGCTGTCCTGAATATGTTGGCTCAAATTTAGTTTTGTTCTTCTAATAAAGATGAAAAAAACAAATTACAAAAGGGCAGATATTTTTTTCATGGTCTTAGAGGAGACAGCAATACTAAACTTTATACAGAACAAAAGAGAACAGAAATTCCACGTTATCATGTGAGGGTAATGGGGTTTAGAGCAGCACAAATCTTTTCCCCTGCATGTAGTAACTAAAGCTCTTGCTGTTCATAGAACAGAATGTTCAGCAATGTTGCTTCAAATCCTGTAGTGCAATAGGTGCAAGGAGTAGGATGTGCTTTGTTTCCAGGCAAAATCAGAAATGCATCTCCCACATTCACCATATCTCAATAGAGTGAGAAATTCTGTAAAGTCCCTTGTCCATTTCCTTCTGCTTTGTCACTCCTGATTAAACTTCCCAATTCTTGATATATTTATACTACTGTATAAATACAAGAGTATATATAATGGCAGTGATATTTGCTGTCAAACATTTTCATTGTATGCATCAGAAAGCTTCCTAGTCATCAGCAGATTAAAGGCTGCAAGTGTGAAACAGGTGTGGCTTGGTTTACATATGCCTTTTGCATTTTGTCAAATAGACAAGTGACAGAACCAGAAGGGAAATTTAGAAGTCAAGACTCATTCTAAACCTTCTTTTAGAGTAATCCAATTTACATAATATATAAACATAAAGTAATTCAGCAGCTTGACCCCAAAGGTAGGAGCTCTGATCTCTTAATTATAACCTGGAGCACTTTGCATATGTCAGTTAAAGTTTCCAGGTCTCATTTTCCTGGTTTGTCAAGTAGGGAAAATAGTAATTACCCTCCTTGTAGGGTTCTTAATCCCTTTTAAGGACTTTTAAGCACTATAAAAAAGAAAGAATCCCCTGTGATGGCATTCCTAGTAGCTGTGTGGTTCGACTGTCTGCAGCCTGGAGGGCTTGACTGGTTACCAGGGGTGTAATAATGAGGGTTTCAGCCACATCTTGATGAGCTGTTATTACTCAGGACACATCTTTAGCCTGCTGCTGTGTTATGAGAACTGCTGCCTTCACCACTGAGAGTTGTGCAACTTCCTTCTGGCTTCTAAAGCTGTTGTTTCCAAGGAATTCCTTTCTTCTGGTAACTGGTAATGGTTTCTCAAGCAACAAGTCCAAATGCTGGTGACTGTTTCACCTCATCCTGTTTTATTTTAATGTTAATGACACAACAGAAACAGACCACATCATCTTCTTTCCTTCCAGGACTTTTGTATATAAAGCTCTTTTCTCAGTTTAAAGTGTGGGTGCTTGCTGGAATCAAATGAAAACCAAGAAGTGTCATCCATTGCTCAGTTCTTCCTAAAGGAAAGATGGAAGAAATATCTGTGGGCTGGAGGAAGAAGAGGGGAGCTAAGGCCAGCCCAGCTCTGGCCAGGACAAAAGAGCAAACAGGGCAGATGCTGGGGTGTGTAGGAAAGGTATCATATCATTTTTTTGGTACCAGTGTTACTCCTTACATCAAAAAACCTCAAAGATTGATGTTCTCAAAAAAAGGGAGAAAAATTTCACTCATGTTCATGTGTTCCTCTTAGCTCACCCCCCTCAGATACTCAAATACAATGTATAATCCTGCTCACAGCAAACCTTGTAGTAGACACTTTTTCAAAAAGAAAGAGTAGCATTTGCATTCCTTAAAAGAAGTAATGGCAAGTAAATACTGTAGGCAAAGGTGGTTTGATAATATGGGATCCAGTTGGGTAAAGCAAGGCTTGATCTCCTCTTGCAGTGTCCTAGAGTGGAAAATTGATTTTTCATGCTGTCCACAGAAAGGTTTATCCTGAGTGTGGACATGCTCAGCTGATGGGTTGAGAGTATTCAATGTAATTATTTAATCTAACAATCTAATTACCAGTCACCAGTTTACAATCAATCAATCAATCAATCAATCATCAATTTGCTATTCATTGGTTCAGCAAGCAATACTAATTTTTTAATCAGCTCAACTGCTAAGTGGTGTTTCTCTGAATGGGACGTTTTAACCCTTGTGACGCCTCGAGAAGTACAAAGTGCAGGAAAGCCCAGGGGAACAATGCGCTTGTGCCCTATGGTTTCCCCACCTCCAGCTGCCGCTGGGGCGGTGCAGGGGCGGCTGGGGCAGGAGGAAGGAAATCCAGGTATCCCAGAGCGGATGAACGGGATGGAGAGGGGCGAGCCGGGAAACGGCTGAGTGAGAAGAGCGAAAACGTGGGGGAAGTATTATCCAGGAAGGAATAGAAAAGGAGGGATCTGTGTCCAGCATGGCTAAAGGGACACAGGAGGGCGGGCACGGCCCAAGGGCCCGGGGCTGGTCCGGGCTGGCCGCGGCTCCTGCCCGCTCCGAGCGCGGTCTGCAGGGGGAGCGATTGCCTCGAGAAACGCCTGGTTCCTCTCGGCTGAGCCTTCTCCCGGCGGGCTGTAACCACAGGCACGGGAACCTCACCCCAAGCACTGGTTTGATGGCAGAACAGGTAAGAAGGTTACTCTGATCTTGGTTTCATCCTGCGTGCTTCCCAACCCTTTGATAAGCGTGGTAAATCCCCAGGTCGCAGCACTGCGAGCTAAGCCATCGTTCCCAGAGACAGTGATGTCATTGCTGGTGTTTTCCTTTATCTCATCTATATTCTAATTAACAATTTCAGACCCTGCAGTCAGACTTAATAATCTGCACAGACGTCTCCTCTTGTAGATAATGATCAAGTCAATTCAGCCTGAGGGATGCCAGCAGAATCTGCACACAGATTCATGCAATATGTTACACAAGCAGCAGAAAGAGACAAAAATAGCTGAAGACATTAAAAATTCATGCTACACAGTGTTCTTTCTAAGTCTTTTAGTCCTATTTTTTGGGGGTTTTTTGGTTGTGTTTTTTTAAATTTTTTTTTAATGTGATACTATGAAATAAAGCGAGTAGATACAATTATTTCATTGCTTTGGCATTTTGTTGTTCCTTCTGCAGAATTCCAGGGCCTTTTGGACCTCCTGTTATGTTCCACACATACAGCTCCATGGCCAAAATATCAACAGCTATAGCTTGCAGTAAAATTACATTATAAACAGTTTATATTATTAACAATATGGCAGAGCTGTCTTTCAGTGGGTGAGCTGTTGTCTGGATATCTCATGAGACATTGCTAAGCATCCTGGAGTAAGAGGCTCCTCCCTGGCTCTTTGAAGTTCGTGGGGCTTTTGATGTTGACTTCATTAACAGTAGGATGAAGCCTTTATGTTGCCTATGTATGGTATAAAGCTGACCTTTTACTGAATCACTGTTGCTATGTGAGCCAATCATCTATTTGATGCATCATCTCCTTGCTCTCTTTAAGACAATTCAAGTAAATGTCACCCGAGGTGCAAGCTGAGGAAATTCCTGAGACAGAAAAGCAACAAGTTTGTGGAGCAAAGTTCACTCTCTTTAATTCTTCTTCCCCTTTGTACCAATCTTTTCCTAAAAGAATTGCTCATTGTGAAAACGCATTCACCAATGCATTTGGTGAATTTGGTAAAAAGATTAGAATCTGTGCCAGCAAAGAAGTGCAAGTGTTTACTGAAATGAAAGTGCTTGTTTTAGAAATCTTGTCAAATTTTGTAGGAAAATGCCATGTGAAGCTCAACAAGGTGAAACAATTCTTCCAACCCCAAAAGTTGCTTGATCTTGTAAAGCTTACACATGGGGGGTAGCAATAGCCTCTTTTATGTAATGAGATCATAGAATCCTACAGTGGTTTGAGTTGGAAGGGATTTTAAGGGTCATTTAGTTCCAAACCCCTGACATGGGCAGAGACAATTTCCCCTAGACCAGGTTCCTCAAAGTCCCATCCAACCTGGCCTTGAACACTTCCAGGGAAGGATCAGCCACAACTTCTCTGAGCAACCTGTTCCAGTGCTTCACCATTCTCACAGTGAAGAATTTCTTCCCTAAATTTATATTTAATCTAAACTGACCCCCTTGTCCTATTACTATGCCCTTTTGATGTCCTTGTCAGAAATCCCTCTCCAGCTCTCTCCTAGGTCCCCTTTAGGCACTGGAAGGTGATGTAAGTTTTCCCCAGAGCCTTCTCCAGGCTGAACAACCCCAACCCTCTCAGCCTCTCTCCACAGGAGAGGTGCTCCAGCCCTCAGAGCATCTTCATAGCCTCCTCTGGATATGCTCCACCACATAGAGCTCCATGTCCTTATTTTGGAGGCCCCAGAGCTGAACACATTCCTCCAGGTGGGGTGTCATGAGATCAGAGTATAGTATTTGTTGGACTTGGTAAGCAGAAGAGATTGTTGAATTGTTCTGAGTCATAGTCATTAATAAAATAGACTTTCCCTATAATTTAGCTGCAATTGCTTTGGTAATGTTGTAAATGTGTGTGATTAGTTCTTTATTACTCATATGGGAAATATAACTAATGTGCAGCAATCTTGTCAAGTGCTTAGTTTAAAATCAGGATGGAGAAATAACATAGAAGGAAGTTTCTTTGATATTCACATGACACTGACTCCCTAGAATGGAGCAATCTATAAAACATAAATTTTCTCTCACCTGTAATGGTATCCTAATGTGACTGCAAAATTGCTGTTCTATTCTTCTCTGATTCCCTGGGAAGTAATATGTTTTACTTTATGGAATAAACAGAAAATCTCAGCTATAGCTGGAAAGTTTAGTAATGTAATCTTTGGGCTCACTTTCCTTTGTCCTCAATATTCTGGCTGGCATTGGCCTCCTTTGCCTCCATATCTGTATGTGTTGTGTAGCCACACCACACATCACTCACCTTGTCCTGTGCAACTCTTCAGAGGTGTACACCAGCCTTTTGCAGTCAGTGGTTAATACAAGTCTATAATTGTTCATTCTTTGGTTTCCTTTCCTCTATCACATTTGCATTCAGTAGCCAGAGACACAATCAGCTCAGGTAAGCATTTTTGTTCCCTTTGAAGGGATAAGAATATTGGAGGTATTATATAAGCCAAGACTATCAGAAGTGACTTGAGATTTGGGGGTGAGTAGCTGGGTCTGCTGGTGTCCAATATAAGCCAGAGAGCTGACTGTCCAAAGCAGGTGAGGTACCTGCTCTTTGAAAATCAGGTGCTTCTGAAGGACCTCAGACTAGACACCTAAAGAATGAGTGGCTGAAGCTGCTTCTGGAAATCCTGACCACTGTGCTTGGTCTGAAGTACCACAAGTTCAAGGCAGGGAAAAATTAGTGACTGACTCCTGCTTTCAAGTGACCTGTGATGCTTCCTTTGCCTACTTCATTAGATTTCTGAGTGGCTTTTGTCTGGTCTACCCTTTTTCCATCTTGTAATTACTTACCAAGATTCATCATCATCTTGCTGCTGCTTTGTCATTAACATTCCTTTCCTGTGCTGGCTCCCCCCAGAAGCAGACCAGTCCCTGTGCTGGCCTGCTGATGCTGTCACACCAATTACCTACTTATTTTCTCATATTTTCTTTCTTTCTTTATCCTTCTGTGTTCCATGCTGCACTTGCACATGAAACTCTTGGATGCAGGAACCAATATTTTTCAATGTACAATATCTGGAATAATTATGTCTGAGTTTAAAAATTAAATTCTTCAGGGTTGACTACACTACTACTATTACTAAAGAATTACAGGTTTTGCTGGTCATCCATGTTGGCTTTTCAGTCAAAAGTCAACCAAGTGCATTGAGTTCAAGAACCTGATGTTTGACCATATTACTGAGGGATTGCTGCTGAAAGTTATTTCCAGATTTTGGCATCAGAGCTACCAAAACTGTGTATTAGGGTGACAACCCACCCTAAAGGGGAGGGAAGCACCCAAGATTCTGAGCATTTGTCAGATCATAGACCAGCCTGCAGGCAGGAGGGAGACACCACCACCATCCATCCTGTGGCTAAAATCAGCTTCTCTGGGCCTTTATGCTTAGGTAGGACTCAAGAAACTCCAGTTACTCTAGAGGATAAAATTAACCAAATTTTTCCCTATGCTAAACTTCTACTGCTTTTTGCCTGAGAACACTCTCACACATCAGAATTGCCAGGGCATTTTTGTGTGAGGCTCTGGAGCTGCCTCTGTGAAGTTTATAATAAAGAATTTCCCATGGACTGTGCACAACCCTCATCCTTACAGTCAGCTGAGGGATGAAGAGGCTGCCTAGGTCTTGAACATTTTTTATCACAGTAACAAAACATGTAATTTTTTTTCCTCATTGATACATTTAATATTTATGGAGATATCGGTTGTTTTTCTTTGTAATAGAAAGTAAAAGCTCCTGATACACTCTCAACTGCTCCAGTTTCCAGGTCCAGCTGGAAAGCTGTGCTTCTTTACATTTTTCACAAATGCTGTCCATGCTCAATGCTGTACTTTGTAGACCCTGTCCTTGCTTAAAACCTGGTTTAATATCCAACAAATTCTGTAGCTTATGTTATTATTTAATGGAAGTCCTGAGTAAATCATAGTCATAAGCCACTCAGGAATTCAGTTTCATTATGCAATTTTCTCAGTCTTAGCAGAATTATACAGCACACATTTATTAGTTCTTACAACAACCACTTTCAAGAGTAGGGACCATGAATGCCTCATTGTCCTCACAATGAGGCAGAGAAGTTAAATCTTATTTAGATCAGACATAGCTGCTTCTCATGGGTATTCCTGATGCAGCATGGCCATAGGAATGACTGAAGTGTCTGTTTAATCTTTTTACAAAGCAAATGGCTTTGGAAAGGACTGTGAGCAAGAGTTCTCATGGTTTCATGAGTGTGTTGGCCTGGACCCACGGGCTAAGTGAAGCACATCAAGTGCTGGGCACTGAAGCGTCTCATCCACGAAGGTGCTGATGTCACTGTGGTGCAAAAATGTGCCACAGATTCTGTTATTTCCTCTGAGTCCTTATTCAGCCCCAAATTCAGCACAGAAAATGTGCCTGTCTTTTTTTAAGCACACAGAGATTCTCAATGCTTTATTTTTAGTTTTGATTTTTTTTTTTCCTGGTTGAGCTTGAGTGACTGGTTGCTAACTTTGACATCTAAATTTCTTTTAATATTCTTTACACGTTTCCTGGAGCAGTCTTATGTCTTCTTTTTTTTAAAAAATAAGGTATCAGAATACCTGCACAAGGGCACGTAGGTGGGGGTTTTCAATTCTTTTCATAAGTGCTATTTTCCCCCATCAGATGAGAGAGTGTACTTTGTCACTATTTCTTTATTATTCCTCTTGCAAACATATCTTTACATATCCAGCTCAGTACTGATGCATTTCTTTGCAGGCATTCTTGTGCCTGTGTCTTTACGATATCTGAAGTAATTCATTCACAATTCACATTGAAATGAATTATCTTCACAATCCTCTTGTGATTTCAGGTAGTGCTGCTATCTCTGACTTACAGCTAGTGTCTCTGATCTGGACATATTGTCAGATGACACTTAATAATTTTAATGATTTTATTACTTCAGTAAGCCTTTTGCAGTCTTTTTCATGTTCAGGTTCTCTATTTTCTTTAATTGTGATGGGTTTTTTTCTCCTTTCTGGAATATTTTTCCCTTTTTACTAGGTATTTCACAATTTTTTTAGCTTGGAAGGTAAGAACTCTATTTAGTAAGCATACCATTATTAGCTGCCCATCCCTGATACATTTCTCCTAACGCTGAGGAGGAATATTTATCAAATGTATTCAATAACAAAGGCAAAACCATTATGCTGTCATGCAATTTAAGGCTGAATTATAATGCACTTGCATGTGTGCACTTAATGAATTTAATTAATTACATTTATTTATGTTCCCCAATTTTTGAGGCCTAGACTTCACCACTTCTGTAAGTTTCTAAATGATTTTAAAAATAATATTGTAATTATCAAAAAGAACAGATGTATTTTGTCACTTAGATTTTATTCCTAGGCTGTCCCATGGTGAAGTTTATTTACAGAGTTGTGCATACCAGACACCACAAAAGAGGCCTTTAGTGATCATGGCCAGAAACACTTACACTCATGATTTCTGGGCTTGTTGCCTGATTTTGGTAGAGGAGATGCTCCAGCAGTTGCAGACTCTCCAACACTTTGGAATCTCTTGACCTTTTCTAGCCCCGGATCTGAAATTACTGATGTGTCCTGGGTTGAAGCCAGGCAGATTTCTGCTGGAGACAGCCACAGACTGAAGTCCCCGGTCCTTGCTGCCTAAAATTGTGACCATAACACCAACCCTAAACTTGCCTATCAGCTGCTTTCAGCCACCATGCAAAGTCTGTCACATCAACACCACCTAACTCTGGTATCTGGGATGGGCAGGAACCAGTATGATTAAATTCAGTATTCACTTAAATTGATTTTTGGGTCACAAGAGTGACTGTGGTTCAGGATGGGATAAAAACATGTCCTGGAGTTAAATTTGCCTCCCAGACTGAATTAGGTTTGGATTTGGGAATAACTGAAGGTGTTTGGGTCTGCCGGGAGACAGCTGAGCTTAAGGTTTAGGTGATGGAGGAGGACACAGGCAAGCAAAGCCTGAGAGTTTGAGGTGGTTTTGGATCTGGCAAGGGTTGCAAGGTTTGATCAGAGGTGTGGCCTCTTTGGTTTTCATAAGGCTGGAAGGCCTCACTGTGTTAAACTAAACAAGGATTTGCACTGGTGTTGGATTCCTGCTTCTCTTGGCACCAGCCCTAAATTTAGTAAGGGCTTCTTCTCAATCCAATACTGATCTTTCTTCATCAGCCTGTTGCCTAAGGGTTTTCCCAACAAAAATCCTGATTGATCTTGATATCCAAACTTCTGTAAGGTGAAGTCCTAAAATTAGACAGGGATTTCATACTGGCACAAGCCCCACCTGAGTAAAGCCTTTCACATCCACCCTCAACCCTACACCACAGCCCTTGTCAACCTGAGCCTTAAACCCCTGGAATTCCCTAACTGTGACTCTTGCCAACCCAACTCTTGAAACTCCAGCTGAGAACCTTCATGTCTCAAGAACTCAAAGCAAACAACTTTAGAAATAAAGTGGGTCCTATTTCCAGTGCCAGAAAAAGTGCTGTTTAATGTGCAAGTGCAGTGTTTGTATATGACAACTGTGGGCGTTTCAATATACAGCTCCCATGCTCTTTTTCAAAATAGTACTTATTTTGAGCTGATAATGGAAGCTTTCATTAGAAAATTAGTAAAGTTGCATAATTTTTCTCAAGAGTGGAGTGTCAGTTCTGTTCCTTCCATAGGAAGGATAATCCATATCCTTCATCAACAAGAGACGTGGCTAAAAATTTAAGATGTGTATTAGAAAAATGAGCTGTTCCTGAAATACCTCCTTACCTCCTCTCTGCTGGATCAGAAGGGCTGTCCTGGGATTCCCATTTTGTGGAGAAACTTCCTGAGGTGCTTAGCTAATATCCCTTGACAGTTAGGAAATGCTTCCCCTATGGATACCACAGGACACTCCCACATTTCAGGTGTGCTGGGAGATCATTAAGGAGAGTAGACAAGGTCCTCTTGGTGCCTCCTGGTGCAACATTGCACTAAGCAAAGCTCAGATTGATGGGGACCTTTAACCTTCTTTTTTATAACAGCTTAAGAAAAGAAATATTAAATAAAATGGCAAAAATACGTAGTTCACATTTAACAGGATTTTGAGTGTTGGGAAGAGCTGTGGAGGAATCCAACTCTTTGAGGTGAATGAGCTATGCAATAGGCAAATAATACTCAAGTTATAATAGGGAAAGAAATAATTTAAATTATTAATTTATCTCATTAGTTCCTGTACTCTTTGTCATCGCTTACTACTTAACTCTGAATATTTCCCTATGTTGACCCTGGAAAAAGGTGTCCCAGTGTGGAGCACCAGCCAGAAAAACTACCTAAATCCTTGGCTGGATAAAGGACTGGAAGATACAGTGCCACAGACAAAGGAATGGCATGGTCTTTGCAGCTCTACTCATGTCTAAAGAATCCAAGCTGTAAAGAGAGCTCTAAAGCAGGCAGTGGAAGGGATTAGTCATGGGGTGTTGTGCACAGTGACACAGTGTGGAGCAGGTGTGTGCTCAGATTCCTGTGCTCACTGGGCCTTGGGACTCCACTGGGGCCAAAAGTGCAGCAGGAGTCAGTGCTCAGAGTCCACAATGCTGAAAACAAATCCCAGGATATTAGAAGAGATAAGGATTTTTTTCAGAGATCCACAAATATTTCAGGGTGTGAAAGAAGTACATAGCAAAGGAAGCTTCACTTATGGTAAAGTGATTTTCTAATTTTCCATCTGATGTTTTGTTGTGCCTTCCTCACTATTCTTTTAACATTGACCACTGCCAGGGAGCTCAGTGAAAAATCCATATGCTCTAGTCAGGATGTTCCCATATAACCATGATTTAGATAATTTGATTGAAATGAATAAACTGTTCCCTTGCACACCGATTTCTAGGAAGGAGCTGAGTGCTGTGAAGCCCCATCCTGTTTGCAGTGAAATGAGGAGTCACAAGCTGACATGCCTGACTGAACTTCCTCCTGTGAGCACTGCTCACCCAGAGCTGGGCTTCTGCTCTGTGTGTGCCTCACTGAGCTTCACAGAAAACTGCCTGGGAGGGTGAGAGGTGTGGGCAGGGTGAGTGATAGGAGGAAGGGTCATAGACAGCTTTGTGTACTAAACATTCCCCCCACGCAAACGCTGCTCTGGGGGTGGCTGCCTTTCTTAGTTTCGAATTTAAAAGCCACAATCCAAAAATAAAAAGACTGTCACTACAAATAGTAGAAGTGAGGCCAACAAGTCAAACCTGGGCTGGTGCTTTGTTATTTTTTGAAGGGTGGATGTGTGTGGGCTGTGAGGATTATTTGAGCAAGTCACTTTTGAGAAGGAAGAACAATATGGGAAACAAGTGAAAAGTGTTTTAGCTGTTGATAATTTCCTTTTTCATAAATTGAATGGAACATATTAGTAAAACTCACTTACTGTACACCTACACTGTGTAACTTTTAGAGAGTATGTTGGGTGCTTAATCCAAGATGCCAGAGAAGATTCTAGTCCTTTTGACTTAATCACTTGTTTGTGGTTTAGCATGGCATGTATTTTAGACAGCAAGAAGGACTGTTTATGGTGGTCAGTTAGTACATGGTAAATTAAAGGGTGAAATTACAAGTCTGCTCTCTACCTGCATTCATTCCCCATGAGGACACTTCCACCCTTAATGGAGAGTGCCAGTGCTGCCTCCCAGGTCCAGCAGAGCTGCTGTGTCCCTGCATCTTCCTCCCTTCTGTGCCATCCTTCTCTCCCTGTGTGACTTGCCCCATTTGCAGCAGTTCCTGTCCCTGGCCCCTGGTGCCACACTGCTCCACAGTCCCTTGGCAGGGATCTTTCTGCCACAGGGGTTTTTTTGCACTTGCATGAGGGGAGCTTTGGCTGTTTCTGGCAGAAGGAGGCTCAGGCTCCTGCTGTGGGGCTGAGTGCCTGACAGCTCCTACCAGCCCTGCCCCTAAAGCCTGTCAGACCCCTCAGCCTCCATTTCCCACTGTCCATCCCATTGCATATCCATGAGTAGGGATGTGGGAATATTTTTGTGCTGTTTCACCTACATCTGTGTGTGCTCTCTTCTGTTGGTGTTTGTCTGTCTGCAGACACACAGAAATGGTGCAGCCTCACCTGGAATATTGGGTGTATAATATAAGGAAGACACTGAGCTATCAGAGAGTGCCCAAAGGAGGACAACAAAGATGGTGAAGGGCCTTGTGGGGAAGCTGTGAGGAGAGGCTGAGGGCACTGGGTCTGCCCAGCCTGGAGGAGACTCAGAGGAGATCTCAGTGCAGTAACAAATTCCTCATAAGGGGGAGAGGAGGGGAAGACACTGATCTCTCCTCTCTGGTGACAGTGACAGGACCTGAAAGGCCATTCCTGAAGCTGTGTCAGGGAGGTTTAGGTTGGATATTAAAAAAAGGTTTTTCAACCAGGATTTCCATTTTTAAGGCTCGTGTGATTTATCTGGGAAGAAGTTCAAGACCACCAAATTATTATGGGTTATTACTGGCCTTAACTGGAACTGAAACAGAAGTTAGAAGAAAAGCTGGTCTGAGTCTCTGGTTATAAGCCTTTTTGTCTAGGAAAAAAGTCAGGAGGAAAGACAGTTAAAATAAACACGAATTAATAAGGAAAGGATATCATGCAGTTTCTGCTGACTCTCAGGATCTTTTCTGATGTTTGTTTTGCTTGGCCTTTCCATCTGCACCAAGATATGAAACCCTACAGCTTGAGTTTCGGTGATTTCCCTTTGAAACAAGATGGTGTTTCAGCTCTCCAAAGACTGAAGGCTGAACTATCACAGCTGTGATGGTAGAAGTGTGGAATAACTCCCCTGGCCTCAGTCTCAGTTACTGTAAATAATTTTATGAGGTGTGGTTTCAGCCAGGCTTTCCTGTTGTTCTTGTGTGTGAGGGGGTTTTATGAAGGTGTTTTTTTTCCCTTAACATATTTTTTGTAATGATAACGGTGTCTTCTGAAAAGCCCTGGATTGACACTCTGGACATCAAAGTCTCTGCCCACAGAGCACATACTGAAATACTGCCCAGATGATGTTGTTGAAGCATAACTTGAAGGGATCATTTGTTAAGAGTTGAGGATAATTCAGTCTCTAAAACTACTCAGGCTCTGGCCCTAAGCAGCTACAACAAAGATCAGTTTGTCCCCAGCCTTCTTCACCTTCTTTTTTCTCCCCTCTAAATCTGTTAAAAGCATTTCCCAATGTCTTATTCTTTCAGATAATTTGACAGTAGACTGAGTAATTTTCCCCTATCTCATGGTCATAATGCTGGCCATTTCAGGTAAAGTTGATTTTCATGCAGTCTGGTTAATTTGGACACCCAACTTGTGTGGTCAATATATGGTTCTTAACATCCCATACCTGGTCACCAGGTGGATTAGTCCTGCCTGGTCACCATGTTCATTCAGAACATTTAGTTCTGAATTCTCTCCTACAGCTTTTCTTCATGGTTTAACTCAGGTTTTCCATGTTTTGATTTCCAAGGGGTTCCAGCTCTGCAGGCTGTGGGCTGGCAGGGTCACAGCTCAGCACAGCCCTGGTGTCCCTGGACAGCACACGTGGGTCAGGTGGGTGGCTGCAGCAGGCAGGAAAGGCAGTGCTGAGAGCAAGATTTAATGGCTTCTGCCAAGGTAGAATCTTCCATGCAGGGGACATGCACTTTTCTTGGTATAGCAGCTATAGGTTATCTCCTGACCTATAAAAACCACAGATTTACAATTGTTTATCTCAGATGTGAGGGTAGGTCCTGACCTTGGTGTTCTGCATCTTGTTTTGTGGCATTTTTAACATACAGAAAACAATCAAAATCTTCAAGGGCTGATTTCTTCCTGATAGAAATACTTTGTGCTTTATTTGTGATGTTCTCTTCTGGATGAAGTCAAAGATGCCTGCATGTGGTGAGTTCTTCCAAAGCCCCACAAAGACAAATCTGGGGAGTTGGTTTCCTCTACTCATTATTGTTGCAGAACATCAGACTATCATTTGGACTGAACTCAGGAAGAAAAAGGCCAATAATTAGCAGGTACTTCAAACCCATTTATATGTTTGTATTGTTTTTTAAATTATACATAGATAAAAAAATCTAAGTTTCAGTGGATGAAGATAATTCATAAACTTGAGGCAAGTTTTATGTTTTGTCAGCATTTTTAAATTTTGTTGTCTGGCTTGAATTTTCTAAGTATGTATTTTTGCTTGATCTCTCTGGAGACAGGGATGGTTTCAAAGGAGCTTCCTAATCTTACTTTTAAAGAAGTGGTTATCCTTAACACCAGAACACCCCAAGCAAGGTTTCAAATGCCCAGAGGGTAAGAGAATGTTGTCCACAGGAACTGCCCAGGCCAGTTTGAAAGCTGGTGCAGTGGAAGTTGGCAGAAGCAGCAGTGTGTCCCAGTGGCTAATGGCAGTGAGGAAACTGTCTGGCATGTGGCAAGGTGAGCACAAACCTCACCTGAACCTCAGGTGTCCCTGTGGAGCAGTTCTCAGCTTTCAAGGACAGTCTAGGTGATATTGCAAGATTGGAAATGTCAGCCTGAGGCAAAGCATTGCCCAACACCATCTTGAAGGGAAATACTTTCACTGGCAGACTCAGCACCGCTGATTCCAAGGAATAAGTTCACAGCTCTGGGAGTACATGGATTGCTCATGGTAGCCAATAGGCACCTGACCTGAAACACACCTGTCCTTGGGCACCAGTGTTAGTGGGACACAGCTTCTTCCTGTTGGATGGGAATCTGACAGCTCTTTTTTCCCCAGGATTTTCTGTTCCATTCATGGAGATGGCAGTGTTTGCAATGACACTGTATGAAATTCAGGTTCAAGTCTTCTGTTGTGTGTCTGGGGTGGTACAAACCCCTGTAGTCCAGATGCTCATGAGAGGAGATGCTGGGAAGAAGAACTGGACACTCAGATTGCAGGTTCTGTCCGTGGGATTCTGCACACCCTTCATTGTATGACGCTGCATATAAAACAAACCATCCTCCTGCAGCCTCCAGGCTGCAATAAAAGGGTTTACAGGCACTCTATAAACCTCACAGAGACCTAGTGTGCAGCAGCAAATGCAGGCTTTTGTGGTACAATGGATTTTCAAGCAGCACAGTCAGAGCTGGCTGCCAGAGATCAGCTGAGGAGCAGCCCTGTGTGAGGAGCCACAGAGCTGTGCCAGCTGGTCTGGCCCGAGTGTTATCTGCACTGATTAGCCCAAGAGCAAACCAATGCTGCTGCAGTCACTCTGCATCTGCTTTCTGAGCCAGCTTGTCCAGAACCAGCTCTGGTATTTCCACACAGTAGCACATTGTCTGTGTGAATATATTCTCCAGGCTGCCCATAAAATCACTCTGTAGCACCCTCACTGCTTGCACGTGCCATTGCTAACACATATGGTTCTGTGTCCTGGAGGCCCCTAGTATAGCACATACAAGTGAAAAGGGCCAAATTTCCCCATATTATTTACTGGCAGAGTACATACTTCCTACCCTAGATAATCTAGATCACATGTATTTAATGTGACTTCTAAGACTAAAGTTACTTAATGCTGCTCAGAGATGGCTTTTATTTCGCAATACCAGCATTAAAAAGTATTTTGTGTATTGCTTCTAATGTAGCTGCCAGTTTTGGCAAATTTATATTCCAGTGGAAAAATTAAGCAGTGTAGACAGCAATGTAAAAAGCAGACTATAAAGTAAGCTTAAGAAAGACATCTCTAAGTGGGTTATCATCACATGGATATAAAACATAGAGAAAAGAAAATGCAATGCTGTTCATCAAAGCTATGATCACTTATGTAAGGGTTGAACAAGGATAAGTACTTATGAATAATTATTCTTTTGACTTCTAGTTGTCCTTTAAATACTTAAAATATGTTTTAGAAACAGATTGTGGAGCACTGGAATGAAAATGCATAGACTTGGGGAAAAGAATAAAGTATATCAAATTGAGCTGAAATCTTTATGAAAAACCATAATGAATGTTGGTAAACCTGATGCCTAAAGGAGCAGTGGTGGAGAAACTCTGTACAACAGTCTTCAGAGAACATGTGGGAGAAGGGAAGGCTTTGCAGGAAATAGGGGATGTGTCCTTTTGGGTGTTTATTTGCCCCTGGTGCTGTACCCTCAGCAGAGCCAGGAGGCTGCGTGGCTGTGCTGACAGCAGGCTGCTCAGCAGATGGAAGCATTACACTCAGATCCAGAGGGGAAAAGGATCTGCTGGTGCCAAAGCCTTGTTACCATGACACCTAATCTGGTTTAGAGAAATCTCTAGCAATTTGTAGCAAACTGTCTGAGAGGTGATAACTGGTTTAGATTTATGCAAGGAAATTCTCAGAGAAATTCTGAAGTCCTCAAGTGCCACACAAAGGATAACAAATATTGGAGGGCAGAAAAGAAAACCCATTCTAGGGAGGTTGCTTGGGCTTTTCAATCATAGCTGTAATGCTGTGCAAATGTTCATGCAGATGTCAGCACTCAGAAAGATAAGTAAGCAAAACTTGTGTTTGTTTAAAAGATAATTGGTGCTAGTGAAGTGCAGCATATTTTGTGCTTACCTGAGGCATGATTACCAGAATGGCAACTGGTCTTAATCTCCCAATATTAACAGAAGGAGCATTTGTTTCCTTAGCTAGCTTGTTCCACTTTGTATGTATTAATGGTCCATACCACTTATAAAAAATGTTGGGCTCATCTTTATTTAGGACTCCATCTTTGTGACACCTGCAATTTTTTCCATGGTTTTTTTCTTTTTACTTCCATACCATTCCATGATGAGCCTCACTGAGGATGTGTTGAAATCTTTCTGCTAGCTCTGAATCTGTGCACTGTTTGTGTTTTGTATCACCCCATCTCTATCAGGATGTCAAGGCTGAAACACTGAATACAATGCTTGTTCTTTCATCAGATTCTTTATCTATTTTGCCTGAGGTGGACAAACTTTTTCTTTGTTTGTTTGCACAGATCTCCCCCAATGTATTTGCATATTTTTAATGTCAGCACAACAGTTGCACTCCTCCAGTCTTTTGGAACTTCACGCTACCTGCATTTAATGTTGTTAATGCCAAAATCTATCAAGAGGTAACAGTAGGCCAGAGCTACTCCACATTCTGCTTTTTCACAATTCTTGGGTGCAAATAATGCAGGTTGGCTTAGTAACAGTATCCCAAGAGATGCCTTTTTATCATCATCTGACTTATTTGCTAACTCAACCACAGTTCATCATCTTCATGTGACGTGGGAATATCATATTCCTTCCTCCAAATAGAAAACTCTTTAGTACTTCTGCATTTTCTGCATTGTTGTTGACAGGTTTATAATTTCCTTTGACTAATGGGCCTTCTATGATAGCTAGGGTTTATTTTGTTCTTAATGCATGTCTAAAATTTCTACTTGCTGTCTTAACTTCACTCCCAGCTTCCTCTTTTAGCAGATTTCTGCCATACGCTGGCAGTCGCCCACCCTGTGGCAGCTTGTCATGAAAACCTGTCTTTCAAGAGGTTTTTTTCAAAAAGAATCCTCTCAGGAAGGGGCTTCCTGGAAAAAAGGCCACTCACACACCACAGCAGGACCTGAGCTTCCTGCAGCCCAGAGGACAGCAGGGCTCAGTAATTGTTTGCTGAGGCCATCTGTACCAGTTTGAAGGGTTTTAGCTGTGGTGGAAACATTCCTGTGATAAGCAGTGCATGCTTGGGTTGAGGGGATTTGTGATGTTTTAGGATATTCATGAGTGAGCTGCCTGTGGGTGCTGCTGGTGCACTGACTGATCCCCTGATGGGCTGAGCATGTCTTCAGTGAGGAGCTACCCAAGGCTGTGATGTCCAGAAAGCCTTGAGGTCAGGCTGTGGGTTTGCCTGAGCCTGCCAGCTCTGAGAACGTGACACTCACCAGTCCCTGTGTCAGAGCACTGTGCAGAGGGGAGGCTTTGTGCACAGGCCACAGAGGTACAAAAAGGGGAGGAAATGGCCTGCCAGGAAATGCACCCTGCCTTCAGCACAGTGGCAGAACCTGGGCTCGGTGTGGTTTGTAGAAATCAATAATACTGATTTGCAGTGGAGGGGAAAAGCTGGAGAGCACATGGACACATGGGACTTTGGCTGCCTGAGCATGAGTGCCAAGTGCCATTGGAGGTGCTCTGAGCAGTGGGGCCGTGTCTGCAGCTGCAGCTCCAAGGACAGGACTGCCTCATGCAGCTCCTATTTCATAGCTGTCAGCTCCTTGGGAAAGCTCAGGATACCTCAAGGCATCTCAAATGACAAAAAAATGCAAATTGTTAGGCATTTGAATTAAGCCCATTGAGCAAGTCAGATTAATACACCATAATTGAGGAAGCTAAGTGGAGATACTTTATTTGCAAATGAAGCTTCCTTCATAACCAATGGAAATCTAGAGAATGCACCCTAGTAATTTGATAAAGAATAGGGAGGTGCATTTGGGGAAGCTGAATTGCTCTTTGGAAATATTGTCCATTGGAATATGGGACACTTTTGCCTCAACAGAGGCACATTGTGGCTGCTCAGGTACCTCACCTGGCCTTGGCTGCTGCTCCTGGGGTGCAGGGTGTGTGTTACAGCTGCCCTCCCTGTGCAGATGTCACTGATGCAGCATCTTAAATAATATTAGCCATTTATGTGTGCAACAGGAAAGCCAAAACCAAGCCCTAGAACTCCACTACAAAGGAGCATTACCCAGCTAGCTCACACAGCCACATCTTGGTTTTGGTGTATTAATCTGGAGCTGAATCTCACTTGCTGTGTTTGAAGATTCTTAGACTCAGATATGTTGAAATAATTGTTATTTCCCAGCCTAAGGTTGTGCTTAGTTTGTTTGGGAAGGTAACATTTCCACTCTGCCTGTCAAAGTGTAGCTGCTGTGGCCACAGCTGTACGTGGTTTCTTTTTAACCTGTGCCGGATATGTCCTGGGCTCAGATGCTCTATTTGTGAAAGCAGAAAGTACCAGCAGCTTTCTGTCCTTTGCACCACTGAGCCCCACAGAGCCTTCACATGGTTTATGCCCATTAGTGACCACAGGGAGAGGAGAGCCTTGGCACACCCAGCAATGTGCACCACGGCCTGAAGCGAGGGAGGCACACTGATATCATCTGGGCCAGGAGCTGCAGCACTGTATGATTGTCCCTTATAAATTACAGCTTCTGGCACCTCGGTTTTGCTGTGCTTTATTCCTGATGTGAAGAGATGTTTTGCAAGAGGAGAAAGAGGAAATTGCAAAGACTTTCCCAGGCACCAGTCTGTTCCCATCAGAAACAGAGTTGTTCTACTTCTGCAAACACATCAGCTCTCATCAAGGCAAAATTCTCTCCACTTTCCTGGAGGAGAAAATCACTGGAAATGCTTTGTGGCATCAGTGAGTTTTGTGTGAGAGAAACAGAGGAGAAATCCCTTCTTTTTCTCAGCCATTCAACATGTCACCAGATAATTCTGCCCTGATGCACAGGAGAAGATTCAGCTATGAATGGGGCTGAATAATAATTTGAATATATCTGTTGGGGGAAGATTTCAAATTGCTTTATAAACAGCAAGAAAGTAAGTTTCATAACACTTGGTGATGTAAAGCAAGGTGAAGGAAAATTCATATCATGCTGAAAATATGTGGTTGGCTCAATTTTGAAAAATATAGGCCTTGGAAAAATAAATGAGCTGCCTTATCATTGTACTAAGAGCAGAAATAACTATAATATTAAAAAATAGAGAAAGAAACAAAATAAACACTGTTTACAAATTAGAGGTTAGAACAGCTCGAGCTCTTCAGATTTTTGGCAGCAGGAATGAGAGCTTGCAGGCAAAGACAATTTTATGCTGCACTGAAACTTTTGGTACCTTGTTTCACTGGTGGTTGGGTAGCCCACATGTTTTCTAAATGTCTTCCTATAGACTTCCAGTTTTTCAATTAACTGTATGCTTTGTGAATACCATTTTTTCTAACCATTATTACCTCCTCTTGATATGCAGATAAATATTATAACAGAGCTGACTGATAGGCTTCAAAATCAGATTGCCATAATTCCTCCTATATTCCTACTGCACACTGCAATGTTTCACAGTGCTTGGTCCTGGCCTCAGCTCTGGTCTGTAACTCCATGGCATCTCCTGTGCTTGCTTATACTGATCCATCCTATATCATATTTATTTCTGCCTTAAGATTATGTGGGGCATGGGTATAACTCATTGTTTAAATAACTTTGTTTCTGGCAAACCATCATGTTCATTTATGGATAGTAAAATTACCAAGAGATGAGTCACAGACAATGCCACCCATGTCTCTCCCGTTTCCTCATTCTCAGCTCAAGATTCAGATATTTTCATTAGGACTGATACAGTTTGATGTTTAAACTTCTCTTGAAAATGCTTTATTTGGGATACGTTCTTCAATCTAAAGTGGGGAGCTGGGCTCTGGAGTCATCTGTACCGTGTCTGTGACAGAGTGTGTGCTCTTCAGAGCTGGACTGCAGGGTACCAGACAGCTTCCCCAAGGAGACAGCACTCCTTTGTTCAGTTCTGGCTGTGTTCTTGGCTTATAAATTGAATTCTTGGCACAGTTGTTGGACAGATGTCCACAGCGGTCACAATCACAAGACTGTTGTGGGTCTTCTGGTTGTTAGGTTTGGTTTCTAAGGAGCTTTCAGCCCCATTTTCATTGTCTGTGCCCTTTTGAGAAATAGCTGTCCTCTCCACCACCTTTCTGAAGGGTGAGGCAATTTTCTACATAGTTCTCTCTCGTCCTGATAGCACTGCTATGTCACAATAATTCAGTTATATCAAATCCACAAATATTTTTTATTTAACCATTGGAGAGAAAGTAAAAAAAAAAAAAATAGAGGTGCTGTTTCTGCTGGGTTTTTACTGTTTATATTAGCTTCACCTGAGTCCTGCAGAAAGTCCCAGCAAAATTCATGGTGAATGTACCAGGCAATGGATTGAGCCTGAGGAAATATGACACAATGACTAAGGTGCCAAGACCAAACTACAGTTCAACAAGTGACTGCAGAGAAATCAGCTGAGGCATTCCCATAATGACAAGGAAACAATCTGTATAACATATTTTAAGAGCAGTGATGTATAATGTAATAATGTTTTTATTGTTCCTATGGAAGGTCCATCTAGCCCAGTATTTGTTTTCTTCAAAACCTTCAAAGTGGTGAATGTACTGGAGGGAGAAGTTTTATATTTTTTCAATTGATGATGTGTTTTCCTGTTTCAGGTTTTCCTAGGCTCACTTGAAACCTGACTGAACTCCTAACATCCACAGCATCCTGAAACAAGGAGATCTACAGCTTAATCACACAATCACCACATTTTGTGGCATTTTCCTCTGCCTCTTTTTGCAGTGGAGTATCTTGCACTAAAAGTGCTGTGAAGCCTGATGGATTCGTACTATGGCATGAGGCTGTTCTCAGATTTGTTCTTGGTTCCCTTGCTGATAATCACTAAATGTTCTGTTTGCAGTTTTACTATTGCTGAGTATTGAAGTGCCAGCTTTTTGGAACTCTTACAACCCAAGCTCTCATTCCTCAGTAGTAACAACCAGCTCAGGGCCCCTTTTATTTGCTGTTAGGAAGATTTTTGCAATTATGTGCTCTGCATTTCAGCTTGCTCTGTTGCTCAGTATTATTAAGTCTCTCCCCACACCCAGCATTTATCTTTACTACCCCAAGTAATTCAGTATCAGCACATTTTTCATCTCCCTTCTCACAGCAAATTTTGCATTATAGTACTTTTGTTAAGTTGTTTATGACTATGTTGAACAGCTTTAATGCCATGCCAGTCCCCAAGGAAGGAAAATGCCTTTCTTCACAGTGAAAACTCTGTTTAAATCCTGCCTTCTTTTTTCCCATCTTCTTGCCATTTTTTGGATATTGGTGGTCGGTTTCTTGAAAAGTCTTGAAAAGTAACAGCACTGAAGGTGTTTTAGAAATCTGAATAGGCTGTATGTGCTGGATGTCCCTTTCCACATACTCAGTGACTCCTTCAGGGAACTCCAGCAGATTTACTTGTGAGGCATAAGTCTTCTTTCTAAGAACTATGCCTGCTCCTTCATAATACATTATTGTCTCTCCTAATTGTTTTACTACACTCTTTATTAATTCACTCTGGTCCAGATACCATGCCTGTAGAACCCTAACTTTTGGAACAATTAAAGAAAAATCACAATCACATTTATCTTTCTCTTCTCGGAAAAAAATGCTGCTTTTAAGCTGAAGGTTATACACCACAGTTTGACTACATTACCTTAGAACTCCTGAGAAAGGAGGTGAAAGGGTCTTGCATGGGAACTTCCCCAACTCTCTTAGAGAAGTAAGATATTTATTCAGCTTTTCTGTAATGCTGTTGTATGATCTTATCTTAGCCTTATCTCTGAGGCTAACTTTAAACTTCAATCACATATTGACTCTACAGGTTCCCTGCTTTGCTTCCTGAACTTGATGCATTTGGAAAAGGATTTACTATCAATTTCTATACTTCCTGCAAGTTGCTTTTAAACAACAGTTCTGGCACATCTTACTTTACTTTTAGTCTTTTAAAATTCATTATTATGTATGTATTTGCATATGCATTGGGTTTTAAAGGACACAGTGATAGATTCCACATCATTGCAGAATGTGAAATATCTGCTCAGGTTTGCTCAGTTCAAATGAAGGATTGCAGTGAGGAAGCCTGCCAGGAAGATGCTAAAAGCAGTGTTAAAGAGAGTTAAAGTCTTCATGTTAACAAGAGTTTAAAGGTAATTGTGGGAGCAACAAGGCAAATATAGCCCACATATAAAGAAGGATTTGAGAAATGGCATGAGGGTATCATTAAGCTCAAAGGGCAGGATGAGGTGTCCTGTTGTTAGGGAGCAAAGCTGAAAACTGCCAGCTTTCCCTGGAAATACTTGCCAGCCACACCAGCAACTTCAGCTCCCTCCACCAGGCAGAAGTCTGCAGGAGCTCCACACTTCTCACACAAGAAAGGTTTTGGTGCTGCTGCAGCCTTCCAGCCCTGGGATGCTGCTTCTTTTGTTGTGCCCAAATTAAAGCTTGCTCCTGAGACATGTCTGCTTTCACATTCTTCTAATGATGATTTCATACCTCAATCCTCCTACGTGGTACTGAAACCTGTGGCCACCAAGCTTGCTGGTGTTCCTGCCTCTCTAAACAAGTCTGCAGCTGGAGAGCTCTGAAAGGCTCGATTGCTGCGCTGGGTTTGATGTCTTGCCCTCCACTCTTCTTGGTGTGAGCCATCTTAAAAAGGCTGTAGTTCTGTGAGTAGTAATTTCCTTCTGGAAACTTCTCAGCCATGTAAGTTACATGGCTTTGAGAAGATGAAAATGTTGTTAGTCACTAGAGCAGACTGGAATTGTTCTGATGATTTCCGTTACCGAGCACTTCGCTGCAGCAGCCTGGAAGGAGTAGGAGGAGATCACAGCACAGAGCACTCAAATCATGAATTGCATGTTGCAGGTTTAGCTGGGGGTTATTTGGGATTCTCTGCCCCTGCAGCTGAGCCTATCTTCCATTTGCTCAGTTTCAAAAGTGAAAAAAACAGCACTTTACCTTGAGACGTGTTTCACTGCCACTAAAAATTTGGTGTTTACAGTCATTCCAATTATATGCTTAGTGTGAAACTGGTTGCATTTTGGATTTTAAGGAAATGTTCCTTTGGAACTCATGATGGAAACTGATGTTTCTCACTGGGCTTGCCAGAACACAGGTTAGCAGATGAGCTCATGTGGGAAAAGTTGATACTTTGTGCTAACAAGGGCAGGCAAGTTAAGGAAAATACATTCTTCTCGTCTCAATAATGGCCTTCTCTTCACTTAATAAGTATAATCACAAGGATTGAAAATCCCAGCTATCCACAGTGTGGTTATTTCCTCTGAAAACAAGGTAGGTGTCAGATTACTTCCTTGGAATTTTTACAAAACCCTGTTTTTCAGACATTGTCCATGTTCTTTCTAGATATTTCATGGAACTGCAAAACACATTAGTTAAATGGGCATCCCTGGGTTTCCCATCACAGATCTCAGTCGTGTAGATGCCAAACCCAAATTGTAGCTGCTCCCACACAAGCACACTGAGAGGCAGGCAGGAGAGAGTGTTGTTTGCTGCAGAGAGGAGTGATACAATCTGCTTGCAAATGCAGCACAGCAAAAAAGAAATGGAATAATCTGTGATGCCAGGGACAGCCATGACCACAGACAGATCACTTTACCCTTGTCCTGCACATCAGCAACTCTGTAATACTGAAGACAAGGAGGGATGTACAAGCTGTCAGCCAAATATGTTGAAGTATTAGTGAGTTTATTTCCTTAAAGCTTCATCCAGAAAGCGTGACAGAAATAGGCAAAATGCCTTCAGGAAGCCTTGCTTTTTCTGGCCTGCTTCCTCCATCCATAATGGATTGTTCTGTCTCTACAGGGATACAGTTGGGTCCTGGAATTGGTTATGTAACGAATTAATTGCAGTATTTGTCAGCATTAGAAAACAACAACAAAAAAAGCCAAGAAGGAAGTTGTATTTCTACCAAAGTTTTGGTAAAAGTCCTATAAACACAACAGCATATTGCTAATGAAAACATTTGCTCTTTTCCACATCTCTTTATCTTTGGAATTTAAATGTTTTTCAAGTTTGTCTGGCAATTCCAGTGAACAAACAAAGAAAAGTACCCTCTTTGTACCTAAATATATTGTCATTTTAATGCATGCCTGTTGAGCAGAGGGTCAGAATCCTTTTACCTCTTGGAGCAAGGAAGAAGCATGCCATTATTGATGTGTACTGCTCTGTTACTGAGAGGCCCCTTTAGGGCCCCTTGATCGTGTCTCTGGAGCCAGACTTGTCTGCATTCCCATGGGGGAGCTGCTAAAAGAAAGAGCAGCAAGGAAAATCCAAAATGAGCACAATTCTGGGGCCAACAACAGAATGAGAAATGCCTGAGCATATTTAAAGGCTTAGGTGTGTTGTACATTTAAACAGGTAACCCAGTCCTGAATCCCACAGTCAGGACTCCAGCTTTTAATCTGTCACTTCTGTATTTCTGTCATTCTCTGATGCTTTTCAAGCACAGTACAGGTATCTGAAATTTGACACAAACACTTTCATTCCTTGAGACTGAGCATGTTTTTGTGCTTTTTTTTTTTTTTTTTTTTGCAGGGTAATTGGCAGAATACAAATAACCAAAACAAAAATCCCCAAGCACCCTGTTCTTATTCCCACCCCAAGTTTGCACTTTGGATGGTGCCTGGTTTGGTGCAGACAGCTTAGACTGGGCTCCTTATGACTCCTTGTGCCATATGGCTGAACAAAAAGCAAGGAAAGAAACTCTCCTGGTGCAGCTGGAGCTCAAAGTGTGTAGTGAACCATCACAAGGGGGAAATCAGGTATAAGCAGAGATTGTGCAAGAAACAAAAAGACTGATGGCCACAGGCAAAATGTGTCTCAAGGCCAGGAAGTGAGACTTGCCAAGTGTCAGCTAAATTAGACATGGGAAGACAATTATAACAAATAAACCAAGGCTTTGCAAGCATGTTAAAAAAAAAAAAAAAAGAGAACCAGGAAGGAGGAAGCAAAGCCACAAAGCATTGAGGGACAGTGTCTTTCTCAGAATTCTGGGTGAGCTCATTAATGAACTCACGAATAAGTATTTTCATAAGTCTGTTAGATTTGGAGTCTCGTTCAGCTAAAAATTACATTCTATTTTTCATAATGAGGGTTATGCAAATTCTGTATTCTGGAAGAATGGAGGGGAAAGCAGTATCAGAACTACAGTCCCTTCAATCTGATTTGCCATATGCAAATTTGAAGAAACAAAGACTATGAAGATGTTGAGATAAATGAGATAAACCAGATTTTTTCCCTGATAGTAGACCATGTCAGGCTAACCTGACCATTCCCTTTGACAAGAACATTATGGGTTATATTTACTGAAAAAATTGGGTTGGAATGTTTCCCCACAACAGCAGATTATTGTAATTCAAAATAATTGGATGGCTTCAATGACCACCAAACCTGCCAGAGGTCAAGAAGCATTCAAGCAATGTTCTCAAGCACATGGTGTGATTTTTGAGATATTCCTGTGCAGAGCCAGGAGTTGGACTCCATGATTCTTGTTTAGGTCCCTTCCAACTCAGGATATTCTATGATTCCATAATTTCAAGAGTATGTATTATGTGGACTGATAAAAGCTTCATATTCTAGTAATAAGTTTATTAGTTTGAGACAATTGAGAAAGAGCAAACTCATAAAATAGCTATGATTTCCTGATGTTACACAAGTGTGATCCTAAAAACTACTGGGCACAGCTTTTCCAGGAGGAAGGAGCAAGCCTCCAAGTTCTCCCAGGCGGATCCCTGCATGCAAATTGGGTCACACAGAAAGCTTGGCTTTTTCAGAAACAAAGTTCAACTCAGAAGAGAAAAGGAGAAGGGCTGTTACCTTGTAACAGTTTGTATAGGGTTAGGCTTTGGTTTGTGGGTGGGGAATATTTTCCTTGTGCAGGACAGAGTGTGCCTTTCCAGCACGTTTGGCAGCCCCCTCGTTAGCATGCTCTGCTATCCAGTAATAACACACACAGTCATTTTAATCACGGGCTGTACCCTATAAAATGAAATCACAGGGCAAGTTCAGCCAACAAAGTGAAGGTTCCCCACACCTGCTTCAGCTTAATGCACTAATCTGCCTTCTCTGGAGACAGAAAGTTCTGGGTTTAGTCAGGCAGGAAAATAAACGCTGTAGTTTCCACCAACAGTCAGGATGTTCTGACACAGAACTCCCACCAAAATCGGTGGAACAGCTACATTCAGACAGCTTTCCTGGTTGTGGTCTTCCTATGGGACTTGTGTTACCCAGCCTGCCCACGGCTGTGCACAGCTCTCAGTCCTTGTGCAACAGAAACCCGAGGCTGCTGTTGGCTGCAGCTGAGAGAAAGCTTAAGAAAATTCACTTTCCTTAGGCCCTGCCAGTGCAATGCCTTCTTCATCCTCAGAAATGATTTTTCTGTTTATTTTGAGGCTCCTTCACATCCATTAGCAGGTGTTAACAGCACCGTGTTTATGTTACAAATCAATCAAAAGTCATCACCAAACCCCATTTCCAGCTTGGGTCAGTCCCTGTTGTACTTTAAACATGGGGATTTTCATTTCACAGACCAAGACCCCTCTCTATTGTATTCAGAAGAGGGATTCTCTTTGCTACTTCGTACTACAAAGTTCTGTGAATGACAAAGAGAAATACAAATAAATAGCATTGACAGGAAATATTGCACCACCACCTTATTTTCTGACCACAGAAACTACTCTGGTACCACCATAAAGGTCAAAAGCTTTAAAACTAGTTTGAAGTATAAGCTGTGTAATCACTAAAGAAATCTGCTACTTTTTACTCAAACAAGCGTCAGAATGATAAACAGATCAATATTATAGTAATACTGCCTTATTGAGTGCTCTCTTTTAAGTTATATTTTTGTTACAAAAGTAAATAGAGTTAAAACTGATCACTTTGTACTTCTCAGAATAGTAATTATTTAATAGTAATCATTTAAATTTAATAGCAATCATTTTTACAAGGCAAAACCCACATTTTAAGTTGTGGAACACTTTTAAATAGGTTTTTTGTATGTTTTCTTATTTTGCTTCTGCATACTTTTAAATGTAATTTTGATTTTTCACACCTCTGCTCATATCACAGAATAAGCTGAGTTGGAAGAATCATCAAGTGCAGCTCCTGGCCCTGCATAGGAGCATCCCCACGGATCACACCACGGGTCCAAGAGCATTGTCCAAACGCTTCTTGAACTCTGTCAGGCTTGGGGCTGTGACCACTGCCCTGGGGAGCCTGTTCCAGTGCCAACCAGTGCCTGTTCCTCCCTGGGTGAGGAACCTTTTTCTAATATCTATCATAAACTTCCCCTGACACTAAATGATTTTCAATTTTGGGACTAAAAACCACATAAAATTTAAAAAACCAACCCCCAAACTCTTCTTTTTTTTACCTACAACTCCTTCCGTCCCCCTCCCCAAACATCTGGGAAGTAATAAACAGCAAATGGAAAAACAAGCAAAAGCCAAAAAAAATTTAAAATTTTGAATTATATTCTATACTATAACTTAAGATATACTTCTACATTTAAAATTAACATTTAACATGTTAATTTAACGGCAGCCAGTGCCTGCATGGGGTTCCCGATGGACACAGGGCACACGGGGCAGTGCCTGCATGGGGTTCCCGATGGACACAGGACACAGGCAAAGGAATGTCCCGTTTGTGGCTGTGCTACAGGCTCCTTTCTCCCTGCCCCTGGTGACTTTCAGGCAGGCACCTGTGCCAGACCCTGCTGCCAGTCTGATAAAAGCCGCTCCCCATGTCACGTCCTCTGGGGCTGCAGCTTCTGACGGTGGTGGAGTCACAGTCCCTGAGGTGTTTAGGGGAAGACTACGCGGCCTCAGTGCCCTGGTCTGGTTGCCTTGGCGGTGTTCGGTCACGGGTTTGGCCGGATGGTCTGGATTTGGTGGTGCTGTGCCAGGCGCACAGACCCGAGCAGGGGCCGCCGGCAGCGTTCAGCGCACGCAGGGCCGGCAGAGCCGAGCGGTGGCTGGGCTGGGGCTGAGGCTGGGGCTGGGGCTGGGGCTGGGGCTGAGGCCGGACCCCGTAGAGCCCCGCAGAGCCCCGGCAGGGGCGGCGCTCCAGCGGCGGCTCCCACGGGCGGTGCCGGCGGGGCGGGGCGGGGCCGGGAGCGGAGGCCGGGCCGGGCCCGGCAGGTGAAGGAAGGGGCGGGCGCGGGGCGCGTTGCCCGCAGCGGGGATGAGCGGTCGGCGCGGCTGCCCGCGGAGCTGAGCCGGAGCTGAGCGCCCTGCGCCGGCGGGAACGGGGGTGGGAGGGATCCCCCGGTGCCCGCGGCTGCCCCGGTGCCCGCGGCTCCCGGCCCTCTCCCCTCTCCCCGCCGCGGCGCTGCTGGAGGGCGCCGGGAAACTCCTCGGGTGAGTCACGGGAGCCCCGGGAAGCGCCGGGCCGGCCCTCGCCGAGCCCCGGTGCCGGGCGGGAAAAGGCGCGGGGCTGGCGGCCCCCGGAGCCGCCGCCCGGGTTCCCTGGGGAGGTTCCCGCGGCTCTGGGGGAACTGCGGGAAGACACGAGGTGTCCTCTGCTCCATGCGTTCGACGCCTTCAGTTCGGTGCGGCTTTGCTGACCTGCAGGTGGGAGGTGGGATGGAGGAAAGTCCTCCTGCTTTGCTGACCTGCGGGTGTGAGCCCGCCCGTCCGGAGAGGAAAAGCTCTTCTGGGGGCAGAAGAAAGGTGTAGGTGCTTTCCTTTGGGAAGGGATGAATGAAGGAGCTGTATTGCCCACTTGTGTTGAGCTGTGGCTTTGGTGCTGAGTTGGGAGCATCAGGATTCATTTCCTAGCACGTTTCAGATGAGGCAAGACTTTTTGTAGTTGAAACATAGGGTACGAATGCATTGTGCAGCATTTTCTTTAGTGTTACTATCTACTTTAATCTCGTCTGCCCCCTCTTTACTTGGGTCGCATCTGTCACTTCAGTCCAGGTATGAAGTTCGTGTCCATCTGCAGGTGTAGGTGCTGTGCCGCTGGGAGCAGTAGAGAGTGAGGACACCTGGCATGCACTTATTTAATTTGTCAACTTTTATCCCTCAATGACCAGTGCAAATTGGATATGTTAGCCCAAATGAGTTGGGATGGTGGATAAATGTTTCCCCTCCTACAGGGGAGGTCTTATCTGCTAGGACCATTTTCTGGAGTCTTGATGCTGATAAGGCACAGGGGCGTAGTGGGACTGAACCAGCCTTGCTCTGTGTCTAAATTCATCATTACGGGTGCAGTAGTTCCTGAGTGCATGTCACAGTCTCCTGCTGATGTGTGCTTGGTCTGGCTGTGCATTGAAGTTTTCTCTTGGAAATTAGTTGCATTAAGCTGCTATGTTTCTTACTACAAGAAGAAATTGTC
Organism: Agelaius tricolor; assembly: GCF_023055355.1. Taxonomy (NCBI): domain Eukaryota; kingdom Metazoa; phylum Chordata; class Aves; order Passeriformes; family Icteridae; genus Agelaius; species Agelaius tricolor. Next base: position 6,974,404 of record NW_027269284.1, read on the forward strand.
CACTTTTTCTCTGCTCTAAGGGTTAGCATGTCACAGTTTATGAATTAAATTTAGACCTGAATAATTATACATCTCTTCTGTTTATTTTTGGTTGTATTTGTACAGGAAATATCGAGCTGAAGCCTCTCTTGTTTATTTCCTTCATGCACCTCTTTCACGCTTTAGACAAAAGCAGAATTAAGTTGCTATTTTTCTTCTAGGCATAACATATTTATTTCCCTTCCTGTTGCAGTATTTCACACCCATCTTGGTGTTGCAGGAGAGCTGATTAATACATACCCTTTGCCAATATTCCATTATTGAGGAGTCAGTACTGGGTCAGCTTAGTGGTGGGTTAAATACTACTTCCTATTTGTAATTTTCTTGTTTTAAAATATCTCAGCTTTCCATAAACTTTTCCACAAAGCATGACAACTTCATCTTAAAAGGTCCAGAAAATAAAGAGCTTTTTAGAAAAAAAGTGATAAAGGAGGGAGATGCAGAGATGACAGTTCTGGAAAGGGTTAAAGGGTTTGAAGTTATCAAAGCAGTAAGAATGAACACACCAAGATAAGTTCTTGCAGAAACCTGGGCAGGGCTGTCTGAGCCAGAATTCCTGTGTTTGAGGCCAGTCTGACCAGCTGACTGAATCTGTAAACTCCTGCAGATGGATGAACCCCTTGTACTTTGAAGGCCAGATTTCCAATCTAATATTGTTGCAAAAAAACTTAGCTTGCCTACAAAAAATGTGAAATAGGGGGCATACAAAGTCTCTTTGTGCAATTTCTTAAATGGATGTGAAGCAGTCTCCTTTGACAGAGAACCAAACATGGCAGCCACTTTGGTAATGATGCTAAGTAGAAATGGAAATGCCTTAAGTGTTACCTTCTTTACAGCACCAAAACACAAGCATGGATGACCAAAAGGCACATGGATATTTGTCATTTTACCTGTAGGAAAAGTGCCTCTGACACTCAATCCTGGTGGTTGTAGTGTTGCTCTGTGCCCCACAGCCCTTAGGTTGCTGGTGCATTTGTTGCTCTGCGTTACAAGATTGCAGGAATAGAGAGGTGTGTGTGTTTTTACCTGACAACACTGACTTTGTGTGGGTGCATCTTCCAGCCTGTTTGGCATGGGATGTTAGGCCATGGGTAGATTTTACTTTTGTCAGACTCTCCAACAGCTTCATAAGTTGTTTGGAATGTGCAGCATTGTGCAAGCATTGTGTCCATTAATTGTTTTGGGCTTAAGCCCTGATCTTAAAAATACTTGCAGATGTAAGTAACTCTGCTATTTGTAAACTTTTAGTTTGTGTTACTGAAGGATCAGGATCTTGGCTTGTTTGCTGCTTCTACTGGACCTTGCAGGAATGTTCAAAGAAGCTCAGAATCTCAGTAGCATTCATTAATAGTTCTGTCAGGAATGGTGAGGACTCCTGACAGCTACCAGGCAGCAGCCAGGATAAATTGGTTTTGTTTAGATTTAAAAATATTAGTTGATACAATGATTCTTCCATGATGTGTTTTGTATTCTAATAGGGATTTTTTTATGGAAGGGAGAAAAGAACCTCTTTGATGTTTATTCCTCTCTTGTGTAGCTAAGCATTCTTCTGGCCTTTTTTTTTAAGGTAATCTTACTCCATGAAGGCATTTCCTCATAACATTTTTTTTCACTATTGCCTTGGAACATGTACTGCAGTGGAGCAGTGTTGGGAAGGGAGTTTGAGAGTGTAGAAATCAGGGGGATTTAAGGCAGCCTCAAAGGTAATCTGAGGCTGACTCATTTCTGTAAATGTAGCACTAAAGGAAATGTGTATTTCTTACACTTATCACATGTACATATGTCACTGTCTGTTCCTCCAAGATTTATGAACCATTGCTAACTCTTGTTAATCAGCACCCCTCTCCTCCTATCAGCACTGCTTGCTTCATGCTGGAATGACTGAGTGAGTTATGCCTTTCGTGATACGTTGAGGGGAGAATTGAAGGCCCTGAAGTTTTGATCAGCATAACTACCCTGGGTATGGTTGTTAACTTTAGGAATGATTTATCATGGTTTATATGACATATTTTATATGTATCTCTGGTTTTCTTGCCTCAGGTGACTAGACTAGAGCACACAGCAGAATTTCTCTACACTGTGCTTTTTAAGAGCAATATAGTGGCTACAGTATTTCTCCAAGATCTGTTTGAAGTTTTTTTCAATCTTGTCTCTTCTTCATATGCTTCTACGTTGAATTTCTTATTTTTTCCTTACAAAGAAAGGGAATCCAAGAGTCTACATTTCATCCCACACATGCAGGAATTTGAAAACAATTTTTCTCGAGATAAGGCATTAATTTAAAGCAAGGCAATAGTTACAGGAGAATGCAGGGACATGAATTCCTATGGAAACAAACCTAAATGTTGTTCTCCCTCTCTTGCAGCATACCAGCATAACTGAAATAATCTATTTATTTTGTTTGTGTGCCAGCTCATTTCCTATAATGACTGAGTTCTTATCTCTTCCAAGGTGGTTTTACTGCAGCAGTTATACATATCTGAATATCTTTGGCAGAAAGATACTTCAAGATGATGTACAGTGCAGAGAAAGAATTACAATCACTCAGAAATCAATACTTGGCAATACTTATGGCTTCAGCTCCTGCAGACTGTGATTTTAGGAGCAGAGAAGGGAACAGCTTGCGTGCCTATTGAGAGGATTCCTCTTGTGGCTTTTTGCTGTAGTCATGGGCTGGTTTAACCAGGCTAATTCAGGGACACCTAATGTCCCTGCTAGGGCTCTTTCTAAAGTACTTCTGACAAATCTTAACTTCATGGAAAGTGAACCTTCTGGATCTGTCTCCTAAAACAGCTGTAAAGAACTGAGCTAGATAGATGGTGTGAAACAAATAAGTGGGGCTAAATTTAGGAATAGCTGCTTGCTGAATTTTGTTGCTGGATTAATTTCATGTCTGTAGTTGCCCTGAGGTAGGGGAAGTACACTTTTGCTTCCTTACCATCTTTTCTTTCTGGAAAAGCCACAGGTAAAACTTCAAGTGGTCCAGGGAACACTTGTTTTCATTCTCTTGATGTTTGAAAATTCTCACTGTTCAGCTGGTTATGGTTAAAGCTTTCTGGATTTTTATTTTCTCTATGTGAAGTTATAACATCAGCTGACAACATGAATATCATTAATCATGTATGGTCAGAATCACTTGCACCCTAATGGAACAGTAGGTACATTTGAATCATTAGATCTGTTCTGTCTTCTAGAAAATGCACGTGTCTCTAACTCCAACCCAGCTCTTTTAGTGTTAATTTGGCAAAGAAGAAATTTCCCAATTCAAACTGGCTTTATACTCTTACATTTTTAAAAGGTAAACACTTTGCTCTTAGTTAAATTTTGCTCTACAACTCTGCAGTTACTTAGAAAAACACAAAATTTGGTTTGGTCATGGTTCACCACTTCCTTGGATCTCTTAGGGCAGGAATACAGGAGTTTGGGGTTCTTTTCTTTATATTTTGACTGACTGATTTATGTAGAGATGCTCCTATATATGGTAGTATGTGAGCACTTAAGGATGCCTTTGTTAATTCCTGATTATTCCTCATTACTCAAAGTGGATTTAGGTGCCTACAGAGACTTTCACTCTCTTATTAAGGATTTAGAAAAATTAGTACCTACACATACATTCAAGGTCACTTAATAAAAACTTTAGAGTGCTCCATGTAAACAGATTAGGGCTTTTGTTGCTTGATGTGGTAGATATTTGCAACTAAACTTTCTTAATTTGTACAATATCTTGACATGAGCATGCACAAAGGACTTGTGTAAAACTCTTCTTTGAAATTCTTGATTCTGTCAGTGCAGGGACTGTATTGCAATCCCCAACCAGGAAAATTCTTGAACATGTTTAACCAAGACTCTTATTTTGTTATCCCTTCAGCTTTGCTAAATAAATGAGTGCTAGGAGAAAGTCAGATTTCTGCCTTTAATCATGAACTCTCTTGTAAGGACTCTTCAAACAGGAAATCTTTCATGCCAGATGTTTTCCTCTAAATGTGAAAATGGGATTTCTATTGGAGCTCATATGGGAGCAACAGCTTAGTGAAGTATCAGTCTTCATTTAAAATAAAAATCTGATAGCTATGCTGAGTACTATTTAACCTCTTTTGGGGAATACAAAACCCCTGAAATTTTAGAATTTCTGTTGTTGCTGGCAGAAGCACTGCACAAATATGCAAAGATCATGAATGAGGTCCCTAGGAAGAAAACATTTACTGTTTTTTTTCTTCCCATGTGCCTGTACTGTATGTTTAAGCCTTTCCTCTAATGGGAAGGATAGCATGCAACTTTAAAAAACCAGAAACTAAAATCCCTCATCATTGTAGCTAGGGCCTTAAAAGAAGCAGAGGAGAAGCAGTAATATGTACACCAAAAATTTACTTAAATATGCAGTTCTGAGAGTTGGCTTTTAGTGTTTTGTGTTCTGCTTACTCTCCTGTCTTAACTGATTTGTCATTTTTCAGCTCCTGGCTTAAGACTGGTTACCAAGTTCCAGTTAAGTGATTAGTCCCAACTTGCTGTAGGAAAACAAGCTGCATTTGGAGTTGGAATGATATTCCTCACTCTTGCTTCTGGCAGTACCTGGAAAGAAAGGGCTGGGAGGCAGTGGCACCAGTGTGCATGTCTGGAACTGTTGCTGCCTCAGAGATCTTTCTTTGTCCAAGTGTTGACAAAAGAGGGAGGATGGGAAGTGTGCTGCAAGACTCATCATGAAAGGTGATTTGTGCATAACAGACGTGACTAAAGGCAAAAGATTTCTCATTTTGAAGTGTAGCCAAGTAAATGAGGGAAGAGCAAATTGTACAAGGAAGTAGGAGAATTTAGTATCCCTAAGCTTTGTATTTGTATGGTCACGGAAATGAAACCAAGCCATACTGGGTGGTGGAAATAGAGTCTCAATGAATGGGTTCTCTCTCTTGAAGGACAAGAATGTGAATTTATATTGGACTTTAGTGCACTGAACTCCATTGTTATTCAGTGTAAATATACTTTCTCATTTACTCTCTCTCAGGCTAGCCAGCCAGAACTGCACCATTTGGTGTAATTCTGCTGTAATAGATAGAAGTAAGGCCAGGTCTAGTTTAGCTGGCAGTATTCCTTTTTAGGTGAACCATGAACCTGTGCTGTGCAACTTAATAATTAATTATCAAACCAAAGCAAAGCTTAATTCTGGATGCTCTTCATGTGAAATGACTGCTTCATCTTTTATTATCATTGAGTTTTTCATTTAAAGATATGCAAAATTAAAACCAGGAACCCTTGGAGAAGGGAAATCTTAGTTAACATGTCACTTCCCACTTCCGTGTTCAGTTCTTCCCCAGACAAATAAGCTTCCTACTCTCCAGCAGAGCTTTACTCTGCTGAAATCAGTCACTGAGATGACTTTGTCTTTACCAATGCAGCACATCAGGGCAACATCTCAGATCCTGAAATATATTTTAATAAGTGTAAAAGCATATTTTACCAATTTTCATTTTTCATGTAATAAGGGCTTAGTAATGAAAAAGGAAGAAGAGAGGTGGAAGTAGAGTGTTGTGAATACCTGGGTCCTGTCTGGTGAAACTTATCTTGTAAGACAAAAAAATAGTGGTTTTATTTCCTTGTTCTAATTTTAGCTCAAGATACTGTAGTGGTAGACATTAATCATCATTCTGGAAACAGTAGTTTTTGCAAATAAAGATTTTTTTAAAAATACTCATAGAATTAGCAGTTAGATTTTTATTTGTGTTTTTTTTCAATATCTTCATGGTAATCTTATTGCAAGGTGAAAATCTCTTTGAAATGGTCCTTCATCTCATGTTTTATTAGCTCTTACATGATTCTACAAGACTTACCATACTTCTAAACCTCAGCTGGGGTGACTGACAATCTCTCTATTGGCATATTTGTTAAACTTGTTAAAACTCTACTATAAAGTAAAAAGTTTTGGTTTAAATTCCACCTCAAACTCTACCTAGTTCCCCTTAACTTCATCAGAAGTTGCATGTGTCCAAGTGCTGAGGTTGGTGTTCAAACCAGACCATGGTTACCCTTCAGAGCTAGTTCCTGCACCAAGCAGCAGAGGCTTAGATTGTTATTCTCTAATCTTGTGACAACCCTAAACTAAACTACTAAAAACTAAAAAGAGTACTACTAAACTAAAAAGAGTAAATCATTACCTTGATGTTGCTTAAGAGTAATTCTATTACAACACATCACATAATTGTTTGTTTCTCCTAGACCAAGCTGGAGCTCTGAAGAGACTTTGGTTCAATGCGTGAGGACTGCAGGACAGTTATTTCCTCAAGTGGAGCATCTCTTATCTCAGAGTCCTGTGGTATGGCTGAGCACTGGCTTTGCATTTCATGAAGTGTAATGTCTCCTAAACTTTTTACACAGACCTGTGGTTGCACTGTTTTCACCAAGTATGTATGCTGAAGCCAGCTTCTGGTATTTCCTTGTACTAATAAAACTGTACACCTTAGACCCCTAAGCTCATGTAAGAGCTCCCCATCTTTTCTTCTGTTCTAATTTGTACCTATTCCTGGAAGGATTAGCTTTTTTTTCTATTTTTTTTTCCTGACAATGATGTAAAGAGAAATTTAGCACAAAGAAACCTGGACTATGAACCTACAGGTCCTACTGGCAGATGAAAAGCTTATAATTAGCTAATTCAAAACTGATCTGTAAGCTTGACTAATCAAAATAAGGTACTTTGAACTATGTTTGGGTGAAAAAGTGACCTGACTTGAACAGCTGCTGAGCATCTGCAGCTGTTAATTGCCTTTAATCAGCCAGGCTTAAACATTCAAGCTTTCCACTGTAATTTTTCAGTCAGTTAATCAGACTCCACTGTGCTGCCAGGTAGGCATGTTTCCAAAGCACTGTGCATTTTAAGTGAGTGAAGTGGGATTTGTTTATGCAGACTTTTGTACATGCTGTGTGGGGAAATGCAATTTCTGCTGTCCAAGTGTGTGTACCACATACAGGAGCATGGGACAATTATTCCTCTGCAATCTCTGCTTGGTGTCCAGGAAAGAATCCTTACCTTCAGTGTGTAACTGGAAACTTGGACTAGGTGAATATAGGTGAATATACTTACAAGAATGCTGACCAGAAAGGCTTTTCTGAGAAGAAAAAACACCCATTGTGGGAGGGGCACACAAGTCTTGCTACAAGATTTGTAGTTTTCTTCCTCTTAAAGACCTGGAAGTAGAAAAACACCTTGAAAAAAAATAATGAGGTTATATACAACAGAGTTGTCATCCTGGGTTTAGGAAAGCCCAAACAAATAATAAGATGATGTGTAGTCTGGCACAAATGTATTCCACTCCCACCATCCATGAGCTTGTGTGGTATTCTTACTCAGAAGTAAATTAAGCATGGCAGACTGCTGGGATTATGCTGGATAAATACTTGCTGTGTGACTGCAGTGGGGGAGGATGGGAAATCTGGAAGGGAAAGAGGAATATTTTAAATGTACTTTTCATGTTTAAACTAGGAGAACAGAGTTGGATAGCCAAACTATTCTCTAGCCACATAGAGGAAATTACTGTATTTGTGGGAAGCTGTTATGGGAAGAACTCACAGTGAAATTCTTTTTTCCTTCAATAGTCAAATCTTAGTGAGTCATCTGTCTCCTGCCTTCTTTCCCCCCACCTTTAAGAAAGAAAAAAAAGGAAAAAGCCCTTATTTCTGTCCCTTGGCAAATGGCACAGCTGCTGTGAAGGAGGTTTTAGTTCAGAATGCCACTGACCCAAGTGCCTGAAGAGGCCAATTGAAGCATTGTCAGAGGGATGTGTGGATGTGTTGAATCTCACATCTTTTGCTTTGAGGTGCAGATAAGCTTTCTCACAATGGTGGAAACAGCACTGATAAGATGGAATACCATGTTTGCAAATGTACACAGTGCTAGATGATCCCAAAGTGATTAAGTCTGGAAGCTGTCTGTCATGTTGGCACAGTGCCTGCTGTGCCTCTGCTGCCAGGCTGTTTCTCCGTGGCTGCATGGCATCCCCATTCCTTCAGGGGACAGCAGTTGTGTTTGTCCTCCTCCCTGCTGGCTGGGGGCTCCTCTGCTTCCTTCACTGGTCCTAGAGGAATGAGAGGGCTGCCAGGAGTAGAGGGATGTGGCAGTGGGAGAGAAGGGTGTCACAGTGCTGCCAATGCCACCTGTGCACTTGCACTCGTGGATTTGGCTCCCCAGCAGAATTGGGTTGGCAGGTGGCAAGGGCTTAGTGACAAATCTGTTAATTACTAAAGATGTACTAATTGCTGTTCTAATGGGCTTACAACAGTGTCATGGTATTTAATAATTACTTGGTAGTAGGAAGCTCTCTGCTGGGCAATTGAACTGGGAGCTGGGTCTCTTCTTCTGGGTTGGAGGTCTTGTTCCAAGGAATGTGGCAATCATTTGATTGACAGGTTTTGCTTATTGGCAAGCCAAGCAGAAGGGATTTGCAGCAGTGTCTTTGCTGTGAAATCTAGCAAATTAACTCTTTGTGGTTGAAATTCTTAGTTTGGCAACTTTACACAATTCCCTTCCTTCCTGGAGCGTTCTCTTCCATTTTAGATAGCAGGAAACATATTAATTAGATGCTTCTAATTAATCCTTGTTTCTGTGCCTGCACCATTTCTATCTTTCTAGGGAACATACCGAGTAATTTGCCTGCTATGTGTTATTCATGCTCTGTAATTTTTACAGCCTTTAGGAGATGAAGTGCATGGTCCTAGCAGAATTTTGCTCTAAATGTGCTTGCTGGTCTGTGCTAATTGAGAAGGTGTGTGGAAGAAACACACCTGACACATGAATAAAGAGTTTGAAGTGTCATTCTTAGAGAAACAGAAATTGTGAGAAAGCTGTCTCTCCACAGTCCTTGGTAGCACTGGGCAGGCTTCCTTTTCCTTAGTTTCTTATTGCTGGAACTTTAGGGTTTTGAGCAACTTGGAGGCAAAGACCAAATATGAACTTGGCCTGATACTCAGGCTTTAGTCCACATAAAAGCTACTATAAACCTGATGTGTTCCTAATAATCCCGTGTTAAGAGGATAAACTGTATCACTATTTGCTATTTAACCCTAGTGACCTGTGGTCTGATGGGTTTATGTTGCACATTTCAGCAAAATGGTCTAGAAAAAGAGGGAGGTTGTATTAGAAAGGGTTGATGATAGTGTTCTAAAGAGCAGTCAAAATGTCAAATGAATGGGGAGTTTTGGGGAATAGATTCCTTGTGATCTCTAACTGAACAACTTAATCTCCAGCAAAGTGGAATGAAAAATAATGAAGAAAAACAATACAGCATTCCAAAGGAGCAAAAAAAGTGAGCTTCAAATTTCCGAGGTATACAATAGGTAGGAAGAATCTTCAACAATTCTCTTGTCCTTGCTGACTAAAGGATTATTTTTCCACATCCAGTTAAACTATAACTAGTGCAGGCTTTGCACTTGATTGTACCCTGCCAGCTGCTGGTTCTTGGGTAGACTGCACAGGAGAGGAAGTGGCACTGGAGCAATGGCTCTGACCCACAATGATTTTGTGATTATATCAATCTTTGTTAATCCGTGATGATGCCAAATTTAGAAAATTTTCATAAAATTCTGTAGACAAACTTTTTTCAAGTATGTAATGGGATAATTGTAGTTTGGAGTATTGGGCTTGTTAGATTTTGATCTGTTGGAGATGACAGAAATTAGAAATTAGCTCTGTTGTGTCTTGGAAATGTATTTCATTGATATAGTGTCTTTCTATTAAAAAATAAGTTACTAGAATGAATGAAAGACTGTCACATAGGTTCTGGAAGAAGAGGAGGCTTTTTGGACAAAAACACTCTGTTCAAAATGTTTGGACACTTTTAATGCTTTTTGGTGCATCTCCAACGCTGAGAGCTCTTTTTATGGCTGTAGAGATAAACAATTAACAAAGTGCAGCTGCACTTTGATAGAGTTATGTGCAGTTTTTTAAAGGATGTTAAGTGGATCAGTATGTATGATTTTATACACTAAATAAAATACCACAAATAGCATTAAATATTTTTTAAATGTGCAGAAAGAGTATTTTCCTCCTGTAAAGTTCAGCTTTTGTAGATCATTTGTTTTGTGGTAACAGTAATGCCCACAGCTGAATCAATGCATCTGTGATGTTGTTTGGCTTGGATCTAGATGAACTGTTCTGTTTACTATACAGAGATGTCAGGCTTGATTACTTTGGTTGAAACAGGACCAATCCCACTGACCTAAATCTCTGAATTTCCTTTGTGTAAGTGAAATCCAGCCTCAGCTCTTCTTTGTGTACAAGAAGTGATTTGTATTTAGAATGCCTTAAGAATATCTAGGATGTGTATAGCAGGAAGAGATTCTGTAAATCCTGCAAAAGCTTTTGCTGGAAACGTTATATGCTCCATATAAATTCTGTGTAGGATCAAAACCTGGAAATGAAAGAATGCTATACAGACTCCTTGGACATAATGACTGTTAGTTCCAGGCAGTGCATAAATGTAAGATTTTGGGGGTTGTGAAGGAGCCCTTCTGTCATAACCAGGTCAGCTCTGTAAAGAGTCTGGCTGCACTGTTTTGAGAGAGCTTTTCAAGGAAACTATAAAAGAGAATGGTGCACAAAGGCAATGTATTCATTGTAACTCATCCTGCCAAGAATAGGACTGCTGGCAGTCATAACATACACCGTTTCTTTAAGAACTGTATTTATATTTATTTCTATATATGTGTGTGTGCATGTTGCTTTTCAGTCTGTAATAAAGAAAAGTTAGTTTCAGTGGTGAAAAGTCAGTGAGGCCAGGGATCAGAAAAAAATGACCTTTGGACCATCTTTGTGACCATGAGAATGGAAAGAATAGGCAGTGCTAGAAGGTTTGAGAAAGAATTTGGAAATAAACAAGTTCTCTACAATAGGATAGGTTAATGTGATGCCCAGAAGCATCTTCAAATTAAAAAAGTAGAGGGAACATTCTAATTATACTATAGAGTAGATGTAAAAGATTCCAGGCTCCTGATAGATTCTAACTTTGTCTGTAATAATTTTTAAAGTGTTGATGGGAAGGAAATGGAAGTATCTTTTAAAATGAGTGTTCCCATTTACAAACTCTTTTTTTAGCTCACCTAATGGGACAATAGGAATAGCTGTGTGGAGTCAGATCCAAGGAGAGCTTGCAGATGAGTGTAAGAACTTGGCACAGATATAGAATATTCTTCTAGCCTAAGCTAGAAGAATATTCTAGCTTAGAAGAATATTCAAGCCTAATATTCTTCTAGCACCTCAGGGGCTCATTGGATTAATTTTGAAGTGCCAGAGACTGAGGTCTTGGAATCTGAGATGGATTTCTGTATTTCCAGTTTTTCAATCACTGTGTGAGATTGTGAGATGTGTTGCAGTGCTTTATTTTTTTTCCTTTGTTTTCCTTCTCTGAAATATTAATAATTACCAATCTAGGAAAGGTTGTGATTCACATGTGCAGTACCATTGCATCCATTCCCATTACATGCAGTGTTCTCAAGTCCTCTCTCCAGAATGAAGTTATACTCTTATAAACACCTTTATGAGGCTTGTGTCTTGACATACAGGACAGGTTGGAAAAGGAGCTGATTTGAGAAGAGCTACATGACATCAAGGTCAGATGGAAGTAAAAATCTAGAATTTGGTTTTTAGATCCTTGTCTTTGGCCTATCTTACTGTCAGGGGTTCGTTATTTTCATAATATTGTGCTGGGGGTTTGTACCTATTTAGAAGCCTTGCTGCAAACTTGTGGCACCATGGCAGCAATATGTTTGATTAGGCAAACTGGTTTGTGGTGTAAAATATGACTGTTGTTCTTCATGTCTTATGAAATACTGCATATGACTGTCTTCTGTGCTTGAAAATAGCCCTGAGTGAACTCACATTTGAATGCAGTTCTACAACTCTGGAGATTTGAGTCAATCCCAGGCTAATCCTTGCTGTTGGAGTTCATTTAAACAAGCTTTAGGGAGAATGAATTTCTTTCTTTTTAGTCATCCTTCTGAAGGAAGTAGTGATTTCCATAAAGAAATGATAATAGAAAAGGTCGTTGTCCGAATTGTCTTGTAAAAGAACCCCATTGAATGAGATTATATATTTTAATGGTTATTTTATGTGAGATGAGTTGACTGTTCCCTCTCATGTGTTCCAGGTTAAAACTGTTTCTTTACTGCTGTCTTTCTGGAGCAGCTTTGCAGTGTATATTTGTCTCAATTTTAAAATCTTCACTTAAAATCCCGAGTATGCATGAGCTTACAGAGTTTCTTCTTTCTGGTTTATGTTAAAAAAAACCCAAAGGTAATAAGTGACGAAATACACGGTAGCCTTAAATTCTGGTCATTGTAAACCATGCCCTAACTGGATTCAGTCCTCTGATCCAGTGTTTTATGTAAGTGGTCAGATACTTGTACTTTACCACATCCTCTGGAGAAGTTCATATTGGGATTTAAAACAAAGAATCCATGTTTCTGGTGCATGAGGCTTGGAGCACAAGGAGCTTCAAAGCTGCTGGAGGTGGGGACAGTCCATTAGTAATACAACCCCGTTGGACCTTCTATTTCTATAAATCACACTTGCATGGTTATTAGCTTATTTGGATATTCTGGTTCACAGTCAGAGTTTCCAAGTCTGAGAACAGCAAACTGTGAGATGCTTCACTGCATAATTATTTAAAACCCAGCACCACCTACTGTGTTGTACAGCAGTGTGGCACAGAGAGTCTTTGCAGTTACTGTGTCTTTAAATTGGATCCAAAGTCTCTATACAAGCAAAACAAAAATAGAAGAATCTTTGTTTTGGTTTGTTTTGTTTTTTCAGGGTCTAGCAGAAGTTGAGCTTCCTCTTTGGTGCTGGCTGCAGCCATTTGCTTGAAGAGGTATATTTGCTTAACTATAAGGTTCCTGCAGCCACCAGGAGAGGGAAACCCAGGCTTGAAGGACTCACAGATGACATGATCAAATGCTTCCTCTAAACCAGGCCTTGCTGCATTTGTTTAGGATTCAATTAGTAGCTTGTTATTGGGGTCAGTGTTTTTATGAGTTTACTCACTGCATTTTTTGTTGATAGACACTCAAAAGGACATTATAAACTCTATGTGGTTTTGTTGGTTTTAATATCCAAGTGCAGGAATGTTTTAAAATTGCTTATGTTCTGTAATTTTATTGTTGATTTGCATCAACTCTCTTTAGCTTGTAATAGTCTTGGATCTCAGTTACATTAGTCTTGTACAAGCACAGTATACAATGAACTCATGGATGTTTGTCTTGCCAAAATGCCTTAGTATCAGAAAAAATTAAATCTCTTTTCTTTTTTTCTCTTTGGACACTTGATGTACCTTAAATCAATATAAGTAAAATTCTAAGAAAGTAGAAAAAAAATTTCCTAACAACAGACTTAACTTCATATGGCAAGATATCTGCTGGTTAATTGTACCTGTCAGAGATGCTTTAAAATCACTAATAAATATTTGACTCCTTCCTATGCATTTCTAAAAGCCTTTAGTTAGATGTTGCTTCTACTAAAGTTCAGTGGTCCACCAGCTAAAATGCTTAAAACTGTTTTGACATCTAGGCAGAAATTATTTTAGTGTCCAACAGTGCTTCCTAACTTATCAGTTTTGAGTACCTTAGTGATAGAATTGTGTGCAGTTAATGACAAACCAGCCTAGCAGTAAAATTGTTGGAACTGAAAATTTCTGCCAAGGAAATAAATGTCTTGTGGAAACTCCCACTTTCAGTATCTGTGTGTCTTTGGGCAAACTCCCTTTGCAGCTGTCTTCAGGAATAGAATCTTGACAATCTCGTTTGTACTTCTGCTAGTTAGATAATTTTTTTAACCTATGTTCTATTTTAAATTGTTCTACAAGCACTGATGAAAGAGCAGTTAATCACAACCATAGTGGATTTACAGTCTTTTGTCTGAGGACCTTGTATATAAATAACAGTTAAAAGGGACAAAGAATGTGTTCATCTATTTTTAGTAGTAAGTGGAAATGGAGTGTTGGTAATGTATCGGAATTTATATAAAAAATAAGCAAAAGGCAGCAAATTATCTTTGGGAGTTGCCTTCTACTTTAAGTGTTGTTTATACCAAATGTTGCTGGTGTGATCTGACTGGCACAGACTTGGCCCAGTTAACTCCCAGAGGTTTTGAGGGGCCTTTGGATTCAGTAGAAATCTGTGAAACTTGAAAAGCTACGCATAACAAAATTGCCAACATCTAAAATTATGCTGGAACATATCTAAAATTATGCTGGAACAGCTGTACCAATCTTAATTCAATCCTTATTTCATAGAACCATTTAGGATGGATTAGACCTCTAAGATCATTGAGTCTTAACTTTCAGCCTAGTTCACCACCAAACCATGTCCCCAAGTGCCACATCCACATTCTTTAAACACCTCCAGGGATGGTGACTCCACCACTTCCCTGGGCAGCCCATTCCAATGCTTGACAACCCTTTCTGTGAAGAATTTTTTCCAAATATCCAACCTAAATCTCCCCTGGCACAACCTGGGGCTGTTTCCTCCCATCCTGTTCCTTGGTACCTGGGAGAGGAGGCCGACCCTCACCTGGCTGTGACCTCCTGGAAGGGAATGGAGGCAGTGAGGTCTCCCTGAGCCTCCTTTCCCCCAGGCTAAACACCCCCAGCTCCCTCTGCTGCTCCTCACAGGACTGGGGCTCCAGGCCTTCCCCAGCTCCACTGCCCTTGTCTGGACACCCTCCAGCCCCCCACTGTCTGTCTGGGAGCGAGGAGCCCATTAATATCAAGTCTTGCATTATTTTTCAATGCTGGCTGGTGTAAGTGAATCTGTTAAATAATAATGTTCTTATATTGAGAGATTGCAGATGGCTCCTGTCTTCCAGCTGCTCAATCTAATTTGCTTTTTTGGAAGCTATGCATAAACTACAAGTACTTTGTGGCTGTACTTTGATTTATGGACATTTGAGCAATATATGACATTAACTGTATCCCAAAATCAAAATCATGCTATCATCTTCTAGGATGTGTGCCAAACTGTTTGATGAAACAATCATGAAAAGTTACAACTTTGTTTTAACATTGATATGCTCATTCTCTAGACATGGCTTTTTATTGCAGACTGGTGCTGGCTGGCATTTTTTTGCAGTTCCAAGCCAACAGTATGTCTATGGATGTTCAGAACCTAAGAGCTGCTGGGGTATAAGTAGAAACTTGGAAGATTTTAAGTGTTTACTGGATATATATTCGATTGAATATGTATTATCAAGACTTCAGTTACCTATTTGAAGTATATGTAACAAATAAGTAAAAATCCTCTGAAATAAGTTGAAGGAAGGGATGACGGTGGAAATTTAAAGTATAGGAGTTCTTTTGACATTGAAAGAGGATTTTTGGAAGTTGTGGCCTCATTTCTTCTCCTTTTTACTGACTTATCTTTTTTTGGTAGAGATAATAATGCAGTTCACCCAGCAGAAGTAATTCTGATGGATGGTTATTTGTATTTTCACAAGATTGCCTTACTTAATTGATGAAGGATTCTGTAATTTACACTTGCTCTTTTACAATCTGCAGTTGTGAAGCATGCAGCTGACAAATACATTATCTCTCAATATGTGGGCTGTGCTTCCACTGCCATCTAGAAACTTGAGACTAAACTAGTTTGGTAGAATTAATAAAATAATAAAACTTCTAATAATCTACTCCTGACTCAAACTTAGGGCACATTCTGTTCATCCCTTACTTTAATGCCTTATTATACTGTGGACTTCTGTGGAAATAGATAATGTATGAAACCTTACATTATTCTGAGTGGCATTTAACTACTGAGCTGGCTTGCTGCAGCTGACAGAAAGTGGTTTTCATGCTATTTTAATATTTTTAGTGCCTTGTTGATTTTTCTGCCTTGCCTGTTGCT
Organism: Agelaius tricolor; assembly: GCF_023055355.1. Taxonomy (NCBI): domain Eukaryota; kingdom Metazoa; phylum Chordata; class Aves; order Passeriformes; family Icteridae; genus Agelaius; species Agelaius tricolor. The sequence goes on from NW_027269284.1 coordinate 6,990,313, forward strand.
GTGCTTTTCTTGTGCTGCTTTTATTTGCAGTCCATTCTTGCAGTTTCCTGTAAATTTGTCAGCAAGAGGAAGTGCTCCTGCTGCAGACAGAGCTCAGCCCTGTGGTGAGACCCTGTGGTGAGTTTATACCAGCAAGGACAGCACTCTGCCAGCTGTGTTTGTGTCCTGGCATCCCATTAACTCATGATTACTAGGATTGCTTTGGGCTGCCAGCAAGGGCTGTTCCTGACAGTGGCAGGGCTGACTTCCTCAGCAGCCCTGCTGGAGAGAAATCCAAGTGTTGGTTTCAGATGCTTTGGTTCTTGCTTTAAGGCTGAGTGACAGCTATAGCATTAAAGAAATGGAGTATCTCTTTTGGAGTGAAATTCTCCCTAGGCTAGTTTGGTGCAAGGCTGCTTCTCACCACTGATTTCATGGGGACAAATGAAGATTAATCTGAAAACCTTATACCAAAGGTCCATGCATAATAGAATTTTGCTTTGTAAAGGAGGATATATTTAATACTCTTTCACTTCCCTGGCAGACATGGCAATTAAATCCATAAAGTTTTCATGTCTTTTCCGATTCCTTATTTACAGTTTTGAAATACTATCCTTCTGGTGAATGTTTGGTCCAGAAAGCTAAACTGAATTTTCAGTCTCCCAGAACTGTGGCACATCTAAACTTTGGTTGTTCCTTGGTGGAACACCTGCTCTTTTGTGTGTGTGTGTGAATTGTCTTCTGTTCTCATTCTGGGAACATCTTGATAGTGTTGGAAATCACCAGAGAAGTCGAAATGGGATCTTGGAACTTGAAATGAAGAATTCTGCTGCATTTCTGAGTACTAAAATGAAGAAAGAGAGAGCACAGCATGAGAAAGGTTAGAGGTGAAAAGCAGTTCCTCAGGAACATGTGTTGGATGAAGGAGGCATGGTTTAATGAGGCTGTTGGAGCCAAAGAACATGGCACTAGAAGTTGTGGAGTTTGGAGGGGAAAACCAGGAGTGAGGTGTTCACATCAGAAAAGGGAAAGAGGAACTGAGGGGTTTTTTCCAGTGTTGCATATACTCAAGTGTTGTCATTCTAAATCTATTTTTTGACCAAGTTAGAGAGACAGCTTGCAAAGATGCTAATGCAGACTTAGCAGAGTATGCTTAGATAACAGAGCTGAGGGAGGAAAGACAGATTTAGGGCAGTGTGCCTTAAATGGGTAACTGATACTGTAACAAATAAAGCAAGTGAATTTAAGTCACAAACCACTGAGCTTAGTTCTCTGTAATCACTTTCTGTGTGACAAATCTGTCAGGCCACTGAGACAACTGGGTATTGATCCTTATTGAAGAGGGATCTTGTGTTCTGATATGTGGATCCTTTTGGCTAACATTAGGTGTGTGGATTTATGGTTCAATTTCCTTTCCCATAGAGCCTGGCAATGGAAGGGATGCAAATGGGTGCCCTGTGGTGAAAGAGCTTTTTTTTCTAGCCCATACAGCTGTGAGCAGTTTCTGAAATATTACTTTCTTTTGTGCTTTGACTGTTGGGTCATTTACAAAAAGAGATGTTGTATGGAGACTTCTTCCTTCTATTTTGGGATCCGATTCATGTCCACTTCCCCAAAAATATATGAAGTAAGCTTTGCCTGACATAATTATATGTGTTTCATCCATCATTCTGAAACTTGCTAGTTGATTTTGTCTTGTTCAAACTTTTGAGCCTGGAATGTTTTTAAATTTAGACAAATCAGTGAAACACTTGAATCCTTTTAAGAACTCCAGATGAAAATGAGTGTAAAACAATGACATTTATTCATTATCAGTTGGTGATACTTGTGAGCAATTGTGCACTCTTGAATTTGAATTTTATTGTCTTTTGTGGTTTGTGTAGCATTAACTGTACAGGCAAGACTTGCTCTAAAGCATGTCTATGCTGCAGAATTTTTCAGGATGGCTACTTTGATTGTCTAGGGTTGAAGAGGGAAAGACAAGCTCCAGCTGTGGGGGAGAAAACAGATTAAATACTTACAGTTCTGTGGGGCAGTGCAAACACCTGAGGCACAGGCTCTTCAGGGGCACAGGCAGCGTTTCTGAGCTGTGTCTCTGCCCGTGTGGGAGCTGGAGCACACCAGGAGAAAAAAGGACCATTTTCTTTTTCTCCCCTAGGAAAGTGGTTGATTGAAAGGTGAGTGGGAAGAAAGTGAGCGCTGGAAAATCCCCTCTGCTCTCCAGCTCGGTGCCTGCCAGGCGTTTGAGTTGTGTGGGAATTGATTTATAACCTCCCTGGGAAGCTGGGAAATCTGACAAAGAGAGCGCTGCCACTGACAGCGGGGAAACAGGAAGTGACAAAGGAAACAAGTCATTGCCTCGGCGTCACTTTTGGCCACAGAGCACTGCAGATGCACGAGCGCTCGGGCCAGGGCTGCTTTTCCTTTTGTGTGTGGGGCAGACGGCAGCTACAGCTGTGGCTTTCAACCTGGGGGTACCCAGAGGTGGGAGAAGCGCAGGGATGGTCCTGCCATGCCTGAGAGGGGTCAGAAGTTGTTAATGGCTTTGTCATCACAAAGGAAACAATCATTCGCTGGAACTGGCTGCAGAAAAACCATGTGTCGGTCAGACAAGGGCTCCAGGTTAGTGCTTTTGTGGCTTGTGTTTCTGTCATCTTGTCTCCTGCAGGTCAGAGCAGACTGCATCTAAGAGTAGAATATGGTATCTGAGCTAAAATACTTTTAGTTGAACTAAAATACTTTATCGTTTCATTTTCTGCATGAGTTAAAGAATTGGAGTGGGAAGAGATTAGTTGGGTGTTTGTTGAAAACTTGTCAGAAAAGAAAAGCAAGTTGAAGCAAGTTAAAGAGAGTAAATTTAGTTTTACAGTGTATCTCAGTCGGGCTTATTTCTCTGTTCCCTTTGTCCTGTAAGATTTTTTTTACTTCAGTGTTTGTACTGTGCTATTAATCTTTCTGAGAGAGTATTGTGAAAGGGGCTGTTGGAGGTATTAAGAAATGGAATGTGTAACCAAAAAAAGTAGGAGAGATATGGAAAAGTATTTCAGAAGTACTGGAGAATGGTTAATAAATAGACAAGAGACCTGATAATTCTGCAGAAAGCAGTTTTAAGAACAAATGGTAAATGTTTAGATGCTTGAATCAGAGAAATCATTCTAACTCAGAATTGCTGAGAACATATGGGGGAAACTTCTCCTGTTCTGCAGTGTGTAAGGCTGCCTCATTTTTGGTAAAACCTGATACTTCAGTCTCCCTCTGCATGATTTGAGGAATACATTCATTTCTGTAAGTTATGTATTATATGTGTCATGTTGTTTGGAAGTTATATATTCAGAAGTAAACTAGCATCTGGCTTAGTTAGGTATTACTTCCATGTAGAATTTAAGGACTGGAGGTTATGAGATTACAGTTGTAAAAGTTCTCAGATGTAGTTGGCATAGAGAGCGTTGTTACAAATTCAGATCAGGTTTGCTTTCTGTACTGCAGCTTTGGAGGCTGTTTTTTTGTTTTTTCCAGCATGACCAAGCAGGGCCAGATCATAAATATTATTATAACAAGTGAGAACTTTTAAAACAACTGTTGGCAGCTGTAGTCTCAGAGAAGAGGGTAATATTTTTTTTTGCCTATATACTGCAAAATGTGGAGATGATCACATCTGCCATAGATTCTGCTGAAGTTAAGCAAGAACTGAGGGCTCTTCCAGGATGCAATCCTTAATTGAATCAACTTGTATTTGCTCTAATTGGGATGAACTCCAATAGCTCTTAGGGCCAAGAGGGGTAAGTGCTCTTCTACAATGTAATCCAGATTTTTAACCTGGCAGAATTTTACTTTTACTCATGGAGGGACTTTCAGCCTGTAAAGTTATACCCTAGCCTTCAATCTAGCTGTTCTCTATCCACTGAGTGAGGGATAGATTAAAATTGCTTCCCAGATGTATACATTTACTTGCTACACATTAACAGAAGTCTGCTATCCATTCAGAGTTTGAGTTTGGTAGCAGTACTATGATTCAGAAAACACTTCTGCATCTGACTGGCCCTGTCCTGGTTGCAAGATGAAGTGTGCAAATTCACTTTTATTCATGAAGTTTAACTTTCAGGGTACTGTGAAATGAAAACTGGCTCATTGTGATAGTGTTTGAGAAAAGTGTACTGATGATAGACTTGGGCTGACTTTACTGACACATTAGCAATACACTGCAAATTGGTTTGGTTTTCAGTCTGGTGGACCAGTTTGTATATAAGAAGCAGTTACAATAGTGATTATATAAGCTCTGTATCATGCTCCAGAGTGTTGATTGCACAATCTGTCTTTCCAAAAGCACCCTTGAACAATGAACCACATCCTAGAAACTGCTGTTCTACTATTTCTCCTGCTACACTGCAGGGCCTTTCATCTCCCTCCCAGGCATAGAATTGTCACAGGGATCACCTGAGAAACAAAGTGAAGCAAGACCTTTCCCTGACTGCTGCCATCCTCTTGTTCAGAGGGTTCCATTCCGAGGGGGAGAAGATGAATTCAATAGCCACATGCAGTGGGTTAGGGACTTGGTGGAAAAACTGATTAAAAAATTAAAAAATATGTATCCAGTTCCTTGGTGAGTGAGAAGAGAAATAAAGTGTGTAGCTATTACTAGAAGCTTTCACCAAACAATGCATGGGGGATGTTGCCTTCTGTTTGTGACAGGACCAGTGTCAGAAGGAGCTTTGGCTGCACTGAGTGAGCCCTTTCTGTTAATTTGGTTGTCAGCCCTGTGGAAGAGGCTCTCCAATGCACCAGAGGTGAAAATCTGTAAGGGGGGCTTTGGCTTGTAGTGTAAGAATGTGACTGCATAAGAAACAAGTGGGAAATGTCCCTCTGTTCTCAGTAATGCCAAAGTTAACAGTGAATTCAGTGACTGCTGTGGCACCTACCTGGTAATGCAACATCCTTCTGTTCTTGATGTAATCTGTTAAAGAAGTTAGAACAGGAATATCAAGAGTTGAAGAACTATTCAGTGAGCTAAAAGCTACCATACTATAGATGCTAAGACCACAGAAATCTTTGAGCTTCCATTTTTTCCTTCTCTCCCACCTCTACAATAAAGATTCTGAAGTTAGATTTGTGTTGACAGCTTTCTCCTAGCAGTGTGATGCAAAATAGCAACATCTGTCCTTACAGAACTGTTTTCTACAGTCAAGAAGAAAAATCTGACTAGGTCTAGAGTCAAAGTACTTCAATGCATTTTAGCAGCATAAGTGAAAGATTTCATCTCAGAATATTGAAGTCTTCCCTAAGTGTCTACCATGTTCCTGCAAATGAAAGTGCTTGAGGAGTGCACAGATATGATGGGGAGTGTTATAAGCCACACTGAAATCCAGATAATAGGCTTAGCTGCCTCTAAATCTGTTGAAAAGCCTGGTGCATTAGGTGGGCTCTTTAGTCCATGTAATCTGTACTTGATGCCATGGATTTCAGCTGTGTCTCCTTTTACTCACTTCTTTTATTCACTTAGCTGGGCTGGGGAAGTTCCACGTTTTGGTCTCTATTTTCAGGACTGTTTATAGTAAGTTGCCAAAAATAGGAATTTTTTTTGAAAAGGGGAAGCAGAATCTGATACTCAGCTGTCCTTTCCTGTCAGGTAAATCCCATAGTCAGCACACTGTAGAAATGGATTATTTTTTTTCTCTGTTTCCATAGTTTTCTTTCCTGTCTGCCTTAAGATCTGGCTTTTCAGGCAGAGGAGATAATGCCCATCCAGACATGCTTTAGTGAGTAGTCTGACTGGTGCACTCTCCTATAGAAGGCAAACATGACCAGGACAAATATTTCTGCTTTCTGTATTTACCTAGGGCATCATATACTTAGTGCCAGTGTTTGACTTTGGCTTCCTAGAAATTTCAGCTTACTGATTGTTCTGGATAACTTCTCTGAGACATTTAACTCTGCCCCTTCTGATAGGTTTTCAGCCTACATACAAAACATTGAAATAGCTTCACACCATGCACTGGGGGCTTCAGTCCTTTCTTTTGTTCTTTGTAGTAAAGATACAGAGGATTGGAACACCTAAGATGAATATGAAACTCTTGGATGGCATTGAGACTAACGTTGGAAAAGTAGCATCAGAATATATTCATCTGAATGAAAAGGTTTCATTTTTACTTAGTCTATTTACTGAATATAACTAGAAACAGACTGAAGTAACTTAAATTAAGTTCTAATGGTTAAACACTATTGTGTGTGTTCTTAAAAGAATAAGCCCAGGAGTTGCCTTTGCAATCCTTATTTCAAGGAAATCGCTCTTAGCAGTGTTCGTGTGGTTTGGCATCAGCAGCCAGCTGGGTAACACTCTCCATTTCCCTCACTTCAACTTTTCTGCAAGATGTGGAGAAATAATTTGAAGGATTTAGGGGGGCAGGGGGAATGTTAGCTTCTGCTACTATTTTTTGATTTTTATTCTTAAAAGCTTAAAATACGAGAGTAGCTCCTGTTTGGACATATTGCTGTTGCTAGAAATTGAGTTGAGGAGGAGGAAATAACTCAGCTTGGAAAGATCTCAGTCATGTAATAAGAACAGGGAGGAAACAGCAGAAGGAAGGATATAGCTGAGTAGAACAAAAGCAACTTACTTTTTGGTGAGCAGGAGGTCCAGGGGGTAAATTGGGATACCATGGTGTCTTGGCGTGTCTGCTGTGGGAGCCTTTTTAGAGCCTTGGATCCCATCTTCTCTGGCTGTATCTGCTTCATAACACTGGAGACCAAAACCTAATTTTTGTGATTAAGTCTTCTAGGCTGCCTAGAGAATTTAATTTAGTTTAAACTCTCCTGGTAGAAATTGCTGGGAATTTCCACCCTTTCCCACACATGCGTCATCACCAAACAGCAAACAGATCTAAATCCTGAACTGATCCTAAATGCAAGATCCATTAACTTGCATTTCTGTTTTCCCTAACCCATACAATGGATACACACTTTGCTGTTGTACCTCAACAAATCTGAAACACTTCCTTATTCTTTTCAGAATGGAAAAAGCTATCAGGTTGGAGGGGCAAGAGCTTGGGTAGGGTTCTGTGCTGAGCCTCACAATTTGCATCCCTTACTGTCCCTTTTGGGAAAAAGAGAAATGTAGAGGATCCATTAAATTTCAGTCCTGCACTGCAAGCTAAACCATTGTTCCTTTATCAGAAACTAATTAACTGGAACTTCATTAGTTTGCCTTTTACCAGCAAAGGTCTCTAGCCCTACATCTGAAGATAACAGACCCTTTTATGCCTAGGTCAAAATTCCCATTCTATTCACATGTGATTTCTTTTCCCCATGACACAGTAGGATTTTTAGCCTAGTTCTGTTAGTAGTTGAAGAAAGAAAGGGCTCATATTGATATATCAGAATAAGTTGCTACCTCAGAAATGAATCTATTTGGTTTAAGATGACAGCAGAAAGACTGCCAACTGCAGAGATGCTTGGTGGAGCATTACATAAGTAATTGATATATAAATCAAATGGAAGCCTTCAGGAATCTGAGAATACCTTCATTTGCACAGTATGCTGTCACATGTAACATGCAGTATGAGATTATATACTAATCCTTTTAGTTAAAGAATTAAGAGTTAAAGAATAAAACTTATAAATATCTGGAGTAAGTAGTATTGGATGCTGCAGTTACTAAACCGTGACTTGATTCCCTTGTTGCACAGAAAATGACATTTTCTGTATATACGTGTGTCATGTGGCACTTGGGAGAAGAAACCAATTTTATTTCCAGTCACCTGCCTGATTAAGTCTTGCAGTGTTATCTGGAGTATTTTTAAAACATAAATACTTAAGCAGCATTTACTAAGCACTTTTTCTTTGTTTCAACAACTGTCAATCACTTTTGAGAGCTGTATAAAAATAAATCGGGGCTTTTTGCACCACGTTTTTTTTATACATTACAAAGTTCCTGGAATCTTTGAACACCCTGTCTGTGTTACATTCTTGAGTGCTGAACCACATTAGTTGTTTGGAAAGCTTGTTTAAGGAAACAAGCTTTGCTTCTCAGTACTCATTCCTTAAAGTAAATCTGAGTTTTAAACTGTTTTTAATTATTCTAAATTGCAGAATGATGGCCTCGCAGGAGCAGGCCTGGCCAGTCCCAATGAAGGCAATTGGAGCACAAAACCTTCTGACAATGCCTGGAGGAGTCACCAAGTCAGGGTATCTTCATAAAAAAGGAGGCACCCAGCTGCAGATCCTGAAGTGTAAGTTGAATGAGGTATTAACTAAATTAAATGTTTGAAATGCTTGCCTCTGGGCCCAGTAAAAGATTTTGTGTTAGCAGACTGTTGAAGCTGTTTTTCTAGTTTGTATTGGAATACAATTTTACTGGAATATATGTATGAAAGACTCATATTGAAAGATTTTCCTTTAATTGTTTTGCAGCTTTAAATCTTAGATAATATAAGTTGGGGTTGATTTTATTTTGCTTATTTAGTTCTCTTGTCAAGTCCTTCACAAGTAAGAGTTTCAAGACAAACAGATTCCCAGGATATGTATCTTTTCTGAAAGAAACTAGTACTCAGCTTTTTTTTTTTCCAGTTGGTTATTCTGTACTGGAAAAAATATTCCCATCTCCCACTGCTGTTGTGAAATGGAAATTTTCTCACTGCCAACATTGGGCTGTACTTAATAACAGTAATTTCTTCTGAAATCAGTGTTTATTGACATGGGGAAAAGTTCATATTTTGGGTTTATATATATGCTATTCATTTGGTATCCCTGTTTATACTGAAATGATACTTACGTAGTTAAGGACAAGGATTTCTGCCTTTGATAAAGGAAGGAGTATTGGCCTCTTCTGAAAAAAGAAAACAGGACCTCATTTTATTGGCAGGATTATGTACTTGAGGTGAAAGAAGAGAGGGAGATAATGGTTTGGGGATGGATGTAAATATGTGTTTGTATCCTGTGGCTGCCTTGCTGCTATTGCTTATTCCACAAATAAAGGAGCACAGGTGGAGGTCAGGCCTGCAGTCTGAGGCTTCTTTTGAAGTTTTCAGATCAGCTGCCTCTCATGTGAGGGAATCCAATATTACCCTTAGTGCTGAAACTCTGCAAATGGGCAGCTTCACTGTGTCACTGATCACCAGTGAGCTGTCACGTAACTTGTTTGTGCTCGTTTACAGTGATTCATATCATTACTAAGATCTTAAACAGTAGTTCCACACATGCTAAGGGGTTCTAGTTGTTCTGCTGCCCTTGGTTTTATATTTTGATCGCTTTTTGTTCTTTCAGGGCCACTGAGATTTGTGATTATCCACGAGGGATGTATTTACTATTTCAAGAGCAGCACATCTGCATCTCCCCAGGGTGCATTTTCTTTGAAAGGTTACCACAGGTAAGTGCCAAGGAAGTTGTTAAACACCCATGCTCCTCTTACCTAATGCTAAGGGCTCTGGGTTTCATTTCTAATGAAGTTAAACACAGCTACATCTGTTGTTTGGGTTAAGAATTGATCTCAGATTCCAAGAAATTTATTCCTTTCAAATTGTATATATGACATTTCCTGTGCTTGGTGAGTGGATAGCCTTTTTCTGTAATTTAACCAGTAAAGCTGTTTGAATGGCAATGGCCTTGCTCCTGTTACTGATTAATGCAGACTGCACATGCAGATAGATTCTTTCAGACAGACCTTCTTTGTTCTGTAGGGACCAGAAAGGAATCAGAAGAGAAAATTTGTGGAGTTACTAGTTCAGCAACTGTAGTTAGTGATGAAACTGTATCAACTACAGAGTGCTAAATACGAGAATGCATGTGCAAAGTATCTGATTCATTTCACTACACATTTTTAATCTTAATATTTACTTTGCAAGTTGAAGACTGAAATATGTGGCTTTCAAGTTAGCCAGTACTGTCAGAATCTGAATGCAGCAGAAGTACAAAGCCTACTAATACAAGTCCAGCCTAACTTTAGGGAATTGCTGTTGGAACTGATGCTAAGAAAGGTTTAGTGAGAAAGAGGGAATGTAGAGAATTATCATTGTGTTAATCCTAACCACTGCAATTTTATGGTGTTTGTATATCTTGTACTGTATAATGTTCTCAGAGTTGTGGAACAAGGAATTGCCTTTTCTTAGATGATGAGAGCTTTTCTAACAGTGCACGACAATGTCATGTTTTTAAGGGAATGCACTTGTTAACATTGTAGCCAACTAAAAATTCAAGATTAATTTGTAGAAGAAACCCACGCTGTAATCTTGTCATGACAGCTTCTGCTATCCACATGAATGTGAACAATACCATGGAATCTGTAAATGCTAGAGACTGTTCATTCCTTTTTATGTATCTTCATTCCAGCAGCCATGTAGAGACCTTGGTTGGAATAGGGACCAGATCTTGATTAGTATAAGGCACAGAGAAACATTCTTGAAAAAGAATTTGATCTGAAGGCATTGTTAGATTGAGTAGTTGCATAAGGGGTTTTTAGATTTTTCTTCCCCCTAGGAGCCCCAAATGAAGAAATTCCTTATACACACAGAAAAGAAAGTGGTTAAGTTATACTTGCTTTAAACTAATAAAAAATGTGCAAGAAAGTGTTTATAAGGGAAACATGTAAAAATGAAGTTTGCTTTTATTATTAGTTTCTTCGTTTTTTCATGGGAAATGTGTTTTGATTTCCCTTCTGAAATAGTGATTTCTTGAAATAAGGGCCACAAGCACCCTGTGTGCCTCTTGCAGTGTGTGATGCTTATGAATGAGTGTGATTCATTAACTCTTGAACAGGTCAAAGCAGCTGTTTATAAAGGTCTGGCTGGTGAATTAACAAGTGCTCTTCCTTTTGCATTGTCCCTTCTACCACAACAATGGAGAAGTACTGCAAATGCACAAATGGGGATTTCTGTGGTGGTTTTCTGGGCTTGGGGATATTTTCCACAAGGCAAAACTGGTCAATGAAACTGCTTTCTGTCAGTGTTTATGCCTTGTATAGCAGCATTAGCTCTAGATGAAGGTGTTTCTGTATTGGTTGCTCTGTTTCTCAGGGTGATGCGGGCAGCTGAGGAGACAACATCAAGCAATGTGTTTCCTTTCAAGTTAGTTCACATAAGCAAGAAGCACAGGACGTGGTTTTTTTCAGCTTCTTCTGAAGATGAAAGAAAGGTAACTTTCTTCTTTTGCAAAGAGAATCCTGGACTTCCCTAAAATCTAAATGAACTGGAAATGCAGCTGAAATTTGCATACCTGGTTCTTTGGGCTCCTCTGAAAATCATGTCTGAAGTTTTAACTATTAACTTAATGGTAATTCAACTTGTAATTTAGGGAATGGCTGTGACATACTAGATAGCATGGGTTTCTCCATATTTCATAAATATTCCATATTTATTTTTCATCAAGGAAAAAGTAATGATATGTAAGACTTTGATAAATTCTGGAAACTGTTCAGTGAAATCTCTCACCTGCAAACATACTCTGAATATATATCTGGCTTTAGGAATAACAGCCTGAAATTTGGCAACTTAAAATTTAATACCTCAGTAGGTTCCTACAGCATTTTAGATAGTCAAAACATTTGACTGCTGATTCTTTTCAATAAAAAAGCAATGGATAAATACTATTTCAATGTATGTTCCCTGCACAGTTACTCTGATCTTACAGAGGACAAGATACATCTGCATTTAATGATTTAAAAACTGATGTGTTGAATGTTGTATTTTTATTTTTGTTTAGAATTGGATGCTATCCTTGAGAAGGGAAATTGGCCACTACCATGAGAAGAAAGAAATAATAACAGAATTTAGGTATAAACCCTTATTCTTTATTGGCTTTTTTATCCCTTTTGCACTTGCTCTTTACAGTGCTGTTTTAGGCTTTTTGCACCTACAAGTAACTTCCTGCTAAATAAGAACAGGCACAGTAAGACCCAAGAGGAAAATCCCTTCCCAATTTATACTTTAAAGAACATGAAGAAAAACCCAAATTTTTAAACAAAGAGCACTTTCAATATCAGCTTTGTGTAAAAGAAAGGAAATCTTTTAAAAGACAACAACAACATATCTGACTGTTAATTGGGAAATAGGAACAGACTGCTTCTGCTTTTCCAGCATTCCGTTCCAGTGCTGCAGTCCTGCTAAACAGAAGTAACTCTGTCTTTTCTCTTGCAGTGACTCAGGTTCTGATGCAGACAGTTTCTATGGCTCAGTAGAACGTCCCATTGACATCAAGTATTCCCACCATTCAGCAGATAATGAAGGTGACAAATTCAGACACTGCTAAATAAGGCTTCTTTATTTCTTCTGAATTCTGCAGGAATTATTCCCATAGCTTAAGTAAATTGATCCAATTTGTAACTGGTGTTTTTTACAAGGTGTATCTCTAGTTTTAAATCAGCAACAGGTGTTCTGTTCTATTAACTGTTGGTACAAATAAACTAAAGAATTTCAGATCCTTTAAGGAGGTTAATTAAAAGTGAGGACGTGACAGAAAGCCTGTCAGGTAGGCATTCACAGCATATTTCAGCAACTGAGCTCCTAGTCAAGAAATATGTTTGTGAAAACCAACATGAGAAACCTTGCCTTGAGGTTCAGCAGGGATCCTTTTCTTGGCCTTTCCCCATCTGCCCTTTCAGATTTCCAAGGGCAATGTTGATGGGAGCAAGTCCTCTCATTTCCTGAAAGGAAATTCCTGACTATTCTGCAGGAATGGTCTTGTAGGAAATCCGTTTCCATTGCTGCAAGCAGAGCAGCCCAGGCTCATCAGCATTTCATGTGGGGTTGCAGTTTAGTCCTTCTCATTTTATGGGAGGGGAGGCTTGTATGCAAGATGAATGATGATAAGAGGCCTGGTAGGAGTTTAAATTAGGAAAATTAGAATAACTGATTTGTATCAGATATGCTTACCCTTTTTAGGGCATTCCTCTGCCTGTTGTCCTTCAGGCTCCTCTTATAATCAATGATGAGAAATTACTGCCTAGAAGTAACATGTTTTGTGGCTTGGTTATTCTGATTTACAGTTAAAGGCAGCATTGAAACCACTTAAGCCATTTGTTAATGGCACCACATGTTAAAGCACACATGGTGCTTTTTGTTGTTGTTGTTGTTGTTGCCAGACCAAGGCAAAATAATTCAATTTGTTTTGTAGATCACTAAGCTTGTTTAATCTTCCATATTGCAAATTCCTAAGTTTTTCTGTGGTAGGGTTAAATTCTGGGTGTTATTTTTTTTTCCAAGTGCTTTTGTCAATGCATCCATGTAGTTGTGTCTCTGCAGCTGATTTGAGTTCCTCTCAGGAAGGCTGGAACACTAGAAAGTGTCACCAAAAATTTTTTTTTAACTTTTAAGTTGAAAAAAAATTTAATGTGCAGTGTACTTGATTTGCCTCTGTTATAAGAGATGGCTTTTTTAATTGACATGAAAAATTAAGGAAACACCTAGATAGCAGACGCGTGGATCAAAACTATTAATTTTTTTCACCTTTTTAGAAAAAATACCTGAAAAATATCTGTTTTAAGGAGCCCTAAGTACTTGATACTCTTTCTTAGGTTTCCTAGGTTCCAAGAGTATTTATTAGTCTGACACACTGATTTTTTTATCTGCAGATTACGACCAGGAGGAAGAGGATGAATCTTATTTGCAGCCAGATACTTCTGACATAGTGAAAGATGGTAAGTGATTTCTTCAATTCCTCCCATGAAAGGCCCCCAGTGAAGGCAATATTCATGTGGAATGCAAGGTTATTATTTTGTATTAGTCATTACTATTCCAGCTGGCAGAATAACTGAAGTAATGCAGAGGTATCCAATCTTGAGAGGTATTTAGGGTCAGGAGTTTGTAATAACAGCAGTAACCATTTACAGAAAGCATGCAATTTCTTTAGGGGGTGTTTTGTTGGAGCCTCCTGCCTGGGATGACCTGTATCTAGTCATCAGTCTGGAGCAGCAGTAATGATTTTAAGGAAAAAACAGATACAAAGTGAGAAGTCTTTGCTAAGCCATCATAAGCCATGCCTGAAGAAAGATAGCAGGAGTTTATTACCTAGAACTTTCAGAATTCTGCTGAAAGTTTAATGCTTACCCAGCCTGTTGAGTACTGTCAGGCCCTATGCCAGTGAAATACCTTAGATCACACAGAAAATTGATTTGAGCAGTCTCATTTGATGACATGCTGTATTCCCCCTCAGTGTATCACATTTTTTATTTTTCTTTCTGCAGATATGGTGCTGCCCCCTGCGTACCCACCTCCGCCCGTTCCTCATGTCAGGAAATCTCCCTACTCTGAAGCAAGGGCACATTCCTACTCTGGCAAACCGAGTGCACCAGTACCACCACCCCCCCCTAAGAGGAGCTTACCTGAAATCAAACTGGAGCCACCCCCTGTGCCCCCTTTACCTGTGTTCAAAAAGCCTGCAAGTGGCAAAGAGTCTCACCCGCTGCCCCCAGAGCCTGCGCCTCCAGCCCCGGTCCTTGCTCCTCCAGAAGCGTGTGAGAAGCTAAAAACCTTAAACCTTTCCCCACGGACTCCTCCTCCTCTGCCAGCCAATAAACCCAAGCTGTCACAGCTTGCTGAAAAGCTAGCAGAGCCCAAAGTGCCAAGGGAACATGGTAAACCTGGACTGTTTGTGCCACCAGTGCTCCCGAAGCCACCTGTGCCAAGCCACCAGCCCCCTGCAGTCAAGCCCAGAACAGAGAAATCTTTAGGTCCCCAGTTACAGTAAGTATGAAAACACAATGCACTGCTGGTTTTCAATCACTTATTAGTTAAGAAGTTTAGGCATACTCAGGTTCATACCAACATCTGTATCTCTTCCCTGAACCATCCCTCTCTGTGTTGTGCTTTTTTTGCCTGTTATTTGAAAATCTGCAGTGAATCTAGCTGATCTGGTTGGACCTGCTCTCTGCAGGAGCTTAGACTAAATCATCTCTAGAGGGGGAATGTCTTTAAACCTGAAAGAGGGGAGGTGTAGGTTCAGATTAGGTGTTGGGAATAAATTATTTACTGGGAGGGTGGTGAGGCACTGGCACAGATTGGCACACAAACTGTGGATGCCCCATCCTTGGAAGGGCCATGGTGGATGGAGCTCCAATCAACCTGGTCTAGTGGAAGGTGTCCCTGCCCATGGCAGGAAGGTTAGAATGGTCTTTAAGGTCCTTTCCACCCTAAACCATTCTAGGATTCCATGATTTGGGGGCTAAACTGAAACTTCAGTTCTAGTTTTGCTATTCCTTGAGTGTTTTGTGTATATTTGTTCTGCTTTCCTGATGAGACATCCTTCAGTTTTCATTCTGTTTCTGCCAGGAGATCACCACCAGATGGACAGAGTTTTAGAAGTTTTTCATTTGAAAAACCAGCACTACCCTCCAAGCCAAGCCAACCTGATGATGACTCTGATGATGATTATGAAAAAGTAAGATGAAGCAGATGATCCATTCTAAAAGAATATTTTTTCCCTTGCTTATGTATACCTTTGGGAACATTTTAAGGGCATTATTTCAGCAGAAGAGTAGTTTTCTAAAAACACATTGCTTTGTAATATTTTTTTTTAATTTCTTTTTGAGCTTTTGTGAATGCCTTGATAAGTTACAGAGTTTAAGATTGGATATAAAGGAGGAAGAAGCATAAAGTAAAGATTAAATCACCATTAATAATATTAGATTATGGCTGTAGCTTATTTGCATAACAAGTTGCTAGGGTTTTGAGTTGTCATTGACTTAATGGTGATTTATTTTCTTTATATTTTTTACAGGTTGGGCTGCCTGTTTCAATATTTCTTAATACCTCTGAATCCTTTGAAGTTGAAAGGTAAAATGTGATTTTAAAATAGTTCCTTGGAAGTACAGTACAAAAACCTGTACTGGACTGTAGTCCAAAGATAATTCTGATAACTTGTATTTAAAGCATGCACTAAAATGTTTAATATGCAAATCACTTTCTGGAGAAGTTAGTTCAGTGCTGATATATCAATGGACAGATGAGAATGCAATGTGAGGCTCCATCTGGAGAGGAGGCTGTTTTGCCAGGATGCTGGATGGACCAGAGAGCCAAATGATCTGTGCTGCACTGCTGGTTCAGAGGTGCAGAACAGTGACTTTCTTTCAGCTATGATCTACTGTGAATTATTACACCCAAACCAGATATTTATTTGTATTGAGAATTTTAAGACTGTAGGTATTTGATTTATCTGAGTGCTAATAACATGTCATGTACATGAATAATTGTAATATATGTCATTGTTAATTCTTTTTAGGATATTTAAAGCTAGTAGCCCACAAGGACAACCACAAAATGGACTGTACTGTATTAGGAACTCATCTACTAAGCCTGGAAAGGTAAATTGCAATTGCTGAGTCTAACCCCCAAAACACTTCTTGATTGAGATATACTGCATTTTATATATGTTAAAGTACTTAGCAATTTAGACGTGGTCTTTTCTTAAAGCAAGCAAATATGAGAGAATCCCTATCATAGTGTCAGTGATTGTAAAAAAAACTTTTTAGGCTGAATTTTAAGTAATTCCTTAATAATACCTTGACTTAGAAGAGCTTGGTAGCATAGACTGAATACATTGCATTTTTCTTTTTCAAGGTATTAGTTGTATGGGATGAACCTGCAGGAAAAGTGAGAAACTACAGAATCTTTGAAAAGGTCAGTAGCTGTACTACATTTGCATCTTTAAATTACATATGTCAGCGTGTATTAAAAGGGGGGTGCATATAGGTAAATATCAGAATTAACAAGTTCAAGTCGAAATTTGTTCCCACCTCTGACAGTAAAAATCAGCTGATTTACAAATATCTGATCTAGGATGAAAGTTCAAGTACTCAGATCTGGGCTTTCTAGTTGCTGTGTCATATGTCATCATAAATTTCAGCCCCAGTCAAATCCTACTAAATTCCTGAGTTTAATTTGGACTTATTTGTGTGACTGACTAGTTTGCAGAGGAATAGTGTATTTGAAGGAACTTAGTTCTGATGATGATGTTCTGGCCCCTTTTCCTTTGGACACCTAGCTGGAAACATTACTGTCAATGCTTACATGTGTTTTTGTTCTACAACAGGATGGCAAGTTTTACCTGGACTCAGACATCCTGTTTTTGAACATGGGAAGTTTGGTGGAATACTACAGCACTCATGTCTTACCCAGTCATGACAGCCTGATTCTCAGGTGTCCTTATGGTTACTCCAAGCCAAGGTGACAGGACAGCCATGGCTCAGTGACACCCTGCTGCCCTGAGGACAGGACTCCTGCCTGTTGGATGTCCCGCTGTTTGCACACACAAACTGGGTCTGTGTCCCCCTTTTATTATTCTCTCATAAATTGTCATGTAAATTCCATTTAATGAACTTCTGGTAAAACCTTAGAGTCCAGATCAGTGGATTTTATGGTCTTTTTCTCTACAAAGATCTGAACTGATTGTGCTGTGAAAGCTGTCCAGGATACCCACACCTTTTATAAAACTGCTGCTATCACTAATCTTCTTGGAATGTTGAAGATGAACATGAACAAAGAAGTGATCTGAACACAGCTGATCTAGAAAATGGACACTTCTGAAAGTATGTCAGCATTTATTTGTGACAGGAAATACTAATACTCTGACTTGGAGGTACTACTCCTAAAGTCAGCATTGGTGCTCAACTGAGATATTTTGTATTACTTGTATAGTTGATGTGTACATAATGAAGATTTCTGTGCAAATTATTTTATTTACTATAGGTAAAGATGATCAGGAAATGAGGCTTTTTTTTTAAGCCACCTCTTATACCCTTGTACCTTCTGAGTACAGAAATCACTATCAGGTACTATCTGGCTGATATGGGTGTGGCACCCCCATACTGCTTCATGACATGCACTTCAGAGAAGTGTGGGACAATATTGATTTGGCTTTCATGGGAGCCCCATTATCTGGTTCTGAACTGGAAGGGTTCCTGCCACTGGTATTTTTAAAGGGAAAAGAGAAAAGGGCTACTTCAGATTTTGGGGGAAGGAAAGGGAGCCATTTGAATGCTCCAAATTCCAACTAGCAGTTTGATCTCACGTTGCCATAGTCAAAGTTTCTTTAAAAGAAAGCACAAAAAACCACCTGAAACCATGATTTTGATGCTACTATCAGTCCAAAAATCTTTGTGGTCACACTTTGCTGTCAGCCAGGTGCATTTTTTCTGTTCTAGGGCAAAACACACTACCCTAGTCTGCTACCAAGACTTCTTTTATTATTAAAATTTCTACTCAGTTTGTAGTTGCATGCAAAACAAAAATCCCTCTTTAATCTATTGTCAGTGATAGACATTACCAGGGTGCTTTTAACATTTGTTCCCTAATATTTTTGGGACTGGTATCCTAAATCCAAGGGCTTGATATTTATGCTAAAATTACTCTATTCCTGAATTTTAATATGGAAGAGAAATTAATTTTAATAACCTCTTAAGTAATTCTGTTGATCCAGAAAGTGTCACAATGGTCTCATACTCTAATAATGTTTACAAGACTTGTAATAATAGTAAAAAAAAATCTGCCACTCCTGAAACAGGAGAAGGTATCTAGTTTTTATCAGTCTGAATTTGTATTCATAAACTTTTTTTCCTTTAAAAGTTTATACATGGCCATTTTAATTCTGTTACCATTAGATGTCACAACTTTAAAATCATAACAAAACTATTACAGAATAATAGTTTTCTTTTTATGAAAACAATAAACCAGGATTTAGTCCCTAGGGAATTTTTCTTACTAATCAGATGGAATATAAGGATCATATACAGGAATTGAGGCAGGAAATTCTGCCTCCATCTTTTTCAAGAGACACAGACATACACAGTATCAGTCTTTTGATCTCTGTTCCCACCGTAATAGGGCTTATGTGTGTACAGAATGTGAAGTACTTAAAATTTAGATTCTCTTGAATGTTGGATATTTTTATTCCTTTTATTTTACATTAGTGTCCCTGTGATGCACCATCCTGACATTGATCTCTCTAAAGAAGGCTCAGCCAAGACACCATTTAAAAAACTTATTTGGCAAATAGTTTTATGTATATCAGAGTAAGTTCAAGTTTCTTGCAATATTCACACCTAGCTGTCTACAGAGTAAGATTTTCTCTGTCTGAGAATAATTGACTTCATTGTGTCATGACAATGTTATTTATAGTATGCTCTCTTTGGGGCCCTATTCAGATATTGGATTGTTTGCTCAACTTATACTCAGAAGATTTTTAAATTGTAAACATCCATTTAAACCATAACACATTCTTTACCTGTGTAATACAAGAGTTGCAAATATGTAAATTTTTGTGTAATTCCTTTTTGTATCTAAATGTATAGATTTCTGAAATGGATAAACTTTCAATGCCACTCCACCTCATTTTGTGCAGTTGTCTTTAATTTCATGGGGGTGGGTTCTGATGCTTTTGTTTGTACCTGAGTTCTAATAGTGGAGTTAGAGGAATTAATTTTCAGTACCCCTAAGAAGCAAATCTTCATGTTTTAAACAAATCTGCAATCATTTAGACTCCTTCTTGCTCTTGCTCCTACATACTAGTCTAGTCTGTTTTATAACAAATCAGGTGAGTTTTTGGTGTTTGTAGGGAGGAAGGACAATGCGTGGCTCAGTATGTCTCCTATATTTCTCACAAGTCTGCCTCTCCTCATTCCTTCACCACAAAGCAGCCAAAACCTCCTACAAACTCCTTAGCTTTAAAAAAAATAGTTTGTGGGGGATTGTAAAAGCAGAATTTGATGTGCATAAAGAATGTAGTTAATGAGTTTTGTAATATCAAGTCAAAATCGTAGTTTGGAAAAAGTCCTGCCTCCTGGACTGAACCTCCAGATAAAAGTATTACAGGTCATGTTTGGATGAGGACTGTTGTTATGGGGAAAAAAATTAGAGTGCTTTTGAAAATAAAACAAGGGACAATCAATGGCAGCATGTCATAACAAGTGAACCAATATCCAAACAATTTTTCTATGACAATAGAGGTGCTTTGTGTCAGCAGTCAAGCTTTCCCCACCTCAGAACTTCAGTTTTCACAAGAAGGTGAATAAGTAGCAAGAGTATTTGTGGCCTCAAGTGGCTTCATCCTTTGGAATGTGTGAAAGGGCACTGAAGATTTCAGGAGCTGAAAGTGTGATTATGTAGAATTTGGGGACATCTGCTGGTCAGCCTGTTCCACACAGGGATCCACACAACAGGAATCCAGCAGCTGAGCGTGTGTGTGGAAGTCATTTGGGACAAATCAATCTTAAGTGACTTCAGATAGAAGCTAGAGATCAAAGCTAACTTCAAGGAGAAACTTAATAGGCTGGGTCTTTGAAACTTAAGACTCTTCTGGCTTATTTGCCTCAAATAAGTAACAGTATTGTTTAGCAGAATTACTCATCTGAATTTCTTCTAACCTAAAGAACAAAGAGATAATTTAAACACAGAAGGATTAATTTATTCTTAAAATATACATTGAGGTAGAATTTACATAGTGGACATCTGAGCACCACCTAAATTTATGCACATCTTGAAACATTAGACAGCTGTTCTGAACATTAAATACTTCACCTAGCAGCAAGCAAATGTTGCAATAGTTTCCATCTTATGAAATACCTCCTTGAAGTCAAAGAGGGGTTTTTTTCTTAACAGTGGGAGTGCTTGAGATGGCCACAATTACAGACCCCTAAATGGGAGAGCTTATAGTCCTTTTACTAAAGTACCAAAATATCAAATACCAAACACTACTAGAACTCCTAGATGGAGAGCTCACTTTAAAACTGGATAGGCTGAAGTGATTATGTTCAGTGGGCTTCAGGTATGGAGTAAGCCTTGGAGCACAGCCACCTCCAAATCTATTCCTTCAGGGTTCCCATTCCTGTATTGTAATTCCAGGATGGTCATTACCATCCCTCACTTGTACCTTCCTCCTTACAGTATCCAGTTCCCAGGAAGGGGTAATTCAACCTCTCAGGCTGATGGCATGGGCGTGTAATCTTGGAGATACCAAAGAATCGCTTCTAATGTGGTTTTACTCACACATCTCTCCTGGAGTTGGTTTGTACAGAAATGACAGTGATAAAAACCATTTGTAGGATTAGATCACTGGATATCTAAAACAAGGGAAAGGCATTTAACCCTTTGAGTTACCATCTTCCCTGCCTTTGAACAACCACTTCACACAAGCTCCTGCTGGGCACTATCCCAGCACAGCTGGTTCTTGGACTGGCTGATGTGCACTGAAATTCTGGCCTGGACAGCCTTTTGCATCTGTACTGAAGGCCAGAGATGTGAAAGGGCCACCAGAGCAGCACAGAAAACAGGAGAGTCTGTCCCATGGAAAGGTATTAAAGGGTTTTATTACAGGGCTAATATGGAAAGGTGCTCCAGCTGTGGCTTCACAAGCTGTCTGTTTTAGGCTCCATTAATTATGTTGTGCTTTAATTTGCATTAATTTGCACTGTGCTACCATTCATGCTGATTTATTTTTCCAAGAAAATGACAGCTACACCCTGACCATGGGAGTACTGCTGAAAATGTGCCATTTAAAAATTAAGTGTGAGTTTTGGGAATTAAAAATTTGGTATTCTAATATTACAAAGCTTCTCTCAAGATTAATTAATGTTCTCCTGTATATAATAATTAAAATAGTAACTACCTTAAAATATTTTTCTTATGCTTCTCAGCCCTCCTTATTAGTTTGAACTTGCCCTGGTATGTTTTTCCTTTCACTGTTTTACCCTCTTGAGTCTGCTTGTAGTTCTAAAGTTAGTTCAAAAGTTATAACTTCTTTTAATGACATTTGTCCTTCTCCTCCTATTAAGGATGAAGATGTCATTACAGAGCAGCTAAAAACAACTTCAGCTGCTCTAGTCACACTGGAATTCATGTAGAAGCAGCTAGCAGAGAACATACAACTAGAAGGCAGATGATATTCAGGAAGTCATACATGTTGCAATTAAATTAATTGGTTTTACTTGGAAAAGCATTTTGGAAAAACAAGCCCTAACCTTCACAAAGACTATTGCAACATTAAAAGAGAATGTTGGTTGCTGGAGTTCCTTTGTGTAAAGCAATCATTGCATCTTTGGTTCTGTTTAACTGCAATTGCTGTTAGCCAGCCTGAACCATGCAGCTCCATTTACATCATTTACATTTTATCTCAATCATGTATAAAAATTTTCCCATGTCCCCTGAGCATAAAGTCAATATTTTTCCAACTTAAAGCCCAAAGTGGCCTCTCAGATTAAGATTGTATAAAATTTGGCAACACTTAGCCTATTCCAGCTGCTCTGCCCTTTTGCCCACCTGCTGGTTTGGTTCTCCTAATTTTTATTTTTTTCCAGCTCAAACAAACCTCAGATGTGTTTTTGTTTGGTTGTGGAGAGAGATGAAAGTAGACCAGTCCATGTATCTTTCTATTGAACCTACATTTAAATTGTTTCTACATGCTATTTTCAGTCCATTAGGAAAGTTTTCCTTCCTTGCCTAAATGAGTAAAATTCAAAAAAAGAGCTCCCTCTGAAGAATAAGAATTCATGTACTTCAGACATAACCTTACATACAATGACCAACTTTAGTAATATTACAAATAAGCCATGGGATATTACTGGTGTTGTGCACAGCTGAAATGAAGATAACCCATTACATAACTTTGAAAAAGGCATTTAAATGCAATCATTTCACAGACAAATCCCTCATGAGCTTTTCAGTAGTAATGCTGCGTGTGGGTAAGCTCCCTTGTCCCACTTCCAGCAGAGTCCTGGGTGCCAGTGAGAGAGGCAGCACTCACGGGGCTGTTCTTGGGTATTTTGTTCAGCTAACTTGTGTTTGTCCCCACACACCCTCCCAACACTCCAGCTCTGGTAGGACTGGCCAGGGACTGGTTTTTACTTTGCTGGCACAAGGAAGTTTTGCTGTTAAGACTCTGAAGACCCATGGGAAAAGCCACAGAGAATTCACATACAGGCATTGCTTTATTTGGAGGATCCAGAACTTGTTCTGGGAAATGCAGTAGGTCTGTGTGAGATGAAGACAGATGATGACAGTAGTCAACAAGGCCTGCCCAGTCAATAGACTGTCAGGACAGAACAGTTCTGGCAGGTCAGGAGAGAAAGATCCACCTTACTATCAGGCCCAGTTTATAGGTGAGAAAACTGACCTGGAACTCAAGAATAAGTGGAATAAGTGCACTCCATACAAAGGAAAAGCTAAATGTCCTAATGCCAGATGTGGGACATCAGCCTAGTGCTGTGCTTCTCTCAGGTAGCTAGAAGCTACCCGCGCATCAAGAAGTGTTAATGCCAGGTAAAGAGGTCAGGTGCATAAAAATAATTGTACAGTACTATTTTCCTGATATCTAGTAAAGCCTCTTGAAAATAATTTGTAAATGAATACATTCACATTGACTCTTTTGATGTAAATTGAGTCCAGTGCTGCTGCTGCTGGAGCCTGCTGAGGAGAACAGTTATTATTTGAAAGCCAGTAACCATTCTCCAGAACATGTGCAAGTGGAAGCCTACTGGCACCAAGCTTGCCTTGGTCTTTTTCCCACAACTCTCACCAGCAACCCCAAATCCTGAAGGAATCAAATACTGCAGGCTGAAAAACACAGTGTAGTTCATGTTGCACTTTTTATTGTAGCTGTAATGCTGCAAACCCAGCTGGTAAGAGTTAACAAAGACAAGATCTTGATGTCTTAAATAATGCAGAAGCGCTTTTTGAGATTGTCTTGTCTTTTTTCTGCAGCAGAGCACACAGCTTTAATCTGTGCCAGTATTTATGAGCCCTGCCTTGAGTTTCTGCCCATGTAACCCTGCCTTTGCCATAGCACCAGCACTGCCCTTCCTGCAGCAGCTGGGCAGAGGCAGGTCAGGAACCTGGGCAGGCCAGAAACTGAACAGGGAAGATAAACACAGTCATGCATCAGCTGTCACAGTCTCAGACTGTGGAGGGAGTTGGTTGATTCAGCAGAAAGCTGCACACACCCCCCATCCCCCCCCTCCCCCAATTTTTCCTTCAGATTAGCCAGGTGAAACAATGGCCTGATGATTATGGGAGATAATGCAAGGGGCAGGGGGAAAGCTGGAAGGGGACAGTAGGAACCTATGCCCTTGGGCAGGTCACAAAGTAGGACAGCAGAAGAGAAAGGTAAAGGAACAGCAGCACAAGAGCCAACAGGAACTGACAAAAGGCATCCTTTGATCAGCTCAAGCTGCTCTTGTCACTGCACCCTGCAGTTACACAAGCACTTTGAGCCAGCTCTGCCAGAGAAAGAAATTACCCTGCTCTCCCCCAGCCCTGGGCACTGCTGCTGCCCTCAACATCCCCATCCTTCCTGCCATTGCTGGTCTTACAGCCACACACTGAGCTGGAGAGGAAACCCATTAAGTTGGAAACAAAGCAGTATTTTATGCTGAGTTAGTTCTAATATGGATTCATTCTCCCATTTACTTTCTGAGACAAGAGAGAGCTCTATGTGGTGAGAAAGGGAAAGAAAGAAAGGGAGATGCCAAGATGGAGTATTTTGACAAGCAATCAAAGAGAAGCCACTGCATGGGGCAGGTGGCTGGAGCCTGCAGGTGCAGAGCAGGGACAAGGGCACACTGCCATGTATGTGCACACATCCACTGGGTTCACAGGGGTCAGCACCAAGCAGGTGAAATGATGTTAAACTATCAAACAGTTCTTAGAAAAAATGTTCAGACACGATTTGCTAATCATTAGTAATTACACTAACACATGTCCAGCTCTGGGATGGTTTTGATTAGGCAGATCCATGCCCAGGAGGGCCTTCTTGTCAGGTGTGCTGTAATCATCCTGTGTCATTCCTTGACACCTGAACCATCACTTTTGGTGGCTGAATTCACTGACATGTTTAGCATATCTCTATGGCCTGCTTTTAGGTAAGTGGAGTGTGTTTCCTTGGTGGAGGTGGTTGGAGCAGGCTAGATTCCTGCCACATTCCACAGGAGGCATTTGTGGATCCTGAAATCCATCAGATTCTACTAGCTGGATTCTTCCCTACCTATGGGTAACTTGGGGATGAGGGTTATAGATAGCAGAAGAGAAGGGTTTACTGTTTTGAGAGCTTGTTCCCAGACCACCAAGTCTTCATTTGCCCCGTGGCAGGCAGCATTCTGTACAAGACGCAGACGTGCAGACCAGCAAAATCAAAATTATACAGAAACGAGACTACAAATGGACAGAAAATAGACAACAGAAGAAGTTAACTTTACAGTTGGTGCCGTGACTGTAACAAACCGAGGGTTATACCAGCACACAGCTCTCCAAGGGTGCAGAAGCCCTAACGAGGCGATTTAGAAAGCTCTGCTCAGGCTGCTCTGTGCCAGCTGTGCGCTGGATCTGCACACTCCCCGCACCGCGCGGCTCCTCGCCGGCCTGGCATTTCACATCCGGAGGATATTCCACAGCTTAAACCCCTTCGGCAGTGACAGGTGTTCCCAGCCCTCGCCAAGGCATGTCTCAAGCCTGAGTCCTGCCCTCCTGGCCCTGCTCTGAGCTGACAGCGATCGGACACCGCCACCGCAGCGCGATAAGGAGCCCTTATCGCGGCGCGTCCTCGGCGATTGCCGATGTCCGCCTGCGCCTATCTCCCGGCCCGCTCTAAGATAAGCTTCCCAAGCGTCGCGCCGCTGCTTTCCGCTGGGATCTGGCGCCACAAGAAGCCTTTCCCTGTGTCCGAAGGCTCTTCCCAGCCCGTTCCCGGCCGCCCAGGCCCCCCCGGCGCTCCCGGAGCCGCGGGACCCGCCAGGGGCGGCCCGGCCGCACCGCCCCTCGCCCCCCTCTCCCCTCCGCCAATGAGAGAGCCGCTTACTCGTCGGGCGCGCGCCCTCCCGCCAATGGGCGGCGCCGTTGTTGGGTTTGCGGGCTGTGGAAGCCGCACCCTGTCGGGCGGGGGCCGCTCGGTGCCTGAGGGGGCGGCGGGAGCGGCGGGAGGCGGGGACCGAGACAGCGACAGCCTCGTCAGGGGACCGGCCGCCGCGGCCCCTTCGCTCCTGCCCGTTCTCGTCTGTCCTCGGGTGAGCGACGCGGCAGTGACGGTGCGGAGGAGGCTGAGGGGCGCAGCCAGCAGCGAGCGGGCTGTGAGGGGGAGACGGGAGGAGGGGGCGGCGAGGAGAGGCTGGGGCGCAGACACTGGAACCGGCTCGGTAAGCCCGGAGGGGAGCGCGGGGGGCCGCGTCTGCCTGGAAAACGTGGCGGGCAGTGCGGAAAAACCACTGCGCGCAGGGTGCCTGCGGTGAGGGGCTGCGGCGGGCTCGGGGTCACCGCGGAGGCGGGGGCAGGACGGGGCTGCGGTGCCGGCCGGGATGGCTGAGCTGCGGGGGCAGGTGCTGCCAGCCCTGCTGCCTCGGGAGGCGCCGTGCCCGTCCCGTGCCCGCCGGGATGCTCCAGCCGCCGCCACCGCCGCAGGAAGCGGCCGCTCGGCGTTGGAATCTCCATTGCACCCGAGCGCTGCGTCTGCCCGCGCTGCCCCCGCCGCCCTTCGGCTTCAGCTGCCCCTGCTGCCAGCCCCAGAGGTGACCTGCGGACCGTGCGGGGCGAAATGCGGGCTTGGGAGAGCCCAAGTCATCGTCCGCAGAGCACGTAGGAGTGAGGGAGGGTTTGGGATGTGTGTGCGCGGTGTTGGGGATTGGCGGGGCACCAGCAGCAGACGGGCAGTTGTTGTTTTGTTTCCTCTGCTTGAAGGGGTATCTAGATTTTAGCGTTTCTAGGGTCTGCTTTTGATGTGAAATGTCACATGCCTTTCTGCACGTAATTGCTGCACCCTCGCTGTGCTGCTTTTAGGGTTGATTCTTAATCTATGTTGGCTTTAGTTAAAACTAGCAATTAGGGAGGGGGAAAATCCAGTCAAGCTGGAAAAATACCCATGGCTGTGTTGAGGTGGGGGCTAGGAATAGCACTGAATTTACATCTTTCGTGAGATGCTGCTGTAGCTCTGTTCTGTAAGCTTATTGCTGGTTTGGTTTTATTCTTTGCTTTTTGCAAAGTTGCTGTGGATCACAACGTTATCGTAAACCAAAGGTATTCAGTTTTCTTGCTCTATGACTTGGGTTTTTATACAGAGCTTTGCAAAACCTTACCTTGAGCTTATGAATTCTCAAACTGCAACTGCTGCTGGATAATTCCTCTGTGCTCTGCTGGACGCTACAGGTCTCTCCCTGCAGACAGGCTGTTTACAGCTCTGCTTCTTGTAACGTGACTATATGTGCCAATGGAATTCTTGACAGTCCTTAATTGTCACAAATTCGGGTTTTTGGTTTGTTGGTTTTTTTTTTTTTAACAGAGCAAAAGAATTTATTTTAAAGGCATACAAACTATTTCTAAGATTGGCTTCCATTTTTTGTTAAATTAAATATAATGGTATAAAATTTCTGTTTCTCAGTAAGGAAATATTCTTTGAAGAGCACTTGTGTAATAAGTGAGGAAAAAATGCAACTATGGGCTAGACTTCTGAAACAGGTGGCTTTGGTATTTCTTTCTATTCAGTAAACAGATTTGATGCCAGCACACTTGATATAATCTTGAGTGAATGTAATGATCTCTATGATTTGCCTCACAGAATTCAAACTTGGTGGTTTTCTCGGGAGAGTTTTGAGGAAGAGGCATTTGCAAATTTTTACATCTTTGCTGTGCATTACTGTGTTTGCATGTTGAAGTGTCCTGTAGTTTTACTGCTATGAAGTTCTATGCTGAGGACAGTGCTTTTTAGCCAAAAACTGTTGTGTTGACTGAATGTTTTCTTTCTGTGCTTGATGATTATAAGTGTGAAAAATGTGAATGTGCTTCATCTGAAGCAAGTATTTTTGCTGGCATGTTGTGCCAGTAAGCTCATTAGAGTATGGTTCACTAATGCTGCAGAGTGAAGGAGGTCATTTACTGAATCAGTATTTTTCTGTGACAGTTCTTTTAGAAGTATCCAAGAGAAAATGACTCACCTCTTCTCATTCTCTGAGATTCACCATCAATATTAAATGTTTTTCTGCACGTCTGGGATAGGCCTCTGAGCAGCCTGGTCTAGTGGCAGATGCCCCTGGCAGGGGGTTCAGAACCAGGTGATCTTTAAGGCCCCTTCCAACCCAAACCAGTTTGTGATGCTGTGTATGGACTTGCATCATCTGCTGAAATTAGATAGAGAATTTGAGCACTGAGAGACTTTGACAGAAGCAGGGCTAAAACTACTTCTGCCCCAAGTCTTGGTTTTTGAAGTGGAATTTCACAGCATGAACTGCCTTTAGCAAATCTCATCCAACATTCCATGACTTGGTATAGGAGGAAAGAAAAAGAATTTTGAAGCAGCCGATTTTGTTAATAAATAGAATTAAATAATAAAATTATTTAAATTGAAAGTTTCAAACTAGGAGAAGGCTGCTTAGCATGTTGATTGCTACTAGGCATACTTCTATGTGACAAGTGCTTCCTGAGGAGCCTAGGCAGTAAATCTTGCACCCACTGCTTTTCTGACTGGTAGGAACAGCTTTCTTCATTATTAAGGAGTTGTAGCAGTGGTGAATAGTGAGTAATTTGTAAACCCCAAAATGTTGCTATGCAAATGAGCCAGTCCTGCTTTGAGGGGAAAGATGCATATTAATAAAACTTGCCCACTACTTGAGTGGAGTGAATCAATGTGGCTTTTGCTGTACAGCAGAGACACCTGAGGCAGGAGGGCATGAAGAAAACTCCGTGCTGATTTTCTGACTGTGGTGGCTCCTGAATTAGAACTTGCTCTTGGACCATGCTGCACCCCAAAGTGATTTGTGAAATAGCACTGTAGCAGTAATTCAGCCTGCAACTAAATATTTCTTTGGCAGTTTCAGGGTGGCATGTGCTTTATATTTGAAAAGTGATTGTGAGCAGATGTGAATGTGAGTTTCCTCTGCTGAGCCCATTGTGCAGGTCATTTGACATCTGCTGAGGAACCTGTCCAAAGCTCTTCTC
The DNA here is from genome assembly GCF_023055355.1 of Agelaius tricolor. Lineage (NCBI taxonomy): Eukaryota > Metazoa > Chordata > Aves > Passeriformes > Icteridae > Agelaius > Agelaius tricolor. The sequence continues at coordinate 7,019,169 of NW_027269284.1, forward strand.
TTAAGTTATGCATCTTGTATAACAACAGATTCAAAAGCAGATATATTTTAAAAATCACAGAAGTCCCTAGATCACCTAAGTTAGGCAGTTTTCATTCATATAATTTAATCAGCCTCCTCAGGGGAATAGGAAAATATTACCTAGTCTTGCTACTTATTCAGCATTTCTCTTCAAAAATATTCTGGTTTTGCTAGGGCTGAGAGCAGGAGCTGTACCAACCTGTCAGTAGAGCAAGGTGTAAAATGTAAAGCATGTGAACCAGTTTCTTTCCTGAGGAAAGCTTTTCATTAGAGGTAGTAATGCTCAAAAAGTACTGGTTATACAGATTTTGATCTCTAGTAATTTTTGCCTCAAATTTACCCTTTTCTCTGGCTACTTTTTCTCTCACTTTAGGGTATCATGTATACAGTAACAGGGTTCTGTGGGAATGTATGGTGACATCTGTTACCATCTCAGCAGGCATCTGTTGTTTATTGAGAATTATCTTGATAGCCTTTAGTCAAATTGAAGCAAGTCATTGGTTTCTTTGCTCAGCACTCAGTGGATGTTGTTCACTGTGGTCTCCTCAGTTCAGGAGGTTTAGTGGCTGGGAGTTGCAAATGTTGTAGGGGAAGAGACTCCAGGAAACGCCCTTTTCAGAAGTACTGCTTTTCAAATCGGGGCCGAGCTGAGATGGGCTCATTTGCCTTCAGGACTCGGGTTAACAGCTCAGTAAACGGTCCTGGTCTTGAATGAGTTGAAATGTTGCTGCTGCTCTGAGGAATTTCAGTCGAACTGTTCTTCACCTCAGGGCCGAGGTGGGTGTGAGTAAGTGCTGCCCGTGGCGCTGGCTGACCAGTGGGTGCCTGCGCTGCGGCTGGGCTGGCTCTGACCTTTCAGAGAGGCTGAAAACCTCGTCCTTGAAGGTGTAGCCAAACTGGAGTAGCAACTTCTTCAGTCCCTTCCTAGCTTCCTCCCTTTGACCTTGCTTATTGGATTGCATGCTGAGGAATGATCTCTGCCTGCTCTGCTGGATTCACTTGTTACCCAGGGAAAGATCAGCCTTTCAGACTCACATCAGTTGCACTAACAAGTGCAAACGTCAAAAGAGTTTTTCACTATCACTTATTTGTATGGTTTTCCCTGCAGATTAATTAAAAGTTAGCATAAATAAAAGCAAGTCTCAATTCAGTTTTAGAACTGTGACATTATGAACTACTCTTTTAAACTGGGATTTGGCATATGTGTGCTCTTCAGACTAATGAAACATTCCTTTGCATTTTTAATTGACAAATGTCTTTTTTAAATCACTAATTTTTGTACCATATGTTATGTATGATTTTCAGATCTAGATTCAGGAAGTCTGAAAAAATAAGAAGTAAAATATTTCAGAATTTTGAGATTTTGTTTTTTCTTTCATACACCTAACTGAAGTGTTGTAAAGGGCTCATGGAAACAGTAGTAAAAGCACTTAATCAGTAACAGTGTATGGGATTTTTGATACTTCCAAATCAAATGAGTAGATGATTGTTGTGATGCAGTTATGTTCCAAAGACTAGGGGGCAAAAAAACCAAATCTAGGTTTTTGGTTGGAATCAGTAAACATCTAAAAGCAATTTTGGATTAAAAACTGTAATTTGACTTGGAGCCATAAAAACTTAGGTTTTTTGGATGTTGTTTTTGATTTGTTTGTACAAATTTCAAATATGTTGTATTGCTTTTTATGCTTTTTATTTCTATCTTGTTTTACATCTTGAATCTTGAGAGGTCTGATGCACTATTTCAGTTCTATTATAGCTTATGCCAGATTAAACCAGAAAGTGTTGAGGGAAACCTTGACCCATGAAAACTGTCTTCTCTGTTTTTTCTATTGGTTGTTTTGTGCTGTTGTTGTTTGGGTTTTTTTCTTTTGCTGCTGTTCTGTGTGTGTGTTACAAATGACTGAGCATAAAGTCACTGTTGGTGCATTGTGACTGTGGAGATGAAGAATAAAGCATACCCTGACTTTGGTGTTTTAACAGATTAAGCAATGTCTTTAATTTGCAATGTCACTGCAAAATATTTATAAAAATCTATCGAGCGTGTGCACTTGTGAAGCATCCATTCCATCTAAAATTCATTGAAAGAGCACATTGCTGCTGTTGTGCATTAACTGAGAGGTACCACACACTTGGCTATTATTTTAATCCAAAAGATCTTGTCTAGCAAAGCCTTGTGTGGTGACCTTGAATCAGCACAGCTTGGTGTTCCAGAGTTAGAGGGACTTAATTTATTTTTCTCTTCAATTTCTAAAACTGCTAGCTACACCCAGCTGAATTGAACAGGAAAGTGGCGACTTCAAGCATGAAAGGTTTCTGCCAGCAGGGAGATGTGATGGCCAAAGTTGTGTCCCTGCTGAGAGAGGGCCATGGCTTGGGGCTGGCTCTGGGCAGCAGGGGTGTGGCTGTGCAGGTGTCACACAGGTGGGCAGGCCATGGGCAGGGGTGTGGCTGTGCAGGTGTCACACAGGCCATGGGCAGGGGTGTGGCTGTGCAGGTGTCACACAGGCACTGCCAGGCAGGCCATGGGCAGGGGTGTGGCTGTGCAGGTGTCACACAGGCCATGGGCAGGGGTGTGGCTGTGCAGGTGTCACACAGGCCATGGGCAGGGGTGTGGCTGTGCAGGTGTTGCACACCCTCAGCCAGGCAGGCCATGGGCAGCACTGATCCAGCCCCAGTGGTTTTTGCCATGCCTTGGCCAGCCTTGGAGAGCCAGCGAAGGCAGGAGGGAGCACGGGACTCACACAGGATGTAGAGAGAACATGAGAACTTAAAAAGGATAAATAGGAAAGCATTTAAGACTTCAGTTGGTAGCAAATAATATTCCATTAGTTTTGTCATTTTTCTCTAGTTGTTTTCAGTTACTGGAAAGGTTTCCATGATTTTCAGGTGAAATTCTACACAGCTAATGTGTCACTCTATTTTTAAATGTCACTTCAAATTTCCATATGATTTGAATAACTGATTCAGTGTAAAGCACAAGATTCTATTTTGATTCCAGAGTAAATTTTCTTTCCTTACTGTGGATATTATTTTTAAGTCTACTAGTACATAGCAAAGTGTGGGGTTTTTTGGTTTTTTGCTTGTTTTTTTTTCCCCACCCTCTTGGGCTTAGAGTAAAATTTATTAGATGGTGAGTCTTCAAAGATAGTCTAGTGATTTCAGCTATAACTGATGACTTAGAAATATTTTGGAATGAATTTATGTCTATTATAGGTGAATTAAGGATAAAATGGTTTTGTTTTTGTAAATTATTTTTTATGAAGTGTTGGTGGCCATAAGTATACAGTTAAATTTATTTGGATATGTACAATGTTTATGGTACAGTATTACAATGGTTTTTAATCTATTAATAGGCAGAAAAAATTAATAATGATCTTAGATGTTTGCTTAGATCTCAGCTGTACATATAAATCTATGGCTTTTCTCCTGTTTAGTGATATAGGGATTTTGGTAAAAAGTTAGTAAATTCTGTAGGGTTTTCCCAAAACAAATGAATCATACATGATGGAGAGGGAGATAAGATATCAATCCTTCATCCAAAGGAAAGCTGTTTCATCTCTTGTGTATCAAGGAAGGTTGGTGGGTGGGTTTCTACACCTTGGACTCAGAGAGGACCATCCTGGTCTTTGATTCTGTTGCTGCTTCTAACTCAGTGTCTGTCTGTCTGTCTGTGTGGTTTTCCAGTTTGCTTTCAGTCTGCTTTAGCACTTGCACTGATCTTGATGCTGCTGAGTTATGTGGACCATCTTATACTGAGTTTCTTGCCTCTCCCCTGGAAGGAGAATTTGTGGTTGCAGCCTAAGGGAACGATTTTGCCAGGTGGGATGTCCACTTCTAGACCTGCCACAGTCTTTGTTGTTGACCTGGGACACTTTCCTTGGCTCAGTTGCAGGCTGTGAATGGAGATGTTGGTTTGGGGACAGGGAGAGGCCGGCGAAGGTGCCTGTGCCCTTGCTTCACACAAGTGGAATGACAATGACAATCCTTCCCGTATCCTCCTATTTTCCCTCGCTGCAGAATCCTGGGGAGGAGCCAAGAGCAGGGAACACAGTGAACATTTTGCTGCACAACTTGGAAGAAGGTGTCTCAGAAAGTGTCCTGTGGCCTGCCCAGCCACCAGGAAATAAAGAGCGTTTTGGCAGCGGCTCAGCGAAAGCCAGGAGTGGTGAACAGAAGGCTGGGAAACATGCTTAAAATCTGAATGGCAGCCAGGAAAGCTGGACTTAGGCAGTCTTGCAAATTATGAGGGCAGCCTTATTAATTGAACATTCTGGCTGGTGGAAAAGATGCCTGAGGCTCAGAGTCTTTATGGGTCAATATTTACCACTAAAGTGGGGAGACAACTCTCCACACCTCAAGCAAAGCTCACAATGTCAAAATTAAACCTTTGTAGCTGCATTTGCTATTTCAACTGCAGGATCAGTGGGTTTGGGATCCTATCTAATGTGAGTTGGTTAAAGCATTGAGATAGCTGCTCTCCCAAAAAGACAGAGACTCCTATTGTTCTTGCTTTTTTAATCAGCTATTAGCATATGTTAATGTATGAAAGTGTCCCAGGTCAACAACAAAGACTGTGGCAGGTCTAGAAGTGGACATCCCACCTGTCAAAATCGTTCCCTTATGCTGCAATCACAAATTCTCTTTCTGGGAGACAGGCAAGAAACTCAGTATAAGATGGTCCACATAACTCAGCAGCATCAAGATCAGTGCAAGTTCTAAAGCAGACTGAAAGCAAACTGGAAAACCACACAGACAGACAGACACTGAGTTAATGTATAATTATAATTGTTAATAAAACATTGCTAATGTTTTGTGTAATGTTTAATGTTTATGTAGTTTTGTATTTAGGCATTTATTAAAGCAATCCTGAAATATTAAGAATGTTAAAAATTGCACCATTTAAAAACATGTGAATAATTATTTACTTAGGTTATCCTGGGTTTGTTTTTCAGAATGTCACTTCTTTGAGGAGCTTAAGCTTATTTCTACATTCCCTGGTTTCTGGGATCATTACTGTGCCCACATATGTTGTTGAAATATGTTAGTTCTGTATGTATGTATGTTCTGTTCTGAAACTATATTTTCAGAAATTCATTACACCCCCAAGGCAAATGGGAGAATATTATTGCCCATTTTCAGTAGTGTAGCTACTCAAGCCACTTAACAAGAATGAGGCAGATTTCAAATGGCTCTTTTTCTCTGCAGACCTTTAATCAGTACTAGACACCTTCCTCAATAATTCTGTTACTGGTTGCTGGTATGAAGACCTGTTGTGATACCAAATAAATGTTTACAGTAGAAGGAAAAGTGAGGTCTGAAATGTTGTATTTGCTACATTGTTTCTTGTACTACAGTTTTTGCTTGCTTAATTTAGTCCTTAATTAGATGTGTTTATCATTAATGAATAGGATGAATTCAGTCAATTTGACCGAAACTCAAATCTAAATTTATTCTTTCAAGGATTTGATGATCTGAGAGAGTAATCTGGTAATTTTCCCCTCCCTTCTCTCTGTTGCTATGGTAGTCCTAAATTGGAACCTTGTCTCTGCAGACTTTTTTTTCCCTCTTTTACCCCCAAGTAAGTTTTATAATAGCTGTGCAGTCTATTCTCAAGCCAAAATATTGATAATACAGGTTTTCTTGTTGTTTTTTATTTGGCTGATTTGAGGTGAAGCTGAAATTAAGCAGCTTTAACTTGCCTTTCCTTTTTCTAGCTCTCAAGAGACTTTGTGGCATAATTTTTATTCATGTTTTACACAAACATCGTTTAGGGGAAAAGCAAGAAAAAAAGGCTCAACTAAAGCAAAAAGACCCAAAATGTCTGAGTGTCATGAAAAGCTGTTTGTAATTGTAATTGCAGAAGTGAACATTCAAATTGCAAACTCCATAAGTTGTTAAGCATCCAAATGTTCTTGCAATTCTGGTTTACAGCAGTGTGCAGGGCTTATTTGATGAGGTGCTTTCAGCTACTCCTGGCATGGCTGAACTTCTGATGCAGCAATAAATGCAGGTAATTCTGGCAACTGTAAAAAATATTTGTGCTCTTACTAAATTTTGGGTTTTTTCCATGTAGAAAAAAGTAGAGATACAAGATCTAGCAGGGTTGATAGCAAATTGAAAAGGATCATCAGGAATAAGCAGAAAACCTGAATAAGAGTCTTCATGTATCTTGTCAGGAAGCATGGGGTAATGAAATAAGACTAAAAATAATTTAGATACTTGAGAAAGACTACATGGAAAGTTTGCCTTAATTTTCAGTGAAGACATTTTGAACACATGCACATAAGTAATGCTGAAGTGAAGTTACAAAGATTATTTCCATGAAGATGGAGCCCAGCTTGCAGGGTGCAGGTTAGTGGAACTGGGTAACATTTACTGTACAATTTGGAAGTACGTGATTTGTGTAATTAGAGACTCAGTTGCAAGAATTGTTATGAAATGGCAGGGCAGAAGGATATTGGATGGCTGGAGAGCAGTGAAAGTACTCACAGCATTAAGAGGAAAAGGTGATTTGGGCTAGTAACTGCATCATTAGTATGACCTTAATATACAGAGATTTGTTTAAATTTAGAATGGAAAGCTGTTCTCTGTGGAGGTAAGATGAAAAGGGTATGAAGTGATACAGCTCCCACCAGAGGAAGATTTGTCAGAGAAATCTAACACCTCTTTTGTGCAGTATCCCTGACTTCTTGGAGAGGATACATGCTTAGAGCTGACCCCTTGTAGCTTAGAAGCCACATAATGTGCAGTATGATTCCATGTAAAAATTAGAGGGATGTTTTTGTGACAATTGATATTGAGTGGTGACAGGGTGTGTCAAGTATGGATAGAACTTGATGACCAGTGGATGATTTATTGGAACTATATAAGCAGTGGAATTTGTCAGGACCAGTTTTGAGATCTAGTATTTTTATTAAAATCATTTATCCATTCCTACTTCTCGTGCCAATCTCATGATCTTCATCAGATGTCAAACATCACCAATACAGAAGGTTTGGCACAGAACAAAGGTGAGACCTTAAGAAATGACCAGTAGGACAAGGAGTTGTATCAAAGAGCATGAAAGGAATTGTAACACTTCAGGATGACAAACCTATCAGAGTTGGCAGTGGAGATCAGTATTAGGATAACAAGTACACTGTTGTTGCCCTGCTAATATTTTTCTTTAAAGTAAAGGGATATTAACTTTTTCTGGTAGTGGTGAAAGCTTACTTCAAAAGCTGCACATAATTCCTATAACCCACCATCAAGTAAAAAGGACATTAAAAGAGATCCAGGGACTAATTCCTGGAACTCAGAGAGTGTCGTGTTTGATCTGGGGAAACAAATCATGGAAGAGGTTGCTCTTCATAAAAACAAGTGAAACAACACAGGTGGATAAAAAGAGCTTTTTATGCTTGAGGTGTAAGAACAAATGGGTATAAACTATCCAAGAACAAACCTAATCTGGAAATTAGAAAAGATGGTTCCTAAGCAACGGAGGCATAGGAGTCTGCAACAGCCTTCCCTTAGGAGTAGTGGAATAAGGCTGTCTTTAAGGTGGAGCTGGTTAGCTTATGTAAGGAGGGGGAGGGGATGTAATGTTGTTTTCCACCCTACCTGGGGATTTGAGCTGCTTGACCTGGAATATCCATTTGTTCCCACCATTCCTGTCTTTAACTAAAGATGGTGCAATAACTTGAGCAGACACTGCCCTGACACCCGTGGCTACATGGGGGGTCTCTTTCTTGGACAAGTGCACCAGTTGCATTCTGAGGTATAGAAATGCTTATATCAGGGGATAAGAAATGTTAGACAAGTAGGATGTTTCAAATATTGTTTAATAGAATATGCTACATTGTGTTTTTTCTAGTGCCTGTATGTTGAGTTTTGCCTTAAGGAACCCCAAGTCAATGCAGCATAGTTCAATAGATTTTGTAATGAATCCTGTATTGTTTTCTGCTGCTTCTGTCCTGTGTGATTGAAGGGAGCTGCCCACAGCACATGCCCAGCTATGTCATTGTCTTCATATTTCTCTGAAAATCCTCCTTTGAGCTGCTTACAAATGACTCCCATTGGTGCAAGCTGAAGGGTTGATGTAGTGAAAACACCCTATACCATTTTGCTGTGTGTTGCCCTGTTGTTCCTGTGTATTGGCCTAAGGCTGGCCATCTAATAAATTTGGAATATTATTTTTTGAGAAAGCATTGTGCTGTTGCACTAATGAAAGACACTCCTATATCTCTGCCTTTTAGAAAATGATGGTTTTAAAGGAGACTTGACAAAGAAAAGGGTTCTACTGTGTTCTCCCTGACAGAAGAACACTAATTGGCAAATTGAGAAATTAATGTTGCCTGAGGTTGCAATATTTTTCTAATTTATTCAATTGTTAAGACATGTTAAATCATGATTTAATTCCTGCTGAGGTATTTCAGACCCAGGAGGGAACTTATAAACACTCATTTGGGCAATTGTTTTATCTATATCAGTAGCTTGTGTTACTGGATGTGGTTTTTATATGTGCAGAAATACAGTAACTGCTTTGTATTTTTCTGTTCTCCATCTCTGTTACTTATTTGTTCTAAATGTTCATCTAGAAAGCTTCATTTTAGGAAGGAAGTTCAAGCATGGAAAGTAGTTTGGATAGGACAGGTTAGAAATTTAATGATGTTTGAAAGGTTCCTTCCTGACTGTGCTTAACGTTTTTATTGACTTCCCTTCAGCTGTTGGTTGAATTTCCTGTTGATTTTTGGTCTAAATAATTGCCAAAGCTGTGTCCAGCCCTCTCTGTGTGCTAAGATTATTTTTCTCAATTCATAAATTTAACAGTATTCTGATGTTTTCAAAAGTAATGTAGAAGACTAAGAACCAAATCTTATCCCTTTAAATTACTGGATTTACACCTAGTAATTAGTATGAATGGTAAATAATTACATGGGTATAATGTCAATGACATAAATGGTACTTTGCACATGTTTAAGTGTTAGTGTTAGCTAAGTTACATCCCTAAATACAATTTTGGGAGAACAGTGATTGACAGTTAAATAATAGTTAATACTTTAAAGCTTGAGTAAGTGTTTATTGTTATGTGAATGTTGAGGAAATTGCATTTAACCTGTTGTATTATTTAGACATTCTGTCTTGTCATTTATTGTGGAACAGGTGTGGACTAGAGAGAGTCTCAGGTATTAAAAGACAAGTCCCAAAGTCTGAAACTGTTAGTCAGTTGTCTCCAGAGCATGGATGACTTAGCAGATGTCATTTCAAGGCTCTTCTAATGAGGAGAATTTGTTTATAAATACTGGCATTTTGAAAGTATGTATTAATGTGTGTGCCATTAGAAAACTCTACAAGGTGATTGTCTGACTTTTTATTCTTGAAGTATGTTTTAAAATTAGACTGAATTGGATTTGTCATGGTAACTGAAAAAGTGTCAGATTAAAATAAATAGTGTTATTGCCTTGGAGTAATAGAAATAATTACTGAAAAGTCAAACAATTATTTTCTTCGAATTTGTTTAAGGCATATGACATTGGAAACTTAACAGTTTCCTGCTTCTGTTGAACCAGGTAATATGTTTGTTAACTGATAATACACTATTAAACCTCAGAGAGAAGACAAAGGACTAAAAAGAAAAAAAAATCTAAAAGTTAATAGACAGAAAGCTGGCTGTATATTAATTTTTAGACTTTTTTTCTTTTTAGCCCTTTTTTATCTGTCAAAATTGAAGTGGAGTATTGCTCAGTTGTCTTAAATTGAAATAATCTTTTATTTATTGTGTGCTCTAGAATAGCATTCCCTGCAGACATGGCCTGTGCTATAGCTAGTTCTGGAAAGGATGCAGTCAGTGTTGGAATCATTTGTATTTTCAGCAGCGTGTTTAGATCTGGCACTTTGGTCTCTTATTTCATGAGAGTCATATCAACTTTTTTTTAATACCATATCTTGTTAGCTGGTGTCACTTTTTTAAAAGGTGACTGTCCTTAGAGGTGATTTTTCATGTTGATGCTGTGCCTCACAAACACATAAAATCTTAACTGTTTTATGAAGTGAAGGTTCACGTTGCTATGCAGTTTGATCTTCGGAGGATGAATCAGACAAATCTTGTTTCCCTCCCAAAGCACAGTGTGTGCATCTCCTTTCCAGGGCCTGCTGGTTTAGATCAGAGTCCCTGGGGAAAGATGTCGAGGTGTAGCTTGTGGAGGGTGGGGTCTGTAGCACCGGCACAGGAGGGATTTGCAGCAGGGAGATGCAGTGCAGGTACTGGACAGTGGGTGGTTTGGCTTCTGCTGCCATCAGCTTCTTCCTAGGTTGTGAAAGTTCTAGAAAATGGAAACAAGTTAATTTGAGATAAGCCTTGTATAGCTTGCTTGAGACTTGGAGGAGAGCAGGGAACTTAAGGATGACATCAAGAAAGTTCAGGTAAGGTTGATAAGAGACCTATAAGTAAGAATAATTGAAGCTGGTGAGATATATTGCTATTGTGTGTCATTGGAGATCTTCATAAAGCCATCTGAATGTAATCAATGTTGATGGGGTTCTGGAGATTAAAAGGGGGAAATGAAGCATTATCTGTCTGTTGCTAGCTGATTTATGCAATTCTGTAGTGTCTGGTACTAATAGGAAATAAAATAGTGAGCAAATATGACAAAGGAGAGAAAATGAAGGTTGGTTTAGTTTGGAGAAGACAGATGAGAAAAACTGAAGTAAATAGAAAAATATGTTGGTCCAGTAAGGTCAGAAACAGGTTTAAAAATCTGGATTGCCTCACACTGGGGATTTCTGTAAGATTTTTTTACACGTATTATGTTTGCACACTTTAAAAAAAGTCACATTCTATCTTGGCCCATGGGACTTTGTGCTATGAAGTATTGTTACAGTCAAGAGCTTAGCACAGTGCAAAATAAGATTTTACATTTTATATCAGCTATGCTTGGAATGTTAGAACATATGTAACTTTTGTCATGGTGTAAAGCTGAAATTGTTACATTGCTGCAAGTGTGTGTGTGTTATTCTGCTCTTAAAACTGCACACAGGCCATAGTTAATCAGGATATTTTGAGAGTTAAACCATTAGTATGAGTTTGACAGTTGCTTATAAAACCCCAAATGGTTTTGACTCTGACAGCTACAGAAAGTCCTTGTATACAAAGAAGAACACTACAGAATCTCTTCCTAATGAAATCAGGGCAGTTGACTGAATAAACATCAGGCTTTATATTTGAACAGTAGAATTGCTGGGCTTGTTTTGATTTAAAGAAAAAAGAGAAAAGCTGTAAGATCTGGATCTTCTAATTTCTACCTTCGAAGAATAATGGCCAATGTAAATTATATATATCTTGTGTGGGGACTTCTGGGACAGACTTCATAGAGTATACTGGTTTCTGGATAGGCATAGAAAGGTAGCTGTTAAAAATGGGATAGTAAATGCCATTCATCATGGGGCCCTACAGAATACATTTTGGAAAGATTTCTGTTGTGTTTCATAAGCTTTGTTAGATGCTTTGTTACTGAACAACTCTGACAAAGTGGGAGTTGCTTGGGGCCTAATATGCACTTAAGTTTGTGGACGTGTTAGATCCTATGGAAATCCCTTGAGGGCAGGAACTTGTGCTGAGCAGATGTGAGTGCAGGTTTGGATTGGCAGGGCTCGTTTCCATGTTCCCTCCCCTGCTCTGTCTGGCAGCTCCCAGCATGGCCACCCACACAGATGTGTAGACTCAGCCCTCTGGCCAGCCCAGTGTGGAGGTGACTTCCCACAAGGAAGAGTGAAAATAATACTGTGCTCTGGAGAGAGCATGGTGCACTTAGACTAAATGGAAAGAAAGGCTTTGGGAGTGGAGACTTGGAGACTTAAAGACTTAACTTTTTCTACATATAAAATACAACTGTTGTAAAAACAAATACCACAGTTCAGCTTTGATGCAAGTGATTATTGTTTCCATTTGACACAGTTGTTTGGCTCCTCTCCTTGGAGAGCTGCTTACCAATTTCTAAGGTTTTGTTGAGATCACTTGGGCTTCACATGGGCAGGAGCTGCTGGCCTGAATCTGGCTGCACGCTGTTCGGGAAATCGCTTTAAAAGCTGGGTTTAGAATTCTGGCTTTGAACGCTGCGTACATGTCATGGTGCTTTGCAATTTTTGATGCCAGTAGCCTCTCAGTGAACTTGAAAGAACTGCACATGCATATTTTGGCAATAAAACAGCAGCAGTTGGGTTTCTAGAAAGAGTTCATTTTACAGCTTGAGTCAGGAATGAAAGTACTTAGTGCTGTGTGAATTATTCAGGATCCTTATCTGACTCCCAACTGATTTGACACATCTTTGTATCCTTGATGTTCATTATTTTTAACTTAAATTTCTGTTTCTGGAATTCTAAGCCCTGTGCTGGCAGGGTGTGATTTTTAGAACACAGTGGGGAGAAGTCTCTGGTCACTACTAGTCAAACATGAGTACTGGTACTGTATTTTTAGAAGTTTTCTTGGTATTGGTGGTGGTAAGGTTGAAGGATGAGAGTACATCCTGTCCGTGGATAGAGTAGCTGTTGCTTGGATAGGCATCTGAATAAAAAACAATAAAGTTGACATTATAGCCAGTGGAGTTTGTTTTAGACAACCAATTGCAAGATAGATCTGTAAAAACACTGGCTTTTTTCCTATTAATCTTCAAATGTTTGTCAACTAAAATAATCCCTGCCTAGAGATAGTCTTTAAAATGAGCATTATCCATCCATAATCTGGAAGCAGGGTTATGTGTCAAACAGGAGCCTTGCATGTTTTACACTGGGACTTGAGTTCAGTAAGTCCACAATGCCCAGAAGCACAAGTTCAGTTTTGTTCTTTTGGGTTTAGTAGTGATTTTAAATTAGTTTTGTAGAACATTAAAGCTGTCCAAAATGGTGTGTGTGTCTGTCTTTAGGTAATGTTTGGGGATGAACCTTAACAGAGGCCTTGTGTGCTTGGGGCTGGTGCTCTCAAAGCTGTGTGTGGAAGAGAGGAGGGAGAGCTGATGTGCCTCTCCTGGGGTTTTGGGGTCATGGCTGAAAACACCCAAAGTGTAAATGCATCCAGCCTGGCCTCTTCAGGGAGGGCAGCCTCTGAACCAGCAGAGGGTGAGTTGCTGTGTCAGTGTACCTGGGCTGTGCTGTGTGAGTGAGCTCAACAGCCATTCTGGTCCTTGTCCTCCTGCAATGCAAACAGAACCTCTGGGCCATGCTTGGTGCCTGTCCTTCTGTGTTTAGTGCATGCTGCTTTGTTCTGTTCCATCTTCAACCAAGTAATGTAACCTTCTGCAGACCAGGAAGGTCCTGGTTCAAAAGTAAAGAAGTAGATCTAGTAGAAAGTGTGAGAATGGCCGAGATTGCTGAAATGTTCAAGTCTGGGCTGCTCCTGATTCTGAAAGTGGCTTCACTGAAATGGCCAATAAACACCGTGTTTACATTTGTGTGCAGTGACTAGAGAAACTGGACTGCTGCTTTTCTCTCCAGATGTAATTCTGAAACCCTACAGAGGAGAGTAAATAACATCTTTTTGCCACTGTCAGGTGGAAACAATGAGAATCTGAGCTGGAAGAGCAATTGTGAGTTTACATGATGTTAATTTATGCAGCCATCTTCAGTTGAGTAATACTTGCCTGCCAAGGGAGGCGGCACAGTCAGGAAGATGGTTTTCTCTTGGGCTTTCATCTGTTACCATGTGGGTGTACATGACCCTTGAGGTTTACCCAGAAGTAGGAAACTGAATAATTTTTGGGTGGGGAGCACATTCACACTTGCCTGTGAAAAAGAAAAACACAGATAAGCTGCTCCTAAAATAGAGTTTGTAGGGGTTTATTGACATGTTATTTCCTAATACGGAAAGAAGAACAATCTAATGCAGGAAGATGAGCTCTAGTAACACTTTAATTTATAGTTGATATGTTTTAATATGTTGGTTAAAGTCATCAGGAACATTTTGAGATGGAAAAGAGAATGCTCTTGGCTTTGGGAGCTGTGCAATGACATGAACTTTGTCTTAGTGTCACTTCTGGGACTTCTATGAAGATAGTGTTAATATCCTTTGTATAGGGCATGTATGTTAAATACTCTCCAGAAATGTTTAGTGTAAGGTGGATAAAAGATGGTGTAATCACTGTTTTCCTAAAATTTTTCAGCTACCTGAAGGATTTACAAATATCCACTTAAGCACTATGCAAAATAATTTTTTTGAGTTTGAATAGTCCTGACTGTTAGCTGTCTGTTTGGAAATAGAATGACAATGCATATGTGAGGTTCACATTTCAAAACTGTTTTTATGTGCAAGTGCAGTATAAAATCTCACATGGAAGGTTTATCTCAAGATTAATACTTAGCTTTGCATTCTTCAAATATATTTGTTTCCTCCTGCATACAGGCTTTTTAAAACTGTCCAATTCTACTGTGTTGAGAGAATAAATGGTGTCATAATTTATGTAATTTTCTATCTTTCTCTCCCTCCCCCATCATATAAGAGATCTGGGGAGTGTCACTCAGAAAAACCCAAGTTGAACATGAAGGAGAAAGTAATGAAAAATTCAACATCTCTGCTGCCTTTGTCCGATTCAAGCCTGCTTGAAACCTCTAGTTTTCATATTAAGCTTCTACTTTATTTATGTGCTTTGATTCACTGTCTTCTTGCTTGATCTGGTAACACACCCATCCACAACATTTGTGCTGCTTATATATCAAACTTGCTGGTTCCAGCATAATGCCTGCACTCTCTAATCATGTAGCAGTTTCTGAGTTACTTGGATGCTCTGCCAGAAAAAAAATGGCAGAATTCATGCATCTAGTAATGAATATTCAGGTTAGATCCATCTCAAAAATCTCAACTAACCAATCTTACAATAATGCAGGGTTTTTACTTGTGAGGCTTGTGCTGTAGGATCTCTGAAGTTGAGGGTATGTCAGTCATGAATTTATCAAGAAACTTGAATTTCTCCTTTTGGCAGTTTCCAGGTGGTGGCACATTCTGTTACTTGGCCTCTTCATCCTTCCTTGTGTGCTTTCCTATCCTTTTGGAACAGCCACACTATTTCTTTATAACTGTATTAACATTTCCTGGAAAATGTAAAGAAATTCATGGATTCTTAAATTTGATGCTAAGGGGTTATTACATAATTTTGAGTAGCAACAAGTGCTGCCAGAGTATACTTAAGATTTATGATGTCCTCACCTCACAAATCCATCAAAAAATGGAATATTGTTTTAAAAAGGGCAGGTTTAGTCTACCTCTGACTCAAGTAAAAATGGCATCATGAAGTATACATCTTTAAAAAAAAAAAAAAGGGTGAGGGTGTAAGTCAAATCTCTGAAAACTAATTTTCACTGTTGATGGATAGGCAAGTAACTTTTATTTTGTTCCAAAACTGTATCTCAGAGCAGGAGCAGAGAAAAACCCAAGCAGGGTTAATGATTGTGAAGCCTTGCCATCACAAAATTAGCTGTCACTTTGTACAACCTAACTTCAGTGGCACTGTTGCTATATGTAAGGAATGTACTAATACTTTTTCAGCCTGGAAAGCAAAACTGATTTGCTTATGTACTTTTTGTTTGCCCTTGCTTGAATAGGAATATCTTCTCTCCAAATCAGGATGTGTAAGAGCTTAAGAAAGAGCTGTTATTAAGGTCCAATAATTTCTGGTGAATGAAGAAATTGAAGTAGAATATTTAAATTTTGCAATCTTTTTTTTTCAAAACTCTTCCATAAAACCCACAATCAGAGCAAACTGAAACTGAAAATCTGACAATTCATGTGCTTGAATTTTAGCATTTCAGTTTGTTAGTAGATTTCTTAATTAAAAACACCCAAAACCTTCAGTCTTTATTTGTTAACTCCAGTAGGTCTAGACTCAGATGTCTTGTGGATCAAACCCCATACAGAATCTTTTCATACTCAACTTTTTTAAACATTCCAGCTTCAGCTTCTTATCAGTAATAACAAATGGAAAATGTTTCATTTAGGTGTGGTCTTTTCCATGTTAGAGATGAGCTAAACAAGCAGAGTCTTGGTGTCTGTGTTCCTGTGTGTCCATAGGCAGTTCAGAGGGATTTTGGGCACCTTCACTGTTACTGTCTGTGGGGTTTGTATCCTCCCACTGTAGTGTGGGATTCCCCTTAAGAGTATGGTAAATTCTATGGCTGACTTGAACCCTTGGAATACAGTACTTTTAAATTTACTCTAGCATTGTCTCTACAATTGTAGTTAAATCTAAAATGATCTGGTTTGAGGTTTTTGTATCTGATCAGTTTAAGAGTTTATCCCAGGATATCTTCTGTTCCAGAGGGTAGTGTCCAAATGACTATGTCAACAGATTCTTCATTCCAGATTCAGAAATTTTTTCAGTTTTTAACCTAAATTAACATTTAAAAAACCCAAACAAACCCATAAAATAGCTCTCATGCTTGCACAAAATGAAACTGTAGTTTTACCAAGTCAAAGGCAATATTTTTATTATTTGTATGTCACTGAGGGAAAAAGAGTCTTAACTACTTTTCTGTCCCCTGTCAATAAATAAAGATACCAAATGTCATCCAGCTGTTCTGGAAGAAGTTACTGCTGCAGAGTAGTTCAAAGGGTTAAATGACATTGCTCTGTTCATTGCCAGCAGGTTTCAGAAATCTCATCCCTTGCTGTTCAGTCTCCATGAAAATAACTGGATCCTGGCCAGAATGGGGCCGCTTTGCCTGAGCACTGCTGCATTCAGTTGATCCTTTATGCATTGGGAAACTGATATTTTAGGTGTGAATACTAAAAGTTACTGAAATTTCTTGCATTTTTAAAGTACCAGAGAAGTATCTATTCCTGTTGAAAAATGAGTTTTAAGTTCTTCTGTCATTGGTAGGAGCTTTTGTTAGTCACAGTGCTTTTTGAAAGGTTTGACAATGGTGAGCATTATAGTTATTTTACATTTTAAACATAAGTTTTTCAGTTTTTTTTGTATTTGTGATGGCATTGGGTATATGTTTGGGATCTCTATTTTCCCTAGACACTGATCTAGTATGACCTTGTTGAAAAACCCAACAAACATGTAAATAAAATTATATTTTCACATCTGATTTTAAATGAAAGGGACAGGACATTCTAAAAGAAGGGGAGTGCTGTATAGGTAATACCATCAGAAAAATTATAAAACCTTATGGGTAAAGTGAAACAATGCTACTGTGGTCACACTGCATAGTGGAGGGGCTTTTTCACTTTGCTTATTTACCTTGTCACTGAATCTACAGCAGCATGTTTTAGCAGCTTGAGACTGACAGTGTGTGCAGTGTTCCAAGGGGCTCTGGAGTCTTCTGCTAAAGCTGCTTCTGACCTGCACAGCTCCCATGCAGCTCCTCTGTGGGAAGAGCCCGTGCTGTGTCCTCTCCCTCCTGAGCTGCTGTGTCCTCTCCCTCCTGAGCTGCTGTGTCAGGAGCGCCCCAAGGTAAAACCTTGGCCTCACTCACAGGCCCTGGCCTTGCTCTCATTGCTGTCTAAAGCCACAGGTGCCACCACTGCCCCTCTCTCTGAAATTGTCCTGTGGATTGTCCTCTGGTAAATGCAGATGGCTTTCCTTCTTGGGGCTATGTGGAGTACTCTTAGGGAATCTGGGGACTTTCAGGGCTTTAAGGGTGTTGTTTCCTAAGAAAATCTGATTTCAAATTATTGTATGTGGAAATTATGGACATTTTCTTACCTGATTAATTACATTGGCAAATTGAACATCTAATTTTGCTTCAGTGCATTGGTGACTTTCCTTAAGAAGCTTATGTGTACATTTATGTCTTTTTTACAAATCCAGTCTTGGAATTAGAAGTTTAGCAGCTTTTATAACTTCAGTTTAGAGGCAGTGTTCATTTTTGGGTCAGACATGCTGATCAAGCTTTACTTCTTGGATAAAGCTGGGGCCCTGCCCTTGGAAAGCTGGTGATCTGATTTGACCTGGGTTCAAAAATCTCAGGGCAGTGGCTTATTGGTGTGTTTGGTGTGAGGCTTGGGAAGTGCATGTGGGTTCACAGAAACCTAAAAATAAGCAGTATTTGGGTTAAACCTCTTTATTTGTATGGACTAGTGACCCTGATAGCAAAAGTAAATATCCATTCAGTCTCTGGTACTGCTGCCACCATCCATGAATTTTAATAGAGTGAAAAATACTTTAATTTTACGTTGTCTTGGTGCTTTCTGCACAAGTAGAGGATGAAAGTGTAAATTAGTGACTTGACTCACCCTTGTGCAGTTCTGTTCATTGTGTGTAGCTGAGTCTCTGTGACAGCAATGGTGAATTTTATTGCCCCAATAAAGCAGGCTGGAAAAATACTTGGCACCAATGTTTTCTGTTCAAAAAATTGTCAATAAGCATAGAGTGATGGTGTTTCCAGTGCAGCCCTTTTTATTATACAGGCTGTTCAACTTAACATTTAAAAAACATTAAGCTGAGCAAGTCAGTTTCCATGGAGTAAACTGCTGAATGCATCAAAGAAGCCAGTGAGACCTGCTAAGGTATTTTGAAATTTTGTAGGTTTTGTAGCTGAAATTTCTTGGGTAAGGTATTCCTAAATGATTCAGGAATTTGCATTTTGTGCTACTGAAGACAGTTAAAAAATAAGAAGCGTTGTTCTACCTGTTCTGACAGAAAACTTGTCCTGATAGCGAGTCTGATCAGTTTGACCTGAGCGTAGGAGAAGGATTAAGGAGGATTTTTGGTTCTGTCTCTGAGTCTGACATTCAGTCTCCAGCTGTCAGCAGCCTACCAGCACAGGAAGGTGCTATAAAAAAAAAAAAAAGGTGTTGGAAAACTGGAAATGCATTGGAAGCTGTAAATAACATGAACATATTGTGCCTGTGGAAGTTATTTTTCCCGAAGCTGAAGCAGGAAGGGCAGTGCAATAATCCGTGGTTCTCTGGCTTTGTATGGGTCCAGCTGGAACCCAGGCCCACACGGACCTGCATGGGCTGAAGATGACAGACGAGGAGCGCTCTTTACCACGTGGGGACGAGGATCCTGTTCAGTGGCTTGGGAGGGGACACTGCCGGCCCCAGCGACCGCCCAGGTGGCAAAAGAGGCCGGAGCTGTACCTGCAGTGGGGTTCATCCCCCAGGGGATGGGGGCGGGGAGAGGGGACCGTGGCCAATGGGATTTGCCACTGGGGAGGAGCATCCATGGGGCAGAGCACCAGGGTGTACAAAGGAGTGCATGGGGAGAAACCATGTGATGAGGAAGGGGGAATAATCTACATGAAATATCACACTCGGTACAAAACTCCCGTTCCCCACTGCAGAACAACTACTAAATAAACTGTTTAGTGCAATACAACAGGTTCATAGATAGCAGAGCAGATTCTGATCTCAGTGCAGACAGGTAGTAGAAGGAATTCTGGAAGTTGTATTAAAACATGGGTTCCACAAAGGTTTTTAAAGCTAAGTGACTGACTCAGTATTGTATACATGTGGTTAGGAAATTTCCATCTCTGTTCAAGGGCAAATGTGTCTGTTATTCACTCCCAAGTGTTACATGTCTCCATACTTTTGTTAGCAGGACTGAAAGGCCCTGTCACCTCTGTGACCAGTTAATCTTTCTGGTTCACTGAACATGCCAAGCTACTGATCCTACAAGTTACACTTCTACTCTCCAGACTGTTTTTGTAGCCCTTCTATGAACCCTGATATTTCATGTCCGTTATTGAAGTGGGTGAAACAATATTCTAGTAATGGTGAGTTTTTTAAGTTAGAGAAGGTCATTTTTCTATTTCTGTTTTTCTTTGATTTTGCTGTTATGGTAGAACACCTGGCCACAGGATAATCTTGATGATTTCTGTGTAGTGATCTATGACAGATCCTGAATTCCCTTCAAATTTTGCCTTTTCAGCATTGAGTATTTCTGGTGAAATGTTTGTCTCCATTTGTACTCCTTTGCATTAGCTGTGTTAAAATGCATTTATGATATTACACTATCATTAAGTAAAAACCACAGAATCAAGAAACTTACTTGAATTGGGAATCAGATTTCTGAAATAAAATCGCAGGCAAATCAACTTCAGTAGTATTTGGGAGTGTAATTATAAGGACTCATTTGGGGGGCTTTTTAAGTGCAGGTTTTAATCTCAGTGTTGAAGTAACTTCATGAAATAAATTGATCTGAAAACCATGAGACTGCTGTGAACAAAAAAACTGAAGCCCATGTTTTTCACTGAACTGTTAAGGAATTGTTTCTGGGGCTAATAGACACTGAGGCAGTGGGAAGAAGTGTCTCCACTGCCATAACCACCATTGGTGCTCCTCTGACAAGAAACAATAGAAAAATACATTATGATCTTGCAGAATCCATACTTGCTCTCTGTGTCTGAAGAAATGCAAAAGACACTGATGAAATTCCTGTTTTGTCATTTGCATGCAAATTTTGTGATACATTTGTGAAGCTCTGAGAGTTTCAGCAGAAAAGCTTAGGTGTCTGTGGCTTAAGATACTTATTTAGAGAGTTGCTTTGTGTTTTATGAACAGTGTGACATTTTGTTCTCTGTTATCACTTTCCCTAATCTTTCATGAGTTTATGCAGGGAACACTTCCAGAAATGCTGTATGAGAAATGTATGGAACTAGTAGATAAGTCTCTGAGTCAAAGAAGTGAAAGAAAGGTAATTTTGATGTTGAGTTAATAAGTAGGTTTGAAACTGTTAGTTTTTCACAAAATCTTTTGATGCTAGTAATGGCAGTTCTGTTGGTTTTGTTTTTTTTATAAATTGCTTAGCAGAAAAATTGAAGAAGGGAGTGGAAGAGGTGAAGTTAAAAGGCTGGTAAGCAACCAGGTACCTTGTCAATAGGAGATATAAGCTAACAGTTTTAAGAGGATTTTTTTAATCTTTATTATTTTAATCATAATTTTTAGATTTGGATTCCTTACCATTTTTAATTAACTTCAGTGAGCTCTTGGAAATTTGATCTTCCCATCATAAAGCCTAACATGATTCATGAATTTACCATGGAAGTTGTATCAATGGTGAGCACAGGCTGCAAGTGTACCTTGCAGTGAGGGGAAGAACAGCACAGTGTGCTGCCCTGCTCCTCCCTGTGCGTCATTCTCTGCTCCCTGCAGTGTCCACTCTCAGGGATACAATGCTTTTCCAGGTCAGGGAGGAGAGTTGAATGATTACTGTTTCTAAAAGTTTGATACTTTTGGCCTTTTAAAGCCTTTATTTAAAGCAGGGAAATAACCTCTCTGTATTTTAGCTTTTTAAATTCATTTTCATTATTTTCTTCTCTTTTGTTTGCAAGGACTGAATTATGAGTTCTGACCCATATATACTGAAACTTCTGCAGAATTTAGACAGCTGTCTTTAACAAATATCCCAGCTGAATCTGTCCACCTAAATTCTGGCATCAATCTTAGGTGGGCTTTTGCTAAGCAGAATCATAGAACATAAAACAGCCCAGGTTAAAAGGGATCTCATCTGAGCCAATCTGTTGTGGAAAAGGTAGCCTAGGTGGGATTATCCAACACCCTGCCCAGTTGTGTCTTGAATATCTCCAGTTGATGAAGTTTCCACCATTTTCTTGGTGAGAACATTCTAATGATTGCTCTCAGCATAAAAAATGTCTTTCCTATATCAAGGTGAAACATTTTCTGGTGCAAATTGCACTGTTAGCCTGTGTCCTCTCCATGTGGCTTCTTGTGAAGAGAGACCTTCCATCCATTTTGTAGCCAGCCTTTAAATTCTGGGAAAGTGTCATGATGCAAGGATTCTCTTCTTCAGGGAGAAGACCTAACTCATTTAGGCTTTCCTCACAGAGTAGGATCTACAGTCCTTGATCATCTTCATGGCTTTCATTTGGACCCTCTCCAGCGTGTCTGTTCCTTTTTTTGAGCTGTGGAGACCACAGCTGCACACAGGGGTGCTCCAGGTGGGCCTGACAAGCTCTTGGTGGTTTGGGACAGTCCCATCTCTCATCTCTGCTGGTGGTGCCCCTGTGGGTGCATGGCAGCATCTGATTTGCTGTCATTGCTGCAGAGCTTCACTGCTGGGCCCTGTTCAGCTCTTGGTGTGCACCCCCAGGTCCCCAAAGGATCCCAGCCCGTGCTGGGCTCTTTGGTGTCATCACTGCTGCAGGACCTTGCACTTGTCCCTGTGAAACTCCACTCTCCTCTTGGCAGCTCCCTGTTCCAGCCTGTCCTGCTCTGTCACATGGCTTTCCCTGCTGGCACGTCCACCTCACCACCCAGTGTGGTGTCACCAGCACACCTGGGGATGGTCCTCTCAGACCCTCATCCAGGTTATTTGTGGTGATGTTGAAAAGTGTGGGTCCCAGCATAGATTTCTGGGGATTCCCACTTGTGCCAGGCTGCCAGCCTCAGTTTTTAACCATTGACTGCACCTTGTGAGTGCACCCTGTGGGCCGGTTCCTGCCTGTTTTGCAGGCCGCCAGCAGGTACCCTGCTGGTTTGTCCACAAGAACTCTGGGGGAAACAGCAGCAAAGGCTCGGCTGAAGTTTGTTAAACAATATCTGCTGCTCTGCCGCTGCTGACAGAAACTGTCATTTTGTTGCAGGTGGTCGGGTTGGTCTGGCACGATTTGCCTGTCCTGAAACTGCTCTGGCTTTTCCCAACCGCCTGCTTTGTTTGGCTTTGGTAAAGCTACACAGCAATTACGGTGTTTTACAGCCTGGTGCACTTCTCATGGAGGGCCTTAAATGTTCTTTAACAGAGCTCTTAACACAGCAGCTTAGCCTGGTTTTTTTGTAACCTTGAGATCACTCACTTCCCATTGTGCTTGACCTCTGATTTCAGTGTTTTAGAGAAGGTGAAAATAGGATTGGTTATAGTCTGTGGATTTCAATAGAATCAGTCTGGGTTTGTGTCCTTGTTCTCTTAACACAGTTTGCTTTTTGAACTATTGTCATAGTTACTAAAGCATGATATTACAAATATAAAATGCAATACTTTTGATTATATAAACTTATTGCTGGATTTCTCTAAATTTTAGAGTCCCATATTCAACTTGTATTATCTCTGTTAAAAAGCAAAATGTTGGGGCCTGCATTCAGTATAAGAGAAATAACTGTTCTTATTTGTGAAATAGTCTCTTCCTGTTTGAAAACAAAGAACAGAGGAAATTCTGAAGATGCATAAGATTGGGAACATTTGCTAAAAAATAATATAATTGTTCATGATACTGAGTATGTTGTCTAGTGAGTAGTACAGCCATGATTTAATTTCTTTGTTCTTTGACTTCCTAAGATAATGCCAACTTTTCCTTTTAAAAGTTCAGTCGGAAACATTTGAAATGGCAAGAACAAATCCAGTGTCATTGGTGCCAAAATGCTGTCACTGAATGTTATGGAAATTGTAGTGAAAATCATAAATAATTTCTCTATTATAAAGTTACATTAATTTTTTAAGGAGAAAGTTTGACAAATATTATTCTAAAGTAAAGGAAATCAGAAAGAAATGCAAAATGTATCAGAATATTGAGTGAAGTGCTAGCAGTGCAATCTTATACAGTTTTTTTGCATTCATAAAGTAATAATGGAACCTTTTTTCTGTAGATAGATGTTCTGCTTCCATGCTTCCTTGGTCATATTCCCACCAACTTAAATGTCACTGTAACTCTATTTGCAGTGGCTCATTTATCTGTTGGGTTTCTTCTGCCCCACTCCAGTGCTGCCTGACCCATTCCCTTCCTCTTCCTCCCTTCTGTCACCTCATGACTTCCCCATGAAGTAATTTCAGCTCTGTAGCATTCTGCACTCCCCCAACTCTTTCCTGGGCTATAAAGTTACTCTTATGCTTCTTTTTCCCTGTCCTATTGTATTTGCATCCAGGATGGAGCTTGCTTCCCTCCCCCTACCTGCACACTGCCTGACCTGGCTCTCACATGAGATTTTTAGGTGACTTTTACTCCTCAAAGACTGCTGATTGCACAACAGGAAAGAAAATGAAATGTTTTGCTACCCCCTTGTCCCTTCCCCAGCAACTTCTTGTCTAATCTGTTTTCACCTCTGTTAGACATAGTGTCATAGTTCTTGTGTCAGTGGAGATCATTTTTGGAAAGATCTGTCAGAAAAAAATGCATACAAACCAAATTACAATATCATTGTCAGGACAGGTCTCAAAAGCAACATATTCTGGAACTGAGTGCCCCTGATTTTTGTTGCTGCTGACTGGAATGAATGAGCAGTTGAGAAGTTGCTGCTCATTTAATTTGCAGATTTGGCACAAGGTCCCATACAGGTGTTCTGCTTGTGTTGTTTTGTACAAACAAACTGTAAGCTACCAGGAAGAGAGCAGGTTTGGGATTTTTGGTATTGATTGGTTTGGTTTTTTTTTCTCTCTGAAATAACTTGGTTTTGTAAGGTTTTGGCCAGATAACTCTCCTAAACTTAAACCCCATTGCACATGCTATCCTGTGAAGTGGCAGTGTATTTTGAATTTTTTACAAGTCTTCTATGTTTCCATGTCACCTTGTCACAACCTTCTTCCTGCTTCTCAGAGTGTATTTTTATTTTGATTTGGCCTCAGCAGACTTAAAGCTGTGTTGGTGTGGAGAGCTGTGCTCTGTCCTTTGGTGGCAGGGAGCCTTTAGCTCAAATTCCATTGACCGCAGCCCTAGGCAAAAACAATTTCCTCAGGGTGTGGAGCAGCAAAGAAAAAATCCATTACAACTTATTCCAAAACAAAACCAACCTTTAAATGATTGCACAGCTTTTTTTTTTCCAATAATTGTAGTTAGCTGGTCCTTGCTAGTGTACATATTGTGGGGGATTTCAAATCCTCCCAGTGTTCACACAATATTCATTATGGTGGTTTGGTTGGAGACACTTGGCCTATAGGCTGTCAAATGTGTAAATACTTACATCTGTCCCAAAATCCATGTATCAAAATGAGTTTAATATTAAATTTTTAAATAAGTTTTTCATCTGCAAAAAGGTAACAATCCAAATCAATTTTAGGGGTTTTAATTATATAATTTTTCAGATTTAAGTGTGAGGTTTTTATGTACCCTTAACTTGTTGTCGATTTTTGTTGAATATTATTCAGTCTTACCTGTTTAAATTTCTTTGACTATATGTGCTTTATCTGAGTACTGAGGAATGCAAGTTGCTTTAAAAAATTAAAAGTTTTCTTCTTTGTGGATGTTAATGTGAAAAATTTTATCATCTTTCTATTCTAAAACTTTCTTCTTCTGTTTAAACTAAATTCTGTAGCATAACTGTGTAACATTCCTTTTAGCTGAATCCTTTAGTGAAACTGTTGGGTTAGAAAAAAAGAAGGGGAGGAAAAGGATTTTGAATAATAAAGCTGAAATAGTAATACCAATTTCAATACCAATTTTCAGAATGTTTACAAAACATTCTGAAATGCAAACATTCTGAAACCAAGTTTATAAAATTTATAGCTCATTTACAGGTAGTGAGTGCTGTACCTGTGAGTGAAATCTACAGGTGTGTGCTCAGTACCTGTAGATGAGCTATGAATTTTATAGATCTGGTTTCCTAGAAGTCATTGACCAGCATCGTGTTGATAGCAGCTGCTCACACACGCTCACATCACGTGATAAATCCATTGTGCTGGGAGCTGGCTGCTGCCTCTCCTTTGGTGTGCTGGGCCATTGACCACCACAGTGTGTGTGTGTACATAGGCATTAAAAAATGGATGTAATTGTTTGTTACTCTAAGGTGCTGTTTGGATTTCATTACAGCTGTTAATTGTCCTTTTCTCCCCATAGTAGTGGGTGCTGTTCCTGTGTCTGTCTGTATTTGACAATAACTGCTTCTGGCAGAAGGTTTTCTGTGCACTTACATTTTCCAGCTGGGGCTTTTTCAGTTAAGGGTGTGGCTTTTTCTGACACAGTTGTGTTAGAATAGGCTCTCACATAGAAATACTTATCATGGCAGAAAGTCCTCTGGCATTTCAGCTTATCTTACTGGGGGGCTGTAGTGCACTGCATCAGAAAGAAACTGTCTGTACTGCAGTGTTGTGGCTGTGAAGACAGTCTTAATTGTTTTTCTAATATGTGTTTTTACTGCCTGGGCAGACTGTTGTGATTTCCAGTGTGACCTTCCAGTTTATAGAATCACTGGCCATTCCCTATGGTGTGTTCAGATTCCTTTTATTTATTTATTGGTATTCATATTACTGAAACTCTTACTGGAGAGTTCATCGTGCCTTACTCCCAAAGGGTTTTTCAAGGAAACTCATAAATAAATTTCAGTGGCTTTACAAAGTGTTGTCAAGCATGTCTACTTTCAGTTTGAAAGTTGATCCCTTTAACACCAGTAGCTGACAGCTATTAAAACAATTACTATTACAGTTATGTTGAAACAATTAATAATTAGACCTTGCAGGGAGGATTACATTAATTTTGGGTGTCTGCAAAACTGAGCTGTGAAACAGATATTTAACCTTACATATCAAATCATCACTGAATGTTAATCATTGCTTTTCATGTGAAGTGATTGCCACTACATAGTGATGAAGTAATAGCTTCCCAAGAGCTTCTTGAATGCCATTGTGCACTTGGATGGAGGAGTAATGCAACTTTGGCAAGACACTGTGATCCCACGTTCATGTTGCCTTTGTGGGCTGTTAGGGACCAGCCTCTCGCCAATGGGAGTAGGAAACTGAAGTAATTATGTGTGTCATTCATTCAGAAATAGGTTTTGGTGCTCTGAAAGTAAGATGGAATTAGTGTAAATAATTAAATGCAAAATTACATTTGCAGGTGTGTGTGCAGTTTAATTTAAATGAGATTGTGCATGCTCAGACAACATGACACTTAAACCCAGCCTGAACATCAAATGCCTCAGCCAGCAGGAGCAAGCTGTTCTCTGCTGGTGGCAAGCTCAGACTCCCTTGTTTTCCTGTGCTTTGCTTTTCAGTAAAGACACATTTGTGGCTGTGCTCAGCAGAGTGCAGTACAAAGTGAACTGCTGAGCGGTTCTGGTTGTCTTCACTTGCCATTGTGCTGTTTCTAAACTCCCTGATTTTTTTTTGATAAGCAGACTCTGGTGAAGCTCAGACTTTGCTTGGGCTAAGTGAGCTGTTACTGCAAGAGGGTGAGGCACATTTGGGTCTGCAAATTGTTGTTTTTCAACAAAGCCCTGGCTGTAGAGGCGGTAGTATGCCTGATGGAGCTCAGGAGGTTGGAAACAGTGTTAGTGGGCCTTCAAAAGCATTTTCAAGGAAGGAAGAGGCCAAGGGTGCAGGCTGGAGGTTGTGAGGAGAAAGAGAACTTAGCAGGAGTGTTTTAGGCATCTGAAGCTGCCAAAGGAGAGGTGTCTGCTGTAACTTCACTTGCTTACAATTTCCTAGGTCTGATACCTTAAAAGGTTTCTCTTGTGGATAAAAACATTATTTCTCCTTGCTGTACCCTGTATTTCTCCGTGGGTGAAGGAAAGCGAGCAATTTAAATAATAAAGATGTGCCTATGAGCTTTAGAGAAGAAAACAATCAACCATGATGTTTAAAGTCTAAACTTGAAAATGAAATATTTTAAACACTGCAGAGGTGTCTTTGTGTGGTTATTTAGTAACTCAGTGGGTGGAAATCATTGAATGTTTAAGTGCTAACATAGATCTTCATAGTAATATCCTGTTCTGCAGAGTCAAGAAAAGAACTTTATTTTGGTCATTGTGTTCAGCTTTCTCAGTTCACTGTTTTTTTTCATTCTGATATAAGAAATGAATTGAATTTTGGAACTTCTTTCTTAATGTAAGAATTAAAGAGGATGAAATCTGCTAATTCTGGAGTCTTGAAGTAGATAATTTTCTTCATCTCAATGATTTTGTTTACCATAATCTGCATTTCAAAATTTATGTAAACATGTGTTTGCTGTGTGCATCCACATCTGAAGTGGTTTTAGCTAATAAGCATGGAAAAAGATTACTAAGCAAATTAGAAGCAGTGTAAGTCCCTAACAAAAATCTAAAAATGGCAGAAGAATAGAGACATATGCAAAACCTTACTAATTTGAGATGTAGATGATGAATGATTACTTACATGAAGATATACACAGTCTTTTCTACTTAGTTGTAATTTGATGTATCAGGTGACCAGGAATTGGAGGCTTGAATCTCAAAGTGTTGTGAGGGTGGCTTTATTGAACTGTCTTTTTGTCAGTGGAAGGCTTCAGAATTCTTCTGAGAAGCATTTTGGAATGAGGATTGTGATACTGTGCCCAGAAAAGTGGGATAATGTTCCACCCAGGAATTGCTGGGAGTGGAAGAGGGGGGTGAGCAGTGCTGGCTGAGCTTTCAGCCTTTCTGCCAGAGGCAGGCACCTGCTGACTGTGACCTGTACAGCTGAGAGGGACCCTGGCCGGGGCTGGGGGCTGCGTGTGTCTGTGCTTTCCAGAGTCCAAAAACCATCGTATTGAATGGACTGAAATAAATGTAAGAAGAACACTTTGGGTTGCAAAGTCAAGATTGCTGATTTGTATCCAGAAATGTGTTGGCAGTCCAAGCATTTTAGTGGAGCTGATTCTTCTTCTTATAAATGAGCATGTTTAATATACTAATTGCAGCGATCATTTAATTTCTGATTTATGCAATATTCTTTTGCCTATTGTCTGCTTTAACTTTTTAAGAAAAAAATAAAAGGCAAAAGCCCCAAACTGATGAGTTGAGACTTCATGTCTGGAACTTCTGTCATTGTCCCTGAGAAGGTTTGAAGGATTTCCATGCTTCTAAAAACCTATCTGGCCAGACAGCTTAAGGAATTTTTTCCCCCCAAGTTTAAATGGGAGCTCTCATATTAATTTCCAGCTGAATTAATTTATAAGCATATTGGACTTTTCATATATGTTAGCCTACTTTTCTGATCTTGTGTATTAAAACACTTTTTCCTACTCTAGAATATTGTTATCTAGTTACACAAACACGATTTCTCATTTGGGAAGACATGCTAGTTTTAGATGGATTTGAACTGTTACTTTGAAGGTAAAAACACATACTAATTTGGTAATTATTTCCTTGCTTGATTTATTTATTCCTCTTCTGTCCTTCTTCATAGGTTCCTTAAAACTGTGCTATGAATGGTGATTCTGGTGTGGGGGTGGTGACTTCACCACCTCCAACAACAGCCCCTCATAAAGAGAGGTATTTTGATCGAGTTGATGAAAATAACCCAGAATATTTGAGAGAGAGAAATATGGCACCTGACCTTCGCCAGGATTTTAACATGATGGAGCAGAAGAAGAGAGTCTCCATGATTCTGCAGAGCCCAGTAAGAAAAGAAATGCTTCATCTTTGAAGTGACAAGTTTAATATCTTTTTTTTCACTATCAGTACGGGATTGGAGAATTGTGTGTTATCTTAGATCCATTTGTTGTTTTTTCTTATTGGCCTTTCTTGATTTTTTCCTCATTCTATCTGTTTACATTTTTATGGTCTACTCACAAAGCATCCCTTCAGTCTGGCTTTCAGATTCCTCTCTATAATCATCAACATTTTTTCACATTTTCCATTTAATCCTCGTAAAACATTTTTTCACTGGTTTCATTTATTTGTTTCAATGTAACTCTCTTAAGAGTAGCTTATACAAGGCAGGTCTGTCCTGTACTCAGTTTTCCTTTTGGGATTTGGACATATGAAATATTTTTATATTCCCTTTCTGAAAAGGTGCACAGTAATGAAGTATGAATGAATGACATTTAATATTGAAGATGTTCCCCTGGGGAGATAGTACACAAACAAACTTTCCCTCATGATGTTTGTTCCTTTTTATAATAACTAGTGAGTGACTTTAGATACAAAACATTACATGACATAACTACACTTGGAATAGGGATGTGGTGGTACATTCACAATTTTCCTATTAGGTCAACCCATTTGATTTATGAAAATATTAATAAATTGCTTAATAAAAAAGTAATGACCTAGTGACTGCAGTACTTCTCTTTCAGTGCAAATTCCAGCGTTCTTGTCAAAAGCAGGAGTTATCAGCAATAATAACTCTGGTTTTCTTCCTTCCAAGTTAAAATATATTTTAAAAATCCCAGGAAAATGTAAACAACTTCTCATCTGAACAGGTTTTAAAAATTTAGTGTTCATGGTTTTCTGTGTTCCTGGCTGCCTTCTTGGCTCTCAGTTCCCTGTGAGCCACAGTGACAAATTCTCTTTTCTGGTTCTGCTACTTTTCCTTTCACATTTTTGTGTTAAAGTCAATTGTACATTCTCCTCCTTCCAGAAATTCTTATAGCAAGGCTCAAAGACTTTTGGTGTTACTTGAAAAGAGAATGCTGGAATTTCTATAAAAAACCCCAGGTGACTCAGATCACTGGAGCTCCAGAGAGAATGTTTTGAGGTTACAGTATGCACCCAGTAGTTCTGCCTTGAGGTGTTTGTCAGAAGAGGAGTAGGATGGTTCCATCAGTGTGCTAGAAAGAAGCTGGGTATGAAAGGCTGAAGTTCATTTAAACATGCATTACAACATGCAGTGTCTTCCTACTAGGCCTTCTGTGAGGAATTGGAATCCATGATCCAGGAACAGTTCAAGAAGGGGAAGAACCCCACAGGTTTATTGGCTTTGCAGCAGATTGCAGATTTCATGACAACGCACGTTCCAAACGTCTACCCTGCAGCACCTCAAGGTGGAATGGCTGCATTAAACATGAGTGAGTGCACCTTCAGTGATCAGAGCTGAATTCCTTTTCTCTTTTCTTGAAAGGCTTCACATGAAGACAATGTGAATATAATAGAATACTGTGAAGTTTAAATGCTATCCTGTTCTGCTCACACAAACACTTGAAATGAATTGATTAGTTTCTAAATGCCACAGTGGTATGCAATGTGATTATATATGGAGTTTATATCAAAAGTTATTTCAAGGATGGTATCTAAATTGAAAAATAAGCCTGATAAGTCAGTGCTATTAAAAATTTAAATATTTAAATAGTGCTAATTACTACATGGTGTGTCTTGTGGAAAATCAAACACTTATTAGTAGTCTGGTAACAGTAAAGGGCTTTAGAAACTAATTATTTTTGCCATTGAAATACTGTTTGCAGCTTTCTCCTGTGAAGTGAAGCTTTAGACAAGAAACATCAGCAAGCAAAACAAAGCAGGAAAAAAACCAGAATGTGCCAATGCACATAGACACAGGTTTTGTGTTAAGATAAAATAAATCCTTGCCTGTGCTCCAAAAGAAATCTTCAGTTCTGACTGTAGCATGGCCTGGTTTTGCTTTTTCACAGTTGCTTTTAACTGCATTTTTAATTGCACTGTAACTCGAATTGCAGTATTTGTATTTGTATTTTTTTACCATAACCTTCCTCTCTCTAGCTTGTACTTAATTTTTCTTAATAAATGAACTTGTGTGCATCTTTTTAGGTATGTAATTCTTCTTTTTGGGAATACATGTATCACAAAAAGTGGAATATTTGGGATTACATTTTTCTTTTAACAATTAAGATGTATTTTACAAACAATCATTAGTTTGAGAGAGGAAAAAATATTTTGCTAAGAAATGCACTGTCACGGTACCACTGATTTATAGTAGGGAAGGAAATGAATGCTGAGTCTACCAAAGCTGATAACCTTGCTCAAGATTGTCATTATATTTGGGTACCATAAATGATTTCATTATAGGAGTGAAAGTCTGCTGTCCATTCCTTAGGTTAACATGCTCATATTAACCAGTAAGAACAACTGATAAAATAGTGGTGCATGTTGCTAGGTTTGAACTGATACTGAACTTGTCTTGTGTTTTTTGTACCCCTTCTCTTCAGGTCTTGGCATGGTAACACCAGTAAATGATCTGAGAGGGTCTGATTCCATTGCTTATGAAAAAGGGGAGAAGTTGTTACGATGCAAATTGGCAGCTTTCTACAGATTAGCAGATCTCTTTGGCTGGTCTCAGCTTATTTACAATCATATAACAGTGAGTATTGAATCAACAGATAACTGAACCAATTGTTTTAACATACAAGAGAATTGCTTCCCTCCCCTATCTGTCATTTTCTCTTTGTGTGTGAGAAGAGCAAAGTGGTATTGAAGGCAGTATAATAGTGAAGAGATTTGTCATTGCATTTCAGCTTGGATGTCAGCTACCACAGTCAGAACAGAGTCTTGAGAGAGTGTAGATGAGAATTCTTAGGATGAAATAAAGATTGCTGAAAGACTGTCTTTTAGTGTCTCAAATGCTTTGACTAATTGTATTTATTATTCTACAAGATCAGTTCTTGGTTTTCTTGCTTTTTTTTTGCTAAGTACTAAAATATCTTCTTAGTCATTCAGCTGAATTTTATAATTCAGGTACCAGCCTTTCTGAAAAAGAAGCCATAGTATTTCTGAACATGAGTGAGCTTCTCTGCTTAATGCAGCGTGCCAACAATTTTCCTTGTGACTGAGTAATCGTTGGCATCCATAAAAATAATGACAAGGAGGTCAAATCAAGGAGGTTTTATATGCCAGAAGAATGGTCAGCATGAGTCTCATGAGCAAAGTCACAGCTGTGGTGTGCAGCCCCATCAATTGTTGTCCTAACAGAGCTGAATTGTTTTTTATTCTACATAGTAGAGATTGTCCTTTATGTATTTTCAGTTCTTCTAGTTGCAGTTGGAATGAAATATGGTAATATTATTTTTACTGCTTTTTGAGAATTCAAGGCATATTATTTGTGAACAGATGAAGATGATAAATGATATGTGTAGGCATAGGATCAAGCCAGTATTGGTTAGATCATTCAGTTCCTGTTGTAAGGGAACATATCCAACATAATGGCTCCTGTAAACAGCTCTGTGCCACCCCCAGATTTTTCATATGTGACAGGAGAAGTGGTTTTGTAAAAGGGACATGAATGCACTGAAAAGCAAACAGCTTTGGAGATAGCTTTCTAGTGTAAAGTTCAGCCCTGGGAATGTTTGTTCATTTAGATAAAACATAAATGTATTGAAGAGCAGCATGTCAAGGGAAGGGGTTGAGGCAAGGGCATGTAATTGGGGTGGAATGCCTCAAGTTTGCTTTCTCTGGGGAGGAGTACAAGGAAGATATCAGTAGAGGAGGTACCAGTTGAGGTGGAAGACAATCAAAGCACTTGGAAAATGAGATTCTCAAAGTGTTTTACTCAGTTCTGAATGACAGAGGTACTGGAAAGCTCTTGGCTTGTCAGCAGCAGTCCCAAGTCATAGTTGTCTGTTACAAGCTCCTCCAGTGAACAGCATTCTGAAAGATGACTGAAAGACATAAATTCTCTTCAGAAGCTGATACAGAGCAAGGTTTTTATGTTTATTAAGTAGTACTAAGACACCCCTTTGGAATGTGGTGAATGCTACCACTTCCTGCAGTGCTGGTGTTTGACTCCAGGTTTTCACTTTTTTTGTGAGTGGATGCTGTAATTACTGCCTGATTGCATTCAAGATAAAAGCTTTGCCAGTGCACTTGTGAAGTAAGAGAAAAGGTACACAGCCTTCTGTGAGGGTCATAAGCCTGTGTGTTAGGGGAGAATGGGATATACTCTCATACCCTCACAATTTCCATCTGGGCATATCAGGGAGTTGGGTGGAGTATAGTTGCTTTTTTTGGATCCTTATCAATCCCTGACAGCTACTGTATGTGGAATTGCTCAGACTGGTGCAGTCCTGATGCAGAAGCAGAATTACAGAGCATCAAGAGCTTTCATGCCAAGTATAATAATGTTGAGTATGCTTGGGTACCTCCAGGGTTTTCGTGTCAAGTGCAATAATGTAGAGTAAACTTGGTTGTCTCCAGGGTCAGGCAGAATTTGAGATTACAGGTTTACAGAAGGTAGACATCATTCACCAGGTCTTGGTTTGCTTTGGGGGCATGAGCTGTTAATTGCATCTAATCCCAAAGCAAAGTAGTTTGTGAGTCTTGCTGCTTGTTTGTCTTTGATTTGAGCTTTCTTATTAGCTTTTGGGATATTTTGAATAATACTTGTTCTTTGTCTTGCATAAATGAGTAAGAGATTTTTCTTGATCATTTGCACTTCTGTAGTGGAGAACTACTTTGGTGATTCATGAAAGTACAGATTAACTTCAACTGACTGCTTCAGTGTAAGATTGTTATGCTGTAGCATGTTCCCAGCTGGTTGTAAAGGAAACCAGATCTGTGCTGAAAGCTTTTGCATGACTGCACAACTACTTATTAGAATTATTTTTTTCCCTGCAGTAGAACTATAGCAAAGTATATGTGTATTTAATGTTGCAAGTAGTAGAAGACATGAGGCAGAAACAGCATAAAAGTAGCTGCCTCTCAGGGAAATTCAAAACACATCAATATCTTTGAATTTAAAAACCCAAACCCACAAAACAAACTACCCAAATGCTGGGTAGACTCATAGCAAAGTAGGGAGTTGTCTCATGTGTCCAGTAAAACTTTAGAAGCCTATTAATTCACCATCAAAAGACACCTTAATTACCTAGATGTCCTGTTCTTTTCATTGCACAGACTTTAAAGAGATACATCCCAGGATGTGAATGCTTTAAAGCCAAAATTATTTTTGTATTATAAACCCCTGATTGTGTGAATGAGACAAGAGAGGAAAAAACATAAGTGAAGGTCAGGATACTTGGTAGAAAATTTGCAAGTGTGCTGTGCTGCTCACAGATGTCTCACAGGAACCAGCAGCAGTGACAAAGCCCTTCTCAGCATCAAGATGTTTTAGGTCTTTAGAGGTTTTAGAGGCCAGTTCTTGTGTTAGCTCACAGCCTTTTACTTTATACCTTATGTCTTATTAGGGTAGAAATACAGTTGGAGTGTAAACTCATTCAACTGAAAGAATTAACTTTTTTCCCATTTTCTCTCAGTATTGTTCATTTTGTCCATAGTGGGCGAGTTGTCATTATAACAGAATGTAAGGGTTTACTAAATTCCACCAATCTGAAGGATGCTGGCATGTTACTGCCAGCTGGTTTTGTTCAACATTAGTAAATTAACAGTGCAGTGCATTGATTATCTGTTGTAGCATACATGAAAGTCATAGTGTGTGTTATAGACATACTTGCCCATTCCATAATCAGGATGTAAAAGTAACTTTAATGGTTGGGGTCTTCTTGGATGCTTTAATAAAATCTTCTTAGTAACTCTTACTCTTGTGTTATCCTTAGGCCAGAGTAAACTCTGAGCAAGAGCATTTCCTTATTGTACCTTTTGGACTGCTCTATAGTGAAGTCACTGCATCTAGTCTGGTAAGTCATTGTTAATTTTCATAGCTGTAAAACATATATATATATATATATATACACACGTGTGTCACTTCAAATTCTATCCTAGAGAATATTTTACTATTGTGTAATATGTTTAGAACAATGTTACTGAGCATGGCTGGTTTTGGTCCTGCTGAGGTATCTGAGAGATTTGTTTGCCCATGTTCACCACCAGGTGTCCTCCAGCTGATCTACCTGTAAAGAGTGAATCACCTCAGGCCCTTTGAAGCTGCTGAGTGTTGAGTCCAGCTTGTTGAGGGAAACTTTAGGCATTTCAGATAGAAATGATGACAACTGGTTTTAGAGATCTCAGTGGTAGATGCTGAATTAAATCAGTTTTGAGTCTTGATAATGAAAATAATTCTTTTCATTCCCAGGTTAAAATCAATATTCAGGGAGATGTGGTTGATCGTGGAAGCACTAACCTGGGAGTAAACCAAGCTGGTTTTACGTTGCACTCAGCAATTTATGCAGCCCGACCTGATGTGAAATGCATTGTCCATATCCACACACCCGCAGGAGCCGCGGTAAGCTCACTCCCAGCCTTGTCCTTGTCCTGTTCCCCCCCTCCCAAAGGGAGAATAGGTGGGTCCCTCAATCATAGATTTGCTTCCTATTTGGAGGGCAGAGAGCCTTTTAGTCTGTCTTCAAGTATGGTTCTCTTTAATCAGAGCTAACTGGGTTGTTACCGGAATGGTCAGACAGTAAATTGAGTTCTATCACAGGAAAATATGTATGTCCTGTATGTGTGTCCTTTCCCACAAAAGACCAGATCTTTTGACAGGGAGTCATCAAACCTTTAGAATATTTTGTTGGTTTTGTAAAGCACAGTTTGTCAAGGTTTTTTGAAATATTTGAAACTTTCCCAGTATTTCTGTTTAGAGAAAGTGATTACAAGTCAGTTCTGCCTCTTTGCAATGTTTCGAGAGAGTGACTTTCAGTGTTCACATTCTGATGATTTTTTAAATTATTGATTAACCAGATTAATACAAGCATTTTAAGGATAAATGATCAAATTCCTAATACTTTGAGTTACAGAGTAGCCTTTTAAAATATATTTTTTAAGTTTATCTGCAGTGCTGCAGAATTATCTGTATCACCAAAGTTGTTCCTGCATGGGAGCAGGAGGGGGAAATAACTGAGTGGAGTGGAAGGAATGAAGGATGTAGTTGATTTTGTGGTTTGGTAGTTTCTTTGGGTTTTTTCCTGAGTCTTTTTATATTGGTGTTGCTGTTGTATAAAAACAGCCATATTGAGACAAACCCAAGATCAATGTGACTTTTGTATCAAGTCCAAAAGTTATCAAAAATAGAGGCTTTAAGGATGGAGTATAAGACCACTGTATGTACCTGTAGAGATAGATTCAATTAACAGATAAAAATATATTCTTATTTTAATTCTCATCACTATATTTTTCACTTTTTCTGTTGCAAGAAATTAAATCAGTTGTTTTAATATTTCTCAGGTTTCTGCAATGAAATGTGGTCTCTTGCCAATTTCACCTGAAGCACTTTCTCTAGGGGAAGTAGCTTATCATGACTACCATGGTATTTTAGTGGATGATGAAGAAAAGGTGGTTATTCAGAAAAATTTGGGGCCTAAAAGCAAGGTCAGTATTTACATCTAGAATTAAAGAAAAAAGGAGGGGGGGCAGTATGTTTGTGTGACAGGTATGTTCTTTAATCAGTAGCAAATATTCTTTAATCAAGAGCAAGAAAATACTTGGCTCACTGCTGTTAACTTACTTTCAATGTTTCTCTAGGTCCTTATTCTCAGAAACCATGGCTTAGTATCAGTTGGAGAGACTGTTGAGGAGGCTTTCTACTATATTCATAACCTAGTGCTTGCCTGTGAGATACAAGTAAGAACTTTAATATGTTATATAGTAATACAGCTTGCTGTATTGACCTCCAAACAGATTGCTGTGTTAGTTTAGATCCAAGAGCTGAACCAGCTCTATGCAATGTGTGATGTCACTATATTGTGGGGGGACATCCAAAACTTTGGTTTCACTGACAATATTCCAGTACTGTATTGAAACTATCAATTTGCTGCCCATTAAAACAGATACTTTCAAAGACTTAAGACAACTTTTATACAAGCATATTCATTTATTTAGTTTTAAAATGAAGTATTATTTAGTATCTATTTAGTTTTAAAATGAAGATTTCTTCTGGGTTTATACCAAGCTTTAGGGGTTTTTTGGTCATTTTCACCCCATTCCCCCCAAGGAACTTAAAGATGACTCTGTTGTATTTCAGGTCCGTACCCTGGCCAGTGCAGGTGGCCCTGACAACTTGGTGCTTCTTGATCCTGGCAAGTACAAAGCCAAGTCTCGCTCCCCTGAGTCTCCAGCAGGTGAGGGTACTGTGTCCCATCCCAAATGGCAGATTGGTGAACAGGAGTTCGAAGCTCTTATGCGAATGCTGGATAATCTGGTAAGGCAGGCCTATTGGTCTGATTTTGATATAATGTATAAAATGCATTTTTTAAAGCTGCCTGTGGTTGGGATAGTTTATACAGCCTGCAGCCGATTCTTTCCCAAGGACTTGGTGACAACATGAAAAGCATCAGGTGTCCTTTGTACAGATTGTACAGATTTACTTCTTATTCATAATCTGATTGTTATTGGTGAGATCAGAGCAGATCTCGTAGGCTTTGCCACTTCCAAATCAGAGTACTGTGGTGCTTGCACTCAATCTGTATTTTTCCCTCTTTCCATCCCCTCCCAAAATGTGTAAAACTATTAATGTCTTATTAGGTGTGAGGTCCAGCATAATTTGACTAAGTTTCTGCTAATCCCTAGAAGAGTTTAAAAGACAGGCTTTAAATAAATAAAAGCCTTGAGATAAAATGGTTTCAATAAGAACCCATCTGTAATGAATGACCAGACACCAACATTTACTATCCAGCTTCAGTGGGAAAGATGTGGCTGGGCACAGCAGACTTGTTGTATCTGACTGATACCTTTGGTAGATCCAGTTGGATTTCAGTTTCTCTAGGAAATCCCAGTTTTATATTTCTTACTGCACATAGAAGGCAGCATCATTAAAGAAATGACATTGTACTCAGTAGGAATGTAGGAATAGAAAGGAGCTTTCAGTCATACAATACAGACCCTTAATATTATGATTAGCCACATATTGTATTGGGTAGTTAATTATATTAGGTGGCATATAATTACTCAAGATTTGTTTTGATCATTAAAAGTTGGAGCAGAACCCAAGTAAGACCTAACCAGTGCTTAATGCATGAAAACTATAGAAAGCTAAGTCTGCATAGTTGGGGCTGATGTTTCTTTACAGCTGGCTTGATAGAGAATTTGAGTGTTTTGGGAACTAAGCTATTCACACTTTTCCTTTGAGCCATTTAAAAAATATTTTGCTAGTGGAAACTTCTTAGAGAAACTGTCAAATGTCCTTCTTGTATGTTAAATGCTGAGCATAATTTGAAAGAAAGCATGGGCAGACATGACTAGTGTGAATAGGGAAGGTTAAAGGTGGAACAAAATACAATTCAGAGGAAGTGGGAGAATGAAACATAAGGTTTGGGAGAGGAATAAATAATGACATTAAAGTAGCATTCTTGAAGTATTCCCTTGTATACTGTACGTTGATTTCTAGATGTAAAAACACAGTAAAGATCTTTTTATCTACCCTGTCATAGGGGTGCTTCTTTGTCTTTGATTGAGATTTGTGAGAAACAGTTGATACCTTTGATTACAGTTTTTAAAAAAGTGTAAATGAGTAGCTGGAATGTAGTACAAAGAAAAGTCATGATTCTGCATTTGGACTTCAACTCCAGAGACTTGAACAATTACTTGAAAATTCTATGAAAAACAGCAGGAAGCGCAAATACACATTTTTCCCCCTTCCTAAGAAAAGCTATAAAAAGGATTTTTAAAAATGTGTTATCATATTAAAATATAGGTGGTAAACTTTTTGCTTGACTATGAGAAGAGGCGGACCCATAGCACTACTCTTGATGACCTTCTCAGTCACCTCAATGGCTTTTTGCAGGACTACTGGAAATTCTTCATAAAAGCTTAATGCAATGTTTTTGATGTTTGATCACCAAAAATGGTGACTCTCTTAAATTAGTGGCTCAGAAGTTACTTAGATTGGAAAGGATGATAGTGTAGCCTCACTTCTGTGCATCATCATCCCCTTTGACATGGCTGTGCCCACCATAACAGGTGAGCAGCCATACAAGGAAGAGTTGTGTTGCAGAATGGTTTTCATAGTTAAGGGTATCAATGAGATTTCAGTTGTCTGTTGAAAAACTTGGAGATCTAGAAGACTAATTC
The DNA here is from genome assembly GCF_023055355.1 of Agelaius tricolor. Lineage (NCBI taxonomy): Eukaryota > Metazoa > Chordata > Aves > Passeriformes > Icteridae > Agelaius > Agelaius tricolor. Next base: position 7,058,622 of record NW_027269284.1, read on the forward strand.
TGCTGCTCTCCTTCTGCAGGGTTACAGAACCGGCTACCCATATCGATGCCCTGCTCTGAGAGAGAAATCTAAAAAGTACAGCGATGTTGAGATCCCAGCTAGTGTCACAGGTTACTCCTTTACTAGTGATGGCGAATCAGGCATTTCCTCCCCCCTCAGACACAGTTTTCAGAAACAGCAGCGAGAGAAGACAAGGTGGCTGAACTCTGGCCGAGGGGATGATGCTTCTGAAGAAGGGCAGAATGGCAGCAGTCCCAAGTCGAAGACTAAGGTGTGGACGAACATTACACACGATCACGTGAAACCCTTGCTGCAGTCTCTCTCGTCCGGTGTCTGCGTGCCAAGCTGTATTACCAACTGCTTGGTCTGTGCCTACCTTACTGTTCATAGTTAGATGATGTAGAGCAACTTGGGGTGGCTGGCACTTAGAGGCTTTGGGAAGAGAAAGATAACTCTCCTAATTTTTTTCTTCTTTCTTATATTAAAAAAAAATTAAATGTGTTTTACTAACCACTCTAATTTGTATTTGATTAGATGTGACCTGTAAAAATGATCTTGCTTATTAATACTTAAAACTGCTTAAGACTTTGGAGCTTTTAATTTTTTTTCTGTCTTTTCAAGCTATTGACCAAACAGATTGAATTATAGTTTTGATTAAATGGGTTCTGCATTTCAATGGTTTAATTAAGAACAGTTATGTTAGGGAGCTACTAATTCTCTCTGCATGAAAGCTTTTCAGTTCAAAATCAAACTAACAATTCAATCTACTTTTGTACAAGTGTATAAGAAAAAAAAAATCAAGTTTCTACCTTCTGTAACATATACCAACTTAATCTGCAAGGTATTTGCAATCTTCTCTATGAGAGGGTAGAATTGATTTCAAAGTATTTAAATCTTTTTTCCCCCTTAAGCAGTTTTTTCTTGTCTAGCCTCTCAGCTCCTTTTCCTGTCCTGTTTACTACACTTTTGTCTACCCCAAAGCCTCTGAGTGTGTTCACAACCAGCTGCCTTCTGCATGTAGTGTTGCATGTAAGTAGATGGCCATAAATGGAAAGTCTTTCCTAAAGTATCAGCTGGGTGCGGCATGACTAAAGTGCAGCTCAGGCCATCAGCAGGCACTAATCGATAGATTCTGCAACCGGTGCTTTTCTTTTGTTTATATCAATGCTGCTTACAGTTAAATTTTGCACTGAAAGATATGTTAAGTGAAAAGCAAAAGTATCAACTGCTTTCAAATGGACATCGTTAGCTGTTGGTGTGTAACTGTGGGTTTGGTATTTTCTTGGGCATATACAGAGTGACTGAACTGAAGGCAGGTATTTGCACAGATACAACCTTTTGTAATGGTTGACCTCAAGCTCAGCCACAGGAGCTCAGTAGTACTTTGGTAGTGGTACTGTGTTTAGTAGTAGTGTGGTTACAGGTGAGTCTTAAAAATATAAAACTAGTAGTCTTGAAAAAACCCACCACATTATCTTTTTCCAGAACACCTTAATTTTTATTTATCCCTACAAAAGTCTGCTACACTCAGGGTTCTCTATATTTTGAATACTTTTATAAAATGATTCCTCAGGCAGTATGTATGCTAAAATACGTAGTGTTAACATGTAGAAATTCCCAAAAAAACAGAGGCACTCTCTCTGTGGTATTTTTGTGGTGTTCTTTTTGGTTTAAGAAATTAATAAATACATTTGTTGTTTGCACTATCAACTAAGCTAAATTATCATTTAGCCCTGATTATAGATGTACCTTGATGAGATATGGTTTTGTCACATAGTGATGCAGATTTACCTTGGTCAAATAGTTTTACCATAGCTTAAAGCTATGTATATGTTTGGACCAGTTTGTGCTTTTCACCCTCAGCTCACAGAATAGATAGTATTTCATACTTGAAATTATCAATGAAAGACTGAAGCAAAATTCTTTGTCACAAATTAGACTGGTTTAATGATATACTGAAGCAATAGATAATTTCACAGAGTATAAAAGGTTCGTGTATTTAAATTTTTTGATGCTTGCTATTAACCTAAAGAAAAAGTGGCTTGTTATATTGAGGTTGTTTTTATATATATATATATATGTTTTGACTAAAAACTATCTTTAATAAAAAGCTGGAGTAGTTTTTATCTGAGAAGATAATCATCAGTGAGTATTTCACAGCTCCATGTTCATTCCATTTTTTACTTTACAGTTGCAAAGCATTTTAAAATTCTGTTGCTTTCTGAAGTCTGACAGTTTCTGGCTATATTATTGTTTCTTGAAGTGACTCAGGAAAAAATGCATAGCATTTGCTCTATAAACAGGTTTGCTTTACTGTTCGGTGCATTTTCATGCAATATGATTGGAAATTAGGACATTGTACAAAGTAAATATATCAAGATAAAGAGTTAGTTGTGCATCAAATTAAACAGGACTCCGTACTAAATGCACAGATCAAATAAAGCAACCATCTCTGAAGAACCCATGAAGCGCTTAAAGCTTGTGTTTGGGATATTTTTGTAACCTTCTGAGCTATGAGTTATAAAATATTTGACATCACCAAACTGTTCCTTTAGGTTGCTGTGCTGGTACAGCTCTTTGTTTGTGCAGAAACTAATTCTGGTAACATCATTTTGCTGAAGTAGCTTATTTTAATGCAAAACTTTGGTGATGCCCACTCCTGCTTCACAGTACAGAATCATTCACTAAACCTGGATAGTGACATCACATTGCTTTTCATACTTCTGTCATCTTATGCTTTAAGTTTGCTTTGATGTTTGTTGGGTACCAGAGGATTGAATCAATGATCTCTCTGTCTCTCTTGTGCTATTTTGTAAAAACACCAAGTGCAGAAAACGAAAATGGCAGTAACAGGGTCTTAAAGCTTATGCCTTAGATCTTGCTGTACTTCTGTTTGGGTAAGGAATAGTGTCCTTTTTAAACAAGTATGAACTCATTGAGAAATTCCTGATTAAAAATGGCCTTAAAAATAAGTAATTATATTGGCATTTTCCTATTCCTGTCTTAATATGTCTATTCATAAATTGAAAAGTAGATGTTTTTTAGAAACTCAAAACACTGCAGCTGTCAGTGTGGTCAAGTGCACAGAAAACCAGCTTAAAAACCCCTCAGTCTTCATAATCTCTGAATGTAGGAGTGGCATTGTTTTGGGTGAAAGTTATTTGCAAGGTAACTGGTTCTCTAGTTGTTGTTACTAACCTGACTTGATAGAATGGTTCTGATCTCTGGAAATGTATCTGAAGGTACAGTTTATATTACTGAAGAAGAAAGCAACTCAGTCCTAGGAATGAATAGAAGAATGCAATCATTGGTTCAGTTCTCTGCTCTGTATGATGCATGATCAACTGTGATGTGACTTTGCTGCTCTGAGTGTCTGTAGCCATTACGGCAGTTCTGACTCTGCAACTGTTCTTAATGTTACAGTGGACTAAAGAGGATGGACATAGAACTGCCACCTCTGCTGTCCCTAATCTGTTTGTTCCATTGAACACCAATCCAAAGGAGGTCCAAGAAATGAGGAACAAGGTTTGTAATAGCAGTAAAATAACTTCTTTTTTTGGTCATCACCACAATTAAGTTGTGTACTTGTAATGAACTAACTTACTTTGCTATAATGGCATTTTGGGGGCTGAATAACACAGTTCTGGTGTTGTCCTTTCCCTTTATAACTAAATAATGAAACAATTCCTAAGTGTCCTGAACTCTTCTTGGAAAAAGTTGGTATTTCTATCCAACATATGAAGACTTTTTTTCTGTGATTAATTTTTCTTAGACCGGTTGCTGGGTACCTCTGAAACAGCCAGTCCTGAGTTGATGGTAGTAATTCTGTACCCTGAGATCATAGTTTTACATTAGTGACCTGTTTTCCTGTTTTGGAAATACCAGTTGAACTTTTGTGGCCTAGACAGGGTAGTCTGTAGGTCTCTCTCCATATTTCAATGTACTGTATTGTAATATACTGTGATTGTTGCAGACTTTGTCTTTTTTGTCTTTGGAACTGCAAGTTAATATTTTTGAAATGAGCTTGCAGTTAATTTTCCTGGTTTTGAATTTCAGATCATCTTGTCCAATCTACTAACAGGAAAGCACTGAATGGATTGGGATTTTTTCACTTTATTTCTTTTACAGTATAAAATATGCACTGGTATCTTGTTAATATTTAACTTGTTCTGGATTGCTTTGATACCTCTGATGGCCACACGGTACATGAGAGTTAGCATTCTATCAAAGAAAGGCTGTGTGCAGGGATACTAGCAGGAATCTGAAATCATTTGTATATGGCTGACAGAACTTCTGCTTGGCACTGTAAAATAATAACCACCTGAAATGAGAATTACTGTGACATTTCCAAGCAGTTTCTTTGTGTTTCAAACACAAATATTGCTTTATTAAAACCTTGAATGAAGTGACTAGGAGAATAAGTCTTCAAATTTTATACTTTCTCAAATGATGAGAAGGGTAGTAAATTAGAAACAAGTGAAAAAGGTGGGGGAGCCTTGTGCTTTCTGAGATGCCAAGTATTAATAATGCTTCTTGTTTGTGTATTTGAATGCATATATTTTTTATAAAGTCAATGTCCTTTTTAGTTGTAAAGTAGAAATCTTTTAAGATGGATGCTTTTCTTAATTTATCTTGAAAGAAGAACCAGAATATTGTAGAAATAAATTTTGAGTCAGTTGTTATGATTTCTTTACCACTGAAGGATATCTAATTTAAATAGATAAGACCTAGGTTTAGAGGTCTGATTTCTGTCCCCATGTTCTGTATTGAAATAACTGGGAGGTATTTAGGATGCAGCAAAAGGGGTGTTCTTGAGAACTCCAGAGTGTCAGTTTATACACAGAGAAATTATTTAAATGTCCTTTTGAGGATATTATCCTGACTAGATGCAACAATGGAAAGTTGTGCAGTGTTTTACAGTAAGATCCATAAGAAGATGATATTGTGGTGCCATATCAGTAACTAATGGCAACTGACTGGTCAGGTAGAATAGACAGAAAAGTAGAGAGGTGATATTTCTATTTCTCCTCACTTTTCCAAACTGGAGTTGCCTGTTACTGGTTTTGCCACGACCTAGTACTAAAAAGCAAAAGACAACACCTTCTGTGGTACTTAAAGACTAAATTCTGAGAAATGTGAGGAAACAGCCAGGAACCTGAATTTACGTTCAAGTGGTGTTTATAAGCTCAGCTTCATTTGACAGCCCTGTGGCCACAGCAGTTAGCACTGGTTGTTGCCTGTTGGCAGGTTCACTCAGCCCTTTTTCAAACACAAAAATGTGATCAACTTTTCTCTGTTGTTCATGTGATTGTTGTTCATTCTGCTGCTTTTCTTTACAGATCCGAGAGCAAAATTTGCAGGATATTAAAACAGCAGGCCCTCAGTCACAGGTTCTTTCTGGGGTAGTTGTGGACAGGAGCCTTGTACAGGTGAGAGTATTCAATTCCTAAAACTGTTGGCTTAATCTGTAATATCCTCTACTTTCACCTAATATATCACTATGAAATTGTTCTTTAATTGGCAGAAAGTAACTGTTTATAAGGTAAGTCTTAGAGGTAACACCATTGTCTTTGCAAGAGTGCTCAGGGTCAGAAATCTAAAGGCTTCAGCCATGTAGCCCAAGCATGTCTGTGGAGGATGCTTCTTGGTTTTTTTGCTGAATGTAATGCATGAAATTCAGAAGCCTTATTTATATGGGTTACATTCTTGTTCAAAACTAGTTGGGCTTTGTGACAGCTTTTTGTTTGTTTGATTTCTGAGTTGATCTATCTTGAAGGATTAATACTGGGCACACCAGGCTCACTGTGGGGCAGTAGTGTTTTGTGTTAAATATGGGATCTCATGCTTCATAATATTTTATTTGAAGAGCAGTTTGGGAAAAAAGCTATTACATCAATGAAACTTAAAAGCAGTTTATCTGGATATATAAAAAACTATAAATCATAGCTTCAAGTAAAGTAAGAATTAGAGCTGTACACTTATACTGTATAGCTGAATAAAACTTTTTATATCCAAGTGCTTTCAACTGCCCCAGATAAGTATTTTCTGATAATACTTTTTAAAGATCGGCAAGTCTTATCATGACCACAGCATTTTTCATGTTGGGTGTCATATTGTGTGCATGTCAATTCATTGTCATATGCAATTTCATCTACAGTTACTGTTTCTCTGCATGTTTTTAGCAAGCACCACAATGCTTTGGTTGATGTTGTACAGCCCAGGCTCGGTTTGCTCTGTTTACTCAATTTACTGTTGCAGGATGCTCCCCTCTCAGACTGTACGGAATCTATTGAAGGGCTCGATCTCACAGAGCAGGCCTTTAGTCCCGCTAAATCTCTGTCTGTTAGAAAGGTACTGCCCTGTCATACTGCTCTAAATACTGTTGTTCACCCTTCATTTAACCTCTCCTTACCCTGACCTTTTTCCTCTGTAAGAAATTATTTGGCTAGAAAACTTTAAAAAATGAAAATAGATGGATCTTCAAATTATGTATATGCGATGATGCAGTTACTTTACTCTGTTAAGAACTGTCTTAAGGTCTTGATCTTTGTCTATAGAAGCTGGTGAGGAAACACTTTTGATGTTAAGGTGCTGATCAGGTCCTGCATATAGAGGATTTCTTTATGCATGCTGATAGTGTTGAATTATTCTAATTTGAGATCAATTTAGTTAGCTTAATCTCTGCCTGATTACATCAGTGTCATTCTAAGGATACTCTGTGTTATGTGACAAACACTGTCAACTCTTGATCCCAGAGCACTGGATGCCTGGCTTCCTTCATATTTCCTGCAGTTAGCTACAAGAGTTGCTAAGTGATGCCCCACATGTGCAAAATCAATTGGCCTTCACACTTGTTGTCATTTTTGTGTTTGCATAATATCCTTTAAATACAGAATAAGTTCAAGAGCTGTGGCCATGTTGGGGTGGGCAGCCCTTGGGGCTGACTGAATTAAGGGCTTCACACTGCAAATAACGTTTCTTAGAGCACATCTAGTGTGGAAGCACAGTGTGTAAATAAGCATCAGTGCCTCCTCTACTCCAGTGTTTTACCTAAAAGATTCTTAAATCTTGGGTTTAGGTTGTGCCTAAACACCTCATTTCAGAATAGCTTTTGCATAAAAAAAAAACCAGAATACTTTGAATTACGCCGTTGTTGGAAACCTTGTGGTTTTATAACACTTTTGTAAAGTGTAATGAGCCAGTTTGTGTTATAGATATTTGGATCTTACTGAGAATAGGATGGTCATATTTTTCATATTGCAGTTGTTTTGTCCACATTCTGAAAGGAAAAATAATAAAACACCATTTCTGGGTTTAAGACAAAAAGTAAAATAAAGCCAAATTCTTTCAGGCAGTGCGTGGCTTTTATTTTCCACTTAATAATACCTTCAAAGTGAAAAATTACTTTTATGATACTTGTCACAACACAAGTCTTTTTTTAATGCCGATATATTTCAGGTATTATGTACAAACAATGACACAGCTTTTCTATAAAAGTCATCAGATAGTTTACATGCATTTTCACAGATGGCAGAGAGCCAACAAATGGTCTATTGGTTATGTGATTTTGTCTAGTAGTATCCTGTTAAGGTTTAGATGTCCAAATTGTTTCATTTTTTGTGGTGTCATGAAAGTGCTTTCTGCCTGAAATAGTGTGTAAAATTGAATCACAATGTAAATTACAGGACTAATTATGAAATAGAAGTGGCCTATTTCATAATCTTTATTATTTTAATATGTATTGTCACCCGAATGCTTAATAATTTCCTGTTTGGGGAAAAAAAAAACAACAACCCAAGAAACAAAACCAAAACAAACAAAAAACCCCCAAACCAAACAACCTCCTTCTAAAAAAAAGTCACCCAAACCAGAAAATCCAATGAACCCAAAAATAACAGCAACAAAAGACAGTCACTAGAGAAATTTCCTTGAAAGATTCTGCCATAAAACAATTGTGTTTTGTGGAATAAAGGAAGTGTAAGCAATCTTATGATGCCCACACAAACCTCACCTGAAAATTTCAGTGAAACTGAAGAATTCTTTACATCAAGGACTTAGGGACTTTTAAGTACCAGACAATTAGAAGTTCTCAGTTGACAAATTGTTTGACACTCAATGACAGTTCATGTAAAAAGTTTCATGTAATTGCAGTAACACAGTGTATTATATTTCCAATTAACGTTGAGATTTATACCAAATACTAATGCACACTATTTTGGATGAAGAAAGGCCTCCTTGTGTACAGTATGCATGTAGTGCTCTGAGCTCCTGTGCCTATGGCTGCAGCAGTGAATACTCCATCTTGCCTTGTTGCTTGCTTTATCCATGTTCTGAGAAGTCCTGGCCATGTTGCAACACAACCTCCTTGTGCATCCTGTAATTTTATTCCTGGTCAGACTTGGTTAACCAAGCTTCTGCTGCAGTCTTGGCTGATTGACAGGGAATGTTGGTTATTCTTACCAACAACCATTCTGCAGTCTCATAAGAAAAGAAATTCACATGAATTTTCAGTAATTTTAAATGGAAAGGGAGTCACCCATTTTGGGTCTCTTCCTTTAGAATGGAAATTCTGTGGCTTTGTTCTTACTGCAGACCCTCTCAGTGCTGCCCCAGAGGTGGCAGTGGGTTTCAGTGGTGACTTCATGAACAGTACCTCAGGAATCTTGGTGTTTTGGATAAAGGCACTGCATTAATGTCAGATTGTGTTAGGAGAAATTGTTAACTTAGACCATTATTATGAACCTCCTGTCTGATTGAAAGAACTGGCATATATCAAGTGCCAGTTTTGGTCGTATTTATCCCTGAGAAAAAGGTGAAGTGCTTGCCTGTTAAATAATGGTCAGTTTTGAATTTTCTCTAAAAGCCAGGTTTGGTCTAGAAGTTACAAAATTACTTGATTATCTAAATTTTCATGTAGGAAATATGAAGTCCATGTTTAATATGAAGACATAATGCATATCATTAGCTATAAATGGCCCTCCCTTTGTGTCTGTGGGAGTGTATGCCCTTACAGAATGAAAATGTATTCTCTTCATTAATATAATCTATCCAGTGTTTCTGACAGTGGAGAAAATGCTGCTGATATTTGAGTGCATACACATGTGATCAGATTTCACGTAGTCATCTAAATACTTCTAGATTCTTCATCAAAGTAATACCAGGATCAACCTAGTCTATGGGAATTTATTCCCTCTCTACAGGCTCTTTAATACTGGAAGTAACTCCAGACCAATTTTCTTGTTCAGTTTTTCTGAGCATTCTTAGGAATCTCTGAATGGCATGGTCAGGTTGACAGCTCTGCAAAGTCTTGTCTATTTTAGTGTCACATTTAAAAATTGGAAATATGTTCTGTGCTGTCTTTTTAGTCTTTTATTCTTGTTTTCTTTCTGTCCCATGTTTCATTTTGTGTTGTATATTTTTATTTGAATTCTTAGAAGGCCTATTCTGTGAAGTAAAACATATCTGCTTGTTGATTTAGATGTAATGATGGTTTAGAGTGATCATACTGGTATAGAGTAACCATATTGCAGAACTTATTAACATATTGCTATAATTTATTTCCCACACAGACTCAGTACCTCTACCAGTATCATTTTCCTTGGTGGCCTTTGAACAGTTTCCATGTTGTTGATCCTAAATAAAACAGGATAAAAAAAAGTTTTTTAAAATAAAATTTTTCCTTTCTGATCTCTTGTATAATTTTTCTGCTTTTATGATCCAGCATTGTTGCCTCTGATCTTTTCAGTGCTGCTTCTCTTGGGGTAAAGCTACTCAGCAAGTACAAATACTGTTTGCATTGATTGTGGGTGTTTTTTGTGAGGGTTTAATTTTGATTTTTTTTTCAGGCTAGTAAATGTGATAAGCTTGATTTGCTGCTTTCATTCCCAGTATTTAACAAAGATAAAGTGTAGGAGACAACTAAGTAGGAGAACATGTCATGCCAGTGCACCAGGCATCTGCAAACTGCCTGTCTTGCTGTTTGTCACCATTAAATCAACAGGCATTCAGTAACATTCTGTTTCATTAGAAATTGTTCTCCCCAGTGATTCTGGATTTAATTTGCAACTTTCAAAGAGATTCTTAGAAATTCCAGGGATACTAATGGGTACTGTGTGTCTTGTTCCTCGCTTGTTCCCAGAAAACTCTAGAAGCTCTGCCTGAGATCAGTGCTTTACAAGGTCCTGTTCCTTATGCTGAGTTTCAGTTAAAACTATGGATTTAGTTTGAAGTGTGGGCAAAGACAGAAAGGGAAATATAAAATTTCCATGGGCATCAGTTTTCTGCCATCATTAAAAGCCAAGACCTGTAGTTTTAGGGGTGTTTTGAATTTTCTACAAAACAATTAAGATTTGTACAAAGGTTGATGTTTCTCTGACCCTTTTATGCATTTTCTTCTGAGAAAAGCTGTTGCTGTCAAATCAATGCTTCACGGGCACTGACATTGTGCATATAGAATGAATTTTCCTCTTATTTTATGAAGAAATGGAAGTGATCTGTAATGTTTTAGAGATGTTTCTCTCCTGCAGTTCCTTTCAGGAACATTCCTTTCTTGCAGTGGGAATTTATTGTTACACAGTTTGTTCTCTGGTGTTACTTCATGAAGAGCAGGATGGATTCTAACATCCATCTTACCTCCCTGGATTGCTCTAGACTAGATTTCTGGAGATCTCTCATCAGGCTTTCAGAACTGCTCTTGTCCTCCTTCCATCCAGACATCTTTGTCTGTCACCTCTTTGGTGCTGACAACTTGTCCAAAGCAGCTCTTGCCACCCAGAACACATTCTGTCTATTTGCATCCTCAGTTTTACAGTGGCCATCCTGTGCTTGTCTATGAAGTGTGGACATGGGGTGGAGTGTTTGTCTCTCTTTAGGCACTGCATATCTTTGAACTGTGCTTTCTAATGCTTTCTTCTAAATATTGCTACAGGCAGCATTGAATATGGAGATGACTTGGGTCAATCAGTAGCCCATACTTATTGGGTAATGGAGTTCAAATATCTCTTTTTTTTTCATAATAAAGACAGTTTGGGTGTCACCATGACATGGGGCACAGGCATCAGTCATTAACAAATTAGTGTCAGAGTTCTGTATGTCCAGTGGAAAAAACCAAATGCTTAGACAAGTTATTTGAGAGATAGAGCAGCTATCTCCAGGCAAGCATTTTCTGTTCCTGAGAAAATGAAAATCCAGTGGCTGTAGCCTTTACCAAAGGATTAGAGAAGAAAAATGAAAAATTTTAACATTGGAGAATCTCTGATGCAGCTGCTTTTGTCCACCAGAACTTACTGTACTTAGACTTGCTTGTTATATTTTTATTTGTATAACTTTTTATCTGGCTTATATGACAAATGTTATAGATGTAAATATGCTAACTTGTATCTGATTACAGTTAACCTTAATTACTTTAAAATGGCTTATAATAAGCTGTTAATCTGGTGTATGCAGAACATATACAAGATGGCTTTTTACTATAACATCTGTTAGGTGTAACGTAGTAGCTGCAAGAAATAGCTTTTCTGTTGTTAAAAAAATACAAAGCAAAACAAAAACCCAAAGCAAAATAATAAAAACCCAAAACAAAACAGAAACAAAAATACCCATGAGCCGAGTTCTTGACCCTTTACAAGTATTCTGTGCCCAGACTGTCATGCAGGTGGGCCTGGTATCATGTTTCTTTTGTGGTGAGAAAAAGAAACTTGATAAGCTTTTGTGACTTCAAATATAATTCAGCTAGACTGTTTGGCTGCTGTTTGATTTACTGCTTAATGGTGGATATTCCCTGGTGGAGACCTGTTTTCTCCTTTATATTAACCTCCTGTGAATCACATAAAAAAAAAAATCTGCAATAGATTTTTTTTAATCTAAAAGAGGAAAAAGTAGCATTTTCCAGGTTATGTTTTTGTTTTGGTTTTGGTTGCTTTGTAGCCTCTATACCTCTAAAGGTTCTGCAAGTTACTGCTTGATTGCAGATGTATCTTAATTTTCTTTTGCCAGGGAGAGCTGGTGACTGCATCAAAGGCAATAATTGAGAAAGAATATCAACCCAAAGTCATAGTGAGCACAACAGGACCAAATCCCTTCAATAAACTCACCGATCGAGAACTGGAAGAATATCGCAAAGAAGTAGAAAGAAAGCAGAAGGGACCAGAAGGTTGGTTTCTCTGTGTGTTTTTTCTGCAATAGACTGTAATACCAGCAAATTTCTTAGTAATTGGAAGGTGGGTTACCTGCAAAGACCATGGATAAATTACCCAGCTTTGGCATGTTTCAGTTTTTCCAGTGTGAATTAGAAATCAGAAAAGTATATTAGAGATAAAATGTGTGATTTAAGTGTGTTCTGTAAAATGCATAGATCTCACTCTAAAATTGTCCTTGTAGACAAACTGGGCAGTAGGGCCAGTTACTCCTGCTGGTAGGAAGTTGAAAGCTTCCATCAAAAAGGTGTTTTGGTACTGGTTTTGTTCTGCTTTGTTTCCCTTGGCCCTAGAGCCTAGGCTAAGGTCAGGGAATGATGGTGCTATATAGCAGCAACACTGCAGGTTTTTAAGTCCTTGAAATTTGTGGATTTGAGAAGTACATTGAATGGAGAAGATACAGATTAACATTGATTGTTGCTTGGAAATGTGACATCTTGTGGGGACTTCTACCAAAATGGACTTTTTCAATTATCCTAGAATTATGACAGATTTGTGCTATAAAAAGAGGCCATTGCTGCCTCTGAAGTGGTTTTCCTGCTTTACTTTTGAATAATTTTAAGGGATGATACTTAGAATGCTCATCTGTTGTGAGGTTTTGAATTTGAGTGATGCAAGAATCCAAAGTGCTGTTTCATTTACAGTGTGTGTTCCCTGCAGTTGCTTCTTGGGACCATAGTGTAGGAACCCCTGTGTTTTGTTTATGAAGTACTGAGTGGGGTGGGGTGGGGGGGATGCTGTGCTGTCATGCCTGTTTAACTGCATACCTTTATTCTCTCAGTAACAATGCCACATCCTTCTTAGTTAAGGTATCAAAATATGGAGAGACTGTGTTACTGAGACAGACACCAGCTGGGGAACAGAGTGCAGTGCTTAGAAATCAGCCCATCAGTGAGCAAAACACGTCAGATAAAAAGTCTCTGGATTTGAAAGGGAGATCAAACACCTTTCAAGGAGCAGATACGAAGACTTTACAGGATCGTGACGTATCATCACTGTCTAAGTCTTTAGATAATGCTCAGTTTGCTGCTGCATGGGTTTCTTGTCAGACCATGCAGCAAAGCATCCCACATCTAAATGGAGAAGAGCCAGATGGGCAGAAGTCCTCCCATAAGGAATTTCATACTGCAGTGATCAAAGCATTAAGGTCTGATCCTGACCTTTTGGCTGAGGCCTCAGGTATTACTAACATGGTACAGCTGTGCTTGCAATCCAAGGAGGTTACCTACACCATGTGGAGATTCTGTCAGTTGACTCTCATCTGTGGGACTGATTGCACTTTAATTGTGTAGGTGAACTGGATGGAACAATGCTTTAGTGTTGTTCCTGATTTATGGTGTACTCTATTAATGTTTTCCTTTGGATCTAGGGCTATTTAAAGCTGGAAGCAAGGGGAGCCCTCCTTACTAATAACAAATAACTCAAACCACTTTGAAATCTGTTTGGAATCATATAATTACTGCATGTTTTTCTGATTAGCTGTGCAGTCTTCTTTTCTTTTGGGATGCAATTTTGTTTACTCCAAATTTCAGCAATACAAAGCAAGCAAAAGAGTGTTATCTTGTGTAGACCTGGTAACATATCCCCTCCTCCATATTTGTTTATATATTCCCTGTGGTTTTGCCTCACAAGTTTTCTTTATAACAGCAGCATAAACCAATTCCTAAATGATTTCATTATTCATGCCTGCTTAAAGAAAAAAAACCCTCCCAAAAGAGCTGCAGACCACAACAGCGACTTCAACAGTTTTGTTAGTATCAAACTGTCGCTTAAATTTCTTTTGCTTGTTTTGGTATTATTTAATATCCTGGCAGAATTTTGATTCAGAAAAATGTGTTGGTATCTTTTGTGCATGGAGCAAAAAGACACTTGTTTTCTTACATGCAGAGAGGTTTTATTTGCCTTTTTAATTTCCCTCTGCCTGCCCCTGCAGAGCCTTCAGAAGATGGCAGGCCACAGAAAGAGAAGAGCCCCCCTGACCCCAGTTCAGCTCGCACTCCTCCCAGCACGCCCATTAAGATAGAGGAAGGTACGTTCTGCTCCCTGGGGCTGGGGGAGCCAGGAGCTGCATCCTTAGTGACTGATGCATGGAGTACATGAACTAGAGCTAATACCAGTCAGTGACTTCTTGTATTTCATTGTTGTACTACCTACGAGGTACTCCACTGAACTGTGAGTCTAACAGGTTTGTTTACAATAATAAAGAAGTGTGCATTAATATAAAGACAAATTTCCATCTCTTCAGAATTGTCATCTCTTGGTGTTTCTCAACTGATTTACCTTTTTGTACATTTTCTGCAAGGTAATTGCTCTTACTAAATGAAATAGTGTCTGATGGTGAACCAGACACATATCTAGATACTTTGGTAAATCTTCGTCACTGATTGCACATTTCTTAAACATTATTGTACTTGGATTACACCTCAGTAAATATTTTTCCTACTCAATCTGAATGTAAATTTGCTTATTTGCTCACCTTATGTCATAGTTTTAACTAAAATGAGAGCAGGGCTGCTGAAGTTGCTAATTCCCTAAAAAAAGGATAAAATTATAATCTTGATCAGGTGTAATCCAATTATTGTCTTGTTTCCCTTACCTTGTACATTGGATATATCACGTGTCTGTTAGTCTGCCATTCACTACTTCATCTCATTCTGTTTTCTACAAGAATGGTTGCAACCATTCTTCTAACGTAACACAATGGCTGTGATGAATGCATAGATTCTCTACTTGTGCTTTTTTCTTCTTGTGGCTGCGTTACAAACAGGAGATGGATATGCTAAAGAATACCTGTTACCATAGTAAGTATCATTCCATACTCTGACCTGCTTTTGTGCTTTGCTTCACTCTTGCATCTTTGTTTACTAAGAGTTTTTTTTGTTTTGCTTTTTTTTAAAAAGCAGGCTTTTTCAGTTGAGATGTTGAGTTCTTTAGTTCTCAGTTCCATGTAATTCCAGGCAGTTGCAGATCTCATGTTAAAGCACACTCCCCCTTTGAGAGAGACTGTGAAAGTCACCTTCTGTGTTTCCATATCTGTGTGTCCGATTCCTCAGTTTAAAAAAGAATAGTCTGAAGTGGCCTGGCAGATATAGCTGAAACAGCCCTGGGAGTTTCTGCCCCAATAGTTTGCTGCTGCCCACACAGCTTGGGCCTGGTTACAGAATGGAAGAGTTCCTAATCTATTCCAGAGCTAATCCACTGACATGGATTAAAATTTACCCAGCAGACTTCTGCATGGAAATGGATATGGGACTACTCCTATGTTTTATGTTAACTGTAGGGAATTCAAATTCCAACCAAGAAATGACAGCAAGTACTTGGTGGCAGCAACTTCTACAGCTGTTTTGGCTAGCTCTGCAGGGTTCCTTCAGATTATACTTTAAAGGAATAAGGATGTTTGTATGTCCTGTTATATCCAAAAGTCAGTGTGTTTGTCATAGGTGTTAAAGTCAAACTATATTGTAGACACCTGTGATGTTACTGGTAAAGTTCTAAAACCTGGAAGTTCTTTTAAACAGGGAATTGTGTTTGACAAACTCTTCTAGTTGTAAAAGTTTTCCAGGACAAACATACAAAGCTTATTTTAGAGAATAACGGAAGTTCATATCGTGATGACTTCATATCATGGGGGAGGTTCTATTGAATGACAATGTTGTCAGTATACAACCTCTTCTCAACTTTCATTCATCATATTCTTTCTATTTAAGTATAGCTGAAATCAGTTAAGTGTTTTTTAACTCAGTTATAGCCTAGTTTGTATGTTTGTCCACATTGTTGTGCTGGAAAAAAAACAACAAACCAAAACCCCATAAACATTTATATTCATAAATAATGTGAATTGTAAACACACACCAGTATTGATATTATGCTTTAAACTCTTAAGCCACAGTGTATATGTGTGTGTGTATATATATATAAATAAAGTGAGAGCATAGATGTAAATGTGATTATCTTAAAAAAAATCTTCTAAAATATTGAGGTGCTGCTGAGGTCTTAAACTGTAAATAGGTTTTGCAGCAAGAAATATATTTTTAAAGCTTGCTAGTTATGTTACTGAAATCCATCCAGTAGAGTAGCAGGGCATTTACATGTTGTGCGCTGACTTAACTGAATGTGGAAGGTGTAAATCTTCTGAGTTCTGGTAAAATATTACCCTTAGCAAACTAGATAAACAGATGTTTGCTTGATTCCAGCATCACATTAATCTATTTATTAAGGATGATGGGATCTTGACAAACTGGGAAGGGTGGCAGTCCTGGCTTAATGAGTTACAAACCCATTTATATTTATTCAATGCTCAGGCCAGCTGGCAAATGCTGTTTGAATGCCTGTAGCTTCCTATTCTTTAATTTGAAGAATCTCTAAACCCTTTTATAAGACTTCAAAACTACCTTTTAAACTTAATTTAAAAAAATAGAATAAACCTGACAGTCCAAAATGGTGTCTGTTCTAAAAATTGGGCCAACTAATGAATAGAATATAATATTTTTTTACTTGGAAGGGATCTACAGTGACCATCTAGTCCAACTGCCTGACCCAATTCATGGCTGACCAAAAGTTAGAGCTAATTGTCCCAATGCCCCTTGAACACTGCCAGGCCTGGGGCCTTGAGCAGCTCCCAGTAAGAAGGAAGCTTATTTCAATGTCTGACCACCCTCTCAGTGAAGAAATGCTTCCCAAAGTCCAGTCTGAACCTCCTCTGGTGCAGCTTTGAGCCATTCCCACACATCTTGCCACTGGACCCCAGGGAGGAGAACTCAGCAATGTTTTCAGTTAATTCCTGAAACATCAAATCCAAAAGCAGGGTAGTGGTAGTGAAGAACTGTAACTGGTGTTTCTTATTAATGTGTGTCTGCCATACATAGACAGGCTCAACTACAGCTTCAGGAGGCACCTTGTACTGTACATAACTGCTTTCTCTTTTTTGCTCTGATTTAAATCCTGCCTGCATTATAACTTTTAAACTGCTAACTTGTGCATTCTGAGTGGATACTAGTGTGTGGTGCTTTTTTAACCTATTAGAAGTTCATGGTGCTCTAGGCAAAACATGTTTATTTCCTAGCAGGTATTTACAGAACAGAGCCCTCTAAAATATATCAGAGAATTATTAATCCCATCTGGCAGAAGTAAAAAGAGCACTGTCATTTTTATAGGAAAAATGTAAAAGTATCAAGTATTTTCTGTAAATTCTTGTGAAAGGCTTCAGTCTTTTCAAATTAAAACAAACAAGATCTCCAAAGGAGGAAAAAATAGTTGCCTTTCATTTGTGCCTCACAATGAGCACGGCCTGGATTTTGCTCTAAATTCCTCCTTATGTAACATCAGTGGGGATGGATGTGGCCCAGCTCGCGGGCCCCTGCTGGCTGCAGGCACTGACAGCAGTGCAGGGAACCCCACAGAGTGCTCCTTGTTCAGCCCATGCACTGAGAGCAGCCCTAAAGTGAGCATCCTAAAGCACAGCCAGGAGTGGGGACAGTGTTCCAGTTGAGGGAGGAGTGGTTCAGTTCCCCTTTGGACATACAGCCACCACTGGACTCTTGATGTTCCCTTTTACAGGGTGAGTTTGGCTCTTGACATCACATACAATAAACAAAACAAGCTGTATTGCATAACCTGCTGAGCTCATTTAATTTGATAAACTACATGGATTTTACTTATAGGAATCCATAATATGTACTCATATCTTGCCAAAAAAGTGAAGCCTTTGTGATAGGAACTTATATTTTGAAGCAATTTCTGTTAGATCTCATGGAAGAATATTATGAAAATCTCTTCATTGGGATTGTAAATTGGCAAACCAACAATTCAGAAATTAATGGATTTGCATGTATAGGATCACTGCAAATCAGCAATTAATTTTATCTCTCCAAAAGAAATAAGAATAAAAGTATGGAATTGAAAAAAAAAAACACTCTACTCAATGTCAGTGGAAACTGTAGGTTTAATTCCTGCTTTATTGTACAAAAGTATTATGTTGCCTGCAAATATCACGAGTAAAACAGGAGCGAGGTCTGAACAGTTACTTTCTTGCTGATGCAATTCAGCTTTATCTGTTCTGGGTGAAGAAGCTTCAAAACAAACAGACCTTTGGAATATCTTATTTCTTCTGTGCCCAAAGCTGGAGAACAGCCCTATTACAAAGGCTCTCATGCAAAGTAAATATATTAGTTTCTTGTAGAGCACGCTCACCATCCACTTGCCTCGCTTGCCCTGCTCCAGGGACACTTTTGTAAACTGACTGTCGCTGTCTGTCCGTCCACCAGAGACACGGCAGGACCAGACCTACAGAGATGACAGTGATGCTGCAACCTTCAAGCAAACCCTCCCAGATCTCACCCCCGATGAGCCTTCGGAAGCACTCGGCTTCCCTCCCTTAGGGAAGGAGGAAGGGAGATGTGATCATGATGTGCCCAAAAGCCAAACGGAAGCACCTGCAGTGGAAAATAAAGAACCCCAGTCCCAACCCGCTGAAGAGCCAGCAACACCAACAGCTGAGGAGGGGACAGCAGCTGATGCAGGTAGCGATGAATCTCCAGGGAAGTCCCCATCGAAAAAGAAAAAGAAGTTCCGCACTCCTTCCTTCCTGAAGAAGAGCAAAAAGAAGAGTGACTCCTAAAGGCCAACCCACTGCAGAAACACTGTCATATTTTAAAATCCATTAACCACTAGAATGTACCAGATCGTACTGAGTGTTTTGTCTTACTGTGTAAATGAATGCCACAATTAATCCAACCAGCCCCTCAAGTTATGGCTTGATTGTTTAGGGTTATAACCAGAAACTCCTGTCCAAAAAGGTGCTAATCCTGTGTGTTCAGCAGCTGCCACAGATCTGATCCCTAGTTTGTAATCAAATGTAAATGACTTCCATGTGGAAGGCATTGACTCACTATTTTTAATTTAAAGCCTGCACTGCTTTGCAAAAGAATATAAAAAATTCACAATTAAAAATAAAACACCCATTGCTTACCACAAGAAGTGTTCTTTCCAATATTCTGTTCCAAGTCACAGGTAAATTTCTTAAATTTTGAATTTTAGAGAGGATGCTTTTGCAGTGGTGTTCTCAAGGGGGGTGAATTCTTGAACTGACATGTAAACTTCTGCAAGCAAGCGAGTACAGGTTGTGGTTTGGCCAAGCTTTGAGGTCTCCATTGCTTCCTCTCTTTCTCCCTTCTCACTGTTGTTACAAAATGAAGGTGTTTTTCACTTTGTTTTATTTTATAACTGGCTGGTGAAATCAGTCTTTGTCTATGACTGAAATGTCCGTGGTGTGTTCCGCTCCTGTTGTGTGTTCAAAGAGCCCAATCTTGGCCTGGTTTTTTTACTTTCTAGTGAATTACAGTTTAAGGGAAATCTGTCTTTGCTCTTGCCTCACTGAGGCATGTGGTGATTTGGCTGTTAGAAAAGGTTAAAAAGTAACTGAAGTAAAAGCTGGTGGTGTGGAGCATGGGCAGGTGTGTTTTGGGCCTTAGCACAAGTTTTTTCATTCTTTTAAAAATCCCTTTGTTGCACATGCAGCCTTGCTGTGCATGAACCCCATGTGCAGCCTTTTGTGTTTGTTACTTCCCACTGACAAAAATGTAAATGCATTACACTATTTCACCTTGTTTTATAGTAATTATATTTTCACTTACAAAAGCTGGCGTTTCTTTAAATCTTTTTGTTGCTGTTGCCAGCGGTCAAGTGCAGAAATCCCGTGTAACCTTAAGGTGTATTTTCACCATTTGCTATAAATGTTTGTTTAATGTGCAGCATGGCAAATCACTCTTGCCACTGAGTTCACTATTTCCCACTTATTGCCATGCTTGTGTCTATCACTGATTATAAAAGTAGTTTAAGATCAGGCAGGTCAAGCTTGTGGAATTCTCTGGAAAGCGGGCGCCGTTCCCCGGCCCAGGGCCGGCGGGGCAGTGCCCATTCTGGTTTCTAGAATTTGCATTTTGGGTTTAACAGCAGCAAACCCCAACACCCCGTGGGGGTGAGGGCAACACACTGACTCACAGTAAGTGTCTGTAACACAACAGAACATGGATGTAACCTTTTAGGACAATATTAAATGTTGCAGTTTGTAAACTAGCAGAGAACTAATGCCTTACATTGATGCAGGGCCGGCTGGGTGGAGCGGCTCTGGGCGGGCAGAGCAGGGCCCATGCCGGGCTGGGAGGTGCCGATGCCTCGGGCTGGTTTTGAGCGGCGAAGGGGAACAGCTGGAAGTGGAATTGAGCTGTCAGTGTTCAGGTGAGAACAGAGGGGGCGAGGTGGCCGCTGGGGCCGTGGGAAAGGTGACAGGGCCGGTGTGGGCCAGAGCAGGCGGGCACTGGGCCGGAGCCCCTGGACAGCAGCACTCAGGCAGGACTGCATGGCACGAATGGCTTTCAGCTTCTGCTCTAACATTGTATGTCCTTGTACACTAGGAAGCAAACAACACTTATTTTGCTAAATTGTGTTTTATTGCAGGGTCGTAACTAAATGACTAATTGCTCTATGTTTCAGTTCTTTACTGAAGTCCCTCCATTTATCTTGACCACATATGCAATGACTCTTAATTTCTAATTTTGTAGTTTGTTCTTTTAGTTCTTTGTATTACAATATGAAATGTAGTCAATGTAGTCATGTATGGTATGGTTACACACTTTGGGGCAGAATAAAGTCCTGTATTTTTCTTTCTTTCTTGTATCATTAAGTTCTACTCACAAATAAAACTCTTCAAAAAAAAAAAAAAAAGTCATGCTCTGCTTTCAAACTTGTACACTTTTATTCTGTAGCCTCATTTGCTTAGTTTCTTTTAATGATTAAGGTGTTGATTAGTGATGGCTTTTCTTCTCAGAAAATACTGAAATTGGCTACAACAGGGCTCCCTTCCCAGAGCTTCCCAGCTCAGCAGTGGGCAGAGCCTGGTGCTGGCTCCTTCCCCCACCCATGAGCTGGGTCAGCATGGCACTGTCATCCATGGCTGGCTCCCTCAAGGAGGCCTTTGGCACCTTGGGTAAAATCCTGACCCTTTGTGCCTCAGCCAGACAGGGATGTTCAGTTCAGAGGGGGTAACAACTGTAATGAACTGACCACAGGAGTGTTCAATGTAACCCTTTATTGTAATGCAAAAAGAACAGGGCTTGGTCATCAAAAACATCCCACAGTATTAGAAATATAAAACATGTCTCCAAATTAATTGTATATTAAAAACAGTCCACCTGTGCCAAAGTACCAGTGAGGTAGCAGGCAGCCTGTAGTGTGCTTCTGCTTTTGTTTGACCATCACGTTTGCAGGTGTGGATGCAGCATTTGCAGAGCTCTGGTACCACTTGTACAAAACCCCATCAGAATGGTCCTGAGGGGTTGTTCTGTGCCAGCCCAGCCCCTGCAGAGCCCTGTGTGCAACAGCACCTGGGGAGTGGGGAGGGCTCCAGGCCTGCTGCTCTTGTGCTGGCTCTGCTTCTCTTAATGCCTTTCTCAGCTCTTGGTCAGGGTGTGTGTGTCTGGTTTTGTTTGTTTGGTGTTTCTCTGTTTGCAAAGCTAACGCAGCTGGCTGGGAGGCCACCTTAAACAGAACTGCTGTGTGTTGGTGCTGCAAATGCTCGTCATGTATCTCCTTCCAGAAGATCAAAATCTTCCTGTTGCTCAGCAGAGTCAGGTGCCAAGAGTTAGGTCTTGCAGAGGTCCTCAGAAGCTGGTGATGGTTTTGTGGTTCCTTCCTACTCCTCCTTTGTCTGCTGTTTTATAGACCTGAGTAGAGCCAAGGGGACAAGGAAAAAAGCACCACAGACAGTGAAGCAAATCTCTGCCCCAGCCAGCCAGTAAACTGCAAAAGAAAGGGAATTCATCTTGTTAGTGTGCTTGTCCTTGCAGAATGCCCCTGTGAAAGCTTTGTGCTCACACAGTACCTGCCCAGCTGAACAGAACTACTGACCCTGGGGGGAGCCAGAGGGTGCCAGGAGCTCAGCACATGGCTGCACTCAGCAAACAGCCTCTGGCTTGCTTGGTGTTAACATCAGCCCAAGTTCAAGCTCTGAGGCTTCTTCCCTTCCTCTGTCCCCTCACCCTGAAATGCTCAGGGGCTCTGACCCCATGCAGGGGGTACCTCTGCCCCTTCTGCCCCAGCTGGGCTGTCAGGTGCCAAGAAGAGGAAGGAGCCCGAGGCCACACTCACCTGCAGCTGCCAGGACGGGTCCCAGGGCTCTGGCCAGGGCGCCCAGGCTCCTCAGGATGCCCATGACTCGTCCCTTCTGGCTGGCAGTGCCTGTGCAAGCAGAGTGTGACACTGTGGGTCTGGGCACGGCTGCAGCTCTGGGAGCTTTGTTCTTTGGGGCATTTCCCACCTGCATCTCCCCCTCCCATCACTTCTCACCCAGTCCCCAGCCTGCCCTTGCCCTCCACCAAGGCCTCACAACTGCATAAACACCAGAGCCTGGCACGAGTGCTTGACCGGGACAATTTGCAGTGCACGTTCCCAAAACCCCCCAAGTCTATCAAAACAAAAACTTCACATTGTACACGAGATTTTCTGAGAAGGCCCAGGTGTACAATAAGCACAGAACTGTGGCTGCAAGTTAAATAAGAGCAACATAAACATGACCTTACTGAGCAAAACCTTCCTTTTCACCTCAGCAAGCGCTGCAGTCCTGGCCCCCAGCTGACCCAAAGCTGTGTTATCCACAGATGGCACCACAGCTACATCTGCTTTACAAGGTAACAGAGCAACCCTGCCAGGCTTCAGAAGGTTCCTCTGAAGGTCTTTTCTAAGGAATCAGCAAGAAATTATTTCACTGCTGGCAGGGATGGCTGGTGACCTTTTCAGAGAGCCCAGACTGGTCCCTCCTCAGTGCTGTTTGTGGCCTTTGCCCACTTCTTCATCACCACCAGCAATGAGGTCGCTGCAGTTTCCCCATCACACTGGACTGAGCTGTGTTACACAGCACAAAATTCCAGTGTGATATTGATGGTCACTGACCAGATCATTGCTGTTAGTGCTGGAATTATCAGTTATGAACAGGTATGAGCCATGGGCTGGTTCCTGTGCTCCTCTGCAGAGGGATCCACAACTGTTCCTGTTGATGCTTCACTCAACTCAAGGTCAGTTCTGTGCAATTTGAGCCAAGTCAATACAAAGGTCAGAGCAGGAAGGACACTCACCATAGCCTGACACCACTGCTGACAAACATGGGATAACAATGGCTGCAGCTGGAAAAATCCACAGAAGAGACTGTCAGTGAACAGCAGAGCTCAGAACAGACAAGAACAGTGACAAACATGTGGCCCAAACTCGTTACTGCTGCAGAGAAATATGCTGAGCTCTGGGCACTCTACCCCCACTGAGTCACCAGGTTTAATCCAGGTCAGTGATGGGAACACCCCCTCCAAGGCAACCTGCAGGAAGAGCCCAGAGCTGGGAGTGCTCCAAGCAGATGTTTCACATTAGCATCCCTCATTGTGTGGGCCCTCGGGACAGGGATGGACAGGGCAGATCAGCCAGCTGGCAGCTTCCCAAATCACTGTGCTCTTATCAGGTGGAGCAGGGAATTGCTCTATTCCAAACAGACAGTGAGGTGGCTGTACCGAGTGACACTGTCCCTGTGCAGGCAGGGCACTGGACTCAGGGAGGAGAGGCAGCTACAGCCTCTCTTGGGAAAGTCACATCCAAGAGGAAAACGTTACAAAGTTTTTTGGACAAAAAAGCCAAGAGTTGTTCAGCAATCACTGCCTTCTTACTGAAATAGGGGCTTTTTCTGCCAAGAAAAAAGTGCCTCAAACATATAAAGCAGGGAAAGGGAAGGGGAAGGGAGGAGCAGGAATGATCAAGGTTGATTTCACTGCAGGTGCCCCAACTGCTGGGCAGAGGGAGGAAGAGAAGAAGAGAAGCACCCCAGGGGCATTTCTAGCTGGCTTAACTGGGAGGAGATGGAGCCTGCACAGGAAGGGGCCAGGGAAGACTCAAATATGGTTACACATAATGAACACCCCCTATCACTCCTCACCTGTCAGACACACAGCTGGCCCCAGACAAATAATAGGCTCAATAAGTACATTTTGTGGTTTAGAGTTTACTCCTAAATCAAGCTGTACCATGCAAAAGAGAACTCCACTTCTGTAATAAGTAATCTATGGAACTGCTTAAACAATAGTTAGCAGCATTGGTAATACCTGAATCTCTTTTTGGACATCCAATAGGTGGATCCAACTTCATTCATGACTGTTTCCCTGAACAACAGCTTAGGTTGGCAGAACAGAATTTTGCAAACACTGAAAACATCTGACCCTCTCTCTGAACACCCTCAGAGTGTGCAGGTCTCCAGCCTCAGAAATAATGCAGCACCACTCAGGTACAAAGGTTCCCTGTCTTGCTTTTTTTCCTGAGCTGAGCTATTTAGTGCATACTTTGCTTCTAGGTCTGCTAAGAGGGGGTTAAAAAAAAAATCCCCAAGAGCTCCACAGTGAGACAGGACAACAGGAGCACTGGGGATGCTTCCAGATACCTCCATGACAACTTCCTGTGATACAAAACCCCAGACACTGTTTCATCCGTACTTCATAAATCCAAGTGTCAACTTTCTGTTACTTGTAGTTTGAAATTAGAAGTGCATCTTTAACAGTGTGAATAAATACATGAAGGAAAATCATTTGTGCTTAGCTTGCAGTGCCGTTTGAACAGCTCACCGAAGGAGTACAGCAACAGTCCAGCACTCAGCACGGCCACATTTGCAGCCCATCCAATTAACAGGAACGCTGGAATCAGCAGCACAATAGCCTGCAAAAGGAATGAGTCACACGGTTACAGCTGAGCCGCGCTTGTTAAAGCCCAGCTCGAGGTGTCCTGCCAGTTCCCTTCCGGGGATGGGACAGCACACAAGTCACAAGCAGAAAGCTCTTTCTTCCCAAGCAGACACTTCAAAGTCACCTGGATGGTCACAGACCACCACAATGAACTTTTCTGTTCCCTCTCACTATCACATGATTGCACACCACATGCAAGTTCTCTTTCTACACATCTGCCCTTTTGAGGGGATATTTCCTCTTGTTCTGTGTTAACCTGGCTTTAACTCTTCATCTCCTGAGCTGGCACAAGAGAAGAAAAAGCTTCTGTGCAGCAGGACTACAGCTCCTCTGCTTTTTCACAGCGTTATTGGCTGATTTTACCTTTAGCCTTCAGGTTTCTGTAGCCAAGAGGAAAAAAGGGGGAAGAGGGTGCATCTAAAATTCAAACCCCCAAAATAAAAAGCATTCTTCATCTCCTCTAAGAGCTGGACTTCCATTTCCCTGTGATGTCTCCCTTGCTTAGAGCTCCTGCAGAAAAGACCGCTCAGATCTGCTTTGTGTGTGATAAAGGAGGGTATTCACTGCCACTGAGTGCCTCATTTTGAAGATTCAGTGGTAAATGAGCTACTGTAACCACTGTGCTAAGAGAGGCCACTTCTGCCATATGGTGCAGATTCACAAAGTGCCAGAATCGCTTCAGCAAAAGGGGGAATTCCCACAAAACCCACGGGCATCCCCGGAGAAGAGTGCCCCAGGGCTGGGGGGTGTTCCTGAGGAGCCATCAGCCCAGCAAATGCGTGTCTGAGGTGACTGCAGTCCTGGTGCAGGGCTGAGGAAGGAGGGTAAAAATGAGAGGAGCAAAGGGCAGTGCAGTGCCAGCAAACACAGCAAGGGCAGTGCAGTGCCAGGCTGGCAGAGCACAGGGGGGAAGCTGATGAGGAGGATGAAGCAGCACAGCTGATGTTCATCCACAGGGAAACGTGACACCAGCAGCCTGACATCAATGTTTGCCTGCCAGGGACCAGGGTGGAGATTGTTTCACCAGCAGAAATCACTTTAGAAGAAGCTGAGTCAATTCACTGGAATGCAGTGGTTTGGAAATCTACCCTGCCACCACTGATATCACACAGGCCTCAAAATAATGTAAAATACATTAATCAAGGCTCTAACAGTCCAGGCAAACCAATTGCCAAGGAGCCAAGGTAGTGCTTTGTTTGTTCCACACACAAATGTAAAGGACACATCTACTGTGCCCAGAGCTGCATGAACTGCAGGGAGCTGCTCCCTGTCATCCCAGCACAGCAGCTGCAGTGTGTGTGTGAGGAAAGAGCCAAGCAAAACAAAGGAATGTACCCTTCTGTCAGTGAAACCTCAGTCTGAACACTGATACATGCTTTTGTTACATGTAATACTGATGAACACAAACCAAAGATTGGAAAAAGAATCTATTTCTCCCTGCCCAGCAGTGAAATGTACTCCAGGGAAAGCCTGTCAAGCACAAAGATAGCCAGATTGAAAATAATTTCCCAGAAAGAAAGTCAGAGATCAGCCCTGAAGCAGCTTTAGTAGTTTCTGCACTGCAAGAGAAATCACTGAAATAAAGCTACTCTTCACAGTATTCTACCTAACCTGCACAGATGGACAATCTGTTCTCATTCCTTACTGCAATTAAATATGAAGAACACAAAGTTTCAATAGTACTGTTGCTCATATCATAAGGAAGAGCTCTTATGTTCCAAAGTTTAGTTAGACAGATAAGTGCCCAACAACCAGTTTTGAGAAGTCATTTAGCTGGATAGATGAAACAGAAATTTCTTTTGATTGGACAAATACAGTTATAACCTCCAATTACCCTTCACTGCACTTCAGACTGAAAATTAACATATCAGATTTGTGGGGGGAGAAAGAAAAAGAAATATTGATTTTTTTTTTACCCTTTTTACAGCTCTGATTTCATTTCCTGGCTTGATTCGGCGAGCATAGCCTCCCTGGATCACAGCCATTGTTATTCCAATAAAGAAAAACATCTTGCCCTGCTGCATGCTGGAAGGGAGGCAGAAGCACAGAGAACAGAGTCAGGCACGGAGCATTCCAGCCTGGGATTCACCACTCCGGGCAACCCCCCCTGAGCAAGGGACACAAAAAACACAAAAAGCCCTCGGGGCTCTCTCAGCGCTGCCTCGGCAAGCAGAGAGCAAGGAGGGAAAACTCCGAGCTCTGATTGCAAGGTGGGACAAAGCTGGCAGGTGCTGCAGCCACCTCTGGGCTGCTGTGGGGTAGGTCAGGGTTCCTGGGCTGCCCACAAAGACTCAGCACACAGTGAGTGTGAATGTGCTGTGAACAGCTGTGCCACGGGCATGGGAGATGCTGGTTTCCAAGGTGCAGCTCATGGAGGGTTTGATGGAGGTCAGCAGGGCACAGTGTGCTGGTGATCTGGTGTCACACTGGGAAGTCTGAGACGTCACTCCCTCCACCCTTCCATTTTCTTCAACTTTCCCTTTCCCCTCTCTCACTGACTGAATTATGTGGAATTCTGCAGCTCACTGAGGGCTGCCCTGAATGCACAGGACACAGCAGAGCACAGAGCACTACAAAACCTCTCCTTGACACACATGGATTGGTTAAACCACAAACTGTAATGAAAGACAGACAGGGAAAGATGAGACAACCCCCTGAGAATTACTCAAAGGGAAGGACATGCACAGGAATCAAATTGCAGGTTCACATTCCTGGCTGGAATTTTTCCTATGAGCTGGCAGAAAAAGTATTTCAAGCTGAGCTGTTGGAGGATTCTGTTCTTTCTTGTCTGCTGGTTGACTACAGGAAATCAGGCTCTGTGACATGACTGCACACCATATGCCATGCAGAATTTGCTGATGAGCAAATATCAGCACACAGATATCTCCCTGTCCTTTGCCTCTTCAAGCTTCAAGTTTTGTCCTGATATCTAAAAACTCTTTGAGCAAGAAAAGGTTTTACTATAGTCAATACAACTAACACAACTATACCTATTTCAGGAGCTTAAATTTAATCTTGGGTATTTATGGAGTACTTCATTCATGATAAAAATCGTGCCCATATTTCATCAATTCTTCTTACAAAGCCCAAATACCACCAAACACAGGGATGGCTGTGTTTGAAAGCCTCTCTTGAAAATACATGAAGAGACCTTAAACTAAAATATTTTGGAAAATATCCTAGTCAAATATACAACATTTATTGAATACCTGCTGAAGTGGAATCTCTGGTGAGTGAGAAAACTCAGTGTGTACTCCAAGCCAGAAAACAGAAAGAGGTACAGAAAGTAGGCCAGGCCCAAAATTTTGAGATTCTGAAGATCTGAAAAAAACAAAAAAACCCAAACAAACACCAAGGGGGTGGGAGGAGGGGAGAAAAACATGGTGATGTTTTCCAAGCAAAGCTTGACAATAAAACCATAATATAAGAGCAGCATTTATCAACTGTACAGGGAAATGATCTCACCTCAGATGCTCATTTTAAATATCCATATCAGACATGCCACAAAAGGAGTCCTAAGAGATGTAGAGAATCCTACATCTCCAAGTTGTGAATTGAGAAACAAAATTCTAGTCTGAAGTTCCTGGTGTGCAGCCTGAATAAGCAAACTCACATCTCCCTTGCTCATGCCTTGATCTATCTTTAAATCACTTCACTTACTGCAGCCAGTGGCTGAGGAAAACACAAATATCAAGTCAGAAATCTTCAAAGCACTCATCTTCAAAACCTTATTTTGGGAATAAAAGGACCAAGGTCCAGTGGAACTTCTGATTGCCTGTTCACAAGATACTGAGGTGGGCTTTGAATGAGTAAACAGAGCCCTGCTTCTAGAATGGTTTGAGTACAGTTTTCACTAGAGGCCAATGGCACACACAGAGTGTTACTGGAAAAAGCCACCTGACACTTACTCTGCTCTGAGGGGGACTCCTTTCCTCGGGTGACTGCAGAGAACTGAAATAAAGCCAAAGGACTGAGCAAGTCAACTGCTGCCTGCACTCCAGATGTCACAGAAGGGACCTGATCAAAGACACAAAGAGGTTTATTTAAAACCCTAATGCAATAATCACTACTAGGAACTGACAGGAACCACCAAATGTGCCTCTACACCTACACAAATCATCTGAGATGAAACAAAGCACGTGGCACTGGAATTTGAGTGGCCCAATAACAACCCAGACTTTCTGAACTCACAGCTGGCGCCAGTGACTGAATTGAAAGGTGCAGCCCTGACAGCACCTTTCACTGGAGACACAAATTCCTCTCTGGGTTCCTACAAAGCAGAAGTGGCTTGTTCTCCACAGCCTTGAAGGTGGCTTTATTTGGTTCACCTTTTGCATCATCACTCATGTCCAAAGAACATTTACTGGGAAAATAATGGCACATCTGTCTGCAAGCTCACAGGCAGCTGAGGATTTGCTCTTGTGCTACAAATCTGAGAGCAGTATGTGCAGCACATCAAACACTGGTCTGTTTTGGTTCTGGCTGCTATTTTAGCCAGCCAGTGACACCTCCTGGGGAAGAGAAAGAAAATATAATTTTTACAGAGATTCTTTGAAAATATTTTAGAGGAATTTCCAAGGAGATTCTGCTTGGCCACAATGGGTGGCTTTTTAAAGAGGAAGATTTATTTTGTAACACTTCTGGGCCTTGTACTGTGTCCATCTCAACCTAATTATGTACCTAGTGGCACTCTTCCTGCTCCTTACCCACAGGCACTTATTCTTCCATCTAATGCTTATTCTTTCATCTGTAGATAATTTACATTTTTATTCTTGTTTTTTAAATTCTAAAATACAGAAAATTAAAGAAAACACAAAAAGAAACAATGTCAGAATGATTAGAAATCAGATTAGAATGATCAATAATTAGAAATCAAATTAATATAAATCCTGCATTATTAGGAAAACTTTTTTTTTGAGTAGAACTTAGCCTGTCACTTTACACAACAGTCACAGACCCTCAAGAATCCTGAATAATCACATGGAGTATTTCATGCCTTCAAGGCACTGCACAGGCTTTATTTAAGGAGTTTTCTTCTCTTCCCAGATAGGGAGGGAGGGAGCTACTCTCTCTTTGAGGGCAGAGATCAAAGGTCAGATCATCAGAGGAATTTAATCTCAGTGCATGACCTGGGGACTCATTATGGGCTGGATTTAATGAAGCTGCAAACAAATCAACCTTCAATATGGTATTAAGGACCTCTCTTGTTTTGATAGTCAGAGCTTCTGAGTACCCAACAGCAGAGTCTGGAGCCCATGAGTCTCACAACAGCAACCAGTTCAATAGGCTGGGCTGGCCTGGAGCCATGAAGCTGCTGATTCACACAGAAAATATTGGGATATTCTCCCTCCCACTGCATGTATTGCACACAGTACAGACACACCCAAAAAGTTTGCTCACCCTGTTGAGAGGTCTGAGAGGATTTCCTGAAGCTGGCCTGTGGCAATCCCCAGTTCCTGCATGTGTTGGTAGGATGGGGTTTGCACCCCAGCACAGAGAATCTGGGCACAAGCAACTCCCTGCAAGCATCTTTGCCAGTAACAAAAATACCCTGTAGCTTGTACCTGTTTTGAATTATCACCCATGTCAGACAGGATGCCAAGCAGCTTTGCACAAGGCTCATTTTAGTTTTGTCCAATTACAATACATTGTATTTGCACATGTTTAAAATCATAAGTGTTTTATGAAATATATACACCTATTTGATTTTTTAATGTAGGTGTGTTTGTGTGTGCACACATAATTTTTTTTTCAATTTCTCCTATCTTTGCCATAAAAACAGTGGTCTAGAAATTATTTCATCTACTGATCCACAATGAAAGCATTGTCCTAAAACTGGCTAAAGAATTTCACCATCCCCCAAAAAGTATACACTGCCAATTTCAGTCAGTGTCAGCAGCTGCATGAAGTTGAGTTTTTTCACAGGTTCAAACTCTGCAACATCTAACTTGTAATTAATTTCTGTGATTATGATTCATTATCCCATAATTGCTCAATTTTACTTCATGATCATCCCCAAAGTCACCATGAATGGCAGGCATTTTCCAGAGTGTCTCTGCTCATTCTGTTTTCCTCTAATGCAGTAACAGGTGTGGAAGGCAGGGTCAGTCTACATCAGGACTGCAGCCTGGGCCTGCCAAGCTGCAGCCTCAGCTCCCAAACCAGATGTGTTTAGTGTGCACAGAGCACAGCTTTGTCTTTCCACAAGTCTGCTACTGACACTGCACAGCCCTACACACAGTCCAGAAAAAGAGAGCTGTAAGACTCTCCCTCCAGCTAGGCAGCCTTGCTCATGGCTGGCTTAGCTAAGAACTAACACAAAAGCTCTTCAAGGGGACAGATTCCACTAGAGACCTTCCTGTTCTTCCCTTCTCCCAGTCAGGTCACAGCAGGAGCTGCTTTGGCTACCATAAGGCCAGTATGACTCTCTTGACCTGATCAGCTCATGGAACAGCTGACAAAAAGAGGAAGGAAGAGAGTAAAAATGCTGTTCTCTTTGTATGAAAACATGTCCTTGTTTCCCATCCCCCTCCATTTTCCCTTCCTACAAGTTAATTTCAACATGAATCAATATGAAACACTCTATCCTGTGAAAAGCAGACTGATAGAGAAACAAGGCTATAATGAGAACACAGCAAACTTCAAGGAAACAGATGTCTGATCCCACTGGCACATCCTCCTACCATTTATCATGATGATTTCCCCTCTTTTTACAGCTTTGTCCTTCCAACACATTCCACTGCTATACCTGTGAGAGCACCTGCTGCAGCTCAGCCCAGCCAAGTTCCAGAAAGGCAGCCAACATACCTGCCTTTCCTCTGTCATCCACAGGCCAAGAAAACTACTCAGAGAGTGGAAGGAGTTACCAAAGAAGAGAGCAGAGCAGCCTAATAACTGAAATGACAAATATGCTGGAACACACGGACCCCTTCCCAGATGGAGACTGACAGCACACGAGCACAAGAAGCCCCACACCACCCTGTCCTGAGCAGCCAAACTCTCTGTGCACTTGGTGTGACAGGGACCTGGCTCTGAGCAGCTTCCATTGCAGCACCCACTGCTGTACAGGGACAGAGCCCCAAAAAGCAGTGACAGAGAGCTCCTTTCCCTTCCAAAATTCACAATGGTGCTGGCTAATACAGAGCAGCTGGTCAGAACTTGCAAGAGGATAATAAAAGGGGGAGGGATCTATTCAGTCATCACATGTTCCCAAAAGGCACTGCAGCCATTTAACCACTCCACAGCAAAGGAGAAATTGTTTATAGAATACAGATTGCTCTGCAGCACTTCCCTACATCACCACGTTGCCACCTTCCTGGAGTGTGCAGCTTTAACTAAGAGCAGGACTTTATCTGGAAGGTTTAGGAACAGCCAAATAGGAAAGAGGAACAGATGACACATGGAAGAGTTGTTAAAAGAAAATAACATAGCTGTAGTGCTTGGGAACACAGTGTGAGGAACAGATTTCACATGGGACACAACCTGCTGGGAAACACTCAGGGAAGGTGCAAAGTTTTGTCCTGGTAGGATCATTGCAAATCAAAGTTTCCTGAACAATTCTCTGTGTCAAATGGGTTTGGCTATCCAGAGACCAAGCACCCTCCAAAAGCTGAGTGCTGCTAGAAACCAGGGATCACAGCAAAGACCCAATCAGTGAAAGCCTCAAATCAAGTGCAGCTACCCAGGGCCAAATTCCACCTCTCTCATTCTGCAAAGGAGACTGTTCTAAGAGACTAAGCAGTGTCCAACCATACAATATTTAATCCTAATATTAATAAATGTTTGGCCCCACAAATCCAATCAGTCACTGAATTTTAGCACATGTAGGTATTTTCTATCTGTAGAAGACAGAGCAGCTCAGAAAAAAAGTAATTTGCTATTTTAGCATTCAAAATATTCAAGAAAATACAATATAATAGGTAAGAAAACTTCTAACATATACTGGATGAATGAAAGAAAATCCAGTCTCTGATGCATTTACTTTTATGATTCGCTGAAATTCTCCCCCAAGGAATCCTTGTGGTCATAGTTTAAATTTCACAGTCTCTCCCAGGTTCACATGAGGTTTTGAGAAATTTAAACCTAACACACCAAAACCAGCAATGAAGCAGTCATGTTAATTATAAAGATCTTTAATTGCACTGGGCTAGGAAATGGGACCATCCCTGGAAGTGTCCAAGGTCAAGTTGGATGAGGTTTTGATCAATCTGGTCTAATGGAAGGTGTCCCTGCCTGTGTCAGGGGGGTTGGAAATAGGTGATCTTTAACCACCTTCACACCCAAAATATTCTATGATTCTATGATCATCCAACTGCTTTGACACCAGCATTAATAATAATCCTAACCCAGGAACGAGCTACATTTCTGAGACACTGGCTAAGCCTGTTCTTTGCTGTTTCCGGTATTTCAACCATTTTCAAATCCTATTTTTACAGAAAAACCAGATCTTGAGACTGATGGTCCATTTACCCGTTTTTCCTTGGGAAGTGTCTCTGGAAGAAGGAGGAAGATGAAAATGAAATCAGCCACAGCAAACACGAGTGCTGAGAGCGCTGAGCGAAGGTAGAAGACTTCTCCTTTCTCTGTCTGCATGGCAAGGTAAGCACCCATCATGGGGCCCAGGGTGAAGCCCAGGGAGAAAGCAACACCAATCATGGCCTGCAGGGATAAAGTGAACACAGACAGAGAGTTTTAGACACCAGTTTTTTCAGGTTCTGAAACTATTTGGATTAACCAGGTACAGAGCTCAATCATCCTGAGGTTGCAGGGAGCATGAAGCATTAAAAGCCTGCTGTTTCCAAATAACCTATTTTGTTTTCTGTCCAGTCAGGGAAGTGGCAAGAACAGGCAATGGCCCATCACTGCTTGGAAATAGCTTCAGTCAGATGCTGTTTGCCTCCCAGAAAGCAGCATGAGCATGCCTACTTTGCTTTGCAACAGAAAAGAATACAAGCCATGTGGGTGTGAGCCCTGCTGCACTGACTTACTCTCAGGCCCTAAAAATAGGCCCTGATCCATTTTATTCACTAGTGCTGTAAGGCTACCTCTCTCCACAAATAAAAATGCATTTTGGCCCCCCAGGATTATGATAATTTGCTTGGAAGATGCATTAGCCATCACTGTGAAATCTAAAGCCTTCCCCTCCCAAGAAGCAGCTGTCCTCTGCAGTGGCTTATAACAATCTGTTAAGAGAAGCCTGGGCCTGTAAGGTTTTTATAGGATGAAAGATATAACTGGTAATTCACAGGCCAGGTTCAGCCTGCAGGATGTTTCCATCTGGGCCACTGCCTTCTGGAAGTGGATTGGGCAGCTGCTCCTACTTCTCAGTCAGCCAAATGTCACATCCTCCACCCACTGAGCTCAGATCCTGAAGCCAGTGCAGTGTGCAAGAAGTCAGGAGCACTCTGTGCTGTGCTGCTGTGCTTCCACAGCTTGGGAAGGTGAGGAAAAGGGGTTGCCCTGTAATTGGCTTCCAGCTGCCAAAACTGGGCCATAAGACCTTTTGATTTCCAAGCTATTATAATCAGAATTAAAGTTACCAGCAGGAGAAACAGTTCTAACAATGAAACAAGATAGCTTTCCCATCTCTAGAGCATCTGTGTTTCATTTGTTAGGTGAAGGTCGTTGGCAAAAGTCCAAGAGCTCCCAGGAATATGATCTGGCACCTTTCCAGAAGCAAGGTAGAATGTAAAGTCATGTTTGCACTTGATCAGTGAAAACACACCTGATGACACATACTGAGCACCCAAAAGCAATGAAATGTTGCCTATTAGCACTGGACATGTGCCCTACAAGTGTAACTCACCATGCCCTTGCTCCGTGCTTTTGGAGAGTGCAAGTCAGCAATGATGGCTGTGGAGAGGCTGACATTCCCTTTGCTTATCCCCCCGATCATCCTGGAGAGAAGAAAAACGCCAAAAGTCCGAGAGGCAGCCCAGAGCGAGTATGAGGCTATCAAACCCATCTGCAGAAGCAAGAAAGGGTTCTTTATAAAGCAATGCAAAGTTGATGTCATTTCTGCCCACTTCCCAGCCAAACATTTGCATTTTTTGTTTGTTTTCAATGGCTGCTCCAAACCCCATGGAACAGAACTGGCTGAATAAACTGACACTGCACCATGTCTTGAACAGCAATATAAAAGAAGTAGAAGCAAGTCCATACAAACTACATATAATTGGGATATTTCTAACAAAATTAGAAGAGCAAAATTCTGTGGAAGTTAAACCAGTCCTGGGTACAAAACATTTTTGTACATCCCACTCCATTTGTTTCCAAATTCAAGAGAAATCTGAGTTCAAAATAAGAAATGCATCTTGAAGTGCTATACTGAACTTCCTAACCAACCATTCCCAGGATCTATGGAACAGGTCATGAAGTGATCAGCCCTCATTAATCACTTGATGAACTAAAATACAGAGGAATTAAGTCTAACATTTGTTAACAGAGCATTTGAAGTCATTTTCCCATACACAGGGAAAAGGGGTTTTGGAAAATGACAGAAACAGATAAATATTTTGGTGTCTCCTATGAACAGTTCTGGGGCTGGGAAGCTCAGTTTAAGCACTCACACTTGGAAGCGTGGCCAAGTGACTTGGCAAGAAAGCATCAACAACCAGCAGATCTCAAAAATTCAATTCTAGAGCTGAACTGAGACTGTCATAATTCAGTTCCTGTGCTAAGCACAAGATCATGGTGCCTTCCTCTGTGTGTTGAGATGCCATGACTAAGATCAGCATGTGACACTCACCACTGTCACCAGGATGACAGGCCTTCTGCCCCAGTGGTCTGACACTGCACCAGTGAGGGGAGAGGAGAAAAACTGCAGGAGGGAAAAGATTGAGCCAATCAGACCTAAAAAAAAAAAAAAAAAAGATAAAAAGATATGAATCATTAGGTTTACTGCCTCCATCTTAAATACAAAGAGAGACAAGCTGCTCGAGATCTATCACACTGTGTGTGATAAAAACTTGACATGAAATGTAAAACAGCAGCTATGAAGAATAGCTTTGTCTCTCAGAACACCAACATTGCATTGTTACTTAAGTGAGGCAGCAAATACACACAGACCAGATGTAACAGGCATAAACTGGATTAATTCCTGGTTACTTCACTGGTGAGAAAGGGTTTGAAACTCACTGGTTATTATGGAATGATGATTCTCCAATGTTTCCCGGCTGACTACATACATTTTTTGTTCTTAAAGCAGAGATAACACAGTCTTTAACAGTCACAGTTCTTTTAAGACTTTTTGATTGTTTGAACCTGATTCTGTCACACTTAATTAGTTTTTCTTTCCTTTTATCATGGAAAGAAGGACTTAAGCACTGCTGTTAGTGAGGCACCCTAAGAGGTAGGAGTGATTCCAACAGACTCCAAGAGTCCTTTGAAATCTGCCTCCAGCTTCTGTGATCTTTAATTCCTCTTTTCTCTTGCCATTTCTAGCTTCATAGACTTATTAATTTGCACTACACTCTCAACAAGCAGGCAAAAGTAGCTTTGCTGTCACAGCTTTTCTCTAAAGGAAAAACTGGGTTATATGTTTCAGATCATTCAGCTATCAAAGCTTTAAAAGGCAGAGGAGAGACAGACCAGAAGTTCTGCTCACATGAGCTTTGAGGGAGGCAGAATATTGATACTGAACACCTTGTTGGGAAGAGCTGCTTGTGATAACTCACAGCTCAAAAAAAGTGGGTAAAAAATCTTACAGAATTTTACATGGCCAATTCATAACACACAGTTCCCTTCACAGTGTTTCTAGCACTGTAAAAACACCCTTCCATGCCAAATATTTCCAAGCCAGCATGCAGCAAAACCAGGGCTGCTCCCCAGGGGATAAGGAACTGGGAGCTGAGGGTGACCACAGCACTGGCAGTGCCCTCACCAGCCTGGTGCCCCACAGTCTGATGGGCTGGGCAGAGCAGGTGCTGCCAACAGCACCCACTGACAGTCCCACACAAGGCAAGGGTTCAATTCACCCTTCCAGGGATGGAGCAGCAGGAGTCAGGGGCAGAGAAAGGAGTGGAAACAATACCATGATGTTGGTTAGGAGACAAGACACCTCCAGGGTAAGTCTGAGGTCCATCCAAGAGATGGGGACAGAGACAAAGTCTGAAATACAGCTCCTGAATCACTGGGCAGAAAGTGTGTGGCTGATGACTGGGCACAGCAAAGAAGTATTGGTGCCCTCAGGGCCCTGACATGGCAGAGAAGTTTCTGCCTTGAAGAGCCTGCAGTCTAATGAAAAATTAAAAATATGGCTGGCACTGGGAGAAACAACAAGATGGTCTTGCAAGCACCTTCCCAATCCTCTGCTCCTTGTGGCAGACCAGGGCAGTGAAGGAACACAGGCTGCAGGAAGGCTGCAGCAGCCTCTGCTTAGTATCACAACTATAATGAAACTTTCCACACAGCACTCCCAGGAGTGCAGGACACGGCAGGTAAAAGGAAAAGCAACAAGTTGGACTCGACTGGGAGTTCCCACCCCTTGTCTAAACAACTCAGATGGTGAGAAGCTGAAAGTAGGAAGCTTCTGGTCAAGCCTTAGAGAAGACAGAAAGCAGCTTCTGAGGGATTAAAGAAAACTGTTTCCTAGCATTCAAAGCCAGTAATTTGACTAAAAAATGAGCAGAGAAAGAAAAACATGCCTGCAAGGATACGGTGGGAAAGAAGAAAATGGCTTATAAACTTCCTAATGCCTGTTATACCAAATTAAACTACTTTAAATAGTAACAATACATTCACACAGATTTTAAATAAGTTTTCTGTTTCATTTAGTTTATTTTAAAAGTCTTTTGCTTATCTTGGGGGAGGCCTCAGCCCTCTAAAAAGAGAGGGTTGACAGGTTCTAACTAAAATGAACCCAGACACCTTCACATCTTCATACTCTGAAATCACAGTTTCCTCACAATTCTCTAGAGGGCAGGAAGCCACAAGAGTCCCTGATGTGTACCATGACATATTTCCCTCATTGTTCCTGCTGGAGCTCATCCACAGCAGTGTCCTAGAGAGAGAAAATGCTTAGGGTCCTGCAATCCAGGGGCTCTGCTGCTTTTAATAAGACCAATGGGGTTTAGAAGCAGCACTGCACTCCCCCCGCCCAAGGGGGAGGCTGGAATGCACAAGTTTCTATTGGCTTCCTCCTGATTGATCTCTGATCATGTGCAGATCAGTTGGGAAGGGAGAGGCATTTCTGGGACTGCCAGGGCCCAGCACAGCAGCTGCTGACCCTCAGCTGGCAGTGTGACAACAAGGAACAGCAGGCCTGTATTTCTGTAACAATCTGTAGAACAAATGGAGTAAGATCATAGCATAATTCAGGTTAAAAAGGAGCTCTGGAGGTCACCTATTCCAACCACCTACTCATAGGGTCAGCTGTGAGGTCAGAGCAGATTGTTCAGGGCCTTACCCAACCAGGGTTTGACAATCTCTGAGGATGGACACTGCTCTGGGCAGCCTGTTCCACTGACCATCCTCACTGGAAGAATGTTCCTTCCTATTTCCCACCTGAACCTCCCCTGCTTCTACTTACACCTGCAGCCTCTCCTTCTCCCACACACCTCAGTGAAGATCCAAGCTCTCCATAACCTCCCTACAGGTGTTGGAAAGCTGCCATTCACTGCAGACCAGCCAAGGGCCCCAGACCCTCCACTGGACTCACCACAGTGCATGGACACTCCTCCCTGTACTGGGGACCAAAGCTGAATGCAGCAATTCAGATATGGTCTATCCAGTGCTGAGGAGAGCAAGATGATCACTTCCCTTAATCCACTGATTCTGATTCTGAACACACATCCCAGGAGCTGTTGGCACCTTTGCTGCCAGGGCTGGCTCATGCTCAGGTGGCTGCTCACCAGGACCCCCAGGGCCACCAGTGAGTGTCCAGTCTGCAGCATTGCAAGGACTACTCTTTCCCACAGACAGGACCTAAAATTTGTCCTTACTGAATTTCACAAGGTTCCTGTTATCCCATTCCTCCTGCCTGTCTCAGTGTCTCCAAATGACAGAGTTGGAGCAGTCCAACTCTTCATTGCTATCAGTGTGTTGAAAACAAAATCATTTATAGTCTACTCTAAGAGACATTTTCTGTGTTATTTAAACCTAGAACTAATAACAGGCAAGCATGCTTTTTGTATTTCTTGTCATTCTTCACATCAACATTGCATATAACTTGGAAAGAACAGTGGTTTTTGGCTGTTAGCATGTCTGTTCAGTTTCCCTACCTCCAAACAAGACACTGTTGTATTTCCTCTCTGGAGGTATCCCAGCCATCCCTGCAAACCAGTCTACCCCACGTTGCAATGACAAATAGAATCCATCCTGAAAAACAGATAATGGAAACAGAAACAGGAAGAGAGTTTATTTTCAAAGACTGCATCAGGGACTAGGCACAATGTGAACTAGAGACAATGTTGGATGATTCCTTCCCTCCTCCTCCCCACACGAGAAAATTTCCTCACTGATCAAAAATAGCTTAAACTGTGAATGTTAACAGACAGCAGATAGTACATGTTTTGGTGGGACAATGTCTGAATTTGAACTTTTTCAAGCCTTCAGGCCCATTACCTGCTAAATCCTGAATTAAACAGGCATGCCCTGAAACTTTCAATTAAAAAGGCAACATGAGACACACACTGTACTGCTGCACATATTTAGCCTGGGAGAACCAGAAGCTTGCAGAAGGAAAAGATGATGCAAAAAAAGAATGATTCCCAAAAAGAGGAGGAGGACTTGAAAAGAAGAAGGTCTGGAAAAGAAGGTGGAGATCTTGGCTATTGGAAATACACTGGAAGTGGAGGAAGACCCTGGAGGCCAGAGCCCATGGTTTGGGTTAGAGATGTGGTTGTAAGAAGGACAAAGCCTGCAGCTGGAGTGGGGCTAGAGTGGGGCTGAGAGACAGAGGTGTGGGCTGCAAAAACAATTCTCCCACAACAACATGTTCATCTTGGCCAGTAATGCCATTAACACCTGAGCAGGGTAACAATGAGCACCTGCACAGCCAGGATCCAACAGGAGCTTCTGCTCTGTTCCTGGAGGAGCAGCCAGCTCCCTGCTAGGAATGGAAGTTGAGATGGAACTCCACACTGGGGGAGGGAGCAAGTGACCTTGTGAAATACTCAGGTGGGGTAAAAGCTCTCATCTCTTTGGTTCTTCAATAAACCCCAGCCTGCAGATCCATCATGAACTGCCTCACCAGTGACATCAGTGTAAGACACAAAAGCATTGGTAACCACAAGGACTAGTCCCTAAGAAATACTTGAATTTTTATCAAAACAAATCTCCCACTTTAATGAAAAAATAAGGGTGGAGAGTCTTATGCAGGTCGACTAATAAATTCAGTCCATGCACCATTTCTATGTGCCAGGTAATTATTAATTTTCCTACAGCTGTTTGGTTTGCCCCAAGGCAGGTGATTTTTCTTCCATTCCTCCCTCAAGATCCTAACACTTTTTGTGGGCTGACTTTCTTGTTACTTACCTCAGTCTGGCTGTAATAATCAAGGATGGAAGGAAAGAGTGGCAAGATGAGGGCAAATCCCAACAAGTCGATGAAGAGGGCCAGGAAGACAATTGTAATAACACGATTATGGTTCTGTTCCTGCCTGTCATTGCTGGAGCTGCTGCTGCTGCTGGTTCCTCTCTCTCCCAGGGCCATGTTCCCAGTGCTCTGCTCCTAAAAAAAATTGCATTTATATCCAGTCAACAGGAAGATTTTGCAGGTCTTTCATAAGAGTATCTTGCTGATTCATTCCTACTTTCTACAGACTTCACAAAAATAAGTTCTGGCTATATTAAGGTACCTGGGAACAAGGGAACAAGAGCCTGAACCCTCCAGTCTTGGCTATTAACTCAGCACTAAATTTTCTCCTATCAAGAACAGGACACAAAGGCAATAAAACAACAAACTCTATTATAGGAGCACCTCAAATAGAACAGAGCTAAGGAGCATTTGAGGTTTGTCAACATGTGAGCAACACTAACATGACTTCCCTACATGTTTTCAACACAGCATTACAGTAAAATAGGTACAAAAGGGCACTCTATTCCAAATATTTACATCCAAGTAAGAGTTTATTTATGCCTTCAGTGTATATTAGAAATGACCAAAACAACAATTAAAAAAAAAAGGCAGACTTCCTAACTATTGCAGGAATGCAGTCTTCAAGATAAACCCCACAGAGCAACTCAAGAACAACAGAAGAAAATTTTTAAACCTCATCTTTTATTTCTTTCTCCAGATGATAGCTACTGACCTGGGGCATCAAATGAGTAAGGCAGCATTTTTATTTTGTCAGAAATACCAGAACTATCAACTCTCTTTGATAATACTCCAAAACTATCTTAAAGCCCTTAACAAGGGCACAGATCATATATAGTTCAGTCTTTAACAAATAAAGGAGTTGGTCTCAATCCACAAAATTAACTCATTTGCAACATAAATCAAAATTAAGGAGTAATATATAAACCATGGAACTGCAAACTTCAGAATTGTAAAACATACATGATATCTCAGTCATAAAAGAATCAAATTTACAGCCCCCTCCTCTGCAAAAGTCCCTGAAAGTTTGTTGGACTAAGAATAAAAAAGGAGACAGAATTTCATCCAAAGCAAATTAATACAAAAACATTCATTGACTTTGATGAGTCAGCACTGAAAACAGTGAGCTATTCTCAATATATATTCCAGACAGATATATCATATTATATACACAAGGCACTTGCACATAGAAAACGATACTACACTAATTGAAGGCAATAAAACTTTGTCATGCTCAGCAATAAATATTATTGTGACATTTCTTGACCTATGAAGTCAGTTTAGTGGCACTGAAGCATTATTAAAGCTCAATTGCCAGGAGGTAAATAAACATGGAACGGGGGCCACCTGCAATCCATTTACTAAACTCTTGGCATAATGCTCTTAACCAAACTGGTCTGATTTAGCAGATTTATGTTCAAGATCCTTTTATTTAAAATGGCAAATCATCACCGCTACAAATATTCAGCATTATTTGCTTACCCAAATGATAAAAGAGCACATGGAGCCAAAATAACCATTCCTTTAAGAAATACTCTCTGGGCCTAGGTCTATCCAGCCAACAGCTGAGGGGTGGGGTCACAGAGGCAGACTGTATCTTGTTTTTCCTCACAAGTTTTTAGTCATCCACTGAATTGTATGACCAAGCTGAACTTTATTCCAGGGTTATTTACAAAGGTAACATCCCTCACACCTTTCCCTCAGGAACATTTCTGCCACCGTGCAGCTCCAACCCATCGATGCTTGCGCTGACCTTTCACTCTGCTCCAGTTTTGGCTGCGTGGTTGCAATTTCCCTTACGCAATGTCCCAAGGTACTGCACGTTTTTGCTTTTGTGCTCCACTGGTTTGGTTGTTCAAACCTCTCCATAATTTTATGCTAGGCAGGAAACCACACAACATTTTACAGGCCCTTGGCATCCTGACAGCAAAAACAGAGCACTTCACCTCCACGGCGACATCTGCCTTGTGTGAGGCGCGCTGGGAGAGGGAGGGCTCTGGCTTTGGGGAGGTTGTTCCTGAGCACATGTGAATCCCTCACAGCCGCTGGCTCTGCCCGGCTCTCCCCAGCCATTCCTGCCCTCGGTACTCCCCCTGT
The DNA here is from genome assembly GCF_023055355.1 of Agelaius tricolor. Lineage (NCBI taxonomy): Eukaryota > Metazoa > Chordata > Aves > Passeriformes > Icteridae > Agelaius > Agelaius tricolor. The sequence goes on from NW_027269284.1 coordinate 7,101,211, forward strand.
GGCTCTTCGCTTCTGTCCCTGTGCGCAGGGCAGGGGCTTGGTGCCGTGGCTCCCAGGAAGGGCTCAGCACCAAAGCCGGCCCTGCCCGAACTGAGATTTATTATCGGCCAGCAGCCAGAATTTCATCCTTCGGGGGTTTTCTTACCTCACCTTATCGCCTTGTAAAATTTCCGGGGCCCGGCTTTACCTGCTCAGCCCCGGGAGGGCTCCTCAGCCTCCCTCACGCAGCCCCGGCTCAGGTCAGGGCAGGCGCTCGGCCGGGCACGGAGACAAGCCGCAGCTCCCCAGGGCAGGGCAAGGCAGGGCAGGGCAGGGAAGGGGCGGCCCGGCAGAGATGAGGCGGAGGACGCGGGGTCCCTCCCGCCAGGCGCCCGGGGTCCCTCCCGCCCGGGGAGCCGCGCCCGGCCCTGCCCCGCCGCTCCCGCCGCCCGTCCGCCCCGGGCACCTACCGCTGCTCCGGGCTGTGCGGGCGGCCCCCGCCCGCCGAGAGCCTCCCCGGGGATGCTGCGGGCGGCGGCTCCTCCCCGGCCCTCCGCGGCGCCCCGGCCGCCTTCCTGTTCCGGCGGGGATGGAGCCGCTCCCGGCGCCGCCGAGGACGGACCCGGCCCGGCCGAGCGGCTCCGCGGAGCGCGGCGGGGCTTGAGCAGCCAGCGCAGCGCCGCGGTTCGAAATGAACCGCGAACCTCGCACCGCAGCCCTGCCTTCGCCCTTAAACACAGGTCCTGAAACACTCGTTCCAAGGGGAGAGCGGCGTTCCGTTTATTGCTACAGCAGCAATAAATACAGTTAGCTGCGGCGTTGATAAGGGCTATCTGACAAAGAGAAGAAGGTAGTTGCAAAAGATGTAACTCTGTTCCCAAACCAAACTTCTCCCTCAACACTAAGTTTTTTAGCCCGGAGAACATGAATAGCTGTGGTACTATAAGTGCCACGGAGCACTCTTCCCTTATCCAGGCGTGTCTGGTGTCCAACTTGCTAATTAAAACGGGAGGATGTGGTTACAAGTGGACTTATGCACATCCATCACCACAGTCTTAAACAGGTAAGAATCAGCCAGCAAAATGTAGAAAGCAAATTTAATACAGGTATTAAAAAGACTTCTGATTCCCTCGAAGGCAATGTAGTTATCAGCACTGGGACACAGACCTTCTACTCAGTGACATCTCTCATGGATTGCCAGCTGATTAGACTTGGAGGAGCTTATGTAAGCATAACATCAGGATTAACATGCCAGTTAGATCAAATAGTTATCTAACTGGCTAACTCAAATAGTGAGCTGCTAATCTCATGTATACCTGAGAATTTTATGTACTTGGTTTGGTGTGAGAAATATCCAGTACATAGTCAGAAACTTGAATGATCACACAATTGCATTCCATTCCAAGGCAAAATTCTTTTTTGAGGTGCTCTGGACTAAGTATGAATAATCCTTTAATACCTGAAATTAACAAATAAATAAATAAATAAATAAATGTATTCTTCTGCTTGCTTATCACTGTGTATAAGTGATGGGGTACCATCTGAATTGAGATATATTTTAAAAAGCCCTATTGAGACACCAAATAAAACAGCTCTTCCTGCTATTAAATCTACTGGCCTAAAGCTTTTGCAGATCACTGAGCCCAGTTGTGTTACTGCAGTCAACCATGTCATACAATCCTGCATGTAAATACATCACACTGTTTCTATTACTAGATAGGTCATTACTCACTCCTTTCCAGTCTAAAGTCTTGCACATCTGACAGATAACAAATTTGGTTCCTAGAATACATTTATTAACATTTGCCTTTTTCTTATATCAGTCTTGTTTTTTTACTGAAGTAACGCCTCATTTACTCTTTTACTTCCCTGCTCCATTGCCAAAAAGCAGTGTTAGCCCTAATGTCAATATTTTGAAGTATTTAATGCTATACAGCATCTTCATCATTTTTTAGACTCAGTGTTCAGACTGCATGAAAGATTTTAGTTTTCTACTCCAGACCTAATTTACTGAAGGAGAAAAAACCCCAACCCCAACCTTCCCCCAAACCAAACCCTTAAAAAAACCAGTCTTTTAACTAAGTTAGACTGCACAGCCAATATATTTAGGACTGAAATATACCTGTTTAGCTTAGGAGACATACCTGGAAGACCACAAGGAGCACATTCATAGAATGCTTTTGACACCCTGAATATGTAATACCTCACAGTCTCAGAATGATGACAAAGCTGCCAAATGTTTTGTCAGAGCTTCTGTTTGGCTATTCCAAATGCCTAGAAGGCCCATGAAGAGGAAAGAAGTCCCACCAATTCCTGTAGCTGACACCAACCTCAGCCCAGCAGCCAAAGTGCTCCTGTGAAGCTCAGGAGCAGCCTCAGTGCCCCACTCAGCAGAAATCTGGTGGTCAGAGGGGAAGTCTTACACACAGCATGGACACACCATGGTAGATGGTGACTTCTGCAAGGCACAACTGAGAATATCAAACTGCTTACCACCTTCCAGATGACAACCAAAAGACCAAACTCCTGAGGAAGCTTTTCATGCTGTCATAAAAAAAGGTAATTTATGCAGTTTCTAGCTGAACAGTTTTGTTCTCACTCTATTCATATTCAAGGTAGCTATTGTTTTGGACAGCTGATGTTGATAGATAAGCTACCTGAAACTAAAGGCAAAATGGTAATTTTCCTTTTTTGTGTGTGATGGCTTGATTCTAGTTACAGAATAGTTTCTTTTTTTGGCTAATTAAATACAGATTTACATTTGATAATTGATGTGTCAAAAGGCCTGTTATGACAAGTCCTGGGTTAAAAGAAACAGAGAGACAAGACAGTGCCTGCTAAGTGTGATGCTGTTCAAGAAGCTCTATGAGAAAGGATCTGCCAGCACTCAAACATGTTCAAGCCCTCCGAGGCCCAAATGACCAGAACCTTCTATCACATCAGAGCAGCAACACTGCCCAGCTGCTGTGGTACTGAGCAATGGCAAAACTGTCAGACCAGACTGACTATTAAGCTGAGGCAGGATGATGTAGTCTTGCTTTCCTACTGATGTAAAATCCTGTGTGTTAAGCATCACAGTTAGTCCCAGGTTTGCAATATTAAATCTGACTTTAAAAACTGACAATATAATTTGTAAAAGTGCATACAGTGATTCTCATTCAACAAGATTTCAAACAGAATTACTTTCAGTCTGACATTCCAAAACAGTTGAGGAAGTCTACCAGCTGAGGTTTCCTCTTTCTTCATTTTTGTTTATTAGCATCACAAGACAATCCTGATCATTCTCTTGTCCCAGAACATGTCCTGTCCCAGAAACATTATCATTGTGTCTCTACCCTCTTTCTTCCCTTACTGGGGAATAAAAAGCAGCTACAAGTGGTACCAAAAATCAGGATCAAAGTGCCTCTGTCAGCTCCTCTGTGATTCTAATACCCTGCTGGACAAAACCTCTGAAGCTACTGCTGAAGTCAGATAAATAAATAGTAGTACTTTTTAACAGTTTATTTGTGCTGTATAGACTGTGACTAAAACTCCAAGCTGAAGGTACTGATTTATAGCATAAAATAGGAAGTTAGCTCCTTCATTACTTCACTTCCAAGTTCTTGACTTAAAAAAATTTTGTTTTAAAGAAAAAAATTCCTACTGTGCCAAATGGAAATGAAACAGAAGGTATACTAATCTTCTGAGATTCCTTTGAGGTTTCAGAAGATAACTTTTCCAAAATCAGCAAAACTAACTGAAAATGAATTTTTCAAGTGTGACTGGATTTCAAACATATGAATCTTACTAATTTTTGCATGAGACAAGTATCTTCCCCACAAGTACTTAGCATCTTGCCTATTTTAACACTTAATAGAAGTGCTTTTGCAAACCAAAAAAAGCTGATGATAATTACATATTACTTGCATTACTAGTTACACTGACAGTTAATAAAAGCCTTTTCCTTCAATAAAGTGCTTTTCTCTTTTAAGGAACAAGACTTGCCTAACAAAGAGAGTTTTGTCATTAGAGACTAAATGCAAAGACTGTTTCAACTCAGCCCTTCCTAGTTTTAGTCCTGCTTCCATTACAAGTTTAATTTGAAAAAAAACCTCAAACCAACCAATCAACCACAACAAAAAAACCCCAACCAAAAAACCCACATCCCAAAAAAATGCCCAAAAACCATCAAACCAAAAACCCCAGAAAACAGAACAAAGAAAACATTCTAAGCCAGTCCAAAACAACCAAGCCTGTTAAACCTTATTAACTGACAGTGTGTAAGTTTTTCTTCATGAACAGTAGGTAGAGCATTACAATGTCTCAGGTACCCATTGGCCAAAACACAGATCAGATCTAGGAACAGCATTTGAAAATGGAGGGAACTTTGGGGGTTTGTTTTTGTAAAGAACCACGGTCCTTAGTTCATTCTTAATACAGATCTTATTTTATAGTTTATATAGAAGTCTTTCAGATTGAAATTGAAAAGTTAATATAAAAGGGAATTTTATTTTCCTAACAGTTTTCCATGGAAACACTACAATTTTGTTCAATGCATAACAACTATCACTGAATTTACCAAATATTAAATGAATACCTGACCAGTGAACCTAGCTCAGATTAGCACCCACCAGTAACTGTGATGCTCTTTGTCCCATTGCAATGGTTCTTTGCAAATACAGTATAAAAAGAAAGTGTTAGAAGTATTTACTGGCTCTGTTTGAAGAGCAAATGTTTTTCAAAGTCAGGAATTCTAATTAATCACCCTAGATTACTAAGAACTTCAGAGCTGTGCTCAATTCAAAACTTACTGAAAAAATGAATGTACAGCTTTAATAAAGGACTTTTACTTAAGAATTGATACCTTTACTCAATACACAGTTTAGCATGTCCTGATGGTACAGATTAATTAAAATGTTACTGTTTAAATTACATTATCATTATGAGAGCTGCCTGCAACTATTCAACATTAAAAAAAGATCATAGGATGTCCTAACAGGAGCAGGACAGAGCTCCCCAAGAGTCATACCATGTGCCCAAGAATTTCTTGAACTCTGTCAGGCTTGGTGCTGTGACCACTTCCTAGGGGAGATGTTTCAGATGAACTTTTTCCCAATATCCAAACTACCCCTGACACAACTTCAGACCAGTCCCTGAGTCCTGTCACTGTCAACACACAGAAGAGTGGTGTCAGAAGAGAAGTGCCTGTCCCTCCCTTCCCCTCACAAGGAAGGTGTAACTGCAGTGGGGTCTCTCCTTGTTCTCCTCCAGGCTGAACAAACCAAGTGCCCTCAGCCACTCCTCACATGGATTTCCCCTCAAGGCCCTTCATTCACCTTTGTTCACTCTCTTGGGGCTTTTATATCCAGCACTCGAGGTGAGGCTGCCCCAATCCCTCCCTTGCCCTGCTGGCCATGCCAGGCCTGATGTTCCCAGGACAGGGATGTCCCTCCTGGCTGGAGGGCACTGCTGGCTCATGTTCCACTCTCCACTGCCCAGGAGCCCCATGGCACTGCTCTCCAGCCCCCCATTCCCCAGGCTGTCTGTACATCCAGAGCTGCTCCATCCCAGGTGCAGAATCCAGCACTTGACCTCGTTGAATTTCACATGGTTGGTGAATGTCAAAATCTCCCTGCAGGGCCCCTCTGCCTCCGAGGGGGACAGCAGCTCCTCCCAGTTCAGTGTCTTCAGCAGAGCTACTCAATGGAGCTTCGAGGCCGGTGCCCAAGTCGTTGATGAAGCTGTTGAAGAGAACTGGCCCTGAAATGGAACCTCACCACTGACCTGTCACCAGCTTGAAGTAACAGGTTTCTGATGTAGAATCTGTGTGTGTGTGTATAGTTCAAGTTAGGTGTGTGTGATCAGGTTTTAGATTTAGAATTCTGATTGCTTGTCCAAATGTTCTCATTAAAATAAAACAGAAGCATGCCACGTACAAAAGTGTTATTTTTATTTTCCTTATGAAAAGTTGTGGATTTTCCTAATAAGCAGGTTCATTTTTTCAAACAGATCCCATGATGTTTTCTCCTCAAAAGGAATGCATCCAAAAAATGCAATTAAAATCTGTTGAAAAGACATGATTGGGGTGTTTTATATGGCAGTAAGCTTCCTGCTGTAGATAGTCCCCATTAATTCTTCCATTTTTTCCTTTTCATTGCTTTCCATTCACCTTCCTGTGTAGCAAGGCTACCAAGAAGCTCTTTCACTTTTCTTTTTCTGGCTGCATCTCTGTAAAACAAACATTCAACATATAAAATATTTCAGAAATATTATTTTAGGGAAAATAAGTTTACTTAAGAATAATTATTAATTAATAAAAAGTCCAACAATTCCTTAATTTCACCAACACACCATTTAAATGAAAACATTTTGCATCCTCTTAAATTAGAGACATGAAACCACAAAGTTGAAAACACTTTAAATAACCCCTACTGAAAATGTTTGCTTTTCCTCAAATTGTCCCATTTTATTTAAGTTTAGTATGGTTGCACATTTATGTCAGTCCTGGCCCACAGTGAAGAAATGAACACATGGCAGGACAAGCCCCAAAGTGGTGCTGAGCCAAAGGCTACATTACCTGTCCATGATTTCTGAGAGCTGCATTCTAGCCAGGTATTGGTTGTCTTTCCGAATCTCACGGATGGCTCCTTTGAGCTCACGTTTGTGCCTCTGGATCAGCTGCTTCCTTTCTTGCTCCTTCTTGCTGCCTGCCTGCTTTCTTCCAAACTCTAAGCTGAAATAAGAATGCATGTATAAGCACAGAACACCTTAAACCCACAACTTTTTCATATTTATAAGGAGAGGTTTTGTATGAAAACTCAGTATTTTAATTCCTGCATATTATATGGATAAGTTGCAAAATAAGAAGTTGCCCAATGAACATACTGGAAAAACACTCACCAGACCTTGTAACTGCACTTCAATTCCCCATCTGCAGCCTGCACTTTGAACAGACTGAAAAATCTAGACTAGAAGAATGGAAGACATCTGAAGAAAGATGGAACCTACCCATACATCTTAAATTTCTGCAGATCTTCTCAGCAGATGCATTTTACAGAAGAAGTCTGATCAATTACTTGGGGATAAGTGTGTATGGCAGAGCAAAGCTGTCCTCTTCAATTATTAGAATAAATAAAAGTAGACACTTTGTGCCCCTGTAGATAACCAATATGGCTAAATAATTCAGCAGCCAATATAAAGCAGATTTCCTAAATAGAACACTGTTCTATTATCTACAAAACTAATTAGTGTTTTTCACCATCCATCTCTTACCATCATATATTTCATGTACCTTATGAGCTACTCACTCTTATTCTTCTGACTTGAGAGCCTGACAGAGTATTCAGTAAAGCACCTGACCATATAATAACAATCTAATAATCTTGAAATTTGTTCATTTATAATTCATTATATGAGCAGGAGTTGACTTTCAGTGCTATTTTTCCTACAAGATAATATTTGTTCTTAAAATTCCTTCCCTTTTTTCCCCCCTCCCTACCACACAAATAGATGTCCCCTTGTGAATTATACACAAAATCTAGCTGAAAAACAGTTGCTTTGTGTCCTGCTTTCCAAATCCATTCTAGCTTGCTACGAATCTTAAGGTTTAAATGCCCTTTTCCTTTGCAGCCAGTGTTCTTTACTTACACTTTCACAATTTTAGGAGTATACTGTTTCAATGGCACTGGCTTCTTTTTCTCACATATCAGTGGGGTATAGTGTTTTACTTTGTTCTCCAGCTCTCTCAGAGCACTGTGATACCATTCCTGAAAATGCAGAACAAATTGTAAAAGCATATCAAAGCCACCATAAATCAAAAGCTATTGTAAACTGAATCAACAGTAATGCTCTCCCCATGTATTTTTTTTTCCTGGGTTAAGTCACAGCTACTCATTAGGACACTGCTAACACTGACATGCTGCAATCCAAGATGGATAATTCTTAAAAGCCTTTGGAAGTCTATTAAAATGGTATTGTGAACAGTAAGACAACTCTGCCTGCTGGAAGTTTCACCTAACAGAGGAAGAAGCAAGACTAAAGGCAGTTTAACTCAGACTCTTCCTTTCATGGTAATTTTAACAATGACTAGTTGTTGTTTTTTTTTTATTTTGATGGCACAAAACATAGGCCATTTGGCTTCATCTGAGTAAAATTTTGTTCTCTAAGGACATTTTAGAATGCTTCTTTGAGGAAAAGATGATTTTGCTACATTCAGAAGAGACAGATTAAAAATGTGAATCTCATTTCTAGAAAATCAGCAACTGTCCAAGGTAAGGTACTGACCAGGCTTATTTATGTTCATTTTACCTACACAGTTATAAGTTTTACCTCCCCAGTTTGGTACATGTATTTATTTTACCAAGGTCTTACAGATTCACTACAAAAGTACGAGAGCAGCCAGATGTCCATCTTACTCTTATAAATTATGTCACTCATGGAATGCTACATTATTACAAGCCAAGTGCTGTTCTCTTCATTTAAATAGGCAAGACAACATATACAATGGAAAAATACCTTTTCTAAATATTCTCTGTTCTTTTGTTTTTTCCACAGGAACATCAAAATGCCTGAACCTCAAAAAAATTAATGCTTATACTTGGTTTTTTTGTTTATGCACAGATGAAGATCACAGAATTTATTAATAAATCAAACATATAAATTATTTAAATCCTGAGGAATACATACCTGCATTTTTTCAGGATATTCATTAACTGGTATATGTTGTGTAAGGAGTATTCTGACAGGATGCATTATTTCATGGAATGATGGTAAAGATTCATAGAGAGCTGAACATTTTTTAATAAGGTCAAAACACAGGGCTAGACATGATAACCTGTTAATGCACAAAAAATTAACAATTTCAGATGCAAAAACTGCAATGGATTTTCAAATAAAATCAACTGAATTAATTAAATTTGGACTGTTAGCAGAATCCATTAAGATTGCTTGGCAGAACCAGCTACAACTGGAAATAGTTGTTAATTCAGACTAAAAATTTCTCTCTCCTAAGCAAATACCAAAAGAATTCCATCAGCAACAAATCTTTATGTCAGTGCACTGAAGACAGCAGAACTATCCACTAGTCTTGTTTTTAGTTCTAAAGAGCACTGTCACTGACATAACACAACAGATGATTTGGTATTTTTTCTGTTCTGCACTTCTTACGTACCTGGTATGATTTATCTCTGTTCTGCTGGCTTCCTTTAATCTAGTCACAATACTCAATGGCACATTTTGCTTTTCCCAACTTTTCAGATCCTCCTTATCACATACCAACAGCAATTCTAGATTTTTCCCCACTGGTGTAAATGGATGCACTACAGTATAGCCTAAAAAACCAAGAACAGTCATTAAACAAGGTCACTTGTACGCATTCCTTCTGAAGAAAAACAGCCAACTCATTTTACATTTTTAATTGTACTGCCTTTCAAAATACTTCTAGCTGTATTAATTTTTTCTAAAACCATGGAAAACACTGGAGCACAGGAACATAGGTCAGTGCTCTAGTCACACTGCCCAAGTCACAGAATCCAAAGGCAGGGACTGGCAGAACCAAGTACTGTCCACTGTAAAAAGTCAGGTTTGAAATTAAGGAACCTGAATGTGCTCAGCTCCCTGGGACCTTGGGCATCTGAGGGTCCTGAGGAAACTGGCAAGATAAAGCTCCTAAACCACTTTCATATTTGAAAAGCTGTAGTTCCCAGTGACACATGCAAAACACAGAGGTACTCAGTGACAGGCACCATGGCTTCATTGAGGGCACATTGTGCCTGACAGGTTTGGTGGCCTTCTATGACAGGATTACAGCACTGATGGGTAAGGAAAGAGCGACTGATGTCGCATACCTGGATTTGTACAAAGCATTTGAGACTGTCCTGAATAACATCCTGGTCTCTAAACTGGAGAGGCATGAATTTGACAGGTGCATGATTCAGTAGATAAGCAATTATCTGCATGGGCAGAGCCACAATTGTGGCCAATGGCTCCATGTCTGGATGGAGATCAGTTATGAGGAGGGTCCCTCAGGGGTCTGTCCTAGGACCACTGTTACTGAACATCTTGGCTGGGGACACAGACAATGGGACTGAGTGCACTCTCAGCAAGCCTGCAGGTGACACCAGGGTGAGTGGTGGGCTTGATACTCCATGGGAAGGGGATGCCACCCAGAGGGACCCTGACAGGCTTCAGAGGTGGCATCATGTGAACCTCATGCAGTTCAGTAAGACAGACTGGGAGGTTCTGCATGTGAGTGGGGCCAATCCTGCACATGGACACAGACTGGGCAGTATGATGGATGAAGAGCAGCTTTGCAGAGGACTCGGGGTACTGGGGGATGACAACCTGAATTCTGAGCTAACAAAAGCCAAGGCATCCTGGGCTGCAACAAAAGCTCAGCAGGTTGAGGGAGGGGATTCTTCTTCTCTACTTCACTGTCATGAGATCCCACTTGAAGGAATGTGTTCAGCTCTGAGGTTCCCAGAGAAGGACACAGACCTGGCTCAGGAGCATCCAGAGGAGGGTCATGAAGATGACCAGAGCACTTCCCATTTGAGGGAGCTGGGGTTGTTCAGGCTAGAGAAGGCCCTGAGGAGACCTTACAGCAACCTTCCAGTATTTAAATGAGGCTTACAGGAAAGATGGAGAGGAACTCTTTATCAGGAAGTGTAGTGATAAGATGAGGGTAACAGTTTTAAACTGACAGAGGGTAGATTTACACTAGATAAAAAGAAGAAACTCTTCATTATGGGAGTGGTGAGACACTGGACTACAGGCTACCCAGAGATGTTGTGGATGCCCCAGCCCTGGAAGTGTTGAAGACCAGGTTGGATAAGGCTTTGAGCAACCTGGTCTAGTGAACCCCCCCCATGGCAGGGGGGGTTGGAATTAGATGGCCTTTGAGGTCCCTTTCAACTCAAACCACTCTGTGATTCTTTGATTCATTCTGTGGATGGGGAAAGTTAAGACATGTAGGTTCACATTTGCCCTGTGGGAAACAGGATGCACAGTGAAACTGCAGCTTTGGCCCAGGATGGAGCACTGGATGTACTTAAAAGGACAGGGCAGGTACAGGACTTTCCCATGGGGTCACAGGCAGAGGGCTTTGGCCAGAAGGTGGTCATGGGGCACAGTGAGCTGGAGCAGGGAGAGCTGCTCCACAGCTGCAGCCCCAGAGCCTCCCCTGTGAGCCCACAGCAGGGCCCTCAGACACACTGTAAACCTCTCCCACTCCAGCTGAGGGGGTTTAAAACAGGAGGAGCATGGAACACAGAATATACATGGAGCAGGGCATATGGAAAACACTAAAGAATCCCTAGGCACACATCACAAGCTGATCTGTGAAACTACTTATACAGCAATATGAAGGAAGCATCTGAGAAATTTCTTGGCTAAGGGACAAAATAATTTGCATTCTCTGTGCTGGACCTTGGGGTCTTTTTCCCCTGTTAGTTTTCCTTATGTCCTGCAAGCTTGCAGTGGAATTGGCTTCAAAACTTTTTCAAACTTTAAGTTCAGATTATTTACATATTCTACAACCTGTACATGGCTCTTCAAAGACAGGCCAGAAGACAGTATTTAAATAAAGGTTTTTAAGGTTTGAGACCCAAAGTTATAAGACATCATGACACACACAGGCTTATGCAAGATCAGGAACTAAGATATGTGAGTTTTATTATCTGCTTTACTTGTGAGAGGAGAGCAGATCTCATTAACAATTCAATTAGCTAAAGCTATCAACCATGACAACTCCTTCCCACTCCCTCCACCTACAGGTTTTCTTTTTTAAGGTAATAGTTTTTACTCTAAATCAGATTGTATTTCAGTCTCTTATGAAGCTGCATTCCATATATCTTTCTCATGTGAGAAATTTATGGATCAAGAGAATAAAACTAAAACATTAAGAGTTTATTTGCTGACTCTACTTAATGTTAAAATTGAACCCTGAGAATTTTTTTTGTGTGACAGTGCATCAACATTCCAGAGCTCCATGCCTACTTATTTTAAAATATTCTCTGTTGATAGCTAAACCATCACAACTACCAGAAAAACTTCCACCATCAATATTTAAATAACACAATTGGATACCTTGGGAACTTCAAAACATCAACACTGACTGGAAAGTTCTCAAAGAGAACACTGGGCCTCTTATGTATCTTTTACTGAGGTTTTTCTTACTGCACAGAAATCAACACCATGCAAACTTAACTAGCTCAAAATCATTAACAGAAATCAAAGAAATATTTTAAACAGGGTAACAATTGATCAATGATTACCACTAAAATTTTTCAAGTATCTTATCTAATTTTGTAGAGTCCTGTATTATAATTTTACTAAAACTCTCTGCAGATTAAATATTGCTAATATACATAAAGGAGAGAATACTTTCAGTACTATGTAACCCACCCACTCCATAACCTCTTCCCACTTCCTTCTAAGGGCTCAGCTGTTGGTGTTCTGAGAATCCAGGGCTTAGCTCTGATGCAGCCCAGCTGTGTAACCTTGGCTCACACTTCAGAGGAAACTGCTAAGCTGTGAGAAGCAGCTAGGGAAAGGTCTGTGGAGTACAGCCATGCCAGATAATAAAGGTGAAACTGCAGTGATAGGTTTGTTGAGAAAAGGGATCAGTAGTAGTTCAAAAATTCAAAATGGAAAAAAAAAGGCAGCATGGAAAGGCAAAAAAGTCTTGAAGGGAAAGGAAGGGAGTTGCCTACTGAAGTACTGGAACACTGACAGAAGCTAAACCTTCCTCAGCAGACTGATGACTATTTAGAGAACAGACACTTAAGGATCTTATCAAGAGGTGTAAGCATACTAATACACTACACTAATATAGTGTGTAGTTCATCAAATCCCAGATATCTTGTGAGTTTATCAAATAATTCCAATTTTCACTTGGTAATATCCTGCCTGCAGTCTCCTCCTGCATGCTGTGCCCAGACAGAAATATTAACACATGAATTAGTTACTATGCTCTGACAAAACTCCTCAAAAGTAAATTATTGTCACTGAACTGGTCAACAAAAAGAGCTCCAGAACGAGAACAATTTTAAAGACAGAAACTAATAAAAGAAAAAAAATTGAAGAGAGACTGGCAAAATAAAAAAAATTTGCTAACATAGGGATCACACTGAAAAGATAATTTTGTTATCCCTGTTGTCTGTGCAAATTGCCAAGTTTACACACTTATTTTACTAATCCTGCTTGTGGGGATAGCTGCCCTCTATGACAGTACTGCAAATCCATGTGAAATAAGTGAAAACAGCAGCTTTGTGATATACATCTCTCATTTAGGTGATATGGCTATTAGCTGAAGAATAAGGCTACCTGCAGCATGAGCTGCTGCCTCACTGAGAGCTTACAGGGTACTCATCAGGAATCCATTAGGAACTCTGAATTTCAGAGCACAGTCCAATCTCATAGTCCGTTTAGAATGACAACACTGCAAAAATACTGCACTGTGGCCAACATGAGCTCATTTCCTTTAATAACTTCAGTCCTTTCCTTCCTGCCAACAACATGAGAGGATCTAGTTCATAACAAGATGCCCAAGAATCAAGGTTGTGTTTGGCTGAACTTGCACATGATTTTGGCCTTTTGTTCAAAACCAGTGAAATCAGGGTGAAATATTCATATTTAAAAAATTTAAAAGATGAACCCCAATACTAAAATGGACTCTAAATGAAATACTCATTTACTCTAAACAAACTCACCCTGGGCCTGGCTTTTGGGTAGAGAGATGTGAAGTATTCCAAGAAGGAAATTGATGAGTTCTGGTACAAATCTTCTGGAGAGAGATACATATTCCAGGAACAAGCAGCATATAAACAACCCTTTAATAACATCTTGCAATGTTGTAATGCGACACTAAAAGAAACAAAAAGAACAAAATATTCCTAATTAAAAGTCTATACATCACAAATACAGGTTCTCCCAAAAAGAGGAATTATGAACCACATTGTAAGCATTTGAAGTCTATAAAATTACAGCCTTTGATCTTTGATGAGAACTGCACTGGCTTTCCCTGGTCCTTAACTGAAGAGTACCTGCAGAACTGAGTAACAGGTTTATCAGAACTCATTTAGCCACTAGAAGGTGCTAAACCACAAACAATAAATCCTTCAGAAATGAATCAGTGAAATAAAAGGCTCTGAGCGACTTGGCAGCAATGGAGCAATTAGCTCAAGACTTTTGAAACATACAAACAGGATATTAGCATAGAAAAAGAAGGACATATTTTAACTCAATGCACTGCATTAGGTACATTTTCAAGGAAAACAAACACTGCCAATTTTTAAGTAAAAAACCTCTCAAGTATGAAGAAATGCAATATATGGAAAAGAAACCACTAATGAATGACTTCAGATTGTATTCAGTCTGTTCCATTAGTCCCATGTAATTTACCATAGAAGGAATTACTTTGTGACAGCTTGAAAAATTGAAGAGATATGGTTTTGTGAGTTGGACTATAGCCTGCAAGGGTGTTTTCCTCTTCACCCTTTCTTCCAATTACTATCTGTGGCTATACCAAACACAGAGCTACCTTTGCAAGCACATTTCCACTATATACATTAATACTAACACACATATTGGAAGTCTGAGGAAGAAAGAATATATGTATAATATAATCCTGAGGTACAACATCACAGACATACCTTAGTAAGTAGCTGACTCATGTACATAAAAGCAGGTGTTACAACTGGGTGCCAGAAGTCAGAAGTTGGAAACAGCAGAGATACAATTTTCAAATAAATAAGCTGATTGCACATAAAACAGAATAAGGCAAAATATAGTTAAGACATTATTCCCAGGATCTTGACTTTATACATATGTAACTTTTGAATGAATAACTGCTACACAGTTATCAAAAATACTACAATATACATAATTTTGAGAAATCTGGTATGATATACACGACTCATTGAGACAACTGTTGAAGCTAGATGAGAAAAAGGAATATCCATTATGAGACATCCATTATAGGTCTAATATTGGATTGAGGCAGCTGAAAGAACAACTAAGAAGGAACTGTGCCTCCCAACCCCCTTTACTCCATGAGAACCCCATCTGATCCCCTTCAGCTCACCACAGTCACATACTCTCACACCACAAACACAGGAGCACGTGGCCACACAGGACCTGGGACACCTTTCAAACCAGTCCTCAACACAGACAATGAAGTGATCAGAGTCCTCAGGCACTGGCACACACCAACAAACAGTTGCAGGCAAAAGAACTAAGCAGTGATTAGGTGCATTTTAATTGAAGGGGATTTGAGTGACCTCTCAAGATCATATGGAAATTAACATCAGCTACAAGGTAATTATGAAAATTATTTAAGTGGATATTTACACAGTAAAGCAGATGGAAGTAAAGTTTCATTGCTTCCTCTCTGCTCCTCCTCAATTGTGAACAAATACTCTCCTGAAGTGTTTTGGTTACTAAATATTCTGAATTGCAGGCCAAAATAACAGCAGGCATATGAAAAGCCTACTAAGACAGCTGATCTAATAGCTGACAGCTGATCTGATACTAAGACAGTTGATCATTCAAACAAGTGCTTTGAGAGTACAAAGTGATATAATTCCACTTTAAAAGATAATGATGGCCTGCAACCTGGCAAAGTGCAGTGAAGGGAATGAAAGCCAGAACTGTGACTGGTGTTCTAAGTGTGACAGTGACAAATTAAAAATAAAGTTAAAAGCTCTTGACAATACATTTCCTGCAAACCCCAAATATCCTGAACAAAGACTCTTCAAAACAACTCAATATATCTTCCAAGCTGTAAGAACCAAGGCTTCAGTCCATTTTCCTTCAATAGTCTACTTATTCCATTCGGCAGCAGCAATTCATCAAGCTGATAGAAAACAAGTAGCTCCCTCTGAATTAGATTTATGGTTTGTCTTTGAAACTTTACTACAATTTAAAAATACTCATTTTCCTATGCTCTCTTCTTGAATTCTCCAAGAGCCATTTACTTAGACACTGTAAAAGGAATCTGTTCACATTTAACATGGCAAGTGAAAATGGGCTATTACCAATACAACAAGGAAAGAGATTCTTTCCAAGTCACTAATTTGGCCATTATCATATATAAAGTACTAAGAAATGTTGTAATTTTATATCCATAATAATACTCTCTTAGTTTGTTTTTTGTTTGGGTTTTGTTTTGGTTGGGTGTTTTTTATTTTTGTTTTTTTTTAACCCAAGAGATATTGCAGAGATATTGCACTTCTATGGAGTACATTTTTTAAACATTTGTACTTAACATAATTAAAGAAGTCACAACATAACTGATAGTATCACTTCTTCCTAAAACTACCAATTTAACTTTCATCAGGAAAACAAAGTGTTCTGCTATGAAGACTGGAGAGATAATTTTAAGATCTTTCCCCTTATTAATTCCACAGTCACACTTTTATTCTGAAGAACGTGTGTGTGTATTGTTTGTTTGTTTCTTAGGGGTGGGGTGTTTTTGTTGTTGTGGGCGTTTTTGTTACAACTTATCTCCAGAAAGGCATTTTAAAATATCAAAAAGCCTAGAATGTCATAGATGCTGATAATTCACCACATAATGTCATTCTGCACTTATTATCATTCTCACTAATGCAAAGAGATTATCCCAGCAATGTGGATTTGTTACCGTGTCTAAGCCTGGAAGTGTTGCACGGCCTTTGACTTCAATTACTTCTTCCAGATCGTGTGCAGCGTCTCGAAGGATAAACCTGATACTGTCACTGGCTGCCTCAGGAAACATCTGGCAAAGATTGTACAATGGCCTATTAACAAGAAAGTTAAGTCATAATCAAGTTATGCCACTGATGTTAATAAAAAATTGATTTTTAAGCACCCATAGGAAGATTTCTTGTGTTCCATCTGTATTGTAACAATGACAAATTGCCTGCAACAAATATTCCTTTTTTAGAATATAAATTATTATTGTAATACTTTAGTTTACAGAGACATGTATTTTTCATTTGGCCTTCTGAGAATTCCTGAGTTGTAGGTTTCTAAATCTTAGATGAAAAATAATTTTAAACTTTAAAATACACTCTTAAATCATTTGCTATGGTTATGATGTATCCTTCTGAATCTCCTGACTTTAGATATTACTTCAGTGAAGTATGCTGGCTTACACTAGACAGCCCACTATTCTAAACACTCTTAGGCAATATTAAACAACATGTAAGGCAGCAATGTGGTTAGCAAAATTATTACTGCAAACAAGAAAAAAAAAACCCAAACAGAAAGTTAGATCAGCTCCTGGCCTATGCTTAGTGCCTACAGGCATATGCAATCTGGAGCCTGAATCTGTTTGGTCTCCCAGCATTTTTCAGTGAAATTTGTCTGCAGAGATATTAATATATCCCAGTTCTAGAAGACAATCAAAATGTATTTATTCTTTGGTACAAACCATGTGTGACAGTACCAATGGGTCAGCGCTCTTCCTGATGAATGCAACAGAGCAATGAATGTAATACTGCACGGAACAGGTTCTGAAAAACTTACTGACTTTAGTAGGAAATGAAAAAAATATGCTGAAAACTACATAAAAATAACTTGAAAGAAACCTGCCTATCCTGGAAAGTCAAGATAAGAACCACAGAGCAATTTTGTTTGGAAGGGACCTTTGGAGATCATCTGATGCAGACCCCGGACAAAGCATGGCTAACTTCAAAGCTGGATCAGGTTGCTCATAGCTTTGTTCAGTTTTCTCCATCTTCACAGCTTCTCTGGGAAACTAATTTTAATGTTCAGTACCTTTTCTGAGATTTTTTTCTTTAAATCTAATTGCAATTTCCCTTGCTGCAGCCCTTGCCCACTGACTCTTGTCCTTTGCTGTACACCTCTGAGACAAACTTGGCTCTCTCCTCACAGCCTAACTGCCTGTCAGGTACTTGAAGACAACAGTGCCAAACTGACAACTTCCTGCAAAGTGTTCAGCTGGAACTTCCAGATGAGCTTACTGCAGCACTTTAATTCCATTTTCATCCAGATCTCTGAGTGAATTCACAGAACTAAACCCATGGAAAAAACAGAGATTGCAACAGAAACTGCACAGTGTCAGCGCAAAGCTTAAAATCCTTGAACAGCTGTCCAAATAGCCTCCTAGACAAGAGTTTCATGCATATATGGTATTACTTATCCACTACCCACAAAAAGCATCTTGCACATCAAAAAATATGTTCTGAGGTTTTGAAAATCTCTTGGTGCAATTAATAGATCAAGTAACATGTGAAACAAAGTTAAAACATAAACACTAAGGGTTACCAGCTGCCAACAAGTTCTACAGGATATTTCAAACAAGCAACAAGCTAAATGCTTTACTCTAGGTAGCTTTTCTCTTTAAACCCTGAAGGAGCAGAAGTCCATAGGATTTAATACTTACAGGACCAGTTTGTCAATTGTTCTGAGCTCTGGTAAATCCAGAGTTGCCAACTCTCCAATATATTCCAAAAGGAAGCCAAACAATTTCTGCAAGAAATATGTTAACATTATTAAGTTTTTCTTCATTGTACATATTCTTTAACAGTGATACAGACTTAGAAAATTAAGATTATCATGTTAATTCTATTGTTACTCACAACATAGGAGCACATATATTTTATACTGCTCCCTAAATACTTACTAAAACTTACTCTGGAATTAGAAGTTATTTTAAACATAAAACAAAACATACTTCCAACTTTGCTTTGTTTCCCACTGCAAGGCTTGGATGATTGCATTTCTGAATCCTCTCCAATATAATAAGCTGTTGTTCTATTGTTCTTCCAGCCAATAAAGACTTGAATGTCTCGTAGGACTCAGGAACTAGAAAATAAAAACAGAAATTGGCCACACAAAAATCTCAAACTTTACATCTTTAATTCAAGTGAATGTGCACCAAATTTCCAATCTGAAAATTAGATTGTTCAGAAAGAAAGACACCAGAAATGTTTTAAATAATTAACTTTTAAACACTAATACTCTATTAGCATATATATTGAATTATTCCTATGAACACAAGTCAGAAAATAACATGTTTTTCAATGCTTAAAACTCAAGTCATCCTCTATTTACCATGTACGCTGAGCAGCACAACTATGTTGACACAGAGCAGAATCAAACCTAAACAAACATTCAACCAAAAATTTAGCATAATACATTTACCTTTAGGTTTAATTCACACCCAATTACCTTTTGTGTGAAGAACATTAAGAAAAGTAACAATATGGCAACAAGTAGAAAATTTTTTTAAAAAACCAAAAATCCAACAACCCTGGCATATATTTAGTTTTTTATAGAATTCAACATACTAGAAGACATCCTAACTAGTTGGGTTTTTTGGAGTTATTTTAATATGACTGCTTTCTGGTTAAAGCAAATCCTGAATGCAATTCAAAAGGCTTTGTGTAGTAAGTCATCTTCTTTGGATGGAAAAACACAAGCACTTAAGGAAGTTGTTTGAAAGGTTGTTTAGTCTTGCAACAGATACTTTTGTTGGAGAAATCTACACTAGGACAATAGTTAGATGAATTATGTACTTAATATGAATGAATGTTTTGTGTACTACTTGAAACATGTCTCCTCCTTCCTGCTAGGCATGGACCCAAGACCAGTCAGACTCTGAGTGCCTCTACAATAACTCAGTGTTACATCACAGGGATTCAACTTCAGAATCTTGTCTCTCCAAGCATCTTCTGACAAAAATGTCAGTCCAAACACCAGAGAAACTGTAAGTATAGATCACAGAATACTGTTCTGGCTTCTCTTAGGTAAAACAGTAGCACTATGGATTGGATAAGCTGGTTGCCTTAAGAAAGGAGCACAGGTATTTTTATTTTACTGCCCTGTTTTTATCTTCCAATTCTGATGCTGCTCAGAGGCACAGAAACTGCTCTGGGATGAAACAGATCTGGCTCCTACTTCTCCAAGCACGATTAGGTTTGCTCACTAAGAAGAGCAGTTACTGGCTGCTCTTTGAATAGTAGAGGACAACTATGAAGCAAAATTTCATGAATGAATGTAAAACCTAGAGGGCAGAGAAACTGACAGGCTGTTACAAACCCCTGACAACAAGGGATCTCTGTATCAGTCCTTTGCTTACCAGCAAATGTATAGGGAAGCTCTGATTTGGCAGCTTCTCTCTTTGGATCTAATTTCTCCACATTCTGTGATTCATTTTCATTTGCCTCGTGTTTCTTCTCTTCTTTGTTCTCTGCAGCTTCTCCTTCACTCTCAAGATCAGATTCAAGATCAGAGTGGCCATCTGCAGCATCATCCTCCTCATCTTCACTTGCAGATTCTTCCTGACTTTCTTCTTCATTCTCATTATCTCCTTCCTCTCCTTCCTCCTCTCCCTCCTCTTCTTCTTCCTCTCCTTCCTCCCCTTTCTCCTCCTCACTTTCAATATTAATTTTTCCATCCTGTCCATAGAGAAAACAATCTAGTTAAAATAATGATAAAGTGACAGCACCTCAACACAATCACCATGCAAAGCTACCTTAAATATGCATCAAGAGCATTTGAGCCTTGCTACCCTGACCAAGCAGTGAATGCTAGCAGTGCCAGCCAATAAAGGATATTAGGGAGAGAACATACATACAGATATAAAAAAGTAGGGTATTTTCAAGGGGCTGGAAGAAATTGGAAGAAGAAGAGATAGTATATGAGGAACAAAAGAAACCACACAGAAGGAAAACTAGCAGATGATATAAAAAAAGACTTCAACATCACTTACAGGAACATTTTTTGTACAAAAATATGTTCCTTCTATGTGTTAAAATAGCAGATCAGATACATATTTGGTCCCATCCTGATTTTACTAATCATCAGTTTAAATTCACATTCCCAATTGGTATTGTCCCCTTCAGGGAGAGCAGCAGTTCCCTTGTTACTTGTGTATGAGAAGACAGAATCAGCATAGATGTGCACCACAGTCAGGGAGACTGGTAATATCAGCTTTAAGGTTATGTTGCTCTGCCACTTTAATCAAAGACATGTCAGAAATCTACTCATCTTCAGACTAAAATTCAGTGGAAGCTCAATCAATACAGTGAAAATTAAAAAAAAAAAAACAAAAAAGAAAAAAACAAAATCCGAAATGCCAAAGAGCCTCCTCTTCAACCCAGCAGGCCAGTGGCAGAGAAAGCTACTATAATAGCAAGAATACAGTAGTCAGGGGACACTTGTAAGACCACACAGAACACAGCACTCAGTTTTGAGCCTTCAAATACAATAAAGATATTGATAAACTGCAGCAAATTCAGTAGAAAGCCACCAAGACTACTGGGGGCTGGGGTACCTGCTCTGTGAGGAGAGGCAGACCTGGGCTTATTTAGCCTGGATATTAAAAAAACCTCCTCACAGTAAGGGCAGCCAGTGCACATCTCTCTGAGCAGCCTCCATTCTTGGAGATTTTCCAAGGACAGACTAGATCTGAGTAAACTGGTGATTTCATAGCTGACCCTGCTCTGAGCAGGAGGTTGAACTAAATGTCTCCACAGAGTTCACTTGCCAACTGTTTTTCCTAATCTTCTTTACAGACCTCTGCAAATTCATCAATTTTAAACCTTACCTTGTAAGACAATAAACGTCTGTCATCTTTATCCAGGATAAAGCCATCAGCTAGATCATCAGCTGACATGTGGCTGGGTCTCTTTTTATTTGCCTCTTCATCTATCCCACGCATGCGACGTAATCGATCTGCCTGTGTTTCACAAGGAATACCACACACAGAGGTGAGACACTGGCATCAATCAGGTAACCACACCAAAACACATCTCTCAAATACTACAGCTAGGGAAACACAAGGAAAAACCAGTTAATTTGGATTACTCAAAGAGTTGGTGTAAAGAAAAAACCCAGCACTTGAGAAATTATGGGCAAAAGCTGAGAATATCTTTTCTTTTGTAGGGAGTACAGTCTGATAAGAGCACACAGTCAATTGGATTAGCTTATTTAAAAGCTTTAAAACTGGGTTAACCAGAAGCATTGTGTCGTCTTATTTTAAAATTTATCTCTTTTGCTTATGGGACATCATTACTAGAAAATAAAAGCTTCTAGAGTGTTTCAGAATTCCACAGTGTTCATCTGTTTCATGTGTGTGTAACAAACTTGTAGTGAACACAACCATATCCTAAGATTTTTGGGATATGGACTGAGCATCAAACTCTAAGATGGTAAGAGTAGAAAATAAAGAAGTATCTCTCTGTTCTGCTATTAGACACTGATGTAATCTGATGGTACTGAATTCACTAGAGTCTTAAATGCGTTCTTAGTATACCAAAACAAAAAGAAAGAAAAAAAGTGAAACATTTACCAAATTATTCCATCTTCCTGTAAGACTCAGCACTCCAGGTAACAGAAATAGCATACAACATTTCCAAGACATTCACATCCCTCTGCAAAGCAAAGCTATGCTCATGCTACCACTGAAAGGCTCTTGCAACAACAGAAGAGAGCAATAAATGACTTGCCCAGTGTATTAATTTAACTGCTGTGCAACATGATACTCCACTAACTTAGGAGCACCTCTCAACTCTGAATAATTTAAAACATTTAAAGGCAAATCAAAGTAACATTCCATTTTTATTGAAGGAAGATTGACTCATTTCATAAACCTCTACAGTCTCATACTAGGCCTATGGGGTTTTTTTGTTGTTTTAGTATCAGATTACAAACACAAACAGAAGATTTCCTGAATTCGCCCTCTGACGAATTGCAGTTCAGTACAGCCACTTACAATCTAAGGTCAAGGAATGAATTTAAGCAGTCATTCCCAAAAGACAGGCCCCAAACAATCTCAGCCATAAATGGTATACCTCGAGCTTCTGGAGTCGGGCCTGCTCCTCTTTGGCCAATTCTTCTTCTGTCTTCAGCCTTTCTGAAGGTTTTGCTTTCATCTCAAATCCAAGTTCTCGAACAATCATATCGTATTCATCAGGCTAAAGAAATATTTATGCAATTGTTTATTATCTTAAGTTTCATTATTCTGCTTTGCAGCCATCCCTCTGCCAGACTAACAGCTAATAATCAGACTGTTAAGATAAAAGGAAAAGACTGCTTCCAAAGCAAGCTGCAAAAACACTCAGCTCAGAATTAAGATAAGGAATGGTAAGAACAGTTGAAGAGAAATTCTCCTGGAATTTCCCCTTTCCTTACTTAAGTTACTCACAACTGAAAAACTTTGAAAGAGTATCTTAAAAAATAACTGGATTACATATTACTTTAAAAACCCTCAAAACACAGCCAGAATTAATAAATTAATAATTTACATTTCACTTTACACTGTCACATGAGATAAGCCTTTGCTAGTTCCACTACATGAAGTGTAGCTTAAAGAAAATAAAAAGGGATGCTGCTATTCAATGATCTTCAACATGCCATGGAGCAAATTAAATCCAAAAATCAATACACCAAAATATGAACTTTTGGCCCAGTATCTTCTGTTGTACTTTGAGATCAATTTTAATGCAAGACTGTACTAGTTAACTGATGTTATAAAATCCGGATTCTACTGCAAAATAATAAATGGAAATTCATGATGTTCTGCAAGAAAATACACATTTCTAGAAGAAAAATAAAAAAGCCCAACAGAATGCCTATTCTTACATTTAAAAGTTTATTTCCTTAGTACAGAATACAAATGATAGAAAAAGCATGAGACCATACGATATCTATTCAAAAGTAAATTATTTTCATTCCTTTTTGAAAGGGACAGAGCCCAATTTCAACAAGGAAATGTCTATTGTCAAGTACTAGTTGTTTCATCAAAGGAACACTCCAAAGGCACTCAAAATAAGTCAGTGTTCCCAACAATTTTAATTCTTCAAGAAAATTTATCTGTCCTACAAATAAGCTGTAGTCAAGAGTATTGTTCAGTCTGCAATCTGTCTCTCACTTGATAATTAAGGAAAAGCAAACTAATTAAAATCAGAGAAATCATACAAATCCCTATATTCCTCCAACTAATCAGATTGTTCTAGAACTGCAGCACTCCTTCAATGTGAATAGCAGCAAACATTTTGTTTTATGAAGTGATAACTTGGCCTTATAGTTCAGCCACTGTAAGTCAAAACTCCAGTTACTAGAACCAAGGAAATCAGTCTTGTTAAAACCTCACCTTGGGTTTTTCTGCTTCCTTGTCCTTCCTCTCTGACTTTGGGGCTTTGCGGGCAATAAGGGTTTGGATTTCCTTCCAGTCTTTGTCAAGTTTTTCTGTCAGTTCTAAGGCACTTTCTCTCCGGGTTTGCCTCTCTTGCTAGAAAAATAAAACAAAAACAAATGCAGCAGTTATGTTCAGATGGACATGACATAGCATTTACCACTTAAAATGAAAACACATTTAACATTCATTTAACAAATGAATTATTTCAAATATTTAACATTTTGAAGCTGCAAACATTCTTTGTGGAAGAAGTACAGAGCTATGCTGAATGGCACAAGGATTGCATTCAGAAAGCAGGTGTGAATACAAGGGGATATTTGGGGATACAAAACAATGGCAGATATACAAGTTATATCTAAAATGCCTACAAAGTCAGACTTTATTCAAGGAGCTTGGACTCCTCTCAGACAGCTTCCTCATTTGTTTACTATGCCACTATTTTTCTATTCTAAAAATACAGGGATGGTGACAGCTTCTTAATCATGCTCATTTATACCTCAGGGCTAAAAACTCACCTTTTCTTGTTTAGATTTGGCTATCATCTCTTCAATGAGTTCTTTCCTAGACTTAGGCTTTTCCTCTTCTTCATCTTGCTGCTCACTTGATACTTTTTTACGAAGGAGGCCTCCACCCCCTCCAAAGTGAGCAGCAGTTAATTCAGCTAGGGGAAAAAAAAGTAGGATGTTAATTTTTCAAATCCACACATGACTGCAAAACTGCTGCTGGGACAGTATCTCCCTATTCTCTGAGAATGGGAGCAATTTTGACTATTGAACCAATCAATCATGCATTAGTCTCATCCCTATGAGAATGGCTATACCAAAAGAGATTATGTCAGACACATAATTTACACTGACAGACACTTGGCATGAGGTAGGATCATGTTTTTGCCCTGTATTTATCCAATATGGAGGTCTAAAGATGCAAGAAAGCACCCAGAAAACTCACACTTTAAATTCTGGCCAAAGGGCTGAAAAGCTCACAGAGTAAAGAAGCTTGCCAGTAGTATGTACCACTTAACCCCTGCTAAAATCCAGAGAACTGGTCTGTGTGTGACTAGGAATTAATCAAATCTGGCTTAAACATTCCAACCAAGAACATTCTCTCTCACTGAGAGACAGTACTGAACAAATGATGGACACATTTACCAGTAATGAAATTACCAGTGAAACACCAGCTGGCACTTCTTACCTGAAAGTGTTCCTCTTTCTTCTGTGTCACTGTCACTATCAACAATATCATTTAGTTTTTCAATTTCTGCCAAAGATTGGCCATAGTGAGTCAATTCCTCATCTTCATTAAGATTATAGATATTCTTCTTTCCATAATTTTGCTAAGAACAGAAAAACAAACCAGTGAAATATCAAAAGATCTTTAGTTCCCAAGCAACAAAATAATACAGCCTTTAGTTTCAGTGCTAGTTGAAGAGATTATTATTCCAGTGTTTTGCTGGAATTTAACTGGAATAAGAACACTGTCAGACCAATATTGAGAGAGTGTCATGTCTCTCTCACACTAATGTACAAATGGACTAACCCAGGAAACTTAGGGAAGCTGAAGTTTATGTATCAGTAACATCAATTTTTAACTACTGCATTTCAGGCCTAATGAAACAGATTTCAACCTATAAAAATTACACTGCTTAATTCTGGAGACTGAGTATGATAAGGCAGAAAGGATAGTACTGCACATTCAATTCACACTACAGAATGACAGCAAGTTACAGAGTTCTGCTCAGCTACTGAATATACTTGATGGTGACCACCTTCTCCTACTTTAGCTCCTAAAACAAAGCAGTCGAGAAAACCAACTAATCAATGAATCTGCTTATAACCAGCTTTCTTGCATGTCAGTGCTCAAAAAAACCTCTGCTTCAAACAGCTGTCTGGCAAAACCAGAAAGAAAAAAGAAATAGAAATTTTTTCATGAAATCTAAGTCCCAAACCTATAAAATCAAAAATAAAGCATTGTCCTGCAAAACCCTCTATTAAGGGGGCGCTCCCAACCTAAAAATTCAAGTGTGCCTTGTGGCTTTGTGTTTGGTTTGGTTTGTTCTTTCCTTTTCTAAAATCATTTACCTGTCTTTCCAGAGTGAATCGTCTGATCATCTTTTCCTCAGGAGTGATTTTGGTGTTATATTCACCAAAACGTTTATCTTTAAACACATTTGTCTTTTCTCTTTCTTTATATTCTTTCAGTAACGTTTGATTGCGCTGGAAGGAAAAAGACAAAGGAGATAAAATTGAAAGAACAGAGTAACTACTTCCAAAGCCAACGTAAAAGACTTCACAATATCCTGTGACCATAGTAATCTTCATATTGCCATCATATTATAAATTATAATTTACCAGAATGCAATGAAAGAGAGGGAAAAATTAACATGAAGAAAAGGTGGGAACCTCATACAATACATTCAAATTAAGTTCTCTTAGAAGCACCCAAGGGAAGATAAAATGTTACACCATATCTCACCTTTATTTTATCACACACAAAACCTGTGCATTTACACTGAAGAATTCTGACATGTCTCAAGCTTAGTAAGCAAAGAATAACATATTAAAGAAAGCAAAAAAGGCCAGCAAAAGTCAGCTGAACTTTTTTTGGTCATTTCATCTAAGACATAAAAGCCTCGAGTGGATCCACACATCTATCCCTGTGTCACTGTTCAGTGTGGGGAAGTCAAGCATCAAGTCAGTAAAAGAAGCTTATTACACCTATCCAAGGTACTTACTGGGTGCTTTTGGGACAGGTAAGGAGACAGGTTTACTTTCCAATGCATAATTAATGACAGATATCTGATTTATCTTATTACGAAATAAAACCCCAAATCCTAAAATGTGATGTACAACATTCATGAAGTTTTCTAAAATCTTGACTAATAGTAACAAAATCTGAAAGCTAATTTATAATTTCAAGCTGAAGATATTATATAGTTTCTAAAGAAAAAAAATGTTGGCTGTGTTTAGGCCAAGAAATATCCATTTATATTTAAAGCACATGAACAGATTCTTACTGTCAATGTGAAAAAGATACTGTGCCATTCATATTACCAGAACCTCACAAAGTGCTGCACTAAAGGAAAAGGCTGGGTTTCCTACTCCTACTCCTTCCTACTCTGCAGCCTCACTGAACATTCACAATCTTCCTATGCTGCTGTAAATGACACTAAAACTCAGGTTTCACCTAATATTGTGACAGTTCTACCTTCTATTTACTTCTTACAGTGACTACTATACATATTTGTAATGTATAATATGTACATATTTATAACGTATAATATGTACATATTTATAATGTATAACATGAACATTATACATTAGTGTATAATGTTATATACACTGTCTCCATAGCTGAGACACTGTATATGAACATTGGGTATCAAAAAGCGTTTCTGTGCTTTTTTTTTGTATTTAATTATTTGATTACTTCTCCTATTGATAAAAAAGAAAATACTTAATGCATCACCTTTCACAATACACATAATATGATAAAATATCTCTTTGTTTTCACTGCATTTGCCCTTCCAGTAAGTGCTTTAAATTCTGTTCAACAACAGCATATACATAACATGCCAGAGAATCTCAGGGACATACTTTCAAATTATCCTTTTTTCAGCTTTAACTTGACCTACATAGGTTTAAACTTCTTTGCTGGTTTGTGTGAAGTGACAGACCACTAAAAACTCCTGTGCTTCACCCAAGAATAAGGTAGGCTGCTGGAATCCCAGATGCATTTTATGACACACTCTCCCTTATGCATCACAGATTTTGGTCAGGTAGCTACTGATGGCAAGAGAGAAAGATAAAGAGGCATTTTGAAAATGGTACAAGGGTTGAAGATAAAAAATTTACTCTTCTTAAATCATATGGTCATTCTTATTACAGCAGGAAACAGATCATTACATCCCAACATACTTCTACAACACGATTATTCAACCTGTGCACAAAAAATCACCAGCATTTGTTTTCCATATCAACAGTAGTTTCTTTGTAGCTACACATTTCTCACTGTATCCCGACCTTGGTGCTCTTTCAGTGTTCCACTATTATATCACCATTACGACATTATCAAAAAGCTGAACATTCTGGGGTGACCAGAACCGACCAACGTCATGAACACTGACCCTGGTCCAGCCGACAACACGTGCCAATGTATTGTGGCCGTGGGTACCTTGAGAAGAGATCCATGCCCACCAAGCAATAGTGAGGAGCTGCACTACTGAGCCCTGGGGGCTGCACTGGCCAGAGCCATTCCCCGAGCTCTGCATCACCCCCCGAGCACTCAGAGGTCACCGGCCACTCCTGCTGTGACAGCAGAGCTGGGCGCTTATTCCTCCTGAGAGGGCTCCAGCCTTATCATCTCCCACATCAACAGACACCGTTCTTCCTCCCTGCTTTGCATGTCCTCTTACCTTCTTGATGGCCTTGGACCGTGAGACACCCGGCAGCCCCACATCATTTTTGGTCTTCCTCCCCAGGATGTCAAACTTCTGCCTGTTGACTTTCACCTCAAAGGGGTTGCTCTTGACCACGGCCATGGCCGACTTCACGGGGCCCTTTGCAGTGGAGGGCACTGACACCTTTTTCTTCCGCTTCGCCGCCTTCCCCATCTCTGCTCCGGCTGCCCGTGGGGACGCGGGGGTGAGGCAGTGGCTCTGCCCTCAGTGTGCGGGGCCAAGACTGGAGGCGCAGACGGGGAGAGCAAAATGGCGCCGAGGGGTGCAAAACCCCCGAATTATCCCTTGGCCTGACCCCTGCCCTCAGCCACAGCTCCGTGAGAGCCGGAAGGGCGAGGAGCGGAGGAGGGAGCGCAGGAGAAGACGGAGAAGAGAAAAGCGAGAGCAACGCGACCCCAGCGCGCCCCTCACCCCGCCATACCCAGCACTACCACATGCGCACCGGCACTTGGCCACCTCTCGCGAGAGCCCTACCCTAGTACCGCGATATTTACCGCTCTGTTCGCCGCCCGCTTTGGGCCGAGGCCGGGGAACGTCTGACGCACTACATATCCCAGCAGGCCCAGGAGCCATGGCGCGCGCGTGTCCCCAGCGCACACCGCGCTCTGCCCGCTGGGATTTGCAGTCCCGGTAGCCGTGAGGGGGTGGCAGCGCAGGGGCGGTGCTGCCTGCGGCGGGCGGAGGAGCCATGGCCGGGGCGGGAGGGCGCTGCCTGCTCTCCGTCTCCGCCCTCGGGGAGGGGGAGCGCGGTGCCGGGGCGAGCAGCGGGTGATGGGGAAGAGGCGAGCGCAGTGCTGAGGTCCTCTGGGGCCGGATGAGCCGAGGCTTGGCGCCGCGGCGGTGGCGGGGCTGGAGGAGGGGGCGAAGGAGGCTGTAGGGGCGGCCCCCGCTCCGGCTGCCCTGAGGGGAAGGAGCCCCCGACCATGGAAATCGAGAACATCGTGGCCAACACGGTGCTGCTGAAAGCCCGGGAGGGTGAGAGCCGCGGGGCGAGGCGAAGAAGGAGGAGAAGCGGGAGTTCGAGGCGGGGCGGGCTGAGGACGTATGTTGGGGGAGGAAAAGGGTCTGAGGTGAGGGGTAAAGGGGCCCGCGAGGAGGGGGAGAGGAAGTGATGGAGGAGAAGAGGCTGGGAGGGAGGAGAGGCTGCGGGCAGGGGGTCGGGGCGGGGACCCCTGGAGGTGGCGGCGGGAGCCTTCCCGGGGCGGGCAGAGAGTCCCGGGCAGTGCCCCGAGGCACCTGCCCCGCTCCTCCCGCGGGATCTGTTCGGAGTTACCGGCTTGTGGCTTTGCTTATGAAAAAACACCCCTTCCTCCTTCCCCCTCGATTCTAATTGTGTTTTTACCGGATGTTTTAAAAAGGTCGTTAATCTGTAAGTTCCCAGTTTGTTTATAAATATAAATGCTTATGGATATAAACGATAAAGTGACATAAATCTTCTCTGGAAAAACCTTGCACTCCATCTTGCTGAAATTCCTGCCTGTGAAAAACGTAGCTGTTGAATGTGACCTGTACTCTGCAGTGGAATATTTTGTATTATCCTAATACAAAAGTGTGCTGTTTCCCATTAGATTAACACTTACAGTTTGACTCCCCGGAACACCTTGAGCTGCAGATTCCTCCCCCCAGCTAACAAACGTTTTGGGTAGATAATTAGTTTTAGTATAGCACGTGGCTGCTGTTTAAAAAAACATCCTGACCTAAGATTGTCCTACTGGTTTTTCGTGTATATAACTGTCCATTAAATGGCCACTTGAATGTCCCCCTGGATTACAAGTGTGCTTTGTGCAGAGTATATTTTTCAGCTTTGAAATGTGCATATTCTTTTTGGATTGGATCCTGCTTGTCTTAATTGTGTTGAGAAGTCCCATTAGTTAGGCTGGAGCTGTTTAAAGTGAGTAAGAGCAGCAGAATCTGCCTCTGTATGTTTTGCAAGTTCCTCCAACTCTAAATGGGTTTGGCACTTACGCCATATGTGTATCCAGTTAAATTTGCCTTAAGCAGCAAGAGAGGAAAATCAGCTTTTTGACTTTGAAGTGGGGTTTGAAAAACAGAACAGTGATCACAATTTTGGGCCATTTTCCAGCCTTAGCTGAAGAGACCACCTCAAACTAGAGGACATGTTTTGGCTGGTTTCACTGACGGTAACATGTCTGTGGTGGTGCTGCCTGAATTTGGAATTTGCATTGAAGTCATCTGAGAAATGAAGGGAAAGTGGAATCTGGCTCAAAAACTTTTCTGTGCCCAAACCCTCACCACAGAGAGCGGAGTGGTAATCTGCAGAGGCTTTCAAGTGGATGCTTAATGTCAGGCTGCCTCTTTAGTTAAGGTTTCACTATGTTTAAAATAAATTATAGTGGTAGAACTGACCAAACAAGATATTTTAATGAAGTAAATGAAAGTCTGAGAGCAGCTGATGTGAAGATCAGTTTTACCTGCCGTGAAACTTTAAAAAGTAATGGTAATAATCTGTTACTCTCTTTGTACCTTCAATTGGCCTGGGCTCTGTTGTGAATTCTGGCACCAAAAAAGCGAATTCTGGCTTTGAAACTCTAGAACTCCATTGATCAATTGGCAGAAAGTCTTTTACCTTTTCACTCTATGCATGGGGTGTTTTTTATGTCACATTTTTCAAAACCCTCCTTGAAATGAAAGCATTTTCTGTCGATTGCATGCTCTGGCTGGTCTGGGAATGTCTGGTTTACTCCATCTGTCAAGACCATTTCATAAAATCCCTGTCCCAGCTCTGTTCTTATGTGCCTTCCATTGCCAGGCAATGGGATTTGTGAAGTTAGTGTGTGAGATAGATGTTTTAATATATTCTTTGCTAAAGGGGCCTCACAACTGGGACAGAAGAGCAGACTTTCAAATTACTTCCCACATTTCTGTTATCACACTCTATAGTGTATGGAGGGGTGGGATAGCATGGAAAAGTGCAGAATTCTTTCTTGTGGAAGAAAGCAAAATCCAAAGCTACTGTACAATAGCAGCCTCAGTTATTTTCATGTCTAGGCTTTAGCCATGTCAGTAATCCTTCTCCTCTGTGTAGGTGAGAGAAGGTGATCACCTGGATAACAAATCAGTTGTACAAGCAAATAAAATAACATGTAAATTATGTACTCTTATTCTTTGTTTGTGGTGCATGTCAAAAGAAATCAGTGAGGCTTAATTATGGCATGGGTCAGTCCAACTTGAGAGTCTTTTCTGATGAAGATGAGAGTAGCAAAAGGTTGTACCCTTGAATACATCTTACAAAGTGTTTTAACCCCAAAGATATGTCATTTTCATGTTGTAAATATAGAAACAATAAAAGATGTGTACCTGTCCACTTCTGGTTAAAGAGTATGACATGTAGAATGGGAATGTAGAAATTCCCAATAAATAACACCAAATCTTACCTGAGCACATCAACTGCATTTGTACACATCATTTTCCTCTAATTTTAGGTAGTCTCACACTTCTGGATGTGAATATCATTTGAGTTTTACATTTGTAGGTGTGCAGAATCAGCACACCTTGAACAGTGAGGTTCATGTCTACCATTTCAATCTGATTTGATACATAGAGAGTAAATTTGATCTATGTTATTAGAGAGCAAGGAACTCATGTCAAATGAATCTCCTCTTGTTACTTTCTTCTCTTTTACAATAAAAAATGAAGTGCTCTTGCTTTCTGGTTCTAGGCTATCTACCTGCTCACTCAGGCTTACTGTTGGCTTATTTCATTAGGGGCATGAATCTTCTAATTCAATTTGCATGAGGATAACATCTGTTTATAGGAGTTTACTAATTCCATTTTTCAGGTCATACAAAACCCCCAGCTTCCCCCCAGCCCCAAAAGTTTAAATTTTGTCTCTAAGAGGATGTTCATATCTTTCAATAAAACACCATTTAAGAGAAGCCTATCTCTTTTCATCAAAAACTTGTAATGTCTCTGTAGCAACAGCAACATTTCTTTATGATAATAAGGGAAGCCATCAGGGTTCCTTATCCTCTTCTAAAGCCACTTGGTAAATAATCAAATGCCAATTATTTGTACATGTGAGTGTTAGTGATACCACAATACATGATTCTTGAATGTACCTACAACTAGAAGATGTTATGATGGCACAAAGTATCCTTTGGTACTCCATGGATGAAAGATTCAGGAGTCAGGTGCTGTACTGGGAGTTTTTCTTTCCTTGTTCAGTGTTTCAGTTGACCTGCTTCTGCCAAAAGCTGGCAGTCCCTGGAGGGATTTGCCTTCAGACAAAAATTGCAGTGCAAGGTATTTTGGGATTCCCTGTGCCAGTTGCCTGGGGGGTTGCCTGAGGGTTAAGTGGCCCTGTGTGTCAGTCCTGCTCTTTCCTCTTGAGATACATTACTCTTTGAGAGAAACCTGTGTGTGGGAAGGAAAAAGGGGAAAACTTCCTCTTAAGGTGAACCCCATGGTGGAACAAGCACCTACTACTGAGGTGACTCAGTAGAAAAACAAGAGATTATAAAGCAAACTCAAAGTTGAGTTTATGAGTGCTGAGGTGCAGGAACTGAGGTACAAAACCACATAAGTGATAGTGATGTATGAACTGAGATTGCAAGCTTTTGCACCAGGTAGTCCATGTTCTCCTCACTCAGATTTGTGTGAAAGAGTAGTGTACAACAATATGTTTTGTAGTTGTCTACCAGAACAGAGAAATTAATGCATTCATTTTTTTCCCAGCAGAAAAATATTTGAAATGAGTTTCACTTGAAGGACATTGAAGAATTTGTCCCATAAATGGAGAGAAATAATAAATATAAACAAGGTTATTCTGAAAAACAAGAGTTCCACCCCCAATTTTTATTTTATGTTCACTTCTCTCTTTATATTTATATCTTCTGTTTTTATTTCAGTCACTCTCAGTAAATCCTTTGAGTAAGCCCCAAATTCATTTCAGCATCCCACACATAGTCTGTGATGTTGGGAAGGAAAGAAATTAATCCTGTATGTTTTAAACTCCTTAGGAGTCTTTCTTTTTTCATTGCCTAAAGTAATAGTCTCAAAAAAATACACCCAAAGGGTAGATGTTCCTTTGAAGTCAGTGGCAGTTTACTCCAGGTGAGGATCTATGCCAAGAGTACATTTTAAACATACCTGGTCCATTTGCATCCACTTTAAAATTCATTTATATTGCTATGGCAGGAGCAGTTTGGGGATGAGAATTGGGTCTGCTGTTAGGCACAGCATATCCTCTGATATTATCATTGATTTTGGCTAAATTAAGGTCATGCCTCAAATAAATTTCCCCCCAGCTCTTGGTTTGTATGGTTCTAGCCTGTGGTTGCAGAATGGCTGAGGCAGTTGCCAGCTGGATCCATGAACCAATTTAGGGTATGTGGGTTTTTGAGGTGGTTTTTTTCCTTATGTTGCTGGGTTTTGGGTTTGGGGTTTTCTTCCCAAAGTTGGTTTTCAGATGAATCAGTAAGCTCCTGCAGATTTGATAATTGCTAGGTGCAGTCCAAGGATGGATTTAGAAGGAAGGAACTTTTCAGTAGCAGAATGTGATCACAGTTTGGCTTATATGAATCCTGTAAGATACTTGTTTCAGAATAATTACCTTAATGATGTATTCTTCACAGAAAATGAGCAGTCCACTCAAATAGTGAGTTTTGTCTGTCTGGGCTTGAAAGCAATTGAAATCATTCTGGAAGCAAAATAAATCCTACTTTTGCTTGCAGTATAATGTAATATTTCAGTACAGTGTGGATGATACAAGGAAGGTATCCTATTTTGTGTGTGTTTGTAACTAGGAAGATAATTCCATGGAGATTGCTCAGATCAGTTTGGCTATTGAACTGAACTGAATTCTTGAATTATTTCAGGGGTAGGACAAGTGGGAAAGCAAGGCACACTCATGCCCACAAAGTCCACCAGCAGCAAATACAAATTTTAACATGAGAGTGCTGAGAGTTTTTGTAGTTGCCTTCAATTGTTGTCAGTTCTTCCCTCATTTGCCTCCTATGTTCTATTGCTCTCTTATTGCATTGTGCTTTAAATTGCTGTAAACTCATTGTGGCAGGAAACATGTCTTCCTGTGTTTGTACAGAATTATGCACAATGCCTGCCTTTTTGTCCTTTATTTAATGAACTGTAAGGAGAATGCATGTGGGCAAGTTGGAATCTTAAATAATTACATTTACTAAATAAACACAACATGAGATGTCTAGTAATTGATACACGCTGCTGCTTTGCTTATTTCAAATGTGGCAATTACAATAGAGGTTGCACAATCAGCTTAAAGGAATTTTATTTCTGTACTATTTGTTGCACTCTTAGTGTAGTATCACGCTAAAAAATTCCTTGTTTGTTGACTGTAAAATTGCAGTGCTCTGGGTGTTTTTTCCCCTTTGTAAACCCTGTCCATTGGCTGGTTAGAGACATCTCGAAATGTATGCAGAGATGTTACAATGTTTCACTGCAAGAAGCGATTAATAAACGCTCAGATCAGTTACATTTACTCGGGTTGATCCAGGCTTTCCATTCCACACCTAATTGGTGAAGTGCAGAGGGTGTGCTCTGGCATTCCTACGTGTGCACATGATCGCTGGAGCTGCATAGAGAGCCCGTGTGAAGAACCAGTTGTTCGAGTGCTGTTAGCTTGGGAACAATAAATGATTGTGCACGTAAACAAACGGCACAAATGTTCACGGAGAGAGCTGGGCTTTTAACTGCCTGCTGGGTTACTGCCTTGACAGTCAGATGAGCCAGAGCGCTGGAGTATTACCTTGCTGGAGTCCAGCTCCATGTACTTGAATCCAGGAATGTGAGGGCTATTATCTTGTAAATGCCATAGTGATCTGTAATCTATAGATATCTTTTGTTTATTTATTGTACTACTTGCACTTTTGCTTCTGTTTGCATTCAGGAGTACCTTGGCCTTTGTAATGCTGGTGAGTTAGGTGCTAACCTTCTGCCAAAACCTGAATTTTCAGCCAGGTGATTCTGATAAGTTTACTGAGAACTGGCCAGATTGTATTTATCATATGTCTGGGGGGGAAACAAAACCATCAACAGCAACAAAAACCCCTTTCTCCATAGAAAAGCATTGCCACTCTCTTTAATGTAGTTGTTTTAGCTGTGACCAGGCTTGAGTTGATACAACCTTGTATTTTGTCAAAATACAACTTGATACCAGTTGTATTTGGTAGAAAAAATACATCTGGCCTGCAGAATGGAGAAGGTTGTTGTGAACCCCCACAGCAGCACCTTATGAGCCATCTCTAGAATTAGAAGCATGACAGCCTTCCTCAAGTGATGGTATGTGTGAGCTTGTCTTCTAGCTTGAGCTTGATGCTGTTCCAGTGTTATGGTTTGATCTGAGGAGCTGAGGTATTAATTCCACACTGGTTTGTGCCTTGAAGGTGGATCTTGCCCAATAAGAGCATAAAAGCAAAATTTGTTACTCAATGAGCAGTGTTTATAAATGCCTGTATAGCATAAGGTCATAGTTAAGCAGGAATGTTTTTTTTTTTTTTTTTTTTTTTTTTTTTTTTTTTTGTGAAAGGTTTTAATCCTTATTGTGAGTGGTTTGAAGAAAAATGTGTCTGGAACTAGGAGAAGATTTGAATTCATGTGAGTTTTGAATCTATTAGGAAACTTGCCTGGAACTGCCTTTGCTGTGGGAAAGACATGCTTTAAGGCAGTGTCTGTACCCAGCTTATTTTCATGTGTCTCAGTGTAGATGATGTAGAGCTCCTGCATCAATTGTTTTGCATTTTTCCTTGAACCAATTGATTTGATTTATACACTAAAGGCGTGCTGTAGGTTGTCATCTTGTTGCAGTCTTAGGCTTTCAGAGTTTATCTGGGTGTGGTCTAGTATGAATTTCTCAGCTGGTATCTGACAATCTGGTTTGTGGAATCAGTTTTGCAAGAATGAAGTTGTAGCAATCGTGCACCGCGGTGCTACAGAGCTGTGTGCTGCTCAGCCTCAGATTCATGGTGCTTGCCCTGCACAGGCAGGAGAGCTGGGGCACAAAAAACTCCCTGCCACAATCTCAGTGCCAGTAAAGAAGGATTCTGCATGACAGAATCCAAATTCATTGTCTCAAGGAAAACTGATTTAATGATGTTCAGTGAAGATTGTGCTCACTGAAATGAGAGTCAGGCTGCAGTCAGGTCTGCAAGGAAGATCTCTGTGGCTCTGAGAAGTGCATCTGAGGACTTCAAACATATTCTTATTTCTTGTCATAGGTTGTGGCCACAGTGGTTTCATTTTTTGCAACTAGTTGTGGTTTTACTGATGAATAAGCCAACTGCATTGCCTTACATACATTTTTCAAATATTTCTCTGAAGGTTAAAAAAAAAAAAAGCTGAAATAAAACATGTAAACATTTTGCCCATACCATATTCTAGTGCACTGATTTAACTGAATTTAGTATGTATCTTTTTAAGAAGCAAAAATGGGGAAAGAGTTAAATGTTGAAATTGTAACTCTTAAGAAGTAATTTGAGGAGAAGGAAAAGGTAAGGTTCTTGTGTACCTGCAAATGTAATTGAAGTTTCTCCTCACTGTAATGGTGTATTGCTGCACCCACCCTTCTCTTTGAGTTCACTTCAAGCTGGACATTGCTTTTAGCCATGATTCCTTCTGAAAGAGGCAAAAATCAGTAATTGATCTGAGCCACAGAGGTCAGGCAGAAAGCACCTTAACCTAATGGCTTTCTGCCTCTTCTGTTGGAAAGTGAGCTCCTTGTCTTTCTGGAAGAATTTTATCTGAAGTGTTTTAGAAAGAGATTCAGAATAGAAGCTCTGAAATCAATATTAGGACACTTTCAAACCACAAGTGTTATAATTTGATTTGATCCTTCTTTTAAACTGCCTCAGAAATGGAAAAGGATTTTGCGATTAGGGAATAACGTGACAAACAAATTGGCCTCCTGCCATAACTTTTACCAGAAATGTCTCTTTACATTACTGGGACCTACAGACTTTTACAGTTGCATTTGCTGTAAATACAAGAACATTCAGTTCAGAGAAAAGTGAGAGCACATTGATTTACTTGATACTGCTAAGCACTTGATTCTTGTGTATCATTAATAAATTATATGTAGCCTTTATTGACTTCTGTAGGATGATGAATTCAGTTGCATTCTAGCATGTGTTCTCTTTTTGTAAAATGAAGTTCATAATGGTCACATTGTAAGTAACTGGCCAAATATTTGGGCAAAATGCAGCCCTTTTAGTGTTGGACTGGAAGTAAAATGCACTCGCCATCCTCTCCTTTTTGATGAGTTGGGTTTTTAATTTGATGGTGCTGCAGAATGTGATATTCTTGATATATGTCACAGTTCATTTGACATTTTACAAACAGCAGCATGATGTGAATCTGAGTTTGGTTTATCATTCTTGATCAGTACTGATTGTGTGGTGTCATGCACAATTGAGTCTTTCTGGGCAGTTTCTAACAGAAGCAGTTTAACTTTGTGGACCTTGCAGGTTAGTATGACATGGCTGAACCTGATACTTCTATCCATTGTTTTTCATGATCACATAATCTATACCCAGGCCTTGTTATTCAATGTATGAGTACAGGCTATCTATGTTAATATTCCTTGATTTTCTTTGTGTTCACTTCTGTTAGAAGGGTGTTATGTTTTGTGTGATTTGATTTTCTTCAAGCATGTTCAACTTCTTTTTAAGATCAAAAATATATTGTTAGAGTAGTCACAGTTTGCTTTAATGATGCTGGTAATTACAGCCTCATTATTAGTTCTGGTACTGCTTGAAATATAGGATGAGAAGTAAACTCCATATTTTGTGTTCTAAAACTTTATGGAAGGCAAATGACCTGCAAAGTGATTATTAGAAAATGAAGTGCAGAAGAAGTTTGCATTTTTTTAGAGAGTAGATGTCAGTTCAAAGAATGTCCACAAGTCAATATATATAGGTGTTTTATTCCTTTTTTTTTTTAATCTTTATATGGATACTAGAGTTGGGAATGTTTTGTGGCAGCAGCACAGTAAGATGTCAATATTCCTGTTATCAAGGATGAATTTAGTATGAACCAAAAAAATTTGGTGTGAGTTTGGTATGAACGAAGGTGCACCAAGCTGGGACTGGTCTAACTGCATTGGTGGAATGGTTCAAGGAGCTGTATGTTTGGGTAAAGAGAAGCTTTAAATAATACATGTTTTGTTATTCTGAAGATTTTAGTTCCTTTCACCCTACCAATTTACTTCTGAAAGAGTTTGGTACCCTTTGCTGCTTAGTTTCTATTCAGGTTACATTGGGTAACTCCCTTCCTTTTCTCCCATTGTGGTTAGCAGTGTGTATTGCTTTGGTACGGTGAGAAAGCCTCTGTGCAGATTTGCTGCTGCTCTGTCATGTGCAAATGCATCTGATCATATAGCTTAGTAAAATCTTTTCAAGACTTTTGCAGCACTAAATTACTCTTCCACAGAAATGTTTTGGATCTGAAA
Source organism: Agelaius tricolor (assembly GCF_023055355.1). Lineage (NCBI taxonomy): Eukaryota > Metazoa > Chordata > Aves > Passeriformes > Icteridae > Agelaius > Agelaius tricolor. The sequence continues at coordinate 7,140,205 of NW_027269284.1, forward strand.
GTGTGTATGTGTTCCTGTCTATCTCTGCTTTTTTGATAAGTATGCATATCTTCTGTAAATGAAATTGGCCAGGGTAATGTGCTGAAACACAAATGTGTTTTCAGTGTAACATGGAAAATGTAGCGCAGATAGATTTTTTAGAAACTGAGAAAAACATTGTGGTAGTTTTAAAAAATCAATACTAATTCAACACCAGTGCTGTGAAATCTGAAACATTGAAAATATCTAAATTTTACAACAGCTAAGCTCTTCCTGGTATCCTTGTGTGCTCTAGAGTAAATACTGTGTATTTGAGCTATGCCCTCACGTTTATTAGTGGGATCTACTCTTACTACTACTACTGCCCTTAAAGAGAGAATATTTATGTACAACTTTATTATTGAAAAATGTGTTTAAGAACTTTGTTCTTGGTATTTTGTTACTCAACTTTATTTTCTTCTATTATTTACCATGGTTGAGAGATAATTCTTGATTGTTTTTTTGTTCCATCTTTGATGTTTCAGTTTTGGTTTTTATTTTCAAAATACCTAGCTATTTGTCTTTTCTCTGCAGAGATGTTCTACATACACAGACAAAATGTGAAGAATTTGTCTTGAAAAAGACTACATGAAACATGAAAAAAAGCATTAAAGTTCTTCTGTATCACATTTGTTATTGGTTTGGATATCCTTCTAGATGGTTTTCTTTCTAGGCATGAAAAGTAGTCTGACACATCTGTGTAGAACTGACCTAATTTTATGCTGTTAATGTTATGTTCAATTTTACTCTGACTCTGTATTGTGTTTTATATTATCCATATTTTCTTCTAGGTAAACGGAGTGGGCGTAGTAAAAAATGGAAAGAGATGCTGAAGTTGCCCCCTGTCAGTCACTGTGAGGGTATTCGGTGCTCCATCGGTGAGTGTCCCCCAGAATAAAGTCTCTCCTTGGAGAGGGAAGGATTAGAGTTTGGAAAGGATTCTGTCTTGTTTCCTAATGCTAAATAGCAAAAAAAAAGCTATTAAACTTGTAATATGATGGAGAACTTAGGAGAAAAATAAAATTTATGAGAAGATAAAAAGTGTATCACAGCTCCTTGTTTGTTAAAGGAAGCTGTTCCTCAAGAATAGATTTATAAAACTTTGAATTAGAAAAAGGAATCACATTATAAATTGATGGTAATATATTTTACCCTTTTCCTTAATGCCTTGTAATAGTTTTTTATTGTTTTCTGTTATTATCTTGTATTCCCTCTTTCCAAACAATCTTGTTTGCTTTGGTATTGCTGTTTCACAGTATGGTTGCTTTTTACACCCTAACCTAAATGCACCTCAAGCATATAATTCAGTGTGCTTTTAGTAAATGGGATAGTCAGTAGAATACAGATGTGGCTGAAGAGTGTTTCACTATTCTTTGGAATCATTGCATATTTATGGGATCTTTGATAAATATGTTAATGTAAAATCTTCATGTTCGAGTGATGTTTTTCTGACTTCAAATGGGAGTAATGACTATCCTACTACAAAAATAAATAAAGATTTTTTTTTTTTTCCAGAAAGAGACTATAACCAGCTTTGTGACAAACAGCCAATAGGAAGACTTCTCTTCAGACAGTTCTGTGATTCTAGACCAGATTTGAAAAGATGCATTGAATTTCTGGATGCAGTGGTAAGTAGTGAGAAACGGATGGTGGCTATCAGTAGGCAGTGTCTTATAAATTCTTGTATGTAAATGTTGGATTTTTGTGCTGGTTTTGCTGAGATAGAGTTAATTTTCTTCATTGTAACTCATTTACTCATAACTCATTTCATGTTGCTATATTTTGGATTTTAGACCAAGATAATGTTGGGAACAAGGATGTTTTAGTTCTTGCTGAACAGAGATTACAGTGTGAAAGCCTTTGTGTTCCTCATGCTGCCCTAAAAGTGAGGAGGCTGATGTGCAAGAAGTTGGGAGTGGACACTGCCAGGACAGCTGAGCCCAAAGAATATCCCATACCATATGGTGCTGTGCTCAGCAATAAAAGCTGGGGCAAAGAAAGAGGAAGGGGGGAAGTTACAATTTCCCACCTAGCTGTTATACATGGGAATGAAGCCCTGCTTTCCTGGGAATGGCCAAAGATCTCATTCCTACCAACAGGAAGAAATGAATGAATTTCTTACTTGGCTTTGCCTGTACCTGCAGCTTTGCTTTATCAAACTGTCTTTATTTCAAGCTGCAAGATTTCTCACTTCTGCCCTTCTGGTTATGAGTGGGGGGCAGTGAGTGGGTGCCTGTGGGGGGTTTAACTGCCTGCCTGTTTAAGACACAAGCATTTTATTAATTTTCTCTAGAAACCTCTGTTTCCTTATGCTGTTTACTTGAAAACATAGTCTTTGCTGACTGTAAAGCTATAACTTCTGATGGATGTCAAAAAATCATCTCTGTTACTTAAAGGAAAATGCTTAATGTTTACTATGAAGTCTCTGCCATCTTGGGATGGCCCAAGCTACAGAACTGGGCATGATGGAAAAGAGAGAAGCAATTTGAGGATGACGTGCTGCTTGGCTTCTAGAGCCTGAAAGGGTGTCTGTATTATGAATATTACTTGCTATACTCAGCCTTCAAAATGTTAAAAACATAGACTTAAAAATGTTGCAACTTGCATGGAAGCCCTAGGCTACATAGCATGTGCTAATTAAAAACTATATAATGGAGATGGAAATTTAGAGAACCATCTAAGGAAGGAGAAAAAACAATTCTTTTGAGACTAAGGGAAAAGGTCTTGATATATTTACATCTTGATATCTAATGCTGAAGAACAAGGGAGGAAGGAAGCGTGCCCACAGCTATATTTTGCAAAAAGTCCTCAGCCCAAAACCCTCTTGGGGAGGGGGAAAGTAGGGAGGAGATTAGGCAGGCACAAAACAGCCCTTAAGAGAACAGCTCAGAGCTTTTGATTCTTTGTTCCTCACAGTTAATCCAAGAGCAATAAGACACTGTCTCAAACTGAGATTGCTGACAAAAGAACAGGTTTTCTCAGTCCAGCCATTTTTGTTCTTACATGCAGAGAACAAATGACCAAAGAAGACAGAAGTAGGGTAATGCTGCTGCTTGCATGCATCCCAAACTGCAGTACTGGAATGTAAGATGGCTCTGGAAGATGCAGGGTGTAAGGAATGTACATGGGATTATTGCTCTGCCTCCTATTTCACTGTATCTTCTTTCCCCCTTCATAGTAAAATCTGAGGCACTAGATCAGCTAAAAAAGAATTGAGTGTCAAATAGGTGGAATTGTTTATATTTGTCAAAGAATCTGTGTGCAATTGGGCTTACTCCCCAGGTGAGTTTCACTTTTGTGACTCCCAGGAGCTGTTTGAGCACCATATTCCAGAGACTGGATTGACAGTTGGAGACTGAACGGATTGAATGGAACTCCAGAACAGTGGAGCTTTCATTCCTGAAGTGAATATAAATATAAACATAAACCAGAGTCCTTAATGAGTGCCATGCACTGGCAACTGTGGGTTTACCCTTAATGGTTACAGCTTCTGTACACATTTTAATCCTTATATCTTAGATAAGGAGTAGCAAAATCCTTGGCAGCACAAAAGAGAATCAATCTTAGGCATGACTGTAAGGCAGATATGTCCTTGCTCTACAGATGTTATTTTCAGGTAAAACTGTCTCTAAGAAGTAACTGTTTTTCACTAACTGAAAAATTTGAACTGTTTTGAAATATGCAACCTATAATGTTGTGTGGATTGCAACGCTTCTGTGAATTAACAAAGAATGGCATAGCTCAGATAATCTGGTGTAAGGGATGGTTTCACAATTTACTTTTTTGTATTTGTTGTTTAACTTCCATTTGAAAAATCAGGAGGAAGAATTATTCTTGGGAATCATTGAAACAAGGTAACCTTTGGTGACTCTCTGATCTGAAACTAGCATCCTGTCTTGATCAAGGATGTGAGATAAAATACCTGCTATCTCTTATAGATGGTTCCTGAGTTAGCCTGATTCCCTTTGTGGACTTCAGCACCAGATTTCAGCAAGATTTGATCTTTTAGGGGTTGAGGGGTTTCTTTGGTTGGTATTCTTTGTAAGGCAATACAGGAAGCAAAAGCTGAGGCTGTGTGCTTTTTGCCTTGGCTTTTGCCAAGTTTAGCTTTTTAAAATGTTAAAGAAATTCTAGACTTATTCTTTTGGGGGAAAAAATCCCAAAATGAAATGTCATAGCCTTAAAAACCTTGCATCTTAGTTACTAAAGTTTTCTGACTCTTTTACATGAAGCAATGTGATTTCAGCAGTGTGATTGTTTCAGGAGTACCAAATCAAGGTGGTACCAATGCTGTGTTGTCTACTGTACTGAATAGTGAGTCTGGTAAGGTCCAGTTCTTGGGAAGGCGTGACCTAAAAGTCTGCAGTCAGCTTGGCTTTACAGAAAGAAGAGTTGTGAAATAATTGAATGTAAATGACAGAACTTAAAGTGAGGAATGAGTTATCCAATCTAGTGACTCATTTCACCAGCTAGGGACAGGGTTACTCACATATGAAAAGGAATCAGAGACAGTTCAGACTTCCCTGTAAGTAACAGAATTATTTGGAAAGGCCACCTCTCAAACTTCCTTTTAAATTACACTATCCACTTAAAACAGTGTGCCTAATTAATTGTATTAAACTAGTGTTAAAGATGCTAAGCACACTGCTGAACTTTAAGTTGATAAACTTTTCTGACTTGCTCAGGTTGATTAGCAGTTGCAGAAGAATTCCTTACCATTAGACTTTTTGTTGTGGAATTGAACAGCAGAAGTTCTGGCTTGCATTTGGATTGATGGGTTTGAGTAGTGTGCTGAAGTGGGTGAAGTAGAAAAAGATCTTGGTGACTTGAGTCAGGGGTTGATTAGTTGTCATTAATGGCAGAACTGGAAATCAGGAATTCCATTATTTCCAGTATTGTGTGTGTTTGATTCTTGGACTGTCATTTTGTAGTGTTCTAGTTTTCTTTATAAAGGTAAATAACTTCTGATTACATCAATTACTTGTAATTTCCAATGAGGTTTCTAATGATTGTTGTCTCAATAAGCCCCACTGTTGTTTTGTTTGATGCAGTTCTCCATCCTGGAAGTCTGCCATGTATTCTTTGTTCCTAGGTGCACGCATTTACATCCTGAAATATGAAATAAGCTTTGATTGAGTTGGCCCAGCTAACAAATCTAATATATGTTGCTGTTTGAGATTGCTCTTTTCTAATTTATCTTTCCCCAGATTTTGGGTTCTCTTTAAATCTTGTAACTTCTGATGTCTGCTTCTAGATTATTCCATAAAATTATTCATAGTAAGTAGTTCTTGGAGTTTGTCAGTAGTAGTATCTCTGTGGTGATTTGTTGGTTGTGGATTTTTTCCATAAGTAGCTACTTCTGGAGCTCTGTTCAGCTGCCAGTTGTTTATCTGCAAAATGCACTGTATTACACAATTCTCTTTTTCTTCATCTCAGTACCAGATGTTACTAAGTCAAAAACTTTCAAAATTTGTATCTAATCAATTTTATTTTTTCAAAGAATGATGTAGGGTTTGGTTTAGATCTCATTTATAACCTTGTAGAAAGTAGTTTTATCCTGGTTTTACCCAAAACTGAAGCAAAGAATAACACATGAAGGGAAAAAAGTACAGTGAAGTAAAAGCTGATTATTGTACTCCTGATTATTTTCCATCTGGGTCATTCTGTCCTACAACACTACATAAATACTATTTAATTGATCTAGTTTAACCTCTAGGATGCAATTTCTGTAATTGCATTTAGACTAATTGTTAGGTTTTGTATGTTTTCCAAAGATTAAATTCCATATGCTTTGTTTTTTCCCTGAGGACTGCTCTTCATACGTGTTTCACTTTATAGTCTTCTGTTCCTTTTATAGCAAGAGTGTTGTGTTATTCATGATAAGATTGACCTATCATCATGTAAAAGATGCCAAGTGACTGTGAACATACTGAAATTTTCAATTCCATTTCCCTAGGCAGAATATGAGGTATCTTCAGATGAAAAGCGCATAGACTGTGGCCTCAAAGTTTTAGAGACCTACTTCACCAATGGGGTAAATATATTGCAGAAATGTCCTCAAGTGCTTTCTAAGTGTCAGATAAATAGAGAGATATTAAGTGGTTGCAGTGTTTTTATAAATTGACTTCCAAACTTCATTGATCCCATTTTTGTCTTTCTGGGAGGTGTGCTGCCTTCTAAAATTCTGCTCAATCAACTTGAGCAGAAACCTTGACTGATCTCTGCTTTTATATAACTACTACAATTACAATTTATTCTCCATTTAACACCCACAGAAAATTTAAAAACAAATTAACTCAGTGTATTGCCATCTGAAGTCTTTTAGACTCCTGTGTGGCCTTGGTTGTTTGCTGTGAATTTTCAGAATTGCTGCAGTTTTCACAAAGTGAAATGCTGTTTTCTTCTGCAGCATTTTGTTACTTTGTTTTCCATGGTAATCATTAGTAGCTGATTTTTTACATTTATCAAGCGGTTTTTTCTTGGTATTCAGGGGAAGCTTTTCTGTGGGTATATAATTAGATATTTGCTTTTTATGAAGAGATGCTCTTTCTGCTTCTCTTGCTTTGGTCATCTTATACAAAAGGCCTTGAAGATGCCTTATAGCAGATGGAATCTTAATTTGTACATCTTTTTGAGAATTTCTTTGGGACTACCGTAATTCACGTACACTGTTCAAAAAACCCCAGATTTCTTTGATCTGGTTTGAAATAGTTTCCCAGCCTGTGTTTGTGTTTCTTTCTCCTTCTTTCCATCCTGCCAAGTGAAAGAGATGACTTGCTTTTTTGGTGGTAGACTTATGGAAAGAAAAAGAAATTTGACTTATTGCCAAGTTTATTCCCCCAGATACTGAAATAGTAAATAACTGAAATAACTTTCAATGCATTGTTCTGTAACAGGAAAGAAATAAAAATTTTGCTCAAATACGACTTTCTTGATTTTCTCTTTAGCCAAACTGTTCCTTTCCTTTAACTGTATTAAAAAATGTAATTTATCTTTGAATACAAAACTTTTAGTTTTTCTACTGATTTACGTGCTTTCATTGTTGCTTTCCTTTCTTTTTCATTATGTTAAGTCTGCAGCACACTTGCCAGAAATACCTCAAGAAACAGTAAATGAATGTAAAGCAAGACTGGAAAAGAACCCTTCTAAGGATCTTTTCATGGACTGTACTAGGTGAGTTAAAAATGCCTAGTGCTAAGTTTGAGAATTACAAGAGAAATTTATGTGTTTCTAAGGAAAGTGAAATATGAAGTTGTTATACCCAGAAGTACTGAGTCCCTGAAATGAGTAAGTAAAGTAAAAAATTTGGAACAGATTTATTAGAGGACTAGGTTTCCTTCAGATGTGATTTAGATGTTTGACTTTTGCAGAGCTTTTTCTTTAATACTGCTTTTGCATAAAATCCCACTGTTGTCTGACACCAAGAATTCTGTAAGATAAATGATATTTCTCTTTACTGTATTCTTACTTTTTGAGAGACTCTCTTCCATTATGAAGGTCCTCAGAAAAATATGAAGTTATAAGTTGAAGCTTGAAAGGTTTCTGAACAACTTTAGACATTTAAGGTTCTTGAAAACAAGTTTAACTGAGGCCAACACTTATGTGCCATTAAGATGACTGATTAGAGGATCACTTGTAATAGTTAACACAAAAGAATACAACTTGGTTTTGTTCTGCAGTCATGAAGTGATATTTCACACAGTAGTAGCAGGGGAGGGAAGGTACATGTTTATGAGTGTTACATGTCTTTCTAAAGCCTTTCTGTTTCTAATATTTCTGGTTCTTCAAGGCATGCTTGATCATGTCTGAAGGATGACTACAGGTTTTGTCACTGCTTGGGTCATCTCCCTGGCAACAGAAATAAGCATGCTTTGTAACAAGCTGAGATTATAAGATTGAAAGGGCTGTGTGAGAACAGCTCATAAAACATGTCTCAAATGGAGTGTCTCATGTAGATCATCCCCTTTCCCCTGTCCAATAAACACCTGACTACAGTTTGAATGACTTCTTTCCCTCCCCACCTCCATCTTGGTGTGTTTCTTTTAAGCTATTTGGTGTTCAAGGTTTGGATATGGCATTTAGTACTACAATTTCAAATCCTAGGAAAAAAAAAATATTTACCAGTCTGCAAAGAATGCATGAAACATTGTAGATACTTTCAGAGTTCATATTTGCAGGGTCATACATGCATAAAAAGCTGCTGAGAAGCTGATGTTTAAGTGGGTTTGAAGACAATGAAAATGCAGAGGTCAAAGTGTCTAGTTCCTATGAGTAACAGTACTTTGGCCTTCATAAGTGTTTTGACAGGACCAGTTTTCTGTAACAGTTTTCTGTCTCACTTTGTGAGACATTTAGGTTAAAACCATTGTAGAGCACACTGGTGATGTTTTTGTGCCTACAGCTTCATTGATATGTTGAAATATATGTCTACAGATTGTTAGCACCTCTTGCTTCAACAGCCTTTTTCAGAATAAGATGGATTTTATTTTTCTGTTTATTTTCCTGCTAGAATTGTCCATGAATACCTGAGCAAAAGACCTTTTGAAGCTTACCAGGAGAGTGTGTATTTTTCCCGTTTCTTACAGTGGAAATGGCTGGAAAAGTAAGTTTATTGGTAATGTTTACATTATAATTTAGCTTTGCTTTGTGGCAAATTTTGATTTTTATGCTGGAAATGCTGTAGAGCTGAATGCTAAATGAGACTGCCTGTCTAAGAAATTATGATCTGAAAAGACAAGATGTAAAGGATGATGTTGATGGAGAGCAGGAGAACCAATACTGCAATGGAACTGTCTGTCTGTAACCTTTAAGTGGTATTGGGTAAATGCAAATTCAGAAATATTTGGCTGTCAAGTGTGCAGTGGAATACCAATCTTTCTTGGGATTGCTATCATCCTTTAGTTTCAAACTTGGTCTAATGAGTAGTTAATAAACAGATTAATCTAGTTTTATAACCCACTAGGTAATTGGATTAGTACTAGGTTTTTTAGGGTGGTACAGATACAGATCTAGTAACTACAAGATAGCAAGATTTACATGTATGTGTCAGAATGTAATACTTTCAAATCAATACTATGTGAGTGTCCAGACTCTTTCAGAAGGTTGAAATTCTTACAAATTGATTCAAATTCAACCCCCTGGGTACTGTGATCACATATTCAAACTTTAAGGCGCTTGAGCACTGATTTTATTGTAAATTCCAATTATCCAATGTCTTTATTTTACTGAATTGTTTGCAAAAGCCAATAAGAGAACTATGGAAGTCACTCAAATTTTCTACTAAATGAAATTCCACTGTTGTCCTGAGAACAAAGCTGCAGTAACAGTGAGTGCCCATTTAAAGCAAACACAGGAAAACCCAGTACCTTGTAATAGCCCTGCTTGACACATTTAGGAGAGTTTTAGCACAGAGGGATCAACAGCTCTACTGCCTCCAGTTGTCTGTTCCTCCTCCTCTGCATCAGTACCCTAACAAATTGGCTCTTGAGCTGCTCTTGCATACCACCACTCTTTCTTTAGTAAAAAGCAAAGTGAAATCAGAAATTGTTTACCTTTTAAATGCCACATTGTCAGCATGATGCCACTGAAATGCAGTCTGGTGTCAGCGAGTCAATGAAGGGAGGCAGCAGGAGGTGATAATGGCCTGTGCTGGGAGCAGTCAGGCTCTAACTGAGGCAGCAAAGGGCCGGCCTGGGCAGCTTTCCTTCCTGCTCTGGGCAGTGCCTGGTGACCAGATGAGGGAGCCCACGTTTCTTAGCAAGCACCCCTTTTGTTTGCAATTCAGCTCATTATAGTACTTCTACACGAGGTTAAGGCAACATCTGTTCAGAAATGTGTCAGAACAGAAAGGAGAAAATGAAGACAGACCTCGGGGTGGGGAGGGATTGCTCACATTTGTAATTCCTGTTGCAGTGATTGTTTCTTTCTGTTAATCAGGCAGCCAGTAACCAAGCACACGTTTAGGCATTACCGAGTACTCGGCAAAGGTGGATTTGGAGAGGTGAGTACAGAAGTATCTTCCTCCAAGGCACTTCTTAAGGAATCAAACAAAAAGGGGGGTCTGTTTAACTCTTGTCTCTATCCATCTACATTTGACACATCACCTGGCAAATTGTTGTCAATACAAACTGGTTTAATGTGTTAAAGCACTGTGGGTCATGCACAAAGCTGCAGAAAACTTGTAGTGACTGACAACAGTCACTTCTATTTCGAAATTTCATTGGGAAATGAGAATTTAGTTGCAATTTGCTAATTATTAGAATATTCATGAACCTAATTTAAAATCTATAGATTTTAATAATTCTGTTTATAATTTATTGAACTGCCTCTGTACATATTTTAACCAGAGCCCTATATGGAAGGAGAATGCAACTAAATTACCATTATCTTTCTCCTGGTTTATTGTGATGTGACTATTTGTCCTTAACACATACTAGGACACTTAGCACTGTTACTATAGTCACTTGTTTCACTAACACGGGATCCACAGTTTTGCTAAACTATTCAGCCTGGAAAGAAATGTGTTTGCCTCTGTATAATCACTTTTTCTACCTATGTTACAGTTTTTGTGAATCTTTAAAGTTGTTTCATGAGCAAAGGTTCTGTATTGATAGTTACAGACCATAATTTTCTGACAGCATTAAAGAGTTTGAAAAGAAAGTTAAATTTAATTTTCTTTAAAATAAAAATTCTAAAAAGCCTCAAGCATCTCTGACACACTATTCTTCTTTTTGTAGGTGTGTGCCTGTCAAGTACGGGCAACAGGAAAAATGTATGCTTGCAAAAAGCTAGAAAAAAAGAGAATAAAGAAGAGGAAAGGAGAATCAATGGCTCTAAATGAAAAAAGGATTCTAGAAAAAGTGAATAGTAGGTTTGTAGTAAGTATCTACTTTCTATTTTCAGAAATTTATCTTGTTTTGTTTGCTTCATTTATCTCTTCCAGGAGCTTGTGGGCACAAAACTCTTTTTAAAATTGATTTAAGGAGTGCATGAGAGGAATGATTGATACAATAATAAAGAAATACATTTTGTGTGTGATTGGGAATAGTTCAGTGCACAAGGATTATTTTTGGTCCACCTGCTTTATTTCTGACAGCCAGAACATTAGGCAGTGGTTCAGCATGCTGATGCCACTGAATCTTTGTCCTCTGCTTAAGAGTTGAGTTTTTATATCCTGAGGTATTTTCATGGCATTTGTTACTCCGTTGCTGATTTATTTTAGGATAAACATGACATTTTAATACTGTATTGATTCAGGTTATATTGCTTTGCTGTGTACCAAGGCTTAAAGCACTATCTTGGATGTGAAACAATTAACTTTTTAATGGAACTTCCATGTAATGGAAATCTTTTAATACCCAAACATTTGTAAATTATGTAAATTATGCTCTGTTAGTAGCTCTAATTACTAAGCAGTGAAAGAAGTTAAAATGTTAAAGATACACCAAGTAAAACTTTCCCCAGATAATGTTTACTTTTTAATTGAAATGTCATTTAAATGTTAATTTCAAATACACTTTGCTTTGGTTTGAAATCCATTTACTTACAACTTTTGTATTGCTGTTCAGAGGATTTTAAAGTACCTGTTTTAGAGGATAGTGAAAGTTATTTATAAATATATGTGTATAAAATTTGTATGTATGTATTTTCTGATAAGTTTTATGTATTAAAAAAACCACTATAGCATGCTGCCAGCTACAAGAAAAATTAAGAACTTGCTGGCCAGACACATTAATATTTTAAACTATTGTAAATTATGGTTTTGCATAAATATGCTAATGTTATTTTTGCACAAGGCTTCTGGGCTTAAATTGATTGAAACTGAATCCAGAGAGTACCTGAATTTATCCATAAATTATTAAAACAGTGAAACTTCTATTTCTGAGTAACATTTTTTTCAGCATATGTAAACACTGTAAATCAATAATTGATCCAAATTGAATGTGAAATTGCTTTATAAAATTGAGCAGGAGTTGTTTTCTTCTTGCTATCCAGTGGTGGTTTTTATGCAACAGAGAAGATCTAGGTCTAGCATTTGTAGTAATACTGGTTTTGAAGTGGGCAGATAACTTGTCATGCCTCTGTCACAAGTACAGTCATAAACAGCTGGACACAGCAGTTAAAACCATCAAATGGGAAGCTATGCCTTGAGTAGCTGATTTCTGTATTTATTTAGTTTTATTACTTAGTATTGTATTTACACTTCTGAAGGGTTTGGATCTATTACTGAGTTAAAACAATTTTTTACTTGCACTGCATTTAAAATAATTTTTTGAGTTTAAAAAAACCCACCCTACTTTTTTTTTTACCTAGCTAGTTTATCTAATGTAAGCTAAGTATGTTTGAATTCCATTGCTCTTAGTACAAGTTAGGTAATTTTGAAGATCCTACCAGATGATCCATCTGCATAGCATAACTTTTTCTATTGAAAATGAATTTGTAACTTAAGCAGTTAAATTTTGTGGTATATTACACTGTGTTGAGTGGGGAGGTTTTTTTTAATTCACAAGTCTACTTTAAAACTTTAGATACACTTAAAAAACTTTTACCCAAAACCTGAAAAAAAATGCGGTGCTTTGTCCTTGCCTATCAACTCCACATTTCAAGTACAGTGAGAAGAAAGATTGTAAGGAGTTGTACTGGGTCTTTACTGTTGGCAAGTTCTAAATGAGGGAAATGTGCAGTTACTTGGGAGGGAGGCAGGGGTAGGAATAGAAATTATACCTTTGATTTAAAATCATTTGAGTTCTTCTAGGGCACTTTTGAGTCTCGTATTCAGGAAGATGGTTTGGCAGTGCATCATTCATGAGATATTAATAAAATAAGGAATATTCTCATGCTAAGGAATATTCCTCTCCTGAGAAAGAGGACAAAGAGTAATGCAGGTAACATGCAGCTGAGGGGCATCATCAATAACTTTATTTTCTGGGTATCTAAACAGATCTGCCACTAAGCTTTTGTGTTGTGTGTATGCTTTGTGTACACAGGCAAATGAGTCTGAATTCCTTTGTGGCTTCCAGTACTCTGCAAGAGTGATTTTCCACTTGTGTGTTTCGTTCTTTTTGCCTCCAAAAAGGATTCATAAGTTGATTGTATTGGAAAAAAGATCTGTGAGTTGTTTTGGGGTTTATGAATGATTAATGGTTGTGTTCTCACCCTGCCCATTTTTAGGTTAGTTTATCCTATACATATGAGACAAAAGATGCCCTGTGTTTAGTGTTAACCATCATGAATGGAGGGGATCTGAAGTTTCACATATATAACATGGGGAATCCTGGCTTTGATGAAGAAAGGGCTATTTTCTATGCTGCAGAGCTCTGCTGTGGTCTGGAGGATTTGCAAAGGGAGAGAATTGTTTACAGGTGAGTTGAGTGTCATCTACACTTACTTGTACTTTTCCATGTCTCTTCAGCATTGAACATATTAATTGTTTCCTACTAAAACAAGTTTGTATTTTAATTTTGTAGGAAAAGAATAAAAAAATATTGTTAAGTTATCCTTTTCATGGCATATCCCTAGGAATATATCTCTTATGTCCTCTTGCTGTTGATTTAGGTCTTGATGCTTGATATATTTTAAAACAGAATAAAGTTGATTCAAGGTTTGTTTGTAAAATGAAATGAAACTATGATTTACAAAGCAAATTAATTTATAATTTTAATACATAAGTTTAAGGAGTATGGCATTGTATTCCTGCCCACTCTAAAGTAGCTCACAGAGGGGTCTAGAATTCCCTGGCTGTGTTGCATGTTACACTCACAAGGGTAACAGGGTAGTCATAGTTCATGTGAAAAGCTCCTTCTTCTGTTTTAATTTCAGATTCCTCCAATAAAATTATTATTGCCTTTAAATGAATGAAACTATCAGAAGCTTTATGCATTGAAATTGAGATTGTATTATTTTAATGCTCTGTTTTGTATTTGTATATCCATCATTTAACCCCTGGTATGCATTAATGTTACAGAACAAGCAAAACAAACTTAGTGGTGGACCAAGAATGCTTTTTTTATACTTGTGCTGTGTAACACCAAGTGTCACACACACAGACACCCAGAGTGGGAAGTGGCAGAGCCAGAGTGAATCAGCCTTCTGCTGGTGGTTGGATGTGGCTCCCTAGAGAATTTGGCCAATCTTGCAATATTACACCCTGTGTTTTGGTATACACATAGGAGGGACGCAGGGGTGAGACATTTCATCAGCTACAAGTAGGTCATTTTACATTGTTCAAATGAAAACAAAACTGATTGTTTAAAATACAAAATAACAACAAAAAAACCCCAAACAACACAAAAGACCCCAAACCACAGCCCTGTGTTTAGGCCCAGCTTGTTAGCTGTTTGCCTGCAAGACAACCTTCAAACTCTTATGTCAAATCCTAGTGTTCTTCAGTTCTTTTTACCTCTGATCTCTCCTGGTTTCTCTGCTATTGTAATCTTGTATTTAATGTCCATTTATTAACATTATGGGGATTGTTGAGACTTAAAACCATGGGAAGCAGAGCATCTTTATGACTTTTGTGTACAGTTAATCTCATAAGATAATGAAATTTTACCACGAATACACATATTACAGAACATCAATTAACCAATATTTGGGGGGAAAACCCTACTTAGATTTCTTGGTGAGCAGTTTTGTCTCTTTTTGAATGTCAACTCTAGAGTCATTCTTCCTAAAATCTTTTATGTTATTCAGACTCTTCTTCTTGTCACAACTGTATGTATATATGTATGGATCCATATTGTTTTTAAGAATCTATTCCAAGAACTGATTCTTTAGCCAACTACTGGGTTTTATGTGTCTATTTCTGCCTTATATTTATGGTGGAATAAATCTAAGAGACCGTCTCAGTCCACATGCTTACTGATGCATACCACAAATACACACATATAAAAAATAACCATAAACCATAAAAAATTAACAATATATATTATAACAATCTATAGTGCACTATTATAAATAATAATGTACATTATACATTTTATACAAATTTTCATGCCTATAAATATGTGTATATATCCTCAGGAGAATCTGCTAGGGGATAAATCCTAGAACAACTTCTGATTCAGCTTGAGTGACTCCCCAAATTTTCCTTGAGCAGAGAAAAATTCAAACATTCCATACAATATTTTCTTTTGTTCTATAAGTAAAAATGCACAAGGTGCAAAATTGCAATGCTGAATTTATTGCCCTTTTAGTATTTCCTGAGTCTTGCTATCATTTAATAGTTAAAAAATGTTGTTTGTGAAACTTTGATGTTTACAGAAAAGTAATAGGAAATTTCTAGAAAGTTATTGCAAAGAATCTTAACTAGGTGAAGTGTCTAGGAAGCTTTAGAAGTTGCATGACCCAGTTAAAGAAATTGAGTGAAATATAGCAAGGGGTCAGCATCAAAGTGCAGCAAACACTTGTATTTTACCACTGGGGAGTTGTAAAGCTGATACTCCTCAGGAGAAATGTTGTTCACTTATGAGCACAAATTTGGTTGTAAATACTGGTTCTTTATATCAGGTTTTTAGTGTTGTGTTGCCTTTGTTAATGTAAATCAAATAGCTATGTTAATGGAAATTAAAGAGGATTAAAGAGTTCAGGGACAGTGGATCTAGTTCTCTGGTTAAACTATTTGTATTATAGGCCATCAACTTCACAGCTTTTTTGTTTATAGGTGGAACTGGAAAAATTGCTTCAGTCAGAACCAAGAAATCTTCTGTTGAATCTGTTGCTCTTGAGGGCTAATAGTTTTGTCCTTGTTTAATTCACATTTCTGTTTTTGAATTTGTAGAGACTTGAAGCCTGAGAATATACTTCTTGATGACTGTGGTAAGTAAAAATTAAAATTATATTTGAAATCAGGAATTATACCTCTAATACCAAGCCAGAAATGTAAGGAATTTCTTAATGATAAAAGAGACCTAATTGATGAATCTTAATTTAGCAAAGAAAATACTGCCTTGCTTTTTAGAAAGCAGGGGAAAATTTTGGGGTCAACCATGATTATGTTTGAAGGGTCAATTTTCTACCTTCAAATGGTTACTTTTTCCCTTTTGCTTCTCATTTTCCCCCTCCTCTTGATTTAAGATCACTAAAATTTTTACATGGATTTGTTTTGTTTGTCTTTTCCTCAATTATGGAAACATGATTTGTTAGATGGGGGGGGCAGAATTTTACTAAGTAAACCAGAATGTTTAGACAGTAAGAAGAAATCTGAGCTATTTCTCTGTTAACATTTTGACTAAAAGAGGTCTGATGGTCTCTGATGCAGATGTGGCTGGAAGGAATCAAGGCAGTACAAACAATATGAAGAAATGTTTGTAGTCTTTTGTTTGTCAAAAACCAAATTAATTCTCTTTAATGACTTTGTATGCAAGTCATTACCAGAATCCTTTGAATTGACTGTGGAACATGTGCAGGAATTCTCTTCTAAGCTGTGGATTAATATTACAAGTTTGTTCTTGTAACTGCTGAGCATTTTAGTTGAGGAAAAACTGTTTTTGAAGTCATTAGCACACTATTTTTTTTAAAGTCAGCATGTTCTGACTGATAAATTTCAAAAAAGATGATGCTTGAGAGGAGTCACTTTCCAAGAGCTAAAGCTTTGCTAAACATCAAATGCATTCTTTAATTTTTCTCTCCAGCAATGTCTTAAAAAAGCTGAAGGCTTCTTTGAGGAAAAATGTAGCCTTGCAGGACTGCACTAGAATGCTTCCTCTCTGCCAGGGATATTTTGATCTAGTTCCAGAGAGCACAGGAGACTAATTAGAAAATCGCTTCAGGAGCTCAGATCTTGCACTTAAAAAGGAGTTCATCAGATGTCAGGGAGTACAAGAGCATCTGAATGTATTTAAAATAGCATTTGCTGCTCCAGAGCATTACCTTATTTCCAACCAGTATATAGAGTGGTACTTGACTTTCTCCTCTCCCTCTCTCTCTCTCTATCCCCTGATTATCTAACACATGTACATAAGAAATTAATCTGCTGTTAATTAACTAATATTGATGCTGTAGAGCTTTTTGAATGCCACAGCATATGTGCACAGAGGTTAATTGGGCATTGGAATGGGCTACCCAGAGAGGTGATGCAGTGTCCACTCTTGGAGGCTTGCTAAATAATGTAAATCACCTTGGGCTGCCTGCTTGCTCAGAAGGTTTTACCAGAGCCCTTCTGCAGTCCCTGCCAGCCTGAATCATTCTGTGAGTCTGTGATGTTTCTGTAAACAACAGTTTCCCTGTCCTTATAACCAGTATTAGAAATAAGGGTGGGTTTTGCTCTTTTTTTCCTTTTTGCAACAAATCTTTCTACAAAATTGTTTTAGAATTGAATTGAAAATATAATTGTCCTTTCTTCTGTCTAGACTTTTACATTTTTATTGAGAAAGTACCTTATGTGTTTTTACATTAAAATGTCAATACAGTTCTTGCCTTGAAATGTCTTGAATGTGCTTGAAACAGTTCAGGAGTCTATCCAACAAAGAATGGGAATATCCATGGGAATGTAAGGGAGAGTGGGGTGGATTTAGTCCCATTGCCCTGCTTGGACTGTTCCCCACTGAGCAGTGCATGACAAACCAGTCTATTGCCAGGTGATTTCTGTTAGAGGTACAGCTCTAAAGGGAATGTGTGATAGGGGAAGGTCAGCTTGAGACATTTGGCTGATAAATGCAGTAAAAGCTGTTTTCCACTTAGGAGTGATTCATGAGAAGAGGAAATCCCAGAATTGAACTATGTTACCATATAAATAATTCTGAGTGGATTATTGACTGGGCTGCTCTTGGTTTGGGGTGGGAGTGGGGACAGCAACTCCAAGCACTCAGGTTTGGCATTATTGGGGTACTTCATTACAGGAAAACAAGCTCTCAGTACAGGCTACAGTTTTCTCACATTTGGAATAAATTAATTTTGAAGTTTTACTAAGGAGTCAGAAAGCTAAGTGCTTGTGGTGGGTATGCAGAATGGAAAACCACAAGTGTCTGATGCATAGATGCAGAATCTGAAATGAGCATTTCTCTTTGTCCAAGAACAGTAGCCTATGCCAAAGCTAGGAATTAGAGTGCTTATAGCAAATTATTTTTGTATGACCTTCAGAATATCAGTTATATCTGTGCCTCTCTTTCTTCACATTTTTAAGGAGGAGCTGAATAAAACACTCTTTTCAAGTTAAGTTAAATAAACTTAGGGCTACATGAATCTTTTGATACTTTGCAGTGGGGTTTTTTATGAGATGTGCAATAGAAATTTTTTGTTTTAAAAGTGATAGTACTTCATTATTTTACTTCATTAATTAGCTGACTATGTATAATTTATTTTAACATAAATAGGACATATCAGGATTTCAGATCTTGGCTTAGCTGTGCAGATTCCAGAAGGTGAAACTGTGCGAGGACGTGTTGGGACTGTTGGTTACATGGGTATGTAAAGCATCCTTTGCTAGTTACATTTTACCAGAAAATTTGCTTCTGTGAATATAAGAACTGTATTGGACCTGGATTAGTTACTAGACATGTTCTAGGAAGAAGAAAGGTTATAATATGCATTTGTAGATGTTACTTAATTATAAGCCTACAGATAAACTTGAAAACTTAACTGAAAACTCCAGCTTTAGGCAGAACTTTAACAAAGCACCTAATTGTTTCTTGAGATTCAAAGAGATTTATGGTCACAGATAAACAGAGAAATTACTGTGACAATACATTTCTTTCCATGCTTTGGAAAACTTCATTCTTGGTTTTTTTTTCATTCTCTAAAGAATACTGGTTTTAAGCATTCAAGAAATTAAGTTTTTCTCTTGAATATAAACAGAGTTCTCACTGTAGAAATTTAAGTTTCTTCAAAGTACAGAGGAGCCACACAAACATGTCTGCACAGGGCCTAAAGAGAGTACCTGAGAGTTTTTCCAATACACACAATTAGTCAATTTAAAGTGAAATGATGTGGGTGTGTGTTTGTTTTTGTTTTGAAGCTCCAGAAGTGCTCAAAAACGAGAAGTACACGTTCAGTCCAGATTGGTGGGGCCTTGGCTGTTTGATTTATGAGATGATTGAAGGACAGTCTCCATTCAGGAAGCATAAGGAAAGAGTTAAACGCGATGAGATTGACCGCAGAGTCAAGGAGGACCAGGAAACATACTCAGACAAGTTTTCAGAGGAGGCAAAATCCATCTGCAGGATGGTGGGTGAAGAGACATAGAGGTTTGAAAATCAAATTTCTAATCCTTTTAAAGAGACCAACTACTTTATTTTAAAATCTTGAAAAATTTTTAGAATGGGATTTCCTAAACCTTTCTTTAGTTCACATGAAAGTTTGTGATTGTTCATGAGTTTGTGATTGTTCAGTTATCAAAATTCAAGAATTCAGAACTTTTCTCAAGATGAAGGAAAGCTGCATAAATTGATTATTCATGACATGAATGAAATGGTCTAGTACTGCTTGGAGCACTTGTTATAGATGTTATAGATGGAGTGCAATAGCAGCTTGGATGCTGCATGGGAACAAGTGGCAGAGTAGTTCACCAGTTTCTTCACCTAAACATTATCTACAAGACCATTTTTTTTTTCTCTCTCTCTCCTCTTCTTAAATTTATACAGAAAGCTTCACAAGTTTTCTATACTAGTTAATGCAAGATATGTGCATTACTTCAGCCCATAGGAAAAAAATGTAAGTCTGTATCTCCTGAAAGGAAAGCCTACTGCAAAGTCTTCTCAACATGGCATTAATTAAAATATTTTCATATAACTTTGGGCATAATCTTCAAATCATGTGCTTTCAGGGGTTCTTTTGTCTGTTGAAAATATTTTGTTCCCAGAATGTTGTTGTTTGGGTTTCCAGTTAATTTTGATAGATGATAAATTGAGTTAATAAGAGGCCAAGTAGCAAAATAAACTGATTGAAGGACATTGTATGTAGGTATTTTTTTTAGTTGTGGGATTGTATCATGCATCTGCTTTTTTTCCATGTATCTGCAGTTACTTGCTAAAAATCCAGGGGAACGACTGGGCTGCACTGAAGGAGGAGCTGCTGTTGTAAAGCAACATCCTATTTTCAAGAACATCAACTTCAAGAGGCTGGAAGCTAACATGTTAGAACCTCCATTCTTGCCAGATGTAAGTAGGTGAGACAGATTTGATTAGTATCTAAAAAGACAAGAACTGTCATAATTCTGTTAGCAGTCATATGAACTCCAGAGAAACTTTGAAGTTAGTTACACTGGTAGGAGAATGCTATTGTGGCTATTGATTATAACTAATTGTTTTGTGGTGTTTCATCTGAGATCACAAAACAATTTACAATAGTGGTATTTCCCTAGGGAGCTTTGTAGCTGATTTCTTGCCCCATAAAAGTCCCCTTCCATTGCTCAGATGCAGAAGAAATGAGGAATAGCTTTGAAGAAAATATTCCAGAGTTGAAAGGAAGGTGACAGAAGATGAGTGAATTATGATAATCATTGAGATCCAGACAAGCTGTTTCTGGCTTTGATATTTCTTTTCCCTTACTTGCAGGATGGATAGAATTGCTCAGGTTACTTATGAAGAGCATCTTTGTATTTCTGTTCCATAGAATAATGTAATTTGGTGATCAGCAGTGTGAAATGTAAAATTGCAGACATTTTGCTCTCTTTTGCTCATCTAGAAAAATAAAAGCAAACTAAGAGTCCCCAGATCCAAAACTTTAATGAAGTAATCTTGTCTTGTACTGCAGCCACGTGCTGTTTATTGTAAAGATGTCCTGGACATTGAGCAGTTCTCAACAGTGAAAGGAGTGAACCTGGATACCACAGATGATGACTTCTATTCCAAATTTGTGACGGGTTGTGTCTCAATCCCTTGGCAAAATGAGGTAATGCACATTTCATAAAAGATTATTTTCTTTAATACAGCAGTATAGAATATTTAATAAAATATATAATTATAATGATTTTCTCTAGGAGATGTAAAGACATTTCTGCTTTGGACTTCTTTGCTGAGAGGCTTAAAAAGTTTTCTTTTCCAAAAACATAAGGAACTTGCTAAAAACTGAGATTTATGGTAAATTTGCATGAACAAAGTCTGGCATCTTGTCATCATAGTCACAGCTTACAGAACAGTATTAGTATCTGTAAGACCACCCTTTCCTTGCTCTTCAGTCCCATGTTACTCAGTATTGTTACTGTTGCTGTTCACAGGAGAGGGATGCAATGTTATTCCAAGTGTTCAAAAGCAAAGAGGTGCAGTGCAAGCTGTTTGTGTATAG
Organism: Agelaius tricolor; assembly: GCF_023055355.1. Classification (NCBI taxonomy): domain Eukaryota; kingdom Metazoa; phylum Chordata; class Aves; order Passeriformes; family Icteridae; genus Agelaius; species Agelaius tricolor. The sequence continues at coordinate 7,161,442 of NW_027269284.1, forward strand.
CCTGTGTATCAATAGAGTATCCAAGTGACAGCAATACAGAATTGCAGACTCACCTTTTTCAAGGTTTCCAAACAAACAGTTCAATATCAGTTGAGTCAGACTTTCCCTTAAGAGTGTTTTGTGTGCCTGGTGAATGAATATTCTAGTAGTCTGCATAGAGTACTAGAATTCTGCTGCCTCTGCATGCAATTCAAATCTATTTTACTGTTTCAGCAAGAGCACTCAGTAACAATTACTTAAAATTGTAGTTCTTGTTATGAATTCCTTGTCCCCATTATAATTTATTCTTGACTTTCTGAAATTACTATTGTCTTGAATTCTACTAATGTCATTTCTCTCCCAGTATGATTGCATTTTATTTAAAGCTTGAACACAAAAGATGAGCAATTTCTGAATAACTTGGAGGAAAAAGTACATTCCCCTCTGTTTTCCTTTTGTTTTTTTTTGCCTTACATTAAGGATATTTGAAAAGGTGCCATTTGACATAGAGAGCTTTCACTGAGAAACAGTGAACCTTGGAGAAAGAAGTATTTCCTATACTATGTTGTAATTCTAAACTTCAGAATATGATCTAGTCATTAAAAAATGCACTGCAGCTTAATAACTAACCCTGCAGAAAGGGTTAAAGTTGGAAGTAGTTGTAGAATTCTTGTGATGGCAATTCCTTTTCTTCAAGGGAGAACTGCAGATTTAATTTTACGTTTGTGCTTATTTTTTCTTTTAATTCATGTTACTGAGCTTTCCCTCAAATTTTTGCCTCTCAAGACTTTCTCTCACCATTCCATAATTTACCCAATGTCCTGGTTTACAACAAAAGCAGGCTGCATTTCTTCTTATTCCTCTTTATGCCCTCTCTCCCTCTACAAGGTATATTCACAGTTTTAAGCTGCACCAAGGGAAATATAGGTTGGATAACAGGAAAAAGTTTTTTACAGCAAGAGTGATAAATTACTGGAATGGTGTGCCTGAGGAGGTGGTGGAGTCACCATCCCTAAATGTGCTTAAAAAAGCCTGGATGTGGCACTTGGTGCCATGGTTTAGTTGAGGTTTAGTTAGGGCTGGGTTGGACTCAATGATCTTGAAGGTCTCTTCCAACCCAATGATTCTGTGATTCCTTTGGCTGCCAGCTGCTGTCACAGATGTGTACTGGTGGCACTTACTGGTAAATGCCAGCTGGATTTGGCCATTAGCCACTCCCCCCCTTCTGACCCTGCCTGTTGGTTGTGTTTTGGCATTCACTCTTCCTGGTGTCCTTTCTGTACCCAGTAATTGTGGTTTTATTTCTTTTGTTTCTGTGTACACAGACAAAGATTATTTCAAAATCCTTTGCTTCTCTCCAGAGACCCATCTTCATTATATCTTTTTTTTTCCTCCCACATCATGTTTATTAATTAAGTTCAGTCCAGGGCATAGGGATATTTCATTTTTTTTGGCTGGCCTGCTCTAAAATGAACAGAATACCTGAAAGAAAAATCTGTTTCTGGTTCTAAAAGCTTCTCTTTATTGCATCATGAGCATAAGAAAGGCAAGAATGCAAAAAAGGCAAGGGAGTACCTGACACCTGTGTGAGAGTCCTCTCATTGCTATTCTTTATTGGTTGAGTACACAAGGAGAGTCAATGTCAGCTTTGTGCTTCCTTTTGGAGACAGTGGTGTAGTTTGGCTGATGAATTTTTAAGTGTTAGGAGTACCCAGCCAGAGTAAATAGGTAATACCTGCAACTTGTTTGAGAGGCTTTTATGGATATTTCATTTATATTTCATATGTTTCAAAGATGATTGAAACGGGATGCTTTGAAGATATCAATGCATATGAAACTGATGGTACTGTGTCACCAGACAGAGAGAAGTCTCCTAAGCCAAAGAGAGGCTTCTTTCACAGACTTTTTAGTGGAGAGGTAAGGGCATTTATTTTCTTTCATTAAATTAACTTCCATTCTTTTGTTATTAATTTGTGATAGGAAAACCAAGTTGCTCACTGCATAGTGAAACTAATGAAATCTGGTTTGTAATGGCTTTGCACCTCCACCACATTTCAGAAATTATGGCAATCCCTAGAACTACAGGAGGCTTTCCTGCCTCAGCATTCTGTCCTCCTCTAGTTACCTGGGTTCTGTTAAAAACTGTTCTCTAGACCTTCCTTTGCTAAAGAGGTTAATTTGAGTCTTGCTTCTTATATATTTTACCATTTTTAAATGAAACCTGTGTACATGTCTTCAGAGATAATTGAGGTCCTGTGTAAAACTAGTAATAAGTAGTAAATTTATAAGCAAAAATAAGTATCTATCCAATAAATAAGTAAATAAGTAGAAATATCCCCAAAATAAATGAGAAGCACCATGAAACTAATGTTAAAATATCTTAGGCAGTTTAATGTCTTCACCAAAACAATGACATAATAGATCTTTACATAGCTGATAATGCACAGCCTTTTCTTACACACAGACTTCTACTCTTTAGTAGAAGCATTTCCTGTTCAGAGAATTGAGTATTTACCACCTAGAAGACACATCATGTATTGTAATTGTCTAGAGGATATAAGAAATAGACTATTTGTAAAGGTTTGCAGTTGAAAATGTTATATACAATTCTGCTTGCTCAGTGTGCCTGCACTTAGAGAGGAAATATGTTGAGAAGCTTGAGTATATTCCAATAGTGAACACTTGGGTAGAAATTACTTTTGCTTTCAAGCAGAAATGGAATTTTAAAATTGCTAGGTGCATATTGTTAAGTAGCCACAGCAAGGCTGTGTATTAAAATTGCATGAAGAAATTTTTTGTCTTCAGCTGGCAATTCACCTTTCTAAAATGGTACAATGCTAATGGAATGTATAATAGTCCTGTCATTTTTAGTTCATCCTTTCAAATACACTTTCCCCCCACTTTGACTAATGGAATAGAAGGGATGGTTGAGTGTACTGATATTCTCACATAGCTAAAGTTAAAGCTTGTGCCTTACTGTAGTCTTTTCCAACCAAAAATCAGCAGGATTTGTACCTGTCCCAAGATATGGTTCTATGTATTGAGAAGAAGTCCTAAGAAATGAATATGGTTTGACAGTTTTCAGTTGGTTTTGAACTAATAGGATTGCAGTTAATTGTCTTGTGAAGTTAAAAGAAGGAAAGAACTTTAATTGAATTTTAACAATTTGAGATTTGGGCTTGAGATTATGGATTCCTTTGAGTTTTCCAAAGCATTTATTTAGGATGGAGTAAAATGTGCTGGAAAAATACCCACCCCCCAGCCTTTCTGTGCCCCATAAAACACACAAATGAACAATAGTATCAATTCTGCAGCTGAGTTGTCTGTTTGTCTTCTCTTGCAGGTCTGCTTTAAGTCTGATTGCAGTGATGATGAGCAGGAGTCCTCCAGACTTTAAATCATTTTATGCTCATCAGAAAGGATGAGCAAGCATTAAATGTTTTATATCTCTGTAGCAAATTGTATTATATATATTTTTTATCTGAGTTCAAGGATTTTTGTACATTTGTACTTCATTTGTTTTAAGATGTATATTTTCACTAAAGCTTAATTGTACAAAAAGCAATGAGTGCCATTTGAGTGAGTGTGTTTCTGTATGTATTTGATTTATCTTGATTATTTTTTCCCAGTGGAATGAATCTAGAAATACTAAAAGGATTTTAAAGCACAGAGATAGTATCTATGGCATCACTGTAACTTGACTTTGTATGCTCCTGGTAAAACTCTTCTTGATCATTAGGATCTTTATTAGCAATTTTCTTAACGGTAAAATTGATGTACTGATAAATTTAATAATTCTGGTATTATCCAGCAGCATGGCAGTGCTATTACCTAATGTATCTCTCAAGCCACTGCTAAGAGAAAAAAAGGAATTCCGTGCACTGTGGCCAGCTATTAGGAATTGCTCTTTATTATCAGGCTCTGTAGAATCTCTTTCTGTATTTCTGTATAAAGAGAACTTTGAACATTTAGCTTAATCCTCAAACTGAAGTATCCCATTCTTCTCTTTCCTACCCATCTTACACATCCTCTCCACAGAGTTTCTTGGCATGAACCATGCAAGTTGACCTATGCCAAAATTTTTTAACTATATTTTCAAAATTTTGTTGTCTTTACTGAAACGATTTCTTTTTACCTGTGGGGACACAGTTTTATTTTCTTTTATTTTCTGTAAATGGAATTGTTTTTAACTCCATGTAGGATGTTATGGTTTTATAATGGGTTAAAAAACAAAGCATGGGCTCTTCTTACTAATGTCCTCTCTGCTTATGTTGTAATATGCAATGTTCTAGGGTTGACAGTGATCACTGCCACTGGGGGAAGGGCAAGGTAGCATTAAGTATTGAATTTAATTATGTAAGTATTTTTTATAGCCTTTTAAAACAAAAACATTAAAATATGTTTTTAATGATTGCTTAATACAGATGTGGAACTGGTATTGAAGTTTGTTATGTTTACCTGATGTCCATTAGTAAAACTGACAAAAGCTGCTTGAAAGCTAGGCACACTTCCATTCTTCTGGACTCACTGTAGGTCAGACCCTTTATTATGTAAACTTGTAGTAAAACTTCATCTGGGTATGAGAGTCAATTTAAAGAGCACATTTCATTAAGAGCCTCTTCTGTTTTCAAAATTGGATTGGATACTTGAAATATAATGGAGTTGGGGACATGATTTTAGTTTCATATTTTGTTCTGTATTCTCAAGACTTGTCTCAACTGTGCATGTATTCACTGGGGCACCAACTGGACCACACATGTGTTGTACACACAGAGCAACTGAATAGCACCCCCGCCTCAAAAAGAAAGGTCCCTCTTGTGATCTGCAGACCCACTGGAAGAAACTTCAGTTGCTTCTGACAAACTCACAAGATATATTTGATATTCAAGCCCATCATCAGGTTTTAATTCACGGTATTTGGTCTCTAAAGACAAAGTTTTAATGGATTAGAATTTGAAAAAATTGGAAAACCAGTGTGTTGCAGAACCCTACTGGGGCTCATCTGGTGTCTCTCTGAAATTGTTCCTCTTGACTACTGTGCCACAGAAATGAGGAATGAGCCTATTTTCCTGTGTTTTCAGTGCATTTTTCCTCCAGTCTAAAAAAGCACACAAGACAGCAAAATTACTCTTTTAGAGAGTACAAAGGGAGAAATTGGCAGAGGGAGAGAGAGTTTGAATGAATTACTGGAAGATGGTCTGATGTAATAGTGAAGGGATGGGAGACTTGACAGAAATATCTGAAGTAAGGGTGTTGGCTAGAACCATTATGTGTGAGACAATGAGCTGGCAGTCTGACCTGACCCTCTTTATTTTGTACCACAGCAATAGAAGAACTCTAAAAAGAGGGGAATGGAAAAATGGAGAAGCAACAGAAGGGTTTTATAAATACCTACATGGTTGGAGAAGTCATCGTTTCCCTGATGAAGGGGTTTGAATTTTTAAGATCTTAGGCTTGCTGTTCTGAGGCAAAGGTGACTGTATAAACAGCAGACATGCAGGGTGACAGTCTGGATTTAATGTCTGTGTAGGGTAACTTGAAATTTGGGCAAGAATACCACAGACACAAGCTGAATAATTCTTATGAAGAAAAATTTTTGTGAAGAAAATTGGTTTTAACAGATTTAAAAAAAATCTGAAAGTCTATTTATCATGTATTTCAAGTTTTCTTTCTGTATGGGATGGAGAGGAATCTTAAAAAAAATAAAAATCACTTCTCTATTTTGGAGTGTTGAGGGTTAACATATATTTTCCAGGAATCTGTGAAGAAAGAGGGCTAAATGAAAAGGGAAATTGTTCCTAAGAAGTGGTTATTTACATGTCTGCTTCTTTGGAAAAAGGAACTCCTTGTAAAAAAGTGAGAATTTGTTTGTTTTTATGATGTTTTTCTTAGTTTAATTTCATAAATTTTTTCTTAAGTTCAGAATACTACTATTGAATTGTTTTGAGTGAGTACATGTTGGCAGGATTATGATCTAATTCCATTGGGTTTGGGGTTAGGTTTTTTTTGGTTAGTTGATTGGTTCTTCCCCAATAGGCTCAAGATGGCATTATTGTCCTATAAATTTATCCTTTTTGGCTAGAAATACAAGCATGTAATAATGACTGCATCTTATCTGCTGTGAATCCCCTGGAAAATCAGAAAAAACAAGGAAGTGGAAGGCTCAGCAATCAGCATAAGTCTCCTTACACAGCACATGGAGGGGAAGATGTTATGCTGTTCAATCTAAGGTGACTACCTTGGTTAAAGGCCTTCTCTGGAGTATAAGGAGCTGGGAGGTGCATCTTGAAAGCAGGGAAAGGCTAAGGACAGGGGAGAACACCTGAAAGCAAAATATCACAGTGTGAGAAATTTAATATGAACTTAGCTCTTGATTTTTTTTAGGACAAAACTGGGACAACGAAGGGGCAAAATACCAGGTTGTGTTGACAGATTATGTAGCCTTTTACTACATGAAACTATTGGGATGGGATGGGGGAAGCCAACATAACTTCTTGTAATTCAGCATTCTCTAGACCCCTGTGTTAGAAGGCTCTAACAACCCAATGTTCTACTGCTGCAAGATTTGGAAAGACCTATGGAATTCCATGGAGTTGTTTGCATGAGATCAACCCTCCTTTCCTGTGGTGTGTGTTTCCAAGCATTTGTGTATGTAAATCTTCATGTTTGCTTGTGAGTACCTCAAACCTCTCTATTTAGCTCAAAATTCAGAAACTGTGAAACAATGTACCAGTGTCTTATTGGTTTACTTAATGCTTTTCAATGTTGTGACCAGAAGAATAGAATCTTCATGCCTCAGGGTTGTTTTTTCTAGTAAGAAAGCTGTCAGCTTTTCCCTGCCCCCTGAGGTGTGTTCAAAATATAGAGATGGTGTTGTTTCTGGATTATAAAAACAACAGAACTGTCTCAGCTGAAAAAAGGAGCACTTAAAACTAATAGTAAGTAGGAAAAAAACCCCTGTGGTATGTCTGTAACAAGAGTGTTATTGACAAACCTTAGCCTTTAATATCTCTTGTCTCTCTTTTTTTTTTCCCCAAATCATCCTTAAAACAGTAGTCCTGAATGGTTTTGAGTATGAAAGAGAATTATCTCCAAAACAGAATAAAATCATCTGGTTTATAAATCAAATATATAAGCAAATATAATATAAATGCAATTAAAACCAACTAACAACCCATTCTTAGAATACACTTCAATTATTTTTCAGACTACACTGATGTAAGAATTTCCTCATTGCCATTTGTATGAATGGAGAATACTTGTTTACAAGTTACTAAAATATGACAATAAAAGTAATATTTTTCTATGGTTTACACTTTACATTATATGAATTTAACATTGGAATTATCATCTTCATTTTAGTATAGGTTTTCAGAAAACACTTCTCTTTAGGAAGTTAAATTTGAATTATTGGAAAGCATCTTTAAGCTGAAGTCATATTTACTTTTAATTACTCACTTGGCTTATTTGGTGATGATGATGTATTTTCTGTTGAATGAAACATTCTTTTTTATTTCATAATTGTTCTTGTGGTGTAACTTAAATTTTGCACATGAGATGTAGGTAACTTTTTTCCATGATTCAGACATGTCCAAACCACCAGAATTCTTTCCAGGCATAGGAAGCTGACTGTTAAATGTGATGTGTTACTTCCAGCATCTCCAAACCACTGACTGTTCTTGTGTGAGCTGTTTTCCTGGACGTTCTAGCATTGTAATTCCTGAAATAAAAGCAAAACACTGCCACATATCTCAACCACATGTATTACTGTCTAATGTGATTTATTTACCATGTCTATTGTGGTAGCTGGGATAGAAAAAGGAAAAAAAAAGAAAATTGTAATTAAAATAAATTTCCAATTTATTGAAGCAGAAAATGTCTCCTGCATAGTGTAAGCTTTTTACCAATGTAAGATAGTTGAATCCAGGAAAAAATGCCCTAGTTCTGCTGCACTGGCTCAATTGATACCTTATCTCATGGTCTGGATCTTCTGCATAAATTTCCATGTGAAAAGACTGAATTATCGGCATGGGCTGTTTTTCATTTGCACATTTATTGTAATTTTATAACATGAGTTGAAGGACAAAGCCCCCAAATGCTCTCCAAAAGGGCTTCAAATTAAATGACCTTAAAAAGACACAGCCAGGCTGTGACATATTGCAGATTGTCTGTGCATATGCCAAACCAGTGGGCCACTGAGACTGCTCCTGAAGTCCCATGGAGTAGGACCAAGTACCTGCTGAATTGTTCATGGAAATGCAGAAATGCTGGCCAAAGTGAGACTTCAGGATAAGGTGAAAAATACTCTTGACATGCTCATCTTAAAAACATTAAATCAGGAGGTAACTTAGGAGAAAAGTTAAGAGCATGTTTCTTTTTCTCCTGGAGGCTGAGATTAATTAGTTGTCATCCCCTAAATTTCAGATTATCATCTTTTAGATATGCACTGTTAATTGGAACTTCATTTTTCTTCGTGGCAACACTGACTTTACAAAAATGCTTGTTCTCTAATCCTGCCTTGCGTTTTCTTGCCCCTTGCCTGGTTTACATCGCTTTATTTTTGCCAGTGCAGGTGTTGTGAGGCAGATCAGTGACATGATCCACGCAAAACCACGGATCAGTTTGGGCCAGGAGAACCTACTGATAAGGTATTGACCAAAGAAAAATCTGATACCCTGAGTTACCTCCCAGTCAGCTCTCAGCTATCGAGCCTCTGGGCCGCTAGAGCTCAGGCAGGGAGAACAAAGAGCAGCGAGCTTGTGGGCAGGCACTGCCTCGGTGAGTCAGCAGCCCACGGGGACCCGCACACTCTGATCCAAAGCTTCACAACAGCCTTGCAAGGCCTGGCTTGCTTGATGGCTCGTTTAATCTTTGATAAGAGTTGATGCTCTTTTTGCTGTGCTTAAATTTATTTCAAAGTGTGGAGTGCCACATGCACAGAGTGTGCAGCGTTCCAACTCTGCTGTCATCTTTTATCATGTCTCATTTGCTAAATAAAAAATTCATGATTATCCACATGTTCCAGAGAAACGTTTCTGCAAGCTTTATGATAAAATAATCTTACCTTAAGAGCTCACATTTTGTAGCACTTCTATAGTGAAATAATGTTTTGCTTTAAGTTGAACTGCTTTCAGGACTAAGGATAGTTTTCCTTTCAGAGGACTGTTTCAAATGGTTTGTCTTTTATTAACATGCTAATAAAGTTAACTGGCAGAGAGAGCACTGCTCTAGTGAATATTTGGCAAGAATGTTAGCTATGACTTCTGTCGGCCTGAATATTCAGGGACATAAGCTTTGCTTCATTCCTTCATGTTAATTCAACCAAGTTGCATTACTGGAAATTTCTTAGAATTTCTAAGAGGTGTTCTCCATTTTTATTGCTGGAACCAGTTTCATGTGTGTGAGATAAGTTGAATTGCCAGTTCTTATCAGCTGTCATTTAATGTCTGTATCAACAAGTAGATATATTAAAATTAGTGGTCGCAATTGGAAACTTCATCGTACTGTTGATTTTTTCTAAGTGTTTAGTAATGGAATCAACGATTTAAATATTCTATACTGTCTCTCTTGTATCCTGTATGTTTAATATGTGTGCGCAAGAAGTATCCTCTGATGAAGCAGGTCCCCACTCAGGAGAGGAGGCTGAAAGGGCAGCACTTACGCTGCCAAGTTTTAAGTGTCCTGTTCCTGCAAGAGTCTCCGCAGCCTAAAATAAAACAGCAGCGCCGGCAGCGCCTTTGGCCGCCGCTTGTGCTGCGGGGGCTGGCGCGTTACCCGCTGTGCCCCGTGACGTGCGGCCACAGAGCGGCTGCTCCCGCCTTGCTGGGGCGATCCGTGCGGTGCCGCTGAGAAAGCGGCTCCCCGCGGGGCAGCGCTAGGGGCTGCCATGGGCTCCCAGGGCCGGCTCCCCGCCCGCGGCGCCCCCGGCACTGCCCGGCCCCGTCCTGCCCGGAGCCGAGCGCGACCGCCCGGGCGCCACGGCCGCTGCCGACAGGGGGCGCCGCACAGCAGCGCACAGCCGCTCCAGCACGCGGCGATGGGCGGAGCCTCCTTCTGAGCGCCTGTCGCTCTCGTCGCTGCCCCGCCCCTTTCGCTGCCCGCGTTCCCCTGTGTGTTCCTACGTACAGGCGCGCGTGACGCCGGGCCGGGGGTGCCGTGTGCGCATGCGCGGTCTTGCCCCGAGCCGCGGCACGGCTCCAGGAGGGGCGGGGCAGCCCCGGGGGCGGGGCCCGCGCGCGGGGGCCGACGGGACGGATCAAGATGGCGGCGGGGCGGACGGGAAGCGTCCGCGGCCCCGAGCGGCGCCTGCCCCATTCATCGCGGCTGTGACGGGCCGGGGCCCGCCAGAGCGCCGGCCGAGCGCCGGGAGCGAGCCCGGGGGCAGCGCCAGCGGTAGCGGGACAGCACTCGGACCCGCCAGGCGCCCGTGACAGGGCGGGTCGGAGCGCGGGCCGGTGCCGCCGGCGCGGGCGGAGCGGACATGGCCACCATGGAGAAGCTGACGAAGGCCTTCGAGTCGCTGCGCTCCTTCCAGCAGCAGCAGGGCCCCGCTGCCCTCCCCGAGGAGCCGCTCCAGAGACCGTGAGTGACCCGCGCCCGGGTCTCGGGGGCTCTCCACACGCGTGTCCAACACCCCGCCCGGCCCGGTTCTGCTCCGGTTCTGGTCCCGGGACCGCCCCGAGCCGGGCCCGGCGCTGCCCCTTCCCCCGGCAGCTGGCGGCTCCCGCAGACACACACACACCGCCGTGTCGCGGTGCTCTGCCCGCTCTCTGCCGAAGTTCAGATCTGGAGTAACTTTTGGGGCGAGTGCGTTTGAAAAGTCCCCAGTGCGGGAGATGGACGGGAGGCACAGCAATGCTGTGTGGGTTTCACAGGCTGGTCTGGGAAGGAAAACCTTTTTTCACCTAGTACACTGCTGCAAAAAAGACAAAAATTTAAACATAACTTGAATGAAGCACTACTTTCAGCATTTTCTCTTCTGATAACTGCTGAAGCGCTTTTTGTTAGACCTTGTTTTTCTGTGCTTGACGCTTTCTGCATGAGTGTCTTTGAACTCTCTAGCTGATTGTGCAGCTTCCTTGAATTCAAGGCTGAGCAAGAGAAATTTCTTCTACTCTGTTATTCACTTTTCATATCTTTAAGCGTTGATTGTTTTTCAGTCGGATTTCTTCTTTCTTATAAGAGCAGTGCCCTGAAACTTCACGTTGAAGTTAAAAACAAGTTTTGATAGTTGTGAATTGAAAGTTTAAATAGAGTTGAAGTCTGAGCTCTGATGCTTTCAGAAGGATGACTGTTTGTGACAAAGTTCATTTAAAGTCTCATGCTGAGATGTACTGCACAGACACCTAAGAGAAGTTCGTTTAAATATTCCTAATATCTTTTTTCTTTCTTAAATGTGAGGGATAAATGTGTCAGATCCGTGAGATTCGCCCGTTTCCCCTTTGGGTGGGCATCACTGGGTGGAGCAGGACCAGGAGCTGTTCAGTGCCGCGGTGCTGCCCCTTGCGTTTGCACCCTCCACCAGCGCCTTTTACCGAGCACGTGTGAGGGCAGGGAGGTGTTTAGGGATAAACACATGAGTCACACTAATACTACTGGGGAGAAGGGAGAAGCAGCAGGGTTGAGGAGCAGGTAACTTCTAACTTGGCAGTTTGCTGTGGTGCTGGCAGAGGAAGGAGGGCAGTGGCTCTGGGCTCTCGGCCACCTGCTCCCTCTGCCCTTTCTGACATGGTTGCCAACTAAATTATCACGGTTGATGCTGTTCTTCTCTGGACAGTGTTGTCTCAAACAATCACAATGCATTTCTACACTTCTGATGCTTAAGAGGTGAGAAAACTCATCTTCGTCATGAGCTAGTTGTTCTTAGGGGTCCTACTGGTCTGCTGGGACTAATTGCTCTGCTTTGTGCATTTTTTTGTTTGACATGGATGAACATCTATTTCCAGTCTTTCCTAGGTGCTGTTCAAATTTCTGTGTTGAAAGTAACTGGTGAGAGAGGTCATGGTGTTTCAAAAGAAAATCCTTAGAATTATTTGTGATGCTTCTGATATTATGCTTGGTTTGGTGGTCTAAATTTAGGCATATTCTACTGTAAACATTAAAAAAATATTGTTGGAGTTGTCCTCGTTGACTTTGCTTTGTGTTTAAAAATAGGCTGTTTTCAGAAAGCTGATGGGACTGTATGCCCCCAGGAACTGGACAAATTCAGTGACTGAATTCAGCACTGAGCTCATAAAAGCCAGTGAAAAGCTATTGTGGCAGCCTCTGCTGAGGCCTCCCAGACTTTCAGTGAAATAGCAGGTGACATATTGAATGTAATTCACAATACTATCTGCATTTATTTTCTCTTGTTTGTAGTAGACTGGAAAGGAAAATTGTGTTTGTCATTCATCTTTGTTGTGGTTCTCTGTAAATAACACATAAATCTCTTGTAGTTCTGTGTACTAAGTTCCTACCATCCTACTGAGGACTGTCTCCTCCTAGGAAATGTTTTAAGATCAGAGAGATTGGGGTAGGGAAGAATTAATTGTTTACCCAGCAGGTCTCTATATCTTTCTTCATTTTATTGTAAGACAATGACTTCAGAACTTTTGATAATACTGATAGCCTCTCTTTTTTTAAGAAAATCTTAATTAAATCCAAGCTTTTACCAAGAAGATAGGACCTTTTTCTGTTTCAAGAGATTTTAATCAGCAATAATCATGTGTTATGCTTACGTTATGCCTTACAGTCAGATGTCAGTCTCTGGTCCCCTCTTTCTTATCTCTTGTTGGGATTTTTTTTCATTCTGTGTAAACTTAACTTGAGTTCTCTGTCATATTGCTTCTATACACTTCTGCTTAGGCAACTAATTTTCTTCCTTATATTTTTTCAGCTTTTTCAGTCTCTGACATTTTGTTAGAAATTGGATGTTTTGTTTTGCATCACAAAGCTCCCACTAACTTCAAAGTTTACTAGTATGGTGTAAAAATTTAGAGTTTGATTTGTGAATCCAAAAGTGGATTCTTTACATTTTCTCTTGTCAATTTATTCTAATAGTCACTCACTGTAATTGTTTTCAATTTTTTTTACATTTGATTCTAACTGTTACCTTTACAGCAAAAGGTACTGTAAAAGCCCAAGCAATATGCTTTTTTCAATACTTTTCCATTTTTCTGTGTCTTTTATGTTTGACTGAAGCTGTGGTTGTGGATTGGTTTGATCAGTGCTATATGGAGGCCTAGCATTAATTTCTTGTTTTACTGAAGATCACACAAACTGCATGGGTATTACATTTTGCCCTGCTTGTCAGAAGTGATGGTTCCTTGATGGTTTTTTGGCATTACCATGTCTAGGGTGTGTAGTAGAGCAGTTCTGGTTAATTTGACAATCCATCACTACAATCCTGCATTCCTACACCTTGTTTCCAGTGTCCCCTATATTTGGATTGAGTTTATTTCTTGATCCACTCATATTTCTGTTTGTTATTAAAAGAACAGGTTTTAGATTCTGTTGTTTTTGTCAAGATTAATGTCAAGCCATTTGGTTTGGCCCTTTTTTCTTATCACTGGCTCAGCTTTAGAACTTCTGTACTCTTCACATATTCCAAGGTCTAATAAAAATGAGCATTGGAGCTGCAACTCCCTTGTAGTCAGCTTGTCTGGACTCAGAGGGCAAAATTATCTGGGCTTGCTGGTTTTCTTACATTGTTTGTTACTCTTCCTGGTGTGTAGAAGTACACAGGAGATTAAACTCCTCTCTAAGTGAGATGGAGCTTTCCTGTTGATAACTGCTGCTTCCACATCTCCTGCCTTCTGTTACTCATCAGATGGGTGTGATTGATTCATCAAATGTGTGATGCTGTTGTTGGCCCCCTGGGTATGCTCATCAGTAGTTTGCCTGTGGACTTCATGATACTTCTGAATAGAGCTTTATTTGGTTTTTTTGAACTAAAAAATGTCATGTGTTTTCTCTCTGGATACTGTTTGATTACCTTTTTCCCTCTGTAGGCACAGAAAATATGTGCACATATATAATATACATTAAGCATTTTCCTTCCACCTTTCATTTCTTTAAATTATCTTTTTGGAAGTTATATTTTCTCCAGCTGGGCCTTTTTAAGTTTTGAAGTTACTTATTTCAGCAAGGTGTAGATTTTGTGTTAGTGGTGCTCTCTGTTTACAGAAATTTGCCCAAGAGATTGATCTCTGCTAATCTGAGCAGTATTGAACACCACTGCCTGCCTTGCTCAGGGCTGTTTTATGTGTAGATCATAGAGAGCTTTATTCTGGAAGTAGCCTTTGTCAGCAGGATTTTCAATATGTCTTGTATCTGAAGGAGTGAGCTTATGGGCAAGTTCAGATGTGCCTGTTGTATTTTTGGGTTGAATATGTACTGAAAATGATGCTCATAAGAGATTGGGACTGCTGGGTAAAATTAGCACGAATGTTGAAATGATTTAATTGTTTTCTGAGGTGCCTGCTCTCATCAGTGGTGCTGATGTTGCAAAATCAGTTGGACATCTTGGACAGTATTTGTTTTTTTGTTAGAGATGATCTAAAATGCTGCTAAAGACTCTGACACTTTTTCAAGATGGAGAGAAAGAAAGACATTGTGTATCTTGAGCAAATTCAGGTTGTCTTCTCATATTCTGCCAGTGTCTTAAGTCCAAGAAGAGATCCTCTTGGCTGTTTAGCTTGCCTAAATAAAATGCTGCCAAACTAAAACAGAAAAAATGGCTTTGTTCAGAGCTATTCCTTAAACTTATAAAAGTAGAAAGTATTTCTGGGATGAGATGAGATTTTCTTTATGAGAAAAACTGAAATTTTGGGAACACAGACTTTTGAACCCCTCACTTCCAGACTGAGGGAAGAAAAGGGACAGGGATACTGGGATGACTGGGATACTAATGACTTTTTTTTGAAGCCTCTACTGTTATTTGAGCTGAAGTTCCCAAATAATGCAGTGTAGTTCTTTAAAAACACTTGTCAAGCACTGTATTTTGAGTTAGCTGAATTTAATGTGCTTATTGGCTGCTTGCTGTTGGCCCTTGATGTTGTGTTACTATTAATGTAACTCAAGGCTGTTCACATTGTTTTCCAACTTCTAGTTCAGAAACACTGTTTTGCTATTTCATGATTTTTGCTATTTTTTACTGAGAGAATGAAATACTAAAAATTATCAATTTTCATTTGGAAAACAAAAGGGAAGAATCTCTGTGAATGTGAGTGATAATCTGGTAATTCTTTATTGTGAAACACTCAGCAGAGGTACCTTTGGGTGGGTGGTTTTGCTCCAGTATTGCTGCTGATTAATTATTTAAAAGTAACATCTGCTTTCCTAGAAGTGATTCTGTGTCAGTAAAGTTAGGAGTAGGAGAGACTGCAGACTTGAATAAAATTTCCCAGTCAGAACTGGGAGTCTGTCTCACTCTCTTTTTTCAGTTACTTTATTGGGGGTGGAGCAGGGAAGAGCTGCTATTGCAGAGCTGCTATTCCAAGAGCTTGTATCATGTGGAAGTCAATGTTAAACACATTTTGCAAAGGAGAAGTGTTTCATATTGTACTCTCTGTTGTTTGTAAATCCACATTCTTTGTTTGTGTGCATTTTGTTCTCTTTATTGTGCACTCAGCTTGGCCTTACCTGGGCTATACCAAGTGCTACTGTAGGGATGTTATTCTCAGTGGGCAGGCTGTGCCTCGGGCTTTGCTGTTTTTGTGGTTACCTTTGGAGGAATGTAGTGTGTGATGGCATTGCTTTGTCATCCTTTGCACTTCAGATGCAAATGGTCCATTTAATACAACTCGAAGTTTCAAGACATTGGCAGACAAAAAAGTCTAAGGTGATGCTGTGTAGGAGGAGGGTCTTTTTAAAAGAGCTATTTTTTGTTATCATGGCTTATTTTCTCCAACCTTCTTCTATCAATTTCTTTTATTTTTGCTTTCTTCTAGGCTGCATAATTTTTTCTATCCTTTCCCTTTACTCTTCAGTTTTCATTCAAGCATTTTCTCAGTGAAAGTTATGGAATTAATGTGATATTCCCTGTTAAATGATTCATTCTTCATTCTTTTTCTAAGTTTATATTTTTCCTTTGCTTGTGTGCCCATGTGCTCTCAGCAGCAGCTGCAGATGAAGTCCTGGCTCTGCAGGTAGTTGGTGTAGAGCTGTTTATGGAGTGCCCAGAGAGTGCAAATGCATCTTTTTCTTGAGTAATGATGAGACACTACTTTAGCAGGTGTTGGAATGGTCACTGTTGAACTCTTGTCTCACACACATCATCATTGTGTTCTTCCTTTAGAAAGAAAGAACTTGCAGCTACCAAGAAAGATCGAGTGAATCATTGTCTAACAATATGTGAAAACATAGTTGCTCAGTCTTTAAGGTAAGGCAATGTCTTTAATTTATTGGTTATTTATTATTAATGTCTTTAATTCATTAGGATGAATAACAACTTCAGAGTGTTAGTTGTTAGGACGATTCCTTATAATTGCTTGTTTTAAATGCTGAGCTTCTATTTAAAACTGAAATTGTATGGGTTTTTTTTGAACTAACTCAAAATCTAAGAAGGACTTTTGCTTACCTATTGGTGGAGTGGGCACTTTCCTTCTACTGCAGACAGGAAAACTTCAGCACAGAGGTCAAATACCTGAGCAGGTTATGTAGGAAAGAGTTGGGAAATTATGTCTTCTCTCGAATATGTGTGTGTAGTATATATGTAGTTGGATTACAAAACCCTTCCAAAAACATCATTGGTGCTCATTTTCATGGTGCACATTGTAATTTTCTAATGTTTGTTTGTTTAGGAATTCCCCAGAATTTCAGAAGCTGCTGGGCATTGCTATGGAGCTCTTTCTCCTCTGCAGTGAGGATGCAGAATCTGATGTCCGAATGGTTGCAGATGAATGCCTTAATAAAGTTATTAAAGTAAGAGCTTTTACTGTCACATTTTGTCACTTCTTGATGCAGTGTCCTGTCTGAATTCCTACTGATATTCTTTTAGTTGCCTTTCTTACTGTTGCTAATACCTCACAATGTAAGAGGCTAGGTAGGTTTCTGTACTAAATTCTGTATGTGCTCTTTCTCTCTTTGGAGAGGTTTCTATGCCCAAATCAACATTTTAACTTTAACTTGTCTTATGTAATTCATTGCTCTGATCTATTCTTGTCTTCAATTGTTCATTAACTTTGTTCTCTTCAAGTTAACCAAAACAGGAATGTGAGCTTTTCTGAAATCATCCTGTGTAGGAGGAATACTCCTATTATTGTTCTGTAAACATAAAGACACTTAGCATGAGGAAAGGTAAAAATATTGTTTAAAAGCTGATTGAAAGGTAGTGTGGTTTGCTGAGACTTGGAGGAGGAGATTTCAGGCAGAAGTTAGAATAAATATAGTATTCTGGAGATTGTTTGTTCCCCTGCTGTGATCCAGAATGAAGAGCTTGTTGGAGAGCAGCAGATGGGCATTCACAGGAGGTCATGCAAGGTCTAAATCTTGATTTAAAGTATCTTAAAATGAACCTTATGAGTAATTTGTAGAAGCTGCTGCTTCAAGAGGGGGCTTGTGTTCACTTCCTTTTTTTGGGTTTTTTTTTTTTCTGAAATACTTGAACTTTAAGACCTGTTATGTACTTGCATAAATAATCTAGTTGATGCAAAGTTTAAGTGCTTTAGAAATATGCAAATAATAATTTTCTTTCCTATGAAGGGGTGTGTAGAAGCAAGAAAACTGAACATTGATATCTGAATGAATTAAGTTTTGGGGATTGAGCTTGTGGCTGGAAGTTGTATGGAGAAGCTTACAGATTGTGTCGTGTGTTCCATAATGGTAGGGAATGAGGAAGTGTGAGTTCCTTGCCTTTTTGTTTGGCCCAATAGCACTTTGCTCTTTTCACTCTGATTTGAATGTTTTTCTATTGGAGGGAGAGCACTCTGTGAAATGCATACAATATTATTTAACTCAATTTGCCTTAAAGCTGTTCTGAAACAGTCCTCAAGAATATAAGCTTATTTTCTACTTTCCACAAAACACTTATGTAGGCTTGGTATAAAATTTACCTCATAAATTCTGTAATCTATTTAATATTGTTGCTTTCTGGCATGTTTCAGGGTAACTTGAAAAGCCTATTTTTTCTGCCCAAATGTTCGTATGGTAGTTTGTTTTGTTTTCAAGATTAAAATGGTTTTAAATTCTGGCATCTTCTGTCAGTCATTAAGCTTGGCTGTTGGTCTCAGCTCTGAAGTGGTAACAGTTGTGATATTCCACACACATGGATGTATCAGGCTGTTAGGGAAGCTGGGTGTACTTTGTATTCTGTTTCTGTGCTTTATGTTGTGTGGAAGCAATTTAGCAACTTGGGCAGGCACTTGTGTATAAATGCAGAAACAAAAAGATGTCCAGTTTTACTTTTGGCTGTGCGAGTGCCAGTCAGTGATGCTTGTGGTAAGTAGAGCTGTTGTGCCCCTAAGCTTGCATTTTAGTCAAAGTTCAGCCATCTTTTAGTATCTCAGGCATTTTTAGAGGCTAATTCTTTTGCTAGTTAGCAAAAGATACTTTGTAGCTTCTCTTGAAATAAAAGTCTATAGATGAAAGCATTACTTGTATAACTCTGTGTCTGCCTGGAGTTTATGCTCATTCCTGTAACTAGAAAATACAGACAAGGCTGAGCATGTAACTTTAGATAAACACTCTGTAAGTCATCTTCAATTATCACTACACCTACTTGTCAAAACCTCAAAGACAGCGTAAATGGCTCAAAATTTAAATAACTGTATTGATACCTTTAAAAGAAAAAACACCAAGGTGGGACTTTGCAGGTTTCTGTGGGTAAGGTCAAGCTGTCTTGTCTCTAAAGCTGATGCATGATGTTGTAGTACTCTCTGTGCTAATGATACTGGGGGTACTGTTCACACAGATTGCAGTACAATTGGCCTCAGTAACTGGAATTTATTCTTGTAGCAGTTTAGAGCTTACTATGCTTTTCTTCAAGTGATGACATTATAGATTCTAGTCTGCTAAAAATACAGCTATACACTAACAAAAAGAGTTCCTGTAGTTGGGTGTGTTGTAAGGACAACTTAGCCTCAAAGCCAAATAATAGCTGGGGCCTTTTTGTGTTGCTTGATATCCTCAAATATATATATATATATATATATATATATATATATATATATATATATATATTTAGAGACAGTGAACTTCTCATAAAAACAAAGTTTTGTGAAGTAAATCCTACCTGCTGTCATCCTGGCACCTTCAGTCTATAGTCTATAGTTGGGGTGCTTATGTTAATATAAAGATACAACCAGCTAAGATTTTTCTGGGGAAGACAATGCCATTGTATTGTAACAGGTGTAACTGGGGTGAATGGAGTTTTGGAGCATACAATTTTAGCTGGGGAGATCAGGCTCTGGAGGAGCCACAGGCACTCCACTCACTGTGCTGAAGCAGTTGTGGCTTCTAGCTCAGTAGGTACCATGAGATTTTGTAGTCATGATGAGTAATCCTGTGAAGATGGGAGTTTAATGGTGGTGGCCAGGAAGGCAGTTAGAAAATTAGAAATGGAGAAATTATTGGGCAAGGAATAAAAAATTAAATACTCCACAATGTAGCACTGTATGAATTCACAATGTAGGCACTTTCAGATTGTATGGGGGTCTCATCTCATCAGAGGAAGAGCTGATGGAAATATTCATAAATTGTAGTATACACTAGGGAAAAAAGTGGAGGAGGAAGGGTACCCATATATATGTATATATGATTATATTTTCATATCTTCTTATTCTCTGATACATTGAAGGTAGAGAATTATCAAGTTGGGGTGAACAGAAAATTACTGCTTCTCTGTGCTTGCTTTCATGTCATGTGCACTGGGTTTTAGCCAGGCTGCAGGTTTGAACCCTGTTGCTGTATGCTTGATTGGATCCTGAGCTGTGACACTTCTGGTATGCAGAGCTCCTTGTGGTGTGTGTACTAACTGGATGCAGAAAATTGGCTGATTCATGAAACAAAGGGTTTTCAGGAGCTGTTAAAGGTAATGGTACAAATACAGCTTCAGTTTGAGAAATAGTAGAAGCTGGCTTGACAGTGGGGGAGTGTAGCAGGGAGTGCCTTTTTTGCTGTTTGTGAATGCTATTCTTGTGGTTTAATGTTCTGTTCATGAGTAGCTGTTTCTGGTGATTGCCAGAAAGCACAAGAGGTCAGCTCTGCTTGTAGGCTGATCCCATATGGCCTTTTGCAGGTAGAGTCAGTAAAACAGTCAATATTTACTGCAAATAAGTGTTAGAGTTTGTGGAGTGTGTCCACGTTAGTGTGAAGGATAAAGGTGTCTCTTCTCAGTATTTATCACTTCCTTAGTTATACATCAAATATAGGGACCATTAGATAGTTCTGTGCCTTGCTTGAAGCTGTTTTACTGCAAGTGTAACATTTTTCCTCTAGAGCACCTCCCCTCTGATACAGTATGTTCTCAATGCATTTTATTGCAGGCTTTGATGGATTCCAATCTTCCCAGGTTACAGTTAGAACTCTATAAAGAGATTAAAAAGGTGAGTGATTTTCCCTTCATGTTCTTTCTTCTAAATTTATTAGTATTTAGTCTGTGTTCTAGTATATTGGAATGTAAGCATTAGTGTAAATTAGTAGTTTGTCTTTTAAGATCCAGGTCAAATCTTCATTTTTAGAAGGATTTGTGACTGTTTTAAAGTATTATTCTACTGAATTCCTCACTGCTGTCCCCATTGTTTGTATTTAACTACTCCTGAAAGTTTACCTGGCAGAAAATGTGTGAGCATTTGGTTTGAGTGGCAGTTTGAGTTAGCCTTAGTGACTCCCCACCCAAAGGAATAATTC
This sequence comes from Agelaius tricolor, assembly GCF_023055355.1. Taxonomy (NCBI): domain Eukaryota; kingdom Metazoa; phylum Chordata; class Aves; order Passeriformes; family Icteridae; genus Agelaius; species Agelaius tricolor. The sequence continues at coordinate 7,182,247 of NW_027269284.1, forward strand.
ATGATGTTTGCTCCACTGACTCAGCTGGAAAGAATAACTCAAACCAAAAGGGTGATGGAAAGTAGATGGAGGACAGTGGCATTCTTAATTGTCACAACCTTATGGAGAATTTAGGCTTGAAGTAACCTGCTACAACTACTTTATGAATGTATGATGTGTACTTACAGCTTCTTACAGAGGCATAGGGAAAAATACTGAAGCATCTCTCTAGGTATCAAAAGCTACAGTTCAATTATGTCCACAGGGAGAAATTTAGTAATAGCCTTTTTGAAGTTTGTGACTGCAGAAGAGAAATGCCATGTTTAGGACAGTATCACTGAGATTGTGTCTTTTGCATCTATAAACATGTGGCCAGGTTTGTATAGACAGAAAATAGAGGTGTTACTTGTCAGATAGTAATGATACTGGGTTTTTTTTGGGTTTTTTTTTTTTTTGTTTTTTTTTTTTTGTTTGTTTGTTTGGGGGTTTTTTTTGTTTTTGTTGTTTGGTTTTTTTTTTTTTTTTTTTTTTTTTTGTTTTTTTTTGTTTGGTTTTTTTTTTTTTTTTGGAGGGAATAATCGAGCTCTAGAAGATAAGTCAGAAAACCAATGTGCATGCATAGCTTTTATAGCTTTTCTTGTGTTAGATTGTAGGGATGTAGATGTATGGATATTTTATTGTACTGCTGTACCTTAATGTCATGCAATATTTTTGAGGGTGTGGAAATGGACATCACCTAATTTACAGAAAATAGCCAACATACAAATTGCTCCAAAGTTTTTACACATTTATAACCAGGTGTAGGAGGAAATATTTTGTTGTTCAGTTGGCATGTACTTCTTGAAAGGTGCTCTTGGATTCATGACAGCTGAGAGAGAGGTAGCATATGCAACAGGAGCACCCAGCAGAATGAATTTTGTTTGTGCATCAGGATCAGAAGCCATGCCAGAATCTGTTGTTTGGCTGTGAACCTGAGAAATGGATGTTTTGCAATTCAGATGCAAGTATTTTTTACTTGTCATGCTAACAAGGCTGCAAGCCTTTGATATACCAGCTGAAGAAAGCAATAAAGAAATGACAGTTTTTAAACATCTCAGCTTTGTCTTCAGGGACTCAATTTGAGAAGCATTTTGGTTGGGTTTGAACTACATTAGGTAGACACCCTCCTAGCATCTTGACTTCCACAGTTTTCTATATTTCCAGCAACACTAAGGAATTGTGCTACGTCCCTAGACACTAATGTAAGGGCATTCTGCTTCAAGTCAGGTGCACAATGTGGAAGGTGTCAGTCCAGGCAAACAGATACTAAACTTCAGCAGTCAATCCATTGTGAAGTGCTACAGATCAATATATTGATTTTTCCTTTGGTGCACTCAGAAGCTGAATGTTGTTTATTTGCATATCTTCTCTGCTGTCAATTTTGTGCTGTATTTATATCTCTGCAAGTGTTACAGTGATTTTCAGACTCTCATCAGTGTTTCTTTGTTGGCTGATGCCTTTCTCTGTGGTATTTTAAGCAGATTTCAGCAGAGCAGAGAACTCAGACACTTTTCTTTTGTGGTGTTCCTTACTATTCCTTTTAGATTACTCAGAAAACTCCTCATACCAGTTAGAAAAATGAAGGTAGTCATGGAACTGACTTGACTTCCTTTTGGCTAAAGGAAATTTATGATTTCCAGACACCTTATATTTTTATCTGTTTAAGTAAAATATACACTATTGTATGTTATAGGCAGTTTTTTGTAGGAAATGGTTTTGCCTGATGAAATGTGATAGTTATATACTCTGTCTAGAATGGTGCTTCAAGAAGTCTGCGTGCTGCACTCTGGAGATTTGCTGAGCTTGCCCACCTAGTTCGGCCTCAGAAGTGCAGGTAAACACATTCTAATAATGAACTTTCCAAAGAACCTTTAAAGAAATACAGATGTTAACAAAATGTTACTGTTTGTGAGGTTAAAATATGTAATTAGGAGGTTGGAGGAATTGCTATCACCTTATTCTCTCTGAATTTATTTCATCAGTGTGTTTTTTTAAGTGGAGTTTTAGTTCTATGCTCTACATTACTGTAGGGGGGGGAAACTTGTAAAGATAATGACTTGTATATTTTTAAAGTGTATTCTTCTCTTGCATTCAGAAGATTCTTCTTTTTTTCCTATGTTCTGTATTTTTGTAGGATTTAGTAATACCACAGAACTGGGGTATGAATTAAAAATACTTAGAAGGGTTCAGTAGTTCTGCTCTCAGATCAGTTTTTCTCCTGTGCCATACTTAGGCCATACCTGGTGAACCTTTTGCCCTGTCTGACACGGATCAGTAAGAGACCTGAGGAATCGGTGCAGGAGACGCTGGCTGCAGCAATACCCAAAATCATGGCAGCCTTTGGCAATTTTGCAAATGACAATGAGATTAAGGTACCTTTCTTTACCCTATTAGTGATCCCTGTTAAATCCCAAGGCATGGGGACTTATCAGCATTACCATCCCATGGTGCAGAAAGCAGTGTTACAGCTGCATGCCTGAATTAAGGCAGTAGTTGCCTTTGCTTGATGTGCATGAAGTAATGCTTTGAATAAATGAAAAATACATTTGCTGGCTTAGTTCACTTCTGATGAAAAGTTAAGTAAGGTGTCTTTGTTTTTAGGTTTTGTTGAAGGCTTTCATAGCTAATCTCAAATCCAGTTCCCCCACTATCCGTCGAACAGCAGCAGGATCAGCAGTGAGCATCTGCCAACATTCACGAAGAACACAGTATTTTTATGCCTGGTTATTGAATGTGCTTTTAGGTAAGATTCAGGGCAAAAAAAATAATTGGCTTTATGTGTAAATAACATTACATGTTTTTCCATGTAAGAATATGTATCACTGCATATGTGAAAGATTTTCAGGTAAAGGAAGGATACTTTGACTGAAAACTGCTGATACTTTCTCTATCTGGTGTTAAGTTAGATAAAGGTACTTCTAAAGCTATTTGTCTCTGTCTCTCTGTGCTGCAGTGCTAGTAACTAATATTGAAAAGAAGTAGCTGAGGCTTGGGAAACAGCTTGTTGGAAAATGAGGTCTAAGGATTCTGGGTGAACTTCAGGTGTCTGAAGACTTGCATGGTCCATCAGCTTGGTTGCTAGTGCAGCAGGTCTGAGGTGGAGGGTACCCTGCTGTGCTCTGGGCCATCATCACTTACCCTATGACCTTTCTTAGAGGACCACTACATAGACTCTGTAATAACTTAGAGCAGAAATTGAAGATTTTTAAATTTAAAGTGCCCAATTTTGTATCAGGTATTGCTTCCTTATTTCTTCAGCTGGGAAGTTTGCATGGTCTTCTGGTTGTTATGCAAGTCATAGCATATCAAGAGAGATCTCTGGCTTTCAGTGGAAAGTTGCCTCAGTTTTGTCTTTGACAAGGGGTTCTTTACTATGTAGACTGTCTTGCAGAAGGAGAGATGAGGAAGACCAGCAGATACATAAGGTGTTACCATGTTAGCCTTACTGCTTTCAAGAAGTGTGAAAAATTCAACAGCTACATTGTGACTTTCCTCCCTCTAAAGTGATGTGTGATAATGTCCTTGGCAATGATGCAGAATTCAAACAGAAACGCGAATGGGAGCTCCAGGAATTGATTTTGAATTTTTTTCTCCTCCCTGGATAGAAGGTTGTGTTTCCTTCCATATTACTTTGTAATATGCTTTGGGGTTGGTTGTGATTAGCAGGTAGGTATATGGAAGAAAGTTCCCAAAACAGGGCAAAGTGCAAATATCTTCCATTAGGATCTTCCATCTGTGAGCAAGGGACTTACACTTGGGTATAAGCTGTCAAGTGGAGAGAGGAGGCAGGTGAGAGGAGCAAGAGAGTCTAGATCATTTGATGAAAGCATCAGCTATTAAAAAAAAAAAAAATTTGTGTTTTAGTGGAGTAAAAAGAGGAAACAGGGAAGGTGAGACAAGGTCCTTTGATCATTCTCCCATGCTGCTTAATTGATTCTCAGTTGTATAAAATACATATTTTCAAATGTTTCTACATTTGGAGAACACTCTTAAATTGCTGCTAGGTTTTGGTTGCTCTGTTTTGTTGTTTGTTGGTTTTTTTTTTAAAGAAGCTATTATATGGACTACATAAAATAACATTTGTGTTGGAGCTAGCCACTGTCAGTAAGTTATTTGGCCACTTTTTCTCCCCTCAGGCTTGTTGGTTCCTGTAGAAGATGATCGTCCTACTCTTTTAATTCTGGGTGTTTTACTTACACTAAGGTATCTCATACCTTTATTGCAACAACAAGTAAAAGATACCAGCCTGAAAGGCAGTTTTGGTGTAACTAGGAAAGAAACAGAGATTTCACCTTCACCAGAACAACTTATACAGGTAAAATATGAATAATACCCCTTACCTGAAGAGTACTAATTGGGAGGGAGATAAATAAATAGTGATCTAAATAAATAGATTATTCTGATACTGAACACTCTGACTTCTCAAATTCCTGTTTATCTTGAATGATAATTGGTCCAGTGAGTGGAATTATTGATAAGTAATGACCAGACTCCTACCAAAAAGGCATTTAAGTGGCTACAATTGATTGGCATTTCCCCCTTTGAAGATTGTGGTGAAGATCATATATACCAAGCACGAGTTATTCTTAATTCATTGCTGAAATTTGATGTTGTATAGGATAAGACATGTACTGTGTTCTGTCTTCATAGAGACTTACTGCAGTACTCTGCTGGCTTTCAGGTTTATGAACTGACTCTGCACTACACCCAGCATCAGGACCATAATGTTGTGACTGGAGCTTTAGAATTGCTGCAGCAGCTCTTTCGAACTCCCCCCCCTGAACTGCTCCATGCCCTGACTGCCTGCGGGGGCATTGCTCAGGTCAGTGTATCCAAAGATGAACCTGCCAGCAGGAGCCGCAGCGGGAGCATTGTGGAACTTATAGGTGAGCTCTGCTTCTGGGAGTTGCAGTAAAGGGAAATGAACATACATCATCAGCTCTAGTTCTCAGTGTTAGCTAAAGCATGAGGGTTCAATGAAATGTACAAAGCTGTGCATGGCATTCTTTTTTCCCCAGGTACTGTAGAAGTTCCTTCCCTCCTTTTAAGTGGGTATACATTCATTGATTAATTACAAACTTCAGAGGGTTTTTTTACAGTTTGTGTTGATGATTTTTTTTTTTGTTACACAAAGCAAGTTTAATATGCTGACTTTTTTTTACCTCACAAAATGAATGTTCTTACCAATCATCTGACAACTGTGATTCATAAAAGCGGATCTAATCAGAGTTTGTATTAACTGAGAGCTCCTTGCTGAATACCAAAACCAGCATGAAATTAAAGCATGACTTAAGCTTATCCTTAACTGTTAAAATCAGTTATCAGCTTTCTTGTCTGTGGAGTGCATGCTCTTGAAATTCTCTTTAACTGCTACATACCTGTTTCAAAAGAATCAGTCTCTGATTGGGTTTTTGTAAGGAGTCTGTATTGAACTAATGGGTCAGCCAATATTGCTGCTTCTGGAAGGTAAATTATTATCTGGAAGCAATCATAGCAGGGAAATTTAGAACACATTTTTGAAAGCAAACTACACACAAGTGGCACAGAATATTAAAAGTAATTTGGTGTCAAATGATCAAAAAAACTCAGACTTCAAAAGCAACAAGTTTGCTGTTTCTTCCTGGCTTTGGTTTTTGGTTTTGTGGGTTTTTTGTTTTGCTTTGCTGGTGTTTTTTTTTTTTTTTTTTTTTGTTTTCCACTTGTGGCTATTAGAATTCCTTCATGATTTCATTAGCTCTGTCTTTGCCCTGATGTGTTACTTTCTGTGATTTGCAGCTGGAGGGGGGTCTTCATGCAGCCCTGTTCTTGCAAGAAAGCATAAAGGTGATTATTTTTGAAAACCAATCTTTAATTGCATTCCTTCCTGATTTTTTTGGGGTTGTTTTTTTTCCCCCTCCCCACTTCATTGTCTTGCTGAACTTGGGTCTTCATTCACGATTGCCTGTGTTATCAGCTGAGCTTAATCATTATAAATAGTGAAAAGATTCTGATGCAATTTCTGATATTGCAATCAAGGTATTCTAAAATAATTTAAAGCAATATAATCTTATTTTTACTGTAGTTCACTGTCAAAGTTATGTTGATGATTATGATGCAGTTTTAACTTCTTAAGAGCACATGGAAAAATCATCTCTCTGAACAGGGCATTCTTCTTTTTCATGGTAATACTTAAGCAATAATGTAACTTGCTAAACAGTTAACTTTCCTGGTTTTGTTAGGCCTGTTTTTTTTCTCTGCAATTTACTAATGCATGTGTATGTTTGCATGCTTCAATATGATGGTTTTTTATTTCTTTTTCTGTTCTTGATGATTATTCATTTTTGTCTTGCCTGTGTGGATTTTCTCTCTTCAATAGGTTGTTCATTTAGCAGGATTTTAAAGAATGCATTTGCTCTGAAGTATTCTTTTCCCAGTTTGTGCATGAAAGTACTTAATACTTAGTTGTGTGTTTACACTTTGGTTTAAACCAGTCATATCACTATGACAGAGTCAATCTAGGTACAACTGTGTAACACTTTCATCACCTGAATTAGGTGAGCAAAATGTTGCTACTGCAGTGACACTGTGTGTAGTCACTGCAAGCATTAGTAAGGAAGAGATGGGCAATGCTGAAGAGAAAAACTTCAAGGAAAAGTAGTTTAAAACTAAGTGAGTTTATATAAACTGGAAGCACCATTACAGCTTATACTTTTCCAAATATGTCCTTCAATCTTCATGTGCAAGGACTCTCATTAACCACTCTTTAACCACTGCTTACATTTTGGTATACTCTTAAAGCATACAGATAAGGTTATTTAAGCCTTCTTAAGTAACCTTATCTGTATGATTTAAGACTATACCAAAATGTGAAGAAGGGGTTAAAGCTGAATGAAAGAGTGCTCACAGATGGAGTTATCATTTCTAGTTTAGAAAGGTCATATTGAAAGAATGGGTGTCTGAAAGTAGATACTGCTGCAGCATTCAAAGGTGAGACAGAATGCAACAAATCAGAATAACTACACATATCACATGTAAATAAAAAATAGTAAGTTGTCCTTGAGGATCTTGGTCTTGTTGGTAGCCTTCAGTGTAACTTTGAAGTATTAATAATAGAGTAAATTCCATTAAAGCACTTATTAATATACTAATCTTTCACTTGCTGAGAAAACGTGTATGAGTCATCAGCCTTCATCCTTTTTCAGTACTGTGGTATGAAGATTTTGTGGTCTAAACAATGGCATAAGCAATTTGAAAAAATCCCTTCACAGTTTTGTGCTTTGTACAGGTTTATTTTCAAATTGTGAATTGTTCATTTCCTGTTGCTCTCCATTGTAAAAAGGAGGGAAAATCCAAGCCTATTCCCACTTCCTCCTTGAAGTCATTCTGCAGTCATATAGAGTAGTGGGCAATGGATGGGACTTCTCAAGCTGTAATGCTCCTTTGTGTGTAGGGGTGTGAAGTGAGGCTGATCTACAGAATGCTCTGTTTCACATCTTTGCAATCTTGCTACATCAGATCAACTTCAGTTCTGAGCAGCTGGCCTGCACTGGTTCGTTTATGTTTCAACTTCAGAAGATTATTTGCAAAAAAGGCTGAAAATTCCTTTTGAAATCAAAGCCTATGTTTTGAAAGCAACTTAACTGGATTTTTTTCTTGTCAAATAGAGGAAAAGTATTCTGCTGTGTGTGGTATATACTCATTTAATACATTTAAGCATACAAAACTTAATGTGCCTAAAGACTGTTTTTCAGTGTTCTTATTCTTTCACTTACTTTTAGAGGTGGGCAGCCATGAAAAGCAGAAGATGATCCTGGTTTGTTTCAGTGAAATGGATGTAAATGTGCAAAATAATAGAGAAGAATATATTATATTTTGTGCTTTTTGTTGGGAACTCCTAGCAGGATTTTAGTCATTCATTCATAGGAGTGTGTAGTTCTCAATTACTGTCATTTTACATGGAAGGTATATGGAAATGCCATGTTTACTTTTCTGCCTTACTTACAGTTTTGAGTATCATAAATCATGCTTTTCAGAGGAAGGTGGTACTACAGTGGTACTGCTATGTATGAAAGCAGTGGAGAAAAAGAAATTAATACAAAGGTGTATTAATGCTTTTTTACCCCCAGTTGACTTGAATAAGGTACAAAGGTATTCACCCAGAGTTTTCCAAACATTAGTTTCTTGCATTATGAGTCTACAGTGCAGCTTGGTAGTCTGAGCAAAAGGGTCCTTCTCAGAGCACTTACAGTGAATCTCTGTCTCAGCAAGGGACTTGCAACCTGTAGAAGGATGGGCTTAGCAGCTCCCTCTGCATTCCATGTGCTGTCCCAGGGACAGACTTTGCAGTGCAGTTGTGTCCTTGGTTGCCTTCCAGGCAGTGTGCATCTGCAGGTTCTTTCTCTTTCCACTGCCTGTAATTTAAGTAGATAATGCTCTGTGAATAAGAGAACTCTGTGGTGGTTGGGTTATGTTAGAAGTGGTTCTCAAGTTTCTTATGGCAAAAGCATCTCTGAAGATTTTTTGCCTTAGTAATCCTTAGCTCTCCATGGTTGTCCATGGTTCATCACCCTGTCCCACCTGTGTTGTCTTGTGCTTCTAGTCTGCACTGCTCTTCCCCTGGGCTTTTTCTGTACTGTTATCTTTGGAGTTCTGAGCAGCCTTTGATAATTTTTGCAGCCTTAAGAGGAAGAGATTATTTATTCCATTACTTGTGGTGCATCAATGCTCTTCAGAGTTGAGGGCAGATATCCAGATGCTAGATATCCAGTCCTTAGGAATAGCACATACTTGGTGAAATTAGTGGGATCCTAAATGTAGTCCACAAGAATAAGCTAGAAGTAATAAGGTTGTAGGTTGTTTCCTGAATGGTTGCACTGGTAAATAAAATTGCTTAACTGTTTTCTTGTCACTGCTGCCTGTTTCTTTCCTGATCAATTAGTGAGGGACTGGATGTGCACTTTATTCATTCCTTTCATCTGTTACCCGCCATAGCTATGAAGAATTGTTTGGATAAACTTTTTAAAAAATAGATTTCACATCTGACTTCAGCTGTTCAACATTTCAAACTGGCTATAATTTTTGAAAACTAAAGGTTTTTTTTTGTATCACTTCCCAGGTAAAGTACTTCTTGGTGAAGAAGAAGGTTTGGATGATGATTCTGAAACTCGATCTGATGTCAGCTCTGCATCATTTGCAGGTACCTGTCTTTCTCTTTAGCAGTGCATTAAGTAAACACATTCTGCTATTGCTCTGTGCAAAATGTGTAAGTGATGTGTTATGGTGGTGAGGAAGTGTATGGGCATTCAAAAGACATGGAAAACAAAAAACATTAATACTGTGGAGTGTAAAACTTAAGGAAATTGAGTGCATTCTTTTTTTTAAAGAGTTGGGGTGGAATCTTTATAAGATGCCTGTTTTCCTGGCTATAGTTTAACTGTTTCATTACACACTTTCCTTAGCCTAGTTTAATATGTGGCTTAGCCTGTGTTTTCATGTCGAGAGTGAAACACCAATTCAAGCAGTGGACTGACTGATAAATGCCTGTGTTTTGCAGCTTCTGTGAAGGGTGAGATAACCAGTGAGCTGGCTTCTTCATCAGGAGTGTCAACAGCTGGGTCAGTGGGGAGCTCAGCTGCGGATGCCACAGGCCACGACATCATCACGGAGCAGCCGCGCTCGCAGCACACGCTGCAGTCAGAGCCCGTGGAGCTGCCCAGCTGTGACCTGACAAGTGCAGCTGCTGAAGGGGAGGAGGAGGAGGTGCTCAGTCGAAGCTCCAGCCAGATCAGTGCTGTCCAGTCAGATGCCACCATGGATTTGAATGATGGCACACAGGCTTCCTCACCAATTAGTGATAGCTCTCAGACCACTACAGAAGGTCCAGACTCTGCTGTAACCCCTTCAGACAGCTCTGAAATTGTAAGTGTGCAGCGGGCAGAGGGGGGATCTCCTTCTACTGAGGGGCCCGACATATCTCAGAGCTCTTCCATGGAGGGCCCAGACTTGGACTCATCTCCTTACTCGTCTTCTACCTTTCAATCCTCAGCTAGTAACAGTGGAAAGGTCAGCAGCTCACAGCTCTATTGGAGAGCTTGACCTCCTTTTAACACTTTCACTTCAGCAGTAATGAAAAGCTACAAAGCTGTAATCAGTGTGTTCTCTGGGTAGGTCATGTGAAGGCATTACAGATGTCGCTCGCTGATAGAATGGCAATATCAAAGTCTTGACTTAAATATATTCTCTTAGTAGTATATCCTTAATTTTGTATAGATACATTAATAATTGTTTTGGTGCAGGAGGGTTAATGGAAGTGTTAAAGGGTGAGCAGTTTTTTTGGAATGATAAAGACATATTTTTGGAGCACAATGCTTTACACTGCCTTCTGCCTGTGCTTTTACACCTGGCAACACAACTCTTTTTTTTTTCTTTTTCTTTTTTATTCCATTTTAAGGATTTCTTCTATAATGGGCAAATACTGCATGATTTACAAATGTAGCAGTTACATATCTAATAAACACCTGAAATATGCATACACTATATCTATTTTAAGACATTTGTCTCTCTTGGGCAAGTGTATTGTGAGGTGGTAATAAAAACACAAAAATACAATTACTGGGAACCAGAGGAGAAAATTCAAAAGGGGAAAAAATTTAGAACAAGTTAAGATTTTTTCAAACATATCAAACTTTTGGTTCTCATTTTCTGATAGTAATTTGGAAGAGTAATAGTCTCTTAGCACTATAAAAAATAGTAAATTTATAATCATGCTAAGAAAATACTTCTGCAAGTGTGAGAATTCAAGAACTAAAGGAGTGATGATAATTGCTCTCTGAATTAAATGAAGGCAGTGCAGAGGCCAAAGTGAGCAGGCATTTATTGACAAGATGTGTTTATTGGCACAATGTGTTTATGCAAATTCTTGTCACTTGGCATACTGTTTACAAGCAGTAATTATGTGTAAAATTATCCATTCATAATTGAGACTAAGTGGTTGTCCAAATTACTGACACACAAGCTTTTTAATGAACAATTTCCAGGTGCTTTTAAAGACAGGAAGTAACTGAAGAAGTATCCTGTTTTCTGATAAAATTACTGAAATTGTTCTTTTTACTTTACTGTAATTTATCATTAGGATTAATTTTCATGGTTATTTTTTCATATACCTACTGCCTATATATTGCCTTGGCTCCAACGGTCAAACTCTCTTCCAGATGAGTCCATTTTAGTAGTCTCTGGTTTTGAATGAAGAAATTGAAATACTTTGAGCTTCCTTGTCCTTTCTTGTCCTACACAGTGTGTTCTCAGTTTGATTTCACATATCCAGGACAAGTGAGGTTATGGGGGATTTTAACTGCAAGGGCTAACTTCAGTTTGTGGCAGTAAAGGTGTTGGTTGTGATTTGTAACTGCTGAGAGAGAAACATTTGTGATGAGGGAGCAAGGGGAGCTGCAGGGGAGCAATGGGCTGAGTTTTACTTGGTTCCTATGGAGCCAAGTTCATAGCCCAGCTGAGAGACTCTCAGATGGAACTATGGCCTGCAATAGCCCCAGAGCTGCAGGAGGAGGGGAAGTGCTTTGGGGCTTACATGCAGCTGGACACTAATATTTATCAGGCTCATATTTGCTTTCAGACTATTTTGTAGATTACTAACACTGCATGTTTCAAATTTTATGCTCTGTGAAATTATTTTAAGTCCTGTCCTTGCACTGTGTAGGTTTTGGAGGGTGCTGAAGGACAGTATTCTGGAATGCAAATTGGGCAGCTGCAGGATGAGGAAGATGAAGCTGCAAATATTCTCCAAGATGATTCAGAGTCCTTCAGAAATTCTTCTCTTGGTATGTTGATAAATACAGGGGTGGGCCAGACTGGGGACGCCATTAGACAGGTGTTCAGGTGCATCTGCACTTCAGGGGAGTGAAGACTCATTTAATGGATATGAAAAACAAATAACTAGATGGATATGTGAAATAAGGAATATATTTCAACACTTGTGATCAATTACTTGTTTTGATCACTGCTAATTTGTTTTTCATGTTTGTATAATTAGTGTAATTAAGGTGCTTTTAGTTTGCATCTGAAATGGTATTTCATGAATTGCCTTTTTCTAAAGCTCTTCAGCAGTCTCACCTGCTGAAAACCATGAGCCATAGCAGGCAGCCCTCTGATAGCAGTGTGGATCGATTTACATCCAAAGAGGATGCAGCAGATGCTGGTGAACACGAGAACAAGGTGAGAAGTAATCACAGTGGTCAGATTTAAAGTTCAAAACAATGACATTTAAAAAAATTAAATTACAGTTATGATGAAGTGGTAAATGTGGGAAGCATGTATATATGATGTACCTTGTTATAGGTCGAAATAACTCAGGTTGTGTAGGGAATCGGAGTTACAGCCTGAATTTCATTTAACATAAGGTGAATACATAAGTGTTGATATCTTAAATGCAATCACCAGCAAAGCCTTACTAGAACACCCTGCTGGGAACACAAACCCTTTTTTTCTGTGCATTAGTAGACTAGAGTGATACTTTCTTACTTGTAATATCTTTGTGCTGATTGTTACCTGTGTAGGTAACTTCATGATCTCTCAGAGGTTAGTCTTTGAACCTGGTGCCATTCTAACTACAAATTACTGATTTCCTCTTACGTTTTTTTGACTTTATCTTTGGATCTTGTTGTGAGCTGGGGTGAAAGTTTCATTTGTGGCAGGCAGAATTAGATCAGCTTGGACTATTGGGGAATTCTGAATGTGAAACTACAGAAAACAACTTAGATATAATATGCTTTTCTTACAAAGTTTCCAAAGTTTGATGGCAACAAGTGGTTTAGCATGCTCTTCACATGCAAACAGCAAGTCTAGATAGTTTAGAAAAGTCTACAATAAAATATTTCTGTAATAAAATTGAACCAATTCTGATACAAGCTTCTCCAAAGCATTGCATTTTGAGGCCTTTTGTTGGAATATATATTAAACTACTTATGAATAATATATATTCATTTTGTATTAAACCTTTAGACATTTGAGATGTGCAGTAGTTCTAAATCTTGTGCTAATATATTTTTCAGTTGAAGATTAATTTTTCTCTGTATAAACATTGTGATTTGCCTTCCATAGCCCTCCAGGGTGAAGGGGGACATTGGGCACTACACTGACAGAGACTGTGCTCCTCTGGTGCACTGCGTCAGGCTGCTGTCGGCCTCCTTCCTGCTCACTGGGGACAAAGGAGGTATGCTTCTCTTTGAGCTTCATTGCTTCTCTGCACAAAGTTGGAAATGTGATCACTTTGCTCTGTCTTGGTTTTGATGTCACTTTATTAGAAATATTGGATGTTTTTCTGTGGCAGTCCCTAAGCACCACATTTGCATTTTTTAAAAATACATCCAGAGGTGGGGACTTAACCCCATTCCTGTCGTGGTATATGACTGATTTAAGGTGTTTGTTCATTTTTCCCTTTTCTAAACTCTTACTTGCCCACATGCCCATGTAATGTATTGTTTTTTGAAGGAGGTGAGCTGGAAGTATGTTATGGCTGTATTTGAGTATTTCAAGTATATTTCAAATACAGTTCATTTGAGAAAAGCAAACAGCCCATATATCACTGCTGCCTCTGACAAACTGCAACTGTTTGCTCTGCCTTCATATTTTTGTACAGGCTAAGCTATTTTATTTTATATAATGTTACTAATTAAATTTAAGACAATTTAATTGTTTTAAACCTTTAAATACCTTCCTTTTAACAATTTTTATTTCTTCCCTGCAGCTTTAGTTCCTGATAGAGATGTGAGAGTCAGTGTAAAAGCCTTGGCAGTAAGTTGTGTTGGAGCAGCTGTTGCACTTCACCCTGAGTCTTTCTTCAGCAAACTGTATAAAACACCTCTGGAGGCAATGGGAGAAGAGTATGGTATGTTGCAGTTCAGATATCCCATTTCAATAGTGTGTTTGGGTTTTCAAATAAGTGAGGCAGCATCTGCTCTGAAAACTCCAAACCCAGTTTGGTATTTGTGGACAAATACTGCACAAATTGAATTGAATGTGCTGTGCATGTGATGGGGGATATTTTTTGTAGCAAGATTTAAGTTTCAAGATGACCTTGTCAGCTCTGACAAGTTGAAGCTGTTTTGAAACAATGAGTATGTGGAAGGGGTTGTTTATTTTACAAATGTTTTCTTCTGATTTAATTTAGTCCATCTTACAGACTTTTTTCTAAGTCATTAGGTTCACTTTTACAAATGAACCACAGGGACCTGGAGTGTGCAGCTGATTTGATACATTGACCAAAATGCTTCTTCTGTTTCCCTGGAGCATTTTGTGTACAGTTGAAATAAATCACTAGTGTTTTTATATTGGTGATGGTTGGTTGGAATGGTGGGATTGATCTGTAGATTGCATGCACAGAAAGGGATCTCAGAAGGGGAGAACTATGGTGGGCATGTTTTGGATGTGCTGATGTTGATTGTCCAATAGTTGAGACCTCCACTGTAGCATTTTTATGAATCAATAAAGTCTAATACTAGTATTTTTAAAATAAAGTAGTTGTAACTTATTTTCTTAGAGGAGCAATACGTGTCGGATGTTCTGAACTATATTGACCATGGGGATCCCCAGATTAGAGGAGCTACTGCCATTCTCTGTGGAACAATTGTCAACTCCATTCTAATTAAATCTCGCTTTGATGTGGAAAAATGGCTAATAAATGTCAGAAACTCAACAGGTAACAATTTATTTTATGGGTATCTTTTTGTCTTTTAATGTAAGATTGCAATGTTTAATTGCTCAAAATTGTTTTTTTTCTTTTTTTAGGAAATCTCTTTTCCTTGATAGACTGCATACCTCTGTTACAGAAAACATTGAAAGATGAGTCCTCTGTTACATGCAAACTGGCTTGTACAGCTGTGAGGGTAAGCAGTAGGAATTTATTTGCACCACACAGATCACAGGGTTGTGATTCATTACTGGGATGCTGCTATGTGCAGATGTCTAAACATCCAGCATAAAATGATTTCTTCCTGAAGAATTTTATTGGTGCTGAAAATAAAATTATGTGTTTAGATCATGTAGCATTGTAATCTAATCATGATGTTTCTCATGAGAAATGTACTGCTATGAACTTAAATGTTACATTAACAACAGTAGGGTGAGTGCATTAGATAGAAGGGCTATCTAGGCTAAACAGGGGAGTGTGAACATGTAACACCTGGTTGTAGCCTGTGTTTGGAGAATAAAAATTAAATGTGAGAAATAACAAGTAAAATAGTGATTATTTTCTGAAACTGTAATTTTTAAAAGTGGAAAAGTGTCAGGAAAGCAAGTGGTTAAAATTGGGTGAAAGATCCCTCAGGCAATTGTTAAAATGGAGATGTCAGCTAAATTGGTGAGTGGAATTTAGAGGATATGAATTTTATTTCTTGATTAAAATCTGTGGAAGGTGTTTGGTGAAAAAGCAGAGGGGTGAAGGAGTGAGCTTTCTTTGAGAGTTTTTCCAATAAAGTAGAACACAGACAAATCAGAGACTTAAGGACCTGTGAGGCAAAGCATAAATTTTAGTAAAATGTGGATAGTTTGTGTGGGCATTATGGTTTTAGATGCAAAGAAGAGAGGCTTGTGATACAACTGAGGGAAGGAAATCCAGGTAAATGAGGCTGTCTTTTTAACCTTCTGTTCAGCAATCTTCATGTTTGTGTGTAGCAGTTTCATGTGTGAGCACATTTGTGATAATGGCTTTTTAGAAGACCACCAAAATTGTTCAGTTCAGGCAACTTAATACTAGTCCAGTTTGGTTCTTGCTTTTTCTCAGTATATTATGTGATCTGACTTTACACATTTTAGCAGAAATGTTCTAAGCCTTTTGGGTTGTTAATCCTCAAACAAGAAAGTACATTTGGTGTAGTGAAATAAGACATGGAAGTGTGGAGTTCTGTAACTTTTTCTAAAGGTCACACATTGTGCCTATAGTTGAACATTCACATATGGATGTATGACTTTTTCAAAAACTTTGGAAACCAGAACCAGGTGTCTAAAAGTACCCTGTGGAAATTAGGAGACTGTTTTTGAACAGTTGAGAATATAATGCTTGTGGTGCTGAGCCCTCCTTTAGAGGATTGCCCTCTGATCTGTATGGCCTGCATTCCTCTCTAGAGGTTAATTTCAGGAGCAGATTTTAGCAGTTCACATGGAGATGGTCTTCTGGCCTTGCATGGTACCTAGCTCTGATGCTTATCCTAGATCTTATGCAATAACTTCTTTTAGTATTCTAAAGAAAACAGGTGTTTTTTTGATGACTTTTGTTCTGCTTTTCAGAGAACCTCTTCTGTAATATAATTGAAAGTTGTTTTTTTCTTCTCAGCATTGCATCATGAGCTTATGCAGTAGCAGTTACAGTGAGCTAGGTTTGCAATTGATTGTTGACCTCCTTGCTCTGAAGAACAGCTCATATTGGCTTGTAAGGACAGAACTTCTGGAAACACTTGCAGAGGTGGATTTTCGGTGAGTGTTCCTATTTTTCCATGGGTGTGGGAGCTGAAGGGCAGAGAAGTACAGGAAATTGTAGCTGTAATGGCACAATTTCTTCTGAAGCATTAATGAGTTTCATAAAACGAATTCAGATCAGTCAATCCTGTATGAATTCCTCTGTCAAGTTACCACTGACTGCACAATCAAGCCCAATCCTAGTAACACTGTATTGAAGTTTATTGTTCATTAGTCTGTTGTATCAAGTCTTCTGTAAATGTGTGATCAGAGAGGGACCAACATCATTTGGGATCTAACTTAGTTTTTCCATCCAGTTTTGTGTGTTTTTAAAGAGAAAGTCCCTGACATGTGCTCTGTTGTCAGCTCTCTGTAGTCACTCAGTTTCTTTTAATACTGAAATAAATGTGACTTGTTCTTTTCCTTACATTCTCTCAATCTCTATTGGTTCTTCCAAGCTGAAAGACAAAAAATGTTTACATGGAAGTTCTTCAAGTTATCCTTAGTCATACAAAAGTGGACTCTGTGAATGGTGGTGTTTGGAATGTGTTACTGTCTTTTCAAAACAGTCTCATGATTCTGTGCATGGGAAAAAATACAATTAAAATCATGGTCTTTAAATAATGGGGTTTTTTTAATGGAAGGACTATTTTTCTTCAGTTACACTAGCCAGATAGTAGGTTAGCAAATAACTTACCTTTTCTAAAGCTTGCAAAAAGTGTTTACTTACATTTTCCCTATAGTGGTTTTTTAAAAAAATAAACAGAAAGAACCTGCAGAGCAGTGAAGGGAAAAATAATACACAATGTTAACTAATGTACTCTAAATTCTGTTTTGTCACAGGTTAGTCAACTTCTTGGAAGGAAAGACTGAGAGCTTGCACAGAGGTATTCATCATTATACTGGTGTAAGTAAATTACTTAATCAGTGTATTGTGTTTCTGGATTAAGGTACCAGTGTAATGTCACTACTTTGTTTTTAAATTCTGTTAACACTGATGGCTGTTGTATTCTTTGTGCAAATAGATTCATGTTCTAAAACTTACTACAATTGGGAATATACTTACTATTGAGATTCAAATATCTTCATTTTCTCTGGTGTGTTTGTGTGTTTTGTGGCTTGTTCTTTTGTAACTTAAAAAAAATTTGACAGTTGTGTAGTTAGAGAATGTGGTTGACAATGTTAAGGTAAAGATGGTCTTGCAGGCTTGTATGACAGATGAAATCTCAGTTGTTAACTCTCCTTTAACAATATGGTCAAATGATGAAAATGGTCAGTGAACTTTATTTACTGTGCTCATTTATTTTCTAGCTATTAAAGCTTCAGGAGAGAGTACTTGAAAATGTTGTAATAAGTCTGCTTGGAGATGAAGATCCAAGAGTGAGACACGTGGCTGCAGCTTCATTAATGAGGTACATGTGACATTTTCATTTATAGGATAAGAAAAAGTAGTTTAGAAAGATATTTGCATATTCATGTGTACCTATAACTAAAAAAATCACTGAGTGTTTTTAATGTACTTATATATATATATGTGCATGTATATATATTTATTCAAAAGAGAGATGGGAAACAAATGCATCTTTATGGTACCTGGAGCATGCATCATTCTGACTGATCAGGTATTTGTACTTGGCTTTCTATTAGCAATCCAATTACATTAAACTGCATTCTGAGGGTATTACATTGTATTACATTCTGAGGGTCACTTTCAGTTTCAACTTCTTCTGGGTATTTTTCTTCATGCTGAAGTGGTTTGTTCAGTATCCTGGCAGTGGCTGATTGACTTAAAATGTCACAGTTCTACAGATTTGTCCCAACTCCCAACCACTGCAGTTTTCATATGGTCATGCACAGTGTATCTTAAAACTTTTGTGCTCACTGATCACAGTGCAGCAGATAATTTTGTTTGCAAAGCAGATGTTGGCTGTAACCTACTACAGTTATAGTTGCTGTACAGATAACTGCACCAAAGGGTAAAGATTAGTTGGTAGTTTATTTACTGGAATTCAAAGACTTACATTTTATGTTTAAAGTAAAGCTGGGAGCATGTAATGCTGAATTCCTGGTATATTTTATTATCAGAGGGGTTTCTTTCCTGTTTTTTTCATACTGTTAATTGCTGCCCATTCCTAATAACAAATAAAGACAACTAAACTTTTAAAGTTCTGACATTTAAAAGTGTTTATATTGCCAAAGCAGCTCAGCAGAGGAGTCATGAACTATTGAATCATAGAGCTTGTGGCTTTTATTAAGGGACTTGATTCTGAAATGGAGTTATTTTATTAGCTGAGTGCTAAGAAGTTGAAGTTTTTTCTATCTTCATGCTGACTTAGGGACAGGAGGTGTGTTAAGATTGGAAAAGACTTAACCTGCCCAAGAAAGCTACTACAATCTTGTAGAAACCCCTTGAAACATCCAGTAAGGACATTCATTAGGAGTATCCTCACTGAGATGATAAAAACATGTGTAAAATAGCTTTTCATTTTACATAAGTTGAAAATACTCTTCAAGAAGACTGGATTTTATTTTATGTTTTGGTGTTACTGCACAGAAATCAGATGGTAAAAAAATATTTTTTTTCAGTAAAAAATGAGTTGTCAGTTGATGCAGGTACTCATAGGGAAAATATCTGGGGAGATCAGGGAACAGCAAGAGAGGAATAATCTATGTAAGTGTTTGTTGTAGTATGTATGAGGAGGTATCTTCATAAAATACTTTTTTTTTTAATTACTGTATGTCTGGAGCAGTTGCTTTGTCCTGACTTGAGCTCCTTGATTGCAATGAAGAGCAGTTATATAAAGATAAATTCAGCTTAATGAATTTAGGTAATAGCTATTTACAATTTGATATGTGTAATGAACATATATAGCTTGCTGAAGTGTATATTAAATGCAATTAAACTGGCTGTTAAATTATATCTGAATAATCATTTTTCTTTTTGACACTTAATTTTCTTTCAGGCTTGTTCCAAAGCTGTTTTATAACTGTGATCAAGGACAGGCTGACCCAGTGGTGGCAGTAGCACGAGACCAAAGCAGTGTCTACCTGAAACTCCTCATGCATGAAACACAGCCCCCATCTCACTTTGCAGTGAGCACTATCACCAGGTGTGTTTCCTGCCTGGCCTTGCTTCCAAAGGAATGGAGACCCAAATTTCACTTTGCAAGGTCTAGGACTGCAGTTAAATCCTGCAAATCTATGTGCTTATGAATTCCTTTTGTAGTCTGTAGGAGCACCTGTAGTAGGTTTAAGCTCCACAGGAACTGACTCATGTTCAGAGAATACGCTGTGAGTTACTGGTGAGTGCTCACACACTGAGAGTCCTTGTTTTGAGATAGTTTCTTCTCTACATCCTCAAGTCACTCTTCTTGCCCATTACATTACAAAACCAGGTCCAGCTTTTCAAGCTAATTGTGTGTATGTTACTGTTCTTCAGGTGTGTTGATCCAGATTTGGAGCTCTCCACATCCTGTTTAATGATTGTAGTTGCAGAAGGCTGTACTGCCTTTATAATTAAAAAATAAATTCTAGTTTTGATAGTGTGATCTTGTTGTATTTTTGCTGCCAGCTGTAGTTTTTCTGTCTTATAGATAGCATGAGTTGTATATATTTGTAGGAGTTGTTGGATTCTAGCAGTTTGTCATAAAAATTTTTAATTATATACCTTTTGGTATATGATCTTGATCTTGTCACTTAAGATACATGCTATAGTATGGAAGCAATAGGACTTTGTGGATCCAGTGTTATTCTGGATAGAAAATAGAGTTTCTACAGCAATAATCCAAACTTTGTGAGCATGCAAAAATGTTGAACCCATTTGAGCAACAGCAAAGACAACAGCAAAGTTAAATTGGTGGTCATTTCTCAAGTATCTAGTTAGAAACAGTTGATCGGTTGGTCTACTATTTCTGTTTGCTAACAAAGAGGCTTAATTTATAAATTAAATAGCATTTAATACAACCCCCAAAATGCAACAATACAAGATGGTATTTAGACTGTTCTTTGGTTTTGTGTGTTACAAACAGTCAGATACACACTAGTAATTTAAACTTAAATATTTAAGTAATAAAATTAATAATTTTTGATTGGGATGGGGGTTTTAAAGTACATGTTTTAGTGAGTATAAATGTTTTTATTTCAGAGCATACAGAGGTTACAATATGCTGCCAAGTCCAACAGATGTCACTATGGAAAACAACCTTTCAAGGGTTATTGCAGCAATTTCCCATGCACTGACAATATCCACTACAAGAGCACTTACGGTGAGGTTTTCTTTTGTATGGGAGTTTTTATACATGAGAGTTTCTTTGTGTTTTCTTGCTATGGTTGCTGACTTTTTCCTATTTTACATGCTTGCTTTTTTTTTTTTTTTTTATGATCTCCTGACTATATTTGTATTTGGGGCTTTTGTACTGTGACAATGGCAGTAGTAATAGATTCAAATCCTACTCTTAAGATATTGTGTTGCTAACTCTTCCCCTGGTGAAACTCATTTGATTCTTGGGGTCTGCTTTTCAGTTTGGCTGCTGTGAAGCTTTGTGTCTTCTCTCCACAACATTTCCAGTGTGCACCTGGAGTGTGGGATGGCACTGTGGGTATGTTCCCTCTTTTGTTAATCGAGCTTCTGGAAGTCACATTCATGAAACAGAAGTGGACTTACTTAGGCATTGAAGCCCTGGTTTAGGTATATGCTGTTAAGCTTATTTTAGCAGTTCAGAATATAGAAGAATATATTCTTTGTACAGAATACAGAAGATTATAACTTCATGTTGTCAGGGTATTGAGTGCCAGCATTTGTCACCTCTGGAACCATGGTGTCTGTCACAGGGATTGGCTGCAGCTGCTCTTATAGAAAGATTGATATAGTCAGCATCTATGAAATGTGATACAGGATAAAAATATTCCATGCTTAAGAACTTTTGAAAGGATGTTTATCTTTGGAATATTATATCTTGTAGTATCTCTTTAAAATTTGAACATTAAAATTTTCATCTTGGTTTCGTGTCTATGTTGAAAAATGGTGGGTCAAGGAAGCTGGTTCATCTTGGCTGCTATAACAGTGTCAGATGCATTTAAATTGTTCTCATTTGGCACACTGAGTGGGAACAGCAAATTGGGTATCTATAATATTTCAGTGTTAATATAGGTAATACATGATAGGCCCAAATTACTTACATTCTGAAGAGTTTCTTCAGATGAAAATGTACAGCTGGTAGCCTAAAAGTTTTGATTTTGCCTCTGATTATTAGTGCTGTGCCATGTGAGCAGTGAAAGTAGCTACTGGAGATGTGCACCTGGAGACCTGTTGGGTTTTTAAATAGATTTAATATAATTTGTGTTGATTTTCTTTGTTGCTGTCATTGTGTCTCTTACTCTGTTCATTTGGGAAATTTTGTCTTACTTTAAAACCAAAACCCAAACACAAAAAAATGAGCATCCCTCAGATGCTTTTCTTGTCAGCAGGCCCTTGCTTCCCTTGCTGGCCCTTTAGAGTGGTGTGCTCTGTATATGTAGAATAAAAAGTGTGGTCTAGTGGTAAGAAATGAAGTAATTCAGGATGTGAGCAGTACTTAGCTGAAAAATAAAATCAGTATATCTTCTCTTCTACCTAGCTTAAAAATGTTGTTTTAAAGATGCATGTAATATTTATAAATGATCCAATGGCATAGCCTTTGCCCTTTCCTCTCATTCCTTCTTCACAAATTTTTGGCCAGTGTTTATAGTAATTTGGACTGTAATTTTATTTTTGTGGAATGATATGGACATTTCTTGTTCTGGATAATAAGAATATAATAACATGGATAGTAACATGAGAATTTTGCCAAAAATTCCTTCCTATCTTAAGTGTTGTTGTTCTTATGATTAACAAGTTACTGGAACTGCTGCATTCCAACTCTGTACAGCTCAACATGGATTAAGTAATGGATTTCTGACTGGATGTGAAATAAATAACAGTTGCCTGTGAAAATACTTTACAAAAACCAAAGGAAGGCACTGTAATTACCTCTGGAGCTTTATCTATACTTAGTGTCACTTTAATTTTCTGAAATTCCTGTTGTGAGAGTAACTATATTAGAAGATTTTAATTATTTCAAATTAAAAAATATTTTGAAAGATTTCCAGATTCCCTTTATTTAGAGATTACGTAAGATCTTCTCCTGAAAGAAACTGAAATATTTAGGTCTTAGAGCTTTGAAGTGATGTGTGTAATTCACAGAGTATTCTGCCAAACATCTTCTGGTGATCTCTGCCTGCCCTTTCTTAAACTTGACTTCCATGGGAAAATCTGATTTTATAATTATTGTCAAGGAAAATACAGAGTGCAGCAGAAAACTACCATAGTGGATAGTGTTCACTCAAAAAATATAGAGGATTTGATGGAAGGCAATTGTTTAATTAATTTCTTGTCACTTAAAAGCTCTGTCTTGTTACATTGCAATACTACAACTGATGTCTCCTGTCCTTAACTTGCATGTGCACAAGACTTAACTGAAGATAGTTCAGGACTGTAGTGGGTAGCAAATAAATACAGAATTCTTCAGTTTATCAGTAGATGTCACTATAGCCTTGATATTTGCTATTAAAAGGAAGGTAATAGCTCTCAAAGAAACCAGAGTATTGTCAGGTCTCTGCTGCAAATTGCTTCTTGAAGTTGTATTTGAGTGTTAAATGTGTATTTCTGTAGCACAGGTTTAATTTCATTAGATTACCCATCTGCTTGACTGTTGGTTTTCTCAAGATTTTCAATTTGCCAAAAGGGGGAAAAAAAGTCATGACATTCCAAAATTAAACTTGCAGTGTTTCCCAGCCAAGTTCTTCAGATGAAGCTCAGAAGGGCTGCACCATTGGTATGGCTGGCTTGGTCCTGTCTCTCCTTTCATCAGCTTGGTTCCCACTGGACCTCTCAGCACATCAGGATGCTTTGATTTTGACTGGAAACTTGCTTGCAGGTAAGGCAGGATAAGAAAAGTAGGATTGTCCTAATATTTTTACCATTAGGATTAGATCAAATCTCACTCTATTTTGATTGTATGCCAGGAAAAACTTGCAAGATAAGCAGAAAAAATAAAGAAGTAACTTGCACCCAGGAGGTTTGACAAGAAACTGCCTCTTTGTAGCTAAGTTGGAAATTTCCTCCAGTTGCCAAAGGGCATGCTTAGTACAAGCTGGGTACAAGAACTCAAATTTTGTTGGTTTTGTTTTAAATTGTGCAGCTACTCCTGGCTTTGAAATTCTGATTGAACTTCTGTTCATATAGAGACAATAACCATAGCTGACTTCAAAATTTTCTGGTGCTTAATTCCGAGTTTTGTCTTCTCTTTCCTGAAATTGCAGCAAGTGCTCCCAAGTGCTTAAAGAATCCTTGGAGTGCTGAAGAAGATGCAAACCAAGGTGCTGCAAAGCAGGAGGAGCCCTGGCCAGCTCTGTCAGATCGAGCTCTGGTCACTTTAGTAGAACAGCTCTTTTCTCATCTGCTGAAGGTCATCAATATTTGTGCACATGTGATGGATGATGTTGCTCCTGGTCCAGCTGTAAAGGTATATATTAAAAATAAAAAAATAAAATTATGTGACTTAAATACTGTTGTGCTCTAGACACATTTTAGACTTGACACAGGTAAGTATCTAATTCCTTGATAATGACTCCACTCTGTGTAGTAAAGCAAGTACCATGAAGAAAATGCATATTTTTCTTCACATAACAGGTTTTTCTTTAGTTCTGCAGTGTTTAAAATATCACCCTAAATTTTGAGTCTTTTATTCCTGCTGACTTCACTTGAAACATTAATTCAGTGAGGAGCAGTGAAGTATTGGATTGCATACTCTGGGAAATGTGTTGACTTTTGGGTTGGTTGGCTGGTGTAATGCACTGAGCTCCTTTTGGGGCTAAAAATAACTTTTATCTTCTGAATATCCTGTAAAATATTTTGACTTTTAAACAGCTTATATGAGATACTTCCAGGTTTGGGGATTTTTGAGATTTTTTTGAGGCATATGCATTTAGAGACTGATTTAGAAATTGTAAGACAGTATTGTTAAGATGAGTAATTTCTTCATATTTTAAAAATGTTTGAATATAATTTTGACACTTCTTTATCTGGACTCAAAAGGAAGTGCAGTCATTAAGCTCTAATTTCATCTCATTGGCTTATGCTGAAGCTGAAAATTTAATCTCATTGGTTTATGCTGAAGTTGAAAATAAAGTGGAGAATATATTAAACTATTTCCTTTTCACACAGGAAATTCATGTCCTGAACCTGAAACATTTCAGTTTAACTGACAGTCAAATGAAGGGGAGTTTAAACAAAAGAAGAATATGCTTGTATTTTTGTAGAAGAAAAAAACCCTATTTGTGCTTGCCAAACTAATAAAGGTTCTTTTAATTCTAGGCAGCATTACCTTCTCTCACAAATCCACCTTCTCTTAGTCCAATTCGGAGAAAGGGGAAGGAGAGGGAGTCTGTGGAACAGGCATCTGTGCCCATGAGTCCTAAGAAGAGTGGTGAAGCAAGTCCAGGTAGGCACTTGACTCCTGTTAACCCTTCTGTCTGCCTGCCCCACACATAACCTGTGTGCTTATGGCAGAGACAGAGGAGATAAAACTGAGGACCTTTCCTGCAGTTTCACTTCAAGAGACAGGCAGGGTACTGCATTGGTGGGAAGGCAGCTGAGGGTGGGGGCTTCTTTACTGTTTTGGTTTTTATTAACTGTAAGCTGAAAGTTACCTGTACTTTTCAGAGCCAAAGCACTGCTGAATCCTTTTCCTCACTTTTTGTGAATCTACTCAGCTACTGACTAAAATAATTTTTGCACATATGTTGCTTAAAAGAAATTTGAAAGTTGCTTTCCAGCTTTTGGCAGGAGTGACTTACTGCTTTTGGAAATGAGATTCTGAATCTTGAAATCTTTTTTTTTCATTAATAATGAATGAAGGAAACATGTGTTAATTCTGTTTTGTAAATTGTACATGCACTTCAGTATTAAGCCCTCTGGGTTAATTTCTCTCACCACAGCAGGCTGGATCATTGGAATGCTCTTCATTTTCCAGTTGTGCATAGTTTGTGTCTGTAGTTTGGAATATACATGTGGATTGAAAAAAACATGCAGATGTAGTAAATTATATTGTGTACATGTCATGAGCAGCCTAGAAAAGGCATATTGTGCTAATCTATGATACTCTTTTAAGCTTCTAGGCAAACTGATGCTACAGGACCTGTTCCAACAAGTAAATCATCTTCAGTAGGAAGCTTTTATCATCTTCCATCATACCTGAAGTTATATGATGTCTTGAAAGCAACCCATGCTAATTACAAGGTACTGCATGATATTGTTTGATTGGACTATAATGGGGTTGGATAATCACTTTATGTCTTTCAAACAGGCTCTGCCTCTGTCAGCTCACTTGTTTACCTGTGCAAACAGTTTATATACACAAAAAAGAATTTAAAGAAAATCACAACTACTACAAATAAAAACAAAAACTGACCAAACAACAACTCGTGATAGGAACTGTCACCCTATGGTTTCTCTGCTGTCATTATTGCTGGTACCAAATGACTCTTTGCTGGCTTGGTGATCCCAAATAAATTCCCTTGTCTGTTCTCTCTGCACTTTATTCAGGATGGGGGAGCTTTTTCCTCATTAGTTCAGGTGACAGAAGATGCATTCCTTAGAGAGTTGGTCATCTGATATGTACAGCCTGCTGTGTTTATCAGAAATGCATCATCCAGCTCCATTGCTTGTCAGTGCCCTAGGCCTTCCTCAAGCAAGAAGATCCCTTTTTTTTTCTTAGTCAGAATGGAGTCCTGCCTTCCAGCAATGCTTAATGCAGTCTAAGCTGTCAGTGAAATTTTATACAAAAGATCATTTTGTGTCAATACCCACTTCTTCCAGTAATTTGTGTCTCCTTGTCAAGGAATGTGGTTTTATTTTCTGGGAACAGGTTACTTTGGATCTCCAGAACACAAATGAGAAGTTTGGATGTTTCTTACGCTCTGCCTTAGATGTCCTCTCTCAAATCTTGGAACTTGCTACTCTTCAGGACATTGGAAAGGTATAAGATTGGTTTGTTTTATGTTCTATAGTTAACTTGTCCAGTATCTGTGGTCCATACTGGGAGAAAGCACATATCACTGATTTCAAATTGCTACTCCTCCAAGGGGCAGTAGTCCTAGAAGTGTTGTGCTTCCACAAAGTTGAATAAAGGGCTAAAGTAGATTCTCCAGGTTAAATTGCTGCTGTTGAAAACTGGAATAATTTTTTGCTTTTTAAATTTCACTTGGGGATTTTTCTTTCCAGCCAAACCGTTTGCCTTCAGTCATTCCCTATATTCATATGTCTAAATATACAAAATGTCAGAAGACCTATTGCCCTCCTTCCTCTCCTGTGTTTTGCTATTTTTTTCTCCTTAACTGTGGTGTTAGACATTGTAGTATTATAGGATTAGGAGGAAAATGTTGACTTCTTATTTCTTTCTTTCTTTAATTCCTTGATTTCCCTTAAATTAATGTAGTTTTACTTAGTACAAAAACCTGTGCTACTGACCAGGTTTCACTGTAATGTTTTATATAATGAAAAAACCATCAATTTAATGCACTTGTTTTTCTGATTTTCTAGTGTGTAGAAGAAATTTTGGGATATCTAAAATCATGTTTCAACAGAGAGCCAACGATGGCAACAGTGTGTGTACAGCAGGTAAAGAGTTATTTTTTTAGGTGTTGTGTGAGTGTTAATCCTGATGTCCTTTGGCTGTCAATTGGATGCTAAGAATGGCCATGCTTGTAAGGGAAGTGCTGTGTAGAAACATTGGCCCAGGTGGAGCAAACAGAGCATATTTTCTTTCATTTTCACTACTTGTTCTGTAACTTGATTTAGTTCCCTCTTGAAATGCTTCCAGTTCACAGAACTATTTTTGCTGATGTTCAGAAAACAAGCTTGTTTCCTACCTTACCAAAAGTGTTCTTTAGCCAGTTAACTGCATCAAAAAAACCCTAGAAAGCAAAGAACTGACTGCCTTGTGATGGATTTCTTCCAAGCTTCCAATTAAATATTTAGGTTTAAGTCCTCAAAGATTAATTACAGTGAGAGACAAGTCAAGGGGTTTTTTTTCCTGAAATGTTAACTGTCAGAATTCAGGACATCCCTCTGGCTGTCCTGGATTGCCAGGACCCCTGCCAGGGGGCTCAGAGACCCTGGCACAGAGCCCAAGATGCCTGTGGTTTTGATTATGACCTGTGGAGCAAGTTACCAACCTTATATGAAGATCTGCAAGCCACAGAAGTATAAGTAGAATAATAATCAGTTTGTCACAGAGTGAAAAATAGATTTTTTGGGGGGTTTTTAGAATGGGGGTTCAGGGGGCAAAATGGAGGAATCTGAGTGTTTTAGAAGAAAGAGTGTTTTCTCCTTCTTCTTCTTGGCCTCCATCTTCTGCTGTGATGTTGGCACTTTTAGATTGGTTTAGAGTAGAAGCTCACTGTCTAATATAGGTAATAGGTATTGGGAAGTAATAGTAAATATTGTTACAGGTAGTTTTTAGTATAAAAAGATAACACCGCCCTGGGGCAGGCAGAGTGCCTTGGACTGTCCTGCTGAGTGGACTTTGGCTGGACAGGAGAAAGAATTTTATAGATAAGGAACAATAAACAACCTTGAGACTGAGAACTGAAGAGCTCTGACTCCTCCTTTGACTGCTGGGCTAGGAAAAGAGACTTCCTAACTTACCTCATGGTCACTCTGACCAGCTAAAGCCCTGAGAGTTAACTTTTCTTCTTTTCCTTCCAATTTCCTTCTCTAGTTATTGAAAACATTGTTTGGGACAAATCTGGCTTCTCAGTACGATGGCTCCTCTTCAAACCCCAGCAAAGCTCAAGGCAAAGCTCAGCGCTTGGGTTCCTCCAACCTGAGGCCTGGCCTCTACCACTATTGCTTCATGGCACCCTACACACACTTCACACAGGCCCTTGCTGATGCCAGTCTGAGGAACATGGTGCAGGCTGAGCAGGAGCACGATGCTTCAGGGTAACTTCCTTCCCTTACATCTTAATGTTCACTTGAACTTGAGTCTGTTCTTAGTGGTTTTCATAATTGTGAGTATCATTGCTGTGCTGTGTAACTTGAAAATACAGACTTAAGAGAGGAACTTGTCTTGATGAGCACATCCTGAATGCAGTTATCACTAACTATTTCCCAAAGCAAAGTCATTAAAATGGATATCATTGAAGTTTTTTAAAAGCATAATAATTTTCAATGCTTGTATTCAAAAGTATATTATTAATTTATAAATACAGCAAATAGTGAGTTAAAGGAAAGGCAGAAGGATTAGTAAGCAATGACTAGAAAATCTTTCTCTGATAGAAGTGTATTGTAGATTGTCTCTGCCCTTTGTTTTTACTAAAATTCTTGAAGCAGTCAAGTAGATAAAGAGAAGTTGGCATTGGCACAGTAAAATGCATCTGAGGACAGTATATTTGTTGTATTTTTTTTTAATGTGTGGGGGATTTTTTGTTTTTTTTTTTTTTTTGTAACAGATGGTTTGATGTGCTGCAGAAAGTTTCTACACAGCTGAAAACTAGCATTTCCAGTGCAGCAAAGCATCGTGCTGATAAGGTACTTGTATCTGTGTTCTCCTGAAAGAGCTGTACCTTAGATTTAAAACAGTTTTCCTCCTTTTAAAACTAATTTGGCTTTGAATCAGAGATGTGTTCAGGTGTTAGATTACTTTAAAATCTCTCTATTACAGAATGCTATTCACAATCACATTCGTTTATTTGAACCCCTTGTCATAAAAGCATTGAAACAATACACAACAACAACGTCGGTACAGCTGCAGAGACAAGTTCTAGACTTGCTTGCTCAACTGGTTCAGCTGAGAGTTAACTACTGTCTTCTGGATTCAGATCAGGTTGGTACCTCACCACACTTGCAAATTGTCATACACATCTCACCAGCAGGCTCAATAAATATCTGCAGCAAAAATATTTCCAGCAGTCTGCTCATTGTACTAAAAGTGAAGACTTACAGGAGGGTGAGACTCAATTTCCCAGCCCTCAGCCACAAATAGCTTCAGACTTCTGGGGTTTTTTTTGCATGTAAATGACTTTTTGAGTTCTGCAACAACTATTTAAGAACTGCTTATGAGATGGACTTCAGGAATAAAATGATGTGAACAATACAGTCAGTTTTCTAAAATAAAACTTCATTTACAAATGGAAATACCTTCTTCCATACTGAGAGTATGGAACTTCCTAATCACTGATAGTGAGCATTGTGGCTGACAGCTGTTGTTTGATGTTAATAGCAGTGAGAGGAGCTAGTGGCAAATACAGTAGTCTGTGTAGTTGTCCATAGAAGCAGTGAATTTGTAACATAAAATTTAAGTGGTTTACTTAGAAGTGTTTTATTTACTACAGTGATTTTCAGGTTTATAAATGAATGTGACTTACAATACTTAAGTTTTCTGTAAAGAGATACAGAAAGAAAGATCTGTTTCATAAAGAGATAATTCTTTTAAATGCATAAGTGCTTTGGATTTTATCTCAGTTTAGATTTTTGGCTGATTCTTAAATTCTTGACTGTAATACCTCAAATATTGTATTTCATGAGTGAAATATGAAGGTATACTTAAAAATATACAGACTACAGGTTAAAAGTGGCATAAGTTCATGCAAGCTATAATTAAGCTTCAACAGGTTTCTCCATCTTCTGTAACTGCAGAGGGAACATTTCATAACATGGTGCAAATGATTTTCAGTGCCTGTCTATAAACTGTCAGAATGGTTTCATATGGAAATTAATGTCTCTGTTCTGATGCACACTTTATTCTCTCTTTAGGTGTTTATTGGATTTGTGCTTAAGCAGTTTGAATACATTGAAGTAGGACAGTTCAGGTATGGAACTGGCAAAGAGCCTTTGAACAATGAGGGTTTGCAACTGTCTTGTTCTGAAAGGCAGATTAGTGATGTGTGTTACAAGTAGTGATGAGATTTGCTGATTATTTCTGCCTTATGAGAAAGGGAGAGTTCTCTTCTGGGAAATGTGCTCGTTTATTCTCTGGCTTCAGTGGTAACTCTTCCAGATATTTTAGGTTCCACGTGACTGAAAAAGTCAGGAAGTAAAATGGAAAAAAAAAAAAAAAAAAAAATAATAATCTTCAACTGTGTTGTTTTGTTTCTCCGTTTTGGTATTGTAAGCCCATTCCTTTGGGTCCCCCTGCCAAAGCTGTGCTTCCAGAAAACAGCATTTCATTGCTAGATGCAATTGCTTAAGGGAGAGCTACTTTTTCCTATTTTGGATCCAGAGTGAATCCATATGCACTCTGGTCACCTGGTACACACTGTATAGGACCTAATAGGTCATAAGGAAGTCAGTGAAATTTTTACTGTCAGTTATTTCTGGTTTTTCTTACACTTGAGTTTTAATGAAGAGAGAAGTTGTTCTTTTGCTCTGTGGATCTTCTACAGAAATAATCTAATGTGCATTAGACAGTATGTTATAATATTAGTAACTGTAATGGTCAAAGATTTAAAGAAATCCCTGGGGAAAAATCCCATTGTATAGAACAGGGCACAAAAATTACAGAAGTGCTGTATGAAACCAGAACAACATATTCTGCAAAAAAACCTTGACTGTAAAAAGAACAAAGCTGTGCAATTCAAACTTGACACTTGAATTTTTTTGTTTTGTTTCCAGGGAGTCTGAAGCAATTATTCCTAATATCTTCTTTTTCTTGGTGTTGCTGTCTTATGAGCGATATCATTCCAAACAAATAATTGGAATTCCCAAGATCATTCAGCTGTGTGATGGTATCATGGCCAGTGGGAGGAAAGCTGTTACACATGGTAATTCAAAAACAAAACAACCAAAAAAAGCTATTAAAAAAAAGAAAGACAGAAAAAAGGCATCAACACTTATTAGTTATAGTTCAGCAATAAATCCAGTGTTGACTACTAAGCTATAGAAAACTGTTATCATACTGAGTGTTCCAGAAGACACTAACTTTTAAGACATGAAATACTTTTCACTTAATTCCTTCAGGAAATTTATTATATCACACAAACACTGCTGCCCTACATTTTGCATTGTTCATAATTGCAGCAAAGCTTTTATTTGAAACTTAATTCAGTAATAAGTTCACAACTTAGCAGTATGTGCAAAGCTTTGATTTTAATTTTTTGTCCACTTCCCTTTCCTTCTACTTTCAGCCTTTAATAGAAGCATTTCTCTCATACTTTCCAGTGATTCTGCAGAGAAATACTTTATAAAAATACCTTTTTTTAGCTCTATAAGAATGGTAAAATGTGTCTATAATTTAAATTTTCTAAAAGAAGTAAAAATATTTCCATCATTATGCATGATAAATATGGGGTTTGAGTGTTTTTAGGTATGGGCAAAACCTTTAATGAACTAGAACCCAGTTTACTTTTAGGAACTGAACTGTTAGTTCAAGAAATCACTGTTCAGGAGTGATTTGTCTCATACTAAAGCAAATCCATCTCATTTCAGCAATACCAGCTCTGCAACCCATTGTTCATGATCTCTTTGTGTTAAGAGGAACAAATAAAGCTGATGCTGGAAAAGAGCTGGAAACTCAGAAGGAGGTTGTAGTGTCAATGCTGCTGAGACTTATCCAGTACCATCAGGTAGGAGAGGAGGATGAAGCTCCCTCTTTGTGGTCTGTGAAAGGGTAACATTGCTGTGACTGCTAAAAGTGCTCAGGCACTATTAATGATTTCCTCTACAAAACTGGAGTAGCTGGACTCTCTGTGGTATCTTTCCTTGTTGAGAGAATATGCAAAGATTTTAGGATATGGGAAAGGTTCTGCAGTACAAATTAGTATTTCAGGTCAAGTAACGTATCTGTGGAATTTCCTAGTCAAGCCTAGAAAACAAAAAACTAAAAAGCTCCAGTTGGGATCATGATCTTGGCTGTGTTGCAGACAGAATAAATAGAAGGTTGGTGGAAGAGAAGAAACTTAAAAGAAGGGGAGTAAAATGGAGAAGGAGACAAGTTTAAAATTAGGAAAGATGCTGCATGGAGATGATTTAGGTATTGCTGTGCTATAACAGTATCTTGAATAACACTTACTTGAAGAAGGTAATGACACTGGTAATTAGGTGTTTATTATGACTTACTACTTTGACCCAGACTTGGAAAACATGTTTCTGCTTTGTAGGAGTGTAACAATGACTTTCGTCAATACACTTTGTTTTAAAGAAAAACATAAAAGTAATTTTGAGAGAAGTGTCATGATCAACATGGGATCTTACTGCTTATTCAGGTGCTTAACAAACCTAATGTGCCTTTCTTTCATAATGTGAAAATGCAGTTCTGGTGTATGCTAATGTAAGCACTGTATTTTCTGAAAAAAGTCAGTACATCTTGTCAAAATAATTTGTTAGAACTGCGTGTTCAGATTGGGGTAATTTTGTGTATCCACATTTTCTTTTGAATTTGTAGTTTTATAATCATAAAATGACTAATATAACTGTATGAAATGACACTCTGTAGACACATGATGTGAAATAGTGAATAACTTTGTTATATAAGGTACTGCAATTGCTGGCAGATCTCCTTCTGACACACTTAACCTATTAAAGACCACCCCTGCACTGCTCTTCCCACACCATCCCCTTTGTAGTTCTTACTCTGCCCTGTTCTGCTGGTGCAATATGTCTAAGCCAACCCTGGGCTGTTCTGTTGTTCCCTGGCTGTGGCTGGGATGGTCTGCACTGGTTTCCCTGGACATTTGAGAGGTTCCCAGAGCTGCAGCCTTCAACTTTTTTCTGTTGCAACTGGAGCTGCCACCCATAGAGCTCCAGAGTTAAGTTTTTCAGCCTGGAATTGCTCCTATCTCCTCTCCTGAGAAAATCTTTTGGGAAGAAAGTCACCTGGCAATCTCCCTCTCCCTAATCTGAGCTACCTGAATTTGCTTTACAAGTGCTCTAACTTGTTTCCTGAAACAGATTCTTTTGTCCCCCTTGCCAGTCCATATATTACCATTCTTGCTTGCTGTGTCTCTTGTCTGCCTGTCCTTCAACATGTGGTCTCTATAACCCCCAAATCTATAACACATCCAGCTACCAGAAGTGCTCCTTGCTTGGTGTGCTCCATTATGTTGTCTCTTAAAATTTTTATGTGAAAGTGGCATGTCTCAGGTGGATGAGCCCCATAAAAATTCTGTTTTGTTTCCTTGACCAAATTTAAACTTTATTTGAGCTAGAGTCAAGACAGAGTATACACGTGGAAAATTGCTCTCTTTCTTCCTCCCCTTTTTGTTGAATAAGTGGTGTGGTATTTAGATTTATGATTCTTTTTCCAGTTGTTTGAGTAGTCTTTTGACAAATACCATTTTAAAAAGTACAAAGCAAATTTTTTTTTCTGGTTTATAAAAATAACAAGAAAAGTCTTTAAAAACCACTGCCAAAAAACTCGTTACTAAAACAGGCTTTTAACCTGAAAATGGGGTTTAAAAATGTGCAATTTTCTCATGTGGGTTTTTTTCCCTTTCGTCTTTTTGCTAGGTGGTTGAAATGAAGATTCTTTCCTACTATGATATAACTGGAATGTTTTCTGTTAGTATGGGTGTTTACTTACCTTTTTTTTTTTACTTTTTCTCAGGTGCTAGAAATGTTCATCTTGGTATTGCAACAGTGTCATAAAGAAAATGAAGACAAATGGAAGAGATTGTCTCGGCAAATAGCTGACATCATTCTCCCAATGCTTGCAAAACAACAGGTGGTTCTATCATTGTTTTAATTCTACAAACACCTTAAATAATTGCTCTAATGTATGTATCAATGGTGGCTTTTGATTTTTCCTTTTTTTATATGAAGACAATTTTTTTGTGGTTGCCATATTTGGAAAAAACAACTGCTGCAAGGTAAACTTAAGTCTTTGAAGTGATGAAGTTCATATTTAAATGCATGAAGTAGATGCAGTATGACCAAAACCATCTCCAGAGGAAGGTCATTCTGTTTCTCTTAGATACATGATAATATCAGAACACTTACTAAAGGGTGTGAAGATGGTCCCATGTTCATAGAATGTCAGAATTACTTTTTGCATGGCTACAGTGGGTCTAACTGCAGACCAGATTACTCAAAGCCCCATCCAAGCTGGCCTTGAGCACTTCCAGGAATGGGACAGCCATCCCTTCTCTGGGCAGCCTATTCCAGTGCCCCACCACCTTCACAGTAAAGAATTTCCTCCTAATATAAATCCACCTTCTTTCAGTGTAAAGCCAGTCCCCCTTGTCCTGTCACTACCTGCCTGTGCACAAAGTCCCTTTCCAGTTCTCTTGTAGCCCCTTTAGGTACTGGAAGAGCATTCTCCAGAACAACCCCAGCTCTCCCAGCTTGTCTCCATAGCAGAGGTGCTCTAGCCCCAGATATTCTTTGCTCCATGATGGCAGTTCCCCACTCCTGGGAGGAGATCTCATGTCTGGGGAGAGTGGGCAGGATCAGACAACAGTTCTAGAGCAGAGCTAAAATGCTCACAAAATGAAATTACTGTTGTTTTGTGTGACTGCACATGATCATCTTCCAAATTATTTAAGCAGGTTAGGGGCATCTAGATTTGTAGTCCAGTCCTTTGCTTTTTGCACTTGATTACTTTATAATTTCTCTAGAAATCTGTTGAAGTAAGCTGTCCTACCACTGTAGCTGTTCACTTTTCTGATGATTAGGTTTCTTTTCTCCTAGTTACCTGCCTAAGCTTAATCGTGACCAGCATTGCAGTCTATAAATAAACCTGGTAGGATGTGCAGGGAGGAGAAAAGTCTCTAAATTTTGTGACAAGTCAGTCTTTTGGTCTCATTCTCTGAATAAGGCCTATTTCTCCAAATGAAATATATGTGGTATGCACACTGGATTTCATACGACAGATTTTTGTCCATGTTCTTAAAACTCATGTCTAGGAAGGTCTGCAATGAAACTTAAATTTATCTTTCATAGCTTTTGGTTGCTCTGAATTTTGTACTGTAAAGAACAGCTTTATTACAGGGTGTTACAGAAATGTTTAAAACACAGAGTGTAAATTTTGTGTTTAAGTTACCTTTAGTGGACAGTTAGAAATTAGTTTTGTGTTTTTCCTTTCACAGATGCATATAGACTCTCATGATGCTTTGGGAGTATTGAACACTTTGTTTGAAATTTTGGCCCCTTCATCCCTTCGCCCTGTGGACATGCTTTTAAGGAGCATGTTTGTTACTCCTAAAACAATGGTAAGCTACTGTTTTCAGAAAAGAGAAATCTTTTCTGATATCTTTCATGCAAAACTAAAGAGAATGTGTTTCTCTTTAATAATTTGCTAAGTGATGTTCAAGTACCAGCAGCAGAATTTGGGAACAAATTGGCCAGAATTGATGTGATTTCCCAGCTGAGAGCAGTTGATACAGGAGTGTTCTGCTTATGAATTACTTTCCTTCATTTTGTATGTTGAGGATCAGGAATGTGAAGGAAGGTACTGTTACAATAAAATAGAATGCAATTTAATTAATTACATTTTTCTTACACAAGTGTTAGTAATGCTTTTATAGCTGAGAGATTGTTTTCCAGTGAATATGAGCTTGACAGTTACCACAGGAATAGCATTTTGTAAGATCTGAACTTAAAATTTATTTCTGGTTTGCTCCATTCTTAAAAGGGTCTGATTTTTTACAAGTTAATGAAAATGCTAATTTTTTAATGCCTTTCTATGTTTGTCATTTAACTTCAAAAGTATTCAATCTTCTGTATTTCTGTGTTTGTGATAGGCATCAGTGAGCACTGTCCAACTTTGGATTTCTGGAATTTTAGCTATCCTCAGAGTTCTGATTTCACAGTCAACAGAAGACATCGTCCTATCCCGTATACAAGAGCTTTCCTTCTCACCATATTTGATTTCATGTCAAGCAATCAACAGGCTGAGATATGGAGAAAATAACATGTCCACACCAGAGGATCACACTGAGGTCAAACAGGTGAAATACCCACCTGAAGAGACATTTTCCAGGTACATTGTCTTTTGAGTAACCTGGGGTAAGGTAAAGAGTTCTGAGAAATCACAAGTACATTGGGCAATATTTAATTCATATAAAACTTTTGTCTAAATGGAATCATGTCTGTTAATAAGTTGACATGGGACAAGTGTGTGTGGAGGAAGGAATATTGAGATGGACAGAGATGGAGAAATTGAGCAGATTTTAGAACTTGGAATTGTGTTGGTGCCTCTTCTCAAGCCAAGTGAAGGACCTAATAGAGCTGATAAAATGAGTGAATCCTGGAGCTATGAAAATGAGGTCCAGAAACTTCACTGCTTTCCTTCCTTTCTGTATAGGTACTGAATGATGAAACATCCCTTTAAGTGGAAGCCCAGGTTCTGTATTAGAAACTTGGCAGCAGTGGGATTCAAATCTATTGAGTTAGTTCTGCTCTTTCTTTCTTTTTTTTTAAGACCCAGCTTTGTTTAGTTGGCTTCTGATGTTGATGTCCTTGGATGGTAACAAACTTCAGGCAAAAGAAGTGTGGAGAGATGGCAGCAGTACTATGTTGACATGATGTTTGTCATTAAGGCATTATGTTTTAATGTGGTGGAAAGCATTTGAAATAGCTGTTTGTTTAAGAAAATAATAACATTTTACCCAAATAGGGAACTTCAGATGGGAATAGAATGCTGTTTCATGTCATTCAGCTCACTCTGAGGGTTGTGGGTTGTGGGAAGAGAGTCTTCTGGACACCCATACTGTGACCTAATGTCCAACAGCAGTGATGTGAGTAATGGAGTCATGGTCATGGCTGGGAGCAAGGATGGCTTTTCTCAAATGCCCTCTTTTGGTGCTTCTTTTGACACCACAGGTTGTCCCAGCTGGAGGTTTGATAAAGAATCTGTGTAGTAGAATGTGGATAGGTGAGGTGAGGTAAACAGGTGAATTACTGTGCCTTGCTGAATTACCCCTGCTCAGCTGAGCTGCAATGACTGTCACAGATTGGTTTTAGTTTGATTTAGCTCAATTGCTTTTAGCAAATCACTATAAAGACACCACAGCATTCTGAATATTTGCTTTGTAAAGCAAAAAAAGTTGGGCCAATGCTACTGTGACTGTAGCTGATGAGAGATAATCTGGATTTCATATGTAATTATTGACATGCTTGTGATGATAATCCTGTTTGTTTTAGGTTAACCTGTTCTGTAGCATTTAATTTAATATGTTATTTAGGACAGATGGACAAGAGCTTTGTATTTTGTTTTTCAACCCAAAATCTCATTGGCTAACCTAATCTTTTTCTGAAAGATTGATAATTTTTCTATTGATTGTGTATGTGTTTCTTTCAAGATTCTTATTACAACTGGTTGGCATTCTACTGGAAGATATTGTTACCAAGCAATTAAAAGTGGACATGAATGAACAGCAACATACTTTCTACTGCCAGGAGCTGGGCACACTGCTTATGTGCTTAATACACATCTTCAAATCAGGTAATACTTGAAATGTTGCCCAGGTCATAGCATGCAGTGCTAGGGTGGTTTTTAAGTTCCAAGACAACTCAAAAATGCATTGAGCTACTGAGAAGGAATATGTAAGTGCTGAAAATGTTATATCTTACTCCATGTAGAGAACTTACCAAACATGGTGCTTATGCATGCAGGGCACATTTTGCACATTTCTTCTGTCTTTGTGGAACAAAATGCAAGTAGTCACTCTTCATCTCTCCTTGTAGCTGTCTAAAATTTTTCAGTCCAGAAAACACAAAACATTCCAAATTTGTGGCTGTATTTCTCATGCTTTGTCTCAGTTTGGAGGTTGGTTGGTATGTCTAGCTTAAAACACTGAGTCACTGACCACTAGCTCAGACTCATGACAAGGAAGGTTCCTGGCTTTTGCCATAATTAATAAAAATATATAAAACAAACAAGCAAAAAAAAAGAAAAAACCCCAACAAACCAAACAAAAATCTAACTAACCAAAACCAAAACAACCACCCCAGAAAACCAGGAAAGGTGGCACTTTTCCAGCTAGCCAGTCTTGAGTTCCTTTCTTCAGGTTTGGAGATTTTCCCTTAGGTTTCTCTGCTGGATACCCAATGCCTACCCCTTTGGTAATTCCTTTGGCCCTGGCTTTATTCCTTAGTCTCATTTCTGAGTAGTGGTACTATTGTGACTTTCTTTTTTCTTTATTCTTTCTTTGCTATGACTGCCCTTTTTGCCTTCTGATTTTTGGCTTGCAGCTGAAATGCAACCTTGGTTTACTCTTAGTTGTCTGCAATGTAAAAGGTCTTGATGCAAGTCCCTGGTTCTGCATAGGCTTCCTTGGGGACATGGGACAAGGAACTCTGTGTTCTCTTGCCTTGGTCTGTAAAAGGGGAGTTCTCCAAACTGAGGTTCTTGGTGCAAAGGCTCCAGGAGTGTGTGTGAAGAAGCACAAAATTAATCTTTGTTTTAGGTGTGCTTTAGAACCCAGAACTCTGGACATACAGAGTGACAGTTCTTTTCCCATGTGTCTGTTACAGTAATAATCTAAATATGTTTTTTATACTATTTTATTATATAAAATTATGTAATTATAATAGTATATATTTTAATTATGTATTAATTTATGTTTAGGAGAAATATTTGACTCAAATATTATAGCAAATAACTTACACCAGGGTGTTTTGGCATAAAGTGATTAAATGGTGTCAAGCTAGGAGCAATGGAATCAGAAAGTGAAGCTGGTGATTGAAATTGGGGCAGTGGGTTCCTCCACAGTGGGAGCTGGGGATAACTGAAAGGAAGGCTCAGCTAGTTCTGCTGCTGTGACTGGCTTCCAGGCTGCTCTGGGAGTCTGGCCAGGAATTATGTAGACATCTTCATTCAAAATTAAAATTAAATATTAAAATACTCATGCAGAACACTGGGATATGTGGATTAGATGATCTCTAGAAATTAATTTAATGTAAAACTACAAATAAGTTTAGGTATATTACTACCACTAGTACCAGTATGGTGTAACAGGATAAAAGAAAAGTTGTTCAGACATCTGGGCTGTATTTTCATGTCATAACATATTTATTTACGTTGAGGATTAACTAACTGCCTGAATTTGTAATGCTTTTCTTTTGTTCAGTTAGAACCTCCACAATTATTTTCTCTTTAAGTTACATTCTCCTAACTATGGGTGTAGCTTACAGCAATTTGTGTGTGGAAACATAAGCTGTATTCTGTAATTTCTAACCACTGTTCTACTTGGATGTTTTGTCTTCTCATCCATTGCAGTTTTTTCAAAATGTGAGCATTGCTGACTCCTGTGTTTCCAACTGTAGGAAGCTACTAGATTATAAGTGAACATTCTCAATCTCTTCCTTTGAAGTTAGAAATAAAAGGCATGAACACAGTAAAAGATGAGCATGCAATGGCTTTTATGACTGTAGGAAGTCACTAGATGGTGTAGTTTCTGCAAATGCAGGGAGCTGGAATGGGGCTAGCACTGCTTTGCTAATAAGTGGAACCAGAGATTTGAGACTCAGCTGTTTTTCCCATTCTTTGCTATTGACATTGTGTGTTTGTCACTCCTGGGGGCAGCTTAAATTGGTCCACATGGCTGTGGAATTTACAGCTTCATTCTTCTGCATGTCTGGCAAGGAAAGAAAGTAACACTGCAGATTTCCTTCATTATTCTCATTAGCTCTTGGTTCCTAACTGACTCTGAAGAAACTTTTTTTTCCCCCTGATCTTATCCTCTCATAGAAACTCAAAGTCTCCTATACCTTTAGACAACTTTCCTTGTTTTCCCACTATTTTCTAATTTCTTTTTTCCCAACCTTTGTTTTGGCATACAAACACAGAATCAGCCATTAGGAAGCAAAATTCTGCTTTTTTGGCTGAGTGTTCCATTTTCAGGGTAATGGCAGAAATACCATACTAATTTTTGCACTTTAGAAATTGGATGAAAGAGAATAAATTTAGTTTCAACTAAATGTGTTTGGAAAGCCATCCTCTGAAGGAGGGTACTCATAGGTGTTCTTCCTTAACATTGAGAGGAGGAGTTACCTCATGGTTCTTAAGTAGAACATCTGTGTTTTAATTTACAAACAACAAACTAACCCTGGTCCACAGGTGACAGTTTAAAGTTTAATAAAGGTTTTCATGTATCAGATAAATGAGAATTGCCATGAAACCTTGCTAAACATTATTTATTGAATGTGAGAGCTGGTAATTACTGGTTTACGCACTGCCCTTGGGCAAACTTCATCACTTACCTTAAATTTGTAAAACTGCTTAGAATTTACCTTTCTTGCAGGAATTCTACCCTGAATAATTATAAAACTTCAGAGTTCAGACTAGAGCTTTGTTACTCTAACGTGGTTTTATTGTTTTCAGGGATGTTTAGAAGAATCACAGCTGCAGCCACCAGACTTTTTACAGGAGATGGATCTGATGGTAGTTTCTACACACTTGAAAGTCTGAGTGACCTTGTTCAGTCCATGATTCCCACTCATCCTTCTTTAGTTCTCCTCTGGTGTCACATTTTGCTTCTTGTCAATTATACCAACTACAACTGGTGGTCAGAAGTGCATCAAACCCCAAAGTAAGTTTTGGTTTTGTTCCCTAGTAGTGTGTTTCATATAATTATATTTTCTAAAATGATATTAAAACAATCCAGCTGCTTTCTGCCAAGCCTGTCAGCTCACTGAATGGTGCTGCTTGGATTATGAAGTGTAGTTCTGCATTAACTTCATGTGTGTGCATATTGTCTGTTCTGATATTGGTGTGATTTCCAAACTAAGGAAATGTGTCCTGCACTGAGTTGCTCCTCAGAAGAGCTGCCAGGTAATCTCTCCACTTTTAAGGCAAGAAAACTTCATCTTTGTACTACTTTATATTGAAACTATGGAAATCACTATAGCAAAACACTCAGTGTTTCATGTTTATATGGAGCCCTCATATTTCACTTTCTAGGCAATAACCAGCCAGTGGAGATGATGGACACTGTTGTGTCTGTGATAATACAATATGATCATATAACTGTAGCTACTGGATTATCTGTTCTCAGTGGGTCTCTTGCTAAATGCTGTCAAAACATGGTATTAGCATTGAGCACTGTAATAACCTCACTTGACACTGGTTGTCTGAAATTTGGAGATTCTAAACTGGGTATGCTCTTGGTCTGAAGTTAGTTTACCCCACCTGTCAGGCATTGGAATGATTTGTCCTCGGTGGATAACGAAGGGACCTTCTGTGAGGGTGGGTATTCCTCTGTGTTAATTGTAGAGGAGGTGAACAAGTGACTTGAGGGATGTTTCTGGTGCTTGTGCAGGGAGTGTTGGACAGTCTCATCTTGCTCTACAACTGAAGTGCATCAATATTTTCACAAATGTGAGATTCTTGCTTCAGTTCAACCTTACATATTGAAAATATATTATTCTAATTTGTGGAAACATGGAATTACCAGGATTATGAGCAAAACAGGGCAACTACTCAGGCATTGGAAAAGGCTGTCTAGGGAAGGGTGGAATCACCATCCCTGTAAGTGTTGAAAAGGTGTGTGCATGTGGCACTTCAGCATATGGCCTAGTGTGAGCCATGATGTACTGCTAGGTTAAAGGTTGGATTTGATGATCATACAGGTGACTTTAATGATTCTATGAGCTAAAATAGCAGTACATTTTTTTTTTATTTACCAGTATCATCTATTTTCTGGGTTGGGCATCACTTTTCATCTGACACTGGACTAAGTGCTCAAGAACATTTGGTTCCTACCAGAGATGCAACAGCCTGTATTTTTCTTTTAAATAGTTCATTTGGTTCTTTAGACTGTCTGAAAAAGTAATAAGCAATGCTGCAATTGTTA
The DNA here is from genome assembly GCF_023055355.1 of Agelaius tricolor. Lineage (NCBI taxonomy): Eukaryota > Metazoa > Chordata > Aves > Passeriformes > Icteridae > Agelaius > Agelaius tricolor. Next base: position 7,224,517 of record NW_027269284.1, read on the forward strand.
AAAAATCAAGATATGATGGAAAGCAAAGTATCTACTTCAAGGAAGTGTAATGTTTGAATGAAGCTTACAGAAAAAGAGGTGTCATGTAAGGGCATTGGTAGGATACTCCAAGCACTTTGTTCATGTTTCAGTAGCTATACCAAGAAAATAGTAACAACATATAATGTACTTTTTGCAGGAGACACAGCCTTTCTACTACGAAATTGCTGAGCCCTCACATATCTGGAGACAGTGATGAATCTGACCTGGAATCCAAGCGTGGCATGTGCAATCGTGAGATAGTGAGAAGAGGAGCACTCATTCTCTTCTGTGACTATGTTGTAAGTTTTGAATTATGACTTTTATAACTACAGTTTTGAGTTATTTTAGGATGCTGGCAGTCATTTATTACTGATATGTGTTAACTGAAAAGTGAAGTGTGTTCAGTGAAAAATGAAGATCTGTGAAACTAGTAATTTTATTTTCAGAGGGTGCTTCTATAAGCTTAGATATGGCCTCATTTGGCATTGTTTTCTATTCTGAGCTGAGAGCTCTCTTGACTTGTAAAGTTTACCTGGTGGGCAATAGAATTACCTTCTGACTATCACATCCCTCACTTGGGAGGTGCTTGGAGCACACTAAGTAGTTCCAGACTTCCCAACATCAGCAGCAGTGCAGTGTCCAGGAGACAGCAAAGTTCCATCTCTACACCATAAGAAAAGAGGTTTTACATTAACGTTTTAACTTCCATTTTGGTTCTCCAGTAAAGCCAATTTCTGTGGCTTTGGCCTTTTTGCTGCCTCAGTATTAGAGTTTTAGTTCATTGGGAATTTCTGAAGTGAGTTTTCAGTAGTATGAGGTATTGCACTTGTCTTTGCACCTCAGATCAGTTTTGAGGTAAGGAAACTGCATTCCTTTCAGGTTCAACTCAACAGAAAGCTTTGTTTAGGAAGCCCTTCAAGTACTAATGGACAGTCCCTAGGGTCAGATTAGAGGTCATCTAAGGTAAAATCCTCCAAAACCTCTTTATTGAGGCACTGTGCAAGCTCTCAGCATTGCCTGGTTAACTCTACAGATATTTTCATGTTGCATTCCACTGCATATTGATATGCACAGGCCTTTAGAGGTTTGACATTAATTATTGACAGATCTCTTTGGATTTGCTTTCCAGAAATTCTTCATTTTCTGTTAAAGGCCAGTAGTGATAAGAAATTTTTAAGAAGCCTAAATGAAAATCACATTTTGCAGGACAGCTCTGTGGTGTATGTTCATTTCAAAGCCATTTCATTAAAAGCAGCATCTTTTTTTCTTCTCAATTTACTTGTTTCTAACCTGTTTTTTAGTGTTTTTAGAAAAATAAGCTGCATGTTCGTGGTAAATACCTTAATTTGCCATAAGAGCAAAACATTTGGAAAATATATCATGTAAAAATAATGATGGTGGTATTAAGATATAGACACTCTTTGCCATTATTTCAAAATAACTACCAGAATTATATATGAGAAACTTCATGTTGTGTCATGTTTAGTAATTAAAATCTGAATTTTAATTACTGCAATGAAATTTTCATTTTTTCCCCTTCAGTGTCAAAACCTACATGATTCAGAACACCTGACCTGGCTTATTGTGAATCATGTTCAAGACTTGATTAATCTGTCCCATGAGCCTCCAGTACAAGATTTTATCAGTGCTGTTCACAGGAATTCAGCAGCCTCTGGTCTCTTCATCCAGGCCATTCAGTCACGCTGTGAGAATCTTGCAGCTGTAAGTTTAACTTTTTGACTTCTTGTAAAGAATAAAGTCACTTCATGTCAGCATAAGTTTAACTGATAAGTATGCAAAGTTTGACATTTCTGGGTCATTTATCAACTTGTAATTTTATTTTTAAAGTCACTTACTTAAAAATGCAAGCAGCAAACCTTATATTAGCAACTTTGGCATTAGATGTGTTCCAGTCCATCAAATCTATCAATTCAGGTGGAGATGATTAAGCTGCTTTTCTTCCTTAATGGATATTTTCCCACATAATCAATATCTGCTGGGTAAATTAAAGCTGTAACTTTCAACTTGGATTTCAGTGCCTTAGTAGTATAAAAAGCAAACTAACTATAGAGGCAGGAGTAGGAGCCAGTCCATCTTCATAGGCCCTGGCAATATGAAAACGATTTGTGAGCTCATGCCTTCCCCATTGGTCTGTTTTGAAAGTTGTAGCCACTTGGTGAGGGAAAATCACAGAGAAATTCAGGGTATTATTTCTGTTGATTATTTTAGTTTCCAAATTAAAAGGAGTGGACAATGTTTTATAGAGATGTAAGGTTGTATGCATCTCTCTTAATCATGGGAAATTTCATTTGCTGCACTTTCTCTAGAGATAATTGTGATTAATGTGATAATAATCTAGAGATAATTGTGCCACCTGCACCCTGAGTAGCTTCAGTGCTGTTTCCTATCTCTTTCCATTGTCTCTGTGCAAATCTAGGGCAGCTTTAAAGGTATGTGATATTAGTCTGGGCTTCACTAGCTGAGAATCAGCAGAATGAACTAAACTGAATATATTTTAATGGAAGATGTAGTCACTGCGTGAAATGCTTGGTGATTATCAGGAAAGACAATAAAATTAAAATAGCTGGTATTAACAGACTGCTCTAAACCAAGATTGCTTTCATGAGTCAAACTAGTTTGTCTCTGTGATTTTCCCTTTAGAATATTAGTGCTGAATTGCTGCTCATATTTAAAAAAATAAAAGAAATTTTAAAAATTATTTGCACATCCTTTTGATCCTGAGTTGCTACTGCTGTTTCTTAACATATGCTCAGAAAACCCCCCAAGGATTGTCTGGATTTTTGTACTGTCACGTGTCTTGACTATGCACATGTTCTGCCTTCTTCCAGAAGGAGATGAATCTTCTCACTCTATTCGAAGCTTTTTGCAATTTCACTTAAATCTGTAGCTTTTTTTCCCCTAAAAGTTTTGCTCCCTATGCTTTGTTTACTCTTGTAAGAGTGAATTTTTACAGTTACACATCAAACAACTTATTGTTCATATCAATTAAATGACCCAGTAACTCACACAGAGACAATTATATTGATCAGGTACTTTTATCTGAGCATCTTTCCCCTTTAAGATCTTTGTATTCCAAACTGATTGTAAATGTTTTGGTCTGTTTCTCTGTTCCATGCTGGACATGAAGCCCACCACCCTGAAGAAGACCTTGCAGTGTTTGGAGGGAATCCACCTGAGCCAGTCTGGGGCGGTGCTGACGCTGTACGTGGACAAGCTGCTGTGCACGCCCTTCCGCGTGCTGGCGCGCATGGTGGACACCCTGGCCTGCCGCCGCGTGGAGATGCTGCTGGCAGCAACTCTGCAGGTACACAGCAATCCCTGCCTGGCAAGCACTTTGGGTGCTACCAGGCTTGTCAAGAGCAATGGTTTAAAGCACATCAAAATATGATTAAGTGATTTCATTTGAGAAAGTTTTTTATTTTTGTATAGAGATACGTGAATTGTCGGAGCCCGGGACATTCCTCTGACTGCCCTGGATGACTCTGGCAGGGGGCTCAGAGACCTTGGCATGGAGTCAAAAACACCCATGCCTTCAATTTTAGCCCACTGAAAAAATGACCAACTTTGTGTGAAGATTTACAAGCCACAAGAGTTTGAGTGGAATAATAGTTAATGTATCACAGGGCAAAATAGTAGAATTTTGGGGATTTAGAATGGAGGTTTAGGAGGCAAGATGAAGGAATCTGGGCGTGTCCTGTCCTTCTTCTTGTCCTCCATCTTCTGCTGTGATGGTGACACTTCTAGATTGGTTTAGAGCAGAGACAGACTGTCTAACATAGGTGATAGATATTGGAAAATTATTGTAAATAAAGTACACTTAATCCTTAGTATAAAAAGCTAACACCACCCCAAGGGCGGTCAGTGTGCCACCAACTGACCTGCCAGACAGATCTCAGCAGGTCAGAGAAGGGATGTTATAGATAAGAAAAAAATAAACAACCTTGAAAAGCAGAACTGACAAATCTCAACTTCTTTGGTTGTGAGGCTGGGAAAGAAGAGACTTTCTAATACCTCAGGAGCCATTTCGAGTACAGAAACCCAAGAGTGAATGTTTACTTTATTTCTCTTTATTGTTGATCTGGTAAAAGTATTTTTTGGGATTTACATCTATCTGTCCTGTAAAATTCTTGTGATTTTTTTTCATATAGAACAGCATTGCTCAGTTACCAGTTGAAGAACTGGATAGAATTCAGGAGTACCTTCAAAACAGTGGATTAGCAGCAAGGTAAATAAGACCAACAATACCATTAAAATATCAAACTAGGTAATGTTCTAATACAAATTGTATTAACTCTGTTTTCCCACATTTTGGCTTTTTTCCTAGAGGTCAGATAGTGGGTTGTTTTTGGGAGTAAACTGGGATTAAAGCCTCTCATAAGACGCTGGCATGTTCTGGTCCAAGGTGCAGTTGTGCTGGCTGTGTTGAATTTGCAATAAGAACTACTTAAGAACTGAAGCAAGCTCTAGAGGGTTGCTTCAAATTCTCTTTCCTGCATCCCACTCAGTATTTAACTTTTGAGAGACAGCAGCTGCAAATTAATTTCTTGACAAAATCTGTTTTACTAAAGCGAATTTTATTTTCCTCAAACTTGCAAAATATTGTCAGTTCAAGCTAAGTGGGCTTGGGTTTTTTTAGTTTGGTTTTTTTTTCCTCCCAGACAACTGTGTTAAAAGTTTTAACTGTTCAGTCTTCTGGCTGTTTAAACTGCTGGTATAAAAAAGAGCAAATTACTATTATTTTTAAAGACTTCTATTTGATGTTGGAAAGATCTTTATTTACTCCTCTTGTCATTGGTGTTTGAGGTTAATATCAGTTGACTGAAATTAATAGGGGAAAGAACATAGAATGTGAGACTGCAGTAGAGCAATAGTAATGTGCCTACGTAGGTAATGTTCAATTTAATAAGAAAAAAAAATTAAAAACTTACTTTGTAGAAGTTCTTGATGGCAGTAGTGGAATTAAAAAAAAAAAAAAACAAAAAAAACCTGAACAAAAAAAAATATTCTGACACTGACAAAAATCCAGAAACTGGAGTTTTTAGTACAGTGGGGGATCATTTTTTTAATAGAAGTATAGTTTTAGTGGATTATTGGTTAGCATCTGTTAAAATGTATTTTTTGCAGTCAAATAATCAGTACACTGACTCTTCTTACTCAATAAAAGATGTGCTGGATAAATAAAGCTGTATTTTAAGCTTAGGTATATCACTAATTTTAACACTAAATTAAATTTAAATCTTTATTTGTTGGTGGTGCTGAGTTAATTAATATTGGCCTCTGATACCCAAAGAAAGTTTGCATCATATGACTGCATGTATCTAACAAAAAACTGAGGACCCTAGTGCTTTTCTGTCCTGGGATTGGAATTGAGTCACTGGATGTGTTTCTATCTTTAAATGATTTACAGAGCTGAGAGAGCTCTGTGCTGATGTGTTCTTCTGTTTTCAGACACCAAAGACTCTACTCACTCCTGGATAGGTTTCGTCTCATGGTAGCTCCAGACACAACCAGCCCCTCACCTCTGGTCACCTCACACCCACTGGATGGGGAAGATCAACCACCTCTAGAGAATGTAGTTCTAGACAAAGTAAGATTATCTTTAGAAAGAGTCACTAGAAGTGCCTTGGCTATAATCAAGCTTTATTCTTTACAAAATATTTAAATGCAGCTTATTTTTACTGTTCAGCTAATGCTCTCAGGATTGTCATATGGTATCTCAAATATAGATCAGTGATTAATTTCATGTGTGTTGGCTGACTGTTGAACTTAGGATGGATGATTAGCACAAACATAGATGTTTGTTATATTGACAGTGCTGTGAAAAATTTACCAAGTTTGGTTTCTTTGCTCAGCTTTAATGGAAAGATTTATATACAGTTCAATAGAGACAGATAAATAATCTTGTTTTCTTGATGTGTTTTACTACAGTTATTAGTTTTATTCGTTTGCTGAAAGTTGTTGGCTGTCTCTTGGAAATTAAACATTGCTTGTTCAGTTTGTCCTTCTCAGCTTTAAATTACTTTCAGAGAACAATCAAGAATGCTGAAATGTTTCTGTCTTTCATGAACTTAGACATGATTATTTCCAGGTAAAGTGGAAGGCTAAGAGCAAATCTTGGGGCCTTCTGTCCTCCTTTTTTCTAGTTTGTCCCATGGTACAAATAATTTCTCCTTTTCATCCCTCCATGTTCTATAGTGATACACAGTAATGTAATAGGAAACTTATGTAACTGAGATGGCAAAAAGCATTTGATTAGCTGAAAGTTGGGATGAGTCTGAGCAGTCATTGGCTTAGGGGAGATGTTGAGACCTACTTGGACAGCAGGAGAAAATGCTGAGCCCAGAAATCATTTACCCATAGCTTTGTCTTCAAATTACCCCAAAAATCTCCTTTGTCTGTCACTGTAAATTCTAAACAAAAGTAGTTTTTGTGTGCTTCTGCCACAACTTCTGCACGGTTCACAGAATCATAGAATATCTTACATTGGAAGGGACTCATAAGGATCAATGAGTCCAACTCCCTACTTCTCACAGGGCTACATAAAAATAAATCCTATCACTAATAGCATTGTCCAGATGCTCCTTGAACTCTGACAGGTTTAGCTATGTTCTAATTAATTAGTGTCAGCAAATTTATTTGAATCTTTGGGGAAAAAAATATATATACAATATATTTATTATTTATATTTATTATATATCTATTATTTGAAGGGTTTTCTTCCTTGGTTTTAGTATTGGTTTTTCTCTAATCACTGTTATATTTGTGTGACTACTGAGTATTCCATGCTTTTTTTCTAGATTGTCTGGTCAGGTTTAGGATCCTAATACAAGAACCTACAGTCTATATGATTCCTCATTTCCTGTCCAGACTTTATGGAAATAGACAACTTGTCACTGAGCATCCATTGGTCCAGTTTAAGACGTTCCATTTCCATTCACCAGTTGGTTGTTTTGCCTTGCTTTTTAATTTAAGGTTTTGTTTTTTTTTAATTAATGTAGCCTATGAATGTCTTAGACATGCAGTGCTAATGAGCAGTTCTCCCTCCATATACTGTGTTGTTTTCTGGAAACAAGCATGTAATAAATTTCCTTTTTTGATCGTTGAAGGACTGGTACGTGTCCCTAGTGCGGTCACAGTGTTACATCAGGTCTGACTCAGCACTTCTGGAAGGAGCAGAGCTGGTAAATAGGATTCCTCAGCCTGACCTGAACTCATTCATGACCAGCAAGGTAACTTGGTCAGAGGAAGATGATGAAAGTAGTTCAAGTGTTCCTATTGGTAGTATTAATAGATTACATTCTGAAGTGTTTAGATTCTTGAATGTAAACATTTCAAATTTGTATAATGCTGACAATATATACTGATAATACTAATTCACTTAATTTTAGAAACTAAAATAGTAGATATTTGTGTAAAACAGTGGATATCAGTCTAGCAATGTTGCTAATAGTAACTTACTAGTAGTACAGGTTGAGTAGATAGAGTGGAAGCAAAGGTTTATTTATATATTGCAATCAGTTTTACATAACCTTGATTTACCATACAGTCTTTTCCAAGGCCAGCTGTTTCTGTAACCTCTTCAATATTTGTGCTGGATGACTTGCAGTAAGCCAGTAACAGGCCACAGACAGTAAATCTGGCACAAAGGACAACTTGTATCTAAGGATGTCTTTTGTTCAAATTCTCACCATGATATTTGCTGCTGGTGTGCAGAAATAATAGTAAAAAAGCTGTTTTTAAAAGGATACTTGATTAGTTTGTTTGAAAAATTATTACTTGAAGATTCCTTGTATATTTGTCATCCTTAAACTTTATTTACACATTGTCCTGAAAATTTGGAATAAGCATATTGATTTTTCTTTCCAATATGGTACTGGTTGGAATTGAAATTTGGAGCCAGTGTGGGCTAAACATACTGTTACACCACAGTAGAGCAGAGGTGCTAATAATAAGTTTGTTAATCAATAAACTCTAAATTTACCACCACATTAGTGTGTTAGAATAATACCACTAGATACTTAGTTTCACTTTAAAAGCAATTTTTAAAAATTTCCTCTTTGATTTCAGGAGTTCAACCTTAGCTTGTTAGCACCTTGTTTAAGCCTTGGCATGAATGAGATCTCAAGGGAGCAGAAGAGCAGCCTCTTTGAAACAGCTTGGAGAGTAACTCTGGACCATGTGTCTTCTGCTGTACAAAACCTTCCAGCCAACCACCAGGTTTTTCAGCCACTATTGCCAACTGAGCCATCAGCCTACTGGAAAAAACTAAGCGACATCTTTGGTAATAGAAATAATGATCTTTTAAAGTTTATTCTCTCCTCTGCAAAGATACTTTACAGATGTCTTGTGAATACATGAACTTACTATTTAAAAAAAAAAAAAAAAAATCAAGATACCTGGCATAAAAGTGCTTATGAAATAGTTCTGAAAAAGGTTTATTGAATGGAAAAAAATTCAAACTGCTAGATTTCATCCAGTCTTATTTTATAGGAGATGAGGTGATGTATCAGTCTATGATGACACTTTGTCGTGCACTGGCTCAGTATTTGTTGTTACTCTCAAAACTACCAGCTGGTCTCCGTGTTCCTCCTGACAAAGAGGGTGACATCCTGAAATTCGTAGTGATGTCAGTAGAGGTAAGAAACTACACCATAAATAAAGAAGTGATGAAATGTTGGGAGAGGGAACAACTCTCTCTTAAACTGATCACCACTGAGTAATTTTTGATTGGGGCAATTCTTTTGTCTTAACTGTAGAAATTTCTTCTTAGTGTTTGTGTTTGACTTTTGCTAGCAAATCAGATTTGGGTTGTGGGACAAGGACAGCTTTATACAAGGAGAGGTTGATTGACTGATGGACTGATGCTGCCATTTGGGAGAATGGGCCTTGCACTGATTTTTGGGACACTTAATAAACAGTATATGGATGTCATAATTTTATTGTACTTAAAATAAATAGTGTTTTCTCAGGGAAAAAAACCCCAATATTATTTGCTACTAATACTTTACATTTTGCTGAGTTAAAAAAAAAGTCAGCCTTGGTTAGAAGTTGTTCTCTTTTGAGAATTTGCTGTTAATGGGTAACTTCTCTTTTTGTACAGGCACTATCATGGCATTTAGTGCATGACCAGATTCCATTAAGTGTAGATCTTCAAGCTGGTCTGGATTGTTGCTGTCTGACACTACAGCAGCCTAGTCTCTGGAATCTGCTGTCTTCTACAGCTCATGTGACATATGCTTGCTCCTTAATTAACTGCATTAGATTCATCATAGAAGCAGGTGAGTGCAGTTTGATCAGCTAGGAGAAAAGTTTTGTTAATAGATTGCCAGTCATCATTGATCAAATGCTGTGTGTCTGCAATATTTCCTTTGAGTCCTTATTAGTAATTTGTTTGACACATTTAGTTTTTACTACTTTAATTTTCTGTTTAAAATTTAGTGTTTACTTTTGAACTTAGCAAATGCTTTGGATATGTCAAACATTTGACTACTGTGTGGTGTTGATTAAAAAATGGAATATGAAATAGGTAATAGCTGTATCATTCAAATATTTTCTCCAATTCAGTTGCTGTGGAACCTGGTAATCAACTTCTGAGTCCTGAAAGAAAGAATACTTCAAAACCTTTAAGTGAGGGAGAAAGTGATTCAAATGTACAGAGTGAGTAAACATTGAATTTTGCTTCTACCCTGAACTTTCACTGAAGAAATATTTTTTGGTACCCTTTCCATTACTACTATTTTTAACAATGAAAGTTCGTCTGAGACCTTATTTGTATTTGGTAAATGTCTATTAAATATAGGTTGCCATATTTTTAGAGGTATAGTTGCTTTTTCTTGAAAGTTATACATTAGTGCAGATTTTTCTTTTGGGGGTTTCTGTTAGCTGTGCAGTATGCTACAGACTGAGCTTTTTAAAGTGTGGGATTTTAAATTTTAAAAATTTGTTTGTGTCCTTATTGTAGTTTTGTCCTTTTTAATTAACGTACTCTTTCGTTAAGAATTTTTTGTGTTTCTGTGTTTTTAAATTACTTGTCTTTTGAGTGGATTTGTAAAGCTGAATTTCTTTCTCTCCCAACAAAGAAACAAAACACATTATTGCAGCATGTGAAATGATAGCTGAGATGGTGGAATGCTTACAGACTGTCTTGTCACTGGGGCACAAAAGAAACAGCAGCATCCCTGCATTTCTCACTCCTGTCCTCAAGAACATCATCATCAGTTTAGCAAGGCTGCCTCTAGTGAACAGCTACACCAGAGTACCTCCCTTGGTATGTTTATTATGCTTTGCTTTCAGGACTTTAAAAGTTATTGAAAAACTTTGAAAACCAGACATAGTGCTGCATCTGAAGTTCTACAACAGTAGGACTTCAGCCTTCAGCTGGTTTGATCAATCAGTTTTCTTTTTGAACACTGAGTAACAAACAACATGTGCAGGGTCACTTCTCTGTTTCTCAGTGCTCTGTTTCTGAGGGAATGTAAAAACATAATAATTTTTTTGGTTGAAACTTTTTTGCCCCCTCTCTGATGTATCAGTGTGCTTTTTCAGGCATCAATATTATGTGAACTGTCTTCCTTAAATTCCATTTCAGCATCATTTCTGCACAATTTCTAAACTGAAATATGTGACAGGAACTTACTTGCTTCTGTACCTAAACTTGGACCATAAAACTGGATAATTAATTTACAATGGGAAGTATGGTAGAAAAAGCCCTAAAATAAGAAATATGGTGTAAATTGTGTATAAGTTTTGTTAGATGTTCCATCTTCCTTTGAGTATTTTTCTGTTTGGAGAACTGCTTTCATTTACTGATGTCTTGTTGTCTTTGAGGGGTACCTGTATATTTAGAGCTGTAATATAAATACTAAGTCTGGCTTGGGTAATTAAACTTTCATTATACTTCTTTAGGTCTGGAAATTAGGCTGGTCACCAAAGCCTTCAGGTGATTTTGGCACAGTTTTTCCTGAAATCCCAGTAGAATTTCTTCAAGAAAAGGAAATCTTTAAGGAGTTCATCTATCGCATTAATACACTTGGTATGTACAAAATGGAATGAATACACTTGGCTCTCATTGGGCATTTATCTGTGTTTTGAAATTACTGAATAACTGTATCTGAAATCATTTGCTTACTTTTGTTGCATATGTGGAAGACAGATAATATTTCAGAGCAGCTTAGTAATTGGGCTGCAGTAATTCATACATTTCATTCAATGAAAAGAATAAGTTATAGAAATTAAGCCAAAAGTTATTCCAGCTCAGGGAAGATTTCAGTGTGCTCTTGCAGAATGACCATTTGTTTTCTGGAGCATATGCTTGACAGTATGTTTGAGGATATTTTGCTTCCCCCTGACTTTTTTCTATTAATGCACAGTATAAAGTCCTAGGATAAGATACCTCTGTAACTTACCTTCAGCTCAGACATCAGATTTTTGGGTTGGACTAGAAGGTCCTGAAAATAATACTTCCTACCCAAACCATTCTAAGAGTGTCTTAGCACAGTGTTTCCAGTCCACTCCATCTTCTTGGAGCTGAAGGAGAGAAACTGCAATGTTGTTCTCTGCCATTCCCATCCACACCTAGTAGATCACAGAATAATCTGAACTGTAAGGGACCCACAAGGATCATCCCAGCTCCTGGCCCTGCACAGCACCATCCCCAACAGTCCCACCATGGGCCTGAGAGTATTGTTCAAACATTTATTAAAATCTGTCAGGCTTGGTGCTGTGACCACTTCCCTGGGAAGCCTGTTCCATTACAAAAACCACCAAAATGAATAGGAAGTGGTATGAAACTAAACCTCTTGAAACAATGTACTTTTGTTAATGCTGTTCCTTGTTTAGCTTTGTATTGAGCCATCAGTGGCTATCTCTGAGTGTTTCCATAGGGTGGATCAGCCGTACTCAGTTTGAAGAGACTTGGGCTACTTTGCTTGGTGTGCTCGTAACTCAGCCCATTGTAATGGACCAGGAGGAGAACCAGCAAGAGGTAATGATGTATTCATTGTGTTTTTAAAGGAAATTTTACTTAAACCAAGAAAAGTGTTTCTATTCATAAAACTGTAAAGCAGAAAAGAAGTAACTAACACTAAGGAATTTTTTCTATTTTGTATTTCCTTTTTCTCATACCCTAGTGAGATCAGACACATCCATCTTCTGGCTTAGAGCCTCTGCAAGCATGCAAATAGTGAGGAAAAAAATTAATGAAGCTCTTTCAGCTCTTTATTAGTACATTACTCAACACAGTTTTTGGGGTTTTTTTGTAAGATTCTTGACTAGAAGTTAATTGACCTGAAGATGCATGTTCATGTGTCTTGCTCCCACTTGTATATTGGATATCTGGGCTTCTAGCTTAGGTAAATGTTCAAAATTCAGTGGAGAGCATTTGGGGATCAGAGCTGAAGAAATTTAGAGCAGAATTTGTGTCTAATTTATATACCAAAATATATGCATTTGTCTAATTTATATACCAAAATATATGCATTTATATACCAATTCCTGTACCAAATATTTCTGTCCAAAGAACAGCAACAAAACTGGGGCTGGGGCTGAGGGAGCTGAGGGTGTTTAGTCTCAGGAAGAGGAGGCTCAGGGGGATCCTCATCACTCTCCACAACTACCTGAAAGGAGGATGTAGCCAGGTGGGGATTGATCTTGTCTGCCATCTCTCAACTGAACTCCTTAAGTTGCACCAGGGGATGTTCAGATTGGCTATTAGGAAAAGAATTTGCACTGAAAGTGGGGTTAGGCATTAGAATAAGTTTTCCAGGGAGGTGGTGGAGTCACTGTCTTTGTAAGTGGGGGTCTGGATGTGGCACTTAGGGACATGGTCTAAGGGTGATTATGGTGGTACTGGATTCATGATTGTACTGGATGGTCTTTGAAGGTCTCTTCCAACCTTGATGATTCTGTGAAAATTCAATATAAGAGTGAACTTGGCTATCATGAAGGAGATTTTCCCTCTTCAACTGTCTTAATCTGTTAGCAAACAGATTTTACTGGGTTCTAGTTCTTTGGCCTGAAAGGATATTTCCCTAGGCTTGTTCATGGCCCTGATGGTAGGTGCAGGGCCCAAAGCAATTTGAAGAGTTCAGGGGACAGACTGTGGATCCTGAGTAGCAGACAAAGGAGTTTGCTGCCCTTGCTTCCTAAGTGTCAGCCTGCAAAAAGGAATAGGAAATCATCATCCCTCTTCCCTGGGTTAGCATTTTCTGTTTGTTATACAGGCTTGGACACCTTGACTGCCTTCTGCAGAATGGCCATGTTGGGTCAGACTTAGGGCAATCTAGCCTTTGCTTGTTCCTTATTTGTCATGTAGAGAGTACTTGTGGAACAAGAATAATATTGCTCCCTTGCTTTCCAAGGCAGACTAGTAGGTTCAAAATTGCAAATATTTTAAGTGCTGTTGTAAATTTCAGTATGTTAATATCTTCTGAAATAAAAATAACATTTTTTGAAAGTTGAACATTAGTTACCATCTTACATCTTCTAACAAGGATCAGATGCTTTTGTGGTCTGATGCTTTGTTTCAACAAGTAACTAATGGGTAGTTGCAAAGAAAGAGGCTAAACACTTTTTAAAAAGTTCTGAAATTGATATCTTGAGGTTTTAATGCTGTTGGGACAAGAGAGGGGTGCATGCAGAGTGACTGATGAGAGGAAGGATGTGTTGCTGCTGCAGTCAGTGCTTTGTGTGCATTGTTTATGTCACATGGATTTCAGGATGGGAAGAAGAGCAGGTGTCAGGCTTATTAATGATAATTTAGTGAAACCTGACAAACTGATATTCAGAGCTTTTGGGATTTTTTTTTTAACAATTCAAATTACAGTGAGTTCATTTTACAGGAAGATACAGAGAGGACCCAGATCAATGTTCTGGCAGTGCAAGCCATAACCTCCCTGGTGCTGAGTGCAATGACCATCCCTGTTGCAGGCAATCCTGCAGTCAGCTGCTTGGAGCAGCAGCCTCGCAACAAAGCTTTGAAAGCTCTGGACACAAGGTATTTGTTTTCATTTGTTTTCAAATGCATAGAACTTGTGGTTAATACATAATGATGACAGTTGCTTAGTCTAGTTGTAGGAAAAATATGTGCAGATTTTATTTTCTAAGTAAGAGTATATATGGATGGATTTATTTACATACAAGTTGCATGGATTTAGCATTGTGAACCTGCTGACTTAAAAGATTATCTGAAAAAGATACTATCTTAATAAAATCTAGTAAACAGTGTGCAGAACATATTTTTCAGCATTTTTATTTCCCTGATACTGAAAATAAGCATAGACACACAACATTACACTGTGAGCCAGACTTGCACAAAACTTTTAAAGGAAGAATCAGCTAAAATTATTTCTCTTGGGCTTTTAGGTTTGGGAGGAAGCTAAGTGTTATCAGGGGAATTGTTGAACAGGAAATCCAGGCAATGGTGTCTAAGAGAGATAACATTGCTACTCATCACTTATACCAAGCTTGGGACCCTGTTCCATCACTTTCTCCTGCTACTACAGGTAAGGGCTTGTTTGTGGGGGAGAAGGGGAGAGTGAATTTCTTTCACATTTAAAATGTGGGAAAGGTACTCTCAGAAAAAATTTGAAATCCAGTTTGTGGGAAATGAAGCCATTTTCACATGTGCTTTATTTTGCACTTTTTAAAAATTCACCCTGTGTTTCATTACAGGTGCTCTTATCAGCCATGAAAAACTCTTACTGCAGATCAATACTGAACGAGAAATAGGAGATATGGATTATAAATTGGGACAGGTTTGTTAAAAGCTCAGCTTTAAACTTGATTTTCATTACATTTCCTCCAGTTCTGAAAAATTAGTTAAGAAGTATTGCTTGACATCAAATAGAAACTAAAAGCTCTGAGTGATGCAGGTAGGTCCTAACTGGGTGTCTCCTCAGCTAGAGGCTGTGTGTTGCCTGTCATTTAAATGAAAATATATTTGGCTTCTAAGATTCTTCTAGGTTGACTACTGGGGAGTTGAATGCACTTCTTTGCTATTTGTTTTTCTCTTGTGTGTGTTGCAAGGTCTCTATCCACTCCATATGGTTAGGAAATAATATCACTCCACTGAGAGAAGAAGAGTGGGGTGAGGATGAAGAAGATGAGAACGATGTACCTGCTCCTTCCTCACCACCTACCTCTCCTATCAACACCAGGTATCTTTTTTTTTCAACTTCTCACTTTTGAATCATAGATAAGGTTTTATTTCTTCATGTTGAGTTCAATAAGCTGAGTTTATAAATTGGATGCTGTTAAATAACTGTATTTATTGTATTATTTCATATCAAGCATTTTAGCAGGGTTTAAGAATAGCTATTTTAACACTTGTTTGCTGTTCCTTGCAGGAAACACCGGGCTGGTGTAGATATCCACTCTTGTTCTCAGTTCTTGCTTGAGCTGTACAGTCAGTGGATATTGCCATCCAACCCCAGCAAGAGAACACCAGTGATTCTGATCAGTGAAGTGGTGCGATCAGTAAGTCTCAACTGGCATTCAGAGTCATAACTGGGCATATGCTATAAGTGTTCAAAACTAAGTAACATTTATAATGCATCTTTTAATATATGGAACATACAGAGTTTTCTTGGCACTGCTATTCTGTGGGCAGTACAGAAGCATTACTTGGACAACTACAGCATTAGACTGATTTAAGCTATATAAGCATCCAAATTTCGTATTCTGCTGCTACATTACAAATACTTTATTGCTACTTAATGGCAGTTTATATTTTACTTGACTGCTTGCTAAAGCAAGATTTTCTTATCCTATCCCTTTGTAAAAAAATGAAGATGGAACAACAATGTATTTGAGAATTAAGTTGATTATTAAGTGTAGAAGCAAAACTAAAGAACACAGGTGTGGAATGTGTCTTGACAGCCATTATTTACTATCATTCTTATGACTTAAAGTGAAGCTATACTTGCAAGAGAAGTACATGTTGTATGTTTTGGGATGGTTTAGTACATTGTAAATAGCAATGTTCATGTCCCAGAGTTACTTACTATAGTGGCTTTGATTTTGTAAACTTTTTGGTAAAAAGGACTTCTTGGAGGTCATTATTATTGGAGAAGAATGGTAGAATTAATTTTGGAAAACAATAGTAATAGTTATTTCAGACCCTTGAGTAAATGTTTACACATTTAATAGATCAATTGAGGAATGAATCTTTTGCTCACAATTTTAACAGAAGGGAGAGTCAATTTTTGGCTGTCTGCTAATGGGAATTTTTATATATTCAATTTTAATTTCTGTACAGCTTCTGGCAGTGTCAGACTTATTTACAGAAAGGAATCAGTTTGAGATGATGTACACAACACTGACAGAGTTGAGAAAGGTGCATCCCTCAGAAGATGAGATTCTTGTACAGTATTTGATACCAGCTACTTGTAAAGCTGCTGCTGTTCTTGGAATGGTAAGAAATTCTCAGAAAGTTTACTGCAAATTCATGAGTGTTTAGGTTAACTCAGCTTCTGCTGCAAAACCTGGTATACTTGTGGTTGTACATATACTTGGTATACTGGTGGTTTGTCTCTAAGAACATCCTTAGTTGATCTGCATGGCTGTAAGAAGCAATAGGATATTTATTCTGGGCTTTCAGAGTTTGCAAACATTATCTCCAATTGCCCTTTATTCAAACAGAAAGGTTGCTTGATTTGATATTTTTTTGAGGTTTGAGCATAATTTACTGTGCTTTTTGGTTTGTTGTATTGAGTTCAGTGTTGCCTTTGCCCTGGACTCTTCATTTGTTACATTTCAGGCCAGAAATAAGGATTTAGAGAACAGCTTTTGCTAGATTTGTATTCCTGGGGAATGGCTGTAATCTCATGGGAGGCTGGGACAGTGCATGTGATGAAAATATAATCTCAGATAGTCAGGTATCCCTTTTCTTTCCCTCACTCTTCCCTCCACTGCATCATTTTGTCTTGAGATGTGTAGACCAGGAGTACTTTCCAGTGAACATTTCAGAGTGGAGTTATTTAGGAAAAACATTACAAATCATTTTGGAAGGAGTTAGCACTTCTAGAAACTGAGACGAATATAAAGCTATATGGGTAATAGTGGTAAAAGAAATTCTGAAAGGCTTTTAGGGAGGGGCTTTCAGTAGCTATTGCAGCAGCAACTCTGCAAGGGAAGGCTGGGAAGATGATGGCAAACATACAGAAACAGTTTTAGTGATCAGCTTATTTTGACTAGGCTGTCATTTCCCACTCAGTGAGCTAATAACACCTTCTTATAAGCAAACAGCTGAATATAACAGCTTGGTGGGACTTAAAAACAAGAAGCTGGTTCCATCAAGAGTTGCTTGTTGTTCTGTGCTCAGCTATATAGAAAAGTTGCTTAAAAAGAGCAACTAGAGAGCAGACACTGTCTCAAACTGGCCTGTATCTTAGACACTTCATGAGTAAAGGGACAAGGTAAAGCAAGTAATTTCTACTAATTACTTAGATAGTAAGGAGATGACTTTCCAGAACTAAAATTCAAAATAGATTTTGTACATTCCAGTAAGTTGTGGTATTTGGTAACAGGGAGTGAAGTATCTGATACCAGCTTGACCTTGAATACTGAACATAAAGTTGTGGAATCACTTAGGTTGGAAAAGAGCCTTGAGATCATTGAGTCCAACCATTGACCTAACTAAACCATTTCCCTAAGGATGGAGCCTAAGGAGGCTCAGGGCGGGGCTTATGACTCAACAAGTTCCTGAAAGATTATAGCAAAGTAAGGGTCAGTCTCTTCTCTCAGGTGACAGGACAAGAGGAAATGGCTTCAGGTTGTGCCAGAGGAGGTTTGGGTTGGCTGTTAGGAAGAATTTCTTCACTGGAAGGGTGGTTAAGCATTGGAATGGGCTGCCCAGGGAAGTGGTAGAGTCACCATCCCTGCAGGTGTTCCAGAAATGACTGGACATGGCACTCAGAGCTGTGGTTTAGTTGATGGTGGTCAGCTTGGTCAAAGGCTGGACTCCATGATCCTGGAGGGCTTTTCCAGCCTTAATGATTCTGTGAAGTACAGGGTGACAGTCACTGCCCTGGCCCTGCTGGCCACAGCACTGCTGATCCAGGCCAGCTGCCATTGGCCTTCTTGGCCACCTGGGCACACCTGGCTCATGTTCAGCCACTCTCACCCAGCACCCCCAGGTCCTTTTCCATGGGGCCCTTTCCAGGCCCTCTGCCCCAGCCTGTGGCACTGCAGGGGTTGTTGTGACCCAGGGGCAGGACCCAGCACTTGGCCTTGTTGAACCTCAGAGCCTTGGGCCCACTGATCCAGCCTGTCCAGATCCCTTTGCAGAGTCTCCCTCACTTCCAGCAGATCAACACTCCTGCCCAGCTGAACGTACACTGAATTCCCTCATCCAGATCACAGAACTGGTGGAGGGAAAGATGTGCAGGTGTGAATACCAGTGGTCTCAGAGAATAATAAATGAATGCTCTTCCCAGGGAGGTGGTAGAATCACCATCTCTGGATGTGTTTAAAAAAAGACTGGACATGGCACTTGGTGCTATAGTCTAGTTGAGGTGTTTGGGCATAGGTTGGACTCGATCTTAGAGGTCTCTTCCCACCTCATTATTCTGTGATTCTGTGAATGGAATGATGTGCTATCAGTTGAGTAGACAGATAGTAGATGGCAGAGTATAGTTGTCTGGTGCCAGTCTGTTTCAGATGGAAGCATCCTTTGTGCTTACTTGGAAGACCACAAAATTTCAATCATTCAAGTCCTGTATTCTTAATAGCTCGTACTATTTACTGAACTAATCCTTATCTTATTTGGATTTTTTAAATTTTAAATCATGACATAACTTTGTACAAATAAAACAAAGTAGCATCAATTTCCTAGTTAATCTGCAACTGATCTCTTGTGTGATTGTATTAGTCTTGTTACATTTATTCAAAGTACTTTAAGCCAGGCTCTGTTTTGTTCCCTATTTTCTGCTCTTTAATTTGTTCCAAGTATTTCTGAATGACAGGACTTGCCAGTATTTGAACCAGTGTTGATTTCTGATGAGTGCTCTTGTTGGGTGTATTAGGATAAGGCTGTGGCTGAACCAGTGAGTCGACTGCTGGAATCAACCCTGAGGAGCACCCACATGCCAAGTCGGATTGGAGCCCTGCATGGAATCCTTTATATCCTTGAGTGTGACTTGCTGGATGAAACAGCAAAGCAGCTCATTCCAATTATCAGCGAGTATCTGCTCTCCAATTTGAGAGGAGTAGCACAGTAAGACTCTTCTCCCTTTCCCCCTGGCTCCAAACTGTTGCATGTTTATGTCTGAACAAAAGGGCTCTCTGTTGTTGGCAGTTGCCAGTACATTTTATAGCAGGCTGTTGTATCAAGCAGGTTTTGGCATTTTCGTTGAAAATATCATCCAATTTTAGGTTTAATTTACAGAGTGAAATGGTATTTGAGGATGAGAAAACTGTTTGATAGTACAGGCTTTCATGTCTTTGGTAAACTGTTACTTAAACCTCATTTTTCTGTCATTTTCATAATAATCAATGTTCTCTTATGGCACCTCAGCAATACTTTCTGTGATTTTAAAAAGGGTTTAGTTTTCATGTTCAAAAATACTTTGAATTTCTAGACATTGTTTATAGTGTCTGTTTGTGACCTAAACAACTTCTGGTGTTTTTGCTCATTTGCAGTTGTGTGAATATCCATAACCAAGAGCACATTTTGGTCATGTGTGCAGCTGCTTTCTATTTGATTGAGAATTACCCACTTGATGTAGGGCCTGAATTCTCTGCAGGAATTATACAGGTATGTTGTGATGCCTGCAGTGAGATGTGGTTGTGTAACCTGAGACCACCACATTACTGTCTTTAACACTTGCATACTGAGGTGTGGGCATGCTTTTGGGTTGAGTTTCATCAATTTTTGTTAATACCTGATGCTGTTCCATGCTGTTGTGGTGTGGTGTTACAAGGTGACCTAAATAAACCTCAAAACCAAGTAGTTGGTGTTTTTTTGCTTTATTTCAGATGTGTGGAGTCATGGTGTCTGGAAGTGATGAATCAACACCATCCATTATTTATCACTGTGTCCTGAGAGGATTGGAGCGACTCCTCCTTTCAGAGCAGCTTTCCAGGCTGGACAGTGAGTCCCTGGTTAAGCTGAGTGTTGACAGGGTGAATGTGCAGAGCCCCCACAGAGCAATGGCAGCCCTGGGATTGATGCTGACTTGCATGTACACAGGTATTCACTTTCTTTATATTCCTCATGTGCTGGGAGACTGGCTTGCTAACAGTGCTAATTTTCTTAATTCATTTTTGTTACCAAGAGTAAAAGCAGTGTATTTTAACATCCACAGTGAACTTGTAACAAATTATTTTGGTTTAGGAAAGGAAAAAATCAGCCCCAGCCGTATCCCAGATGCAAATCCTGGTGCTCCTGACAGTGAATCTGTGATTGTTGCTATGGAACGAGTATCTGTCCTTTTTGATAGGTAAGAGGACAAAATGTGTAAATGGGGCTCTGGGAGGGAAAGGATTGTGTTTGCCACTGCTTGGTCACTTCTCTATTTGACAGTTCTTACCGTTTAATTAATGATGTTTCTCTACTTACTGTTGCTTAAAAGTTACACTCCTGGTATACACAGTAACACTGATGGAATTGCTGAAGGCAGCACAAATGTGCAGGAATGTAAATGAAAACCAGACATGTCCAAACTGATACAGTGTGTTGCACAAACTATAATGCTTTATAAATGTATTTCCAGCTCCCTTCAGGTCAAAGTCTTAAGTGCTTTTCAGGATGTCTTCTACATAATCAAGGATATAAATCCAGTTTACAGGAAATAATCTTTCTAACTGCCCTAAGAGTTTAAAACTTTTTCCCCCCTTCCCTCCTCACAAGAGTTGCTCTTTCTGAGGCTGTTAAGTAATTGCAGTGGAAGGATACAGTAAAACTGCTGTATTCACATGGAACTCATTAATGGGAACATTTCAAAACCCCTGTTTTGATCTGACAATCTCAAGCTGTCTTAAGTGAGTATAGCATGTTAGATTTTGTGTAGTAGTTTGTGGGTAATGGTTTACATTTTTTAAAGTGTTCAGTGGTTTTTCCATAAAACTGGAGGAGGGTTTCACTTCTGTACTTGGTGAGAACAGAACTAGAGCAGTGCTTGAGTGTTTTTGAATATATCACTCTGAAGAGCTAGCAAAACAAATGTGACTACTACAAGCAAAAAATAACTTTTGCAGGGAAGAATCAAATGATGGTAACTTGATCTTGATACATCAACAGATGCTGCCTTTATTAGAAAGATTTTCCAATTAGTGTTATTTAAACAAAGTTGTCTGTAGATTGGAGTATCTTTTCCCCACTTTATAAAGCAATACAGCTTGCTTTTCTCATTTGATATATTGGTCATTCTGAACTTGAATAAAAAATGCCAAGATGTTATGAATGAAAACTAGTGTTCTGTTTATACATGGTCTTTTCTCTGGTAACTAGGAGGAGTGATCTCCCTGTCCTTTTTTGTTCTTGTTTAGTTTTTTCAGCATTCCTGTTGGTAAGTCTCATCTCTGATACAATTCCAGACCTTTAAAAAAATGTGATTATTCAAAAAAAGAAAAGGGGAGAGTGTGGGGTAAAGAGACACCTGTAACAGCTTCTGACAGCTTTGAGAGACCTCTCTGGGTAGTCTGTTATTAAGATTACATGAAGATTTGGATTCATCAGTGCTGAGAACTTGCCTACTCAGAGATGAAAGTAAAATGTTCTTTCCATTGCCAATTAAATTGGAAAAGAACAAGATATGTGTTGACATTCAATCATAATGTATTTAATTTTTTATTATTTTCAGGATCAGGAAGGGATTTCCCTTTGAAGCTCGAGTAGTGGCTCGGATTCTTCCGCAGTTCCTTGATGATTTTTTCCCCCCACAAGATGTAATGAACAAAGTCATTGGGGAATTTCTGTCCAATCAGCAGCCATACCCACAATTCATGGCAACAGTAGTTTATAAGGTACTATTGATACATTTATTTTTCTTAAATGTTTCAGAAAATTTCTAAATAATTGACAGCTCAGCTGAAGGGCCATATACCACTTTTGTTAATTAGATCCAAAAAACCTGCCATGATTGAGGTGTCCTGCTGTGAGCTTTGCCTTCCAGGGAGCATCAGGGACTAGAATTGCCATGTCTCACCTAGAGGCCAAATCTCACAGCAAGACAGTCCAGTCACTGATAATGAGAAATAAAGAGAAAGTTAGTGGTTGTGATCCTGGTGCTCAGATTCTAGATCTGAGAGAGCCATCACCTTGTGAGCCTAACAGGCAAGCCCCTGTGGCTTCAGCTGGGCCTCTGGGCTTTTGGCTCTTCAGCACCTGCTGGACTTTGCATCACTGGAGAGTGCATGTGCCCAGCACATGTGATCTATAAAAAACAGAGACACCACACAAGTTACATATTTCTATGTGATTACTTCAGTTTGGCCCATTTGCCATGAGTCCAGTTCACTAATTCATCAGACTCAGAGTTGTCCCCAGGAACCCAGTTTGTGACCCTCAGAGCTTTGTAGCCTTTACAAGAGAAACTGAACTTTTTCCCATATCCATCCACCCTGTCTTTATTCCTGTGTACAATATTTTGCAGGTGTTCCAGACACTGCATAGCACTGGACAATCCTCCATGGTCCGTGACTGGGTGATGCTCTCTCTCTCCAATTTCACACAAAGAACACCTGTGGCAATGGCAATGTGGAGTCTTTCCTGTTTTTTTGTCAGTGCTTCCACCAGTCAATGGATTTCAGCAATGTATCCTAAAAAGATGGAATGTGTGCCATTTCTGGGTAATTATAGTGTAAAGCCTTGAAGGATAAGAGTACAAGTGTAAGACACAAAAAAGGCAGTTTTACTGCAGATAGTAATGGTGTATATTGCTTTGTGCCATTGGTACCTCAGGTTTGTAGGGAAAAAAGAGAACATCTAAACAGATGGTGAGAACAAAGTTATCTAAAACTACTGCTTTAAGATCAGTTCCTTTTGGCTATGCAGGATGATTGGGAAAGTCCTTCCTTTGAAAGACTTTTTAAAAGTTTCATCAAGATAGTATTGCTGTGACCTTTAAAAGCTTCGCTCTGTGTTCCTTCTGCAAGATAAAATATATTGAAGAAAATGTAAGAAGCCAACATACTCAAAATCAAGAGAATTATCCTCTACATCCAAACTGTATTTTGCAGTTATCACCCTGGCTGTGCACTGCAGTAATAGTGGGCTTTGGCAATGGAATTGCATTGGCCAAATAAATTGGAACAGACTTATTCCAATCTAACTTTATATATATATATATGGTATTAGTGCTGGATTTATTTAAAAACAAATAAACAAACCCCTGAAACAAACAGAAAATAACTAGTGCATCTTGTGTGCAGACAAAAAAAATGGCCATTTGTCATGTTTGAGACATCCTAATGAGTCCCAACCTCAGCAGTGCTCTTTGGCCTTCAGCAGTTGCTGATTGCATCGTTTGCTCCAATGGATAAAGAAAACTACTGCTAGCTTGAAATTAATTTCTGAGGATAAGAAATTGTGTGATGTTAAGGAAGAAATAGGATTTATGTAATAGCAGTTAATTACCAGATTGCATCATTTGCACTTGAACGTTGTTGGTGAACTTAAGAATAAGCTGTTTTAATGGAGAACAGAGTTTAAACTGCTAAACCAAAAGAGAGGCAATGTCTGTCATTTTATGACCTTAACTTGTGTTTCAGTCTTCCACATATTATCAGCAGAATGGGGAAATCAGAGCAGGTGGATGTTAACATCTTCTGTTTGGTGGCCATAGACTTCTACCGGCACCAGATCGATGAGGAGTTGGATCGGAGAGCCTTCCAGTCAGTGTTTGAGGTGGTGGCATCTCCAGGAACCCCATACCACCGCCTCCTGACCTGTTTGCAAAATGTCCACAA
Organism: Agelaius tricolor; assembly: GCF_023055355.1. Classification (NCBI taxonomy): domain Eukaryota; kingdom Metazoa; phylum Chordata; class Aves; order Passeriformes; family Icteridae; genus Agelaius; species Agelaius tricolor. The sequence goes on from NW_027269284.1 coordinate 7,248,466, forward strand.
GGTCACAGCATGCTGAACACCCTGATGTGTAGTGGAACTGCATGACTAGTGTTGGAATATGAGTTATGAGGAATGCAAGATGAAGAAAATACCTGGGGTTGCATTTGTGCTAAATACGGACCTGTCGGTTTTCCTTCCAGCATGCATGGACAAGTGCTCTGCAGCACTGGAAATCACCTGAGAGTCAAGTGTAGTTGTTGTTGACACCAAACACCTCTAAGTGGAATGAAGTATGTCAGTGTTTTTCAAGTGATGGTGGGGACTAAAGAAGCCACACATCCAAGCTGTAAAATATGAGCTAGTACCACATGCAAGGTATTTGGTATTCCTGTTCTTCCCAATATGCAGCTGAAGCCACTGTGGTGCAGCAGTGAAGCACTGACAGACTGTTATTGCAACGTGCAGTCATTAGCCAACTTCATCGTTTTATGTACATGTATATACTGTTGTGTAGTACAAAATAGAATTGGTTTCCTAATGTCTCTCCCAAACCAGGAAAAGAGAAAATGGCTTTTATGATTTACACTTCCAGCATGTAATTTCTCTCTGGATTTTCTGATATCCAGTGGTGTATGTGTTGGTGATACCAGAGATATAGTGCACATACGTAACCACACCTTTTTCTTTTTTCTTCTCAGGATTTCAAATTTGAGTACAGTATATCAGTGAAAGAAATTTTAACTTAAATATTTCTATATTATGTACAGTATGTAAAATTGTAAGATGTGTGGTGCATGAGCTGTGCTGTAATTGGAGATGAACAAAAGCCATGCTACTGAATGTCTTGACATCTGTATTGTCCTCATTTTTTTTCCTCATTCTTGAATTCATGTTCCTTTTGGAAATCCATCTTAATGTACAGATTACATCTTGTTTTGCATCTCACTTTTTCTTAAAGTGCTTTAAAACTGGAATATGTTGATTAATTTGTCTTGAGAAACTGTACTAAGGAGGCATTCTTGTGATCCACTTTACTGTAGCTTCTTTGTAATTCCTTAATTTTGAGACATAATGGTAAGAAAGAGGACTAGTCACTCTGGATCAAACTTGAGATACTTAAGAAACTGCTCTTATTTGCTGCACAGCATTTTAAGAGACAAAATGGTGCAAGCTCCCCAGTAGTCAACAACCATTTGACCTTTCCTAACTGAGACCATGGAGTCACCTGGACCACTCTCATGTGAACAAGTATGAGGTAGCAGTAGAGAATCAGAAGGCTGCTGTGGTCTACTCTGGGACTGGCTAAAGTGTTAGATTACACAACCTCTTTTATTACCTGTTGTATCCATAATGCTTTAGACACAAACACAAATATCCATGAATTCCAGGACACTACACAGGGCCAGATTTAGCTTTTACTCACCACCCAGGGAATGCCATTGATTCCTAAGCTTTACATGAGGAAATCTAGCACAGCATTTGTCTTTAGTTGTATTTAAGTCTTTCATGATAGAGAAATGATACCTTGGTTCTCAGTCAGATCCTACATTCAACCTCTCTTCATTTTCTTATCACACCTTTTGGTGACACTTGGAAAAATGAGATAGTGTTGTCAGGAGGAGCATGTACTGTATGTATTTCTGTATATAATGTATATGTTGAAATTATACACATGTGACAACATTTAATGTATACAGATGTGTATATTTGTATTTATTAAACCCATGTATTTAAACTAATTCCAATCTAGACCAAAAATTGTTGCTTCTGCCCTTAAATTGATTACAAAGGAATTGTCCACTGGTGTCGCTTCCTTTTAGAAACTGGTAGAGGAAATTGGTAGTATGGGCAGTAGAAACAACTGTAGATGTTGCTGTATTTAGCTCTCTACAGGTCTTATTATCTAGAGCAATTATTTCTGTCCTAAGTTGGGTTACTCTTCTTCCTTGGGCCACAGCACTGTGGTGATTTTTAAAAGAAACTGAACAGGGTTTCAGAAAAAGGTTTAATAAAATAGATACTGTTTGAAAGTTTTTGAGTTATATTGGAAATTATCTTAATTCTGATAAAAGTCTAATTCCAGGCAGTGAGATATAATGCCCTGTGTTTGCATTAAGGGGTAGTATAGATCACTCTTCCCTTTTGTAATCACCAATAATCGTTTTGTACTGTAAACCCACACACCAGTCAGTTTTTGTATGATATATAGTTTAAGTGAAGATATTTTTGTAAGCTATTTTCCAGAATTTAAAAATAGATTTTAATATATTTTTTAAGCATCAGGTTAGTCAAATTCTCACCATATAACAGTATATGTTGTGTTATGAAACTGTTAAATTCTTCATAATTTTAAGCTCCTCATGATTAACACAGACCAGCTGATTACTTTACCTTGGGATCACAGGAGCTAGACCCTTTCTGAAACTTTCCAAACCAGCTTGGGACTTGCTATAGAATCTTTCAGGCCAGTGAAGAAATACATTGAATTAAGCAGTCAGCACAGCTGGGTTAAAACATTATAGATGTGACAGACTCCCATTCCTCAGCTGCCTCTTGCCAGCCTTAGAGCAAGTATTTGCATTACCTGTCTCAAGCTCTAGAGCTGATGCACTCCCTTCTAACCTCACACAGATTCACTGGTAGTGACTTCATCTGTTTTAACCTCTCCTGGAGATTGTTGTAGTGTCTGTACCTCCTGTAATGTGTCCCAAGTGTCTGAAGAAGGGCACCTCCTCTTGGGAAATCCTCTGTGACCTGAAGGAGCTGGAGCTTAAGGGTCTTCCTAGTGTGGGAGCACACTGCAGCAGGGCTTCAGTTCAGACATTTCACTGCAGCACACCTTCCTCTCTTCTTCCTGGATATTCTTTCCACACCCTCATTTCTTTGGGAATGAAATCATACTCAGAATCACTCCTGTCTGCTTTTAGTGACACGAGCCGCAAGGTGTGCCATGGGGGTAGTAACAGCAGAACAGTGGCCATTAAGGGATTCTGATGTTGCATTTAAAGGAAATAAAAATACTGCTTGTCCTTTGAGACTGACTCTATGCAAGATTTTATTTCACAGAGTGTTTTTAACTTGCTGTAAACAGAAAGCTAATTCTGAAAATCAGGCTGTTCATTTTTTCATTGAGATCAGGGTAGAAATGTGTTTGGTCTTTAGACATACATTTGTTGTCCTGGCTAAACAAAGCAGACAGCATCTTTAATCTGCTTTGCAGTAAAAGTGGCTTCTTAAAAGCCTTACAAGATGAGAGGTGTGGCATGACTGGGAGCATACTTGAGACAGATTAATATTTAAAACTTCAGTTACAATTCAGTTGTCAAAGAAACTGCATTACTAAATCTATAATGTGGCCCTCCCTAAGAACATTGTATGCCAGCCAACTTGTTACAAATAGCTTTTGGACCAGCTACCCACTGACCCATTAAATAAAGTTTGCTTTGTGTTTCATTTCAGCCTACCCCCTCCCTTGTGCTGAGTGCAAGAGTGAGGAGTTGTAAACAACAACTTATTGTAAACCTGTTCTTATTTGTGGGGTTCAAAGTATTTTCTTTACTATTTATGTTGTTTTCCAGTTGCAATTGAATGGGAGTTTATTTAAATCTTCTCTGAAGTGTATACTCAGATGCCATTTCTTGCCTAAAGCACCTAGTAAATGACTGTGTGTTACTTTTGCTTTGGTAGGAATGCCTTCTTAGCACCAAGACATTGCTTGTTTTTAACACCAGCAGCATTCCGAAAGCACTGAGTGAACAGATCTTGGTCACGTGAAGGGAGGAACAAGTGGAACCTTTTAAAAGTTATTTTAAAAGTAATCTGTTGATATCTAGTAGCTTTGCCTTAAGAGCATTCTGTCTTGCCATTCTCCTTTTTCAGTGGCTGTTAACTCTATAGCAAATAAGGAGGTTGTGTCAAAAGCACTGCAAAGACAGTTCTCCAAGGGCAGCACACCTGGTTTGTCTTAGGGTTTTGTGGAGCTGTCAGGGCTGGGCATTTATGCTTCCATAATATAAGAAATTTTAGGGTATAATGAGCAATAAATAATAGCAATAAGCAGTTTAATTAAATTCAGTCATTCAGGATCTTACCCGGTCATTCAAAGGGATGGGAGAAGATGGGGAACTAATTGAGTACATTTATGGTGTAAATCAGATTTTTTCCATGTACAATCTCAACTAAACTTTCTGCTGAAGGCAGAAATCAACTGAGGGACAATGGTAGGTGCTTTGCTCTTAAAACAGTTTTGGTTATAAGGACACAATTGCTGAAAGTTACAAGAGGACAAAATACTTTGCTAGTTTTTAAGTAGTTTAAATGTTTTAAAGTGAAAACAAGCTGCTGTAAAAACTAGAGTAAGCAATGTAGCAAAATTTGGGGGAAATTAATGATGTCAATTTAACCTAATACAGAGATTTTGGGTGAACTCATTGTGCATGCTACCTAAGTATCCATTTAAAAATCTTGAGAATCCCACAGTCATACCCAGGAGAGCTTCTACGGTGTATCTTGATAAAGTTTTTAGCTGCATTCAGGTAACTGGGTATAAATGCTGCAGAGCATTTGTGAAGCATGTGCTGCTTTAGTCATGTGCATTTTGTGTGAGCTTCTCATTGCCATCAGTCCGTGTGTACACACCATCCAGTTGGATAAACTTGACAAGGATAAGGTAACGCACCCTGTGGTGGGATACAGTGTGAGGGCAATGATGGGCAAAAGCTTGGAGCCCCAACCTGAAAAGCAATTGTACTCAAGGGAAAAGAAAAGCATATAATTTTAGATGTATGTTTAAGTTTAAAAAAAAAATGCTGAAAATACTGCACATTGAAACTAAAAGAGAAAATAAAATGCAACTATTACTGTAAGTGATTTTTCTCTGGTTATTTAAAAAGAAGGGCTTGATGCATTTTACTAGAGTTTTTCCCCAGTATCTCCTCTTTTCAGCAACTATCAAATACTGAGTATTATTAAGATTTGCAAGAATACTTGAACTTTCTGCAAATGTAGCTATGCTGCAAAATCACAGTGCTGTTTGCAATTAAGCAAGAGCTATCACGGCTGAGCTTTTAATTGTATCTAACAGTCATGCTTGCCAAAACTTCTCTGGGATTCTAGATGAGATCAGAAAAGGCAAAATTCAAGTGTACAGCTGTATTTGTGAATGAGAGTGTATTTATCCACAGCAGTCCTGGGGAGGGATAATGTTACACAGGAGAAGAAATGGTTTAACTTGCTGAAGCTTGGTTTTCCAGCTGTTGGGCTTGCATCTTAAAAGAAATTTCTGGGTGGTCCTGCTGCTGAACACTGGAGGATCTCTTGCAGTACTCAACGGCTCACAGACATCTTGTTTTGATTAACTTTGCAGCACTTGGCTGTTCCCTGGAAACTCTGGCATAAAGTTTGAAGTAGTAGCTTAATGTAGAAAGCACGTGCTGGTTTTGTCCTGAGTCAAGGTAACTTCTTTTCCATCTCGTTGCTGCCTGGCGGTGTTGGTGGCGGCTGATCGGCCGCTGTGTCACCTCTGAGTGCAGCCCTGGAGCTGAGGGACAGAGCTGTGCTGGGGTAAGTGCCTTTGTCTGCAGAGCTGGACATGCATTGGAGTCATAAACTCTTCATCTTTTTGTCACTCAGAGAAGAAAAACCATTTAATTTCTGGAGGTATTACCCCTAAAGATGAATTGCCAGGCACAGGCAGATGAAGCATTGCACTTAGTAGACTAGCACTTTTTAATTTGCTAGAACTTTTCTTTGCTTTCCCCACTGCCTTTCCTGCCCTGTATAGGTATTGTGCTTTTTTTCCTACTTTTTTAGGCAGTGCAGCTGTAAAGAGTATTGCAGCCATCATTTGGGAATTGGCAGGGCTCCACCCCAGTTACAAGACAAAAGGCTTTGATTGCCTGTAGAATTAAACATAATTACACCATAAGTTTTGCATAACTGTTTGAAGAGATGAAAAGATTTGTAACTTGTAGGTTTGTTAAAAACTTGGAAGTAGGAACATGAAAAAGTTCATACAGTTTATATAGAATGTTATCTTTGGAGTGAGCCAAGCCTTCTGCTCTTCTATTGCAGCCATAATTCCACCTTAATTTTGCTTCTGATCTTTCCCATGGTATACACATCCAAATATGGCAGAACAGTCCCTTACCCCAGGTGCTATTTTCTTATCCTTCGAGCTGCAAACGTCATGGGTAGATTTTGATCAAGTGCAACCTTATTGTTTTATCTCATTATTTACATTTTGGAGTTCTTTCAGCCAGGCTGCAGTGTTTGGGCTCCAAGCAAAATGCATCCCTGAGGGCTGGGTTTGACCATGCACCAGATGCCCACAGAGCTGTGAGCCAGATTAAGTCAGACCATTTAAATACAAGGTTTTTGCTAATCTAGCTCATCTTGGATTCTATGCACTGTAAAACTTCAAGTCAGTGTTGAAATAACATTTCCAAATTAGAATCTTAGTCTTTCCACCCCTTTCTTCCCCTGAGGAAGAGGCACTGAATGTGTTTCCATCCCTGTCTTGCTGTTAAATGGCTCTAGGATTGAAGCATCTGTCTTGTCCAATGGAAAGGCAAGTGTAAAGCTTGCTCACTTAACTTTTCTTGGTGTGCCTTGTTAATGTTGACATTTCAAATATCATCTTTGGCATTTGATTTAACATCTCTGAAAATAACACAATTCATTGTTTAACTTTTATTTCAGGCAAGTTTGGGCAGATACTCTTAATTACACTTTGTTCATAGTAATTTTTCTTTGCCTTCTTAACTGCCTCTAACTACCACTGTTTTAAATGAACACTGGATGCTGCAGATCTGGGAGGTATTTTTAAGTGCTTTCCAGGCTTCTGATCCTTCCATCTCTTGGTAATGTGGCTTAAGCTCATTCCTTCTCCTCCTGTCTTCTTTCCTCTGCCTTGGCTGCCAGAGTAAATATTTCACCTGTTGAATGCTTTAAAATAAAAGTTGTATGTCATCAATAGATTGGTATGTGACTAACAGGATAAGGCTGAATGATCCAAAGTACCTGGAGTTTATTAATTAATTGGGAGTCCTGAAAAAGTGAACCTTTAGAAGGGGACCAAATAAACCTGCAAATTTTTGCTACCTAATGTAACAATCTAAGAACATTGTTCAGATGTTTATCAGTACCAAAATCAAATGCTTTCACAAATGTTTCAATCTGTACTTTTGCTGCTTTACTGCTTTTGTGGTTGTCCTGGGGATGGCTCTATCTGTGCTTACTGAAGCAACATATTTATGTACTGCAGTTATTTAAATGTGAGCTTGTGGATAATACCTGTTCCATTGCAGAGTGATCTGATAATATTACCCAAAAAAAGTGAGAAATGTGATCTGGGACACTTGCAGGCAGCACTGACAGTAACAGTGAAAGGACCTGCTGCTTCAGAAAACATTATCTGGGACCAAGTCACATTCCCAGTGGTGAACAGAGGCTTGCATTATGCTGACAGGTTAATTTTCCAACTCTCCCACTGGCCTGCTGTGAGGTTGGAGAGTATCCCTGTGTGGGAAAGATGCAGCAAACCTGGTCTGATTCCAGTTGAGTTGTCTCAGATGACAGGATTAAGCAAATCTATGCTTCTTAGATCCATAAACATCCCAACTGCACATTGTACCTTTGAAAAGAGCGATGAGTCCAGGGGCAATGAAGGAGCATTGTAAGGAGTCACGTTGAGTTCTCGTGTTACACTTGCAAAGATTCCTGCCCCGTGGGCACTGGGAGAGGATGAGGTGCTCAGTTTATTGCAGTCAGACTTAGAGTGCCCAAAGTTCTTTTGTGTTTCTGCTGAGGGGTTAAATATCATCAAAAGTGCTTATTAATTATTAACTTAACTTAGAGAGGTCTGCCTCTCCTTTGTCTGTGCTGCTTTTGTTCTCAGTTTGACTGCATTAACTCTGGATGAAATATAAATGCCAGTCCCAAACTAACAATGATTAAACTGTATTATTCTGTGCAGCTTAATTACATGAAAAAAAATCAGGACAGGAGATCAAATTTATTATTTCATGTGTATTCAGTCATGTTTTATTGGCTATAAAATCTCATGTAGACAGGATAACTTTAGAAATTGACTAGCACAAAGAAGATTTTAGCCCTAAATTACATATTTTGAAGAGATTTTTCAAAGCCTGTCATGATATGGGCATTCATTCAGAAGAAAATAATGAAAAGTTAACTTTTTAGCAGGGCCCAAAAAGGGGTAGTGATGAAGGTTGTCTGACATAAGTTTATTCCCTTGTGTTTTTCTGCTCTAAAGCTCCAGGATGTGATGCAAGAAGAAAGGATAGGATTTGTGCAGCCTGGTGTGTGCTTTTTGTGAGTAAAGGACCTTTTGTCTGCTGAGGGCCAGTTATGGACAGAGAAAAGTATCCATGTTTGTTTAAAAGAAATTCCCAACCACCCACAGTTGCATGGTTCATTGCATTGCAGGTCGTCACTTTTTCTCTGTGAAAATATATGATATATCATCACCTGGCTATGTCATATATAACATATCACAATCCAGGCAGTTTGTGGACCTTGAAGAGGTCTCCTTGGAGATCAAACAGCTGTGGTGCACCCAAGGACAGAGAAGCATTTATGACACTTGTAAGGACATTGCAGGACAGAGCCAGGATGGTTCCTCCTGGGAAAGGGAGGCTTCATGTAATGTGATTGCAAAATTCAGCCCAGGGACCAAGGGATGGTAGGAAACAGCATCTTCTCATTCCTCACCTTCAATGGCTTTGTCCCCTTCACCATGTTATGCCTGAAAATGTTGAAGGTTCCTGTTATTAAAGGTGTGAGAGCATTTTTGATGTTGCTCCCAGCTTTTGTGTTGAGCTTTCTCTCGCACTCTGGGTGTTTACAGAGCAGCAAGGGAAAGAAGCTCTTGTTCAGTAAGCTGTGGTAGTGAGTTTATTGAGTTAGGAGTGAGTCTTGGGTCTGCAAAGAGACAGGAGCAGCTGTTGCAAAGTTGTTTATTGCATGAATACATCAGCCTTGAAGGCAAAGGGTTCAGAGTATTGAAGTCTGTGCTAAAAGCTTTTGGCATAGAGTCCTGATGTCCCCAGCAGAAGCTACTGCCACCTTTTTTGCACTCCAATATTGGGGGGTTTTATTCCTAAATCATCCAATCAGCTAAAACCACAATTCTAAAACATTCTTCCTACACCCCTCTGAGCTTAATTCTAATGTGTGAAAGTAGTGTCAGTTCTTACACAAAATTTACCCATGTAGTTCTGTCTGTTCACACAAGTAGTTCTCTCTGTCTATCTAGAAATGTAAGCAACGTTCTGCTGTGTTTTCATTATGTCTGGAGCTAAGTTATTTCTGTGAAAGATATCACTACTGAACTTTAAACTAGACTTTAGGGCTTTTTACCAGCCAACACAGTCTCTTAAGGCACTTAGGATATATTTCTATTTACTTAAAACTAAAACTTACACTCTTTAATATATTATTATTTTGTATTAATATATTATATTATTAATATGTGCTTTAATATATTTCAGTTTCTCTGAAGGTTCCAATTCAATCCCTGCATTCCTTTCTCTCTCTGAGGGACTCAGAGAGGCTTTTATTTCATGCATTCCAACATAAGTTGAAAGAAGGTTGCAGAACTTGAAACTGCTTCTAGTAGTGTTCTTTTTCCTTCGACTTAGACCTTGAGTGTTCCTTTATATTTGATTATGAAAAGAATAAATACTTAATTTTTTCTTTGAACTACAATTTTCCCTGTAAATTACTATTCCAGAGTCAGCCAGAACTGTCTTTCTTCTTTTTATACAGGTGCCTTTCATCCACTTGAGGAAAGCAAATGTGCTTTTTTTTCTTCTCCTGAAAATCAAAAATACTAAAAGTTTTTCTCCTTTTTCTAGTTACAGTTGCATCTCCTCATATTGCTGCATTTTTCTCTAGTGAGAGTCTGATGATTTGAATTTTCACAGGTATTATTCTTGCCTTATTTGGTTTCTTGATCACATTCCAGGAAGTTTCTTCTTTGAAAAGGTGTTACTTTTAAGTTACACAATTTTGATGTACCACTGCTCATTGGAACATTAAGGCTTATCAGGCACATGTGGTGGTGTTCATGGGGCCCCAGGATGAGGGAAGAGATGAGAATCTTGACTCCACGTTTCAGAAGGCTGATTTATTATTGTATGATATATATTATATTAAAAGAAAATGATATATTAAACCTATACTAAAAAATAGAGAAAGGATTTCATCAGAAGGCTAGCAAGGAAAAGAATGGAATGATAATAAAATTTTGTGACTGACCAGAGAGTCGGAGACAGCTGGACTGTGATTGGCCATTAATTAAAACCAACCAACATGGACCAATCAAAATGCACCTGTTTCATTCCACAGCAGCAGATAATCATTGTTTACATTTCATTTCTGAGGCCTCTCAGCTTCTCAGGAGAAAAATCCTGGCAAAGGGATTTTTCAGAAAATATCATGGCATCAGGCACTGGTTTCCCAGATCCCCCTGCTGGGGGACAGAAGTGATGCTTGTTTCCAGTCCTCAGGAACCTCCTTTGGTGGCCACAGCCTGAGTGACATCAGCCAGGTTCCTCAGCCCCATGGGTGCATCCCACACCATCCTGTGCATGCCTCTCTTGTCTAAACGTTCCCCAGTTTCATTCTCCCCCACTGAGGATGAGCCTTCGTGGCTCCAGACCTTCCCATGGGTGGAACTGGGATTCCTGGAATCCTCCACCAGATCTGGTGCTCCTGGACATGAGGTTTGGTTTTCATTTTCCTTTCCAAAACATGCTTTAATTATGCTTTCAGTACTGAAGAAGAATGCTGAAGCCTTTCTCCCCCAGCCCAGCAGAGTGCAGGCACAGCCCCCAGCCCCTGCAGGTCTGCTCCACGCTGGGCTCCTGCCAGCTGCCTTTGAGGGACAGCCTGCCAGGGACTCTTGGTGACAGATTCAAACCTGAATTCACAGCCAGGTGCTGAAGTGGCCTCTTCCTGAGGTAAAGGCTTTTGTAGCTTTTCCAGTTCACTTTGAGCACTCCTGCCTTTCCCGCTCGCACGGTTTAGCTCTGACTTTCTTCTCCTTATCTGTCACTAGAGAGTAATTGCCCCTTTCATAGGGACCTTGCTTTAACCTTGAACAGCAGTTCCCGTGGCACCTGATGTGCATTATGAACTATATATACTGATGAAAGAGTGAGGTACAGTCCTAATGTCTTCCTTGATGTTTGCTTTTTAAATCTGTTTCAAGGAGCCCTTTCAGATGGGACATGAAAGCTCCCACATTATTATAAAATTCCCTATGAAATATTTTTGTTTTGAAAAAAGGCATTTAGAATAGTAGGGTAAAAGCATAGTCTTATCAGGCTGAAGCTGCAATATCCAAGCTGTTTCCAGTTGCTCTTATCTGTCCTTTCATCTGGTTCTAAACATGAAATGGGCATTTCATTATTAAATGCACACAGAGCCTTTCATTCTGGGGAATACTCCTGTACACACTTCAATGGGGATTTTTGCAGTATGTGGTAACTTACAAGCAAAAGGTAGATGTTTTTATGACAATACTCTGACAGGGAGTGCTGCAACAGGAGTCTGTGCTGAAGAGGGAGAACTTTCCTTTCAGGACATGGTTGAAGAGACTCACTGAATCACAGGATGAGTGAGGATGGAAGGAACCCAGTGGGGCATCTGGTCCCACTTGCCTGCTGAAGCAGGATCATCCCAGAGCACATGGCCCAGGATTGTGTCCAGATGGTTCTGGAATATTTCCAGTGTGAGGGAGATCTCACACCCCCTCTGTGCAGTCTGTTCCAGTGCTCAGACCAGTAAAGAAGTTCTTCCTCATATTCAGGGGGAACTTCCTGTGCTTCAGTTTCTGCTCATCGCCTTTTGTCCTGCTGCTGGCACCCCTGGGCAGAGCCTGATCCACCCTCCCTGCAGATCCTGGCAGACATTGGTGGGGTCCCCTCTCAGTTTGAGGCTGATCAGGCCCAGCTCCCTCAGCCTTTCCTTACAAGAGAGACTCTCCAGAGCCTTCATCATATTTGTCACTGGAGCCACTCCAGGATCTCCATGTCTCTCTTGTCCTGAGGAGCCCAGAACTGGACACAGCACTCCAGATGTGTCCCACCAGGGCTGAGCAGAGGGGCAGGATCCCCTCCCATGCCCTGCTGGCCCTGCTCCTCCTGACTCACCCCAGGACTCCCTTGTCCCTGTCAGCCACAAGGACACACTGCTGGCCCATGGACACCTTGTGTCCACCAGGCCCCCCAGGCCCCTCTCTGCAGAGCTGCCCCCCAGCAGGTCAGCCCCCAGCCTGGGCTGCTCCATGGCCTTGTTCCACCCCAGAGCAGCACCCTGCATTTGCCCTTGCTGAATTTCAGAAGGTTCCTCTCTGCCCATCTCTCCAGCCTACTGAGGTCCTTCTGAGGACTGCACAGCTCCCTGGGGCACTGGCCACTCCTCCCAGCTCTGTGTTGGCAAGGACCTTGCAGAGGAGGCATCTGTTCCTTCACCCAGGTCATTGATAAACAATGGGCCCAGTATAGCACCCCAGGGGACACCACTGGTGACAGGTCTCCAGCTGGACCCTGTGCCACTGATCATGACCCTCTGGGATCTGCCACCCAGGCAGGTCTCAATGCACTCACTGCCCACAGCTCCTGAGTTTGCCTATGAGGATGTTGTGAAGCCCTGCTGAAGTCAAAATAGACAAAATCCATTTTTTGTCAAGGTAGACAAAATCCATTGCTCTCCCCTCAGTGATCCAGGCACTTGTTCCTTTGTAGGAGGCAGTCAGGTGGTCAAGGTTGATTTTCCTTTAGTGAATCCATGCTGGCTGCTGATCACCTTGTCTCCCATATGGATACATGGCCTGGGCTCACAGGAATAAAACTGAGTTGTTGTTCTGGAGCAGGTACCTTTCTGTGCTTGCACCCAGTGACAAATGTGAGCTGTTGTATCTATCTGTGCACACAACCAGAAATTCAGAATTGCTTTGTGAGTGGAGGGCACAGTGAAGGCTCCTGGGCTTTCTGCCTCAGCTGGACTCGTAGGAAAAGAAATGGGTGCAGAAACTGAGCTTTATTCAGCTTACAAGAGTAAAGCTGCAGAACTGCCAGACATGCAGAAAAAGGAAAAGCAAAAAAAAGAGTAGATGTGTTTGTTAAGCGTAATGAGCAATGCACATTCTCTAGCAGGATTAGGATGGGAACAGGAATAGACTTGCCAAGCTAAGGGAAAATCCTATTTTTGAAAAATGAAGGGAAAAAATCCTTTAATGAGTTTTGATAGGAAAATTGACAAGTATTAACAAGAATCAGGAAAAGTAGCAGTTAAATGGCCAAGCTATGCAGGATGTTCACAAATCTTCAGATGAACTCAGCAGTGATTAAGGGGAATAAAAACTTGAGCACAAATGCTGGAGAGTACTTGATGTTAGCTCACTCTTGTCTGTGATCCTTGCTGGTGGTGTTTGTACAAGTATAAACTGGGCAGATGTGAGCAGAGAGATCCCTGCAGTGCTGCCCTTTTCCAGAAGCAAGGCCAGGGTGAGAAGTCCCAGTGAGGAGCAGGGTGTGCTGGTTCTGCCCCAGCACTGCACTGATGCAGTTGTTTGGTAGAGCATGGGTACAATGAACTTTCTTCTGCCCAGAAAATCACATATGGATTCTCCTGCCCATCTCCCACAGCCTGCAGGGCCTATGGGGAACTTCTGGGAAGGAAGGGATGCAAGCAAAGGAAATCTGTGAGGCAGCTCAGAGACATAAGGGAAAGTGCTTGGAGTAGTGCTCCTGTGTTTGTGCAAAGGCAAGACACAAAGACATCAAGGAAGTAAAATGCAATAAAAGGAATAAAGTTAGAGAGAGAGACACAAGTGGTGGCTTGGAGAATCAGACTGTACAGGTAGGAGAAGTGCAAAGCAGCAGAAATGTTCAGCACTGCTGCCATCAGCACAGAGGGCAGGGATGCAGAGATGGACAGGTGGGGTCCAGGGTGGCCTCTGCCTGTGTGAGAGAAGAGAAACTGCAGGAAGCTGAGTGAGGATGGAAGGACAGTGTGACTGTTGTGTGGTAAGGACAGAATAAGTGGCATACAGGGAGTTTTGGAATAGCAGCATGCTGGGATTACAGGCCATGCCAAAAGTACAGAACTGCTTAACACATGTCAAAGTAGAAACCTACCTATGTTAAACTGTGGCCAAATTGTTTTAGCATAGCCAGACAAAACAGATACTAGTAATCCATAGCATAGTGAAAGCAGCATAATTCATTCAGTAGTTTCTCCAGGCTGAAAGTTCCTTCAGTCACCTCCTGCGTGATGCAATAGCTGCACTTGATTAGCAAAAAATAAATGTGGAGGGAAGGAAGCAGCACAGGAAAACAGACACAGCCCCTGCCTTTGGAGGGCACAGGGGTGAAGGCAGCAGCAGAGAATGGGGTTTTATGCAAGTTCTCCAGGGAAGGCAGGGCTTTCCCATGAAAAGCCTTCTTGACCTGAGGCCAAAGACTTCAACAAAGAAGAGACTTCTGCTCCTGATACTACCTTTTTTTCTCTCTCTGTTCTTCCCTGAAGAAAAAGAGGACTGGTGAGTGATCTAAGATTAAAGGTGCAGCGTTGCAATTTTGGGGCATTATGTCAGTTGTGAGAGATCAGACTGCGAATTAGGGGGAAAAAAAGTCAATTCAGAGGCATTACTAGAAACCCCTTTATTAGAAAGCCCAGACACAATCTTTGATAAACCCATGAATATTTGCTAAGCAAAAGAAATTCCCCAGTGCATATGAAAGCTTAAGAGACAGCAGGCAGTGCTCTGAGCATGATGAAAAATTAAAACCATTACAAGAGAGAGACCTGGGGTAGTATGTCCTGCAGAGCTAAAACACTGATCCCCAGGGAGCTGCAATGCAAGGCAAGCAGCAGCCCAGTTCTGGGGGAGAAAAAGAGGTAAAATCTGCCACAGATTGTGCAGTTTTGCTGCAGGTGTACAGCGTGGGCCAGGAGAGGAGGGCTGGCAGGGAGGGCTCCTTGGCAGGGGGAGCTGATGCTGCTGCAGCAGGAGATCATCAGCCTGAAAGGAAAATTGGGCTCTTGTGGAGCTGGATGCTGTGTGCAAGCCAGTGTGAAGTTAGCAATACTGAAAGGGATTCACAGTCAGGAGAAAGGAAATAGATGAAATTCAGGGTTAAAGCTGTACATTTATCCCTGCAGAGGGAAGATTGCAACAAGCACACATAACAAATGGGGAAAGTTACAGTTTGCTTGCTAGGATGTTAAAAGACTGTGCCATCCTCCTGAATCTATGGGGGAAAATTATTGCTGTGTTTGGGGAGTCTGAGAACAAGGAGATTGCTTAGCAAGGTAACATAAAGTAACCAGAGAACTCAGTTTTTAGCTCTGATTCTGAGAAAAGCATCAGTCTTAGCTAAGCTGACCTTTTAGTGGCCAGTTCACAGGTACACACTTTATACTCTCAGCTCAGGCACTGGAATCACTGTCCAGCACTCTTGGAGACACACACCCTGTGGATGAAGCTGTGGCTGAGAGCAGTGTCCCAGCCTCCCACTCCAGGCACTGGGATGGTCACAAAGGGCAGACAGATGCCAGCAAGGCTGTGGCCAAACCCAAGCTCTGCCCTCCTGTTCCTGCAGCTGTACCTGCTTGCTGTCAGCAGTACCAACCCTAGGAACACCCAGAGCCTTGCCCTGGTTTGCTTCCAAGCTGGGCTGCAGCTCTGGGAAGGCTCCTTTCACAGCCTTTCACACAGGGAAAACCCACCAGAAGCCCTGGGTGATGAGGGGTGGAGGGGACAGCAGCTGCCTTTCATCGTGTGCTGTGCTGGCTGGGTTGTGTGCAGGCAGTTTGTTAGCACTGCCTACAGCTACCTCTACCCCTACCCTTAGTTACTCACTAGGAAATCTTCTCTGAAGCATTAATATGAGTTACTTAAATCTTTTCTGCTGCTTTTATTTAGCCTGGTTTGAGTTGCCAAGCAGCTTATTACACTTTGCACTAAACCCAGAGCAGCTGTGCAAGGCGACCCCAGGCCATGCATCCAGCTCTGGGATGGCAGGCACCAGCCACTGGTGGGTTTGGGAAGGGTTTTGAAATGGTTTGTGAGCTCCCCCATCATGTCCTGGTCACTGTGGGCTGCTCCTGCTGAGCCCAGCCTCTGGCTGGGGCTGGGATGATCTCCAGCCAGCTGCAGTGTGGTCAAACCCAGAGCTGCATCCTCTGGGGTGGGGGGAATTCTGCCTCTAGCTTCAGTCAGCATTTCCAAGTCCTGTTAAACCTGAATAACCACAATCCAGGACTCTTGCTTCAAATACATTGAGTGAAAACGAGGGCTCCCAAAGCTCTAGTGAAGTAAATTTGTCTCTTCAGGATACTGCTTATGCACCAGGATTTTTTTTTCCTTTATGAAAGAAATGGATGTATGGATTATAGTTGACAGTGTTAGTGTCTACTCTTAATTTTTATACTTTCACACTGACTACTGCAGATACTTAAAGGTTTGTGTGAAGGGTGTATTTACAACTATTCACTCCCAGGACTCTCACAGGGAGGTTTCAGTATGCAAAGTTCTCTACTCTCCCATATTCCAACAGCCAGTGACTGCCAGGTCACATCTGCATTAAAATTCACATTTGTTTTAAGTTAAGCTTTGAAATTGTTAGTTAAACTAAAGTTAAACTTTGAAATCTATTTAATTACACTGGTGTAAAACCGTTTGTGGATGCTCCTCTGTGCTTTAATTGAAATCTGATTTGCAGTGTTTTTTCTTTTGGAAAAGCTGAATCTGTTTAAGAGTACCCACATGGGTTTGCAATTGGTTTCAATAAATAGAATTAAAACCAGGTTTTGCTTAAATTGCTGCAAGTTTTAATGCAAACAGGGCCTCTGCAAAACTGAAAATCCCCCAATTATTCTGGAGCATTTCTCTCCTCTGTGAGACTGAACATTTTCATGTGTTTTCATGAGCAGTGTGGAGGTTCTCCAGTATCCAACCTTTTCCTGAAACAAGCAACCTACTTTGAGTTTAGCAGCCTCTCCCCTGCCCCTGACTGGCTCTTGTGCTTCCAATCAGGCTCACAGGAAACATTTAAACACGCAGCCCCTTTGCTCAGCCTCCCTGGCTCTGCTCAGAGCAGGAATCAGCCATGCAACTCAGCCCAGGTAAGGCCACACTTCACCATCCCCATTGCAGCCACGTTACATTTAACAGGTTTTTCCCCTCGAAGTGCCCTGATTTACTCTTTGCCCCCTCACTGCACGAAGAGAGGGGGAGAGTAAACCCCTCCCGTGCCCCAGGAAGGCAAAGGCGTGGTGAGAGCAACTTGCACACAGCTGCAGCTTCCCCTGGTGCAGCTCCCAGCAGCAGCTGTCCTGGAGGAGAGCTGAGGCTGGGGTGGGAGAGGCTGGGGATGGGAAAGGAAAGCTGCCAGGTGCTCTTGAGCCAGCCCAGGTCCTTATTCCACTCTGCACAAGGCTGGTGAGGATACTTTGGGCCTGTGGCAGCTCCCCTGCTCGCCCTCTGGGCAGCTGGGTGCTGTTTCCACCAGCACTGTGTGATGCAGGGGCAGGGCTGCCACCCACGGATGAGGATGAGCAGATCCTTTGAAAATCCAGGGGAGCACCTCCTAGAAACCTCCTCTCCTCCATTTCCACATGCTGTTAAATTACCCTGATGCCTCAGTGCAATCTTCTGGCTGCCCATGAATTACTCAACGTGGCATGCTGGATCCTTAGCTGCAGGACACTTTTTCCAGTTGTTTGTTTTGAAAGCTCTTAAGAGCAATATACTATCAGCTGAGGTTTCTAATTAACTCTGAATAGCTAGTCTGCTGCCACTCAAGTATAATTCTCATTAGCATCTCAGCTAACAAGCTTCAGTGTTTGCCCTCCTAATTAGCTTCTAGTTAGAAGTCTTTCCCTGTGCTAAGATGTGCTGTTGTTAATTGCAGTTCCAATTGCTTTTACAGCAAACTCCTGAGAGGCTGCTCCGGCTCTGCTTTGTGCAGCCTGATAGGGATCAGTGTCTGGGATACTCACAGCCACAGGTCCTGTGCTCTCCTCTAGGTGTGTGCAGGGAGAAGGGGGGACAGAGCCGCAGCTTTTAAAAGGAATGAGGAAGTATTTTGCCTTTTAAACAGGTGGTAGAACTCGAAATGAGTCTGCTTAAAGCAGAGTGCAACTTTCACAGCTAATACTGCATAAATGGCTTTCCAGGGTTTTTCCCCCCTGCAGCTGTCCATACAATGGCTAATTTTCTGTGCCCTGCGTTTCTAAGAGTTCCTGAGTGCCCCACAAAATGCCCTATTGCTGCTGTCCTCCGAAGCCAGTGGATTTGTCTGTCGCCCAGACACAGTTTGTCAGGTTGGCTATTCCTCCTGGGATGGTATTTCTGTGGAATGCTCTCAGCACGGTTCAATGTATGCCTGCGAGCCGAGCCGGGTTAACCCCTTAGGCCCCACTCAGAGCACTCACAGTTGTGTCAGTGGGCTGGAGCCGTGTGCCACTTACAGCTGTGCCCTGCAGGGCAGGGGCAGGGCAGGGGGATCCCACTGGAGCAGGCAGAGGAGAAAGGTGAGGATTGAGTTGCACAGAGCACCTGAAGCTCTCGAGTGCTTGTTCTGTGGAAGCAAATCCATTCTGTGCCTTTTCTAATCACACATTTACTTCTCAAAGTGGGGAAAATATTGCTCAACTTGGGGAGATTTACTAGTGGGCTGTTCACTACAGACATGCCCAGAGCCCACTGTTACCACCCCCTCCTACACTGAAACCCACTTTTTGCTGAGCCTTCTGCAATGGGTTTAACACATCCCGTGCATCCTGCTGCACTGAAACCAAATACTGAATTTTACCATGGGGTGCCTGGATCCTTCTACCTGGGTAACTTTTCCCTCCTATTTTTCAAAACTGAGGGGTAAGGTTTTGATGTTACCACGACAAAGTTAGAAGGTTAGGGTGAGTCCTTGTCCTGGCAGAATGACTGTAATCCTGTGATACTTTATCATGCTGTGACTGGAGGGTCTAGAGAACCCTTGCATGCAAGCAGAGTCCCCCTGAAGCAACATGCAGGTGTAAGGATGTGCCCCATCAGTCCAATTATGGTATCCAATTATCTTCTAGAAAGAGAGAAACTCTGGTAATGAATGTGCTTCTGGTTCATAACTTCTTAAAATTTAAGTATGGACTACTCACACTAATACCAATAGATTTAATTAGTCATAGGTCTTCCAAATCTGCTTTAGAAAAACATGTAAGAGCTTTAGATGGACCTGAGGTAACTGGGTGAGTTGAAAGGGTGAGAGTGTGTTTACACAATGTCATGTCTGGTGCTGTTCATCTCAGGTGTAATATTCTGGTGCCAAATGATTCATTATAGTTTTTTCAGCTGTAAAAAAAATCAGAATTTAAAACACAGTCCTTGATGAGAAGATGAATTCCTTGATTTGACTTCCTATATCCAATTAATGTGCTGGAAAGTGGGAGTAATGATGGTGAGCAAATCTCAGTGTTTGAATCTATTTCAGTTATGTACCAAAAAGGCATATTTAAATGAGCTGCTTAACCTCTGTTATCCATAAAACTGGATTCCAAATCACAAACATGTCATTTACTGTGCTGTACTTTAGTTACAGATGGCACCATAAAGTGAAGCACATGATATGACAGAAGCTTTAAAGTAAAACTTGAGATTGGATTTAGGGAAAGAAAAGAAATATTTCCAATGAGGGATCTGTGGAGTAAGTAATAAATACAGATTAAGACAAGGGATTGATCAAAGGTAGCAGAAAGAAGAATTCAGAACAAAGGGTTATTTTGGTAAAGCAGAGAGAGGCATAAAGCATTAAAATGAAAGTTTCTAGATGTACCATCTATGTCCAGCTACTGAAGGGCTTTACTTTTAGGGGAAAAAACCCCAAACCAATCAAAAGTGCTCTTTCAGATGAAAATTGTGCAGATGCTACCACTATGTTAGGGTGAGCTGTCAGACATGGATTTGTATGCCCTGCATATTTTATCCATTTGTGATAACAAAGTAATTCCTTCTTGTAGTGATGTCCACTCTGTGAGGACTTTGATGCTCTTAATTTCTGTGAGAGAAACCACCAGAGACCATGAGAGCCTGGACTGTAACAGATACTGCCCTTGCAAATTGCTGAACAGATAAAGCCAAGTGTGGACGCCATCTCATGATCTCTATCCTCTTTTACATGGTCTGCCCTAAGTATTTTTGTCAGCAAACCAGTTTGTAGTGCTGGCTTATTGCCAGATTTGTCACATAAACTATTTTTCTTGATGTGATTATAAGCTAAATTGGTGTCATGATCTTTTTTCTTAAGGCAAGCAATAAATCAAATTGTGGGATAGAAAAATGGTGACAAAGAACCATTTATGCTGACAGCATAGAAGGAATAATGTTGAAACAACTCATAAACACACTGATTGAGTTGGTCCCTCTACCTTGACTCTATTTGGTTCAGAAAACGTTCATGAGGTTGTTTGAGACTGGAAATGGAAAGGATCTTCTAATCCTAATAGTTCTTTCTTCTAACAAGGCTGATCCAGGCAGTTCCTTACAGCAGAACAGCCTTTCTGCATAGATTGTTTGAGAGGGCATCCCCTTAATTATTTATACTACACATACCAGGTGTGCTGATTATGAAACTTCCCTTGAGGCTCCAGAAGGAAATGAAATCCTAATAAATGCATGAGATAGTGGAACAATGCTGGAATCTCCTGGATGAAAATCAGTCATCCATGTCAGTGATCCTCCTTACAGTGGTTTTTAGGAAGCATTACAAAAGCTAATCTTCTTAGGCTTGTCATCCAAACTATCCTGGAGGTGTGAAGAAACTGCCCTTCCAGGGAGCTTCAGTTCTCTGGTGGGAAACAAAGGGAAAAAAGGCTGGGGGTATACATTTCTTGTCCTGGGGAGGTGTGGAGGTGGCAGTGTTGATGCTGATGTTGACTGTGTTTGTAACTGGTATCATTGCACAGAGATGACTGAAACACGGTCATGAAACTCTCTGGAAAATTCTCCATTAAAATCCTGCTGAGGAAATGTGAGGACTCTGTTTTGGAAATATGGGCTGCCCTTGCCTTGGCAAGTGGGGCAATTTAATTTGGAGGAGAGACTGGTGCTTGTTTGAGATGCTTGTTATCCAGAGAGATCAGTGAAGTCCAAGGGAAGGAAGGGCCTTTCTCTGCCGAGCTGAATGGACAAATACCAGACACTGAACTGAGGATCAGAAAAGGAGAGAGACCTTGATGTGAGAGAGAGCAGGGAAAGCAATGCAGGGGTGTGAAACAACATAGAATTTTTCTATGATTCTGTGATTTAATGTAATGGGGAAAGGACAACGCTGATTTTAACCCAGAGCAATGTGCAATGAGCAGGACAAACTCACTTCTCTTGTCCCTGTGCCAACAATACAATTTTAAGAGGTGGAATAGGTAAATATAGGAATGATTATATGAATTTTGCTGTTCAAAGGAGCAGCTAAAAGGGTAAGATACTTGCAGAGAACAGGCAGCTGGTGAGAAAACTTTATATTATGAACTCGAAGAAACATGTATCCTCTTCCATCAAAAGGATTGAGAGGACTCTGAAAAGCTGGTGGTGTTCAGTAGAAGAGCAAAATGATGTTAGGAGTGCAAAGACATCTTTCAGAAAGTGGAGGTTGTGTTTGAACAGAGAAAATAGAAAAGAGCATACAGGCAAGTTAAACAAGGCAAGTTAAACAAGGCAGGTAAAATCAATTTTGAGGAGCAACTTGCAAAACTCATAGAAACAATGAGAAAACCCCTTCAAACACATGAAGGGTAGGGAGCCTGTCCATCAGCAGGCTTGATAGGCAATTGCAGGGTAATAAGAACACTCAAAGAACACAAGGCTGTTATAGCAAGGCTAAATAAATCTTTGCTTTGCTGTTCATTATAAAACATCTCAGGGAACTCTCTTTTCTGGAAAATTTTGGTATCTGGAAGCATTTAAAAGTGTGTTTTAAACTGAAGTGTCAGCAGAACAGGTTTAGAACAATTGGATAAATGCGTAATACTTTTGATAAAAATAGGTGGTAGCCATGGTAGCCACCCAAGAGTCCCAAATGTGGAGTTTTTAAATTAATGGTTTCCTTTGATATGAACTAAATAACTGATGTGGCAAGTGAAGGTGGCAAATGCAACTGATGTTTAAAGGGCTGGCTATGCCAGCAAATCGAACCTGCCCTGGTTGATTTCCATTTTATTTATGGAAAATAAAATGAAGACCTGTAAATATGACATATTGAGTCAATGTAAAAATGAATTTTGTAGAAGGAGGCTGTCACATATGTGTGTGTTTTGAAGCCCAGCAGCCCTTGTGCAGAGATGATTCAGCTCATAAGGCATAGCTGAACTTCCAAGGTCCCTTAGCAATAGTCATCAAACCCCCTAAACAGTCAAGATATAAAAGGGAATGTGTTCCTGTAGTTTTGAACTGGTCATGGTTCTAATTAGATAAAAGGCAAAACAGAGGGTGGGGATTGAGTCATCCTTTTTCAAATTGCAGGACATCACCAGATGGTGATGAATCTCTGCTGGTTTCTCTATTGTTAAATTACCTACTAAAGCTCTAGGGAAAAAAGAGAATTGACAAACTCACCAGTGAGAAATTTTTAAGGTAGGTTAAAATTAAAACTGGCTGTGAATATTCTCCATTTTCTCACCTAATCTAGACATCTGCAAAGCAATGCAGAAAGGGAAAAGAAGAGTGCACAGGCATCCACAGAGATGTCACCACTCAGGAAAATATCTTGTGTTATTGTGAGTAGTTCTTGGAAGGTATCAGCTCAATCCTTAGGAGCGATCAGGATGGTAAACGGGATGTAAAAGACTTTAAATAGACCTAAAATAAAACCAAAAAGGGTTTAGTGTAAATCCACAATGTACCCACGTGTTGCACAGTGTGATAACTGTGTCTGGAATAGAGGAGAAGTAGAAATAAGACATATGAGAGCTGCAAGAATGGTCATAGGCACACAAGGGTTTCTCTGCCAAGAGATTTAAACACAGGTTGGAAAGGACCCCTGTGATCAACGTGTCCAGACTCTCCTCCTGCTGGCACCATGGCACTCAGCTTTTTCATGTGTTTCATGTGTTTCTCAAATGCTGCCAGAGAACTGTCTGGTCCCTGAATGCATAAAGCTTGTTCAGCTCTGCCTACATGTCAGGAGACAGCTGTCCTACTCTTGTTACACCACCTATTGTGCCTTCCCCCCTTGTTCAGCGGTGTCACTCATCCTGAAAACTAAGCTAGATTCTAAAACAATTTTTTTTGGGTTGCATCTGAATTATCTATCATATCCACTGAAA
Organism: Agelaius tricolor; assembly: GCF_023055355.1. NCBI lineage: Eukaryota > Metazoa > Chordata > Aves > Passeriformes > Icteridae > Agelaius > Agelaius tricolor. Next base: position 7,271,755 of record NW_027269284.1, read on the forward strand.
AGCTGCCCAATTTCCCCTTCCCCATCTCTTTTATGTTTGTGAAAATCCTTTTTCATATTTATTTTGACATCAAGGAAAGGAAATTTTTGAGTTTTGGCATCTGTGGGACATATGGGGAGAGGTAAGCATGTAAAGTGTCTGATGTCTCTGCTGTTTCATTAAAGGAAGGAAGGTACGAGGAATTTTTTGCTCGTACTGTTCAGAGGGATGGTTGAGATAATCATTGGGAGAGAAGAGTTCATGGTTGTTTCTGTTGCAGAATAGTTAGGCTGACAAAATCCCCCATATAGCCATGGTTAAAGGAATTCTTCTCTTTTGTTATTTCAGTTTTCCTTACTTTATTTGAGAAACAATTCCATACCAGTGAAACCCCTTTTCCCCCATGCTAAAAATCAAGTCTGTACAATAATGAATCGGTCTCAAGAAGAGCACTACTTTATTGTAGCCAGATACAATTTTAATTGAGGATGTCTGTTTTAAGTGGGCTAAAAATTTTAATATAATCCACATAGGGAAAAAAATTCCTTCATTTTCATTGATTGATGCGTGTTGTTTTCTTGCTTGTAAAGTTATTGAAATGCATCACAAATCAGTGGAAGATGCATTCAGTGATCCACATAACCATTTTAGATCTATACTATTACAACACATCCTAGAGACTGTTCTGAGAGTCAGGGAAACTACTCTGAGAAGGCTCTGGGCACTCTCTGGCTGTGTCAGAAGAGAAAAGGTGAGCTGCTGCCCTGGTCTATGGAAAAGACATTTGCAATTCTGGTGCTGCTTCTTGTTTGAAGCATGCAAGTTTATCTTGGTTAGTGCCAGGCCCAGAAAAGGCATCCATTTGGATCAAATCAATAAATATTTAGAATTTGATGCATTTGTTTCAGAGGCCAGACCAATCTCCTGATGAACCACCCTTTCTGTCTAGGGACAGCTTGAATCTCAGTAGAAGCTGTCTTTTTTAGTATTCATTGGGAGTTTCTGCTTCTTAGGGCTACTGAGTGCTGTACCAACACCCAATCTCTAGCTTATGTGGAGCATCCTTGGTGACTGACCTAGGCAGAAGTGTGAACCAGCAGGTATGTTTTTTCAGATTTTGGCTGTATTTTGCAACCACAGAAGCGACTGTGTCATTGACAAAGTTCTGGAGTGAATGTCCTTCTCACTGGAACATCTGCCCGGGAGCTGAAGGGCTGGGAGGTGTTGTAGGCTGCTGAGGAAGGACAGGCTGCTGAGGAAGGACAGGCTGCTCAGGGCTCTAGGAGAGCTCCACAGGGCTGTGTGGCAGCTTTGGATTTTCACATGATCTTTGCTTCCTTCTACATTTTGGGAGAACGATGGAGGTTGGTCTGAGAAAACAAACACTGCCAAACCATGGGGAGTTAAATCAGTGCTGAGCTCCAGTGCCAAGCAGGAAAATTCTCAGCTGAGATGTGGAAAAGGAGGGATGCAGGGCAATGGGAGCTTGCTTGCCTCTGAGTAAGGGGTGGTGGTAGTGCCAGCCTTGGGTTTGGGTGGCAGCTCATGCTGGGAGAGTGGCACAGTGGGCACAGAGGCTTTCCTCACAGCGGGATTCAGAGGAAGGTGGTGGTATGTGCAGCAGAGTTTCCTGCAGCCTGGATTCTCTTTCTTTGTGGTGCAGAACACACACTGACAGATAATACAGCAACTGCTGTGGATATCAGGCAAGCTCTGATCTGCATCTTGGTGTTCTGTGGGGGAAAAAAAAGCCTGAGCTCAGATATCCCCTGTGGGGTGTGGATCCATCCTGTGAAATGCACGTGGGAAATCCCTCCCAGCAGGCAGAGGGTACAGCTCGTTCAAGTTGAGCATATTTAGAGAGAGTACTAGTTAGAAAAGCACAACCCAGCCCTGATTTAGGGCCAGTAAAACTGCACTCTGTATTGGCATGTGGTGTAATTAATTTTTGGATGTTTGATTAAATAATGTGATAGTGCAAGGAGGATTCGCCAGCATTGCTCTCTAAAAGACAAAAGCAATATTAAACTTTGTAAGGCTTCCACACCACTGCAAATGCTGAAAAAATAACTGTAGCAAGCCACTGGAGACACAGCAGTGTGGAATTTCTTCTGTAGCCACCAGGTGCTTGGTTGGATGGATCACAAGCTGTGTCTGTGTCCTTATGTTCAGACTTAGCAAAATGCAGGATTCCCTCTTCTTTTTCCTTAGAATGAAAATTCAAAAAAAAAGGAATTTAAGAAAGAATTTAATCTCTGTGCAACTGCATACTTTTTGCCAACACAAGTGTCCCCAGCACTTTGTGATGCTCTAGATACAGGATATGAAATTCCAGCAGCAGGAGTGCTGAGAGCTGTGGGGGGCCAGTGAGGAGGTTGTGTTCCTTGGCACAGATTTTTTAATTATCACCTTGCTAAGGTGAGTGGGAAATTCTGTCTAAAAATCATCAGCGTGGAATGACAGAGAGTTTTACCTCTCACTTTCTTAGTCTGTGGGAGGAAGTTTAGGGCACTTGCTGTTCACTTTTAATGCTGCTGGATAAACTAATGACTGTCACCGAGATGAGTCTGAAATCTAAATCAAAGTCTTGTGTCAGATTTTATTTCTGAATGGGCCTGAAACAAATTCTGGAGATCTTGTACACATCTACCTAGAAAATTATCTTGCTAAATATCTAAAATATTCTAAATATTTAAAATATTTACTCAGCCTATTCATCTATCCCTATTTAGAGGGACACCTCCTCTGTTTTGTCAAAAAGTACCACTTTTCTACTTCATACCTCCTATTTTTAGGGTTAGTCTGTTTCTGTGAGATTAAAATATATTTATTTTCTAAAAATACTTATTTGCAACTTCCAAATAGTGCTGCCTGCCCTTCTCTTCTTTCAAATGTATATCTAAAGAATTGGAAGAAACAACAAATTTGAAGAAAATCAGGCTTACACTATTTAAAAACACACGTGTAGAATTGCTCTTTAATTAAAGCCTTTTTCCTAACAATAAAATGTAGAGCTAGCTGATGCTTTATTGTGTTGGGTTGTGATAAAAACACATAGGCTAACAATGTGTTTTTAACAGCTACTCTCAAAATTCCTTTAAGAAATGCCTTTAGTTAAACTTTTGCAGCTAAGCTCTTTTAGTTTGAGGATGAAGAAGGTGCAAGAAGCTAACTAGGCACTCAGTCATTGGGAAAACTTAGAAAACTTTCTATAGCCTATTGTACTCAGAGGGTTTTATGATCTGCTTAGCAGTCAAGGAGCCCAGACTCTTTTTAACCTCAGCTTAAACAAACGCTTAAAAATCCAAGGTAAAGGCACTTTAGTGGTGATAAGAGAGATTTTAGTTTGATATTTTAACCCTAAAGTGAGGTGAGGACTTCAAATGGTGGGAGCAGATGTTGTTTGCAGGATCTGGTTCCCTCCACAGTCCTTTCCTTGGTGTCTGCTCAGGCTCCTGGAGCCCCTTTTCCCACCTGTATCCCCATGTATCCCCTTTTCCCACCTGTATCCCCATGCCAGCTCTCACGCTGTGTCCCATGAGCAGCTCCCACACTCTGCAAGCTCCAAACCCAGCCAGGTGAGTCAAACCTGCCCCTGCTGCTCAGGTCTGAGCTCACAGCCCTGCACTTGCTGCTTAAGATACAAATGATTGGTGTGGTGGTTTTCATATAATAACTTAATGGTTTTAATATTCATCTCAGAAGTGGTCGAACTTGGGTTTGGGTCCTCCTTCTCCCAAGGGATATTCAAATCCACCTGTCCCTTCCCAGGCTGTAGGCAACCTCTCAGCCCTTCCTATTGAAGTTGTGCCATGGTGCAGAGAAGGATTCGCAGACCCAGAGAGGAGAAGCAAGTGGGGGCCTGACTGTTGCCTACCTGAGGGAGGTGGGGAGCAGGTATCTGGCAGCATTCCCAAGGCTGCTTACTATATAATTTGCATTAAAACATCTCTGGATAAAAATCAAAACCAGCCCTGGAGGCAGAGTCCAAGCCCAGTGCCTCTATCCACAGGGAGAGGTTGCAACCACTTTGCCCTGGCAGCGGGTGCTGTTGTGGTGCCACCCCAGCCACACCCTCTTGCCCCAGCCACATCTTTAAATGGAACTCGAGTGACTGCTCCCTCACACGGACCCCAGAGCCAGCTGAGGAGAGCTGGCTGTGCCCAGGACTCCTCAGACCCAAAGGGGCTTCACAGGCATCAGTGCTGAGAGGTTCAGCTTGGCCACAATGTCTGGATCTCAGCATGGAGGAAAGGAAACTTGAGGTACCTAAAAAACCTTCTTTTGGTGAAAAAGTTGGTTCCTGTGGACTGTTGGGTTGGAGGAGGGGAGAAGTCATGGCTCATTTAGCTCTGCATTTTAGATTTGGAATTTCCTGTTGTGATACTCTTCAGGTCCCTGTGTGGCTTTGAGGACCTTGCCTGAAGTGAATTGAGGGTGTTTCATTGTGAGATGTGACTGAAGGACGTGCAAGGTTAACTTCAGCTCTGGACAGTCCAATTCTCTTTTGAAAATTCCTTCATGAATTTCACAGTCATTTAGAAGCTTTAGAAATTTCCCCCTTTGCTTGTCTCTGCCTTCTCCTTGTGTAAAATAGCAACTACAGTACCTTGAGGAGCCACCATATGTTAAAGGAAGATTTGTGATCCTCTGAAGGACAGCAGGCTGAGCATTGAGTGTTAACTTGCTAATGGAGAAGTTGGGCAGATGAGAAAAGTCAGGAAAAATTAAACCTGCTGGTGCCCTGGGTGAGACTGGAATGACTTTTAAGGAGATCTTTGGTTGGCAGTGGTGAGATGTGCAGGTGAGAGTGTCTGTCATATTCTTTAGGCTTCAAGTGAGCAGCTTTCAGGACACAGGTATGAGTTTGTTGAAGGCTCATGGGCTGAGTCAGGTTACTTATGTTGGACTGGGGAATGGGGAAGGCCTTTGTTGGTGCAGTTGGAAAGGCTAGAGTTTGAAAACTAAACCAAACTCACCTCTCTAGACCTTTTCAAGACAGCCCTGGCAGAGTGTGGGTGACTCTCTGGATTGGTAGGAAATGTCCCCTCATGGAGCCTTGTCCTGCCAAACTCTCTGTCCTCAGATGTGAAGCTCTGCTCTGGGTCTGTGATCTGCTGTGAGGAGTCCTGTGGTGACTTTAAGGCTCATGGAGGATCTTCTGTTCCTAGGACAGCAGGTACTGAAGCTTTTCTTCCACACCATAAAATTCTTACAGTTATAAAAGTGCAGGTTTGTGCTTTCCTTCTGCTCCTCTGAAAAGCTGGGGAAGAGAATGGAGCCAAGTGGTTCAGGGCTGCAACTTGTGATTGTGTAGAAGGTGCTGTGTTGTCTTCTCTTCATCCAGAGGAGGTCAAGTTGGCCACTGTTCCAGTCCCTTCTGGGGAGCCACTTCACACAGGAGGTTGGTACCTCCTGGGCAGAGCAGCCCCTGATGTGACAGCTGCTCTCTGTGATCACTGACCTGAGTTTTCCCAGGGTTTAACTGGCAAGGCTTTGTCCTTGAACCATTTGATTCCTTCTGATGCACTGACTCTGGGGGTGCTCTGTGGATGGACCATTTCAGAGATTTTAGCCAGTAGGCTGAAGGAGTGTATTTTAAAATGTGTTGACCTTTTTCTTCATGGTTTATGAGTCCAGCATTTTTTTGTGCCTCATGAGGGACAGGCCTTCCTGCAGGTCCATGTTGGACTTATTATTTCCCCAAGCTTTTACCTGCAGAGTTCCCTGATGAGAGTATTGCTTTAAAGACAGGCAAAGTAATTTCTTTTTTAGGTGATGCTTATGTAACACTACAGGACACAGAAAAACAACTTGTGGCATCCAAGCATGGTTTTGATTTTTAGTAGTCTTGGTTTTGTCCTGAGATGGTGCAGTCTCTAAGGACATACAATGCTTTTCTGAGTTTTTGGAGGGAAAATACAATGCTTTTCCACTTTGTGAGGTTTAATGTGCCTGTAGAGACCTTTCCCTGGGCTCTGTGGTGAGGCCATGGCCTGGTCTTGCTTCTGCTGTTCTTTCTTCTCCTCTTCCAAGACTTGCATAGGAATAGCTACTGTTAGAAAGCAACCAGGTAAAATAATGTGCATGTGTGTGTATATATATAAGTATGAAAACTGCATGTATTTATATGTGTGTGTGTAAATAAATAGCAACACAGATGTTGGCTCTGTGTCAAGTTCAAATGAAAACCTTATTCACAAGATTTGCTTACAGTTTTACTGTAGTTTCATACTGAATTGAGCAAATGGGAAAGAAAGAGAGTTGATTTTTTTACCATTTCTGAGTGCACTGCAATCATATTATGTTAATAATCTAAACAAAAGCTGATCTTGCTTTCTCGCATTGTAGCACTTTGAAAGTATTGAGAGGCATCTAAATTATCTTTAAAATGAGAATGATTCCAGAAACTTTGGCTGATTCCAGAAACTCACACTGCCTGTAGTATTTAAAAGGCTTAGATGGGAACTTGTATGTGATGCCTGCCTTAAGGAGTTCTCACTTATAAGATGAAAAAAATATAGGGAGAGGCAGAGTAGAATGTAGCACAAAAATGTTTCTAAAACATTTACAGTAATGAGCTGTATACAATACTCTCAAAATAATCCTGATAGTTCTGGTGACTGATATTCAGGGTTCTCTTTTGCTTTTACACTAGAAGAGGCTTGAAAATGTGTATTTTTTTCAAACCAAACACAAGTAAGTGTAAGTCTGGTCCTGCTTTTGGGACCATGAATTTTATTACTGAGTGTCTGGTTCTGCCATTCCAGGGGGTGTTTTCTTTTGCTTCAAAACAAAAAACAAAACAAAAAAACCAAAAAAAAAACCCAAAAAAACCCCAAAAACTTTTTGGACCTTTCTTTCAGCTTTCATGTCAGGATAAATGACTCCTTTAACCCTGCAAGGCACTGCAGAAAAAAGTACATTAATTTTTTCATCTGGGGGTCTGCCATGCCCCAGTGGTTATGGCTTTTACCCTGAGGCTGGAGGAGGGCTGGATGTCAATTGTTGTTATCTGATAGCTGTGTACAATACCCAGAGAGGCGCTGGCTGGATCAGAGGTCAGGGATGAAGCTACAGATCTGTTGATGGGAGAATTTGGCTATTGTGGAAGCAGGTTAAAGCAGGGATCAACACAAGCTACAGGGGCTGGTAATTGGTGGCTGCTTGTGGTATTCTCCAGATTTCAGGCAGGGAAGATCAGAGAATTCCACAGGAATACTTCATGTAACATCAAGCAGCTCTTGTCAGCCTTGCTCCTTTGTTTTCAGGAAGGCAGGATGTTGTTTTGAAAAACACTTATTGCTGTTTTGCTAGGCTGGTTTTTACAGCCAAAGAAATGGATAAAGGTTGGTCTTGTGTCATTTATAGAGAATATCTGAAGCCCTTGTTTCTCTCATGTGTGTTGGGTTGTCCAGTCACTCCAGCTTGTGTGCTCAGTGGTCCTGCCAGATCAGCACTTCACTTAAGTTCTCCTTAATGGATTCGCAAAAAGTGATAAAACACTCCAGAAGAGGCCTCAAGGAATGATTAGTTTAATCTTCAATTAGTTCCTGCTGAGACTTGATGAGAAATCATTTGACAGAGCAGGCATGAGCTTTAATATAACCTGCCTGTCCAGTTATCATGAAGTGCAGTGTGCAGAGAGGAAAGAAGCTGCAAATGGAGAAAACCATGACACGAACCCTGAATGTTTTAGACTCCTGTGATGCGTTTTTGGTCTGCTTGAGTGGCTTCAGCCCCTGGGATGTTGCTACTGGGCATTAAAGTCAGCGTGGGGAATATTTTCATCTGTACAGCTGGTGAGATGCTGACAAGAGGCAGTTGTACTTTTTCAGCCCTTGCTTGGCAAGGTTTGTGGATCAGGCTGTTGAGCTCTTTTAAGGCCACAGCAAAAGAGGAGCTAAAGCCAGTCCAAGTAGTTTTTACTATAAGGTGAGTGAGGTGGGGGGAGAAGAGACCTGACTTTTTAAGTCTTTTGGAGTTGGCCAATTGCCTCTAATAGCAGTTGCAGGAGAGTGCCTCCCCTGGGAAACACACTGTGTCCACACTGGTTTGATTTTCTGTAAATTGTTCAGTCTTGTTTCTCTGCAATCACATGGTGGTTCCTTGTTTCTTTGTTTAGGTCCCTTGTCCTATACTCATTAAAGCTGCATTTTATAACAAAAGCATCCCAACCTTCTGAGCAATTGAAGACTTGCTAAGAACATGGGGATCCTTCTGGCTGTGCAGAAATCTGTCAAGTGAATGTTCAGGGATGAAACAAAATTAGAATTCCCTGGTGCCATTCACATCTGCCACAGGCTCCCTTCAGACAGCTTGTCTGTACTTGCATCTTCATGCTGTGTGTCTCCTGGGTGGTTTTAGGTTCCATACACTTCAGGTCTGCACTTCCCCCTCAAACATCCCAGCTAGGTTTCTTATTTAAGCTGTATATGCCTGGTCCCCTATGAAGCTCAGCTGGAAACAGGTTCAGCTCTCCAGGACTGAAAATCCGTAGCTCTTCAGTTTTGTTACTCTTCAGAAAAATCTTTGCTGACCTAGTGAAGGCAGTTTCTCTGCCAAAAAGAAGTCATTTGAGTGCTTGCTAATTTGCCACAGGCGAACTGAGGCCAGTTAATCCATAATTTAAATTAATCCTTTTGATTGCATAATTGATTCAGCTGAGAAATGGATGATGGCAGGTACACTGTCACTCCTTCTGGTGTAGTCTTAGCTTTGCTTGCATCCACATCTGCATCAGGGGAAGTTCAGATTGGACATTAGAAAGGGGCTCTTCACTGAGAGGGTGGTCAGTCACTGAACAGGCTCCTGGGAAGGTGGCCATGGCACTAAGCCTGGCTGAGTTCAAGGAGTGTCTAAATGATGCTCTTGTTTGTATGGTTCAGTTTTTGGTAGTCCTGTGAGTAGCAGGGAGTTGAAGATCCTGATGGGTCCTTTCCCAATTGAGATAGTCTATGATTCTGTGAATAATCCCATTGCACTGGGTATTTATAGCCAAGTAAATGATGCTGTTTTCCCTGCACAGACCTGCACTCGGGGCCCATCCTCCAGGCTACAACACTGAATGCCACCTTGAATGAAAAGCACCAGGCAGGACTTTAAAACCACTGGTGTTACTGGACAGCTGGTCTTGAATCTAGAGAAGTTTGCATCCAAATGTGGTTTGTGGGTGTGCATTAGTTCAGGGGAATTTATGAAAGGAGGCAGATGGGCTTCCTCAGGCTGACCAGAATGCTCCTGTGCCAGCTGGGAAATGTGTCCTTGGGCTGTGGGCTGATGGGTTTGCTGGCAGCATTGCACTGCAGCCACGAGAGGAAGCAAGGACACACTCCTTGGTTTAGTTTTAGCCAGAACAATGGAAGATAATGCCTGGATCAGAGTGGCATGCTAAGGCTGGAATATAAACTGAACCCTGGTGGGTGGAGAGTGACTGGAGCAGAGTAGTGTGTGATAAACAGCAGGGAGCCAATGTAAGGGGAAAACAGCTGGGAGAAGCCAGCAGTCAATGAGGAACATAACAGTAATTGCAGTGCAGGCTTACAGTGAAGGCGGCGAGGGGAGATGTTGGGTCCTGGCTGGAGGGGCACACTTGGAGGTGAGAGGGGTGGATGATCCCTCCTGGCTGTCCCTCGGGATGACCAGGGAACAAGACTCTATCCTTTAACCAAGAGGGATTGATGCCTTAAGCTTTAGCTTTGATATTTTCCAGATTCCATACTACATTAGTATATAACTCTGAACTTCATATAAAGTGTAAGCAAGTTCTCCTCACAGTTTAGTCAGACAAAACAATCATCTTCCAGCCCGAGAACCAAGGACACCATTGCAGCTTCAGGCCCAAAGAGTATAAACAACAGTGAATTGAGGAGAACAATCTGGGAGGATGGCACTTCATAATCTGCATCTGTAATTGGACAATGAATCCCAATTTGGTAAATGGACCAAAATTTATAAAAGTGTGAAAACTCATGACCTGAGGTCCATCTTGGGTGTAGCCTTAGCCAGGCTGTTGTACTGCCCAAGGTGTATCCTTTGAAGGCCTTTTAATAGATACTTATTTTATTCCGTTAACACTGTGTAGCCTCTGTTCTAGGTAGCCTCTGAAGGCATCAGGATCACAGGACCCCAAATCTTGCAAACCTCTGTGTTAAAAGTGGCAATGTTAGACATGCATATTGCAATAAACCTTTCTACATTGAGATGGGTTCTCCTGCCTATCACAAGAGCTGAGAGTTGATGCTTAAGTTCCCAATCCTGTCTTTATTTTGGAGTTGCTGCCCAGTGTTGTGGTAGCTGAAGGATTTGTGTGGATCACCTGCACAAAGGCAGAAGTCATCCTTCTGGTGCAAGGATTTGCAAACACAGACCACAGAGGACTTCATAGACCCCATCAATAACTCTCAGGGGAACTTAACTCCTCTGAAAGAGTTTGAGCATGGCATTGGGAATAAAGTGTAGTTCACTCAGAAGATGTATATGCTTCCAGTGTCAGGACATGGATGCTGTGGGATGGGTGATGTTGCTGCCAGCACCTGCCTCTTTTATGGTCTCAGCTTCCATCAGCAACCATTGAAGTAGATATGCTCTGTGCTTGTTTTCTATCACAGCATGAGGGTGCTGGTGAATTTGATTTTTTTTGTGTTTTTGGCAGCTCTCAGGTGGGACAGGCTTTTAAGAATACTTTTAAGAGTACTGTCTGAACTTTGTAGGTTGCAACACTTGAATTTCCATTCCTGAGGCTGCTTTGCAGTAATACCCAAACCACCATTTACATTTTAGTATTTAAATCTTTTATGAACTGATATGAAAATCTCCAGTGCCCTAAATATTTTATCTGAAATATTTTTTTAAAAATCTTTAAATTTTCCTCTGAGGGGCTCGAGAGCTGAGTGAACCTATTTAGAGGAAAGGCTGCAGCTGGGGGTAGGCTTGGGTCCCCAAGCAGAAATGCAAGATAGGCAGGAGCTTTTCTGACTTTTCTCCATTTGGCAGGCATCTTTGGATTTTAATGCTTTTTATTTTGAAAACCTGTGGGTGATTAAACTGCAGAGCAGCAGGAGCTAATCCCATGGTGCGAGGTGTTCCCGGGAGCTCACCTGAGCGCGGCTGTGGCCTGAGGGCAGCGGGGACAAGGGGCGGCTGCGGCCTTCCCGCGTCCATTGCCAGCCCTGGCAGGGAGTCAGGGACACACAGTGAGGGGATGCACACAGCTGGAGGTGGATGCAGCCGGCTGCCAAGCCAGTAGCAGGCTGTGAGCAGCGAGGCCGGGCTTCTGGCAGCGAATTGCCAGCAACTTGCACTGCAGCTCCTCTGAGGTGGCTGGAAAAGGGCCCACACGCTCTTCTTCGGCAAGAGCAGCGAGCTGGAAGCCGCTTGTGGAAGGCAGCGCTGCCGCTCGCTGCCAGACCCGCCGGGCCGGAGCCCCGCGCTCCCGAACCCGCCGGGATGGAGCCCTGTGCTCCCAAACCCGCTGGGCTAGAGCTCCCGAACCCGCCGGGCCGGAGCCCCGCTCGCTCCCGAACCCCCTGGGCCGGAGCCCCGCTCGCTCCCGAACCCGCTGGGCTGGAGGCCCCGCGCTCCCGGCGCTCGGCTCCCTCTGCCCGGACCGGGGCTGGCCCCTCGCTGGAGGATCGATCATCGATCACCTCCTGCCAGCCTTTATGTGAACGCCGCTGCCTCTCACACTGCAGCGAGCGCGGGGTGACACCGGTGGCGCCCGTTCGCTCCTGCCGGGGCTCGGCGATTCTGTCTGCGTGCAGCCGCAGCAGCCGATGGAGCAGCGGCCGATGGAACAGCTGCCTCATCGCCGTGTTCGTGACACGGCTTTTCCCTCCTGCCCTGCTGAGTCATGGGAACCGCACTCGGCACAAGGCACATTTGTGCACAACAGGGATTATTTTTCTTCTTTTGTGTGATATATCTCAAATCCGAACTGGATTAACTCACGGTTTATGTCTAAAGCGAAGTGTTTAGGACAGGTTCTCAGAGGAATTTGCTAGTGGGAGAGCAATATTTGCGTAGCACTGTAGCAGCAGTTTTTAATGAATTAGACACTTTTTAGCATGTAATTTGCTCAAATGTGCTAAAAACCAAACCAGGCAGGAGGACTTACTGACTAACCCCAGTAAGTAAGCAGGGCCAAAATAATTTTTTTCAAGTGGGATTTGGGAAACCATTCATTGGGAACTGAGCGATTGTCATTGTAATATGATTTGTTGCTTGCTTGCCAGAAAAGGAGTATGTCTGATACTACATTCTGCAGAGTTGTTCCATATGCTAAGGGACCTGCAAATTATTTCGAAAGAGTAAGGAAATCTAGGAAATTCTCTGTTTGTTATAAATTGGGAGTATGACACATGTAGAACTGATGTACTTTGTTTTCAATATTATATAACTAAATTTTAAATAATTTGGCCTGTCTTTTCCTGTATGCTTGAAAATTTAGGAACATGTGTGACTCAAAGTCCATCTAGTTTGGCATCCTGCCTGCATAATATTGCCAGACATTTGGGAAGTGATTACTTGTACCTTCTGGACGTAAGGGATTTTTTTTCCCCCCTCCAATATGCTAAACTACGGTCTGCAACACAAGTGTCTGTGTTTCTGCTAAACTTTAAAAAATAAAGTAATTTAAAAAAATCTCAGTATTGTAATTTTTAATCTAATTACTATGAACATAGCAGTCTGTACCTGGTTTCTCCAAACAGTGAATTCTCTAGGTTCCCTGCAGTCCATGAGCTCCTTCTTCTAAAGCCCCATGTAATTCCAGTTCTCCCCTTTGCCTGCTAATGCTTCCTGATCTGACCACAAAAACTGCTGAAGCCTCATTTCCCAGCTTGTCTGCATTCACCTCGCTGTCTCTCGCCACCCTCTCTCCAACTGAGTGTCAGTGCAAAGCTGGCTTCCATGGTTACTACTAAAATAGGCAAAGGAGATATTTTTGGTCAGAATCTGCCAGTTCAGCAAGATCAAAATGCTTTTGGGAAATGTTCTGAATGCAGTGAAATTTAAGCAGGATGTTTCTTGCAAAATGAAATAGAAAACCCACTCCAGCTTCCTGCAGCTCACCTGCACCTTCCCAGAACGCAATCCTTGTGGGCTGCCCAGTGCCCTGCTCCACCATCAGGGAGACCTGTCACTCAGTCCTGTGGGGCAGGGCTTTTGGGTGGAAACCTTTATTTTTCTTGGTTTTGTTCTAAGTGTTGTCAAAATCTTCTCTGCCCCATGTCAGCCACGTCAGCCTTCCCTTCAGCCAGCCTCCTGCACAGCACCCATTTCTGTTGTCAGAATTCTGTGCAGGTGCTATTTATTTTAGATGTACATAAAAGCTATCTAGCCATGCAATGGCCTTTGCTCAGTGATGTGTTGCTGTCACTTGTCTCTTCTGGTCTCTCCTGTTTGTTTCCCTTGTGGCATGTCCCAATTAAGTTGCAGGGCCTCTGAGGAAAGGGATTGCCCTTTTTTATGTATCTCGAGACAGCTACTGTTTTTCCTCAGCCTGAATAATTTTTTTTTTTTTGTTCTGTATTTGTAATTGACCCTCCTGCAGTTTGGATACCTCTGGGCTTCCTTTGCAAATGCTGCTGTATAGTAAAAATTCCCTCACAGGCAGTAGGATGCACGAGCTGTGTCTGTGCTCCACAACATTGATCTGATGGCTCTCTGTTCACATCCCTGTGGTTTTCTGTCACTTCTGAGCCTTTACAAACCCCCATGACCCCATCACCCAAGGACACTGGCAGACTGCACAGTGCAGGGACCTTGCTGGAGCTCCTAAGCCAGGCACCACTGCCTGCAGGGTGCTTCTCTACCTCTGGGTGAGCTCCTCATTCCCAGCTCCTCCTGAGCACAGCAGCTTCATTGATGGTTTCATGGAGGAGAAAAAAGGGCAGCTTCTCCTCCTGATCATCTGTCCCAGCCTATCTTCTCTGGCCGAGCGTTTCAGAAGTATGGAAGAATATTTCCTATACTTCACAGAGTATTTCACAGAGTATTTCTTCTCTCATAGAGGATCACCGTATCACAGAGGATCCTGAGTTGGAAGGGATCCACAAGGATGCACCCCAGGACATGGATGTTCCTCCTGTCTGCCAGGGCACTGCTGACTCATATTCAGCTTTTGCCATTGACCAGGACTCCCAGGTCCTTTTTCACAGTTGCTGCTCTCCACTGCCTCATTCCCCAGCCTGTCTGCACTGGCATTGCATTTAATCATCTTTGCAAATTGCAGTAGGCAATAGTAGGAGATACTAAACCCATAATTCTCTATAAGACTCTAGAAAGTGGGCCTTAGCCCAGTGGATAGCAAAATGTGGGGCAGGAGCCAGCCTCCCAACACAATGTGGCCTTTTTGAACTTACAGAATAGTATCCCCCTGCAAACTCCAAATGCTTTTAGACAAACACGTACACAGTACTGCACCCTTTTAAGCAGTTATCAAGGTATGTCTGCACTGAAATTCCCAGAGAATGCTCTGCAGTTACTGTCCAGTTCCAAGATGTGTTATTACCCACACGTTTTAAGCTCCTGGTGGGCCACACCACAGGATTGCAAAGAGCAGTGACCAGCCTGTGCTTTGGACAGCCTTGCTTTTAACAGCTTGCCCCAAACACCAAGGATAAAAGCAGCTTTGGTTGATTGGTGGGTGGGGTTGTTTTTATTATTATTATTATTTTTATGTAATCAAGACATTACAAAATAGTCTACTGAGGTACCCATGTGCTGTAGAGTTGGACCTGTGTCTTTGAGGGGTGATGCTCCTTCAGCAGGAAACTCCTCCTCCTCCTGGTGTCACTGGTGTTTGCTGCCAGTTGGCATTGAGACTCTCCTGAACCAAAGCAAGTGTTCTTCCATGTCTAAAAACCCCTATAGGCAGTGACCTGTGTGTCAGCATCCCTGTAGACAGCTCCCGTGGGGATTTCAGACACAGAAGTACATTTAGGAGAAGTTGGAGAAATCTCTTGTGTCCTTAGTGGAATAAATTCTGATTTGCACAGAGGTTTCTGCCTGGCTTCTACCACAGTCCCCATCAGCAGGATGGGACATGCTCTGCTGTAATCAGGGTGTAATGGCTCAGTTTGTGGGCTGGGCTCTGGTGCTTGAGCGACTGGAGCCGTTATTCCCCTGCAGGCACAGGGGAAAACACCATTCCCTAAAACTTGGCTGAAGGAAGTTTTATTTGGCATGCATTAGCCCACCCTTGCAAAGCTGAAGGCTGTATACACAGTCAGTTAGCAGAGATCACCTGAGGTTTAGTCAACAGATATGTAAGGATTAATGGAGTTGTCTAAACTCTGTGAGAGCAGCATTTATAGGGGAACTTCATTAGATCCACAGCTGCAAATTATAAACCCTTCTACCCTGTTTGAGGTTTGTTATCTTTAGAGATCACCATGAAAGGTGGAACAGCTGTGAGAGCTATTATTCAAGCTGATGTATAATGATTGCAAAAAAGGTAGGGTGTTTAGACAGATGATATGAAGAACAGATTTGCAAGAAGATCTTTAAATTCATATTCCTCTGAGCTGGTGTGCATTGAAAGGAAAGGCACAAGTGAGATACTCCAGCACTGTGAGGTGTTCACAAGAATATCTTCTGAACTTGTCACTGCCCATCAGAGGAGGGGCTGGGGTGAGCAGGAGAGTGGAGGAGAACAATTTTCCCCTACAGAGGGGAGTCATGTACAAAGGTGTACTCAGTACCTCAGTTTTGTATGTCAGTGGTTTCCAAGACTTTAATATCCTTATTTTATTGATGAGAACAGTTGCAGCTTCAGTTGCTTGCATGGTGCTTGGTGCCAGCTTGGTCCTTGATTTGGAGGAAGGTAATGCTGGAGGACTCTGCCATCAGGTGTTAGAGGGGACAGCAGGAGGGCTGTCAGTGCCCTCAGTCTGGCAGAGCTACAGCTTGCCATGTCAGCAGTTATTCTGAGTTTGGTGACCTGCCAGTCTTTGAGGTGGATGACAAATCTTGACTGGCCTCTAGCTGGAGAGGGGTAAGAAGCAGCCAAATGCTAATAGAGCTTCTCCTGCCACTGCCCTCCTCCTGGGCAGGGACTGTTCTTGCTGACACAGAGCTGCTCTTCCCCTGAAAGGTTTGCTGGTCTTGTCTTGGCTGTTTGTCCAGGACAAACAGCTCCAGGGCTCAGAGACCAGGACAAGGGTTTAACGATGCCTAGGGACTGCACAGATCTGCAGAACATCAGCAGAGGCACAGCCTAGAGAGGTGTGTTTTCCCTCCCCTGGCTCTGGCAAAGACTGCAGGAGTTATTTGGGGATTAAAAAACTCCTCTTGCTTTCAGACCCATGTAGGAAAACAGTCTCTTTATCAACCACTTGACACATGGGCTTTGGCAAGGCAGAGGAGGCAATGTGGGGTCTCCATAATTATTATCAACGATTTTCTAAGGGAGGAGGGGGTAGAACCTGAGTCCTTGAAACTTAGATCCCCTTCAGGTGCTGAGAGGAGGGGAATAAGAGAGGTATTATTAGAAAGCATTTCTTTTATTTAGCAGATGTTAAATAGCACTATACCACTATATCAATCTGTCAAGTACACTAATAGGAAACAGCATCTAGGAAAGTTGAGATGTGAATTTCACAGGGGAACAATTGCCCCCCTTCTGCAGGATCCTGGGGTCTGGGGGCCAGCACAGAGCACAAGGAGCAGGCACACATATGCCAGGCACATGTGGATGGAGAGGGGAAGGAAAACTTGTGGACTATGACAGAAAAAACTTGGAGCAGCTGGAAAGGTTTTCACCCACCCTGTCCTCGTTGTTGTACTTGAAACTGGATTAAAAATATCCTTAAAGCAGTGACCACACATGTCTTTGGGTTTTGACAAGTTGTGTGTGCCATGCTGTGGGTTTCTGTAGTGTTAACCGGCATTTTCACAATATAGGTGGTTTAAAGTCTGAGGGAGAAAAACAGACCTCTAATGGATGATTAAAGGTTGAACAGCAAGCCTGGCTTTACATTAATGTGTGTTAGCTCCCAATCAGACCCAAAGCCATGGTGTTTTCCTCTTGTACTCTGTACTGCTTCCCTTGACCTGTCCTGGTGATGCCCAGCAGTGGCTGTGACCACAGGCAGCCGAGGTTGGTTCGGTTTTATTAAAAGAGCTGCCTGAAGCCCAAGGTTAAGTGACGGGAATTTCAAAACAAAACAATAAATTAATAAAATGAATGTGTCATCAGCTGATCCTCTTCTGACCACCATCTGTCCCCTGATCATGTGACGTCTCCCAGCTGGCTACCCAAGAGACAAACCATGCAAGATCATCATCACAACATATGCTGCTATTTACACATTTTTAAAGGTAATAGTTGCTAGGCTGTCATATTAGTAGTTAAAAGCAGTTATTTGGAAGCTAGAGGATTTTTTCTTTA
Source organism: Agelaius tricolor (assembly GCF_023055355.1). Classification (NCBI taxonomy): domain Eukaryota; kingdom Metazoa; phylum Chordata; class Aves; order Passeriformes; family Icteridae; genus Agelaius; species Agelaius tricolor. The sequence goes on from NW_027269284.1 coordinate 7,289,126, forward strand.
TTTCTCTCCTTTTTATTTTTCCCCTTAGGAAGGCAGTGACTCAGCAGGTATATTTCTGACAGAGACATGTTCAGGGTTGGATCAGTGGAAGTTCCTGTGTAAAGTACATGTAATTCTACCCCCTCATACCCCCACCTTGTTCTGTGGTATGCTGTTGTGCCTTTTGTAATATGCAGTAGAATAAATAAAATAGAAAGAAGGCAATGGTCCCACAAATGTCACTAGTGTACCTTTTAGGAACATTATGTACTCTCTTTGCCATCTCCAGGATGCAAACCAAGCTCTGCATTTTTTAACTATTGTTAAGATCAAGGATGTGGTTATGAGAAGACTTACAGTTTATAGGATACTTAAGCATTGAGGATTGAGGCACGGAACATTTCCTGGGGATTAACGACTGACTGGGTGAGCCTCGGGCCATTAACCCCTGCCTGCCATTAATCTTCAGGAAATGCCCTGCAGTGAGGTCGTTATTGCTGTTATATGCTGAAACACAAAAATAATAAGAAGAAAGGTCCGTGGATTATTTATTTATATTTTACATAACACAATTCTATTGGGACTGTAGGAAATGAACATCTTTCTATTTAGCTGGTGGTAAGCTGGAATTAATGCAGTTCCAGCATCTCACTCTTTTGTGGAAGATTATTGTCAGACTGCAGGAGTGTAAGTGGGGCAGGATTTGGCCCACTGCTTGTATTGCAGTGTTTAATACAATGAATATGCCCTGCTTCTCTGATATTACTGCTGGCACAATTTAGCCCTATATAAAAACCAGCTCAAAATGCTTGTTTTACAGCAAAGCAATTTATTCACAGTTCCAAGCATCTCGCAGCCTTTTTTTAACTCGTTGAATAATCCTTTTAGGTTGCCCATAAAGCAGGTAAAATGCTTCTGCTGCAGTCCTAAGGCAGAACACAGGCTGCATAAATAGCATATAAATTACTAGGAATACAAAATACACATACAGTAATACATACCTACAAAGGCAAATTCATACTGACAGGACTGCAGTGTGTGCTTATCAGCAGCAAAACATCTCGGGGAAAAAAAAAAAGTGGCTTTATATTGAAATTTTGTATATATTTCTCTCTATTTAAACACTTAAATACTATTTTTTGCATGTTCTAAAGCCCAGATGCAGGCTCCTTTTTAATGAGCCTGCCTGCTTAAACATTTATTAGCTTAGAGATGTATAGTTTTCATAAAGCTGGCTGATTCTTTTTGCAGAATATCTTTGCAAAAAAAAAGCTTTTTTTTTTTTGTGTACATGGCCTCAGTCCTTGCAACCTCCTAGAGAGTCTGTCAAGGCACAACTTAAAAGCTCGTTCAGGCGACCATGACCCCCTGCTAGCAGATTGTCTGCCTAAAAGGTAAGGGAAAGCTAAAAAAGAAGTAGAAACTTAAAAGTAGCTTCTCAAAGGCTGCATAGATCTTTTTTTTTTTTGTTAAACCTAAAGTGTTTAAAAGCTTTAATATTGATGGCCTGTCAACTTTGTCCTGATTCTTTGGCTTTCAGTTAAAAGGTTTTTGTTGTTGTAGCTTATGCAGTTGCTCTGTTGCTATGGAAACGTGACATCAAAATGACGTTTCTCTGTTTAAAAGCTTTTAACTAAATTCCTGCCTGTCAGATGTAGGCCCCATTTTGTGCACTCAAGCTTCAAGCTGTTGCAAAAAGGTTTCATATGTTCTGTTGTCATTCAAATTCTTTATCCACATATGCATGTCTTGCACTACAAAAAACCTAAACTAAAAACTCAATCTATATTAAGTGTCCTCTTTTAAAACCCTTTTAGGTCAGTCAGCAATGGCTGCAGCAGAAATTCCCAGTTACATTGTCTCCTCTCAGACTGAGAAACACAGGAGGGCCAGGAACTGGACTGATGCAGAAATGAGAGGTTTAATGCTGGTTTGGGAAGAATTTTTTGATGAGCTGAAACAAACTAAAAGGAATGCCAAAGTTTATGAGAAAATGGCTAACAAACTCTTTGAAATGACTGGAGAAATTCGCCACGGAGAGGAAATAAAGATAAAAATTACAAATATGACATTCCAGTACAGGTAAGCTTCAGTTCATTCTTTTTATTTTAAGAGATTTTAGCAGGGACGGCGCAGTGATTTTTGCCTTTCAGCAAGAAGTCTCCTGGAGGAAATCTGTCGATAAAAGATTAAAGATTGTTCATATCGCTTTTAAAATTCTCTCTTGCCAATGCTGTTACGTCATTGTTAATTTGTCCCCCCCATTTCATGTCAAACTCTGGACAACTTTGTTGCTTTAAAATTAGCTGGCACTGTTATGATGCAGAGGGATGGAAATGTGTTTAATGGGGAAAAGAGATTTTTTTTTTTTGATCTTTGCTGAGGGGACTGATTGTGTTAGCTTGGCAGCCAATTCCTTGCAGTGAAACTCCTGCAGTTTCAAGTGGCCACTGAGGATCGGAATTGCAAGGCAAAGTTAAAAAAAAAAAAAGAAGAAAACTAGAACAGAATAATGTTTGGGGGGGCTGATGCTCCTTGATTTTGGTCTCGTGAGTTGAAGGGTTACACTTCACGGGGCCAAGAATAATTGAATGTCTTATTACTGAGTGACACACATTGCTATAATTATAAGCAGCAGCAGTGAAAGAACTATTATATCTGCAGAGAGAATCAATGTGCACCGTCAATACTGCTCCAAAGGAGTCGGGGGGAGGGCGGAGGTGTCTATGAGGGGATGATAAAGAACAGGCAAGCAGTCAGGAGGGGAAGTTGGCTTCAGAAAATGTGAGGCATTTGTGGATTTGTTGTTTGCAGGGAGAAAAATAATTAGAACTTAACAGAAATATTTCCATTTTTTTTCCTCCTTTTTTTTTTTTTTTTTTTTTTTTAAATTCTTATCTCTGCGAAGCACAAACTGCCTCATACTGGAAATCCTGAGTGGTGATTTGAGCGAGGTGCTTGTAATGCAAGAAAATCAAATATGTGACTCTTTTATTTAATCTCTCCTCAAAGCTCATATTAATAATAAAAAAGGTTATTACAGCAGGCAACCATGTTAAAACTGCTCGCTTTTCTGTAAGGCACCCTTACTGTATTTAATGCAGAGACTGCTCATCAAATAGAAAACTAGGGAAAATCCTGTAAACCCCTTAACTTTGAATGTCCTTCTACATTTCTATGATCCACAAGCATAATGTTTAACATCATTTGCCATAATATTAAACCTGATGTTTTGTGGCAAATCCTAACATCTCCAAAATGTTTTACCAACCCTGCTGTAATCTCTCCAGTTTCCTTCACCCAGACTGTAGATGAGAAAGCTGGAAGTAAGATAAATTTTTGTCCAGCATCACCCAGCAATTCCCACTCAGATGCAGATTTGGGAGTTGCAGGCTAGCAGGCTTTTGCTTAGTCTGCTAAATCTGCAGTCCTCCCTGCTGGGAATTGCATCTCGGCACTGAGATTTCACAGGTGTCTGTAGCAGCAACACTGCACGATAGTTAAGTGCTGTAATTGCCAAGTGGAATAGGTTATTTCTGTCAGCCTTTGTTCTAAATTTACAGTGTTGTCATCCATCAGAGAGTCTCATTTTTTTCCTAATTAATGTTTTTACTTTAAAGTTGCGCTGGGGGAAGGGAAGAAATAAAATCACTCGCATGCATGCACAGTGTGTGTGAGAGAAACCACACTTCTAAGAAATATCCTTCTATTTCTGTGAACTTCTAAGATTGCTTCTGTTGCATGTTGTCAATCTGCTTTTCTATATTGCAGTGCATGGCAGCTCCCTGCTTATTGATTGAGATGCTAATTTAGGAGAGTTAAAAACTGCCTTGTGCTGTCACAGAGCTGTTTCATTTTGTGCTCTGGAATATAAAATGCAGCTTCTTGGTTTTTGTTCACATGCCTGTGTGCTTTGCTGTCAAGGTGAGGTGGTATGGAGAACAGGGGCAAGCAGAAGCTGTTACTCACAATTTCTAGTTTTCTGGGTACTTTTTGGTGGTGTGTGAGGATGGGGAAGGTTGTGGTGAAACTGTAAATTATGTGAGTGGCCACCGACTGCTGCTGGCTTTGCTGGGAGGCAGCCGAGTGTTAGGACACTTGAGGAAGATGCTTTATAGGACACCTGAGGAAGGTGCTTTACATCACTGCATTTCTGAGCATCATTGCTGCCCTGTGGCACAAACTGGAGAGGAAGGTCCTGAGAGTGGGATAATGCTGTATTTTGAGATAATACTTTGTAAAGATTACATTGGGTTAGTGCGTGTGACATGGGAGAACTCAGTAGCACCAGTAGCAGGAGTGAGGAGGGGTGTTGTGCACCTAGGAGCTTATTTCTGCACCCACTTCAGGATCCTGTACTTTAGGCAACTCTGAACAGTGCTGCAGGGGTGGAGTGGCCTCTACTCTTCCTTTAACAGAAATAAACTGCATTGATTATTTAATCAGATCATATTATTTACCTAAGTGTCACAATTTCATAAAGGAACATAAAACCTCTGTCAAACAAATGATTACACATACATATATGGATGAATACATATATGTACTTTTTCCATAAAAAGAAAAAGCAGTACTTGAATATTTCTACTAGTCTTTTTAACCAAGTTCAGTTTTTAAAAGTGCTGTCACTGTGTGGCTTATCCTGGGACATCTGTTGAAATAGATATTGATGATCTGAATCACGCAGGGTGCTGAAACAGAAAGCAGTGAACATGTTTATAATGGTGCTCTCCAGTTTGAGGATCCCATGGAATTCTAAGAGGCAGTTCAGTAAATGTTTTCTTTATTCTGCTTAGTGCAAGCCATTCGTTGAGTAGAAGGTGTCCAAGTCAGGCAAACATATGCACAAGTAGGGCAGGAGTGTTTCTTGGCCAATAATTATTGCAGTTTCTGCAGCAAGTGCAGCCTGCATGGGTGTGTACAGTGGCAGGGGGCTCAGAAGGGGCTCCCACCCCAGGGATTCACCTTGGATCTGGCTGTGTTTGGATCCCATGTGGGATTTGTGCTGCCAGGTAATGTTACCTCAGGTGTAGCTCAGTGTGCATGAGCATCTCTCACATAAGCAATTTTAGGGTGTTCATATCCCATTCCTCCACATCTGAGGTGAAAACATTATTCAGGTGTTAAAATGCCAAACAGAAATTTATTTTATCTCATTATTTCCTCCTTGAATTCTTGTGTTTATTTCTGCCTGCCCTATATTTCAGCAAGGTGACAAGAGAATGAGAAGATGTTTAGAGAACAGTTAGTCTGAGCTGTGAAAAGCTTTCTTTATTAAGAGAAGTGTAAAAAAAAAGTTTGTGAATGCTAAAGGAATTTCAGAGATGCATACAAATATGCACTATTTTTCAGAACGTAAAGCAGATTTTTTTTGCCGTAATACAAGATTTATATACATTTATAAGAACTACAAGGCAAGAAATGCAAAACTAGTTGAAGTCATATAAATCTGTATTGCACTGCAAAATTAGCACGTGGAAATATTGCCACTGAAAATCATTGACACCAAGAGAGCAGCAGGTTGTTTTAATATTATTATTTTTTTTACTAAAGATTAGATTTATTAAATAAAAAAACAGATGTTGTTTGTCTTCCAATTAGGTAGAGTTATGAAAGGCAGCGAGTTTCAGGATATTACTGGCTGTTGATGGAAAAATAATCATGTGTTTTTATGGGTGAATGTGCCCTCAAAAGCTGTCTGACAAAATCATTCTTGAAGTATGCAGCACTGACCTTTGTCAGAAGAGAGTGAGACAATGGACTGAGCTGGCAGTGATTCCTGTATTCCTCTCCATTACTGTAGTCCAAGTGCATTTGGAGGAAACTAATCAGGGAAAAATATACCGTGACCTGAAGTAATTCTTACTGGAGTCTCAGTGTATTAAGGGACCATTTCATCCACTGTGGAAATTGACTGGGTGGAAAATTCTGCACAACACCATAGGTGGAAGGAAAATTCTTTCTGCAGGAGTATTTGAGTAAAGTTCTGCTCTTAGGGATTGCTGTAAAATCTGAAATATCTGCTGTGGATAGACAGCCACCAGGTTTTTAATGTTCTGCTTCAAAGACACCTGTGTGGTGAGCTGCATGAACCTCCCCATTTATCCATCCTAGAAGGAAAGGCTGAGTCAAGCTTCCTGAAATTCAAAGTTAATCTTTCACATGTGCTGGTCATCAAAAGTTTTCCTGAGATTAGTGTGCCAGCTCTTGAGGTTTAGCATCCCTTCGAGTCTGTGCCCAGTTCTTTGTGTTGTGCAGCCTCCTTGGGGCTATCAGCTCATGTGAACCTGTAATTATTCCTTCTAAAAGAAAGCACTGTCCTGTCACTGCTAATGTGCTGATCTCACTGTGCCACAGTGCTCTGTGACTGCTGTTATCATATTGCCACTGACACAATACTTATAAAAAAAGGAAGCACAGCTTGCACAGTGGTCCACAGTTTTGACTGATTCCTTCTGATGTTTAAAAATAAGAACTGTGTGAATGCAAATTTATTATTTTCAAAAACATCACCCTCCCCAAAGCCTAGAAAACAGGATGCAGCTGTTGCTCTTTGATTTGAATCGCAGTCAATTAATGTTAATGATTGGTAAATTTGAATCAGTCTCATGATTTGAATGAAAGAGTAGTCTAATTTTTTATTTTCATGTGTACATGATAGCAATTAAACATTTTTGCTTGTGTAATCCATTGCTATACTCTATGACATTATGCAACTGGAAAATTTGACCTCTGTTACAGCAAATGATAAAATATGAGTGCAGCCAAATTACAGCAAAAAGTTGAATACTTTACTATCTTTGTCTTTAATTTCAATAATTTATGGCAGATGCACAACTTAGCATTGTACTTTCATCGTCCTTCCTTTCCTCACCATTGATTGGTTCACAAACAGTTGCTATTTATTATTTATTTTGAAAGCTTTTCCTAGAAACCCCAGGAGATGGATCTTGTATCCATTCCTTAAGGCAAGTAGTAATATCAAATGCTGCAATAATAATAAAAAAGCAATCCTGCTTTGAGCAAAGTCTAAAAAAATAAAGCAAGTTATAGATTGCTTGCTTTTTGCTGACTAAATAATGATGATTTTCAAAAAACCAAAACCTTTTTAGAATATAATATTGTGATAGTTTTTCTTTAGAGGGTGGATTAATAGGCACAGAGAACAAAGTCTGAAAAAAGGTCAATGGCAGCACAAATGACTCAACAGTTGTCTCAGTCTATTCAGTGGAGCATTTTGGCAGTGGGATCTCAAAGTCCATTAATTTATTCACTTCTCTGGAATAAGACAAGCAATCACCTTTCAAATTAACTCAGTTGGCATGCTTTGGGTATTTGTCCACTGGAAATCTGACTTTGATCCCTGAGTTTTTGGAGAGAGTTCTCAGTTGCCTCTGCTCTCAGCTGGATTTTAATAGAGCCTCATGAAACAGCAACAGGTCCAGATAAACTCAGTGTGAATTTATTTTGCAAGCTCTGCTGACTTTCTCACTTACCTCTGTTTCTTACCTCATTTTTCCTGCATGGCTGCTCCCTCAGGCAGTGATGTGCCCAACTGCAAAGTGTTAATGTTTGGCTCATCTTGCTCTCTCTTTTCTGGACTATTGCATTCCAGCCTTCCTATTGTCCTGTTTCTTTTAACATCCCCATGTTTCATTAAAACAAACAAAACCCCAATTCTATCTCTTGGAAGCAGCTAAGGTTGCTGTGATGAGTTATGCTAATGACTGAGGGCAGTAAATTAATCTCTGCTTTAGACTCCAGTTTTTCCAGGGTTACATTTACCTCAATGCAGGCAAAAGCTCTCAGCTGTCTAACTAGGTTTTCTGGACTTCTGGCAGTTGTAGAAAAAATATTTAAAATTCAGTAAATCCTGGAACTCGATATTAGTATTATGAAGGTAGCTATTTGGTTTGTTTTCACCAGAAAGCTAAACCATCAACACTATTGCAGTCAATGGTCTCCCTATTTACCTCCACCTGCAGCATTTCTGCTTCTCTTCCAAAGGACTGACAGACACTCCCTTTTCCCTTATCTTCTCATCTCTTTCCTTGTTTCATCCTTTTTTTCTGTGTGTTTGAGCCAGACTCCATACAGGTAGATGATTGCTGCTGGTGCTGCTTTTAAGCTAACAGTTCTCTTGTCTCCCTCCTGGTAGTGATCCCTTTTATTTAGCTCAGAGCTACAGTAAGCAGTCAGAAGTAGAATTAGTATCCATTCAATGCATTTAGAGCCAGAGAAATACCTGCATTTATATAACTGCAACTCTACAGCTCTGTGAGCAGACAATAAACAACAGCCTTCCTTCCAAATTGTCATAGTTCTGTAAGAAAAGGGTTCTGGGTACACAGCTGAGCTCAAACAGCAACAAAAAGGTACCAACCTACACAGGCAAAATGTCTGCTCCTGGAAACTTTCTATTGAATCATAGTACAGCTCAGGTTGGAAGGGATCTTTAAAGACCATCTCTTTCCAACCCTTCCCATGGGCAGGGACACCTCCCCTAAACCAGGTTGCTCAAAGCCCCATCCAAACTGGCCTTGAACACTGCCAGGATGCAGCATCCACAGCTTCCTGGGCAATCTGTTTCAGTGGTTCACCACTCTGATTAAAATTTCTTCTTATATCTAGTCTGAATCTACAATAAGGTCTTTCCAGAGCTTTCTCTTCCCCAGGCTGAGCAATCCTGACTCTCTCAGCCTGTCTCCATGGCAGAGCTGCTCTGTGTATTTTTGTAGCCTTCCAGGTGGGGTCTCAGGAGAGCAGAGGGGCAGAATGCCCTCGCTCAGCCTGCTGGCCATGCTGCTTTTGCATGGTTGGCTTTGTGGGCTACAAGCACATTGCTCATGTCCAGCCTCTCGCTGACCTGCACCCCCAACTCCTTCCCTGTGGGACTGCCCTCAATCTCTTCATCCCCCAAACTGTAGTTATACCTGGGTTGCCCCAAAAATCACCACAGGATGATTTAATGGAAGCAGATGCCAGCAGATACCCCAGGCTGAGGGGAGTTGGTGTCTGTATTTCAGCCTTCACTGCCCCCCACCTGTCCCTGTGGGGTGTGCCTGCAGCACAGTTGTCAGAAGTACCAGCAGGAGGAAAGGACTCAGTCAGGAATCATCTCTGAGACTTTGTGAAGATTGAGGGAAGTCTCTAGGGACCAGAAAAAGGCTGTTGAATCTTCAGAAAGGCAGGAACAGGAATTAAGAGTTCTTCCCTTCAACTCCTTAGAAGATCATTGAGCAAGAAGTTTTGGAAGCAATTTCCAGTCATGGAAAGGAGAAGGTGGTGACTGGCGGTGACTGGGAATTACCAGCACTGAATCACACCTGACTGACCTGCTTGCTTTCTTTTTTAAAGGACTAGATCTGTGGATGAGGGTAGAGCAAAGTATTGTCTAGCTCACAGTACAACCCTTTTGACTCAGTCTCCAAGAACATCCTAGTATCCAAGCTGGGATGTACACTGCAGGGGAAGGACTACCAGCTGGCTGGGAGACCCTGGATCTCTGGGCACAGAGTAGTGTTAATGGTTTGTATTCCACCTGGAGACTCATTCCCAGTGGAGGACTGCAGGTGTTTTGTACTGGGACCTGCCCTGTTTAAAATCAGCAATCCAAAGGTGAAGGTGGAGTTCACTGGTTTGCAAATGATGCCAAACTGGGGCTGCAGTCTGCACCTGTGAGGGCAGGACTGGCACTCAGAGGGACCTGGGCAGGTTGAGAAATGGGCTGACAGGGGCCCCATCAAACTCAACAAGGACAAATGCAAATTCTCCTCTGGGATGGCCAAATGCTGAACAGGAGGAGATGGCCTGGCAGGGCAGCAGCTCTGCTGGTGGGGGGGACCTGGCTGACACTGGGCTCAGTACAGGCCTGTTCCCAGAGTATCAGCTCTAAGCTTGTCCTGCCCTTTTTGACACAATGCTTTGCAGTCCTGAAGGCTCAAACCATGTCCCACAAAGTCTTATTGCAGCTGCTGGACTTGGCAGTGGCCTGGCTGAGATGTGGTCACCCCTGGCTTTTGCCACCTCTCCCCTGGGATGACTGACCACAGTGAATGCACTCCATAATTGCAATTCAGTTCTAAACCTCATAGCTTGAACACATTGAGAGTTTCAACACAGGCAAACAAATATGGCATGTAGGCTTGGCTACTAGCTTGTAGTGGCATAATTGATCTGTTTTTCATGCAAATAGCCTCAACAATTGAACTAAAAATAATATTAATTGATGGTTGTTGTCAGGCCTGTGTTTAGCTGTTTTCTCTCAGTGCTGGATGGGTGTGCATGTATTTGTAGGCTGTGCTTGATATTCTCTGACTATGAAATCTCAGCAGTAGGTTGTGAAATATGTATGAAATTAAAATTTTGAATGCATAGAGGGCATAAAAGTATAGATGGCTGTGAGGCTCTGCTTTGCAGGACTATGATGTGCATTTCTAAATAGCTGGAAAAGCTCATCAGACATTGCAAGGACAAGGAGAAAAGAATCCTTAAATGGCTTTAAAATCTAAGCAAATCTTACTGCCTTCTTTTCTCACTAGTGGGTTTCCCCTTACTCTAGGCTGACAGCATTTTAAAAGGAAGAACTTCAAGTTCTCACTTTTAAGTTTGGCACCATTGTTTTCATGTTTACATGTTATTTAATTCTACCCCTTGCAAGACTGGTGTGGGCAGGATGGATTCTGAGAAGGAAAAACCTGAAAGGCTTCAAGAAAAAAAGGGTGGGCCAGGTGTCCAGGAATAGTGGGTTTTGTTTTTTTGGTTTTTGGTTTGGTTTTTTTTTTCTGCAAATGCAAACCTCTAGCTGTGAGAATCAGATTTGGTTCAGCTTTTTGTTAATTTGAATGAAATCTGGTTTATGAAAATGGGGCATCTGTCATTGGTCTTGCCTTTCCTGTTGTGTTCCCTTCCTGCATTTTGATTTAGAGTAACAAGATCCGAACTGGGAGAGGCAAATGAAAAGAAAGTTTGGGACTCTAGTTGGGCTGTGGAATTTCTTTGAGATGTATACTACATCGATATATCTCAGTTTCATATTTCTCAGTAAAAGAAAATAAAATAACAATGGGTAACTACTGAGATAGCAGTGAACTTGTCTGAAGACTGAATAATAAATCTCATAAGATGCACATGAAGGAGAGGGTCATGGTTGATAGTCCACTGTAATGTAATGTTTTTGTGCATGCTGTTTCTAATGCATTATTAACTGTTTTAGGGGTTTTTTTTGTTGTTTGTGTTTTTTTTTTTTTTTTTTTTTTTTATAATGAAACACTGTACTTTTCCCTACCCTGATCTTTATTCTGTAACAAATGAACAGGTGTCTGTATCTCATGGTTGTTACAAGGATATTTACCAAGGCCTTTCAGGGCTTTTAAGCCATATTAGAAAAAGGATATGCATTATATTTATAGCCACTTCATTATAGAAAATAAATATTCATTACAGAAAATAAATATTCATTCTTTAAAGCATGAAAGCACAGGTCTGCCCTCAGTTCTGTAAAGGCTGTGGTGTGTTGCTTAGTCCAGTTGTCAGGCGCTGCTGTCAGATTGTTTAGTTGGGTATTCTATAAGGGAAAGAAAATTATTCAACCACCAACACAATCCTGTTTCCATTAGAAGTTGTAATGTTCTTTATCTGTATTGAATTTCATTGAGGGTTACATGCAACTTTTTGTAACAGGTCAAACCTAGGAAAAAAACCTAAAAGGCTTCACTGGAAGTTAAAGAAGAAAAGTGTCTAATTTTATTCTCATTAAAAGCATTCAGTTTGACTCCTAAATGTGACCAGAACAAATGTTTTGAGATAGATCTGTATGAAAAGTACTTTTTGTAGGAAAACAAGCTTTAATGTTGTGTGCCTTTTCTTACAGGAAATTAAAATGCATGACTGACAGTGAAACTGTGGCACCTGACTGGCCTTACTACAAAACCATTGACAGGATCTTATCCAAAGTGACAGACCACAGCGATGTGAAAATGCATGAAAATCAGCAGCCAGGTCCTTCTACATCTCAGACAGAGGCCTCGCAGTCTCCATCGGCCAAGTCTACACCTCTGTACTTGCCATACAACCAGTTTACATATGAAGGAAGGGAAGAATGCTTTGAAGATGAACATTCAGAGAGCTCATCAAGCTTGCTTTCTTACAAGCTGAGGTAGCATCTATTTTCCCCTCTTTTTAGGATTTTGCAGAATGAACCGAATTTGCTGTGTAAAGGGAACACCCTCGCACATTTTTCTCTAACAGCTCTTGTATTTTTTCTGTAAATCACAAATGAGATCTGTTCCCCAATCTCAGTCACTTTGCTGAATTAGGGCATTTTCTTTATTCCTTTATGAAAGACTGGGAGGGAGTAGGAGAACTGGGCAAAAAGTTGTATATTATTGCCAAAACTCAGCATGCATGTCACGGCTCACATCAGGGAGAGTGTTCATAAAAGGAGTACAGGCATGTTCAAGAGAGTCCTGCGGTGCAATCAGAGATATAACATACTGCTTAGATGATTTTTGGCTTGCTCTAGTTCTGCTTTTGATATGACTATGAAATTTCTCTGGCTTCAGTTATTATTAAAATGGTGAAAAGATGCAAAACAAATATTTCTGTGGACACTGAAAAGCTGCTCATGCAGTTTGAAAGTACATTGCATCATTTTAAATACAATTGAGAATGTAATTTTTTTCAAAGTAAATGCTAGTTTGAGATGCAAACATGTGATTCTTTTTTTTTTTTTTTTTTTTTTGGATATGATTGGAGTTCCCTGGAAGGCAGCATTTTAACAAAAGGCAGGGTTGTACTCTTGATATAAATTTCAGACTTTACTGGTCTCATTTTTCATCCAGAGTGGTGTGAAATAAGAGCTGATTACAGTTTTCTGGCAGAAAAAAAGTTGATCCTAGAGATCCTTATCATGACTCTGTGAGGCTTTAACTCTAACAGTAAAATTACCTGTCAGTCATGCAACTGTAAAGATGATGAGCTGGAAGAGGAACCAACAGAGCAAATTCGAGTTATTGATTCCAGACCCACTCTTGGATGAATAAAACTAAGTTAAATTCATTCAATCATTCAAGCATATAGTTATTGAATAACTGATTAATTTAAAAAACTTTTTATTTTTTTTGGCAACAAATATTTTCTAGGGTGTATAACTTTTGAACTATAGCAACCTTTTTGTTCACAAGCAACAATTTTTTTATCCTAGTCCATTGTAAGTAGTTGATGTTCCTGATACACAAACTTGCTTGACTTTAGGATTTGCAAACTCCACAGTCACATTTCAGATGCAATAACTTTATTCCCAGTTGGATTTACCATAACAGTATTTAATATTTAATTAGAAGGTCACATTTCCACAAACATTGTGGAGTTTATTCACTCGACTACTTGATAACATCAGGCTTTTTAAAAATATTGGATGTTAAGTTTTTTTCAGTTTAGGGACAACTCCAGGACAACACAGATTTTGTACCATAAGAGAGGACAGAGGTTGCCACACCAGGCTGCACTACAGAACATAGACATTCCTCACAGAGATCAAGTTAATCAACCCCAAACCCAATTCTGTTGTGCCCACAGTTTGCAGGTGGACTCTCATGTAGATGTTTCATTTACAGCTAAAATGGAAGCCACTAAAATCAGTCACTAAATTATAAGCTCTGGAAAATTTAGGCTATGATCATTTTAGCCAGCATCAGGTTCACTGGTTTATTTATTTGTAACTTTATCCAAGGAAATACCCATACCTGTTCTAGAAAAAAAGTATTTTAACTTTACTTGGCTAAATTTAGAAATTGCATCTCATTTAAATCTAGCCCCTGGTGGCACAGGCTGGCTTTCAGCTGGCTGCAAGTCTGGGGCAGGCAATGCCACTCAGCCCCTGCAATGCTGCTGTGCCTGCTAGGAGTGGCTGTACTGGATGGCTCAGGAGGGTCTGGGAGCTGCAGGGAAGGGCAGGGCAGCTCTCAGGATGGCAGGACCTCCATAACTTTTAGAAATTCAGCCATGGTCTCACAGTCTCCACTATGAAAGAATTTTGTGCAGTAGAATATTGTGTACATCACTTAACAGCAAGGTAGTTACACAGTGAGAAGTTAAAATACAGTTCCCCTGTTTTAAAAGAAAAGGAGAAGCTGAGCAGTAGGTGCCACATGAGAGATCAGTGTAATATTCCAGGGGAGCATCGTGATTGGATTAAACATTAGAAACCACTTGTGATAATGGGGCATGTGTCTGGGAGGAGAAAAAGTGTTATTCCAATAGTCCTAGGGGGTTTGGAAAGCTTGTCCAGCTTTGACCTGCTTAATTTAGGCAGATGAATGAGAGCTGAGTAGGGAACCCTTTGTTGGCCAGAAGAAAATACATTGCTTGCTAGTGATACCACATGGGTTAAAATCACTTAGAGCTGCCATGTTAGACAAGGAAGTTAATTATTTTACTAATGGAAAATTATGAACTGAGGAAGCAATTTATAGCTTAAGCAATTAGTGTCTCATCCTGTATTTGAAAAACACTTTGAAATAGCCAACAAGAGAGAAAAGAAGTAGCATAAAAAATTTGGGTCTATCTTGGCTATTTTATCAAGGCCTTTGCCTCTGAACAGCAGACAATTGATCCAACAGATTCAAAAAAAGAACAAAAGACAATTCTGGGAATTGAAATCAAAAGAATGTTTTAGGTCCTGAATTTCCCTGTTTTGAAAAACACACACTCATGTCTATATGAAAATACAGATGTGTTTTGCAGCTGTATATTTTACAACTTACATTACAGGGTTTTTTCTTCAGTAATAAAAATCGTAATGTTATGGCAACAATTGATAGGGAAAAAAACTTTCAAACAGTAGTTCTCTCTAAATAAGTTTTAAACTTCTGAAAACTTTTCTGTTATTCCTTTAAACTCTCCAACACAGCTTTAGAGTGTCAGCTTTGTGTTTTTCACAGTATCTTTGAACATAGCAGGAGTCTACTTGGCTATATAAATTATAGCTTTAAAAAAATTCAATTGAATGTTTAACTTTCATGATAGCAAAAAATGTCAAGTTTTGTACTTCAATCAGTACATATATATTGTCAAGCTAAAAATAGTTGAAACTGGTTTTCTTTGCATTCTGTTTGAAAAACTGTGAGTTCAGGACCTTCTTACAAAACCTAAATTTTGCTGGTTAGTGATAATACAATTAATGTGAGATAAAATTAACTTGAATTTTTGTTTCAAGTGTGTAGATGAGGGAAACATTTGGAATCCCTTTAAAGGGGTGCATGTAATTGCTTACACTTCTCTGACACTGTTATACAGTACAAAACATCTGACAATAATAGAATTATTCTATTATGGTCATAAAATATAATGCAATGTGGTGGAGTCTTGTACTGCAGCTTAAACTTTTAAAATCCAAATGCCTGACACCACTATAAATGACTTTTTATCTAATTGAAAACAGTGGTTTTTCACCCTGTGGATTAATTTATGGTCTTTGTTTTTATAGTAAAATAATGACAGAACATATTTATACAGGCTGTGAATGCAGTTCAGCCTTCATGTGTTCTGCTATTTCTATTGTACTGAAAATGGGGGTGAAAGAGTTACTTTCATAGATTAAAAGACAATAATAAAACCACTGTGCTCTTTAGTCTGACTTCTTGTTAGATACCACTTGAATTTGGTCATTTTTTATGTGGAGCCCAGAAATATTATGGAGAGGGTTCTTCCCTCAGCAGGGCACTTCTGCACTCAGGAGCCCCCTGTCTCTGCTGTCCTCCACCTCTTTGTTTCTATGATTTGTTTCACTCTGGGAAATACCAAATGTCTGGTCTAGCCCTGAGAAATACAGAAGATGGAGAATTCACTCTTCCCTTCTTTCTAGTGATAAGCAAACCCTTGTTTAAACCAGTCCCTTGTTTCTAATGTGAATTTAGTGAATGAAACTTTCAGATGTTACTTCTGCTTACCTTTCTTTTCAGTATATTGGAGAACCTTTCAATGTTTTTTTCTTTCTGGCAAGGTGGTTGTGTGCCATGATTGTACTGTCTGGTATTTTTTAATTTTTAAATGTAGATTTTAGAATTAATTTGCTACAGAAAGTTTACACAGGAAGAAAAAGTAAGACTTGGTAACATTAACTAGCCAAGATATGGATTAAAAGAAGTGCATTAAAACTTGGTGATGATACTAATTTGGGAAACAACATATTTGGCAAAGACTTTACTATTTCTAAAATTATGCTATGGCTATTTAAATCTGAATGGGCATCATCTACAAAGAAGTTTGAGCTTTAGGCTATGTGCATTATGTAGTGCATCTTAACTCATTGTGCAGACTTGTTATCCTAGCAAGGTGCTTTGCCCAGGCTCCAAGCCATTTGTGGTTCTTTTCTGTGCTTTACTTCAAGGATGAGTCTCATTAATCCCTGAATGCATTTGAATGATTGAATGAGCCTAGTTTACCAGAAGATCCAGGTTGCCTCATCCTCAGTCCTTATGTTCTGAATATCTTTATATAATCTCTAATATTAATGTTGATTATATCCAGACCATTGTTAATTATTTTACAAAAGACATGGATTATGGAGGTCTACTCGGATTTATATGGAGCTAAAAAACCCCAAACCAGTGAGAAACAAGTTTTAGGTGTTAAAAGCCATAAATTCTAAGAACTGATGGTACTGGAGACCTGTTTGCCATGAAGAAGTCAGAAATGAGGAATTGTTGTTAGGGTTTTGTGAAGGTAATACATTTTGATAAACAGAGAACTCTTTGTATTCAACTCCTGCTTCATTAATTATTCACACGTCCCTGAAACAAGCTGTATTGGATAAGTGTAAGCAATCAATCAAGGAAATTTTAATTGAACAATGAATTAAATTGGTATTAGGCAGGCAGACAGCAAATGCATTTGAGACTTGCCTAATATGTTTTCTGATTGTATCTGGAGGTTTTGCTTTGTTCCCCCTCATGTCCATTACACAAAGTCATTTCTGCTCAGTCTCCTAGGTGAGATGGAACAATTTCTTTCCCTTGTTTTGCTTCCTTGGATTCCTGCCTGTCTGTTTTAGAGCATAGCAGGGAAATAGCTTTGTGAGCCTCTGTTTGGAATGTGGTCCCAGTGCCAGAGCCCTTCCACACTTGGTTCATGTGGTCAGAGGAATACCAATGCCAATCTCTTGTATACTCTGCCATAGGCACTGGAAGCCCAGCAGAAGAATACCAGCAGATTGTATTTGAGGTCCTTACTTCTCTAGACCCTTCTTTCCTGAGATTTCCCTCAAAATCTACCTTCAGAGACCAGGCTTGGCAAAGAAGGAGGTGCTCCTTCAGCAGCTTGTGGATGCTGTCAGGATCTGCTGCATCCCTGTTGTCACAGAGGTGTTGGCTGCACAGGAACACACCATGGAGAACAGGCATCAGGAACTGGTTGATGCCACAGCCATCATCAGTAGATCCTTATTCTTGTGCCCATACACTGGCAAAGGAGATATGTTCCTAGCTGGAACTGTTTGAGGATACTGGTGCTGCTTGGGTTACTTGGTGCTGAACCCATATTCCTTCTCTCTTGAATTTGTTATAAAAAATTACTGACAGAGAGGGGTCTCTGACATGCTGCCCAAGACATCTAGAACTTCTCAAGAAAGATGGCTCAGAATCTGAGGAAACACTTCAGTATTCAAATAACTCATCACTGGATGGGCATCACCGGACATTTGACATTGTTTCATGTTGCAAGTGCTCTTTGCTTGTAAATGAGATTCTTTAGAGCCTTCTTTTGTAGGGCCCTTCTCAAGAGCTCCCTTTCAGCAGCAATTCTGCAAGAGGAGAGGATTTTATGTGCCAATTCCTTACTGTGAACTTGTGAGTGTCCACAGAACCCTTTCAGTATCAGTCAGTGGAGAGAAAAGGAGATTGGGACCATCACCAAAGCTTGGGCTTTCTGAAAATTTCTGAAATAAGTATTTCTTTTCAATGAAGGCTAATTATAAAGTTGTGTTTGTTACTGTAAACAAACGTAGGGAGTACTTGGGAGACCTTGAAGAGTCCTTGGGTCATTGCTTTTGGGAGCACTTCTCTGTGCTAAAACACAGTTCTGAGCTAGCACTCTTCAGTGAGTATTTTTTAGTTATTAGCAGACTGCAGATACTGCTGACACAGTAAAAATTTGCTGCTCCTTTCTCTCTGGAGCTGTGCAAGGCACTTACTGTCTTGGATGTATGGTTTCATGTCTTACAGTTCTTTGATGGATTTAACTGAAAAACGGGTAAAACCCTTTACAGACTCTGGGAAAACACTTCAAAGATTCTTTTCTCTTAAAAATAAGGCTTATTTTAGATCTTTCAATCTAAATCACTTCATCTTGGTTTTTTATGGGTTTTTTTTTATGTTTTGGGGTTTTTTTTTTGTTGTTGTTGTTCTTGTCTCAGTGTAAATTGAAATCCAAATGGTGGCTACTGTTACCAAGAAAGACACACAATGCTCAGTGCATCTCAGTACCATTGACAAGCCTCAGATTTTCTCTCTCATTCCTTGTTAAGGACCATTCTCACCAGTGCTTATGTTGGCAACACACAAGCCCTCTTGTGGAGTGAGCTCGTACTGGTTTCAAGACAAGAGGTTTTACCACAGCTATTTTCTAGCACTGTATGGTGAAGAGAACAGAGATTCATCAAGTTTCCAACATTTAAATCCTCTGTGAAGACAAGTTTAAATTCAAAAGAAAATTTTGGCTAAAATTATATCACCACTTCAGAAAGTTTCTTGCTCTGCCTATCAGAAAGCAAGCATTCTTTGTGAATGTGACTGCAGTGATGGGAACCTTGGAATAACAGATTCAGTGCTGTCCTTAGACAACAGATCTGCTGTAGATCTTTTCCACCTGCTTGACCTCTTTGAGAACCACATTTGAAGTAATTCTGGCCCTTAGAGTTAAGGGAGACAAACAGAATTTAGTGTTATCCAAGACCCATTCTCAAAGGATTGTGAGACTGATAATTTCAGTGACCTGCAGCAAGCTTGACCCACAGTTTGAGCAGACCCACAGTTTGAGCAGAGCAGCATGTATTTATTTTATTCACATATATGATGCCCCAAATCAAATATGCTATAAAGAACCAGCAAAGCTGAATTTATTGTATACCTTCCAAAGTAGATAGTATCTCACCCTTTTTGGGTCACTGCACTCTTAAATGTCAAAGGGCTTGTGTCTTTTTCTTATATTTGCATTGAGCCTTTCAGGTGCTAAGGATTGTTTATCTCTCCTGCTGACAGATCTGAATGTCACAGTGGCTGCTGCACAAAGCCTGTCAAGTAGGATAAGAACATGAATCAAATTATGATACAAATCTGTCACAGCTGAGTGACCTCACCCCCACTACCCTTCTTCACATTAATAAAAACACATTTCTCAAGAGTTCAAGTTACCCTTATTCAAGGATGTCTTAAAATCTGCAGCATGTTGACATGGCATTCTAGTCACAACTGTACTATCTCATTATTGCTTTTCACCTAGAAAGGATACTGCATTTGGCAGAACATGACTGAGATTGCTGTTTGTGTCAAGGGACTTCCAAGACACATCATCAGATATCTTTGATGTTGGGGACTCCAGTCTGGAGTTACAAAAAGTGTAAATGAAGACATGGTCTTTCACTTAAAGTTAGGAAAGGAGTTATCCAGTTCTAACTGGAGGTTCCTCAGATGTGTACACTTACACATATGCCCTTTTTCCTCTTTCAGTTTAGCATGGTTCCTTCTTAGGCTGCAGGTTAAGAGACACAGATCTGTGGGTGTGCTCTCACTTGTATGCCCCATGGGCTGCTTTTGACTGCGTGGCTCTGTCACCCCAAGTTAGAACAGCCATGTGACCTTTACACCTTGAGAGCACTGTTTTTATTGCCATGTTTATCTCTCTTCCAAAACAGAAACCCAGCATGATAAAGCATAGAGGAAATTCTTAAAATGTTCCCCAAACTCCACATGGCAGCTCTGCATATTTCACATGAGGATGTCCATTGCCCTTCTCTGGACACACTCCAGCCCCTCAATGTTTTTCTTGTCATGAGGGGCCCAAAAATGGGCACAGGACTGGAGGTGTGGCCTCACCAGTGCTGAGTACAGGGTGACAGTCACTGCCCTGGCCCTGCTGGCCACAGCACTGTTGATCAAGGCCAGGTGCCATTGGCCACCTGGGCACGCCTGGCTCATGGTCAGCCACTGTCAACCAGAACCCCCAGGTATTTTTCTGCCTTTTCAGACTTTTATGTTTATAATGTTTTGTGGTGGAATATAAGAAAAAGAGTGGTCAGTGCCACTGCTGTGTCTTGGCACAAGGGCAAATTCTGAGACTCATATTCTGGAGTGGGACCGGCCTTACTGATGCAATGCTGCAAGATACTACCACATGTAACCCTGCAGCACTTTCTCTGGATTGGGATGGTTATAGCAGCTTTAAAATTGGAGTTTCAATGGCCACATAAGCCAAATGTCTCTCCCAGTACAGTGTATAAATTCAATGTGTAAGACATGTCAAGATTAAAAAAAAAAAAAAAAAGCCTGGTATTCTCAAGGGAAATTTCTTATTAAAAACATTGAGATGTAAAATCTCTTTTTTTTTTCTTTTTCTTTTCTTTTTTACAATCTGCAACATTATTCAATAATGTATTAAATACTTATGTTTTGGCACAAACTTGAGAGGGAATTTATTGGATAACCCAGGGATTTAAAAATATGACTAGGCAGTAGCTTGGCCAAGAATATGCTATTGAATTTTGGGTTCTTTCTTTTTATAAATATGACTCTAATTCCTAACAAATATTCACATTTCAGAGCTGAAGAAAGACCAGTTAAGAAAAGAAAAATGCAAAACTGCAGTTTCCAAAAGAAGAAGCTAAAATTAATGGAGGCCATGTTGGAAGAACAAAAGAAGTTGAGTAGAGCTATGGAAGAAACCTGTAGAGAAGTGCGCAGGATCCTGGATCAGCAGAACATCATTCAAGTTCAAAGCTTACAGTTACAGGAGAGAATGATGAATCTACTGGAGAAAATGATCTCCAAGTCTAATGTGTAGTT
Organism: Agelaius tricolor; assembly: GCF_023055355.1. Classification (NCBI taxonomy): domain Eukaryota; kingdom Metazoa; phylum Chordata; class Aves; order Passeriformes; family Icteridae; genus Agelaius; species Agelaius tricolor. Next base: position 7,310,161 of record NW_027269284.1, read on the forward strand.
TCCTTTGTGAATGCCTCTGAGTTTACTATTGCTATTATAGATAACCATTTATTGCACACCATATGTGTGTCTGTTGCCCTATTCCCAGGTTTTCCATGGAAATTAAAACCCTAGTGTAATCCTAGTTCAGAAAAGAAAACATAATGCAGGGTGAGAGCTATCCAGTATGATAAAATTAGTGCAATATATGCCTAAGTTGAATTATTTTTATACAGAAAGGTTAAGGGATAAATAGCTCGGGGAACTGAAGTACTATTTATGCCTAAGTCAGGTATTGTTTTGCAAACAGTGGTGCTGTATATTGCTTCACATCAAGGACTGCAGCTTAATCTGTTTTAGGAGAGTGAAATAGTGCATTTCTAAACATGGTTATTGCACCTTGACTTTGCTGATGATTAAACCCTGTTTTGAAACATATGCCTGATCGTATAAGTGACCTATGGTTCTTGTGAAGAGCTAGTTGGGACCATGAGATACATAATTTTAAACTCCATGCCTGATATGAATAGTACTCTAAAGTATGAGGGTAAAAATAGTCTATTCAAATACATTTTTGATATAAAAACAAACGCCCCAAACCACCTTCCTATATACTGAATACTAAAATGTATAGAAGATACTTGAAGTTGCTTTTGATATTAAACGTTTAATTTTTTTTCATTATTAACTGGAATCTGTTGACTTAACAAACAACCAGCAATGAAAACTTTCATTTATTCTCTATCACAAAAGAAAAGTATTGTACTGTGTGTATATACATATATATATAATGTCTATCAAATGAAATAAAGAAAAAGAAGAAACTTACTGCTTATTGCTGGGCAGATAGTGTGCCTTGGGGCAGCAAAGGGTACTGGGAATGATAAGCACAGCAAGAGGTTCACAGTCACTGATGGCAGGGTGAAGAATAATGTCTATCAAATGAAATAAAGAAAAAGAAGAAACATACTGCTTATTGCTGGACAGATATGCTTGGGGGCAGCAAAGGGAATGATAAGCACGGTGAGAGGTTCACAGTCGCTGATGGCAGGGTGAAGATCCACGGTGCTGATGCCCAGATGGACAGGGATGCACCACACGAGGGAGCCGCAGGCACGGAGGATGGTACCCAGGGGGCTGAGATGCAGCACCAGCTCGGGATGGCTCCTCCATGAAACGTGACATTAAAATAATCTTTCACTTAAATTCGAAAATTGCCGGCACAATTTCCTATATGCCTTTTCCTTTTGTATTCTCCTTAAAAAACCCGTATTTCTGCCTGTTTTACTGCAAGAGCAAAGGTTGGATTCCAATATAGAAAGTAAAGAATTAGTACAAGGAACTCAGGCCATTTTACATTTTCACTGTTGAATAATGTCCCCTCTTAAAACTTTGTCTTTGAAGGTGTTTGCATTCTCCTATATAATTTAATGTGTTGTTGCCTAAAGGTGAGCTAAAATATTTTAAATCCCTGACACAACAAATTAATCTCTAATTATGCTTGCTGAACAGGATGAAGGTTATACTCACCAAGCAAATTAATAATATGTGGAAATATTTCTTAGAAGGACCTCCAGGTATGAAGATTAAAAGTTATTAAATATCTAAATGTGGCCCATTCCTACTGATTTTAATTAATGATAACAGGATACAGCAAATGTAGTAGAAGACTGAACTTGGAGAAAATGGTGGCTGCTGAAATATAAACAAAGTACCTGTCCCTCACCCCACCTTTACTACAGCGATTGCATGATTGGAAAAATGGCCAAGTTTCTTTTCTGATTCTACATTTCAAATGTAGATCTGTCATGCATTCAGGTAGGCCACATGTTCAGTGCCTCCTGACACTTTAACTTGTTTACAGCAAGATATAAAGAAATTCTTCCCTGACTCCACAGGAATTAATGGTATTTACCCTTACTATCTACTTAAATCATATAGCAATTAAATCCAATTAATGAGCAGTAACAATGGCAGCACAGCTGAACCTTGTACTGCAGAGTAGGTATCCCCCCTCCTTCCCTGTTATTACAGCTCCAGATCTGTAGGAACACAAGAATGGAGAAAATCTCATTCCTTGCCTGCTACCACAAGGAACCATGTCATACAATCCCTTTTGTAAATGTGTGAGTTAGGTGTTTTGTCCCCAGAATTGCATGAAGATCTGCATTACAGACAGGTAAATGCAGTTTATAAAATTGCTTCTAGGATTGTTCTTGATTAATTTATATCAATTTTTTTTCTCGTATCAATGCTGATTTTGTTGCTTTATATAGCATTTACTCTTGAGAGCTAGAGGTCATGCCCCATGCAACCCTTCTTCTGATGGATAATACTCTTTTATAAGGTAGAATTTTGATGACTGTTTTGCTAAGTTTGCTCTTTTGAGTTCATCCATTTAAAAAATGAGTGCTACAGCATTCTACATGAGACTCCAAACGTTATCTTACATAACTGCTTTAAAGGACATGGTATTTTCTGGTGTTTCTGAGATTTTTTTTTCCATATAAAACATCACTTCTAGTAGTTATATTTAGAAGTTCAAGTTTTAAATCATCATCTCTTTAACAAAAGGTTTTCTTCCCACCCTGCAGATTACCTGTGTTCTAGCCCTGTTTTTGCCTAGAGAGTGAATACAGCAAAGCTTTAGACAAATATTACAAATTTTATGTATGACAGAACTTTTCTAATGCTTTTCGACAGGTTGAAAATTCCCCACCTACCCATAGTTTCCTTTTGCTAATGTTCCTTTTGTTTCTGTAGAGATTGAAGGTTTACTTGAAAAAATAGTTTGAGTGTTTTTGAGGGGATTTATTTTTTTGTTTGAGGTAGTCACAGCCTCTTCCACTGTATGGGATAGTTAGCTGCAGGTACAGATATTTGAATGTTTGTGATAGTGAGACAAATTATAACTTGAAAGACCTGCCTAGAATTAAAATTCTTGGTAGAATTCCTGGTTTTGCAAAACAGAGACAGACACTGCTCTTGTGTCTGTATGAGTAGGGAGCTGAGTATAATAAGTATTCAAGGGGAGCACATGAGGAGTTACCCAAGTTTATCATTTTAACTATGACATTAAAGGAACTCCCTCATTCTAAGAGCGATCAAAAAAGAAAATGTAGCATAGGATAATAAATTTCTTATTTTCAGGGCAGTAATGGGGTCAATTCAGTTTGATATCACTTTCACCAAGTGAAGTGCTTGTATTACACGTACACACACAGATGGTGCAAATGGAAAAAGTTAAATAGGGGAGGAAATACACTGCCTGGAGGCAGGTGACTTTGTAAGTGATGTGATAATAAAGGAAAAGGAACCTGAGGAGGCAGATGAGAAAATGAGACGTTGAGAAACATGCAAGCAATTGAGAAGCAGATTTTGATGAAAGATGGGAAAAAATATGTTGGACAAAAGGGCAATGTAAATGCTCAAAAAACCCCAGTAATGACTGGGATGAGGGAACACAACACTTTAGAAAGTGAAAATGAAAGAAAAAACATAAAGCTGAAGGAAAAAACTTTGAGTATGAAAAGCTAATGCTAGTGAAATTCTGTATATTTTGAATAGAGAGCCCCTAGAGGTAACTTAAACAAGTTACAAACAGTGTAAAGCAAGGAGTGACAGTTTTTTTCCGCCAGAGAAAAATAAGGCTCTGAACAAACATTTGGAATCAAGGATATTTTTCACAGAGGAGAGAGGTTAAGTAATTTGTAGGAGGATCCTGTAATAATTAAGCAACATTTTCTCATGCTGGTATTAAAATTTGCTGGATAAAAATGTTGGTAAATTTTTTAAAATTTATTTTTACTTTTTGACTTCAAACTGGAGAAGCATTTTAAGACTTCAGTTTATTTCAGGCCCTGTCAAGTTGAACAGTTATCCACCAGACCAGGATATAAATTTATGGACGGGGAATGGCTTCTATCATATTCTCCATAAACTGCTCTGTCTTGCAAAGAAAAAAAAAAAGCCAGGACAAAAAGATGTATGCAGGATTGTATTTATTTTTTTTTTTTTTTTTCACAGACAGCCTGCCCAAATTGGTGTAGGCAAATAGCTTACCACTCTGTAAACTTACCCCAAGTTGACAGCCTGGTTCTGTGAACAGTCTCCTGTTCTAAAGTCAATGGGACTACCCAAATGAATAAATATATTGAAATCTTTATGTATATGTTTGCAAGATCAGTTCCTATGCTGATAATGTAATGTGAAAGACAAATTTAAAAAAGAAATTTAGGAACATTTGGTGGTGTTATGTCAGCAAGTAAATACTAACCATCTGGTCTCTAGATTGCTAATCTATTTCCCCTGATTTTATGGTAGCATGCTTCCTGTGTCTGCAAGCTTGAGACTACATCATTAAACTTTTGTGTTGATCTTTTTTAGTGTTTTAACAGAAACATTTGAAATACTTTGCCATTTTGGGTGCGAAATTTTCTTCCTATGCATGTTTTTTCTGGCTGGAAATTTTTCATTCTGTTACAGCTTATTTTAAGGTATTTATTGAACCACATTTCTAATAAGGATGAATAATTTCAGGTATGTTCTTTAAAAAGCAGACCAGTCATCCACAGTGAATGACATCCAGTTATGTAGGGATGACTAATTACTACTGGTAATTAGATCTCAGTTTGATCCTAGTATCACATAGTACCAGGTTGAAGGGACCCTGTCCAGCCTTTCTTGGCTTTCTTTGCTGCAGCAGCAGCACCCTGGTCACTCATACTGAGCTTGTTGTCTACCAGGACCCTCAGGTCCCTCACCACCGGGCTGGTACCCAACCAGACAGATCCCCACCTGTGCTGCACTCCTGGATTGGATTTTCCCAGGTGCAGATTCTTGTCCTTGTGGAACTTGTGCACCAAGGAAAATATAGGTTGGATGTTAGGAAGAAGTTTTTCACGACAAGAGTCATAAAGTTCTGGAATGATCTGCCTGAGGAGGCGGTGGAGTCACCATCCCTGGATGTGTCTGAAAAAGACTGGATGTGGCACTTGGTGCCATGGCTTAGTTGAGGTGTTAGGGCATGGGCTGGACTTGATGATCTTCAAGGTCTCTTCCAACCTAGTCATTCTGTGAATTCTGTGAACTTCATAAAGTTCTTGGCAGCCCATTCTTCCAGGCTATCCAGGTCTTCCTGCAGGGTGGCTCTCCCTCCCAAAGTGTCCACTTTCCCCCTCAGCTTGGTATTATCAGCCAACTTCATCAGGATACACTTGATTCCATCCAGATCACTTATGAAGATATTAAACAGACATGGTCCCAATATCGATCCCTGGGGGACCCCACTTGTCACAGGCTGCCAGTTTGGAGGTATTTCTTTACCACCATATTCTGGCTGTGTCTGGCTAGCCAGTTCCCCATCCACTGCATGGACCAGTCCAGTTCCTAATGCATCCAGTACCTTAGGAGGAGTCTCTGGGAAAACACATTGAAAGCCTTGGGGACAATGTCCATTGCTCACCCCACATCAGCTGAGCAGGGCATGGTGTTGTCAGAAGGTGATCAGGTTTGTCAAGCATGACTTGCCTTTGGTGAATCCCTGCTGGCTTTTCCCAATCATGTGCTTCATTTACATTGTGAGAGCCCCCAGGAGAATTTGTTCCCCAACTTTCCCAGGGAATGGTGTACAACTGACAGGCCTGTAATTTCCTGGATCCTCCTTTAAGCCCTTCTTGTAGGTGGGCTGCCATTAGCCTTCTTCCAGTCTTCTAGGACGTCCCCTGATATCCACAACTTCTCCAAGATTATGGAGAGCATCCTTGGAATGACATCAAACAGCTCTGCTAAAACCCTTGGATGTGTGACATTAGGACCCATCAATTTGTAGGTGTCAGGCTCCTGTGCTAGCTCACAGACAAGCTCTTCTTTCACTGACAGTGTCTGTTGCTGTTTCTATAAACCTGGATTTTTGATCCTGGGACCTGTGTCCTAAGGTGAAGAGAGAGGTGAAGAATGTGTTAAGAATCTCAGCCTTTTCAGCATTATAGGTGACCAGCTCACCTCTGCTGCTGAACAGTGGGCCAATATTTCCTTCTGTATATGTTCATGTATCCAAAGAACCCTTTCTTGTGTTTTCAACCTCTCTGGCCAATTTCAACTGAGCTGAGCTTTTGCTTTTCTAACTGCATCTGCTTACCCTGGCAACGCCCTTGTAGTTCTCCATGGGTTTTCCATCTCTGGTATGCTTCTCTTTTGGTTTTGAGCAGACCCAAAAGCTCACATTTAAGCCAAGGGAGTCTCTTATTCCACCTACTTTGCTTACCCTTAGAGAGCATGAACTGGTTTTGTGCTTCCGGGAGAGTGTTCTTGAAAAACTGACAGCACTCACAAGTTCCTTCATCTTCCATGGAAGCCTCCCAGGGAATCTGTCCAGCTGAGCTCAGAGTTGAATTGCTTTACTGCATGTTGTTATCTTAGGGGTAAGTTCTGGATTGCTATGCATTGCAAGAAAAAAAAATGAATTGGTGCATACCATTTAAAAGTATAAAATCTCCAACAGACTGAAATGTTGAGAAGCACTTATCACAGCTTGAGGAAGGCTTGTTTCACTGAGGGAAACTATAGGAATATCAATTTTCTACAAAGTGCAAAGTAAACATATTTAAAAAATTAATTAAAATTACTTTAAAAACTCTCCAGGACCCTCATTTTTCTCCCTAGAGGTTTAACTATAATTTATCTTTAATTCAATATAATCAGATCAAATGCAATCTCTTTTATGAATGCATAAAACCTTGTCCACATGAACTTATGTTAACTATAATGCCTATGCTTTCTTTAAACTTAAATGAAAAGGAAAGATTAGAAAATCTTATTAATGTAACTTAACTTACAACTTCACTAAATGAAATATACCAGTGTTAAATCTTTAACCAAACTAACTGTCCACATAGGGTTTAAATCTACAGCTCATCTATTCAATGATTTAAGCATATTTAGAGCTCGTTCACATTGGTTAACATTCAGTAAAAAATGAGACTGAATTTCACCACAGTTGAAATGGCATAATAAGATAATACCAGAAATGATGCACTTGTTTTGTGTCTCCTTGCTGCCAAGAAGTTCTTGTGATTTGGTTTGTGCATTCTCATGAGAACAATCCATGCCCTTATTTTAGCAAGCTGGTTAAAAAAGGCATACTGTACATTGGAGAACTTTATTCTTAAGCAGACTTTCCTTCTGTAAGATTGCCTGGATGTGTTCATTCATGCAATGAACACCATGCAATATCCCACAGGCACTGTGGTTTGCTTGCAGAAGGTACCAGCACCTTCAGCTGACAGCCCTGTGCTGAGACACCAGGAACCAGCTGCAGCTGTGCCTCTGAATCTCTTAGCTGGAGACACAGCAAATTCTTCTGATCTTGTCTTGCCCACTCCAAATGAAAAGGAAATCCTTTTGATGTGTAAGGTATGTGGTTTAAGTCCACTATTAAGAAAAATGTATCTTATGAAAAAATGCATAGGCTAATTTTCTATTTCAGATGAAATTAGGATGCTATGCTAGGCAATAACTTGGGGGATGCAGTTGTCAAGGAAAGAATGTGAAAATGCTAATGGAAGACCAGCCATAACCACCAGGACTTCACCAGGAAACGCCTGGGTCACCAGGCTCCTGCAAGTCACCACAGATGTTGTATACTTAAGAAGGTGAAAGAGGAAGTAGGCTGGCACAGGTTGAAATAAATAATCCATCAACATTCAACTCTTACCATGGAACTGAAATTTTAATAGGAGGCAAGACCTTAACCTAGTTCTGAGAGGAACTTAAGAAGCGATGGTGAAGGTACTCAGAATTCCACACATGCTGTCAAGGCCAAAATGACTCAACAAATGAGCTTTCATTTCAGAAGGTCATTTAGAATAACTGCAAGTCTATTCTTAGATGAAACCAAAGTTTTGGTGGAGCACAAAAAAATGATCCTCTTCTATGTAAGTATATCTTAGTGTATTTTATATGAGTTTTAATTGCTGAAGTTATACTAATAATCATGATGGTTTTTACCTGGAATGAGCAAGTATCTTCTAATTTCATTTAAAAGCCATTCAGAATCTAGTTATGAGGTGGGGGAAGATGAAGTCAGTCTGAGCTAAAGCAGATTTGAGTGCCAGGGCAGAATCCTGTCATTCTGTGTTAACAGGAATGGCTGCTGTTTGTGCCAAAACCACCTTTGTGTCACTGCAGTCATGCCATGCCTTGTCAGCTGAACTTCATGAGAAGGGATAACCACAAGCAGAGCTGTGTCTCTGGGAGGTATCATACAGACAGACTGAACTTGGTCCAAAAGGACTTTCTGTCCTCTCCAAAGTTTGGACATTAAAAGCTTAGATGAGGAAATAGGAAAATGCTTGGACTTGACTTTGCCACATACAGACTAGAGCAAGGTAAAATGATTCTTGGGTTAACTGCTGAGAGTAGAGGATCCCTCCTCCTCACTTTAATGCTACATAGTTTGCTCTATAGCCAGGGTCTTTTATCAGAGGAATTATGTTAAATAGGACTATGCAAAGCTGATTTCTCTATTACTCATGTCGCCTCTGCAGTGCCTCAGGTTCTTATTTTCCCTCAGTTTCTTTTCCTGCAGTCATATGTCAATATGGAGAACTCCCAGCATGTTTTTCCTGAGGTTTAGGGATATGAGGGGCATTTTTGGACTGGCATTTTTACCTCATCATTAGGATATGTGCTTAGTGATACCTCAGCCAGCAGAGTCCTGATGTGTCACCCTTGTAAAGTGCATGAACCTGCGAGTCACACTGGAAATGGCTCCAAAGAGGAAGAAAGAGGGAGACAGGAGGAGAACACTGCAGGATATCATGCATGATCCCAATTTAACTTGCTCTTTAGATGCAAGGATAGAGCTTGCTTGCTCAATGAGTATTGCAGAATAAGACAATAATGACTTTTTTTTGCATGGTACTTGGAGCCACAAGGAATAACTCCCTGAGATATCCCTTTCCTGTACAGAACCAAAAATACAGAGTAGTTCTTCAGAATATGTAAATCCAGCTGCTGGATCATACACATTTTTAAGCCCAATGGAACTGGAGACACTCAGCTTATGTGAGATCAATGGGACAAGAGACAGCTTCAATGGAGCCACAAAGCCAGGTTAATTAGTCAGGCAATTCTGAATTAGAAAATTAAAGCTTCAAGGCTTAAAGATCAAATAAACAAATAAAACCAACAGTCCCTTTAGAGAAAAAAAAAGGGAAAGAAATACACCAGAATTTTTTTTTATTTTGGTGTATGTGTTTTAACAATATTAGAAGGTGTCCAAGACACAATATGAAATAAAAAATTTACACTCAGGCTCAGCAAGGCACTTATCAGGAACTGAGGAATTTTGGGTATAAACTCTTTGCCCACAAGAAATACTGGTGTAGAAGTTTCTGTGCTTTCACTGATAACAAGTAAGGCCAAACTCAATTCTTGGGTTTCCAGTTCTTGACAGAAGTGTATTAAGTATGCTTGTGTCCTTGAAGCAGATATTTTAGCAGATGTTTTGGTTCTATATATTAGGGTTTTTCATCAGCATTGAAGATTTAACATGACATCACCTTTAACAACATGTAGCTATACTTAAGGAAAGAAAAATTGACATCAGTGAGCACTACTCTGTGCTTTCAGTTTTTGACTACAGCAAAATGTTTCATTTGAACTCTTTTAGTGAATTTGGGAAAATAAATACAGCACATTCCATTGTAGGGGAATTAATTTTCTTAGGATATTAAAAAGTTATATTTATATTGTGGTGCTTTCCAAAGGCACAGTCAGGACCATGGCTTGGCTGTGCCTGTTTTCACACACAAAAAATTGTTCCAGTTTACCATTTGAACCTTTAATTTTGCAAATGGCACCATTCACATATGTAAATGCACAAAAGAACTTTACCACACAAAATCTATTTAACTACATTTTTATGTTTAATTAAGTATGATAGTAGGTAAGGACACAATTACAAAGCCAAGTAGATGCACAAGGATCAATCCTTTTAACATTAACTAGAATTTGGGAGGACATATCCTCTATTGGCTAGTCAAGATTCAACAGGTTCAGTGTCTATCCCCCTTTATTTCTACTACTTCACAGCTCCTTGTAAGGGTTTTTGTAAATCAGCATGCATGGATGGGAAACACCATCATCCAAACCAAAATGCATTTATACAAAAATATTTCCTTCCATTTCCCACTGCCAGGAGTGTCTCATACCAGGTAGAAAACTATGTTCAAAATAAAGGGAAGGGTATTTCTAAATATTAGATAATATATAATTATTTCTATAAATTATATAAATAATTTCTAATTATTAGATAAACCAAGGTAGATCCTGATGGCTGTGTGTTCATACAGTCCTCAATGTACAAAACATGATCTTTGTTTTTGGAATTATAAATAAGCTCTTTAACAATGATTTTGCTCCCAGCTATGTGTTAATTGGCCAAGCTAACTACACTGTATATGACACACAGCCTTCCCTGCTGCTCAGAACAAAATCAAACTAGGAAAGTTGGAATCATATTTGTAAACTGAAAAACTGAACAAGCATTTGACACTGACAATCATGTACAATTTTAAACAGGCTGAAAGCATTAAATGATAAAAATGATATTTATGTGAGGATTTTTCTGTATGTCTAAAAACCATTTTGGAACAACCAACACTTCCATTCCTTTAACTAAGGTAATTAAACAATGGTAATTAAAACCACAGACTTTGTGTCAGATGCTGGACTATGTTTATTTTCTGATTTCTCATCTGGTCTTTGTGACAGCAATGCTCACAGTCCATTACAGGATGCATTGTGAACCTCTCCAGATGAAGCCTGACAAGCTGTGTGGTGACAGCCACCCCTGGTGTGATTGAGATGTCTGTATGCCCAACATTAAGCTACTTAGCCTCATAAGCTGAAGCTTTTCCAGCCCCAAAGCCACAAATCCTTATCACTTTGTTTCACACTCTTTCTTCCTTTATTGTCTCCAACAGTGGTGAAAACAGTAAGTTAGAGCTGAAATCCTGTGTGGATTTTTGAGGGGCCATTAATCACCTTGTTCCAGATTATAACCTGAAGTTTAATCACCATTTCCAAAAGCACTGAAGCAAAGCACTAAATTCATTTTGGATGAGTTGGATTTCTCTGACTGCAAGGAGGGTGTGTGTGCACACGTGTGGCATGTCAGCCCTCAGCTCTCACTTCTTCCTTCCTGAGTATGACTTAAATAGGAAATTCTGCTGTGGTACAAAATAGCCTTCTGTGAGGCCAGACTAATGACATGCTCCTGTACTATTACAAAGTGCAAGCAATTCTGTTGATTATCACAAATACAACAGGTTCAGTATATTTGGAAGGGGTAATCTGACACTGCCATGGAGTAATTAGTTCAGTTAGCAGATGCTGATGGCACTTTTTAGCATCCCTCCTCTTCAAAGCAAAATAAAACATGATTCCTGTGTATCAACTCCATAAAGATGCAGTAGGAGTCCTGCAGTTACCTCTGTGGGATACTTACAATTCCACTTGTCACTCTCCAAGAGATTTTCTTCAGTTACAGCTGTTTACAAGGTCAGGCTGAAATTGATAAATTTCCAGTTGATCAATTCCCATTCAATTTCCATTGATCAATTTTCCATTCTATAGGCAAGGAGGGTGTGCAAGCCAGTCCTAGATCTGTTGGGGTAACACAGCAACAGAGAGTGTGGCAAAAGATATAGAGTCTTAACAACCTTCTGTGAAAGCTGGAGGCTGTTAAGGGATGGCAACCCAAACCAACAGCTTGGATTTGTGGAACACAATTCTCTACCTGTGACATCTTCCCAGCCAAAAGGATAATGAATTATAGCTTCTTTGGGCAAACTTAAATCACTGGAGTATTTTTTAAAATTACTATACCTCATCTAAAAGAATCAACAGTGATTGATTAAAATTAACCACTCAACTTTCTTCCTTGAGTTTTGAATTTTTAGCGTCCCTAAGGACTTAGTAATTACTTTTATGAGACACAGTACATCTGAAGAAGTTTGGAAATCTGTTACACTGATCTGCCATGATATCATCTGTGAGGACAAGAAAACGACATAATGCTTATTTTATTTGGTTATTTTTTCTTTTCAGAAGCTTTTCCCATTAAACTGGAGAGAGATAACAAAACTGGGATCTAGGTCAATCTGAAATGTCTCAGATTGGTAGAAACCTCATTGAGATGGATTGACAAAGGAAAAAAACAGCAGAATGAGAAGGTGAAGGACAGAGTAGAGTATCAGGATCCTCTGTTTTTCCGAAGAGCTTTTTCCTTTGCCCTGTGTTTTTGTTTTGCCTGAAGACACTGGTATCCTGTAAGCATTTCAGCTCAGGATGGAATTACTAAGAAACAATTTCCTAGACTGGATAAGAATTAGACAAATGACTGAAGTTAAACCATTAAGCCACAGATATCCTGCTCTGGAGACTGGGGAAAAAACCCCAAAATCCCCAGAAAAAGGTAAGAATTCTCCTTCAACTTGTGCCTGGTAGGTTCAGTGTCAGGTTTCCTGTGGGTAGAGAAATAAAATTAAATACCCCACATACAAAGGATTGCTACAAGTACATGTTAACAATTAAAGATGACATTCTTCTGCTAGGATCACAAAATCCTTTCAGATTCTGTAGGAAACTCAAAGAGATTTGGTTAATTCTTCCCTTTCTCTGACTCTTACATTCCTTACGAATTTTTTAACCGGTGTTAACTTTTTTTCCCTCCCTCTTCCTATTTCTCCTATTTAAAATAAGGGCTACCAGCGTTGCCCTATTGAAGTGAAGAGCCGTCCCCGGTGTATTTTGAGCACTTGCTGCCTGTGCCCAGCTCCACCGGGCGGTGAAGCTCCCCCTTGGCACACACCTTTGTCCTTTAGGTGGTAATAACCCCTCAGTTATTAACACTTGGCACACCCCTTTGTCCTTTAGGCGTTAATAACCCCTCAGTGCCCCGCTCCGCCTCAGGCTCCCGGTGCAGGCAGTGCCCGCCGCTCCCTCATCCCGCGCTCCGTCTCGCTTTATTCCCGGCCTTCAAAGGCGCGGCACACCTGTCTGAGGCGGCTCCCAGCCCCACCTGCGCTCCGAGCCGTGGCCTATCCGTCCCTCCCAGGCTGCGCTCTGTGTCCCGGGCCCGCCGTGCTCACGGTGCGAGCCCGAGCCCGAGCCCGGCTCCCGCTCCCGGCCCCGTTCGAACGGCCGCCGCCAGCCTGCGCCTGCGCACTGCCCGCCCCGCCGGAGCCCAGGGCGAGGCGAGGCTGCTCGGAGAGACCAGCGAACTACGCGCCCCGTCATGCCCCGCGCGGCCTGCTCCCCACGGCCGGAGCGAGCGGGCCTCTCGCAAGGCACGCCGGGAGCTGTAGTCCTCCGGCGCGGGGTATTGTCTCTCCCCTTTCTCTGTCCGGGAACCCGACCGCCACCCCGCCGGGCGAGCGCGGTGACTGACAGCGCCGGGCAGCCAGTCGCCGCAGCGCCGTGCGGCCGAGCCCGGCGCCGTCTCCCCGGTGACCGGGACAGCCGCTGCCTCGGCGGAGTAGCCGGAGTCCCGGGGGACAGAGGTGAGTGGGTCCGAGCGGGGCAGCGCCCACCGCAGCCCGCCCGGCTCTCCCATCCCCCTCGCCGCCGAGCGCCCGGCCCGGGACCCCGCTGGGATGCGGCGGGAGGAGCGGGCACGGCAGATGGACGGCGGGAGGGGGGACGAGGGGGGAGGGGAGCGCGGCGGCGGGGCCGAGGGGAGGCAGGCGGCAGCCGGGAGCCTTGGCCGCCCCTGTGCGCGCCCCTCGGGCTGCGGCGCTGCCCGCGACCCCCAGAGCGCAGCGCGGAGGAGGCGGCGGGTCCGGCCGCGGGGGGGGCCGCGGGCGCTCCGTGCCCTCCCGTCTTTTACCGCTTGAATTTTCAAATCGTCCCTGCGGGCTCAGGTGCCGCTTCTCCCCTCCCCGCAGCTCCACCCCCCGGGAAGCGGCTGCCCCAGGAGCCGGGCAGTTAATGGGTAACCCCGCGGGGCGCTGCTCCGGATCCGGACCCACCGCTCCCCGGGTCCCCCCCGGTGCCCGCGGGACTGCCCCGCACCCGCCGAGGGCAGCGCCGGGAGCCTCCCCGGGAGCGGGGCAGCGGCGGCGGGGCCGTGCGAGCGGCTGTGCAGAGCTGCAGCGAGCCCGCCGTGCCCCTCTGCTGCCCCGCAGAGCGCGCCGAGCCCGTCCCGGCTGCCCCCGAGCCCGTCCCGGTGTCCAGAGCCCGTCCCGGCTGTCCCCGAGCCCGTCCCGGTGTCCCCGAGCCCGTCCCGGTGTCCAGAGCCCGTCCCGCCCGGGTGTCGCTGCTGCCGCCCCTAGTGCCGCCCCTCTGCGCGGCGTCCCAGCAGTTCTGGAACGAATTTGCAAGAAAGGCAGTGGGGAAAAATGCCTAACTACGAACAAAACCTTTCCACCTTCTTAAATACGGCAGATAAATAAGTTAGTCTGAGTTGTAGGCGCATGACTGTCAGTACAATAGCTTTAGGAAACTGTGTCCTTACTCACACGAGTCTTGTCAGACAAAACAGCAGATGTCCTGTTTGTGTTCCTTACACTTCGTGCACTGTCTGCAGTGGGAGAAGAGTTTTTATTAACAACTACTTTTTAGCCTGCTGTTACTAGCTGCAGTCAGTATTTTTTGAATGATCACACTAGGTACACCTAAAGGAAACATAATGGTCTGTCTTGCCAATTGTGAAATGCTGATGAGATTTTATTTTATTAAAACATTGTCCTGCCCAAGTTTTCAAACAACTGGTAGCTGTCTTCTACAGGTTGTGCTGTTACATTTCTTGTGTAACTTGTCTATAAACACGTACCACATTTGAATAGTTAGTGGAATTCAAATGTGACAGCTTCATTTGAGCTTTGTAGGGACTTGGCATCAGCTCTGCCTCAACAACTGGCACCCATGCTGAAGAGTCTTTTGCATTACTTCAAGACCTGTGTGAGAGATGAGGGAACAGTCTCTCTCCTCTGTGCACTTCCACTTTGCATACTTTATTCTCTTACAGTCCCACTATGAAAAACAAAATAAAGGCAGACAGAATGAAGCCAGACAGTGTCTCTGCACATTAACATGGATCCTGCAGTGCTGAGTACCAGCTCATTTCCAGAGGCTTTTTGGGAGGTGCTGCTGGTCAGTCATGTACTCCTGATCTCCAGGGGCTGCCCAGCTGCCCTCTGAAGCTGCTCAGTTACAGGGCTGCAGCAGGAGTGTGCCTCCTGTTTCTGGTCTCTTTGTTGCTATGAGATAACAAGAGTAGGAGCAGGAAACAAACCACCTCTCTCCCTTGAAAGTAAGCAAATACATGTTATTTTCTTTGGAGCAGAGGGTTTGAAAATGACATGAAAAGCTAGCATGGATATGTAACAGCATTCCGTACAGAAATGCAGTGTTTGTGGGATGCAGTACAGTTCAACTGTAACTGGTATTTTTGGTGTTTTATACCCCACAAATAATTGATTCAAATGGTAGACCAGAATGTACGCTGGCAAAAAATCTTGAATGTTTTGTTTTATTTTGCAGTTCTGTGTCAAAGCTGATGTGTATGTACAAATTATGTTATTTCACATACTTTAACAGCTCTTAATGTGTACATATTAGTGTTTTTGCCAGAAATGTTCTGTGAGATACTTTGTAGTTATAAAGCTACAAAGTTTTATATCAGTGCAAGTGAATTGGTGTTTTTGTTTCACTGGATATGCTATATGTTTTATAATTTATTACAGGAAAAGAATATTCAGACATGTTTACTTTGGAATTGTGGAAGTTTGTGCCACTTTTGTGCCATATCTCTTCAGCTCCAGGTTTCAAGTCTGCAAAGAAATTAGGAGAAAAGTTAGCAATTAGATAACTTGATAATTTAGTTTTGAACAGGTCTGTTAACAGTTTGACAATCAACTAATCTCTGCTTAGGGAAAACATTATTTTCATAATTTTTCTATTTGCCTGTCATGCCATTATTGCAGTAAAACATACTTGGAATGCTGAGGGTTCTTGCAGAAGAGATATATTTGTCCTTTGTCTTGAAGTTTCCTAGATAAATTTAATGCAATGTTATTTGTCCTGGGTGTAATTAGCATAAAAATTGCGCAGTAATATTCAGGTACTGAGGGAGGGAAGAGGTGATCAAATGAAGTAATACAGTTTTTCTTTGGTTGGTATTTATTTGTTTTGGGTTTTTAGTGTATAGACACATTAATAACAAAAACCCTTTAATGTTGAATTAGTTCCTAACTTTTCACCTACAAAATATATTAATAGCTGAAAGTCTTCATACATCTGGAACATCAGTATTAGAGGAAAGTAACATGTTAGCAGTCTGCTGTTTTGTTTTTAGAATTGTCAGGTTTTTGAATGACATTTCATTATCAGTGGTTATCATATACAATAAATTCTTGATGTGTAAGGGTCATAGGTTAGGAAGGAAAATGGGTAAGTTGACTTGTGAACAGAGTTAAAAGGAAAACCTCTCTTAGCAAATGCAGAGTTGTGATGTAAGACAACATTGGGGTTTGCCTCTTCCCAAGAGCAGCCTAACTGCATTTTCATTGTGTGGTTTTTATAGTGGCATTTAGGATTTTTTTTATAGATTAGAGAGATAGCTGTAAAAAACCTGTTTTTCTTCAACATTACAATATTCAACATTACAATATTAAGTTTTTTCATAACAACTGCTTTTTATTATGCTTTTAAAAGGAGATTATTTATAATCTCATACTCTCTTAATTGTTTCCTTTGCTCTTGGAAGCTCGTAGCACAGATTTAGGTGCCAGATACTATTGGACTTTATGGTAGCCAGGTTAACAGCACAGATTCAGAGGGTACCCAGGGGTCACATTAGGCTATTCTCCAGACAGCTGAAAACAGAAATATTCATTATAAGGCAAAATAGAACCTGTGTGTATTCATGCTCCTAGATAGAAGGTTTTTATTTACTGTTGGACATTTGTTATTTCTATATTTTTTTGAGAACCATATCTTAAAATATTTAATGATTATTTTCAAAAAGTACTAGACCTAATTAGAGATAGCTGAATGCACAGTGACCTCTTGATTCCCAAGTTTATCTCCATCAGGAAAGGGTCAAACAACATTTAAGATATGAGACAGGATGCCAATTGATGGGGCTTTCTTGCAGCAATGTAGGAGTTAAGTTTGGTAAAATGTTTGCAAAGCACTTCTTATGTTATGATTTCCATTTAAAGGTTAAGTGTGAAGTTTCATTACTTCTTCAAGCCAAGGTGTTTTTTTTTTTGTCTCAAATTATAGGAAAAGTATCATTAATTAAACTGGCTAATTGCTATATTAAAACAATTTGCAAAAATCATTCTACACTGAATAGTCACAGCTGCACCATGGAGACATAAAAACCTGATGTCCCTTTGTTAAAAAAATCCCCAAAAAATAAAACACCAAAAAGTAAGGCCAACTGGATCTCTTCTGGTATCTTGAAATCTGTCCTATATTGGGTTTGGAAGGGTTTTGTGGGAATTACATCCTTCAGTTGAGTATCTAGCAGAATATTTGAGAAACAGCAGTGGTTTCTTAAATTTGGTAATCAAGGAGCTCGTATGTAGATAAGTAATTACGACTATAATTCTAAATTGTATTTTAGTTTTGGTTTGGTTTTTAATTGGTAAAACTTCTGAAGTAATTGCCCTGTTTGTTCTAAGCCAGGCAGAAATACTGTGGAAGTAGTGTGCTGTGGATTTATTCACATTCTGAGTGTGGGTTTTTTATTGTTTCTGTAGCTGAGAGCAATGTCAGTAGGATTTCTTGGTCATTTTTGACCATGCAAGTAGTGAGTAGGACACCACTAAGTTAGCATTTTAGATATGATAAAGAAATGTGTTGTCTGTGAGTGTATGTATGTTTATATCTTTCTGTGAATGTATTTATCTAAAATGTTGCCTGCTTTTGCCCACATATACTAGATACTTGCTTTCAAGTAAGTTTTACAGTTTAAGTATGTTACAGTGTGACTGAGTTAAGATAAGCCTGTGGACCAACTCAGGGTAATTATTGTCAGATTAGTTCTCACTTGCCCAGATGGAATTTATTGCAATTTTATGTAGCTGTAGTCCCATGGGTTTTTCTGTCAGTCATCCTCCAGACCTTGGAAGTGAGGGTTCATAGAGTGCAACAAGGGGATAGTTTCAAAAGTTGAACAAGTTGTCAGTTCTTTTATTTGTATTAGTCATTTTCATGCATTTTAACCTGCTTAGTGGGGGGAACCTCTCTAAAACAATGGAATTTGCCCACGTTTATTTAGAACAAGACATCCAGACTTCAGTGCTGACATCAAAATGTAGTGAAATATTCTACTTCTTGCTGTTCATACAAAGCTGTTACATGTTAATTGCAAAGTCATGTCTAGATTAATACTGGCAGCATGTGTCTTTTTCACTCCTTTTTTTTTCTTTTTTTTTTGAATGTTTAAGCTAAACTAAAACACATGGATGTTGGAATGATGGTTTGAAAATGCATTTTTAGAGTGTTTGCTATCTGACAAATTGTTTTGAGTAGATTAATTGATGGGTGTAACAGTAAATCTGATCTTGGATCCCTTTGGTCTGATACATGACTAAATGCCCACTTGTCATTGCATATGTAAGGAAGTTGGTCACATACTTATTTTAAGCTGCCTTTACAGTCAGTGGAGAGATACGGGCAACTCTAGGGGTAATAAATCTCTTTTACATGATACATATGGTACCTGCTTCTGTACACTGTGGAAAGGGGGTGAGGTATAGCTGAGTAGGTGAGCATGAGCTCTCCTTTTTGTTTTGCTAGGATGTATGAGCTTAAATAAGGATTTTCTCTATGCTGTAAAATGCAGTGGTAGTATAATGGTGCAGTAAGCCAGAAGGAAATTGAATAATAAGCAATGGGGGGGAGTTGGGGAAGACATAACATGCTTAGTATAAAAAACACTGACTGTACATCAAGAGACTTGGATCCTGTTCTTTGCCATTCTGTCATGTTGTCATCTTGGACAGCCACTTTATTTACATTTGCAACTCCTTTCTTATCACTAAAATGAACACCGCGGTACTTGTTCTTTTCAAGCTGTTTTGAGTGTTTTGTTAATTCTCTGGCAATAGTTTTTGGTGAGTTCACTAGCAATTTTTTCTCAACAGTAAAAGGAATACTTGGTGCTAAAAAACCTGAAATATGATGAGAATTAAAATGTCCTTTCTTTCTTTCTTTCTTTAGATCTTCATCAGATGGAGTGATACTCTTGAAACATGACAAAAAACTGGACTAAATAAAAGTTTTCCTATTTTAGGAAAAAAAAAAAAAATCCAAAATGTACAGACCAGGAGAAACGGTCAAGCGTCGGCTCAACATGCACGCTCCTCCACGGATAAGAAGCGTGGAAGTTGCTCGAGGAAGAGCAGGTTATGGCTTTACCCTTTCTGGACAAGCCCCTTGTGTTCTTAGTTGTGTGATGAAAGGAAGCCCTGCAGATTATGTTGGACTTAAAGCAGGAGATCAGATATTTGCAGTTAATGAAATCAATGTGAAAAAAGCCTCGCATGAAGATGTAGTGAAACTTATAGGGAAATGTTCTGGAGTCCTGCACATGGTCATTGCTGAAGGGATGAGTCATATGGATTCATGTTCAAGCGATGAAGAAGTTGGTTTTTATGATGGGAAGGGGTGGCTGAAACCCAAACCTGACTCTAAAGCTCTGGGTATAAACAGAGCTGAGAAAGTTGTCGAAGAAATGCAGTCTGGTGGAATTTTCAACATGATCTTTGAGAATCCTGCTCTTTGTGCTGGTAACTCAGATCATTCTGCACCGAAACAAAGATCATTTCCAGTTTCTGCTGCTATGAAATTTGAAACTGGCAATGAAAGTGTAAGCAATCCAAACCTACTGTCAAAGGAAGAAATAGCCAAAGTTCTGAATGATGATTCAGTTTTTAGAGTTGGACTGGAGAGTGCAGAAGACTTTGGGTTAGATGCAAGCATTTTGAATGTTGCCATGATTGTAGGTTACTTAGGCTCCATTGAACTTCCTTCAACAACTGCAAATTTGGAAACAGAGAGTTTGCAGGCCATTCGTGGGTGCATGAGACGTCTGCGGGCAGAGCAGAAAATCCATTCCCTGGTGATGATGAAGATAATGCATGACTGTATTCAGCTCTGCAGTGACAAATCAGGTGTTGTGGCAGAATATCCTGCAGAGAAACTGGCATTCAGTGCTGTTTGCCCAGATGATAGAAGATTCTTTGGACTAGTTACAATGCAGACAAATGATGATGCAAGCTTGGCTCAGGAAGATGAAGGGGTCCTGAGGACATCTTGCCATGTTTTTATGGTGGATCCTGAATTATTTCATCATAAAATTCACCAGGGTATAGCAAGACGTTTTGGACTGGAATGCACAGCAGATCCAGATACAAATGGCTGTCTGGAGTTTCCAACATCATCTCTCCCTGTCCTGCAGTTTGTTTCTGTCCTGTACAGGGATATGGGGGAGCTGATTGAGGGAATGCGAGCGAGGGCTTTCCTCGATGGCGATGCAGATGCTCATCAGAATAATAGTACCAGCAGTAACAGTGACAGTGGGATTGGAAATTTCAACCAAGAAGAAAAGAATAATAGAGTTCTGGTGGTTGATTTAGGGACTAATCCAAGTAAACACATTCCTAGCAGCATTTGGGAGAATCCAGTAGGAAGGGGACAGAATCAGCCTGCTTCCCATTGGAATGGCTTCTGTCATGAGCAGGAGGGAAACATCCCTTTAGAAGTAATTCAGAATGATAAGTCCCAAAATGTAAGCAAACACTTGAGCCCTTCTGCTCGTATTGAAGTTCCGTTGGTTTCCTCCCGAAATTCAGTACCCCCATCCAAGAAAAACGCTGCAGGCCTGGGCAATCAGCGGTGGCTGCCTGTGCACGTTTTGCAGGAGTGGCAGCACGGCAATGCCAGCGACCAGGAGTCGTACACGGACTCCACAGATGGCTGGTCCAGTGTGAACTGTGGCACCCTTCCCCCCCCAATGAGTAAGATTCCAGCTGACAGATACAGAGTCGACGGCAGCTTTGGTCAGCCACAGCTAAAGTCTCACAAAAGTGAATGGTCCAAGAAGATGTTCTGCATTCAGAACAAATTTGGCCCTCCGCACAGTATCAGGAAATCTAAAGAAGATAAAAAGGTAAGAATATGCCGGTGTTGGTTCTTAACAGTATCAAAAACCCCCACACCCAAACCCATCTGCCTATGGTACTTTTACACAGTAATATTTGCATATTAAAATTGAAAGGTGTATTATATAATTTGCAAAATTTCAGGTGAAGAAAATAATACATTCTGCTCTCGTCTGCAGAGGCGTTTCATATTCCTCTTTAATTGAGTGCAGCTCTGGAATTGTACTTCTGCTGGAAGTGTTGTCTGTTAGGGCTTTCTCACTTTTCTTCTTGCCTCTTCATTGTTTCCAAATGTCTCAGTGGCACTGAAATGAAAAGGAGGCATGACATTTTAGCAACTTCAGTTTCTTCTGACCTTCAGCTGCAAAAGAATGGAGAGTCTGCATCTTTTGTCTGGTTCCTTTTTGTAGAAGGCTTGCTTGCAAATGTTGTTATTTTAGTGCCATCTATTTTTATAGAGATGTAGTCTAATCATTAGTCAAAAACCTGGATTATACACTTTTAAGTGAATAAAAGTATTGTTTTATTACAAACTTCACTCCAGCAAACCTCTCAATACAAGTAGCATTAAAAACCAACATAAAAAACTGGTAGTGGTAGGTCACAAATCTAACATTCTGCCAGCAAGCCTGTAATTCAAATTTTATTCCAACTTGCCGTTTCTTCTTGTTTTGTCTACTATTAGACAAAATGAGGAGACTTAAAAAACAAAACAAGGTGTGGGAAGAGTGTTCAGGATGATTACATACCCTTTGTGACACACATTTTGCTGTTGAGGGAGCTAATCTCAGGGGAGTCTGTTGTTGATAACTGGAATTCTGGTGAAGTGGAGGCCATTGTTCTGATTCTGAAAGGATCAGCAGCAGTTTTGTATCTGAAATGTTTGCTGACTCCAGGGAAAGACAGAATCTTATACTGCAAATTAGCCTTCAGGAAGCTTTGTCATTCCAGGCTTAGTGTTCACCTTAACAATACACCAGTGTATAACTATTATACCTACTAGTTTGTTTGTTTTTATTTTCAGCACAAAAAGCATAAAAAAGACTGTATGTGAAAGTTTTGTGTATTGCTTGTGTTATTGTTTCAGATGTCCGTTATGCTATCCAAATCTCTTCTAAAAAAAAAAAGTGGTTTTTTCTCACCTGATTAAAAATATAGAACTACGATCAAGTGGATGACAGTAGAGGTTCATTAGTTGTTTCATGCTGTTAGAAACAAAACCTTTCTGGGGATTAGGCTGCAGAACTTAAGAGCATTTTGGGTTTGGTATGGAAAGAGAAAATATTTTTTATTGCTTTTCCTGCACTGTAAAGCAAGCAGCTTTTGTGTACGTTTTATTGTATGCTTTTTCCGCTGAAAATAAAAAGAAATAAACTAGTATATATAATAGTTATACACTAGTGTATTGTTAAGGTAAACACTGCTACAGGCAGCAATGTTTTCCAGAGCCACAATAAAATTAAATTTCAAGTGTTCTTAAATTCAAGGGGATTCACACTTTCAATAGCCAAACAGAAACACTAAATTTGTAAACATTGCCCCCCCAAACCACTTAAGACTCAATTCTACCTCTGCCCTGAAGTCTTTACTGATGGACCAAGGAAAAGGCCTCTTTATGTGCAGCACCTGGTGCAGGTGCCTGGTGGATGTTGGTCCAAGTGCTGCATTGGATGCTGCTGAAATTCCTTCAGGGTCTCTGTATTAAGTTTGTGTCTGCAGTGCTGTCCATGAGAGCAATATGGATTAGATATTTTTCAGAAACACTATTTCATGGAAGTCAGTATTATACTAATTAAAATCTCATAGAAAATTTTACACTTTGAGATGAAAGATGCTCGACATGTGGCTAAAGAGTAATAATATTTCACCTACTGTATCATTCAGATCATCATAAACCAACACTAAGTATGTCAATCTTCCCTTTTAAGTCTATCTGATAATAAAATAGACATTCTGTTCTTTGATTAATGACAAATTTGTTTGCAAGACACATTTTAAATGTTCCTACATGGCTTTAGCATTTAATCTCTTCATTAAAGCTACAGACCCTCTTTTGCATTTTAATGTTATTTTTCAGTATTACTGAAGGGTGTTGAAACTGATGAGAGAAGCTCATAAAGATTATTTGGAGTAATTCACAGAGATGAAGTTGTACAATGTTCTCATCTTAAATCTTTCATGTAAATAATCAGGGGATGTTATTACTGATGATCATACATCTGTTCTTCAGGTGCTGCAGAAATAGGGAAAATCTGTATTTCCATCTTAGAGCCCTAGTTCATTTTCATAAGAGAGAAATTCAGACTTTATTATTTTGTGTGAAGGGATGAGGTAAAACTTCCCATTCCAAACCATTATTCAGGTGGGTTAGCTCCTGTGTTCTACAAAATTACATGTTTTCAACTTCCTGTGAACTTTTTAAGTGGTAAGGACTTATTTTACACAGCTTGCTCAGACTTTATTCCAGTCACAGAATAAAGTGCATAAAGTGGCCACATAGGATTACATTCATATTTTTACAACCTGGTGCTGAGTCTAAGTCTTCATTTGGCAGAACAGCACTTAAATTGCTTTTGTCTTTTACATCACTACCAAAGGTAAAACATCCTATGAGTGGGAATGTAGGAGCCACTAGAGGGAGAAAAGGTTATCAGAGGTAGAGATTCTTGTGATGGACTCTGTGCTTCCATATGAAACATTGTCTTCCTTGGAATTCTCTTTGCACGTGAGCTCCTCTAGCAGAGCTGCTGTGCAGATAAACAGTGATGATCACAGCATGTAATTCTGAAAAATATGCTGTGCTGTACAATGCTAGTGGGGGGTAAGACGGGCATAAACTGCTTCCAGATTTTATGGCTGCACTTACAAAACATTTGTGAATTGTGCAGCACGCAAGAGCAGATGTGAGAAAGTGTAAGTGAACATATCTATTTAAAATTGCACTTTCAGAACTGAGCCTGGGAAGAGCTTCTTGTGAGTAGGAATAGATATGGCATTTCAGACCTCTGTTACAAACAAGTAAGCACATTCTTTGAGCCGTGTTTGCCCTTTAGTGATGATGTTTTCAGCTCACAGACTAGAATTGTGATTAATTTTGTGATAATTGGCAAACCCACTTTTAAATATTAATTTTCTTTATGCTGCTATAAGGCATTTTAAAATTCTATATGTGTGAATCATAGATAATAGTTAAAAATGCCTAATTTTGTTGTTAGTCGATACCATGAGGTTTCTTGTTTTCTTTAAAATGTTGTAATTATGAATTATCCCCAGATTACTGAACACATGCTTTCACAATTGCTGTATATTTCATTTTTTTCTAAAACCTTTTGAAAAGGTTTCTGTGCATGGCAAGAGGAGAACTAAATCAGGGAGATTTTGGTTCTAGTCCACCTCTTTTGACTGAGATTTACCAGAAGATCTCTCTGGCCCTGTGCACCTCTCATATTGCTCCCTGTACTGAACTTCACATTTCTGGTGTTTCTTGAAAGTGTCACGTGAACAGATTTCTATTGGAACAGATTCTATTGGAGAATTTCTGTTGAAGAAATGAGACAATCAATATTCTAATGAGAACTTTTTGGTGGCATCCATGTCTTCTGTAGGTCTTAGATGAGAACAAGCAGGGAGAGGCCTGATGATGTTGCTGAAAAGGCACATCATGGAAGGCAAGGTGCCTTTCAGTCTGAGAACAACTGAGGAAGATTTCTGGTGACAAGAGGCTTCTAAATGGCTCTAAGATTGATGCTGGGTAGGGGTTGGGTATGCTCTCGTGAGGGCTGTGAGACCAACATCAGCAGCCTGGTTATGGTTTAAATTGAAATGGAATAATTCCTGCTTTTTTATTTGCAATTGCAGCTGCACTGTCCTGCCTTTGCTGTTGCATTGCTCTTTGCACCTTCTTTAGCATCCCACTAAGTTCCAGTCACTCACCTACTTGCTCCTGTGTATGATTTTTGGGTGACACAAATGAAAAGCACCATAAGCAATCTGAAAACATCAGGGGAGGTTAGAATTGGCAGGGGACTTGAGAAATTGCTGAGCAGGGAAGCATTCCTTTCCCTCTAGACTCAATTAATATAAATATGTTTGATTTTGTTCAACCCTCACTCTCTGTTTTCAGGCTAGTGCCTGGCCAAAAATATGTCTACCCATTACTGTTTTAAATTAAGTTTTACTGGGAAAATACTCCCTTTTCCACTGGAAAGCTTCATAACAGTCAGTTTGGTCTTTGAGTTCTCTCTCCATAAGGACAGAATCCTAGGCATTGACCTCTCACCATTCTCTTTTTAAAAAAAGAAAGTCTGTTTTAATAGTGTGGCAGTGAGTATTACATTGAGATCAAAAGATGTTTTACAACCTGAGCCTGATAACTAGCATTTGGGTCCTAGGTTTATTCCAAGTGAATATAACAAATCTATTGAAATGTAATTAAAAAGCTTTTTAAAATTTTGGGTATTGGCTTTTAGAAATCTTTTACTGTTTCACACTTGTTATACTTCTGTCTCGATCACATTATTGTTTGTGCTGGTGAAAAATGTGAATTTGTAGCTGGATCCTATTTGCAGATTTTAGAAGAAGGCAAAATAGAAAATCTTATTTCATGAGACTCACTGGACAATAGTATTGCAGATGTGTGGGTTTTTTTAAAGTTGATTGATGTACATATATAATTTATCAACTGCTTGGCAACCTTCATAATTCAGCTCCTGCAAATATTGTGAAAATGTAGAAGAGAGAAGATAGGCAAGCAGTACCATGGGGTTCACCAAGGCATCTTTCCCTGCTAATCTAGTTACTGGACAACTATTTTTATTCCTCTGTTCTGTTCAGAAGTTTAACTGTAACTACTTTAGAGTTGTCTTTGTTTCCAAAGCAAGTGTTACTGAAAAAGATATGCTGTCCAAGTTAAAAATGATTTTTTTTTTTTTTTTTGGTGGTGAAAATCTGTAATTTGCTTCAGATCCAAGAATTGCAGTTTTTTACTGTTGGTAACTGGTTGGTGAACTGACTGCAAAGCAGATATTTTAGATGCAGAGACAATGTTGGCAAAGCTTTGTGGTTCCCATATTTGTTTTTTTGTTGTATAATTACATGGTTTTTTCTCTTTCCTTTAGAATTCTGTTTGCTCACTAGCTTAAATTGTTCCACCACAGTTGTTTTTAAAGCAGAATTAATGGCAGCTGGATTGCTATTCTTATGCAGTACAATTTAATGTTAACTTTTGGATTTATAGGCTTTGATCTGCTTTGAGATCTACCTCTACACCTTAAAGAGAACTCAAGAAAAAATCCCAAACAGCAAGCTAGATCTGAGAATGTGCTAATGTGAATTAATCTGGAAAAAAGATCTATAGGAAATAGGTCCTCTGATTTTTGTGTAGAGAAAATGAAAAACAATTAAATATTTAGTAATTCCATGCAGCCTTTTTTTATGGATTGTGATATTTTAAAATTATTTTAAAAATTGTTCTAGGATCTTCAAAGTGTATCAAAAGCCCAAATAATGCTGGCTGTGTTTCTTTGAAAAAGAAATCAGATAAAACCTGGACAGTAAATATCAGAGCAATGCTGACTTTTGTGAAATGTCCTCATTTCAAATTTGTGTACTAGAAAGAAAATGGCATGTAAAAAAATATTTAGCACAGAATGAATTGAAATAATGAAAAATGGCTTAATATTTATGTTTCAAACATAAAAGCTTTGAGATGGGAAATTATTAAGTTATTGTCTGTACTAAGAAAGATCTGAGATCCTTGCAGTTTAGAAGATTTAGAGGAGACAAGGAGTTGTAAATACCAGTTTTTCACTAGACAAGAAATAGGGCCATATAGAATAAAGATTGTTAATTAATAAAAATAAATATGGAATTGCTAAAACTTATGAGAACTTGTACTTTTGGCATTCTTGATATCACTTGACTTACATATTCTGCAGTTTAATTAGTGTGGAAAGAAAACACCACATAATTGTACTTTCTGTGTAGTTTCATTTCATACCTGCTAATATTTATCCCAAGAAATACTAACAGTCTTTCTCTCTACTTTCTCTTAGTGATATTATTTTTGTTTTCAACCTTTATCACCAATCCCTTAATTTCCAATCAGAAGTCAGCTTAGTCTTATCCTTTCCAAAAGCTTTTTCATAATTGTAATATAATTGGTTGCTGTAATTTTATTTTTGAAATAGGTTACCAGAGTTATAAGCAGTTTTAAAAATGTGTGGACAGACAGTGTATTCATAAGGCTTATTTCTTGTTTGTTTGTTTGTTTGTTTTTTTAATGATGATTCCTGGTCAGAGTTTTGATTGTTATTGATTATTTGGCTGTACTGAATTAATGTTCCCAGCTAATGCCTACCTAATGTTCACAATGATTTGAAACTAGTTATTATGTCCTTTTTTGTATTTTTCTTCACATTTTCCCCTAGTGTAGTAAGGTCTTTCTGTGCCTCTGCAATTTCCAACTACCAACTTCCAGCTTGTAGAAGACACTTTTATCTAGTTATACTGAGAAAATGATATTACTTTTTCATATGCATAAATAATATCAACATTTGTGGGTATTTTTCTTTTTTTTTTTTTTGTTTCTTGAAAAGGGATTAGGATGGTACTGAAGTGTAGATGGGTCAGCGTTTTATGCCTAATATCCTTAATACAAGAGACAAGCATTCAGTTTCATTTACTTGGATGTTCATGTCAGGAAAGTCTCTTTTCTGTGTTTTCCTGGAATCCATATAGATCTTATATGAAATTTTGCAGCATTCTTCATTGTATCATGGGCCAAACTGGCATTTAGAATGCCATTGTAATGGTTCAGAGGGAGTGAAATGTGTCATTATCATCATCATCATCTGATCAGTAAAGAAGTATTCTTAAAAGTCATCAAATCTGTTCATCAGCACTGGTGAATGTAGCATTGGAATTCTTTGTCATCCTGGTGTACCCCAACTGAAAAAAAAACCCCAAAAAGATCCAATGGGAATTGCAGTATAATTCAAGCCTGCAGAAAAGCTGACAAGCTGACACTAAAGTTTGAATGATGATAGACCTTTTAAAATCAACCCTCTGTCATCTAACTGGGTTTTGTGAGGTGCTGTCCCTCTGTGATGGTGACACAAGTGCAGGGCAGCCTGAAGGGTGTCCCTTCATTCTGGCTTTGTCCACAGCACCTGGAGCCCTGAGCTCTGAGCACAGCCACACCTGGAGCCCTGTGTGTGAGCACAGCCACACCTGGAGCTCTGTGTGTGAGCACAGCCACACCTGGAGCTCTGTGTGTGAGCACAGCCACACCTGGAGCCCTGAGCTCTGTGAGCACAGCCACACCTGGAGCCCTGAGCTCTGTGTGAGCACAGCCACACCTGGAGCTCTGTGTGTGAGCACAGCCACACCTGGAGCTCTCTCTGTGAGCACAGCCACATCTGGAGCCCTGTGTGTGAGCACAGCCACACCTGGAGCCCTGTGTGTGAGCACAGCCACACCTGGAGCTCTGTGTGTGAGCACAGACACACCTGGAGCTCTGTGTGTGAGCACAGACACACCTGGAGCCCTGAGCTCTGTGTGTGAGCACAGCCACACCTGGAGCCCTGAGCTCTGTGTGAGCACAGCCACATCTGGAGCCCTGTGTGTGAGCACAGCCACACCTGGAGCTCTCTCTGTGAGCACAGCCACACCTGGAGCTCTGTGTGTGAGCACAGCCACACCTGGAGCTCTGTGTGTGAGCACAGCCACACCTGGAGCCCTGAGCTCTGTGTGTGAGCACAGCCACACCTGGAGCCCTGTGTGTGAGAACAGCCACACCTGGAGCCCTGAGCTCTGTCAGGTGTGTACCCAGCAGTTGTTGCTTCCAGGGACAGCCCAGGGGAGGGGACCACAGGCAGCTCTGTTCCCAGCTCCCCCCAGGTTCCTTTATCTCTTTCAGAACACAGGAAATCCTTACCCAACATGTCCCATATTTCAGTCTCTCCTGTTCCCAGACTCTCCTTTTACAAGAGCTCTGAGTTTCAGTGTCAGTTTTGGGTGGGGGGCACGTGGTGCTGGCAAGTGGGATGAGGGGCAGAGGGGGGTCAGGACCTGCTCTGCTCCAGAGGGACACTCAGTCAGGGGAGTGGATGCTGAGGGTAGGAAGGGACAAGAGAGGAGCCCAAAACCACACAGTCCAGATCAGGATTTGAGACTAATATTGATGGCAGAAAAATATTTACATCAGCTGCTTTTTTTTTTTTTTCCTGTGATCCTTTCACTATTTTTTGCAATTTTGTGTGCATCCCTGTTTCCCATCCCTTTTCAGAAAGGTCTAAATCAGGAGCTTTCTTTTGAAGTCTTAAACCTGCATTCTTTTTAAAGATGAACTGCCAATCCAGACTGACCTTTCTGCTGAGGGGCTCAACAGCCAGGATTAAATTCAGTAAATTTTGAATATCCATAGAAGTTTCAAATTATATGGTCAGTGTATTGGGGCTCCAAACTGTTATGCACTTCACCACACAAATGAATCAAACCTAAAAACAGTGGGAGTTTTTCACAGCTTCAAGAGCTGGAAATAGGACACATGAAAATTTGATTTTATAGTTAGTATGATTAAGTTCTGTGACACATAGAACATACCAAATTCAGTTGAGCTCCTTTGATTGAGGCAAGCAGTTCTGTGTGACCATTCTAGCATGTGCATGGTCCTTTGGTATTCTCTTAAATGTCCAGGACATAGGATAGTGTACTTGTTCCACCTGAACAGAAGGAAAAACATTTTCTATGAAAATTAGTGCACACTGGTAATGATGTTTTTGTCTTGGAGCTCCTAGAACTTTGTTCATCACATTTAATTAGTTTCTTATGCTTTTTTTAATCAAACATGTAAACTTTTAAAACTATTTAGCTCAAATCTTGTGAGATTAACTTTTTGTTGTGAAACAGTTTTGAAAGCATAGTTCTCTAAATGGAGATGATCAGTCTTGTCAGTGCTTTTTACACATTTTTGATTAGCTTCCCTTCTTATATTTTACCTTTCCTTCTTGCTGCTCTTCCATAGAGCAGGCAAAACCTCTGTCCCATCAGATTTAATCTCTTTTAGTTTCCTAAATTTAAATTTAGTTTCCTCTCAAGATCACAAACTGTAATGTGTTTTCCACGAAAAGCTGTAAATTTGCTGGAAGCTGGCCTAAAGTCTCACAGTTTTTCTTTCTCCTTTTCTCCCCTTTCTGGATTCCTGCTGCCAGCTCACTGTATTTTTTGTTGTTGTCAGGGATGCCAGAACTCCTAACAAAAATCCCCCCTTCCTGAGTCCCTTGTACTCCAATAGCTGCCTGTCTCCTTCCTTGCTAACCCCTTCCTGCACCTCCAGCTTTAGAACTGGTACCAGAGGAGAGGAAATCTATTAGTGATATCCAGGTAATAACTGCAGAGAGAGTTATTAAACTCTATTTAGCACAAAATGGAAATTTCAGGTTGTTGCATATGATCATTTGTTGCAAAGTTCTAATACTGAATAAATGCATTTGCTGGAAAATGAAGGAGCACAGTACAGCTTGTGCTATAGCTGGGAACTCCTTTCAGCTAATTGAAGATGTTTTCTGAAGGGGTTTGGTTTCTTTGTGTTCTGAATAATTGATCGAGTTTCATCGACTTCTGTGCACTCAGGCTCCAGGTTACAGCCACATATTGGCTGTCATAGTTTCACGTTGCATTTCTTTGGAAGTTCCAGCTTAAAAGAGTTCCTGTGGTGCTCAGGCCAGAGTTGGCAGGGAATATCATGAGTTGTGCTGGCATGGCTGTCTGTGGATCTGCCTTAGGAACAGGATTATTTAATTTTGTAAACTCTAGTTTACTGTTAGTGGAGATGAGGGCACAGCCTGCTGCAATTTGTGAGGAGCAGTCAGACGTACATGCAAAACCCTTAAGCTGCCATAGCTGCCAAAAATCTTATATGGAACTGCTGCCTAACTTGTTTATCAGTTAAAAATACTTTTAAGACCCCATCCATTTTTGTTCTATCTTTAAATAATTAGAGTCGTGCAAATCATCTTACATTGGAACCTTTTTCTTCTTTCTGTCCTTCTGTTTGCAGTCCCACATGAGTCACATCCTTCTTCACTCCTCTGCCTTCCTAATACATGAAATACAATGTTTTCTGCTTTCTCATTTGTAATTTCTTGTACACCATTCTTGTTCTCAGACAGAAACCATTCTCACTTGGACACTTCACAAAATGCTGCTGTATCAGTCCTCCCCTGGTGACCTGTTTGCAGTGCTCTCCTTGTCCTATTTACACTTGCCATTTCCTGTTTTCCTAAAAAAAAAGGGTAATCTAGTAATTTATTAAAAACAATATAAAGGACTCAGACACCATTAATTGTCTTTTTTCTCTTATGATTATACATTTAACTGGTATGTCAATCTATTCTAATTTTTACTTTTTTATAAGAGTAGAAAAAGGAATGGATTTTTTTAGAGCATCAGTACTTTAATTCCTTTAATCCTTTGTTGTTTTTCCTCTCCATCTGCCAAATCATAACAGGATAAAGGCTTTTAGAGATATGTTCTTTTATACTTTCACCATGGTAGTGGTGGCAGGGTGGCAAGTATCTGCATTGCAAATAGGAGAGGATGTATTGCTGTAGCACATGCTTTTCACTGATCAAGTTGTTTTCACAAATTTCTGTGCTTTTTGGTTGGCTTCTGGATTCCTAAAAGTTCTAAGGTGAAGGCACTTAGTAAAATGTCAGGTGGACTTCATTTTCTAATTCCGTTCTCTGATAGAATTTCTTAGATTTTCTTGACTATTTAGATATTTTTAGAGTTTCACAGATTTAGCAACACTGTTTTTGGAAGAGAATATTTAAGGTAGCATAATAAACAGTTCTAGGGCTTATAGGCAATCTGTATTTAAAAAAAAACCCAAACAACCCTACAGCCTAATGTTCATGCAGCAAATGTCAGTGTTTTAGCTTGGCAGCTAACAGAGACTGTAGCAGCATATTTTTTTCATAGAGTGGTTTGGGTTGGAAGGAACCTTAAGATCCATCTTGTTCCAAGCCCCCTGCCATGGGCAGGGACACCTTGCACTGGACCAGGTTGCTCCAAGCTGGCCATGTTTTTGGTCATACATGTATTGTTCTGAAATGTTTGTGAAGAATTTAGTGGTTTTTAATATCTGTTTAATAGTGTAACAAAGGCTTTTAGAAGTACCATGATGTCTTTATGTCTAACAGACTGCAGAAATGACATTAATATCAGTCATTGCACAAGCAATCTCTCTGTGCTGAAATACTGTGGATTTCTTTAGCCATGCTGATTCGTACATTCTAGTTTCAATGGCTGTTTTCTGTTCAAGTCATGGATGCTTTTATTTCCAGCTCTTCACAGTCCCATGAAAAACATTTGCCAAAATGGTGCTGTTTGCTTAAGATACGTGATTCTTTCCTGCTTTGTGTGCATGTGTGTATGCACAGCCATTTTTTTGATTGATCTGGAGAAGGAGGTCTGCCTTCATAATCTGAATGTCTGGAACAGAGTCAAGAAAAGATGAAAAGAGAGGCTTCCCAGGAAATTAAATACTTGTGAATTGTAATCTTTTTGGGTTTTTTAGTAATGCTCTCCTTAATTTCCTAGATTATTAACTTGATTTTTCAGAGCAAGGAGGAGTTTTTTTGTCAGTTGAAAATATTTTCTTAATTGCAATTGTTATACAGATGGGTTGGGGAAATGGTTAGCTCAGTGCATTTTGCTATTTTGTAATCATTGCTTAAGCATTGTTTTATTCCCAGGGTCTCTTTTTTCTTAACCTGTTCTTATCTTTACTGTTCCACCCAGGGCTCAGTAGTCAGTTTTGCATAACAATATAAAAAAACATAAATAAAAAATTTGATTGGATACTAATTTACTCTCTCTTTTCTAGTACCACACAATTTACAAGTTGTTTTTTCTGCTCTCTCTCTTTCTCTTTGTTATGCTTCTGACCACAAAGAGGTAAGCAGCGTTTATTTCCAAAATGGGACATCTGGTGATGATTAATCTTATCTAGAATCTGCTTCTCAGTGGAATCTAATTAGATTTGTCTTTAGGCAGTTGGTTCCTCTTCCTTCAATTTGTAGTGTTACTGTTTCAAAAAATTTTTGAGTGCATGTTCTTAATCTCCCAGCATCATAAATGTCAGTGTCTGTATTTAAATAAATACTGGACAATTTATATTCTTTTTTGGGGATGAAATAGAATGAATAGTGAAAGTGCATTTGTTATTCTGAATAGATATGTCTGCTACTGATAGTTTTAAAATTTTTTTTCCTTTCACCCTTTTATTTTCAATGAAAGCTGAAGTTCTCTCAGGGCATCCATCTACTTTTAAGAAACACATCAAAGACCATTAAGCATCCATACTGTGTAACTGTTTCATTAGTTCCAAAGTACCAATTAATGATGCCATTAATTTGCTGGGTTGTTGGTAAGCTGATAGTTTTATCACTAATTCTTGGATTAAAAATGAAAAAAAATTAAAAATCACAGAACTAGTGTGGTCATACTTGATTAGTGGTGAAATTGAGTAGATGTACTTATATATTCATGTTGTTCTAACAGAAAAATTCCTACAGGAGGAGCCTTGTAAATGTTTTGATCAGCTGTGCAGCAGCAGTAATGGATACAGCTGGATTTAGTCAGGGGTAAAGTTCACTGTGTGGCACAGATTAGGAGTAAGCTTTCCATCCACACAGGAAAGGCTGGTGTGGCTGTAAGGGATGAGGCAGGTGTGAACCACCTCAGCAGTACCTGCCTGGATAAGCAGATGATTTTAAAAGTTGCTCAAAAAGACAGGAACTGTCCTCATTCCACTGGGTGTTGCTTGTCAACATTTACGGAGAGCAATTTTCTTCTCTTCACATTATTTGATCATTTAGCAAAAGCCGCCTTAGCTTCTTTATACTGCACTTGTAAATGCTCTCTTAAAACCTTGCAAGCTAAGATCCAGCTACTAGATTTCCAGGTTGCTGTAGCTGAACCTGCCCAATTTACTTCTCAGCCAATAAAAAAACCCAACCAAACCAAACCCTTTGTAAATAGAAAATTGGGAGGGAAAGAGATTTCATAGAAAAAGGGGTCACTTTTACTACTGAATGAAGTTGATCTCTCAAGCCTGTTGAGGGGATGAACCCTGCTGCATACTTTGGATCCAGATGCCTGTTTTGTCTTGACAATTCTTTGAGCTTGTAAACAGAATCTGTTGAGAGCACTGGTGATGGCCAGAGCCCAGTTGCTGTAGAACAGTGATGTCTCCATGGGAATTAGCAAACAGGCAGACATCTCTGAGGCTGTACAATGCTCTGGCTGCTCTTCTCTGCTTTGTATGAGTGGTTGTTGGCATGAGGCTATGAGGATGTGAAATTTGTGCTTATTCTTTTGATTAATGTGATGTGTATAGAGTTCCCAAGGAGCGATCAAAGGGAGACCAAAATATTTCAGAACTCGGAGCACAGAAACTTGCCCAAAGGAAGAAATGAACACAAATAGAAAATTTATTAAATATTACAAATCTGCCAAATGCAGAGCAATTATAAAAGTACTAATAAATATATTTTTAAGCTTACTATAATGAAGAAAGATGCTGACATGAAACAGAGGGGAATTTGCTCTGATTTAAAGTCTTTTATTTTCTAAAGCAAAAAAGCATCAGTAGACAGGGAGGAGTTTTCCCTACATTGAATGTTACAGTGAAAGTGTTACAGTGAAAGGAATCCAAAATTTCAGGCACATAATCACAAGGTTTTGTAATGTAGTGAGTTTATGTACATCTGCTTAGCACCACTCACCAACTGTGCCTAATTTTAGGTTCAAGCTTACACTTTGCCATTTGGAATAAACTTGATATGTATATGCTGAGTAGCTTAGCAGACATCTGGTAACTTTTTAGGGAGAAAGAGTATGATTATGGCATGAGAGAAAACAGATTTAATTACTGCAGTTCTAGTAATGGAACATCCAAGTGAGGGAGTTGCTTTCCTCAGAACAAAAGTTCCTGCGATTTTGTACTGTGTGATTTCAAAAGTTGGACTTTGCAGTAGCAAGGCTTTAAAAAAAGAGTAGTGAACGTAAGACTTCTAAAAATGTGGGGAAACATTTCAAGAGCAGCTGGGTGAGATGATTTTTAGGATGGGAATTTCCTATAGAAAACACAAATATTTTGTAGTTAAATGCTTTCCAGTTAAAACAGGAAAGAGCCAGGATCATCTTGCATTTCTTACTGACATGTATCATGTGCATTTTAGCAACCTGACTGATCACTCATGTTAATACAGTAAATTAATGCTGAATGTTTAAGATATTTGACTTGAGACTGGAAAAGTCAACCTTAATGAATTTTAGTAGGTGATTTTACAGGGGCATGGCAAATGACCAACTTGTTTTGAAATAGTGGTCTTGTCACATTTCCTTACAATTCAGATCTTACTATGATCAGCAATGTACTAAAATTAAAGAAATAATTTAATATCTATTTTCTGGTTTTTTTAGGGTGCAAAATTTGGACATTCAATGGGATTAAATCAGGCTCCTCCTCCACGTTCTTCTGCTCGGAGATCATTTGGAAGATCAAAGCGCTTTAGCATTACTCGCTCTCTGGATGACCTTGAGGTAATTAACTCTCACTTAAAATTTAGAAGTGAGTCTTAGAGAACTTATAGTAGATAATGCTGGTAATTGCTGAAAGAAAGTGAGTAATGTATTAGTATAATATAGTTATTTACTATCATATGACATTTTTGTGAGGGGAATACAGATTTCAGGTATCAACCTTTTTCAATATTTCTTTCAGTATTTCTTAATTGGCTACATTGTGGCCATTCTTTCTGTGGGCAATTCTGACTTTATTTTTCATATCATAGTTGGTCCTGTGTAAATCCACACAATACACTTTTGCTGATCAAAATGTTCATAATGTCTCAGAAATGTAATATATAGAGAAATCAAATGTTCATCATATTCTGGTTTTTGTTCAGCTGATGAATTTTGACAGCAGTTGACAAAAGGGAGTTCCTAATCAACTTGGTGATTTTGGCTCCTTTTAGGAGTAATATTATGCTATTTTACATCTGGTTTAGCATCAGCTGATGTCTGGCTCTCAAAAGCATATTGGCTTTGGAGAAAACAAGGAATGAAAAGCCATCCTTCTGTTCTACTGTAGGAATGTGGCTTCATTATATCTTCACTCCTAGTGTGCCTCCTCAGGAAAACCATGACACTGAGCCACAGTGATGTGAAGAGATGCAGAGATTCTTCCCTTAGCCCTTTACCATGCTTATTTGGAGGAACTCTGGTGACTGGAAAAAACAAAAATCTGTGCAGAGCTTTTGGCACAGGAGCCATGCAATGCATTCTGCACCGCTTCAGCAAGGGAGGGAATGTGGCACACTGAGCCCTCCAAATGGGAAGGAGGTGTTTAAAAAGCATTTGAGATGGGAGGAGGGAAAAAGGAGACACTCTGAGTTTTCTGCTGTGGGAAAATGTAGGAAGACCAGCATTTCACTGACTCTGAACTAAAGGAGAAGGGAGCTCAGGGAGGGATGTTTAGGGAGCAGAATATATGGAAGGAGCTTCTGGCATGCTTAGGGAATGCAGGTAGGAACTGTAATTACCTATTTCTTAGATGTTTTTCTATTTTTCTGTTTTTCATAGTGGTTTATATTCTCTGAAGCTTTTAAGTGTCTTATTTTTTTTTTCTAGTTATAAAAAACTACGTAATTTCTTTGCACTCATAACTTTAGTACTGTAACTGCATAACATAAACACAACAAGAACTTCTGGGTAAAGGGGTTTGGGAACCATCTAGCTACAAAATTCTTAATCAGAAAATGGTGATTCTTCTAAATTGAAAAAGTTTGCTGTTACATATATCCAGTTTTGACAGAATTTCTGATTGCAGTAAGAATGAATTCTCTCAGAATACCAAAGAATCTAGTGCTAACAATTCACATGCAACAGGAAAAACATGGTTCTTTCCACAGTCTTACAGATTAAAATTTCATTCAGGTTTTTTGCACATCTCATGTTTTGAGTGTTTTAAACATCAAAA
The DNA here is from genome assembly GCF_023055355.1 of Agelaius tricolor. NCBI lineage: Eukaryota > Metazoa > Chordata > Aves > Passeriformes > Icteridae > Agelaius > Agelaius tricolor. The sequence continues at coordinate 7,347,376 of NW_027269284.1, forward strand.
ATAAAATTTAATTTCTGTTGTTGGAGCTGTTTCACATTGTATAAATATTCTTTAAAACAGGCACTTGGGACTTTCCATTAATTTCAGAAAGATATGATCGTTACTGGCGTAAAAGTCCTTTTTTCCCCTTATTATGTGCTAGTTGGTATTCATTAGTGTCTGTAAACAGAGTAGCACCAACAGGAGGGATTGAGTCCATCTGTGTCCCAATGTTCTCATCATTACTGAGTTACTTTGGAAGGGAAACTTTCATTCTAGGTCACAGTGTGACCTGGACAAAGGAATGGTCTGACTTCAAATCTGTACTTGGATGAATGCCCTTACTCCATGTAGCTGTGTGGGTGTGGACTGCTCTCTGTCCAGCTACTTCTTTTCACTTTGAAATCTTTTTTTCACCCTGCATGCTGTAAGAGAATGATCTCCCAGATATCCCAGCCACCAGGAGAAACAGCAATCCAGAGAAGAATTTAAAAAGCTTTGTATGTCAAAATAAAATAACGTTGAGGTATTTTAATTTTGGTTCAAACTTCAACACTGCTGCTTCAGCACTTGTCCCAAGTACTCTTCCACTATGTGTGGTAGAACATAATGTTGTTAGTACATGTTTAGTTTATTTCAGGCCATCTATTTAGGGGTGGTGGAAGAGGAAATAACAATAGCAGGAAATTCTTAGAGACTCCACCTTTGGAATAATGACCATGAGTGTATTGTATAGGCTACTTGCTTGCTTTTGTGTCCTTTTCAGTTGTCTTGGCAGACTGGATAAGGTAATAATCCAAACATGAAATTCAGTTAATATGCTTCTCTGAGCTTGTGGGTTTGATTCCTGCTGGCATCCAAATTAATCTTCTAAACTGAGCAGTGTAAGTAGGTTCCATGGAGTTTCTTTTATGGGCATTTGATGAACACAGTTCATTGCTTACAGGTCTAAAAAGGCTGTATTTGGATTTTTTGTTGAAGTATGATCTGTGTGTGAAACAGCAGCTGTCAGTGTTGCTGACTGCTACCATAAGGTGGCGTAATTTCTTTGAAATTTGTTATTTATTTATTTTTAAAAGTATCTGTCAAAGAATATAGCATATTCATGCATGTTTTAATAAATAAAAACATGATTTCATGAGAAAATGTCACTTTTTCTTTTAACTTGTTAGATTACTTCTGGCTATATGTGCACAGACAGAATTCTTGTAAGATTAGAATTAATGATATACTTGCCCCTCCTTAAGTATTTTCCTCTTAACTGCAGAAGCTGTATTATCCATAGAAAAAACCAGACCAGTTTGTAGGATTAGCATCTTGGTGCTGTTTTTACTGATAGAAACTGTATACAAGATTTTTTTAAAAATGCAGGGATCAAGATGGGACGAGAGTGGAAAATTTATGGTGCATTTGTGCTATAATTGTGGTAGGGAGAATGTCTCACAAAAGAGAAAATGCACAATTTTATTTCTGAACTGTGGAAATTGTGCTTGTTCACAGCAGGTCTGATTATGATTAATTAGTCTTTAAATTGGAACTGAATTCAGAAAATGAGCATGTCTAGTATGTGCCCTAGTTATGTTGTTTTCAGAAGAAATGTATTTAGAAAATTTTATTTATTAAATTACAAGAAACTTGGTTTTGTTAAGAACAGATTTATCTTTTATCTAGCAATCAATTTTTCTATGTGAATAATTTGTTGTTATGAAGTAGTGTCTATTAAAAACCATGTTATCATTCTGTGATTTGCACCAATTTTACTTTTTAGCATAGTTGCTGATTCATATTTTCAAGGTGTAATTTAAGCTAAAAGTACCTTATGATTATTTAATATTTGGCTTAATGAGAGGGTGTGATCCTGTCTTTCTTCCCACTTCTCTTTCCTGTAGATAAATGCCACTACTCTCATCCTCTTGCACAATTCTGTTCTGGAAAAGATGTTTATAAATTTATAAACAAATTAAAGGTGTCTCTGCGAGACTGCAGACAGTAGAGCACTACCTATGTAAAAATTTACCTTAAGCACAGTAATTGTGATTGTTCTATTCATCACCAGTTTTGGTAACACTTTCAGCTGTAGCCATTCCACTCATCTTTTAATTTTTATTGATGTCTGTAAAAATGGGGGAACCTTGCAGTATTTTCTTGAAGTCAAAAAATTTAGGTTCCTCCTCACCAAGAAGAACATTTAAAGCTGTTTTTTCCTGAAAATAATTTTGGTACTTGTACTTTTCGTATTTCTCTGTGGTTAAAAATAGGGCAGAGTAGTATAATGACAGACATAATCTCTTAGGGAAACAAGTGTCAAACTCTGTAAGTATTGTTAAATAATCATTTAATGCAGAGAAATTTTTAAAATTAAAGATGATTTAATTCTTTGAACTAAGTATCAAGACAAGAAAAGATGGATGTTGCAGCTTTTCTTGTTCTCATCCTGTTTAGGAAAGCTTAAAGCTATATTTTATATTATAAACAACATTTGTTATATCAAATTTCTAGAGTTTAGTTATGTTTTCAAAGTTGGAATGCATCATGTATTCTTTTTAAAAATCAGTGTGAGGCTTTTGTTAGAATGTTCCATCTTAATTATAACCATTAATAATGTAGTATTATTAGGTGTTATTATGGATAATAATGCTTGATTTTTTTTCTGTTTTGTTAATTCTACTGAATCAACTACTTTTTGCATTTCATCTGCTATTTGAAAGCATACAGCACATCTCTTTGGTATGAGGTTTTATACTAATAGATGACATGTCTCTGCTGGATATTAGCTTTGGCATCTGTGGGTGGCAAAACTCCCCCTAAATGCTCATTTGACTTAATAAGGAGTTTTTAAGTGGGTACCTGTTTTTGTTTGACTGATTTAAATAATCAGACAAAGCTTACCCAGGGAGATAATAGCTTATATTAGACCAACTAGTATACTAGGAAAATCAGACAAGAAGATCTAAACATGCCCCAAACTTTTCCCACCCTCTCATATGAGCTAATAAAAAGTATTAACTCTCCCTGCAGAGGTTGCTTTATTGATGTTCTTAGATCATCACCATGGCCACAGTGCCACCACTATGGTAAGTATAAGTACATCTTTTAAATCAAGAGGCCTCTTCATTCTCAGCTTTTAACAGTAAATTCAAAATTTGAATTTTGAAATGAAGAATGTATAGTTTTATTTCAGATTTCACCAATTAGTAAAAATATGTTCTACTGTGTACCCCCTTTAAGAACTGCATCTTTGGCTATATTTTGTCCAAATTTTTACCTAAGATATAACCAGCCAATTGGCAGTTTTGCTGTCAGCTTTCATGAAAGGGGGAGGAAAGGCCAATTGTGAAATAGCAGTGCACACATGAGAAAATCTCCATTCTTGTATGTAAAAGGCAGTATTGTATTTTTAGCACAGTGATAATGAGTTCCTAAAGGTTTAATCCAGTCTCATGTGTGGGTACTCTGCAGTCTGAGTGCTAACCCTGAGCAGCCCCTGAGGCTGCTGTGTTGGAAGCTTCATGGATCTGTGCCCACAGATGAGGTTCTTGTTTCTCTTTTCCCTTTGCACTGCTTCTGGAGCAGTGAGAGGTGTGCTTAGTGATTTCAGACTCCCTCCCTAAGCTGGCTCAAACCCTCCTGCTGGCCATGATGTCTGGCTGTAAATAGTGCAACTCAGTCATGGCATTATACATTGATGGTTTTATCTTGAATTACTGATGTGCTTGTGGAGCTGATCAGTGAGACTTTGGAAACATCCAGTGGTTTGTGCCAGGCATTTTTCTGCTTTGTTCAGGCCCTGGGCTGAGCACTCCTGGCTGGAGTTGTTCACCTGCTGGGCTGCACAGTGGCCACACAGCCAGGACATGGGGGATTGCAGGCAGGGGATTGCACTGTCTGGGCTGCCATGCTGTCCAGCATCATTTGGTTTCACATTTGCTTCTCTAGACTGCTCTATTAAGAATTTCAGACTCTCCAGCCTTCCCCAGAGGATCATCCTCAGGTTTTTACTTTGGCATGTGGGATCTTATCAGGTAGTTTATTTATATCTCTTTGAAGAAGGAAACATCATGCTAGTAGTATACATTTTATTTTTCTTCACAGATTGTGCTCTAGCATTACTGTTAGGTTTTTGCTGGTATTCTATACTATACCATAATTTTAAAAAGATTTTCACTATCTGCTCTTAAGTTTACATGTATAGACTTTTCCATGGAAAGTTCTTGTGCTCCTGACACTGTTTTGTAAAGTATCTGACAAAGGTGGGTTGGTCAACAGATCAACAAGTTATGTGCAACCTCTTTATTGTGAATTTGAGGTACTTATTTCTGCATACAATCTAGAATGTTAAACTGTGCTTTTTTTATCCCAGACACTGAGAATAATGGGATTTATTTTCTGTTACTTCAATTGGTGAAATGATCATTCTTCAGTAATGTTACTGTTTACTGTTTTCTCCTGCTTTTGTGTTATTTTCTTTACTTCAGATTCTGGAGAAATTTGCCATTTAAATGTGCATGTAAGAGGCAGAGTAGTCAGAGAATGTGCTGAGAGCTGGATCTCATCTCTGCTTTTTCTGTGAGGTGCATAAGGGCAGTGCTCATCACAGCAGTGCTCACCCCATGCTGTGGTGCTCGAGAAGAAACCAACAGTGTTGCCTAGGATGGGTTCCTTAGGGAATTAGGCCCCCCTATGTGCAAAGGCAGTTGGGACACTACAGAGAAGTTTCTTCTTGAGAAGGCAATCAGTAGATTGTCTGACCCTGCCACTCAAGTGCTTATCACTTTGCCCAGGATTTTTCTCCTGGGAAGCTGAGAAGCCTCAGAGAAAAAGGCAAACAATATTATCTCATTTGCTTCTCCTGTGTTTTGCTTCTTTGGAATGCGGTTGGAGATTGTTTATCCAACATGTGAATTGTTTTTGACTTAATGACCAGTCATGGTCAGGCTGTGTCAGACTCTGAGGAGAGAGTGACAAGTTTTTCTTTAGTATCTTCTTGCCTTCTGTAGGTATCCTTTCTCTATGCTTTAGTATAGTTCAGTATAGTATTCTTTTATATAATATAGATCATAAAATGATAAATTAGCCTTCTAAGGACATGGAGTCAGATTCATCATTCCTCCCTTCGACAGGGTCGCAGAAAATACCACAAGTGCTGTCTGAGCCTTATTGGCTCTAGGCTTGGCTCTCCAGCACAAGCCCATTTCTGCCACAGAACCAGAGACACAATATGTGCTTTCAGGTACTAGAGACAGACTTGTATTCTGTATAAATGAATTTTCTTTTAGTAGCCAATACTGCCATTCTTAAGATATGTGATTAAAGGGACACAGGTGAATTCACAGGCTGTAAATATCTCTGCAGTTTGTGGAACTACAAGGATCAGACAGGATGAGCAAGTTCAAGTATCCACCTGAATCTACAGAGGGGTTGCATTCCTTAGTTCAGCAGTGTAAGATACTGGGATTTGGCTTTGGCTATGTTATTTTGGTTCTGGTTTCCTTGAGTAGTGACAGAACTGTCAATCCTCACACAAATGGAGCTCTTGTTAGGTTGGCAACCTCTCAGGGGTCTCTTTTTCCCTAACCAAGCATTCTTCAAAAATGTGGCTTACTCTCTTTGAACTTACTCTCTTCCCTCTTCTGGGTCTGAGGCATGTGACATTAAGGCAGAATAATGCTACTATTTACTGCACTGATTCTGAAATGCAGAACTTTTTGCTGCTTAAGGATGATCCTAGCTGCAGTTTCTTATATTACATTTGTTGATTCAAGGGCATCTATTAAGGCTCCTCCCAAGAAGGTGAGCAGTGAGGTGAAGTTACTCCAGGTAATAAGGATGAGAGCAGTCTCTGAGGATGAGACCAGGCTGCTTTTATAAGTCTGAATGACTGGGCAACAAAATGGCAGATGAAAATGTATGCAGATAAATGTAAAGTAAAACAAATGAGGCAAAATAGCTCTAGCTTCATATAACAAATGATATATATGTTTCTTAGGAGACTGTTTCTTCTCAGAAGTGAGGTCTTTGAGTTATAAGGGAGAGTTGCATGTAAACAACAGCTCAGTACAGTAGCAATGAAGCAAAATCCTGTCTTACAGATTATTACAGAAGGAATAGATGATTCCATTGCATACAACTGTGGTTTGTTTTTCCATACCTGGTCTCTTTATTTTAAAATGCTCTGATATATTAGGAGAAGAAAAGATTTAGAAAAGTGTAAGGAAGAGTGGAAAATCATGGGTGGCATAGGAAAAGTATTTGGGATTGATTGCTCATCTCTCCTTCGGGACAAGAAGTCGGCACCATTAATTAAAGATAGCTGGAGCCAGGAGCAAAACAAACAGGAGAACACGACTGTTCATGTGGGAGGTGAGCTGGTCTGTGGGATGCCTCACCACTGAGTGCTGTGGATGCAAGAAATTTGCATGTCCTGGAGGGAAAGTGGACAAGTATTTGGAAAAGAGAGCCACTGGGGGTTATTAAGGAGACAAGCCACACCAGGTGCAGGAAATCTCTTGAACTAAAAATACCTGGAGTCTGGGAGAATGTCATCAAGGAAATGTCTGATATGTTGCCCTGTGCTGCTCTTTGGTAGGCTTCCATGTGTGGCCACTACTGGAAACATAACGCTGGGTTTGATGAGCCCATGTTCTGAACTGGCTGTGTGCAGGGATGTGAGGGTGGACAGTGCCTTTCCCTGGCTGTGGGACTGTGGTGCTCTCTTGGCACAGGAGCTGTGCTGCCTTTGCCTTGCTGGGAGGTTGTTGTGAAGGGCTGCAGTACCTGCTGGTGCTGGTGCCCGCCCTGGGCACTGGGAGCATTCCCTGTGTGTGCTGCAGTGCTGGGGGGATGGCTCTGGCCACTGCCCTGCCCAGAGCTGCTGCTGCTGCTGCTGCTGGATTGTCCAGGCAGCTCCTGGAATGAGTGGCAATGAGGAACTGCCTGACTGGTTTGGTGTCTCTCCATCCCTGCCCTCCCTCACTGCTCTTCCTGTTACCTGGTGAGTCTTTTGACGTGACAAAATAATAACTAAGGAGGGGTTTTTGCTCTCTGATGAGACCTGGCTGATGTTTTTAAGGCTTTCTTGAGTGAACTGGATTGGTTTTTCTAGAACATAATCACAGAATACATACAGCACATATTGACAGCATCTGCAAATTGTTTCTGATTCTCTCTCATGCTTGAACTGCTGGGATTTTGGGTAGGAATTTGTACCACCTAATTTTGACTGTCCTCATGCATTTATCTGTCCAGTGAAACTACAGAAACAAAAAGGAGTCAGCTAGAACTTTTACTAGAAGCTTTTTGTTTACTTACTAGCATTTCTTATTCACTATTAAATCATTAAAACATTTCACTAGTACTTCTAAAACTTAAAATATACAGTGAAAAGCCTATCTGCAACTCCCTTCTGGACAAAGGAGCTGCCGAAGGATGATGTTTAAGGATTATTTTTGGGCAGAAAGTGCATGCATTTTTTTTCTGAAAATGCACAGATATTGCAGGTCTGTCTGGAGAGTAGGTGTGGTATTGAAAATTACGAGAGTAATGTTTCACTTGGAACACGATCCTCGTAAATGCCAGTGCTCTGCTTACTCACAAGAACACGGAGAGTTGTGGTAGGATGAGATAGGTTGCACAATCTGCATACATGTGATTGTAATCACTCCAAGACACGTACCTACATGCCAGAAAGTGCAAGAAGTTTGCTGTGAGTCTTACATGTCTTAACAGTCTATTTTTTAAAGTATTTTTAGATTATATTTTAATTATTTTTAGTAGAGATTGGTGACTCTGTTCATCCAGGTAATATGCTCATCAAAGGGGAATGTATTAAAAAAGGGAATACTTGGGATGAGAAAGCGATGTTGACTCAATGCTGAAACAAGTTTGGACAAACCTTTAGGACAGAGTCCTGTAGGCCCTCAGTGAATGTATTTTACATTAGCAGATTCCTCAGCGGGGCTGTTGTCTTTACAGAAGCTTTATTGTTACGCAGGACCTGCCTAAACACCATTTTGAAAGCTGCCTGTTCCTTTTGATGAGAAGATACAGAACCAGTACTGAGGGCGGGGAATGTGCTGGGGAGGGAGGAGAATGCGAGAGGTGTTGATAGGGCAGCAGGCAGAAAAGCCTCATTTTTTCACTGGACTCTGGAAGAAGTAAATATGTGTTCAGAAAGAGCGTAACAATAAAGTTGAAGGGGCTGTTTCTTAACCATGAGATATTAAACCATTTATACATGGAGAAAACTTTTACTGATAGTCAAGTGTCTGTAAGTATAAAGTTTTGTTTGTCTAAAGCAAGCAGAAAACAGGAATGTGGTTTAATGAGTAGCCTTCCTAGCTAAGAAATCTTGCAGTGAAATATGATAAATTATGCTTCTCAGGATTCAATGAGGTTTTAAAGAGACAAAGTTCGTAAGTATAAGTATTTAAGTTGACTTTCTATATAAGCTGTTATAAAATTAAGAATACACCATTTTTCTAGCCATGTTTAAAATTCTTTTGCAGCACTGTATTGTTTTAAAGTGAGTGTAGTAGATAAACCGATATTTCTTTAAGTTTTTTTATAAACCTTTAACTTGATTTTTATTATACTTGCACGTGTTTCCGTAAAGCAAAAATGTCTTTACAGATATGTTACCTTGTAATTCTTACAGTGCTTTTTTAAAACTTGTGCAGCTAAAGGGATTTTTCTTCTTCCATCTGGAATTTTATCCAATAAAACAGAATCCAGATGGTGTGAGTTATTAGAATAACTGAAAATAAATGAAAAGTATTTGTAGAATACAAAATTTCTGAAGTGTAGAGACTTAGATTAGTTTTGGCTTGTTGTTGCTCAGAAAAACTTATTTTGCAAGTAAGCATACTAGCTGTGTTATCTAATTTTGACATTGTAGTCTTATTTTTTCTGTCTGTATATATCAGTATAAAATTGTCTTAAATGCTAAATTATGGCAGCAAAATTTTCCCATTTTAAAATCAGGAGGGAAATAAATAGTTGCAAACCATGGATAAGATATTATATGCATTATTTACTTAAAATATTGTAATTTTTATTCTAACTTTTACATTGATTTCCTCAAAATCTATTAATTTTTAGGGACTACATCAGTAGTAGGAAATTCAGAAGTGACTAAATGTGTTTCAGTGATCTGTCACTTAATCATATCCTCTTTAAAATGCAGTTTACATTTAGTTTACTGTTGGACTGCAAGTTACCTTCCATTTGGATGTGCAAGTTACACTGTTTCTGCATGTTTTTATTATTGGAGAGAATTCAGTTGTCTTAAAATGTTGATCAACAGAAGGGGAAAATAAAACCAGGAATTGTTCACAAACATTTTTGCAAAAAGTATATTTTTTCAGTTTTCATTTAGCAGTCCTGGAGAATTATTTTTCAAACTTTATAATATGGCTCATAGAATTAGATTTTTTTTTTTGTTTTAGAGTGAATTTCTGGATGGCAAACCTTGAACTTAGTACTTGAGAATGTGCACAGCAGTGTGAGCAGACAGCAGAGGGCACTGGAGCAGTGGTTTGCATCACTCCCTTTGCTTTGCAGGATTTACTGTGGGGGAAGTCTCAGTGTCTGACAAGGCAGCTTGTACTTCACTTATTTATACACCAGCAAGTTCCAGCTAGTTCAGCTTCAAAATATTTTTGTTAATATTGCATTGGAATAGGAAGGGCTCTTATTTCAAAGTTCATAGAGGGAATCCACAGTGTCGTAAATGAGAGAATCTTTCCTCTTCTCATCAGTAGCACATATGGGGTCTGTTTATTGTTGAGTAGCTGACAAATCATTGACAAAAATATATTTAGACAGATTACAGAAAATTTGGAGAATTAGGGGAAAAAGCATTTTATTTTATGGCAGAGTTTTCTTAATTTACGTGTAGGCTTTTTGATGCTTTGCTTTTTATTTCAGTAGCTGGGATCAGTGAGCTCAATCATATTCTTAAAATGTGGCTGTCATGCAAGTAGTTGTTACTTTAATATGACATTAAAAAAATCCATGCTTGATGAGATTTAAGATTTTTGGTGTTGCATTCTGCCAATGTCTCATTTAGTTTAGGACTCTGTGTGACAAGGAGCTGGTCCAGGGGATTGACACTTTCTGGTTGCCTGGTGGTTTTTGTGCCTGTTTTCTTCTTTTAGGAGTCAGGGATATAATAAATCCCATTAATCTTCTGACAAGTTAAAACTTATCCAGGCTCCCTGTCATTCAGTCTTTCTCTTCAGCTTTTTCTGCTCTGAAAACAAATGTACAAAAGCAAATATGAGCAGGAAGTGGAGGGGAGGGTAGGAGAGAAAAACAGATCAACCTTATCTGGGGTCACTCCCCCTTCCCACAGTTTAGCTCCTGAGCAGATGGATGTGGGTTTACAAATGTCGTCTTTGGTGGAGCTGAATAAGGCTTTTAAAGCTGTTGTACCATATTTTAACACTTCCCATTAATAGCTTTGCAAATCAGCACTCCTTCTGCTTTTGACCTTTGACCTCTGAGTTGCCTGCCCAATTTACAAATAAGCTATTCAAAAATCACAAGATTTTATATCTGTAGCTGCTGAAATAAGCTGTGGAAATGTAGAGGGATATGAATTTTTTAAAGGGCTGTCGATGCCACATGACACTTCATAGCCATGATCATTAAGTGCTGCTGCCTAATTGCTAGAGCTTATTTTTCAGTGTTGGTAGAGCTGCTGTGTGGAAAAAATGGGGAATTGTAATGCTTAGTTCAGTGAAACAAAATCAACAATTCTTCATGTCTGTTTAAAGGAAGGGATTATTAGGTTTACAGTGCTAAAATGTGTAAAACATTGCCCACCCACAGTGTTCCCAACAACATTCACTGCAGTGGCTCCAGTGAGCTGCTGGTCCTGCAGCTACATCCCACTGTTGCATATGGGGTCAGTTTTCTCTTATTCCTTCTTATGGGTAACATTCTCTCCTGTTAAAATTGTTCAAGTACTTTTGGTCTTTCCAGGTGATTCCTAGAGGATTTAGGTTGGGTGTCAAATCCAGGTGCTATTGATAAAAGTCCTATTTTGTGTTACCCCAAAGGGGTTTTCACAGGAAAGTTCTTCAAGCATTTCTGATTGTGATTATTGTACACCTGATTATTTGTAATATTGGTGCTATCTAATTAAAGTACTGACAATGAAAATATATTTTGCATCCCACTTGGTTTAGTGTCAAACAAAATGCAGTATTTAAACAGCTCTGGCATTTTTTTCTTTATGAAATTGCACATTTTGAATACCTGTCGACACACAGTAAAACTATTCTGTGCAAGTACCATAGGACACTTGCTTCTGAAATCCTAGAATAATGGAGGGTGTAATTTGTAGCTTTTAAAAGACATTTCTTCCTGTCTACCCACCCATTTGTTTCCATTGCATTTGTCATGGTATTAAATGCTTGTAGGAGCATTCCAAACTGCAGTGGTGTGCCTATTCAAACAAGTAATCAATCAAAAAAAGTAACTTTCTATCACAGCAATTGGCTTATGTCTCTAAAATTCTAGTTAGAATAGGCTTCATCTGCAAGGGAATTAAATTTCTTCCCCGATCACTCTAAATTAAATTGAGAAGATTAAGTTTTTCTGTTAACCAAGTCTCTCCATCCTAAGTGCAAAATGAAAAGATGTGCAGGCTTTTACATATTGGATGTAGCAAGTCAGTCTCACCATGAAATATTGAGTAAAGGCTCTTTTTTCTCATTTTCTCTCTTTGTAAGTTCCAAGTAGCATTTGCCTTTTTCACAGGGTGGTTTCTGTATTAGGGGCTCAACCTAGGAACTGCATGGCTGTGGGGGGTTCCACATGCTGTACAGAACAAGGGAGAAAGTTCCTCTTTCCTAAATGCACGTCCACCTAGGGCTTAAGGACATCCCACTGGCATAAAAATGCCCAATAATCACTCCCAGATTGCCATTCTGGGGTTTATTTTTAGCAGAAAATTGTGTTCTGATTGCTTTAAAAATAACAGCAGTGAATGATTTAGGTACTGTCAGTGTTGTGGACAGCAGCAAACTTCCTGAAATGCTGTACTTTCCATATAGAGTCTCTTGAAGACACCGCTGTCACAGGCAAGTGAATTGCACTTCCCTCTTTCATTACAAGGAGCCTCTTTTGCTCTCTGTTCCTCAGGCTCTGTGCACAGAACTCTCCTGACATCAGCTGAGCACAGGTTCAGGTCCTGAGGGAGGAAGGGCAGAATAGAAGTTGGTTTCTGCAAGAGGAATTTTGTCTTTAGTGACAAGAGGCTACTCCTAGGTTTAATGAAATGTACCAAGTCTCCCTGTATTGCAGATTTTTATGTGCAGTTTACAGTGTTAACCACTGAAAAGTTAAGCAGAATGGACTATTTGAGGTCCTATTTTGTTCTGGCTTGCATTATGTAAACCTCTGAAAATAGTGATTTACTATGTAAATGTTTCTCTAGCTAATGTTAGGGTGATTAACTAGTGTTTTTTTGGAAACTGTCTTGGAAATCTGTTTTATTGAATACAGGACTACCATAGGGTTCAGCGTCGTTTTATATTCCTGATTTGTTATAGGAAACGTTCTCAAATACAACCAGCATGATTTATATAAAATGATCGAGCTTTTCTGGTGAGAGATAATTGAGATCTAATCTGAATCCCTGACGAACCACAGCTTCCTGCATTGGCCTGTTGCTATTGGTAACATAAAGGGAGTAAAATAGAACTTCATACGAAATGCCTTTAAACTTTACTGGCATGTACAGGCATGGAACAGCGTTGAATTTTTGAGTTTAATCTTTGAGAAGCCGACGTGTTAAGGAAATGCTTTTTCCATATTAAGTGAAGATGAATTTAGGAAGAGTGCTGCTAGGAAAAATAACTGCTGTTTCTTACGAGGAGCGGGTAAGTGATATGAATTATATTTAGCTAAAGCAAGGCATTGTTGTAGTGAGAAATTAGAATAGGCTATTGTTATTGGCAAGAAATTAGAGAAGAATGAGATCAGCTTCAGAATGCTTTTTGCTTAGCCTTTAAGCTTTTTTACTTTAAAGTATTTGAGTTAAAATTCCTTTGTAAATGCAAACATTGGGTTTTATTCTCAGAGAAAAGTAATACTATTATACCAACTAACACTGAGATTTTGATATGTATTTATGAACTATGCACAACATGTATAGAGCTAAAAACCCAGTATGTTTATAATGTGTGCCTATTATTTAATTATGTGCAATATATTTTGTATATGCTTTCTGTACCATTATATCAATATTGTATCTCTAGGTAAGACTGTATATATTTTGTATATATCTTTATAAAAATAATTTTAGGGATCAATTTGGCACTTAAGGTGCTGTGTTTATATGTGATAAGATTGGTTTTGTTTGGGGTAAAAAGTTGAACATTTATTTCTTAAGGAATTCCAAATGTCACATCATTTATTCTTTATATGTTGTTTTTATAGATTCAAATATTTGACAAAATTATATGGAATGTATTCAGTAAAGTTATTGTACAGTAGTTGTACAGTATGTTTTTCCTTCAGAACTCTTACATATAGAATGCTTTTGTGTTAACCGTTACAAATGCAATTTGGTGGTAGAGAATTGAAAAGTAAAATTGTGTAATAGTCCTCCTTTAAGTGGCATTCTGAAGGGGCACTCTTCTCAAAGAATTATAAATTATTACATTAATTGCAATAATATTTTGAAATGGGGATTAAAAGCCTGTAATGTTATGCTACTTTTTAGGTGAGAAGTACATTTGGGATTATTTATTTGAAAGAAAAACTAGCAATAGTTGATGAGTAATGTGGCTTTATTTTTTATTTAAAATGTTAGAATTGTATATACCATATTTTGAGGCATGATCTCCCTCCCCATCCAGAGTCCACTGAAGTTCATGGCATGAACTATGTTGATGCTGTAATATATTTGAAAATACATATATATCATGTAAATCCTGGAGTGATGTGACTGAAGACCTGGGGATCTGCTTACAATTCATTCCTTGGCAAAAGGAGAAGTTGCTTCAGGTGATTTAAGAAGTAGTTTGAACAAAGCTAGATGCAAGCAGATGGTCAGCTGAGTGATAGGCTTTCCCTGAGATAAGTGACAGAATGTTTGAAAGTTGGCTCTTTGTATTCAGCCTGTAAATCTTCAGATCCCAGCAGATTTCCTAGCATTATCCTCTATTCTGAAATCGTATGAGAAAATTAGTTTAGAAGGTTGGTGGAGCTAGGTGTGCTATTCTAACCTGAAAGGCTTATTTCAGGGACTTTATAAAATAGTGTGTGAAGTGATGTTGTACTGGGTAAGTAACAGATTCTGGCAGCACTCAGAGAATTCTTTGGATGCAGCAAGAAGTCGATGCTTGTATTGCAAGAAAGTGTGCTTTGGAAAGGAGACAGAAAGCTCATTCTGAATCCCTTTTATTCCAAATCTTTCTGGATGCCCAGGAAAAGAATAGATGTTTCTGTTTAGTCTGTGATTCTGTCACTGTTAGAATAGGAGAGAGAAATCCATCTTCACTCTCCTTACAGATTTCACCCTGTGTGTCTCAGGAGGAGTGGGAAACAGAGATGTTTCTTGGCTCAGGAAGGCATTCACCCCCACTGTAATGGCACTGATGATTTCATGTTGCTCCATTTTATTGCTAAGGCCTGGCATTTCCCAGTATGTGTCACCCCTCAGTATCCCCCTCTTTCCCTTTGTTCTACTCCAGTATTTGAGCATGACTTCGACTTGAGTGACAAACCTTGAGGTGGAGAAAAAGGAAATTTTTGTATTGTGTTACCTGGGTAGTTGTTCACATGGATTTATTTGCTCAATATAATCTCTGGGCTATAGGTGGGGTATTTTTTGGTTTCTGCAGGATGTTGTCATGGCCGAAATGGACAGTACCAAGTCACTTCTCTGGGACCTGATCCATGTAAAATGGAACATGTAAGATGGAACTAAGTGGATAAGAGTTTCTGTCACCTAAAGATGTCAGCAGACAAGCTTCATGCAGAGGTGCACACATCTAGCAGGCCATGAAAGCTAAAAGATACAGGAACAGAGCCTGTTCCAACCTTATGAACTTCCAGCCTTATGAGTTATTCTCCTCTATGCCCTCTCTCCCTTTGTACCTTGTTGTTGGTGCAGGGTACTATGTTGTCTACTTCTGTTCTGGGAAAAAAATTAAGTACTCACAAACTCCCTGATAATTACTGTAAGCTTAAACTATTTTAGATTTGTTGCTAGCAGATCCTGAACACAACATCAAAAGCTCACAGGCCCTTCTGGTTTTTCCACCTAGCAAAGAGAGATGATGCAAAGGGAAAGGTAACGTGTTTTCTCTTATTCAGAACTTTATGCTATCAAATACATGCTGCAGCATTTGCCAGTTTAGAGAGACCTAGAGCATCTTTTATGCTGAATGGTAACTGGGAAGCCACTCTTCAGCTTGCTGGCCCTGCCACTGAGCTTCCCTCTCAAATCCTGCCATGAAGTCCCTGGAGCGGAGTTGCATCCCCCAACTTTGTGGGGTGTGTGAGTGTCTGTGTAACCCAGCTGTTAATCCAGGTAGATGAGCAAGCAGAGTTCCCATGCAGGGATATACTGGAAGGCATTTTAGCTTTCCTAAATTAGATTTTGTTAAATTTTGATAATTTGTTGCCATCAGATTCCTGGCATATACCATGGGCTTCTTCCTAAACCAATTTGGTAACTGGGGTAATTGGAAGAACCAATTTCAGTTCTTATCTGGTTGTGAAAGATTTGATGGTTTCATACAATTAGATTTTATCTCTGGATGATAGCTCATAGGTACATTCACAACATATATGTTCTGGCATTTGGAATTAGATACTTAAATATTTTTTAAAAAATCCTCACATTAGCCCTAACTGGCACAGAGTCATGCCCTGTCCTTCCCCCTCTTTCAGAAATGGCTGCTTACAGGAGCTTTTCAATTTATAGCTTTCTGATACGTATGTTTTTCAATAGGTGGTTCTTAACATGTGTGCAGTGTTAAATTTCATCAAATAATCAAACTTTTTATGTGTAGCACATCAAATTTTGTCCTAAAGAGCCTCCAGTGGTGGGAAACGTGAGTGCTGAAGAATGAAAAAAAGCCCCCAACATAAACTGTATTTTTAAAATGAGATCATCATAGTATTTAAAAAAATCTGGTCTTGCAACTTATACCTTTCAAAGACAAATCTAGACAAGTTTCAGCTGAACAGTTTAGAAGAGAAACTTCTTTGTCTGAATGTGGACTGCATGCAATTTCTGACAGGTTTAAACTGAGATTTCTGAGTACTCACAAACGCAGTTTGAACATATTACTGTGAATTCTTGCACAGTAATTACAAGCTTTAGTTTCTAGGCTTTATTGAATTAGGTGGATTTAGTTACACAGATGAATTGAAAGAAATGTTCTTAAGATATATTTTATTCTGTGATCTATAGAAATAAACGGATAATGCTTGGAACACGATAGGTATCTTTAGTGACTCTGTACTGTAAAATATATTCCTCCTATAGGTGCTTTCCTAAAATGTTCTGACATAAAAATTACTAAGGCCCTGCTTGGAGAGATTTTAAGATGCTGATATATGTAATGTAACAAGGCATTTAAAATAAACAAGCAAAACCAACCTGTGGTCTGTCGAAAGTTCACTGCATTAACTTATGCTAAATAGATTGAGATAAAACTCTCAGTGTCCACTAATGATTGAGCTTTTCTATGATATTGCACCATTTTGTCTTGAAAATTATGTTTTATAATTGTTAACTTCCCAGTTTTTGACAGAAGTATTATAAATATTCTTTCTGCTATCATGAAAATCCTAATAATTTTGCTTCATACCTTTCAAAACCATGAAGAATTGTACTTGGTGTTTCAAGCTAGGTTAATGAAAGCTAACAAAGTATATGAACATTCCTAAAATATAGATATTTCGAAAGGACTTTGGGTTTTTTTTCTGTCTAATGTGTAAACTGATACTATTACTTTACTTTGAGTCATCATTTTCTTTGTTCTTTTAGAAATGACATTGAAGTTGTTTATTCATTAACTGTACTGTACAGTGATGTGCTAAGAAATTAGAAGCAATCACATTTATAAACCAGATTTCAGTAATGCAAATTAAATTTCCTAAATTACCAACATTAATTAAGTTATGGCTTCTGAATTTATAACATGATCACTAGGCTTATGTGCAAAATAGAAGTAGAAAAGATGTCCTAAGCCCCACTGAAGGATTGTAACCACAACCATATTTTTGATACCTGAAACAAAGCTATGAAAGGGAGATGCTTGGAGATACTTTTTGTTGTATTATTATTCTTCACAGATCCAGAGGCATTTATGTAGTTATTTTTTCTTTTTTTTTTCCATTTTTTGTTTTTAAATTTTTTTCCATTTTTTCATTTTAAAAATCTTTTTCATGAGAGGTGTATTTGTGTTTATCTGAGCCAGCACCAGGGGAATGATGTCAATGGAGGTGAGTTTAGATTTTGAAAGTTGCAGAATAGCTCAGATCCTGTCCTGGGGATGGGGACGGTGAGGCCACACCGAGGCTTTGTAACAAATTCTTCAGAGAGTTTCAACAGCAGGGTGAGAGCCTGCAGTGAAAGAGAGAAAGAAAAGAGAAGATATTACTGAAGGTTTTTGTGGATTTTGAAGAAGAGTGGGAGTGTTTGTTGCCAAGGCTGAAAAATGCAAACTATGGAGAGGTAGCTGTTAGCTTGAATTGTGTTTATGTTTGCGCTTTTCTTCTTGTGTGTGTTGCTGACCTTGAAGAAGTTTTAGATACTGTAGGGTATTCTTTCCTGCTTTTTAATGAGCAGTACAAATGAAGAGAGTATTTTTTAAATATTTAGAAGGTTTTCTAAAGGTTCAAGGACGCTTTCAATGACCAAGAAAAGATTGGCCAAACTAAAATAAAAATACTTTCTATTAGTCATTAAAAAAATCAATGCAAATTTAAATCTTACAAATCATTTGTCCAGACTTCACTCAGCTGAGTGTCAAGGTTCAAGCATTGGAGTACCTAATTGGGAAATGGTCAGTACTTGGATTTAATGAGGTATCAGATGCCTTGAGGTCATTTATGATCAAAGTTGGGAAGTTTAGGGTAGATAAGCCCATAAACTTCAGCATTTCACTAGAATACGAATTGTCCTTGAAAATCTGATGTACAATATAGGTAGAGGTGGTGAGGAGTTCTTATTGCAAGTCAAGTTCTAGCTTATTGCAAGCACTCTGAACATCCTTTTGGTTCTGTGACAGGCAGAAGTGACTGGCAGGGAAAGTTTTCAGAGTCACCTCGCTGACAAAACACTGAATTTTCATTTTAATGCTACATAGCCCCAAATTAAAAATTTAATTCATATTGTTTTCCAGTCTTTGCAGGTCAGTTTTAGGTATCTTCCTTGTCACAAGTACCAACTGATTGTCTCTGCCCCTCTAAGAAGGACTTCTGGGAGCAGTGTAGTTACCACAGCAGGAAATGCTTCTTCCAGTAAATATTGGTGGGATCAGATCCCAGGACAGTAGTGATTGAAAGGGCTGAATTTCATGCTGGGGAGAAAACAACTGTGAGAAATAACAGCTGGCTTCTTTAGATTTTCCTCTCTAATATTATCACTTATTAATAAGATTACAAAAGCAGCCAACACTGCAAATGCAAGATGAATCTCAAAGATTTCTGATACTTGCCATGAAACTTCAGTAACACTTCTCTTCTTTTCTTTTTTATTGCAGTCAGCAACTGTTTCTGATGGAGGTAAGCTGAAGCTTGTTTTTACTTTTATAATGAAAAATAATCAATTTTCCACATTAAGCAACATAATATGTGGTAAATTATTTGATATATTACAAGATGTAAGTCCAAGGTGGTGCAGAACTCTGTGGCTGCTTTGGGAACTCTGCCAGAGAAAATATTGCAGGCTTGTGTTCACATACTTTCACTGGTTTATTTGCATAATATTTTTTTTGTACATTTATATATGCACATTTTTATTATAACTAGGCTTCTTCATTCACTATAATAGAGGCAGAGCTGGTAGACTTCTGTGTAATTGGATGGTAGATAAAATCTCATTTTCTGTTTTATTGTCCTTTACATACCTTGTTTGCTTTAAAGAGATGCTCTGGCTTCTAAGTTGTAAGCTGTGTTGGTACATTTGCTGAGGTTGAACTTTGTTAAGTGTGGTCCTTTTTGAGAAGGGGGTAAGTAATTTGATATTTGTAAATTCCCAGCATGGAGCTTTTGCATTTCTGGAATACTTCTAAGTAAACTCCTCTTTATTGCACATAAGCGGGTTTATTTTGATTTTAACATGCCTTTAATGTTTTGAAGGATGTCCACTCTTTGTTAAACATTAGAAAATGATTTCTCTGAAGCTTTGAAGTTAATTGAAACAGTTTAAAAAGGCTTCCTTAATGGAATAAAGGAATTTGTATAGTGGAGGGTATAAAGGAGATGGATTTTCTCCTTGTCTTCTCTGTCAGGAGTTGGTTCACTTGATCCTGCAGAAAAACTCATGTATTTTTGTGTTTACTGTTCTTTGACAACATTACAAGACAAATTTATTAAATAAAAAGGGCAAAAGGGAACAAGATGTGTTGCTGTAATCAGTACAGTGAAATTGAAAAAAAGTATTTGGAATGCTAAGGATAATTTTTTTATATTACATGCAAATGTAAATAAAAATTAGCAATATTATTTACAAAACTTTTTCATATCCTAATTTCTGATTCTTTACAAGACCAAAACTGCACTTCAGAAAAACGTTGCTGTTTTGGTCCTTTTGCTGGAGCCATTTTCCAGTGGCTGACTTGGTCAGGTATTCTCCTTCTCTACTGCTGACACAATCTAATGCTTCACTGTGCTTCTGTCTGGATGAGAAGTAGACTCTGTTTGTATTGTCTTGTCCACAAAATGATAAAACAACAAACCAGAAAATAATAGTGTTTATTCTGCTTTCTATTAATAAAATGTAGCCTGTGTTTTTCTGGGAAAAATACGTAATTTTTTCCCCCCACATGTTACCTTGATATAAAAATCAGAGCAGACCACAGACTTTCTGATTGTGTATGTAGTTGTTGAGGACCAAAAATTTGATTGATCTTTTTTTAGGTGAAATGCAATGTACTTGTGTCTTGTCTCCACAAGTGGTCTTGTTCTGTGTTAATGAAAGTTATTTTGTTGCTTATCCAGACTTGGAATCCCTGTGATAGTACTCATACAATAATAATGTCAAGATTTTTATCCTTCCAGCTGAAAATTTATTTTAAAAATACTGCTTATTTTCAGTTCTTCCAATATGATTTGTGTCTTATTCCAAATCTTTAGGTAGCTGTTTTCACAATTAATTCTATACAGTTTTTTGAACTCATGAAATCTTAGGGCCATGTAAAGTCACAGAGGTGAAAAACAGCCAAGAAGTTACGTGCTGTTTTCTGCTGCATTCTATTCCCTGTTTTTTAGCTAATTCAGAATTTAACATGAACTCTCTCTTCATTGTTAAATGCTACTGAAGAAGGGGGATAATTTGTGTAAAAAGTGGTAGTTGAACTATATTGAATAATATCAAATCCATTGAATATTGAATAATATCAAATCCATTGAATAATATCGAATCCATGCTTAAATACGCAGATAATGGGTTGGAAAAATAGGAGCCAGAGAGACTGTAACCAGAAAAAGTGAAATTAAATGAATTTCTAATTCATTTTGAGCTGCATTGAGTAAAAAGTTGTGATTCATGTGTGAATTATATTTTCTAGCATTTACTTTCATTGAGTATGGCACAGCACAGAAATTTTTTCAGTTTTCCTTAATCTCACTAATACAGAAATAGATCCACAGACTTAGACATTTTAGGGTATGTTTAGTTTAGGAAATTTTCACCAGTGTAACCATTGGTACAGCACTGCATACTTCCCTTCCTAGACTAAATCTTTGTCATCACAGAATCACAGAATGATTTGGGTTGGAAGGGACTGTAAAGGTCAACTTGTTCCAGCCCTGCTGCCATCCAACCTAGCCTTGACACTTCCAGGGCTGGGACATCTACAGTTTCTCTGGGCAACCTGCTCCAGTGTTATCATCACTGTCAGAGTGAAAAATTTCTAATATCTAATCTAAATCTATCCTCCTTCAGTTTAAAGCCCTTTGTCTGCTCTTGTCAGAAGTCCCTCTCCAGCTCTCTTGTACCCCTTATAGGTACTGGAAGGTGCCCTAAGGTCTCTCCAGGACCTTCTCTTCTGCTTAGTATTATTAATTAATATTATTATTTGTACATATAGTTAGATAGTATAAATACTGTTGTTAAGCTTTAGTTTGGGAAGAAAATTAATGTGTAAAAAACAATTATGTGTTTCTATAAACCTCCTCAGTATGGTGGGAGGCACAACAGTTCTTTGTACATTTTCTTTCCAAAGTCAATGAAGATTTATGTCATATGGCTTTTATTGTGTTAGAGCCTGGCCCTGGAAACCATCTAGCCCTTTGTTTTTATTTTATATTTTACATCCCAGCTTGTGCAAGGCTGGGATGTTCTTATCAGCCAAAACTCTGCACTTGGGTATTGTCAGATAGCTGATTGTAAATTAGTGTTGTTTCCAGATGTGCTGACCAGTGGCAGCTCTTAACTGTAATTGATTTGTGTAATGAATTGCAGACAATCAGAATGCAAACTGTAATAATGCTTAGATGCAAGATTACTGCAGTAGATCAACTAATCTGCTCTAGGGGTAGCAGGAACCATTTGATGTTACTACAGTGACCTGTAATTAGCAGGTTTCTCTTATTTCCCACCTCAGAAACTGTCCCTGGCTGCTGACTGTGGAGTGTGTACACAGCACGCAGGCTGTGCCTGGTGTTTTCAGCACTGTGCCATCTGAATTGTCACAGGGATGATCAATAGGTCCCTGCTAATGACTGACTTTGCTATTTATACCTGGAAGGCACTTTAGAAAGGAAAAACCAAAAGGTCAAAGGATCTATAACAGAAGTACCATCATCATTCATCTCCCAGACAGAGGTGGTGAGGTATCTGAGCTAGGGAGAATGGCTGAGTCAGTTCTCACCTGCTGTTCCCTGCAGAGATCAGTTCCACAAAGCTGAAATAATTCAGCCTAACAGATACTATATGCACATTTCTTCCTAAGATACTACTTTGCTGTAGTTTCTGCTGCTTTTTGCTTTTAGTGTTCATCACTTGGAAAGAATTTTTGTAAGGAAAAGTGTTCCTAAAGACCTTTCTGAAAGGAATCTGATGTTTGCAGTAATAAATAATGTAAAACTGTATTTTAGAAAGTAACTGAAGAAGGTAAGGCAAAAAATTAGCAATGAAGTGCAGAATAAAACAAAACACTGTTTATGCTTTTTGCACTATAACTACAGATGGATTATTTCCTCTAACAGGTATTTGACTTATTTGTCAGTTCTGCTGGTAGTGCATGCTCACTGTAGCTGTGTTCCACTGTAGCATCAATAATTCAAGTTCCTTTAGCAGCAGTGGCAAAAGGTCTTTCCTTTAAATTATTTATGTAGCATTTTATAATGCTTTGTGTTAAGTATACTATTGCTTCCCTCTGCTTGAAGCAGTGAGGGTAAGGAATCAACTTGTTCAGAATGGCGTTGGAAGCTCCCAGGAGTTGCTGTGGGGAACTTTGTTAGCTTAGCTTCCCTCATGCCAGAATTGCAGAGGAGCAAACCATGTGCTGTGCAGTCAGACTGATCTGCACCCAATGGGTTCCGGGCCGCTGCAGCTGAACTTGGTATGGATTCAGAAGGATGGCTTTCAGTGAAGGGCTTGAAGTGTTTCATTAAGTGGCACCACAGTGGTTCTTACCAGCTTTATCCAGGTAAAGTGTTTAGTGATTATATGGTTTGTGTGCATTCCTGCTTAGCTTCTCACAACAAAAAAAAGAAAAGTATTTGTAGGCTGAAAAATGTATACAAAATACAAATGCATACAAAAGAACCTTCATTTATGGTATTCAGGCTTATGGCTTTATATTATCTAAACCAAAACTTCTGAAGCCACTCTATCCTGAATACTTTCAAGACTTTGTTGATTAAATGCCTGTATTTTCTTACATAATGCTGTTTTTGTAAATAAATAAAACCAAGACCCTCTATGGAATGTGTAAACATAAAAAGTGCAAAACACTGTGTTTTGAGGATTTTTAGACAGCATTCTCTGTCAGTTCTGTATTTGCAAAAGATAATAAATGAAACTGAACGAGTTTGCACTCAAAATAGTTTTTCCTCAGTAGGTATGGTTGCTATCAAGCAGAAGAAAAATAAAGTTAGGTCCCTGGGATTTGAAATGTTTGATCAAGGAGCCTCCTTTTACAGGTAATACAAGATAAGTCAGTGCTTCCAGCAGTGATGACAAAGGAAGGCAGGCATTTGGAAACTTCCCAGCATTGCTGTAGTCCATGTTGTCCATGCAGAGCTGGGATTTTTCACATTAAACTCCTCTGGCATCCTGAGATTCCCAACTGCTCCTTTTCTTTTTTAAAGTACTTTCAAGGCAGAGGAGGAGAAGTCCACTTTGCACAATAACCCTGTGGTGAGAGCATGTGAGGGTGGGAGTCAGGGCTCTGTGTTTCCTCTGATGACCATCACAGAGGGCTCATTAGATGAAATATGTGACTGGGTTGGAAAGTTTCTCCATTCCTGCTTTCCAAGGTGGGCTGCATGTACCTAGGGATGCATGAGCTGTGAGAGTCAGGAAACCTGATGCTGGAGTCTTTCATTGGAAACATTCCTCTGCAAGAGGAGTGGAGCAGGAATTATGCCTTATACAGTCTTCATTTAAGTGTGATTTGGATAAATTGGGTACTAATGGTAGAATCAGGGAGGTGTTTTTCCTTCTATCTGACTTTCTTTTTCTCCAGTTCTCAATGGTGTATCTGCACTAGGCTGTAACTCTTTTAATTGCAACTGATAGTCTGGGTGGTAAAAGAACTAGAATAACCAAGCCTTTTTGGCAAACAGCCTTTTCTGTATTGTTTTCAGCTTGATGGGTACCACAGCAGAAAGCTCTACAGATTTTAAAAGCAAACCGACTGCATTTTTTCATTAAGGAAAACCAAAGCTGTGCCAGGGTTAAGTATAAATTAAAATAGTTCTTTTTGAAAAAAAGCTGAATTACCTAAATTAAATCTACCAGAACACAGACAGTTTACTGGGAATGAGTAATCCCTTAATGCTGTGTTAACATATTGGAGGATCTGTGCTAGTAGCTCTTTGGTTGTTGGAAATAGAGTCTTATTTTGGATCATTTGTTTGCATGGGATCTCCAGAGTTGGGAGTGTATCAGAGGAGGGAGAAGCCGGTGCAGTTTAGAGGAGTGTAACTCTGAGGAGCTGGAGAGAGCAGGCAGCTGCTAGCAATTAAAGGTAGTTAGCAGCTCCCCATGGTGTAAACACTGGAGGCTGTAATTGCAGTTGGGTTTCCCGGCTGCCATGGGGGAATTGAACGCCTGCCATGGGAGGGAGGTGATGCTGACTGGCTGGTGATGGCTGTGCCTGCCACTTGCCAGTCCCTCCTGGCTCCTAAGGCACTGTGACTCCAGGATCCAGAGCTGAGCTCTTGGTGTGGCTGCTCCCTAATTCCTCTCTGTCAGCCAAGGAGGTTTCAGGGGTTTGGTATGTGGGATGAGTTTGCCTTTCTGACTTTGCCTGAAAGGAACAAGGAAGTTTTCATCATTCATCACTGGGGATTGAACCCTCCAGGAGTGAGGCAGTATCTGAAACTGTTCCAGATCTATCAAGAAGTGGGTGTCTATTTATATCCTGGACTGTAAAACAGAGCATATCCACCTGTGTAGTTAAAGCAAAATACTACAGATAATAAAGTTAGATATCATCCTCTTCAGATTCACATTAACTTCTTCCACAATAGTTTCACTCTGGTGACAGATAGTCTCTAATGAAGTTAACAGTTGACTTGGTGATGCTCTTTCACATGCCTTAAAGAAAAAGTGAATAAATATTTGTATAAGAAAATCTGGCATTATTTGCTGAGTGTTTGTAATTAGCCTTGATTAATATGGTGATAGGGCAAACAAAATTATTTATATACCTGATTTGTTACTAGTGTCCTTAAAGATTATCATTATTGAAAATACAAAGTTATGTTTTGTTTTTCCCTCATCTAATTTTGTATCTTTGTCTTATTTTTTCTTAAAAATAGCTTGGCTTACAGAAACTCAGAGTAGTTAACTGTTACATCTCAGTGAATATTTCTGAGCTAAGAATATGCTTAAAAATGAAGTTTGGTAATTCTTAAAAATTTTTTTTTCTTCTCTTAACAACTATCTTTATCACTTTTCCCAGTGCTTGTAACTGTTTTGAATGGTGCATTTTTTCAAACCTCTTACTTCCAGGAAGGAACAGTAATGTTTTGAAACATGAAGTTTGGAAATGCAGAGTGCTTTCAAATACTTCTAACATAAAAGGAGACCTTGGGAGAGCGTATAAAGTAGGGTCTTTTTGGTGAAATTACTCATTGCTTTAGTTAGTCTAAGTGATTAACTGAGGAAAATCATTAAAATATCCCCATGAAGCACAGTCCATTTCTGACTGGTTGTGAATTCAGTTTTCTCCAACAGATTCCATTTCTAATGAGCTGCATACTTGCTTTTCCATTTGGCATAAAATTGCTGAATATACCATCTATTGAATTTGAGGGTATTATTTTCTCACATCTATTACTGCAAATTTTTCAAATAATTGAATGTCTGTGATTTTTTTTCATCCCTTCATCAAAGAATCTCGTTCAGTTTGGCATCTCTCTGTGTGCAACCTCTCCTGCTTGAAGCAGGGAGATCAGACCAGGTAGCTCAGGCTTTAGTTGTGTGTCCACAATGAATTAAACCTCACATCACCTCTATAAAGTCTGCAGCTGTGAGTTCAGCATTACCAGTTTTACATTTGTATACACTGGGAGGTGGAGGGACCATCCTATAAAAGGTTGTGCAGGAAGTAAATGACAAATCTGTGACTAGAGCCCTGCTGTAAGCAGTTCCCCCTCTTAGAGCAGCCATTTCTTTCCCCTTTCTACTGCTGTGAACAAATGGTCACTTTGACTTTTTTTTGTGTGCCTATTTTGTTTACTGACATGACAAAGATGATCTGGGGTTAATACTTGAAATTTTTAGCCTGCTACACAAGGGTTTTTTTTGTGTTTCCCTGAATTCTCTATGGGTTCTTGTTTATTTGTTTCTCAGAATAAAAAATCACTTCTGTTTTTCCAAGATCTAAAGGATCTGGTAAATTCTCATCTTGGGGTCTCAGATTATTCCAGTATGTTGGCTGGAGTCTGGAATGGATCCCTGTTTTTATCAGAATCCATAATAAATGGAGGATCCATGATTTGATGTCTCTTACTTCCTGTGGATGAGGAAGGTATCCCTTACTATCTAATTTTCCTAATGTTCTTTTCCACAATTGACTCCTCTCCTAACTTTTCAGTATTAATGGGAATCTTATATTTCCATGTAAAATTTCACAGGTTGCCTGTCTACCAGTTGAAGTGTATATGAAATTTTGCTGTCTCCTTTCACCTAATAGGTTTTTGTCCACGTTCTGGTGAACAGTGGGCTCTTGAAAGTCAACTTTCCTTGGATAACCTTCTGAAGGAGTACAGTCTATAGTGCAAGATATATAAAGAGGAAAATGGATTTTATTTTGTGGAACAAGAAAAAAAGATTTTATTTTGGGCCTGTCCCTTCTGCTTCTGTCAGGGGACTGCTGTTGAGACACTCATTCAATTTTCTTTGCACTGGAACAGAACAACTTGAAAGGTGTTTGGGGTGGTTTTTTTTCTATGCAGGTGCTCTTACTAAAAATGGAGAGGGATATTTAGAAGTCTGCACCACTGTGAGCTTGAGCAGGAGGTGTGATAAACCAAATAAACAATCCCGAAGAGTAAAAGTATAATATGTATAATAGATATAATCTTTATATAATAGTACTTAACACTAGTATGTATACAATAGTACTTTATTGACACTGTGATTTCCTTTGTTGGCAGAGCTGAACAGCACTGAGTTGAAGGACTGCATCAGTGAGAACAGCCTCAGCAGCAATGCCAGCCTCCCCAGCGTGCAGAGCTGCCGGCGCCTGCGCGAGCGGAGGGTCGCCAGCTGGGCCGTGTCCTTTGAGAGGCTTCTGCAGGACTCTGTTGGCGTTAAATATTTTTCGGTGAGTTTTGAGGGACAGTGAGAGGCTTTCCAAAATACTGCTGCTGTAATTTTCCTGTATTTTTTTTTTTTCTTGACAGTCTCCTTGTATAGGGCAAGAGACAGGAGCTCATTTGTGCTCTGTTGTTACCTGAGCATCTTTCTGAGTTTACACAGCTTCACAGTTGAGTAAAAGTTCATAATAATATTCAGATTGCCATGCATCTCTGCATAGCTTCCATTTTCACCTGAAACTTCTGCTATATTTGGTTGTCTGGGAACTTTTAGAATGCTTCCCCATTTTGTAAAATGCTTTTTTTTTTTGTATCTGGAGCCCTTGTACAAGAAGAAGGAAGTACTTTTAGTAGTTTCCTAAGAATGAGTTGTTTTTTACATCTATCTCCTGAAACATTGGAAGCCACATAGAAGGTGTTTTCAATGATAGAGTGGCTTATTTTCCTGTGAAAGGTTTTTAGAAATAAATTTTGGAAGTAGTTATAGTAGTTAAGAGCACTGGTTAAAACTGCAACTTGAAAGAGTAATGCTGAGTATTTCCAAAGCATAAATACTTTGTAATACATAAATACTGTTCTACACAGCACATTTATTGTAAATAGCATCATCTCTATTTTGCAAGGGAACTGAGGGTGCACACTTTTGCTTTGTTGCACTGAGAGTGCGTTGCTGATTCTGAATGTGTTACACAGGGACAGTTTGTGCTGCCCAAGTAATTTTCTCAATGAGAATATAAGGAAACATGTGGTATAGGAAAGGTAGATTATTGGAATCTGCAGTGACTCAGAAAGACTCTTTTGCTTGATACAAAGGTATTAAGAGATCACAATGGCCAATAAGCAGACTTCCGTGTTAACTGGTGGGGGAACCCAAAACTCACATTAACAGTGAACATCTATTTGTGGAAACAGAGAAGAGGAAAGCAAAATAATACATCCTGGATATTATGTTACTTAGTTTAGCAGAGTAGTTTGAAAGTTAATAGCATTTCTGCTTTCATACTGAGACTTCTTGTCAGGCTGGAAAAAAAATTACAGTTCTGATCTGATGCTAGAGTCCATCTAAAAAATGATGTAGTTCATGGGGCTCCTACTGAAAGTTCAGTTGACTTGGTTCTAATTACTTGTAAACCTCTGGTAAACTTGTGTACACTTAGGAAATTGCTGCATTAAATTTTTAGCTGCTATGATACTTCAAAACTTACATTATAAATGTAAAAAGTGGCTCATATAATTTTAATAGATGTTCAGATTAAAAGGTTAGAGGTACACTTCATTTCAGCAAAAGCCAACCTCAGATATTCTGGAAGTTTTACTTTTCGCCCACATTTTATTCTAATTAGAACTTATTTTTATAAACATTGCAAAGGCACAAGTCTTAAAGAAATACCAACTTTAAAAAACAATTAGGGAATGTTAAAGTTTATTGTGTGCACCACCATTTTCTTGAGGCCCAGGAGATGTCCAGAGCCATTGCTTAGATTTATTAACCTGGTTGCCACAACACTGTGCAGTTACAGATTGCTGCCAGTATCCAGGAACACTGAGGCACCAGCATTTAATTTAGGGTGCCACAGCAAGCGTCTTGATGCATGTGGGATCCAGCATCTGCCTTTCCTGAGAACAGCTTTGTCACAGAGCAGGAATTGCTCTCTAAGAAGGAGAGATTTTGCATGTTTTGCAAATAGTCCCACTTTGCATAATAGCTGCTGCTTGGAGCAGTCAGCCAGGAGGTGAGAGCTGTTTGCAGGTCCCCCCACAAGGGGTTCAGAGCAGCCTCTGCAGCTTCCCAGCCGTGGGTGACACCTGCTTGGCTGCCTGGTGTCCCAGCTGGGGCACCCCTCAGCCCTTCTGGAGAAGCTGAGATGTTGGACAGCTGCGCCCAAACCCTGTGGCCACGAGGAAACAAGTGGAGATGGACTCTGGGTTCCCAGGGAATGTGCCCAGGGGGAAGTAGGCACTTGTGTTCCGGTTCTTGCTCACTCATTTGGTTCTCTTTAAATATGTAATTACATGTAAAGTGCAGAAATGTTCCCCTGACTACTCTCAGGATTGTCTTTTATGCGTTTGGTGTCTCAGCTTATGTATCCAAAGAACTTTAAATTCAGAGCTTGCTTGGGCATTTAGATTCCCTGTATTGTAGTTTATCTCAATTGCTTTCTTACAGCTGGACTCCCTGAACTCTTATGTAAATCTGAAAAGCACAAATAAACTTAAGTTTATTTCTGTGTAGATTCTTCTTACACA
This sequence comes from Agelaius tricolor, assembly GCF_023055355.1. Taxonomy (NCBI): domain Eukaryota; kingdom Metazoa; phylum Chordata; class Aves; order Passeriformes; family Icteridae; genus Agelaius; species Agelaius tricolor. Next base: position 7,376,794 of record NW_027269284.1, read on the forward strand.
GCTTTCTGAGGCTGCTTTGTATGATAAGGAAGCTTCACTGACACTCATGTGATGATTGAGTGAAGGTTGTGGTGGATCAAGTTATTTTTTTATGTCTTTATTTTCCCCTGATGGTTAAAATTCTTTTAAGATGCTGAGAGAATATTGAATTATACAGCTTTGAGTGTGGGACAGTTTGTAATTATAGTCTTCCAACTGAATCAGTATCAGTGTTCATTTAGACTTTAGGATGCTGTAATATCAATGTCCTGAGTATTCTCTGTTGTACTGGGAGATATTTTATTTTCCTCTCAGTGAGTATTTTCGAAAGAGAAACCAGGTAACCACATCAAAGATAGTGAACAGTGATAGATTTTTGTTTTATAGTTGGCATGTGATACAAAAAGACACTGTAATGAATCCAGGATTGGTTATGGGCACTTCTTGATAAACATCTACTCTGTTATATCAGTAGAACTGCAATTAAAGACATTTACAGTGTCACTTTTAGATCTAGTTTATAAAGCATTTAAATTTTTATTTAAAGTGTATTCACCAGTCTATGCACTACTTAGCATGACATTTCAAATTTTGTACTTGCAAATGATTTGATTGTAACTTGATGTATTCTTCTAAATGTATACATGTAAACAGACAGAAGAAAGAGGGGAGCACCAGGTATGTATTGGACATACATTGATTTTTACTTTAGGAAAAAACTGGATTGTGAGACTGATTGAAAACTTATATTTATGCAAACTTTCCAAGCATTATATATAAATGTTTTTTAAGCTGACAAGTAACTTTTCTTTGAGATATTTATTTATTTGCTTATTTTTTCCCCTAGGAATTTCTACGGAAAGAATTTAGCGAAGAAAATATTTTATTTTGGCAGGCCTGTGAATATTTTAACCATGTACCTGCACATGATAAAAAAGAGGTAAGTTAATGTTGTATTGCAATACCATCCGTTGCTTCTTCAAAAATTATTACTCCTTCAAGATTATTGAAATGAATGGAGCTGTGCTTGGTCTGTGTACTGTGACATCACTAAAACAGAGTGGGATGACCTAAGTTTAAGAATTTGGATATGTTCAAACTGCAGCAAAGTGCAGAGGTGGCTCTGTGAGAATGAGTTAAAGTATGCTGGATGTTGCAAGTGACCAGCAGTGGTAGCCCAGTGCATGGAAGTGCAGAGCAAGTTAATTGACCATGTCAGGGAGAGGCCTCTTGCACTCTTTGAGCTAAACTGACTCCACCAACCAAGACTGTGTTTCTAAATAACTTAATTATCTCCTGCTCCAAGGGCAGGGCTCTCATGTTTGTTCACAAATTATGAGAATCTCCATCTCATCCTTTTGAGGGAATCCTACATTGGTCAGGCAGTTTGGGTGAATTTTGAACTTCATACAGGTTGGCAACACTTCTGTCTACACCACAGCCAAACCTAGTCAGGTTTATGTGGTGGAAACAGTTTCACCTTCCAATTCCCTCTTAACTCTTTTGTCTACTAATGAGAATTTTTCTTCTGCTTTCTTCTGTTCTCAAACAAAGTATTTTCTGAACACCACCCTAAGGGCTGTGGGCTCAGCTTGGTGGGTTTTTCATTATTTTCATGATGTGGGTGTTTCAAGTAAACAAGTTAAAAATGAGTGGTTTTGACTGTAAATATTCATATATATACTTACCTTTTTCTCATTTCTAGAAATTTAATCTTAGAGGATGTACTTAAATAGTGTTATGTAAAAGATCTAAAAATCTGAAAAAAATTACTCTTTTACAAAAATACTTGCTGTGGCTCACTGCTTGATTAGTTTAATTTTTATTTAGAGGACAACTTTGACTGTTCAGGAAATTTTTGATGAATATTTGTAATCATAAAGAAAAAAACCCTATCTATGTGCTTAAAACTCACAGAAGCTGTTATATAAAAAATACATATATAAAAGATTCAGGAGTGGCTATCTATTTTTGGGTGGAATGTATCAGTGTAAGAAATGCCTAGCTAAAATTATGGTTTTAAAACAAACATACATTTAGCATTTCTTTTCTGTAGCTTTCTTACAGGGCTCGGGAGATCTTCAGTAAGTTCTTGTGTAGCAAAGCTACAACCCCAGTTAATATTGACAGCCAGGCACAGCTGGCAGATGATATTCTCAATTCTCCCCATCCAGATATGTTCAAGGAACAGCAACTTCAGGTAACCATAGTAACCATGAATGTTCTATGTTTATGTCTGTTATCTTTTCCTTTATAATCTATAAAAATAGTTTTACATGCTGTGTATTTTAGACTCTGTTAGAAGAATAGAAAAAAGGCTGCTTGGCTGTTTTTCTGTTATGTGGAGAGAAGATTTTCACTTAACTAAAAAATAATCTGAAAAGTACTATTATTGAAATGAGGGTTTAGTGCAAGTAAATAATTCCATGTGTTGCAGCACCATTGCATAGAGTGTTTGCATGTGGCTGCTCTTCTTTTCTTTAGTGGAGAGCTGAGTACAGAAATAGTGTCTAGTTTTGGTTTTTAAAATGTTGTAGTAAGGGAGTTCTTCTCTTAGGCTTTAATGCTACTGTCAGGCAAAGAGATTTTAGAACTGTTGAGTCTGAAGACCTCTGAAGTGAATGTATTTTAAATTATTGATAATCAGAGCAGTTATGCAACAACAAGATACACTTCACATTTCCTGTAGAATTCAAGTTTCTAGGTTTTTTTTCCTAAGTCATCTGTTTGGTATCTCTTCTACCCTACCAGTTTATTAGTAGAAGTAGTTTTGATATCATCATTTTGGAATCAAGGCCATAGCTTTAGTGAGCCAGGTCACAATCTTAGGACACAATCTCAGACCATGTGCTTTTGGGCAATCTGAGCAGCAGGGCACAGTGTCACCCTCCTGCAGAGTGGAGATGGAAAGGAAGGTCTGACTGCTGGTCTGGTAGCTCCCAGCTTTACAGCTACTCCTTCTGCACCTCCCAAGCCTGAGCCTTCTGTGGGAATTAGCAGTCACCACCTTCCCAGACATTTTTTCATGTATTTGTCATCCTGGTGTTGTGGAGACTGTGCCTGAATTCCTCCTTACCCTCTCCCATTTTTTTGGTGGAGTACAGGGTATCCTGATGAGTCAGGTGACAGGGTTGATGCAGGTTTTGTCCTTTTGAAAATGCTGTACCCTTAGTTGGAGGGCTCATAACGAGGGAGAAAATGCTCATGGGAAGTCCTGCTGTGGGTCCAGTCCCAGCCATGTGGCCTTTCTGTACCTGACCTCTTATCTCAAACTCTGCCTCAGTGAGCCCCCTCAGTCAGACCCAATCCTTTCACTGAAGAATGAAGTGAGGCAGGATCAGAGCTCCTTGTGCTGCAGGCCCTGGCCTTGGAGCCTGTCTGAGGTGCTGTGGTGTGCTGCCTGGCTGAGGGCAGTGCTGGGCAATCAGCTGCTTGGTGGCCCTTCATTCCTTGCTTTCAGGGAGTGGTTCTGCAGGCCAGTTTGTGGGCTTGGTGGATGGCACCACATGATAACACACAGCTGTGGGTTGTGTAGTTACTGCAACACACCCACAGACTCTCAAAGTTCAGCTCGTGGTGGTGACACAGCCTTAATAAAGTGAAAGCTCTGCATTTGTGGTCTTTCACAAGATTTTTTAGATTTGAGCACTGACCATAGAGTGGGTGCTGCTCTGTGGTGGTTTTTGGATGAGTGTGGTGCTGGGGAATGGGGAGTGTTGCTGTAGGGCTGCAGAGGAGTGGCAGAATTGTGTGGGAAAGTGCCTTGGAAACACTTTCAAGCCATTCTCTTTCAAGCACTGCCTGTTGGGAATACCCCTGGAAGTTGCTTTCTGTCCACGTCCTGACAAATTTGTCCATGATCTTGTTGTTAGAGGTTGTAAGGGCAGTGTGGATGCAGCTAAAGTACCCAGTTAAGATGTTGTTCCTTTTGTAAATTGAATAAGAACAAGCATTTTCAGTATTTCTGAATGGTGGACAGTGTAGGTCACTTGAACATACTAATATAAGAATAACATAGCATGTACTTCATGAAGAGTTGATAATGGATGTAAGTTTTTCTACTCTTGTTTATCTGAAAATTTCAAATTATGCTTTTAAAATATATGTTTCTCATTTGTAAGAACAAGAACTAGCATCTGCTAACCTTTACCCAATAAGCAGAACCATTAAGCTGTGTAAATATGATAATAATTCTAAATATAGGAAATCATGGATGTAGTGTGAGCTAGAAACATGGGGCAGATGATAATCAGCTCAAGGTAAATTAGTTACCCTCTCATGACTCTGTCCAGCAAAGTTAGAAGGTTGTAATTTTTTTGCTGTGTTAAATATGTTTAATTTGCAGACTGTCAAAGCTGGCATATACAGAAGTATTTTTCCATAGCTTACCATGTGGAAAACAGTGCATTAAAAGGCAGTACCTAAGCAGGAATGGGAATATATAAAGGAGAAAGTCAAAACCATGGAACTTGGCATTCAGTTTGAGTTAGGTTTCTGTGACAGGATCAAGTTCTCTCTGCTCTGTCTTGCTGTTTACAAGATAAGTTTTGGGCTAAAGCCTGTTGGGAAGGGTGTGTCTGCACAGTCTGAAGCATGGTTTCCATCTGCAAGTGGGCCACTCAGTCTCAGTGATGGACTTTCCTTTCTGCTCTTGGGAATGCCACAACCTGCTCAGGGTGCCTGCCTTCCTTTGCTTGTGGGGAATTTGTCATGTCCAAAGAAGTAGCCATTCATACTGTTTTTTCAGATGAACTGAATCATCTAAAAGTATGGATTCACTTAAAACAGCAGGTTTGCAAAAATGGAACAAAAAATTTAAACATTATTTAGCATTTAAAGGTCTTTTTCATTTTCATAACTTTAGCTTTGGTTAAATTAGCCTCAGATATTTATTCCAGGCTTGGTCTAGAGCTGCTTTCTTCCTCTGTGGTTAAAGATAAATGTTGATAATTTAATGTAAACTGTTCTCTTTCATGATCTACACATCTTGATTATTGAATTGCCCAGAGATACTGATGGGTTTTTTCCTTATCATTGGGCACATTACTATGGTTTGCTGTTAACACTTGTCAGTTCTGGACTAATGATGTGATGATCTTAGAGGTCTTTTCCAGCCTAAATGATTCTATGACTCTGTGAACATTTTATATGCTGTGAAGGACTCTCAGCTTCTCCTCACATCAGCAATTAACTCTGTGTGTCTTGTATCATTGTGTATCATTGCATATTGTGATCATATCATACTTGTGTGTTTTAGAACATAAACTTTTCTTGTGCACAGCTACCTTAAAACATACCTGTATAACTTAATGCTGCCACATACTGTGCTAGTGTAGTAACCTTTAAAATGTTTTAAATGGCCAGCTTGCTGCAGGCTCCACACAGAATGGCATCAACACACTAAAAGAGGGTGGTGTTGTCAAGACCCTACAGCATCTCAGCTTGCAGTTTGCACAAATCATAACTTATTTTCTGAACCTGTAATAAGGGAAGAGATCAAATCATATTTCACTTTCAAATGGGTGCAGTGTATTTAGCCAGGTCTAAACAATGTCACACCTATGCTGTTTACAGCCTGATGTCCTAAATTTTATGGGAGCTTCCTGTTGCAAAGCAGCTTCATTTTCTTGATGTGCTACTGGAATGTATGTACCCATTATCCATTGTGGTTGAATTTCAGATATTTAACCTGATGAAGTTTGATAGCTATACTCGCTTCCTCAAGTCCCCCCTTTACCAAGAATGCATCTTAGCTGAAGTGGAAGGACGTCCTCTTCCTGATCCTCAGCGTGTTCCCAGCAGCCCCACTTCTAAACACAGCGTCAGTTCAGACAAGTCCAACATGTCAACACCAAAAAAGGTGACTTTTGCATTCTTGTTATCTCAAACCCGTGTTTTTAAATAATGTTTTTCAAGTTCTTCACAAAATCAAAGATAACATATAAAATTAAAATGTGTGGTTAGAGGTGCTGGCAAATACAATGGCCAAATTTTTATGTAGTCAGGGATATACTTTTTTTTTATTCTTGCCTTTGAATCAGTTTTCTGGATATTGAATTGCTGAATATAATTTTAAATCTTCATTATTATTTAACTATTGTGTACAAATAAAAAGTAAGGGGTATTTTGTTAATACACCACTTCAGAAGCTTATTTGATTGAATATGGGAATTAAGATGTGATAATTTAACCTTTGCTGAGAGGAGACATTTTATCAGAAGTTTTGGAGAGGGCTTAACCTAAACTAACTCATTTTGGCAGAGGGTAGTTTTTAATTTCTTAGCTCCTACTAAACTAAGATAATTCTGTGTTAAATAAGTACAGTTGCTTAAAAATTAGACCAGTAGTCTTACTGACTGATCCCTTGACATTATTTAGGGTTTATTTTTTCTTCTTGTAGATAATACCACCATGGCATTACGTAACTGTATGGGTAAATTATAACTTCTCATTTTTCATGTCAATCACTACAGATTACCCCATCTGCCATTATGTATTCTTATGACTAGGAACCTTTAAAAAGTAGCATTTCAAGGAATATTCTAATAATCTAACAAGAATACTAGCTTGTTAAAAGCAAGTTTAGTTTAATATCAAACATTCCTGACATTTGTATTCTTCAACTCTAATAAATACTTGATTATACTTGTAAATGTTAAACAGTACTTTGTCATTGTCTTTGAAAGCTGTTCATGTTCAAGCCTAGCCTAGGAAAAATACCAAAGTGAAATTCAGTGTTTTAAAAGCAAGGCAAATGGCCTTTCCACATTAACTTAGGCATTACTGGGGACAGTTCTTTCATATTTGCTGTAGCTCCCCATGGCTTGTTTCCAGCTACTGTTTTGTACTCCCTACCAAGCAGCACATTTTCATCCCTGTATTTCTTTCTGTTGCCACTGCTGAGGTTTTTTTGGGGTTTTTTTTTTTTTTGATTGCTGCTGAGAGGAATGCTGGCACAGACACCTGTGTGTGGGGTAAAGAAGGCAGCTAACCTGGCCATCACACTCTTGTTTTAGGAAGAAGTGTGGGAAGGTTTATTTTAGACAATATACTCACACCTGTGATCCAACCAGTGATTTAATTGTGTTTTGGTGATAGCTAAGTGGTAAGTCAAAGTCAGGAAGATCTTTAAATGAAGAGTCAGGAGAGGAGGACACTGAGAAGAAAAAGAGGGGAACATTCTTCTCATGGTCAAGAAGTAAGAGTTTGGGAAAATCACAGAAGAGAAGAGAAAATGGTGATTATCCAAACGGTGAGTATCACTCACATTCTGCCTTGTTGCAAGGTTGTTTCAGCAATAGATATGACTAATCTCACCATGATTAGTGGCTATCTAAGTGCATTATGGGAGTGACAGAGGAAAGGAATTGTCAAGTCAGAAGGCCATAGTGTGGTTAAGTATTGCTGCAGTTTTGTGGAAGATGTACAAGGAAATAGATAAAAATATGACAATATTTAAATTTGTTTTTACTGAATTCCACAAGATTTTTTTTAATGTTTTGGAACATTCTGCCTTTCTGTGTGCTGGTAATTGCTTTTTCAAGCAGAGAGCTGCTATTTTTATAGAAAGATAATTTCAAATCTTTATAGAAAAGTCCAGGAGCAGTACAGCAAATAGTGCTCTAGTTAGAGCTATTTAAAAATTCCTCCATCTGTGTTATCCTACTTTTCTTTCTTTTATCTGTAACACACAGGTATGTTCACTTTTGAACAGTCACCATCTGTTTTCACCTTCCCTGACTAAAATGAAAAAGGAGAGTCAGCGGTGTGAAAGCCCTTGTAACCTGCTGTTTTGTTACTTAATTGTGTTTGAGAATTTAAGGAAGAGTTCCCTTATGAAAGCACCTGTATGTGGCCTCTAGTGAAGATGAAAGTTTTGCAGTAAATGATTCTGTTGAGTTAAAAATAATGAAGAAATTCTAGCAAAGCACCAAATTTGATCCATATTTGATAATTTAATTTTTGCTTCTGGTAAATGCCCAGACACACAAGATAGCTTTGATCATATGGATAGTTTGAGTGCTCTTTGTATATTCATTCGTGAAAAGACATCAGAGGCATTTGCTGTGATCATGGACATTTCCTTCTGAAAGTGACTAGTAATTGTCTTAGATTTTGGTGTTCTAACACCATACTTGCACTTTAAAAATATTTATCTCCCTTGAGAATATCTGAAGAGGGAGAATAATTTTTTTAAGACGAAATATTGAAATCATGTTACATCTAGTTAACAAAATGAATACTTTTTAAAAAGATTTTTTCCCCTTTTTTGATATAAAACAAATGGCTTTATTCAGGGGTTACATAACCAAGAAGCACTTGACCAAAAGTTACTTTGGTTTCCATGCTTCTGTGCACAGTATGAAGATTTGGTGGTTTCTTTCCTTTTAATGCAAAAAGAAAAATTTGTGACCCAACAAGCTAATATTTGAAATAGTTGTCTGTATTAGCATAAATAATGAAATAATTATGATTGCTTTACTGATTGCTGATTCTTTGCACAAACAGATTCTTTTCAGTCCAATGGATTGTCCTACAGACGGGAATCTCAAGGCTCCATGTCATCCACTGCGAGTCTCGACTTGGTAATGGCTGCCTCTTGCTCGTGGGCCACTGGGGGAGAGGATGAAACAGTGAATTTCTGATTTTCTACATGGTGTGGTGTGGCTTGTTTGATGTAATGCCTTGGGAAAGGGGTTTCAAGTGATGCAGCTGCAGCACAAGATGTAATATTAGGCAATTTCAGAGTGTTGGAAATGCAAGAGGGGTTGTGTTCATATATTACTTCTTATGCTGTCCTTGGATATGCTTTGCATCTTGTCTGTCTTAACATCAGGCACCAGTGAACTATAGAATGTTTCCCTTTTAAAGACTGTAGCTCTTTAAAACCAGTTTGTTCTATCTGCAAGGATGAGAATCTGTTTTTAAACAACCATAAATTAAAGCTTTTCCTCTTCTTGGCCTATGCAGTAAGGGGGATGCAAGTTGAATTAGGCTGATTTTTGTTGTGCCAGTGTCCGTCATGCTTCTTCTCTTTCTGTTTCCTTTAAAGTGTGTTTTTGTCATTATGACTTAATTTGGTCCTAAAATCCTGAGAAGTTTGTTGTGAACACTTTGTCATGCTAAGAAATTAACAAGTGAAGACACTGATTTCTAACCATCAAGTTTTGCCTTCACAGTAAAACTAATGAGATGCAAAATTAAAACAGTATTAATAAAACACAGATGTAATACTTTATTTATCTATGTTGATATGGAGGAAGACTAAAAAAAGGAAATTTTAGTTTTTTTTACTGTTGAAGTCCCTCTGATAGAATAGATTCTGTGTAATTAACCATCAACTAATAACTGTGTAATTTTATCTATGCTAAAAATATTGATCAGGGAAACAAGCATGGTGAAGTCATGTTTATTTCTGTTGCAAAAAAGTTGTCTCAAGAAATAGAAAATGCAAAGGCTCCCTAAAGCAACAACCCCTCATTTCTCTCCCACTCCCACCTGATTTAAATCAGAAAGTTACTGTGATTTGAATGAGAAGCACCATGTTAAAGAAAAGAGAAAAAGCATGATGAGTACCCTAAAAGGCTGTCAAACCCAGCATTTTTTAGTGTCCTTTTAAATTATAAGTGAGCTTTTTGTTAAATTTTCAAAGATACTTCTGATATTTAGTGGTAGTGTTACTATTTTACTGTTACTTTAGAATAAAGGTTAGTGCCTAGCCCATAGCATTGTAGTTCTGATTCCCTTTAGTAAAAACAATTAATGGTCATGAAGCAAAAAATTTTAAAATTTTAATTTCTCTGTGGTGTATTTGTGCATAGAATTCATATTATGTTGAAAGAAGAGGAAATTTTGTGAGGAAAGATTGAGGAACCTGATGTTTAAAGCCATTCCTCTTCACTTAAATGTTGATTCACAGGGTGTCAATGGTAATTTTTACATCAGCAGGACATTATTGAGCATAGACATTTAACTATTTGGATGCTTAATGAGATTTAATTTACTTTTATAGTTTTTACTTAGGAGCTCTTTAGTAAGTCTTATAACTTTTAATCTTTTACACACTTGCTGTGTAAAACTTCATCTGTTCTTGAAATAAATTTAGATTTGTGGTTTAGATTTATGATCTTTATCTAAATCTTTTAGGATTTAAATTTATCTGATATTTGTGGTATTTGGAAGGTTTTCTAAAGCATGGTGGAAACGATGGTTCTTGGCTTGGTTTGATCTGTGTGGGCTCTAATAGTTTATACCCTGTCCTCATTTTCCCATTGGGCACTGACCTTTCTTTTTCCTTTCAAGTCTGAAACCTCAAGATTGCCTGCATTTGTGCCAGATAAAGACAAATCCCCCAAGTACTGCTGTGTAAACCTTCCGGATGGCTCATCCAGCAAAATGGCTGTGAAGTCAGGGTTCTCCATCAAGGAGGTGCTCTCTGGGGTCTGTGAGAAACATGGCATCAACATAGCTGCAGTGGACCTGTTCCTAGTTGGAGGTGATAAGGTACTGCATATTCCTGGGCTTTTTTGGAAGCATTTTCCTCCCCATTTTACAAATAAGGAATTCTTTTCTCTCCATACTGACACGCATGTCCTGGTTCTGCCCATAGCTTTACATTGGCAGTGCTGGTTAATTGAAGGAGAATTGAATTATCCACAAAGAAAACAAATGTCTGGTAGTAGATGCTACTGCATTAAAGCCCTAAAACATAGTGACATTCAGTTGCTCAAAGATGAATGAGATGCATTAATGTAGAAATGAGGTACAGGTTTTAATATTGAGGAAAATTTCCAAGACAGCAATCTGTGGGGATGATGCAGTATGTGTGTGATGGCTCTTAGTCAACAGAAATATTCTCCAATTCAAAGAGAAGTTGTGGACATGAAGTATTTATTCTCTTAAATTCATGCTTTTGATCTGTCTAGATGATTACAATGACAAAAATCAATGAATGTTCATAGTTATGGGCTTTTTCTTTTAAAGCTTTCAAAGACTGTTTGCTGGCTGTCTTTTCTAATGCATTATTCTGTGTTATTTATATAAGTTGAAGAATCTAGGTTTGTTTTAACAACCAAGTTCCTGAATACCTGCTGACTCCAGTGGAAATTGAATTTTGGTCATTGTTTCACACCTAGCCAAAAGAAAACATGCTTTAATCCATATTGTAAAGGAACAGTCACTAGAATGAGTACAGCCTATATTAATAATATTCTGAGTTACCTTAAAAAAAAATTAACAACACAGCTGCTCTTTTTTACATAGTTTAAAATTAATTTGCTCTGTGTTCTTTTATCCCTGATGTGTTCTGCAGCCCCTGGTGTTGCACCAGGACAGCAGCATCCTGGAGTCTCGGGACCTGCGCTTGGAAAAACGCACTTTATTTAGGTAAGAGTCAAAAATAAAGCCTTCCTCTGGCCCTCCCTGTTTCCCAGTTTGCTTTTTGTAAGTGCAGTAAAGGAGATGTTGCCAGTTCCCTGTGCAGTGAAACAGGAGGCTGTGCAGCTGCAGGAGGGGGCTTTCTGCATTGCTCTGAGGATACAAGTGGGATTTTGATGCCAGTGTTCCAGTTTAGGGACATTTAAATATTATTGTGGTGTCAAAATGCTCAAGCTGAGGCAGCTCTGAAAGCATTGGACAGATCTGTGGGTCCAGAGGGACCTTCCACATCATAAAGACATGCTTAGTAGGTTGGAGTAGCCACAAGAAAGATGTGGAAATTGAACTGGGAGTCTCCTGGTCTTAAAATTAAATGGGTAGATTTATTCATGACCTGTTCCCATCAGTTATATCTGTATATGCCCATCTAGAAAATTGCAGTAAAACCAATTATATAAATAAAAATCCTCTGATGAACCCTGAATCTTAAACATGTCAATGTTAAATTATTAGTATGGATATAATATAATGCAGTACATGATATATTTAGTTTTATGTAATATATTTGGTAGTGTGTGTTCTTTTCAAAATAACATTTGTAATTTTTTCCAAAATGAATCCAAACTAATGCTATGAAAACTCCTGAAATAATTATTTCAGGAAAAAGTATTGAAGCAAAATGTATTACATTACTGACCTGGACTTTTGAAGTGAATGAAGTTTAATTTGTGAGGCATTCCTTATTTTGGCTCTATATTACTTTTCCTTAGGAAGCTGGGCTAGTTTCTATTTAAAGGTACTTCAGGTTAATAAATACTGTATGGCATATTCAATTTTTAGATTGAGATTGAGCAGTCTTTTATTAGGTGTGAGCTTGTTGAGTCTCCAAGTTAAAAAGGAACTTTAAGTAGGCAGTACCATATGTTATTTGTGTGTTAATTAAAATGTAGAAATGTTCTACATTATTCCATTCTCTGGATAGATACTATGTAAGCAAATATAGTCAAATATTTGGAACATTTTCAGACAAAGGAGAAATACTATGTGGGTATACTTAGTTACCTCAGTGTTTGCCACTTTTGTATCAATTACCAGCTAATGATTAAAATGGATCATTTCAATTTAGTAACTGTTGAATTCAAAGAAAATATGAAAGACAAAGCTTCAGTTATTCTGGCTTCTTGTGGAAGAGAAAAATCAACATGACTTAACATCTTGTATTCAATTTTTCTGAGATAAAACATGAGTTTTATATTTAATTGTGACTGAAAAAAATTACTGATAATAATAATATCTGATGATGATGATATACATTTCTTCTGATTGTTTTGTTAGTAATAAGCTTGTCCTTGATTTCATACTGTAGTACCATTGCAATCAAATGAGGCTTATGGAGGATTCAGGGCATAGATGAAGAGCATTAAAAAAAAAAAAAGCCAAAACCAAACCAAAGCTGGGCACATCTCTGTGCAGGAACATAGATGCTAATGAAAGTTGTTTGGGTTTAATTTTGTAAAAAAAATTGTATTTAATTATTCTTTTACTGTTTTAATAATGCAAAATTGTAAAATAGGCTCTGAAAAGAGCTGTCTCTAGCCTGTAAATTCTAAGTTAATTACTTTTTCACCTTTGGTATATAAGTTTCTCTTGTACCGATATTTCATCATATGGTGGCACCAACCCAAAGAAGTCGCACTGGAATTCCACAGTGTTAGTCTGCTTAAAAATTAAAATATTTGTCCAAATCCATCTCATGTAATTGCATAACAAGTTGTGAGTCTGTCTTGTAGAACTGAGAAGAAATATTTTTCTTGCATCCAAGGCTATAGTTTAGACATGGAGTCACTTTGGAAGGACTCTGGACCAAACTGGTCAGAGAAATCTCCTTGTAAATATAGAAGTGCTTGGAATGCTTTTCCTTGGTCTGAAATAGACTGGCTCAGGCCTTCACTCAGTTCTGGCAAGTGAAACAGTCCAAGTTTTATTTGTGTTAAATAGAAGTAATAATAAATTAAATATAGTAATAAAGAAATAAAAAAATAATAATAGATTCTTTGTCACTTCAGTTTAGCATATATTCATGCTACTGCAGTTCCAGCTAGCTACTAGCTGTAAATTGGTACAACTTTGCTGTAGATTGGATTTGACATATTTCTATTCACTTTATTTACTGGAGTATTTCACACTTGGTGTTACAATTGCTGTGTTTCAGGCTGGATCTTGTTCCTATCAACCGGTCAGTTGGTCTGAAGGCAAAACCCACCAAACCAGTAACAGAGGTCTTAAGGCCTGTTGTTGCAAAATATGGTTTAAATCTTAATGAACTTGTGGCAAGACTAGTAAGTATTCTTTGATGTAATTCAAGCAGCAATATTTTCTGTCTGGAGAAGATCATATGATAGTCCCTGGAATGATTCCTCTCCTGAGAATTAGGCATTTAAATATCTGCAGCTACATTTTGAGATAAAATGCATTGTAATTATAACCATTAAGCTTAGTAGTAGTTACCTCAAATATTTAGTCTACATCTGTTTTATATTCTCTTCATAATAAACCCAACATCCAAAATAAGCAAGCCTGAACCTTGCTTCTTCCAGAGCTCAACTCCCATTATTAGCCAGGGAAAGTTGGTTGCATTAAAGCTTTTTTTCCATTGTCCTGGGAATCATGAAAGTTGCCACAAATCCCCTTGCAGAAATATTTTGTTAAAGCAGACTGATTCAACTTCTCTACTACTGAACTCTTGGCTAGCATGTTCTCCTTTCTTTTGTGCTGGAATACCTAGGAATGTAAAGTTAATTTTGTGGTATTTCTAGTATGTAAGCTGTCTTAGCTGAACCAGTCCAAGTTTTTAAGATAACTGAAAAGCATGTTGGTATAAAGATAACTTCATTTAATGAAATTACAAAACTAATGAAATACAATCAATTTAGAATAAAAAAAAATCTAAAGTGTTCTCTGAAAAACATGACTTGCTGAACATACACACTAATGGTGCTAGAGTATTTAAGCACACTTACAAATGGGATGATTTTTTTCCTCCATGTATCTTTTTTTCCCAATACCATTCTTCCCACAGAATAGGGTTACACTCATTGAAATCAAGGTAGTTTTACACCACTGGAATGGTGTATTCTACTAAACACCATTTTTAGAATAGTAGAAGGATAGATTGAAGCATAAAAATCCTTTGCTTGTTTTCTTTCAAAAATGTCAGACTGCATGAATTTGTTCTGAAAACAGCTTTTTCTCTATTACATACAAACTGTGATCCGACTTTAGAGTGGTGAGCAGGAACCCCTTGATCTTGGTGTCCCTATATCTAATCTGGATGGGCAGCGGGTTGTTCTAGATGAAAAAGAGCCATCAAAGGGTAGAGGTAAGTTTGTAGAAAAGCTTTTGTTTGTGCTTCCAAATCAGTTTTACAAACCCTGACTATGGTTAGTTTTTCCTGTTGCTGTGAAGGTGAGGTAAATGTGATTAAATTTATATCTATCATATATAGCATATATTCTTTTAAACTAAAAAGCAGTGCAGTTTCTGAAGATTGAAGATTAATGTAATCTGTGATAGCAGGTAGTTTTACTGTTGCTGTAAGAAATTTTGCAGTAGTAATATTTGAATTTTTTGTTTGCACTGAGCCACAGATCCACCCACAAACTTAGGAACATAGCACCCAGAAATAATAATGAGAATCAAGTGCCAAATATCTTCTGTGCATTTGGCAATTATTCAGTGAGGAACATTCTGTGTAAGGAAAGCAGATGCAGTTTGTACAGCAGCTGCATATGCTGCTATCATAATACCCTTCATAGGCATGAGAAAGTACCAGAGCCTACTTCTCCAGTTTTAAGTGATGATTTTTGAAAATAACACCAAAAAGGATAAAAACTCATGACCCTAGGCAACATAATTGGAAAAATAAAAATTTATCAGCTAAACAGTTGACAATCTCTTGGCACAATTAACACTCTGGATTAATGTAAGCAGCCTTACGAGTAAAGGTTTGGTTTCATTAGGAGACCTTTTTAGAGATATTGAACACTTCTTTTCAAAAGCTAAATTAGATATGGTTAAATTAAATAGACTTAGAGCAGAGATCCTCTTCGAAGAACTGGGATTATAAATATGGAGGTATTTATTGAGGAGAATCAGATTTGTCATTTTCCTAACCAACAGAACCAATTGTTATTTTGAAAAACAATTTCAATCTAAATACTTTCACACATAATTAATTTAAGGATTACAAGTAAAGCCTAAATCCAGTGTGCTTGCCAGCATCTGTAAAAGCCTAAATCATAGAGGATCATTCTGGCAGTGGTTCTGTGCCAGTGTACCAGTGAAAGGTGACAATGATTCTTTTGCTAAATTTGCTGTAGGCAAATTTAATTTGATGGAGGCTTTGATTACTTAGAAGATGGCAAGGAGGATACAGCAGTTTCTACAAAATATTTGATGTGTGAAACAGGATGGAAAAAATTCAACATGGCCTTTCAATGGTCTTTTCTGCTGATTTTATTTTTCTTTTTAAAATTATAGTGTTGAGAATTGCAAACTGAATGATCAGATTTTATCATTATTTGATCTAAATCAACTGAAAATTTAGTGTGTAAGTCAGACTTCAGCATATTTTAACTTTAGAAATAATGCCAGTGTGAGGAAAATCTGAAAATGGGAGGCAGATTCTGGTAGGTTTTTACTGAAAAGTATCAGGGTTATCAACTGTGCTCACTCTTTATTTTCTGAATACATATTGGAGCAATTTCAAAGCACAAATCTGTTTTGTCCATCATTGTCCCTTAAGTCTTGCTTCTTTAGGGAATTACAAATTGGTGGTTACAGAAGATATATTTATGTTCAATGTTTACAGAGAAACAAAGAGGCGTGTTAGTAAAACAGACTGCAACTGTATCTTCAAGAAGTCAAGGATCTACTGTAAGTCTTCTGCAACGATTTTTCTCCATTAGATCATCTTCTGTTTCCTTCTAGAATTCTGTATCAAAGGCTGCATTCACACATGATTTTGAATCGGCCAAATTCTGTAACTAGATTGAATATAGCTGTTATCTGTCTGATAGTTTTCCACTGTCAACAGCATTTATTTGTGAAGAGCTTTGTCTTCATGATGAATCAGTTAACTCTTTCACTGTGTTGTGTTTGTTGTTTCGTGTCTCATTGGCTTATCTATGTTTGAAAATAATTGAGCTACTCTGTAGTTCAAAGGCCATTTCTGTCTTGTGAATTCTTCAGAGTAAACAATATTATATTTATTTCTACATTTTTTTGGGAACTGCTATGGCAAATGTTCTTTGCCATAATCAAGACTAACCTAAAGCATTTGTTGTGGTGTTAGAGAAATGTGTTTCCAAAATAACTTTCCTCATTCCTTTAGGCCATATTATGTATACAATGATAGAGCCTGAATATAAGTAGTACCTTAACTTTCCTTCTAATGCAGGGAGAGGGAAGAACTCTAGGAAAGTCTAATTCTATCAAAATGAAAGGCGAAAATGGAAAAAATGCTAGGGAAGTCCGGCTGTCAAAGAGAGAAGACTCTATTGCAAAGATTGGGAAAAAAAAAAGTCACAAAATAAATTTGGATGAAGCAGAGGGTATGTGAACTTTATAGCTTACATATTAACATAAGTAGTCTTAGAAAAATTTTGTGTCTGTGTAGGTGCCACGTGTTTAATACTGTGTTGTGAAAATCATAGTCATGACCATTATATTTTTGTTTGGTGTGTTTGAGTTGTCAAGTTTTCATAAGTTGAAATTTTAAGAATACCTAAACACTGATGTAGGTGTCCAGTGGGATTTTCAAAAGTGAGGGGTACCTAATTCCTGTAGAATAAAAGGGGATTAGTTACTCCACTGCAGTTGAACATCCCATTTGATACTCTCTGTAAGCTGTGTAGAAGCTTGGCTTTCTGTTCACCTCTATATAAGTGTTTGACAGGCACTGCACAGTAGTGTAGACCCAAATGTACTCAGGTAAGAATCTTTGTAAGTTTTCTGCTGAACTCTGTAACAGCCAGGGCAGGGCAGTCAGACTGTGGAGGAGATGTGATGGGCAACAGAAAAATTTGCATTCAGCAAAAGTTGTTTAGAAGTAGAAATAAGCAAAGAGGTTATTGGTAATCTTGCATTTCCTGAGTCCTATTTTTACCTTTTTTACACCTTAATAGTTCTGGTGATATCATTGGAAAAAAATCTCATGAGAGAATTTGTTTTGCTTTCTTATAGAAAGATGTCCATGGGCAAAAGAGAAATAAAAATTATGTAGCACTAGAAATTTTGGCATAACACCCTGTGCCCTAGGATGTGAACTGAAATGATGACCTGTCTGTCAGCCCTACACGCTCCTCCCTATTTTCCCATGTAGAAAAACAAACCTCAAAGGACATTTTTGACCAACAGACTAAAATTTACTGCTGAAGTTACTCCATATGCATATCCAAAACCTGGTTATGCACATTTATACAGCAAATGAATGTTTACCTTTGAATGTTCATCTGTGAATAAATGTCCACTGACTAGAACTGAAAAAAATGCTATGGTTAAAACTTCTACTGCAAAATGTTTTTTTCACATAAGTGTTATTACAAAATATTAGTGCATTTTAAATTATTTTCTGTTGCTTACTCTTTTGTTAACTTGTTTTCCACATTTTAATACTTTCATTTTTTTTCCTAGGACTGAGTAAAACATTAACATAATTTGAAAACTTCAGAATTCGAGGCTTTCACATTTTATTTTGAGTTTTGTGATATTTGTCAAAGTTTGGAAAATGCATACCAAATGTTGTAGACTGTTTTTTAATGCAAAAACAAACAACTGTTCTATGAACTTTGAAATTTCAGAAACATTTTTGTATGACACATCTTAGAAATGTTGCATGTTTTAATATGCCTACCGCCATTTTGCAAAACTTTGGCAATAAGAAGCATTTTGAAGCTTCCATCTTGGCTACATTCAGATTTTACAGCATTTGAAAAAGCATGTTAAAAAGTCATTTTTATGAATACATTGCAAAGCCTGCCAAGTATGAGTAGAGGATTTAGGAATAAGGTCATACAAGTGCAAGTGTACGACTCCATATTATGCTAAGTTAAAACTGATACTAATGTTCTGTTGCTTTATTCCTTAATGGCTTTTGCTTCAAACAGTATTTATAAGCTGGGTTGGAACTGTTGATTTTATTTAATCTGTTGGAGATGGCCTTTTTAAGCATCTTTTAATATTCTGTAGTTAAAGTGCTTTCTTCTTGAAAAATTAGGACATGCAGAGACCCTATATTAAGAATTACATATTTTTATATGTCTATGTTTTGTACCAAAGAGTTTGTTTATTGTTGCAATGCTTCTTTTTTGAGGAGTGGAATAATTCTTGGCTTACAATTGATAAGTTTCTTGTTGCCAAGTTTTGAAACTTTTTAGAACAGTGTTGATCTATTATGAGTATTATTTATAGAAACATATTAAACCATTGGATATCATTAGGGACATGATCAGAAAATCACTTCTAATTGTGTTAAAGCCTCTTTAAAAAGCTGCCCCATTGCTTTTGGTAATGGCTCCTTGGATGGTTACTGACTATCTGTAAGCTACTGATTCATTGCAGCTCCAAGTAAAATGGGGTTACTTAAATCATCATCTGATCATACCCTGTGATGATAACATCCTGGTTTAAAACTATGCCATGAATTGAATTGAAACTGTGATAAAATATAATTACTCTGAGAGAAAGTCAATATAATGAGGAAGTTTGCAACATTCTGAATCTTTGAATGTTCAAATGGCATGCTATTTTTGAGTTAAGATGGGTAAAACCCATCCAGAATATAAAAACGTGCACCCATTGTCTGTAAGACTAGAGCCTTGCTTTGTGTAAAGAATTAAAAAATCCTGCATGTGTGTACAGATTTATTAACCGCGTAAAATTGAAGACGTGTTCAAGGCTCAGTGAATTGCAGCTGTTCTAAACTGCAAAACTCTTACAATAGCAATGCTGATGGTCTTAATTATAGTGATGCTAGTGAACATTGCTGCAATTGAAAAAGTTCCTAATTAACATGGGATCTTATTTCAAGGCAGCATTGAAAGAATTGAAGATCTTCATGGAAAATAAATGTGCTGAAAATGTACATTTTAATAGCATTGCACTTTCTGACAAAAACTTGTCAATTTTGGGTTTTTCCCCAATAGAATTTTTTGAACTCATATCCAAAGCACAAAGTAACAGAGCAGATGACCAACGTGGACTGCTAAGGAAAGAAGACCTTATTCTTCCTGACTTTCTTCGTTTACCACCCACTGGACCAGAACCATCCTCATCTACACCCGCAGGTCCTAAAGGCCTCAGCAAGCGAGTTTCAAAAAGCGATGGCAGTGATGGATGTACATCGCCCAGTGGAAAACAGGAGTCCCTGCAAAACTCTAATGAAAATTCAGTAAAGAAAGTGGGTTACTCAGAAAACAAACATAAGTCTGCTTTGGCAGCACTCCACAGCCAGAAGACTTTAGGCGTTCCTTTCAGCCCTCCGTTGTCTCCGATTCCGCACGCCCAGGAGAGCAACGCCGCGGTGTGGAAAAGGCAGTCCAGAGAGCTGCAGGCTGAAGGCATTCAGATGGTAGATGATGAGAATGTGGCAGACTTGACTCTTGTGGCTGAAGGAGATATTAGCAGCCCTAACAGCACTTTGCTACCACCGCCACCACCAACGCCACTGTCAGACATCAGTAAACTCACGGAAGCCAACTATCCGCCCCCAACTCCTTTTGCAGGTAATCAGGAAAAATCTGGATTTCAAAGATCCAATTCAGGTATTTCTAGATTTTAATAGTCTTTCCTTTTGTGTAAAACTGCTTCTCCTTGGCACTGTTAATCAGTATCTGGCACCCATTAAAACAGCAAAGAAAATTCTCTCTGCACCTTAATTTTTATTTTTTTTTTAAACCAAAAAAAAGTAGGAAAAAAGATTTTAATTGCCTTAGTCTGTTCTAACTGTAATACTTCTGGTTGCCTTTAACAATGTACTTTTGTTTGGATTTGGCATGTAACCATAAATGGCCACATGCAGACAAACCTTTGAAATACATCCACATGCTATAATTATCTCATTCACCCTCAGAGTACAAAACAGGATATCAGCATTTTGAGCTCCATAGCACTGTTTTGTTCCAGATTTTCTGATCCATTTCTCATAATGAGATACATGATTAGGATTTGGAAGTTTAAGTACTTTAACAAAACCCCTAATTATTGAAAATTGCAGTATTGTTTATGATTAAAATTTAAAATGGATAAGCCTCAACTTAGGATATATTTCACTAATAAATTTGATATTTGGGACAAAAATAAAAATGTTATTTTTTTTAACCCATACTTTGCTACACAGAGAAATAGATTGCATCTATCACACTTCCTTCCAGAATATTCACATATCAAATAGCTTTCTAATAGATAATTTTAAAGAAAATATGTAACTTTTTTAGGATGTAAGTTTCATGGTCTAGCAATATCACAGAGCAATATTAGCCCAAGGCTGAAGTATGGAATTTCTTTATAAACATGGACTCTACTAATAATTGCTATTACCAGAAACAGGAATTTGAAGACAATGGGTGTCGTGACATTGACATTTACAGTCATTGTACTGTGCATTTTAATGTAAAATATAAGAAGAGGTATCTATGTGCTACATTTATTTTTGATGTTTCACAAACATATGGTGCCATATTTGTATGATCACATTTCTTTGTGATGTGGGAATATACATTTTAATTATTTATCTTTTTACACAGAGTATTTGATACTGTTCTTTATCTGTATGGTTGATGATTTGTAAATACTTCTTTGGTTGTTGGATGCTTATAAATGGCAATGCAGATTATTTCTTCCTCTTGGCATTTTAAAAGCCAATTCCTTTATTAGTAGTATCTGAGAAATGTTCTATTAGCGCTACCACTTAATTTCTGAAACTGAGTATTAGACGGACTTGTAACCAGTGCCTATGGATAACAGAACCACAAAATGTACTTCAGACATATTGATGTATATATGCATAGATTTGTGTTGGTGTCTTTCTGATAATATGTCAAGTGTACAACATAGGTATCAATTTGCATATTTTTCAGTGAGTACTGTTAAAAAAAAACCATTTGCACTTAAAAAAAACTTCATGAATTTACAATATTTTAATGCATGCCATAAGTTTCTGTGTAACCACTGAGCTGTAGCTTTCCCTTTTCCCACTTTCTACTTTTTACTTTGTAGAAATCTTTGTGTAGTTTTCACATGTATTTTGTATCCTTGTTCTCTCAGGAGTAATAAATTCTAGCTATAGTTACGCAAACTGGTTTTAAGCTTCCATTTTATTCATTATTTAAAAAATTCTTTCAGTCCTGGATTAAGAATTCTGATTGAAATTACCTTCTTACGACAAGCAGATAAATAGATATGAACAAGCAATTACCATGAGACAAAGCTGACAAACATTAGATTTATTAATAATTTAGACATCCAAGGGCAAATGCTGTCTTGAGATGCTGATGGGTCACATGTGAAATCCATAGCATTGGCATGTGCTCCAGAAGGCAGATAAGACAGGAGATTTCTTTGGAATTAGTCATAACAGGAACTCCTGAAAGGAGAATTTCTTCTGTCTTTGGGTTCTTGGGCTAAACTTTATGTTCATTACTTTCCTTCTTATTTTAAACTAAAGCAACTCTTCCCTGGTCTTTAAGAAGTGAGCTGGAGATCTCAGCTCATTTGATGTGCAGTAACCAAAGTAACCACCTCTTTATTTGGTAGACTTGGGTAAGAAATGAGGGGTTGGTTGGGTGCTGGAGACCACACTACTCTTTTCACTCTTTGAGATGGGTCCTACATAACAGCACTGTGAAGCCTAATTGAAAAAAAAATAATTCTGCAGAGAGGCGTGTCGTGCTGTTAACTAGGTCTCATTGTGTTCTGGGGAATGAAAATCCAGTTTTTCCAAAAGTCACTGTGTTCTCACATATTTGTGGGCCTCCATGAAAGAAAATAAAGCAGTTGAAAGTCCTGTAGCAGTTCCCCTTCTAAAATTATTCAGAGTTTTTCACAACAAATAAGTAATACTGTCCATATTTAATTTAATTTTTTAAAATGGATTTTAATTAGCATGTATTTCAACTAGTGTTCTATACTTTCAGTGGTGATTGTGCCTTATTATTTTGTCATAGTCACCCATGAATGAGTAATCAAACTAATTTTGCAAAACTGAAAATCTAAATTTCTTTTAGCTTTCTGACAAAACAGATTTTTTTTAAGGAATAACAAAATTTTTTAAAAAAATATATAAAACACCTTCCTTTTTTGCTACAGTCTTATTGCATATATTAGCTGTATTCTACACTCTTCTCACGACACACTACTATTTAATGGGAACTGTATTCTATTAAAAAACGGTGATTTTATGGAAAAAATGTGGGGTGAATCAAAACTTTTCTATTTTCATGATTGGAGTTTGCATGGAAAGGCTGTTTGATGATGTACATAATTATAATAAAGACTTCTGAAAACTCTCTCCAGTCAAGAATTGAAATCTCAAAGGACTAAATCATTAATAATGGTTGCTTTTTTAAGTGCTTTAATGGTTGTTCATTCATAACCCCCATCAATGGAAATTGCATTTCTGATTGGTTTATTCAATTAAAATGTTGGGATATAAAGACAAATAATGACTACATAATTTGCAGAGGTCTCTGGTCTTGGTTCCAAATTGGCCTAAAGACAAATGACGTGTGTGCTTACCCTGCACATTTTGGGCTTATAAATGCTGGGAAAAGGACTGGGAGGAGTGAAGGGGTCCCTCGTGTTCTGCAGGGAGCAATTTGCTGGTGTAGCAAGGCCAGGCCAATGTCCATCCCTCTAATGGGTAACACTTGGGGTTTTTTTCACTTGATGATCTAGACAGGAAAGTATGAACAATGGAAGTCAGCAAAATAAGGTTTGCATCACTCTGAGCTATTGAGAACACATTTTCAAGCTCAGTTCTTAACTTTCTGAAATAAGTGAAATGTTTTTATACTGTATTAATACTTAGCTATGAAGTAAATAGCAAATAAATTAGCAACACAAGAATCATTACTGATTCTAGTTGCGTTACTCATCAAAAGAAAATGTCTTTATTTTTAATAAGCCTGCTAGTTCTGGCAAATTTCCCACTTTAAAAATCAGATGTTTCTGTAATCTGAAGACATTCTTTCATGTCTCTGCATATAATGGTGGTCCCATCTGTGGAAGAAATAATTATTGTGTGGTGTGATTGCATTCATTTTTGAAAGTGTTAAAACGCAGATTTAATCTCCTTGGCTTTTGTTTTGTTTTATTTTTCTTTTTTCAATTGCCTGGTATAGTCTGGGTACTTTGAATGCTGTCCAGTTTTTCCCAAGAGGCTGGGCACATGTGTTACCCATGGGGAAGGGCAGCCTCCCAAACCTGTAGTCTCCTCAGGAGCTGTGAGTATTAAGCCACAGGCCATGCACTGACTTGTTTATTTGCAATATTCCACTGGTCTGAGTTGTTCATGTTGGTTTTTGCCTCTACTACAAAGTAGGTGGGCATTTTGTCATGATAGCAACTGGGCTGTTTCACTAAATACCATTTCAACCTGAGATAGGACAATTTGCATCAATCCAGATTGAAGTGTACGGACTGTAGATCTGAGTCCAACAAATTGATCTTCCTTCTCTTAAAAAAATCCCTGTTGTTTTTGGGGCTTTTTTTTCCAGCTAGGATGAGAATTATTCTCAAAATGACACTGGAGTTAACAGTCAGTGGAATTGTCTACGTGTCTACCAAGTATGAAGGTCTTTTTTTTTTAAGGAGAGGTATAGGCTGGATCCAGCAATGCACTTGAAAAGTTTATTCAAAACTACCTTTTAGCATATGATGTCATTGGTTAAGATAGAGAGCCAGCTAGGGGAAATAAAAGCATGGTGTACTCTCTGTAATTATGCTTCAGTAGAATGTCTGTGGAAGTTAAAGAATTAATTTAGACAGTCTAAAGTTATATAGCTTTTTTTTAAGAAACCGCTTTTTTTTTTCTGAAATAGATTTGTACCCTCAAAATAAACTTGCTTACTTTCTTATTGAAAAGAAATCTTTCAGAAATTGAATAGTTAGTACCAGGGCTAGGATGTTTTTGTTGTGAAAGATAAATTATGCAGAAATAAAATGCTGGGTACTTTCTCAGAGTCTGGTATAGGCTATTGTTCCCAAAGCCCAAAAAAAAAAAATCCCCAACTGATCTTTTTTTATTATTCACAGAAAAGATGCAGTACCCCACAGCTGAAGACTAGAGATCAGATAATTAGAACGGAGATCAGTGGTATTTCTGTGACTTTTGCTATTTTGGCTACTAAATTTTTCAATTCTAATGGTAATGAATTCCAAGTGGAAAAAAACTTGTGGTAGTTAAGGAGATTAAGAGGTCATTAAGAGAAATCACATGTTTATCTTCAAATTTTGAAAAAAACCCTTTTTTTTTGTAATAAATGATACAATATTTTATGTAACTAATATTTTATATAATCTCTTAATTCATGTGGCATATTTTAGAGACAGTCCAGTGGTGTTCTCTGTGTAAATCAAGATAACCACATGAATGAAAACATTAATAAAAATTCAAGAAAAGGAGGTGATTATGACATAAAATATGTAAGAATAATGTAAATCATTATTTTAATTATTTTTAACAAAGGCTGTTTTCATGTGGTAACTTACATCCTTTACTGGTTCTGTGTAAATTTATAGAAGATAATTGGATTCTGGATCAATATAAAGAAGTACCCATGAGAATCCAGAAATACTAAGGCTGGGATGTGTTAATTCTCTTTTAATCAGAGCATGATTCAATGGGAGAATTACATGTAATACATGACTGTGATCCACAACAAACAGAGGAGAAGGGGAGTTTAGAGTAGACAAATGGGAAGCAAGGAGGACCTTGGGGGATGATTATTTGAAATGTAAACTTATTTTGATCAAGCAACAGGATAGACATTTTAGCAAGAATTGCAAATTTTATCACTGGCTGGATGAAATGTTAGAAAAATGACAGCTGCCCTCTGAACCAAATGCACATGGGCTAAACCCAGATCTCTTCAACCCATGGCAGCATTTGGATGATGAAATGAACTTTGCTGAATTATTGGTAAAATGTAACCAGGAGCCCAGCGAAACCACATTTTAGACTTTCATAATTGAAAAATAACCTAATGAATGGCAGATTAAATTAAAATGGATTCAAGTAATTCAATCCACTATTTCCCAACTCTGCAATAATTATAGGACTCTGCAATAATTAAACCTGCTGATACCGACACTGATGGAAAACCAAAACAATAAATGCTGGAAGATCACACTGAGAGCTGAATGTGTGTAGGCTGCTGCAGAGTTGTTTTATCATATCTACTGCTTAGAAAGTAGTTAAAAATTGTTTCAGATTTAGCAGTAGAGAAATGGAAAGTTTGAGCAAATTGGACAGTGTTATTGAGGGCAGACATGTCTGCCTGGATCAAAATTCAGAACTTTTCATTTAATTTATTTGTGGAGTGCTCCTGGATTTTAAATGATGTTGTTTGCAGTTCCCTTCAGCTGCTGTTGTAGCTGTGCACATGAAGGGTCCCTGCTCTCAGCAAACACAGGTTACAGTGCTCCCTCTTTTGCATCTGTATGCCACTGGTGAGCTCCCTATTCCATGTGAAAGTCCAAATTTGTCTTTCTGAATAATGTGTGGTGCTTTGTTCTTCTTGTGAATGCTTTGGAGATGAGTGCAATGAAAGGATTTCCATCTGCCCATTTCTAAACTTAATGCTGCAAATGTACTCACAAAATTCCCAGAAAAAAAGGTAAATAAGCTGCTAATGTAGAATATTGCTGCTTTGTAGCACAACCCATTTCCTGGCTTGATGCCTTCATTTTACTGAGTCAGATTTCAAGGCACTGAGCATATGCTGCAGTTGCTGTTTCATCATGCAAGTGAAATTCAGCATATAAAGTCAAATTTCCTTTGCAAAGATTTAGCATAAACTGTAGGTAGGAATCTTTTATTAAGTCTGCTTTCTCCTTGGTGCTGTATCAATTAAGAGATAAAAAGAAGGAAACTGCCAAAGAAAATTTAACCTCTGGTGTTCTAAAACTTTGATGTAAAGTATCCTTTTCCCCTCAGAAGCATAAATCACTGTAGAAACTTAAAAAAAAGAAAAAGATTCTTGCAGTAGTAACAGTATGTCAGCCAGTGTGAAGTCATTCATCCACCACTTAAAAGAATCCATGTGTGGGAGGGCTAATATGTGGAAGTAGCATTTCCTAACAGTTTAGGACAGAAAGGGATAAGTGTCTTTCTGAGAGTGAAACTGCCAGATTACGTCCATGTTAAGGAGAAGTTATTTATATTGATTTATTTCCAGGGCCCTGAAACAGAAGTGACTATCTATTCACTCACTATAGAAGTGGCCATCAAAGGGCTCCTTTTTTCAGTCTCATGTAAGAAAATGCTCTCTCAGGCAGTGTGGTACCACCCTGGGACAGGCTCCATGGAGTCAGAGGCTGGAGCAGTGTCTGCCCAGGCTGCTGTGTCACAGCACACTCCAGAGCCTTGCTGCCTGGGAGACTGATTACATTTGGGGCTGGAACATGTCTGTAAATCACCAGTCCCAGGAATTGCCCCTGAAAACTGCAGGCCTCTTTTCACCAGTTATATTCTAAGTTTTATGAAATACTTCAAACAGATTTTTATCTGCTCTAAGTCAGTACAAAATCATTAATCTGGAGCTCATTCCCTTTAATGGAGATCAGGTCCTCTCTGATGTTAGAAGTCAAATGCCTGGGATCAATGGTATGAAAATCAGCAGGATATTCTTGTTATCTTTCAGTAGAACTTAGAGCCATCTAAATGGTTAATGGTTTTGACAAGAACAGTAGGATTTTAGCAAAGGTAGAATGATGAGTGAAACCCTAAATTTACATGGAAGAGATTTTATTAAAAATCGTAACTAAAATTTAGCACATTGAAGATAAATGCATTTATTGATTATGGTATAGAAACAATATAATTACAAGGTGTTGTGAGCAGGCCTTTAAATCCCCAAGCATCTGCAATAGACTTAGAGTTATATGATCCTCTCATTTACATTTGGCTGTTAATGCTGCTCCTGAAATTTCCAGGTTTTTTGTGACCTTGTCTCTGTGTGGAATTTGGCCACATGCTCCCTTATTCCTAAACTACCTGGAAGAGAGTGCCTTGTGATCTTTTGCTTAGATCTTAAAGTTGGAGGATTATTTAATACAGAAGATTTCCCTTTGTCTTTATAAATATAAAGACATCTTTCTCCATGATGACAATATTTAATTTAGAGTGCTTGAGAATAATACACAAAATCCAAATATCACAAAAAGAGAAATATTGGTAACAGAAAGCAGGAGATCAGCCAAAACAGTGCCTGATTGTAGTCACCTTTGGGAAAATGCAGATGGGTGCAGTTAAGCCTTCTAAGCAGTCATTTGGCTGTGAGTCTATGACAGAGCAGATCTCTGGTTTAAGGACAAAAGATGACCTGCATCTTCCCATCTTTAAACCAGCTGGAACATATCAACGGGATCAGATGCACAAGAAAATTTCCCAAGAGCTGTGTGGAATGCTTAGCAAGGGAGGAGATTACCAATAGGTGTGAACGTGGAATTCCAGCCTGGAAATTCACCTCTGTGACTGCTGCCATAAGCAGTGTCTGTCTTTCTCTACTGAAGTTAGGTAGGACATCTGAGAGATGAGATCTGGGGAAATGTAATAACATTCCTGACATGCTCCATACATGGCAAAGCATCTGCAGAGCTCTCCATGGAGGTATTCATCACTACAGTCAAGAATATGTGAAGAGAAATTTTCCCTGTGAAGGCCCTCTGCACCTTAGATGGTGCCCTGCACAGCTGAGTGTCTTCAGGCATTTGTTACTCAGAAAACATGAGGAGGAGACCAGTGTGAGAGTGTTACAAACCTCATTGAAACCTCATTATAAAGCTCCACTTGAGCTTTATAAGCTCATGCAAGTTTTGAGTCTGCTTAAAAACTTGTAGGATACATTTATACACAAGGTGATTTGGCAAATCTCGCCTACTATTTGTGATAAATAGCCTTGCTTCATAAAAGCTCTTTCTTAAAAAAAATGAGGAAAAATTTACATTGAAATATTTTTTCTGTGTAGTGCTACTCTTGAAATCATCTTCCTGTTTGGTAAAGATGAGATAAGGTATTTTCTACTCTGACAGGAAAAGTGAAATCATCTTCACAGTATTCTCCCTTAGTAATTCCACATTCTTTTGAACTGGTATTTTAGACAAGATGTTCTCTTTTACTGCCCTGACTCTAGTAGTAATTTATTTGATGCTGCAGAGAGATTGCTCCTAAAAAGGACATTAATAGAAAAATATGTCTATAATGTGGATGTGTTCTTGTTCAGATGAGCTTATGTCTTGTGAAGCCTGAGAGCAAACATTGACCTTATTTCTGCTGTGCTCCTATTGGGCAGCTTGCACACCCAGTTGCTTTGTGTGCTGACTCAGTGACACCATAATTCCAAGACTTAATGGCATTTCTTTTATTTAACTGTAGAAGGGCTTAGCGCCCAAAT
Organism: Agelaius tricolor; assembly: GCF_023055355.1. NCBI lineage: Eukaryota > Metazoa > Chordata > Aves > Passeriformes > Icteridae > Agelaius > Agelaius tricolor. Next base: position 7,405,821 of record NW_027269284.1, read on the forward strand.
AAATTTAGCAATACTTGCACCTTCCATAGTGTTCCTCAGCAGGAGTTTCCAGCTCTTTCATCTCTTGTCCCTGTTAATGCAGGCTGTGTCTTTTGACTGTGGAAAGTGTTTCAACCTAGTCCAAGTCAACAGATATGAGACCTTCCACCTCAATCAAAGATGTTCCTTTGCATGACATTTCATAGGAGGATGTATTCTGAGTGCTAGGACAGCTGGGTGACTCATGCTCTGTCAATGCCATGTATTTGTGGTAATTTGTCATTAGTAGGCATTTCAGCAATTTGTAGCTCTTTTAAAGCAACTTGAAAGGAGAGTCACAGGTTTTGCTCAAAGGGCGTAGAATAGTGGATTAAAGAGATCAAGAGAACAATTCAGTGCACTCATGTTAAGATAAACGTTCCAGAACAGAAAAATAGCATTTTGCAGCCCAGCCAGGCAAGCAGCAGTTAAAATTAAGACAATGTTTAGTTTCAGTAGGGAGATTTAAACACAAAGTCTAATCCAGTCCCATTAAATGTTAGCTGCACTTTAGCAGGCTGCAGTCATGCTGGGCTAGCAGGGCTGGGAGCTTTCTGCCTCTCTCTGCTCAGCTGATTTGTTTGGAGCTTGATCTAATTCCTCTGAAAACACAGCAAGTATTACTGATGCAAAATACCCACATTATTCATGTGGGGCTTCACTGTAGCTAAAACACTAAGCATTGCACTACTGAGGATTTAAACTTATTTTTCTTAAATAGAAAGCTTTAAGCCTCAAGAAGACCCTGGAGTGATTTGATTGAAAGTGTGTGAAAGTGCTTTTTTTGTCTTTTTCATTTGCATTTCTTCCATTCTCCATATCAAAAAGTTCTTGATTACGGTGATTATACATGGAAATTTCTTTTCCTTGCATAAAACTGTAGCAATCACTTAATGGAATAAACACAAATAAAATATTTGAAAGACAGCTATGGGATTTAACCACACCAGTCTCATGGGATTTGTGTGGCTAAACATGCTGGTCAGGCACTTGGATGTACTGTAGCACAAAATTTTGAGAATGTCAGATAAGATAGTATCTTTTAAAAGATGGATAAGAAGATATATGGAAAAAAGGAATTAAATATAAAATGGGAGTCCCTACTCAGGCCTGCTTTTGTGCCTTGAAAGTTTCTCTTTTTTTTTCTTGGCTCTCTGTTTGATCTAATGAAAGCAGTTCTCTGTCTCTGAAAATGCTGCCCCTCTTTATATCATCATGGGGGGAGCCTTAGTTCCAGAAACCATGTTGCTAACTGTGGTGTGAATCCTGAAATCAACTCCTTCACCCTTCCCTTCTTGCTGCTGTTGACACAGGCAAATCAGCCTCTGTGTATTTGCTTTGAGAAGCTCCTTGCACTTTGTAGGGTCACACCTAACACAAAACTGGCTTTTGGGAGCTCAAGAGTTTGAACTACAGCTGTCTTGGGAGAGTGATGACTTTGTGTGAATAGGCCTGAATCCTGGCAACTGTGATTTTAGATGTAACTCAGGTGTTTCTTGAGTGCTTAAAGCCCTCAGATCTCAGAGAGTTGTGCAGTCCTCAGAAGGACCTCAGGAGGCTGGAGAGATGGGCAGAGAGGAACCTTCTGAAATTCAGCAAGGGCAAATGCAGGGTGCTGCTCTGGGGTGGAACAAGGCCATGGAGCAGCCCAGGCTGGGGGCTGACCTGCTGGGGGGCAGCTCTGCAGAGAGGGGCCTGGGGGGCCTGGTGGACACAAGGTGTCCATGGGCCAGCAGTGTGTCCTTGTGGCTGAGAGGGACAAGGGAGTCCTGGGGTGAGTCAGGAGGAGCAGGGCAGGGGAGGGGATCCTGCCCCTCTGCTCAGCCCTGGTGGGACACATCTGGAGTGCTGTGTCCAGTTCTGGGCTCCTCAGGATAAGGAACTCCTAGAGCAGGTCCAGCAAAGAGCTACTAAGTTGGTCAAGGGTCTGGAGAATCTCTCCTGGGAGGAAAGAATCAGGGAGCTGAGCCTGGTCAGCCTTGAGAGGAGACCTCAGCAATGTTTATAAATATCTGCAGGGAGGGTGGCAGAGGATGGAGTCAGGCTCTGCTCAGGGGTGCCAGCAGCAGGACAAGAGGCAATGAGCAGAAATTGATGCACAGGAAGTTCCACCTGAATATGAGGAAGAACTTCTTCACTGTTCTGAGCACTGGGACAGACTGCACAGAGGGGGTGTGAGGTGTCCCTCACACTGGAAATATTCCAGAACCATCTGGACACAATCCTGGGCCGTGTGCTCTGGGATGATCCTGCTTCAGCAGGGTGGGACCAGATGCCCCACTGGGTTCCTTCCAACCTGAACCGTCCTGTGATTCTGCAAAGTTGTTTCTTTTATTCTTGTCCTGTGGCCCATAATTGCTCTGTTGCAGTTTAGGACAGTGACCTGCAACTACAAATAATCCCTTACTAGTCTGCCAGAGAACTAAGCCCTAGCCAAGTAAAAATACTATCTCAGCAGGGTCTTGGAGACCAGTTCAACCGAAGGAACATCTCCCATTCTGCCCCAGTGGAAGGTCTATATTCTCCTCCACCTTTGGGTTTGCTGCTGTGAGAATTTTTTTTCCTAGAGGTGTACAAAATTATTCTAATTAGTTATTTTTAATGGAATCTTTTAAAAAACTCTGAGAAATGCTGCATTAAGGCAGATACATATTAGTATTTCACATTTTTCTTTGAGATCCAGTGTTTAGTTAAATTTCCATCAGTAAGTCTCTTTGGTGGATGAATATCCCAGCTGACTACCTTTGGGGCCTCAGAGAAGGCTGCAATATTGAAAACTGCTAAAACCAGAAGATACATAATTCTCTTGTTTTGTGTTTTTTTTTGTTTTTAATTCTTCTGTTAGGTGCAAACAGAAAGAAAAATGATTCACAAGGGACTTCAGGAAACTCCTATGAGCAGACCTCTCACAAAGCCAAGGCCAGCAGAAGCTTTAATCCTCCTGGTGTGAGAGGGAACCCTGGAATGGAGCTCCCTGTGAACAGGATAATTGATGTGGATGGGGTCAAGCTGGAGGACTCTGGGACACGCTCCTGTGACGATTCTGAAGGGAACCTCAGCTTTGAAGGTTACATCTCTGAACTGAGATCTTGCCAAGGGAGGATGAGGACTGGAGTTTACAGGACGTCAGACCTTCCCTCTCTGATAGCTGTAAAGAGTGAGAAGAATAAGGCCACTGAGAATCAGTACAAAGCTACTTTTGTTTAAATCTCTGCTTTTAATTAAATTTTCTGGCATTTTGCTTGGCATCAGCAACAATGGAGATATGTATTAGAGACATGTTTCTGCAAGATGTAAGTGGTTTTCAATATCCATTTGCCTTCAAAGAGCTGGCTAGAGACCATCACTTCTGATATGAGTTGGAAGTCCTAGAATGAAAAAATAGTATTCCAATGAAAGTATTGAGCTATTTGGTTTTGCTTTTTTCCATTTCTGTATTATTTTCCCTGGGATAATTCCATTGAACAGTGCAATTAAAATAATGATTTCAACCCCTACCCTTCTTGTCTTTATTCAAGACAAACTTACTTTAAATTCCCCGATCCAAATGTTTTATTTAAGATAATTTCAGTTTAATCTTCTAATGGTATTCCCTGTGTTTTAGTAGATTTTTGAAATGTAAGTAAAATCACTTACCGCTGTAAAAAAGATTAGGATATTTTCTTAATGTCTTCCTGTCTGTCTCATAACATTTGGGAAGAGGTCCAAGTGGAATTCAGTCTTGTCTAATGCATTGCCTGGATATATGCAATAAGACCATTGTTATACAAGCAGCAAGAAGCAAACAATAACAACAAAAACCAACAAAAAAAAACCAAAAAACAACCCCGCCCCATCCAACAACAACCAAAAAAACCAAAACAAACCAAAATTGTGAATTTCCTGTGCTGGGAATAGTAGCTGCTTTTGTAGCCAACACTGGTGATGTTTCCATACCAGAGATATCTATCTAATTACACAGTGGTGTGATGGTCATTGGGTCCCTCCTCACCACTGCTCTCAGTGCCTTTTAACTTTGGGGAAAGGCAATTTGGTTATTGCCCTTTCAATAAGGATTCAGTGCCTCTCCTTCTGGTTGTTCATTTTAGTTTCAGTTACTTTTCTAGCCTTAGGTGGAGTTCTGAGAAGGAAAAGATATTCAAGACTGCTGAACATGTTGGTTTTGTCACCTGCTCCTTTTCCTCCATTACCATTTCTTCAGGAGAGATTATAAACCTGGACATGCGAAAGAGCGCATGAAGAATTGAGAGTGTTGGAAATCTGTTCATCATACTGAGTGGATATAGAGAGACTTCTGGGGGTCACTGGTTTGAAATGATTGTAGGAATTAAAAATTCATGCTGCATATCTCCTGGACTGCAGATCCACACAGGCAGTAGGTTTAAAGCATCAAATTGATTGATTCCTCTTTCCCTGCTCCTAAAGCATACCAAGAATAATCAATATTCTGACTAGTTGAGTGTAGGGGGATACTGTATGGGTAAATGAAGGTGGTATAGAATGTGATCTTACCCCCTAAAGAGTTGCAACTGAACAATTACTAAGTATTAGGAGCAGGCCTGATATTAACAGGCCACAGCTGTAGCCAATAAGAAGAGTATTATAAAAGAGTGGATTGGTTGGTTGAGGGGAACTGGAGTTGGTTGGCTGCTCTGAGGGTGAGTCAGTGGCTAAAGGAGCTGCCTACAAGAAATACCAAGAAGGTATGCAACTCTAGCAATATGGAACCTTTGCAATATAATGACAATAGAACTCTTGCACTACTATAATGACAACAGTTGAGAGTACTGGACTCTGTCACTCAGTTTCTTATACTCAAATGTGTAAGGTGAGAAAGAAGGTATGTATGATTTTGTAATAATAAATTAAGATTCCTAAAGTTTAATGTTTAAGTGTTACATCAAATACTTCAGTGAGATAAAGGGATACAACACCCATTAGCTTTAATACTTTATTTTTTTTTCTACTAGTAAGTGATTTTGCCTTTGATATTGAGGAATAATCCTTGTTGACATTAGACTCAACTCAGTGCAGGCCCAAATGAAGGTATATGCTGTGAAAATAGCTGTATTTTTAAAACTTTCATGCTTTAAACTAATTTTAGAGTCATGATAAAATTGTGGTGGTGTAACACTACTAGAGAGTTGGGAAACAGCAGGCAGAACACAGCCCGGTGATGTGAAAATACTTCATTATTTATGTATTTTTAAAGAGTTTATTTCTTCTTCTTCTTTTTTTTTTATTTTAATAGTATTTTACTAATAGTTGCCCTTAAGCAGATATTTCATTGCACAGATAAATGGATAAACGGCCATAATGTTTTTCCTATCTTCTGGAAAATTAATAGCTTTGTTCTAATTGAAACTAAAATTACAGTAGTTAAACTCAAGAGAGGGCTTTTTGACCTGGGATATGCTTTGCACTGCTTTTGTGTCTTGGAAAATAAAATCCTAGCATCTGACAGATAAAAACTTGAAATTCAAATGCAGTCATTACCGTCTTTATTAATCTCTGATCAATATGTTAGATAAAACAAGGTTGCTTATCTTAAATTGTGCAAGGGCATTCAAGTGACTGGGAGTGAGCAATGCAGAATTCTTCATCTGGAAAGAGAGACAGCTGAGGGGGGAGATGCAAGAACAGCTGAAAAACCTTGAGTGCCACGGGGAGGGGGGTTGACTTTCACACTCCTTTCTAATGCAAGGATTAGGGGCCATCAGATGAAACTAAGAGAAGCCAGGTGTAAATCCAAGAGCTCTTTCTCCACCCTCCCCTGTTTTCTATCCCTGAGCTGCTGTGCTCAGAAAAACAAGCAAATGGAAGTTCATAAATTCTGAATGCAACAAAATGGATTTTATTGTATCAAGGATTCAAATGGAATTTGACAGCATGGAAGTCAAGTTGTGTGCAGGGAAATGAAGGATGTGGAAGAATGGAGTTTTCTTTAACTTAGAGAAAAGCCTTGGCATAATGCCTGGAAATCCTGTAAACAAAGGGGCATGGGAAAAGCTGTTTCTCCCCATGCTGCACTGTCATGCCAGTCAATAGCAGATTGTTTAAAAGAATGACTTCTTAGCTAGAACTAATAGAAATTAATTCCTTAAACCTAGAAGTCATTAATAATATTAGCTTTCTTTTCAATATCTGGCAGAATATAAAAGCTAAACCAGCTGGAATCAGGCATTAATAAAAAGGAATGTGGGCAGCCTGTCTCTGGCTGATGGTTTCCAATATTTTACTAGGGATGTGGTCTAGTTTTTATTACTGAATGACTTCAGCATTATAACATGATTTGAAGTTGCCTCCTCATACTGTGATGTACACTACTAATCAAATCTACTTACAGTTAAAAATCAGCCTAATTGAAGCCCTGCTTGATAACTTGATCCTTTATCTGGCCAGCTTGTTCCTGAAGATAATTGAATTCTAGCTGGCTTTATTTCTCTTCCAGTTTTCCTGCTTTTTCCATGTGGAAACTCCACTCATGCAGAGTTACTCTTTCCTAATCCCATGATGATAAATAAAAAGGGCCTCTCCATCCTTTTAGGTGGAAGAGGGAGATCTACTGACCTGTGTCAGTACTCAAACCTGAAACTGTAACAACCAGCAATATAAGAAACCTCCAATCCCAACACTCAGAAAATCCTGCAGCATTCCAAATCTTATTTAATGTAGCAGTTGTCTTATATTTCACTTGTTGTCATGGTATCTGATTTTCAATTGTAGTTGTTTCAACCTCATTGGTTCCACAAGTCACAGTTTTGTTGTGGTTTAATTTTAAAGGCTTTGTGAAGAAGAGAAAATATAAATCCAGGCAAACTTGCAATGAGACCTCCCCCATAGGATTACTGTAGTTTTGTGCCTTGTCAACAAGTTTGTGATATAACACACATGCAAAATAAATCACTGTGCAGTTTAGCTCTGGGGAGCTGCGTGACAAAGAACTGAGGGGTTATGAAGACACAAACAGGCTTTGCAAAGAGACTTTGCAAGAGCTTTACTGCTTTGTGGGAAGGAGCCAATACCTGGCTCTACTGTCCTTTCTCATGCCCCTGGAAGTCTTCTGGGACTATTTAATGCCCTTCAAAGATGCTGTGTCCTTCTGGCACTACTTCTCTGCCTGCAAGTTTTGGTTTCCTTGTGCCTTTGCTGTAGCCTGAATTGCATTATTCCTGCTTCTGATGCTGGAATTTAATGTTCTTTACAGAAAACTTCTAGAAGATGTGGCTCAGCTGGCAGCCTCCTTGTCTCATTGTAGCAGAGATAACCAGGACTTATGAGCATATTTTTATTTTTTGGAAGCAGCTTGATTTTCACCACAAAACTGAAATCCTTGCCAGTAGTTGTCTCTCAGCAGCAGCACTGATGCTCACCCCAGCCCTCTCCAACACACATTCAACAGCAAATACTGCAAATACTGTCATTTAAAATGGTCTCTCCCAAGGTGCTTGGTAGCTGGGAGGCAGGGAGAGTGTGTGTGGTAGTGTGATGCAAACACCTGGAGGCATCTTTTCACAATTTCTCAGAGATTTTGAAAAGTTTCCAAAGGCTCAGTTAGACAGCAGCAGGTCCTTATCCAGGGGTGTGAGAAGCCAAAACAGATCTGAGGCAGCTCCCAGCCACAGCTTGGTGACTTGTGTTAGGAAATGCCCCTATTTTCTGCATGAACAGGCAGATTTCCAAGCCTTGTGGGATTGTAGCAAACCTGTGTGACAACAGAGTTGCTCTGTGGGCAGTGTGGGTGTTTACCCTGCAGCAAAACAAGTGGCACATCCAGGTGCTTCTCTCTGTGCTCTTGGAATAGCATCCCAAGTTCAGCATTGTGGAGTGATGGAGAACTGTGAGATTTGTGACCCCTAATCCAATGCCAGTTAAAATACAGGAAAATATTTCATTGATCTTACCAAAATACTTCCTTTCTGTGGACCAACTGTCACTTTTAGCCAGGTTACTATTGATTTTTTCAGAAGAAAAAAAATTTTTGAGACGTGCTGGATTATCACATCTGCAAATTTTGCCTGCATTACTCAAAATATTAGCAAATCCAAGATGTTGCACATGAACCAACTTTCTGAACTGTTTGTGTGAAAGAGAAGAAAATTGTTGATATTTTTGTCCCAATTGATAAATCTGTTGTACAGTCTAAAATGCTGCTGTACAGAATTTTATTTTTTTCCTTATTTGTGGTTTTGTCTTTAAATATCTATATGATCAGTTTCTAATATGAAAATGCACGTTGGTTTTCTTCCTCATCCCTTATCTCCCCAAAGCATTAAGAAATCCTATACTGCACAATAATGTTTATAGAATCTTAAGTGTGTCAAACTCATTAAAATGGTAATTGTGCATGTAGTAAGTAAATAATTTATACCACTAGAGCTGATAATGTTTAATGGATATTTAATTTCAGTGTAGGGAAAAGAGGTGAAAAATATTTTTCAGTTATTCTGGGACCTGCTGCCATTTAGACATTGCAGTTTAAATGGAAGTATGAGACAACATAAAACTTGCATGCATTTTATTAGATTCTGCAAAGATATCTTCTTAACCCTAGCCTACATAAAGAAATTCCTTTAAAAGAGGATCATTAAGAATTCTTGCCAAATATTTATATACCTTAAAAATAGCTCATCCTCAGGAATTTAATAATAGTAGGGTATGTTTTTAGCCTTTAATTATTTCCTTTTGCTCTATTCTAGCAACACAAAGGGATTGCAAGCCTGAATAGCCAAATGTTTTCCAGGTACAGTGTAATCCTCCTCTGGCTTCATGTCTGCATAGTCTTGGTGTTGTCTGGCTTTGTGTGGTGGTCTGAGGGGACCTGTGCATCAGAGCTGCTCTGCCCTTGCTGCCAGCACTGCTAAAATACACAGATGCTCTATCTGTCAGAGAGAGAAGGAAGGAAGGAAAAGGAGGTTACAGGGGTTCAATGCCCATGTAAACTAAGCTGTATCAGTGACACAAGGGTGCTTCAATCCTTCAGTGGTTCTCTCCTCATCCACATCCCTCTCTGTGCTTGGAACAATCTGTGCCAGAGCAAGAGAAATACAGAAGTTTAAGTACCAATGTGGAGAATAATGACTGATAAGAATGGGATGAAACCATGTGATGAGGAGAAATTTAATTACTATTACTTTAATTATTACTCTCCCTCATTTATAGATTTGCACATGCATCCTTTTCAGTAGCTATTTGCTTGTTTATTTACCAATAAACCAAGAACATGAACTCCCTCACCACCAACAGCTACATAACCTCAACCTCTTCCATGATTTAAGAATTTCCAGGGGCAGTGCTGTGTGCAGGATGAAGCAATGCCTGGCTGAGATCAGCCCTCTGTATGCAGAGCAGTTAGCTGCAACTTGTTTGCAAGCAGGAGATAATCCATGGTGGTGGTGGGAGCATATCTCTGATCTTGACCTTGCTTATTTGAGTGTTGACTGAAGTCTGTGTGTTAGAAAATCCAGAGCAACACATGCTGCAATTTCATTCCCTGGTGAGATTGTGAAGGGAGGGAGATGCTCATCTCCTGTGGGAAGCTCTGGATGGTGAAGCTCTGCTGGTCTTGCACAGCCTCCATCTCCTGGAAAAAGCTGCTTCTCCCATTGCATCTTGCCTGTTTGTTTGATGTCCTTGTGAGAAAGGACTGATGCAGATGTATGAGATTCTGCTGCCATTCACTGCAATGACATCAGCTTGTACCATTAAAACACCCACTCTGTGATGTCATAAGAGGTAATTTTGCTTGCTTGACACTCTGTAGTCAACAGGATTTGGCCTCCTGTTTGCAAAAGAAAGTCCAGTTTAATTCAAAGTACACTTAGCAGAGCTGATATGAAAGACATGATTTCCCTTTTAGGAGAACCCAGTTGGGTTCTTGCCTAACTTTAGGTGTCTGCTCCAAAGCTGCCTTTGTATCCTCAACACAGGTGTTACTTTATGTATTTGTTAGGGATGGAATTAACACTGTCTGGGGATATAAAGAATTGTTTGTTTAATACCTTCCATGTCTATAAAGAATGATTTGTTTCATCCTTGAGCTGAACCATGCTTTTGCACAGGTGACTCATACCTTAAATTTAACACTTTGTATTTTCAAGGTCTCCACTGCCTATTCTGTGAGCCTTGATAGCTACCTCAGATGTAAATGCATATGCAGGAGGCCCCTGAAGCTAGGTGGGGTGACTCTCATCTGCCAGTTCCTCCTGATCTCTGAACAATGCAAGTCAATGACAGCTCAGATTGTTTCAGCAGCAATTACACAGAGCAGCAATTACATTTCTGCAGCAATTACAAGGAGTGGCACTGGAAGTACAGGAAAATGAGGGGGGAAAAAAGAGAGAGAAGGAAATACAGCAGGGATATTGACCATGTTGTGAAATCTTTAGCCTAAGCCTGTTCTTGAGCCTGTGAGTTGTACACAGTCACTTCTGAAGCCAGGATTTGTGCAGTGGGGAGAGGGCTGCTCTTCTTCCTGGGGCACCTCTGCCTGCCTTACCTTTAGGAGTGCAGGAACAAATGACCCTGGAGTTTTGCCAGAGACAGAATCCCTATTGATTTGGTGAAAAAATTGTGCATCAGTGCCCAGCAGGATGAGACCATGGACTGGCAAGAGCAGAGGGAGATAAGAGAGGCATCAGTAGTGGGGTTTTTGTACGCAGTGAGAGGGCAGCCCTGCTAGGGAACACTGTGTCCCTGCTTCCAGGAGGCAGCTTTATTTCTCTGCCTACCTGATACATCACCAGCTCTCCCAAAAACACCTCAGGGCATGGGACTGAGATCCAAGGGTCCTTTTCCTGCATAGAAACAAGACCTTGGCATCAGGGAGACTGAAGGGAGAAGCTTGAAGAGTCCCTTACAGATTTGCCCCTAGATTTGGGATGCAACAACCCCAGGGAAAGCTGAGACAAACACTGTGCTAGATCAATAAATACATCTAGGATGAGTATCCTTACAATGATATTGAAAAATGCAGTGTCCAAGCAGCCCTGCTGGCCCTGGGCAGCTGCCTCAGTGACCCTGAGGGATGGGAGCACTCCCTGCACAGGGCACAGGTTTAGCAGAGGGCACCTCTTTGTTTGGCTTCCCCTGGTCATTGTGGCCAAAAGGCAGATCAGCTGGTGTCAGCTGGCTCTTCTTGGCACAGGAGCTGCTTGCAGAGCAGAGAAAACATCTGGTTTATACACACACACACACACATATATGTGTGTATATATATATATATACACACACACATCCACACATCAAAAGCATACAGAAAATGTAGCTAGATCTATATAAATATATATATGTATACAGGTTTCCATACAGGATACTATTAGGCCTGCAATCAGAATAATTGGAGCATTATTTGTGAACTCTGCTCTCCATCCTACCATAGGAGATCACCCCAAAGTCAAGGCAGGCTGTGGGGCTGGCATCCTTCCCACGAGGTTGTCCCTTCCTTGTTAGTGCTCTTTCCCCTTCCAAAGGGAAGACTTCAGCTGCCTTCAGCTGCACCAGTGGAGCCACTTCCCTCACACATGCCTGACTTTAGACCATTTTAAAGTATGCCATGGGGGCGTCTAATATGCTAATGAAGAAAGTGGGTGGAATTGCAGGAATTTGAGCACAGCTAAAAATGTAAGTGCCTAACAATTGCAAATCAGCCTGTGCTGAAGTTACCTAAATGTGTTGGCATCGGTGGAAGGTGGGTGCCTCCACACCTCTTCTTGTCAGTTTGCAGTGAGTACACAGCTAAAAAAAAACCCCACACGCCTCTGTATCTGGGCCTACTCTTCCAGCCAGGGTTATCAGCAAAGGTTTATACCAAAGTCCTTGAGAAATACAGTTACCTGCTTTCCACCCTTATTCATACAGTGGGAGGAAGAGTCTCTTCATGCAAACGCACCCTAGGCTGGCTGCAGGCATGGTGCTTTAGATAAATCATGACATCTGGGTGGAACAGAACTAAGTGTTATCCTGAAATGGACTTCTAAAAGCTTGTTTAGATCTGGGTTTGGGATGTATAAATTAAGGTTCTGCATATTGTGGATCATAGCAGAGCTTTAAATCACAGATTTGTGTGATTAGGAGTGCAAAAGCACAGCTTGGTTTTGTTTCTGCAGCTGAAGCCCAGCTCTTCCATTGCTATATCAATATAATTTGTTTTTTCATAGCAGAACTAAGGGTTTTTTTGGATGCATCAAAAAAAAAAACCCCATCCATAAGCACAGCTGCAGGTAAAGGCATTAAAAAGATGTACTTGCAATATAGAGATGCAACTGCAGGGGCTGTATCTGGCCAAAACTGACATTTCACAGAGAAGTACACATTACAAAAATGGCCCAGGGTGCTGGGCTGTGGAGGGCCCTGTGCCTGCTCCTGCAGGCAATGAGAACATGGAGGCTGTGCAGCACAGGACTGGGGAGGAGGTGAATACAACTCCCTCTGGAGAGGGCTGAGAGGGACTCATGGTCTGATCCTTTCAGCTGAGGGGTGGCACGGCTCTGAGAGCAGGCCCGGAGCTGTGGGAAGAGAAGATGCTGATGCAGAACAAGATCAAAGAGGTCATGGCTGAGGGGCAGCAGTGAGATAAGAGGGCAGCAGTGCCAGATAAACACCAGGGTGTGGGGTTTAAACAGAAAAATGCCAAGGCCAGCTGGAGGAACCATGTGGAGAACATCAGGAGCAGATCCATCTCCACGTGGAGATGTCTTGGAAAGGGGAAGGCCTGCAGAGCTGCCAGAGGAGGTCCCAAGAAGGCAGGGACAGCAGGAACACCCAGTAACACCCTGAGCCCATCTTGGGCACAGAGGGATGGCATTCCCTCTGCTGTCCTGCTCTCTGAGGTGTTGAAGGCTGCTGGCAAAGGTCGTGGGCCAGGATGGGACATCACAGCCAACGTGTCAGAGGGGAGGAGAGTGAGGAGTGACAGAGATGAAAGAAATAACATGATAGATCTGAGCACTGCTTGAGTCCCTGGAGAGAAGAGAAAGGAAATCAGTGCAGAAAACCCCAGAGCTGTGAGCTTGTGGGTGAGGGAAGCCAGGAGAGCTGCTAGAGACTCTGGGGGAGTGTGGGAGGTGAGAGGAGTGAGGAGGAGTAAACATTTGGCTGAACACACATATTTCAGTCCCAGCATTATCTGCTAAGTGCTGCAGCACCCAATCTATGCTTGCTGGATCCCAGCTGCTCAGCAGCAGCTCTCTGGCAGCTGTGCTTTTCACAGCCTTGTGAAAGAGTTTGTTTGGCAGGGATTATCCCCAGTTTGGGGACAGCAAATTCTGGTGCAGGAGAGGACAGGCTGGAACTCCAGTTCTTCCTGAGAGCCAAAACCATGTCATTTTTTTCCCTTTGGGTTTCTGAAGCTCCCAGGGAAACAAGAGGGATGACACACAGTGATGTTCATGGCCACAATGTAGCTGGACTTTACCCTGTGTAAGGCCCATAAAAATAACTCAACTGTCTGGTTTGATTTCTTTTTTCTTGCTGAAATAAGCAAACAAGCCAAATTATTTCAGCTTTCTGTCTTTGCTTTAGCAAAGAAGCACAATGGCTTTTCTCAAGGCACCACTCCAGAAGACATAAGAGAAGGTGGAGGCTCACTTGTCACCCAGTGGTGAAGATGCTGGATTTGGGTGTGAGTGACAAGATTGAGGTTGCACCATTTGCTGAGACAGGTGTGACCTGTGCCCTGCTGTGCTGGGACAGCTGAGGAGTTTGAAGGAGAGAAGACAGAGGGTTCCTCATGCACTCACAGTGCTGCTGTGTTGCCTTATTTATTTAAAAAGAAGTCCCTATGCTTTTAGCCCATGATGGTTGACTTCAGTTCTGGTGATTTGATTATTCACTAATTATCAGGGACTCAAACTCTATTATTATGAGTTTTGGTAATGGTTCCCAGGATGATGGGAATGATACCAAGCAGCAGAGATGAAGAAAATCCCATCTGGCAGGGACAACAAGGTCTCTAGTGTGGTTTGCAGGTCCTCTAGAAGAAAAAAGAAGGGAGTTGGTTGGGTTTGTACATCAGTCTCCTGTTGGCACTGAGTCCCCTGTTAGTACACCAGGAACAGAATTGCCACATGTGATTGCTTGCATCCTACACATTCCTGAAAGATAAATCAAAAGTTGTATTTTTAATGCCAGAAATAGTTCTAATTACCTCCTGTTCACATGTACTCACCAGGTTGTACAAAGGTCCTGGACAGAGCACACTTGCAGAGCTTTAGATCCTGCACCAGTTCCTTGTGCCCACAGTGCTCCTGCAAGTGTCTCCTTATCTGGGAAGCTGGGTCTGGGCTTTGCAGCAATAACATCAACTAAAGCCATGAAATCCCATCATCTCAGGGGACAACACTACCCCGTTAGTTTGGGTTACTTTATCACAGTGAAAAAGCTTAGAAATTTGCAGAAATACAGGGGGAATCAGTCATGAGAAAAGTTTGTAGATTTTTTTTTCAGTTTTGCAGTAGATAAGTGGAAGTTTTCTCAGAAACATTTACAATGGTCAGAAAATAGTGAAAAAACAGAGAACAGATGAATGTGCAGTCACCAGACTGCCCTCTCACTACCTTGGTAGCTGGTACAGAGGAATGAATGCAAATGGATGTGTGTGTGTGTGTGTGTCTAGGCTTGTCTTTTCCACTCATGTCTAGTCAACCAATTGATTAAAAAAACCCTCTGCAGTTTTATTATTTCATATTGATGGCTGACTCAGTTAATTTATGTTTTGCAGATATTTAATGATTTAGGGTAGTTGTTAATATTGTTTCATTATTATTAAGTAGTTCAAAGGCTGGGCTCAGTCTGAGCTTTTAATAATTATTTTTAAATTTAAAGTAATAAAAAACATGGCAGTGTGGGAAATGAGGAAAAGGCAAATGTATGAGGCAGCATTATCAGTATCTGTTATACAGCCACAGCAAGACTTCTGTCTCTTTTTCCTCATTTATTGTGTGTTTATTTGCCTTTTCTTTTTCCCATGATGTCAGTATAAAGAGGAGAATGAAGGCTGAAGTGAATGGATTTCAGCCTTTGATACTGAAGGATTACAGTCTGCAAACATGAAAAAGAATTCCTAGTTTTATTTTGAAACTTTTCATTGTCTTTAGTAGTAGCAGAATATGGCTTCAAATACATTTGGGTTCTGTGTTCTGCAGGAAATGTTCAAAATTATGTACAGCAAAATTAAGAATCAGAATGTGCCTTTCTTAAAAGGAAAATGGAATTTTCTTTGCAAACAAGAGCCAGCCTCCAGCTGGAATTTCACTGGTAGAATGAGTTGCAATGCTCCACGCCTTACAACTGACAAATATTCTATCACTCCAAAGCCAGGTTTTCCTCTAGCTTATTGGTACAGATTTTCTCTCTCTTATTTATATTTATGTATATGTATACACACATATATTTATATCCATTTAGTGTTTTACAGAGCCTTATTTGAAATGGGGACTAGATGAAGTCTAAAACCTAATGCCAAGGAATTTATCTTGAATTCCATATGGATTGTTTCTATAGTTTTTTTATTTTTCTTGTTGTTAAGTTATTAGCTCCATAGACGCCTGATTCTTATTTCCCTGTATACAAAGTTTCCATCACCAGGCTGGAAATAGTGAGTCACAGATGAACAGACTTGAGAAGGTGGTGGAGAGCAGCTCTGCAGGCTCCTCAGCCTGACCCATGGGATGATGCTTTTGGCACAGAAGTTGCTCTTTGCACCTATGAATTCCCAAAGGCCCAAAGCCCTGTGAAGTTTATAAGAATTCAGTATCAAAACTGAGTCTAGTTTTCTGACTAGTTTCCTGTCAATAAGATAAAATGTTTCTCAAAAAAAAACCCCAAACATTTTAACAATTCTACAAAACGCTTCAAAGAGGCAGACAGAGTTTCTTCTGTTTATAAACAGCTGAAAGATTCACTGGTCATTTAACATAATTTACCAAAAAACCACACCTCAAATCCTGCCTTTTTGCTAAGGCTGTAAGACCTGTTGAGACACCTCTCTGCTGAACAAAGGCAGGCAGTGTACATGGAGCACTTGGGGATTTTAGTGATTCAGATCCATCTGAACCCTGGAATCGCTGTCCAGACCTTACTCAGGGATAATCCCTGTTTAATGGTGGGGCTTCTCTGGCAGCTGTTGCACCTCCTGGCTTTGATGACTTTTCCTTTTACTTTGTGCCAGCCCCATCCTATCAGCTGAAGTGGCTCCTGATGGTGTTTATTCCTTTTGTCATGTTGAGGAATCAATTTGAACTAAAAGCTTGGAGTTGTGAGTCCCCAGAATGAGACACTGCAGCTCTTGGTGGAGATCTACAACATGAACTGCAACAACTGGGAGTAGACAACACCAAACATAGATTGCATTCTTGCTTTTCTTCTCTCTTACTTTTAGGCATGGAAAAATGCTTCCCTACAACACACATTGGTCACCACAGACACACAGTGTTTCTGGTCCTGGAAGTGGGTGATTTTTTTCTGGAAATGGGTGGAAGAGGGTATTTCCACAGCCTTAAAGAAGTATCTTCCTTCTCTCCTCACTCCCCTGCTTCTCCCTTTCTACAAAACTTTTGGGAACTCATGAGTGCAATAGCAGGTAATGGCTTTTTTATTTTTTCCGCTTTCTTTGCAAAATTTCAGTAACCTTGATGGTAAAGAGATGTCTACAAGCCATTGAATAGGCATTATTGATTTGAAAACTCATGGCCAGACTGAAGAATGAAGAGAGGAAGTGGAAATCTATGTTTCAGCTTTGCTAGGTGTTCTCAGGCAGATCCGATTGTCTGTACATCCTATTTCCAGGTTTGAAATCAGTGAAAATAAGACAGATCTATTCTGAAGCTTTATTTACTTCAAGTGTTTAGTAATAAGCAATGCACAGAGGCAAAGATTTTTCTTCTGCCTGTTTGCTGGATTTTGGGAAGGAAATTCCAACTTTGCCCGCTTCCTGCTGGTCCAAGCCTTGCTCACAGTAGCAAAGTTTAGTCCATAACCTATATATATATATATATAGGCCTAGTTGAACTAACAGGAGTTATTACTGTGATGAAAGGCAGAGCAGTGTGTCAATTCCTTGCACCATGATAAACCATCATGTCAAAATTGTGCAGGGATAGCTCTGCTTCACCACTGGGCCCTACTGCCATGGCTTTGTTGGGTCAAAAAAATTTAAAAGAATCATATCCCTTCCATAGCTGTGCTGGTGAAACTTCAAAGGGCAGCACACAACTTAAGCAAGGACTATGGTATTCCTTCTGTTGTTGTGGCTGTGGGGATTTTGGGTGTGAGGAGGTGTGGTCCCTGATTGACAGGACATGGCAAAAGCCTCGAGCACAGACACTGTTGTACCAGACAAACCTGTGGATTTTGGTTGTGGGGCAAGGTGGGGCTGAAATAGACTGCTCTGGTGAAATCTCAGTTTTAGCAATACCCTCTGCATCTGTAGGAGAAATGATTCTGCAGTGCAGCTATCTCAGACAGACACAAAACAGAGATGGCTTTGCTCAGGTGGTGGCAGAAGGGAGCTTTTTAGTACACAAAATGTGTTATCAGAGTAATGTGCATTTCTTTTTTAAACTTTCCCAGTCTGTTGCTGGATGGCTGCTGTTACAAGTCACAGCTGGGCAGGTAACCATCTGTTAATGAGTAATCCTTGGTATTGGCATTGATCTGGTCCATATTTTGCAATGTGATGCCATCTCCTGAGTGGGCTTGCTTGGAGCTCCTTGCTGCTGCTATACCATGCTTTTAATCAGCTCCTGAAGAGAAAGAAGGGAAACATTCAGCTCTACTTATAAGCAGCATTGGATCAGCTTCTCTGGAGCTGCCCTTCAGTGCTTGCTGATTACAGCAGGGACCATCGCCAAGGGTCAGGCACTTTGTGAACTCTTCACTCCTGGTGGTGTAGGGAGAGTCTCTCCCTATGGGGCATTCCCTTCTACTCACAAAGACATTAATGATTAACAATGATAACAGCTCTGCTTACTTAGAAAACTAAAATACCTTAAAGTCAAGTAAATCACAGTCCCTTGTGAAAGCTTGTTCCTGATTCACCCTCCTGCTTCAGCCCAGCCCTGGAAGTTTTCCTCTGCCAGGCAAAACCTTCATGAGAGGAGAGCAAGGATGAAAGTCTGTGCTCCTCTCACTGTTGTCTTGGCTCTGAGTCTGAGCAGTGACTGTGCAAGGATGGTAAGTGATTCTTCTCTTTCTGAGTGATGGATCAGCTGTGGGATACCTGGCAGGACCAGGCTGCCCTGGGGCTGGATGAGTGAAGCCACTGAACAGACCCAGAGAAAGGGAGATCCAAAGGGAACACAGCAGGGATGAGCCAGATGAAGGCTGACAGTTTGTGAGGAGTTTATAAGCTCTTTAGACAGTTTATAAGTGCTCACTTGTGGGGGGACTGTGGGACAGCTGGTGCTACACCTTTCTCTGTTTGAAGCATTTGCTTACATCCATGCCTTGCTATGGAGGAGGAATGGGAAGTGAGGAAGGACCACAAAAATGGAAATCCTTAAAAAACATATCTCAGAAGAGTGTTGACACAAGCAGGTACCTGCAGTAGCATGGAGGGAGAGTGCTCCACTGCCAGACAGTACTGCAGTCTGTAACTGAGCAGGCCAGCTTAGGTGGCTATCTTCTTCTTTTCAGACTTGTTTCCATGCCAAACCCCTTGGTGGTTTGCATTATGTATCTTGTCTTTTCTGGGGCTATGTCTGCCAAGCACATGAAGCACTGCTGAACAGGCTGTGGTTTGAATTTGCTAGTTTGCTTAAAGCCCACCACAGCCTGGCATCTACCATGGGCTAGCAGGGCAGGTAGTTCACTGCTGCCTTATGGTCAGCACTGGGGCCTTGAGATCAGCCTTATTTCTCTAGCTGGGTTAAAACTAGCTCAGGTATACTTAGATGGTGCTATAATCTCAACTGTCTCAGTGAATTACAAAAGTATGTCCTCAGATAGTGCATGAGGGAGCAGAGAGGAATGCCCATGCTCAAGGTAAAGATCATTCCTGGCTGGAGCCCTTGCTTGGTGGTGGCAGAATTTGTGTAGAGTGCAAAAACTGTTATTTCCTCAGAATTGTTCAAGCCTTCTCTATATATCTTAGCAACAGCTTTTTCTTAATCCTCACTTTTATGTCTCCTGTCCAGTTCTATGTTCATGATATGTGCTTTTTTGACTGCTTTTGTGATATTTTTTTTTTGCTATAGTTCAATTGCCAGCACCTTTGGTGGCAGCAGCACTTTATGTGTATTATTCTCTTTTTATTATTTCCTGTGGCTTAAAATCAGCTCAGCCTAGTGCTCTTTGCTTGCTGATTGGCAAACCCAAATACAGTTAGAAGTTGCTTTTGTAACTAATGCCCTGGGGGCATTCAGTTAAATAGCAGGAAAAGGCAAATGTTGGGATATTATTTGTAACTGTGAACTGGCCCCAGAATGCCTGTATTCTTCCTGCTGAGAGAAATAGGAGATGTGTCCCTTGGCAATAGAAAGATAAAATGGAGCAGAGCTTTGGCCTTTGTTGTGTTGTGCTGGGTTTTCCTGGTTTAGCTGGCACTTTCAAGAGTCAACGTGTATCTACCCTCCTCCACCAGCCTGTGCCCCACCAAAAATCAGAAGCAAATAATAAGATTTTCTCAGAAGCATTGGGAGAAACACAAGTTCAGGGCAGCCTGGAAAGTAGCTTTGTACCAGTAGTATGGTTCTCAGAGTGAATTTGTGTCTCCAATCCACATTCTCTTTTTCTCTTTGTAGCACTACAGATCTGGGGCAGGAAGAGGCTCAAGGCATGGGTTCCCTCACGCACAAGGTACCAAGTCAAATGCAGTAGTTTTCATGACAGTAAGAATGGTCTGCCTGTCTGTATCTGTGCTGTGCAAGCTGGTAGGAAGCCTGTCCTTGTTTCAACATGAATAAGGATTATAGAATGGTTATGCCAATATTAATTTCTGTTTAAAGGGGAATTTGAGATTAGCTCAGGAATCTCAGGTAATTTTCCTTCAGGTGCAAGATTAATGGGAAGGTGCTGATGGGATTTGAGTTGTCTGAGCTGGCATGGCTTTATATTATTTCACAAGGTGGTGTGGCTGAAGATGTGCAACAACCTTTAATCAGAGCTGCAGCTGCCCTGTAACTTTCAAGCACATTAACTCTTTGTATGTACGGGTTCAGTTTCTACCCTGGCCCTTGATCTCTCTGTGGGAGGAAGGTTTGAGTTGCATGCAGCTTTCTGGTTTGCATTTGTTCTAGTGACACCCCAATGATCAGACATCCTGGCTGTGGGAGAGTGTTGCAGTTTCCATTTTTAAAGCTTTTATTGTCCTGTGCTTTTGTTGTTAAAGATTACATGCATTGGGCTTTATAGGTTATAACAGTGGTCTTTGGGATGCAATGTATCTTCTGAATGGGGATGTATTCTCCCAGCTCTCCTGCCTGCTTGTACTGGGAGGTATGAGACAGAGAAAGTTGCCATTTGCAACATTTGCTTAATTAGTTCAGAGAATGAAAATAGGGTTGACAAGGGGATGGCAGAGGCTATTTCATATTGCTAGAGAAGGAGGCAGTTAGGGCAGATGGAGTGACAACAATCCCAACTGATTAAGAAGAGGTTGGACCACAGGGATAAGTTATTTTTTCTGTAATGCCAATAACTGACCTCAGCAGCTCTTTGAGATGATGGGAGTTAACAGACATTGTAAGAGTGTGCAGGAGCCCCAGCCATCATGGGAGGGGTAAGCTCAGGACAAGGAGCAGTCACACATTGTCTCTGAGAAATGAAAATGTGCTGTGCTGCCAGTTGGGTTGAATGCCCCATTTCTCTCTTACGGCACTGGTTGGCTTCCCATTCAGACTTTGGGATTTCAAAACAGATTACTTTTAGTTTAATGGCTAAATAAGCTCTGACAGTTTTTCATTGTCTTTTGTGTCTTCAGGCTCTCTCATTATCAAGACTCATCTTGAAGGATTTTTTCCTGATAGACTCCCACTAGCCTTCCTTAAACTCCCACCACCCTTCCTTAGATTGCCATCACTGATGTGGCAAATATAAAACTTGCCCTTTTTAGATACTGGTCCCATCAGTTTCTCCCCTCTTATAAGGAATTTGCTTATCCCAAAGGGAAGGTTTTATGATCAAATTTCTCTCTACCCTCAAGCTTTAAAACTTCTTCCTCCTGATTCTTTCTATTTCAGTTTGTACTGTCTGGTTCCTTAATTATTTTAAACAGATATTACAATATGATATAGAGCCTGAAAGGATACAACTTCAGGAATTATTTTAATATGCCATTACAATACTACATAATTAGAAATTATAATTGCAATTAATGGATATAATTGGCATTTACTGTACCAGAAGTGGCAGTATATTTTGAACTGAAATGATCTGAGATCTTTGTTCCACTGCAGAGTCCATTAATCTTTGTTGATTCAGTCATTATGTAAGATTTTAAGCTTCTTCTTATGCACTAGACATTGCAGAGACACAGAGTCCAGAGTACAGCTGAAAAACTTGCAGATATCTATCTTCATAATTTCATATAATAGTATATAATATAATTTGTGGTTTGGTTTTCAGCTGCATTATGAGTTTTTTATATTTGTATTTCAGTGTTTACCGAGGATGGACATTTATGCAGATTTCCTTTCCGGTTTGGCGGAAGGTTTTATCACACGTGTTTATCAAATTTATTTTCCAGAAAGAAATGGTGAGTTGACATTGCTCATAAATGAAAACAGCATTCAAATGAAATGTCATCCTTTTAGTGCTTTAATCGTGCTTTTGGAGTCATTAACACGGGCTGGATGTTGTGCCCAAGGTGCAGTTCTGCTGCTGATGGCCGTGGCCCTCGGGTCAGGATGTGCTCAGGGGGAGGGCAGCCCTGGCCCTGGGTGTCCACAGCACAGGAGGTTCAGGAACTGCAGAAATGCCTCCTTGCTGCCCTGCCCATTGGAACTGCAATTTACATGGGTGACAAGAGCTCGTACAGAAAAAGCAGGACTGATAGAATGACCCTGGGAGAGACAGACCCTCTGCTGAGGGAGAAAGGAGACACACACACCTGCAGGAGAGGACTCTTGGTTAGGGGGCTGTTGGATTTGTGCAGGCTGTACTTGTACTGCAGCAGAGACCATCTGATTTTGGAGGAAAGCTGTTTTCTCCCCACCCCCATCTCTAATTTCTATCCAGATTGGCACCAGAACCCCTTTGGGCAGTGCAGTACTAAGAAGTGAGGTATTACTCCTGTTTGTTGGTTAATGATTTATTCTACTACTGTGTTTAAGGCCATTTTGCCTTCTTTTGGGCAAAGGTTACTCTTTTACTTTTGCAGAAAGTATTAGAAGTATTCATGATCCATTTTTGGGGTAGGAGCAGTCAGGGGGGAGCCCTACTGAATTAAAGCACTGAATAAAAAAGATAAACTTTGCAGACAAACTCATATGATAGGCATATATTAACTGAAATCAAAGGCAACAAACAGAGAATATGTGGGTACCAGTAATGTGAAAATTATGCCCAGATGAGCCAAGTGAAAAGCAAACACTTGCCTGTTTTCAGGGCAGAGATAGTATTTTAGAGTTTACTTTACTTGCCCAGGCAGGGCAGAACTCTCATTTTTTATACTGGACTGTCTCATTTTTTCATGATCTGTTGGTGCCTTTCTGATGACACATCTGTTTCAAGTGTAAGTGCTGGTGTAATGTAAACAACACAAAACAAACCTGTTTGCACAAATAGACACCCAGCTTCAGGCTAGGAAACCACTTCAGAATTTCCCCAATAACCACTGATAAAACCCAGCTAATAAAAGCCTCCAGGAAACAAGAATTTGAGACTATCTTAACTGAAGAAAGGGAATTGGAATAATTTACCAGTTTGAATCCTGTCTTTGAACTTTAGTCACAAAGAGTTTGACCTTAGTACCCACTTAATTTCATGCAATGCTTAAGAGGGATCCTGTTAATACATGACACTGTGTATTTGTTTTTAGCCAGTTAGGGCACAGAAATGGAAAAACTTGTCAATGGATGTGGTCCAAGGTTAAAGCACACTTTAGAGCTGACCTTGAACAACTTGCTCTTATGCTTCTGACTTTTTAAAAGCCATTTACAAGCAGGGAGACAAGGAAGAGGACAGCTGGAGTTATTTGGATTTGACAGACCATTTCACCCTATGGGTGACCTTCTGACCAGTGTTTGCTCATCACTCATAAGCTAAAAGCAACTTAATGTGTGACTTCAGGCACAGAGATGCCAGGAAAAGAGCCCTGAGTAGCAGTTGGGAAACCTGCTCTGTGCACTTTTTGTGTGACTTGGCACCAGCCCAGGCTGGCCTTACGCTGAATAACTGATCCCAGGGACCTGGAGGGCTCCAGGTGAGGGCAAGGCTCGTGCCCTTCCTGCTCCTGCCTCCTGCAAGCTGCTAGGAAGGGACGATGGGAGGCTGGGTCCAAACTGCTGCTGAATTCTGAACTCCAGGAAACCCAACCAGGAGAGCCCTGACTTATGTGTTAAATTCATGTCCTTGGTCTTCAAGTCACACTTTGGGTCAGGACTACAGGCAGGACTTTACAGTGCAGGCTAAACCCCACTCAAATTTGCTTTAGATTTATGTTTTCTCATACTGCATATGACACAGATACTGTGTTTCAACATAAATCTGTTCCTGACCACACAAAGCTCTCCCTACTTTGAGAGCAACAAACAAGTTGTATTTTCAATAAATATTTATAAAGATACAGGAAAGAAGGCAAAATAATTGCACTATTTAAATAACAGACTTCCTTTAGCAGCATTCTGTATTGCTTTTCCCCTTAATTATAATCTGTTTATAAGATCAATAGATCAGATATTTATCATTTAAATTTCCATTTAGTGGCCTATTACTAAGTCTTGCGTGATATCTTGCTAAAGATGTAAATTTTCCTTTTGTGCTGAGGAGAAAAAAAAAGGCTGAAGTTGCTACTGAGTTTCATTGGTACCTCCAGACAGACAAAGCAGTGTGGGGACAGACAGAATGGGGGTGCAGTGAACACTGGTGAGAGCAAAAGGGGAGGATGGTCTGAACTGGACCAAGCTGTGGCTGCAGGGAAGCTGCAGCACCCTGTGCCTGAGTCCCAGCGTGGGATGGGTTCCTCAGATTCTGCTCCAGGGGAATGGCAGGAGCAGACCTTGCCTGAGATTTTGGCTATAAACGGGAAGGTGTTGACTCAGGCCCTGCAGGAGCCTTATCCTGTGCTTGAGTTCTGGAGGGGCAAGGCCCCTGTGCCAGGGTGAGCTGAGGTCTGTGTAGGAAGGACATGATCTTATCTTCCTTGGAAACAAGAAGATAACTTTTGATGTGTTGGCCACAGACTGAAAACAGTGCAGAGGAAGCTTTTTGGCCAGCTGGATTACAGGATGGGGAGTTTGTGACAGCCCTGGGAAGGAGAAGTCCCTGTGGGCTGAGCTGGGAGATGTCAGGCAGCAGGTTCTGAATTTTCCTGGAGCTGGTAGTGGTTGGTCTGGTGTTGTCAGACCAAGTCTGTCAAGCCATGTTTCATGGTCAGGACAACACCTAAAAAAGTCTCAGGCAACCTCCAAGTCTCAAACACAGCGACAACACCAGGTGTGATGGCAAAGCTCTTTGCTTACACCTGCCTGCCTTGGGCCTGGGGCTTTGCTTGTTCTCCAAACATCCCATTGTTAGGGCTCCCTATGCTCCTGGTGGGAAAAACAGCCTACTTTCCATTGATCCTGCTTGCCAGTTAGGCCTCATCTTTTGTTTGCCCATTCCCATGCTGATTACCATCTATGGATTTAAAATGTTATTTAAATCAATCCCTTGTAGTGGACTTTTCTGATATAATTAGTTCAGTATCTCTGTCCTTATGTTTTGACTTTCATATTAGCAATTTTATATGACAAGCTGATGTAAAGATATTTGCTATCCCATAAATTTTGACTGTGGGTGCATTTGCAAATAGCATAAAGATATAAGGCCACTGGGTTGGTTTGGCTGCTGGAGGTAACATTCCAGAAGACTGAAAAGTCATCATTTCATTTTTGGTAAGCTCCAATCAGACAAAACATATTTAAAAGAGAAGGAGGGAGACAAGAGAAATAGCTTTGAGGATGAGCTGAGATTCTCACAGAGAGTGAGATCTGTGGTGGAAAATATAAAAGGATTATGTCACTGTGCAAGGAGCTTGGGACTGAGGAGGCAGCTTGGCATCACAAGGGGAGACCAATCTCACTGTAGTCACTGCAAGGCAATAGGGAAGGACTGGCTGGGGAGAGCATCGAGTGGGAGGACCAGTGGTTTGTGGAGAGCTGGTAGGAGAAGCCTCTGTCAGGGTCTCTGACAACAAAAAATCCTTTTAAGATGGAAAATTTTGAGATTCCTCTTTGATTAGAACTTGGCTGCTGCTGGACAGTGACACAAGCACTGCTGAGGACACTTTGAACTCATTTCTCATCTTCATTCTTGTGCATACTAGACCACCCTTTAAAGAAAGCACAATCCACTTCCCACAGAAGGATCTTTGAGGAATTTCCATCAACTCCCAGCAGTTGCATCAGCCTTAATTCCTGTGAGAGAAGAGCCTCTTTAAGCATGTGCCATGTTAATCTGCACCAGACTACCAAGCACCTCTTTTAGTGCACATTTATAATTGAGGTCACCCAACTTAATATACATGGCCTATTCAGATGCTCCATAGGAATTATGCATTTTAAATACCACATAGCATCCAATTAAAAAGGAAAATAGGGCAGTTAAAATGTAGACATGTGCTACAATAAAATTTCTGTCTAGCTTGTGACATCCTGGGGTGAAAAATTTGATCACACAACTGCTCAAGGAATTATAAAACCAGGCATAATGGAAATAGATCATCAGGCACATTAAATAAACTCCAGTGCCTTCTAATGTCATGTGGCTGATATCTATTATTCTGCATTATAACTGGCTAGGGAGGATGTTTTGGTGGATGGTGCACTGGGACAGGGCATGGACCGCCAAGTTCAGCCATGTGCTCCCTGTGTGTCCTCAGAAAAGCCTCCAAATCTGCTCCTGCAGAAGAGGAATAGCAGCTCTGTGCTGCTTGGGGTGCTCTGAGCCTGAGATAGCAGACTGAGATAAGAGACCACCAGAGAGGGGGTGCAGGACTCTGTCCCCTGCTCTCAAAAAAGGAGAGGTCTTATCTGTGCCTTTGGAAATCACCACCATGTCAGTTATTTCCTCATTTCATCTTGCAAGTTCCAAAATAAGAATGCTTTAAAGGAACTGAGTCTGAAAAGGGTGAAATATGCTTGTCACTGAAAGTCAGGGAAAAGTCCTTTTGTGGACAGTCTCCTGCCTCCACAGATTATTACAGTAACTGTCAGGCATCAAAAATGGTCTGGGTCCTGTTTTGCTTGTTTTGTAATAAGTAAAGAAGACATTATTTGTTTGCTTTGGTTTTGTTTTTTATTTCTGTCTTTCATTTTCTAACCCCAGAAAAAGGAAGAATGTTGGGTTTTTCTGAAGGATTTATTGAAAATCCCAGGTCCTGCATTTACATCTTATTCTTAATATGTTTTAATGTGAGACAAGTGGAGCAGAGCAACTTTAACAAAAGGAAGCATATTTTTTCCTCTGCTCTTACAACAATTTGAATGAAACTGATGCTAATTAGAAAAAAAACCAAGCATGAATTTCCCTGTCACCAGAGTGTGAAGGCCCTGTAGTTTCAGTGCAGACATCCAGGGTGTTTAAATGTGAACTAAGGCTATTTGAAGATGCACTAAGCTGCACCTTTGATTCTTTTCAGGTGTTCCACAACACATAACTTTGACCGGGACAGGAAGTGGGGACACTGTGATTTGCTGCCCAGAGACCACTCAGGTAAGGCCCTGGCTGAGCTGCTCCAGGTACCTGATTCCTACTTTGCCACCTGCAGGAAGGAGGGGCAGTGCCTTCAGTGCAACTTTTATTTGAGTATTTATTTTGAAGCAAGCCTTCACATCAGCTGTTTCCATAATCTCTTTGTGACGCTGCACAGCCATAGCATTAGACTGTGAATGTCACACAGCCTTTAATTCACTCTCTGCTGACTAACTCAAAGCCATGGAGGGAAATTATAGTAATGCCAGCATGGAAATCTAAACTCCTTCTGGAGCCAAACACAAAGGTGATCATCTTCTCCTCCCTCATGGCTTGGATGAGCCTTTTAGCTTTCCCTAAATTACACAGCTGCATTTTCTGTCTGTTTGACCAGTTAGTTTCTTTAGAAGGCACAGAAACATTTGACACCCTGTACAACACACAGCCATCACTTCCAGCTTTCCTAACTTGAGATCTCATGGGAAAGAACAGTTCTCAAACCCAGACTTCCTTGGGCTTTGGGCTGTGTCAGAGAAGACAAGAGGCCAGACATGTTCATTGCAGGAGTCCTGAGGGATAATGAAAGGATTACTTGGCTGAACAGCTCTGTGGCTTCCTGTGGTCACCACACTCCAGTGTTACAATTACCTCATTGCGAGAGTCTGTCTAAAAGGGGAAGTCAAGGTCTGTGGCAAAGAAGTCACCTTTACATATAAAAGTCACTTAAATTGACACATGGGGTGAAAGTTCACCTGGGAATATGCATCCCTGTCCTCAGCTCTCTCCCAGTGACTGGCTTTTGCTTATCTCTGTATCCCTGGCTCCATGAGGGGGGTGCTGGGGAAAGCCATTTTATAAAGAATGTATATGTATGTGTGTGTATATACATATATGTATGTGTGTGTGTATATATATATATAAATTCTAATTTCATACAGACAAGCTTGAAAAATCAGGTGTTGAACTAGTAAAACTTGATGCCCCTGAGGCTTTTTTTGGATCTGTGTCTAGTTCTGTTCATGTTCCTCTTTTTGCTGTCTCACTATTTTCAAATGAGACACATTTAGTCTGCAGGATATGACCAATAGCCTTAGATATTCACTTCCCACTTTCAAATGAAGGGCTTTTTCCACCAAGCCCTTTCAGGAAGTTCTCCACAGTGTCAGGAGTCTCATTGCCAAGCTGATTGCAATCTACCAGAGCACTTGAAAAGCCAAATTAGCTGAATCACGCTGACAGTCTAGAATTAAGCAGTGCACAGCATCACCTTTTTAAATGTAGCTACGTTAAATTATTTTCCAGCCTGGCTTTAAAACAGATTAACAGTAGATCAGAGGCCAGTGACCTAGCCCCAAACTAAGCAGCAATGTATACAACTTTGTAATGCAAGTGTGCCAGACATGAACATAGACTTTATGGGCAGTTCATGCTTACAAGAGTCAGGGCTGCACTTAGTTATTCATCAGTGGCTTTCCAGAGCTTAAAATACAAATTAAAAAAAACCAAAACAAACAAACTTATATGTGTGAGAAAGGAAAGAGAAAAAAGGATGGGGTAGCTGGAAGAGATCACCACTGGCTGTTGCAAAATAAAAATAACCCCTTTATTTCTGGAAGCATTTAGAATTTGAAAAAAATACATGAAAATTTTTTGGCTGTTATTTTATTTATAAACATAAGTCTACTTAGGTTTTTTTTTTTTTTTTTAGGAACAGTTTTTTGATTTGGGAAATGTTTAACAGATCATTAACCATAGCTTAAAGTGATCAGGTTTATGATGAGGTTGAAAGGAAAAGCAACATAATGGATGAAGGGAATTTGAAGCAAAAGAAGGAAAGTTTGCCTGCTGTGGAAGAAATAAGCAGTCAAACTGAACACTGCTGACCTCTAAAATGTGTAAAATAATACTTTTTAAAAAAATCCACTAAAATATTAAATCTTTTGGTGTTTTTTCTTGAATAACAAGAAAACATTGAATTTCAGGGAGAGAGTATCCTTTGGCCATAAGAGGTTGGTGAGCAGTGTATCCATTGGCATGGAGAAGGAGCTTCTTTAGAGCGAAGGCTGAAGCACAAACTCTCTCCAGGCCAAGAATACCACATGTATGTGATAAGTCAGCTTCAAAATGTTGGAGGTGCTTACAAATCAGTGTTATCAGTGTTAAGCAAGCACTTTTTTGATTCAGAAAAATACATCTGCCAAATTCAAGGGGGAGTTTTAATCAGGAAGCCTTTAGCTCTAGGATGAAGTGAAGCCTGGGTGGGAAGTTTCTGCTGGAGGGAGTTGTTAGTACTGCACACACGTGGGCTGTGCACGTGTAGCTCGCATATATGTACAAATGTCCATAAATGTGAAATGCCCCTATAGATGGGACTTCCAGATTTTGGGCAGTCTGGTAGGACTGCTTCTCTGAATGTCTGGAAATCTTGGACAAATGGCCAAACCCCCAGGGAGACCCAAACATGGGGGAGAAAATTGCCAGGCAGTATTTTTAAGATCCCTCTGGACTGATATGGAAAGAAATAGAAGAGTGATTTGGGGTGGCAAGAGGAAGAGACATCATCCCAGGAGGAGCTCTGAGGAAGGTGGGTGACAGAAACAAAGTTTTTGTTGGGAAATATGGACAGAAAGGTGAGACAAGGCTGCTGCTCAATCAGCAGAGACTTGGAGAGGTGAAGCTGCAGTCAAGATGAGAGCTAGCAAGCATGGAGTGTTTCATCCATGAGGATGCTTTAGACAGTGCTGAGAAAGTGTGGACTTGGCACTCCCCAGTTAAAGGACAGTTAATAGTGGGCAGGATTCCCCACTGGGAACTGAGATGTGTCCATCTGCTTATGAGCAGAAGTTGTTCCTGGACTCCAGGAAAGAGGTGGAGCAACACAGAACATGCCTGGAAGGTCAGACTGGAGTGGTGGGCGGGATGTAGTGAGGAACAGATTGAGAAAGAAATAAATGAGTGGAAGTGCTTTTTCCAGATTTAACAAGGGTACAAAGAAATTTCTTGAACATTTGTTACAGTAGAAGATGGCTTGGAGATCAGGTCATGGTTTGGATGTAGTGGGAATAGGAAATACAGGATTTTCCTTTGAGGAAACATTACAGCACTAGAAGTTTCATAACCTTCAACAGCAGGAAGAGTAGGAATGTCACTGACTTAACTTGCTTTCCCTTGATGTTATCCTGGATTGAAACTCCCAGTGAATACACCCAGACCTGCTATCTGATAGGAATTACATCACTCTCTTCTGAAGTAAATATTTTGATCCCTGCAGGGGAAGCTCAGATTTACCCTGCTGTAGCAAACTTCAGGATGCAGCCTTTGTGCTCCACCTCAGCCCTGCTCATGTGTGCCTCTGCATGTTGCATCTCATACTCAGGACACACTGTCTAGCTGAAGGAGCACCTGGACTGAGTCACCCTGGAGATGGTCTAGCAGAGTTTGACTAGCATTGAAAAGGAAGATTTGAATGCAGACAAGCTGTTGGGCCAACTCTGGAGCAGGTGTAAACATGCTGTTGGTTAACTTCAGGGGAGATACATCCCTTGGCACTGCCTGAAATCAGAAACACTCCCTGACCAGCAAGACCCTTACTACTTTTACATTGCACATTGCCAAGCAAAACTTCTATTGCATGAGTTGTCCTGGCACCTAACTCCTCTCCCACCACATTTTCCCATCATTCAGAAAACTCCCCAGTAAATGGAGATATGCTAGACTGGTTCAGTTTTCATCTTTCTTGGTGTGATTTCCTTGGATGTTTAAATGGGGATACAAGCATCATCATGTCACCCCAGGACAATGTGCTTTGTGGTTTGCTTTATAATTTTTCCCTTGGTTCCAGCTGTCCATTCGTTTTAGACATAATCCAAAATCCCATGGCAGATCCTTCTGTCCAGGGCTGTCCTCTGTGCAGTTTGAAAGTGATGCATGATCCCGGCAGTGGCAGAGGCTGGGCAGTGCTGCAGCCTTCCTCCCTGCGGCCTTCCTCCCTGCGGCCTTCCTCCCTGCGGCCTTCCTCCCTGCGGCCTTCCTCCCTGCGGCCTTCCTCCCTGCCCAGTGTAAAGGCACAGCTCCATCTTGTGGGCACCTGGCCCGTCTTCTTCCTCACCACAGAGCCAGCTCTGGGGACTCCAGGTGTGCCTGGACCTGTCCCCTTCAGACAACTTAGTCTTGGGGCATGAAGGTTCAGCTCAGAACCACGTGGTTCAGATCTACTACATGGGTTTTAAAAGCTGGATAAATATGTTTCTATATTCCACAAACCCGCTGTCAATTGGTTGGACAAACTTAGTTTTACGTTAGTAGATGGTATTAAACCCACTGAGCACGGAACCAAAATGGTTCATGAAGCCAAAAGGAGAAAGCATGACTTATACCATACTTATTAACAACAATTTCTTAGTGGCTCCTCCAGATCCCTGTGCAGACAACCCCTGCCAAAATGGAGGGACCTGTTCTCTCACTCACAGCCACAGGATGTACCACTGTACCTGTCCTGAGGAATTCACAGGCGAGGACTGTCAGCTGAGTAAGTATCTCCTACCACCAGAGTTACAACATGAAATATGAATAGTAAGTAGAGCTCATTAATGTTTGCTTAATGAAAAGGTAGTGCTGTTGTGATGGGAGAGACCACTGCAGCATGAATGTTTGTGTAGGTGGATTTCTAAATGGTTATGACAGACAATCCATTCCTGACAGGACAACTGAAAATAGCTTGACTGTGCAATTATAAATCCAAGTATGCTCTGAGCATGGGAAACACAAAAAGCCTCTTCCCCTTCCTTTGCTGTTTTTAAGATTTAAATATCCCTTACATGTTTGGAAATTACTAATATTTGGTAGGCAATGCACAGAGACATGAAAAAACAGCACAATTTCAGGTGCTGCCTTGTTCCTTATGTATATGCACATGCTGGGGACAGTGATGCTGTCCTGTTCATAGGGCTTTAGGAGAAAGCCACCTCTGTCTTGAGGTTCCTGGAGCTGCTGCCGTACTGGCTCAGTGCCTCCACACTCTGGAGGCTGGCTAGCTTGAGAAGAACTGTCAACAAACATGGATCTGCTCAACAGGAAAAAAGGGATGAGCAGGGAATGATAATAGAGATTGTGATGCCATTTCTTGCATGAAATAACATCTGAAAGCTTGTGTTGTTTGTAAAACTTCATTTCAGAGAAATGTTTTGACACCAGCCTCTACGAATTCTTTGATGTGGGTGTGAGCTGGTCAAGAGTCCAACAAGGAGCAGTGGAGCAGTGCACGTGTGTGCATGGCCAGATGGAGTGTGGCCGTGTGGAACACAAAAGTAAGGCACTGTTTTGTACCACAGCTGTAACTCTGCATGGAGTGATGATAAAGGACAGTGAGGGTATCAAAGCCTGAGAGGTGTTACACACCCCAATGCTGCCCTTGCAGCTCATGTACCCTCTCTAAAAGACAATATTTTAGATTTAGATTTCCTTTCCAAGAGTTATAGATATGAGCAGTTATACTGACCCAGGAAATCCCTTCAATGTGTCCATCCTTATTTGAAGAAGCAACTATTTTAGGAGGAATTTTAGGGACACACAGTGTTTTCTTAGAGAGGGATGAAACCCCGATCTGCAGCATGTAAGAATATACAACAGATTATATAGGAGAAGTGGTAGAATTCTTTCTCCAAAACTATAACCTGCCTGAGAGGCACACCCTGCACACCAACAATCACTTCATATTGCTGCTTTGCCTCTGTGTTTCTTCCCAAGTCCATCCCACTCTTGAATTACCAGCATGTAAATTTTACCTGCCTCCAAGATCCCATAAGGCCTGCATTGGCTCCAGAGTCCCCATGATTTTTGGCCCATTCCTGGCAGGGGTAATGCTTACATTATGAAGCCTCCTCCTTTTTTAAGGGGGTGCCAGGAGCCCAACACCCTTGCCAGCCAGCACAGGAAATACACTTTGGGTTGTCACCCATCTGAAGAAGCTCCTTTCATTTGGAGGAGAGATGTTGGGAAGCAAACCATGTGCTTCACCTACACATGTGCTCTGGTATGGCTATTCTGCTACTCAGTCTGGCTAACTTCTACCCTGCCCAGATTCACAAGTAAGTCACACTATAAATTAGTTTCATAAAAGCCCTTTGAAATACATAGGTGTTTTTATTCCCACCTTATGTAATTGGAAACTAAAGTATGGAGAGTCAGTGCTTTCTAGGGCGTTGAGAGTCCATGTGAGAGTTGGGAAATTTGATAGGACTTAATACTTCCCAATCACAGATCTTAAATATTTAACTGAGCTCCCTACTAGATATGTTATTATAAATTCTAATAGAACTCAGTGGCAGGTCTGGAATTGGCAGAACCCTGTATAGAGGAAGAAATGTTAATACCATCTCCACTAGTAATAGTAATCACCACCCCCATTTTACCTATTGTTCACTGATAATATCTTTCAATAGCTGACATTATCCAATAGCAGTGAAAACAATAGACAGTCCTTAGTGGGCAGAAATCAGTCGAGTTTCCTTCTCTTTAATTTATCACAAGTGTAGGTCTGACATAAACAAAGAAGAAAAACTTCCCCCAAATGCATATGCACAGAGGAGATGCACTAGAGCAAGTTAAAATGGACTGATTCTCTTGAATAATTTGTACCCTTGGTTTGATCATTGGTTGTGTTTCCTTGTAGGTTGTGCTCATAATCCTTGCATGAATGGTGGAGAGTGCAAGATGGTTGCCTCCACTGGGAAAATAGTATGTGATTGCAAAGAAAATTATGCAGGAAAGTATTGCAATATTGGTAAGTATAACAACCTACAGGCAGACAGAATTAGGAGTTTCATCTGGGTGTAAGGCTTCTGGGTTTGGCTCTGTTGTATTCTGCATTCGAGGACATTTCTTGTAACACCTGAAGAGTCACACAGAACAAGGGTTTAATGTATTTCTCCAGTGTAAAATATAACACATACTTCACCACTGAGACTCTGCTTCTAAAAATATTTTTTTCACGCCCTTTACTTTATAGAAAATCAAACAGAAATTTTAATCCAATTACACATGCCTGTAAAATAAGTGCATGCTTCCCTTTTGCAGTATCAGTCACAGGGTTGTACTCTAGATCTACTGCCTCCCTACACATCCACACATCCCCTATAAAGCAGAGAATAACATCTGACAAAATCTAGCAGCCGTTCTTTGGTAGCACTCAATGACTGTGGGACAGAGAAAATGCTCACCCTTTGGGTTACCATGCACTTTAAGCACATTTAGCCCAGCACAGGTTATACAAAACCCCTTCCTTTCTCTGATGGGTCAGGGCTCAGAAATCTGCTTATTGCTATCTATGTGTAAGTCCTGTTTTATATTTTAGATGCTACATAGTTTTGATACAACTTTCCTCCAGAAGACTTAACACTTACCCCAGAAGGGGTTAAATCTTGCTTGCATGCTATATCTGCAAATCATGCCAATGGCTACTTTTTAAATAAATGCATGTTTTAGGCATAAATCTTAATAGACCTTCAGTCACACCATCCTGTGACCCCATCAATTCACTGGCTGTGTCTTTCTGGGTGCATAAATCCCATGGCTCATCAAAACTGAGGACATGACTCCCAGTAGCTCTGGTGGGCACTTTCTTAATCCAAATGGGTGGTGGGGTAAAAAAAACCTGTTAAGGAACACTGCAATTTATATCTAGTGTTCTTTTTGTTACTTTGATAGTTAACAAATGGTGTAGGCAACTATTCTAGCTGGGGAAAAAAAAATCCATTTGGGAGACCAGCAGTACAGCTGGAATAGCAAATAGCAGGAGTGAGTGGGTAAATTGGACAGTGTATGAGTTGGCCCTGAACTCACCAGGTACCTGATAAATCATGAGAAATCTTTTAAGTCCTTCACAAGGAGCACTATTTTAGCTCAGTTGTTCTGTCCTTTAGTTACCCTGGGGAGGTTGTCCCAGGCTTTGGGAATGCTGCTGCAAGGATCTGGGTGAGGGGCTGCACAGCACATGTGTGACCTGGAGCTCAGGCCAGGGCTGCACTCTGCTCATTTTCACATTAAACTGCTTTTCCAATTCCTGTTTTATTATCAGCTTCCCCTGCCCCAAGCAGCAATGGTGCACAGAGACCTGCACCCAGCAGGGCCTGATCATAAATACCAGGAAGGCAGTGTTACAGATGTCATACAGGTTTCTGACTAGATTAGGACACGAAATAAGCAGGTGCTCTTTGATTACTTGAAAATAATAAAGCAAACATTTGGTTTGCTAAACAAGTGGCTTTGGATGCTTACAATCCATCTGTGTTCAGATGCCTAACACCCCTACACAGAATGGGAACTGAAGGCTTGTGTTTGTGTGTCAGGGCCTTGCAAAAAGTCTTAAAAAAGAAAAAAACTCTTTTTCAAGATGCAGTTATTCTAAATGAATGCAAATAAATGAGTCTTCAGGTCTATAGACTGGTACTATCACCACAGTAGGGCAATGGCATTCTGGTGAAAGTGCTACAGCCTTGTGTTCTCTGAGCACTCAGAAATGATTTTTAAATATTTGTTGGATTAATTTTTTCTTTGACCCTTCAATTTGATGCAGTGAACAGAAATGGCTTTTTCTCTTTGTTTCTGTTTTACTGTCTTGTATAGTTTCCCCTGTCTAACAGGATGTACTTGTGAGGTTACCCTTTAGTTGGAATAGCTGGTGGCTATAAAGCTTGATTCAGAGAAAGTGTTACACTATTTCCTCTCCAAAGTGTACTTTATTCTGAATTATCAGTTAAAGAGGCAACCTTAAAGCCAAGGTGTGATGCAAAAATGTGTTCTTAGATTTTTTCTTAAAGCAGAAATCAATCAATTCAATAAACAGAAAGTCTCCCAGACTGTTATAGAGCTGTAATGAGTTTGAGGGATCCTCTGCCCTTGACTTACACAAAGAATTACCAGCCTTCATCTGTGTCTAATGGAAAACCAGCAAATTTGTCTTAACATTAATAAATGAGGTACCATCCTTCATCCATCAGATCACAAGCTTTAGTACTGCTGTGCCTCAAGCATTGGTACAATAGACTGAGCAGCAAAACCAGCAGGTTTTGAAAGTACTGAAAACAGTTCTCTTGCTTGAGGATTTATTTAGCAGATGCTTGGACCATCATATCTGTCAGACCTTTACCTGTTTTCCATGAATTTGTCTAACTTCTTTAGTATTCCTTTATGCTTTTCCCTTTCACAGCATTCCATGTCAAGAAGTCCCAGAATATAAATAGATGTGATGAAAAGAACTATTTTCAATTGTTAACAAAAAACCCACTGCATGGTAATTTTATTCTTCCCCTTTGAACAGTGAGTAACAGAATAATCATAACTTTTGTGATTTTGAATGTACCTATTTATCTGTCCATTACTTTTTGGACTACAAAAGTAGTGTCCCTGCCAGTTCTCAAAACTCATCTTTGATCTTAAAATTCTCTTGCAAACAATCATCATATATGTATGTGTGTGTATATATGTGTATGTGTATATATTTCTAGGCTATTATCATAAATGACCATATAGCTACTGGAAAATCATGAGCTGACTTAAAAAAAAGATGATAAAAGTAACAGAGGAGATATCCATCACAAAGGAGATTGATATACAAAAGACAGTTTTTAATATAGATTTCTATTCTTTGTGGTAATACGTTATTTTCTTCTTAAAGAAGAAACTTGCAGTACTAAAGAAAGAACTGCCATTTAAAAAAGTGTTCTGAGACAGTTTATACGCATAGGATTTCAGGGAAGTTTAATTAGTTTAATTTTGAAGGAAATTAGATGCATTACCAACAAATCTCTCTCCAAAGAGATGCTGCTTAAAATTGTTCAAGGACTCATGTTTAATTAAGTTCAATTCATAATAACTGTCTTTAAATATGCACCTATTTTCAGAAATAAGGCTTTTGTGCTAAAAAAGTGGCTGCATTCTCTTTGGAAACAGCTCTTGCTGGGACAGCTCTGAATCCAGGCTCTAGGTGAAGATTCAGAATCAATTGTCCAATCATGAGTAGCAGTGGTTGTCTCATTGAACACAGAAATTTATCAAAATGGCCCAAATCCAACCCTTCAGCAGTGGTAAATGTGGGCAAGAAGTGAAACCTGAGAGAGATGTCAGTGGAATA
Organism: Agelaius tricolor; assembly: GCF_023055355.1. Classification (NCBI taxonomy): domain Eukaryota; kingdom Metazoa; phylum Chordata; class Aves; order Passeriformes; family Icteridae; genus Agelaius; species Agelaius tricolor. Next base: position 7,442,797 of record NW_027269284.1, read on the forward strand.
TTTTATCTCAAGCTCAGGTTGGCATTGGGAATGAAGAACAAATTTACTTGGTAGATAATTAACTTCATAAATATTTAGCTTCACTGGAGGTGATAATTGATGAAAAACACTTATAAATATGTAATTGTAAAATTACTTTGACATTTTGTTTCTTTGAAATGATAGGAGCCATGGTGGAGATGTTGGATACAGAGGAGGAGTTATCTGGACAGAGGACAGATAATTCATTTTAATATGCATTTATGGAGAAGTTAAAGGGGGTTAAAGGGAAAAGGAAGGAGATGTATAATTTTTTTTTCAGGGGGTTAGTGCCCTTAGGTTTCTGTGGTTGACACCCCACCATTGCATTCGCAGTTTTTGCTTTAGGTGAATGGAATGTGAATGGAAATGAATAGATATTTTGCCAGATTTCCATGTAAAAGCACTTAGTTTTTCTTACCACAGCTTTGTTACTGTTGGTTGGATGTCAGTTGTTAGTAAATTTGGGGTACTTATTTGTATTTTAAATTTATTCTTGATGTATTCTTATTTATGCTTTATTTATATTCTGATATGTTAGTGGGGTATATTTATTCTCTTAGTCACCAAGTCTTTTCCTGAAGCATTTGCTCACTGTGGTTGTGGGTTGCACTGGGTTTGAGTACATTGGGAGCACTGCACAGAGGATTAAATGTTTTGAGTTTTCTTTGGATTAAGGCTTAGGTAGACATAATGGTTTTGACAATATTTTGGTCATGATGAAATATGAAGTTGGTGAAGGTATTTTTGAAAACTCTGCTTTGTAGTGTTGGGGGTATTTACATCATTAGGCTATGGATAATGGAATTAGAGGGGTGCCATATCTTTAAAGAAAGCATGGGTTGGAATGCTAATTGTGGAAACCTTCTCGTTATGTAAGGAGATGTGGTGTATGTCAGAAGTAGGCTGAGGATTTTCAGAAAAGGAAGATGATAGAATAGCTGAATGTATAATGACCTACAGGAAAAAAAACCCCAAAACTTCTTGGCCACATCTTTAGGGGTTAAACTGGAGGAGTTTGAGGTAATAGAATTAGCAAAAAATTACAGCAAACCCACCTTTTTAGTGGTTCATTTACTGAAATAGTGTATTGGCAGTTTTCTACTAAAAAAGCCACTCCAGTAAAGGAAATTCAGCTCTGGAGGCTGGCAGGAAAATTTAAAATATTTTTTGCTTTCTGAAGAAGACATAAGATAATGAATTTTAACTTTCTGGTTTATATTTACCCTGTACTAGAATGCTTTTAGTGTTTCATTTTTTACTTTCTAGAAATGCAGGGGGAAACAGGATGAAGTACAGCAACAAGGTTACTTGGCTGACAATGATAAAATGGGCATTTAAGTGGTCAGTCAGTCCCCCCCTGAGCTTGGACAAGTGGGTCTGTAAGTAAGACTTGAAAAAGGTTTCTAAGTGAGGCTGAGATGATGCTTGTTGCTTGCATTTGTGAAGCACTGGGCTGAGTAGTGAAACTAGGAGGAAAAGAATAAAGTCATTATATCTCCACAGTTGTGGGAAAATAGAGGGAACAGCAGATAAAAAAGCAATATCATGTATTAATATGGCTTGAAGAGGTGATTATGTTATTTGCACAGGACAAGTTTTATAAGTCACCATGGAATTTGAATGAGGGGAAGGCATGGGTTAATAATGCAAGGATAATGAAGAGAAAGCCTGGAGCACCACTGCAGAAATAATAATGGTGGGTTGGATTTTTATCAGGCTTTGAATTATCAAAAGAAAATTCTACAATGCTGGGGTTACATGGATAAAAACTATGCCCAGTAGACTGTTGCCTGCAATCATCAGTGGAAGGAGGCACTGGAAGATGAAGAAATGGGTGAGCACGGCATTGTCCACTAAGTGCCCACCTGTGATTCATTGCACTGAGACAGTGCCACTCCAGGGGATGGTGAACAGGAGACCAGAGGCAGCTGTGGCTTTGCAAAACCATTCCATGTCATTTATGGAGGTGGCAGATGTGAGCAATGATAGACAGGCTCTTCTTATCTCCCAGACTTCTTTATAATTTGAGCACCATAATAAAGCTTTTGGCTAATATGGAGAAAAACAAAAATGAAGAAGGAAATACAGCTTGCATGGAGGTTATGGATTAGAAATTTATGTTTGACACCTTGGCAAATGTGGCCTAGAGAGGAGAGCTAATGAGCTGTGCTGGTGGCAGCATGGCATACAGCAAGGACTGCCTCTGTAAGGATTGAGAGATAAGGCAGATACCAAAGAAGAGGAAAAAATTTCTCCGGTCAGAGAGAGGAGTAGGTTCAAGATCCACCAATGACTTCTTTATTTTTACATAGATGTGCATTTTCCAGATGCTGGTGGGCACTAAGTTTTCTGTGTTTTGCTCTCTATTCCTACAGTGTTGCCTTTTTAGATGACAAGTCTTTGTTATAATCCTAGTATAAATAATATGATTAATATTAGCAGCCTCTAATATGAAGCAGCTGCTTAGTCCTAAGTCTTGTGAGAGTGCCTGACTTGGCAGCAGTGCTGCTGGGTGCTGGTTAATTGAAAGCCATTAGGGTGTTTTTAGTCCTATTTGTGATTTATTTGGGACATGACAGTCGTTTCAGTTCATTATGTTACAGAGTGCACATCTTCTCTTGAATCCAAGGGGACTGACATCTCTTAATTCATGCAGTCTGTTGTCCTGTGTAATTTCAAGAAGGTGGTTGAAAGGAAGATGTGGAAGATGCAGCTCATCCTTGGATTACTGCATTGTTTGTTTATTCCATCTTCTGCTTTCTCAGCCTACTCTGGATGTTTTGGGGGCTCAAGAGACCCCCATCTCTCATTAAAATCTCTCTACAGAGCAGCTGCTCCTCTGCTGACCATCATTTACTGCTACACTGTCTGTTCCTTCTCCTGCCCAGAGAGTTATTTTGGCTCATTCTCTAAGCACATAAGAACCTGCAGGTATATTCAGAAGAATGAAAGCTTTCACTATGAATTAGGCACTCACACATTCTTCAAAATCCTGTATAGCAGTCTGTGTAACTCTCAAAGTAATTTAGCACTGGTATTGGCTTCTTGTTGCCAGAATTTCTTTCCCCTAGCTCTTGACAGCCTTTTTCCTAAATATACTGCTCCTATTAGCTTTATATACCTACCTATTGGATTGCATTTATGACTCTGTAAATCATAACTATTGTACTAGAACTGAAGATATTAAATAGAAAAATGAAATGGAATAAGATCCACTCCTTCCTCTTATCTAGGATATTACTTTTCTAAACTGTAAGAAAGTACTGGCAGAGTTTATAGATTTCTGGATTTAAACTTTTGTATTTAAGAATTCAGCTTATTCAGAAGGTAGCTTTGTACATTAGCTTTTATAATAGATATAAATCTCTTCAATTTTACCTCAGAGGATCTAAACATTGGCAAGTATGAAGGTACAAAGACACTTTAAAGAAGAAACATATTCAAAAATAAGTCTAATTTTAGTAAATGTAATGTGCCATCCTCATGTCAGGATGCAACTTTTAAGAGGTTTTGTGCAGGTAAATCACTTTTTTCTTTTTCCCCACAGTCTTAAATCCATCCTTGTTTTACGTGTTAATTTTCTGCTAGATTTATTGATTACAAAAAGATGCCAATTTTTCCACTTTTCTGCCTAGCTTTTAGCTCAGACAGATTGGTTGTGTCATAATCAGGCTGCAGTTTCAACAGGCATTCATTCCTGTGTTAGGTGCTGTCAGTCCAGAGATTTTACTGCTATTCAACAACTAGAAAGTGACACAATTATTTGAATCAGTTATTTGTTATGTATATGTGCAATCTGCTGTTCATGACCCCAAACAGCAATATTGAAATATAGGTAAATATTGTATCAGTATGATTGAATTATATTGAAATATAGATACATAGGTCCCCTTATATTTCACTTGTGGTATGTGTTCATTAATTTTTAAACTTGGAAAGCCACAGTGGGTGCTATTACTGCTCACATTGACAGACAGGCAGGAAAAATGTGAAGCAATTTGCTTCAAGCCAGGAACAGTCCCGTCCTGGTGCTACTGCCACGCAATCCTACCTATGCCTCATGTCATCAGAATTCACATTCTCATCATCAATGAGTGAAAAAAGTGGTCTCTTCAGTGGAGTCTGCTCCTTAGATACTTACAGAGATTTTCAGTGGCATAGGGACACACTGGAAGTCAGATCTTCCTTTGGGAGCAGTACTGGGTGGATGTCTTCCAAAGCTCTCTTCATGGTGTTTGTTTCATTTAGCACAGGAATATTTGCCTCATTGCTCTCAGAACACCTGGCAGGGTGTGTGTGTCTGTGTGTGCTGTGTTTCACACAATTTGATGGAACGAGATGCCGGTAGGAGCAACCTCCACGAGTACCAGAGACTCCTCTCTCTCACACATTTCCTGCCAGCCTGGAGTAGCCATGGTCTGCCTGTGCAGCAGGGGAAGTGCAGCTCCCTCAGATCAAAGGCTTTCACACCTTTCATCTCTGAGGGCATCTCACAGCTACCCAGGAAGGGAGATAGGGAACTTCTGGCAGAATGAAGAAAGAACAAACCCTTCTGCAGGCAGCCCATGAGTCTGAACTCATGCAGAAAGGAAATTTGGCTTATGCCCTGGCAAAGGATGGCTTGAAGGGCAACACATCCTGCAATGCTCAGGCCATGTAAGCAACAAATTAATGCAGAGGTGTAGAAAATCATTGTTCATTGCTGTTCATCTTGAGGAAACAGCATCAAGCTGAGTCAGGGGAGGTTTAGGTTGGATATGTCCTTTTCCTCTTCCCCCCCTCTCTGTTCCTGCCATCAGCTTTACATACAAATAAAATTAATCTAACATTGTACTTCATAAACGCATCACATGTTGGTCAGGGATAAATCAAAGCATTGCTGAATGGAAGGGTTACTTTAAACCATCCTGTCCCAGAATCAGAACCATTGATGGAAACCCATATTTTTATAAATAGAATGAAACAGCTTATGTGTATCTGGAAAAGAAAATACATTCCAAGCTCAAAAACATCAGGAAAATTGATGGTGAGGTGTTTTGGGGAAAAGAAAATGTGAAAGATTCATTGTTTTCTGCAGAGAGTTTCAAAACAAACTCCTGAAAATGTTCAGGTATATAACTACAGGACTTGAAACAATATCTGGAGACAAAAAGTCTTGTGAAATGCTTTCAGAAAGTTAGTAATTAGAACTGGTTGGATAACTGCTATTTCAGGCTGCTGTTAATTTTAAGACCCAAACCTGTTTTTTTGGAAAAGGCAGAGATTTGCTGTGACTTGCTTATAAAATACAAAATTTTAACACGTGTAATGTTTTATGTGAGCTATTGAAATACCTTAGATTGAAAAAATAAAACACAACAAGAAATTATTTATAATTTTAAATTTTAGTATTATTTTTTCTGAAAATAAACTAACAGGGGTGATAGTGGCATAGGACTGTAGAGTAACTTGAATCTGCATTTGTATCAAAACTTTCATAATCTGAAAATTTAGGCCATTTCTATTCTTAGCAGTGATTTGTGGTAGTACAGGGAAATGAATGAACAAGAAAACACATATTACATCCTCCATGACTTTCTTCCACATAAGAAATAAGCATGTTTCAGAGTTGTGAGACATTGTGGAAGCTATGTGGATTTGGGACTGAACAGTTCCCAGTCAGAGCAATCCATTAAGAACTGCTGAAAGCAGACCACCTACACACTATTTCTGACAAAGGGGGAAAAAGAGAGTTTTTCAGTGCTGTAACAGTTCAAAAAAAGAGAATTAGAGGCAAAAGGTCTATATGACTGCAATAATTGCAGAGATATTTTTTAAAACTGTTTTTCCTGAATTATAGGTGATAAAATGTATAAAGCATTGCAGATACTTCTCATGGCCTTAGTGGGTACCATGGTGCTGCTGCCAACCAGTCAGGTAAAGGCTTCTGGAGTGGAGCACAGACCAATGGAAAGCTGCTAATGAATGTTAATTTTTCACCTCAGAAGCCTTTCCACAGGTTGCAAATTAACTCAAGTTATGCCTGTTTCCAAAATACTCCTCATAAAACAAAAAAGAAACAAAAAACTTCATCAGAGATATCCCTGTTCCCCTCAACAAGTGGAAGATGCAATCTAAACTTCTTAGCTACAGAAGGAGAACGTGAGGGATGATATAGAAAGAGGCCAAATTCTTCCAGTTAAAATATGCTGGCAGCTTTAGCAATGACTGGCAGACCTGATGAAACAGAGATCTGTTGGATTTTGAGCCTGACAAGGATAAGCACAAATTGTAAACACCATCTGCAAGACATCCAAACCACAGGTAATGCAGAATATGGCCCTGGGTCTGTGCTGAAATTCAATCCCTTGTTTCATTCTCATAAACGTAGCTACTCTAAATTGTTTCTGAATGCAGTAAATACAGCACAAGTAAACACAGCACCTGCAAAAATGAAAAAACGTAGCATGCAGCATGATTGTGGTATTTTCATGACACTGTTTCAGGCAAACAAAGCAGGGTAACTTGCAACTTGCTCAAAAATTAAATGGCAGGTTTTCCAAGACATGGTTACTCTTTCTAGCAGTACAAATGATAGACAAATTATTTTCTGTGAGGTCCTAGATTATGGTTTTTAAAATATGAGTTTGATATAATGTTATTTTTATAGTCATTGAATAAAGTCAATTTGAATCAGGTTTTGGGTGGGAGAAAAAGTGATCTCAGCATGTCAGAAGTGTCTGCCAGGCCAAGCTAGAAAGTGGATTTAGCTAAGTGTTTGTATACCAACTAATGTTCTTCCACCTAACTTCTTGACCTTCATCTCCCAGATTTATGCCATATGCTTGCTTGTGGTTTTGAGTTCTGTCACTACACTGATGACTTGGCAGGGTAATTAACAGCAGCAGTTCAGCACTGTGGTTCATTATTTCAGTCCTGGTTATGTGCCCTGGTTCATGTGTCACCTTATTCTGTCAAAACAAACAGGTCTTTGGCAATAGCTGTCTGCACTGTGTGGTGTGATGGATCATCCTCAGAGGGTGTTTTTCAACAGTTGGCCAATGATGTTATATCTTTAAGTATGCCTATAAGTTTAGAAGAAGATTCCACCAGTCTTGTGACATGTCAAGGACATGTCACGTTGACATGGCTGGGACAAGAAACCCTCTGAGGCTCGCTCACAATTAATCCTTTTTGTGCATTAGATGGTTTTGTGTTTCCTTTGGGATGCTCTTAGCTGTGTTTTGAGGTGTAGGCTTTCTGTTCAGTGTAGCTATTTGTATACAAATGCATCCCCATATGTTTTTCAGCCATAATGCTGGTATGTGCTGTTGATAGATCTTGGCAGCTGAGTATACAGGTCATGGAATATGTATGTGTCAGACCTAGCTGAAGAAATAGCCCTTATGCAGGTGACAAAGATGTGGGTTTCGAAGAAGAAAATTCAACCTACTAGTTAGAATTTTGCAAAATTGATGTATCTGGAACATGTAGCTACACATTTGTAATATACATGAGTATAGTGTCTGTATATATATATATGGGTACATATGAGGCCATTAAAAGAAGTATTTTCAAAAATCAGTCCCTTGAAGCACTTGCAGAGCAGTGATATGTTATTTTCAGTACTGTTTCTGTTTGAGCTGGTTGCCTTAAGCACCCTATATTTTCAATGGAGATTCATTCAATGTGGACAGGAGTTTATGGGGTCTACCTCACTTTAAGAAAGTTACCTCAAACAGGCTGCATCGATTTGGCACTAGAAATCTCTGTTTCTCTTAATTAACTAAAAAGGGAGCCTCCAGAGATGAGCTCAGTTGTGTCTAAAATTAGACCAGAGGAATCCCAGCCATATTGCTGACTCTGCTGCAGATTGCTGACTGAAATCTTCCATACACAGTACAAATTTTAGGTCTAATTTTCTGCCATTCTGTCTCTTGATTAGTTACTTGCTCCTGTGTAAAATGAGCTTAACTTACTACTAATTTTAAGCAGAGGTTTTAACTTCTTGGGTTCCTTTTTTCTTATTAAAAAAAATTCTTGTTTGGTGCATTCAGGTCCTGTTTAAGGAAAAAGGCATTACAAAGTTGGGCTCTCATTTCAAACCTCAGCTGTGAAGTGAGTACTTACCATGCAGTTAGCATTGATTCCTGATTCCTGACCAGTCTCTTCCTCTGCCAGTCCCGAGCCAACGGTGCTACATTGGCAATGGCACAGATTACAGAGGGACAGCCAAGACAACCATCTCTGGACACAGCTGCTTGCCTTGGAATTCTGACCTGCTTTACCAAGAGCTTCATGTTGACAGCATTAGGAAAGCAGTGGAGCTTGGTGTGGGACCCTTTCCTTACTGCAGGTGAGGAAAGTTCTTGTTTGTCCTGCGTTTGTACATCCAGAGATGGACGTGATGTGGAAATGAGAAGGGCCAGGGATCTCAAAGCAGGGTTCCCCTGTCTGAGGAAAGCCAGACTGACCTCAGTAATCAGCCAGCCTGACTGAGTGATTTACAGAAGACAAGATCTGGTAGAAAGGCTCAATCAATACCTGGGTCTGCTGAGAGAAGCTCAGACACAAAATAATGTTGGAAATTCCAGGTCCTTTTCTTTTCCCCTAGGTAATGAGGTTTTTTTCCCAAATAAGACCATAATGCAAAACTTTTGACGTTGTTCATTAATGCTTATCCAAAAGGAGAAATCAATGCACTAGCTAAATTGAAATGGCTAAATTTAACATTTTATTCTTTGCTTGTGAAAGACATACCATAAAGAAATATTTTTAAAAGGGACAAGTTATTTGAAAATGAAAAATCAAAGCACTATATTTAAATAAGATTGAAATGGGATGTCAAATTTATTTTTTTGGATTTCTTACAAAGGAAAACTATTGCCAAAGATGTCCCAGTGTTTAAATTTCGATTGCACCAAATATTGATAAACTACATTTCTGCTGAAGTTTTCTATATGCAGTTAAGCTATAATGAAAATAGCTTGTGCTATGTAGGTTTGTGCCTTCTCCTCAGTCACCTTATGTTCTTCCCCCTGTTTCTGAGGTATCCATGAGCTCAATGGATATCCACAAATAAAGGAAATGTTTTTATTTAGAGAGAATATTTCTCATCTTGGAGATGAAAAAATGCTAAACCTGCCAAACTATAGATGATTCTCCATAAATTACTGGTTGATGCCTTTTGTTTGCTTGATTGCTTGATTGAAGATTTTGTTTGTTTGCTTGATTGCTAATTTATGTGTGTGTGTGTGGTTTTTTTTTTTTAATGGAACTTAGACCAGTAGTTCAGGAAAATCAGAATCTACTGCACTTCTTAATTTGTTTGGTGATAAAAAGTGTACATGAATGCTGAAAGTAGCCCTTCTCTATCTAACACAAACTAACAATAAACAATTCCTACCTCGTCCTTTAAACCCTCCCACCTTGATTTCCAGGGCTTGCTCCTCATGCAAACATTTCAGTATTTGATTTATGGTGTCCCAGCACAGTGTGGCAATTTACCTGGCACATATTTTGTGCTTTGATGAAACTTGAGCCCTTTGATTTACATCATTTATGCCCAATATTCACTTCCAGATTTGAAATGCAGAGAACAAAATGGTGTAGGAGCTGATGTGCTCATGTTCTGTAGAGCTGAGAAAAAAGCTTTTCACTTTTTTGTCAGCTTGTTACAATTTCTGGGGATATCTCTGCTGTACTATATAATCCTGCAGATATCTTCTTCTTCAAATAGTCTAATTTAGAAACATTGTTGGCGGAAGATGACTCAACCTGTGTTGCTTCTTCAGTTCTGAGAATTTGAAAGTGCTCTTATCTTTTTCTGAAGAGCAGTCAGATTGAAAAAGAAAAAAATAACCGAAGATAGTGCTTGTGATAAATCCAACTGAAATTAGAATTACTGCTTATCTGGAGCTCTGAACTACCTTGTCTATTCTTCTTAGTCTAATAAGTCTCCCTATATTCTTGGAGGTGTAAACTGGGCAGATTTCTGGTCACTTATAATGCACTGATAAAGACAGGTGTACCACAGAGAAACCCCAATGGAATCAAACCAAAATCTGTTTAACACCAAGGTAATAAAGGGAAAAATGGTTTCCATTACTCCTTTTTCTTTTCCCAACCTTTCTGAGGAATACAATATTTTCTTGAAATAGTCTTTCATTTCCTCAGACTCTCCAGGGAATGTGAACCTGAGATTTGCAAATTCATTTTTGCTAGCTATTCTTGTTATGGATTCTCTATGATTCTACCTGTGTTGGAATCTCCTCGCCTAAAAAATAACCTAAAACACGAATCTCTCCGATAGGATTTAGTTCTGAAAATAGCTGAGCTGATACCTGTGAAAGCACTTCAGTGTGGGCTGTACTTAAATGCTGTGAACGTGCTCATGCATCCAAATACTTGTAGGGAAGTTTTACAGGTGTTCAGTCGTGTCAGTATTTCATGTCCTAGAGAACCGTAGTCTTGGTTAGTTTTAAGATGAATAATTATATTGAAAAGCTGCTCACCCTTGTAGGTGAGTCCTTTGTCACATGGCTCAAAATCTGAGAGCCCTGTCAGTGCTCTGCATGGTGCAAGAGGAAAAAGAAAACCTTTGGGAAGCTTGGAACAACACTGTGGTTAATGCTTGTAATTCCCTCTTCCCCTGAATTCACCAGAAATCCAGATGATGATGATAAGCCCTGGTGTTACATCATGAAGGACAGCAGTTTGTCTTGGGAGTATTGTGACATTCCAAACTGTGGTATGTAAAGGCTTTCTTAAAATCCATGCTATGAATGAATGAAGATTTATTGATACTACAACAAGGTTTCACTGTGTCATTTTGAATGCTCTACTGCTCCCAGAAGTGTCGAATATTTTACTGTTTCCAGTAAACAACAGGCTTCTTTTGCATTTTTGGAGTTGTGATACAGTCTGTGATTCTTGTCCTGAAACAGAAGCAGTGTCATACTACTGTTTTGGTCACAACCATCCCAATATCACCAAATTTTCTGCTAGAACATGCAAGGTGCCAGAAATTACTGATACTTTGGTAAAACTTGTCATCACTCTGGGAATTACAGGCCCAGCAAAGGGAGTGGACCTCTGTGAACAATGAGAGGTCTACATCCTGAAGATTTATGAGACATGGTGTTTAATTCTAAAACAGAAAGATTCTGGTAGTCTGAAGCCATATCCCTTTTTATCTTAGCAAGCAGGGAAAGGAGGCCAGTAGTTCCAGCCAAAGTAGATAATTCTGCAAGCACCAAAAGACCATGTGGAAGAAGACATAAAAAAAGAAGTTTTGTGAGACCTAGGATTGTTGGGGGATCTTCATCTCTGCCTGGATCTCACCCCTGGACTGCAGCTATATATATTGGAGAGAGTTTCTGTGGTGGCAGCCTGGTTCAGACATGCTGGGTTGTGTCAGCAGCACACTGCTTTGCTCACAGGTAAGCTCACCCCTTAGTGTGGCAGTGGGTCCTCACAACAAACCTGAACTGAAACAAGAAAGAAGATGAGATTATGAAAGAACAGTGTGTCAAAAGGAATTTCTGGCAATTTGAATACTCTTCATGATCTGAAAAATGGCTTGGACTACTACAATCTCATAGGCCCTTATCTTGTTCCTTAGGGAGTCTCAAAGAGTCTAAACACCCTGACTAAAGGAATAAGGTAGGGTGAAGCAGCACATAGAATGGGGCATTGCATGTGCAAGAACCTGCAGGGGAACAGAAGTATTTCTCTTCTTCTTGGTTACCTTTCTGAATGTTTATGCCTGTTTTGAGATATAACAGAGATGACTGTGCTCTCTGCTGTGTTTTGTTCAGAAAGGCTGAGACAGCCAAGCAATGATTTATTGGAGACGATAAATTACTGTTGGTTGACACAAATAGAGTGGGCTGAGCTTTACAAGAAGCCACATGGAAGAACTTCAACTGTCAAACTTCTGAAGCTGATTTTCTTGAGAGATTTTTTTGTTTTCTCCTGTGGGACACTGGAGAAAATATTGATTATAGGATGCTCTTACTTTATTCTAAATACTTAATTTTCTACAAATGTTCAACACTTTCCCTGATTTCAGTTTGATCACGTTGAAGGGAAAAATATTACATCATTTGATACCCATTGTTCCTTTGCATAGTAAAGAAGCCAAGAGAAACAGAAAACCTTTTGCCAGAATATAGACACTGATAGCTTTTAGAGCTAATAATACCACTGTGAATGCTGTACTGAAGCATTTGGAGCTCAAGCCACAATGCATTTGTTTTTCAAATGTTGTGAAATAGCTACTAACTTTGGCAGCTGTTCAGGACATTTCCACCCACTTCCAGCTGGTCGTTTGGTATGTACAGATTTTCCATAATTACTGCATTGTAATCTGTGCTCTTCTGTTTGTTTAGTACCTCTGGTAGTCACAATTCCAACTGTTTTCCACTAGGCGACAATAGATACCTGTGCAGTTCAATTATTTCTTTTTTCTTTTCTGTAACCCCTCCTGTTTTACTTCTTTTCTGAATGAACCATCTGTAAGTCCTAGCAGAACCATTCAGTGCTTCTAAAATTATTTTAAATACTGTTCCAGAAAGTGAACTTCCACTGTATACAGGCCCAAAATTTGATTTTCAAGGAGGTTGATTTACTGCTGCAAAAATACTGAGAAAATCATGGCCTTACATATTGATTGAAGAACATTTTATTACCTTCTTGTATGTCAGTAATACAGAATACCCTTTGCCCTTTCCTTTGTTAATCTTTAGCATAGTTCTTGTAGCAGGGTGGCTTCTATCTCTCTGCATTGTAATTGCCCAGAATCTCCTCTGAGTCCATGGCTGCTGGTCACTGCTGTGCACTCAGTACTGGGGGAGGTTCTGTGGTGCTTTTGTACCTGCTGGGCACAGAAATGCAACCAGGGAAACTGCAATGATACAAACCACTCTGTGTCTGTGCATGATGTGTGTCACCAGATATTTCCTCCTCCTGCCCTGGGTAACAAAACACAGGAGTGCTCCAATGTTGAAGAAACTTGCTAACTTGATTCATTGTAGACTTATGCAGTTTGAATTAGTTTTAGAACAAGAGTGAAATGTGAATTTTTTTTGCTTTCAAAGCTAGAGACTATATTGCCTTCCTAAACACTTCCTGATTATTCCCAAATGTCCCTTACTTCCCAGTTTCTATACTTGTTCTTATTAATTTACTTTCCTAGGACACTGGATATCAGAGGACTGTGGCCTTCTTAGAGTGAAAAACTGATAGCTGGAAAAGATGGTGTGAATTGCAAATACTGTGTTCTCCTCTGGCTGTGAAGTTTCCCATTAAATCCATGTGCTTTTGGGACTTCACCAGGTTGCTTTTGATTCTGGACAACAGATTTAACATAGATAAGCAAATCTCAGAACTGGTGATATCTTTTCAGTTGAAGCTTCCCGGATGTTCCTGAATTGTCAATGTGCCAGCACCTTTAAATCTTGGCCCATGCCTGTAATTTTTTTCAGTAGACTGTTTTCCTGGAGAAACGAGATATCCACCACTGACTCATCTTTTGATCCTTCCTTTCTTTCTGAGCAGTTTTTGTAATCATTGGCAAAGCCGAGTTTAAGTTGACTCAGTTGAGTTTCTAGAAGAGGTGTTAGTACCCCCAAAGATGCTTGTTAGCCAAGCAGCAGCTGGGCACAGTGCCTGTGCTGGCCTTTTCCTTCTTTCAAGAAGCAGCAGCCTTTAATTAGGCTGATCAGGACCCACAGAGCATGGGTCTCACTGTAACATCTTTTTCCTTGCCCTCTGTTTGCAGGAAGCCTGGGGAACAGGTAAAGGCATTATGAGAGGGTAAATAATGGACATGGTGGGAGGCTGAGGTTATAATGGTTCATAGGATACCCAGCCACTGGAAAATCAGCTGCATTTGTCCTGCTAATCACAGAACTGCTTGTCTCTCTTTTGCATTACAGTCCACTAAAATCTACCATTCGAGTAGTTCTGGGTCAACAAATATTTAATAAAACAACTGATGTAACACAGACATTTGAGATAGAGAAATACATCTTGCATCCTCAGTATTCCGTGTTCAATCCTACTGAACATGATATTGGTGAGTATTTGTCTTCAGACAGTTTTATTTTCCATTTACTCAACCTAGTTTCAAGTTTAGATGGTCTGTTAGAAACTGCCTTTAGAGTGGAAAAATCATAGATACTAGGAGAGGTTTTTGAATGCAGAGGATTCTTAGTTCTACCAGAGTTATAACAGCATCTGAAGGCTAGACAAATTCAGATGAAAAATAAATTGCAAATTTTAAATAATTATGATAATTAGCCTTTGGAGCAATTTACCTAGATGTGTGGCAGATTGATCATCACTTCAAGTCTTTGTGAGATTAGGCATTTTTTCAACTGAACCAGAAGCTGTAGGCTTGATGCAGGAATTACTTGGTAAAATTCTATTGTCTGTATTGTATAAAGGATCTGACTAGATGAATGTAATAACCCCATCTGCTCTGAAAACCTGTGGCACTAAGAATCATTTTTTACACTGGGATAGATTTAAAAATCAGCTGTCTTATCAGTCAGAAGTTAAATGCCCTTCTGATTGACCTTATACTATTAGTCAGAATGACAATGGAGCAGCAACTTATTTCTTATTTTCTGATCTGCTCTTGTGAAAGTTGTCACGTCACCCCAGGACATCAAGCTGTGTGAGCACTTTGTGAGATTATTTAATAGCCTGACATTGGGAATATTTTAGGTCAGGCATGTACTGGCTTTTTTTTGGCTCACAGATGGTGAGTATTTTCTACTCTATAGCAAAAAGCATTCAAGTTCTGTGTTGGTGGGAGCTCTGTCACAGTGCACAAGGAGATAAACTGGATTTGAGACATTGCTCTCAAATCTCCTGGTGAAAACCCCCCATGATGCTTTGAGACCTCATAGCTTTTTTAATTACTCTGAAATTAGGTAGGCATGCCTCACCAGTGGGATATGTCCAAATCTAGGAGAGCTGAACATGGGGTGCCTAAGAAAAGCCCAACTGCAAAAATAAATGAGAAAGCAGAAACTGTGTTGTGGGGGGAAGATGCAGGTGCTTGTTCTGTCCAGACAGTGATTTCTACTGATGCAACAGAAGAGTTTTGTCCTGCTGAAAATACTTTTCTAAAGGAAACAACCATCACATGAGTGTTTGCTAGGAAATTTGAGGGATTCAGAAGCAGACAGAGTTAGTGGGGAAGAGGAGCAAGGTGAGGACGTTTGGGATCGAGGTTTGTGTGGGTTTCTCAGGCTGTGAGATACTGCTTCTATGTTCCACTAAGGCAAAAAAACTAGCTGGTAGAGAAATAAGACCAGTGAGGTCACTTGCTTTCCACACAGCTGTGCTCACAAAACTCTGAGCTTCCTAAAGGCCTGATGAGAAGATTTAATAGGTGTGTCCACATGACCTCAGCTCTTTGAGTGGTGTGGCCAAACCAACATGCTGCCCTTGCTCCACTCAGTACAAAGCCCCCTTTGCTGCTTTATAGCCAACTGAAGAGATTTTCTACAGGCAAACCAATTTTTGAAATATTTCAGTGTCAACCTCATGATGCTGCACAGCTATGTATTCACACTGTTTACAACCCCATAACTGGTTAGTAAAGATTGTGTAGGTTATGTAATATTTTGCAGCTTCAAGAAGCTTGGTTTTGAAATGTCCCAAGGTTTTATTCCTTAATTTTAAAGATCTTGAATTTCGCTGAACTCAGTGATAACAGGACACGAAACACACCAGCTCTTGGAGTAATTAATTTTTTAAATGGAATTGGAATTAGGCCAGTGGCCAGGCTTTCAGAAGCAGTGAGTATTTGCACATCCCACTTATTTCAGCTGAAAGTTGGGGATATGTCACGGTTATTTAACTATAAGGTGGGAGGAGACACATGTATTTTCTATCTTCCCCCTTCTCTACAGAGGCAGTGAAGCAAAATCTGCTCAGTGAGCATAGCATAAAATAAATATTCCCACAAGGGGAGTAGCTGAATGTTTCAGCCTTCAATTTGCTGTGAAATCAGGTGCTGTTGAGATGAGTCTGTCTGTCTTTGATTGAAATATCTTAATTAAGAGAGGCTTAGGGGATAATTAAATTTGTATTTGAGACCCATTACTGCCAATCCCATTAAAGAAAAGGAACAGTCACTTTCTTCCTCCTGCATTTTCTGTTCTGCAGCTTTGATTAAGCTGAAGAAGAACGGCCAACGTTGTGCTGTGAAGTCCCAGTTTGTTCAGCCCATCTGCCTGCCAGAAAGTAACACTGTTTTCCCTGACCAGTTGAAATGTCAGATTTCTGGATGGGGACACAAGCATGAGAGTGAGTAAAATGAGATCTGGTGTTTGTAGAAAAAAATGATGATAATAAAAGCATAATGCTCAGGTATATGTTATACAGCTGAGAGTTTGGTAAAATGTTTTGCAAGGGATTTCTGGTGGGATTCTTTTTACCTACCTTTGGAGTTTGCAACATTTACATCTGAAATAGTCATCCTGAACTTCCTTTATAGGCTTTGAAATTTGGAGTGTGGTTCCTTTGACCAAATGTTTGCACTAATTTCAGGATGGAAGGAGCTATGAGATCTCAGTGGACTGGGAGGGGACAAAGTAGCTTGTTGGGAGTGCCAACACCTGGAATTTTAGTAAAGTGAATCCTTCCCCTGATTTCTCCAGATAGAAATTTTTAACTTCACCATCAAGAAACTTTGAAAATGTTGATAGGAGAAGGCCAGGTAGACTTTGGGCTAAGAAGTGCTTACACCCAGCTTGAGAAAGGTGGAAAAAATCATCCCATCCTTTCAGAGGAGGAATTTCAGGATTATGAGGCTGAACCATGCTGCTTCAATGTTGAGATAGCAAAGAGCTATGTAGCTAGATGAGAAGGACTGAGGAGCTGGCTGCCACATTTTGGTGACAGATAAAGTATGAGCAAAGATCCCAGTCTAAATGTGCAGTCTAAAGATAAAAAGAAGTAATGGAGTCTTTGAAAAAGGGATGATTTATTATCACATCTGGAAACCGGTGAGAACCAGAGTGCTGGGGTACTGTTGCTGAGATTCTAGAAAAAGAGAGAAGCCAAAATATATCAATGACTGGACATTGCAATACTGTTATTTTACGGAGTCTGACTCGAGGATCAGAAAATGATCACTATAAAAATTATTGTATTTCAAAGGTGTCCATAACATGAATACTACTGAGAGGTGTTAAATATGTTTATTATGTGTTAAATGTGTTGTGCCTTGTGTTTTCCTGTTATGCTCTTGACATTCTATAAAAATGACTTTCTTTTCCTTTCTGGGAAATTTTTTAAAGATATATCTGGTTATTCAGATGTCCTGCAAGAAACACTGGTTCCACTTATTTCAGAGGAGAAGTGCAGAAGTCCTGAAATTTATGGAACAGAACTCACAGAAAATATGTTCTGTGCTGGCTACTTTGATAGCAAATCTGATGCTTGTCAGGTAATGCTGGGTCATCTCTAGGCAAGAGATAGAAATGTATTTTGGTGACAAATGCTGCACTGTTACAATTCTTACTTTTGATTTTATAGTGTTCCTAAAGAAAAGAAATATTTCTAAAGAAAATAACTTTATATGACTGCTTCCACCTTCATTTTTTTGTTCTTGTTCAATGTCAATTAAGCTCTACGGAAGGGCTCCAGGGTATTACATTCCTCCTACCTTTACATAGGGCAGTAGCTGTGCACTGGAGGGTGTGTTGCTCTAGTCCTGGCTGAGCCTGCAGGTGGTGGCAATGGATTTCTGCCCAGCTGGCAGGGATGTGCCAGCAGGAAAACCAGCATGAACCTGAGTGGGGACAAATCCCAGAGCTGCTGCCTCTTGACTGAGGGAAAATAAGGACACCTGGGTAGGAGGTGAGGAGCAGTGGTGAGGCTTGGAGGAAGGAGCTGAGGTTTCTATAGTGGATGTGACTGAATGGTGTAGAATGTCAGTCAATAGGAAACTGTGTTATGTAACCTCAGTCTTTCATGAAATGACCTCATGCTCTCACTACTTTCAGTTATGTCACACCTCGGCTCTGAATAAGGATGCAGAATTGTTGTGGTGATAGATGAGACTTCTTAAAATGAAGGATCAGATTATTCCTTACATAAAACTTCAGATTTCATGTACAGCTCGTTTTGAAGGAGGGTTTTGCTCTATTAACATAAATTCGTGAAAAGGCAGCACATAGCTAATAGCTGGCAGTGTAAGTGCAGGCAAGAATATCATGTATACTGTGTGCTGGAAGCCCCATAGAGGTTATAAACATATCCAAAGAAAGGTGGCAAGAGTGACATGGCAGCAGCCAGCAGTGGCTCAAGGCCAGGGCTGAGACTGAGGCTGCAAGGGGTCACACGAGCCAGAGAGATGGAAATGACCCTGCCTGCCCAGCTCCCCTTGCCTTTCCCAGGAAGTGCAAATAAGAGACAGCATTACAGCTGACTCTCTCTCCCTGCCCTGGACAAACAGAAATCGGGAATGAGAAGGAGAAAAGAAAGTGGAGGGAAGGAGAAAGGAGTTGTACAAAGACAAGTGGTCTGGAGAGAATTACAAAGTCTGAGAAACAGCGATTTTGAATCAACAGATGTTGCTGAAGAACAGTGCTCATGACATGAAATCATTACTAGGGAATCAATAATTCATTTTTCCCTATTGTCAGACTTGTAGTGGGGTCTGAGGAGAAATAATGTAGACCTCTGAATGTAACAACAGATGTAGCTGACCTCTGGGTTTTCTTAGTGTACACTTAGGATATTAACCTGTAAACCATCTGTTATGTATAAAAAATATTCTAAGACCTAGAAACTTCAAACAGACAATGTGTTTCCCTTGATTATTTTTAAAAGATTTTCTTGGAAACTTTTGTCATTTAATTAGTGCACTGATGCCAAAACTGCAATCAATTAGACTAATTGTGAAAAATATGCAAACAAGCAAGAATTCATCTGATGTCCCTCACTTATCACAGCAATCTTCAGTATAAAGGCAACACAATTTTTCTATGTATTGTGGTCTCAAGGAATTTTTCTTTTGAGATAGGAAAAAAATATTTCTCCTTGGTCCCAAATAACTAGAGTGATGGCTGCTTTCACCAGTACCATTTACTAAGTCACATTTTTAATTTATAACATTTTAATTTCTCTAGAAAGTCAATCTAAGAGTAACAGAAATAATAAAAACCCCTGTCATGAATGTTTTCAAGGTTTAATATAAGTAGAAATGTTCAAAATTAACCCTTGCTGTAGTGTAGTTTGGGCTGCTTTTCAGTTTATGGTTTAATGACAAGATAAATACTCACTAGCAAATTCAAACACACGCAAAACCCCATATGCCACATAAAATTACAGAATCCCACAGTCCCAAAGTGTGGCTGTATGCAACTTCTTTCTTCAAAAACTCTCATGTTCTCTGAAAGTTGCAATAAACTGCATTGAGAATCTCTCCAAATGCACCCATGTAACCCCTCCATGCAGTGCTGATATTGCAACACAGTGCCAAGCCCCAAAGGCTTGTTCACTTCCATTAAAAATTATCTACATCAACCATGCTTTTCAGTAGGTCTCTGAATCTAAAATGTTCATGTTTTTAAACAAAATCTGATATTTTGATGCTTTTGTTAATGCATAGTTTTAAAAATCCACCATTATATTTGAATGTGACTAAAAATGCTTTCTATAATGAAAATTCAGTGAACTGTTTTTTTTTTTTGTTGTTGTTGGTTTTTTTTTTTTAGTTTAAATCTCATGTGCAATAATTCCTATTTTATGACTTTCCCTAACTGATCTTCTGACTGCTTTCTATCAAATTAGATAACCTTTGCTTACTTTTGATGCAGGGAGATTCTGGTGGACCTCTGGCTTGTGAGGAAAATGACATCTCTTACCTCTATGGAATTATCAGCTGGGGAGATGGCTGTGGCAGAGTCAACAAACCTGGAGTATACACAAGAGTGACAAACTATGTCCAGTGGATTAATGAGAAAATAGGCCCCCGAAAAACTAGTTGAATAGTTAAATACACTAACATTTGAAGCAGGGTTCTGGAGTATTTTGGTTTTATTAAAATTTCATATATTTTATTATAAGCTGGAATGAAAACTCTCGTGGTAATTCTTAGCAGTTCCAAGCCAGGCCACCAAAAGCAGCCCTGCTCCATCTGATGTCAGCTGCCTTGATCTATCATTCAAGGGCTTTGGATTGCTCAACACACATGACTGCCTTTATTTGTCTTGATAAAAAAAATCTCAAACATATTGAGACAGTGCACAAAAATCTGTAACTCTCTGTCTGCTTGGTGGATTACCTAAAAAGGGATTTGATCTGTTCTGCAGTTTCTGGTGGAGCTGTCATCCCCCAAACCAACCTGCAACAGTATTGTCCTTGTATTCTCTGTTGAAGTAAAAAAATAAACAGGAGAATCAAAAATGAAATTCCATCTCCCTGAGAAATGATCTCTTGGAGCTCAGGGCAACAGACAGCAAGAGAACAAGGTAGGTAAAGCTGCTCCTCAGCTAACTGCAACAACAAGTCTGGGGAAAGAAACCAGAAGGTTTAGGTTTTGTTTCAACCAAACACGTAAGCATATTTTTATATAAACATATTTCTGTGTTCCACTGACGTAAAATCAGGAACGTGCCTCAGAGCTCTGCTGAATCTGGGGTGCAATTTTCCAGCAAGGTTAATGCAACACCTCCTGAGAGCTCAAAGTCTTCCTGAAAAATGTTGGTATCTGGAGCAGCTGATTTAGGTTGATACAGCCAGGACCTTCTGCAGACTGTGATCTGCTGCTTGCCCTGAGGATAGCAATGGAAACACTTCCCTTTGCTGATAAATCCCTCAACGTTTCTTTAATTTGACAGTGTTTTGAAGATGTCTTAGCTTTTGTACTAACAGTTGTTCAACTATTTAGATAATTCAGAAAGGAGGTTTCTCGTAACAGATTTTTCAACTGGATGGCTGGGGTGCAGCTTGACATTTTCCTTAGGGATTTGGTGATATCATAAACCACAGGCTTTACTGTCATGGCCTATGGAATTGTTATGGAACCAACAAAAGCAATTATTACAATATTTACAGACGTTTAGAGGCAGTGGACTCAGTTGTATGAGCAAAAACAGGCAGAAAATGATTTAACAGAAAAAATCTGACAAAGAATGGAAAATTCTTCTTTTTTTTTTTTTCCTTTAGCCATCTCAGATGTGTACATTTAGGTGTTGTGAAATATATTTCTCCCCTGGCAGTGAACATTTATGAACTCTCCTAAGTTTTTCAAGCAAAGTTGTTTTTTAAAGTAACAGAATTTTAAAGCGGTGCCTAGATATTCAGATGTGTTTTTTGTTTGCAGTGTCTCATGGGTTTCTTAGTAGTGGTGAATGTTATTTAGAGTTAAAAGAGATTTTTAAAGGAAAAATAACCAAAACCTGCATCTGTGTAAGTACAAATATACAACAATGCTAATCTAGATAAATATGTAAACTGTTTAATAAAAACATTTACCCTCTGTTTCTTGAACTTAGTCTGTTATGTATAAAGTAAAGATCTTTGAATCCCTCTGTAGGCTGTTCTGGAGGTTGAGAGCTGGTAGAAAGATGAAATAACACTTTGTGCTGGAAGATATCTGAAAATTTCTCCATAAGGGTCAATTTCAGCTGGTGGTGCTCCCAGTTTAATGCAAGTGTCACACACATTTTCAGTAGGCAGATGTAAGCACCTGGGTATGTTTTTCAGCTACTGATACTGTGAGTCCCAGGATTGAAGCCTTTAGTTTGTTTTTCTGAGGCACTAAATTCTAGCTTGAAATATTAATGTCCACCTCTGGGATCTTGATTTCAAACCAAGCTGAAGATTTTTGTGTGGCTCTGTCTCCCTGGTCATTTTCAGTATGAGTCTGGCTTGCTTAATGCCCTAAAATTAATATAACCATGTGGCAGGACTAACTGTACCTGCAGCTGAAACAATACTGCATCAGCAGGAAGGAACTATTTGCTCCTCTTTGGAAGGGATTCATCAGGAACAGGTTTCCACTCAAAGATGAAGCCATCCTGAATGTCTGTATCTGTTCTGTGACTTCAGTTTCACTTTGAAATTAACATCTATCCCCATTGTGCACAGTTTTGATCTTGTAGTTTTGTGTTGTATATATTATCTTGGTCTTCCCTTGCAGTAAAGAAGGTGGCTGTTTGATAGGAAAGGTCTTAGACTGGTGTTTCTGACAATTAGTGTAGAGTTTTTTTAGCTGTCCTGTTTTCAAAATCTATGCTGCTTGTATCAGTAGACAGCAACACCAGTACAAATAATAACACACTTTTAAAAAATATATTGAATGGTCTGGTTTCTGCCCTCAAAGGTTTAAATGACAGATCTCTGGCTGATACTAATTTGAATACTTTGAATGCATTAAAATTAATTTGTGGCTTTCAAAGCAGCCTGTTTATCCACTGTGACTGCATTGGTGGGGTGGAACTAAATGAAAATCATTTAAGCCTCAGCTGGGAGGTGACTAACCCAGTATTACAAGCACAGAGTAGGGGTGGCAAGGAGATGTCCAGGTTGAGAGATGTCCTGACCTCTCACACCCTGGCATCAGTCTCACTCCTCTGGAGCACTCCAGCATCTGCCCCCTGCCTTTCTGTTGAGCATTACCCCATGGAAACTAATTCTCCATATTTTTCACCCCCTTTAAGTGATTATTGCCCTTGTAAAAATGAAAACCAGACTCAAATGTACTAGTAAAATTTTATCTGATATTTTTCCTAACTCTATATTGAAATTGAATTAGAATGCAAAGCCAGTTGAACAAACACTTCCCTAATTCATTATGAAACACACTTAAAAGATGGTTTTATTAAATTGTATGTTATTCCATGGAAACTGACCGATTTAAAAGGAAGAAATAAATGCAAACATCTAAAAACCCCCTTCTATTATGCTACTGAAAGAAAAATGTGCTGTAGTGCTGTTTAAAAAACGCTGAAGAACTAATTACCATCAAATAAGATGCAGCAGGAGTATTTTTGGAATAATGGACTCTAATTAGTCCATTGCTCGTGAAAATAAATCTGAGGACATCATTAACACATCCTATTCTATTAATTGTAGCTGTTTCTGGTGTGGTGTAAGCGGGTTGTTATCTCGTGACAGTTGTATTGCAAAGAGGGAAAAAAAAAGTGAGAAGAGTATTTTTATCTGGGGTAGTTGGCAGCGTCTTCTGGGAGCCAAGGAGAGCTGTAATTATACTTTTGAAAAGTGAGAATTGGGCATTATAAGGAAGGTGCGGGAAGGGGGCGTCCTGGCCAGCCAGAGGCGAGCCCCGCTCCACACAGCGAGTCCGGTGCGGGCTTTGCGGCCGCCCGGGCGCGGGGCAGCCCCTGCGGGCAGCGGCAAAGTCCGGAGCCGGATCGGGGCGGGGGTCGCGCCCGGAGCGGATCCGCTGCGCTCCGGGGGCCGCGCCTCGCGCTCTGAAACCCTGGGGAAAAAAAAAAAAAAGTGATTAAAAAATCCAAGTTTCCCCCGCAAGCCAGAAGTAAAACACGTGAACAAAGAGTCTTTGGGACGGTCCGCAGACCCCTTTGCCCAGGCGGCCGGTCGGGGGCCGGGCCGGGCCGGGCCGCGCTGGCCGCCCGCCCGCGCGGGGCCCTAATAAAGCTATTTTAGAAGTGACCCCTCGGGCGGCCGGAGCGCGGGGCGGGCGCAGCGAGCCGGTGCAGCTGTCCGGAATCATGACTGAAGATGACGGATTCCGTGGTGGTGGAGGGTCACGTCAAGTTGAGAGACGGAAAAAAGGTCCCCGCTCCCGGCGCCCCTTCGGCCCGCGGGGGTCCCCGACCGCCGCCCCTTGCCCTGAGGGGAGAGAGCCCGCTCTCCCCCGCGCGGCCCCGGCTAACCCTGTCCCTTTGCCTCTCGTTGCAGTGGAAGAGCAGGTGGTTGGTGCTGCGCAAGCCCTCCCCGGTGGCAGGTAAGGGGGGCCCGGCGGTGGGGACGGGGCTCGGGGCCCCGCAGCTTGCCCGGATCCCCGGGGCGAGTGCCCGCAGAGCCCCGGCGGGGCCGTGCCGGAGCTGCGCTGCCCGGGAGCCCCGTCCGGCCTCGGAACGAGCTCCTGCCCTCACTAAAAACAACGGGAAAGTGACTTTGCAAGGCACAGACATTGGATTTGGTGCCGGTTCAAAATGCACTTTTTTTTTTCTTTTATTTTTTTTTCTTTTCTTTTTTTTTTTTTTAATTTTCTCGGCTGAACTTATTTTTTCAGGGTGACTGCTGGCTGTAAAAAAAAAAAAACCCACCAAAAAAAAAACCCTTGACATTGTAAGCTCGGTAGTTATTTTTTATCAGTGTTTTGACAGAAAATATCACTTCAATTTAAAAATAAAATGACATTTTGAATTAAGGAAGGAGAAAAAAAAAAAGATCGTTTCCATGCTTCTGAAGGGGAAATTGAAAACGTTACACAGAGCTGATGTTTTACTGCTGCAGAGGGAAAAGCAGGCTTCAGGTTTCCCCATCTGTTCCCAAGAGGGAAAACATTTGGGCCCAAAAGTACATCTTCCAGGGCTAAATGTTGCCCATCTTGGAAAAGGTGAATCTGCACTGCTGCAGAATGGATCATGGCAGCCTTTCCTGGCTCTTGCCAGAAAGATTGAAGGCTTGTAAGTAATTCTTTGTTACCTGAGTTGTTACAGTCATATTTTAGTGTTTTAAATACCTGCACCTCATTTAAATCTGTGAAACCTCCCTGTGTGAAAGGGCATCTGTTGGTCATAGAGCTAGTACATAGACCTGTGAACATGGGCCTGAGTTTTTATTGTGAGTGAGCCAGTTTTGAAGGCTGTAGATGGTGGAGCCTGACTGATAATATTCCTCAAAAATACTATTTTTATTCTAGCTAATCTAGCCAGGTTTACTAAAAAAGCCCCTGGTGATCTGCTTTTCTTGGTATGTAAACCACAGCCATTCTTCAGACACACAACTGTATTGCAGAATGTTTAAATACCGTGGTTGCAGCTGTTTTTGCTAACAGGTGCGCAAAGACAATTGGGAATCCATGCAAAGCTCTGCATTAGTTAGCAGACAGTTCAGCCTTTCAGTAATTTTTCATCTCTGTGGGTGGAGATTTTGCCAGTCCCTTGCCCAGCTGAGAGCTGCAGGGCACCTTAGTGGGGCTGGGAACACCAGCCCCAGTATTTATAAAATGGTGCATGGGGGTCTTTGTCTTTTGTGGTTTTTAGTTAAGCTTAAGCTGTGGATGTTGCAGCTTTGATATTGACCATTAATTCCATCTGAATTCTGTATGGTAGGAAATGAATGTGGGGGAAGGAGAGCTGCTTTTTGTCATAAATGCAAAAGGTGGGGGAGGTGACTCCCCTTTCCTTTTGGGTTTGCTTGTGGAATGCTTGCTTTCCCCATGTGGCACTTGAACTGGTTTCTTCCATTGCATGGTTACTGTGTAATAAACACCTCTGGGAAGGGGTTAATAACAACTGGTGACACAAGCAAACACTAAAAAATAAATAAATAAAAGAAGGTGTGGCTCATAATGATTTTTAGCAATGGCTGCTGTGTAGCATTTAACTGGGAAACCTGAGCTGACAGGAGCAATCTCGCAGCGCAGTCTGCTTGCCATTTAGCGGTTGGGTAATCTGTGAGCTACTGTAAGAATTTCATTTGTGGTTCAGTATGTTCTAATGAAAATACAGACAACAATAGCCTCTTGGTCTTTAGAGGCTGTAATGTGAACAGCTACCCTAGCATAGTTCCTAATGCTCTGAATTAATGAGTCAGGGCCCACCGGACTCAGGAGAGGATCTGAAATGCCTCTGGACTTTGAATAAAAGAGGGAAGATTTATTACTGATCTCCTTATTTTTGAGCCTGCAGTTTAACTCTTAGAACTCACCTTCAATGTTTGCTTCCTGAAAATGAGGACTATAAACTACCTGGGGGTGGGCTGGGAAAAGAAATCAGAGTTTTACATTGACTTGATCAAGCTGATCCTGCTGTTGTCTAAAGCTCCTTTGTATTGCAGCAGAGTGCTGAGAAATTTGTTATGGTCTGTGCTCTGCATCATCATCTCTGACAGTTTTGCTCCTTTTAGACTGTTTGCTCATGCTGGTGTACAAGGATAAATCTGAACGAGCAAAAGGGCATAAGGAGAGGAGCAGCATGACCTTAGAAGACATCTGTGGCTTGGACCCTGGGCTCTCCTATGAGGGCCTGAATCACACGCTCGCCATCATCTGTCTGTCCCAGGTTGTGATGCTGGGATTTGACAGCAAGGAAACCATGTACGCCTGGGATGTGCGAATACGCTACAGTCTGGGGGAAGGTAACCTTTGTCTTCTCACACTGGTTTGTTTTTTCCCCCCCACAGGATAAAAAAACCAAAGGACAGTGAAGCTAAAATGCAAATAAAACAGTACAGTTCAGGACAAGACTGTCACTCATTTGAGAGTGGACAAACTGTTTTTCCCCCTTAGATGTTAAAGCAGGTATAGCCAATAGGTTTTGACTACAGTACCACCCAGCACTGATGGGTAACTATGACAGCTCTTAACTTGGGGTTTTGATTTTTACACTGATGCTGTGTAGCTTTGAAACAAAGTGATCCAACTTCTGCTTCTGGTCCTACAACTGACTCAAGGATTCTGGCAAAAGGACTCAGGGGGAGCCTGAATTAAAAGGTGCAAAGTCCTGAGTAGAACTTTGCCAGTTCATGCCCAGTTTGCTGAGCTGCCCACTGGGTGATGCATTGATAATTCTCATTGCTGCTAGTGTGCCATTTCAGAAAGAGACTTTTTGCCCCAAGGAGTGTCATCAGACACATTCTTTCCAGCTAACTTCACCTATCTCTTTCCTCCTATTTTATTTTCTTGCTTAGCAGCTCTAAAATGTACTGTGGTGAACAAAGAGTGATAATGTTGGTAATCCATAGTATCTGTCTTATGTTTGTTTAGTCATAACTAGGGAAGGAGGGTAGGTGTGTGGGAGACACACATTAGCAATCTTTATCATTTGTTACATATGCTCTGCCATCTGTTGGGTTTGTGGCTCGTTCCTTTGCAGTACATATGCAGAAAGAAGATGCCCTGGGAATTTTACAGTAAAAATCTGTAGGACTATAAGAAGTGAGATGTGTGGATGTACCTCTCAGGGCTATCAAATATAAAGCCTTGCATAACAGGAAAGGTTAGAGGCGTTGCTGAACAATACAAGCATGAGTAGCTGGAGTGGTTGATGCACTTTGATGATACAGCTCTACAGTCTTCCAGTGCTGGGGTTTTTTTGTTTGTTTGTTTGTTTGAACTAGGTTTGGGATCTATATATAGCATTGACTTGTCCTAAAAGCTGAAGGAGTACTTGAATATAACAGAGTAGGTCTGTTTTTTATGATCTTGCACCGATGTAGTGCTGGAGTAATCTCAGTCTGGGTGTGAGGGTTAAGGTTGGGGATGGAGGACATGCAAAAGCAGTGAAGAGTTTTTTTCAAGGAAAGCTGTGAATGAGGTAGGAATAGAGCCTACTGGATTATGACATGTGCAGCCATGGAGTAAAGGTGAAGTGGGAGAGTTTGTGTGTGTGGAAGTGAAGAAATGCAGAAGTAAGAAAACAAGTGTAATTGGTTGAACTGGCAATAATTTTTTAAAGTTAATTTCAAAAAATCTTAGGGGCAGGAGAATAAACCAAAGCATTGAATTTTTTTTCAGAATTTTGTCTTTCAGTGCATGTTCAGTTAGGAGAACAAAGTCAAAGGGAGTCTAGTTTGAGTATAGAGGAATAGAAAAGAGAGAAGATGTACGGAAGATGGTGATTGGTGTTTTTTCTTAAAGTGTAGTAAGGATGCCTTTGTGTGCCTTGAAAATAAGGTGGCTGGATGATAAAAATAGGCTAGGGAGAGATGACCTCAGAGTCTGGGAAGCAAAAAAAAAAAGTGAAAGGAGCTGACACTGTTCTTGAATGAGGACCACAGAATGGAGGCGTTCACACTGGAGTTCCCAGTGTTTTCTCTCAGTTTTTAGCAGATGAGGTGGATGTGATTCCTGGAATGTGCTTGGGCTCACAACTCATTTTGAGAAGTTAGTGTACTGCAGGTCAGTGCATAGCTGTGAAAAAGAAAAGATGGGCTGAAGAAAGTCATGGATTTAAGTATTACCTTTTGTTCAGGGATGTACTCAGCTCTATGTCTTCACAATTTTTTTATAGAGTTAAGCCAAAGGCTGGGAAGAATTTTGAAAAAAATTCCAATGTATCACGAAGGCAGTGTATGGGAAAAGTTTTATTTTCAAATATGCTTTTCCTTTTACTTTGGCTTTGTTCAGAGTTGGGTATGCTGTATTTTGACAGTGGTCTAGAACTTGGGCTGGAGCTCTTTGTTTTCAGCAGCTGTTGTAACTTGCAACCGATAGTGTGAAGAGTGGGCTTCATTCCTCAATTATGAAGCAGAAAGAGTCTTGATGCTGCTTCTCCCATGGTTTAATTGCCAGCAAAATTCTGGGTAGAGGAGTACAAGTGGCATTAAAGATTGCTTTCTGAGCAGTATTGATCATGATGGTTTTGCTGTCTTTTTGATAGCTGATGTTTAAGCAGATTGCGTAACAACTGCGTGCCCAAAAGGGGACATGGTGTGACTATTGATTTGCTCCCTAGCAGTGCTGCTGGCAGAGCTGTAAGCAGAGCTGTGGTTAGTTAGATCTATCTCTGTCTCCTTGCACATTTCACTCGAATGACTTTGTGGCTAATTCTGCTGGAGCCTCAGGGAACTTAGCAAATGCATGCCATAGATGAGGAGTTGGCTTACAGCTCGGATCGTGACTAAGATTACAGCAAGCAGATAGATGAGAAGCAAGACTCAGACCCAGATGAAGTTTGTGATGTTTGAAGTGGCATGGGCAAGAAACAGGGAAGAGTTGATGCAAGAACTGAGAGTACCTGGAAGTTACCCAGTAGATTTCATAGGCAGGGAGCTGTTTGTGTGATCTTTGATGCATAACCAAAAACTAAATCTATGTTGCTTCTTGATAAACACCATCAAAAACCTCCTTTGGGAAATATAAGAGTCTCGATGCTTCTCTCTACCAAGACAGATGTTGTTTGTTTTTTGACAAATTTGTTGTGGGTTTATTGTTTTTATTTTGTTTGTTGGTTGTTTTTTTTTGTGTCTAATCACAATATGAAAGAAACTAGAACAGTAGTGGAGGTCAAAACAATTGTTGGAGAATTATATGCTTGCTCACTTAAATTGTTCCCTTTGAAACACTGAGATTTGAGTGATCCCAATAACTTATTATTCAGAATGCAATAGCCTTGGAAGAGAAAATGGAAGACCAGCATAGAACAACTGCTTTAGGTAAGGATACTGCAATATAGATGAAACTGGAATTGGGATTTGAACCTAGGTTTTGTAAACTTGAACGAGATAGGTGTTTCTTTTTCTTTCTCCACTCTTTTAAAATTCAGGATGTGAAATATGAAAAAAATTAACTGACATCTAAAAGTGTTTGTTACTTATAAATCACTTAGTTTCCTAGTTATTTAAAATGTCTTGGCATCTACCATCACCAACTCATGAAATAATCACAAAGGTGGAAAAATGTAATTTTCCTCTTTTTACTGCTAGGGAGGAAGTGAAGCAGTTTATTAAAGGTTGCAGATGAGTCAGTGATAGAGATTTGTTTAGTTCTTTGAGCCTTGGCTTTTGGGTTCTTTGAGCACCATTTTATTTTTACTGTATGCATGTGGGAAAGGAGAGACACAGGTTAGAGGAGGAGACAGAAAGCAACCCATGTAATGATGCAAGGATGGAAGAGGTAAGTGAAGTCTGGGCTGGATGATTGACTAATCTGAGATAGGGATTAGCCTGGAGGATTTAGGATAAATTATTGTAGCATTGCAGCTTTAATAATTTGTAGCATTAGGCCAAAAAATCCATTAGGATTTTTTCCAATCCTAAACTGGCATAATAGAGAGTAATGGCCTTACAGCTACTTACATGTGGCTGTCTGGGCTCCACAGAGATCTTTATGCCAGAGTTTCATGGTGTGGGCAGGGTTTGCTCCAAGTACCACAGCTGAACAGAATCACTTACATAACACTTGTATATTCTGTAGTAATTTTTTTTCCTTATTTGATAGTTCATAGATTTCAAGTCTTTGTAGCCCCTGGCACAAAACTAGAGAGTGGGCCTGCTACCCTGCATTTCTGCAATGACATCCTTGTCCTGGTGAAAGACCTTCCTCCCAGTGTCATGGGGCAGTGGAAGCTCTCGGATCTGCGGCGCTATGGGGCTGTCCCGAACGGATTCATCTTCGAAGGGGGCACCAGGTGCGGCTTCTGTAAGTACAAACGGGATTGTCCTCCAAATGCTGCTCAATGCCTTTTGCAGAAATTGTAAATGCACTCTCATTCCTAATGGAGACTGCAGAACCAGCTGTGCTACTTTGTCAAACAGGCAGCCTCTTATCAGAGGGCCTGTTCTGAGTAGACTTCTGCAGGCTTCAACCCCGCTGTGCAGGAGAAATGTGACCGAGTGCAGTCCTGGCTAAAAATTGCCCTGTGGCTCTCTAGAAGATGTTCAGTCAAAAGCTGCTATTGAATACAGAGCAAAAATAAGGTAATGGAATTTTATGGCTTGTGTTATGCAAGAGATAAGGTAAAATGGTTTAATGTACAGATTATTAAATTATGATTAATTATTTTGTTGTTTGCTGAGGGGAAGGTTATATGGAGCTTTGAGGTTACAGGCAGCATCAGTGTTCTCATGTTGTAAATGCTAATTTCTAAATCCCATAGAGGACTTTTTACTCCTTAAAGTTAGAACAACTCTGGTCCCTTCCCTATTAGCAGCTTTGTAACTATGGGGTGGAGCCACGTGATATTTGCTTATGAAAGCAAGCAGGCTGAAGCTAGTTTCCATAGCCTAGTAGCTAAGATCCACCTTTCTATGGAGATAAATCTCTTGTTCCAATGGCCAGTTTAGGACTTCTCAAATTCTCACTTCAGATAAAATGTAGGCAAGATCTGAAAAGGATGGTTAATAAATGCACAGGTATAATAACATATAATCAGGGTTTTATTAATAAGGTTCTAATTTCATAAGCAGAGTTTGAAGCCATGCTGAATTGATGGCCTGTGAGCACAGATGGATATGCAGATTGCCAGTTTGGATGTGAAGTTGTTTGACTTGTATACTTTTTTTTGGTAAACAAACTGAAAAATTAGAAGATTTCAGAGTTGATCCAAATCCAAATATATTTTTACTGGGACTTGCATACATTGCTCTGCATGTAAATTCTGGTTGCTCTACTTTTATGGAGTGGAAACCCAAATTCCATCTTTCTGACCTGATGGAGGGTGTGGCCTGGTGGGGATTGGTCTCTTCTCCCAGGCAACAAGGGATATGATGAGGAAGTGGCCTCAGGCTGTGCCAGAGGAGGTTTAGGTTGGGCTTTGAGAGGAATTTCTACACAGGAAGTGTTGTCAGGCATTGAAATGAGATCCCTGGAGAGGTGGTGAAATCAACATCCTTGAAGGTGTTTAAGAAATGACTGGACACGGCACTTAGTTGACATGGTGGTGTCCAGTCAAAGGTTGGACTTGATTATGTCAGAATCTTTTCCAGCCTCCATGATTCTGTGAAATGAGGAACTGTAGGTGATGGAACCTGAATTATCTGTGGTGTTTGTTTTTTTTTTTTCTCCCTTAAATTTTTCCTAGTTTCTGGTGAGAAACGGGGTCATCAGTCGCTCCCTTGTGTGCATGCTTTTGAAAATATGAAATTATTATTTTTTTAAGGTTACAAGTGAACAGAATAAGAAAAGTGCCTTGGAAAAGGTCCCACTACCTTGTGGACCATTCTTAAGAAATGTGTGTGTTGGTAGCTGAGCCCTTTCAGTTGCCATGAAAGGGTATTTGTCTTTCCCCTGCACGTGTGCATTCAGAGAGAAGAACAGCACAGTCAGTTTGGTACAAAATTGCCTGCCACAACTGGAAACTCTTTACAGGTTCAAGCTGATCTTGTTAAAGGAGTTGTTGCCCTTAACTAAGCAGTCAAACATACCCACAGGCATAACAACATTTAAATATGTGTTTAGTCTAAACACTTGATTTAATATTGCCGCTATAAGAAAAGGCTTTTTGAAAATAGAACCTAGAGAAAAATATAACTCTGGTTATTCTTGACAGAAGTGTGTTGGTAAAGAGAAGGACCATCTTTCTTCAGACAGCTTTTACCTCAGTCCTCTGGAATTCTTGAGGCAAACAAGTAGTGTTCAGGAAAAAAAATTGATATGTTATTACAGAAGTTGTTTTAATTCCTAAACAAAAGCACTCTCCATTACCCTGTCATGTAAGTGTAATATAATATTATGCAGGCTCTATTATTAATGTTACTTTCCTACAGGTTAAACCATATCTTTGCTCACATTCATCCTGTGGAGCTCTGAATGCAGAGGATTAGTGAATTTAAGGTTTAAATATCACTGTAATAAATACCTCATTAAAAGGAACCAGTAATCTTGTGGTTTGATTGCCTCTCCATGACAAAAGACATGAAGCCTCAAACTTTTTACTCCTTAAAGTTAGAACAGAGTTTTTTTTGGGTGTATCTGTGGTAAAACTGGGGTCTAAAAGGATATGAATTTGTTTTAGTTTTCTGTTTCATGCTTCCTCACAAAAGTTTTTATAAAGATAAAACACTTCATTATGTTCTGTTGCTTAGTACAGGTTTAATTCAACTCCAAAGGCTTTGGTACTCAGTCCAGGAAGAGGGAAACCATCTGAGATAATGCTGAGATTTCAAATATTAAATCTAGGTGCATTTTCAAGATGGTTCACACAAGTTTATTCACAAATAGGAAGAAGAACATTTACATTTTGAACTCCTCTTACTCTTAACATCACAATTGGTACTGCTAGAGATTTTTTTTTTTTTCTGCTTCTGAAAGCTGCCAATAAGTTATTTTCTGGGCCAAAATTTTGTTCTCTCTGTAGCTGAAGCTTAGTCACACACTGTTTGCAAAAAAGCTGGTGCCTTGGCCTAGCAGTCAGTGGAGAGGTTTATATGGAGGAACAGGCTGGATAAAAGGAGCCTCTCACTTTCCCAAGTTCCCAGCTCAATTAGTGTGCACCAGTTAAAATGACCAGTTGCCAGGAGAATCTTCACTTGGAGGTCAGTGTGAAAAAATTCAAGTAGGGTAATAAAAGGGCACATTAACACCATCAGAATTCAGGCTCTCCAAATGTTCAAGTGCTTCAGGATTAGCTGCCACATCCTGGTTTAAAGCTGCCTCATATTTTCTGACAGCATCTCCTTGAAGAAGGGAACTTGTGGGACCCTTAGTGCCCTTTGAAAGAACAAAGGCTAATTGCAGGATAAGCAGGAATATTTCTGTGATCCTTTTGGTGCTTTGATAAAATTTGGTACTTCCTTCCTTCTTTCCTTTCTTGTTTCCTCTTCTGCATTTATTTGAAATTGAGAAGTAGTAGGGGTGGTTAAACTGGGGCAAGATCTGGAATGTTTTGAAAAATCCTGGGTTGCATAGATTGTAATGTCTCTTTATATGCAGATGTTCTTTGCTTTCTCCCACTTAGGCCTACTGCAGACAACCAACATTATCTCTATTTATGTATTTTTGGTTGTCATGCCCATATCTCAGTTGGCAATAATAGGAATACTCTGTCATTTTCCCCACAGGGAAGAGCAGAAGGAGGCTGCTCAAGGCCAGGGTTGGGGTGTACATGCTGATTGCTGTGGAATGAGCTGCTCTGGTTCCTGCCTGTCCTGCAGCTGAAAGGCTTCAGGCTCTAGTGTTGTCTGTTAGGAGGATTAATTAATGGGAAAGAACTGACTCTTCCTCCCTGCTTTCACACACACTACAGAGATTGAAGTAATTTTGGACAATTAGCTATTGTCCATTTTTAAAGTGTGTTTGCCCATGGGTTTGCTTTATTAATATGATCAGTTAAAATCAACATTGGCAAGATTAAGTAGTACTTGGAAGTTTTATGAAATTGGCAACTTATCCTGAATGTTTGAGGGACTGTTCAGTGCTTTACTGCTGATTGCCACAGAGGACTGGCTGAGTGTTTCAGTCTCATGCAAGTGGTTGGAGGCTGCTTTTCCCCAAGTCTCATAGCCCATGGAGAGAGCTGAGTGAGCCCTTCAGTCTGGTGAACAGCTGCATGCTATTACACTGTGCATGCCACACATTCCTTGGCTTCTAAATGCCTGTGCACCAAACCAGTTCCAACACAGGACTGAGATATGTAATTTCCAGTAGTGAATTTGTCAGTTTTCTCAAGAAAGTAGAAAAGAAATGTAATCACTTGCTTTTATGTATGCTTTAGTTAAGCCCTGCCTACTCATTCATCTCACTTGATGTTTTTTGCAAGGACACTCAGACTTCTTCCTTCCCTTGCAATCTAGTTCTACCTACCAAAACTAGAAAGAAAATGTTTCTTATGAGAGTCAGTCAGCAATTTAGAATAGAATCTACAAAGAGATTATTGTATTTTTCTGTTGGATTTGTATCCACATGCACATGGACATATACTTTTTGCACTGGTTATATAAAGGTCTTCACATTTGGCTTTGGGATTTCCAAATGCCTGATAGTTATTTGCAGATAAAATCCTTTGAGTTAAGCAGCCAGCTTACACACACACATTTACTTTCTTTGTTTCCATTGAAGTCAAAGTCTTGTAGAGTGTTTAAGTAACTCTTGACCAAGGTGATAAAAGAACAAAATGGTCCAGATGTACTCCTTATGTACAGAAATATTTGAGGAATCTTTTTTTTTTGCCCTGAGTGGCAACAGGGAGGTGTAGGATTCTGCTGAATCCTACGTACCAAGCCACATAGTGTATCACTGTGCTTGAGACCTGAATGTCCTCTGCTATGTTGTGTCTATATCCTGCTTGCTTATGCTGCATGGAGTGCAGTGTCCTGTAGACTCTCTGTGCTCTGTTCAGGGAGGAGAAGTCTGCTCAAAGAAAAAGCTGAATTTCAGATAATTCCTGAATACTTTGCACTCAGGATTTTTTTTTATCCTAATACAATGTTCTCTGACTTTGGCATCTCCTGGGAAGGGGAGATGGGGCAAGACTGCAAGTGAAACCAGCAGAAACCAGTCACCAGCAGAAACCTCCATATCTGTTAGGCTGTGTGATTAGTGTTGCAGTCTCCTAGATGGCCTCTGATCATGAAACCAGGGTGTGTTCATGTTTCTTTGGCTGAAGAATTCTTGATAGGTAAGATCTGAAGAGATGCAAATGTGCTGGAGTGACAAATCAAGTTATGAAGATGCCTCTAACAATGTTGTCTTGAACAGATTTAAGCAGAACTGGGAGAGACTTAGATGTGACATAAATTGGGAATGACAGGAGTGTGGACCAGAATATGTTTTTCCTAGAGAGATTAGTTTACAGCTTGCTGGTTATACCTAATTTACTCAAGTAGGTGTTGTGGGTTGTGATCCACTTTATATTATCCTTTTTGTTTGAATCACACAGCTCTTTGTCAAGCTGTCAAAAGTGTATAAATTTCTTAAGTGAAATGTGGGTATCCTGTTGGATATGACAGGGCAAATGTTTGGAAAGTGATGGGGATGCAGTCATTCTAGTCAAGATCAGCTCTGCTTCTTTGAGTAAAATTGAAAAAAAGTACATATGCAACTCAGAATTGGCTAGAGACATGCAGAAGTCAAACATGTCCAAATTAGGGCTTGAGTCACAAGGAAAGTAATGTGCAAAACCCTGCTGCAAGTCTAAGATTTTATACTGGAGTTTGCTAGTATGCTTGGTTCTGCTGAAGTGGCAGCACTTCTTCTAGGTCTATATACTAATTTAATTTCCTTTTTTGTCTGGT
This sequence comes from Agelaius tricolor, assembly GCF_023055355.1. Taxonomy (NCBI): domain Eukaryota; kingdom Metazoa; phylum Chordata; class Aves; order Passeriformes; family Icteridae; genus Agelaius; species Agelaius tricolor. The sequence goes on from NW_027269284.1 coordinate 7,478,659, forward strand.
ATTGAAGTTTTATTTCCCTGCAATTGATGGTTACAGGGGTGGTCTTTTGTCTGATGTTTTAAGATAATTTTTTTTTCCCTGATGTGTTCATATTTGGACTGACAATATATAAAATGTTCTGTGGAGCCTTTCTAGTCTTTTGTGTTGTTCATGCAGCCATGTGTCATGGAGCTCATAACTTGTTTGTTTATTTAGTGAATCTCATTCTAATTTTGCTTGGGGCTATTCTTAATGAATGGAAAGCAAATATCAGAATAGAGCAAAGGGTAAAGATCTGATGACAACTTGTGGAGTTGTGTTACATTCTGTTAATAATAGATACACAGGACTTAGTCTAGGAAAATTTATACTATAATCCAGCAATATAACCAAATTCTAATTTGTTGGCATAGAATAAGCTACTCTTGCTTAAAAGTGGTTAAAAGTAGAATTAACTTGGTTCATTCTTTTGAAGACACTTTAAGTATCCCTGACACTTCCTGCATAGTTATGTTTGACCTACAAAATTTTAGGGGTAAATAAGAACAAAAGACCTGGACAGCTGTTGAGGGTAAGGTGTCTGTTTTGACATTCAGGGGGGATTGGAGCTAGATGATCCTTAAGGTCCCTTCTAACCCAAGCCATTCTATGAATCTAAGACACTACTTTAACTGTCTGAATGTCATAAAATTAGCATGAATTATTAGACAGCTATTGAATTTATATGTATGTTTGTGGTATAGTGTGTGTGTGCTGACCTGAATTTTTTAGTCCTTTTCCCAGGAGAATACCTTGTTGACTTCTTTTCATGGCTTGCACTTTAAACTCTTTTGATTGCTACATTATGTAAATAGCTTCAGCTAAGTATATTTCTAGTGTTTCCAGGTGAAAACCATACATATTTATGTTGTGCTTTCTTGCAGGGGCTGGTGTTTTTTTCCTCTCTTGTGCTGAAGGGGAGCAGATCAGCTTTCTGTTCGACTGCATCGTCCGTGGCATCTCCCCGACCAAAGGCCCCTTTGGTCTGCGTCCAGTGCTCCCAGGTTAATAGAGGAAGTCCAGAGTCACCCAGTGAAGTAGGAGCTTGTCATGTCTCACACCCACTGCTGCTGGTGTGAGAGCAGCTTGCAGTCACTGAGGGTGTGCAGGGTGCAAAGTGGTTTTCATTCTGAAATGTCACTGTACAGATTTATAAGCTGCATGTACCCAGTTTCCCCCTGCTGCTCTGGTTCATTCATGTTTTTGTTTATATTGCTAACTCCAGCCCTCTCTTATTTAACAGTACTAAAAGATGGCTGTTTGAATTGAAAGGAATGCTAAATTTTAGTTTTAAACTTATACATTTAACTTGGTTCCATGTCTGCATATGGCAAACTAACTTCTGGAGCGTTTAGATTTTATCCAAAACAAATTTCTAAGTCTTGTCAGCCTTAGAAAACTTTGTCAAGCCTCCACATCACATTTAAGTTTTTCAACTTGAGCTTTTTTCCTGATGTCTGAGGATTAAATTCCTTTTCCTATTTCATGGAAAGGTGTTGCATGTACTGCAATGTTCAAAGAGGAATTTGGATGACATCGTAATAAAGCCTATTTCCTTTTTATTTCAGCAGATGAAGTAAAGTATTGAGTCAGAATGACTCTGTCAAACAGGACAAAGTGTAGAAATGAGATTGCAGAAAATTGTCTGTGATTTGGTGATGGCATACAGTAGGAATAGGTTGCAAGAATGGTGAAGGATGAGCTGGGATTTGTGGAATAGTTGGAGTTTCTGTAAGTGTTAGGCAGTTAATAAGTGTTCAACAGGGTTATATTGCTGTTAAAAGGTTAAGATAATTGCAGGAAGGAAATGTGATGGACAAGATTAGATCTTTTGCTTATTACATCATTAGATGATGTGAAGCTTGTGAAAATAAATGATGAAAAAATAGTTGTTAAAAATTAGTAAATGCAGTAAACATAAGGCTCAGTTCACGTTGTTTTTCTCATGGTTGTGAGGCAGAAGTAAGTTAAATAATCAAGCAGAATAGCAGACAAAAGTCATTCTTGTGTGATGATACATGTTTGCATTCAATTAACTGGAGTGTTTAAAAAAAAGAAGCAAACAGAAAAAAAAACTAATAACAGAAACACAAAAATCAGTGTTTATGCTTAAAGCTTTGCTATTGAACACATTTTTCTGCATATCTAAAACTATGTGTGTATATAAATATATATATATATATAAATATATATATATATATATATATATATATGTATAACTCCTAAGTCTTGTCAAACCAATTTTTGTCAAACAAAAATTTCTGTCTGGAAAAATTAAGTCCACAAACAACTATTCTGTTGTCTTTTTTTTTTCAATTATTATTTTAAATTTTAATTTCAGCACAATCTTTGAGGATTCTTTTTCAGAAGCATATAGGAATAAATATGCTTTCACATGTTAGTTATCACTTCTGGTGTTTGTGGGTTGTTGTGCCACATACCACAATCTCTTCCCTCCTTCAGGAGCTCTGACCTCACTGAGGTGCATGAAGTGGATGTGGAGTGTTCTGGGGAGTATTTGGTGTTTTTTGTAAGAGAAGATCTTTTTCCTGAGGTCTTTCCATTTCTCTTCTGTGCTTGATGTACTTGCCATTAAAATCTCATCCACATGATTTCATCTGATTTCCCTGGACAGGAGAAGTGTTTTGTCAAGAGTTGTGCTCATGTACTTGCAGACTCCTTTGCCTTTATTTATCCAAGCTACCTTGAGCCCTCTAACTTTCATTCCTGTGTATTTTACCCTTTTCTCTTCCAGTTTGTTGTTTCTCTCTATGTACACGTTCCTTGGAAAAAATATTTGTTTAATGTTCTTTAGTTATTATCCCATGCAGAAGCTTGTACAGATCTGTTTAAGGCACACACAGATGTACAGTTCTGGTGATTCATCCATAAACTAATTTTCCTTATCAAGTATGTTGTTACACAGAATGTACTGTATTGCTTGAAAAGGTCGAGTCTACCAGATGCATACCATGTGTCAGGTATTAAAATTCACTCAACCTTTGAAAGCATCAGCTTGTAAACAGATTAATTATCTGTACACTTCAGGCAACTAGATCAAAACTTCCAAATTGGGGATTCTACCAAGAAACCTCTTGTCTGTGTAATTCATATTTACTGCATTGCAGAATGCTACACAGCTTCAGCTGTACTTTATGTATGCAATATTCTGCTTCTGTGCAATTTAAAAGCTTTTAGAGAAACCTTCTCTTCACAGTTTGCTACTTGAATTTGGCATCTTGCCTTTGCTTGTGCCTTTCCAACTTAAACATGAGATATGCTTGAAGCACTGTGGTATTTTCAAGCAAGGAAAACACACAAGGGGCAGATGCACAGAGAAAGAATGTAATGTGGTAAAAACAGTCACAGTGACAGTGTTGGACACCAACTCCCACAGCACTGATAGAATCTATAGATGTTATGCAATCAATGTAGTCTGTCCTTGTCTCTGTAGGAAGGATGAGTGAATGAAGCCAGTTGCTTCATGTATGAACAGCTCAACAATATGGTTAAAAGGGGTGCTGAAATATTTATGTGTTAGCATGAAATTAATAGGAGATGGTAGAGGTTTGAAGAAGACTGAAAAATGACCAGTTTTCTTACTTGCCATAGTGATTCTTAAACAAATGTAAAATAGCCAGTATCCAAATGGAATTTGTAAACTGGGTGTGTAAGGGGTGTTTGCTCAAGGACAATATTCACATCTTCTTTTCAGGACTGTAGTTTTAAAAACAATACCTTATTTCCTTAAAAGCATGATGTTCTTATCATATATATCATGGATATATGACTGCTGTACATATTTTATGGTGTCATCTATAAAATATGCAATGAAAATCCAGTGCAGTGGAATTTATAAACTTGACTTACCCATACACATTATCACAATCTGGTCTAATCTCTCAGCAGACCAGCTTTGAGCAGCCAGTCAGACTAGAGAACTCCTGAGATCCCCTCCAACCTGAATTATTCTGTGATCTTTTGAAACTGAATTACATTACTATTCTCACAATAAAAAAAAAAAAAAAAATTCTATTATGTGTACACCCAAAATAAATTGGAAGAGGAAAAGAAAATGAGTTGGTTTATGGTTTATTACTTGTTGTACTTCTTTTGGGAGTCCATTAATTTTTCAAAATTGTACCACAACAGTCCTTTTGATATCTCCATTAGCAAATTGGAGGTTTTGATTTGTTAAAAGTTGCCTGATCAGGTCTCATAACTCCCCCCCCCAAAGAATAGAAGATGGGAGTGTGAAGGTCATGTAGATATAGGTACCTGTAGATATTTTTAGGAAGTGTAGTATTTTAAATAAAGGACTCAAATGGGTGATGGCTATGGATGGCTTGTTTTCCCCAGCTATTAGCTGGAAGAGAGCTGCTGTAACTGACTACTAGTGTGATCTTTTTTTTTGTTTTTCCTTGAAGAGATATTTAGAAAACAGTCCAGAGAATTTACATTCTGTCTTGACAGAAGTCTAGATATGTAAACAGATTAATTATCTGTATACTTAGTAATGAATCTCTGATTGCAAGGTTTGTGATCTATACTGAACTGCATGCTTATTATTTGAGAGATGTTTATCAGGTGTGTGTTGAACTCCTTTTTTTCACTAGCAAGATTCATCAGTTGAATGCCAAACCTGAGCACAGCAAAGGCCCAAGAGCCCATCAGGGCTATCTTTGATCATTGGGCAGACCAGTACTCTCTGTATCTGATTATGTGACAGTCTAGTCCTGCAGTCTGGAAAGACCCCAGGTGTGATGTTGATAGTCTGGATGCTCTTTTTTAATTCTGGAAGCTTTATCAGGCTGCTTTGTGACTGAGTGGAGAGTGTACAGTTGCTGCTTGCTGAGGATCCATCTGATGCTCTTTCTTTTTGTTGGAGCTTGGTACACCTTTGGCCATTGCAAGACAGCTCTGTGGCTGCCTTCTGCAGTATTTGTACCAGATGGATCCTCCTCAGATTTTTAGGGCATCTTTTCATTCCTCCAGACACCTTACAAGGTGTGGAGATGTTAGCAAGAAGGTGAGGGTCCAGGCCTGATTTACAAATGTGCCTACAGTTACACAGGAAGAAAGAAAAGAGAGATTTTCAGCCTATCTTATTTAATTTTGTTTAACAAAGTAATTACCCAGTGTTGCATTTTAAAGGTGCATGTAATCAATTAGGTGGCTGCTGACTGACTGGATACAATACATTTTTTCCTGACAGGTGCTTATTGAACAGCCCTGGAGCTTTGAATTACTATGACACTTTATTCATATGTTACCAAAATATTCTAAATCTCCCACGATGAGCAGCTGATGTGGCTTTAATGAATACCCACCAACGTAATGTAAAAATAAAATCTCCAGCAGAGGCATTTTTAGTCCAGCTAAATTTGATGTAATCCTTCCCCTTTGCCCCAAAGCAGTGTTTAAGAAGATTTCGATGACTGCCTCACACAGAAGATGATTTTCTTCATTGCAAGGGATCCATGTTTGATTGGAAAATGATTAAAAAAATTATTAATTGAAGGACCTGAATGAATCACAGGACAGGATCCATTTGTTAACAGTTTGGGAAAGGAAGGTACTGATTGTTCTTGGAGCTGCTCTCAGATGTTGTGTGGGCAGAAGCTGTTGGAACTTCCTTGGACAGCTGGCTCAGTACCGGTCATGCTGCTTCTGTCCCCCTGGGTTACTAACATGGCAAATTGCCACCCAGTTATTTAGAGGTTGTGTATAGGGCATGCAAAAACTAGAGGATGATGCAAACAAATCCAACTTTGTAGTATTATGGCCAAAAAATGTATTAGAAAAAGGGCTATCACAGCAGCACTCATGGGAGGTCATAGGTTATGAGGACTGGTCCCTAAAATGAGGACTGGTCCCTAAAAAGTGGCTGCCAGTGACTTCAATCCATAGTCAGATCCTGTAGGAAAATGTCCCGATTAGAGCTTGGTCATCTGTAACCAAGAATACTGGTACAAGAGTCTGTTACTTCTGGGGAATAATATTGTGTGTGATTTCCATAGAAGTCTGGCTTATTAGCAGAGAAGATTAAAGGTGAAATGAATACTTGGTTAAGACTGATAGGTAATTACCTAAAACTTAGACTGTATGTTTGTCAAGTTTTGAAGTTTTCAGTAGGTATTGTATTTCCTAGAACTTGCTGAGGAAGGTTTTTCTGCTTAATCTTTCACAAACCTGGGTGATGAGAGCAGCACATAACTGTGAACACAATTTTATACAAACATTTTATCCATAGGCAATCTTGAAGGGGAAAGTTAACCAAAAAATTTCCAGTTCTGTTGGACAGACAGTATTCCTAGAGGTTTCATGTTGTTGGGTGAAACCTGGTGTGTTCTGTAGCTGTGTAGCTGATAGGGAATTTGACTTCTGGAAGCTATTGAACATGTGAAGTGCAAACTTTCTGACTTCAACTTCCCTCCTACCTCATCTTGTATTTTATTATAATTTTACAAGATCAGTTTGATTTTTTTTTAATTATATCTTTTGCTGTCTGTAAGAGGGACATAGTTTACTTAAAAAAACTAGTTATTGTGTAGGTGCCCTAGTTATATTCTGAACATCTGTATTTGTCAAGTAGTCATGTTATGAGGAAAGTGAAAGGACCTTTCCTACTGAGAGTTCTTTGGTGTGGGAAGGATTAGTGTCTGTTTGCATCTTTGTTTGACCAATTTGCTGATCTGTTATGACAACTTTCTACTCAAAGTGCTTGTGGAACATCTTTCTTGGACCTTTTCTGGACATAAGGCATTTAACTAGATACAGCAAAGTACTGGAGTAGAGTACCTGAAAAAATAGGCAGCAGCTTGTAACACTGTATGCTACTGAGAAGATCTTTGCATGGACATGTCTGGGTTGTACCACAGGTGCTGGTGGCCAAATGTTGTGTTTTCCTTTGGCAGAGGTCCATATGGAAGCACTGGGGGTTTCATTTGAGTAAGCAGTCACACAGGTTTGAGGTACTCAATGCCTAATATGAGCTGTCTTGCAGTGTAAATAGGAATGGACACCTAACAAAATAATCCACATCAAACAGTCCTATTTTCTGTCTGAGCTGGGACACACAGGGGTCACAGACCCTGTTTGTCATGGGCATTGTTGCCTTGTCCCTGTTAGAACAGCCTTGGGTTCCAGTGTGTGTTGTTATAGGTGGATTGTGTATATCTTGGTTTTTCTACTCATCTTACCCAGATTGCAGACTGCCAAAGATGGAAACCTCCTCAACATGGGAAAGAAAAGTTAGAAAGTTCAGCATTGTCATTTCTGTTCCTACCTAGGACAGGTCAGAAAGGGAATATCATTAGAGAGGAGAGATGTGGCAGTTTGTTTCTTGGGACAGTTGATAATGTAGGGAGCTCCCATGGAGCTTCAGCTGAGCTGGCAGTGCTCCTTCCCCTGATTATGAGCTTGCTTTGACTGCTGTGTTGGCAATATCAAAACCAAGTCTTTTAAAACTAAAAGACCTGGGGTGAAAAGTGAAATTTTTCTTTCATTTTTCCAACTGGTTTTTGTTTTACTAACTCAATCACAGCAATGTATAGCCTTTTTCATCCTCTTTTCCTCTCATTAAATGATTCAGTGTTTTTGTGGTTTGCTTCTGCTGCCCATTTGATCAGTTATACAAGAGTGGCAATTGTAAGGAAGCTACTCTGTTTTTGCTGTCATTAATTACTTTCCCTGTGTATTAATAAGAATTACTGAAGTTTCTGTTGGTGAAAAAGTTAGCAGACCTTATCTCTGCAACTGCTGAGCATGACAGACTCATCAGTGCTATTTGAAGGGATCTGTAAGGTTTCTCTGGGATAATGGTTATGACTACTTCCAACATCTGGTTTTATTGTTATGCCTTCTGGAAATAAAATTATTTAGAGGAAACTGGCCTGTTTTACTGATGAGACTTCCACATTCTGCTTTTCTTTGGTCTTTCTGCTTTTTTTTTTCTTTTTTTGGAATATAATGAGCTGCCTTCAGTGAAATTATCTCAGCTGGAATGGCAAGCTCACTAAAATGTATAGGGAAAATCTGTAACAGTACATTTTAGAAGTTATCCTAGCTTTTTCTGTATTAAACATGAAGACAGAGAGCCACCAGCTTGCTTATTTTATCTGTGACATCTGAACTCAATGATCGTCTGAACATCCAACTTGAAAGCAAAGTCTTATAGATGATCTGGATTGGAAGATGTCAGTTTAAACCCTCTGATTCTGCCTTTATGATGTAGATTTGTAAATTTCTAGGATGAAAAATTTGGTCTTTCTGAATGTTAAAATTCATAGTGAATCCAATGAATTCAGTACAGATTTGATGTAGGTCAGATTAGATTTCAAGTTCTCTAGACCTGCTGGATGCTACTTATTTCTGTAGCTATCAACTTTGGTGCTGTGCTCTTCAGTGTTCTGTCTACTACAGGCATTGGGTATAATCTCTGAAGAATCTTTTTTAAGTTACTGTGTAGCACATGTCCAGGATATGATTGAAGTCAGATTGTCCCATACATTTTTCCAATCAGCATTTCAAGCATAAGAATGTCTTTTTCTCTTTTTTTTTATTTTTTTATTTTCCACGTTACCTTATTTATTTATTTATTTATTTTCTGTTTCTTTTTAAAGATCCAAGTACAAACCCAGCCTATTCAGAAGAAAGATTGGCTCATGAAGCTTTGCAATTAGAAAAGCGTTTGAGCTTGCTGTCCCATACAAGTCGTCAAGGTAGCGGAGGTAAGAAATACCTTTAATTAAATAAAAATACTATGTTATGTTCCTTCCTGTCCAGGCTTTAAAAGTTGTATGGCCTGTGTTATAAGATGTGGAGCTTACAAGAAAATTACTAGAGAAATGGTCAAGACATTTGATTTGGTATGTTTCTTTTGAGGCAGTTCTCTAAGAACATTGTCCGAAGTCCCTGGATTTGTAAAAGAGCCTGTGCCCTGAACTGCCATTTGAACTGTTTAATAGCCAAAGTTAGATCATCCAAACATCTGCTTTGCTCTTGACTCTAAAGCCTACAAGCATAAAAATTGTCCCTGATCCTGAAGATCCTCAGGAGCTTAATTATGTGCTTATATACATGTCCATGGTGCTTTGGCCTAGACACTGCTGGGTAATGTGACTGAATTCCAGTGAGACTTCCTGAAGTTTTTCTTAATTTGCACATAACTACTAGACTTAACTGAATGGATAGAAAAAAAAGAGACTGGATAGATAAGAATGCCTGATTTGTTTTTTTTTTTTAAATTCAGTCCTTCTAGTCAGAAATCGTGACCCAACTTTGTGTACAGTTTCTGACTTTGTGCTACAGGAAAGTGTTTTTGTATTTGTTTGGGTTTTTATTTGTTTGTGATGTTTGTATTTTGTCCTTGTGCTCTTTCGTGCCAATGTTTAATTTTTCCACTAATATTCTGTCTTTGATGGCAGTACCTGCTAAAATGCCTTTCTTGCAACTCTCATTGCAGAAAACTATCTTGCAATATAGACATAAATGAATCACAGAGGATATTTTTGTATATAGATATGTAAACATTTTTATAACAGTATTATTCTTATTTTTATTTGTACAGTGATGTATGACTATATTTTGGTACAGCAGCCCACTTAACTGTATGAAAGTAAAATATGTTTGAAAAGGGGAGAGCTTGGTGCATAAACTTAAAAAATTTAGCCTCGAATGCATGATGTTTCACAGTGTGGTAGGGTTATGGCAAGGTAACATACCATTGCATTTTATTTTTCCCGTGGGGCTGTGAGTTATTGCAGGAATTTCTGGCTTTCTGACGGCAGTTCCACTTACAAAAAGCAGATGGAATCTCTGGGCCCTTCCTGTTTGTACATACTTGCCATGCTTAAGTCTGTTGATTGTGTTTTAAACGTAGGTTGATGTGTTCCCTTCTTTTCCAGGAGATGATAGGAGTATTTCGAGCTCGTCTTCAGATACCAGCCACTCGGATGTCAGCGTTGGGAGCAGGCTGACAGTGTGGCCTGAGCAATCTTCAGCCAGCACCTCTCAGGAGAGCCATGGGCTGGCAGCTGCCAAGGGCATTCACCTGGGAGAGGAGAAGACCCTTCCAGAAGGGGCACGTGGCACCACCAAGCCCCCTCCGAAGCCCCTGCGGTCCAGACAGCTGCAGGAAATCGGACGTCAGAGCTCTTCTGACAGTGGAATAGCTACTGGTAGTCACTCTTCCTACTCTGGGAGCTTCTCTTCCTATGCTGGGAGCTTAGACATTTGCCATGGTGATGAGTTTGGATCATTGCTAAGCTTGCCATTGAACTTTCCTTCAGATCAGAGTCTATGTACTTGCCCTCACGGTGAGTCCCAGAGAGGTGTGGGATCAGAGTATCAGGTTCCCAGCTCTCTCAGACACGTTTATGATATACCCAGGAGTGTGTTACAGGCAGCTTCTAAGGAAGTGCAGCTGAAGAGTGCAGATTCCACGCTACCCAAGGACCAGGCCCTGCCAGCTCAAGGTGCCAGTGACCCAAGACTGCTGCTACCACACTTGGAAGCACGGAGGGGAGCTGAGCACAGCCAGCACAGAGGGAGGCCTTCATCCTTACTCACAGAAAGCAGCAAGGACTCAAGTGATGAGACATATGTGGATTTTGTTTCAAGGTGGTCAGACACAAAACCACAAGGACAGGTGTCAGACTCCAAAAGTAGTGAGCTGTCACCACCTGGTGGGGCCTCAGCTGACCCGTGTGACACATGTAGCCCCCACCTTGGGATGACAAGAGCTCTTTTTTCATCTTGTCCAATCTGTGGTGGACTAAAGGTAAATACCTAACACTGAGCGGATGCTAACGAGCCTTAGTTAATAGAGCATGATTAATTTAAAGTTACCTAAGTTGTAGGTCATAAGTAATATTGTTTCCTTTATACTCTGAACAGGTAATAACTTTTTCTGTTGTTTATGCTGAAATGGAGAGGATTAGCACATGGTTTCCTCAAAATCTCTGCCTAGTCAAGGAAACACTGAACAATATAGACCACAATCACTACTTTTAAATTGGCCAATTTTGGCTTTGGGTACATGTAAGTGAAAAAGAAAAGTTTTTCAGGCACTGGATTTGTCATATAATGGCTAGGAAGCATGGAAGACACTGACCTGTCTTGCTGTGAGTATTTACAAAAAAAGAATGGAGGTCAAATAGTATGTGCTGCTCTTAAGGAGATCTGAATGCAGACTTTTATTTTATTGATGTTTTCCTTTTCTTTGTCACTGTAGTTTGAACATGCCTTGCACAAGAAGCCAGGTTAGACCAGTTTCTCACTGGAGAAATACAAGATAGTCAAGTCAGCATGACAGTCTGGTTCTGTGACTGGCCAATGACAGGTACTCTAGAGCAGGTACACAAAATTTCACTAGCAGCCTACAAACAGGACAGTTTATTTGCAGAAAAATTTATTTTTTATCACCAGTCATGTAAAGACTTAATACCTAAACTGTGGAGATTCACTTGCCTTTCCAAACACATTTGCCAGTATCTAAGACTTTGATATTCTTATAAATTCTTTTTGGACCTGCTATGTTCTTGCCTTTTTATGGCAGTAAGCTTTATACATTAATTATACATTGTATGAAAATGTATCTGATTTTATCCGTGCTAGAGAAGATTTTTTTTTGTGAATGTGTTGGCTAAACTTGAAGAAGTTAAAGCTGCTTGTATTAGTGAGCTGTTGAAAGGCTGGGAAGGTTAGAGGGAGTGCTTAATTTAGGGAATGTGTGAAGCAAGGATTCAGCAAGAGAGGCTTCTGCATGAGGGATTAAACACTGCCATTGAAGTGTGTGCATTTCATTAAATATGAGATTACATAAACCACTGCTATGGAAAGGGCTTGAATGCCTTGTAGGTGATGAAAGAAAAATTAAAAGGTTATAAATTTGAGGGATTGGTTTCTTCTCATGAGGTGTTCCATGCCTTTGCATGGTTGAGTGCCTTCACATGTTTGCAAACTGGAAAGCTCTGTCTGCCTGGGCCACTGCACAGCCCCATCACAGCACCCTGGCTGTTCCTGTGCCATGTGCCTGCAGCACTTGGCAGGTAGGGAGGCACTTGTGGGACAGGTTTTCTAAGGCTGTGCTCAGTGGGATCAGTGATCTTCCAAGGCCATCCTTGCCAGCCACCTGCACCACAAGCCCTCAAAGGCCTCCAGCCCCATTCTGGAAGCGTGGCTGCAGGCAGAGGGGTGCACATCTGCTCTTGGCTTCCTGTGACTGCTCCCTGTAGTCAGGGAGAATTTGGGAAAAATGACCAGGACTGATTTCTGGAAGGGCTCTGCTTTGGGGTTAGAAAGCTTAAAAGTGGCTTTGCTATAGGCAAGGAGGAAAGAAATAATTCAGCTACAATTAACTCACATGACCTAAATGTTTCTGGGTGATCAGAATTGTTGGTTTAGATGTGAATTTTTCAGATCTTACCCTGGCTATCTGTGGAAGATGAGAAGCTGAAAGTGAGTGTTCCCTTGGATATCTTCAAAATCATGAAAAGCTAAATTATGTCACTACAACTGCTTGTTGACCCCAATGACATAAATACCCACATCTTTTATTACAAAGTGATGCCAGGTTTAACAGTGTTTCTAGCTGTCCTAATAAGTTGGCAAGAATTTCAGATATTGTCTATACTTAAACAAATTTAGTGATAAACACTGGTGCAACCTTCTTCCTAACTTTTGTTTTAGCATGAGATATGCACATCTGCTTTTTTTTTATAAACCCATTTATGAGCAGTCACGAAAGAAGTCTCATTAAATGGAATGATTCATGGGTTTGTTTTTACTTTTGAAAGAAAAAATAACCCTTTGATGCACTCTCTTGAACTGTCATGAATGAGTTATTTTAGCAGTATTTAATGGACGCTGTCTTTGGCATTTCTCCTGATGAGTTCAGTGAAAGCACAAATCCATAGGCTGTAACTAAAAAATAATTATTACTCCTTGTACTTTGAACAGAATATATTTAAGCTAGGGCCAGGAAGAGTTGATTTATGGGTTGATGAAAACACCAGGTTTTAATGTTTATTCAAATTCGTGCTCAAAAAGCTTTAGTGTGCTGGTGTTTGGAGTTACTTTGCAATTTTGAGTTAAGCTGTTAATTAAATTGTGTAAATGGCCTTTAAGTGCCTGCTATTTAAAGTGACCCGAGTAAAGTCTGCAGCAGTAATTAAGGCTATAAGCATTTGTTTGTTTTGTGCCCTTTGGCACAAAAGGCACATGGAAGTTCGGTTTGGGCATGTCTCCTGTGCATGTTGGAGTTCAGCATGTGGAGGGTTGGAGAGGGGTTGCAGGGTGAAGATGGGCATGGTGGGGGTCCTGATGGGATTGACTTGTTAACAACCACCTGCTCCCCTAGTGACAAGGATGGTGATGAAAACAGGGAGAGCAGACCTGGGAAAGTGCCAAGGCTCAAACAGAAAACAGGGCAAGGAAGCCTTTCTGTCACTCTGCATGAAAAATAGAACCAGCATGAAAAGAGTTACTAAATATTGCTTCTATGACTTGTCTATTGTATCTCAGACACTGGGGGTTAAGAAGCAAGCATGCAGGGTGATTTGCTTTCTGTTGTATGTAATTGTGCTGTGCTCAAGATGTCCTTTACAGATTTCCAAGGTGTGCTTTTGCTATGTAATTTGACCTAGATGATTTCAGTGCTGTAGATGATTGCAGAGGTGAATTAATTGTCTATTGTAAGTATAATTTAAGCTCAGAATTGATTGTTACAATTTCTGAGTAAGCTGTAGAGATTTATTATTAGACTTTACTTATTATGTTTTTAACTACTTAACTAATACTAATTTGATGAATAGAATTTCATTGTATGCTTGTTGCTCTGTAACTTCCTTTGATGCTATAGTTTGAGAAATGTCAACTTTTTTATAGGGTTTTTTTTTTTACACCACCATTGTTTGTAAATTTTCTTAGAAGTCTGAAAAATAAAATTATTTTCCAACTGGTTTTGTCCTAGTCCATCTGAAAAGTTCTGGGTTTCGTTTTGCTTTGCTTTTTGTCCCCTGACCTTCTTCTTGCAAGTTGAATTAATATGGAGTGTTTATGGCTGTCTCTTCATGCTACTTAGTGTTATACTTAAATAACTGTTGACAGCTCCAAATGTGCTTATTAGTAGGAATTACATTTATGTATGTCTAGCTCATGCTAAACTCATATTTATGTCAGTGGGAGTTCTTATTTATGTAGAAATATAGTCATGAGTACTGCTTTGGTAGTTAACTTGCTATGATAGAGGGGAAAAGAAGTTATGAGTTTGTGTGTGGCTGTTGTCTTCAATCTCTTTTGGTATTCAGCCACCAACTTGAGTTGATGATTTTAAAATACCAAGGCCTCCTTGGGGACAATATGGTCCCAGATTAGGAGTAATCTACCCAAATTCTCTGTGAGTCACCACAGTGACTCTGTGCCTCAAACTTGGAATCTCCCAGCATGTCTGGAGTAAGTGGAAATACAGAAATGTGGTGGCCTTGATGGACAGAAGGGGTTTTGTCAGGCAGCAGGATCCACAGCACTGAGGGGCTGAGAACCCTTCCCTACCCAATCCAGAGAGGCCTGGCAGCTGCCTTGGGAGCACGTGGATCTCAGGCTAAGTGAGGAGTTGGTTTGGCTCGGTGGTAGGATATTTAACTCTTTCAGTCTGTCCTGCAGAAACTGCTTTATTTTGCATTACAACTCCACAGGAAGGCTTGTCCATGCCTTGAGCAGGCTCTTGACTGCTGTGCTTGATGCTGCAGCCCCATGGCCTCCTTTCAGAGCTGGTTAATCACCTGCAGCCTTGTTGAGTGCAGAGTCTCTGTGTTCTAGAGAAACTGTGAATATCTCTGTGTCCCTTGTGCACTGTAGACCAGGGAGAGAGACTAAGCCTAGGGAGGAGCGCAGCTGATGTGACCTCAGGCAGAGAAGGGGCTTCAGCTCTAGAGCATCCTACACTGACTTGCCTGGTGCTAATTTCACCAGGGTCATGAGCAGCCTGTCACTGGGTTGGGAATATAGCCTTAATCTTCCAAATCCTGAGCAAAACCCTTAACCCTAGAATTAGCTGGTGTTTCTCCTGTCATTGTAGATGCTCCTTTTGAAAGGGATGAAAGAGAAGGCCTGTAAGGTGTTAACTTTCTTAGTGAAATCTGAGAAATGGCAGCTGCATGACTACATGGCCATATCTGTGTAACTGAGAATGTTTTAATTTTTTTTGGCTTTTAATCAAGTACTTTTTCTAATGTAGTACTAAAACAGATACTAAAGAAATCACAATGTACTGTTACCTACAACCTTAATTTAGCTATTTTTTTTTCTGTTGGGAGTCATTACCTCTTTCCCCAGGAGACTGAAAACCTTATGTGTTTATCTTGTACTGTGTTTATTTCCATGCTTTCTCTGACAGTGTAGGAACATGATTATTTGTAATTGCACATCTTTTACTTCTCTTTTTTTACAGTACTGATGTGTGGTGCTGTAACATTTTATGCTTCCTCCCACCTTTAAAAAAGCTACAAGCTGTCTAAATTCTCAGCTGAGAAGGATGCATTTGTCATCTTCTAGAGCATTGTTGCTGCTTGTATTTCTGCTCTAATCTCAGAGCTCTGGGCAGTTGGGCAACACTGTCAGAACTGTAACAGGAGCAGTTTGCACTTCAGAGGAGCCTGGAAGTCAGTTGTCATTATTGACCTGAATGATGTGTTTGTGAGGTTCCTGGATCTGGGTCTTGCTGGCTTTTTGCATGAATTAGAAAACTTGCTGTTGTGCTCTTTTCTTTCAAGCTTTAATTCCAGTTGTTTTTCTGTGAGTCCTGACTGTGATATGTGAACCAGCAGTGATGTGCATCTCCCAGCACGTGTCACCATTAATTGAGGTGCCTGCACTGGACAATGATTTGCCCATCTGGCATTTTACTTACATTACAGTTATTGTAAAAGGCTCTGAAGGCTCTGAAATTTTTACAATAAAGTAGTGTTTTTCTTCAGACTTTTCAGAAATTCAAAAGCATCTTATAGCCCACTAATTTCCCCGCAGTATCTTTCTGAAATTGAGGAGACCCATGATCATTGCTGCTCTTGACCATGAAATGCAGTCATTTCTGGAGCTGGAGAAAAGCACCCAGTGCTGTGCAGATCAAAGATGAGCAGAAGTGTGTTCTCCAGTTGAAGCTGACAGAAAAAAGGGGCCTAAAACAGGTGGATGTAGTGTCAGGCTTAAAGCTACATTTGTTTTGTTTTCCTTACTGTAGCTTTGGCCAGGAGCCCAAGTCTACGGTAGAGATGATCTCCATCCTCTTGATCTCATCTCCCATCCAGGTGTGCTCATGCACTGTGGAGAGATATTGCTTAATGTCAGCTTGCAGGAAAGGAAGAATGTTTTTTTCTTCCCAGTTCCCCAGTTAACTTGTCCAGTATTTAATGCTTCTTGGCAGCTTTCAGGCTTCACTCCCAAGTAACCAAGGAGAGACCCAGCTTCCTTTTCCATTGCTGTTGCTGGTAGGAGCTCACATAAGTGACCCAGCTCTTCCAAAGGTGGGCATGGAGGAGGTCAAGGGTAAGAATTTGGATTTGAGATGTCACAGGAACACATGAGACATGCCAACCCTCCCAGGGCAGTGCAGATCTGACTTGCTTTGAGCCCTGTAGAGGTTACCTTATCTCTTGTCTAAAAAACTGTACTCGGGTACTCTCCATCTCTCATGAAAGAATCCTCACAAACTTTTGTGCAAAGAATAAGGGTTTTAATCTAAATTTGGAATAATAAGAGTTAGCACATCCTGGGCTCTGGCACTAAGGGGAACAGACAGCCTGTGGTCTGTAATGGGAAAAGGGGTGCCTGCCACAGAAGCACTGGTGAGTGAAATGATAGCAATGTCAAGAGAAGAGAGCATCTTTCCTTAGGTGAGGGAATGCAGACAATGTAACTCAGCAGAATTCATTCTTCTGTGCCAAACACAAGTGTTGCTGGATTGCTTTTCTGTCAGAGAGCTTTGGAGATCTTGATAAACCCCATTATTGACCTTCTATCCCCATCACAATGAACAAACGAGAAAATTGGCTTCCTCCCCTAAATAAAATCAAGCTGGATAATAGCTTTTATTATTAGTAATAATAAAATGTAATAATGGCTACTTCTTCCTCTGTTAGGAGCAGTAGCTTTTCTGAAGAGAGAGAAAGAAATGCTTTGAAGGAGGAGTCATATGACAATAAAAGCTGGGAAAAAAATTCCCTTTGGAATGTGGGGTTTGTGGGGTTTCTGGTTTTGATCCAGCCGTAAAAGAGACTCTTCAGATTGCTTGGAATGTGGCCAAAATGAGAAAACAGAAGGCTTTTTTTTTCTTTTTTTCTCTTTCTATCTTCCCCTTCCCTGCCCCCCCCCCCCCCCCCCCAAAAAAAAAAAAAATCCATTTATTTCTGGAAAAATTCAACAGAATCCTACAAAGTGTTAGCTGACACTTTCTATCTTCATTTTCTACAAGGGAGGAAATAAAATTCACCTGCAGGGGATGGAAACTCAGGAAAAGCATAGTTGTAAGGAAAGCATAGATTACATAGAGCTGAACTCAGAGGAAGTGAATAACTCCAGTAGCAGCCCTGGATTAAGATTCCCAAGTTTGATTCCCATATGGTTTATCTCCTTCTGGAAGATCATAAACAAAGTTACTTCAAAAAACCTCAATTCCTTGACTTGCATTTCTGAAAAATGTTTGTAATGTCTGCCAACATTCTATTTTTAAGGTTGTGCATTAAAAAGACTTGTAGGAAATATTTTGTTTTGATTAACAGTCAGTGATATCAAAGTAATTGCATGGCTCAGAAGGAACTGGTGAGTGTCAGTAGGATAGCAATCACTTAGGTGGGATGTCTGGAGGGCTGACAGCAGCTCCCTGGGAGTAGATGAGAGGACTGAAAATAGATGCTCAGTAGGGGTGTGACCTTTCCAACCAACCTTTTTTGACAGAGCCACTTAAAACTGGAAGTATGCAAATTAGAAGGGTGAAATGTGTTCAACAACAATAAACAAGCTTGTCCACAACTCAGGACAAGAGATAAGAGTGGAATTAGTTTTGGTAATTCAAGATTCCCAATATACTTATTACTTCAAGATATCCATGGAAATTCTTTCAGTCTGGCTGATAACACATCAGCAGAATAACAGTGAGTTGTAATTACTTGTAATCAGATTATATCTGAAGGTGTTGGTTGTGTTGTGATGTAGGCAAATGTTTGTCATATCCAACCTTATTCCAAGTTACAGTACTTTAGTCATAAAGAACAAATAATTTTTCCAGCTATTATGTTTGTGAAATGTAATAACACGGTAACAACATCTTCCTATGGGTAATGCAATTTTGGGATTTGTTAGCATGAAAATGTGTGGCAACAAATCTACTGAATAGAAAATGGTTTATTACCTACTCCATTGAACCTGCTCCATGGTTTCATTGTACTGAAACCAATTTGAGAAATGAATCACTGAAATATATTTATATGTTCAGAACTGAATGAATGCTTCCCATAGGCAAAGAAGGTAGTAAATGTGCATAAGCCATTCTGATAGAAAAATGCCTACTAGTTTTCAGGATGGACTGTTTTTAAAGTTCCTTGAGATTTTATTTATTGCTTTATTATGCAGAGGTCTGAATGCTTTTGCTGAAATGCCAGGGAACTTGCCTAGAGGAGAAAGGAGAGGGAATTCTCTAGAAGCCCATAAGGAAGATGAGAGTGTCAAATTTACCTCTCATGCAACTGTACAGTTCTGACCAAAATGTCCCTCTGAGTTGAGCAGAAGTCTTGTGCAGACTTCAGCTCCTTTCCTTTGACACTCCTGGAAGCAAGGCCACTGAAATCAGTGTAGCTAAAATGTTCACTTCATTAGAGATTGGGGCTGCATGTGAGTTAAAATAAATAAGATGAACCTTTGATATTTAAAACAGGCAGATTTCAAACCCTGTCCCATAGTAGAAGAGTGGAATTGACTGCTCTGGACCTGAGGGGATACAGAAAGAATCCATACTGCAATCTGGTGTTCTTGCTCTGCCTGGCTGAGTGTTGAGTGCATCTGACAAGCCTGCCCACCATGCTATAAAGCTGCTTGTCTATAGCAGACAGGCTGCTGGCAGGGGTTTGTGATGGCAGAGGGGTGTTTTGGGCACTGTCTCACTTTCTAAAGAGAGGTAGGCAGCTTGAGATTTGGACTGATGCAGGGATTTTGTGGCAGGGTTTTCTTGTGACCAGCCTACCTCACTCTATCTGTGATATCTGTATTTCTTTCCCAGGGCTGTTGTCTGATGGGATGGTGTTTCTACAGGCCATTGGATCTTGAAAATTCTGTCCAAGTGCTAAAGATTATATTAAATGCAATGTTGTCCACATGGCAGTGAGAGAGACAGAAAATTTATTTGCCTTTTTAGAGAACTGTGGACAGAAAAGGAAGTCATTAATGAGAATTGCTAAAGGAAAAAAATCAACCTGCCAGGATGAAGCAGCTGCTCCACAATTTTTGTTTTAAATTGTGGCAAGTCTATCAATAATTTTTATAACTTCAACAAATAGTTGAAAGCTGTTTTCTATTTAATGAAAGACCACAAAGCAGTGGCTCTGCATAAGTTATTTCAAAAGATTTTTTTTGTGTGTGAAATTGAGCTTGAAGAATGGTGTCTTTCAAGAACTGCAGTTACCAGAAAAAAGTTATGAATGTGGGAGCCTTACACTCAGTTGATTCAGAAAATCTGAGACTGAGGACATGGCAGTTGAAGATCAGTTCTCTCTAAGAACAGGATTAGCCTGAGGGCTGAGCGATTTTTTAGCATTCAGAAAGGTGCAAGGTATCAAGAACATGCTTGAGGATATGCCTGGACTTCAAGCCAAGTTGCAACAACAGAGGGAGGAAAAAACTATGCTGGTATTATGTTTTCTCAATGTATTCTTTTAAAAAATCCTTATGGAGAGGTATATTGCAAAAAATCTAATTTAGCAAATTTTTTTGGGTGCAATGACTTTTTCCCCCCCGTTTTTCTGTTAGATCAAAAGCCATTTTGCCCAAACAGGGATTAGGTAAAACTGGGCTCTTTCCTAGCAGGGGGTGTGGGGGCAGGTGACTGCAGGGAACTTCTGGAGCAGTGTTTTTGGTAGCCACTTAACCCAACTGAGTTCCCATGGCTCTGGCTAAACTTAGCTTTGAAATGTAGGAACTCTGGGTAAGAACCAAGGTGAACACAGTGAGACATCAGTTACTTCACCTGACCAACTGAGTAAGTATTTTTTAAAGTGTGAAAAAAGCTATTTTTACCAGTTGCACACAAACTTTTCTGTTCCACTCCTAAAAGACACTGCAGAGAGAAGTGCTTCCTTGCATTCTGGCCATCCCTGCTAGTGTAACAACATTTTGTGCCTTGAAAAATCATCTTACTTCAGCCAGTAATTCAACCTGTGAGTGTAGGACAGAAATGTAGGGAAAAAGGTTATGTGGACCTACTGTTTTTTTTTTTTCTGTTCCCTCTGGTTCAGCTCCAGTGAAATTTGATGCATCAATATAACAATGCAAAATTTGTGTATGTGTGTCAAAGTTAGACTGAACTTCCTCGGGTGGGATGAGGATGTTAAGGTCAAAATAAATGTGATTAATATGATAAATGAAAGCCAGGATGTGTGAGTGAATAGCAGTCATCTATAGGACTTCTAGGCTGCAGTAAAATGCCTTTACTGCATGCAAGCTCTGCTTGTATGTCCTCCTTGGAGTTATCTTCCATGTCTTTCCCTGCTTTTCTTCCAATAACAGGGTAGATGAAAGAAAGCAGACCTTGGGACTTCCTCTGCAGAAGTTCAATCCCACTCAAGTTCCAAAGTGTAGATGGAAAAGGGGCTCTGAAGCTGACTTTGTGCTCCCAAGTCTTGTCACATGAGGATAAAGGGTTATTTGCAGGATAAAATGCAGCAGCCAGCTGTCAATCAACTAAAATGACTGTTTCAACAGCTGGGAATCAGTGGGACATGAACTCTGGCTGTGTTTCCTCTCCCCTAGCCACATCCTCTGCTGTAGTCTGGATTCTGTGGAATCCTCTGCTAATTCAATGCTGATTGGGAGCAATTCTGGATGTACTAGAAATTTGAGCCTGGAAAATATTAAGGAAATATAAACCTTTTCCAGATCTGGTTTATTAGAAGGACAGAGAAGTGCTAAGTGGGCTATATCAGGGCTGGTAACTGTATACTTGAATCCCCTGTAGCACAAGGAAAACATTTCCAGATGAAGTTTGCTGATTCATCTCATTCCTGGAGACACGAAGTCAAGCAGAGCACACGTGCTATGGAGATAACTACTACAGGAGACTTTGGAGAAAACTACAGATATAATTGTGCCTGATCATTTATTGCACTGCTCTCTGATACAGAAGAAGCCTGGGAGCAGCCCCCATGGATAGTTAAGTTTCTGTGTCCTTTGAAGCTGTGCAGCTTAATTATAGTTTCATTACTTTTGACAAACCATAATTTCAGTGATGGGCTGAGGATAAAGAAAAACACTTGTCTTAATTTTACTATTTTGAGCTTTTCTTCCCTTATTTGTCCTTCTCCTTCCATCCATTTCTTTGTACTGATGATCACTGATTATCTTGTTAATATTTTTTCTGGGAGAAGTTGACTAACTATAGCTCTAAATGTGAGGTTGAAAAAGGAGGAAAATGAATGTGAAGATCATATTGCAAGGCTTTCATTTTTGTTCTTCATAGGCCCATAATTAAGCCCACTCTAGTTCTCTCATTGTGGATGCACAGGTTATAACAAGGATTCTTTTCTCTGTGTCTTTCTGTGGAATGGGCTGGAAGGAAGGAATCAAGTAACTAGTCTAATGTAAATTGGCATAGCTCCATCAGTTACAAGACAGGCACAAGTGTATTTTTAGTGCCAGCAGAAGATAAGCTCACACTGTGGAACAGCAGTCTTTGGGGAAATAGAGGAAGAAAAAGACTTCTCTTAGGGTTTTCCCCAGGTGAATGTTTCAAAATGGTAATTAAAGCTTAACTTTCTCTATCTGTAAGAGCCCATAGGGGCAGGTTTAATTTGCCTCTAAGATCTGAGATTTCACTTTGCCAACTTTTGAAATGTTTTCGAGTCCTTCTCTATTTACTGTCACTGCAGCTGTAGAGTTGAACTCTTTATTTGCAAAAAGGGATCCCTTTTCTTCATTAATAGCTGGCCTGGATTTTAAATCTTGTTGCAAGCAGAAAACTTGGGTAAAGGTATGCTTCGTGCACTTTTGTGTGTAAATTTTCCATAAATTGCTGCTTTGCTAACCACAAGAGCAAGGCCACCTGAATCCCTTTGTGAGCACATGTGTCCATAGGTCCATATGTTAATGATGGTCCTTCTTGTTTATTTTCAGCCTCTCCAAGCCTCCTGCTCCATAGTACTTTTGTACTGACTGTGACTACCTTGAGACGGGTTAATGCTCTGACTCAGAGCTCTGTGGTTTCTATTGGGCTGTCTGTTCTGAGAAGATGTACAGCAGTACTTCCCCCTGGCCAGGTGTTCACAGGTGTTTCTGCACAACTGAGGTGCTCAGTGGGGGCACAGTCAGTCTTGTGAACTTTAAAATGCAAAGGGAGAGAATCATGTGAGGGGTTGCATCCCATCTGTGAGCACCTTGCCTCTCCTGCTTGTGTCATGTGCTGAGCAAGAAGAATGAGCTGAGAAGCACACACTGATTGTTTGCACAGAGTCAGATCTGGTTTTCATACCTGCTTGGGCCCATCTGAGCCTCAGTTTCAGTGTTAGGGGAGTTTTGCTGGAGTCTCCGCCTTATGTGGTTTCCTTGGGTGCAGAATGAATGGAAATTAACAGATCTGTTGTACAAGGAAGCTCAGACTATCAAATGTGGGGAAACTGAGTGTACTCTCAATAACAAATGTTCTTGCAGAAGTGTAATGCTACCCCCTGTTGGAATTTGGGATATATGAAACCAGAATACATGGAATTGAAGCCTCTGACTCTGTGTACATTACTTTGTTTCCATTGCACTTGACAAGACTTAGAAGTACCAGTCTCTCTAAAAAAAGTATTTTTTAAACATAAATAGGAAAGTTGTTTTTTTTTCCTTCCAGTTACCACTGAATTAAATTTAAAATATTCTTTCATGGTGAAATACAGCTGCAGGCACAAATGCCTGTCATTTTACTGTCTTTCTATAAGAACACAAATGTATAACCTATTCATGTTGATTTTTATTGTTCACAAGCATCTCTTCATAAAGTCCTTTCAGCTTCTAAAAGAGAAATGCAGCCTCTCTCTTTGCATGGCTAAAGCTACAGTGTTTGCTGTGATTCAGGTGCAAGCTGAGGAAGAGCATTTGTGCTCACCTGTCTAAATGGGACTGGCTAAAGCAGTGCTGTGGGTGCCCTGCTGGACATGGAACAGCCTGGAAAAGTGTATTTGGTCTCTTGTGCATTGGCATTGCAGCAGGACTTTCTGTCTCTGCCTCAGGAGAGCTGAGCTGAGCCATGCTCTGGAAAAGGGAATGCAATGTTTCTATGAAAACATCTCTAAAAAGCTGACAACAGTGTTTTGAATTGGAAAATCTGCTGTGTGTCTTAATGCTTAAATTAAAAATTGTTCTTTTCCATAAAACTGCAGAACATCATCTGCTATTGTAAATCAGGACAGCTCACTTGAGGAGTTGGGGAGAACAATGTAGATGATTCTAATTACCTGGAATAATTAGTTGTCTTTATTTTGGCCCTAAGAATATATGAAATACTGAACTTCAGATTATATTGGGGTATTGGCCTTTGTTCTTGGATCTCACAGTTGGAGAGAAAGCATTTATCACTTCTGAGCTGAGTGTGGTTTATTTTAATGGCAATTCTGTAAGGAGCCATTCATGCCCTGAATGGTAGAATGATTATTATGGGATACCTGGTGAAAGATGAGGCAGTGAAGGCTGAGGTTAATGCATTGCATTATGTACCTAGCATCATTTCACAGGTGTGTTTGTTCAGGGTTCTGTGCTCTGAAATCAGGAGATGCTGTGACCCCACTGTTCAGTTTGAGGAATATATCCTGTGTGTTTTTATTTTTCATGAATAATTGTTTTTAGTTCCAGTCTTCTAACTCCTCCAACATTCTGCCTGTGTTTATTGAATACATTGGATTAAAACTGATTTCAGAGGCAATTTGCTATCTCTGGTGTAGCCATTTCCTCTGGCTGGTGGAATTCTTCAGCCTGGTCCTGGCTCCTGCTGTGAAAAGTCCTCCTGTATCATGAACCAGGGGTGAAGTGTTCTCTGACTGTACTTCAGTGTCCTGTGAGGTCTCTACAGAATCTTAGATGAGCTCATCCCTTCAGCAATATTCATAATTATTAGTGTCCATCTTTCCATCTGAGTTTCTTCTACAGCTCTCCCTAGAGGGTTTGCTACTGCAGCCTCTCTCTCTGCAGATTGTCACTATATTTATCCCTACAAAATCTCTATGAAATAATGAAGGGTTTCTTCTACCTGTATGGAAACCAGTGCTTCTGAATTTTACCCATGGTTAAAGAGGAGAGACCCTCAAATTCACAGAAGTATTAAATAGTTTTATTTGACCTGGAGCCATCATATCAATCTTTGAGAAACCATGAGAAACTCAAACCTTATGAAATTAATTAGAAATGGTAAGACAACCCCAAACCCTCAGTTTGACAGAGGTGGCAGAGTGTCTTTATTTTATTTATGTGTTATAACTTGTAGTTTTGGGCATGTCTCTGTAATCACAAGAGAGCTGATATTGCTGTTAGGACAGTTTAGGGGGGTTTGGTGTTTTGTGCCTTTAGACTTTGCTGTTGACCTGGGCTGAGTGTTACTGCTTTGGGCCAGCTGTACATTCTCCTGACTTATATTTTTGTCTAGCAAGTATGCAAGCTTGGCTTGTAGCAATGCCTGGAGACAGACAAAAATAACATTGATGTGTTTACACCAGGTATTTTATATGCCTTGGATGGTATTGCATAGCTGCTTCCTCTGGAATACTTCTGTGCATATTGAGATATGTGTGTGATGTTGAGAGGATGTGGTTTAGGTTGGAAAGTTAAGCTCCTCAGTGTTGAGGAATTGACAGATTTACTGTTGCTCATGCCATCTTGATTGTAGCCACACATGTGTCTCTCTCATGCAGTGAAGGAAACAGATGTCCCATGGAAAAACTGGTATGTGACCATGTAATTGCATTACAGTGCAGTTGTTCAGCACACTCCAGTGTGACTGTCCAGTGTGCAGTAATTCTAGATCTGGTTTTGAAAAGGAAAAGACAAGAGCAAATCATGTGCCTTGCTGCTGTGTCAGTTTCCCTGTGGGCTCATATATTATCCGTAGCAGAACTTGAAATTTGACCCTTCAGTGTTGCAGCTGAGACTCGACCTTGCGAATTTCTGCTGCCTGGCAGGGGACCCAGCTACTGGCTTTTGTGCTAGGGAACTCAGCCCAGCTTCTCTTTCTGTCCCATGAGTGGACAGCTTCAGAGGATGCTCCAGGCAAGTTGAGTCATTTTGGGAGGTAATGATCACGTTCTGATGCTAATGGTTGTGGTCTGGGTCGTGTGACAAGAGGCTCCTGGCTGCAGGCAGCTGGGAAGCCCAGAGCAAGGAGCAGAAGATGCCTCTCAACAGAAGCATAAAAAAATCACAACTGCAGAGGCCTCTGTAAAAAACATGAGAAGATGGTGAAACAAATATGGACTAGAATTAAACAATACTTTTGATTGTTTCTCACCTCTTGTTTTTTAAACAAGACCTGTACCTTGTTGATAAGCAGAGCTCATATATATATATATATGTGTATATATATATGTATAATATATATATTGTGTGTATATATATATATGTATAATATATATTATATGTACATATAATGTATGTATATAATATATGTATAATGTATGTATATTATATATGTATATAATATATATGTATATATTATACATATATATACATATATATAATGTATATTCTATATATATAATATATATAGTATATATAAATGTATATATATATATATATATATATAAAATGTATATTTTATATATAAAATATAGAGCGGTATATTTTATGCAGGGGTATATTTTAAGGGGTATATTTTAATGTGGCACAGCCCACGGCTTGCCAGTGGCACTGAAATTCCCAGCTTCATGCCTCATAAAATAGCTGATGTTTGGGCTTGGCTGAGCAAGTGGAGATGTTTCTAAACTGACTTCAGCAATCCTTCTGTAGTTGGCAGTGGGCTTGTGACAGATGAAGCTGAGTAATCAGGAGTTTGTGGCTGAAATTGGAGCCCTGCACCAATGAAACATGCTATGGGCAGGAGTTTGTTTCATTTGGAGCTGTTAGGAAGGATCATAGAGAAAAAATTTTGTATCCTTTGTTCTGAACCTGATCAACTGCTGGGTGAAAGAGCCCAGCAAGGCAGATGACCTTTAAAGGTTGCTCTATGTGCCTGTTTTTGTTGACCTTTCCTAGGAACTTTGTTTTTCTTGTGGCAGCCTAAGCATTCAAGCTTTAAACTTAATTATGATTTACAATAATAGAATAAATCAGTCTTTAATCCTTACAAGAAAAGTACTAGAACTGTCAGTTTCATTAGGGACTGGTTCCTTTTTGCTGAAATACCTGATCTTTGCAGAACTTTTTCTCTTCCATTTTCTAAAAGCACTTTAAAGTTTTTTTTTTGTGATGCTGATTTCAAAATCTTCATTTAGGATCTCTCACTGAGCCCTTTGCTCCTTTGTGAAGTTTCTGATGGTTCAAATTTATTGTAATAAACTATATTATGTGAGTGTAATCTGCTGCCTCCCTCTGCACACAAACTATGTGAAGCAGTCAGAGGGTTGTGATGATTTCCCACCCGTTACACACAGCAGGCAGGAGAGGGTTTGGTCATTGTTGGAGAAGTCTGCTCACAGTTCCTGGTTTTCAGGGACTCAGGGATTTTGAGTCATGATTTTCATGGTTTCCTCTTGAAAAACTGGATATTTTGTGTAGCCTTGTTACTACATAATAGCTTTAGCATAAAGGGAGGGAGAGAAGAAAAAACAATCTAGATTATCTCCTCTGCAAAAATGAAGCATTTGAACAATGTTGCAATCAAGCCTTCGTTTATGAGTGCATTTTTGGAACGTGCAGAATAAAAATCTCACAAAGTAAATACTTGCTTCTATTACTGTCAAGTACAAAGTCCTGTTTCATAACAAGACAAATCTCGGAGCCTCTCATTTATGTTGAGCTTTTCTTCTTCAAGTTTGAGGACTCGCGTTGGGGCAAAACTTCAGATATGTGCTTTGACTAAAGCAAGAGAGACCTAAAAAGCACAGACAATTTTGTGATGCAAGGAACCTTTAAAGGACACCTAGTTTAACCCCTCTGCAGTGAGGGGGAGCACTTTCCATTAGATCAGGTTCCTCAGGGCCCCATACAGCCTAATCTTGAATGTTCCCAGTGATGGGACATCCACGACTTCTCTGGGTGACCTGTGCAAGTGTTTCACCACCCAGTCTAAATCCATCCTCTTTCATTTTAAAACCATCACCCTTTTTCCTATCACAACACAATCTGCTAAAAAGTCTGTCCCCATCTTTCTTATAATGTAAGTACTGAAGAGCTGCTCCAGGTGACCCTGGAGCCTTCTCTTTTCCAGGCTGGACAAGCCCAACTCTCTCAGCCGTTCCTCAAAGGAGAGGTGCTCCAGCCCTCCCATCATTTTCTGTCCATGCTCTGGCCCTGCTCCAAGAGGTTCATCTTCCCTGTGCTGAGAACTCTGACTCTCAGTAGGTGCAGAATAATGGAGCTATAAAAAGCTGCCAAACTTAGATGATCTGAAAGAAAAGCTTTATTTCTAAAGATACACAGAGGGAATTACATAAGCTGTGGCTGATGGAGGTGTGTCTGAAATGTTGGCACAGTTATCAGGTGACTGGCATTTCATTCCTCTTGCCAGTGATGATGGAGCCCTGCTCAGCATTCAAACCTACAGAGCTTTTTCTTGGAAGTGTATGTTACTCCTTTTTAGGAGGCAAAATAGGAAACAAAAATATTTTGGCTCTGTGAAAATGCTTCGTTAATACTGATCAGTTCTCCATCATAGCCAGCAATGGGAAGAATTAGTTTTAAGACAATTTTTGTTTTGTTTTGTTTTGTTTTTTATTCATCTAACTGGCAAGCTTCTGGCTCCTTTTTCTGCCACAGAGGTGAGCTTGCAAAGCTGTTCTGGTGCTTTTTGTCACTATGAATCTGGAAAAACTTCTTCTATAGGCAGGAAACTGCAGTGGAGTATCTTTGCTCCATGCTGTGGAGGTTATATTAGATGATCTGGAATTTTTGGGCTGATCTTGGATCCAAAAACTAAAACTCCCATAAGCAGCACCAGATTAAGTATGTAATCACTGACAAGTTGTATAGAGATGGGAAAGCCTGCTCCTCTTCCTATGGGACAGTATTTTCAACTGCTGATTTTTTTTTTTTTATGAGAACTGGTGTGATCAATCACATATTTAATGAAATTTAAAGTGAGTGAAAGTTTGAGTACAATAAAATGAAACTTTAAAAGAAAAAAAAGTGAGAGGAAGGCAAAGATATTCCAAATATACACAGAAGGGGGAAAAGAAAATCCCATTTTGATTGTGAAAAGGATTATGTGCCATGATGGTTATTTGTACCCACAGAAAGAAATGCCAGGCTTAAGTTCTATTTATCTCTTTAGGGAAATCAAGCTAATCTATGAATAATGACCCAGCATATCAAACCACTGGGTTCTCCTAGCATCAGTCATTGAACTGTACCCAAGATATTTGGAAGCAGAACATAAAAAATGAATGTCATCTGACAGCAGGCAGATCAGTACCAGAGCTAAAATAGCCCTGGCCATGCAGCCCCTGGTGTGTGACACACAGATCGTGCATATCTGCTTACGGAGGGTGCTGTGCTGCTGGGGTGGCTGGAGCCAGCAGCCAGGCATCACCCACCCCCACTCAGCTCCTGGGCCACAGACAAAAGCTGACATGTTTATATGAGGATATTTAACTGATATTTATGAGTAATGCTACGAGGCATGCAGGCCTTAGGTAATCATGAGAGTTTTTGTTTGGGTGTCATAGCAGGTGTGACAAAAGCATATGATTTGAGTGAGGTCACTTACCCCTTTTCTCCTTTGGTGTAATCACAGGGTGGGTTGGGATCTGCATTATGCTCTGCATTTGAAAACCATGCACTTACATTTGTACATGATGCCATAATAATTTCAAAAGGTTCTCCTACAGGCAAAAGCATGTTTTGCTGTGTTTTGTAGAATTATAAAAGGTAGTTTTACATCCCTCTATTGTTCTTTCTGCTGAGTTACCTTTGCTGCTGCCACTGTTAGTGAAGCCTCTGCCTTACAGAGGATTGCAGCAGGAGGCCTCAGAGTTGCAGAAATAATAGAATATGATGTACTGAAAAGGGAAATGAAGACATTCTTACAGACTGAAAAAATCACTTAATAACAAAACACTGCTTTTATTTTTCTTTTCTTATCTCAGGCTCATTTCTTTAGCTAATCAAAGCTGATTCTTCTAGTTATTTGTTGTCTTTCCTATAATTTCAATGACACTTTAACTGTGTCCCATATCTGTTGTAATTTCACACATCAAACTTCTGTTGGCATTTTTGCATTTTTGTTAAGTATAATCTAATATTTTCTGAAGTGCTGTGGGGCATTTTTCTCTTTCATAAATGAAATCTTGGCCACATTTCTGATTTCCTCCCCTCCCTTCTACTTTTATATACCTTCTGTATTTTGTCAGGTTTCTACTTCTTGTACAGATTTTTCATTCTAAAATTTTCTGTTTTCTTTAGGGAACAGCAGTATTACAGTCTGGAGTCTTACCAGCTATATCAGGTAGGAGCCATTTACTTATTTACTTTATTTAACAATGATGTTTTAGTCTCAAATTGTGATAAGAGAAACAGAAGATTTATGGAAGCAGAACTAAATACTATATTGGGAGGTGTACTGTTTGTGGTTGGTTTTTCTTCTGCAATCCATGACTTGGCAGTTATGAAATACATTGTAATCTGTAATAACCTTGGTTGAAAATATTTATATATTTGTTTCCCCCTTTCTTTTGTTAATCTGAAGAGGTTCAAAGTTGTTAGAGTCTTGAAAAAGCTGTTTAGTGCCTTTTCTACTTACATGTTCAAAGAACAACAAGAACTTTTTCTTTTTAGGCTACATTAGTACCAAAGGCAAACATGATTTTTATGTTCAATGTGTATAGCCAGTTTCCTAAATAACAAAATCACAGGAATGAATCTTTACCAGAACCAACTGGGAGATACTTCTGTCATGTTGGTGAAACTATTGATTGGCCACCAAAATCACCAATGAGAGGACACTGAGTGTCTGGCCTGGAAAGATTATTATTTATGGCTTCCTTGCAGTGTAAACCTCTCTATCAGTAGAATGTGTTGGTCACCTGAGTTCCATGTCTAATTCAGCCAAACTGGTCTGGCACCTCTGAATTATCATTTTACTCCAAAGAAAACATTTCATAAGCATTTTGTTTTGTGTGGTTTCTCTCCATCTTAGACCTTGGAGAGATCTGTGCAAAGAATTTGGTTACTGTCTTAAATGTCTTTCCATTCCTTAAATAGTTTACCTGATAATTAAATAGTTTACCAGATCCATTAAATTTCATGGGATTCCCACCTCCAATAGACATGGAGCAGCTCTTTGTGCTTGGGTTTCTTTACTACTTTAGAAAACCTCGGCCAATACATAAAGCAGTGTGACTGATGGGTCTTTGTGTGAACAAATCCAGTGAGATACTCAGGATCAGGAGGTGTCTCTGGAGAAGGTTAAAAGTAACTCCTTCCTTTGTCTGCCTTAGCAGGAGAAAATCCAGAAGCATTTAGCAGATCTTGTTGCTAGTTATTTCACTCAAGTCAGTGGAATTACTCTTGATTTATAGAGGTGTAAGTAGAAGCCCAAATTGGCTCATTAATTTTATCTTTCCCTCTGGTACTCAAGTTTCTAGTCCTCCACTCAAACCAAGGAAACCAGAGCACTTATGATTCAAGTGTGTGTAAATACAGGGAAACTTCTGCTGCATGTGGTGGGCAGAATGTTATTTCTGTATTAATTTCAGCATCAAGTTAATTTTTGATCCAAACAACATCTGAGAAAAATCTTAATCTCCGACTATTCATGCATATGAGGGAGTTAGCTGTTTTGATAAAACCTACCATGAAGCAAATTGGAACTGCAGAAATACACGACACATTTTTATATCAACAGAAAAAGAAGTTTGAGCAGGTGCATTTTATTGGCTGGTACACTGGAAAAATATAGTTTATGAAAATAACTCTTGCAGGAAAAATATAAATGTTTAAGACAAATGCAGCATCTAAAGCCAGTGAGTGAATTTTTGTTTATGGGGTTTCACCTCTCAAATGTTCTAATATACCAGTACAATTTTATTTTTCAATGCTAAACCTATTTTTCAGAATACAAAAGGAGCTGCAGTTTTCTGTGTCTCATTGCATTTTTATTATCCTTAGATTGTTATTATTATTATTGTTATTATTATTGTTATTGTTATTATGTATTAGGGTGTTTTCTTTTATATGTGTGAAATTTTAAGTATAATTAAACTCAGCATTGCAAAGCTTTCAAAATAATTCTGTAGCATTTGAATATTTAATCTAAGGTATTAAGTGAGGTCCCAGGTTGCTGAGCAGTCATTCACACTGTTCTGTAGCACTGCATTAGAACTTGTCTGTGGTTCTCTATTATTATCCAGAAATAATAATAGAGAGATTGTTATCCAGTGTTGAGAATAAAATAGAGGCACGCTAATTTGAGGTAGCTACTTTCAAAACCTGTATTGTGCATATACATGGCAAGATACATCTGCTAGCATAGATGACAATGACCTAACACCCAGATATAACATTTCCTACTGTAACAGTTCACTTACTCACAAATACATTTCTTTTTTATCATATTTTAATTTAAATACACTGTAGAATGCAAACCCATTCGTTCCTGAGCTACAGGTGCCCACATCTTCTATGCAATATTTTTGCTCTCGAATGTCTTGGTCCTGTAGCAAGACATGGAATTAAACAGACACAAATAAATTGTTTGTGTATTTGTTAGTTTATTGGTAGGGAATGTGGGCATTCTTTTTCTCCTTTTAGTTACATATGCTGAGCAACAGACTCAGCAACTTTGGGGAATTGTGTTTCATTCTAATGGCAAAGAGAAAAGTGTTCTAAATATGGCAACAATTCTAAGTTGCATTATTAGATGGAAAAAAACAAGTTGGGGTGAATCATTTAATTCAGGTTTAAATAATTTGGTTGCCTTTGTTATAAATACCTTTGTAAATATTGATTAGAAAGAGAGACTGAATTAGATTACTTGAGTTTGTAGGAGGAAAATGTTCCCATTGTTATCATAGCTTTGTACTACAGATAAAGGTAAGGGATTCTTTTGAGTTGTATAATGTGTGAATGTGTGCTCTTAAGTATAATAGACTGCATTTATAGTTATGATGGACCTCAAAATGCCATGACAGGATAGAGGTTCAAAAATATGATTCAGATTTCCTGAGACTGCTGGATTCTGGAGACCCCTCAGTTTGGTACATTTTGTGTGAGCAGTTCTCAGGGGACCTGTGCAGAGGCTTTCATCACTGCTTAAGGAATCCTGCAGCTTGATCTGGTGCTTGCACTTTCAGAGATATTTATGTAGGGCTTTTTCTCAGGAACTGTTCATGTGCTTTGAGTTAAGGGATTGTGAATAAGATCCACATTCAGCGTTGGGAGGTGAAACAATAGACTGCACATTCTTTCCTTCACAGAATGGTGAGCTGAAGAGCTTGCCATTATCTTCACTATCTTTCTGGTACTATAAACCAAAGCACTGCAGGAAAAATAGGACTGAAGCAGTTGTCTAGTGAGTCTCTGCCCTTAGGTTTGGATGTTTTTCTCTGTATGTCTGACAAATGTTTAGTTCTGCAGTGAGAATCCTTAATCCACCTTGAATCATCCAAAGTCCTCTGCAATTCTTACATTTACAATGTATTTCCTAGCAGTTGTGCCATTTCTATGGTAATTTAGGCCTCTTCTTTTAATCTTGTTCTCCTTCCTATTCCACTGCAACACCTTAGATAAGGAACCTCCAGCTCTTACTCATAGGGGCGAATGATTTCCTTCAAAATATTTGTATTTTCTCAGTTGAGTAGAAGTCTGTCACAGCAATCTTCTTTTATGAATGATGTTTAAACCATGAGGCTGTTCAGTGTGGAGGGGAAATGTCACTATTTTTGTCCTTGGGGAAATGCCACTATTTCTGTCCTTAGCTGCCAACCCCTTCCAAATGAGCTGAGCAGACTGAGTCCCAAGACTCCTATTTAGAGAAGGGAGGCTGGGAGCTGGAATAGCTTGCAGAAGTGCTTAGGGAGGCTGCAGTCCCTGGAGAAGGCATTTCATGCCAGCTCTATGCACCATATTTCAGAAACTTTCATCCTTTCCCAGTTCCCACAGGGGAGCTGCTTGCCTGGGCATTCCCATGGGTCTGGCCCAGCTGTGAGTGTTTCAATGCTCAAATTAAACTTCCCTAGAGGGAGGTCTGACCTCCCTGCACCCCCGTGCCAGGGGCTCTGGCTATGCAAAAGCCTGTAGTTGAGTGGGCAAGTAACAAAAATGCTCCCAGGGAAGCAGTGCACTTCCAGTTTTGCTTTTTTGACTTGTAAATTATCTCTCTTTTCCATTTTCCCCTTATTCCATAGGAGCAGATTCACTGTCATTGCAGCAGACACTCTGCTCTCTGACAGCCTCTTTGCTGGCAATACCAAATCTACACAATGCTTGATGGGAAAGGTTCTGAGGGGATGAATTAAGGAATAAACATAAAACAGTGCTGTGGATTGGAATTCAGCTAAAGTATCACCTGAATGCTGATTATGAGCACTGTATCTCTATTAAATTTTTCTTAGGTAGATAGGGACACAAGGCAGGCAGACTAGAAGGAAGAATAAAATTAAGTATATAACAGGTTCTGAAAACAAAGTCAGCTGGCTGACAGCTTAGCTTTTCTGATGGAAAATTAGGTCCTTTTTTGTGGATTTTAAAATATTTTTATTGCATACCTATGCAGCATGATGCTTTTATTTCAAGCTTAGGAGTCAGCTTTTAAGGAATTAATTCAGAGCAATGAGAAAGAAGAATCTGGGCCATACTGTAGTAGTTATTATTGCTGAGGTTGAAAACAATTTACAATTCTCACTTTTTTTAAGGATTTGTGCTGTCAGCTCCTGAGATGTAGGAAGACCAAGTACACTCTGATATTTTTATTGAGCCAGGGAAGGACTCTGTGTTGAACAGTGTCCACCATAGATATGTCATGTCATACCTTATAGGGCTAAACACTGTAAGATAGACAAGCATCATTCCAATAATTAATGAAATCCTGCCTTAATGTGGCATGCTCTTTCTTGGTCCTGCTTTATTCTACAGGTCCACTAAAAATAATTCTGCAGAGGAAAAAATATAGGAGCTCAGAAAAAGTAAACTTATTAAAATACATATTGCATTTGCATACTAAATGTTGGCCTTGGTGAGTGTCTGAATTAAGAGAGGCATTTTCCCAGGGGGGAGAGAAAACTGTGGGGAAACCATGTCAGAGAATGATCCCAATGCTGCTGCTTCACCCTCTGGGCTGAGCAGATCCAGCAGATCCTGTTCTCTCTACTGGGGCTGACAGAAGGTGGTGAGTCCATGCCACAGTAACCCTCTAGTCCTGTCCTTTGTTTATTTGTGATTTGCTTCCCCACACCTTCTCTGACACTGAAACCTGGGGAAGTATTATAGAACACAAAGGTGAGGACCTTATTTGCACATATAGTGCTTATTTCAAATTTAAAAAAAAAAAAATTTGGTTTTGTGTTTGACCTTCATCCCTGGCCAGTGTAGATCCTGAGCTTCACATGTATGAAGATTTTTGAATTAAATGTATGTAAAACATCTTTGAAGATGTATTTTTCAAAAAACCCCCAGACACTGAATTTCCTGACACAAGAAAATGGTAATAATTCTAACTTAACACTTTTGCATTTTTAAGGATAAGAGGCTGGGCTGGAATGGCCCACAGCATGAGAAGATGAATAATTGCTAGAGGTAGTTAGATTCTCTGTTATTTTTTGCACAGATGTTTTTGAGGAGCAATATTTGAACAAGGTGCTTGAATGCATTTCTAATTTTGAGAGATTCTACCACTTTAAAGTTGTCCTTTAGAGAGACAGGAGGCATTTCTGAATATGGAGAAATCAGTAGAGCAAGCAAGCATTTTAAGTATCCCCTTCAGCTTTTATGTCTTGCAGGTAATGCCATTTTTGTAACAGAAAATATATGAAATGACTTTGAAAATCGAAGAGAACGAACAGGAAGGTTTTGTAGGGCAAATATACAGGAGCAGGAAGTCTCCTGTTACATTTACATGAAACAACCTCCTGGTGCTCCTGCAGGGTTCCTCCTGCCAATCAGCTGCTTTAGCCTTTGGATGCTCTTTTAGGCAAGGGATCTGTTTTCAGAGGAGGAGATGGGAATGTTGCTTGGGTGAGTGGGTCAAAGTTCTTCATAATAAAGCTAGTTTTAATTCAACAAGAAGCAGGGTTTTATCACAGAATGTGGTGTTTTCTTCTGTTCTGACTCCTTGTAAGGAAATTTAATAGCCCAGACCTGAAGAGTTTGTGTCCCACCCCTCAAAGAGGCTGGGCAGTGAGAAGTGATCACTTGGTAAAGGCAGTGCAGGGCTGTGTGTGTCTCCTCACTGGTCATGCAATGATAGGTCAGAAGATGTGAAAATGTAAACTGCCTGGGCTCAGTTTATAGTTTATATTCCATCTTCCCTCCTTATTTTTTTTCATGGCTCTTTCTTGTAGCACATGTGCTGTAAACTGTCCTTATGTTTGAAGAATGGGCATGAAGTAACAACTATATAGCTAGAAAACTATAACTATGAAGTAATAACTATAAAGCTAGAAAAATATTTCAAAGTTGTTGTCTTCACTGAGCTATGTTAAACTTTTGAGTCTAATCAAATGTCAGAATTCAAAATATCCTGCAAATTATTTTCATTTTGCCACGTTTTGAATACCTTCTTCCTCTTACAGATTGAGGAAAGTAGAAGTAACTCTCTTGATGAGATACTCAGTTTTGAGAAAGACTTGAGTGAGTCAGCCACACAGACCTAGATGACAGGGGAAACTGAATAAAAAAATATTCTTAACAATCCCTTGTAAAATGGGAAGAATAATTGAAGGGAGCGTCTGTCTCCTGCTGGATACTTTTTTTGCTCAGAAATTTATCTTGCTTTTTCCATTCCTGCAAGTGTTAGCCTAGAATTCATGAATAAGAAACAAACCAGTTTATTCAGTAGTTGAGAAGAAGGAAGAAAATATCTAGGTTGATCTCTGTTGACATGTGTTTACACAATGATGTTCAAAACTTCAAAAAAAAATTCCCTGAGAGATTTGACTATGTAAATATTTGTTAGTTGCCAGATTTGAAAATGAGGAAAATGCAACAGGTCAAATCCTGAAACATTAACATGGATCTTTTAAATAAGCCCTGAATGGGAAAATTTAAACTTGACCATAAATGGATTGGAATATCTTATTGTTTTAAATCTCTTTTCCTGTCCTGGGTGTTCTTTACAGATCCTAAAAATGTTGGTTAAGAATCCACAATGCCTCTGGAATAATTTCTGCTGAGTTGCAATAAGTTTTTGAGGGAATAAAAAACCCAACCCTACACTAGTTTTCTGATGATGCTGAAATTAGCATAAGGCTCTACTCTTTCTTCAAAGTAAGGGGAGGCTTTTGGCTTCATAAAACATATTCTGATGTTTTCAATGCAGAGAGAGGATGCACTGATATGAAGAAAGGAAGATGAGTTAAAGTGAATATATAAGTAAATCAGCTAACCTGGGGCTGTCCTATTTTTGCATTTATTTTTATCAGCAGTCTTGGTAAAAACAAAATTCTAAAGAAGATTTTTAGTTGTTAAGTCCTCACCAGAGTTCTATAATCTGTAAAGGTTCTTCAATCTGACCTCCTTTGTTAAAATACAAAATCACATTTTCAGCATGGCATACTTTAAAATTGAATTTTGTAGCCTTGGATTACCCTTGGATGTATATAAAGAGAACAAACTAAAGGCTTTAGTTCAGTTGTGCCCTTTTAAAATGGTTTTTTACTATTTTTTTAATCCATTGTCCTCATTAAGTGAAATAATAAGTGGCTTTTTAGATTTATTTTATAAAAGTAGGGTTAATTTTACAAACTTAGAAACCCTTAGATTTAGAATTAAAATTGTGTGTATACTTTATACAGGAGGGAAAAAAAAGAACTTGCCTTTTTCTTTAGATTCCCAGGCTGTGCAGCTTTCTTAGATATTTCAGCATATTTATCTTACAGCATTTCTTCATGTTGCATAAGAGCTGTGGTAATTTTTGGACGCTATTTTAAAAACAATTTGCAGAGCAGTGTCTCACCTGCTCAGAGACTATTCATCAGCTTAGAAAAGTGTTAATTTTAAATGTGGGCCCCAGCAGGCTGCAGCACATGGCAGCAGGGGCAGGGTTACTCATCCCCACAGCCTCCCACCCGCTCCCTGCTCAGCTCCATCTCCTGCACACGCAGTTCCCTCACAACTGCTCATGCCAGGACAGAAATGCCACTGAGCTCTGCTGAGGTGGCCGCAGTGACACAGCAGAGAGCAGAGGTTCAGGGTGGATGGGGTGAGGTCACCCCACAGCCAGCAGTGGTGAGGATGCTGCTGAGCTTGCTGCCTAAATAAGGAGCTTGTGTGTGCAGCCAAGCCACACTGCAGGGCTGCCACCCTGCAGCTGTCTCAGTTGATGGCTCTTGTTTCCCCAAATTTCCCCAGTGCAGCTTCCTGCACTGGAAGGGAGGCTGGCTGTGCCATCTGGGGTGTCCATGGCTGGAACACTGGGAAGGTGTTTCATTAAAACCTGGATTCCATCCCTATGGAGCAGATCCCTTGTGTTCCCTTGCCTCTGGCCTGCTGTGTCCATTCTGAGCATGGCTGGTGGAGTGCTGAAGTGGGGCAGTTTTCTCATTCACTTACGCAGCAGGCACAGGGCCTGCAAGGCCTCCCTGGCGTTCAGCAGCCTAAGACAGGAAATGCCCAGTCACCATGGCTGGACCTAAGGGGTCCCTCTCCCACCTCCAGACCCTTGCTTATCTCTCTGTAGGACTATAGGTCACCTCCCTTTTGACCCTTGCTATTGGACAATTCCTAAAACTCCTGTGCCCTATATAAAGAGCTACTTGTGCCCAGCTTGGCAGAAGAGCTGTCCCTGAGGCCTTTGCAGAAGGCCAATAAAGACAATCCTGAGGAACCTCACACGGCCTTCTCCTCTCTCTCCCTGTGTCTGCCCAAGGCACTGAGCAAGGCAAGAGCTGAAATCACAAAATGAGCTGATAATCACAAAGAGCTGATCTCACTAGGAGCTGAGCTTGCTGAGGTAGCTGCGGCTGGGAGCTGCCTGGGAGCCCAGGCAGGCTGTGCTGGACAAGGCTGCGCTCTCCAGAGCAGCGAGGTCAGCTGGGGATACCCCAAAACCCAGCCAGAGGTCACATTGCTCTTAGACAGGTTTTGGATCCACTCTGATCAGATTTTAAGGAGCACTTTAAACTTTGTTGTTGCTAAAACTACATTATGGATTGCAAAGGCATCTCCCAACTCAGTTCTCGTTGCCATTTTACTCCTTAGGTCAAGACAGTTTTCCCGGTGAGGAACGTAGTACTCACCACAAACAGGAGGGACAGCATCCTTAGGTTTTATGGAAGGCATCCTTTCTCTCTAAAGAAAGAAAACAACAAAATTAGATTTTAATTCCCCAAACTCAGGATTAAGCATTTAGCAAAAATTTTTAAAAATTGGCAAAACGAAGAGCAATGACTTGTAATTCTTTGTGTTTTGTTTTATTTTTTTTCTAGATGTTTCAGAAACGTCTACTAAAAATGAAACAGGTATTTAGATTTAATATGAATCTCTGTCTTTGAAAACAGGTGGTGCTTCTGTCATGGCAGCTTCTGGGTCTTTGAAAGTGCATAGAGGGCACAGTCTCCAAGCTGGTAAGTAAAAGTAACTATGAGGTGTGTGTGCATGTAAATTGAAACTAATTTAAACTGAAATTATTTTAAACTTCAGAAAATATTAATGGTAATGCATTATTTGATTCCCTATTGTAAGGCTTACGTATTTCTTTGGGTTTTTTGCTTTGAGGAATTTTTGTCAGAAAGGCATTGACAGATGGGATAAGTTTAGAAGAGGCAGTGACAGATGAGATAACTGACAGAGTATAAGCAGTAATCTTATTCACAGCAGTGAAATGCTGCCATCACTTTAACAAAGGGCACCCACCAAAAAAATTCACCTCAGGTCATGAGAAGTCCTGTACCCTAACAATGATATGCTGGGAAAAAACACCCACCACATTTAAATATACTTCTTTATGATAATGGAGGATAAAAACACTGCCAGCAGATAGATGATGTGTGTTTGTCATTCAAAATTAATTGCAATATGTTCATTCTATGGACGCAGCATTTTTGCTTGCTTGGTTTTAACTGGGGTGGAGTCTGAGATTGTGAAGAAACGTGGGCATCTCTTTTCAGCTTCATGCTCAGGAAAGACCAATGATGTCATGCAGCCTGGCTTCTTTGTAAAGATGGAGATTTGCACTTGGAAAGCAAAGTTGTCTTTGAAAGGGCTAGCTTAAGCATTTTTGGTGGTTTTTCAGAAATCCAGAAGTTATCCATCATGCTGGAGGTGGAATTTTAACAAGAGTCTTCCAGATGCTCCCAAGATCACCCACGCATTGCTCCCTGATTCATGCATGCAAGACAGCTCTGCTCCCACACTGCTGTACAGCAAAATTCACTGCTGTTGACTTCAGTGGCCCTCAGTGTGAATAGTTGTAAAAGTGCCCTAAATTTTATTTCCTTGGTGTTACACTTATAAGGAAATGCTGACATCAACATCACAGAAAAGTCAGCACTAGGAACTGTTTTTGCTTTCTGAGGTTATTCAGTGAGATTTAGTTTAAAAGGTTACAAGTCAAAACCAGAAAAGCATAGGCTTTGATTATATTGCACAAATTCCTAAATCCAAAGCCATTAACAGTGTTCCTGTCTTCTAGGTCCTAAAGGTGGGTATGAGATGCTAGCACTTCCTTCAGAGCCTGGAACTCCAACTAGTTCTGAGGAACTTGGTGAGTACAGATTTTAGTGCAGAGATCACTAACACCTCTTGGTTTTTTTTATGTTCCTTTTTTTAAAAATTTTTTTTATTGTTGAGATCTCTTCTAAGTGTAATTTTTGAAGTGTTGCCCTTTGAACATGTCAGTTTCACATGCATGCTCACATACACACTTATCTTTGGGATGTAGTTATAGTGCTGGTTTTCTTTCTGTGTAATGTTCATTTCTGAGAATGGTGCCTATATTGGGGAGAAAATATGAATAACTAACACTTCCTGAAAGAAAGGCTGCAGCACCAGTTTCAAATGTAACTTTTTTCTTCCCTCCCCAGTTGTAGTATTTTCCTTCCTTTTCCCTTCAGTTGAGGGCCACTAAATTTTCACTTTAGCTCTTCTCCTGTTACTTGCTTGACTATCTTTTTTGATTCCTACAGTTTCCCCTTTTCTCTTCAAGCAATCATGATATTCTAGGAATTCTTTCAGAATGTTCTAGCCATGCATTGTGGTCTGTTCTCTGAAATCCTCTTTTCATAATGTTCTCAAGTACCGGCCTTCGGACCCCTTTTGGAAACATCTTCTTTCTCTGTCCAGCCAGAAGGGGCTGTTGGAAGCACTGTCCATGGCTCACTCTGTACACCATGCTTTCATTAGTTGGAACATTTGACTGTGCTTCTTAAATAAACTCCTCTCTTCAAACAAATAAAAGCCAGTTTTCAGTGCCTAATAAGATTTTTTTTTGTTTGGTTGGGTTTTTTAAGGAAAAATGAAAACCAAGTATTCCTATTTTTGCAAAGAAAGCACAGTTTCTATTGAGACAGCACTGACTGAACTACAGAAGGCTTTTCCTTTACTTCCATTCCAGTTTGCCCAACTGTTTTGGGTTTTTTGTTTGTTTTTGTTTGGGCTTTTCTGTCTGAGGTTTTTTTTTCCTTTTGTTTTGTTTTTTTCTTCTCCTCCTTCCTCCTTTGAGAAGAATTTTCAACTCTTGCCAGGTTTTGCTTTTTTTTCCTATGTGTTTCTTTTGCTTTTCTTGCACAAAGCCCTACCAATTCTCCATGTGTAGTTTTTTAGCTCTCAGGAAAATCCCTTGGCTTGTTTGCATCAGGTATGATGCTCAGCTTCCTTAAACCTGTTAACTGTTTAGT
This sequence comes from Agelaius tricolor, assembly GCF_023055355.1. Lineage (NCBI taxonomy): Eukaryota > Metazoa > Chordata > Aves > Passeriformes > Icteridae > Agelaius > Agelaius tricolor. The sequence goes on from NW_027269284.1 coordinate 7,520,109, forward strand.
TCTACAGGGGATCTTGCTAGTTTTCATGCTAGCTAACTTTGAGGAGGCTTCACTTAACACTTCTGTTGCATCATTTTAACAGCATACAGAAAGACTTCAAAAATGATCTTTCCCTTCAGGACTCTTCGTGACTCTGTACTCAAGATTGTCACTTGCAACTTCTAACTTTTTGTGATGCAGGTTTTCAATGCTATGATTTTTCTGAGTCCCTTCTTGCTCAACCAGGCCAAATTCCTTTGCAATACTTTGGACACAATGATTGAAAATAATTTCTGAGAATGATATTTGATGAAAATACGAAAATTCCTTCTGCATTCGGTTCTGCATTGATTTTGTCACTTTGTTCTTAACATCTTGCTTTGCAACAACAACTTGAAGTCTGACTGACAGAGAAATATTTGTATACTTTTTGGATTTTCCTATGTTTTTTAATGAAAATCTGTGAGAAAACTGCCCAAATTTCCAGTCTTTCCAGTATTTGGACTGTACAGTAGACTCCTTTGATTTAAACAGCTTAAGCCTGGGAAGATTTCATTTTACTGGAACATACCCATACTGTTGCCTAACATTGTATAAGCTATTTCTGCTACTCATAATACTTCCAAAAAGATGAAAAAGTTTCCCTCAGTGGTTATTCACTGCTGCTCTTTTCTGGATATAAGAAGTAATTTTTCTCTATGCTCTAAAATGCCTTGATATCCTACTGCCTCTCTGTTCACATCTCAATAGGGTCTGAACGGGCAAAAAAGGAAAAGCAGCATTTTGGATAAAAAAAGACTTGATATGAGTTCTTAGGGATAAGGAAGGTTAAGGAAGGGCTCAAGAGGAGAACTTCATGAAAAAGGAGAACCTCAAAGTGACACTGTTTTCCCTCTGCACTCCTCTGTCTCAAACTGCCTTCAGAGTAGAAAGTCTTTAAGGCTAAGGACTCCAACTGGACTGAACAGGCAGACAAGATTAAAATAATTGAAAGCAGGGCTAGATGAGGTCTTGAGAACTAAACTAGTAGACAAAAAATTGTTTTTAAGTCAAAATTGTTTTACAGGAACTGTTTACTAGTAGGTGTTGGTCTGTGTCTTTTTTAGAAAGTTCTAGAAAACTCTGTGGGATTTCCTCTAAAGTTCTTGTGATTTTTACTATCTAGAAGGGTTTTCCCACTATTTTTTTCTTGCAGTGAAAGTCCTTTAACATCTTCTTGTCTTCTCTTGGCATTATTCCTATCTTTTTCAGTTCTGCACAGGGAAGCTCTCAATGTTGTCTCCTCAAGATCGCCCTCCCTTTGCTTGAAATGGTTCTTCAGTCCCTGTTTTTGGGATGGGCTTTAAGAGCCTTTACTGATTTTGCTTTCTGTCTTGCAGATGATGTAGTGGTTCACATCTTCCTAGAACAAATTACTTCACATAAAGCTCTACTAACCTGCTGTTAGAAATATCTGCAGAATTTTTGCCTTCTGCCACAATACAGCAAGACCCTGTGGGGTCTGTGTTCTGTCTGTGGTCTGTGGCCTTCTGCACAGATCCTGACTTGATCGGTGTCTTAGGATATTTAAAGTAGAAGCTGCAGTTTTCTCATGTCCCATTTACCACTGAGGAATGTCCTGTTTGGCAAGCAGAGTTATTGCTGCCCAGTGTTTGCTTTCTGTGTGTCTGTATGAACATTGGTCATTGCAAACAGTGCCTGCTGTAACTTGTTATTTATTTCAGAAGGGGCTGTAGGTTATTCAGCTGATGTCCCTACACCAGATCGACCCCATAGTGAGGCAGCCACCTATGTTAATATTCCTGTCAGCCCTACTTCCAAAAAACAGCTTCACTACATGGAACTGGAGCTTCAAGAATCTAGCACAAGCATAAGAGGTAAGGAAGTCTGTGGTACATTTAAACAGCAAAGAATGTGCAGAATGTATAGGGTATGTGCAATCCTGATTTCATACAGGGAGCAGATGAGGGAGCTGGGGGTGTTCAGCCTAGAGAAAAGGAGGCTAGAGGGAGACCTATATCCTCCTACCTGAAAGGAGGCTGTAGTCAAGTGGGGTCAGCCTCTTCTCCCAGGAAACAGTGACAGGGCAGGACACAGCCTGAAGCTGCCCAAGGGGAGGTTCAGGTTGGACATCAGGAAGAATTTTTTTCACTGACAGGATCAAGCATTGGAACAGGCTTCCCAGGGAAGTGATGGAGTCATCATTCCTGGAACTGTTCAAGAATCAACTTGATGTGGCACTCAGTGCTGTGGCTTAGTTGATGGTGGTGCTTGGTCAAAGCTTGGACTCAATGATTTGGAGGTCTTTTCCAACCTTAATGATTCCATGATCTACCAACAGGCTTCTGCTAACAGAGGAGTTGAACCCTCTTATGTTTCTGAGGCAGTTTTTTTTAATTGGCATCTCTTCTTGAAAAAGATTTTTGAGTAATGAAGTTCTATAAGATGTTGCATCCCTTTGACAGGTGATTGTATATGCACTCCTTCTAAAGTGAACATTTCAAACTCTGGAGTTTGAAAGACAGTAATTTGCTTGTGTTCTCAAGATTTTCATTGCATATTAGGACTACACTTATCTCATTTTTCTTGGCTTCAGAAACAGGGCTGTGGGTGTACAGGGCTTGCTCCTGAAGACACTGGCTCTGGAGCCATGCAGCAAATGATTCAGAACAGAACACAGTGTTCTTCTATCTGCTCTCCATGTGGGCATGTGAAACTGCTACAGAGAGAATGCAAATGATTTCATTTTTTATGTTTGTTTGTTTTTTAAAATTATTTTGTTTAGATTGGATATTTTACTTCTAATGCTTAACTTGGGAAATTAGCACATAAACATGCAATACACCTGCTATGTGTTATCATTTAGAGATGCAGTCCTTGCTACAGCAATCCTTTCATAAGAATCTGGCATTTAATTCCTTGTATTTGAAATTGATAAGTTATCCATCTATACTTCTCAGCTATAAAGATTTTAATTTTCATTCTTCTAATTTCAGCAATTTTATTAACTTGAAATGCTAGCACTTTTCCAATGCTTTTCGCTTTTTAAATGTTTTTATGTTTTTCATTATGTAATTCTAAGCTTCTCCTGGATCTTTATGCAGTTCTCTCTACAACATTGTGTTGAAATGTAAAAGCAATATTTTCTCTTAAAGACAATGAACCAAGGCATTAAAAATGAAGAGTTAAAGATTATAAATTTTCCTAAATGTCAACTACCCTCCCAATCTCAAATTGTGTAACTATAAAGGTGCCTGTAATGACCAAAAATATTTAAATTTTTTCATATTAAAGTTTTCCCAGCCTCTAGCCTTATAGAAGTATTTTACTGCTTAACTCTTAGTACTTAAGTATTTTACTTAACTTAGCTTGTCTCCACTATTGCCAAGAAAAATGAGCTGAAGTGTCATTCTGTGTGAGGCTGAAGGTGTTGCTCTGGTAAACATTGACAGGGTGCCTAATCCAGACAAAGAACAGTGCCAGCTGCCACAAGAGTTTTCTGTTCAAAAAGTAGGAGCTGATTTCCTGATTCGTAGCTTGGTGAGGAAGCCTCTCAAAAGTGAGAGAGCCAACTTCAATTTTGTCACTGACTGGGAGTAATAGGGGTGGAGATTCACACCTGGGGCAGAAATGCAAGTGGTTCATTTGCTTATTTGAGGAAAACTAGACCACTAGAATATGTAGCTAACAGGGCTTTTGAGGTGTTTTGTTTTAGTGGAGGCTATCACCTTACTCCCTTTACACAGCTTTCTCTGAGACTGGACAAAGATATGCCAGAAAATCTATGGAGGGAGTATCACAGCAGCTTTTTTGCTCAGGAATGTGTGAGGGGTGCAGCCTGTTACAGATTCCATGTGGTGTTTCAGGGAGTGGATCGTCCCGGTATGCCCAGATTGACATCGCAGCCACGGAGACGGCGCACAAGGTGGGGACGCAGCACGCGCAGTGCCGCCAGGAGCGCCTGCAGGAGCTGGAGCACAAGAAGAAAGGAGCTCAGCAGTGACCTGGCCAAGAAAGAACTTTGTGCTCACCACAAATCCATACTAATTCATCTTCCAAAAGATTCACGTTTGTTGTAAAAATGCACTCACACAAATCGCTGCCATTGCTCCTTGCAGTTATACCAGATTCATTCCGATGTTTTGATTCCTGATTGGAAAGCTGGTAGCACGAGGGGTGTGTTTGGTCTTTCCTTTTGTTTCAATTTGGTTGTAAAGTCCAGATTTTTTGTCGTATGCAATGACAGATGTAAGTTACCTTTCTCTATAATTCTAAAATCATGGAGAACCTGGAACCAATTTCAGTGTTTATTAAATGGTGGCATTTTCTTTGAAAATAAAGAACTTGAATGTGTGTAGGTAAGGGAATGTGAGTGTGTGTGGTAAGTGTACACATATGTTTGCATATGTCTGTATGTAAGCACACATTACTGATAAAATATATGTATATATCTGAGTGTACAAAATATGTAAAACCTCTATTAATATATTAATGGACTCTTACAAAAGCAAGAAAATTCAGTGCCTGCTCTTTTTGCAGGTACAGTTTTGTTCAATTTATGTGCTTATTTATGGACATTCTCAACTATACCTATGGATAATTCAGTTTTATACCTCACCAAGTCCTGCAGCTTTGGCTAAAGTTGCTCAGATGTAAAAGCTGGAGTGTCAGGGATGCACACGTGTCTGCAAACAGACAAGAGCACACAAACAAGTTATTTAATTATGTCTGTAAACCACAGTAATATGAAGGGGCATTTGTGTGTTTCTGTTCTTAAAAAGCCTAGGTCGAACCATGAGTTTGATCTTGTAGTTGCTGGGTACCTGTAATTCTTAGCAATTTTCCTGGAGCTGAACAAATATATCACTTTGAAAATCAGGTCTCAGATTTCTCCCACAGCATATTTTAAAACCAAGGTATTCAAAAGAAACATTTGCTTTTCAAAATTGGGTCTTTAATGTCACAAAACCTATTCCTAATGTAAAACCAGCATCCACCTTAAATCTAATACTTTATTGAATTATTCTTTGCTGTCCCTAAGTAGCATAAAACCAGCTCTGTGTAAGAGGATTATATCTGCAGAGATGCTACAGCCTTGAGGCACAACAGGATGTTGTCTTGTAGAATAGGTTTACCCATGAATCTGCCATATCTTGCTTTTGTACAGTGAGAGTTTGATTCAAAACTTAATTTCCCATGTTGTCTCTATGTAAATATTTTTTTGTCCTCATATAAAATGTTATTTAAATAAAATGTTATATAAAATGTATAGCAGTGATATAGACTAACAAAGAAATGTACTTAAGAAGGAAAGGAATTTTTTTCTGATAAAATATCAGCTTTGGCTTCCAGAAGTTGCCAGGAGTGACATCTTGGGTATTATGATTTTTTGTTTGTGTCCTCTTAAGATCCAATGTTACAGCCAAATTCTGTTTTCTAGGTATGATTATAATTTATATTCGTCGGTGGAAGTTTTGTGCCAGCGAGGGTTTTACTAAGTGACTTAAAATGAGAGGTGGGGTGTTGTTTCTGAGGCAGAATTTAGCCTACAAATTTTTTTGAATGTAGCCTCAATAGTAATGTAAAATACCAGAAATCTCTCAAATAAAAAAACCCCAGTGTCTGAGAGTTGACAGTTGCCATTCTTCTCTGTCCTGTGTTCAGATGTATTTTTTCTGTTGATCCACCTAGCATATTTCTGAAGGGAAAAGAGATCTTTCTTATGAAATTCTAAGTTTAAAAGATTTTTCTTTGATAAGTGTACAGTGGTGTACACAAGTGATCACAATGGTGATCTGCTTTTTAAATTTCAGTACAACTGGAATAGCTTAGGCTTCTTGGGGCCAGGTTTATCTGAGCTCTTCAGTCAAGGATCCTCCACTGGAGGACTTGCAAGGTTAAATCTCTTCATATTTAGGATGAGCACAGCTTGACTGATGCATTGAAATGTAGTGTTTTCCATGACAATATATAATAAAACTACAATATTTTTATTGCAAAAATCTGTTTATTAGGAAAATATATTACCCAAGGTCTCTACAAAGGCTGCCTTTCTGAATGTTACTTGCATTAAATCTGGGACTTGTAGCATGGGTAAGGATTTGACACAATAGTAAAGGGTATCAGATTGCTGCTGGCCTCACAGAGGAATCACAATTAAAAAAAAAATTTCAGGTTGAGCAGTGCTGTGAATCTGTGCCTGCACATGGTTTTCTGTGCACATGTGTTTGTGTATGTCATAGTAATTTCTGTTTCTTTTAAATTATTTTTACTTCACTAGAATAGGACAAATAGATGAGTTTCACTTAGTTTTTAAATTAACTTCATATTGTCATGCACTAAATTATATCAGGAGCTGAAGCAGGAGGCCAAGCCGTACTGTTGCATCTGTTAGAAACTGGTTGGTTTTTGTTTCAGTAGTACCTGCAGGTTGTACCTCCCTGTCAAGTTACAGGCTTGACATTTCTGTCGAAGGAACTGGAGTTTTCTCATTGGAACAACAGGAGCTCACAGAAATGGAAACCTTTTTTCCTAAATAAATAAAATCATGTGCCTTCAACTTCCACCAGTGAACCAAGGACAATGGAAATCAAACCATAGCCCTATTAGCAGCCTTGAGCTTGTTCACACACCTTGCATAAAAACATGTGCATGAGGGATCTAAAATACAGTTTGTGATTTCTATGGGAGGAGTCCAGATACAGAGCTCTTTACAAAATAAACCAACCAGCCAACCAAACAAAAAACCAACTCTCCCACGCTTTTGGAAATAAATGCAGCTTGTAACTTCTGATGATAAAAAGAAGGATTTGATAATTTTAAATTTAGCACTGTATCAGAGTCAGATCTCCTCCTGTTTCTACCAGGAGCAAAAAGTATTAATTACCAGAAGAACAAGACAATGTGATGTGGCTGGTACTTCTGAAAGGTGTTCTTGAAGGACTTTAATGTGACAGAAGTGCTCTTGGTGATGAGTAAAAGCTCTCATCAAGTGCAGTCTTTGGGCATAGCATTGCTGTGCTGTGTGTACCTCTTTCTTCCTGATAGACCTGCTGCCAAATGTAACTGCTGCTTCAGTGGGGCCAATGGCTTGGTTCATGAGCTGCTGTGGAACAGTTTTACATGCAAATATTTGGGTGATGGAATTTTCTCCAAGGTAACGGGCTGCAGGATGGAGGGCTGGAGTTCGGAGGGATTTAATTCCCAACAATGCAAATAATTGTCTGGGTTTTAATAGCACTCTGGCACCTAGTTGTGGAAAATGCCAGTAGGTGTCTTTAGGCATGTAAATGTTTGTGAAAATCTGCCCTGAGAGTTGTTTTCAGCAAATGGCTTGGAAAAAATCCTCATTTTTCCTCTCTGCTGTAAACAAAACAGTTTTAATTTGTGTAGCTTGGAAAACTATATTTGAATTTGAATAATGAGTGATTGCATTTTTTGTGAGATGCTGAAACATGCAGCCCTTGGTAGGTTTCTCTTCTAGTTTGTCTGGAATAAGACACATGCTTGGTATAATAACCACAGGAAGAAGACACAGTATTTTATGTATGTATTTTACTGTTACTTTATTTAACAGTATGAGCTACTGTTAAAATTATGGGGATTGTTTTAAGATGACAATGCTGTTATATTTTTTTGTCACCTTTTCTTTGGGAAGATCCTCAGCTCTCATTTGACCAGTCATACAAACCATGTTCTACAATCTAACTTGAAAGGAAAAGTTAATTTAATCTCATACAGCAATTAGAACAAGCAAAGCAGAGTAAGGCTGGGAGAGTTAAAAGTAATTAAAAGGAATTTTTGTAAGGTGCAGGTCTGCACCAAACACAGTACAAACACAGGGCAAAAGAGGTGAATGTGTGTTCAGCTTTGGTACAGCCTCATCTCGAGTGATGTGTGCAGTGCTTGGCCTCACAATTTAAGAAGCAAGGACGGGTCCCTGAATGTGTCCAGAGAACAACAAAGCTGGTGAAAGGGCTGGGAGTGCTCTGAGGGGAGGCTGAGGGCTCTGGGTTTATGTTGTTTGGAGCAAAAGAGGCTGAGGGGTGACCTCATTGCTCTCTGCAGCTTCCTAAGGGGAAGCAGAGAAGAAGGTGCTGAGCTCTTCTTGCTGGTATCCAGAGATAGGATGTGCAGGAATGGTTTAGATTGGACTTTGGGAAGCATTTCTTTAGCAAGAGGTTGGTCAAACATTGGAATAGGCTTCCCAGAGAGGTGATTCTTGTCCCAGGCCTGGCCGTGCTTAAGAAGCTTTTGGAAAATACCCTTAATAACATGCTTGAACATTTGGTCAGCCCTGAATTGGTCAGGCAGGGGGATTAGTTGGTTGGTACTGCTCCCTCCCAGTTAAAATCTCTTTTCTCTTCTCCTCTTCTCTTCCTCTTTCTCTTCTCTTCCTCTTTCTCTTCTCTTCTCTTCTCTTTTCTCTCCTCTCCTCTCCTCTCCTCTCCTCTCCTCTCCTCTCCTCTCCTCTCCTCTCCTCTCCTCTCCTCTCCTCTCCTCTCCTCTCCTCTCCTCTCCTCTCCTCTCCTCTCCTCTCCTCTCCTCTCCTCTCCTCTCCTCTCCTCTCCTCTCCTCTCCTCTCCTCTCCTCTCCTCTCCTCTCCTCTCCTCTCCTCTCCTCTCCTCTCCTCTCCTCTCCTCTCCTCTCCTCTCCTCTTTCCCATCTCATCCCAAAGATGACAGGCTTCACTCTGTAGCCTGTCATCTTTGGGATGTAGCCTCACTCTGAGTGATATCAGTTGGTTATTGATAAATCAGCTATCAATTTTCTCTTAAAGGCTGGAATATAAGTGACAGGAAAGTACATGTAATCTTGACCTGGATTCTGATACAAGAAATAGCTTGGTAAGATAGTGAGCAGGTTTAGGAAAGTGCAGCTGACATGTGAACTTTGAATTTAGTAAAAACTTGAGGGTGAGTGAACTTTAAAACTTATATACTTTCAAATGCTCGCCTGCATCAGGGCATGAAGAAATAATTCAAATTTATTATCCCACTGTGTACACAGAGGCGTATGTAACATCACCATTTTACTGAAATAATACGTGTCAACTTATCTGAGGAATATGCAGTAAGGGGGGTGGGATCAGAAAGCAGATTTAGCATGACAGTAATTTTTCTCTACATTATATGGTTGTGAAATCCTTAAAAGGAAAAATAAATAAATAAAAAAGCTCTAGCATCTGCTATTGTATAAGTTAAATTTTACTCATCTGTGGGCTGAGCTGGAAATTTATGGATAGTCCATATACAGAAAATAGAGCTGATTAGATGTTCAGAAAGGAACCTGCTCTTTGGATACTGGAGTTTTGTTATGTAATGAATCCCTCAGATCCATCTTCCCCCGTGCCTCTGCCACATTTGGAGGATGTACCCCATGGCCTGCCTTTGGCTGCTGTGACACTCTGTCCTTTTACTGCCAACAGCCAGCTGTACTGGACACAAATTGGGAAGCACAGGAAAGTGTCTTCCTGGGAATTTGATGAAGTAGGTAGGTGTCAGCAGAGAACCAGAAAGCAGCAGCTGTCCTTAGGCAGCACTGGCAGGAGGGTAGCACCACAAGATGTGTGTGTGTGAAGAGCCAAGTGCTGTGAAACAGAGAGCACTGTAACCTGAAAGGAGAGTGCCCCTAATTCTGTGTTCAGCTGCACCAGTGTCATTTACAGTTGCTGGGGTGTTTGGTAGAGGTGGAACAGGTCTGCTGAAAGCCTAGGACCTGATCTTGGATTTGCTGTCTCTGTGCTTTCTATGGTGAATCACAGAACTATGACAGAAGTGACCAGAAGTGACCAGAAGTGACAGAAGTGACCAGAAGTGATGACTGTGGAATGCCTCTCCTGCAGTGACAGCCCTGGGTGTGCTGCTTTGGAGCTCTGCAGACAGCAAATACAGTGGGAACATTTAGAGCCTCTCATTGCTGTTGCTCTGTCTGGGGAATTGTCAAGGTGCCATTGCAGCCTGCAGCTGGCCAAATCTGCAGCGTGGCCTGTGATGGGAGCCCTGTCCCTCTGTCCATCAGCATGGAGCTTGCCCTGAGCACTGCAGGGAGAAACAGAATGACTGGAAATGACTGGATAACAGAAACCTGGTGGCCAAGCAGCAGCACTGCCCATGTGAAGATGCCAAACTAACTGCACCTTGCTCTGTCTCTGCTCTAAGTGGTCAAAGCTGAACAGGGTGAGATACTCTGTTCCTAGGTTGGAAGGAGCTGATGGAAATTCATGTTTTTTCATGGTATGCTTGTGGATAAACAGGGTCACTCCTGTTCCTTCTGTAATCCCAGACACATACTGTGACAGCACTTTGATCTGGAATTCTGACTGTCCTGTTTGGCTATATTGGCTGGCTTGATCTTTCAGAAGTTCTAGTACAGCTGTGTGTACATGTGGCATTAAAATGAGAAGGTAAGCAATTCCTAAGAACACCTCTGGAAAATCATGTTCTCATCCTGAATTAATAATCATGAATAAAAATTTTGTTTTGGAGTTCTGCAAAGAATGAGGGCCAACTTGTGCAAGGCCTGATTTGTGGCAAGGTTTTAGTGACACCAGCAAACTGAGGCTAAGGCAAACATTTTTGAAGACATCTCCATCCCAGATGTAAATGTGAGACCCAGAACTTGGGTCTGAAATGGTGGAAAATGGACTCTTTCCCCACTGAAGGACCATTTAGTTAATGGTTTTGGTATAGATGTCTTCTTGAATTAGAAACTGAAATTTGAATTTGAAGTTGGACTAAAGGACCCAATGCCAGGTATTGTAAATTATTGATATTCATATGGGAGTTTCCAGTTCTCAGTGTGTTTATTCTTCAAATAGTGTAGCTCTCTTCTCTCTTTAAAGTGCTTGGAAAATTACAACTGTAGAACATTAAACAGCATTTTATTCTAGTAGGAGGCTTATTTCAAAGTGATTCAACACTCACTTTGCCTATAGAAACTGGCAGTTTTAAATTACAGTAGACCAGTTATTGAGAGGCAAACTAGGAGACTGAAATGGTTAGTTTTATTAAAATGGACAGCTTTTGTGATAAATTAATGCATCAGTGAAGGAACAAAGTTCACATTAATATCTGTGTACTGTTTCTTATTTAGGAGAGTGCTCTTTTGTTGAGTGGTGGGATAATATAACATTTGAACATTTGGATATGAAAGTGTTTTAAAGGCTATTGGTAAAAGCACTTGGGTTGTAATTGTTGCTGTACCAAATATGGCTCAAGTTGAAATATTTACTGTGGGGGAAAGCTTATGAATTTAGTTTGACTCTACTGGACAGATTTTATGAATACTTCCATTTAACGCCTGTAGATACTAGTAAAAGAATTCCATGCAGCCTTTTTTTGTAGATGAATATCCTGCTTCCCAATAGGCACTAGGTGAATAGACTGAAATACATGTTAACTGTATGATCTATTTGGAAATGTTGGTTCTGGTATTCAGCAGCACTTTGTTAAAGAACACAATGCATCCAGAAAATGCAGCACCCAGCTCTCAGTTACAAAGGTAGGTCTGTTTGTAGCAACAATCTATTCCATTTATTGACCTAAATTACTTTATTTCTTCTATTCTCATTAAATGCTATGGAATGAAAAAATATATTTAAGATATATTTTAGAACTTCCTGTGTAGTACTTACTGGGAAATGCTCAGCCAAGATCAGCTGTTGAGGAAGTTCTGGAAGCTCAGGTGGTTTCTCTGTCTCTTGCTTTTTACCTTAGTCTCCACTAAGCCTGGCTTGAGGGAGACCCACAGGGAGAGCTGGACACACAGAAAGCAGGAGAGCCCAGGCAAGGATCCCCCCAGCTCCTGAGCACAGGGATCCCCACCTGCAGAAACAGGCTCTGAAAAGGCAGATGCCACTTCACCTGACAAAATGTAAATGATCTCTACTTGGTGAATTTAAATATTCCTGCTATTGCCAGATCTATCATTCATCAGGATCCCATGGGAGGGGAGAGGGGAAATTATTGCAGCAATAAATTTGCTACAGTGCTGTTCCTTATTTGTCTTGGTAGAATGATGCCATCTTAGCTGCTGTACCAACATGTAGGATGTGTTTTTTTTAAGAAAGGCTTGGTTATTTTTGTTGCATTTAATGCCTTATGTATTTATTTCCCTCACCTTTCCACCCCCCTTTTTAACAAATAAAATCTGTCCTACACGAAGTCACTGACATGTTTACTTAAATTGAGGTTCTTTTCAGGGCAGAATTTGACTGACTATAGAATATTAAATGGTCTGATTTTTTCTTCCTAAGAAATGCAGTTCTTTTATCCTTTTTTTGCTCCTGCTTTTCTATTTCAAATTGTTTCTCAGAGTGGTTTAAAAACTTGTTAATTTGAAACATTACAAAAGGATCATCTAGAAGACCTATTAAGGAAGAGACAATTCAACCACTGTATATAAAATTGTTAGTTCTTGCTTTTCAGATTCCTCTTCCATGCAACTTATGAACTCCATTTTTCACCTCTTACAGAGTACAGAACTGTAGGTATATCTCATTTGTACCTTTTTTCTTGGCTCTGAATTTTTGTTGCTATTTACAGAAACACAGGAGTGGTGACTCAAGTTATTTTTTAATTTTTAATATCTCAAACACTACCCACCCTTGTTATTTTGACCATATGAACAGTTTTTGGAGGACTAAAATGGCAACAATAACTGAATTGTAGATACATTGTAGCATTCATATTCTCTGAAAAAATCCCTTCGCCCAGGATTTTTTCTCCTGGGAAGCTGAGAAGCCTCAGAGAAAAAGAAAACAATTCTTATCTCATTTGCTTCCCCTGTGTTGTGCTCATGTGGAATGTGTTTGGAGATTGTTTACCCACAGGTGATTGTTTCATTGGATTCTGGTGTGAGTTGTTTTTACTCTTTGGCCAATTGGGGCCAAGCTGTGTTGAGACTCTGGAAAGAGTCACGAGTTTTCATTATTATCTTTTTAGCATTCAGCAACTATCCTTTCTGTATTCTTTAGTATAGCTTAGTATAGTATAATATAATATACTATTTTAAAGTAATAAATTATCCTTCTGAGAACATGGAGTCAGATTCATCATTCCTCCCTGCCACAGGGGTCCCTGCAAATACAATAATACATTGATGCATGTGAGGTGCAGACCATAGAAACTAGAGTGGAATCAGACTTTACACTCCCCTAGCCTGTCCCAAATCTTAAAAAGCAGGGAAAGTCCTGAGGAGCCTCAACAGGAACAGACTATTGCTCCTGCTTTCCCTTATGCTGATGCACTCAGCCACAGACTGTTCCAAAGGGAAGCTGGGTGCAGGGGCAGCAACAGCCTTTTTACTTTGTTCTCCTCTAGGTTTGTGTGCTCAGACTCATTAACAGCCATGCTCTGGTAACTGAACTGAGGTGACTCTGCTGACCCCACTCTCCAACCTTTGCCTCTGATGAGCTGTGACTTGTTCCCAGTTTTACATTACTGTCACATGTAAGTATTTTGTCAGCCTCTGGTACTTTGCAGCACTTGCCAAGCACTCTCTCTGCTTGAGCCCACCTGGCCTTTGAGCCCAATTACTGTCCTGATGTGGCAGGCAAAGCCACAGCACAGCCACCGCCTGCTTCAGCCATCGCCTCTTTAAAGCCTCTGCTGCAGCAACTCTGCCCTTGTTCAGTAACTGATCTGACCCTGGTTATTCATTCCATGAATACAGCACCTTCTGCTGTTCCAGACTTCCTCAGAAATTCCTGGACAAGCATATTCTAATTCAGGTAAACACTGAGATGAAACCCAGCTTTGTGCTGTGCCCTCCTGTGTGGAGCACACAGCTGCTGTGCCTGCCTTCAGTGCAGGCTGGGATATTTTGCTTTCCTGTGGGCAGCACACCTCCCTCAGCAGCAGGATCTGAACTCTGTGCTCTGGAAAGCTGCTCCATTCCCCACCACCCTGCCAGGACTGCCCAGCAGCAGTGCCTCAGTGCTTTGTGTAGCTCCTCTCCTCTGCATGTATCCAAATTCTTCACCCAGGGGCCATTTTTTTTTGCTGTGGGACCCCCCACACCCAGGCTACAGCCCCCAAACTGACCTGCAGCTCACAGATTTAGTCCTTACCTTACCAAAGGGGACACTGAAGGACACAGTGAAGTCTTTGCTTTCTAACATAACACAGTTTACATTTTTGTTCTGCATTCAGAGGGAATTGATGTAGACAAATGTGTAAGATAATAAGCTACTGCTCTGATACAGAAGCTGAACAACCCTTAAAACCACAGTCTGGAGAAGAAATAAGTGTGTAACATTTGGAAAAAAAAAGCAAAGCATGTTTCTCATAAATGGCTTGTAGCTATTTTTGGATTTAGTTTTTATAGTTTGCCAACCAAAGGTATACCATAAACTACATGAACAGAGCTGTCTCTAAGGAGACTGCTAACATTAGTGGCGGCTTCTTATTGTGATGGACAACAATTCTCTGCAGTATAAATAACTCTTAGCTTAAATTAAATTAAAAAAGTAAAAAAAGAAAAATATCCTAGCTTCAAAGAAAATCTCAAAGTAAGACTGCTCCCACAGTTTTGGTTCAGATCACTTGCACATGAAGATACAGTTTTTAAGTAAAGAATCATGTTACTTTTAAGCCATGATGACCCAGGATGAGGGGCCTGTTCTGACTGAATGGGTTTCTCATGGAACAGGCAGGGAGAGCAAGGCTTGAGGCCAGCTGCCTGATCCAGCACACCTCAGCACTGCCACCTGTGAGGGACAGAGCTCCCCAGCCAAGCAGCTGTAATGATTCACCCACACTGGACCTTGGCCTTGGCCTCGTTCCTGGAACAGTTTAATTTGAAACTTTCATTTGAGATAAAGGGTCAGCATTGTTATTATAGACAATTTCAACCCAGGTGTCTGATGTGTGCCAGGTTCTGACCAGAAAAATCTGATCTTGAAAGGAGAAGTGATAATAATCTTTATTGGAGATTGCACTGGAATATACACCCAGAGATAAGCTGCTTTAGAAATCTTTCTGCCTATTCAGAACATAGAAACACATCCTTGTGGTGCAAAACTACCCCATCTCTCTTAAAAACTGATGTGTGAATGAACGTTACAGGAATTAGCAACATGCTCAAAAAACAGGTCTGGTTACTTCTCACTTTATGAAAGGGAAGGTGAAAAAAAAAAGCCTCACCAGTATTTGTTTTGATTTTTTAATGACCAAGTGTAGCAAAACCAAAGCAACCATGAACAAGGTAATTGTACACACACACGTTAGTCAATAACTAAACTGTGCAAATTGACCTCAGTACTTGTTCCCTCATTACCCCTCCTCCCCCTCTCACATGGAAGATTCATATACAGTGCAGCAGTGCAGCTCTGAGCCACTGCTCAAAGTCAGTAAAAATATTTTTGTAACCTTAAGTCAAAAATGTAATAGGCCAAGGATTGAAATAAAGACTTTTCTGGCCCCTGTGTAACCTTCCTGTACCTCAGTGTTTGCTTTCATTGATCAGAATACCTTACCTGACTGTAAGATTAGTATTTTTTTACTAGCAGGAATCCTTTGAGAGTTTGCATATTTTTTTCCTTTAGACAAAACTGATTATTTCAAAGGCTGCTACTTGATTCAGAAGTAAGATCTTTATGATCCAAGATGTGCAACCTAAATATTTAATCTAATGATTTAATTTTACAGTGCAAATACAAAATTTGTAATTAAGTAGACAGAAAAAATCTTACAGGACACATCTGTTCAATCCTTACTATTTTAGAAGGACTCCTTGGTAAGCCCTGCTCAAAAAACCACATTAACTGCTTTGTGTTAATAGACTGATCCCATGAAGCAGAACAAATTCTTATAGTTCATTGTGTTGAAGACCTTGAGAGATTCTGCTGGATAAGTCTTGCAAGTGCTTCTTTACCTATCAGGAAAAGAAAACACACAAAACAAATTTCAGGAAGACAATAAATTATCAATGTAGTAAGATATTCAGATTTTGCTATGAGTATTTGTAACAACAGAGCGAGCAGAGCAGGAAGATTTCAGGCCTTTTTAGGTCTATAAGAACAATTATGTGTATGCTGTACTAAACATGGAGAACAGATGTGTCTTGAGCTCCCCTTCTGGAAGTCATTCAGCTTGCATGAAAAATCAGCACTGGATAATCTGCTTCCCCTCTGCTACTGAGTTAAACTTTCAACATGTATGTAACACTGCATTTATACAGACCTTATATCCTAGCTCTTTTGTCTTTTCTTGCAGCATGGCATATTTCTCTTTGTTTCTGTTCAGATGATCCTTGTCTCCAGTTTCCTCTACGTGCTTCAGTTTCTGGTGTGAAATCTCTAATTGTTTCTGGTAATGATGGTGCTTTTCAATTTTTGCTTCAAAATGTTTCAGCTCCTCCTAAGATAACAAATACACACAGCTTCAGAGGAGTTGCTTTCCAAGCCTTCCTTTCTCTTGCCAAGACACTCCTAATGATACTTTACTAAGTCAGGTACAGAAAGCTTTTTCAGTTCCCTGCTTCTTAAAAATGTCTGGACAATCCATTACCATCACCACCAGACTGCTGATTTTGAAAGCAGTGCTGAAAACGACCCACTGCAGAGTCCTCAAAAGGAGACTGTGGGTGGCTGTGAGGTGTGACAAGAGGAGAGCAGTGAACACCAAGTAAAAATTTAGGCATAAGAACAGTAGAATGAGGGGAGAGAGACAAATTTCTAAAAAAGCCTCTTTTTAAAATCTGTTAAACAGGCAGAGTCAGATAAAAAAAAAATTAAATCTTTTCTTTATACAACTAGAATTGAATAAAAGTGGTATGAACTGCACAGGAATGAATTTCTATATTATTTCATTGAAAAGCAGTCTTTATTACAATAGTTTTGTGTCAGCTCAACACAGCTCCAACATGGGAAGTTAACAGTACAGGAGATGGGCATGAGAGGGAAATTGCTGGGTATACAGATTACAGTGCTTCCCAAGGACACAATTAACACATTGGGTAAGAGGGGTAAATCTGGTGCCTTGGCAACAAAGAAGCAGGACCTGATCTTTCAAAGATTCAAAATATGCAACAGTTGTTTTGAGAGGATTCAGAATTGTCATTCTGCTGATTATAACAGAACCAGCATGTGATTAGTTACATACATGTCTATGTATCTGAAGTATTAAAAAGGCATCATGACCTTTTTTATGGTGTCTGGAGGGCAATACAGAAGTGGCTGCAATCAGAGTAACATCAAGTGTTTCTTTATGTGGCAAATTATCTTTCTGCAAGAGAAGTTGCTGGAATTCTACTTACTCGAAAAGATTCAAGTTCTTTCTCAGTGAAATTAGCTGATTTGGCCATGTCCCACAAATCAATCACTCTTGGTTCTTCAAATTCTAAACAAACACACATAACAAAATGAAAATGTGGACACAATGCTTTTAATGCCCAACTTCTATGAAAGATGAAGAGAGGCTTTCTCACATACATATAGTTATTAAATTAAGAACAGAGACATTAAACACTGCATTTCTAATAGATCTATTCAGATGAAAAGGGAGAAGTGTCCAAGTACTGGATAGAACTAGATACCAGTACTATGTAAAACAAGTAGGTTTTTAAAAGCAAAAAACCCCAAATCCAAGGAACTGGATAAAGGCACTGCTTGACCTGCATGCTGTCTCATTTACTTGCCCTCCTGGGGCAATATCCCTTCTCATGGGGGTATGGAAGACAGAATTATCCTCTTAACACACTGACTGTCTCCTTTCATTAGGCTTCCAGTGTTTGATTCCAAACAGGACTGGTTGGCTCTATCTCTTCAGCCCACTGTGGTACACAACACACTGTGATACTGTGACTATGCCCTTGCCCACTGATTTTAACTTTTTAAAAATGAAATGAATCCCAAAGAAGCACAAACCCCGCTGTATCATACCACTGGTTGTGTCATATCCCTGGTGACTGACTTTACGCAAACGTTCAAAGCCCTGATTGATGCTCCTTAACTTCTCCTTGAGCTCTCTGTGTTTGTTGTGCAAGATTTCCTCTTTCACCAGGTTCTCCTCAGAGGGATTGATAACATTCTTGTGGATATCTGTTGAAGAACAGTAAGTATTACTGATTGTGGGCCAAATTTTGATAGCTCAAAAACTCCAAAAAATCCCCCAAATCTGAGATGAATAAAAAGTGCTAAGTTCTTAGGATTTGAGTGCAAATAAAGCTGGTGAGATAAAACATGTATTTTCTGCAGACTTTAGAATTGCATTTTGCAGCAGTGAATTTATGCCTGCTGCATAATTTCCTGTAAAACTACAATGGCCATCATTGCTAATCTGATGGCATTTTCCCTGCATGAAATGAAGGCAGAATCAGAAAACTGAAATGGCAACAGTTTCATTAGTTGGCAACAATTCTGGCAGCTGATGCAGAACTAAACCCAGGAGGTAGCTGAAAATGCCAGCATCTGCAAGTGGTTCTGACATAAATGTGAGGAGCTTCAAAGAAATTTGGAAGTGATGGAAACAATGGGCAGAGAAAAGAGATGTACTGATCTTGAAACAGCAGAGAAATGTCCAGGCACCTTCTGTTCTGCTCACAGTCTCCAGCAGAATGTTGTATTCACGAATCTTTTCTTTGTGATGCTTAAATTCTCGCCATAGCTTATCCAGCTCCTCATCAGAGAACTTCCCAGAGGTCTTGGCCTGAAAGAAACATGAGCTCATTATCCTTTCCAGGCCAAGTGCTTTAAGTGCCCTCAACTGCCAAAACGTCTTCCCACTTCTCATCACATTTAGAAAATTATTAAGTGCAGCTTTTCTTTAGATCTTTTGTTTTAATTCTCTTAATATTTGTATGTGGTCAGGATTTAGATGTTGATGGATAATCACGTCAAAAGAAGTTTGCTTCAGACTTGCTATGGATTACCCAGTGAAAAGTGTCTGGCATTTCTATTCCACGGGAAACAATTTAATACAGAAATAAGGGCCATGGAGCTCCACAGACAACTGCAAGGGAACCATTTGCATGAGGGATGCAGCCTGATATTAAACACAGTCTTTACTGCTTCTTACTCTACTGGCACGTGAAGATTCTATCACAGCTGTGCACTTGCTCTCTAGCTTGCTTCTCTTAAAGAAGCACTGTTCACACAGTTGGGGCACTACCCACAAAGCTGGTGGGATTCTTGCTGCAATGCCTGATCAAAAGTGAGTGTTTTTGAAACCTATTCAGACCCCATTTTTTTTTTGCTTAGGGATTATTTCTCCTATTGCACTTTACTGTTCCCCAAAGCACAGAATAATATGTTCCTTGCCAAAGCTGTATCTAGTTACAGTAACATTTTAAAATCCAGCAAATCTTTTTTTCTGCTTTACTCTCACTGCAGTAGACTCATGGGAGAATTCTTTAGATTTACCTGACTAGTTGCTTCTTAAAATTTGAATTATTTAATTTCTGACAATTATGACTTTGCCAGTTTTAACTGCCTAAATTTGACAGTACATCTTCCACTTTTTATGCATGAATGCAAATCCTGGAAATTTTCAGTTGAATACTAGGTTGAGAAAGCCCTTATTTAAAATCCTTCCCCCACAATACATTTCACTTTAAGCAGTCTACAAAATGGTTCTATTTTAAATATATCTTTTAAAAAATATCAACAAACAACAATAAGAAAACTGGGAAAAACACCATAGATATACTACCACACAGTGTGACAGTCACACTAAGGGAAGCCATGAGTTCAGGGAAATGTGAGGACCCAGGCTCCACCCTTCAGATTAAGGTGGGTGTTTTATTTGCCAAAGACAACCTGTCATTGCTGGATGGTCTGGATGCAGGTGGGCTTCCCTCTGGGCATGAAGATGTGAGCTACAGAGCAAGGCAGCTTGGTCAGTACTTAACAACAGAGTAGTAAAGCCATTAATTTCCACGTCTGAGTGCTCTCAGAAGGCACAGCTAAGAGTTCAGTGAAGAAATACTGGTTTCTTACACTCCAGCTCCTGGAAATCTTACTTACCTTGCTCCACAGTTTTTCCAACCTTGGATCATCTAGTGTGTCACTTTCTGTGCCATCTTTAATATAGTTGGTATCAACTAGCTGAGAGTCCTTCTTTCCATTCATTCCATATTTAGTCATAATGACTGCAAGGGAATAGAAGATACAGAAACATGAGAACCAACTATGGATGTATGGAAGGTGAGAGATGGGCTGCATCTGTCACTTGCAGAGCTGGATTTTGCAGCTCATGGAGGAAAAGCTAACAAACAGTTCAAGACACAGTGGTCCCTTGTTCAATGACCTCTTCTGGAATTACTGGGAGTAAAGGACTCTGTTAGGCTCCTGCAGCTCCCTACTGACCTGCAAAGAGCTTGTTGTGTGCTCAGTGTCCACAATTATTATTCAATAGTTTAAACACAAGTGTCTAGCCATGTGTGTGTGTGTGTGATGCAAAGTTTAAACTCCTCCTTTCCAGGACAGCCCTTACCATTTAAGTTGCGTCTGAGCTTGGCTTCCTTCTCTCCATCTTCATCCAGCCCTTCAGCCTTCAGTTTTTTCCAGCTCAGCTCATCCTTTTCTTGTATTTTCAGATCACTATGCAACTCTGCCAGTTTCACAGCAGAGAGATGGAGCTAACAAGAACACAGAAAGGTTTATATTAAGTTATGTGGAGTCCCCTTTTGCTGCAGAGCTACCTCAGGAACCAGTACAGATAGATAACAACCAGCATGGCACAGCAATTCTTCTCAAACAACATGCCATTGCCACCACATGTGCTTTCTTGTGGACCATCTTCCAACCATACAGTTATAGTGAGTTGAAAAACTTTATTGGTTAGTACAGATTTTCAGTCTACCAGGTCACTGAGGATGGCCTTGCAGGTCAAAGAGCCACTTCATTGGCAATTTTTACTATGATCAAAATGAAAAAAAAATCTCAAATAATTTCTTAACATGGTTTATGTGCATTAAAACATACAAAACCTAGAGATAGTCCTGTGTGACATACTAGAAAATAAAAGGTAAGACATTGAGGCTGAAGATAGGAAAAAAAAATTAGTTTAAATGAATGCTAGGTCAGCTTGAAATTTTGTGAGCTACAGAGAAAACAGGAACAATGACTAATATGTGGTTGGCTAAGCAACACTGCTGTGAGTTGATCCTGAACTTCCAGATTTTAGCCACCATAGTTATTCAGTTTAAAACAAATAAATGTAACAAACCACCTTAACACTTCAGAACCACTTTTTTTTTTTGTGTGTGTCTACATGGTCAAAAAACAGATGATGAGGTGAGGAGAAGCCCAGAGAAGAGAGGAGATAAAACCCCCAACTACTGCGTGCCCAGCTCCTGGGAGCTCAGATCCAGCTGGAAACCACCTGGGCTTGCCAGTCCTAGCACAAGTTTATCTATTTTATCATTAAAACCAGCTTACACTTTATAAAAATTATCATTTTCAATGAGGAAGGAGTGTGTTTAATAAACACAGACTCAAAACTCAGAATTGTTTTTAAACATCTGAATGATACTGAAAAGATTCAGGCGTTCCTTTGTTTGTCAGTAGGTTATTTTAAAGTAATAGGAAAAGTGCAATTACTTTAAGCTAATGCACTTCCTATTGACAAGAATTCAGGAAACTATCCACATTATTGTTTATGTTTCTATCATAGGCTGTCCTATTAATTAATCTTGTGACACTTGCATACAATTATTTTGATTTTTAAACTATTTTTTTTTTCTGCATTTTGCACTTGGCTTACTGAAATTACTAAGATCTAGAGTAGTTAGAATCACAGGTAAATATAATACTTATAGAACACATTAAAACTTCTGATCCCTCTAATACTAAAGCAAAGGAGTGTCCCTGTTGTGACCTTTACCATCTACTTTTGGGGAACTGCTTTACAGAAACAAAGCACTTAGAAGTAACCACTTTCTTTATAGTTCTTAGAATGTGCTGAGTAGAAGAAAAACTTTAATCATGTACTTATTTACTTTTCTGGTGCAGAATGACGTGGACAGCCCAAGTGTCACTGCTGCAGTGGAACCAAGTATCATTTTCCTCAGAAAGAATTGTGCCCTGAAGCTTCAAGACTCAGTGAGAAGTTTGCTACAAATTGTGAAGGGAATGGCCAAACATCTTGGTAGTTATTTAGTTACTCTAATATGAGGCAGCATTCAAGTAGCATGGACATCATATGTAGTTGGGATGAGGAAATATAGGAATAAATAGCCATGCACAATTAGGAATAAATAGCACAATGCACAATTCGATAAGAAGTAATTTATCTCCTAAGTACTGCAAATATAATAAAATAAAATCTTTCATATGTGACCTTGTCATCAGAAACACACTACAGCATAAAAGATTACACAGTGCAGTTTATGTTAGAGCCCCTCTGCAGTTACTGCAATCCCATAAATATGTACAGCTTTCCATTTTCTGGAAGTTATAGAAAAGAATATCAGAATTTCTAAACATAAAGTTTGGAGACATCATCAATCAAACATATTAAAGTCCTAATAAATACTAAGGAACTACATTAAGCCCTCTATTCCTTAAGAGAAAACAAGATTCTATTCAAATTTCTCCTAACTGGAGCAATATTTTTCCAATTCTCATTATAATTTAGTAGGAAACTAAAGTAACTGTCCTTGTAAACATTATAAATCCTTTGAAACTTTTTGGAAGCCCCTTGCCTGTTCCATTAATGCAATACAGAGTGAATACATAAGTTAATTTAAAGTATTCAATTCAAGAACTACTTCCTTTAAGGTTATCCCATGTTGGACCCTGAGTACACCAGGTAAAAAATGTCAGTGGTCAGACTCCTCATCACTTTACTAACATCACTCACATGCTGGAATAAACTAACTAGAAGCAGAGGTGAAAAGTTAAGTTTAATGATTAAATAACTAAGCAACAAGCTCCTTAAACTCATTCCTTATTCCTCATTCCTTATGCTGCCTGGACATTGACATCTAAGACAGGTACCTATTCCAATTCTGGGAATGAATGCTGGAAACTTGAACATTACAACAATTACATCATTTGCTGTTGGGCTGGCTGCAATCATTACCTGCAACATCCTTACCTACACTCTTGCCTCCAAGAGGAAAGAGCTCTTTACTACAAATTTACTATTTATGGAAAGAGATTCTGGAGGAAGATCAAGCACTCTCTCCCACTTACCCTCAGGGAAACAAGAACAAAGTCTGGCTTGCCAGCTCCTGGTCCCACTAAGTACCATTCTGGGGCTTTTTTAAGGACTGCTCCTCCAGCTGTGTGTTGCAATGCTAAATTGTGGTTTCTGACTTTTATGTCAAAATGAAGAAGTTCCCTGTTTTCAGTAGTTTCTCTATCACTACCAAAATAAAGGAATGAAGAGTTCTGCATTGATAATGGAAGTATTTCAAAGCAGATGTAACACACAGGCATAGTTTTCCTCTTATTTTATATATTGCCCAGACATACTGAAAAATCACTTTATAGAACACATGCTGGATGACAGTTGTACTCAACAGTGAAATTCAGATGGTGGCAAATTTAGTTCAAGTAGGTTTTGCATCTCTAAAATCCAGCTCACACATATAGAATTTACTAATTTACTAAGACTTAGTTTCTGACTGACAGAGTTAATCCATTTTATATTTTAGCATCTTAACACAGATGATGTAAAGCACCTCAAATTTTAATTCCAGAAGAGCCAGGTATGAACATGGGAAAAGACTGTAATTGGAAAGGTGAGAGGTAACTGATACTACTATAATTACAGATTATTTCTAGTCTCAGTGTTGTTTCTTTTTCAGCTGTCAGTTCAACAGCTGGAGTTTCACTAACACACTTTCCTATGCCCCATTCCATCTGTCTCCCATCGAGGAAAGGAGTAATTTTGACACCTTCCTAGAGCACATTGGGAGGCAGCACAATGGCAGGGTTCTAGTTTCTGGCTGAATTTGGGGATGGTCTACCTCCAATTCAATAGCTCAGGCTATTCGGAATACAGAAGATCCAAAATTAATGTTAACTATATTTCATAGCCTGAAAGAACTTAACCTTTGCAGTCATCACCCTAATTTCCATGGTCCACAATATTCAGGGGATATCTGCAGTGCATTCTTCTTCTCCCACTGCAGCTGTTCTTTTTAGTTCTAAGTAAATATTTCCACTGTAATGAAATAACTTGACTGTGTTTTCACTTTAATTAAACATCTTTTGTAGTCCACAGTGAGAGAAACTCAAGTACTGTTTTGACTCACTGTCAAAATTAAGGCTCTCATCTGGGAATGGTGAAACCCATTTGCTGGTCCTCTTGCATTTGTCTACATCACTTGATGTAAATGTAGGCAACACAACCACCAGGGTGGAGATTTCCTCTTCTCCTGCAGTGAATTTCTGCCTTGTGCCGGGCAGGAACCGAGGCCACCGCCTTCAGACAGCTGAGAGCATCCCAGTCCTGAACGGCAGGGCTAATGCTTTCAACCAGCGAGCTCTGGAGCCAAGCGCACATCCTACCTGGCACCACAGGGAAATCCCTCTCTCTCCCACTGCCTGGGCATGTGGATTAGCTGCTGCATTACCCAGGGGCAGGTGAACACTTCCCAGGGCTCGGACACACATCCCAGGGCTCGGACACACATCCCTGTCCCGGGAGCCATGCGGCTTAGGTGTTGCATTACCCACGGGCAGGTGAACACCTCCCAGGGCTCGGACACACATCTCTGTCCCGGGAGCCATGCGGTTTAGGTGCTGCATTACCCACGGGCAGGTGAACACCTCCCAGGGCTCGGACACACATCCCTGTCCCGGGAGCCATGCGGTTTAGGTGCTGCATTACCCACGGGCAGGTGAACACCTCCCAGGGCTCGGACACACATCCCAGGGCTCGGACACACATCCCCTGTCCCGGGAGGAGGCACAGCCGCCCGCCGCGGGGCTGAGCGGAGCGCTCGCTGCGTGACGGTCGGGGATAGCCATGCCCGAGAACAGAACGAAAGCCATCGCAGCCCCGAGCCGGGGCCAGACAGCCTCGGCCTCTCCTCACACACCGGTGCCCGCTCCTCGCCATCTCCCTGACGGGGAAGGAGTGTCTCAAGCGGCCGGGCCCGACCTCGGAGCCCCCTCCGAGCGCCACCCCACTCACCCGCTGCGCCTTCTCCCAGATCTGGTTCAGCCTCACCACCCGGAACTCCCCGGCCTCCCGCCGCTTGCCGTCGGCGGCCGCCAGCCCCTCGTTGGCCTCCCGGGAGTACTTGCTGGCCTGGCCGGCGGCAGCCAGGAGCAGCGCGGCGGCGAGGGCCGGCAGCGCACGCACAGCCGCCATGTTGCGCCGCGCGGAGAACTACAACTCCCGAGATGCCCTGCGGGGACGGGAGGTTGGTGCTGGACGAACCGGGGCAAGGCCGGAAATCCAGAGCCTGGCTTGCGTCTGGGGAGCGTGAGGGGAGCGAGGTTTGAGCTTTTCTCTTCGTGCCGTTCTCCTTGAGAAAAACACCAATCACTTGTTTTTAAAATTTTAAAAGTAATAAAATGATTATAAAAATAGTAATACAATTAAAGTAATAATAATTTGGACAATTTGAATTAGGACAATATGAGGCAATAGAAACAAAGAGTTACGGACGGTCTGGGTACCTTTTTCTGGGCAGCATAAGCCCGAAAAAGGACACCCGTTAACAGAGGATTAACCCTTAAAAACAATAGCCTGTTGCATATTCATACACCTCATACGTGATGCATAAATTCCATTCCAATACAGGATTCTGTCTGGTCATCGTCAACTTCTTCCTCCTAATCCTAATGGCGTCGTCCTGCCTGAGCGAGGCGGGAAGAAGTTCGTTTCTTCTGAAAATGGGGCAATAAATTCTCTTTCTCTGAAAGATTTAGGTGTCCTGTGACTGCTATGTCGGTGCGAGTCCTTTCTTAAAAAAAAGTATCCTACATATCATAGTTTCTATTTTAACATTTTGTTATAAGCCAAAACTATATTTAACACACTACTTAAGAGAATTAATACAGCATAACTTTCTAACGTAACACATATAATATTCATTTTAATATTGGCAAAAAGCCAATCATAAAATACACATTTTTCACATTCTCATTCTCCTCAGTGCTTGCTTCACAAAATATACGGAATATGGCACGTTTTATGAGTAGTTTCCCCCCCAACACTCGGTGCTGATGTCAGCTGTGTGAGAACAAGGGGACACAGTGCGTTCGAGCACCGCTGCTTTCATCAAACAAAGTTTTCAGATATTAACACAATGCCCAAGAGTTCAAAGAAAAAGAAGTGGCAGCTCGAGGAGTGGAAGGCAAGAATGGGAACGGGTTCCCCCTTGGTGGTGACAGAGGAGAACACCTGTACCCAGGGCAGCACAGAGGGATGGATGGTGGTGCGGGCAGAAGGAGGGCGGTGTGAAATGCAGGGACACCTAGGCTGGGTTTGTGAAAAATGTGTGTTTTACGATTGGCTTTTTGCAAATATTAAAATGAATATTGTATGTGTTATGTTAGAAAGTTATGCTGTATTGATTTTCTTAAGTAGTGTGTTAAATATAGTTTTAGGTTATAACATAATGTTAAAATAGAAATGATGTTATGTAAGAGACTTTTTTTAAAGAAAGGACTCACACTGAGATAGCAGCCACAGGACACCTAAATCTTTCAGAGAAAAAGAATTTATTGCTCTCTTATCAGAAGAAACTAACTTCTTCCTGCCTCGCTCAGCCATGAAGACACTGTCAGGATTAAAGGAAGAAACTGACACTGACCAGACAGAATTCTTTGTCTGAATGGAATTTATGCATCATATATGAGGTGTATGAATATGCAACAGGCTATTGCTTTTAAGGGTTAATCCTCTGTTAACATGTGTCCTTTTTTAGGCTTATTTTGCCCAGAAAAGGTACCTGGACCATCTGGAACTCTTTGTTCTTATTGTCTTGTATTGTCCTAATCTCAGTTGTTCAAATTATTATTACTGTTTTTATAACCATTTTATTACTATTAAACTTTTAGAATTTTAAAAACAAGTGATTGGCGTTTTTCACAGGTTGTTCTCCAGGGGTGATGTGTGAGAATGGCTCTGGGCTTGGTGGTGTGTGCTCAGACTACAGCTCTTGGTCCTGATGGTGCCAACCTCCTACCTCAGCGTGTCCTCCTCAAGCAGCCAGCCAAAGGGTGCAGTGGTCAACAGGCAGTTTTGGGAGGGGATTAAGTCAAGCTGTATTAAGGAAAAACACTCCATGATGCTGTGAAAATGCACAGTATTTAATCCAGGGTTGGTGTATTTATAAGAACCAATAGATTGCCTAAATTATAATGAGATTTGTGAAAACAGCGTGCCAGGGAGTAACAACAGTTACAACAACAGTGTGTAATTTTTGCCTTGTAAGTAATAGAAAAGACTTGTGTTTTCTCTTTCACATTTTTCGTAGGTCAGAGATTTTGTCTTATTAACCTAGAAGCTTTTGCTATAAGACTGAATTGCAGAAGTGGCCAAAAGCATTGCATTGAACTATACATTGCATTGAACTATACATTGCATTGAAGAGCAGTTGAAGCGAGCTTTGAAGTACAGCAAACTGATGCAGAAAGTCCATCAGCCTTGCCCAAAACTTATGCAGCTCTACACATCAATTTTAGGATTTAGAGCTTCTTTTAGTCTCATTATTACAGTGTATATATATATTCTTGGGTCATTTTGAAATAGTTCTATCTTGGCATTTGAAATACTGATTGAGTTATCAGGCTGCAAATAAATTCAACTTCTATGCTCTGTAAACTCCAACAGGTTCCCAGTCTTCTTTTAGTATTGTGTGTACTTGTGCACAGCTTTATGCATTTGTTTCCCTGAATTTTTGACTACACTAAAAATTTTTAGAAATAAGAGAGGGGCTGCGGCACCATTCATTTGCTTATGTTGGCTTGTTGGATGTCATTCTCCAGTGCCTTTACCTCTGTGACCAGTTTTGGTACAGTTCTGTGTGTCCTGGCCCAAGCAGAAGTGGTGCAGGGCAGAGTGTGGCCCAGGGGCAGAGCTAGTGTCACCTGCAGAGAGGTCCCACTCGCGTCCCCAGCGCTGGGCAGTGGTGTGAGGACAGAGGTGGTGTCAGTGGTGGGGACAATGCTGCCTGCTCCTGCCTGCTCCTCTGGCAGCACTGTGGCACTGAGTGTGTATGTGGGGACAGCAGCACCCAGGAGCACCAGGACCTCAGCTCCAGCACTGCAAGGGGCTGTAATGTAGGAGGGGGCTAGGAGTGGGGGTGTCAGGCAGTCAGACTGTCCTGATCCTCTAGTCTTTGGGGAAAGTATGTCAAAGAGCTGGTGGGAGATGCCCAGCAGGGCTGCCTGGCCCAGGGGGTTTGTTATGTGCTGTGTGGAGAGGGCCCCAAGAAATGGATGAGATGCCAGTGTCACCTCACAGGTATGTCTGGGTCATGCTGGGATGCAGGAGCTGAGTCCAGGCTGGGGAGAGGGAAGGGCTGTGGGAGCTGTCATGGGGCCACTCTGCACAGTGGGTAGCAGTGAAACCAGGGAATGGGGATGGCAAGAGGCTCCCCATGGGTCCTTTCTGTCATGTTGGGGTTCCAGCAGAGACTTCAGAGACACCCAAAGGATTTGACAAGCCAAACATTTTATTCAAGCATTTATGCAAAAGCAAAGTTTAGTTAAACAAGTGTATGCCAATTGTTATAAATTTTCCTTTTGAAGAAGGATGCAGCTCAAGCACTCTTACTGCAGTCCTCATGGTAGGGGCTGAGCACTCTGCCCTGGAGCAGCAGCAGGGAGGAGTCAGTACTCCTGAAGCTCCATGTGCTCCAGGTATTCCTGCACCCAGCGAGCACGGGGGTCTGCACACAGCTTCCTTCCTTTCGTGGTGACCAGGCTGTTGGGAAAAACAGTATTGAGGCACTCAGCCAGGCCATCAGGGTGCTTTTGCTAGCTCCTCCTGGCAGCACCCTGGTTGTCCCTGTCCATGCCCTTCCTCATCCTGGACAACCTTGGACACCCTTGGGGCACTGCCCTGGCTGGTGCACCCTGGATCCCAGCAATGTTGGGTACTTACATCACAGCTGGCTGTGTGCAGAGGTTGCTGGTCATGTAGGCAGAGCTGATCATCCTGCGTGGAACGGGGCGTGACATGTAGGAGAAGCAGCAGGCGGTGGGGATTTTGACTTCTGTGAGGGAAGAGAGATGGGCCCAGTGAGATCCCACACTGCAGCAGAGGCTCTGCCTGGGGGATTTGCCATCACCCGTGCTGTATCTTCTGGGAACACCCCCTGGAAACCTCCATCTCTGAGGCTTAGTCCCTGCACTGGTGATGACCATTGGCTCCCAGTCATCTCCACAGATGTGAGGGTCTAATCAGTGGGGAAGGGGCTCTCTCCTGGGGAAGGAGAACCTACCGTTCCTCTTAGAAAGTGCAGCACTGCTGGAGACACTGGGATCAGCCTCAGCCAGGGAGCAGATGGCCACAAGGAGCAGAACAGCCAGGGCAGCTGCCAGGACCTTCATGGTGCTGGGAAGGTGGAGAGAGCCACGAGTGAGGCTGGAGCTGGGCTGTCTGTAGGGCTCTCCTCTGCATGGTAGCCGCTGCTCCTGCTGATCTCCTTTTATACCCCCAACACTGGGTGGGCACAGGGTTTCAAGGAAGAAAATGAGTTTATCATACCAGGAAAATTATGTGAGGCAAAGAAACTGCAGAAAGGGAAGTGCCAGCCACAGGGCTGTGATTTTCAGATTCAAGAGAGAACAAGTCTTATGAGGAGCAGCTGAAGGAGCTGGGTTTGTGTCATAGTTGAGATGGTCAAGTACAAAGCAGCACACTCAATTTTCAGAAGGCTTCAAACCTGTTTTTATTATAGCATGCATGCTTTTTTATACATTCTTACAAAACTCATGAGTTTACACTTTACTCATTGGTCACAAAAGACAAACAACACGCTTATTGGAGTAGTTGCAGTTGCAGTTTTCTCTTATTTATCCTTCTTTCTTTCTTGGTTTCTACATCAACAACCTTGCTGGAAAATCCTTTCAGGAGTAAACATGGATCCTCTTATCAAACTTCTCTCTGGCTCACAGAAGTCGCTGTAGAACCTCTTCCACAGGTTTCTTTGATGGTAGAAGAGGAGGCCCCCCTGAGGGGCACCTTACTGTTCTCTGCAACTTTTTGAAAGGAGGGCTGTAGTGAGGTGGGAGTTGCTCTGTTCTCCCAGGTTACAAGAATGAGACAAAATGGCTTCACATTGAACCAGTGCATGTTATGAAAACGTTCTTTTCTGGGAGGGTTGTCTAGCACTGCAACAGGTTGCCCAGGGAAGTGGTGGAGTCACCATCCCTAAACACATTTAAAAGACATGTAGATGTAGTGCTTAGGGATGTAGTTTGGTGGTGAACTTTGTAATGCTGGATTAACAGTTGGACTTGATGATCTTAAAGGTCTTTTCCAACATAAATGATCCTACAATTTGTTCCTGTCAACTTCATGGTACTGCAGGGGCTGAGGGAACACAAGTGGGGCTGGAGCTGGGGTGGCTGCAGGGTTTTCCTCTTCACAATGCTCAGTCCCTGCTGCTCCTTCCCTCCTATTCATCCAGGGTTTCAAGGAGAGAAAATGAGTGCAACATGACAGAGAAATTATGCCAGGATTTCCCAGTTTTGCTGAGCTGGAGACATCAAGGAAACCACAGAAGGGGAATTTCTTGGTGACAGATCTGCAATTTTCAGATTCCATTTGAGTCTCTGGTGGGTCTGGCCAGAGCCCAAACCCCCAAACACAAGCCCTGCTACTGCTGCAATGACCTATTGTCTGAGAGCCAGGCTGGAACGTGAACTTTGCTGACCAGAGTTCTGAGGAAAACCAAAATAAGGCTAAACACTGGAAAAGGAGGAAGTAGCAAGTTTCATAGCTTGCTTTCTGAGTGTGCACTATCCAATTAGCAGGCTGCCCCGATGAGGGGAGAGAATGATGCATCTGACTCCATCTTAGCAGGGCTAATTAGTTACTTTATTATACTAGATTATTCTGTACTATATTACACTATATTACATTACATCTAAACTGAATCTGCCAAGCACTCAAGTCTGCACACACTGCACAGAATCTCGTGACTGTCAGCCCACAGTCCTGACACACACGCACACTTGTCCCTGACAGGCCAAGGTAACAAAATACCATCTCTTTGGGTAAAAAAAATCTCCATATTGCCTTCTACTTTTGCACAAACACAGGCACAGCAAATGATAAGAATTATTTTTCCTTTCTCTGAGGTTCAGAGAATGTGAAACCCAGAAATATTCTTGGGAAGAATTGTGTCTTGCTCTTCTCTGTGAAGAGAAATGGGGTGACAGTGCAACTGCTGGGGTCTTTAGGAATTGATTATATCCTACCTTTGTCAAGCAAGAATTTTGCTGCAGTGGTGTGTCTGAGGTGCCCCCAGCTGGCAGGTGCAGCCCCTGAGGGGATGTCAGTGCCACACTCCCCCAGGGAGTTACCCCTTACCCCCTGAGAACCACTAGCCACAGGAACCACTGATAACATCATGTACCCTCTCAAAATACCTAATTTCTGCAGAAATGAGCCTTTTTGAGTAAATGAGGGTGCGGTGGGTGGTTTGCAGCTGGCTACCAGAGCATCCCTGGCCTGTGCACTGCCAGACTCCTAACCTCACCTTCTGTGCCAACTGTGGCACTATCAGCTCCTGTGGCTACCAGGGAACAGTTGTAGAATCCCTCTTCACTGGTCCCTGTCTGGCTCAGCTTGCTGGCCTGGTACTGCAGGAGGGGAAAAGAGGGCTGGGAGCCATGGAATGTCAGCTCTCAGGACTCACCAATCCATTCTTGTGGACACTGAGCCTGTCCTGCTGGCACAGTGATGTTGCTGTCAGCTCACTGGCACAGCCTGAGCAGTGCCTGGAGACAGCACCACTGTCACCCCCAGAACCATGCTGGGGTGCCAGTGGGGTTAATACCAGGAACTGCATGAGGGAGTGGCCAGAGCATCTTCCACAGTTCAGGGGCCTCTGCTTGCACAGTAGGGCACCAGCCAAAATCTGCTCTGGCAGGTGCTCAGGGGGGATGTTCTGCTCTCACTTTTCTTCCTGGGGGCCTGATACTTCATTTTTGTGGGGCAGGGTTCCACAGGAGTATCCCACCTGCTGCTCTGGCAGCACCCACATGGACTCCACATGGACTCCACATGAACTTGGGGGTCTTGTCAATGGGGATGGGGCTGTCTTCTAGGAAGGGAGAGCATACCTGGCTTCTGGAGGACTCAGCAATGCTGGGATCACATAGATAGGCTCTTATTTTCTTACAGTTTCCCTTCATCTTATTATGGTGCTCTTATTTTCTTACAGTTTCCCTTCAGATGGGGAAACTGTAAGAAAATAAGAGCATCATAATGGGGAAATATAAGTGCATCATAACAAGGACATTGTCAGGGTACCCAGATTTGCTGAGTTGGTGAAGCAAGGAAACCACAGAGGGGGAAGCACCAGCCACCATGTTATGGCTTTCAGATTCCATTTGATTCCTGGCATGGGCTGGCCAGAACCTAAACCTGCCAAGAGACAGGCTGGTACATGTACCTCCACTACAAGAGCCCAAAGAAAATCAGGGCAAGACTGGCAAAAGGGGAAATAAAAAGGAAGCAGCAATTTTATCTATTACTGCTCCCTGATTAAGACTCTCTCTCCAGCTCTCTTTCAGGGCCTCTGTAGGCACTGGAAGCTGCTCCAAGGTTCTCCAAAAGCCTTTTCTTCTCCAGGCTGAACAAACTGAACTCACTCAGCAGTGAGTTACAGCCTGGTCTTGAAGAGCCACAAAGATACCTTAACACTGTGTGTAATCCTACTGGCTCTACTTGCACCTGCAGGATTTTTTTATATTTTGGATTTTATATATTATATTTATATTAATAGTTTGAAGGCTTTTTGGCCCTATACAGATACAGGTTCACTCTTGACAAACTCTCCTGGGTTAATGTTGGGAATTGATAGCACAGGAGCTGTACAAATCATGATGTCTTTGGAGATGCCTGATTGTCTTTATTTGGTGACACAAAACATTCTCTGTGCCTGGCATCCATCTCTCAGTACGGTTTTCTAAACAGGGAGGGAACCTATTACTTCTTTTAATTTCTTTTAGCAATAAGAGAGAAAGCATCTTTGTGGACCTTATACATTGATTTTTTTTGAGAGATATGTAATTCAACTTAAATTAAAGAGAATTAAATTAAAGAGACTTTATTCAGATGTGCTTTAAGTTTTCCAGGACAAGACAGTTGGAGATACATATCTGGACTAATTGAGCTGAGCTCTCTCACTGAAGACACAACCCTGTTTGTCAAGGGATTAAGCCTGTTCTTTCACTGTGTGCTGTTCTGTAAATCTCAGACCAAGGTCAGAATCAGCTTTAAGACATCAATTTTAACTACTTCAGCAGGGCTAAAAGGACCTGGATTCCTCTGATATTCCCTTAAGGCAGCTGCAATAGCTCACTGGGATGGAAATCACAGTTGTCTTAGAAGCACTTTACACACTCATCCCTCAGTGGCCCAGAGGCTGACAGCTGTACCTGAGACATTGCTGGAAACCTGCCTTCTCTGGGAAAACTCCATTTTCAGCTCAAAGAAGAGCAGGCTGCATCACAGCTCCTGTCTCTGGGATTCTCTGCATGGGTCACTCTCACCTTCCTGTCCAAGCAAACCCAGAGAATGTGTCCTTTACCAGCATCAGAAGTTTTATGTCTGCTTTGTTCAAAGTCTGAATTTAGGAAAACCACTCTGTTGTAGTGTGAATGAGACTTTTTTTTTTCCTGTGCATTTAAATTAGGTTAATCTATGTAACTGTTTTCTTTTTCTGAAATAGCTTCTTATTTTCCTTGGATTTAATTCTGTGCATTCAAGCAGGAAGTTAAACAGTGTCAGACTGAAAAATGAATTGCATAACATGCTGAAGAGATGAATTGGGGAAGTGCTTGTTTTTATATTCCCTTCTTACCTATGTCTTTAACGTGAATTACTGGAACATCAAAGAGAACTAACCAGTTTGGAATTTATTTTAAAACATGTACTCTCATAAAGTGGATCATTTTCTCTATGCACCTAATTTTAGTAGTAGAAAAAAGCAAGTGTTGGTATAATGTTACAAAACACCCCTCTAGAGTAGTTAATTTTCAGAAGTTGTAACAGCTTACTACTGCTGTTTTCTTCCTGAAATTACTTCCTCAGCTAAATTGTTTAGGGCTGATGCTGAAGATAAGCATATCAAAACCAGCTTATCAATTCTGCCCTTTCTGAAATGATCTTTGCAGCTGATTAAAGTGAACCATGACTTGTTTTGAGAGGAAATGAAGAATTCACTGGTATTCTCATCTCTTTGATTTAGTCCTCCTGACAAGCTGTACATGACTTTTGGTAGAAGGGGTGGATCCATCTTTCCTTTCTATCCAATTCTAAGCATATATTTGTAAAGGCTCTTTTTATTATTATTTTTTTTTTTAATAAGTGTGCAGGGAATAAGGATTTTTTACGTGGAATCTTGACTTGTTTCAAAAATTGGGAAGGGAAATGAAATCTCACGAATCTCACAAGAAAGAAAGATTTACAAACACTCTGGAAAGGAGATATGATCACATGAAATGCAGTTGAAAAAAAACCAAAAAACCAGAAAATTGGGACATTTAGTGACTAAGAGAAAATGGTCTGAGAGGAAATGAGGTGCAGTGCAAAGGACCAAAACATTCCAAAACTAAGCTCACAGATGCTGCAAAATCAGGGGAAAAATCAAGGAGGAAGACACAACTTTGAGGTGAAGATAGGAGTGACATGCCATGGATACTGAAAAAAAACCCAAAACAATCTTTGCCAAAGTGAAAGCCATCAAAAGGCAAGGGATGCCATGAAGTGCAGGGACGTGGACCAAAGCTTGCCCAATTGATCTCCATTGAAATCACAAGATTTCGTTTCCCTTCCTGAAATGAAATTTCATTTCAATGAGATGGAGTTCAGGTTCTGAACATCTTCAAGACTTGAGATGAGAGGTGCTTTCTCAAGAACTGAGAACCCCAGAAACCATCTTTGGTTTATAATTCTGGTACTAATGTTTT
Organism: Agelaius tricolor; assembly: GCF_023055355.1. NCBI lineage: Eukaryota > Metazoa > Chordata > Aves > Passeriformes > Icteridae > Agelaius > Agelaius tricolor. The sequence goes on from NW_027269284.1 coordinate 7,555,150, forward strand.
CTAATACATGAACTATTCTTCTGTGAAACTACTTGCATTTTTAATAGTATGTATAGGTAACTTTTAATTGGAATTTGGGCTGTAGCTTATTACTATAAAATAAACAATGAATGTAAAGTGAACAAATGAATTGCTAACAGGTATCTCACCTGCTTGAGTAATGCTGCCCCTCTGTGAGATGAAGCCCATCATTGGAACTCGTGGTTGTGTCTAATTCAATAAAAAAAATGCAAGAGCTGTTCAGTGGAACAGAACATGAAGTAACAAGAAGTATTCTGAAGAATGCCAAGTGCCATCTCCTTGAAAACCATATACTGAAGTGCTGTGTTTTTCTCTCATCATCCTATTATAGATAATTGATTGTGATTCCCTTCCTCCTGAATCATCCTTTCTGGAATTTGACAGTGCAGTATAGAAACACACCTGACAGATGCGCTCCTTTACATCAGTTTTCTGCCAGAGCAACTTTTTGTCTGGAATTTAGTTTAGGGCTCCTTCCAAGTATGGTTGCAGTTTCACTTGATCCCCATTTCTCCACAAAAATGTAGGACAGCAGTGACAATGGCTTCTGATTTTCACGGTGAGCTGTGACAGTAGGAGATCTTCAGCAAGGACCTGCCTTCAATCATTTCTGCCTCTTGCTTCTCTGCCTTGCTTACTTTCTTCTTCTTCCTCTTCCCATCTCCCTTAGGTCATGCTATTCCTTGTTTGCTTACCTTCATGAGCACTCTTCATTTTTTCCCTTTAGCATTGACATCGCAGCTTTCTAAGTTTATATTCATAATAGGTACATTATTTTTCTCCAGTTCCTTTTCCATTGTGTATATAGCTTTCAAACTTTACCAAACACCTGTACCTTTCAAAACTCCTGGCTCTCTTTTCCTAGATGTGCAAGGAAGAGTTGAGTTGTATGTTGCAGTTTGCATTATTCAGATGTAGCTCAGTATCTTTTTTTGTATCTGTTGGGGCATACAAAAGCATCTCTATTTTCTGGCATATTTGTTATCAGAACTCATGAAGTGAAGCAGCAATATTTTTCAAGTTACTGTTATATGGGGAATTTAAGGTTTGGTGAGCAGCCTTCAGCAGTGGCTTGGCATTTTAAAGTATTACAAGCTCTGGCATGAGCACTTGAGAATGTTTAAGGAGTAGTTGTCATTCTCATAACTGTTTCTGAATTTTCAGCTATTTAGGCAGAAGAAGGGTCATGTGAGCTGTAAAAAATGAAGCAAATAAGCAGATGGGTTCTTCCAGTCCAGCTGAAATAATTACTCTTCCTATAGAAGGTTCCAAGGAAGGATTTTGGAGCTAGAAAAAAAAAAAATCTACATCCCTTGCTATGTCTGAGATCTTAGTGCTTCCTAGTGGGCATCACAGAGAATTCCTCAAGGAGGGAGAGACTGCAGTTGAGTTAGAAGGACTTCAACAGCCAAACATTGATTTCAGGGTATTTTGTTAACCTTATTGGCCAGGAGGCATTCAGATGTACAAAGCCTGAATAGCAGTGGCTGAACATCTGGTCAAGAGGAATGAACACAAAAGGACAATAATTGTAGAGGGAGATGAGCTCATACCATTTTCAGCAATTCTCACAGATTTCTAAGTTCCTGTGTATAACAGCCTGAAAAAAGGACTTAGGAGCCAAAAGAAGAGACTTTTTCCTTGCCTGAAGAACACCATCTCCAGGTAGAGATGTGCTGCAAAGGAGAGCAGGTAGGGTTTCACAACACAGCAAGGAATACTGAGCTTGCAAATAGAAGAGAAACGTGAGTGTGTGCTGTGGGAGAGATGATGAACTGACTTTCTTTTCTATAGCCTGGTGAAAAAGCAAGAGGAGAGGCAGAAAAGCCTGCACTAGCTGGTGGCATCCTCTTATCCTCACTTTTTCAGTTGGATTCTGTTGCTTCTGCAAGATGGGCTACTATAAGAAAAGAAATCAGGGTAATTGTCAAGAAAATTGTTTTCTAGGGAAAACTGGTTAAATGGAAAGAATGATTCTGGAGAGTGTTACATGTGGCATAACTAATATTGAGCACTACAGATGACAAGTCCAGCAGCCCAAAATAAAAATGAATGGGAATCTAAATATCTTACTAATTTTTATTTGTTTTTCCTAGATAGCATCCAAAATAAAAACTGATCAGAAAAGATGGAAAATTAAAATGAGCAATCAAAAATTTACTGCACTTGGGAGTGAGCAACAACATCCAAATGTGGCTGTTCATTGCCATGGGGTTAGGAAGAAGATGCACAAAAGGAAATGGATGATGTCTCCAGGGTTCCCAGAAGAAATCTAATGTCCTTCTTCCCCTGTCCTACAGGACACACTGCTGAAAGGTGTGGCCAGTGCATGTCCTTGCTGCAAGACTGCCATGGAGCTTGAGCTGGAAAAATGCTGTTGTTTTTTGTACCTCCATCCAGGAGACATGGTTGTTCTGCCCAATTAAACCAAAATGCCAGCAAGCCTGTGAGTTAACATTGATTACACAGAATTCATCAGCAAGTGAGCTGTGTTCACTTGCTCATCTTGTCATCTTGTGGATAAAACCTTTTCAAATATTCTCCTTCTTTCCTTCCTTCCTTCCTTCCTTCCTTCCTTCCTTCCTTCCTTCCTTCCTTCCTTCCTTCCTTCCTTCCTTCCTTCCTTCCTTCCTTCCTTCCTTCCTTCCTTCCTTCCTTCCTTCCTTCCTTCCTTCCTTCCTTCCTTCCAGACTGCAGTTCTGTATGCTTGGTCTGTACAAACTGTTCTTGGAAAGGAAGAACAGGTAAAAAACCTTTTCAGATACTTCCAAGAGATTGAGAATTATTCCTTATAATTAGAGAATTATTCCTCTCCCTGTCTCTGTGTACTCAGCTGGGTATGAAGTCCTCATTTTTCATCACATTCTACAGACTCTTCTGGAACCTAATGCTCAGCAGATGCTGTTTCTCCTAGATGATCATTAAAATTAATTTTTCATAAATTAGACAGCAAGTAAAATTTGCTGTCAGTACTTACCTAAAACACAAAGGCTCTTTTTATTTTAACCAGAACAAGGTTGTGTTTTGGAGTGGGCATTGTTAGCTGCATTCCAGTGATTGAAAAACTATGGCTATGTCCAAGCAAATCTGTTGTGGCCCAGAATTTGTCCCATGTTTTGGGATGTTTGTTTTAAAATATTTTTGCATATTTTGAGCACAGATGTATTCCCAAACTTTCTCTGGCTATATGGATTATTTGTGACTGGTTTCTTTAACTTGAATGGAGAAACACAAAAATCCAGTGTAGAAGATACTGGAACATATGTATAAATTGAAATCAGACTTGATTAAAGACACTCATATTGTGAAAAGAAAAGGTAAATCATTCTTGTACTGCATAGCTGGCAATCAGAAAAGGAAGATAGAGCTGCTTATCCTTTTTTCTTCAGTCTTTGACAGCTGGGCAGAAAAGCTGAGTCATATTAACTGACTGTTGGCAGGTAAAATAGATTGGAAGCCCATCCCATGATATATGTAAAGTGAAATTAATCTCCACAGAAACTGTATCTTGGTTTTCAACAACATTTTGACATAATGGTGAAGAATTTAGACTGCTTTAAGATACATTTGTCCTGCTGTTTATGTAAACAGTGTTTTCTCAGGTGTGTGGCGGATCAATATTTAAGAGGTTTTTATTATCTCCAAGTATTTAATCCAAGAAAAAGCTGTAATTTTCTTGGTTAAATGATACTTTTGTTGGCTAAGTTATGGGGATTTCAGAGAGAATTTTGTGTATTCAAGGGTGGGACGATGTCATCTGCTTTGTGCATTAATTCTGTAGCCTGTGATCTGGGGTGTTGCCATGGGGAGCTGTGTGTCAGCCCCTTTGTAGTCTCTGTTATTGCTGTGTGTGTCTGCAAACTCTCACGCTGTGTTTGCTAAGTCACTCAGGACCTGATCCAAAAGACTTTTAAATCAGAGAAAATCGGTTTTCTTACATGGGTTTGGGGAAGGTCTGGAAGGTCCATGCTTGCTCCCAGTGGAGGAATAGATTGTCTCTTAGTTTGAAAATGGGCACATTCTACTTTTGGATTATTAAACAGGAAGTAAATCTAAGGCAAAGAGGAATGATTAATGGCAGTGCACAGCAAGAAATGCTGTCACTATCAAACATCACCACTGAAGATGAAGGGAGATAATTTCTGATGTGAAGAGCATCATCAGGAGAAATGTAAGGAGCCAGAGGAAATGGGATGATGGCCACTGCTTATTTTTCTGTTCAGCTTCTATGCCTTGAAATGCCCAAAACCAGCTTTGGATCTAGGTTTTGGAGAGGCTTGCAGGGGAGTCTCAGCTGTCAGTTCCTTTCAGAAAGGTGGGTAGCAGGCTGTGCATGAGAAAGAAAGAAAGAAACAAATAAATAAAAAAAAAAAAGAAAGAAACAAATAAATAAAAAAAATACAGAGAAGTCCTCATAAGATTCGGTTCTTTGGAATAGTCTTTGGCCACAGGAGGGCAATACTCTTCCATAATAAATTTGGCAAGCTTTGTTCCCTGAAAGTCTGGTTTGTCAGCAGGTACCTGAGGGGGAATGGGATTGATCATAGTTACCAATCATCAAAGTTGTATTGATCAGGAAGTGGATTTATGCCTTTAGCTATGTTTGCAGGGGTTGAGCAGTTGGTTCTCCCATTCCTCCTTTCCAGAAGAGCAAATTGCAGCACAGAATCTGAGAGCTGTGATGACATCTAAGGAACCACTGCTTCTGCATCCCTGGTTCAGATTGGTGCTGCTTTGTGCTGTCCCCTCGTCCACCCTCTCAGCTGGAGGCCAGAGCCAGGAGGTGGCACAAGCAATACAGCAGTGACTGTGGCAGCCCCCATGGCTGGTGGAGGGCTCTTTGTCCCCTGTGAAGCAAGGAGAATTTTAACTGATAATGGTGAGAATCTCAGGGTGTGTGACTCTCTGTAATACTGACAGGAGTATTCAGCTGGGAAGGGTGGATTTTATTTTTATTTTTTCCTTCAGAAACTTTTTATGTTTTCCCCAGAGGCTGAAGCTATGTTCTTCTTTACTAGAATCCAGGCACAGGAGCAGGAGTCCTAACTTATTAGGCTATTGATTTATGCCCTTGCTCTTTGTTGATTCATGCCCTTGCTTTTAGCTGGTCAGATAAATCTCATTAGATAGAAGATTCTCCAGAGAAGCAAGTGTTGTGGGTTTTAATTCCCCAAAGGAGATGATTGAGTGTGCATTTTGTGGCTCTTAGAAGAATAGGAGATACCACTGTTTGGTTTTATAAGAGAAAATGAAAGCTCCATTGTGTTCTTCATGAAGATTAATCTGCCAGGAGTGCTTTGAGACCAGTGGATTTAAGTTTTAAAGGGAGGGGAATACTTGGTTTGCAAAGCATAAGAGTTTAGTTTGAGAATGGGGTTTAGCAAAGTCAGACATGTGAGTACATTTGAGTACTTAATACATCACCTAACATACTTCAAGTACTTAAACATGAATATGAAAGTAATTTATGCAGTCTGGATATCTCTTTATTTTGGAGACAGATGAACTCCCCAGACTAATAGAGAAGAACAGGGAGCTTCCTAAGGGCCAGCTCTGCCATCACTGTTACTAGTATGACAGGAACAGTCTTCAAGAAAAATTAAAGTAATATTAAAAGTTAAAAAGGCATATTTATGAAGGATAGATTGCTAGCTTCCAAGCTAACCTTTTAGGTCATCTGGAAATGAAAACGTTTCAGAGAATGATTGCTACTGAGCTGCTGCCCTTTTAGCTTCTGTTTCTGAATAAAGTCTCAAAGAGGTCCCCTTCTGAAAGACAGTTCTTCCAAGTGATGCTTTCCAGTTTGTAGTTTGCACCTTGCTTCTGATGGATCTGTGAATGCTGAAACTCTTGTCTGTAGCTTTTCTTTAGAAGGTGCTGAACTTCAACTGAATGTGTCTAAGGGAAGAAAAGGCATTTACGTCAGGTTTATCTTAAATGTCAATTTATTTATTTTATGCTTTATGTTTTAAAGTGTGGTTTAAGTATCATAATCAAGAACAAAATGTTTTGTTTTGCAGGAATAATTTTTAAGGTTTTTATTTTTAAATTTGGTTAGGTGAACTGAAGCAAATCTGACAGTTTCAAGGCGATTGACTTGGCAAGGAGGCCAGGAACCCCAGGAAAATGGCAAGTGCTTTGCAGGGCTTGTGGCCCAAACTGGGACTTAGCATCTTCCAAACTATTGAGTAATTCTGGGAGTGGAATCCTCAAGTGCTCTGAAAAAGAGAGGAATTCCTTCAGGTAAGTGACAGCCAGTGTCTTAGGCAAAGGGTGGGCAATGATGATACAAATCGCAATGGGATGAAGTTTTTCCAGCTAAGTTTTTTTCTTTTTTTAGGGGAATGTATATTTTGCAATTAGACACTGAGGTAAGACTCCTTTTATTTCATTTTACCTATCAATCAATTTGTAAGTACGATGAAGATAAAACAAGTGGTGCCAGTCACCCAAGTCTGTTGTGCACTTTTGAATGTAATCCCTTTCTCACTTCATCGTCACTTTTTCTGCTCAAACCACTACATTTAAAATCCCATTATTGACTTTACTGTCTTAAGTATTGAAGAAGTGTTGGAGTAGTGCTTTTTTCAGTCTTTGTGTTTTTGAACACTTGAAACATGTGAAAATGGTCATGTCAGAAGGATAATTCTGATGTTGCTGCCACCTGAAATTTCTTTCCTGCTCTCTACCACACATGTATTGTATTCCTAGGTAGATTTTCACATATTTTCTGTCACTTCAGGAGAGGTCATGAACAGTCAAATGTCAGCTGAATGTCAGAGAAATGGCTCATATAATGAAATCTATTAAGGTGTCCAATAGCCCTGTGCAGAAGAGAAGATAATCTTGCTTTGTGACCTTTAGGACAAATCAAACAAAACAATAAAACACAGAAAGCAATGCCCTTCCTGGGGTTGAAGCAGATGGGCAAGTGTTGGTAGAAGTTTTGGGCTTTATTGTTGTTTATATTTTTCTTTTGCTTTTTAAATAATTTACAGTGATTATTACTTCAAGTGCTTTTTTTTGTCATACTTCTGAATGTTAGTAGGCAAACTCAACTTTTTCATTCTTTTGATCCTTTATTTTTATTATGATCAACCTATTTTTATGACTAGTCATGGAGATATTTGCTGTTTCTTTATTCACTGATTTAGAGTCTAGAAGAAACCATTAGGATTGTCTCATCTGACCTCCTGTACAAGCCAGACCAGGGTACTGAACTCCACAATTCCAGCATAGATTCTAATTGAGATAAGAAACACAGCTTTTAAAATGACATTACATTTTGTTTCAAGACTTCCAGTGACAAAACCTCACTAAATTAGCTAGTAAGTCTTTGAAATCCCTAATTACCTTTGCTTATGAATTGCACCTTCGGTCTATCCTGGATGTAATTAGTGTCAGTTGGCTGCTATGGCATCTGGATACATCTGGTTTTTTTGCTCATGAGAGAATACTTGAGAAGAATGACAAAGAATAACTTGTCTTGTTCCTCCTGGATCCTGATGCCTTTGGCAGTCCAGCTGAACTATCCACAAATATTTTTGGTTTAAACTCGGAAAACTATCCACACCAGGGTTTTAAAGGTCTTTGGTTTGAAGGTAGGTGGGACAGGATTAGCATTCACAAAGGCTAACTTTACCCTGAAGTCCAAATGTTCCTCTATCAGCAATAAAATAGAATGTTTGAATATTTCAAGTAAGGCTTCTGATTATCCAGGGCCCAGAAAGATGCTCTATAAATATTCCATAGTGTCCACAATATACTCCTCAAAGAGGTTTAATTTTGTTCCTTTTTTCTTTACAAGTCTTTTAGTTACATGTAGGGGACTGTTTGAAGGAAGTGTACTTCCAAAAAGAGTGGATTGACTTTCACTGAAGAACCTGTCAATAAAGAAAAAATTACTTATGCCTGAAATAAGGGTAGTTTTCTTACCTCTGCCAGATGAATTCCTAGCTGGAGAGTGGTAGGTGGCTCTTTATGCTTTTAGATGAGGGAATAGTTCTATTGAAATAGGTCGAGGACATTTAAAGTCTCTAATAATCAATTACATAAACATAAATCACCTCTGACCTCTTTCAGCTGCAGAGATACTCTGTACCATTTGTCCAGGCTATTGTGCTTAGTGAATACTTTTATAATTTTTTCAGAGTTTTGTTGTTATTTTTGGTTTTGCTTTGTGCTTTCATCTCATTTGGTGATGAACAAGCACACTGTGTGGGATTGTTTCTGAGCTCCAGAGATATGGTAGGGCTTTGTCACTTTTCACTTACACAAGGCCACAGTGAATTCAAGCTGGAGAGAAGTATTATTCCTAAACATTGGGACATATGAATCACAGATATTTACAACTTTAGTGAGCCAGCTGTTCAACACAACCCACCAACTGCAGAGACCAGAGAGGTTTTCAGCAGCATGGCCAGCACATGCTGGAGGGGCATGATTTTTTTTTTCTGTGAGCTCTCCCAGAGCTGCTAATGTATTCCAGTAAAGCCTCTCATGGATTCTATTCAGTTTTGTGAAATCTCATGTAACTAAAAAAGTTCCTGAGCAGTGCTGTTTTGGCTATCTAATGGCTTGCTACTGATTCAGTTCTTTTGGATCATGCACAGAGCAATACTGGCTGACAACTGCTGTCACCACAGGTAAACAAAAAGAATCCCTGTAATCCGAATTAGAGGAAAATTATGCTGGTGGTAAAATCTTCTTGGCTGTTTTACAGATTTTCAGGGATGCAATGAGAATCTTAAAATAATAGCTATTTCAGAGTTGGAATTAAGGAGAAATAAATAGAATTAACCACTTCAAAGATGCATGTTCTGTTCCCAGCTCTGGCAGTGATCTGCTCATTACCTTTAGAAAGGCTTTTTCATTATTTTTCTCTTGCATGCTGCTGTCAGTTAAAAGTGGGAGCCTTTTGGGATTGGAGCCCTCTCAATGTTCTGCTGTTTGATCACACCCACTCTTTTTCTTTTGTGGCTTCTAGTAAACAATGCTAACAGGAATCTCCAAGACTGTAGAGACACACAGGTCTGCACTCTTTTGCAATTGATTTTTTTTCAGGTGTTATTATCGTCACAAGACAGAGCCAATGCATCCGAAGCTGGGTCGAAGGCTGATCCTTGGTGACATACTGCAATAAGGGGTGCTTATTTCTATTTGTTAGTTAGCTATTCCAGGGGAAAAAAAACCCAAAGCTGCTTAAGTTTTTAAACCTATTATGTGGTATTCCAAAAGGTCAAGTTGCTGTTCTTTTAAAATACAATTTAATTGAAAATGGACAGTAGCCTGGATCTTCTTGAGGCGTAATGAAGTAGACTATTGATATGCACCATGTGTTCCTGATTAAAATCAGAAGGCTAGGAATGTTCAGCCAATTATGCAATTTGTGAGACATTGCCCAATTAGTTTAGGACCATGCAGAAGCAGGTACACAGAAAGATACTTTGTGTGTTCCCTGTAAGCAAAAATTCCCAAACTACAAAGGGCTGAATTATGTACAGGCTAATAAAGGCAATTAATTGTTTGAACTCTCTTGTTGCACTTTATTCATCTCCTAGAAAGATTTTCTATAGTAGAAATGTACAGTATAGCATAATAATTTACGGTTAAATGTAGCAGTAAGGAAGAGCAGATAATGCAAAGAACAGGAACCAAGGATACAGTTTAACATCTGGAAAAATCCTCTTATTTTTTATAGTGAATGTAGCAGTTTCTGCCTGCTTCATTTTACAGATCTGCCTAAGAGTGGGTGTTGGTGTTGTTGTCAAATTCTCTAGTTAAAAGAATAGCATTTAAAGAAGTACAGGTGTGGTTTTCATGGTTAATGAACTTTTGGATCATCTTAAGCAGGAAAATATTCACTGTGGAAGATGTTTAAACCAAAGACAAGTAACTCCAGGTATTTCAAGTTTTAGCTTTGTCTTTATGGTTTATCAGTTTGTACAGACCCCTGTAAAGTACAAAGGCACATCTGGTGATGTAATATTTTGCAAGAATGTGCCTGAGCATGCATCTATCCAAAATACAGAAAAATTTCTCAGTGTGTTTAAACATCAGAATTATTTCTTAAATAAATGTTTTTTATTATAGAAAAAGGGAATGTTTACCTATGTCTAGCCTTGGAGTCACACATGGGATGTTCAGCAGATTTGTGCAATTTGTTAGAGCAGCAGTTGTTTCTTAACTGAAGGAAATACTGACACTGGCAAGTAAAGACAAGATAGCAAGCAATTCAGTCTCCCCCATGGAAAAAGAACACCACATTGCAGAGGCTTTAACTGAAAATTAAAGCTTTGTGTAGTTTGCTTAGCTGGTTATAAAATGTGCTTCAGAGCTCCAGAGTGTCTGAAAACCAGGTTGATTTAATCATGGACTCTGGGGCTTTATTCCCATGAGCAGGAGCATTAAAGTTCAGCTGCTTTGTTGTGGGCTAATCATTAATCCCAGGGGGGCTGGTACCCGGGGGGCTGAGGGATGGGACTCAGGGTGATGAAGGCTGCTTGGCAGACTGTTCATTGCTTTTGTGCTGGACAAGGAAACCACAGGAACAAAAAAACCCCACCATGAATCCTTCAGGGAGTTCATCAGGTCAGAATTAAGGAGTTAGGTTGTTTCTTTGCCCAGCCAAAAGGTTTTGGTGGAAACTGATTTTGTAAGGAGTGCAGTGGCACAGTGGGATCTGACAAACACCTATGGGATATTTGTATTGCTACCAGGGACAGCAAACAGGGACACTTGCCTATGTCCCAGTCCTGTCTCTAAAGAAATGTTAAGCTCCTCTGAAGAATTTTGAAGTGGACTGTGTGTTAAAGACACCTTCATAGAGGAGTGAGTAAGCAAGACAAATTCCATATATGTTAGGTGGATACTCTGACAGTCAGATCAGGGAATTAACAGAGGTTGCATCCTTGTGTGGCTGGGTTTGGCTTTACTAAAAAAGCTGTCCGATAACCCCAGTCTCTGGTTTGGGTAGTCACGTCTGCTACTTTGAAGGCTGTTTGGATGCTTAGAAGGTGTCACCATCAAATTTTCTGGAAAAGTCCCATTACCCAGGATTTCACACCTGGGAAGCTGAGAAGCCTCTGAGAAAAATGAAAACAATATTATCTCATTTGCTTCTCCTGTGTTTTGCTGCTTTGGAATGTGGTTGGAGATTGTTTATCCAACATGTGAATTGTTTTTGACCTAATGACCAATCATGGTCCAGCTGTGTCAGACTCTGAGGAGAGAGTCACAAGATTTTCACTATTATCTTTTAGCCCTCTGTCTGTATCCTTTCTCTATTCTTTAGTATAGTGTAGTATAGTATTCTTTTATATAATATAGATAATGAAATAATAAATTAGCCTTCTAAAGACATGGAGTCAGATTCATTTATTCCTCTCAACAACAGGGGACTCAAGAAATACCCAAGAAGGTACTCAGGTATTAACTTGGCTCATTATTTTAGGTATTTTCTGGGCTGTAAAAGCTGATAGTGACCCTTCCTGTCCATCCTTTTCACTTACAAAATCATGATATACATTAAACTGTTCCTTTAATTAGTTCCTCTCTATTCAGATATCAGAATATACCTTACAAAACACTTTTTCTTAGCTTTGTACCATTTGAAACAAAAAATAATTTAAAACAATTAAAAATAATTTATTAATTATTAAAAATTAAGTTTTTAAATAATAAAAAAGAAATCCCATGGCATCATATAATTTACAGCAGTTATGAGGTCCTTATACAAACACTGGAAGTCAGCAGTGCAAATATCAGTTTAGATAACAGCAAATTTAAGCATTCTCCTACCCTCCCTGCCATAGTTTGTTTCCAGGGCCATGGGGGAAGAAAAGAAGAGCCCCAGGCAGGTCTCTAACTTTCAGTGTTTAGGGGAGAGCAGCATGCAAAGCACACAAACACACAGAACATGCACTGGCACAGCAGTGAATGTGTTAATATATGACACACATTTCTCAGTCTGCTGTTACTCTTTCCCTGGAAGGCACTAAAACATTGAAGGGCCCTCTTCCAAGTAAGGATCAAATCAGAATTTCCTAAATGTTTCACAGAGCCAAATGCTTCACAAGTCTATCTGTTTCATCAGGAACAAGGACCAGCCCTCACCCCTTGGTGGCAATTTTGCGTGACTGATACACTGATTTTGTAGGTCTTGTGTTGTAACATATTGACCATATCTTTTGCAAAATGAGGGATGTTTCTTCAGGACTGGAGACTTAGGTCCTTTGGTAGCAAGTGCTATATAAAGCTTTTTCTTACAGTTGGAGATTTTATGAGGTCTTTCTGCCTTGCAGATTTTCTGTGCAAGGTGTTCAACAAACTCTGTTCTCTTTTTGGCCATCTTTTTTTTTTTGTGATGACAGTAAGAGCATAATCATCTTTGAAATGTCAGCTCTTCTTTCTTCTTGGACAGAAAAATGAGCAATAATGCAAGAGTTCACTAGGAAAGACAGATGATATTATCTGTCTTACTTGCAAAGAAAAGAAGTCAAAAATTGGTATTAACTATGACTATGAATGCTGAAATTACCATTTCCTGTTACAAAACTACATCAAAACACTAATACCAAGTGCGTATAAGGCTCTGTTACTGCTTCAGAGCATAAATTTATTAAATTATAACAATTACTAGAATATTAAAAACTGATTTTACTCCCACAGGTACCTGCCAAGTACATATCCTTGCTAGTTTCTGACTGTCATTTTTTTTAAATACTGTTTGCAGCTCAGAAAATTTTGCAAATTTTTGTCATTGCCCATAAAATTGTACTTGGTGAATTTAAATTTATATTTTGCGTGAAATTTGTATTTTGCTTGTTTCCTCAAAGTGCCACTGTTTTTCACATCTGATGTAGTCATATATTCTCTTTAAATTTTGTGTCACCAGGAAACTTAATTGACATAATTTTCATTTGGTTGATGTAATTATTAAAAACATTAGCTAACATCAGCTCCAGGACGGATTCTTTAAAAACTCTAAAAATTAGAATCCTGCCATCCTTTTCAATACTCCAATTCCTTACTTAGAAAATTTGCCTCAATTTCTGAATCTCACTTTTAAGGCAGTATTACAGGCTTTGCACCATATTCAGTGCTTTACTGAAAGATTAGATCTATTTTCTATCCAATTGAGAAATTCCTGGGTCTTAGCTCTCACCCTCACATCATCATCTTTATTCTTTAAAAGACACCTGCCACTTGCCAAGTGCTTTATGCTTTACTTTGATTGTAGTAATAAGCTGAAAAAGTGCGCCTGTGATTATTTACCAAGCCTAAAATGTAATTCAAAGGCGAAACTGCAACTTTCTCTTCTAGAAACTCTAAGTTCAATCTACCAGATAATCATGTATTTAGGGCTGTGATAACAGATGCATACTGTCTATGAGTCACACGTGTTTTTTTATGTCAGATCCAAAATTATAGCTCTCTTTTGATAATTTGTACTCCAGAGTCTTGCCTCCAGAGGAAAAAGGTGAAGGAACAGCATCTGAGAATTAAATACCATGTGGAGAATATGACAATTCACCTTTCCTGTGTTGGAATTAGAGTTTAATTACAATCAAAGAACCCTTCAACCTAAATTGCAATTGCAGATTTTACAGCCACATCTGATGGTTCATGTCTTGCAAGTAGTTTTGTGGAATGATTTGCATCAGTTTATACTCAGTTTGCTAATAATCCTTCTCTGTCACTTTCATATTTTCTAAAAAATCCCTTTGCCCGGATTTCTTCTCCTGGGAAGCTGAGAAGCCTCAGAGAAAAATGAAAATAATAATTATCTGATTTGCTTTTCCTGTGTTTTGCTGCTTTGAATGTGGTTTGGACATTTTTTACCAACTGGTCATTTTTTATTAGTTTTATTAGTTTCATGTGAATTGCTTTAACTTAATGACCAATCACAGTCCAGCTGTGTCAAGGCTCTGGAGAGTCACAAGTTTTTCATTGGTATCTTGTTAAACCTTCTGTAAGTATCCGAATAGAATAGAATAGAATAGAATAGAATAGAATAGAATAGAATAGAATAGAAGCCTTTTAAGAACATGGAGTCAGATTCATCATTTCCTTCCTGCCATGGTGGACCCTGAAAATACCACACTTCTCTAAGAAAGAGCTCCAGCAGATGATGGGCAATGCTTTTGAAATTTCCAGGTCTTCCCTAGTTCTGAATTTGTTTCTCCTTCAGTTTTCAGATATGATATTGTCCCACAGCTGTGCACCCCTGATAGCAAAAGTGCAAAAGTCTGCATTTTACTTCAGTCCTGACTAGGAAAATCTGAAGCTGTAGTTCTAATGTGCAGTTTATCTGGTCAAGCAGGTCACCAGATGTGCATATTCAGTCTATAAGAAACCTGCATTATTCATCTTTGGACAAAATGATAGTGTGCTGTACCAATAAAGAGTTTACACTGATACCAGCCTCCACCTACATCAATATCTTACAGTTTAATTTTTTGTGATGAGAGACTTGGTTAGGATACATTATTTACTTTAGCTGCTTGGCCAGCTGGAAGTGTTTCAGCTGTGAATTTGGGGTCTAAACACTAACTGGGTACAGAAGGAAATGACTTCTCCTTGAGAAAAGCCATGGTCCTTTCTGTATAGTAACAGAACAGGAGAGAAAGTTCAAGTAGGCTCAGGTAGAATTAACAATAAAAGACAAGAATAGTGAGCATAGCAGGTTGGTTTCATGTAGATAAAACCAGATTTTCCAGCCTAAGATACAAAGGAAATGCTAATTTTTGTTTGCATATATTATATAATGAATTGTAACTGATTTTGCCCAGCTAATTTGAGAATCCTTTTTTCTGAAATTAGAAGGCAGAAATCCAGGCCTGAATGTTTCATTGTTTCCACTGTGCTCTTGGTTTTGTCTGCGTGTTGTCTTGCATAACAACATCAATAGAGAGCCATCCTGGTTACATGAAGGGCATTGAATTCCTGTTAAACTCATTTTACACCAATATTAGTGAAATACAAACCAAGCCTAACCTATGTCTTTTCCCATCTTCAAACCTGGCCTAATCCCCAATTATTTTCATAAGGCTTGATGAGTAATAACTCATGAGCACTTATGCAGGGCTTCTGAATCTTCACAAAGAAAGCCTAAAAGAAAGTTAGCCTGTAAGCTGCATTTAAATTTCCTCTGTAGTTTAAAATCTCAAAGCTTTTTATAAATATTATCAGTGGAGCGTTCAGAACATGGGGGAATATAACCTGTTTTTCTAAAGGCTATTTCAAGGGAGAGCTCATGTACCCAGCATCTTATTCTCTCCAAGCCAGGAAAATACTGAGATGCCCTAAATCCCAACTGTACTTCCCATCCTATCGTGCTTGTTCCACATCCTTTCCTAGCAGGTGTGTTTAGTTGTCCCCCTCATCAATTTAAATTCAAAATGAATACATTTGCTTAGCTGCTTCTTTCAACAAACATCTCTAAAAAGATTAGTATCACCAAGATCACCCTAAATGACTCCCAGCTGATGAGCACAAACATAACATGATTTGGAAGCTTCAATTTTAAGATTGCTTTAATACCTCCAAGCTGATCACAGCCTTTCACAACTACTTGTATACCAGTTATATATTTAAGTGCTGTCCTATTTCTTCTCCCACCTGTTTATGAGAATGCCTCTTTACAGCAATCTTTTTTTATACAAAATGATGCTGTTTAACACCCTTATTTCAAAGTGACTGCTGCCAGAGGAAATGCACCAGTGTGAATACTTAAGATTGTTATGGAAATGCTGGAATAAACAGTTTGACTGAAAGCCATCAAACAATTCTGCTTATTGAGAATTAATTTTTTTATCTGCTTGCAGACTATGTGTTCTCTTCAATTTAGATCAGAATGGCTGTTTAGTAAATGGCATGACATCAGTGTGGTCAGCCCACCAAAGTGATTGTTCTCTGTGTGTGTGCCATGGAATTTGGGGATTTTTAAGATTTGAATGTGGTAGTAGCAGCAGTTTTGAGAGAAGACTGGTTTCTTAATCAAGCACAACATATCCAACCAAAAGCTCCCTTCTCTCTAAGCATGTAACTTGCCTGAATTTAGTGGGGAAGGGCAGAAAACATACTGATATAATGAAAATGTATAGGGAGGCTTTCTTCAAGAAGAAAACAATGCCAAAAAGACGGCTTTGAGAATGGGATATTGATGAGAATTTGACTGTGTTGAAAATTAGATGTGTAAATGATTTTCCTTTGATGCTTCAAAAATACAGTTTTCAGCCTCTTGACTGGAACATACCTGAAATCATTCTGCTGCTTGTCAGACTTCTGACAGATGTTCTTTAAAAAGGCTATTTGGCAGATGTCTGAAACAACACATACAAAAGGCTTTAAAGGTTTTGGGGTAGTGTCTGATAGCTGTGTGAGCTACTGACCAAAGGGGCAATGGCAAACATCTTGTGGCACATTTTGCTCTCTGCTGTTGTATCACCTCTGCCCTTCTATGTCTGACACAAGACTCCTGGGGAAAGACTTGGGTATCTGCATCAATATCTCCTGCTCTTACAAAGAAGTTTCAACATCATGGCTGAATCCACTCCCATTTCAGAGAAAAAAAAGAGTGGCAAAAATAGATTGCTGACACTTTATATGCATTGGGAGGCATTAAGTTTACAAAAGTATTAGGCATGCCCATTAATCTGTTATGAGCAATTGCCTTTCTGGTAATTCATCCATTCTACCATTCATTGTATAGTCTCCCAGCCAAATTGCCAGCATTTCAGAACAATGTGCCAAAAATCAGCTGGGGCAGTAGTTTACAGCTGACAGAAAAGGGCCTATTAAATTCAGGAGAGCTTTGGAAACCAACCTATGCAAGTCTAAGTACATCACAATTTCAGAGAGGCAACAAGCATTACAATTTTTTATTGCTATTTAACTAGTCAATAAATGAGGTCTCTGGAATATTTGAACTCTTCATAAGGCTTTAGACTGTTCTGTTTTGTAGATGACCAGCTTTACTGAAGATCAGCGTAAAACCAAATGTACTCATGATTTGTGCTAAAGGTTTTGACCTCTGGAGAATATTTAAAGATATCAAAAGAGAAAACTCAATGTTGGCACATTAGATCATTATAGCTCTTCTGCATTGAGTTCAAGGATTTTTTATGGTTGAAGTGTTAAATGAAATTTTCAGTAATATGCTTTAATGCATGTCCATTGTTTTATGGCTGCTTTTAGCCAATTTAAAAACTGTAGAGTGCTTATGTATGTCCATGAATAACCATGCAAATATGATAGTTTAATGTAATTTATTTATTCTAATTTGGTATCACAAAAACCAAAATTGTGGTTATGTAGCAGGGAAAAGTCAAATGAATGAGGTTCAAACTCAACAACAGACATTTCATGAGATAATACTGTCTAGTAATGTAATTGTCAATTCTGACAAGCTGGGTTAAAAACCTAGAAAATCTCTATTCAATACAAAATTCTTCACCCCTGTCAATAGTTATTAACATAACTATGTTTGCTCTTTCTTCTAGGCTTTTGAGACTCTTACTTTTGTTTGCTGGTTTTTCCATCTTGAGGCTTAGTCAATAAGTTCTCAGTAAGCATTTCTATACCGTTAATGTATTTAATTGTCAAACATTTGTTATTTCCTTATCCTAAAGGGATGTCTTACAACTGTACATTTCTCCTCTGGGATGAGTGCACATATTTTGGATTCTAGTGGATAACATAAGGCTTTTAGAGGAGTTATAATTTAGAGCAGTTAAAAAGCTTATACTGTTTTGGCACATGTTCCTATATTAAGAGCAGGCATATATTTTAATTCTCATATCCTCAGTCCTTTAGTTCTTCTGCCTGTGTAACAAGCAAAGAAAAATGCCTGTGTAAGTGGCAAAACCATTTATTACCACGAGACCTCTGTACTTCTGGCCATGTGTGCTGGGGGAAGGTAAAGTGAAGGATTTTTTCCTGTAATGTGACTCCATCCTCTCCACCTGGTGCAGTTCCACAGCACAGGATTTGCCCCTTGCTGTTAATTTTGCCTTGCAGAAGGCAGCAGGAGTGCAAGGGACTCCTGCTCTGAGGGTCACAGAGCTGTGACAGAGCTGCTCTGCTCATCCCCCACCTCTGCCCCATAGCCAAAGGGGGCGATGCAACTCCATTTGGTCTAGATATGAGCATTGTTGCTGCATTTTCAGTGAGAATGTGTGTGGTTTTTTACCAAAACAAATAAGGACAACTAGTCAACAGAGCAATTTATGAAGTGTTTGATGGAGTGATCGCTGGCAATTGTAAGAGAATGCAGTTTTTCTAAAGCAACTTTTCTCAGTCGTGATTGAAACCAGAGAATGTTGTCAGCCTGCCTTATGAAGAAATTAGAAGTTGATTTCCCAAAGGTCCTTTCTGGTCTTTCAGAGAAGGAGCACCTTTTTCTTGTCATTAAATAAAAGCCATTTCTGCATCAATAATGAACTCATTGTTTATAATTGTTAATTGCTTTGGCTTATTATCTGATAAAATTCTGCCACTTCCAAACTTAATACTGATTTTCCACTTTTATATTTTGTAACAATGTTCAACAACATCATCGAGGATTATTTTTTATTTCTTTTTTTGTCCATCCTGAAAACATCCTTATGTGTTGGTGACTTCATTAACCATAATTTGGATGTTTTTAATCACTTTGATAAAGACAACAATAATTTGCAGGTAGTGCCAAAATTTTAAAATCAGACTGCTGAATGGCATTGAGTGAAATGCTTTGCAGAAATCTCAACATAATATGTCAACACAATTACATTTATGAGAGAGATTAAAATCTTTTCAGGGACTCTGCCTTCTGTTGGATTCACAACTTCTAGCTTTAGTGAAGGGAAAAAATCAAGATAGCTTTTCACTTCAATGGTTGAAGTCAACTGAAGGATTAACCTGTCTTTCCCAAAAGGCAGACATTCTTCTGCATAACTATATCTATGGCATGTTCATTTTCTTAGGAGCTTAGACATTTTTTATGCTGCTTCAGTTACTGACAGATGAACTGGAAGACAGGTTTCATTTCACATACTTTAATTGTGTCACAGCTCTTGGACCATCCAGCTTGCTTGCTGAAGCAGTGGAACGCTGCAGACTTTCATTAATACCTGTCAGAAGTTTTAATTTATCAAAAAAAAGTACTGATCCAGAAACAGCTTGCTGGATACTCACTGTTTTAGAACATGTGCTTGTCCAAAATCTTCTCAAAGCTGATGGAAGTGGGTTTGTTTCACAGGTAATAAATTTTCTGTATCTGTGAGCAATTTCTGCTTTGATAAAGGGAGACAGCACAATACATAACAATTGCGCTCAGACAATGTTCTGGAGTAGCACTTTGGCTTTTGCAAGTTGTCAGAGCTTGATTGACTTCAGTGGCATTGTTCCAGTTTGTCAGTCTGAATATTTGACTGCTTCTGACTGCACCTTTTTCCTCCCTTTCTCATGTGAATTCTCATTTATATGATCTACCTCACCCCTGAAACTGCAGGTATCCAAATGCAGGTGTTACAATTCCCAGCTGTTTGCTTCCTTGCAGTGAATGCCAATCTCTGAGAGGAGCCCTGTGCAGCTTGTGGTGTCCTGTGCATAATGCAGAGATACTCTGCTGTGTTTTGTTTATGGCAATGTCTAAAATGAGCAGCTATTTTTTTACTCATCATTATCACATAAACATACAGATATCCAGGTTGAGTGTCTGCATTTGTCTGGGATATTCAAAACAGAGATAATTGTATTTTCCTGGTTTTGTACTGACAAGTGCTTGGGAGGTTTTCAGTCCTCATTTAGTTAGCATTCAGCATGATCTGTTTTTTTTTCCATTTGGCATCACTTATGTCATACACCCACAAAGGCAGAGATATCCTTTCTGTCTGCCTCCCCACACCACAGAAGTTACTGATCAATAAAAAAGAAGGCTACCTTCTCTTCTTAAGGGACTTTAAGCTCTAGAGTTCAAGCAGAATGAGAAAAGCAACAAAAACACTTCTACAAAACAGGCACCAAAATCCCCTTCTGACTCAAAAGATAAGGTGTGTAAAACACTTTCTTCTTTAGCCCCAAACACCACATTGGCCAAAAGATGAAATATTCCTATGTTTCCATCTCACAGGTAAAAGGAGTTGCCTATTTGAACAGTATTAGTGAAAAAAAGGTCAATTCCTGTGTAGCTAGGAAGGTACAGTCTGGTTCAGGTAGCTGTCAAAGCAAGAGAGAAGCCCAGCATGTCAAGACTCTTAGTACTTACCTGTTATTTGTATCTAGTAAGAGTTGAAGAAGTTCAGCCCTTCTGAAAACCAGGTCATGTTCACAGGTGGCCTAAACCCTTCTCTTAAGCATGGAAATTTGAATGTTTCTGTCATATTTCTTCACTGGCAAGCTGAGGAGTTCAGACAAACTTGCTTACTTAACCCCATTCCATCCACTGCTCTAAGCTGAGATGAAAAATACAGCTGCAGTATTTCCTAGCAGATACTTGAGCTTTCTTTAAAGAATCCTCAGTAGTGTCAAGCCCAGTTTTCCTGAAAGTCTTTTCAGATTTTTAATTATCCTGGATAATTAAACTTTTTCTCCTTTGTAGCAATTTGTCCTTATTACTCTCTCTCCTACACTCAGTAGACATGAATAATGGTTTGCTGCCTTCATTTTTGTTCCAATCCTGGAAGACCATTAAGTTTTCTCACTCTTGTCTTCTCTATGCACAATCAGCACAGTCCTTTCATGTTTTCTGTTTTCATACCTTATATACAACATTCCTCTCTAGCATTTTTAATGGCATGTTTGCCTATATGGTGGAAGTAGGCAAACAAAGCCAAGTGCATGGAATTACTAGTGGAAATCTTGCCTTTTGATGTTCTTAGAATATTAAAACCCATAGCCAAAGCAAACTTTGTCCTTGATGCATTTTTACCTTTTTCATGTCATCTCTACAAGGACATAAACTTTACAAAGTGTGCAGAGGTAGTAGGTTATTCATGGTAGTAAAAGTGACACCTGTCTAGGAGACAGCTGGAAGGAAAAGGTCTGAATGATCAGTCAACAGAATGTCAGATAGGATTCAGGGTAGATGAATTGATGGAGGTGGGAAAAAGTTGTGTGAACTTCCCCTAATGGGCCCCAAATTGGTGTCACCAATTGGAAAGCTGGGGTTTGGCATGGTCAGGTTCAGGGAAAGCAAACAGGGATCAAAAAAGTGAAATGGCTTCTGTTCAAGGAAGAGTTGTGTAATTGGCGAATCTTCTGGCTGGAAGAGACCCTTGGGGTGAGAGCCACAAAATAACAGCAACCTTGGAGAAAAAGATAGGGCCTTTATATAAATAAAGAAGTAGGAGTATTGAATGGAAAGAATGGGAACCACAGTTCAGACAGGAGGAAGCAGCACCTTGCATATTTGATTGTAGACTTGTGAACACCCTTGGTCAGGACATTGTGGCTGCTAGATTCAAGAGAGTTTATCATGGACTGAGAGAGAAACTGGACAATTTCATGGAAAAGAGCTTAGAGTAACTAAATATGCAGAAAAGAGCTTACAGCCCAGGAATCTTCTGAAGAGGACAATGCTAGATGAAAGGAAATTAGGATAAAGAATTCTTGTCCTGAAATTTGGTGCTACTGTTTTTGTGGATAAGATTAGATGTTATAAATCTTTGATGTCACCCAATGCCACCTTGATTCCTAAAATCAGACCAGTGCACTGAATTTTTGCTAGGTGCAAAATCATTATTTCTTCCCAGGGAGATAAAAATTAAATTCTGGGCTTGTTAAAGACAACAACTTTCTCACAGACATCAGCAGACAGGCACTTCATTCCAGGAACTTCATCTACAACAGATTGTCCTGGAAGCAAGCATTGGAACTGAAAAAGCTTCCATGGTGTTGGTATTTCTGAGAAAAGAGCTCAAAATTCAAGATGCAGCACAATATTAATTATCCCAAATGCACAGAACAAATGTTTTGAATGGCAGCTGTCAGAGACAAACTTAATCAGAGACATATTTTGATTTATAATATTTAAACTTAGAGATGTTATGTTTTCTCACAAGAACTCAAAACCATTATTTTAGAAACAATAGTTTTTTGAAAATAATACTACTGTGACCATAACAAGGTAAAATTCCTGTTGTGAATTAGAGCAATTGAGAGACTTACAAGATTCTAGTCAAAAGTGGAAGTGTCATGGCAGAAAATGGTGTTTGATTCTAGAAAATATTTTGTAGAGTTGGCACTGCTGCCCTGTTAATGGCTGTATTGTAGGAGATAGATAAGGAGTTATGTCTATGTTATGGTAGATAAGGAGAAACTTAATTGGAAGTTTAATTTTTTTCTGATCTAAAAGTGTTTTCTCTGTGCCTGAGGTGTGACAACCTCATACTTTTTTTGATTGTGGTAATGATCACTGTAGTTTTGCCTCTGATCCCCTGCAGATGTAACCAAGTTTTTCCCTCTAAGGAAAATGCAGAATTTTTATAGAAGCCTATGGCACAAACACTGCCTCTCCTCTCCTGTGTGTACAGTGTTGGGGACCAGATACTGCGTGAAGTGTCACAAATGTTGTGAAATTCAGGGAAGTGCTGGATCACTTAACAGCAATTTTGATGCTTTATAAAATCTCTAAAGCTTTATGGAATTGTAATGAGGTTGCATCAGTTCCCAGAAGGGGCTTGGACACCAAAAGAAAATGCGCGAGTGTTTTAGTGCCCAGAATAGGATTTCAATTTTCCAGTTAATCCTCTCTCTACAAGAGCCATAAACCCATGATTTATATAGTTAGGTATCTAAAGTGAAAACATGTACAGGGATATGTGAAGTAAGCTGCTGTTCTTATTTATTGCTTGTTCTATAACAGTGCTCAGTAGTCCAGCTCACAGCAGAGCCTGATGTATGAGAAGCACTGCGTACACAACTGTCAGGGAAGTTGCCTATTTGAAAAACAGTATATTCCAAAATTTATTTCAAAGTAAATTTTTTTACATCTAGGTATTTATCTGGCCTTTAAAAATTATATGGGAGCATCACTTTAAAAAAGTTTCATTTATTTGCAGCCGAACAGTTTTGAAAGGAATGGAAAGACTGCTAAAAAGGAAATGCCATCTTTAAATGGTTTAGCAATGTTTTTCTTATGAGACTTCTGAATTCTACTTCCCATTGTAGACAGCTTACATTTGTGAGGTGCTTTCAGCTCCTCACAGAGGTTCTTATTCCAGATTTTAGTTTTTGACAAAGTGACCAAGTGCAATGTTAGCTTGGATGAACATCACTCGAATGAATGTGACTCCACGTGAAAGTGCACAAACCTGAATACTATTATGTAATCTTTTCAACCCAAAGCATTCTTTCTGTTGATGTCAGAGAGAGGTGAATCAGGGTCTAATGTGGCACACTGATGTATATTTTCAATAAAGGTGTGCTTTGTGTATAGGGATGAAGAAATAGTGTGATGCATCCTTTTGAGGCTGCTAAAAAATCAAGAAGAGGCCCCTTTCCTGTGGTGTGTTTTATGCACAGAGGTGACACAGACTAACATTCCCGGGGCTTTTCTTCCAGGTACTTCTGAAAAATGGGTTAATGTGCTTGACATGTCTGATATGATTATATCACACCCTTGCAAAGCAAGGATTTTGCTGTAGTGGTGTGTCAGCAGTTTATGGAGGAGCAATGGCCCATCAGCCTCAGTTAGGAAATAATTTAGAGCCAGCTTTAGTGGGAATGGGACAGAAAAGAGCTCTGCAGCCACAGCCACACCAGTGAACAGGGACTGTGTATATTATATTGCACACAGTGCAGGAATAGTGGTGAAAGGAGCAGCTGATGTCTCCTTAGAGAGCCTCTCAATAATGATCTTCAGACATCACTTTCACTCATCTGCATGGTGGTTGGGCCCTGGAACAGCTCCCCAGGGCAGTGGTCACAGCACCAAGCCTGTCTGAGTCCAGGAAGCCTTGGGACAGTGCCCTCAGGCCCATGGTGTGATTCTTGGGGTGTCCCCAGCAGGGTCAGGAGTTGAACTTCAATGATCCTTGTGGGTCCCTTCCAACTCAGGATATTACATGATGTTATGAATCTAACTCATTTTATCTCTTCACAATAAATTGATTCATAACAGCTGACTGTGAAAGGACCCAGAAGTTCAGACTCCTAATTTTATCCAGAAGGCTAAACCCTTAATTAGCATGAGCAGTGCTCCAGTTGTAGGTAGCTCATCAATCCTGCAGAGAAAAGTGTAGCAAGATCCAGGCTGAAACCTGGATGTCAAGCAAGAAATAAAGTATATTTTTATTTGTTTATCTTTATTTTTGTTTATGTTTATTTTAAACAGTGAAGAAACTGGGTCCTTTACAATTTATCGAAGTAAAAGTATTTTCCTTAGCCTTAAAATTGTTTGATTCTTTGGCTTTGATACTTAGGTCAGGTAGCTAAACAGATTAAGTCACCCTTGTCTTCTTGGATTTAATTCTAGGTGTTTTTTGTACTGTAAAATATATTATAGCAAAATTTAAAGTCTGTCACAATATCCTGTCAGTTCTCAATTCTTCTTATTTAGTTTTGCCAGCACATTCTCCTGCCTCAGCTATTTGTTTTTTGATATTAATTTTGAAATGTACATACAGCTGCCAAGTAGATGTACTGGTAAGCATGCTCTGGGGATGGATAAATAAGATAGAGGCTATAGAGCACAGTTCTTTGAGTAAATATATACTTCAGAGGGTGAAGTGGCTTAAATTAGAAAACTGTACTCAAAGGACACTTGAAGAGATAATACTAGGTATATCATCAGGGTATAGCAAACAGGTATATCATGCTATAGATATATTCTAATATTTAATCTGAAGGCTCTGAAATGAGCTCCTTTCAGACCAGTGATGCTGGAAAAGATTGACTGATGGTCTGACAATTTCTAAATTCTCCTTTTTAAAATTCTTGTGCAATAAATGTTTTCTACCCGACACTCAACAATATTAGATTTTTATCCAATTGAAATGCACACTGAAGTGTCCCATTATCTAATAAGTAAATTTGATAATCTTGCAGGAAAATCATATTTGAATGCAATATATTTTCATAGCTGTGAAGAAGTGCATATTCTTTACTCTGTCGTAGCACAGCAGTGTCTCACAGCCTGCCACCCCCAGAAAAAAGTGCTGAGACTCACGAGATTCCTGCTTCTCCAAAGTCATTTATCCAGACTGACACATAGGCTTTAAAAGAAATGTTAGAGCTGGGAATGGTTAAAATTGTGAGAGCTTCATATGATTCCCTTTTCATAAGAGACACAAAGCTCTTTGTTATGCAGATCTGTGTCTGTGCCAGTGATGTGCTGCAGATCTCGTGCTGCTGCTCCTTCCTACCTTCAGTCCTACGTTCAGAGAAGCTGTCTAATGTGGGAATAGCAATCTGCAGGTGGGATCTCTAATGTGTATTAAGGTGGGGATAAGCAATTGAAGACATGCTGAGGGTGTAAAGTCATGGCTGCTGAGCTTAGGCCGCATTTGTGCTCAGCCTCAGGCAGTTAACTGAAAATGATAGCAATGACACATATTTTATCCAGGGCTTTTTGAGTGCAAAGCACTTCACAAAGCTGGTTAGAAAAGCTGTATCAGAAACTGCAGCCACTCTTTGCCTCAGTGACTTGTCCACCCAGGAAGCTTCTAATGGTGCAGTTCTGCTCTGTGAGCTACTCCTGTCCTTTGAGGTCACTCCCTGCAGGAAAGGGGCTGCATTTCATTTGGAACAAAAATGTAGGTGGGAGAACAGTAAGGTATGAAAGATGAGAGAACTGGAATAGTTAATGGCAACTGATTCATGTAGATTTTCAAGGGCAGCCTGGCTGAGCAGAACCACTGATGTAATGGTTTGAGCAAGTGCCAGATGTAGGTACCATGGTGAAGTTATGCAGGTGATGGGAGAGGTGTTACTGTGGGAAGTGGAGGCAAGGTTGGGGTATTTCTGAGGGAGGTGCTTGTCCCTGAGCACAATGAATGTTGGCTCTTTGTTGTTACCTGGAGCTTTGGGAAATTCAGATATGGTTGGAGTGGAAGTGGGAGAGAATTTACCAGATCTTGCTGAGAAAAGGATATGAGAGCTTTAGGAAAGCCTCCACCTCTGTCTGGACAAGTCAGGACATCTAATTAGTTATTTTGATCTAGTGACCTTTGATTGTCCTGACAAGGAATTGCAGGCATGGAGTTAGCATCCCACTTGAGCTCACTTCAGCCCAAAGACAGGCAAGCAACTGCTAATGAACAATGCACAGGCAGATGAAATGTGCACCTCCAAATCACTGACCTTCCCTTCCCTTCCCTTCCCTTCCCTTCCCTTCCCTTCCCTTCCCTTCCCTTCCCTTCCCTTCCCTTCCCTTCCCTTCCCTTCCCTTCCCTTCCCTTCCCTTCCCTTCCCTTCCCTTCCCTTCCCTTCCCTTCCCTTCCCTTCCCTTCCCTTCCCCCCAAATGTCATGAATTTCAACTCCTAACACTGCAGGTACTTAAAATAGTCACACTGCATGCTGTGGGACCTTTTCATCAGGAAAAAGCTTTCACCAAAGTGAAAGAGAAAACATTTAGAAGCTAAATTATCCTGGTTGGCTTTTTATTATGATTATTTTTCTGCTTTTATTTTGTAGATGATAATCCCCACTGCTTTTCTCCCAGATAAAACATTGCAAGATTAAAATATATTTGCATGTATGCTCTGTGATACCTTTTTATTCCTGTTTTAGTTGATAGAAGATTTCTTTTGCATTGTCATTCAGTGCTTCCAGCAGTCTCAGAGGCAGTGCAGAGTCACTGACTCTTCATGTCTTTTCTGAGATTTCCAATGGTGACAATTTTTTTTTTTTAGTTGGTTTTGCTTCCAGATGTTAAATTACTCTCCTATTTCATGTTTTTATCTTCATTATTTCAAGGTGAGTGTGACCAAGGGCAATCCTTCCTTTGATCCTGGTGTGCAAAGGGATGCAGTCGGCAGAGTCTGTACCAGTGGCTGGGGGAGGAAGGCAATGAACAATGCTCAGCATCCTTTCCTGCACTCTGGAAAATCCTCTTCCAACACAATTGCACTGTGGCAATTATCAGAGGGAGGGAGGGAGTCTCCACAGACCTCATTGTCAAGTTTCTTTTCAGGTGTCTTCCCTGTTGCACAAAAGTTTCTACAAAGCAGCAACTTATTTTATGAGAGGGGATCAGAGAGAGCCTGGGGAGGGGGAGGGACCATGGGGGGCTTTATTCCTTTTCTGCAGAATAGGAAGCTGCTGCTGAGAGTGCCAAAGTCAATGAAGCATTGAATTTGCCATTTCCCTGGGCTTGGATCATTAGCTGCAGTGTTATTATAGGTGTGCAGGTTAATCTAGGCCTGCTCCAATCCTCTGGGCAATTGAAACATGGGAGAAAAGCCCCGTCCACCACCAACTTCCTTTAGCAGTCAGTTTCCTTTGAGCACCAGGGGCTGTTATCCCTGGAACATGTTATTGGGGTGTTACTAAGAGCACAAATGTTCTCAGAAAGGGAAGACTTTACACAGCAGATATTTTGGAAAGTGCTGAGCAGAGCTGGATGACATGTAAAATTACATACTGTTTGTCTTAAATAAACTTGCTACTGATCATGATTGATTACATTTCTTTTTAATGATTGCATCCAGAATGAAAATGGTGGCTAGGGGGCTTGGATATGATGAAAAAGATGACTCACATCTCAAGTAGGATCACAGTTTAGGGAAAAAGATCTGCAGAGAAAAGGAAAGCTGCAAAAACAACAGAGTGTATATATAAGGAATAATTTCCTGAGGAGGAGGAGTAGGTACAGCAAACAAGAAAGCAGAATCCTTTCCTAATGGCAGTAGTAAATGGTTAGTAGTAAATGGTAGAATCCTTTCCTAATGGCTGCAGTCCTGGTTCTCCACAGCTGTAAATATGTTTAGCTCCAAGAGGTAAAGAAAAGCCTCTTGAAGCCTCTCTTTTGTTAGCAATAGTAACCTTTTCCAAGAAAGTCTAGCAAGAAATTCACTTCAAATAAGGTGTTTCAAGAATAGGTTTATTGTGTCCAACATGGTCATGGTCTGTCATTTACATGGGGGATATTGTATATTGTGATCTAACTATATAGTGAATAACTTCTAACACTTCTGTAAGGACCTTTAAAAAGGGTCTTTTTAAAAAACCTGACTTTGAGTCACGTTTAAAAAACTTGACTTGGAACCTGGCTGTGTCTTTGATCATAAGCATTAGTGCTAATAAAAATAATCTTGAAATACAGAAATCAGGAACTTGAAACAGTACAGATGAGTCTGCTGCTACCTGATTGTTGGAACTAATCACTAGTACAAAATAGTTCTATTTGTTCCACAAAATACTGGAACAAAATAGCATTTGTTTTTATAGGTCAGTTCTGAAACAATTAGTAAACATAAGCATAAAATGGTATCAGTATAGAAAGTCATAAAACTTAGATGGAAAATATATTCCCAGCAGGAAAACTGGCAAATGTAACAGGGAGAGCATCAAGGCTGCCAGAGGGTTGTGAGATTATAGTACTGATAACCTAGGATTTTTCACATACTATAGCAAAAAAACTTGTTGGGGGATGTTATTAGATGATGTTATTTACACCAAATTCAGTGTAAAATTGTTTATAGCTGCTGTATTTTTCTTATTTATGTTGGTACAATTTAGGACAAGAGTTGGCATAGAACATCTTAGAGCAATTCTTTTAATGAAACCTCATGATCTTGTCTTTGGGTTTTTTCCAGCCTTAATTGGGAATTCTCTGTATCCTCATCTAACATGGATCCTCATCTTCTTCATGAGCCTTATGTTCTTCCCAATGAACTTATGGCAGAATTATTTCCAGGACTTCAATTAAGTAAGTTATGGTGTTGCCAGTAAGATTTTAAAACACCCTAAAATAATATAGTGGCTGGTGAGTGGTGCTGAAGCATTTACTGTGTATTTAAAATATCTTATTTCTATATATAAAACTGTTACACAAACTGTGGGCCTCTGGAAATATGTAATTGTGCATTTGTGCCTTTTACTCTAGAGATTAACTAGGTTGCAAATGCAAACACAGATCAAAACTTCATCCCTCAACTACACAGTAAGAGAGGAGTGGAAATGTTAAGCTGCTTTTTCTTACCAGCTGAGAAAATTGCTGTTTGCATTTGGGAACAAATTTCCTGCAGAGACAAACACTGCTCTGGAAGGCAGAGATGCATCTGCTGACTGTATGGTAGCACAGGAGTTTGTGAAGCCCTACAGTCAGTGGAAGAACATGTGACACTCAAAATTACCTTCAGCCACCATGTGGGTTGGTTGGAGAAAAGCAGTGAAATGTCAGATTCTGGGATCTCTTAATTTTTCTCATTAATCTGTATTTTTTAAATCTCCCCTTTTCACAAGGGAATATTATGCCACATATTTTTCTTCAAGTTCATAATCCCAATGTGGTGAATAATTTTTCTGCAGCAGCAATATCTTCAGCAAGAAGGTCTTAAGTTGGAAATGCCTGACCTGATGCTCCAGAAGTGTCAGGATCAACATGTAAACTTGCTCTAACCATGGAAATTTAATGTGAGTCGTACTGGACGAAATAAAATCTAGAGATTTAAGTCTCTTCAGTGGCCAGGTCAAATCATTATATAAAGAAGAAAAATAAGCCATAATAAGCAGGAACTCATTTTCTATTCATGGATTGAATATGAACATATCATTGGTTTCTATTTCAATACCAAATGGTTTGTTGGATATTGGACTCTCCCCAGAGGCATCTAGTAAGTGGTTTCTGATTTTTCTTACTGCATGTTTGAGATTATCTACAATATCTCAATCTTTTTCTCCCCTGGTCCTAATTAAAAGAAATACAATTTTAAACATAAAAGTTTAGTTCCTTTAGAGTCTGTAAAAGCATAGACTCAAAGTTCACTTTTTTCAGTACTAACTTCATTTCTCAGTCCTAGAGTAGTGAGAATATTTGGGGTTGATGAACACAGAAACAGGCACCCAGGAAAAATTCATTTAGTGCCTTGTGTCAAGGCTGCTAAAGGAAAGGGCAGTCTTTTATATCAACCTTAATCAGGAACTTATTTCTGTAGCATTCATTCAGTTCTTCAATTTCTATTTCAGATGAATAAACTGGTCCAAAGGGACAGAATTCCCACATCCCACAAAACATCTCATTCAGCTGTTTCTAGAAGTTGCTGCATAGCATTTGCTTTCAGCTTTGTTGTTGAATTTGAGGTATTTTAAAATGTCATTACCTTCTGTGGCACTAAGAATTTTGCAGTAAGCAAAATGTCAGTAGGAATGTGAATTCCCTCACATTCTTGCTTTCATGCCACTGATGTAGGTGAGTTTGCTCTTTCTGTGTGAGCCATGTTTTTTCTTTCAATTAGCAAGAGGTTTGACTGTTAAAGCATGTAACACCTAAACATATTTTTATTCATGTGGCTCATTTCTTCTCTTATCTGCTAGTTAATAAGGTTAAGCAATTTTTGTAGCCACAGAATTTTCTTTTGCCATTTCAGAGAAGTGCCCACAAATTAATTTAGCATTTATTATTTTATTAATATTATTATAATTTATATATATATATATATAAATATATATCTCCTACAAACTTATTTCTTGCCAACAAACCAAACTTTATGATCCTTCCTGGACCTTGGAATATTATCTGTGGTGAACAACTGTGTGGCAACAGCCTTAATTTGGTTTGTCCATCCCCTATGCAGATTTTTATATTAAGCTACTCTCAGCTCTATTTGTAGAAACCTTAAGGATTTTTTCACAGGAGCTTTTCTTATCCATATAAATTTTTTTTGCAAAGGATTGTCACGTGCTTGCCCTCCCAGCAGTTTTCTCAGTTGTGTTTCGAACATGGTGTTGAATTCATCACTTACACTCAGTTGCCGGTGATTTAAATAATTTAAACATCTCCTAATTAAGTGATTCCCGGGGATGTTTCATGAATACCTCTCAACTGTTTATTCCTGAAACCCACTGAGGTTTGGACCACTGGCAGACAGAAGCTGCCATCTCTCCAGATGACTCTGTTGGTTCCACCCATCTGTACCAGAGGTGTTTGTGTCTCATTCCTCACCTAACACTTCAGTTCTATCTTACTGCAACTGTGACCATCTTTCCCTTTTTCATTGAAGACCTAGGAAAGAAGAATCCCAACACATCACCACAGCTACCAGGTGCAAGATGATTACTGCAAATATTAATCTATTGGATAGTGACATACACATGCCAGTTCAGAAACAAAATGATTTCTATTCAATATAACAGCTTTCACCCATTTCCCAATCAATTCAGATTGTTCTACAGTTGTCTTACTGCATTATTCACTCTTAAGCTGAAGACAGGTGTCCTTTAAATAACATAGAAAAATTTCTGAATTGCATCAAATAAATAATAGACAAAGAAAGATCCATAATGGAGCAAATTGTTTCAATTAACATTTATCTTGTTCAGACAGCGTTAATGACACAAGTAGGGCTGGGAAGCTAAAAGTGTTTAGGAAAGCAGGATCAGTGGGACCCCTGAGGGCTGTTCTTGCTGTCATTCCTGCTGGTAAGTGCAAGGAAGTTTTCACTCACCAGGCCCATAATCCTTCTCAAAGTGCTTTTTTTCAGTTTCTATCCTACCTGTTCCCTCTCTTTCAGAAGACCTGGATAAACCCAGCCTTGCCTCAGATGAGGGGCAGCTGTGCAATAACTTGGTTGTGCCAAGAGTGGGAATTGCTTGTCCCATCCAATGCCCCATCCTATAGCCATGGGAGCTGTAGGGGGATTCCTGACAGAGCAGAGGGATTTTGTGGAAACCCAGGGCACTGGGAATATTTCTCTGTCTGCTCTGGGGTGCCCTGACCTCCAGGGGAGCACTGACTTTGGCCCTCATTCATGGAGAAAGTTTCCTAGACTTCAAGATAGACTAGAATCCACAAAAGTGTGAAACAATAATAGAGAGTAGTGTAGGTGTATCACTTGGTGGGAAATTTAGGTTTTGGGATTTTAGTTTGTTGTGGATGGAAGCCAGATGGAGGGCACAGGGTGTCCCCCTGGGTTTCTTCCTCATGCTTCTTCTTCCTTCTTCATGGGTTTGGTTGGCATTTGGTAATTGGGCAGAAGAGTCTGCATTGTGGGCTCTTTGGGATCAGTTACTGGGTTAAAAGGGAAAATAATCTAGGTGTCAGCTCTTAATTGGATAGTTTAGTCTTGAAAGACCTTGTAACAAGAGATTGTTGGCCATTTTGTGCCTTCTAATGAAAAGCTGCTGAACTCACAGCAGTGAGACTGTTTTACTGATAAGAAATAATAAACACCTGAGTCTGAACATGAGCTACTGTCTCAAGTGCCTTCCATCTAGACCCAGAGAAACCAATGACTGGTACCTCAGCAGGATTTCAGGTTTGCAAGGAGACAGCCCTAGCTTCTAGAAAGTCTGTAAAAAGTCTCTTTTGGTCTACCCAAAGAAGTGCTGGCGAGCAAGCTGCAGCTCTGGCTGTTGTGTGGCCTGGTACCAGCTCTTGTGGCATTTGCAGTCAAGGTTTCAGAGCAACTCTGCAGATGCACAGCATATGGTACAAGGACATTGTACTTTGTATTTTATCACACCCCTCTAATATACCTTACTGTTTAATCAAAATACCTCTATTTTACAGTGGAAGGTATGTTAGTACACTTTTTTGGTTTTCCTTTGTGATATTTCACTCTGGCTTTAAAGTTCTTAGCATGTAACCAGAAGGCAAAACAAAACTCATGGGCAATGCAATCCCAGTGAGAAAGACAAAGCTCTCTTAGGAAATCTCTCTTAAAGAGCTGCTTTGGCCATATGGAGAAGTTGTTGTTTCTCCCTAAGCACAGTAATAACAAGGCACAACAGTTAACAGAAATGACAAATTCTTTCTTATTAGTGTTAGAGATTCTGCATTGACAATATCTCCCTGGCTGTGCCATTAAAATGGAGCAGGAAATAAGAAAACCAAAATGATAAAGAAAAGCACTGCTCATTATGGAGGCCCCAAATGTTTTGTGCAACCAGGCATTGATCCACTTGACTTCAGGGAGCACAGCATTGCATTGGTTGGTGGAAGGGTTGCAGTGCACTGTGTTATCAAGTTTATAAAGAGGTCTGTGGCCTTTTTAAATTACTACAAAATTGCAGCAGATTAGCAAAATGCCTTACAACTTAGAGTGGAAAAAACATTTTTAATATTTTATATTCCCTGAATAACAGCAGAAAGCACATATTTATTTCATGTTGTAATAAACTTTAACTTTGTTTTCTAGAAGCAGCCTGCCTCCAAGAAACTATGCTTTTAATGGAATTCTTAAGCAAAAACCTGGAAAAGTTATGAAAGCTTTATGCGAATGGCCAAACAGGACATTGCTGAATTCCATTCTATCTGCCTTCCTTCAAAAATGATATTGTAGCAATAATAGATGTAAGGCAATAATGGACATAGCCCAGTAGAAATATTTATAAAACCAAGGAGATCATAAATCTAATAATGCTGAGGAAAATATGTGTCTGATTCTGACTTTTTTTATATTGCTGGGCAATAATCAGGAGTGTCTCCTTAACTACCAGAAGAGTCATCTATGAGGAAGTGATAGAAAAAGCAGTTCTTGTGCCTTGTAGGAAGAATAAAAAACTGTAAAATATTGCATGTGTTAGTTCAAATGTGAACAGAATAGTAAATTACACTGCAAAATGAAGAAAGGTGTTTAAATGAGCACATTTTATAAGCGAGAACTAAACCATATTTGAAATATCTTGGGGGGCTTCACAAATTTGTGATGTTTTACCAAGTAATCTCTGGCTCATTCCTAATTTCTCTACTTGTCACTGTGATGGGTAGAGAAATATTGTTCTTTTAAATGAGCATTTCACAAATGGTCTTTATTTGACTGAACTGAAAAACTAATTTGTGAAACAAGAGGGGACCTTCACAGCTGATACAAACAAATTAGATATTTTCTGATGAAGTGTTCTACAACACCATCAGTGTGTATGCCTGACAGCTTAGGAGAGGGACAGCATACACGGGGTCCTGGCCTCTTGGCCATGCTGAATATTTTAAAATATGATGATGTGTCACAACCAAAGATTTCCTTTGTTGTTTTGTAATTCTAATAAACAGCTTTAGTGATTGGTTAAATCACTTGAGCCTTTTCAATCAGATGGCAGAAGCTGTTTAATTTACAGCACAGTTAGGATCATCCTCTAAACCGGGGGGCTTTTGAGCACAATAATCAAGTGTGAATGATTTCTCTTTCAGATACCATTCAGTAAGTGTTGGTGTACTACATCTTTCAGGCTCTGGATTAGTAATGCACATCAAAGCAGTTGATAGGGTTGGGTATGTAAGAATATTTGTCTGCCTCTGACAGGGTACAAGGCTTTTTCTCTCAAGACATTAAGGCTAAAATGAGCAGTGCAGCTTGGCAGGTGCACTGTGCTCTGGCAAATCAATGACATTAATGATTAACTGCTTTGGGTCATTGCTTTGATGTGCCCATTCACTGACAATCCTGTAAGATGTAGGAGAGGCCAGCTGAGACTTGTTTTACATTGTATTCTTCAAATGTTTAATTGGTGGATAAAGAAATTATTTATTTATTTCAAATACAGTCACTATAGGATTGTACTACCCCCAGGTATAATCTCTGTTGATGTACTGTACTGGGGAGCTGAACAAGTGCAAAAATCTGTTCTCTTGTGTAACCATCAGCTGGGGAAGTGCTAGAAATGCATGACTCAGCTTGAGGAGTTATCAGTTCTTGAGATCTGACCTTGTGTCTGAAACTCACTGGAGAACAAATTGTTGCTACTTATTCCACAAACTTTGGCTGCATATTTGAAGGTGAAAAAGTGAGGTCTGCATTTCCAAATTGTCTGGAGACCCACAGCATCAGGAGTGCTGAGAGTATAATCTGGGCACCATGGTTTGGAGTTTTGTAATGTAGAAGTGCGCTTCAGAATATTAGCTTATATTTCATATCTATTAGTTTACATATATGAATGTACAATTTTTTTATGATTGAATTGCCAGAACAATTGGCGTGTTTAGGTGTTGCTTCATATGTAAAAATAAATATACTTAGTGATTAATATAAAAATATTAATGTACTAAGTCATTAATATACTGACGTAGATTAGTATTTGTACAGTCAGAAAGGTCTGAAGCCAAAATTATGTTCAAATGTAGATTGCAAAAGATTATACAGTTCTAATTTCCCCTAAGACAAGGAGGTGCTCCCTCTGATAGGCAACAGAGTATTATTTCCCTAACACTGGTGTTCACCTTACTTATGTTGCAGACACTGCACCATGAATAAATAACAAAATCATCTCTTTGGCATTGTATGCCAAGAACAAAACCCTCTGTTAACTCTGAAATGCAGGTATTACATAACCCACCGTGTACAGCCACAGTATTTTGGTATTGTGTTTTTTTGGAATTACTGCTCAGAAATATTAAGCTATTTTTGCAAAATAGGGCAATAGCATTCTTTCCCTGGAGGATCATTCCTGATGGTCATGTGTGTTGTATATGCAGAAAACAATTATGGTAGGCAGCAGTGATGTTGCTAAATATCTGATATACCATGATGCAAAGCTGCCATTTACTAGTCATCTCTATAATTTCCTATAATTTCTTTTTCTAGAAATGCTTGTCTAAATGCACTCAGTTTAATTTTTTTTTTAAAGTGAGTGTCACTGATTTCATACCTGACGGACAACTTAAAAAGTAAACAAAAAATTAATTATATGATCTCCTTCCATTCCTGTGTCCATGGAGATGCAACAGTTTAATTTTTTTTCTGGTCTTTAGGTCTAATACATTCTGAGAACAGCAGCTTTTCCTCCTTCAGAAAGAATTTTACTACTCCATAACATATGAGCATCCTGGCAACCTTCCTAAACCTGTGTGGAGATTGATGTGGAAGCTATTTTGTTTCAAGATAACCTTTCCCTATGTTGCTGTAAGTCTTGAAAACTATGGACCTTTCATAGGCAGTCCCTTCTTAGCAGAGACTCTAGCTGTGTTTTTATATTTGGTGTTTTCAGTTTCTTCTGTTTTGACTAATATGAAAGAAATCTGTTTTTCTTTGTCAATTCTTTATTTAAAAATCTACAATTAAAAATTTTCTCTGCAAGTCATGCAGTGTTCCCCAATCTTACTCCACTTTTGCTGCCCCATTCAATTCAGAAGGGTCAGATATATCCCAAAACTCTACAAATTATGACTCCAGTGCTTTCACTGTCAGTTTTTGAAGAAATTTGTAATTGATTAATTTCGTTTATTAAGTTAATAATACTGAAATATGAAGGAGTTTTGTATACATGGAGTATACATAGAAAAGAGCCTTTACTCTCTGAATGATATCTATAAAGGAAATTAATGGTTTGATTTGAATAAAGATATTAAAAGAATGTCAAGATGGCCAAGAAAAGCATAGAAATATGGGACATTCCAGAATTCCAACCATTTGTAAAGGTTTAATTTGCCCAACGTGTGCATATTTTTTTCATTCTGTTTTATTGCTATACACTTTTTTTTCCTTTAAGACATCTGCCACCTTCAACATCTGTTTGACAAGTTCTGTCATGGGCATCTTGAACTGAGAAGGCTCCAGCTTCCATGCTTAGGGGATGTATTGGTCAGGAGGTTTGTTGGCTTTTGATGTGATTGGTGGAAGACTCAGAATAAGAGATGCCTGTCCCTTTTTGGGGGCTGTGGTTCAGAAATACCCAGTTTTGGAAAGGTTAGATATTCTTTTTTTCTTGCAGATTTTTTCATTCCTTTCCAAGTACGTCCTGGCCCAGGCTTTATGTCGGGTCCGGCTGTCTGTCTCTGCCCCGACACGGGTAGGGTGGTTCTTGGGTGGCACGCGATGCAAAGGACGAGTCTGGACTCTTCAGCTTTTCGGTCCTCAGATTGTTTATTGTTTCTTATCTGTTTCTTATCTATCTACAAAATTTTCTGTCTGCCCAACAGAGGTCTGATCTGCAAGGCAGCCAAGGGCACTCTGACCACCCACGGGGCAGTCATGTCTTTTTATACTAAAATCTACGTACATGATATTTACCTTTATTTTCCAATACCTTTCACCCATGTTGGCAAGTACACCTTCACCATAAACCAATCCCCAAGTGCCAACATCACCACAGGAGATGGAAGACAAGAAGAAGAAAGAAGAAGGACGAGACACGCCCTGATCCCTCCATCTTGTCTCCATAACCCCCCTGTACCAAAAACCTTAAAGTCTATATTTCACCCTCTAAATGTGTCCTTTTACACCCTTCACTCTAAAGTGATTCTCTTGTCCTCAAACTGCTGTTACTTCTGTGGATGGATCAAAATCAAGCCACCAAGCACTCTTGGCAACATTCCAGGATTTTCGAGACCCCCAAGGGTTCTCTCGGTATCTCTGGGCATCGGGAATGATGTGCTGAGTTCCCACAGCTTTATGCTGCCATGGGTCCTGTGGTGGGGGATCAAAGCTCTGCTGTGTATCCCAGCAGAGGTTACTGGGTGCTGCCTGCAGGTGTGTCACTGCCTCTGCTGCTGTGCGGTGCCAGGAGCATCAGCAGGGGCAAGGATTCCTCCAGTGGGGAGGGCAGGAAGGCAAATTGCCCCAGTGATGCTCAGCTTCTGTGGAATAGCCTGGTTTTTACAACCTCCCTTTGTTTACATCCCTGCTAACTGGGCATTCTATTCTGAAGTGGCAAAGGCCTGTCTGATAATTTAAACTAATATATTCCAGGGGACAGTACCCTGCCAGAGCTCTGTGCCTCCGGTGCCTTCTCAGATCTCATTTTCTCTTGATATCAAACCAAGACATTTCAGATCCTCTATGGCATTTCAAGTGAGTTTTGGTTTGGGAAATCAGACTGCAAAGGAAAAACATCTATCATGATCGTTATACAAAGTTCACATTCTGCTCGGAGCAATTTCTGGAAAAATATTTTACAATGTTTTCAGGTATGTTGGTCTGAGAGGATCTTTTGAAGTAATTTCTAACTCCTCTATATCTAAACTAATTGATTCACCTTTAACCCCATTCAAACTGAGGAACTTCTGATGCAGCTGTGAGAGGCTGCATCATTAATAAAGCACAGCAGAGTAGCTGTGTGTTCATTGCCCGAGTTGGTGGTTTTATTTTGTAGTTTCTGGGTTAATGTCTCTTTCCATAGAGCTATTACAGAACCAGAATACAGAATTACTTCCTGGATTTTAACCTGCAGTCATCCGGTCCCAGAACTGACAGATAGGAAAGAAGATAGGCCCCAGTAAGACACTGTAATGTGGAATACCAGATTTTCAAGCCAGGAGAAAGAAGAGCTCATTTCTCAGGTACTGCCATAATCTTGTTTAGCAATTGCTCAGGGTGTAGGAAAAAAAAAGAAACCTTAAGATAAATTATTCCCTTTCTAAGCTGCTTGGAATGGAAATGTGTGTGATGGAAAAATGATGGCAACAGAAGGGTGGGCACAGATAATAACTACTCCTGGAGAGTAAATTGGTCTATTGCTCGAGGAGAATAGACCAAAATTATCACTTTCTGATTGCTCAAGAGAAATCAAAGAGCCTGGTCATTTGATGCCATATCCTTGGAGACTAAGGGCTGATGTCTTTCAGAGCAAAATGTAGTATGGTTGTATATCTGATAGAAATCATTGGTTGTGAACACAACTAATTTTAAATTATTTATTTATACTCCCAATGAAGCCAGAGTGATATTATTTAGTGGGTGAAATGCATTCAGTTAAAAACTGAGCTATGGGAGAAGGACTAGACTCTTTTCAGTTTACAACTGTAAAAGTTGAGGCTGCAAAGAATGGAGGAAAATATTCAAATATCTGAATACAATGTCTCAGTGAATTTGGAGTTAACTTTGGCTTTGTTTCAAAATAGCAATTTTCTATTAAAAAGTGAAACTAAATTAAATTTACAGATCTACATCCATACTCTTGTCATCTTTTGATGGAACAAAACAATCTAAGCTTCCCACTTACTTTGCTGCTGCTAGACAGAAAAACATAATTATTTTTCAAGAGGAAAGCTAGTTTTTCTCACAGTAATGTGGCCATTATTCAATCATCTTTCAATCAGCCTAAGTGGCCATACTCACTATATTTCCCTGGTTTGTTTGCATCTAAAATATGTCAATATCTCTTTCTATTAAAGTGAAATATGGCCATTGTAGCAGTGTATTCTCATTTCAGATTTACTTTTAATGAAACTAAGTAATTATCTTTAAAACATTTATAAATTAAAAAATACATGTCAAGAACTGTATTAAGTAAATGGATTCATAATTACAGGTAAGCTGTACAGAAGATCTCATGCTGACAAGACCCCAAATCCCTGCAGAGTTACTGTGAGGTCAAAAGACAC
Organism: Agelaius tricolor; assembly: GCF_023055355.1. Lineage (NCBI taxonomy): Eukaryota > Metazoa > Chordata > Aves > Passeriformes > Icteridae > Agelaius > Agelaius tricolor. The sequence continues at coordinate 7,594,572 of NW_027269284.1, forward strand.
CTGACACAGAGGTGCTGAAGTGGCAGTTCTTTTAAATCTGCTCTCACTATGGGAACTGATGACTTTTCTGGGACTAGGAGGTAAATATGGAATGAGTTCATGCCCTGTGGTCTTGCTCTGAATATAATTATGTTCAAGATGCAAATGAGCCAAGATGTGAATGACAGTGAGAGACAGAAGGATTGGGGTGTGCATGGGGAGCTAAACATCAGTGGATCCCTCAGATGTGTTTTCATCTCAACAGAGTGTGTGACTGGAATTAGCATTCAACTCCTTTAGGGCTCTGGCACTGTTAAATGTAATTTGGCACAGGCTTTTGTAGGTAGGCTTCTGCAAATCTGAGGCATGGATGCATCTCCTGGAAACAAGGGCCTGTTATCCTGCTGCTGAAACACTGCTCTGCAGACCACAGCCATGGGAGGGCAGGGACAGCACCAGGAGCAGAACATTCCTGCTCCTGATGTGCACAGCTGTCTGGAGCTGGTGAGCCAAGGATGGATTAAAACTGAGATGCAAGGCAAGCCCCTGATTTTCCATCTGGAGGGACAGGCAGTGGTGTGTTACCTGGGGAGGAAGTCCTGCCTGTGTGATACAGGAGGAGCACACAAATTCCCAGTTCAGGAATTCATCATCTTGCAAGTCTTGTGGTTATTACAGGGAATGAAAGTGCTGTGTTGTGCACTCACTGGAGACTCAGAGGTGTCACTGAAAGAGCAAAGAATGATTACACTACAGAAATTATGCAAGGAATGGCTTTGAATCAAGCTTTTGGTGGATACAGGGTTACAGACTGTTAGAGTCCTGATCTGTGTATAGATTTTGACTTCATTTTGAAGTTGGATAGAACCTTAAAGATGGGCTAGTTCAAACCCCAAATAATTCATATAGATGTGGAAGAAGCACACTCTTCCTATCATGTGAATAAATAATTTATAAAATCTGTTTTGCTGCCCTGAGAGGCAGCTGGTTTGGAATAATCAAAATTTGACTTGATGTTAAGGAAATACATATTCAGACCTGTTGCTAATCAAGGAAAATACACACGTAGTGAAATTCTTCAAGTCATTTTGGTAGAGCATGGTAACCAGACCGTGTAAATAAAGAAAAGCCTGTCTCCCATCCAGGTAGATCAGTTCAAATTACTTGTTATCTGTGCAACTGTGTATGTCTTTGTCTGGGCATTTCCCCATCTTTCCTTCTGCCCTGTTTTTCTTTGGATCCTGAAGGCCCTCCTGTAACACTCTATTTCAGTGTCAGGTCATCAGTGTCTCAGCATAGAAGTGTCTCAGCTGTTATTCTGTTACAGTTGCAACATTTTCTGGCCTTTTTTCCCTCCCCTTTTTCTTTTTTCTATCTTTTTTTTTTTCTTTTTATTCACACTGCAGTTAGAACTTTCCTGGACCTGGTCTGTCTAAAGGTACAGAGAGTCACAAATAGCCTGTCCTTATTAGGATGTCCTTTTTCCATTATTTTCTACTTTGTATTAGCTCATTTGTGCTGGAATCACCTCAATAATCTTGCAGCCAAGGTGCCCACGAGCCTCTGCAGCCATTTCAATGTTAAGGGCAGACTGCATTCAGCACTTTCATTTCACTTCTTCATAATAATTTCTGTAAGTATTTGTTCATTATGAGGCTGGCAGTGCCCTGGGACTGCACCTTGGAAGGAATGAAAGTATTGCAGTGGTGTGCACTGCTCAGAGAACCACAGACTCCCAGGGTCAGGGTTGGAAGGAGACTATGTCCAAACCCTTGCTGAAGTCAAGGAAAACAACAACCACTGCTCTTCCTCCATCCTGCCATGCCATCACAGAAGGCTGTCAGGTTGGCCAAGTATGATTCCCCCTTGCTGAGTCCATGCTGACTACTCCCAAAGACCTTCTTTTCTTTTACTTGCTATTTGATGGCCTCCAGAATGTTATCTTCCATCACCTTTCCAGGGATGGAGGTGAGGCTGAGTGCCCAGCAGTTTTCCTGGGTCCTTCTTGCCCATTTTGAAGACATTTGCTCTTGTCCAGTCAAAAGGTGGCTGTTTTCTGATACCACATCCCTGGGGTCAACAGAAACAAATAGGTTTTTGCATCCAGCTGATGCTTCTGTGCATCTGGAGCTATGGTGATCCATAGCTTCATCCAGGCCAAAAATCCCCAAACATCTTTTCTACCACATATGAAAGGCTGGACCCTCTCATCCAGCCTGAGCTATTTTCAAATTTAGTCTTACCTTACAAGCTGCTCACCCCAAACTCCCCTTGCTCTTCCTTCACTAGGTAGATTTTAAATCACAGATGTTTAAGTGCTGACTCTCTTTATCTTGCCCATTAGGGCCAGTTGCCTTTGGGAGTTGTTAATGGAGTGGGATGACAAGGGAAAGGGACATGGCAAAACACTTCTACTCCAAGAGTAGGAAATGTGCAACTCCTGTTTTACTGTGAATCCAAGGATTTGGGGAGTGCTTAGAACACAGTAAGGTGAGGTTGTGGTCCCTGTTTTTCATGCAAAATGATGAAGGCCTGGTTAAAGCCTTGTGCATTCTGTGTCCCTTGACAAATAAGAGTAAATTACAAATTCATGGTACTTTGATGCTTGAGTCTCCTAGCAACAGTAGTTCCTCTGAAGATGACCCCTGTCATTTCAGAGTGCCTGAACCTGGACATTTTAGATAGCCTTCTATGGATGTAATGAACTTTAAATAAGCCTTTCCTTTATGAAAGCCTCATTTCCCACTAAGCAGATTTCATTTCCAAATCTCATGATAGCTTAATGATAAAATATGATAATAGTTCTGCTTATTCTGAATAGAATCACAAAGAAAGTAAGTGGTTTCTTATTCATAAGTGCACCTGAATTAATTTTTAATAACTAGCTGTTTTTTACAGCTTGTCTTTGAGGTTGAGAAAAGCAGCTCTTATTTACTGAATGAAGGGTTTAGGGGTTTATATCCAATATCTACAATTATTTGTATACCTGAGATCCTACTGCATGACCATTAAGTAATTTTACTTGACTTTCATATTTCTAAATTTCAGATTTCATTCTAAATTTTTCTCCCACCCCATTTTCAAAACTCAGGCTTTTTCTTTTCTCCGTGAAATAGAAAATTTTAATGAGAAGAACTCTAAGGACTTCAAAACTAACTGGAGGCTTCAGAGAGGTGGACATGAGTTGTGCACTGAGTGGTGCACAGCTGTGCCATGAGGGGCCTTCAGAGGTCTCTCCTGGCTGTGATGCTGTGGGTGCTTTTATTGATGGAGTGAATGATGGTATGGAAGTGATGCCCACTCACTCTGGAGATTCTCTGGATGAGCAGATGAGTGTTTAAGCTGATCTTGAGCTGCAAAGGAACAGGATGCAATCTGAGGAGGATGAAGCCCTGCACTGATGCAGGAATAGTCATTATCACCATCCATGGAGGAATTTAAGAGGTGTGTAGATGAGGCACTTAGGAACTTGGTTCAGGATTGATCATCTTAATGTTATTTACCAAACAATTCTATTTTACAGAAAAATATTAAGAAAAAAAGATGCAGATGAACTGGCCAATGTTCTGTGTAATTCAGGTTTCAGATACCTAGATCATGAGATATAGAAGCCTACATTTAGCATTTGACAATACATAGGTTTATTTCCCCATATATGAAATTAGAGGTGCAGCCAGGTCCAGAGGCTGATAACCTGTATAATGAATCTTGTGTGCTTATTTAGGGCATTTTCAGGCACTGAAGTTATTGGCTGCATTTTATTGGCTCCATATATTGCCAAAAATGCATTGAGGGACCCTCTTCCACCTGCCTTATTAATGGACTCCCATTGTTTTTCCCTCAACATTTATTAGTGTGCTGGACAAATCTTAAATGAATTTCTAAATTGGTATCAGGTGTCTGGATGTTAAAGGATGAGGGTGAGATAGGAAAAGGATAGGGAGGTTTGTACAGGTTTATGGTTACAAATATAAAAGTACAACATTGTCACCTGTGAAATGGAAGTGATTGAATAGAAAAGAGCTCAAATGATACACATTTCTAGCCAGCTGTTGTCAAAGTATTTAAAGCAGTTCAGTTTGGTCTATTGGAGGATATCAGAAGAACCACAAGAACTGGTGCACTGATCTATTTGAACACATCTGAAATTAAACAGAAATATTAACAATAAAAGATTGCTGGGTGAGAAGTGCACACTCCTCTGCTTTAGCAAAAAGCAAAACTCACAGGCGTGCAGCACATTTCCCTTTCCCTGATGACATTCCCCCATCCACTGAAGTAGCAGGTTCCTCTGTATTCTCATCAGAGCTCTTTGCACACATCAGTGGCAATGCCAAAGCACAAAGCAGCAAATTAATAGAAACGTTTTCATTCTGATAAATGCAAAGAAGCTGATCAGTTACCTTCTATCGTAATTAAATAGCCATTGTTACACTTGTCTCACCAAGGGAAAAATGACAGGCTTGTTAGGGAAATACATGATATTTTGAAGCATCTGATAGATAGGTATTAAGTTGTTAAAAAACAGTATTCTATGGAGAGTACAAGAGACAAGCAAAAGATGTTTAAGTGCTACAGGATAAATCCATTTGAAACATGAAGACAGAGAGATAAAAACACTGTATCATGTATAGGTTATACAAGGCAAGAAAAATGAATATTAAGATACAGGTCAGGTCTGTACTCGTCTTTGTACCATCTCTTGTCTGTAGAAATTATATAAAACAAGTAAGTCAATATTAAACTCTCAGTTTCTTGAGCGGTGTGAGTAAAATGCCACTGATACACATTTTTGCACTCAGGTTTGAAATATGACAACTAAGATGAAGTTAAATAGTCATCTTAGAAATATAGGATCTCATAAGAAATCAGACTGGAAGACACCTACACTTCCAGTCTGGGTCAGCTGTGTGGTTATACCAGGATGCCCAGGGATCTATCCTGACTTTGGGAAGCTGCACAGGACAGGGATTGGCTCTCTGGGCAATCTGTCTCACTGTCTGACTGTCCTGCCAGGGAAAAGCTTTCTCCTTGTCCCCAGTCTGAAGCTCTCAGTGTGTGCCTGTGCAGGGCTCTGGGGCTGCTCTCTCTGGGAGCTCAGCCACGCTCCTGCCCTTGGATTGTCTAAAACATCTGCAATATTGTTATATATACTTATAACTATAGATGTACTTATAATTACTTATAACTTCCAAGTAATAAGTTGTATTTTTAATATTAATGTAATCATATAACATTTCATCACTTCATAATTTTTTGTTAATACAATTTTATGTATCAATGAGTATTTAAATATGATTTTCTTAGCCTCTGTTTGTTAGATACCTCAATGAACCCCCGGCACAAATATAGGCACAAAAGAAAAAAAAAATGTAACACTTATAATCTAAAATACAACTATAGCCCTTTGAACTAAAACAAATAAAGGGGATATGGCTGGACAAGTCTGTAGCACCATGACAGAGTTATTATAAAAGAGTTATTATAGCTGCCTTCATTTAAAATAAATTCTACTTTCTTCTTGAGTGGAAATTTTAAGCCAGCTAGTATCTTGGAAGTTGCAGTAGAAAGAAACTGTAGGTAGTGGTGGAACACACAATTAAAGGCTCCCATGTCTGAAATACCTTTGCAGATCACCTTTGCAGATTTTTTTTTTATTCTGGAAGAGTATTGAATGTCTGTGCATGGTCTACAGACAGAACCTCTGCTTACAATCAGCCCATGCATTCAAAAAAATCTAGGCAGAACAGCAAGACAATTGAGAAAAAATACAAGCCCTTTCTATTAAAGTATCATTCCTCCAGTGAAACTCATGGCCTTACATTTCTGGCCTGATTGTTGTAAAATGTTCAATATTGTATGGCCTTTGAGAGGATCTGGTCTCAGTGCACAGGTGGGAGGCTGTGACGTGGTGACTTCTGATCCTTATCCTTTGCTGCTGCTCCTCCTCTTGCTACGTGGCTGGTCAAAACAATAACCCTCAGCCGGATATCTTATTCTCCCTCTTGCTTGGAAACATTCATCTTAAAGCCTTTCAGGAGATGCTGAGAGTCTGTGGAACTGCAAAACTCTTCTGTCTTTTGAATCCCTGTTTGGGACGTGTATAAAGCAAAGGCAGTTCTCCAGCCTCTGCTTCTTTCACATTCCTTATACTTCAAATCCCTCTGGGAATAAGCTCTGGTTTGTGTTCTTCATGAGCACCACTTATGTTCTCATGCCAGATTTTTCACAGGGATTTCTATATCACCTTTATTTCTAGGCAGTGCATGCCTATTGTCTAATCCCAGGTCTGTTATGGTTAATATCTAAATTAAACTGTGAGCAGCTAAAACAGCTCAGGATATTCTGCATCTCATAATAGATGGGTATTTGGATTTCCTGCCAAAAGACTGTGGCTCAGATGAAGCAGCCCCAGTAGAAGAAATAAATAAGTTAGGAACTTAATTACTGCCTCACGTGATATGTATTCAGAAATTTCTGTGCATAACAAAACAAGTTCAGGGAATTGCAGTAATTTCCCTTGCCACTTTATTTGATTCTGTGGTGATGGAGAGGGAATAAGGTAACTTAATTTGCATTAAAATTATGATTTCTGCTTTTCAAAACCAAATATTTACTGAGAACAGGAAAAAGAATAAAACAGCCCATTTAGGTGTTTTATTCACAATCCTTTTTTGCATCAGTGATAAATTAAAGTGATTTTATATTCCCTCAACACTATATTAAACTGTCTTGTAATAAGCAGATGTTAAAGAAACACTCCTAAAAATATTGCACAGGCCATTTTTAGAGTGGAATTAGTCAAAAGTTTTATGACCAGAAAAGCCTTAGGATGAGGAGAACTGGGGCTCTGCTAAAAGTCTGCTTGGGAAATGAAGTATTTACAGTCCCATGCTTACAAAAATAATTAAGTCAGAGGCCAAAGGTGGTTCCAGAGCAGATTATAAATCATGAGATTTTAAGGCCTCTGAGTTTTTTTAAATTTGTTTTTCTGATTTGGAAACCCTTAGGCTGTACATATTTCCTCTTATCTTCCTAAGCCACAGAAACTTGGAAATTTATTTTTGTTCCCCAAATGGAAGCTGAGATTATTATGTACAGACATGAGTTAGGAGCTTGGACTCCAAGAAAGAACACCAGATGAATTGCAAAGCCATTGCTGAGTGTTTCAAACCCAGCTTTCTTTCTTGTCTTGACTTTTCCACATAACTGAAGTACAGGTTTCAATGGCATAGACTGGATGAATTTGAATGTATGAATGTTTGGCTGAGCACTCCTTGGTGATGAAATGAATCCAACACTGAGGGCTCTGCTCTCCATCAGACAGTTCAAATCCCAGACTCCTGGACAATTCTGGATCTTTTGAAAGCAGCTGTTCTAGTTCTAAGATTAATTGAACCTCCTTTGCCTTTCTTTGATTTACAACTGCATCAGGGAATGTTCCAGCAAGTTGTGTCTGGGCTCGTGTTTGCTTTGAGAGGTTGTTGGACTGATTTCTTCTGTGAGCCTCTGAATGTGGGGAGAAACACTGTGGGTGACAGAGGGACATCTCTTGGACAAGCAGCTGCAAGAAGAGCCCTTCTAGTCCAAATTTATACAATTCACATGGATTGAGAATAAAATTACTGCTTCTCAATGCATCCCCAGCCTGCACACCCTCACCAAGCAGCACCTGTGGAAACAGGAACTGCTCTGTAGGAGCAGGAGCCTTGTCCTTCTGGAACCCTTCTCTGAAAATGTACCTATTCTTGTCCTTAATTTGAGGAGATTGAGTTAGAACACGTCTTCAGATCAATCCTAGTATAGGAACCCAAGGAAGAGAAGGATTTTGAATATTTTACCCCATCCCAACCTTTTTTTTTAACATTTCCTTTTCTTTTTTCCCCTCTGATTATCAATGTGCTAAATGATATGCATTTTAAAGAGGGCTGAATTTTTTCCCTAACTTACTTCTCCAGATACTAAAATTGCAACACAGCCTGATGGCTCCTGCAGTTACTCAGCAAGAGTTTCAGTCTCAAAGAGAAATAGTCACTAAATCATAGTAGAAAAAGAGAGAAAACAGTAAAAACTCCCTCTGGTGTATGTGGTTTGAAGCTTAAATCAGACTCTGTGTGAGATCTGAGTTGGCAGAGATGAGGAATGGGTTTTTCAGAGAACACATTCCACTCAAGGAATCTGTTTGTCTTCCTGAGCAGCTTTCTTTTTTCTTTTTACATTTCTTTTTGAACTTGCCTTGTTTTGCTAATCATGTTGTGATTAGAAACTACCTCTTCTTCTGCATGCGTAGCTGTTGCTGTTCTTAGCAAAAAAGGATCCAGGATTTTTTCTGGACTTCTTGGGCATTACTATAAAAATACAAATACTGATATATTCCTACATTATCTTATTCGAACTTCTTGCATATGTCTTCCATATCATGAACAAGGAAAAGCCTGAATTGAAAATCTTTTTTTTGTTTGTATTTTGATTTTTTTCTGATGGAACAAGAATGTTATACTAGAAAATACATTTTTAGTTCAAGAATCTGGTTTGGGTTTTATTTATTTATTTAGTTTTTTTTTTTAATGTATATACCATTGTGATCTGGAATTACTACAGTGAGGAATGTTGGATTTATGTTACCAAACTGAGTGCAGAACATGGCTTTCCAAATTTTGTAAGAATTCATAAAATTATTGGAATGAAAAACAAGATTATAGGTGACATTTCAAATCAGATTTCCTTTAGTGTGCCTCCATGTGAAAATAGAAGTCTTGCTGACAAGCAGAGAACAATGAGCTGAAATAAAGAAATATTGAAATGTGGAAGAGCATGAAGTTAGACAGAAAGGAGAAAAGTACCTGGGGCATTATGTGGATGGAGAAAGAAGGAGAGGTAGGCACAGCCCACAGAAGAGAACAAAGGGCAAGATGCCAATTACACATGAATCAAAGGCTTAAAAATGCAAAATGCTAATTGAGATAATGAAAAAAACATAAAGAACTTTTCTGCAGGTAGTATGTCAGCTTCAGATACTGGGGAAATTTTTGAGCAGAGAAGGAAGGGAGGTGCAGAGAGTGTTCCAGATGTAAATAAAGCCATTAACTTCTTGAAGTACATCACACCTGAGGGAAAGGGAAAATCCAAGTGTAAAGTGGGGCTGATATTGTTCCTTTATCATGGTGGGCTGAGGGAGAATTTAATTCCTTAAAGTTCTGCATCAGCCCAGACATCTGTGACATCGCTTCCAAATTGAGAAGAATCTTTTAAGGCACCTAAATCTGTATTTAGGGATGTGAATAAATAGGTTATCTCAAGGGCTTAGCCCAGCACTCTCTCAGACAAGTAGAAGGTGTATGTACTTGTGGACAGAGACAAAACACTTGACCAATGCCTGTCATGCTGAAATATCTGTATTATACATGCAAATAATCATGAGTCTTACTGGGCTAAATGTTACCTATTTGGTTCCTGTTGATAGGACTTGTACTACTCAGCATTTGGCTTAGACCACTGTAGTTTTCTAATACAGAAAGAAACATTTCAGTGACTATACCTCACATTTCCTTTAGAGAAAACAACTATTTCTATGTAGCTCCTTCTTTTCCTGTATAACTCTATGGTGAAAAAATGGATAGAAAAAAGGTCTGTTCCTTTTATTTATCCATTACTACTTGATAATAAAAGTGAAATTTAGAAAAAAAATAGCAAGAACATAATTTTGTTCACAAAAATTTTTGTAAAATCTGTAAAATTCTTGAAGAAGAAAATAACAGGAGGTCTTTCAGATTTGGGGAGTAGGCATGTGCAGAAACAGAGAAGTAGAAACTGCTCACTTGGAGCCGGAATATCGAGCTCTGAGATGCATGGAAAGCTTTTGCTTATCAAACTATGCTTTTCTTATGCAAGATTGATCCCATGACCTGAAGAAAGCTTTGTGCATTGTGAGGTGCAAATACAAAGTCGTGCCAGGGTTTTCTGCTGGGTGGCTGTGAGCTGGCCCAGCTGCCCCTAGGGAGCTGTCAGGCTGCAGCCCACACTTGACCTGCACATGACTAAGGTGTTCTTGAGCAGCAGGATGGAAGCAGGAGCCCCCAAACCATTCAGCTGGTAAATGGCTGCAGGGATCCCAGTCCTGTGGCCAGCCCCTCACCTGGGAACCTGCTGGCATCACACTTGCCCTGCTCTCAGCAGCCCACCCCTGAATGATTGCAGTGAAATAAGCCAAGGACCTGCAGCCTGGGGCTGCACACACACTGCACAGACCTGACCACATCTCTGTGCTACCGTGCTGGACTTTCCACTCAGCAGGTTGTTTACTTAGAAATACACTGCTAAATAAGCCTTGAGTTCTCTCAGGTTATTTGTGTATGTCATTGTAGTCACAGATGAAATAGCCTAGGAAACAAAATCAGGTGAGAGTCGGGTGAATTGATGTTTAAGTTGGGTGTTTGGTTTGATTGCAGTCATTGCTTTCATCCTTTGAAATTTTGTCTTAATGAAACATGGTAACCTCTTAGTGTCAGGCAACCTCTGAGAGATGCACAGCCTTAAACTGTGGGTTTAAATGATGTTTTCTTTCCGTGGGGATTTCAAGAAGCCTGTCAACATAAACGCATATAAATTTGCCAAACATGCACAGCATTTTCTGAGGAAACTTTTTTATGACAAACTCTGCATGGGGATAATGGATTGCAACAGCTATTTCTTTCTTTCTTTCTTTTTTTTTTTTGAGGTGAAATAATTTTTGAAGCACTTTTCAAGACTAATGGTCAGCACTCCATCGATCCATTTTCCATTTTCTCTCTACAGGTGAGAAAACTTAATATCATAGTACAAAGCATAATACCACAACATAATCCCAAAGCATAAACTATGGGCATCTGTTGCCCCTTCTGAAAAATCAAAACCCATTCCCCATGGCTTGCAGGATTCTCCATTGCTGAGATTAAATAAAAAAAAAATTAAATTCAGCTTTCCTTTCATTAACAGAACTGCAATGAGCTGCTCCCCCCAGGCACAAACCTCCATTATTTGGGCATGTCCTGGTGGAGGAATCTTTTCTGTGTTTTAGCACTGTAAGACCTTGTCACCTCCTCAGCAGCAAGACAGGGGAGCAGTGAGATGCTAACACAGCCCAGCAGTTGCCAATGACAAAACAGCCTTTTTTGGGCTCTGCTGCACGTCAAGAGCAACTCCCCTACACTGCATGTGGGGAAGACTTGCCAGAGCAAGAGCACATGTAGGGAGAGCTGCAAAATCAGTGAGTGAAATAATCCTAGGGAAAGGGCTCTTGAAGTACTGAAATAGCACTTCTTCTTCTTTATACTTTTTAAAATATATTTTCTCTTTTCCTCTCTTCAGGAATGTGCTGTAATGGTATTAATGAGCTCACAAGAGTTTGCTGATCCAGGGAATCTCACTGTAGGGTAAAGTAATAGTATGAAAGCCTAAAAATTAAGAAATTTAATTATTTTAATTATGCAATTGCATGGGGAGCTTGAGAGAGTGCACTGTAAGCACTCAGTGCATTAAAGAGGAGGGAAACTGAAGTTCTCAAAGGGCTGACAAAGGCATGCACAAGGCACCTGTGGTGATTTGAGGAGGAGGATGTGCAATTTGGGTTATATCTGACCTTACAGCTCTGTGACTTGGGTTGATTCAACTCCATGGTTCAATTCACCTTGACTTAAAGCTTAAAAATTGCATCCCTAAAGTACTTCACCCTTAAAGCATTCATCACTGTGCAAGTAAACGGTGGCATGTGCAGTAAGATGGTTCCTCACTGATGATCTCTTGCTACAGTGTTTACAAAAGAAGCTGATTAAGTTACAAGACATTATTGCTTGTATTTGTTGCACTAAAGCAGCTTAATAATGAAACACTGCCAAGTGCTGTGTGCTTGCACATCCTTCAGAGCCCTGACCCTCACCACAGGAGAGGTGTGACAGTAAGTTGGGCTGTACAGCTGGGAAAGCCTGAATCAGTCTCATCTTTGAGGAAGACTGGAAAACAAACTCTTGAAGGAGCAGCTGCAGTCAGTGGGTGAGCAGCTGGCTTGGGGAGCCAGGGCTGGTCAGAGCCCTTGGAGCTTCTGATGAACCAGCAGCCCTGGGGTGAGAGATGGGATTGACAGGGCAGAGCAGTGGATGAGAATGTGCACCACATCAAATGAGGCCTTTATGACACTCCTTATGACTTCCTGGCTCTTCTCACTCTTCAAGGAGGGATTTAATAGGCAGTGTTTGGCTCAATTTCAGTAGAACTTGGTGAAAGAGATGGGGCAGATGGTGCCAGCTGAACGCGTTTTTAGTGTCACAAAAATGGTACTGGAGATTATTCAGAGAGAATGCAGCTTTGCTGAGAGGTTTTACTTTCATTTCAGCATTTTTGTGTACAAAGTTAGTCTTAACTTTGCAGTTTTATGTCTTCACATACAGTCCAGGGCAATTTAGAAAGGTGAGTGCTTTTCAAGAGTGGTCCTAGCACCAAGACTAATTTTTTCTCTCTTTCTATATATTTCTCTTCAGAACTGGCAAATGTCATATTGCTATGCCCTGAAAATCACATTGAGAAGTCACTCAGCACCTGTTATGTTCTCCAGCTTGCTGCAAGATTAGAGCTCATAGCAATACCTAAAACACCATGCAGACTGTTATGGTGATTAGCTGTTGGCTTATGTTTGGTACAGAACATGAAGTGGGAAATTCCATCCTCATGAGTAAGATCTTGCCTGTGTTTTTAGAAGCTTACAGCTCACTTCTGTTTGCTTGTAAAATAAAAAGCATCTTAAAAGGAAGCATGGACACATAGCAGGACTATAACAGGAACACAACTTCAGTGAAAGGATTAAAAAAGTCTCTCATGTCAGAGTGTCTTTAGTGCAACAGAACCATGTGCTTTTTTTTCCTCCAGGTATCTTTTGTATCAGCACACAAAACATTTCATAAAGTAAAGGAAGCAAAACGCAGACAGATTGAAAAAACTCTGCTTGCTCTCTTGACAACAGTAGGTCTTGACAAACTGCACTGGCTCAAACTAAATTGAAATTGTTTGTGTTAGTTAAGCATGATCTCCTGGGCAGTGCCATAGAACATACCTGGGCTTTCTACATGGGGTAAAGAACAGTGAAATATCTATAATTAATAGATCATATTTTGATTCTACAGATGCTGTCCCAGGTGTTTGTAGGATTTCTGTCTCAGAAGAGTGTAGCTCTGCATTGAAAATTAACAGTAAAGATAACACTGGAATTTATAGAGTCTTTTCCACCTTTTTTTGCTCAAACCTCTCCTGCTGGGAAACCTCACTGCAGCCAGGGAACTAACTGGCTGTCAGACTGCTGAAGATGGGGAAAGGAAGTTTTTTGGTTCTAGCAGCCACCTCCTCTAACACAACACACAGACTGCTCCTTGGGGAGCTAAAGGAGTGGGCACCTGCCCTCTCCCATCCCTACCTGTGCTCCTTTCTGTGCTCAGGGCAGGCTGTGCAGCCCCTTTCCTCTGTGGATTTACACATTACACAGGCTATAGAGCCCCTTTCCCTCTGTGGATTTACACATTACACAGGCTGCACAGCCCCTTTCCTCTGTGGATTTACACATTACACAGGCTGCACAGCCCCTTTCCTCTGTGGATTTACACATTACACAGGCTGTGCAGCCCCTTTCCCTCTGTGGATTTACACATTACACAGGCTGTAGAGCCCCTTTCCCTCTGTGGATTTACACATTACACAGGCTGTGCAGCCCCTTTCTCTCTGTGGATTTACACATTACACAGGCTGTGCAGCCCCTTTCCCTCTGTGGATTTACACATTACACAGGCTGTGCAGCCCCTTTCCCTCTGTGGATTTACACATTACACAGGCTATAGAGCCCCTTTCCCTCTGTGGATTTACACATTACACAGGCTGTGCAGCCCCTTTCCCTCTGTGGATTTACACATTACACAGGCTATAGAGCCCCTTTCCCTCTGTGGATTTACACATTACACAGGCTGTGCAGCCCCTTTCTCTCTGTGGATTTACACATTACACAGGCTGAAGAGCCCCTTTCTCTCTGTGGATTTACACATTACACAGGCTGTGCAGCCCCTTTCCCTCTGTGGATTTACACATTACACAGGCTATAGAGCCCCTTTCCCTCTGTGGATTTACACATTACACAGGCTGAAGAGCCCCTTTCCCTCTGTGGATTTACACATTACACAGGCTATAGAGCCCCTTTCTCTCTGTGGATTTACACATTACACAGGCTATAGAGCCCCTTTCCCTCTGTGGATTTACACATTACACAGGCTGTAGAGCCCCTTTCTGTGGATTTACACATTACACAGGCTGAAGAGCCCCTTTCTCTCTGTGGATTTACACATTACACAGGCTGTAGAGCCCCTTTCTCTCTGTGGATTTACACATTACTCAGGCTGTGCAGCCCCTTTCCCTCTGTGGATTTACACATTACACAGGCTATAGAGCCCCTTTCCCTCTGTGGATTTACACATTACACAGGCTATAGAGCCCCTTTCCCTCTGTGGATTTACACATTACACAGGCTGCACAGCCCCTTTCCCTCTGTGGATTTACACATTACACAGGCTATAGAGCCCCTTTCCCTCTGTGGATTTACACATTACACAGGCTATAGAGCCCCTTTCCCTCTGTGGATTTACACATTACACAGGCTGCTCCCTCGGGAATTCAAGGAGTGGGCACCTGCCCTCTTCCATCCCTACCCTGCTCCTTTATGTGCTCAGGGCAGGCTCTACAGCCCCTCTCCCTCTCTGGCTGCTTGGAGCACACTGGAGCTGTGTAGAAATGTGGTTTCAGTGCTCTGGCAGTGCTGGACTCTCTCCTTAGGGAGGATGAGTGTCAGAGCTGGTCCCCAGAGCAGGAGTCCCTGACTCACACATGCACAGTGCTCAGTCCATTGAACCCTGCTGACCTCCACATTACCCAGTGTGCAGGAAAACACCCTCGGTGCTCACAGGAGGAACCAGTCAATTGGCAGCAAATTAGCTGAGGATGGAACTTAATGAGCTGCTGGGTGTGAATGTCACTCCCCAGCCCAGGTTACCCCCCATGTTCACATCTTTCTGCTCCCAGGGCAGCCAGCAGGTTTTCTTGTGAAATGCTCATTAAAGCAAGAACATTTCCATGTATTTCACTAATATGACAGTCGAGGGGGAAGTTACTGATTTTTCTGTGCCACATAACTGCAAAGAGATTAAAGTCAGTTGTCTTGCTGGAAGGTGTTACCATATAAATCACACAGGTATTGTTACTAAGGAAAAATTAATACTGAAGGAGCTTTGCTATCCATCCAGCATGACATCCAGACTGGAGGGAAAGGATGAGACATGCACTTCCCATTAACCACAGCACTTACAGGTCTTCAAAGTTTTAACTGATTTCAGCATTAAGGAAATGAAATCTACTGTTGCTATGGGAGACAACAGACAAAACCAAAGAATTTGAAGGTAAAAAAAAGTGAGCACAGAGTTGAAAAAGTATGATGTGGAGTGATCAAAGGGAATCCTTCATCCTTCACGGAAAACAGAAAGAAGAAATGTGGCTGAGGAAAAAAAAATCTCTTTCAGTCACATTAAAAGAGTGAAAGACACATTTCTATACACAATTTTCTTTATGCAAATTGCAGAACTTACACATTTTCAGAAACCTTGGTAAGAGGGGAATATATACACAAATGAACAGAACTAGAGAGAAACCATCATATAAACTTAAAGAAAAAGCAAAGAATTTTCATTCCAGCAACTCTGGCCTTACCAATATTTTAAGAACTTGTTTTAATTTCTCACTTCTATCACGTGCTTCGTACCTGATGGCAAAAAGTTTAGCAGACTGGATTTGACTCAATTCATTGGGCAATTTCATCTACATATTCAGCTTTCCTTTCCTGAAGAGTAAAGTGTTACCTCACTGAGAATAACTGCCATCCCCTTTTCTATCAGGGAATTACACCTGCTTTAAAATCCATGCAATTTGTTTGCTTCCTCTTCACATCTTTAGGTCTTCTTAATGAAAGAAAACCTGCTCAGAAAGGAATTCCATCCATTTGAATTTTTCAACAAATAACTTATCTGCTACTGTTGGCATACATTAAAAATTGGGAAGTAACTTTCTTGGCCTAAATACATGAAATTATTGGTTTGCTAAAAATAAAAACATTTGGCAGTTTGATGACAACAGCCTTTAAAGTTGAGACATTTGAAGTGCAGCTGTCTCCTGTCTTTAAGGCAGTAACAGTGAACTTTATCATTCTTACAGAGAAATATGACCAAGGTGCCTTAGTCTGGTACATTCAATTTTTCCTAATTGCAGTTTTCTCTGAATCTCTTTCCTACACCTTGTCAGCTTCACATCTCTTGGATCTTCATTCTGACAATTTTATTTATATTCTATTTTCTCTTTCGTTTACTCTTTTCAAAAAGGAGACTAATCACTTCTCCACACCAATGAGTTCACAAAAGTCTCCTTTTTAGCTTTGTTTTAGTCACCTATGTTCTTTTCCCAAGTTTTCTCTGCTGGCCCTATGACTTTTGAATTTCACAGCACAGTTTCTTGCTTTTGATTGTTATACTTGAACATTTAATTGCTTCTCATTCCTGCAGACATTACTTGCTTGACATTTTATAACAAGACTTAATCAGGACATTTGTACTCTTTTTTCCTGGAATAATCAGTTGAAACCAAGAGTGGGTGTAAGAGGAGACCTATTTTGTGAGTGTTTTTAGGTAAACATCTAAAAAGTTTTGAAAGTATTGGATTTTTATTAGCATTTTGAAATTTTTATTAGCATTTTGAAAAGATTTCTATTTTTCCGCTGAAAACTGCTTGAAAATGAAAATATTTATTTACAGTAATTTTAAGGTACCAACATGGGCTGTAGAGAGACTCTAAAGAAAAACTGTAGTTTTGAGACATATCAAGATATTGAGCAGCTGTGGAAGGCTGTTGGGGAAGCGTAGGGGAGAGAGGAGGTAACAGACAGGATACATTTGGGCTCTGTAAGGCTATGCCAAAAATTTTCCATCAAAACCTCCTGGGTACCAGCTGTTGTCTGCCAGGTTTTGGCTTAAACCACCCCCTGATATCCTACTTTGGCACACAAGCTCCCATTTGCAGGCTGATGTGGGAGAAGGGTAACACCTTTTCTGCTAAAGATGCTTGTCAGGCATGCTCCAGTCTTCTCCCTGGTTAGAATTTTCCTGTGTTGTTTGCTTTTTTTAACAAGGCTTTTATTTCACAAGTGCTCTCCACATTTCTTAGTGCTCCTGAGACATTTGCCATCTAATTGTTTGTGACACAGCTTGGTTGCTCTGGGGGTGCCTCACAGGTGCCCTGCTGAGGACAGCTCAGCAGAGCATGATTCAGAAAAGAATTTGGAAATGTGGCTTGTTATTCCACACACCAAAGAGCAATGCAGGAAGGATAATCCATTGGTGTAAAACCTGTGGTGGAGCTGCTCCTACAATTAAACAAAATTTTCAATACTAAGCTGTGCTGAGACCCAAACCCATTTCTATAACCAGAGGCTCATCACAGCAGCACAAGTTACACCTGCCTGCCTCAGAGCTAGCAAGAAGTGCTCACTCAGACTGGGGCTCAATTCAGCTCAATCTGTTGTTAATAAAACTTGTAGGCTGTGTATCTACATATCTATATTGGTTTTTGAATCTGCAGCTTGCTAACAAATACCAAATCAGAGTGATTATATTTACATTCCAGCACAAATCATTCAAAGGAACATGATCAGGCAGTGAAACTACCAAGTGAGAGTTCATGTTTTCTTAATGATGGAGGTTTGAAAATACAGACAAGCTGGGAGCTCTGTTTAAAAAACTATTGAGTAAGTGCAAAACTGACACAGTGAATTTAGTTGATGTAATCCAGATGTTTGCATTTTAAGCAAGGGAGAAGACACATCAATGAGAATTTATAAGAGTACTGAGAACATGCATAATGAGACACTGGAGAGAAGAATGTAAAGCAGAAGTGTCAGTGAGGATTAGGCATATGAGTGTTTTGCTCCATTAGTATGTATTAGTGCAGCCAGCCATGTTTGAATTTCAATTTGACATAATTTGGAGATGCATTCTATTGTAACGCTTTGTTAAATTGTGTACTGGGGATTTCAGGAGAGTTTAAAGGAATCAGGCACTCTGGTGCCACCAAAATTCAGTGAGCCAGTTGTGGTCCTGCACAAATTGTGGTGGTTGCACATCTTCATCAAAAACTCTCCCAATGACTCCAGTGTGGGTTGTACCCATTCCAGCTAGGGCTGTACCTGAATTTTTTTTCTGAAACAGAAGCAAAAAAAAGGATTGGGCAAAGTACTGCCCTTAACTTTCCTTGCTGTGAAACCAGTTATTAAATGCCAGTATATGCCAGTGTTGCATCCTTGTCAGTGTGTCCACAAGCATGCATTGTGTAGGCAGCTCTCCCTGCAGCACAGACAGCATCACCATTACATCAATATCAAATTCAGATTTCAACCTGGAATTCAGGGGTTGTGATTAACCTGTCATCGCTTGAGATGATATATTTTTTCACTGGGTCCCTGTTTCTGGTAGGACCAAACACAATTCAGATGTTTTCAAGTTCCTCACAGCATCTCTCAATCCTGTTTCATTACTTTATTTCAATATTGTAAGTATCACCAGAATTCACTGTATATTATATTTTTAAGTATTTTTCAGCTTTCCCACCTGGTACACTCAGCCTTGAGCAGACTTAAATACATATACAAAGATATCTCTATATTATCTTTCAGTACAGCTTTCTTTTGCTTTTTATCCATATAAAGTGTGGCAATGGCCAGTACCATGACAGGCATACAATTTAGTTAATTCTGAGCTTTTACTTTTCTCTTTTTTTCAGTCTTTGTGACTTTTGTACTCTTAGTTGCCTGGTTGACCTGTAATAAGAAGGAGGTTTTCCCATCTAGAACATGTTAGAGACTGTCTGTTGACTCAACCTACAGTGTTGACAAAAGGCAACTCAGATTTGAGGAGTGGGTGGGTAACCAAGAAAATCTGAGAATTAAAAAAATTATTAGATTAGAAACGTGAGAAAGAAAAGCTTTGAAAAAAATTGGATAATAACTTATGCAGATGAAATGGTTTGGGTATCTTTAAGAAAAACATGGCTTTTAAGTTTGTTCCCACATTTTAGAGTAAGTATTTTTTAGGAAATGGTTATGAAAAATGAAAATGAGCAAATCCCCAGGTGACCCCCTCCCCCCATTGACACTGTAAGGAGTCCTTCATGCTCCTGAGTGCTCTTGTGAAGGTTTACCCAAGGCTTGAACCAGATTCTGGTTTGGATTAAAGTAGTCCTTGAGTTTGTTTGCCTCTGCCTTCTCCCTCAGCTACTTCCAAACCATCTGAAAGAGAGAAATATGCCTTCATCTCAGTGCCAACCTGCTTCCTTGCAAAGGCTTTGAGGAAAAGGATTGAAGGAGGAGGGAATCTCTGTCTCTTCTGAATACCAGCTGAGGATTTTGCCTATGCCTTCATGCTGCTTCAGCAAGAGAAATTGATCATGTGTCAAATAAATAGGTAATTTTTTCCTGCTAACTATGAGAAAATGACACTTTCTCTTCTTTATGTCTGGAACATGTAACATATCAGAGATTGCTGATACACATTTGATAGGAAAACCCTGCAGGACATGCTTACAGCAGTGCTCCGGTTGGAGTATTTTGTAGTTTAAATCATTACTTTTGAATTTCATATTTGACTTCCCATCATTAATTCCACTATGAAAGCCAATTTGATGTTGAACATGAAGAACAACTGCTGAAGTTCATATTCTGGAGAGATTCTCATTAATTTAAATGGAGTGGCAGGAGCTGACCCCGAGTTAGTAAGGACACTTGGCTTTGTGTGTGCATTTGTTTTAGGCAATGAAAATATGGTTTGAGAGCAGTAATAGCATCTGCCTTAGATAAAAAACATATGAGCAATTGCCTGGAGAAGCACTGAGCTTCTCACCTGGAAAACACAGTGTTTAAAGCCTTATTTTCACACCCATATTCGTCTTTTTAGAACAAAGAATTAGAGACATTCGGTCCCCAAGAACTAGAGCAAAGATTTCAGGTTTTCACTTTACTGAGACAGACTGCGAAGATGATTGAGCTAAAGTAATTTTTTTACATCTCTTGTCACAATTTTCATGACAAAATGCAACTTCTAGACCTACTTTAGTTCTAACTAGCAATTATGGGGTTGTTTATTCTTTTAACACTTGACACTTCTAAGTGCATCAAAGAAAAGTGCAGTTATACTACTCTACAGCCAGATCCTGTCATTATTCTTCAGGAAGTCGACATATTTCTGGAAAAGAAAGATTGTGAACCACTAAATATTGCAATGAAATGTTGCTAATTTTAAGTCAGCATAGCAGGGGCTGGTCATGGTTAGCAAGCAATTAAAAAGAGAGGTTGGTAATTATAGTCAGAGAAGGCCACAATACCTAAAGATTTTTCAAAGAAGGCATTTGCCTTTCAGTTTGCCTGCCCAATTTGCCAACAGCACTATCAAAATTCTTCCCTATAATAGTCTTAGATCTGTTTGCTTGCACATTGTATGAACAATAGCAGGGAAATATGATTTCAGAGATCATAAATTTGTAAGTACTTCCCAATTTGCAGAGAGTGCTGTATTCTGTCTGACATCATTGGTACTTATAAAGGGGATACTTGTGATTGTTATTTTTACTCTCTGATGAGGAAGAAAAGAGGCTAATCTATCATACTTCATATAACATCACTATAAAATGTGAATTGCAATTTTACTGGGTTTCTTTTAAGTTAGTACTGCGTGTATTTTGCAGCTGTGGGTACACAGTGACATTTATTCTGCTCCCTGTGTATCTGTTTTTTAAGTATACAAATGGTCATGCTGCATTAGACCTGTAATGATATCTGGTTCCAATTTTGACAGGAGGGAAAAGCAGGTAAATGGGCATTAGTATGGAGGAAGAGACATTAAAAAATCTACCAAGGGCTCTTTGCTTTGGCTATTGTGTTTGGAGCTCACTCAGTATTTTTAGAGAGAATTATAAACATATACAACATTTGCTAATGGTTCCAGTATCTGTTCTGATGGCTAATTTTTTTCTCAGCATTGTTTACCATTAAGTGGGTGGCTGAGAAATGAAAAAAAATTGCAAGATAAGAACAAATTTATGCTCAAAAATTTTCTGAGCCTTTTGTGAATAGAAATGTTCCTTCTGCTTCGTAGATGAGGTTTATACATGAATGCAAAATTGTGGTTTGAACATTTTCTCCTCCCAAACCTGTGCTGATCTCTCTTTTAGGGGATGTTTTCCCTAACTATGGCTTCCTGCTGCATCAGAGGGAGCTCACAGAGCACTTGCTTGAGAAGGGAAGGAAAGAAATTCAAATTCTAAGTGGTGGCAAGGTTTTGAACATGCTTTCCATGCCAACAAGATGCATTGCCCAGCATGCTGGTTTGGTGGGAGAACAGGTAAAAAATGGTGTTTCTTTCTTTGTTATTCACCAGCACTTCCATCCTAGACAAGTGAAAACAGTTCAGTCAAAACAGGTCTATGAAAACATGTTTTATCTCCCAACCAGCAGCCATCTGCCAATTAAAAAAAAGTTGTTCTGCAAAACGCCACACCAGGCTCTACTTTTGATCTTGTTGAGATCTTGGGAAAATTGGTTCTTTTAATTTGAGTAAATGCATTGCTCCTTGTTATAGTGGAATGTTCTTCGGCTCTTGTTTTGTCGGAAGACATCAATGAGATTTCATGCTATTATTCACCGGTTGCTGTTAATTATCTTCTTCCTTACTGAAACAAAATATACAGTTTTTATGAAATTCTGTAATGTTAGTCATCGTGTTTTATTGCTCTGTCTTCAGTTGTTATCTGAAGTCAAACTAGGTCACCTTTAAATCCCAAATGCTTTGAAACTTCTTTTAAAGGATCCTAGAATTGGCCTCTTTTTATTTCAAGAAGAGATTGAATGCTGTTAAACCACTTGATTCTGAGGTTGGCTCCGAGGTCCCAGGTGTACACTCTGTGCTGTAGCCTCTGTAACTTCTTGTCCTTCAATTTCTGAGTTTGAAGTGCCCAAGATAGAACAATAAGTGACATTAGTCCTTTTAGGCTCGATGACAGACTAATCATAAAGCACTCGTGACTGGAGGAAAAGAGGATGCAGATCAAAGCTCAGTGCTGAGATTCACAGAAGTATTTGGGTGTGTAGGAATTAATCCGCAGAGGAAGCAGCATTCATCATTGCCACTGAAGCCACTCAGAGCCCTTGCTCAGATCTGGCTGTCTGGCCCAAGAGGTGCTGACCTGTCTGACACATGCCAGTCACTGGTGCTCAAAATGCCCCTAATTCAGAGGCCACTGAGGGGCTGGGAACTGGCTTGCACAGGAGGTTTTCAAAGCAGGCTTGCAGACATTCTCACACAAGGCACAGCTGAGGTCGGGTCGTGCTCACCCTGGTGCCCACAGCCTCAGGGCTTGAAGCCTGTGGGATTTCCTCTTACCTCTGGCTTGGGTTCTGTCCCTAACATAGCCCAGCTGTGTATCACAGGCTTTAGGAAAATCCTGTGTGCAGTCACATCTGGTTTAAGACACCCAGATAGATCAGCTCTTGTGAAACAGCCCTGATGTGAGAATCCTGCCAGAACCGAGCCCCTGCAGCAGAAGGGAGGGAGTGCAGTGCCTGATCACCTGCACAATGCAGGATGCAAACAGCTCCCATTCAACACCATACCAAGTTTAAACTTCTCTGCATGTATAAATAATATTTCCTTCTTCCTCACCTTGTCTGGTCTAATCCCACTGGTTACTCCTGCCCTCACAGACTTTATACCTGGCATTCCCTGTAGCTGCAATACTTCACCTGCTGTGGACCTACATTTTTTAATTCAGGCCCCAAGTGTCACATGTATATATGAGATGTCCCAATGCAGAAACAAGCTAAGCCCTCTAATGATGCAAATTTTCACAACGCCATTGCTGGCAAAAAGCTATGACAGTGTCTGTGATCTGAAGGCTGTAACTCTACTAGTCCTGCTCTTAGGCAGCTGTGCATTAGGAACCCTCTCATGAAAATTCAGCATTCTTTGAACTGTCCCTGCACTATCATTCATTAATTCAGAACTACTCATTGAGTGCTATTTGTATAATGGGCCTAAAAGCTGATATTTCTGCCCTATTGTGTATTCCAGTTATACTCACCATTAAAGAGAGCTCAGCCTTGCTGGGTACACAGTTTATTTTTCCATCCCCTGTCATTTTAGGTTTGTCACTTCAAAGACCTCTTTGAATCTGGATTTGTGTTAGCTAATGACACAGAACCTCTCTGCATAGAGCTTGGCAAGAACAAAGCATATTAACCAGTAGGCAGGGTAGAACAGGTTTGTTCCCAGTGGGAGGTTTGTTTCCATGTTCTGCTTTCAGTGCTATAGAAAGGTTTCCCTCCTTTCTCAGGGATGGTGCTGTTGTTACTTTTTCCAATTCATATTTCTGTCAAGTGAGGGCATCACACAGATGGCACCCAGGCTGACACAACCATGATAAAACCACTAAATTATCTGGAAGAACAAGTCCTTCAGTGCCTGTGTGTGTGTGCAGTCACAGAAGTGTTGTTTTAGTGAAACAACTTAAAGTACTTTAATGTATTTTCTGTTTTAAAATATTTATGAATACTTGCACCCTGGGTAGGTTTAATAAAGCAATGTCTGAAAAATTTTAAGATTAATGGTCAAGTTAATTTAATTTTAAAATTCATGAAGTCCTTTTGCTGAGCTGCTCTTTTTCTTTCTCAAGTAAGCTGTTGCAGTTTCTGAGTTATTTATCGAAATACAATTACTGGCACATCAAACCAGCAACAGCAGCCTTGCTTTTTCCTTTTACAGCTTTATGAGGACCAGTTTGTTGGGCAAGTAGACCTTTGGGAAGGCAGAAAATCTGTTCTTGACTGCTTTCCTCCTCACCTTGAGGTGCAGTGAGGCACAAGCTGCAAAGGATCCAGTAGAAATGTGCTGAGGTAGTTGACATCAGGCAGTCTGGCTGCAGGGGCCAGCAGGGAAGTGAAAGGAAAAACTCTCTTCAGGAATCATGGGGAGAAAGTGTCTTACTGTGGTATTTTCGGGGTGCCCAGGATGAAGGAGGAATTGAGAATCTGACTCCATGTTCTTAGAAGGCTAATCTATTATTTTCTGTACTTATATTATATTAAAAAATACTATACTAAAACTATACTAAAGAATAGAGAAAGGTTTACAGAAGGTTTAACAAGATACCAGTGAAAAACTCATGACTGACTCCTCAGAGTCTGACACAGCTGGCTGTGATTGGTCATTAAGTAAAAACAATTCATACGTTGGATAAACAATCTCCAACCACATTCCAAAGCAGCAAAACACAGGAGAAGCAATCAGATAATTACTGTTTTCATTTTTCTCTGAGGCTTCTCAGCTTCCCAGGGGAAGAAATCCTGGTGAAGGGATGTTTCAGAAAATATGATGGTGACATCTTACCAAAGGGTTGAATGGGGATATCAGGTGTAAAACCATATGAAAAGAGAATCACTTGTCAGATGTGAAGTGCCCATCAGCCAGGACGCTGATGTAGGGAAGGAGCACAGGTGCACCACTGTACAGCACTGGAAAGGGGAAAAAGGAAACACATCCTATATGTAAAGCCAAAGTTTTGCTGTTAGCATAAATTAAAGCCTTAATAGTCTTATCCAGGAGTGTTTATAACCACATTTTAGTTACTACAGAAGAAAAAAAGAAAAGAAAATGGAAATTAATGGAGAGAAAATTGTGATATACAGGTAAAATTTTGATACACACACTTTCTTGCAGCTACCCCTTTCCCTGGTTATTTCACCCACTGGGTCCCCAAGGGTGGTGGCTTCATCCTGTTGCACATGTGGAGAAAGAAGAACTTTCAGCATCATGAGAAGATGAAGAGAGAACATGACATCGAGGTAATGGTTTCTTCATCTTGGTTCTCAGATCCACTTGGAGTAATTTTTATTACAGCTTTTACCCCTTGCTTGTGCAGAGTACTTATTTCGCTTCTCTTCTCTTCTCTTCCTCTTCCTCTTCCTCTTCCTTTCCCTTTTCCTTTTCCCCCCTGAATCCACTGTTAATAACATTGGGTTGACTACATGCAGGTGTCCTTCTCCCTGAAGAAAAGTTAATTTCTAATTTTTTTACATCTTTCTTGAGAACCTTGGTATCTGTGATAATTGTATTTGTCAGTCACTCATACATTTGCTTCTCATCCTCTCAAGTGTACTTCTCCTGGTGTCTCATCCATCAAGGGTATGATTAAATTTACATTTCTTTGTCTAGAGGGAAAACGCAGTACATGACCTCTCCTCTAAGCTAAATTGTTTTTACATTCCCAAATAGCATTATTTGGGTATGTTCAGGTGTGAAGAAATTAATGCTTCCTACATCATTCACTGATTAAAGACACTTTAGTTTACTGACTCAGAAAAACAGACATCAGAGCTAAAATCCAAATCCTGTGGGGGAATGCTCTTTCCAATCTTATGCTGTTTTCCAAATCCTTATTACATTTCTGAAAGTGAAGCACACATGATTACTGTGAAGCCTTAAAGCAGAACCCTAGAGAATTTCATATCATGTGGTACAAAATGCTCTGAAGTTCCAAAGTAGAACTTGAGGTGCTCAGAAGCCTGAGTTTTTCACATCTTGCATGGAGAAATTGTCATTCTCAAGGAGAAATTGTTATTTCCCAGACATGATACCACAAGTTTTGGGATTTTCAACAGTAGGCAATTTTTTGTAATAGGAGAGGGGGGCATTAAAATCCTTTAAAAAAATCCCAAAACCAAAGAAAACAAAAATCCCAATCCCAAGAAAAAATATCTTATGACTTTACTGCACCTGCAATGGTGAAAAAGACCATTTTACTCCAGGAATTTAATATTGCAACAGTGAAATTCTGCCTCTCATGTCTGCAAAAATATTTCAATTAAAGTTTTTATTTTCCATCAGGCTGTGACAACATTGTTCATCCATTGGTTTCAAGAAAATATTCTTCCATGCCACTTGATATGGCTGCTCTGCTCCCCAAAAGTCAAGGATGTATTTATTATGTGGCCCCTTTTGTTGCTCATACTTCCATGCATTCTATTAGCTTGTTGATGGACTCAGTGGTTTTTCCAGTAACACAGTTAGTATAATGGGAGGAGGAGGGAAAAAGGAACTTTGAGGAATTGGGCTGCAGATAGAGATGTTTTGGACTACATTATAGTTATTTAGGGTCTAACCCAGTATGAGACTGTTTGACAACAGTAAAAGCAGCCCAAATTATGGTAGTTTGTGTGCTGGTTGAAGTCATGGTTGTTTGGGGTTATAAAAATGTCTTGGAGGAAAAAGACAGTAAGATGCTGCTATATTGTTGTTTTTCCTCTGTTCTAGAGAGTAAACATGTTTTGCCATTTGTATTCACTTAACAGGGACAGACAGAGACAGAAGAAACAATTTAAGTGAGGAAATAATCACCGTGACTCAGTGCAGGTATGGCAGTGTGAAGCTTCAGTGGGAGCACAAAGGCACAGGCTGCTGAAGGAGCCAGTGCAGGCAGGGCAAGGGTTCACCTGCAAATTGGTGATTTGTTGGTACTTCAGAAACCAGGAGCATTGTTCCAGTGACAGTGTCAGAACTCTGTGTTGTAATTAATGAAACCCTTTCCATCAGAGGACTGGGTTTAAGAGCCTTAGGAGAGGTGCAGTTAATGTATGGATTGTTTTTTATTTTTAGGTTTTTTTTTTTTTCCTAGTAATGCTGGAACAAATAGCCCTGATTTGCACAGTGATTGGAGAAAATTAGAAAACACATATGGGATTTTAGGTTTGTTTTCTGTCATTTAGACCTCTAGCTTGCAGTTGAGCATGTGAAGTAAAAATGAAACTAAAGGCATCCCACAAAGAAACTGGCTGAAAGAACTTTAGAATTTTCTTAGGAAGGTGTTGCCATCTCAGTTTTACTGGGATGAGGAATTTTCCTGTGCCAGAGGCATGAAAGACTTGTGGTTTCCACACTATGGACAGGAACAAGAGCTATTCTGAGGCTTCAGTTAGAGCTGTTCTCGGTCTGTTGCTTTCTTGCTGTGCCAGTTTGATGCTGCACCTCCAAGAGAACCCCGCCCTCCACAGCAGTGCATGCTCTGGGCAGAATCTGCATCTTTGAATGCAGATTCTGCCATTCAAAGATGAATTTTCACCATAGGAGCCAGGTGAATTGCCTTGATCTCCATCACTCCCTGTGATCTTCTGTTACCACCAGGCCTTTTGTTATAAAAAGCACATTGCTCCTATTTCTTTTTCATACATTGATGGATGACCTGGCAAAGGTGCAAGAAAAGGCAAAGTGAGCATCCCTCTCAGCCAAAATGCAGTGAGGTGGGGCTTGGATTCCTTTGCTCCACATACAATAGAAGGTAATTCAATCTTCTGAGAGATGGGAAACTTGCCTTCAAGTCAGGACTATCGTTGGTTTGGACAGGGATTTGAAACAGTTTTGCAGACACTGAGCAAATCAGAAGTGTGCTTTGGTGGGTCTTTCCCGCTGTGTTCTGGAGAAGTCTCATTGTAAATGATGTGAAAGGCCACTAGCAGAGGGGTAGGATCTTCTGTCCCCAGAGAAACAAGCTCACCAAAATAACATAGAGTTATTTTCCTCCATGAATTTGAAGATTATAGAATTAGGAAGATGCTGATTGTTGCACTTGTGGAGAGTCTGAAAACTGCAGCCTGGCATCTTGTGGCTTTACTTCTTTGACTGTTTCCTGAACATCCCTGCAATTATACATAGTTTAGGAATAGCTCAAGAAGAACATAGAGGTGAGACATCTGTCTTCAGACAAGGCTTATTGCTGTTATTGTTCTTGCCATGTGTTTATGAATTGACAGAGAAATTAAGCACCAAAAATTACCTGACTAAATCATTTTACAGAGGAGGATGTCAGAAGATGCATCTTCCCAGCATCATTGTAGTACACTTTGCTTTGTACAAACTTCCTCTGATCACCAACAGGTTTAAGAAGTCCCTTCTTTGTGATTTTTTTATAATAAAGTGAAGATGAGAAACAGAAATCAAGACTGCCAGAAATGCTGATTTATTCAGATCCAGACAAGCTTGCCAGGTGGATTCCTTCCTGCCCACTATGTTAGAAATGGCTTGAAATCCTCTTCAAGCACTTAATGAATAAAAAGCACTGGACTGCAAAAGAGAGAAAGACTAAGAAGAAATCAGAAATCCTGCGTGGTTAAGCTTTATCTTAAGTGATGATCACTGGAATCAAGTTAGGGGTAGAATTCTACACCTTTGGCTGAGTCTGTAGCAATCCTTCCCACACATTGATCAGGCTTTCCCATAACCTGCCCAGCCTCTGCCCTGACCATCCTGTCTCTGTGGGCAGCACCTGTCCTTGTTTGCCACCTTTCACTTTCTTCCACCGGTCTCTTTATGTTTTTCTTAAACAAAATAATTCAGCTGAACCCCACGCCCTTTCCTCTCATAGTTTATCCAGGATGTAATTTTCTATATAATGTAATATTCCAGGAGATATTGGGTTGCCAAGCATTTAGGGATGATTACCACTGTCTTCTTTATTTCTTTCTCTACTGTTGTCAACTCTGTCAGGATTTTCAATTTGGCTCCATTATAAGGTATCTATTTTGTTATCCTTTACCCTATTATAGGTGTGTATTTTCAGTCGAGCCTTTTTAGTATTTTCCATCTATCTCATACATTTAGATCTTAATTAAGCACTCAGAATTGCTGTATTTCATACTTCAGAGCCATATTTAAGACTGTTTCTATACTAAGAAGACCTATATTCTTTATTTTTCTTCTGTTAAACAGAAATTTTAAATTACTCCCATATTTGTTTGACTTCAGTAATATCTCTGCATCATGAAAATGCAAAAACTTTTATAATCAAATCTCAGATTTTTGGATTCTTTTTCTCTTACTCTAGCACATACAGCCTTTTTTTTTCATTTCACCCATCACCCAGGGGTGAGTCTATTCATTATGATAATAATGTTATACAACATAGTGTCTAAATTATCTCGACAATGCAACTCATCCATGAAAATAAATAGCTATAGAGCTTATAGTTTATGCCATTTCTGCTGCACAGAATGGATTGTGACATGTGTTTGACTTTTTCACAGCTCAGGTTTGTAACCCTCTATGGCCTCAGCCAAAACATATTGTAGCCAAGAGGTTTGTTTGCACTGAGTTCAAATAAGACTGATTTAGCAGGCATTTAAATTTTTTCCATCATTCACTGCCATTTTTAATTTTCTATCTTTGCATGAAATACAAGTGCCTGCTATGTTGCCAGCATTCTTGATGCTCTGGTAATATCAGAGATATAGCAATTAAAATATTTTTTTCTGGGTGGGTGAATATATTTGTCTTCATTAAATCTTCATTTCAAAGCATAACCCGGAGGGAGTTTGTAAATTAACCCAGATATGAGCTTTTATAAAGCAAACACAGGTCTATTCTTTGAATAAAAATTACATTTCACTGAATTTGTTTCCACTTTCAAGGAGAGAAAACACATTATTGAAAGGCCAATGAGGGTCTGGTCACACCAGGGTAGTTTGCCTTGGCAGCATCAAACAACACTCAGCTTTCCTCTCCCATGCTGAGTAACTCTATTGACATCCTACTTGATTTTTAGTTTAAGAAATCTGGCTAATATTTTTTCCATGAAGAAATCAACGGAACTATCGACAGCGTGATGCTTTGGCTGCAGAAAATTTGCCTCTAAGGAGGTTTTGTAAATGTTTTACTCACTGCAAAACATCTGTTTCTATGTTATATCAGAATGCCCCAAAGTTGTTGTGTGTTTTTTCTGTGTTGTTTAAATCTATTCTCTAAAGACCTGTATTTAAGGAACTTTGATACAATTTCCATTATGCTTTCACATCTAACCATGTTTTCTTCTTGATCACAGCTGGGCTATTACATCTTTTGAAGCAAAATTCCCTTCACAGCATTTCAGCCCAGTGCTTTGCCTTTGAGCACATTTGCTGCACAGCTAACTTGCACAAATTAGATATTTTTGAGGCTCAGTTGATATTTTTGAGGCTCACACTCACACTCTGGGGGTGTGAGGCTGGAGTCATGTCCATTAAAAAAAAAAACCAAAACAACCCAAAACTAATTGACAAAGGTTTTCAGTGTTTTGTGCTCTGAATTCTCTGAGTAGGTGACTTGTCAGATTTAAATAATTACAGCTTACAAAACCCTTCACAGCTCTAGGTCTCTGAAAGACAATTTCCCCAGATAGATGTGAGTCTAAGCCTGGAGAAAGATAAATAAAAAATCCTCAATTCCCAAGTGCTCCTTGCCCCCTCTGCTGTTCCTAGCAGTTCCCCCTGGCCTGTAGCTCACTGTTTCTTCAGGTTCTTTTAATCAACTGACTGAATGCTTTCACTTTGCTTCAGTGCAAATACTGAATGTGCTGATCTCTGCTTCCTGAAGAGCCTTGTGACTACTGAGCCAGGAGTTCAAAGCTTGTGTTCTATGTTACACTACAAAGCAGGAGAAACTGCTCCTTCCCTGAAACTCAGGAACATCATCTGTCTCATGAAAATGACTTTTTCCTATATGGGAGCTATGTAATGAAAAATATTGTCATTCTTGTTCTATTCAGGCAGGCACATAACTCACACTGAAATATTTCCATGTCTTCGGTCCTGTCATGTGGTAGAAAGCTGAGAAGAGAGCAACACTGTTATTCCATCTAGGTTTTAAATAAACCTGTTAAATGCAAAGTATTTTTGGATAGGTTTTGTAAAAAAAACGAACACAACCAAGAACAAACACCGCCCCCCCCCCCAAAAAAAAAACCAAACCAAAACCAAAAAAAACAAAAAAACCCTGCTTAATATCTTTATTTCATAAAGCACTTTGTTCTTTAGTGGTTACATCAATCAGAGGTTGTGTTTAACTGTGTAACATTGCCTTTGATTAGGGATGTTCTGTTTCTGCACATCAATAGAAATAATTCTTTCCCACCTAAAAGAATTCCTTAGAGTAAATGTTTCCTGGCTGCCAAAAATACCCAGCATCTGGTGTGCATAGGTCACTGGTGGCTGTGGATGTACCCATTAACACACAGGAGGGACAGCCCATGGCCCCAGAGCCATCCAGAACTTCTTCATCTCCACTGTAAAGGGATGAGGGCTGCAGGAACACCTGGCCCTGTGTGCCAAGGAGCAAATCCTGCTTGCTCTCAGTGGGGCATGTGCATCTCATGCTCAAAACCAGTTTAACCTGGCTCAGGTGTGCAGAGGAAAAGCCCCAAGCTTTTCCCACAGTTTGTATACCAGGAGAGAAGTGTTCACATGGAGCCAATGAAATAAACATTTGTGGTGTTTATTTGGGGGTGTGAGGCTGGAGTCATGTCCAGTGCCTTCTGCAAGGGATCCTTGCAGCCTGGCTGTGCCTTCCCTCAGCCCCCTGCAGCCAACACAAACCTCATTAACAATTGCAGCCTGAGGTAATGAAAACTGTAAATCTGTGATACTCCCCTGCCCAAAAAGGAGATGCACTGGCTGAACAAAATTAATCAGCTCACTGCACTGAGAAATAGTTTAATCCTCCTGCAGTGGGGAAGGAGGGGGGAATGAGCAAATATCTTCAGGGAGCAGGGCTGGCTTGTAACTCATCAGTTAAAAAGAATGGCTTTTAAAGGACTTTAACTTTCCAACTGCTGTAAGGAAAACCACCCAACCCACCCATTTAACACTCTTTATTTAATATTGTTTCTTCTATCAGTGAGAAAACCAACCTGTTGCCTACAGACAGACTCTCTGCAGCTGCCCATTCTCACAGACCTCTGCACCTTCCCAGAGCCAGGAGCAGCTGTGCCATACCTGACACGTGCCCCTGGCAGCAGAGGGGCACAGCCCAGCAGGGTGGGTTATCAGCACTGATAACACAGGGTCAGAGCACCCAGCTGTGCCTGGGAGAAAGATCAACTCAGCCTCAGGCAATGGCAGAAAATAATCTGGGGAAAGTTTTCCCTCCATTCCAAAGATGCAGAAGGTGGAATACTTACAGGTTTACAAAGTAGATCATTATGTAGAAGGTCTATTTTTGATCTACCTAAATGATCATTATTGGTTGTGATCTGTCATAAGCCCCACCCAGATGGCAGAGAAATGAAATTCAGTGAATTCAGAACTGATCCACATTCGCTTGCCTGTTTAGTGCACATTTGTCTATGAACATCAACTACTTGTGTATTCTGAAGAAAGCACTGTACAGATGTAATTTTAAGAGAATATTTGTGATTAAGCTGGCAATTATTCTCAGCTCATGGAAGTTTCCTGGTATTGCTCCTTACTGGTACCTTTTAAACTGATGAGAATGAAAGAACCTTAATGGCTTGCAGACCTGTGAATAAAATGAACATTGAACAGGCTGAGGAAGGTGTGAAGCTCACTTTCAAACTATGCTAAACTTTTCAGTATGACATGGGAAATCTACAGGGCTCTCAAATTTGTGATATACTACATCTAAGATTGAAAAAGGAGATTAAATTTTTAAATTTTTGATTCCTCAGGTTATATAAATTGTGGAAAATACATCTGCATGAGAGATAAGGGACAGGAATTTGGAAGGGAAACCACTGTTTCATTTGATGGAAATAATTTCCAGCAAGGCACAGTGGGGAAAAA
Source organism: Agelaius tricolor (assembly GCF_023055355.1). Lineage (NCBI taxonomy): Eukaryota > Metazoa > Chordata > Aves > Passeriformes > Icteridae > Agelaius > Agelaius tricolor. Next base: position 7,627,294 of record NW_027269284.1, read on the forward strand.
AATTCACTGAGAACTGAACCAAATTGTATTTAAATTGTACTTAGGCTGAGTTATTGCTGGTGACTTACATGTAGGTTATACATCAAACTAGTTACTCAAATATTTATTAGTGGTTCAAATAACAGTAATAATAATAATACTGTCTGTTTAATCTATTGACTATTTAGTCTCCTTAGTTTTATATTCTGTCCTCTTAATGCTGAGTGTGTAATAGCAAGTTATAATATTTTTAAAGGGTTCATTTAAGAAAAATGCCTTTTGAATTGGGTTATCTAAGAATTACAACAGCAACTGACAAGTTATTCCAGAGAAATAATTTGAATTCATCTCAATGTAAATGAATTTTCAGGAAATGTGAAATGAATTTTCAGGTACTGTCATACATTACTTCACCAGTGCAAGGTAGTGCAAGATTAATGATAAGGAATTAAAAAGAATGTAGAGAGGAATAAGAAGTAAAAGTGTTACCATTTTTTGCTTCCCATTAGGATAGATAGAATGGAATTTTTTTTAATTATACTTTTTATTGAATGTTTATTTTATCTTTTACTTCATGGATCAGCTTTATCAGTACACTGTTTTTGAAGTGGGGCTGGGAGAGTTTTCAGTGTCCTGCTCTCTTAGCAAAACCTCAGGCTGGGGTTGGCCAGCAGAGAAGTCATTTGCCTTTAGTCCAAATACTTTTGCTCAGAACACGTTCAAGGATGACTCTCCTAAGTTTTCATTCCCATGAAGAAGGATATCTTGAAGCTGTTTTGTCCTGCCTATAGCAGACACTACATCAAGAGTGATTTTGTAGTTGCAGGGTTTGGTCTTCCCAGATCTCCAAATTCCAGCAGTAGCCCCAAAACAATGCCTATGGTGTATGAAAATGTCTCCCTCTCTCTCTCTTTCTCTCTCTCTTACTGGATTTTCCTTTTTTTTTTTTCTTCAATCACTATGACCTTTATCTTTTCTAACAACTTCTCCAAACCTAGGAAGGGATGATGGTTATATTATTTAAATTAATAAGTTCCTTTGTTGTTCAGCTGATTCAGCCAAACTTGAGTCTGTTTTGGCAGTTGAGGCCAAGATCTTTCTAGCACAGTGGTTGCAATTCACCTCCACTTTTGGTTTTAAACTTGTAGTTGTCCCCACAGTCCCACTCTGCATGAATGGTCTTCTACATCTATATCCACATTTCCTGACCTAGAAAGTAACTCAGACACAGTAGCAGTGCAAGTTTGACAAAACATAGCTCATAAAGAATGACTTATCTGTGGGAGGAAAAAACCCCAGTGGTGGGGATTCAGAATTTTAGATGTATCTGAAAGGCTATATTTGGTCCAAATCAATCTCTCTTTTCATTCTGATGCATGAGGGAAACCTTGCAGGTGTGTACTGGTATTTAAAGCATGAGTACAGGAATAGCAGTGGCTACTGGGGTTTGGGATAACTTCTGCTGCTGTGATGTTCATCACCTCACATCCCCTACTCTGTCCTTGGCCAAAGTCATTGAAGTATTGAGGGTCTAGTCAATAAACTGAACAGCATAAATGTACAGAAAAACAGTTTAACTCCACAGAGCTGAAAAATACAAGGATTTTTTGTACACCACGAACACATATTTCTAAGTCATTCCTGCCTGAAATGTTCATATTTAGACATCCTTCTTCTCCATGCTTTTCTTTATCCAGCATTTCCTGCTGGGCAAGGAAAGCAAGATTGTTTCCTGGGTACAACAGAACTGTTCTTTGGAGGATTCTACCTCACCATTTTCACCATTTCACCATTACCTCACAGGTTTTCACCATTTTCAGTGCCAGAAGTTGTTTTACCATTTATAGCAGCATTGCTGGGGTATCTGTACTTGACTTTACCACACAGCTCATACTCCTTTTGTAACTGAAACAGACTCTTACTACAAGGGAATTTTAAAATTCCAAGGCTTTTTCAGCTTTTTTATATGACTCAAAAACTGGACTCCTTCTTCTCAGTTAAAGAATCCAAGGATGCCAAGAATAAAGGTCAAGGACATTCATATCTTCTTTAGGGTATAGTCTACTTATACAAGATAAGCACTAGTTTTTATTAACTTTATATATTTTTCCCATCATGTTTTTGCTATTTTTCCTTCCCCTATAAAGTTTTAAACTGGATGATGTTTCAAAAAAGGCATTATTGCAGATTCTGATCTGAACTCTCCCCTTGGTTTTATACAACTTCAGAGCGAAAATAAATTAAAGAGAAAGGAAACCCCTGGTTTCCAAGAAAGCTATATACACTTAGAATCATTTTGTTACCAGTGCAGATGATGGAGATTAAATATTTTTATTTAGTAGTAGAAACTGTTAAAATGAGCGCAGCCTGCATAGAGCAAACAGTAATAATGCAACTTGCTGGACACCTAAAGGTTTTTTCCACTGAAATGCAGAAGGATTGTGTTTAGGATCTTCTTCTCTCAAGACCATATCCAGCTCTGACATGTATGAATGTTAGTCTCCATTATACCAGAGCTTCTTACTTTTGCTCTTCATGGTGCAGCTGCAGGCTCTGCCTTCCAGAGATGTGTAATGAGGTGCTCTGTAATTCCCAGGCCAAAAAGCTCTGGGAAATCAGATTTATTGTTATTCTACCCCAGTTATAGGGGTGAGATGGAGTTGTCTTAGAGCTCAAAGCTGGGGAAACTGAGGGACACTGGAGACCAAGGAATAATGGTAAGGTATGGCAATGAGACAACTGATAGAAACACTTATTATAAGAATAATAAGAAATACTAGCTCTGACATTGGTTAGACAGAAATGGGAAAAGTAGTCAGGTTAGTAACCATACAGACCATAAAGATGGAATCAATAACTATTTATTGCCTCTGTTTGATGGATTAGAGGGTATATTGGAAGGCACCTTTTTTTTCTCCTCAGTTACTACTGGAATTGAAAGCAGCTACAATTAAAACAAATTATTAAAAAAAAATCTGAACCCAAATGCAGGAGTTTTTGAAGTGTCAGACAAGGAATTCTCTTCAATAAGATAATTAATAACCATAAGAAAGTTTCAGAAGATTGGCAGAATGTTAAAGTCTGATCAATATTGAAAAATTATGTATAGGAGGCTGGGGTAATTCCAGGCCTAAGAAATAGCTTAACAACGTGTGTAAGTTAAATAATAAAGTGGCTGAAACATAACTCAATTAGTAAAAAATTATAAGGTAAAAAACAGAGCAGCCAGCAACACTGGTCTCTGGGAAAGAGGACTGATAACTGCAATGAGATAAAATGAATTCCTTATGACTTCTGCCTTCTCAGCCTGAGTGGAAAATCTTTCACTGCAAACAACATTCAACAAGTGCTGCTGTGATTCTACTTCTGAAACCTTTGAGAAGCAAAGGGAGGTCACCTCTCCTCCAGCCTTTAGAACATGCATTGGTGTTAAAAACAGTCTAGTGTGATGAATATGGACCATATTTTTGTTTTCAGAGAAGGAGGAGAATAAAAATTACTCAGAAAAAAGCCGCTGGAAAAAACCTCACCAAAACAAGTAAAGAAAATTATACATTTGTTAGTGATGTGGCAGATTAGTCACTAAATCAGGGATTTTTTGCTGATAGCAATACATATAATCAATTGTGATGTATAAATAACGTGGGAAAAATAGATCAAATGCATATCTGACTTGTACTGGGAAAAGAGAGTCCTATCCTAACCATTAAGCTACAGGCAACCTCAGTACTGCTAATACCAGGAAATGGTATAAGCAAAAATGGGTGGAGGCTTCCTCATTGGAGGTGACTTTTCTTTGACAGATTCACCACACTCCTACTGAAACTTTATTTCTTTGGTGTGTAGCCTTCAGTTTCAGTGTTCATTTAACTGTTTCACTGTTTGCAACCATTCTTTTAGAAAAAAAAATTCAATATAGAGCATATCTATTTCTTTCAGGTACTGTTCATTAAGTGGCTATGTTTGGTTGCAACATTTTTAGTAGAGTCTGTTCCATTTATAAAGAAATGAAATGTAAAATACAAACAAGGAGAAATTCTCTAGGCCTGACTTCTTTCCAATTTACCAGCTAATGCTGCCCAGTGATGATTAGAGTAGGTAAACTTGGCAAAAATTAATGGCTTCAGATCTAATTCATAAAGAAAAGCCAAATAAAATATGTCCTGAAATAAATGTATGAACGGAAATTTATTTAGTATATATTGCAAAGGTTGAATTTTGATTTTTTTTTTCTCAAAAGTTTATTCAAAGTGAGAAAATAATAGACAATGCTGAAGTAAGTAAAAGAGATTATGAGAGCTGTGAAAAGGAGAAATGAAAGCCAAGATGAGCCAGTTTGATAAAAGACTAAGAGGGATAATATAATACAAAGGCCAAGTCACAGTTTGGGCTTTTCTGAACTTGGCAAATCTTTGGCCAAGAAAATAAACTCAGAGAAGGGTACCATTAATTTGAAAGACTGCTAGCTGGCCTCTTCAAACCCTTGGAGGAGCGAGGGTAGTTGGAAATGTTGACCTGGTGTGATATGATGTATCAAGGCATATTTCTTTTTCCCTGGCCATTAGAAGTGACTTGAGAGCTCTCAGCCTGGGACAGGTTCTGTGGCACTGTGTAATGAAGGATCACTTCTGTGCACTCTTCAAGCTGGAGCCTGGGTGAGTCTGAGCCAGCCTGCAGAGAGCTGCTGGCTGCTTTCACCAGGACCTTTGGAGCTTGTCTGGCTAAGGGAACCAACACATCATTAAATGCTGCATTGCAGGCAATGCAGCCAGGCCAGAGCCTCCTTTGTCACCCCACCAGCTCCAGGCATGGCTTGCTTTCCATGTGGTTTGCTTTTCTTCATCTACAGTCATGATGATCTTGCTGGATCCTAAATCTAGGACTGAGCTTTTTGTGCCTTCTAGGTAGGTGCCCATGGCTTGCCTTCCTGCCTCATTCCCACCTTTTTGGGCTGCAGCCTCTCCTTCCTTCTAGCACTCTAAAACATCTGCTGGCACTAATAAGCCAAGCCAGCAGAGCTCAGGAGTGAGGGAAAAAAAATTACATTTGTTAAGCCTGGCATAAGACTTTCTGATTAATGAAATTACAAGTGAGATAGATATGAGACAGCTGTTGTTATTGAATAATTCTGCTTATTTGCTCAGAAAAAATGAACTGCATGAAGCATTGAGCTCTAGGGACTGCCTGACCATGGTGGATGAAAGATCAGTTGTGAAGTTTGCATTTTTTTGGTGGGCAGCCAACACCAGAATTGTTTTAACTGGACCTATCCATAAAATGTTAATTGTCTAACAAGAAGATTTTTCTGAGGTCCTTAGGTAGAAAGAAAACAGAAGCAAAATCCCACAAGTAAAATTAATCAATTTATGATTTTATGTTGTTTTCTCTTTCTTCCAATACTGTTCACAGAAGATCTGGTTCCTGCCTCTGGACCAGGCTTTGCCCTTGTGGTTGTTCTTTCCTCACATGAATGCACAAATACCTCACATGAATGCACAAATACCTCACATAAATACACAAATTCACTTCTCAAAGGCAGAGCAGCTCCTGTGGGTTGTCTCCTGTCAATGCAGACAATGCCTGGGCAGACAGATAGGGGCTGTCATAGGAAACCAGAGATTTTCAAGTGTCATGGCAAGTTCCAGGCTCAGAATTTCCCAGTTACTCGTTCCTTCCTGCTGCTGTTACAGAGCTCCTTGTAGCCTCCAGGAAAGGCATGACAGCATTGTAATAGAGATTTTGAAAGAAAGAAATTAGCAAGAGAACTGTGACTGGCATTTCTACGCAGAGATGCCATGAGCTCTAACCTCCCACTGGTGAAAAATTCAGTTGAAGTCAATATCTTTTTTTAATAGCTTAGAAAGCTTGTTTACATTTTCAATGTACACTTACTCATGATCAATTTAGGGTCATGTGTTTCTACCGTAATTATCTTTAAAACTACGTAACCTTTTTTTTCTCATCTTTACCTCACTGATGTATTTACAGCAATGTAACATTTTAGCCCTTGCAGCTGTGGTTTTATATGGTTAAAGAAAATCTGCTGATTTTTTTTCAGAAATTACCTTCTTCTTACTCTGAACATGTTAATATCTATTTTTCTTCCTTATACTGATTTCAGTTCATCTCTTTTCAACATCAGTGACCAAAATTACATATGGTGCAACAAAGGATGCTTAACTAGTGCCTTGTAAAATGGCATTAATAACTCCTTGCCTCTATGGAAAATACTTTTCCTGATAAGGAATTACATTCATCTTCTTCATGTCTGCCTCACATTGATAGCTTGTAGTCATATGATTGACTGATACACCTACTTCCTTCTCATTCATTGGCACTTACAGGCTGGAAGCCCATTGTCTGTGGCAAGAAAATGCTTGTTTCTGTTCCCTGTGGACATGGCCATAGGATTTTTAGAACTACACACCATTTCAAGGTCATACAGTGCAGTATATGTGCTTCTGTACATGAATCCATTTCCATATCAGGTTGACTATACCTCCAATCTTGTTCCCTTTGCAATGACACAGATTATTGTCTTTCTGAGGTGCAGAAAATGCATTTTTTTTAAAAAGCTCCATTCCTCTGAGAGAAGAAATATCTTGAAAGCTAAACCTACCTGAAATATAAAATGGGGCATATCTCTTTACATGCCAGATTTAGTAATAAAGACTAACTTTTACAGTTCAGCATTATAAATCTTAAAAAATTTAATTTTTCAACTGTTTTTATTTCATCAAAAAAAGTGTCACAAAAGGCTATTGAAGCATGACTTCAACAGGTGCTTGATGTTAATTACAGCTTCATTATTATAGTGAAGAACCTTATCTATTTTAAGGTTACTTAAATCTCAGTTGTGAATGGCAACACCAGATTATCAGACATCAGCCTGGACTTTTTCTGTATCATGAAAAAAATTAAATCAAATTAACACACCTAATTATTTCTAATGAGAAGTGAGAACTAGATAACTCCATGCTACATAATTGGGTGTTTTAATTGTTTGACTAGGTTGAGCTGGCAGGGGGGTAACCTTGTAATGCTAGTGGTTTGTACTTCATGTAGCTCAGTACTGTGTTTTATCTCTTTAGTACTCTTGATAATGACATACCATTTTATGCTGTGTGATAAAATACTTTCAATTGAAATATGTAGTAAAAATTTTTCATTGAAATATGTAGTAAAAAACCACCAAAACCTCTTTTGCATAGACATGTTTAAAAGGTGTAGAAGTGATTTTAGAAAACTTATGTTGAGAAAAAATCCTTCAGTGAGGGTTTCTGACTGTCCTCAGAAAGCCCTTTTGCTTGCTGAGAGACTTCTCCCCTTGTTTCTCCTTCCTAGGGTTACTTATGATAATTTTCCTTGAGTGAAAAAAGAGGTTTTACCAGGTGTCCTCTTTCAAGTCACCCCTAGAACAGAGCCAGGATGGGATGCAGAGCAGATGTGTTTCAGCTGGGGCAATAGAGCTGGGGCAACACTGTGTGGTTTTATAGGATTGTCCTGGCCCAGCTTCCTGCATCTGGAATTTGCTGAGCCCTGCACTGGGAGAGGTCCACCTGCAGATCCTTCAGGAAACTGGATCAGAGCCATCTGTGCCAAATCCTTCCCCATCTGTCTCCAAGTCATCCCCCTGGTTTCTTGCTGCCAGGCCTGGACTTGCTCATTTGTCTCAATTAGCTGCACATATTGACTGGATCTGCTCTCTTCTGTAGGGGAAGATGTCCTGTGGCTTGTTGGTAGGAGCTCTGTTTCTTGTGGTGAGAGGCTTGTTAATGTTACATGAGCTGGTGAGGAGATGTCTGATAGAGGTGAGATTGGGCTCAGTTTACTGGAGGAATAAAAAAGCTTTTCCTATGTGGCAGTGAGAGGGGAAAATCCCCAGGGATTGAAGTAAACCTGTCATTTCCCTCAGAGGAAGGGGCACTGGGCTGTCCAGGCTGGCAGCACTCTGCCTGGAAGAGGTGCACACAGAATAGTGTTCCTCTACTGTCTCTTACATAATAAAAATGCTTTATGTAAGGGTCATTCAACTACAAATCTGTTTGCTTTGTGCCCCAGTATTTGTTACTGCACTCTACACAAGGTCATTGCTTCTGTATCTCCAGCTGCCATTGCAAGAGGGAGAGCCTGGAGACAAGCTTTAATATTTCTTTTACTTTTTTCCTGAATGTGTTTTCTTAACTCTTAGAATAACACTTTTTTAACCTAAGTGACAAATTAATGCCATGACAAATGACAGCATTAAAAATATCATTAGGAAGAAGACACCACAATATTCACAATGCAAGTGGATGTAAAAAGAACAAATCCCCAACACCCAAACAACAAAGGTGAAAAATGTGTTAAAACTTTTTTTTTTTTACTCTGAGGAAAGCACATTCTTCTCTAGAACTTTTTCCATAATTTAAATGACAATGTGTGAATTTTTGCTCTTGTGTTTTTAATAGTAACCTCTGGTTTCATGAAAGTAATCATGCACAATGAAGTAAGGGAGCACAATAACACAATTTTCCCCTACTTTGTGGGCAGGAACATAATCCTTCTAAAACAAGCTGCTGCTGTGGCTGCATGTGCAGAAGGGGCAGATTCCTGGGGTGGGAATTTCATGAGGGTTCAGGGGTGGAGGAACAAGAGTGGCAGCCCTGTGGCCTCTGCATCTTCCCCATCACATCCCACAGTGTGAAGGGTGGGGTTAAACTTTGCCAAGGGCTGCAGAGGCATTGAGCAGTAGGAGAAAAAGAGATGAACTCTGACATCCCAGGGTGTATCCTGTGGTCATTGCAGCCTCTTCTGCCTGCTCCTGTCTCTCAGCCTCTGATAAGTTTAGGTCCTATTTTCCTTACATATCTTGTCCTAGTCTATTGTCCTTGATTTTTTCTTGTCCTAGTCTTTTTCCCAGTCACTCTTTGTACCCCCATAAATGGGAATTCTGTCTAAGTTCTATCCTTTCCTTCTCTTCATATCCAAAGTTACAGCACTATTGCAGTTTTCTGAAATTTATTGTGTGAACAATCTTTCCTTCTTCTAGACACAGAGTTCATCTTTTTCTAGGCTTACTAGATGTACAAAAGACCAAAATAGACACTTCAATCATCTCTGGTGGCTGAAACTTGGTTCAAGAGCCTCATTCTCAACACGGAGTTGTCAATAAAGTTCCACAGTGGATTAATAATTACTCGTTTCACAAGGCATAGAGACAGAACTCCTCCTTTGATCTCATGAGGAAGATAGACCTGGGTATAAAGCAGAGTTAGCTTATGAAAAGTACAAAATATTTTTGGCATGCCCCACAGATGAGATTCGAATGACATTTAAAAGACTCTGCTGCTGAGATTAAGTGGCCAATGCTCCTGGAAGGTTGTCACTGGCACTTTCGTGGGAAGGTGCTTGGGACGAGTCCAGGCAAGCAGGAGCTCAGGTTTCCCTCTGGAGGAAAGGCTTTAGGCGATGGTGAAGGAAAAGGAGCTGGGTCCTGCTGGAGGGTTTTGATCCAGAGCTTTATTCCTGGCACACAGGCCCCTGAATGCAGCCACAGCTCCAACAGAACCCTGAACCGTGTGGTTGCTGTGTCTTTTAAGCCCAGGGAGAGGGGAGGGAAGGGGTAGGGATCCCACCAACCAGGTAGGATGGGGGGAGTCTCAGGGGACAAATGACACCTGGATGGCCCAATGTCCCCAGGGCTGAGAGGCATCTTCTGAACTTTGCCAGTCATACCACACCCCTGCTGGAATACCGAGACTGATGGACAGCTCTGAGCAGGAGGCAAGGGGAGGGGCAGGGAGAGGGTATTGCACACCTGGGAAAGGAACTGGGGTGGCTGAAACACGGTATTACATCACACTGCAACACTACAAGGTAACTTTGAGTAACCTGCACTGCAGCAAGCACAATTCCTCCTTGAATTAGCCAATATTGAATAGAGCAATGAACTTTGCAAGAAGGCCCTGAGCCTTTGGATGTGTTGAATGCATTCTAACATCTGTCAGTTGCTTAATTTCCAAAGGGAGGAGTGCTCTCCCCAGCTCTCAGACTCAGAATCATCGTTCTACAGGCTGTACTCCAAACAAAAGCACTCTGCTTGTCACACTCTGACATCTAATGAGGATGATTGCCCTCCTACCAAAGGAGAAGAATTGCTAAGCAGCACCAAGGCAGCAATTACAGAAATAAAAGCAGACATTTCCCTGCTGGTGCTGGAGAAGGTGGCAGTGGGTTTGTAAGAAAGGGGTCTCAGCTCTGGGTAGGTGAGGTGCAGGCTGATCATTCTGAATTTGCTGGAAACTTTCTGGAGGATTTATGTATTTTCCAGTCTTCTGACCTGATTTTGCATTTCCTTAATTTCTGGCACCTGCAGGTGGGACAGTGTGGATTTTGCTGTGTTGGCAGTAAGGGATGATGTCTCTTGTGACAGTGGGACAGACTGACTGACAGGCAGTGGAAAAGGCTTTCAAAGCAGTTGAGGCTCAGATAAAGTCTTGTGCCCTGGACTGCCTTAACTGAAGTGTTAGAGGAGGTGAACTCAAAGAAATAATTGGGAGAGAAAGACTAATAAGTGTCATAACTGCTGTAAGGTCATGTAGATTTTCAACTGAAATGGGCAGAACGTGCCCTGGCCCAAGGTTCAGCCTGTTCAGGTGTCTGGTGTTCAAGCCCTGAGCTGGTGCAGCTGAGCCATGTCATTTTTGGCTCACTTTTACTGAGGAAATTGTCAAGGTGTGATGAAGTTGTGCAAGAACATGTCTCTAAATGTGAGAAAGGGAGACAGAAATGGAAATGTTAAACATTAAAAATTAGTGGCTTAAGGATCCAAAGGGAAAAGTATCACAGGAGAAGGTATGGAAACCTAAGGGAGAGGCAGAGATGCAGGAGATGTAAATTCAGTGGAATGCAGATGTGCAATAAAAGCTGCAGGAGAGTGTGACCATCCTCTCTGCCTGACCAGCCCTGATTCAGGGGGATGGGAGCTCTGGTAAAGCTCAGCCTCAACACCTCACTCCTAGATGTTTGTTCTGCTTAACAAGCAGGAAATAACTGCTTTCACTCCAAAGTTGCATTCATTTTTCCTGCAGAATATCTTTATATGGAAAAAAAGATGCTCCTTCTCCCCTAAATGTGACTGATGGCTGTTTAACAACAGGAGTTTCAGCAGAACTTGGACTAGAAAGAAATGCAAGTATTTTCTATAGCCTGTAGGATTATGAAGCCTGCACTTTTTATTTTTATTTTCTGTTGGAAATTTTAGGGTGCAGGAATACAAATCTAATTCAGCCTGAAGTCAGAACAATGTCCAGCCTCTTGTGCAGCTTAGAATTTAGGTGACACTTTGCTGCTCACAGCCCAGGGGCAGGCCTGGCATCCTCAGAGAAAGGTGCTTCATCCACACATCACAGGGGATTTAGCTTTGTCCAGCTGGGGCAGGGTGTGATGTGTCTGATAACAGAGGCCTGGCCTTGTTCTGACACTGAAAATGTCCATATCCCTCCCTAATCCTAAGAAACATGCTCTAATGCCTCTGTGTTGTTTTTCTTTTTTCCCCTCTCTGAAATCTCTTTTGTAATTCAGTTTCTTTTTTTGGCAGTTTTTAGAGGAAGGGAGCAAAGGAAGGGAATCATGATGACCAGTTTAGCAGTTTTATAAATAAATGGAAACTCCAGTATCAGGGTTATGCTTTACTATTTAAAATAACATGTGAAACAGAGAGGGCAGATTTGAAATTTGTAATTTTCCTGGAGGTGGAAATAAATAACTGTTTCCATTATGCATAACTTCTATTAAGAAGTTGATGTTTCAACCATAAAAACAAACAATAAAGTGTGCTAGCTAAAGGATATGCCATGTCACATCTAACTAATTCACATACTACTAGTTATGCTATGATACATCATTTCCATGCCCCATTTATATGGATGTTGGCACACTTAGGAGTATGGAGGCCCGTGTGCTTGAATGAGGCAGTGATTATCTTGATTTAAGCTTTTTTCGCCCAAATTTTGAGTGTTAAGGGTAGAGAAAATGTAAGTTTGTTCTTCCATGTCTGCAAGGAAGGATAAAAGAGAGATGCAGATTTGAGGACAGGAGTAGAACATTAATGGGAATATTGTCCTCAGAGAGAGGACAGGAGTAGAACATTAATGGGAATATTGTCCTCAGAGAGGCTCCTTCACTGGGATGGTCAGGAGAAGAAGACTCTTTGCTCGAAGTAATCAGGACAAGTTCTAATCATCAGGAGAGCTATTTAAAGCACACAGTGCATAGCACACCTCATGTGATAGTAAATTTTCTGCTGCATATGGATTGCATTTAACCAGAAGTAGTTCTCACCTGCTAGACTCAAGGTTTGAAAGCTGTAATAGCTGTGCTTTCATTTAGGTTTAGCAAATAAGAGTTTAAATTGTTTTCTAATCAACAAAACTGTTCCATGTCATATGGAGTGTTAATACTTTTATAATCTAATTTTTTAAAAGAAAATTTCCTAAAATGCTTCTTAATGAAGTAAATCCTGGGGCAGACAGTGTTGTACAAAACCTTACATCAGAAGAGGTGTCAATGCCCTAAGCAGAATTTCAGATTGGATGTGGAGGATTTCTGACAGCACCTTAGTCCAGACCATAATCTGGAGCAAAATTATGTGTGGGCAATTTTCACACTTTAACCAAGGACTTCTTGTATGACACTGGGCAGGCCCCTTAATCTCTGTGAGGTGGACTGATGCTATGTAATCCTGAATTGCCTAAGAAACCTGACATCCCAGGGCTCCTGGATAGCCAATGAAAGCAGTAGGGGCACTACAACTTGCTTATCTCAGTAGGAGATCCCTGGAGCTGTGATTGATGGATTTACAGTGCTGCACTCCTTGACACATGACTGGATGAGCTTTACCTTTCTGTCACTTCTCTGTCTACCAGTAGAGCTATTTTGATTCTGTATTTTTATTCTCTGTCCCATTTTGTTAGTTCACCAGATGTGGAGAGTTACCTTGGGCTTCCTCCACTCTTAAAGCAGCAGGGTGTTGAATGCAGTGAAGCTGCTGGCACTATATTAATGCAAATACCTGTACACATTAATAAACACCTAAGTACTAGCCAAAGATGCCAGCTTTGTGCTAGTCACAGTCATATTTTTACTGCTCTCTGTTGAGTATTCAATGACTGAAAAGGTAATGATCCTGTTCAGGGCAGCCTTGTCGCTTGTACAGAAATACAGAAGGGAAAATTCTTGCAACTCCGAGCAGTTCTTTTCTATCAATTAGTTAACTCTCAGGAAGTCAGAGCTGCTAAGGAGATATTAATAGCAGTGATCAAAGAGAGAGATCACAAATGTCAAATTTTCCAGCTGAAGACATAATTACCCTAAAAAGCCTTTTATGTAACTTTTTGCCGCATCTGCTGGAATTTATGAATCACAAAAGAGAAAGTAATCATCCTGAGAAAGAAATTAAAATGCATAGGTCTTCCTATATTTTATGCAAACAGAAGATTTGTTATGTTTGGCTTAAATACAGAGTATTAGTTTTTAAATCAAGTAGTTTGTAAAATTGGTGGAACTAAAGTATTCAGGGGATAAACATGCAGCACCTCAGAAAGAAGTGGTGACCAACTAATGGCTTGCCTCCAAGCAAGTTGCCATGGAAACAAGATCACCTTCCTTTTAAAAGGATGGTGTTGAATATTCAATATTTGTAAGATATCCTTGATATTACAAGTAACAGAGTTTCAGAAGGGGACTTTAATCTGTTTTATCTGGGTGCTGAATTTTTTCTAGTGCCCCTTATTCAACCATTAACTCACACCTATCTGAAGTATGTTCTCCAGAAAAGCATATTGTATTGATCTGAAAAATGCGTGCCTAATATTTTGTCTGAATTTGAGCCTGGTTTCAGTTTAGTCAGTGGTTCTTGCTGTGTATTTCTTTCCTAGATTAGTTGTTCCCCAATATCTTATCTGCTGCAGTCAAGAAACCTTCCAAAGTTCTCTTTCTTAAACCTTATCTTCTGCAGTAAGATCTTTAATCTTTTAATAATTTCTATGGATTGCTTCCAGTCTTGAAGAAATATGTGCTAGATGTGGGGATTAAGAAATAAGTCTTTCCCCTGGTTTTTTGCCTGCAAGCTGAAAGGGGAAAACCCAACATCACCTGTCTTGTTCAGTGTTGCATTGTTTCCCCTCAGAAGAGCAGTCACTGATTATGTGTCAAATGCAGTAAGAAATGATGTAGGATTTGGGGCCATTTCAGCTGAATGTGCTTCCAGAGGAGCTATAATTACAATTTTCCTTTGAAGCTGCTCAGTGAGTCCTCATCACTCCAGCTCCTGGCTTGACAACCAGCACAATGCTCAGTCTCATCATCCTCCTCTTCCTCCCATCATGGGGCTCAAAACTGCAGCATCAGTGGCTCCAGCAGTGCCCTGCAGAGCTGTGCTTGGGGCTGCCACCATGGATTCCATGTCTGCAAGTGAGCCTCAGCTATCATGATTTATGGCTAAAAGTGAGGCTGCACCCAGCAAGCAGATCTGTGATCTACAGTTTGCCTGCAGTCCCTCTAAAAGGCTCTGTGACCTGGATTTCCCCTCTGTGTCTGCTGCTCCAGCTCCAGAAACTTCATATTGCACTGTGCATTAATATTAGTCCCAAGTTTAATATGTCTAAAGTTAATACAGCAAATGCGTGCATTAGTGGAAAATTTATTTACAATAAAATACTTTAACATCCAAGGATTTCAATATATTAGGCAAAATGTCTTCAGTGTTGGATATTTCTTTCTTTTTAGGAAAAAAAAAAAGCTCCTTATAAAATATTTGAAGCTTATGAAATTTTTCAGTTTTACAATATGAGAAAAATATGAAGATAAAATTACACAGGTTTCACCTTCCCTCTTTTCTTTTTGTTTTTTTCCAATTTACATCCAATTAAAAATGTGCTGTTTATAGAATTTTCAGTATTGGTTTCAGTTCTGTTGAATTTAATACTGTAGCCCCATTTTTCCTCATATGATCATAGAGACCAAACTGGACTGGACTGCAGCCAAAATTATGTTGATTTCTTTATGCAATTTTTATGCCTTGGGAAACAATCATACACTTTAACTGAACTTCAATTACCTAAACTAGTCAAAACAACCAATACAAAATAAAAAAAGAAAAAAAATTGCCACCCCACATAAAATGAAAATTTCCATGTTAACACAGAGAAACTGTTCTGAAAATTGTATTTAACAACTTCATTTCTTCTGTCCAATGGCAGCTCACATGGCACCCAAGAAAGCTCTAGGTTATGTTCTGGCTCTACCCTCCATGCTTGTTCCCTGCTTAACAAGGGCAGGGATAAAATATTAGCACTGGGATGTTTTGGAAGATTGTCCATCTACTCATCTTTCTGAGCACAGATAAATGGCATCAGAATCTTTTTTCAGCAGGAAGGGTGAAGCTTTTCCACAGGAGTACACTCATATGCTCGCCATCAACTTTTGGCAATGAATTTTCATTGGCTTGGGAGAAAAAAGAACAAATTAATATGTAGCTATATCCCCTTCTGTCTTAAGAACTCATATTTACTTTCACACAGCTTTTCTTGCTGCATTAGGGGAAAAATTATGCATTTCACTCCCTTTTTCAAATATGAGATTTTTCTAGTGACTACAAAGGCCTGTGAGGATATTAGCACACTAACTAATTAAGTTTATTTTGCATTCTTAACATTTAGCAATGCATAAGGGAGCTATACAGGGAATTTGAAGAATCAGGTATTTTGGAGGAGATTAGGCCTTAAGAACATCAGAAATTAAAAGCATTAAGTCTTTTTGCAAGCATGCATATCTCAAGGATATTGTGAGGAGCTGTTGTCTCAGAGGTAGCTGTAGCCTCACATCCCCTGCATGTTGCTGCCTGACTGAAAAAGTCTAAAGCTTCAACTCTGCATCACTAATGAACAGCACTGGTGGAGCTTAGAAGGGAATTTGAATTCCAGCAATTATTGCTATTATTATTATTTTATGTTCACATGCTTCCTCAGGCAGGGATCTTGCTTTTTAGCTTGAAGCTTTCCTCAGTCCCATTATAAAGTGAAATACCAAACCCACCTAAATTGTCATTCACTAATTTAAGATGTTCTGCTCTCCTGTATCTATAGTCATTGGAAAAAAAGCTTGCAAAAGACAAAAAAGAAACGAAAGTTGCACATGCTATAAGGGGGGACTCCATGCCACCCCTGCAGCAAATCACAGCATGCCACACCATCAGGCTCAGCTGCTTCTCTGGAATTCTGCTGTTTAAATTTGCCCTCACCTTAAAATGGTGTTCAGACAAGGCAGTCCTCTGTGACCCAGAGCCTGTTAGTGTCTGCTGCATCTCTGTCAATGCTAGTCATTTCCATTCTTCCTTCAGGAAACCCAAATTGCTCTCCATGTTCAGGCCCTTTGCTGTGCAATATGGACTCATTTTCTGCATTGCAAGTATATAATTCTCCAAGCTGGCAGCAGTGTGATTGCTCTGTTAATTATGTACAATCAGTCCTACTGTCAATCCACCATAAAAATATAGACCTCTGTGTGCTCCAGAGTGGTGCAATTCAAGGGAATGGAAATTATTTGCTGTATACAAAGTGTGAATGCACCTATCATAGAAAGCAGCTAAATAGATGTGTGTGAGGGTATGTAAACTCATACAAGGGTATGTATACACACTCACATATAAATAATTTCTGTTTATCCAGAACTAATGTGACAAAAACTGCAGCAAATCATACCCTGCAGATTTAAATTTCATTCATTTTGCTGTGCTCCATGGTATCTCAATTAACTGTAGATTTAGAGGTAATTCATTTTTTTACTTGCAGTGTTACCAAGGAGAGAAGTGTCTCAGAGCCATCTTGTTGCCTAATAAGTTTTACTGCTCTTAACTATGAGCTTGACTGGTCTGGACAATCTGTAAAAGGAATATTTTCTTTGTGGTTGCCCTACAAGATAAAGGAATTCTTCAGGAAACTAATGAAAGAATAATTTTCTTGACATTTTCAAGCAAATAATAATTAAAATGTTGATGTTTAATCTGTCTGAAATTGAAGAAAAAGCTAAAATCTCACAAATAGTTTTCAAACAGAAATCCAAATGAAAAATGAATTGGTCTTGTCAAAACACAGGAATTTAATGTTTAAAAATCTCTGAATTATATACTTAGATTTAATTCAAGTTAAAAATATTGATCTAAAGAAGGGATTAATTTAGAAAACTTGAATAGTGTACTTGCAAAATATTAAAATTTGTTGAAACTGATTATAGGCTACAAGATTCTCCTGTGTTAAAAACAGATCAGAAAAAAAGATATTTTCCTTCAGAGTTGCTATTTTTTATTTTGAAAGGCCTTCCTAAAAAAAAAGAAAAAAAAAAAGAGAAAATAAAACTCCTGGGTCTCCTCTGAATTCAGCAGGAATGTATTTATAACTTAAAATCTGTGCCCCAAAGGTGCTCTTCTGTTTTCAACGTGGAGCACTCTTCTCTTGCTCTGTTTTATTTTAGACCATGCAGAGGAGGAAGAAGTCATGCTGGCTGTACCAATACCTTTGGCACAGAGAGGAAATGATGCAGAGGTAAGCTGAGATCAGCTCCGTGATTTTCCACCCTTTCCATATCTTGACACAAACCACGGCAGAGAGAGGGGCTGTGTGTCTGATGCTGTGCCCAGGGCAGGCAGGGAGGTGAATTTGGAGGGGTCACAAGTAGAAAGCACCCGGCTGTGTGACAGATTCTCATCTTAGAGGAGAGAAGAAGCAATCTCTTCTGTCTGGCTCCCTGGAGCCTGCTCATCCTCCCTCCCAGCCCATGGAGCATTTGGTCAGCAGAGCTGCAGCCTCTGTGCTCTCCCTCCAGCCCCAGAAATGCTGCCTGCATTTAAGCTACTCTCTGCTTACTGTCATAACAAATAATTATAAGAATTTATAATGTGTTCCTTTAGCCCTTGAGCTGTGATTGCTTATGCATCTGTGGCATAACTCAGTGGTTAACAAAGGCTGCCTTTGCCAGGCTGTGCTCTGTGCTCCTGGGGAAGGCGCAGTCATCACCACTTTATTGCTCACGTCCCAGAGCTAAGTGAAGAGGAATCTTCTAATTCTCAGAGAGGTGAACTTCCATCATAACTCTGATACCCTCATGCTACACTTCATCTAGCAGCCAGCACTTAGCAGAGCACCCTGGGGACAGCAAAGGGAGGGCTGGGGAAAGCAGATGCGAAGGATTGCACATTCTGTGTCATCACTGTCAGGCTGTTTATCACAATTTTTGCATGAAAATCTTGTTTGGCAGCAGTCCTGCCCCTCCTCCAAACTGACAATAGTTGTATGAGTAAATGGGTGAGGGGAAGACAAGGTAAATTAGAATATCACTTTTAATGTTAATTCTTTTATTGAGATGGGAAAAGCTTTGTGAACGAGGTGAGGTAAGGTGCATGTGCTAAATTTCTCATGATAAAAGAAACATGAGGACAGATATTTTAGCAGGACTTGTTGCATTTGGACAAGGCATAGTGGCTTTAAACTAAAATCTGGCCAGTTTTTTAGTGGATATAGGGAAGAATTTCTTTGTAATGAGTATGGAGAAACACTGGAACAGGCTGCCCAGAGAGGTGAGTGCCCCATCCCAGGAAACTTTCAGGGTCAGGTTAGATGGGGCTCTGGGCAACCTGATCTAGAGGAAGGTGTCCCTGCCTATGGCTGGGGAGGGTTGGATTAGATGACTTTTAAAGGTCCTTTCCAACCCAAACCCTTCTATGATTCTGTGAGAAACTCCCTGATGCTGGTGACACCCTGCTCAGCACCAGGAGTGTGCCTGTGGCAAAGCTGCAGGTGAAGCTGAGCGTACAGACCTTGGAGCAGCAGGCAGGAAGAAGCAGCACAAACTCAGACATATTTAGAGTGTGAGTTGCCTGGCTGAAGGTCAAGAAAAGTAGGAAAAGAGCTTTGGGGAGGAAAAGGTGCAAGCAGCCTCAGGATTCAAAGCTGTGCAAGGCTAAGAATGATCCATCATTGCTAAAACAATAGGACTTGTGTTTTCCTCCTTGGTGCTTTTAGTTTCAGTGATTATGGTCAAGAACCAGCTTGTGGGTAGAGCTTGAATGCAACTTCTTTGGGTTCTAGGCTGGCCTAGAGTTTAAGTCTGAAGCCAACACATTCAAAGCATATTTCATTTTAAAAGACCAATGGTGCAAACAGACATATATTTAAAAAATAATTCTAATGCTGCAAGAGCTTGGTTAGTTGTCCTGGTTTCAACTGGGATAGATTAATTTTCTTCTCAGTAGAAGAGAGAGTAATGTTGGTAACACTCTGATGTTTTGGTTGTTACTAAGCAGTGCTTATTCTAAGGGAAGGAATTTTCATTTTCCCCATCCTCTGACAGTGAGGAGATGCACAAGAATCCATGATGGGGCATAGCAAGGGCATCACTTGTTCTTCCTGGCTTAATTCCTCTTTGTTGTTTTCCTTGTTATTACATTATTATCATTGTCACTATTATTTCATTTTACTGCAATTCTCATATGAAAATTTTCTTATCTCAATCCATGGGTTTTACCTTTTATTTCTGATTCTCCTCCCCATCCCACCAAGCTGTATGGTACTTCACCACTGGCTGGGGTTAAAACACAACATTTGGATTTGGAGAAAAGAAGGGAGCTGCTGTATGTCCATATGTTATTTCACATTTAATAGTTGGAGTTCTTTTTATATTGTCATAGAAATATCTTTTCTATGTTTATTCACTCCTCCTATAATTCCTCACTCAAATGTTTGAACACACCTCAGATAGTTTCTCAGTTATATTTTATTTGCTTTCTGTGCTATGCCTGTCCCTGAATGACTCCTTTTTAAAGTTTTGGACTGAGCTCCACATGAAGTAAAAAGCCTGATTTCTTGCTAACACCCACTCGTTACTCATCTGAGCAGGTGCTGAATGGCTGAGATGACAATTATATCTGACCATCACCAAATGGCCAGAAAGGTAATGTACCATGCTCTGGGATTTGATTACTGAGCTGAAAGGGCAAAAGATGATGTCCTCCAGATTTAATATAAAAATAAAATAGAAAACCACAAAAAAAACCCCTAAAAAATAAAAGGCTCATACTTCCCCTTCCTGACTTCCTAGTAAGATGAGAACTGAGCAAGGAAACATAGAACTGGCCCTACAAAAGAAACATGTAAAATAAATTATCTGGCAGTACTTACACAGGACTCTTTCACAGCTGAGTGCAATACACCCAGAGTAAAACTGTCATTTCCTCCTCCTCTGGCCAGCCCCAGGTCTTCCCTCTGCTTCCCCAGTTGCCATTGTGAACCTTCAGATCAGAACATTTATTTATCCCAAACAGAAATGACATCCCTAACCAGTGAGCTCAAACTCTGTCATTACTCCCACTTCCAATTGCCCAGTTTGTATTTCAGAGCTGATTTATGGTACTTGCCTGCCTCACTGCCTGAATGCCCCAAGCAATTTATTCCATAATGCCCTTCTTGTAAAGAAATTACTCCTGAATTGCTCACAGGTTACTTCTTCCATGGCACTCCATGCCCTGGTACTTTTCACTCATTCTCCATTTCAAACAGCTCAAAGGCAAACTGTGATATGGGATTTTGATTATAATGTTCTGACTTAGTGCAGTTAAACTGGAGAGGGAAGAAAAGCACACTGCAAGTCTCTTTTGGGTTATTAAATGAATTTCAGCTGTGCAATACTACTATGAAACCCACATAAGTCAAAAGGATTGCTTGGGGTTTAAACAGTGTAAAGAGCTGAATTTGACAGCATGTCTCAAGCTAGGAGGGAAGGGAGTTAAAGTGCTGGATTCCTCAGAGAACCTTATAGATGCACTGCTTGTGGCTGTCACTGTTTGTGGGAAACTAAATCAGTAATAATTTTAATTTGGTTTGTTCGTCCTAGTTACATTTTCTCAAAACAAATGGTAGTATCCAGGGTTACATTTTATTCTTGTTCCTTTACATGTTTAACTAATTCTGTGTAACTCTTGCGTGGCCATTGGCACTTTTAATAGGATTTTAATAGGATGTGGATCTTGAAGAGATTGACCAAAGTGCAATTCCATAAGGCAAATGTGAGTTTTACACCTAAATGCCACACATTACAGGCCCATCAAGTTACAAAGACTGGGAAGCTGTTTTTGTGGTGGAACTCTGTTATGGCCCTTGAGAAAGTAGAGGGAAACCTGGTCTCTTCCTGTGAAAACATGTGGAAGATGACATAGGCTGCCACTTTCATTTTTACCTATATATCTTAGCTTGTGTGACCCAGACATAAATGAAATGAAGGAACAACTATGGCCTAACCCAGCTGAAAAAGGGATATGCAAAGGAAAAGACCTTGATAATATTATCCTTAGTTTTATCTTATTACATAAGTAGTACAAATGAGTATAATGGTATTGTTAATAAACTAAATAAAAGAAAATTAGGATGTCTCTCTTATAGAAATTCAGAATGGAAAGAGTTACTGTTCAAGACATAAAGGATGAAAATAAATCTACCTCTGCAGAAAATAAAATTTAAAAAATACTGAATAATGAGTGCTGTCAATTACAGTAATACCTTACTCTGCAGATATGTGCTGGTGTTTGGCTACATAATTATTTTCTTCCCAGCAATGTCTGTGGTCTGGTATTTTTACAGTATTGTAAGGCTTGCTGCAAAATCAGCCCTAAAGGAAAATGCAGAGCTGGGGGCAGACCTGAGAAATCAGACACAGAATAGGAAGTGACAGGGAACTAAGCATGGAGTACAGTTTCTCTTTCCTGATCTGGGAATTCATGCACAGCAATACTGATACCCTGAGAACCAAGAAATCCAGGACAGAACTTGAAATCTGCTCTTCACCAGGACAAACAGGGTGCAAATCACAGCATAGTTTATTCCTGGTGTCTACCTCATTCTAGGCCTCATTCCTGCAAAACCCAAACTGGAATTGTGAACCCCTTGTGTTGCATCCTGGAGGATGTGAAGGATGGCCAAATGCCCATGCACAGACACAGAGGTGTGGCTGGGAGCAGCTTGGCAGCTGGGCTCCCATGGGGTCCTTCTTCTCAAAAATCTCTCCACCACATGAATCAAGGAGCACTGAAAATGGGGAAATCTGGGAGATTTACTAAATCCTCCTGGTCTGAGCTAAAATCAGACAGGTGCAGGTGCACCCTAAAGGACAATCCACCCAGGTAAAGGTGGGCACCTACTTGTGTACCTGCAGGACTCATACAAAAGTCTCTGCACTGCAAATACCAGTGTGGAATTTAGAATAAATGTTTTTACTACAAAATTATTACAGACATTATTATTATGTAGCTGTGGCTGAATTAAAAGTTTTCAAAGTATCAGCATGTTTGATTTCTAAACCCCATAACCTGTGGAACCACATTAACTTGCTACACATGTGCCAGGTGCCTCACTGCAAGGCAGGCAGCAGCAGAGAGATTCTCTCTTGGTGCTGGGTGGGCTGGAGGAAACAGAGGCCTCCAGGAACAGTAGAAAGATCTTTAAAGAGAAAAAAGTTTGAAAAAAACTCACCGGAAAGAAATTTTTTCAAGAAGGCTTTTAAGGATCAAGTGACTCTGAATTGCTACAAAATCATCATATGTAGGCTCTTATGTGGTGTCTTCTGGGTTTTCCTGAGATTTGGAAAGTGTTTCTGTGCTTTGCTGAAGTACAGCTGAAAGCACTTAGCCAGCATTAACCATATGCATGTCAGACTATCAGAAAAGTAAAAAAAATTAAGAAATTACAGAGAAATTAAAGGCCAGGAAGGAGCCAGAGTAGAGCCCCCAGTGCAACCATCATGTCACTGTTAAAAGAGAACTCCTGGGTTTCCTTAATCTGAGCTCATTTAATCCACAGCTCCAGGCAGGTTGGAAAACCACTGTGACACATTCAGAGTTTCCAACAGAGGAACAGGCAGTTTTGAAAGCACCACTGCCTCTTGCTTTGTCTGCACAAAGAAAAGCCTGCACACATTTATTTTCCTTTCACTGCTGTCATAGGGATTAAGGCATCCTTTGGGTAAAGTTTATGAACCTGTTGGAGGCTGCTGCTGCATCACATGCACACCCATCTTCCCTGACCTCTGCTTGCCTTTTTGTTTCTTTGGTAAAGCCCATCTAAAGTTTCTTTTCTCTTCTTGTACAAAGTTTACTTCCTGCTTTTCAGAGGTTCATTGCTATGATCCCTTTCCCATTCCCTGAAGCCTTTTAAAATTCTCCTTTTTTTTGACCTGTACCTCTCCATCTTCTCTGGGAGATTTCAACTCACTCATAACTCCATCCTTTCCTTCATACAGATAAGAAAAACACTCCTTCTTTAGGTGTCTGTCAGCTCTTCAGCATACTAATTGCTGTTTGTCAAAGAGCAAGCATTAAAATGCACAGTGACTGCAGAGAAATGGCTGTAATGGCCTGAGATAAAAGTGTTCCCTCTGCCTTTCCTGCTGGCCCTGAGCAGGTGGTGACTGCCCTGCAGTCCAGTGAAGGACAGTGTTTTCCTCAAAACCTGCTTTAGGGCCCAGCTGCCTGCATCAGCTTCTTGACTATTAATGACATCAGCCCCACAGAAGTGCTGCTCAGAATGGTGCAAGCTCACAGACTGGCCCACTCCCCTATCACTTCTTCCTAGCATATTAATTTTTTAATCTCCTCCTCAGCCCTTCTAATGGCATTGGCTTGAATTCCCTAGACTTATTCAATGATTTTACAAATTTTTTCTGAGGTAGGTGAAGCTGATCTGTGTTTTCCTGGGAAAATTGCCTTTTGTGGTGGTAACCACCACAATTAGATTAACAATGGCATAAGCAGCTGGGAGAATTTGACATCTGGTAGGGAGTGTGTTGTTCAATATTTCTAGTTAGATGTTATACATACACTGCAGGAAAAAGTTTTCAGTGAAGGAAAATAATTCCAGACAGATTTTTTTCACTCATTCTACTTAACATTTGTCAATGTTCCAATTTATTTAGTGTTGTAAGCAATGTGTTTTAAACAATCCAGCTATTTTCAGGTGAAATTACTGCTTGATTGCACTGTTGAATTTTATGCCATGTTGGTTGGATGGCCCAAATGGATGACAAGATATGCCAACTCAGATTTTAAGTATGCTTATACAATTATTTGCAGTCTTCCTA
This sequence comes from Agelaius tricolor, assembly GCF_023055355.1. Classification (NCBI taxonomy): domain Eukaryota; kingdom Metazoa; phylum Chordata; class Aves; order Passeriformes; family Icteridae; genus Agelaius; species Agelaius tricolor. The sequence goes on from NW_027269284.1 coordinate 7,651,432, forward strand.
ATAAGTTTTTGTACACATAAGAATGTTTGAATTGTACAGAAAAGGTGTGTAAATAGTGAGATCCCTACAATACCATCAAGATTCAGAGCTATTACATTAAGAATGTTTTCTGTAAGTAGAAAAACCTTCCATCAACTCAAACTGAGGTCTAAGAGATTTTTAGTTTGAACAAATATACTGTTGAGAAATGTATCATAAGCCTAAACTTGTGAAATCTTTGTGGTTCCTTCACAAAAAGTTCTTGGTTTTCACAGAAATATTGAGTTCAATCATGTTTTCACCAAAAAAAATCACCTTCTCTCCATCGTGTTGCCTTCCACAAGGTCAGTTATTTACAATATAGGAATCAGTGGCATGGGCAAAGATTTTACATGTCACTTTTGACCCTCAGCATCATCTCAGTTATTTCAGTGGGTTTATTTGGTTTAACTGCCTTGAACTCAAATGGCAATGCTATTAATGAGGTACAAGAAAAAATTCAGATTTTCTTTGAAATATTTATTTCTTCTCAGGTTTCCTGACAAATGAAAACGTAGGAAATTTTGTAATAATTTTTTACTCTGTAGTCCATAATTTTTTACTCTGAGTCTGAACAAACTCAGCCTCATGGATTGCCTGTGTCCAATTGTGGAAAGCCTTTGAGAGACTTCTAAATATTACATTAAGTCTGACAGAGATAGAATTGACACTTATTGTAGTAATTTAATTCCCAGATCATGAAAAAATGACACTTTTTTACACATGCATTACAGGGTTAAGAGGGCAATGACTGTGCTGAAGGGCAGGTAAATTAATTTGACCCTCAAGAAGAAAAATCTGCGAGAAGCCAGTTTTAATTCATTTTGTCTCCTACCAAGATTGGCAATTCTGACAAGGTGCAGTGCCTGGGAGCACAGGGCTTGCTCTGCCTGATTTTCTCTGCTGCTGCTGTTAACTTCTGCCCCACCTCTGCTCTTTCTCGAGACACCTTAATCTGGGTGCAGGGTTTATTGGAGTCACTTGAGTTTGTTTGCTGGACTCAGAAGATCTGAGCTCAGCCCAAGAGAGGGAACTACTCTATTTATTTATGTCCCAAAATATCCCAGCTGGAATCATCCTCATTTCTGTGCAGAATATTGAGAACACAAGGCTGGCAGCTGTGCTCTATGGAAGAAAGAGGGGGAAAAGCAGATGGTAGAGGGGGAGATTGGCAGTTATGGTGTAAGACTTAGAAATTATGGAGCTGCCACAATTATAAGCACCTTTGCCTAGACTGCTCAACAGGGATAATACAAGGATCAGAAAAATCAGGGAATCAATAAGGAATTCAGAGCTCTTTCCTGCTCCTACAGTGTTTCACATTTGCTCTGTGTATGTCTCTACTTCACAGTATTTCAGGAAAATGGCCAGTCTTAAATTGAACTATACAACTTACCCTTCATGGATTGCAAACTACTGCTTCAGAGATTTAGTACCTGTCTAGACAGGGATCAATTTTTAAACTAAAAATTATAATACTGTATTAAAGAGAGTTATTACTGTGTATGCTAATGATCATAGGGATCAGCATCCCTCTGTTGTCTGAATTTTAGAGCAGTTTCAGATTTTACAGTGTTGTCTTTACAGAGACAGGAAAAATGCAGTTTGTTAGTGTGTGTGAATAATATCCTCTAGGTTTTTATGTCATTATCTGAGGAATTTATAAACAAAAGAACAGCCCCCCCTCCTCCCCTCTGCCCCCCCAACTCCTAAACCTGGAGATATCCCTTCAAATGCATAAAGGTTTAATGTCAAAGGTATTCTGTGAGCTCCTCATTTTTTAAAATGCCAGTCAGGACAATTTTTATAGCGAGTCAAATAATTAGATGAAAGTGCTTCATACCTTTTAGTATGGAGCAAGATTGAGGCGGTAAAGGAAAGGAAAAGTGAGGTAAGAGTTCTGAATTCAAATGAATATTAGTAGAACATGTATCAAATGAGGATACTTTTGAGTTGATGAAAAGTTGAGATGCTGAGCAGCCAGTAAGCCATCAGCTGCTTCCTGTCTGAATTCATCTTCATCTTTTGGCTCCTTCTAAATATTCAAGAAATGCAGTATCATACTTTTCAAACCACTCCAGAAGTCCTGGTGGGCACACTCACTGCCTGCCTCAGTAGCAAAGATAAGCAGTCCTCACAAGACAGACATCTTGGACTTTGTAAAGGAAAGGAATTAGAGGAAGTGAATAGGAGAAAAGGAATGGACCAAAGATTCCCCTATTGGTCCCCATTGAAATCGCAGGATTCCGTTTCCCTTCCCGACAGGAAGTGAAACGGAATCTTGCAAACCCGAAAAGAAAGGCTTACAAACACTCTGGAAAGGAGATAGGATCAAATGAAGTGCAATTGAAAAAAACCCCAAAAAACCCCAGAAAATCAGGAGAGTTAGTGTCTTCAAGAAATGGTCTGTGAGGAAATGAGCTGCAGTGCAAAGGAACAAAGCATGCCAAAACTAAATTCACAGATGTTCCAAAGGCAGGGGAAAAAGTCAAGGAGGAAGACACAACTTGGAGGGGAAGATATGAGGGACATGGCATGGATACTTTAAAGAAAAAAGAAAAAGAAAAAAATCTTCCCCAAAGTCAAAGCCATCTAAAGGCAGGCCATATGCCATCAAGGGCAGGCACATGCACTAAGGATTGCCTAAAGTGATCCCTGCTGAAGGCCAAAACAGAAAAGAAGGACTTACAAATACTCTGGAAGGGAGATAGCATCAAAGGAATTGCAATTGGAGGAGAAAAAAAGAAAATTGGGAAATTTAGTGACTACAACAAAATGGACCAGGATTATATCAGGTGCTGTGCAAAGGAACAAAAGATGCCAAATCTAAGCTCAGAGATGTTGCAAAAGCAGGGGAAAAAGTCAAGGAAGAAGACATAACTTGGAGGGGATGATATGAGGGACATGGCATGGATACGTAAAAAAAAAGAAAAAAAACTGAAAAAATCTCTCCCAAAGTCAAAGCCATCAAAAAGCATGGCACGTTACCAAAATCCCACCCTTTTTTTTTTGCTGTGAAATTGTACTCGTGTATGCAGACACACACCTGGATGGCTGACCTGTCTCTTTCCTTGCTCGTATCAAAGTTAATCCTCCTTTCCTGCAGCTTGTTCAGCAGGGAAACAGCCTGCTGTGTTTTGGCAGGAGGAGTCTCTTGTGGGGTGACACCTACAAAGTGACCCCCATCCAGCCTATCTTTCATGGGCTGATAACAAAATAACGTCCAGTCTGTCTGTGGAGTCCTGGGCTGTTAGGCAAAGAGAAAATACTTTGAAAATAAGTACAGGGAAAGAATTCCCTATTTGCTTCAACTGATAAACTTCCCAATATCTCAGCTATATTTCCAGGAAGGCCAAACAGATGGAGGTTGCCTCCCCTAACATGTGGTTGCTAAGGCAATCTCCAGCTGAGGGTTCCAGGGGCTCCCAGAGTCGCTGCAGAGGCAGGGCAGGAGGGGATGAGCATTTTTCCTCTCCTGCCATCTGTGAGCAGCAAGGCTTTCACTTCCCACACTCAGCCAGAAGGTTCCATGTGATTGGAGCAGGGGAGATCTCTCACTTGACAAATACTCCCAGTAGGGAAGGTCTCAGGAGAGCAGCAAACACTCCTGTGAGCAGTGACGAAGAGGAGAGTTAAGGGATTCACACGTGGGTGGAAAGAGCCAGCAGAGGGAAAGAGTAACCCAGGAAAAGAAGCACAGATCTGATTGAATTACTGCATCTGACCCAGATTACTGCTCAGGTGGATTCAAGGATTGGAGCAGGCCTTTTCAGCATCTTTTATGGTTAATTGTAGTGTGTTCTCTGCATTGACACTGCACTGTTATGTGCATCAACAAAACTTGGGCTGTGGTGGTGTTCCCAGGATGAGGAAAGAGATAAGAATCTTGACTCCATGTTTCAGAAGGCTGATTTATTATTTTATGCTATATGTTATATTAAAAGAAAATGATATATTAAAACTATACTAAAAGAATAGAAGAAAAGATTTCATCAGAAGGCTAGCAAAGAAAAGAATGGAATGATAATAAAATCTTGTGACTGACCGGAGAGTCTGAGACAGCTGGACTGTGATTGGCCATTAATTAAAACCAACCACATGAGACCAATCACAGATCCACCTGTTGCATTCCACAGCAGCAGATAATTATTGTTTACATTTCATTTCTGAGGCCTCTCAGCTTCTCAGTAGAAAAGATCCTAATGAAAGGATTTTTCATAAAATATGTCTGTGACATTCGGGCCTCCACTGTAACACAAAAAGAGGCTTTGTTTTGGATGAGCTGCTTATATGTGTCTTATATATACAAATATTTGCTTGAGCCTTGAATGAGATCTACAGGTTGTAACTGTATGCATTAATTTTGTAAGAGGGGAGGAAGCACCAGATGTAGGCAGGGAATATGATTTAAAAGGCAGAAAAAAAGAGAAAATATGATGCTCTGTTTTCTTCATTTTTAAGCAGGGAATAGGTACTGAAACACTGTGAAACTTGTATAATCTATACTGTTAGACTTGCAGTCATAAATAGAGATACTGGTATCTTTACTGAAAAATATATCTAAATAGATCAAGGAAAGAGTTAATCAGAAATGGGCCATGTGGGTGAGATGTTATTTGTAGTGACTTGCTCTCAAGTTTATATAGATCACCTGTAAAGTCATGCTGGAGCTAAACATTTTCCTTTCCTTAAATCAAACTCATTTTTAACCATAAAATGAATATTCCAAATAACTCTGGTGTGTCAGCAGTTGAAAGCTTCTCTGGCATGATTTAGCTTTTCAGGGAAATGTAAGTACTTCTCAATTACCAGGTTTCTGTAAATGCTTAGGTTAGGAATGGTCCAGCATGGTCTGAATTTTTATGGCCTTTAGTGGATTAAATTAATGGATTTTAATGTGGATATCTGCTCTGACTTGTGAAAACTGAAGAGTTTACAGAGGTGTGTATTGAGATGTAATGGAACCAGCCTTATGCATTGCAAATATTTTGCACTTCACTGCAGAACACCAGAGCTGAATGTTATAGGTTTTCTCTCCTTTTTTTTAACAACATGCCATGTAATACTGAACCACTGTTATCTAATTACCTTATTTTTCACTGTCTTGTTCATTTTGGAAGGAGCTTGAAAAGGATTGGTTGCTGAAGCAATCTGAAATCTACAGCATCCCCCAGGATGATACTGTGAGAACTCATTATGGCTCATGAAATGCTCACAGATTATGGTTTTCAATGCTACAGAAATAACTGCAAGGGGAAAACACACACAAAATGAATGTTGCTTTGAAGGGCTAAGAAAAAGAATGAGACCTCCCAGTGATCATTGTTTCTTTTGTTGGAGCATTTATATATTCTGTATTAAATGAAGTGGGTATCCAAAGGAGGAAGGGAATTTATCATCATTTAAATAAGGTGTACTTTATAGAATGGATGCACAGACACAGTGAAGGTCAGGCAGCAAAATAAGTAAGGTGCTAGAGAAAACAAGGAAAAAATCCTTTACTTTCACAGGAGTGTTGTTGCATGCTGAACAATACACCTGGAGCTATAAATAAAAGAGTGAAATTGTTTTCTGACCTTATTTTAAAACTTACTGTTTTATCTGATAAAAACCATTTTTACTAGATAACAAAATGAGTCATTGGGCCAGGAATGCCTTGGATTGTCTTCAGCAATTGCACTGATTCTCTCCCCTTCTCTTTAATCTCAGATTTTAGTTGGGATGGAGCTGACACTGTGGAGCCAGTGAATTTTCTAAAACCACATACACTTTTTTTCTTTCAGTTCCCACCTTTATCAACAGATAGATATCTTTAGCTAAATATACTTGGGATCACCAGTTGCAAAGAGGGAAGAGAAACCAGGTATGTTTGATTTGGAAATAATCTTAAATATAATCTTGAACCAAAGCAGTCTCAGATACAACAGCTCTGTTCACTCCTTTTCCCTCCAAATCTTCCTTTTTATTTACTATATTTCTGATGTTCCCCATGCTGATATAGGTGGAGGAAAGCTCACAATTACAAGGATATAATTCTAAAGCTCATCTAGAACTTTTAAGCTAGTATAAAAATTCAGAGAATCTGGCAAAGTAATGAGAGCAAAGGAAGTGTCTGTGGTCAGTATGAAATTATTTTGGTTTGTAAACACAAAAATTGGCTGTGAGAAGTTGCAAGAGAATCTAATGAGGCTGAAAGATCTGTAATATACTTGCAGATGAAATTCACTGTTGATTTGGGCAAAGTAATAGGAGAAAGGGGGAGAGGAGAGAGAAACAACCCTAACTAAACCAAAGAAAATTGGTCTGTAAATTTCTTATTACCGTTCAGGAAATATATCTTGGCATTTTGTGGGTAGCTCAAAAAAATATCAACTCAATGTTCAGCAGTGGTCAAAAATGCAGATGGTGTATTAAACAGTTAGTGGGAGGACTTCAGTGGAAAAATCAGAAAATATCACTATGTCACTCCAAATTCACTGTATATTCAAGTTTTGTGTATCTTTGGTTTTATCTAAAGAAGGTTGAAAATTATAAAAAACACCAAACAGTTGCTAAAGGGAGGTTGAACAGAAAGAAATATATAAAATCATAGACACTATACAGAAAATGAGTAAGGAACAACAGTTTATTATTTCTCAAGGGCTGAGACCTGTAGGGCAGCAATTGAAATGATCACCCATGGTTTACAGGACATACAAGAAAGAAAATTGTTACCCAGCAGCAGCACCACAGTGCTACCACGTGATTTAAAGCTAAAAAGGCCCAAAGACACATTCATGAAAAAACCCCACATCATTAAAAAGAAGGATGCAGATACAAACTTTGGTTTAGGAAGTCTCTGAGCTGTGTTTTGCCAGAAGGTGGGAGTATGCAGTGGGGAATACTTCATGGTGCTATTCCCTGTTCATTTCTTGTTTTCTCTAAGCCTCTGCTGTTGGTTCCTGTCAGAAACCTGTAACTGGGCAAGAAATTTGTTCTGTTCATCCTGTGATTTTGAAAGAAAGCTATGAGACAGTTTCAATTGACATTTTGGAGTGATTTGGCTTCCTGCTCACCTAGGAACCCAGAGGGGGTCCTTGCTGTTGTTTCCTGTTTGCTCAGGGGCTCCAGTTTCACGGTGAAGGAGACTCAGGTGGCAGGAGGTGAGGTCAGATCCCTCTCTGATCTCAGTGCCTGTTCTAGAGCTGGCTGTGTGGTTTATACCCCATAAACCAGCAGCAAATGGTGTTACTGGGGTCTGACACCTCCTCCAGATTACAGCTGGGGTGCTCTGCTGCTCCAGGCCTGGGCATGGGTCTGAAGGGCACAACCAGGAGCAGGGACCGTGGGACCTGGACGCTGCTGCTGCTGCAGGGGGGGGCAGTGCTGGATTGGCTCAGGGAGAAGGAATCAGCCTCAGGTCAGGAGCAAACATTGCACTGTGATGGTTGCAGTCAATTTTCATACTTTGCTTTGGAAAAGGTGAGCTTTCACCCAGGAATGCTTTCAGGTGCAGGACAACAATTGTGAATATTATTTTCTGGTCAAGAGTGGGACAGTGCAGCTAATGGACTAAGATGAGGCATGAGAGTGGATTATATGCAACACTGCTTTGCCCAGAGGGTATTGAAAGTGCTGTCTTCAAGGCCAGAGAGAAAAAAAGAATTATTAAAACATGAAAAAGATGAGGAAAGTGTAAGGATTTCCTGAGAGATGAAGTAGCTTATCTCATAGGATGTTCCACATGGGGGAATAATAAACCTGAAATTCCTACTCATGTTAATTTAAAAATACATGTTATAAGTGACATAATAATTTCTTTGCATGGAATAATATTGAAGAGTTATTTAAGGATAAATTTCTAGATAAATAGCACCTAATAAGAAAAAAAATCTGTCATTTTATTTCGTTAGGAAGTTAAAACCAGAAGCAATTCTGTCACTTTGAGTTTGATATTCTCTCCATTTGTTTTGCAAATAATGAAAATATTTTCTGTTTCATTTATGAATTTTTATAATTGAAGATTAGTTTGTCATGCTCAGCCAGATGCACTTAGTGCTTAGTTCATAAAAAAAAAAAAAAGCTGAAATAGTTGCTTAGACATGAAGAGATTTTACTGTGCTTATTTGTTTACTATGAAGTCTTGGAACAGCAACACAGATGTTGGAACAAATAGCTCCTATTACAGCTCTGTCTGTTCTCACATTGAATTTCAACTCATCATTGAATAGAGTAGCTCAGCTCAGCATTTAAAGTTTTTTGAAACAACTTCTCAGTTCTTTGAATACTAAGATTTCCTAATCTCTAGACATCAGCAGATTAATGACCCACTAATTAATTAAAAGACCCATTGCTGTTATATCAATATTCCTCATCAAAGAAGAAGTATTTCCATTAAGAGGATCCCTAAAGGCTGATTTGAATATTTGTTCCCTTGTAGAAATGGCACTTACTCTGCTTGCTTTGGTCTGGACCTATTCTATACATCCATGAATTATCACCAGCTGTAAATCCCTGGGAGTCAAATCTCAGAGTGGAATAGGATATTCTGATTCTCTGATATTTACATGAAAGATCAAAGACATCCCGCTGAGAATGGAGCACACTGAGCTTTTATGAGCCACAGGCAACTTGGCTTCATGGTTTGTCAAACTTCTTTCAATTTTGGTAATTTTTGCTGTAAATGGTAAAGGCACACTTTTTGCAAATATGTTTTGTTTGTTTGTTTGTTTTTTGTCTATAAAACCTTCTCAGAGAGAGCAAGATCTTCAACTGCTGAGTACTGCAATCAGTAGCAATGCAGCCTCCACCATTTCATATTCTGCACACAAACTTTATAGCATTCCTGGTTTTTCAACACTAATAATCTCCAAAGAGAGGAGAAGCATAGGCATCACCTATTTATTCATTCATTTCATTGCTGGTGCTGCCAGAGGAATTTATTTTTATTGGCACTTTGCTAACTGTTTCCAGAATGTGGAGTAATGCAAGGGTGTTCACTTGCAAGCATGGCAGGACCATCAAACCCCACCATGGAGCTACAGACAGGTAAAGTTTGGTGAGCATTGAGAGTTACAGAGTCAAAAACTGCATTCAAATATGGTGAAAGAAACATACTGGGGAGCCCTTTCCAGAGGTGGCAAGTAACAGTGAAGATAAACAGAACTGAATTTTGTGTAAGCAAAGAAATTTGATGTAGTTTCCATTATTTTGTTAAGATTTAGGCTGAAATCCTAGCAAGGAATTCTTAGACCTCATATATGGAGGCAAATTCATTAAAAGCATGGCACCAAAATAGGTAGATAATTATCACACAGTGATTTCTGAAAATGATCACCATTTAACTAATCAAGCAATATTTTAGATATCACAATGGGCGTCAGCCCTGTTGCTGGGTAAAAGTAAAAAATTTCTTTCACAGAGTGGAATAATTGTCACTAAGAGCAGAGGAGGTGCTTCCTTAATCCAAAAGAATATAATGTTAAAGCAGTGTAATTATATGGGGGTTGTTATGTATAGGGTGAAGGAATGATTAAGAAAGATGCTCTGTACAGAACAAAAGTGATGAAGAAAGCAATCAGGCACTAATGTACTGTACTGTTTTAAAGGAGATTTAATTCCTGGCTTATGGTTTGTCTCATTTGTGCTCACTTTGGAGAGCCAAGAGAATGCAATTATTTTCCTGTAGCCACCAAGTACACAACTCATACTGTGAGGTGTGGTGCACCACCATAATTGTGCTAAATTATTTGGAAAGGGTGATTATCCAATATATCCTTTCTAGTATCCATATTTTGAAAGCCACAAGGAGAGGCCTCTCCACAGGTGATTTCTCCTCTGCCAGCAGGTACAAGAGCTAGGAATGCTGGCAGCAAATGTTCAAGGCTCAGGCTGGCACCCCTGTGCAGGTCAGGGCAATCAGGATGTTTGATCCCTTCCAGCATGGAGGATTGCACTGCCTTTGTTCTCTGTGCTGCCAGTTTTCAGTAAAATGGTACTGGTGTCACAAACTGAGGTTAAGTTCTGGAGAGCAATTGTCACAGCACATCTCACTTTGTATGAAAATTATTCTTCTTGTTTTTCAGTTTCCCCTTTTCTGGGTCTGCATGACTAGATCAAATATAACTTTAAGGGGAATGTACATAATTCATCAAAGCAAAAAATGTTTTAATATTAATTTCATATATTAATTTTTATGTACAATAATAAGAATGTGAGCATTGTAGTTGATTTTTACATATCAAAACTCTGTTTTCAGAGTTAAGGCAATCCACTGGAAGAAGAAAATGTCATTAAATTTTGATTTCTGTACATCCCTCTGCTTTAATGTGTTGACATTTCACAATGTCTCTCTTCAGTAACCCCTTAATCAAGGTATATATAATTATTTTAATTGTTTGCATAAAACCATCTTGGTATCCATGGCACCATTTCTCTGCTCTTTTTCAGAATCCTTCCAACTGCTTTTTGTTTCAGGTGATGTAGTTCCTACAAGTCTGCCCTGTGTTTTATGTGCTGCTGCACTGGAGAACTGTTAGCATCCAACTTCATGGTGTTTAACTTGTGTGTGAATGCTAAAATTGTATTTTCTGCTCTCACCTCATGCTGAAAATTCAGAGCACCTCACCTGTGAGCATGAGAAATATTGAGCAGTTTTATCTTTCCTTTTGGTTATTCTCCCACAATATGCAGGAGATGTTCATCAATTTAATCTCATCTCATAATCTTCCATCTACATTTCTAACTTTAATATGTTGTCCTACATTATTTAGGGGCTTGCAACACTGGGTTTCTTCTCAAGCATGATTTTATGTCTTTTCTAATATTTTCACCTGATATAGAACTGGTGAGAAGCTGAAACTTTCATGTTCTTGGCTGTAAGTATTTTTATATATATATATATATATACAATATTTTTTCTTCTTGAATTGCCTATATGATTTTCCCCTTTATTTTCACTTGAATTTTTTTTTAAAGAAAATCAGAATGTATTCTTAGGATTTTTAGAAATGGAAATTCACCTGGCTGTTAAATTATAGTACTAAGAAATATCCTGCTGGTTATTACAGTCAACAAATCAACATCAGTATTCTCCAGGTATCTTTGAAAATGATGACTGTGAAAAAATCCTAATAAACATGCATTTTTCCTATGCAATATGTGGGGCTGTGGGGGAATTGAGTTGCCCTTCTTTTGTAGAGCTCTGTGCCAGGGAACAATTTTAGGGGCAGAGAGAATTGTCCAGTGCAGGATCAGTATGTTTATTATTGTTCTGGAAACAGCAGGGAATAAAATCGGGTAGGAAAAAGATTTTCCAGAACCTTAACTGCTTATGTTATTCTCTAAGAAGATCCAGAGGAATATGCACTATTTTTCTTCATCATTAAAGTCAAAGAATTTTATGTCAATTCCCAATTACCCAGTTTAGGAGCACAGGCAGAAAGAGCAGACATCACTCCAGGGGAAACCTGTCACTCTGCTCTTGCATTCTTGAAGCAGTCAGATTCTTTAGAGGAAGGCACAAGATATCCTGTCTGGCCAATTTTTAATTAAATACCTACTTTAAAATGTTTTTTTTTTTTTCTTTTTCCCAGTCCTAAATGATGCACTTTTCTGTATAGCTAAATCTTTTGTTTGTTTGTTTGTTGTTTCTAATCTTAACTAGGCCACTGCTGTCTTTGTTCCATAAATCCAACTGCTTTTTTTGAGTTGTGGTAGTGATCCACATAGGATTAGTCTGATTTTAAAAAATATTTCTTTCAATTCTCCAGATTAACTACATTTTCAGTTACTTTTTAGTAAGTTAGTAGGAGACATGAGTGTCTGCTTTAAAAATTGGAAGTACCTGATTCACCTTGTCACTGTCTGTAATGTTTATTACTTCTCTCTGACAAGTGTCTTTTTAATGTCTTCTATAGGCACCATTTTTATATATTTTCCACCACCTCCGTTGAAACTTTTTAAAAATAATAAGTGATTAGAACTGGACACATGATTATGAATGAAGCTGTATGAAGGGCTTAAATAAAGTCATAATAAAGGAGTAAGTTATCCATAGGTGTGTGCATAAAGGTATATATGTTATCCAAATCACCCAATACCTGTTAATGATGGGGTTCACTGGCTTTTCACAAGGATGCTTTGCTGTTCTTGAGATCATTTCAGTCTGTTTGGACTCATCCTAGGACTTTACATCATTCTTTTCCATATAGATTACTGGGCACTTTCTGTGCATTACATTTGTTGTTTTGGGCTGAGGAAGGGGCCTTTCTGTTTCCTTCTTTGGCCCACACTGTGCTGAATGATTTTCAGCTGAGGAGAAATTTTCCATTTAATTTTTTCCCTTTATCTTGCTCATTAATAAATTCATTAGATAGGATTAATTTACTATTAAAACCTTTCTCCTGTGATGAGAAGCAGTGCCTTTTTCTTACTTTTTTTTATAACTTTTAACTGATTTTTAGTCTGTGATAGGAGATGAGAGATTTCACTTTTTTGTTTGCTTACTAGGATTTTTTTTTTTTTTGCTGTACAGTTTTATTTTCTTTTTCTTTTCATTTTCTTCTCTGGAATTTTTTTTTTCCTCCAAAAACCGTTAAGACAAATCCCAACAGAGCAACAGGGCTGCACCAGTGAAAGTACTCAAGGTTTCCCTTGCCTTTGGCCTTTTAAGGCTTTTGAACTCTGGTCTGTGCCTGGTTGCATTATCTGGATATTCCCATGAATTACCCCAGATCTGACCAGCTCTGCAGGCACACAGGGGTTACAGGGCAGGACTGCAAAGGGCTCTGTTGAATGGAGATGCAGGTGTGCTTCTCCCCACATACAGAAGGCAGAGATCTGCAATATTTGTTTGCAGTCACCAGGAGCTGCAGTATGTAGGTGCTGCTGTTTGCCAGTCCCATCTGTAGTCTCATATTCTGCCTTCTGGAGAGAGAGCTATTCATCATTGTGTTCCTTTCCTAATATAACTTATAAGCCCTAAACATCCCACAGTTCCAGGTTAAATATCTGTCAACTTTTAAAAGAAATTCAGCATACAAATAAACAGCAGGATATGGCTCATTAGTAAATGTTTGTGAGGCGAAGCAACTCTTTTAAACTCCTTTTTTTTATAGGGAAAATTGTTGCAGAATACAGATGGGTATTAAATCAATTTGATAGACCCCTATATAATCCCTGACTAGACTAGTGCTATGGCTAGCTATGGCTAGACTTGTTGCACTCCACTGAGCAGTTTAGGCTATTTGTTCTGCTTTACTCCTTCTTATGTGGGTCAAAGTTAGTCCAAAGTCAAACCCTGACTGCTGTTTTGTGTTGTTTGTTTTAGCCCCCTGCTTGTGCTAGTGCAGGCTGTAACATCCCTTTTTCAGACTATTTTAGATCAGTCTGCAGCTAGCACAGCTTGTGTCTGTAGCTGAACAGATGTGTTTCAACAGGATGGAAACTCTGCAGAATGATGCTAAAATTCTAGGTTTTATGTAGCTCTTCTCACTGCTGGTTTTTCACTGTGCCATCTGTATTGCCTTCGTGCAGAAGTCAATGGGGCATTAAGAACTTGCTGATGCTGCTCATTCTGGTTGGAGCAGAAACAGAGCTGCCACTTTGCTCTGCATTTTGCTGACTTTGTCACCCTTCATCAAAGCAACAATATGGATTTCTGGGACAGTTTTTGGAGGCAGTGGATGCACAGTGGGGATTGGTGTGTGTGCACCCAGGAAAGGGAGGGAACCTGGGCCCACGATCTGAGAAATAAGCAACAGATGTAAGTCTGCTCTGCTCCTTCTGATCCTGGTGCTTTCCCTTCTGCAAGGTGGAGTAAGAAACTCCAGCTGTGTCCATCCTTGCTGTGCCTCCAGCTGCTTTAGAGATTTTACTTAATTTTTTCTTCATATCTCCTAGTTGTTAATAACACAAGCAAACTTTTTCCCCAGCCCCAACAGGCCCCAACAAACCAATGGGCAAATCCAACCACCCTCTCACTCCTTTGAAGAAGAAGAGACCAGGACCAGCTTTTGAGGCATTGCTTTAGAATTCAGCCTCATGAAAGCCTGACTAGAGTTCATGCATTTGCTTTTTGATGTGTTTGCCTCCTTGCCTGCAGTGGGGTGGAAGGATCATGGTCCTGCTGAGTGGCACAATCCATCTGTAATGGGCTGAAATGCTGTTGCTAAGCAGTGATATTTCCTTTTCCCCTGCCTGCCCTGTTTAAGTGAGTTAGGAAGCATGATGCAGCCTTGCTGTTTTCATCTGATATTAACAGACTCCTAGAGAGTCCTGCCTGAGCCTCACTTCTTTCTGTGCCAGTTGGCTGAAGCCAAAAGTCCACATCCCCCTCACCTGCCCATGCTGAGAGCCTTTTGGTCCTCTCTTAACAATGGAAAGAAATGAACAGAGTAGCAAATTCTGCTCCATTGTTTCAGATGCTTCAGGTCACCTCCAGAACAGTATGACTGCAAGACAGTGCAAAATTTAATTAAGTGGCTTGGAGACACTCACTGGAGTGTTGTTGCCTTTTCCTGTGCTCTGGATTTATCTCATTCCTGTGCACACAACAAAATACAGCACTTCTGTCTTTTCATTGCTGCCTGAAACCAATAAAACAATCTTGTCCCTGAAGATAATGAAGCACCTCTCAGAAGTAAAAATAAAAATGAATCACCCAATACCAGTTGTGCACATTGCTGATTGCCAGCAGAGCTGTGACACCATGTGAGTGTGTGCCAGGTGGAATCACACGGGTACCTCAGGGAAAATAGCACCATGGGCACAGGTGAGGCTGAGGCTCCAAAAAAAGCCAACAGGACAAACCTAAGGGTCCTGTTTGCCTCATTTCTATAATTTGTGGAGTGGTGTTTGGAGTTGGACTTGATGATTCTTGTGGGTCCCTTTCAAGTCAGAATATTCTGTAATGTCTGCTATATTTGACTTCATTGGGGCTGCAGGTGACAGCATGCTTCTGCTGCTTTCAGTTTCACATCCTCTCTCTCAGTGATAAGAGATGCTTATTGAGGTATTGATTGTCCTGTTACATTTTTACATTAGAAAATAATGCACCAAATTATTTCTGAAAAACACAGAATACAGAATACAAAAGGGATAGTTTGCTTTGACCAGAGTTGCTGAGAAAAGATTCATATTCTTTATAACATGTTGATTTGTTCGAAATATATAATTTTTTTTGACAAAATATGTTAGTTTAATCCTTGTCTTAAAATTCCTAGTTAGTTCTGATTTAAGATATCTCTTAAATGATTGATGTTATAAGAGGATTTCTCCTCTACAAGGAGATAATCTGTAGGCTGAGCTTTGTTGTTGTGTAGAGTAATTCCTAGACACCCCACAGGTGGTGTGGAAGATATTAAGCCCTTAACACGTTTCATTTACTCTTAATCTAAGTCCAAAAATAAAAGTGTAAATTATCATATATTTTAAATTAAATTAATTTCTGAAGTTCTGGAACACAGCACAGTTGGAAGTGTCATTTTAGCGTAACTTGTGGACAGCTGAACAGTACAGCTTGTGGCAAATTGATCCCACACAGAATTTTCCTTTCCTGAAAAGGAAATAATCTATAAATCTCAGTGAAGGCCAAATCCCATTTGGGCTGGCTGGGAATTATATCAGCCTGTGGTCATCTCAGCTTGAGAGGATTCAGCTCAGGTGAGCTGGAGGTGATAGCAGTGTGACCTGCTTATGATATTATCAAATATCCTGACTCCTGCATAACTTAAAATCTCAGATTTCAGAACTGGGAATATATCAGCATATTTTCATTCCTGTAAAACATCTGAAGAAATAAGTGAAAGTAAACACAGACATTAAATTAACATGAATTTGTTGCTAAGGTAGCAAATTTCAGATCTCTGTGGGAATACTGCTCCACATGTAGCACAATTCACAAGTATTAAAGAAATCATTTTATGCAGTCATTTAGCAACATGAGCATTACACAGGGTTGAGATGAGTGAGTGGTTTAGCAAGAAATTCGTATTCAGCATGAAGACGATGACAGCTCTGTGACAGCTGGAATTTATAGGGAATCATATTCATGAGCTGAGCTGAGTTCTGGGGAGGCACAACAATAGCAGGAGACACAGCTTCTCTTTATCTATTCCTCTCTTCCATCCAGGTTCTCTCACCTTTTGCCATATCGCTTAACCACTTGTCAGGGCTTTATTAAAGTCATAAAATGTGCTTACCACTGATGAGTTTTAACAAACAAATGGTCATGTCATTGAATGTGGTGCCTTGGCCAGGAGAATGGACTTGGGAAAGATGTTTTGATATTCACACAGCAACTGTGCGAAAGAAGTGGCTGATATTTCAGGGTGTTGCTTTCTTTAAAAGCAGAATTTATATGTCATTCTATGTATGTACTCTCATTGGAGAGAAGTCTACAAAGACTAAATTTCACAGAATTTGTGAGGAAGAAGCAGCAGAAAAAGAATGTAGAGATGGCCTTAATGATCCTAACCAGAGCAAAAAATACACATTGTGCCTCTGACCAGAGCATGAAGAATTAGCTGGGGATTGTTAATGTGTTTTCTGGAAGTAGACAAGTCCAATGTACCTTGGTCAGGTATATTTTATCTTCTCATTTTTATAGCTTGGGTGCAGACACTTAGTGGCTGGTCTCCAGATTCAGGAAGAAATTCTGTTAGACTGGTGACTAAGGGGCTGGGGCTGGAGGCAGGATTGTCCATGGTATCAGTTTGATGTTGCCATGTTGAAACATCATTTAAACCATCATGTCATGGTTTAAAGTCACTCTGAGGTTACATGTACTTTTTCAGTTCACCTGATTGTGAAAACTTCCAGGATGAAATTACAGCAGCACTATGAAAGGCCTGGTTTTAGTCAGTCCCAGATGGAGGACAATGGATCCTGAAAATTGGATGGCAACATCTGGGCAGGGCAAGTCTTCTGAACAATCTCTGTGTTGCTGCACCCCAGGTGATAACTGGTAGAAATACCAACTATTTATTCACTGAATTATAGTGAATATCTGACTCCAGATAAAATTCTTTCCTGTGTTATTGCATTTTACCTGAGCTTTTTATTCCATAAAATGACCTGCACATTATCAATTAATGCCATTATCTGCATTATTGCTTCCATAGATGAATATTATATGACTTCTACATCTAGTTAACAAATGTGACATTTACAAGGCAGAAAAGAACAGGCAGAAAAGGAGATTGTGAAGAACAGCACTTGATGAGAAGGATCTGATTTTTATAATCTCCTTTTTGTTACACTTGTATTATTGTCTGTTACAAGTCAGCAGACATCACTGTTGGGTAATGCTATAATTCAGCCTGATGTGGCTCTATCTGTGAATGTTTGTTCCCTGCCATTCTCCTTAGCACAGTAGATTTTGTTTCTTAGGTTACAATAAAACTCTGGAACTAAAATTGCAACTGGAAATAAACTTAGCAGGACAAATTGCTTTCTACTTGTTAATTTCCAGTCTTGAAATGGTGGTAGGCAGAGCCTAGCACAGATGTGGTGCAACTGTGGAGAATAAATGGAGTATGAATAGAAGGTAGGGCCTGGTTTTGATTAGATTTTTACTTCTATAAATCCAGAGCATTTCCTCTCTTTTGGCTGGAGGAAGACTAAAATCTGTCTGGTATTGTGTTCTTTAATCAGGTATTCCAGCCAGGTAATTGGAAACTTCTTGACAGGCACAGTAGCCAGACTTCTTATTTGTATGCTGAGACAATTTTTCAAAACACTCTATTATCAAAATAAAAAATATGGCAAATAAGGCACCAAGGAAGATGAGCACTAGCCAGGCACCTAAAGATATCTTCTAAAATATCTTAAGATGATATCATGTGGATTATTAGGCAGGAATATTTGGAAGAAGTGGGAAATTGCTTAGAAGGCTCTGTTTCACTTTAGTAGTAATATACTGAAGACAGAAAGAAAACTGCTGAAGAAAAAATGGCATTCTGCCATTTCCTTAAAGGATAACCAGGTTGCCTATGTTGTAAGTGTCATTCCTAATTAACTTTGTGTTCTCTGAATGTACATTATTGTAACATGGTTTTATCCAGCTATGGTCTACCAAAATCAAACCCTTTTATACAGGAGTATGTAAAAGAGAGGTTGGTACATATTGTGTGGGGAAAGCTTTGAGGAAAAGCAAGTCTGGTTTTTGTTGTCTTACAGATGTCTATTAAAATACTCATCCCATCTGAATTTCATCTTTAAATTTATTAATTAATGTTAATCTCAAATAAACTCCCTTATCTGGATTTTCACTGTGTGCCAGAAACAAGGGTCCAGGAACCATCCACACACTGAGAGATCAGGTGGGAGCAGTGAGGTTGTCAAGGGTCTCAAGGGCCAGCCTTTGTGAGGGTGTTTTAAGCCAAATCCTCTACTTTTGTATTTCTGATTACACCACTGGGATTTTTCAATTCATGTCTATGTACTCTCTTTGGGAAACTACATAAAAATTAGCAGAGATCTCTGCATTACAGGGATAAACCTATTAGGCTTCTTCCTACTAAATATGACTATCATGTCTAATCCCTCCCAGGGGGTCAAGGATAAAATGGTTCATTCATTTGGAAGGTCTATTTGTTCAGGCTGGTTGGGTAGAGGATTGCAGTATCATCACTTCAAAAGAGGTTTGGGCAAACACAGCAGGCAAAGCTGTCCTGGGTGCATCTCCTTGCTCTGGGGTGAAGGGCAGTGGCTGGTAAACTCAGGAGGGAAATAGATACCTTCAACAGGATGGAAAATTTTGCTGTTACTCCCTCACTGGTATTTTCTATCTCTCTCCTACACAGGGATCTCTATTCCCCTGTGGACAGGTAGGAGGGTAACACTGTGGAAAACACTCTCCAGGTCTGGATCAGTAGGTGTGCCCTGTGCTTTGGATTTCTGCTGTGCTTCCTGACTGTATGAAATCAGTTTGGATGGTCTGGGAATCATGGAGTTTTCCTCTGCTAACAAGTTGGGTTTAACACAGGTCTCTGTAGTCTGGTGTGCTCAGCACAGCCTGGGCTCACCTGCAGCTGCAGTGGGGCTCTGGACACCACAGCAGCTTCCAGTCCTCCCATCAGCTTCCACACCTCCCACCATTCATCAGCATGGAGCACTTACAGGGCTCTTCTTCTGTGACCTTCTGACAAACCTGACAAGACCTGAAAAACTAAGGAATGAAGGGACCAAATCTGAAATTATCTTTTCTTGGGACCTGGAGGATTCAGGGAGTTCATCACTCCCACCTTCCTGATTTTAATTAATACATTTTAATGGCAAATTTGTGTAGCAGTGTCTCCTTTGGCACTGGAGAGAAGGCTTTGGGGTGACCTAATTGAGGCCTTATAGTACCTGAAGGGAACTTTTTGGAAGGATGGAACAAGACTATTTTCAATCAAAGATAGTGACAGGACAAGGGGAAATGGGTTTAAACTGAAAGAGACTAGGTTTAGATTAGATATTAGGGAAAAAAATCCTTTAAGGGTGGTGAGGCAGTGAAACAGGCTGCCCAGGGAAGTTGTGGATGCCCCATCCCTGGAAGTCTTCAAGGTCAGGCTGGGTCCATCTGAAGGTGTCCCTGCCCACAGCAGGGAGATTGGAATTAGGTGAGTGACCTTCAAGGTCTCTGTCCCACCCAAACCATTCTTTGATTCTGTGATTCTATGAAAGGCTCCTGGTAGCCACTTAGCAGGTCTTTATGAAAAGTAAGGATTGACCTACAGAGATCTATCTACCCAGGGTTTTGATCAGCATTTTATCCACTCTTGTTTTTCAGATGCTGAATCCCTTCTCTAATTGCAAGTCATGTGAGAAATCCTCAGCTGGGAAGATTGTGAAGAACCTGTCAGCTTGTTAGCTGAACCATTCAAGGCAAGACATTCCCTTAAACCTGATCTAAGTTTAGCAACTTATTGTCATTGAGTCTGTATGTCTGTGTCTTCATAATCCTATTTTGTCTTGAATTGCTTATTTTGAATTTGGATTTTGCTTGTTTCACAACCTATCTTGAGTAAAAGACAATTTCAGATAACTTACCTTCCACAGATCTGACATCACCTAAAATCTCAACATTGAAGATACTAGCAAGGGTTTAAATCCCCAGATTATTGCAAATATTCAAAATATGTGAATCTGTGTAAGTAGCAGGTCCTTAGAGTTCTCCAGTGGTTGCTACTTAGTAGTCAGAGATTTCTTTGACAGACCATAAAGCAGTGGGGCCTGAAAAGGGTGCAGTTTCTCATGTTCCCCTTCAGCTGTGGTAGGATTTGTTCAGTGGTAGGATATGAGATGTGAGCTGCTGCTTTTGGGAAGCCTGAGCTGCCTCTGAGCTTTGCATGGACGGCCCTGTCCCGTGCAGTGGCACCACCAGCCACGGGTGAATTGTGTCTGCTGGCCCCAACAAATCCTTGTCACAGCCACCACTGTCACTGAGAGGCTGCATGTAAGCTTCAAGGTGTGAAACTCCTACATATTTCTTCTTTTGAGGACAGGGATTGCCCAGACAACTGAGGACTCAGGAAACTCTCTCTAGATTTTATGTCTGGTATTATCATATGGATTTCTGCTCTTGTTTAATATGAAAAAGCAAATTGAGCCATGAAATGGATGGGCTAGAGGGATTTTAAAACTGCACCAGGAAGGAAAATGTTTCCCTTTTCTGTTTGTGCCTGTCTGCCTAACAAATCTCCTTCCCAAGCAACTCTACATAAAGCAAGTTGCACATTCTACCCATGGCTCAGCAGGACACTTCTGCAGCTGTTGGCATTTAGTAGGCAGCTGCTTGATTTTATAATTTCCAGCAGCCTGCTTCAAAGACTCTTGCTGCAGAAAGAGATATGGGAAGTCATTAGCCAGCTTTTATTCTTCGAAGTACAATGCAGAGGACAGAGTTGGCTGGGGTTGTAATGACAGGGGTTACATATATTACAGACCTATAGTGACATCAGCTCTAAAAGTTATATTACATTATAAAGAAATACATACATTTTAAAATATATTACATTATAAAAAAATATTACATGCTTGATCTCTGGTTTTAAGAAGACAAAGTGTAAATTTTTTTCTTTTAGACTTAGATTTTAAAGCCATACTCATGACTTCCCAAAACAGAGGGTCAGTTATCAGTTATCAGCAACGAGTGTTCTTTGATCATTTGTTGCTCACTTGTGTGTTCCTATCTCAAATATGAGATGATAACTCCAGGCTCTGGAGTGCAGGGGACAGCCTTGCCTGTGTAGCACCTACAGGCATGATTCCACCTTTCCCTCCTGTATTTTGTAGGGGAGTGTCCCTCATAATCAGACCCTTCAGCCCTCAAATCTCTCCTCAGCCTGGATGCTGTGTTGCTGCATTTGTCTTTGTGCAGTCAGAGCACACTTTAACACAAGAGGCAACCTGCTGTGCCTTGGGGTACCTCAGGTTTTGACAGAAACAACTGTTTCTGAAGATTCTAGGGCTTTAGTCAAAGGCTGAACTTGATAATCTTGGAGGTCTTTTCCAACCTTAATGGTTCTGTGATTCTATAATTCCATAATTCCACTATTCTATAATTCTATAATTCCACAACTCCACAAGTTTGTGGTTTCTGAACAAAAGTCTCAGAGAGTCTCTGGTGTCCAGGGTGGCGATTTGAGGCCTTGGGATGCAAGAAGAACCTGCAGGTCATATGAAAGGCAACTACAGTCTTAGGAGGAGAGGGAGGAAATGTAAGATTTGGGTAAGGATGGTTGTCACTGACAGTTTCCTACTCATGCTCTGGTCATATGACATCTTTCCCCTAAAGAGTCGTCTTTTGGGAGAGATGAAAAGAGCAAAACCAGTGGTAGAAGCTAAAGGAGTGTCAGTAACACTGGCTGCCAAAGTGGGCTGGGAAAGGACAAATTTTCCAAACCCAAACTCAGTGCATTAACCCCATCTGAACAAGGCATTTACTCACAGAGTGGAGAAGCCAGAACTGTCTGAGGTGAAGGAAAGGAGTTACTGTGCAAAACAGGACTGAAGTAAATCAAAGCTTTGGGGGGAATATGTGTAACCTCATGCTCTCAGCTGCCTACAGCTGCTCAGAAAGGAAATTCATGTGAATTAATGAGACTTGCACCATCTCCATGTACTTGCACCATTCCCACTGTACTCAAGGTTGAAAGGACTATAATAATCTGAGATTAGACACATTTTGCCAATTTTTAAACTCAACTGATACTACTGCGACTGTGCTCAGAAAGAAAGAAGTTTTATATCATTTCTATGGTGAAAATCACCAGTCTTAAAGAAGGAGAAAACTATCCTTTGGCACTATACTAATTAATGCCTTGAAAAGAATAAATGCAAGAAGGAAGCCCCAAATCTAAATCTTTCCTTCTGAACTTGAGTACTCCTGCCCTGGATCCTGAGCAGATTCATCCATTTTCTCAAAAGGAAGACTGGGATGTGGAAAAGGTTTAGAGGTTTTTTAATTTTTTTTTTTTCAGTTTATCACTTGTTTACCTCAATTGAAATTGAAAATATCTGTGGGGAATATTTTTGATGTTTGAAGTTTCATATGTACAGTTTTATGTAAACTTTTTTTTTAAGATACCTGATGAAAGAGGAACATATAAATGCTGCTTAGTGCTTGGATTCTTTAATGTTTTGCTGAAAAATGAATGATGAAGTAAAAAAAAAATCCTAGTGTGTCCTGTGGCCGAAGAGAATGGTGACAGCCTTCTTCGAGGTTTTTTCAATGTATTACCTGTGCATCATAATCTGATGTGGTGGTGTAGATAGTACTTTTTACAGTGCAATATTGTAATTCCACAGAGAGAAAGGCTTGAACAGATACCCAGTACAATACCTGATAGATCCTGCACAGTTCAAAGACCACAGCTGGAACTACACATTGTGGACATAACTGATATTTGATGTAATTATTGGTTGATTCTGTTGAACCATTATAATAAAGTGGTAAAAGATGATTGGAGATTATGTGAAGGGAGCAGTTTGACTGTATGAAAAATATTTTCAATGCCAAAAATAGCAAGTTACTATTAAAAGCAGAGGCAGCTAAAGAAAAACAAACCAAATCAGAACAACAAACACAATATATTATCAAAATAAGAAACAGAAGAATGCCTGGTAGCACATGAAGAAAGGAGCTAAAAATGTTGAAAAAAACCCTACTAACCATGGTATAATTTTACTTACACAGCCACCTGCAGGTGCTGTGCTGTGCACTAGGGCAGGAGGCTCGACCTCTGCTCTGTGTGGGACACCCAAGAGAGTCATGCACTTTGTGCTCATGGGCACAGTCTGGGGGGCTTCAGCAATACTTGAGTGCAAAGCCAACAGGCTCTGCCTTGCTGAGGAGCACTGACTACACTTTTCACTCTAATAGATCATGGCAGATTACAGGGCAGCAGAGGGACAGAGGGAGAAGAGCAAGGATGCATAATGCAGCTGCGGGAATACAGAAAGCAGACATCACTGGCAGCTGCTTAATTACATTTGGCCAGTTTTCACTATAAACCCTGTCACCTCTCTCTTCTCAGATGATTGTTAAGGGGCTGAGGGGCCTGAAGGTTTTTTTATGAAGAATTGAAAGAAAGGAGGAGAGGGGTGGAGGGGAGTGAAGGCAGCTCGTAGGAAGCTGCTTGCTGCGGCGTGTGTTGTGCTGTGCCACGGCTGTGCCACCGTGCCAAGGGCTGTGCCAGGGGTTGCCAACAACAGGGCTCAAGCTGAGTCTGTGGGTACCCACAAGGAGAGGAGATGGGACAGGGGAGAAACCTTAAGGCTGGGCTGGTTCTCTGAGTAATCAGGAGGGAAAGAAAGGCAAGTTGAATGTGAGACTCTCGATCTTTCCATAGTGGGAAGGAGTTCCTGCTCTCCTTAAGGGTGCTGCAGCTTGTTTTGTTTCCCTAGTAAGAATTTGTGTCATTGTAGGTCAAAAGTTCCAAGGTCATTCTTTTAAGGCTCTAATTTTGGGGAAGGAAATAGTTACCAAAAATGTCTGAATTTCAGGTGGCAGGAAAGTCTATCTGTAGTATCTCCTGTTAAAATCTGTCAGTCACTGGCTAAATGTGATGGGATTGATGCTCAGAACACAGAGTAGGAAGCATCACCTTACCTTTATAACATGGTTTTAATAAGCATAAAAATTCCCCCTCAACTATCATGGCAATTACAGTAGAAAAATAAATCTCACTTTTGTAGTTTGCTGTGTTCTCCTCCCTGTTACTTAACACACAACTCTGTGTGTGGATACAACTGTCCCCCTATACAGTTTTAGAACTGATGGTGAATATTAGCTGAATATAATAAAAGCATAAAATCTAAATTCCTACAATTTTAATTTCAGTATCTGGAGAGAGACCTTCCTATTACCCTAGTAAAGAAAAGTAAACCAACCCTTTATTAGATAATTTGTATTTTCATGCTGGCATTTCTTCTGAGAAAGGAGGCAGTGTAAAAATGACCTAATTCTTTTTTCTGGAGAAAAGGAAGAGTGCAAAGCATTACAAAGGAAAATTTGGGAAATTGTTTTGTTTTTTAAAGGAACCAACCATAATTCAAAAGAACAGCACATTTTCCCCAGAAAACCTAGAAAAACAACAGCATTGTGTAGAATGCAGCTGTATCATGAATGGAGAGGACTTAATGGATTCACAGACTATCTGAGAACTGACACTTTCTAACCTGAACAGGAGCACACTGTGCAGCCTACACTTTAGAGCAAATAAAAGCAAAGGAAGAGATTGAGTTGCTGAGAGAAGTTGGACTTGTGGAACAGGAAACTGTAAGGGGGAAATGAGCTGAGCAGAACTTACTAAACCCCTTAGAGTGAAGCACAAATTGCCTACAGAAACTGTTCAGGGTAGCCAGATCTGTGTGCATGTGCCAAACTGGATGAACTGCATGCTGTAAAAATGAAACAGAAAACGTTTAAGCTTCCTAAGCCTCACAGAAAAAAAAAGAAAAAAGACAAAAAGAAAAGAAATCTGTTAAGGCATAACACACTGGCAGCATCTCATCCCTCAGAGTCATGTGCTTGCCTAGAGCTGTGTGGGATTGCACTGTGTGCAGCAGCTACCTGGGCAGTGTGACACTCTGAGAGCTGTCAGCAAAGGCAGCAGTGACTTGCTGGATCCTGACTCTGTGAAGGGGTTTTTGGAAGCTGTCACAAGCATGCACTGCCAGCAAGCCAGCAGGGCATGGCAGCACTGTTTAGGAGTGTCAGCACAAGGTGAAACCTTGTTGTGTTTCAGGGTACAGAGGGATTCTCAGCTGTGCTGCACTCAGATGGAGATGTCAAAGGAATATAAAGGACTAAATCACTGTTTAATGCATTTAAAAAAAGTCACTTGCTAAACAGCTCTGAGTCTTCTGATAAATATGAGAAACTGTGCCCTGAAGACCTCAATTTACTCTTGCATTAGCATCAGGGGAGATGATCCTTACCCAGTAAATGCTAAGACAAGAGGAGGACTGCAGTTCATCATGGCAGCAACAGACAGTCCTAAATGAAAAGTATCCCACCTCAGGGCTAAAGGCAGCTGGCTCCATCTCCCACCTTCTGACTGCCTCTGTCACTGCCTCAGTGCTGCTGAAAATGAGAGTGCCTGTAAAGAGAGACAACTGGTGCTGTGCCTTGGAGCTCTGACTGCAATCCCGGTGACATGGCTGAGTTTGCAGGCACCTGGCTCAGGGCATCTCTGTCCCAGCACTCCCACTGTGCTGTGTTGGTTAAGAGCCAACAGTACCTGTCTCACTCAGGGTTATTGGTCACATCAGAGGAATTTACCCCTCCAAGTTTAGCTCCATCATTGTTCATAGCCTCTCTAAGGACAGGCTGCCAGCCAGCCTGCCTTGAGCTGACAGGTGTCTCCTCTGTCACTCATCTTTCAGAAAAATTTGGTAAATGAGACTTGAGGTGGAAGGGTTTGGAGGTCTGCAGGCAGAATTGGCCAGACAGGAAGAAAACTGGTTAATGGTTCAATAGCATATGCTGCAGCCTCAGGGCTTGACTTATTGATATCTGCTCAGAACAATTCAATAATCACACACCTCCTGGTGGGGGACAGAAATCCTTTCCTCTTTGTTACCTAGGAACTGCTGCTGATGCTCTTTATCTTGCAAGAAATGCCTTCAGTAATACCACTGAGGAGGCCTGGGTTGTTTGCTTTACAGAGTTGCTCTCTGCTTTACCCTGTGTTCAGTTCCATGGCTCTTCCCAAGGAGAGCTGGGATGTATTCACCCAGCAGCTATCCTTTCTTTTATAAAAAAAAAAAGCAGGTTTAGCAGGTGAGAATGTGAAAGCTATTGTATCTACATTGCAAGATAAAATATTAATTCAATATTCAGATCGAGAGGAAATGGCCTCAATTTGCACCAGGGATGGTTTAGATTGGATATTAGGAATTACTTTTCATGGAAAGGGTGTCCAAACATTGGAACAGGCTGCCCAGGGAGGTGGTAGAGTGACCATCCTTGGAAGTTTTAAACAAACATGTGTATATGGCACTTGAGGACATAATTTAATGGTGAACATGGTGTTAGGCTGATAGTTGGACTTGATGATCTGAAAGGTCTTTCCAACTTTAACTATTCCATGATTGGAGGAAACAGTAAATATGCCAAGAGCCATGAACTAGGTAAATAACTAGCCTAAAGAAAGTACTGGTTTTGAGGGTTGTTTCATAATCCCATTCATTTCCTGTCTAAAGGTCAGATTTATGATGGCTTGATGGATGGTGTGATTTATTTCCCAGTCTTGCAGGTCAAGGCAGGAAGAGCTTCACTATCTTTGCCATCAGGAAGTGATTTAAATATTCTTCACAGCCTAACCTGGCAGGGACCTAGACAATGCTTGTGCTACAACACTGCTGCAGTGCCCCCTTCTGAGTTTTGCATCTAAACAACCCCAATGCTTCACAGATTTCTTCAAGAGGAATTTTTCCACATTTTTTCTTTCCTGTTACTGTCCTCTGGACTGTCTGCAGAGGGTTCTTCCCCATCCCTTGTTTCAGGCTGAGCAGTATGACAGATTAATTCCTCTTCCACACAAGTTAGGGTTCTGATTTGATTTTACTTTTCACTACCATGTCTGACGTTGCTGACTTGTCTATCATGAGCCTGTGAACTCTTCATGTGGTTGGTATGATGTGGCTTGACATGACTGTAATAAACTGGTGATCTAACAGAAGCCACATGGTAAGCAAAACTGGGACTTCAAATAGTATATATAGATTCAAAATATAGGAAGGTTTTTAAAATGTCTGCTAGATTTTTTAAAGAAAATTTGAATTAACAATGCATCCTTTCAGCTGGAAGGAAGAGCAGAACTGAGAAGACAGTGACTTAATTTACATTGCAGAAAAAAGATAATGACAATTTTTTTTTCACTTGAAAAGGTAGAGGTGGATAAAAAAAGAAGATTGAAAAATGCCTGAAGAAGCTTGGGAGTATTTGACACATCTTCCTTTTTCATTTCAGTTCACTCTAACATTAATATACTATATTCCTTTGGATAAAGAAACAGATTAAAATGGAGGGTTGCAAAGACCCCTTTGGGATCCCTTTGGGATCTTTGCAAGGGGTCCTTTGAAACCCTTTTTAAAGTGAAAGAAAAATTAGATAACATTCATGCATATATTGTCTCTGTACATCAGGACCCTGTAAAGGGGCACCTACACATTGGAGACTGCCTTAGGAATCAGATTTTCTGCTGTAATGGTTGAATAGATATCCCAGAGGTGGCTCTTTCAAAGTGCTGTTCTGGCTCAGAGCTCTTCAGTTTTTGAACAGAACATCAAGAAGCATTCAGCAGATGGATGGTCAAAGAACAGTTCAGGCAATCAGTGATCAATCTCTTTTCACCCAGACATCACCTCTGTAAAGAGCTAAAATGAGCCATGGATCAGGGCTATGGGGACTGTTCCCCACTCTACAATACGCACAGGTGGCACAGGTGCAGAGGGCAGCCTGGCAAAGGTTTAGATCACTTGGTGATAACACATCTTAATCCAGGATTATGTTAAGTGTTGTGGTTTCCCAGAACAGACATGGATTGATGCAGGCTAACATGAGGAAAAGTCTGACATGAACTGGGTGGAGCAGCACACACAGGTTCACAGTCCTGCCAAAGTCCTCTTTCAATGGGCATAAATCAGGAAAAGATATTTAGAGGACAGAAAAGAAGGAAAGAAGGAAAGGAATCCAGTGTATGGTCCCCCAACAGCCCTCACTCAATGTCAGGCCCATGCAGGCCTTTTCTAGGAGGTGGCTGCACATAGTGAGTGAGACTGTGTGTTCAAACCAATGGTTTGGCATCAGTCAGCAACAGTTACTTCCCTCTGTGCTTGTGCACCTCTCTATAAAGTTCTCCTTAATCCTTAAATCTATGTATAAAGCGCGCTCTAGGTGTGAAGTGATTTTGAGATGGCAGAGTGAGAACATGGGTAGCACAGAACACCTAATTTGGCTATGGAAAAACCCCAGGAATGATGGAGGAGAATAGAGCAGCATAACTTCTCTTAGGAGTTAAGACATTCTGCAGCATCTCTCTTAACCTCAGAATAAAAAAGGGTAATACCTTATACCAGTGTGCAGTGAAACATAAACTGTAGCTACAGAGTTGGTGTTAAGTGGAGGAGCTGAGTTCATAATGTTAACCCTAAAAAAGCTGATATTTCACTATGTGCCTGCAAATGTGTCTCTCTTTAAAGCTTCTTGGCTGAAGGATTGCTCAAAGATCATCCTTGTTTTTAGTGTGGTCAACCCACATAATGAAAAACAACCAACATTAAGTAAGAAGCAATAACTGAGATAACATTCAGTTTTGTCTGTGATCTCCAAAAATAATATGACTAGGCTATTACAACAGCTGTAATGGGGAATTTAGGAGTGATACAGAATAGAATATTTTCTTCTCTGACGCCACAGTTATATAACCACCAGAAAGTTTCTAATGTACATCAGTTGTCACAACACTGTAGTCTTTTACACTGTGGAGATAATTTCCTGCTCAGTTACTTTTATGCAGCTCTCTATTGCAACAAGGGTGAAGTTGCTATTATGAGAAAAATGTACAGAGTATCTAATTGCACTGGTCTGAGCCATCCTGCAGCTGTTTTACATTGGTTTCTAGAGTCCAACTAACATTTTAAAAATGTATGCATATGTTATTATTCTTCCAGCAAATCTGTTTAAAAGTCAACCTTTCCTTTCTGGCCACAGACCACTGCTGGTTTTATAGGGTTTTAGTTCCAAACCCTCCTCATGCCTCCACCCCTGGGCCAAAATTCTTCATCATATCAAAGCAAAGGACCAGTACAATTCCTGTGTCAAAGATTGCTGACTCTGTGCCATGGCTGCCCTACCAAAAGCCATCCAGCCACAGTCTCCACTCTTGCCCCTCTTTGTTCCTCATGCACTGCACACCCCCCTTCTCACAGCCTTTTTCTCTCTCACTGGCACTGTTTATTCTGCCTCCTCATCAGTTACAGATGTGGTTTAGTTTACTAATGTGGATACTTTTTATACACCAGCCTTCATTTTAGAACCATGTCATCACACAATCCCACTCATTTTCATGTGCCAGCATCACTCTGCTCTAGTTGAACATCACCAGATCACATCATGTGCTTACTGAAAATACTTAATATAGCAATATGTTTGAACATTCCCATGCACAGTGTGAATATAAATTGTAGGAAAGGTGAACTTCTGAATTTATGTTGGGCAAACATTGCATTATTTTGATAACCTTTAAAAAAATTTACATTTTACTCTGAGTTTTAGCATGAATCTGTTGAAGACACAATTTCAGTGTTCTGTTGCAGAAAAGGAGTATAAACTATAACCTCATATTGTTTGAGTCAAGCAATATAGCTAAGATTAAATAAATAAATAAACTTTCTAAAGTGCTCTCCCTGGAAAACACAGAGTTGAGCTGTTGAACAGCTATTGCCCAGTACTCATTTAAAAAGTTTTAGAGGCTTAAATGGCTTTGTTTATTGTCATCTTGGGCCTTAATTGCTTCTCATTCCTCTTTGTGCCATGCACATGGAGCTATAACAATGGAATTTTCAAATCAAATGGCATCATTTCTGCCTATGACAAAGCAGATTGTTTGCAATACTAGAGAAACCTGAAAAGTGAATTAGTTGGAATATCTCAGTCCTCAGCTTTTCTTAAGACAATACTGTGAGAAAATCACAGAGAGAACTTGAAATGCTTTAGGACAGAGCCTAAAGAGATATTAGCTAGTTGCCATTTCTTGATATCAGTCTGGAAAGTGCATTGAAGATTTTTTGTGCTATTGAAAGAGTGATTAGTGACTATTTCATCCCTCCACTTATTGTTTCTCTGTTAATAAAGGGATGACATCAGTACCATAAAAGTACAGTTTCCAACCACTGCATAAACTCTGGAATACTGGAATGTCTTCAAAAGCAGGAGGCTGTGGCCTTGTAAAAAGTTTCCCTTGTCAATAATTCTGCTTCTCCTAAGAAAACCAGCTGTTACTTTTCAGCTGAAGTAGGTTGGCTTGCCAGGTCATTGATCCTGAAAGCTCCTGAAAGGGAAGCTGTCCATTCCCAATGTTCACAGCAACAGGACAAAAAATAAAGTCCTAACTTTTCTCAGGAATTTGCTGGGATTTTTGACAGCAGGCACTATGAACATTTTTCATGATAATGGCTGTGCAAGAGAGGAATAGATTATGTTGGGAGAAGTGGTGTCTTCCTCCTATTACTGGGAGTTACTTGAGGACCTTTCAAGAATTCTACTTTATTCTTCCTTGGGTCAAAGGTCAGAATTGGATTTTTAAGATGCAAATAACAAATAGATCACCATTCAAGAATTTTTCTAATAATGATATTTTTTATTTACTTTTGTATAGCAATCTCCCCCACTTTCGTCATTTCTATCACGTGAATTTGCATCTGCTTTTTTGTACACAAGCTCCCTAATGTTTACCCATGAAGAAATACATGTAAGAACTCAATAGAATTTCTGACAGTCATGACTCAATAAATTATGAATAGATTTTTACACCCAACCCCTTAATGTGTGATATGAAGGACTCACAAAAAAATTTTATTCAAGTTGCAGGTTTAAAGATAAATATTATATATACATATATCTATATATATACATGTATAAAAATATATTTAAGTTCACTCAAAAGCTGAAAAAGAAAGTAAAATCCCTGAAAGCAGATTTTTTATTTATGAGATTTCTAGCTGTGACAGATTACCATCTCTCTATAAAAGGAAATTATGCTTCTGTGAAAATACGACTTAATATTAAGGGGACTGTTATTAAAGGGACTATTACTGTAATCTTTTTTCCTTTGTATACTGGTTATGTGCTTATTCAGGTCTTTCATTCACCAGATCTCTGGCTGTATAACTGAATTCAGTACTTTGGTCCCAGTCTGTCACTGTTATGGGTCAGGAGAAATTGAGAATCTTTAAGATATAAAACTCAGCATGAATTCAATGAAGAAGGATCCACACATTTTTTAACATCTTTTCATTGATATTATCAATGTTGTTGAGTATGCTTTTCAATCCTATAAAAATGTATCTGGAGAGACAGAAATGGATATATAAATATATGTATTTGAATATTTACATTGAATGATACCAATGTAAAATATTGAGTTCATTCCAATTGTGTGCTCACAGGAACAAGCAGAACTTACTTCATGAACTGTTTTTCACAAGCATACCACAGTTTTTCACTCTGGATATGTTTTAGCAAGACTCCTTGACTTTGATAGAAAAGTCACTTGATAAATAATATAATTATCTTGTCCACCTCTGTATGCCCCATTTGCAACAGAGCAGATCATCTGTCAGCACATCATTAGCCAGACATCCCTGTGTCTGAAGTGAGTAAAGGAATATACTCTAGAATGTAAATATTAAAAGAGGGGATTTTTAAAATGAGTTCAAATAACACATTAGGCATAGGGCACATGTCTGATTTAAAATCTGCACAAAGAACAGGGTCATGCCTGCCTCCCTATTAACTGGTATCATGAGTCACATTATCTGCTGCAGATAACATATGGTGCAAATACAGTCTGTCTGTGTGTCTGCAACATCATTTTATGAATCGACCTTGAATGGCAGGATGATTGAAAAATATTCACTTTGAAGACAAGAGGAGTAATTTTCATTCTGTTCTGTTTCTTGAAGCTGCTTGATCTGGGGGCAAATTATTTCTGCTGTATATGAAGTCACTGCAGTCCCATCCTATCATTCTACTGCCTGCTTGGATAAAATTATTTTCAGTGGCAGGGGGCAGGGGAGAGGTGAAAAAATATGATATGAGAGCAAAAGGAATAACAAAATAATTATAGCATTTTGACAACACATAATAAACCAACTCTTTATTGCTTGAATTTGTCTCCTTTATTTTTAGATGCCAACAGTCTACAAATAAGTTTAAAGAAAATTACAGACTTCAAGAAGTTCAAAGGAAGGACACTGCTCTTGCAATGGAGTTACTGCATGAAACTTTATAAAGGCCTTTTTGGCCTTCTATCATCAATACATATGCCTAAGCATCTCCTTGAAAAATTTTGGCTTCCCTCTGCAACCTGTTTTTGTTAAACTTGAGCAGCAGCAGAAGGAAATGAAAACTAAAGCTGAAAGTCTCAGGGTGGTTACTTTCAATAAATTAAAGTTTTCTTCTTATTTCCTCATTGTGAGATGCAAGGAAAGGCCTTAATGGTGCTCTGATTTCATTTCTCGTATATTGTGTGGATTTGTGTTCAATGCTAAAGGAGCCACAAGGGAGTCCTTTAGTTTTACCTGAATGTGTTTTGCATTTCATGGGTTAACTGCAGCAAATTTTTTGAATTTCTCTGGTACCTTCCTCACTCTAAAATAACTGCTTTGAATCATACAGCTGTGGTCTGGACAAGATCTCCAGAGGTGTCCAGTCCAACCATCCACTCCAAACAAGACCATTGGTCAGTCCTGGCTTTTTCTTGCTGGCTTTTGGAAACCTTCAAGGCTGGACCCTCCACCGCCTCTCAGTCACCTGTCCCAGCGCAGCACCACTGTCCTGGTCTGCTCCTCCTCTGCTTGAGTCCTTCTACTTTTTGGAATTATCATTAATTGATTAAATATTATTCCATATGCTGATTTTTCTTTCTCCCCGTGTTTTGTAGGTAGATGAGTAAAATCCTTCAAGGTTCCCTTCAGCATTGTCACCACTGTGGCCTTAAGTGGATGGCATGGGTAGATCCATTGGGTAGAACACCTTGGCAATTTCCTTTTCAAGCACAAGTCGGTCCTTGATACTCAGATACCAGATTTCTAAACTTGTAACTATGAACTAAACTATAGTACTTATGTGCCTGAAGAGCAAAACTTACTAAGTCTTCTCTAAGACTATTTTTTTTAAAATTCATAATGGTCCAGTGTAAAATGCCAGGGGTTTGAATCTGCAAACTCCGTTTTGCTCCCTCTCAAATTAATGCTGATACTGATAGTTACTTTGTGCTTGTGTCCCATCATATATCACAACATTTCAATAATGTGTACATATCTGACTTACTGATTCATAGATGTCATGTCACTTTCCATTATGACACAATGAAATTATCCATTCACTATTATTTACATGTCATTGAAGATTAATATATTCTAGAAAAGATGCAGAAGCCTCTGCCTACCTTTGAAATGCAAAAAGGAATTGATAGGCACTTGACTTCAAGTTTTTGTTGAGTGTTTTGTCATGTCAATGCAAGCAACCTCCCTTGCAGCTTCTTAAATTTGAGTATTACTTTTGCATTTTTGTCAGCTTATTTTTGGTGGCATTGAAAGAAACTTGTAATTATTGGTGAAAAGGAACTTCTACTGAACTGTGCTAAAAAAGTCTTCTGACTTCTGTGCTACCTGGAATGAGTATGGAGAGTTCTTGAAGAATAAGTCTCAAATTCCAGATTCTTCATCTGGAAATACCTGTTTATGGATGCCTAAATCTTGACATCTGAACTTGTGAATACATCTCCCCCTCAGGCCATGCATGTATTCTAGTTCCTGTGTTACCTCTGCCAGTCCCATTGATACAACTCAGCTCTTTGTTGCCTCAAAAAACAGCAAGTGCTGAATTTCTAGATTAGTATAGGAAAGTGAATGAGATATGGGATGATATCACTCATACCTGATATGAACTGGAATGCAAACAATAAGAAAATCAGGTTAAGCATGAGCGAACATGTTCAGTCATCTCCATCCTGTCAGTAGATAAGCCCACAGAAGTTGCTTGAAGGTCCTTTCAAGCACCTGTGGTGTGAGAAGTTTCTTATGCTGGTGCAGGAATGACTGACAGAAAATCAGATACATGCACTTCACACCCAGAGCAAAACCCACAGAGAATTATAAAATAGGGGATTTAGGTAATAACTAAAGTCCCTTTTAATCTGTCAGGTTATTTGTGCAAAAGGTTTCCTGTTTTAAATACAGGAATCATAGCTCAAAATTGGCCCTGGGTGTATAAGACCAGGGCTGTCTAAAAGGGATTCAGTGTTTCAGAGGCAGCTGCTAGAAGACAGCTGAGCAATTACACTGAGACCTGGCAATTACATTGCTCAAGTTGGGTTAATTGCACTGTCTCAGAATTGTGTCCCTCTTCAGCTATTCTGTGGGAATGAGACTTCCTAGACAGCCTTAATGAAACTGGGTATCCTAAATCAGTTTTCAACTGAAATTGCCTTGACAATATTTTTTTTGTTGTTGTTAATAGATCTGTGTATAACATATTTATTGGTCTCAGGTCTTTTCATGCCTCTTGAAAATTATTTGTACGCTACCCCCATGGCATCTTCAAGATGACTCAGGAATTTCTGTTGTAAATAAATCTTCCAAGTGTGCAGATAACATTATCAAAATCAGAAACTGAATAGTTATTTCAGTCCTTTATTTCAGTAAAAAATATGCTTCTTTATTGTTCTGTTTCCTCCCCCCACTATTAAATCATAACAATGTCTTGTCAACCACACTTTAACCTAGTCTTAATATCTTTTGTTTGATGTGAGCCACATTTTGAACAGTGATGTAGCCACAAGGGTGAATGATTTACCCACTAGATCTTAACACTATTTAAAAGTTTAGTCTTTTAGTGTCATTTGTATGGTCATATTTGTGTGTGTAATATTACCGTGACTTTAAGTCTTACTTCCCATATAGCAAAAATTGCACAGCCCATTCAGGTACATTCTCCAAGAAAATAAACTAATAGGAGCTAAAGGACTAAAGGACAGAAGGCCAATTTAACATACAGTTTGGACAGCTGCTTTTCCTCCTCTCAGCCCTTGTTTCATTGTCCTCTCTCTCTACTTACACAGTATTAATTGCCTGAGACTCTATCCTGTTCCTTAACACTATTCACAAACTCTGAATTAAAGTTTTATGTTCACATTTGGATTTGTTGGCAGCACAGGAACACAGATACTTCTCAAACTTAAGTATACCTTGTATTTTGTTTGCTAAAAAGCCCTATTTGTCTTTGCCATGCAAATTGAAGATCAGCAAAGAGACTGAATTGGCAGAATTTCAGTTGATGAGATAGTATTCTGACCAAAAATATCCTGTTTAACTCAAACAGGCAACCTAAATTCAACATGAAATTGATCTCTATAGTCCAGAAATGGGAGTGTGACAGTCATAAGGTGAGCCTTTATTAGAGTGACTTAAAGATGACAGTGCACATAAACCGGCCTTGATTAGATTTTGTAGTAAAAAAGAGTTAGAAAATGACAGACAATAACTAGTGATTTGCTATTTTTCCTGAAAATATTTTGAGGTATGATTAGGTTAAGATTATGTGTTTTAATGCTCCTATCCAAACCCTTTAATTTCCTAGAGAAATAGCTTCCACACTGCAGAAATCTACTATAAATAATTGCTACTGTAAACAGAGCTTTGAAATTACCAAAATAGGGATTTGGGAACTGTAGAGTCATTTAACATCGTTCCTGCTTAGCAAACTCCCTATCCTTCTTTCTTACACTGAAAATGTCAAAACAAGATATTTCAACACTGTAAAAGAGCTTTTCCCACTGTTTTCAAAACACATTTTTGTCTAAATTGATACTCTGCTTTTTAAAATTTTGATATAACAGTACTCTAATGGTAAATTGCTTTGAGAAAATTTGATCAGCAAGTTATGGAGGTTTTGAGGAGATGTTAAAACTAAACTAATATCAACAGTTCTACTGAACTTAGTTGTAGAGATCGACATTGCAGTCCTGAGCCTGTGTAATGAGACACAGTGGCACTGAGAATCACACTTCTTAATCACAAATACATAATTATTTCAAAGGTGCAACAACCTCTGGCAAAATGACCTTCATTAAAACAGGCATTTTGGTGTGAATGTAGGTTTTGACCTCATAAGGAGAAATGATGAAAAATCTCATACAAACCTAACTTAAGAGTTTTTTTGCCCAGCTCAGAATCTACTTTAACTGTTTTGATATTGTAGAAACCTCTATTTTTTCCCAATATGTCAGTCCTTTGAGGAAGGGCCCTCTTCCTAATATAATAAATAAATTAATGGCAACTATACTGGGTAACAGAAGAGAAGTTTTTCAGGTGTTTTACTTACTTATTTTTCTGTAAATCATGTTTGCAGTCACAGAAATATAGCTCTGAAATGCTGTAGTTTTTGCTGTTAATAGACAGATGTTTTAAATTTAGCATTCTTTATTTGTTGTACAAATATTTCTTCAGACATTCATATTTTGCTATGAAGATTTTTGGAACAGCACACTATTGAAACATAAGATATCAGATACTTCAAAGTCTCAGATACTCGAAGTTCAGAATTCTGGTTATTCATTGGGGCTGAAGGAGCCAGTCCTGATCCTCTGTCTTGTACAGTGATTTACATGTTTACAGCAGGGCCTTTTATTTCATTTCAGGTTTGTGTGTCTGTGTAAGATGAACAGCAAATTCAGTAAATCATCTAAATCATGTTTGGGCACTGGGAATGTGCTTACCATCAGGTAATTGGATCTTACATTGCAATTGAGTGAAAATGTTACTGCAGAAGTATGATAAAGGGGAAGCAGGAGAAAAGTCGGGACAGTCTGCCATGATCAGGAACCCTCATCTCTAAGCCATGAAGCTTGTGAGCAACGTTCACAAAATCATCTGAACACCAGGATTGTTTCAAAGACTTCCAAAGACTTGCAAAACTTACAGTCTCAAAGGCTTTCATCTGACACAAACTGTATGAAAGCCTTTATTTTGCTGAACTCTTACAGCTGGGTAAGGCCAGAGCTCAGTTGTCCTTCAGAAGCAGTTTTGCAGCAGGCTCCTTATTCCTCTCTCTCAAGATGAGCACAGTGGAACATGGATGGTCACTCCTGTGGTTTTTGATGCTGTGGGAGGATATTTTCTGCATCATTAAACTTCCTGGACACTGATCCTTGCATGAACTGGTAGCATGACCATGTGCTGCCCACCATCCACATATGACTTTACAGAAGCACTCTTGATGTGTTTTGACTCATGTGGTGACATTGTTTGGTAGCTTTAAGAGTAAAACCTGCTGGGGCTGCTACTGGCTGTTTTGGGGCTTCTTATGGCACATCTTTAAAGATGACAGACCATTTAATAAACTGCTACAATGTCCACACAAGATTTTCTTTTCATCAGCCAACTGTATTTGACTCTCACTGCCAAGAAGTGAATTGACATCCCCATCTTTAGAACTGCAGTTTTTAAGCCTTTGCAAAAGAACAGGGATTTTTTTGTCATGCACAGCTTGCTGCTAACCTTCTGGGTTTTTTTTTGTTTTTCTGCCTAACCTTTTTATCTGAAGAGAGAAAGCTCTGCTTGAACTTACGTTTGGTTATTTGGTAAGAAATTTGCTTCCCTGCTAATTTCATGCTATACATAATACATCTTTATTATGTATTATTAATATTCATTTTCATCAAAACAGTCCAAAAAAATTTCCATGTGGTAAAACCAGCCATCTACCTTTGCTAGGACGTTGTACACTGTCTCCCTTGTCTTTGAGTCATTTGATGTCATGGACATATTTTATGAAAAATCCTTTTGCTAGGATTTTTCTCCTGAGAAGCTGAGGCCTCAGAAATGAAATGTAAACAATGATTATCCGCATCATTTTCTTTTAATATAATATATATCATAAAATAATAAATCAGCCTTCTGAAACATGGAGTCAAGATTCTCATCTCTTCCCTTGTCCTGGGACCCCTGAGAACACCACTACAATTTGCAATTGATATTTTTTGTCAGAGCAACAATAGGGTGGATTTGCCTGGCCTTCTGGCATATGCAATTTTAAATCATTCAATATTTACTCTCTGAGTAGCTGTGACTCACTTGTCATCTGAATCCTCCTGACCAAGGCCTAGACCAGCCACCTGTATCCTGCATGGGCGATGGAATTCTGACATCATGAACATAACATTGTGCTGTAATGATGCTTTTAACAGCACTGTAGATCTTGGCCTGCAGCTGCATCTTCTTATGCTTGCAGATTTGGTTGCCAGCTGGCCCTCAGCAAAAGGTTAGAAATGAGATACCAGCTCCCTCTGGGTGAAGCCTCCCTAATAGGATGAGTTTATCATTTTGTGCAATGAGCTTGGTTGTACTCTTGAGATCCAATATTCTTTGGTCTCAGCAGGCATTGTACCTCATGACTAGGCACTAGCAATTATTAAAGACAGTTATTTGCAATATTATCAGTTAGCTGGAAACAAGTTAGGGATCCCTGACTCCTGCTGTGGAGAATACATTCACTCCCTAGCTCTGAGCATTTGTGTTCTCAGCTGACAATCCCTTAGGCAGCTCCTGCTTCCTCCAGTTGCTTTTTCCAGTTACGAAATATGCTTCTGGGTAAATTCATCTATTGTGTTTGCCTTTCCCAGCATGAAGGCATTTTACTCATTTGAGCAAGAAAAGACCCCACTTTTGAGATGCTTTCATTACTGTTAGCCTCTGGAGCTACATATGAGGTGTATCAGAGTCACAGCCAAAGGCTCAAATAAATACTACAAAGAGAAAGCAGAGTGGGAACTCTAGTTTTCAAGCAGGAAGACCTTTTAAGTCAGACTATAATTAGTTTTCTCCATCCCCACTGAGACTAGGAGAAGAAATATGGAATTTAATTTATTAATATGATGGTTAAAATCAGATAATTTTTCTGACATCTATTTCTACAATATTATTTTTGTGACACTTAAGGGATATTTAAATTACTGTGCTGAACCCTTTTCTGCAGCAATTCATGGGAGGACTAAGAACTGACTGTCACAAACAGCATGAGCCAGCTGGTGCAGATGAGATCTTCCTAGAAGCTGCTGTGCAGGGCAGGGATGGTGCCTTACCTAGTGGCATTATTAAAAGCCAACATGAGTCAACAGAGACCAGTTGTAAGAAGCCCTTTGTGGAGCTAACCCACAGATGGAGAAGGTGCTGCATAGTAAGCAGGCAGGAACCTTCCTTGGGCGCCGTGCTCAGCAGCGCTCGGAGCTCAACAAAGGTCCCGTGGTACACAAACACCCGGATTCACTGAAACATGCTTTTTATGCTGAAATTGCACAGGTATGTTTGAGTGCCCCTGGCAGGTTGAGTCAATGCTGAAATAAAGAGTTTAGGCATTTATATTCTGCTTATGTGGCTGGGATGGGTATTATTTGCCCTAAATGGCTGGTTTTTTCTGCAACAACCCAATTCATCAATAATTTTCAAAGCAGTAGCTGCATTTTCATTCCAAAGAAAAGGGCTTCTCTTTTAAAAATCTTATAGACCCAGAAAAGGTCAAGATAAGAATGTTTTTCTCATTAAGGCACACTTTTAGCACCTTTAACCTGGAATTGTGCATTTTATTCAAAAGGAGCTCTGGGAAATAAAACAAAAAATATATTTTTGCTTTCAAACTGACACAAAATATTATTTAGACCACAAAATACACGTGATAGGAAACATTGCTGATCCTTCTCATCTAAATCTCCAAGCACATTAGCAGTGTTTGCATTTACTCTCTGAAGTACGCCTGCTGATTTATTCTGCTTGGAAACCACCACTTAAGTTAGTCAGTGCTTTTAAATCAAATTATGTCCATCTAGTCTAAAATCCCTAATCTGTTAGCATGATAGTTTCTGTGCCCTCCTACAGCACTGATAATTAATAAACTGATTTCTATCTCAGACTAATTTTCAGTAAATACAACGAGTGATATTATTGTCTAATTTCTAAAACCTCATGCTAACTGAAGGAAAAGATCAAGGCTTTATTGTAGCCATGAAGTATATACCAAAGTTGAAAATTAAGGCTATTTAGTATTTGGAATCCATAAGAAACAAGATCATGTTTGTGACTTGAAGGTTGCCACATCTCCCAGTAAATCTTATAAGGACAGGATCCATCCAAGAGAAGACAAGACTACCTTGGTTTTGTAAGAAAAATATTAACACAGCTGCAATCCTCCAAACAAAGGTATTCAAAGTATTGCAAAGGTTTTAAGAATAAAGACAAGAAGTCATCCATAAAGGATATATAACTGACTAATAGAAAGAAATTTAATGGCAGATTGGAAGAAAGAGAACTTCTAGTAGAAAAAGAAACTTGACCAGATTAGAAACTATTTTGTTATTGTACAGATCCTGCTTGCTGAGTACATTTAACCTTGGTACTTGAGTAAAACACTTGTGGATGATACTATGGCAGCTGGGACCCATGCACAACACCCAGGCCCAGAACATTTGTTTCTTTATTTCTCTACTTGTAATTGTGTCTTCAGATATAAGCCCTACAAGGGCTACTGATCCCAGCTAGTAGAATAGCCATCCTTAGTGTTGGAGTCATTAGGCCTTAACATATCCACAGAGAAATTAAAATCCGGTTTCTGTAGATGCTTGAAGGGAAGCAGACAGGATTTTTGGGGATCCAAGCACCCTCTGGTTAAGACCCTCCCTCCTTGTTTGCAGAAGGATGTAGAACATAAGCCTGCAGTATCATTCTGTTGGGCAATCAATAAGGGAGGCAACATTTCTTCCAGAATGCTGAATGCTTTGTTTTCTAGATATTCTCACAACTTCTGTTAGTATTGCTATTACATGTAGAATAACTTGTGCAGTGCAAATATTCATGACAGCAATTGATTGGAATAATTTATATCAAATACCTTAAGTGGATTTTAATACAGATAGATAAGCCTTAAATTTGGAATTGTATTACTAGGATTTGATAGGAAATTACACCACTGGGGGTTGTTCTTTTGCTGTGTTAGGTTTTTAAGAAGCAGAAATTAAAATATTTTTATTTGGTACTTCCTGGTTCAATGTTCCCTTTTTGAAGGCAAAGAGAGATTGGCAAGCTCAGCAAAAGACAAAGCTGTGTTTGCTGGAAAAACTGTACTGAGGCTCTGCAGTCTTTTTAAGCCCTTAAAAAAAGAATTCTTCCCTTTAATTCCTCAAGGAAAGTAAATTATTGTAAGTGGGTAAGCAGTATAACAGGATCTGACATATGTGTATTGAATTGAGGAGAATAGTATTTTGCTCTTTAATGTATTAGTGCTATTATTTTGTTTTATGTATTAGTGCTATTAGTGTATTAAGTCTGCTCTTTAATGTATTAGTGACAGACATTGTCAGCAGACTTATAATTGACCAAAAGATGAACAGCTACAGAGCTGTAAGGAAACATGGGACACTACAGATAATGCAGCTGGGACAGGGTAGTTAAATTGAGTTGTCAGAATTTGCAGCATTAACATAAATTTATGTTGTTTTTAAAAAAAATTAAATCCTGAATATATCTCAGCAAGCTGTCTGGGCCTTAAACTTTTACTTTTGAAACAATGGAATTTCAGGGTCCACAGACATAAGTATTCTTTTGAAGTCTGTTTTTAAAACTTCACCTCCTCACTGCCCTGTGGTTACCCCTGTTAATTAACCTAGTGTTTGACATTGCTATAGACTGT
The DNA here is from genome assembly GCF_023055355.1 of Agelaius tricolor. Taxonomy (NCBI): domain Eukaryota; kingdom Metazoa; phylum Chordata; class Aves; order Passeriformes; family Icteridae; genus Agelaius; species Agelaius tricolor. The sequence continues at coordinate 7,693,388 of NW_027269284.1, forward strand.
ACCCAGCCATGGCTGTCTGAGAGTTTTGCACAAAATACTGAATACTTGATGGGTTGATACCATGGTGACTCTCTGAAGTATCATTTCTATCCTACTTTTTCCAGTTGAGGAGACTGAGCTGAAAGACCCTGCACTGGATTGTAGAAGGTCCAGGATTTAGATCCCAGCTTTATTGTGAAGTATATTTTACATGACAATCTTGAGCCATTTAACAACAGGAAAATGAGTTATTGCTGATATGTGAGATGCAGACATAAAAAATGTTCAATGGAGAGTTATTACAGGAGCTGCAGAAAGTTACTGTGTTGCACAAATTACAAGCAAAATCACTTCATTTCATTTCATTAAATATTTGTGAGGGTTTTATGTGTGTAGCTAGTTTAGAGTGAAGTGGATTTCTCTCCTGCTGCATCTTTGTTCTCAGCACAAAACAGTAAAGCAAATCTGTAGCAAAAATACTGTCAATACTCTTGCCAGTTCCTGTTATATATCAGAATCAAATTCTTTTCAGTCTTTTGAAAAAGAGTCACTAAGGATATGTTCCAAAAATGTGGAACATTATGTAAACATATTGGAGCTTGCTTTGACTCTAACATTGTTGTCTCATATGTCTCCTTAACCAATGGATGGCCTCAACATTTTGTAATGTAGGCCAGCCTGAAGAGTGCCAAATTACTCAGGTGCTTCCATCTGGTCCCTGTGGCATGTTCAACATGTGCAGGCATTCATCCAACCTCATCATCCTCACTTTTCACTGGCTACACATGACAAAGCTGCCAAAGTTCAGCATCAGAGGGTACAGCAGTGACTCTCAATTTAACACAAGGCTGTGAGATGCAAACAGCAGCCTGCATAAGTAAACATGAGCCAAAAGTTCACAAACTCTACATGCCCCTAATTAAAGGTTATTGTTCTGAATAGATGGATGGTTGTCAAAAATAAAATTCAAAATGGCTATATAAGGGTTCCCAATCATGGACCAGTTCAGTCAGTCATTTAGAAAAGTGCTGAAAACATTATGGTTTTCATTGTGGTCTTATCAGAATAGTCCAAATTTTCAGAATTGCTTCTGATGAGAATTTCAGTAGTGTATATCTGGAACAAGGTTAATTGTACTCAGAATTGGTGCTGTAGGGTACAACCATGAAACTGAGATAAGCTCCATTTAGTCAACAAATACTTTTCATTAGATCCTTTTTCTCCTTAAAAGAAACAAAAGTGATGCAAGTCAGAGGCTGCATGGTTTCATCCACTTGGCAAAGCTCCATCTCATCTCTGCATTGGCAGGTGTATGACTGAATACAAAGCAGAATAATTTACTGGTGCTGACTTATCAGTGTTGCATCGACATCAGAGAGAAATCTCTGGCCACTGGAGTTTGCAGTCAGAAGTTACAAATGCAACTGCTGAATCTTTTGTCTTACACTTGAAACAAGAATATTAGCTTCCCTCTTCCTTTTCCTCTGCAGTCTGGAACTAAGTCTGGTACTGCTTTATCTCTGAATTTAGGAGGATGTACAGAAAAGTGACAGTTGTTCCTTCATTACATCCCTGTTTTAAACCAACCTTCCTTCCTTCCTTCCTTCCTTCCTTCCTTCCTTCCTTCCTTCCTTCCTTCCTTCCTTCCTTCCTTCCTTCCTTCCTTCCTTCCTTCCTTCCTTCCTTCCTTCCTTCCTTCCTTCCTTCCTTCCTTCCTTCCCTGTTTATATTTTCTATGCATTACTAGACCAACAGCATTAACCATAATTCTTCCACTGACAAAATCCTTCACCCAGCACAGGTCAAAACTTCACAGCAGCCATCACAGATTAAACAAGCAGTGCAGTCAGTTGGAAGCTGATAATTCACAATACTTTGGCAATTAGGATGAGTCTAAGATACACAAATAAAAATATTTTATTACAGAAAAGGAGGCTGAGGGGAGACCTTATCACTCTCTACATCTGAAAGGAGATTCTAGCCACCAGGTGGGGTCAGTCTCTTCTTGTGATAGCATGAGAGGATAATGGCCTCAAGTTGAGTCAGGAGGGGTTTAAACTGGATACTAGGAAAAATTTCTCCACAGGAAGCATTTGAACAGGCTGTGTAAGGAAGTGGTGGAGTTGCCAGCTCTGGAAGTGTTTTAAAAGTATGTGGTTATGGCTCTTGAGGACATGGTTTAGTGGTGAATATGGTCATAGTGCTTAAGTTGATGTTTGGACTTGATGATCCTGAGAGAAGCCTTTCCCAGCCTGAATGATTCGAGCATTCTGTGATTCCCATTGGTAAAAAATTTAGATTGCAAATATCCACTTTTCTGCAAGGATTTTTTTTTTTTTTCCAAACTTTGCATAATGCTTTTTGTTTTCTATTTTCCAAGCTACCTCTTTGGGCATGTTGCTTAAAACAGGATACAAATTCATTGCTGATTCTCCTCCGATTCTTATGCAGACACTTCCTGAAGACCACACACACCCCCTTAAATTTTACTCCCTTTGTAACCAAATATCACCTCCTCAAGCTCTTTTCCTATCAAGAAACAGCCCAAGTTTTTTTTCTCCAATTTTTATGCAGCTCCTGGATTTCTGTTTCTTGGACAAACGCTCATCACAATTGATTATTCACATTTTTAAACATTTTCTCAGATTATCAGATTTACATTAAACAAAAGCTCTATCTCCCACATGCTCACAGAAGTCCTATTTAAGAAGATGATCAAGAGTATAAGCACATGTGTGCTTCATTATCCAGGTCCTTAACAGAAACATTAACCTGAAGTGGGTGCAAATTATCCATCAAATGGGACAGGAAAAAAAAAAAAAAAAAAAAAGGCTTGGCCTTGTTTTTTTTGCTGAACCTGCTTATTCCTTTAATTGTTTACCAAACAGTAATGAGCCCTAAAACTCGCTGACCTTGCTGTTCTGTCACCAAGGGCTCCACGTGTGTCTGGACCCACCAGGTGTGTTTTCCCTCAAATGACCTAAATTTAGCTAATGCACCTGTCAACAAATGCTGGTACCTTTGGAGATTGCTGCTTTTACTTCCACCCTGCAGAGCACCTTCCACCTCAGCTGTGTTTGTATGTCCCAGTTGGCCTCTGGAAACCTGGAGCCACTCTCCACAAACCTCCTCTGTTTGCATTCTTAGACCAATCTGGCTTGGGCAGTACTGGAGCGTTCCTGGGGGATTTTTACCACTTTTTTGCATGAGCCCCTGAAAAAGGTCTGCTCACAAACTGGAGAGCAAATTTTGCTACTGAGAAATGTCATTTAGCAAATTCAGAAAGGACAGCTTTAGCAACTGAAAAGCTTCATATGAGTGTATCCATTTTGATTAAATTCTGTATAAAAGACAGTAGAAAGGATTCTTTCCAACTCATTTCATCCTTTGGCAAAATATCTATTTCCTGTTTTGTTCCTTCAAGTTATCATTTTAACTTCCATTTTCTGTGGTTTTAGTTTATTGAAACAAAGTTTTTTGCTGGTTGTGAATCACTCTTTCTCTGTGTGTTTTAATTTTAAGCTTTTTGCAAATATATATTTTTTTCTTCTCAAGTTAAGAACAAATACAACTTCAAGTTTAAAAATTTCCAATGGGATACAAGTTTCTGCTTCCAAGCCCTTTTATTGCAAACACTGATTAGTTCCATATTTCCTTTTTTATGCCCAGAACACTCCAGACATCATGGTTTCCTCTCCACGAGTAAAACTTTATCAGCGAGAACATCTCAGATTATCAGCAGAGGAGACACAATTCCAGAGATAAAAAGCCATTCTTTTACTGACACATCTTGGACTGAAAATAGAAGAATAATACGATTTGCAGATATAGCATTGCCTTATAGAGATACTGGGGTAATATCATCATTGATATTTTACTGGGTTTGACAACAAACCCAAAGACATTTCAGTTACTGTGGAGGCTGTAGCTGTGATTGTGTTTTGGCTCTGTGATAACAGGACAAATAGCACCTCTAAGTAATCCTAGTGCAACATCACTGTGGCTTTATGTTCGGGAACAAAAAAAACCCTGTTTTTTCCTCATTCTTTGTTCATAATGATTCTCTGCTCAGCCCAATGACATCTAATTAAAGAGGAGTAAGAATAGTGATTATAAAATAACTGCTTTAGAAGTCCCTCTTCCCTTTTAATTTTTTCCCCTACTTATTGTGTTATAACTACAATGTTGATGATGAATGTGGGAATTAATTTCTCGTTTTTCTCACACCTTTCACATGCCTGCAGTGCAGATGCCCAAAGTAATAGAAAAAAAAAATACAGAGAAAATCGAACTAATTGCAACAGGCATGTTGAAAGTGTCCATTTCTTTTCTGGCCATATAGGGGCTGCCAGAACTCCAACCCAGTTGTAAAAAATTCCCTTTGGAGACACTGATTCCACCCTCAATATCAGAAAAATGAGTGGTAGCTGATGAAAACACCAAGACATAATCTGAACCATTTCTCACCTTGTATGACACACAAACCACAGCCAGATCCCATAACTCAGCACAGCCCCGGAGCAACCCTGTCCCCCAGGTCCCTCCAGATGCCATCCAGTGATGGCTGTCCCATTGCTGCATGTGTGGGGTGTTGTGAGAACCCAGCACACCCCTCTGGCTGTCCAGGATGGCCAAGACCCCTGCCAGGGGGCTCAGAGACCCTGGCAAAGAGCCCCAAATGCCTGTGCTTTTGATTGTGACCCGTGGAGCAAGTTACCAACCTTATATGAACATCTGCAAGCCATGGAAAATTAAGTAGAATGATAGTGAATTTGTCACAAGGTGAAAAAGTAGATTTTGGGGTTTTTAGAATGGGGATTCAGGGCGGCAAGATGGAGGAATCTGGGCATGTCCAGCCTTTCTCCTTCTTCTTCTTCTTGGCCTCCATCTTCTGCTGTGATGTTGGCACGTTTAGATTGGTTTAGAGTAGAAGCTCACTGTCTAACATAGGTGATAGGTATTGGAAAGTAATTGTAAATAATGTACAGGTAGTTTTTAGTATAAAAAGATAACACCGCCCTGGGGCAGGCAGAGTGCCTTGGACTGTCCTGCTGAGTGGACCTTGGCTGGACAGGAGAAAGAATTTTACAGATAAGAAACAATAAACAACCTTGAGACTGAGAACTGAAGAGCTCTGACTCCTTCTTCAAGCACCAGGCCGGGAAAAGAGACTTCCTAATGCATCTCAGGGTCACTCTGAGCAGCTGGAGATCCCAACAGGGTGTGTCCCCCTCCCAGCCCTGGGGGAGTGTTTGGAGCAGCAGAGCTGCTGCTCTCACAAGCTGCGTGAGAGTCCTCCCCTTCTGTGTAGGCATGGAGCAGACCAAGATATCACTTGTGACAAGTAACAGCCAGCTCTGGAGTGGACAGAGGTCAAAGCTGAAATTTTGGAATAAAAGGAAAGCTGCATGACAAAGTGTGGGGGTACCAGTCATTGATTTTTCTGGGTCTGGATTGAGGGCACTTGAGACAGTAGTTCATGTTCAGACTCAGGTGTTTATTATTTCTTATCAATGAAACAGTCTCACTACTGTGAGTTCAGCAGCTTTTCATTAGAAGGCACAAAATGGCCAACAATCTCTTGTTACAAGGTCTTTTAAGACTAAACTATCCAGTTAAGAACTGAAATCTAGATTATTTTCCCTTTTAATCCAATAACTGATCCCACAGAGCCCACAATGCAGACTTTTCTGCCCAATTACCAAATGCCAACCAAACCCATGAAGAAGAAGGCAAAAGAAGAATGAAGAAGAAACCCAGGATGACACCCTGTGCCCTCCATCTTGCTGCCACCCACAACATACTAAAAATCCCAAAACCTAAATTTCCCACCAAGTGATACACCCACACTACTCTCTATAATCTATTTCACACTTTTGTGGATTCTAGTCCATCTTGAAGTCTAGGAAACTTTCTCCATGAATGAGGGCCAAAGTCAGTGCTCCCCTGGAGGTCAGGGCACCCTAAGGCAGACAGAGAAATATTCCTGGTGCCGTGGGATTCCACAACAGGGGATGTGCTTCATTGGCAATTATGGTGTCTGTGCAGGGTGGAGGATGCCCTCAGAGCAGAAAACTGTATTAAAACCCTATGCCAAGCACCTTTGATATCTGAAAGAAGAAACACTGAAAGAGTATCTCAAATTTATCTTAACATGGGCTAGTTTTACTTTGAAATAAGAACTGTTATGAAGACTGCTATGAATACTTCACTGAGCTAATGACTGAGGCCAATGATTTCTGTCTCAGTTTCTGCTAGAGAGAGTTTTTGCTTGAATTTATGCTGGTATTTTTATTTAGCCTGTCATGCTCTTACTGTAGGGAACAATAAAAACATCTTTATTGTTTTAAAATTTTAGTTGTCTTTGAAATAGCTGGCGATAATATCATCCAAATGCAGGCACTTCTGTTTCTCTGAGGTTTTTATGGGAACAGTAATCAGAGATAAAGCTATTAAACTGCCAGCCGGGGATCATTTGATGGCATATTTGTGAGTAAGTATGATTATGGATGTTACAAATAATTCCTTCTGAATTATTTGTCAGATTTGTGCTGCTGTGTAATGTATAGAGGGAAGGAAACTGAAGGCAGCTGTCTGTTATCATAAATTAATTTAGCGCTACACTTAAAAGAAACATTGACCTGACAATGTTGGGAACAGAGTCCTGAATTCAGGGCCTTTCTCTGCACAGCTGCTCATGCTGTAGCTTTGATGGAAAGAGTTGTGTAGTGACTTCTTCAAAGGTGAAGGTAGAACACTAAGGAGTGAACTTGCAGTGTTTGGGCTTCCTTTGGCCCTGCAAATTGTGGTAGTTTGGTGGGCAGCATCCATCTCTGGACAGAGGGAGAAATACTGGGAGAAATAGTGTAGGCAGGATAGCTATGACTTGGGTATTGGGTTAAATTAGAAAGACTTTAATCCTAATCTTGGGAAGTTTTTATGGGTCTGTGTTAGGGCAGCCAAGAGGCTGAGCCAAAGGTTGTGAGTGTATGACATGGACAATGTCACACTGACTGACACAAGAATGAAAGTACTGATGGTTATGGGTACTGACAGGAATTACATGCCCAGGGTGGCAAAATCCATGTCCTTCCATATTATTTAGGTTGAAGTCAGAGGCAAAACACTCAGTAAGAATCACAATTTTTTATCTTTACTCTTGCTTTCTCAAGAAAATTCCAAGTCTTCCAGAGGCTCTACTAATGCTCCTGTTTTTCCTTCCCATGCCTTCTTCTCTGGCTGCAGCACAGCATTGCAGAAATGCCCCTCTGGGAAGCACCTGGGGCTTTGGTACTTGAAAGACACCCAGAAAAGGCTTGGCCCAGAGCTTAGCCAACTTCAGGGACGAGCTGGAAAACTCCTGTAGATACCAGAAACCGATGAAAACAAGGGGAGGGGGGGAAAAGGAGGTCCTGCAAGAGCAGGAGCTGGAAAAGTGAAGAGCAAGAGCTCCAAGAGCACAGATGAGCCCCTGTCAGAGCTGTCTCTGGCCAGGTGAGGTGATGTGCCAGGACCTTCCTGCAGGGCAGCCTGCCTCCTGTTTCTGAGCTCCCTGCCATCTCCACCTGGCTCCCACCACAGGGTGACATGGGCTCCTGCACTGGGTACCCATGGCCAGAAATGGTGGTGCATGAATTATCCTGCTGGGCTGCCTTTGGTTTATGTTGTTATGTTAATGAGTTGTTGCTGACAGATCCCTTCATATTACCATATTTTACCATATTTAGAGATTTTGTGCTGCCCAGCTATTTGAAGAGATTGAATGGTCCCCTAATTCCTTGGAAACAGTCTCACCACTTGTGAAAAGAAATCTTGCTTCAAACCGCTTCGTGCTGGAATCATTCCATTTTTAACAAAAAATATGGAGGCTTCTGAGGTCTCTCTCTTGGGAGGCAAGAATTGTAGATTTCAGCCTTTTGAGCTTTGGAGGTAGGAAATGAATTTGGATGACATACATTCTGAGAGTTATTAAAAGTCATCTGATATCTATGACTCCTCCTCCAGTAGTTTAAGGATTCTCTTGACTGTTTTTATTATAAAGCTCAAAAAATAAGAAAAAATTACAAACAAATAAAGAATACCAGATTTATTTGAGGAGAATAAAACTTTTTTCACTTTTAAGAGAGAGCAGTCTCTATTTTGGGCAGGAAAAACTGAAATGGAATTTGACTCCTATTGACAAGTGATAAAAGCATGTTTCCTAATTTTGCATTCTCTTGATTGCTGTTATCTCTGACAGTATTTCAGATGTCTTTTAACTTTGAACTTTAAGGATATAAAATTCTACTTTTCTCTCTACAGACATTGCCTCCTACTCCTTGTTTAATCTTAAGTGCTACTTTTATTTTTCTATCTACACCCACACCCAAGAATAATTTCCCTATCTGCAAATGCGGTGGGGTTTTTTAATTTTTTTTTCCACTCAGCTGAAACTTTCAGTAAAGAAAGGCAGCATAACTTATATCTTTAGTACAAAATTAGTTTCATTGTCTTGAATGATTCTCTGGTGAAAAATGTGATGAAAAAGTTTAGTTCTCTCCTTAACATATTTTCACAGTGTCTTCACTGTTGCTCATTCCATAAATGCTAAGTAACAGAAGTTCAGCATGCCTGCTCCATATGCTTAGACTTGTGCCTTGAAATGCAGCTGAGAACATGTTCTTAATCTCCAGTGACCATCTGTGATTCTGCAAAGACTTGTTTGCACTTATTTTATTCATGCTTCTCCAATGGTCCAATTAATTCTGGCAGAGTCTTTGCAGGGCTTGGACCCATGAGAGTGATTTCTTGGAGTGCTATTTTGGGGGTGATCTTACAACATCCAATAATAACTTAACCACTAAGAATAGGACTCATGTGAACTAGGTGCTGTTCAAACTCAAGGTGACCCCTGCCTGATTCCCAGCATTTACATCTAATCAGAGATTAAATATAGCAAATGTGGAAAATAGAAAAGAGGAGGAGGGATGAAGGAGTGAAAGCCTTGCAGAGATCTAGTAGTGCATGGAAGTCTGAATCACCAAGGTACTTAAAGATGGTTTTTTAAAGGGCAATTAATTATGAGCCCAGTTTCCATTTAATCCCCTTTCTTTTCCATGGGTTTATTTTATTTATTTTTCCCCCTTCCATACCAATAATCCCTAATTACCCATTACCAAATAGTCTTTACAGAAATAAGTGTTCAAAGACACACTTTATCTACAGATTTGATGAGTTCTTCTTACATTCCAATACATAATTGACAGAGTCTCATTGAAAACTCTTCTGAATAAACCCAGATAAAAAAAAATATTTGTAAAAGCCTTTCTGCACCTTCCAGATGAATGTAAAGACATACAGCAAACTGAAAAATATTACAGATCTTCAATTCTTCTACATTCCTTCTACAAATTCTGACAGTTGCCAAAAAGCAAGAGACAAGATAATGACAGAGAAATCAAAATGTAAATGTTTAGTAATGAACATATTGTGTGTGGAGTACAACATGCTACTTCAGGCAGAAAATGAATTATTTCTTTAAAATTTTTACTTACACTAATGCATATATTCCTCTATCTATCCCTATCAGACTGCCTCCAAAGAAGTCTGCAATTTTTCTTTCAGAGCTTTGAAACTTTTTTGAAGAGCCTAAAATACAGGTTATTTACCCCAAGTTTCAAAAGTGAAAGAGAGCCCATAGTTAAAACAACCAGATATAGAAAAAAAATTTTGTTGTCTCTTGTTCTAAATAGCAAATTGACTCAAAGTTAATTTACAGGTCTTCTACTACAGAAGGTCCTTGTAATGAATTTTGGCTCAATGCATGACACTCACTTTGCTAAACTTTCCCCATTACGACTTTCCCCAAATGACACATTAAAATGTGCCATTTATTTAGAGTGGATTGAATCAAACAAAATCTTAATTAGCTAAAAAGTCTAAATAAGACATAATGCAGTAGATCTCACTCATTTTTACAGTAATAGATTGGCTCAATTAACTCAGAAATTGCCCTACAAATGTGTAGTAACAGCTGTTCTTGTAGCTCTACTAAGAACATAAGAGAACAAGTGTAGGGAGATTTATCAGATTTTATTAAGCAGCCTGATGCTGATATAAAAAGCTTTCTGACAAAAGTACTTTCATGGTAACTGACAAAGAACAACAAACTCAATGCTAACCAAAAGTTAAAGACAACTGCTTATGTTTTAATTTAACTATAATAATACAATTTAGTTGTATTACAAATGACAAGAGGAAAAAAAATGAGTAATTTGCACTTTTGGAGCTGGCAGATAAGGAGGTGACAGGCTGAGTTATGGGGGAACATCAAGAGGAGAAGTCATTTGCACAGGATGAACAGAGTGATCAAACAGGACAGATGGAGAGCAATAACATAGTGGTTTATAAAATTGGTGTGTTTTATTACTTTTTCTAAAAAAAATACAATCTTCTTCCAGTCCAAGTTATACTGATCTGGACATAGATTACAAGTTTTAACAAACTTTGTACAATTCGTGCCAATTTCTCTATTTCATTAATATGGCAGTGTTTCAGTTGACTGTTTTAAGCAGATTGTGAATTTTGGTAAGTTAATTTTCAAATAGAAGGGTGGTAGAATGGTGTTGACACTGTAATTATATTTCTGATAGAAATCAAGGCTTTCAATTCAGAACTGGGCTGGAGCAGCCCTGGATTTACGGACAGCCTGGGGAATGAGGGGCTGGAGAGCAGTGCCAGGGAAAGGCACCTGGGGCTCCTGGGCAGTGGAGAGTGGAACATGAGCCAGCAGCGCCCTCCAGCCAGGAGGGACATCCCTGTCCTGGGGACATCGGGCCTGGCATGGCCAGCAGGGCAAGGGAGGGATTGTCCCGCTCTGCTGGGGGCTGGCCTCACCTTGAATATTGTGTGCAATTTTGGGCACCACAGTATTTAAGACAATAAACAGAGTGTCCAAAGGAGGGCAGTGAAGATGGTGAAGGGCCTGGAGGGAATCTGGGTGAGGAGTGGCTGAGGGCACTTGGTCTGTTCAGCCTGGAGAGGAGGAGCCTGAGGGGAGACTTCACTGCAGATAAAACTTCCTCAGGAGGATGCTCTGCAGTGGACTGGCAAAGAGATTTACATTAGGATGATTAATTCCAGGAAAAAAAAAAAAGTCTTTTCATTATAACAAGTATAATTTTTGCAGCATGTGCTTCTCAGCTTGTGAGAAACTTCACTTTGTTTTCATTTAATTTCCAGAATGGGGGGTTTATGGTCTCTCTTTTGTCCAGATGGTGAAGTCACTGTAAACTGATTTTTGAGTTGCCATGAGCAGGATGCAAAAGATGTACTCACTACTGGTATGGGGGTGCCACACTTGCATCCTGAGCAGTATGTGGTCTCTTAAGATGCCTAACAATTACGGAGGATTTCAGTCTTTTCATCTCACAATGCCAAATGCTCATGATTTGGGTAGTGAATTTCTACTCTGATCCCAACAAACTTACAGGTGGTACTTTTTCTTGTCTGTGCCTAAAAAATAGATATGTTTCTCTTTTGATTTAGTGAACATGATCATGTGTATCTCTTTCTAATAAAATTTAATGTAAGAGACTTTTATTATCAGATTTCATTTAGCTTTTGCAAAAATAGTAGTTTTTTTAGCAAAACAGATATTAACAGCTACAAAATGCCTTGTCTTTTGTATGTCTAAAACTACCATTACATATGGGATTGATCTCACTGAAAGAGTTAAAAAAGCCTTATTAAATCATTACAAGAAATTTAAAGGTGACAGATCTTGCCAATTTTAAACTAGTTACAACAGTTGAAGTAATACCTTATTCAGAAGAAAAAAATTATAGGCCCAGGACAGGATGAGTAATATTGGCTGATGCATTTCTTTTGCCATGCAAGATCACATCACTTTTGACAACTATAAAGAAACCATATATATCTGAATCATCTATTAGGAATATAAGCACCTGATCTGAAGAATGGACAGATGGATAGAAAAGAGAGCATTGAAATACTCCACAGCTGATGTTAATTTAGTGTCCCTTCCTAGCATTCTGCTGTACACCCTGTGGAAAAACAGAGTCTCAGATAAGTGCCAAATCCCTTTGTGTTTTGGGAAGTTTCTTTGAAACACCAGCACTTTACAGGTTGTGTTGTGCTTTGAAGCAGGAGTGTTGATATCCCATCTGGACCTAATGCAAAAGTCTGAGATGATTTTTCTTGCTCTCTGGACTGGAACTGGAACTGTACCCAACTACAAGCTGTGAAAAGAGGTTACTCATAAACTGTTCAGTTCATATATTTTAAAACCCTCTCTTGATCAAACCATAATAGCAACTTTACTGCATGTGAGAAATTTGCATTGCAAATGCCTATAACTGTAAGGCTAGGAGCCAGACCTCCAACCCTGCCCTGTTCCTCCTCACCACACATTTGGCTTGTTCTTTAGATCTAATGAAATGTGCAAAATGAGCATGACACTTCTGCCCTTTGTTGATCTCCAGATTTTCATAAGCTTGAAAGGTCTCCAGGGCAGGAATGGTTTTTAACCATCCCCTAAGCTTTTTCTGAATATGTATAATTAGGTTTGCAAAGTTTCTTGTGTTTTAAAGTCAGACCAGAGTTTGTAAGCTGTTTTCCATTCAACTTTAACAAAATATTTCAGCTTTTGCATAGAGGAAAGCATAAAAAACCCCATGAGATCGAAATGAAAATAAGTTTTAAAAACTATTAAAAATTGACTAAAATGAAACTTTGCCTCTAGTGTGACCAATAGCTGCTGTCTATTTACCAGTGAGTTGGCTCAGCATGTGCATGCAGTTCATGTGTCCATTTAAAAATATTTCATAGAAGCTGTTGGGCAGCTTTAGGCAGTGATTTCCAGGCATCTCCTGATGTTCATCTTTGCTCCATCCCTGGCTAGTCCTCATCCTCTGGCCATGGCCTTGCTTTTCTTTGTTTTCCACGTTGTTTTGAATATCCCAACTGTGGCATTCACATTCTCTGAAGTAATCCCTTCACCCAGGGTTTTTCTCCTGGGAAGCTGAGAGGCCCCAGAGAAAAGGAAAACAATTCTTACCTCATTTGCTTCTCCTGTGTTGTGCTGATGTGGAATGTGTTTGGAGATTGTTTACCCACAGGTGATTGTTTCATTGGATTCTGCTGGGAGTTGTTTTCACTCATTGGCCAATTGGGGCCAGGCTGTGTCGGGACTCTGGTGAGAGTCACGAGTTTTCATTATTATCTTTTTAGCATTCAGTAAGTATCCTTTCTGTATTCTTTAGTATAGTATAGTAGTCTTTAATATAATATAGTATAATAAAGTAATAAATTAGCCTTCTGATAAGATGGAGTCAGATGCATCATTCTTGCCTTCATCAGGGGTGCCCCTGCAAATACAATACCCAACCATCACCTTACTGAGAGCAAAATGTTTGTGATAGCCAGAAAAGCTTAGTGTGGGCTGTGACCCCCAGGGCCTCCCCAGGGCTGGGAGAGTGTGGGGTTTTTGTCCATCAGTCGGTTCAGAGGAACGTTGGATCCTCTGCTTGTTCAGCCTGGATGTCCATGATGTGTTAGTGCCTCAGCTGAGCTGATCAGCAAGGCAGAGTGATGGGGTGAGGTGTTTATGCATGAACTGTGCTGGTTCTGCACTGCCCTGCTTATGCCCACACAGCCTGTGGTACCAAACAGGGGAAATCCAGGGTCTGTTTTCATCCGTGCATGGAACATTTGCCACATAAAGGAAATTTTCTACAAATGTCTTCAGATCTTGAGCTTCACTTTTTGGAGTTGTTATATTGGTCCCCTTTCTGAAGGCTAAACTTTGGCAAAGGCAACATATTGCTTTCTGATGAAGTGGAAGGCAGTTTCCCTCAAATCATGACTTTAGCTTAATTGCTTCTGAAAAATGACACAATGTGTTGTTATATCTTGCAAGATATTAAATGATGTGGAAAATCCATTAGAGATCCTGCTGAGATGTGGATAACATCCGAGGACCAAGTAAGTGGTTCTGTGTTTGCTAATTTCCAAACTTTGAGGCAAAAGCTCTAAATGCATTTGCATGTGTGGTATATCAGATAGCATTACATTTTTATAGATAAATTAAGCAGGCTGAGACCTTTGTACCAAAGAATAAATCAAAACAAAATGAAAATTTTGCTCCCCTGTTCCTTGATCTGTTATCTGCATTGGGGTCATTTAAACTGGCAGGCAAAAAGGTTATTGTGTATGCCCGGGCAGTATAAAATCAAGCTGAAGGTACAAAGGAAAGAACTTCAATATGTGAGTTTCCACCTGCTTCCTTCCCTTCTGGTAGAAGATGGTTTCTGGCAAGCACTAAGCTCCAGGTCAGAGAGAAATGACAGCTGTTAACTGAGAAAGCTTTTAACTTGCAGAAACAGGTATGGATGAAGGACTTAAAATGACAGTAAAAGCAAGAAGATAACTTTGCATTGACATGCAAAGGTTCATCAAAGGCTGCCTAGAGGATTTGGAGGCAAAATGTACTTCTCAGAACCAAGGCAAGACCAAGCAGCACCTCATTTAAGTGCTGTGACAATTCCTTTTTGGCCTGGCTCTTGTGATCTTGCAAACTGCACAGCACCAGCTGAAAAGGGATCTCTATATCCAAGAGTAAAGCTCCTGCAGATGTGTGAGCACATCTGAAAATTCAGGCTGGTTGGGGACTGAGCTGCTACTGATGAGTGGGGTACCTTCTGCACTTCTCTTTTCTCCATTCTTCTGCACTTCTCTTTCTTTGAAAGGGAGATGAGCAAGGCTGTTTGCCAGGATAGAGACTGGGTAGCCTGAACCTCTGGTTTTTAAGTTGCTTGTTTTTTTGCTTTGTTTGAAGTATTTCTTCCTTTTTGTTTTTTTTGTTTTTTTTTTTCCCACTCCACTTTGTCTCCTGCTTTCCATGGCACTTATTCGACTGTGCATCCACCAAAACATCCCTCAAATTGTGCCTTGGGAATCCATGCTAAATAGGAGTATTTCTCTCTGGGGGGAGAAAGGAGGGAAGTAATGCCATGGAGGAAGATTTCAAAGTGTATGATATGCATTTAGAATTTTTGAAAAATAAATGAAGAAATGAGTAAATTGTAATTAAGATGCTGAAAAAACTCCAAATTATTTTTCATAAGGAAAGGGATAAGATAAAGCAGCACAAACAAAATATGAAATTTAGCAGCAGTTCTGTCCTGTGTCCTCAGCACTTCTTAATTTTGTGCCTGATTTGGCAAGTAAAGACATAATGGGAAGGTATTATGAGAAAAGTCACTATTAAGATGTCAACCATTGGTTTGGAGCTGTCTTCAGCTTTTTTTCCTATTGTTATTCCTCCCAGAAAAGCTGATCATAGCCTCTGCAGGTTATAGACTCAAAAGAAAGTGAATTAGCCTCTCGATTCTGAGGGTTGCCCAGGAAGAAGTTTCATTAAAGTAGGGAAACACTGATAAAAAGTGCCACTGTACGGGCACAATGAACTTCTGAGTAGGTCTCAGCTTGTTTTGAAGCAATAAAAATTTATCTGATTGCCTCAGCCTTGAGCACTGCATATTAATTTCCTCAGTTAGTTTTTCCTTCCTGTAATAATGCTGAATATGAAGGAGTCATTACACACCCAGCACCCAGGCAGATCTTTGAGAAACTCCTCTGTAAGCAACAATTAGTGGTGAAAACACTTGCAGGAGCCAATTTAAAAAGAAAATAAATTTGTTTTGTTTACCAACCCCTTGTTTATCTTTCCAGTATGCATCTTAGTGCAATCATTTTTGCTCAAATAGTTATTAACTTCCAAGTGAGAGATCCCCTTAGGCAGCAAAGTGTTGTGTTATGTCCACTCTTTTATCTTTGTCATTGGTGATAGAGAAAAACTCAGGCTATATTCAAAATTTTTAATTTTTCACCCCATGAAGTTTTGAAAAGTATGTTCAGACACACAGAGTTTGTCTTGCTTCTGGCAGGGAAACTAATGGGACATATGCCTAGGAGGAATCAGAGATCTCTTGTTTCAGGCTTGGGGCCCAACACTGTAAATATGTTTTAGGGTGCTCACTAAAATGAATTCTGAGGTGAATCTGAGCTGGTGTGACTGTTCAGGCTTCTGCTTCCAAAACCTGCCAACTTTGTGTTAGCTTTCTGTTCCAAAATTATGATTTTTAGTTCTTGTGCAGTTGCTTTTTAAAATACTGTTCAGAAAATAATTTCTACTCAGTATAAAATAGTACTAATTTCAAAAATGGTAAAAAACAAACACCAATCTACCATGCTAGAGAATGCAGTAACTGACAAGAAAGAAAGAATAAGTGAAGATACAATCATAGTGTTTTCAGTTTGTATTCTTTCTTCCAGGGATCATGAGCTCAGTGTATGACCTTCATGCCCATTAAAATTTAATGAAAACCAGGATGCTCAACGATTTCTAAAATCCTAGCTGCTTTCTCTTTTGTTCCTTTTTTTTTTTTTTTTTTTTGTTCTCTGGGTCTTGTGAAGTTGTTAGCTCTTGGCAGCCTCGTGCCTGGCTGCTGTGACAAGCACTGTGATGTTGCCAGATAATTCATTCTGATCACAGAGGCAGGCAGAGCCCACGGGAAGATGGGGGGCACAGGGATGAGGAGCAGGGTCTGGTCTTGAGAGAGAAAGGAGCAAAGAAATTTAAAAGAGGTTTTCCCTGTTGCTCTTTGGAATAGTGGAAAAAAGCTAAGCCTGCCAGCTCTGGCTGAGGGAGGCAGATACAGAGGGAGACCATGGGAAAGCATCACATGCAGGCAGGAAGGTGTCACAGAAAATAACTGGTGATGCCATGGCAGGCTGAGAGGTGCCTTTTCACCAGGGCATTTCCAATGGGGCTGCTAAATGGTAAATGAAGGTGCTAATTGGTTTTCCAAGAGCCAGCTGGGAAGCCACAGAGCAGCAAATGTGGCATCCTGAGTGCTTCACATGGTCCCCCACCAGAAGCCATGTGTGTGTCTGTCACTCCATGAGGGTTGCATATGCCAAATTCTCCCTGGAGTGGATACTTTCTCTTCTGAAATTTGATTAGGGAAGTTTGGCTCCTTCACCCCTGGATTTTATGGCAGGGTGGGTGATGCCTGACATCAGCTTTCTGGGTTGACAGGGCAGTCTGGGCTGTGTTTTAATCCTGGTTCCACCCCACCTTTAACTCCATCAAAACCACTGCCCAGCTGAGAACAGACAACTTTTAAGATAAAGACACAGACTGGAAGAAAAGCAAAGAATCCCTTAGTGATATTTCCTATGTGGAGAGGAGAAGCTGTCACATGGATCATGATCAATTAGCCATGAAGAGAAACATTTCAAGCCCTGAGATAACAGCAGTGTTCTGAACTGGGGAGTAGAGCAGTTCAACACTGCTCTGTATTTAATGACAGTGAATTTATTGCACAACTTTCTCCAGAGATTATAGAACAGATGTTCAGCCATAAATATCAGAAACAAACATCCTCAGAAATTAACAAAACAAGTACAGGTCTTGAAGGGATAGTTAAAAATAATGTAGATCCCATCCAATATGTGCTTTATTTCTGCAGCTCCTTTCTTTCTGGCATTTTAATGGCTGCAGTGACTAGCAAGCAGAGTGACAGAAGGCAGCAACCCCATCATGCTTCTGTTTTGGTGTCATGGCTAATAAAGCAGTGTTTGACACTGGGAAATTCAGTCTGAGTAAAAAACCTCTGCCTGCATCACCCTTCTCTTCCTTGCATTTTTGTTTCTGGGGATTTATAACATATCTCAATAGTATTTATATGTAAACTTCTTTAAAGAAGTACTTTTTTTTTTCTTAAGGCAGAAAATTCTTTTGATTATTTGCATATAGGGGCTTACTGCTATAGCTGTTTGGTGGGCATGTTTCTAATCCTTTTTGATTTAAAAGGTGCTTTTGGCAATTTTCCAGTGTTACTGTATCATACTATAAAGAGTACACTTAGCATTGGCTGCCTCCTTAGTTTCTGAGAAGCTGATTACTTCTCCCAGCCCCATCAGAACCAAATGCTCTATGAAATGCTAAGGGATTCTGTGTTCTCCAAGAAAAGCCTTTTTGTTTTTTTTTTGTATACTGTGAAAAAATGTCAACATAAACTTATTTTTACATTCCTACTCCTTATGGATCGTAACAACACCATTCAGACTTTGTATTTCTCTGCTTCTATCAAAGGTGCTCATCTCCATCAACAGATCTGTTTTATTACCAAACATGCAGGTAGGTTCATAAAAATGGAGCAAAAGACACTAAAAGAAGATAGTACCATCTTCATGTTGAAGAATTGCTCCTTTTATTACCAGACACACTCAAAACCCCTGTACTTTCAGTAAGATTGGTCTGTATTTTGAGCACAAGGTGTGAGAGAATGTACAGGATTAATGTTTCCCTGAGAGTACATGCCATTTTTCTGAAATAGGCTTCATGCAGGCAGGCCAGTGGAAAGGGTTTAGTGAACTTTGCCATACAAATCCACCAATACAGAGGCACAATCAGGGAGAGTCACGATATCACAGGTACTACACAGAAAGTCAGGAAGCACATATGGCATTGAACAAATCAAATTAACACTGGGTCTGACACCAGGAAAGTGTCAGATGTCACTGCATTCAATTTTGGAGGTGTTTTCAGTATCATTCCTTCCATACCTGGATACTGCTGAGATTTTTTTACTTTTTGAATGGACTCCAAACCTTATTTGGAGACTGCCTGGTTAGTGCTGTCACAATCAAGAACTGTAATCTTAATTTCTTGGATCTTGCAAATCTAAGTGATGCTTCCAGAAAGCACACAAAGAGTGAATATTTCTCAAAAATATTCTTTTTCATTTATGAAAATGGAGTCATTCTTAAAACCCATGTAAACTTCAGATGTGTTCACAGCTAAAATCTGTACAGGTGGCACATCCAATGCCTAAAGTGAGCCAGGATATGCTGGCAGACAAAGATGGGCCTTGAGAGCTTCCAGCATTTTCCAGAGAGGAAACAGAACAGGAAAGAGTGCAGGAGGATGGCAGAGAGTGCAGGAGGATTTCCAGATGGGTCCTTTGGATGCTTGTCCCCCCACTTCAGAGTTTCATTTTCAACACTAGAAGCACACACTTGGAGGTTTCATCGTCCTTGCAATTCATTATTGTAGGTGAAATCACTCAGCATTGTGGCCAGCCAAGTGCACATTGCAGACATACAAAACCACCTGTGTGCAAGCCAGTATTTACAGCTTTTGCATGGAAACACAAGTGGCTTTTTACAGAAAGAGGGCAAAGCTGTGAGTGCCCCTCTGTACGGGGGTAAGGGTGGGATGCTTCCCACCAGGCTCAGTTCCCAGCTCCTACCAGACACAAAATCTCCTCTCCAGGACTCTCCTGCTGAGTGCAAATCCCAGTTAAAACCAGAGCACAAAGCCCCAGAGCAGTGCCCCACACTGGGGTCTGCTGAGGCTGCTCTTGTGACCCCAAATAAACTTTGCCTCTTGGCAGCACAGGCAGCAAACTTGGTGTGGGATCTGCAGAAGCCAGGTATGAAGTGTTAAAGGAGGCTCTATCTTGTTCAGAACTCCCAATTAGAGAAATAATGACATTAAAGAAGTAATTTCTCTGAGCCATGCAGAACATCAGCAAGCACAGGGAAATAAAAATGAGTTACAGGCCCTGCCATGTGTTACAAAACAGAGGGGACTGAACATTGCTGTTGGGTTACCCAAAGCTTGGGAATCATGTGTCCTTTAGTCTTTCTTCTAGGACATTTATGTGAAGTTAAAGGATGCAAAATAGTTTTAGCAATATTTATAATTTAGATTTGGTGCTGCCATGACATGTTTGTATCTCCATAAGCCTGAACTTTCCCATCTCTGTTTGTGCACAAAGGCACTGCTGTTCTAGAATCTCTGTTTGTGTTAACCAGTCCTGGCTGTGGTCAGAGAAGATTAAAGAATCAAAGATTATAGGGAGAAATAATCTAATATTCAGTGCCATGCTCTGAAGAAGTGGGACCTCCTTAGGCCTGTGCTTTCCGCAGGAAAATGAAAAATCTAATATAGTTTGAGAGGATTTGCTAAGAGTTTAAACTGTGTTCTTGAATGCATGAGACAATTTGAGAGAAGCAGAGGTCAGTTCTTGTGGAGCAAATGGGAATGCTAGTGAGGAAGGATTGATGCAGCTGTCAGCCTCCAAAAACAGACAGGAGCACTCCCTGCCAGGGAAGCATTTTCTCAATGTGGTTATTGCAGTCACATAAAGAAGGTCTTCACTGAATTAAAACTCACTTTCAGGAGAGGTGTTAATTTAATTATTGATTTTATCTTTTGAAGACCCTACCTGTTCAATTTAAAAGCAACTCTTGTGCCTCCTGTCCTGCCCTGCCTGTTTCTTTGTGTTTTACCTTCACCATTTCTGTTTGGTGCTTGCTATACATCCTCAGCTCTATTAAAGTTTGCTTTCTATCAGTCCCATTCCTGGTTTCCTAAATTACAAACAGCTTCTGGTTTTAGATCTCTGTCCCCCCTTCCTGCACTGCAGCAGCCCGTGGGGGTCTCTGGGGATCAGCCTGGGCTGCTCCCTGTGCCTGCAGTATCCAAGATCCTCCCTCCTGCTGCTGTCCAGCTTGGCTGGACTAAAGGTAGCACAAGAGTGCTTGCCTGGGCCGTTTTTACCCCTGAATTTGGGATGTAAACAGCCTGTGGACAACATAACACCAGCATGGGCCAACTCCCCCTCTTCCCTCCTGCAGGAACATGGGATCACCTCCCCCATCCACTGGGATCCACAATTCCTCCAAACTGGGGGCACCATTTGCGTCCAGAACTCATTTTGGCACCTCTAATGTTAAGACTCTTTCACTGAGAAGTCAGATTTCTGACTCTTTAGATTGGGTCACTATTTATTTTCATATGGTTTTTCATCACGTTGCTGGAATATTACTATTTCGGTTTTTAAGTCTCTGAAAAGCATTCTTGTAAAGGCAGTCATAATAAAAGGAGATGGTGAAAAATTGACCCTCTTGTCTTGTCCTTAATGATCTGGACCAGTTTTTCAGAGACATATTTGCTGTCTCCTCTGAAAATCTTTCAAGTGTTGTCAATTAGTGACCTCAATTCCCCTCCTTGACAAGAATCTCCCCTTTCAGGAGGTAACTGAGCTGTGTCTAAGATACTTTTATTTTCAAAGCTTTCAAGACACCTTTTAGAATGGTTTTTCTTACTCTAATTACCTTAGAGGAATCCTAGAGGATTTGCTTCTTTCCCAAGAGGCTGCTGTGAGATTCTCTTGAAGAATTTCATACGCTATTATTTTTGATAGGCAGAATGGCGGCATTTGAGTGAAAATCTGTTAAGAAAATGAATTAAAACTGTGCTGGTTCATCTGAAGCAATAGGAAATTAAAGATAAGCAAAGGATGAATCAAACTAGTAAAACAAATACTTCACTCCAATTCCTTAAATTCAAAGAAAAAAAAAAGTATTTTTCAGAATTATCGCTCTAAGGTCCTATACTGCCAAACAGGGATAAATACATAAACAAGTGCGTGGAAATTTTTCTAACAAATTTTCATATCAAATAATAAATGGGGGGTCCTGAAGGTGGCTCTTAGATGAAGATAACAAATTTTCATAATTCCTAGACCTTAGCTATATACTGCAGATTGACAATTGTGCTACTGCTGCTGATATACACACAATTTCCTTTGCTTTAAGGGATATATTTTTAATTAAATTTTCCAGAATAATATGAAAAATAGATATGATTAAAAACTTGAAAATTTATACAATAAACTTAGTGGAGGTTTTGAAGGAGCTTGAAGCAGGAGTGCCCCCCCAAAAGCACTGGGAGCACCTTGTTTTTGAGCAGCACCAGACCAAGCCCTGCTCTTTCTACCTTTGGTCCTCCCCAGCAGATACTGCAATTGTTCCTCTCCCCCGTGAATCCTGGCAACATTAGAGATTAGCAAATGGAAAATTTAGTAAGCCCTGAGTTATTTTCTCTCCTGCCACTCTGAAGTTGATATATTCAGAGGTTTTAGTATCCTGATTTATGCCACTGTCAACAGCAGGTGTAGCTCACCTGAATTTATATTTTTAATATCTCCAAAAATGGGATGCTCCTGGCTTTTTCCCACCTATTTTTTTATTCATTTACTTAATGAAAGATTGTAAAAGGCATCTTGTACCATATAATTCATAAGAAGTCTCAAAAACCAGTCCTGAGGCAGCATTAAACTTAACAGATTTTCTGGAGTCATTGGAGTGATTCCACCAATTGCTACAGTTTAACCTACTTATTTGATGTCTCTCTTTTGGACTGTGTTAATCTCCATTTAGTTCTTGTCTCTTTGTGCTATTTATTTCTAATTTCATTTTAATAATATATGGAATTAAATCATATGATCATCACTTTAAATCAAATATAGCTTGTTTGCAGTATCAGTCCAGGCCGTCTCCAAGAACCTATTTAAATGCAGAGGGAATTCAGCTATTCATAACATGTTTGCTTCCACAAGCAAATCCTGCCAAGCTGAAGAACTGTGAGTTAAGCCATATGGTTTTCATAAAACATGGTGACTTGAAATTTATTTCCACTTTACAAAACAAAAGTCCATGCCAAAGCACTGTGTGTGCAAAATTCAGCATCAGGAAAGAGCTGAGTGTAGGACTACTGGTCTCCTGCTGCTTGGGTTCAGCATTTCTGAGGCTCAATGCAAGTAGCAAGAAGAGAGAAACCAACAGCATAAAAGTTCCAAAAGAAAATTTTCTAACATGACTAGTGAATGTAGGTAAACACTTTTGAGAGTTTAAACCTGAGATGTGTTAAATGATTCCCAAAAAGCAGGTTTAAACCTTTTTGAAGCTGTCACTTTTTGAGAGCCCCAAGTAGTGGTATATTTTAGATGTGCCTTAACTCAAAGAACCAGACCAGAAAGTGGTGCTTCAGTGAGCTACAAAGCAACCCAGCCAAAGGTGTGAAATGTTGCTTTTAGCATGAGTATGAAAAGAAACAATTTCTGTGTGTGACAGGCTTCAAAGCATCTGTTATAATGGACAGTCAGAAGTCCCTTATTGTCCTCTATATTCAGGTGCTGGAACTGGATTTAGAGTTCTCAGTCTCAGTTGTCTGAATTATGAGACTCTCTAAGACTTCATGTTTGAAATTTACTGCTCTTTAATGTTTTGGCTGATCTGAATACAGAGTTTGAAGTACCTCAGTCTAGAAAAGGAAATACAAATATTTTGGTTTGGCTGTTTGTATTTAAGGCTGCTTTCTCCAGGTTTCTTTCTGCTGTATAGTCAGAAACTGAAATCTCTCTTATAAGACCTAAAATATTGGTAACCTGTTCTTATTTAATGAGGAATGATGAAAGCCTACAGTCCCTCCCTGTTGTTTTTGGCCTCTTGAAAGGCTTGGCAATTTTTCCCTTGTTTATAGTGATCCTACTTGCAAAGCACTTACAAAGTCTCTTCCCTTTCTACATAACTAACACAAAAATTATCACATTTTAGATTTCTTGCATAAAATAAGTAAATTTGTGTATGCTGAAGCCGGTTGTAAAAATTGTGTTTCTGGAAGTAGTCTGGGTTTTAATGTTTTATGTTTCACAGTGCACTGCCCCCTGTGAGGAGTTGAGCCTATGCCTAAGTTTGACTCTGTTGGGGATGAGGACGGTGGGTCAGAAGAAACATGTACTGATCCAAAAAAAATTCTTGTGAATTTGGTCTGTAAAACAGACTGTCCAATCGATGCATACTGAAAATTAAATTATATAAGCACCTTTGATGGTCTTAAAGAGAGAATACAATTAATACACGTCTTCTAGGAAGGGTTACAACCTCTGTAAACTGGGCTCTCAGCATAGCTGGAAATTTTTGTACTCTTTGTCAGCTCCCTACATGCAAAATTCAGGTCAGGGTTCAATTATCTAATGCCTTGTAAGGCAATCAGACAATATAAGAATGAAAACTGTAGAAAATGCCACTAATAATTCTCAATGCAAAAGGTATTTTAATAATAATATTTAACAATAGACCAAGCACAAGGTCACCCTGTGGGCAATGAGAGCAAAACAGAAGGCCAGAGAGCTGCTTGCCAAGCAGATCCCATCTCTCTGCTCGACTTTGAAAACAAAAAGTCCTATGGGCCCCAAAAGGGAAGATAAAAAAAACCAAAACAAAACAAATTTATGCCAAGCAAATTAGTGTTTCTCAGGGAATTCCTGGTTTTCCACTACTTTTTCAGGGGTGTGTTAGGTGAGGAGATGCACACATGGTTCAGTGTGCCAGTAGCTTTCATTCCTGTGGTACAGTAAAAGTGATATTTTTGTTGCTGAGCCATTGGTCAAGTTCAGACATTCTTAATGCACAAGTGCATCTTTGAAGGAATTTTTAAATTTTTTTTTGCATGGTGTTTTAAGGCTGTTCGAAGGTTTAAGTTGATAGGAGTTGAAATCAACTCTAAAGTGACTAATGGCAGCAAATGGCAGTGAAACTGCTGAATTGAAAGTGAGAATAATCTGTGCTCTCCTCAACACCTTCCTTTGCCAAACTCATAATATTAACAGGGAATTTAACCCTGGATCTGGTTCTAGGCTGGCACATGAACAAGGTGTTCAACTCTAAGAATTAGACTTGGTATTGGCTAAATTTTACCCAATAGTTTGGTCACCCAAAACTTTCTTCAAAAGTATTCAAAACTGTAAATATTAACTAATTCTCTGTGCCTATTATACCACATGACAACATAAACCCCCTTGGCAATATTTTGTATTTGATAGCTTTGACTTTTAGACTTTAAAGCTTCTTATACTTTCAACCAGAATTTCTGACTTTGCCATAAAATGAAAGGTTGGTTTTTTTTTTTTTAAATACCTAGTGACAATGTTTTCTATTATCTTTTAGGAACTACAATTCCATGATAGTATAGCTGTTAATTTTTATAATTTTTACTCTTACCCCCAAATTTATTTTCTTGCAGTTTATTTGATATATATATATATATATATATATATATATATATATATATATATATATATATATATAATTTTTTTTAAATACCAAGCTTTGATATGCATCTTTTGAACGGACTATACAGATTTCTGATAGCTCACATGCAGGCATCACATTCTGCTTGACTGTAACTGGTGTGCTTCTTTGGACCTGAAAATTGTAAAATTGCAAATACAAAGTTGGTGTTTCCATTTGTTGATCAGCCTGAACTGGAATTGGAGGGCTGGCCTCAATGTCATTTTGCATCCTTCCTTTCCTCAATAGATCAGATCAGAAGTTATTTTTTCCTTTGCTATCTCAACAATTTGTTACCAAAAGGAAGCTGAACTGCAACTTGATGCCACCTTGTTAGAAGGTTTCTGCTCCTAGTAAAAACTGGCTTCCTTCCAGTATGCATTATCTATGTATAGATTACACTTGAGAGTAAACTTCAAACTACTGTTTGCTGATGCTTCACAGGAAGGAGCTGTCTCCCTGCAAAATAATTCACTATCTGCAGCACAGCATCCTTAGATCACAAAAATAACCTGGGGACTTTTAAAGTGGCCTGCAATGCAAAGCAACCAATAGCAGAGGTGCTGGTATGTTACCCAAAGTGAAGCTGGAAAGATCAAGTGTTATTCATGCATTTCTGGAGATAAACTTCCTCCTCTTTTCACAGTCAGCAGAGCTCAGAGGAAATGGGTGAGCTCAGAGGAGATGATTGTTCCTCTGAGGATGTGCCTGACACTTGTATTAGCGGGGACAGAGAAAAGCAGATAAAAGAGGGGCCTTTTGCCCATTTTTTCCCTTTCTAGAGGATCCTGCCAGGTGAGCAGAAGGGGTGCTCTTCACACAAGCAAGCAGGGGCCAAGCCAGGGAGAGCCAATGCTCAGGGTTTTGGCTGGAGTCCCCTGACATCCTGACATAGGTCTTTGTGCAGAGGAAGCTGCTGAAGCTGCCCTTTGGCATGAGTCAGTCATGGTTCTCTATTCACTGTCCTTGGGCACATTGTCCTGAAGCTCTCAGTGCTCCTGCTACCATGTGAATAAAGCAAACACCACCCTGTATGCTGGTTTGTGTGGGTTCTGCATGGTGACAAGCACCAGTGGTGCAAAGATCCAATTTTGTCAAAACCATAAAGAAATGGAGCTTCAGTGACAATGCATTGGTGAATGAGTTTATGCATCATCCATCCATCAATGGGACCTGTGACTGGCTGTTTAATTTGCTGGCCAATATTGACTGTAGAGGCCAAAGACCTAAAAGACATGAAATTTCTACAAGTTATGTAAAGGTCAGTCTTTGTGGAGGAAAGCATAACTATGGTTGTGCTGATAAGAACACTGCTGAATATTTTCATCCCCCATTAGACAGGGAAACACCTAACTTCATCTTCCATATCCAAATCCATGTAAAATTAACCTTCACACTGTTTACAGAGTGCCTAAGAAAAAGTTATATTTTTAAATCAATCCCAGTAAATTCTGACCTTCCAGATGGTACTGAAATATTAGCAATATCAGGCTTGTCCTATATTTTCCCAGACCTTTGGAGTGTGTGTGTGTTTGCCTGGTGCCAAGGGCGTGGAGCTGTGTCTGTGACAGCCTGTGCTGTGCAGGGCAGGCTCTGTGGTGGGAGTCAGTGAGCACCCACACCTCCATGGATGCACTCTGCTGCTGCACTGCCTGGTGATTCAGCTGCACTCTTTGCTCCATTCTTTATGCATCTCCTGTCAATGCAAATCCTTCACAGCTCTGAGGACTTCTAATCCCATTATTTGTGATTCAGCCTTGCTACGAAGAGGAACTTTCCAAGCCCCTAAGAACTAACTGTGATAAAAGCCTAAATACTGTGAAACAAAAAGACATTATCAAATGGGTTGATTTTATTTTATTCAAGGAATTTCTCTCTGTATAATCCCCGTGTGTGGTATTCTTCATGTTGTGTGGAAAGAAAAGAATTCCATATTCATTTAGGTCACTTCAAACACAGTTCTTCTCCCCTGTATGCAATGAATATTTTTCATTTTACCCCGTGCAATTTTGCATCTGCTCCTGGTATAGGACAACCAGACTGGACTGGCCAAATTAATCCTGGCAGAGGATAAGCTTGAAGGAAGCACTTGCTTGCCTCAAAGAAAGATAATGAAAACAACTTCAAGAAGCACTTGTTGCCTGCCACTCCTCCACTGGACAAGACATATTAGAAATGTTGTAAAACAAGTTACTCCCTGTGTGAGGAGGAGAATTAATGAAGCTTGGTGCCCTGAACTCTCAGGTGATAAATGCTCTTCCCTGCTGTAAGACTAACCTCTCTTCACTATGGAAATACCAGTACTGAATAACCTGATGATCCAGTGCTTTCCATACTTAACATCCCCCCTCACGTTCCTGAAAGTGTTTTCCAAAGGCTTCTTGAACTCTGTCCCTCGGTGCTGTGACCACTGCCCTGGAGAGCCTTTTCCAGTGCCCAACCACTTTCTGAAGGGATGGAGAACCTTTTCCCAATATCCAACCTAAACCTCCCCTGACACATCTTCAGGCCATTCCCTTGTCCTGTCAGTCAGCACAGAGCAGAGATCAGTGCCTGCCCTTCCTCTTCCTCCCCTGTGGAAGCTGTAACTGCACTGAGGTCCCCCCTCTGTCCCCTCCAGTCTGAACAGACCAGGTGCCCTCAGCCTCTCCTCACAGAGCTTCCCCTCCAGGCCCTTCACCACCTTTGTTGCCCTCCTTTGGATGCTCTCTAATGGCTTTAATGTCCTTCTTATACTGCAGAGCCCCAGGACTCAGAGCAGAGCAGGACAATCCCCTCCCTCGCCCTGCTGGCCATGCTGTGCCTGGTGGCTGCAATAGTTTGGAGAATGCCACCACCACACAGAGAGAGAAAATGAGAACATTTTCCACTACTCAGGTGGGCTACAAGTGTTGGGGTGTGCTTGCCAAAGACTTCAGGAGCCAAGAGGGGACAGCAGTCAGTGTTTGTACAGTTCCTGACTGAATGCCAGAGCTGCTGGCAGGGCTGAGATGGGAAGGGGCACCCGCGTGCCTCCAAGCTCATGGGAGTGGAGGTGAGAGTGAAGTGCCTCTCTCCCACCCTTCTCCCTCCTCCCACGGGTAATTTGCATCTGAATAGGAGTTTGCTGAAGCTGTGTGTATAATCTGAACTTCCTGCAGGTTGAGGTATAGAGGCAGATCTTTTTCACATAAGAAGGAGGTTTAGCCTCATTGATTTCATGTGGCTACATCAATTTACTCCAGCCAAAGATCTAATCTGCTCCTTTCAGTTGTGACTGTTTAAAATGAAGAACTTTTAACTTCTCATGTTGCATACATGAAAGAATTATAGTGAAGCAATCTCATGGTCAAAACATTTTTATTCAATTTATTCTGACAGAAAATACCCTGTTCAGAAATTGGAGGTATATGGTATTCAAAATATTTGAAGAAATACCTATTCCAGTGTTGCTTGCAGAAAAGCCTCTTGCAGATCCAGGGCAATTTTGATTATAGAACCACAACATTTAATGATACTCATCAAAGAGTTATTTTTTTAATCCACTCCAGGAACTACAGGGGACTTTTTATACTTCCATGTGAAAGCCATTTGCTCTCTACTACAAATTTATTTAATTGCAGTTCACACTACAAGATGTTTTGTCCTGCTGTTTTTGTTCTGCTCTGGTGCCTGGCAATCTTGTTTATATTTAGAGACCTCTGGGACAGAGGTCTGTAGATCTGTAGGAAAAATCTGTTCCTATGTGTATTCCTAAAACACTGCTCATGATCCTCTCTAGTCTATTGAATAGGTCAAAAGAACTTTAAAAGTTGCCAAAAAAAAAAGCAAATTTGGATAATCTATATCCATACAACTTTTACCAGGATCACTTTCAATGATCTTTTTTTTGGGAATTCAAAATTATTTTAATATTTCTAAACCACTAGCAGAAAGTCATCACAGTCATTAGTATAAATCCTATGAATATTCTTTAGAATAACTTCTGATCAGCTAGGTCTCTTCATTGTTTAGTACTTCTCTCATGAGGTATCTTATGCAAATCTTGGCAGTGATGAGTCAATATTTTCTTCTAAATTGTTCATTAACTTGAAAAATGAAGACAAAACCCAGTCCATTAAAGAGTTTACAAGTACTGTCCACTTGATTTTCTCTTTGTAGCTGTGTTTCAAAATAAATACATTAGCAGGTTTGCAAATTATTTTCTATGTCTCCTTTCTAGAGAGAAAGATTTTTTTCAGTACTACTGATATTTTGTTGAATTATTTTATTAAGATGCAGTAAATATTAGTGTTTCAGTAAACTGCATAACAACTACAAAAGCTCATTTAAATTATCCACTAAAACATTGAAGCAAATAATATTAGACTGGCTGATAAGTACAGTACAGCCACAAAGAATTTAATTAGAATTTCAGAATTTGATACTTAACTACCAGGACATGAGCAGCTGATGGTCTAATTTGACTTTGTATTACCTTGAAAATTCTTTATCTGCAGACAGCACTTTCCCAAAATAATCAGTGTATTTAAAAAGTTTTGTATTCAAATAGAGAAGTGAACTGAGTTCTGCTAAGATACATGAACATAAATCATACTGTAAGTTACAGTGAAAAGCAGATTTTCCAAAGATAAACAAACATACATGTTTTTGGTATACATGCACAAGGAAAGGACCTGTTTGTTGGATTAAATGTTGGTCTGAATATTTCTGAATATAGTTTCTGTCTCATAGGGCACCTGCACAAGAGATACCACAGATCAGCTTTCCCCTGTGATATTAATTTTAATAAATGACGTGACCAAGTGTGGTTAAAAGTGATTTCATCGTTAAAAAAAACTGCAGAAAAGTGCAAAAGTGTCAAGTGGTTTATACTGACACAGGTGTATCCATGAAGTGGTTCATTCCATTGCACTGATATACAGCTGATACATTTTTCAAATTATAAAGCTGAAAAAGCTGGAAACTCTTCTAATTCCCTCATATGCAGAAGCTCCAGTAGAGCTATTAGTATTACAGGCTCAAACATTAATGTAAGAAACTACATGGTGATTTGAAGAAGCTTTTAATTGAAATTTTTGTGGGCCAGGTTTAATCATGGATTGTCTTCTGTCTCAAACCTGTTACATCCTGGAATTCAAGGAAGAAGTGCAGCTGATTTTATGCTCTGGTTCTGCAAGAACCATTCAATCTTTGGACCTGAAAGCCAGGAAATGTTTTTAAACATCAATATTCTCTGGTCATTGATATTATTCCTGTAATATAAAGGCAATGCCTCACAAAGCTTTCTGATTCTACTCCATTTCTGAAAGCCTACTCAATTTATTTAACATTTGTAACTTTAAAACAACCTATTTATGCAGTTCTGGAAGTAGCAAAAACTGCTTTGCTAGCAAAAAGCTAAAATCCACCATTATTCATGTCAGAGTCCCTCACGGGCACAGTTTAGTTGAAATTGATGGGACAATGAAAGGAAGGAAGATGCAGCCTTTAGCAAGAGAAAGGGTATTTGTACACTGTGGTTTTTTGAACAGACAATGCCCACCTCTCTCATCCAGACTGAGTCTATGGCTACAAATAGCTTCTGTGAAAGGAATGGGACCTCTGGGATTAATTCAGGAGTGTACACCTGTGCAGTGTAATAAAAATGATGGCAGATATCAGTCAGAGTAAGAAATGCTTCTGACAGTTTGCAGTACATGAAGTATCAACCAGTGAAACTTTGCCTTGGTTTGTGACCCTTGCTAAAGCTGGACTTGAGTGAGGATTGTCCTGAATAGTTTCAATGGACAGCCTTAAGAAGCTTTTGATGAAAGATGGATATGAACATAGGGATTTATGTACTATTGTGCTTGTTACAGTGTAGAAGAATAATTCTCTGCCAAAATAGGGCCATTCATGAGGAGTTTTTTTTTTTTTTATTCAGAAGCAGAATAAACAAAAACGAAATGACAAATCATGAATCTGGGCCACTGCATTTTGTTCTTCCAGGGTGTTTGCTATTTTACCTTGTTTACTCCCCTTTTTATGTACTAATCTTGTCTCAAGTCAAGCAATATCTTTGATCTTGTGCCATGTACACAAAGCTTCCATCATGTCAGAGGACTACATCTTAATAAAATAACAACAAACTCAGTGGCCACACACAGACTAGCTGTTATTGCAGAGATTCCCTACTGCCATTATTGGCTAGAAAAGGTTGGATAAGGTGATGCCAAAAGAATTATGTCATGTGATGGGTTCAAAAGCAGACATTCCAAGGGTTTGTGTGGATGTCCATGCAGGCTCCAGACAGACTGCAGACAGGTATATTTTGTCACAGGTACAGGTCATGCTGTCTCCATGCAGGACAAACTAGGATCCTGGGATATATTATTCTAAATGTTTGAGGTCCTGATTAACCCAGTGCCAAAAGATTCTCTTTACACAAGTAAATATTGTTGTTTAATAAAGCTGGCATTTGAAGTGTTTTCTACAGGTACATGACTTTTATTTCCTCTTGAGGTTCCAAGCATAAATGTAATGTTATTTTACTGTCTCCTGTTTGTGACGACAATTCCTACAGTTACACAATTTATTCCAGTATTTTCCATTCTTGCAAGTGTAATAAAACAAGAAATACAGAATGTAATACAAAGAGATGTAATTTAAAGGAATTTAATTTTTTTTCCATCTTGCTTAGTCAACATAATATAAGGCAAATTACAGAAGGCAAAATACATTAGAGAGGAAAAGGCAGGAGGATGATAAACCCACAGAGTTTGCCTTCAGATTGGTTGTGTCAAGCAATGTGCCTGCACTGCCTGCTAGGTTTTTGATTAAGGTGGACTCTAATGTCTTATTCTCTGTCTCAGAGGGGGCAATTTGCAGAAAGAACTAGTAATCTTTGCCTTTTCTGTCACTTACCTGGCACCCTTCACAGGTTTTTAGCGGTCTGAAATTGTGCTGTTTAAAGAGTGGGAGAGACAATTTAGCGTGTAGTAGCTGGAGTTTCAACACACAACAGTAAATATCTGTGTGAAATAACTGTCTGCAGTCATTGCTGTCAATGGCCTTGTCTCTGGGCTGCTCAAGGCTCCAAACTCAAGCTGGGTACTGGGAGATGCATGTTCACACACATGGGACACATGGGAGTGCACGCTCCCTGCACACTGCAAGGCTCTTGCCACAGCACAGACCTTGTCAGGGGAGCATCTGAGCCTGAGCTGGTGCCTCTTTGGAGGTGAACGAACACCCCAGAATCACAGAGAGGGAGTATTAGGAGTGCATGAGGGACTGATGGGCTTGGGCATGTCCTCAATTGGCTCAAAGATATAATAAAAGCTTTAAATGGCCTGGAAGGAGTTCCAGATACTCCAGGACTCTATCTCCAAAAATGGCATTAGGTGATACTGTGTAAGGAGACTATCAGAGCCTGCCCTTTATTGGCAGACCAAGCCTTCCATGCTTCTCCCAGCACTAAGGATTAGGAAAGTTAAAAGGGTACATCTTTATTTATTCCCCTAAGCATTAGACTGTGAGTTTGCCTAATCCCTCCAGGAGCTGCTGATGCCGTCTGTCACCAAGCCTTGTCTTGCAACATGCTCCAGACGTTCCTTATCTGCTGTGCAAACAACACTGTTAGCACAATATGTGCTTGAAGTTGACATCCAACCAACTCTAATTGGTGTTCCGTCACTCTGCTTCTCATAGTTGGTACATCAATCACTTTATCAATTGGTTGGCAAATCAATCACTTTCAGGGTTTTATAAATCTCAACAATATGTGCTGATTAAACATATTAAATTAAACATATCACAAGATTTTGCCTTATAGGATCTGGTAATGCAAACCATAATTTCAGATTGAACACCTGGTATTGGATTTCCAAACCTGCATGTTGAACAGTGTTATCTGGGGTATATTTTATAAAAAGAAGGCAAATGGAATTAACTGTCATTGAAGGCAAAGTAAATTAACTGTCATTATCAACAAGAGCAAAGAATTAAGATTTTACCATGAGAAGAGGAAGACTGTGGTCCTTCCCACTTACCTCTGTACACATAACTGATACACCTACACCCTCAAGCTGATCTCTTTAGGTTCCCTCCATAGATCAAGGTACTTTGAAGGGTCAGTTCAGGTGTGAGGTGCACTGCATCAATCTCTAGTAGTGACTAAGATCCTAATTTAGGCCTAGTTCATCTGGGCTTTTGCAAAGAGAAGCAGAAAAAACATGTGAGAGCAGAAAAAAAAACTGCTTTGAGTTCCTAAGTAGAATATGAAAATCATAATGACAACACACATTGTGCTGTCAAAGAAAAATGAGGCATTAATCAAGTTAAGTGATAGACTGAAAAATATCTCTCTTTGGAAACACATTGTGAAAAGTAGTAGTTTCAGAGCCTAAGAAGCTGGAAAGAGATTTAGGGATGTGATGATCCTAATAGCAGCACAGAAATTTATCCTATTAAGAAACACATCTTACATGAAAATAAGGTAGTCCATCTTGAACTGAAAAATATTCATATGAGGGACAGAAATCTTTGAAAATAGAAATGCAACTCATTCCCTGCACAGTCTCAAGTCTGACATCATGGAGGGTGAGGCAGAGCCCTCAATCTGAGTCAGAGATCTGCTCCATTCCCTGAGTGTCTGGGTGAATGAGGCCCTGGATATAACCACAGGATGTGGATTTCTCTAGTCTGTCTTGAAAGGGACCGAAAGAAAGCATATCAGTCTGTCCCAGAGCTACAGGCACAGTGCACCACCGTAATTATTAACTTGTATCTTCAATAAATTTCCCTGGTTGCTGTGGATTACTGCCTGTCAGTTGGCAATTTTATCAGCCAGGGAGTAGAAACAGAGCTCCAAGCTTCAATTCTTTTAGCATTTTCTTCTTTCAGGTCTTGCTTTTATTATCCACTGGATGGCCATAAACAGCTGACAACACTCAAAAGGCCCTGTTGGCAGTTTTGTGGCATTTTAGCATAAAGAAGAGAACAGCCCATTCTCTGCTTCTCCTACTCCCTGTGTGTGACCAGGCATGTCCTGTTAATTTTGGTCATGTTGCAGCTCCCACCTTTGCCCAGCTGCCTTGCTGAACCTGCAAGCTCCCTGCTTTATCCAAGGAAGTACAGCCAATGCCCCTATTTCCCATAGCCTTTGATGAATGTTTGATGAGAACATCTCTAACCCAAATCCTCTTGCAGGTGGATTCCAGGTGCTTCCAGCTCACAGTGCAAAAGCCAAGGTGACAAACTCTAGGGAAAGTGGTGCCCTTCCACAAAAACTCCTGTGTGCTTTCTGTCACGTTTTTTTGCCTGGTTTTGCTGCCTTTTTGTCTGATTTTCTCTTTTAATTGTACTTTACTGAGTTTCAGCTCACCCCTGACATTGTGATTTGCTTTGCTGTTTCACTTGCTGTGACACTTGAGTGAGATGCAGCTTGTTGTTACTGCCCTGCTCATTTCCAGACTCTATGAGCAATCACAGCATCTCTTTGAAAACATTGCCCAGCTGCTCAGAGGTTCATTTCAGATCACTTGAAATTTTTCCTTGTTTTCTCCTGGCTGCTTGGTGCTATCTGTCCCAGTTCTTTCTATCACACAGAAAAATTTGACTTGGCAAATTTTGCTCAGATGTTTGGGAAAGTGAAATGAAAGTAAGTAGAGATAAAGGGGCTTCTCCCATTGGTAATGAAGCCTGAGCCTCTGTCTCTGAAGGAGAGACACAAAAATGTTAGCACAACACCACTATCAGAACCTTAACTCAATATGTTGTCCTGCCACAGAAGGGATGGGAAATTCTCAGTGTAGATGTAAGTATAGATCATTCTCTATTCCCTTCTACACTGCTCCAACATGGATCTACCAAAAAAATAAAGAAGGACCCAGAAGATAACATTCCTCTTCCTTAGGACTGCAGTTTGCTCTGTGATTACATAGATTATGCAAATAATAGATATGCTAATTGATAACGCAAAATTTCCATCTTTGTGTGCAACTGTCTCCATGCAACCCTCCATTACCCTGAAGCAATTTTATTCACCAGGAAATTTACAATTACTTGTAATTGCAGGAAGCATCTTAAGTTTTCAATGTGAGAGTGAGAACCAGCTGTAATTCCTGGCTGCAGTTACAAATATTCAACCTCTTTACCTGGGTAACAGCTTCCAATAAAAATTATTAACAGTTCTCTGATTTAAGCATTTCTTAAAATACTTTTAGTTCCATTACAATTTTTTTCAAGAATCATAATTCATAATATGAAAAAAATGGAGATTATTTTTTTTAATACCTGATGGAAACCAAACTCAGCCCTTTAAGCCCAGACCAGTCACTGTAAAAACATGCAGCATAAAAATACCAAATACAAGAGAAAATGGAAGGACTAAGGCAAGCCTGTAGCCTGTAATAGATGTAGTTTAATTTTGCAAACTCATATTTTCCTAAACCATAACTTCTCATAACTTCTGTCATGTCTTTCATTGGAACTCAACTTTTATTCCACATTTCAGGGTGCTATGTGGAATCAGAGATATTATGCTATGAGCCAAGGGAAACTCTTAATTTGGATGTATGTGCAGTCAAACTACAGTCACCTGAACCTCTCTCTGCATCTCAGTTCTTGAGGGCTACTCTTTCACACTGCAGCTATGCAGAGAGACCAAGGAACTCCTCTGATACAGATTTAGAGGATCATGAAGTTAGTTGGAAAAGATCTCTAAGATCATGAAGTCCAGCCACTAACAGAGCATTGCTATGTTCACCACTAAACCCCAAATTATCATATTATGGAGATCCAGAAATGTCACAATGTATTTGCTGGGAATGTCCTGACGAAGGCAGGAAGGAATGATGAATCTGACTTCATGTTCTCAGAATGCTAATTTATCATTTTATGATACTATATTGTATTAAAGAATACTCTACTATACTAAAGAATACAGAAGGATACTTACTGAATGCTAAAAAGATAATAATGAAAACTCGTGACTCTCGCCAGAGTCCCGACACAGCTTGGCCCCAACTGGCCAATGAGTGAAAACAACTCCCAGCAGAATCCAATGAAACAATCACCTGTGGGTAAACAACCTCCAAACACATTCCACATCAGCACAACACAGGAAAAGAAGCAAATGAGGCAAGACTTGTTTTCCTTTTCTCTGAGGCTTCTCAGCTTCCCAGGAGAAAAAAGGGATTTTTTCAGAGAATGTGAATGCCACAATGTCACTCTTAGTGAGTGGCACATGAGGGGACTCTGACTCCCCTTGTCTGCACAGTAACATCCCCATCTTCATTTCCAAGGCTGTTCCTCAAGGAGCACAGTTGAAGGATCTCAGTGTCACAGCAACTTCTGAATTCTCCCAGGCTGGCTGAGAGGAGCTAATTAAGCATCTACAAAGCACAGTACAAAGGGAACTGACGGGTGATG
Organism: Agelaius tricolor; assembly: GCF_023055355.1. Taxonomy (NCBI): domain Eukaryota; kingdom Metazoa; phylum Chordata; class Aves; order Passeriformes; family Icteridae; genus Agelaius; species Agelaius tricolor. The sequence goes on from NW_027269284.1 coordinate 7,729,751, forward strand.
CTTGAGGAGGAGACATCTTTATTCACCAAAGAGGCGTGAAATGAGTATGAAAAAGGTTTCTAATGTAGCCTCAATCAGTCAGTTTGTATAAAGTAAATTGATTAAACACTTGAATGCAGAGATAGTTGGTAGCAAAGCTGATGTGTGTGGTCCTGCCATTAATCTGGTTACAGCATTGCGCTGACACCAAGGCTGTATCTGATGGTGGGAGAGCATTTTAGAAGTGGGTGGAACTATACTGGTTCCACTCTACCTGCTCAGCTGAGTTGGGAAGGGAAGAATGTAATTCCTGATCTATAATTCCATTTAAAATCTTCTTTTGACAAATGTAAGGGCCAATGGGCTGCTATTTGGGATGTTCTCTGAGGGTCAAGAAGTATGAGATGAGAGAGCAGCACTATTCTGCACCTTTCATGCACTGGTTTCCCCTCATACAGGCAGAAGTGTCCATTCCACAGTGGCACTAGTACAATCTGAATCACACTTGTTTCCAAATAAATGGTTTTAAAACTAAACTCTTGTTATAATATAATCTGTGTTGATCACAAAAAAACCCAAAAAACCAACAACAACCTTATGATACAGTGTGGCTATACAATGCCTTTATTCATTCTGATGATTGTCAAAAAAATACTTCCCATATCATCATTACCAGTGACAGATTTGTGTTGACAATGATGCAGGCTATGAGCAGCTGCAGCTTCCTTCTAATATATATGATCAGACTGGCAAGTTAATTTACATCTTTTAAGTAATATGTAAAATTTATCATAATATAAGATCTAGGATTGGTATTCATATTCTCTCACAGAAATGTTTATTCTGTAAATAAACCTATGTGCATGAGCCAGAGGGAAAGCTTAAACGTGCTTTGAAATGGCTACATTTTGGGCTTTCAGAATAATACCCTGGCAATCCTATGGAGGAATTGATTGAGCTTTTAGAAATGTTTGTGTTAATGAGGGGTACAGATCTGATGAATTAGCTCACTTTGTAGAGGATGTTCCTTTCCCAGGGTACTTCATCTGGCAGAAAAAGGATTAAAGGTGCTTGGTTCAACTTGTTTGGGCTTTTGAAACCCAGATCTGCCATGAATGAGAAACCCTGAAAGGCTTTCCCTGATGATGTGCTTAGCTGTCCTTGCCTTTATGGTACATTCCTGATCTTTTTGAGTCTTCTCCTTTTCCATACCTGCTCTGAGGGGGTTGGTTTAGGTGTGCACCTTGAATGACAGAACTCTGGAAAAGGATCAGGAGATGCAGAATAACTGGTGAGAGAACTCACCTGGTGAGACAGGGAATCAGACATCAGGAAGTTTTAGGTGCTCCTGAGCACTGCTAGGGGAACTCTGCCCTGCTGCCATGTGGGATGGTTTGCATCCTCTGTTATCCAAATTTCAGTGTGCCTGTGCCCCTTTTACTATTTCTCCCTGGAAAAGTCCTCCTAATCAGCCCTCCCTTATTTTTCCCTGAACTAATTGCACCTTAAACCCCTTTGCATTCCCTTTCTCTGCCTCCTCCTCCCCAAAATCCTGATCAGCTGTAGTACTGCTTGACTCTGCTTGCAGATAAGCTCTTCTCCTATTTTCAATTTTCATTGTAAATGAAAATTCTCTGAGGCAGTGACCTCCTTCAATTTGTGTCCATAAAGCACTCTGGGGACCTATTCTTGAATAACATGAAACACAACAATGATAAATCTGATGGCTAATGATATAAGCAAAGGAGCAGGTTTGCTTTGCTGCTGGGAGGCAGATCACAGACAGTTCACTCTCTTGCTATTGGCATTGCTGCCACAATCCCATTTTCTCTTGCAAAACACAGAACTAAAGATCTAAACTACATATTGAGTCTGGACTCCTTTTTATATCAGGAAAGCAAAACCCTTTAGGGGAAAGTTGTGTCAGGGAAATTGCCCCAGCAAAGAGTAATAATAGAGTAATAGAATAATGATGTCAATGTACTAAGAAGATTTATGAAGGAATTAAAGAGTATGTGCTGATTTTTGTTCAGATATGTGTCTCTCTGTCTTGCTCTTGCAAATTAGACAGAGCTGTGCTTTAACATCTGAGGGCAGATTTGAGAAACTCAATTATGCAGAAATCAAACTATTATGCAGTTTTTTCATCAGTTTCATACTGCATTTCTTATTGCTAAGGTGGGATAACTTGTCAATGCAGCAGAGAAATTAGTACTGTTGTGGAGCATTACTTAGCATAAAGTTCTGGAAATGTAGAGGGAGTATTACTCCCTAAATAATATCAAATGGATCTGCCAACATATAAACCCATTTCTTCTGAACTAAAAGGCTGAGCCTTCTGATCAAAATCTTCTTTAATGTATTTAGAGACCCAAGAGCAGCTCTTCAGTAGTCCCCCATGTTCCCTATGAATTAGCATAAATAGTTTACTAGAAACTTCTAACATTAAGGCCAGTTTTTCACTGTTACATAGTCATGTATTTATCATAAAAATTAGGGTTAAGAAAGAAAAATAAGTAGTAAAAGAAAGAAAGCTAAGAACTTGTTTAAAATTATTTTTTTCTTTTTCTTCAGCACTAGTAAGAATCCCCCAAACAACTGCTTATTTAAATGAAATAGGTGAGATCTGATTTGTCATACCATAGAAATGAAACTCTTAGAACTATATTCCACATCCTTGAATAATAATGGTGTCAGATCAAATTAGAAGGAACAAAATGAAATCTTCTCTATTGTACAGATATATAGCAAAATGTTGGTCTGATTTTTTTTTAATTCTGGGTGCTTTGAAGTATTTGCTTTCACTGATTACTATTTTCCCTATTTTTCTTCTCTTATTTTCCCTCTTTGCATAGTTCATCAGTGATAATTGTCATTGAAAACAAGTTAGAAGAAAACATTCTATGCTGTGAACTAGGGTCATTTTACAAGTAGCTGTTGAACCTTAACACTTTTGGTTTGTGCAGCAAATTGAGAGTTAGATTACATTTCTTTCACATGAAAAAGGTAGTTTTGTTGCTTTCACCATTGCAGATTATTGTAGGAGGGATATTAACCTCCCACCACACCTCCATTTCTTATTTTCTTAAGCTTTCCAGGCCTGATTCACTGCTGTATGACTGCAGTTTTAAGAGCTGCTACAATGGGTATGCACAGGAAGGAGTGCAGCTGGAGTAGCACCACAGAGAGTCAGACCTATTATCTTGGCAAGTGACTAATCCCACGCTCCACAGCACAGCCTTTAAAACATCAAACTTCTTATCCAGGAAATAACTTTCTGCTCAGCAGAAGTGCTACTCACCTGTGCCTCTATGCTCTTTGCATTTTCTGAGACAGCTATACTGAGGTTTACTTAAATAAAGCAGGTACATAAATTCCAGAGGTAAAAAGTTTGCCCCTAGGAAAAGTTGGCCATTTCACAGTGGAATGGAGATAGGGAATCATCAGTGATCTGTGACCGAGACCGAAAAGGAGCTGAGCAAACTAAGGTGAAGAAGGGCTGTTTGTGTTTGCAGATGGAGTGAGACAGCATTCCTGCTGAAATTCAGCAGAGAGATGCAAAGTCCTGCCCCTGTGAAGGAGGACACTGGCTGATGGGACCTCAGGGGTCCTGGTGAGCAGCAAGCTGAGCATGAGCCAGCCCTGGCAGCAAAACTGCCAACAGCTCCTGGGATACATGAAACGAATCAGAATTGTGGCATTCACATTCTCTGAACCTGAGAGAAGCAGAGAAAAGAATGATCAAAACAATTCTTATCTGCTGCTCCTGTGTTGTGCCAAAGTGGAATGCAGTGTGGAGATTGCTTACCCAGAGTGATGGTGCTCTGTTTCCTTGGCCTGTCAGGACCAAGCACATGTGCATTCTGTCTGTCAGCAGACAGTCACAAGATTCTGGGCAGCTGAGTTGAGTTGGGTGCTTGTGAAGATTCAGTTTAGATGTAAGGTAACATAGTGTAATATAATATAGAATAATATAGTGCAATAAAGTAATTAATTAGCCTTCTGATATCAATGGAGTCTGATGCATCATTCCTCCCAGATGTCAGGCAAAAATATCACCAATACAGAATGAGTGGATGGAAGTGATCATCCACCTCTACTCAGCACTTGTCAGACCACAGTGCACCCAGCTTTGGCCTCCCAGGACAAGCCATCCCTGGTCTGCAGCATGTTCAGCAGAAGATCATCAATGGGGATGAAGCCCTGGGAGAAGAGACTGAGGGACTTGGGCTTCTTCAGACCCCAGAGGAGACAGCTTCAGGGGACTGGAGAGCCTGTCTGTACCCACAAGGAAGAGAAGACAGAGGCAGGCTCTTCACAGTGGTGCCTCACAGGAGAATGGTAGACAATGGGATTAAGATAAAAAAAGAGAGATTCATGCTAGGTAAAAATAAAAACCTTTTGCTCTGTGAGGATAGTGGAGCAGGGAGATAGGCTCCTGGGGAGATTGTGCAGTCTCCATCTCTGGAGATTTTCAAGCTCAAACTGAGCAAATTTCTAAGCAGCCTGAGCTGACCTCTCAGCTGATCCAAGTTTGACTAGGAGGTGTGACTTGAGACTTCCTGAAGTCTCTCCATCTCTAAAGGACATGTTCTTGATCCTACAGAAGCAACAGTAGTGAAGAGTAAAGAGGTGTCATATAGATAACTTCTAAAACTGTTGAGATACCAGATCTTGTATGAGAGTAAAATAACATCATATTTGAACTCAAAAACATTTTTAAATTTCCCCCTCCCCTATGCAGCATTAAGCTGTTCAGTGATTTTTGTGCCTATAGCAGTATTTAGGCCATATGGCAACTCTCAGCACTGAAGCCTGAAATATTTGAGTATCACTAGCATCACAGGACAGAATCAGTGTATGGGTCAGCATCCTATTTCTGATTCATCATCCTGTTGAATTATTGCTATTTTATAGTGCTTTAGGAAAGGATGTCAAAGCTGCCAAATTCCATCATGTAAGCAAATCTGTTTCTCTTTTATAAGTTTATGCATGACTTCATGAATTTTCTCTATCTAGATGGATTTTTCACTTACTTGCACACTGACAAGGGGTGGAAACAAAAAACCCCATGATTCCAAATGTACTGACAAAGGTATTCCAAACTATATTGGGAAAAGACATCTGCCTTTTTTCCTAAGCAAAAAATAACCTAACTTGTAGGACAAGAATCAATGTCACAAATGGCTTTCTTTTTGTGTTTATATGATCAAATAGTTTCCATTTTTAACAGAATAAAATTTTGTAAAAGCAGCTGGATTCCTTTTTACATTTATATGAAAAAGGTTGTAGCTTTTAGAGTATACAGCTGTAAAAATATTGATAGGACTTCAGACTGAATTTGTTTATTTCCCTTACCCTTTCCCAAATGAGAGTTCTTTTCTGTTCTCATAGTTAAACAAATAGAGAGTCAGAGGAGGGAAAGAGCACTTATTGCATTTACTGTGGTGGTTTGGGTACAGCCCTGGGGCTGCCTGAAGCCCTTCCCACGCCACCTGCATTAGTGCTCACCTTTGTACAAACTGTGTGGTCATGGACACTGGGGGACAACAGTGCTACTAACTTCCTAAATCTTTGCTCCCCATGAATTTATTGCTCAGGAGAGGGATAGGAAGTGCTGGGTTGTAACTCTTTATAATTCCTACTGATTTCTACCAGTTCCTGGACAGTCACTGGAAGGGAGCAATGATTAGTTTTGGAGAATACTGCTGCTCCTGACATTCAGAGATATCCTAGCTACGCTTTCCATTGACTTCACAGGGAATTCAAGTCCTTTTAAGTCTACTTCTTCCCTACATCTACCTCCAAGGCTAGTTCAGCACTTTAGGAAACTCTGGATCTCACCAATGCTGCTTTTATTTTAAAACCCAATGCTTTATGTATTCTGGAGTCTTGTTTAGAACATTTTACTGATCAGATTTCCTAATTGTTATCTCAAAATGCTACTGAAAGAGAATCAGGAGTTGTCAGCTTTGGTATTATATCCTTAAGGCTTTGCTGAACATCCACCCATGGGAGTATTAGAAGCTGTTGGCTTAGTAGAGAAAAACTTCAATAAAAGGTCAGACAAAATCAGGTGGAATCATTAATATGTTTTCAAGGGGACACTTAAGACAGGCCCTTTCCTGGACAAAGGGACAATAAAGAGCACTTAGGAACAAGGAGCCCTTGATGTGTATTTATTCTATTGAGCTGTGGGTTTTTTAACAGAAAAAGTAACTTGGCCTGAGAGAAGCACCATAGAGGATCCCAGGTCAAACAGCAGTCTCTGTGCTTTTTAGTATGTGAAGCACAAATACATAATGGAAACAGAAAAAAAACCCAACAAAAACCTGGCTCCAAAAATTACCAGAATAGATTTACTTACAGGGCATCATGCTTTTGGAGAGGTCACAAACACTGAAATTGAGAAGGGCAAGTTCAGACTTTGAAACTGTGCTCAAGAGGCACTTCTGAAAAGACCTTAAGGTTAATGGCAGATAACCTCAATATGTTCTTCCAGTGAGATGTTGGGGAACAAGTTACAAAAAATGCTATGAATAACAAAATAAAGGACATTTTCTTGATTTCTACAGAATAGTTTTTTTTAAGACTCAAGCCCAGACCTGGAAATAATTTTGTAGCTTTGCCCAAAGAGCAAACTGAGGTAAAGTCTGGAGACAGAGAGAGGGGGACATGCAAAAGAAAAGGAAGCTAAAGCAAGTCACAGGAAAAGCAAATTAAAATATCCTCTCAACTAAGAGATGCTACACCACTGCAGTCTAGTAGGATTCAGTATTTTCATCATACATATGAGGGTTGCATTTTGCTGTTTATAAAGCATATGTTATGAAAATTCCTATAAATCTGATTTCAATCCAATAGTCAAATGCTAAGGCACTAAAAATGCAAAGTGCAATATTTTTCTCTTCATGCCCAATTAACCAATTAAATACTTGCTAATGGAGGTAGTAAAGTCACCATAAATTAAATCTCCTGCTTGATTCAATTCCTTTGAAAATATGTTCTAGGAATTGCATAAAGATATTTTTGCTGTGGAAATGATCAGTGGCATTCAATGGTGTTTTATGTAGAATGTCAGTTGAATGACCATTTTTGACTCCCTGATTCGAAATTATAAGAAACCAAGACCATAAGATTTAGGAATTAGACTCTACACTTAAAAATTACATCTATTTAGGACAGAAAAGATTTCAAATTCCTGTTTTACTCTTGCACTTTAGTGAATTTAGTTCCCAGAAGCAACTGTAATTGAAGAAATCATTCAAAAGATGCTTATTTTTCTATGCAAATATGCCCTCTGCTTCCTAATACTGCTGCAGTAGTAGTAGGACTAAGAGGCTGTGGTTGCTATTTGCTCAGCAATCTGTACCTTCAGGACCAAACTGACAGCTGGGATTGCAAGCAGGATTGGCTCCATGCTGCCTGACAGGTGGAGCAATGTATATTGTATTATTTATCTTTAAATTAAAATTCGTAATCTAGCTACCAAAGTGGGAAGGCAACTACAGGCTCCTATTTATTTCCAGCAATAAATGTAATGGCTACTTTTTAAAACAGCAGCAACCTATAAGAATTGAAATCAGAAAGTCAAATGAGCTTAATATCCCATTCCATGAAATTGATCAAAGGTTTTATAGCTCTAATCAGTGGCCAAAACAGAAAGGCTGATAAAAGCTTAATTGCCCTCTGAGCACTTCAAACAGCTACTTTGGCCTTTCAGCAGAGAATTGGAGCAGCAAAGCGATCACCATAACCCTGATATTGTCATTTGGGTACTTCATACCCAAATCCTTCTTCTGACCATTAGCAGAGAAACAAGAACATTTTACTTGGTAACTTTTATACAGCATTTAACCTGTGAATAGGATTATTTAATGCTAACAAGAACGGCAGAAGCTAAAACAAAAAAAAAAACAGTTGCTAGGTAAGACTCAAGCTAATTTTTTGGTCCTAATTGTCACTGACTTCAGATAAACTATTCCCACCTGGTGATTATGGTCAGAAGCTTTCTCTTAACACTGGACACATTTTGGTTTCATGTTTGCAATAGAACTCCAAATATCTGCCTCAGGTGATCAAACTCAGAGTTCACAGGAGACAGCAAAATCTGAGTTTTTTCAGCTGAAATCCATACCATTGTGTGCAATGGATTTCCCATCTGAGGGATGTAAGAGTGTGCTCACTCTAATTGCATTACATGAAAGGGTTTTAACCTTTTTGTCTAAATGTACTTGAATATAACATTTTTCAATGCAGAGACAGTGAAGGATATTTCAGGGAATGTCATTAATTGATCCAAGATTGACTAGAAAAACAGCAGCCATCAATAAAATATAAAAAGAGTAAAACTTACAACAATTTCCAAGCTTATACTGTAATATAACGATTAGTAGCATTAAATGGAAATTCAGTAATAAGCCATTAGAAATGTGAAATATTTTTAGCAGTGAGGGTAAACACACATTGAGAAAATTTAGGTGCATACTGGACTCTACCCCTCAGAGCCTTCAATCAAGGATAGATGTCTCTCCTGAAGGGTTTGGGGCTTGATAAAGATGCTTGTGACTCTGATCCTGTGGCCTGTAAGACAAAGGAGATTGGAGTGGAGTTTATGCTGATCTCAGCTGTTCCTAAAATATCTCCAGCTCTTCCACATCTAAGTTACCTTCAGTATTATAAAAGTAGCAAATTACATATTTCACGGAGCTATGGCAACATGGAGTTATTTTGCAAACTTACTTAAGAAAGAAATGTCACATTCTATGCAGAAAGCTTAGGGAAATCTTAGACATGGAAGAATATTTTCCATTCACATCCTCAGCTCTTTTTAGAAACTTACATACCAATAAAATGGCAGAATATAAGTGAGAGGAGAAGCCACCAGGATCATACCAAGTGCTTGTGATTTAACAGATATAAGGAACTATGATGAAAAGCAGAAAAACCACAATTGAGAGACCCAAATTAGAACGAAAACCAGATTCTTTTTTTCCCACAGGTCCATGCACAGCATCAATTGAGGAAGCACAAATAGAATTTTTATGAATAGTGCCCATTCCCTGTCAGATGCCATGTAGGCCCATGAACTCAAGGAACTCTTGAGTACCCTAGGATCCAGCTAGACAGTGTATCAGCTTCTTTCTCAAAGAAGTATGAATAATAGCAAAGTCTATTTAATTGTGTTCCAGAAAGAGCATAAGGAAGCCTTTGTGCCAAAAAATGTGCCCAGGTGTGGCTGTGAGAGGCAAGGAGGAGCTGAGTAGATCAGCTGCATCTAGACTGCAGGAAAGGAGTTTTTTAGGACATTCCCAGCCACCTCTCTCTCCCCAGTCACCTCAGCTGAGCCCCTTTCAGCTGCTGGGGCTATCCCAGTTCCCTCCCTAGGGCTGGATGGGACAGTGCTGTGTGCAAGACTCACTCTGGTGCTCTGGGAACACGGAGATAAGAGACAGAGGTGCTGAAGTTTAATAGACAACAGACTAGTAATTTAAGGGGAGATATGCACCCTGAGCAGCTCTAAAGTTTAGGGTTATTTTGTAAATAAAATAGACACCAGGGAAGAGGAGGTGGGAATAGGTACAAGAGGCAATTGGTTTCCCTGGCCAGGTTTCACACCCTGCCTTTGTGGAGCCTGCACTCCTTTCTGAAGCCAGAAAGAAAGGCAGCAAACAACCACAGCATGGCTATTCTTTCCAGGAAAACACCAATACTGGCCTATGCCAGAGAGTGACATTTTCCTGCATTCCAACAGCTTTGATTTCTGTTATTTATCACACTTCAAGTAACTGAGCATTAATGTAAGTGGGGGACACACAGACATAAATGCAAGGATAGAAACATTCATTATCAGTATAACCTTTCTAAAGACTCTTCTCCTTTGACATTTCAGTTCTAGGAATTCCTAATTCTACTGAGCCACGTACCTTAGGAAGTTAGTAATCCTAATATTCCAAGAAATCACAATGACTTTCTCTCACTAACTTTTTGGTGTTCTGTAAGTAATAAATGGTGGGACCCTTTTATTCTCCAAAGAAAACCAGCCTTTCACCTCTTCTTTTACTTTATAGATACCAATAACTTTTTATTTCATCTGGTCGGACTGATTAACACTTCTAATTAAATTCAGAGCAGTTGTTCTCAGTCTGAATTTACATTTGAACATTCCAACCTGTTTTGGATGCAAAAAAAGGATTTATATGCAAAAGCCTGTGGTTCTTTTCCCCAGCTACAGAGGCTGATCTAATGAAAGATATGACTTCTCTATAAAACTTGTATTATAATTTGTGTGTGCTGTAAATCCACATTATAAAGTCTATCCTGGAACTGGAGTCCCTGGTTTTAGCAAGGGAGATTGTATTATTAGGTCTCAAGCTTGAGACTACTCATCTGCATTATTAGTAGACAAATAACCATTTTACTGCACTGAAATTACAACAATTTCTACAATGACAGCAAGTACTTGATAACATAAACACAGCTTATGGCTGGGTAACTGCTGGGTTTCTGACATACAAATGGATTTCCTCAAAAAGAGCTGAATTTACCTACATATTTTATGTTGCTGTTGCTGTCAATTCCATTACAATTAGTACTACTCCTAAAACATGCTCTTGTGAACTGCAGAAAAACTGGCTGGAGGTCATATAAATATGTTATTTCTTTTTTATACAGAAAATTTTTGTGTTTTAAAATGTCTTAAGTGAAAATAGATTAGATTTTAGACCTAGAAATCATATGCTTGAAAAATGTTCTGCATATTGTCTCTAAATATGTAATATCTTACATCTTGAAAGAAAGTCACTGAAATCCCTTTAGGAATATTTATGTCATAAGGACTGATTGTGGGAGTAGATACATTGCAATTTAGATACAGTAGATATGCAACAATTTGCCTATATCTCCCTGATTTTTTTATTTTCCATTTGAAAAGAGGTATTCAGACTTAGAGCACAGACCTTCTGTTTTTCTGGCAGCATTTTGTTCTGTACTGACAAGTCATCATTTTCCCTCATTTCCCCAGTTGATATGGCTGAGAACAGCAACAAAGGCAAAGTAATTCTTAAAACAAACAGGAACATTTTGGGCACAAAATGAAAGAGCTTTTGTTTTAAAGTAAGGCTGAAAATTTGATAAATTTTGTAGATCTGAGTCTTTAGGCAAGGTTTGTGAGAACTTTAAATGTATTAATACAGAAGTACATGGTTGAAATAGCGAGGGTGGGAAATACATTTTCAGCTTCAACCTCTACACACAATTAATCATTTTGAATTTTAAAATTAAAACCATTTTAAATAAACAAGAGCTGTATAACTAAGTGGTCTTTGGAATGAATTGATGGTCACTAGTGCACACTTTACTGCAGTCTACATACTGCAGGAGAGAGGCAACAACATTTTGCAAAAACATTCTGACTGATAGACTTCAAACTCTATGTAGTTCACCTGAACTGTGTATTTTTCCCAGTCCAAACTTTTAAACTAGCCTGAATTTTAAGAGCAATTTTCTGATTAAGATCCACTTCCTCCCACCTGCTCTTAGAACCTTCCAGCCCTTTTGGAATTCAGAGCTTACAGACCTCTGATCTCTGACTGCATTTGTCAGCAAGCTGGGGGGCTCTTGTGTGTTCCTCACGAGTTAGAATGCACAGGCCAATGTTTCTTGCTGAAAAGAATGATGCTTAACAGGTATTACCTTTCTGGGTAGTCTGGAGTGCAAAGAAAACCCAAACCTCCCTGTATCATCCATGTAACCTCATGAGCACATAGGCTATAATGAACAGCAAAGTGATAATTTTCCCCTAATATTAATTCAAAAGTTTCTTTTTAATATTTAAAATGTCCTTGGGGTAATTTTCACATTTAATTGAGTGCATGCTATAGATGAATTTTTTTTTGCATGATTAATTCCTGATTTTTTAAATATTATCATGTGCCTCCCACTGGACAGATTTCTACGTGTTCAGTAACTTTTTCTAGTGCAAGAGCTTAAGACTGACATTAGCTGGGTTCCTGCCATTGTGACTCTTTCTAAATCAACAATATGTAACAGCTAGAAATGCAAGAAAAATGAGTAATCAGAGCTTTACAATTTCTGTGAATAACATTTATCTTATTACAGGGAGTATAACCTCCCTCATCTGTCCTGACACAATGTGTTGCTTTGTTTCTCCAGTTCATTTCATGATGGATTGAATTAGTGCCATTTTCTGGATTGGATTATGATTTTTATTAAAAAGGAAACAAATCATTTGCATTTGATGATTTCTTGGCTTTAGCTTACTTCTCCCCTTAAACTACACTCATGGACGACAGCAAGATTTAAAGTAAGACAAATGTCCTCTTCCACCCTGGAGATTTGTTTTTAGTCTAAATAATTAATTGCAACACAGATTCTATTTCACAGCTGCTGCCATCAGTCTTTTTTTCACTTTTTTCACATAACAAATGGTATTTTTGAGAAATGGTTTACATAATGGATAGTCACTCCCAGATTTCTTCAGCTGAGCAGTATGAATTATGTATAAATAAATGGAGAATGCATATACTTTAAAAGGAGTCAGGACTTTCCACAGTAATGCTCCTCCTCAGCAGAAGACAAGCACCTCCATCTCCTAGGGAGGAGACCTTTCCCCCTTTGCTTTTTCCTTCTCCCCTGGCATAAGAGCAGCCAAACTTGCAATCTCCCTGAGGAAAGGAAAGCAAGTGCTGCTCTCACCTGGAAAAACAGCGAGGGGTGATGGTGTCAGCAGGAGCTCTGCTGACAGCCTTGATATCAGCTCAGGAGGTTTGTGTAATAAGCACAAGTGCTCTGCACAGCAGAAATGCACATGTGAGAGAAGGCATAAGATTTGCTAATGGTGTAATGAGCATAATTAACCCTGCAACACATTAATACACTATTTGAAATGCTTGCTTACTAGATAACAACAATGTTTTGGCATTGAGTGTCCTTGAAGGCAGATTGTTTTTTAAGGTCGTTAGGAAAACTGATGTTTGATAACTCTGTGACAGCTGACACTGTAACAGTGGAGTGATGTAAATTCAGTGTTAACAAGCACTCAATATTTTGAAAAAGATCTAATTTGCAATTACCACTTACAAGAGCACATGTACATCAGCCAAGTTAAGGGTAACCACATGTTTTGAGATGTAACTGCAGGAGCTGTTCCCACAGGTGAGGGCTCTGATCTGTCTCTTGGTTTATTGTTTACAAGCCAGAGAAACCTAGTGTATTTTGTTGAAAAGCTTACTTGATTTCGGCAAGAAAAAGCATTTATTACATATCAGGTTGTTCCTACTGTGAACACAGACAGCACTTCATTTCATAATTTCCATATGGCTGATCAGTAGGGTGAATGCCCAGGTGCTCTTTGTCCAGAGTGTCTTTAACAACCAGTCATGGGCAGCCAACCATAGACTCATGCAGGAGAAGACCTGTAAGGGCATTGAGTCCAACCACCAACCCAGCACTGGCAGGTTCACCCCTGAACCATGTCCCTAAGCACCATAACATAGCCATAACTCTACATAGTTTTGAACTCTTCAAAGGACAGTAATTCTACCACTTCCCTGGGCAGCCTATTCCAATACCTGATAATCCTTTCAGTGAAGAATCTTTTCCTAATATCCAGTTTATACTGTTGCCATCTTATCACAAAAATTCCATACCTTCTCAGTGATTTTTCACAGGCAGCTCCTCACAGCACTGATTACTCCTTCTTCACAGCACAGCCAACAAACACCAGCTCTCTCTCCTCACCCAGCTAACCCACTCTTCTGTAGCACTCTTCTTCTTATTGGACACAGCTGTGGCCTGTTAAGGGCAGGCCTGTTCCTAATCTTTGGTGATTGGTACAGCTGCAACTCCTCAGGTGAGACTACCTTCTGCGCTATTTTCTTACATTCTATCCCTCCACACTAAACTACCCCTGATACTAATTGGAGTGATTTCCTCTTACCCTGTCACTGGTCACCTGGAAGAAGAGACCAATCCCCATCTGTCTTCCTTCCGGGTAGTTTCCTAACAATTAAGTTGCCTGGTGTGCAGGACTTTTAGAATCTTCTGAGTTAATCTGTTATTTTAGATGGGACTGCCAAAACCTGAGACTGTCAAAAACACTTGTGCCCAGTCTCCAGAAAGTCTGAACCAGGTATGAACACATCTAGGTCCGTATGCACAAACTGAGGCTGATAAATCAATTTTCTATGAAAGCTAATAAGCAGTTACCATGCTGAGGAAAACCACATTTCATCTTTATGAATTATGTGCCAACAGACCAACATCTGAAAAACAGTATTAGTACAGATGAAAACCAAAGTTAACCAGAAACAACAATAAATTAAAGAAAAACATATGCAAATAAATTTGAATAGGCTTGGCAGTACCTGCATTTTTTCCTGAAGATATAACACTAAAATATTGAACTTCCAGTTTCCATAGCAATGTGTCAGTAGTGCTCACAGAACGTAAAAAAAGACCATCATTTTCTCTCAGTAAAACAAATTCCCAAGGAAATAAGAGCAGATGGAGGAAAACAGAAACATCTTGAAAGTATTCTCATTATTTAAGGATGGAAGAACTTCATAAGTTTTAGGGGACTGGTTTTAATAAACACCTTAACGTCTGAAGTCTCATTTGTGTCTTATGCAAACCAACACAGCTCTCAGATGTCAATATCAACACAGGTTTCCATCATCTGGTTTATTCTTCTTACCAGCATCTCAGTCTGGATAATTTTTGGGCTCTCCCATTCAAGGGAGGGATAAGGAAGTCAAACAAGTCCAGCAGATGGTCTCTGAGGTTTTGGGGAGTTAGGGCACTTGATGTGTGAGGAGAGAGGGGACTCTGGGATTGTCCATCCTGGAGAAGGAAAGGCTGAGGGTGGCAGTGGGGGGGATGTGGTCCCTCATTGATGAGGGGGCCTAAGGAGAAGGACCCAGGCTCTTCTCAGAGATGCTCATGCTACAGCAGGAAATTCTGATGGATATGTGAGAAAAAATCCAAATCACCTTGGATGTGTGCCTGAGAGTCTGTGGAACTGGGGGGTATTCAGCACTCAGGGTGGCCAGGCCCTTGATCTGCCTTTGAACTGTGCAGGATGTTGGACTGGATGTAGAGGGCCTTTCCAACCTAAGCTGCTCTGTAACACTCTGTACCTTTATTCCTGAGGTGATTTAACAGGCACTTCCATCTTCATCTTTCTGTCACAAGGCTCAGTGGAAGGACCCAGCAATGGAAAGATGATCAAAGCATCCCAGGACAGCAGGGCCAGGACAGTGGCCTGACTTAGATGAGCTCTTTGGCATCTTATCCTTATCTCAGCTAGCTCCATGCAGATCTCCCAACCTGGAAATTCTCCAGGTTCTTTCTCTTCTCCCTCTTTATAATCTATCACTGCTTGTGGATGACAGCCAGATGACACCTGTGGAAGTTAAGGTTCCTAACATCATTTGACCATGTTGCTGACCCAGCAAAGACCCCAGCTGATGTAAGTTAGCTCTGAATATGTCATTGCAAAGCCTGAGACTGCTTCCTACCTCTCAAGCCCTCTTTTAGAGCATAAATGAAGATGAGACTCAGTTCCTCAAGAAAGAGGCTTTTTCTTTGCAGTGCCAGTACCTGGGTACAGGCAGGGGCTGTGCAAATGAGTAACGCCATCAGGAAGGAGTGGATGCATTAATAAACTCAAATGATTAATCTCACTGCAGGAGTTGGATTGTCTGGCTGCTACAGACATTGTGACACTCAGTGTCTGAACACATTCAAAAGATCATCTTACAGAAGATGGGACAAAAAGGAAAACAAAGGGCCTTTCACAGGCCATGTTCTGACTTCCCAATAGTGTATCTACAGTGCAGATGGTTGATAGGTACTGTGAAGACCAAATATTTCTTTTTATGATCTATTATAAGGATGCACATTCAACACTTGAAATCTGCTATTTCAGCTCTACTATGCATCATTTAATAAAGTGATGAGCTTAAATAAAAAAGAATGCTAAAAATCAGAAAAAAAAATCCCCATTGTCCTGAGCTAAATTTTGTATTATCCTTGGAAATGTGCAGGTTCAACATAACTGGAGTTTCATTGCTATTGTAACATGTATTCTGGCTTGGGGATGGTACAGGAACGACTGAGAGCCCTTCCCTAACCTGAGGGTAGTAGGAACAGCCCTTGGTCCAGCTACACACGTGAGTATCACTCAACATGCTGCTGCAGTTTGCAGTAAATGTGTCAGGTGTCAAAAATAAGTCCTTGATTTTTTTTTTTTTTTTCAGAAGTATGTTTGCTACAGGTGCAGGTGGCCTGAAGAAGTGTCTCTTTATGTAAATATTTGACTATATTTGACTAGCAATGCCAGTTGTTTCAGAGAGAGTTTCCGCCTCTGCCTGTGGGGAATCCAGGTGTCATTATAATATGAATATCACCAAATTGCTCTCTTCAATGAGCATCATGAAACTCTGGATTTTACATGTGTGATCAGATAAAACAGTGATTATCTAAGTTTGATTATCAGTGTGGGATTTTTTTCATACCTGAAAGTGAAACTGTGCAGAACTGGGTATGAACCTCAGAGGCTCAAAAGTAAGATAACACTTACAGAGGTGCTTTGCAAAAGGAAAGCCAGCCCTTGTACTAAAGGAGGATAATCCAGTACAACCATTCTGTGAAATGCAGCCTTTGGTAGGGACAGGGTATCTGCAAAATATTTATAATAAATTGAACTTAGAAAATTAAATTAACTCTTCAGAGTGAAATTGCTAAATCTAAACAAGCAAACACATGACAGCCAACATGAACTCTCAAGTGCAGAACAGATAAAGTTCCCTTGGTAAGATGAGTTTTCTGAATAATCTTTTAACTCTTAAGAGGCCTCATTGGTTTCAGTGGGATGACTCCTGGAGTGCCCTCAGTAAAGGTGTTGGAATCTGGCCCTCTCCAAGAGAAGTTTGGGAAGTGTTCAAACTGATAGGGGAAAACCCTTCACAGGACACAGAGGAAATTTAAAATAGGTGAAAACCAAGCAAGATCACTCCCTGAGGAGCTGCAGCAGCAGTTGTGTGGGTAAGTACCACAGACTTAACATGGGCAGCAACAAGCACTGGTAAGTGTCTGAGAATTAGCACCAGTACCTCAGGCTAGATGTGTGATTGTAAGGTGTGATTGGAAGAGGAGCTGCTTTCTGAGTTAGAAGTTATACAGGGAAGGAAGAAGATGAAACTAAAATAAAAGGTGAAAAACACAAGAGAAGCAGGAATGACAGAGAGAGAGAAGGAAGGGGGAAATATATTGATATGAGAGAACAACTGAACAATGGCAGAATTCCTTTTTCCTTTGTGGTCTACATCTTATCTGAAAACATGTTTTTTGTGTTATTAACTCTTCTGGAAGGCAGCATTATCTCCACCCATGTCCACCAAAAAGGTTTCAGACCAGAACCTTCAATGGCAAAGAGCAGACATCTCTGGGGTCCAAATTCATTTAGGGTTGTCCAAACAAACTAAAAGAGAGCAGGCTTTTAGTACACTTTTTAACACCAATTGGGGTAGAGCAGGAGCCTGGGTCCAGAGCTAAAATTCTTCTTGCTGGGCACAGGGCAGCTGCATCCTGACTGTGTGTGGTGCAGCAAGCAGTGCCCCCAGTCTTAGCACTTTGCCTGCTTTCTTCACTGTAACTTTAATAATATTATCCTTTTCTAAAATGAAAAAGCCCAGGAAGAGATCAATTATGTATTTATTTCAATAAAAAAATTGCAATCCAGATAATAATTGTATTTTGTCTAATTTGCAGTGGCATATTAAACAGTGACAGTGATCATTAGGAAAAAATCCACTTGATGTTGAATTCAAAACAAAAATTTAGTTACTAATCTCTGCACCTGCATCTCAAATTTTATTCACACTTAGTTGAAAATGTTCAGTCATTATGATGTTTATAAAAGACAAACTGTTCTTGAATGATTTCTCTAATATGTTCACTTACAAAAGGCTTATTCAATGCCAACACA
The DNA here is from genome assembly GCF_023055355.1 of Agelaius tricolor. Lineage (NCBI taxonomy): Eukaryota > Metazoa > Chordata > Aves > Passeriformes > Icteridae > Agelaius > Agelaius tricolor. The sequence continues at coordinate 7,747,740 of NW_027269284.1, forward strand.
AAGTACACACTTCCTGAAAGATGGAAAACTGGGGCAAACACTTGCAAGCACTTGCCTTCAAATTTGTGGCTTGGCAACATCAAAAAGATTTGTCCTGTAAAGTGATGCTCTGCTGAATTTGGGCCTGCTACAGGGTACACCTCTTGCCTTGCTCATTCAGCAGATCTTAACAGTTTTATTTCTAATGCCTCTAATCTTGGAAGACCAACACAAGGAGGTGATGCTGGAAGTGGGTTGCACACCTGCAGCCTGGTCTCTGGAGGACTTGAGGACCTTGTCAGCAGCTTGTCACAGCTCATCAGGCTGAGGGTGGCTGGAGCCCCAGCATGTGCTTGTGGAGAAAGCAGAGGTCAAGGGATCAGCTCCATGGGAATAATGTAAATCAGGTGGCTGTGGCACTGATCAGCTCCATGGGAATAATGTAAATCAGGTGGCTGTGGCACTGATGCACAATAGGTAATTTCTAAGCTGAATGTCCTGTGTGTCATGACATCTGGGAGCAGTTGTTGCACACTGAATCCAGCACAACCCTCTACTGCTCTGGCTGTCAATGGGATTATTGATCATTTAAATGTAAAACAGTGCCTAGGAGCCATTGGCATAGCAGGAAGGAAAGGCTGCCTGGGAGCTGCTGCCTTCCTGAGCTCCTTAGCCAGCCCTTAGGGTGGGCACTGTTCAATCAGCTGATTGCTCAGGAGAGAAAGCATGAAGGTCTCCCACAGCTGGGAGCAAAAGAGGGCAGAGCTGTGCTTTTCCCTGACTCATGTGGGTAAAAGGGTTAAAATCTGAGCTCTTATACAGCCCAAAGGATTATTCACTAAACTTCTAAGTAAATTGACATCATCACATTTCTTAGCTTCTTTACAGCTATTTTTTCACTTATGTTTTTGTTCAAGTTCATCAAGCTAGGTGTAAAGAAGAGGGACTGGTGATGAGTAGACTATATTTAAGCATCACAAGAACCAGACTGCAACACTTCAGCTGCTGTGGCCACCCAGCAGCTCTGCCCCAGTCTCCTCCTTTGCTCTCCTCCCTCCCTTCCTGGGTATGGCCCCAACAACCTGGGCAAATATGGGAGTTTTTGATCTTGGGAACATAGGAAGGAAGAGGGGGCATGGCCCTCTGTTCCCAGAACAGAAGAAGAAGCTGGTTGCAACCAGGATCAGGTGTATTAATATGTGCCTTTGGCACAGGACTCTGCCATGAAAACCAAGCAGGAAACACCAAAGACTCATTTCTTTTCAAGTGGTGCAGCCAGGCAGGAATCTGACTTTAAAACAGGGTTCTTCAGTTGACAAACCTCCCTTCCAAAACTTGTTTTTCCATCTCCCTTTGCTGCACTGGTGCTGTGGGCTGCACAGTGGGTGCTGTGCCCTGGAGCTGAGGCACTCACAGTCCTCAGGAGGGAGGATTCCCCAGCTCTGTCATTTTGCATGTACACATGGGAGTTCTGAGTAAAAAGGTGTTGAAGTTTGGCTCTCTTTGCCTTTAAAAGGCTTTGAACTGGTATGTTTGTTTGTCTCAAAGCCTTGTGCTTCTCAAACAGGAACTGTGCCAAACTTTTCCCACTTATTAGCCTTGCCTAACCATTTTGAAAACTTCTCTGTAGATTGTACCTATTGCTGTGAATTACATTCCACAATTATTAATTTCTGCCATCAATCACACTTTATCTTTTGCAGAGCTGAAGAAGTATCTTGTCACTTCTTGTATGGAATAGTACACCAATTAAATTTGATATACTGCTATATATTACATCCAGTTAAATTTAATGCACAGGGTATAATTTTCACTTCTCAAAGCTTTAGGAATAAAATCAAATACATTTTCATTGGTAAATGATAGGTTAAGCAGAACCTCCACAACACTAGGTGTAAAAGAAGGCAGACATGATTCCTTTCACTGGTTTGTGACAGCCAAGATACTGAAGTGTGGAGATAGTGTTGGGTAATTTTCATGATAATTTGAAATTATTGCACATTATACTCTCACTTTCACTCACCACAATGACTGTGCTGGAATAAAGTACAATTTCTTTTCACTGTAAAACACAGGCCTTTTTTTAGAATTTGACTTGTGTTTATACTGCATTTCTTTAAATCCTCCTCTCCTTCTCTGCTCCTACACCTAAATCTCCATTTTTATATTTTCCCTTCTTCCAGAGGTTTCCTTCTGAGGGAACATATAACCTTTTTAAAATTTGTATCTGGACACAGAGAGGAATAAGAATTTCCATTAATATCAGTCTTATGTGTAGTCTACCATTATGAATTCTGTCAGCTTCTCCAGCTACTCAGCCCTTGGATCTAAGGACAGAAAGCAAAATGTGAATACAGAAGAAAGACAACAAATATACTGCAATGACACAAACTGTTACATGATAATATAAGAAGTCTTTGTGAAAATGAATGGCTAAAATAGAATCTTTTAGAACAAAAGAGAACTGCAATGAGAATCACAGAGCTGAGCATCTTGGCATATCTATAATTCTCCCTTTGTCAAGATATTGCTGAATGGTGCAAAACAGATGCAGAACATGGGCATTAACCTCCTCATAGATTTCCATATGTACTGACCACTGCTGAAAAGCATTTTTTCTTTGAAACAGGGGTGCAGATTATGATTCTAGAAAAAAATCCCCTGAGATTTCTTCCTTTATTTTAGATTACTTTCCTGAAGGCAAGAAAGCAGTTTGGTGCTATCCTCAGGAACCACATATTAAAAAGAAAACATAATGTCTTGGAACTGTGTGGGGTTTTTAAAATTATCTCTGGGAATACTTATATTCAGTTGGTGGATCTTATGCATAAGCACAACTCTGCTGGTACCTTGAATTCCATGGGCCTGTGGTCAGACACACCAGAAACTTTTGTGCTTTTGCCACTTTCCCTGAGCCCTTTCAGATGTGGTTCTTGCTGAGCCTTCCCCAGGGAGCTGAGCCATGACATCACTGCAGTGCCTAGGCCTGCATCCTGCTCATAAAACAATTTAAGGTCTTTAGAATAAAATGAATGTGTTATTTGGATGTGCCTTTTGAATGGTTATAGTTCAAAGTTTTGTTTTCTCTCGTTATGGCATTTACATAAGATCAGAAAAACCTTTGCAAGTGATTATCCACAGAGTGGTGAAGAGGCAATCCCCTAAAGTCAAATGCAGAAAAGCTGCAGGTGGTAAAAGAATTGGGGATTGGGAAAAAGGCACAACTTTATGTGGCAAAATGAGTTGCAGTAAAATCCTCTTCCCCCATTTCCTCCCATTCCAAACCACGACATACATCCAAATCCTTAATAGGGAAGAAAATCACCAGGCCCTGAAATAGCTGGCAGAAAATTCTGTCAGTTAATATGCTACTAGGGAAATAAACTGTTAATATATGAGTGGTCACTGATATCATTTTTAGAGGTGCTCAGGATAAAGGCTTTCACTGAGGTAACACACACAAAACCAGAAAATATGTATGGAGTGAAAGAAGGTGAAACATGGCTACAAAATTACTGTGAGAAGGAGATAAAGCTGTGACCCACTTAAAACTAAATCAACTAATGGAAAGAGGTGACAAAAAAATGAGTTAACAAGCAGCAAGAGAGGATTTTAGACAAGACACTACCAGATCTAGGTTAAACAACATATGGTGTCTGTCAGGCAGCTGCTTATTGAAGCGGGGTTATAATAGGGTGATCAATCATATAGATCTGAAAAGAATTACTACAGTGAAAAACTACAAGTGGGATCAGAATGGGCATTGAAAGGCTTAAGTGTGTCTGATATAAATGAATTTATTTCAAATTAAATTTTAGATAGAGTTAAAAATTGTTGTTACTTCCATCTAGCAGATGGTTTAGGATAAAAATAACATAGTCACCTCCCGAACACACAACCTAGTCAGATGAGATTGACACTATCTATATTTTAAAACCATAATCTTACAAAAGAAAAATGTAAGCCTTTTTCAGTGTCTCATAAGCCTCAGTAACCTCTAGAGAAATCCAAAGTAAGTTTTGTACTCATATGTAACCCTCAAAATCCAGTAATATCATGTTTCCATGGTACAGGAGAGCAAAGAAACAAAAGTATATGGGAGGGGGTCTCTGTGGCTGAATTATAAATTAAGAGGAACATCTGGGAGCATCTGGGAGCTCTTGGAGAAACAAAATTCACTGTGCAAGTGACTAATGCTGATCCCAGAAGCAGGCAATACATGCACTACATCTTGCTAACCTTTATTTCTCGGAAAGTGAGTTTGGCGAAGCATCAGATTTCAGTATGTACCTCATAACAGAGTCTGTTCTATTGATTCCTGTTCCCAGTTTTGATTTAATTTGCAATATTACATGGCCTTTAAAAATTCAGGATTTAACTTGATGATTTAATACCAGATCACTGGGTATTACCCATCAATGGATTTTTCACACTAAGAGTGAATCTGTTACTCCTAGTTGTTGGCAATAATTTATGTAAGGAAAAAAAGTCTACAGAGTTCCAGAAACTTTTCCAAAAGTATTTTTTCTTCACATACTGGTGCTTCAATTCACTGACTAACTCACTTCTTGAAAAATTGCTAGATTGGAAAAAAAATTTTCCTTATCTTCTGTGAACTAAAACCCATGTGAGTGGAACAGCTAGAGTCTAGAAGGCAATAAACTCTCCTGCATCTCAGTTTCCAGGTTTATTTAACTGTGAACATTTTTTGAGAGGTCGTAAAAACTCATTTGTAAAACCTCAGAAGCAAGTGCTTCTGTTTGTATATGTGTGTGTGTGTGTTTACATGAATATATGTTTTGTAGCCCTCTCAAATAACTTCATTGCACATTTTTCTGCTTTTCATTACAGCTGCACTTTTAAGACAGTTTTAAGAGTTGCAGATCAGGGGCATTTTCAATGTGAATACATAACTGATCATAGATAACCTGTATGTGTTTTTTCACCTCAAAAGAAGATAAAAATTACAATATCCAGTACTTTAAATATAGACACATTTGTGGAAACATCTTTCTGATACAATGGAGATTTTATAACTGTGGATAATCAGTGGCTACCTGCATATGGTCAAATTTCTTGCCATGAAGGCAGCTGAAACAGAGGTATCTTGAGTGTGCAATTACATCAGTTTGGGCTATTAAACTCATTTAAATACAATTAATTCATTAAATGGAACCAGTTTAATTTGGAAACAAATAATTTAATTGCTTTGGTAAAGATTAGGGCAGACATGACTCTGTGAGCTCATCAAAGGAATCAAAAAGAGATTCTGAGCTGAGCCAACAGCAGAGAGTGGATTCAGCCAGGACTCTGAGGCTGTCACAGCAGCACAATCACCAGCAGGACCAGTAGGAAGAGCAGGATGAGGACAGGGTGCTAAATGGTGCTAAATGGTAAATGGTGATATTTCAGTAAGGGATTGGGTTTTTGTGGAAGGCAAACAGGGATCACTGGAACCCATTCTGAAAATATCAGATGAGAAGAAGCTCCTGGTAACTCTTCATTGGGCATCTGTCATGGCTTTATCTGGATTACTTAAACCCTTGTGGGTTAAACCCCCAGTTCTTAGATTCTGTTTTGATGGAAATTGTCCTAAATGTACTACTTATAAATACCTACTGAGATTCATAAGTTATATTAATATTTTGTACAAAATTCTAGTACAAAAATGGTCATTGGATCTTCACTCATCACCAGTTATAGTAGACAATTATCTTCTTTCATCCTCAAACCCATGAAAGGCTTAAAGTCTAATAAATTAGACTTTTAAAAACATTAAATCCTGGAGTTCAGTTATTGATCTAACAGTAAAATGACAAAAAATCTAGTCTAAGTAATTGCAAATTACCCCAAACATGTAAACATATCTATTTAGTTTGAACAATCCAGTGCAAATTTTAGTCAGCTCATTTATTTATTATTTATTACATTTATTTTTGTGGGGTTTTTTTTAATGTGTTATTTTGATTGAAAACTATTTCAGAATTTTAGAATCTGGGTGGCCCAATTAATGAAGATCAAAAAAAAGCATTTGACACCTACCACTTTCACTGCTTCCAGAGAGGACTAACATCAGCCTTGTGGCTAAAGCTGTCTGTAAGGGGAACCACAACTAATATGGCCCATTAGAGAGAGATCCTAACAGAGAAAAGATACAAAACTTAATGGGACCTGTGTTTTAGGACCAAAAAAAGATGTATCATGCTTGATAGAACTCTTCCACTGGGCAATTTGCTACAAAATCATTCCCAAGTTTTAATTCACCAAAATAATCAGTATTGATACCCATTATAACATCTAGTTACTAAGACTTGTGGAAATGAGCCCTTCCTTCTGGAAACATCTTTTACCACTAATCTATTCTGTAACAAAACCCACCAATCATTTGGAATTGGATACTTCAAGGCCTTTTGAATAAGTTCTGTTTTATGAAATCAAAAAGGAAATGCTGATAACATAACAAAGTCCATCTCTTTTTATATTTTTTCTGTTTCTTTTCTGTCCTGAGGTACCTGCTTGTGAGGGCATAGATTAGTGTCAAGTTCAATGTCTTTGGTATATCTCAGGCTGCAGGTCAGATCCACAGGCCTTTTTCTCTCTAAACATTCTTGCATTTTCAAGAGTTTCCTCTCAGACATGGATCAGTGAAATGTCAGAATTCCTCATGAGGCAGAATTATTTTCAACTGCATCCTTCATTTTTTGCAGCTCTCTGAATGAGTGGATTGATTTCCCAGCTGTGCTGCTGCCAGTAGTGCTGCACTCCACTGAGGTGTGCAGTGTCACTGGGATATTTGAAATACTGAGATCTTCTTCAGGTATGAATTTATATGCCCATTTCCAAGAATTGTTTTTCTTATGTGTTCAACTGCCATCCATATGAAACATTAGGAGTTAAGGAAAGCTTTCTTGTTAGGAAAGCAGCAAACAGTAACGGAACCAAAATTTTAGGAAAAGGTAACCTGAAAATGCAAAACATTTACAAAAGCAGTTTGTGTTCCAAAGTTAAAGATCCCTCACCATAGCCCAATTCACAGTGAGAAATGGCAGGTGCTGCCTTTGAGGGATTTTGTTGGAGCAGAATTTTGAAGGAAACTGGAAGAGAGTCCGCATGCAGCAGTCACTGCATTCATGTTCTAAAGCTCACAGAATTATTCTTCAGTGGTGGCAACAAAATCCTGTCAATTAAAAGAAGCTACAGCTGAAAAGTTGTCATAAATCTTTCCTGTTAAGGGTGCTGGAGACATGCTGAGATGATGAGCTCAAGAAGATGCCTCCTGGGGTGATATTTTTAAAATGGAAATGCCTCACAGCCATTTCTATTTAATAATCAAATGGAGGCAGCACCTCATTTATTCTCTTTCTGTTTGAATCTTTGTACTGGTTTTTGTATAATTAATTGAGAAAATATAGTAAAGTATAATTGAGCCACTATTCCTTTTCAAGGTAGACTTGTGTTTTTATTTCCTTCCAGAGGATTTTCTTTCCTCTCCATATTCATGTGTTGCTTCTTTAAATCTCAGGAGGGGATGCACAAATGCATGAATGGAAATACATAAGCATGAACAAATCAGAAATGCTCAGATCTGAGGCATCTCAAATTAAAATAATCCTTATTCAGCTGCCAGAATTTCTGTTCCCTTAAGGATATTTCTGCTAACTAGAGCTACCAGTGAAGTCTCAATAGAGCTGCTGTAATTGCTGCCTTCTGAATCTGTGGGGTTTAGATGCAATGGGACATCTATTATTGCTACAATATGACATCAATTATTATTAACATTGTTCTGTGGTAAAAGAAACAGCAGGCTTGGTTTGGTTTTCAATGGCCAGATTAAGAAGTTTTCACAGCAAAATCTTAGTGACTAGAAGGAAGACAAGAGCTCTGGCATGCTTTTCAAGTCCATCTTCAGGCTTTTCCAAAGTGAATTGGTGATTCCATGAAGATAGAGCTTGGACAGTGATGTGACATTCCCAGTGCAGGAGCTGCTTAACCTGGAAAGGTGTGGAGAGTGTCTGCCCCAAAGCCACTCCCACAGGAACAAGAACATTTCTTAACTTGCCTTAGCACAGAACTTGCAAGCCTGTCTACCATTGTTTCACCAGACTGGTGTCAAGGTGAAATTTTTTTTTCAAAAGCCAGTTTTCATGTTTGCAAACTTCTCTTGGCTTTCTCCTCTTTCCAATCATTTGCTCTTCATAAATTTCTGCTTCAATTTCCTTCCTTCTTTTTTCACATTTAAGCTAGACTGTCAATTGGAAAGAAAAATATTGATACCTGGATCCACCTATGGAAGGCGTTGAGTTGGTTTGTGATACCCCTGCCAGTTTCGCTCACAGCATGTGCTGCTGTTTCATGTTTCATGCTGTTTCAGACTCCTGCTGATCCTTTTATTTACCTTTGAGCCACACTGGCTTAGAAGTGGCTTGTAAGCATGTGGTGGGACAGGTAGGCAGGTTTTACAAGTGGCAGCTTTGTGTCTCAGCAAGACTGGCAGGGACCAGGCTGTCGTCTCTTGGCGGCGCTTGTTTGGACCAAGAGGTCACTGTCAGTTTGACAACCTGTCATCTTCAATCAGCTGTAAACTTAATTTAAGGATGGGGCTAGAAGAAAATCTTGGTTGAAAGACATAGAGCTTAAATCCTTGAATACCTCCATGACTGCAAGATGAACAGAGTGTCTGGCAATGGCTGGCTAAGTGCCCTTGTCTGTATCTTTTATTATAGCACATTTCTCTCAAAGGTGTTATTGGCTCACACAGAATTTTTTTTTCTCTTTTTAGATTTTGGGAGACACAAGAGTAAATTGGACTCTATGCTGTGATATCAGGATTTTTTTAATAGTTGTGATGATCACCAGTTCTATGAGGTGTTTGTAAGGAACAACTGAAGCCAACTGAAGTTGTCCTGAAAGTTTGGTTTCCAGGGTTTTAAAGGGGTTGGTAAACTTTGACATGAGGACTTGTCTGTTGTGTTTGTTGTTCCTTTAGCTATTGGATACAGAGAAATCTTGGAAAAACTGGTGTGGAAACACCACTAATGATTTGAAAGAAAGCCAGCAAGTGCATCAACTGGAGTAGCTGATATGCCAAATTCAAACTATTTCTCTGCCATTGGATGGCAAAAGCCTGTTTGTCTTGAACCTACATTTGAACAAGAATTTAAGCCATATTAAACTTCTGTTAACTCCCTGTTGATTTTAACAGGGTCCAAAATACTGTGATGACTGTAGCTCTGGCTGGGATTTCAGTCTATTTTTCACTTATCAGGAATAAAAATCTATCCAAATATTGTCCTCCATGCAAGAAAAATAAGAGGTGACTGTGGCAAAGCGCATTCAAAAAGGCTTTTCTCCACATTATTTTGAGTTACTTTTGTTTAGAATGACTTTGTAAATGAACAAAAAAAAAAAGGGAAGCTATCAACCTGGTCATTCCAATTAAATATCATTCTGAGCACAGATTTCAACACTTTAGGACAGTTATATGCAGTCAGTTCATCTGAGGTCATAAGTTATATCTGAAATACATACTCAGGCATTCTTCAGGGAAACTAATTTCTGTAAGTAGTGCAATTCTAAGTATACATCACTGCCAAATTGTCTAGTAATGTTCTGAAAGCATCCTCTGTTCTGTGTCATTTTTTTGTTGTATCTGACCTATACACGTCTCTTCAATTATTTAAAAACTACTCAAGGAAAGTCCTTAGTGCCAGCTCTACAATGAGGCTCAAGAGTCCACTATGATTGCACAAAATATTCTGGTGACTTCTTTGAATTTCAGAGTGACAATTAATTTAACAATATGATAGCTATCCAACCTCTAATCAATTAGCTTGGGAAATGCTAGCCAGAGAATTTCAATGGTTTTCCAGGGCAGAAATGCCACTCTGGCTGCGTAGCCTGAACTCAGGACACACACTACAAACCTTCCTTCAATGGCTTCTTTTTACAACATGTAAAATGTATTGCTCAAATTTTCTTCTTAGAAACATCTAAATCTTGATAGTTTGAAATTTTAAAGCACATGTAAAGACTGGGTGGAAGGGTGGATAGAAGAGAAGTGCTGAACTTTGAAACTTACATCTGCATGTGTTCATAAAGAAACAGCTTTATGTAGTGTCTCAAGCATAAATGTGTGTCTTTGTGTGAATATACACATTGATGTCAAGGGAAACACCACCATGATCCATGTTCACATCCACTGAAGGCAAAAATTACCCTCCTCCTCCCTACAGCCTTCTGATATTCTCTTCCAGATTTCTAATCTTTTTCTACCATATTTCTTCACTTTTCTTTGTACTCTTTCATTTGCACAATTTCCTTATTACAGCTAGTTTAAAGGAAAAAAATTCCTAGAGAAAACATTCTTCACTGAAATGTGATGATTTACCCAAGCTGTCATGTTTGATGCAGATCTATTCAGATAAATTCTGGTGGTGGTGATGTTTTTGTCAGCTTCTCCTCCTGGCACCCTGACAGACGCTGCTGTGGTTCATAGGAGACACCAGAAGTCCTGGCAGGACCCAAGGCAGGCACCTTAACACTCCCAGACTTTTACAGGAGGAAAATATTCTTGATTGCTTTGGATCTGTGACCTCACATCTTTTAATGAAAAATTTCAAACCTGAGCTTTTCAGTTATGAGCTGGAAGTTGGCCAGCACCTGAAGAATCATGAATCTGGGGTGAGTGACAGCTTTTTCTACGTTTTTTTGCTCCTCATATAATGGATACATCTGTCAGGTTAGAAGGTAGATCTGAATATAATTTGGATACCTACCAAACTTCTCAAGCTCATTTCTCCTAAGGTTCAAATTTGGTTTTAGTGTTTAACCTCATGCTTTTATTTTATTTTTCTTTTCACTAGATGAATTAAGATTTCTTAAATGATATTTTGTTTAACTTAATATTCCAGCTTATGTTCAGAAAAGCAAAGAACAAGGTCATCAAAACCTGGATGAAACAAGGAATGCTTTAAGTAATCTATCATCAGAACAAAGCCTAAAAAAGCCAAAGACAACAATAAAAGTCACCACACCCAACCAAACCATACAAATGATGGAGGCCAAGAGAGTATTGATTTCAAGTCACAAATTTGTAAAGGTTTGTCGCTACTTCATGTTTATTTGAAAAAATATTTAGATCTACAGCTGCTTTTACCTGCATGACACTGCAGTTCAAGTTCCCTGCAAAGAATGTTGTAGCTATCACAAAAAGAATAAAAAAGACACTATAAACCAAATAAATATTACAATATGCTGTGGAAAACATTATCCTTTCAAAATTGCTAAATGAAAGAATTTCCATTTCTCCTACTCTGTTGACGTATCACACATTTCATCTAAGACGAAAGAACACTTATCTTTGAAGAATAAAATAAACATTGCTAAATGAAAGCTTCCAAGAGTAAATTCCCCTGTGTTCCAGTAAGCCAGGATCTGAGTTTCATGGCTTGTTTCACAACAATCTGCTCAAAAATTACTAAAGATATTCTGTAATTTTTTAGACCAACGCATCCTCCTTGGCATAAAATGTAAAGTAGCAATGACAGTTTCTCCTGCAACAAAAGTAAAAAAGGTGAAAACAGAAGGAACTGGAAACTGAAGATAAACTGACAACATCCTACCAGATTTCTCAGAATACTGAGTCCCACTGAGCTGGAAGAACAACTCTTAACATCATAGGGGGAATAATTGATGGATCTGATAATTTTTTCCTTAATTTCAATAAGAATTTGGTATGGGCAATGTTGTTAGATAAGTTAAAAAGATTAGAATATAAGTTTTTGTAATCCTAAATAGGGAACAGCTTTGGATTGCCACACAGCTTTTAACTTTGGCAATAGTTCCTTTTAGTTGAAATTTCATTTTCAGAGTTAGCCTTTCATGCCTGTCAGTTTTCTGTGTTGAGAGGAAAAATCAAGGCACTTTCCTCTTGCAGTTCTTAATGAGACTGCCTTGACATCTGGAAATTGGAGAAAACCTTTAATGTGAACCACTAATGACCAGGCAAGTGTTACTGGAATAACCTGACTTCCTTTGCAAATGGCACCTTGGATTAATGAAGTAGCACCAACTGTTCATTCTCTTCAGTTTTTAAAGTGAAATTCTTTTCCAGGATTTTATCTGAATGTAGAATAAGCACTACTCCTTTCTCTGCTTTGTATTATGATTCACAAATATGTGGCTGCTCTAAAAAGGAAGGTTTGAACAGAGAAGAGGTTGAGTCTTGGCTATGATGAGCAAATTTATCTGGAAAAACCATAAATTTAAACACATGGACAGATGCAGATCTGTCCTGTTTGGAAGAACATAAGTGAGGAAAAAAAATCATGCTCTTATATATATATATATATACACATATACATATATATATACATATATATATTTTTATATATATATATATATGTATATGTATATATGTGTGCGTGTGTGTAAATATATATGTACATATGTATGTATGTGTGTGCTCCTGCGCATTTATTTCATTTATTTATTTTTGTTTTAAATTTCATTACAAAGGTTCCTATCTGGAAAAGACACACAAGACACAGAGATACCCATTAATACTGGAAAATTATCTGCAAAAAATGCAATATGAAAAATCTGAAGGTACTAACTTCAAGACTGGAGTTTTGCAGGTGCCTGAAAATATATGTAAAGGAGATTAAAGGATATAACTGTTTATCTCAGAAAAACTTGTCTTAATATATAATAACTTCACAGTTAATTGTAAATGAGAATTTTTATCTGCTTATTTTTTATACCACATCCACCACTGCTAGCTTGTGATCTGTCATAGAGGAAAGTGCCCCAGAGTGGCAAGAGATATTTAATTACCTGGGGTCAACAGCAGAGTTCTCCTGCAGTGTCTATCCAGGGGCTTTTAGGGCAAAACTTTTCTCATTTCAGAAAATTTGAGTGTGAAGCCAATATTAGCACAAACTAAAGTCACTAGCAAACGAAAGCGAATTTTCCAGTATATCCATGTCTGGAACAGTAATTTTGTTATATCTAAGGCAACAGATGATTTTATGATGACACAACTGAGAGAGCCAGAGTCTGTTCTGCTCCTGAGAATGGAAGGAGCCTTGGTGGAAGGTCACTGAGGAAGCACCATGCAGCAAATGAGCAGCCAGGTAAATCCAAGGAGTAAAAAAAGTCCGTGGCAAAATGTATCTTGATGTCAGCAGGTCTTGAATGGTCATTGATGGACCTGAGAAGAGAAGATTCAGGGGAGCCTTCCAGAAGAGCAACGTGGCAAACGTGCCTTTGTAAAGGGCTTGTTTTTCCATTTAATAAAGATGTATTTTACCTAAATCTGAGCATCTATAGAGCATCCTCCAAACTCAGCTGGAGGGTGATCTGTACACTCTCTTGCCTCATGATGTCCATGGTATGCTGATCCTTTCTGGGGACACCTCAGCCTCCTGGCACCTCTTTCCTGCTGCTCTTCATTTCTGCAGAGAAATGAAGGATTTATTGCAGTTACTGTGATTTTTTGCTGTTTAAGGAAACTGTACTGCTGCTTTACAAGCTGGAGCTGGAGACCACAGGGCAGCACAATTTCTTTCTATGTCCAGTTATTCCCATGAACATTTGGAACCATTTCCTACCAATGTACATTCAGTACAATGTGGTAAATTAAACAGTGGAAGTTCTGTCAAACTTGATGGGAATCTAAACCCCACGTTTTTGCACTGAAAGCATCCATGACAATTTGCAGACAGCACGACAGAGCTAAGAGGCAACAGCAAAAGGAGGATTTTGTGTAAAATACAGTGACTTCTGTCCTATTCACAGGTGTAGACAAGAAACTTTAAAGAAGGGTGGATGGTACTGAAAGAGGTTATTAATGAGAGCTGAATTTCATTAGGATCCCCTGCAGGTTCAGAGATCATTTCTTGTTCTTGTCAGCTCTCAGAAGCTCAGATGCTCTGCAGAGCTCAAAGTACACAACGTGCAGGGTTTTGACAATTATTTTCAGAAACAATTGCCCATCTTCTCAATTTCCAGGGCTTCCTTGCTTTTGTCATGCTGAAACATTAGCTTCTCTTATGTTACTTCAATTCATCCATGGTCTCCTGAAGAAAGACTGGAATGAGACAGTTTTAATTTAGTTCAAAAATTTAGGATGTGACTTTAAATTTGAACTAAATTTTTATACTTAAAAGATTGCACACAATTTTCTGGCAAACTTCTCCCCTAGTCTGTGTGAAAGAAGATTATTTGAGCCATTTTAACCTTTTCTACTTTAGTTCTTTACTTGGAAAAGCTGTTGGCATGAATGAAAAATGTGTTCTCAAAAAGAAGAAAGGCCTGTGAGCTGCAAGGCAAACACAGGTGTTGAGACAGTGTGAGGAAAACATCAAGAGCAGAAAAAGGGTCAAATATAGGAATGTCAAATACAAACACAGACCTGTCCTTAGCTAGGAGGGGATGGCCTGGCTGTCAAGTTTAAAAGGAAATTACAAGATAAAGATGATTTCTTGGGAGACATTCACCTAATCTGTGGAATTTCAATTATTGTAGTAAAGCCAACTGAATGAAATGCTATGATAAATCCTAAAAATGAGGAGACATTTGAATTTTAAAAAATGGAGAGATGCTGGACAAACATGAAGAAGCTGACACATGAAGAGCTGACACTTTTACAATCAAAGTGCCCTTCTCTTCTGAAGAGCTTGGACTAGGTTTTAGATAACTCTTCCTGGAAAATGTAAGGACCCTTTTTTGCATCTTGTATTAGTTGGTCATCAGTAAAATGGTTTAACACATATTTCCTGCATTTTATGCATGATTTTAAGGTTCCTTTCCTAGTATGTAATTAAAATTATCATCTGTGTAACACTAGAATATGGAGAAATGAATAGTGAGATGTTTCAGAAAATTATTACATGAAAATGAAAATTGCCCCTAACTCAAATGCTGTTAGGGACAAATTCTTTGCTACGTAATTAATCAGATATTTTTGTTAAATTCTTATTTTGTTTCAGAAAGTCTTAGCCCCTTAAGTGTAAGCATACTCCAAGAAAAATGCTTCTCCCTGGAGATGATGGGGGTTTGATACAAATCTATTGGAACCAAAATTGTGTGGCAGAAATATATCTGTTTCAGTTTCAAAAAAAATGGGAAAAACATCTCAGGTCAAGGACAAAATCTCACTTTAGTATGAAAGAAAGGTGCATTTATTACTGTCACCCTCTTTTGGATTTTAAGCAAGATACTCTGAAATGTTTTGGGCTTGTGTATTTGTAGAATAAGAATAAATTCTGGAGAAATTACAGGTTTTTAAGAGCTTCATTTTTATGCAGCCTGCACTGAAATTTTACATATTATCAGGAGTGAGAGGTCAGTTGTAGATGTGGGATTCATATTATATTTACAGTTTAAACACACACACATACACACATACATTTACAGAGGAACTATGATGTATAGGAAGATAATAATAATAATAAGCCTTATAATAGTAATAATAATAATTCACATGTATTACATGTGTTGTGGGTGTGTGTGTTTGTGTAAGTATCTGTACACACCAAATTAACAAATATCACCAGATTATTCACAGTCATGATTTGGGAGCCTCAGAACCAGACCTGTGCACTCACATGACAAATTTTAATCAAAGCACAATTGTTGCAATAATTTTCCTGCTACTTTAGGGACCAAGTGCTGTAAAAAAATCCAGCCTACAGTCTTGTTGTTTGCTGTGATTTATTGCAGTGTTTGAATATTCAGGATGTTTTGCTAAGGGCAGAGCTCCCTGATGAATGAACAGCACCACAACGTGCTGACAGCCAGTGAAGTATTTGTCCATCTGCTGACCCAGGGCCACCCTTGTGTTTAGAAGGCTGGCAGCTCTTGACTGATTAAAATTATGCTGACTGCTCTGAATTGGACTCACTCATTTCCACTCAAAATTGTACACATGGCTGGAAAGGTGACAAGTCACTGTTGTGTCTTGAGTGATTAAGTCCTAGTCAAGGATAACAACAGTAATAACAGGCTGACAAGAGAAACTTCCACATAAATAAGAGTAGTAAAATCAACAGTGCTGTCAGCCTACTTGCATAGTTTCCTGCATGGAAATTTCAGAGCCTAAGATGAGCAGAATGGAAATAAAAAGCCATCATGTTTACTGCCCTGTCCCACATTAAGCATCTGCTCTCCAATGGCATCGTTTGTCTGCTATTGGCTTTACATGATGGGGTAGCAATTACTTGGGCATTGCTCCTCTGAGGAATTGCTACCCAGCATCCTCAAGACCAAGAGCATAATTGGGATTAAGAAAAAGATAAGAAGCTTATATGAGTAGTAAGATACTGTCAAGTCAAATACATAAGCCACACATGTAAGAAATATTTATCCACATCTTTTCAGGCACAAATAAATATCAGATTACAGCAGCCAGAAAATTACTCCTACATTTGTACATTGCTGTTTTTCAAGTACATCCCTAAATTTGATGCTGACCCCTGTCAGAGATAAACAGCATAACTGAAATTCTCTGTGTGTGGCAATTTGTGTGTTTCTCTCACTGTTTTTTATCATTAGAAATGTGATAATTATCATTGATGTCTCAGTGCTGGTTCTATAACATGTGAAAAGAAGAAGGGAGCACTGACACATGGTATGGGTCAAACCCAAATGTTTCCTTGGAGGTAGAAAAAAATCTGGCATTTTGAAGAATTAAAGGAGTTTGGTAGTAGGTTTATAAATATGTGTAAATATAAAATATTCATTTTTATCAATGTCATCAGCAAAAGATAAATGCGGAGGGATTTTTGGGCCAACAGGTTACACAGCCTGCATGTGGAAGTACCTGCTTGTGCAATGCATTGCTACTTTTCCACAGTCACCAAATGATTCTCCAGTTGCTTGTTTCCAGACATTTGAGCCATTCACATTACTTTACTCAGGACTCTGGAGTGAGAATTTGTGAGTTCTGATGAAATTTAACCCTGAATGTAGCCTCATATACAGGCAGGACCTAAATATGACAGTGACAGCAATGTGTTATAAAAATCATCACAAAATCTTATTATAGTTATCAAGAGACTCCAACTGATTTTGCAAGGGTTTAAAAGCAGACACTAGAGCTGGGAGTGGAAGACCCTTGGTCCTTCCTAACAGCAATGAACACAGATGGAAGTGACCATGCTGGGACTGAGCTCCTTCACTGCTTCCAGACCAGTGTGAGGCTGCATTTCAGTGACACAGTATTACTGGCACCCAAACTTCATGGAATTACAAATATCTCCTCTGGATATCTTTGTTCCTTGGCATCCCAACTGAGCCTGTTCTGGGCTGATTGTGTGTTCTTCCAGTTAATGGTATTGGGACTCAAGGCCAATTTGTAGCTGATTGAGAAGAGTGTCAATGAATGTCAATGAGTGGAAGAAATTCTTATTATAATGCCAGTTGCCACCCCACACCAAAGTTTCCTCCATGGCTTGTTACAGAATTGATTTTGTATGTGGGTCTGGTATCACCAAGACTTAGAAGAGAGATTTTTTTTGAGTCTAACTGCAAATGGGCCAGTAATGAGCTGTAGTTATAAACCTCAATAGAATTCATATGTATATAAGATAATTTCCTCAAAATTTCAAAGTAATTTTCCATTGAAAAACAAATCCACAGAATAGTGGTTGGTAGTATTGACATAATTTTTCATTAATCTCCACTGAATGGTTATGTAAGTAACATGCTGTTGCTGTTTTCCAGATGGGCTTTTATGGGATGCACTGTAGAACAACTCTCTGTTTCCAGTTTTCTTCCACTAGCATTGCACCGCTCATTCTTGAGAAGAAGAAGAGATTAAAACAGGAGGGGAAAAAAAGAGAAAAATGTGTAAGACAATGACAAAGAATATAAAGTACCTGCTTTGAGATCCTAAGGAACCTGATTGCATGAAAATCACCTCCTTTATTAACATACTGAGCTTTCAGATGAGATGCAGAGCAGATGATGTAGAATCATAGTGTCAAAGTAGATTCTAAAACTTCATTTTGCTGGGGTTGGAGCTGGCAAGAAATCAGATGCTGGAATGAAGCTGGGGTAGGGATTTGTGAGGATTTAAAATTCCAGCACCATGGGAGACACTTTCTCTATATTTTCCATCCCAGTTGCACTTGCAAGATAAGGCAAATGCTTACAGATGAATGACTGCATGTATAACATAAGTACCCTCAGATTTAAAATTATCTATCCATGGATAGAACTCATTTTAGCTTTGCACCATGGAACATTTCCCTCTCTAATACTCAGATGCAGAAGGAAGCCACACTTAGGCATGTGTGCCTAAATCATCAGAGGTTCTGCAAATAAGCAAAATGCAGAAGGAGCGAGTGAGATAAGCACCAGAAAAATCCACAGCAACTGTTATTTTTCTCCCTTTTTCCACAAAATCTGGATTGCTGGATTTTGCCAGCAGCGTGTTAGTTACATTTTTCCTAATTGGCAGCCAATCAAAATTATCACTACACTTTTGAAGACAGGAGAAAAAAGAAAATATCTGATGTTTTTAATGTCTCAAGCACAGGTCATTGTTAACAAGTGTTCTCAGGGGCAAAGAGCTTTGCTCTAACCACAAAACCCTTGTACTTCATTAGATTGTACAAATAAGTGGCTCACACTCTCCATTTGCTCTCTCTGGCAGCCAAGAATTGCAATGATCAGATTCACAGAATTGCAATGGCTTCAAATGTAACACAATCAAGTGCAGATCCTTTCCACTATTAAGTTTTTATGTGATCTGTTTATTCTTTATTTCTTCTTTGGCCTTCAGCTGCCTATAGTGTTGTGTGTGAAAAAATAAACTCATTATTCTTGTTTGGTTTTCTCTCAGTAATTGTTTGGGCATTTTATTTTCAACACTTCTGCTAACTCTCACTATTACTTATGTATAATCACTGCTAGAGTGCTATTACTGACTTTTTTTTTTTCCTAAACACTGTACCTAAACCTTTATGTCTGTTATTTTTCAATGTCTCCCTTATATTTCAGTTGAAAAATGTTTTGTGTGTCTGAGAGCCACTTATCACAGCAGAATTTGTATCTGCCTACCCCTTTGTGCAGCTTTTTCTGAGCTGAGTGCCTGCCTCAAGGGAACCAGTAGGAGTTTTAAACATGAGGTTGCTGGGCTCAAAACTTAGGTCTAAATCTTGTTTCTCTTAAAATTTTTTTTGTGTGCTGTTCTATCTCTATCCAGAATAACATGGACTAATAAATTATGCTGGTCATTTTTCATTGAGGGAATGATGTGCTTCTAAGAAGAAATTCAGTGAATATACTTTAAAATTCTAATATGTCCTTTAAATTTTTTCCCAATAGCTCTTCCTTTTCTTCTGTGCACTCTGCCTCACTAAATTCACTTGCAGAAACAGATTCATTATCCCTACGACTTATTATTTGCATGAATTTTCTTTATGGGCTGAAACGTATTAATAATGGATGTGTGTATTTACTATAACAAATAACTTCATCAGTAACATTACAAGTTCTGGATATACTGTTTTTTTACACAGGCATCAAAACCAAATATCAGAAATTACTCATAAATTTTTTGCTTTTTAGATGATATTTGAATAGGGATAAGGGATGGCTGCAGCTCCAATTCAGCTTTGATTTCCATATGGATGTTCTCCTGAACAGGCTTCTCAAATGGATGGGATGAAAAGTTAATTGGATCTATTTTACCATTTTCCCCAATAATTCCATTTCAAGGTCCTAGTAGAAAACCCTCAAAAACTCCTCTCTCACTGCTGTTAAGCATTATGCTTCTCTTTTACCCTGAGCATATTAAAAACTTAGGGGTACAATAATGACAAGAAGGAGATAGCTCAATATTAAAAATATTTTACAATATGTGGCTCTCAAAAAGATGTCCAGATTTCTGAGGAAAGTCTATTTGTTTATTTTTATGTTCCTCTCTCAATTGGTTATTCTTCCATTCCAGTGATACCCTGGAATGTTTTTCATAAAGCCACCAGCAGAACTTTCTTTCACAGAAGTGCTGGCAGCAGAAAAAAAAAATAAACTTTCAACTTTCTCTGCTGGGTTTCTCAAGAAGGGTGCTAGTGACACGAAATTCATTTACATTTAAATATTTTCAATTTTACAGCTGAACTGGCATTAGACACTGGGGTTAGAAAAGATGAAGAGGGAAATACCCAGAATGAAGACAGGTGAGAATATTTTTGTGATGGCAATAATAAAAATCTAACTTGAATAAAAAACACCCTGGAGATGGAAAAAAACCACAGTGCTACAGGAAAAAAAGATCAGGAGTTGCAAATCCTTACAAAAACGGTATTGGTGCTGCTATGGCCACTATATCGTGAAACCAGAGATAAAAATGAGACTTTGAAGTCCCATTCAGGTTGCACAAGGATCAAACTGTGCCTCCCACAGCGAGAAAGACAGCACATAGACCTGTGCCAGCCCTTGCTAGGAAACCCTCCAGAGGTTCCAAATTCCCCTTTGTACAAGTTCCCCTTTGTACAAGGATGTGATTGTGAGGAGCTCTGGTGGATACACAGAAGTTTGTGGGGTGTGTAGTCGGTGCAAGTGAAACAAAGACATTGAGAAAGTAAAAAAGTCTTTCCAAGAGAGGATCAGGTTGGAGTCCAAAGCAGTCAGAAGCACCTGAGGGAGCTTGGTTCTACCACAGAAAATCACTAATGTGATAGCAGAGCCTTGCTGTTACAGTGACTATCTGGCTCCCAGGGGATTTTACTGGTGACTTTCTGCTTATCTCACAGATGGTCTTCAAAAGTTATTGATGGGATTAATTCTAAAGAATTTTGTTTAATTTTTTTTTTTCCCTCGTAAACTAGTATCTGTCCTCTATCTAAATCATAGGTAAAATTGTATTTTAATGACCTATCACCAGAGGTCAATGAGTGTTTGCTATCCTGGTATTTTTTAATGGATCAGAAAGAAATGCCATATAATCAATATCCAATTTTAGTAAGAGAAAAGAAATACCTGTCATGTATCCTGAAAGTATCCTCCTTAAGTACATATCCTTTGTTTTATCTGAGTTGTAAGCATATTTCAAAGATAAAATTAAATTTTTCAATGTGCTACTTCACACTTCATAAGAAAAACTCTGAATAAATGGCAGAAAAACAGCTTCAGAAATACAAAGGAAAGCAGAAAGAACAAATTACATTGCTCATGAACTATTTTTATCTTGCAGGGGACCAGAGCACAGGATGCTTTATACAACACAGAACAAGCTGCTGCCTAGAGGAACGTGTGTTTTAAGAAATTTCCAGGTGTTGATTTTCAGGTCCAGCTTGCACAATATTTATCTTGAGATGAACAGAGCAGTGAGAATAAAAGAGAGAACTAGGTGACTACTGAAGCAAACCCCTAATGTGGGGGATAACATGCTGTGTGTGACTCCATGATTCAGAAGGCTGAACAAATGCTATATATTATATTATATTATATTATATTATATTATATTATATTATATTATATTATATTATATTATATTATATTATATTATATTATATTATATTATATTATTATGTCACATTACGTTACATTACGTTACATTACGTTACATTATATTAATACTAAACTATACTAAAGAAAAACCTGTGACCCTTTCCAGACAATCACAACACAGCTTTGACCTAATTGGTCATTTAATCCAAACAACCATCACCGGAGTCCAATTAACAAATCCCCTCTTTGGTAAACAATCTCCATAACACATTCCACATGTGCCAGGAGCAACAAGTACAGATAAGAATAGTTTATCATTCCCTTCTCTGAGCTTTCTCACTGCCCTCCCCAGGAAAAATCCTGTGCTTGGAGGAGGGAAGGTTGTGCTTGCTGCTCTCTGTAGAGCGAGCTGCAGCCACAGGTGACCAGAAGTCCTGAGGGGTTCTCTGTCCTGTTCAGTGTCTGCTGCAGCCACAGGAGCATCCAGGAGCCCTTTGTTCAGTTCTTTGGAAGAACTCAGCTCTTTGGAAATCTCCACTGAGCCCCCAGTGGAGACTGAGACTGCACCTTTGAGGTGCCAACCTGTAGTGACCAGAACAGTGCTTGTTTCTGCAAGAGATCCCATCTGCTGTCCCATCCCACATCCTCAGCAGAGGCAGGCTTTGGGTTGCCCTGGGTTCCCCAAAGCAGGTGCTCCTTCCCAGGCATGGATGGTATCCAGGACTGAAGGGGGGGGTGCTTGACACAGCTCTGTGCTGCCAAGGAATGCTGCACCTGCTCAAAAACTGCTGTTTTATCTTCCCCTGCCAAGACTGGCACTGTCTGCTGTTCTGGGAGGTAAAACTGCCAAGCTAAAAGCAAGGTGGGAAATTGGGAAACACTTTCTAGTTAATAGTAGGCTTTAAAGTCTTTGCAGGCTCTGTATTACTATGGTACTTCAACTTCAGCATGCAATGGAATAGCAATATACTACAGTAGTTATTTAACAAACCTGAGAAATACTGCTATTCTATCCCCAGGAAAGCTTGCCAGCATTTTGTGCACCTTCTTACAAGCACTGACTAATTACAACTTTGACATGCACTGGCATAGGTCCAAACAACTGAAATGCCACAGGATGCTCAGGCTGTCATTTGTCAGAAGCCTGAGTCAGAAGCCAAAATGTCTGTATCTTCTTCCTCAAACTGGCTTCAAAATTTAAAGCCTAAGGTAAAGCCTCATGATTATACTCCCTTTGAGTATCCAGTGATCTAGCACACACATAAGACCTTAAGTAGAAGACATTTAAAATATGTGATAACTGTGATTAAGAGCAGAACTTCAGTAAAGAAATTTCAGTACTTTTTAAAGTTCTCTTAATTTACTGCATGTGAACATGTAAAAGAGATTGCACTCTTACAAAAAATATTTGATCAAATTGCTTCCTTGGCAAAGTAGCCCTATTTCACTGTAACATTTTTAAAAAGTGTAAGAAAAGTGCTTTATTCAACTAAGTTATCTTCTAAAAAACCTTCAAGTATCTAGGAGAGATATATAACTTTATTAGGAAACTGATTGTCTGATATTCAAAGTAAATCAATTTC
Source organism: Agelaius tricolor (assembly GCF_023055355.1). Classification (NCBI taxonomy): domain Eukaryota; kingdom Metazoa; phylum Chordata; class Aves; order Passeriformes; family Icteridae; genus Agelaius; species Agelaius tricolor. The sequence goes on from NW_027269284.1 coordinate 7,770,761, forward strand.
TGTGGATCTAACCATGGAGACAAAAGGTGCATTTATGTCAAACAGATTTCAAATGTGAATGCCTGATTTGTTCAGGGTATTTTGTTGTATATCAATGGTTTGGAGACAGCACAATGGTTAGATTCAGTTGCTGTAACAACTGTTTTCCATTATAATTGATCTTGCCTGTTCCCTTGCAGACCATTTTGCCAATCCATGCTTTTACTGTGCCTGGGTCTCCCAGTGCCACAGTCCAAGGTTAACTGGGTTTCCAGTTCCTGGTGTTGCTGCTCTCTGACAGGAAACCTCCCCTGGGTGAGTGCAGGGTACCAGGGGCAGCTGAGAACCAGCAGCAGCCCCTGCCTTGGTGTGCAGGTCCTGTCAGGTGAGGTGTGAGGGCTGTTCTGCTGCAAAGTTGAAGCCCTTATGTTCCCATGGAAAAACTGCTCCTTCAAAGCCACTAAGCCTTTGGGAAAACCTGCTTCCACACATCAGCAGTGAGCAGTTGGAGGTTAAATGTGCCAAGGACCTGCTTTGCATTTAGCTTGTGCCATGCTCACTGCAGAACTTGAGGGAGAGATGACACAGATGAGACACCGAGCATGGGTTTCATTTTCTGTGACAGGCAGCTGGAGGAGCACCCCACTGAAAGCAAGTCAGGAGAGGAGAGAAAGACTTGAGAATCAGGCACAGGGTATTCTTGGAGTTTGGTATTGTCTAAAGGAGAGCTGCCCACAGGGAGTGATGAGGAATTGGAGCCCAAAAACAGATGGGATATGAGGAGAGTTCTGTGAGGGGAACATAAAGAAACAGAAACTATGAATTGTTCAAAGAAAAAGTCCTCGGAGTGGCATGGCAGGGCAGAGTTGGTGCAGGGACTAGGGAGGCACAAGAGCCAAAGCCATCAGGGTTAGAGGGGCCTGGGGAATGGGAGATTCTCACCTGGAGTTAAATCTGAGAAATGAAGAAAAGACACTTGTATTTTGCTGCTGGTAAATGAAATGGGGCAGTGAGCAGGCAAAATCTCCCATGATGGTGAGCTGCTGCAAGATCTCCAGTGCTTGGCTTCTGACCTTGCTCACTTCTGGCAGGTTCCTTTCCTCCCAGGTTTGATGCAGGCAGAGGAGTCACCGGGAGCAGAGGCTGGACACCTCTGCCCCATTGCTGTGTCTGAGACCAGAGGGGAGAGCAGCAGCCAGGGCTGACCCCTGCACACCCACAGAAGGGTGAACACTTCTTCTTCCCTGCTGGAGAGCCACAGGACACCACGGATTGTCAGGTCAACAACTGAAAATCAAACAAGCTCATGTCTGGTATTTTAAAAGTTTAGGGATCTGCACAACAAGAAAGGCCTCTCCAGAATCTGCCTGGAAACAGAGTGCTGCGATAGCTGCACGAGCCAACAATGAGGAGATGTCAGAATCAAATGCATGTCCCTTCAGAATTCGCAATCCCTTCTTCAAGGCACTACTGGACTGGGCTTTCAGGGCAGATCAGGGTTTTTGGGGCAGAAAATGTCCAAGTATCCAACTTTTCCCCACTTTGAAATGGTTTCACTTGTGGTAAGAATTTAGGAAGAGGTGAAGGAGGGAATGCCGGAGTGGGAAGGGTGGTCTCACACTGAAATGCTTCTCCTCCCAAGAGAAAGCAAATCTCCATGGCTGTCAGTGCCTTACCTGGGAATCCAGACTCTCTCAAGGAGCTTTTGAAACCAGGGTGGTCCAAGAGACTGTAACATTTCTAGGACAGCTGGATTCAGCCCATTAGTCACTCCCATAACAATCAAAATAATCTGTAAGAAACCCTCAGAGTATTGCCATGAGGACAAAGGTCCAAAGAAATGAAAAAATGACCCTGTTTTACAGATTGAGCAATTCAGGGTTTGGGAAATGAAGAATATCTGACATCTGTGAACTCTCATGAAAATTTTGAACCTATGTCAGGGGTATTTTGTTCCAAATTTTGTCTGCAGAATACAAGGTCACACTGATGATATTTATGGTTAGTACTGTACATGAAAAAAAAGAACAAACCAAACAAAACAAAAGGCTACATGGTTCTTCAGGCAAGGAAGGTAGAAGCAGATATTTGATTTTTTTCAGACATATTTAAGCTGGAATATGTCCCTGCAGTATCATCTCCATAGGAACAGAGATAAAATAATGACAGAAAAATGTCCAAGGAATGGGCACATGATCAATTATGAAGAATATATGAGGCAAATATTAGATACAAGGTGTCATGGATAATGGAGTACTGTGCCCCTATCTGAGAACTTTGTATTTTATGATTGAAAAGAATTTCTCTTAAATGGCAAAAAAAAAAAAAAAACCTAGCCCAAACCTAGCACTTTTCCTATTTTGTATTTCATCACAAAATGGCATTTTTAGGTCATCCAGTGGAGCTAGTAGGAAATATATGAGTATGCAGTTTGAGAAGAATTTAAGAAAATATGGAAAGGCAAAGCCTTCCAAGAATATTCAGAAGTAATATTGCTTATTGCTTTGCAGTAGATCTAAAAGCAGCTATTCAGCTCTCCTCCCCAGCACAGCACTGCACTAAAGCAATTACATCACCAAATGAGTTTTTGAATCAAAAGAGAAAGCTTTACTAAAGGCAACAACAAAGAAAGTGGAAACTTCACTGGTGATTTTGTATCCTGTTTTAATTTTTTTTTCCAAAAAGTTTTTGAGAGTAATTAATATACTATGGCAGTATTTTGAATCACCCATCTGGATGGATTTTGTTGTGTGGGTTTTCTCAGAACTAGTCATTTAACTCTCTGTCACAGCACTGCTGTGCATATGTCTTGTTGACAAGAAATTTCCATTACTTTTTTTAGAGAATTGCCAGGAATGACCCCAAAGTTTCACTTCTGTGTGATAGTATTGTTTGTATATCTCCTATTAAGCACAGGGACACAGAGATCTTGTTCCTTCATGTGGATTAATTTCCATTTATCAATCCTGAATATCATCTGATCTTCACCTAGTCATTCAGCACTGTGAATTTTCTGCATCTCTGCAGGAATTCAGCTTCAGAATTAGCTATCCTGAATAATTTCAAAAATTCTGCAAAATTGGTTCCCCACTGTTTACCTTTTTTTGTTATCATTTGTGAATATTCTGATAATGACAGGTCCCACTACGTAGCTTTTGAGCCTCTCAATAATATAAATGTTCATTTACTAGCATACGTTGTTACAACAGGACAGAGTCAAAAATTATTTTGGTTGATTGAAGGAAAACTTCTTCAGTATTTTTTACCTTGTTGGCCTATTTTATTAATCCCACATATACTGGAATGACAGATCCACCTATCCAGTAAACTGCCATCTTCACAGAATACTTACAGTTTCACAAGCCATTCCTGTGACTCATCCCAAATCTATAATTTCCTCCATATTTATTAATTCCATTTCTCATTACAGTTCCTTGCCAATCTGGCTGGTGCTAAACTCCAACAAACTGGTTGGTCTTTCCCAAGATGACCTGACTCAACCTTTAAGATAATTATGGTACCATATTAACCATTTCTTTTATTCTCCTGATTCTGGGTCAAGTAGCAGTAGGTTATTTGCTTAATAGTTTTCAAGTCTATGATTCTACAGAGTTCACAGATCAGAATTTAAAAAAAAAACCAAAACAGGAGCTTTGCACTTAGTTTATTGATTTCTGAAATGCTTGCTAATGATAGTTCTGGCTGACATGATCAATTTTCCATGATCCTGGGTTCTGCTCCTCTGCAACAGTGACAAATTCCTAACCTTCCTTTGCAATAAGTGAGGATCAAAGCTTTTCATCTTCACTGTCTATTTGTCCTACTGAGTTTGGCAGACTCCCTCCTTCTGATATCTTTGAAGAAGTTTTTCTTTTTGGCATTTATGTCTTCACCAAGTTGCTCCTGTCTTTTTCTTTTTTTTTTCTGGCTGCTTTGCTGTTCATTGGTATTTTATTTGCTATATCTTTTTTTTCAAGTGGATACTGCTGCCACTTTTACAGGTGTGAGAGGTTTTTGGTTTTTTTTCACTTTACTCTTATGTTCAGAGATTCCAGATTTAAAGTGGTCCTCTTAGGCCATAAGTTTCTAGTATAATGTATTTTAATAGCATTTTACCTCATTGACTGCTCATGCTTAATGTCTTTTTAAAAAGCTAACTCATTTTAGGGTAGTTTTTTTCCTTTCCAACATTTCATTCTACTGTGAGGGATATCCATTGTTTCCCTCTCAGTAGCACTATTAAATCCATGTATCTTCTGGGTGGTTCTTCTATGTGTGCATCCTCAGCCTCCAGCCCTGGGACCTCCTCAGAACTAATGATTGTCCTCCTGTGGGTCTGTGGACTGTTTGCCATAAAAGCAGGCATTAATGGGGTGACTGCATCCTGAAATTAAATTTAGCCTGGGGTATATGAGGTAAGTGATATCTCCCAATGCTGTTCTCTGTTTTGTGCCCTGATTTGCCTCCTTCCAAAATGAACTCACTCCCACTGACAAGCCTGCAGCAGGAAGACAAACTGTTTAGAGACATTCATCTTGCTGAGTTGATCTCAATCATCTCCACAAAGGGAGAAAGACTGCAGAGTGGAAGGCAGATGATACAAACATGCTGAACTTTACCTCTTTCCTGCCCACCAGAAAACACCTCCTTTCCTATGCTTCCAAGTGCACATCACTCCTTCTGCACTTACCTGATGCTCAAGAACAGCCACAAAAACTCTCACAGGGAAAGATACCCAGCTCCCAGAGCTCAAACCAATTCAGGACTGGAGAGGTTCATCCATTAAGGAGTATATAATAAACTGGCACCTCAGGATGAATCCTTGTCACACCCTGATCCCCATCCTGCTGAGAAAGCCCACCACAAGGTTCCAAACACCTGGGTGAGGTCAGGTCAGGTCAGGTCCTCACCTGCTGCACTCTGCAGTTCCCTACCCAAGGGAATCCGACAGGGCAGCTGCTCCATCCCCCTGAACAAAGGTAGAGAGGACATCAGGGCAGCTTTTGACTCCTGCTGTTTCCACTCAAATATTTTTGGTGTTATTAAAAATGTTCATGCTTCTTTTATACTTCTTTTTGGTCTTTTCTTTCATTTCTAAAGCTTTGTAATTTCCTATTCTCTCTTTGATCTGGCCATCTTCCTCTTTAACTTGGTGGGTTTGGGGTCAATGCCTCCCAGCAGTTTTATCTATTTGATAGATCATAAATTGTTCACACTGTGCTCTTGTCTCACAAACTATGGTTAAGCAGGCCACTTGCCAAGAGTATGCCATGCAGGCAGCCCCAAAAAGTGCAAGTCAAGGATCTCTGGCTGTCTGTCCATGAAGGCAAAAGAGACAGTGAGCCATTACTCCACTTATCTTCTTGAGGGCAGAGGTGAATTGGTCCAGGTGAGCATAGGAAAGTGCCTCCTGTTTTTTACCTCTCTCTGGACTATTCTGATAGCTGTCTCAAGGAGTAAGGCTTTTTCTTTAGTGTCCTACAGGAACCCAGGGGTCTTCCCCTGAGGCTGAATAAGATTCTCCTGCAGATAAGCTATATTTGGTGTCTGGAAGTGAAGACCATTAACCATAAACATAAAAAGATTTTTTTTTTTAGATTCTCTTTCACTTATTTTATCCATAATGTAGAAATTCAAGATGACAAGTGGCTGAGAAAGTCATAAAGGTTTTGTGACATGAAAACAATGAAATCAGGTGTTTTTGTAAACTTTGTGCTGGTGGAAGGTAAGAGATAACTGAAACAAAATGGTCAGTAGGCTGAAAATGATCTTAAAGTATATTAGCTGATCCACACTAAATCTGGCACAGGATAGCTTGTTCCAAAGCCTCCTCACATTTCTGTGAGCACTGAAACAGAGAAAAGCCTCTGAACTTTCCTTTAGAGACTCCTAATTTCCTTAAGAGTCCAGAATAAAGAGGAAAAGACTGCAAAGAATTGACTGCAAGAGGATGGCAGAAACAATTAACACTGAAAGAAAAATAAAGTTTTAAGCAAAACCAAGACACTCAGGTGTCAGCTTGTCAAGTTAATTGTATTAGTAAACAAGGTAAATTGTAGAAATGGGAAATAAACATTTTTTTAAATCAAATTTTCTCTTCACTACTATAAAATAATCAGATTGATGAAATGGAAGGGGGGCATTTATCGCCTTTCTTTACAAGATGATGTGTGAAGTTCTCTGTCCTGCCAATTAGTATTGATCTACTTCACTTATGTTTCCATTCTAACAAAGCAGTAATAGAAACTGAAACATAATTTGCTGAAATAATTTTTTCATTAGACTGCTCCAGACCTAGTCAATACCTTGAGAGAGTTGGCAGTTCATCAATTGCAATGATATCTAATGGTGTTGCCACATGGATTTAGATTTTCATTCAATATCTTCATAAAAAATAGGCTAGTCTGCAAAATAAAACATGTTTTAGAGAAGATTTTGGTGTTCAAGTTGCTGCAAAGTTAAGTGACATATGGGTAGAGGTAAATGCTGGATGATAAATTGCTTCAAAACAATGATGATATTTGCTCTGGCTTTGAATTGTTGTTTTTTTAAAGCAGAAGTGAGATGCATCTGCTTTCAGAGACAAGCTAAGTCACATTTATATCAAATCCAAGAAAATAGAGTAGGCAAGCTAGCATAATAGCATTCTTTTTGTTTTTTGACCTGTGCTTCTTCAGAAAATGTTTTCTGTGGCTGTAGTTCCACAACATTTCAGAAAGTTATCTCCTTAAATCCTTGGTTTGATCTTTCAAGCAAAAGATCAGCACTGGGCCTATGAACAAACACAAACAGCCTTCCATTATGTAATTTCTTACTTTCTTTTTTCAGGGATTTCATTTATATCTCCGCATTCCTTTAACATTTGCCTTCTTGTAATTCTGTCTTTTGTTTCACAGTCAGCATGTGAGCTCCTCAGGGATAGAAATCCTTCTTTGTTGAGAATCTGGGCAGCATCTCACTCAAAAGGGTCAGGGTCTGGAAGCACAACTTTCATGGTGCAAAGCCACCAGACCTTCCTCACTCTTCCCTGCAGATTTTCTCAAGCACTTCAGGGGTGATTGGCACAGTTTTAGTTAACTCAGATAGGGCTGATCTGCTTTGCTCTGTGAGGAGGGCTGCACCTCTGAGATGGCCAACAAATCTTCCATTGCAGCCACGTTCTGACTGTGGCTGCTGTGGGATCTGATTGCCAGTGTGGTATTTTTGGGTCCCCCATTGAGAGGAGGAAATTATGAATCTGACTCCATGTTCTTAGAAGGCTAATTTATTATTTTATGATCTATATTATATTAAAAAATGCTATACTAAAACTATACTAAAGACTAGAAAAAGGATACAGACAGAAGGCTAAAAGATAATAATGAAAAACTCATGACTGCTTCCAGAGTCTCGACAAACCTGGATGGTGGTTGGTCATTAGGTACAAACAATTCACATGAAACCAATCAAACAATCACCTTTTGGATAAACAGTCTCCAAACACATTCCAAAGCAGCAAAACACAGGAGAAGCAATCAGATAATTATTTTTTTCATTTTTCTCTGAGGCTTCTCAGCTTCCCAGGAGAAGAAATCCTGGCAAAGGGATTTTTCAGAAAATAAGATGGTGACATTCTAGGATCAAATGGTGCTATGTGGATTTGAATTTTGTGAATTGCTTCCTGTACTGGCCTTATCACCTTAATCTAAAGTGACTGCAGAGGCATTCTAAACAGGCTTAATATATGTAGACACAGGTCTATGCAGACACCTAGGACTGTCCTCACACTCAGCTCAGTAAATGTCATCCTTAATGTCATAATCTCCACCTGCAAATGCAGACAATTCCTTTTCCTTAATTTTGAACCTGCAAGATTGATGAGAGTCCAGTTGTTCTGCTCCACTATCCCAAATTAATGAGGAAAGACCAATATAAGAAGGATCTTATGGGTCCTTCTCTGGAAGGGCCTGCTGGGGTGGTCCCAGAGGAGGCCACAAGGGTGATCAGAGGACTGCATCACCTCTGCTATGCAGACTGGCTGAGACATCTGGAAAAGCAAAGAAAGTACCTCGTCCTTTTCCTCATCCTTGGTGACAATGTTCCCTCCTGTACCCAATAAAGGATGGAGATTTCCCTTAGCCCTCCTTTTATTGCTAATGTATTTATAAAAACATTCTCTTATTACCTTTTACAGCAATGAGCTTTACGGAATTTGTGTGTTTCACAATGCTAACCAGCACAAATACATCAATAAGTACATTTTAAAAGTAAATCAAGAGTCAGGCTGTCTTGAACCTGAGAACATATAGCTGTAGATTTGAAGTGTGCTGGTCAAGATTTCCCAAAAATATCAAAACCAATGTAAAAGCAGCCTCAGTAATTTGGCACTGACATACAAATGGAAATCTAAAAGCTTCTAAGAAAAATGGAAAAGCTTATAATTCTTTCTGAATGTAACCAAAGGACAATTACAGACCATACCACGCCACTAATAAGCTCACAAAAGCATGAGAAAATTTGAAAACAGAAAACCATTAGGGGAATCTTCTGAGTAAGAAACATCAAGTATACATCAGGAAAAAAACCTCTAAATATATGCTTCCACAGGAATCTATGAAAATTAAAATAGAAATCTAGCTCCAGGGGAGGGTTAGCAACACAAAGGTTAGTGTTTCTATTTTATTCTGTATTTTCTTCTCAATAACAGAATTCCATCCTCTTCTTCTAATACTACTCCTGTGCTCACTAAGTTTCATGACAGATAAGTAGGCATTATGCTCAGTTCTGTCCATATTTATTGCTTTTTCCCCTCTAAAGTAAAACCATTACTTTAAAAATTCAGTGCTAATAAAGAAATTAAATTAGCTGTTATTAAGTAATTCAAGTAGCATGAAGCTCAAGAGCAGCCTTCCAGATCAATTGTTTTCTCTTTTGGGTATTCAATTGTACTTACATCCATGAAGCACCAGTATCCAAAGCACTGCCAGAAGTCACAGGATTGATCTTCAATTTATTATTACTTCGAATTTCCTTTGACTCTTGAAATAGTTTATGGGGAGGTTTCAACAGGTAACCACATAACCCCAATAGCCCTAAATGGCTACTAAACTGCTTAAGACCAGTCCTCATAGCAGAAAAAAAAAACTATTTAAAGTCAGAGTCTTCATTAAAAAGCAAAAAAAACCATGGAGGCTTCTTCACATCTTCAAATAAAGCAGTCACTACTTGAATAGCAAAGCTTCAGACTTGATTTTGGATTTTGAAAAAATAAAAATCTAAATGTATAGACTAATGTAACCCAAACAACACACCCGCTTACTGGCAGCTTTCCTTCAGCTACAAGAAATTAGACCCTTTATGGGAAGTCTCCTAACTTTGAGTCAGACCAGCCACCAGGAATTAATGTTTCTGATTCTGTTAAATACATTAAGTTTGTAGCAAACTAGCTTTCAATCAGAGATGGTCAGGCAAAAGGCATCATTACAAAATGAATGGAAAGGGAAAATTAGTGAAATATTGTTTAAGTCTGCACATAATTGTAAGCAATGGATTTTAAATGTTCCTTTTGTTCCAAAGGGAATGGGAACAAATAATTTAACAAGTCATTTAAAAATATACACAAACCCAAAGATTGTCAGAATCTTTTCTGGAAGTAGATCTTGTCACTGTCATATTTTCTGAAAAATCTCTTTGCCCAGGATTCTTCTCATGGGAAGCTGAGAAGCCTCTGAGAAAAATGAAAACAATAATTATCTGGTTGCTTCTCCTGTGTTTTGCTGCTTTGGAATGTGTTTGGGGATTCTTTATTCAACATGTGAATTGTTTTGACTTAATGACCAATCATGGTCAGGCTGTGTTGGGATACCTTCTGTAAATATCCTTTCTCTATTCTTTTTAGTAAAGCATTCTTTAATATAATAAAACACCATAAAATAATAAATTAGCCCTCTAAGAACATGGAGTCAGCTTCATCATTTCCTATCTGCCACAGGGGACCCTGAAATACCACAAGACGTAATATTTGTTGTGATAGGTTTCAGATGCTTAAACAATCAACATTAAAGTTATGGCAAAATTCAGGTTTTAATAACAATTTGTGTAAACCTTAACACAGTTTCATGACAAGGCTCACTCTGTTATTTACCACATAGATGAGGCATACATAGGAAAACTTGACTAGAATCAGCTTAGAATTATTTATACAAGGACCAGGGTTGCAGAAGAGTAAGGGTGCAAAGGATCTAGAGAGGATTTAGCAATCCTTAAGTTCAGTACCAATGGTACCATTCAACTCAGGCTACTGTTCAGGTAAATGATTTTCCAAGGCTAAAGAGAATAGCTGCTTATCCTTTTTTTCCCCACCTTGGCTGGGAAGAGGATGCTCCAGTTACCACCTTTATTGTGCAGGAGCTCTTGGTCAGGGATGCTTCACCACCACAGTGCAAAACTCTTAATGGAAATGGACCCAAAAAGGTGTCTCTGGATGCAATTTCTAGGAAAACTGCTGAGAAAGAAAAAGAGAAAAGAGCAACCTGATATGAGAAGCATCAGCAAGTAAATCACCCTGCAGCAGGGTTGATTAAAAAGAAATTTCTTATTAAAAGAAAGAAAATTCTTATTATGTAATCTAATATTAATTACTGTAATTTTAACACTACTTACTAGACCTAAAAGCTTTTACTGCATTAGTTTTAAGTAGTTTATTGCATTATATTTTTAATTACATGTTTCTGTTGAACTTCTTAACCTCTATGGAAACTTCTAAACCAAGCCAAGTGAAAGAAAATGTTGACACTGGACCTTTGTACACTTGTCATGGCACAGTATGTACCAAAGTGGTCATTCACAAAACAAAAGCATAAGGACTCGACTCATTCAGGAACCAAAGGAAATCATGGGTAATTTCAATGTTAAATTAAGACATAAAATCAGTAAATTATTTGTATACAAATAATAAGAAGATGCCCATGAGAAGAAACTTCAGTAAAGTAAAAAAAAATTAAACAGAAATCTCACCATATGAAGAAAATGGAGATTAAAATCTGCTGTGTCAGGACATCTATTTCTTTGGCCATAAATCAAGAAATGGAGTGTATTGCTCTGAAACTGGAATTTGCATAATCCTGAGTATCAACATTAATCTAATTTTCAAATGCATGGAATTAAAAGAAGTTTGTTCTTGCAACTGGAAATGTTCAGGAAAAGAACGTTCCAGCCATAAACACAGCCTGGCTTTCCTTTTTTATGCTTTCCCCCCCCCCCCCCCCCCCCCTTTTTTCACCTGTTTTTGTCTTTTTTCTCTTTTTTGATGGGTTTTATTTTTACTCTTGCAAAACACATTGAAGAGTGCTCATTATGCCTCTGTATAAAATAAAAAGAATTCCTTAAATGGTATATTTATTGCAAACTTCATTGTTTTCTTAACTAGTTTTCATCTCTCTTTTTTATAAGATATATTATAAGATATATTATTTCAATCTTTTTTTTAAAGGACAATACATATCTAATAGGTTACTTTTAAATGTTCAGTTTAGTTAGAAAACATCTGGATGAATAACAAAGATGTTGTTACTCAAAGCCTGTCTTTTCATTTAAGTATTGTATTATTGTAATTTTCTAGATGAGACACAGACAGCATGTTAACAAATTGTTTTGCTACTAAAAATACTAAGAAACACTCTCTCATATTTCTAATACCAAGAAATTGAGATTCTGAAGGCTCTCTTCACCAGGTTAGCCAGTAGCCTGAGTGAGATAGAGCTTCAGATGCAGACTCCAGGTAGTCTATTTAGACTGCTCCAGATGAAATTGAGATGTCTGTATGTGAGTAAATGTTTAAAGCTCCCATTATAGCTACTGGAGTCTGAAAGTTTCAGTCTCAAACAAATGAATAGGTGCCTACTGTGAGCAGGATCCCACACACAAGTTATTTAGGAACATGTTCCTTCTTTCCTTTCCAATTGAAGTACAACCAGTGCCCAGAATAAAGTCACATTTTAATATATTTTTGTCATTCATGTCCAGTAGTTTTATTCTTTGGTGAGACAGCACTTCAAGGAGCTATCTACATAGTCATGCTCAAAGTGAGATGTGCAGACATTCACAAATTCCCTGCCTAGAGGAAAGTAAGAATAAAAGGGCAGCTTTGTCAGACACTCTTTGCTGGTGTCAAATTAAAGCTGCAAGGTCTGGATTTGAGGCTGACACTGGTACCTGCTCAGTGGTTTCAGAGACTTTAGTGTCTCAGCAGGGATACTGCACTTGTGAATTAGCACACAGCAGCAGCAGCCTGCACTCATTCTTTGGGGATGCTTCTGAGCCCCCTTGACCATTGGGATTAAATAAATTCAGAAGCAGTCCCCAACTACCCACTCCTGCTCTTTGGAAAGTTTCTGCTTTTCCAACCCTCCTGCTGTGACCCAGTCACCAGCCAAAACCAGTGCCCTGGGAGGCTGTGGGGAGCCTCTTTATGCAATGCTGCAAGAGGTGTTTGCCAGAGCAGTGGTTTGCAATAAGCTGTGTAAGCATGTTCCTGGAATTCAGTGCATTAATCACGCTGCATTTCGTTCCCAGGGCAGCACGCTGCAGGGTGGTTATGGAATCAATTTTGACAGAGGGGAGAAAGTTCAGGCTCAGGAACTCCAAGATTTCAGAATTTCCCAAGACCATTAGATTAGGCTGTTTTTTTCCTTATGCTCCAAAACATGGATGTTTTGTGAAACAAATCTCAAAATAAACTTCATTTGACTCATATACTACATTTATGAGTATAAGCAGAATTTGAAGCTCATAGCCTATACCTTAATATTTTTTCCAGGGCCCAGATACTTCTGTTCTTTTAGCAGACAGAATGAACATATAAAATAACACAGGCAAAGACACCCTGGCTTGGTGGGGAACAGGTTCAAACTCTGCAAAGCTCTGCCCATAGCTATTATGCACAGTAAGGCTCACAGTATTGGCAGTTCCCCCCAACTCTGTCGGCTTTGCACATTCTGGTAACTTACAGCACCTAAACAGAAATGAAATTTCTAAAGGAGCAAAATTAATAATATTCTCAAAGAGAATTTCATGAGGCTTTAAAAAAACCCTAATTTAAAATGTTCTTTTTTAATCACGAATTTTGCAAAGGACATTCTGTAATACAGAATTTATTCATTCACTTAAAATGCCCAAGATCTGCCAAACTATGAATTAATAATGATAGCTAGTCTTTTATGTCAAATCAATCTTACCACTTTCCCTCCTGGGGGAAAGTTCGTGATATTTTGTTATTTGCTTCAAGTGATTTCAGTGGACTTAAGGCACGCAAGTTCAGCAGTGGATACTTTGAACCCTGCCCTGCCTTTCTCAGCAAGGTGATAGTGGAGTCTGTGACATCTATTTGTTTGTGCTTGGGTGTGGGGATCTCTGGCTTGTTACTGTGTCCCTTATGGGAATGATTCCAGTAGCTTCAATGAATGCAGGATCAAGCAATTAAATGGAGGGGAAAGCAAATGACTTAGGGCAAAAGACAAATAAATGTAGGTTTATAGGCTGCAAAATGGAACAAGGACACAGCCAAGGAAAGGTGAGGTTAGTTCATCATCCAGGGCTGCATTTCAAAGATTGATCTGTCCAAAAGGAGAGAGAAAGAGGACCTGGTTTCATTAGTACAAACACAGAACAAAACTGCACAGAACGAGAGATACTTCTGTGTCTTCCCCTTTGATAAGTCAATGGCAAAGGACCAAACACATAAAACAAGTTTGGGACAGTAAATCCCACATTGTAATCCTACTCCCCATCTCCACCCAAAAATGACTGCTGGACTCTCTTCAAAGACAGGATTTGTGGCCAGAGTACTCACTTTTTTTTTTTTCCCCTTGCAGTCCATGTAGCATAAAGTATGGGCATAGTTGAGGGAGCAAAGGCTGGGAAAGTCCCAAAGGTGTAGCTCATTCACAGGTTTCTGCCAAAGAATAGAGGTTCAGAAAAAGGAGGTGTAGAGACACCCCCTGGCCAGGACTGCCTACAGATTTTTCCTAACACATTATTTAGAGGTAATGTTTGTGCCTGAGACAGCAGTGAGCTGAGCTCAACCCAACACCCCAGTGTCCCTCACCAACACAACACACCTGCTTACACCCCTCTCCAACCACATTTCCTTCACCAGCACCCTAAAAACAGCCTGGGATCCTCCCCAAGTTGCTGCATCCCAGTGAGTGACCTGGGGCTTCCCCTGCTGCCCTCACACCCCACTGAGAGCAGCTCATCCTGTGACCCCACCAGTGCAGCCATTAATCCAGGAGAGAACAGGAGGGGCAGCCTGAAAACACAGCACTGCAGCCAAGCAAAACAATTTGGGCTTTTTTTATAGCATGTTCTAAAAGATCTGGAAGGACATGCTTTCTGCTTATCTGCCTTCCAAATAACCTCTTGCCTGTTCCTCATTAGTGCACATTAACACAAGCTGGGGAGACAACCTGGCATTACAAAGGATACTAAGGGATTATGAGCTTCTGTGGTTTGTAAAATGTAAATTTACACTTGAGGGCAGGCAGGGGACATCAGATATCTCTGTTTCCCCTGCAGGGATTTTTGGAAATTGCTCCATATCAGATCATGCAGTGGAAAATGCTTTCAGGCCTGGAGCATGAGGTAAGGAGTCAACTGAGCAACACAGAACACAAAGGGGACAGACTTCTCAAAGACTGGATGGAGCCTGACTCACCTCAGGAGGGTTTTTCTAAATCACATTGGGTGTTTTATTGATGATACTTTCATACTTTCAGTTGAAGTCAGTGACCTGGTAAACATTTGATTTATTGTGAGTTTGACCACTGAAAAAGAGCTGCTCACCACTCAGCTCTGGCAGGTTGAGCCAGTTTCAGCAAGGCTTGACTGCAACCTACCTTCAGGTACAGATGGTTCAGATGTTACCTCCAGTGCTGTTTTCTGAGCAGATAGGTAGAAATCCTCTAAAAGCCCTGACTGCAGGACAGAGATTTTGCCTATTCTGGGCTGAGACAACGTTGGGCTTTCCCTCTATCCAATAGTTTGTGGCAGGGCTGAGCAAAAGGAATCTTGAATAGGTTATGTGAAGAGCTTCCCACCTCAGTACAAGCAGATTGTGGCAAGAGGTCCTGCCTTTACCTTCCTACATATGTGTGCAGATGAAGGATGAGTCCACCCAGCCACATGCATGCATAACTCCAGCCCATCTGATTGCTTTTATTCTCAGTGCTCAGACACATAACAGCAATATTTGAGTCTAAGCACAAAGCTGTTTTACTGTGGTAGAAGACATTATGTTTTCTTTGCATTTGATAGGGGCTGAGCATGTACCAGTACCCAGTCACAGCTGATTTTGTGGGATCCCAAAGAAGCACTGGCAGTAAAGCTGTGGAATTAGGGTTGCATGGCACACCTGAAATGTTTTGCTCAGGGCACAGGCGTCCCCAGTCCCAGGGGCTTGGTTCTTGATGCTCAGCCAGTAATGAATCCCATCATATCCTCATCACCACACCATGTGGTGAGGACACCAGCTGCTCTGCAGGGTCATTGCTCACCAGGTTACGTGGGTACCACAGCCTCCAGCTTTTGCTGCTCAGGGATCTAAACCATGCTGGTTGACACAAACACCTCCTGCACATCTAATTCTTATCACATTCAGAACTTTTGTTTCTTTTTCATTCAGTGAAAAATGGCTGATGGCTGTGGTGACAAATGAGCATCTTCCTCTGTCAGAGCCAAATTCTGTGGGGAGTGACAGGTAGAGCTGAGCTTGCTTCCCAACAGGGAGCCCCTGAAAGTCCTTTCTCTCTGCTTTCCTATGAGGCTATGCTGCTTTGAGGAAACATTTCTGAGGAAAGCTATGAGTAGTGAGAAAGCACAAGCTGTACTTTACAATGCTGAATAATTCACACATCAGTATATGGACAGAAAGCTGTAAATTATTTCACACTTAGATGAAAGATAAACTATCTTATTATAAGAAATTAACTGATATAGGCTCACTTATCTCCTGGGCTTCATGTCTGAACCTAGCCTGAAGAGATGGATACATAATTCCCATGTCAAGCAACAGCATTGCTATTGGTCTAAAAGTATATCAAGAGAAGACATCCTTGTAATCTGAAGACATACATAATTTACTGTTACACATCTATATCATTCTGCTATTTTGTACAGAAACCCAGATTTACACAACAGCATTTAATAAATACAGCTCTTGGCATTAGCTGGATTGTCATATATTTTACAAGAATTTCAAGCCTTACTTAACTTAGAGTTGCTGCAATGCACAGAGGTACCATGGAGTCAGAATTCATCTAATCCCCTGAGGTAAAACAAATGTCACAGGTAGCAGCCAGGTCCTCCTCCTCTGAAATGCCTCCACCAAACATCAGTGCCAGGAACCAATGCTGACCTATGCTGAGGCATTTTGACTTCTGCTTGATGTTGCAATGATATTCCCAGCACTCTTGTTAAAATTCATGGGCTCAGCTCAGCTCCTGAGTCTGTTCCAAGCTCAAAAGCACTTCTGTCCTCTACTAGAACCTGCTGTGGTCTCTGCTATGATTTACTAACTTCATATATCTGATTTCAAGGTTCATTAGAATTTTTTCAAGTGGAAGACTTTGTGACAACTGGCAGAGTCTGGATATAGCAGGGAGTAAACACTCAAAACCCAGACTGAGGAATTAACCTGAAAGTATCCAAATCCATGGATGTGTGTTGTGAGTCCCTCTTCCCTAATGCTGTCTAGTGAATCTGCTCTATACAGGAGCAAAGGAAAACTATGGCCCATGAAGGAAATTACAAAATATAAAGGGAGAATTTATACCTCTACAAATGAAAAAGGTGAATAGATTTGGTCCTATCTTCCATGTACAAATACATGGAATACTGTACAGGAACATAAGACTGGACAGGAATTCTTCCATTGTCATGCCCAGTGTCCCAGGCACAATTTAATCTGCTAGAGATTTGACTCCCCCTGTCTCTTCAGCTGACAAATCTGACTTTGCCTGTTTCTCATACCATCATCTCCCTCTTACACACAGAGGCAATTAATAGCACAGAAGGGTGCTTGGAAAGACACAATACAACTTCTTTCTGTGCTGTTCTGGGGAGCTTTACCCAGTGAGGACTCCTCCTGCAAAGCCCACAGAAAATAAGGCCACCATAGCTCACATATCCACTTTCCAGACACCTTTATCTCCATCTGGCTGGAAGTTCCTGAGGAGGATCATCTCTGAAGATGTGTTTATGATTCTAGTCCATCCTTATGTAACATTATACACTGTAGTCATTGCTAATATCAACAGCTATTTCACTACCAATTCTCAATTTGCAAAGCACAGTGTCTGCAAATTACCCTTGATTTTTTTGCATCATTTACAGAAAACAAACCTCCCAAAAAATGTCAACATGTCCATCTTATTTTTCACTGCAGCCTACTTATAATTCAGCATTTTTGAAACACTAGATTTGCTTATTGCTGTCTTTGCACAGAATAATGTTCTGTTATCATAGTATTTATATCAGAAAATACCAACAGCTAAATTTGTAAAAACAAAGTTGAATAACATTGGATTGATTTGAATACACTTTGATTAGCAACCATAAAAGGTTGCTTATAAAATAGAATGGCCTGGAACTGCAGCTTCCCATTTCCTGATATCACAGATGTCCTGTTATTATGTCTCAGTCAACAGATATGCCAACAGCATGGCAGCTACCAGACTTTGTAAACTTCCTCCAAAGTTTGTATTGCCAACTATTCTGACTATGATATGGACTCCCACAATTACTTCCACCAGAAAATACAATAATTTGTAAGAGGTAGAAACCTGTTGGATATAAGCCAGTACTCCTGTATTGGTAAAATATTAGTAACTTAATAACAATATATCAGATGCTTTAACATGAAGGAAAGGCTAAAAATAGCTGTCATTATCCCAGGTGGAAAGACAGAAATTATCTTTCAGACTTATCTCTAAATTAGCATTTACAAATCAGCAAAGACTGAGTCCAGTCTGAGGATCATCAATACACACTTCAGTCTGGAACTCAGCAGAAAGGTATCATTGACCCAACTGAAACTCAAGTTTGATCATCTTTTTCAGTTTCAACAAGGGGACAAATGGCTAAAAGATGTGGCTGGAACCCCTGATTCTTGTCTGCCCTTCCTCTTGCTGTGAGACCTGTGTTTACTACTGGTTGGCTGAAGGCTAAAATCTCTACAAAGTACCTGTTTGTTTGCCTATTTCTGCTGTCATTTTTGTAGAGCTCCCCTGTTTCTCTGTGTAATCAGATACTGTGTGTTTATTAACCATTAGCACAGATCCCTCCAGGAAAGAGACAATGCAGTACTTACATGAAACAGGACTCAATACATGAGGTTTAGGTTCTACCAGATGGCCAATGTAAAAAAACCCCATCACTGTGTGTTTGCCAGCAGTTCCACCAGGACAATATCCCCAGAACATGAATGAAGTAGTGACTCCATGCACACGTGTCCCTCTTGGTGTTCTTGTGGTTCAGGAGTCCCTGGGGGCTCCTGCACAGTGTTCCAGTGCCTCAGGCTGGAGCAGCCTCCAGGTGCCCACCAGCTCCAGGGGCAGGATGCTCTGCTTGCTCAGAACCAAAAATCAGTGATGAAGAGACAAGAAAATGTACCTTATCTGTACCATATCTTGCTTGTAAGTAAATAGAGAATCCAGGTTTCCAGCTTGGCCAGTCCAGTTTTGCCATAAACAATGCATTCACTGTAACCTGTAGCCCCCTGAAGTGAAATATTGAAATAAACATATAACATTAATTTCTTCCAGAAGGTGCATTTATCTCATTTAATAGTTTCAGAGCCACATTTCCTTCTCCTTCCTCCAAAAGCCAATCTTGCTGCTAGAGATTGATTTTATTCTGTTATTTCCTAATACTCTGGGTAGTCAAAACCAAAGTGTTATTTCTACTTGGCTTGATCTTCTGTTCTTGAATTAATGCAATCTGTTCCAGAGGTAAACATCATGACTATTTAATAAAAGATACATCTATATTGAAGGGCAAAGCCAGGCATTGTGACAACAAACCTGGTACCTCAGGCCACAGAATAACAGATGAAATTATTTAAACACAAGAATTTGTTGTGGCATCTTGCAGGGGCTTGAAGATAATTTCACTCATTTCCCATAGGAGACAGATCTCAACTTAATAAAATTTTTCTTAAGAAAAAGAGAATAACAAATGAGGATTTTACTGACAGACTGAGGAAATACTGCTTGTGAATTATTTTTGACACAGATTCAAAAGTTACAGGCAAAAAGAACATTTCCTTTGTTTATGAATACAAGCTTCACTTTATTGAGATTCTGCTGTTTTTTAATAGATAGGTCAAAACAAGTTTAAATGATTCCCTGTGTTTTCATGGCGCATTGCTTTGCATTTGAAATTGGGCATGGGAACCACCCCAAGGAGAATGGCAAGGCAAGAGGTTTGCCTCTGAGCCAGGGAGAATTTCATGGCCTGACAAGGGTGTGTGTGCCCGTGCTCTGGGGGGTGTGGGGCACAGCCACTGATATCACCAGCACCCACTGCTTTCAACCAGTCATGAACTTCATTACTTTTCAAGTATGTTGGATTATGGTATTACAAATACAAGGAACAACTAGGATCAGCTAAACTACCTTCTTAAAATCCATTAGGTGGTCCTAAGGCAGGACATCAAGCAACACGGAGAGAAAAATGAAAATTGGACATAGGAATAGGCAGAATAATTTGACAGAATGATGTGTTTGCAAAATGTAATCATTCTAGATGTATTCTAGGCAAAAAGTGTTTTGTACAGCTAGATTGCAGCAATTGTCAATGTATCTAAATATGAATGAAGGTACACAGAAAAGACACTTTAAATTACATGACAACCCCACTTCTGAAATACCCTTGTCTTTCTTCCCTTTCTTTTTTTCTTATGTGAACTTGCTTACACAGACACATAATTTCATAAATTGAAATTCATAAATTGTCAGTTTGGAAATATTCAACCTGCAGTGAAGAAGTTTCATTCTCTAACACTGAAATAGTAAATTAGATTACAAATATATTAATAGAATAATATTTACATTACTATAATATAGAACTGAAAAGTCAGAATTCTCACGTGAAATCAACTTGCAAATATAATTCAATTTAAATTAGTTGCATTTTCTCAAAGATTTTTTTCCTCTGGCCTACAACAAATATAGGACCAGGGTGGATCCCTGAAGGAGTTAGGCAATAAGCTACAGTTGGTGCTGCTTTACATGATTAATGTCAAGATCTGAATGATCAGAACCCAAACTCAGTTTCTGCCCAGCCTCTCAGTGCACTGAGAGCTGTTTTCAGCACCAGCATTTCTCATGTGCCCTAACCTGTCTCAGCATGGGTGGCAGCTGTGATGCCACTTCCATCTGAAAGGACCTGCATTTCCACATGTACTGCTTCAGAGTGCTGACGAGAGCTAAGGTCTCCTCAGAAGGAGCCACAAACTTTGAATAAGGCTCTATACATGCTGCTTATCACTTGCTGTCAACCACAGTTTAGCACACAGCCATTTTCTGTGAGTGGAGAGTTTGTAGTCCCACAGTGTCTTCTGCCCAAAGGCAATCAAGTGTGTGTTTTCTATATGAGTCCCCTTACCACTAAGCTAAGAATTGTTTTGGGAAGGGGCCAGACTGACCCAGGGAGACTGAGGGAATTCTTCTCAAATCTGGCTTAGGTTAAAGTCTCAGTGAAGCCTATGATTCTCCTGAGAGGAAGCTGTGGCATTCCTTGAGAAGCAGAGAAACCTGCACTGCAGTTCTTGGCTACTTGATTTTGCACCAAGGAGTTACTTGGCTGTGACAGGAGGCAGGAATGAGGAGGTGCCATGACAGTCATGCCGTGTCACCTTTGTGCTTGCTCCCTCTCTTTCTGGTCAAGTGAATATTTGATTAGCTGATATAAAGTCAAAGGATTTCAGATAGAGTCAGTTGCAGAAAACAGGAGAGTTTTACACGGCCGCATTTGTCGCCCCTCAAGCGAAACACGAAACCCCCTGTTTGTGATCAGTCCTACTCTTAGAAAAGAGCAAACCCAAAATACCCAATACTTTTATTGATGTTTTAGGAGACACGTCCCCCATTAGAGGAGTCATTGTCTCTGCTGTGTTTGGAAGAACAAAGGGTCAGTGGCAGAGGGAGGGCAGCGAGCAGCGTTACCTCATGCAGGATGAGAGGAGAGCTCAGGAGGCACTCACAGGAACGTTTGTAAATCCCAGAGGGCACTGAAGTGTCTGTGCTGTGGTATGAATTAAAGCTAACAAATTCTGATGTCCTTTGAAAATCTAGCTATTGACCCAAGGCACTGTCCAGAGCAACAGATTCACCCTCAAGAAAATGCAAGATAAAGATTTTTGAATATTTCACAGCTGCAGAATATCCCAGACATTCCATGTTTACTGGACACATTTGAAAGGTCTATTCCAAATTTATGAGTCAATCAGCTTGATAACTACTGTGTTAAAATAATTAAATATACTGGATAAAAAATAAAATCTCAGAGGAACTGGAAAAGGAATAAAGCGGTTTCAGGTTCCTGGCCATATTTAAGCACAGCAGGTAGAAGCAGGATAAAGTGCTGTTCCTATGGGAGATGGGGGCTTCCACTTCACTGGTTCATGATTATGGGGACTCAATAACTTGTAGAAATAATTTCAAAGCCACAGTAAAAGCTGAAAGAGAGAGTAAGGAAGCACAGACTGGGTACAATTGGGAAGGCACATTGGGTACAAATTGATGCACTACTAAATTCCACGGGTTAACACCTAGAAGGGAAAAATATATATATTAATAGGTCTAATCAAAGAGTGGATAAACATCTTGGGCCCAATGGTAGACAACAGCCTGTGGTCAGCTGCCAGGCTGCAGAGAGCAGCTTTGATTTCAGCAGCTCACCAGGATGATTTTTTGTTAAGTGGCATCAGAAAAATGTGGTTTTACAGACAAACTATCTTCATTGTTCAGCTCCCCAGAGAAACAAATACAGAGAGTGCATAATTCCCCTGCATGACCTCCTTAATGCAGGCTGGGAAATAGCTCTGGAAGCAAGGCACGCTTTGGACAGGCTACTGCGTTATTCCTTTTAGGAATGATATCATCTAGTCAGAAATGGAGCCTCAGTGTTTCTGGAAATTGAAATTCTCTCAGTGGAGAATGGTTGTTTTCTATGGGGAATAAAACATTACCTCTCTGAGGAA
Source organism: Agelaius tricolor (assembly GCF_023055355.1). Classification (NCBI taxonomy): domain Eukaryota; kingdom Metazoa; phylum Chordata; class Aves; order Passeriformes; family Icteridae; genus Agelaius; species Agelaius tricolor. The sequence continues at coordinate 7,792,977 of NW_027269284.1, forward strand.
TTTTTACAGAAAAAAAATACTAATAGAATTCTATACTTGAGCATGACCAAGGGGTGTTGAAAACTCAAAGGAAGACCAGGAATGGAGTATACTGGCCAACTTCAGATACAAATACAGAAATAAAAAGTCAATGTTGAGTAAAACCCTGAAATATGTTAAAAATGGCATCATAGCAACCAGGAAAGCTCATGAAAGTCTCACCTTTCATCAAAGTGTGGAGCAGAAACAGCAACACAAAACAGGTGCATTCCATCATATCTATCAGCTGATATTGATGGCTGCTACTCATGGTCAGACATAGTGCACCTGACAAATTTCTGCTGTATACACTTGATATGATCCAGAATATACTTGTCACTGATACAGTGCCTGAAATTGAGAACTCATGAATATACAAATTTCATTTATGATTAAACATGCTTGCAACACAACAGCTTAAGTAGAATCTATGTGAGCTTTTTTCTAAAGGTGTTTAAAACACAAACCAAAGAAGCTCTATTAGTATCAACTTTTCAAATGAAGGCAACACAAAATATTTTATTTACTCAGTGTCTGGAACTGTGAACTAAAGGTGATGTCACTCCCCAGTTTGGTAAGATGATTTTTTCATTATGTCAGCTGGATATCAGCTGTAAATTGGATCCTCCAGACTCACATTGATGTTCAACTCTAAGAACAGTTAGGGTAGTGGTTTTAGCATTCCATGTTTTTTGAAAGACAGGATGCATCATTCCTTTCATCCATGCTTAAAAAAACCCCCCAAAAACTCATAGCAGTGCTGTACCCCAAAATTGCTTCAAAGTGGTAAATCCTAATATTTTTCTTATCATTTGAGACTTGATGTCTAAGATCAAGAAAAGGGCAAGATTTTAGATTCATGTCATATACCTTGTTAGAAGTATGGTGAGTTGGCTCTAAATTTTGGTAAAAACTCCTAAGTCTAGTAATTCAGTAGTGGAGTGATGGATTCTACTTCAGTGTCAAGTTCATTTTCTCAAGACAGTTCTGATGACAACTCTATCCTTGATAGGATTTAATCAGTCTGCTCCCATTAAATCCCTGGAACAGCATTACTTATACATATGGCACATGTTTAATCTCCTATGATTAAGTGACTCCCAAAAAAGCAAAGAGATAGCTAAATGAAGAGGAGTTGAAGGGTTATTATTCTTCTAGCAGGATGACAGGTCTCTCACATCTCCTCATTTTTTACATGGCAGTGCTGAGGGGTGGTTGGCTTGTCTTAGATTTCTCTCTGGGTTATAGAATGGAGCAGTGGGCTCTGAATTAGCAGAAGGAGCCAGTTGAGTCATTTTGATCCCATCAGACTGTAGTCTTCAAACCCTCAGCCTACTCTGCTCTGAAATATCTGCTCCTCAAAGAAAAGGGGAGACGAAAAAAGGAATAAAAACAAGGCACCAAGCATGTCACAAAAAACCATGAGAAGCAGAGTGAGATATTTTCCTTTCAGACATCACTGTATGTCTCATGTGTTGTAGACAGAGATGGATCAATGAGTGGACAGACCAGGTTTTATTTCTTCTTGAAGTCAAAAGGGGACTACAGCACATGAAAACCAAAGCAAACAGGGAAAGCACTCAGGCACTAACAGGTATTAAGAGAAACTGCAGAAGTTACCTTGACAGAGCAATATCATTGTAAAAATACAAACACCCCATGGCTGGCTGCTATTTGATGCAACTTTCAAGCACTCTAAGGTCGCATCATGGATGCACAGACTGCAGATGGCTCACAAAGAACCTGCAGTGACACTGAACATGCAAGGACCACTTCCAGGGACTGCCTTTTGCTCTTCTGTGGAAGAAGTAGTGTGTAAGGCTATGGAAGTGAACTGCTGGGGAGAAAAAGGGAGTTAAATAGAGGATTTTTGTGCAAGACTAATCTATTTTAGAGGAAAGGTATTTCTAGTATAACCTGCACCTCACCTGCTTAAGGGAGCAGTCAAGAAGGATAACTCAGAAGGCATTCAATTATAAAAAGAGAAGAGGATAAATAAGCACTAATTTAGCAAAAAATCAAGATGCTGAGAACAAAAGTAATCAAGGCACCCAGGGATAATAGGAGATAAATGTGCTAATTTCCTATACAACAAAGTTATTGACCTGTGTCATAACAGGAATTGAAATGCATTTTTGAGCATATATTCCGCCTTCTGGGGAGGAATGAAACTTGCTGAGATCTGCAGGACTGGAATGCTGCTTCTTCTCCTATTACCTGATTAGGAAAGGATGAGTAGACCAAGAGAGAGATAGAGTGTTACTCTCTGTCAAAAATATTGTTTGCTGGAATCACTCAGAGCTCAGAAGCAAACATTTAATGGCTCCTTACAAGCTAACATCCTGACAGGTAGGACAGAGAGCCACTGACCAAAAACTTGAGCACAAGCTGGTGAACCTCACACTGTGAACAAAAAAAAGCATGTAGGTTACTGAGCCACGCAAAATAAGGGAATCAAAACAAAGGGAGGTGAGCTTGTGGAGTTGATAGCCATCAGTAATAGTTCACAGCAAAGAAGAGAAATGATCCAGTAGTCAGAAAAAAGGAACTTGCATGATAAACTGTAAAATTGCTAAAAGAAGAGAAAAAAAATAAAAGATGAGGAAAAGAGGAAGACAGCACAATCAAGGATCCCCCCTGCTGTCATCTTATTGCAAAGTTCCATACCTTGGTGATTTCTCACAGGTAGCTCCTTACAGCACAACCAACAAACTCCAGCTCTCTCCTCACCCAGCTAACCCACTCCTTTGTAGCACTCATCTTCTTATTGGACACAGCTGTGGCCTATTAAGGGCAGGCCTGTTCCTAATCTTTGGTTATTGGTACAGCTGCAGCTCCTCAGGTGTGAGATTGCCTTCTGCACTATTCTCTTACATTCTATCCCTCCACACCTCCCTTTTCACAGATCAGTTCGCTGATGATGGCTGTCCAGCACATCTCATTGGTGTCCAGCACTGGTGTGTGAGCATGACAATGGCTGGGCTGATAATGGGTGCTTCCAGCCCACTGCAATGTATAGAAACAATGGCTGAGACGATGGCTGTGTATTCCCAAACTGTGTGCCTGGTCATGCTCTTCAGCCTCTGCAGCTGCTGAATGGGGACAGGAAAAGGTAACTCCAGTGTCACATCCTCACTCAGCAGCATTTGCCTTGCACCTGAGCCAGCTTGTTTGCACCTTGCCAGAGTTTTCCACAGGAACTGCTGAAAAGTCTTGCAGTTGCTGCTGTTCAGAACACAGCTGTTGCGTGAAAAAAAGAGAAAAAGATAAGGTTTGATATTGAAATGTATAAAATAGTGCTCCAAATTATCATGCAATCAGACTTTTACTACTAGCCTGCTCAGAGTGAGCTCTGTGTGATGCTGCACAGCTTTATGTAGCTTCAAGTGTTTATGATTTGAGCACATCTGCTCTGCATCTGTGAGCTCTCTGCTTTACGTGAGCAGTTTCACAGAGTCAAAACTGTGAGGACAGCTATGATCACAACAATTGGAGGTAAAAAACCCAAATGGAAAAGCATAAATAAAAATAAAGTTAGAAAAGTTAGAACCCTGTGGCTGGAAATTAAATCACTCCAGCTAAAAATTCAGACCTGAGTGCTAAAATGAAATAATGGGAATAATAATAATATTTTAAAATGTTTCACAAGCTTTGGAACAAAAGAAAGAGAGAAAGAAAAAGAGATATTGAGGAATTTAAATTAGGACATAAAACTCTAGTAACTGGTAAATGCAGAAGGAAAACTATAGGGTAAGGAAAGTTTTGGATAAAAGTAATATTATGCAAGTAAATTTGGAACAAAGGAAAATGTAAAGAAGTCAGGTTTTTTTGAATAGTAAGTGATATCTATAGAATTGTCTCCAGTATAGGGAAGAGGTTTCTCTTTTGAGCTTTGTAGAGCAGTCAATATGCTGGGATGGCAGCACATCGATTGATTACAGTGGTGCATTTTCTCTTCTGACAGTGAGTAAAGAAGCATTTAAAAAACACTATTGAAATTGTATATTTTTATATCTGTAGGTCTGGGTAGCTTGCATCAGAGAGTTTAAAATGTTTGAGTAGCTCTCTGTATCCTTAGCACTGATTTTCAATAAAACTTAAAACTTTAGGCTTGTTTCAGAAAACTGAAGGGAAGCCAGGGCTATAAGAAAATACAAAAAGACAAAGAAAAAGAATGTGATGGGCCTACTGGGCCTTCCAGCTCTAAAGAATGACCAAAACAAGGAGGGGTATTAAAATTATTTCTTATTGCCTAGGATACATTGAAAATAGGTTGTGCTGCTTAAATTCTCTCAATGAAGTAATAAATGAGAGATATATTCTCTCAATGAAGTAATAAATTTGGTTGAAAAAGTAATAGAGCTGATACAAGCACAGAGCCTTCTACAATTTATGACCATATTTTCAATGGAAATTTAAGTACTACAAAATAAAAAAAAATGCACATTAATTGTATGCTTTTAAACCTTAATTGAAAACTTAATTCTTGGACATCTAAATACAACTGGCCAATGAGAATGATCCTATTTAGCATTTTTCTTAAAAACTTCCGGAGAAGATTGACAGGTGAGATGAAACTGTGAGCAGTGAAGATGATCCCCTGCAGCAAGTCTGGCATTAAAACCCAAGGAATTGGAACCCAGGCCACGTTCCCCATGGCTGAAGATGATGACATGGAGGTCACAGCAGACAGAGACATGAAGAAGGGTTCATGCTATGACTGTTCTGTGGTGTTCCCAAGCATTTCCTCTCACTGGAAAAGACTGAACTGTTCAAACTACAGCTGAATTTTACAAGGAGAATTGCACAAGTTGGACACCATGGATATGAAAACAAGTAATTTCTTTCGAGAAGGATTTTGTTAAAGAGCAGACAGTATGGAGAAGGAACAAGGGAAGGATGAAAAGACAGAAAATTGTTCTTTATACAGATATAATCAAAGAGTTCTGCTGGCTTAGATTTATGCAGGGAAGATTAAGGGAATGACTTCATGTAGGCTTGTAAGTACTGACATGAGAACAAAAATCTCATAATAGAGTGTCCTTCAGTACAGAAGTCTAAGACAGAATAATAAGTGTTGGGTGGAAGCTCAGGTTAGAAGGATCAGATGAGACAAAAAGGATGCATTAAAGACACTGGATCTGCCTTTTGCAGGGGCATGTTCATGATCCTCAGAAATGTTTAATTTAAATCTGTTTTACAGGGAACAGGACAGACAGGGCTGAGCCCAGCCTGAGCACATGTCTAGGGAGCTCCAGCCCTGCTTCTCCTGAAGCTGAGCCATTGGGCAGCCAATCTGCATGAGAACAAAAGGTGTGACCTAACTTTGGTGCAGTGGGGATGGGAGGTAGGAGAGCTACAGCTTTACTCTCTGCTCCTGGGTCCTCCTTTTTGCCTTTCCCACAAGAAATCAATTTAGAAATAAACTCCATAATTTTATTTTTTCCCCATTCACTCACTTTCTAAAGGAGCTGGTGAAACAGAGTCTGGGTCAGGCTACAACATCTACCAGTGAGGATTAAGCATAACCCAGTTACAGCTAATCATGGTAAAAGAGGGGAAAAAAAAAAAAAAAGTGGACAGACTGAACACAACTGGCCTGTGAGGGAAAAAAAATGTATTAGAAAAACAATTCTAAAGAATAAAATACATCTTCAGTTAGTGTTAATTGTGGAAGTTGCAGGCAGCCCCGACATGGGAAGAGACGAGAATCTTGACTCCATGTTTCAGAAGGCTGATTTATTATTTTATGATATATATTATATTAAAAGAAAATTATATACTAAAACTATGCTAAAAGAATAGAAGAAAGGATTTCATCAGAAGTCTAGCAAGGAAAGAAGTGGAAGGATAACAAAAGCTCATGACTCTCAGAGAGTCCAAGCCAGCTGACTGTGATTGGCCATTAATTAGAAACAACCAACATGGACCAATCAAAGATGCACCTGTTGTATTCCACAGCAGCAGATAATTATTGCTTTTCTTCTCCTCTGAGGCTTCTCAGCTTCTCAGGAGAAAAAATCCTAAGGAAAGGATTTTTCATAAAATGTGTCTGTGACAGTTAATTTTATCCATGCAGGCAGAACCCTTTCAAACTCTTCCTGGAGAGTGAAAGCGAATGGAAAGTTAAAAACATGAAGATATGTTTCCCTGATGCAGGAATGTCTCACATTAGCATTAATATAAATTACCCAGATGCTTCATAGTCTGAACAGTCTCAGTGTTTAAATGGACTCCACGGGAGCTGTTAGGAGCAAAGCAAACTGCACAAGAGGCTCCTGGAATACCTAATGCCACAGGCTGGCAAGAGATTCCTTTATTTTCTTAGGACCCCCATGAAGGTAAATATGTACCTTGGAAGAAGAATCTAAACATTATTATCTACACACACTGGAGTCAAAGCTCATTTTTTAAAGGATGGAGACTGTATGTAAAACCTACTGAAAATGGGAAATAGAAGATAAATTTAAAAATTGCTTTTTTAGCTGGGAGATATCTTTTTCAGATATGTCAGTTACTGTCCAAAACCTAAAGTGACTCTTTTTTTTCTCTTCTAGGTCTTTGTTGTGTGGATTTTTTTAGCTCAAATACAATGGAGACCTACTCAAAAACATGACAGGGAGATTTCCATGCTACTGTAGACAAATTATCTCTTGAAGCAGATTTCTAGATTGCTAAAACTCTCTGACATGCTTCTGTCTTAAAAACTTGTACTTGTTAAAATTCATGTATTCTGCTTATAAAATTAAATCAGTTGCTTCTCAATACAAATCTGTTATTTCATGCTTTTTTGGAACAGCTGTAAGGAAAAAGTAAATAAGTGAAATGACATATTTTAATTTTATTTAGTTATTCAACCAATAAATGTTCATTGCTTGACTGTTCTTGAATGAATAAATTTTAATTGGAATACTCCCCAAGAAACTAATATCATCAGTGTACTAAAGCAATAAACTTCATGGACAGAACCACTAGCCATTAATTTACATAATATTTTAGTTAATTTTCTAAATATTAATGAATGCAAACGAATAAAATAATTTTTTTTGTAACTTCCATAACCTACACAGTGTCAGGAAACATATTTCATCCAATAAACTCTAAAATTGATTTGTGCTACAAGAAGATGTGAGCAAAGATCTGGAACCATCTAATGTTGTATTTCTTACTATTTTTTATTCCTATAAGGCAGCTGGAGTGTGAGCTCAGTGAAATCTTCTTGGCTTCACAAGCTCCTGTGTTGGCAACAGAGGACTGAATTTCATCTTGTTATTTTAATTTAAATCAAATCAATTAATGTTGGTTTTACAAAAATTCATCCATTGATTCCCCCTTCTCAACCCCTACCTATCCTTGCTGGAGTCATAAGGTTTGGTTTTCCTTCCATGAACCAGGAATTCTGGCTCTTCCTGATGCTGAGCAGACAGAGATGTTCAGTGAGGGCACTATGAATGCTACTGAACATCCTGAGCACTGGAACAGATCTGTATATATCTTAATTTTAAAATTACTTCTTCATCTCAGCCTTTTTATATCCCTGAATATTTCTGTAGAACTTAGCATAAAACCTGTCTTGCATAGTCTCATGTGTATTTTCAGGACTGGGCCATAGAGAATAACCCAAATCACAACATTATTTTTAATTACACTCTACTATATGAATAAGCCCTCACTAGTCATGATTAATTTTAGATGAAGTAAAACATTAGTTCAAGTAAAAAGCTCAACTACCATTGCTGCACTGGAGTTGTTTTTCAATTAAGGAAATATTTGATCCATTAAAGTGAATGCTAAATATGATATGGATATCATAAACACACAGTACTACACTGAAAATACTTGCAGAAAATGAAAGCTCCCTTTCAACCCCAACGGTGTAAAAGATTTATTAGCAGTTTAGAAAGCTCTTATTGAAATTGGCTACAAATTTCCTTCAAATGTAACTTAGGGTGTTTTATTTTCTGTTGTGAAAATTCAAATATGTGTTGCAGGTGAGGACAGTATATGTGACCCCCTCTAAAAAGAAATCTAGGCTCATTGCTCTGGTAAAGTTCTGTCCAGCCACCACCCCCAAATGTACAGGCATGTAAATACAGGCATGACAAGTTCCAGCCCTGCCTTCCTTACCCAGATCTGTTCCTGTGTGAGGCTGAGGCATTTTCACACAAGACAGATCTGCCTCTGCAAGCCATGCTGCTGCATATCTCACTGTAAGATGCATTTCAGATATATTCTTTAGAATAAATGCTTCTATTACCCTGATTTTCTCTACTGAACTCTTTTCATTGAGGGCAAAACTGTCAGACCTGCAGAAAAGTGTCTTCAGTTGGAAATTCATCCTCCATTTAGGAAGCCCAAGGCAGTTAAAAGAAACATTGCAGTATGCTTGGCAATTCAACTCATGTTGCATCATATTCCCTCACAGCTTGCTGAGAATCTGCCTTTTTTAAACTGATCCAGATACTACCAGAATCAAAGTCTTCGTCCAGATCCTTCAATACAAAGACAAAAAAGACAGATTTGAAACCTATCAGGTATAAGCTTTACAAACTCACAGATTAATCTAGTTTGGAAGGAGTTTCTGGACACTAATTAGTTCATCCTCCTGCTCAGAGCATGGCCATATTCGAAGGTGGGTCACCTTGTCCAGATAAGTTTTGAATGTCTCTAATGATGAAGATTTTACCTGGCAGTTAGGGTCTATGGATACAAAGTTTTAGAGAAAAATATTATATTTTATTAGACCAGCAGATATAGCTGAAATAAACAGAAAAACTTTCAAACTCTTCAGAACTGTGTGGATAAACTGGTATTTTGGGTCAATCCAGCACTGTTAAATACATCATAACCATCATTAGCAACACGAACTGAACTGAACATGAACATCAGCACATGAACTTTCAAGCTGTTGTCTTGAGAGAAAATTAGCATTCAAGGATCAAATCAAGATTTTGAGTCATGCTCAGACCTTGCCAACCTTGCAATAACTCTAGAAGGAGGCTCATGAAAGGCTTTGGAAATCAGCATTTTTGATGACAGACAGGACCCAAGTTCCAGTACTGAAGGACTGCTGTCTCCTGCTCCCCAGTAGTTTCCCTCTGCTAGCAAAGGACAGCAACTTTTCAGAGCCCCTCCTGCTGCTGTCTTGTGTCAGTAAATAAATCCCCTCAGCTGCCACCACATTGAAGGCTGGGGCTGAAGGGAAACTCTGTGAAAATCACTGCATGATGTTCTATTTCATGTGAGATTCCTGTGTGCATTCAGATTCTGTATTCACTGCAGCAATCTGAATTGCCTCCATCATTAGCATTCCAGTGGTTATTCCCTAATTTTGCCACTTTGATGCACTATTCTGCAGAATTACTGCAATTCCATAATGAGGGATGCTAAGAACCTATGGAATTTAGACTGCACTAAGTAGTGCAGGGCCCTGCACGTGGGATCAGACTGTTGGAGCTCCACTAAGTTCATGAGTTCTTACTGAGAGTGCAAAAATGCTAAACTGTAATTATAAATACCCCTCAAATGCTGTGACTTCTAAACTGTGTGTTTACTTTTCTGGAAGGGGAAGTTGATGATTTACAGAAGAGGGATTTGGAAAAGTTAATCCCTCAAAATTAAACCTTCTCCAAAGTACATATTCATATATTTCCAAGGCAGTTTAATCAGGAATGAAACAGCAAGAAGGTGTTTCTTAGAATGTGAATGCTGACAAATTACTCAGTTAGAGAGTCAGACTGATACAAGCTGGGGACTCTCATTCTGGTTTAAAATCTGCTCTGCAGAGGCCGTGGAATGGCTGGTGTGTAATGCTCTGCCCACCCAATGTTGCAGAGCTGTAATGTGAGATCCCATGCTAAAAGGAACATGATCAACCCAGAGCATCAGCGTGTTTGACTTCTTCTAGCAGTGAAGGATAAGAAAACTGTCTTTTTCTCATGTTTTAACTTTTTGATTTATCTCTCAGACTGTGTGTGCAGGGGCCAGCTGGATCAGGGCTCCAGGCTGCGGACTCCTGAGAGATTTTGTATCCATGTGTATTTCCATGTGCCCAGATAAGAGCTTAGTCACAGACATGGCCTGTAAAAGGTGACTTCAACTGATGAAGTGTCAGTGTCTGTGGTGTCTGTGGCCTTTCAAGCAGCCCTGGGATCTTCTTTCAGTCAGTGGGCAGAATTTGTTCTTCAGATATCAATTATCCTACAACAGACACCTATATTCAGTTAGATACATTTCCTTCCATTTGGCAGAAATTGGATTTTAGGATGACACAGACATAAATGTCTATGCCATGGATATCTTAAGATAAGTGAATTTCCCTAAGCATTCATGTTGTTATACACCTGTTAATACAAATGACACCCAGTTTGTATCCTAATTTAGCACTCTGTATCAGGACTACAAGCCAGTGTAGAATAATTATAAGAGCAAATTCAGGCTGATTCAGGCTTACCTCTTACCTGGGGTGAGATATTTACAAAGTCATGAAGAGAAGAACTGACTCATGCCTTCAAATAAAAAATTTGGGCCATATTTCAGGCCATATTTCAGTAAGAAAAACTTACTTTAATTTTGTCCCGGTGGATGAAACACCTGTGAGGATTGAACACAATGGGTTATTTACTTCATGTTTAACAATTTTGATTCAAGCTATCAGGGTTAAAAATGTTCTCTAATATTACCTTCTGTCAGAAACATAAAGTCTCAGAAGGAATTCATATTAGAGGCTTGAATCTGGAAGTTCCAGGTGAGTCCCCTGATCCTGGGGTTCTGCCTAACACGTGACTAATCTTCCTTGTTCAATCAAAGAAGTTTTCAAACACTTGTATAACAATAAAAAAAGAAAAATTGAAACCTGAGTATTTCTGTTAAAATGAGGTATTTTTTTTCTGCTTTCTCCAGTTTAAATTTCTTGTATTTAGTAATATTTTACTTTATGCATTACCCAACTACAAAGACTGATCTCACAAACAGCTGAAATTCTTTAATGCTCATCTAGAATCAGACAGATTTATTTAAATAAAGATATTACTGAAAAAACAGAGTATGTCTTTCAGATAATAACTTTTCTCAGATCACAGAGATAGAGTTTTCTAATCCATTTAAATGATATTGGTCTGGTTTCAGGCATGGTCCATATGGAACTTGTTACTGCAAATACTGCTTTGATATTTCTTTCCTCTTTACAATTCCAATCTCATGGCTTGGTATTTAAAGATTTTTCACCTCCCTCCTCTACTTGGTATCAGTCCATGGGCAAACATTTCCAGCAGTAATGATTGTGAGCCAACATTCTGTGTACTTTGTCAAGGTTTATCATAAATTACAAAAGTGCTCTTCCAAGGAATCCCCCAGTACAATTTTCTCTTGCAGTTCAGGTTTGCACTCTCTGATGGCTGTTTCCAAACCCCAGGGAAGCCTGTGGCTACACCAAGCTCAGGAGAGGGCAATGGCCATTGAGTGTTCATTTCCCACCAAACACTGGCTCAGTGTTCACCACAGCTGCAATGATGATGATCAATAAAGTAATGTATGTGCTTTAATAACTGAAATTAATGTAATGTAATCCACTGCACTAGACAGTATACTCACTGAAAAACAAACAAACAAACAAACAAAAAAATAAAGGCAGATCATGCCCCAGTAGGTTTATAACCTAATGGTAAATCAAAAGATTGCAAATAGATATTAGCAGGTAGGAAAATTTTTAATGAGTGCTTGCAGTGCATCAGCAGCCTAATTGCTCCCAAATTATTTTTTTCTTATTATGAAATTCAGGTGAAAATCACAGAAAATCAAGGTGAAATATCAGTCTGCAGAGTTCACCTAGTCTATCCCCTGCCAAAGGTAGAAACCTCCATATTTATGCCATTCCTACCTTTACCCAGACATATGGACTATGTTGCATTTACTACAGCTGAGCAACCAATCACAGAGTTTTATTCACTTTATTACTGCACACTTTCTCCTGATGTTTAATATGAACTTTACATGCCAGAATTCATCATAGAATGAGAAACAGATTTTTCCATTATTCTCGACAGCAACTTTTTGCAAGTCCTATAATGGCTTGAGTTGGAAGGGACCTTAAAGATTAAATAGTTTCAGGCCCCCTGCCATGGGCAGGGGCAGCTTCCATGAGACCAAGTTGTTCAAAACCCCTTTCAGCCTGGTCATGAACACTACCAGGGCTGGAGGATCCACACTTCTCTGGGCAGCTGTACAAGTGCCTCATCACCTCAAAGTCAAGAACTCCCTAATATCTAATCTAAACCTGCCCTCTGTCAGTGTAAAGCCATTCCCTCTTGTCCTACCACCCTGCTCCCTTGTCAAAAATCTCTCTCTACCTCCCTTATAGGTCCTTTTAGGCACTGGAAGGTGCTCTTAGTCCCCCCAGAGCATCTTTTGAGGCTGAATGCAGCCCTCTGAGCACCTTCATGGCCTCCTCTGAACTCACCCCAACAGGTCCATGTCCTTCTTGCCCTGGGGGCCCCAGAGCAGGATGCAGTACTCCAGAAGGGTACATTTAATAAATTATCAGAGTCATACAGCATCATACAGCTCATGCGCCGTTTGTCACACTCACAAAGATGTAAAGGACTTTCACACATTTGTTTTAATTTGGGAACTGAATACTTTCAGAAGTCATTCTCAGAAGGAAAGGTAAGACCCCAAAGGAACCCCAAACCTTTGGAATTATATAATTGAGTAAAGCTTTCACCTCCCTTACTGTGTTAGTGTGACTGGGGTAAGCTGTCTTACCAGAGCACATTAAGAAATCTTTTGAATCTGGATAAAATATGAGCTATGGCTTATCATGCATTATGATCAGGAAACCAAACTGCCTGGAGTTACCTTAAAATACTCCTATGCACCTTCATCAATCTTATTTTGGAAGTATTATACCATTTTTCAAAATTTCTGAGCTTTGGTTTGGGTATCAGTTAGGTCTAGAATCTCATCCATTTTCTCTGTAAGCAAATTATTGTGACCAATGGCAAATTCTGCACTAGAGACACTCAAAAAAGTATTTTGGGTTTATTAGAAATGACTGAGTCCATGGCAGGCACAAGTGTTAAAACACAAAAAAATTGATGTGAATTTTAAGAATATCCCAAGCACAGCCAGCCATACCTAAAAACCACTTGCTTGGAACAATGAACAGATCAGTAATAACAGTGCTTCAAACAAGGAATCCAGGAAAATGAATAAAAAGTATTCCATTAATTTATGTGAGCTTTTCATAAGTGTTCAGGGTATTAGAGTTGCAAACCACTTGACAGAGTTCTAGCCAGCCCCTTGTTCATGGAGATAAAGCTACAGCTGTTTCCTTAAAGCAAAGCCCTTTCCCTTTATTTGCTGCTGGAGGGCAGTGAGTGCTGGGCGCTGCCCCAGCCCAGCCCGGGGGCTTTGAGCTGTGCAGCTGCTGCCTGCACTTGTCTCCTCTTCCCATTGCACCATTGCTCAGCACATCTATTTGGAGCAGAACTAAAGTGTTTGCTCTCCAAGTGAACCCAGAGGAATGCAGAGGGAATGAAAGGGCCAGCAGGGCTCCACTCTGAGCAGTGACTGTGCAGTGCTTGAGGCTGTTTGCTCTGACTTTCTCCCATAACGCCTGTAATGAATTTATTTGGTTTTTAGCTTCTCAAAGAGCTGGGGGTGGGGCAGTGTGATCTGTGGGTGTTCCCTTGTGATGGAGGGAGTTGTATAGAAAACTTTTTTTCATATGTAATTCCTTCACTTCAGAACATTGATTTCCATTAATCATCCATTTCTCCTCCTCCCAGCTTCTTCCACTAGGGTTTTCCTTCCAGTCTCCCAGTTTACCAGACTAACTCATGGCTAAATCCTAAAACTAATTTTTCCATCTTATCTCCTTTTCCTCATTTCACTCCTCTGTCCTTCGAATGATGGGTTCAAAGGAAATACTGTAATCCAAAGAAGTTATTTTAACTTTTTGGAGGATCTATCTTCTTGTTTACACACCTCATTGCAATTCCTGTCTGCCTTCTGGGCTGCCTGTACTGGATGTACCACCACATACCACTGATTCCTTGGATCCTTCAGAAGAGTTTGTTTATTTAGGCTATTTTGTTGCAGCTGAATTCATTTATCAAAGACAAATGCTAACCCATAGATTAACATTTGTTAAGAATTTCCTGGGCCTGACTGATAAAATGATTAAGGAAAAGAAAAGATGTTTCATGATGCTACAGAAAATGCAAATGTTAATTTTAGTAGATCTAAGATCTAAAACTGAAATGAAATAACATTTTAGATGGCCAAATTGAATGAACTGAAAAATGCACCATCCGGAAAACATTCCATCTGACTCCCAATTGACATCTTAACTAAATAATTTTAGTAAACAAATAAGAGACAGAATTGAAAAGAAACAGATTGAAAGGGAATGAAAATATCCCCATATTTTTATGAGCTACAGCTGATATCAGAGAAAAGCCATAATTACTAAGCAAATCTCTCATATTCATCAAATGACTGGAAGATCTGGCAAAACAATTCTTGATATTCCCCAAGTATCTTCCACGCTGCCATAGAAGGGGGATATTTTCCATGCTTGGGCAGTTATTTTGTTGCCACTCTGATTTTTCTGATCCTCTGACGAGCTAACTGCTTTGCAAACACTGTGATTCCAAAATCCTTCAGAGTTAAAGAAACAAAAAAGAAGGCCTACTTTGACATCCCAGTGAAACTTTCTGTGATTGCAATGAATTCTTGAAAAAGCCTCACTGCCTGTCCTCATTTCCCAATGCCAGCACCTTGTCAATGTGCAAGCCATGGATTTCCATGGCCCCTTATAGCAGGGTCATCCACTGCATGCACTGGGATTGACCATGCAGTCTGTGTCCATGAAATGATTTTGGTTAATTTTACACTAGCTAAAGCAATGTTCTGTAACTTCAAGATTTGTTTCATTATTTGAAAAATTGGGTACTATTGACTACAGGCTGGCAGATAACCTGTTGACATTATTAGCTGCCTTTTTTGTGAAACTGGTGACATCTTTCTCTGTTGAGGCTGAGATTCTTTACAATTTAAATTTTCCTCAGAAGGGAAAAGGGATTTTTCTCTCTGTCCCTAAACTGCTCATCTCTGCCCTGACAATTCTTATTCCCTTTACAAATATATATATATATGTATGTTTGTGTAAAAGACAATGCTTGATGAAGAGAGTGGATAATTGTCTTAGTCTTGCATGAAGAGTGGTGTTATGTACCTGGTTTTCACCTGGGATAATGCACATTTAGGGAATTTTCTTTCTGAAGTTAATGGATGCAGCTGAGTCACTTCATATCAATTTATTTCTAGTTCTCTTGTAAACAGTTTAGAGCAAAAGCAAGCTCTGTATTCTGGGGTTTGTCCTAAGATCCTGAAGACCTGATCTGCTGGTACTGCAATGGAAAAGTTTCTCTCTCTCCCACAGTCACACCTACAGCATCACAGCCCAGGGGAAGCTCCCCTGAAAGCTTTTGTCAAGCAGGTCATTTTTCCTCGGAGGGAAATTCCAGCCAGACCTTGTGGCAGCAGAGATCAGCTCTGCCTCTGCCTGGGCAGAGTCATGGAGTGAACATAGCACGGGGCAGGTGCCTCCCACACCCACACAGCTGGGTCCCACAGCTGGATCCCACAGCTGGGTCCCACAGCTGGATCATTCCAGCCTGGAGCTGCTCCCTGCCCTGCTGAGCCCCATTCCTGTGGGAATTGCAGCAAGGGTTGCTGATGGAGCACAGGAGCCAAAAGGGGCAGAGCTCCAGAGGGAGAGTGAGAGAGCACAGGAGGAATAAAGAACAATTCTTCAACAGGAAGGGTTTGGCTGCTCCCTTCAACATCAACCCATGTGCAATATATTCTGCTCTTGGCTGCTTTAGTAGCCCAATACATCAAACCTATCAACCTTTGCTTTTATTGGAGATCTTTGCTAGAATTATTCTGTTTAATTATATTTTTAATGCTTGACCACTGAGAAGGATGAAAAGAACAAGTTCACTGTCTCTCACTGCCTTCCTCAATGAAGCCAATGAAGACTTCTTCCATTTTTATGGTTTAAAAATTACTTAATAAATCTTTATAGACTGAGGAACAGTAAAAGCTCTAGCTCTCTTTTAGGCAGGAAAAAACCTCACATATATGAGGATAAATTATTGAGTTTAATACATCTCACTTCTCACTAAATAATGTTAGAACACTATTCAGAGAAATATTGGAATAAAAATGAATGGAGACTCATTACAATATTACATACAATTTTTCTGATATATTTAATCATCTTTATGCCTTCCACAGGATTAAATAAAAAGAACTTCAAGAGGGGAATCTTGATGACAGGTAAGTAGTAGGACAAAACCATGTTTCTACCCTGAGTCTTTGGTAGACAGATTTAGTGCTAACATATAATTCTTTCAATTTATCCTATGCATAGCAAAGAGATTTTTAAAATAAGATATTAAGGTGACAATGTGCCAAGGAAGAGGCAATTTTTTGTAGTGACTTCTGACAGATTGACTGCAATATGCTTTGCTAGAAGAGCATAGTTAAGAATCAAATATTCACAAAAAAATTACAATAATTTATATTTGGATTTAGTGAACATCCCTCCATTTTAGGTGCAAAGACAAAATCATTACATTTTCTAGTGTAGTACCTGCTGGAATAGCCATAGTTTCTGAGATTATTAATATATGTGATCTCATTTTGATGTTTATTAACTAATTTTTAACTATTTTTAAAGAACGTGATCTTTTTTTGAGAGGCTTTTTCAGTAGATTTTGGTGAAGACAATAAAGTAAAAACTGCCTCTTTGCTTTTTCAGGCAATTTCAACTTCAATCAGAAAAATGAGAATCAGAAAAATGCCACAGTTAATTTCTACACACTCCTTCACTGATGATACCATTCCTCCTTCCTGAGAGAGCATGTGCATTTTCACATCCACATCCAATTGCACACAGACTATGTTTTGGATTTGGGTTTTTTTGGAAAAAAAAAAAAGGAAATGAATGGAAAGGAGGCAGGGAATTCTCCTCTGCTCATCCCTTGTCAGACTTCTACAGGTGAAAACCCCTGGGCAAGGAGAGGAAGGTGATTTTCAGATCCCTAGCTGAAAGCAAAAAGCAGCTTAGCCAGGGGAATAAAGGCAAGGAATCTTTCTAAGTAACATCTGGGGAGGCCAAAGGAGAAGATGTCTGGAAGTCACTTCTTACATTAGGATCCCTGCATTAAAAAATCCATTAAAAGTCTTTGAGGCAAGGAACAGAACTGAAAATAGCACCTTATTCTCCAGATGACAGGCAACAAATGGTTACTGGTCTGACAGAAAAGTATTTACCTAAAAAGAAACCTCTGCCAGAGAATCAGGGCACCAGGTACCTCAAAACCTCAAAGTAAAGCCAGAAATAAATTGGCAATCATTGATTTTAACTAATTAAATCCAAAATCTATTTACATTCTACCATCCTTTAGAGGTAAGCTGATTTAGAAAAATATTCCTGATGGAAAATCAACAATACTCCTGTGGTCTGCAGGAAAATGTTTCCACAATGTTCTGAAGGAAATCATTGAAATAAAACTTCTTTATACAACCAGAACAAATATGTTTGAATGTTTCAAAGAAGAATGATATATTCTGGACTTGAGGCTTGATTTATTTGCCTAAATTTTGGCAACAAAGGCCTGAACATAGTGCTTGTGTAGTACCTGCAGGTTAAGCAGGATTTGCTCTGGCATGGGCACTGGCACTAAATACCCAGAGTTAGACAATTGAACTGAGCCCTTTGTCTTGTCCTAATTGAAGATGAAAACAACAACTGAAAAGTCTCAAGATATCTTGGAAAATCAACATTCAAAATTTTAACTCAGCAGTAGAAAATAAGGACTTTTCATTGGTGAGGTGACTGATTTATTACTGTAGTCAGCTGAGTTCCACAATATTGAAAGATGCAGATTAACCATAACCATATTCTTTGATTAAGATATTTGCACAGTAAGGACCAGGCTAAACACATAGTTTTACAGTAGGAAAATCTCTCTTATTGTCAAACATTCTAAAAAGATATTGCATGAATACCTCCACATCTACTTCAGTTGTCTGCCATGCTTTTCTTTCTCCTGAAGAAATAAACTGTCCAGATCATGTTAAAGAAATCTTCCTTCTTAGTTACTCCAAGCCTAAAACACCTCTTTCAGTAAATGCAATTATCAAGGCACCATTTATTATAGACTACAGGGGACATTAAAATGTCAACAATTAAACACTGCAAGAACAAGAATTTGAATGAAAATGGGTCATAAAGGGTGCTGCTTTCTATCTTCAAAATATTTTCCAATTATTTACCAATAAATTCAGAGGAGTTATTGTTTTATCCTTCATTTTTAACATGAATGCAGGAGATCCATAGAAAGGATTATGGTTTTACCCAAAGAAACAACAGAGTTCCAGGAATAATTTATTTGTGCTTATTTACAGATATTATCAATTCTGAGATTCTTTATTTTTGATAACTCACAGTTTCATGTTCATGAGTGTAGGATCCCTCTACAACACTGATTATATTTACTCACATTAGAAATGCATTGCTTTCTTTGTTGGTCAATACTCATTTTCCTGAAACTTCAGATTTTATTATCTGATGAATTCTCCAAGCACCTTAATGTTTTCCAACCCAGGAGTATTGAAAACTCATAAAACAAGTGTTTGCCTGACCTCATGTTATCAGGATTAAATACTGAAGATACTTGAATACCATTCTATTATCTTCCAGGTATTGAAATCATAAAGTACAGCCTGCTGACATTTTCACTGGTTTGTTATCCAGTGTCTTCCTTGTGCCTTTTGAAATATGACAGAGTGGGACACACTCAACTGAAACTCAATATCAGCTTCTTGAGCCATCCATAGTAATACACTTAACTTGTCATGACTATTCTAAAATATTTCTCTTTATTCCTTTTAATGGTAGATATAGATCTTTCCATGCTGGTCACCAATGAGAAGCACTTGAAATATGCTACTTTAAGGCAGTATGTCAAGAATATTGGAATAAACCTGCAATAAAAAGATATGTTGGAAATAAAAGGAGATATGGCAACAAAAATGGCAATCTGACTCTTGCTTTTAACAGTGAATGTAAAATATGGGTAAGATTCTTCATTTCAGTGGCAATCAATTCATAAATACATAGACAGGAATCATTAGCATTTGCAAACAAACATTGCCTCTTTTCCAGGAGCTGAGAACCTCAAGTGCAATGAATGATGCATTTCATATTCCAAATCAATATATTATTTATATTTGTTTTGTATTTGGTTCCAAAATCAATTAGGACTTCAATACCTTAATACTGTTACAAGGGCGCATGCTCAGTGACAAAATCTGATAATTTGCTCTGCTCTTTTTAAGTCTCAAAGCCAAAAGAGAAGGTAACAATCCAATATAGATTTTATCAGTAATGGAATGGTCACAAGACTGTCTAGAGGAATTCACAGCAGAGGCCATTTTATTTTTCTTATAAGTATGGGCTATTAAATATTCTTAGCAATTATTGAGTGTTATTGGAAAGGCTGAATTAGAACTACCTTCTGTTGCAACCAGCAAGCATTAGGGGATGATCTCCAACACCAGACAAGTCAGTGCACAGCCCTGCTCCCTTCTGGGAATTACAAAAGGAACTACAACCAGCTGACTTTCCCACTCTTCTGTCCCATCAGTGTCTTTTAAAATATGTGTCTCAAATTCAACCAAAATTCAGTGGTATTTAGGTTTTGCAAATTGTCCTTGTTTAGGGCAAATTTGGGAGAAAACCTCTAAAGGGGTTCTTCTAGAAAGCAGATTTAAGCTGCCCCTCCCCTAACTGGTTTGGGAAAAATATTTCCTTGGAGAAAAGTGGAAAAAAACTGTTTATTTAACAGGCAAAGCATTCACCAGCACAAGAAAATGAACAATATTAAACAACAAAACCTCTCACTGCTTTGAAGAGATGACAAATTTGGAAAGTCCTCTTTGTGGGCTGTAGCTTGGCTCACTCAGTCTCTGATGGAATGCAGCTTCTTGGGCCTGATGGGCCACAGGTGGTGTTTTTTGGGTGTTTAGTCCAGAGCATGTTTGAATCGTTTCAAGAAAAGGAAAAAAACCCTACAGTCTGGGGAATTTCACTGCCTCAGCTAGCAAGAAATTAATTAAAAGCAAAGGAGAGCTTTCTCGCTGTTCATTCCACAGACAACAGAGTCCAGGAGCAGGAATGTGGAGGAGTGAGTGCAGTTTCTGAAAACAAACTCCACACTCCTTCTCTCCCCACACTCCACTTTTAGAACCAGTCTTAAAGGTGCAACACTTATTTCTGGGCTAAACAGACAGATGGGGATGCAGTTCAGCATCATAAAGTCACCCTAGGACACAAATAGAGTCTCCAGTACTGATCTCCAGCATTACACTAAGGAGTAATCTTTGCTGCTTTGTAATTCAGCCATGAACTCAGCCTAGAGAGCAAAAGTTTCCACCTTCACCCTGCAAAGAAGAAGATACATGGTCTGGGTGTGCCAGCATGCAGCAGCATTCTGGGGGCTCTGCTGCTGCTTTGGGATCAGAAAACTGCCCAGGGACACCCTTCAGCTGCTCTGGGATGAAGCAGAGCCCCAGGCACTGCTCTGCCTCCTGTCTTGGAGGGGACACGTGGTGTGTCTGTGCCCACCTTGGGCAGCGGGAACTGGGCAGTAGCAGAGGCCCCTCAGACAGCCCAGCAGAATGCACCAGGCTGTTATCAGCAGAAAACCAGCATGGGCATCATTTTTGACCAGTTTGTCACTATGTGGAGCACACAAAGGGCTTTTCTCTCCTGTCACTTACTCCAGGATGAATCCTGTTGAACACTGTCAATTTAGAGTAATATTAACCTGGAACAAATGTCTATATCAAGCCTGTTTATGTACACTGAAAGACAGGGCTTTGTTGCTGTAATTACATTTTTTAAAATATGTGAGTTGCATAAATCTCATAATCATTTCCTCTGCCTATAATGGTTGTAATCTGCAGTTCAAGAAGATTCCTAATTAATATTAATTCCTACCCTGTGCACAGTGTGTTTTGGCAAATAATTAGGTCTGAAGGGATGGCCAAACACACTGATCTTCAAATTTTGAACAATTTAATTACAGGCTTGTTTTCTGCGTGGAGCTGCCTGAGCCATGAGTTTAGAAGAGAGCATCAGCGTGGTCCAGCTCCAGAGGCTGGCTCTGGAGCCAGAGCAGAGAGAGCTCTGCAGCAGGGGAGCAGGGCAGGCTGATAAAGCCTTTTTTCCCCAAACTGGGTTCCAATGGAAGCCAATATCAGCTCATGTGAGTGACTGCCTGGAGGCTGCTCAGTCACACTGCTGAGTTTGCTGCAAATGCCTTCCTGAGAGAAGCTGACTGACAACTGCAAACAGAAAGTAGCCACTCCAAGGGAAGAATGCATTAAATTTTAAAGGGGTTCAACAACAAAGAAGCTGCCTTTGTCATGGATTTGCAGAATAATTTTGCATGACTGCACATGAGAAACTATCCTCTTTACTCTTTAAGAAATTAAGTCCTTTCCTAGATATTTCTAATATTTTTCTTAGCATTTTTTACTCATTAAGCTAATGCTGAGGTCACTTGTAAGCACAAGTTACTCTTTTAACAAGGAGGAAACATCCCCTGTACCAACCTATCACTAATTAGCAGTTTCTTTGATGCCAGATAATGGGATCTTCACTGATAGGGGGAGCTCTGACCCCTCCACCCATTCTTTTTAACACATTCTAAAGAAATTGTGAAAATTAACACCAGTAAAATCATGTTACACATCTCATTCAAATTTTCAGAGATGAAAGAGAATCCAAATTGCTTCTGCCCAGTCAGAGGTGCCAAAAAGAATGCTCCAAGTACCAGAACAGAATTGCTAATTTTTCAATGACATAAGTGATAAAGAGTGATAATATAGGCAAATAATTAAATGTGTAATGATTAGTAACAAATGCTTTATAAATGATTAAATGTGTTTGCACAGGTGCTTCAGAAAGGCCCTACTTGGAAACTCTTTACTTATAAGCTGAGAGTAATTGTGGTGGATTTTAGCCAAGATTTGCACCTGCTGGAATTGCTAAATATAAACAACATGAATCAGAACATCTGACTGGGATCATAATAATTAAAGATCAAGAGAGGAAAAAAGAATAAAGTAATATTCCTATGATGCATTGGTATTTGCTCACAGGACACTACCTGCACAGGCAAGCATGCTCACAGACTTTGATGGCAAAGTCAGAGTTACTGAATCTTGTACATCTATCAGAAGTAGAACACAAAAAAGGCACTTTTAATATTGTGCCAAACTGATTTCCATTTCCTATAGCTGCACTAACTTAAATGAACGAGGACTGGCAGCAGTTACCAGAGGTTTCTGATTGATTATGGTCTTCCTACTGCTAAACAATGATTTCAAGAAGTTATACCTTTTAAATCTCCTGAACTTTCTGAGAACTTGAAATCAACATTTGCTTTACGTGACAGAAAAATAGCAACTACAGTGTTGCTGCCAGTCCTGCTGTGCATCTTTTTTGAGTTAAACTGTTCCTATTTGGAAAAGCCTATGCTCACCACATTCAGTAGATAATTTGTTCCTAAAGTTACACTGCAATTTTTTACATAATACCCTTGATGATTTCCTTTAACCTAGATAACCTAGAGCATGAACTACCACACACTGAAGATGTTGAAAAAAAATATGAGATCAGAAAACACACAGCACATGAGTCCATACTCCCCAGATGTTTTGTGAAATGGAGAAGGCATGAAAAGAAAGGTTTCATCCCTCCTTCCTCTCCTGTCTCTCTCCATTCCTCTCTCCATTTCTCCCTTGCTTCAGCTTTCTTACTGGCAAACATAAGTTACAGGAATTAAGAATTAATTTTATGATTCCTTTCTGCTTTGTAAGATGCTTCTAATGAGTCATTTGCACTTAAAAACTTTGCTGAATCTTAGCTATTTATTGATATTTACTGATTTTCCATTTCTAAATATAAGGCCCCATTCATCAAAAGACAGAAGGAGATGCATAATTTTAATTAAACAGTGAAATTCAAATCCAAAGCAGACAGTAAAATGTCAAAGGCATCTCTTTGACTTGTGTTCTCCAGTGCATTGCACAAAGTGTACTGAGAGATGATGCAAAAGCAGGGAGGTAATGCATTCTAGAAGTCAGTGCTCCCAACTCATTCCAAATTTTGGTCTTCTTTCTGGGCTATACAGTTGTTATAGAGGCTGGAAATAGTCTCGAGTCATAACAGAAGAGCAATTACAACACAGAGAAAGTATCAGCATTCTTGGCAATATTTTAAGTGCATGTGTGAAAATTACTACCATTTAATATCAAGCTGGAACAAATTAATATATTAAGGAAAAGAGTAATATTGTTGATAAGGCCTTTACTAGTCCTTTCTAGCAAGGTGACATCAGTGATATGTTGATTTGGCAGATAAAGATACAGTGAACAAATACAGTCAAGGCTCACTTGACAGTAGTGAAAAGTCCTTTTGATTGAATAGTCCTTTTTTGGAAGGACTTTTCCCCTAAAATTCAATAAGTGAAGAAGTGCTGGAACTCCTCTGATAGCATTACTAGAAATCATGTACCTCTTTTCTGTATGTGATGAAATTTGCAGACACTGAGTGCATACAAACATCAATTATACACAACCAACATGAAAATGAAAAACCTGAAAAAGATTAACAGCTTTAAAATGAAGGATGAATACATAAGGAAAGACTTTCAATTGTAACATTCAATTAAGCTTTCTGATATGGCAGAAAATGTATCTGACATTATACAAAAAGAACAGGAAGCCAATTGTAAATTTTATATTAATACAGCAGAGATTGTTCTTTATTGAAACCGGGAAAGAAGAGTGGAAGAGAAATACAGAAATACCACCTGGGAGGCTGTTACAGAAAAAAAAAAGTCAGGATAGGTTAAACCTACTGAATATATTAAGGCCAGAAAAGTAAACAAAAAATGAAATGTATGAGGAAAGATAAAGCAGTACAAGATTGTCCAAAAAAAGATAAAAGAGGCTCTGTTGATAGACACTGAAAGAAGAAACAACAGCACTGAAGGAAGACACGAGAACATTTCATCAAATTGTTTAAAAATATAGGTAAAGTGCAATGAAGAGCAATGTCTGGAAAAAATAAATCTCACCTTAAAGAAAGGCAGAACACCTCACAAACACTGCAAAAAAAAAACCAAAACCTCACCTTGTTTTTCCAATGAAAGAAGATAGAACTTGGTGCCTATTTTGTAGTAGCCAAATCTTCATGAGATTAAAGTAGTTGCTGAAAAATGAAGAAAGTTAAATTAACACATGCAATTCAAATCACTGCAGCACAGATATGAGGAAATTAAATGGACAGCATGATATTTGGAGATATCCCTATGGTTCAATGGGAAGCAGAAATACCACAATCTGCTCTTGTTTCCATGGAAAGGCTCCAGTGCAGTCAACTCTGCTGTTCTGAAGTTGCCACTCGAGCCAGACACAGGAAACATGGCAAACATTTTCTCTAATTGATCCTGTGCAGACAAGACCCAAGACCTCCCTTCTGCCAGGCAACACAGAATGAAGCACAAGATGGAAGATGCCTCTTCTCCTGTCCTTCATGGGACTTGGTTTAATGGTGGAGCATCATGGCAGGCAGTACCCCCACCTTTGAAACCTCCTGGGGGTGGTTCTGTCAAAGTATTAAGCAGAAGTGTGCCATGAGGTAGATGCAGCTGGGAGGGGATGAACCTCGGTGACAAAGAATGAGCCTTCTTCTCCCCCACCCTCCCTCACCACCCTCACTGCTCCACTGGAATGGTTTCTGTTTCTGGATCATTCCTGTGGAAATGGTAATTTCAGTACCAATGCAGACTGAGGAGATGGAAGGGTTTGCAGCCAAAATCTATCTCGTTGTGAAAGGGCTGTCTTACACTTATGCCAAACAGCCCAGAAAATTAATAAATTACAGATAGGCAATGCCACAGATGATAAATTATCTACACAGAATTCTCTCTACTTAAAAGCTGGAGCTTTTACAAACTTGCATAACCCCATCCAAAATGCAAAACAAATGCATTCTTTATATAAGTTAAAACCAACAAACTATTTCCCATACATATTACTGTGCAGAAGAATTTCAAAATTAAAAAAACCCACTGAAATCAAGTAAGAGTCCTCAAGTACAGTGCAGAGTCCTAGAAAAATAAT
The DNA here is from genome assembly GCF_023055355.1 of Agelaius tricolor. Lineage (NCBI taxonomy): Eukaryota > Metazoa > Chordata > Aves > Passeriformes > Icteridae > Agelaius > Agelaius tricolor. The sequence continues at coordinate 7,818,270 of NW_027269284.1, forward strand.
GCACTCATCCTGTTCAAATGGCACAGCTATCAGAACAGGTGTCTGTGAAGGCTATTTAAAGTATTGACTTCATAAATTAGAAATGAAGAAGCCTTTAAAATGAGTACAGGTAATGGAAACAGTGCAAACTGAATTAAGGAAAAGAGGGGACACGGATCTATTTTTCATGATTCTCCAATAACAGGGAGAATCAAACCAAACCCTCTGCAGGAGCCCCAGGTTTGGCTCCAAAGGGCTGAACCCATGGCACCTGCAGCACAGTCATGGTTGGTGAGTTCCTGTTATGAGAGCAAGGAAGACTTACAGAAACCAGCCAGACAGGATATGTCTGACCACACAATTTGACTTCTGCTTTATGGTCTTAACCAGCACAGTGACAACTGTGTTTGCTGGGAGCATGAAAAAGGGTTATAAACATATGAGAGAAGAAAAAATGCATGAGGGAGCTGAACCAATAACCTTCTTCATTGTATTTTAGCTCGAGCACAATAGCTACTTCAAGTGTTTTGAAACACTTTTTAAGTGAATTAGAATTTTATCCTGAGTTCTTTGAGGAATTTACAGGTTAATGTCCATTTAACAATACAAAATTTCACAGTCTTTCCCTTGGTAACAATATTCAAGTTTTGAATGCCCTCAGCTCCCCTCCAAAGTAACTTCTGTTTTCCTTAAATTTAGTTCCTTTCTTTCAAAATCCAGGACAGTCTACTTATTCTTCAACTGTTAACCCATTTTTCTATCACATTGTTTGTACTGCAGGTTATTTCTTCAACTACTCGCAGAAATTTCAGCTAACTCATTCTATTTGATGATGGCATCTTGAGCAGATTTATAACACAAATTTTGTCTCAGAAAGTATATATACATGGACAATGTTTTGACAGCAGTCAGTTTCTTGTGCAGTTGATATGACTGTAAAATTTTATCTATGGATGTAAAGCTTAGTTTGAGAGATTAGAGAACACTTCCAGATGTTTAGTAAATCAGGATGTTCTACAAACCTCTTTATGTATCTGAGACACATTTTCAAAGTCACAAGGGGGAAATAAGGAACCCAGTTCCCACTGAAAACAAAACCTCACCCCCTTTATTAAGAAAGCTGAGATATTTCCCTTTATACATGATGACGTTGTCTTGTGGATGGAGAAATTATTTTATAAAAAATTCACAGAAGAGCATTTCATAGCATGGTTAAAATTGTGAGGTCTTAAGATATAAAATACAATGAGAGGTTTTTGGGAGGGGTGTTATTTCCCACTAACCCATCTGATACACTAAGGAGGAAAATATTAACAAGCTTTCAGGCCCACAGATCTTAAACAGAGGAGGCAAAACATGTTTGGAAGTGCAAACCAGGAGTGACACCTTTGTGTCCTAAACCTATGTGTGTGCAAGCACAGTGTGCCATTGTGACAGCATTATAAAATCAAATATTCTTAAACGACCTAGGAAAAGTCTAGATTTGGGTGTCAGTAGGAATCTTGCCACCAACTTTAGTGGCTAGGTTGATGTCACCTTTGGTCATTGTCCCTGAATTTGGCCCTGAGTTGAGGGCAGCACTGGCCAGTTTCCCAGTGACAGCTTTAGGATTTCCCAAGACTTAAACTCAGGTGCAGATCATGGCTCTCTCCTGGCAAGGAGATCTGGTAGCTCAAACTGAATTAAAGGTCAGTCCAACTTGAGAATCCAAGCAAAAACTGGTAAAAATTGGAGACATAAACCAAAAAGAAGTAGTTTTGCTGCTGTGGAATCTTCCCAGCCTGCTGTGGCAGGAGGTTTGTATTTTAGATGCTGGATGAGAGAAGCAGAGCAGCAGTGACAGGGTACAGATGCATGCGTATGCCACAATATCTACTGGATTGCTTCAGGAACAGTGGGCTTGCATCAATGTCAGCCAAGTCCAGTTTAATGTCCAGAAGTGCCTCATCCAGCCTCTAAACTGCACTTTTTTTTATGAGAGCCTGTTAACAGCTACCAGGCATAAAATCAAATAAAGGCCAATGGTTATGAGCTTGTAACTATAGGGAGGCCAAATGTGAGAATGAATGTAAAAGTACAATGAGCTGGAAGGAAAAAAGAAAATAAGGTGTCAGTATAATTTGCCAAGTTTCTATGAAAAAACACCGCACTTTCAATTCAAAAGCACAACTACACTTGATTTATTCACTGTTGTTCACCTTGCTCCTACCTTTGCCTCTCAGCAGACTAAGCAGATTTTCATGAGAGTAGATTTCTTGTGTCTATGCCCACGCTCCATTCACATCTATATACATGAGCTGGAGTGGCATATGGCTCTTTAGGCAAACTGGATATCAGTTACACATAAAACCCAAATGTTATTTCCCTGGCTTTGGTGGAGTTACACACTGATTGTTTCAGCAGCACAGTACAATTTAAGTGCTAAACAAACCACAACAACACATGCATATTTTACTCCCCGTTTATTTTTTTCTATGTCCCAGTTGGCATTTTCTCATTAGAAATATGAAATCATTGCTCAGACATTTGCTTGTATCATTCCTTTTGCTATGAGTAAAGTTTTGAAAAGCTTCAATTCTTCTTATCTGGAGCCCCAAATTATTAGCTGAAAGTTTGAGCTCCAGTTCACATAACTTCAAGATACCCTTGCTCATGACTTTGCAATTACTTTAATAATTTAACTGAATATCTTGAGGTTTTATGTCTCTGTCTGAATATCTTGTGTTTTATGTCTCTCCCTTTTTGAAAGATCCTAAATCCCAAATATTCATGTGATTTTGTAGCTGGTATTTACTAAATTTTAAACCCCTATTGAGCCAGTTAGATCAGACATTCTTTCACCCTAATCCCAGTCAGACCAAAGCTTAGACTTCAAATTCCTGTACCTTGCCCTCTCAGATTCTAGATACCATTATGAAACTTCCAAAAAGGAGGAACTGACCACAAATATTAGAAATCTGCTTCAGAGATTATTCAGGTTTCATGTCAAAAACATACTATTTGCTTCCTGTTTGAACTTTAAAAACCTCAGCTTCCATTCATTTAATCTTCTTGGGGCTTTGCAAGCTTTTTTAGAAGCTTTTTTCAGGTTGCTGTTTGTTAAAGAGGACTTGAGAGGACATCTGATTTCAATTTCATTTTGTTCTATACGCTACACTTTGTTAATGTGATTACTGCTTCCACATTTCAGTCTTAATTAGAATTCATTACCTGACAGAGCTTAATTTCAACACCATGTCCTTTCTCTTTTACATGCAGCCACAACATGTTCGCAAATTACACTTCAGGTGACAAAAAACCCTAACAACCAAACAAAAGAAAACCTTCAGAGTAAACTGCTTACAGAATAGGATAAGAGGAATTTTTCTTCCTATCAAAACTAAGCATATTCACTTCCAAGCCTTCATAGTCCAATTCACGAAGTTACGCACGGAGAAGAGTGGAGCCAGAGCTGGTTGCAGCACAAAGGTAACTGGAAGCAGAATATATTTCCTTCTGCCTCCCTAAAGCCCGGGATATTCGGTTACAACTTGGGGATCGTTACACGCATTTTATTATAGTAAAGGCTTTACAGTTAAAGAGACGCTGCCTTGTGTGTAGGTGCATTCACTACGCACAGGTTTGCGCTATAAAGAATACGACCGGAGCACCAGAAGTGAACGCGCACCAAGCTGTAACTCCCTTGGGGACACCGGGTGCAGACTCGGCACGGGGCAGCTGCCCAGGCCGGCAGGAAGGCACAGGGCAGCCGCAGGTCGCAGTCAGTGCCAGGGTGACGATGATGAAGGAGCGGAGGCAGCCCCGGATGCGGAGCAGCGCTCCCGTCCCGCCGCCGGACGGTCCCGGCCGGCCAAGGGCGCCCCCCAGCGGGCGAGGCGGGCGCTGCAGGCAGCGACCACCCGGGCGCCGCGCTCCGGGAGCGCAACCGGCGCCGCCGCTCCTCGCACCGATCGCTGCCGCCCCCATCGCACCGGCCCCTGCCACCCCCGCGGCGGCCGCCGCGCCCCCGCCGAGCCGCACCGGTCCCGGCAGAAACACCTGTCCGGCCGCCGAGCGGCAGCGAGCGCCGCAGCACCGCGCCGGCCGCTCCTCCCGTGGGCCGCCGCGAGGAGTCTCCGGTCGGGCCGCCTGCGGGGCTCGGGGCGCTCGGGGCGCTCGGGGCGCGGGACGGGCGCGGGCGGCGGCGCTCGGGGCGCTCCTGCGCCCGCCGGGGGTTCCGCCGGGGCGGGCGCGGCGGCCGCACCTGCGGGCACTGAGCATGCGCGCGGCGCGGGGCACGCCGCGATTGGGAGCGCGGAGCCAGAGTGGGACGGAGCCGCCGGGAGCCGCTCCATGGGAGCCGCTCCATGGGAGTTGATGCCGACGCTGCTGCCGCCTCGGACCCCGCGCCCTGCGAGGATCCAGCTCCCGCCGGGGACTCCCGCCGGCCGCGCGGAGTCTTCTCCGGAGCCGCGGGCTGCCCGGAGCCGGGCATGACCGGGCGGGCGGCGGGGGCCAGCCGTGCCCCGCTGCCCCTTCGCCGGGGGCCGGGCGGAGGCGGCGCCGCCGCGCTCCCTGCCGCGCCGGGGGTGCGCCGCCCGGCCGTGCCCTGAGGAGCGGCGGCGGCGGCGGCGGCGGGGGAACGCGGGCGGCTCGGCGGCGGAGCGGCCGCGGGACCGGCGGCGGGGCGCGATGAGGGCGGCGGGGCGGCGGCGGCGGGGCGGCGGGGCGGGGCGGGGGCTCCGCCGGGCTTTCTAGGACGCCGACGCCCCGCACACCCACCATGGATCTGCTGCTGTTGGTGAACACGAGCCTGGGCTCCCCCAACGAGTCCCTGGCGCTGCTCCCCGCCTCGCCGTCCTCCTCGGCCCTCCTGCAGCCGCCCTCCCCCTACTCGCCGGCGGCCGTGGCCGGCCTGGCGGCGGTGGTGGGCTTCCTCATCGTCTTCACCATCGTGGGCAACGTGCTGGTGGTGATAGCTGTGCTCACCAGCCGGGCGCTGAGAGCCCCCCAGAACCTCTTCCTGGTGTCCCTGGCCAGCGCGGACATCCTGGTGGCTACCCTGGTCATGCCTTTCTCCTTAGCCAACGAGCTTATGAATTACTGGTACTTCGGCAAGGCTTGGTGTAACATTTACCTGGCGCTGGACGTGCTGTTCTGTACCTCGTCCATCGTCCACCTGTGCGCCATCAGCCTCGACAGGTATTGGTCGGTCACACAGGCGGTGGAGTACAACCTCAAGCGGACACCGCGGCGGATCAAGGCCATCATCCTCACCGTGTGGCTCATTTCAGCCATCATCTCCTTCCCGCCATTGATCTCCGTGTACCGGGACCCTGAAGGAGATGTCTTTCCCCAGTGCAAGCTCAATGACGAGACATGGTACATCCTTTCTTCTTGCATCGGCTCTTTCTTTGCCCCCTGCCTCATCATGGTGTTGGTCTATATCCGCATCTACCGCGTGGCCAAGCTAAGGACCAGGACCCTCTCTGAGAAGCGTACGATGCCAGAGGGGTCCTCCCAGACTGAGAACGGCTTGAGCCGCGCTGCCGGCGGCTGCACGTCCCTGAGGATGCCGCTGGGAGAGAACGGACATTATTCGGCGCACCACTGGCGCAAAGCCTCTGAGCTGGAGGACATTGAGCTGGAGGAGAGCAGCACCTCAGAGAGCAGGCGGAGGCGGAGCCGGGAGGAGCATCGCCGCAAAAGCAAGAGCCAGTCCTTCTCCTACTCGTACTCCTCCAAGCACTCCAGTGGCCGCCTGTCCCGTGCGAGCAATCGCTCCATGCAGTTCTTCTCCTACCGCCGCCGCCGGAAGCGTAGCAGCATCTGCCGTAAGAAAGTTGCCCAGGCCCGGGAGAAACGCTTCACTTTTGTGCTGGCTGTGGTCATGGGGGTCTTTGTAGTTTGCTGGTTCCCTTTTTTCTTCAGCTACAGCCTCTATGGTATTTGCCGGGAGGCATGTGAGGTCCCCGAGACTCTCTTCAAGTTCTTCTTCTGGATTGGGTATTGCAATAGCTCCCTCAACCCAGTCATCTACACCATCTTCAACCAGGACTTCCGCAGGTCCTTTAAACACATTCTTTTTAAGAAGAAGAAGAAGAACTTCCGGCATTGAGCTGGAGGGATGGATTTGCCTCGAGCGGGAGTAGAGTTAACAGAGAAGGCTCAATGCTGGAAAAGAAGGGAGGGGAGAGAACGTGGGGCTTGGGCTTAGGGAGCGGGAAGAGGGCTCGCCCCCTCGGAGGAGCAGGGGGATGCTCTGGGGGACAGGGATGGTGTCAGGGGAGGCAGAGGGCACTCACCACGGTGCAGAATGGTGACATGGAGCTGGGGGAGCAGTGCTGGAGCGTGGAGGGGTGAAGGGGGAGGGAGTGACTGTGTTTGAACCCTGACAGAGGGCACGGGGAGCCCGCAGAGCAGAGTAGGCTGAGACGCTGAGTTTGGGAGGCAGTGAGCTTTCATGGGCTCTGGAATTTAGTGGGGAAACAAAAGGAGACATCAGAAGGAGAGGGTTAAGTGGCAGTGGTGGTGGAGATTTGAGTATATATAAATAGGGCAGCTGGGGCCTATGGTGGATTTGTCCCAGTAAGAAATTGGCTTTTACTGCTTGTGTGGGCAAGGAGAGTGCAAAGTACCAGGCACTGACAGTGTTTTGAGTTATGAAAGGATTTAAATGTTTGCCAAAAAAACCCTAAAGAACAATCCAAACTCTTTTCTAAATAAACCTTTGTACTGTTAAAACCTTCTGAATCATGATTTTGCTCAAGGGATGAAGTCAAACAAAGCAAGGGGTTTTCTTTTCTTTTGGAGGGGTCTTTGCCTATAGATCTGGATGGGAAATATTTTTCCTATCTTCCCATAGTTTTTGATTAGTCAGTGAGACAAACCCAGGAGTGTTGCATTTTTTCATGAAATATGAAAAAGAACACATATACCCCATGACCTCATTTCCTCCTGCTGGATCACCAGGCAGTAAATTCCTGCTCCATCCTTCTCAGATCAGTGACCTAAGGACCTTGCTGTCCTGGAGCAGATAGTGAAAAAAAAAATATTCTGGTGAGCTTGCCTAACATGTTTTGAGATAAAATAAAATTAAAAAAAAAAATCAACTTTCCACTTCTATGTGCCCAGGGGAACTTTTCCTCCCCTTTTTTCAGTCTCCCTTCAAAGGCTAATCTCAGGGCTGGATGTGTGCTCCTCATTCTCAGGCAGGCAGTTGAAGGCATTCTGATATGCAGGTTTTCAGAGGAAGAGCAATCACCCCACTACTAGGGTCTTTATATCCTTCATATTTACAGTCTTAGAGCAATTAAATCCTTTTTATTTATTTTTTAATGAGAAGCATACATTGCAGATTGTCAGCGGTGTATGTGAACAAATCTCAAAAGGAGGTGCAGCTGTTCCAAACCTTTGGTGTTAATGTTGCTTGCTTTCCCTTCTTCTGTTTGCATTTCTAGTTTATGATTTTAGAGGATTTTCTTGGGAGGAGAGGCAGAAGAGGGGAGAATAGCTTGGAAAGTTATTAAAGCAAACTGTATTTCCCATGGGTTTATAAAATATCATAAACTGCAATGAAAAAAATGAGAGACAGGGACTGGTGTCTACATTCATCACTGAATGCATACCAAATGTAAGAGTGAGCTGAGCATTTACATCCCTTCTTCAGCTGTGCTGCTGCAAGGTGTGTATTCTGTACATGGAGCAAATACTCCTCCTTTCTGTGCTTATCACTCCTTCCATAGGCAGCAGGATTTGGCATCTGCCTCAAATGTGCCTTTCCACAGCAAGCAGAGTGAAATCTAATCCCATATAACAGACTCCTTAAAACAGCTGAATAGAATATATTGAGGAATCATCAGATATCCCCTTCCTTATTCCCTCTGTTCTGTCTGAAAGGTGTCTGTAGGCTCTTCTTGTAAATTCTCTGTATCATAAGGAAAAAGGATAGAGCAGTCACTTTGTTTCATCAGTTTTTCATAATAAGCATTTGGTTCGCTTAACCCTGGCAAAGGAGACTGTCAGTGGCTGAGGTTCTGGTTGTTCCTTCAATAGACAGTTTAACTCAAATTCAAGTGGGACTTCTGCTGAAGTGGGGATGAGATGATTGCATCAAATGCATTAGAAGTTTGCTGGATTTCGCTAAGTAAACAACTGAGATGTTTTCAAAGTCCTAAATCTGTAACTTATCGGATGGTTTCTTGAAATAAGGCTCAGAGTGTGAAAAGATTTGAGCTTTGTTTAAATAACAAATGGTTTGGTACAAATTCATACCTGAGACAGATAAAGGAGAAATAAAAATAGCAACTGAGAGGAGAAAATTACAAGCCATTTCTCTTTTGCAAAACAGAGAGTTCTTATTAAATTAAGTCAAGAAGAGCTGAAACTAGCTCTTATTATTTTTAGGTAACAATGTAGCTAAAAAGTTCAGTTTGTTTACTCTGAAAAAACTATATAACCACCAGAGCAACCAAAGCAACATATGGTACCTGGCTACTACCTCTGAGCTCCTGGACAGCTTCATTAGAGGTGCCCATTCCTGCCAAATGAAGGTCTGAGGTCTGCTTTTGTCACTTAGTGCTGCTCCCTTAGAGGGGTTTCCCAGTCTGCAGACTCACAGTGGTTTGTTTTACAGTTGCACTGCTTTTGAAATGAGCTCTGTGGCCTCCAAACACAGTCCTTCCCCCTCTGTTTTCCTGGTAGAATTCAAGTAGTCTATGGAAATGAAATTCTGACGGATTTTACTGGGCATAAGATATATATGAAATGACTGATGTGCCTTAAAAGTAAGTTCTTTGCAGTAAAAATATTCCGTGGTCATTATACACATTAAAGAAATAATGCTTCAGTTTTTTTTTCACTTCCAAACGTTTTAAAGAGATTGGTGCAGATACTGAATATCTATAAGCAGCAACATAGTTAAAACCAGGGTATTTCTATGCTTATAATTTTTCTCGTCACAGTTACTCATCTGATTCAATGCCTCAAGAGGGTCTAATTTCTTCTGAGCTAAATGAAAAGTAATATTCATTAATAAAGATGTGCAGTTTACACCCCTTTTAAGTGCATTTCCCTCTAAATTAGTCAATACAGATGATTTCTATAAAAATTGTTTTTAATGTAACTACTGAATATGCTTCTAGTAAAATGGGGCTGATTTACTTTTTTTAACTATAGTGGTCTCTTATTACTTGTAATAGCTGAAGGCTGGAATTTGCAACATATTGTGTGGTGTTAACTTTCCATAAAAAGTTTTCAGCTCTGCTACTCACACTGTGGTTGTGCTTCAACTATAAGCTGGCTAATAGTGTCTACAGGAGAAAAATAGTCTATGCAGCTTTTGCTTAAGAAAAAGGGAGAAGATATGTGTAAAATGTGCTGAGCTGTTTCTTTGATCAGATATGATAAACTGGTTGAAACACTCACTCTCTACTGTTTTGGAAGAATGAAATATTGCTACTAAGCCATATCGATTTTAACAAGTGCTTGATCTTTAACTCTTCATTTGCTCATTTCACCATGAAGAAACATTTCTGTCAGTCTTAAGTGAGATGTTGATGTTTCATTTTCAGTTTTCTGAGTGGTGCTGTTGTTGGTTGGCTATTGAAATATTGAACAGTGTAACTTAGCTGGGATGGGAACTCGGTGCTGCTGTCCCTCAGCCACCTCTGTGGGAGTTTTGCGTGAGAGAGAAATGCAGAATTAGCCTCTTCAGGGCCTGAGGCAGATGGAAGGGGCCTTATAAATAGGAGATTTGACAGGATCACAGCTTTAAATCATTGTCTGAAATAAGAATCAGGCCCTTGTTGTTCTGTGCCATCTCTGTTCACAAGAGTCATGTTGCTGCGAGAGCGCTGGTGTTTTCTGACAAGCAGGTCTGAGATGAAAGTCTACATGCAGCTTTGCACACATTGGCCTGTATCATCCTTTGTGAGTAATCCCAGAAAACTTGAGTGGAATTTACTTGTGAGTCAGGAAGATACAGTGGGCAAGGACTTCAGGAGCTTCCTTAAACATTGCTTCCTTTTTAGTAAACATGCTGGAGGAATTTAAGCAAACGTTTGTGCGTAAATGTAGGAGAACAGAAGGAATGCAATCCTCTCTGCTTAACTCTTGACTACTGTTCAGACCCATAGAAGATGTGGATGAGGGGTTTTTTGACTGTATATTTTTAGTATAAGCTGTGTGAAGAACATTTGTGATTACATCTGTTTTTCAGAGAAGAAAGCTGTTGGTCTGTGAGGGTTGGTATTGGCTAGAACAGCATCTGAGAATTGTAAGGATTTTGCAGGAGCTGTTGGTAATGAAATCCATTTCAGAAGAAGGTTCTGACCCTAAACTATGACTGCTCTCAAGAAGGAGAAAATATCTACAAGTTGTGCAAAAGGAAGACCAGATGCTATCTGTGAGTTTGTTTTTATGGTTGCTCATTATGACCTTGTTGGTGAGCAGAAAGCAACTAGATGCTTCAGAGAACAAGCTCTAATTTGGAGGGGGAACAGTGCATGAAGAAATGGCTGCCCACAACACTGAGGAAATTCATATTTGCATGCCTTCTTTCTACTGTGGACAGGTACAGAAGAGGAAGCTGCCTTTTTCATTGCACAATAGGAAATGTTAATTTGTGTTCCAGGTCTGTGGGTCACCTGGGCCATACAAAAGATGTCACAGGAGAAAGCAGAGAGGATTGCTCACTTCAGTGTTCAACACCAAGCTTAAATTTGTCCTTTGTCCTTGAAATTAAGCCAAAAACACAGTTTGGCACTTGGACCCAAAGGCTATGTGGCATCAATAATGGTACACTGAATATAGTCTAGTTTTAGCAAAAAGCATCAGTTCATATTATACACCCTGCACATCTCTGTTCCAGGGCAGAAGTAGGAGAGTCTGACACTGAAGTCGTGTGAGAAGGGAATGATCAGCAGTTTGAACAGTCACAGGTATATTGAAAATATACCTAGATCCTATTCTGATAACAGAGCTGGCTTCAGTTTTGTGGGTCCCAATCCCTTGAGCTCATAAGAAAGAACTGGGGAGGTAGAAAATGAGGAAACAGTAGAAATGCTGCTTCTCAAGGAAGAAAAAAGTGGCAAATTGCCGAGAGTCATGTTTAGATCTTTGTGCCAGCCCCACTCCAGTGGGGTTGGGAACTGTTACTGGGTTTTGTGGGAAAGGCTGAGGTGTCTCCCACTCACAGTGACTATCACTCTTGATCTGAGCTAAGGAAATATCTACAGCTGGTACACTGCCTTGGTTTGAAGTGGCAGCCCTTAGAGTGCAGCAGAGGACGTTTTAAGTAGTTTATCTCTCCTCTGGCACATGTTCTTCACTATCCCAAACATTTTTTAATTCAATTGCACGAGAGTTGATAAGGTAGAGAGAGATTGTCAATCTTGCAGAAAAAAAAAGACAGAGGCATGGAAAATAGTAGGTAATAAAACCCTGTGTCTTAGTCCTGACATAACATCTTACTATAATACCAATCCTTTTCCCCCCCCTTTTCTTTTGGAAAACAGAAATTCATGCAAAACTGCAGAAGCTTATTTTAAATAGACTATACCACTGATACTGTTTACAATAAAAAAAAAAAAGAGCTTTTCTGTCAGTAAGTAGCCTTCTGTTGTAAAGCAATTTTCTTTACTACACTTGTCTGAAAAATCTAATGGAAAGTAGATCAGCACTTAATTCAATTTGTCTATATGTACCTCTCTTAACAAAAATGCTTTATTAACGGTCCTGAATGTAAAGGACACAAATGAAATGTAGCTGCCTGCTACATCAAAATCAATTAGTTGTGTTTCAGCATTTTTGTGAACAGCAGTCATTCATTTTGCATGATGCTCTTTCCTGATAGCTCTCTGCTGACAGAGAAAGCTGTTTACCCTGTTGACAACAGGAATAAAATGAGGATTCATATTTGCCTCCATTAGCTCTTTTAAGTGTCCTCTGATACACTAAAAAGCAGGCTGCTAGAAGTAGGTCTTCTGGTGTGATGTCTAGAAAGTGACATGGATCAGAGAATTAATAACCTGACAGGTTCCAAGATGTACAGCACCCTTAATTGAGAGGCTCACCCCAGGCTGCAGGGACATGCTTCACTTGGTTTTGTTCTCTATGCCTTTGACCCAACATTGCAAATTATTTGCTCAGTAGCGGAACATTTTCAGCACACCATCCCTTTCAACCTCATCTGCTGGAGTAAGAAATTAATACTGAGGTCTCCCACTTCCTCACTGAGTGCTTTGGCCAATAGACTATTTATATAGGTGATGCAGCTAAAATGCCTTTCCTTTTGGCACATAAATGTTTTATTTGATCGAGCTTTTTATCTTTCAGTACACTAACACTCTTGTTCCGCAAGGACATTCTCTATCTGGAAAGCAAACATATGTCAAATACTTGGAGGAATATTAGAAATCCTGAAAAACCCCAGCCACTCCAGGTAAATTTTAAAAGAAAACACCACAGCTGAACTAAGAAAAAGGCTTAATCTTGTCTCTGGTGGGGCTGCCCTCTCTGAGACCCCCTACTACCCTGGTGTGCTTCTGATCAGATTTGTTGCAGTGTGTGGAGCTATTCTGTTGGACCCCTGCAGCTGTACTGAGAGGAGCAATTTCAAGTGTCCAGCAAAGATTAGAGGAGTTAAACACATGCTTATTGAATCATTTCACATTATAGCAGACACTCACTTTGGCTTCCTGTTCCCTTTTTGCACTCTAAATTAGCCCTTGCTTTCAGTGTGACTGCCATGCGCAGCCCGTGCTTGCAGTACCCTTACATCAAATGCCTCATGTCTGACCTACAAGGGGTTGATGACACCCTCCTCCTCCTCTCAGCTGGGCTGGAAGGGTTCTCCAGAAGACTCTCCATGAGTCTGTGATGTATATGAGTACCTGGAGGAACAGGAGTTACTGCAAGTTCTTGACTGATTCCAAGCCACACTGTTTTATCACCAGTAAATGCTTGTGTGCAGAGTTTCAAAGTGTCTATAAATGTGCATTCCCTGAGGCTGGCACTGATTTGTTTACATCAGCAGCAATTTCTGTAGGTAATTAAAGGGAGAGTTTTAGTCAATCCATCAGATACTACTTTGGATATGCCACATGGTACATCAGAGAAACATGATGTGTTGTCTCAACAGCACAATTAGCAATAGAAGTGATTAAAGATTCCTGGATGGCATGTTTTTTCTGTAAAAAAAACCAAGAATGCAGCTCAATGAAATCTGATTGTTCTTTAAAGAATGTGTCTGTTTTACCCAGTGAATAATGGAAACCAGGAGACCTTTATTCAGCTTCTGGGGGCCCAAGTGCTGGCTGGCCTGGCTGCCTGGCTCCTGGGCTGGCTGCTGGGTGAGGTGCCAGGGAGCCGAGACTTGCAGGCTCCTGGGCTTATGGACAACACTCAGCTGAGCTCCATTATCACAGCATCTAAATGCTTCAGAACTTCTCTTCTACTTGGTCTGTCAGTGCCTTGATACATTAAGGAGTGACTGCCATGCTCTTTTTTTCCTGATGAGAAACTAGAAGATTAATGGCAGTTAGGTAGGTAGATCAGAAAAACCTTCTGGTTTTTGTGGATCTTTCCAGTTGCAAGCTCACTACTGATTGTCAGGCTCCTGCTGAGCTCCAAAGCATAAAGCCCCACCTGTGCTTTAAGGTTCTGCTTCTCCCTCTGTGATTGCCTGCAGAACATGCACACAAATCCCATCAGGATACACAAACTCAATGTGCCTCTCCTTTGCTTGTCCCCACCTGGCAGGGAGCTCATGCAGTTTGGATATTGCAGAATAAGGAAAAAGGAATGTACGACCTCCAGTTTGTGGGGGAACAATGATATTGCTGCCATTTCTTTGAGGTCTGTGGTGTTTTAGTCACCAGTGCTGGTTTCACACTGCCATTTCTGGGTGCCTACTTTTACTGTGTTTTGAACAAGTACCCTCAGGGCCTAATTGACCTATGTCTTATACCCCAAAGGAGTGGATTTTTTATCTACTCCTGTCAAAATACAGAAATCACAAATACTACCTAAAAATAAAATTACCAAAGATCCCCCTCAAAACTAGTCCATTGATACAGCCAATCTCATTTATGGGTTAAGGCTCAACTCATGTAAATTTAAAAATAAAGAAAAATTTATAAGCCCAGGGATCTTTCATATCTCCCATTTCTTTTAGAGCAGGTCTCTCAGGATACAGTCTGGATCACTAGATTCTACTTTTCTCAGGCTTTGAAGGTCATCTCTCTTGAGGTTACTGAACAGTAATGCAGAAATTTCCTGGAAACTCAAATGAATGTTTAAGAGTCAAGAAATAACACACATGATTCCAACACCAGGCAGGATGAACTCCCTCTCTGGAAATGCTGCTGGGAACAAACATTCAGGGCTAGTCTGTCTATATTTCTCAGGCAAAATTATGACTATAGAGGGATCTTGAGTTCCAGGTGAATGTTTTGTACAGAGGAGGCTTCCTGACAGTGTTCACCACCTTCAGAAGTGTCAGTCAATGTCTATTGAGCTCATGCTTGTCATAATAAGGAATGGGATTGTCCCCAGATATATTTTTAAGGGGGGGGAGAAAAAGGTAAAAGTAATTTAATAAAAATGTAATCATGCATAGAAAATGTGAAAGGAAAAGGAACCTGTCTGTTGCTGAAGGCTTCAGCAGCAATTCATTCTTACCTAATTCTGCCATATCCAGCTAGGGATAACTGATGGTCACATAGGTTGAGGCTGCCCTCGGGTTACAATGCTTTCAAAAAGTGTCATAACATTTTGTGTGTTAAATAGATTTCTGCTGTGGTAACAGCTACTATTAATTAGTGACAGAAATTGTGCTCTTTTTTCTCCTTCTTCCAAGGAGAAACAAACAGAAGGTATTTTACAGGACCACAAAAATACAAAGTAGAAAACTACAAACTACTGTAGTAGAAGAATACAAACTACAAAGTAGAAAAGTCCTTTTCTACTTTGGTAAGGCAAGAAAAAAAAAGTAAGAACCAAACATATTAAATAGGCATTAGGAATTTAGGATGCAGATTAACTATTTCATTGTCTGATTCATCAAGCACAACTCAATAATTAACTCAATGTGTTTACTTATCACTGAGGTTTTCTGTGTTATGTAATGAAATATCTCAGATGTCCAGAAAGGCTGTGCTGTCTGCCCTCAGAGAGTTTCAAGGCCCAAGTGCATAATGCCCTGAATAACCTGGTCTGGCCCCACAGGTGACCCTGCTTTGAGCCCTAGACTGGACTAGAGGCATTCTGAGGTCCCTTCCAACCTGAATTAGCCTGTGATTCTGTTTCTTCCTAGTAATAAACAAAAGAGAAGCCCCAATATCTGAGCAGCATCAAAATGATATTCTATAGAAAGTTGCAGAAATACTGCTATAGGTGGGCAAATCCTTAGGCCATTTGAATATTTAGATCTCTAGAACTTTTATATCTGCTGTGTGCAAATTCTGCCTAACGCACATTTGGCTGGATCCAGGGCACAAACCTTTTATTTGTTTAGAATAAATTTAGCAACCTAAGAGCTCTACAGCATGTTCCCTATCCCTGCTAAATCCCACTCCCCCACAGTTCTTAGCACTGTAGAGGCACATAAACATACAAATATTTTACAAGCGTTTTCTTTAGAACTCCAAACAAAATACTGGTTTTGGTTTGTTTGTGTGTTTTTCCCAAGTAAAACAAACTACACTTATGGCCAGGAGCTCAAATGTGTCTTTCTGACCCACTGGCTCTGAAATGGTGAAGAATGTAGTGCATAAAGCACCAAGTCACACCATAGTTGCTGTGGGTGGCATGAAAGCAACAAGGAAATGATTATATTTCCATAACAGCTGATGACTTTAGTTAAAGCCTGAGCAGTGGTAAATCTCTGGCATGTTGCTTCATTCCTCATTTATTTTTGCATGGAAGGTGTCTGACCTTTCTGTAGAAGTGGCATTTCTGAAGATCAGGGGCTAGATGAAGAATTTATGAATATGTTGGAAATCCTTTTCTTCCTTTCAAAATGCCAGTAACATTTCTGGCATGACTATGATGCAGAAGCTATTGTTGGGCATAGCAATACAGTTCTTACAAGTTTTTTTCATTTTTATCATTGTAAGTTATATGGTTTGTTAATTGCTTGCCACTAAATATATCACAGGGCCAGAGAATGCTCTCAAAACACCATTACAATCCTTGATGCAGCTTGAAAAAGTAGAAATAAAGGTATATAATTCTCTGTGCCTGCCCAAGGAAGGAACAAGGTTCCTGGGGCCAAATCTGCAGCAAGATGTGAGCAGCTCGTGCTGGATTCTCTGCTCTGTGCACAGCACTGAGGCAGCTGCAGCCTGCCTGGGTGAGGGAGGGCTGAACCAAAGGCCTGAAAAAGCCACAGACTGCATTTTCTCCTCCAACCAAAGGCCTGACAAAGCCACAGACTGCATTTTCCCCTCCAACCAAAGGCCTGACAAAGCCACTGCATTTTCTCCTCCAACCAAAGGCCTGACAAAGCCACAGACTGCATTTTCCCCTCCAACCAAAGGCCTCACAAAGCCACAGACTGCATTTTCCCCTCCAACCAAAGGCCTCACAAAGCCACAGACTGCATTTTCCCCTCCCTAAACTTTCATGGGATCAACAGAGTAGAGGTTCCATTGCTGCAACTGATAAATGTGCTGTTCTGCTTCTTATCAAACCCATTTCTTTCTGCCCATCTCCACTGCTTTTATGAAGTTCCAATGTATCTTAAAAGCACTTGATATCATTTGCATTCCTACCTGCCTTCAGAAAGTTCAGAAAACCCTTTGAGACTCTATTCTGTCGTGATGGTGAGTCCAAAAATGCTTCTAAATCCCAGAAGTTTTATTTGACCTTTGATAAAGGTGTAAGGTAAAAGTGTTACTTCTGGGCCCAAAACTTTTAGCACTGTTTCATAATAAGAGCAAATGGAGAAAGTATCAAGCCTTGGACAAGGATTTGTGTCTAGTTCCATTGCTGGTCTCTAGCCCAGAGTGCTAAATGCTCTGAGCCTTTGAACTTTTAAATCTTTAATACACAGGATGTGCACAGTAATACTTCATAAATACTTTTGAAAGTTATGGGCAAAAAAATGCTGCAGAAGTCCCAGATCATTATATAATAAAGATCCTGGATGATTATATAATAAGAACTTGAAGATAGTCACTGTTACCACACACTAAGGAGTTCATCTGTCCTCTTTAAATGACTTGAAGTGGTGAGGGTGCACTATGCATTATCCATGTCTACTTTTATACCTAACTTCACTGAAAGTACCTCTAAAAAATCTGAGTTTTCACTTTGATGTACCTACAGAAGACATTACAGAACTGACCATTTTTCAGTGGATGTGTCGGTCTCTTTTCCCAGGTAACAAGCAAAAGGACAAGAGGAGGTGTCCTCAAGGGGAGGTTTAGACTGACTGTTTGGGAAAATTCCTTCACCTAAAGGGTTATCAGGCTTTGGAACAGCCTGCCCAGGGAAGTGGTTGAGTCACCACCCTGGAGGAATTTAAAAGATGCATAGATGTGGCACTTAGGGATGTGGTTTAGTGCTGGATGTGGCAGTGCTGAGTTAATGGCTGCACTCAAGGGTCTTTTCCAACCTGAACGATTCTGTGATTTTAGCTAAAGGCCAGAACAATTTTCAGAGGAAATATTTTGCCTTATATTTTGTTGTTTACCTTAAGTTGCTATTATTTGTAAACTTTCAGTGCAGAAGCCTCTCACTGTCTGTGGTACAGTGTTGGGAAGGAGGTATTAATCCCTGCAGGAGCTGGGATTCTGGGAACAGTGCTTGCATTGAGACTTCGATGTTTCCAAAACAGGTCCTGTTTTGGGGTTTTTCATGTGCAATCCTTAGAAGCCTGGTTCCTGCTCAGGATACAAATAATGACAAATTGTCTGAATGTGGAAAAAAAAACTCTGGAAAGATAAATGTCAACATTTTGTCTACGTATATCCAGAAAACTGCACTCATGAGGCCTCCAAATCAGTGTGCTCTGTTTCTGTTCTTTGAAGTTATTTTTGTAACTATTTCCCAAGCAATTGCACATCCTACGATGAGAACTACATATGTCCCAAGATTAAAATATCAGATATAAGCCATTTTTAAACCTTTGATGGTCAAAACAAATGATGAGTGCTTTCTTTATATGCTAGCTGAATTTTCAACTCATACACCTCAGTAATGATGCTGTGGAAAAATAAAATACAGCTCAGGATAACAATATGTTTTTATTTGGTATTGTTAAAACTGTAAATTGCCCCCTTTAATTTCATGTACACATAAATTTGTCGTGTGCTTTTAAAAGTTTGATTTTTTTTTTTTGGCTCTATTTTTATTCTTCTTTAAAGAGCAAACACACACACACACACACAGCGTCAGGTAAATATTTCCATGGATAGCCTCAGGGTCCCTTGGCAGGAATGTAATTGCCTGTGCACTCTCTGTAACTGAATTGCCTTCCTTAATGATGGCATATTGGCTTTATAGGCCCCTGACTGCTTCTCTTTAATACCCATTAATTTTCATTTTACTTTTTTTTAGTGAATGCCCCTTTCTCTTTTTCTTCCTTCATGTGTCATGCCCGTTTCACAAACTCCCTGCAAAGGTGTGGTGAGTGCAAGGATGACTGCAAGCTGGCATTTACAGACTCCTGTTCATTTCAAACACACGAGTCCTGCATGGCAATCAAATTGAGTGATCTTAGAGCTCAGCAGCACACACAGGCTCTGTCCTGTCACTCACAACTGCATCCCCCCAAAGTAAAAGAGGTGCTGCTGCCTTATTATCTTTTAGATTCAGAGACCTGCAACACTGTTAAACAATTCTTTCTTTGGGTGAGTATATACGGGAATGAATTTGAGTAATACATTAAAAAAAAGAGAATACCAGTCCTTCAGTGTGCACCAGCTACAGATGGCTTCTTGTCCATCAATCTCACCTTCCAAATGGGGCCTAGGAGAAACCAGCCCATAAAATATACATCATTTAATCACTGATGAAATTATCCAGGGCAGATTATTTGGATCCTCCTCCATTTTTTTTAGACAAGCTTCAGTTCTGTGCAGGAAAACAATATGTGACATTTCAACTCCCAAGGTGTTGAGAAAATTAGTGTTTAGGTCAGCTGGGCTCTTAAAACTGTAACTGTGGTTTTGCTGAAGCTATGATTGCAATAGTCTGGTAGAAACAAACAGATTCACCATATGTAACCCCAAAGCACCATTAGTTTATTACTACTTCTTGCAAAATCAGGGAGAGAAATACTGAAGAATTTACAGCTCCAGTCTTCTTTTGCTGCAACACAGCCTTATGGTATTGATTAGCAAATCCTATTCAGCCACTGTAGGGCAGAAAGTACCATGCATTCATGAAATAGACATGTGCTGTCAGAGAGAACTCATTTTACATGGACCAGCTATTGATGTTGCCTCTAGAACTGCTCCATCCTTGTGGCTGAATTCTGGGGCTCAGAGAAGAGAAAGGCAGAGAGCTCTTACCTAATGAAGGTGGAGTTTATTTTTACACACCTGCTGCGTTCAGCTGCTCGATAGCTGGTGCCTCCTGTGCTCTGAGGACTGTGCCAGAGCTGATGGAGGGTTTGGCAAGGGAGCACACAGGTTTGTGTGATGGATGGGCAGCTGCACTTTGCAGGAGCACTGAGGGGCAGCAGCTGAACCGGGTGGGCTGCCCTGTTCAATCCATCCATGCTCTGAGCCAGCTGCTGCTGCTGCCTGGCAGGACAAAGCAAGGAAATCCCTTGGGAGGGGAGACAGACAGACTTCCACTGAAACCCTGGGTGTTGCCAGCAGCTCTGGGAGGTGGGTGGAGGTGTTACTAAAGGACCATCTGATCAGGATGGAAAGGGAGGAAATGAGCTATCACTGAAGTCACTGAAGATGGGAGTCTTTCCCTCCTGTTTTTGTAGTGATTTTTGTGCTGTGTCTCCCCAGGTTATGACGTGTTTATTCTTGTAGAAAGGTTCCATTTACATATATCTATAATGCTAGAATATGAGGAAGATTTTCCTCTACGCCACCCCACAGATTATAGTCAGTTTTCAAAGACATTTTGATGAAAACAATTACTTAACAAAATGGGAACTCTAATTTGTACCACTGGCTGCCTGGCAGGAGAACTGGAGCTAGTTTTCAGTGTTATTCTCCCATTTTGACAATGTTTTTTACTTAGTATTTCCGCTTTTTTTTTTACCAAAAGGAAAACAAAAAACAATATTGGGAAAAACTCTCCCAAATCACATGACTGAAAACTCCTTTCTCTATATTTTATTCCTTTGCACTTGCCTTCCCACTTTTACCATTTTTTTTTCATTTTGACTACAGAAGTGTGGAGAAAATAAAGATCCTGAAAAAAAAATTAAGAATTTACAATCCCTTTTCTTGAAAAAGTTCATAAAATCCAAACCAGACAAACAGTAGGAAGAGTAGAATGAAAACTTCTGATGGCTAATAAGTCACTTGTTGTCAGAAATTTTTTTTTGTGAGGTATCAGAGTTTCTAGACAAGAAACCCTAATTTTCCATTTGAGTTCAGAGGTGATAAAGTACCTGATAGGCATTTTTCTGCCCTTGGTTTTAATCGTGCCTAATTTTTGCAATGTTTTTGTTGGAATCTGGAATTCCCCAAGGTTAACTTGACAAACCAAAACTCTCACAAGGCAGATTACCCAACACAGCAGTTGCTGGCTCAGACAATGAGCACTGGTTTCTTTAGGAAGAGCTGCTCCATCAGCAGGGCAAAAACTCTGGGTTAGAACTTAGGCAAATTCAGTCTGGACTAAAAAAGTAACTTTAGACATTAAAGGTGTAACTTTGGGTATTGAAAGTCTTGCATCTGATCCCAAGAAAAAAACCACTATGTTCAATCTCTTTGCTTGGATTATAAGCAATTTCCATTGTTATGGTTTAGCAGCTTTTGAAAATAATTTCAGGAAATCTTTTGTTGTCATAAAACAATACCTTTTTTATTCAGTCCCTGCCATCAATACTTTATGTTTTCATAATATGTCCAATCAATAAAACATTTACTATCACTCAATCAGAATAAAATGTTCAGGATCATCTATTGCACATAGCTTGATGAAAAATTTGTGACAGCTGTAAAGCCAACTGATCAGCAAGATGACTTTTTAATCATATGCACAGGTGAAAGTATTGTACTGAAAAGGAGACATAGAAAATAAGTAGATCATTATTACTGAAGTACAGATTGCTTTATATTTTTATCTTCTAAAATGCAGCTGAGAAGATCATTATTAAGAAGAGAATGTCATTTTTCAAAAGAATTTGTGGCAGTAACATCTAGTGAGGCTTTTTTTATTAACTTCAAGAGGGAATGTCTGTTACATAATACTAATCAATTGTTTCAGGGCACAAAATTCAGAGGTAGATGATGAAGAGAAAACATTTTAGAGGGCATATATTCAGAAAGTTGTTTTAGAAACTGCTACAGAATTGGCATTAGAGATTTCCTGTGTTCTGTATAGTGAACAGTAGTGAGTAGTTTTGCTCAGATAAAGTGTATACATCTGGTACATGATCCAAATACTTTCATCTCACTCTGATAGATATGGAAGCTGTTTCTTTGTATATAGATATGAGATTTCAAGCTGTAGTGATAACATATTAGGTATGGGGGAGAAGTCCAAAAGGAAAAACAGTTTTCTTCTCGGGATGGGATGTGTAAAACTGAATCCATTCCAGAACGGAGAGGCAGAAGTTAAATTTCATTTATAATTGTCAATGCATGTTTCAAGCTAAGCCATTGAATTTTATCTACTTCTCTGCCAGTAGCCATGACACTTTTATTTCTTTTTATTTCACCTTCTCCCCAGTAGGCTTCCCTTATTGGCACAGATGAATTCCCATATCAAAGACAATTTCCAGCTGACTTTAGGACAGTTGTTATTTAATTGGCCTCTTTAACAATCTTTGTCACTAAAAGCTTCTGAAAACGCTTGTATTTGAAAAAGGCTTGGGGGAAATTCCCTGCTGATATATTTCTATGGAGTACACTGGTAACAAATTGCACCTAGGAAATTCCACTCTCACTGCAGTAGGTTAAAATTCTTTTGCTCTGATACCTTGAAAAAACATTGTGAAAATAACAAACACCAATGCCCTGGTCCAACACCAATAACAACCTCACAAGCCACAGCATCCATCTTCTCCCCTAAGCTGCTGAGGAGGGTTACTTGAAAGAAGTTCATGGCCTGGGCTCACAAAGCACAGCTTTTAGAAGGGGACAGGCTCCTTAGCCTGGCTGAAAAAGGACAAATTGCTTTGCATCTCCTAGCACAAGGATTTACTTAAGACAAAATTACCCCCGTGCCAACAAGTGGATCCAAATCTGCTTTAGTTTCTGAGGGTTGAGAGGGCATGAAGAGGGTTCAGGGTAGATGTAGACATTGCCTGTTTCATGATTACAAATTTTCTGTGTGTACCATGGTTATTAAAACCCTGTTGATTGACAGGCAGGCAGGCAGTGTGTACCTTTGTGCTTCAGCATACACAGGTGAGCAGTGCCCTGAAATACTGCTCATTCAGCTGGAAACTGCAGAGATAATTGGGCTTGACTCAAAAGGAAGCAGAAACTAGAACAGGAGAGATAATTTTGGGATATTGTATTAACAAAAGCAAAAGGAGGTCATTTTTCTGAGTATATTTTCACACACAGCAACCTAAATCTGACAAGCCATCACAAATGCCAGGCACAAAGATATTTGCATTTCTAAACACACCAAGTGCTTAGAAGCTAAATTCTTTTTCTGTAAGATCATGGGACCTTTGTGAACAAAGCCAGAGCCAAGAGCTGCCTGTAGAAAACATCTCTGTTAAGAGCTCTATTCTGAACCTTTTTGCATCAGAGCTTTATTTTTATCATGTGCCCTTGCACACATGTTCCCTGCTAGCTCAGGAGGGCATAATCCCACACAAAACAGATTCCCAGGACGCTAAGCAAGACTCAGTGAAGGATTCACCTCTGGTGTGTCTGAAATGGTTCTGCAATAATATTGTTATGCTGACATTTATGTCATCTCACTGAATCCTTCAATCACACTCTAGATATAAGGCTGTAAGCAAAATAATCCTATGGACAAACAGATGTATGGGTTTGAACTTTAAAACAAGAAACTTTTATATGATACAGTGGCAACACTCATATACAGCTACTTCTCTGAACAGAGTTGCCTATCACAGATTTTTTGTCTGTGCTGAACTCTAGTGATTCACAAACTCACAAATTGAACCATTTTCTCCCTTATACATTATATTATATGAGGGCAGAAAGTTCATGCAGTGTGAGTGGGAGAATATGAATGAGCATCTGCAACAAAATGCATGCTAACCACAATGCTGCTGGAAAAATCTTGGTGGGATGGATGGGGTAGGAACATATATTCTCCAGGTGTTGGGTAACTAATCAAGCTTCAGGAGGATCCCTATATCTCCTTGGTATTTATTTATAGGAAAGATAAATTTGGGGTAGAATTTATGCTTTTTTTGTCTGTTACTCAAGTTCTGTGGAGAAGAAATTTGAAACATTTCTCAGGGCTTTCCTCTAGCCAAAATCTTCAGGATAATCTGACAGGAGAGAACCACTCTTGTTCTTCTCCCATGCAGAGAATAATTCAAGTTTCATTTTGTCCAGAGCAAAGTGTAAGACAGAAATTCACTGAAAGAAAGGGAAGACCTGAACTTTAGGCATGGATTCACTAATGCTCATTCTGAAGGAGGAAGAAAATCACAGTTTAGTGGCCCAGCAAAAAAGGAATTATATTTGTTGGGTAACAGTTTTGACTAAACTGAGTGAGAGGCACACACAGGCACAGAGCTCACAGCACAGCTCTCTGCCCAGGCAGAAACTCCTGGAGAACTGGAAGGGAAACCTTCCACAGCCCTGAAAAGCAGGTGGGAGAAGGGAGATATTAACCAATTCCCACGTGCCTTTGTGTGAGCAATGGCTGTGGCACAGTTTTGGTTGGATTTCATTTGCTATAAAGGAGAATGAGGAATGCTCACTTTGTGAGCCCAGCAAACCCCCCCTGTGTCTCAGCCCAGGCTGTAGCAGGCAATAAAAAGAAGCAGAGTTGCTTGGAGAACTTTCATGTGGAAGTCTTGTAAGGAGGATAAACAAAAAAATCTCACAATATATTAATTCCTGAATATATTAGGTGAGATCACACAAGGGCACATCTGCTGAGGGGCTTCAGCCTCACGCTGCTTTCAGGTCTTACAGGCAGAGGAGATGAAACCTGACATCTGCAAAGGCTTGTGGCAGAGCCTTCACAAGCAAAGCTTGTGTGTCTAAACAGATTGTGCACACACAGGATTCCACCAATACCTGATGGCATGTCCAAGAGGCTCTTTATGAAGGATTTGTTCCACTGCTGCTTTAAAAAATGCTCCCTCTTTATCACAGGGATTGTTAACCTCTAATACCAGTTCCATCCCTATATTTTTCTCTCTCCCTCCAGAACAGGCTTAGCTGTGTACATTTAAAGAACCCTTTCTACATAATAATAATAATAATAAAAAAATTCATTCTTTATACTCCTACTGTTAGTTTTCATCCATTGAATGAAGCAGGGGAATAAGGAAATTAAATGCTCTTTGGTTTTGAGATTGTTAGTGAAATTATGCAGACAGATCATTTTCCAATCTTAAACCTAAATAATTCAGTTGCCATAGGATCAAAGTATGTGTTACACTGCCCTCAGTTTTCCATGTGTTGAATCATCCCTGTTCCCTTCAGCACATTTTCCCTCTGATTTGATAACAAAGGCAGTTGGCACTGGGTAGGGCTGGCATCCAGCCTTCTCATTGTTCTAAGCCTGATGTTCTTGCCTCCTCCTGTAACCACTTACACTCCAAGAAGTGAAACCTTTCCTTGTGTGCACATCTGTGTGAGCACCCAGGGCAAAGTCAGCCTCTTGCATTCATACAGCAAATACTGCCAAATGGCCTAATTTTTCCTGTTCCAAACTGAAATTCATGGAGATACCATGACATACCAACCAAATTCAGTCACTAGTGATACTTATGTTCACCTTCCCCTGATATATCAAGTTAGATGCATTCTGATGGAAAAATTAGACTTCTCAGAGTGAGGGTCTGGTTTATTGGCAGTGTTTGAGAATCAGTGAAGTTAAACATCTGATAAACTCAGGGGTTACAAGTCCAGGACCTTTTCTTTCCCATTGCATCTTTTGCAAAGCATTATTCTACAGAATCCTACAAAGCTGCCCAGTTAACAGGGGATGAGTCAGGCCCCAGCAATGGTCTCCAGTTATTTGCTAGCAGAAAGCAAAGTGTTCCCTGTTCCATTCCATAAATCTGGCTTTTAGAGGCTGCCCTTTTACAGACAGTCCCACATGGAGGGGCACTCAGATGTCTGAAATGTCTTTTCTAATAATGCAAAGGCCTTTTTGTGTTGAAATATTTCAGGCACCTTACTCTATCTTTATGAGTGTGAAGGCATACTCTTAAATATCTTTCTATCCTTTTTTTTTTCCTCAGCAAAGAATTATTTTTTACTTATACCAAACCTAATAATGAGGGCCTAATTATATGGAAGCCTCTTGTTTCTATGACATTGAACACAAATAGCAATAGAGCCTTTCCTGTGTCTAGTTCACACAGTTCTAAAAGTAAAGTGGATACTTTAACAAACATTTCTGGCTATCATAGTCTAGATTTTAATGGTTTTCAAAGTATACATTATTTTGCCACTAGTTTAAGAACTTATCCTTGTTACAGAGAAAATCCCATTCACATTTGTGCAGAGCCTTGCAACCTTCTCTAATTCAGCTTCTCTTACAGTCTGCTTAAAATTCCTCCAGGAGAAGGAAAAGTGAAACAATTTTTTTTTTTTATCAGAACAAAATACATTTTAAGTTTACAGCTCTATTTTTAGGTCCCACACCTGGTGGTTTGTTTTTGTTTTTTTTTTTTTTAATTAACAAGTTTGGTTTGAAAATTGCCAGATCAGCTTGGAAGAAAAAATCATCAGCTTTCCTTGATTATACACATCAGTTGGCTTTGCAACTCAATTGTCTTGTTTTATCAATTAGTTAAATAGATGTTCTGAAGTCCTCTGAAAGAAAATCCTATTACAGAGAGATGTAGGGGACAGAGGCACATCACTGGCATTGCCACAATAGGTGTAGCTAGATGGAAATTCTTAATGTTGTAGTGATTTTGAGGATTTGTAACACTGAAATTCAGATCCTGGAGTGAGGCACAAAAGTGCTGCAAGAAGGACTGAAAAAAATTAGGACATTGCAGAGGAGGAGGAAAAAGAAAATAAACTTGCAGCTGGACCTGCAACTTGGTATCAGAGCACCAGGTACCAGCACAAGCATTTCTGTCCAACAAGCAGCCCTTAGAGTCTGACACACTGAGAGAGGCTCCTCCTTTAGACCTGTGTAAAGAATAGCCTTTCTCAGCTCAAAAGTCACAGAACTAGTCCAAGACACATGAGAGCCCTGACCAAAACACTCATCCAAATCAGTGATGTTCTTTCCTTGAACAGGTTTTGGTTTGGGTAATTTTAGGGGGGTTTGTTTTCTCTGAAATATTTAACCAGGGGGTAAAGAAAATCTTTCTGTGGGCTATAAGATCAAACACTAATTTTTTTTATGCTTTGCACAGAGTAAACCATAAAACCATAGACAAAACTTCAAAAGACTGTTGAGGACACATTCCTGGTCTGGGGCTGCAGTCCTCACAGCTGCTGCCCAGCCTCTTCTTGAAAGCCCTCAGTCAATTTTATCCTGAGCTGGGCTTTTGCCCCCCTATCAGCTACAAAGTTTTTCCTAACATCCAGGCAGAACCTTCTCTCTTCCAAATCAAACCAATTTCTCTTTGTTCCTCCCAGCAGGCAAGCAAAGCAGTGATCTCTGTTGTCCTTTCTGTTCAAAGGAGGACTGGTAAACATTTCACATAAACACATAGGCTCATCTAAAAAATGTCTCTGATTCATTGTTTCTCTTTTGGATTGGAAGCTGGCCTGATGGTTTGGAAACCTTGCAAGAGTTACAATCTAGTCTAATCTGTAAATAAGATTTCAAAGGTAGGGAAAAACCCAACACCAAAACAGAAAACACCAGAAGAATCCAGGATCCAGGGCAGGTATCCCACAGCAGGGACCCTTCTGCAGGCTTAAACCACGACCTGCAATGACAGTGAAATAATAGTGAAATAAACAGAGAAATAAACAGTGAAATAATGTCCCTACTGCACCCCTCAGAATATGTCACACTCTGCACATGTGCTGTGCCTGCACAATGCAACTTTGCATCTCTCTGCAGCATCCCCTGCATCCCTTTAACCTCATTAATCAGCTCATCTCAGGGGTGAGGGTCAATGCCAACATGCGAGAGAAAAACAGAAGTGGGTGAGCTGGGATGAGATGATTTGTTCAAGCTACTGCACAGGGAGGACTGAGCAAATGTTTGGAGGCATCTGGTAGACATTCTTATTCCTTTTGTTGAGCCTTTGAATATGTTCACTGAGACAGATGATCTGTGAGTAAAAGTGATTCACACTGAAATGAAATTTGATTACAAAATTCCAACAATCACGTGGAGATCCTTTGCATTGCTTTGTAATTCTCATCATGTAACATTCACCTTCAAACAAATAAGTTACTTTTTAGGGCCTAGGTTCTGAAATTATCAAATCTCTCCCTGTGTTCAACCCTACACATGAGAGCATAAAGGGCCTGATGAACACAGAAACAAGGAATCTCTGGATTTCCATACAAATTGCTCCACTAAGATAAGTCTACTCTTTCTTCCAAGACCACAGATCCAATGCAGTTTGTGAATGGCCCCTTCTGCATCCTGATGGACAGAGGATGTCCATGCCAAGGGAGAGCACAGGAACTGTGTTTAAGATGCTCCAGGGATGCAATAGCCACAATGAAGTCACTCATTCTTTGAATTTTTATACTCAAGCACCATAAACACAGAAAAATCCTTCACTTCTCGATCAGAACCCTTTCAGTTCCTTGCAGGGCTGCTGAGAGCCTGGAGCACTGGGTGTCTGCAGTGGGGAGCTGCAGGGTTGGCTGCAGGAGAGGCTGGGCTGGTGTGTGCTGAACATGGGCAGCTCCAGCCAGGCCCCTGAACTGCTGCAGGACACACCTGAGCAGCAGCCAAGCTGCTGGGAGCTGCCAAAATGAAGATTGGACAAGATGGCACCCGGTGAAGTGAGGACAGAAGTGTGAGAAACAGCTCTGCAAGCACCCAGGTCAGTGGAGGAGGAGGGAGAGGAGGCACTCCAGGATGGGGAGCAGAGACTCCTGGGCAGCACACAGGGGACCATGTCAGAGCAGATATCCCCACACCAGGGAAGGTAACCACTGCCTGAAGGAAGACTCTGAAAACCCACATTTGGAGCAGGTGAAAAGGAGCTGTAGAGAAGAACTACTAAGGTCTGACCATAAATCACCATTCCCCATTTGCCCGTTCTTGGAGATGAGGAATCAGGGGAGTCAGGAATGAAGGAGAGAACCTGACTCTAGGAAAAAGGAGAGATGGGGAGAAATTTGCTTTCATTTTGTCTTTGTTTCTCACTGTACAAATCTATTTAAATTGTATTATTTTTTTTCTCAAGTCGAATCTTTTTTCCCCATGATGGTAATTGGTGACTGATCTCAGCTTTTTCCTTAAGGAGGGAGGATGAGAGAGTGGTTGTGTGGGTGTCTGGCAGCTGTCCAAGGCATACCCACCACACAATCATTGTGCTAAGGGCTTCTAAATGATTTTTTGAGTGTTTTTGGAGCTGAGACAAGCTACAAGAGTCACAATGCCTTTTTGATTCTAAAGGTTTGTTCCCAGCATTTGTGCAGCCTATTGTATTTTGGAGCATTTTACTTGCCATCAGTTTTACAACCAGCTTCTGAATTTCAAGGTATTTTATATATGAGGAACACACACTCCTCTTCTGATCTCTAGTAGATTTCTTCCCTTTGATCATATTACAAGTAGGGTTGGTAGGACCATTTCTTGAGCTTTCCCAACATTTTGGATTATAAATTCCTGGTTTCAGTTGCTGATGAGCTTGCTAATCTTCATCTTCTGGAATACATGATTTCTGTAGTGCTTTCATACTGATTTTTTTTTTAGAAAATACAAAGCAATGTATTTTAATAATTTCTGAAAATTAGGTAGTGTAAAAATATTCTTTTGCCCATCACAAACCCATGGAACTAATCAGAGGTGAGCATCCTGAAAATGGTTTACTAATGAACAAAGGAGGTGGTTCTCTTTTGTCACTATCCCCAGCCTCTCTGAATCTCCCATGTTGATGGACCTCATATCTAACTCCTAGGCAAAGTAATATTTTCTTATGTTTGAATGGAAATCAAGAGCTCTCTGTTCATTTCTTATCACTTCACCAGAACCATTAAAATGAGAACTGTATCTCCATACCCTGCATTTATTTCAAAACAGCAATTTCCTTTTCCCCACCTTTTGTCTGGCCTGCCAATTGTCTCAGGGCTGAAACACCACCTGTTTTTTTGTGGAATGTCTATCCCAGTAAGGCTGTGCCTCAAGTTGATAACTTTTGGTGTTGTCATAAAAACATAATCTGGAAAAATGACAGGGACCTGGAAAGCCTGGAGGAAGCTGAAGAGAGGAATATGGAAATAGGTGCAGTGGAGCTTATCTGAGCTGTACCAGGGAATTCTGCAGGTGCCATGAAGGGTGGTTATCATTATCACTAGTGTAGGTTTATCTCTCTGCTTGCCCTGTAACACCATGGGATCTGGTAGGGGTCTCTTTCCATCTCACCATGTTTAAACTGCACCCACAGCTACCACGTGTGAGTGTGGGGGCCTCACAACAACATGGGATAAATCTGATGCCTTTCAAACTGGCATTATTGAAAGGGACAGTAAACTAGTAATGTATCAGCTTATCTTCTAGATAATCTTTAAGTTCTGTAACTAAGGAAGACACAAGAACCTGGGGCTTTTGTCAAAGAAAATGTCCCAATTGCTGAATGAATGAGAAACCTATATATAGCAGTTCCACAGAGGGTAAAAATCCTAATATTAAAAGCTAAAAAAGGCTGAAAAATGTTTGATGCAGGACTTTGATTTGGATGAGACAAACCATCTATGGTTAGTTTGAGCATAACCTGCATTAGGATATAAAGCACAGGGGGGCAGTTAAGGAAGTCCTGGTCATCATCAGCATTGCACCTTCTTCTGTGAGCACAGGACAGGACATTTCAGCATCAGAGCAGCTTGAAAATTAAGTTCCTTCATGTTCCTTTTCAAGTTAATTGTAGAAGCTCTACTTTATGAAATGCAGATTAAAGATCAAGCTATCATGCATTTATATTCTATATACATGCTCTAGAATGACCAGTACACAACTACAGAGCACCACACTCATTATTAATTTTCCTTGGTGTTAGGAATATTGGATATCTGAAGGACAAATTCACCAGAATTAATACACAGGTTTAATCATATCAATTATTTCTAATTTTAAGCTCATTTTGTATAATATAAGCTTATTTATAGGCTGTTGGACATTAAGGCAGTGGTGGAATAATGAAGAAAACTTCCCAAAGTTCTGGTAGCTGATTTCTTGGCTTAAATATTTGGGTCAGTGTTTATCCATGCTAATATGCCTTAGTGTTGAAGCACACCAGTGCTCTTACCAGTTGGTTTCCTGAGGTGAATGTAGTGATTGATTTTTTGTTGGAATAGTGACTTTAAATAAGACCATTGTTGGAAAATCATCCTCTTGTCTTGGGTCAGGAGTTCAAAGAAAAGGCAACGAGAATAGAGCTGGAATGATCTAAGGTCTGAAAAATAAGTTTTAACATGAGGGCACAATGAATAACAGTCTATTTATCCCATTCAAAAGAAGGTTAAAAGATTAAGATCTCAATCAAGTAGAACTTAATTGTGGAAGAATTGTGGCTCTTCAGTGCAGAATAGAGAGATTGAAATTTTAGAGACTGGATCTTGATGTACTTGGATACACAAATTTTAAAAGAGGATAACAAGCTGTTAGCACAACTTATTAGGGGGTGTGATAGCTCTTCTAATCAAGTTAGAGTGCTTTTTTAAAAGACAGATTGCAGCCTCGTGTTCCAGCTGTGATGCAGAAATGATTGGTGAAGGCCTTTGGTCCGTGTTGTGCAGAGTCAGACCAGATTATCATAATGGCCTTTACTGTCCACAGTGATCTGGGTGTCAGAGATTCATCATGGCTGAGGGCAGGAGTGGGTGGCATAAGCAAATTGTTCCTCCTTTGGAGCCTTTGTGCCTGAGACTTTTCCCTGCTTCTCCCCTGCCTCCCATGGGAGCTGTGGGAATGGTGTTCTTCACATTATAGATTTAAGAAGAAACAAAGCAATGATTAAAATTTCATTTTGTAAATGCCTTGGAACATTTCACAAAAGAAGTTAAAAATAAAAAAATTGAAACTGTTCAAATTAGTTAGCTCTGCTGAGTGTACAGAAATTAAACTGTCTCTCTCCTCAGGGAGGCTTCAGTTCCTTGATCACAGTTCAGCTACAACTTTCTCTAATTTACCTGAGAAATCTTTAAAGTCACATAAGGTAAAGAAGAGGTCTTAAAGAACACACCCACTACATTCTTCAGCCTAAAGGAAAAATCATTATGAACCATCTCAGACTAAAAACCTGATCTAAATGCTTTACTGAGGGAGATTCCAGCTTATTGCAATGTTCAAAACATAAAAAAAAGATGCTGGGGTTTTTCCTAACATAGCCTTTGAAGCAGGCTTTATCATTTTTCTAAGTCATTAGTAATGTGATAGAAGGAATCATGTTTCCAATACAAATTACAGCAAATCCATAAAAAATAAGAATTAAACCAAAGTGATGGCACATTCACATAATAAACATGGAGGCAAAGAAGAAATATCATGAAGGAGTTTTCTTTTGATCTTCAGTGGAGATTTGTTATAGTTAGCTCCATTAAAATCTACAAAATTTAGATTCTAGGCTTTCTTTCTTCACTGGATAAACAAATTCTCGTAGTTCACTTTCCATTGCACATCTCATACAAATATACTGGGGGGGAAAAAAAAAACCAAGAACAGATTGAGAACTGTATCTGGCTTTGGGATCAGCTTGTTCAGGACTTTTAAAGCTTTCCAAAGAAGTGAAATGGTTGGAGTTTCTCAGTAGAAGTACATCATCATACTGAACTGTGTATGTAAAAGCCCGTTGCTTAGAAAATGTTTAGATAATAATTTTTATTAATGTTTGCCCATTGCTTATAAAAATGTTTAGATAATAAATTAATTTTTTTTTGGAAACAGAGATATAGATTTTTTCTATCATGTCTTCCTTGTGACCTTTTATGTCAAACACATAACTGCAGGGGGCTGCTAAGAGCGAGTTTCACTTAAGCCTTCGCAGTCATTCACCCAGATGACAGCTTGAAGGGAAAAGATAAACAAGCAGTGGCTTCTGTGTGACCAAATGGCCCTAAACACATTCCACCAGGGAGGAATGCAAGCATGTATGAAGAGAAGAAATCCAAACTTGTGTGTATAGTGAAAGGAGAGAAAGGGACAGTGCATAAAGAGCATCCTTTCTCCACAGGAAGAGATTTCAACAAACACTACCAGGAGCTGCTGCTGGGCTTGAGCAGCAGGGATGAAAGGGGACAGTGGTTTGATCACAATGTTCCTGGTGAATACTCTTTTCTTATGTTTTCTCATCACTCTTTTACCTGCTCTTTAATTTTCTCATCTAATAGGACATATCTGCTGTCTGGTTTAGGTATTGCTCTGATGCTACAGAGGAAAAATCTTCCTTCTACAGATTTTTCCCACTGCTGCACAGCCAAGGTTTAGACCCTATTAAGAGACAAAATGCCATTAAACCAGAATCCCATCCATACTACTGTAACACTGAGAAATTTGTTCTAACACTCAAGGCTTGGAAAACTATTCAAATGATCTTAATCACATTTGAGATGGGAACTGGGAGGCTTTACACAGCAGGGTTGAAAACCTGGCAATCTCCTTCACAAAAGGGCCTGAAATCAGACAGTAGATTACAGGCTTTGCTCAATCATAAGGGAGAAGAAATGTGTCTGGTCAGGAAGAGGTTGAGTGTCTAAGCTACCCAGGATGATTAATGAGGTCCCCACAGTATTTAGAAGCACAAGGTAAAGGTCTGTGTGATGCTTTTGACATTTCTGAAAGACCAAAATCTGGAAGTCAGAGTGTAATTTGAAATTAAACTCTCCTTTCTATCATCTTTTAGGGCTCCATCACAATCTCATTCCTTTCATCCCATGGCTCCAGCAATGTGTCAGATGATTTGGTTTAGAGAGCATCTGAAGTCTTTAAATAGCACCAGATATTTGGTCTTTTGGGGAGAGTCAGGAAGGGAAGGTACCAAGCAACTTTCCACCTGCATTTATGGTAGCAATGTTACCTTTAAAACCTAAGTGCTGGGTGAGATGATGCATTTGGATAATTTGACTTCAGGAACTGGCAGACACTAAGGGCACCTTAAACAACACTTCACTGTATGATCAAGCATAAAAAGGCCCTGAAAGCACCCCTGGGAGGGATAATGCTGCTTTTGTTTATGTCCTAATAGAATCCAATGGACCTTTCAGTCCTCACTGGAGAATGCAGGCCTTGCTTTCAAAGAATTTAGGGACATAATTTTCTGATTAGTTTGGCCAGCCTGGTAGCATGCTTAACCACCCTAGTGGTTTTGTATTGATTGTGACTTTCTCTTTGTGGAGTCAGTTTTGCTTTAGTGGTACAAAACCAGCATGATGGAAGTGGTTAATTGAACCTTTAAGTTGCAGTGCAGCAGTCAAAGTTTTAGTCCTCAGGTAACCAAATTTAATTTAGAGTTTCTGGTATGGCAACAAGTTTTTGTGATTCCTGCTATTCATTTTGAATTGTGCTAGCTGCTCCTTTATATTTTGTGTGGGAGCTGAGAATTTGAAATTTTGGTTATTTTGTTTACAGGCTTTGTAATTTGGAGGGAGTGAGAGAAGGGAAGGAAGGCAGCCAAGGGAAAAAAAAAGACTAAGAGAGGGAACACTCCCACCAGCTCATTGCACTGAGCAACCAGAATGAAAATGGTGATTGTGTGGTGATTGTGCAAAACCTGATCCTTTTCCTGTTCAAATTGGTGAAAATTTGAATTAAGTCTGCTGAAGGCAGAAATGGAGAAATTTCTTTGTCACACTGAACTGAAAGGCTGATGCTGCAAAGGGACCTGCCACTGTTTAGAGGGAAAGAGAAGCTGAGAAGCAATAAAATGTCAGATGATCCACAAATCCAGAAACTGGAAGGGACAGGGCCAACTACTTTTAAGCTGGTTCTGTTGCTTTAGAGATGTAGTTTTCCTTGTCATTTAATAAATCTGAAGATTGTGTTTTTGCCTTTCCACACCTTCTGCATTGAAATCTTTCCATTACATGTCTCTGGCTTCATCCCAACCTACTGTACTTTTTTTTTTTTTTTATTTCAGACCTATTCAGGAACAAGTTACTATCATCATCTTTATGGAAAAATCTATGAACATGTCTATTGTCACTTTGTTAAATATGAAGTTTTCATATCAAGATTGAATTTTCATTCAGTAGTTTCCTGGTGGGAAAGCCATCACTACAATACCTCCAAAAAAACTGTGTTAAATTTTTGTTTATAAATTTGGCATTGACTTCCCATCCTGACACATGCTTAAGAATTACAAACATCCTATTTTTGTTAATGAATGGTTCTGAAGTCAAGAAGCGAGCCAGCATCACTCAAATATTTCTTCTATTATAACTGTAAAATGATTTATGTTCCAAGTACCTGCATTTTGGCTTAGTTTTCCACTGTGATTAGACTAATTGAATATTTTAATTTTAATAGGTAGCTAACAAAGGGTTCTTGATTTATCATCTCCGTATAATTTTATTCACTGCTGTTAGACCTGAATATTTCTTTACTTTTTCAAGTTTTCATTCATCGAGAGCATTTAGCATTTCACTGGAACCAGTGCAAGGGGAAATAAACTTCCACCTCAATATCAGAGCAGAGTAAATAGTGTAAAATGTTTTAAGGATTATTTTTCTTAGAATTGGAGACCAGCTTCCCATTATATTTTGCCTGTCTTTTTCAAATTGCATCATTTGACTCTTGCAGAATAGAGCCCAGCAGGCATGGAAGATAACAGGGAAAACTAGTTTTCAATTTATGGTCTATAACATTTTGAAAGAGAGACTGAGAAAAGCAAACTTGATTTCAATTTACCATCAGTGTACCTGCACCACAGCTACAAATTTTAGTAGGCATTTAGGAACTCCAAGAAGAAAAACTAGATAATACAAGATGCCAAAAGGTCTGGCTGAAAACCCTCAAAAACTCACCTTAGGTTACTTTAAATCTATTGAGTTTTACAATTCCATTTCACAGTACCAATGTCTTGACTTGGAATTATTAGTTTATTCTTAAAAAAAAAACCAAACAAACCAACATATAGAAGGAAGTCAGGGAAGTGAAAAATTAGGTCTTTTGCAGTGTGCCTGCTGCTTAGTAAGCTAAGGTCAAGATGATAACTTTTCAAATTATTTCTGAGAATGGCAAGGATGAATCCTTAGGGTTGTTTAGTGCACCACTTAGCCAACAGAGCTTCATACTCTTGGTTAAAAAAAGTCATGTATATCCTGTACCTGATGAGAAATCAAAGTGCTTGCAACTCAAGCACCAGTTTTTCAGCCTGATTTGACAAGGTGGTAATTAATCAGGTGGTAAGTACCAAAAGCCCTCTATTTTTCATATGAGAGGTTTAGAAAACCATAAAGTCAAGCCTTGGGGAGAGAATGTCATGGGGAAAAGACTGTATGCTTTTTACCTTCCTCCCATGGGGATGAAAATACCAGGTAGTGTTAAGCAGAAACCCAGAAAATATCTAAGCTCAAAGGCATAGAGATTTATGGGACCCTTGAGGGGTGAAAGTGCCAGAATATTATTTCCCAGCAGATGTAACAATCCCTTGGGTTCATGGAATTTCAGATAGGCTTCTCAAAAATAAAAAACAAACCAACAAATAAAAAAAGTTGAAAATCAGAAAAGCTGAAAGCAGGATTGGGATATCAAACTCTCATCTGAAAACAAGATCCTCCTCTTCCTACCAAGAGGGTTCAAGGCCAGGTAGGAGAGGGATTTAACCAACCTCATCCCATGGTTGATGTGCCTGCCCATCACAGGGTTGCTGGAACTAAATGGTCTTTAAGGTGCCTTCCAATACAAACCATAACAGGACTTCACCATTTCACATTTTACGGAGAAAAACCAAGACTCTCAAAACCCAAGAAATCTGAGGGGAAGCAAAGCCTGCAAAATGGCAAAAAAAGGGATAACTACTTTTCTCTGACATCAAGGTTGGAGTTGGATAAATCCATTGAACTCACTTTTGTTTCAGCTTCACAAGGGGTGAGTCTGTCATTTAACAGGTTAAATGTGAGCACATGGGTCTGTTTCCTACTTCAGGTATAGTAACCAAGGGCTCACCTTTGCCAGATTTAATTCTTCTATCTTGAGAGTGTTCTGTATTCCAGAAAACCCCTCACTGCTATGAGAAACCAGGTTATACCTCAGGGTCAGCTCTGAGTAGGCAGAATTCCAATAAAAGCAATGATCCTGCATCTATTTGCTAAACCTTAGTGTAACAAGAGATAATAATCTTTACCCATTTAGCACAAGAAATAAAAACCACAGTATGAAGGAACTTTACTGTATTTAATCTGAAGTTAGAGCAGAATCCTAGAAAGCCAATTGATTGCTTCAAAGCAGTAAGAGCTACTTTATTCAAGCAATCAGCCCTGCAATAAATCTGTTCAGTTTTTAAGAGCTTGTAATTTAGCTCTACCAGGGGCAGAGAAACAAACATCTCTGATTTCTGTGAGAGGCTCCAGGATGCTTTACAGACCAGTCATTAATTCACAAATGCTATCAAATGAAAATATTATTCCACGTGCTGTGGCAAGATATCTTGAGAAGAGATGGTCAGAATGGGAATTGTGGCTCCCAATGCCATGAGCAGAAGGAAGATTGCTGTCACACTGCAGGGCTGGGCTCAAGGAGTGCATCTCCAAAGCCCCAGGGAAGGGTCTGGAGGGTGTGTGATGGGTGGGGAGCAGAGGGACTCTGACCCTTCCTTTGGGAGAAGGATGTTAAAGGCCTGATAGAGAGGATGTAGGGGGCTCTCTCTAATACATAAGGCATGAGGAGATTGGCTGATAAATTATCTAAAAGAGGACATATCTGCAGAGGGGTAGAGCCAAATGCAAGCACAGCCAGCACAGATGGAGGTGTCAGAGGGATGGTCCCCCATCCCTACACCATGCACAGGACAACTCCTCCAATGAGCCAAAGGAGAGGGCAGCCCACGTGCTCCTCTTTGCATCTGATCCTTCAGTTCCCTTGCACGTATTTAACCTCCAGCCACTTCCCTAGAAAGCTTTAAAAAAATCAGGGGTAATTCCTACCCATCCAAACAGATAATCACATGTCATGATTTTCAAGTCAATGGCACAATTGTTATTCTTTGTAGGGGAGACTAGGATATGACTCATTACGTTTGAACTGCAACACTGTGAAAGCCCCTGTACAAAACTGAGGAGATAACTGCATCTTTTGTCTTCTAAATTACACATAAACATACTTTTTGAAGTAAGGTTTTGCAAGAAACATTATTGTTATTGAATTAAGTTTTGAAGAAAAAAAATCATTCATCACAGGTGTTTATGACCCATAAAATTCAAGTTTGGTTTCAATCTATGCAGTACAGAAATAAAGATTATACTATTTCTTTTCAAGTAGGCCTGATCTGAACATCTGGGCAGCCAATTTTTTTTTATGGTGTTCTGTGTGATAAAGCAGGAAATCTTCAGGATTCCTTTTAGCTGTAATGTGTTGGCCCATGTATTTTAAATGTGGCATTTTTTCCTTTGCATATTATTCACTGCAGAAAAAATGGTCCCCTAACCTAAAGTAATCTAAACCAAATCCTTTAACAGGCACTGTTGCACTTATCTCAAGGTTTGACATCATGAACTTTTTCAGAAATCTATGTTAAAATTATTAATAATGACATATTTGAAGCAAAATTTGGTATAGCAAGAGTGTTTGGGTGTTTTTTTTTTTTAAGATAGCACGATTTTCTGAAAGTCAGACACTCTTGGAATATTTTAGAAGCAATGCTAAGCTTATTTTGCACTGTTTATGATGCACTGTTGTTCTTTTATTGTAATCTCCAAGTACAAGTCTGGATGTCACCTGATGTGCTTCATTTCCAAGGCCAGGGGAACAAAAGGCAGCCCTTGGTTCAACTCTCTTCTCTGACTGTTTTAGAGAAAAACTGGCTAAATGTTTCCCAGATGAGTGCCCTAATCTCTGGGGTGTGGGTTCACTCCCATTCTGCTTTTCCCCAGCCAATCTAATTGTTAGTTTTTGACAAAATATCATTATTATATGCAATCCAGGGCATGATGGATTACTACCCCAGATGAAGTGGTAGCCTTCTGACTAAAGTATTCCCAATGGGGGTGTGGGTTCACTTCCCCCAGGCAGGGGAGGAAATTGAGCAAAGGCTTCATTTCAGCCAAAATTATTCAGAGAATTCCACCCACATTTGCAAATATAGGATTCAACAGAATCATTTCACTCCTTTCTGCTCCATTACCACAAGCTGCTGTGAGAACATCTTTTCAAATCCTTCCTCGTCCCACACTGCATGCCAGGTGTTGAATAATGCCACTCCAGATGAGTGTCATGCAGGCAGAACACCTTTCCTTCCATGCCAGTGCTGCCTCTGGTGACAGGATATTACTCAAGTAGTGTAATGGATGGCTGCAGCCAAGAGGTCTACTAAAATTAACTTTTAATCAGTGGTATAGCTACCTCAAGTGTTGAGAGGACATCTCTGAATGGCAAATAAATTGATTCAATTTACCTGAACATTAAGTAATGATGGATAATATTCTATTTTTTTTAAGAAACATAAACATAACAGAAATATGTAATTAAATTCAGTCACTACTCTGACAGATTTGTCAGCCTTAATGGTAATGTATTAAATAATTAGTTACATTTTCAGAGATTACTGTAAGCTCTTA
Organism: Agelaius tricolor; assembly: GCF_023055355.1. Taxonomy (NCBI): domain Eukaryota; kingdom Metazoa; phylum Chordata; class Aves; order Passeriformes; family Icteridae; genus Agelaius; species Agelaius tricolor. Next base: position 7,857,410 of record NW_027269284.1, read on the forward strand.
AATCCCCAAATTACTGTGTTAACTTGTTTGCACAGCAGTGTTTTGTGGTTGAGGCAAGCAGTACTTGCTAGGAAGTTTCTGGAGCCACAACTGATGTGTCAGTGTGAATAAGATGTTAGAAAGGTGACTTTATACTGGGAAACAGCTACCTGTTAGATTTAGCATCACATCCATGTTCTCATTCTGTTTTTCACAGAAAACTCTCAGGAAAATTGTCAGTGTTAATATAAAATATTCCTCCAACTGGCATAATAAAGCTTCTAATTATACCATGCTAAGCCTCTGCAAATACTTCTTGCTGGTATAAGGGATAGTCTGTATAACTGAGGAGAATGAACAGTTGCTTGCACAAAGACACTGTGCTTGCCAGCTCTGCTCAGGGATTCATGTTGTGGTGGTAAATAGGTGGGCACACTTGCACAGCAGTGCATGTGGAATATCTCCCCCCACAGCAGTGCAGATGTTTACCTGCCAAACTGTTTATAACATAAAATGGATTAGGTTGATCAGGTAAATAACAGCACTTCTCAACAGTGACAGAACTTGCAGACCCCTCTCAGCTGAGTGCTTCTTTAATCTCCCCTTCCCCAGATAAGGCAAAGCATCACAACCAGCAGAAATCACTAAACCAACAACTAATTTCAAAATTATTGCCATTTATGCCTTTCCATATCCAGCAAATGCAGCACACTTGAAAAACACTTTGATCCCTCAGTATCTCTATCAGTACAGGAAGCTATAAAAAATCACTGCTGAGATCTATTCAAGATTCATTTCTGGAGGCCAGCTTGACCATATATCTCCAAAGATGATATCTAGCTGGCAATCACTCAGTTTAAACCACTCTACCTGGGTTGCAATGAGCAGAACCACTCACCCTGACTTTTAACTATGGTCTCTGTCTCAAGTAAAGGCAAGGGATGGCTTTCAAAACCATTAAATATTATATTTCATATACCTGTCTGTCAAAGTAGTTGCACTTATAATTGTTTTCTGTTCTGTGCCTATGTCATATATCAGGGTGGCATGAGCAGCTTTTAAGCTTGCTGTTTTGTTATCATTTTCTAGGCTTTTTTAAAGGAGGAAACATAATAAAATTCCCTTTTTCAGTCTTTTTTTTCCTCAGGAAGTTGTCAGCAGAGACAGCTGTCGTTTCATCCAGTGAACAAACTGCATTAGCTAGGAGGCTGTCAAAGGCAGGACAGAACTGGCCACAGGGTAAAGAGTCTTTACTCATTGCCCCTTTTTGGGTCTGTGCAAAAATTTTGGGAAGACAGTAGGTTGCTGTGCCTGGATACTTTGAGGGGCATTTCTTGTCCACAAAAGGGTCTCAGAGGGGTATGAACCACTAAAGTACACACTGCAAATTACATTCAATATTGCAGCAAAAGTGAACACCTGTAACTGGAGCATATTCTACGAAATATTAAATATTAACCCATTTTTAACATAGGAGGTGTGATTACCATTCAAATAGAAAGGTTCTAGTGAACCCAGCACAGGTTGGGAACATCTTTACAAGAGGTGCACTGGGCTATAGAGGTATCCCTTCCAGATTATTATATGTCAATCCTCAGAGAGAATCTCTTGTTCTCAATGTTGCCATATCCAAAATCACAAACTGAGTCACTGCACAGAATACAAAAAATTTCTGAATTTTCTATATGTTCAGTAATCCCTGCCTCTGTGATCAAAAGCAAAACCTGAAATAAAACAAAGCTGTATCTTACTCCAGATCCAATCTAGTGCATTTAAAATAAAACTCAGTGGCACCTTTCCTCAATTACATTTAGCCAGGACATTAAAATTACCTGAATATAAGAACTGCATATCAAATATTGAAAAGCTGCACATTATCCTGCTTTTCTCTTAACCTCTAGTGGCACTGATGCAATAAAAAGTAAAAATGCTTCCCGTTCTTGTTCTATTTATTTTTTTCAAAAGTATGCTGTAATGATTACATAATTTTGCAACATATTTAGATGTATTCATGCATTGCTCTCACAGCAAGATGTGGAGTTGATGTAAATACAAGAGACCTCCTTCTCTGCCTAGTATTTCAGCTACTCATGAACATCTTGGAATTATTTGAATGAAAAATAAATGTGTTTAAGGGACATTTACACCATAGTGAAGTCCTACAGCTTCTTTGCTATAGGAGTAATAAATTAAATGCAAAAAAGAGAAAAGTGATGAAGAGCCCTCTGAGGACAGCAGATTACTGTATAACAATTCTCTTCAGCAGTTCACAGCTAAGAAATCTCCACTAACTTCTAGCTTTCTCTTTCTTGCTAGGTTATGTCTGAAGTTCATGTGTTTCTCAAAGACCCAAGTAAAGGACAACTGGTATTTTTAGACTGAGTATTTCACATTTATGAATGTTAACAAACATAGTGCAGGAGATGAGAAACAGAGTGCACAAAACCTCTCCTACTCACTAAACTAAAAAGAAAATAAAAAAAGCACACTTTTGCAGAAACTCAGTCAATTTGTAGCAAGCAAATGGGCTCTGCTTGAAACATTGTTTATGTGGATTTATTCTGTAATCGTTGAGGGGGGTTGGACCAGGTGACCTTTAAAAGATTCCTTCCAACACAAACTGTTCTACAATTATTGCACAGAAGTCAGACCTGCCAGTTAGGCACTCCTTCCTTTCCCCTATTAAGTTAATACAAAAAATATGAATATCTGATTCAGATAAAGTCCAAATCCACACAGCAAGATGTTTGACCATCCATGGGCTCTGTGAAGGTGTGTGATCACAAAGGTCCTGTAACACGGCCATGTCCCGGTACTTCCATCCTCGGGCTCTCAAAGGCGCTGCCATGTCCCAGTAGCTCCACACCAGCATCCCTGCTCCCAGTTCTGCAGCACCTGATGCTCCAATTACCTGAGTTATGAGGCTCCCACTCTGTGAGTGGGTGGACTCCAGCACTGAGGAGAGAAAGTCGTGCATGTTCAGAAAGTTTCAGCGCTCCCAGTGAGCGCTGTGAGAGAGCGCGTACTATTTAAACATCAGACAGTAATAGCAGGGAGATGTTCCATGTGCAAAATGCCACAAGTCAGGATCTATTTTGGAGTCAAGAAATTATGGGTTGTCTTCACCTGGTAGACAGAGACAAATTCTTACAGCTCCACTAAGCCCAAAATATGCATTAAGAAATTAAAACTATATTGTCTTGGAAAGCAGCTCAGTACTGATGACTTTGAAAAGGTTTTGCCACTCAGACAGAGCTGAACCACTCAGGTTTGGAGAGGGAGATAAGTTAATGCAAAACTAAATAAGGAAATAGAACAAGTCTTGCTCTCAGTTCAATAAAACATAAGTGGCAACATATTTTCCAAGTTTTTTGCATTAAACAGTCAAAGCAGAATTTGCTGCTATTATTAAAGCTACCTGAATGCAAATGAGGAACAACATAATTTTATGCTATTTTTCTATGTTTTTATTTTGTGGGGGGGGAAAACCTGCTTTGAATACAATTTCACAGTTAATCTATTCTGTAAACACAGCTGGTCAGAAATAGATTAAATACATTACACAAATATTTTCAGACTAGTTCTCCTTCCAGGCTATGGTTTAGCAACTGCTTGCACAGCCTCCAGCAGCCAGAGGCTGACATGCCCTATCTCTCTGTTTTTCCCAGTGGGTCTCTAGGTGAGTACAGGAAATGGTGATTCAATTTGCCCTCTGAGGACAGCAGATTACTGTATAACAATTCTCCTCAGCAGTACACAGCTAAGAAATCTCCACTAACTTCTAGCTTTCTCTTTCTTGCCAGGTTATGTCTGAAGTTCATGTGTTTCTCAAAGACCCAAGTAAAGGACAACTGGTATTTTTAGACTGAGTATCAAACCCCAAACCAATTAGTTGTATAAGCAGACTAGCTTAATTCCATGAAGCAGAATAGTAAAAATTAAATATATTTCCTGTCATAAAAAAGGACCTTTTAGATTCCACTGCTGCTTTGTGAACACAGTGACAGATTGAACAAGACAGTACAATTATTTACACATCAACTTTTTTACTTATAACTTCAATATTAAAACATGAACATAGGTACTACATCTGCATTTAAAATAATTTATTCTGGGGTTTTGATGACTCTAGATGCAAATTAAAGTCAATCACAATATGTGGGTTTTAGATGAGTTAGGAAAATCATTATGTTGTAAATTGGTGTAGGATACAACGTTCCTTGTCATGAGCTTTTACACTCTCAGTACTCACAAAATCCTCATGCATCTGTTAATCCTGACTGATCCACACTTTCATGCAAGTGGAAATCTGTACTGCAAGGAGCTCTGGTGAGTACTACAGCTCACCCTGCCTGCTCCACACATGCAGAATGAATCCATTCACCATACCAGGGGAACTTGTTAAAGAGCCAATGATGAGAGTAAAACCTGATCAATACTCAATAGGGAAGCCTTGTTATGGCAATTTTTATAGACATGGGCAAATTTCCTCTGACAATCTCTCTGTATGTATGCTGTAATACTTCTTGGTTTGAAAACTCTTTTTTTAGGAATAGCAAAGGAAGAGATCAATAATTTTCAAAGTATCTTAAAACTATTCACTAGCAGCCTGATAGATTTTTTTCTCCCATGCTCTCAGGATCCAATTACACCTCCTCCATTTAACACAAGCACTTTGGATACACATACATGACATGCTACGCTGCAGTGATTTTGAGGGCTGGTTTTGAACAATGAAGTGTTTTACAGTATATTGCTTAGAACTGAGATTATTTTGATGGATGTTTACATGAATCTGAGGAGATAATTGGAAAGAATCCAGCTGAAACAAATAAATATAAGGTTCTTTAAATGTGTAGCTCCAGATTCAGTTTCAAGACTGAGATGTTTCTGAAGCATGTGCACACACCCCCTCACCCTCAAAGCGCCGTTAATGAGCACCTCTATCCCAGCTGACAGCAGCCAAACAGTCTCAATTGCAAACCACCCCCAATTATATTAACAGAAACATGAGTAATCCATACCAAGGAATGAATATGAGTCAGTAACGGTGTGAAATTATACAGTGCCTCCCTAAAATAGTGACCTTTAGTTCACAAACTTAGTTTGCCATCTCCATTATAATTTTGTTTTAAATCCACAGTACACTTGCTATATTTTAACCTTGTCATCCAAGACTGTGCTTGACTATCTCAGTGCTACAAAAGCCAAAGCCAGCAGATCTCTATTTTTGTCCAAAGAATTGGATCTTACTTGGCACAATTTTTTTTTTACTTGGGAATAATAGACTATGACACAGTAGTGTATAAATGTCTGAAAGCAACACCTTCTCTTCTGTAATTCTCACTCACATAAATTGATTTTACTCTCACATACAAACACCATTAACCATAGCCAAAGCTGGAGAAAAGTAGGGTGGATGTATCGAACAAACTACTCCATATTTTGAGAATACTCTTGAGTCAATGTCTGCAACATGCCTTGCTAGAGCTAGAATCATGTCATCTAATCCCTTTTGTAAATCCATCAAATTCCATTTTAAAATAACAAGGAATATTATTTTGCTACAATGCTGTAAAAATGGAAAGAAACTTCCCTGTTTATTCATAGGGCATTTGTACAGATTTATTCTTGAAATGGCATCTGAAAATACATGAGTCTCTTCCATAGCAGTTATTGCAATCTGCAGGATTAATCTATAGGATTACTGCCTCACAATACAACCTGGAATTCTGATTTTCTTTTCAGTGTTCCAGATCTCACAGTGAGCTTTTTTTTTTTCAGTTGTATACTGATTGATAAAATCTCAATTTTTGTTACCAGAATATTTTGCTAGTTCACGCAGACTAGAATTTTAGTGAAAATATCAAATAAGGCCTTTCATATTTCATACATCCTTCCATTAACTGCAATTTCCCTTTTCAGTCTGTTCCTTGCCCAATTCAATGACCTATTTATCGAGTCTCCAAAATACCTAGTGAAAGATTTTAAACTTGTTGCTCTAACCTATTTTATAATCATATCAAAAAGATATAAATAACAAATCTTTAACATCTGCAGAAGAAAATGAGTTAGGACAAATTTCAAGCAGCTCGTGGAGAAACACAATTAATGCAAACATCCCATGAATGAACAAATTTGCAGTACTAGAAGTGGAATTGCTCTGAAACACTGGATATTAAAATATCATCATGAAAGCTGTTGAAAACTTCTTTAATCCCAACCAATTCACAGCCATGCCTTGTGCCTACACACAGACACCCCCATACACAAATGAAACAATGAAAAGCTTTGGGTAATGGAGGAAAATTAACACCAGACCCTGTGAGGGGTGTATATGGGTAGTACTAGGATTTATGGGATCACTCAGATGTCTTCACAAGATATAATAAATACACTGGTTTACTCACAGTGCAGGTGAGCCATGAATCAGTGCTCTCCCAGCCCCTGCTCCTGAGAGGGTCTGCTCCAGTGCCTGTCCTTGGAGCAAACTCTGGCAGGTCCCAACCCCTTCCTCCTTTCCAGCTGCCAGGCATCCCCCTGCTGGGCTGGACTGCAAGGCCATGAGGGAGCAGAGGAAGCAGCAGCTTTGCTGATGCAGAATTTGCTGAAAAATGACCAATTCAGATTCCAAGCTGTAAAATATCAAAAATACTTCCAAAAATAGCCTGCCATATTAAGAGGTGTCTTTATTGCACTATTGCTGAAATAATTCACAGGTCTTATATTACACCTTCTGTCCCAGTATCTGAAACTCTGCCTCTAGAAAGCTGGCAAAGTAAATACTCCTAAATTCATCTTAGTCTTTTATATTCTGCAGGGGGAAAACTAAAATCACTTCTAAAAAATCCAAAAAAGACACTTCACCTTGGCAAGAAATTATTCTATTAAATTCCTTGTACACTTATATCTTTTTATGACCATATAATATATTACCATTCCTCTCAATAAAATGATCATTACAGTATAGTAGCAATGCCTAGCATATGACTGGTGAAGGTTTTTTATTAAGAGGATTTTGAACAGCTGACTCAATCAACATATTAATGAAATTCAAATGGCAGTCATTTCATCCAAGGCTAACGTGTAATTATGTGTTAATTGGAATGAGAGATTTCATTTTCTTTTTTTCATTAAGGGTCCTTAATTCTTAGTTAAAACTTAGGTCAAACTTGATACAGCAACACCTTATCAGTTTGAAAACTTACTAGTTTTAAAGGCACCAATGTGAAACATGAAGCATTTTTCACAATAACCATAAGTATCTAGGTCCCCTCTATTTCTTAGTTTTGAGGTAAGTTTTCTTATATTAAATTAATTCACATAAGAGCCTACTGATGACTTGGGTATTAGAGTCCACACTCCCGGGTATGAATGGCATTGAATTTTGGACCAAACTTACCACAAACTGGGAACAAAGGAGCAAAAATGTCTAATTCTGTCCTAGAGGCTGAATTAAGTTTTTAGGTGTTATTTGGCAGATAACATTGTGGAAGCAGATAGAAAAAGGACAAATTCTCCTTTGAAAAGCTACAGTTTATGGCTTGGATCCCACAAAGTTTAATTGCAGTTTACTGAGTACTTCTTATTGGATTTATTTAAGCTCTGTGAAGGACAAGGACTGCACAGCTTTTCCAGATCTACAAGCACTCATGAGTGTCTTGCTCAGTGTGGATAAATACCTAAATTCTTTTCCTTGCAGCATATTCATGCATCTGAAGAGTCAAACAACACAGAGGTCAGCTTTTTGGCCATATTACACTGAATTCAGTGCCTATCAGAAAGCTTTTATTGGGAAACAAACATTTTTCCTGTTTTGACTCCATTTTTCAGAAGAACATCATAAGCAGAACACGGATTTTTGATTACTATGTTTTTGAGAAAAGGGAGACTGCCTATATTTGGGCTCCCTCCTTGTGTCAGAGCACAGAGGAATTCTGCTTGCTCACAGTGCTGGAGGTTCCCCCAGGCTTGATTCTGGTCCCCAGCAGTGAAAGAGGAAGGAAAAGTGGTGTCACCTCCTCATGGTGCTACTTCTGTTCCTGAGCCACTCTCTATTCCTGCCTAAAGTAGCCCAAACCAGGAGCTAGTTGTAAAACCAGCCCTTGTCCTGACACCAGACAACAAAATACTGCTTGAAATGAGAGTAGGAAATATTACAACACACTCACAGCTTCTCCCAGATTATACACCACACTGATCATGTCAACTGTATTTTTAATGACAGGGGGACAAAAATATCAGAGTAACTTAGAACCTCCTGGAAAATCAAGGACCAGATAGGAGATAGAGCCAGGAGGAAGAGTCAGAGCTCTGCAAGAGGAACTGCATGGATATTTCTGCCTTTTGAAATGGGGTACTACAAAAAGAGGGGAGAAGAAAGATTAAATTAATACTTTTCTTTTATGAGATTTAGATAATTCTTCTTTCTTTTGTCTTTTGATGCATTTTCCTTCTCAAATCTTCTACATACCATGAAGCAAGATCTCCACCAGATGAGTCCTTCTTTGGAGACCAGGAAGAATAATTTCTCACAAAACAGGTGTCAGGTCATGCAGGGTTTAAGCAAGCAAAGGGATGGAGTTTTGCAATAGGAACTATACAAGCACACCAGAGTTCCAAATGTCCTGACAACTGGGTTTCTCTCACTTTTAAAAAGGCCTTAAAACTGTGTGAGGATTTTGCTAACAAATGGCCTGTGAATGCTCGTGTGAATCTTGCACAGAAAAAGCAAAGTGTGGTTGATGCAAACTGACCTGGCCTGACCTGAGGAGCTGTCACTGCTAAAAGAGGCCAGAACTCATAAAACTTTTAATTAACTCCCAGTGGCTTATTGAAAGTGCTGTGTCTGACCTGACAATATTGTGCTGCAGAAGGCAATCCTGGATAGTCTGCTGCAGCTCTTGGGACTGTCTCAAATGAATATGAGAGATCACCCTGTAAAACAGACCTTCTTTTCAGAAAATTATATTTGTGAAATAAATCTTTGTCAAAATGCTACCTTTAGTGAATCTACTGAGCAGAAGGCATTATTGAAATCCACAGTTTTTAAGAAAAAATGAATGAAACCTGGAGAAATGGAAGAGTGACAATAATAAAGTTAAAGAAACTTCAGGTGAATATTCTCAGCTATGCTTGTCAAGGTAATTATACTGATTTACTGGCTTCTCATTCTATGTGAGAACCTATATGAGAAAGCCTTTGCCCTGAGCAGACAGTAATTTCATAAGGCAAAAACCAGAAAAGATGAGGGATAAGAGAGGAACTTTAAGGTTCTCTTTTATAGCAACAGCAAAGTTTACAAGCACAGGGTATCAAAGGATGTGCAGCAAAGTCAGAAGTTGAATCCTGATCACAAAGATCCTTCCAGCAAGCAAGGACAATATGAGTCAGGGTGAAAAACTGTCTTTTAAGCAGTAAGAAAAAAATAGAAGTACTCAAAACCCAAAAGCTTTGACCTGGTATGAAAAGGGAAGGATGGAGGGAATACCTCCAAAGGTATAACAAATCCACAAAAACATGTGCAAAACTTGTAAAGCATCACACTTAAGCAAAATAAACACAAGGCCATAAAGTCAAATGGAAAAATGGGACAGGACATGATGAGAAAATAGTAGAGGTGTCAGTGGCTTAGCTAGGGACTTTACAAACATCTGTGTAAAGAAAAGGCACTTAGAAATACAGGACACACCCACAGAACCTGTTCCAAAGAACAGGCAAATATGCCTGTAGAGAAATGTGTGCTTTCCCACTTCCTAATGTCAGAGTCTATAGCTGGGTACATGAGCAGAGAGAGCAAAGATCCAAGTGTGAGAGTAGCTGAAGACACTGCTCAGCGAAAGAGTCTGAGAACAAATAATTCTACTTTCAAGAGCTCTGTAAAAAACAGAGAAAAGGGCATTAATTAGCCCACTCCAGCTGAGGGATCTAATGCAACCACCAGCCCTCAACTGTTTGAATTTATTTACATGGAAATGCTCCATGCTCTCATTCAGAGCAGCTCCACACTTGGTTCTCATCAGCTCTTCAACAACTTTATCACAGACTTTAACAAAATAAACATCCTAGCTTGGGTATCTTATTACAAGTGCAACCAGAGTCCTTCATTATGTGATGACTACTGATTAATATATGCAGCAGGTTTATAGAGCTGGTATTCTATCAGTATCTTAGTGCAGAATTTTAAGATGATCTCAGGTCTACTTGGATCCCACTGCAGCTCTGACTGAAATTTAGAGCTATTTTAATCCAGAGACAACATTTCCAATGGAATATTAAGCCCACTGCACTTTCAAAAGCATGAAGGTGCACAAAGATGCAGTTTTATCCCTGTTGGGAGTTTTTGGTGCTATTGCAGCTGAGAAGACCAGAAATTGCTTTTACATTATAGGCTGCAAAGTTGTGACCAACTACTGAGATTTGTGCATTCAGCAAGAACAGAGAAGTAGTTTTGAGTTCCACATGTCAGACATGTTGTAGCCCTTCCCAAGAGCTGTGGGATGTACCACAGGGCTTCACTTCCCAACACATGGAGGTGGATTTTGTTAGGCAGAGATGTGGAAGCATGTCACTCCACCTGTACCCAGGAAGGCCAGCTGAAAGCTGTTCAAATCCAGTTTCCTTGTCTGTCACTGCCTATTTTTCCATTTAACTCATGGGTGTAACCATTCCATGTTCCCAGCCCTTGGAGAGACTTCCTGTTACAGGATAAAGATAGGAAATATTGTGATAAGAAAAATCAAGTGACAGTGTACTTCCCCTAGCAGATTTGTTTAGGGAAAACATATACAAAGAAATCTTTTTATTACTATTAATCTTTTTCTGGTGGTTTATTTACTACTAAAATATACATCTTCTATGACAAGTATTACACTCACTAGTTTTCTTTGTTTTAATTAAGAGTCTGTAAGAAATAGAGATTCAAAAGTCCACATTCTTATACCTCATGTTCTAGTTGTCTTTGGAAAGCATGGACACAGCAAGCAGGACACCCAAAGGTCACTGTTAGCCACCAAATAATCTCTGCTCACACACAGAGCTGGGGCCCTGTGCCTCAGCTGCCTCTCCTCAAGGAGTCAAGGCACCACGACCACTGGAGCGCTGCCCTCCAAGTTCCTTCTGCACACAACTTCTGACACACAGCAACTACAGCAACTTATTTAACATCTGCCTTTAGCACTGGAGGAGTTCATTAACCCTTGTCTCCTGCATAAAATCAGTCTTTGAGCAGTGATTTCTATCAGAGGCAGAATTCCTACTGAAGAACAATATACACCAGTACAGGTAGATAAATTTACCACTTCAGAAAGTATAAAAGGTCTCCAAGCAGCTTTCACATGACATTCTCTATTTGGCCAAAAATTTTAACAAACATACATTTGCATTTCCCTTTACAAGATTTTCACTAATAAGAAAATCTTAATGACTTCAGTTTGCTGAGGCAATCTACAGACTTCAGCACAAAGTTATAGAAGGATATAACAAGAGTTATATCCTGTTTCAAAAAGGAATGCAAGTCTCTGCTGAAACTATATCAGGTAGTTCCAGTAAATCCAGTTCCAGTAAATCCAAAAAATTAAAATGCAATTAAGAGAATTATGACTAACATCAATTGGGTTTTTCCAGAACTTAGAGGCTTAACACTTTTCAAACTTGTTTTTAATTGAAGATTATATGCTGGAAAACAATTCAGCAGTACAGGGCAATTAGTTAATCAAATAGCAATTTTTATATCCCTTTATAAAGTAGGACATTAATGAAATTTTCTTCTAAGTCTTATGTTTTTATTCCTTTTCCAAACTTTCCTTTTATCCATAATCTCCTTACTTGGAATTTTGAGAGACAGCATATCTTTAACTATTTTTTCCCAGTTGCATTTAAGTTGGTTTTAAAGCCTTTACAGAATGATTTTGCCCAAATTAAACCTGAATGGCCATTCTCCCCACACTCCAATCACTTTCCAGCTTGCAGAAACCTCAAAACCATCAGGACTCAAAACCTTTACAAATTCTTATACACCTTGAAGGATGAAATAATAATAATACTACTATGTTAGGCAGCTACTGCATTTTTATTTGTCTCCTAGATATCTTTCCTTCTAATTTCTCCTCTAATGACATTTACAGCACTTTGCCTCATTCCTCAGGGGTCAGAATATCATATACAGACAGATCAAAGGGATTTAGTCCTGTTCCAGTCTTACAAAATGCCTGTGCCTCACATTTTTTTTCTCAGTCCTTATATTTATTTCCCCAATGTCCAGGCTACTGGACACAGACAAGATCCTCCCAGCCAAGAAGAAGAGTGGGCAACTCTTTTCAGAGTCTGTTCACACTAATTCATTTGCTGGTCAGGTTCCTAATAGGGCACAGGACACTTCCCATCACAGGGCAAATCAGGGACTACTGGTCTCTAGTCAGTGGTAACATTAAAGATTGAAATAATCAAAAGTGTTTCTTCCTCATCAGTTGGTCTTTTACCTCAAAACACCCACTTCTGATTGGCATGTCAAAAGCCAGACCCTCCCACACCTTTTCCTGTAGGAATTCTTTCTGTCAAGTCCTTGAAGGTATGGAACTTTCAGAGGTTGATTGTAATGAAAATTATGGGTGCTCAGAACCTTTCAGCATTTGACCTTTGTATTGGGAATGTTAGAGGACTTTGTACTATCAGCAGAAAAAGTTAATGCCACAAAGCTGTTACTCTTTCTCTACTCCTAGAATTGCTTTGGTTGGAGCTGTCTTCAAAATTTAAGTGTCCAGAAGTTTGTGGGCAAAAACCTAGTGTGCCTTTGCTTTCTAAAAGCTTTTCTGAAGTTCATGGCTGTGAAGTACCAGTGTGACTTCACCCTTGCACAACACCAGTTCTGAAGAATTTTTGTAGAGCACCGGGTTGGCCTTGGTTTAATTTCAATTGCTTGGCTGGTATTTTCAATTGCAGGCAGCTCTCACCTGGCTCTTGCCCAGTTTTCCTGTTTCCCACAGTGGTGCAGTAAGGAGAGACATTGCAAACTGTTGCTTTTCTTCATATTCCAGTGGTTTAAAATCTGATTTTGTCACAGGGTTTTCTTGGCATGAAGTCCACCCTGAGGTGTACAAGGTATGTGAGCACATACAAAAGGACATGGAATGAGCAGTTTCCTTAGTAATTAAGCAAATTACCATGAGATTAGATCTGGGTATAAGAAAAAAAAACCTCACCCAAGTAAAAGGTTCCTTAATGTGATCTATTATAGAGCAGTTACTCTCCTAAACCCATCACAAACTGCTGCTTGCAGAACTTTTATCCTCCAAACCTAGTAGTTCAAACATAAGGGACAGCTCTCTGTTAGAGTCTCTGTGGTGCCAGTGGTCAACATTTACCATTTCTGAAAATGCAGAAATCTCTGCTGGCATTGACAAAGACTGCTGCCCAAAAATGATGGCATTGTAAAGCTCCAATACTCCTTAATCCAGCACATTAGACACCATTAAACCATAAACCTGCTCCTGAGTGCTTTCCTGGATATAAGCCATAGACAGGCCCCTATAATCAGGCTGGAAGGCCCCATAAACAATGACTTGAGTAACCAAAATCTGAGCACCAAGAAGTACAGCATTTCCTTTAATTTTTTCTATAATTAAGCTTAACTGTATTAACATGGAAAAATTTATTAGTTGAACTTGCATTGCTTATATGGACTCACTTGACAAAACAAGTGCAACAAAAACAGGCCTGCACAACAAGTTTTGTCCTTGGAGGGTTACCTGGTAGCATATTCCTTTATAACAGATTGAAACTGAATAAGTACACCCATACCCTGCAAAATTTATTTACATTTTTCCTTCTGAAGAGATAGAGCATGAAATAAAAGGAGAGCTCCCTTGTCTGAAACAGAAGGAGAGCTGATGGAACGCTTCTGAGATGAAAAATGTGATTACCCTATTAATCACATTTAGCTTAATATTATTATTTCACTTCATCTACTTTACAAAAAAGCCTGGGCAAGAGACAGGGATGTTTCTCTTAGCAACATCAGTGCTTATCTTTATGATGTTGGAGACTCTGGGGAAGTCTGCCTGCACATTGGCAGCAGGCTTCTTAAATTGGTCAGGGCTGGCATGAGTAAGCTGGGAGAATATAAATGAGCTCTGATAGGAATGGGATAGAAGAGAGAAGGAAAAGCTATCAGAAAGCATTCAGAACTTTTTTCCCATAGTAGGGATCAGAGATTAAGTTAAACTTGCTGATGCAATTCTCAAGCAATGGGAGTTAAGCTATGATCTCCCTATCTGTTATGAGTAGTCATGAAATATGAACACACAAAAGCTAAATTTTATTCAAAGTGCAATGAAATAAGAGATTGAAAAATACTAATCTGTTTTAACTGGATGAGATTCACTCCTGACTAATTCTGTAGTTTGGAAACCGATGATTATAAGATGATAAAATGTGAAAACCACCCAAGTTTTGAGCTTGAATAACTCTCCCTGGAGCTGACTTCCAAATTATATAATAAAATAGGAAAAAAAAAGGAAGTTAAAAGTTAAAGAAAATGGCAACTATGTAAGACAATGTCATCTTAAGTTGTAAATTCATGGCAAATTTAATTCTTTATGGGAAAGATAGCCCAATTTGGTTAAAGTGCATTAGAATGTATTGGGAGGCCATTGTGCCTGCTTCTTCTTGACAGCATCATTTTCTGAGACATTTGGTAACATCATGCTGACTATCCACTTTGGCTACTGAAAGGTTTTCTTCACTTGGGAAAATCGTGAGCTGGTGGGTGTCCAGCAGGAGGAAAGGTGAAGTGAAACCCTTGCACCTCTTGGTGCATATTTTCATGCTCAGTGGGAGACAAAAGTTCATAACTTGTCTGACAAGCAGCATTGCACCAACTACCCCTTTTATCCTTCAGTTTTCCAGGTTCCTCTACTGTAGGGTGTTCCTGCTCATCATGCAGGTAAATTGAAGCACTTTCTTCCCTCTACACATCTGCAGTGATTAAAACCTACACATCAACATCCTACAAATTGTTTCTACATAGTTTCTGGTCCTTCTGAGTCCACAGAAGGAGCCCAGAGGATGTGAATATTAAAGACCCAAAAGCTTAGTCAGAGGATGTAAATATTTTCTCTTACCTGCTGCTAATAAAGATAAAAATGTTGACTAATCTATATACAAAAGTGGGCTATAATCTAAAGAATCTGTTTTCTTCCACCCACAACTAAGGAACAGGAAAAGGGAGGAGAGGAGGAAAAGAGAGACAAAAAGCTGTTTCAATACCTGTGAGAACTATTTGCATACCATTGTTGCAGGTACAATGTCTGGACTAGAATAAGAAATCATCAGTATATGTAACTTGAGTCTGATCTTCCTGTTGACCAAATAATTATACAGAAACATTCCCTTTCACAACAGGAGAAAATTGTCCCACTCTGTTGAAGACTAAAGAAGGTGGCATGATTTAATTGCTGTTGGACAGACTCCAGATCTTGGCTAAATTGCAAAGAAAATCAAGTCTACTCTCTGCTTATGAGTGCATGTGCATGATTTCCAATACCACGCAGGAAAATGAGAGCATTATTTAAAATGTTCCCTTTGCAAGTCAGAGACCAAGTGACCCCAGAGTCAATTTATAATCACTAGTTGACTGCAGCTGAGATGTGCTGATGATGTGGCTGATTAATTGAGAAAAATGAGTGCTACCTTTGCTATAATAAGGAAGTCAAATTGATCTTGTGTTACTAACATGCATCCATTTTATTGTCTGACAATCAGCATTTCATTAGCACAGTGAAAAATCTATTACACAGGATGAAAACCCTGCCACCACATTCACAGTCAGGAGGATTGGTTTTCATTCCCCCAAGTCAGAGCTGTTGAGCCCATGGGAGTTTTTCTCTGGAGAGTTGTATTGAACAAATTCCTGTAACTGCAAAACACAGAGCACCAGGAAAGTGCTTAGTCTTTCTAAAAGTCTTTTCCAAATGTACTTTAGCTTCAGCCTGCTCTTTTGGTCATGGTTTTTGAACTGTTTTGTTGATGGCATCTGAAGCATATTTTCCAAGAATGTGAAAAACATTTTTTATATGACTGCTGCAATTATAGAAAGGTCTTTTTAATATTCCAGACCCTTCCAGTCTTGTGCTCTAGGTAACCTGCTAATGGAAATAATTCATCCTCAGCATGTCAATAGATAAGATGTAGGTGCTCACTGGCTTTAACAGAGGAGTGGCTTTAACAGAGTTGACAAACATTTAGGTTGTAACAGAAATCTTGTCTCACACTGTATATTCCTATTTTACTTTCTTTTCGTGTCTTGTTTCTTTTTTCATTTGATTATTTCTTGAACTGGTGTCTGGTTCTGCTGCCATGAATACAGCTACACTGACATTTCCATTAAGAAATTTTTTAGAATTTCTCTTCTCTTCTCTAATTTAAATTTTTCCAGACTAGGGAATACATCTTCTGCCCACACACATTCCTTTTTGTTTGTTTGTACATTCACACCTTACATTTTAGCTCTTTATGACAGCCCAAGCCTTTCAAAGCTCTGAAATGTTGAATTACCATGGGGAAAAAAATCTTTCAGTTACAGTTAAATAAATCTCCAAAATAATTCCAGTGAAGCCCCACGTGCCCAAAAGCATAATTGAATCTATAACAGCCATACTTCAAATAAGTCTTGGAATCTATGACTGCTCAAGTCTTAATAGAATGACATGTTGCCCTTAATTAATTGTTCTCAGTGCTATAATAACCTTATAATATTCCTATAATAATAGCACTGTAACACCCAGGGTGGCAAAGAAGGCTGGTGTTCAAAGCTTTTGAAAAACCAGTCACAAGTGTGCAGTCAAAAACCCCTGGGGAATGTGGCCACCAATACACACCTCTGTGTGCCAGGAGTCACAATGCACAGCTCCTAATTCCCAACAGCTTGGAACTTATGTGCAGCCCTGGCCATGTGTTCTGAAGGGAGCTCTGGCACCTGCATGTCTCTGTACTCATGGTTTACTGACAGGAATCATATTGCAAGCTGAGAGAAAAGTCCTGCTAGGGCAAGTCCCCACCCAGCATGAGGAAGGGCACCAGAATCTCCTTCACAGAGCAGGGCAGGAACTGCTCAGAGCCTCCTCACCCTGGCAGTAGGGCAGTGTAGCCATGATATTTTCTGAAAAATCCTTTCCTTAGGATTTTTTCTCCTGAGAAGTTGAGAGGCCTCAGGAACAAAATGTAAACAATGGTTATCTGCTGCTGTGGAATGCAACAGGTGGACCTGTGATTGGTCTCATGTAGTTGTTTCTAATTAATGGCCAATCACAGTCAGCTGGCTCAGACTCTCTGTCCGAGACAAAAGCCTTTGTTATTTTTTCCTTCTTTTTCTATTCTTAGCTAGCCTTCTGATTAAATCCTTTCTTCTATTCTTTCAGTTTAGTTTTAATATAATATATATCATAAAATAATAAATCAAGCCTTCTGAAACATGGAGCCAGATCCTCGTCTCTTCCCTCATCCTAAGACCCCTGTGAACACGGTCACAGGGCAGGAACTGCTCAAAGCCTCCTCACCCTGGCAGCAGGGCAGGAACTGCTCAAAGCCTCCTCACCCTGACAACAGGCAGGAGGGTCCCACCCAGACAGGAGCATTGCCTCTCATAGCTGAGGCAGAAAAACACAGCTTTCAGCCACCTATGGCTGCTGGCTTGGTCTCAGTGCTTGCCTTGATTAGGATATTGTTTAAGAGGCTTCCCAAGACTATTTTATCATTTATGTGTAAATGTCTACATCAGAAGCTGTTGTCATTATAGTACAAGAGCTCTATTGTCAGTACATTGCAAGGGTTCCATATTGCTCGAGCTTTGTGCCTCCTTGATGTTTCTCATAGGCAGCTCCTCTAGGCACTGACTCTTCCCTGTCCTCACAGGGTACAACTGACTCCAGTTCCTCTCAACCACCCAATCCACCCTTTTATAACACTCTTCTTATTGGCTACAGCTGTGGCCTATTAAAGTCAGGCCTGCTCCTAATCTTTAGTAATTGGTTCAGCTGCAACTCTTTAGGGGGTAAGATTACATTCTATACCACCTTCATTTACCCATACTGTATCCCCCTACAACAAGTATCCCTGTAGAAGCCTTGAATTAATTTACAGGGATAATGCCAAAGTGAGATCCATTGACTCAAAAAACCTTCTCCCCAAAATAAAACAATCCCGAAGCCAGTGATTTTAAATAGAAAATTAATAGAATTTATAATCAGAAAAATGGAAATAGAATTTATAATCAGAAAAAAGGAAACTCTGTTTCTTTCTAAAACTCTGTGTGCGCTTTCAAAAATGTGTTCAAGATTTAGTTTATGATTCTGCATCTATTAGGTCCTCTTGGGCTGAAGAGATGGAGACATCAAATTTCTTTCTCATGACTGCATTTCATTATTAGTATAAAGGTCAAGTTAACTGAATTTTATATTTCAGTCTTAAAGTGATTATATTTAGGATCAATTTCAGCTTATTTAGAAAAGAAACAGAAGTACCTTGCCAAGAGATTTGTTTTCAGGAGTTACCACTTGTAGTCCTGAGCTGGTAGCAGCTAAATCATCAGTTTTGAAATGAACCTGGTCACCAGGGAACAATGGGAAAATTGTTTTCTTGACAAACAATGTTTGTGTAAAATTAGTTCTCTGCCTCATGACCTCAAAGGGTTTTGTAATGATTCCTCAGCACCCTGAAAATTTTCCAGATATCCCTTGTAATTATTCTTTGTCTACCAATTTCTACATTCCTGAAAAACTTCACCCTTTGAGCTCAGTCCTCCCCATAATGCTTCAACACATCCACTACTGGTATGTGGAATGTAATAACATTACCATCAACCATATTATCTTTTTGGTATTATATACCACTGCTTCTTTGCAACAGGAACACTGAGTGCCTCATTAGAACTATTCCTGCATGGGTCCTGAGAACATGGCTTTAAATATGCACAGCAATACACCCATAGATCCATTACCACTGATATTATAGATCCATCCCTTACAATGCTTCTATTTATGAGTCTTTTATGCAAATCACTGATATTACACTCATCCTCCTATGAGATTGTGTGTTACATGGTAACATCTTCACTTTTTTAATGCTCTTCCAATAAAAGAAACAAGCTAATTTAGATACAATGTCTAATAGAATTTTGTGCAACAGCAACAGTTTAAAAGATGCGTATTTAAATGCATAAAACAATTATATGGCTCATTAATAATGCAAGTGATGGGGAGTGAGTAATTGGTCCACTTTTCCTCTACTATTCTTGTTGCTAAGGTAAAACTTTTTTTCAGAGATTTTCTTTGAGTGATGTCAAGTGACTTTAGTGGAAAAGGTGTACATAATAAATCACTGATTTCTTTTCATAAATCAGTGGGGTATTCCACCAGAATTGTATGTTAACTCAGCAAACTGGAATGGGGGAGAGAGATATTCAACATCTCCCTCCTTAAAAGACACAAAGCTAGAACTGCATTGTGAGAACTATCCTAAGAGATCAAAGACACAATAATCCAAAACCTTGTGATTTCAATGAAAAACTCAACAAAATGGCATTTAGAAGCACACTTTGTCAAAGAGATTATTTAATATAAATTTCTAATGCTTTAGCTTGAAGACACAAATACTGTTTAAAGCAGATGCTGTTTGCCATGGTGAGAAGTACTTACATGTGCTGTTCAGCTGGCCCTTTGCAAGATATCCTCTCTCAAGTTAATAAATTAAAAGCTCAATTCTACTTCAGCTTCTGATTAGTGGTTTTGCATTAGATTGAAATTTGGCCTCCAGTGCCTGATGGCTACAGTACTTGCAGTCTTTAGAAATATTAATCAGTATAACTACAGAAAGCAGACATTACAGGGAAGCTCCATGGGAAAGAATTGCTTTGTTGCATCAGAGTATGAGGGTTCTTTACTGGGACTTACAGGGTCATTTGAGCTATGTTAGATAGCTTAGTATACCTCCTTCCAGGCTTCAGAACAAAGAAGGATTTTCCTAAATTGTTAGGATTGTGCTTTGGATGGGAGGAGTAGACTGAGAAGAGCCATCCTAGGCGGTGTTGTAAGACTTCAATCAGTATTGGAACATCTATTTAATTCTCAAAGTAAAAACGTTTCTAAAGGGAGAAAAAGTAGCATCCCAATTTTTGGAATTCATTTAAAGATTACAAAAAAAAGAACCCACAGAAACTGGATTAGAGCATGCCAGCCCTCTGTCAGCTTTATGAATTCATTCACTGTGCAATGTAACTCCAAGCTTTTTAGCTTTGTCTGTTGCCTGTGAGATGACCTTGAGCAGGTCATGCAGCTACTTTGCCTCCATAGCGTCTGTCTGTATTATTCTTCTCAAAGAGGATCTCCTCCTATATTCAGGCCTTACAGATAAAGATAAAAGACAATTTTTCTTCCCTTGTTTCTTTCCAATCAGTTATACTTCAGTGCATTCAGTTGCACAAGTTCTGCTCTTCTAGATGTTTAAGTGAATTCACGATGTGCTAGCTGTTCACAAAACAGGGATAATGAACAAAAAGATAATGAGAGTTCTGCTACTCAGAAGTTTTGAATTTTGTATTCTTTTTCTCTTCATCCCACTCCCTCCTGTCTATCTCTCTCTTAAACCCTTCTTGTGTTAATTTTGCTATATGAATTCTTCTTCTGTGTTTTCCTTTTTCTTTTTCTTCACCTTCCTGGTTTTGTTTTTAATTTATTCCCTACCTTTCTCTTGGCAGGACCTAATTCAATAGACTCCCAGACTGCCATTGACAAAACTGCTACATATTTCAGGTCACCCAGGACTTTTTACCACCCCCCTATCACCATCTCTTTACTTGTCTACACGAGTCACATATTCTATGTCTCTTCCTTCTGCTTCTTTTGGGTCCCCCAGCTCTGCACTTTCTCTGTGTACACAGCCCTCTCCTCAGCCAGGGTTACAGCTTGACTTTGCCAGCCAACCTCTACACAAAATAAGCCATAAACTGCCTGAGTAAGAATGCAAGATTATCTTTTCAAACTATTTTCAAGGGCTATGTAACTTTTTACCCCCTCCCTAGAGCTAACATCACATGCTGAGAGCTATCAGAACTGTCAGTCCATTGCAGTCAAGTTTTGGATAATAAGCTTTAATGAAGATAAAAACACAGCTATATAGATTAGATGTATATGTACACACACACAATATATAATTATTTTCAGACTGAAAATCTGGACACTATTTTTAGAAGTCTAATCTAATCACATGCTCATGCCATTCATACACATCCTTCCCATAGCATGGATAAAGAGAAGCAGTGCTCTAAGCACCAGAACAAGTAGGTCAGACTTCTGTCCTCTCTCATTTTTTTCTCATCTTCAATGTCATTGGCTACTTGCTTTTCCCCAAGATGACAGTCTCCAGTTCACTTTTGTATTGAGCAAGGGAGGAAGGAAAAAATACATTACCTTTCCTACTTTCAACAAAAGTGGGTTTTATTCTGCTTATTTACATAGCATCTACTCTAACAGAGTTAGAAAGAAGCTTCATCAATAAGCATAAATTTTGGTTTTGTGGGCACCATTTTAGTCTCACTTACTGAGAACATGCTGCCTACTGCTAACCTGAAAAGGCTTCACAGGATGTGCCAGCCCAGGACCACGACTAGTCAATCCAAAGCCAGTTTTCTGTTTTCTGGCTTAGCCAGAAAAAAATCTTTATTTCCTTGCCTTGCCCCACCTGGAGTACTCCAGAGCTATCCAGAACCAGGAATGGTAACATCTATACTGCCCCATCAATGTCTGGCAGAAGCTCAGTCAGTTCACTTTCATGCTCCAGAGACTCCCTGCATTGACTGCACTGCCAAATGCCCCATAAGTGAGAGAAAAGCAAGGTTTTTTTCACAGTTGTCACACACACTGGAAGCAATATTCTGCACACCTACCCTGAGCAGTTATGTCCATGTCAAATAAGGAGCTGGGTTTTCAGAAGGCTGTTTTCTGATCTGTGACACCAGCAGAAATCCTGCCACACTGCTGCAGCTGCTGCTGCAGAATTGCCACATGCAGCACTGACATATTGAATGGGGAGGATGGGTAAAACATGGAGAATGGAGGAGTTAAGGAATGCTGGGGCCTCTTCTGAATGATTACACTCTAACATGGCTTTCTGAAGAAGATGATGTGACTGCACAAGGAGGAGGAAAAAGGGGTGCAGACTAGTCCTGGATTTTCTAAAGAAATACTGTCCTTTATCCCAAGGGGTTCTGAGAGCAATGACAAATCAAGAAGGAAAAAAAAAAACCCACCAATATTTTTGTTCTTTTTGGTTCTCTTGAGCTGGTCTGGTATGGGGTTATCAAAAAGCTTGTTTCACCCCTTCCAAAAGGATTAAACCAGATTAAATTTAAAGCAGCTTTTTCTCTAGTGTGGAGCAGATAGGAGGGCATGCATGGGAAAGTGAAATACCTGGGTAGCCTGGGGCATTTGTTCTTCTGTGTAAAGAAACCACAGAGCAGCTCTGTGTCAGGGGCACTAAACATAGCCTGTGCTATGGGGTCAGAGTCAGCCTCTGCTGGCTGGAAATCTTGCTCAGTCCAACAGGAAACTTGAAGCATGAAAGGTCAGAGATTCAAGGCTAAACATGGGAATGCAGCACATTTCCCTCAGAGAGAGCTCCAGCCAAACACTCTTCTAAGTTTGGGATAACCATGTTCCTGTAGCACGACTCAAAATAGCAGCTGCACACAAATCTGCATCTTCACAAGGTGTGCAAGGAGAATATTCTTCCCACAACTTTTATTTGTTCATTGACCACATATTCTATAAGGCTCCTTTCCTGAAATTGTTTTAGATTGAATATTAAGAGATAGATAAAAATAAATAGTACCGGGGCTGTGATAGAAAACAAGATAATAAAATCTGGGCTGAGGGCAGAGGAAGGGAAGCAGCACAGTTAAGGAGGATGTTTGTTGTAATGAGATTGACCATATGTGTTTCAGATTGTTCTTACACATTTGATCACTTGAACTTTGATACAATTATCTTATTACTTATCCATATCTAGAACAGAGTTGAAGCAAGTCTGAGGTAATAATAAAATCAGTCAAGCAAAGATTTCTCCTAAGTTTATGTTCAGACAAGCAAAATGTACTTGCTGGCCTTTTACTATAATGGATAAAGATGCTGAGAAAACAAATTTTACTCACCTCACTGAAAAAAAAATGCCCAAAGGACATTTTTGAATAGGAGATTGCAAAAGTGAAATTAATAAATAAGAGTATACATATGAATGGATGTTCCACTTAATAATTCATGTTGTCTTTAGTAAGAAAAGGTTGGGGCGGGGGAGTGGTGAGGCTTATCTCTACAATATAGGAAGCAAAAATAAATAATTTCTTAGCCTGGAAAAAGAAATTGTGCTCTGCTCCCTGAAGGCTTGATTCTGCCCTATCTCATGGAGATGTTCACTTGGGAACGGTTTGGCTGCAGTCAGTCAACTTCATTGACAGAGATTGAAACTTGAGGTTTTGCCAGTATTAAACCCAATTTCAGCAAATGGAATTAGAACTGCAGAGAGTATGTTTCCCAAGGAAAGGAGAATATTTGAATCATAGATTAGGGCTGTGTATCTGTGCTCTCACTGTCCTTACTCCAGGGGAGGGTGGGGAGTTTACCTGTTGTAACCTTTAAGTAAACTTGTATCAACTTCCCCCACGCCTTCTAGGAGAGTTTCCCTTTCTGCACTCAAATTTCAGGGTGAAAATTACAGTTATATAAAGGAGCCATGGATTCCACAAAACTGTATTTAACTCACATTGGAGCACTTCTACTGAATTGAAAGTCATCCTGGTTTTGCTGCTGGCTGGATGTGCCATCAGAAATGAACAGCAGCAACCCTGTGCCACTGTCAGAGCTCCTCTGCTCACTGACCTGCCTGGGACACGTGGCAGCAGCAGCAGGAAAGTTTCTCACCAGCATCCACAGGCATCAGTCCAGTAACAAAAGATAAACAGACGTGTTTTAATAATTTCTCCTGGAAAGCGAAGTTATCTGACTTCCTTAAAGTCAAAATGAAAATAAATTTGAGACTTTATACAACCCTGCTGGCTTCAAAGGATGGAATCCAAGTAGAGCCAGTGACAGGTAATGCCTCGGAGGCAGTGCCCCAGCTGCCCTCCTGAAATGGCTGAGAAGCCAAACCAATTTATCCAATACTTTTCCACTGAGAACATGCCAGTGGGAAAGGCCAACACATTTAAATAAAATAGTTCAGTAGGGTGCTGTCTGTTGAACAGGATAACACAGACTGAAATCCTCTGTGCGACAAATTCACATGAAAAACCACAAAAAAGCCCAGCTAGAAAACATTAATCCAAACCAGAGATACATTCTATCTATAACAAAACAGAAAAACAGTATGAACTTAACACATTTTATGAGTCTGAAAACATACCTAAAGAATAAAACTCAGTTTCTTATATCCTTGTTTTGTTTTTTCTGCCATTAGATTAAAAATAAATATGGAAATTTTTAGGTATTTTTCACAAACAGGTATAGCAGGTACAATGGTTTTTCAGGATCAAACCTTTGGCAAGATAAGACCTACAGAGCATGGCATAAATTTATATAAACAAAATTTGATAAGTCCTCTGTTTATGATTTAGTATTTTTTTGACTTTATTATTCTGTAATTCAGAAGTTTTAGTCAGACCCACTGAAGAATTTGTTTCAATAGCAAATAACAATGCCACAAATAGTCCAGTTCAATAATTTACAAAGTACCCATAGTCTGTAATTAGTTTGCTTGGACTGTTCTGTGAGTTACTTATGAATAATTAATATATTTGGGAAACAACAAAAAAAAAATCTAATGTATCTCTCTGTCCATATATCATCTAGCACTGAGATATGAAAGTGTTTTTGAATAGATCACAGATAAGAGAAAAGCATTTTCTAGATGAAAATGTAACAGCTTGCTTCTACCTGCAAATGATTATTACAGGTTATTAAATAAAAGACAAAATTCAGTGCAAATGTTCTTAAAATTACTGAAGTATTTTGACCAGACTCTTTAAAATTAATGCACAAGTAGAATATTATGGGATAGTGAAAGGATCTTGTTCAGATGAAAATAAGGTTTGATCAAGTAATATCTAACTTACCCTGTGGGAGTTCAGAATCCCATTGCACAAAGTCAACATTCTGCAGAGCCTTGCACTGATAGGAAAAACACATGTCTGGGAAACAGTGGGCAAGTGACCCAGCCACAACTGGCCATGACTCCTTCTTCTGGGAATGTAAGGAAGCTGAGCTTCATATCAAGTATGTGAATGTGCATCTATGGGTTTAGAGAAGATCTTTTGAGAAAATACAGGATTTGGGGGTCTGGGTGTTTGGAGGTTTGTGGAATTGGGAGTTCATTTTTGTGGGTTTTTTTTCCTATGGAAAGAGAATGAAAATGGGAGTTCCTAGCTCACTATAATGCCAAGCAATTATATCTGCCACATGCCTCAGCCTGGATCCAGATACAAAAAGACAAAGAAATAACAGACTTGTTTAGGGAAAGCTCTTTTTAAATGCATCAAAGGCTTAGAGGAAGTGCCAGAATGAGAGTAACTGAAATGTCTTGTTTTTCTCCTAAAACAGATGTATGACAACCCATGCACAGTGCAAGTTTACTCCCACCACCCTCTCAGGGCATTTGGGGTGCATTTGGGGTGGTGATGAGAAAGCTGTTACTAGTAAGAAAATCAGTAACCCCCCAAATTCTCATGCTTGAGATCTCTTCTGGAGCCACTGTTCAGCTGTACAAACAACCTCAGCTTAAATTTAGTTGTCGAGACTGTGGAACATTTGGCTCATTCCCCACTCACACATGTACATGCAGACACAGGGTCCTGACAGAGACCCTGTTACTTGAAGTAGCAGAGTAAAAGGTTTCTACACTGTCATGTCAAACCATAGCTCTGAAGAGCTGTAAGCACCTTTTCTCTTCAGATATAAAACCTAACTTTAAAAAAAAAAAAAAAAAATTAAGAGGCTTCAGATAAGCATCCAAAACCTGAAAGCTTATTCCAACGCATTTTGAATCTAAGCTGAGATGGAAGTAGGCCAATCTTCATGTTGATTCACATCTCTTGCATTCTGATGCTCCATGGCAAAATAATTACAGATCACTATAGTTGCAATCTTTATTTTGAAGGGGCAAGTAGAGAGATTTGAGTACAAATTCATTTTAAGTAGTCCTTGATGACAGAAGTTTAACTGCCTGCAGAGACTGAAGATGATCCTCCTAATTTTGGATTAATTCACAGTGTCAGATGCCTTGTTTTCCTGTCCCCAGTTACAGGGGAATAAACCACCTTGACACCACCATGACCAACCAAGTGATACTAGTCCCACTGACAGAGATGGAGAATTTAGGAAGATGCTTCTCCACACAAAATAGGTACTCAAATAGATTTTCTTTTGCTGTCTTCTCAGTCTAACATATCATTTCAAAAATGACAGGTTCAGATAGTATATTGCATAACACATCAGATACCTGCCTTGGTGAATATGATTTTACACAAATATGCAGCTTTTATATCTGTATTAGTAGCAGCATTGAATATTATTCTCCTAGATGGCAGGCATGTTGTTATTAAAGTATAATATCTAGGAAGGAAACAGCTCACTTCAGGTTTTCAGAAGGTATTTAATTTAACTCCTCTTCATAATTCTCACATTGCATTTGCTGAACTAAGAAAAAAAGGTTGTGAGTGTTATTTCAGGAAGCTTAACCTATAATTATGTTCCTGTTTCAATGGCATTGCTTCTAAGGAGACCTCACTAGCTGCTAAGCAAACCTCTTTCTTATGGAGATTGCACTCCTCTCCCTCCCTATGACTAACTCTAATTCACAGGATTTCTCCCCATCCAGCTCCTCTCCTTCCCTTGAAGAAAACAGGTGACTAGGAGCAAACTTGGACTCTAGTTTTGAGGGAGGAGAGAGATTCTTTTGCTTTGGCTTCATGCTTTTATTTTACACTGATGTTTTTGTTCGCAGCATGGAGAATAATCTGTTATAGCAAAGACTTGCTGGATTCAGGGAGAGCTTCTAATTACTGAAGAACAGAAATAAGAATGAGCATGCAGGCTGAGGAGCTCTCTTCTTGTTGCTTTGTGCTTTATTCCTTGGAGACCAGCTAAAACAGGTAGAAGCCACCATCCATGAGGATATGCACAGTCTGCTCCTGGGACTGGGAGCTTTTTTGAGGTTTGGATCCCAGCGTGTCTTGCACGCTCACGTTTTAAAGTGTGCTCTTATGTCAGCATGCTGCCCATGAATTCCATCTCTCCTCCTAAGCCTCTCTTTCCTCTCTCACCTCTCATTATTAAAACACCTTTTCAGCCTCCAACCTACTAAGCGGTTCTAGGAAAAGCTGTAAATGCCACAGAACAAACAAACAAACAAACAAACAAACCCAAAAACAACCAACCAACCAACCAACAAACAAACAATCGAAGTAATCCCCCACAACTTAATTTTTCAAGCATTTGTTCTAAATCCCCTGATGGGTTTCCAAAGATTAATGATTTTCATTAATGTAATAACTGAGTGTTTGCATTCACAAAAAATCTGGTCTAATTTTGGTTCTTACTCTCTCCAAAATTTTGTCAGGTTTGTAGATAGTCACAACTGTAATAGCATTACTAATACAAAAAAACCTTTTCTTTCACAGAATCACAGCATGGGTCAGGTTGGGAGGGACCAGAGTGGGTCATCTGATCCATCTTTCCTGCTCAAGCAGGGCCATCCCAGAGCACCTTGCACAGGATTGCATCCAGACAGTTCTTGGCTATTTCCAGTGAGGAGACTCCACAGCCTCTGTGCTAAGCCAGTCCCAGTGCTCAGTTACCTGCTCAGTAAAGAAGTTTTTCTTCATGTTCAGGTGGAACTTCCTGTGCATCAACTTCTGCCATTGCCTCTTGCCCTATCGGTTGGCACCATTGAGCAGAGCCTGGTCCATCCTCTGGATATTTTCCTTTCAGACACTTTCAGATGTTGATGAGGTCCCCTCTCAGTCATTCTTCTCAAGGCTGAACAGGCCCAACTCTCTCAGCCTTTCCTTGTAAGAGAGATGCTCTTTCTTTCAGCCTAATAGACTGCACCACCTCTACTAAATACAAAGGCTCTAAAATATTGCAGATAAAACTCAAGGCAAAAAAGGAAAACCTTAAAAGCAATTCCTCATGTGTGAGAAGAGGTTTATCACCAGGCAATTTGGAAGCAAAAGTGTGACAAGTGCAGAACACAGCTATGCTGTGTCATGCAGCAGGGTCATCTCAGTTGGCTCCTTGTTTTCAGCACTGAACCTCTGGTTAAAATGACAGGTAAGAAATTCTAGCAATTATCAAATTGAAAATAGCCTTGGGGCTAGCATCTCAACTGCTAAGCTGTGTACTGCTATTAGATCTATTTCTTTATCTCCCTTTATAACCTAATTTTACTTGCATCCAAGAGTGCAGGAGGAAAAAAAAATAAAGAAAATCTATATTTTCTGTTGACTAAAAGGATGTTTAAACAACTCCTTAAAAATATGGTCCATCCTCTCAACCTCAAATTTACAACACTTCACTGAAAAGAATTATGTATTTGGTAATTATAAACACTGACATTTTTCAGCCTCACAAAATATACAGAAATGCATGCCCTAAATATTTTTGTGACCATCAGTGCTAAGCAAGCCATGTGTCCTGCCATTGACTCACACCCATGCTGTGCTGCTCTGGAAGTTGCAAATTATGCTGTAGAAAGAGCATGATGAGGAGCAGAAACAACAGAGCTCAGATAAAGCTTCAATTTAGCTTCCTGGAAAATCAGCACATCTGTGCTTATTGGAAAAGTGTTGGGGCTTCTGCCTCTGAGAATTTCTTCAGCACATTACACTGGTGCTGTACATCACTAGAGAACTAATAAGTCTGTGCAGTGGCAGAAGAAAAAGGCAAACAAGGAGGCATAAGAAAAGCTTAGGGGTGTGTCAATAAAAGTATTGAGACACTCCTACAGCACACCAAAATACCTTACATAGCAGGAAATCAGATCAAGTTTTTATTCATGATAGACACAGCAATAGAAAAAAATTTATGAGCATTACCTGGGAAAAAGAGCACAGAATGAGTCCATTGCAATAATGTGCTGTTTAATCTGGGTTTTGATTAAACATATGGCATTGTTCACTGCTGGATTTGGCATCACTAACCTGACCTAGAAAATATGTTAGTGATGCCTTGGGAAAAATAATGAAAGCATTTCCAAGTTGCATGACTTTCCCCAGCCAAAACCCTAATAGTTAATACTGACAGAGCCAATGCTCCATTTTATTCATTTTTAATGATAAATGCAGAAAATTTATCTAGTACATCTGCTACAAAATAAACAATATTTTTAATTAGATTAAATGGGTTCTTACTTTCTCAAATTTCAAAACAATTCTAATATCTGCTTTAACTCAGAGTGTAACATGATGAGGGTCAGTCTTTGCAGAAATTGCAGGAAGAGAATCTGAACAGTGCAGACAGAAGGAGACAACCCAGACTGGGCACTTGAAGAGAGAAAGAGAGAGGAAAAGGTAGATAAAAAGGGGAAAAATCCCACAAACAAAAACCCTACCCAAGCCTAAACATTAAGACATCTTAATATTATTTTGAATTTTTTTTCTTCATCTTCTGATTATAGCAGTCATTTGACAGCTGATTTGGGCCCAGTACGCACCTAAAACATCTGTTTTTCCCTCATGCTGATAGATAAGTATATTCCAACATTCTACAATAGTTCAATACTTTGGAAAGTACTTGTGACATCCATTGCTTCCATTTAAAGGCTCCCTTCCACCAAAGCAGGGTAAAAAAACCAAAAAATACAATGGATAAAAACCAGTCTTCTGGTAGAGTCATTTAGCAGCTAATATTTTTTTAAAGCACTTCAAGACTAAAGTCATGTGGGCTACTGCTGTTATCCCATCATGTGTGTCCTAGTGGGAGTTCAGCTTTGGGAGGTTTTTTTCTTTCATTCCAAATTAAAAGATGGTCCCCTAGCTAGGAAATGCATCCTTGATGTAAACTTATTACTATTGAGGGGCAAGCCATATGATAAGGAAGTAGAGTCGATGATATCAGCTTGATATTGTGAACCATGAAGCTGATTTGTGAAAATGCAAACATCTGAGAACTCTGAATTTTTATTCTTGTCCGTTTAGAATGCTTCAGCACCCTTTGTATCAAAAGGAATTACATATACCTCAGACAACTCAGTTTTGAACATTCAGGACATCTGTAAATGCATTTGTGGGCTCTGGATTATGCATTTAAATCTCAAATAAAATTAGAGTTTTCAAAGTGCTGCAAAAGGCAGGAAGATAAACTGTAGATAATAATGGGAGTCTACTGCAGATCCATTAAAACCAGAAAAAAAAAAAGGCAAAACACACAGGCATCACATCTTTTAAAAGCCAAGGAGAGCTCATTGAGATCACTAAAAGCCAAGGCTACGCAGGTGTATTTTTGACTTTGCTGTGTCATGATATCCTACAAAGCCTGTTAAGCACTACCAGAACATTTAAAGCATCTGCAGCTTGAAAGTTCCCTGCTTCAATTTTCTGCTTCCCACAATCTATATAATTTCACTCTTGATTTTTCTATATGCTTCTGAAGTTTAAAAATAGTTTTAAAAAATCTAGAGATATTTGCTTCCTCACAAAGGAGGAATTCAGTTCAGCTGAAGAAAAGTGATATAACAATAATGAAATTAACCTGACAAAGAGGGAGTCAGAATTTGAGACAATATATAGAAATGCACAGGTAAATCAGAGTACACTGGGAGCAGGGGTGGCCTCCTTCTTTTAGTGGAACCTATTGCTGAGCATGAACCAAGTGAGGAAGGTAAGGTGGGAAAGTCACTCATCAGTGTCACAGCTGCTCCCAGGCTTGGAAAGAGGGAACTCAAAATCCCACTTATTCTGTGATGAAGACAGCCAAAACTTTTCTCTTCAAAGGAAATAAATCAGACACTTGAAAGACACATTCCCAGCTGCCTTTAAAGACCTGGTTTGTGAAATCCAAGAAACTGAGTCAAGGAGGGAAAAAAATAAAATTGCACCATGCCATTTCTCTGCTCTCCAACCCACTGTTTCCCACAGCAGCCTCTGCTCTCCGATCCCTGGGACAGCAGCAGTGGCTCTCTGTGAGACCCCACAGGGGGAGAGGCTCTCACTTACAGGGGTCTTCCTGTGCTGATGGCCTAGGGTGACATTATGGTGCTTGTATCCCCATTCATGTGTTCTGTTTATGCTGGATATTATGTTCTGTGCCTTTAAGACTGGCTCTGAAGAGTGAAAGTTTTGTTTGGGTTTTCTTATCAAGCCTGGCAGGACACAGAGACGGGCAGTACTTAGTGCTGCTTTTGCTTTTTTGGCTTTTGCTTTTCGCTTTGCTCTCTCGCTCTTGCTTCTGCTTTGCTTCTGCTTGCTCTTGCTTCTGCTCATTAGCTAGTTTAGCTAAACAGTCCAAATTTCTTCCTGGGCTGTTTCTCCTTTCCTTTTTATGACCATCTTGAACCTGCTCCGGACTGGGGCCTGGGACACACCGGGAGTTAGCACCTCGTGGCCTACGGGGCCTACTCTGGGCAGCAGCTGCCCCAGAGCCGGAGGGACCGATAACAGAGCAACCACCCCCAGAGAGACTTTCTGAATTTGTCATCTTTTTCAGAGCAGTGAAAGAGCGGTGTCATCCAGTATTGTTCATTTTGTGTGCTGGGGGGTGCTGTGCCTGTTAAATAAACAGATTCTTTCCACTTCTCTCTGAGGAATCCTTCCTGAACCGGTTGAGGGGAGCGGCCGTGTGGGTTTGCTTTCTGGAGGGGCCCTCCTTTGGAAATTCTCTACCAAATTTGCCCTAAACCAGGACAGCACAGTACACACATGTCTGCACATACAGACAGCTCCATCCCTGCACATCTCTCATTGGAACTCACAGGGAGCAAAAGCTGGGATGGACATGCCCAAGGATGGGAAGATGCTGCAGCAGTCATGTAACTGAGCAGCATGATGCTGAGCAGCAGCATCAGGGTTCTTCTCAGGCTGTGTATTTACAATTCAAGAAGTATACATCTAACAGGGTTGAGAAGTTACTTTTCTTTCCTTTTCCTCAAAACTTTACATTTCTGGTCCAGGCCTGTGAATTTTGAAGTTCTTGTACTTCAGAGCCGAACAGTTCAGGTCAGTAACTCAGAATGTAGAAAACTGATGGAATAACTACATATGCTAAACAAATCAGGAGGGTCAAAATTGGAAACACAAACACATGTCCCTCTGCAGTCCTCCATCCACCCCACCCTGCTGCCCTTTTTCTGTGGATGGTTCAGTCAAAGAATGTTTTCTCATTTCAAAAATCAAATCCCTGACAGGATTTGAAACAGCAGTAATAGTTCTCAACGCTTTATTTATTCTAAGTTTCCACCCAGGCACCTTTCCTTTGTCTTTCCAAGATAAAGGGAGACATTTCTGAAACACCTTTAAGCATGTTTGTCAAGTGCACAGCCCTGCAGGACTGCAAGAGGTCGGGCAAAGTGCAGCACTGTCTGCAGCAGGTAATGCCAGCACCTGAGCAGCCTCCCCTGCAGTGTGCCCAGCATGGTGCAGCCCTTCCATCCAGGCTCTGGAACAGGCCCTTGGCAGGTAGAGACTGTTCCCTCTCTCCTCCCAAGTGCAGCAGTGATGTTTGGGTGAATTTTCTACTTATTCATACTGAATACAACCATTACCTCCTGTGTTTGTGCAGCCAACTTTGTGGGGGAAAATAAGGGTATTTTTGTTCTGTCCTGTAGACTGCACAGTACACTTGGGACTGGGTCAGTTTTTATTTCTTAGCAACCTTTCACAAGGGCCTCTGACGACGTGCTTATTTTCCAGAGTGCTCTAAAGAAAGAGAAAAGTGAGTAATGGAACATTTTTTATATTTCATTTGAAGTTTGAGTTTTGCAGTCTACAAAAAAGCAGATAGCAGATTGCAATAAATAAACTTTATTTCTTTACAATGAGAATGGATTTTCTCTTGTTTCATTAAAATGTCTCATAAATTCTGCAGATGTTTTTCTTGCATGAGTTAGGAAGGAGGTTGGTTTCCCACATTCCTCTGAAGCACAGAGTACCTGTCTGCTGCACCTCTTGGCCATCCACTCAGTTCCCAGAGCTGCTGCTGATTCTGGAGTCAATGCTGCTGCTTAACCATTGTCTTAGTTGAAACAATCTATTGCCACAAGAGAGACAAAACTCACAGGAAGGGGGAAAAAAGCTCTGTTCAACCAACCAAGATTGCCAGGGGTGATAAATACAAACAAACAAGGAAAAAAAGAAATACTTTCAAGCACACAGGCTTTTCTTCAGGCCTAAAGCAGCAGTCATCCTGCTAGAGAAAAGCTGAGAATTTCTGCATAAAATTTCTGTTTATAGCATATAATGGAGCTTCCCAAGGAAGGAAGGGATTGAGTTAAAATGAAGTTCTGGGGTGTTGAGGAAACTTAGTGATCTGGAGCAATGACCAGGTCAAACAAGTTGAGCTAATCAACCCTTTGGCCTTTGATGATGTAAAATGTAAGAGAAAATTCTAGAAGAAAAAGCAGATTTTTTTGGTTACCACAGAAATAAATTCAAGACTGATCTATGAAAAGAAAGAAAGAAAAAAAAGAAACCTAATTTATAAAAGCTCAAAAAGACAAAAAGCAGTTTTTTTTCCTCCTCCGTGTTGTCATAGGAGAGATTGATAGCACCATTATGGCAAGCCTCAGGATTTGTAACTTAGATGTAGAAAAAACAGACACATTTCTGGGCATGATTCAAGATCTAAGGAAGAATATAGGCTGAGATAGCCTCACATTACCTTTACTTTTTATAGAGGGGAGGGGGAAAGAAAAAAAGATGGGTTTTGCACCTCATTTTATAGTTGGAGTTACTGTTGTGAAGATTTGCATTCTTACTGATCCAATCATGTGCAGAACTGGTGAGGGAATAGGACCAGAATACTTGACAAGATGTCCAACATCAGAACTTCAAGAAGAAAGAAAAGAAAATTGTGTTTTCATACTGAGTTTTATTCTCAGCCAGCAAAGACTGAATTCTGGTAACAGCAATATATATTTCCATTAGGAGCCAAGGCTTTTGTACAGATGGGATTTGCAAGGATAGAGCCATACACAAAGAAAAGTGTGAATTTACAAGGACCTTTGGTTTCTACTTTAGTACTCAATGAAAATAGGCTTAACACAAACTAGGAATTACACAAAACCAGATTGCTCACCTTGCTTTGAAAATAGGGAATAATGCAGAATAAATGCAAAGTCACCAGAGCTTTTAGCATGGGGAGCTTGAACAGATGAACCTGCTACAAAATCTGTGCTCTAACTTTTGTCTGCCCTCAATGTCTAGGAATGCAAGGCTGAGACAATGGAAAACAGGCAGTGGCTTGGGGTTATGACTTGCTTTGGCTTTGTGGACACCTGGGTAAAATTTTCACTCCTTCACCACAATGGCCAGAAGAAAGCCTTGTCCACATGCATCATCAGGGGTTCCAGATACTCAAAACCCTTGTCCTGTATCTTCTCAGAAACAAAATAGCTGTGGACAGACCCATGAAAGAGCGAGTTCCCCAAGGCAACAAGCAGCTCATGAGAACACCCAAGTGCAAACATATCTGTGTTTTCAGGGTGGGTGAGAGTGTCCCATTCAGTTGTGTGCTGTGCATGCACCTTGGCCCATGGCTACATGGCTCAGGTATTCCCTTGGGGCTGTCTCAGGATGCCCTGCCAGAAGTTTCTACAGAAGTTTCATCCCAAGGAAAGGATTTGGCAAACGTTCTGCTAATAAGTTAAAATTATTTAAGGAATAAGTCTGTCCTCCCCCAGACGGCATGAACCCAAATGTTTTTGTGTGAATAAATTCCACCTTTTCCAGACATTCAAAGCCGTAGCTCTCACTAAAGACACCCTGAAGACTGTAGCAAAAGGGTCTCTCTCCTCCCCTTTAGTAAATTCACTGCAGCTAAAAAACAGTCAAACCACAACCCCTCATGATCAGAAGATAGCCCTGGGAATAAGATGGGATTACAAAATAAGAAAAGCATAGGAATTCCTACCTGTCTGTAGAAAAATATTCAGCATCAACAGCAAGAAAAATTTGCTTTTGTTCAGCCTTTCAGCATGTTTTGGAAGCTACAGGAATCTAAATACCAAAGTGTAAAACCCTCCCATAAGAGGTGGGATGCAAGAGGCAATGTAGCCCAAGACAAAACCAACATGAAATACTGAGGACAGGAAACTTGGAAACCTTATGTTGACAGGTGGGTGTGCTGTGTTACAGTTGTCATTAACACCACTAAATCAAAGTCTTTTTTTTTGTATGACAGAAAACACAATGTAACATGAACCCATGGTTTTTCACAGTAAGCTTGTTAACCTTTTTTTGACAGGAAAGTTGCCACTACAGAATTATCATGGCACGGTCAGCACCT
The DNA here is from genome assembly GCF_023055355.1 of Agelaius tricolor. Classification (NCBI taxonomy): domain Eukaryota; kingdom Metazoa; phylum Chordata; class Aves; order Passeriformes; family Icteridae; genus Agelaius; species Agelaius tricolor. Next base: position 7,892,923 of record NW_027269284.1, read on the forward strand.
TATGTTCTTCTACTGTCAGTGTGAGGCCAACTCTGGTCTGGCCAATTGGACAATCAGCTGGGCACCCAAACATTAGAATAAGAGACTCACAGGATAACTCAGGGTAGAAGGGACCTGAGGATATCTCCATGAAGAGTCTCCTGCTCTTAGCATGATCACCAATGAAATTAGAACAGTGCCATGTCCAGGTAGGGCCTCAAAAACCTTTCTAGGATGGAAATTGTACAACTTTGCTGCTCCTTAACTACCACACTCTGAGCCCAAATCTCCAATACGTTATCAACACACCTGGTGGTCCAAACATCCAGGTTTGATATTCCAGCTGGGACACAGAAACATTGTGGGAGACACAATGTGGGAGGCTGAAAACATTGCTAAAGTCTGGGTAAGTGACGTCCACTTCTCTCCCCTCATCTCAAACTCAGTCATTTTATCACAGAGAGCAGACTGGTCAAGCATGGCTTGCCCTTGGTAAATCCATTTCAGCAGTGCCAAATGCCATTGTCTTCTCCCACCCACTCCCAGCAGCAGCCCCAGTGAGACACAGATCTGTCTGTACCAGCTACAGAACTGCAACACAGCTCTCTGGTCAGGATCCTGAATTTACTCACTCCCACCCTGAGAAGGCTACCTGTCTTTTATCATTTGAAAGAAATCTGATCCCTGATTCAGGGTTGTGGAGCCTGCTGTGCAGGTTGCCTCTCGCTGTGTGGGTCAGCTTGTCTCCCTGTGCTTTAGTTATTCATCCCCCAGCACTTCAAACCAGCTCACAAAGACAGACAGATGCACTCAGAGCTTGATGCTGTCTGTGGAACAGCAGCAGCAATACAAGGAAGGCAGAATCTTACTTCTCCCCCTGTTCTCTGACTGTAGATAAAGAAAATGGTAAAAAAATTAGGTCCATTCTGTATTTAATCCATCCACTTTCTGTTACGGTCCTTATGCATTTGCTCATGACTGGCTCTGCTTACCTTTGGGACCGTGTTTGTTTGGCACTGTCACCCTCCACACCAGCTCTGTCCCTGTCAGCACTGAACACCTGACCTACACAAACCAAAGCCACCTTCACACTTTTCCTTTTAAATTACTAAATGTTCTTCCACATATCTCTGGATTTTATAAATTAAGTTCATTTTTACCATGGACCAATCTTCAATTCCTTAATATAGTAACTAAAAACATTAGATGACCTTCTGAACTAAAGGGCAGAAGATTGTTAAACATTTTATTTTAGAAGACAGAAAACAGAACATAACATTGTAACAGTACTTACTGTCTCTGTATTTTGGATAATGCTTGAGAATTGCTAATGCATCACATTACTCAGGAAATACAAATTAAATTAAAGGTTAAAAGTGTAAGTTGGCAAATAGGGACCCAAAAAGTTTAGGAATTCCACCCCAAGCACAGGATGCAGCAAAAGGCCAAATCTTAGAACTGGCAGAGGAGAAGAATGGGGATATTGGAGACAGGCCAGAAATACACAGTCCATGTTTTTATAGGAGCTGCAGTGAACAGGAATGACACTATTCCAGAGCAGAGGGATTTTAATGTTACTGTTTCAGTTTAAGGCAGAATTTTATGTATATACATAAAAAACTCCTGCACACACACAGGCACATGGGTATATCGTGAAGGCCTGGAAGTAACAAGGCTATAGAAAAGAAAGGCAAAAAAAGCTCAAATAAGCTGCTGATTCAGAGTAGGTTGTAAAAAAATGGAATATGTTGATAATCAAACAAAAAAGCCATAGCAATTCTTATATAAGGCATGCACTGAGACTAAATATGGCCTTTATTAAATGTGGATGCGCTTGTGCCATTTAATGCAAAAATTTTTAATGCAAAGATCTTTTCTCAATAAAAAAAAAAACAAGACCACTTGTTTTCTGCCCATAAATTTGGCCTCCAGCTGCTGGAGAGACATGAAGAGAGAAAAAGCTAACAACATTTCAGAAGCACTGCTAGGAGCCTAGAGAGAGCAGGGTCTTTGCAATAGTAAAATTGCAACCACATGTATTTTGCAGCTAATTGTGCAATCCTATTTCATTTTATCCACTCAAGTGGCATTAAAATAAGAAGGTTGTAAAAGCACTGCTTCAAAGGTATTGGGAAGAAGTTACACTCTTGCTCAGATCATGCCCACAGCCACTGTGAATTTTAACTTGTGTCCTTGTGTCAAGCAGTTAAAGATGTTCAGTTTTAATATTTTGAAAACTGGGAGGGGTGGGAGCCAGGAGAAATTTCATCTTTTTTTTTTTTTTTTTAAAGTACAATGGAAAAACAGTAAAATTATCATGGCTCCCTTGTCTACAGAAGCACCAAGGGACACGTTTTAAAGGACAACTGGACTATCATTTCTAGCATGTGAAACAGCAAACTCTGAACCTCTTACATGACACAGGGGATGTCTATAAATAATAATAAATTATTTAGCTACAATAAATTGGCAGATCCTCTGGCTCAGAGCAGCCAATAGGGCCCAGCTGTCCTGAAAGGCCCAGGACACAAGATATTCCCCACCAGAGGCAGAAATGGTAAGAGAGGCTGAAGAACATAACTGCAGGGGAAAGACCAGAGAGCAAAACTTTAGGGAAAGTATTGCACAGGCTAATTTTTTGAGGCTGATTGCTCCAGATTCATAAAGTACTCAGTGACAGGAGATTTTTCCCTCTGAGGTGTTCCAGGGCACTGAAATTAGTCATTATTTTCCCAAATGACCTCCTAGAACAGGCTCCCTTCTCCAGTGATTTTTGTGAGCTAAGGAAGATGAGAGCTCCTGGTCTAATGCTTGAATCTGCTGACTCCCCTTACTGGGGGCTGTCCCCCAGTACAAGACAAGACAGTCAATCACCCTCAAAAATAGGAGTCAAGAGGTATTTCTGACTTGTGCCTCCTTATCTATCTGTTTTTCTCTTTCCACCTTGTCAGTCGTGCTCAGTCATAACTTAACCTGACATATCTGGCAGCTGCTGGAAGCCTCCATGAACAGATTCAGCTCAGCAGCAAAACTCAGATTATATTTCTGCAGTGGGCTAAACTGGCATAGGGCAAGGTGTGACAGTGTCTCTGACATCTGGAAAGAAGGTGGTAGCCCCCCATAGCTTGGAGCAGGGGAAGCCAAAGCAAGCAGTGGCCAACAGATCAGTGAAATGGTTACCACCTTCTCCTAGCTCACAGTGCATTTTGGAAGCTTTTTTTCCAGGTAGGGAACAACTGAGGTGTACATATACCTATTTTATGGTCAACCATGAACAGCCCTGAAAAATTGAGTGGCTTAGAGCAACTCTGGTGTTATATATCAAAGTAGAATCGTAAAGTTACTACTCAGAAGCAAAATAAGTGTAACCCAAATTTTAGGCTAGAAATGAATTACCACCTTGCAATCTAAAATACTATTTTCACACTTCTTTTAAGAAAAAAAAAAAAAACAAAAACAAACCCACACTTGCTGATGTGCAAAAAGCAACCAAATTTAAATGAAAAAACACACTTTTTCCACCTTTTTTTTTCTTACTGAACTATGACAAAAGCTGTCAGACTAAAATGACAGAAAATGCATATACATAAAAACAAACCTTCCTCTACGATCTCACCTAACTTTCATTTTAAGAATATGGCCTAATCATAGTTTAACACATTCATTCATATAAAAGGAAACAGCTAAAAAACATCATGACCCTCTTATTTTTCCATTCATCACGCTCTATCACCACCAGACACAGGCACTATAAATCCAGGCTCTCAGAAAATCCTTTCCCCTGGAGAGTTAGAAACTTGGGAGCAGCACTACTTGAGTCAATGTGCAGATGGAATTGGAGAACAGCATCCTACAGCCTCCCAATTTGAATTCACCACCAAAGCCAGGAAAATAAGTGTACAGAGGGAAAATTCCAAGGCTGTAGCACAGGTGGACACTCACCCCTTGCTATTTCCTACTCTTTAAGCCCTACACAGGACTTACAGAAAAATCGTGTTTGGCGTCTTTCTTAATAAGCTCTGCATCCTCCAGCTTAGAAAATAAAAGAAGATGCAGAAAGGCTTTATTACTTTTCATATTTTTCAAAGCAAAGCTCATTTGCTCAAAGTCTCACACAAAGCCTGCAGCTGAGCAAATTATTTGAGACAGGTTCCCCCCTTCCACCGGCACACTGAGCTGTACAGCACTTTTCCTTCAGGCCTGAAAGGGATTTATCCCTGGCAGTTACAGTGTTAGAACTAACTGCTGACTTTGTGGAAACAAGAAATGCTCTTTGATTTCTGAAGTTTTAGATAGGAGATTTTTTATTGTCACAATTCAATATAACAGTTCTATTTCTTCATCCTAAAGTTGAGCTGGTACAAGTTTTGTGTTTTCAAAGCCAGAAAAGACCAAACAACAATGAATAAAAGGGTGATGAAAGAATAATCCAGTGTTTCCGGTGGCAGAAGTTCTTTTACACCAGGTATTTGGTGGATAACATTTATTCCTACCACAACACACAGATACAATTGTGGCACCAAAACCAGCTCAAGGACAGAGGGAGCAGAAGAATGAAAAGCATCCTGTGGTTTTACTCTTCTGGATTAATATTAAACAATAATTGGAGGGTGCAGAGCTTGAAGTTTCTGCCAAGATCTGAAGGGAAGTTATGGTCTGAGATCCTATTGAAAAAACAACGAACATAGCAGAGAGGGTGATTGTTTCTTGTATGTGTTAGCTTCTAACTTTATTTACACAAAGAACTAAACAAAAGGAAAAAATAGATATTGAACAGCATAAACATTTCCTGGAAAAAAAAATGATATCTATATTATAGCCACTCATTCATTTTGTTGGAACACAAATAAATAGTTCAACCAATTCTTAATGAAACCTAAATCAAACTCCTTGAAACTCTGCTTCTCTACAGAAAACAAAACTGGGAAAACAAAAGAAAACGTAACTATTTACACAACCTCCATTCTCCAGCAGTGAAAAAAAAATTGTGGAAATTCTTTAATTCCTGATCAATATCAAAAAGATAAGCATACTTCAAGAAACTATAATGCAATTTTTTTTCTAGTGAATATCAGTAGTTGGTCACATATGTATTTGCCTTTATCATACAAGTTCTTTTTAAGGTCAGTGCTGAAGTGCCTGCCTCCATTGCAGGCAATTTTATCTTTCCTACTGAAAAAAGAAAAAATAAAAGAATATATCTAAGACATGAGACACCACCTCCACATCCTTTTCAGCCCAAACCAAGGGGAGAAAGAATGAAATTAAGATCGATTGGTCCAGCAAGCAAAATTACTCCATTTCTTATGCTGGTAATTTAGAATATTCTTGTAAATAGGTGTCATAAAAATATGAATATAAACAACTAAAATAAAACAGACACACACCTGAACTGGCAGTAAGTAATAAATTCAAATAATTCTGTTATTTGAAGCTTCTTCTACTGTTGCCTCTAAGCTGTTCATGAATTTCTCACTCTAAGTTTTCCATCAAATGCTGAGTTTCAAATGATTTTTCAGATATCTGGTGACTGCTAAAAAAATTCACATTTTTGTGAGAATATGTTATGTCTGACAACACTTGATGAAGAAATTGGAAGAGATTCTAGTTTCATTTCTACTGTGATTAGAACCATTTGGAATTTTTTTGATGAAAATGTTTTACTATCACTTGCTAAACCTGAAGTCAGAACCAAGTTTTCACAGAACCAGAGTCCATTGCTTGCAGGCAACCTACACGAGTCACTACTGAGCTCAGAACTTCCAAATTTCAGCTCAGGGGAGGACTGTGAAATGCTCATCAAGGCACAAAGCCTAATCTAGAGCTCAGGACTACCTGGACAGCTCATTTCAATGGGCTGGGAATTCCTCAGGTAATTTTACACAGGCAGTTTGACAAATTCCACACAACTCTTCTTGGATGGCAAAAGCTCTTTGTCTCTGACAGGCTGCTGTAATTTTTTCTTGTCAGTATAGGAAGCTCAGAAGTAGGTTCATGTGTTTTTCACCTCCTGCAAAACACAGTGGTGACATGGAACAGGAAGATCTCAGCGATGCTGCTCTTTCCTCCCATTTCTTCTCCTGCTGCTGGCCCAAAGCAGCCTCATGCTTGGAGTTGTGTCATTTACACAGGACTTAGAAGAAGGATTAGCAGAGATGTCAGAAAGAGAGCTGTAACTTGGGTTTGGCATGGTGACTGGGATGCTCTGAGACAGAGACCCTTGCCCTTTTGGCCTGACCCAATGTGACCCAGGGACACAACATTTCTGTCAGTCCTTCCCAGTCCTGCTGTCCCCTGCCCACCTCTCCCTACATGTTTTGCCCATAAACCACAGCTCTGACTGAGGATTTAGTCAAGATCTGCCCAAAGAGAGATTTCCTGCCTTCCAGGACACTTCCATAAATGTTTGAGTAGAGACTCTGTGTTGCTCCCACACAGCTGAGATTGTAGTGGTTCAGAGACAGGTAATCAATAGGGATCCAAAGGAATGCTACAAGCCAGTCCAAGGCAGTAAAGCAGGGAAGAGATATGGATAGCTTCTATTGACTGCTCCAGACACTGGAGAAAAACACAGTGTAATCACCAGTTTCAAAGTTTATCCTATTTTATTTCTGAAAGGAAAGCTCTGGCTCCTTTCTTGGGGCCATGAATTACAAGAGGAGGCACAGATAAATTAGCTGTCTTAGGGACACAGCCCAAGCCATAATCCCTGCCTTGAGCATCTCCCATGGCCTGGCCAGGATGCCTCCTGTCTGTTCTGTGGCACCCAGCTATGCCAGGTGGCAGAACCAACCCAGGACATTCCTCTCACTGCTCTGGAGGACTCAAGACCCTGGCAAGGGGCTCAGAGACCTTGGCACGGAGTCAAAAACACCTGTGCCTTTGATTTTAGCTCATGGAAACAATTACCAACTTTGTGTGAAGAGTTACAAGCCACAAGGGTTTGAATAGAGTGATAGTGAATGCACCACAGGGTGGAAAAGTAGAATTTTTGGGGTTTAGAATGGAGGTTCAAGAGGCAAAGATGGAGGAATCTGGGTGTGTTCTGTCCTTCTTCTTCTTGTCCTCCATCTCCGCTGTGATGGTGACACTTCTGAATTGGTTTAGAGTAGAGACATAACATAGGTGATAGGTATTGAAAAATTATTGTAAATAAAGTACATGTAGTTTTTAATAAAAAAGCAACTTCTGGCTTTCCCCAAAAACCAAGGGTCTCCATGATCCCAGGGACATCCTGCACAAAAAGCCACCAGCTGGAGAATCATGCAAGACAATTCAGTCATTTGCAAGTTTTTGCTGCTTTACATAAAACTCTCCTGGTGCACACACTCCATGACAAGGTGGGACATGACAGGATCATTTTTTTACAGTCCTAATTTCAGCTGTGGCCCCCAAAGGACCAGGTACCTCTGCAGGGCTGTGAGGCCATGTGCCTGCTCTCAGGTAGAAGCCTGCACCCTGGCAAGGCAGTCCTGCTCCAATCCTCCCTGGAAATCCATGTTTCAGGTAGCAACAGCTGCTGCTGGAGAAAAACAAGTGGAAATAGGGTATTTCTCAGCTCTAGGACTTTAAAGTCAGAGCTGCAGGACACAGCAAGGGAAGAGCAATCCTGCTGCTTGTGATCAAAGAGCATTTAATCTTCTCTCCAGCTGCCTGTATGCTCTCCCTTCTCCCCCCCATCCCTTTGACTAATCTCATTTCCAAACCCAAAAGAGAACCTGAAATAGAAATATTTATGTATTTACACTGGGCATGCTCACATGCTCACATCTCTTAAACATTTAAGGGAACATTAAAAAAAATCCTGTCTTTTAGGAATATTCACAGCAGGAAGAAGAGAAAAGAAAGAAAACCCAATAAAAAAAAAAGCAAATAGCAGTGATAAACTTACTGCAAAACCTCTGTCACATTGTTTATTCACCCAGCAGTCCACAGGGGTTCACATACTCAAACTCACATATTATCACACTTAAGTCACAGTAGCTAAATAAACATTAGTTCAGTAGGGACAGGCCTTGATTTCCCATACTTTATATACATTAATAAACATTTCCAGATTGTGATGGGGTTCCCATGCAACTGAAGATGGGCCAAAATGAAATTATCACTGCCTGCTCAGGTGCACTTCCTGTAGTATTCTGCAGTGCTCCTTGAGATAGCAAGAAATCACCAGTCACATTAAAATGAAGGCAAATTTATTATTAGTTCTCACAGACATTTTATTCATGTGCAAATGACAGGATAATAGAACTGTTGTTTGACAGCTTGCTGAGAAAATTGTAGCTTTCATCATCTTAGATGATAAATTTTTCCTAAAATAAAGTGAACACTTATGGAAGAAATTGGAATTAGGGTTTAGACAGAGAAAAGAATATGACAACTATTCTACTTAAATGAATCAATTTCTGTGATCTCACAAGAGGCAAAAATACTCTGGTTCGGAACAAGCCAAATGCAGATATTATTTAGCAAGTTAAATACTTGAGGCGGACAAAATATTTGCAGAATTTAAAAGGAAAAGTGGTAAACTCACTTTCAGATTGCTAAAGCACATTAAGTTATTGAAAACAAGCAATTTTATAGTTTTTTATTGTCCTCATGTTCCAGAAGTCTCACACAAATGTGATTTTTTTGGCAGCTTGATTGCAAAAGCCTATTAAATCTGCTAAGCAACATCTAGTGTTTGCTACAGGATTTTGAGTCTTGGATCTGAGCAAGAATTCTTTTCTTTAGTAAAAAAAGCAGTTTTATAGCTGAATTTAAATATTTTAATACAGAGAACAGGGCAATTCCAAGACCTCCAGAGGATCTGAAAAATAAAGTGCTAATCAACATTGGGAGAACATGTTTCTCTTTGTGCACAGAGCATTTCTGGAAAGTTCTCTTTTCATATCTCAGTCTTGGCATGGGGAATAGAAAACATAAGCATTCTTACAGCTGTCAAAAATGAATTTAAGGCTGTTCTGTTCACAGGAAAATAAAAAAAAAAAATATTAGTTTGACCTTAAGTAAATCATTCCACTCCAAGAAAAATGTTATTTTAAATTTAAAATTAATAAACTGTAAAAAGTAATAGTTTCTGCAAGTATTCTACATCAACATCAATTGAATCTACTCAACTTTCCAATTTGCAAAGGTGAGAAAAATAAGAGTTTCCCAAAAGTAACTCAGAATCCTCAAAAAAAACCCCCAACAACAAACAAACAAACAAAAAACCAAACATGAAACCAGACTATCCATATGTTGATGTCAACGAAATTACAACATTTTCTTTCCCAGGCTTTATCTCCAAATGCTAATCTCTGGGAAAATTTGAAATTAAGACATTTTCAAAACTTGTCAGAATTTAGAACTTCTTTGAGACTCCTTAAGACACTTCTGTAACTGCCAAACAATTAATCCAAAGAAGATCATTAAGGGATATTTTATTTGAGAATATTTTTTTTATTCCGTAACAATTAAGCAACAAGTGTTGATGTGTAAAATTCGTATTTCTTAAAACTTCAGGCCAAGTCTAGGACCCCAAGCCCATGTTCTGTGTTAGTCTTCTCCTTTTTATGTCTCCCTCAGCCCTCCCAGAGGTTACATTTTGTCTTGGATCCTGCTCTGGGCTCGTAACTGCTCTGATCCCAGAACCAGGCAGAGCAGGACCCAGGGCATCACTCTGATATAACACAGAGATAACCAGACCCTTCAGACAGCTCAGCCGCTGCTCTTTGGCTTCAAAACACAAACAGGAGGCACTTGCTGCTACTCTGATAGAGTCCAAATGGCATTTAGACCTGTTCCATCTCAATGAGATGAAGCTTCCATCATCATGTTTTCCTCATTTAATATCTGGGCAAGACTCAAACCCTACCAAAAGGCAGAAGTCAGCTGAAACAACACCTCTGTGAGATTTTGCATCTGTTGCTGAATTTCAGATTTTCTTATTATAACAGAATTGTAAAGGAGCTGAAATTTCAGGTTCCCACAGAACAATTCTCAGAATGCTGAAATGAATGAGAAATTATAGAGACTCTTTTTAGTGAATGACTTTACACATACATCTGCTGCTTTTCTATACTAACAAAGGAGCTAGCAATCCAGGGAAGAAAAAAATAAAGGAAAACAAAAATATGGGGGGCGGAGGGGGGTGGAAAAAACAAAGGCTAAACAGACTTGAAAGAAAGTGTGATACTGAACAAGTCAATTCAGATGCAATGAACTGATGGGACCATTCTCACAAAAAGCAAATAGTATTGTCTTTTCTCCTGTTGGCTTTGCTACCCAAGAATGCTACTCAAGAATGCTCCCCATTTCAAGCAACAGATATTTCTTTAACTTTTTAATGATTTTGGACTTACAGATGGTCTATTATAGAAGCCAATTTCAATGACTGCTAATGTTTAAAATCCAGCGCTATAATGGACGTTGTTCAACGTGCCAAGGGACACAGTGGAATGCTGAATATGTTTGTTTACTTTAAATACTAAGAACCCACCCAAAATCTGTCCTTAATCTGAGGCATTTCAAATTTTAGGACGTTTCAGTCACTGTTAAATCTCATTCAAGGATGTGAGTGTACTTTCTTTTCTTGCCTTAGACTTGACACTCCAGTTAAAGGCAGCCCTAACAAAAGCACTGCTGCAGCTACAGATTTAAGTATGGATAACTGGTCTCTGTGCAATAAACAGCCTGGAGGTACAAGGTCAGTCCTCTCCTCCTCCTCCTTGAGCAGGCAGGAGCCTTCACCTTGAATCAAGCAGAGTCTGCTCTGGTGCCAGGTGACAGCACAGCTCTGCCATCAGCAGCATCACAGCAGCGCTTTGAGAGTGCTCAGTTCTGGAAAACAGTGAAGCAGTTTCCATCTTTGGAGGGCAAACAGTTGAGAACACAAAGGGGGAAGGCAGCAGCTGAAGGCTGTGGCTGTCTCTGGCTATAATTCATGCACTAACTGGGGTTCAGCCCAGGCAAGAGCTACTCATGTACAGAAGCACCTTCTCCAGGCACATCACCCTTGGACATGCCACTGCTCCACTTACATGCTGTGGTAAATATGAACTGTGGTTTTAAAAGAAGGATTTTTTTTTTTTTTAATTTAAAAAAAAAAATCCGTGGTTTTAAAAGAAGATTGGAAATACAAGCAACCAAATGGAGACGTGCTCAAAAGTGCAACACACATTTTCATTTGCCAAGGAAATGATAAATGATTCACTACAGTGAATGTTATTTCAAGTAGGCCACTGTTCAGAAAACCCCATTCAAATCAACAAGAAACAGCTCCAAAAATATTTAACCTCAAAAACTCATAAAAAAGTTTGCTCAATTACAATTTATTTTCTTCAAACAGAAGTTGGGCAAGAGTTTAAGAAAGACATGTACAGATAATGCTAAAATCAACGTTGTAACCTCTTTGATTTAGCAATAGATAGAACTATTACATTAAGTCAAATTTCACTTTAATTTGAGTTAGTTTTGGTTCAAAAATAATGTTTGGTGCAGAAACCATCATTTAGAACTGAAGAGAAGAAAGCAATCAATATAGCAGCTGTGGCACTTAAAGGAGGAGGGAAGGGAGATTAAAAAAATCAGACTCATAAGTTTGAAACAGCACTTTTATAATGGAATTTAGTTTCAAAGTGAGATATGAAGCTACAACTGGCTAAGACTTTAGAAATTAATTAACTCACATGATAAGTTGCTCCATTTCAAAAAGCAGAGAAATAAAGCAGAAAGAGATATTAAGCTGTTAAAAAAGTACCTTGTGTCCTTATCAGAGTATTTACTGGGACATAACAAATACCAGAAGTTGAAGAACATTATGCTTCACTCTGACAGCACTCTGAAGAACTAGTTCCTTGTAACCATGGCTGATTCATCAGGACATTAAAAGAACCTCTCTGTCCCCAAGCTCTTTCCATGGATGCACTTATGCCCCATGGAGGTGATTATTTGAGTGGGCAGTTTCTGCCAGTCCAGTTCTCTGATCACAGAAAGTTTTCTTCTGGTGCAAAACCATGCTTCTCTTTGCTTTCTAGCTATCCACAAAGGCTACTCAAACAGAAATACAACCACAATTAAGAATGTGAAGACACAGCACTGACACAATTGCTAGATAAAATCTGGGCTAAACAATAGCAGTCCTGTGAGGGAGCTGCTTGATTTGGTACTGCTCCTCAGTATAGGGCAGATTCCATTTCTTTTGGTTCAAATCTTTCTCTTTTCTTTCCCCGAGAACGAGATATTGAGTTTGGTTTTATATTGTCAAAAAAAAGAGAGGCTGAACTTATCATACTATATTCATTGGGGGCTGACATTTCAGTCTTCTGTTAGGGTCCATTAAATTGAAATCAGACTTGCCTTTTGTTACTAGAGGCAATAAATATTAATTTTCACTTAGGAAATAAAATTAGATTCACCAGCCTTTAAATTAACCAGTACCTGATAATATTTTATTATACAAAGTATTTTAAGTGTTTTCAATTTTCATGCAACTTTCTCCTGTATGGTTGAATTACGTTAAGTGTATGAGACATGTTTCAACTGAATGCATGATAACTCTCAAAAATAAATCAGTGAAAACCACAGAGCTAGGTTATCCTAAAAGAATGCTGTAGGCATTCAGCACTATTTCAATTATGATAGATCATTTCTTCACACACTTGCAGTACACCTGTAGAAAGCTGGTGTTCAGTTATGTTTATCACCTAGGAAACCTTGTGATGGGCCAAAACCTTCATGTGGGCCAAGCAAATAACTCAAAAAAACCAAACATCCAATGTTTCACAGTTGCACGGGTCAGATAACTCCAAAACCCCTTGAACATTCCTGGTGCTTTCTCCTAATTTATGCTGCTGTCTCATTTTTACATATTTGTGAGCAGCTGCATTTTGCTATAGGCAAGTTCATCTGTCACTCAGTGTCAATGTGCCACTTCCCTGATACAGGGGTAGCAGCAGAAAACCAACAGTGTCTGAAGTTTTCTTGCTGAGTCCCACATATGTCAAATGCTGTTTGATAAGAGTTATCAAGGAAGGGATGGAAAACAAGACAGCCATATACTTACCTTTTTTACTCCAGGCAGTAACAACCAGACCCTTTTAAAATGCTCACAAAAGAAGGAAGGTCTTTTTCCTTGTTAGTTAAACATTCACAGCCCTGGCAAACTAGAGGCCTGATCCTGGATCTCACAAAGTTTGTTTTCCATTTCAGTCAGGGTTTTACACTGAGCCTAAATTCCTCCCTCCTGAAAGCTGCTGCAATATCCAAGTATCAGACATATCAGCAGCCACATCCTTGTAAGACATCTTCTCTACACAAAGTCCACAAATGTCACTTAATAAAACACCTCCATTCTCTCAGTTTCCCAGATAGTTCTCTATAATGCAGGCAAGAGTTGAAATACCTCTTCAATCCCTAAATGTATTATTATAAGTTCATGTTTGTTAATGAGGCTAAGAATTTTGTCTCTGTACATGAAAGTGTAAAAGACAACTCAGTAGAATTTTTCCGAACAACCCTTTCAAGGTTGAATGATCCAGATTACAGAGAGTCCCTAAGGCACACAGTCTCCAAGCAGAGGGAACTTCTGTAACTTCCTGCTGCACTGCAGGTCTATCAGATAGGAGCAAGAGAGAGAACTGCTGCATGAACATTTTCAGGGCTTCCCTGCTTCGTCCTACAAAAGTTGAGTCTGATTCACCACATAAAGCAAGCCCTTTCAGAAACAAGACAACCCTTTAGGTAGAATTAACTTGGCTCACTCAAGTGTTTGGAGGCAGGTATCCTGCACAGTGGAAGGAATTCAGACCACCCAACTCACTGCAGCAGTTTTATCAGTTTAGATAGAGCATGTCCCTGGTCTTCTGGGGAAGTGTCTTCTCTTCTCCTCTGGGATACAACTCTAGAAGTCTCCTGACAGTGATGTGGCATGGCATGACCAACAGTGCCTGTCTTAAATACCCCAGGCTGGATATATTTTTCCTTCTTCTGGGTTCAGTGGATCCAGAGATCCTCCTTAGAAGCCTAAGTCCATGGAAAACACTATTCAAATGCCTAATAGCATTTTCCATATATAAAAAACTAATTCTGGACAGAACTATTAAAAAAAATGGGGAGGGGAGAGCAGGGTAACTGGATAGAAAATTAAGTCCTGTTATGTACTAGGAACTGGTTAAAAGCCAGAGAAAAGAAAACAGCAATATTGTCATGGGAAAATACTGCCAGTAAACATAGCTGTGAATAGACATTCAGATCAACATTGGTCTTGTTCAGTTCTGTGAAGTAAACAGAGCAGATACACGAGGCAGGGAAAAAATATACCATCCTGATGACAGGGGTCACAGCAGGGTTATGGAGACAGCCAAAACAAACATGGCAGTGAAAATTGAATACAAGGCAGTAAGGAGTGGTAAGGAGGAAAAAAACCAAGCCACATACAGATAATTTCTGATCAACATTTCACATTTCACTTGAAGGACTTGCATGCTGTCACTCTGTGGCTCACTGAGGGATCCTGCTTAGTGCATAGCAGTCAAAAATAGACTTCATTAAGAAGGGGAAAAAGAAGTGAAAATGAAATATCATTTGCATAAAATCATGATACTCAACACTACTTGAATACTATATTCTGTTCATTACTTCAACTCCAAGAAAATTATTAAAATGGGTTCTAGTGAAAGGGAGGTCTTGGCACCACTGACTGGCAGGTCCAGGGTTCCTGTTGGAATACTCTCCTTCACAGAAAACCTATAATAATACACATTATGTTTTCCAATAAAGGCATTCATTAGCATCCTTCATCCATCTTCTTCTTGCCTATTAAAATATTGGGATCTTCTAAATGCAGCAGGAATGTAGCAAACAATGGAACCAGCCAAAATAGTACAGTACAACAAGAAAATACTATTTTTTGTCTGAACTAGAGAAATATTTCAGTATGTCTATTCATAAAAGAGAAAATTAAATTTGCTTTGGCTGACTTTGTAGCCACTTTCACTGCATGATCAGGCACATCAATGTATGGAAACTAATATTTATAGTAGTAATTATTTCCAATAATTTAAGCACTTGAAAAGGGGAAAAAAAAAGTCACAAATATTTTGAATTCAGAAACATGAAAACCACAGGACCTACTATGAGGATTCTGTCCATTTGAAAAAGGCATTGATTAAAATAAATAAGAGAAAAATAAGCATCCCTAACTGAAAATTCCTTTGTCCAGTATGTGGACAGTAGGTGAATATTTTAGTTCTGAAATTCTTCTCTCAACAGCTTTTTTCATAAATTACTCTCCATATTTGTGGGAAGCAAGAGGGCAGTGGGGAAAACACTTCAGGAGTCTCACTTAGTCACCCATCACATCTGGGGAAGGAAAAAAAATAAACCTAAATACAAACAAACAAAACCCACCATAGCAAAAACAGCAAAACCCAATCCCTTGCATTATACTTAAGTTTGCTTACTCTTGTGGCTAGATGTTGTTCTGCCAGTGGGATTCTGGGATCTGCCCAACAGCCCAGTTGTGCTGATCATATCACACACTTGCTTTAATTTCTGTCTTCAAATCCCTGAGCATTGCTGCTGGTGGACATGACAGAGCAGGCTACGGACCCTGCAGAAATTCCCCTCCATCCTACCCCAGCTCAGGGGCATGGGATTTGATTTCTCACTGTGTTGAGAGCAGGAGGGGAAGAACAAGTCCCAATGTGTGCATTCACCTGGGAGAAGATGGCTTGGTCTCAACAATTGTCATTCCAGGAGACACAATTGACAACAATTGTCATTCTAGGGAGCACAGGTTCATGCATCCTTCAACAGAAGATGGAGTGAACTCCATGGCCAGTGACCAAGATGAATTAAACTTGTTTCCCCCTTATTTCTTCTGTCTCCAATTTAGAATCTTTACCCTTTCATAAAACTGTTCTATCTCACTTCTAAAATGGTGTAGTTTAATCCTAAGCATGAATTTCATACTCGGAGAACAGAAGGGACAAACATCCCTAAGTCATTCTTACTTGTTTTCTTCTTTTTGCCTGATTAATGGCTCAGCACAGCCCTTTTCACATCCCTTCTAATCACTGGCTGTTTTGTGACTCCCAGTGCTGGCTTCACACAAACCTCGTTAACTCCTAATTAACTTCAGATCACAGAACCCCTTCCACTTTTTCCTGGATTTCACCGGGGTCATGACAGAAGAACCAATTGTCAGCCAGGTGCCCCCAGCTCTGAGCAGGGAAGGGTGGGTGGGCTGTGTCAGGGGTGACACAAGCCAGCACAGCTCCAAGAGCTCAGCCTGCACTTGGGGCTGATGAAACCTCGAGTGAGGGCAAGCAGGGACTGAACTATGGCCATGAACATATCTGAGCAATGTTATAATGCCCAAGGTTGTTAAACTTTTAGTATGGGAAACAGTCTTGCTACTGTCCCTATTTTCCAGCCAGAAAGGAGAGTTGAAGAGAGCACACAGATACTCCAGAGACCCTGAAGAACAGCTGGCTCTGCTCTGAAAGGAAAGCTAAGCAAATGTGTTGGCAGATTTAAAGTGACTTCCAGCTCACAAGGAAGAGCACATACACTGGGTTCTTGTCTCAGAGAGTGACTTGAGGAGGTCACTCACAGACAAACTCTCCAAAAAAGCTCTTCTTAAAGGGACAGAAGTGCTGCTGCTTGATTAGTAGGAGAACAGCAGTCTTTTTATTTCTCATTGCTGATGTGTAGGTAAACTCACACTGTTACTTTGCTTAAAAATGAGAAACAAACATGAAATTTTTCAATAATGTGACTATGGCATTCACTGTATAGAGTCACTGGAAAGCCTCATCAGCCTGCAGTGAGAAGCAAAGTTAGCCCATGAAAAGCACCAAGTTCTCATGTCCACCACATCCCCTTGAGCAGCTTTGCACAGAGCTCCACTGGGCACAGCTACCTCTGAGTTGTCTTAGCTCAAACCAACCTAAAATCTTCCTTTGACTATAAAGCAAAATGTAATTAATCAAAAGTAACCAAAACAAACAATATATGTTTTTAATTGAAGACATTGTATTTTCTAATGCTATGGTAGCACCACAAGAGGTGCCAGTGTTTTCAAACCCCAAAGGAAAAATACATGCTTTTAAAATACATGTTTTTAGTGATTTTGAAAAGGATGCTGTTGAAGACAGCACTTCATTGTCCCCAGTTACAGCATCCCTTACTTTTCCAGCCAAACCTTGAGCTGCAAGGTGAGAAATCTAAGACAAAATTTGAGGCTCCCTCATGGCAAAGAGTTAAATCTAATTTTCTAATACTTAGTACCTGACCCATTGGATTAGGTTAAAAAACCCTCTAAATTGTATTTACCACTAACAGGTGGAACAGATATTGGTGTGAATATATGCTAGATATATGAAGTCCTCAGCTCTCCTCCATTATCTACAATTTTATAATCTATTCTGATGCCAAATCCATTTTATAACACTTTAAAAATAAAAGCAACAATATGAATGTATGTCTCATAAACTGAATTTTAGTTGATTTGGAATTATTAAGTGAAATACCTTTAGGAAAACTTAATGTGATCAACTTCTCTTTCTTCTTTTGTGAGCTAGGAGCACACAAACCTAGAGCAAAGGCTGTGTAAAATCACTGCTGTTCTGTTAAATACAGCTGCTTACCCACAATGAAGCTGCAAGGCAGTGGATCCCTTGTACTGAGGACAACAGGAGAGCAGCCAGATGTTCATCCTAACTTGTGATGGGGTTTTTTGTATCAGGTGAGAGAAACCTGAAGTGCCAGGCTGTAAGCAAAATTTCAGCTCGAAAACTGTTCCATTTCTCCCAGAAATGAAATGTTTGTTTATAGCAGGAGTTAAAGCATTCTCCTCTCTGCCACTGCTACAACAATAAAAAAAAGTTTGACAAAAATAAACTGAGCTCTCCTGTCTAGTAAAAAGTTTTTTAGTTTTGCAGATAACTGACAAGCATCTATAAAATAATAGGTGCCTGAGATATGGTGGTATAGTCTCCCACTTCAAAGTTAACTGCAAAGTTATGAACAAAAAAAAAAAAAATAACGAAAAAATCCCAAAGAACAAAGAATCCAGTCTCAGTGCTGCATAGTGATGTTTAAATTAATCAAGTGTAATTTTAAATAGAAATGTATAGGGAATGTCCTTTAAGGTAGCTGTGAAGTCTTTCCAGCCTTTCATCCATCTGAACTCCTCCCATGTCAAAATGCATGACTCTAACCAGCAACTCCTGATATGTTTGGTATGTGCTAGACTGGAATCATATAGTCATGGAACATTTTGGGTTGGGAGGGACCTGTAAAGGTCACCTAGTCCAACTTCCCTGCAATGAGCAGGGAATCTCACACAAGTACAAGCCATGCTCTTTAAAGGCAGAACAGATTACTCTGCAGAACTAAAACACTGAAACTTTTCATAAAACCAAAGCTATGGCACATAAGAACCTCAGGCACTCACCCTCCTACCTTCTGAAGCTCAATAAAAACTAGCAATAGAGTCTACAAGCAACTTCAGAGCTCCAGAAAACAGCAGGAGCCAAGGTCTCTTCCCACAGAAAAGCCATGCACACCCATGTGCTTGCACCCAGTGGAAGTTCAGTGCAGCTTTTCAGTATAAACATCACCTAACTTACTCCTCTAAGGCAATAAACAAAGGCTCATGTTCCAGTAAACAGTCTCGCTGGTTACTCCACAACACACACTTATGTATGTCTCCTACAGACTTCAGAGGCTGGCTGGTTTTAATAAAAGCATCCTTGCCTTGAAGCTGCAAAGCTGGGACTTTTCAGGAGGCTTTTAGTGTAAACTTAACTCTGCAGATCTGTGCATTAAACTGCTCATGTTGAGAGTAGAAATTGGTCAAAACACATGCAAAATATAGGACATGCATGTAGCATACTGATATTTCTCTCAAAAAGAATTTGATCATGCTGTGATCTGAAGGACCAGACCACAGACCTAAAAAATAGGCAGTAATGGGCTTATGTTCTGTAAAGGCAAATATCAGCAGCAGGAGTGACACCACACCACAAGCCATCATGAAGGTTTGTCATTCTCACATTAAAACTGACAGACACCCTGCCAGGACAGCAGAGCTTGAAAGCCCTCACACCCTGCAAGCCCTTACTGGGGAACAGAGACATGGGAGTTCTGCTTAAAGCTCCAGGTTTTACTTGAGCCCACTCTCATGTAGGTATCTTCCTCTCCTAAAGCCCCTCTCTTTCTTTTCTTCTACCTGTTTTTAAATTCCATGTGCTCTTACCCACGCAGTTCAGCCTGGGGTGGTTCTGTTCCTGCTCCCCAGAGAGGGCAGGCAGGGAGGGAAGGCAGTGATCTGTACACAGATGGCAGGCTTTGTGAGCTGGAGCAGTTTGTCCCTGGACACTTTGCTTGACTACTCTCTTCCTAAGAAACTCTGACCTCTGAAGGTCATTAGCTGCTTATTAACTGATACAAGCTTTAAAGAGCTCCAGCTATGCACTAGGTAAAAGCTGCTGAATGCTCTACACCCGCTCCTCTGTTCTGGTGCCAAGTGATGGCATTAGCAGAGATTAATAATTATGTGCCTGTTTGTAGCCCACAGCCTCAGCCTGGCCAGCTGCATGGGAATGAGGAGATGTGCTCAGCTGGAGGCAGTGGCTATAAAAGCTCTGCTCCTCAGTGACCTGCACAAACTGTTCTGCCTTCCCCTAGCAGGGCAGGGCAGGGGCAGTGTGAAGCCTGGTAACTTGGCCATGCTTCAACAGACTTTTATTGGGAAGGAAAAAAGAGAGGATCCTTCTTGCAATGTCCCCAGAACTTCAAATTCCTGCACCAAATCATGGAAGTAACATATCATCCCAAAGATCAATTTCACTATTTATGGGATACCTTATCAGCAGTGGGGAGCATTACAGCATACCAGGCAAATGCCACAGACATAGGAAGGGCTGGATGACCCTTCTTTGGGTGGGCTGGCTATAACCCCACTATCACACTAGTGTGAAAAAATCCTGACTCGGTGCATAGTCCAGATACTGTTGTACATCATCTACAAGGCACTCCAGGGCAGGATGGACATTGTTGGCATGGCAAATATTGTCTCTTTCTCTAAAATTCATGGTGATGGCCAGCCAGGCCTGCTGGTTGGCAATTCAGGCTCAGTGAAAGGAAGACATGGAAGTGTCTCTGAAGCCTTCACCACCTCATGAAAAAATCCAAGCCCATAGAGAAAAGGTTCTCATCTCCCTGTGTAGCTTTGCCATCAGAATTGTCACCAGCCAGGGAACAGCCAAGGAAAACATCAGCTGGGTTGCAGTGGGAGTCTGAGCTGCTGACCTTAAATGTGGCTTGCAAGAGGTTTGCATCACCAGTAAATCCTGTTTTCCTGCAGGTCTCAGCTGCTCTGAGGCCCAAGAGCTGTGTTGCACTGCACAGGTGCTCCTTATTGCTCCTCACATATGTGATGGATCTCTCTACAAAGAGTCAGGGACTGTACTGTTCAGTAAAATCTGGAACCCTTTTGTCAGCATGTAAGGTGGCAAATAGCATGAGGCAGGCTGGAATGCTAGAATTTCCAAGGCTTTCTCCTCTTGCCTAAAGTAAAAGCATGGTCCCAAACTTGGGATGCTCCCATTTCATTTGCTTCTCTCTGCTGAAGGTCTTGCTTCCCTTACCCAGATTAAAATTCAGCCAGGAAGACTCCTGATACCTTGACAAGAAATATTACTTAATATTTTAGGCATTTGGCCCTTATATAACCTAAACAGTGTTACAAAGAAAATTGTTAGATAACTAGTTCCTCATAAAACAGACAAAATACCAGACTAAGCCTCGAAGCTTCTGTGAGGTCTTCAAAGCAGAGGTGCCCCAGACTCTCCAGCAACCCATCACAGTGTTTGACAGTTTTCCCAGTTAAGTTAAGAAAATAAATGAAAATACACAAGGACCTTCCTTTCTATGATTCCAAACCATTGCAGAAGTTATCATCCTGTGTATCACTGGCTTGCTGAAGAGCAGATGCACAACAGCTTTTATTTGACCTGTTGCATTCAGCCTTCTCTTCAGTTCTAAACCAGATGACCACTCCAGCCTTCCTTTGCCAGAATATCTCCAGGGAGTCCATATTCCTCTGAAGAGGACATGTCACTACAACTAAGGCCTCAATAATGTTGAGCAGACTGGGAGTACATTCTGTATTTTGCTGGTAATGCAAATGTTTATTGATACAACATTTGCTTCCTTCTCATGCCAGATAAAACCAGCATTGTGCTTCTGAGTCATGTAACATCTTCAGTCCCATGATTCCCCATCTCATTTTCCAGGAAGCCTTCAGAGCCACTCATCACAGATTTGTTCTCAAAGGAATTTAACACCTCACCCTTCCCTCTCTAAAATGCAAGGTGCTGCACCTGTGTCAGGGCAGCCTCTGGTATTAACACAGCTGGTGGGAGAAGGATTTGGGCTGAAGGAGATGGACCTGGCCCAGCCATGGCACTCACAGCCAGAAAGCCAAACATGTCCTGGGCTCATCCAAAGCACCCTGGGCAGCAGGTGGGGGGGGGATTCTGGCCCTCTGCTCAGACCCCACCTGCAGTGCTCCACAGCTCTGAAGAACCCAGCACAAGAAAGGTGTGGACCTGTTGGACAGTGTCCAGAGGAGAGCCACAAAAATGACCAGAGGGCTGGACAAGAAGCACATGGACAATGCTCCCTTGCTGTGGTGCTGTGCAGTGCCAGGAGCTGACCTTCTATGATACTTGTGGGCCCCTTCCAACTCAGGATATTCTATGAGTCCATAACAGACATAAGGAAGAATATTTTCATGACAAGGGTGGAGAGGCATTGGAACAGGGCCCCCAGAGAAGTTGCATGTGCCTCATCTCTGGAAACATTCAAGGTCAGGTTGGATGGGGCTTTGAGCAATCTGATCCAGACGAAGATGTTCCTGCTTATTGTAGGAGGTTTGGACTTGATGACTTTTAAAGGTCCCTTCCAAACTCAAACCATTCTGTGATTCTAAATCCAATCTTTATTTCTGATTCTATTCTTTATCAAGACTGGAGGACTAGTTTAACAATAAAACCAGTCTGCTTGCTTCTAGCTAAGGCTTGTAAGTAGTAGGCCAACTCCATATTCCATTCAAAAGACCCTGTGAAAACTCATTTAATGATTCTGCTGGTTCAAATATCAGATCAATTTTCTGCGCATGATTATCCAAGTCATTTGGCTTTTCATCACGTAATTGAATTTATGTGAGTATTTGCAAAAGTGTGATGCAAGGGAGTAGCAAAAGCTCTCCTAATCTCAAAATGTGACATCTAATGTGCCTCCTTTATCCATTGGCAATTACTCAGTCACAGAAGGGAACTGGGTTGAACAAATGGACCATGTTGGCAGCTACTCAGCTCTTTGATGTTTTTCCAAGAGGTTACAGATGGTTTGATTTTTTCCATTCCAAAATTTTTCCTCTTAATTGATGTTAAACTGACAAGTTAATAATTTCACAAATTCCCTTTCCTTATCACCTGCTCTTTTCTTATTCTTTTCCACTCCACGAGTTTTATACACTTGCTCAGACATGTAGTTACAGGTCTGAGAATGGAAACTTTGAGATCCAGCTTAAGAGCAGATAAAAAGCTGAGAGACAGCTCAGTAAGCCCAGACAAATTTGTTTATATTGATGAAAAGAAGGCTAAGGACCTTTGGGGTCCAAGGCCAAATAGCACAGACTGATTCATATCCACTGAATCAGCTGAAAGCCACTCCTCAAACACAGCCATCACATCCAAGTTACAAATCCCTGGTAGCCAGCCCTGGCTCAGAACTCTGATGTGCTTTGGCCCTTATTAATCCCCACAACCTCAGTGGTGGTCACACTCCAGAAGCAGGCAGCAGGGTATGAAACCTTCCAGTACACCTTGTTCTGTGCTTGCAGGCTGGAAATCTGTGCTGGGCACCAGGTGTGACAACATCCTGCTGTCTGCCAGGATAATCTCCCTATCCCAGCATTTTCTCCATATGCTTATCAGACAACTATCCATGCCTCATACAGCCCATCTGTAGTCCTGCATCACCCTTCTGGCTGAAGCCAGGCAAGCTGCCCTCAGTTAGGGGCTCCATGGCAGATTAATTTCTAGTTTGGGACAACAGCAGTGCTCCTAAAATGTGCCCTTCATGCCTGGAATTAGAGGGAGTTTCTGGGAATGCTCTCCATATAATGTAAAATACAAAATGTTGCTTTCCCCCTTGACTATTGGTCATAGGTCCAGTTTCCAATGGCCACCAGTGGTGTGTGTGTCCAGCTGGCTGACCACGAGGTGCTGGACACAGAGGGACATCCTAGAAATCCATACCAACAGTGCTCACAGTGCCATTTCCTGCTGTGCAACCCAAATGGCTGCTGAGCATCCTCCTGGCAGACAGAGGGATCCCAGCAGGGCCCAGCCCTCAGTTCCCACTCACACTGCCTGGGCTCACAGGCACAGATGGCCCCACACACTCGTCTGCCTCTTCTCATTCCAGAACTGAAGGTGGTAATTTGAGTAATGCATATTTCCATCAAAACCTTCACAAACACTTAGCAGCATTCACCCCCTCCCTCCCTAAACACAGCCCCTCCTCTGCCTGGGCCTTGCCTTCCCACAGTGCTATAAGCATGGAATAAATCACATCCATGCTGACTGTCCATTCTGTTAACTCTTCCTTTTCCATGAGTTCCTTTTTCATTGCCCACTGCTGTAACTGAGGATCTACATTCTTATCCCCTCCTGTCTATTCATGTATGAGCTGCCACCACCTCTCTACTCATGCTACCCCTACACAATCACCTGCCAGCATCCCAGCAGGAATAATTGCTGCAACTCCCCAGCTGAACAGCTGTGGCTCAGCTTTTAATGGCTTCTCTTTGCAAAACAAACATTTGAAGATCTATTTCATCACCACAAAGGAGGCAGAAACAAAAGCACATGTAGCTACTATTTGAACAGACATCATGCAGTCATTCATGGGGTCAGGTAAGTAAAAAGAAGGCATTCCATCCTTCCTAGTTTCTGTTTCAGCAGCCTGGAGCTGCAGTCCCACATGGTCAGGTATATCCACCCTGCCCAGCTGGGCAAGGTGCTCGTGTCTCAGGAGATGCCAACATCCCTCACCAACTGTCCCAGAGGAGCCAGTTCTCTCTGAGCAGGACCTGGCCACATCACAAAGGTAGCTTGTGTCAGTATGAGCAGTACTTTCTCTATGGTTCCCTGGGGGCTGTTCCAGGAATGGAGCCAGGAATTTCTTCCCTTATGTTAATCCCTGGGGATTTTTTCAGTCATGGAGAGTAAGCACGGAAACCACATCTCCCTACAGCTCTGCTCAGGATTCTGCTGCCATGCTGGGTGGTAGGGTCATGTCTGGTGATAGGGACAACCTAATGGAGCTTTGTCTTTCTGCTTGGTCCATCTTTCAAACATTCTGGTAGAAAATGCTGAGAACCAAAATTATTTCCTCCCTAGAATTTCTAGCCTCATAGAAGAGGGTTACGCACACAAGTATTTTTCAGGCCAAGCAGTAAGGAACTTAATAGAAGTTGACTTGTAGAAGTCAGCAGATAAAAGCAAAATCAGCAGTTATCTTCCCATGTCTCAAGGTCCACCACTGAGCTGTGCACTGCTGATCCTGGTCCCAAGAGGCCCAGCAGCTCTATGCCAAAGGGAGGCGGAGAAGTGGCAGAGAAAATGACACTGACTCCTGGGTCATGAGAGCTGTAGGGCCTCAACTGCACTGTCACCCATCCATAGCTCATATTTGGAATTATCAATGAAAGGCATTTCCATGTGGAATTGTTCTGGGCTGCTGTGGCCCCAGAAGTTACCAGAGATCATATTTACAGCTGGAAGCAATCCTGTGCCCTGTGCTCTGGGATGATCCAGCTCAAGCAGGGAGGTGGGACCAGGTCCTTTCCAGCTTGGCCCATCCTGTGACTCTGTGAGTGGTGACTGATGGCTGTGACCCAGTGCTCACACCTGTGTCATGGGCTTGTGTTATTTAATAGCACAGGCATTGCCTTTGTCTAACTTGCTGCTCAACAAGACAGTACACCAAGCAGTAAGGTGTGCATTAAGATACAGACTCAGTCTTTCTGGCAGAAAAGGCTTCATTCCAGAAGCCATGAATTTTCTCTTGCAGAAAAACTTAAACTGAGACTTAGAAAATGCATGTGGAATTCTGGAAATTAAACCAGATTTATTAATTTAATTAAACTGCTGCACCATTTCTGTAGGGCATGTATATAATTGTCTAAATAGAGATAATTTCCAAAGCAACACAAGATATTTTCCTACAAAAAGAATGATAAAGCTGGAGTGGCTCCTATTGAAAAGATTGAAGCTACCAAGTATATTAGACCACTAGCACAAATACACAGGTAGAGTCTGATGGAAAAAACAACTTTTAATGGTGTAAGTAGAAAGAGCAAACCATGAAAATACTAACAATTAGCCTATTTTCTTGGCTTCTAAACTGACAAAAATTTTAATTGCTGCACCATGGTAATGACAAAAATTGAATACCAATTTGGAGAGCTGAAGGTCTAAGCAGTCCTTCAAGTGTTTCCCATGCACATCTGGCCCTCTGACCCCAGGTTTCTTACCAAAGAGAAAATTGTTTGCATTTTTATTCCTCATATGATGCACAATCATTGGGCAAGCAAAACCAGACAAACAGAATAAACACCTCTGAAGTCCATCACGGCAGCACAGGTTCAGTGCCTCAGAGGCAGCATCTCAGTCTGGCCCTAGCTGAGAAATTCAGCTGTTCTAACTTGAATTGTCATAATTTTAGTTACAAGTAATATAAATGTCTTGATTATTAATCCTATGTCAGTAGCATAGAAACTTTATGCATATCAACTACAGATATGGGCCAGGTTCAGGATTTTATCACTTTTCCTTTACTATTATAATACAACTTGAGAACTGCCACCCATCAACCTGCTGCCCAATACCACCTACACGGGCTTGTGCATTGTTGTTGCTGCCACTATACTAAAACTGATTTTTTTTTGTTTTTTTTTTTTTTTTTTGTTTTGTTTTTTTTTTTTTGTTTTGTTTTTTTTTTTTTTTGTCACAGAAATTTAGGTCAGTGTTCAAAATCAAGGAACCTTCCTACCTGGGTATCCTTTGCAAAGAATGGTACCAGCAGTCATTACACCCCTTGGCATAAGCCATCCCAGAGCAGGTGTGGCATGCCCCATGTGCTGTCAGACACACAAAATGCTGAGAGACTCCTTTGCCAAAACTTTTATCCAATACTAACTTTAGCTCAGGGTGCACATTCCTGGCACAGGTGATCCCACAGAATGCTGAGATGCTGTGATGTCTTTGTCAAATGCTAAATGAATTTAAAACTTCATCAGAGAACTACTTTGACCATGGAGTGAAGCATTTACTCTCATTTCCATTAGAGACCTCATCAAATGTGCATTCCTCTAGAATACACCTACAGTATCAGGGCACC
The DNA here is from genome assembly GCF_023055355.1 of Agelaius tricolor. Taxonomy (NCBI): domain Eukaryota; kingdom Metazoa; phylum Chordata; class Aves; order Passeriformes; family Icteridae; genus Agelaius; species Agelaius tricolor. The sequence continues at coordinate 7,919,371 of NW_027269284.1, forward strand.
CCCAAAAAAGGAAAATGATTGATATTTGACTCTATTCAGAATGCTGAACAATTGCTCTAATAAAATATACTGTATTACATTAATACTATATTATAACTACACTAAAGAGATACTAAAGAATATCAAAGAATACTAAAGAAAACCCTGTGACTGTCTCCAGACATTCAGGCGCAGCTTTTTCCCAACTGGTTAAGGAAATAAAACAACCTCAGCAGAATCTAATTGACAAATCACATCAGGTAAACAATCTTCCTAACATATTCCACATGTGCAAAAACAACAGGAGTAGAGAATAGAGATAAGAATTGTTTTCTCTTATTCTCTCTGTGCTTCTCCTGGAAAAAACCCGAGAGAGAAAATTGTCTTTCTCTGTTTAGAGGATGTGAATGCCACATACACCTGTCATTGAACCAAGGCTGAAATGTGGTAAGTTTTGCGAGAAGTTTCCACAGAAAATTCCAACTAGTGTGATGTTTTTATAGCTTACATAGCTATATCTTGCAAACTCCTGTGTCTGGTGAACAACCTGCCCCCTGCAATGCAAGTGGAGGGGCTGGAGAGGCCATGCCAGGACCCACATCTCAACACCCCTGTTCAGGAGAGCCCTGGCACAATGCACTGGAGCTCTCTGCTGTGGTCACACCTCCCAGAAACGAGGCCCGAACTGCATGAGAGCCAGACTCCTCCAAAGCTTTCCTTAGCCTTGCTGCATGTGTGCCAGGACTAGCAGGGCTGCCAGCTTCTGTCATTCAGCAGGTGCAGGATCCTGTCTGATGTGCCTCCTGTCCTAAGCCTTGTCCCAGAAAAAGAGGGAGGGGGGTGTCAGCAGGTGGATGCACGTCCTGCAGTGCCTTTCTGAGTTAAACCTCTCCTTGTAGAACAAATGGACAGACTAATGCCAGACACCTGGGCTTCACTAAAGCCTTTCTAATATGTTCAGGATATCTAGAACCATGTGAATTTTTTTCCATTAGGATGTACAAGCCACAAAAGTGAATACAAACTCCAAAAGAATTAAACTTCAGGAAGGGTGGAATTCCTTCTGCTTTATAAGACATAAAGAAGTAGCCCCTTCATTCTACTAAAATCTGGGTAGATGGAAAAGGTCCTCAAATATGTTTTTCAGAACTGGCTTCTGTTTCAAGTGTGATAAAGTGGTGTAGTAGGAGACAAAGACCATTCAGCTACTTATCCATTTTGGTTATGTTTGTAATTTTCTTATTTATGTAAGCCTTATACTCTTTCTTCTTCAGGATGCCAGAGTCAGTAAAAGCCAAACACTAGAGTTAAAATAAGTTACTCATTTATCTCTTCAAAAGGGGCTTTTAATGTTTATTATTTTAGCCCTTGGAATAATCTTGGAATAACGGAGAGAGAGAAGGGTAGTAGACTGTCCTTTTTGCTTGGACATACCAGTCTTGCCTTAGATGAATGTCACAAGTTCTAGTCAAAGTTTTGACAAAGCTGACTAAAGTACAGCTTTAGCTCCAGGTGTATTCCCTCCATAAAGGCAGTTATGCTGGATTGTCTCCCAAGACTGGTTAGAACCAGAAGCAGCTCCCCAGTATTCCCCACTTTTCCTCATCACTGGATATTTTCATAGTTCCTTTCTGATCTACTCCAAGTTCTGACATGATTGCAGAGCAGCAAGACCCACTGAGTTAATGAAATACTATGACTTTCTACTACTTCACAAGTGGATCTTGGCAGCATTTAAACACTCATCCTCACCTGTTTACTTTAATTCCTAAAGTCAAGGCCAGCACAGACAATTACAGTAGGAGTTGTAAAGAACATTCTTCACCTTTTGATCTGCCATTGTGTCTCCAGTGGGACACTTTTTCAGGGCTTCTGCTTAGGCAGTAAGTGCTGAGGCATCCATAATATTTAAGAAGTTTCACCTGATGTTGCAAAGCTCATGGACAGCAGGAGCAGAGCTGGCATCTCTTGAGCAGCTTTGCACCCCTTGCAGTTACAAAGGGATATGGGACATATTCCATATATTTCCATATATTTCAGGACTACTTAAGGTACAAGCAAAAATTCTCTTTCTCAGTTCCTTATAAAATACAAGAAATGTGAATTCCTACAGCCAGTTTCCATTGAAAGCAGCACCTTTTTAGCCTCATTTAGTAGTTACTGTTCAGATTTCAACATTTCCAAGAAAAACAAGGAATAAAGCTTCTGTGTAATCCAGGACACCACCCATCTCAGACACCAGTGTGCCTACTCCAAGTGTATTATTTTTCTTCTCTTGACTGACCCTTCCAAAAACCTATTGTACGAGCTGGGTCAAAGAAGGCCCCCCTGGAAGCCAGGCTTCTGGCATGCTTGAGAGCCACATTAGAGTGAGGTAAATAAGTTGTGAATAAAAGGGCTTTGGTAGAAGAGGACAATACTGAGAACAGTTTTAAAATACCTAAATACTTGAATCACTATTATGGAAATATAAAGAAAAAGAAAGTGTGTAAATTTCTGTCACTTGATAAATAATATCAATACTTCTGCCACTGAAAGAAGAAAGAACTCCAAAATTAATGCTAAAAGAGGATTAAGACACACTTTCAATGGCACAGTGGAAGTAGTAGTCTATTAAAGGAGGTTCAAACATTAACTAATTTTAAGGATGATTTGAAAGATTTAAGGACAGTTTTTTGTTCTAAGTGCTAATATTTTACATTTCTTAGTAACATTAGGACTACCAAGGACCTACTTTCATGAGTTTTAATCCAATTGATTTGAATTCCTGCAATGTTCTTTTGCACTGTAAAATTATAAATGAGTGTTCCCGTTTCATTAAGATGAAGAAAGACCATTCCCTGAAATAATCAGGGAGGTGCTGTGAAAGCAGATCCCATCCCTCTCTTTCTCACAATTTCCAATTTAATTTCAGAGTTGTTGGAAAGCAAAGTTAAAGCAAAAGAAGAAAACCCTTGGATACTGGCAAGCCATGATAGATAATTGAAATGGATTGGATTTTAAATTCTAATTCTCCTGAATTGTTTGCTGAACACCTATTTTATTTAAATTTAAGACACTCATCCTTCCTTCATTTCTTCTAGCAGATCAATGCAGACAGCTGCTCTTTATATTCTTCTGAACAGCACCAGACATGTAGTAAATGTGCAGAGCAAGCATTTTGGAGGATCATACAGGTCAATATGTTTTGACTTTTGCAATATGATGCTGAATCATAGCAACAGACAATAGATTAAGGAAGATGTAGTGAGCATGCCTCATGCATTTTGGGCTGATTTTGGATGTGTCCATTCAGGTAAGTAATGAAAACCAGACAGTATTTCTTAACTTATTCACAGATGCCACAGCTGGACACTTCTTTTGCCTATTAGATTCTTAAATCAGGTAGACTACAAGACCTAATGATCAAAGCCAACACAGAATCACACACTGTAGCTTAAATATTTACAAGCTTTGTCATTGGAGCTGTTCAGAGTTCTGGCTGTTTTTCAAACAAAAACATAAAATAATTGCCCACACATCATTTGTATTTGAAGTGATTACCATACTGGTTAGACAGACAGGACATCAATATAAAAACTAATTGAACAAGACAAATTGGATGTCAGACCTGCTGACCTTTTCAGAATTACCTTTGTAATCTAATGTTCCTACTGGCATTGTCATCTTCATAAATACTAAGACATACCAAAACTAATGAAAGACAAATCCTGCAAACCAAGGAAATCTGCCTTCTGCTCTGATGGAATTCAGTTTTGAGGCAGAACAGCACAGCATGCAAGCAAATATATGAAAAGCAGAATTACCAACAATTTAATAGTCTTACTGATCTCATTAACACCCACATCTTTATATTTACATCTCCATTTCTGATTAACAAGCTCAAACTATTCAAGAAATCACAACAGCACAACAATTGAAACCTGTCAAGAAATCTGTGCTTAACTTCATTCCTGTAAAAATTCCAAAAAGTCTTTGGAACTGTATAAATGATTATGGAAAATAGTACTTAGAGGACTACATCTCTTCTCTCTCCACCTCATCCATCTTCCAGCCAAATGAATACCCAGAGATGCATTTTGACATAAAGTTATACTCTAATTACAAAACTAAAACAACAAATTACTTAATTTTTAGCAATATACCAAGTACACCATCCTGGCATATGCATTACCCCTCTAATTTGTTGTTTAGCTTTCTTCCCAGATGAAAATGAAAGGGATTGGACTTCATCAGCTGTGGTTTAAGTGACGTTCTTAAACTGAAGTGCAGAGGAAAATAGGAATACAATACTATTTTCATCTGATTTGTGGAAGGTTATAAATTCCCCTGCACATTCACCCTTTTCTTTCAAAGCCTCTTGTGCTTTACTGCAATAAGTTATCAAGCAGGAAGCAGTTTAACCAGTTTTGTAGAGAAGTCTCCCCTTACACAAGAGGTCTCTTCTTCTCACTTTTTATTCAGACATCAAGAAAATTTATAGATACTTTTGTACTGTTGTATTTTTCATACTGCCCAGTTCTCTTTCACAATTTCTTCTCTCTTTTCCATTGCCCCTTAGGTCTACAACCTGCAGCCTGTGCCAGAACACCTCAGTTTTTTATTCCAGGAAAGTTAGGAACTCAAGAGAGATGCAGAAGTTCACATTATGTTTATTTCCACTGTGCTAAGCCCACAAGTCCCATTTCCATTTTTATTCAGTGATTCCATTGGCTCCTTGAGGGCTTCTACAGTTGCTCAGCTTTTCTCAAAAGAGTTTTGGGGTAGAAGGTTCAAGAACAACTAATTCATCCAAGCCCCTTGAGTTCCCAAAGACATTTAGGAATTGGTCATTTGGGCCTGAGAGTCAGATCAACCTATTGAATTAAACACGTTCTCTTCTGCTTATAAGAGCCCTTGAAAAAGTTAGAGCATTTTCCCCTTTAGGTACACAAAAATGTATTTTACATTAAGATTATTTTACTCCTTACCTATAGCAGTTTGCTACTTATACCCTGAAGTTTTGTTATTTAATGAAAAAAAAACACCAAAAACAAACAAAAAAATCCCATAATTGGATGACCCAAGTACTGTTTACCCTTGTAATGTATTCCATTCACTAAAGCATACAATTATTAGACACTTAAAATGTAAAAGTTAACAGTGTTCTCTTTCTTGGAATTATGCATTTAAAGCAACTCGTCTCAGTGTATCCAGAGTTTAATAAAAGAAACCTTTTCAGCTGTGGTTTTCTCTTTTGGCCTCATATTATTCCTCTGTTAACTAAAGCCAAATGGCAATTTAGCAACTAAATCCTTGACTGATTAATCTAAATATAAATAATTCTCAGTATTGCTTTGGCATTGCCTGATGGCATTTGATGCTGCTTCTATCTCCACCGGAATTGTTGTGCTGAGCATCCCAGGAGCACCTCTGTGTAAAAGCAATCCACTGGCTGCTACCTCCCCTTCTCCCTCCTGAGTGCAGCCCTCCATGGAACAGGAGGAACACCTTTTAGAGTAAGACATGGTTTGGGGAAGAAATAGGAGACAGGACTCATAGTTCTGCATTATTTTCAAGAGAAACAGACACAGCTACTCCCACAAGTGCTCATGACATCCAAGCTGGTCATTCAGTGTTTTAAAAGAGAAATCTCAAGAGACAGTAACACTGTTTGGATAGTAAGAGACTGTACTTGGATCACCTGTTATTTAAATATTAAGTACTTTACTTAGTCAGATCAAGGGTCCATTGTTCTAAGTATGCTCCCTTTCACCTGAAGCCACTGTTGAATGCCCAGGGAAGAGCCAGGGCACTGCATTTCCTCAGCAATTCCACTTTCCTTCTACTTTCATCTCAGCAACTTCCCAGCCTAGATATTTCTATGCACTTATTCCACCTTTATGGATTTCTTTGCCATTAACTGGACCAATTTCCTTCCATGCCCTGAGAAAACTCCTGGCCTCTACTTCCATCCCATGGGAATGAGGGCCTGCAGTGAGTCAGATGAACAGAGATGAACATCCACAGTTTGCAACACATTCATTAGTTTCAGACACCCCTACCATCCACATTGGAGACAGATGTTTTGTCATTGGTTTTCATCTTCCTCAGACACACCGGGGATGAGCTGAGAGGGGCACACTACGTACACCCCTGTGTGCTGCCAGTGCACCTGGTTAAAAAATGCCACCAAGAATGTTCATTTGCAGCAATTCAGTCCTGACAGTGGTGTTAAAGCAAAGTTAATCCAGTTTGCAATCTAGGAATGGAAAGTCACCGGGGGAAAAAAAAAAACCAAACAAAAAAGAAAGCAAACAAACCAAAAATCCTGCATGCTATACAGAGAAAGAAGAGTTTCAGGAAGGGAGTACATACCCCTGCTGCATTATTCATGCCATGGGGATAAGGGGAAGACCATCATGCACAGATTCCTCTGGGATTCACAACAAGTGCATTATTTGGATGATCACATTACAATTAGATGAGACTGAGAAAACTTACTACTAGATGAAAGGCAAGTGTTGTGATTATCATTTCTACAGGAATAAACTGAAATACATATATACAGTCATCTCCTTATCTCCCTGCCCATCACTCCAGGTGCACTACACCAGGTTCTGGCCCACAGTGTTTACCCCAAGAACTTTTCCAGGTTCTCAGAAATGCACGTCAAAGAAGGAAGATGAAGTTACACAACAATATTAAAGTAAGGAAGAACATTATTAAAATAAGGAATGAAGTCCTTTGATGGTGATTCAGGCACAAGGAGTAGTGATATGAAGAAAAGATGATAGAAAAAACTCAAATAACCAATCAACTAAAAAATTGAAAACAAAAGACCCCACTCCTTTGTAACAACATTTGTTTAAAGATTAACTAATGAATGTAAGGAAGTCGTTATCCTACAAGAACAAAGTCTACCTTTTTCTTTATTTTTCTAAGAAATTTCCTTTATCTCCCCAACTATAATAAAACATGAAAGAAAAGGAAAAAAAAGCCACAAAAATGAGCCATTCTGGAGTACACAACAGGCCCTCTTTTGAAGTAACACACATTCTTATGCAGTGCTAACTCTTGTAAAGAGCAACAGAGAATAGTTGCTCATTAGAAGTGAACTGATACCAAATATCCAAGTTCTCATTACCTACTCATCATTTCCACATGCATTTTCACATTTTAATTAACACACGATACCTAAACATCTCTACAAGCCCATGTGGAGATGGGTGGGACGGCAGGAGTTGCCTCAGATAGATTTCTCAGAGTCACTGCATTCTATTGCTGGGGCAGTTCTCCCACAGTTGACTCTTGTAGCGTGGCTTCCACCTTCTGGTGGTGGCTAGCCCTCATCATGGTCATTCCCCAGTCTTCCACACACTGGGACGGGCAAGAAGGCAGCATGAGGAGTTGGGCAGACATGCCTCATTTATTTCATTTTTCATTTAGGTGTAGCTGTTTGTTTTTTAAATCATCCCTTCACTTTGCTTATGTTTTTCCTTTCCCATTGACTGAAGTGGTCTCAGGTGTTTTGTTCCCTTGCTGCCAGGACTCAGCTCCTGTGTGCTTTAATTGACTTGGAGGACCAGCATGCACCTGAACACAAGAGTGAAAGTTCTGTGTCCCTGAAAAGCTGCAAAGAGCTTCCTTTTTTTTTTCTTCAATAGATTTTTGTTCAAAAACTTCCCTCCCATCTCCTTTCAACATGCCCTTGAATTCTGTTTCATCAATCTTCTTCTCTCTTATCATAAACAAGTCAAAGACTAGTGTATTGTCTTCTTAACAGCAAGTTACAGCACAACCACTTTAAAGTCACAGGGCAGCAATAATGACAAAGACTCATCTTTACATTAAAGTGTTGAAGGAGAATGCTTGTGTGGTTATTTCTATGCTGTCAGAAAATTTGATTTACAGAAGACCAAGACCAGAAGTCATCCTCTTGTTCTCTCACCTCAGACAACTCCTATCACAATTATTTTTTCCTCTGGTTTCCTCCCTCACATTAAGTTTGTGGGAAGGGCCAGTGTCCTGGTATTAAAAACCCCCAAGTCCTCCCATATTTATTCCTGGCATCAGCTGAAGACTTCAGGCACAAGAGCAACCAAACCAAGATACTCACCAGGAAAGGCAACATCCCATACCCACACACAAATACACTAAAACCATTTTACCATTGATCTCAACTACAAGTCTTTTCACAGAAGAAGTTGCACTGTTAGCAAGTTCATGCATTAAATGGATTCTATATCTGGTTACCTATTATTCATAATAGTATTTCACCTGGAATCTACCTGCAGGTCCAAGGTGGAGATTGGAACTATTCACACAGCTAGGGGGTTAAAGAAGGAAAAGGGGATTAAAGGAGCAAGGAAATGGGATCAGAGAAGCACGGTTCCAGGACAGCTGCAGAACACCTCTAAACATAAATTTTCCTCCCACACACACCCTCACCTCTATAAAAGCTAAGGGGTCACAAAAATCAGTCCAGCCCATTAGGAAGATGAAAAGAAGTAGAGCTCTTGGAACTTTACTCTTCTATCAGAAATTCATCAACCAAATCAGGGAAGAAAACCAGCAAATTAGTAAAACCTCTCATATTGATCACAGTACCTTTCCCTGCTCCCTGAACCCTGAAATGGCTCAGCCAGGCAAGACTAGACAGGAGAGACAGGAACCTTTCTTGGGCAGAAGACCTGAGCTCTTTTCTTCCCACCAGAGTGCTGTTTGTGCTTGGGCAGGTCAATCTATCCTTTGATTCCTCAGCTGAAGGACAGAGATTGTCCTGCATCAATGAACCCAACAAGGTGAGGGAATCAGACCATGAGCTCCCCATATGTTAGCAGGAAACATTTAGGAATCTTTTACAGAGCAATTTCACACTCATCCATTGTCTTATTGTTCCAGTCAGTCAGCAAGTCTTTGCTCCCTCTTCCTCCTCATGGGCTGGAGGCTGCTCAGAGCTGGCTGTGCTGGTCAATATTGCTGGAAATGGGCAATATCCAAGGGCAGCTGCTCAACTGGAACAGTTCCACCCTCAGCTAACTCCAACAGGAGCCCAATTATCCTTTCTCAGGGTGGATTTTACCATTCACAGATACCACCTGCTGTGTTTCTTTATTACCCCTGGTAGCTGGATTCTTGGAAAATAACCAATGTGTTCCAAGTAGAAGCCTGTGCAACAGATCAAGCTCTTTTCACCAAGAATAGTTTGCACTGTTCTTTGTAATTTATGCAGTTAGTCATTTGCCTTTTCTATTCTTCCCTTAGAGAAAATTCACTGGATATAGGACTGCATTGTCTCCTGTGAGAGCAGAGAGCACATCTTGTAACAAATGCAAGTTCAGTCATGGGGCTCTGCACTAAAGACTCCTTAACCTGGTCTCAGAATGATACTTGGGACTGAGAGGAGAAACTGCACACAGGGAGCCATGCTCCATGAGCACACAGGAAACATGATTATACAAAATCCAAGCTCTACAGAGATCCCAGCTGCAGCTCCAGTTTTAGTAAGTCTTCAAACCATGATTAACCAGCCTTTTTCAGGTCCACCTGCTGCCTTATATTCATACAAGTGCAATCTAGCTTGCTGCACACAAATGGTCTCAGAAAGCTTTATATTCTCTGGCCCAGCCTTATCCATCTCTGGTTCTCAGTATCTTCCTTGTTTCATTGAAACTGGGAAGAACTGAGGGCTGAGGGCTGTAAGATCTTCCCTCTGGATATAAACATATCAACATATCAGACTTACTTAAAACTGTTTGATCCATTTAATAAACCATGGCCACAATGTTGTAATAAAATCTAGAAACTGTTGTCTTGTGAACCAAGTTAGTCACTGAAAAGTTTTCCAGAGATCCCAGACTGAATGGTGAAGCCTCACAACTCCTTTGTTTAATTATCCAAAGGTAGCTGGATCAGCCAAGGAGCCTCCACTTTTAGGTTCACCACACAGTGGAAGTGCTGAGCACCAGGGACCACCCAGTGACAAAACCATCAGCAACACTCACAAGGAAAACAAGGTGATGGTGTTGTTCTACAAAAGATCCAGTAAAGTGAAAAACATCTTTTATAGAAAGTAAGCAGCCAGTAAATCTGGGGAAATTACAAAGCACCTCATGCTTCTTGGATTAGTCAAGTGACTTTTTATTTGGGGCTGCATTTCAGCCCAAAGTATCAGCTTAAATCAGCTGCTGCTAATTTATATCTCTGATTGCCTATTCCAAGCTCTCTGCTTACAATGAAATAACAACAAAGCCTGGCTGTATTTATTTTATATTAGCCAGTATTCTTAGTTCTGAATTCTTTCAGATACCATTTCTCCTTCTACAAGGCTTTGAGTTAAAAGCAAGTAACATAACAGTAGTATATAATATTAATGATAATGGAGCTTTGAAATAGGTTGTTATGCTCATCACCACTATCATCTCAATGCTACTGTGCTGAAACACACAGCTAACCTCTAAAATTACTTATGTGTCTTCCTTAAGCAGGGAATCTATTATTTTTTGCATGGCCTCTAGTAGAAGTCTTACCTTGAAGTAAAAGATGCATGCACAGTTGCTAGGAGGCTCAAAGGAAAAAGCACAGTTCAGAACCAAGACATCCACAGAGCTTCTTGCAGGTCCTAGAAGAGCTATTGACAGTCCTGACAGTAGAAAGTATATAGCTTTCAGGAAATGCTCCTTTTTGAGCAGGACTCAGAGAGAAGGATATCAGAATATTCAGAATAATTCCAATAAGGAGTCAAAAGGGCTGGATTAGGACTGATGCAGAAGAGGAGCACCTTGCAAGGGGTCAACCAGTATAAAGAGCAAACACTAGAGCTTCTCCCAAGATTCAAGTAGGCCACAAAGCTTTTTTGAATCTGCAGCAGCCTGTGGTTCAACAGCTACATTTCTGTTCACAGAAACAGTGCAGAGCAACATCTGTCACCTCTGGACAGGCTGAGACCAGTGTGGTGTCAAACATTACCTACAAGCTATATATTTGTTTTTTATGTATTCCCCCTGTATTGTACACTGGCAATGCAAACCACAGCTTCTCTGCTTGTCCATAATCCTGTGTGGAGCCCCAGACCAGCTGTGGCAGACCCTGGATTTCAGTGGGCAGCAGGTGGGAAAGGAGCAGCATCACCCCCGTGCCAGAGCTCTGCCTGCTGCAGCAATGGCCCCATCTGCAGCAGCGCTGCTTCATGGCAGGGGGCCTCACACAGCACACTGAGACATCTGCCAACTGGGGAGATAATCCCCCAAAACAGCCTCCTTTCCACATGGTCAGATGGGACCACTCAGCTCTATATGCTATATGATTTCTAAAAAAAACCCCACAAACAGAAAAGGCAAACAGGCAAATAAGGGGAAGTGTCACGAATTACAGTGGTGTTGCTCCCATGACCCACCACTACACACTTCCCTCCTTCTCCAGGTTCTTGAGTCAAATCATGTCTTGATCTTTTTTCTGATGGGGAGAAAAAAAAAATAGGTCTTTCATTAAAAAAAGAGTTTTTCACCCAAAAATTCATGGTAGTTGTGGGTATTCTTTGTTTAGGAGGGTCTTATTTTTGTTGGTTCTGGGGGGCAGGAATGGTATTGGGGATTTAGGGGTGGGGTATTTTTCTTTGTTAGTTTTGTTGTTTTTGGGGGGGTTGGTTTGTTTTTTTAATAGTTTGCTGTTGTCTCACAAAGAAGATCTCACAACAGAAATCTCTGTCATCTTGGCAGTGGTTCTTGGTAGCAATGGAGTCTATTAGTCACACTATTAGAGCTGAATAGTTCAGATAGCTTTCAGCACATATTGCTGGGATTTACTCTTTAAAAGGCAGGCTTTTTATAGATGGAATTAAGGTTTTTTTACCCAGGGCTTGTGACACAATTCTAGGCAGCACTGAAGTTCCATACTGAAGTGGCTTTCAGCAGCACCAAGTCAGTCATGTCAGACACGACTCCATGTTCTTTAGTCTACCCAGAAGAAATCCAGTTATTTACTGCTTTTGCAGAGGCCCTAAAAACCACAGTGAATTCCCAGAGGGCACAGTCATTGCACTGAAAAAAAAAAAAAAAAGAAAAGGGAGAAAAATCCTGTCTGTTTGTTTTAACTGTGTTTGGATCAATCTTCACTGCACCAGACCTGCAGAGAAGAACTTTCAGAAACAAATTTTAAAAATGTCATACTGTATGAAATAGCTTTAATACCACAAGCCAGATCTCTGGAAGGTGACAATATCTTCACTTGTCTGTTCCTGACATCTCCAGAATAACAGTACTGAAAACAATTTTCATTAGAGATTTTTATCTGTAAGAAAAATCTGCCAATGGTACAAAAGCCACAGCTTGCTCAGCCTCCTTTTTTTTGGTATAGTGAAGAAATAATGTCCCCAGACCTGTAACCTTACAAAGCTGAACTTGATTCATATGGTAGTCAATAGCTTTGAATTCAGTAGCTTTACTTGTGAATAATTCTAGATATATGCTCAATGCTTATGTGTTCAAGGTCTAAATGAAGACAAAGTACTTTGGCACTGAACATAAGGTCTCAACTAAACTACAGCAGAGTGTAACTAATCATTTGTTTTATGTTTGCTGCCACAGAAAAAGGAGAATTGGAGAGTTTAAGTCCATTCTGTTACTGTGAATTTAACTTCTTGTCCTTTATCCTTGAAAATCTAAGCAATGGAAAGCAGCAACGTGCAACTATAACAGAGTACATTACTGAAAGTCATGCAAATCCATACACAGATTTAAAGGGAAGTAAGAGAGGTGCTTCAAAACACACACCTTGGTTTGTATCAGAATACAGCAGAGCCAGGGCAGTGATTGTCCCCCTGTGCCAGGCACTGGTGAGGCCACACCTCTGGGGCTGTGTCCAGTTTTGGGCTCTACACAACAACAAAGACTTTGAGGGGCTGGAGCGTGTCCAGAGAAGGGCAGTGGAGCTGGGAAGGGTCTGGAGCACAAGCCTGATGAGGAGCAGCTGAGGGAGCTGGGGGGTTTAGCCTGGAGAAAAGGAGGCTCAGGAGGGACCTCATTGCCCTTTACCTGAAAGGATTCTGCAGCCAGGTGAGGGTCAGCCTCTTCTCCAAGGCAATGAGCAGGAGGATATGAGGAGACAGCTTCAAGTTTCACCAGAAGGTTTGGGTGGGATATTAGGAAAAACATTTTCACTGAAAGTGTGGTCAAACATTGGAACAGGCTCCCCATGGAAGTGGTGAAATGCCCCTGGCAGCATTCCAAAACATGCAGATGTGGTGTTTACGTGGTGGACCTGGCAGTGTTGGGTTAATAGTTGGACTTAATGATCTTAAAGGTCTTTTCCAGCATTAATGATTTTATGATTTTATTCTCCACATCAGCATAAGAACTGGTGGATTCACACTGGAACTCCCCCTTTCTAATTTAGGTGTGATTTTTCACTGTCACTGATACAGTCTCTATTTCTTCACGGTTTCCAAAGAAATAGGATGTGGATCTGCCCTTTTTTCCTAGCACTGCCATAATCCAGGTAGGCCTTTGCCCACACATTTATTATAAAGCATTTATTCTGCCTTTATCACAAGCACAGACTGATGCAGATTTAACAGACTTTCTTAGATGGGGCAGAGGCATCAGGAATCATGTGGGAACTGCCTCAGCAGCCAGAACTCAAAGCACTAAGCCCTCTATCAAGTGAGATGTGAGTCATCACAGTCAAAAGAGATAATCAGGTTAGCAGATTTTATGCTGAATACATTTGATATAATTTTTAAGTTTCTCTTCTAAAACTTTGGTTCCCCAGAGAATGATCATTTAAGTGGTTAAGAGATATGATTAAAAACATGAAATAGTTGACATATGCCGAAACTCAAACTTTAATATTCAAGCAAAAAAAAAAAAAGGTATTTTTAAAGCATACTCAAAACTACCGTGTTCATATTTTTGGTTCATTATTTTAGCTTGCTTCTTTCAGTGATGCTATCTCACACCTGGCCCAAAATAACTGAATGCTACTAGGCATTAAAAGGTTAATAGAAAAAGCCAAGTACCAAGCACAGGTACCTTAATAATTTACCACTTTGTCTCCCACATCAGAAACCAAAACATTCAACAATTAGACTATCCATTTTAAATGCAGAACACTTCAAATGGATAAAACACTCTTGAGGCTGAGTTTACTCATCTCAGAAACCCACAATATGAGGATCCAATTTTGCTCCTAAAATAATGAAAGAGAAAAATCAAATTACAATTTTTACAGATACCCTGATAAAAGCCATGTCTGTTGTAAATTAAGGTACCAAAACCTCATTAGAAAGACTTCCAGCTTCTTTATATGCCTGTATTCCACATAAATCAGGAACCTCAGGTCAAATTCCCTAATAAAATAATTGCTTTATACATTTTCCTTACCTTAATACAGCTAAAGTAAAACACAAGCTTGTTCAGACAACTACTCACTTGTGCTTTTCCACTCAAGAGAGAACACTTTGTGCTTATCTTCCTGTATTTTAAGAGAATGGCTTTTGCTAGGTGCTGCTGCACTTGGTTGTTTCTGCTGATGTAACCAGGACTTTCCATCACCTCCTGGGACCTGGCTCTACCACTCTTCAGCTAAGGAGGACCTTTCCCAGAAAAACTCTCATGTTTAGTTATTAAACACTTCTTCAGCAGCACTACAACAGGAGGAATTGCTTTGTGAATTTGTTGTATGCAACATTAATTGAATTCTCTGCCTTTCAATAGGTCTCAGATTTTTGCTTCTCTTTGGGTAAGGAGCCTAGCTAGCAGCTGCTACCTCTGCTGGATTTGGGTGTTATTTAATTGCTACAAACCTGTGTTTCAGAGAGCTTGGTGGCAAAGCTGAGACCCTGTTGCTGTGCAGCCTCCCCCAAACACATCCATGTACTGTGCCTCCCAAATGCTGCTCCCTCTTTCTCTGTGTGCTATTTAGCTCTTGGGGAATTCCTTAAAGTTTCATTTGATTTGTTTTCTATTCCTATTGACTGTCTTATTGACTTGATTTCCAGGTATGTTTCTTATTGTTCCTGTGTTGTTTTGCTAGGAATAACTTTATGGGTTGCTGTCCATTTTGTCTATAATTTACATTGTTTCCTTTCACATTAATTAGGCTAACAAAAAGTGAAGAAGGATCTCTGGGACTGCTGAAGGATGTAGTCCTCTCCTTTAACAGTGCAGAAATAGGAACAGGAACAGAGCCTGTTAAAAAACCTTTGCCTTGTTTTCCCTTCACTTGACTCAAGCAGTATAGCAAAATTCTTAGAGAAGGGTGAGTTTGGAATCTATTTTATAAACTTACTTTTAGAACAAAGTAAGAATAATACCATCTTCTATGCCTGTCATGGATTGAAGAGAGAATAATAAACCAAGCTGTGCAATGCATTTCCTTGGGGATATCCTGTCAGAGTGTCTTCAGCATTTTCAACATCACTAGAGTTTGCAATGGATTGTTAAAGCTTCTGTTAAACAGCTGGTAAATCACAGGAACACTCCATGGTGTGTTAGTGGCATCAGCAGGGACAAAATTGAGCAATGTGCCTGATTTGGGGCTTATGCAGGACAATGAGAAGAAAATAAGAAACCCTTCTACCTAAGTGATGTGAGCCTTTCTAAAATGCCTTTCCAGAGGTTATAACTGAAGAGATAAATACAAGTCAATAAAATACCAAAAGATGGAAGAAAAAGTTCACCTGCAGCAGATAGAAGTACTTAGATTTGTTGTTTTCATCCCTCTTAGCTGCTGTTCAAATACATTTGGATCTATTCTTTTCAATGTTCTGATTTTTAATTCTGTGTTATTGTCATAAAAACAATCTAATATAAAGATAGAAGCTAAAGCAATAGGAATGAGCAAGAATACACCTTCAAGGATGGGATTTTCATTACATTAAGGTGCCTAAATAAATCCAAAACCTGCTCCTTCACTGTCTGTCTTACAGACAGGTTTGGTGAGAGAAAAGGTGGATTATAAATAACTGAGCAGAGAACTTTCCTTGTATAAATTATTCTTGGTTTAAAACATACAGTATATTCTCCACTGTTATTTCTGTACTTATATATATTTTTACTTCTATCCCTTTGAACATCAAATGAGTCTCTTAAATCTTTCTATGCTGTGCATTTTCTTCTGTTCTGATGGACAAATTCAAACTTTTTACATGAGCAGGTAACACTTTTCCTGAGCTGAGGTGAAATCAAACTTCACTTTTGTAAGGCAGCAGAGGAAAAAGAGGCAGTAGATAAATTAATATCAAATTATTGATACAATGTTGTCCCAAAAAATACAATTCAGTAAAGGCATAAACTTACCTCATTGGAAGGGGTTTTTAGCTTGTTTTTCTCAAACAATTTCTACTATATCAGGCAGGACAAAAACAGAAAATCAGTTTTTCAGGTATATTGGTTACGTTCCTGAAACCTCCATCTACAGAAATTTAATATCTCTTAAATATAAACTTAGTAAACTTAGTTCCCCATGAAAAAACAACTCTTACTCTGTAAAAGTCTTTAAAATATTTTTTTAAATAAAATTAGGCTTATACCTTCCACAATGTGTCATTTCTATCTCCCACCCCCTAGAAAAATGGTTTTGGGATGTTTTGGTTAAACATGCTGTTAATTTCCACAGATTTTGACTGAGTGCTAAAGGATTCAAAAGTTTTAATTTTCTCCTGATTTTCATCTGAGTAGGGAAGTAGTTGGATAGAAGAAAAGGAAAAAAAAAAAACCTTTTATAATTTCTAGTGGGTGAGAGAATGCATCAGGAACTCCTTCTCTGGTACACATCAAAGAATCAGTATTTGGGATTTTTCAGCTACAGAGAAATCTTTAATTTGCACTACATTGGATACTGAGAATCCAACCCCAGCAGCTCCACTGGAAACTGAGTTTTAGTTATTATGGGTTTTTTTACAGACCTCGTGTGTAAAACGTTTCCCTCTGCCCCACAGAGGACCAGACATCCCCGGGTGTACCCAGCCATGGCAGAGAAAATGCCATTTAACAGCTGCTGAGGCTGGGCTGGAGATGGGATCTTGTGTGGAGCCTGGGAGCTTTGGGCAGGGAGGGGTTTCTCATTAGAGTCCAAAAACGCTGCAAAAAGATAAAGATTTCTCAAAGCTTAACACACACGTTCAAAAAACGCCTCCCATCCTTTGTTCCAGTTTCATGAATCTGTGCTTAAAGCAGAGCAGACACTTTATCAAGCTGAAATTTCATTAAGCAGAAACTTAGGATGTTGGGAAGTGCTCTGTTGTCTTGGAGCTTTTATATTCCATCAGCTGATGTTAGAGAACACCGGAGAACTTGCTGAGTTAACAGTGGACACTTTGTAAATCCCGTATTTCTCTAATAGCTTTTTGAATCTAAGAAATATTATTGTTGCTACACTTTGTTTAAACTAATCTCTGAAATCGATGGCACTTCTGCGTTTTGCAAGGAATTTGCTGCCCTCTGTTGATCAATTGTATGAAAGGTGATGCACGAAACAACTCATTCAGTCTTCAAAAACCTTGCTAGGGACATGAATAGGTGTTTGGGTATTTATTTCTTAAGCTTTGAACTTTTATAATGAAACCTTAAAATTACGTAAGGCAGTTTTTTTTCATTTCAGAAATATCAGCCAAAGATGATACAGCTCCTGTTATTGTGAAAAAACTGGGGATGTGCATAATTTTTATGTTACCTTCTCTTTGTAGAAAACAATAAAATGAGTGAATGCATTTGTAATGAAGTGTAATTTTATTAATTACATGTGTAATCTTTCCCATAACAAATCGCTGTTCATGCAGGGGCTTGTGCAATATGGATGGTAAATTGTAATGTAAATTGTATTGTTTTGAACTCCCACTGCACTTTAGTGGTATTGAAAAGCCTGAGTGAATGCCCTCACCACTGCACTCTGCTTTTCATGAGCTTGCAAGCAAAATCAAAAAAAGAACCATAGAGGAGCTTTTAAATAAAGAATTAAGTATGTAATGCACTGCCTCTGGGAGCCAGAAAACCTCCTGCTGAAGTTTGAAAGCACAAACAAGAAACCTACAGCAACTTTGTGGCTGTCAAGGCAGAGACTTGCTTTCCTCACCCTTTCTGTGAGTGTCACCAATCTGTCTGGAAAGATAAACAGGACTAGTTGTTTACAACACTGAATTGGAAACTACTGTTTGGAAAATGTCTTCTAGTTAAAGCCTCTGTCAAAGCAAGAATATATCCTGGTGTGGTAAAGAGCTGAACAATTAGCAAGAGCTGCATTTAACAGATGGATTTTATATTTGTATAGCTCCTGCTGGGAAACACAGAGGCATTGCTGAGACTGCAGCATGTGTGAGCTGCTGAGAAAGAGTAGTGGTTAAAGAACTCTCTCTTTGTTTCATGTAACGAGTCCTGAAATCCAGGAAGAGCTTCCTTAAACACCCACCCAAGCTGATCATGCCTTAAGCCAAAGGTTTTGCAGCCATTTCACATTTAACCTGCTGAAACTTTTGATCTTGATGGGGCTGTGCCCTTTGTTTGGGGCTGCATCTCTGGCAAAGGGGATGTGAGGGCTACAGCAGCAGGTGCTGCACTCCTGGGAAGATTCCCAAGATTTCCTTTGGCACAAGTCAGACCTCAAGCAGAATCTGAATGATGACAGCTGACACTGGTTTCAGTGATAAGGTGAAAAAATACTTTTTAGGAAATTACTCTGTGCTTATCTTTGTTCCTCCCTTAAAAGAGGGTTTCAGGGGTGATATTTTGATAGCAACAGTGTGGGATTAGACATTCAGTCTTTAGGCACTTATCTGCACCTTATGTTCTTGGAGGTAGGGTTCTGATGCAAAGGCTGGAAATCCATATAAATATTATTGTAGCTTTTAACATTCAACAGCCCCTTCTCAAGTACTCTCTAGAATGGTTTGTCAGACAATGCTTGAGTAGAAAATAGGTAGCAGCAAAGTTTGTGCTTTTGCTATCAACAGAGTTTTATACTCTGCTTTCTCCTTAAGGAAGAAGCAAAAAATTGTTTATAGAGCAACTTATGTAAACCTAAAAGTACTGAGTTCTCTGGCCTACTGTTCTATTTACTCCCTGGCCACTATGTATAATCCCTAAACAGTCTCTTGGACTCTAGAAATTTTAAAGTCAATAGAGCTGATCCTTAATTAAGTGGAAATGCTCTTGTCTGGGCAGATCAAACTTACCTTTTTAATTGCTCAGAAGAAATTAATTTGATTCCTGTAAAAGAAAAAAAAATCATGTCACAACTTAATTGCTTTCTTCACTGAAAGTCTTTAAGTAGGTGTCAGTGAAGTCTTTCCCACTCACAAGCCTGTAATTCTGCGGAGAGAAAAGGACTAGAAGTTTCTGGGGTTTAGCATAATTCAAACTGATTTAAAAACACAATAGAAAAAACAAAGAAATCTAAAACCAGTGTTAAACCAAATGCTCTGTCTGCTCATTTAGGCCATATGTGTTTCCAGTAAGAAAACTCTGGAACTGTAATTTGTCTGTAATTTGTCATGTACCTAGGTCCAGCATTGGTCAGTGCTGCTTAAAGAGACAATAATCCAGAGGACTTCCAGCAGATGCTCAATGCAAAGCATCTCTGGGCATGACTCTCTCAGCTCCTCATTCTCTGCACTCCCCAAGCACCCACAAGAGGACATTCCCTGGGTGCAGTCCCACAAGAGGACATTCCCTGGGTGCTGGGGACATTTGCTGGGCACTGAGGGCTCTTTGCTTGGATGCAGGAGATGATTCCTCTGGTCTGTGCTCACTTTCTCAGAAGCTCACACCCCTGGGTGGGTGCCACTGGGCCTGTGCTGCTCTGGATGTTGCAGGGTGGGGAACTGGAGGGTCACTGTCAGGCACCTCTGAGAGTTCCTTTGATTTGCTGTTATTCTGTTCATAGAACCCTAGGAGGGTTTGGGTTGGAAGGGATGGTAGAGATCCTTTAGTGGACAGGGCCAGGGACACCTTCCACTATTCCAGGTTGCTCCAAGGCCCTGCAACCTCTCCTTGACACTTCCAGGGATGGAGCATCCACAGCTGCTCTGGGCAACCTGTGCCAGAGCCTCATTGCCCTCACAATAAACAATATTTCTTTACATTTAAACCTCCCCTCTCTCAATTTACAGCTATTCCCCATACCTTGCCCCTCCATGCTCTTGTTACAAGTCCCTCTCCAGCTCTCTGTAGGCCCTTTAGATACTGAAAGGCTTCTGGAAGCCCTCCCCAGAGTCCTTTCTTCTCTAGGCTGAGCAACCTCAACTCTCTTGCCCTGAATTCATAAGAGAGGTGCTTCAGGCCCTCTGAGCATCTTTGTGTCCCTTCTCTAGACACCCTCCAACTGGTCTGTGTCCCTCTAACACTGTAGTGTCCTTAGCTGAAAACAGTGTTGTTGTATTTGTCCTTGACTGGAGCTTATTGCTTTACTTTTCCTCAGAATAGCCAGAATTTTTGTGTTACCCTCTGAATTGAAATCAGTTTATCCTTCCTTGGCCCCTTGTGAAGATGCTTATGGCAGAATAGAGAGAAGCAATTCTTGCTTTCAGATTCTGGATTTTTATTTCTCATGTGATAATAACTTCTTTGTCACGCTAAACTAAATGTGTTCGGAGCCATCTGCTGTTCTAAAAGTGTCATCTAATTGAATGTGGAAAAACTCACCTCTTACCACTTCTCTTCACCTTCTGTCACAGTTTTACTCCAGACAGCAACTAAGCATCATACAGCCACTTTCTCATTCCACACCCCAGTGGGATGGGGTGGAGAATCAGAAAAAGGCAAAACTCGTGGGCTGAGATACAGCTTAATTATTGAAATTAAGTAAAAAATGATAATGATTATAATAATTATTATTTTTATACTGAATCAAAACCACAGCACTGTGTCTGCTACCAGGAAAAAAATTAACTCTATCCCAGCTGGAAGCAGGGCACCTTCTCAATCCCCTCTTGCTACTTCTGTTGTTAGCTGCACATTGGATTGTAATTTCAATTGTGTTGCAAGATTGAATAATTTAATGATAGGGCACAATGATTTTAAACAGTTCTATGAACCTGTGATTCCCCTTGATCAAAGTCTCACCATTTCTGTGTAAAACCAATCCTCAACCTCAGTTAGTCATAAAGACTTTAAGCAATTTTAAGTCAAAGCAATGCAAAGGATGAATTTTTTTGTCAGCTTCTTGTGCTTATGTATATATATATATGTGGATTACAGTGTTCCATGCATTCAACAATAGCATTTCAAAGGGTTGTGTTACCTTCAACAGTTTCCTGCTGCTTCTTTTTTACACAAAGTAGACTGAACTTGCCCCATCACGTTGCTGCAGCTGCTGCAGAAGATTCCCAGCACTTTTTGCAATTCTAATGGGCGACTGTCTGCCTGATGGATTAAGGTCCTCACAGTCTCCATCCAGAACTTAATTGAGCTGAGTCAGTCTGGCCTCTGAAGCCCTTCCTGAAAATGAACTTTTATTAAGGGAAAATACTCAGTAAAGTGTAAGTATAATACAAATAACCAGAAAGTGCACTAGCAAACTCTGGAGATGGAGCTCAGGCTAGGAATACAGATGGAAATAAATATCCATCTCCTTGTCATGAATACAGATGGAAATAAATATCCATCTCCTTGTCATGCAGGTTTAAAAGTATAGGGATGCGTGATATGAGAATTTTTACTTTGCAATATACAAGACATATCTGCTGTTATTTTTCATGTGATTTCAGGAGTTGGCTACTGCACTAAGAGTTTTTGGTATGGCTTCCTAAATGTTCCTTACCTCCCACCATTTGAGGCTTAATGTATTCTGTATAAGCAATTATTTGGAAAATTGCTTTGCTTTAATGGCAGAACAGCAAGACTTATGGATAGAAAGGCAGTAGATGTGATATCTCCTGACTATAGTGAACTTCAGTGGGAGGACTTCATGATGATTTTCTAAAAAAAGCAGAGGAAACTTTTGCCTTGACAGAACTTCCATGGGTGGATATGAAACTTGTCAGGAAAAATATTTGAGTAGCTCCCAGCAGCTTAGTGTGGAAATGTAAGAGATAGATACAACATATAAGAGGTACAACCTGTCTCCTGTTTGCTTCAACAAACCTGTCTGTGGCAGATGGCACAAAATTTGCAGTCCTTGAGAATGTTGGTGGGCAGGGCAAGAGCTCAGTGTGAGCCCAGCAAAGCAGAGAGACCTGGGGGCTGGTTGGTGACACTGGCTGGAGAAGAATGCGTGGGATGATGATGCCACACAGGGCAAAGCTGATTTAACAACATCCTGCTGTATCAACACATCAAGGTGTATCAACAATCTAGCCTGAAATGTAGGGAATATTCTTCTCTTGCTGGAATACTCTTTTTGGCTTTCTGTGCTGAAAGGGACCTGTTTGAAAACAGACTTGGTGAGAGCAGTAAGAATTCACTCAGAAGCATAAAAACAGAAAGGCTGGGGGAATCCCAGCCAAAACCAGGACAGGAGCTGAGATTAGAAAGCATGGAGAAAAGAAAAAATGATGAGATGAGAACTCATGAGACATGAGAAATATGATACACATATGGAGACAAATATAGGAAAGTCTGTTGAAGGAAAAAAAGGGAATAACCAATTCTCTGGGTCTGTGACTGACAGGACAAGTAATAGGAAAAAATCCCCCCAAAAATTAAGGATTAATCGCATGCAAAACTGAAATCAATCTATAACCTTAAATTCTCTATCTCTAACTAGATTAGTTATCCTCCAGAAGTTGCTTCCAAGTGTAGTGTGTTCACTTATACTAAGAGAGATTGCAGTACCACCACCAGAGTGTTGACTCCTGTCCAGCTTGCTTTGCAAGACCCCCCTTTAAAAACAACAATGAGGTACAGTTGTACAGAACTAGCCTAGATTACTGCAACTCTAATTTCTCTTTTGCCTGCAGCTTGTTTTGTCTGATCACTTTTTCCTCCTTTTCATAATATAATTTTCTACTCATAAATATGTGGAAAAATTTTAAAATGTTATCCTTATACTTTGATAAGAGAAATGGTTGAAATTGCTGCCAATAAATGCATTTTGAAGAGCTAGGAACAGGAGATGGAGAAATACAAAATGTATAAATCTAACTAAGAGGCAGCCTTACAGGAGAACTGGAGCACAATTTGCTCCTGGCCAGAGACCCCAGAGAACTCTGCTGCTGCATATTTAACTGCTGTGGAGAGATGCTGATGCTGATTGTTAGAACCAGCAGCACTTTCCAGTCTGAAATTCCCTTTTTACTCCTTATCCAGAAGCACATAATTAGAGGAACTTGCTCTGAAAAATTTAAGTCGTGCTGGGAAGGCTCAGAGCAATTCCATTTCAGCAGTTTGCAAGTTGCACATGAGCTAATGATGACGGATGATCTTAATGTTCCACTCTTTTACTTTAACACAATTTATTAGGGGTAGAACATGAACCAGTAAAACTTGAGAATTGTTGTCCTCCTTCAGTCATTGATTAGGTTTGTGATCATTGCTGGGCTGGGCACATAAAATAATCCTGTCAGTCTTCCAGGGTTTAAGATCAAGCAGTTCTTGAATCTCTTCAAAGAGCTCTCTAAATCTATATATTAAGATTATGTCTCCTTTTTCTTTTCTCCATGTGTGTGTTCTAGAAGATGTTCTAGAAGAAAATGGTTTTGAATCTTGTCTGGTGTTTTCAGCTTGTTCTTAAGGAATACATTCTGGTTATTCAATGGAGCTGCAACCTATAATAGCAAAACTAAGCAATCCAAAATAGCTGTTTGAATCCCTATTAACTTCAGCAAAGTCCAGGTGAAACTAAGATTTCTTAGTTCATAGAAAAGTATGATATTCTGAAAAGTTTCTTTCATCTCAACTGAAAATGTAAAGTCCATGTTATCTAACAGTTTGTAAAAAAAAAAAAAGGAATAGCTTTCCCCTTTAGTGCTGCAGTGCTTTCTAAATTATATTGAGGTCAAAATTGAAAGAAAATCATTCACTTTCAGTCAAAGCAATATTTCCTGAGAGACCTAACCAGCAAACTTTGAGCCAATAGAGTTTGTGCCTTCCAGGTGTTGCCCACTTTATTTTCCTCCCTCTCATCCTTTTATCTGTGACTCTTGTCTTATGTGCTGTGACTGTGGCAAAGATGGGGCAAGAGAGGGATGCCCAGTGAAGGGCATCGTGTCCAATATCCTTGGTGCACCTTGGGTGGGGCAGATGCAGTGCATAAGCAAGAGGAGCTCCTGGAGAGGCTGGCTCAGGAGAGAAATCCCTTGGGTCCTGGGGTGTGGTCAGCCTGGCATTGCTGCCAGGGATGCAGCAAGGCATCCTGGCACACCCTGGTCCCACATGTCCCCTAGTCCCAGGCACTGCTTCTGCTTTAATGGCAAGGACATCCACAGGGAGGAGTAAGGAAATTATTTCCATGGTGCCACTCAGAGAGGAGGTAGAAAGATGTTCAGATGGAACAGAAAAGATAAATTATATGGGTTCTGCTTGTAACTTTTATTCACAGTAAAAGAGCAAAGGGCTTTAGAGCAAGCCACTGGCCCTCATATAGCCCCTCTATCTCTGCTTATCACAGCATCACACTTGAGTCACTGCCCAGCACTGTCAGAGGCAGAAGAAGCGCTTGGCAGTATCAGTAGAATAACCCTAAGTAAAGCAGACATCTCTCCTACAATTAGTTGGTCTGCTTCCCCTTCCTTTTCTCTTTTCCCTGCCTTCTCCCCACCCTTGGAGATCCTATAGAAGATTTGGAAGTCTCCTCAGTGGGAAGTATTTGGTTTCAGCTGAGAGCTGACAGTCCTCACTTCATTCTTCTCCTGTTTTTACTGAGTTGTTCCTCAAAAAGATAAAGTTTGATCATCTGGAGTTTGTATCACTTGGTTGAGGGGATTGCACTGTCCTAAACTATCTGTGTGTTGTTTCAGCTTCAGAGCTTTTGAGTTTCTTTGATTTTATCATCCTAAAAATAAAGCAGGCTGCAGGAAACTTCTCATGGGAACTGCAGTCCTGGGAGAGTCGCTGTGGCCAGGTTGGGATGAGAAAGAACTGGGAAAGCTTTCCTTAGCCTTGGAAGGGCTCCCTGCTAGTATTTGATGGAAACAAATATACACACATTGGCTCCTACCTCCCTCCACCCCGATTTTTTATTTATTTATTTATTTTTTAATGTCTCTTGTAGCTGGGCGAGGGACCCGAGCGCGCCGCTAGATGTCAACAGCGCTCCAGGAACGGGGAACGGGCTCGGCCCCCCAGAAACCCCGGCAGGACCGCAGACCCTGGGAAATGCGGGAACGCAAACATCCCTGGTGCTGCCCTTCCTCGAGCCTTGCATCTGAAAACTTTGGTGGAAACCGCGATGAAATCAGGACACCAACGTCCTGTAAGAATTTTTATTATTTTCATCATCAACTGGCAATTTTTCATTAAGACAAATGCAAATACAAGAGTGAAAGTGGGAGTGCAAAAGCAAAGTAAAGTAAAAAGAAAGAAAAGAGCGAGACTTCTTTAAAGGATTTGTTATTTTTCAGCTGTTACCTGACGTTAAATACATGGAATATTTTCAGATTGATTCCACCGAGGGGTTTGTTTATGTGAAACCATCATCTAGTACAAGCAAGTACAGACATACATACATAAGCAGCACATTATCTGTTAATTCACAGATTCTTTAAAATGTGGGTAAATCATCCATCAACAAAAAGGAAGTTTTGATTTCTCTTTTTTAGAGTGGTAGCAGTGTTTTGGAGTTGCATTGGCAGCAGTTATTTACAAGAAAATGTGAAAACATATCTTTTCATCCCTGTAAGGGCTGAGCAATCAGTTGCATTTGAGTTTTAATAAATATTAACCTGGTTTTTATTTCACCTGTATTAAGGCACAGAGTACAACGTGTTTCATGCCATTCCACAGGAAATACTGAGCCTGATCCCAGGGCTGCTGCTTTCCTAACTTTGCTGAAAGTATGGCTGGTCATCAGCACGCTGCTAAAATTTGCAGAAGTCCAGTTCTAAAAGTAAAATTGAATGGTCTTCAGTGTTAATAAGTGGAAATTGAAGATATTTAAGGGTCTTTATTTCCATAAACACACACACTGACTGCCCAGGAATGCATTTTTTCTTTCCTGGGAAATAATGCACTTACATCAGAGACACGACACACAGGGGAGCCCCACTGGTTTCCTCCCAAGCTCACACGTTACCTGGATCTCTGTGGGAAAAAACATCTTGGGATTAGGGAGCTCACCCAGCATGCAATTTCTCTCTTCAAATGGTTATTTGGCCATAAATCCATAAATCCTCTGCAAATTTATAGGAGTTTTCTAGCTCATCAAAATTGTAGTGTATTTCTGCTGAGGGGAATGGTGGAAGCAAAGTGGATTAAATTTGTGTTTCAACATGCAAACCTGATTAAATGAGCTGAAAATAAAATCCACGATGTAAAAACTGTTAGAAAGAAAAGAGAGAGAAAGAGAGAGGGAAACAAGTGCGCTGTTTTTCTTCCTGTAATTTTAATCAATAAAAATTCTGAAACTGTTCAGGGAAAAAAGAAAGTGTTCACAGGAAAAAAAAATCTTTCTTGAAGTATAAGAAACAAACATAGTGTGGAGCAAATACAAGTTAAAGAGAGAGACGTTTGGCAAGCATCAATTCACACTAGTCAGGAGACTGCAGATGACTCAGGAGTTCAGCTATAACAGATTGGGCACAGCTAAATATGCCCTTAATCCATCACTAAGAGTCCCAGGAATGCAGCAAGGTCAAGATTTATTGAAAAAAAAAAAAAAAAAAAGGAAAAAAAGAAGAAAAAATATAACAAATGTTAAGATTTTTAGGGCAAGATTTAGAGAGGAACAGACAGGTTGTCTTTTCAGGAACTTTTTATTTTCTGCCTTTACCATTCTTTAGGCTAAATCAATATTGTCTGCCCTAGTGTAAAAACCTGCAGATCATGCAGTGGTGTTCCTAACTTTACTGAGCACTCAGTAAAGTTCCCTTTCATGAGAACTTTAAAGGCTCACCACTTTAAAATCAGACTGTTCAGTTACCAATATTAATCTTTGTTCATGTCTCCTTGTATTATTAATCTTTGTTCATGTCTCCTTGCATTTCTGTCTTTTTGTCTTTCTCTCTATTTTTTTTCCAGCTTACATGTGGAGGAGCTGAGTGTTGAGCTGCTTCTACCTTTCTAGAATCTTGCCAAAAAAAAATCTTCCACCTTCTTCCATAGCACACAAACAGACTGATGCTAACACCATAAGCAGTAGTTTCAGAGGTTTGCATACAGTTAGAAATTAGATTTCCACTAATTACTGTAAAATTTGATGTGGCATTTCCAGTATTCTACCATTATCTGTATTTTACAGTGTGTCAAATTGAAATTAAGCCACATATGCAAGGCAGAAAGGGCTTTTTATGAGTAGCATCTTTTGTTCCCCAGAATATTACTCATGACAAAACATTATAGAAACTCTGCATCTCGTTTAGGAAAAGAGATGAACAAAGATCTGTCTTCACACATGGGTTTCTATGGTTTTGTGCTGCATGGAATGAAAGCCCTACTATCCAAGCAGAGCCATCAATACACCATTGTCCCAAATATCTACGTGGTTTTCTACACAATTACCTGTCTGCACACATCTTGGGGAATGCAGCACCAGCTCAGGGAGTTCCTCAGTCACATGGGCATTTTCCTGTCTCTCTTCACAGCACAATGCCCTGTGTTACACTGAACTCTTAGTCTGAGTCAACCTTTTCAAGCACTATTATTTAATTTTCCTTGGCAAAAATATCACATTGCCTCTTCCATTCCTCTCCTCAGCTCTTCAGGCCCTCACTCACTTTTGTTCTTGCTTTGGATCTCTCCTGTCTCGGTACATCATCGATCAATTAATTCCCTGCAAGGTAAATCCACCCAGCGTGTGATTCATTCTGCTCAGAAAGGAAGCTGTGAAGTGTTGACACTTTGAGACTCCCCATGTTTTTTAGCAACTGCTGAGACTTCACCAGATGTGTGAAGTACCAGCCAGATTCCCTCCCTTTAGGTTTTGGGATTAAGACTTGAACATCTGCAGTTATGGAGCTTGTGTTTCCTCTGAGTAGGATTTATTGTGATGACAATAAAAGTTCTGCTACTGGGATAGAACTTCTCTTCCCTCTGTCAGCATCCTCACCTCATCCCCTGATGTCACCTTTCCCTGCATTGTCATAATGCTCTGAAAACTCTGCCTGCATGGGCTATTGTGAACTTCATGAGTTGGATGACATGAAGCAATTTTCCCCGCTTCAGTGCTCCATGGGAAAAGGTCAGTCATCCAGGCTTGGAGGGCAGAGGCAAAAATCTGCAAAGGTTGTTATGAGAGAAATGATACTTTAGTTCCTGAGGAAACCAAGTAGGATTTAGGTGATGGTAAATGATGCTGGCTGCTTTTGAAAAGGTGGGTCACAGTCTTTTGATATTAATTTCCATTACTGCAAATATGTTCTGATTC
Organism: Agelaius tricolor; assembly: GCF_023055355.1. Classification (NCBI taxonomy): domain Eukaryota; kingdom Metazoa; phylum Chordata; class Aves; order Passeriformes; family Icteridae; genus Agelaius; species Agelaius tricolor. The sequence continues at coordinate 7,947,781 of NW_027269284.1, forward strand.
TATATTACAAAATATAATACTGTCTTATCAGATCATTACACTGATCATGGTTAGTAAAACTACAAAACAGAAGCAGTAAGAGACCATGAAAGCTGTTGTTACGAGCTGCCTCTTAGATTAAGCTCTTTAAAGCATACATGTATAGAGACACTCTTGCATGTACATTAAGATCAAGAGTGAAATAATACATTTGACAGTGTCACCTTCGGTGGTCTGCCACCATTTGCACACTTGCAAAATGTAGAGGCTGTCCATCTGCATTGGAGTGACAAAAGTAGGGAGCAAAATGGGAATTGTGCAGCAGGCAGGAGTGTCACTCCACCGAGGCCCCAGCGGGATCCACCGTCTGGCTGGTTCCTACACTGTGCCTCAAAGAAAATTGCAGCTCATTCTGTGACTTCTACTTGCTTAAACAACTTCTATCCTAACTGTGGAGTTTCTGGATATTGCTTCCTAAAGTCAGATAAAATGTTGCTTGAATATTGCTTCCTAAAAAGTCAAAACGTTTAAGGGGAAAAAATAAAATATTTAAGGGGAATATAAATAAAACATTTAAGGGGAAAAAATCTTTTGCCTGAATGCCTGGGTATACATAGACAGGACTTATAGGAAAAGTTCATTTAAGAGATGCATGGGATTTGATTTTGCTATGTACCATGCCATAATGTGGATACTACAAAGCCAGGATGTTCTGCTGCTTTTTTTTACTCAGGGTAGTGAAGCACTGTAAATCCAAGGGCCAGATTTCAACAAGAATCTGGCATGCAAACTTGCAGAAATGAGTGACTGATATGTTTCTTTGTAAGAGTAAAATTCCAGGTACAAGTTCTGTTTGAGTAGCATATTAATAATGAAAAGTTCCTTACTCCACTTTCATGGGCTTTACCAAAACACATCCTTACAAAAATTATTTTTCTACCAAAAAAAAAATTCCTTGCAATTAATAACTTCACTCCTCTTTGCTTACTGCAGGTATAGAAATAAAATGAAATAAAAATATAGAAATAAACATAAATAGAATGGCAGATATGCAGATATCAGTAGAACTTGAGTGTACAGCTCCTAAATTCTACAGATACCTCACTCTAAACATCCAAGTCCCTAAACAGCTGAGCTTCTGTGTCCATGCTCAGTCTGACCCATCCCAGCCTTCACAGGACATTTAACTTATGCCAAAACTGCAAAACAGTCATTCCTCAGCCTATTCAGCTCAAAAATCGTTTGATCTAGTGAGAATCAGCAGAACACAAGATGTAGCATCCACACACCAGTAAATAACAGGGATTAAGGCTCCCATGCTGGAGGGAAGAGAAACACATCCCATTCCTTCAGCTGCTTGAAGAAATCCAAACCACATTTCTTCCCTTGCATATGGATTCCTAATCATAAGCTGTAAGCTCTTCCCAGCCCCAGAGGAAATTACAGAATGGGTCAATACAATAAATTGTGTCAAATCTCCAGGATAGACAGCATTCCCCAAGAAGTCCCTAATAAATGTAGTTTTGAAATTTTTAAATAACTTATTAAAATCAGCCTCATGATCAGAGGAAGAGAGAGAGGTTCATGTGACACCTGGTTTTTAAAGGCTCTGTTGCACGTCTGGAGAGGCAGAGATTAGCATGTCTGATTTCTGTCTCAAGCATTGGTAGAAATAGAGTTGAAATGGCTTTCATAGAGAGAAGTTATGTCTCCTAGTGTAATAAAGTTCTTCAAAGCAGAAAATATGCCTGTGGATAAAGGTCACATATTTGATGTAATGTTCTTAGATTTCTAAAAATCTTTTGATGAGGTCAGTTATCAGATTCATTTAAAGTAGTTAGGATTTAATGGGATAAGAGGGAAGATCTTTCTTTAGATTAATAACTGCTCAAAAAGATTTGTAACAAAAAGGAGTGATAAATTGTGGAAGGTAATTGCTAATGAAATCCTGCAGGCATCCAGATGTTCAACATATTTGTGAATGTTCTGGAAAAAGGTGAGTAGTGAGGTAGTGGGGTCTTTTAATGATACAAAATTGTCTGGAGCAGACAGAATTAAAACCATCTATGAATGCTGTCAGAACTATCTTTTGATACAAAATGGACAAAAGACAGCAAATTCAAAACAGCAGAATAAAAAAGCCATTTGTATGTAGCCAATAATGAGAGTCTATTTGTATATACACAGGCATAAATAAAAGAGTTATCTACATGTACATGTACACAGTGCTGGACTCTCAGCCAGCTATCCCCATCTGCAAAGGAACCATGAGTCCATTTGCATGAATCTTTAAAAGAACCTTCCAGTGTTCCACTGTAGCCAAGAAGAAAAACAGAGTGTTAGGAAGGGAGGGGAACCAATGCACAGAATGATGCCATTTAATAAACCCATGGTGCATGCACACTCCGTGAACACTACCTCAATTCCCTGAATTGCCTCAGAAAAGATTTACTAAAGAAGATACATGAAAGTTCAAGGCACACCTTTGCATATCCAGAATGACTCCCATATGAGGACAGATCTCCTGGTCCCTTCCTTTCATAAACTCAGGTAACTTGCTGGGCTTAATACAAGTATACTTCAGAAAGCACCTTGGACATACTGCAAGAAGTTTACAAGCAGAAGATTACAATGTCTGCTGAGAGACCCCCTAGCACTGGGTGAGATGAAGACACAGCTGGAGGTGTTGTACAGGGGAGCTGAGTCTCCCAGCTTAGAGCTCTGGGCTGCACTTTTTAGTTTTGAGACTTTGTCAGCCAGGATGGTGCTAAATGAGGAAGAATTCCTTACAGTCTCAGCTGGAGTCCTTAGAGCTGCAAATTAACAATGGGAAGAAAAACCTCAGGCAATAAAATTAAGGATGTGCTTAACAATAAAGCAGAAGTACTTCTGAAAATATGTTCAGGAGACATATTTCACACACATATTATTTACTTAAAAACAAACACAAGTTTCACATTATTATGAGAGAAAACATTTAGCGCATCCCATTTTGTTTCTAGTACCTAATAATCACCTTGTGTCAATTTCTTGATTAAAATGTCAGCTGTAAAATGTTCATGTAAAGCCAGAGATTGCCATGGAGATCTAGGGCAGCCTACAGAGGCACCTTGCAGCTGCAGCTCTGTCACTGCAGATGGCCAGGCTCAAACCAAAGTGTGTCTGTATCCTCTCCTGCTCAGGAGACAGGGTAGGAGGCATGACATGCCCTGACCCATCAGTGGATGCTTCTGGTTGTGAGAAGCAAGTTTTACTATGGCAAAAGTAGCAAAACTCCTAAAAATCTCTCAGTGCTATTGAAATTCCTTATGTCAGCTGCATTCACTTGCTGTGGCTACAGGGCAAACTGGTAGATCAAAGAAGGAACTTTAACAAATCTGGTGAAAAAAGAAAGCATTGGCTTTCTAAAAGTATATGGGAAAAAATAGAAAAGGGGCAAATAAATGGATTTATCAGTTATGCTGATCAGTGAATGCGAATCACAAGTCCAAATATAAACAACTCTGTGTAAATAAAATCCTATTGAGCACACAATCTGCAGAGCATAACTACTCCCTTCCTACTCACCCACACATGCATGTATATTTCTTTTTTTTTCCTCCACTTATAAAAAACCAGCTAGAGATAATGAAATTTTCTTTTAAAAAGAAGGTTTAAATTCACCTAGAACTTTTTAAAACTATATTTGGTTGTATTTTCAGAGAAACAGAAGAGTGTTGAAAGTACCTGACACGGTCAGTGCATTAAATGCATCACACACTCAGTAACCATCTGAAACTAAAAAATAGGAACATGGGGAAGGATTAAATATTGTGTTAATAAATCAAGAGCAAATTTTTATAGAACTGGAAATATTTTCTTAAATTGGGAACCTTTCCTTATTGATGTGTTTGGCTAATCTAGGTATTGCTCCAAAGTTTACAGCACAATTTTCAAAGTTATATAAAGGAGACAGACATTGCATATAAACAGGATTTAAATCCCTTTACACGCTTTGCTTCCATACAAAATTTCACCTACAATTACATTTTGCTGCAAACAGAATTATTTTGTTCTTCAGAAAGTTTTCAGGATCATTTTTTGCACATTTTCTTGTCTTACCTGTTGAATGTTTTTCAATATGTGTGACAGCTCCTGACTGCTGCCAATCAAGTGCAAACAGAGGGCTCCTAGTAGAGATGGTAGTGATAGTTCTGTAATTATTTTGTAAATTATTCTTATGTTTAAAATTATTGCTGTTGTAATCTCTGAAATATCTCTGGGAGCTACATCAGAACTGCAGGATCTGCCGATGATGTGTACTTTGTTGCAGAAATCATTTGCAGTAATCCTTACCCTTTATAACAATATCCAACTTTCTTTTTTCCTTGCCAAAAATATTCTTTTCCCTTTGTGTCAAGTAAGATTCAGCCCACAGTTTTAAGCATCAGGTCACAGCAGTGTCTAAAAATGGGAAATGTCAGGCAAACTCAATCTCCATTTCCATTCTGCCTGGGGTTCCCTCTTCTTAAAGCATCTGCACAGCAGCCCAGGTCAGCTTCTCCACTCCCACTAACACCCAATCCCAGCCTAACGTGCTTGTGATCCTCTTTAAGGCTGACTTTGCTAAATATCAAAAGCCAAACCTGAAAGTTGGCAGCCCAATTCTGTATTTTGCCCGTGTGGTGTGAACATCCAGCCTGTTTGTGCTGGGCTTTTCCTCAGACCGTCCCGCTGGCACTGCTGACAGGCTTCAGGGCAGCGCATGTGAAGGATGTCAAAATCCAGATTTCCATGAATTCCCTAAGCAAAAGAACAGCGCATATCGAAGCAAATTCATGTCACTTTTCTTCCAAGCAGGGCTCTGAACAGCATTGGTGTTTCCAGGTGAAGTTTGGGCTCTGGCACCTGCTTGGCCTCGGCAGCTGAGTGATGCTCGCTGTAGGGAGGCCTGCAAAGTGGCTGCTGCTCAGAGACTCTGGGCTGGAATTTGCTCCATGGGGGCTTGCTGGCCCCTCAGCTACTCAGTACCAGGCATAACAGGCTGAAAAATGCAGGGCAGGATCAGGCCCTGAGCAGTTTTTTAATCCTATCTTATAGGTCTCAGCAAGGAAAATCCATATTATCTTGTTGCCTAATACTGTTCATGGGATACAAGAAATCAGCTTAACAAAAAAATCCTTTGTAGGATAAGTGCAAAATATTCCTTTTGCTTTTAAGTTTAAAAAAAAATGTCCACTGTGAGGTAAATGGTAGAGGGAAGAAAGGAATTTCCACCTGTAATTATTAGAATATTACGATTTTGGTTAGCATACTAGATCTTAATCTGCTAATTAGAAAGTTTCATGTCTGAAATTTGGAAGTTTATTTTATTTTTTTTCATTGCAAAGATAAATGCCCATTCTTTTATGAAAATAATGTCCTTGGAACTGTGTTATATTCTACTGCAGGTTTGTTAAAAGTGGTTGGTACTTCAGCAACAAAATCACAAGCAGAGCCTTCAGTAAAATCCTGGCTTCAGTGCAGTCTGCAGGTTTTATTGTGGCTCTCACCAGCAATGTGTTACACCAGTAGCTGTGTTTTTAAGCAAGCATAATGCTTTGAATCTCATAAAGTGTTTTTTCCGCAGTGCAATGTTGTACTGTGGATGTTGGTTTTATGCTTCCCTGGACAGTGAGCAAATCTGAGATAAAACCTTTCTGGCAGCCCTAACACAAGATACACTTTACTGAGTCAGTCTGTGCAAAAATATTCCCTCTCAAAATACAAGCAAGGGACTGGGCAGAGCCCTGCAGATTAAATGTGAGCAGTTAGAAACCAGCTCTGAACACAGCCAGCCCTGGCTTAACACATGAATATAGCAGGTTACAGCTGTGGTACCTGCAGTCATCCCACTGTGTCAGTCTCTAGCTTTGGGCAATCCTTTTGGTTTTGTTTTTGTTTTTTTTTTTGACCATATGAATGCAAGAAAATATTTTTGGGGGAAAAAATACCTGAAGATAGAGAAGCAGGAGTCTGAAGCTCTGAACTCGAGCTTGCCTCTTTGCACATCAGTTGCAAAGTTTAGGGTGTCCTAAATAAGGCATTAAAAGGTAAGCAACAAAATATGACCCCACAGAGGCACAGTCAGTCTGTGCAAGCTTCATTTCTGCCTGGCTGAACCTGAGGCAAAATATTTCTCCCCCTGTTCCAGCAGGGAAATGGGGTCTTAACAGAATGAGAAGCCAGGCTGGCTCTATGATGAGAGTTCATTTATGAAATGTGACTTTGGGGGAGATGATAGAGCTAAACAGCAGGGGATGGACTTGTTTAAGCCTCCCTGGGCTGGGGGGAAGTGTGGCTGTACCAGGCATCTCAGACTGACCACAGCACCTCACCATATGGTGGCATGAGCAGGGCCAGTGCGTCCCTCCCAGGCCTGCTGGAGACCATCCCATCAATAATCTGTGCTTTTCACCCCATGTTCCTATTGACAGCTGTGGCTGCCTTCCTTGAATCCTTGGGAGATGCCCTCAAAGCTGAGGCTCAGAGGCATATGGCTCCTTCTCGTCCAGGCAGACTACAATAAATCCACTCAATTCCCCATGAAAACCCCACTCCAGGACTGCAGATTTGCAAGGCACCGGGTCCTGAGCAGCCCGCTGGGCTGAGAGCCCGGTAAAAATGTCCTGATCCAGTTCATTGAGGTCCATGGCGGAGCGCCCGTCCAGCCTGGGGAGAACAAAAGTGTTGGGCTTGGCAAATCATTTCCGTTAATGTAGGAGACAGTTACTGATGCCTCTTTGCAAATTGCTCTTCTTTGACGTTTTTATAACTCAGTAATTTCCAGTTGTGTTCCCATGTTTGCCTCTTTTGTGTATAGTTTTCCTATTTTTGAGTGCATGGTTCACAACATTTAAACAAACACTAACAACAAATTACCTGCTCAACTGGGTTCTGTGAAAAGGGGCCCTGAAACTTATTTACAAATTAAGCAGACTCGGGCAAGGAGAGAATGGTCACCGGGAGTGATTTGCGGGTGCTCTGCAAATCACGCCTGATTCTCTCGCCAGAAAAGTCCTGCATGTGGGGAGGGTGAGGGCCCGGCACTGGAGCTCTGTGTATTTTGCCCAAGACCTCTCACAGGGAAAAAATCACCTGATTTTCTTTTTATTTTTTTTTTTTCCCTGTTGATCACTCTTTGATGAAAAGATCCATCAGAGAAGTAAATCAATACATGAAGAATCCCACACCCGGCCTCACTTGTTCTTACTTATTTTCCCGTTTAAAGAATTACTCTGTTTTGTTTTCCTTCGATTCCCTCCGACTGTAGTAAAACAAGGATTACATGTTCACTATCCAAAAAATCACGTCTCATTTTAAATCACATTTAAGACATGATGCAATTTTCTTCACAACTTTCTGAAAGAGGTTTTTTGACACGGAACTGATCACTCCAAACGCAATTTCTCCTCACTTAAAACGCATAATTGTTAAGATGGGAAACAACTGTGTCCTTTGTTTTTTATTGTATTTTTAATCCTATAAATCTCTGCAGTATTTCGTTGCATGGCAGTTTTTATGTATTTCGCCTCGGGCTGACATAAGATCTGCATCCTAGCATCTTCGGCTAACTCTGTTCTCCCATCTCGATAGCTTGATTTAGCTACAGATATAAATAAAATTCGAGATGCGTTTTATACGTTATTTTAGAGAAACAAGCTATTATGGGCTAAGATTATGGGCTATCTTTAAAGCTGCCTATCTCTTAAAGTGCCTGTGTACTGCCACACTTTAAAATTCAGCTGCGCATCCGTTTACACACATTATTGCCATGACAATATCCTCAAAATTTATTTACGTCTGGGATTTTCGCAGCTCGGGATTTCCAGCTCTTTTCGTTGGTCTCCGCATTTTGTTTTTCTCTGATTTCCCAAAAGATAAAGAGGGACCTACCAATATTTACAATCGGATTTTGTAGTCTCCTTTCATCGCTGAATTTTGAGATAACTTAATGTGGTTCCGAACATCTTTAACATTTAAGAGCTCCCGTTGAACAGAAAAGTACAGACATTCTCGCCCTGCAAGAAGGAATTTTAAATTGGAATATGTCTCTGCTCTTTTTGTTTCACCATTATTACCGTTATTTTTGCGCTAAGGGAAAAAAACAAGGTTTAGACTGTGTTTAAGCGCTGTCTGCATTGCAGGTGGAGCACAGGGATGGGAACCCTCTCTTCCTTCCTTTCTCCTCTGTTTTTGGGCCGGGGGGCCCCGGCAGAGCCTCCTCTTCCCACCTGGGAGCGCAGAGCGCGGTGGCGGATCCCGGTGTGCGGAGGCAGCGCCAGGGCTCTGTGCGGGCAAACGCCTCCTGTGCGGGGCTTGATCGGCCAGGAAACCCCCGCAAACGCCTCCTGTGCGGGGCTTGATCGGCCAGGAAACCCCCGCAAACGCCTCCTGTGCGGGGCTTGATCGGCCGGGAAACCCCCGCAAACGCCTCCTGTGCGGGGCTTGATCGGCCGGGAAACCCCCGCAGGTCTGACCCTTCCTTCATCTCTGCATCCATCACCTCCCCGAGGAGTCACCTTCCCCTCTTGTCGGAGGCGGGCAGAGCCAGGGCGGGCAGGGCCAGGGGAAACTATAGGTAAAAAGAAATAAATAAATCCTTTTCGGTGTCGTCGGAAGAAGCGGCTCCGGGGCAGGATGGGCAGAAAGGCCCCGGGGAAAACGGCGGGGAGCTTGCGTGACCCAGGGGAGGAAGGCGGAGGGTAGCTGTCCTCGGGCACTCGAGTTGAGCAAGCCTCTTTCATCTTTTCTGTCGCTTTGGCTTAATTTACCTCTGCCCTCCAACGCCCTGTGAGTTTAATCACATCAGATCTCCTTCAAGCCAGAGCCAAGGACTGGAAAGAACGAAAGAATGAGCAAGAGGACGAGAGAGTGGAAGGGAGAGAGAAAGGGAGAGAAAGAGGAAGGGAAGAAGAGAGAAACAGAAAAAGGAAGAGAGAAAGGAAGAGAGAAAGAGAGAAAGAGAGAAAGAGAGAAAGAAAGAAAGAGAGAAAGAAAGAAAGAAAGAAAGAAAGAAAGAAAGAAAGAAAGAAAGAAAGAAAGAAAGAAAGAAAGAAAGAAAGGAAATTACAAACTAAGGAATTGAGAGAAAGAATATAAGTAGTAATACGAAATAATTAGTCCCTTTATATTAGGCAAAAAAGAATGGGCAGGTGTTCCCAGGGCTTCTGGTGACATTTGACACAGCAGCAGAGAGGCTGTGACTCTGCCCTGGGCGCACAAGCGCAGCCCGCGGGTGACGGGAGCTCCTCCGTGGGGCCGAGCGGGACTTGGCCAGCCTCTCCTGAAGCTGTGAGACCCTTGTAGCGCTGACACGCAACACAAACATGCCACCGTGAGAGCCCGCTCGTCCCTGGGCACCTCTGAAGTCTGGGTCTGATTGGGGTGTTGGTTTGGTTTGGTTGGGGGTGAGTTTGTTAGTAGAGCTGGGGGATTTTTTTTGGGGGGGAGGAGATGCAGTTCTCGGCGTGGTCCCTTGAAACGAGCATTGGGAAGGTTTGCTTTGTTGATTTAGTACCAACAACGTCATGCCGGTTGGCAATCTTTTACTCGCATTAGCTCTGCTGCTCGGATGTGAAAGGAGAAAGGGGGCGATTCACACCGCTTGCTGGAAGCCTTGGCTAATGGGCACGGATCAATTAGTTGTCAGGTCTGCGCCTTCCCCAGGTCACGGCATGAACCGGGGCTTCCCAGCGGCTCCGCAGCATCCCTCAGCATCCTTCCCAGAGCTGCGGGAGAGCCCTGGAGCCGCAGCCTCGCCGGCCGTGGCAGCTTGTGGCGAGCTGGAGCCCGGTCAGCAGCCCCGCCCGAGCCCTGCGAGCGCCTTCTTGTTTGTGTTTGCGTTTGCCTGTCTATGGCCCCGCGTCTGTCCCGCTGCCCGCTCTCCTCCCGTCCCCGCACGGGCAGCGGAGGGGAGAGCTCCGGGAGGGGAGAGCTCCGGGAAGGGAGAGCTCCGGGAGGGGAAAGCTCGGGAGGGGAAAGCTCCGGGAGGGAGCCCGGGGCTCTCTCTGTCCCCCGTGCCTGGGCTGCTCCGGCCGCGGCCGGTCCCGAAGTCCTCCCGAGCCACCCCCGCCCCAGCCGCGGTCACCTGCGGGAATCCCTGGATGAACTCAGGGATGGGGGACCCCCCCCTCCCCCCCAGAGGAACAGAGGGCTTGGATCAACTGGTTGACAGACTTCTGTCACGTTTGAAGCTTTTTTAATGAGCAAATGTGTTCCCTTCCAACCCCCCTTTCTGCCCCATCTACTCTGTTCAGCCTCAAGCGGGCGGCTCGGAGGGAGGGATGGGGCAGAGGGGCGGCTTCCCCCGCCGCCGGGGGGAAGGGGAGCTGCTGCCCAGCCCTGCCCCTTGCAGCAGCGTCCACTTTGCAACCTGGCTAACCCAGCGGTGCCGGCTGTTTTCCCGGCACGAAACCATGTCGTTCCCTTCTTTCTCTCGGCCTCTGAAGAGGGGCCACCCCTTCGGTCGGTGCCGTGCGTGCTCACTGAGAGCACCCAGGGAGGCGACCAGCAGACATTCAGGCCGACCTGTGTCCCCTTCCCAGGGCACAGGAGGAGGGAACACCCGCCGGCCTTCACGGTCAGTGGCAGTCCGGACAGGCCTGGGCAGTCACTCCTAGGAATTCCTGAGCCCCTCGGAGACCGGTGCTATTTGTAGGTGGGCAAAATAGGACTTTTTTTATCGGGCCACCCCAGCCCCGGCCGTGCCACAAGATGTGCCATCCTGGGAGACACAGCCGGCTCGCCCCAGCCCCGTCGGCGGCAGCAAATTCCCCGCAGTGTTTGGGGAATGCCGTTCGAAGAAGATAAAAAGTAAAACCAAACCAGCCACACGCACACCTATCTCAGTGAAGGCGGTGGACAAGAGCTAAAGGCAAAGAGGGAGCCAGGTCAGAAAGGCAATTGGCGTTTCTGATTTTGCCTTTGTGATTTCTTCACTTTCCAAATAGCATTCAGGTGTGCTATTGGCAGTGGTGGTAAGTCTCACGTCATAACCTTCCCGAAATTTTTCCACCGCTCGGTACAATTCAAACACTTGTTCTTATTAAAAGAAAAATAAAAAGTCATCCCCAAACGCGTAGAATTAAGGTTCTACCAGGATTTGCACTTCCAAACAGCCATCGGGCAGCATCCCGGCACAAAGAAACTCCCCCACAGGGAGAACTAATTTTTCCTAAGGATACCTTTCCCATTTTAGGGAAAGCGGGCTAATAATTTAAGTTTGTGAAGTCACATGTAGCTTTAAATACGCATCAACATTAACAATCACGAACCCCGCGCTAATAGCTCTTAAATACCTCGCTAATAGCCCCCACGTGGAAAGAAATCCCCAAGTGTTATAAATTCAGTTTAACGACCAGAAAACCTCCTGGGCAGCGGCGAAATACGAAAACTCCCTTCTCCGAGTTCCCTGTCTTTGATTTATTTTTAACTACAGGCTCATGGGAACGCGGCGCTGGAAAATCACGTCCAGATGTACCTAAAAAGGCGCTTTCTCTGCTGCAATCCTCTCTCCTAAAGGGAGTGGAAAAAAAACCCCTTTAAAATAGTTTGAATTTTGGTTTTAGCATGGATCTAACCGTGAAAAGAAGGGGCAAAGCAGCGGCTGCGTTCGGCGCAGAGACGCTCAGCGAGGAGGGAGCGGCTCTGAAAATCGAGCGCAGAGGAGATGGGCTCCTCTAGGGCAGCCTGTACCGGCTGGAGGGAGGCGGCTCAGAGCCCAGGGCTGCTTGTGGGTCTCTTTCCCGTGCATTGGGAGGATGCCCGGGTTTGCCCCCTGCGCTCCGGGCTCCTTCTCTGCGCGCAGGCGGTGCCGGCGCCCCAGCTCCCGCTCTTTGGGTGAAATAGCAAAGATTTGGCTGTAAGAGTGGGTTTGCAGGAGGAGGCAAGATAAGCGGCCCTGAGAAATGAAGGGGCTTTTCCCAGGTAAGAAATCTTTTGCCTAAGCCTCTGCAGGGACTTTTTAGTGCCTTGAAGTGTTTGAACGAAAAACATCTATTTCCGACAGCTTTCACCAAGATTATTAGCTTTTTGGTTCGCTAATTTTGAATTATTTTTTTTCTTTTGAGAATTATATCCAAGATGGAATCGGGAAAGGGAAACAAACATGGCTGTACTTGCTGCCGGCTCTCATTTAATCTATTCTGTCTAATATTCCATATAATAACAGCAAATAATGACAGGATCATCCATCCTCTTTCAATTGTACAAGAACGAATTATTCCGGTACAGTAATTTGGGGCTGGATGTACCTGTATAGATTTATTTTAAGTTTTTTGTTTCCCGATGAGAGATTAACAAATCGCCTGAGCAGCCGGCTGTATGGAGAGCACAAAGCTGTCTGTCCTCGCCTTAGTATCGGGTATTACAATTCAAATCCAATCCTTTTCACCTCGTATTATTGGAAAAGGTTGTAGGGAGCTGGCTGGCCTTTGTTGCAGGAAATCCCATTTAAAAATTGCTTTATAGGCCATTTACTGCAATCCTCGACATTGATCTCATTACAACTCCCTCTCGCTGCTGTTTATAAATCCCGGTATTTACCAGCCCTTGGCAGCCGTGCCGGGTGGCATTGCTTGCTAGGGTCAGTCACTGGGAGGAGGATAAGAAATGGAGGCTCTGTTCCACTTTCTGGACGGTTTTGTCTGGAGGGAACGCTATTATTTACTGGAACAGCCGGCCAGAAGTAAATCTTGCACTGACTCATCCAGTGCAATCTCTGAAAGCTCCGGGCTGTCTGTTTGCAGGGGACGTGGATTTCTGCGCTGGAGCCTTCTCACGCAATGGCCTAATTCAGCCAGGAGGGCAGAAACGCCCCCTTAGGTGCTGGGTTAATTGTTGGATTTAATAGTCTGGAGACAAATGAAAAGGTAAATTGATAGAATTAATCTCAGTTCTGCACTGGTTGCAGAAGCTTTGAAGGGATGCTCTCCTAGGATGCACCTCTGGGCAGGACTGTGTGGCTGCAAGCGTGGCCATGGAGCTGATAAGTTGCAGCATCTTTGGGTACTAGCAACTGTACAGATAAAGGGAGGAGTTAGGCCTTAAAGCTTGCCTTTGTCTTGAAATGGGAAGCTGCAAAACACATGCTGGGTGGAAATGAAACAAAATACAGTGATGGGTGTACTTTTTCTTTCTACCAGTTCTTTCTGTACTACCAGGTAAAGCCACAAATCAAAAACAGGCTGAAAGTTCCTCTAAGATCCCTATTTATTTTTTTTTTTAATGGCAGCTGGATCTAGAACTAAGGAAATATGTGGATATATTTGAATTCTGAAATAGTCAGCATGAAGATTTTAATCCTGTTTCTGGATCATTATAACAATAGGATTATCCCAATGGCTATGTTTTAAAAGTTTCTTTTAAATTCATGTGAGAACAGAATTGGTATTTAGAATAATGCTTGTTTTTCTCCCTAGGGAGTATCTGTACCTGATGCCTAAGTCCTCAGTGGGATTTGCTTGTTGCAATACTGCCGAGATGGTTTGAGGTTAGCTGTCCTCAGAAGAAGCAAGGAGTCTCAAGTTCCCCAGCCAGCACCCTGGAGAGAAAAAAACCCAAAACAAACAAAAGATCCCCATGCCAGACTTGTGGGAAGAGCAACAAAATGAGCAGGCTGATGCTTCCATCTTCTGTTTACAAGATTTCAGGAGAATGCCAGGCCTGACAATCCATACCATATAGAATATCTCTAGGAGCTCCTTCATCATGGTGTGTCTTGTCTGACAGCTGATTTAGCTCACTGAGTCATCAACAGTTAAACTACGCTCTTCAGTTCCAAAAGACCAATTTTCTTGTTTGGATTGAAGCACAGCCTCAGAGTGAGGGCTCTTGCACTCCTTGCTAACTAGGGGGTAGTCTAGGGTGAGGAATTGTTGTTAAAACTTTTTCCATCATAAGAGGCTAATTGAAGGCAGAAAATGAGACAAGACTGGAGCCAAGATCTCCTGAGTGTGAAATATGTCTTTGTGTTTTAGAGATTTTCTCTCCATTTTCAATTTGTCTGTTTTGTTGCATTTCTTCTCCTCACACTTGTTTATTACACTGATTTCTAGCTCGTGCCAATGAAGTTCCCTATCAGATTGATTGTTCCTCTATAATTGTGAATTTCTCTGAAGCCTGTCTGGTGCACCCTCCTGCTCAAAATGGTCAGAACAAGTTGCTGAATAGTTAAATGGATTTTTCTGTATTTCAGTTTCTGCCCACTGCATCCTTTCACCAGATATCACTGCAGCTCCATCTTCTTTACTCTCTTTCCTCACAGAAGTGTCATTTACACACATTGATAAGATTTCCTGGAGCCTTCTCCAGGCTGAACAGTCCCAGATGTCTCAGCTTCTCAGAGAATCATCAAAATTGGAAAGGATCTTTAAGTCCATCCAGTCCAGCTGCCAACCCAGCACTGCCCCTGTAACCCTAAACAACTAAACCCCATCACCCAGAACCAGACATCTCTTAAGCACCTCCAGGCATAGTGACAGCTTTTTCAGCCCCTTAATTGTCTTTGTCCTTCACCAGCCTCACCCCAGTGAGGTCGTGCCTCATCCTGGGGAGCCCAGAGCTGGACCCATCACTCCAGATGTGTCCTGCCATTGTTGGGCAGGAGGGAATGATCACCTCCCTTCACCTGCTGGCAAATTCAATCTTAGGATCATACTCCTGCATGCTCAGAGTCTCTAAATTCCTCCTAGGTCATCTGCCCTGGCTTCTTTTTCAATTTCTTCAGGAGGTCCTTGTTCATCCATGGATGTCTCCCGTAGCTTTTGTTTAATTTTCCACACATTGAATTGGACCCTTCTTAAGGCTGAAGGAGACTGTAAATCAGTCCGATCTCTTGGGGCTCTTAACTTTTCTTTCTTTTTCTCCTCTCTCAGAAAATATCCCATGGGGTTCTGCCAAGGAGGTACTTGAAAGAACCAAAGTCTGTTGGGTTGTGATCCTGCCATTTGTTCTTTTCCTTCACAGGAGGACCTTTAACTTCACAATTTCATGGTTGCTGCAACCAAGACTGCCTTCTCATCCCTGAACAGCCCTTCCTGATTTGCAAGGATGAGATTCAGAAGCTTGTCTCCTCCCACCTCTCCCTTCACCAAGAGGGTGTCAAGAAGTTATTAATGCATCTTGAAAGTGGCCAGGATCCCTTGTACCCTGTTGTGTTGCCATTTTGGAAGTTTTTGTAGTAGTTAAACCCAACTATGAGCACTTCATAATAATAAATTATTAAATAAAACTATTGTAAGAATAAATTATTAAAAAAAACTAAAGAGCAAAAATGTGGTCCTTATTCAAACTGGTATTTTAAGTTTCAACTTGCCTAAGTGTAGGTAATGAACTACTAAATGGAGATTACAATGTTTTTTTTGTGGTGGAAAACAGACCCAATTCAAAGGAAAGCTGTACCTCCTACAACATACGGTGTCCTGGGGAGACATGATACAGAATTGTTATATTACAGAGGATTTTCCAGTTAGGACCAAGTTGGGGGTACCTGGATTAAGACTGGAGAATCTGTGGAAATCTGTAGGTTCACCCTGCCTGACAGGTGAGCCTTCACCCAGCTTCTTCCTCCTCAGAGGGATGAGGGTGAGAATTGAAAGGACAAAAAGTCAAAAAATTTATTGGTTGAGATAAAGGCACTTCAATAAGTGCAAAAAAATTTTTTAAAAACCAAGTGCTTATATTTGCATCACTTTCAGCAGACCAATGCTGTGATGCTCATCAAGTAACAGCTTCTTTGGAAAAACACCCTGCAGTGTTATTTCCAAGTGTGATATTACATGGTTTGGGGTATCTCTTTGTGGGTCAGCTCTCCATCTGTGTCCTCTCTCAAACCCCTGCTCACCTCCTGCAGGGGCAGAGTGAGGAGTGGAGAAGCCTTTCTGCTGTGACTCTGATGGATGCTGTGCATTGCTCAGCAATAGGTAAAGCACTGCTGTGATATCAGTGCTGTTTTGGGCACAAATACACAACACAGCATCATATGGGCTGCTGTGAAGAAAAAATTATCTCCCCCTCAGCCAGACCCCAGTACAAGGCTTTACACTGTTTTTTGGGAGGAAAAAAATTTGAAAATCTGACCTGATTATCATAGCTTTTGTAAGTTTGGGGTTTTGGGTTTTTTTTTTTTTTTTAAGGGATATGATGACTTTTCTGAATGGTTTCTTCATGAAAAATTCAGTGACAGGTGAGAGTAATAATATCTGATAGAAAGAATATTATGGCTTGGCTTCAGTAGCACCTTCTGGCTAGTTGGGATCTTGGGAAGCAGGGCTCAAGGTGAGCAGGAGAAATCATTCTCCTGGCACAGGATCCCTCTGTGGCCATTTGGGTGGGATGGGATGTCAGTGCTAGGGATCACAGGGGAGGAGTCCAAGACAGGTCAGTTTGGTAAGATCTGATCTACTAATTTAAACACTTCTTTCCAGACACAGTGAGTAAGAGATTCAGGTAAGAGTCCCTCACTTGAAGGCTTCATTTGGCTTAGTTAGCTGTCTCTAATATTAACTTAAAGGCTTGTTGTGTTTCTAGAGAGCATCCCTCTCCCTCTGAGCTGCTGCTGTGCTCAGCTTTCTGTTCCCTGGACAAATCCTCAGTTTCTTACAGTCCTTCACAGTATCTTTATGCACATAAAGAGTCTCACTGGAATCACACACAAAATATTTTATGAAGACACTGGCTGTGAATTCACAGCTAGCAGCTAAATAGGCTCCACACCATTTAAAAACTCAGTGAGAATTATTTTGTTTTATTTCTGTGCTGTTAGTGTTCTTTTACATCCTCTATTATCATAGATCACCTCTCACCATTCAGAAAGTGAATACTGTTGAATTTCAGAGTTACAAGCTCAGTGGCATTACCAGTGCCTCATCACGTTATTGGCATGATGGTGAATGAGATCTGGTAAACTTGTGTTTAAATTGCATGACAAATTATGTAAGTTTGCACCTTCATTTTGGTGCAACGTTTTATCCAAAGGTTAAAAGAATTCTCAGACTGTAGATGAAGTTATACAATCATTAAAAAGTGGTGATTTTTTCTTTGAAAATCAGCTCTTGTTTGTGCAAATTGGGGTGTGAATACAAAGATTTGAGGAATATTCTTGTTGTTTGTTTGAGTTTTTTTGAAGGGAGATAGTATCCATTGATATCTCATGTTGAGAGATTAAAATATGTTGCAAATGGCTTTTACTTTTAATGAGGATATTTTATTAAAGTTGTGTTCAGTGGGATGAAGCAAGCAGAGCTAATGCAAGAGCCTTCATTGCAAGATACTTTGTTGGGTTTTTTATTTGATATTTTTCAAAAGACTTTACCATCTCTCCAAACACAGAATGAAGACAGTTTATTCCCTCAACAATTCAACATTTAAATAATTCCAAAATTGTCAGCAGAACCTGAAACCTCTGCAGCCTTTCAACCTGCTGACTGGCTGGTTGGGTGTTTCAGCAGTAAGGGAGCTCTGGTCCCATGTGTGATGCCCCAGGAGCCACTTCATCTTATCAATAAGGTCATTAATGCAAAATGGCAATATTGCTTTTAGAAGCAGTATTACAGAAACTTCACTGTTTCCAAAAAACCCTAAATCCACATTTTAAAAAAAAATTTAAAATCCATCAAATCCATAACACCACAGCTCAGCTGTCTGCAGCAGCTGCTGTCTCACCTGAATGTTTGCCTCAAATGTGTCCATCCCTTGAAGGCACTCACCTGCCCAATGACTGACCTGTGGATTGCAGAGAGAGGTCTGAAGGCTTTCCTAGGCATGTTGGCAGAAATATTTAATAGGTGATGTGAGCAGATTTTGGGAAGAGGTAAAACACAGCAATTCTTATGCCAAAGTAAAAATCAGGGTTTGTGGCTTCCAGAGAGTGTCTGGCAGCCCTGGGCCCCAGTCTGGCTTGCCCAAGTTGGGGCTCTTGTGTCCCAGGCTGGCACTCAAGCACGTGTGTGGCTGTGGCTCCAAGGTGGCTGCTTCAGGGGCAGACAGAGCACATGCCTGCAGCTGCTGGTCACCTGGGAGAAGAGCACCATGAACAATGTGAGATGAAGATGCTGATGGTTGGGGGTCTTGTGCCTCTGACCAGGGATGCTGCTGGATCTCACCTGTGCGTGGTGAGAGCCACATAATGCATTTCCCAAAGGCTGTGTGCTGCTTGCAGCCTGAATGCCAGAGGATCTGCTCAGTTCAGCAAGATTCACACCTTTGGTTTAATTTATTTCGAGCCCTTCCAGATACTGAGGAGTTTCACCATGAGGGTGGGGTTTCTTCATCACTGCATGCAACAGGCTGTGCTCTGCTCATGGGGCATCCATCCTCATGGATACCCAGCAAGCCCTGCTCTCCCTGCAGCTGCCTGTCCTCTCTGGGAGACAGAAACACAATGCATTTTTCACTTACTACCCTTAATGATTTAAAAAACACAGGAAAATTTGGAAAATACAGTTACTTGCAGTCCATGACTGAACACACCCGCAATGCAGCAGGGTTTTATTTGTGAGTGTGAAATATTGGCAATTGTGCATCTGTCCTGAACCAGCTGAGCATTTCTCTGAAATTTAGGTAAAGCTGAGGATCATCTCACCTACTTTAGGCTGGTGTTTCCCCATGTATCACCCAGCAATGAGCCCCTCTGTGCTGGCTGGTGGCACTACTGTCCCCAAGGGGCCATGGTGAGTGTTTGGGGTTGGGGTTACTGCCCCATCAGCTGTCAGCTATGCCCAGGCCTAAAGGAAATGCTATTTTGGGAGACATCATGACCCAGCCTGGATGGGAAAACATCTATTTCAGGAAGCAAGCAACCTTTAAGTGCTGCATCCTTACATCTGCAACAAATGTGTGCGTGAATCACTGATAGGAAAAAAAGAGATCATTTTGGCAAATTCATGTACTGGTAATTAAGAACAACAATGCAGTGTTAGCAACAACAGATCAAGAGCTAGTGCCAGTGTAAATGGTAAGGAATGTCTATTCTGAGATTTTCCAAGAGCTGTACATTCAGCATTATTTCTGAAGTTCAGCAGCAGCACAGTATAATAGATGTTACATAGTCACTGACCTGGTAGTACATGTAAGAAAAAGATGGGTGAGAATCTTTAATGCATCAAAAATGCCTACTTTGGTAACCTCATCTGTGGGCAATCCACTGAGCACTCAACATGTTTCTTCCTTCACACACAGCAAAGCAATGCTCTGTTAGAGGGGCACTATTGTACAGGGATGTAAACTAATAATTGGGGGGGGGTATTTTTGTAGATATTTATAATTTTAGATCACTGAGTTCAGAGTCTTTGAATCATTGAGTGATTTAATGATCAGCAGGCTTCTAAGAGCAACATTGAGATAACACTCATATCTTTCTTTACAGAAAGCCACTGGCACCAGGGCCGGGCAAACATGAACCCAGCCAGGGTCAGACAAGGCAGTGTGGAGAAATGCTGCTATACCATCCCATGCCTGGATGCCTATGGGAATTTAGCAGATAATTTGTTGTCTACTAGCAACCTTTCTGTTGAAGAAAGGTACCAAGGCAGGAAGAAAAAACTAGCCCTGAATTCTGGGATTTTTCTTGATCCCAGTGGATGTTGTTAACAGCATTCTTGGCTTTGTGTTGTGTCCACCAAACTCTGTAGCTTTTCTTATGAGATTTCAGTCTTTCTTCATGGCATGGATTAAGCAAGATTCAAATAATACTTCTTAGATTTCTGTGCGTTACATTTTACTTCAGTCAAAATCAAGTTGTTGACAAAAAGGGAGTTATAGAAGCAAAAAATTTGGTTTTTTCCCAAAGCCTTGCCTCACTTTTACTGACCAAAAGGTATAAGAATCCTCAAGGGCCAGATCTGTGTCCACAGTTTTCTCAAGCAGGCTAGGCTCTGTGCTCCAAACTGAGGCTTGATCAGGGACCCTGGTGTAGCCCTGAAAGAAAACCCTCCTGTTTATCAACCGGCTTATGTCAAGAAAGTGCTAAAAGGAATTTTCCAGCTGTTGCTCCTAAATGGCAAAACTCACTGAGCTGAATTTATTCATCTACCTGACTGTATCTGAGAGCAAAACCAATCTGTCATCTCTGATCTGGCCTTTGCATATGATCCACACATTAGGACCATGGGTCAGGGAAGGAAAAGGCAAATGAGCAGCATTTTTCTGAACCAGTTTCCCTGCCGAGAGAGTTGTGTAAGAATGATGCCTTAGGCAGGCTACCTACTTCTCTGGGTGAGCAGCTGAAAATTGCATTTGGGGTCCCCACCTTTGTTCTGCATTTGTTCCTCCACTGCCTCGTGCTGAGCAGGAGACCCAGGGGCTGGTGTCCTCTTTAAAATGCAGCTGATTTCTGACAAGCCCATAATGGAGCTGTCAGCTTCCTCCTGTGACCAAACTAAGTGGTTTCTCACCAGAGAAGCAAGCTTATATACTCCTGTAGTCTTCAGCTCATGATGAATCAATGATAGGTGTTTTTTTTCAAAGAAATTGAAAGCCAGCTTCAGTACTGACATAAAGCTCAAACTTGGTTTTCTTAAACTGTGCATCAAGAAAAAAAAATCAAAGAGTGTTTACAGAGAAAGCACAAGGTGTTGCCAAGATCAGTAGCAATATGTCTGACTATATAATTTTTACAGTGAGATGTTCTGGATAAAAAGCCCTGGATAAAAGCACAGCAAGGCGATGCAATACTCACCTCTAGGTAAAGTGTCCAGAATCCAAAGACAAAATTCTCTCTTAAATTGGTAGCAACATTCTTTGGCTTTAATGGGAGCAGGTGAGACTTGCTGTATTTTCCTTTTAAAGGACTCCAAATGGTACAATGGTTACTTTATGGCAACAACAAAATGAGTCACTTGTCTCAGTCTATCAATCAAGTTCCTAATGGACACGTGTCCACATATAAAAAAAAAAGAAACCCAATTAGTGTTAATTGGCATCCTTGCCTGCACTTTTTGTGGAGAATTCAGTAATAGGCATGGGAGCAGAACTCCCTCCATTTCACCCCAGAAAGGTCTCCCCAGCAGACCAAAAGGCTCTTGGTGCTGGCACCAGGGAGCTTCGTTACCATTACAGGGGCCATGAGCAGGACCTTGGCTCTTGGGGCTGGCACTGGGGTCCCACGAGAATGAAAAACCCCTTGTGCTGCTGCCTGCTCACAGGCTGATGTTTCCATTGGCCCTGGGGAGCTGGGGACGCCTGGGGACAGTGCTGGAGGAAGCTCTGGGGCATGGCATACTGCCCTGAGACAACCTATGCCAGGAGAAAGTGTTCCTTCTCCGAAATAGGGAGGTGAGCAGCACAACAAGAATTAGCTGGTCTGGAGATCTTCCCCATCTGCCAGCCCTTCACCAGGTACTGTCCCACAGGAGTCCAAAAGACTGTGGGATTGCTAATAATCACACAGTGCTTATTCAACATGTTTAATTGGTTGTTTGGTTCCTTTCAAAGGGGGCTGTCCTCGACAGCCATGACTTTAAGACCATGGCTTGCACACCATGCAGGGTTACAGACACTGACTTAGCAGGAGAGCAAGCTCAAAGCACCTTCCTCTGGGGAAAGGACTGTAGAGCAACAGTCAGCCCATGTCTACTGCTGAAAATCTATTTTCTTGATTGTCACAGGGACTGGAGGATGCCCTTGAGTAACTTCTGAGAGTCAAGAGAAATGGTGCTCTTCCATCCTTTGGATGGCTTCAGATTTTCAAAAGCTTTATAAAGTAGTAGAGCAGAGAATACTGCCATGGATAGTTTTCTATAGAGCCAAACGCCATTGCTTTTAGATACTTTCCAGACCTGATTTAAGGCCAGGCTGGATGGGACTCTAAACAACCTGTTCTAGTAGGTGACCCTGTCCACAGCAGGGGCTTGGAACAAGATGGTCTTTAAGGTCCCTTCCAGCCCAAACCATTCTATGACTCATTAACCATTTAACTTTAGTCATATGTTTAAGTGAAACAATGGGGGGACCTGGAAGCAGACCCTCACACCACATCTGCTGCTCTCCCTTTGCTTTCTGGCTGCCAATTTACTCCGAAATCAGCAATGGCACAGGGAGGGAAGTTGAAAGAAGTGATTTTCCTGACTTTGTCTGTCTCGTGATAACAGCCATGGTCTTTGCTTTTCTCCTGAAGGTTTTTTGGGGGGTCTTTCGGTTGGTTTTTCAGTTTTGTTGGTTTTGTTCTGTTGGTGGGGTTTTTTTTTTCTTTTTTTGGGGTCTTTTTTGGGGTTTTTGGGGTTTTTTTAACTCCCAGGTATTATATGTTTGGAATTTTTTGGTTTGTTTTTTGTTGGGGTTTTTTTTTGAGTGTTGTTACCTTCCAACCTTCTTGTTCAGTCAGCTGTCCCTGGCTTGTGTCTGTCAGTGGCACTGCTGAGGGAGAGCAGCCACACCAGCTGAACTGGCACACACGTGGCAGCACTGGACTGTCCACTCAGGTTGTTGGGTTGGACTCATTTCTCCAGCAGTGGCTGATGAAAAAGAGATGCAATGAGAGGCAGAAGCTAAAATTTTATTCAGTTTCCTCCATCTTGGTACTTGCATTTTCCTGTCTTACAAGAAACAGAAATCTGGTTTCAGTAGCAACATAAGGTCTCAGGCAGAGTTTTCTTCTTCCTGCCCATAAATGGGAGTTAATGTTGATCTAACAGGACAGCAGCAGTCTGTCAAACTGGACCAAAGAGGATAAGATTAATATAAATGTCACTTAAATTTGAAGTGATTTTTTTCCTGGTTTTTATTTGTACTTCCTGAAAAAGACCATCTTACACTGCCTTATTTGTCAGAGTGAAATTTATACCATTTTGTCTTTCCTCCTGCTCCAAGAAAACAACAGTTTTGAAGTGCCAGTTAAATACAATTGTATTGGTATTTTTCAAAACACTTTAACATCTCTCTAAACACAGAATAAAAACACAGTTTATTCCCTCAACTGTTCAAAAATTCCCTCAATTGTTATAAAGTATTTGTAAGTTTCTTGTTGTACAATGATACATTTATAGCCATAATACCATAACTACTACCCAGATACGGAAATTAACACATATAAAGAAATACAGGTGAAAGACATTTCTAATTTATTAAGAAAAATAGAAAATAGAGTTAATTTACCCTCACATATTCTGCCTAATAATTTACATTCGTGATTATAAAAATTAATTACTACATTAAAATAATTTTGAAAAAAACATAGAAACCTTACTTTTCTGAACTTCTGTGACTGTGAGTCAAAATGGGAATTCAAGCAGGCTTCTGGCTTTCCTGTCCTTTGTGCTGCAGCT
This sequence comes from Agelaius tricolor, assembly GCF_023055355.1. Taxonomy (NCBI): domain Eukaryota; kingdom Metazoa; phylum Chordata; class Aves; order Passeriformes; family Icteridae; genus Agelaius; species Agelaius tricolor. Next base: position 7,971,039 of record NW_027269284.1, read on the forward strand.
GGGACATGTTGGTGCTTCTGACAGTTTTTTCCAAAGCAATGGTTGGCAATAGCATCACAATATCTCAACATTCTCTACTGATTTGCTTCTTGTTTTCAGGAAGCCTCTGCCCCATGGCTCTACAAAAGAAGCAGGAGAATCCATTTGGTCCTTGGGACTGCTGTGTCCCGTGGCCAGACTGAGCTTTGAGCGAGGCATTCATCGATCTGTGGAAAATGATCTTGGTAACAAAACACACAGTAATTCTTTTTGTCTGAGGCCAGGAGTAGTGTCTCTCACAATCAGTGTTGCCTATGAGCACACTCATTCATTAATTCTTATCTCTTGTTGAAGTACTTACAGTAGTAAAAGTGAGATTAAATTTGGGCTCAGAAAATATTTCATTAATGCCACTGCAATCAATGTCATAGCAATGGCAATAGTAGGAAACACACAAAACACATAGTGCTTTTATACTATAAATACTGAGCAAGTGTTTATTTAAAATAGGATTTCAGAGGCAGAAATATTAATTTAAAAGCACAAATCTCATCCAAATGTATCTAGTTCAAAAACTATTGGTAGTATTCCCTCTTATGGGGACTTTTAAATTCTCTGAAAAATTAGTTTACCTAAATTAAAATATATAAATGTTTGAATTTTTTAACAGAAATCTTCCCAACTCAGTCCAAGTTGAAGAAAATATTTTTTCCAGTAGTTTAGAGTAATATAATTATTTACCTTCACTATTTAAAATAAAAAGCTAATATTAACTGGAATATAAAAATAAAAATTCATCCATAAGAAAACCCCAAACTTTTTCTCTCCTGTGCAGAGATAACTGGAAATTGTCCTGCATTAAAAAAAATATTTTGTTGAATTCATGTTTTTGACAGCTTAAGTTTTTCATTAAGTAACTTGGACAGCTTTTGGCTGAGCATTAATCAGATTATGACATGCTAAAAATTAAAGTTCTTGATTTATGGAACAGAGACTAACTAAGATGTGTTCAGATGTACTTTGAATTCTGAATTACTGGATGAATTCTTTGTGTCTGTGCTCTGCAATAGATAGCTTTACAGTAACAGTCCTTCTGTTTTTAAAATTTATTGACCGCAGCAGTCCATATAAAATTATTTCATATTTTCTATGTTGAATTGCAATAGATAGACGACTCCAACTCCAAATCAAGTACTTAAATAAATACCTGAAAGTGCTCAGAAGGTTTTTATTTATTCACAGAGGAAGCACTGAGCAATCAGGATTTATAAGAAAGTTCAGAAAATTGATGAAAGAAGCCAAATGCATTGGAACAAATCTGATGCTGCAGATTTTCTGTGCCTTCCCCATAAGGATGAAGCACCCAGGGGCAGCTCAGCTTCCAAGCATACAGTGAGCACCCTGATGGGCTGGGCTCACACCCACCAAAGTCCACGTGTCTTAAGTAAATTTTCACTGTACTCCTGCAGCATCATTTTGCTGTTTTTCCTTGGCTTCCTCTCAGGCTTTTTCTCTATTATTCTTTCCCAAAACTTCTCATTTTTTGATGAATTCAAGGCTTGTGTCCTTCTCTTTCAGGTGCTAGTTAAGGCACACAGATGCATTTACTGAGATTTTAAATGTTGCACTTCCTGTATCTGGGTAGAAAAGAGAAGAAATACATAATGTTCAGCAACAGAAGAGGAGACAGCATTTATCTTCCTCAGTTTTCTCACCATCTGCAGACTTTTCAAGGTTATGCCAGTTTTAGGGCATATATTAACACTGCCCACATGAATATTTTTTTCCACATTCTGGAGTTTAAACAGATCTAAGTGGCTTTACATTCACCTCAGCTGGTTCAACAGCCACAGATAGTCTCTTCCACAAAAGCAGATCCTCTTTTTCCATTTTCTTTCCTGAAATTCTCTTTCCCTGCATGTCCTTCCTCTTGGCATTTAGTGTTTTTTTCCTTGGCTTTTCTGACCTTGAAATTCCAGTCCCCACTGACAAACTTGCCTTTTGCTGGTGAGGAACACCATGATCCCTAAATGCTCCTCCTTGTGTGAGTGTCTAGCAGTCTTCTGCTGCTCATGGTCACAGACACATGCAGGAGGGGTCTGCCAACATCTGCTGGATCTCAGTTATGCAGGAATGTTATGAGTACTCGTAATTAAGCAGATTCAGAAATTCACTGAATCAGAATTCACAAATCAGACATTGATTACTTAAATTGTAGTGTCATCTTTTTTTCCTTGGGGAGCAGTACATAGGAGGTTGCAAAAGTGTTTGTCTTGGATCCTAATTGTTGAGAAAAATGAAGAAAAATTAAAGGAATTTACGAGCTTAAAAGTTCTGATGTTGTACCAGATGGTCCTGGAGGTCCTTTTTAATCTGGTATTCTATAACTTCTTTTTCTGCAACAAATTGTCATTTAATCAAAATCCCTCAAAGAAAATTCTTCCCTTTGTCCTTCCTGAAGCATGGGGAAATCTTCTCTAAGACTTGTAATATCCAATGTCAGACATTATGTACTACCATGAGGGTAGGGGAGGGTATATAGAATATTCCTTCCTCAGCTAGCTTCCCCTTGTAGTCCTAAAAAAAACCAAGGCAGAATCCCACTCTCTCCAGTATGTCTCTTGAGGTTTTTCTTTCATTTACAGCCTAAGAACCATAAGAGTGTTTTAACTGGAAATCAGGAAAAGGAGTTGGGCATATTGTTAGGAAATTCTGCTTGTAAAGTGCTGTAGAACTGCAAAGTATTCCTGACCCCACACAGTGCCAGGCATAGAAATAAAATTTTCACTGACTTCCTCTGTTGTTAACTAGACCAAAACTTCTCCAGTGGAAACCCGCACATAATTCATGAAAATATTTTTTGTCTTAGTTTTGTTGTATAGCCATGCTCATGTTCTTTTCTTTTTCAGGTATATCAGAGATGACAGATGCAAACAGACTGACAACTGCTCTGCAGCTCTCTGCTGGCTTCCCAGTCTGAATTCGGGCAGATTCAGTACAGAGGTAGAGGTAACAAACACATGTATGGGTCACAATGCAGTAAAAAATATGAGATGGTCTTCTCTGTTGCTGTCATTTCAGTCTGAGAGATGAACCAGAGGCTGGTAGCAAAGTGTAGCCAGATTTTCTAAAAAGCAAGGGTGGCTATATTACAATATAAATCCTACTCACATGCATGAGAGAGGTATTATCTTTTTTCACCAAGGAGCAGGGAATGAAAATCAGTGTGTGTTTTCTGTCTGAAATCTGTGTTCAGAGTTGGATTTTACAGTTTAAAGATTTCTGAAAAAGAGAGATAGAAAACAGAGGAATTGGAAAAGACTGAAAAAAAAGGACAAAAAAACAAAAGAAAAAAAACCCAACAGAAAATTAAGGCTTACAAACCCAAATTGCAAAGAAAACAGGTTTTAACCACCATGGTTATTCAGCAGGGAAATGTCCTACCAAAGTCAGCTATGTGAGGTCCATCCTTTATGTCCTGATGGAACACAGCCTGCTTTTCCACAGGAGGCAATTCTGCCCCATAAAAATGGTTTCTCAGCCCAGCACAAGCTAATTGGTTCAGCAGGGCAGAAAGCAAACAAGTGCATTTGCAGAGGTATGTTAGACCAAGCAGAGCTTCTGACCCAAATCTCCTTGTATTTCTGCATTTAAAAGCTAATAGAAACCACCACCCACCTTCAACTGGAAAAAAAATTAATCACAGTTATCCTTGGCTGTTGGTCACTGTTGGCAAATGGGGTAGATTCCCTGTACAGAAATTCCAGTCTCTGCTGGTTTCATCCAAGAGTTTTCCTGTTCTGGCAGAATAACATCTATCTTACTTTAAATGAGTTTTTGCCACTTAGATCAATAGAGAATAGTCTGTGGATCTTGAGGCAGGGAGGGAAAAAAAAAAAGAAAAAAGAAAAATAAACAGTTCTTTTTATTCATGGAAACCAAGGAGCAAAGTTGCTCTTGTAAAACAGAGGACCAGAGACTGCAATAACTGTATATTTTTCAAGAGCATTTGGCAGGTTAGCTGGTGCTGAATAGTGATGACAAAATGTTCAACAAACCAAAAATATTCCATCTGTTCACTAAAAAATGGCATTCTGTGAAGCAAGACAAACAACAGGAAACCCAGAATTCCTGCCCTCCTCAAGACATTTCGACACCAGCATCTCAACGCGCTCACTCCGCTAAGTACTAAAAAGCATTAAACCCGGCCTTTGGAAGCAATCACACCCGGCCCAGGCTGTAGCGGAGAGGGAGGGCAGACACGGCAGAGCCCTGGCACGGTTTTGGAAGGGGCTTTGGGAGATCCATCCCGTGGCAGGGGCTGCTCCCCCCGGCGTGGCTGAGGCACGGCCGGCCCCGCTCCCCGGGCACCGAGCGCAGCAGCAGCGGCAGCGCTGCCGCGGGGCATCCGCACCCCCGGGAGCCAAGGGCGGCTCCGAGCGGGGACGAACCGCAGCTGCTGGAGGCGGGCCGGCTCTGTGGGCTCTGCCGAGCTCTCCTTGCCTCCCCGGGCTCGCTCAGGCGGGAGCTTTGCGGAGGGACAGCCGAGGAAAGGGGCTGTTTACCCAACAATGCCATTTCGTGGCTGGTTTTGACAGCAGCGCTAGCGAGTGCTGTGAAAAAATTCTCTCCAGAGAATCAATCTGGGACTTCCTTGGAGAAAAGTTGGGTAAAACAGACCTTTGTGAGATGCCTGTCACCTCCAGCCCCGTGGGCTCCTGACATGTCAAAGCTGGGGACAAGTGTTAGCTGTCTTTCTGGCACAAATGCCCAGACTTGGAGCTGTTTGTGCTGCTAGATTGTTTTACCAGGCAAATGTTTCACAGGCCTGGATTGGGTCAATTCAGTGACTTTCTTTGGAGCGCAATGTGTGCCAAGGACTCCAGTCACTGTTTCTGTCATCGTCGTGTGTCCCACCCCCCCCAATTTTTTCCCTTTCTTTTTTATTTTAACCCCCTCAGACAGGCCTTATTCTTCTTTTTCTTGCCCTTCAAGCCCTTCAGCTGCTCCTGGAGTAGACATAAAAACATCTTTCTGCTTTGTCCTTACTCTGCTCTCCTTGTATGGATATTTGGACAAGTGTTTAGGCTGTTTCAAAGTAAATATGACGAGAATTATCTTCTCTAAACAGCGCAGGAGAGCACTGCTTCATATCATCGCATCTGCATATTCATTATAATTACAGATAAAATTTGCATCGTTTGATTAGAATTCCTGTAAATCTAACTAGAAAGTTATTTTATAGAAACAGAAGAGCAGGAAACAGTCTTCCCTGCTTTGATTTCACATCTCTGCTTGTGCTTCTGCTTCCCTGGTAGTAAAGCATGCACATTGTGATGCCCTTCCAAAACCTCCCTTGCCTCTAGCCCTGATCCCGTCTCATTCTGCTTCTCAGCAAAGACAGTTCCAATTTATACCCGTTTCCAACCATTTCAAACTGACACTTTTAATTCATCTCACTGTAGTTACCAAGGGCTCAGCACAGAGAAAAGAAAAAAGGAAGAAGAGGAATGGATACTGCAGTCTCCAAATTATCTGTCTCCTGTGACTGCTTTGAGCTGTGTAACCCCACCATGACATTTCTTGTATTTCTGAGTAAATTGATTTTCTTTCTCCCAGGAAAGGGGGGAAAAAGCTGAAGATTAATTTTTCTGCAGTATTTGAGAATTGATTTGATTGTAGTAACCAATTGCAATCCATTTACAGTGACAGCAGAGGGGACTGGACCAAGGAAGGCAGAGGCACAGTGGTTTCTAGTGGCCAGGTTTGATGATGGTGGGATCAGCTGTCTCCTGACACTGAATACTACACAGATGCACAGAACAGAGTTGGTAGCTCACTGAAAAAGCCAGGTGCAAACATTAAGGCTTTGAAAGATGTATGGAGATGTTAAAATTGAGTGACTTTACAGTAATGATTTTAAGGATACAATTGTAATTGTAACAATTGTCCCCGTCCCTCTTGGTAGATGCTGTTTTTTCCTCAGGAATGGACACCAAATCTCTCCTGAGTCATTTCCACCCAGCTTTGGACCATGAAAACTCATGGCTAAATAGGACATCACTCCCCCAGGTGCTGCATCATCCCTCAGCAGGATGTGATGATGTCAGATTTATATCCTGTTAGCCAGAGCTCTCCAGGTAACAAGGTTTGAAATCACAATGGGGTTACTTTTTCTTTATCTTTTTTTTTGTTTGTTTCATTTTGGACTCAGAAAGCAGTGTCACAAAAGGAAATTGTGAGGGAAAACTCCGCCTCTCTCTCTGAATGGAAATTAAACTGAAATTTATGTGAAATCATTAGAAGATAATTCTATGATGTTGCCAATTATTTGTTCACATTGTGAATCGCTCAGAAAAATACACTGAGATGCTGCATGCAGACAAAACCAGAATTTTAGCTAGAATAAATTAATTTGTCTCAATGAAACCATGCTACTTTTTTTCTTGACAAAACATAATGTATTTTAAGGAAATATTATGGTTTAAGCAAGGTACTTTTCCCTAACATCTGCATAGAGGTGTCTCTTTTGGGATAAGATCTTGTTTATAAATGGGGCAGGCATTCTTAGCAGCCAGGAACAAAGAAAAGCGTTTTTATTAGCAGCAGGAACCACATGAACAGCTTTGACCTCAATTTAGGATTTAGCTTATCATTTCACACAGAGGCTTGCATCAAGAATTTGACACTGGTGCCCTTTTCTAATTTGTAAAGCAAACTAAAGGGAAAATAATGGAGTACGGATAAGTGCTGTTCATGAACCACTGAGCAGGCTCTATTCCATTCTGTCCGAATTACTCCACAATCAGTCAGAAATCTCACGACAGACTAGGTTGTCTTTTTGTTGTTTTTATTCCTCTAGGAGAAAAAAAAAAAGAAAAAAAAAAAGAAAAAAAAGGCAAATTAAACCGCCAGGCCTGTCTGTCCCTATCCTGCTGGCGATGAGGAGTGTTGTGGAATCGGCATTCCTCACACTCATTGCTGCATCTGTGGAGGGAAGGGAAGGGAAGGGAAGGGAAGGGAAGGGAAGGGAAGGGAAGGGAAGGGAAGGGAAGGGAAGGGAAGGGAAGGGAAGGGAAGGGAAGGGAAGGGAAGGGAAGGGAAGGGAAGGGAAGGGAAGGGAAGGGAAGGGAAGGGAAGGGAAGGGAAGGGAAGGGAAGGGCTGCTGGGGCACAGGGAGAATTCTCCTGCAAATATTGGAGCTGTGGTCGTGTGATTGAAGAGCAACCCAAGGTTAGGTCTTAAGCGTGGTAAAGCCTTGACAGCTTTGCTCCAATTGGCTCCATGACATTCCCTGCTCGGCTGGGATCCTAATGGCTTGAGACTGGCTGAATTCTTCTAACCCCAGCAATTAGTTTTCATTTTCTAGAACTCAGCTCACTTCAAGTGTTATTTTTTGCATGCAGAGGGCGTGTTGGAGCTGGGGCTTAACCAGCCTGTTGTGTGAATTGTCTCTCAGGCAAAGCCTCAATGCCCGACGCCCCCCGTGCTGACTCAGCTGGGTTTTTGTCCCCGATGGCAACACAAAAAGGCTTCACAAATTTCATTAGGTTTCTCTGATCAAAAGAGCTGTGTAATAACAAAATTGTACAAATTGTCTTAGCAGAGATGTGATGTATGGACATCTCAGCCAGACTGAATGTTAGTCCTTCCCTTCTCCTCATCTGAAACATGGTACAAGGCAAGCTCTAACTGTGTTATCTGTGATTTCTCCCCACCCAGATGTTATACCACCCATTTACACACCAAGATCCCATTCCTATGTGCCAGAACAGCATCACAACTTAAAATTTCTTTCCAGTCACATTTTTACATGGGCAGCCCTTCCCCAGTTCTGTACTCTCCTGGCACTGGCAGCTGAAATAAGGCTGATTTTTTTCTGAACACAGACATATATCTGCATTGCTCAAAGTAATATACAGAAACATAAAATATGGGAACTGCTGAGTGGCTTTTCCTCACACTACTGAGAAGCACGTATTTCCTCCATATATTTCCTAACACCAGGCATATGGCCCCAATCCAGTGAGTTATAGAAGGTTTTGCTATGTGTGATTTTATGGAGAACAGCAGGAATAGAGACTCCTCAGGAGCTTTGCTTTCAGTCTGTGTTTCCCTGGTAGGAGGGAAGAGCAAAGGGTGCACAATGTATCTCTTTGAATCAATTTGTGCATGTATGAAAAACACATGAAAACACACACAAACCACCATCTGTTGACATTGTTATGTACCATCCCTGAGAAGAGGAAGCATAAGGAGAGAGGTTTAGGCTGTGACTCTTATTAGGAAAAGCTGGATATAGGACAAAAGGAGAAAGTGAAGAACAAAGCCAAAGCAGGGTAGGGCACAGACCAAGAGGACAGAGAAATATTAATGAGCTAATAAGAAGAAAATTTAATTTATCACTGTTTCCTGGCTGTGTCTGCCTCTCAGTCTCCTGTCCAGCTCTGCTAGGGTACTTGGTGCTCAACACCCTCGTAGATCTTCAGCTTCCCTGTCCCGCAGCCTTGGAAAGGATCTGGAAACATGAGTGCAACCTACCCTTCATGCTCTGCTCACCACCCTCCTGCCTCCAAGCATCAGAGTGCACCTCCATCTTCACCTGTGAAGGTCAGCTCTCTCTGGACACAAGCATGGTTTCACTGTTGATTTTTCAAGGCAGTTATCCTCTCTTTGTTCTACTTGAGAAACACAACATTTTGGAAATGCTGTTATGTGTGATAACACATCATAAATACTTCTTTTGAAGGGTGCTTTGGAGCACAGGGAGAATAAGGTTGCATTGCCCACAGACCTGACAAAACTGAGATGGTGCCACTGGCAAAATCTTAAACTCCTTTTGAAGGCAAAGCAACACACTCTAAATTAAGTTACATAGTGTTAAAACTAGCCCTTGTCCTTGGCTGAACATCAGCATTGGGAAAGTTTGCTCTGGGAATTCTTCACAAGCAAGAGATCAGTGTGACAGGAGAATAAGGAATTGTTTGCAGGGAATCCTTATCTCACAGACAACAGCCACGAGTGCAGAAACAGAAGATGTGATCAGAGAATGAAACTCGGCAATTTCAAAGGGCCTTCTTCCTAATTCAGTAGGCAAACAGCACACAGGCAAATACATAAAATAAACACAGTTTTCACAGGTGCAGCATGCTAGATCCATATCCTGAGTGTGCCTGAGGAATACTGTGCAGTGGGAATCAGGAATGACAGGGAAAAGCTGAGTCCTTGGCAGCCAGGTAGGTCTCAGGAGGGTGAGTATTTGCATGGTGTGGTGCTGTGGGGCTGTGACACGAAGTTGTGGCTGCAGTGATTCTTTGCCTGTATGTCTCCCATCCCCAGCAGGAGCTGAAACACCATTTGTGTTTCCAGGCCCTTTCACAGCCCTTCTCCAAGGTTAGCTTAAACACACTCAGCAAAGATAACCCATCCTGCAGTTAGAAGAGGGAAAGGATCAGAAAATGCTCCCAGCCATTTTGGAGTGTCTGTGAAATGACCCTCTTGATCTAATTGCTCTTGACTCATCGCTCTCCTGCCGACAGGCTCTGGGAGACAGGACTGAGTCTCACTGCAGAAAAATAGGCAAAAAACCATGGATCAGCAAGTTTGGTCTGGAATGGTACAATCAAGTGATCATTTAATTCATTGCAAGCCATGCAAGTCTGTGCTTAGCAAATTGTCCCTTCCTGAAGTCAGAAAACTCCTTGTGCCTGTGCTTTCTCCTCAACCTGCCAGTACTGCTGATGGAGAGGTGAAATTCCTGCTGTGATAGCTCTTTCCCAATGACTCTCCAGATTTAATCTCCCTTCTGCAACAGGCAGGAGTTAATTTTACAATTGGCCAAGACAGTTAAAACAACAGAGATGAATTTCTAATATCTGAATTGGGAATGGGGGAATGGGGAATCAGATGTGTCTCAGCACCATGTCTGCAGCCTGTGGCCAGGACTGGGTAATTTGGAGAGTAGAGAGCCATATGCTCACAGCTCACCTGGGGCATGATGTCAAGGAGATACATCTTGTAGGCTGTAGAATCAAATATTTCCAGAGGATAACTGGCATACAGCTGCCTCAAGGGTCTTAAATCTTGTTGGCTACCCATGGGGGGACTCACTTCCAACCCAAATACCTCAATATAAAGCCCAGACATAGCATGAATACCCCTCTTTATCACCCTTAGATTTGAGTGTTTTTAATAATTTAAACAGGAAAATAAAACAAACAAACAAAAAAAATCTCGTTTTTATTTTTGTAAATACACAATGTTTTGATTTGTATTGCTTCGAGGTGATGACAGATACCCAAATGTTCTCAAAAGAACATCTGTTGGGAAAAATGCAACAATATCCTTGCAAAATTGAGGTTATAAGCAATTATCTTTTTTAAACAGGTAAATATCTTCCTCACTTTTTCCTACACAATCCCAATGTTGAATTTCTGGTGCAGTTGCAAATAAGTTTTTCTCTAAATCCTTATTCCTGTTAGAAGCAAAAAAAAAATTCTAACAAAATATTTGCTTAGACAATTCAGGACCATGTGAGACTAGGAGTGATTCTTCATAAGAGGGCACTTCTCATTCCACTCTGACCTTGATAGGCTACAGAAATACCTGAGTAGCATCTTTTCTGGCTCAGCACATTTTTGAAAAAAACATCAGCTGTGCTTTCTTTTAAAAATCTGCATTAGCTTTAAAAACCTTACTGGATGGCCTAGTTTCCTGTGGAATTATAAAAAAACCAAAATTGCGCCTTGGGCAGAATGACCTCATTCTTTGCATTCTTATTCCCTGCAGCTCTTCCTTATGCTTTTTACTGCTGGGATGTGTTGGATTGCTCTGCATCCCTCAGTGGATACAGCAAGGCACTGAGTGTGAAAGCAGTAGCCATGTGAGACACTCAGCCTTTCAAGACTTAAGCTCCCAGCAGTGGGCACAAGGTCTGTGCCACCACCACGCTTCACCCGTTTGGCTTTGTCACCAACCTGAGCAGAAGCAGGAGTGTGTCCCCTGGCAGATCTGCTGGGATGGGCAGGTCCTGTCAGACTCTTCTCCTGCCTAGGTGACTGCTTTAAATTGTTAGGCAAACACATTAAGGGTGGCCATCAATATCATCAGCTGTAAAATAAATTATGTGGGTGGGTGGGTACGTGTTATGGATAGGAAAAGTGAGAAGACAGAACTTTCCTTCCCCCATCTCTGACTCTGCTAGAGGGGAGCATCCAGTCAACACTGCCCCCACTTCAAAATACTGAGGGCTTTTGTCTGTGGGACTCAAACTTTGGTGGAAAAAAGATGGGCCATAGAGCTACAGAGTTTTTGTGAGGTGCCTGGCTTTCACTTGCTCCCGCTGGAGCTGCTTCACTTTGTATAGGTGATTAAATATTCATTGGGCCAGGGAGAGAAGAGCAAGAGATTGAGTCTATTGCCCAGTTGTTCGGGTGCTCACCTGGGATGTGAGAGATGCAGGGTCAAGTCCTTGCTCCAAAGATGATTTAATTATTCATACAAAGTGGAACAGCTCCAGCAAGAAGGACGTACATGCCAGCAAGACTGATGGCCCTCTCCTGCGCTGCACAAAACCTCTTCCCTTTCAACTGTGGGGTGGCTTGATGCATGTTTTCTCCTTGCCAAGAAAATGTTTCCTGTTTGCACTGTAATTTGCTAATTTATTGACCCTGCTCCCCAAAGCTGGGCTTGGGCACCGTGCTCCATGGCAGGACTCACAGGAGGGGCTCCTGGCTGAGGGAGGCACAGCCCCCTGCCCACCAGTGACTCGTTTGTCATCAGGATCAAGAATTGTGCTGTGCCTCACTCCCTGGAACCTCGGCTCTCTTCCCCATCTGTGCAGAGAAGGAAAGCCCAGCAGCTGTAGTGAGGGCCAGGCTCCGAGAGGGAATAGGGAACATGAATTTCTGCAGGGTTTTCCTGGGCTCACAGGAGCTGCTGTGGTGAGGGGACAGTGAAAATAAGGAACTTCCTCTACAAGAAGGAAACCTGTAAAATACTTTCATCCTGTTTGCTTCTCCTGAAGTGTTTCAATGTGGATATTTTACACCTCCAGGGTCAGTGCCACTACAGTTATTTTTTCTCCCAGCTGGCAATGTTTTATAAAATTCATTGAGATGGAAAACTAATGCTTTTCCCTGCAAGGGCAAGCGGGAATGGTCTGTATTGTGTTATCCTCAACGAACAAACAATCTTAATTTCAGTAGCATCTCACTCTTTAAAAGTGTCAGGATTAAGGCAGAGATTAAATGCTTAGTCTGCTTACAGGAAGGATATTTATTTAAGCACCTGGCCTCTAACACAGCTAGGTTTCCATGGGACCTTCAAATTGAGTATGTCACTCTCAGCACCCTGGCTTGTATTTGTTGTGTTGTGCACTGAACATCAGGTAAACATTAGGTACAAACACAAAATGCCCGTGTGGTGTTTAAATTTACACACACAGTTGCAACAGAAATGCAAAACTATCCAACTTTCATCCAATTCCTCATATCACATATTTAGTTTGTTCTGCTGCTGTCCATTTTTCAGTATTCACAAAGGCAAAGTTACTGAGCACAATAAAACACAATTCTGTACATTTTTTTTTTAAATCAAAGCCAAAGAAAACAAGACTTTAAAAATAGCTATTATAAAATATTTTTTGCTTATACTTGCTATCAAAATCTGGTTCTGTTGGTTTTGACTAATGGCTTACACACTCAACAGAGATGGCATTGTTTACTTTCTTACCCAAGTTTACATTTATTATTATTGCTAAGTTTTGTGTTAGCACATGCTGGTTTAAATTAAATGAATATCCAAATACTGTTTTGAAGTTGCTAATGGCACCATATGTACTGCATTTTCTTGCATGCTATTTAAAGAAAAACTCTTAATTGTACTACCAGTGCCTGAGGATATTTTTGTGGTAAGCAATTAAGATTCATTTTCCTGTTCATGTAGAAAATCACTTCATGAAAACACTGGAATATAATAACCTTTGTCCAATTTATGCATTCTTGCTTTGATAATTTGTTTTAAGGGAAAAGAGAACTATTGTTTAAAATCTGAGAATCTCAATAAGCATTTAATTGTTATTTCTAACTGAACAGTTCCTTCCCTATCCATAAAACAAGCAATGCAACAAAATTTAAATATTTTCTTCTCAACTTAACCAGTGAGTCTATTTCTCTGGTTTCACTGTTGAGAAATACACAAAAGGTGTACACAACGTGTGTAAAACACGCAATAGAAATCCAAAAGCTGTACAAAGGATTTAAAATCAGGAAAAAAAAAATGAACAACCCCCGAAGTTCATCCCATATTCAGGAAAAAAAAAAAAAAACCAAACAAACCCCCCCCCCCCCAAAAAAAAAAAAAAAAAAAAAAAAACAAAAAAAACCCAAACAAAACCCAAACAAAAAAAACCCAAAAAAACAAACTAGGGGCAAGAACCTGTGCTGTTATCAGGGAGGTGAGAAGCAGACACCCACAGCCAGCCCTCGTTTCCCAGCTGCTGCCCAGAGCTGTGGGGCTGGAGGGAGGCAGAAAAGGCTCCTTGTTCCTCGCCAGGGCTGGACTCATCCCCGTCTGCAATGGCAGAGGAGGAAGAGGCTGGGAGCAACTCCGCCAGTCCCACACTTCAACATTGTTTGGGAGTGATTTGTTCTTCATGACAGGGTCAAGCTGCTGTGAAAAGGTTAAACAAACGGGCTTTGTAAGCTCCTTTTAGGGGAAAGCTGGTCAGAAGGCCCCTTTAATCAGCGATCCCCTTTAGCCCTGGGAAAAGGCACCAGCCAGACTCACTTGCAGGGCTGTGGGGAGTCGGGCTGAGCATGGGGTGGAGGCTTCCTACCCTCCTGCAGCCGCCTTTGGCTGGAGAAACTGAAATCCTGCAAGGGAAGGTGTTTGACTGGAAGTGCTGCTGTGCCTCCCCCTGTGCTGAGGTGCTGCTGCACAGGAGGAGGAGGAGGAGGAGGAAGAGGAGGAGGACATTCCTCTGGGGCCAGTGTCTAGCACAGCATCCCTAATGCTGTCGGCACCCATCCTGTCAGAAGGGTAATGAGGGGAAGTTCCCAGACTAAAATTAAAAGCACCTCAGCCTTCAGAGGAGGCTTGTAACAGCAGCTTCACTTTCCCTCTGCTGTGGCTGCAGGTCTGGCACTCTGCTGGGAGAGGATCCCTGGTGGGTAAATCCCTGCAGACAGGCAGGCTTTAGCTCAGCTTCTCCTGGCCCATTTTGAGGTGGATACCCAGTGCAGTACACATCTGAACTGCAGCTTCTTGGAGATGCCCTAGGGCAGGGAGGGTTCCTCCTGACGTTTCATTCATAGAGCAGATTAATAACAGTACTGGCTCTGCCCCCCTCCCAGGGAGAGTGCCAGCAGCCAAGGGTGGCTTCATTTTGCTCTTGTGAGTGGTGGAGGCAGGAGGAGATGGCACTGAGGCTCCTTGGCCCGATGTGTTACAGGGAAAAGGGTGGGAAGATGCATGGCAAGAGCTGCGCGGGGCAGGAAGGGCCCTGTGACACTGCTCTCCCTGTCCCCAGGGCCCCCCTGCCCTGCTCAGCTGAGTCATTTGTTAACTTGGGCCCTCGTCTCCTTCCTGCTTATCCCCATTAATCATCCTGCTTCCCCACCCTCCATCCCAAGGCTTTGCTGTGAAGTGCCCAAAATCCACAGACAGACATGGGCTGTGCCTCCTGGAGAAGCATTTGAAGGCCCAGGGGCTGTTATGAGCAAACCCTGCCACCTTCCTGTGCCAATTCCAGCCGTGCCCATGTCAGGTCCATGTCTCTGCCTGCTTCCTCTCTTACTTAGAACCTTATATCCCTCACCTTGTTCTCTTCAGCTACTTCCTACTCACCCCAAGATAATTTAGTTGTGATTTTCCACAATGACTCCAAGCCCATTTGATTCCTGACACTGTTTTGTCCTTCTCTCCTTATTACATCCACTGTCCTAATTTTCTTTTCCTCTCTCTGCCTCACCATCCACCCATTCCACCACATTCTGCTTTGTGCTCATTCTCCCCCTTACACTGCAGACAAATATGAAAACAGAAAAAGTCACCACCTCCTTCCTGTTTATTGCCATGCCCCATCAGAGGTGCCATAATTGCCTCTATGAGCACTCCTAATCTATTCCAGAGCATAATAAAATGAATAAATGCAGTCAAAAAGTGAAGCTGATCCCCTCCTCTCTGTTTCCATGAAAAGGATCTCTGTGACCAGAATTTAGAGAAACAATACTGTGCTTCCTCCTTCAAATTCTTATCCCAGTAATTCTGTTGATCAGAAAAAAAAAATAAAAAAATCAGGTCTCCTTCCTATTAGTTGGTCCATTTTGCATCCTTTCTGCTCCACTGAGACCATTTCTTAGGCAGTATTTCAATATCCAAAAGCTGGGTAACAATTGTTCAAATGAAACCACAAAGGGAAGAATGAAAAGCTTAATAGTTTTATTTAATAACCTAGTGAAGTTAATAGCCTAATCACCTTCTGTGCCACTCTGATCTCTGACTCCCATACAGCTCATGCTGAAACAGCCATAATATTTCACAGAGATGGAATAGATTTGGTAAGAGGCAAATCTGGTGATACTTCTTCAAAATGTAGCAAAAAGGACATGTTAGTGCCTGCCAGATAAGAACTTGGTTCTGAGCTACTGAAGCCAGCAGTGGCTCTGCTGGTTTGGGTGTGAATTAAGAGCCTGAATTCCACTTGAATCAACATATTTCTAGCACCACAGTCAATCTTCAGCTGAGTTTAATCTCCATCTTGCATCAACTGTCAGCCAGCTGAAGAGTTGCCTTGCCTCAGGGGGTGAGATAGCTTTGTAGCAGTGAAGCTCTGAAAGAGAATTCATCCAATCATCCAGGCCACTCTCCCACCATTCCACCCTCTGCATCAAAGTTAAGTAAATCACTTTGGATAATCTCTGATAGATATTTCTTCTGATCTGCATTTCTGTAGCATAAATCCTGAGATTTCTATCAAACTTTTTCTTGGATACCCTTTTAAGAAACAGACTCTGTTTCTAATATTTATCCTCGTTTTCTTTGCCGCAAATTTAAGTGATTTCTCATTCTTCAGTTGCTCACAAGTCACCAGCAACTTTGTGGCCACATTTTACATATAGAACACTGTTGTCCCCTGTCTTTCTACTCTTTTTTTTCCCTTTTCTTTCTCCAGTTTAAACAAAGGCACATCATTCACCCCTCATGTTTTCCAGATTTCCTTTATCCTGTAGACTCTTTCCTGTTGATCATTATGAGGGCAGCCAAGCTTCCCAACTCTGCAAGCAGCATGTCAAAATGCCATTAGGCTGGGAGCTGTGAGGCACGTACCTTGGAAAGATGAGCAGGGAGGGAACCAGAGCTCTGGAAATGAATTGCAGCACTAAAGGATGTGGCTCCTGTGAACAATGGTTATGAAGAAAAAAATGGAATCCCTACAAAAAATCTGAAAATCTGGGGCAGCTATTCCCCAGAGTGACTCAGTGAGTGTGATCACACCACAGCTCGAGACACCTTGTTTTCTCTATATTGGGAATTTGGATTATTCAGCAGCCCCTGGGCAAGCAAAGGCTGCTGTGATATGGCCAAGGTAGGAGAGAGGCACTTGGACTGTTCGAGAGCAAGTGTGTGGCCAACCCTGCTTAGCATCTGCATACCAAATCTCTTAAAACAGTGAGAAAGTCTCTTAAAAGACAGAGAAATTATTTCATTACCAGAAATAATGTTGCCACACACATCATACTTTCATCCAGATGAGAGATACAAATGTTTTTGCATTACACTTAATTTTCTTTTCCTCACCAAAAGATGCAGATACCACAAACATACAGTTCTACAAGTGGGGCATGGAACTGGTCCTGTAAATTATCCGTAATTGCATGTAGGATCAGATCTGAATTAACTCAGCTTGATGTTCAAACCTAGACCCTGAAGACATGTGGTTTGTGTTTTGGAGAACCAAAATCTGGGCAATGACTTTCAGTATTCTCTGATTTTTTCATGTGTTCTTAATACTAGTTGCTTGTAGGTCTGACTTTCCCAAAACATGATCATAGAGAACGGTTTTACAAAGTTAGTTCCAGCATTTCCTCATGCTGAAGAATTTTGTAGGTAAGATTTCACAGTGATATGAATGAGTTCCCAAGCAACCAAAATTGACTTCAGAAGCTTAAATATCTTACAGAACTGGAAAAGCTCTGAAAGGCAAAACTCCAAGATATTCAGTGTATGAACTGATTTGCATCTGCCCAATATTAGGGTCCATTAACAACCTGTCACATTGCCAGGAAAAGTCAGAGGTTACAGGCTACCTGAAGAGTCTGCATCTCACAAAGCTGCACAAGCACAAACAATGTTAATCTTTGGCAATAATGATATTCTAGATTTGGCACAGAAGAGTCAGATTAGCATCTCTGTTTCTGCAGAGATTATAGTTAGGTTCTTGTTTTCTATGAAGCAGGAAATTCTGTCAGCCATATACTGATATAACAACTGAGATTCCTGATAAAAGCCAACTCAGAATAACACCTTACTGACTTCAGAAGACTCAAAAAGGGCAAAAGACACCCTACCTTCAAGAATGGAATGATCTGGTGTATGTTTTGTTCTGGTTATCCTTTATACATTTTATTTAAACCTGTCTTTTTAAAAAAATATTGTTTCTGTCAACAATATTATGTGAAAGAGCAGAGTTCAGACACAGACACCATCACTTCTGGGTATGAAGAAAACAAAAATTCAGAGGAGTGATATGAAGGACAGTGATAGCCAAGTAAATCAGGTAAATCCAAAATATGGGGTAGTAACAAACATGCTTAACTGGAGAAAGGCTCTGCAGAGTCCTGTTGAGGAGGGAAAGAGAAAGAAGGTGTAAGTGCAGAAGTGAGAGGAGAAAACCTGCTGCAAACTGAGTGCAGCACTTCAGCTGTGATTGGCATTTCATGGAGAGTTCAGTGCCCAGGCTCAGATGCTGTGTCATGGCTCACAGGGAGCAGGGCACTCCTCTGTGGGGCTTTTCTCAGAGAAATATACTTGTTCTGCTATTGATTTTTGACTCAGAAACAACAACAACAGCAAAAGCAGGTGGAAGTTTCTTGGATTTGTGCAAGGCTCTAGAACAGAAAAATGACAGAGGATGTGCATACTAGAGGAGGACCAAAACTTACTTTAAAATACCTTCACCTTTGTAAAGACAAACCTGGAAAAGAGTAGGGAACACCTGGGTGCAAGGCCTTCCTACATGACACCTGTGTAACTTGGAATTTATCTTTCATCTTTGACGGCCACCTATTTTTTGTGACTTAACTTAAGACTAATCCGTGTTTGGTCCTGTCCCTGGGAGTGTTAGCAAGAAAGAAAAAAAAAAAAAAAAAGACAAAATTATGAGATTTTTATTTGAACAAAAGCAAATACTGTGGAAATTTTCTGAACAGCCAATAAAGACAGAGACACCTCCAAAAATAACTTTAAAGAAAAAATAGATGAACAAACAAACAAGCAAGCAAACAAAACCAAAAATTAACAAAACAAACCAAAACAAAAAACATACTGCTCTGCTTTGGGATGAAGCTAAAGGAGGGAAAGAGACAGATGCATGAAGAAAAATTATTCCTTCCTTCAGGAGGGGCATGTGAGGATACCCTCACCCGCATCTGTGTTCTCCTGTACAGACGATCATCATTTTATCGAGGGGCGAGGGAAAGCCATCGAATGAAGAGCCCCCGGCGGGTCGGGACTCGGTCGCTCCTCAGCCCCGCGGGGCTCTGGGGTGCCTGGGCTGGGGTGCCCGGCTGGCGAGGGGCGCTGGGGACGGATCGAATTCACCTCCCAGTGAAGAGAAGCTGCTTTGTGCGGACGGAAATTTAGTGCCCTGTCTTCCATGCCGCCTCGCCTCTCCGCTGAGGACGCGGCTGCGCTGGTCCCGTTTGTCCAAAGGCGTCGGGAAAGGTGCGGGCCCCTCACTGCTTCTTCCGAAGGGAGGCCGTGAACGTGGGCTCCCGGGCCGAGAGGGTCTGGCTAAACGAAATTAATTTGAAAAACGGGTTTATCTCAAAAAGTAAAATAATCAGAGCAAATATGGACGAAATCAGACAAAAAAGGGAGCTAAAATAAAGAAAATAAAGGAAAAGAAGGGAAAGAAAAAGAGAAGAAAAAGAAAAAGAAAAAGAAAAAGAAAAAGAAAAAGAAAAAGAAAAAGAAAAAGAAAAAGAAAAAGAAAAAGAAAAAGAAAAAGAAAAAGAAAAAGAAGAGGAGAGGAGAGGAGAGGAGAGGAGAGGAGAGGAGAGGAGAGGAGAGGAGAGGAGAGGAGAGGAGAGGAGAGGAGAAAAGAAAAGAAAAGAAAAGAAAAGAAAAGAAAAGAAAAGAAAAGAAAAGAAAAGAAAAGAAAAGAAAAGAAAAGAAAAGAAAAGAAAAGAAAAGAAAAGAAAAGAAAAGAAAAGAAAAGAAAAGAAAGAAAAGAAAAGTCCTTTCTTCTGCCTTTGCTGATTCTCAGGGGCGGAAAGGGGCGCCGGGCGCAGCTCCCCGAGCCCCGGTGCCACTGGAGGAGTGCGGGGGAGCCGCAGGCTCCGGGGCCTGTTCGGGGACCACTCTGCCAGGGGGACCTTGGGGACGTGCCCTGCCCTGCCAGGGCCGGTAGCTGCCCTCGTGGGGAAGGACGGGGCAGGCCGGGACGCCGCCGTGGTGACGGATCCCTGCTGCCCCCTCAGAGCTGGGCCCGGGCCCGCGGGAGCAGCGGAACCTGCGGCTGCCGAACCGGGCGGGACCCGCGGGACTGAGACAGACCCGGGTGGCCCTGGAGAGGGGCTGAGCATCAGCCCGGGCCCGAGGGGGGCTGAGCATCAGCCCGGGCCTGAGAGGGGCTCTGCGTTGTCCCCCTGCCCTCGGCCGGCCCCTCCAGCGTGGCCTCGGTGCTTTCCCACCCTTCCCCTTCCCTCCCGGCCGGTACCGCAGCTTCTTCCGTCTCCTTAAATTAACCCACAAAGGCGATCTCTCGCCCAAAAGCAGGACACAAGAGTTTTATCATTGGCTGTAAGGCATCGCAAAGCCACTTTATTACGAACAGCCAAGTTCCTATCCAGGATGAGGGACAACCTTGCCGCCGCTCTTCAGCGCCGAGTTTCATCCCTCCGCACAGCCCTTTCCCCTCAGCCTCCACCCGGGCCCGAGGGGACGAGACACGGCGGGACCCGGCCCTCAGGGGATGGTTCAGGAGGCTCCTTCCCTTCTCCCTCCCCCTTCCTGGGCAAACGCAGTGCCCGAGCCCCGTGGGCGCCGGCCCGGCCCGAGCAACAACCCCTGGTTCTCGAGGGGAATGCAGTGTCCCAAGAGCTGCACGTCTGGATCACACACCCACTGCTGCCCCGTCCGGGACACCGGGACACCGGGATGCAGGGACACCGGGACACCGGGACGCAGGGACACAGAGACACCGGGACACCGGGACACCGAGACACTGTTACATGGGGACACCGGGACATCGGGACGCTGTTTCATAGAGACACTGTTGCATGGGGACACAGGGACACCGGGACGCCAGAACAGGCCCCGGCGCATCTGCGCTCTCCTTTCCTTTGGGAACACGGCTGGAGCCTGGCGAGCGCTGCCTGCTGCAGCATTTCCTGCAGACGCTAACCGTAATTACCACGTGAAACTTCGGCAAAATTATCTCTCGCGGTAAAAGTAAAAGTTGGCAAATCCAGCGGGTTTAGTACTGAGGGATTTTTCTTTTCTAAATAAAAACTAATGAAAACGTCAAGCGTCACCACGTTGTTGGTCTATCTAATAAAGCAAAGGCAGGAGAACTTGTGGTTTTTCTCTATCAATGCTGCAAGACGCAGTAGCCACAGCTGGAGAGACCCGACGGAGTCGGGGGAAACTCACTGGAGGCAGCGCTGGATGTGAACACCCTCCTTGAAGTTAAGCACTGTCCTCCTCTTTGCAAGGAGAGGGCAGCAAGGAGGGACTGCATCTCCCCGTCACTTACAAGCTGTCGAGCAGAGGGCAGAAGCAGTTGCTGTGTTTCTTAGAGGCCAACCCTTGCCATAGAGAACTACATTAAGTCGCTTTACACTCTGCCTCGCACAGAGACCATGGGTGGGTGGTGGGATGAAGGGGATGAGGCTCTGCCTGTCTCTGCCTCCTCTTCCAACAGAAAACTGCACAGTGACTGAACACAGACCTGCTGTGTAGATTTTTTTCTGTTTGTTTGCCTTTGGATTATTAAGAAAACAAACAAGGAATAAACAAACAAACAATTGACATTTTGTTGAGCAGAAATAACAGTAGGTGGTTATGATGGCATTATAAAGGTATTGAATTATGTCTCGTTGCATGCTCCTGTGGTTTTAATACTCACCAAGCTGTTTTGTTTATATATGAAGCAAGCATAATTGCTAGAGCCTAATAACTTATGTGTTTCTTGACTTAACTGGATTTTACTTGTGTTAAAAATATGTCAAGACAAGGAGATAACAAAATTGAGTCAATCTAGAAATCTCTTTGTTTCTTTCAAGGGTGAAAACAGAAAGTGGAAATGTATTGTTGGAATATACCAATGAAAATAGTTTTGGGCTTTCCATGGAGGAGATCAGGAAAAAAAAATCACAGTGAATGATAGAAATAAATAGTATGAAACAGATATAATGGTGAAACTCTTTAAAGAAAACTTAAGTGTCCAGCTGAGAAAAGATTCAATCATACAGACAAAATGAGTGCAACTGGAAGGGGTTTGATAGTTGCATCTTGGGGTGATAGAGTAATTTTGACAACTGTCAAGATTTAAAGACGATGCCCAGAGAAAAACCTGGAGGAGGAGATGTGCAATTTCAGCACCAGAAAAAGAGCATTCCCAGTTCAGGAACAGCTAGGTCACCGCTGGGTAATGGATAGGTTTTAAATGTGCCTGAAGATGGTGCTGTTTAGATGGCAGAGGGAAGGGCTCGGACAGCTGCAATAAAGAGATATACCGTGAAACAAATAAATAAATAATAAATATTTCACCTAAATTTCTGTAACTCTCCAGCAAGTCATTCCAGCAATAATTCCAAAATCTGAGCAGGGGAGATTAATTGAGAAAAGGCTTAAAAACCAACTTAGTTCTTGAACGATTTCACTTTGATAAAACAGTTTCTGGTGAGTGAAATTTCAGTCCCTGATATCTATCAGCAGATGCCACTCTCTCACTCCAGCACAGCCAAGGTCCTTCTGCTCCCCTTCCAACACCCCACCCTGAGTACAGCTTTTAAAAACTTGTGTCTGTGCATTAACCATTCTGAGGGAAGGAGAAATGGAAGGGAAATACTCATGGCTGACTTTTAAGCAGCAGATGGTGAAGGAATTTAAAGGGGAATTTCCCATCACGTACAAGCTTTTAATGTTATTAAACTTGATTTAAATGTGACTGCAAAGTGATCTGCTATAGTTTATGACAGTCAATTCTACTGTCTTTGCCAGACTGGAAACTAGATTTTTTTTCTGAAGGTTTTTATAAGGTAGTTTTTTAAAGGACACCAGGATCTGGACTAGCAGATTCAAAGAGAAACTCACTGACACATGTAAGATGCTTCCCTGCAATTAGCAATAAATAATCAGAGGGGAAAGCAAGTTTTCTGGCAAAATACAGCTCTTGCAAAATTTATGCTTTCCCTTCAATTGCACAACATTTTTTAACACCATATGCCAATCTGGGAATCTCAAGCCTAGTAATTAGCTCCGAGTTTTTGGAACACTTTATAAGGCCTGGATTAATCCCAACTGCATTATCTGGTGTCAGTTACTCTGAGCTGGAGACACGGCATAGGAGTTACCAGCCAGTGAATTGTGCAATAGTACCCAGATGCCATATGCTATTCCTGCATGGATATTTTACCTATAACTGATGTTAGATCCAATCAAGGGAAAGTCCATGTTTCCTCCTGGTGCAAAGCAGAGCACGCTGCATTTTTGCATAAAACAATGCCTCCCATTTGTCAAGCTTTAAGTCAATCCCCTGCTGAGCCATTGTACTGAAATACATGATGCTTTTAAAAAATTTAAATGTACTTCTTTCCAACAAAAATATGGTTCCAGAACGATCTAATGACCAGCCATAGGACCTTAACAGCCTGCAAGATCAAAGTCTTGAGTGGAAGCACAACCCTGGCATGGATGAAGGCACAGGAAGCCTTTCCTGCAGCCTGGTGCTCTCTCCTGTGCTCCCTCACTGTAGCCCTTTGTCTCTGCCCTCCCATCACAGTGTCTGGTCTGTGCTGCCTTGCATGAAGAGGTCCCCAGAGCTGGGTCAGCCCTCTGCATTTCCCTTGCAGTGAAATCTCCATTTCAGAGGTGTCAAGAGAACCCCATTGTCTTCTGCTAATTTCATTATCTTTTTTACTTGTGCCCCAGAAGCAAATTGAAGGCAGCCTAAGTGTCACTGGAGGGACAGCTAACACAACTGAATTGCTCTATGATTGTTGTCTTTTTCTTGCTCCATTGCAGGAGATTTAGCTCTCCTCCAAGGGGTCTTCTGACCATAGGGCTTGCATCCAGCACACCAAATCAAATCCAGTGGGAATTGTTGCCTATGGTTTGGCAAATCACTTTACTTTTTCAGTGTGTCCTCTGGGGGAAAAAAATGAAAACAACTCAAGAAACCCACAAACCTTGACATTAATAATGCCATTTGTCTCATGGTCTTTGCAGGTGGGAATCAGTGATTTGTTTGGTATCACTCAAGCCATGTAGCATTAAATGGTCGTGCTCCAGCACCATGAGAGTCTCCCAGAAGTCCTAGGTCATAATTGGAGTCCTATGTAAATATCTTGGATTGCTTTGGGACTATCAAAACACACTAAGAAGCTGCCTTTAAACACCCTAACGATGTTCTGGACACATCAGCATGAACTGTCCTCACAGCCAGTGGAGGTTATTAGGCACTCTCAGGGCACAGTGCCTCTGCTAGAGTGTCCTGTGGGTGAGACACTGTGTGCTACATTCATAAGTTTCTGTGCACATTAGGGTGTCTAGGTCAGCTGTAAATGGCTAAATTATAGATTATTTCCACTATAAATAACCCAGGCTCTTTTTCTGTTTTATGTTACAATAAAAGTGGAAGTGACGCTGGTGGACCCAGAACATCTGTGTTTCTCATTCTCCAAAAGTTTCACATATTGTGGTTGGGAAGGAGAAAATAGCTTTTCCAAAAAAGTCGTGAGAAAGCTTCCTAGGAACAAGATGATATTTCCAAGACATTAGAATGGGGGACAAAAAAAAAAACCACCCAAAAAACCAAGCCAACAAAACAAAAAAAAAAACCTAAAGAGGAGCACAAACTCATTCTTTCTAAAAAAAGAACCTTGACAAGGTTATCTTTATAGAGTAGCTTTTTCTGTATTGTGTGAGGTTCTCTTTCAGTCCCAAGGCTAAGTACCCAGCAAGACCAAGTCCCATATCAGAGAGATGGGGACCTAAATTAAGACAACAGTAAAAGAAGGAAACATATGAAGCTCAGTTTTCAGGCAGTGGAGGAACAAGGCAAGCTAAATATTTATTAGTCCAAGGTCAGAGGCTGTCTTAGGTAGGGTCAGAATTGAACACAGGATTGCCCTGTGCTGTTCTGATTTTACAAATTACTTGCCTGCATGTTTGTAGAGACACATGGATTTGGTAATTTACTGTGCAGGGTATTTTTCAGCTAGATGTGAAATTTAAGACAGGCTTTATGGGCAATTCTGTAGGGTTTTGCTTGTTTGTTTGGGATTCTTATTGTTAGGGTTCTTTCTACCTTTTTAAACTTCTTTTTCTTATTTTTTCAATGTAGACAAATAGTCTACGTGACTCATGAAAAAAATCAACACTTGGAAATACTCTTTGAGCTCAGTTTTTAACTGCTAAATGCTTTTCAAAGCAGGTCTGCTTCCTATTTTTTCCATTTCCAAATATAAAATGTGTCACTATTTTGTCTTGTGTATTAAGATGTTAGATCAATATCTGAATAATTAAATGCAGCAGGACAATGAACAGTTTAATTAGCCTTGAGGTTTTCAGAGTATTAGCTATTAAAACTAAGTAGGAAAATTGGCTTGCTCTGAAGCCTTTTATTTATAAATTGCTACTTGGCAGAAGTACAGATCTAAGTTTAGTGTACATTTGGATTGTGCAATACAGAACTGCTAGAAGGAAATCTTAATCCACCTGGACCTCAGCAGTGCCTTTTGTCTGAGATGGGTTACCTGCACTGTGCTCTCACAACACCTGGAGCATCCCTAGGGGTTGAGCAGCACCAGAACAGTTTTGGAGTTGTTTTACACCACAGATCTCACCTGTGCTTCACATTGAATAAACTTTTAGTGAGAAATGAGGAAAACACACCTGTCAGGCTGTGCTGGGAGCACTTTGCAGAGGTCTGTGCTTGGTCAGGGGAGGCATGTAGCCTCGAGGTGCACTGTGAAAAGGTCCGTTTGGTCTTCAGTTACACCAAAGCCTGCCCTGGTGTTTAAGCAATCAAAAAGTATCTACACATCATGTCCCCAGTCAAGGATTAGCAATGTTCCTCTGTATCATCTTATTTTCACTTATGGTTTGCTTATATTAATTGCAGCTTCAAGTAAATACAGACACACATTTTGAAAGAAGATTAGAAGAGGAAACTAAAGCAGTGGGAAGTATTTTATATGCTTTTAAAATTAGTGCAGAATGACCAGACAATTTTCTTATTGACTTAATTTACACAAGGAAAAGATGCAAAATACTGATTCCTGCTAGCAAAAATTCTTTTCCATGCATTGCCTCACAAGTGTAGTGTTTCATACCAAGGAAGGCTGGCTAAATGTGCACATGGGAGAAACATCAGATAAGACAGCAAAATAGAAATAAGTCCAAAACAAAGAACATGTGGCCTATGGTCAAAATCACTGCCTTGAAATAGGTCAGATGCAGAAGATTTCAGCTCAAGGAAAGGCACAGTTTTATAATTTATTTCCTCAGATTTCGTTCAGATCCAAACTACTCTTGTTAAATGGAAGCCATATAAACTTACATACCAGTCAAAAATTTCCCCAGATTCAGACTTGGTGAAAGACAGCCTTGAGTTTTTTATTATTCTTTTCTTAATCGTGCTGCCTGTGGTAGAATTTAAAATAATCTGCATCTACATATCCTGATTAATATCTGATTAGGTACAGATACAATAATTGGAATTTGTTAGTGTTTGCAAAATTGGTAGTAGAAAATTAATCTGGAATATTAATCTGAATTTAAATTTAAACTAAAGGATCTATAAATCCTTGTTAGGTGTCAGAAAGGTTCCCAAAGCTCTCTAAATATTGAGTGTTACTTAGAATCAGCAAGATGCAAGTACTGCTAAAATCCTCATTAATCCTTCCCACCCATCATTAGATTTGGTCCATATGGAAAAAGTAGTTCACATTCCTCAGACTCATATTTCTCAAGGATAACCTGCACAAAAATTTATACCTCATAAGGCTAAGGTATCTCTTCTTTGAGTCAGATCTCTGTGGATTTGGCATTTTTGTTTTGTTTTGTTTTTAAACTGGCATTAGTAGGTATATGAAAAGAGAAAGCCTGTGTGTTAAAACACTGGAAATTTCAGCACAAGATAAAAGGGAAAAACCCAGCATCAGACAAAAAGATATTTCCTCTTTTTGACTCTGAGTCATGGTCTCTTTTTAATTCTCTGTTGATCTCAGAGATGGGTGCCCACAAGACTTCCTGGATTAACACAAAAAAAGTCCAAGGAAATATTTCATTGTCATACCATTTTTTTTTCCTGAATTGAACACATAGCCAAATGTAGTTAGTTTGGAATAGTATAGTTGTTGCACTTAACAAAACAATTTAAATTATGGTGGAAATGAAGACTTCCAGATGAATCATTGTTTTTTATCCCTGTGGACTAAAAGAACAACGAATCTAAGCAAATATAATCTACTGTGTTTCTTATCCTCAACTGAACTTTACTTTGACTTCACTGTATCATGTAATAATTTGGTCAAAATTACACAGAACTTGCCTTTTATGAAAGGGATTGGCTGCCATGCAGCTTTGTACTGACATAGTTTTGAGGCTATGTGCATGCATTTTTAAGGATAAGCTAAGATGGAGTGATGAGTCAGGTCCTTGGTCTGTTTCTGCTGTTCTTCACATCAGGAGGCACAAATGGAGGAAGGGGAAAGGGTTATTCTGGCCAAACAAGATGAAAACAACCAGAAAATGAAGAAATAAAGGTGGGCTTCTTTTCTACCTGTGTCAAGCAGCTAGAAGTTAGGTGTTTGGTTTAATGTCAATGCCCTGTACAATGATTTTGGCAGCACTTGCAGGAGCCATCATTCCTGCCGAGTAGGGATGCACGGAGAGGGGAAGTAGATGACCCTCTACAGGTGTCTCTCTTGCCTCTCTGCACAGTAGAAGTCAAGATAACCTATCAGGCTTGACACCTGACTTCTGTCTGGCTCCTGCCCCGAGTGGGGACCACGAGGCTCTGGAAGGATGTCCTTGCTGCTGTGGAGAGCCACCTCGTTTAACACACACATCCTCTATTCCAGCCAGCCCTGTGGAGACTTGGTGAGGAGTCCTGGAGGTGCTCAGGCCTTTGGCCTGACAGCCAAAGGTACTGATAAGATCTTGCTAAGTCTGGCTATCATGACTGTCAAATGTTCAGTTGTGAAAGCAAAATCTGTGCTTAGTGTCTTGGCAATTGCAAGCAGCTGGTGGCTTTTTTTCCTCTTGCTAAATGTAAGAGGACAGCTCCTCGGGCCTGACCAAGCCTGGGTGACCTGTCGGGGCTGCCAAGGGGATTGAATCTGCCTCACCCTGAGCAAGGAGCAAGGCAGGGTCAGGCAAGCTCTGCCAAAGGTGGAGACAGAGCACATCATGTTTCAGCAGCTCTGAGAAACACAGCAGAGTGCTTTACCTGCTGACAGCTCTGCAGAAGACGGATGCAAAAAGACCCCAAGCTCCTGCTGCAGAGGGCTGCCAAAAGCCCCAAGTGCTGGCGTTGTTCCAGCTGCTTCCCCTCTGCTCTTTTCCCTGCTGACCTGAGCAGGCGGTGAGGAGGTAGATGGGATGAGGGAATGGTTTCTCAGCTCATTTGGTTCCCCCTTTGGCAAGGCAGGTTCCCCTTTGGTAAGGTATTCCACACACTTTCTGCATGGGGTCACTCAGACCTGTGGAGAAGCAGCATTTCACATCACCTGGTACAAGCTTCTGAAAAGTTCCTCTCGTGCACCTCCAAAGCACAGTTGCTGTGAACCTGAAAAGTGGGTATTTAAAAAAAGTGGCTCTGGGATACAAGGGGTGTAAATGTCAACCCTTCAACCCCAACTTGTCAAATGTTGTTCTCCTTTACTCTGTGGAAGCCTCACTTAAGCACAAGCTTGTTTGCTTATTTATTAAGTACATATGTTTTATGGAGTCTATGATCTGCAGAAAACATTCCAGCTTGTGGACCCAAGGGCAAAATCCTTCTTTCCAATCTGTACAGATGATCTTTATGCTGATATTTTGTTTTTCCTAGGAGATTTCCGCGTATTGAGGGAAAGAGAAATATCAGAGCTCAAATCCACCAGGTGTATCTGAAAGGAAAAACCTGCTTTGTTGTCCTCCTCACTGCTTCCCTCGGCAAAAGGGGAAATGCAAAATGGAAAATGCAGTAGAATGTATAATGATTGATAGTGTTAATATTTAATAAACTGAATATTCTTTACTAAATCTGGTGGCTTTGTGCAATGAAATTATAGTTCCATTAGCATTAACAGGACTTCATAGCTCAACAGAGGAATGGAGATACTTCTCAAACACTTATCTTTGGCATTTTCAGTGAGAAAGCAACATTTGAAAAGGTTTCCCTTCCGCTCTTTAGATGTGTGTGATCTTGGATCACCCCTCTAGTTTCTCTTCAGTTTTTTTTTTCACCAAGTGTAGTCATTTCCAATAAGGTTCATGAAGGGTTTCTGCTTTTGAAGGTCCCAAATGGCTTAAATCACTCCTAGCACAAATGCACTCTCTATTGTGGAAACTGAAACCTGCCACACCATAAGGTGATCTGTATATTAGAACCAGATATCCCTTCACATCTGTATTTCCAAGCAGCAAAGAGGTATGTTTTGAGTTAACCTACTTTTAGAGTGGCTCATCAGATAGAGATATAGCTATAAATACTGCTAGAGGGCTGCTGTTTGCCAGACTTTTGCAAGGATGCTGGCAGGGGAGATGAGGAAGTGTAGGCAAGGAGTACTCCCCTTGCAAATACTTATCACCTACACAAACTGCCACAACTGCACACCCTGATGGAAGGGCACCCATTCTTCCCAGTAAGGAAACTGGGGTCCCTTGCCAGATGCACCACAGGGGTTTGGGGGCTTCAGGCTGGACCCCTGCTGGCTCCATCCTCTAGTCCTAAGCACAAATGGTGTGACATGGCTTGGTTCTTCCCAGCCAAAACAGGGGGGGTCTGATATCCACCAGGAGCAGTCTATGGACTATCCTCCTCCAAATGCCCTGACATGGACTGAAAGGGCCAAAAACCTCCAGGGAGTAAGTTTACAGTGAAGACTGTGAACAAACATAAGCCCAAGCCTGTGCCATGATCCTTTTTAATTTGCTCATGCACACTCAGACAAGAAAGCCAAGCCATATGGGGCATTTGAGCAGGGCAAGACCAAGTCTTCTGTGCCCTGGAGTGGAGAGGCCACACCACCACAGACTGATGGCTAAAGAGAGCAGTCCTACCTCCAGCTGAGTCCTTCCCCTCACAAAATTCAGTTGGCTGCATCTTCTTTGCAGAGCTGCCTTCACATCTCTCCACATTGGTGTGTGCTGTCATGGAGCACCAAAAAATCTTCCCCGAGACAGACAGCTGGAAGGGCCCACACAAAGCAACTCACCTGACTTTTCCTGCATGATGTTTGCCCCCTAAACATGTGGAAAATGTTGGCTAGATGTGCTCTGTATTAAAGAGGAGCACAGGATGAAAAGGTTAAACATAGAAGTCTCCACTTAGTTTGATTAGTCTCCAGCAGATGTGGGGGGAGAATTTTGCAGGAGAGAAGGACATAAAATGAGCATTGGCACCTCTTCCCACTTAATATGGCAGACAGCTAAGCTGCACCTTCAGCTCTCCTCACTCACTTCTCCAGTACTGTCTTCATTTAAATAGAACTTTTGCTTCCTCTGGGCAAGACATGCATTTACAAAGCCTAATATGGAAATTTTCCTACAGCAAGGCCACTTATTGCTCCAATTTCAGTTAACTGCAGTGTAGATTTTATTATTCATAGCCAGAGGCTTGTGTAAATTTCTGGGTTGACTTCTCATGTCCTGGCAAGGGCAGAATGTGAGCTGAGGTGCTCAGGTTTCATAATGAATTGCTGTGGGAACTGGCTCGGCCATCCTACCACAACTCAAGGAGCTTGGGAAGTCAAAGGGGAATCTTATGAGAAGGAGCAGATATGGTTGAGTTTCCTGCCGAGCCCCACTGAGATCCTGGGGAAGATAGCACTTCCCAGTGCTGCTCCAGGAGAGAAAGCAAACAGAGCTTTACCACCGAGTTCACTCAGTGCTTGACCCAGCCTTCCTACTGCTTCAGGGTTTTCTAGGACTAATCAGAATTGATAACATAATCATTCAGAACAAGAAAGTGAATGCATTTGGGGTTTACATGGATTTACATTAGGATTTGACTTCATTACAATATTAATTTTGACTTGGTTCAAGCCTTTCTAAAAGCATTTCAACACTATTTTCATGCTGTATGAAAATGTAATTTTTTGTATACCATAATAAACATATTCATATGTATGTAACTGTATATATCTCCAGATATTTATCTCCACACATGCTGGAGCATTGCAAAACCATTTATAATCTATTGCAGAACCATTTGAAAACTACATTCATCCCCGGATTTTAATGACTCACATAAACTCTAACTACTTATGGATTTCTATAAAGATTATTTCTGGACTTACTCAAAAACTTATGGCTTTACATTTGCATAGATATCACTGGTGAAAGAGTTTTTGTTTGGAGGTGGAAAATGCATGCTTTACTCAAATATGATTTAGAGAAGCATAATTTTCACATGACAAGGGAAAACACTTCCCTTGATCTAATGACAGTTTTAAGGGCTGAATAGTTGTCCTTCTTTATGATGAACGACTCAAAAGTCAGTGGAAAGGAGATGCTTTCTGTTTCCTATCTATGCAGATCACACTTGCTTCTTATTAATATAAATCATAACTATATGTGATTTTTGAATATCATATAGTTTAATGTGATTTTCACAAGTTTGCTTGAACATTAGACTATCCCCATAGTATGTACATGGTTTGAAATATATTTTACTATCAAAGTAAAAGCTAGTATGATTTTTACTCCAATGTTAACAATATTTGGGGGCTAACTTTGATCCGTGAATCCATTTTCCTTTTACACAACTGGAAAAGTACAAAGGATGTTTTGTACTGTAAGTCCTTAATACTTTCTTTGATTGAAATTGGCTGTGTCCTGGAATTAATCTAAAACTCCTGAGTCAATCAGATTTAAGAAGGTATGATTTTTTACGAAATTCACTAAGCTCCAACAGTTTTTGAAGTTTGATCTGAGAATCCAATCTATCAACACATGTGGACATTCACTCCAGTCCTTGACAAAGTTTAGTGCTCTGCTAAAATAATTCAAGACTGCATAAAGGAAGGGGAACAGCATTTTAATTTTTACTTCAGAATCCTCAACTTCAAGTTTTGGAAGAAAATCTTTAGATTCAAACAGTGGATACATACAAACAAACTAAAGAATACCTTGTTATTCAGAAAATAATTTGGGTTTTTTAATGTTGTATTACACAAAAATCAAGTGTTAAATGTTATTTCAAAATTGAGAGTCATATTCTCTCATGACAAGATTTTTATTTTGGCTCCTTAGCTCTTTTGATTTAGATAAAATAATGAGTTATGTGCAGTGCTTCATTTCAGGACACCTTAATTTTGTGGGGGAAAATAGTTCCAACAATCTTACTTGATAATAAGTTAATGGTCTGAAAAGCTTTGAAAAGTCAGGGCTTTTTCTTTTTTACAGTGTCTCTGTATTTTCAGCGTGATTGTTAACAGAACAAAATATCCATGGTTAGGTCTGGTAAGGATCTCTTTCCATAATGCTCTTTTGTCTGTATAACAATAATAAAAGCTTTATTGGCACCTATTTCACATGACCTCCATAATTCTCCTGTGGCTGACCCTAACCAGTACCAATAAAACCATGCATTTTCTCACTGTACATTAAAAAAAAAAAAAAAAAAAAAGTTAAAATTGTATAAGGAAATCAATGCCAAAGACCTTTCTAGAAAAGTCACTTTAAAACTGGATTGTATTATAATTGTTATCTCATTTTCTGCAGGGACTACTCTTTTTTATTTTAAGATCTCATATAATTTGATGATGTTTTATTTTCTCCCTCTCCTCATCTCCAGTCAAACAATTAAATATTTCTGAAAGGGCCCTGGGATTTTAACACAAAAATTCCCCAGAATAATTCTCGAACTGTTTTCTTAGTTAATATATTCAGGTACCCAAGGACATTCTCCAGTTTGATAATTTGTCATGGGTTAAAATAGCCCTCAGTTAGCAAGAAGCCAGCTCTTAAGCGATGCTATTCATGCTGCGAGTTGTATGGCATCTCTAATGAGCAATAAACAGGCATCACGGGCAGTCAGGACATGCCACAGGCTGGAAGTTTCCATCCAAAGCACTTAGTGACTATCTGTGAATAATGAACACATTCATGGGATGCAGCATGGCTTGTGCAGCGCCCTTGAGAGGGGAAAAGTTCTCTTCCAGTCTCACTGATGGTGAAGAATTCAGCTGGACTGGGTTTATAAAGATAATACACTGGAAAGAAAAATAATTTGATCAGTTTCCCCATCTTCAGGGACCCTTTAAAATTTACTGCACGTTCAGGAAGGAATCCACAAAGTGTTGCTGCACTCAAGTGCTGTTTAACTCACATTTGAGGGGCTTTAGGGTTTTCTACCTGCAAGAAAAATTTTCTCACTGCCGTGCCCTTGTCCTTTTCGTGTTCCCTGCCGCAGAAGCCGCCCAAAAACAGGTTATCCCCGTGAGATGTGCATAGGACCTCCACCCAGGCATGGGGGCTGGCAGGGACACCCTTCTGAAAAGTCCCCTCTGTTTGTCCCTGCGAGCCTCAGCGGGACATAACCCACCACTCCTGGGTCCTGCTCGGCACCTGCCACTTTTTGGGGGTGGCAGAGCCTGTGCAGAGACCTGGCAAACTCTAGAGGGATGAGAGACATCCCAGAGGGAGAGTTTGGGTGGCTCCCAGGAAGGTGAGCGGACTCCCGCCTCTCCTAAAAAGGAACAGGAGAGGAGAGGAAGGTGATACACAGAGGTTCAGGGGGGCGCAATCATCTTCTGGTTGGTCTTTATTTTATGGGGGTTGTTTGTTTGTTATTTTGTTTTCTTGTTTTATTATTGCTTCTAAGTAGCTATCCCAACCACCCCATCCCCTCTGCTCCCCTGAAGGAGTTTTGGACACAAAAAAGCAACACTGCTTTCTAGGAACTCTTTTTGCTTTTTGGTGGCTCACGACTAGTTACCGAAGATGCTAATACAGCCTTTATTTGTTTTATTTTTATACCTAAACACCTGAACAGAACATGGCTGAAACACTATTTTTAAGTACACACACACACACACACACACACACATACATATATATATATATAGGTATACATATGTGTGTATGTGCATATATATATATGTATATATATGTATATAGGGGTTTATGTGTATAGTTACAACTTACAAATATGTATTTTATATATATATATATATATATATATATATATATGTATATGTATAAACCAGAGGCAGATATTGGCCAAGAATTCCCTTACCCCCAGCGATGCCATCTGATCTCTCAGGAAGGTGTCAAGAGCTGAGCGATCTGTTCAGCACGGCTTGTTTGGATGCAGAGAAGGGAACACGATGCCCCTGCCCAAAGCCACCTCTGCCCACAGCGCTGGGGGTCAACAGCGCCCCGCAAAGATCCGGGCTCCAAAACCAGCGGCCCTTGAAAGCAAAGGGGAGCAGAGGTTAGGGGTGCGAGCGATAAAGCCTGCCTTTCCTTTTGCTTCTATTTTACGACACATCGAGGCAGCGAAGGGAGAGCGAGGGGAGACATCAAACACGGGCAGGGTAATTGCATTCACATTGTGGAGCCGCTCCGCTCCGCTCCGTGCGGGAGGCGGCCGGGCAGCGGCGGCACTGGCCGGCCCGCCAGCACCGTGACTCGCTGGAGGCTCTTGTCACACTCACATACGCGTTTTCTGCCCCAGATATAGCCAGCCCTCCGTCTGCTAATTCCCCACCGAGCCCGGCCCCAAATCCCCACTTCTGTCCGCCCTCTGCGCGGCAGCCGCTGTCGAGCTCAGGAGCCGTCGGAGATGGTGATGGGGGGACACCCCAAGGGCACCCCACGCCTTGCGGGCATCCCAGGCCAGTGGTGGGCACGAAGACCACTGCTGGAAGCCAGGATTGTTCGTCCCAGGCCAGTGGTGGGCACGAACCACTGCTGGAAGCCAGGATTGTTCGTCCCAGGCCAGTGGTGGGCACGAACCACTGCTGGAAGCCAGGATTGTTCGTCCCAGGCCAGTGGTGGGCACGAACCACCGCTGGAAGCCAGAAGTGTGTTCAGCCCAAGAGACCCCACTGGCAGCGGGGTCGGGGCTACAGCCCGCGGCCGCCCCGCACCTCGCGGAGCTCCGCTGGACCTGGAAGTCTCCGACATCTCGGAGAAAAACACGTACCTGGGAAAGAGACAGAGCCAAGGATGGGGAAAAATAAGAGCCCCCAACACCTCTAGTTTAAACCCGGTCTCAAAGCCAGCTCTGTAGAAAACACGTGGTTCTATCTCCCTCCTGACCCACCGGAGGCATCAGGACCTGCACAGGGAAAGTCCCTCCATTCTCCCGCCTGCAAAAAATGAAGATTTACTGTGCCGCAAAGAGATGGCCGAGGAAGAGAAGGCAGTGGGGAAGGGGAGGTTTCGCTTCGCCGTGGCCGCGCTGAGCCCCGGCGGGGACGGCCCGGGAGCGGCGGCACGGCCCCTGCCCGGAGCGGGACAGCCCGGGGTGGTGGCAAAGCCCTGGGCACAAGGGGAGCCCTCCGCCCCCGCCACCTCCGGGTAGGTGACTCCGAAAGGCGTAAGGGCAGCGGCCAAGGATGCTTTTCTAATGTTAAATTAAGAAAATACCGTCATTGCATGCTTTTTCTGCTTCCTACCCTGATGGATGCCTGCGGGAGACACACGCCCTTTTTATTCTCATCATCATACTAAGCAGTAAGGATAGGGAGCCTGAAATGTTAGTAATGCCACTATAGCAATGCAAAAAGTGTGTAAACATAATTACACGCTTAAAAAATCCCCAATAAACACGGACATGCATGTACAAGTGCTGCATTTGCAGGTATAGAATTATACTCATCCTGAGTTTGTTTCAGGAATACATCTGAGTATACACGATTTTCACAAGCACAGTTCAGCATTATTGCACCCCAAAGAGTTATACGTTATATTAAAGAAATATGGAGGGGGGTGGGGAAAGCAAGAGCAAATTTAATCGTGGTGGTTTTATTAAACTATTTATAAGTGGAAAGCAGAAAATATTACATAAGTTGCATGGTCACGCTGTAGGGACACTTTACGAAAAATGGGTATGGGACACAAGCATATCTTTTATAGATGTGCAGATTGCATATGTTATGTACAGAAGCAATCACGGGCCACATTTTTTTCTTTATTCCAGAAAGCACACATATATTTTCTGAGTCTGGCAGTCAAATAGAGTTCACGGTTTATGAATGCATAAGAACTATCGGCCAAACCCGTATTTTCTATGCAGGAACAAGCAAAATATGCAAAGCATAAAAGTCGTAATATTTATTAACGTCACTTCTGTGCAACAAGTGACAAATGCTCTGTCGCCCGGCTTACAACTCACTAGACTGCCCTCGGTCTCTGCCCAAGTAAGAGAGAATTCTCACTTTTCCAGAGTCCATTTCAGAGCTCGGGCTGTTTGTATCTTTCTGGAGCCGTTGGAAGGGGAATTATTCCATTATCTTTTTTTTTTTTTTTGAGGGGGGGGGGGGGGGGTTGCTTAATTTTTTTTTTTTTTTTAATGCTCTTTCAAAAAGAGGCCCTGACCTCGAAGGTCCCCACTGTCACTCGGGGAAAGGAGCGAGACCGCTCCGTGGCGGGGAGGCCGGCTCGGCTCGCGGCTGCGCCCCTGCCCCGCCGGACACTCCCGCTGGGCACCACCGGTGCCCCCGTTCCACGGCGGGAGGGGGAGGCGGGGCCTGGGGATGGGGAACTGGTCCAGGAGTACCGCAAAGGGGAGCAAGGAGGGACCTTCCGGCAGAGGAGGAGAGGCTTGACCAGCAGATGCGCATCGCGGGGGCATCTCTGTACTCACCCAAACCTCCACGCGTCTCCGACGTGCGCTCTGGACCGAGTTGCCCCTCCACTAATCTGGCTCGCCTGGTCCCAAGGGAAAAGGCAGAGGGCGACCCTCCTGCTCCGGCGCCCCGCAGCCAGGGGGACTTTGGTGGGGTTGCCGGGGTCCATGTCCCAAGGCTGGCTCCAGAGGCTGGGAAAAAGAGGCAGGGGAGGAGGACTTTAGAGCTTCCCATGAAATGGTATTACAGTAAGATAATGATAAAAAAGTCGGGCTGAAGAGGGGTAACGCCAGGAACCACGGGGCTGGGTATCTCTCTAAATAAACTACACAGACGCCGGATGGACATCTATAAAATAGATCTGTATAGGTACATACACATATATAGGGTAAGCAAAACGGACCTCGGGAGACCCCTCAGAGGAGAGTCCTCTCCCCTTCCTAGCACGCACCGTCCCCTCCACCGGCAGGATACCCAGTGCCTGCTCACGGGAGCCGCCGCCCCTCCGCCACTCTCCCAAAATCTACTCCAACGCCTCAACCAGGGGGCTCCGGGCTGAGGACAACCTCACCGCTCCGCCGGCAGCCCGCGGGGCCGGAGCCGGCTCTCCGGGCGGCGGAGGGCGCATCTCCTCCGTGCATCGCCGCCGCCGCCACATGAAAGCGCTCGGCGGGGGGTGGGCGGGGGTTATTATTATTAATGATATTAATGATATTAATATAAGCGCCAAGTCCGCGGCGCCGATTGGCTGCCGGAGCTGCCCGCTCAGCCCGCTGCAGCCAATGGAAAGCCCGGGATGAGGAGCGGCCAAGCCCCCCCGGCTGCGGCCCGTGTGCCGGGGCCGCCGCCACCCCCCCGCGCCGGGATTTGCTCCCTAATTGACCTAAATAAGGAGCTCGTGAACGGCGGCCCCGGGGCGGCGCGCACTCACAGGGACACACAGACACACACACGGACACACAGACACACACGCACACGCCCGGCAGCGCCCGGCGCCCGCCGCTTTCCCCGCGCGGATCCCATTCGGCGCGGCGCTCCGCCCACCGCAGGATCCCCCGCTCCTGCCCGCCGTTTAACTCGCATGACATTTTTATTTCGTTATTAGCGTTTTCGCGCAGAATCTGGCGCCTCCGATGGGTTGTCGGGCTGCTTTTTTTTTTTTTTCCTTCCCCGTTCCCTTCCCCTCCTCCCCCTCCCCCCTCCCCTCCTAGCTTGCAGGAAATGATGGCAAACCGCGATCTGAAATGATTACTCCGGAAAAAAACGCTTTTATACCAGGAGAGCATCCACGGGGCTAGGCAGAGGCGAGAGGCGGCCGCGGGGCAGCGGGGAGCCGAGCAGCCAGCCGCCGGCGGAGCCGGGACCCCCTCCCGCACTTCTCTCCGACGATGCCGGACGAAGCCACGGAAAACGCCGGCTCCACCTCCGCCCGCGTCTCGTCCTTCTTCATCGAGG
The DNA here is from genome assembly GCF_023055355.1 of Agelaius tricolor. NCBI lineage: Eukaryota > Metazoa > Chordata > Aves > Passeriformes > Icteridae > Agelaius > Agelaius tricolor. The sequence continues at coordinate 8,008,934 of NW_027269284.1, forward strand.
ACCTGCTGGGCACCGAGGGCACGGCGGGCGGCGGGGCGCGGCGGGCGGCGGCGGCGGGCGGCGGGCGCGGGGGGCCGCGCTGCGGGCCGCCCTCCCCGCTGCGCATCGGCGCCCCGGGCTGCCCGCTCCGCGACGCCGCCGTGGGCTGGTACCGCCGGGCGCACGCCGCCTTCCTGGGCTGCGCCAGCCCCGACAGTAAGTCGCCTTTCCCCACCCTTCACCGCCGGGCCCGGCCGGGGATGGGGATGGGGATGGGGCTGGGGGTGTTCCTGCTCCCCCCGGGGTGGGGGGTCCGGGTCCCGGAGCAGGCCGGGGGGTGATGCACGGAGCGCCCCCGCAGCCCCCGCCCTGCCTCCCCGCTTTCGGCCGCTCGGGGCAAATCTCCGGAAATGCTCCCTATGTGTCAGGCACCTGGAGCCTCCGCCCCGCCGCCCAAAGTGTAAACAGCGATTCTTGGCTTGCTTGGGGATTTTTTTTTCTTTCCCTTTCCCTCCCCCCATCTCTCTTTTTCTTTCTCTATTTTCTCTCCTTTTATTTTTAAAATATTTTTTTAAGAGGCAGGTCTGGCTGCTTTTTTTCTTTTCTTTTTTTTTTTTTTTTTTTTTAAGTCCCCATCAAGCCGGAAAGCTGGGAGTACCGGCAGCGCAGTGGAGACTTTGGGAAGCCGGGGGAGCAGCTGGGCTCGGTCCCGGCCGCCCTTTCCCTCAGAGCCAGCCCCGCTGCCCTCCGCCCGCAGCGCGGCCTCTCGCTACAGGCATCCCAATGGAGAGGGTGTTGGAGCAGAAGCCGGGGTTCGGGGCAGAAATTAACATATGACAGAGTGAACGGGCTGCCATTAGTGGTTATTTTCTGTCTCCTGATAGAAAAAACATTGCGCCTCGGCGCATCTCTGTGACCTTATACGAGCCTGCAGAAATCTCATGATTGCTCAATAAGGAAAAGAGGCGTGATTTGTAATCCAAATAGTTTCTTTTTACATTAATGGACTTATTAATAGTTTTAATTTCTCTCAGAAGTACATATAGAGACAGCAAAGTACTCCAGAAACAACTGCGCTTTTTTTTCCCTTTTTTCTTTTTTTTTTTAAATTCTGTTTCCCTCTATTCTATAAAGAGTAGGAAATCTTTTTTCCCTTTTAAAATTGTAATTGGAATGCACAGGGTTGGAGACTCCATGGAGGTATGTCCCGATACTGGAATAGTTGTCCCCATCCATTAGCTTTTTTAAGTCCAGAATAATGTGATTTTTTTTTTTTGCCCCACTCTATATACACACGGACGCACTATTTTGCTTACCCCTCTGACACAATATACTTACTCACAAATGTACTTTTAAGTATGTATGCGTGCATGCGTGTGTAAATATAGACGTGAGTATATAAATAAGAGGTCACGCGTACATACATATGTATGTACACACATTCCTCTGTGTACATGCATATATAAAAATTACATACGTACTTCTGGATATCCACGTGTGTGTTTACACTCAGGGAGGCCTTTTATGATTTGAAAACAGCCCATGGGGGTGTTATGTGCATACACAGGAGTGCGTTTATGTGTGTGCTCACATATGCAGAACCACGAGCATGTCCGTAGATCAGTATATTCATATACATAAAATACAGGGCTGTATTTCCATATAAGCATATGTGCATGTGTGTGTATACACAGAAATATTTGGGAGTTTATCGGAGGAGGCAGAGCAGCGGCAGGAGCCTTTACCCGGGCCCCTCGCTGCCCGGCCTTGCTCCGGTTTCCCCTCCCGGTGAGCAGGGAGGGCGGGCGGGCTGCGCGATGCCCCTGCTCCCTCCATGCCTGCAGCCCCCCTCTGCCTCTCTTTGCAGCCAGCGACCGGGACTCGCCGGAGCTGCCCGAGGAGCCGGCGGAGCGGGCGGGCGGCGGCGGGCGGGCGGCGGGCAGAGCCGCGGCGGGCGGGCGGCCGGGGCCGGGCGGCCGCGAGGAGGAGGAGGAGCGCGGCGAGGAGCCGGGAGAGCCGGAGCAGCGCAACGCCGGCCGCAAGAAGAAGACGCGCACGGTGTTCAGCCGCAGCCAGGTGTTCCAGCTGGAGTCCACCTTCGACGTGAAGCGCTACCTGAGCAGCTCCGAGCGGGCCGGGCTGGCCGCCTCGCTGCACCTCACCGAGACCCAGGTGAAGATCTGGTTCCAGAACCGCCGCAACAAGTGGAAGCGGCAGCTGGCCGCAGACCTGGAAGCGGCCAACCTCTCCCACGCCGCCCAAAGGATAGTGCGGGTCCCCATTTTGTACCACGAGAACTCGCCGGCGAGCGCCTTGGGCTTCACCCTGCCGCACATGTCGCCCCCCTTGGTGGGCTTCTCCAGCGGCGTCAGCTACCCCCTGGGCACCTTCCCCGCCGCCTCCCTCCCTTTCCTACGGTCGCAGATGACAGGACTCGTCTGAGCGCCCACCTCTGCCGGGACAGCGGCCCCCTCGCCCCCTCCCTCGGCTTCCAGCTCCACCCCCCTTCCTCCACGGACTTTTTATTTTCAACTTACACGTTTCTTGATTTTCTGCTTTTTTGATTTTTTTTTTTTTTTTTTAACGTGCAATAAACTTACTCTTGGGGTTGACTCGGAGCGTCATGCGGCAGCCCGGAGGGAGCCGAAAGGACTTGCAAGACCCCAGCCATGCACAGGGATCAGGTCGGCGGGGCTCTCACCGCCGCGCATCCAAAGAGAATCCAGCCCCGCGGCAGCGGCAAAACCCTCACGGCCGGCCCGGCCCGGGGCTGACGCAGGCCGGCGTTTTCCGGGGGGGAACAGACTCCCCCGAGCCTTCCTCCCGCACCCCGCGGAGCTGCCGAGCGTGACACGAATGTACGGAACAGCTCGGCCGAGCCCCGCGGCCCCGCCGCGGCCGAGAGACTTCCCCGGGACCTGGGGGGCCCGGGCCAGCGCTCCCGCAGGGGAAACCTTTCAGCCTCCCCGCTGCCCCAGCAGCTTTCCGTGCAGAGCGAGGGACCCTGCTGATCCCGGCCTCCAGCAGCTTCTCCAGGGCCCTTTGTTTTAGCCACTCAACCCGTACATATCCCCCTCCCGTCGTTACTCTCATTTCCATACTGCCGACACCCAAGCATGTGCTGGTGCCCCCGGTCCTTCTCGATGCAGAAGTTTTGATTTGAAACAACTTGAAGGCAAAGTGTTGGAAAGAATTCGCCCTGCTGAAATCCGAGCTGTGAGGATTTGGTTTCTTTGTTTTCGTTTTATTTCCCTGGCAAATTATCGGCTAAAATACACGGGTTTATGTATACACATATATATGTAATTCTACATACCGTATTTTACAAGTGGATTTGCCACTTTTTTTTTTTTAATCTCCTGGAGAGGTTGAGGAAAGCTCACCTCGACTTGTCCATCTCTTACGAGATCGGTTTGTGTAATCGATTAATAATTCACTGGCAATTAAAAAGAAAGGAAAGAAAAATAATCAGATGGGAACAGTCTGGGGACCTGTATTGTCTGATTATGCAAGCAAACCTGTAACGTGATATTATATGAAGTATTATGCATGCCAAGTTATTGTTTTTCTTTAATAACTGTTTTGTTTTCCCCCTCCTACCCACTCCTAAAATGAATTTCTGGACTATCATTATTTCTAAAAGTTTGAATTTCTTTTTTTCCAAATGTTGAGGGGGAAATGACCTTATAAAACTCGGCCTTGGTGGAAAGTCAAGCTTTGATCGTACGTTCCAGGGCATAATCAGCTGCAATTGAACCAACCAGCTCGGAGCACTCGGTGTCCCTGCAGGCAAGGCCAGGTCCTGGATCTGCTGGGGAATGTGCATGTGGACCTGTCTCCTGTGAGGAAGGGCGATTTTATTCTTACTCTTTCCTACGCTTTTCATTATAACTAGAGCAATCTTTTTCTGGTTATGAAATCGATCAACAAGATGTGGTGGAGCTTCAGCTTTGATAAAATACCCTAGAAGAAGGGTCAGGGGTGGACTATAACTTCGACACATTTTTGGACTTGCCCCCCCTTTTTTTTTTCTTTTCCTTTTTTTTTTTTAATATATTCTTTTATTTTCTTTTTTTTTTTCTTTTCTTTTTTTTTTTCCCTCTGCTTTGGCAGAAATATGGCTCTGAGCACCAGCCTGTGCAGTTGAAGTCAGGATGTTGCAAGCCTCAAAACCACTCGAGAATTGCATATAGATGTATCCATAGATACATATATTTATAGGTTCCTGAGAAAAGTACTAAATTGCTGGGATACTGGTTTCCACGTATGCTCCGTTTCTGGAAGCTGTTTTCTTTTGAAGTTTTTTTTTTTCAGTTTTCTTTTCTTCTCTCTTTTTTTTTTTTCTTTTTTATCTCTTTTTTTTTTTTTTTCCAACTGATGCTGATCTCACCCTGAAATCTCCGGACATGTTCGCCAGCCGTTTTCTTGGCATATCTGTCAAACACCCGAATTTGAGATGAAAACTTCTAGAGCCTGGTCCCCGAGCGGTGTAAGAAGGATCGGGCAGAGGCGAAGTTGGGGACGTCGCTGCCGCCGGGCTGGACTTCAGCCTTTTGGTGCCAGAGGAGGTGACTTGGGGCGATGTTTCTTCCTCAGGGCGCAAGCACTTGATTTTGATGCCGTTCAAAGCCTGGCTGCCCCTGGAAGAGAGCGGCTAAACCTTTTTTTCCCGTCATATCCAGCTCCCCAGATCTCCCAGTGTTACCTACTGGAGTAAAATCCTGACTCACTACAGTCATATCAGAGTAGATTGTAATCCAACGAGAAATTTAACATGCCTGCCACTCTCCACATGCCTTTTCTTTGGAGTAACATATGAGATTATTATACTTCTGATTCTACTAAATATTCTTTCCTTGAAGTTAAGGAACTGGCAGGGCTAAATGATCAATCGGATTTTTAAAATGTGTTTTGACATTAGTATGTTTGTTTTTTAAAGATGTGCTGATTATATCAATAAACAGATTTTTTTCATACACTGTATTTGTAACTTATGATCATGGTAAAATATTAAAAGGTGCAAGACGTGAAGTCATCTAAGAAAAAGTGCTTACTTATGCCTTATTCTGTACATGCAGAAAATGATTTATAGTGGCTTATTAAAAGTATGTGCTGAAAGTAGGAACATCTACACCTCAGGTTTCTTTACCTTGTAGCTTTTGTTATGATACTTTTCCCTGTATCTGATGGCAAGAAATTTCTGCTGGACGCAGAGAAACACCTCGCACCAGGTGCAGTCCCTGAGGTGTGTGCATTGACTATTTCAAAATAGATAAAACCCCCACAACCGAACACCCAAGCCCAACCCTCAAATCAGGACAGCAAATTCCTCACAGTTTCCTTCTTTGTGTGTATTTTTTAATTAAATAAATTAAAAAGGTAAGAGTCACATGCTTTGTGCTGTTCCTGCAAACAGAAAGCTCTAAGAAAAATGTTGATGGACTGTAAAGCTCGAAGTACTTTTGCAAAGGCTGTTTATGACATATAGAGACATACGTTGCTGCTTTATAGATCAAAGCAACCTCAGAATAGCTTTAAAATAAATCCAGTTATACTACAGCTGTAATATTATTATGCAGCATAAATCCTTGTCTGTTGACATTTATTTAATGAATGTTGCTACAACAGCTTAGCTAGATGGCACTCCAGAGGCGAGGCAAAGGAGAACCTTGCCAGATTACTCACAAAGACAACTTGTGTTTATTGGACGCTAATAAAAATAATCAGTGAGAAGATTTTTTTTTTAAAGCGAAGCAAACGACAATCAAAATAGAACTGCCCTTTTGAAATAAATTCCTAGCGTAGCTTCAGTAGCTTCAGTAAGACGTTATTATTAATTACACTTTAAATGAAAATGATCGATATGCTGGAAAGCACCTTGTTAAATGGCTACTTTGCAAATGGTACATTGCTCACCGGTTTAAGATGGTCCATAACTTTTCTCGTAGGCACGAGTCTAAAATATTCATGCAAATCAATACTTGATAAATCTCATAGGTGCGTGCTGGCTCCACTGTTCAACAATATATTTGGATCGATTCTTTTTTTTTTTTTTTCCTTTTCCACTGCATTATCTTGGAATAGTCTGTCTGTACCCCTGCCAATGTGCCCCATCGATCGGAGGGAGACTCGCCCCAGACTCCGGCGGACCCGCAGTGTGCACTGCTGTCAGCCTCAAATTAGATCCAGGCAATATTCCTACATTTCCCTTCCCATTCCAGACAAATGTAACTTTATGGTGGATGTCTTAATGCTTCCTTTAACTGTCCTGAGTTTCTCAACTCTGCTTACGGTTTAATTTCTATGTAGTGAGATACATGAAGGTCTATTCAAAAGATATAAATGAAAATTTAGATGTCCACCTGAAATCTTTTCTTTTCTTTTCTTTTCTTTTCTTTTCTTTTCTTTTCTTTTCTTTTCTTTTCTTTTCTTTTCTTTTCTTTTCTTTTCTTTTCTTTTCTTTTCTTTCTCTTTTCTTTTCTCTTTTCTTTCTTTTCTTTCTCTTTTCTTTTCTTTTCTTTTCTTTTCTTTTCTTTTCTTTTCTTTTCTTTTCTTTTCTTTTCTTTTCTTTTTTCTCCTATTTTCTCCTCTTTTCTCCTCTTTTCTCTTCTTTTCTTCCCTTTCCCTTTCCCTTTCCCTTTCCCTTTCCCTTTCCCTTTCCCTTTCCCTTTCCCTTTCCCTTTCCCTTTCCCTTTCCTCTTTAGCAATTCCAGCCTCCTAAGCAGTTGGGGATTATTGGCTTTATTCGGAATCCCCCTCCAGATTTTTCCTCAGGTATCAAGCACGGTGTTTGGAGGAAGGCAATTTAGCAGAGGGTTCTCAACTGATCTCAGAGGGAAACAGAATTTCCAAAAGGGATGCTCTGTCCCGGGGCACGCACAGACAGCTCTGTCCCGATCTGCCCGTGCCCGACACCTCCTGGGCCGGAGCATCCTCTGAGCGAGCCCAGCTCCCCAGGAAAGCCTGTGGCTGTGTGACGCCTGTATCTGCCTTCCTGGGGAGCTCCTGGGAGAGTTGCTTTCCCTCTGCTGATGCCGTTTTCTGCCCTCCCTCCCCCGATTCCTCCCCGGGATGCCCGGCGCAGGAATGGGATGTTCCGCTGCCCGAACCTCTCTGCCTGCTCCAGCGGGGCCCTGCCGGGGTGATGGGAGACCACAAGAGCAACCCGCAATTCATGTCCTGCCACTGCTGAACCGCTAAAGAGAGTTTTATTCAGGGACCAGAGCGCCAAAGCGCCCGAACCCGCCTGGTGCTTTTAATGAGCTCTTCAGACAGCGCTTCTGTTCGAGACGCTCTCGCCGGGGCTGTGTCCCGGGAGAGCATCGGAGATGATGATCGAGAGAGCGCTGCGAGGTGCCGCTGAGTCCGCAATCGCCAGGGTCTTACTTGCAAGGGGATGTGAAATCCAGGGAGGGACTCTTGCCCTCGAGTACCTCGGGGGATAAACCAAACTCGATTCTGTAAACCAAGCAAAACCAGACTCTTTGGCGTTTCTGTACCGTCTAATCAGATTTCATTTCCATCAGGTTTAGAGCAAGAGACTTCTTGTGCTCTGAGCTAAAATGGAAATATAGATAGGCATGACGAGTGATTTCTGGTAAAAAGCTTTCCCAGGTGAAAGGTTTCCACTCTGCACGATGTTAGCTTCTACCCAGGATTATATTACTAGAAGGAAAAGGTTGGCTCTTCCCGCCCCGCCGCTGTGCGGTACCGGCCTCCGTGTCCTCACACGTCCCAGACAACGAGGTTCTTTACAAACAAAATGCAAATGAAGCGTGGGCGGAAAGAGGACCAGCTTCGGAAAACCTCCACCGACAGCAGGAAAAGCTGTTCCTTGTGACCGACAGCCCCGGGAGGGACCCGCGGTGGCGGGGAGCGGTGCTGGGGGGGATGGCCGTGAGGGATTCGCTCTCTGGCCTCTCTGAGCCCAGACCCTCCTTGCTCGCTCGGATCCCCTCAGAACGCGAAGGTGCCGCCAAAGTTGCTCCTGCCCACACCAATCTCTTCCCGCGGCTGCTCCACGCGTCCCGGGAACCATTCGTTGGGAAAAGCTCCTGAATTTTGGGAAAGACTCTCTCCCCTCCGCCCGGTCGGACACTGTTCCCCACATTAACTCCGCTGAGGGGGCAGGTTCGCATTGTGTTTCTGGGGGTCCGCAGTGGGCCCGGGGGTTTCTGCAGCCTTCCCATGCCGCTCCCTGTGCGGGAGGACTCTCCGCAGGTTGTTTGGGTTGTGCAGGACACGCTCTGCCTGTTGGCCTTTAGATTGCCCCGAAGGTAAGAGTGACCCAGCAGAGGACATGAGGAGGCCGTGTTGGACCTGGCTTGTAGAACTCGCTAGGGGACCCGGGCTTGTAGAACTCGCTAGGGGACCCGAGACCCCCCCGTATCCTCTTGTGGCCAGTGAATAGATTCCAACTTGTCCCAGGGCTGAAGAGATCCGGCTCTGTAGCGTGCTCCCTCTGCACGAAGTTTGTCGGGGAAAAACAAACAAAACCAAAACCAAATCCAAACCCAAACCAAGCCAAGAAACCAAACCAATCAACAAACAAGCAAACAAAAAGAAAAAGAAACAAACCACGAGAAGAACCCAAACGAAACTAAAAATACAAAAAAAAAAAAAAAAAACCCGGTCTTGAAAAGTGGGTCTGGGAATGGATGACAGACCATGGATGGATGACAGATTCCAGCAGGGTGTTATCGGACCGCATCTCCCAGGGCTGGGCTTGGACTGCGCGGGGAGTTGAGGGCGCTGTGGTGAATAAAAGAATAGGTAGTAAAACTTATGTCTCCTTCATCACTTTCTTTCTTATTTCTGTCTTTTTCAACTTTTCTCTTTTTTTTCCAAGAAAATGTCTTCTAGGAAAATACACTGAATCAAGGCATTCTCTTTATTAGGACGGATTTTTTTTTTCTTTTTGGAACTAGAAGGGGAAATGGTTTGCAGCAAGAACAGATGTGAGCACCTGGGACGTGCCTCACTCACAGGCAGCGCAAAGGGAGGCCGAGACAGGAGCGCAAAGAGCGACCCGACCTGGCGTCCAAGGCTCCCATGCTCTTAGTTTTACCATCTCAGACCAAATTTCTTAAATTATATTTTCAGCTGCTTCTTCGCATTTTGTAACTCTCTTTCCTGGGTCATTCCCTTGGCCCTTCCCCCTCTCTCTCTCTAATGGATATTTTGCTCTGATAAAACGCCCAGTTCGAATAGGAAACTGCAAGACAAATGCAACAAGTTCGGGTATTTGGCCAATAATTCCGTATTGATGGAAGACGGACACATTTCTTTTTCGGCTGGCAGAAAATGTGCAGGTCTCCAGCAGAAGGCTGCATTAAAATTTGAGTACGTTCATAAAGTGAAAAAAAAAAAAATTAATGAAAAAGAGCTGAAACCCGCTCTCTCAAGTACCAATGCGTTAAAGATTAACGCAGTCCAAATCCTTGAGATGCCCCTGATTTTAGCTCATGGAATTTCTACCATCACAATTTCTAAAAGCCTGTCAGCACTTCTATTGTCAACTGTTTTCCAAGGACTTCTCGCTTTCCCTCAGCAGTTTTCGTGGTGGAAACCTCGAGACCCGCACTAAAAGCCGTTGGAAGCATTCCCCCGGCTTTGCACGGGGAAGCAGAAGGGGAGAGGTTTCCCTGTGATGCACAACGGATGGCTCCTCTAAAATCGCTGGGCGTCCTGCCTCGAGTCGTGCAAACGGGTTTTAAACGCTGCAGTGCTGGGACGTGTGGGAAGCAAAAGTTTTCAAGGCAGTACAGAAACACTATCGATCCTTGCCCAGATTGCAGAGCTCAGGTGAACGCTTCTGCATGTCCCAAAGGCGAATTCACCTTGCAGAACTCACACACCCACGCAGCCGGCCGGCACTTTCTCATGTGGAAGCTGCAGAAGGGCTCTGCTAACCCGCGGGGACAGCAGGGGATGTAGAGGGGATGGTGAGCTGTGGGGGGAATGTGTGGAAGTTATGTGTGGATTTTGGGGTGGCCTGACACCACGGGGCTCCTTGGGAGGAAAAAAAGAAAGTGATGAAAAAAAGATTAGGTAGTAAAACTTATTTTTCTCCCCAGGGGAACGATGTGTATTCAGTCTGAGAGTCTGCAGGTGAAAAGACCACAGGGAAGAGACTCTGGCTGTATGAACTACTGTCTTCCTTCCTTCCTTCCTTCCTTCCTTCCTTCCTTCCTTCCTTCCTTCCTTCCTTCCTTCCTTCCTTCCTTCCTTCCTTCCTTCCTTCCTTCCTTCCTTCCTTCCTTCCTTCCTTCCTTCCTTCCTTCCTTCCTTCCTTCCTTCCTTCCTTCCTTCCTTCCTTCCTTCCTTCCTTCCTTCCTTCCTTCCTTCCTTCCTTCCTTCCTTCCTTCCTTCCTTTCCCTGTTTTCTCTCTCTGACTGCCATCACTGCTTTTCCTCGCCGGACTCCTCCTCATTCCCCTCTTCCCAATCTTCTCCCTCCATTCTTCTCCTTCAATCCAGAGATCTCCCTCCTGCCATCCCACCTCCTCCTCGCCTTTGCCGTGGGCTCTGGCTCTGCCTTCCCTCCGCCCCCTTACACTGAAGGGGCCTGGGCAGGAAGGCAGGCGGCCCTGCCCAGCCTCGGCTGCCCGGGGCACCTCGGCGTGCTCCTCGCCCTCCCTTCATCCCCTCTTCCCTCTAGTCCCTGCTCCTTTTCCTTCTCCTCTCTGCAGTTTCCCCCCTGCACCGCTCCCCCCGTCCTCAGTGCTTTGGCTCCCTCTAGCTCCATCCCCTCCCTCCGTCACCCCGACCCCTCCTCCTGCGGGCCCATCCTTCCCTCCGCCCCGGCTGCGCTGCCGCTCTCCCGCTGCCGCCGACAGTGCCGCGCCTCGGCTCGGCTCGGCTCGGCTCGGCTCGGCTCGGCTCGGCTCGGCTCGGCCCGGACGCGCTCGGTTCGGACACGCCCGGCCCGGACAGGCTCGGCCCGGACAGGCTCGGCCCGGACAGGCTCGGCTCGGACAGGCTCGGCTCGCCGCGCCATGGTGCAGCTCGGGGGCGGCCGCCGAGCTCCTCCGGCCCCAGGCGCGCCGCCGGCCTTCAGCATCGACAGCATCCTGCAGCGCCCGGCCAGGGAGCAGGGCACAGCCCGCTGCGCGCTGCCGGAGGAGGAGGAGGAGGAGGAGGAGGAAGAGGAGGGAGAGGGGCCTGAGGAGCAAGACCCCAGTAAAGGCTCCAGCGACTCGGGTACGGAGCCAGCAGCCGCCTCAGGCTGTCTCGCAGGTCGGGTCGCAGTCCGGCCTCACCCAGGCGGTACCTGGGCACCCCCAGTGCCGCCGGGCCGGGCCGGGCCAGCGCACACGAGCATACAGACACCGACACAGACAGACAGACACAGACACAAATACAGACACCGACACAGACAGACGGACACAGACACACAAATACAGACACAGACACAGGCACACGGACACAGACACGCACACACAAATACAGACACACGCGAACACAGTCACAGACACACAGGCACAGACACAGACACGGACACACAGACACAGACACAGGCACACACAGATACAAACACGGACACACAGACACATACGCACACGCAGGAGGAGGGGAGGCTCCGCGGGCGGACGCGGGGGATGCCGCACACCACCCACCTGCTTCCAGCGTGCTGTGCCCCCCTCCCGGCCTCCTCGGGCGGTCTGTCCCGTGTCCGGGAACCCCTCGCTTTCCTGTCACACAGCTGGCAGAGGGATTCCCTTGGATCCTTATGGAAGCGCCTCACCCTTCTTCTCCCCTCTGGAGGGTGTGGGACCGCGGCCAGCCCTCGGCAGCCCCCTCCCCATCCTGTCCCCCAGCCTCTCCCTGCGCTCCGCTGCCGGGCCGTGCGTGCATGCGGGGCGGGGGCGCGGGCTGCGGCCGGGACTGATGCTGTGCTTTGCCTCTGCAGGCAGCGAGCCCCGCCGGCCCCGGGCAGAAGGGACGAGCCGCAGCCTTCGCCCCGAGGGCGGCGATGCGGGGTCCCCGCTCCCCGCGGAGGGGATACGCGGTCCCCGGCAGCCGCCGCCGCGAGAGGCCGGGGGCTCCGGCGCGGAGAACGGCAGATCGCCGGCGGCGGGCGGCAGGAAGAAGACACGGACCATCTTCTCCAAGAGCCAGGTGTTCCAGCTGGAGTCCACCTTCGACGTGAAGCGCTACCTGAGCAGCTCCGAGAGGGCCGGGCTGGCCGCCGCGCTGCACCTCACCGAGACCCAGGTGAAGATCTGGTTCCAGAACCGCCGCAACAAGCTCAAGAGACAAATGTCATCGGAGCCCGAGGGCCCGGGGCCGGCCGAGCCCCCCGGGGAGCCGCAGCCCCTCAGCGCCGCCTCGGCTCTCTCCCTCCCGGCCCTCTACAAGGACAGCCCCCTGCTCAGCCGCTGCCTGCTGCCGCTGCCTTTCCCCCTGCTCTGCCCGGGCAGCGCCATCCCCTACCTCTGCCTCCCCGGGCCGGGCAAACACTTCAGCCTGGTGGACGGGGACGTATAGCCCTGGCCTCCGACCTTGCCTTGCCGGGGGCCGCCCCGATTTTATTTATGACCCCGCCGTGCAGGTGGAGTGTCCGTCTTCGCCACAGCCACCACCCGGCCCACGGAGGGGCCGCCCGGGCTCCCCCCACGCGTGTCCGACACGCTGCCAAAGCTCGGAAGGGCGCTCGCTGCCAAGCCGCTCTCCCTCGGTGGCCATGACGGAGGAGATAACAGGGAGCCACGGGGACGTGCTCTGCCTGCCGCCCTTCCAAATTATCCCGTTCCGCTTTTACAGGAGGGCCGATGCTCTGCCTCAGTCCGTGGGGACCGTGTCCCCCTGTCTGTCCCAAGCACCGTGGCGGTCGCTTTACCGTGAACCGAGTCACGTTTCATACAGATTGGTAATGGCCAAGGCCGCTCTGTGCTTCTCTGTCTCTCAAACTCTCCTCCTGTAATATCCCTCCGAGTAGCTTCTCCCCATCTTTTACATTATCAAAATGTAGACACCTTTCCTCAGATCTGGTTCTTAAACTGTGACTTTCCTGCTTTTTTCCCTTTCGGAAGAAACACCCCAAGATCTCTCTCACATGTTTGGCGCTAACTGGTTCTCAGACTGGGGGTAGTGTGATGTTTTTACAGAACAAGCCAAGCTGTCTCTTGTGCTAATCCCGCCCCCCGAAATCTCGTGGGACGGTTTTCCCTGCTATCCTAGGGTAAAGAAGTGCGGTTTTAATTTTTTTTAATATCTATCTACATATAAATTTGCAAACGCTTTTGTCGTCCTTTGGTTTCTAAGTTAACACGCTTTATATCCTAAGGTTGGAAATAAACCTTTTCAGAAAGTTGAAACTCCTGCCTTTTCAATAGTCACTACTAGGTAGTATCAAAGGAAAGATATTTCCTAGAGTGCATCGATGGTTTTTAATTTACAAATAAAGAGCACAATTTAAAAATAAAACCACAATCGGGGCATTACAAAATTCACCCTTGCACGCGCGAATGGAAACGAATCGATTTTTTCGCAGTGGGGAAAAAAGCACGATAGTTGTGTCGGCTAGATAGGAAGGGGTTTTCTTTCATTTTCTCGCTCTTCCGTTTGTCTTTCCGTGGGCAGTTGATGCAGATGCACAAGGAACAGACGCAGGCGAATCCCCGCGCCTCGGGGCGGCTGCCGGGGTCCGCTCCCAGCCTGGGAGGTGCCGCAGCCGGAGCCGAGCCTGGCTCCAGCCGAGCTCGGGAATGCGCTTTCCTCGGCTCTCTGAAGTTTTCTGGCCGCTGCGGTGATTTAGAAGTGTTTGACCTCTCCTCTCACTTTTAAGTCCGTTTTGAATCAGTGTCAAGCAGCAAGAGGTGTCTCACAGGGTCCCCTTGCTCTGGGAAGAAAAAAAAAAATAAAGAGGTCGAGGCTGTGGTGAGGGTGGTGTCAGCAAGTGGAGAGGCTTAAGGGGACCTGCCGGGGGCACTTCATAGCTCAGGTTTCCCCAAACTGCCGCTCCAGGGAAGGTGTAGGCGACGAACTGACAGCCTGGACTGCAAGACTCACGCTTCTTTTCCCGTCTGAATTTATAGTGATAGCCAAAGAAATTAAAATCGTCTGAGTCTGCGAGTTGCTCTGTGGCTAAATAACACATTTTCCAGAGTGATGATCTATGGTTCCTGTTTGTCTATATTTCATAACTGGTGATCTGTTTCGGAACTTTCCTTTGGCTGTTTGTTCTAATGTTTTCCATGTCTATACCCCATTACTTGACTACTATTACCAGATTGGTTAATACCAATAGAAGCAAATCCACCTTTTTCTAAATCCCTACCAATGGAAGTTTAATCAGGTGCAACAGCTATACACTAGCCTCCCTTCCTTTAGTTTTTTAACATGAAACTAAACTTTTTTTAAAGACACTGTCCTTCCACATGACTGCAGCCTCCTATGTCTCCTACGTGGTGAAAAATAACCGTATAAGAAATTGTTATTCTGCAATTAATCTACTTTTCCCTACATTTATCGAACCATTTTCAGTTTTCTCCCTGCTTTCTTGTTTTTCCTCTCAAATTGTTGCTGGAGTTACAGAAGCAAAATGAAGGAAAATAGGAACCCACGGAAACGGGGGGAGGTTTGTTTTTTTCAACAGAAACAAGGGGCAGAGTAGTTCTGCAGGCGAGAGGAGTTAGCGCGGGTCAGGTTTCGCAGCTTGTTGCTGACGGACCCGATCGTCAGGAGTCAATGAACAACGAACGTCCGAAACAGCCGTGGAGCCAGGCAAAGTAAATAACTACCCCAAAATATTCGTTTCCCATCCAGGTAAAAGTGCCGGTTCTGAGAGTACTGGCCAGAAGTATTATCCAAATTATCCTGTTGCTACTCAGGGTAACATGGCCAGTGGCAAGGGGGCTTCCTCTGGAGAAAACCAAGTTCAGGATGCACCGGGATTGTCAGCCGAGCAGCCAAGGCTGACCACACTGAATATTACTGACGTTTCTTTTACAGATCCAAACAATTGTGTTTGCAATTATTAATTGCTCCTTATTAATTGCTCCTTATTACAATGGGAGATTGCTGCAAGCTAGTGTACGGCGAACCTGTTGATGAGAGACTTCAAGGAGTGAAACAGACCACAGCAGAACTAAACAAGAAAACAGGCAAATAAACCTCAAACACCCCCCCAAACCATCCAATCGACTAAAAACTCCAAACCTCAATCAAAAAAAGCTAAACCAAAACAAAACCCCAAACCCTCAAATCCCCAAAAAACTAACAGAGCTAGCAATTTGAGAAAAAAAAGAAAAAATACAACCAACCAACCAACCAAAGCAAAGCAAAGCAAACCAAACAACCAATCCCAACTCCAAACAGTGCTAGAGTTGATTAGTTGCTGGAACTGAGATTTTAAAACTTGCTGTGAAGGTTTGATGCAATGAAGAGAGGTGGTGCAGCTGCTTGAGCAGTGTGTTTTTGATATAATCTATCAAAAGCTCATATAAACTGATCTTTCTTTTTTTTTTTTTTTTTTAATGATTATTAGAATAACAAGAATCCCTGCCTGTGCTGGGAGATCCCCTGTGTTAGGCATGGCACATATGTACCAGCAGGTTCACTCGGAATTCTCTAAAACTGAATAGGAAAGAGAGATATGGGTAAGACCAGGCACCTGAATCTTCCAAAAAAATAAAAAGATGGTAATTAAATATGACATTTATCAACAGGAAAATATATTTAAAAATCAGTTGGATACATACACAAATGTGTTGGATACATACACAAATGCACTGCTCATTGAAAGAGTGCAATAAAAGGGCTTAAAAAAATCTGCTTAATCTCTCTCTCCTCCACCCATTCATAAAAGCCTCACAAGGCTCATTCTAAATTTTCTGGAAGCCTGTTATGCTGTAAAGTTCCTGAAGCTTAGGATGGTCAATCACACTACTTTTCTTGCATGAAAGTGTGCTGAGAATTAGAAAATTCAGTTTTTTCTGCTGGAGAGCCAGCTTCTCCCTTCTCTGCTCTGTTGGAAGGTTTTAGCAAACTCCCCTAGGACTGGTTTCCCACTGGAGTCTTGTGGTCAGGAGGCTGGACCAGACACTTATAATTTTGTTTTGTTTTGTTTTGTTTTGTTGTTCTCCAATCATCACATCCACAAACACCTTGATGGGCCAGCACAAGGACTCTGTGCCAGCCTTGTCCCCCCCGTGCTGTTCAGATTTCTGCTCCTGACCAGGCTGGGGCTCACCTGCACCAGGTGAGGCAAGGTGTGCTACAGACCAGAGAGAGAAGAGTTACTCAGCACAGCTCTATGGCCTTACTAGGTGTTGATCTAGATTATGGAAACTTTCCTGCTTCTTCTCCCCTTTTCATGGATTTGGGGCTTTTTGTTTGTTTATTTGGTTTTTTTTTTTTTTTTTGGTTTTGTTTTGCTAACTTGAAATGATAAGTTGTCTTTCGTCCATTTTTTAAGGAAAGGATTGAACTTACTACACATTTTCTATGTTTGTATGCTAAGGAAGGTTTCATCTGCCTAGAGGAAGGCTTGCAGTGTTACCCCAAAAAGGAGTAATGTTTCATGTTCTGCAAGACCAATTATTGATGATAGAAGAATTAGACAAAGAAACAGGAGTCATAGCTTTATCTCCCAGGGGAGATTAATTTGAATCTAGGCAGATTAATAAAATTTAAGGAAGATAAAAATTCATTGTAGAATCCCAGGAGAACAACATGGATGATCCAAAATAATTATGAACAGGAAGAAATCATTTTGGAGTGGCACACAGTAAAAATGATCTCTCTGCCTCTTCTGTGCAGTGGAGGTCTAACTGCACTATTTTTGGAAAGCCAGTACTTTATTTCCCTTTCTTATTCATGTGAATATATGCAGTGGGCTCCTTTTGCAGGTTAAACTTGTGCTTGGCCTGATTCTGCTTTCCCTTACAAACACATGGTGAGAAGGCAAGGAGGAGACCTCCAGAATGTCTGACTCAGAGCAGAATTAGTCAGATTGAGTCCTTAAGATTTTTCCTTTTTGGAGAATCTGAAGTTATAATGTCCTCATAGCTGCAATGTGAAATAGTAACCATACTGAAAAAAATAAGTTACTGGAGAGGCTTGGAAATGCCTGAACCTAAATGTGCATTTACATTTGTCTCAACACTGATGTTGAATGTGCTCTTGCATCCTGAGTTGTTGTTGTCAACCAGTTCATCTGTCACTTTAGAGATCATATCAATAGCTTAAAATAAAAACCTGTGAGGTGTTTATTACTAACAATAGAGTCCATCAAGGAGCATAAATTCAGGAATATTTATCTTTTGTCCTATTCTGTGTTGCAGTACTTGGGAAGTGCTCTGTTCCTAAAAGGAAAAAGCCTTTTATTTCAGAGAAGAATTTAACTCTAGAGGAAAACAGTGAGTTCTGGAATGGGAAATGGTGATTGCAGTGTAATCAGTGCACAGAGGGAACAATCATATCTGTCTCTTCTCTGCTCTCCACACATCAGTTACATTGGTGATGATCTTTATGTAAAATCCAATGGGGACCAGAAAACATTACCAGGCATTCTAGAAAAAAAAAAATCCAAACCTAAAGGAATGTCCACTGTGAACACAGCACAACATTCCCTGCTGTATCATCAAAATCAAGTTATTTAGCACAACAAGCAGTTGAGAATATACAAGCAGAGAAAGTCTGCAAGATCAGAAAATCTGCAGTTAATGAGAAGAAGCAGGAGAGGAAGGCATGGACGTGCCTGAAGGTGGCTCTAAGGAGGGCAGAACCACTGCAGCAGGTAAGAGATTTTCAAGCAAAATTTTGTTGTGCTCAGCTGTGAGACCTTTAGACCCTGGTAGGTAACAGAAGCTGCTTTTATGAGCAGCTGTGTGGTCAGAGTAGCAAGAGGTGTGCCTGGAGTCAGGAATCCAAAAAACCAGTTACAAGTCATGAGTCTACCAGGAGAACTGGGTGTTGTGCCAGACCAGAAATGATGGGGGACTCTGAGGACAAGTGTGGTGGCAGTGATGCCTGTGCAAATCACTGTGTAAAACCTCATTGTGAACACTGTGGAAACCTCATTGTACAGACCCACCTTTGAATTTTGGTTCCTCAGTCTGCTGCAGTCTTATGTGTCCTTTGGGACAGTGATTTCTGAGCTGTTCTGGTTGGAGCAGAGGCCACCCTCACCTGCTCAAAGGTTTTTCATCATTTTGTGAATTGTTACACAGAAAGAAGTGACCCTTTATTAAACAACATATCCTCTCCCACAGTTTTGATTTTTTCATTACTTTCACGCTTAGATCTAGAGATCAGAAGTATAACCCTTATAGAGGATGCATCATATGAGAAATCATCTGGGAAGTTCTTTTTCATGGCTGTCTTCTATTTTGAATTAAAGTATGGAACCAGCGTGGCTCTTATCAAGTGGAGAGGTCATTTAATAATTGATGAAGATCAACACTTGATTGAATCTGGATTAGCTTTCATCCAGGCTGTTCTCCCCAAATTTGCCAGATCCAGCTCCTCATTTCTTTTAACAACCAGCTATGGGGCAGCTACAAGAACCTCAGTTCTGCCTATAGATTTTATCTGGGAACACTCAAAGTTTAATTTGTGACCACTAATGAGAAAAGCAAAGTTACACACAGAGCCAACATGACTGTGAGATTGGTGTGAACTCTTAGCTCTTTTTAAACATCATGAACAAAAATATTTTACTTAAAAATAATCACTGTATGCAGTTATACCTTTCTAAATTGACACCAATGCTCAAATCAGAAAGGAGATTTGTCTGCCAGTTAATCAGAATGTTGTCTGCATTCCAGTCCTCTGGGAGATGTAGATCAGCCTACACATGTAGAGACTATACTCACTGTGAGATATATACACTTCCTTAAGTGACTCCTGATAACATAAATATTCAATTTTTCTCATTTTTTGTAAATAAATGACATGTTTAGATCTATTTTGCAAATAAATAGCTGGGACCCATGGACAAATGTCTTTCACTCTTCCCTTGCAGTGGTAGCAGCACTGAATCTTTCACTGTCTTACTGGGTTTTAGTGAATCCTTTGTGTGAGCTGATAAAGATCTGAACATCCCCATGTTCTTTCATGCAAACAGATTTACAGTAACCCATGTTCTTTCATGCAAACAGATTTACAGTATCTTTACACTGATTCCCAATTATCAGCTGAGTAAATACCTGGTGCTCCTGTATTTTCACATATATTTGTATGAGCTTTAGCATATAATAAAGCACTGAAAAACTCTGCATGGTTGAGAAAGTTTTGTTTTTAGCAGTCTCCCATGCTCTGTACATGCAGGATTGTTTGTCCCATACAGTGACATAACTCTGCCTTTTTGTGCAGCACAAGGAGAGCAGTCTGGAGCTGTTCTGGTACATTACTGTGTAATTTCAGTGTTTGCTTAGAGAGTCATCAATGTGAAATTATAGATGCAAAGAACCCTAATTACTCTGTAGCAAATGTTATGTGGTAGGATGTGCATGTGTTTTTAAAACACTCTGCAATTTGTGGATTTGTAACTAAATATCTGCATTCAATTTCCATTATTAAATAATTACTTCACATATGTGTTTGCTTCCCTAGACTACCAAACCTGACATTTAAGTGGGTAAGGAAAATGGCACTAGTTTATATATCTTTGTGTTAACAAGCTTTTAATAACCATGTGGTAAAGTTGTAAAATTGGGATGCAGGCAAAATAGATGTAAAGATAACAGCTAAATTAAAAAATAAGTATGCTTAGCATTGTAATCTTACAGATGGCATCATAAAACCTGTGAAAAAATATCTGAAAAATTCAGTTATATTTTCATATTAAGAAGGTCACAGAATTAAAAACATAGCAAGCAACAGGCTGTTTTTAGACTGCTTCTTAACGTTTCCATGATGTTATTTTGTTAGTAGAATATTATAATAAAATAATGATTAAAAAAATCTGATTTAAAAATGCAAATTATTTTGAAAATAGGTATTAAAACTAGCAACCCACTTATTAAGACAAATGCCACCTTTAATGAAACTCAATCTCTCAGTCACTTGCATGTCTCAAGGGAGACAGAGAGTCTATAAGCATTGCTATCAGAAATAGCAGATGACTGATGCAGTTAAGACATCAGTCCCTTTGTCATGTCATTGGACTCTGATCTAAATCAATGGGGAAATGTCCTCTCATATGCCTACTTGTCCCTTTATTGAAAAATCTTTTGCCCTGGGTCAGATTCCAGGATCAATGGATCCTCATGTTTTCTGTTGCATTCTCTGAGTTCAGCGTGGAAGGGGTTACTTGGGATGGTGGCAGCAGTGGCAGGTGACAGCAGCTGAACTGAGAGCACCTTGCACAGTAAATCTGGCTGCAGATTGCTGTAAGCAAACCCAGAAACATTGTAAGTGAAAGCAATTTGGGGAGAGAGAGACTCTGGCAGCTTCTGAAAGGAATGCATATGTAAACATGTGGCTTTTCACTCTACAGCTGCATTTTGGAGAAGTGCTATTGTCAGGCTAGACTGGATTATTCTGATCCTCACAGATCTGCTGGAGGCTGAGTAACACATCTAGCAAACTCATTGGGATATTGATACCAAAGTAAGTCAAGTGGCTTGGAACGAGTCTCTTTTGTTCTTTTTTTCTTTTCTTCCCTAAAAATAAAATGAGTCCTTCTCTCAATAAAAATGCTGAGAAATGCATGGTTTAATTTGCTGGGTGCAGGACCTGGGATGTGTGATACACCAGGCTCTTAGAACTGGCTAAAGGAGAAGCTCTTGCATCATGTGAAAGGTTGTGTGTGCTAATTTTCCAGTGCTTTTTCTGCTTTGTGCTACAAGGATCAGAGGAATACACAGTTTGTGTTTTCAGACTGTTTTATATACTCAGATTATTCCAAACCATCTTTTATGAGTATAAAAAACCTACAATGAAATGTCATATTCACAAATCAAGAATAACACTTCCAACATGCATGAAATGAAGGAGCAGAGACTTATCTTTAACAGACTTGGCAGATCAAATCCTTTTCCAGTGTCACACAACACCAGCTTAGCAAAAAATTAAAATTAACACAATAATATATAGATCTGTGAAACAGGGTTGAGTTTCATACCTAAATAGACTATACATGGCTTTTGGCTATGTTTGAGAGTGTGTACATTCCAGTTTAGTTTTTAATAAAATTAATGCTTGCACCTGGTACCACTCTTTCCTAGTGGTGGTGGAACAGATCTATAATTGCAATTATTCTCCTCCTGGGTGATTTAGTTCAACTCCCTGTGCCATGCAGGATATTCCCCTACATTATTTCTACTACTTATCTAATCTATTATTGAATAGTTCTGGTGCTGGTGCCTCAATTACCTCCATTACTCTCTCCCAAGGCTTGACGCTCTGTCTGACATGATTCCCTCCCTCCTCACACTGAAAGGCTCCCATTGTGTCACGTGTGGTTTTAGGCTCTATTTCTTGGTTTGATTGCTTTCACATTCTTAGAATCCTCCACTTTTGAAAGGTTTACAGTGTCATCAGGACTTGAGTAGTTTCTTCCATCCTCAGGCTTATGAGCTGGGATCCTGTCCAATCCTTCTACAATTGATGTGGATTTTCTTTATCCTTTTCTGAAGTATTTACTGTATGTGTTCTGCCTTGTTGTGTTCCCAAATGCACAGACAGAGATGCTCATACTGCAGGGAAGTAGTACCTAAGCTGGCGATGAACAGGGTTTAAAAAAGTTTCCTATATCCCCTTTTCTTTGTATTTCAGTGACTCAATACACTGCAACATGATGATAATTCCATTATTTTTGTTTGAGGTCTGTGTTTTAATAAGTTGGTTAGATTTATTTGTAGAGGAAATCTTTTTATCAAGCCACTTACCTCTACACTCTACACCTACCTCTATCATTCACCTACCTCTACACTCTACATCTACCCATCTCTTGTCTGGCTATCAATATATCTACCTCACTCTCAATCCCTCCACAGTATATTGACATCACCACAGGTTTTGCTCACAGAAGCAGATCTATGGCTCCTACCCTTAATTTCAAGTAAGCAGCACTTCTCTCAAGAGCATCTGCCAGTGACGCCACTGCCCTAAATATTATGTCCAAGGAAAATGCTAAAGAAGAAATATGGTTTATTATGTGTTTAGCATAGCAAAATGGGACCCATCTTGGCTATGATCTTAGTGCTGACAAACACAAATGTATCACACATCAGCAAGGATGCTGATGGTGTGGTTAGGGATCCTCTTCTGAGAAAGCAAGAAGTAACTTGGAACCTATTGTAGATTTCTCACCATGTGTGCTGGAGAACAAAGCCCAGTTAGGGAGGTCCTGGATGTCACCACACACAGATATGCAAACCAGAACCTCCTCTTATCCCTGAAGATTTCCAAGATTTCCATGGTTACATACATCCAATAGTCTCTATTACATCTGCATACACTCTGAGCATTTTGCTGTGGTCACAGATGGGGATGACTGGAAGAGCAGCATCATTCCTTAGGGCAGAAGGTGCAAGAGAGGCGGCAGGGAAGGGTACACACCAGAAGGGCTGGCTGATCTCTAGGAGAGGGGCACTGTGGACCCAGATTTGGGCCAGTTTCCTTCTATTCCTGCTGTGGGAGAAAAGGGCTGGTAAATGTAAAGTGCATTACCTGTTCACCACTCAGGGCTGGTGCGCTCCCACTGCTTCTGACCAGCTGATCTCATTCTGTCAGGATGTCAGGGCACTTCAGGGGTTAATTTGGCCTTATAGAATATATATTGCCTTGCCATGCATTTAGTGGGCAATATTTAAACAGGGATGAAAAAACTGGAGGGGAGAATTAAAGAAGAGGGATAACTTACCAAGCTGCTCAGGGTTATGTGGGAAATCTGTGACAGGGTGAAGATGAGATCCCAGGCTTACAGAAATTTGACAGGTGGAAGACAATCTTAATGTCTAAAATATCAAAGTTCATGTTTCTTTTTTATTATTTCCCATCAGACAAGGAATACTGGCGATAGATCTGGTGAGAATTCCTCCAAAAAAATATTTCTTTAAATGTAAATGCTGATTTGTCTAAAATCCATCATGAGAAAGGAAGTATTTGGCTAAATGTATTGGCTCTTTGTCATTCTGGAAACATGGCAAAATCATCAGAGTTTTTAGATGCAAGGTTTTTAAAATGACAAGTGTAATTTTGGGATTTGAAACAATGCTTGTTTTCAAGCATTGTTGAGCATTGAAAGAGGAAAGAGAATTACAGATGAAATTTGAAATTTGAAATGTTTGAAGTAGAAACAAAATGCTTACCAATTAAAGAAACTAATTTTCAAATATTTGTGATTACTTTTCCATTTCTGACAGATTTATTTGGAAGACAAATATTTTAAAAATCACTATTTTTGTGGACATGTAAAATAATTTCATTAACAGATTAAAAAAAATCAATAAGGATTAAAGAGGAGCAAAATTCAGATCCTTCTGAGCATTTCTCTCTAATTTCACCATTCAAAACTGTGTTTGGTTCTTGTATTTAATGCTGTCTTCTTGTCATGTTAGGGGCCAGCCCAACCCAAAGTCAGGCTTTGGACTCTCAAGTTGTCTGGATACCCACAAAATCCAGACCCCACAGGCACATTTTACTGCACAGGTAAATGCATGAAGACTGTTCAAGCAGTATTTCCAATGGCAGTATGGTGAAATCAATGTTGATTTTAATTATGCTTTGGAAGCACTCCATGGATTAGCTCACAAGAAATAAATTGAGGAGGAGTTCAACATTACAAGTGTAAGAAATGGAGTCTGACACAAGCAGCAAGAAATGGCTCTGTTTGCCCAGCTTTGTGCACTTTGAAAGAGCTTCTTGACCACTCTCTGGAGCATGAAATAAAGGTGTTAAGTGTGACTGCAAATCTGCTAAGAGTGTACATGTTTCACCATTCTTTGGTTATTGCTCCCTGAAGAGAGTGAGAAATTGGGCTCTTTCTCCATGACTTAAGCAACCCTGCTGAAGAAGTAGCACTCACTCACAGTTTTTATGAACAATTGAAATAATGTAAACTCTAGAGAACTTGGAATGCAGAAACTGAACAGAGCAGAAGCTTTCACATCCCTGGGGAGGATACTGAAACCTGTTTCAAAATATTTTAAAACCTAAAAATATCAGATTTAGTGTCATCAAAATTCAAATTGTAGATCCCAAGAGGAAAACATGTTGTCATTGGAAATCATGTTTCTTTAATAGTTAGGGGCTCAATTTTGCAAGCTCCCCAGATGGAAAAACTCCTGTTGGAGTAATTCTGAAAAAAATGTTCCAGAATTGGGACCCCACTTGCCTGTAAAGCAAAATAAGTACCAATGGCATGGAAAGTAACTACCATTAGTAAAGTAGTTGTTATGCCAGAAACCAAATAAATGAATCCTGAAAAAGAAGTCAGAAATTCACAGTTTTAATTGGTTTTGTTTGAATGGAAAGGGAGCTCAAAAGGAGGGGAAGGGAACAGCACATTGTTACAACATTTGGAGAAAGATTCAGTGAAAGTTACCAGTCTGTATAACTACTACGGACATTTCTTTCCTGTTAGATTAAAATGTGTTTAATTTACATTATAAATTATATATTGGATATTAGCAGTGGTGATATTCTGGTTTTAAATGAATGGGATCAAAATGAGTTTGTATAGAAAATGTAGAGCAGGTCAAACTGGCTGAAAATGTGTGATGTGGATTAAAGCTGATCTCAGTGAAGTGGATGGCCACTTCTGATCAGGATTTAAAGCTGTGGTAACTTTAGTTAAGCAATGTGTCTGTTCCTGAGTTATGACAGGATTCACACCACAGTCTGGAGTTGCAGAGGATTCAAACTTCATTTCTTCAGGCTTCATGAGCAAATGGCAGAGCTATGAACTAGATCCTATGTAAATAATTAAGTTTAAGTGATAGAACATTTGTGACATTAGTTATAGATAATTTAGTGTCTATAATCTAATCTGATTTACTAATGAACTCTTGTTATCTGGCACGCCTGGCTGAGTATTTCTAAGAATTCTGCTGAAGGAGGGACCAATAAAAATTCACACTGTTGTTCATACTTATGAGCTTGTTTTACAGACAAACAACTATATAATCAGCCACTATACTCAGATATTTTTTTCTGGGGAGAAGAGACCTTAAAGGTAGTTCCATTGTCTGTCTGAGGAGTTTCTGGTGAAAGAAGATGTGGTCTGACTTTGCCCTTCAACATGCTCTACCTGTTTGAAGTCTGAACTCAATAGAAAAACAATCTTGAGGTTTCTCTAAGTAACAGTGCTGGAGAACTGGTGCTTGGCCACATCTTGACTTAGTGAGGACATAAGAGTGACAAACACAGATTCTGTTCTGTACTGGACATGTCCAAAAATCTAGTTCTGTGAAAATATATCTTATAAGATTCCCAGCTGAACATAGCATCTGCCCAATTTATTCATAAGTCAACCAAGGAATCCACATATGTGCTCCTACAATCTATCCTTATAAAAGTATTCAGTAAGTACTTGCAGGGAAGAAAACCTGCTGAGCTAGTTACTCATTATTTTGAGAGCAAAGAAAAAGGGAGAGCTAAACTATAATTATAACCTTGGTGATAATGTATGTAGGAATCTTTCTTAATCCAGGCTAATCTTGTTCCATGTTCTTGCCTACTATAAAAATCTGAACGATTTTTGACAAGATCCAAAGTTTTGTCAGTTGTTAAGAATTAATTGAAAAAATTACTAGAGCACAGCAGCCATTTCAAAGGGACTGACCCAGAACCAATTAGAATTTTGTAACAATTGACCATTCACCACAAAACAGTTATCATGAGCTTTGGCCTCTGAAGTGTGGTGTTGGGGGTGGGGGAGAATCAGATTAAAGAAACTTTAATTTTTCCCCTTTTAACTAAAATATCGTTAGTAGCAGCTTTCTCAACACAACTATCAATCAACTTATCTGGGTTTTAAAGGCTGTGCTCAGCTTGCAGGAACAGTGGTACAGAGTATAATGGATGCTTATCCCCTGGCTTTAGATGATACACAATATAGGTTACTATCTTGAAAAAACAGGTCAGACATAGGAACATTCTTTATCAAATTGCTGTTGACAGCCCAAACAAGAGATTGAAGAACACCACAAAAAGGTTCTTTCATCTAAAGACAACAGAGTTTATAATTGGTCATTCTTTCGTCCTTCATCCTCTCCTCAGCAGGAAAAAGAAAATTCCTAGTGCAGTTTCTTGAACATGGTCAGCACGAGGGTAGGCTGGTGTACACTGAGAAATAGGTTCAGTGTGCAGTCTTTTCTCTTAATGTTCCAGCTACTGATTGGGCAGGAAAAGCCAACAGTGGTCTTAAATTTTGAAAAGGAATGAGAACAGGGTACAACTTTGTGCAGGATTATCAGTATTTTGGGACAACAAGTACGTGATAGCTTTGAAATAAAATCAAAGGAATAAGTATTTGCCAGCTTATTCTATAGTATGCATAATATTCTATCTCCTGCCTTGAGTCCAAAGAGAATATATTTAATATTTATGCAACATAGAAATATGTTGTATACATGAATAGAAATTAAATACATAGAAATATGTGTGTGATCACATCATATGTTTTACTACATACTGCATATGTGCACACATATAAGTATAAAAAGATGATAATATTAGAAAGATTAAAAAGGATGCTAGAGTCAAATATTTAGTGTTGAAGACTTTTTCCAGAGGATCACTACATTTAAGATGAAAAAGAAAACTTTATCCTGATTTTCTGCCTGTTTCAGGCTGTTAAATTTCTCCCAGTTAACTCTCAGTTAAGTTGCCTTGGACTGGTGATGCATATTTCCAGGAGATGTTTGCAAATTTAACTTGAAAATACCAGAGACTGCAACTTTACTGTCCCCTTTGGTGTTTCCCTCTAACAGTCAATCCTTCATGAAAAATAGCTAAAAAAGAAGAGATCAGAGCAATTAAATCACTGTCCCACAAACACTTATGCTTTTGCTTACCCTGACACATGTGAGTAGCTCCACTGAACTCAATATGAAGAGAAATCAATAGAACTGGTCATGTGTAACAAGTTAAATATATGAACAATTGGCTTTAGATTTAAAGCCTGAAATTGGCTTGGAAAAGTCTATAAGAATGTTTTTACATATTTTATAAATGAAATTCTTCCAAGAGATTCATAGAGTGAATGGATAGACCCAACCATTCATAGAGTGAATAGATCCAACCATTGCCCTATGAAAAAGCTCAGCTCTGACCATGTTTCTCTAGCTCTGCATCAGTGTTCTGACTGACAATTTTTTTTAGCAAAAAAATGCTCAAACTGCAAAAGATAAAGATCCATATGGGTCTGTAAGCATACTGCCCAAAAGGAGCAGCAACCATAATGGCTAAATGCCAGCTAGGAAGGCAAAGCTCCTCAGCTTGGTTATATACCAACATAAAGTACCTGCACAGGAACTGAGTTTCATTTGTAGCAGGCACAAATAAAAACACCTTTTACAAGATTAAGGGAGGGGAAAAGGCTGTTTGGTGCTTTTTAAGAACATATAACAACCTTTGCTGGCAAGGGGATGTCTGTAGGGAAACTTCCTGGGTTGGAAGCACAGGACTGCACAGCCTCCTTGTTTTTGAAGGTAAGCACACCAAGTCCTGGATGATGGGGAGGTTGCTGATGGAGATTCTTTTTTAGGGTGACTTATAGTATGAGGTCTTCGCAGATATTGATAGTTGCTACATGGAAATAGCTAAAGAGAGAAAGTTTGTGAGTGAAAATTTGAAATCAAGGAGTTCTAAATGTGCTTTACATCTTTGGGTTTGTGCATACAACTTGGAAAATTTGCAGACTGTGTTCTATATTGCTTTATATTGTTTTATTGTATTTATTATTTTGAGTAAATCACTCTAAGATAGTAATGAATCCTATCCTCTCCTTCCTATGAAATTCAGGGTGTTTAAAGGCAGGAGAGGGGATGAAATTTCATTTGAAGTAAAGGTTTGACTGTTCTTAGTGTCACAGCACTGCCCACACACCCCAGTGGAGCAGGGGAAAAGGAGATCTGCAGAACAAGGACCTCTTGGCTCCCTTGCTTATGCAAAGAAACAATGTGGGAGTCTCACTCGAGCTTGATTTCTAGATGAGCATAATTCCAGTCACTTCAGTGGATTTATTTCCAATTCATTTAATGTCATTGTGAAAAGAAACAGACACAAAGTTTGCTTTGGCACTGCACATTGTGTTGCGTCACTGTCTAGCAAGCTTCCCATTGCAGGTTTTTTTCAAAAGGATGCATCTGCCAGCCCAATACAAACAAAAATAACTTCCATGTGTCTTAGCTTAAAGCTGAATGGGAAACATGATGCCACATCAGTGTTGTCCATTCAGGACTTAAAGCCTTGTTGCCTCATAACAGATATCAGAGACACTGTATGCAAAATTTTTCCTTTCTATATTAAACCAAAAAGCTTGGGATAAAATCCCAAAAAGCTTCCATTCAGATAATTTTTATTTTTGCCTGGCATTGAGAGACTTTTGTGCCATTTTGCATCCTCCTCTGTAATCAGTCTTGGAATAATTTCTGGCCTTTTATTAATGTTCATAACTTGGTGGTAGTTAATTAGACAAATCCTGAAAATCTCAGTTTGCATGCAGTCTGGAAAACCCATGATGCTCCAGAGGTTGTGCAGACTCCCTAGAGATCTTTTTGTGACTTAAATGTTTATTTCTTCTTTTTCTTTCTATCTGATCTGCTTCACACATGTATCCACTAAGCCTTTGGTTTAGTGTTGCTCTACTCGTTCTTAAGTCTTAAAGCCAGTGGATGCTCTCAATCAATCGAGTTTTCTAGAGGCAGTTCTATTGTATTCCTATGCTGGGGACATAGTACAATTTGCAGGATTCCCTGGTTTTGCTCTCAGACTATTCAGTGCAGCTTTGTTAGTCCTGCCTTGAGCTCACTCTCCCCCTGTGTGAACTGGACTGTGAGCTCTGAGACAGACCAGTAGTTGTTTCCATGCAAGTGTTTCAACTGGAAAATTGATTCAAAACTCAACCTGCCACAATCAAGAGTGTTTTGTTTGGCTAATTTGTCATCTGTGATGATATCAAAGAAGTGATAGCTTGGTGGCAGTCTAAAACAGATTTTACTGTTCATCACTGTTGATTTAAATAAGTGAGAAAAATAGTGTGTTTTCCCTAATCTGTAAAGGGATGGGAAACAAAGCAAATTTCTACCAAAACTAAGAGCTGAAACAAGCCCAGTGAATAAAAAGTTGTGTCTTAATCCCCAGCCCACCCTCATCCTTATGATTGTCACTTGTAGGTAAACTTTTGCTTTTCATGACTGCCGGAATAGATTCTTAATTTGGATTCCTATCCGGACTTCCCTTTTCATGTGATTTATTATTCACCAGAAAGCTGAGAGGCTGTGAGGGCCCATGTACCCCATGAAAAGCTGATGCTGTTGTGACACCTCACTATGTCACCCTTCATGTCAGAGAGTAGATAAGGGCATGAGGAAACACAAAAAAAATTTATCAATTACACAAAAGTTACAGTCTACGTCTCACACCATCATTTCCTTATACACCTAGAAGCTTTTCCTAGTGCTGTTTTTTTCTCATATTTGCCAGCTAAAATGGATGTTTTACACCCTTCATCAGCTTCTCTCAAAAACAGACCTCCCATCTGTAATGTTGACTGGAATGACAATAGCAGCAGTGAAGGAAATATACATTCCTTATTCTGTTATTCCAAGGAAGTTATAAAATTGATAAGACTTGTGAGTTTATGCAAATTGTAGCTGCCATTGTTGCCTTTCTTCCTATAACGTTCTCTTTTATTGTGGTTATTACTGAGTTTACATTATTTAGCAGAGCACGATAGAAATTTTTTCCCATCTGACTCTTTCTGCAGGTTTGAGTTATGGGATGGAATTGTAATGTACATTTACCACAATTTCTTCTCTGTCTACTTCCAGCTGTAGCAGAGAGCAACTCACAAATGACTCCTGAGAGTTTCCCATCTTTTCCATAAGGAGAATGTCTAGAAACAGCTATGATTGCCCCAATATTCATTGTGAGAAATCAGCTATTCCCATCTAAATAAACAGGGTTTGGAGGTTTTCAGTTCATGCACAGTGTTCAGCCCACACACACACAAGAGTTCTCCACTCAAGAATTCTCCATGGGAGTTATTGATCAGTGGTAATTGCTCAGGTAAATAATGTATTATTGAGCCCATGGCTGTGTGTGCCAGTGAAGATTTATGAATGCAAACAGGGAATGTGGCTCCTGCCAGCACTCGTGTTGAGTATCAGTATTTGTTTTTTTCCACAGTGTCTGTGCTTATGAGTCCTGAAGGCATAGATCAATTCTGAAATACCTGGATATTAACATGAATTTCCTGCAGTACAAGTGAACCAGTGCAGTGGCTGGAGCCACAGAACAGCAGTGGAGCTTTGCCTTGGATGGGCAGCTGCAGGGGAAACATTGCTGCTGGAGAGATGATAACTAGAAGAAAACTTGTGATCATACTCTGGACTTAAGGCTTGCTCAGAACCCAAGGAAAGAACAGTAGAAAAAATGCTGAAATGTCACCATCAAGGAAAGGAAATATAAAATTAAGCAGAAAGGAAGTTAACAGATCAACACACTCTTTCTTACCTAGGATATGAAACATTCTGTAAATTACTGTAAAGCTGTGGTGTGAAGCGTGGATGCTGCTAAGAAAAATTTGAAATATCTGAAGGTGGAAATTAAAAATGAGAATATTAAATTTTGTAGCATGCTAAGATCCCTGCCAAGGTGCTGAGCACTCTTAGCTATTAACTTGACTTATTCAAACTGTCCTGGGGTCTTTACAGATTCACTGCCTCAGATTTCCACAATGTCCATACTCAACTCATTGTCAGGTCTGTAGGAGAGGTACAGACAGCAGAACAAATAGAAAGTTTGGATGTAAGGGGGTTTCCTTCCAGCTGATTTTTTTTTATCCATGATAAATACAAACACTGAATATTTGGAAGATTTTCTGTGCCCCTAGGGAGAAAAGTATGACTTGGCAGATGTCAGAGAGCCCTGGAGATGGGATGCTGGAGGCAAGAGCTGTTTTTGCTCGTGACTCTGTTTTGCTTGGGTCCTCACCTGCCTGTCCACAGGTGAGCAGGTTCCCCTAGCAATCCTCTGAAGCTTTCTAAAGAGCTTGGACCTCTGCTCATCCCACCTTTCTGACTTTAGCCTGAATGCCTGGTGTGAAATACCCCTCATATGCATTATGGCTGGACTACAACTGCACAAATGTATCACAAAGTAAATATGCTTGCCTCAAATTGCCCTTTAGCCAAATTTAAGTTGGAGTCCATTACTGCAAACAGATTTGAGAGAGGAACCAGAAAGGTAGCTTTGAAGAGCTAGGAAGGAGCAAATGTCACATATTTTGGTTGCTTGCAGCAACAGAAGCAGATTGTTTGTTCCTGAGTGTAGGATGAGGTAACCCCAGTGCTCAGCCCACACAAATAGATTCAGGATATGGGGTGGAGTTATGGAGCTGCATGGGGGAAAGAAAAGGCAGGAGCACATGGGCAACCTGGAGGTTAGAGAGTGAGGTCACAGTGTTGAATGGAGAAGATAGAAATAGATTCTCTTCAATGACACCATGCTTTCCAGGTGAAAATATTACTTTCAAACTGTTATTCCTTGTATTTTCCCTTCAAAAAAGTGAATTTTCTGCACTATAAATATGAGGAGAGAGATCTGTAACTCCTTTTTATTTTTGATCCAAGTAAAGTGAGGAAGTTTGGGTTGAATAGCAACAAGAAAAGTATTTTTCCATTCAGTCTGGATATCTGCAAAATAAAATTTAAATAAAATAGCACTTTTTTTTCCCCTGAGAAATGTTTCAGTCAAAATAATTGAGACCAAAAGTTTGGTGCATCACTGACATAAACCAAGAAATGTTTGTCTTAGAAACTCAGAAGGTGACTCAGCTGTATTTCCCTCATCCAAATTAAAATCTGTTGCACCTGGGTTTCTTCCTTTACTTGGCAAAAAAGGCATAGCTGTAAGCACTTTGACAATATAAATGAAATGAATTATGGATTTATCATGTCATAGTTATAAAATCTACTTATAGGTGCACTTGGGTCATTTGGCATCAAGTCTGAGCTGAGGGGTTTGATGAGAATTAAGAGGCTCTTTAAAAGGTTGAGTCACCTTGGATGATGCATCAGTTTAAGAAAGTGAAACTTTTTGTCAATATCATAAGAAAACAATAAAGAAGTTGATCCTTCAGCAGTTATTTTTGGCATAAAGGAGACAAGAATATGAGTGCTTGTGTGGCTGCAGTTCTGCCTGTCCTTGGGGCAGCTTTCCAATGGGATGTGGTGGTGGGAACACCTCTCACACCCTTTGCTTCAGGAAGAGCAGCTGAAACAAACATGTTGGGTGTCTGCCTTGCACCCAGAAGTTGAACAATTATAAATATCTTTGATGTGCTTCTAGGAGTCCTTTGGATCTTGTTTTGGAAGCTCACACCCCCCTGTCCCTGGAGCCTGCAGCAGCACTGGAGGGGCCAGGACCTCTGCTCCAGAGGAATGTCCATTGCTGCTCTGCTTCCTTCAGCAGTCCTAGAAACCTGTCCTTTGGGATGTTCTGGGATTAAAGAACTCTTTCATACTGTATTGCAGCTACTTTCTCTGGTTTCTCCTTCAGCAGGAATATGTTAAAAGGCATTCATGGAGAGCAACTTAGAAAAAGCCCCAGAAGAAATACAACTGCTTGTTAGGAACATTTTTACAGAACATGAATTTGCAAATTTTTGAGTGGTCCGGTCAGCACATGAATGGCAAAAATGTGGGCTTGCTCCCATGTTTTCTCACTGTGTCTTAACCAGGCAACATAATTTGCTTAAATGAAGTTTCTCATCACTTCCCCAGCTCTGTGTTATCTGCTGTTTTTACTTTTACACGTGTTTTTTTCTGTTTAGCTGGTGTATGGTCAGGCTGGATGTGTTCAAATACAGGAGAAGGCGATGCAAAACACCCAGTTATATGGTTGCATGATATTACCAGTTTCTAGATTTCTTGAATGTGTCAGAGCTATGAAGGGTTTGAGCTTTTAAACTACCCTGCCAGTGGGTACCAGAAGAGAGAGCTTCAGGAAGGAATGTCTCCCTTCAACACTGTGGTTTCAACTAACATCCCTATATACTGGATTTGTCTTTCTTTTCTAAATAAAATAGTTTAAATCCAATAACATATAATCTAGACTTTAAAAAAGTAAAAATTTAGATACATTTTTCATGTGGACAAAATATTTGGGTTCTTCAGGTTCAGAAAATAGCTGATTAAGTCAATCTACTTCCCCTTTTACCTTAATTAGCTCAATGTGCATGAAAAGTCATCTGATACTCGAATCTGCCAACTTTGGCTATTATTTACTTTTCTGGTGGAATTAGTGGGCACCTCAGAGATCTGAGAAAGGATTCAGTGAAATCAGCAGAATTAAATATCCTCTGGTATTTTAATCTAGCTGTGGTGACCACTCTGTGGATTTCAAGCTCCGTATTCTGCTTCTTGGAGGCAACTGATTTAAATTCATCTTGTCTGAACCTGGATGGAGAATGTGGTCCTGATGCACTCTCACCTTTCAAAGAAAATTCTTCCCATCAGCTTCAGTCCTGCTCAAAGCTTGCAAAGCAGATGAGTATTCATGATCTATTTCTTACCTTCCCGCTGTGCCTACAGGAAAGAGGAAAAGAGCTCTGGGTGTGCCTTATTTCCTTACTTTCTTTCTTTCTGAAGCCCTGAACCAGCAGGCTTCCCTGTAATTTCCAGGGGAAACACTCTCCAGAAAGCTGCACAGCCTGCAATGCCAGCTGTGAGCCCAGAGCAATGCTCGGAGGTGAAGGGAGACAAAGATGGTGCCTTTCCTAAAGAGCTTCCATTAATGGATAATTTATAGTGTGGATAATGAAAATATTGATTTGGGATCTTTAACTCTGAAATATTACATTTAGCTTGAGGCAATAAAGACTGTTTGTTATAGTGAAGATAATGACACTGTGGAAGCAGCAATGCTTTTTGTCTTCTATGGGTTTCCACACAAAAGAGGGAAAAAGTATTTTCAGAAGTCATGAAGTTATGAAGGGCAAGGGATTGATTTTTATAAGAGAGTAATGATGGTATTTCTGGAGAAATCCCTTACTCAATGACATTTAAGGGTAGAAGTTGTATCTCAAACACATGGCAGTTCCTGAGCATCAAGCCATAGGTGGTGGTACAGATATCCTCTGGTAAAGGCTGGTCTCTCATTTTGAAGAATCATTTCCATTTGTAGCTATCCTGATTTAGAAATGAATGTTAGGAACTGAGGAGTCTCCAGAGTCTCAGCCTTGTGCCTACAAGCTGACAGATGGCTTTGCCAGGCACTTGAGTCTCTGACTGTATAAAACAGGGTGTGCCATAAGCTCAAATGCAGGCTGCTGTCTTTGGAAAAATGGATCCTTCTGCTTTTGTTTGCCAAAGAGCAGAGATTATGTCTCTGATTTATCTCAAAAGGCTGCTGGGAAAGTGCATCCAGTGGTGTTTGTAAAATGATATTACTGAATTGAAGCAGCTACAGCTTGCATTGAATAGAAATGCTTCTGTGAAACTTACGGATATTCTCAGAAGGTGAATCTGAGTTCTCAGTATTTTCTCTACATGACATATAACTTACTGATCAGTCTTTTTCTGCTGTTTCCAAAGCATTCAACAGCTTGTCATGGCCTGTATGTGAAGTGCTGCAGCATCTGACACTGCTATGATCCCACACTGGTGGAGAATGCTGAAGCACACTGGATACAGATAGAAATAGTGCTGGCTATTAAATGGGAATAGCTAGATCTATTTCCAACATGCAGTCTCCTAAAGTTTTGACAGCTTGATCAAACTAATGAACACAAAAGTGACAGACATATTGGTTCACTAATATTAGGTTACCAATCTTTGCCTTGAACCCCCATTAATGCTTCTTCTCTTGCCTGCTAATGTGAGGATAACAGATAGCAGCCAGACTTTCTGGCTCTACCCATGTGCAAAACTTCTAAACATTGGGCCACTTTTGTCTCCCACTGCACTTTGCTATAAAACCACAAGGTTAACATGACCTTCTAGCCCATTCCAATTTGTGTCCTGTGTTGAGTCGAGCTTTGTTAGGGACAAAAATCTATGTTATATTCCATCTGATCAAAGTACTTCATGCCATCTGTATTCATTTAGCAATATCTAAGACTAGAGAGCATTACAGTGGCATTTTGTACATAGTATTGATTGCCTTCATTTGTAGCTCTTACAGACACTATTCAGTTTGAAGCTTGAGCATCAGATTTCCCATCTGCAATCTCCAGGTGCTTTCTTTCCCACTCTCCTCCTTACACAGAAGCTTTCAAAGACTCTGTTTGAACTATGTCCCTTTAAAATGATTGAAATACTGCTGCATAGTATACATTGCAGTTATCTTTCCATAGTTTCATCTGTTATATTGGTTAGTTTTCCAATGTCTGCAGTGGAGAAAACTGTTTAAATCTATGATTTTATTCATGTCTCCAGACATATCTCTTTGTGCTTGCCTGCTATTTTTAGCAGTAGCTGTACATTTTGCATCACTGGAGAGTGTTGTTATGGAGGAGACCCCTATTAGTTTGGCTCTGTATTTTTGTTCTGCTTGTGTTCAGCTCCTGCTTCAGAGCTGGCAGCATGGTCACAGACCTGTCTACTTGCATCTTGGTATGAGTAGGTGCTCAAAGCCAGCCTAACTGACAAGTAATTAGATGAGCTCTGGCCATGGAAATACATGTCAGTGGTAAAGGAAAAATTACTGAAGCATGGGGTATTTTCAGCAAGCATGGATTTTGCACTTCACATATACTTCAATATACCAGGTGAAAATGTAAAATGTTTTCCTGGTTAAGCCTAAGAAGATGAAACCAACTGGTTTTGTTAGAATTAGTTCAAAAGGAAAAAAAATGTAATATTATTGAAAAGATATTAATTAACATTATAGTTTCTGCCTGCTACCATTTAGACGAAACTTCTGCAAGGGTTAATCAGATTGTGGCTCAGCAAAGCATTTGAGCACAAAATCAGGTTAAGACCTGAGGATAGATGCATTTATCTTCTGAAAAGCAGACCATCACCCACAACAAGTAAAAACATGCTTGATCCATTAATATCTGTTTAAAGTTACAAAATATCTAGATAAATCTGTCATGAAAGCTTGGAATAGCAGCATCCATGTAATCACAGACAGGATTTCTATCACTGACACTGGGGGTGAGTTTCTGAGCCAGCAAAGACTTGGAAGGTGCTACTGTGAAAGCTGCTGTACAAAACCAGGGAGAAAGAGAAACAATTCCCCAGAGGAACAGGAACAAATGGATGTCCTCAAAATGCTTCAGAATATTAACAGCCCTGTCCTTCCAAACCAGTGAAAGGAATGCATTTTGGTGTAGTAGCTTCTTATTTAGAGAATCATATGATAGAACCATAGAAAGGCTTGGGTTAGAAGGGACATTGAGGATTGTCCAGTCCCAACCCTCCTGCCATGGACAGGATGCCACCCTCTAGAGCAGTTTGCTCAAGGCCCCATCCAACCCAGCCTTGAAAACTTTCAGGGATGGAGCACCCACAGGTTTTCTGGGCAACATATTTGAGAGCCTCACCCCACTCTGAATAAAGAATTTCTTTCTGACGTGTAATCTAAGCCTCTCCTCTTTTAATTTTCAACCATATCCTCTTGTAGTGCCTGCATGCACCTTGCAAGCTGCAGCACTCTGTCCCTGGGGAGAGAGCAGAAATGGAAGGTGCCTTTTCTCCATGTGTTTGGCAGATGTGGGAGGGTAACCATGTCTGTAAATCTGCTGCCTCTAATGTGACTCTGGGGAGTCTCTTCTGGAGCATCTGTAGAAGACCCCATCCAAAAATGAACGTGGATGTTGTGCAGAGAGTTTGCTCCTGTCCCTGGCTCCTCGCTGCCATGCATGGCTGATTAAAAACATGCTGGAGTAAGAAGCAGAAATGGCTAGATCTCTATTTTTAATGGCTTGAATGAACTTCAGACTTAAACAGCTTAATTTTCAGAAAAAGATGAAAAATCTTTTCATCTGAAGCTGAAAGATTTAGGGAAGATTTGATTTATTAATTATCAGACACCTGGCCTGTAAAATAAAATTTAGTGCAGGCAGCACTCAACTGGATGAGCTGTTTGGGTAAAAGCAGTATCTGGATAACAGCAGAGTTGTTTTCATTGCTATTCTTTAAAGGGTTTTGGATGGTAGAAGAGCAACTTTGCAGCAATAAGTCATTACTACTAGTATGTGTTTTAATAACCTTTAATATAATAATGACGAACCCAGGAAACAGATCTTCAAATGTCAATGGAAAGATTGATTATTTCCATAGGTGTATTCTGTAAAGAATAAAAATATATAGGAAAGATTTGGAAGAGACTATTCCCTACAAACAGACAAAATTTATCAAGGAATGTCAAAAGAAAATCAAGCAACTATTTTGATATAATTGATTTCAATAAAATGTAAATCATTGCAGAAACATAAATGTCAATCATTGAAGAAACATAAACTTTTTTCCCCTGTCTCTTCCTGAATAAATGAGTCCACATTTCCCCAATAAAATCCTTCACAACCACAGTTCCCATATGTAGGGCAGTACTTAAATAGTGATATGATTGCTCATCACTTGGATTGCTCACACTTCCCCTCTGCTGAACATCAGGAATAGACTACTCTAAAAAGCATTAAAAACAAATGGCTGCCCCACTTCTAGGGCAGGTTCATTCAGTGAAAGAGAGGCATTGAACATGTTAAGAAAGTTATCTTCCAAAAAAAAAAAAAAAGGCTCTAAACCATCCCACAAATATTTTTGCTTTGCTGAACATCTTTGGCTTAGAATCGCCATCCCTGGAGGAGTTCAAGAAACGAGTGGACCTGGCACTTAGTGCTGTGGTCTAGTTGAAAAGGGGGCAATCACTCAAAGGATGGACTTGATGATCTTGGAGGTCTTTGCCAACCCCTAATGATTCTGTGACATTGCAGCAGAATTCCTCAGTTTTATCCTAAGAAGGGTTCACTCGTTGGCTCATCCACGAGAAGCAAGATCTGCGCAGTGTCGTGGGCAAGAGAAAGAATGAAACCTCAGTGCTGCGAGTGGGACAGGAAAACAAAGGGTCTGTGCTCACCTGCCAACTTCCACAGCACCAGGCTGTCTGTTAAAGGACTTTGTGACTGCTGGAAAACATGAAGGATAACATTACCAAACAGTTTTTTTTAAAAGATGGAACTATTACTATAGGAAGCTACTATAAGAAGTAGCTTGTGAACAACTTGAAACATTTTAAAAATACAGGCATTACATGGGAAAGCTGCCTGTGGAATGATTTTGTATGCACTGCTGTGATAGAACAAAGTGCAGTTTTTGGTCAGGAGTGATGAAATTTGGCTCCATGCCAGGGAATTTTGGAGGACGAATGCATGCCTTGGTCTGCAGCTTAAAGCAGCAGATTTACACAGTACTTTTGCACTCCTCAAACCTCATATTAAAAGAGATGATTCAGATCAAGAATTTCCCATCAAGAAACCTTCCAGGGGCCTTCCAGTGTAGTGTCACAGTAGTTGAAATGTCCAGAAGAGATGTTTGAAATGTGCAGCCAAGATCAAGATATCCCCAGACATGGGATGGGTATTTGCAAGGCTTCAAGCACAGGGAACTGGCCTTGGAAATGCTTTCCAAAGTGTAATAAAATGTCAAAAAATCATGGCTGAAGTAGATATATTTTCTATTTTGTGACTGTAATATCTGCAGTCTAAAAAAAACCACCTGAAATAATTAGAACTAGAAGAAAGTGAAGTGTCATAAATTATGTAGCTCTGTTAAAATCTGGAGCTATTCTCTAATTTCCATAATTCTGTCACTATCAGCTGAGGGTCCTGTCCTCGGAGTCAGGGCCAAGTTTCCTGGCCCTTGGTAACAAAACCTCATGGCCCTGTTCACAGTGGATTTTACATTGGTCTTAACAGAGATAGAATTGTGCCACCAGTGCCTCATTTATCAGGGTACTTACATTGTTATGGTAAGATGTGCTATTTCTGTTTTTCTGCAGTGTGAAGTTTCTGTGAGCAGATGTTAAAAGTGCCATAAAAATACTGAGTCTCTGTTTCCCAAGGTTCCTGTGTGTTTGTGTAAAACATTTGTGGGCAGTGTGAGAGACAATGCAGCCCAGACCCAGAACTTTTAAAAGTTCATCACCTCTTGGAACAGAAAAAACAATGGGGGAGGGTAGATTCTGTCTTTACATTCCTTGATTCTGAGTCTTATATTCATCTTTGTCTAGTTCCCACAACAAAACTTCATTGCTATGAGTATAATCACTCCACATTGACAATAATGTCAAATTGGGGAGGAATTCTTTGTGGTGTGCCCAGGACTGAGCATCATGATTGCAGGCTTCATCATCCAGACTATGAGAGGGAGTGGCACATTTAAAAATACAGGCAGATAAAATGGATGGAAATGATAGCCTGTAACTCTGGGAAGAAAAACAGGGGTGCAGACTAAAAGTACCCTCTGAATTGAACAAGCTGGTTCCATGCTGTTGACCTACCTGCAAATGTAATTGTGCCAAGATTAAGAAAAACAAAAGAATCCACCAAAGAAAATAGCATTCATCTGTCATCTAGTACTTTTTAGGACATGGAAAGAGATCATCTGCTTTCACTTCACTATTCCTTGTTTGTAATCATTGAGGGATTTTTAAGGATCTGGCTGACAGCCAGTTTTCCAACAAAATGAGAAATGAGGGCAATTAAAAAATGGAAGCAGATGATTGCCTGTATATTAAAAATCAAAGGAAATTGAGAGCCTTGTCTTTGAACAATAAGAAATATTTTGGCCCAGAGTATGATATTTAGCTTGGTGGAGACAAAAAGCCACTTCATCAATATTAGCTCAGTGCAGTGCTTTTGGCAAAGACTTAACAAGTTATCAGCTGTTATCCTCTGTGGAGCTGGGGGGAAAGGAGACATTCCTCTCAGGATACAAATTCATTTCTGCATTGACATAATACAAGTCCTCTCTTTCTGCTCTATTTTCCATCATTTCTCCTATTGACTGGTTAGAAATTGAGATGTGTGTAATAGGATAAAACATGGCATTGAACTTCAGGCCTTTTCACCAGTTGCTTCATCTATTTGGATTCTGAGACTGGTTCTTAGAGGCACATTTTTGTACTGACACATGTATATAAATGACCCTTAGCACTGGAGGGAAGGGGGTTACCAACAGCGCTCTTTAAAAATCTGGCCACACACTCATTATATTCACTGTACTTGGCATCATGTCACTTGTGATCTAGTGGGCTCCATTCAACTTCCATCCTAAGGCCTCTGTGTAAAGAGTCACTGTGATTGTTTTTAATGCTGTGGCAGGAACAGATGGCAAACATATTTTAGAGCGCTAAAAATATGGAAGGGCAGTAGAAATCTACATGGCAGACATCTATTAAGCACCCACAGCTGTGACCAATTTTTTT
The DNA here is from genome assembly GCF_023055355.1 of Agelaius tricolor. Lineage (NCBI taxonomy): Eukaryota > Metazoa > Chordata > Aves > Passeriformes > Icteridae > Agelaius > Agelaius tricolor. The sequence goes on from NW_027269284.1 coordinate 8,049,469, forward strand.
TTTTTTAATAATAATAATAGATGTAATATATGCAATCCCAGTCCCTAAAAGGAAAATCTCTCTTGAAATCACTTGGCATTTTGGATTTGCCTGGGTTACAGTAAAGAACAGGATAAACTCCCACTTGTATTTTCCAGTTTGTCTCAGTCATACTAATGAAAAGGAACAAGTCAGTGTGGAGAGGGACAGCTGAACCCCAGGCACCATGGCAGAGCAGCATGCAGAGGGCAGCCCCTATAGATCACTGTCTCACAGACACTGTGTTTCCTCACTCTGAAGGGGCTCCTATCACAAGATTTTTACAGCCTTCACAGATGTTTCAAGTTTCTGTCCGTCTATCACACTCTGGAGGATGATTTCTCTGGGAAGATGCCCTGTGGCTCCAGCAGCAATCCCTGCTCGTAGCTGTCAGGCTGAAAAGGCTAACGCCCATCTGCTCTGTCACATGCTGTCATCTTACAAGTGCCAAGACAGAAACATACAGGAAAAATGCAGGCTACTTCTTAATGAGTTGCTTGTCACAGGCTAATGACAAAGCTGAAGGAGGAGCCTCAAGGCCAGAGCTTGGTTCTTAAATTTTGCTGAGGAGCTGTTTTCTAGGAGCCTAAGGAAGGCCATTAAGAAAGAGGAGCACTGTGCCAGTGAGAGAAAGGTTATCCTCAGCAAAGAGGGTGTTGGGGGTGCCATTCCTGTCCTCCCCAGTGCTGGCAGCTGCTGGCTGGTGACTCATTTCTGGCTGACATCAGCACCCAGGCAAGCTCATCTACTCTCCCCGTGGTTTTGGCCCTGGGGGTGCCAACCTTTGCACAGCATTGCTGTGGTGCAAAACCAGAACAGCCTGGGACATGGGGCAGGCCACGGGTAGGCAGGCTGCTTCCCACAGGGCTTAGGAGGCAGGCATTGTCTCTCAAGAATCTTAATCCTAATGTGCTGGGAGCCCTCACTGCCCCATAGCACACATAGTGCTCTACCTGACTTGCTCAGCCCTAAAAAGTCCTCCCAAGGCTAAATTGCCACAGCAGGGCTTACTCCTGGCTGTGCAGCAGACAACATCAAGAGGAAATCTTCTGGCCATAGCTTCCTACTGGCAGCTCAGGTTATTTGGGTGTCTGAGGAATGGCTGTGTCCAAATTCTGTCCAAATTCTGTCCTCCCAAAGCAGGACAGAGGGGTAACTGCCCTGGTAGCCTGTACTGCCCCAGGGTGATGCAGCCCACTGAGAAACATCAGTGAAGGAGTAGCACATCTCTAAGTTTGCAGGGTCTAATGCATGAGGTGTTTGATGCAGGCCTGATATGGTCTAGTGCATCATCTGTGTCCTCAGAGAGGCCTGTGCTGGAAAAGGTTTTGGAAATGATCCTGTGGGTACCTTCAATTGGATGTGTACTGTCACCCAGGTCAGCCCCTCACTGCCTGACAGCAGGGACTCCCTCACAAGCAGGGCTGATGCTCAAAACTCCACCCCATTGTGCTGGAGGCATCACCTGGGGAAGGAGTGGAAGATGTGGGCCCCATCTGCTGCCCCCAGCAGCACTCAGGACACTGCTGCAGGCTGCTCTGTACCTGCCACAGATGTGCTGTGGCTGTCTGAGAGTTTGGACTGGTCTAAACTAGACCCCTTGTTTTTATGGGCCAATTTTTGATGTGTTTTTGTAGCACTCTTAAAAACAGAGGCATCAAAAACTTTTGAAATTCTGGCCTTTTTGGTCTTTAATGTCACATTCAGAGTTTCCTTCATGTTACATACTCTTCATGGGGAATCAACAGACATTTTAAATTAATTTCCCCTGTAGAAAATCAAGTCAGGAATACTTTTTTCTTTCTGTGCAGGAAGTAAAGAGAACAGGATACAGAGAGGAGGGAGACTTCAAGGGGAAAAAGTTCTGATCTTGGTGTGCCAGACTGGAGCTTTCAATGGCAGCTGCCTGTTGCTCACAGACACACAGACATATGCACATGTTTCAGGCCTGGTTTAGTTTGGCTCAGCCAGTAGATCCCAACATGTACTTGAGGAACCCTCCCCAAACAAAAACATGCTCTTATCAAAGCAGAGAGCAGAACTCCTAGCCCTGGAAAAACTGTACAGCCATTAACAAGTTATTTATAAGCAGCCTGAGCTAACAGCTAACATGTGGCTGGCTGGGGCCCAGGGATGCTTGCTGGTCTTGGGCAAGGAATTGTGAGCTAGAGCTCATCACCCTGCTGTGTCTGGGGGCAGGAGGCTCCCTGTGCCTGGTGACACAGCAGGTGATGGTGGGCAGGACAGGCAGGCAACTCTGTGTATGATGGCTGGGAGGTCCATGGATGCTGGAGGGCTGGGACTCCCAGCAGGGCAAACATGAGCCACACTCAGAATCACAGAGGAGTCAAGTGATATAATTAATAGGTATGCTACCCTAAGTCCTCAAATATAATTATTGTGGGTGCTACTCTAAGTTTTCAGTGGTATGATGTTAAAATGAAAAAGTAATGATAATAGAGATGCACTAATCTAGCCAAAGGCAAAATATAAACAATTTATGCTACAGCTATTTCCAGTACAAGATTTTCTTCTACCTTTAGGCTCTGTTCTGCAAACACTTGACATAAGTATTTAATTTTGCATAGATATATAGTTCCACTGAATTTGGGGAGGTGTTTAAAATGAGCAAGTAAGACACTGACTACACTAAGAATGCTTTGCTGTATAGGAACACAAAGTCATGGGCAGGTGATGTTCCTTTTCTGCTAATACAGCTGTGGTGGAATAAAGCATTTAGCATCAAAATGCCAATAGAGAAAATACAGCCCTGAGAGCCAGACAAGCTCAGTCACAAAGGCAACTATTGCTGCAGAAGTTTTTCTAAGCTACAGGGAAAATCTTAGATATTCTGGTGCCCATTGTTTTGTCCTTTTGCTTGAAGGTTTAAAGGCAGCAAGATGGGGGTGTTATCCACTTCTTCTCTTGCCCCCTTGCTCTGGCCTTGACTATGAAGTTTCAGTGCTGCTCCTCACAGCTCTGACCTTACAGCAAAGCAGTCTGTAGTGTGAAATCCTGGCTTTGTATACATATAGATGATCCCTTCATCTCAGTACACAAAAAACCTAAAGTGTGTAGACAATTTATCTGTATAGCCTTTACTGAAATTTGAGATAGTCACTCTCTGAGTTCAGCTTATGTTTATCACAGATTTTTAAGGTGAAAATTTTTGCATCTGATTCTGATCTATGTAGTCCATAATGTGAATGAGCCCTGTAGTTTTCTGCTATGCAGTCACACCAAGACTTTTTACATTTAGAGTGCTATGAAACCCTCATGTAGCAGCTTAACATAAGCTTGATTTCAGTGCCGACGGATTGCGTGCTGCTTATCGCTTCAATAATGAAATGGTTTCTGCATCTTAGAAATTTCATAACTGAGCTCAGACATATTCTTCAGATTGTGATATTGCCTCTTCTTCAGCTGCAATATTCAGCATTTACATAGCTCTGCCTTTTTTCCTGCCAGTGAACCCATTGGGAGCAGCATGTGGGCAGCGTGGCCAAGGCAGCGCTCAGAGACTTTAAACAGCATGGCTGAAGTCCAGGCCCTGTTGAAGAAATGGCAGCACTCCCACTGACTTCAGCAGAATCAGGATTTCATGGCTCTTGTGTGGAAAAGTTTTCCCAACACCCAGTACCTACAGATTCAATTTAGGGTACATCTTGAAAAAAGGCATAAAAATACTGGGATCCCCTGAGTCTTGGCTCAGATAAGGTGCTTAAAAATAAACTTAATTGAAGACAAGAGGAATCTTGCTTGTCTCTTCATTCAGGGTCAAAAGGCATGAATTTCATTCACTAAATTATCAACACTTAAAACTTTTTCTGCATGATTAGACTATTACTAAGAATCAGGACAGCAGAGGTCCTCCCACCACATTGACCTGTGAACTTTGTTAAATCTTTTGACAGGGGTCATTGTCTATACCATGATAGTGAATGACTTTCCAAAATGGAGCCATTCTTTTGGTTGTAACATGAAGCTGGTGCTCTTTTCTTATGGCTTGAAAAAGTTAATTTACATTGATGACATTTCTTGTCAATTTATGTGTCATCTGAATTTGCTGATTAGTCACAAATGATGTGCTGCTTGCAGACTGCTATTGCACATTTACAAAAAAACTTCAGATACTTCAAATATTTTCAGAATTAGAAATAATTCCTTTTCTTCTGCAAAATCTCTGTGAGATTTTAATCACAAGCTAATACTTAAAGAATGTGTTTACCAAATGAATTCTCTGCAGGGCCTGAGTAAGTGGCAAGTAAGTTCTAGGAAGAACCCATTTATACCTTTCCTCAGTAGAGGTGCTCAACATTTCTAAATGTCTTGCTGTAGCTTATATCTGTTGTATGCTTTCTTCATGGACACATAGTTCTTCAGGATTGCCCTGTTATGGTGTCCAATCCCTTTAGGCTGAGCTGACAGCTGGTAAGATTTGTGCTTATCCTCAAAGTCTTTCCTCACTCCCAGTTTCCTTCCTTCTGTGGTATATGTTTCTAATTTCCTGAAAGTGTCTTGCAGCTCTGAGGGCAATCACACTTGCAATTGAACTTCTTTGGGGTTCAAGGGTCCTTCAGTAAATTTGCCTATTTACTGACCTCCATATCAAACTTCCTTAAAACGCTTTTTTCCAGTGGTGGATATGAGACAAATACTGGCCCTGATTAGGTGACTGATATGCTGGGGCCATTTCTTCTGTGATCTTTCATGATGGTCTCAGTGGTCTCTTTTGTCACTTGTGCCTCACTTTGCACACTGAAGATGCTCTTGTTCTTCAAACATAAATATAAAACCAATGTGCTTTTAGCACTCAGCTCTCTGATGATTTAAATGTGTTGTTCTTACAAGTTGAGACTTTAGGGCCGTCTTAGTAAGCCAAATTCTGGTTTTATGTATATATATAAAAGCAGAATTTGGCTTACTAAGACTGCCCTAAAGTCTCAACTTTTACATGGCTTTAATATACAATAATTAATATATATGGCTGAAATGTGAGAAACTTCATAGCTTCCCCAAGGTGTGAAGGCTGTTCTAGAGTACAACAAACAAAAGGATGAGTTACAGCCAAGCATGTTTTTTGGATAATTTAGTGAATGTTCATGCTGGTTACTTATCCAGGGATTCCTGGCTGATTTGTAATAAATTACTATGATCTCTTTCTTTGACAGTTCAGCTATATACAGGACTTACCAGTACTATTTTGTAGATAGCCTAATTTAAATTATGAATGATTGCTATGTATTATTGAAGATTTCTCTGTCTTATGTTGTATTGCTGACACAAGTAATAACTGGCAATTTTTCTGATTGATGACATCAGGGAAAAGAGGTTGTGGCTGGACTGCATGTGGCCTGCTAACAGTTTGCAGCAACTTATGTGCCAGAATATATAAAGTGACCCAAACTAAATCAGCTTGGGAGGCTGAGGGTTTTCTCCTGCCTTCAAGGCTTCATAACTTTGTGGAAATATTTCTCCATAAGGACTGGGGAGGTAGAAATTTCTTCCCCCTAGTGCACACAGAGGCCCAGTGTGACCAGTGGGTACTGCTGACATGGCATTGCTGGATAACTCACATCCCTGAAAAGGCTGCCATGGGACACAGCAGTGCCTCAGCTCAGCTGCACCCTGTGGTGACAATCAGTCTCTCCTGGATCTCTGACCTACAGGTGTCTGTTTTATGAAAAAATGAGTAGTTTTAGTGATAGGGTCAAGAAACATTTTTCCTAAGGGAATAAGAACCTGGGGAGATAAAGTCTCTTATAATAAGCTAAATAAGGGGAAAATCTTCCCTCAGATACCCTGTAAAAGATGTTTATGCTTGTGAAGCATTGCTAATGTTTTAACATTAGTAAACCTATGAGTTATAAGTTAGTGATCCTGTGTCTTGGCTGTATTTAGCAAATGCTAGTAAATTTAGGCATGCCCTGGGATGGGCAGCTGGGCTCCAAAATGCACATTTTGGTTAGTGAGTTGTTAGCATGGTCCACTGCACTCCTTGGGTACATGCTCTCCCTGCCTGTGTGCTGGTACATGAGTATGTATCTTTAATTAGGGTGATTCCTGTGGCTTTCAGCCCTGGCTGCAGGTAGGCACTGAGGTGGAAGAGAGAGGCTCAAATTTCTCATCAACATTTCCTGTATCCATCTGGGTCTGCTGGGTTACTCTGCACATCCAGCTCCAAATCCATTAGCTGTGATTCCAAGTAGTGGATAGGGATGTTTTTCTTCCTGTAGGCACCTGTACTTTTCAGGTACACTCAAATTGGTGTCTTGTCATAGAATGACTGGATTATTCAAAATTAGGGGAATTTAGGAGTCCCTGGTGAGGCCAGCAGTGAGCCTGTAGGGCACCTGTATCATTCCCAAAGTGAACAGTCACTTCACAATTCTCTGGAGAACCAACGGGACTGTGGCTGAAGCATTTTGGCTCAAGGCCACAAGTGGGCAAGGAAAAAACAAGATCTTGGCTGAAAGTGATGGAAATTACACCCATTGGGGAACACGTGCTCCACCAAACTGTATTGAATAATGCTTTCAAATCTTGGTGGTTTTGGATGTGGTTGATAAACTTAATGCCAAAATCAAAACTGATGCCATCCAGACCAGTCCAATGTTAGCTCACCTTTCTTTCCAACTTCCTTCCTCTCGTTTGCTAAGTTTGTTTTTGGGCTTTTGGACTCAAATAAAACTCCCAAATATGTTTCTCAGATAAAATTCTCTAGTTTCTTTAGGGAAGCGCTGAGAACTAAACATTTTTACATGGCTTTAATATACAATAATTAGTCAGATTAACTTTATTCAGAATTGAACTGATTGTTGTCCAAATTTTCATAGGGATATCAGCAACATTTCTGTCAAAGTTCTGAAAATTAGACAAATATTCTTTCTTGGAATTTAACAAAGATAATGCTGGGCAGGAGTGAAAAGTTGATGGATAACTAGAATGGAAGGAGAGATGTGGAAATTTTTTTTATTTCATCTATAAAATCAATCTTAGTAGATATACATTAGTAAATATATGACAGGAAACAATTTCTATTTCAGAATATAGAGGGGATTGGAATATTAAATAACAGATCCAGTAATAGGGGACACTAAATTAGTCTACTATTGGGATAACTGGAATGCACAAAAAAGTTTTAAAAAGGCAATATTTGTGTGATTTTGGGAGGCATTTGGAAGAACTGCAGAAGAAATGGAAAGCCAAATGGAAGGTGATTGAGATGCAGCATGATTTTGCAAGATTAGTTGTGTAAATTGACAGGCAACTTAATTTTTAGACAAGATTAGATCTATCTATTTAGGATAATACAATGATTATGCAGAAAACGATGCAAATTGGAGGCAAACTCACCCTAAAGAAAAAAATAAGAGAAAAACTCCCAAACTTTTTAGAACAGCTGATTATAGATCTATTTAAGCCATAGATTTCCATAAATAATGGGCTTCAAACAGTCATTTAGTTTTGTTTACTTAGTTAAACTAGTTTAATTATTTAACTGAAAATTGCTTATAATCATAATTTTGGAGTTCTTACCAAAACTCAAAGAGAGCAGAACGAATGGAATAAGAACTGTAGAAATAAAAATGAGATGAAATATAACAGTACAAATTATGTAGTCTTAAGGGTTTATGAAATTGATTTCTCTATCAGACAGGCATTTATCAGCTGAAAATGGCAGACATGGAGGAAGTTTTTTCTCCATTAGCTGATTAGAGAGTGACCTACCAACTAGCAAGGGGATGGGCTAAGGAAAAGACAAATGTGATCTCAGGGAAGGTGTTTCTAGCAGAAACAAGGACATTTCACAACAATATTGCAAAGTTTTGTTTGGATTCTTCATCTGCCTCACTGGGCAGTTGCCTCTTCCTTCTTTTCCTTTGCATCACATTCACAGAGGGGCCACCAAGGTGCTCCTGGGAGAGACCCCAGGCTTGATTCTTGTGGTGGAACAGAGACTGACAGAGGATGTGCTCCTTCTGAGCAGAGGCAGCCAAGAAGGGGCAGAGAAACAGCTGAAGAACAGCCTTGGCACGAGAAGAAATGGGTATAAAATGACTGTGAGCAAGCTCTGGCTGGAAACAGGAGAAGGTTTCTAAGGCCTGGAGGGGTGTGCTGCAGGGCTGCTCTCCAGGAGAAGAGCTGCAGCCAAGACTGATTCATTTCTTGCATCTATTATCTACACCATGTAATTTCCTTTAGCAGCAGGGATGAAATTCATGGTGCAGGGTGCTTTTTTTAGTATTCTTTTTCCACTAAGAGCATATGAGATGCTTCCATTAGAGTATTATTTTAGTCTAAAATTTACTTTAATTTTAATTATTTTAAATATTGCACTTTGACAAAAGGGTCAAATTCTGATATTTGGAAAAAAGATAATTTTAGCAAATATACATTTCACTTCCAATTCTAATTATCATGCTCCAAAACATGTTAGACCTCCTCAAAGAAGAGGTCATTCAAATATTTTGAAGAAGGACAAATGCTCATTTTGCTGATAACTCTTTTCCCTTAGTCTCCATTTTACAGATATCTTAACTACGTTGGTTACTTTTTTTCTCAGAATTTTCAGGTTTCTTATGACATCTGACATGGGAAATATTTGCTTTAGGCATTGAAACCTGTTCAAGCTATAAAGAAATAAAATCAGTCTTGGAATAGGTGACATTAATCATATGTGGTATTTCCAAATCCTTCCTTTAATGCACTTATCTGTGGCTATGCATATTCCTGTTTGATGATATTTTTAGAGATATTCTTTATATAAAATGCCAAGAATCCTTGACCAGTGTTCATATAAAGAGAGACACACTAACTACAGGAATGTTGTTTCAGAATTGGAAAGATTTAAACCACTTCATACACTAAAGCACCTGAGAAGATTTTACAAAGTTTCACTGGATGATTAATAGATTTTCTTTAGAAATAGTTATATTTAAATAATAAAACTTATCCAGGATTTACTTTTAAAAGAACAAATGAAAAAATTAAAAGAGTGTTTTGGCTTGCTCAGATTATTTTTTCCCAGATCAATATATTCATTGGTTATGTCTGAACTGTGGCCAGGAATTTGTAAAAATGTTGGCAAAACGTGGTGTTGTACGAACTTCAAAGTTCATGTGAGACCTCATAAGCAAGCAGAGCATGTGACAAAACTGCTATTGATTTCCCAGTGACTAAACTCTGAAAGTGAACTGGGGAAAACTAAATATAGAGGCAATTCTTTCTTTGAAGTGTACAAATAATGCAACCTTCCTTTGAAAACATGTAGTCCTTAATGTTCTAGTATTCATTTTCTTCCTATTCTAGAATTTATTCATGAAGCAGCAACAATAGCACGTCCCCTGGACAAGCCTAGCTGTGGATACTGGAGCACATGGGGCAGGTTAGCTGTCCAAAGGATGAAAAAGTAGGGCAAATGGAGCAGATCTTTACTTCTAAATGTACAATCTTTAAAGTTCAGATTTTGCATGGAAACTCTTTAGTAAATGTCCTAGAAGATATTTTAGACAATGCTTTAACACTTGTACAGAGCTGAGTTGGCTGATCTGCTCTGCTGTTAAAATGAGCAATTTGACTTTTGAAACCCCAGAAATGTTGCTTTGCCCTCAGCCTGGATGTGGATACTCATTTGTATGAACTGATTTTTTCCCTGTGCTGTGCTTATCTACCTCACTGGAGGACCTTTTTCATGACAAAAAGTTGTTACAGATAATATGGCATTATTTTATATGTATATTGAAGAGAATGGCATTAGGCGTGTTTTAATTTCAATGTTTGCTTTTTGCCTTGTAGATAAGGAACAGATTTTTGAGCACAGCCTCTCACAGACACACACGCCCAGATTAAGTGACCTTAATACTAATAACAGTAATGCAAAAATCAAGTTCTGAAGTCATATGTGAAGTCCATTTTGATGCTAGCCAGTAAGCAAAATATTTATCTTATTCTTGCTCAATATAGAAAATGAAATTGGTAAATTTATTTTATTCTTGTACATCTTTAAGCAATAATAAATTAGAAAGGTTGTTGTGATTATTTACTCCTTTTGTGTTATGTATTTTTATTAAATTATTATTAAAATTATTAGAATTATATTGAAATACATGAACTTCTGTACAATATAGAGGAAAACTGTTCATATTAGGTAAGTCTAACAAAGCATCAGGTTGCATAGTTGGCATGTGGAACATTCTACCTAGATTTCAGACATACCAAAGTATTTAAACAAAAATTGTCCCTAAATTCCTTTATAATTTTCTGTGTATATGTGCTCCTAACTAGTGAAGCCAGATGAAGAATGAACTTATTTAATTAGATAAATAAATACAAACCCAACTCATTATACCTCATTCAATCTGCATAATAAAACGCCCAACTTTTCCTATCTTGACTGCCATTAGGATTTTAGTTAATTGTAGCTTGTAAGTTGTCTAGGAAATTATGAGAGGTCTTGCTCTTGCTGTGATTCTGGTTCAAATGTTTTAATGACAGCACCTTTTCTGCAGGTGGAATAGATGCTTTACCAACACAGCTGGCGTGGCAATGGTGGGATGATTCTGTAGCATGAGGTGATTGGCAGCTGGGGAGGACTGGTTCAAATCCTGATTGACAGCTTTCCTGTGTGACTCTGGACAAATCATTTAATCAGGAATGGCTCCCCCAGGTGTGCTATAAGTCAGGAATACCTCTCATCACACTGTGCATGTCCATCAGACCTACTAAGGATGTGTATTCCTGTTTAGGAAGGGAATAAAAGGCATCCTCATGTCTGGGGCCTCCAAATGAAATCCCAAAGCCTGAGATTAAAGATGTATCTTTAAGGTATCCATAAGAAAAATCTCATAAATTCAGGTGAGCAATCATTACACAGTCAAACACTCTGTTGAAAATAATGGGTGTGTATAGATTCACTAAATTTTATAGCTCAGTTGTCTATAGTTAAGCAGCTCAGGTGAGTAAGGATTTTTCATATAGATAACAATCTGCCTCCCAGTCCCTCAGTTACACCCTTACCACAATAACGATATAAAGACAACCCTTCCAGGACATGTGAATGCCTCCTGTCAAATGAATCTTAAACACCATAATGACACCCTTTATCTGGAAATGAAAACTAATAATAAATAGCAGGGAGTATTTCAAGAATGCACATTCCACATTACAACTTCATTTTGATTAAACTTTAGGAGAAAGTTTTACCAACAATAAAACATGGAAAAGCACAAAGACTAGGTTTACTCTCACCTGTGCCTAAAATAACAATTTAAAAGTTAATTAGGAAAAGCATTCAGTCTTATTAATTAGAAAGAAAACAATTCTTAAGCATGACTAGAAGATCAGTTGCTAACTTTTAGTAGAAATAACTCAAAGCAGCTATTTTATGAAAAGTTAATCAATTCCAAACTTTCATATGTGGTCTATCAAAATATGATCATGACCATATTTATTCCAAAAGGAAGTTTCTATTTCTCATTAATGTGTCTGACAAGTTTTGGAACCAAATCTTGTGCATTCTCTCACATTTATTGTAAAACAATCACTGCCCTATTTTTCTGTCAGATTCATTTTTTCATTCCTAATAGCTCATGCACTTATGGGCTCTTCTGACAGCTATTTTTTTCAGCGGAGCTGTTCTCTCCTCTGACCACTGACATTTATTAATCAATTGATCAATAAGTCATTTGAACCCCCCTTGGGAATGTTGAAATAGCAGTTGTCCCTCTCAGATTGCTGAACTAAATGATTGTGTTGTTGTTGTGTTGTAGTGGGGAGTGTTATGGAGCTCTCCTTACAATCTGGGTATGAACCTAAAGCACACAGGAGAGCTATCAGTCGCTTTCCTGCTGATGCAGAAAAGGTGATTTGCTCTTGAGAAACTGCTCCTTCTTGCAAATACATCTCTATGAGCTTAACTCATGCATACCAATGGCTCAAGAGACCTCAGAGGGTGTGAAAATCGCGTGTGGAGGTGTAGGCACATGAAAAAATATTTTTATTTTATTTTATTTTACGCCCCAGAGCAAAGCTATGAATTTGTTGCATTTATTCTGGTCGAGCTTTTATGCTGTAAAAGCCCAAAAGAGGGCTGCTCAAGGAAAAACAGGCTGGGTTGTTTTTGACATTGAAGTTTTGGTATGAGTTGCTTTTGTTTATCAATTGATTTAGCTCCACTGAGGTTCTCACTCATCCTACAACACTTATACTTTCTGAAGTACAATGCATACTCATTTTCCATTTAAGTAAAAGATTCTACTTCCTGCATAGAGGAAAAAAGTTCCCATTTTCCTGCAAGTAGTGGTGGATGAGAGATAAGTTCATACTGTAAATATCACAACACAGCCAAGGATATGTTTGTGGTAGAAGCTCCAACAGGGACACAGAAACTTTGGATATTCCAGATTAGAAATGCAATTCAAGCATTATTTGGAATGGTGCTGTGCTACTCTTTATGTTTTGAAATGTGGTGAAATTAATTTTTTTTTCTTTTTGCTCCTAAGAACAAACTTAGATCTCCAAGCAGGAGAACAGATCTATCTGGTTTGCTTCAGAAGTCTGGCATGGATTATGTATGAATGGAGAAAAGGCACATTTGAGAGTCTCTGTTTTGTTCCTGGGGCACTTCAGAAATTCATGATATCGTGGCATTGTGCCACCAAGTGCCACTACTGACTTTGGCAGTATCATAAAGAGCAGAACACTGTGAATATGGCAGTGTCTGGAATATCAACAGATTCAGAGAAGACTGATCTTGCTCTCAATGACAGCTTCCTGCTGCTTCTAAAGAGAATGGAGATGGAACTGCAGGAAATTTAAAGACACATTTTCCCACCAGCCTACAGATGGAACTGGACCATGGCTAGAAGGTGCTCAGGTGCATTGGAGGAGTAGGAAGTGTGAATGGCCACTTGTCCTTGGGTAGCTGATCCCCAGTTGAGCCCTTCCCATCTGTAAATGACAATTGATTGAGGAACTGTGTCCTGGGACAGCACAACAGCTGCCCTAAAATAAGGGGAAATGAGCACTGAAAAAAGTAGGAGGAAGAAACCAGTAGTAGGCACTCCTTGATGAGATTTCTCTGGAGTCTCCAAGTAGCAAATCTGACCCAGGTAACACCACAAAAAATGTAACACCATATACTCCCTCTGAGTGCCAGAGGTCTCTAGCAACTGAGATACTAAATATTGGGAGAAATTTCTTCTCTCCCCATTAGTAAGATCTCAGACAGAAAGGTTACATACCAGGAACAATGAACAATAGCATTTTCCACCAAAAGGGTAAAAAAATGTGGAAAAGAAGGCAGAAGGTTTCTTAACATCCAGAGAACTTGGCTGTGAATTCTCCCTCCTGGTAACAGTGCAACTACAGCATTGGCATTTCAGTCAAATGTAGAGTCCACCTCTACTGCCTGATTTCCAGCTGACTAAAAAAGAAATAAAAAGAAAAATGGGTGAGTAGGGTTTATCTCAGTCATGCAAAAGCTTCAATTTTTGTTGTTTTATCTGTATGCTTTAAACATAAAGTATGTGCAGGTCTGTGAGGGCTAAAACTCAGACTCAGGCTTTGCTTCCACTAATTTCTGTGTGCCAATTAAGTGTTCTGTGTTCCAGCAAAGCACAGGCAGCTGAGATATATGTAGCAATGACCCCAGGAGAAGCTCAGCCTGCAGAAAAATATTTCTGGACTTGCAGTGCCTCTATTTAGACACATCTTGTAAAAAAAAAAAAAGCCCCACGAATGAACCCTTAAAATTCAGACTGCAAGGATATCTAGTGATCCTTCAGTTCTGATAAGTACTATTTCCACTGGCAAAAAATAGTCTTGGCCAGAAGGACAGATAATAAAAATCCTCAGGAAGCATTGACTGGACCTCTTGCAGAAATCACATTTGTGTCCTCTGCTGACCTTTGCAAATACATGTGTGCAAATTGGCTGTATGTATTCTTTAAAATCAATAGTACTAACTGATAATACAGAAATGTGAGACTAATGGATGAGGAATTAAAATGCCAAACCAAAGAGTTAAAATTCATATTAATATGGACAGCTAAGGCCAAGCCATACTGCCGAGCTGAGGGCAGCAGGTCACTTTGACAGCTTGTCCATACTTAATGGAAGTTTATTGACCCAACTGTGTGAAACCACAGTGAATATTGCATATCACTTTGTCACATGGAAAAGCCACATTTATGGATTTCTGTGTCATCAGCAGGAGTGAAAAAATCTTTTTTGAATCCCTTCTTTTTCATTTTTTTCAGATCAACACGGCCTCTTTGTACATTTCTACTGCAAGCATATCAGTTTATTGTCTGGTCTTAGATATTTGGAGTTTTTCTCATTTTAGAGAGGCCCAGATCATGAGACCCTCTCTGCAGGACCTTGCAGAAATAAAATCAGTAGGGAGTTGAGCCAGTGCAATGCAAAATGTAGCTCCAAGCACTGTCCAGGTAAACTTCCAGTTGTCCTATTTCACACCACCAATGTATTATTTGGCTGCATTTAGTGCTTGTGCACACAGTAGTTTATAATTTTTTGTGCATTAGCACCTTTGTGCTTGGTGATACACTAAACATGAATGGTGGTTCATCTCTGCTGGTGAATTTTCTCTGTAAATTGCAAACAGGAACAGGGGACATGCAGTGGTTTTATATAAATATCACAATCAGCCTCTATAGCCAGTACATGGTGTCTGTAATTTCATACATTGCATGAGTGTACCATAAAAAAAAAATGCCTTTGGTATCAATAATTATGAAAAACCAGACAGGAATGCTTTGACTTTCTGTAGAATTTGGAGATCAAGGTTAGTCTATTTTGCACATTATTACAGAATCAGTCTGAAGTACAGGAACTAATATTTTAACTCTACCAACTTATCTCCTGATTCACTGAAAACAGTTGAAAATCTGGAATTTCTGATGTGATTTTCTTTTAACATATTCAGCTATAAGACCAGCCAAACTAAGAAAATTTCAATAGCTGTAAAGTCTTGTTAAATATCCAGAGAAAGAGTGAAGATGCTTCAATGTTGCATTTAAGTTTTACAGTCCACAAGTTTGATTTAAATTATTTTGAAATACCTATTTTGAGTAACTCATTAATTTTTGATGTACTGTAATTCTGAAAGACAATTAAATGCTTCCACTTTTCCCTGTTCAAAATTGGATTACATTCCTGAAAATAATTTCAAATGAAAACATTTATTTTTGGTACTCTTCCACTGAATATTTTTGCCTTCTTTTGCTTGTCTTTATTTGCAAGTATTTATAAAATGTTCTAAATTCCCACATTTTGTCAGCAAAGGCTGCACATGTGTGGGGGTGCATGGAACAGGAGCAGTTTTTAATTTGGGGAATTGGCCTCAGTAGGACAAGGCTCTGCTCACTTCGACAGCTGCAAATACTGGCACACACTGAGGTAAACATGTTTAAATTACATAATTTCCAGACCACTGACTTTTTTGCAACTAACTCCAGGGCAGTTCCCTTGAAAGAAAAACTCAAGGACAGATTTGTGATGCAACATTATTGTATCCATTAAAAAATGCCAGAAACACTCTGCTCTGGCTCTGTATTAAACATATTGTCCTAAAATGTTATTCATGCAAATCTTCTGCTCCCTCCAACTGGACAGAAAGGCAGCAGGCATTAAGAGCCTGGACTAACAATAGATGCATTTTCTTTGAATTTCACATGTTTGTTTGTGGCTTTTTTTGTCTACCAGAAATGATCTGATCTTTTCTGGGTTATTTCTCTTTCATTTTCTGGCCTGACACTGAGAATAAAACCATGAGTCAGTGCAGAAGCCATTAATCTGCTGTATTAACAAGCTCACAAAGTGGCAAGGAGGTTAAAGATTTTTATCAACTTAAACATAAAGTCAAATCCTGACATTCCCATGTTTTAAAAGCTGTGTTGCTCTACACACGTGCTCTCCTTGCTTCCTTCCCAGCTGTCTGCTCAAAATGGGTGAAGCAGCTGATGAACAAAGGGGGATTATCCCAGGGCCAGCTCCTGGCAGTCTCAGTTTTCTAGGGAGGCACCTTCCTTTTGGGCAGCCCTACAGAAACAAGTCATGTTGATTGAAGGGGAAGCAATATCCTAATTGAGTGAAGGTGCTGGGCTGCTGAGGTATTTGCAAGGAATGCTTCTCAGCTAATTGTTTAGAATAGTCAATATAGAAGAAATGTTGGTAGTCAGTGAGGTGGAAAACAGGATAGGAAAGGACAAAAGGATTTTTAATTTCAAAATTTAGGCTGTACAGAAAGACACATTCTTGGGCTGATAGAAGGCATTATTATTCCCATTGTACCGTAGGTTTCTTAAAAAAAATAAAAGAAATCTAGCACAGAAGCCTCTTCCAACACCACAGAGACCCCTACCCCAGAAAGTGCTCATAGATGAAATGGGAATTGTGGATATGTTTGTCTTTGATTACTTGTGATATCTTGAATTTTAAGTGATAGCTCTTCATGTAAAATACATATATTGATGTGTGAATAAGGTGTCAGATTAAAGAGAGGAGAAACACATTAGTTTTCCTTAGGTGGTTAAATCTACTTCCTAGTCCAAGTATGGAAACCCAAACAACTTTGGAGTATATTTGACCTGGAGCATGTTTAGAACATGGCATGGTAGCTTTACTCTCCTTCCACAGTATCAGTTTGCCATGGAATGCCATGCACTCTCTTGACTTTCAAAAGCATGGATCAGTTGCAGTCTCCTGATTGCAAAGAGGAGTAACTCAGAGGCTGGGTTAGTGCTAGACTTACCAATGAGCACCCAGAAATGAGAAGGGATGTGGACCTCTCCCTCCTGTGCTAGGTCACTGACCAATCTTCTCAGGAAAGAGACATTTTAGGAGGCAGCAAGGCAGGAGCATTTTTGGGCAAGAACAAGAGTCCAGGGCTCTGCTTGTTCTCCATATCTTCATGTGTTGTGGGTAGAGTCAGCATCAGCTCAAGCTCATATAAGGTTAAGAGGTTTTATAGGGCAATTAATTCTCAAATATGTAGAGAGGACATTCTTTTGTGACTCACCAGTGCTTCTCTTAGTGCTTGGCTGCAGCAGAAACAGCCATCAGATAAAAAAAAAATTAAAAAATTAAAGAATTGCACCTCTTGCCCCCTAAGAAATTCTCCTAATCTGCCAGGAGATCATATTTGCTTCAGGGGGTGAGTACCATAATGAATTTACACTGAGTGATACAACATTATGGGACTCCTTTAAGCAAAGAACTTTTACTCTCACACCTCTGGTGTTTAACCAAATATTTAAAGAAAGATTTAGCAAAAAAATCAGGATGCACTTCTCAGGGACACAGAAGAAATGGGGAATAATGGAAAAATATGGGAGTCCTGAATGAAATAAAACACTAATTCCAGTTCTTTTTTTTTCTATCATCTCTGTTACTGCTGAAGATGAAAACACCAATGGCAATAGTCAGACAAAAGCTGCCCTTGTGGAGGCTTATGTTGTCTAATGTTTCTTGCCAAGAGGACATTTCCAGGCCCATTTTCAGATTGTAGAGCCTGTCAAACAGTCTGAATAATTCCCCAAAGTCTCATCATTTTCCTGTAAGTGTCATGACAGCTTTGATAAATGCCTTCATTTCCATATAATAGTCAAAAAGGCAAGAATGCTTTTTATTTCTTCTCAATAAGAATAAGATTTTCAAAAGTCTTTGGTATTCTGAAACTGCACCAATTAAATTCAATATGTTTTCTGACTAGCTTAAGAGGGAGGAAGAAGTTAGGGCCATGTAGAGCACTTCAGAAAATCCTACGCTTATTTTTCATGTATTATTCAATCCCTTTATGTGCTTACACAAGCTCAAAGGGTGCAATACAAAATGCCCATATCCACACCCTTGTCAAAGAGTACTTAACAGCTAACAACCCTCTGCCAAAAAATCTGAACTATGGCTTAACTTAAGAACCATTCAATTTTGTCATATTTCCTTATGGTAATTTTTAACAAAAGTGAATCACTACTGACAAACACCCTTTTAACAATGGTATATTAATTGAATTAAGATGGAGAATAAAGGAGGCATTACAGGCAGTTAAGTGTGAGAAAGCATGTTCTACACTGAATAATTAATTTTCATTCCAAGATAAAAATGTTGCCCATTGATTTACAACCCCTTCTGGCTATAAAGCCTTTTGGTGGAAACCTGATTCTTAATTATTGTCACAGGAATGCTAAGCTTGTCAAAAAGCTATTTCCATCATGATGATCAGCCTTAACTGCTTGGAGCAATTTTTGTGCCATACTTAACAGCTGCTTCATCATTTGTTATCTTTTCAATTAAGCACTCTGTTCCTGCATGGCTCACAATCTCAGCAGAAGAAAGAAACACACATGCAAACACACATGTGCTTACATACAAGTGCGTGTTCTCCTCAGCACAAACCCCCAACAACAGCCTGTCTCTGCTTTTCTTTATTAAGCAAAAATATTTATATGATTAAATATTCATATGATATAAAAATATTTATATGCTAGTGGGATATTTGGACTGTGGCAGGTACAGGTACTCTCAAAATAACACAGAAGGCTTCAAAGCATCACATCAACATTTTTAGTTTATTTAGTTCTATGTTCCACTATATTTTTTGTCTGCTAAATTTACTCCTTTTATTGACAGAATTGAAAGTAGACTAATTACTTCATTAAAAAAGTAAGCAGAAACATGCCTTTCCCTAGAACCACCATAGTCATGCATATATTATACTGAAACTTGATGTTTCAGTATAATAATAATTATAACAATTATAACAATAAATTAATGGCCCTTCCTTCATACAGATTTTATATTCCTCATGTAGCTATTTTATTCAGAGATTTTGTAATATATTTTAAACCTGGATGAGTTGAGCAGAAAGTAAAGAGGGAGGGTTTTCAGGTGCTTTTTCCTCCTATAAAATGAGAAGGAGAAACAAATGAGGAAATTGGTCTCCTTCCTCCAGTGACCCTAATTGCCAGTATGACAGTATCTCCTGTAAGGATTTTAGTTCTGCACATGGAAATGCACACAAGAAAATTTGCTGGTTCATTGGTTTATGATGTAAATCAATTCAAACTTAATTTGAGATACTTCATTTAGGCTCCTTGTTTGAACCAGTGATCTGTGGCAAATCTTGTTTGTGCAAAAGCAGAAACAGAAGTTAATAGATATAGAGTGCCAAATTATGTTGCCAGACCAACCACTTGAGCAAAGTTTTTACCTGCAGGTTTGACTAGTAAGCAAGGATGTTTGTAGAAAGTTATCTTGACATGGTATGTAAATATTATTTACTGTCAAGTGAAAACATGAATGTGTCTTTGGAAATTTGCTAAAGTATGAGTTATGTGCATTTGTGAAATAACTGCTATCTAAGTGCAATTTGGAAGATTTTCAGGGGATATTTATTTATTACCAGCAGAAAATAGCATTTTATGATAAGATAATATAAACAACTGTTTTTCATTAGAGACCTGATCTATCAGTGCTTGGCTCAGTTGTTGGAACTATTCAGTTATGTGTTGGTTTGGAATTTAAATGGGTTTTTTTATGAAGGATTTTATATTGTACATGTACCTTTTAAGGTTAAAGTACAGTCATCAGATTACTTAGGCAGGGCAAGAGGAATGGAACAGGAAAATTCAAGTGCTTTTGCATACATTACATATCTGAAGCTCCTTCTTTACTGTTACAATGATGATAGACTAACCACAAAAGCATT
The DNA here is from genome assembly GCF_023055355.1 of Agelaius tricolor. Taxonomy (NCBI): domain Eukaryota; kingdom Metazoa; phylum Chordata; class Aves; order Passeriformes; family Icteridae; genus Agelaius; species Agelaius tricolor. Next base: position 8,069,216 of record NW_027269284.1, read on the forward strand.
TATATTGTATTTCTAGGTTTTTAGAGCAGCAGATGAAAAAAAAAATCCTTTTGATCTAGACAGTTTAAAAACACAGAGTTTCACCAAAATCTAAAGTCTACTTCTAACCATGTAGGCACCCTTGTTAATTTTTACTGTGACATCATCAGCCTGTACACAGAAAGAAACAGATTTTCTCCATCCCTTCTGACAATTCCCTGTACAGGGATACAGGAATTATTCCCTGTACAGGGAAACCAGTTGTGCCTGAAAGCTCCGAGTTCCTCCACTAAAAATTCAAACCAGACGTATCTAAAGAATTTTCTTTCAGCTTACTTATCCTAAATAATTGATCAGAAACCACTCTGACTCTGGGACAAGCTAACCAGGTTCCTCTCCCAGTTTCTGTCTGGGCATATTCTCTGTTCTGCCCTGCCAGCTTGCTGCTCTTCCACTTGCTAAATAGAAGAGCTGTCCTCATTTTTTAGGATAACTGACAAGAGGACTGTGCTTTTGGTACTCTGGCTAGAAGAAAATTTTTCCATTGTGACTCCTTTTATGATGATTTTATATTAATCTCCAACTCTGAAACTGATTGCTTTGATCACCTGTAGTCCTGACCTCAAATTTCAATCTGTTTTTGATTCTTTCAGGATTGGTTCCAAAATGCACCTTTCTTTAAAGAGTTTAGTGTTATTATCCTGCAAAGGATAGCAAGTTGCAAGTAAATTATTTACAGAAATGGGACAAGGGGATAAAAAACATTCTTATTGATTTTTCAAGGATGAGTCTATTCATATTTGGGCCACAGAGGACTCAATCTTATAAAGTATTTGTATGTGTGACATGGGCTGCTGTAAGCAATTAAAAAAAAAAAAGAAAGAAAAGAAAAGGTTTTGTTTAGAGGGCTCATCTGACTTAAAGTGTTTCTGTCATCCTTTAAAATGCTGAACCTGAGGCTCATGTGCAGAGTCCAGCTGAGGGTCTGGGCCATCATTTGGCATCTGTGGGAGAGGGTGGGAGCAGCAGTGAGTGAGAATCTCCAGCTCCTGAGTGCCTCTGGTCAGACACTGCTGTCAGCCACTCCACATGTAACATACTGAAATACATGGATTTACTTGCTGGCCCCAGAGAAGGATGGAGGCATTCAAGTGTCATTCAAGTTCAACTGCAGACAGGCAAAATGCACAGCCCACACCCTTAGATAGTGTGGAACCACATGAATGCATTCTCTGCTTTTCTCCAAGATGCACAGAAAAGTATTTCTCACTTAATATGAAAGTCAAATATAAAATAAAATTCTAGAATACAAATAATTTCTACCCAATGACATATAAAAAAGCTCAAAATAGATTCTTTTTTGAATAAAGTCTCTCTGAAAAATGAGACTAAGAGCACAAAAAAACATTAGAAAATCAAGGAATTCAAACATGAAGTCCTCCTTCAGTGTCAGAACAACAGATATGCTAAAATAACCTATATCTGTGAAATGATCATGTAAAGTGACTTACCTTGTCTTGAGATATTTGGCATGGAAATATGTATAAAAGATATTGCCTAGTACATTACTTTCTGTCAGCATATATGCACATATGCATTTGGGGCCAGTTGTATAGGCAGAGATAAAGAGAGAGGGTAAGTAGGTGTGACCTCTCTTTATTAAGTTTCATAATAAGATACCAAACAAAAAGGTCAGGAAGGTGGGGCTCTAAAAAATATCCCTCAGATTCACCCCAAGTAGGAAGAACGGAAGAAAGGATTTTGACTGTGCAGACGTCTGCCAGGAGAATAATGTGTCAGGATGCACTGAACATCTGCCAGGTTCTTGGAAAGCAGTTTGTCAATATTTTGATAAGGCAGCCAGACGTATGTGAGGAACAGAAAAAAGGCTAATGAGAAGGGAGAAACTTTGAAATGAAAAAGACAGCAACTTGTAGTAAAGCAACAGCAAAAGCAGCAAAGATGTTTTAGGAGGGAAATGTCAGTGTCACAGAGAATTGGAAGGCTGGTTTAAAGGGTAAAAACAATCAGAATCTGAAAAACATTTTTGAGAAGACAAATGCAAATCATCTCCTAGTTGGGGAAAAGCAGTGAATTTAGTGAGAGGATGAGATAAAAGTTGTAGGCATTTTGGAGAGATATCCCTAAGGAAAACATCCCAGCTGCGGAGGGAGTAAGAAAACTGAAACAATTTCTGAGACTTTTAAAGGTAGAATGCAGTGTTCTTTGTCTAGACTCTAACCCTGGAAAATAAATAATTAAAATAAAAACTTAGATTATATAATAGGAAAATTTTTGGCTGAAGGTTATGGCTTTTCCTCATAGAGCTTCTTCTCTTGACTGACCCAAGCTGACATTGCCCTTGACATCACAGACTATTACATACTGCATCACTTTCAGATCTGTCCCCAGGCCACCTTCTTTATCTGATTTTCTCTAATACAAATACAGAACCACTTAATTCTGCCCCTGAATGTGTTCCTTTTCTGCTAAAAGCAGAAAAATCCCAGCTGGAAAGGCATTTTTAGGTCTAGGTAAGGCTGGAGATCCCTGCGGTGTCACCTCCACGAAGGCAGCCTGGGTTGGAAAGAGCTGGCATTACCATGGAAAAACACAAGACTGAGACCTGCAGCAGCCAAGCTGGGCTTTGTCACAGTGTGGAATGACCAGGCACCACCAACTGGTTGTTCCTTTCTTTCTGCTGGAAATATGAGGCAGCATTTTTCTAAAGTTTGCCAAACTGAACATTAAAGTGTGCTTGTTTTTTCCTTGAGGACAGAAGGAGGAGGCAGCTGAAGCACTCATAAAAGGCTTTGTTCACTATCTAATAGGCTTCTGGAAGGTGCTTGTATACAGCAGCAAAGAAGAAAGCAGAATTGCTGGTTTTTAGGACTGTATCTCATCCTTACTTAGTGTTACTTAGTGTTAATTCCTATTTTGACTTTTTATCAGAGCTCAGTTTGTCTCCTTCTTTTTCCCCCCCTCAGAATCTGTTGTCTCTCCCTTTCTGTTCTAATTGTTAAGATCTTCAAGCAGCTGAGCTGTTTCTTTAGAGAGCCTTTGCTTGATGTAATGTAACCTGAGAGCTCAGCCACCATGATCAGCAGTGAGGAATTTTTTGCAGCAAAGGTGCCAAGCAATTGCTTCTTTTGGATTTCTTTCTTTCTCTTCTTTGTTTTATTTCAGGGTGAAGGACCATACTTGCAGAAATGGAAATAAAAGACTCCCCATTGTATGTGGCTTGGTTTTGTGTCTTTCTCTGCACTACAGTGTGTGTCATCTGCTAATACAAAGGGTGATTTTGCCTCAGTAAAAGGAATGTAATTTCTGGGATCTCAACTCGATTTACTGCTGTCTTTTGGCTCCTATCCAGGGAAGCATTAAGGGATATGCTTAATTGTAATCATGTGAACAAATGAAGAGTCCTCTTGATTTGCTTATGGTTTGGGTTATGCCTAAGAGCTGTGTTTGGACAGTGCTTCAATTCTATTCTTAAAAGGGACAGCTTCTCCTTTCTGGCAGGTATCAGGCACTACAGAGAAAATCCTCAGAATGAAGCAAACATTTTCTGGTCAGGAGAGCCCTGGAGAGAGTTGATGGGTGCTGAATTGGTCTGGCAGGAAAAACTGCAGAGACAGAGAAGAGAAAATCATGAAAAAGTTCAATGAAGAGCAGCAGGAAGTTAAGAAGGTCAGTGTGGAGGGAGACTGAGTCATGAACAGCCTCCTACTGGCTGAGCCTGCACAAATAATCCATCAGGTCCCATTGCAGGGGAATTACACAGCAGTGATTGTGTATGGCCTGGAAGGCCCTAAGAGCAAGAGCAATAGAAAGACATTGGCATCCTTTGGAAATGATCAGCTGTTTTCAAAGCTCACCTTATCTGAGAGCTGCCACAAGGCTGCCTTAAATACCAGATGTTGGAAGAATTACTTGTTTTCATTACTACATTAAAAAACTGATAATTTGGGAAGATTGGGATAAAAGGCCTACGACAAGTGTGATTTCACAATTTGAACATATTTTGGGGTCCTAAAGGGGGTCTCCTGTACCAGAAGGAGATGAACCAAGGCTCTGAACAGACAGTGATGAACCATCCATACCATGAGGTCCCATGCAGTTCTGCTCAGCTGCACACCCACAGTGGTGGGTACCACAAAGGGATTTTGAGAAGCTAAATCCAGCACATCCAAACCAACAGTGAATACTCATAACTACTCTGTTCTAATTTGGATTGTCCCTCACAAAGCTGAATTAGTTAAGAGTTGGGAGCACAATGTTATTATGAACTACGCAGAATCAGCTATTTTGCAAGATCGCATTGAGCCTTTAGATAAGTGAAACAGTGTGTAAAGCTGATAATCAAGATGCCAGGCATGTTAAAATGGAATAAATAGAGAATTAGAACCAAAGCAAGTAATTTTCATATGCAAACCTCACAGGAGATTTCCTCTCCATGTCTCACTTCCACTTCATTTTACAGCTCAAACTCAGTTACCCCAGCTTTTCAAAGATAGTAATATCTTGCAATCTTCCAAGGCTTTTCCCTTGCCCCAAAACAAATTATGTTGAGAATCTTGATCACTACTGGGTATTTGGTAGCATTCAACATTAGCCTCAGGGAAAACAGTGAAAATACTGATCTAAAATGTGATAAATTAATGAATAAAAGAAAGAAGCATATTCAAACTTATTCTACACTTTTGTGGAAACAGGTCCTGAGGGATGTACCATTTTGTCACATTTATATATGTGGGATCAACATCTGTTAAAATGTGTATACCTTAATTTTTAAAGGTATTTGCTGGTCTGATTAAAGACCAATACTCTACAGAAATTTTGAAGTATGAACTAAATGATCTGTGAAATAACAGGTAACCAAAAAACAAGTCAGTTGAAAAGGAGAAGAAAAAAGATCAAATCTCCAAAGCTGGAAGAAACTTTGACTTGGTCTGACATTTTTTTTCAGGGTAAATATAGATATACAATGATTGTTGAAAAGTTCTGTTGGTCATGAAAGGATTAACAAAATGGAAAATAAATTAATTAGGGCAGAGAAATGTAGCCTGATAATTTGCCCTGCACTATTTGGCAAAACGCTTCATACAAAAAAACCCCTTCAAATAAAATGAAGAGCACTGGAATGCAAAAGACAGAACAAGAGATTGTGTCCTAGAAAGGCACAACTATGGAGATTAGAGGGAAAAGCTAGTCTGAATCAAGAGGTAAGATCTAAAAATCATGAGTTGTGTGATTCCAGCATGACTAGTTCTAATGAAATACCACACCTTGCTCCAGGATCTTCACTTTGAAGAAGATACTGAAAAATTTGAGTATAATTCTTTTTTAACAAATGAACATAATAATTTTTCTAGAGCTGAAAAGATTATGTTACAATGAAAAACCTACAAGGTATTGCCAAAATTAAAATTCAGGAGCGATCTGTAGGCAGTTTCTAGGAAATAGCATGAATTGATATTGTTGCTTAATAAGAGATTTTCTTATTTGGTAACAAGATCAGAAGTAGAGAAATCTGAAGAACTAAGGAATTCTTTCTAACACTAAAGGAAAACAAACCATGTTGTAAATGAATCATGGAAAGCAATGACAGTAGCAAAAAGATGGAATCCACAGCTCCGAGTATTCAAGTGGAGATCGGCTCTGTTCTTTAATCAAATGCAAATAATTGGGTAACTCATTGCAAATTAGGTAACTAAATGCAAACAGTTGCAGAGAATCAAGTGGTTTATTGGTCTCACATGGTCCAAAATATGTCCTGTTATTGGCTTTGACCTCTGCTCTCAGTCTGAGTGCAATGGTGCTGCTTTACTTGAATGTGACCATAGATGTGCACTTAAACTTAAAAAGGTAATACATTTAGAAGGTAATTTAGAAAAACACTATCTTCCATTTTCAGTGAAATTGAAACCACTTTGGGAATGTTTGTGAAATATCCTATTTCAGTGTTTATTCTTAACATCAACTTTCCAACTCTTCTATTAGTTGCCATTGATATTGATAACATTATTGATAGTTGTGCTATTTCATTTATAGTTGGGCACCTCAGGCTTTGCATACAGATTCTTTAGGGTAATATTGCTTTAAGAAGAAATACTTTCTCTAACAGTGACTTCCTTTCAACAGTGTAATCTTTTAAGCAGAGAGACAGACCCCTCTTAAACTGGTGTCTGATTTGCAGAGTGAAGTTCCTGCTGTCTGTAGAAGATATGGCAAGTAATCAGTACTTCTGTAACTGGCCTGGAGATACAGCTAATACAATCATTTGCCTTTCTTTGGGCTTTTAAATGATACCTTAATGCTAGCACAGGCACCACAAACACAACCTCTGGGCTTGAGAATACTAGCAGAGTTTTAAAAACCAGATATTTTTCACTTCTGAAGAGCTATCAAAGTCTCTTTGCCCAGCTGAAGATTTTGCTTCTTTTATCAGAAGGATAAATCTCGTGTCAGTGTAATGGACTGTGTCAAATATGGTCTGGCACACACTAAGTAAGGAATAATATTCCCCAGGGTTTGCCTCCAGCACCTGAGAAATAGGATATATTGTAGAAAGCCTACCCTGAAGTATAGGATTTTAATCACAGACAAAAAATAAATTTTCTGAAAGAAAATAAAGGTGAATGAAATGGTTCAGTGTTTTTAAAATCCTACTTTGGGATAAATGAAAACATATTTCATCCTTTTCATGACAGAGGTGCATTTGGTTAAGACTAAGCTTAACTTCACTTAAATCAGTAAGGCTACTGGTTTTCATCAATGATAACCTTGGTTGTCTTTTTCTTTGATTGAATTTGGTTTCACATAGGAAAGGAGCCAAAGTGGTTAGAGAAACTGTGTTAAGAGGCTCATGAGAGATTGGAACAGGCTGTCCAGAGAAGGAGCTGTGGATAATGCAAGCCTGGAAATCTTCAAGGTGAGTTTGATGGGGCTTTGAGCAACCTGGTCTAGTGGAAGGTGTCCCTGCCCATGGCATGGGGGTTAGAACTGGATTATCTTTAAGGTCCCTTCCAACCCAAAAAATTCTAGAATTCTATGAAAAGGATATTAATCAACAGAAATACTCACTTAGCATTTTTAATTTCTATGTTGTTTACCATTTTAAATCAAAATAAAAAGCAATTCAACAGTTAGGGGCTGAGAATATATATTTAGGGTATAAAGCTTTACCTGTACTTTAAGACTTAGATGTGCATTGAAGACTTGTGAGATTTGGCCACATACTCATTCAGGCTTCACTACAAACCTTTGCTGCAGAAAAAGTGTTAAACAATTTTATGCTTAATTAGGAAACTGCAAGCTGGTTGAAATCACAACTCATCTCACCTGCAGAATACAGATGAAGGAATATAATTTTAAAGTTTCAATACCACATGTTGCTAAACAATTTTTTCTCTGGTATCTTCAAGTATTAATTTTGATTGTAACCTTCCTCGTAAAATATAAATATCCTTTATTTCCTATTGTGCCTAGAAAAGAAAAAACTTTTCTTGTATAAATTCCTGTTTCATAGCCTGTAGCCATTTAAATTAAATCAGCCAATATCTGTTGTACTTTGATTGGTGTTAATTTACATAGGGGGTGTAGCTGGTTACAGCTATTAGTACAAATGAGCATCCTGCTGCATGTGCTTTCCTTGGAGATGCCCTTGATTAGGCTGGGAACTGCAGGTATGGGCATGAAGTAGGATTTTCTCTGAGAGATATTGATTTGTTTACTGTAAAACCTTTTAAACTGCTAAATACTAACTGCCCATAGCCACTGAGCCACAAGTAACCCTAATTTTCTACCTGTTGATATGGTCATACCTGCTCCTAGGAAGTTCTCCACAGCTGGTGGCCACTGCCCTTGTTGAGAAAGTGTAGGCATAGTGTCCACTTGGAGAGAAGTTGCTTCCTCTGTGTGCAGGAGAAAGATGTGGCCACCCAGAGGGAGCCCCTCAAAGCATTCAGGATTCCAGTTCTCGGGCTGCAGGGCCTGGTGCTGCTCTCAGAAGGCATCAGGGAGAACATCTCTGAGGAGTGTGGTCAGGGCAAGGATCTGCTCAGCCCCTGGTGGAGCTGGGAGGTGAAGGAGAAGGGCTGGGATGTGTTAGGGACACTCAGCAGCAGGCAGAAAAAGTGGGATTTTAGAAATGGAGGGGAGGGAGTGGAAAGGGATTGTGTTTGGGGTGGCAGGAGAATCCTCTCCCAACCTACCCCACCTGCCCAGGTGCCCTTATACAGTAGGCATGAGGCCCAGGAATCCAAGGCCCAAGGACATGAGGATGAGGGAAAAGAGAATGTGGATGGAGGTTTTTTTGGGATGGAGGTGTTGCCTAGGCCAGGGCAGCCTATCCACTGCATCATGACTTCCTCAGCTCAATAAAACATCCATACTAGGTGCACAGCCAGCACAGAAGAACCATTTTTGAAGATAATGAGGCCCTTTCCATCTAAGTTGTTCGTCGGATGGTGTTATAGACTTTGTACATCAATCCAAAAAATGCTCTCCCAAATGACATCATCAAGAATTCAAAATGAGCTCCATGTATCATTTGCATTCAGGAAAATCTTTAGTGAAAATTGCCTACAGCTTTCTCTCTCTCTCTTTGAGCAGCACACTGACATGATCCAAAAGGAGTGTCTCTTAATTATGGTAATTATAGGATTTAAAATTCATTAAATAAAATATTGAGGCTATTCAAACTCAGATTTTTGAAGGATTATAGTGTTTGACAACACTATGAAAGGTTTAAGTGCGTAGTTTAACTGCCAGAATTGGTTTGTGTTTAGCCCTTATTACTCAGCACGAAAAACATGTTTTAAGTGGAATCTGCAGCCCACTTTCAACTGTCAGTCTAAATATGTCTATTCACAAGCTGAGAAATTAGCACAGTGCATGATGCTCTGGTGACACCCATCAAGCAGGAACAACTCATCGTTTCACTCCATCTCACATCCGAGTCATGAATTACTACACTTTGTTTAAAAAAAAAGAAAAAGAAAAAAGCCAACCCAGTTCTAAAAGTTTGACAGGGGCTTAAACTGGCTAAAGTAAGTCTGAAGGAAAAGGTAATTCCTGTCTTTCAGATGTCCTTTGTGGACATTGATTGTGTTGCAGTGGAGTAGGGCTGGTAGGAGGAAGGTATGACTTATCCTCCCCTATACCATCATAGCCTCTAGCCAGTATAATGGCATTGTATTTGCACAGTTCCTGGTGTTAGACAAAACTGGGAGAAGGACAGAAAAGCAAAAATCCCTCTGCTTTGAAGTAATTTCCCAGAACTGTCTCCTATTTAGGTAGGAAAAATCCCTCAGAGGTGGGTCATATGTTCCCAGAGGGTCAGCCCAGTAGTGAGGGTTGGTTTATCCTTAATGCCACGGGTGTCCATGTCAGTGCTCTGCTCTCCTGACTCTCCTGCACAGCAAAGCAGCTCTGTTCATGCCTTGCACCGATTTCCTTACTTCTGCCTTTAATGTTTCCAGCATCTTCACTCCCCTCAGTGCTGCTTTTTCTTGCCTTGGCTCTGACTCTCTGTAAAATAGCCATGGTCACCTTGCAAAGGGAAAATATGACTCTGTTGGAACTGGTAATGCTTGAGGAACTTTTCAATTATTCCTGCTACTTTGTGAAGTATGCCCAGGTACATCCAAATACCAGCAACTTAATCCATTGATGTAAATGAAACTACACTGGTCTAAAACCAATGCACATAAGACCAGAATCAGGACCCTAACTGCCAAAAATAGAATATTAGAATTATATTCCTAGTAGATATCTTTATGGTGTAGGAGGTTCTATTTGTATGCAGTACTCATCTGTTACAATAGCCACATAAAGAGTGAAGCTGGATCTGATTTATGATCACCTTTTAGATCAGGTCAGATAATTTCAGATCCCAAGCAGAGCTCACGAACAAAATTTTTAGTAACTACCTTCAGGTTACTTTGCAACAGAGCTAAGACAGCTCAGATTCAGAAGAGTGTCTTAAAATATCTTGTGCCCACCCATCAAAATGTCTTCATTTAAGGCTTGAGTCTCAGTCCTGGCCCTCCAGGAGCCCTAGCTCTGAGCTCAGGACCGGAGGCTTTTGCATGCTGCATGGCTATAAAAAGTATCAGGTTTGAAATCTGCAGCAAAATCTCTGCTGATGACAGAGTCCCCATGAAAGCCACTCCTGGGAACCAAACATTTGTAAACAGTGCATGGCACCATTGCATGGGTGCGGCACAACTGTGTCCATACAAACTGAGCATGCACGGAAAATGCAAGTTCTCACAAGAACAGTGGCATGTTGACACAGTCAAAGCAGGGCATTGGCTAGAAAATAAGGAGAAGAAGGCATTCTTGAATGCTTTTACAGATTTTTAACTTAGTATACTACCAAACTTATTGAACAATAAACGATTTCTTCTAGGAAAATCCAAGAGAATGATGAATTTCAATAGGGATATGCAGACACAGTTCTTCAAAGTGAAAGCTGCATTACCATTTTTGTAGGTTGATGAGCTTTCCTTAAATCCTCTGTCAGGTTCATAGTGCTGTGCTTGTTTCTGTGGAAAGAAGTTGCTCATTAGGCTATTATCTCAGCAATTTTCCAAAGGTGAGTCCACATAAGAAAGAACACAGAAGTTCTGTCTCTCATGGTCTCTGCCTGTAGTGCTCCCACAGGTGACATGACAGCATGAGCTCATTTGTGGAGCACTGTGTGCCTTGGTCCATAGGTGTCCATCCACTCTGTTGGTGGCATTTGTGTTCCCTTCCCTACTCCTGGGTATTGTGTAGCAGACTTACTCCCACCCTAATTCAGGGGCCAGCCAGCAGGAAGGTGATGGGAGGGATCAGGGAGTGTGGCAGTGCTGTGAGCTCAGCCTTGGAGGTGCCACAAGCGCTAGGAGGTGTGCAAGAACTGGGAAATATTTTTCTCCAACCAGGAGAGGGCAGAAACTTCATTGTGCAGTAGTATGAAACCATGCATGCCCTTCCACAGGCAAAAGTCATCCCTGATTTCCTGAAACTGTTAATATTTACTGCATGTGTAAGAAATGGAGGACCCTTTTTCTGGTAATCCTCATGGTCAATGGAACACTTTCCTGAAAGACTGCAACCAGAGATTCATTCTCTGCTCTTCATTTTCACATCTATTCCGTGCCAGGTACCTTTTATAATCCATCTGCTTCTCACCAGATCAGTAATTTTGTTTTCTTTTCTGGCAGACAGGTCCTCAGAAGCCTTGCCAAAAATATCCTAAGTCCAAAGTTATTTTTAAAAGGTGCGAAAGTCAAGAAAAATCCAAGTGAATCCAAGGTAAGTAGTTTGTATTCCTTTCTACTTTCAAATTCTGTAAGAGCTAATAGTAGAGTAAAAATATTCAAAGCTAATGAGATTTCAGAGCAGACATTTTCCATTTGAAAAGAAACAGAGGAAAGAAACTTTGAAATTGCCCAATTTCAGGAGAGATCTGAAGACCAAACTTCATTCCAAAATATCAAGGACAATCCTTCACTGTAATGGCACCTTAAGGAGAATAGAGTGTATGTGCTTTTGTGACTGGTTTTGAAACACCAGTTTTGGTTTAAAGTTGCCACGCTGAAGTCAAACCCAGCTGAATTGCTGCTAATGGGTGAACTGACAGTCTCTTCAGTTTGCAGTAGACAGATGTCAACACTGCAGCTGGAACCACTCATAAGTTGTCATCATGAATGGAAGTAACTGAAACTTTTCTTGAATGTAGATAGCAAGGACTGAACGGACATGAACACCAATTCATCCTCTCACACTTAATATCTTATTGCTTCAAGCAAAGGACAAAGGGGGCAGAAGTTCCATTTCACAGGACATTGGGCAATTTTGACATTTGCCTTCATGTGGATTACAAACAGGACTTGAAAATGTCAACATTTTTGGTGTAAACAAAATAATTCTTTTACTCTCAATTGAAATGCTTTATTTTGACAAAAACTAAACATTCAGATTATTCACTCCTTCTCAGTTATGCAGGAAAGGCATTGGGATGCAGGATCATTGATATGTTTCATCCCTACGATGAAAGCCAGAACTGTTTCCTTCTAAGGATACTGAAAAATGAGATTTCTTCCTCTTGCTGCCTTCGAATAAACCTCTGCTGAGGTTAATGCAACTTCAGGGGCTGTTTTGACTCCACCACGTAGAGTTCTCTTGTTACAGAGAATGCCTCTATCAATACCTTCCAGACTGGAAATCACCTTTGAGGGACTTCAGCAGTGCTCCATGGGCAGGTATGTAAGGATGTAATTTATAGGAACATTTAGGTTGCTTTGAGACATGTGGGTAGGTCACCCCTTTGGTTCCCAGAACTCATCAATGAACAGGCATCTCAAACACATTAAAGAATCCTTCTGAAAAATCATAGTTTTGGAGCCACCCAAAAAACCAATATGGTGATCTCTTTTGAATTTTGTTTACCTTTAATATGCTTGGAGTACTCTGAGTAGATGGTGCACCCTTCATGCTCTACCTGCTCACCTTATACAGGCATGGACTATGGTCCTGCCTTTCAGGTTTTTTCAATTGCAAAGATTCCTCCTTGGAAAAAATGAAAGGTTTAGAAATAAATTAAAACTTTTGCTCACACTGGAAAAGAAAGCCAATTTTATGAGTATTGAAAACATTGGATGTGCAAATAACAAAGACTCTAAATCAAATTACAGCGAGAAGAAATTTCAAATTCACTCAAACTGTCTTTAAGACCTGGTTAAGCAGCATCAAGTAGGCAGAGTTGTCCAAGCATCTATTTAGTGGTCACAAAATCAAATATGATCACATCATTTTGGTGGTGTATCTATTAGGATTCATATAGTGATGACATGTTTTAGCCATGGTGGTCTAAAGATATAAATAAGGAAAGTTACTGGAAAGTTACTTAAGGAAAAATCACATTTTCATTAGTCTATTTGCTATTGCAGGGAAAAGAGGGCTTATTGGAACAAAAGGAGGGAGCAGCTACTCAGAGGAAAACGAGAGCACATTTTGGTTTAAGGAATAATTTGTGGTGGAGATCATTATGAATGTTATATCACCCTTGGCACCAACAAATATGACCTCCTTGTTTGAAAATATGCTTCAGAATAAAAAGTTCATGAAAATTTTTTTCTTTTGTCTTCTGTGAGTCTCTTGTTTTGTGCTGTAGCTTGAGGAGCTCTGCAGAAAAATCACAAATGAAAGTTTGGTTTGATCAGAGGAATAGGAGATTTGTGACATACATCCCTGAGGATAAAATTCCATCCTATTTAAAAAGAATTTTTTTATTCTGTGAAATTAATATTTTTTTCCCTGGGGCTTTTAAAAACTCCTATTTCCTACCCAAGTTTCTATTCAGACAACATTAATAGAAGTCTAAATATTGTCTAGAGTCTTCAAATTTAAGTTCTCCAATGTGTCTTCTCTCAATGAAATGCCTTTCAATATGTGGCATTTCTACCCCTTTGACAAGCTGACCAATGTGGACAGGGTCTACAGACACTTATAAATATTGTGGACTTGCCAGGTAGCTTGATTTTGTTATTCTTAGGGACACAGTACATCCCTATTTAAATTCCAGGGAGTAGCTGGTGTGGAAAAATACAATTTATTTTGGTAATGATGTCAGGATTTGGCCTGGAATCTGCTTAGGGACTACACATCCAGTGCTTTCACAAGTCTGGGCTTTTTCTTTCAGTCTCACACAAATTCCTTGTATCTCTTTCAATGACATGGGAAAAGGCAGAAATGTCAAGGAGCTCTCCATGAGTGGCTTTCTGTGAATTCCACAGCCTCTGTCTCTTCTCCCTCCATATGAAGCAAGTTAAATATGAAATTTAAAAGCAAAAGGAAAAAGGAGCACTTACAGATGCCCTGTTGAGGCTCAGTCTAGTTTTTCTCCTCTCTCTCATCTGCCTTTCCCAGAATGATTCCTGAGGGGGAAAAAGCACTTAAAATACACTCTTGATCCTGACCCAAGTCCCACTGCTTCCTAATTCCTCTGATGATAAGGCAAAAACCACTTAAACGGGCTCTTTGGGACAATTCACACGTCTCCTTTCTCTCATCTACCTTTATGCTCCAGGAGGTTAAGGTGCTTGGAAAGAAAGGTTTTGTTGATACTCAGCTCAGTTTCCCTCGCTCTGCCCTGCTTGTGTTTTCAGCTCATTGGGTTTCCCAAGTCTCCTCCTCCCTGACAAAGTGAATCTCCCAGCATATGATATCATGCTAGGGATCTTGAACTGAGCGTTACCGTATGGCTCCCATTGCGTTAACGATTGCTGCACGGGGAGATATGGGTTTTGCAATGACCCACTAAAATAGCTGGCATGTCGTTTTCTGTTTCCTCTTTACAGCAAAGATATATCAAGATATTAAAAATATTTACATTTGCTATGTGCTGAGCCATTGGCCAGGAGCAAACTCAGGTTTCTGGAACTATATTAAAGCCAAGATTTTATAAGCTCAGCTGTAGTGATGGTGAAAGGTGAGGCAAACAGCACAATGCAGAGGCTGATCACAGAGCTCTGGGGCTTCCTTCAGTTGCTGAAGCAAAGGCATCTGCTACTGATGAAGTGCCTTCAGGTATTTTCATCCCCTCCAGCTGCCAGTCCAACGGAGTCCAGGACCCTGCAGGTCTGCATCCCATCTGCTGGCACATTGCGTGTCCCAGATACTCTTGGGGCATTTAGGGCCACAGGATGTTTGGGGAGCCTCACTCAGCTCTCCTGTTTGCATCTCTCTGTGGAGCATCTAACTCTTTTTTTGCAGAGGAGAGCTCAGATAAGTATGGCTAAGAAGGAAGAAGAAATCTCACTTTCTCCTGCTTACAGTTACATAGGACAAAGAGGGAAAGAAATTAGGGAATATTACTACAATGAGATATTTTCTGTAAAATTGGATTGTCAGCCATTGAGGGCAGAATGAGGAAGAAATGAAAATATATTACATCAGTTTTGTCCTTTTCATCACATTTTTCAAGCAAAACTCTTTTTATTCTTAAAAATCAGTTGCAGGAAATTTCCAATCTAATAAAAATTAGAATTGATATAATAAAATCTAATCAATAAATAGAGATGCCCCACATCACATTCAGATGTGAAAATTCCTATTTTGTAAGACTTTTCCCTGAAAACAATGCTGCAGAGCCAGCTGAACCAAAGGCAGCATGTCCATGACAGCAGCCTGCCTCACTGGAAGGAGACAGATCTGAAGGAAACTGTGTGAGACCAACATGTCCATGGAAGGGAGAGAGTAGGCAGCACAGAACAATGCTTTGGAGCGAGACTTCAGCAGTTTGAGCCCTTTCTTGGATATGTGCAGTGTGCCACTATCATCAGCACAGGGCCAGGGGGGTTCCACACCTACCTGTCCTCCCTTATGGCTCCAGTTAAGGCACTAACTCTGTTTGCTGGGTGAGGGGTAGGCATTTATTCTCAGTGTAGAAGAACACAGGACAGCTTGCCAGAGCCCACAGTCATGTACTCTTGTTTTGTATTGGTGCCCAGAGCAGCCTTTGGGACACATGTCCAGGTAAAAGCATGTTCAGTGCACAGCACAGCCACTGCATCCCAGCTTCCTGTTGCTACAACAGGCAGAACAAAACAGCTCCCACTGGTTTTACCAGAGCCATTTGGGATCCTAATGAGTACATCTAACACAGCAGCTCTGGCTCTGTACCAGCAACGTGAATGTTAAAAATTATGCATATGTGAAGGAGGATAGTTTGTCATATATTTCTGGAAAGTAGTTTAGAAACTTGGCTTTAATAATGGGCATGTTGACAGCAACTGGGCTTTGATGGCCAAGTCCCTCGGATATCAACTGCTCTAGCATCAGAACTATTTTGACGTCAAAACAAAACAGGCTATTTACTTTTTGAAGTTAAATTAAATCCAGAGAGTTTGATGCTGTTACAGAGCTGGAGTCCTAAGCCATTTCATCCAAATGAGCTGAGCAAGGTATAACTTATGAACAACTCCATAAAACACAGGGGCCAGGTTTCATTCCAGCAATATCAGTTAAAAACCTGTGTCAGGCCAGGCTGCAGAAGAGCAGCACTGGTGACTTTACAGTGCATAATCCATCTCAAACTTACTCCCTTTTCACTCCCTATCATTGCACATGGGATGGTTGGCAGATAATTGATTCTTCTAATATTGGTACAATAAGAAGTGATTCATAACAGTGAATTAGATCAGTTAAATAATGTTTATCCAAGTTTAGGTGGGGAGACTTTCCTGTCCTATAGTGGGCTCAGAAGTTCCTGTCCTATAGTGGGCCCCTTTCCTCGGGGATCCCCAAGAAATACTGTGAAAAGAAAATACTCTGGAGAGGAAGAGCCATGGCTGATGTCTTACTGCTTCTGCTTCCCTTCCCAGAACCATTTCCTCCTCTTTGGAGGTACCCATGGTACCTGTCCCTACACTCTTTGCCTGTTCTCCATGCAGTTTTCTCTCCACTTCTTCTGGGGAAGATTGTTGGTGCTGCCACATTCCCTGGCAGATGGACCTCTGCTGGACTGCCAGACAGTCCCTTGGCTTCCCTGGGGTCTGTTCTTGCTATAGAAACACCCATGACCTACACAGGGCCATTGTAGGGCAGGCTGGTCCTTGGCCTGATGCTGGCATACAGGCACCTGCTGTGCAGTGACCACATCACCTGCCCATGTCTGCTCCATGTGCCTGGAGCCAGAGGGGCTCTGGACCCCAGCTGGCTCCAGGAATGTGTCTTTTGTTCCACTGCTAGTCCACTTGGACAGAGAGATTCCCCTCAAACAGCTCCTGGGATCAACTTCTCATCCTTCCTATGGGCAGAAATTTCTCAGCTGAACTTGCTTCCTCTTGAGATGGGAAAAGCTTCCTCAGAGGGCTCTGAGGCCCCATCTTGTATCAGCTCCCCTGGGAAACAGAGCTCTTTGTCCTTGGTGAAGGTGGAGGAAGAGCATCTCCCTGGCAGTGAGGAAGGGGTGACCTGGTGTCCCCACAACACGAGGCAGACACAGTCAGTGGGAGTTTATTACCTGGGTTTGACTGACCAGGATGTGTCTGCAAAGCTGTTTCTAATAGAGATCATTTGGGAATTGGTATAGGCTAAATACCTATCCACTTAGACAATAGAACAGGCTGGTTATGGCCTCAAAGAACTAAATTTAGGAGAAATTATGATCTTTATGACCTTCAGAAAGATGAAATAAGCAATTTTACAACTGCTCTAAATGAATTTTGTGTGTTTTCTTTCAGCTCTACAGTCACTACAGTTCCCAATGTTAGGTTCCTTTACATAGAGCATGCTTGTGTCAGCTGATAACAAAAAGTACAGGGGGAAGTAATTAACTTAACAGGCAGAACAAAGCCAGCCAGCATGACCTGTGCCACCAAAGGTTCACATTGCAACAGCTTCTGAAAAGAAGCTCCTTCCATCTCCAAATTTCATGGAGCCCTTGTGGTTCTTTCAGCAAGGTGCAGATCTGAACACAGTAAGTTTTGCTTTTTTATCTCAAGCTTGGCTACTGTAGGACTAGCAAGATCTTTGGGAGAAATACCAAAGAAACATAATTTCTCCGAAATTGTCATGTGAAGTTGTCCTAACTCATGATTTCAAGACTCCATCCAGACCAAAATATTGTCTCCATAGTAGTATGCATGGGCAGTTTGGGACATTTTTACTTCTAGAAGTGTTACTTTCTTTTCTCCTAAAGTAATGATAATTTGCCAGTCAGCCTAGAAACCGAAAATAATTGTATATTCAGCCAAAGGTACTTTAGGGGAGTCTCCTCAAAATTAAAAACACTAGAATAAATCTTTCTAAATAGGTGATTTTGGAAGGAGACAAAAAGAACATGTGAGAAAAAAATAGAGAAACTGCCCTGAATTCACAGAAGCACTTATGCACCATCCAGCAGCAAGCAGTGTGGGTGTGCTGGATTTATTTACTTCATGCAGTGTCTGCATCACTGTGGTGGCCACAGTGGAGTCACTGCACAAGGACAGGTAAATGACACATTGTATGTTTGGAATTTGTGAAAAATTTGGAATTTGTCAACCAGGCTGAGGGTGCAAAACAGATCTCCAGTGTCTCCCCTTTGGTGTGGCTACCAAGGGCCTCTTGCAGGGCTACTGCCCCCATCTGCTCTGTGCAGAATGGGGATTCTCAGACTTGCTCCATGTTTCTGCCCTGAAATTGCCAATCTCACATGGAATTGCTAAATACTAATAATACATGGAAACTTGCAGCTGAGTAATAGATTTCCTGATTTCTCTAAGACATGGACGTGGCTGCCTGCAAGCACAGAAGATCTGGTGGAACCAGTTGTGGGTTTAAAAGCTCTTGGCTGGTAATTGAAGCAAGAATACGTCCTGAGCCTTTTTCATTAGTCCTCTCATCTACTCTGTAAGGGTTCCAGCAACCTTTATGTGTTGTATTTTTTAAACTTTTACAGGGTTTCAACTTAAGGAAGCCCAGACTCTTGTTCTTGTGATAAATAAATGCTTGTTCTCTCTGTAAACACAAGAGAAAACTGCACATGCCAGTATTTTATAAACATGCCATGAAAAGCTCTTTTGCAGCTTAGAGCAGAGAAGTTAAATTTCACAATATTCAGTTCCAATTGCAGAATAACAAAAGATGGTAGTTGAACAAAAATGCTATTGTTTCACTGGGAAGCAATTAGGCTGGTGATGGCAGGTCTCAAGTGAGAATACAGCTCCTCAGTGAGCTATGAGTATCTGCTATTTGCCAAAACTGCCATTATAATAAGAACTCTGTCATGATTGAAAACCCTAATTACCTAGGATTTGGAGGTTTGTGGAAACTGTTGTGATTTTAAAGGGCTAACTGCACTATTAATACAGGTTTTAATTTGGGACTGGACTGAAACATCCCACAAGTTTTATATGATGTTGTACTACCATTGCTTAAGATGTGGACTGTTGGGTTTTTTTATCAAGCCTTGATCATAGTGGAATAATTTTTCTGTCTGAATTGGATGCACATTGCACTGTTTTCTTTCTCTTCTCTTTCTCTTCCAAGGGCTGTATGCTTTCACACTGAGAACAAATTTCTCTCTTTTCATGGGACTGATCATGAATCAAAATGAAGTGTTGGAGAAAGAAAAAGAAATGTGGCTATGATTATACCATGTTTATGTCCACAGTGGACAGATGAAAGCAATAACACAAAGCTGTTATTTTAGTAATTATAACACCAGAATTTATAATGATTTAAAGGCTATCTTAATAAGAAATATAAGGGCAACGTGCTCTGGAAAAGGTTTCAATGAAAGGATTGAAAACTGAGATTGGCATTCAGTTTCTTGGAATTTTTTGCAAGGAGGCTTTTATTTTGTGACATTCAGAAACCTAGAACTGTGGTTAATATGAATAGTTGTCACACTCACAGCTCTGGCACTTGAACACTGCTTGTGATTTAAATTCAACTCCCTGTGAATCCTTGGGTGAAGGAAATTGTTGTGTTATTTACACTCTTAGGGTTGGAGAATGATTCCTAGGATTCAAGGGTGCTAAATGGTCCTCAATATAAAATAAATAATGTATCCATTACCTGTTATAGTGTAATGTTAAAATAAGCATTTAAGCAGACACAATAAAGAAAATAAGTCTGAAGAGGTGAATGGTATGTTTCAAAAAGTATCAAAAACTTTTAGCAGCTCTTTACCAGTTTTAGTACAAAGAAAAAAGGTAATCTATATGAGCAAAGAAACAGCCTTCCTCTTAAGTGCCTTATAAAAATACTTTTTTTTCTTTGTTTGGGAAGCTCTATGAGGGATGAAAATATAGGTTTTTTTTGGAATAAGTTCCTTCTTTCTTAACTTACCAATCATTAACAGAAAATTAGCATACAAATTCTGGTTCTGAGAGTTGTCCTTGGGATCTCTACATGTTGCTTGAAATTTAATGACAAGGCTGAGCAGAGAGGAGATACAGAAAGTGGAATGAGTGAGAAATGAGGGGAATGAGAGGAAAGTGCTACAGAAATGATGGCAATGCTGTGGATGGATTTGTGAAGGTTTGTTTATGTAGTGAGAAGGAGAGGAGGAGGAGGAGGCTGATGCCATTTGAATGGA
The DNA here is from genome assembly GCF_023055355.1 of Agelaius tricolor. NCBI lineage: Eukaryota > Metazoa > Chordata > Aves > Passeriformes > Icteridae > Agelaius > Agelaius tricolor. The sequence continues at coordinate 8,089,278 of NW_027269284.1, forward strand.
CTCAGACTCTTCTCTCTTGTACTAGGATCTCAATGGCTTTATCCTCCTGAAATTTAATTGGAAACAAAACCAGGCTGTTTGAAGTGGGGGCTTGGTAATCACTGGCACAATTTTATCATAGTGAAGTCCTCACTAGCATAAATTTCTTACTTGAAACTGAATGCCTTTTTAAAATGAAGTATTGGTTTGTTGAGGAGTTCCTGGGTTCAGTGCATGGTTCAGCAGATGGGATGCCATAGTTTATCTTATGGAAAAGACTGGACTGGACTATCACAGACTTTCCTTCTGGCTTTACATTTCCACTGCTGAATGTGAGAGCTCCCAGCCCATGTCTGAAGTTCTCTATTTGTATATTCACAGAATGAACTAGTAAAAATACTTGCAATAAATAAAAAGTACAAACCAAAGAGCTGAAAAAGTAAATAATGAGAAATCAAAATGAAATCATTCTAGGATTTTGACTTTTTTATCCCTTCATAGTTGTACTGAGGGAATAACATAAGGGCTACTACATATCTTCTGATAAAATTAATTAACAATCATCCCTACCACCAGACAGCACTCTAAAACTGTATAACTTTAGCTACCAGAAGGTACATAATCAAAGAATCTCTGCAAGAAAGAATATAATCAGTTTTCTCCTGTGGATTTATATCTGTGTATCTTTGAAAATGCAGTTTGGTCCATATTCAGTTCTAAACCCGCTGGACATTATAGGTGGAAGATCAAAACTCTACCTTAATAATTTACACTAAACCACTTCCTCAGCTCATCAGCTTTACCTCATAATTATAGTAATTAATTGTTCATTAATAACACATCATAATCATATTAACATTTTATTGAGTTGTTTAGTAGTTGAATAATTAAAAATGTATATAACTATTTATTTATTAAATTATATATATAGATATATATAGATATATATAGATATATAATTATAGATATATAGATATATAGATATAGATATATTTAAATATTTTTGAGTGCGGATAGGAATAATGTTTCCTTAGGCAGAAGGCTCTGAAGCAATTGACCTTCTCCTGGGCTCCAGCAACCAAAAGAATCCCCTTTTCTACCACAGGGAGAAATGTCTTTTCTATGGCAGTTAGATGAGATTAGACTGGGGAATTTTTCTGGGGGGAGTTGCTGGACACTGATGGTTAGGTACGTATGTGTGCAAAAATGTACACATTTTGTGAGTAGCACAGAGGGGTTTTAGATCTGTCAATTGAAACCTTCACAGGCAAAGATTGTAAAAATTGAAAATTTGATTATTTTTATGATGGTCGGCAGAAGGCATGGAGGAAAAAAAGAAATTCTAAGCAGAAGACTCATATTTCCTTCCTACAATATAAAGCCTTCCTGCATAGGAAGGATCACTAGTAATTAAAATATTTTTTAAGATGGTGTGGACCTGAAAAGAAAATGTAGTGATAGACTAATGTACAAATGTGTATGAACATCCACATAGCACAATAGAGATTTAAGAGAATGATGCCAGGTGAAGTAAGAACAGCCCAATAATTTTAAACATAGAAAAATGTTTAAAGCAGGAAAAAAAGGCTATTACTTTGTAAAGGACAGTGGAGTTTTCTCCTGCATGATCCCTCTCACTCTTGGCCTTTGTTCTCCACTGCCAGCTTCTTCCACCTTGGCACTGTGAACCCACTGAGCTCTGTGGGGAGGATGGGTGACAGAAGAACAACTCTGAAACATCTTTTATGTGGTAGCAAAAGGACCTCCAGAGCCCAAGCAAATATCTCTCCAAGAAGTATTTTCTGTGCTGTCTTGACTGTCACTGGACACCTTTGCTGCCCTGCCTGCTGTGCTGGTGGTCACTGTTATGACAGAACACCAAAGATGTGTTTTAGTGAGGTTCAGAAGGGCTCAGCCGGGATGTGCCCCACTGCTGCCAAAGTAAAGCAAATTTTTCTTCTTGTCTAGCCATCAGTAAAACGGATTCATGACAGAATGCCTCGCAGAATGGTGAAGGAAGTATCAAAATCCCTGCTCAGAACTAGCTCAGAGCATAACAGTGTACAGCAGTTCAAACATGGGTTTCAAATGCAGGAAAAAAAATGCATTGGGAGCACCTGGCACACCTTAGGCATGTCTGTAAAGGACATTTTCACAGCTGGGAGAGTTGGAAACATTTGCAGTGATAAAAACATGATGATCCAGAGGTCACTGGCCCCAAAATCCCACCCAGCAGCCATAATGTTGAACCAGTCCCCTTGGCTTCTGCTGAGCTGGGCTGGGGAATTTTTCAGAAAGACACATACTCTGAATCGTAAGGAAGTCATGGAAGAAGCCATGGTCAGGAAAAAAAGCTTTACTTGTAGACAATAGTGTTATTTCAATAAGGCCATGTATGTGCTCTTGTTTTTGTAATTTTACTTCTCTGTTAGCTAACAACTTCCATATACCAAATACTGCCTTAGAAATGAAATTAAATGGAGTCATGAAGAAAAAGAATGAGGGATTTCCTGAACAATGCAGAAACAGGCTAAAATAATGCCAAATGTGTTTTCTTAGGAATTTTTCACTGTGTTGTGCTGAGAACTGTCTACAAGTAATGTCAAGTGAGCAATTTTCCTGGCAAGTAATGTGCTGGACTGGAACCACGGGTTTGATAATTGCTTGTACCTCTTGATGATGAAACATCTTGGCTTTCTTTGAAAAGAAATATGTCTTTCTGCTGTGTGGAGAGAAACAGAGGTTCCTGAACCTCAGTGTCTGGGCAGAAACCTTGGAATATTGAGAACTTGCCTGAGAGCCTCAGTCACTCCTGATTGTCTCCCACTGCTGCCCAGGGGGGAGCGGCAGCTGGGAGAGACCAGGGAACAAACTGCTGGAAAATATCTTACAAGTGCCAGTGATGTAGAAAAGAAAGATGGGGAAATGACTGATCACTCTGGTTGAAAGGAGCCAAACAGAGTTCCTACAGGCTGGTGTAACTATGGCATTACACAACTGACACTTACTCTGGCAGTCCCAGAAGGACTCCATCCCTCTGGCTTGTGGCTGGCAGTTTGTTGCTTGATGTGGTGAAGCATTGGAAGATGGTACTTGGGCAATACTAAAAAAACCAATATATATATATATATATATAACAAATACCCTTCTTAGCTTGAAAAATAAGAGTAAATCCCATTCATTTTAGGATAAAGCGGTTGTAAGTGGTCGAATTTGACCAACATGGTAAAAGTGCTAACAGCATTTTGAGTGTTAACCCGCCTTTGAGAGAACAGGAAAATTTTCACAGCAAGCCTCTGTTCAATGCCTGTGTACAGTACATGTGGCCCAGCAACATGGTGAAGGTCTATTAACCAGTGCTTAACTAATGCTAAATAACAATGACATTCACAGGACTATATCATGAATTTATAATGATATGGGCTATTACAGAGAATACAAAATGAAACAGTAATGAAGGGACGTATAACCCTTTATTCTAATTTTTTTACATGCATAAATATTTTTTTCTGGAGATCAGCTTCTGCATGGCAGAACAATGTGTTGGCTGGCTGAATCTCTTAAAAGAACCCTTGAAAAACAGATGACAAGCAATTGTCCCCTGAGCAGTGCACACATTTATGTTTGAGTTTCAGAAACAAGCTGAGGGATTTTCTTAGTTTCTGCTTATAAATGACAGATGTATGCAGAACAGCACAGGCAGCATGATGAGTTTATATAAAGTCCTGGAAATGCAAGGTCTCTGTGATTGCATCATACAGGGAATTTGGTGGTTTCTATTCTAAAAGCTAAAGAAACACCAACTTGATGTAGGGTGTGATGTGCATCTCACAAGAGTGACGTGTTCCCTTTCTATCCATACAAAGAACTTCAGACTAGGCCAGTTATACAGATGTGAAAAGTGAGATCCAAAGGGGCAGCTTTGGGATTTCAATGCTTGGAAGCAGGTGTTCAGCTCTAGTTAGATTGTTTTGCATGTAGGTCCCTGACAGAGCAGAACCTGGGACCTTCTCAGGAGCTGGGCTGACGTGGCAGGAGCCAGCTCGGTGCAAGCAGAACAGGAGTGTTTTCTCTTGTGGCTTCCCTGGAACCTCACAGGAGAGTAGCTGTGGATGAGAAGGGGAAGAGAAGAAGCTTAAATGAAATAATGGGAGATTTCACACTTTTGTTTCATTCAGAACAGAACCCAGTGATGTAGTAATAAAGATTCAGGGAGAAATTTCAGAATCTGGATGCACTGTGTTCCACTCTATTCTAAGGAAATCCTGGAGTGATGAGACTTCTGAGAATTTCTTCTATATTCAATATTTTTTCTTAAAGAAAAAACCAGTTCCTAAGTATGCTCATCTTCTCAGTTGCTTAAAAAAAACAATGAAATCCCAACACAAAATCCAGACAGTAGAGTCACAGTAAATAGAGTGAACTGTCTTTTATTCCATTTGCCTTTTCAGCTAATCAGAAAGACAAAGGTAGCAGAAATAGATAAGCTTAAAGGCATAATAATACTTTGCCCAAATTGCAACTGTATGACAACTGACAGAAAGAGGTGAAAGCCCCTGAGAGCAGGAGGGCAAAATGCTCTCTAGGATTGAGTAAATGGGAGATGAGAAAAGTATCAGTGCAACCAATCTTTAGATCTGCTGAAGGTGATACTTAGAAAGACAAAGGAAATCATTAAAATAAGAAACATATTTGATAACTAGAGAACAGATGTGGTCATCATCTTCAAAGACCATAAAATTCTAGGGAAAAAAAAAGAAGAGGGAAGAATTTGAATTCGGAATTAATGTATAAAAGACAACAGGCATGTTATGTGGGATGGATGAAGGAAGGTTAGCAATGAATGGAGAGATGGAAATAAAAACAATATGAATATCTATAAATATTTCTTTCCCAGTTCATCCATCACGGCTGTCAGTGATCCCCCTGCCTTGACAGGCAACAGATTAGGCTCTGCTACAGGAAGAAGAGAAGAAAATCCTTTACTTAAATGCTCTTCTTGCCACTGCTATAGCTGCACACCCATTTTTGCTAACTCAGAAAATGTCATGTCTTCTAGACAAGAATGAAAATATGCTCCTGTGATCCAGTTACTAGGAACTTTCAGATGATCAGCCCCCTAAGAATATAAGCTGGAGCAGACCATAAAAATGACAGGTGATCTTTGAGTTAGGTACTGTGAAACAAATACACAATATGCCTCATTTGCTCTTTGAGGTTTGCTCTCTGAGTACAGTCCTAGGAGGAAAACTCACTGAATGCAGACTTCAAGCAATAGGGGCACACAGGCAACTTCTTGTGTCCAGGTAGCAGGGAAAAGAGGGCTCCTGGAGCCCTTGTTCACTGGACACCAGGTACTACTGCATTTCTTACAAAAGCCTCACACTGGAAACGTGTGCAACGAATGGGAGAGAATCACTGCAATCAAGGATCAGATGCAGGTGCCTAGAGATTTGCAGGTGCCCAGAACTGCTGAGTTAAGCCTCTGGTAAGTGTCAGTCATTTACCTGACCAGCACAGGTAGAACAGTGTCCATTCATATCCTACTTGGTGATGTGTGGATAGCTCTACTGAATAGACCTGACAGGGTAAGAACACTGCATTCAGCTATTTTTCATTAATACCCAGCACAATCACAAAACCCACTTTTTTTTTTTTTTTTTTTTTTTTTTTTTTTTTTTTTTTTTTTTTTTTTTTTTTTTTTTTCTTGCATCCCTTTAAAATAAAAGCCTCAACATGAACTGGTAGCTGCTTAGGTGAATAATAAAATGGCAGGAAGGGAAGGCTTGCAAAGTGCTATGACATTTCCTGACCGCTTTATTAATTCCAAGTTAAGCACACGCTTAAGTGCTTCACAGAAGTGGGGTCAATGGCACTGCCAATTTGCAACACTGAACCTTGTGGCAGTGATGCAGAAAGGTTGAGACACAAGAATTTTTTTCCCCCTTAAGCTGCAAGCTGGCAATGCTTTCCTCGTGGCCGTCCTTCCTCCCTCAGTGTTTCTGCTTGGTGGTAAGGATCAGTGTTCTGCGGGATGTGTTGTTTTTTGGATTACTTGCAAAACAGAGGTCATGCCCATGTCTGGTCATTAAGAATCCCCAGGCACTCTTTGCTAGCAGAGTGACAACTTTAGTACCCTGGCTGAAGACCAGGAAAGGATATAAATTCTACCTAGTCTACCTTAAATCCCCCTAGTATTTCTGTTAGACACTCTACTCCTCACTTCTCAGCTCAGAACGAGATTTAGAATTGCTCTTACAAAATGGCTACAGCAGGAATGTCTCCTCTGTGGCTCCAGGCTTTGCAGAGCCTTCTGCATTGTACACCCAGCAGGGGTTGCTGAACTAATGGATTATTTGGCTTATTGTTCATTTTCTTCACTCTTCACACTTTCTGGTGGATGTTGAGTAATTTCCCTTGTTTGTTTCTGAGGATTAAAAATATGCCACCAAGGAGAGAGGGAGGGAAGAGATCCTCCCCAGCTATAAGCTATTCTGACTGGTACCAATGTAGCATATAATTGAATGTTATTTCCATACAGTCCAGCCAAATGTAGCTATCTACAAGAAATAAGAGCATCTCTTAGGACTTTTAGATTTTTCTTGAATGAAAAAGAATTTATTTCTCATAGGTAGTTTTCAAACTGGGAGCAATATTATTCCTAAATTATATTTTAATAGCTAGTTTGTTGTTTCTGTTTCTGAAGCCATCATAAAGCATCCATAAAGTGGTATTTCTCTTGCATTTTACATGACTCCAGGGCTTGCTGTTCTCGCCTGTCAGGTCTTTTCAAATCACTTAACGTTTACTGGAACAATTCTACACTGCAAGATTTGCTGCTCATCCAGCGTGGTGTTTGTATCACAGCTGCTACACCATTGCCATCTCAATAAAAGGAAGCATTTCTCACCACTTCGCTAGTATATAGCAGCATGAAAATAATAATTTCCACTGGAAAAAAATCCACAAACCTTTCATCTGGAAAAAATGAAGCAAAGAGTAATCTTGTTTTTATTTACAAATGTTTGTGGTTGTAAAGGCAAACTTACAACCCATAGTTAATTTAATAAAAATGTGACATAATTGTCCTGGGCTCTGAGATTGTTGTAGGTTTTTTTTTTTTTTTTCTTCCAGAGTAGATTAGAATATTCAGACATACTGAATAATGAAAGACTTGAGTATTAAGGACATATAATGGAAAATTTTCAGTGTCATGCCTGGCAGGGCATTATCCAACTCTTTATAAATAGTGAAAAAATATTTATAGCATGTTCTCTACTATGATTCAATTATAAAAGTAATTCTGGCTTATTGACATATGATTTAATTTGTTTTTAATAGTTCATTTGCAGACACCAGAATATGCAGAAATGAGACCAAAGGACAATGTTTCACTTGTGTCTTACAAGAAAACAGTTTAAGGGCAGTCACATTTTCCAACTTTGTAGCTGAAGGTGGTATTTTATTCATTAGCTTCTTCATTGGAGGATAGTAGTTCTTACAACCCTCACAAGCCAACCATCTCATGGAGAGCAGCATTTCACTCACAAACACACTTCTTAATTCAGTGAAGAAATTTAACATTATTTTCGTCTTCATGTTGCACTGCTAAGAAACATCTTCCTTTAGTATTATGAATTAGAGAGAAGATATAGTTGCCATGCCTTAAATATTTTGGCAATGAATTCTTCAAGTTGTATTTTACAGGATTTGCAGAATTCCCTTTACTTGGCTGGAGAACTACATAGGGAAAACATTGAAAACCCTGATCCTGGTAGCACTTGAAAACCATATTCCTCCCTGATACTTTTCCCTGCAACTCCCAGGATGTAACATAACAAGGAAGGTGTTCAATAAAATGTGTGTTAATGTCACAGCTCAGAAGAGATAAAATGAATGTGGGGAAACCTTGCCCAAGTTTCCCTTCTCATTCCAGTTATATTCACCTCATTGTATATTTAATTTGAAATGCAGATCTAATTAAAACTTAATGCATCATTAAAATGATTTGTAATAAGTATATTCAATTCCATGTGAGCATGATATGCTCATTATCAGGTCCAGACTATAACTGGGATCCATCACAATGAAGGAAATCATTATTCATAACAAATATCTTGCTGGTGACATTAATGCCATACATAAATGTGATCTAAATGTTTTATCTTTTAAATAAGTTTAACATGTATGAAGACCTGCTGCTGAAGAATTTTTTTCTTGGATGGTATCTGTTGTTAAGAAGAGTATTCCTTTAAGTGGGTTCGACTGTGTTTTTTCAAGAGAAGAAAATAAGCCTTCTACAGAATTAATGAAGCTGGCTTTTTAGCCTAGGGTAAAAAGCTGGCTAATGAAGTAATTCATAGTGACAGCCCATGATCTGAATTATATGAATTATTGCTTATTAATGGGATTAATTGCTTCTCATGCTATAATACAAAATTTATGCACTTGTCCAAAATCTAGGTCTATAATCTGAAACAGAAAGAGGGAAGAAAGGTTGTATTATTTATATGTCATGTCCACATCTCTGGATGTCCACACTGCAACAGAGACTGAATAGAGGTAATTTTATAAAGAAATGACATGAAGTGAAAACTATAAAATAGGGATAAGAAAGGCAATGGTAAATTCTGTTCAGCTGAGGCACTATATCAAATTGCATTGCTTTACTTTACTAAGGACTTCCATTATCTGTATGCTCTCCTTCAATATATAATAAAACAAAATTTATCTCTTTACATATAGCCTAATTCAGTACTGAGTATAGAAGTACCTGAGGAATAGAAAAATAAAACTTTAAGATCACAGACAAACAAGCTCAAAATCATATTCTACATAGAGGGGTTCATTTATTAAACATACAGTTTTATTTGTATTTTTATTATTAAAGTTATTGTTTGCATTGCACATGTGGACTGAGGACTTCATCTGGAACTAGAAGCCTGACAGCACTGTGTCTTGACCAGACATAACAGAAAATGGGTTCTTGTGCCCAGGTTTCTTGTTATGGAGAGGAGGAGTGAGGAAAATGAGACATATGAGTTATATTCATTCAGAAATGTCAGCTGAATCTGTTTTGCCTGATTCTGCGTCTATCAAGAATATTTATATTCATGTGGTCTTGCCATGGCATCTGTGCGTTCTGTTTAAAGGTATTTGAAGATCTGATTCTATATCAGGTCAAATCCAGGTCCCTCAGTTATCAGGGAATTAACAATCAGATAAAATATCCAAGCTTTTAGGATATTTAGGCAGAAAATGGGGAAATCTATCCAGACTGAAGAAGCAATTAAACCTAACTATTTCTTCTAAATATCTCTCACACATCCCGCCTCAGTGCTCTCACCACTGTTTTACACAAAAGTTCCCTACAAATCAAAGGACCAGTGCAAAATAGCATATTGCTTCTTTTGCTAAAGGGAATTTCACAACACTGCTGTCATAGAATTGCAGAATTGTTTGGGCTGGAAAGGACCTCAAAGATCCTCTGGTTCCAACCCCCTGCCATGAGCAGGGACACCTTCCACTAGACCAGGATGCTCAAGACCCCATCCAGCCTGGCCTTGAGCATGTCCAGTGCTGGCTTGGACCCTGATTGCACACAGGACCCTCTAGAACACTGAGATCTTTCTAACATTCCTCAGAGATGTTGGGACCACACTACTCTAAATCCCCTCTTGGGGGCTGTTGTTTGGAGAATAATACACTAGCAGTGCCAATTTTAATGATGTTTTTTTTAGATACAATTCTGACACCTTATTGAAAATAACATTTGTGCTTGTATTGCAATCCAGCTTCAAAACAAACACCCTGGGGATCGTATCTCACTGATTTTCTTTTACCTTTTTTTTTCCATTCCCTGACTTCTAAGGCAGTGGGTAGTTCTGGCCACAGAGATCCCAGAGAGAGAGGTGATGATGGCCTTACATCTTCCCTGGTACACATCTTAGTTCAGAATAGATAAGTTCTGTCATTATTAGGCTTCACATTCCATCCCCACTGTTTAGTTGTTGTTGTTTTTTTGTTTCTTTGTTTGTTTGGGATTTTTCTCTGTTTTTTTTCTTTTTTTTTTTTTTAAATTACCAAGGTTGAAGACTTCCTTGGCTTGACATTACAAATAAAATGAATGAACCATTTTAATTTCCAAAGTATTTTCTGCATAAGTACAACAGACATACAGACATGCAAGAATGAAGAGTAACATACAGGAGCAGTGGTTTACATGCTTAGATCTTAACAGTGCTACACTTGTGATTAAAGGGGTAAATTTTCTACTCTACATTTTATATTCACTATTTATATTGCAGGCTCCATAGAAAGGTGGCAAATGGGAACAATGCATATTCAGATTTTAATAAATTCGTAGAGTTTTGAAAGAAGTATATTTCAATTTAAAATTTTATAAATATTTTTTAAGGAGTAAAGAATCTGATTTTGGTGTCAAAGTTACAGAAGAATTTTGATTTTATTTTCTGAGGCGTCAAAGTTCTAACTTATTCTTCCTTTCTTATTCTTGAAATATTTAGGCAACTGAAAAGGTAACTACAGCACAGAGCTATATCTATGTAAATTATTAGATGCATCTGCTCTTTATATTATATATATATATATATAGCTATATAACGTGCATCTTTTGGTCTATATATATATATAGCTATATAACATATGTATCTTTCGGTGTAAGAGTTATGGAAGAATTTTGATTTCATTTTCTGAGCCATCAATGTTCTAACTTTTTCTTCTTTTCTTATTCTTGAAATATTTAGGCAACTGAAAAAGTTGATCTATAAAGCACAGATCTATATCTATGTAAATTATTAGATGCATCTGCTCTTTATTATATATATAGAACATATGTATTAGAAATGCATTGCTATTACATGTAATTAAAATCTAGAAACTGTATATATGTGTATATATATATATATATGTATGTGTGTGAATATATATGTGTGTATATATATTGTATATATTATATATGTATATATATTTCTCAGCCCTTTCCTGCTGCTCCAGTTATGTGGCACTGGGACCTCAGCGGCGCCACGGCGCTTCCTCAGCAGCCAGGGGCTGGCAGGAGGAAGGGATTGGCCTGGTTGTGGTGCCTCAGCAAGGCTCAGAGCTTGGCTCTAGAGCTCTGCAGCTTTGCTCTATTGCTTACAGGTGAATAAATATTTCTGGGAAATACCTTTTGAGCACAGTAAAGTAGTCAGAGAGTAGGGAGGGGTAAAAAAGTGTCATAGTCGTTGATTGTAATTAATAATGTAATTGACTCTGCACCAAAGATATTTAGTTCATATTTCACATTCTATTTTCAATTTTTACTTTTCCTGCTTCCCTTGATGCCTGGTATTAAGCAGTAGGAAAAATATATTCTCTTGGGATTAGGTACATTTTTTATATTTACCAGCCTTTAAAAATCATAACATTTGACATAATAAAAGGCTTCATAGAGTTAATATGTACATTTCAAAATAGGAACACTCTTCATTTTTATTAGTCAAAAATAATTAATTTCAAAGCTTAGACCACTGTGAAAATCCTCTGTTGATTACACCACCACTATTTCCATGAAAGGGTTTTATTGCTAACACAGAGTTTTCATTGTCTGGGCAGAGGTGACTGTGTGAAACACCACTGTGACACAGCCCAGTGCTGTGGACAGTTTGGACATGAACAAAATAAATACAGGCAAGCAGCCTTCTTCCCACAAACTGGCTTAGATTCCTATCAAAACTAGTTTTTAGGGACTAGAGCAATTTTGATCCACCTTCTTGGCCCTATAAACTGCACACCAAAAATCTTCACTTGGCAGTCGGTTGGGCAAATACAACATGTGCAAACTGTGCTGAGAGGAAAGGCTGGGAAAGTCTCACTGAGAGAATATACTTGCTATTCATTAATAAAAAAGAAAAATAAATATTAATAAATATAAACTAAAAATTAATAAAAATTTCAGATACTTGCTGTTTTCCAGTCTCCCTTGGAAAACAGAATGGAGCTGGGCCTGGAACTTCCAGGACAAACCCCTGTTGTTGCCAACAGCCTCGTTCCTCCCTGCAGGATGTCTTGTTTTACCCATCATCTCATGCCAAAGCAGCTCCACTTCCACAGGGAATATCTGCATTCCTGCTAAGTTTTCCAGCCACTTTGAACTTGAGTCTAGAAATGAAGGGCATTTTCCTTGAAGAGGAAAATGAAAGAAAATATTCAAAGAAAAATATTCACACATTCTCATCATTCTGGATTGCCTTCCTAAGAGACCTTGCAAAAAAGTCTTGCTATTATCCTTCAATTAACTGGTCAAGTCTATCAGCAACAGTGAGAGGAACTCCCAGCCATTACATATTATTGATGTGCTCATTCCCACCAGCTGAAGACCCAAATACCTTCATGTGAGCATCAGGTAGGTGCCAGACACCCAACTTGCATCTGACCCTTTTGCAAATACTAGGAATTGTACTTGGAAAGGGTTCCCTTTTTTTTTTTGTGGAAAGTTTCCAGAGGATTGTGCTGAAAACTTGATTCACTTGAAAGAGAAGCTAGAAAACATAATTCCAACAGAGCTTCCTTTAAGAAAAAAGACATCAGGCTGAGTTACTTAGTTTGGTAGAACAATCTGTAACAATGCCATTATTAAAGTTTCATAAAAATGTGTTCCTTTAAACACAGGCTTATATCTGACTTCTACAGAGCAATTATAGTAACTATAATGTGACTCTTGTGGTAAAAAGTGACATGCACAATGCAGTGAGGCTTTTGAATTTTTAAATTAGTAAGAGCAGCCAAGGAGAATATACTTCAAATTTCACCATCAAGGCAAAAGGAGGCTGAAAGCAACTTAGAGTCTAGTTCATGTTTCACTTGGAGGTTTGAATTTTGCATTGGTTCCTGGGCCTTAGCCCACTGCTGCAAAGGAGCTGCCTCAGGCTTCAAATATGGCAATTATTCCCAGGCTGTGCCATTTTCCTCAGCTTTCTTTAAGTCACTGTGGAAAAAGTTAGCCCTGGTAAAATTTAATCCTTCATTAAACAGTAATCTTATTTAAGTTGCTTTTTAAGAAGTTGGTTAAATATCAAGAAGAAAAAACAGTATGTAAACAAAATTCTAAATGAATTCACTGCATATATTTTCTGTGTTTAGCTTTTAAAGTGAAAGCTGGACTCATATGACAATGGGAGTAAAATTGTAAAAGGATGAAGATGGAAAACAGAAACAAATTTCACTTCTGTGATATCATACAAAAAGAGTGAAATATTTTTTCGGTCTATCAGGAAACATAAAAAATTACTCTTGTCAACAATTTGACAACACAGATGAAATTTCAGGTACGAGGTAAACTAAAAATTGAATGAAAAGTCGTGTGAACTAAGTCCCAGGACCAACAGAAAAAAACCTCTATATGTTCAACAAGATTAACCAAACAGTAAAATAAGCAGTATTTGTCATATATAAATTATTTATTTATTAAATTTATAAATTTATAAATTTATAAATTATTTCTTATTAAATTTATACTATTTCATTAGTATAAATTATTCACTCAGCAGCATTTTTTCAAAGAATTTTGAAAACAAATAGAGCAGCTATAAAAACGTATTTCCCTTGTTTGTAGACCAGTGGGTATCTTCAAATCTTGGGTTTGGCAAGCATATTTATAATGGCCTCTATGTTTTTAATTTGCTTTTTTGGGAATGGGGGTTTGGGAAACAACTATTGTATCCCAAAAAACTATTGTATTCATGGAGAAAATGCAGTCACAAAGATATTGTGCCAAAACCTGCAGTTTAAGAAAAGTAGGGTATTTGTGCCTTAGGAGATCTGGGTTCAATTTCTGGTCATGTGGCAATTAGCAGGATTGGACTTGTCAAGGCACTTAGGGGCACTTTTTAACTAATGATGTCAGAGCTGTGTTGTTCCAATCTCACTGGCAGCCAACATTTGGACACATGAGTTACAATTCCTGTTAGGTTTATGTGAGTTGGGTAAGTCAGTGTTTAGGTCTCAAGACTAAGCAGTAGGTGGGAATCAAATGAAGTGGTTGGGTTCTGGACAGGGTGTCTGGTTTTGCCTTCAGAGCATTTCTGGGCAGCAGCCCATGGCTCCTGGGATCCTGACCTGTGACCAGTGCCTTATTTTGGGCGTTTGGGGTACCTAAAAGTGCACATGGAGGCATCACAGTGCTTTGCTGGAAATTGAAACGCTCTGGGTGGATGGGTCAATTCTTCTAAGTCTTTTGAAGGAAAACATTTCATGGTGGGAATCTGCCTGAGATCCTATTCTTGTACTTTGGCTCTCCAGCCTGCAAGGCCATCTGGGAACAAAAAAAGTCCAGGACAGGAACTTGAGTTCTATGGAGAAGCCAAGATTTTTTATGGCTGCTAAGTTTTTATGTTCATTACCTTGGTTAGTTGCCCATTTCCCTGAAACACCAGAATATGTATTCTGACTGGCTGGTCTCAAAGATTACAGGAAATGGCAGCACCTCTTTTACCCCAGGCCAAGGCTTGAGAAACTCACTCAGACCAGCCAGCTCTGCAGCTTACAGCCTCTCTGAGCTCACCCAGCAGCCCAGGAGAACTCTTTAAAGTTTTCAATACAATTTCGAGTAGGAAACTTCAAAACAAAAATACTTTATTCACAAGAAACTCTGTTCTCTGGTCATTATTGAGCATAATGAGGCCTTTTAAAAGAACTCTGTTTCTTATGGTACAAAACAATTGAATTTTCTTAGAAAAACTCCATCTTCCATAAATTAAAAATTATAAATAATGAGCTTTTGAAAATTTTATTCTTTTTTCTCTCTCATAATTCTATCCATAAGTACTGTACTTCCTTGCTTTTCTAGTGGGGCAAATTCTCTTTTATTCCTGAATGTATTAAAAAAATTAATTAAATGGCAGAGTTTTTGAGACAAAAAAAATGTTTTCTATGTCTCAGTGGGAACTGTGCTCGTCCCAATTCTTTATTTTAAAATAGCTGCATTTTTTCTGGCAAAATGATGCTTAACCAGCACCTCTAGGTAAAAATGAAAAAAAAAATAGCAGCTTTAAGGAGCAATCTAGCAGGATTTCATCTCCAGTGGACAGGTATCAGCACACTGTGTACCTTGTGTTTTATCCATGCCTACAACTTGTACACAGTCTCCTTCCCTTCCAGAAGACATGCAGCCATGGTGTAAAACAGAACCTCCAGCTTCTGGCAACATTATGACTTTCTTTTGAATTCTGTTATGAATTTCTTTTCTTCTTAATGCTCACTCAGGAATTTTAGGGTATTGGCAGTAGTGTCAAAGTGTCCATGTTCCTTATCTGTCATCTCCAGCATTTGAAAAATATGGAAAAATATGGAAAAATAGCATGATGAAATTCAACATTTCATGTGGAGGATTATACTTTGTAGGTATATGCTTCAAGTGATGTTTTGTTTTTGTATCTGCAGTGCAGAGGTTTGTAGAAGAGAGTTTGAATAACAAGAGAGTTCGAATAACCACCTTATTGCTGCCACAAATTTCCTTGGCAAAATTTCCAGCTCTGTTAAGGGACTTTCTTCTGAAGTATGATAAAAATTCAGGACCATGGGTTGCTTCACTGAGAGATAAAAGAGACAGAGGAAAACAGTTGCATGGTCAAAATCAGATTTTTGCCAAAATATTTCCAGCATCCTTCCCAGTAAGCTGAGACACATATATGAGACACATATATGAGACACATATAAGCGACACATATATGAGACACATATAAGCCATGTCACAATCTGCATGTACTTGGGAGGGACTGCCACCCTTTCCATCACCACACAAGGGAACAATCCTATATCTGATTGTGTAGGGAAGGAAAAGTCACAGAAAACATGACATTAAGGTTACAGCTACAGGTTGAAGGCATAAAACCAATCTTTCTCTCTGATCCCCAAAATATTTGGCTAGGCATTTGAGCACAGTCTGCTGATATCTGGAGCTCACAGTAATAGTTCCCAAGTTACCAAACTGTTTGTGGCAAAGGAAATAGATAAGAAATACCATCCTTACCCTGTCAGTGTCTCAGAAAAAACTGCACAGTGATAACTGCTTAAGCTACAATACTGCTTTTTTAAGAACTTGATGTAAACTAATCTTGTTTCAGGCCACCTGGCAGTATCAGCCTGGGCTCTTTCACTGCAGCCCCACTAAGCCTTCCTTTCATCAGCTGTCTCTCGAAACTGCAAATTGGCCTGAATTAATTTAAGCAGGAAATTAATACTGAGGGAAGAGCTACTCTTCTTTAAGTTCTTTAGAATAAGCTGTCTCTGACCACTAATAAAGCAGAGCTCTTTAGAGCTGATAAAATGAACAATTGTCACCAAAATGTTCTTCCTGTTCTTCCAGCCAAGACAAGGAATCAGTACAAATACAGTTCATAAGGTAACGTTTTGTGTTTTTTCAAATGAACAAAATGTATCTTAATGCCCATGATCTTCCATGAAAATATTCGTATTAATAACTTCCATAAACCCAGGCCAATAGAAACAGATACCTTTTGATCAGAGAACATATAATTGGTGTAAATTATTCAATGTCATACTTGTGCTGGATTGCTCTGTAGAGTGTACATAAGAAGAATTTATTTTTTGCTTCTAGGAATATCCTGGTTTTTATCACTGCATAGCATGCTCAAAGAGTTTGATAGGTTTTTTTATCATAATCAGTACTCTCTGCTGGTTTTGTATATAAATTTTTTTGTGAGGTACTGTCCTTTCCACACTTAAATTTTTACTCAACTCCTATTCAAAATGTCATAAACACTTGGGCTGGCAAACTGACAATTATTTTTAAATCTGGAGGGAAAAGAGTCTATTTCTGTACCACAGAGGACTATATGACAAATAATTTTACTGAGGTACAATAATTTCCTGGGCTTTGTTTGCTTCTCTGATGTATTTCTGGTTTTGCCAGCCTCCTGTTCAGATAAATCATCTCTCATAAAATCAGCAAAACTGTGGATAAGGAAGGAGCACAACCAATCCTTCCTTTACTGACTAAATCTGTCCTGATACGCAGTAAGAAGTTATCAGAATTATATTTCTTGGGAATTGTTTAAACTCCTGTTCTTCTTCCAAACCCTTCACTCCCATGCAAATCATGGACATGCTTTTGCTTCCACCAAAGCCAGTGAGATAAGTGATTACATCATAATTTTCAAGATGCTCCAAAATCTGTTTTGACTTCTATTGGGGAAAAAAAACCACAGCAGAAATATGAAATTTTGGAACAACTTTGTAAAAAATATGACATGAGGCAGCAGGACAAACCTCACTTTGGAATATTCTTCAGCAGCAGCTCGCTTGTTCTTATTTGTTCCTGGTAACTCAGAGAAGCACACCCAGTGGGTTCCCTGGAAGGCTGAGCATGAGGATCACTGCTTCCTTCTTAAGAGGCCAACGTGCTGATACTTTTGGTACTGACTTGCTGCTCTCTTCTTGGATTCCTTTCTTCTTTTTACTAATCAGGAGTGTTCTGCTGTGGGACACCTGGAACTCAGAAAGTGCATTAGCTTTCCTAAGCAAGGCATGTCTCCACTGAATTATTTTGAGTGTCTGTGCCAGAATATCTTTCTGCAGTAGATGCATTGATGGTGTGGCAAATTAACACTGGTTATTAAATATCAGACCATTAATACTGATTCCTTTGTTAAAGAAATAATTTTCCACTACTTTTCTAGAAATGTGATTTTTCAGATGCAAAAATATTTAGTATATCTTAGGGTTATGATTTCTATTAAGCTGGGAGCTTAATTTCTGCTTTCTGAGCCCATTTTTGATGGTGATGTCCTGTGTGATTCTCAGTTTCTTCAGCTGACTGTGAAGTGGCACTTCATTGATTTTGTGTTTAGAAAGCAGTGCTGACCCAAGAGTCTTCCTGAGACCATGCTGAAAGCAGGGAAGGGTTTTAAAGGGTATGGTGGTTGGATGTACATATTGGGATGCTCCAAACTGAGCATCCTATTCCTGCAGTAATGGTCAGCTCTACACCTTTCAGCTGTTCTGCTGCCCTGGCACTACACTCCAGAAAATGCATAGACATTTTGGCTACAGTAATATCTAATGAGAACTATAGAAGGACTAAATAGATTCACTCTGAACTCTTGGGATCGTTCATTGTGGCAGAGTGAGGACCCCAGGGGAATTTAGCTCCTCTTCTTCCTCTGGTTTTCATAGGAACATGTGTAAAGACATAATCAGGGTAGAAACCCCAGAATTAAAATTCTCTAGTATGCACACCTTTTGAGACTCTAAAAATAACTCTGATTAAACACATAGATAGATTTCTCTCATTTTAGTGTGCTTTTAGCCAACACACAAATTTGGATGGGTTGTTTAACTTCTCAAATTTTCTGATTAATGCTGTCCCCAAACACTCAGTTCTCACTCAGCCAACACATCCATTGACAGAAATTCTGGGTAGGGCTGCAGGGCAAGGACTGATAGCAGAGATCTTAGTACAAGACAAATTCATTAGACAAGCTAAATAATTTAGGCACATTTGAAAAGCAAATGAATGTAGAGGTGTTCCCTTATGATTATTGCTCACATAGATTTTTTTAAGAGGAAAAACATAAATTAATAAAGGCAAGAATGTTTTTAATGACAATATTAGTGGCTGCCCTGTGGCTATTAAGACATGCACTCATTGTAAACCATATTGATTTTTCCATCGGATAAAATTCTTTGGTTAAATTTTTATTTGCAGCTATAATCCAGACTGGCTGTGTTGGTCATTATCATGATAAAATGTGGTCAGAAAGTTTTTCATTGGAGCAGTAACCACATATTTTCAGAAAGACCCCTTAACAGCATAAGGGAGAGTCAGATGCTGTCTGTAAGTGCAATAGTCACTGTTTTTGTGGAGGCAATGTTGCCATTGATTAATGGAATGGGTTACCATATCACAAATTCTATTTTAGCTAGGAACTACCAGCTCTTTGCATCATGCACTGTGTGAATTTACTGTCTTGGCAAATTAAATGCCTGACCCAGTGAACATTCACATGACAAGTTTCACAGAGTTCATCAAAACCTTCGCATATGTACATAGAGGGTTTGCCCATCTACAAGAGAAGAGCTTCAGCCTTGGCAATTTGCTGCTACTTTGGTCAGGAGGAAATGGTCAGTTAAGATGCAGAAAATCTGTTCTGCCCATCTGTGGTCCTGATTTTACTTAAAAGAGTTATATGAATAAAGATAAATGTTTAGAGATCTACAGGACATACATTAATGACTAGAGAAACTCTCCATAGGACAGGAGAAAAATAAAGAGAAGCTGAAAAATGTGGATGCAAAAAGCTTTTTCCATTCTCCAAAACCAGACAATATGGTACAAGAATAAGTTTTCTTATGCTGCTTTGAGCCAGAACATTAAAATTTATAATGGTTGCTCTAAACTGACCCTAAAATACTTTGTTGGACACCTTTGCCTTGTACATGTCACCATTTGTTATAACCATAAATAATTTGACTTATGGTTTATGTTTTGCTCATCCGGTGTCAAGAACAGAGACAGCTAAAGCTTTCTGCCTTTTCAATTCTTGAACTGTCTGAGGTCTTCAAACCCTTTCCTTTACTGCTGAAGCAGGCAAGACATCAAAATTCAGCATGGTGGGAAAGAATGTGGCCCTAATTGGACTTAGTGCATGGGCAATAACCTGTTTCCTGAGACAGCGTTTTTCCTGTGAGTATTTCACTGCAAATCTCAGGTTGCAACATTTTTGTTTGTGCTGCCCTTTGGGTGCAGAGAGTCCTATGGGACCCAAGACACATCTTGCAAAGCAGTGATTTATTTTTTTGCACAGAGATGCCAAAAACTGCCTGAAATACCATTAAATCACACTAAAATAAAACTTGGAGCTTTCAGAAATAATTCAGTAATGGAGGTGGCATAGTCTGTTCACAAGATTTCTGTTTTCATATGAATCATGCGAGGCAGAGCAGAACTCTTCATCAGATCTTCAGAGAAATTCAGAGATGCTTCATTAGGAATATGGACCTCCTTTTCTGTAGATCCCAGCAATTTAAGGCTATTTATTGTCCTCTTCCTTTTGGTCTTTGAAGGGCTAGGGACCTGCAGAGAGGGCTGAGAATTTCAGATTTTTTAAGGGGCATCTCCCAGCAATTTCTGTCTTGAATGACTTCTAAGCTTTCAAGAACACAGTCTAGTATTGCCTAAATTACAACTATTCCTGTCTAGGAGCAGAGCAATAGTTGGTGGCATGGCCAGGGGCCAGGGCACAGGGTGAAACAGTGACTGGTGTCTGTTCAAGGAATTCTCTGTCACCATGTGCCAGCCATCCTTGCACACAACACACCCATGAAGACCAAGTGCAGTGACAAAAGAGTCCTGCCATATGGCTTTAGTCCGTGCTTTCTTATTGCCTTCTTGGATCACTCACTTATCACAATTTTAAAAATACTTAGAAATTTCCCTTTTACAGAAGCCCAGCTACTTTGGAAATTTAGCTATTAAATCAAGATTCCTTAATCAAAGACTTGGAAGAATGCATACTTGATGTTTTGGTAGGTAGGCATGCCAATTCTACAGTAACAGAGGTGTTATATATATTGAGAAGGAAGCAGTACTGTCACTTCTGATGCTGTTACAGACCTTGCCTACCAGGAGAATAAATGAGAATCAATGTATAAAGGAAGTCAGGAAGAGCTGCTTAAGAGTTTGCTGAACAGAGATGTCTTTTTTGATAAATTCTTCATGTCAAATGCCAACAAGCTTAAAAAAGGAACGAGTGCTGTAATTGTGATATCCTGTTCAGGTTACACTACCCTCAGGGAAACTGCTACTAATGACTGAATTAATTAATGAGAAATTGTTTTATGTGTTACAGAATTTAAACCAGCCCCCTGCCCCAGTTTCCCTGTCTGCTTATTTTTGCAGCAGTGTGAACAAAGAAGCCATTTGCCAATGCTTTGTTAACCTGTTCCTCTCGCTAACATTTCCGTGTAGCGCTGTGGAAGGCAGGGCTGTGTGCATTTCAGCTGGGAGCAACGTCTTCTTGGATCACATACTCTGCAATCATTGTGTAGAAAAGTGTAAAACAACTACCTTCAGAATCCAGGATGGCAATTTTTGGCATCATAACCACTTCTTTCCAAGCTTGTCTACATGATTTGTGCCATGGCGCTGAGGGAACAGATATGAAGAGATAAATTCAGTGATGCAGCTTCCTATTTGACTTCATACTTTTAGAACACCTTGGAAATGCAAAAGCCAGTGCATTATTTATATCACAGGGGTTTTTTTTGTTGTTTCTCTTCAGTATCATCTAAGTATGCCTCTTGAGAAGATGAATGTCATGAGGGCAAGTTTTTCCTGTAATTCCTACTCCTTTGGGATTATATAATTATCCTTTCATGCTAAAATTGTTATCTTCACAGCTATTTACAGGGGTATGCTGCTATTACCTAAATTACAAAAATGGGCTGTGCAAAAGTACTAGCTCATTTATGTGTAGAATACTGCAGTTTTGTTGGGAAGAGCTGAGTAAAATTAGCATCCCTGTTTTTAACAGGATTATGTGACACATGGGGTAGATATAGATAAGGTTGCACAATGCATCTCTAGCTTCTCTTTAACAAACAGAAAGACAGCTCCTTTTCAGCTCACAATTGCAGGCACATTTTGTTCTATTTGAAAGAATGCAAGAAATATTTTCCTGATTTTTATCTGCTTTTAATTAAGCTTTTTCAGCAAAGAAAGAATTTGTTACATTTTTTCAAGCAAAGCAACCAAAGGAAAAAACCCATCCTCATTCAGATACAGACTTGCCTTGAGTGGGAATGGCTAAATTAATATTCATTTTAGTCCTCTCTGCCTCTGATAATGGTAGAACATAGTGTGTTTGCATTTCTCTCTAAGGTCTTGCAAAAAAGAAAACATTTTGTTTTGCTTGTCAATTTTATAAGTTCACTGCTATATTCTAGCTCTCTCCCTCAGAGCTGTGTCATGATACTGTGAGTGTACACAGAAGGACGTGTGTAGATGCACACCTCTGCATCCAGCACAGCTCTGGAACCATTTCCTGGCCCCCACATGAGGAAAAATCCCTAATGTTAACTCTACTTACTACCACATTAACAATCCAGAGGCTGATTGGGAAAGGAGAAACTCCAACCACACCTTTCTCTTCAACTTCTGCTTTCCCTGCTCAGACTTGTGCATAGCTCCTGCTGTGGACTCAGGGCCACCAGTCTCATCATCTACTTCTGTGGCTTTGTGACGTAAAAAAAATACCAAAAGTGCCACATTATCTATTATAAAGTAGAAAATAGAGAGAATTTGAAAGCAAAATCCTGCCCCCCAATGAGATCGACAGTGAATTCCATGCTGATTTCATACTGGCTAGAATTTCAGCCAGGGTTTGTATAGTTTTATTTCTTTTGGATGCAGAAAATTGGACAGAAGTTATACTTTAATAAGGTACCTCCTTCCTGTTCCTGCCTGTGAATGCAGGTGTTTCTGTTACCAGAAGATCAATGATACACATTCATAAATTGATACAGAAAACTGAGATCTTGTACCTTGAGAGAATGTAGTCTTTTACTAAAGAATCCTCTGGGAAAGGTAAAACCTAACACATAAAATTCCAACAGTCTTACAGATGCGTTGGATTTTGTTTTGAAATCCAGAATTTTTGGGGGTTTGGTAGAAAGGTGAAAGAGAAAAAGTTTTGATGAAAATGTTTTGATCAAAAAAGAGACATTTAACTACCTGAATATGTGTAAAACCATTCTTTTTTGAACCTGCAGTAGTTTTGCAACATTGATATTATTTCTGTATTGCTGTTTATATGTAGAGTTTACAAATATTATTTATAAATAAGCAAAATATTTTTAAAATGTAGTATTGGTATGTATTTGGTGTAGAACGAGAGATGTGTTGTTGCAATACAAATCTGAATTTTAAATTGAAATTTTTAATTTATTGCAAAAATATGGGTGTAGTGTGGGGCACCAGTTTTGTAACCAAATGATGACACAGCAAAACTCATGTAAAAATCTGTGTACACACATTTAGCAAATGCAAGACAAAGGACACTGTCATCTATCTGTTTTCAGTGGTTAAAAAAATTATTGCTCTTTTTCTGCTAATTTCTGTCTTTCAGCTGAAAATTACTGTCCCTCAACCATGCTTTGATATTTCAATGCAAAGAAGACTAGTTTATAAACCATAAATTTGCTTTATTTGAACTTAAATATTCTACTAAAAGAAAACTTTGTTTTTTCTGGTACTGATTTAATGAGAGCAGTTTAAGGCTAAGGCTAAAAAATAGACTAAATTATTGCAGAGTAATTACCCTTAGGCTTCTGCACACACTGGGATCTGGACTACAAGTCACTTATTCTGGAGTGGAGCATCCATACACGCACACCAGAGAGGTTTCCTGGGACAATCTATTCCACTTGAATTACTCCAGTTAATTACTTTATACTGATGAGTCTTGAAAGTCAGTTCTGCCTTTAGCATTGAAACATTCCCAGAAAAAAAAAGGATGGATTTTCTCGAAGCAGCTTCACCAGGAAACACCACACCGAAAGGAACATTTGGGCGAGCGCAGCATTTCTCTGTGCCGCTTTTGAAACCCTTCTTGCTCTTGGCTGTTGGCACGGCGCGGGCAGGGCCAGGGCAGTGGGAGCAGGCTGGTTGGCAGCAGGGAAGGCTCTGCTCCCATCTTGGCTGCCACAGATGTCTGTCCAAAGAAGGCCCTCATGGTGCTCACAGTGATGTCAGTGCCTCCTAGCATGAGCAAAGCTGTTGATCTCATGGGGACTTGCCTGAGCAAAATGCACGTGGAAGCTGTGTGCTGGTTTGGGGCCAAAGCATGCAAATGGTAATTGAGCAGTGCCCTGTGCATAATTTATTGTCTCTGGATGCAAAGGGAGGTGTGTTCTGGTGAGTTGCTGGACCATATGCTGCTCCACTCTCTGAGGCTTCTTCTCATTGTGGGGTGTCTCATTAAATTAATATGGGGCAGCAGGGATATCAGCAAAACAGCTTGATCCAATATGAGTACGTTCTTTTGCTCCTACAGCTTCTGGCCATGAGCCTCAAGAGTTAATGGAAATTGGCAAAAATGAGTATGTCCCACTACAGGCAGCTCATGGCATTAAACAATTATGCAAGAATTTTCCTTGGAAGCTATTAGGGATGATGACATTGTGCTTAATATTTGACCTTCCCAGCTTCAACTGCTCAATACTTCTTACTGTACACAGAAATTGCCAAAATCCCACCTAATGAGCTGAAAAATGACATATGACAGATCTGATGGCTAACTGCAGCTAGAAGAAGAAAGACTCCTACAGAGCAAAAAATTCTAAATCTTGCTCTTTTTTGCCTACTTTTTCTAGCTATAAAGAGTGTTTAAATATGTAATTTGAAGGCACAGATTAATTAAAAACTTAATTCAATGTAAGCTGAATTCAGGAAAAGTTCTGTTGTTTTTAATGCCTTTTTGGCTCAAATCTGCAATTTGTTCACAAAGTTATTGGGTACTCATAGGATTTCATTTTTTTTTTCTCTTTCTGGGAAGGCTGTTTTGGTCTTTTTCCAAGGGGCACTGTTTCAGTTCCATTTATTCCTGGGAGATTTACACCCAGTTAACTCTTTTGAATTCAACGGGAGGGAATGGTTCTTGAATTAAACTGTAATAAAAATATTGCTTGGGATAAGAGAATCGTGTGCTTCCCACTGTACATTTGAGTCAGTGTGTATGAATCCCAGTGTGTTTATAAATGATGCCATTGTCTCTTTTCTCTTCTGCATTATTTAAGTTTCTTCTTAAAAGGCCACCACTAAAACTGCTATAGTTACTCTAAGAGTGGAAAATAATTTTCAGCAGCTCCAGTCCTGTCTCAGTCAGACAAAACTCATGTCCTACTTTTGATAAGAAACAGTGGAGGCGAAGAAGTAAAACTTTAAATGTTAACTGGTCTTCCTATGCATCCCCACAGCCTTATTTTGCAGAGACCTTGGGATCTCTCGCTTCGAATAACATCAATCTGAAAGAAAATGTTGGCAAAAGAATGAAATGGAAGAGTTTTATGGTGTGTTTTTATAATGTACCCCTCCTACTGTAATCAGTGATACAATGTAGGGACTTGAACTCTGAAAACATTGTGCACCCTCTAAGGGACCTGAATAAAGCATCAGTGAAGGAATGGTATGCACACAGCCCTGGGAAAGAGCCTTAGTCTCTCTGTTCTTCACCACTTGTGTGACTAAACAAGTTTATTATGACTTTACTTTCCCCCTCCACTTTCCTCCTTCTTTGACCTATTTTGAAAGGGGTTTTGATGCATTGTCCCTTTTTTTGGACCTCTGGTCCCTCCCCATATATATTGTCACTTCAATGGTAAATCACTAAATGGTAAATCTTGATTAACTTCATGAGATTAAGGGAGTAAATGCTGTGCAGTACTTTGGAGTAAGGGTAAGCACATGATGTTTTATCCTACAGCATCTGAAGCTGAAGACTTGGACAAACAGGACCACAGAGTGTGTAATTCTTCAGCAGTCTAAGCATAGTATGCTGTTGAAAGAGTTTATCTGTTCCCTTTCCCATGAGGTCAGCAATTTTGAAAGCACCTAATTAAATTCTTCATTAAATCATCAGAAAGAAGAGAAGAGGAAATAGCAAAGAAATCCACGATTTAGGAGATTGCAGATGAGCCAGAAAGAGTTGATCTTGAACTTGAGTTTTGAAACAGAAATATTTTCAAGTATAAAGAAGCAAAAATGCCTAGCCTTACAAGACTGATTTTTTTTTTTTTTTTTAGTTTTGTTAAACTACCTCCAAAATGCCTTTGGATTATTACACAAGAAATAAAGTGTATTGAAATGATATACTGGTTGAGCCAAAATCAGAGATGAGATTAAATCTCTTCTTGGTTTTACGATCTTTTGGAGTTTTTTAAAGAATGCATGTGATTGAGGCTTAAGATGCTGAACTGTCATGACATACATAGGGAGGGGCTGGGAGGGTTTCAAAGGCTGAATTTAAGCAGGCTACTTCAAGTTGCTGAAGATAAAAGATGAGAGGGGCTCAAAGTTCAAGCACCGACATCCAGCTAAAGGCAACCACATGGTATTTGTGGACTTGAATTTGGGTAAAACATGCTTAAGTCCACATGCAAAACAATGTCTAGACAAATCTTTGAAAATGTATATATCAGTATGTATGGCTAAAATGTCTGAATTATTTATCGGCCAGTGTATGTTGGGCAAGCATAGGATACAATGTTTTGGGGAAGATTTTTCATTTTATATGGTTTGAACTGTACTGTGGTTAAATCATAAAACAGAGCCTCTTGGAATAATACCTGGATATTCCATGTGGAGTTTTCAGAGTGCAGATCATGACTGTACTAGCAAACAGCACAAAATAGCACCATGTAGCTCCAATGCAAATAAAACAGGCTCCAAAATCTACAGGTGAGGGTTGTGCAGTATGAGCACATACACAGGCACACAAACAAAAGCTTACACTAAATTTTTGCTTTTTTTGTTTGGGAGGGAATGCAGCTTTCAAATTGATTAAGAGAGCATGCCTAATTAGAAACATTTATCACATGTACACTCACAATTGCTTTTTTGTTTTCTCTCTTCATTTGAAAATGTATAAATCACAGGAAAATAGGTATCTCATATCCAAAATGCCCATCTCTTTGTTCTTTTTTATTTGATTGCAGTCAGATGAAAAGCGCTGCTTTGAAATAGAGGCAATGGCCAGAGGCCTATTGATTGCCCGTAAACAGAAACAAAAAAGCAGCCCTGGTAACATTTAGAATGGTTTATCAGTGATCAAAGCACAGGAGGTGCTGTCTAGACAGCCTAGGTGTGGACTAGCAAATGGATTTCATTAGGGGTCCTCTACTCTGGTGCCATTGTTTCAGCTCTGCTCTTCTTCAGGCCAATCTGTGATTGATTTCCAGAGAGGTGCCCAAGTGCCTGTGGCAATGGGATAAAGCTTACAGGACTTTGCTTGTTCTGACAAGGCAGAGTAGCTGCCTATCACATTAGTGCAAAATGACACTTTCATTTACTTCCACAGCGCTTTGAAACAAATACTTTCAGCTACAGCAATTGCTCTTTGCAGCTTGAGCTCTGGAGTCAACTTCTAGTGTTCCAGAGAGTAAAAGGTAGTGAAATAAATTCTGAAGTATCCTATAGTTAAAAAGGGTCATATTCTGGCATCTCTGACAGGACCATACTTTCCTCTTGCATAGTCACAATTTTTTTAAAGGATGCATTTTATTTATAATGTTACTGAGTGTGCTTTTCACTGTAGGGGAGAACAGTTTCAGTTTTTATCCTTAAAAATTCCTGTATGCATCCCACATGTGCTGTGCCTGCCTGTAAGGATACTTGGCATTCACCCACTAGTGCAGTAAATCACTGGACTAAGATTATTCAAATGGTTTCACTACAACCCCTAATGTGAAAATGCAGAGCTAAGTTAACTTACAAAAAGGCCTCACATTCAGCTGGTGCAAATTACCAAATTACTATAAACTACCAAATTACCAATGTGCAAGAGCAGCAGATGTGGTCCATGTTGCCTCAGCCTCTCCCTTTGTGCTTGTGCTGTTTCACAGGTGACCTGGTCCCACTGCTCAGATGCAGCTGCTGCTGGATGAACTCCTAGGGAGGAGGGTAGAGGCATGTGGCCATCCTGCCTGTCACAGCACCACAGAACTCTAGAATGGAATGGCTCTCTGCAGATCATCCTGTCTGACAGCCTGGCAAGGCAGGGTCACCTGGAGCAGGTGACACAGGAATGTGTCCAGGTGGGTTTGGAATGTCTCCAGAGAGGGAGATTTCACTGCCTCTCTGGGCAGCTGTGACAGTGCTCAGCCACCCTCACTGTAAAGAAGTTCTTCCTTCTGTTTAGCTGGAACTTGTGTTTTAGTCTATGACTATTGCTCCTCACCCTGTCACTGGGCACCACTGGGCAGAGCCTGGCACCATCCTCATGACACCAGCCCTTGAGATATTTATATGCACTAGTGAGGTCTCAGTCTTCTCTACTAGAGACTAAATCGACCCACATCCCATAACCTCTCATAAGAGAGATCCTCCCCTGTCTTGATGTCTTTTTTATTTCCTCTGGGTCATTGTTTGTGGATCCCACAAGTTCCACCAAGGTCATGGATCTCTTGGTAGTGACAATACCAGGCAGGAAGCTCCAAAGGCTCCTGTTACTGCTAATAGAGGAAATATATGGAACCTTTTCTGCAGAAATCAATGCTTCATCCCTAGCAATGGGATGTCAGATTGTGTCCACCACATCAGAACCAGTGGTGCAGGGCTTGGGTAGGGAGCTCTGAGCAGGATCACTCCCTCCAAGACCTTCATGGGCTCCTCCTTATGTTATTTCAAAGGAGTCTGAAAATATTGAGGAGCAGAAATCCAAAATGCCGTTGGTGAAATCGTTTGGACAGATGCTAAATGTATTAAATATAATTTTGTTTTCCCTTTCTTTTTTAATTTATGGAGCTATAACTGTGACTGCTGCCACACAACAAAAGTCTTTGTGACACTACATATACTATATTAGAGTGATCTCTTTAATGCCCTCCAGACTAGGGCTAAATCAAGACATTTACTTTACAGATAAAATTTTGACCAGTGCTCTGGTTTCAAGTGGAAAAGCCTTTTTTCCCAGACTTTTTGAAAAACAGACGATGGAGAAATTGGCCAGGTGGTATCAGGGATAAAAGAGGACATTGAAGAAAAATGGACTGGAGCTTGATTAAGACACGAAAGGGCTTTGTCATTTTCAGATACTTGTTTTGCCGAGCCAGGGTGAAATAAAATAAAATTGGTTTCAGGATGATGATTTTTTTTAAGGAATGTCTATCCAATATCAAGGGAAGAGCAGCATAGTGTTAAAGGCATGTGCACAGTCTGTGTGCCACGTGGGTGCCTGTCATGTAACTCCTGAACAGCTAAGCTATAAACCAAAAGATTCACACCATTGGCTCTGGGAACAGAGGATTTGGTGTCCAGGCTCACAGCTGACCCAGGCTGGGTGTAGAGATGGTGACCAGGCATCACTTTCAGGACAGCAGTCCTACAGCAAGCTCAGGTGAGCTGTGCTATCCTTGGACTCCTGAGGCTTCAAGGACTCAAAAGATTGAGTAGATGTAGTCACTCATATGGTTACATTCAATAACCAGTGCAGTTCCATTAAAGGAAATTGCCTACTGATTTTTTTTCCTGTAGCATTTCAGCCTAATTTTTAATTTACATTTTTTTATTACTGAAGTCAGGCAAGACTGAAGAGAAAAATCTGTTTCCAATACCTGAATTCCCCTCACCATTTTCATGATTGCTTGTGTTTGCTCACACCAAACATGTGGGTCATTTGCAGTTGGGATATAAATGTGTGCACTCACACATAAGGCTTACAAAATCCAAACCATTGTGAAGTGATTGCTACTACCTCTCCAGGAAAGCTTAATATTATGATTGGCTTTGTTGAAGGCTGAGGTTAAATAGAAGGTTAAACTAAAAAATTTTGCAATGCTAACAAAATGCCATGAAACTGGGAAACTGTTAAAATTTCTAAAAATGTGTTCCTCCCCCCACTCTGTTTCAACCTATTTCATTTCTAGTCCATTGCAGAGGTAGATTCACTTCTGGTTAGGAACTATTAGAAGAAGAAATTTAAGTGATAGTTGAAAAAGCAAGGGCTGAAGACTCAGTGGCATAGAAAAGTTAGTAAAACATTTTTGCAAAGCTGAATCAATGATGCAGAAGAAGGAAAACATAATGAAGAAAGTATCCATATTCTTTTCTTGTAAATGTAATGACCAGAAATGGGCATGTCTTTGTTCTGATTTATTGTTTTCCTCAACACTTAAGTGATAAAGTGAATATAAGCTGAACTGGGAAACTTTTCAAACTCTTTTGAGTAATCATCTACTGTTTACTGGAACATCTTTCCTAAAAGAAATCTTCAGAACTTACACACTCATGAATTAGTAGTTTTATGCATAATTTCCTCACTATCATAAAAAGATGGGGGTAACACCACAAAACAACTCAGTGAATTAATTTATTGAAGGCTTTCATTGGCTCAGTAAAAAGTTCAAAGATAATTGTTCTTAGAAAAAAATCTATCTTTCTTAGAAAAGACATTTCTATCTTTCTTAGAAGTTATCTCTACATTCCTGTTTTCTAAAAAAATGTAAAAATTAATGTAAACGTTGCATGAGAGAAGAAAATGCCTTTCCAAAAAAATATTCTTTTGCATGATAAAATTGTCTGAATGCCCCAAAAAGGTGCATTTGTAACATTTTGGTTAATGATAGCCTTTCCTTTCACCAGTGTTGTGCCCTGTTTAGACTTGGACTGTTTAACATTTCTCTGTGTTCCTGTGCTCAAGTCATCTTTAGTGTGACTTAGATCTCATTAAGGACAGAACTTCATACTTGCTGCAGTAGATCATGCCTGTCTATACTGAGCTTTTCAAACATTTCAGACACAGCTTTTTAACAAACACGAGTTTTTTAAATGAAATGCTAATGAAATGCTTGGGACCTAATGCAATGCTGTAGACCTTTATCCACTCAGCCTCTTTGAGAGCACAGTTTGCCAGGCAGTGGCTGGGGAATGTCCAGCAATGTTTTGCAACAGCAGTTACATGCCTGGGCTGACCTTTGCCTGGTGGTGCAAGCTCCAAGTGCAGAGCTTCTTGTGCCATTGCCAAGAGATGTCTTTCCATCATTTCTGCTGCAGTTTTCCATTGACTTTTGGGCAGGCCTTTAACAGTGACCAATTAGCTCCTTCCTACTTCAGTGTGGTGGTTACCACGTCAGCAGACTGTCCCATTTCTGAGCTGTGCCCTATTTTGGATCAACCTCTGTCTCTGCCCTTCTCTCACTGACTCTTTTCTTTTGCTTTTTTTGGCCAGAATAAGACACTGAGATACTCCATCACCCACTCTGCCTTGGATTGCTTAAATATATTCCCCTCCCTTCCTCTGCTTGGCCTGCTCAGGCTGAGCTGCCTTATACCATGTGTAGCCCCAAAGCAAACTTGAAACTTAAATAACCTCAATCAATCTTATCCTTTGCTCTGGCATCTGGGTGTCTCTCAAGACGTGTAATGGGATGTTCAGGGCCTCAGCCTCTGGGAGATGCCTTTTGCTGCCTGCAGCTCTCGCCGTCAGCTGGGAGAGAATGATTTAATCATTTAAGAAATGCTAAACGACCAGGTGTGCCATTTTTTGACTTCTGTGCTCACTTCTCAGTGCCACAATTCAAAGGGCAGTTCCTGGCCCCAAGACATTATTTTTTAATACAAAGTAGCACTTCCAAATGTATGTTTTTCCTGGGTATTCCCTCTGCTTTCTGACTGTCTGGAATTTTTCGTTTAGAAAAACAATGTCACATTGAATCAGAAAAGTCTATTTGAATGTAGTCTCCAGCCTCACCCAGTTCCTCTTACTCTTGTCTCCCTTCTCAGAAAATAAATATCTCTTTCTTATATGATTTTCTTTTTCTTTGTCACACTATGGATTGAAACTTTCCTTTCCAGCTTTAACAAAAAACAATGCCACTCTCATTCTTTGCATTCCAGAGCTTTGGATTAGTTGATTTAACAGTGTTTAATTGTATTAAATGTTACCAAATATCAATCTTCACATAAAAAGCCAAATTCTTCTCTAAGTAGAAGTTATCATTTCAGATGTTTTATTAAAAACAAAGCTCAAATATAAGTCTGTGGCAAAACCAATACACTATATATTTTAAAACTTTATTCCAAGTGCTTTTTCTGTAACATAGATGACAGCTCTTGCAAAAGAATGCAGTAATCTTTGGTATAAACCAGATATTTCAGAGATAGAAATAGTGACAATTAACATTACCTAGGGATTCTTTCTCCTTAATTAGGATTCATTTAGAATTCACCTGGAAAATTTTTAATAACCCTTTCTTCCTAACAAAGAAGCATGTGGTGGAATTTTAATGGCTCCATTATGTTAAAAACCCACAATGTGATTGTAGTGACGATGGGAATTTGGCTGTACTGCTTGAAGAACATCTGGTTTAAAATAAATATGCAAATGTCTTCATATATGTGTTAATCTGTCAAGTCCAAAGGATGCCAGAGTTCAGTGAGACCAGACACTGAAGTCTAGTAACCAAATAGAAGTGGCTGGCAGCAGTTTAGGTTTGCATCTCACAGATCTATTCATTCATATTTACCTTGCATGCTGTTAAAAAAGACACTGCAGACTATACGTTATCCTCTGACGAGATACACAGGCTCATCAATAACAAAAACCTTGATGTTCATCCCAATGTCCCTTACACCAGGCAAAAACCACTTTTTTTTCCCTTTAGGTTTGTGATAATGATGTGTTTTCTCCGACAAACCTGAGCTGTCAATGGGGACTGAGATGTCCATTTCCTGGTTTCTTTCTTGGGACCTTATTTCATGATGAGTATATTAGTTTACAGAGAAGGTTGGGAAACAGCTTCTTTTCTAAAAAACCTTTTGCATGGGAAATCATAGGAGAATTTGGGTTGGACAGGACCTTAAGGATCATTTCATTACAAACCTCTGCCAGAAACCAACGCAGCATCATTCTGATCTTCCTTTCCACAACTATGGTGGCTGAACAGAATATCCTCAAAACAGTGATCACTGTTGCTCTGGGCTGTCATCAGTGAGATCTGCCAGAAGAAGCTCCCAGCTCTGGGAGGGATGGTGCTGAAGTCCTGATCCATCATGCTAGCTAGGCTTCAGGACAGCAGCTGGAGATCAGCAAGTCAAAGACCTTCTCTTGCTGACAGGCATTTCAGCACAGCACCGTGGATGTGTATAATGATGGGGTCTTATCAGTCCTGGGGTAGGTGGGGACTTCCCACCTTCCTTGCCCAATGTGAACCTGCAGGTCATATCCTTGTTTTGTGTAATTCAGTCAAGAACCAAAATTATACTAAGAGATATTCTGAGGAAGAGAAAGGCATTTAATAATTTCAGGTTGTTTTGAGAGACATCTTAGTTACATTGACTAGGAATTGAAAAACATCTCAGATCCCAATTTTCCTCTTTTTTACATTTGTATGAACATTTTTAGGATGATTTCCTCCAATTAGGCGATGCTTGTTTTTTTCAGTGGCTGCTTTATATCTGCTTTTAATCTGGGCTATACTATGCAGAAAAATGCTGCTTGATTTTAAGGAGTGTGAGGTAAGTTTAGTTCTAAAAACAAAACAAAGTAAACCCACTAAAACTATACTAGAAAATATTGATTTCCACAACTAATTCAGGAAAATTTTTGTTGTGCCATATGAGATACACATGAAACGGATTTTTCAGATCCCCAAAGAAAACAGAAAGAGGTCACTCTCCTTTACACTGTCCATACTAGCACGCAGGCATGTGGTTATATTACACCCTACAAAGAGTCATTAGGTCTGTTCAGAAAACCCCATGAGTCAGTCAAAATATCTCCAGCTGGGAAGTGCAGCTCTGTCTAGCCTACAGCACCATGCTGTGATTTAAAACCATGATGAAGCCCCTTGTGAGTGGGAGCCTATACACTTACTTTAGCCTGGGTACTTAATTTTCAGGATGTTTGGAATCTCAATGAAATTAAGTTTTCAAGGTCTGAACTTGTCTTCAATTTTATTTAATGGTTATCATCTGGTTTCTCTAGGTAGTTGACATGATTTACATTATCAGGACTTAATTCAATAAAATATTTCTGTAGGCTGTCTGTAAACAGAATTTCTGAAAAGAACTAAAATTTGTTCTACATGCAGATACACATGAAGTTAAAAGTACTATAAGGATGCTTCAGAAGTGTAAATTAACATTAAACCATTAAAAATAATGTCTATGTAATTTGTATGGCCATCTATAATGTTTATAGCAATTCTCCTTACTGAGGTTGAACTGGCTTTTTCTACAAAGGTCCAACAGTGCTGTCTTTGGTGGAATTAACCCAGGGAAGAGAAAGAGCCAATGTATTCTCTAACACTAACTTGAGTAACAATTTAAAATGTACAATCCTCTGGTAATAACCATGAATTGGTTATCTTGAAATGTAGACAAATGTTAAGTATTAATGCACCTTCAGATATGGGAAAATGACTATGTTATGATTTATGTTTCCTTCATTCCTATCACCTTAAATAAGAAAAATGCTAGCTCTCAATTGCCAAATAGCTGTATCTGGTATTTGTTAGATTATGATTAACAATAACCATTGACAGCTAGCACCTCAGAGCAAGCCAGCTCTTCTCATTACACAACTGATAGTTCAGACAAGATTTAATCAAACAATGAAAATATACAACGTTTATCTTAGCTACTAGGCAGACCTGCACAGATTGAGGAGTTTGTACAGATGGGCAACAAAATGCAAGATAAATGTTTGATCTGACTCCCAAAAAAAACAGGTGCAAACCTAACTTTAATGGGCATATATACTTTGGCTGGCAAGAGCCTCATAAAAGGCCCCCTTTGCCTGGTGGGTTTTTTACTTTGTTCTGCCATGAGTGGGAATAGTTTGTGCAGATGGAAAGGATGATAGAAGTATTGTTTCTAGGGTTGTGTTTCTGAGTGGGATGTCTTTCCAACCCAGTCTCAGAGTGGCTTCTGCAGCCCTCAACAAGAGCAGTCAGCCAGCAAGAAGGAATAACTTCACCCCCTTAGCCTTCTCTTTATCCTTTTGTATTCTGGCTGACACCTGCAACGTATTAATCAGTCAGAATCTGGCCTGCAACACAATGTGTGCAAAAGTAACTTACATTCTATTGAGTGACCATGATGTCTCACTGCACTAAACATACTCATTAAAAACAGGCAAATCCATTAAGTTAATATAAAGCAAAAGCAGTTCCAAATACTGAAAAATGGAAGTGCAGCCAAAATTCCCAGAAATTGGAAATGATTAAGCTGCATTCCATATTTAGTACATATGAACACACATGTGAACATGAACACATTCATGCACAGGGAAATTTATATAGAGTTTGGAAGCACAGACTGTGCTTCCCAGGTGCAAAGGGCCAGGAAATGTTGCTAATCACAGAGAAAGCTGTTTTGTGATCCTTTGTAGTCCCGTGTTCTCTCACCTAAAAAACATATATATTTTATATATCAGATCCCCTTGTCCTTACTCTACTTTTTACTAGGGAAAATAAAAATAAAACAAATAGAAAAGGCCTTGTGGTGTTGGAAGAAAGGAATCTATAACATCCAGTAGAAGAAACATCAGAATTGGGATTTCTGCACAAATACTGAGTTAAAGGAATGAGTCTTTGAATTAGTCCTAGCAGAACATGTTAAAGGACAGAAATGTCTACAAAACAAGCAAGTGCCCTGTGCAAATATATCACTGCTCAATGAAAGTGATGGAAAAGAGTAAATTATAGTCCCATTTTATCATGTCTGAGTGTAGATACATTTCTCCTACATTTACACCAAGCTCCAGAAAGCTTCCAGTGGCTCCTCCATTGCATTTCTTGTCACGACAGAAACAGGACCCTTCAGCAGGAGGAATTGCACAGGACAGATCTCATCCAATGACAAACAAAAGCATCTGAAGGAGCCAGTGTGAAAAATTCTGACTTTAATGGTTAATAAGAGGCAATAGCAATGTTAACCTGTGGAAGCATCACAGATTATCTGTAATTAAGCATAGAGACACACCTGAGAAGTGCTAACATCTTGTATATTCATGTAATATAACATTTCTGAGGTGCTCCAGAGGGGACTCTTGTGGCTCTTGGTAAGAGACATAGCATTCCTGAGTTACAGAAATGTGTTCCTGTAGACATAGGTAATTACAAACAAAGGTTTTCAGAATAAAAAGTAAAGACATTTGAGGACCAAGGCCATGCACAAGATAAATCACTACTAAAATATTAGTGACACACAAGTTGAAAGTCTCTAAGCATCCCTAGAGCATCCTCATGCCATGTACAGAGGCTTGGCCATGGTTATAATCATGCCATGAAAACCACTTGTGCTGTGCAATTGTAAGTGTGATGTCCCACAGGAACTTACTCACCAAACTGGAAGGAATGATGCCAGTTAACATTTTCAAAGCAATATAAGGTCAAGATTTCAAGTTTTAGGAATACTTAGAAGCACTCAGTCTTGGCAAGAGGAGTAGAGGGCTTGCCTGCCCTCCAGCATCAATGCTTTCACAGTCTTTGGCTGTAGCAGAGAGTTCAGCTCTGAGTGAGCTTTCTGTGGCTGTGTACTTTGTCACCAGCTTCATCCAATAAAGCAGCAGTGGGGATTTTAAAGGGATAATTAATGCAAAAAGTTGTTCTGACTAAAGCAATACCAGTCTTTACCAGTTTCAGAAAGGAGCCAACCACTCAACAGTTATGGCCTTATTAGAAACATGAGTTAAAGTTCTATTTTTTTCCCAAAAAAACCCATACCTACTGTTGCTGAACTGAGGAGAAAAGAGGCAAGGGAGCTAAATAGGTAACTGGTCACTGTAGTATGATGAGGCCAGAACTTTCTCTGACTTATAAATAGCCCAGCCAAAGTCTGGGATGAAGTGTGCTGGGGTCATACAAAGAATTCATGGCACATGCCAGAATTGCACAATGTCGTAATTGTAACCCTTGCTTTCATTTATTAACTGCAGTATTTCTTGTGCCAAGTCTGCAGTTAAACTGCACATTCTCTGGGAAGTAAAAGTGTTGTCTTTATGTTCAACAAGGTGCCTGTAACTTTTTTGGAGCCACAATTATTGTAGTATAGTTCTATGCATTGCTGTAGAATTCATATCCCAAAGAGCCTTTCTGAAACATCAGCTACACTCTACAGTATTCCCCTCTCCTCTCATTCTTTTCCTTTTTTCTTTTTTCTTTTTTCTTTTTTCTTTTTTCTTTTTTCTTTTTTCTTTTTTCTTTTTTCTTTTTTCTTTTTTCTTTTTTCTTTTTTCTTTCTTCTTTTCTTCTCCATGCAAAAAGAGAAGAGCATAATGCCAGATGTATCAAGCTGCTGGGTTTGCAATATGCTTAGCAACACAAACAGCCTCTCTGACAATGATCCCAGTGAGAGGAAGCGTTTCACAATAAAGCCATTAGCCATGATGTGCTCTGAAGTTCCAGATGCATGTGTCTAAAAGTTGGCCTTTTTTTTTGCCTATCTGGTTTCCTGTGAATTCTGGACTGTGAAATGCACAATGTACCATTTTTATTGGCCCATGTATATTGGAATGATATGCCTATAGTGGTGCCTGCAAAATTACTCCTGAACACTTTGGAGGCCATGTGGAGTTCATTTGCATTTCTTCCTTAAGGCTTGGGGAAAACTACTATTTTTTAAAAAAAGACATTTCCTTGTGAAAAAACATGCAATTTTTGATTCCCTTCATAGTATTTAAGAGAGAAGAAAAACATACAGCCTTTTCCATTTCCCAGTTCCCTGTATAAATTTTATATACCTTGAAGAAGAAATATTCCTCAGAATGCCTTCCATATGATCTACTTCAGCTAGTCCAATTCTGAATACACAATTAATCTGAATAATATCTACTGAGATATTTAAAGGCCTGATTACATTAGAGAAATTTGTAGCTGTCTAATATTACCTCATTGATCACAGTGATTCTTGTCAGTAAGTAGCTGTGAATTGCAGGCACAACAATTCACAATCCAGCACTTATTTTACAGACTATGTCTTTATGTCCACACAGCTAATCTAAATGTGCTCTGAGGGTGCCCTTCCTTGAATATTCTGAGTCCTGACTTGACTTCTGCATTTCACAAGAGTTCTTAGTCAATAGATATTGTAATGTGTGATTCTAGGGAAATAAAATGGAAAAAGCCTCCTAAGCCATCCAAGCAGTGCAACAGATGCTTAGTTTAGGAGGGCTGGAGTATATTTCCCTTTCTTCCAGACAAAACCAATCTACAGTAGAAGACCTAAAACTGTAGTGGTTCTGGGATTGAAGACAGGAGCAGAAGAGCTGAAGGACCATGCCCATGTCTTGGGACATAGCAACAGCAAGAACCTTTTTACTTAAAAGGGCTATGCTCACTGCTATGAGGAGGATTACTTGTGGAATAAGCTCACATGAATAAATCAGGGTGACTTGGTCAATTGTCAATGTTTTTATTTTAGAAAAAAATTCCCAAAAGAACTGCAGCTCATTTTTTCCTAATCAGTCTAAGAAAAGATAGCCTAAAACTAGATCAGATTGAAATAATTCTTTCAGATTTTATTGGAAGATAAGGAAAGTAAAATCTGATATAAAATCTTTCAAAACTGATTGGAAGCATGTATCCATTTTATGCATGAGATAATTTCAATGGAATAAGCACTTCAGCTATATTTAGGATTTATAGCCATTTTCTAAACAAAGCTGCCAAGTAAGAATAAAATTTTACTTGGCAAATTTAAGCATGTTTTGTTTCAAAACATATGGTGTAGATATTTGGGAAACTTATTTAATGATGCTTGAATTCTCTCCTTAACTTCCCTTTCCCATTATACTGGCTTTGAGGTACACTGTGTTTTATCAGCTGTTTCTCACAAACCCATCCTCCTGACACTCTGCTGTTTCTTCTCAGACCTGCTGCACTGTCCTTGTCTCCTTCTGCCTTATAAAGAATCTTTAATTGGTAAGACCTAACAGAAATCCTTCTCCACCCCCCTTGCTTACGTTCAGCTCCTTTTGCTACCTTTTTCTCTGCATCATTTTGTGCCTATTTTTCCTTGACTTTCTGCAATTGGACACTATCCAAACTTTTCTGCCTCCCACCCCTCATTCCCAAAATCTAATTCCCCCAACTGATGGAGTGTTAGAAAACTGACAGAAGAAAAGCCATCAATTTCATTACAGAGATCAGGCTGAACGTCAAAGTGGGATTACTTAAAACTCTATTATTATAGTTTTTCTTCATTGAGGGTGAAATTCTTCTAGAAAACTGAAAAAATCCCCTACACATGTCATGCCTTTAAATTTTGATGTGCATAGAGCTACTAATAATATCATGGTGGAAAACAATGAATATTTTCTTCTTTGAGAAGAATCTTATCCCAATTTTGTACTCAAAAATATCCTTCAGTAATCAGGGGATGGCTACTAGCTTGTGTTTTCTGACATCATTCATTGCCCACTGTTAACATTAGTTTTAATTTCCATGCTTTTAATTGACACACAGTAGAGTTCATAGTGGTTAATGTTGTGGTATGCTGTAAAATTTGATTTTGCAGCATTCTATAAATATCCACTTTACAGAGGTCAGAAAATATCAGGTGCTAGAAATATCCTTGTTCATGAAATTAGTTCTAGTTTGCCAATCAACACTGTTTAATTATTGTTTATATTTTATCTCTTTTATCTATAGTATGTATAATAGATGGGACATTCATAATACACAGGATATCAGAAGTAAAGTAAAGCATAAATCTGAAAAAATTCCTCATATTGTTTAATATTAATGTCACACTAAAAATTATAGAGTTAGAAGGGTTTAATAGTTTGGAGTTTTTATTTGATTGGTTGGTTGATTTTTGTCTGATTGGTTTGCTGTTGTTTTTTTTTTTTAGTTCTGAGAAATAGATTTTAGCTCTGGTTCTGGTGTTAGCAACATTGAATTTTTAAATAATTAGGAATTCATTGTCATTGTTTTTGCTCTAATTCAGTGAATAGAACCACTAGATTCCATTGCTGGTGAGATCCTGGTGTGACTTGGAACCTCCAAGGAAGGTCCTTTGTGACCACTAAGTGCCAGTTGTTAGTGATGAGGGGTGTTCAGGGAGCACTAAGTTAAATCTTGGGTGTAGCCATTTACAGCTCAGATATCTCTAAGTGTTGGAAGGTTTCTTGGGAAGACATTTCAACAAACAGCAGTGCTACTAAGCCATCTTTAAATTTTCTTATAATTTCTTATAAATAAAGTTGTGCTTTTGTTTTGATGGAGGTTTTTGTTTGGTTTTTAGTTTTGCTTTTGTTTTTGTTTTCCCAAATGCCTAAATTTGTTTTTGCTCCATTAGAAATTATACAAAATATCAATATTTTCCTACCTCCATCAAATTAGTTGTAAGATGTAAGAAATATGTGGCATTAATAAATATGTAAGCTTGAATATATAAACACTAAGGAAGGGGAATATAATTAACATTTCCAGTCACTTTTCAAGAACAAATCTGTGTACTCATGAAAGCCTTCTATCATACTCTATTTGGCCACAAAGTTGCTATTTCCAGTAATATTATGGTTTCATTACATGCTTTTGTTCTGTTTACTGCAATAAAATAATTTCTTCATGGTTAAATAATGAAAGCAGAAAACAAACTAAAATAAATGCTCTATTATGTGTTTGTAAAGGAAAGGAATCAGAGCTGTTTGAGCACACCAGCCTCTGTTTCACTGGGAGAACAGTGAAGTAGGAAGTCACGGTCACCATTGGAAATGTTTGTGTGTGTGTGGGGGGGGGGATTTGCAACCACATCCAAGCACAAAGCCCCAGCTGATTCTGCAGAGGCTGGGGGGATTAAAGATGAAGCTCCCAGAAAAGAAGGCTTAAGGGTTGAAGCTGCACTTTCAAGGTGTTGTAAGGGAACATACCAGAGTGTCAATATCACTCATTCCTTTATGCTCTGGTTTAGCATTTTCTATTTATTTATCTGTTCTTCTTTTGTTTAGCAAAATCCTCAGCCTTCCAAGCTGTGTGATGTAAGAAGTGAGGGAGCTTTTACATAGCTAAGGTCTATTAGTGAACTAATTGACTAGTTCCCCTCTCCAGTAAGTGTTCTCACATTTTAGACAATCACTCTGTGTCTAACGTGTCCACTTTCCAAATCACTTTTCCAACTTTCTCTGATGAAGTCAATAGGTTGTAGGACCACCATGAGTGCCTGTGGAGAGCTGGGCACTAGGGGAGTGTTGTGTGTTTCAGCCCTGATAGCCTGGAGTAGCTATTAGCTCTAATTGTTGAATGGTTGAACGCTTTGAAGGACAAACGTATGTCCTAAGGCTGTGGCCCTGATGAATGTAAGGGTTTCTTTCACTTGTCATTAGTAATTGAGGGTAAATTAATATTTACTAAGCAGAGTTTCACAGGAAAGAGAATGCATGAGAAATCTAAGGAAAAAAATGCCACAGGAGAAAATGTTGTTTCCTTTAACACTTTGAACTCAGCGGCAATTAAAAAACAGCTAGTGGAAACTTGGGATAAAATTAATAATTTTATTACTTTCTGCCTTATAATAACAATAATTTCCTCTCCCTTGATATATAAACATTATAAACATTCCAGATGCATGTATTAATGGGTGATACCCTGCTAACTAGAACTGCTGAATTTCAGAACTGTTGACTTGTACAAAATAGATTTCAGTCGCAATATGTGAAAATCTATCATGGCTGTGTGTGTGTTTACAGAGGAGCTACAAAGGAACCCATCCCTATGTAGCATTTGATTTATTTAACAAATTAGAAAATGCTACAGATACAGCTTTTTGGACCAAACTGTAACCTTTAAACATTAGAGGTTCTTGTCATATGATATGTGGTACACATAGACATTCACACTTTTGTTTGATGTTTGCTTAAAGCATCACTAAAGCCCTGAAGTCATCCATATGTTGACTGAATACCTAATGCTGATTGAATTAAATATGGCATAGGCACTACTTGGAGGATTCTTTCTCACCAGCTCCATAAGAAGATTTTTTTCTTGGATGTTCAGCTATTCAGTAAAACCAAATGGAAGCACAGAACTAAAGCTGGCAGTGTGTGCAACCCAGCAGAACAACGGACATAAAAAACTACATGAAATAGCAAAGGGGCACCTTGGAATGAAATCAAGCCTTGGATTATTCCATTGCCTCAATGTCTTGACTTTACTACCAAAGCTCTCAGGCTTGCTGATGGAGCCAGGGCAGACACCCCTCACAGGGGCACAGTGTGTTTTAAGGAGCAGTTTTCCTCTGGTGGAATGACCTCTCCTAGAGCCAAACACCAATCTGGATGCATTCCTTTGCTCAGGCTCCATCATGCCAGGAGCTGGGCTGAAGAGTGAT
This sequence comes from Agelaius tricolor, assembly GCF_023055355.1. Classification (NCBI taxonomy): domain Eukaryota; kingdom Metazoa; phylum Chordata; class Aves; order Passeriformes; family Icteridae; genus Agelaius; species Agelaius tricolor. Next base: position 8,131,324 of record NW_027269284.1, read on the forward strand.
GATAAGGGATTTTCTGTATTCAGACACAGCAATTTTAGATAAGTTCCAAAGCACAAACCTGATGTAAAACAAGGCAGGCTGCAATCTTAGCATGAGAAGAAAGGAAACTTTGTGTAACAAGTAATTTCCCCCAGCCCTTCCACTGAGAAAAGCTAATATGGCTCAGCACCACAGACAATGAAACATCAGCTCCTCTATCTTCATTGAAGTGTCAAAGGTGCAGGGACAGCTGACAATTCTAACAGCTACCAATCCATGCATTGAAATGTTTTTATGGTCACATCCTGATATCCTGGACAAATGGAGCAGGAGTTAGGATTGCAGCTTTATGGAAGTAAAAGATGATTTCAGATGAAAAAATCTACTCTGGCCAGTTAAACCAGATTTAAGTCTTTAAGTCTGTTCTTGCTAAGAAAGCCACATGAAACATTCTTACTGGAACTTAAAAGTCCCAAGCTAAATATCATTATACAGCACATACATTGGATTCATGTGTCTAAGGTTCCTTGGAAGAAAGCAAACCTTTTTTTTTTTTGGGTATATATATTTGAGAAGAAATTTTTTTTAAAAAGCTGGCATCACATTGACTCTTTAATGTGGAAACAGCTAAAGTCACTGGTAATACTGTGTGAAATCTCATCTTAATCTTCATTAGTCATACAGATCTGTTCCTCATTTTGAGGCATCTATGCTTTCAAGTAAAATTCTTTCACAGGTAGCCCTGATAGAACACCACTTCCAAACACTTGGAATAATGAAATATTCATCTTTTTTCCTGAAATACATATGACTCCTTGAAGAAGACACTCCCTAGGTTTCTTTAGATTAGAAAGAAAAATACAAAACTGCCCTCTCAAGTCCCATTGGAAGTTCATTAGACACCAATAAGTCAAGCTGTTTAACAAAAACAAATGTATGTGAAGCAGTGAAATCTGCACCTGGGCAGCTGCTGCACAGCTCCATCGGTGGCTCCCTCACCCACCAAACATCATGCCTGATTGCCCTGTGCTGTATGTCTCTCTGTCCACAACAACTCAGCTGCTCTTTTCCTTCTGAGGCTGCAAAGGGAAATATTTCCCAGGGCTTAATTAATTTAGTATAGCAAGAAATTAGTCCAAAAGAAGGGGAAAGAAAAAAACCCCAACCAACAAAGCTCTCATGTTAACTACTGACACGGTACTATACAATTTCAAAGAAAGCATGTCTTACGATGGACTTTAAGAGCTCAACTTCCCATTAACACCACTAATAAAAATGTAATTAGAATTGTAGTTTCATTTTCTCCCTCCAGCAGAGCATTATTGCATTCCTCCTCTGCACAGGCTCGGCGTTTTGGAGGTTGTAGTTAGCAGCCAGCAAGATGTGTCCTTTTGGCGGAACTTACCACTTTATGAAAGATGTGGTCAAGATCCCAAAGAACCGTATTGATACCAGATGTAGTCTTGTCACTGAGTCTTAAAACAAGACTGTCGCGAATCTTAAGTTTCCTTTTCTCTCTCTGCTCTATTACAAGGAAAAGAGTCTGAGTGAATTACTGTTGATGTCGTTAGCAGAAGTATTTTTTACTTGAAAATAGACGTCATCGAAAATGCTATACAAGAAACTATGTCAAAACAAATTTTTACTAAATTAGGCAAGCTGAGGTTGTCATGTCTTAATTAAATGAATGCTTGCATAAATATGTTACATCTAGTCAGAAACAGCAGTCCTCAGAATCAATGCTGCATTCCCAATTTAGTTTTTAGACAATAAAGGCGTTGGCTTTTCAGCATTAGTGCTGTACGTGTTGCAAAACAAAACAGAAACAATTCTCACTGGTGAAGGATTTCAATAAACTTTAATAATGTCCATATGTACAATAAATATTTCTGGACCCTCAAGCACTTATATTTCCTTTTGAACTTGTGAACAGAAATTGATTCAAGGTGATAAATTTGTAATCCATTATGATGGATGGAGCTGCCTTTCAAAAAAAGATAATGGTATATAATTTATATATTCTCTGTGAATAGATTTGGGAAAAAAATATCTAAAAGGAAGCCAGATGTAATGAAATAGAGTAAATAAAATCAACTGTAATATTAGTTTTTACTGAAGCATGTGCCACATAATTAGGAGTTCAAAGAAATGCAAATGATGTAAATATTGCTTTTGGCTACCACAGCTGACCTTGTAGCAACTTGGTTTAAAACAATATATTTATTACATATCTAACATTAATTAAGTAAAGTACGATATTTGAATTAAATTTTCAAGCTGGAAAAACAAGTGTCATAAGATTAAACAGAAACATATGTGAATTTCTGAACACATTTGCAAAGTACAGCTTTGCCATTAAAAGCTCAGATGCTATAGTTTTGCATAACAGAAAACCACAGCTGCACGTGTGGTAAAATAGCAAATGTTGATTTCTAAATGGTATTTGGCACGTTTGCATATTTATTCCTCATTGTCTTGTAGTTTTGTTAAACAATCTTCTATTAAAATTCAAAACATCACATTAGCAAATTCTGATGGCAGAGAAGATTGTACTCAGGCCTCATGGCCAGGGTGCACACAATGCGATGTTGAAAGCCTTGCAATGAGAAAAGGACATACTGAAGATATCCACAGGGTGACAGGCAAACAGAGCCTTTCATCCTCCCTCTCCCTTTTACCCTGCAGTGACACTGAGTGCATATTGCCTTGGGGAAGGAGAGGCAGTTTGGCCACAGGTTTGAGAGGAGACAGGTTCTACCCTGGACTTATTTGTCCATAATGGAGTAATAAAAAACCTGTGCCAAGGTGACTCGAATGGATCCCTGTCAACACATCACATTATTGGCCACAGAACAGAAGAGAGTCTGTGGGGAAACCCACACAAGTTCTAAGGTGCTTTCTAGGTAAATGTGACTGGCTTGCTGAATTACTCTGTGAAGAGCAAATACAACAGAGAGGACTTTTCATTTATCTGCCTTCTATAATGCAATACCAAAATAAAAAATTAAAATAATTGTAGACTCTGCTTTTAACTAAATTACAAGAGATGCCACACACTGATGACCTGCAGGAAATGTATTCTTTCCTCATTCTGCAAGGCATTTACAGGTTTTTATATGAAATACAAGAGAAGGATGTAAAACCACAAGTAATGTGTAGCTAGAAAGAGCTAAGAAAAGTGTAGAAAAAGTATTCAATAAGTAGTCAGTGATATAAACCATTACAATGAGCCCTTCATATATATCTGAAGCCAGATGTTGTTCCAAATTACATCACTGTAAATCCAGAATAGTTCCACTGAAGCCAATGAATCTACTCCAGATGAGAGAAGAATTTTGTCTGCAATCTATTCACTTCAGATCAGTTTATATCCATATGTCCATAGTTTACTGTAGTATTTTTTTTAAATGAAGAAAATACCTGACATAACCCAGTGATCTCCAGCATAGTATTTGTCTGAAAGAACAAGCTTCCCTAACAGGTAACTCTCTGCCTATCAAATCTCTTAAGTTCATTGACTGGAATCAACCAAAGTTCATGTTGAAGGGTGAAGAATAATAAATCATCTCTTCATATGGCCTAATCATCATGGCCTGAAACCAGAATTCAGAATTCACGACTTAAAGGGTGTCCTGTTGACCATAGCTGTCAAAGTACAGCAGAAATTAGAGAAGTTTGTGGCATGTCACAACCCTCTGCCTTGCACATGCAGTGTATTTAGATCAATCTGCAGCAGATCTGCTCTTTTAGTGCAGCATGAATGATGGGCACTGGCAGGACTTTGTAGATGCCAGGGCTCCCTTACATGCCAATTTTGTGGCACAGCAGAAATTCATAATGCAGGCCACTGCAGAATTTATTTCATCTGGAGAAAGTGACAATAAACACGGTACAGATTATAGAAAATCAACAGCTTTTCAAGAGTATCTTGAACATTCCTGATGGTGAGTGAAGGCATGTTTGGTGTACGTGAACAAAATTATTTTCTCCCTGATTTACTCATGGATAGACACCACATTGCAGAAAGTAATGTTCTTTGCATTAACCCAGCAGATGTGACAGTTTAGTAGGAGCAGAGATATAGTAGGGGGATTTAGAGTATCTTTCTCTCCTGCATGATTGATTAATAGTCAGATGTCTCCAAAGGATTAAAGGCTTGTCAACAGAATGCAAAACCTGGGGTTATGTTTTTTATCTTTCTTGAGGGAGTTCAGACTTCTGATTCAAGAGGATGTGTAGCTTTTATCTACTCAAAACTGCAGCCCATCTTGTGACTATAGGTGTGCACTTGAGCAAGAACCACCTTTTCTAAGACCCACTCAGATTGGTAAATGTTGTTTTCACCTAAGAATGCAGGTATTTGCATGCCTATTTGAATATGTGCCTGGGAATGGAAAATATGTACTATTTCTTACATCTCCAAAGGTAATTTGAACTCACAGAGAAAAGTGGCCATGCCCACCCATGCTCATCCTCCCACTCCTGTTTAGCCATTAGGGTTGAAGGCCTCTGCCTCCTTCCTTGATGGTGTTTCTAAGGTGCCCCAAATTTAAGGCAGCTCTCACCAAACCAAGAGAAGGCTAAGTGGGAATAATTGTTTCTATAATATGATGGCAGGAACATAACATAGAAGAGGAACACCTTATAGTTTGTCCTCTTGCCCTTCATCTTTAGTCCTTTGGTGGTTTTCCAATTGCTCTGCAATGCTGGCTACATTTTAGAGCTGGGAATGGGAATAGTCCTGGGAGCAGAGCCCAGTTCCATCTTTCCAGATGAGTACCAAAGCCATGAGTTTGTGCAGCCCAATTCCCTTTAGCTTGCCCTCCTGCTGATGCTTTGACTTTTGCACTCCAGAGAAAACAATGGTTTTACTTCAGTAGGAGGGCCAACAGTGCCTATCCTGCCACATAGCCCAGGCAACCACCTGGGAGTTTGCCTCTTTCTGTCAAAAATTGGCTTGCATTTCCCCAGGGTACGAAGGTTCTTTATCCTGAATTTGTCACTCCATGGATTAGAGCTGTTTGGTGAAGATAAGCTTTTCTGGAGAGATTTCCAAGGGAACATGCCCACAGCTGTGGCCTTTGGTACTGATTTCAGTCCTGGCTGTGTGTGAATTTGCTCAGAATATGCCAAACCTCAGATCCCTACCAGGACACACGTCCTTATATAACAAGGCCCAGCAGCTTGAGTTCTGTGCCATGAAATCCCACACATCTCTCCATCTCTGGTCTCTAACACCTGCCTACACAGACTGAAACAAGTGCTTCCACACAGGGCCTGACCAGCTGAGGTACCTGGAAGTGTCCAGCAAAGTTAAATTTCTGGGATAAAGAACTGCTAAAGATGATCAGTTCAGCTTCTCTCTGAGGACCTGCATGGCACAGAAATGGTGCTGTGGTAGTTTCCAGGGTGCTCTTTCAGCACTTGTGAGCTGCAAAACTCCATGTTCTTCCAGCTGAAACTTTCTCTGAGCAACCAGCAATCAGCTCCTGTTTCCTGGTTTCAGTGGGGAGAGAGCCAATAACTGCAGCCCAGGTGGGAACTTTGGTGCATATTGATAGGTAAGATCAGAGGAGGAGGACTCCCGTTCCAGCTCTCTTCTGAGTATTTAAACAGCAGCCAGAGAGAGTTACTGGGGGTCCATTTCCTCAGTGGTATGAAGTGGAGATTGTTCCTCTCATTGCCAAGATGATTGTCTGAGTGGAATTTTCTACAAGACATCCATCTTTATTAAAATAGCACTATAATATGAGATGGAATTCACAGAGCATTTTGCACAACTGTAGATATTATCTTAAGCATGGGCTATTACTTTTCCTTTCCCTAGTTTTGTGGTTTACAAGGCTCACAGTCAATTTATCTTCCCGCAGAGCACAGATAATTCCCTTTGATTTGAGGGAAGTTACACATGACACATACAGGAGAACAGGAACTTCATATTTTCTTTTAAAAACAAGCAAATAAAGGCTGAACAGGGGATTCAATTTTACACTGAATATAAACTGAATTGTGGAGTTATTTAGCAAAAAATCAGACAACACTTCTAAAACCGTGATGAACTCTTCCTTTTAGTGGTTCTATTATACTGAAAATGATAGGATTCTTAAAAACCCACATAAAAAACATCCTGTGCATTTCTCTGCTTTGTTCTGCAAAGTTGTGCTGTTGAACTTCATTTTTTGTCAATACATGGTAATGACAATGTTCACTGGTAGAAAACAATATTGAAAGCTGCTGTTGAAACTGGATCTACTCTCAGTCTGACTCCAGCTGATATTGTGGTGGGGCCCTGCAAGATCCACTGAGCAGCCTCTCTCTGTGTAGATTTTCATCAGTTTTACATGCTGTAAATTTCAGCTTCAAATTGATTCTCATCTCTGTCAGAACAATGATGTTTTTACCTGCCAGTTTACTAACTAGAGGGAATAAAGAGAAGAGAAATTACCTCCTTCCAACTCTGTGAATGTCATTTTAGAATAAATAAAGAGCATGAGCATAATGCATGAGTCACACAGAGCCTGATGTAACTACCAGTGACAGCTGAAACACATATGCTTTATTACATGATGCTGTTAAACAGCAGGAGAAAGTTCCAAATTTTTAGGACTTATGCAAGTTAGAGAAACCAGAAAGTCCTTCAGGGAAGAACTTCTAAATATTTTTAGGGTGTAATAGAAATCAGAATGGTGAAAGAGAAAGCAAAAGAATGAGGCCAACAAATTTTTGCAGCACATTGAAATTTATCTTTCTCTTAGGGGTTTTCTTATATTTTTTTATTATTTTCTACCCATGTGCAATCTAGCAGAGTGTTTGTTTGGCTAAATGTTTCACTGCACATATACTTCAAAGTTACCTTTACTTATGTATTTTCTCCTTCATGAAAAAAACAACCATCGACCTTGTGGCTGAAGGCAAGAGTAAAAAACCTTACATGTAGATTAAAAAATGTCTAGCACACTGAGGTCAAGTATTTTAAATAATTTATTCACATTTCAGATCAAAATCTATTACGTTTTCTGTCAGAAATTTGTACATATTTTCTATATATATAAGTACATGTTAAACTAAATGTATATTGGCTTGAAATTAACACCTTGGCTTTTCAATCAATGTGACCTCAGTAAAGCATTTGATGGGGAAATAAGGTCTTTTGGCCACTTTTATTTCTGTGCATTTTTTACTCTTGTAAGTGAAACATATCTGAGATGCTTATGTTAAGTTCAATTTAATGACAAGAACACTCATTGTCTTCAGAAAAGACCAGGGATTTTTCTTTTCCTAGAGGAAATTTGTATAGATAAATTATGTGGACGGCAATCTTGGCTTTGGGTCTGATTGATAAGGAGTATAACTGATGTGCACAGCTATGTGCATCTATTTCATGTGCTCTGAATTTTAAATCTCTTTGCAGAATGCTGTGTCTGTTGCCTATGAGTGCTCATTCTCTCACTCTTTCTCAAAACAATGTGAATTGTTAATAAATCAGCTGATAATTAGTGCTTTATAATATGCAGTATATCTATCCTAGGCAGGCAAGATCAGTCCAACTTTTGGAGGTGAACTAAAAACAGTTTTCTATTGGTCAGTTGGAGCAGATCTGGAGTGTTCAAACACAGGGAATTACTGTCATTTCAGGCATGGAAATTTCCAGAGGGATAGACTGGCTGGTCTTCAGAAGGACATGTGTTAGATAACACAAAGCATCCTGCAATGTTCTAGGTGTATGAGCTTGGTAAATCCTGCACTTAAACCTCTTTAAGTCAGTCCTGACATGGACTAAAACATGGAAAGTGGAATCAGATGATGACTGGGAAATTGCACATCATCCCTTCCTGTGGTGACTTAGCCAGGTCAAGAGATGTGTACACAAAAGGCCCCTTTTTTTTCCATCCTTGATGGAAAATGACTGGGAAGAGGATTTTCTCTTCTTATGTATGCCTGCTGCATGAAGCATTCAACAGTATAGAACAAAAAAGAATATTTTAGTTGGAAGAGACCTAAAATGACCATCTAGTCCCAGTGCTTGACCAATCCAGGGCTGACCTGAGGATAAAGATGTTGTTAAAGATTTTGTCCAAATGTCTCAAGGATGAACAAGCCTGGGGCATCAACCACTCCTCTAAGAAGCCTGTCCAGTGTTTGGTCAGCCTCTCAGTACAGAAAAGCTTCCTCCTGTCCAGCCTAAACCTTCCCTGGAGCAGCTTTGAGCCACTGCCACATGTCCTGTCACTGGACACCAGGGAGAAGAGATTGGTACCTCCCTCTCTGCTTTCCCTGCCACAGAGAGAAATGAGGTCACCCTAAAATTGTTAGCGTTTTTCTGGTGTTTGGCCTAGCAAACACGCAAGTGCAAAGAATCTGCCACAATCTTCTCTTACCAAGGATCTCCAAAAAGCATTGTATTGTGCTTTGGGAGTTTTCAATAAAAGGATTTCAAGTAAGGGAATGTAAACAGAATTTATCATGGAATGATAGCACCAAAGGGAATAGCTGTGAACAGCCTGGAAGAAAATTTATGTATGTGACATTGTCTGTGCATAACTGGCGCATATTGTAATAATCATTATTTGAATTATTCTTTTCCTTTCTACTCGACAGGCCTATCCATTATGAAAATTGTTATTGTTTCAATGAGAATACAAGTTGTTCTGAGTTTTTGGAAGCAGATTATAACTATTGTTGCCAGTTCCTAAAATGCCTATTGGGCATTGCTATTTTATTCAGTAAATAAATAGTTTAAAACAATAATTGTTATTTGTTAGAATGAACATACTTGAATCAGTTCTTGTCCCTATAGTGCAAGGCCTTTCAGTCAGCATTTGCTGTTTCTAACTGCTACCAGCATTTGCCAGCTGAAAATGCTTTAGCAGTCAGCATATGAAAAATAGAGATGTCATAAATTAGTGATAAAGGAATATTTCATAGAAATCATGAGAGCCATAGAATGGTTTGAGTTGGTAGGGACCTTGCAGATGATCTAGTCCCAGTCCCCTGCCATGGACAGGAACACTGACCAGGTTGCTGAAAACACCAGAAATAGTTTGTTTTGAACTACTAGTATTTTTGCTATCTGTAAGGAACAAATGTGGGATTCTTAACATCTGAAAACACCAGTACTGAAATTAAATACCAGACTCTTAAAGTAGGCCAGGCTGCTCTGCCTCTCAGAGGCATACTGAACTGCTGGTAATGGATACTACTGAAGAACCACCTACTACTGTAGGTGGTATCAGCTGTTTTAACTCTAGATTATGTCCTGTGTGTGCCCAGCTCTCCTGGATAATGATGGGAAGTAGATAGTGTGATATTTTTGAGTATTTTGGTTCTTAGGGCTTTCCACTTGAGCCAGAAAGGAGTCTGGGTAAAGCTCTTGCAGTGGTCTATGGAAGCTTCTCACATAGGAAGTGAGAATTGGCAGATCCTTGAAATTTTTTAGTTTTTAAAGACAGCAAAGCATTTCTTCTGTGAAGTCATTCGAGGGGGTTTCTGCCTTCATCTCTTCTCTTCTCTTCTCTTCTCTTCTCTTCTCTTCTCTTCTCTTCTCTTCTCTTCTCTTTTCCTTTATTTTCCTTTATTTTCTTCTTTCTTTCTTTCATGAATAAGTGAGCCAATCCAGCCATTCCAGAATTAAAGGAAATTAATTGCACATGGTATTAAACTAGAGGAGGCCAGGTCAAAGAATTTTCATTTTCACTTTAAAGAAGCCAACCTTCCAATCACTGTAGTGGAACTCACTGCACTTGAAGTTCAGTTTCATAAGTGCCTGATAATGTTCAATCTGAACATTGAAGAAGAGGGAAACAGACTTTTCTCAGTGGTATTTAGTGTAGCAAGAGGCACAAACCAAAACACATGGAATTCCATTTAAATGCAAAAAAATTGGTCAGACACTGTCACAGATTGCCCAGAGAGGTCGTGGAGTGCCTCTCCTTGGACATATTCAAAGCCTGACTGGCCATGGACCAGAGCAACCTGCTGTAGTTATCCCAGCCTTGAGCAGGGGCCTTGGGCCAGATGATCTCCAGAGGTCCCTGACAAACTTGGCCATTCCAGGACTCAGGGTGCTGTGGAATATTTTTGAAATCCAACCTGGGACTTCTTCTGTATGTATGCCACTATTTTTTCTCATTTTTCTTTCCTCCTGCAAGTAGGAGCAGCACCTGTGCTTAGCATGAAATAAAATTAATCTTAGGGATGCAAAATGGATTTCTGGTCACTCATGGAAAATCTTCAAGGAGAAGAACAGAGCAAATGTGATTCTGCAGAACCCTGTTTCTGATGTAATGAATCTGTGCACAACAATAAGTATTTTACTATACTTATAGCTGTCAGGCTATAACCAATTCTAAGGTACTTTTTTATAAAGAGCACCATCTCAAATAAACCCATATGCACATGGACATGGTTTTTTTTTACCTCTTCACACTCATAGAGATCTATTTCATAAATGCTCCTTTTATCTAGCTAAAGAACAGTGGAATACTGTTTGTCAGGAGCAGGGATAACACCTTCCAACATGTATAACCACTACTCACACCACAGTATTGCCTTGCAAGTGTTTACCACAACTTGTCTTTCATTTTTTGTTTTGCTTTTTGAGCCTTAGAGGTTGTTTGCTTTAGGAGTGATTTTCACATCCTGTATTTTTGGTGCAAATGTTTTCTACAGTATTTTTAAAATATCTTGTCTTGTACTGAATATATAAAAAGTTTCTTTTTGCCTCAATATATTTTATTAGTTACCAGTTAAGCATATCCACAACAACAAAAACAACAAAAAATACAGGGTTTATCATTAACTTACTTTGAGACAAAAATGTGAAAATTAATGTATTTATCAATTTCTTTGAGAAGAAAGAAGACTTCAACAGCATTTCTAAGTCAACAGAAGTTTTCCTCCTTACTTTGAAGTCAGAAAACTGTAGCTGTTAAAAATGGAAGCATCATAAAATCATAATAGGAAAAGTGTTTTTCATAGAGAAAAGGTTATTTAAGTTTTTCAAATCAACTGGATGAAAGAAAGCAGTTAGCGATTTATAGTTTGGTATCACAATTCGGTCTGCTGGGTTTTTACTACTAAAAATAGGATATGTGTATTTTATAAGTTCCATTTAATTCCAGTTCACCATATCACTCTTAGAGCTTCACACATATTGCACTGAAGCAGGAACTGGGATAGAATATGTCAGGAAAATATCAGGGGAAATTCTTTCCTTTGTTGTTATTGGTATCAGCTGCTGGCAGTGTGAAATCCTCAGGGGAAGATGTACCCTCAAGGTCTCATGCTGTATTATTACACAGAGCACACAGGTACATTAGTTACACTGTCTTTCTTCCACACACACCGGGTGGTATTCGAACACCAATTAGCATTCTACATTAAACAGGGAGCATCCTGGGGCTGCCTCTACTTAATTATTTTAGTGTGCCATTCTGTCTGATTATATGTCTAGCTGTTCAATTTACCTTGTGACATATTCTGTGTGAAATGGTTTAGTGAAGGTGATCTTCAAGTTAAGCACCATCCCTGTGGGTAGCAGTGCTGTAATGTGGATGACAGAAGCAGACATCATCATCTCTTGCATGACCCTCCTCTTTCAGCAGCCCTGCTTCTGAGTACTTACACTTTCCCTCTGTCATTTCTGTATTTCTCTGCTCATGTCTCCTAATTTGGGTAGGGTATTTGCTCATTTGGAGTCTTCTGGTTTTACCTTCCCTGCTTTTGAAACCCAAATTGCATGTAATGATGGAGCCTAATGCACCATGGCTGGCATCTCTCTTTGGAAAATCAGTTTAGTGCCTCTAAACCTTCATCCCAGGCTTCAGATTTGGGATGAACAAACTCATTGCAGATAGCCTGGGTTACAGCAAGGTCTTGCCCTTGTGTGTGGGGCTGTAGAACCTGTGACACACCACAGGTATGTCAGAGCTGCTGCTGCAGATGGGCAAATGGAGAAAATAACACTGAGGAAGAAAATGAGGAAGAGCTTATGGAACAGAACCACAAAGAGGTTTAATTATGCTGATCTTGCTTAGAAGAAAGAAATGTAATCATTAATTAGAGATGATCTCCACATTAATTTAATAAATGCATTTCCCTAATGAACTTTTGCATGTAGCTTGAAAAAAATCCTCAACAGGCGGCGGGGGAAATGACAGGGCTGAGTAGCACCTCTGAAAAATAGTCCTCAAGGGCAAGTCTCCATCAGTGTCACACTTACTGAATCTCTGCTCAGAACAAGCTGGGCTTGGTGCAGCTGCATCCTGGCACCAGCATCACCAACCTGACCTCTGGGGGGATGAAGGGGATTACAAAGGATGGGTCCATGCTGGCCTCCCCTGAGCCACCCAGACTCACCTCTGATGCTTTCCCATCAGAACATTTCCCCAGTTCATCCAAATCTGTGGGAACATTATAATTCTGACAAAACTTGCCTTAGTTATTTATGCCAGCTTTCTGAAATCAGCCATCCTCTTCTTTCCCTGGCAGGCTGGTTGTACAGCTAGGGAGCCCAGGGTCACAAATTTCCAAAGCCTGAACAGAGAACATCAGGATGTGCATCCTATATTCCATGGGGAATGCAACCAGAAATATCATTGTCTAGATCCCATATTTCTGAGGGAATTCCTAATGCCCGTTAAATGATTTTTAGTGTAGAGTGAAACAGTTATTGCAAGGAGAAATATTTTTTATTTAATTTAAAAATATTGTTGTAGAACATCATTACCATAATTGAAAATAGTTTTTATTCCCTTATCCTCTCCATCACTCACACCTACACACAGAGTTTAGAAAGAATATTTTCTTACATTCTTAAATGTGTTTGTAGAGGGAAAATTATCTTCCCAGGCAGACATAAATCTCAATACTGACCCTCTGTGGCTGGTTTGATGGTTTATACTGATTCTGTTCTGGGGGTGACATTGAAGTTCCTCTCAATGAGGCAGATGTGGGACATGCAGCAATTTTTCAGCTTTGAAAATATGGCTTAAGAAAGTGCATTCTGGCAGACTGAGAACGGGGTGTGCACTCAGGTCCACTGTTTTCTTCTGGCAGAACCTTTCCTTTACAGCCAAGGCAGACAATGAACAAACCAAGCACTCATGCCATAGAGAGCAATGCTGCAGTGGCACACACTTCTGTTGCAAACCTAAAGATCTCATGGTTAAAGGTGAGATAAGGATGTTATGTCTTTAATCAGAACTGTTGAAAAAGAATGAAGCACTGAGAAGTGTCCACAAACTAATCTTGGCAAAGCAATTTTTGGTTTCCATTTCTTATAAAAGCAAAATCCTTATTACTTAAAAATTGACAATATCATCAAAACTTCCTTTTCCCCCCTCCATATTGTCTCCTGTGTTTTATTCACTTTTAACTTTTAGCATGTTTCCACAAAAGTGCATTTTTTCCTAGTAATTAAAAGGATCCTAATTGCTCTTTGGTGAAGGTTTTGACAAAAAATTGTAGAAAAGATAATAATGATAATGATAATGAAAATTATAATAATAACAATGAATTTCACAAAAAGAAACTAAACTCTCTTTATTTTTTTGCACAACATAAATGCTTTCAAATCTTTTCCCAAAACATTTTGTGTACTTTGGCCTCTTTTAGTGAGGATAGTCAACTCTGTGTCAACACATCACTTCATTCAGGTTAAACCATTCACATGATTTGTAATGTCTTTCTTTTTTGTACACCAGTAGAAAACAGGGATACAGGAATACAAATAGCTATGGGGAATACAATATAGCTACAAATACTTGTTGGCAACTGCTTGAGATACCTCTGGTCAGAAACACAAAACCTGGTGCAGCGTTCTTCAGCTGATAGCTGGTACTTGTCCTATCAGGATTCTTTTGGGGATCAGGCAATTCACCCTGAGCTTTGCCTCAGCCCGAGCCTCAGAGAAACATTCTGGCAATGTTTCTCACTAAACCTGGAACATTACTAAAATATTAGGCTGCATTGAGCAGTTTGTCATTAATTTCTCATTTGCAGTCCTCTTTCTGTTCCTTTGCCCACAGTCTGTCTATACTTGTTTCTACTTCTGAGCCATTTTCTGCATGTTCTCCATGGAAACACAAGCTCAATGTTGTTTTAGTTGAGCACAAAATCCCAGCACAGTTTCAGCACACTTGAAAGTGGGACTCTGCTTCCTTGGCTACATAAGCTGAACTAGAACTGAGAGCCTCAAGCAAAGCAATTCAGCAAAGAGCTCTGAGATTTGAGCAAGACACAAAGTCCTTTTTCACCTTTTTGACTTTAAGCATTTTTATCACCCTCAGTGCTTTCCCCATCTTGCCAGGGCATTTATATTTTAGAGGTTTTCCCACAGAGTTATTTACTGGGTAATGTCTTCACTGAGAACATTTAACTTTAAGTCATAAATGGCGACTTGTTATTTTTATTATTCTGTAAAAGCCTTTTGTCCACTTTGCTTAGCATCACGAGCCTTTGCCTACAGTGAATTCCACTAGCACTACAACCAAAGTATCACAGCCAACAACTCACATTATACATGAGCCTTGGATAAGGCTGTGGACTAAGCCATGCAAAGAATCACTGAGTGGTGTTCTTTCCTCCCTTGCTTGCCAGCATTATTTAAAAGTGATGCCAGAGCATTTTTCACTTAAACCCTATAAATATAGCTCTTTGAACATGTTCTGTTGTTGATTTAAAATTTAAACATTTAATTTAGCTTCCCATTAAAACAAAATCTCACAGGCTCCTCTGAAATGTAACATGCTCTGAGGCAGCTTTCCATTGTGAGGGAGAGTAACAGCTAAATGAGATTTTTTTCCCCTCCTAAATTGAGATTTGGAAATTATATTAAATGGCATTGTTTATTGTAGTGAATAAGAAAGAGCACTAAAAGGATGGTTCTGCATTCAATATAGTCTGGCAATTTCTGCTCTAAGGGCCTTATTTTCTGAATCACTGAAATGAAAGACAGGATTGCTACTGATTGAAAAATGAGTAGTACCATGCTCTAAGAGCCCATCTCAGATCCTGCTGAAACCACTGGAAAGTTTTAGACTTTAGACAGCAGCCATGTAAAGAAGACTTGCCTTCTCTGGATTTGTGGAAATACACCTGGAGAAGGGCACTGGAAACCACTGGAGAAGTCTGTGAAGGGAATGAAGGTCTGCTCATCCCCAAACAGTGCAGGAGGAGCCAGGCAAGTAAGAAAGTTGGATTAAGGCCATAAGGCAAAACAATGACCTCTGCCAGGTTTTCCTTCCTCCTGTGGTGTGCTCTTGTTGCCTTTTCCAGAGAGCTTTTGTTCACCTTCATTAAATAAATAAACTCCATTGAATAGACTGAGTTGGTTTTGTACTGCAACAATTCCAAATCCTGCATCTCTTCTTTTCCCCATTTGAAACAGAGCCATCACAACTTGAACCCCACAACCTTAAAGTGAAAACGGGAATTTCTTAGATATGGAAGTCTCCTTTCCAAAGAGGGTGTTCACTTATGGCTGATATTATCTGCCTAACTTCCCTACTCCCAGAACAACTTAAACATCCATCTTGTGTGCCAAGATACACGAATGAGCAACTGCTTATGCTTTAATGAGTACAAACAAAATTAAAAACCTACATGTTGCATCTTGTTTCAAATCATATCATGAGCAGAGACCATGTCTTTCTGTATTGGGAGCCTTTCCACCAACTTGCATCCAGCTCCTAGTGAATTTGAGATTGCAGTGGTAGCAATGCAAGCAAGAAATTGTGAGGGAGAACCACAATTTGAAATAAGAATGTGAGACTGTCTAACTTACCAAATAGGTCACTGTTGTCTTTAGTATTTAGCTCTCTTTAGCAAGTACTGGTAAACGATGAAGCCATGCATCTCTATGTTGCATGTTGAAAAAAAAAAGGATTTAGTACATTTCTGCTATATCTAGGATCTTATTTTCAGAGTTACAATGATTCCAGAATAGAATTTGTTAAGATGAATTCAACTTGATTGGAGACATCTAAAAAGATTCTATGTCAGCTACCATTTCTCACAGAAATACTTCTTCCATCTGTCCTGCAAGAGTTCTGGGAATGATGAAAAAAATCCTTATTTTTTTTCTACTAATTGTAGAATTATAGGGCAAGTATTTTGTACGGCCTTGCTTTGCAGCTTTATCCGGGAGAAATTGTGGAAAGCCTTTTGACAACATTCCCCACAGAAATGGGTCAGGAAAATGACCACAGTGACAGTAGTGAGAAAGCTCATCCACCACAAAATGAATGGAAAACACTCCCTGCAAAACAGAAAGGGCCAACTTGGTTTGAAACTCAGCTGTAAGTTCAAGAGCTCCTACACTGAACTGCTCCACAAAATAGCTGTAAAGATAAATATGACCATTTTTCCTTCTGTAACTGCCACAATGAGTTCAGAATCTTTTGGCAATTGCCAGGTTTTGCAGTAGAACCCGTGGCATGGACATATCTACTCAAGTTCCTGAGAAGCTGAGCTCAATGCTATAAGTTTTTTTCACTATTTGATTTAGAGGTCAAATTATTTTCATCTCTGAGTAAAGCAGAGATGGAGGAGGAAGGAGTAGGGAGGAGAGTTGGTGGTAGACACCTTTGTGTTTTACAGTCTTTTCTTCTAATACAGACTAGGTTGGTGGCTGCAGGAGCATAAAGTCTGGAGAATTGCTGCTTTGCATGTGTAATACTGAATAAATTGCTCAGATGCACTAAAAGCATTCAAATGTTTACAAATATTTACGTGCATTTGGTGTGTAAAACCAAACTCATTTAATCCCAAATATTTCGGAGCACACCACAGCTGTCATTAGCAGTGACATTTCTATTCATGCAAAATAATATGTAATTACCCAGTCAAATCTAACCTGCTCATCCTCATGCACAGCTTTCTTCTGCCAAAGAGCTAAAAACTAAATGATAGCTCCCCTATGTTCCAGAGCTGGAAGCACACTGCGTTTTTAAACAGCCATCCATCGCAAACCTGGCGAATCCCACTGCTCAAATTAACAGAGCACATGACTTGCCGCCTTCAATATCAGCATCCAGGGGAGGAAGGCCTCATTTGGGAGCCAGTCATGGGCTGAGAAATCCCTTTTGGGGGTTTCAGGTGCGGGGTCGCCTGCGTGGCTCCCAGCCGGGGTCACATGCGGGCGGCGGCGCGGGGCGATGGGCGCACCTTTCCCTCTGCCCCCAGCAGCTGTCATGGGAATGATCAGCTGCCTATTACATGCATGCATGCACTTCCCTGCCTCAGAGCACACGGCCCTAGTATGCTCTGCTCACAGGGAAGAATTTATATCCCTAGTTTGGCGCAGAAGGGCAGCACCCCCTTGCCAGGCAGCCCCTGCCACCGCCAGGAAATTAATTGAGTAATTTTCCCTGCTTTGTTGATGGCGGTGGGGAGGGAAGGACAAAAGCTGCACCATGGGTAGCAAATTTACTGCAGGATGAATTAAGCATAACCAGCCCTCAGGGATTACTGTGTTCACATGAGCATCAAAAAACCAGGGTCCACCAGGCTCCCCAGTCATCCCAAGCAGTGGAGAAAAGCATTTTCTTCACAAGCTGCTTCTTCAGAGCAGCAAAATGTCTCATATCTCTTTTCTTTTTTTATCCCCTGTGACCTCCTTATCAGTAATTCATGCCATATAAAGAGGAGAGGGTTTTTTAGGAGTAGTGTGTTTTTGTGAAGCAGAGCTGTTAGGAGGATGCAGCATACACAGAGTCCCCCAGTAATGAATTACAACTCTGAGGAAAAAATGGTTTGAATGGGAACTGATTTGGAAAGCAGTGAAAGCAGAATATTCCTTTCCTCTGTGAACTGAGTTATCCTGGGGGCCAACAAATGTCTGAAGAAAAAAAAGTCTTTTTACAGAGCAATGCTGCCTAACTTCAATCGAAAACAGAGATAGGTGTGCAGTAACACAGACCTGCCCTCTGAAGGACATGGCCTGAACACAAAAAGAGGAGATCAAAGACACCAGCTGGGCATCTCCAGTGGCAGGCACAGAGCCTGCCAGGTATCTGCTGTCATGAAGTGCACTGGATGCTGACCATACATCATTGATTAAGGCCCATAAACTATCTTTAGTGTAGGAAATTGAGCAGAACATGTTTAAACTGCAAAACCAGATGATATTAATGCTACTACAAGCTCTGTTTGCACAGTCTAAGTATTTTTCTTTTTTTTTCTTGAAAGCAGAGTCATCTTGTTGGCCTTTTAAGTATGTACCTGGCACTTACTGGCAGTAGAACTTTGACTTTTTCAGTGATGGGTAATCATTTGATTTACCATCCTGTGTTCATTTTATTTAAATGGTTTATTTAAACACCAATGTAAGCACTGTCCATTATTAATTGACAGCCTTCTCTTTACATATGTAGTTTAAAAATCAAACAAATCTTCCTGGGTCCTGCTCATGTATTTCTATTGACTTCAGAAGAATGCTAATAATTTACCTTATCAGAGAGCTGGTTTTCATGTCATTCTCTAGCTCCAAAAAGCTGTGAGGCAAAGACAAAACAAAATCTTATCAGTTCTATACTTTGTCCTCACAGTTCATTTCCACTAGAGTGCACACAGCATTGATACAACCTGCTTTCCCAGGGAAAATGAGACAAATATGTGCATGTTACATGACAGTTGTTAAAGATGTGAAGTACAGCTTTAAATTCTAAATTTAAGATAAAATCATGTTTGTTTTTTTGGAGATGAAGTGCATAAATTATTGAGTGCCTGACTATTTTTGCACACACTTTTCTTAATGATTAAAATCCCAGTTCTGAAGTTTACAGTGATTGTCAAGATCTCTGAGTTAGCAAAACATTATACTCCTCCACTGAAGGACTCAGATCTGATGAGAAAGGAAAATTTGTGATCTTGGCTTCCTTCGATCTTTTGCTGTTAGTCCAGAGCCAGAAGAATGAGCAGAGAAGCAATCTTGGAGCCCAGAGAAACATGTGGTTTCTGTCTACCACAATAAGTGACAGACCACTCATGGCCTGTTCTTATCACCTTTAAAATTTGAAGGTTTTGAATTTGGTTCAAATGAATCTGGATTTGTAGGAGGGTTTTTTTCCTTTATTTCCCCCTCAGTTGCTCAAAAGTAGTTGGCAAATTCTACTGTTGCAGCAAAGCAATATGGGCCCACATGTTTTTGGGTCAGATCTTGGATCCAGGAACTTGGCCAGGTGTTTGGAGTTATCATTTGTGTAACAGGCACTGCTGGTGTGTGTGGTGAATTTTGATAAAATCTCAGTGCTGTTGAGTTGTTTCCTTAGGAACAAAGTAGAGCTTTTGCTTATGGGGCACCAGGAAGGTCTGGCCAGTTGCAAGGTTTTTTGAGTCCCCCAGTTCTGTGTACCATTTCCAGAGCCAGGGCAGGATGCTCTCAAAGGGACCAATGGCCACAGCTATAATTGGCCAGCCCACTCTTGGTGATTCCTTATTTCATATCTTCTTGGTCTCCAGAATCTGGGGGCTAACTCCGTGCAAGCTGGCAAGTCCAGTCTGCTGCAACGTCCTTCTGCCCAGCTGGGAATGGACAAAGTGGAAAACAGCAAGAAAATAAGATTTTGGAGTTTAATTCCACCATTCTTGGTGCTCCCAGCACTCTTGTGCTCTGACTCAGAGAAAGTAAACCAAGCAAACCCACAAACCCTGCCAAGGCATTCTGAGCAGGGACAATAACTCAGCATCCACAGCCTGTGTCTTGATGCATGGTGATCTTTAAGGAGACAAACAATAGACAGACCAAGGTTGTTTCTTGCTTGGCTTCCTACCTTTGCCCTCTCATGCACAGGGGCAAAGATATTAGCACAGCATAACATTTTGATTCCTGTTCCTGGTCTTGAAGAAATCACAGGTTCCATTGAAGAAGGAGTTGTTTCTATAGAATGGAAACACATGAAGACCAAGTGTCTGATGTCAGGGCACAGAAAAACTTCAAATATATTCAACCAAAACTCAGTCTGTATTCAGCAAATTCACTGGAAAATAATGATACAAATGTTAACAATTATTTTGAAGACTGTTCAGCAGGAGAAAAACCTGATGACTTTTTAGTTTTGTTTGTTTTCTTTTGGTTTATTTCCCAAACCTATTTTACATGTGGAGAAAGATATATGCCAGTTGTATTGTATTTAAAAAGATTCTTACCTAGCCTCAAAGAGCCTCACAAGGCTACACTTATCTAGAGACGTATTGTCTACATTTTTATGGACATCTGAATTCTGCCAATGTGTCCAATCAAAATGTTTTAAGCAGTTTCCAAGTTTGGGTCCGGAGCTGCAGGTTTGAGGTCCTATGAATTGATCTCAGACTGCAAAATATAATTTGGGGCTTGGAGTCTGTGATATTAAAAAAGTAACTTATTACAGAGTTTGCACTTGGACTTACAATGTCTATCTCTACTTTCCCCTATTTCCAAAATTTTGGAAAAAAAAAGAAAAAGGAGATTATTGTTTACAGTGGAATTTGGGAAGATTTGACCCCAGACGACCTTTGCCAGGAACTGTTAAAGAGCAAACAGGGCAGAAAGGCAGAAACGGTTTGTTGCACAAAAATGGTGATTCTGTGCTAAGTTTCATAGATTGGAAAGAGCATTTTGAAAGTCCAGGCAAAAATGTGACAAGAAGCCAGTTTAAATAGGAGCACATAGGTGTGATATGTTCTGAGGGCCAGGTGTGACTTGGGAGCCTGGCAGCTTTGTGCACGTTGTAACTTTGACATCAGGGATGAAGAGAGACAGGCTAACAAAGACTACTGATAATTAAGTCATGAAAAGGTATGGCTCACAGTGCTGCTGCTTTTGTGAGACACGGCGAGCAAATGCACTGTGAAGGGTTACTTGTGTAAAAGGCAAGTGCATTGTTTGTGGCATAGCCACCAGCAGTTTACAAATGCACTTATTTTGTCTTGGTACATCTCTACTTGTAAGCATTTACCTTGTAATAACCAGCTCTGAATAATGCTCCGTCCTCCTGCTTTTGTGTATGAGGAAGAGGTTAAAAGACAGAAAACAATAACCAGCTTTCTTCTCTTTTTCTGCAGTTGGTGGCTGCTGTTATAATTTGCTGAAGAGGTTTTAAGCATAAACACAACCTTCAGGATCATGAAGAAAAATACTCTTGTGTGAAAGTGTATGTGCCAGGCATCAATTTTTAAAACCCATATCCTTTGTTTATAACCAGGCCAAGTGGTACTAATATTAGCAGGGCTCCACAGGCAGAAAACCAGTGCAAATTCAGCTTTACAAATCCTCATTTTCTTTGCCAGTTACAGAAAAATGATTTATTATCCACCTTTGTTACTTCCCTGAAAAAAAAATCCCTGATGGGATAAGGGCATGAGAAGTTGAAGAGGATGTTCAACTCCACATCTTAAAGGAACATCTGTTTCTCATGGTTATATTTCCCACATAAAACATTATGAAAAGTTTTGCTGTGTATATGCCTGTGTCCAGTGTGTGCATTCTCACTTTCACTCCTGGTGGCCCTCCTCTGCCTGTCTGTGTTCAAACAGACCCTTACAGCAGGGAGAGGACTGTCTTGCTCAGCCATTGGTCTGGAAGGGTTAGGTGTCAACTTAAGATAGCTGTTTAGGGTCTCTCTGCAGTCAGTGGAGCAAAAATAATTGCTTAGAAGATGGTGGAGGAATTGTCCTGTGCAGGTGACTTCACTGACTGCAGAGGGAGCTTAGACAACCTGCAGTGTACACAGCAGTCAGTCAAAGACAGCAAAGTTCTGCTCAGAGAGGCCTGGCTGGTGTTCTGGTTTTACATACAAATAATGCAGTGCATACAGACTAGGGAAGCGGTTTGCTGCACCTCTTCTCTGTGCATGGAGCGTGCCTTCAAAAAAACCCTACAAATTACTTTGAATATATTAGAATATTTGACCATACTATATCTCATTTTTGATGTCTACAGAGGAAAAAAAAAAATCCTGCTTTAAATCATGAAAAGCTATTTAAAACTGAACACATAAGAAAATATAAGTCATTTTAATAAACACTGCAGTGATTTTATTATAGGAAATAATCCAAAGTCCAGAATGTTGGCGTGAGACTAAGAATATATACTACATGTAATTTCCAGTGCTTTTTGAGTACATATTACACCTTCATAAATCAATATAGCATTACACATATATATATGAAACTAACAATGCATATCTGTATGCAGAGAGTTGATTGGTGAAGCAGGATGCCCATCCCGAGAAAATGGGTTCCAGGTCACTGTGTGGTGCATTTCTAACAGGTCTGTGTTAAGGAAATAACAGAGAGCAGTAAAATACCAAGATGTTTGGCATTTGTCCTGGTCTGTGTCCCCCACATGAAGCTGCTGGAGACTCTGCAGTGGGGCCACATTTAGGTGCAGGCAGTGAGATCAGAAATGTGCAGTGTGTGTGTGTGTGGTTTATCTCTGGGTAAACAACCCCCAGGTGTGCAGAGGAGGGCTCTAAGCTCTGCTCCCAGTGCTGCAGGAGGGCTGCCTGTTGATTATTGCAGGGCACAAACCCAGGATCCAGGACCAGGTGGGGAGCACAGGCTGTGAGATTTGCTGTGAGTGTGGGCACCCAGGAGAAAGACCCCAACAAGCCAGTGTACTCAATATAACTGTGTGTACTGGGCTTCTTTTGGCAGGCTGCTTT
This sequence comes from Agelaius tricolor, assembly GCF_023055355.1. Lineage (NCBI taxonomy): Eukaryota > Metazoa > Chordata > Aves > Passeriformes > Icteridae > Agelaius > Agelaius tricolor. The sequence continues at coordinate 8,153,946 of NW_027269284.1, forward strand.
TTCATGCTTCAGGAATTCCCGTTCTTTATACATTCCATTCCATTTTACATGATCTTAAATTCCTTTTTGGCCATCTTCTTGTTTTTATAATGCAAAGCAATGTCGGGTGACTGTATGTTTCACATCACTAAGTATATTTCATTTGACACTTCTTTTTCTCTGCAGTTCCTTAGATGCCTTAACATGTTGCTTTCTCCCTCCTGGTGTTCTCTGCTTAATGCTCTTTTCTGCTCTTTCCTGGAGCTTCCTTAATTGATGCATTTGGCTATTTGTTGCATTAAAATAAAAAAGACCTTTGACTTAACAGTTTTAAGCACTTCCATTGTCTCATGTTGTCAGTTTTTGTCCACCGCTTTCTTTCCTCAAAGATAAAGGGAGTCAAATTAAAATGTGTCTCTTTTTCAGACTCTAATGTGATTTCCTTAAGCGTGGCTATTCTGCATAAACTTTCTCAAGGGTCACCACCAGCTTCAAAGGATTTTTTAATAAGCACAGGAAAAAAAAATCCTGTCTGGGTTCAGTTCCTGTCATGTTGGAAAAAGATGTGACCAGTGCTGGATTCATGCAGCAATATTTGCTTTTAGATTAAAGATGTGTTTAGTTTGGAAATAATTTCTCTTCAACCCATGAATAGTGGGAAACAAGAACCACTGTTACTGTGAGCTATTTGGAAGAGCTCTGAATTAGAGCAAAGTCTAGGAAAAAAATACTCAATTAATGACTGAACTCTTCCAAACTTACTAATAATCAGCATTATTCATAATAAATGCTAATCCATTTTAAAAAATGGCAATGGTTTCCTCCAGCATCTGGAAGATGGCTCCCCCAGACATATTGCAGTGGAGGGGCAGCAGATGGAAACTGGAGCCTGAGCCTGGTCTTTACCTACAAGCTTGAGATGCAGACAAGCAGTGGGATTTTGCCCAAAAATGTGAACTGGCCATGGCCAAAATTCCTAGACAGGATTGCCTGTGCCTGGTGGGGAGTCCACAGGCACGTGTCCCCAGCCCCAGCAAGGAGCCCCACGGGGCTGGGGAAGAGGAGACAGGGGAACAAAGACAGTGCTGCAGCAAACTCAGCATTTTCATTTCCCTCAGCTGGTTTAAAGGAGGGAATATAGAAAACCCACAAAACCCAAACAAGCCCACCCTCATTCTCCTGGGTGGGTGCACTGCTGTGGGTGGGCTGCTCCAGCACAGATGGGAGCAGATTTGCCCCCAGCCCCAGTGAATTCTTCATCACAAGATGCAGCTCCAGAACTGCCTGTGAGGCAGGATTTAGCCCTGGAACATGCAGAGGTTGGGGAAAGCAGATTTTGGGGACCCCCAGCTTCAGTCCAGGCTGGGGTGGGCTGGCAGCTACAGCCCAGGGGAAAGCTGTGAGCTCAGCCAGGGAGGGCTCAGAGCTGGGCCATGGGCTCTGCTCCTCTCTCCTGGAAATGTTTGTAACACACACTTGAGACAACAACAAAGCCAGGTCTTCTTCTGCAGCTGGCCCCAGAGAGCTGCAGAGATGGACTGAATTCCTGCATGGATCCCATGTCTGCAGGGACTGCACTCCTGCATGGATTCCATGCCTGCAGGGACTGCACTCCTGCATGGATTCCGTGTCTGTAGGGACTGCATTCTCTGCATGGATTCCATGCCTGCAGGGACTGCACTCCTGCATGGATTCCATGCCTGCAGGGACTGCACTCCTGCATGGATTCCGTGTCTGTAGGGACTGCATTCCTGCATGGATTCCGTGTCTGCAGGGACTGCACTCCTGCATGGATTCCATGCCTGCAGGGACTGCACTCCTGCATGGATTCCGTGTCTGTAGGGACTGCATTCCTGCATGGATTCCATGTCTGTAGGGACTGCATTCCCTGCATGGATTCCCTGTCTGTAGGGACTGCATTCCTGCATGGATTCCGTGTCTGTAGGGACTGCATTCCCTGCATGGATTCCGTGTCTGCAGGGACTGCACTCCTGCATGGATTCCGTGTCTGTAGGGACTGCATTCCCTGCATGGATTCCATGCCTGCAGGGACTGCATTCTCTGCATGGATCCCATGCCTGCAGGGACTGCACTCCTGCATGGATTCCGTGTCTGTAGGGACTGCATTCCTGCATGGATTCCGTGTCTGTAGGGACTGCATTCCCTGCATGGATTCCGTGTCTGCAGGGACTGCACTCCTGCATGGATTCCGTGTCTGCAGGGACTGCATTCCCTGCATGGATTCCATGTCTGTAGGGACTGCACTCCTGCATGGATTCTGTGTCTGTAGGGACTGCACTCCTGCATGGATTCCGTGTCTGTAGGGACTGCATTCCCTGCATGGATTCCATGTCTGTAGGGACTGCACTCCTGCATGGATTCCGTGTCTGCAGGGACTGCATTCCCTGCATGGATTCTGTGTCTGTAGGGACTGCATTCCCTGCATGGGCAAACCTGGGCTGGGGGATGCTGAGGATGCCCCATGGCATGCTGCAAGCAGTGGGGCTGGGATTGCCAAACAAAGGACAGAAAGCTCTGTGACAGCAATTCTTCCTGGGTGGGTTTGGTAGCTTTGCTGTCTCTGCTTTTTCCTTCTACCCTATTGTTCACCATTGAATTTTCTTTAATATAATCCTCACCTTTTTGTTTCATGGGGTTATGAAGCCATCAGACCCAGAGCTGGTGCAGATGAATGTACCTAGTACCCAGAGGGATTGCACACAGGAAAAATTCCCAAATGCCTGCTCCCATGGTTGCTTTAGTTCGCATAAATCCTCTGCAAAATCAGAGTGCTTTGGGAAAAATCAGAAACAAATTTTAAACCACAAGTTTTGCTTCTCAGATCTGAGTTTTAATTGTACCCAGATAGCTATTTTAAGTTTTTCTGAACAAAAATCCCCTGTGGGTCAGTTTTCTTTGATTAATCCTTAAGTGACTCAAAGACTCAAAGTGACTGAGTCTTAGACAGGACTCAGTACCTTATTCTATCTAAGTTATCTTTCTGATTGTCTTTGTAGAGCAACATGATTTGAGCAGCTTTTGGTAATGATATGCCAATACTAGATTATTTTGCTATATAACAGGAATTAGGAGTATACTACCCTGTCCATGTGAATGATACTGGGAGATCTTCAGTTTGCTTGTCTGTTGGGTCTGCACTTCTGTTATTGTGATGTTTTGGTGTTTAAGGAAAAGAAGAAACTCTATTTGCCCACTTTAAGGATTAAAGAAAGAGAAGGAAAGCTGTGCTCATATGTCAATAGAGACATTATATTCAAGTACTTCAGATGGAGAAAAGATGGCTCTGGAATATGTTTGCATGATCACATATGGATTGCTTGAATATAATAATACCCTACATTTGAAAACATATACCTAAACTTCTGCAGTGTGAAATCATCCTCTAGAAAACTATAAGGCACTATTTATAAGTTTAGGTTAGAATTTTAATCTCATTTCTAGTTTTTATAACATCTATAGCAACCACATGCCACTTACAAAGTCCATTTATATCTTAATTTAGTGTCTGCATATCAAATGTATAATGTACAGCTGGACTCAGCACAGCATTTTCTACAAAAGGCATAGGGAGCTATTAGCCAGTAAGTACTACATCTGGCATTGCTGTAGCAGAACTTTTTCAAAGACAGAGAAATTTCTGTGATAATTAAGTTTGAGACTCAGAGAAGGAAGGAATTCCTGCTGGAGCATTAGATCTTGCTCAAAGACTGGGATCCCAGTGAGAGGGTTTTTTTTAATGGGTAATAATCTATTGTATATTACTAAAATATTTAAGGAAAGGTGCAGACAATTGTTTGCAGCTGTTACTTGGTGACTCTGTCCAGGTACTAGACAATCTCTTACACACCAGTTTAGGAATCTGTCATATTTTTGCTCACAGTCAGCTGAGTCCTGAGCAGCTGAACGTGCTAAGCTGTCTGCACCGGCGCTTCCGTACAAAAGGCTTTTAAATTAAAGCAAAAATTCATTTCAACAGTTAGGTTATGTTTTCCCTTGAGGTTTGTAACACTATTCACTTTCATTGCCAAGGATGTTTCCTCCTTCATGGTAAAAGCTCTATTTTTTTTTTAATAATCCTTGCAGCCCTTGTTAGATGGAATAAGTCAAGGTGCTCCTGCCTTGTTGTCACTGAAGGGTCCAATCCTACAGGGCTGCAAGAGGCACTCAGAGAGCTGGGGGTGGAGGGGGCACAGGTAAAATGAGAGAGAACTGAATGGAAAAGACAAAGTGGTTTATCTGTCTGCAGTTTGCTCCTTGTCACCTACAGCTTCCTCTCAGTGAATGGGTGGCTTTCTTTTGAAAGCAACAAAGGCTTCTCTGGAAAAATTAAAATACTTGCTCGGTTTTACTCACTAATTTAGTAGGCAAGAAATGTTAGTTTCTTCTCTCAAACACCAGCAGACAGATGGCAGAAAAAATATAGTAGACTCTGGACTCCCACTGAAAGCTGACCTAGTCTCACCCCTGGCTTTATTGTTTTTCTTTCATAATTAGCTTTTGCTCAGCTTTGTCATTTTCATAAGCCTCGATATTCTTCAATTAACAAAACAGAACAAGAACAACAAGAGCTTAGGCAGCTCATGAGGTCACTTCTTGCAGGGGCTGGATTATGGCACCAAAAGAAGCCTGAAAAGCATGTATTGATCCAGTCTGACAGTTCCTGCCACATTAAGCCTCACCACAGCTGTGATATAAAGGCGCTTAGAGCTGTTATCATAAATACCATCCACTATCTTTAAAGATCATCAAAATTGCTTCACATTGTATAAGAGTTATTGTCATACAATTTGTTCAATGCATTTTAACAGCATAAATTGGTTTAGCATTTTAATACTAGCTTAAAGGTCAAATGCAGATAATTTAAACTAACATTTATCCTATGAAAGTTATCATATAAGCTCAATTTACTGAATGTGTGGAATGAAAAACAGTCATCTTTATTATTTTGTTAATTTATCCAAAATCTAAATATAGCCATTTTTTAAATGTTACAGCAGTTCCAGTTAAGCTGTGAAAGAACATATTTGAGGTTATTTGTCAATGTCTGTAATATTTATGATATAATCCTATAGCAAAATAATATCTTATATTTTGTTCTGTAGAAAGGGGATTATAAGAGAAGAACATTTATTATGATCAAGAATGGAAAAATACAGCTACAGCTTTCATGATGAACTGAAGATATTAGGCAGAAACATATCTACAGATCTCAACTCCACCCACAGCTGGGTGTCTGCTCCTCTGTAGTCCTGCTGTGCACAGAAAACTCCCGCCCAACTTGTGGCTCATTGAACCAAAAAAATATGGAAGATAAATGGCTGTTTGAGAGAAAGAAATAAATTAGTGATCATATGGGTGGAAGGCAATATAGTCAATAACATCAGCAAAGACAAATAGCCCAAGTCTTGTAAAACACACTTTCCCAAGGGGATCCCCTGGAGTTTTTCTGCTGTAGGCAAGAATTGCAAGATGTTGGTATGACCTACAATAAGCTGTTCAATCAACAGAACTGGAACAGCAACCAGGTCCCAGAGGAAACTTCTGTTCCCACCCGGAATGCAGCTGGGGCAGAGTCAGTGGCCTGCTGGTCACACTGTCTGGGTGGGATGGGGTAGACCAGACCACATCTCCTGAGACTGATCTGAAGCACAGTCAGACCTAACACTTGTGCTGTCAGGGCCTTGTCTGACATGGGGTTTGTCCCAGAGCCTTTTTCAAACTGTGGTGTAAACAAGTGTTTGGAGGAGCAGGAATTGGAGCAAAGGTTTCCAGCATGGTAACAGACTTCTCAACTCATCAAGTTGCTGGGAAAATTTCTCAAATGAGTTGCCCATCTACATACTTAGGTTTTGTACTTTGTGCTTGGGGCAGAAGAGGCAAAAGCAGTGAAATCACTTTTTTTAACTTTCATGTAACTACTTCTGAAGCCAATAGACAATTTCCTGGATCATTCTGACAGCATTTAATTTGATCACAGTTTCTGGAGTCGAGATATCTGCCCAGTGCTCATCCACAGTTGCAGTGTCATTTATTTTGCAGGACGAATAGTCAGATTTTTACTGGGGCTAGAGCTGATATCCCCAGATCTCCCCACAGCCTCATGGCACCCCTCTGTCCATCTCATCCTCACTGGGAGCCTGCCCCAGGCTGCAGGATTTGCCTCCTGGGGTCACTGCCAAGCTCCTGCCCTCTCTCTCCTTGGTGGCTGTCAAGAAGGATGTGCAGCATTCAGAGCACCCACATCTGTTTGTGGTGAGAAATACCAAAACCAGACACTTTTCTAAGTGTAAGGAAACAGCAGAAACCAGTGGTGATGCCCTGAACACTCAATCAGCACCCAGGGATTTGCAGCCAGGGAGCTTTCCCAGCCAAAGGTGTTTCCCAGGCAGGTGACAAAGGTAAGGACACAAGTGCTGGGCACAGGAGGAGCTGGCAACAATGCAGAATTGGGAAGGCTCCCTTGCTTCCTGTTTTGTCTGGTCAGCCCTATTTCATTCTATCTGCATGGAGATTTTTATTTTTGTTCCAATCTTTTTCCTTCACTGTTTGAGCAGTTTAATCTGATGAGACAACTCCTAATCTAGTCTTAACTCTTCCATGTTTTTTCATGGCTGATGTTTTTGAGCATTTCTAACAAGCTTCTAACTGTACAAATTAGCTAGCTTAATAAGCATTATAAAGGAGCATAACTGTCTGCATTACCAGAGGTCTTGCTGGCTATGATATTGTGAGATGAAAGATTGAGTGCATGAATCATTTGTAATAACAAATTTGACTTATTTTTCTATTCATGAATAGTCCAGAAAACAAGCTGGTTATGTCAAACAGTTGTATAATTGAAATTCTTTTGAGTTTTTTCTACTTCTTTTTGGTATTTTTCCTCTGGAGACACAGGGGTGGAGGGAATCACTTTCTTTTTCTTTGGGGTTCTTTTTCCCCTTTTATTAGAGAAAAAGGAAACTTGAAAAATTGCAAAACCATTGTCACTCTAAATTTTGGTGTCAGTGACAAAACAATAACAAAAAAATAGCTCTTTTCCCTTTTTATCTAGAAGGAATAACAAAAAGATTGAAGAATTTTATCTCATTGGACAAATAATTGACAGTACTCTTCTTCTTTTTTATCGTCAGTGGAAACTTCTGGTATTGTTCCTTCCGTGGGATTCACAGTTAAAAGCAGCACATTGTAAAATCTACTGATAATGCTCCATACTCCTGGCACAGCACACCTGCTCTCCTCCAAGCTATGCTTCATTTTAAGATGTGAAGGGGTGTCTGTGTCACCTGTTTGGGCAGAATCACAAGTGAATCTCTGTCTGAACCACCCATGAATTTCATTGTTTTGTTGCACTCCAGAAGGTGTGTTGGGAGTGACCCAACATGCAGTAGGGTTACCATGATCACTTCATTTTTACCACCTGCTGATAGAAAAAAACCACACCTGATGTCTTGCAAAGGAAGGAATGGCAAGAAGCATAAGAATTACTGTGGGAGGGTCACTTGTTTTGGGGAGATTTTTGTGCAAAAAATGTTATCATTTATATGAAAGGCAGGCTTAACATTTTTATTACCATTTTTCCTCCTGTATCTCAGAAATGGTATCATTCTTGAAATCATCCAAATTATGCAGAGGATTATGAGATGCAAAGTGAGATGCCAACCCCCTAGTTTCCTTTTCATCTGTACAAGCTTCTGTAAGAAGTCCATGAGTTTTAGCAGAGTTAATCTGATTCATTGAGATCTAAAAAAGATCTGTCTTCAGATCACAAAGTCAGCCTTGTAAATAGCATATGCTGAGAACAATTTGAAGTGATTTCTGTGGTAACAGATATCATGTCTTTTATTTAGAAACATTACTTACTGATCTAGATGTGTCACTGTATCACCATCATTTCAATAGTAATCCTATAAAGAACTTGTCTTATACAAAATCTCTTAGGAGTTTCATTTTGCTCTGGTAGGATGTGATCATATTATTTACATTTCTAAACATGAGAAAATTGAAAGAAATGGCAAACTGGAGAGGTGAATTTGCCCATGCCCTTACTTCCTCCTTCTCAACGGGTGTTCAGAACTGGAGGAGACTCAACCTGTCAAATTCACACAAATTCTAAAGGCTACTCACATGAACCTTAAAATTTCAGCCAGAATGTACCTTACAGCTCACTGCCACATTGGTCCCAGAATCACTGAATTGCAGAGGTTGGAAGAGATGTCTGCAGGGCATCCGGTCCAACTTCTCTGCCCAAGCAGGAAACTAATCTAAACAATGAAATCATTGTTTGGAAATTTGGAAATCATATGAATGTCAGCTACATAAATTACTGTTAGAAACCAGGTGAAAATAGCCCATGCTCAACCGGAGATTTAACAAAATGAGTTCAAACCCTGTGTCTTTCCTTATAATACCTATAGGTGTAAAAACAAATGAACCTTCCACGTCTTTTCACTCCCCCCACACCTTGGAAATACCTGTGTGTGTCTCGGAATCTCTGTGGTTGAGATGACCCAGAGGTGTTAGAAAGTCTCTTTTTCCCAGCCTCGAGATTGAAGGAGTCAGGATTCTTCTGTTGTGGTTTTTAAGGTTGTTTATTTTCTCTTACTTATAACATTCTCTTTCTGACCTGCTGAGGTCTGTCTGGCAGGTCAGTCTGTGGCACACTGACTGCCTTGAGGTGGTGCTACCTTTTTATACTAAAAACTATGTGTACATTATTTACAATAATTTTCCAATACCTATCACCTATGTTAGACTGTGTTTCTTCTTTAAACCAATCCAAAAGTGCCACCATCACCCAGAAGATGGAGGCTAAGAAGAAGAAAGAAGGACAAAGCATGCCCAAATCCCTCCATCTTGGCTTCCGAACCCCCATTCTAAAAACCCCAAAATTCTACTTTTCTACCTTGTGGCAATCTAACTATCATTCCAGTTAAACTCTTGTGGCTTGTAAGTCCTCACATAAGGTTGGTAATTTTCTCCATGGGTTAAAATCAAAGCCACAGGTGTCTTTGGCTTCATGCCAAGGTCTCTGAGGCCCCGGCCAGGGGCTGGAGCCATCCAGGGCAGCCAGAGGGATGTCCTGGGTTCCCACATGTGTGTGCACACAGATCCCCAGAGCAGTTCCCTGAGACAGAACCCAGCTCTGAGCATCCACATACGTTCTTACCTGCGCTGCATATGTTGAGCTGTCACATCGCCCACGGCACGCCTGACACCAAGGATGAGAGATAGGCAGGGAATGCTTTGAAGCTGCTCTGTCAGTGCTGGAGACTGAAGGATTATCCAACTGTTCTCAATAGTGCTACCAGCTGCAATGTATTCTCACTTAGACATTCTTGAAAGCAAAGTACTCTGGTCATCTGGAAAGGTGAAATATTCCATCGTTTTGTTCTCTCGCTGAGGGGACAGTGAGGCTGTGATTGATATGAAAAGTCTCCTAAATGAGAGATCCCAGATAATCTTTGTGGCCCATTTTTGGGTGTGCTTTTTATTTTTTCCCCTCAGCTTTATTGACAAATTAATGTCAGGGTTTTATAATAAAGACCCCTACACAAGCCAGTAATATTTCAGGGGTTATAGGCTACTGTGGTTTGGCAGGAAATATAAGACTTAGGTAATAATTTGTATGTTGGTTTTTTGTTGCATTTATCATCTAAACTCTTCATGACAAATAAAAACTTTACTAATTTTATATGGAATTTATCTTCAGCTTTTTAAGAGTAAACAGAACAGACCAGAGTGAGCTATTTACCCAAGAAAAAATTATTGCAAAGGAAAGTGATTGTCATTTGAGATATTGTCACCTCAGGAAAAAAATATACAGCAAAATAACTAAATTTTTCTCTTTCTAGGGTTTGTAACAAGGTCAAAGTCATTTTCCCAATGTGTTTGGGATTAAAAGATACTATTTTAATACAGAAAAGGGAGGTGACTCAGAGTGATGGATCCCTCACACAAAAGACATCTCCAGACTCTTCACTCCTTCCTCTTGCAGTGCTTTCTTAAGCCCTTCCCAAGCATCTCTTATCTCTTATCCCAAGCATCTCTTCCTTGAGCTCTTTCAATATTTAATCTGCACTAGCCTTTTCTTTCTTCACACCCTCCTTTCTCCTTCCTCCATCCAAATCTCTTGCTTAAGATCTTATACCAAATAAATGACAAAAGGTAAAAAAAAAAAAAAAAAAAAAAAAAAGAAAAATAAAGCAGACACTGACTGCAAGGACACAAGGACAGAGTGACTGTGATGTGTGTGTGTTACAGAATTTGTGACCTCAGAAAATGATTTTGTGTAATCCTTGACCTCTCCTTTGCTATTGCAGCCATGCTTTTTCTGTCCTGGATTTTAAACCATGATTGCCATATACAAGAAGGGAAGACATTTTAATTACTGGTTTTAGCCATTCAGATCCCTTTAATCTGGCTCACATTTACTGTGATGATAAAGTATCACTGCTCCCTCTGACACAAATACCCCATTCTGACACGAGTGCCTGTGCACAGAGCAATGACCTGAGCCTGAGGCCCTGTAAGTCAGCCTTGCAGGGAAGGAGAAACCAGTGACACAGTGTCTGGGTATATTCTAAGTATAAATTGTTTTGTTTACATACATAAACCAGGCCTGGTGGTAGAAGTGGTAAAACAACACTTTGTTCCAGGCGATTATTTCTTTAAGGAATATTTGCTTAACAGTCATGTTTGGTTGTCAGAGAATAATTATCCTAATAATAAATACTTAATCAGAGAGGAAAGGGCATAGAATATACCAGTGTCCTCTAGCTTTTTTCCGACTCATACTAAAAAGGGAATTTTATGTGTCATCTCAAATGGAAATTTTGCACACGTGCCGGGAACTTGAAAAGCTAAATGTAAAAGTAGAATTTAAAAACACTTGCCATAATAATATTTTCTTCTTTAGCCAATATTCCAGTGCATTTCTTGCTTGTCATTACTTCAAACTATTGGACTTTGACCCTTCTTTGAAGTCTGTGGCATATGCTGAAAATTAAGCAAGTCTTAAGTGTTTAAAGGATTGGTTTCACTTAGAAATAGCCAGTATATTTAACTTCCAGCACTAATTCTAAACTTCTGTCTTCAGCAAATTGTGTCTCACGATGACAATAAGTGCACTCATGCTGTGTGTCTGTGACTTTTTACAGTCAGTTATATACCCTATGTTCTCCCAAAATGCTTGTGGCCAAAACATGTGGCCGTGCAAAGCCATGGCACAAAAGGTGGTGTCACCTTGAGCTGCCAAGCTTTTCAAGGAGAGTGAAGACCAGGCATAAAGCAAATTACAGCTTTGGTCTAATAATAAATGCATGCGATTAGCCAAGAGCTAATGTATGTGGATTAAAACTTACAAGTTTTCTTACAAGTGACAATATTCAAGATTTGTGGTCCAAATTCTTGGCAGAATTGATAATCATAGCCCAAACACATTGTGGTGGAGATTGGGATCATTTAGTAGCTCATTATGTCAGTTTCTTTGGCAGAGTGATAATGGCTGTTTTCCATCCCTTAACCCTCTCCAGCCCTGTGAGACTTCACGTTGTTTTTCCAGGAATGTTTCTTTACCTGCTGAGGCAGATGGGAGCCCACCTCCTTGCTGTACTGTCCTTCTGCTCAGCTGAGATCCTGCTACAGAAATAACTGAGGGTATGGGGGCAGAGGATGAAGCAACACACAATCTGCATGGCTACTGTAGTATATGGTAGAGATAATTCATGCTATATATGTGTATAAAACATTGTAGAATCTAAGGTATGCCTGTGATCACCCTGCTGGGAGCAGAGTCTCATTTTTATTCAATTAGTTCCCAGACAACGTTGAGATAATATCATGTCTATTAACATATGAAAGAAACCTTCCTGGGCCACCGATTGATAGTTTCCATGGAACGTGGAATGTGGAATGTCTGAATCACTCACGGGACCTGCACCTGGGAAGATTACATCCACTGTACTCAAGAACCTCAAGAATCTGCGTCACTCTGCTACATTACGAATACAGGCTCTGCCGAGGTGAGGTGGAGGTGCTCAGACATCCCGTCTGGACCCCTGGACCTACCTTTGTCTGTTCCTGCACATGTATGGACCCAGTTCTACATGTGAAGAGACACAAAGAAACATTCGGTCACCCCTGCCTCAGGCAGAATAAACTGTATATAAGCTGGCTGCTTGAAGCACTGGGGTGAACCACTGGGGAAACGCTGGCACTTTGTCAGTCGGATCCTGGTTCACCCAGCACCGAAACCCGGGGCTGACACTGTCTTGGCTGTGGTGCTTTTGAAATTCTATTTTTTGTTATCGATCTAATAAATCTTTGTTAAATTTTTTAATAAATTTGGCTGCTGCTTTGATCATTTATAACAGCTACCTACTGCATTTTCTCAGAGATAAGCAGAAAGGATGGGTGATTGTTCCCATTAATGTCACTTCCATCTCTTCGGTACAGAAGATGAGTTGAGCCTTAATGAAGGGACTTCGGCCAAACTGGCAGAAGAGGATTGGAGGGTCCCTTATTCCCTGTGCTCAGGGAGTTTTTCCATACAAGGATATAATTGGAAATGGAAGACCTAAACTACAAACCACAAACTTACTTTTCCAGTGTGATGCATCCACCTCCTTGGATGAAAGCAATAGCCACACAGAGACTTTGCAGTTGCCTTTAGGGTCAACTGAGTTCAGTTTTATGGAACTTGGGGGAAAGTCTGAAGTTTATTTGTCCAAGTTGACGTTCCCACAGTATAAACACACAGGCCATAACACTCAAATCCTGTTTTACAAGTTGGTATGTCCCATTTTAATCAAGCTGTTTTCTCCAAGGGGTCACATACCAGCTGAGGAAGACAGTGGGTCATAAATAGTGAGTTGCAGCTTAACATGCCAGGGTGTCCTAAGCAGAATACAATATTTGAGACAATACAATGATTGCAAAATCCTTAAATCCTTTCCTAACATTGAGACTGCAATTATCCCACAGACTTAATGGGACTGCTGTCATGATTGATGTCAGATATGGCTTAGTTATCTATTTGAACATCACTCAGAACCACAGAATCAACCAGGTTGGAAAAGAACTCTGAGATCAAATCCAACCTATGGACCCATCACCACCTAGCCAACCAGACCATGGCACTGAGTGCCATGTCCAGTCTTTTCTTAAACATCTCCAGGGATGGTGAGCCCACCACCCCCCTTGGGCAGCCCATTCCAGTGTCTAATCACCCTTTCTGTGATGAATTTCACCCCAATGTCCAACCCAAACCTCTCTTGCTGCAGCTCAAGACTGTGTCCTCTCATCCTGTTGCCGGTGGTCTGGCAGATAAAAGACAAAAGACAGATATTACTTCCCTTAAAGAATGCACTGCAAATTTCTTGCCCTTGCTTTGTGGTAGGGTTTGAAGAAAACCCAAAATCAAACAAAAGTTTTTACTCACTTGAAAACCCTAAGTCAGCCTGAAGTAACAATTCTTGGTATAGATGAGAGCTATCTGCTTTTGGAGACAGCATGCACAGAGGAGCAGAGTGAATGGTGCCACACCTTGAGGCCTTTCACTTCATGTCCTGAATGGCTGTCAATGACTTATGCTGAAGGCTGTGAAATGAAAAATGTCTTAGACAATAAAATCTCCTTGGGCTCTATTTACATTGAAGATATGGGGGTTTTTCAGCACTGCAATACTGTGTTTCATTTCAGATGGGTTAATTTCTGTGGTTACATCAGAAAAAAGACTGATTCCTGTCAGAATCAAAATGGCTTTTGATTGCACATAGAGAAATAATGAAGTGTGAACCAACAAAAAATTAATTATGAACCATTTAAAACTACTTTCTCAACCTAAGCCATCATTGGTTTTAATTTTCTTTTTTTATAAGCCTATTTGAAAGCCAAAAGAAAATAACTTGAATTCAAAGATCATTTTCAGAACCTAGGAACTAAATATTTGATCATATTTAAGTTAATGTGTCTGTATTTTTTAGTTCTTTCAGATCTTTTTTGCTTGACTGAGATGAGTTTCAATGTTTAGCCATTTTAGTATGTTAATTAAGTGTTAATTTCTGCTGCCTGTCTCACTCCAAAATTCCATTTCTGGAAGGATATTACTTGCTAACAACCTCCTTGTCAGTTCTCAATAGGGAATGACATTTAAAAAGTGGAGAAAGCACTCTAAAAATGATAGATTTCATATGAGTAGCAGGGTTAGCTCAAATGTGTTTCTGTGAACTGGGCACTCTATCTTTTGAGTAATAGGTGAAGGGTAATTTTATTAAGTAACCTAAAACCTAAAATCAAGATGAAAATGAGGAGATTTAGAAGGCCCTCCATCTTAGACAGAACAGCCAAGTACTAGGACCTGACAGGTATGATAAAGAGCTTAGATGCTCTTCTAATATTGTTCTTGCCATAAGCCCCCAGGCTTTGTTCTACATGCTTAGTTAAACTGTTTTTATCTTACATAAATCCTGGTAAGCTACTTTAAGATCCATCAGACTACCTCAATTGCCATTTAAGTGTTTTTTTCTGCACTAACTGCTTCTTGTTAAATAGTTTGACATTTATGTGTCTAGACTTGGGTTGTTTTGATATTGATTTTGGAAAGAATGATAATGGAGTATAGTGGTAATATTACTTTTGCTGTCATACCTAGTAGCAATATATCTCTTTGAACTTCTTGTGTTAGGAGCAAAATCTACATGTTTGTAGGTCTAAATTTAGGAGGATCTTCAAAGCTAGTATTCTGCTTTGTTATTTTTCTGCTGCTACTAACATTTCTTCCTTACATTGCTGAGGATCTTTTTTTTTTTTTTGAGGAAAATATGTCAGAACACAAAGCTTCCAGGTCAGTGTCTGCACAGGAAAGAAGGTTGTGCTATCAGCTCTTTCCCTCCCTTCTCCCTCACTAATGACCTTACTGTGGGTATGGAAAGCTGCTTTCTGTGGGTGCTTAAAGTCTACATAATAAGCCAATCACTTTTAAGATGTTTACTGCTATCTGTTAAATGAGATGAGCTTTAGGCTGACTTTCCACCTCATCCCCCCCACAATGTGTTTTGTTGTTTGCCTGTCTCAGATCAAAATACTGGAAAGAGTCTCATTTTTCTGTCTTTGGCTTAAATAGAGCTACCTAATGTACAACTAAGACAAAGAATTTTAGGCATAAAATGTGGAAGTCACCAATTTTCAAAAAAAAACTCTCCACCACGAGATAGGAAGTTCTGAACTATCAGATACACAGGCCATTAAAAGGAAAGTCAACCATCAACATTTTAACACCAATATAGCTTTACTACATTAGTATTAAAATACCACATAAAATATTGTACCAATTTTGTATGCTAAAATCTTCAAAGCCAAGCTGATGACAGTGTTGACCTTTAAAACTGCCCAGGTGCTTTTCTCAGCTTTTATTTCAAGCCTTTGATAGCGGAAGGATATGGAGGTCATCTATTGTGAGCAGAAGGAAAGAGATTTCACCTGGAAACAATTGAGTTAGGCTTTTTCATGCTTTTTTTTTTCTGCCTCTTCCAGAGGGGCTTCTGTTTCTCTGTTCTCATCCACTTGCTTCCATACCCTGCTGATAATTGGGGCAGTGGAAGTTGGGATGGGCACACAGGGATGGCACCTCAGCTGCTACAGCTGAGACTCCTGATAGGTCCTCAGTTGCACAGGTCTCCAAGGTGTTACAGCTCTGTTGTCCTTCCAATATTTAGATTTGAGGAATTTCAGAAAGGGCATTTCTGGTTTAAGCAAATATATCCTGAACTAGTCAGAAAAAAAACCTCACACCAATATTAAATACGTAAGTTGAGAACACGCAAGGTAGTAGTTTCCTGTAATTTCCTGAAAGTGAAGAAAATCACAAATAATCTGCCTTTTTCTATATTCCTACACTCTGGTATCCAGGAGACACATCTCTCCAAGATTCTAATTCTTCTTGTTCAGTGTGTGTGCATTGCAGCTTTTTTTCCTAAGCAAAATAAAATACTGGCCTGTGGCTGGGGTTTTTGGAGCAGGGATTTAGGACACCTCACACCCCTGGGCTCAGGGCAGCTCACTCACAGTGCAATGGTCAGGAGGAAAATGGCCCCATGAAACCCCATCTGTGATGACTTCAGCAGGATTGCCAAACATCGTACTCAAGAAATGGAGTGAACTTTAGCTCAAAAGTAATGAGTGCTGCTCAGCCAAGCATTTACACTCAGAAGATGGCTAAGCACTGCAAAACCCATGTTTTTCTCAGTAGAAAAATATAAGCACCAGGCCATTTTTATATTTATTTAAGGAATTGCCAGTAAGCCTTAACTATTGCACTCCCCATGACACTATCAATCTTAGTGGACAGGTATTGAATTTGTAAATTATGTGTTTCTAAGTGAAAAGCACATCTCAGGGGTATTTATTTCATTTCACAATGGTAATATATGTCTTACAGTCTGTTCTAGGAAAAGCCAGCCTAAATAATGAATCAAACCCTGTAAATCCGTGGAATAAGGCCAGACTCTCCTCCATTTCTGTCTCCTTCTCTATCAATAAGCTGAAATCTGTAATACCTGTAGAACTGTCATACACGTAGATCCAACTCCAGTTTTCACCACAGTGATGTAAAATGACTGCCCCAGTAACTTTCATGCCCACTGAGAATTTAATTTTTCTAACACTTCAGGGCTCAAGGACCATTCAATTATTACTTTTCTTCACTCAAATATTTCATGTAGCCTGACAGCCAAGTTAGCTGGGCATTTTTACATAGTTGTACTCTGGACAGAGGAATTGACTTTTTCAAATAAATATTAGATTTTCAGGGAAATATTTTCAGGGAAAAACTCCTTCCAGGAGTTCTGGTGACTATTTCAGTTTTATGTAATCCTTGTGTAAACTTGATGAGTTTGACTTCACACTATAATTTCTTCTGCAGAGGGAAATGCACATGGCCTCTATCTTTGGCTCGGTAAAACTCATCTTTGTCCAGGACTGTCCAGCAATTCTTGTCCTCTCTGGTTTCTTCTTAAATAAAAATGTTGTGCCCGTTTACTCCAGTGCTATTTATGATTTCAAGACCACATGATTGTTCTTATGAAAAACACGACAGAGCAATACAGGTGGAAAGCAGCACAATGTTTCTGTATGTCACGCTTGAGGGCACAACGAGACATTGATGCTAAAAAAGAGTTCTAAAATTTCACTCTAAATAGTGAACAACAGAACCCAGCTGCTCATCTACAGGGTAAGGCAGCCTCCCATCCATACACTGCACCCTGCCTTTTCTGAGCCTTACCTAAAACTGTGGAAAAAGCTTGGAGTGATAAAATGTACCTTAGACATAATGTTTTTCTCTGAATTATCTGAGTAATACAGCTAGTTGTCCAGGCTTGCACAATACTCAGCAGAAAGACATGGGAGCTTCTAGAGGTCTTTTTCACTCAGCCAAATCCAGATGGCCAAGGCAGTGGCTGAATTACTCTCTGGAAACTCTTGGTTTAGATGGCTATTAAAAAAATTTGGATGACTAATTTGGAATAAATGCCTACCAGCAAAAATAAAGTGGAAGAAAATAATTTGTCACATAAAATGTAAGATACTGGGTGTTTCAGCAGTCTGGGCTCTGTGGAGTGTATTCAACTTGTCTAAATTTAGCCTTTCACTGTAAGTTTCCATTACAATCAGTTTGGTGAAATGGACATTTCAAGGACCTTTCCCACCTGCTTTATCCATCTGTATTTGATTTCACCTAGCTCCAAAATGTAAGTCACCATTCCCACTACCATTTTATGTGATTCCTTGCTAATGAGAGAAAAACATTGACAACTGCTCAGTCTGCCTTACACAACGGGAGACCGTTCACTTAAATTTTAATATTGGTATGACTCCATGCTCTACCCTTTCAGGCATTTGTCTGGAGCATGTCTGCAGAGGTGATGGACACTTTCCACATGCATGATGAGCAAAAGTGAATGCTCCTCCAGGCTAACCAGTGAGTGCTGTACCTGAAAAATCAAAGTAAGTGAGAAGCAGACTACAATTAATGGGACTTAGTCCTTTAGGGATGTAATTAATCACCTTTGAATCAGAATGAGCTCATGGGAAAAATAAATCCATGTCTGCTTGGGCACAAACATAGATATTTTTACTGAATGGATACTGGTCTGTTATGGGGGAGTAGTAGATGAATAAGGTTTATTGTCTTCCCTAATTCTGGACAAAATCTTAGAGTGGTTGCTGTTTGTAATAATTGTGATATTTTATACAGTTTTGTGACTAATTTGACCTCAAATTATTGTAGTGTTACAAACTTCTGTTTTCATTGCATTATATCTATCTATCTATCTATCTGTATCTTTCTATTTAGTTGCTTAAAGCAGTTAACAAAATAGATACAAAAGGAAACCTTCATGGACCAGATGTTTCTTTCCTAGACTGCAAAGGCTTCAGGGTACATTAGAGACAACTTAATAAGCCTAATAACACAGTGGTGGTCCACAGAACTTGCCCATTTTAAATCTCATAAAGTCCTAGTAAAAGTTCTAGTACCACAGGCTTCCCTGAAAAACCTCAGACTGGTACTTCTAGTCCATAAAATTGCCAAAATATTTTGGAACTTTAGCAGCTGGTTCGTAAACACTTGTGAAATCAGCTGAATACAGAAACTGGAACGGAGTAAATAATTTAAAATGAGTCAGTGTCATTTTGGTGGTTGAAAATACAAGCCATGTTGCAACCTGTGAGATTTCTGCAGCATCTAAAGATCAGCTTACACTTTTCCATAGAGGAAATGACTTGGTACTGAGGCAGCCACGCTTTGCCAACTGCTCTGGCAGAGCTGGGAGCCTTGAGCTGTGAGGAGTGGCCTTTGTCCTGACAGCTCCTGCTGCTCATATGGACAACAGGATTCCCACAGCCGGGGGCTATGCTGGTGTTGGGACACCTTGTGGATGCTCAGACTGTCCACTGTCACACAGCCAGTGTGTTTTGTGGCACCACCAGCACACCTGAGGGTCACAGACCTGCTGTGGAGCATCTGTGCATCCAGAGAGCAGTGGGAGGGCCCTGGGAGTGCTTGGAATCAGCTGATGGTCTTGAATATGTCTGGAACTGAAAGCAAGTCTTGGAGAGGAAAGGACAGCTTCAGGGGAGAGATGTGAGGGTAAGACACTGGACAGAAGAAGAAAAGAAGGCAGGCAGAAGACAGAGATATCAGCTAGTGGGTACATCAGGAAGGGACCAGCAGAGAGAAATGCTCCATGAACATGTACCTATTGTGAAATAAAAATGGATATGTCAAAGGAAGATAGAAATTTGGAAAAAGGGTGTAGACAGATGTCCAAAAGAAAAAAATATTGAGGACATACATGATAGAGAAGACCAAGAAAAAATGGTTTTGTTCAGGTCAGTGCTAATAAGAGTCAGCAAAGGCAATAAGGCCTTGTCCAGAATGTACTGAGTGATGGCTATTTATCTTCAAAGGAGAATTTGGATTCCAGCTGCCCTTGCTGTTTGAATAATCCTACACTGTCTAAGTGAGACTCATGAGCATGCCAGGGCAATTTTACAACCTAGAAATTGGAAAACTATTCCTGCTTTTTAATGTGATAACAATAAACAAGTATCAAGTGTGGGAACAATTTTATAATAATAAAAATGAGATGAAGAATGTACATGTTCCCTTTTCCCAGCCAAAAATATAGCCCTCATTGTTGGAAATTAAACTTTTTTTTTTCCAGCAGACTTCAATGATAAATAAGAATGGGTGTAGTTAAAATAAAAGTCACTCTAAGAATAGCAGTTCTGGTTCTTGTAGTCCAGTTGGAAACCACTCTAATTTGAAAACTGGACACATGACAATGGCAAAAGACTCTAACTTGATAACTCACAGGCTCTACAGGTGGACCAAGTATGGAGTTATGAGACCCAATAAAAATAATGGTTGGACAGATATTGAGTCCATAAAATGATGGCAGCCAGGCACAGAGTATAATATGATACAGATGTAGGTGTATCGCTCTGAATAGTTTGCACTCTGTTTCAACAATAAAAATGTGTGATGTTTCCAGTACTCGCCACCAACCATATGAGAAAAGAAGTTTTTCATCTGGTTTCAATATAAAGCACACCGTCCTAAACTCAATTGATATTTCATACTCTTTGTATTCTTCTTTCCTGCACATGCAGGAAGTATTAATGGTGACATGATTGTATGTTACTGCAGTTTAACAAAATGATCAGGAAGACAAGCTATGTTAGCAACATTATTCAGACATTTAATAGCATTTATCCTTTTAACTTCATTATAGTGAATGCCCCAAGGCCCAAAGAGAGTTATTTTTAACATGACTTCAGACAGAATGGAGTAACTTCTCATATGAACATGCACTGGCCTCTTTACAGAGATATATTACCAAGGCTCCAGGATACAAAAATAAGGGGCTGCCACCCCTTATTTTATTCTGTCTCCCCTCTGCCCTCACTATTCCTTGCAACCACACCATGTGGTCAGTTCTCTCCAGTTTCTCCCTAAGGTCAGAAACAACAGTCTCAGCCCTGAGGCCTTCACAGCTGTTACCACTCTCCAGATGTCAGCACTTGCCTGTCCCTTGTCCCTCTTTCCCCCTCCTCCAAAAAAACCCCAAATCTGTTTAAGCTTGCATCTTTTCCCATGTCTCCCTTCAGAAGCAGTACAAGCTTCTCCAAGAAACTGAGTGTGTGTGTATCTACATGTGCATGAAAAATGATCTTTTTCTCAGTAAGTATCCCCACAGTCCCCTCCCAAAAGGGAAGGAGTGGGGAGGTGAGGAGGGAGAGAAGGAAGGGGAGACCTTGTCCTGTCTTGAGCACAGCAGAGTCCTTGGATGCCATCAGGTGCTGGTGATCCCATTAGTGCCCACATGGCCAAGCACTGCTGTCACTCCCCCAGGTAATTAACCCCACTTTCACCATCCCACACTTCAGTGAGGGCAAAGCTTACAGACAACGTTGTAACCACTCTGCAGCAAGCCACTGACATGTTTATAGACCTGATTGTACACTGTCTTGCTCTATTTTTATTTCTCTTCTCCCCTTTAATTTCATTTGGTATGCTCATTCCCTTCTGTTTCCTTTACACTTCTTCATCACCCTTTGATTTTTCCACTCTTAACCCATCAGTTCCTGTTCTTGTCCTTTTTTCCTTAACTATTTTTATGCCTCAACCATATTTTTTCTTCTTGGATTGTTTTTCTTCATCCCTAATATTTGTTTATTTATTTGATGCTGTCAGGTTGGCAGATGACACTTCTGTAATTATAGCAACTAGTCCCAGCAGTTACTCTTTGGTTCTTGCAACATTTCCTACATTTTAACTTCTTCTCCTCTTGAAATATAAGTTTCAATGATATATTTGTCACCTCTTGTGTGAGATGAAAAAGAGATGTTTCTCTGCTCTCAAAAGACTCTTAGTTTACTCCTTTGTCTCTATAAAATATTCAATTTTGTCGGACTGTTCTTTTAGCAATGCAAAGGATGAAGAGTGAAGGCAATCTCAGGGCTGCCTTTCATGGATAGTTTCTTCCTTGGTCTTTTTTTTTCAAGGGTGTCCGCATGCAATGAACTGCATTTTCATGGCTATGAAGCACTGTACATGTTACTCACAGACCTGCCTCCCCCAGTACTATGAATCTCCTACATGGGCTTCTCATCTATTTCCTGTATTGTACTTTGTTAAATCTGTGATTTTAATTATTTCACTCTTTCACTGTTCCTGGTTTTTTCCATTTTCTCGCACAGCTCTTCCATGAGCTTGACCAGTTTCATATCCAGTGGGACCCTTTATAGTTAACTGTCTTTCCCTTAACACCTAGGTCAGCAACAAGTGCACATCAGATAAAACACATTTTTTCCATATTGTCTTGCTCAGGCCACCCTTGTGTCCCCCCCAACCTCTGTCATGTCTAGGTTTATCCCCCTATTATTAAACATAAAAGGTTGTGGTTGGGTTTTTTTTTCCCTCAAAAGGATCTCATCCTTTATAAAGCCCTATGTAAATCCTCTTCTAAAAAAAAAGGAAAATACCCAGTACCACACAGTCCTTCTAATCCTGCAACAGACAATCAGTTTGCTACTGTACCATTCTATTTATGAATTCAATATAAAACACTTCCTTATTCTTCCAGTTCTGCACAAATATTTATAGTAAAAATTACCCTTGACACTGAAATCTATTCAATTCTGCGTTCATACCAAGTTCACATTTCTGCCAGCTGATCTCAATGCAAAAAAAACCCCAGTTTTAATTGTAATACTGCCACAGTATTATTTCAAAAATCACTGTGCTGAACTGATGAGCCAGGGAAAAAAGAAATCCATGGAAGTTCAGGATGCTGACCTCTTCCACAAACCAGGACTGGCCTTTCTCAGGTCACTCCACTGATTTCAGCACTGGCTGGGCTGCTGAGGGGTGGCAGCACCTTTTCCTGCAGGCCTTCAGCCACATCTGTACTGCATTGTCTGACAGAGTCAAGAGTCCATCTGTGAGGCTCCATCACTTTTTGTCTTCTTCTTGGTTTCCCTTTGGCTGTGAGTAATGGCCTCTTCTTCCCAGCTCTTGATGAAACATAAATGCTTCAAATTTTTGATTTAGTTCTCCTTAGTTGAGATACACCACACCCAATTCTGGCCATGTAAGAATATGCATTAATTATTCATCAAAATCACAGAATTACAGACTATGCTGAGTTGAAGAGGCCCACAAGGATCATTGAGTCCAACTCCTGGTCCTGCACAGAACCATACCCAAGAGTCATACCATATGCCCAAAAGCAAGTTGCATTTTGTATAAAAATAGATATTCTTCAAGAGTGAACATTATAAAAATGTTTAAAATTCCAAACAGTTCATTTTGACTATTCAAAAAACCACATATTTTAACCCTCCAAATTTGCCTACTACACAATATGTCTTTGTGTTCATATCAAGAGATTATTTTGAGAGGAAATTATGAATGTGTGAGAACAAAGGAATAAAAAAAAGGTCATTCAACTGATTTACATGCAACAGCGAACAACAAAGACAACAAATATGGTGGGAAAAATATGCCAAGTTTGCAGAATTTAACTGCTAAGTGTCCAAAAAGAGAAGGTGGGCTTTTTCCTGCTCTTATCTTCTGTTCCAGCTGGGTGGTCACATTTCCTGCCCCTGACAGCTGACACTGCTAGTTGTGGTGAGGGCATTGCAGAGGGTTGTCCTTGGGCTTCTGCTGCGCATTCATTCCCACCGAGACATTGTTGTAGGAGCTCCCTGCACACCTCTGCCCTTTCCCTCAGCTGAATCACAGAAGCAAATGCATCACTCATGCTGAGGAAAGCAGCACAACAGGCTGATGAGGGAAGGGGGAAGTGAGGAGGAAGACTGAGGATCTTATGCAGAACATCAAGGAGAATTTCCGCAAAGGGCATCAGGGACCACCACACCAATGTGGAGCAGAATAACACCGAGGAAATGAGAGGATGAAATGTAACTCATGAGTGGGAAGCAGCAGATGTTCTTCCTCAAGGGCATAAGCAGAACTATAATTACAGAAAGCAAAGACATCCTATCAAGCAGAAGAGCATTAGCTATGCAGCTGAGAAAGCCACAAATAAATTGACAAGTATAATTATTTGCCTTTACATAAAGGAAGTAAAGAAATATGACACAGGGCCATCCCCAGGCACAAAGAAATGGGCATAGGGCAGACAGAAAGGACTAAGAGCACAAAAGAAGACATTTTATTTGCAATAATATTTTACATCCATTAGCATATCAATAGCAAAATTGTATGTGGTATACTTTAGACAGAAAAAACTTCATGCACCCTTCTTCAGAGCCCAGTGAATTAGTCAGAGTCTACCCAAATCATATTTTATGTGAAAGTGCCCGCCAGGTCACAGATGTGTCAGTGCAACCTCACTGCATTCAGAGGGAACGTGCCTGTCTGAAAGGCTATTTGGACATACTTTTAAAGGATTTGTCTCCAAGCCCATATGTCTGCAATGTATTCAAGCACCTACACCCATCTCACCTAAACTAGCCAAATCCCCTCTGTGATAAATTAACCTAAATTGATGTGAAACTGTGGAGTGTAATTTTTTTAAATAATTCTTTGAATAGCACATTGTTTTCATGAAGAAACTAACTCAAAAGGCACTCATCCACTGAGATTCATCATATCGATAAACATTAAAAGGCAGTTTATTTAAATTTGTTTTTTATCAGAGGCCCCTTTTGGTACCAAAATACTGAGACTGAAGTGGTTCAATTCAGAGTGAAGCTGACCTCACCCTATTTAGCCCCAGTACAGCTTTGGTGTAGATAGAACAGAGTGGGCTCAAGACCAAGAGTGCTCAAGGTAGTCCCTAGATCCATAGGCAGAAATATCTTCATCCACCCTTTCCGACTCTAAAGCATATTCAAAAGTGCAAAAAAAGTGAAATGCCTCATGAATCATCATCTACAGAACTTCTTAGTGAATTCCAATCAATAACAAAGGTGTTGTCCTTCCAAGCACAATGGACATCTTTGCCACAGAAGGTATGTCTTGAAATTAGGAGAGCTATGCAGGTAACTTGTTTGCCTGTACAGCCTTATTTTGTGGTATTAATATTGTGGAAAAAAAATGTATCTTAGTTTTCAGAGCTGTCTTTGTTTGCAAGGTGAACAGTACATTTTACTTGCAAAATAAGAACATTTCATATGGAGTTACTGAAATAAAAAGAAAGAAAAATGACATTCAGATTCCAGACGAAAAACTGATTATGTTTCTACAAAAGGCATCAACTAAGTCAACAGATCTCTCTCTTCTGTGCATTCAGAGTAATATTTTCAAAATTCTGCAGGAGAAGCTTGTTTTGTTTATGCTTTATTCTTTGGTGCATTGCAGGCTCAGCTTAGCAGCAAGAGGGAAACTTGACAATTTCACTCACCTTGCAAGTCATAAACCTTGTGATAAGCTAAAAGGGTGGCCAAAAGGCGAATGGGGACAAGGACAAGGAGTCTGAGCAGCTGCTGCAGCTCCAAGAAAGCTGTGCCAGTGGTGAGCTATAGGAGGTCATGATGGCTGGGCTGGGGAAGCCCGAGGACACCAAACTCGTATAAAGCCCCACAGACTGGTCATCCCAGCATGATGAGGGCACTCACAGTTTGGGTTCAGTGTCTCAGCTGGCATGGACATCAGGGCACGCTCACAAAAACTTCGTGGGTGTACAAAACAGAAAACGACCAAGTCCATCAAAATGTGGCAAAATGATGGACTTGTGAACGGAAAATGATATAAAAATTTCTAAGCAAAGTATAGTCTTTAAATATCATCAAGAGGTAAGCACGTTATGCTGTCTTACAGCTAAACTTCAGAAAAGACCTTTTTATTTGTTGGATACAAAACCAGGTAATAAAATTGCAGTTGGTTGTATTGGAGCATTGGCCAAATGTCCTTAAGAAGTGATGAAGTCCATTACTGTGCTCCGTTAACCTTCATGAACAAAAACATCCCCCAAAAGCCTAAAGAGAAAAACAAACCTGGAGCTGTTGTTTACATTTCACTTCTCTGTCTATCCACCATATTTTGATGTGCAATTGACAAGTGCAACCCCCACCCCTCAAAAAACATCCATTCGGACAAAAAAACCTCTAGTTCCATAAAGTATTAAATCGGCAAAGATTATCAAAACAATATCCTAAGGGAAAGGGAAATTTTCAGTGGCATACTGTCAGCTGTCAGTCACACACTTTTATTATCCTTGTCTGGCCTCTACAGTTTGCCCTCTGTGTGGGTTAGGAGAGAAACTTTACTCTTTTTCCTTCTTTGTATGGTTTATTTGCAAAATGGAGATATTTCTGTCAGCATGCATGTGATGGTCCCCATGCACCTGAATTGTGGCAGTACAGAATGCACTAGGACAGAGAAAGAAAGTATCCACAAACTGAAATGCTTCTAAGATACAAGCACATTCAAAAGGTCCAAAAATGTTCCCTGCTTGCTCATCGTTCTTCTTCAGAAATACCCACTGATTTCTAAACTCACTTAAAAATTTGGTGTTATATTGCAATGGAATGTAAGGAAAGAATTTAAGAAGATCCCACCTTGGCTGGAAGAGATTTGCTTTGGAGCTGTTAAAATGGTCTTTGGAAACTAAGTAACTAGAAAATGATTTGAAAGTATGAAGGAGTATCTGAATGATTCATTCGTTATCTTATTTGTAGATTGAATATCAGTCTTGGGCAATGACACCTTCACAATATCAAGACACAACTTTTTCTTCACTTGGAACTATTATGATGAATTACACTGGAAATTTCTTTCTTCTCTGGCTCTAATGAAACCATAAAGTTGATGAGTATTTTCCATACATAAAGGGGAAATATATTATTTTATATATTGCATAGGTCTGGAGTATATAGCAAAAATAACATGGAAAAATAGTGTAAAAATCTGTTCATAATATATTTCCTGCATTTTAGCCAAAAACCTCTGCCAAGATTTAGTACTTTTTTGTTTTAAATAAGTGTTTTAAAAGAAATTAGACATATACATTGTGGATTGCTTTTTTGCAAATCATATTTTTAAAAACAGAGTTGGCAGTTTATGTTGCCTCTAGACACTTTGCCTCGTATGTTTGGTTGTTATTAAAAAGCATTTAGCACTTTATTCTTGGTCTTCAGTTGTCAACATTATAAAGTCATCACAGAGTCCCAAACTACTGCAGTCCATGGTTAAAAGGAGCAGAAAAGTGAAAGTTCAGAGTAGTTCTTATTATAGGTCACGTCAGACGTGGCAGATACTGGGGGAGAATGACACACGAGGGACTGCACAACATCTGCTCACATTTTGTGCTCCTCAAGTTGGTGTTACTGCTTTGATCTTTAAAGAGCCTTGAATTCACCCACTAAAAGGACAAAACTATAGCATAGGGAAACTAAAAGCAAGATGGCTTTGCTTTATTCCACAATAATCATGATTTTCTATTTTGTGATGATTCACCACAAATTCATCTTTTGATGACCATCTCAGTGCTTTCAAACTCTCCAAGGTGCCTGTAATGCTTCTGCTGCTCTTGGTCCTTCCCACCCTCACCTCTTCCTCTGTGCTGGCAGGGGAAGGGCTTTTCCTTTCCTTTCCCCTTCAGTCTGTTTTTCCTGTCCTTCTGCAAATTTCACCCCAGTAACCTGCTATCTGCCTAGTTCATGTCTACCTCCCTACCCTAGGGAGAACACCTACAGCTTTCCTCCATTTCACATATGTATTTGCTTAATCCTGTGCTTCCATGCTCCCTACAAATGCAATCCTATCCACAGGATTTAATGATTCTATTAATTCCTCTCCTTGTTTTCTGTGCATATCTGTCAAGCACTCCCAATTCACAGACTTAGTTGGAACCACTCAAAACTCTGATGGCAAAAATTTTTTAACAGGTTGGATTGGACAACTGCTATAAATTCCACCAGAACAGTGCTTTATTACAGTACATCCAGAGAACCATGGCTGTGTGATGGAGTCATGCCATGTTGGAGATTAACACTTTGTCTTGGTTATTTATCATCACATGTAGCTTCAGCCAGGATTCAGTAGCAGGCTGCCTTCTGTAAAATGTGTTTTGAACTGCATGCTAATATGAACTCTGTGTTCTGGAGAACAGAGAGAGTTTGTCTGATAGTTGCAAATTACATTATGAGACCCAGAGAAGTTTCTCACTTTTCTACAGGTAAAGATCTGCCAGAATTACTGTCAAACATTTAGTTTGCCAAAGACACAGTAGTTATTTCCAAAACACTGAGAAAAGTTACTAACCCAGAAGTTCAGAACTATCTTCCAAACTGAAGTCCAATAATATGAGGAATAAAAACTCAAAAGAAATAAAATATGATCATGCATGAACCCTCTGACAAACCCCAGGTAAAGACAAGCAAAAGTTTGCACATATCATAAACTGAAGAGTATTTTCTGTTCATGCCCTCTGAATTGTGCCCAACCAAGCTGCCTGGTTCTCTGAGAGTGCTCACACCTATGCAGCTGGGTGTGGAGAGGGAAATAGAATTCCTGACTTGATCTTGTAGGTAAACATGATTTTATGTTCTGTCCTCTGCACCCCTGTAAAACTTTGTAATATTGTTTTGGATTTCATAAATTAATGGTCTTAACTAGGCTCAAACTGATGACAGTAGGTTAACATGGTGTCCCAAAATAAGTTTCTGAGGTACCCAAAAGATGAGAAAAGTAATCTCCACAAAACTGTTGAGCTTAGAGGTTATAGCATTCAGGCCAGTATGGAATAAACATCTTCTAGTCAACAAAAAGAGAGAGAAAAGCTCCCTGGTATACAGCAGAACATTCCAATGGCCTGAAGAGAATTTATAATAGCTCACACACCTTTAAAAAAAATTAAATAAAAATTAGTTCTGGAAATGGGCATTAATCACCACCTCACTGAACCTTTTCATAAGCATAAGGTGCTGAGAAGTGCTTATTAAAAGTGCAAGTGCTTGAAGCATGCTGGGATATCCTGTGCCAGATGTATGTGTCCCTTACATCTTCTAGCCTTCCACCAGGTTTTTTTTGTTTGTTTATTTACAAGCCATCCATATGGCAACACCATTAAGCATGTCATAAAAAAATTACCCAAGTGCTTGTCTTGTTACTCTAATGAAATTACATGGTTTTTAAAACCTTGCCATTCCAACTGCCATGTGTTATGAAAACTGAAGCCTACTGGATGCCATTTCATGTAAAGTTTAAGTGCCTCACCGGTGAATATAATTAACCATAATAGCATTTTATTAGCCTTCGTTACGACTGCAAGAGAAGTAACACATTGCAAGTCATGCCAGCACACATAAAAGGGAGAGCAAGTACAATGCATCAGCTGGGAAGGAGACAGCTGCTCCTAGCAATTGCCCTCCTGTCTGGCCTAGCCAGCAGGGGTAGAGGATAATCCTTAAAAATCTCTGCTATAGGGCATAACCACTGCCATCAGGAGGAGAGCGAGGCAGGGGGTGGTGGTTGAGGAGAGATGGGGGGAGCCAAAACCAGACTGAGCTGCAGGAGGAACATGCTGGAGAGCTGCAGAGGCAGGGAGAGCTATGGCTGCTCTATGCTGCTAAAGGGTTCCCTGGCCAGTTTTGTAAGAATCTTTGGCTTCTAACCTCTGGGAGAAGGTGCAGTGCACACCAGATGCTCAGCTGGCACGGGCAGGATGCTGATATTTAGAAGGATGTCTGTGACATGCAGCTGCAGACAGCAGCCTCTCCAAATGGCAGAGCTGGAGCAATCACTGCTACCAAAAGTGAGCAAAGCTGGATGTTCCAGGATACATCTTCATCTTTGCCTTGCCAAAGTAATCTGACCATCCCAATCCATCTGATCCTCAGAATTCAGTCCAGATCACAGCCGGCAGAAGAGATGAATCCGGAACAAGGGATGATAACACAGAGGAGAACAGGGCATAAAAAAGTGGTCAATGTAGAACAAATAGAGGAGAAGTGAAATGCTTTCACAGGCACAAAGAGCTACAACAGAGAAGAGCTAACATTCAAAAAATAAAAAATGCTCTTAAACCATGTGTGTTACTACTGACATCCACAGGTCTGTGCTGAGGCTGCTGAAGCTGGTTACATATTTTGTGCATGCAGGAACCACAAGACTATATGCAAATTATTTTCTTCCTGCCAAGGAAGGAGTTAAAATATCCTGGGATGGATCCCATTACACTGTTCTGAACCTAGGAATGACTCCAGAAAAGAGCAGTTTGGCCATATCTGCCCCCTTCCCCTTCCCTCCTTTACAACTCTTTCCCACCTTTTGCAGTACCCACTGTTACATATTACTGTCACCACAGGTCTGTTTCTGCTTAGCTGGTTACTACCAGAGAAAACCAACAAAAATAGCCATCAAAACTGCTGGAAGCATTAGATATAGACTGCACGTGGCAAAAGGAAGAAAGATTCTCGCTGAAATCAGCCCCTCAACTCTTTCAAAATGCCCTTTTAGCAAAATAGTGAATTCTTTGATGAAATATAAATACAACCAAGAAAAAAATGCATTTCTATGACTACTTTAAATAGGCAAGTTTATATTTTTCATCATGAAGAGGAGTACTATTGACCTGAATGATTTACAACCTTTCTTTAGGGTGGTACATATAGTGGAAGAACTTGATGTTACCTTTGGTAATTTATTTTATGCATTATAGTTGCAGTTAAATAGAACTCTGCTGTTAAAGGTCTGATAGTAGACAAAAATATTTTAGCTAAAATCAATTGACAAAAAAAGCAGCAAGTGAGGGAACACTAACCATTTGGATGGATGAGGATCTGAGACATTTGTAATTCACTCAGTATTACAGCAGGCTTGGGAACTGAACCCAGAAGTCTTGATTTCAGATCCTGTGATGGAAACGTTTTATTTTGTATCTGTTTATCGCTTTTAATAAGTTTTTCTGTCACTATAATGTTCCTGAGAAATAACAGAAATCACATCTCTGTTGTTGTCCAAGAGCTGGAAGTTTCTATGGAATTTTTGGTGCATTGACCTTCAGATTCATGGTAGATATTATAGTCTGTCATGTTTTCTGTGCACCAGGGTGACTGAATAGCCCAGAGTGCTCATGGCACCATTTCTCACCCCATCTCCACTTGACATAAACTTAGATGAGAGCTTCAGTCTGCTCAACTTTTCTTCACTCTTCCTGCTGCTCTCTTCCTGTGGCTCACTGGGGCATTTGAAAATGAGCCCCTCTGTACTGAAATGCAGTCATATATGGGCTGGCTGCTACCAGCATGTCTCAGTGAAATGCAGCAAATTTGGTAGAGCTAATATTTCAAAAACTTCATCAGATCTCAGGCTTGATGCCTGATAAATCAAATAAAATTTTATTTGACTCTGCCAATGCCATTCAGCTACCCATCCAAGACAGGAGTCTGCACCACAGTAACAGCCTTGGACTCTTTTGGCTGTGCTCTGCCCACTGTGATTATCTATTTTCCTTCAATTAGCTTAAGCAGAATCAGCTGACATGGTGAGGATGCTGATGAAAAGAAGGGGTACAGTGGACACATCAATATGTATCTTTCAAAAATAGTATTAATAAGTAATAATTTTTAAAAATATAATTTTTTGCATTAATAATTTATTTAATTTTCCCTAGTAAAAAGTAAATGTACTTTTCTGTTCTCCCTGGACTCTATGGCTTTTCTTCAGCCATCTAGAACACCACTGAAGAATCTCTGCAAGACCTCCAAACTGGGTCTAATATTTACATTTACATCAGCCAGTTTAAAAACTCTTTGTATATTTGGGGGTTTTTCATTGCTAAGTAGTTACATTCATGAAATCCTTGTCACCTATACTAAATTTTAAAATCTTCCTCTAATTTTTACTCCTGACATTTCTCCTAGAAATCTTTCTCTCTGCAATACATGTGTCTTTGAAACATAGTATTAAAAGCAAACTGAATTTCACACATGACATAAGGGGTTTTCCATTAAGTTAATGGTGGTGGTGTTAAACTTATACATTAAAGCATTTGGAATGTCACATTGTTTTGTTTCCTGGTTTTGTATTGGTTTTCCATATATTACTCATGAAAACCTGGACTGCAGTTTCTCTCTTTTATATGAAATAACTTGAAATAAAGGACTAAAAAAATGTTCCTATGTTAAATATGTTTTACAGTAGTATTACATTCAATATTTAGTTCATGCTAAAGAGGATATATAATGTAATAAAGGTTTTGTTTAACATAGGTTAATGTAAAACAGGTAGAAATTATATCTTCTGCCTATTGTCAAACATTTAAATTGGATGTCTACTTGGTTTTATATTTTAGGGTCTGTGTTCCTCAAAAACACATCTCAAGTTTCATGTACTTTCTCTTTTCTTCCTATAGATTTCTTCCTCTTCCCTCCAGTCCTTCAGTCTTTTTCTCCTCATCTTCAGCCAATTTTCACCCATTCTCCTTCTCTGCAGTAATCTGCCTGCTCTGACTTTAACCCAAGTGAGCAATGAGCTGTAAAATCCCGTCTGCATTCCCTTTTTGTCCAGGAATCTTTTCCCAGCCATTCCACTCCCTAGCGTTCCATGCAGTCTTCTTCCTGAAACCTATGCAAGGTTTTGAAGTGCCTTTTGATAGTGGGGATTGAAACACAAAAATGTTTCTGAAGAGGGACAAATCCGCACAACATGATGTCAAAACACTGCAAAAAAAATTATTGGCTTATCAATAATCCTATTCAAGATATCTATTATATTATACTACAAAAAGGCTATAGACATTGCAATCTGGACAATTATAAACCCATCACCCCTAAAAACTCTACTGAATATCATACCCTTACCTTTCTGAGTATGTCCATGCTTGGTATTTTTTTTCTTCTGTGAAATAATTGAATTTTCCTAGCCACAGATTAGGTAAGAGGTGACAATTCCATTTAGTTCAAGTTGTAAATTCACTTCTCCTATTAAACTCATAGTGACAGCATTAAATTCTCAAAAAGATTATCCAGTTAAGGTTTTCTTAATAGTGGAATTTTTTTTTGATAGAAAATGAAATGGAATTAAATGAAAAGTAATTGCTGCCCTATTCAACTTCACATGGCAAGAGGCAACAAAAATGCAAAAAAAAGGAAAAATTGGAACATTTGTAATGCATCTGTATATCAAATAAGAGTCTCTATAGTGACACAAGTCAGAGTCAAGATGCTTTTGAAAAAACCCAGGATGTAGCAAATGTTTCTCCAGATATGTCAATGTCTGTGCTGTGTAGCATGACTTGCCATGTGACCAGGATATTCCAACCCTATTGTCCAGATTTCAAAGTCCCAGTCCTCCTACTTGCCTGTTTGCCCCATGGAAAGCAGACTTCCAGTAAGCACTTAGCAGTACATGTCACACAGGAAGTTATGAGCAGCACATATTTACTTTGTGAAACATTTAACAGACACCACTTTTCTACCTAAAGGTAAATTAACTGGTAAGAGCAAGAGAAGAATAAAGTGAGTGTAAATCAACACTAAAATAGCCTGTTATATTTTGTGATTTTTTTGAATTAAAAAACTCCCCCAAAACAACAAACAAACAAAACCAAAAACCCCCAAAAGAACTCCCAACCCCAAACCAAAACCAACAAACCACCCATTAAAAAAAAATCTCCAAATGAATCCACAGCAACTGTATATATATATATCATAGCAGTGTATGTGAAATTAGATATTCACAAACTAAGGCAGAGCTGCTCTTGCTTTTCACTGTAAACTCAAAGTGGCTCACTTAATTTCCTAGAAAATTTCTTCACTTATGTGAATATTTCCAAACACAAATGTACTCATTTTCCAGGGAAAGTTAAAGGATGTGTAATAAAACCCAGATGTATTTCTGAAAGGAAACTGGCTTGTTTATAGACTGAAAATATGCCTTGCATTAGAGAAGTGTGATCACTCTCAAGTTTGTGACTTCCACAAAGCAAACACTCCAAACTCCCAAATCTTATTTGTGAAATGGAAAGAATGGGACATTCCATACTGGATGAAACCAGAATCCTGGGTAGCTCAATATCCTGTTTGTCAATATCCAAGAGAGCAGCCTCAAAAGAAAGCAGGAGCACTCCCCCAGGGAGCACATTTCACACAATATATCCACTCTCAGTTAATTTCTAAGGGTAATTCTAACTTTTTAAGTTGGAACTTGAAAATAAGCTTCTAAATTAAGACCTTTTTTTAAGATAGATTTTTTTTCTGTATTTGCAAGACTTATACTGAAGGTGGTTTATTTATACCTCTGCTACCATAAGGTTGTAAGTCCCCTTTGCTTCATTTGTTAGTAGTCAAGTGTGTGAAGACGCATACATTATTTTAAGTTTTGCAAGAAAAAGTTGCCACAAATTACTCTGATCATCTCTATCTGCAACCAATCAAAGCATTTCACTCATTTTTACTGCTGGCTCTGAAATATTCAGAGAGGGCAAAAGGAAAAAAAAAAATTAAAATTTTTAAAAGGACAGAAAAATGTTACCTGGTTAGGTTAGCAGTTAAGCAATTAAAACAAGCACCATGTGGTGGGGTTGCAGCTTTGTGATGCACAAATGTGTGGGGCTGGGGAGCTGTGCTGCAGGGCAGGCACCAAGTGCTGCCTGGCAGGACAGGAGATGGTTTGTCAGTGCCACAGCGACCGAGAGCTGAAAAACATCCCTGACTGCCAGTGAAGCATTAAGAGCCACAGCCTACCTGCAAGTGGCCTGAAGCTAATGTGAAATGGCAGCTGAGAGCAGCTCCATACAACTTTCTCAGCCTCCCTAAGTAATTGGTAACCTCTGAACCCCGCTCACATGAGTAGCTGGGGGGAGCTGCTCCCAGATAGGCAGAGAGGTCAAGCCAAAGCCTGATTGTCTGGACCTTCAAACATGTGACCTTCTTCCTCAAAACTTTTTTTCTCACACCTCAAGATCATGCCACTGGCCTCCAGAAGTGCACTTTGATCGGGGCTCAGAGTGCTTTGTTTACCGTATGTATTGAGCCCAATCAAATGTCCTTGAACTGTACAGTATCAACTTTTCCCAGGTCTTTTTAATTTGGGCAAAGAGAAACTAGCCCGTCTTAGCAAACTTCTACTTTACTTAGTGCTGATCTTGGACTTTTGCAAAACTGACAGTATCACTAATCTAATCCTGATGTCTGCAATGAGGTTTAACACTTGAAACATCCAAGTGAAGTTTAACCGGAGCTATTTGCTGAGCTTTTAGGTCCAACATTTTTCTGGGGCATATCCAGCTTTTAAATTGAATATGACAGAATGTCCTGATTAGCTCAGTGTTGTGAAAAGTGGAATCAAAGCCTCATTTCAGGCTGCTACCAGGTACTACAGCATTCCTAATCACACACAGCATTTGATCATGCATGCACTAAAATTTTGCCAGGCCTTTTGAGATGCCAAAACAATTCTTTGTTCTTTAAAAACAAAAGTGAAAGAGTGGATGTCAATAGCCATTTATTTTTTATGAGAGTTAAATAATTTTATTTGGACAATTATACAAATACTCTAGTTGCAGAACGTATTGGTTATTTGTTCGTTGTTTCCACTGCCAGCATTTTCTGGAAATACACCTCACTGTCTGATCATGGTCCTATTTTCTAGATAAGCCTCTGTTACCTGTTTTTCTCTGCTAGCAACTCGATTGTTGCCAAACATTCCTGACTCTGGATCATGTTAAATATCTCATTTCCTCCTAATAAATAAGATGGTGGCTTGGAGGCAATTATTGCTCCAAGAATAGAATCACCTATTCATCTGTTCTACTATCAGTTTCTTTTACTGCATTTTGATTTGTGTTTTGGGGGAAATAATTTTCAGAGCAGCCTGCTAATAAACTGGCAAAGGGCCTGCTCACAGTAGTATTAAGAATAACTATTCTGGCATTCTCTGATATTGAATTTCACATAGCAATCACTGGCAAGCCCTAAAATTGTTGCAAGTTTTACCAGTACGAAAGGACATCCCAGCACTCCAAAAATTTGGTACTCACTTAACCTAGTCAAATTCTTTTACAGTTTAGAAAGCCAGCTGCCTTGCAGTGACCGTCAATTTTATTGTACAAATCAATTTGTCTCCACTGACGGAAAATAATTGCAAAGCAAACAAATTATCCATGCTACATTGAACCCTATTCACTCTGGGGATGCTGAGCTTACAGCTTGAGAAGATTTTCCTCTGCCTGTCTCAGAAGTAGGGCTTGCTATTAAAAAAATCCCAACAAAACATTAAAAAATTGTACTGCTTCTACTCTTAACTGCTGCCAGAGATTTCCAGTATATTAATTTTGCATTTGTCTAGGCATTAAGATGCCATTATGTGGAACTTTTCTGAGTATATTTAAACCCCAGTATATGATATGGCTTTATATACTAAATTTTCAGTACAAAGAGCACTGTTGTTGGAAGTGGAGGATTTGGAAGTGCTCGAAGGCTTACAAAGTCACTTAGGATCTTATGTAAAAGCACAGTCCAGCAGCTCTCTATATAGGCCAATATCCACAGAGGGATTCAAATCCCAGAATAGACTGGAGGGTTGGAGTGCATTTGCTCAAATTTCACTCTTCAAAACTACCACTCTCTTTTCATCTGCCACTGGAAACATTTACATTCTGTCAGCATGTCTAATGCCCCACGAGTTCTGCTCCTGCCAACCCCCAAATCCCCTCTCCTCAGGGTGGGGGTCTGGCAGCCCTGCTGGGAAGATGGAGAACATGAGCCTGGGCTCTACAGGTGCCATTTCCCAGCAAACAGCTACCAGTAACTGGGCTTCCCCAGTCCAGGTGGACAGCCCGTGGAGCAGATTCCAGCTTGTCCTTACCTGAGCAATGCCATGTCCCTTATTTCTCATTTTGGCATAAGAGATATTGAAGTACTTCCATGAAAAGTAGATCAAACTGAACCCTGCCTCAGGAGGACTCTTAGACAAAAGTTTCACCCACTCCTTCATATCCCTAGAATATCCCTTCAAATCCTATATGAAATTTCACTGGGGACAGGGTGGTGCTCAATGCAGGGTAGTGCTCAATGGCTTCATTCAGCTCCAGGGGGGGTTTAGGTAAAGCCAACACCAAATCCCAGTAAAACTGAAAAAAGAGGGACTGACCTGTAAGGAAAGGGCTGCTTGTAAGCCATAAGGAAAGGGAGGAACTTCATCTACCTGGGAAAATCACGGAGCTGCTGGAACAAATATCTTGTGCCTTGATCGCTCCCAAAGCAGTTGGAAGAGTCCATGATTAAAACTTCCTTACTTTTGGCAATTGAGGTCATAGAATCTACAGATCATGAATGCCAGGCCATAGTCCATGTCCAGCTTCAGACAATACAGTCTTTACAGGCTCTTGACCTAAGTTCAATGGCTAGTGAGCTCAGTGCCTGGCCTTGCAGAGCCATCAAATATCCACTGCACAGAAAAATGTAGTGGAAACCCCCCCTTGTTTATATCTATCTATCTATCTATCTATCTATCTATCTATCTATCTATCTATATACACTCACACTTTTTTTCTTTTTTTTTTTACTTCTGCCTCTGATTTCAAGTGCCAAAGGTAAATATCCCCCTAATTTGAAATACTTCCTCATTTTCTGTTCCATCTCTGTGGGCTATTTATTTATATACAATACTCATTGATAAGGCAGAAAAAATCCCTAGATACTTACATTATGTTGTGATATCAGTAAATTTTGAAAGGACAATAAGATCACCTTGCTTACTTTTAAATAAAAATGAGCTCTGTATAAGCAAGACTTATATTTCTGATTATTCCAGTCTGTGCCAAGGATCACCTGGGCAGTAACTTTTTGTCCTAGTAAACCAGCCTTTGAGGCTGCATTTCATTTCAAAGGTAGCTATTTCATTTCATGCCTCAGCATTTCAAAAAGAAGAGATGCAGCAGTTAAGTTGCACTTTTTCACAAAGATGACATTGAATGCAGTATTTGATGAAATATATCTCAAAATGCTTCTCTTATTAAAGGTGGTGTTTCTAAGAAATGGGTCCTGTCATTCTAAGTGAATATTACAGCTTATTGTACATTCTATTTTTCTTTATCATTTATTGGAAGATTTAAGCAAAATGTATCCACTTGTATTCATGTAAATTTGTCAGAGGAAGGTTGGAAGACATCTCAAATTTTATAAATTCTGGGAATAGACACTCATTGTTAGAAAGAAAAAAACCATAAATTTATCTCCACTGAGGAATTAGTTATGGTAAAACCCCTACTTCTTTTAGACTCCACAAAACCTGCATGAAAGACAAGCCTTAGGAAAGCTCTAAGTGTACAAAATGAGGCATGGACTGGGTTAGAGCTTCCTCCTTCTTATGTGTCAAAGCCAAAAAACCTTTAGACAAACAGCAGTGAGAAGCCAGACTTCCTCAGTTCCAGTGTTCATCAACCACCTCAAGCTACTCACCAGACATGAAAGAAATAAAGAGGCCAAGAAGTCAGTGAAGGGAGTTACAAAATACTTGGTAGCACACAGCCTAAACTCTTTAATGACATTTTTAGTAAATGTTCTTTCTGCCAAGTGTAGTTTTCTTCATCATCAGATCTGTCTCCATTAATAATGTATAACGGCACTTCAAAATTATTCTTGTAAAGAACTTTCTTAATAGGAGACATCAGCTTTGTTCATTGCTACAGAAGTCTGCAGAACATTTGTGAATGTATGGAGTTCTTTACCTGAATATTTTAGTTTAAAACATCACTAGGAAATATGAGATTTCCCACCAGAGGTCCATCCCGAGAGGTTAAAGTGAAATCACAGGAGACACATTTCTATTTCTATGATCCTGACCTAGGAAGAACATTGTCTAATATAGTCTGTGATGAGAAAATATTTGAAACAGGGACAAATTTCTCATTGACCTCCTGTTCCCCCACTAAGCTCACATTCTTCACCTCCACTTCATAACTTTTCATGGACCCAGAAGAACAAGAAGTATTTTCTCCATATGTTTCTGCTCAAACTCTAGTTCCATTTGTGGAGAGGTTAACTTTCCAAATAAGAAGGGACAAGAGTTTTAAATTCCACATTTGTATAAGAAACAACAGGCAAGAGTATAAGCATTCAGATGCTTGCAGGAGTAGAAGGTCTGAAAAAAAACAGATATACTTTCTAGAACACACATTTCATGAGATTTCCAGGGATTCATCAGCTCCCAAAATAAAGTGAAATATTTTTGCCTGTATGGAAATGTGTTACTTTATTCTACTTCTGGATGAAATTTTGGGAAGTCATGGAAATTAACATCTGGGAGGAAAAGACAATGGGGGAGGGAAAAAAAAGCCGAAAATGTTTGTTTCACCCATGCACTAACATCCCATTAAAGGCTCATAAACAAACTTTACTATAACTCTAATTCTAAATTTTATTCAGAATTAGAGTCATAGTAATAATTATTTTGAATTATAGTAAGAATTATTTAGAATTGGTAAGCTAATTCTAAATATTATAAATGACAAATTATAGATTAAATATACTAGAATAAATCTGGGCTTCTACTGAGCACTTGAGAAGAATTTCTAAGCATTAGATATTTCTCTCTCTCTTTTTTCATCTCATTTATCTGCTAAATACCGAAAACATTAATTATGTGGTTATCATAACATGATTATGTAAAAGGAACCAAGATGAGCACTACACTCAATCATGTATAAAATAAACAAACCACAACCTGGCAGATGGCACATTTGGGACCTGACAGTGCCCTGTGAAGTTGTTTGCTGTTTTGAAACTGAAAGAGCAATGTCTGCATGGTCTTTGTCACCAGTTTAGCAACAAACATTTTAAAACTACCTTTTCACTCCAACAGGTACAAGCCTGTTTGTCATGGTCATGCTTCCCAGGCTCTCTGCATAAATTTATGAAGCACGGCTTTCAGATTTGCACTGATTTAACATTCAGGTAACTTCTTCACCTTTAATGTGTTTCCTCCCAGTTCCCACCCACTGCTCTGAGGGATAAGGAATCCCATTCCACTCATTTAATATTTCATTGATTGCACTTTAAATCTGCAGCATAGCCATGCACTGCTACTGGGAGGACAAATGGAAACACTGTATTAAGATAATATTGATTCAGTTAACTAGAATAAAATGAAGAAAAGGTCAAATTGGGGCAAAGCTAGTGCAAGGAAACACATCCCTGGCAGTTAAAATGTTATGATTTAGCTTCCCACAGCTGCAGAAAGGGTATGGAAAGAGACTCCAGTGTTCACTAAATGTGCCATTACTGTGGAGTCATCAAACTGCCTCGAGTTGGGTTTTGTCCCCTAGGCAATCATCACAATTAATTGGGCAAGCAATTTATCATAGACTAATTAAGTGGCTTCTACTGCATTTATCACTGCTTGTAAAGTGAAGGAGCTCATTTTGACTTTTTATTTGTAACACTGGCAATGCAGTTTGAAACAAATGATTCATCACTTCTAGATGAGTTTTAGATTCCCAGCAACTGAGCACTCTTGTGCCCAGGAGGGAGCAGCACTCCATTCCAGTATTCTGGGGCAGATGTATTTGCATTTCCAAGAGTATTAGGCTGGTTTCTGCAGTAAAAGTCTTTGATACACATGAATTTGTGGGAGTTTGTGTGTGCATATGTGCTCATATCTCTGCTTGCCACTTGACTTTCAGTCAATTGCAATCAAAATCTGAGAGATGGAGAAAGATCTCAAAAGGAAGAAATCCTGCTAAGGCTCCTACTGAGAAGGTGACTTCACAGTAAGTTTATTCCTGCTTGGACATGGGGGATCTTCTTGGGAATTCTACCTTGAGTCACAAACCAATAGGACACCAAGCATCCTTGGTTCCAGTGCTCACAGATTTATGTGTACTCACCACTGCTCCTCTGTGCTGTCACAACTTTCTGCTGCCACCAGGATATTTGCTTTGCTCATACTGATCTGGGAGTCGTTTTACATTTTTCATTTACTTAAAGAAGATAGCAGTTTCAAAGGAAACCCAATTTGAACCGGACTTCATATTTAGAGCTATGTCACTTTTAAAGACAAGGCAGATCAGGGGTAGCTGTGTAGTCATGGTGGCGTATAGTTCCTTCTGAAAGGTGTCTTTCACCACAAATCTCTCTCCTGGCTTATTTCTACTGATGTTGCTAGTTAAGATGAGAGCATTCATATTTGTGTGGTTTTTCTGGTGTAACACATCCAACAACTTTGAGCCAGGGTAGGCATCCCAGTCTCACCACCACTGCCTAAGGAAATAGGAACTGAGCCAATATCTTGGCCCACC
This sequence comes from Agelaius tricolor, assembly GCF_023055355.1. Classification (NCBI taxonomy): domain Eukaryota; kingdom Metazoa; phylum Chordata; class Aves; order Passeriformes; family Icteridae; genus Agelaius; species Agelaius tricolor. The sequence goes on from NW_027269284.1 coordinate 8,194,718, forward strand.
ACTCCAAGGCCAGTGTTGATATAGACAGTCAGATACTTGAAAAGCTCCAGGAATGTGTACAATATCTTTGAGTATTCCAGAGTATATCTGGGTGGAATTGTCTACAGAGAAATAAAATGCATAAAGTGATGAAAGATGGAGGAATTTGACTTCAAATGATTACAAAAAAAATGTGTTCAGTGTTGTTTTTGTAAATGGCATAAGAAACCAATCTATTCTCCAGCAAGACAAGGCAGCTTAGCTACTTCATTTGATTATTAGGGCATCTTAGCAAATACTCCTGAGTCCACATATGACTACTCCCATATGCTCCTGAGGGTTGTGTGGTCTCTTCTCTCAGTCTGCACACTCCAAGGTTAGCTTTACACAGAGAAAATCAAGATTGCAAAAGCATTCCTCAACAAGGAGACATTTCCCTTTTGGTCCTCAGTTCCTCATTGTATTTCCCACCCACTTAACCACAACATTGATTTTTATAAACCAAACTGTCAAGAGCATGCCTGCACCACCCTTTTGCATTTTTAGCATGGATTAAATAGAAGAAAACAGTCTTGTACTATTCCAGCTTCAAATCTCTGCATTTACATCCCTATTCAAATAGATTATCAGTCATGGTTAAGGGTGGAGGATGTATTTAATGGCTACTATGCCAAGTGGTCATGAGTCACCCAAATTACCTTTAAGTCCAAGTACATGTGGACACTGGAAATTGTCTAGCAAAGCTGCGCTGTGTTCTTCAAAATTTTCATTCCCCTTCACTCTTTGACATGCCACAAGTTCCTCAATTTTGCAGCAGCTGAAGAGTTGGATGGATATTAGCAGCAGCAGGAGGAAAGCAGAGGAGTTCCTGACCTTTACTGAAGATGCATCTTCAAAGAAATGTAAGACTTAAGAGTTATCACATAGTCTAGTATAGCCTGAAAGCTTTCTCACAGTCTTGGGGCCAAGATGCCATACCTGCTTCGTGTCCACCTTTTGCCAAAATCCAGGATCCCATCCCTACTCAAGAAAGCATTCAAACTGACACTCAGTGACAGGCAAATGGCCAGTTCCCACTGGAAAGATTTCTGCATCACAGTTTCTGAAAGCTGTCCCTAGACTCAGCAGTGGGGCTTAGCTTCATTTAGGTAGTAAATTAGAACATCATCTTAAGAAAGCAAACATTAAAATATCTGCAAACTATAAAAGTCACTCTCTCAAGGTAGAATTGGAGCAAAGTACTTGACAAGAGTTTAACATGAAAATTGACATTAAATAACTCATGAAGACATCCACTGCTATATAATATTTTTATGGGTTATTTTAAAGGAGACACTGGTTTTTGTGCATCAGAACCATATGCCTCTACATAAGATCACAAGCTGAGATTTCCACCAGTATGCTTAAACTGCATTTCTTTGTGTAATGGAGAAATTCTGAGACATCCCTGAACAGACAGGTCTTTCTGAGGAATGAATGTGTGGTATCATGCTGCTGTTGTTTCCCATCAATGAAGTGGGCAGAATCTGAATAAAAGGACCTGACTGGGAGAATGTGGGGGTGGCATTACTGGACAGCAACCTATACCTATTGGGAAGTCTCTCCTCTTCCTTTAACCATATTCCACCAGTAGTAAGATACACTGGAGATTGGAGTGCTGGGTTATGTAGAAAGTTACACTGGTGTTCATGATTGTTCCCACAAACTTAAAGGCTAAGATCTACAGAGCAGATATTTTAGGTCAGATTATTGTCCCTGTATCTAACAGATTCACTTATCTGATTTTTCAGTCTACAATGATCATATTTATGGGAAGAAAGCTAAGCATCTTCAGGATTCTGTCAAAGAAGAGTTGCAAAAACAGCAGCCACTGTGCCTCTGCTAAAAGATAACTTGGTTTTGCAAACACTAGCAGTGCAATGGAAAGATTGTTTTTTACAGCTCCTTCCCTGTGTCCTTAGAACATTTCGACCTGTCAGTTTTCCGAACAGTTCTTTAGGATCCTCATGAGACATTTGAAGACATACTTCCTAATATGTAAAATTTACGGGATTCAGACTAAGTGCCAGTCAAAAATTATCGTTGTAAGTCACAGAGACTTAGGTTCATTCTCTTATTTCTTTTTTTGAATGAACATAAACCAGATGGAGCTGTGCTCTCTTGCACGTTCCTGTAATCTTCATACTGGCAATAGGGTTTTGGCAGAAGTTTTATAAACAAACATATATTTCTACATTATAAAGTGATATGAAAAGGACTTGAAATGGTCCTTGGTAGAATTTGCTAGTACCTTTAAAGGATGAGATCCTCAAAATTCACCTCAGTGTCTGTAAAGACTAGAGATTTATCCATTTTGTCAATGAATTTCTCCAGTTAGCTGCACTCATGTTTCTGTGTGTACCAAGAATTGCAGCAGAAATTGCCACTATTTTGGAAACTTGGGGCCTGGCTAGAGTTGGTATGAAAATGATTCCATCTAAGGTAGTGCATCATTATCTGCATTAACTACAAACTGATCTTAGAGCTAATATCTTGGTTGTGTATATTTGCATTCAAGTCTAGTGAGTTGATGCCTTCCACAGGTCTCTTCACATGTCCAGTCTGATAAATGTATTTAATACACTTTAGTAGTTGTAAGAAACCCTTGAAAAAAGGGAGAATAACTATGGCATTTTTTTAATTTCATCTTTAGAAATGGACGTGTTCAAGGCCATGTTGGTTGGGGCTTTGAAGAATCTGTTCTGTTGGAAGGTGTCCTTGCCCTTGACAGGTGGCTGGAACAAGATGAAATTTAAGGTCCTGCCCAACCCAAACCACTCTAGGATTCTCTGATACTATGATTTATTAAAAAAAAAAAGCAACCTAAGAAATATCAAGTAGCTTACCCAGAAGGGCCTAATCACTAGAAAATAGCCCAGCAAGAGAGAATATGTGGTTCCAAAGCACTTTTTATGGAGGGAAGAGCTGAGGATGTATCAGCTATACTTTAAACAGAGGGATATTGAAGGCTCTGCCTTCTCTAGCTGGGTTTTAAATGCAAGTTGACACAGATACTGCAGTCTTTCAGATGATCAACATGAGTGCTGACTGAACCAAGCCTTTCAGGGGAGGTAGTCAGAGGAAAATCCAGTTTGTGAATCCCAGCAGAGAATGAAATAGGAGCTGTACCCCTGAGCAAGCCATGACTGATGATTTTGAGCAAGCTGACAAGTAGACATTTAAGTGAGTGTTATTGACATCAGAAGAAAGGTATCCTGCATTCTTTTGGTGCACAAATTGGAATAACTGAGCAGGGGCTCTGAGATTTAAAATTTGGACTTGTCCAATTCTTTTGCCTAAGATGAAATGGCCTTCTGGTGAGAAATGGGTTTTCATGAGTCCTCTACACAAATGGGACAAATGTTTTGTTAGTGATTTCAACTGACTGCAGTGATTTATTTCCTACAGAGAGATGGGTCGGCATTCAGTTTTTAAAGTTAGTTTCTCTGTTCTCCATTCATATTTTAACATTAGTGAAAAAATAAAAATTTTGTTAAAACAAACTTCTCATTTTCTGATTACCTACTGGAGGGCAGAAGAGTTGCCTTGAGCATGGCATTAGTCCCAAAACAATGTTGTTTTAGCTGCCATGTCTCTCCTTTTGTTTGATTCCTGGTAGTCCTAACCACTAAGCTTACTGCTGCTTTAACTTGCTCAGATTTTGCCTTTTATTTCATTAGTAATACTGTTACTGAAGGTTTGCACCTTGTGAACAGCCTAAGTCTGGTTTTTCACATTAATAAAAACAGAAGAATTAACTAAATCACTTGCATTAATGTACAAGTGCTAATTTTTGGCAGAAAAATTACATATTCATATTTTGGTAATATCAACATTTCATTCAGTTTAACTGATAAAAAATTAATGAAGAAAAATACCTTAGGTTTTGTGACTCTGCTTTTGAAGATGAATTTTGAAGATATTTGATTTGAAACAATTTATTAAGTCTTCAGAAATAATAACCAAATTATATAAAGACAATATGACTTTTTTATTCCTAATGGCTTGAATATGTTTCTGATTGCAATGCAAAATAATAATTAGTATATGACATAATTTATAATCCATAATTGCTTATATACACACTCTATAAAAATATGCCTCCATGTATGTGGGCGTGCATCTGTGTTTGTGTATATGAATGCACAAGTGTGTGTGTATAAATTAAGAGATGTTCCAAATGAACATTCTAATTTTTGGAGTTCTGGTTGGCAACATTTCAAATTTAATAAATATAAAAGCCCTTTTCCAATATAGAGTTCACTTAGAGGATTGTCTGCATGAGTGAGAAAAAGAGTAAACTGTATTGTGGGTTAATAAAGGCTCATGGCATTTCTTAAAAACCCAGGAGAACTCACATCATGGGCACAGGGATGCAGAGACACGTGGGGACCTCCCTCAGTGCTATCCTAGCCCTGGTACAGGACATGATGACATCCCAGAACTAAGCCCTGGCAAGAGGTTGTTATATTTGTTGACAGACACAACCACTGGCTTTACTCTCCTTCCCAAAAAGAGCTTGTGATGTACCAGCACTACATGGAGGTGGCCACTGGTCTGACCCAGACCAGAATTTCCTGCATTCCACTCTGCTGCTCTGAGTGTCTCAGCCAAAGGAGCAATTTGCAGTTAGTCCAGCAAGAATTTACCCGTGAACACAGTCATATCACCTCAGAAGTGCATTTTTTTCTTCTTTCCCCAGGGAAATAGTGATGTTAGTACTTGGGCTGGTTTGTTTATTTCCCTTGGGTGGCAGCTGTGCCAGTAAAAGTCCTCAGCACCTTCCTGCCCTCAAAGGACCCCCATGTCCCTGATCTCCTGATGAGCTGCCCAGACTTCTTATGGTCAAAGTGAGCAGGCCTGAGTAACAAGTCTGTGCCAACTGGGTTCTTGTAAGAAAGGCTGATGAGAAGGGATAATAAAGCCATAATTCAACTATTCATGTCTGATAATCCTCATTAGATGGGTTTTCATGATAAAGTTATATCATTAGCTGCCTGCAAAACAATGTCTTATCTTTTTCAGCAGCTTTTGCTGATAGGACTGCGAGCAGCTCCTTAGTTGATATCTCACACCTGGTTATGAAATAGGCAAAAAATGTTGTCCTCATCATTATAATATTTTTTATTGAAAACACTGATGCCTAGAGAAATTCAAACCCCACTTATTGTTGTAAGCAAAGCAGACTTGAATTGGTGAAGATTTTATTGTTAATCAAAAACTGAGTAGCATAGTGAGAAAGCAAACCAAACTAAAACCACCATCCCCACTCCTTTTTCCAGGCTCTCACACTCTGATGTTAGCAGACCTGGACCCAAGATCAAAAATGTCACTAAAGAGCCACTACAGAGAAGCCCTTCTAGTGTTACCTAAGCATGAGGGATGGCTGGAGCCTCCTCACAGAGGTCTGGCTGCCCCACCAAGCAGGTCAATGAGAAGCCCTTTGCCTGCTTCAAAGCTTTGTGCATTCATATACACAACTTGAGACTGCATGATGTCAGAAAAGACAAATGTCAAAGGGAATCTCTCTTCCAAGATGCTGTGAAGACAAAGACAGCAGGGGAAGTATAGTGCAACATCCCCATCCACTCCTTTTACTCTGTGGAAGCTTCAAAAGGTGCATCTTACAGTGAAGGAAAACAGCATGAGAGTACCTCTGACAGGAGCTTTGTAAAGAGGTGTATCAGCTTCAGCTCACATTTCCATCCAAGACACTCAAACAGCTCCAGTCCCTGTTGTTCCTCCTCTCCCAAAGGTTGAATCTGCAGTGCTTCACTGCTGTGGGGTGAATGCCCACCCATGACAGAGATCTCCCAGCCTGTCTGCAAGCATCACCTCAGAGACACACAGACCTGTCTCATTTTGATGGATGCTTTTGTAACCACTCAAGACATCTCTGGCCTGTTTTTGAATTGCAGAGCAATACTAGAGTGATGGACACAGAGAAATGGCACTGGCTTGGCAAACTCTGATCGACAGCTGGTTCACAGTACTTCAGAACAGACTGCAATATTGTTTTGGAGTGCTTCCCTTTAGCTGCTAAACCGAGGCATGAAAGGGAGAAAAACTGCATGAACACTGTGAAAAATGATAGCAGGAAGAGCTTCTAATACTCAGTGGTTTTGACACTTAAAGTTCTGTTTTCAGCAGTTTGCTTAGGACACCTTTCTCTTCTTTCCTGTCTTTAGGAAAACAAATACACTCCTTCCTATATGTGGGAGGCCCAAGACTGGAATACAATTTTCTTACAGGAGATGAAGATGTAAACAGCTGCAAATTTTATGCCTTTTTTTTATTATTGATATTTTTGGTCTCAGAAGTTTTTATGAATGGAACAAACAGACCGAAATCTTCTTTTGTAGAATGCATGCACACAGCTTTTGATTTAACTGCTGATATTTTTTTAATGCGTTCCTGGCTTTTTCTGGCATGTGAATGAAAGAGAAATTGCACATATGACATAATCAGAGCTTTCTCTTTGCTCTTTATGCTTGTAATGCTGTTAGTTGGATTTGCATGCTTTGACTTGGGAAGATTCATTGCTTGGCAGAGCAGTGAGGTCTGGACAGTTGGCAGGTCAAAACATTTATTAGTGTGATTGTGCAGAAAAGTTTGGCTCCATGGTAGAGAAGATCCCTCTGAAATAAATATGGAGACTGGGAAATTAATTATTAAGGAGGATGTTGCAAAAACATACATCAATACTGTTCAATATGTGGTTGGAAGGTAATTGAAAAAAATTATGTAGACTCTGACTTAAAAGGAGAGGGAGTCTGATGAACACACACTATAATTTCTGACAGCACCGTCTGGCTGCTGAACCTGTCAGGATCCAAAGCAGCACTGGAAAAAAGCCAAGCCCAGTCTCCAAGGCAGGGCTCAAGCATGAAGGAGACTGCCAGAGAACTTTGGTTATTTCTCACTTCTTCCCTATGTTACTTTCACTTCACTTGTAGGAGGGCATGTTTCATTGAAGCATTTTAATCCCTCTTTCTATTTAAAAAGTATTTAATATTCTCCTAAATTTATGTTCCATTAAACTCTGTATATGAGCCTCTTACAGAGGTGCATGAGGGAGATGATCACTGTGTTCATTTCCACATATTAGTTACAGAGCTGCCTACAGATGCTTAAATTTCACCACCACTTAAAAATCCTTTGAACCATATTATAGTCATGGAGTGGGTTATTTTGGGTTATGTCTTTTTTTTTTTTCTTCTTTTTTATTTTTTAACAAAACTGTCTGATATTAAACACACATTGCTTGATTTAAATAAATATTGGAGACAATTTTTGTAACCCAGTTCAGGATACACATCCAAGCCAATATTTTCTCTCACATATATACAGAACTAAGTCTGTATTAATCTCAAATAAAAATAGAACGGTGATAGTAATTTTGATTGCATTGTTACTTGGCTGGCTTTGACCAATTCTTTCTTTCCCTTTCTTTCCTTTCTTCTTTCCTTTTCTTTCTTTACTTCTTTCTTTCTTTCTTTTTCTTCCTCTTTCTTTCCCTTACTTCTTTTCTTTTCTTTCTGAAAGCACCAATAAATAAGTCCTAAATCTTATCTATAGTAAAATGGTTTTTTGGAGCTACTTAGTCATTCTACTAGTCTTTTCCCCCTCCAAGGGAACTGAAAACTGAAGAATTGCTCTTATGAAAAAGATTAAATAGCTCCAGAAGACTGAAGCACACCTTTTCCCAAGAGCCTCACAGTTACTTCAATGCAGTTTAATACATCCCTTCTATATAGGCTGTTGAGTGTGAACCTGCAGAAGGTTCTGATCTTAACTTTTTCTCTGCTGGACACCTCTTCTTATGATTGAGGTGGGGTGAGAGGCTATTCTTGCTCTCTCTCTTTTCACTGCTATACCATGAGTGGCACAGTAGTACAGCAAACTACTTTTTCAAACATAAAATGTCTTTACAATCTAATCAGAAATCTTATTTCCCAAGTCTTGAGTCTCATCTACTTTTTCAACTCAGGACTGCAGAAAGAAGCAGATTTTCTGCACAGTCATCCTGTTTGGCATTTCAGCAGGCTTGGGTTTACTGTGATCACTTGAAAAAATTTCTAAATAGGTCTGTGAGAACCTAGGCAGTACTCAGAGAAAACATCTTTCTAAGCATGCAACAAATTATGTGCTTAATAAACGCAGATAATACTTAGCAATTTAGCATATTGTTCTGATTTTGTTAGCTTCACCACTGTTTTCACAGGAAGCTGGCTTTGAAAAAAATGACCAAAGAAAACAGTAGTAATACCTATTACTGGAAACAAAGTCTGGAGGTGTATCTCCTGTTCAATTTTCTTTGGCATAGTTAGGGTTCAGAGTTCCTTTAACTTGGCAAGCCTGGGCAAGGAACACTTATCCATGTGCATGCAGTACATTCACTCCCATATAATTACTTTTTGTTAATGCTCTGAAATAATTTTCTTTCATTTTAACATAGTCTCCAGTCCTGCAGACATCCAAGCACATGAATAACAGACTCCTAACTTCAATCAGATTACAACTGGGAATAAAGTACTTAGCCATGTGCAGCATCTGGTTGCAGAATTAAGATCATTCATCTCTTGGGTCTTCCTAGGAAGCTACAGAACGAGATAGGTGCATGTGGACTATGGGGCTCATGCAATGGGGCTGCTTTACCTAAGATGAGCAAAAAAAGTTTTTAGAATTCACAGGGCAATCCACACAGCTAATCCAGCAGCTGCTGCAGAAAGCAAATCAGCTCCAACAATCACACCATTCAAGCACTGTGGCATTTAGAGGAGGAAATACAGTCTGTATAGGGAGTTCATTAACAGTCCAGGCTAAAAGGAGGTGTGGGCCTGTGTGTTTCATCAAAATCAAGGACTTTTCTTTAATATATATCACCTTAAAAATACATTACATCTGATATTTGAGAGAGGACAGCATCTTGCAAGACCACTATTCACTGAGCTTTACTCAAGTATCTTGAAAAAAGGTTTGATTTCTTTGATGTCTACAAGTTTCATTAACGTGTACATAGGCTCAAAATAGTGCATGATGTTAAAAACTTCAGTGTAATATGTCACACTTGAACCTAAATTCCTCATTAATTATCTCATGTGTTTTTCTACGTCTACACACATTTACAGTATGTAAAGGCATTTTCCTGTATTTTGCTAAATACATTAAAAGCTTATTTTTAAATTTGTAAAAAAATTTAAAATTTTAAAAAAAGACCCTATATTTTGAGCTGTTATTAGAAAAGGTAATGAACTTAATATGCTAAAGTAAAAAGGGAAAAGATTTTTCTGAGTGTTTCTGAATGTTGTTTTTAGTATGTTATCATTAATGTATTAAAACATGTACAAAAATGCATTAAAGGATCAGGAATATTTTCCTGCAGGTACTTAGAACCTAATAAATAATGAATGTGATGATTAACTACATGGGCAGAAGTACAGAGCATTACCAAGAAAAAACCTGCATAAAATCTGCCCTTTGAATGGATGTGCACCGTTGTTTTTAATACTTAAAAGCCCACTTGAATATACTCAGTTGTGTGTGAAGAGAAAACAAAAGAAGCAAGCGTGCTTGAATTAATATTATATTTTCAAATGAAACATTTAAATATTGCCAAGAGCACCGCGGGTGTCTGGAAGGGCAGCGGAGCGAGCCGAGAGGCGCGCGGCGCCGTCCCTCAGCGCTGCTTGAGCAGCCACAGAGGTTTGTGCAGGTCCAGGGAGCTGAAGTACGACCACCACCACGGCTTCTCCCTGCCTGCTGCGGTCCCTCCCCGAGCCTCGGCCTGCCCGTGCTGGGCGTGAGGGTCAAAAAGTTCCAGCGGGTCCTGAGGGTCGTAGGCGTCCTCCATGGAGCGCCGGAGCAGCTTGCTGGGCCAGGCCTCGGCGGGCCGCAGCACGAAATCCACACGGCCGGCCTGCTTCATCCTGGTGGGGATGGTGACCCTCTTCATCACCCGGCTGTAGCCCGGCGCCTGGGCGCTGATGATGAACGTCCCCGGAGGCAGGAGCCGCCAGTAGTCGCCATCAGCAGCTTGGGAAAGGGACAGGCACAACAAAACCCAGCTCAGTTTTTTGCCTTGCATCCCCTGTAGCTGCACGCACTACCTTAGACGGCAGCTAAGGGGTAGGCCATGGAAGCAGCTCAGATTTTGGAAAATGTTTGAAGGCAAACTTTGGATGACACAAAAGAGACTTTGCCTGTGAAAACTTGGCCCTTGGGAGGTCATGGAGTAAAATTCACATACAAAACGTCGCTACCTGCTGTTTCTATATCACAGGGAAGAGATGCTGCTTTTCTCAAGGGTACAAGGAATAACTCCCAAAGAAATCAATTTAAAACTAAGTGAAACTTAAGAAAACTTGGCCCTTGGGAAGTAATGGAGTAAAATTCACATACAAAATGTCCCTACCGGCTGTTTCTGTATCACAGGGAAGAGATGCTTTCCTTCATGCTGCTTTTCCCAAGGGTACAAGGAATAACTCCCAAAGAAATCAATTTAAAACTAAGTGAAACTTAAGAAAGCAAAATCAGAATCCAGGCTGCAATATATACACATATATATATTTAGAATGTCTAAGGAGCTAAGAAATCCCTCTTTTAATTAAATTACATTCAATTCCTTTGCAGACATTCTTGCATGTAAGACTATGGACTTGGAGCTGCAGCTGGTATAAATTGCCATTAGTGTAAAATGGGTGTAAATTTCCTCCAGCTGAAGGTTAGACCCTGCAGGCAAAAGCAGGGGGCTTTAAAACTGAAAAATTTATTCCTCATTTTATATTTCCTTTATTTTGAATGGCAAGTCTCTTAGCTCAGTTAGTGTTGCATTAATACTATTTTCTCATGGAATTTCCTAGTTCTTTTTAACACTAAAATCAAAAACCATTTTAACCATATGACATTTTTAACCCCACCTAACTCAGAGCAAATACTCTCTTTCCTACAGTGTAAACATATTTTTCTTTAATTCTTAATCCTTTAAAGGATTATATATGGAAAGCCATTGTCTGGGAAGAAGTTTGAAAAAGACCCTAATTCATGCCAGAATCTCCCACTAGCCTCAATAATCTGCATCATCTCCACTATTGTATCCCCTCTAGTACTAGTTTTTTGAAAGCTGGAAAACATCCACTACATTATAAGCCATTCTGGCTTTCCAAATTGATTCAACAACGATCATTAGACCAAAATGTAACCATTCATATCTTCTATTTTGCACTTCTATGGCCTACCCTGTTCTCACTGAAATCAATAATAAAAAGAAAGCATTGATTTCAGTGACAGCCTAAGAGCTCAGAACTTTATGACTGTGAAAAATAACAGTTGTATATGCCCCAATATATGTTTATCAGCGGATGACAGGTATAAAGTGGACATAATTCAATGTTCTAATAATAATAGTTCCAAAAATTGCACATGTTTACGTGTTTCCACATGAACAGGAAAGGTTGTGGACTCTTCAATTTCTGCAATTATTCTAGTTGTGAAAATCAGAGGGGATCCTACTGCACTACTTACAACATGTTCACAATATCTCAACTAACTTATTCCATCAAGGTTCCACATCTCCTCATGCTGAGTTACAGCCTCTGAACAGAGCTATTGCCATATTTCCCCAAACACTGGCTTTGGTGAACAGCAGACTGCTCCAGGTGAAATTTTTCACATCAAGAACTCCATCATCCCAGAGACAGAACAGACTTAGCAGTCAGCTCAACATGTCTTCTCTCTTGTTATTCCAGAAGAGAACCCCCACCTGAGCCTTCAGTTTTCCATTAAGGTGTCATTTCTACCAAACATGGCAATACTTTTGCAGGTTAAGTTCCCAGTACTTTCAATCTGCCCCAGGAAAAATCTTAAACTAAAAATATTACCTGTGGTGACATCATGCTGAATGCCCCTGACTGAAATACGAGCATTTTTTATTGGGTTGCCGAACTTATCAGACACAATTCCTTTTATCCCCCGATGAACCTGGCAAAGCAAAGCAGAGTTAGATGGGAGCCACTGAAATACCATCCTCATCACAAGGAAACCTTTGCAGAGAGGAAACAATGGTCCAAAAGTTCACCCCATTCAGAGGCTCTCAGGAGATAATGCCCCTTCAGATCACATTGCCTATTTAGGGAGGTCCAAGGGGACTGAGGGAAAGGGAAAATGGAACCAGAGCTTTTTTGGGATAGGTATGTGGCTCTGCTTGGAGAGACCCTTCTCTGCACAAATCACTGGCACCTTGTGGTGTGACCACAGTATTTAAGGACTGTTCTGAATGTCTGCCCTAGACACAGAACCATAAAGAAATGGAAAGTTAAGGCTTTCAAAACCAATCTGGTGCCCTGAACACAATGAGAAGGCATCACTTCAGGTACTTGTGACTCATCATCACTCTGCTGCCTACACTTCACTGCCTGTCAGAATGCCATGACAGCAGTGTGTATGACAGCCATGTCCCCTTCTCTACAAGCACAGAGATGCTTGAGATGTTGAGAAATGTGCTTGGTGACAAACTAAAGAGCAATGTGAAATTTTTCATACAAGGAGGTGCACTAACAGCTATACTGAAAGTTCAATAAAATAAAACAAAACAGAAAAAAGTTCCAAGTATTTAAACATTAGGCCTATTAAGGTTCTCTTTTTACAACATTCCAAATTTAAAATATTTTGTATTGGGAAATGTATATGACCTTTTTAAATAAAAATAATTCCATTTTTATTTTTTCTCGGAACAGCTTAAGTTGTTCTTTACTTCCCCACCTTCTCTTTTCTTTTTCACTCACTTTCCCTTTCCCATCACCCTTGTCACAAGAGAAGAATAAAAAACCCCACAAAGCATCAAAACAATAGAAAAAGCACATTTGCTTTTCTGTTGGAATATAAAGATATTTAAAAATAACCATTAAAGTATCCAACTTGACAGTAGTTGATTATACAAAGTTTGAAAAAAAGTCTAGTCTAGTGAGAGCAGTTTTTAATTTAGGGTGAGACTGTGTTGTCACTGCTCTTGTTAAGCAGCTGTTCCATATACTGAGTTAAGCTACTCACTGGAAAGTTTAGGAGCAACTCAATATAAGGATTTGAAAACTATCCCTTATAATGAAGCACTTCAGTTTGCTTTGCAGCATGAACTTGGGGATTTATCATATGGATAGAGAGTAAATATGGTCAGAAGAGTCATCTTGGACTCAAATTCAATTTACAGTGTAGACATACTCAAAGTAGTATGACCTCATCCAGCTTCAATACTAATTTTGCAATTATAACATGACAGGATAAAAATGAAAAAACTGAAATTTCTTTCTCAGTCTTGCTTTGGTTTTCTTTAGTAAATGTACTATTTTTCATTTTTCCTCAAATCGGTGTCACATGAGTGTGGCAGGGTATTTTGATATTGCTTCTGATGGAGAGAAGAGATCAGTGTTTAGGAAAATGAATTCTACTTCTGTGTGTTGAGTCAAGTATATTTGTACACACACCAAACAGCCTGGTATATATCAGAATAAGAAAAGTTTGAATTGGTTATGGCAGACTTAATCCTTATCGTGGGTAATTCAGTCATCCTTATCTGCAAAGTTGTTTTGCTTACTGTCCTGCATTTACTCAAAAAGCTTTTCCAGCACAGACTTCTACAGTATCTCACACTATAAAATCTTTACATCTTGAAGACTTCAATTGTAATATATATGGATTTAACCCAGCTCCATTTGGATTCACTAAAACTCATTTTCATCAGACAGCTGTAAAACGAAATGAGTTTGGTGGTCTGCACTGTAGACTTTATTGAATGATAATACTTACCACAAGTAGCAAGAGGTTGCTTAGAAAGGCCATAAAAACACTCCTAACAATTTTAAATTACTGCATACTCTATCAAAATAAGGCATGACAGAAAGCTAATCTACTAATGGCTGAGAGAAAGATGAGCAACTTCTGTTTCTGTGCTCACTTACTTATTGTCAGTGAGGTATTTGTTTTTGCTGAGCTTAAACTTATTATTAAAAATGACATTTAAGTGGCAGGTTTTAATGCTCAGAGACACACAGTTCTTCCTTTAGAAGATTTGGCTTGAGGTTTTTAATAACTACTTTCATAAAGAAATCAAGATGGAAAGTGTGTAAATGGTATTTCTAGCAAGATTTTAGCTGAATCTAAATTTCTTGCTGTGGGACAGTAGAGTTTGGGACACAAACATGGAATATGGAAAGGAAAATTTCAGGAAGCTCTCTGGAGAGCAGATCTTGTTGCTTTAGTCTTCAAAAGGAAAGTTGATTCATACTTTTCTGAATATTAAGGTTTTCTCTAGTGCTAAAATTTTGGACAGTTGATGAATAATGCTGCCCAAAGTATTCACAGATAATTCCCTTTCTCACTATTTTCAAGGCCTTTGCAGTCCTCAATCTCAATCCCTTCTGCAGCATAGATAAAATACCACCTGTGTGTCCTGCCAGATAAACTGAGGCACTGGGGCCTCTGGAGGAGTGGGGTCTCGAGCATCGTCTCGAGAGCTAACCAGGAAAACAGCAAAGAAATTAATTTGACAAAGAATGAAAAAGAAAAACAGAAAGCAAAAAGGTCTGTAAAAGCAGAGCAGTACCATTTCCATGTAATTCAGAAGGGCACCTTTGTTTTCATGCCAGATTGTAAACAGTTCTTCCTCCAAAGGAAACTTTTCACATCCTACCTCCACGGTAACTTCAAAGCAATTTGTGTGAAGGTAATTAAAATCTGCCATACCTACAGGTTTAAAAAGAAAGAGGACAGCTCATGAACAGCCATGTAGCTTTTAGCTGGAGCTTTGCTGCTGCAGTCAGCTGAATGCTGTTCCCATGGGTGTGGGTTATTATACTGTAAAAAGTGCTTGCAAATATATAAAAAGTGTTCAACAAATTCAGAATTCCATAACTTGTTTCAACGATAAAAGCTAATGACAATGACACTCCTTTCAGGCAAAAAACCATAATTTTATATTATTATTCACCTGGCCAAGAAGTAGCAATAGAGCAATAAAGATTAGTTAATCACAGTAACTGTATAATCAGCTGTATCAGAGGTGATTGCCAAGGGTCACCAGAACAGAAATGACCTTTTGCCATTATTATGTTCAAAATTGTTTCTGTACCAAAGACATTGGATTTAATTTTGGGAAGAAAGTAAGCCAAAGATATCTAAACCTAATTCTCACACATGCCCTAAAGCATTCCAAATGTCTAGTTTCAACATAATTATTTGGGCATCCAGCTGAGTCTTATTGGAAAACACAAGTGAAGCACTGCTGAAAATTTATGAACACTGATATTTTATCCATGTCAGTATTGAAGGAATTCTAAAGAAAACAAAATACTATTATTGGGGAAATCAAATTAACAGCAGAAGCACAAATGAACTGGATGTTTTCCCTGAAGAAAGAATTTATTTAAACAGATGAGAAAGCAGCACATGCATTGTCTACAAGATGGATTCAGACTCATGAGGCTAAGGAATGAGAGCATAGAATTAAGAATTTATTTCTACATGTCAGATTTGAAAATAAAAATATTATATTATATGGTATAACAAATTTGACCCTTGCATAACTTGTTAATTTTCCTCAAGTCCCATTGGGGTTGAATGCATCCCATGTTATCTGCATAAAAACATTACTAACATAGATTTTACTACTTAAATCCCCTAAAAATTATGTTTTGCATGGGTAGGACCTTAACCAAACTGAAATGAATGAAATCATTTTGTTCAAACCCTGGTGTCTTATAAAGGTCACATAGAGGTTTTACCTCACTTGATATGATGGTAAAGTGGTTTTACCTCCAGTGAAGCTGTACCACTCAGCACCATTTATAATACCTCCACGTTTCACAAAATTCCCACCACAGCGGAGCTCAGACCGGTCTGAGATGACAGGGTGTGCATCTGCATAGGCTTTAGCCAGCATCTTGAACACCTGTAACAGACATGATTGGAATATGTTTGCTTTTACAAACTGAAAACTTTGCCATTGCTGTTATTAACTATTGCTGTTGTCAGTCCAGACAATGAGCCACCCTGTGTCCTCGAGACTGAAGGAGGGGATGAACTGCTCTACAAGGAAGTTTTGCTTGTTGTTAAGAAATTTTGATTTGTCTTCTTCTCTAGAGTTCTCTTCAATCCAATATATTTATCCAGGGACAACATATTAGATAACAGTGGATTTTTTGATACTTGGCTTCAATCTACCACCTGGGGCAAGAGCAAAGGATATTTTTGGTTGTACTTCAAGTTCCAGGTTTTAAAGTTGAAATTTAGGCCTCTTCTATGTTTTGTTTTAGATATTTTTTACCCTTCACGCCAACGAAATCTTCACACTGAATGCTGCTGTTTAAAATAGTCAGTGTCAATTTGCTTTGCACTTATCACTCACACAGGAAAACCTGCCAGTTTGATCTCAGAGAGAGCTCCTTCTGTGTGGGGCAGAAACCATTCCAAAAAGTGAAGGGTAGGATGTGATGATGCAGGATGTCACCACTGATTTCCAAAGAGTGTTGACACTGATGAAGAGCAGAGCAGTCACCATGCAGAAAGGAACAGTGGCAGAACATGTAGTGAAGACAGAAGAAAGAGCAGTTATCTGAAGAAACCATTTATTTGAATCATGTTCCTGCCCTTCTTCTCCAATAGTTATTCCAACTTTGTATAAAAATCCTCCCTCCCCTTTTGGTCTATTTGGACCTTATCTGCTAAGACAAGACTCTCAGATTTCAACACTGAAATTACAGCAGTTATCAGGTGCTACTTGATGTTACTATTCATCATCATGAGTTTCATCCCATATTGCTTAAGACAGTGTGTGCAAGAAGTTTGGTGGCTAAAATCCTAGTTTTAGAAGTGATCCTAAAGCTTTATCCTAGTGTTGTCATCAAGGATACAGACCCAAATGACCAAGCACACAACGTTGATTGATATTTGTGATTGTTTCTAATAATCACATGGCTGAGCCAATTATGGGATCAGGTAGGTGAGCAAAGAAAGGTGGAAAGACAGTTTAATGTAAGTGTAAAGACACATTGCTGAAATACTTCTGATGATCAGAAACTAAAAATTCAGACTTAATATACAATGCTTTTGCAACTCCCTTAAGTTTCTATGTGTTTAAATATTGCTTAGACCAGAAAATTGTGTTCTTTAAAGTTTTGCTGAAAAGAAATAGAACATGTTAATTAAATGTTAATTAAATAGGTTAAGAAGAACTTTCACTGCCAATAGTTCAGTGCCAGGCACAATATCTTTAATTTCTACAGGAATTTGGGTCCCAGTTCTGAATGTTCCATGGAAGGTATTTGATAGAAAGTTTAGAAGGTGCCTATGTGAGTTACAAAGACATCTGCAGATGTCCTATTTCCAGTGACCAAGCCTCCTCTTGTTTCACACCAAGAGGCATAAGGCTTTTGTCTGGCCAATAGTTCAAGTGAAGGAAGGCCAGTGGTAGTGAGAAGAGGAAAAAAGTTCCTGGATAACAATACATTTGTTATCACTTAGAAGCAAGTGATTTTTAGGTATAATATAGAGGAACAAAAAGGGGAAAAACAGAGGAATCCTTGTGACTTTGGCAGTGTGAGGTTTCACTCAGTAAAGTGAGGTCAGTGCTGTTACCTCAGCCAGCACTTTTACCCCACTGACCATCACAGGTTGGGTTTTTCAGGGGGAGGGAAGGGAGTATTTCAGTTCACCAAAGGGAGTGAACTTGACTTGGTGTGGACCTTTGTGCTCTGGTGAGCAGAGTCATCAATTCAGTTTCTTGTTAAAAAAAAATAAGTTAAAACATCCATCTCCACAAACCCCGAAATATGGGAAAGTTTTTAGCGGGGCTGAACCAGATGCAAGAATGTGAGCGTAAGGACATGGTCCAGCTTTGAGAGTCCTTGCTCGCAGCCAGTACTGCCCCAGGATGTGGTGCAGGCCAAAAAGAGACGTGAAATCTGCAGTGTCTGGGAGCAGAGGAGAGGATCCTTGTGCTTCCATGCATGCACCATGATGGACATAGGGAGGTGGAAGCACAGATGCATTTTCAAATAGGGAAACGTGGTTTGAATATATTTCCCAAAATTTGATTTTTTAATATCTGGCTATCATCTGCTCTGCAGCATTTCACCCTGGTCTGCAAGTTTCCCCTTGCAGAGCAAATGTAGCAGATCAGCATTCAGAACAATGGTTATGGCCAATGTATGGCAGATAACCAAACTGCTGTATTTTGGGATGAAGGTTCCCTGACAACAGCAGCTGTATTCACATTACTTAAATGCAGGTCACTTCACTGGTTTTCTGTGAAAAATTTCAAGTGATGCTAACAGGGCTGTTAAAGTTTCTTGTGCTGAGTAATTTGAAAAATCAGTTTTTCACTGAAGACATCCCCAGCCCTCCCCTGCATGTTCTAAACTTCCAGATTTGCAGCCAAATTCCCAGATTTCGCAGTCACAGACTATGCAGCAGTCACCTGTATAGGGTTCCCTGTCCCTGTGCTGCAAGCCAGGAGTGCCATTAGGGTTTGTCCAGCTGTGCACTACACTGGGATAGAGACCTTGTCTGCATACTTCCACTCAAAATACACGTGCTGTGCCTGAGTGGAAATGATAGAAGTACTGCTGTACTTCCATTCCAGGGGTGAACTGCTTAACAAAGCACACATGGCAATATGCCTTCACCACCTCTGCATAGGATAGCCCTAGCCCAGGCAGTGGAATGTAAAAGCACAATTTGATGATTTCCCCCAGTCCTCAGCAAGAGGTTCTGCAGCTTGCATTAGCACCCAACAGATATTTCTTACACAGGCTTGTTGCTGTGCAGTGCCTGGTTAATTATATTGCTAAATAATTTTCATACACACATAGTCACTAGGCATTGTACAGCTCAGAAGAAATGGATTGATACAGAAAATGTTTAACAACCATACATCTTTAATATGTGTTAGTGAGAACTGCCATTTCAGAAGAAGTCAGCCTAGAGATATGCTCAAAGATAAAGGATGCTTCAAGTCAAAGATCAACTTCTGACTATTTTCAACTGTTCTTTGTTTATATAAAGAACCACTTTTCTTCAGAGGCCACAGACATTTTTAGCTCAGCTAGAAGGCTGAAAAGCTAGCTGTTCTCCTGGTGGGCATGTCAGCAATGAATACTAGATTGAGGAAACCAAAGGGAAATAGGAAAGATGGCAAAAAATTTCACAGAAGATTTACAGTGAGTCCCAAATGAGGAACTTTCCAGGGACAAGAGGGGGAAACCAATCCCATTCATCTGACCTGGAATAAATGTTACAAGGCTGCCACCATATGGCAACAAGTCTTTTTTTCCCCTCACTCTTTATGGATTCCACAGGAAAATAACACTGCTGGTCAGGCTTGTTCCTTTTCTTCTGGAAACCACTGGTAAAAATATCACAGCCTACTCCCTTTAAAAATTAAAACCTGGATTTTCCTAATCTGTGCTTTATGAAACCTTATCTGGCCTCACAAAAGATAGGTCAATCTTTCCAGACTAAGCTGATAGAGTATTAACAATCCTATATTTGAAAGTACATTAAGTAAGTGTATAAATTAGAGTCACACAATATTCTGAGTTGGAAGGAATCCACAAGGATCATCAAGTCCAAATCTTAAGTGAAAGGCCTCTGTGGGAATTGAGCACTTGACCTTGGCATTATTAGCATCAGCTCTACCCAAATGAGCTGTATCATGTTGTATACATACATACATATATACATATTTATATATATATATACACACACTTGGGTTATGTATATAAATATGTTATTTATACATATTTAATACATAAATGCATACATATACCCACATATGTACATGATCTAAATTAATTAAAGTTTGTTATTTATTAAAAGTAAATGTTTCCATAGTTTCACAAATGGAATCAACATCCTGCAAAAGCAACATTACCTTCTCATCAGGTGTAGGAGAGAACATTTTTTCTTCCATAGGATGCCTTGAATAGTCATAAGGATAGGTCACCACCAGCTCACCCCCATGCAGGCTGGCAGAGAGCACAAATGGGATAGACCTCAACCACTTCATGACTGCTTTTGTCTCAGGGGCCACCTGAAATCCAGGAGGAAAAAAAAAAAAAGTTGTGACTAGCCATGCAATTCCAAAGGGATTTGATCCTCTGCAGGATGAAGCCCCATGGAGAAGAGACTGTGTCAAAAAGAGAACCTTGAAGCTCTTTGGCTCTTCCAGCCTAAAAGATACTGGGGGAAGAAAATCAGTTTTCTCCAGGGAATGGATGATACACATTGTTCACTGTGGAAAAACTGGAACACAAAAGGGAAAAGAACATTTGACAGAAGAAGAAACTTTTCATTACAGTGACATTTTCAGATGATGATGGCAGTACTTTAGGCTGGAAAACTTGTGGCATTTATCACAACTTACCTAACTCCCTATCTAATTTCATTTCTGAATCAGCAGGATTGAATTTGAATGGATAAACTGGAATAGGGGGACAAATTTGCAATTCTCATCACTTGTTGAAAAGCATTTGCTATCCTTAGGTGCAGGTTAATCTGTAAATAAATGAAAACTAATATATATAGTATTAATATAGTATAAAGCACAGCAAAGCCTGCAGTTTGCCTGCAGTGAACTGTGGCAGATAAGTCACCAAATGCAGGTGTTTTTGCCAGTGCCCCCTCAGTAACAGCGGCCAAGGGAGAGGGCAGCAGACTCCAGGAGATGTTCAGGCAGCCGGCATGCAGGAGGCTCCTGCACCCCGTTTCTGAGGAGTGATCACCGGACCTGCTCCGGTGCTGGTTCATTCTTAGGGATAACAGTGGCATCTGGTGGCCGGTCCCTGCAAGGCCAGACTGACGCCAGTGCCCGGGAGAGCTGAGGTTCCTTTCCTGGCAGCTGGGGGAAATTACCTGGGGAAAGCCTGAGGAGGGCACAGGCTGCTTATCTGGACCCCACGCCACTGCAGGTATGCGGGTTTCATAAAAATGAGATACACCTGTGATGATGAAGTTAATCCAGCATCTATTTAGGGCTGCTTTAGGGATTGCTTATCAGCCTTTGCTTTGACTCAGCTGTCAGAAAACCAGGCAGCCAGGGCTCCAGAGCACTAGTGACTAACAGTGTGCAGGGAAAAACCATCCAAAACAAACAAGAAAAAAACTACCAAACCAACTGAATAAAGCCCCTAAAGACCTATATACTTGTGTTTCAACAATAGTAATTCCTGTTTTCTTTGGATCAGTCCCTAATCTACTGTTGTTAAAAAACCTTTGGGGATCCACAAACCCAGGTGTGGAGCACAGAAAAACACTGTGAAGGTGCACAATACATGTATTATAGTTCCATCAACGAGGCACAAAGCCAAGGAAAAAGCCATGTCTAAACATAGCTTTACCTGGAATGATTTAAGAAGATATTGCCCTGTCTGCTCCTGACCAAAGTAGGAGATTACTTCCCTATAGATGCCATGGTTTTTAAATTAGTCCTTCTAGTGTTTGGGTTCCCTTAAAATGCTCTTCTGTAGCAAATGAGATAAATGCTACTCTGTAGGTTTCAACTTTGGCATTTTAAAGAGGCAATTTAAAAAATGGGATGTAACAGGTAAAGTCTGATCAACTAAGGAATACAGAATGCACTTTCCATACCAGAAGCCTAATCAAAGTTTTTTTACATAATAGGGAAGATTAAATACAGAGTTTCCAGGAAGGGCATGACATGGAAAAAAAAATATTAAAAAATGCAGATAAAGGGCACTCCAAAAGGAAAGGACTTTTAGCAGTCTCACACACCCACTCACACAATACAGAAGTGGGAGAAGAAAGCAGCCCCCAGGCTTCCTGACAAGAAACATGTCAGTGTCCAAAGAATGCTATCTGCACCAAAGGATTTGTTTTTCTGGCCTTTGTACAGTGCCCTGGGGTGAGCTGATCATGACCTTTATCCCAGTAGTGCTTTGGACTGAACCAGCCACTTCCATCTGCACCCTGGAAGTTCATCCTCTGAGCCCATCTCTTCTGAAGAGAAGACCCCAGAGGGCTTGTAAGGGGCTGTGTCACTGCCTGCCCCATGGATTGGGCACTTTGGGAGTTTCTCAGGGTGGCTGGGCACCTGGAACAAGCTCACACCTTCCAAGCCCATAGCACCAGCCCTTCTGAGGAGGTCGCTGTCCCAAAATCCCATCAGCTCCCTGCCCTTCTGCAGGGAGCTGCCCTTCTGCCCCAGCTCCTGCTGCCCAGCCAGAGGCCATGCCTGACACAGCATCAGCCCTGCTTTCAAACTGCAGCCTTGGGCCTTGATAGGATTTCTAAGTTGCTTCTGCAATTCAGTGAACAAGGGTAAAAAACACATTTTTATTTGAGAGCTCCTGGTTTCAGTCCTTCAGCCTGATCAGCCAACTGGCTAAGCAGATACCTGCATAAGCCCCAAGACAATGCTGTCTCACAGAGCCGGAGTCTTGCTGAAGTGAATTTTGTGAAAAACCAGGACTTTCAATGACACTATTTTTATGCTAATAACATTTCAGTGACATGAAATTAGTATATTCTGGTTCAGCTCCACTGCATGATAGCAGGTGTTATCTCTGCCACTCTGGCCTTTGACTTTTCCTTTAATGTGGGTTTTGTGGAGTGTAATTTTTTTTCCACCAGAGCTTTTGCTTTTAAGTTAGATGAGATAAATTTTAAAGTATCCATCTCACAAGAACAATTCAGAGCACAACTAGAAAACAGGGAAATTATTTCTGCATGAGCACAGAGAAGAGCTACTACCCTTTCTAAACCTGAATCTCATTTCTTCAATTATACTGCAATTAGTCACTGTCTCCATGGCTTTCAAAGATTTTTTTTCTCCCTTTAAAAAGCAGCCAGACTAATTTTCTTAAAGAGTATGCCAGCCTCCACTGGCATAGACTTCCGAATTCTGTTTGAACCAAGACAATTGAGCTATACTTGAGATGTAGCCTGAGGTCTGTCTGTCTGAGCCCTCAGACCACTTATTACAATCATTCATAAAAGAGGGGAACAAAACACTCTGAATGATGCCAGGCTTTTGGGGAGCAGGAGCCCTGGCTGAGAGCTCACTTTCTGCTTCCTGATCTTTACACAATGCCCTGCAGCACTCAGGTAATTACTTTAAAAAGGCAGGTAACAAACACTGTTAAGTAAATGAAAGAGGAGAGGCTGGTGTTGAAACATTCAACCTAATGCTCCTGCATGCACAAAGCACCACTGTAAGAGCCATGGGCTCATCTGCCTGACAAAACTGAAGGTCAAAACTGAAGGGACAGCTGATTTGGAAGTCCCATGGTACCATCAGCAGAGGAGACACAGGGCTGGGAGAGCACTTTCTGCCAGGTTTGTGAACCATAGGAAACTACAGTCAGCAAGGAGATTTTGTGGTGCCACTAAGGCCACAGGCCTGGTTCCCTCATATGCTCTGTAAAGCATGTGGATTTGGAGATGTTTTGAGTGTAGTTTATGTGAGGACCAGCTTTGGGGCCAGGAGAGCACCTAGAAGTTCCCTGAGTTTTGGTATTCTGAGGGGTACCTTGGATGACCATCTTATTCTTCTTTAAAAACAAAAGCTTTGCAGGAGAAGTGATGTATTTGTAACCCCAGGTCCCCACCCACTGAAGCAGAGGTGGGGTGGTGGTGTGCCAAGGTTGTCCCTCCCTTGTCTGTGACAGATAACCCAGGGTGATGCTGCAGCTGGGGCAGAGCTGTGGTGGTAGCTGTGAGAGCAATGTTGGGCTGCCTCCACCCTTCCCTCTGTAAGCTGCTATGATGTTACACAGTGTTAAAGAAAGATAAATACATGGTTGTAAAGATGGCTTCTGCAAGTGGCTGCCTGCCACTACCACCTCTCTCACAGGTCAGCAGAAGAAGCAGGGCAGAAGCAGGACTTGGAGAGGGAGGAGGTTAAAGCTGGAAATGCAGAGTTATAGGGACAAGCTCACAGTTTGCACCTGGCACTGGCAAAAAAATGGGGGTCAAAGATAGGTTTGTCCTTCCTCAGTGTTGCCTAGGTCCTCAACCCATCACCTCTGTACAGAGAGAGAGAGGGAGCACATGGCTGAAGAAAGATCTCCATCCTTTCCTTCCCATGTTGGAGCAGGGGAAGGTACTCCCTCAGATGGAAGGAGTACCACAGATAATGTGGGATGAACTGCCCACAGCCCCCATTTCCAGTTCCTCTGCACCACAGTGGGGAAGCAGGTATGGAATTCAGGTGCAAAATTAAGCCTAGGAAGAAGGCAAAGGCGGGGGCAAAGTGTTTTTAAGATTTCTTATTATTCTACTCTGATTTGACTCATAATAAATAAAATAGATATAAATAATTTTCCTCAAGTTGAGTCTGGTTTGCTTCTGATGTTAATTAGTGACTAATCTCTCCCTGTCTTTATCTTGACCCATGAACTTTCAGTCATATTTTCTGTCCCCTGTCCATCTGAGGAGGAGAGTGATAGAGTGGCTTTGGTGGGCACCTGGCATCCCACTAGGGAAACTCACCACAGGGATAAATCAAAATCTCTCTGAATTTTGTTCTAAAATCCCTTTTTTTCCCTCTCAGTTATTTTCATTTGGCCTCAGGGTCTGTTCCACAGCTCTCAACCTTTCTTTACCATCTCAGGCTCTGAACTCCACTTGCATTTACACAGCTTGCTGTTATCTGTTATTATTCAGTCATAAGTTGAAAACTTCTAAGCTTGTGCCAGAAATTCAGTGCCATAATCTGCAGAAATTCAATGCCATAATCTGGAATCTGTGATTACATGCAAAAATAAACTACTTGAGCTTAATTAGGGCAGAAATTAGTAGTCTAATACACTGCATTACTGAGCCTCTTACAGCCTTGGGTCTTCATCTGCACATTATCTTGATGAAGTGAGGTGCTTTTATCTAGATTTTAGTACTGTGAAATGGGGTACCAGAACACTGGGGTAGCATCAGGGATGCCTTTGGGATTCAGACCTGGCTTTACATAAGACCACCTGCAGCAGAGTAGGAACATGAAGTATGATCTCTCAAATCTTCTGCTGACACCAGATGAAGCAATCCTGCTCCCCACCTGTCTGAGGCTTTGTGCCAGCAATAAATATTGAATCAGAATATAATTAGTTTAAAAGTAGAAGAAAAGCAGAGCTCCCAATATCTGAACTACTGATTTAGCTTCCTGTGATTCTTCTTTCAAGGGCAGCTAAGGTCCACTTAGAGTTGTGCTGGGGCCTGCTGGTCTGCCAGCAACACAGGTAGGGCTGAGCTTTGCATTCCTGACATAACATCACACAGAGCTTAGTGATGATGAGTGTGAGGCCCTGTAGTGCTGCCTCCATCCTGCTCTGACCTCTGCAGCAGCAACTTTCCCTCCCAGCACCTCTGCAGCTCAACTGGCTGTTTCCACTGCTCCATATGGTTACAGTCATTTATAAACATCCTCTCTTAATGGAAGATGACACCACACAGCTTTACATGCAGCCTTTGTACATTTTCCGTGGCAGAAACTCCTATTGCATCAGACCTGTGCAGGGCTTGGTGTAATGACAACCAAATCCACAAAGGCTTTAACAGGCATCACAGTTTAAAGCACTAATGATGAATTATTACACACTTGTGACCCCCTCATAACAGTCATTATTCTTAATCTAAACCAGCAAAGTTCAAATTGTCCACAAATTTTCCAAATTATTTGTGACACCTGCCTCTTTGGCCAGACCTACACCATGATTTTCATGCAAATTCTGAGCCTGTCCACTTCAGTCTTACTTATAAAATCTGATTACAAGCAAATAACTTGAGAACAAGCAATCTCAGTCTCTTAACTCCTGAGTTGCTCTGCAGTAGAAATGATTTATAAAATGTGTAATTCATACCTTACCCCACCAGTAGGACTGTGGAATGGGGATGTGGTCCAGACGGGCCCCACGAATCCCAGCTCTTCTGTAAGCCTCAGATGTCAAATCTGGGAAATTTCTGTTCAGGTCCAAGTTCTGAGCTGTCTGTCGGCCGATGACCCATCCATTGTAACCAGCCCCCTATTTTGTCACACAGAAGCCAATTTCAGAATAACTCCCTGTCTCAAAATAGCACTTTGTGGAAATTGATTAATCAAAGGGAAGTTTTAAAAGAAATAAACTGAAAATGTCTGTACTGTTAAAAAACCCACGCTTATTAATTAATCACATTTTGTCCCCATGAATATTAATGCACTAACTAGCATTCAGGAAGTGTTTCACTCACCAGTGATGTGACTCATGAGAGGAACACAGGAGCCTCTTGCTCAGAGCAGCATGCAGAGTCGGTTAGAGGAGAAAAAGAAAATACAGCTGATGCCGCAAGACAGGATGAGGCAGAGTGCAATAACCCCAGACTCATACAATGGACAGAGCTCACCACACGAGCAAAAACAGAGAAAAAAGGTCTAATTTCATGCTAGTGGTGGTAGAGAAAACAGAGAGGGGGAAATGAGAATCTCAGGTAACAAATAATAGAATCTTAGTTTTCACAGGTCTCCATCAGACATGAGCTGATCTCTGAAAACTGCCATCCATTATGAAACTTTGACAGTACAGAAAACATTCACATTTCATTATGCCTACAGATTTAAAAGAGGGGGAACATGAGCATGTTATTAGACTGCATTTCCTTATAAAACAATGTAAGTCATTATAGTGAGTCAGGCATTTTGTTCTAGAACTGATAGCAGAGAGTGCTAAGTGTGTGAAAAAGTAACACAGTCATTCCTACATCATCACATGCAGGCAGCAAAACTGACAAATATGGCTCTGATTTCCTCTTAGTTCTGTTCACATCATCTTTGGAAAGCAATGCACCACCAATGCTACCTGGGATTCTGGCAGTCAATTATTAGTGTTCCCCCTTTACATGACACCCCCTCCCAGTTTGCTCTTTCCCATGGAGAATTATAGAAACACGAAGGCCTGAAGATCTCCTTATAATAAAACTTTTACCTCTTCTGCAGCCAGTTCATAGCCATCAGGATTGAGTGAGGGCAGGAGATGAATTCTGGTGTTGTTGATCAGGGCCTGGATGCGAGGGTTCCCAAGAAGATATTCTGAGCACAGATACTGTGCGAGGTATATCAGCAGCTCCTTCCCCACAACTTCATTTCCGTGCATGTTGCCAATGTACTTAAATTCTGGCTTGACTGTGGAATGTCAAATAATGAGATGCTTTAATTTGATTATACATGAGTGGCTTCCAAAATCAGACTAATCCAAGTTGCTTACTGATTAGTCAAAGTTTTATTTACACTAAATACATGCACATCTTCCTGCAAATAGCACAGCAGTTCTAGGTGAGCTTCTCTCCATTAAACATCAGTTCAGCCACAGTTTAAGTAGTGTGAAATAAAGTTAACTCCAAACTATCAGGATTCCATACCATAAGAGGTGATCATTGCTCTGAGCTTTTGCTAGAGTCATCATTAATTGTGTGCAAAGGATGCTGAAAACAAAAACATCAAGGCATGGCTGGGGAGGAGCAAAACACAACCCTGGTACTCTGACCTACCTTGGGGGGCTTCAATGCCTTATTTTGTCACATATCCTAGAAACCACCTGCAGATATGTAATATATTACCCCTTTATTTAGGAAAGAAGTTGGGTTATGCATAAAAAGGGGCTTTCAGGCTAAATAGCCCTGGAATAAGCCCATTAGAAACACATAACTTTGCAATTCCCTGTAGTTATTCTCTCAATTTCCATCCTTCCTTAGAGACTAATGGAAAGTAGAAAATAGGTGCACTTTGGAGACACCCTTTCCTGTCTATCCCTTCATCTTTGCCTTTGATCCTGGCCAGCCATGAGCACTAGACACTGGAGGGAGCCTGGCACAGAGCTATTATGCCACTTGCTCAGGCTGGTAAAATCTCCAGCTCTGGACCTATTTCTACCTCCTTTTATGGTGTCCCGAGCAGCATGAAGCAATAGATTTAGAGAAAAATGCTAGGAAATGTGTTAAACTACCATCTTTTATCATGCCATATCACAGTTTTCATTTAAAAGCCTGATTCATAGGCTTTGTGTTTTCCTGGAAAATGGAGTACAAGATTAAAAAGACACCTGCAACATATTATCTTTGAAAAAGAGACAAAGGGTGATAGGCCAGGAAAATGTAACATAGATCTTTGCTCTGTTAATGACATCTACTGGGACCTGATTAAGTTTAAAGGCACCTCAAAATACCTCTAGACCACACAGGGCAGCACAGCTGAGAGTAAACAAAGTGACCAGTCTTTGCTGTCCTCTCTGAGTCCCCTCTGTGGGCAGCACAGCACACAGAGGACACAGCAGCCTGACCTGAGACCATAATCTCAATAAAGTATTAGTCAGATGTAGTTCAGTTCAGCCACACTGCTGAGGCTATGCTGATGCTGGAGCTCTTCTGATGAGAAGCAGTCTGAGGCTCTCAGCAATGGCCATAGCAATCCACCAAATCTAGACAAGTATAATTTTTGACCTGGGAGCTGGTAACTGGAAAACAATACCTAATTCTGCCCTAGAAAGTTATCTGCTTTGTGAAGAATTTAAAACACTTAAAAATCTGGCCCTTGCTCTCTTAGTGACGAAACTACAAAATAGAGATTTGTAGAGTTCCCCTCTACAGAAAATTCGTGAGGACTCATGTCCTAATTTATATATTAGCACCTATAAATGGTATAATAACATCTGTTCAGGAGCTATGATAACATAAATTCCTGTTACCACCGACAGGTATAATACTGACTGAATCTCTGTTCAAGAGGATTGTTTTCTGTGCTGAATCATCTCTTTTTAGTGTCAATGTCCTTCTCTATCTGAGGTCTTCTCAGAAGATTTGTGTATTTTAGGATGTGTAGGAGAGTGAGGAAATGGTACATGATAGGGAGGACAAGTCAATGTATCCCAAATTTGTGCATTGGGCACAAATAGATAACAGTGATATCACTGCAACCAAATACACAGTGATACAAGGAACAGCATTACCAAGTATGGTCCTGCACAGAGAGAGCCCATAACAGTAAGAAATTGCTGCTGGGTTGTAATTGCTACAAGGAATCATCAGCTATCAGTGCAAATCAGGAACCCAAGGGAGGAGAAATATTTTGGAGTCAAGGCTTTTTACAGTTTAGGAGATGTCCCAGTAACAGGGCCTGTTTTCCCTTGGATAATCTGCTCTCCCCTGCAGCAGCACTGATCAAACTCACGCAGTTCGTGGTGTCCAGGCTTGGTTGAAAACTCAATCACAAAAAGATCCTTCCCCTCAAAGCTGCGGCCGATGCTGTAAGTGGTGGCAATGTGGGAGCACCTCGAGGCTGTCTTCTTCAGCGTGCTCACCATTTGGGAATAGGAGTGGTGCTTGAACTGAATAAAAGTTGCTGGCAAGTCTGAAGGCAAATCTTCCTCAGCATCTACTTCTCCTGCAATGAAAAATCATAACAGTGTTTAAAACCATAGTGCTCAGAGGACTGTAAGGAAACCTGCACTTTTTCTCAAATTATCTTTATAAGTAAAAGAATTATAGAAAATAAAGCTGCAATCAAAACCTTAAATGTATGTAGTACATCCTACACTTTATTGTGACATGTTTTTTTTTTTTTAATTCCACTAATGCATATGCACACTAACAAATATTTGTGCAATCTCCAGTTAAATTTGACCTTTGGCATGCTAGCTCACTTCAGTAACAAATTGTGCAGATTTTTCCCTTTAAATTTGGTGAATCTTTTTTTTTATGAGATTCATCTATCTTCAGCTATCTATATCTTCATCCAAACAAAAATCTGTGACAATCATTAATGAGAATATTTTAATGAGCTGTTAAGCTTGACAGGTAGTCATAGATTTATAAGTGCACTAAAGTTTCAGTTTTTAAGTAAAATATTTCAAATATATAGACAGCTATCACACAGGACAGGGATTATCTAAATGCATCCAAATATCTTGCTCTGAGCTGCCTGTCTTGATGCTCTTTTTAAATGAGGGGGACAAATAGATACTTCTTCAGCACAGTTTAATTAAGTCTTTAAAAGAGGTTGAGCAAAATTAATGACACATTAGAGGTCTCTACAAAGACAGCAGGCTGACATGACAAGTGAAGAGGTTGTGTGCCATGGGTAAGTCAAGCTGAGTGAGACAAGACCTCCCCATGCCGACAAGGTGTGCCAGCAGAGCTTCCTTCCTTCCTTCCTTCCTTCCTTCCTTCCTTCCTTCCTTCCTTCCTTCCTTCCTTCCTTCCTTCCTTCCTTCCTTCCTTCCTTCCTTCCTTCCTTCCTTCCTTCCTTCCTTCCCTCCCTCTCTGCCTCCCTCACCTCTCAGCTTGGCCAGTGGGTCGAAGCATCCCTCTTCCTCCCCAGCGAAGAAGCGGTCACAGTCCAAGAAGTAGGGCCAGGCCATGTCTATTGCATCAAAGGCAGGGAGGCAATTCTTTTTGAGGTTTTCACAGACGTGCCTGCAGGGCTTTATGACTTTGTCCTTTTCACACTGTGGGGCCAGCACTGAGCAGCCCAGGAGCCTCAGGTCGGGGTTGCATTCCCCCTGGAGCAGGTTGTGCAGCACGCTGATGAGCAGGTACTCGGAGCTGTACTCAATCACTTCTCGAGACTTCTGATCCAGAAAGTTGGGATACACCATTTGAGTGTAGGCAACATCAGTACAAGAACTCAGGGCAATATCCACACATTTTGCTATGAAAAGGAGGTGAACACAGGAAAAATAACTTTCTTCACTGATATTCTGAGTAGACAAAGAGAACATAACAAATACCGTGTCAAATGAACTTATTTCTTTAGCTGTCAAGTAGGCTGGGAATAGTTTGCAAACTGAATTGCATGTTTAAAACCACTTATAGAAAGATGATGAGAAGCATGCTTAGTTCTGGAGATATAAGTTGAGCTTAGAAATTTGACCAGAGAATTACTAAGAGAAAGGTGGGAATCTGCTGGTGAGAAAAACTTAGATTCCTGAATAAAAGTGTATTTGTGATATGGCTCTCTCCCCTGTCCTTGAATAGTCACATGGATTCCCTGAGTAGGTGTGAGATCCTATAGGTTTTCTTCTTTAGTGGGGAATGTACCACTAAGTTACCTCTTTTCTCTGCTCCACAAAATTTGTAGAGTTTAATATCTCTGAAATTACAGACCCTCCACGAAGTTTGATTGAAATTGCCCAGAAATAAAAAGCCATTCTGGTGCTTAACTCACAGGCAAGCAGACCCATAATATGATTACATGTATATTCTCACAAACCCAATACATTTTAATGAATCAGGTTAGGAGGTCTTAGGAAAGATAAGTGTTGATAAAACCCTCAATCCACTTAGAAGTGGAAAAGAGTAATAGAAAGACATCTCTTCATAAAATTACTGGCTGTTAAAGTAATGGGTCTACATTTGAGTGTCCTTCTCTTGGTAATGATTCTGGCTGGTAAGAAACACTGTTGTCACAGCAGCAAAATACTGCACTGCATGAAAGAGCACATTTTTCTTGTGAGCAAGCCCACCATAGCACCAAAATGAGTATACTTATCAGGAAATTATGAAGGAATACTTATGGTTTTGAGGTTCTCCAAGAACAGCAAGACACTTCATACCTTTCTGTACAGTTTGACATTGACCTGTAAATTAAGAGGAAAAGAAAAATCATTACAGAGTGGGTACACATGGTTCCTCCTTTGTGTTAAGAGTTGTCTGATCTGGTATCTGCTGCAGCTCAGACTGAGCCATACCAGCCATACCAGGAACAAGCACATATTCCCAGCAGGCACATATCACAGAATCACAAAATAGGCTGAGTTGAGAAACCCCATTGCCCCTCATCCACACACAGTTAGGTGCCTAGGAAATTTCACTAATCAAAACCTAGGTATTTTTTAATCTGGTTAGTCTAAAAGTCCATATGAGTCCTGTACATATCAAGGTGTTTTATCAATCTCCTCTAAAAGATATGTTTGTCCCTTGTAATGCTGTGGATACCTTTCATGTTAAAGCAATTCAGCCTTTGGTAGATATGAGGGGACTTCATTCATTCCTCATCCTACTTAATTGTATCTCTAGCAGTTGGGTTTTATCCCACTTTTAATAATATCTTAAAGCTAATTATTTTCCTCCCCAACTACTCTCACAGGAAAGCTTTTCCAAAAGATCACTCTTCTAACGACCAGAAATTGCCTTTTAATTTCCTGTTTAAAAGTATTTGTGGTCAGTTTATTTCCATTGTTGTTGTGCCAGCATTGTCCTTTAGCTTAAGTAGCTCTCTCATTCCCTGGTGCATTCCTTCACACTGTGTTAGCAAAGAGCCAACAGATCTCCTCTGCCTTCTGTTTACTGGGTCAAATAAATGATGCTCTCTTGATTTTGAAGGAGCATGGTTTGGTGACCATCAATTGGTCATCAGTTGCTTCTTTTGCTCCTGTAGCCAATAATTCTGTCCTGTCCTTCTCCAATACTGGCAGCTAAAGAAACATATTTCTGCCAAGGTATTGGAGCTGGTTTCACCAGTGCCTCATAGGAGCTAAATCACTCTGTGCCAGCCTGAACACCACCAGGTTCACCCTTCTTGAGGTGTACTGGGGATCTCTTCTGTTGCTATTTCTTCTTGCTCTCACTGGGGGGACAGGCATCCCAGCTTCTTGGTCAGTAAATTGAGCATTTATCCTCACAAGACCAAATTAATTACATTTTCCTTTTTTCCTGCTAAAGAGGTTAAACTTCTACTCCTGGCATATTTGTTTAAACGTAATCATCTGCATATGTGTTGCTAATGAGTTGATCATTCTTTTGCCAAAATAAAGTCATTGTAATGAGAACAAAATTAACCCTGGGATTTTATATTGGAGGGAGACATTTAATTGGAAATCAGTCTCGTTCTATATTATGGATTGTAATTGAGCCACATTACCTCATAAAATAAATGAGGCATCAGAACTAGCAGAAGTAGCCCATCCCCAACACCAACAAGTTCTGTTAAGCAGCAAGCTAGAAAAAATTATATCCATACAAACTCCTTTCCTGGCTCAGTACATTATGATAATTGCATTAAATAATACCTGGTTCATCAACAGTGATGAATCCATTATAGGATTTCATTGTTTCCCCTAGCTAGGCACAATCCCCTCTGTGAGTTTGTTATTAAGGTCAAGGCATTTCTAAAAAAGCTTCATCTCAGCCAGATACTGCATACAGTGCTACATCTGGGGATAATCAAGGAATAGCATTTCATACAATGCCAGTTCGGAGAGAGAAAGAAATGATCTCTTGTTCCAGCAATTAATCCTGCTGATAAAATTGGATGTTACTGCCCCCTGAATCTGGATGGTCTAACATCAACACACTCACATTTGAGAGACCTTGGACATAAGTCTGGAGCCAGCCAAACATTCCTTACAGAGGGGAAAATGTAGTGTGGGGAGGACTGGCTTGAGTTTAGCCTCGTCCCAACGGGGAGAGTAACAGTGACACTATCTCCATTTATCACCAGGGTTATTAGCAATGAATCCCCTTTGTTACCTTGAGGGGTGGATGAGAAATATTTGACAGCTTTTTTTTTTCCTCTTCTGAGCAGAAAATTAATGTATTGTAGCTATTATTTTAGACTAGAGGGTTGTATGTGCTGAGCAGAATTCTTTGTGGGGTATTTGGGGAGTGTGAATGGTCTTTCTACAGCTGCTCACATTTCCTCAAAGGTAAGAGGTATTTCCCCCTCTGCTGGCTCCAGGACCAACCTACAAATGTCCTGTTAGTTTCTGTCTCTGACCTGCAATGATCAAATAATGAAACTGAGGCACACACAGTCTCCCCAAACACTTTGACTGTGCAGGAGTGCTATTAGCCATCAGTCAGTTTGAGATGTGGCATAGCCCTGTTCTCAATGCATCTCAGAATTCTGCCTATTCAGCTGGGGCAAAAAGGTGTTCTGGCAACACACTGGAGCAAGCAGAGGAAACCAAAGGGAAAATGCAGCAGGGAGGGTCTGGAGGTGGTGCTGCCTCTGCCTGCCCCAGCAC
Organism: Agelaius tricolor; assembly: GCF_023055355.1. Taxonomy (NCBI): domain Eukaryota; kingdom Metazoa; phylum Chordata; class Aves; order Passeriformes; family Icteridae; genus Agelaius; species Agelaius tricolor. The sequence goes on from NW_027269284.1 coordinate 8,228,725, forward strand.
CTCAAGCAGCAGCAGACTTACTGCCTTCAGCTGATGCCTCTTTCTGCCCAGCTGGCCAGGAGAGGCACCAGGAAGCAATGGATAGTTGATGGAAGAGATGTGAAATTCCACTGATATGCGGTCCCAGGGTTCACCTGAGGACTGGCTCCTTTTGTGAACAGGAGGAGATGGTAGCACAGGAAAGGGAAAGTTGCAGACTGTGCTACATGTCATCCACACTTTGATATTTTTATTATATCTATATAGGGAGAGGAAATCTATTAAGCAACATGGCCAGTGCTCATTAACAAAGATGCTGACTGAAGAGGATAAATCTATTTTTTAGATGAGGTACCAAATCCATATAAATCTTTTCCATTGCAACTGAAATCATTCATCTCAGTATGTAATAAGCAGAGGTAATTCTGCAACACCTCTGCTTAGTGGGTAAAGCTTTTCCACTACCTGTGATCCAGGATCCCCTTTACAAACTCAAAGATACCAAGACTCACTCACTGATTAGCAAAAGCAGCTCCTTGCTGCTGGATCCTAAACCTGGATCTGTCACCCTGTTCTTCTAAGTTCTTCTAAGCTTTCCGATGTTCTTGTAATGAACTTTCTCACACGCTTTTCTCTAAATTATTATTATTTTGCATTCTTTTCTGGAGAAGGAGAAATTTGATGGACTGATGGTTTGTCCAGTGTCATTGGAGAGGTGGCACTGTCATTCTCCAAGCCACTGTCACTTTTGAAAATCTATAAATGCTTGAGTCAGAAATTAAACGTCCTTCTTTTTACTTTGGAGATTCCAGTGTCCGCATAGTTTTGTTTCGTGTCCTATAGTGACATCGATCTAAACCTACATCTAGATCTAAGCTAAAATTAGATTTAAGCCTCACACTATTGCAGCATACTGTGGCATTTTCTCTCTGTCTCTCCTTATTAAAGACATCCATGCTACTTCTTCTGGCCACCTCTCCCCATCATGCAAGCTCCTGTATGACCCATGTATACATATAAACATAACCCATGTATGTATATAAACACCCAGGACTGAAACAGCTTGAGATTTCAGGTCATCAGGAGTCAGTATACATAAATCAAGAGAGAAAAGGTCTGGTTTATACCAAACCTTGCTTTATAGCCAGCCTTAAATATGTGTGCTGATGTGGTGTTTGGACCTTCCCAGTGTTTCCTAACACCAATGCTTACATATGTTTTGGAGGGTGCAGCTCTGCAGGGGCCAAGGATAATTCTGCAGAATGTGTGCTTACATAAATAAGTGTGGATACACGTAGCTGGGCCAGAGCCTGCCTGCCTGGAGAGCCAGCAGCAGGAAGCTCCCAAGGCCAGCTCCAGGCTGCAGCTGTACGATCTGTTCCTGCAACCTTGCACCCACTGGCCGGGGTCTCTGCACAGAGAAATCACCAGAAAATCCCCATCCCTGCCCATGACAGCTCATTTTCTCTAAGCTCTGGCAATACCAGAAGAGTTCAGCCACTCCTTTCTTCATTTTCATAAGAGAAATGACAGGGGCTGATATACAAAGAGTTTCTCAGGTTTCCCAATTCACTTGGCAGGCTTCAATTGCTGCTTCTTCTGTGCTTGAAAGAGTCTAAAATTTTTCAATTTTTTTGTGTAAAGGTTTCCCTGGGCTCAAAGGAAGACAGTGTCACCTCCTCTCAAAGTCCCATCCACCGACAGGTTGGTACAGAGGGACCTTTTTCTTCCTGACCCAGAACAGCCTTTTCAATTTTTTATGTTTATTTTTGTACTCTAACTATTCCACTAGAGCTACAAAAGTCCTTTCAGTAGCACAGCTTCTATTTAAGATTATGGATAAAATAGCTTATTGAAGAGGAGAAAAGCCATTTCAAGCTTTCTGAGCTCTCTCTATAAAATACGCTTCTGGTTTTAATTTGCAAAGGCAAGCTTGAAAATCTACAATGCAGCACATACATATTTTACTGCCAAGCTTACATTTTTTCCCCTTGATGACTCAGCACCAAAGGAAGAAAGCTGCTGTGATTAACCCTAACCCAGACAACAGAGCTCAACAGCTACTTCTAGTACCATGGGCTGGCCAGTTGCCTTTTCAAGAGCAAAGCCAACAGGAGACTTGTGTAATTGATGATCTGGAATAAGCCCAAGGGCAAGTTTTAATCTGAAATATCTAAGTCATTCAGTGAGGCAGATGGGTAGGGGGGGGTGTGTTGGTCAGTACAGGTCAAAATAGATCAGATAATTTATATTGTAAAGACCAGCATACACCCTCACAGCTTTCTGGAATTCTTATAAATCTTTTATAAACTAGAAGAACATATGTATTCATTTTAGTCTGTTTATAGTGAACGCCTCCACTTTACACTTCCAAACAAAGCAGTTCAGTTCCTTATCACATTACTATTACTCTCCTGGCTGTTTCACATGGTTCAATCAAGTCAGTCTTTCAGTGATATTCTGCCTTTTTCACTAAATAGACAAAACTTAGTATCAGTAGAAAGATACAAACACAGGAAAAGCACTCAAATGACAAAGCATAACCTTCCAGAGCAGCTCCTAGCTACAGCAAAAAGACCAATGGCAGGACAAGATCCATTATATAACACTTAAATGGATCAGAAACATCAGGAGAAGGGTGTGGAAGAAGTGGAGATGTAAGGGGACTAGGGGCACAGTAATGAGAGAGCTGAGCAGCTCAGGCAGGGGGAAAATGGTTGAGCAGAAAGCCCAGAAGAGAGGGCAGCCACACACCCAAGGCACACATGCAGAGGCAGAAGTGGGGAAGATTCCCAGCCACAGAGAAGAAATTCCAGGAAAGCTGGAGGAGAGAGGAGTGCTTGCAAAAAGCAGCCACGTGGTTCACTCCATTTTCTGCATACATCAAATGTTTTGTGAGAAGAGGACTGAATAGATGTTATTAACCCTCCAGTAATTGCAGTAACTGCCTGGGGGAGGGGTGTGTTCAAAACAGGCAGAAGCAGTACCTAAGAGCTCTGTGCAGCCCTCCTTTAACCCTGCTCCCTCATTTGAAGAAGCCTGAAAGCACCTGAAAGAGATTAATGCCTCCTCTGCCTTTATTTTGCAGAGCAAGATCACAGCAGGAAGATCCAAGCCAGTGTTCATTGCCTATCACCCTCCTTTCCAACCCACCTGCTGCCTGGCATTTGGTTAAACATCCATTTTTATGGAATTACTGAAGGTGTGCCCACAGCTGACACTGCAATGACACTGCAATCAGCTCTTTTGGGATTGTTTCTCTCTCAGGACTGCTCTGGAGCCAGTGGGAAGGTGCTGCAGCTTTTCCATGGGTGATGTAAGGTCACAGCCTGCAGACCACAGGTCAAAATCTGTGCAGATGCACACCAAGACCTGCCACATGGCAAGGGCACAAAGACAGCCTTAGTGGGCACCCTTGTTTCTAGTTCAGATGTAACTTAAACATGTCTGCAGTTGTAGGTGGTGCCTAAAAGAACTGATGAAGAGTATTTCTATCTGTCTGTCTGTCCCCACCACTGCCTTGGTGCCTCTAGTGACTCTGGTATCACCCCAGCTGTGTCTCTGGCTGGTAAGTGCTGCTCCAAGGAGTCCTTCAGGAGTTGAAAATTCTGAATATAAACACAGTTCCCTAAACAAAACCTACTAAATGCCTTTTTCTGACCTCAGCTGAGATATTTTCCAAGTTGCAAGGGAAAAATTACCCACTGGGAGAAGAAAATGCAACAAAGGTGATGACAACAAAGTGGGCCAGCAGTTGCCAAATTGGTTGAAGGTTTAGTCAGCTTCACATGTGACAGGGCTGCTGCTGAACAAGGATTTCCTGTGCACCAGGATGGTCTGGAGACACAGGGAAATAATCTCTCAGGGTCTGGTCAGTGAAGGAAGAGGAAAAAAGCTCAAATCTGGGGGATGATGGCATTAAAATCAGCTGGGGTAAGTAAGTGGAATAGGTCAGGAATTCTCTACAACTATCATCTAAAGGATCAATTTTTTTTTGCCAGGTTGCCTGGTGAAGGATGAAAACACCTATCAATCAGGTAATCTGGGTCTGTGATGCCCCCATAGCTTTACTTTGTGACCATGCACTCCTTACAGCTCAGTTCCCATGGTTTAAGGATGCAGTACTCTCCAAGTGCTTTGGCCAACAACCTACCACAGTTAAAAGCTTTCCTTTAAGCAAGGCCAACTCTGTTGAATGCCATGGGACAAAGGATCATGTCTGAAAAATTGAGGGCTTTATCTTTTCTGCCACAATCTTTCCAAAATATTTGCCAAAATATCATCCCATCCTCTTTAAACAGTGAATCCATCCCCCTAGATCAACTCTGTCTTTTCTTTAGTTTAGAAGTATGAGGACTATTATAATTAACACCACATTTGATTCTTCTGTAAGTAGAGTTTTAACCAAATGTGGTACTTTTATGTTACAAAAGATTGACAGTTAATTTAACAACCTTGACTTAAATCTGTGCCTTAATATCATATTGTCTCTTAGATAAATGTATCCTATTATAACCCTAAAAATTGGGTGTCAATTATATCAGTGGAGTTACAAGAGTATAAATTAAGGGATTGAAATTTCAGCTTTATTTTTTAAGTGGACAAAGTAACCTCAAGTCCTAAATTCCACTGATCTGTGACAGATGTATCCAGCTGTGAGGATTCAGCAGTGATAAAAGCCCTGGGTCATAAAAGCTCAGCAAAGAGACCAGGACATGGCCCACCAGCCTCAAACACCATGCTCACAACATGATAGGTGACTTCTGATGGTATCTCCATGCCCAGCCCTGCATCAGGCAATAACACATGACATTCATCCAGCATTTGGCCCAGGCTTCAGAAGGGGTTGGCTCTCACAAGGCACCAGCAGCCCCAAGGGGACCATGGCAGCTGTCAGCCAGCGAGCATCCTCAAACACTGTGACTGTGTGAAGGGAGAGGTATTGTCTAGAAATGTTATAGGAGATCAACCATTAGTGTTATTAAATCTTGCTAAAAGCCTAGCTGTGACTAAGAGCAGTGGGGTTTTGTTCAAGTTTTGACTATGTATGCACACCCCCACACTTTAAAGATGTCTGTACAAGTATTCTGAAGAAAACTTTGCCTTCAGATTAAAATCATGTATAAATCATTTCAGCAGTATAAGGAGATACCTGTGTATTTTATTTTCAATATAAACTTTTCCCTCATAAGTGTCTGTTTCTGACCCCATTTCCTATGTTAAAAGGAGCTGAAGGCCAGTGTTGCTAAAATAATAATTGTGTAGAAATCCTAGAGCCACTGGCAGGAATTCAGCAGAGCTCACATGATTCAGTGATGACAACTGGCTTCACAAAGAGCAGAAATTTCTCATCTTGTGAGTGAGCATGATGTAGATGCTAGTTGTGCATTTTTTTGTTTTGACACAACTTGGACACATCCATCTCAGGTCCAGCCAGTGCTATTCCTGCAGCCTGTGGCAGCACAGTCCTGTGGCCATGCTCCATGTCAGCACCTGCCAGTGCCAGCCACAGCAGGATAAGGGACCACCCCACCGGGGCAGGGGGAAGACCCCAGCCCACTGCCAGGTCACTCAGTGCAAGCACAGGAGCAGCAGCAGCTGGAGAGGCTCTGCCTCTGTGTGTGCACAGGTTTCACCAGGAAACCAGCATGAGAAACATCCACAGCAGGTGAACGAATTTGCTCAGGTCTCATGGACTGGGGCCAGTGTGAAGGTCATAGGAGGAAATAACTTCTGCATTTTTTTTGCCTTTTGCTTAGCAAAAGCTGTGGCACATTGCGGAGTTTGGAGCTGCAAAGAAGAGAGGAAAGGTATAACATCTCTATGTGAACACACTTTTTCTGTCAGTCTTATTTAGTGTTATAGCTCAGAGAAGAGCCAGTGGCACAAAATCTGTCCTGGGCTCCAGAATATATACTGTAATTGTCCCCTGCTCCCTGCCCTGGTGGTTTCTCACTCCTCATCTCTCTTCCTTGTACCTCCCCACTCTCTCATCTCCACTGGCTAGAAGAGGCCAGAGATCCTCAGGATGGGACAATGTCTGTCTCAGGAGAAAGCCAAAATGATGAAAACAACAAGGTGTTTGGAAGAGGAGGAGAACCACAAGTGACAGGTGTGCCAGCCTGTCACGCTGGCTGAGAGAGCACTCTGGCTGCTCTCCTACCTCCACAGCTTCAGGTTAAACAGCGCCACTCCTCTGGACAGGAGAGTAGGAGGCTCAGGGGGACCTTCTCCTTCTCTACAACTGCCTGGAGAGGGGTTGTAGTGAGGCTGGGGTCAGTCTCCTCCCAGGTAACAACTGAAAGGACAAGAGGAAACAGCCTCATGTTGCTCTAGGGGAGGTTTAGGTTGGATATTAGGAAAGATTTCTTCACAGAAAGGTCGTCAATCTTTGTAGCAGGCTGCCCAGAGGGCTGGTTGAGTCAGCATCCCAGGAAGGATTTAGAAGATGTGTAAATGTGCTGCCCAGGGACCTGGTGTGGCGCTGAACCTGGCAGTGCTGGGCTCATGGTTTAACTCGAGGATCACAGCGGCCGTTTCCAGTAGCAATTCCATGGCTCCATCTGCCAGGCTGTGCCCCTGCCCGAACACCCTTCAGGCGCTGGGGCAGGCCCGGGCGGGCGGCAGAAGGCCCGGGCGGGCGGCAGAAGGCCCGGGCGGGCGGCAGAAGGCCCGGGCGGGCGGCAGAAGGCCCGGGCGGGCGGCAGAAGGCCCGGGCGGGCGGCAGAAGGCCCGGGCGGGCGGCAGAAGGCCCGGGCGGGCCCGCTGGCCCTGAGGCGGGCCCGGCCGGTGCCGCCTCAGCCGTGCGGACGGGCCGAGCAGGGGCCGCACGGGGGCACCACAGGCGGCGGCGGCGGGGCCCAGCCCGAGGCCGGGGCCGAACCGGGTTGGGCTCCCCGCACACCCTCTGAGAGCCGGGGGTTCGCAACCCCACTGCAACACCCCTGTACCCCTGGAATTCCGCAGAAAAGCGCTCCCTGAATACAAGTAACCGGAACGGAAAGGAATTGCTGCTTTTAGCATCACTATGGATAAAGAGTTTTTCGCTGTTTTGTCCCATTCTGGAAGTGTTCAAGGCCAGGCTGGATGGGGGCTGGAGCAATCTGATCTAGTGGGAGATGTCTCTCTCTGTTCAAGGCAGGGGGGTTGGAGCGAGATGACCTTTAAGGTCCCGTCCAGCCCAAACCCTTCTATCATTCTATTATACAGCCTCAGCCTGACCCCAGTGGCATCACAATTGTAGAGTTGTTCCTAGCTGCCAGGAAAGTCACCTATTTGAAGATATATCACTTCAGTCTGCCTCTGTGGGTTTTTAGTTTTGTTGTCAATATTTATAAAGCACTTCATTTAACTAATTACCACTGGACTACATCAGTCAGTAGCAGAGATGCACAACTTGGATAAAGAGGAACCTGTTTTATTAGCTCCCTCTGAAAATGTTTGGCCATTTCCATGCTAAACTGTATTTTTCTCACCCAAACTATAGGCTAAGAGGCCGGTTAAACTCATAAGGGTCTGACAATGGGACCTCATAGCATGTCATCTGAGAGAGACAGAGCTTACTGACTGCCCAGGAATACAGGACACAGCCATGGAGAAGGCATCTGGCCTCTCTCAGTGCCACAGCTCCCAAATGCTGACTAAAAAGCCCACCACACAGTGTATGATGCCTCTGTCATATTGTGGAGCTGGATGACAGTAATCATTTCCTTATTTTTCTTAACAGAAAAGCACAAAGCATTTTCAAAGGATCTTGGTATTGTAAATCATGTTCCATTTTGGCTTCTTATAAAGAAAAAAAAAAGCAGAATGAGTCACTGCAGAACAAATACCACCAGGAAGCCTGCAGAAAGCAACTCCAGCCTTGCTGGGAGTCAGGCAGTTGTACTGGCTCCTGCTGCTCTTTCCTGCAAGAGCAGCTCCAGGCTGGTCTCCTCTTAGAGGGCACTACAGGTCTGGCCACTGGGATACAGCAAGACCTACACAATGGATCCCAAAACAGGAGAGAAAATCCCACTGCTACAGCTGAAGATACAGCCTATGCCCTGAATGCTGAGAGGAGACCCCTGCAAGGTCCATTTGTGAACATGTGCATCAATGCAGGCCCCTTTCTTTTCATGTGGCCTGACATGATCTTATCCCCCCTTTAGAAAAGAAAGACCCTGGAGAAATCTGTCAGGTCTCTCAATGTCCAAGCTGCCTCTTTATTGTCTGACCCAACAGCCCTGCAGTAGGCAGTGTGTCCCCTCCCTGGCACACAATGTGGTGCCATTGACAGCTCTATTTCGCTTCCTCTAGCCATCCCTCCAGCAGCATATTCAGCTGCCTTTCTGCAAGCCCAGCCCTAAAGGCACCACAGCTGCCAACACACACAGAACACTCTCAGAATCACCCCTCAATGATCCATATATTTGTGGTTGCTGGGATTAATATCCCCATGGCAAGACCCTGATCAGCTGGAACTGGAGCATAATCATACCTCACAGAGAAAGGTCATGCTGCAAACCACACAGCCTCTTCCTGTAATTGGCTGTAAATAGTCTACAACTCTTCTCTTTGTGCAGCTTTATCCAAAAATAAAATCCCTTTAGGCTGTGGTAGACCTCACTTTGATGTTCATGGGAACAGCACTCTCAAATTATATGCAGTACATGGCACATGGACTGTACTGTACAGCAGTTCAATGCCAGTGACAGTCTATGGCTTATATTTAAGCACTGAAATACAGTTGAATTTCCTTGGGTAGCATTAAGGTCAGTTTCAGGTTAACTTATCTCTTCCTGTAATCCCATAAAATAAATATTTTTCTGACTCATTTTAAGTTTAGAGTCTCTGAAAATAGTTTTCCTGGAATAGACCTTGTCACTACACTGAAATTCATGTCTCCACTGTCCCCACATAATTAAGCACACTTGATAAAAAACATGTATTTTTAAAAGGCACTGTTAATATATTTTATTAGCCAAGTTGTTACTGAATCAAAACTTTCAATTAATTTAGTAGCATGTTCGTGTTTAACCTTTATTCTAAAGGATAAATCTGCTTTTCCAGTCTATCAACTCAAACAAATTCCATATTGCTTATAGCAAGCTAAAACACACCCTACAGCTGTCAGATCCTAATAAATCTCATACTTTGGACTTGAAATAAATGACCTAAAGCTAAATGTAAGGAAAAGCATTTTTTTTTCCTTAAGCAGAAAAGCATACAGGAGGTCAAAAGGTCACCTTCTTGCAATCTGACTACCACATTCCTAGAAGGCAAGGCCAGAGATGAGGTGAACCTTCCACATTCCCCATAAGAGTGAGGGGGGGTCCTTACAACTGGGAGCTACACAGATTGACAGAAAGACACCTCTGTGACAGCCTAAAGACAGTGATGACGAATCTTGATCAGCCTTGACATCACAGCCTTGTTTTTCTGTTGCACAGCCACCCAGTTCCCACCTCCTCATCCATGCTTCCCAGTTTCACCACCAGCAGTATGCAGATTTCCAAAGAGTTGATCCCCCTCATCTCTAGGGGAGAGTGACAGCTCCTATCTCCCTCCCCTTGGAGCTGGAACTCTTTACATATCTCCAGGAGAAGGCAGAAGAGAAGAAGGAGGACTTTAGGGGTGGTTAGCCTTACCTAGGGTCTCCTGGCCGGTTTCACAGCGGGGTGCTGGCTTGGTGGCTCTAAGCAGCCCAGCGAGGAGGAGCAGGAGCCTCAGGACCATGCTGGAGCCCCTTGCACAGCAGCACAGTGATGTGGCACTCAGTGCCTGATGGAGTGACTCCTCTGCCGAGCCTCAGCGCGGCTCTGGCTCTCGGAGCTGCAGAGGAAATCAGTGCACTGCAAGGGCATGCCCACGTCTCACAGTGTGTGCAGTCCAGGCGTCAGATTTCAGCTGCATTTCAGCTTGGAAAGCAAAAGGCTTTGAGACACAGAGGGAGGAGGAATGAGCTCCCCCTCCCCTCTGCCTCCAGACCGTCTCCCTCCTGCAGGCTGGTTTACAATTCCATAAACAGTTTGAGCAAAGGGGGGATCCTGCAGGGTTGTGCCCCCCTGGGTCCCTTTGGTCTTCATGCAACACTTTTCCTAAGGGACAAGGGACATTCATGAATGTGTGTCTCTCTGAAGCCAAGAGAACTGTCTGGAGAGAGCAGGGGGAAGAGACGGAAAAGCAAACAACTGAAAGCAACTTTCCTCAAACTGTGGTATTTCATCACATACTTAACTGCAAGTTTAGAACAAACATGACAGTGAAAGGACTCTGAGCTGCATTCTTCCAGCACACAGAGAATGGGAACACACAGAACAGCCACCAGGATCCCCCTCTGCATGCTCCTCCTGGGCATTTTACTTAAGATAAGATCAAGTTGTCTGGAGGGATTCCAGTGTTTTCTGTCTATTCTTAAAAAAATAACAACTTCACAAACGACTAGAAGAGATTCCAGGACAGCATTATAAGGTTTAAACTGGACAGTAAATCTACATTAGGTTGATAGTAAATTGATCTTTTAATTTTCTTGTTTGGTTGGTTTTGGTGGGTTTTTTTCAGTATATTTTAAAGAAATATGTATTGTATGTTTTAATTTCTTTGCAACAGGTATGGTGGAGAAGCATACCTTAATTAAGATGCAAATTCCTCAATTCTTACCTACACATCAGAAAACATCCCATATCAAAAAAAAAAGGGATTTTTTTCCCTCAAAAATCTAGACCTAAACAGACAAAAGCATCCTATCTTTTTCAGGCAGTGCGTGTTCCTTTGAGAACATATACCTGCTTATACAGAAGAGCAGAGAATTTGTCCTTGCAGGCAGAGCATGCTGGCTCCTGCTGCTCAGTGTTGGAGATCAGTAGGGAGTTATGGTGCTGTATGATAATGTAATCAAATGAACCCCCCATAGGGAAACCACTAAAGAGGCTGACAGGGCAGGAGAATGCTGTGTGTGTCTCAAAAAGTAATTGATGTCTCATCTCATTTGAAAGGGATGCATTGAGAAGCTCAGCAGTCAAGTATGTCCTCTGCTTCCAGGCTCGGCAAGGCAGGTTGGCTTTTTATCTTCAGGATTTCCCTCTAGATCTGGAGACTGCAGAGTCTGCCCTGTCTAAACTGACTAAACAGTACCAAAGCCTATCAGGGTTTGAAGAACAAACTTCCAAGGACAAGAATACTATTTACCTGCCTTATTTTTTGTCCTGATCACACAGCAGTATGGCTGGACCCTCAAGAAAAAAACAAACAAACAACAAAAAACAACAAAGCACTGGAAGTGTGGCCTCCAAGGGAACGAATACTTCACCTTCTGCCTAACTCCCCAACAACTGGCTGCTCTGAGTACCAATCTGCCACACTTGTACTTGATGTGCTCAGGTACAGCTGAGGGTGTGTTAAAGCCTGAGGCTTGCTGTGTGCCCAGCCTGTGCATTTTGTGTTAAAGGGGAAAAAGAAGCTGCTCAGAACTAAAAGGGATGTGGCTCAATTTTTTACAACAACAAAAGGCAGCAGAGGTTATACCTACAGACAAGCCAACCATCAGCCCTTGGAAATGTTCATGCCTGTACTGCAGTTTTCTGCAGCCCTTGAGAGTGTGAGGGGAGGGGGAGTGTGAGGGGAGATCCTGTCACATACATCCCAATGCTTGTGGTGGTGAACTCTGCTGCAGAAGTAATCCTGTACTATCTATAGTCCTGTCAGCTTTTCACTTCTTTTTTGTTGGCATGTTTTCCTGCCTGTATTTTCTCTGTTTGCTACCCTCCAGCATAGGCACTATGTCCTTGTGAGTGATTTCTCACCTCCACTGCACTTCAGTCACCATTGCCAATGTAGATGCCACGTACTTTGGGACCATGTGTTTTAAAATGTGGTCAGTGTCATTATTGTTGGATATTAGAAGTGAATTCAGACCATGTAAAACTTATGATGGGAAGGAGTAAAGGGTGGATCAGGGAGGCCAAGAGCAGGAAAATCAGAGGAGGAGATTAAAAGGCATGGCTGCATGCAGGTTGGCTGTGAGGCTGTACACTTGTCTGGGTCCTGGGCCTGATCACTGAAATCCAGTCTATTTCATATTCAATCCTTAACTTTTTTTTTTCTCCTACTATGCAATCCCCTCTCTGACCTAGGTATGCAAGCTGAATGGTCAAAATGCCAGCAACTGAGAGACTGAGGTGTAAGCTGCAAGATCTAGGTGTCAGCCTCTGGAGAGACCAGGAGGGTTTATATTTCCCAAGTGAACACAATCCTGTGTCCATGTGTAGGTTGCCAGCAAACTTCAGTCTGGATTAGCAGGCAAGTAGGAAAGGACTTATCTGAAAAGACTTGAGGTGTGTTCAGTGGCTGGGTAAAGGGCCCAGGGTGCAGACATGACCTGAGAGCTTGTGCTGATGTTTGAGGAGTCTGTGAGTGTGAGCCTGCCTGTGAAGCCAGAGTGGGAGCATTTGTGCTTTCACCAGTGAGCCTCCAAACTGAGCAGCCACAGAGGGACAGCAGGACTGGGCTCTGTGCACTTATGTGAGTGCTGGTGGCAAACCAGCTTGTCTGGAGTCATGTGTGTGTGCTTGCCACTGTGGGACTCACCCTCATCTGTGGTGTGAACTTGCACATGTCCCCATTGCCTGGATGACACCAGAAACGTCACATCCTTCACAAGCTCCACTGCATCAACTAAATAAAGCTGTCAGTAGCTGGCAAGCTCCAAGCTTCTTTGTTCTTCAGCTTTCAGAGACTATTGACATTCAATCAGGGTGTCTATTTGATACCAGGATAAAAAATTTAGAGCATAAGTAGGATAGATGGGGCCTAAGAATGACATTCAGGTAATTAAAAACAAAGTAAATTTATCAGTTTATCACCACCATCTATAATTTTTTTTCGTGCTTTCATGCCCTAAGGTACAGAAAACAGAAGGTTTGGAAGGGTTATTTCACTTTTAGCTTAGATTGCCTGTTCTTTTCTTCTTTTCCAAGGGATTTGATCCCAGTGTGTCTTTCTGTGAAGGTTTGGCATGTTTGTCACCACTAGGTTCCCCTGTAGACCTGCACCTTTCTGAGGGGAGCAGTAGTTCAGATACTGTTCTTACCACTTATACAATATTTCCTGCCTTCCAGCATTTCTAACTTGTGTGGGGTTTTTTCAGCCCATTGTAAGCAGTTTGTGTATATCATTTGCCCTTCTCATATTTTTGTTGTGGGACTAGCAGGAATTGCACAGCTGCATGACCAAACCTAAAAGCATTAAAAGCACCTAGGACAGGGATGGTTGGGCATAGAGGGATTTCCTGACCTCTCTGTTTTCTTTGCTGTGTTTAGTAAATCTTCTCATCTTAGGAAGTTGAAAACAAGTTCTGGCTTAGGGTTAAATATACTATTTTCACCCCAATTCTAAAAGAATCTTAAAAATGAACCAATGAATCCCAGACTGTTAAACAACACCGGGGTTCCATCATTTGCATTTGAATCACTGCAATCAATAAAGGTTGATAATTTCACTAGCTGCTGTTGCTGACTGTGTTTTCCTGATCTGACCTTTCTGTTAGCCTGCAGTCCACAGTACAGCAGCAATCCAGAAATCCTCAGACTGGACTAAATACCAAAAATGGTTTATGTCCTTGGCAGGTACTCAAAGTGGGATTAAATACAGTACATTTAACTTGCTTGCATTCTCATGATTCTTACTCTTGTAAGATAAATTTAGCAGAGGAATATCTTAGATTTAGACAGGCTTTCATTACCTGTTTCTTTTTTATTTTGACTCTGCTGAGAGGAGGTTGAACATTAAACAGAAGCAGTGTTGTCTAGATAACTTTTCAGAAGGACAAACAGAGACCAGATGAAAATGCTACTTCATGGCTTGTTATTCTCTCCCTTACTAGGTGCTAGTGAAGCTGGCAGAAAGTGTTTGGCAGCACATCACATCTGCTCCAGCACAAAGTCAGCAGCTGTGGTTTCAGGACTTTACAGCGGTTTAAATTAATCCAGGAGATATTTTAATTGCACAGAGGCAACCAATTGCATTCTGTGGGTTTTGTTTATTTTTGGTTTTTTCCTCCCTGTTTCAGTTTCTGAAAAACAGGGCAGAGAAGAGGAACTGGTCTCAGGACAGACAGGGAGTAAATCAGCAAATTCCTACAAAGCAATAGCAATATTTCAAAAAATCCAACCCTGTTCTACCTGTCTTTGCAAGACCTTATCTCCCTATGAACGGATTGAGCTTCATGTAACAGCAGAGAACTGGGAAAGGCCCACAAGGGCTTCTCTTTCAGCTTCTAGATGCTAAGTTAAAAAAGGAAAACAAATTTGTTCTCCAAACAAAGATTTCTAATTCAAATTAACATGCATCTGGATAAGAGAGATGGCTAATTTCTTCTAAAGATACACAGGCTATTCTGAGCTTTGCACTTAAGCAGATATTTTGGGATATTTCTCTGTGCCTTCTGGCACCATCTACATTATACTTGGGGAGCTTTTAACTTTCTCATTGAGAGTTTTTTCAGTGGTACCTTTTATCTCAACTTTCAATTTGTTCCCCTTATGACCCACAGGATTAAAAACTTCAGTTTAGAAACTGCCACACATAAACATTAAGTGCTGGAAATTTGATTGAGAGACTACAAAGAAAAGACCACAAGAACAAATTCTCCTGTTTTCCAAAATTTTAACCTAGAATGGATCATGGACTGCAACTGCCTACATGTCTCAAATACTTCAAAATTCCCTGTTGACTCTACCAGTTATTTTTTATCATTATTGATCAAGTACATATTTGTACCAAGTCACTAAGGGAGAAAGAATAATGCTCCAATAAACCTCAGTGTGAACCAGTTTCACCATACTCAAAAAATTAAATTTCCTGCAATTTGTTTTTTTTTAATTTTATTTTGACATGTCTTGCCAATTTCTTTCCCCCAGTTTTTCCCTCATAAGCTGGAAACAAAAGCAAGCAATGAGTGGGTGGGTTTACTTCCCTCACTTAATATTATAGTCACAGACACATCTTTCCTTCCTGATTACATATAATACATGTTAAAAAATGCAGCTCTTGAAAAATATTTAAATTATTTAAATTCAATACAAGTACTGTCAGTGATAATTAAATTCTGGTTTTATCTTCTGACTTGTCACAGATTAACTAAGTCACTGACCCACAAAATTAGTTGCTTATACCACATCCAGGTGATTCACTGAGCTGATCCTATCAAAATGCAGAAGAACACAATTAAAACTGGAGAAGACCCTACCATCCCCAAAAGATTCAACTGGCTACATGCCTTTCCTTTAGCCTACCCTTCATGTGGTCTCTGTGCTTGTTTCAGTTAATCAGTAAGAAATGAAGCTGCTCAGAAAGTTTCTTTTGATGACAGGAGAAAATGATATCTAGTTAAAATTCATCCATGATCAAAGGCACCAATGATACAAAAGACTGGAAAGGAACCTGGCACCAGATGGTAGAACGAGACCACAAAGGGACAACAGTAATAAATATGATTCTATATCCAGCAGAACATGTGCAAAATAGCATGCACTGATCACCAGATCCTGCTATAAGCACACAATATTATTTAAATTTAATCATTAAAGAGATAGGGCTGACATAAGGACCTTGTTATCCTCTCAAAGGGCTGACATAAGGACCCTGTTATCCTGCCTCTTATTACTCCCACATGTAAAGTAGCAAAGCAGGATTGCTGCTGAGGGGTTACTGGTGATGCATTTTGCTGTTTTTGTTCAAGATGAGGCCCAAAGGTGACTCTGCCTGACTCCCATAAAGCAAGAAAAATAATACAAATATGTTCGTGAATCATAGAACTGAATATATAACAGCTACGAGGAAAAATGTGAGCTCAAAAAAGATCTGTGCTGAGAACTAAAGATCTTTCTTTTCTTCTGATCACAGATGGAGTATTAAAAATTAATGTAAGTTCTACCAGAAAAGAACTTGACAGTCCTATTTTGAGACTCATTTCACTTCATCTCTTCTCCCTGTCTCACAGAACATTAATGCCAAAACATTCAAAAGAAGTTCTCTGGGGCTTGCTTTTCACATTCACAGAGGTGCTGGGAAGCGTTTTGAAAAAGTGATTTGGAGTGCTGTAGTTTGTAGATACCCGATGGGGGAAATACTTAAGAGACCCTGATGCTTTTAAAGCAGATCCTTGGCATTTTCTGAAGAAAAATTAAGTTCCTCCAAGGCTGGCACTCCCCAGAAAACTGGGAGTTCATCTCAGATAGCAAGAACCAGTAGCCATTTCAGATGATACTGACATGACAGCTCTGAGGATTTTAACTTCACTTTCAGAAATACACTTCTGAGACATGAGTCTGACTTAACACCAGGAGAAAAATGGTGTTAAATAAGTCAATATAAAATGTTTAAAAATATATTTAAGCAGTTTAAAATTACATAGCAGTATACTGAGAATCTATATCACGCTAAATATCTGTGCCATGATAATGTGTCTTAATATTTGGTTTTTTTTATAACATGGTTCCAACTCTTTAGAGTGGCATAGCCTATAAAAATAAACAGAGAATATTTTAAAAGATAAGGGGTTTTAGTTAAAATTTTATTTTCTGCATTTATTCAAAGAATTTGCAAAACATCTATTAGGGTATCAAAACATCTACCAGTGGAAACTTCAGACCAAATATAAAACCATCATTTTTTCCCCAGAAAATCATTGGAAGACAATATCTCTAGCCTGTGGTATTCAGGCATGCTCCACTCATCATGTTCAGATTAAAGATGTGCTGAATTGCCCACGGGCACCAAAGGTACTGGATAGAGATATCAGAGGGGCAGAGACCAGGCTGGAGGCTGTCCTGGAGCTCATGCAGGATCCCATACTGCCAGGATTTTCAGCAGCACAATACCCAGCCCCACAGAGCCACCACAAACAGCCTGCTGACCCCAGTGCTGTTCTCTCAGCTTCATCTACATGGGCATAACTCATGCCAGACCCACGTGCAGCATCCTGGCTCTCCAAGCCATTTGTAAGAAACTCATTGGTTTCTAGATTTCTATTTCAAATGAAGGTTGCACAGAGTCCTGTGTGGGGAGGGCAGGGTGGTGGTGCTGTGTCACTTTCAGGGATGCTCCTGGCTTGTCCCAGGGTCCAGCAGAGAGCTACAGAGTCCTGCAAGCACTGCCATGTGCCATCCTTCAGTCAGGCTATTGTGCATTCAATGACATGAGAAGCATGAGTATTCCCATTTTGGGAAAAGCATGAACAAATTGGAAAGGATTTGCAGAGAGTTAACAAAGTGGATGGGGGCTTTAAGCATTGACTCATCATGAGAAATAATTTGAGCTGTTGAATTTGGTTTTTTCTTGGCCAAATAATGAATAATTTGATAGTCAGGAGTCTGAAAAAATAACTTGAGTAAAGCAGGCTAAGACACAGTTATGAAGGGTCAAGAGAATCACCACAGGGCAGTAGGGAGAGTAAAAAACCAGTTAGAAGGTCTTAATTACTAGCCACAGGCTGAACTGTGAGAACAATACCATGGGCTAAACTCTGGGAACAGCTCCATCAGTTAGTCTAAAACTCCTCTCTGCTTTTCTAAAAACCCAGCATTCTGGAATAAAACCTCTGCCAGGGTAAAGTAATCCAGTGATACTGATATCATCATGTTTCCCTGGTTAAAGAGCTGACCCAGAACTGATAAATTTTGAACAAGTGTGAGAAATGCCTTTTTATCCACATATCAAACTGAACTCTATGGAAGAGATTTCTTCAGTCTACAAGGATTCAGGACAAGACCTTTAGCAGCTCCAAGACTGTCATTGGCCATTCTAGTCACTCCATTAACAACCTGAGCTACTGTGACACTGAGATCCCTATGAAAACTGGGAATTTGCATTTTTCTAACTTTCCTCAACCATTCATATCACTAAGTTATCTCTTACTATCATTAGAGAACAAAAAAGAACTAGTGTCTCATCAAAAAAACTAACTTTGTGGTCAAAATTTTTAATAGTAAGGACCTTCCTTTAAAGCACTGCTAAGCAGGACAAATTTGGAGAACAGATATCCCAAGAAATTCCTGAGTTTTTCCATTTCCTTGCAGATTATTTTGCTAGACAGAGCTTGAATCTCAACTTCTTTTTCCCTGGAGTAAACTGCATGGTACCAGAAGGCAAGTCCAACATCTGTGAGGAGCCCAGGGTCTCAGAGTAAACTATTTACATACTCCAGCTGATGTTGGTCCTGTTCTGCTTCCAGCAGCCACCCCCAGGGCTTGTCAAATCAATGTCATGGCAGTGGGGGAAATTACAAAGCTGAAGGTCCTGAGATCCATTTATCTGGGTTTTTTGCAGGTTCATATCGTGATACGAAAATCAACTGAAAATCCAAAGGTGGCTGACACTCAAAGGCTGAACCTGAGAGCTTCAGATTTGGTCATAGAGGCTCTGAAGTGCCAGGGCAATTACAGACATTCAGCCATTGCAGAAAGAGCCTGGAGAAACCCACTATGCATCCACATGGGGTAGGTTGCATTTCCATCCAATCTTCCCTTCATTATGCTTATTAGGACAGTAGGTGGGAAGATTTATGGAAGCTCTAACAATACGAATTTTATTTTTATGAGGAATTCATGCTGAATACCTTGATTCAGCCATAAATGGATATCTGGTAATTTTATCTGAAATTGAGAATGTGACAGTAGTCATATTATTACTCTATGTACCACTGACTGCAGAAATTGGTAGCTGTAATCCCAAGGGACAAAGTAGATTCAGTAAGATTCTTGGGTTTATTCCTTTATCAGCTTGCTTTCTTGAGCACAAAAAAGTGAGGGGCACAGCTTTCTTCCTAGTTTGTTTAATATGCATTTTGCAATCCTGCTCAGCTGTCCAAAATTAAAAACTGAAAAGGCTGTCAGTGGAAAACTGATTAAAGACAACAAAAAAAAAACTCACAGAAAACCAAAACCACAGGAAAAAAAAAAAAAAAAAGAAAAGAAAAAGTGAGAGTACCATCACAATAGCCCAAGGGAATGATGCATCAAGGAAAGAAGGGTCTGAAGATGAAGAACAGCCTGCCTTTCAGCTGACATGAGAAACCAGAGGGCAGGTAGAAACTTTACAAGCTGAGGAAGGTGGAGGAAGCATGGGAATTGACTGAGCTTCCAGCAGTAGATAAGGGAAGACAGGCTGGCAGAGATGCAAAGAGCAAATGCTGTTCATGTCTCTGTTCAGCTCTAAGGCCAGAGATTAAAATAATGCAGTAGGAGGTAATTTATGAATAGGAAGAATAAACAGGGGGTTTAAGAAGGAAGGAACATATCCTGGGTTTGAATCATTTTTTAGATGTCTGTCTAAAAAGTCCCTGTGTTGCCCTGGATCTGGAAGAAAGGAGCTTACAAGGTGCTCAGCAGAGAGGGGAAAGCAGGAATGTGCACAGCAGCCTGAGGAAGCTCAGGGAGAAAAGGGCTCAGGGGTGTAAGAGGCTGTCAGAGACTGCAGTGCAGGCTCCTCCACAGCCACACCATCTCTGTTTTCAGTCTGTTTGACATATTTTTTGTCACTTTTAGAAAAATGTACACCTTAGATTACCTTTCCCTTCAGTGCTGTTAAGGTGGTTCACTAGGGTATACAAGAATCAAACTTTTTTTTTTCTTTAATGTGATTCATTCAGTGAGCAGACTTCATAACTGAGGTGATCTTATATGACCTTCTCAAAGGATTTCTGCAAATTTAGACTTGGAGTCTACTGATGAAAAGCTTCAAGAAAAATCTTGGTTTACCTCCAGTGGAAGTCAGTAAAGTCAGGACCTTCCCCTGAACATATTTTCTGATTCAGGAAACTTATTTTCTGCCCACAAAATGTTTGGGATGTTATACACAGATGGGATATAAGCAGCTCTCAGAAGAGAGGCAGAGTCATCCTCCCTCCTTTGTGATAAATTCCCTTACCCACTGAACTTCACCATCCTCTACACGGAGTCTGCTCTCTCTCATACACAGCTCAAATTTCTACCAAAATTCCAGCCTGGCCAAAGTGGTGTTCTCCAAGAAGAGAGACATCCCAGCCTGAGCTGTCACACCAAGAGAAGAACACTGACACTCCATCTAGAAAAGTTCAAAAGGGAGCTGTAACTTCAACATGCAGCTGTGTTTTATGAGTGAGGGGTGTCTGCCACTCCCCTCTTTGCATGGTGCTGGCACAGCAAGCTCCTCAGGATGAGAGGAGGAGGAACATCCTATTCGTGATCCTAAATATCTTTCTCCCAAAAATTCATCTCCACTGTCAACTCTGAGGTATGCTTACCATTATGACAAGCACATTTTTAAGAAACTTTCACCAAAAGATCAGCAGGCAGATTCAGGATGAACTTATTTGTCTTTCATTCTTAGGTATCTTCTAAGCCACATTTCATGCAATTTGATCCTTTCCTGGCTGTGTGGTCTTTCATCTGTCTGTGCCTCAGGTGTCCTGAGATTAGCAGTTTTAATACTTATCTGGCTTCCAGCAAGGTATTAAGAATAAAAGGATAATGAAGTATTCAGACTTCTGGGTGAGAAGCCCAAAAGATATTTTAAATGCCTAAAGCAGGCTTCATTAACAATGATAACAATAAGGGTCTGATTAGCTGAAAAGCCAGATTTCAAGCTGAAAGCCAGTCTGAGCTAAGAACTGCAAGGAGTGATCAGCAGCCTTTTGTAACACAAAGGCCACATGTCATCAATCAACATTTTGTTTTCCCATGATAAAAGACAAATATGAAACATTAGACCTAAAACATGTTTAAATATTTCCATGGATGCACACACACAAACCACACAAACCCAGTCTCCAGTCCCATGCCATGGAGCAAGGGCACTGAGCAGTTAAATGGGTTTCAGAGAACATTCTGAAAATGTGCATCAGAGCTGACAGCTGCAAGAAAAGAGAAGAGAGAGGTTGGATATGTAATGACAGGAATTATAAGAGTGAAAAGAAGGTGGTAATGAGTCTGCCACTTACGGTCAGGCTTCATTGAAGTACAATTTGAGTGCTACACCTTGGCTGGAAAAAAAATCAAATTGGGAAAGTGGGTTAAGTAAAAGCACTCTAGTGTTAGGCATGAGGAGCTTTCTTGGAAAGTGTTTGAAGATTTCAATCCATTTGGTAAAGGAAAGGAAACTTGGAAACTTGAAGATACATTGGATAATTTGCTCCAAATTTGCTGGATACAAACCTGTATATGACACAGAAAGATGCAGTGAGATGCATGAAACATGCACTACAAAACTTAGGTTCTGTCCCAAAGGAGATGTTTTTGGGGTATTTTGGCATCTTTATTGTCAACAGTGGACTGCTCAACAATTTGCAGTCTTGTGATAATGGATTGGACCCTGAAATGAAGGTGCTTCACTTATGGCTAAAGGCATCTAGTTAAAAAGTGATGTCAGTGGACTGGAATGATTTGTAGTTCTGAACACTCAAAGCTACCTTTAAAACCATATGGATCCTCTGACATCCAACATACCTGCTTTGCAATATGTTTCATTTGCATAGAGAATGTATGAGAAGCCTGGCTGGGAGCAGCTCGTGGTTCATGCATTGCTCACTTACAGAAAAGAGCAGAAGCACCAAGTTTGCATCACGCACCCTCTGTCCTGGCAAGGAAAATCTGACATTAAAGGGAGAAGAATCAGGGATATGCAGAAATGGGACCAGTCACTTGGCCTGTTTCCCATTCATAAGCCACAGGGAAAAGCAGCTCCAGCTCAGAGAAGGAGCTGGCTGCATATACTGTGCCAGGTGACATTTTGCTCCCCCAGGCTTCTGCTACTGAAAGATATTCATATATTTACAGCCTTTCTTAAGGTCATCTCTGCTGTGTCTCCAGCTGAGCCATTAAATATTAATTGGACTACTTTCCAAAAATAAAAACCAGAATCTCTGATTTACTTGTGTAATTAACACTTCCCACAAACCAGGTGTCCTCCTGAACCAGACTGAACAAGCCATTTGCTCTTCACAATACTGAAATATGCTATGTGCTTTTGAGACAGACACACAGTTGCTTGTTCATTCCATCTGCACAAGGGCAGGTAATTAATTGGGGGGAAAAAGCACCTCAAATACAACAGAAAATATGCCCTCTAAGTGATGTAATCAAACTTTCCCACTCACACTAGATCTCTTCAGTTTGTGTTTTGTGTTTGATTTTTTTAAGCGTTTCACATAGAGGGACTTTAATATCTTGTTATAGGTATTTTTTTCCAATGCTGCACAATGCTGCTAAATTTATCAAAGAGCTCAGATTTTAGCCTGCAGTTATAAAAGAGCATGATCAGTCTCTGGTCATAACCAAGGACTTGCATTAAGAAACTTGGATTGTCACTTGAAATCATAGAGCCATTTAAGTTGGAAATTGCTTTTGAGCTCATGGACTGCAGCTGTAAACAGATTTAACCATGTAACAAGCCTAACATTGCAATTAGCTCTGAAATTTAAGTTCAAGACCAGCATTACTCACGTTAAGACAAGGTAAATATGTATTCAGTAATCACTGAGCTGCACAGATTATTTGCAGAAGTTTATTAGATGCTGATTTACCCAGATGAGTTACATGTCTGCTCTTCAGTGAGGCTAAGGAATTTGTAGAGAGAAAATTCACAGAATTCAAGGTCCTCAATGCTCAGCTGCCATCTAAACTGAGAGACACTAAAGTTCTCATCCAAGAAAACTAGTTTTGTAGTGAAGCACGTCCATCCTGTCAGGATTTAGCAGACTGGGAGCCAGCTCATACCTAAACCTTTTGGGAATCTGTAGACTAAGCACTACTTTGACTTTATTGCCTCAGAAACTCAGTGTGTCAGTCTCAGAGCTTACATGGAAAAAAAAAAAAAAGCTTTATTTTCTTTTTGAAGAGGTGACTCTCTTTTTCATAAATGAATATCAGAGCACTCACCTATTAAAATGAGGCACACAGACTCCATTTCCTCCTCTGAAAAGGCAGATTCAAAATGCCATCCTGGATCTTACCTGAGAATATCCAAATCATCAGGCTTGGAAATATTTTGGTGAACGTGTGTTAAGAATTAAAATTTAGTGTCTCCTCATTTGCATGGACTGATTAAAGGTTTTTTGTGCTGCAGAGTTTATACCCTGCCTACCGTTAGTTGGAGGATGTCATTCAGGGGAGGTGCAGTTCTCAGCTCCAGTCTTTGCAGACAAAATACAAGTTTGGAGAAGAGGAGAGGACTTTGTGACTTTGAACTGCAGCCAGGAGCTGAAAACCCACAGCCCAGGAAATTTCTGGGGGCTCTACTGCTTTGAGAAATTTTCTTATACACTCTTAAGAACTTGCCATCCTTTCCTCTCAGCCACAAGTGGGTGAGACAGCACCTCCTGCTAAGGAAATCACAATCCAAGTTTCAGGCAGTTCCTGCTCACCTCTGTGGCATTTCCACCTCCCCAACACACCTACTGAGTATTTGCCAATCTCTTGTCTCTTAGCAAAGGTGCCCCAGGCCCTTGGGCAGGAAATCCAGATGAAGTTTCCTAGAGCACCACCTTTGAGTTGGCAAGAGTGTGTCAATGGCAAGAGGCCATTTTGGATATCACACTTCAGCTTTGTTGGAAATCTTCTGCTCCAAACAAAACCCTGCTGTCAGGACTGTGTACCCCCTGTTTTACCTAAAATGTCAGTGTGTCAGTAAGAGGGAATCCACAACCTGTGCTGAATGTTCCCATCATGTGAGATATATGCAGCACTAAATCCCTGGATACCTTTTGTGGCATTCCAGAGCAACGGGGACAGAGTGTGGTTTCCTCCAGCTCCTCCTGCCTCTGAACAACCCCCAGCATGGAGAATGGAGCACAAACCTCATGAGTTCTGCCTGTGTCAGGAAGGCAAGGGAATGAAAGTGAGACCTCTCACTGAATGTTTCCAGCTTTGTTAGAAAAGTAGAGCAAGATCTTTTCTGGTGGGAGTGGGTGGTGAGAAGAAGAGAGAAAGGACAAATTTACCTGTATACTGCACAGGGGGAGATGCTTTTTGGTGGTGCTAAATAAGGCTGTTGAACTTCACTGCAAATCAGGACTGAGAGCACTACAGCTCTCCTTGCCCTTGCTCAGTTTCTGGACTGCAGCACTGCAGATCTTGGCTTCCTGATTCCATGTGGAAATTAAATCTAAAAGATGTTCTGTAACACCTAGTGCAGGCTCAAATATTTTTTCCCCATCTAGATCTGAGTACCTCCAGAAATACTCAATGTTTTGTGAGATAGAGAGGTATTGTAAAGTGTACACCCTCAACTGGCATATGTAAGCATCATTAATTAACCTAATAGCAGAGGTAGCATTTTAACTAGGTTTTGTTTTGTACCTTAAAAATGTGGCTTATAGCTTATTAGCTTTAGAAGTTTATTACTCTAATAGCTTAAAAGTTTATTATTATTTTTCTCCTTTACCATTTTCTCTAATAATAATAATGCTTTATTTCATTTGCATGTCTTGAAGGTGACAATTTAATACACTAACTGTATGTAGCATATTCTTTTCCCAAAGTGAGGACCATTTTGTTTAGGAAACCAAGGGTAAGCTAACAACTGTAGGTATCATTGAGCTCATGTTTATTCATGGACAGCTACTGTAGGCTATTAAAACTTTTTGGCACAAAACTGACTAAAAAATTACTGAAAATTTAGCATCACTCCCACTCCCCACAGAGTTATCAGGTCCTTATGTTACAGCTGAAATGAGAGACTGAAACATCAGGTTTTTCTAGCAGCATGGAAGAGGGGGAGGCATGAGGAGACAGGAAGACATTTAAACTGAAAAGATTCCACAGACAACTTTTTTTTTTTTTTTTCTGAAATACTGTATTTACACAAAATTGAAGAGAGTACAAATACTTTACTAAGAAGACAAAACCATTATAGTACATTCAATTTCAACACAGGCAGAACTATAGATGCAAAGCACAGAGGCCTTTGGGGGAAGAAAAGAAAAAAAAAAAAAAAAAAGAGCATCTTAAAGGCCCCAGAGATTAAAAGCAGGAGGTAAGAGAACATTGTATTTGTTAGGCAGCATCATCTTTCCTTGACTTCAGTGGGATTGAACAAGACACTCTCCTTCCTCACTGTGGATGGTGGGAAAAACCCTCTCAATGTGCTGACAGCTCAACACTGGTTTTGCAAAACAGTTGAGTGTGTACTTAATTCTCAGCATAGAAATAGAACTGTTAGCTTCAAAGAAAATTATATTTGTGCCAATTTACATGCTTATATGCTTAGTTTGACCAGAAATAGCCTTCTCAATGCTTTATAGAGTCAAGTGCATTGTTACATAAAAATAAGAGTACTTTGCTGTCATCTTTCTTTTTATTTCTCTTAAAATATACTTTAGAATTGCTTTACTTTTTCCCTTACGTACTCAATTAGAAAATAGTAGTTTATTGAATGCCTTAGAATTCTTAAATTTTAATAAATGTCTTACATAATCAAAGGAATATTGTTCAAAAATAATTCCCACATTTTTCCAAAACCTGTTTAAATTTAAAAAGAAATAAAAGAGAAAAATACATATGCTAACAAAGCAGCTTTGTGTTTCTGGGCATTTGGCAGCAGGTCTGTTATAATATTTCTGACATCTCTTGTTTTCAGTTAAAATCACCAGATTAATTGATCATTATTAAAGAAAAGATTGTACAGTATTATGACAATCCACCATATATAGCCAGTGCATGAAATATTTTACACATTATATATCCTTTAAAAAGGATTAATATATTTTAGCTTTTCCTTTGAAAACAGATAGCTTCTGAAGTAATATATCTTAAACACAATGGTATCTGTCACTTCTACTGATTTTTTTTTTCTGAATAAAAAGCTTGCTTGAATAGGACTACTAGCTCAGTGGTGGAACTACAGTGCTATTTAACTAAATTCCATACATGTCTTTGTTACTGTTGCTGCAATTATTGTAATCACATACCACTGAAGTGCTAAATATTAGTAACTCAGATATGTGGACTTTGGTTATGCTTGATAGAATACTGGCATATCAAATATATATATGTACCACTTCCTAAAGGCTATGTTACAATCATGATGCCTAGTAATAAATAATAATATTAATAATAATAACAATCTCAGATTCAAAGTGCTGACTCACTTGAGGCACCAATACAATAAATCAATCAATTAAAATATCTATTTTTGATGTTCAAAACCAACAGCACATCCTGGGCTGCACGTGCAGCACGGAGGACTCTGAACCTGTCCTTCCAGTGTGGGGATTCCTGTGCTCCCAGAGGAGGACTCTGAACCTGTCCTTCCAACATGGGGATTCCTGTGCTCCCAGAAGACACTGGAATGTCATGTCTGATATGGAACACTCCAAGACATACCAAGTCTTCACACATGAAACATTAAAAGCTGTCTGTCTAAGCTCCTTGAAAGGCTCTCTCAAAACCCCTCAAGCCAACTCTGTTCACTGGGGACAAGGCTTTGCCATGAATTGTGCTTGGCTGCAGACCAGGGAAGAGCCTTTTTATGAAAGTCCACGATGCAATGTGTCACATGAATGCAGCCTTCACACCCTGGAGACATTGTCACCACTGTCAGCAGGAGAGGAGAGAGGCAGTTTTCCAGCAGCAGCAAACACCTGTCTCCCTGGAAAGGGAGTGCTTTCCTGTTGTCAGTTTGTTCTGTGCAAGCAGTAATCATTTTCAGTGTCGAGAGAACTGTTGTACCCTGATGAGGGATACAGGTCCCTCTTCAGTATCCTGTTGACGATGTTGATCAGAACTTTTTTGTACTGTTGACGTAAAAGTGAGTAAACAAATGGATCTGATGCAGCCTTACTGTAGGTGAGGCACTTGCTTATAATTCCCCAGTAGTAATTTATGGTAACAAAAGGAATGAGCTCTATCAACCTGTTAAACATTAAAGAGAAATGGAAACACTTGAGTGTTATATTCACACTGAGCCCAGTGCTCAACTCATGTTTCATGAAACATTCAAGTACCATTTATTTTCTTCAGTACACAGTCCCTGCAGGAGAAGGATCGTGTACTCCTCACATTCAATAGGGGCAAAGAGAGCTTTCCTAGCAAGGCCACTGGGAGACAAAATCGATTCTTACTATGGAAAGAGGGAAAAACAGTTTTCAGTGGTAATGCTTCTGTGCAGAGGAGATAAGAGAGTGCTGCAGTTTACTGCTCACTTTCTGAATTTACTGATCTGTGCTGGTAAGTGGTCAAAATTGTGGTGACATAATTGACTACCTCTCTCCCACAGCAAGATTGAGATAGACACATGTGACGGGGCACCCAGACTCAGTGACCTCAGTTTCCTGAGCAGAGCCATCTAGTGACACTTGAGACACTTGGACATGACCCCACTGGCATCAGGCTGCTGCTCCTGGAAGGTCCTGTGGCATATCTGCCAGCCTAGGTTAAGGACTTGGATGCCATGCAGCATCTCAAATGACACCAGCAATGTGGTCTAGGTCACTGAATCCATCCCCTCAGACCAGACCAGAGCACCTTTGTGAATTAACATGGATGCAAAGTGGATTTATGTCAGACCATTGCAGTATGAAAAACAACCTGGCAGTATCTCAGGGAGGTCTGGTTGGCACCTGCAGTCCCACAGTATGCTGAGCAGCACACCCACAACTTCTTAGCCATGGAATTTTTTGTGTGCATTTGGCTGACTTCTAGATTGGCCAAAGAAAACAAGGAGACAACACTTTTATCATCATTATATGACCAGTCAGCTCCATCCAGATCTGTGTCTCCTGGTCTGTGCTTCACGGGTGATTAGTGGCCTCAGCACCTCAGCAGAGAGGGAGGCATTAATCATGGGGGCAGAAACCACAACTAAGTTAAACAATTTTTCCACAGAAGGGAGGGCAATCCTTCAGACTATTCCAGCAAATGTCTCACCCAGCTCATCTGCAAATCCTTCAGGAAGGTGGAAAGAACTGGGTGAGGGACTTTTATTTTGTGTATGTCTTTTGTAAAACCTTTTGCAGGAGCAAGAGTATTCTACTTTGCTCTATTCATCCCAGAAGAAAAGAAAATGTTCTGGGAGATAAAATAGCCATTTTCTGTACTCTAAGACATCACTGTTTGAAGATGTAAGATGAGAAGCTTTCTCAAGGCTTGAAGAACCTTCTGTCCTCTTTCTAAAATGCAGAGCTCCTGACTTTCAGGGTGTTGACTTTTGAAGCTGTTCCAGTCCCTCCTCATATAAAATCTGACTTATCATCATTTGGACTGAACATTGCTACAAATGACAGGAAAAATCCTTATTTATATGACTAAAAGTAAAATCATTTTTATGGCAAGTGCATTAAGAAAAACAAATTACTTCTGTTTGAAGTTGCTCAGAAAAAGTTTCAGTGAATTCAAAATAAGTAGTAAAGGAAGATACAAAATATGAGAAAAAATGTACAATAAATGACACTTGCTACATGATTGCTTAGGTTTATCACATCCTACATATCATCCTAATACAAGAAATATATAATTGATATTTACACAACTGATGTTCTTATAAAGACACTAAATAAGAGGAGTAAGATATCTTTTAGTCTTGAACATAGATGTATTGCTATGTTCCCATTAATGCATTATGGATCCTAACTTAATTGCACTGAGGCCAACAGAAGAAAAATTACACAGATTTTAAAAAGATAAAGGGTCTGGCCAAAACAAGTCAGAAATATCCATATAAATGCATCTTAGTATGATTTTCATGTTTTCAGTGCTGTTACAAAAGAGATTAAATTCATCTGTCGTCTCTTAGTGAACAGACGAATATATTGCTAATGAGCCTAATCTCATTCAAATTTCTAAAGTGAGGAGGAAATACTGAGCTCACAATGCAACCTGAGTCACCAGGCCAGGAGCAAGACAACAGGGAGGATGGCTTTTACATTGCCTCCCCAGAGAACGCTTCACCCCCCTAAAAACCAGAACGGAGGAAGAACGGAGAATCAGGCATGGCAGCAATTCCTCACCTTTCATGAAGTGCTGTCTTGGCACTCTCTTGTCTTTGAGACAAGAAGCCTTTTAGGATGTCTTACCCAAAACCTTCCCATTCTGCTGTCACTGAACCAGCTCAGTCCCTGTGACAGACAGAAGCTGGACCTTGACACACATTTCCATAAACCAGCCCTCAGCCTTCTCTGTAGTGATTCACTGGGTACCAGTTTGTCACACATAGAAAATGCACCATCTCACATTTGCCAAATGCAAGGTCTGAAGAAGGAAGTAACTTTTATTGTAGAAGTTTTTGAGAAATACCTCCACCCTGAAAAATGTGGCCACGTTTGGAATTTGCTGAGCTTCATAATGGTCAGATGGGAAGATGGCAAAATCCACTTTGCTCAACATAATTACATCCTGATTATGGTAAAAGTGAATAGAACATGACTCAAAATGTACTGAACAATGATGAACTGACCTTTTAACTATGTGATGTAATGTTAATATTTGTAATAATCCTTTCAACTGCAGAAAAAAGATGTAGTTATCCAGGCAATCAGGACGGAATCCCTTTCAACAGGTAAATGGGAACTGAAATAAATGTCACTTTAAAAATGTTAAAAATATTGTCTGTTTAGTACACTGGCCATAACCTGCCCCCTGCTCCTCTCAGAAAAGGGCAGTGGCTCTGCCCATGAATGGCCTGTATGTGTGTGTCTGTAAGATCAGAGCACTGAAGCTGGCCAGTTTCTGTGAGCTGCCGTGGCTGCAGCTTGGTAACAACCTTGAAGAAGCCCTCACCAGAGGGTTTTGCACACTAGTGCACCTCCCTCCACACAAGTCAGCACTCTTCAAGGCTGCCTGGAACACACTGTGAAAGTGGGAAATATATTTAAAAATCACTTGTGAAAGATGTAGCCCATTGCAGTTTAGAGATGAAAGGTTAAATCTGGCATGCTGCAACTCAATGTAGTTACACTGACTTCCAGCTCACTGGTTTACACAAGGTTTAAAAAAAAATAAAATCGTCTATTGTATGAAGACTACACAAGTAAATAACAACAATGATGCATGGACACTTCAAAAGGTGAAAACCACCATGATGGATACTTATAATTCTGCCCAGTTGAGGAACACGGTGTTTCCTATACATTTAAGGAGTCTAATTATTGCTTTTCCTGGGAGATAACTTTTACACCTCATCACAAGTCTGTGCTGCACCATTAGCAATATATTTACAGGCATTAATGGTTCCAGACTGAAATCTTATCTGACAAATTATCAGGCTGGACAAATTTAAATTATATCAACTCAGCTTCCAACATCAGCAAGCTTGGCCTTATGCCTAAAAAAAAAACCAAAACAGAAACAAAAACCTAAGCTAATCAGAAAAGTCTGTCTGTTTTCCTCTCTATTGTGAGGGTTGTGCTAATAAGGAAGGGTGGCAAGTCTTTTAAACTGCTTTTATCTCCTCCTGGCATGTAATTAATTCCCGGTACTTGTCCTAAAAGCCGCTTGCATTTGGCAGAGGTGCCCAGACCTGGCTGTGATGAGGGGAGGAGAGCCAGGTCCTGCCGGAGCTGTCCCCTGGGACTGGGTGTGCGGACAGGAGCAGCGTGTTTGTGTTTATGTCCTTCGGTCCTCAAGACCAGTCCCGGGGGTCCGTTTGGTTCTGGCCCCCCAAAATTAGCTGTAGAACCCCTGGGCACCTGGGCATCACAAGACATCCTGATCCCACAAAGTCCCCCACCCCTACAGGGGATACTAACCTGGTGATAATGTAAGGACCAAAACAGATCACGAACGACCCTATAAAAATACTGATTTTCTTGGTAGCCCGCTGCCTCCTCCTTTTCTGCTCGTTCAGACAGCGCTGCTTCACACTACGGAGGGAAAAGAGCAGTAAGGGTGTTAAGGCAAGAAGGGAGGAGGTGAAAAGTGAGCCCAAGGAAGACGGGAAGAGCCCTCTCCACGCCCGAAAGCGCCCGGGAAGGGAAGGGAGAGGAAGGCAGCCCCGGAGGAGAGGAGGGCAGCCCGGTCCGGGGGAAGGGCAGCCCCGAGGGGAGGAGGGCAGCCCCGAGGGAGAGGAGGGCAGCCTCCCGGGGGAGAGGAAGGCTCTCCTCTCGGGGAGAGGAGGGCAGCCCGGAGGGACGATCGCACTCAAAGCAGTGCCTCCCGCTTGAAGGGAGCTCAGGCAAGTGGCATAACCCGGAGAGCCCGATTAGCGTTCAAACAGAGAAGGCTACAAATGCACAAGTCACCGTTCCTGGCACTGTCAGCAGCGTCTGAAACCAGAGGCAGGAGCGCTCGCCATGCGGCCGGGGCAGGCAGGAAAGGGTGCTGGGGAGGCGGGATATCGCTTCTGCCCGGGGTAACTACCGGGGGCTGCGGGGCCGAGCGCGCAGCATTACCTGGGGTGGATATCCACCAGCAAAACCAGAGTCTGCATGGTAATAATGTCTATCCGCTTGCAGTGGAACCGGGCAACTTTCAACACCTTTAAATAGGTGAAACACAAGATCACCAGAGACAGCATGAAACTGGTGGAGTGAAAGACAATGGTGAACACTGTAAACCTTCTCCTCTCCGTCTCTTCCTTCAGGTGTAAGGTGCAAGAGGCGTAAACGCTGTTGTAATCTACCCATGAGTAAAACAAGGATACCAAGGGGAACGTGAGGGAGTGGAGCCACGAGTAGCCCATCAGTATCACAGCGTCCTTATATCGCATCTTGCTGGTGTAGCTTAGGGGGAACACCACGGCAATCCATTTGTCGATGCTGAGCGCTGCCATGCTCAGCATTGTGTTGGAAGTCAGGAAAGTTTCCAGGAAACCCACCGCCTTGCAGACGCAGCCCCCGAGGGGTTGCTGGTTCCTCAGGATGCCCAGCAGGGTAAAAGGCATGTTCAGAACGGTGAGGAGCAGGTTGCAGAAGGATAAGTTCACCAGGAAAACCCCGGCGACCTGCTTGCGGATCTCCGTACTGTAGACGAAGCATAGCAGCACCAGGAGGTTGGAGAGCAGAGAGACAACCAGCACCAGCACGAGGAGCAGCGCCAGCAGCACGCCTGCCAAGTCCATCTCTCAGCGGGTCGCCTGGAGCGGGCGAGGGCAGGAGGAAGGGGGCACCCGCGCCGGCACCGCAGCCTCGCCTGCCGCCCACCGCGGCCGCCCGCGCATGGTGCCGGCGGCGGGGCAGGGGCCGGGGGCAGCGCCGGGGACAGCGCCGGGGGCAGCGGGAAGGGCCGGGCCTGGCAGGGGAGTCGAGAGAGGGGCGAGGGGAACGCGACTGGGCGGCTGGACGGGGCAGAGGGGGGAGGACAGGGACAGCGGGGCCGGGGCTCTCTGACAGCAGAGTCAGGCAGCGGGGGGGAGCGGGGTCCGGGGGAGCGTGGCCGGAGCCGAGGGTAGATGCTGCGGGGAACGCAGCGACCGGATCGGGAGATAGGGGGAGGGGGGGTACCCGAGAATCAGAGCTGGAATAGGGGCCCCGAGGCGCCCGGAGCCGGGGGAGCGGGGCCGGAGGCGCGGGGCTGCCGAGCGCTGTCCGCGGTGCTGAAGCGGCGCTGCCCCGACGGCCGCCCCGCTCTCCCTCAAGCCGCCGAGCGCGGCCCCCGCAGCGCCCGAGCCCGCGCCCGCTCCGTGCCCCGCCGCCGCTCCGCTCCGCCGGGCGCACGGCCTCCGCAGGCTCTGAGCATCTTCCCCGTGCCCAGCCCCTCAAATACTCCAGCCGCGGAGCCTCCCGCAGCGACTCATGCGCAGACGAGCGGCTGCGAGGCACAGGCTCAGCCAGGAATCGCGGCGTCGGGCTGATCCACTCCCGGATCGCTGGCGAGAGCAGCAGGAAGCCCAACTTTCCGCTAGCGTGCAGCTCAGGAAAGATCAGACCTGGAGATGAGTTACTGGGATGAGTCTGATCCCTGTGCTGTGCTCAGGCACACCCTGAGTGCACCAGCTGTATCTGGTGCTTCTGAAACCTGTTCAAAATCTGGCGTCTGTGCCCCTTGGCAGGCTTTCCCCCTTCCACCTAAGGGATTGCTTGCCCTTTCCCCCCGGCAATGCTTGCTGTGATTGCCCTCTGGGTATTCACACCGGCACACTGCTGACCAGTGAGGGATGTTTCTCATTTAGAGACTCCACTTTGAGTGCTTGGACTCACCAGCTGGTTGAACAAGTACCCACATTAGGGTGATGCTGGCACACTCTGTGGAAAACTAAACTCTCTCCCTTTACCATTTTCCAATCACACTGATAACACCGTAGTGTGGTCGTCAGGAAGGTTTTATCTGTTATCACATTCTGGAAAAAGCTGAAAAGACAGACAAGAAAGAGAACAGAAATTCCCCCTTGCAGCTGTCAGAAATGTAGATCACGTGACTAATTCCCAAAATGCTGTGAATCTTTATCTTAGATTAAAAAAAAAAAAAAAAAAAAAAAGAAAAAAAAAGAAGAGAGAAAAGAGACTAAGTTTTAGTGCATCAAAATACTGGTACAGAAAAAAGCTGCCATGTCTAATCACTGTCACATTTTACAGTTGATCGCCAGAACTGACACAAAGAAAAAGGAGAAGAAAAGGTAGATTTCCTACTATCCAAAATTACTGTTAATATCCTAAGGAAATACTGTATTGTGTATATTGTCCCTTTAGTGTAGCCTTGTCACGCAAGTGTGACCACTGTGTGAATAACTGTACATAAAACTGCTTGAAAAAGCCTGAAGGTAATGTAGGTTTTGTTGGGCTTTTTTCCCCCAAGAGTAGTTAAAGTTTTGGATCAGGCCCTAATTGAAAAGCTTGCTATGGTAAATTATATGTCTTAAGGAAAGAGCAGAGCAGCAAGACATGAGATGTGTTATTTGGAAGCGAACCAGTGCAGTACTATTCCTCAGGATGGAAAGAAAGTCAATGTTTTCTTTGATCAGAAAGCTGCCATTTCCAAAGTTTAAAAAGTGCAGATACATTTGACAGGGTTTATGCTTGATGAAAAAAAATCCAATATATATCTGTGTAACAGGTACACATATATCTGTGTAAGCATTTAAGGGAAAAGAAATCTATAAAAGCATGACAATGCCAGTTTCCTCAGCGTTCAGTTGTTGCACTTCTATCATCAGAGAGCCAACACTGTTTGGGAAGGGTTGGGAAGAAATGAACCATCATTGGAGAACCTGGCTGTATCCTTACAGAGCAAAGGTTCTGCAATTACTGCCTCCCCCACAGCAGCAATTCTTACAGTTCCTACTAGTCAGAACCCATACATGACCTACCTTTCATTTAACAGTTTCACAAGGTTATGGGGTTTTATGTTAGCCATCTGGGAATAGAGACTGTCTGAGTAGTGGCATCACTGTTGGGGCTATTTTATATCATCACAGTGATAACCTGGATGTGCTGTTCCCTTACTGGGATAGCTACCTGAGGAGCTGTTTCCTCTTGGATGCAGACAGAGGACAACTTCTGTCTCTTTCTTTCTCTCTCTCTTCTACATGCATATATAATTTCTCCCATATGGCCTTTTCAAATGAAGAACAAATTGTTTCTCAAAACTGATGTAGGAAGAATACATTTTAATAGGACAAGAAAATAAAAAGGTGGCAAAAAGATGGGAGAAAAATTGTTCTGATTTTTCAGATGTACAGTGAGTTTTACAGTACCCTGCAACAATATTCTGGGCTCCAAGAACCCAGTAGTGATCACTTTGTTGGATTTCTCCTTTTGCTTTCAGTGGAACTTTGTTAATGTGACAAGTTAAATGTGCACATAACTTCCTGTGGGATGTGAGTCCTCTGCTGACCCTTTCCCATTTACAAGCAGCAACCCCATAATACCTCATACCAGACACCTTTCAGTCTTACTTGCAGCTTGTGAGGCTGGAAACAGTCACTTGTTTGAGACCAGAAGGCTCAGACTTGCTGTGGTGGCCTTGCAAATGTGGGCAGTGCCTCCTTAGCCCCTGGAAACACAGATGCTGCCTTTTCACATATCAGCAGATAAAGGCTTATATAATTTCAAATGCTCACAGCAGTCATACTAAACACATGTATTTTCCCAATCAAGATCTTACAGTATTTATCAAGAATGCTGTTTTGATGGAAACTGGGGACTGTAGAGACTGCTGCAACACAATTAAGAAAAGGAAAAATAAAGATGTTCTTGTCAATAATTATCCCTTGGTAAACATAGTCTATCTAGTTAACACAGATTAGGTAAGTACTTGAGACTTTTATTCTAACAGCTGCATCATTCATTAAATCTACACATTCATCTGTTCTAAATGTTGACCACAACTTATTTGATTTAATGGTGAATGGACTGTATGTTTTTGAAAAATAGGGTAAGAATCAAATTCCTTTTTTAGTTTCACTCCAGGAGAGATGTGTCATGCAAATTTCAGTGTACATCAGAACTGCACATAATTCAGCTCTAATCAATGTATTCTGCAAAGGCTAGGAACATTTAATTTGGTTCTAATTTTAAGAAAGCACCATGAAAGAAGGAAACCTCAAATAAATTATATCAATTAATTTGAAAGTACAGAGAAAAGCAACCCTTTTCCTCTGATTCTCTTATGACAGGTGAAGCGAGGGAAATTAAATTATATTAACCAATATGGGGGGAAATGGAATGACTCATGGAACTGATGTTACAAAAAAAGCTTTTTACTTCTAGGGCACTTACTAAAAAGTGACCCATTTCAAAAGTGAGTAAGACTGGTTAATACCCATGAGATTTTTCAATATGTCCTGTAAATAGATCTGGAACTGGTAGATCCTGACAAGCAAAGAGATATCTCTTCTCACTTCCACAATGACTGCAGGTGTGTGATTGTTTTCACATTACATTTAGCAAATGAAGCTTTAGTGAAGTCAGAATCCTTCAAGTCTCAGCAACAACTTTTTTTCTTATTATTCCTTTGTTCTTTTTTCCCCCCTCTTTCTTTTCAGAGGCCTATTTCATTAGGATTTGAACTATAGAGTCTTTGAGCAAGCAGGGCTACTACACAAATATAGATGTTATGCTTTCTGGAACAATGAGACAAATAAGCAAGCAGATAATAGTATTGTGACAAGTGACATCTTGTTAGTCCCTAAAGAAAAGGTGTGAAGCCTGACTCATCAGTCTAATACAATTCTGAAAGACTGTTCTTGTGGCAGAATTCCAGTAGGCACATTTACCACCTGTGGAATGACTTTGTCCTAAAGATCTTCCTAAAATGGAACAAAGGAAAACTCCATGTGTGTAAAGCCCACACATTCCTTCACTAAGCCTCTACTTTTCAGGGAAAAAATTTGGAGCAGAAATATGAAGCTCAGCCATGCCACAGTTCTGCAGACTGAAATTGCTTCAAAATTGCCTAAGTACTATAATGAGGAATCTCAAAGTTCAACAGATAATCTTGTAGCTGTATCAAAAGTCTACACTCACAAAAATCTTTTGGGTCTTATTTCTGTTTATGCAAACTAGATAGATTCTTACAGTCTGCAAAAATTGATCTCAAAATTATTCCAGAAGAGAATATTTCATTTTGAAAGATGGAGGGCAACAGAGCTGGTGGAGGTCTGGAGCACAAATCTTATGAGTGGCTGAGGGAGCTGGGGTTGTTTAGCCTGGGAAAATGAGACATATGGAGAACCTTATCACCCTCTGCAACCACCTGAAAAGAAGTTGTAGACAGGTGGGGTCAATCACTTCTCCCAGGTAACAAGTGACAGGATGAGAGGAAATGGCCTCAAGTTGTACCAGGTGAGGTTGAGATTGGACAGTAGGAATAATTTCTTCACCAAAAAAGTTGTCAAGTATTGAAATGGGTTGCCCAGGGAAAGGTTGGCACATCATCCCTGGAGGTATTTAAAGGACCTTTAAATATTTTTTAAATGTAGGTGTAGCACTGAGGGACATGGTTAAGTGGGGACTTGGCAGGCAAGGGTTAACAGCTGTACTTGATGGTCTTTAGGGTTGTTTCCAAACTAAGTGATTCTATGATTCTATTCTTGATATTCTTAATGGAAATGTAAATTCACAAATACTGGAAGATGACAGGAAAACAGAAACATTCACAGAAATTCCGCCAGTTTCAGCTGACATACAGTTCTAAAAATAGTTATGTATGGATATGTGTCAATGCTTCCTCTTTCTCCCAGCAATTCTTTTTGCCTTTTTTCCTCTTCCACAATGTGTGGCAGAAGGTAGAACCAGAATTCTGGATTGCAAAATTTGGCTTTGGAAACAAGCTGGTTGATTTGTTGATTTGTTTGGGGTTTTTTTTCCTAGAGTGCAATGCAAAAGTGTGAAGGCAAAAATATGCTATTCTACTGAGCAGCAAAATATATTGATTTCAGTGAAGTTTGTGTCAGGAGGTAAACAAACACTAACTAACTTTTACACCCAGAAGCTTTACAACTATGATGCAGGTCTGAAATATTAATGGAGGAATACTGTTGCCTCAAGCAAGTGGCACAGGTTCTTGAATCTCTGCCTTTCATAACTCAGGGACAAGTTCTTAAAAATATCCAAAATATGTCTTTTCTTTCCCCAGACTGGTTCTACAATAGAACCAGTCTGGGTTCTATTGTAGAACTCTACAATAGAGTTACTCCTGAT
Source organism: Agelaius tricolor (assembly GCF_023055355.1). Classification (NCBI taxonomy): domain Eukaryota; kingdom Metazoa; phylum Chordata; class Aves; order Passeriformes; family Icteridae; genus Agelaius; species Agelaius tricolor. The sequence goes on from NW_027269284.1 coordinate 8,266,226, forward strand.
TTAATTAAATATTCAGGACTTGGGTTATACCCAGAATTTTATATTTTGTGAAGATACAACTCTTCTGCAGTCTTCAGAAAAAATAAAATGGTGAGTGGAATGTTATTGCATATAAGAGCACCTATAGTCACTTAACATTTTTGACTGTTTTGTCTGTTTTTAAGGATTTGGTTAATCAATATAATTCTAACCCAACAGGAATAAAGATTAAAGTGCTTTTTTTTTTTTTTTGTATTTTTCAGTGCATCACAAACACAGTAGTTCTTACTAGAAATGCTGTACTACACCAGATTGTTATAAAATTTATCAAAGCTGCAGGCATGGGGATAAAATTCCCAGGAGCCTTTTACTGGCATTTTCAACAAATGTGACAATGTTTAGCACTTTCAGCGGCCAGAAAACATTAAATGGCATTTTTCAGAAACTGCTGAGGCAATTTATTTACTTTTGTGGTGAAGTTCCAGGAGCCAACACACGAAAAAACCAGCATGTGTTCTTTTGCTGTACTATTGAAATTCTCCTTTTCCTGCCTTGCTTGTTCAAAATCTCGCCCCCATCTAACAAAGATGGTTTGATTCTGTTTTCCCTGAGTCAGTGCAAATCCAAGATAAGTCTCTTAAAGCTACTGAGAAACCAATGCAGTGGAAATTAAAGCAATCAAACATAAGACTGTAAAACAGTATGAAGCTTCTAAGATGAGGCCATTTTGATTATAGTTATTTATTATAGAGAGCACTCTAAGCAAGCACATCAAGGAAGAATTAACCCCACCTTGTGCAGGGGAAGGGCTGGTCTGCCAGGGATCTGTGCTGAGCTGCTCAGGGACAGATGCACAAAGCCCTTTGGACGGTTGCAGAGGAAGGAGCACAAGCACACAGATGAGAGCTCTGTCCTAAGCTGTTTGCTCAGGAGCAGCTTAAGCAGATGCTGGATCAAAAGGGCAGAAAAAGCTGGGCTGGACAAGCCACCTTGGTTTGAACTCACACAGGAGCAGAGTGGCTGCAGCAATGCAGGACAATATTCTCTGGCATTATTGCACAAAGCCTCTGGGCTCTGAAAATCCCCTCCTGCAGGATAGGCATCACTTGTCTTATGGGCATGCAGCAGACCAGTGCCCATAATTCAGGGTAGCAGCTCTGTGTTGTTCACCCTGCCCCAGCCCTTTAACCTTCACCCATTAATCTTTCTACATCAGGATCCTGCTCGAATCCCTTGGTTTGCCTTTCCTCAGCCCCTCACTGCAGAGATGTTTCTTCACACCCTCACTAACAGGTACAGCTCCTTTTGGTGAAGGTAACCAATGAGCACCATCTGCCTTGAGGAATAAATAGCCAAGATATTTTTTACAGCAATATCTAGGCACTGTCCTCCCATCACACCCATCCTTTTCCTCTGCCTACCCACCCATCCACCCACCCCCACATCCATCCTCAGGAACATGTTTTTGCAGAAAATACTCTGGCTCAGAGGCAGCTCCACTCTAAGAAATGGAATTGGCAGGTAATAAATAGGCCTGCACTATGTTTCTTTCATAGAAACACTCAGGGGCTAAGGCTTTTAAATGTGAACACAGGTTATTATGAGTGCACAGCTATCTTGGAGCCTCTATTATCATGCACCTTTCACTGTGTGTTTCACTGAGTGTATTAAAAAAAAAACAAAAAACCAACACCAAAAAGCCCCTCTTTCAGTAGGGTAAAGAAAGAAAATCAAGAAACTGCCAGGACAAAATTGACACTGTATAATGCAAACTCTGTGCACTGGCTTAGCAGGGGTTCCTACAGCAAGTGAGTTGCTTAGGAACAACAATAAGATGTAGCCCCCCAATCAAACCCTCCAAATATGCAAGAGAGGCCCAGTCTCCCTCCAGAAGCATAAAAGAGAAATATTGATACCCTTCCTTCCTTCACTCTCATCCTTACCTGGGATGGGCTTTCATCTGGTGAACACAGGACAAGTTATTCCCAGTCCTGCTGGGAACCCCTCCACAAACAAATGCTGTCAAAGTCAGCAGGATCTGCAGAAATTCACAGGAATGGGGAAACAAAGCACAAATACAAATAATGGCTCTCCAAATCCACTGCTCCTACACCTGCTCCAAGCACCTTTGCCCACCTGTGGGGCAGGCTGCAGGAAGGGTTTCTTACCCCAACAGAGGGATGGAGTGACCTTGCCTGACCTGTGTCTGTGGTGGCAGAGGCTGAGTGGCCCCTGGGCTGGATTTCTGCCACACAGGGCTTCTTTTCTTGCCACCTTTTTCTTTTGCATGCTGCCTTCTCAAACCTTGGCCTCAAGGAGGAAGATGGGAATGAAGGCTTTTCACAGACAGATGGAGAAGAAATGCCATGAACTCCTTCTCACACAAGGGCTCTGGGAGATCACCCACAGCTGAAGCTCTCTGTTGTACCTCACTGCTCACAGCTGATCAGAAGTACCCCAACTCTTACCCTGTGTGAGCCCAGTGCTAATCAATTACCCTCAAAACAACATTTTTTCCTCCTTCTGTTGATGAGGTCCCTCGAGTTTTGTAACCTCTGCAATTTCTTTGGTGATGTGTTCAAATTAATAATTTATTCTGAATTCTAACTTTTTGTTTTGGTAATTCAGTTCATTTTTGTGCCTCTTAAGGTCATTTAGAATTTTGTCTCTCTCGTGGATAATTGTTTTCATTAACATAGCAGTAGTCTTGGAAACAGCTAAGAAGAGCTTTGTACCCATCATCCAGCTTTATGCTACGAGCTAAGCAAGTAAAAATATGCTGTTCTCATATGTGTTGTCATACACAGAGCTGTTCTGGGAAACTGTTGTGTAGAGCTGCACTGAACTCTCCCTGCCACTCCGATGCACACTCAGCTTCTGGTATTTTTGACACAGCAGTTTCAGAAAAAGGTAAAACATAATCTGAAAAATGCCTTTAATTCCCACAAAGAATGTCCCAGGATTTGGAGAAGCTCCCTTACTAGCTGAGCTAATGAAATTGCAAGTCTAAGACAGGAAATTTTTGGGTTTAATTCCTGCCTGAGTAACCCAGGGTAAAAATTCTGCCTTGTTTTAATATGTCTAATCCTTATGTGTTTGATATGCTAATTGCTGCTAGATTTTATATTTATTTAGTAGAGCAACCTTCCACTGCACATTCCCATGGAATTTTTTCTCAGCATTATTTAATAATCTTTGTATTTCAGCATTATATGATTTTTCTGAAACTGTGTCCTCATTTTTATCACATTCCTTACTGTATTCCTCAAGCTAAAAACAACTCCACCAATCTATTTTGAGAAACTTTCAGGTGCTGGACTTTAACTTCTCCCAGGAATAGACACGAGGTTGGGATTAAAACCAACAGAACGCCCAAAGTCATTGACAGAGATGTTATATATGAAACTGAATTTCATGAGGAGTCAGTGGACTTGAGATATCTCAGTAAAGTACATTGTTCTGATATCTTTTCAAGGTAGAATTCCTCAAATATGCTCATTCAAGCCAGCATTTCTCAATGTTTATGAAGGGATATGTCTAGCAAAAAGGTCCCAAGAACAGCCATTATGTTAATTTTGTAAAATTCTCTATGTTCTTTGAGATTATGTATGTGCTATTCCTTTCCAATTATATTGTATAATTGTATTCAAAAGCAAGGTGTCTGCTAACTTTAAATGGGTTTAATCATAGCCTTGAAAGTTATGTTGTTTTGTTTTTAATTAGAAAATGTTAAAAATCAATAATCAAGGTATATTAGGAGGATTTATAGGTCATCAAACCAAATAAAGGGAACAGCTGTGATGATTTCTTCTGAAATTATTTCAGAAACAGGTATGCAATTATCTTGTTTTTACTACAGCCTGAGTAAAAATTCAAACTTGATGACAAAAAAAGGGAATTATGCAGGGAATGTATGGCAGGGGACCGACCACATTTGTCCTGGCTAATTTCTCTCACTGCTAACAAGGATATGGCTCATGTTTGAGCTTCAGAATTAACTTCAGCTAGGGGATGGCTTATACATTTCCCCACCAGATTAAAGAGCCAGTAATCTAAATTCTGTTACTCTAAGCAGAGAGATTGAATCCACCAATGTACTTAATTTGAGCCCTCTCCAGCTCAGCATGTCTTTAACAGGGGAAATCCCAATCAAGCACAGCCTTCCAGATGCCCTCACAGGTAATACCCACCACACTGATTATGGAGCAAAATAATCTGCTATGAACTGAAGGTTTATATTAACCAACATTTGTTTGCATCTGTGGCTGATTTCAAAGTTACCTGGAAATTCATGTTGCAGCACTTTGTTCCTGAGTTCAGAGGGAAGACCTTCTTTACAGCATAAGGTAAATTAAATGGTTCTATAAGTATGGTTTTACACTGGCTGTTTTAAAGCACTCATTGCACAGTTCTTTTTATTTACCTGACTGATCTGGACCACTGTAAGCCATAGACCACTCCTCTTCATTGTAACTTCTCTCCGTTTTCTTTTTGAGCAGAAGCTTTTGTCAGTAATCTTGTTATCTACCAAGTCTCTGATCAAAGTATTAAATATCACAGACCAAACCAAATTTTCCATGGTACTCTCTAAGAAACCTAGTAATTCGATGTTATTTCTCAACTTAAAATTGCCTTTTATGTAAATTGACTTCTACAATAACTAGCTCACAAATAAAAACTGACAACCTTATTATGCTGTTGGAAAAAAAAAACCAACAAAATACAAACAGCAAACATTTATTAAAGTAATGATTGAAATCTGGCCATTTCTACATTCATATTCCCTAAGTTATATTTTTGAATATAAGGGACAAGCAGAACGTTTCTGCAGGGTATGAGGAGCAATCCTGTAACACAAACAACAGCTGGAGCTCAAGCAAACAGTGTGCACTGTTTGATAAGACCAGTGTTTTTGAGATACTCTTAGGGGAGGATGGAGCCATCAGGAACCTGAGGAGCCCTTCTTGAATTTGGGGTAATCCCAGTTGTGTTTGTTTGGACCTGATGAAATTCCTGGAGATTCCAGGTGAGATCAGGACAAGGTGCAGACCGAGGGGGGGTTTCCCCTCTCTCCCTTTTCTCCTTCCTGCCCTGCTGGCCCTGCAGCCTCCTGGCAGAGCTCAGCCCAGCAGCTCTGCTGAAGCCTCAGTTTCCTGCTTCCCAAAGGCACTCAGGGAGATTAAACTGGAGTGACTAAGCATGCACCTTACTCTTCCAAGCAGTTCTCCTCAGGAAAAAAAAAACAAAAACAAACCATCACTTTTGGTTAAACAGATAGTAGTACCTTTGTTTTAAGTAGCAAAACCAAAAATAACTCAATGAAAACAAAATGAAAAAATGTTTAAATCCAAAATGTTAATTGTGGAATAAGAATCTATGTTAACTGGGAAAATGAATGTCTAAGTGGTCCAGTTTGAAGTTTTTGCTGGTTTGGTTTATTTGGTTGTTTGCATTTTTAAAAAATCTTTCTGTAGTTTGATTTATCCTTTATATTTATTTTTTGCTAGCACTTTCCTATCTTTGGATGGTACAAGTACAGAAAAAAAGAACCAAAAAAGCCCAGGATTTTAAGTAGTTTTTTTCCTCTGAGAATCACATATTGGGGCACACTATGAATAAACTGCAGCATCCCAGTTCTTTCATCATTGATTGCCTTTAATTACACTCAATTTATAGCATTAGTGCTGCAAAGCAAGGGGTGCCCTGTTCAAAGTTCTTTTCAGCTGGCTAAGCATTAATGGATGATGATTTACAAAAAAAAACCCTCAATGCCTTGCCAGTCCAGGCTAAAAGCAAATTGATAATTTGGCCAACGTGTGTGTTTGTTGCCCACATATCTGAAAAAACAGGTAGCATTAGTGGTGTTTCTATATAAATGTATGTTGCATTAATTAGTAGACCAACACAGGCACTCTTTTTCTTGCTTTTTTTTCAGATCAAATTTCAGTTCCAAAACTGCTTCACAACCATTTGGTCAAGCTGAATACATAGGAGGTTTGTTTTTTTATAAAACTGTATGTGAATATCCACATACCAACTGGTAAATGCTCTACTCTGTCACCAGATGGTTGAGATTTGGGTGGAAGATGGGGCAACAAACAGTCAGAAGTTAACAAATAATATCATAATAGATCAAGACACCTGATTGGCTCTAGCATTTCTCACTAACTTGCTTTTGAACCCTCAAACACTTGGTCCATTCCTTTCACCATGGTAGAAATGGAGCATCTGCAGTCATCTACCAGAAAGGTTTCCCATCAGATTGCCCCAACATTTCTCCTCCATTTTAAATGGGAAGCAGAAGCATCCCCCGTACCTATCAGTAAAAGTTTACATTGCAACATCTGCCAGCTTTAGCACAATTTTTTGATGGTAAAAGGCTGCAACATTTGTAGTTGCTATAGAACACCCAAGAGGCAGATGTAACAAGTTTTTGTGCATGGTGAAATAAGATTAATAAAAGTGAAAATATTTAGAATGTCTTCTCTTATGTCATGCTACACAGTTGCCAGTTACCATCAGTAGAACCCATTTATTTATGCAATATTTTGTAAGCAACTCCCCTTTCATTGAAGAGGAAATCAGTTTTACCACAAGCTGAAGATTTAACATTTGGGAGTCTGAGAGTAAAAATTGATATATCATAAGGCTGTGTCAAAATAAAACTACAATGAAATGATGATAGAATAACTCTTAATTAACATGCTCCTTAGTCCATGGATTGTGTTTTTGTTTGCAAAATACATATTTTGGAATCTGAGAAAACTCTCAAATATATTTATTTTTAAAATATAAAGATTATAAATATAAAAAAAATATTTTTACTCTTAGGTTTTTCAGGGTATTTCAGTGAGCCTGTAGTGGAATAAAATGGCTATAATTTTTTTCAAGAAGGAAAATATCTAGTACTCCTTCTTTTTAGGTTTGGTTATTTCATCAGTCAAGCATAGTTCAGTTTGTTTGTTTTACTTCTCTGAATTTCCTTGGATGTGTTTGGGGTAATATAAGCACTGCAGTCCTTGGGAAGGATATAGTCACTGGGAGCTACAGGGAAAAGGCATCTCTGATACTTTCTGTACATCTGCAATGGCAAGAGCTGGCTCAGAGCTTCAGTGTCCAAACTGCTGTTCCACCACCTCACAACAGAGGAGCCATTTGATTTTTCATATTCCATAGGAGAAAGATAATGATTTCAAGCAGTAGTAGTAGAAATAATTCTGATCAGCACAGTTAGTAACTAATATCACAAAAAAAATTAGTCCATTACATCGTGACTTTGTATACACATTCTGAAGTCATTGTTTCTTTATTTTTATGTATTATATTGCAAGGTTTTGCACTTTTTGATTATTGTCAATAAATCTTTACACCTTTCTAGTCTTTTTTCCCTCACTGCATTTTTAAAATTATTTCTAGGTTCCTTGGGTAGGTTTTTATTATTTTGTTTTGCTTCATTTAGGTTTTTTTTCCCCTGTCCAAGTTAATCTCATTTCTAATCTCTTAGCCCTGTATTTAGGAACTTTCTGGGACTTCTGATCTTTAGACTTCAAAAAGATTAATCAACCTCTGAAGAACTATATATATACTTCAGTTTTTCCAGATTTGGGTCTTTCTTTCCAGGTAATATTGTTTATACTCATAATGTAATGAGATGTGGATAGTTGGAGTCCCAACAGTATATGCCACCAGACACATATCTTCAACACTGTAGAAGGAAGACTCTTTATCACTGCCACATGTTTACAATTTGCCAGGCAGTTTCCAGCCCACATGAGTATGCTGCAATCCAAGCCAATCTGAATTAATTTGGCTGTAAGATTTCATGAAACACACTGCCAAATGCTTTACTGAACTCTAAATATGCCACATCCTCAGTTTTCCCTTCACACATTTATATTAGAATGGCTGGTGAGGGAAATTTTCAGAGACATGCATATTTAAGCATGGAAGCCATTAACTTTTACCTACAGTTTCACTTTGATTTACAAAGGCATTTAGGGACCCAATTTCCATTGGTGTCCTGTTGTGACTCGGGAATAAACATTCTTGTATCAAAAAAAGAAACTACATTTTCAGAGCAAGTTATTCTTCCTAGCCTTTGTCTATTCAGTTCCTTCCCAGATATGCTAGAAGACGAAAATGGACTATCCAGTGGATCTTGGAATCATTTCAACCCATAATAATGTTTCATGTCCTCATAGGAAGAAAGGCAATTATTCCTGGTGGATTTTTTTTTCCATCCGCTTTGGAAACAGGTAATAATCACTGGGGCCCATGTTTTGGGAAAAAGATCTCATCAAAGGTGCTTTTGTCTCTCATTGGTAGTACTAGAAAAGATTGTTGTGACTTCAGTGGTCCCTGCAGGGAAGATGAAGCAAAATGCACAGTAATCCCACTGGACTGCTGTGTCAGTAGGGAATATGCTTCACAGGTAATTTTGAACAGCATGGGTTAAAATGGGGTAAAAGTAATGAAATAATCCCCTGATACCTGAGTGCATTTAAGGTCAGAGCTCTGACAGGGCACAAATATTTGGCTGAGTCCCACTGCTGTTCTTGCAGGAGGAGATTAAAAGGAAGATAGTCAAGCAAGTGCAACTTTTAAACCACTCTGGCTCTTAAAATTACTATAACTGCCACCATGGAGTGGTTCATTATCAGTGTGCAATTAAAGTAATGGACTTCAGTTACAGCTTCACCAAGTTCCCTTTGCACCACCTGGGCAGCATGAATAGGTTGGTGTTGGAATGAAGGCACAAGTAATCACCTTCTATCTCTTTAACTTCCCAGAACAGCAGACAGAGGTTCTGACAGGAATGCTAACCATCAGCCAGCTTCACAGTGTCCTGGTTAGGAGAGAGGGTATTGTGGAGATGATAGAAGTGCTCAGAGATTCAGGTGCAGATGTGTGGCTCCTAATGAACACCATGTTGAACATGAGCCAACAATGTGTCCTTGCTGCAAAGGGGGCCATTTTTATCCTGAGTTTCATTTGACAAGATACCCTCCCTCTACTCAGCTGTGGTGAGGCCACACCTGAAGTGCTGTGTCCAGTTCTGGGCTCCCCACTGCAAGAGAGACATGGACAGTCCAGAGGGAGTCCAAACAAAGTCCACAATGTTACAGTGGCTGGAGCACCTTTCCCATGAGGAAAGTCTGAAAGACCTGGGGCTGCTCAGCCTGAGGAGAAGGTGGCTTATGGGACTGTATCAATAAACATAAATACGTGAAGGAAGGGTGCAGGGATTATTGAGCCAGGACCTTTTCAGTGGTGCCCAGTGACACCAAGACAAGAGGCAATACACACAAAATAAAAACCAGGAGATTCCCTCTGAATTTCATGAGACTTTTTTATTGTGACATTGTGAGCACTGGCATAGGTTGCCCAGGGAGGTTGTGGAGTCCCCATCTATGGAGACAGTCAAATGCCATCTGGACATGGTTCTGGGCAACTGGCTCCACCTGGCCCTATTTGAGCAGAGGTCACTTTCCACCTCAGCCATTCTGTGAGTTTGTGACTCTGTGACTACTGGAAAGTATCAATGCACTAGAGCAAAATTGATGGTAGAATTGTGTTTGTTTTGATAAGATTTTTAAACAAGAAGGTCATCAAGGTTCTCTATCTTTAGCTTTCCCAGGTAGAAAAATCATCCTCTCCCTGCTCTGCTGGGACTGAGGTCTCAGATAAAAAGGGTATAAAGATATTTAGACTTCTCCTCTCTCTGATTAATGTTTAATCTCATATCACACTGATTTGACCTGAACAACACTACCTGAACACTAGTTGTCTTCCTCCACCTTCACTTTAAAAATAAAATCACAAATAATAGCATTTACTTTCAAGACTCATTTACTTTCAAGACTCATTTACTTTCGAGTCTCTCAAGATGGTGACAAATGTTGAAATCTCAATTTATGCTTGTGAAGTGTTTGTTCCTTGGTCATCTGCATTCATGACCTATTAGAGGCTGTGTGCTCCTCATTTTCAGGAAGTTTTATATCTGTTTGATATGGTAATTTCTGCTGGATTTTCTATGTGTTCAGTACAGTTACCTTTTATTGCATTTTTTACTTTTTTTTTCTCAAAACTGTTTAATAATCATTGTATTTCAGCTCTGAAGCTGTGTCTTCATTGTTATCACATTACTACTGCATCCCTTGAACTAAAAAGAACCCCACAAATGTTTTGTGAAACTTTCAAATGCTGGGTTTTAGCTTCTCATAGGAAGGGACCCTGAGTTGGGATTAAAACCATTAAAACTCCTGAAGTCATTGACAGAGTTAGCACACACGAAACTGAATTTTACAGGAAATCAGTGGACTTGAGATATCTCAGTAAAGCACATTGTTCTGATATCTTTTTAAGGTAGAATTCCTCAAATGTACTCATTCAATTCAGCATTGTAGATAAAAGCATACAGCAGAGGAAACATTGGGTCAATAGTTTAGCTGTGTGCTTCAGCAATGTAAACAAGGCACAGGAAGACACTGTTTTCTGCAGAAATAATGTAGATGACCACATCTGAGAGAAAAAGAAGAAATAAACAAACAAGGGAACAGAGCAGTCATAATATAGACAAAACTCTGCTTGACAATGGTTTTCATACTGGTTCTGGAAACTTTTATACTACAGGGAGTCCTGCTCAGTGGTCCTTTCCAAGCCAGTTAACCTTTCAGCAGCAGGAGTTTCCACTTGGATCAGACTGCCAGGCAGGTTTCTGGGGTTTTGCCTTGCTGTGCAGTACAGGAAGGGCTCACTCCCCGAGGCTGTTCTGCTGCTCTTCACTTAACAATCTTCACAATCTTCCTGTTGTTGCAGCTGTCTGGGCAATGGTGGTTGATGTCCTTGATGTCTGTGCCTCTCCTCCCATGCTACACTGTGGTTTTGTGACTGTGGCCCTTTCAATTCACTGTTAAAATTGGGAAGAATTTTCTGGCTGTAACATGTTTGAGGGGACACATATAGAATCTGTGAATTTATGGAGCCTCCTGGACGTCCACTCCATGCATGTGATGTGACAGCAGGGGAGACTCACGGCGTTCCATATCAACCTGAACAGAGCAGCATTCTCTCAGCTTGGTGGTGATGGTCTGATCTAAATTACTCATGAATCCTTGAGCTTTTTCCCAGCTAGTGATCATTGTATTATTTAGATATTTCATTTCCAGGAAAATTGTTTTTGAAGTTCACCTATATATATGTTAGCCTCATAAATTTGGAGTCTTCTGCATAATTATTTGTAGATTTTTTCCTTGTGACCTCCACCCAGGTAAGTGTTACCTCCACTGAAAATACATAATTTTTTGTAATTTATAAATTACAATATACATATTTATAAATTACAAAATATTATTTATACAATTTATAAATTACAAAATACATAAATTTTTTGTAATTTACCACCAGGTCTTTACCACCTCTATTTCTCTCTCTATATTGATTGCTCTTGCTGTAATAATAAGCACAACGTTCTGTGTCTGACCAGGTTTTGGCATCATTGGTTTCTAGTAGCTGTGTACAGATTGAACATTTTAGGGCAGCTAAAAGACATTGGCAAGACTCATGCATACTTAAAAACAAGAATAGGAGTCTTTTAAAAACAATTGTTTTAAAAAGGGCATATGCACAGAGAAAATAAATATCTACAGCTAAAATGTTCCTGCTTCTCTAACTTGACATTTTCCCCCTCAAAATTACAACCAATTTTCTATTCCTTACACTGGATATTAATACTTTGTTCCTTTCTTATTTATTGAGATTAAAAGTTATTGGTTTTTTTCTTGATAACACCCAGGCTGGTTGGATATAAATCCATGGCAGCTGGAGAGCCTGGAGTTTTGCCTAAGCCCAAAAGGCAGCCCAGCTTTCCTCTGAGCCATGCAGGGAAGTGTGGCTGTGCTGACTGACCTACAGCCTATGGCAGAGCTACCTTCTGCCTATCTTCCCTCATTGGAGACAGTAATTTAGGCTATCTCTCCTTACCCTTCTTAACAGAATTACTAAAATCTTAACTATGGCCAAGATTTCTTTTTTATTTTTCATTGAAACTAAATTTATTAGATGGGAAGTTAGGAGACAAGTAGCATCAGGGCATCTCCTTGAGAAAACATGTAAATTGTTAAGAAAAAAACGAAGTAAAATTTCAGGAGTAAGGAGTATGCATTGCTTTGAACATGCTGAAAAATTCTTCATATTTTCTTGGGTTGCTCTTCCATTCCCTGGTCTGGAAAAGGAAACTGAAATTTGTCAGAGGCAGAAAAAATTATGTGTAGGGAGAACCAAAGAAATAATGATCCCTATGTGAATATCTTCCAGATATGACCATGCCTTTTAAAAGTGCATTTTTCCAGTGACTTTGCCTCTAAACAGGAATTGAACCCCTTCTGGTTGGGTGCTGCCCTGCCTCCTGCCCAGAGACCACCTGAGCACAGAGTGTCCCCAGTCCTGCACTGCAGCTCTCACAGCATCCCCCATCCAGGCATTTTGGGCAGAACTTGACCTACTGTGTGAGACATGGGCTGACAGATGCTCTGGGATGTTGTAAAGGCTGGCTCTGATGTTGAAAGCAGGAACTTGGCTCACCATAACTTAAGAACTGAACAGCTAGGCAGGGTCTAGGAGGCAAAGCAACTGGTTTGGGTGTCAGGGCAAGAAAAGCCAGAACCAGGGAGATGAAGAGCAAGTGGGCAGAAGGAGAATGATGAGCCTATTTATTAAATTGATACCATGTAAGATCATAGAATCATAGATTCAAGATGACTAAAGGTGACAGAATCTGGATTAAATAATACAGTAATCAAAGCATTTTTATGAATTGGAAAGCCACCAAGTTAGCTGTAAAGTCCCAAGCATGCTAACATTAACAATGGGGAGCAGATCAATTGCCAGTTCAGGAAGCAGCACTTCCCCACTTGTGAAAATGCCAAGAAACACATGGCCAGGACATCATGCTGAGAAGTGTCCTTGTCCTTTACAGTCACACAGATTTATACATTTGACTGCTATTTCATAGTGCAGCTCCTGGCCTTCTTATAACACAATTCCTGCCTGCTCCTCTCAATCACCTCCTTTTTTTCCTTAGGTCACTGGTATATAAGGGCTCTGATGTGCAACAAAAGCTCACCTCTGTAGAGAACTGTGAATTGAGGAGCCTCTGCTTCCCTTCCCTCTTTTTCACTCCATGACATGGCATATTTTCAGGGACACACAAACCTCCTGAAAGATGTTATTAACTTCTGTCTGTACCATGTTAGAAAAACTCTGCAGCTTAGAAGAATTACTTTTTCTGTGTATTGCTATTAAATAATTTTTAGATGAAATTCAAATATTTCCCGCACCTTTTTTTTCATGAATGCATCTGGTAAGAAGGTGCAGTTGTCTTTTCCCTGCCTTAGGCTAATTGCCAGCAAGATCTTATTGAAATCTCCTTTTCCAAGCTGCTGAGTCCAGTCAGTGAGAAAACACAGGGCTCTCCCATTCCTCCCATGCCTTTACCCCCAGAACAGACTCGGGGTTGCAGCATGTGGGGCCCCAGGACCCCACATCTGTCCCAGATGCGAGGTCCAAGTCTGCAGCTCTCACTGTTGGATCATCTATTTTGTCAGCTGTGCAGGGAGGTTCTCCCCACACTAGGACACTTGGAGAAGCATCTGGGAGGTCGTGAGGTTCTATTTGTTTGTTTTCATTCCCCAGGCTGTTGTTTAAAGACTCAGCCTAGCTTCCAGAATAAACTGAGAAGTGAGGTTACAGGGCTGATTGTGAATGTCTATCTTGCTGTAAATAGAGGTGCATGTTTGTGCTTTTGCGTGTGTTCATATTCCAAAGAATTCCTGAAGTTCCCCATTTTCTGAAAGTGAACATTATACTCAATTCATAGACAGACATGTGAATTAAAAATAAAGGGAACAGTCAGGCAAAAGGAAATCTGGAAAACAAGACATCCCTGTGGCAGGTCCAGAGGCAATAAGCAAAGGCTTCAGTCTATGTATATACAGTATTTTCCTCTTCAATCACAAAAATTCTTATCTCCTAAAGTCTAAACAAACTGTTACCTGAGATTAATGTATTTTTACCTATTTTGGTTTTAAATTTAAAAACCCCCAAAATGCAAATTATTAACTTGGAAGTCAGCCCCCAGTTGTATAAAAATATGTTTATACTAATGCCTCAAGAGTTCTTATGGAAGACCTATACAATTCATAGAGTTGAAACTTGAACAAAGAATTTCAGGATATTTTTTAAAAATATGATAAATTAAGTATGGATCTCTTTTGTTCATGATTATTTTACAGAAATTTTAAATTTAAATATATGACCTTTTTAATTTCTTTAAAAACCACCAAGAAATTGCAATAAACTATAAGAATATGTGAATACAAACACACAATTTAATGAATTTTTGATAGAATTTTTAAAACCCTTGTAAATAATGTATGGTCTATTTTATATCTTCAGCAGCTTAAAACTTGTTTCATATGTTAGATATTTCACAACTAGGAAAAAAACCCCAAAGAATATCAAGAATCTTTGGGTGAACTTTTGCTTTTGAGAGGACATTATTTGAGCAATAGAACTTGGGTGAGCAGTCCCACCCAGCTTTAAACAAAATGTATTTTTCTGAGGAGCTACATCTGAGTCCTTGATGCAAACACTCTTTTTTCCTCAATCCCTGTCCTGGCAGAGATTTAGCACATTTTACTACCCAGGAGTGTGGGGGGAAGAACTGCTGTTATCACTCAGCAGCATGCTGGGAGATGTAAGTTGTTAGCAATAAGTGATGCAATTAAGTATTTCTTGGAGTGATCTTCATGCATAATTATGGCTCCATTTTGAACCACGCATCACTAATAACACTGTACCTGCTCTGTAATTAGGTGACTACCTTGTATTTCTGATGTACTCATGAGCTGTGCAGCAAGAACAAGCTACCCCACAGCACTGTAGAAAGCCATCTCCCACTAAGACACAATAGACACCATCTAGTCAATAGAAAATGTCTTTTACATACTTTTTCCAGAGTTAGCAGTGATCAGAACTATTTCCCCCCCCCAGCAGTATAATAACATTTCAAACTTGAACTTCTTGTGGATTTTCAACAAACATTTTAATTGCAGCACACAAACTGATAGTTTTCAAGTGCACAGAGTGGTTTTTGTTTGTTATATACATCACAGGGGACCCTACAAAGAGACCCCAGCAAGCTGCCGTGGCAGCAGCTGCTCACACAGAGCACCAGAGACCCTGTACCTCTCTTGGTGGTGTGTGGGGCCTACCACATGAGGGGGGAACCCATAGGATCTACACAGCCATGATTTATTCATAGCTACACAAGACATTTCTTAACTTTCAATGAAAAAGTCAACTAACTTGAGAAAGACAAAGACATTGGAAGATGTATTTTTTTACAGAAAGCACCTCAGTTTCATAAAAGCTTTCTGGTTTTTTCTTAGAAGAATGAGACCATTTTTCTAGAAAAAGTTGATTGACAAGAATGCATTTTTCAAAGAGATTAAGATTTGTTGTTTGTTCTAGCATTAAACCAATTCAATTCCCAATGCCAAGACTGTTAAAGTCACATATTCTTCCCCACATCCACCAAGACCTTGGCAGAGCCCCATTCTCCCACCTCTTCCTGCACTCACAGGATTTGGATCAGCTGGCACTGCACATCTTCCAGCAGTGACCATTTGGAGTGAATTCACCTCATGCAGGCACAGCTGTCAACAGGAATGACTGGGGAGAAATGTCAGGAGTGAGGTCTCTTCTCCTCTAACTACAACCCTGCTAAGACAATCGTTCCTGAGCTGGGGAGATCTGCTGCAGGCAGACACTGTGTGCTTCTGCAGCAGGAACACACTTTTCATCCTGTGATGTTTCTTCTCCCCCACACTACCCAGCCCAGTGGTGGTCACTCTGACCTGAGGGTGCCTGGAGAGAAAAGCACATCTCTGTTTGTATTGCCTGCCTGAATCGTGTGCCTCAGCCCCCAGTGCCATATTTGCAGGTGCCATAAACATTAATAAGAGCAGTGAATATGAAGACAGACTGCTGCTCTGCTAGTAATTAAGGGTTTTTCAAATAACATAATTTCCTAGTTAACATTAGAAAAGTGACTCAGAATTGCTATAAATGTAAACATATGGATGTGGGTGCCTCTTTCCTGATATCAGCATTTTCCTGAAAGCAATTTAAATGAGAGAAGTGCAAAAGGAATTTATTTTTAGAGTGTGCTTTCCATAAGTGTTTATAGAGCTGAATGAAGTAATGTAGAAGAAGTTTTTCAGAATAAAAAGTGCAATCACCTTGAAATGCACACTAATATGAATTTTAAATAGAAATCACAGCTCCATATTACCACAAACACTTTACAAAATGCTGAGCTGAATGACAGAGCATTATCTGAACCTTTCCAATTTATTCTTTATAACCTGAACACTGGCATTTTTGTGAGTGCATTGATTAGACCTCCACAGAACTTCAAATGTCACAGCAGATGCAATGACATCCCAGAGCTTGTTTGAGGTGAGAGACACCTGATAAAGGGTTTTGCTGTAACCAAGGAAGATTTTACTGTGCCCTAAGCAATCTGCCTTTGTGCTTGCTCTGACTACAAAGATCAAAATGTATTTGCACAAATGCACTTTAGTCAATGTAATAATTTAGCACATGGAAAGAACTGAGGTATTGGCTCACAAGCCTGACCCCAGGCTGGGTTGTGATGCCCTCTCATCATCAGGCCCTCCTCATGTTTGGGTATCTGAAGAAAAGAAGGGCAGTGAGGTCTTAAATCCAGAGCTCAGAGATACTATCTGGAACTACAAATATAAATGAATCTTAGAATATGAGTGACCAGAACTGAACTGCAGTTTATAGAGATTCTCTCACAGAGCAACATTTGGAGGGAAGGCCCTGGTGAAGACAGTGGCCTTAGTTTGATACCTTGTAGATTTATTTAATTTCTCCAAGAAATCTTTGATGGTTGAACACAGACTTTGGAAAAACTCTAAAGGCCTGAAGGAAGAGTTTTGCAATGGAATGAGTAGAATATACCCTGGGGACAGCAGGGAAAGAAACGTGATTGCTTCACTTCTGTTATCTATGGAGTTCGAATTATTGAAAAAACTGAACCACAACTTTGAAACAGCTTAATCATACCAATAATTTACATTGAATCAACATAGCTCAGGCATCACTGGAAACATTTGCTTTTATTTCAGCAAGTTTGGAATCAAATCTTCCACATCCTTATCAGACCTGTTGAATAATCACATTGACTGAAAGTAAACTTCCCAGAAAGATTGCAATGCCTTGGACTTCACACAAGGATTCATCTCTATTTTATCCAAGTGTTTCCAATGACATGTTTGTTATAAAATTCACCAAATAATAGCCTTTCAAATATCTTCAGGTGCTTTTTGAATCAAGGGAATATTTTTGCCTTTTGTGGTATTTAATTTATTTTTTCCATCAGTGATCAGCATCAGGTTGAAGTGCCACTGTAGAACCTTTTTTTTTTAATAAAACCAAGAATAAAAAAGGAAATTGTTAATGTTTTACTAAGAAAAGTTATGAGTAATAGGAATATACAGTGCCTAATTGCAGTTTTGCTATTCACAGAATAGAGAAACAAAGTCCACCCACCTTCTGAGGATGAATGGGCTGATGCTGTAATAGAGACAGCTGCATGTGGCAAATCAAAATTTAGATTTCAGGATGCAGAGATTGCATCAGTGAAGGTGGAGGCAAAACTGCTGTTGTGCAGGTCAGAGAGTTTTTCAGAAGCCCACTGGGTTCCTATGACCTGGTTTCCCACCAGGGTTGAGCACCTTCAAAGAGAAACCCAAAATGAAGAAGCCCTACTGGTTTCCAAACACCACCTTTTACATCTTCCAGTGTGAGCAAAACCTGTGGGGGGTGTCATCAGTCAAGCCAATGTTGAGCCAATGTCCCTTAGCAGGAATCTGACTGGTAGGCAGGGAGAAGAATGAATAATCTGCTTGCTGTATTGTCAGCTTGTAATCCATGGTGAAATTTGAGTTATCTCAAACTAGACTGTTTTTATGAAGAAAGGAAAATAGAAAAGGGCTTTTTTCTGGCTATCCCACCAGATGAAGTTAAGCTTCATTTTGAGGGATGCAAAATCTGTATTTTAAGTCTGAAAAAAAATGTTTGTTTGGAGGTGCACTGTGGGACAGAAACACAGAGAAATGGAGGCTTCAAGGCCATACTGACAAGATGTAAGAAAATTTAACAACAATATCTTCAAAGTGCAAAAGACACACAGCCCATTTAATGCTCCTTCACACCAAACTCAGCTGTCCTCAATAGGGGTGCTGAGCTGAGCTGAAAGGCCATGGAGACAAAGCTGGTGTTCTCAACTCCTGGCTTTGGACAAGCCCAGTCCCTCTGGCTGGCCATCTTCTCTGAGAGAATATTCAGTAGGTTAGGCAATCATCAGTCAATTAAATGAGGTGCTCTGGACCAGGGTCTGCAGGAACTCTTCCCATTCCCTGCTTGCACACCCTATATTCCTAATTAAGCTATTATGAATATCAACTTGAATTAGACTTCTTACTACTGGGAAATTATGAGCTGGGATTTATTCTTTTAGGGTTTTCTGTAAAGCCCAGAAAAATAAATGCTGCTCCTCAAGATAGCTGTGTATGACCCCAGGCACCTGAGTAGTCCCTTTGACTCCACTGAAATGGTTTATATGTGTGAATTCTGTCTTCAGCTGAAGTTAGGAAAATGCTTTACAATCAATAAAGTATGACTGCTTCCTTTTTTCCAGATAATAGTGTTCCTCAACATCCCCAAGCAGCACTTATAAGTCAATCTATTAATCCAAGAGAACATTGTACTTCTCCTGTAACTATTGATAGGATGTTTGTTGGGTTTCATTTTTCTGATAAAATTGTAATTTTGGTTCTTTGATATAGTTTTACAGTTCACTAATGAACTGGATATTGTTCTGGAACGAAAAGAAATCCATACTCAGTTCATCTGGTACATCCTGGTCATCACCTGTTTCTCTCCTATTTTTGACTTTTTTCCAGAGAATCTATTCTCTGCACAGCAAGTTTCCCTGGGATGTTCACCAATGATTAACTTTATTTACTGAAAAAAACAGCCAGACAGAGAGACTCATGTTGAGATCAGGCGTAGGCAAAATTTCTTGGCAGGAGCTTGGCATGGCTGCATCACACAAAAGCCTGAGCTTCTGCAGAATTTGTTTGTATTTGAGGCACAAATATCTTTCAGTGAAAAATGAATTCTTGCTTTCCAGTGTGCTTTAACAAACTGCAAAACTAAGTGAAGCCAGTTCAAGGTGATCATAAAGATAAAATTAAAACCAAATACATCCTGTCAAGACAGCATGTGGAACATCCATTTGTAGTGCAAAGTGCTCCAAGAATCATTGCCATTTGTTCTGTACAGCTCCCACGCTCCCTATAGAAAGAAAATTTTAAAAAATTCTTGATGAAAGAATGACTGGCAGGAATTATGATTACTTGAAGCGCATGCTTTAAAGGGACAAGACCATGATGTATTCACCAAGCCCATTCAGTTGTAGTGATGTTCTTCTGTGCTGAATTGCAGTAGTCAAGGAAAAGTTTTGAATTTTCTTTATGTTTGTGTCTGACACCGCTCTGGATGGCCACAGGGAAAAATGTTTGGGTTTTTCTGTAGCAGGGGAAAGCCAGGATGGAAATCCTGATTGTGATTTCTACCTTCTCTTGGAGAAAGAACTACACTGTCCACTGCCCCTCAGAAAAAAACTGGTAGGCTCCAGCTCAAGGACAACCACTGCTGGCAAATGTGCCCACACTTGAAGGTCTCAATCCAACTTATATTAAAAAAACCAAAAAAACAAAAACCAAAAACCAGTAGTTTCTTCTAGTTTCTTGTAGGTCCTAATGTATCAAGTCAGTTGAAGATGTTAGAGATGTTAGATGAAGGGTGAGAGATGTACACTTGCCCTGGAGACACTCAGGGCTTCTGTGCCAGCTCTTCTGAGGAACCCATCTGGGTCTGGCTTAAACATGCAGGGAAGCCAACCCTCCCTTTGGCTTGTCCACCAGATAAGTTGACAGTGTATAGCAACTGATTGGAGAGGTTTAATGTTTTTATCATCAAAGTGGACTTTCAACCAATTCTTTATTTTCCTCATGTTTCTCCTCAGAGTTTCACTCAGTAGCTGAAAATCTCATGCTATGCGCTCTCAAGTAGCTTATTATCATTCTTAACACTTAATTCTTAATCTACATGGACTCATATTTCTTTAGAGAAAAATTAAATCCAGTGATTTACTCAAATTTCAGGGGAAGAGGAACAAATTAACACTTGTGCTTGCATTTAGTGTCTTGGGTAAGGCTGCAATGAGAGTACATCAGTTTGCCATTTCCTTCCAAGCTGGAGGCAGATGAAATTGTAAAGGAATGTTCCTTTACCATATTTTGAACCTTTTTAATAAAGCTACAGAAATTCCTTATGCTGTGAGATTTCTGTCACACAAAGTGGTTTGTATCTTGAGAAACTCAATGAAATAAATTTTCCGGTCTTGCAAGAGCAAGAAGAGTGACCCAGAAGAGCTGGGGTAAGAATTTGTTTGCAAAACAGATGATGCCCCAGAATCTCTGGTGAGCATCTGTCTGCTGCTGGATGGAACCTTAGCTGTCTTTTCATCCTCCCTGACATGCAGAGATGGAGTTCTGTGGCAGCTCAGTTTCCTACCCTGCCACAAAGGTGTGGGGCATGTCCAGCACAGCCAGAAATAGCAGCTAAAACTGGACTGCAGCTTCTTTCTCTTTAAAACCCAGTCACTAACAGTATAATCCACCAAGATCAGAATGCCAAGAAGGATGGGGTCTGAATTGGTATTTTTCTTTGCTTTTTGTTGGGATTGAGCAATAGTGTGAAGAGGCCCATGAGATTGCTTGCTCAGAGAAGATGGGGAAGTGTCCTGCTGTCTCCTCATGCATGATGCACACAAACCAGTTCTGTGGGCCTGGGCTCAAAACATGTGCAAGAGATTTCGGATACAAAGGTTAGAAACCCACCTTGGAAATAACTTGGAAGAGGGACACAAACTAAGGACTCTTAGTGTCTTAAACTCATATGGAAGGCAAATCACCCAGCCATTTTCTGCTTCTTTCCCCTGCAGGATATTTTATGACACAGCACTCATAGTGAGGTGGGAAATACCCCATCCAATAATTGTACCTTTCCTATGGCCATTCTGGATGGCTGCAGCTGGGAGTTTGTTCCTCCTTCAGATTGAAGAAGGACAATAAAGGCACATATATTCTATATGATTCATTGCCATTACACAGCTATAGAGGATAATTTAAAAAGGCATCCCAGGGGAAAAAAAAAGCGAGAGAAAACCCCCAATCCTTCTCTGGTTCCTGCAAATAACCATCAAGGGTTATTATTTATATGGTAGGGAGATCAGCATGGATTTCAGGTTGCTGAAGACCTGAGTCAAGCTAAGATTTGAAGAAATAAAGGATTTTAGGGACCTTCCCATCACAAGTTTTTCATAGTATCTAACTTCAGGCACCTTCTTACCAGCTGTGTGGGGTTTTCAGACCACCCAGAGGTTTTGTGAAGACAATATAAATGATTTGTAGACTATAGATATATATGTATGCAACATATGTACATAGATAGATGTAGATATTTATATAGATACATATGTATGCAAATTACACACATAAAGATGTTACCAACATAACTCTAGGTGATATCTGTGGAATAGGTGCTTAAAAGCACTGGTATAGTCTGGTTTTACTCTTCATCCAATGCACATTTCTATTTAACCATAGGTTTAATCACCAAAGACAAGTGAAGCATAAAGATGTTTATGAAAGCAAGCACTCCCTGTAGGTTTTATGGAGCATTCTATGCAGAATTTTTTTTTTCCTCAGCAAGAAAAATCTAATAAAAATCAGCAACAGTAGAATGATTTCTTTCTCTTCCTCTTAATCAGCAGGCAAAAAAAATCTGGGAGTGGGGAGTTTCTTTCCTGACAAAACATTTTTCAGCTGTCAGACACAATAAGTGTCATTTATATACAGGTTATAATGTATAGAGAGAAGGAATGAACATTTCAAAGTTGAAAAATTTAGAGTGGAAGTAATAAGTTAGTCATATGGCTTTGCAAAAGTCTCCATTTTTTCAGTCTAGTTTATGCATTCAGCTTTAATATTAGGATCAAGATTTCATCTTATTCTTTGAAAAATAAAGTCTCTGCTGTCTGTGAGCTCGAGAACAGAAATTACTTGATAATATTCTGTTGCCTGTACTTTATTTTTGTTTTTTCATGCAGGAAATCAGAGTAGGTGACCACAATAGTCCTGCCAGGCTTTAAGTTTGAATAGAAATGAACAAATCTGACATTATAATGGATTTTCTCTTTTTTACTTGAAAGGCAAAGAAATGCTAATTCCAACCTAGGACAGTGCAACATTTAATGACTAAGCAGCTAAATCTCTTATACTATTAAAATGAGTTGGTTCCAGTTTTTGCACTTAATAATCTTCTCACATAATAATTTATTTCTTCAAAACAAAAAAATACCTGCATTGAAATAAACCACTGAAAAATAATCAGGCTGAATTTTTATTAGATGACATTGTGGCTCTTTATAGTGCTTGAAAGTTTTTGGGTCTCAGGGGTGTTGAAATCTTGTTTCAGTCATTGGGACTGCAGGTTAGGACCCAGGGACACTTGTAGGCTGAATTTTGTGTCAGCAGGAATGTCACCACAGGATGGTGGCCAGAGTGGCTTTTAGTGAAGACATAATTCTAGAAGATTATTTCTCTAGAAGATTATTATCCTATTAGGATATTCTAGCCTTTTTTTCCAGGATATTAACTTACTAGAGTCTGCTCTTATTCAGTGCAAATACTTCAACAGCTGACAGAAGCTTGAGCCTTCCCTAAGAACTTTAGTGGGGACTAGACTTCCAGGAAAATCCATTATTTTCTTTTCCAAGTAAATATCTATAATCCCCTGCAATGCTACAGGCCTGGGACAGAGTGACTGGAGCCCTGACTGGTTTAACCTGGGGCTGCAGGTGAACATGAGCCAGAGTGTGTGCCCAGCTGGCCAATGGCACCTGGCTTGGATCACAAGCAGGATGGTCAGCAGGACCAGGCCAGTGATTGTCCCCTGTACTCACAACTTGTAAAATCACACTCAAATCCTGGTTTTGGTTTGGGGTCTCTCACTACAAGGAGAACACTGAGGTGCTGGAGAATGTCCAGGGAAGGACAGTGGAGCTGCAGAAGGGTCTGGAGCAAAAGTCTGATGAGGAGCAGCTGGGGGAGCTGTGGATGTTCAGCCAGGAGAAGAGGAGGCTCCCTCTCTGCAAGCCCCTGAAAGGAAGCTGCAGCCAGGTGGGGTTGGTCTCCTCTCCCAGGTAACTCACTACAGGATGAGAGGAAATGGCCTCAGCTTGTACCAGGGGACACTGACATTGGGCAGGAAAATTTCTTCACCAGGAGGCCCAAGGAAGTGGAAAAGTCACCATCCTTGTAGGTGGGTGTGTAGGTGTGATGCTTGGGGACATGGTTTGGTGGTGAACTTGGCAGTGCTGTGTTGGTGGTTGGACTTGATGATCTTAAAGGTCTTTTCCAACCTTAATGATTCAATGATTCTGTATAAGCACAATTGATCCAAACATTAAAAGATTGGAAATAACTCTATGTTTATTGTTTCACACTAAAATCAGGGAGCACTGATCAGTCTTTCCAGAATGATGAATTGACTGTTCAGTTCCTTAACTCATGCTACCTTGGAATCTGTGTCTTACTCAAACCAGGAATGTGCTTTTTTTTAAACTAATTACATCATGCCACTTTCTTCAGCCATGTAAAACTCCCACTGACTTCAGAGGTCAGGCATAATGATGTTACAAACACGGGATTTGACTTATGAAACACCATCTGCAGCTGCAAGTGGGTGTCCAAATAATGTGGCACCTCAGACTAAAACCTCTGTCCCAGGAACCCAAAGATTTTAACACTTAAAGGATGATTTGAGGATCTTTTGTACATTTACAGCTCATGCTATTATAAGTGGATTGAGAAGTCAGCTATGAAGGTTTAATCCTCAACACAATAAAGAGGGACAATCCTAGTAAAGGTCCCAATATATTCCTTTTTCCTCCAGTGATGCTTTTTTCTGTCAAACTTATATTGTCTTCCCAGTATATTCTGCAAATGGAGATTTGCAGAAGTACTCTAGTAATGAGAAAAGATGGAAAATAATTTAAAGATGTGAAGAACAAATTTTAGAGTGTTTCTGTTGGTGAAGGATGAAATTAAAGCAATAAGTAGAACCAAAAAGAATTCAATAAATGAAATGCAATCTGAACATATCAGATACTGAGTCCATTAAAGCAAGGGGGGTACATTATTTTAAATAACAAATTCAGACAAATCTAACTTGTATATCATCGACAGTATTATTACCAAATAAAATCTTTACATTTCAACCTATTTTGTTCTCTTTTTCTAGAAACCTCCTGAATTAACTGAGCACTTTTACTGTGAGAAGTAAGGACAAAGATGAGCACAAATAAAGCAATATCACAGTAGTCTTTCAAAAAATAGGAAAGTAACAGCCAGAGACAATGAGGTGCAAAGGCTCAAGTTTTGATTTGTACATTTCCCTTAGCAGGATGATGTCTTTGAATCAATACTGCTTGAGGTCCGAGGCACATTTGCAAGGGTACGTGGTCTGTAGAACACTTCCCACCATCCTCCCAAGCTCTTGCAGAAACCACTGGAAAATGTGACAAAAGTTGCAGAAGGGTTGACATTTCTTCTGACAAACACTGTCTCTGAGAGATATATTGTTTGGCTGAAAGTAATTAATATTTTTAAACGTTGCTCTTTCTGTTATTTTATTTAATTTTTTTTAGTTTATAGTAATGGAAAGGGGTTTATGGATTAGAATCAACCTTTAATCAATGTGCCTGTAAAATTGGCATTGGAAGAATTTAAAAATAGCTAAGGCTGTAAACAGTGCTAAAAATATTGATGTGGTAATGGATGAAGTTGTATTAATTGTAGTCAAAATATAATCTTCCTTGCTGTCTAGGGACAATTCCAAAAGAAGCAAGGATGCAAGCTGAAAGATTTTGACATGGCAAGAGTCTCCAAACCACAGGAAAATCCCTGCCCTATCTTTTCCTGTATAAAGCTGAGCAACTTCCTCCTACCACCTGCAACTTCCTCCTACCATCTCAAAGTGGTGCAAGACCTGCTGTTGCTTGATGGCAAAACACTCATTAGGGTGCTTTGCATGGCCAGGCTTCTGTTGTTTTCAGTTGTGGGACAGTGACTTTAAATGTCATCAATGTCATCACCTCGATGCCATCTAACTCCAAGCTCTGCCCAAGAGGTCATGGTTCCATTGATTTTAAAATGGAAGGTGTCAGGTTTTATATCCTACAAAGAAAATTTCTTTACCTGCAGCTATTAAATGACTGGTTCCTGTCAGTCTAAGGTTACAACTTTGTGGACCAAAACCTACTGGTCAGATAGGTCAGGGATTTGTGTTTGAGGGTTTTTGTAAGGTGTTGAAAATCCTCTAGAAAGTCGAGGCAGGGGGACTGAATGTTCAGCACATCTTTTTGAGTTACATGCCCAGTGCAGGGCTTCCTGCAGATGCAGGGGACAGGATTTCATGACCTTTGCTGTCCTTTTGGTTATGATGTTCTCAAATGAAAAAGAAGTGAGATTCTTTTCCCATGGACACTTAAGAGGTAGTATGAGCTAACAGCAGAAAATATATTGTATTTATAGAGAGAAACTTGGTATCCAGTGTGCAGAAATAGGAAGAACCAAAAGTTCTTCCCACATTGCAGAGAAGCACTTAAGGGAGGAAAGATATGAATGGCGCAGTGGGACCGACAACAGAAAAAATTAAATTATACTTTTATTATAAGAAATGTGACATTGCTATATCCTAAAAATATTGAAGAATAATTATATACACTTACAACTGCTATAGTTGCTGGAAGTTGCTGCAAATTTACAGAGAGATGAATCTGGGGACTTTGTGGGTTTTAAGATATTATCCATATTGTAGTAATTTTGGAAATTGCTGACCAACAGCAGGTTTACAAGGTGTCAAAATTACCTTTTCATGTGTGTTTACTTATGTGTTCTATCTCTAAAAATGTCACTCCACAAAAGAGATGCTTATGTTTTTTATGAGTTGTCAGTGTGTTTCTACAATACAAATCACAGTCTAAAGCACTTTCATTGTACCCATCACACCAAGCTCCACAGAATTTGCATAAAAAATTCCAGCAGTGATCCCATCACCTCCCTGGTGTGGTACAGCCTGAGAGAAAAGCTCTGAAGTAGTTTGTAGCTTATTAATGGTAATTCAGACATGATCAAATTTACTACTTCAACATTGAAACTTTTGATTCCAAGCATATTTCTTTAACTGCAACTTTAGAATTTATTTCTCACTACTCACTGAACAATAAGAGTACAAATAAAAAAATTAAAAATAATAATAAAAAAACTAAATAAAACTCCATGAAAAAACAACAACAACAAAAAACCAAGAAACCAAAACCAAACAAGAAACCACGAACAAAATTAACAAAAAAAAAAAAAATGCAAAAAACCCCACAGAAAACAAATAAACCAAACAAAACTAAAGAAAGCCAAACAAGACCCATAAAGCAGCTGAAGGCTTGATACAACCTACGAAGGTTTTATCCACAGTTTTCATGGAGCATGTGTCTCAGAGATTGTGAGAAAAAGCCAACACAACAAAGTAATTTGGGGTTGGTAGATCCTTCTGCTTTCTCAAACACCTAAAGTTAACCCGATTTCAACATTTGTTCACTGCTCACTGACTCCTGAAAGGGCCTCATGTCTTCATCTCTGGAAAAAACAAACCTACTTGAAATTGCTGTTCTATGACTGTGAATATGCATTTTCTACCCTTTCTTTTTCATGGTGTCCTAGGGACACCTGAGGCTCCAGTTATTAGCAATATTTTCCAGTTATATTAATATTCTGAATGCTGACTTTAGCTAAAACTACCTTAACAGAGCCCAGCTTTTTCCTGAAACAGGATGAGAATAGATGAGATATCTCAGTGGTTTGAGACAGCTCAGCTAGCCTTCCAGTGTATCTATAATTCAACACATTGCACAATAAGTGGAATTTTGACAAATAAAAATAAATAATGCATTTCCCTGAAAGCTCAGGGAAATGGAAAAGTGTATGGAACAAGAAACAGCATGTGTATGGAAAAGAAGTTAACCAGATGAAAAAAAGGGAGAAAGACTTTTACTAAATATAGGGAGGTATTGAATAGCGTAAGTTCAGAATCCTCAAAATTATCTAATCATAGCCCAGAAAATGGCATAGTCCTTACTATGTAAATATATTTATATATAAAAAATGTGTTACCAAAAGTGAGAAATACTGTATTTAGTGGAAATTTAATCCTTTCCCCTAGCTGGTACAAAATTCACCCTTAAATTCCTGCCAAAAATCTGAGCTAAGCTGATCTTTTTGCACTTTCCCAGCATGTTTCTGACTTTCAGTGAAAGCTGAAAGTGCTAAATTCTTGCCATTAAACACCTGCTTAATTCCAGATTAATAGCAGAAATAAATGCATTAGCTTAAAAAAAAAACTCCACTCTTGATTGTTCAGAATTTTAAACTGCTGCTACTATACAAGAAATCAAGCTGGTTCTGCCTTTGTGGAACTCTATGACTAACTAGTTTACCTGTTTTCTAGGAAAACTCTCTGCATAATGGATGTGACTTTTAAACATTAATTACATATTCAATTACTCATTGTTATTCAGTACTTAATGCAGGTGTACTTAAAAGGAAAATTAGCATCTGGTACCCAGCTTATGCAGCTTATATTATAATGTGGGTTGAATAGTTCAAGAATATCAGTCACCTTTTCCAGATGTAGAGATATTTTTCATATATGCTTTCCCAAACTGAAGTAAAAAAGTGGCTAAGGGTTGCATCTCTACAGTGTATAACAAGTTGGAAACAGCTCATTTCAATAAAGCAAAAAGGATAAGAAAAAGCAAATAGTTTATGCATGAGGACTGATAAACCAGATCAGTAAACTATAAATTAAAAAGACAGAACTAAGGAAGAAATACAACAGTAAAATATGTTTCAGATGGGAGGGGACAAGCCAACAGAGCAGGGATGTAAAACAAAGCAAACCAAGTGGAAAGAGCAGATGGCAGGATGGAAATCACCTGAAGGAATACCAGAGGAGACTGTGGAACTCCTTGCCACAGAGGAGCTGCCAAGAGTGCTAGAACTTTGACCTCATTTCAGAAGAGACCTTAAAAATTAATAGAAGAAAACTACATGGATAGGTCTTAAGGAAAGAAAGAAAATACAAACCACTGGAACTGGAGAGTAGCTTGCTGCAAAATCACTGAAGGTCTGTCTTGTTACAATATGATTTTCTGTCGTGGGTCAGAATAACCTGTGACCAGTAAACCTGGATTTAATGTGAAAGGCAGAAAAGACAATTCTAGGTGGTATACAATTCAAGCAGAACATTTTGGATTGATTTCATTTGATTTGAACTCCATGCTTAAAAAAAGGTTTTTTAGTCCGTGCAGGTGAACAGAAAGGTTCCCAACTTCACCCTCAGTAGGCAAGGTCAAAGGCACAGACAGAGCCTGAATATGAGAGTCACTGCATGTGCATGTGCAATAACTACATGGTGCAATAGTTGTTTCCCTTGGTGGCAAATTCCATTAAATAAATTTGGGCTACAACATATAGGAAAAAAACCACAATGAGCCTCAACAAGACAGAAAAGACATGAAGCAGACTGGAATTCAGAGTGGGTTTTTTCTCTTTGCACACCAGATTTTAAAATTAATCTGCTGCTGGTGAGGTAGAACACCAATGTTCCTTGTAGAATAGGTTCATTGTTGTTTTATGTATTCATAAGACAATGGTTGCAGAAATGCTATTCTTTACACTGCCTTGTGAAGACATTTATGCTTACTCATTTATGCTTGTTCATTTTATCCAAACTGAGACTGAATTGAGGAAGAATCAGCCAGTGACCAACTCCTTCAATTTTGTGTCCAAGCTCTGTCTTAGCTGTTAGATCTGAGCAATGAAGTGCAACTGCCTGTTCCTTCCCTCTGGCCACAGTGAATTATTAATTGCTGTTTGTCTCTGAGTTTGTCGCTCCTTGGAGGATTTCATGAAAGAAAATGACAAAGTGAAAACAAATACATGAGATACCAAGTCCTCCACTTCCAAGGATGCTATTCAGGCACATCTGTTCACACAATAATGTCATTTCAAAGGCGTTAAGCCTTGTATCAGAACAGTTTTATAGCTATGGATCTCCATGAAAATAGCAATTCACACGTGTGAGACAAAGGTGATTAAACCACAAAGAATGAACAGTTTAGGGACAAATTTTGAAAGAGCAAGAATTGAAAGGAATGATCAGGTTCTTTTAAAGAGTTCAACACTTCAAATCCTTTGAAGTGATTTATTATATCTGAAGTCATTGATATCTGAAGGAAGATTTAGAGAATTCTTAGTTTTAAAACCCCATTTTTCCTTAGATTAAAAGCCAATGTCCTTAAAAAATTGCCTCTGTTTAGAAACTCAGGCCCATTGTATGCAGAACTCTCTTCACTTTATAATAACCTGTTGTAATATTTCAAAAGGAAGAGTCTTTCAGTCTTTCAGCACATATTATTTTCCAGTGTTGAACTCATGATTATTTGTGCCTCTGTAAGAGGATTGACATGATGTAATGATGCAAGTCCAGAAATAATGAAATGCTGTCTACTTGCCAAGCCATTACAGAATTATCTACTGCTCTCAAAGAAGTAAATATAATTTCTCATAAAGTTTTTCCAAATGTAGCAGGGATGAGCAGCAATTAAAATAAAATAGGATGATTCCTGCTTCAAAAATAATTTCTTATTGCAAGAATGACAATAAACTGGAGCAGCTCATCTCTGATTTACACTTGACTGCTGATACACACTCTGAAAGTACAAGGCATTTATTTTATTGCCATATATATGACAGAAAATGCCAGTTGTTAAGTCCACCAGTAAAACATTCCTCAAGAAACTTTTTTAGAAAAGAAGTTTGAAGAGCTGTCACTTACTTCATTAAGCTGCAAAGAACAATTAAATAAAATGCAGGACCAATTTTCTCAGGATTCCTCCAGACCAGAAACACAGTTGTCTTATTGAAATCCTGATGTTGCTAAAACGGCCACATAAATTCTCTGTTGAAATAGTCCAAGGTTCACTGCAGCATCATAACATTACATCATATTTTACACACTTAGCAAGAACTTGCCTCTTGAGGAACCCTAGGACATAGTTACTAATTGTATCTTAATTCCTGGCAGTTTAAAGGTACACCTACATCTGACTACTTCTTAGACATGCTTATTTTAGTTTCAGCTTGGGCTGAGAAGAAGCTACTGTCATAGATTGTATAAATGTCAGATCTGTGCTCCTGCTCTTTAAAAATTGTGTCTTCCAACATTATTACCTCACCTTCCTCAAAACTAATTGTTTGGAATTTTGCCCAAGTTAAAAAATATCAAATGAATGCATATCAGGAAATTATATTATCTTTTGACTCAGTGGCTCCAAAATAGCTTCAGGGATCCAGGTCAGCCTGGTTAAACCTTTGCTATCAGGATCCATCAGGAAGCACAGCCCATGGTTGGGATTGCAGGTCAGCAGGCAGCTCCATGATATCATCACATCTACCCTCACTTCTCCTCCCTGTCCCAGTGAACTCTTGCCCCTGCCTGCAATCCTGTTCTTCAAAGGGCACCAAATATGAATAAAACCAGCTCCTGTTTTTGGGAAAAAAAAACCCACAACAACAAAAAACCAAAAAAAACCCCAACCAGAGACAAAATTCTCATTCCCCTTAGAAAAAATTCCTATTTATTGTTTTTTTGTTTTGTAAAGAGAAAAAAATGTAGAAAAAATGTAGAAACACAGAAGGAATGTGGCTTTAAATGTACTCCAGAAATTTAGATCATCTCCTTGTCAAAAACTGACCTAACTTCAAACTTCCAGGAGTGTAGGGAACTGCCTCACTGTTTCCTGAATACATTGCAGTCTCTGGTGTCACTAAGGATTTAGGAATAAAAAATACAGACTGGGAGAAATATTCTTGGTCAAAACAACTGTTTTCCCACACTACAAAAAAAGCCCAACAGAAACAGCTTCAGAAGTCTCAGATCCCATTTGCAATCCAGTTTGGTCCCTGTCTCCAGTGTTTCTGCAGGCAATCACTCTACAGTCACACTTATAAAAACTAATGCAATAATTGACTCATCAATGCATTAATACCTACTTTGCCTTCAGCTTAAATAGTATTTCCTTCACACAACTGCCACTGACTGCTTATAAGGGCTGAATATCTCTCCTTAATGTATTTACAGAAGACAATGATGTTTTAATCTTTGCGTACCTATATTGGCAGGACAGATAAACAAGGGCCTTGAGTCATAAAGTAGTTTTACACTACCCCATCCTGGAGGTACTCAGGGCCAGGCTGGATGGGGCTCAGAGCTACTTGGTGTAGTGGAAGGTGTCCCTGCCCATGCAAGGGGGGTTGGGACTAAGTCATATTTAAGGTCCTTTCCAAACCAAACCATTCTAGGATTCTATGGTTCTGTTAAATATCCACTAAAATATCCACTATAAGTGTTAAATATCCACTAAAAGCATCTGGCTGAAGAAGAATGATCTAAACTAACAGAACAATACATGTACCATTCATATGGGATGAAAGTGGGGTTACTACAGCCACAATCCATAAGGGAAGACAGTGAGAGGAACAGACCCCTGGATGTTTTCATGTGGGAAGAGCCTTGTGCTTTGCTGAAGCAGAGCACAACTCCAGGGAGGTCTGAAAGGCTTGTCTTGGCTGCAGAGACAGAATATCTTCACAAGACACATTTGAAACACCCTTTAAAATTAAACTGGTCCCCAAAGCCTTCTGTCTGGTTGTATAATGACCTCTGTTTTCATTCACCTTCAAACCAGCATGAATTCAACTGGAATGCAATGCTTTTGTAGACCATACCATGGATTTAGTGGTATTTCCCATTCATTCAGCTCTGTCAAATAAAACAGCCCCTGGAGTGTAAAGACAGAGGATTACCTGTGAGGAGGGCCAGGTGGGACAGCCCAGAGGAGAGGGCAGTCAGCATTTTAAAACATATGTAGAGGAACCTGGTTTATGAGAAATTCTGTTAAGTTCAGACCAGGGGGCTGATCAAAGGTAAGTACATTCACCACTCAAATACAGGGGAAAACAGGCAATATACCATGAAAGAACAAAGGACTTGTAACATTGCAGGGTGGCTGTATGGGAGTTTTCATGGACTAAAAAATATTGAAGGAGCCACTTGAGAGTTTCAGAGGTTGAGGCATATGGAGGAGGGAAGATGAAAAATTGAGGAACTAACAAAAATTTCAATGGCATGGGGAATGCAGTCATGTCTTTTACATAATTACAAAACTTATAAAAGACTAAATAAGTAAAAAGTATAACATACTGAGAAAGCTAAAAGAACAAAAAAAAGGCTTAAGATCAGTCATTCTGTTATGTTACAGAATTCTGGAACAAATAATAATGTAAAAGAGGCCACTCTTCAATACATTTAGATTTCCCTTGGAGAATTCAGTTGCCAAAATTGACTGATCTCTGAAGTGACCCAAATATGCCACAATCAACTCTTGGTTTTATGGTCTGTAATTTCTGAACAAGAGTGCCATGGGACCTTAGTCAATGAGCAGAGACACAAAATACCCAATATTAATTGCTCAATTTAGAGAAAGCCCAGCAGAGATCTAAGTCACCTTAGCTGTGGATGGTTGTGAGAATCAGGGATTAGGAGTGTTTTGCCTCAGTGTTTCCAGCTCTACTACAGGTTAGTGCAGTAAGATGTGGACTAGACTCTCTATTTAATATACTGATGGGGGACTGACTTTTTGTCTGGGTGTGTATGAAAGAAATGAGCTAAAATATTCTGTAACTAATGCATAAAAGCAATTAATTATAGCCAGGAAAGGAGCAAATTGCCACAGAAAGAACCATCCTGGGAAGGGCAGAAGAGATTTTACTTTTTAATTTGATCTCAGCACCATCTTGAAAATGAATAACGCTTTTTTCTTTTCACTTATGCAATGCTTTCTTATCAGCAGAGCAAAGGCAACATCCAAATGGAAACAGATTTTGTATTTCAAGGTTCTTCAATGTAAATCAAGAGGAACAGATTAATTTTCAACATTCCTGTTCACTGAGCTGCTCACTGGAACACAGAAGTTGAGCACTTAATTCTTCAATGCACAGAACAACATCCTGTTGGCTGGATTTGGCTGGAATTTCAGAACAACTAATGATGCTTATAGGACTCAGCAGCAATAGTTATAGAACCAAAACACTCTATAAAACCAAACACCATGTCTATCTTTAAAAAGAAGAGCTGCAAAGAAGGTATTGATTAGCCAGCTGTGTCTTTATAAGGAAACAAGAAGCATATAACACAGAGTTGAGCATAATCTTTATTTATTCTAGCAAAAAAAATCCCTTCTATAACAGGATCATCACTCTTTGTGGATGGAAAGACAAAGTATGAACCACATATCTAGGTTTTACAAGTCTATTAATTTTGCCTTAGGGCAGACTCTCAGTGTTCTAAATGAAAATGCTAAAAAAGAGTTTGGCTACTCATTTCCAGAGAGTTATTCATTGGATTCACTGACAGAATGGAAAGGCTTGTCAGGGTTCTCCAGAAGTCTGCATAATGCTTCACT
This sequence comes from Agelaius tricolor, assembly GCF_023055355.1. Taxonomy (NCBI): domain Eukaryota; kingdom Metazoa; phylum Chordata; class Aves; order Passeriformes; family Icteridae; genus Agelaius; species Agelaius tricolor. The sequence goes on from NW_027269284.1 coordinate 8,300,070, forward strand.
TGATAATCTGGATGATGAATGTTCAGTAAGCCCTTTAAAAATGCAGATAATGCAAAGCTAGAAATGACTGTGCATAGGCTGTAGGAGGGGATAACAAGTTAATAATGACCCTGACAAATGCAATGGTCCAAAACTAGGATGAAATTTAGGGTATGTGAAATTCATCAAGTACAATGGTCTAAAGATAAAAAAAATGTGGTAGGCTGGGCAGGGTGGGGAACAAAAGATTGTGTTATTCTTATATATTGCAGATAGGACAAAGAATATTCAGATGCCAGGGAAACTTGCTAATTACAACTCTGATTTACAAGGATTTTCATCTCACAGTGAAAGGGAAAGAAACTCTGAAAGAAACACACAGTTTCCACCCTGAAGGTAATTGTGAAAGTTAAGCACACTTCTCTGAAGGATGACATTGTTGATTCTGTCTTAAGGTAGGGAATGGATTAAATGAGCTTCACATGTAATTTTCAACCATGTTAACCATAGTTTAAATTGTCAGTAGTGAATATCTTATTTGCCAGAAAATGTTCTACTCATAAATAATATTCAGTTTTTTGATGGACAGCTGTGAATTAAGTAAAACATCACTCATTGGGGTAAGAACAGTGTGCAGTTTTCATTCCTTGGGAGACATTGCAGAGTCATATAAACATTGAGACTACTGTGGATACAGAGCATTTCAGCTGTCTCATGGTAACCTCTCTCAGGAACTCTCCTGCAAAGTACTTCACATGTTTTGAATCACAGAATCATAAACTCACTTAGGTTAGAAAACACTCTTAAGACCACCAGGTCCAACTATAAACTTTGAGAAGCAAGTTTTGCCAAATTTCTTTGTATTCTTCAAGAACAAAAGTGTGCAAGTGGACAATTTCCATGCACCAGGTGGTAGTTTTTAAGCACACAGCCTATCTTATCTCTCAGTAATTTATTTGTGTAGCCATAGCCCTGTGCTCCATGGAGACACAAGGTAATGAATTCAAGACTGACACAGACTAAATAATTGATCTGAATTGTAATACCATACTGAACTCTTTATCTTGCACCTGGACAGGTATCAGGGACTGCACAGAGATGGGCAGCAGAGGCACACAGCAATTCTAGCCAGCCTGCATGTGGGTCACCCTGTTTGGAGGTCACAGGCTCATTTCCTATGCACTGCTATTGCACAGTTACCTGAAAACTTGCTCAAAAGAGGTATTTTTCTTTTTTAAACAAACAAACAAACAAACAAACTAACAACAACAAAGAAGAAGTGACCAGATGCTCTGCATGTGTCAGAAAGATAATTTAACAACAGGACTCAGTGGTCATGGCATGAGGTGCAGCCAGGTCACATCTCAGGCCACTCTTCCAGCTTTTATTTTACATCACTTTTCTGATCCTCTTCTTCCTTTGACATTCTGTGCTTCCATCTCACTTGAATATTTTCAAATAATTTATCACAATTTGTCCAATACATCCTTTTCCCAGTACAAGTGACTTTCTTGGCGACAAAGAATATTTTCATACCTTTTGTGGTATTTGTGTGTTGAATGTATCAGAAGGATGTTTTTCTAATTATGGTGACAAACTTCACATGAGATTCAAAAACTGATTTATTATGTTTACAGGCTAGTAATATTCACCCAGGTCATAAAATTTACTCAAATTAAGTAACACAAACCCCTTAAAACTCTCTGGGATTACTTATTCAGTAAGGTATCATTCAGATTATCATAAAAGTATTAGAGTCATCCATATGATATATTGCTCTGCTATAAATTGAATATACATATCCACACCTTATAAAAGCTCCTGAGAAATTTAAAAAGCATGTTTTCCAATTTTTTTTTAAAGGACTCTTTGATTGCAAGAAAGAGGCCTTCAGAATGATAAGGATTCAATACAGAACTGACATTCTGCCTAGAAAGCAGCCAGGCTTTCATATGTAAATTCTCCACTGTGTTTTGATTTTTACTTCTAAAAAGTGTATTGTTCCGTGTATATAATGAATATTTTTGGAATAGTTGCATAATGTTCAATTTTGCCCTTGGTGAATTTTTCTTTGGTTGCCTGAAAAACTATTGCTTCATTTTAGATCTGAAATTACAGATTCATAAGTGCCCAAAGGCTTTTATACATTAACTAGTTAATATGAGATGTCATCATGATTAATGAATGAGGGTTCTTTTTAAAAAGCAATACTTTCCTGGTTTTTATGGCATGAGCCTGAAATAACAGCACTTAGTTTCATAAGAAGTGGAAGAAAAAAAACTTCAAATCTTTTCAGGTAAACCTGAAAAAAAGCTAACAAAGAGAAAAATGACAACAGAAGTGGATTACAGTGAGATGTGCTTGGGTTTATTCTAATATGTAAAAGAGTAATTATTTACATTAGATTAAAAAAAAATTGGGAAAAGCTGGTGAATATTCTGTGGACAGGTGAACTGAAAACAAGGCAAAAATGCACTTTTAGCTACAATTATCAGCCATTATATTTAAAGATGAATAGAGGAAACAAGAAAGCAAGTGTCCATGGAGGATGCTGTGCTGGAAGGAACTAATGGAGGACATCATTTCTAAGTCTCAGGTGAAAAAAACAGGCTACAGGCTGACTGTTTTCAAGCATTCAGCCCACTCTGTTATTAGAAGCAGATGTGGACAGAGGGCCAGCTGTGGAAGGAAATACACCTGCAAAAAAGATTTGAATCGGGGTTAGTAATAAGGACTTCAACAGTTTTGAGACCAGGACCCAGGGTTTTACATCACTGGAGGCAGCAAGTCAGTAAAAGGAGTATCACTGTGGCCAGAGGTGGGTTTGATGGAGGAGAACATGCCTGGTGTCCCCCCACACACACCCAAAAAAGTTGTGCAGCAGCTCTGCTTGGAATGGCAGGTAGAAGCTGAGCTCTTGAAGAGTCTCTCCCATTCACCTGCCAGGATCCTCTTTACACACACAGCCCACATCAAATACAGAGACACCACAAAGGACATGCCAAATTCTAATTTCTGCCTTCTCAATGTCCATCATAAATTGCTTTATGGCATCTTTTAGTTTCAGTCCAACCACTGGGGCCATGTAGGGGGACAGAGGATGGGACTGCCTGACAGTCTTTTCTTGAGATGTTCACTGAAAGATTCTTTGCCTTGCATGGCTTTGTATAATTTTGAAGCAAAGGTATTATGCTTTGCAAAGCCATCCTGCTGAAGAAGAACAAGACAAGAGAATGAGGAGTTCATGAGAATGATGATCAGAATTTATAGGAGTAAACTCAACACTGTCTATTACCCCAGCTCTCTCCTCTCTGGTTACCCACTTCTACAAAAATTGCTGGAATTCTGTTCCATTTGAGACACCAAATAAGGATGAAATCAGCCACTGGTTTAACATTAACATTGAGAAGAGGACAGATTGTTTCTGTAGGAGACTACAAGAGCAAGCTCAACAGTGGTCACTTTGGGGTGGGAGGATAATTCTGGACAATTAAACTGCTTCCCCCACAGTAACGGAATATTGGAAATGTTCAGGTTCCCTAAAAAGAAGGAAAAGATTACTTCCAAGAAATGGCCTCAAACTAGCATCAACCAAAACCCTGGTTTTTTTGGTGACAGGAGCTTCTTTTTCTCCCTTTCTTTGAGGTGTCATCACTGTGTGCTACATTGGTTCTCCCTTCATTTTTCACTGTGATCTTCCCTGTTTGGGATCTCATACTGGAGACTGTGCTTTCCCTCCCTCCACCAGTGTCCTCTCCTGCTCCTCAAGATCTTTGATCCCATGTGACACCTGCTTCAGTGTCACAGCATCACCTTGCTAGTGGCAGAGAATAAAAAAGTGTCTTACTATCATGGGAAAAGCCAGCACTTCTCCTGCTCTGTGCTAAATAATTTTGTGGGAGGGAAAAGCAGCAGTTTCTGCAATGCTCACTTTTCCCTGGCATACCATAGCTCCCCTCTGGGACTACAAGAAAGGAAAGTTAAAGAGAAGACATTCAGCCTGACTCTTGGATGTTTACTCTTTTCAGCAGCAATTTGCATAAAAAAAGCATTACCAAAAAGATAATGACACTGATGTTGAAATTACTTTAACTATGCAAGATTTCCTAGAAATGGGGAATGATGCTTTTTAAAATGGCCCAGACCTTTTCATGATTTCCAAAGGCATTGTGAATCATTCTGGTTAGAATGAGAACAAGTTTCCAAATGCCAGAATTTCCTACTAAACAGAAATTCAAACTGAGCTATTACTAACATCCTCACTCTAGAAAATCCAGTTGTTTCTGGTGTCACTGGTCCAGGAAAATGACAAGGAGATTTCCCCATTTGATGTTTTTGTCCACAAAGAATGTATGCTCTGACTTTACAAGTAAAAGCTGAAGTCTTAAAAAGGGTTCCAGAGCACTAGTTAATAGCAATAAAGGCTATGTACATGCTGCTTAGTCACCTAAATCAGAAAAAGATCAAAAATAAATCTGATTATAATGATTACTGAAATTAAAGACCAACAGAGGTTGAGGTGAATGAATTGCCACCTTTCTGCAGAAATAAACTCCTTGGAAAACATAATAAGCAATCATGGCTCTGTAAGAGTGCTTATTCATACACCTGCATAATGTATTTTTAAAAATACAAAAGTTCCAGTTTGTACCTATACTGCCTGAGCTGCATGATTAAGGTTTTTTCCTGGATTTCAAAAATGCATGTGGGAGTGGGAAGGCAGCAAAGAAATTGTAAAGGCTACTTGTATGCCATTTTTAAATTCAGATATTTGTAGACATGATTCTGCTCAAAGAAGTCAGCTTAAATCCCCTGTGATGTGGATTTTAACTTGTGCCCATGAAAGAGGTGCTTTAACTCCTTTTCAGACAGTCAACAGTGGAAGTGTTCTCAATAGCTCATGGACACTGCCTGCTGTGATCTCAGGTTCCTGGCCCAGGCCACAGCTGGGTGCTCTCTGTGCTTTTTAATGCCCACAGGGGTGGGACAAGAGCATGGCAGGGCTGTAGAGGCAGGAGAAGCCACTTTCCTTATCTGGGGTCATCAGCAGCCACAGGGGCTTGGCTCAGCACAGAGAGCAGCCCTGGGCTGTGTGCTCACAGGTAACACAGCAGAGCAGCCCTGGGTGTGTGTTCATGGGCAGGGTAACACAGCAGAGCTGCCCTGGGTGTGTGTTCATGGGCAGGGTAACACAGCAGAGCTGCCCTGGGTGTGTGTGCTGTGTGCTCACAGGTAACACAGCAGAGCAGCCCTGGGCTGTGTGCTCACAGGTAACAGCAGAGCAGCCCTGGGTGTGTGTGCTGTGTGCTCACAGGTAACACAGCAGAGCTGCCCTGAGCTGTGTGCTCACAGGTAACACAGCAGAGCAGCCCTGGGTGTGTGCTCACAGGTAACACAGCAGAGCAGCCCTGAGCTGTGTGCTCACAGGTAACACAGCAGAGCAGCCCTGAGCTGTGTGCTCACAGGTAACACAGCAGAGCTGCCCTGAGCTGTGTGCTCACAGGTAACACAGCAGAGCAGCCCTGGGTGTGTGCTCACAGGTAACACAGCTGCCCAGGTGTGTGTGCTGTGTGCTCACAGGTAAGGTAACACCTTCTTACCCTTCTGGGTGCAGAGCAGATGTGTCCAAGCCAGCCCTCTCCCTATGGCCTCTTCTCTGGTTAATAGGGAGCACTGGAAAATAAATCGAGTAAATTACTGATTTGTTTGCCTTGATGGGCAAATGACTGAAAAAGCAGCTTTATGGAGACACTTGGGAAGAGATAGACTGATTTAATTTTGGACATCAATCACCAAATTCTGTGGTTTACAACCAAGATGGTGTTTTGTTGAGGGAATCTCTGCTTGCCAAGAGCTGCACCCCTGGGACTGCAGCCAAGTTAAGTTTGACTTTTTTGTCCTTGTGTGCTTGACCTAAAGCAGGAATAAAGCTCCTGCTTTAAAGCTGGCTATACTGGTTTGCCATTAGGATGATGGTGTGCCCTTTCATCATTTGAAAGATGCTGTGAAGGCCCAGAGGCACCCATCCCTTGCTGGGTTTGGCTGCTGGGGGCTGGGGCCAGCCTGTACACAGGGGTCTGTCCTGGTTCCCAGCCCATGCAACCCCTCACAGTGCAAAGGAAGAGGGTCTGTACATATTTGTAAACATATATACTGATTTTCTGCCTTGCTTTGCAGTGGAGCAGTAAGCACACTGCCCATTAAGTTGTGTTTGCACTCAGAGAGCTGGAGGCAATACAAAAGAACACAAAAGATAATCAAGGCAGGCTCAGAGCAATAGCCAGAGACACAGGCACACTTTTAATGAAGAACACAATGCTGCATGACAAAAGAGGATTGTGTTCCTACCTTCACCTCTGTGAACAGCCTTGTCCCAGGGAAGGACAAGCCAGGGACCACAGAAATAACTCTGGCAACTTGTCAAGAAAACTTGTGTAGAAAATTGTCTTTCCTAAGGAGAGGCCTGTGCTGCTGCCTTCACTGCAGATCTATTTGGTTCACTGCTGATATTTTTATACACTGAGAGAAGAAATTCTGACTAAAATCAATCTTGTTGTTCTGCCATAAGTTCCCTACCACACATGTCCATCCTAATGAGTACTTTACTGGTAGACATCAATTATTTCTGCTTCTTTCCCATGAGAGAGCACCCAGTGCTTGAAATCATGTTTCTTTTCCCAGTGCTTGTCATTCTCATTTAGTCCAGAGGAGCTGAAAAAGAAGTAGTCAATTCTCACTTCCTTCCTTTGCAGAACTGCAGTAATAACCTAGAATTACTCTTCGACATCCAATCTTTTTCAGCAGATGTCTTTCAGCAAATAAATATGCTCATCTTGCCAAGCTTTGTCCTGAAGTACAAAAGCTAACCACATCAAACCAGGATTTTAAGAGTTTTCATTTTCGTATTGCGATCTATATTTTGTTCATGAACCATAATATGAGATGAGAAGTGAACTCTTATTTATTCACATCTACATTATATATCTCATATCAGGTGCAGATTGTAGAAATAGGAGGTAGAAGCACAAGAGTGTGAATAGGTCAAAATCAGCCCCAGTTTTTACAGCACCTGCTCTCAAGTGTTAGAATTAGTTAAGAAACAACAATCAGCTTCCCTTTACCTCATCCCTCTTTATAAAAGGATCTGTCCACCTTTGAGAAACCTGAAAATGTTTTAGGAGCTTTTCTAGGGGTAAAAGATAATCCAAATGCCTCCCAAAACAAAAACAAATTAACTGAAGGACGAAATATTTTTTTTATGTTGACCACATGAGACAGACATGACATGACAGACATGACAGACATGAGACAAATATATCAAAACCAAACCACACCAACCAAACAGAAAAAAAAAAAATCACCAAAGACCCTGTAAAGTTACTTGTAAGTTCTGTAAGGCATCAGCTAAAAAGCACAGTACTATTCAGTGGCTGGCAGCTGAAAGTTAAGTTTGGAAAACTCAAACCAGAAATGAGAATTTGAGATTTTCAAGTGAGGTTAATTACCAATTTTAAAAAAATCCACACGGGGCTGGAAATTCTCCATCCCTCAACTGGCTTTAATTTCTGGTCTCTTTACATTGCTAAAACATCCAGGTAGTTCCTTCCTTACAAATGAATCCACAAAGACTGTGTTACCTTTTCTATCTTGTTGTCTACCACCACAGTAGCAAGTGGGACTTATCCTTAAGAAGTCTGAGCAAATTCCTTTTCAGATTTCTGGGTTTTTTTGTTCTTGTTTTTGTTTTTTTTTACCCAGATTGCAATAAAGTCTCAAAACTCCTGAACATCCACTCCTCTCACCACCATCCCCAGGCTCTCTTTCATTTCCTAGGACCACCTACAAAATCGCTTACACCCTCCTTAGTGTGTTGTAAACACCCACTCCTTTGGCAAAACATCAAAACACATATTTACCTTGACAGTAATTTCTTTTCTCTTTCAGATCTTCTTCATTCAACCCTGCACTTGTCCCAGCTGAGCAGGTGTATGGTCTTGCTGGTAAGTTCTCTCCCTTTTCCACTCCATTCTTGCCCTTTTTTGTCCTATGATCTTCTCTGTGGCTTTTTTTATTTCCTAAGTTCTACCTCCAGGGAGCCTGTGCTGCTGCTTTGAGAACTACAGGAGATGTCCCCTAATTTCCAGCAAAAGGTCTTGCTAGAGGACAGAGAAACTGTGAAGATAGAAAATCTATTTTTTTATGGTAATGTGAATAACCCTCCAGGGCTTCTCTTAAAATGTCTACCAGCACTTGCTCAGAGCTAAACAAGAATGTGGATACAACATTAGTACAGGGGAAAACACATTATGTGAAATTCTGCATTGTGTGGGCACAATTTTCCCTTTTAAGAAAGAAAGGTAATGAGTATTGAAATTCAGAGTGACAAAAATAATTGTGCTCTGTACCTGATTTGACTTCATTTTTAATTGATTATGGAGGTATTTTTGTCCTTGTATATCCCAATACCACAAGACTTTCTCATTTCACTGTATCTTGTAAAAATTATACTTCTATTGGATGTACATTTTCAGCATGCTATACATGACATATGAGCAGTGACCCTGACACACAGAGCCTATGCTGTACCTACAGAGGTGCAAGTTTTTTGAGCTGGACACAAGCAGAAGCCAAGTCTCAGGCTCTCCCAGGGCTCTGAGCTGCAGACAAGTTCCTTTCTTACTGAAAATCTCCCCAGGGTGTCCCACACTGGGGAGCTTGCACATGCACAGCTCAGAGAGACAAAATCACAAGATCCTTTATTCAAGTAAGGCTTTCCATTTGTTTTTAGCAAGAGCATTTCTTCATGTCAGAGGGGATATATGTGCCTGAGAGACCTTTTTTAGTAAGAGGTTTTACATACTGAGGTAATAATTTAGAGGGGAAGGAGTAGGTTTAAGGCAGACAGTAACCTAAGCATTTAAGGATATGATCAAATCAAGTTTACAGAGCAATAAATTGGGTTTAAATGGCCCAGTACATGGAAGGCCCTGTAATCCCAGGATGGACATTCACTGGGGTGGTTTCTGTGTTCCTTATTAGATCTGCTCTCATTTTCAGCTCAGAGCTCTCAAATGCTGCTCTGGCTTCCACCAGCAAGACCAAAGGGACAAACTGCAGCTGAGGGTCAGAATGGCTCAGGGCTGCTCTGGGCATAGGCATCACCCTCTCACCTCACCTGTCCTTCTGCACTGAGAGCAGCAGAAAGGACCTCCCTGATCAAACACCAGATGTGCAGACATCAGATACCTTCTCCCCAGAGCTGGCTTTCCCAGGTGATACAGTCATCACATTTAGATCTGCTATTAGCTGTGCAGAAGATACCTGAGGTTCAAAAATATTTTCGCACACAAAGCAGATTCCATGTGAAGGGCTATCTCAGATCAATTCAGGTGTAAAGATGGACAACCTTGGTGGGTGCAGACATGATAAAACTCCCTGGGGACCAAAGCTCACTGGATATGACCCAGCCCTGCCCTGGAAATAACTGAGCTGAGACAGAACTGAGCCAGTATTATGGTTCTCAAGATGGCTAACACCCACTGCTCACATGGTGATATTCACTTAACTGCATATATCACACAGAGGATGTAGAAACAACACTGGTGGACTGATGGAGTATCCTCTCAATTTAGCTAGGACAAATTCTTTTCTCTGCTCCATGTTCTTTTTCAGAAGTTCAAACAAATCCTGAGACCATAGTGAGCATCTCTTGACCTGTAATATCAAAGTGAATTCTCAGGGATACCTTTTTAAGAGATATATGGACAGTTCTCTGAAGATCTGTTGGTGTACAGAACCTCTGTCAGGTTAATGTTCTTGAAAGAAGAATAGAGACTCTGTGAATTAATAGAAAAACAGTTTTTAATAGAAAGAAAACTCACAGCAGAACTGTGAGGACCTGGCAAAGAACCTCTCTTGTCTCCATCTCTTTTTCTTTCTTCTGAGAAGATAAAAACAATTTTTAGTAATAGAAGGGGAAGGGAAGATTCCACAAGCAAGTCACCAGCAGCCAGTATCCTTTTATTCAATGCTGTAATCTTCCTTCCAACACGCCAAACACAAGAGCACTCACAGTGACCAATTCCTTCCACATAACATGGGAAAGCATGTACAGAATCTGGAATCAATGGGGAAAATAATCTAGATCAAGTGATTCCTGACAGTGATGGGAGATGAAGTGACTTTCCCCAGCCACAGAAGGAGCAGCACAGCAGACAGGCACTGCAGCAGGAGAGGAACAGCCCCGTGGGAGAGGCACCTGCCAGGGCAAAGGAGCCAGAGAGAAGCAAACCATGGTGCTGCCCTTTGCATTCTCACTGCCCTCACAGCAGTGCTGCAGCTGGATGTTGGAGAGGAAGGAGGGCCTGGTTCCAGCCCATTCATCCCCTCCTGGGTGTATCCCTATCTGCTGGCAGCCAGGATCAGTTTGCAAACATTAAAAACGGCTTATTTAGAAAGATATAAGAAAAACTGAGGTGGGGAGATAGGTGTGTCTTGAGATAATCAATGAGCATAAAGAAAAATAAAACCCAGAGTATTTGAAAGACTTCTAGCAGGTGCTTTACAGTTTAAAGTAGATAATTGCATTCTAGCTGGATGGCTTTAAAGCAAAAAATGTCACTGAAAATGAACTGATAAATCTAACTGATTTTTTTTTTCATAGCTCTTCCTACTTTTGCCTGAGGAAAGTGAAATGACCAGCACTGCTCCTCTCCACCCATATTTCTAGAGAAAAGGGACATGTTTCCCAACTTCAGATGAAGATATTATGGCAGGAACTCAATCTGCACAGTGAGGATGGAGAGAGAGAACATGTCTGGGAGGAGACACTCCAGTCCTTCCATCACTTATTCAGGTTCCAGTTCCTCAGTGCCTGTGATCATTTTCTGAGACAGCAATTCAGTCTCCAGTGTGCTAACTGGAAAAGTTAGGAAGTCACCCTTATTTTGCAGACCATTAAGTTTTGAACTCCAATGCTACACAAAGCCATATTTCTAGTTTTACTTGCTACAGGTCTGCAGACTGGCTTTACAGAGGTTTGCTGAAGCAAACATTGATTAATGAGACAAGGCAGTAGTCAATGAAAGCAACAAATGGGTGGACTCAGGAGGACTGACTCTTGAGAACAATTAATGTGTGGACATGCCATCTGGGCTGGCAGCATGCAGGGCAGTTCACTACCTGCTGCCACTGCTGGCACTGCACCAAGGAGAATCAGAGCATCTGTCAGTCCCCAGGATCTGAAACAGAAAACTGCAGCACAGAGAGCTTCAAAACAAACCTTGAACATCAAGACCCTCAGGCAAATCCCTAGAAGAAAATAGCTAGAGATAATATGGAAGTAACTGTATTAAAAATAAAACATTGTATTGTTTCCTATGCAAGAAAAAATTCATATACATGGACTTTTCTCTGTTCCTCTTTGACTGCAGATGCAACTCTTTTCTCAAAATTTATTTTGATTACCTTAATTGACATCAAAATCATATGTTTTCTCTGTGAATATCTTAAAGTAAAATTTCAGATTTTCAGCTATAGGATTCAGTTTTGTCTCCCATTTCTCCCAGTTCATTTAAATAAGGTCAAGGTTCTTTCCAAAGAGGTGCTGAATCAGTTAGGAAAAATTATAGTGAGCAAGCCATATCTCACTTTACTGCTTATCATTGGCCTTCAAGGGTTTCTCTATTGAAAAACAAAATTTCTCTGGCATTGCTGGGTATTTAACCAAAATGCAGGGAGGAATATCACTATTCTGCCTCCCTTTTTCTGCAAAAGAAACACAGTCTAGATATGAGCTACTGCCAGGAGTTGACACCATCAGTCTTAAAAGGGGAAAATTGATTTTGCAATCTCACAGTGAATCACACAGAAGCAGCAAGTTAACCAGGGCTACCTTGTGATCTTGTGCCCAGTAGAAACCATTATTGCTTCCAGTGGATAGGTTTTTATGGGATTGGAAGTGAAATATCAGGAATCAGTGTCAAAAATCAAGATTTAAGTGCTTAATCACCATAATCTTCATTTCAGAAGAGATATTTTGACTTTTGCTTCAAGACAGCTGAATTGCAAAAAGGCAGACAATTCAGAACTCTGTGAATAAATTAGAAAATAAATTAACCAAATTACTATGTTTACTTTTCTTTCTCCCATGCTTCACCCCTTTGACCTTACTTTCTACAATATCAGACTTAACCTCAGCATATAAATATAAACTTTGACTAAAATTGACTGGGCACTGCAAGCTGAGATGAATTACCTAAGTGTTATAAGGGGTCTTTTTGCAGGTCCTGCATGAGACTTTCTCAGGGCCTAATCCAAATTATTGGATCCTTCTAAGTTATTAGAAAATATTCTGCTATCTGCCACAGGCACTTGACTGGGTTATCAATGAAGAAGAATGGCTATATGTTTGTATTAAAGAGATAATCAGTCTCTGCAATATTTGCTTCAGAGAATGAATCATAGAAAACACAGCTTTCAGCTGAGGTGTTCATGTCTGTATTACGCATCAGCAGGCTTGATCATAGTGGAACTTTAACAAGACATTTGTGTAGAGAAGTTGAAGTTGTCTAATTACAGATTGTCTAGGAGCATCTTTTGTTCCCAGTGGGACCTGGCCTATTTTCAGAGTAGTCTGGCTGGAGAGAAAGGATTGGTTTACCTGTCTCCATTACTGAAAGCTAACATGACTGAAGGCAGTGACACTTTGCACTTGCCAGGAAAATTCTCTCCTATTAGACGCTAAGTTCAGCTTAATGCTTTAATTGTTGGACATCTAGAATTGTGTTTTATTGAAGCTCAGCAATAAGAAGAGATGCACCTGATGGAAGTTTGTGTGCTCACTGAAATTTAGAAAAAAATTTGAAAACCTCTGTTATTTTCAAGCAAGAAAACTTGCAAATTTTATCTGAGTAGATTCTGTCATTCCATGTCTTCACAAATGAAGACATCATAGGGTGAAGACACCATGGTAATGGAACTATCTTTCTTATACACAAAGTGTTGACTGAATTACAAGCCACTAACTTTGCTAATTTTGAGACTACTATCACTAGTCAGGAACCCACAAGGGAAGTTTCTGAGAAGAGAGCTGAGTGTGTAGTCAGGTAGTTGAACTCCGAGTTGCATGTGGAAGACATGAGATGTCCTAAAATAGTATTCAAAATGTTCATGAACCCAAGATGAGTTTAGAAGATGCAATGGTAGACCAAGAGATGGATGTAAGTCACATTTCAACAAATGCTGAAAGTGTTGAAACAAATGCTGGGTGCCTGCTCTAAAATGGCCCTTCTCACATTAGAATGTTGGCAAGCCCAGGAAACCCTTTTGTGAAGAGGTAGAAGTGAGATCTTACTGCTTGGTTTGCTTGGTGTCCAGGCTTTTCTATCCATTTTACTATTGCTGCTGGGGTTTTGGAAACAAATTTCATAATTACCAGTCTGAGGACAGAGATTTTACAGATGACTAAGACCAATATTCTTGAGACCCTATAAACAGCTGTCCTAAGTGAGCCCCTTTGAGCTCTCCTGTGCCACAGGCAGCTCCCTCGGCATGGAACACTCTTGGAGCTCACAAACCCTTCAGCTGGCAATATTCGAAAGCCCATTGATAATGGCAAGATTTAGGCTGATACCCCACAGGACATTCCTCAAGGTGCAAGCCATGCCTGATGAGAAACACAAAGGGATTTGATGCATTTCACCAAACTTGAGGTGAGTTTTTGATTGGTACCTTTGTGCACAAATAAAGATCTATACCTCTCTGACTCTTGCACCTTTATGTATTGGTATCCTTTGTACTCTTACCTTTTCTCATCCTGGTCTCAATGTAAATAATCATAAATTTATTCCAATCTGATTTTCCTATCCATGCTTCATCTATACAGAGTAACAGAGTGAACTTTGTCATCGAGGTCTGTTGAGGTTGTACTTTCATAAATACTTATTAAAACCTATTTATTGTCAATCACCTTGATGGTGATCCTTTAAGAGGCCAAAACCACTCATTTGTAACACAGGTCAAAATAACTTTTTTTAAGTCAGTAATTTTGTCCGGTGTTGCCATTGTGAATTAGAAGAGAATCAGTTAAATCACCGAAAACTTGATTATGATCAGTTAACCATCTACTGATTCTCACGACTCTCATCCAAAACCTTGTAGAATGGTGAAAAGACATGCAAATCCTAGCATTGGCATAGATTCCACAACCATGATAATAACCCTGTAAGCAACAATATCTATTAGGAAAAAAAAAAACCTGAACAAAAAGTGCATCAATGATAATGAAATCAGAAAGCTGAGAGTCCACTACAGTGTTTCAATCAGTCTGTAAAGCAATATAGCATTAGAAAATCAGTATATTTTTTCTGATCCACTGAGTGAAAGTGGATATCTGCCTAATTATTAATTTGGTAGACATGTTTTCATAAACAGCAGCATACTTTTATTAAAGGACCCTAGCTGATGTGCAAAAAATAATAATACCCCATTTTGTAGCCAGAAGCTGTTTAGGTAAGAAAGGAAATTCCCTATGTATTGGCTTTTAAAATTCCACTGAGGAGACCCAGGAACATCCATCTCCTCTTGACAAGTGATAGTACAGAGAAAAGTTATCAATAAGCACATTTTGATTGCCACAGAAATCAGAAAACACTCTCTGGTAGACTTGATAGAGAACCAAATCCTAAAAGCAAAAGATTTCATGTGAAAACTCTCTATTCCCAGCAGGACTCTGTACCATGAAAATTAGCAGGTGTAATGTCCCAGGCAGTTATTTTCAGATCATATGGAGTACTAAGTGATTTCAGAGATAACCAGGAACAACATATGCACTGATTTAATATGAAATACTTTAATTGTTCTGAGAAAAGGAGTAGGATGCCAATGTCACAGCCTTATTAAATATAGCCTTTACACTGAACAGGAGAACATTCATGCTTAGATAAAGTAAGAGCTGTGTGGCAGATTACCTAATTGGGAGAAGCAGTTGGGCTCATATCTCCCTCTGCATTGCCACGTCCTGCACATTCACACCCAGCTCTCCCTGCAGCCAGCACCTCCTCCAGCATCCATTAGGTCCTGTAATGTGGTCCTCACTTTCTGCTCACTTAGTCAGCCCCAGCAGGGGAAATATTTGCAGTAGGATGTCTTCTGTAATAATCCAGCTGGTATTTAGAGTCTGCAGACCACTTTTTCCCTCTGCTGCAGAAGTTCAGTTGTGCGTGGGTGGAATTCATCTTACCCAAATATAGTCCACAGAAAGAAATAAGCACTGCTGGGCAAGATTCTCCTGCTCTATTTTAGGCACTGACCTCAGGATGAGATTTCTGTCACCAAGCCCCTATTTCTCTTCTCTGCCAGTACAGTGGGCCTGTGATGACTCACTCAGATGTAGGAGTCTACAGCTGGTCTGATGAATGCTGCCTGGAGGCTCTTGAAGGTAAGGGCAAGACCTTGGACTGGAGGTAAATAAACCCTTACAAAAAGCAAATGTAAAAATCAGATGTGAGTGGCAGGCCAGACTGCTGAGGAGATAAACTGCATCAGGACTGAGGCAAGCACCTAACTGCTGGTGCTGGATTTTAAAACATCCCTGGTACAAATGTTCTGGGATTCAGAAATACCTGAGCTTGTACCTGCTACATTTAATCTTGTTCTGGCGTGCTTTTGTCTGAGTTGTTGTTACACATTGCTAGATGAAAAGTTTGATGTTTCAGTGATTAACAAGGACTTCCTTAAATTTGATAGCTGTTAATAAAGACAAAATTCATTAATTTGAAAGGCAGTAGCTATTCCTTAATAGCAGCTTATGTAGATGAGAGATAGGTGGAAGAGCATGTCATTGAACATCAGCAACATAGGAGGTGGACACTTCACCTGCCTGATAAATTTATCTGAGACTTCTCCCAGCATCTCATTTGTAATAATCTGTATCAATGTCTCTAAAAAAACATTTTTTATATGTATATTGAAAAAAAATAGTTTATTTATTTTACACATTTTAGTTTATTTATCAAAATATTATATTAAAATACATTAATGCACTTATTCCAATATAATTATTTGGGCTTCAGTTTTCTTGGGTTTCTGTTTTTGTTTTGTTTTTAAATTAAAAAATCTTTTAAATTCCATTCTATAAAACAACAAAAATGTCTGTCTTTCATGATTGTCAAGTCTTCCAAAACGTTTTTATGTAGACTGTGGCATTCTCAGCACTCATCAAGGATATCACCAGTGCCAGCAACCAGAGCTGACTGAAGACAAGCTATTCAAATGAGAAGTTTCTGACTCAGGTAAATAAAAAGTATCACAGCAATCCAACAACAGATTAGAAACTCCAGAAGACTGTTGGCTAGGAAAAGGCTTTAGGATTAATATCCAAATCCAAACAATAATGAAAAGCCTAGTATTCTTGAGAGGAAAAGAAATTCTTGAGCTGTTCATTCTTTCAGAAAAAGGGTGGATTTATACCTTGAATGGTAACATACACAATCTACATTACAGCTAAATGGAATAAAAAGCATTTCACACAAATTCAGAATCATATTCTATCATTAAAATCTCACTTCTGAAAACATATAAGAGTTTCTTTAGAAGAAAGTTGGAAATCTTTGTGCAGTTACTGTGTACCTTTGCCTCATTCCAAGGCAATAAACTCTTATGTTTTGGGAAGCAGAAGCTGCAATCACAGAACTAGATTCCTTTCCTCCAAAACTTCATTGCCATCTCTGTGAAACTTGAGGCATGGCAAAGCATAAGGTAGAAAGATGAAGTCTGAAATCAAACACTGTTAAGTATTAAAAGTTATATTGAATAGTCAGTTGAACTGCTGAAAAGTTTACATCATTGCACACTCACACATGAGCATCAGTTGATGTTCCAGTACTATTAGACAAAAAAGCTGATCTATTTCTTTTAATTTTGATCACATCCCTTCTCCAACTGTACAACATGAGCAGCACTCTAAAATCAGCGTGCATTGCACTTGCTTTGTAGCAGAAGAATTTGGCCTAATTTTTAAAGAGCTTTCTAAGAGCTTCTTCAACTGCAGAAATTGGCCCACTTTCCTCATAGTCTAAATATCTGACAGAGCCAATTTTTTTACCATAGTCACAATACAGTTTGTAAGATACTTTTGCAAAGATTCAACTTTATTTCCCTAATTATACATTTGATAGGAGCTTGGCATTCCAACTTAGTTCCTGAAGCCTTAAGATTGTTACAGCTACTTATTCCAAACAATTTCTGGACTATATTCCCAGAAATTTCGGGGATAACCTACAATCAATTGATTTGATTTCCAGAGTTTTGAATAAAACATTGGATTCCTTCTCATGCAGAGCTGCACTGAGTGCTCATTGCACAAGCATGACCACGACAGTGCATTCAGGTTTGTTCACCCAGCTGTGGATGTCTGTAACTGAGGTTTTTTTCAACACTAATGAATATTGGGTTCTAATGCTTTAAGACTTGTTTCATGCTACTTTTTTTTATGCTTTTCTTTACATTAAAAATTGGAGTAGATGAAGTGTTGTAGTAAAATAATTGTCTCTTTTGACTACTAGGAAGCAGTGAGTGAGTACAGGAAAAAACAGTCCTGCAGTATAGAACAAATTCATTAAGCTTTTAGTTGTCTAAATCTATGCAGAGTTTTGTGCATTTATTTCACAAGCAAAGTGTCATCACTTTAAAGCCACCCACTCCCTCTCCTCTCTCTGTGTGTTTTCCAAAATGGTTTCCCTGTTGGTCTTTGACATACATGACCATTTGATAATGGAATTTTCTGTGAATTTCCTTCCTTTTATTCCATGATTTACTGGTAGTTATAATGTTCATGCTTACACTCTCTTTAAGAAAAAAAAAAAGTAAAAAAGAATATGAGAGAGCAGAAGGGATAAGAGAAAAGGATGAAGAAAGAAGTAGGAAGGAAAAATAAGAAAGAGGAGGAGGGGAAAAAGTATTTTCATGAAGAATCATTAAGATTTGAATGCAGCTGCATTTTTATCTCTTACAAGAAAAAAATACAATTCTATACATGACTTGTATAGAATAGCCCTCCAAGGATAGCACTCCAAGGCATGGAGTTGAATATTGATGTCACAATATTTTCCCTTAGAAAATTGAATTGAATGAATTTGGCACAATGCAATATTGCAACATTCACTTTTTGTCATCTTTCATATTTTTGCTTAGCTGAAAAGAGAAAATTATTCTGTGGAGCTGAATCCAAATACAAGACAAATGTACTTATTGCACTTGCTTTATAGATGTACAGGTAAATTACTCTGAATGCCCATGTAACAGAAAGTGATTTGTTTAAATGGAAAAGCTTTTGTGTTTATTCTGTGAGACATGAAAATGTATCACTGAACACATGATTGTGCTGAAGTAAGAGGCATTTGAAGCACACAAACATGCCACATCTCCTGAACGGACAGAGTTCTTGGATGCTTTTGCAAACACTCAATATTTCAGAGGTGTTTCAAGTCCTAATTCATGTTCTTTTTTAATAATATTGTCCAAGAAGCAGCACTTTTAAAGAAGTTTTTAGCCACAAGTGAAGCTTTATTGACAAAAAAAAAAAAAAAAAAAACCAAACCAGAAAGTAGCTCTGTGTTTTCATCAACAGCTATTTTGAAAGTCCCCAGCTTTCATAAATTGAAATATCTGTAATCATGATCTGGCCCCACTGACTCCATGAGCTGGCAGTGGAGCAGAGCAGGGAACTCAGCCCCACTCTCAGCCATCTGCAGCTTCAGCAGCCACAACCCTGTCAGCAAAGACTCACACCAGGGAAACTGCCTGGTAGAGAAATAGTAGTATTTAGTCCACTAAAGTGCAATTCTAACACAGCCCTATTACTTTAAGGACTCAAAATCCTGTCTTTGCATGCTAGTTTACTTTAAACTCACTTGCACATCACAGTGATTAGTCTAGACACATTCTCTGTGTTTTAGAAACCACAACCAAGAAAATATCAACATTTGCACAAGCACTTAGACACATAAATGCACTTTAAAGTCCAGCTCTGAGACTTTTGCCAGCAGCTCGTGTCAGCTGGTTCAGCTCCTTACCAGCAGAATTGTTAACTCACTCCTCTGGGTGTGAGCATCAGCTGCCTACAGGTCAGAGTGGAGCATTCCCAGGGGACACCCAGAGCAGTGCAGACTGTGTGCCAGCCTCCTTTCCCAGGCAGAAATCAATGCCACTGATAATATGTTCCATTAATAAAGATAATGCCCAGAGACTTCATTCAAAATCAAATCATGAGAAATTATATTGATTTCTTTCTGAAAGAGAATAAACCTGAGAAAGAGCTTGCAAACCCTACACTGTAACACTCTTTTCTACCATATTCAAGAGGTTAATACAAATAAGATTTGCTATTATAGTGTCTGTGTCAGAAGGTGATTGACCTGGAAATAACTCTTTTCTGATGAAAGGAGAAACAGGGATTAGTAATTCTGGGAAAATGACCTCTGTGTTGTAGATTTAAACAGATTAAGAGCTAGCAGTGCAGCAAAATCAAATATTGATAAATATTGAAAGCCATTTCTAGTTTTAAAGCTACCCCAGTTAAAAATTACTTGAGTTACTTGAGTTTTATGGTCAGACTTTTTGAGAGGCATGTTCTTGACACATTTTTGGGGACTGCATTGAGTAACAATGTAAAAAGGGAAAAATTAGCAAGAAGCAGTAGGGTTTCTAATGAAGTATATAAGTGAAGTGGCAGCTGTCTTTGCATGGAAGAGAATGGGAATTGTTCAAAAATTTTGCCTTCAAGAAACAAAAAAGGAGTGAAATCGGAATGACCACTATTAAAAATAGTTTAGCTGCACTTCTAAATACTTTTAATCTGTGAATGTCATGAAAAGATTATTTTGCTAGTTCAAGTTAGTGAGGAGCAAAGTGAGCCAGGAAGAATGTGAGATAGTTACTGGATTATGTAGATGTGTAGTGGGATAACCCTGGCTGGATTCCAGGCACACACCAAAGTCCCTCTATCCCTGCCCTCTGCAGCCCTGTGAGGGAGGGAAAATACAATGAAAGGGTCATGGTTTGAGATAAGGACTGGGAGAGGTCACTCACCAAAAACCATCACAGGCAGAGCAAACTTGAATTAGTGATACTAATTGGATTTATTACTAACAAAATCAGAGCATGAGAATGAGAAACAAAACCTTTAAAAGAGTTCCTCTCAGCCCTCCCTCATTCCCAGCTCTGCCTCCTCCCCCCAGAAGCACACAGAGACAGGGAATGGGGATTATGGTCAGCTCATCACACACTGTTCCTGCTGCTGCT
The DNA here is from genome assembly GCF_023055355.1 of Agelaius tricolor. Classification (NCBI taxonomy): domain Eukaryota; kingdom Metazoa; phylum Chordata; class Aves; order Passeriformes; family Icteridae; genus Agelaius; species Agelaius tricolor. The sequence goes on from NW_027269284.1 coordinate 8,320,350, forward strand.
CCACCCTGGGGTCCCTCCCATGGGAGAGAGTCCTCCAAGAACATCTCCAACATGAGTCCATCACCAGGGCATCAGTCCTCCCCAGACTGCTGCAGTGTGGGTCACTCTTCCCTCTTGGACCCAAGGTAAGTCACTCTTCTGTGTTGGCTCTGCTGGTCATGGGCGAAGCTTCTGGCAGCTGCTCACAAAAGCCACCCCTGCATCTCCCCTGCAACCAAAACCTGGCCATCAAAACCCAAACCAAACCCAAAAGCTACTTGATTTCCTTCTTTGACAAATGAGCAGACAGAAACAGGGAAATATTCAGTGAACGCAGAAAGGACCTGGTTCATCACTCTGTGAGGCTGGAAAGTTACTGCACAACTTTCTGGTATTCTGTCTTGTTTAGTCTTCCCTGTAATCAAGGGACTACAACTATTAACCTTGGTAATAAAAAGGAGAATGCTTTAAGCTTGAATAAGATAGTTAAAAAAAAAACAAACAAAAAACAAACAAAAAAACCCCCACAAGAACCAATGAAAAACCCGGAAAATACTTCAGTTAATTCAAGTTGTCCCTGTGAGCTGGCATTGCAGTAGATGAACTCCAGACTTATTTGCTGCCTAAATTATACTGCATTTCTCTAAATAGCATTTCCTGGCTCAGACTGACCCAGAGGAACTCACTCTGACATGCATCAAGAATTGAGTGGTGCAATCTGAAGCAGTTCACAAGTATTGCTTTTGAGAATTATGGGGGACAGGTGAAAACAGAAACCTTGGAAAGAGGTTGTTGCATATCTATTTTTTAAAAAGTGGGTGGAGTAGGAAGGCAGAAATGCCACAACATTAACCTTGTCAGGCTAGTTCTAACACTCAAAATACTGCAACAAAAAACTATTTTACAAGCCCCTAAAGAGCCAGCAACAGCAACACGAATATCTCAAGGCCAACTGATGTCAAACAATGCATTTTATGCTAAAATAGATCCAAAACACTTAAAAGAAATAGATGTGATATGCTGTGTTTTTACCTTAAAGACCATGAAAACCTACTAATTTGACTTTTTGTTTGAATCAGCTTGGGGAATGTCCTGTAGATGAGGGATCCCAGGCTCAGTTTCCTAAGCTAGTCCTGCCATTAATAGCAAAAAGTCCCTGACTGCTCTCCTGAGCAGCATGTGGGTAAACAGGAGGCATTTTGCTGTCTAACATTAAGGGATTTAAAGTAGCTTGAATACCCTCCTAGAGGTTTTTTTTTTTTCTAAATGACTGCTCTAGCTGAAATTGTTAGAAGCTATATACAATTGCCTGAAAACCTAATGCCAAGTGCTATCAGTGTTCACTGTCAAATTAGAAGGATGTCCTGTGACTTCCTGCAAAACTCTGTCCCATTTCTGGCATTTTTCAGTATTTCCATTTATGACTCATACAAGAGCTGGGAGTGCTCCTTATGAAATTTGTATACAATCTAAACTTTAATGTGAGTTTCAAGCTCTACAGGTGTAGAATTAAAATTGATCAGATGGAGTCTGAAATAAATAATTTGGCAAGGACAGGTGAAAAGGTAGGAATAGTCAGCTGCACAAATAGAAGATGGAAACCACTGGATGAAATTAAGTTTTGGAGAAAAGGTTCAGATCTGAAAATTGATGGGTTTGCAGTGTCACACACCTGCACTGTTTCTACCTCCCTCCTTCTGACATTTAGAAGCAGGTGGTTTTTATGCAAGATGTGAAGAAATCCTCACCTTCCCTCCAGCTTTGGCATGGTCTCAGCAGTAATCCTGCCTTTCATCCAGAATATGATAATTAGAGAAAGATGGGAGCACTGGAATACAAATCAGAGAGTGACAAGGATAATCAGAGCCCAAGGAAAAATGGCTTTTCAGGGGCAGTTGAAAGAAATGCAGTTGTTTAGGCTAGAGAACACTGAGAGAAAACAACAATCATGGGATGCATAAAAGGCTCTTGCAATTACTTTGAGAGCATTTCCCAGAGAGGGACACATCTTCCAGGAGTCTGTAACACACTGTTTCTGGTAAGCAAAGCAAATATTTACCTAATACTGGCCTAATTTTGGGTACTGAGTGGATCCATTCTCCTCATCCTAAATGCCTAAGCAGTGTTTCTTGTTATGGGTCACCTTGAGAGGTGATGTACAATCAATCAGTTACAAAATACAAGTGTACATGCTCAGTTACAGGCAAGTAACCAAGCAGGCTGGTGAAAAGCAATTTTTTCCAGTGGAATGCTGTGTATGGAAAACATCTTTGCCTCAAAACAGGACTCACATATTGTAAGTAAAGAGGACACATGGTCTGCAAACTCTTGCAGGTTGGTGATGTAGCAGTGTAGTCAGCTGATGGCAGAAGTTGTTTCCACAGGCCTCCAATCCATTTCAGCTATGGACTTATTAAAGCATATCAAATGAAAACTGAGAAGGGGAAGCAGAGGTGAATGAAATGCATGGCAAAAATTCAGCTACCAGGTGAAGTGGCTTAGACTGTGACCCACCAGCCTTTTGTGGCAGAGAAGCTCCAGGGCAAATGCTTTCCCTCAACACCTCCATCTGTCCAGCTGCACAGCCCTTTCCCCTCCATTAACTTTAGCAGGCTTTTAGACACCTCATTCAGGCAGAGACACCAACTTGCCAGTGATTTATTTAGCTGGAGTTCTGAAATCTACCCTGAGTGCTTGCAGTCATTTTCATGGCCCACCCACACCTGTCCTGGATATTTTCTTGATCTTACCTTCTTAGTATTTTCTCTTCATCCATTTCCTTCTCTACCCCTATTTCATGAGTACAAGATTTCATATGAACAGCCAACAACCACCACCCAGGTACTCCTTGCTGTAGTAGAGACCCTTGATATCCTCCAGAAAGGAGCTGAATTACTTAGAAGAAATCTTAGATAAATGAACACAGACATCCTTTGCTGAAGAACTGGTGAATGTGTATATTTTAAGAGCATGTTTTCTGTTGCTGGGGATGAAGGTGGTGAGGATGAAGGTGGTGAGGATGAAGGTAAGCCTGCCCAACAGCTGCATCTCTGTCTCTCCATGTCTGTGGAGAGGGAACATCTTGCGACAATTGCACGGCAAAGAGCATCCTGTCTCCATCCTGAGATGTCTGCACTCTGCTAAGATGTCTCCTGCCTTCACATTCAATTCATGTTTTGTAATTGAGCAGCTTTTGTCTGTGCTTCCTCTTGCCCAAGCATCAGACAGAATAGCTTTTCTTCCATCTTTTGTAAAGACAGCACTTGTGGTTTTGTAGATGATGCAGGTTTCTGGGGGAAGATTAAAATATTCCAGCAAAACAAAGAACTTCTGACTGAAGCATTTAAATTCCAAGTGTTGAGAGAGGGAACAAAGTGTGAGGAGAAAAGAAAGTGCATTCTCATTCTGGGTGCATTTTTCTGCAAACACTCCTCATAACCCTGGGCTTGAATGGCAGCTGAGTAGCAGTGCTGCTTGCAGCAGTGTTTATTACCAGAGGCAAAAGCTTTTGCTATAGCTCTCCCTTTAACTTTTGCAAAAAACATTGTCAGTCACTGTGGAGACATTGACAGAAGCATCAGAGAACGTGTAGAATGTAAATATTCGTGTTGTGGCTGTAAAACAGACAAACTAAAAAGGCCTAACTTCTCTGGAGTTCTTGGGGAGTGAACCTCAGAGCTGTGAACCCACGGGATGAGCTGCTCCCCAAAACATCTGGGTGCAGGGACCAGCTTCTTTCTTCAGCAGAACATTATTAATCATAATGAAAGCTGATTATATTGTGGGTAATAAGGGGTATGCTATCACAAAACTGTACACACACACAGAGATCAGCACTTTCCCCCATTTCTTACATCACTTCCTAAAAATCCACCTGCAAAAAGGCTCTTGTCTGGCAATCTTCCAGATGGGAGTCTGTCCACACAGAGGCCTTCTACAAGAAAACACAAACAGAAATGCTCTTGACAAATAGCCTAAAAGAATCTGGCATCTATGCTGTGACCCAGCAAATGCATGCAAAAGCACCTGTCAGACTATTTGAGGGGAAAGGATTAGCACATCTGATAAACACATGGAAGGAGGGTGATTTCCTAAAAGGCTGGCTAGCAATTTTTAATAGGACCTATTCCCCTCTACATGAAGGTTGGGCTTGATGATCTTGGAAGTCTTTTTGGACCTTAATGAGTCTATGATTCTGTGACTATGCATTAAATAATTTGCATTTTTAGCAGGAACACACTGGTTTGATTCAGCCTTGCAAGGTAATGTCCCTGCCCTTCCACCGCCTTGCCTGCACTGCCTGTGGCAGAGCCTAAAAGATGCATTTCACAGGGCTGACAGGCTCCCCACCAGGCAGCCAGGTGTCTAACAAGCCTGGAAGTCTGATCTTGACTGGTATTTGCAGAAATTCATCTTCCATAAGTTTGCCTTGCAAGTATTTTGGGCTCAGAATCACTGGGGCACCCTCTTCATACTGCAGTCAAGTTCAGAGGTTATACTTGTCATTTGAATCCAGACCCATGTATCTTCCAAAAAGAATATTCCAGTGCAGACAAAAACTGTCTTCATGGCAAGAGGAGTCACATGTGGATCCCATGGGTTCAGACCTGTCCAACTTCTCAGGGCTGTTGCCTATCAATGGGCAGCTGAGAACAACAAGTGCATACAAGAGCTGTTTGCTTCAGGAGGTGGTAAAATCTCCCCCAGAAGACTTTTTAAGGATAGGGTAGATTTGTCAGACATGTTATAGGAAGAGCAGACAGGGCAGATACCACCTGACCTCTGCAAGCTCCTCTGACCCATGCTGATTTTTTTCCAGGTCACTGGACAGAGCACTGTCTAGTTCCATTTCAGATTTCTGGGCGCTGGTTACATCCTCTGCATTTGAAGCTGTTGAGATCCAGGCAGATTTGAAGCAAATTCTTTCCAAAGCAAACTTGCAGAAAAGGGTGGACAGATTAAATGAGCAGTTTGCAGAGGAAAAGCTTTGTGCAACTCTTCAGGAAATCCTTGCATTAGCAGTGGAATAAAACTGTTCTGCTTGCCAGGCACTGACAAATGGGAAAAGTGCAAACAATTTAAATAGAAAGGTAGAGATGAGAAGGGAGAGATCACAGGGTCAGCTGCCTCAAAAATGCAGTAACATGTGTCCTGCCACTTAGAGCAGGTCTGAAGAGGCTGAAGTACTCAGGTCTTTGACCCTAAATATTTGTGTCGGAGAAGCAGCTCAATGTAAGAGATCTCATTTAAGTGATGCAAAACTGGAAAATGTATGCCTCCTGAAGATGCAGCTGCACTGTACTCACAGAGCTGACAAATGAGGAAAATGCCAAAGATGCTGCCTCCAAGGCCAATATGGCCCTCCAAGAGCAGCTTCCCAGCATCACTTCAGCCCTTTCTAGGGTCCCTCAGAAGCCAGTTGAGAGTAAGACATTTGGTGGATAAAGCAATTTAGCCACCCAGTCTGCCACCTCTTCCTAATACCAAAAAGAGGTGGGCAGAAGTAAGAGACTTCATCCCAAGCCAGGTGGGCATGGATTTATGTGATGAGATGTTCATGTCTGCCAGTGAAATGCTTACAGTTTAGTCAGAAAAGAGGCCCAGTGAACTCAGTGGAGAAGTAAGAACCTCTTCAGTGAAGGCCTTAAATATTTAGTTGAAATTGAAATACTTTAATGTAATAAACTTCCTCATTTTATATTAGAACTAGTTGTTTCTTTACTGTTATATATAGAAAGCCATACTTCCTCCCTCAGCTAATTTTTGTTAGCATACCAATTTTTCACCCTAGGGCCCAGTTCTGATTACCTTCACACTGATGGCACACATTTGTGTAACAACACTGGCTCTTAACAGCAACAGCTCTCTATTCATGGTGGTATAAGCAAGATAGGAATCTGGCTCTCAAAGCTCTATTTAAACTTGACCTGGATGATTCATGCCTTTGAGATCTCAAAATGAGATTACTGCAAAGTGCTTTATAGCAGGCTGCCAAAAGGGCTAATCCATTCCCTGAAGCTAATGCACAGTACAGCACCTTGATTGTTATCAGAGGTGGGCAGAGAGGGATCTGCCTACTCACTACTTGTCTGTCAGCATTTTCTGCTTTTTAGTGCCTAGGAAAGGTCTACAGTTTTGCTTTTAGCTTTTAAAGCTATTAACAGGCTGGAAATTGATGTTGCCAAGGACATCTGTAAATGTGCCTTGGGGATGTATAAATACTTTATTGTATTGAATTGTTCCCCTTTTTGTTAGCCACAGGAATCCTATCAGACTGACGAGGGTAATTTCCAGTGATGTCTCTCAAAATGAACATGAAAACAAGATGGTCACTCTGCCATGCCTTTCCCCTGGACCCCCCTCCATGAGATCAGATGCTCTCCATGATCCTTTCATGATCAGATTCAAATTAATTTGAATTTGGAGGTTCCCTTGTGAACTTTCTTCTTTTACTACAAAAATTGAAATAATTTCTATCATAACAAAGTTCTCCTCACATGTGATCTTTTTTTCTGATCCATGAGGATCAAAACAGAAGCTCACACAACTTAGCATTATTTCTACAGGCTCTGCAGTGTGCTCCACAGGAGCAGCCAGTGCAGAGATGTATTTCTGCCTGTCATACAATTTGCTCAGAAATCCTTTCCTGTGAGTCCTGGTGTGCATCATTCAGCCTTTGCATGCCTGTGCAGTGGCATAAGGCTTCATGTAGCTGTAAAAGCACTGGGAAACATACAGGAAGGAAAGATAAATGTGTGCTGCAATACAGAAGACCAGAAAACAGTGCTGAAAGAAGGTAGGGATTTGCAGGCTATTGTAGTGCACTGAATTTCCCCAGCTCCCTGCACACATGATGACTCTCTGGGAAGCTCAAATTAGTGTGCATTTTATCAGCCCCTATTCTTTAATAATGTCTCTTTTAATAGGGACAGCTGGATCCAAGGCAATCCCATCAATCAACACTGACAGCTGTGGCTATGATATTTACTCCTCTGACTCTGCTGCACTTGCAGACCTCATGCCTGTGGAATTACATCCAAATTTGAAATGTTTGACAGCAGGAGATTGGTGAGATTTGCTGTCCTTAGAAGGATCTAGGAACAGTCACAGGTGATAGCTCTTGGACATACCTTCACTTCTGCCTCACTGAAGGGAGGCAATAAACTAACACCCCTTAGATAGTGGCTCTGATCCTTACACTGGCTGGCAATTTCCTCTTAAAGGTTGATAATTTCAAGAGTTAATGGTTACATTAGCCCTTGGTGGAAAACATTGGCAGCAAACTGTAATATTCCCATGATGAAGTCAGAAAAGAACCCACCTGTAGCATTGCATGTTTCATATATGGGTTTATTGTAAAGTTGGTTAATTTTATAAGTTAAGAATTTGGTTTGACCCTCAGTTCCCCCTTGTAATGGTTTGTTCCTTCCACCTGTTACCTGTCAATCATTGTAACCATCCCTCTCAGGTCGAGGCTCTTCTATGTCAATCATCCCTCACCTAACATATGATTTGTCCCCTGAGCCTTTTCCCGCCCCCAGACCCTTCCTATTGGTTCAGTGTGTGTCATCCCCGCCTCCAGGTTCTGTTCATTGGTCCCTCATGTCTCCATCCATCACATCTTTCCCTTTTGTAAGTGCCTACCTAAGGGCTTTTACCCAACAGTGTCACTGGGCCCGCCTGGGTCAAATAAAGCGCCTTGGCATCCAAACGCGTGTCCACTCCTTCCTTCCTTTGCCTCAGTGCCTCACAGTCCTGCTCTTGCTGGCATCCAAACGCGTGTCCACTCCTTCCTTCCTTCGCCTCAGTGCTTCACAGTCCTGCTCTCGCCGGCATCCAAACGCGTGTCCACTCCTTCCTTCTTTTGCCTCAGTCCTTCACAGTCCTGCTCTCGCCAGCATCCAAACGCGTGTCCACTCCTTCCTTCTTTTGCCTCAGTCCTTCACAGTCCTGCTCTTGCCGGCATCCAAACGCGTGTCCACTCCTTCCTTCCTTCGCCTCAGTGCTTCACAGTCCTGCTCTCGCCTGCATCACCACACCGCAGACAGAGCCACTACTCGGCTTCTCCCCGAGAACCTGGGAGTGCCGGGATTCATGGCCTCCACCGGTCACTCCGGGAGTGGCTAGCCAGACTGTCAGCTCCAGTGGCCACGGAAGTGAGACTGCACCCACCTACTTTAATCTCCATTTCATAAATGCCTGAATTTAGAGACCATGCTGTCACATCAGTGATGATGTCAAGCATGCAAATTTACCTTTCTTCCACATCCGTTGCTGTGCTTCCTACTTCAGTGTTCAATTTCTGGCATTTTGTTGCCAAAGTAAAAATCCTAAATTATTTTGATTATAATCTCCACTCTTAACTAGTTTCTAATCACAGAATACCTTGTTCCTTTTATGAAAGAAGGATATTATGGCACAAATTTTGGAAGCCAGTAAATAAAGTTATGCATTTTTTTCCTTAGAAACTTTCCATGGCTATGTTTTGTTGAAAAAATAATTTCAAAGGATTCTATTTGTTTATGGAACATATTTTGGATCATGCAATAATCTCAAAAGAAACAATTTGTTACTGCTGCCTGTTTGGCATTGATCAGGCCACATCTGGCAGTCTGTCTATGGTATTTGCAGGGATGCCCTGACAAAGGCAGGAATGATGCATCTGACTCCATGTTTTTAGAAGGCTAATTTATTATTTTATTATACTATATTATATTAAAGAATACTATACTACACTATACTAAAGAATACAGAAAAGATACTTACTGAATGCTAAAAAGATAAAAATGAAAACTTGTGACTCTTTCCAAAGGAGTCCCAACACAGCTTGGCCTCAATTGGCCAAAGAGTGAAAACAACTCACACCAGAATCCAATGGAACAATCACCTGTGGGTAAATCTCCAAACACATTCCACATTGGCACAGCACAGGAGAAGCAAATGAGATAAGAATTGTTTGCCTTTTCTCTGAGGCTTCTCAACTTCCCAGGAGAAAAATCCTGGGCAAAGGGATTTTTTCAGAGAACATGAACGCCACATTTGTCCAGCCCTGGGCTCCCAGTACAGGAGGAAGCTGCACAAACCTGAGCAGCCTCCCCTGCAGGCAGCCTGGGGCTGGGGTACAATGTGTGAGACAAGGCTAAGGCAGCTCTCCCTCCTCAGCATGGCAGGAGCAGCCCTGGCTGCTGGGCTCAACTATCTGAAAAGGAGGTAAGGAAAACACAGAGCCAGGCTCTTGCCAAGATGTTTAACAGCAGGACATGAGGAAACTGTGACAAGGTGCAAAAAACCCCAAGGAAACTCCAGCTAGATGCTTGGATAGAAAACTTACAAGAAACGACATAAAGTGAGAAAACAAGCCCTGAGACTGTGGAATATCCAGCCTTGGAAATACTCAAAACTCAGCTATATGAAACCATTAGCTCAATGTTCTCTGAAGCCAGGCTTCTGCTCTGAGCAGGGTATTGAAGCAGACAACTACACAGGTCCCTTCTGACCAAAATTATTGTGTGATTCTGTCTATCTGACCTTTTTTGCTTTAAGTGCTCTTTGAGATTCCTATTTGGGAAAAAAAAAAACCAAGGAGAAACATAGGTCTTCCTTGTAGAAAGCAATGGCTGTTAATGAAGCCAACCCCCTTCGTGTAAGGGGCATGAGAAGCCCAAAGGTACATTCATACACATACATCCAACCAAACCTTACTGAAAGTGGAAACGGGGAAAAAAACCAGCAGATTTTTAAAAGCAAACCTAAAAGTCCTCTAATTTCATCAAGTCCAAGCAGAAATGTAAAAGAATATTGTCATCTTTTTGCAGGGGTTCCATACTGTTGGCTCCTTATTGCAAAAGTTCCATACCTTCTTGGTGTTTCTTGTGGGCAGGTCCTCAGAGCACAGACTCTCTCCTCTTCACAAAGCAGCCAACTAACTCCAGTTCCCTTCTCAACCACCCAACCCACTCTTTTATAGCATCTTCTTCTCATTGCTTACAGCTGTGGCCTCTTAAAGTCAGACCTGTTCCTAATCTTTGATAATTGTCCCAGCTGCAACTCCTTAGGGTAAGATTACTTTTCTATACTACCTTTATTTTCTTATATTCTATCCCCCTGCAAGAGAATTTGGTCATAATTTTCATATCATAATTTTGCATTCTCAAATCCTCAGATGAGCCTTAAGACTAAGGAGGAGTCATGTCTGAAAGTAAGGGTTGAGACAAAGAGCTATCAACTCTGAATGTGTATAAGGGATTGCTGGAGGTCTGAGATTATCTCCAAAATGTTATTTCTAAGTGTTTCAAAACTTTTTGGCCATATCACTTTGTTAACCTGCTCTTCCCTTCCTCTCCCACCTCTTTTTGTGCCTTTATCTATGGAAGCTGTTCCACAGAGTTGTGCCAGTGACCATGTCTGCAAAGCAGTGAATGCACAACTCCCCAGGGAATAATCACCTGCAGTAAGCTTTGACTGGAATAGCAGTGAGTTCAGGAGTCCCAGAAATAGCCAAGGTCTTCCTAAGAAATGAGAGACAAAGGAAAATACAACCTAGAAAAAATGTAGGCAAAATATAGGGTTGTGAAAAGTCCCACAGCATCTCAGACTGCTGTTTTTGTTTTCTACAGATGCTTCCTTTGATATTCCTCCAAGAGTTTTGAGCATTTACTCCATAATAACTATTATTATGTATTATTATTACTGAAGGCCTGGATGGCATTCAGAGGTTTTAAAATAGCCATCTCTTCCACAGTGTTTTGCAGTTTCTCCCTCTTCATGTTTTAAATTTTGTCCAATGGAGTCTCAAACTCTCAAGGAACAGAATGACCTGAGAGGCCCTTGCATAAGCCCCTCACATGGGTGGTTTTTTAAGTGTTAACTTTCACATAATTCACCATGAAAGGAGTTAAAAAACACCTGAATATGCAAAAAACCTATGCCTGACACAAAGACAGAACCAAACTTCAGCTAGGCTAATAGATACCGCTTCTCAGTTTTCCCTAAATTTATCTAACAAGGATTATAATGGCAAGTGACTGTTCAAAGACAACTTCCACAATTTTTTCATGGCCTCTACTGATGAAGAACACAGCAATGGACTCAGCTCTGCCCTTCAACAGCAGCACACAATACACAGGATTTTTCAGAGAATGCCATGTGTTCCAGGAACTGAGAAAATAGCACTACTGTAGTTTGTGATAACCCTAAATCATTGGACTTTGTCCTGCTCTTTCCCAATAGCTCTTGAAAGGATTTCTCCAGGTTTCTAGATGTCTTTTTGCATCCCAGGCACACTTCTTACATGTCCTCCCACTCTGAAGCTATTTATTGTACCAGGCTCTGTGCTTTTCTGCCTGAAATTCCTCCACTTTCTGAAGAGGGATTTTCCTATTAAAAAGATTCTTTCATGCCAGGAAAAGGTTAAAGATTTACCATGCATCAGCTGGGCTGTGGTAGTTTAATATGTGCATATTTTTAGTTTGTTTTAAACAGAGTAAAATCTCAACAAAGCTCATTGCCACTTCATATAACCCTTCTCTAATCATGGGTTAAGCACATGCATGCAATTACTGATAACTCTTATCATCTGCCAGTCCTCAGAGAAGATATTCTTACCTGCACATTGATTTATAACTAATGATTTGGACCAGGTTTTGCACTTGCCTTGCACTGGGGAGAAAGCCTGTACTCTGAAATCATTGCAGCTATTTAGGTGAGCAACTGCCTGCCAGCTTGAACAAGGGATTCCTCACAGAGACTCCTAATCCATCATAATCCATCCTTCAATTTGGTAACAAACAGTGATTTTGAAGATCTGACTTGTATTGAAATTCAATGTCTTTCCATCTGCTAGCCAAATTTGTACAGTAATACAAACACACTTGGTATCTAAAGAGCATTCATTGCTTGCATGTCACTGTCCTTGCACTTTAATGTTCTAGAGATGATTTAGGGGCATCTGCCATTTTTCCTTGATTTAGGAAAGATTTAGAGATTTAGCAAAGACTTTAGTTTGTGGGCTTAAAATCCCTTACAAAACCCCAGGTTTTGTGTGCCTTGTATTTAAACCAACGTCCTTGAAGAGCAGATATTTACATCAATAGAGGTGAAGGTACCTTTTGTTTAATGACTACAGAAAGAGATTTAGGCTACATTTTTCTTTTATGTCCAGGGGACCATATCTTCCACATAGCTAGGAAGAGCTACCTGAAATTTTTTTGAACTTTTCAACCTGCTGGTTCTCCACTCCCACATCTCCATCAACAAGAGCTGGAGGAGCGTGAGCTAAATGCAAACACACAGAATGCAACTTCAGAGCCCAGATTTCCTTCTGCCTGTGGAGAAGCTGCAATTATGCCTCTCTGATTAAAAGAAAATCTGCAGCAGCCAAGCACTGATCAAGTTTGAGCAGCCTAATGACTTTGCTAGCACATGATGTTTGATAACAATCTCCAGCAGACCACTGATGACACAGATCCCTCTTCTTGGAAGGGAGTGATAAAGCCCCCTGTTCCAGCTGATTAACTTGTATATAGCAGGCCATGATCCAACTGTTCCTTAGCCACCTGTGCAAGTGAAATGTGGCTCTGCTCCTGCAGTAATTTAGCTCCTAATATTTTCAGCCTGATAAAAAGCAGACCACCTCATCTAATGGCAATTTTTACATAATGCTTTTTATTTTCAAGCCAGCCTGCCCACCTTATATTGCATATAAGCCATGGCTGTATTTACTACCACAATGAACAACTGCATCTCCTCCAGAATTAAAATCTAATGACACATAAACAAAATCATGCCCTTATATTCCTACAGATAAAACTTAGATCTATATCTTAATTAGGAAATAACTGTGTCTTCATCTAGAGAACAAGTAAGTAAGTTCTAGTAGATCTTAAGTTCATGTAAACTCTGGGTAATTTAAATTGAGTTTTTTCTATGATGAATGTTTACACTTACCATATGATAGAAGTGGTTGGGATTCACACCTGCACAAGTAGCTACCAACACATGGACAAGAGTTCTCACCTTTCCAAACATCAGTAACAATTCCTGCCTTTGCATGGTTGCAATACCTTTGCATGGCTGTCTGAGCAAGAAACCATGAAAAAGTAATCCCACAGTGACTGTGAACTGACTCATTCAATCCCTGCATGGTTCAAACATACACAGAATATGTATACAGCAGTCCTCTTGCTGGTTTTGCTTCCTAAGCTTCAAGTTTATGTTCTGGAAAAGTACTCACTTTCCACCATATAAAAAAATCTGGAAAAAATCAGAAGTATGGAGTTGAAGTGCTACTTTCATCCTTCATTTTTATATCCTTTAATATAGCAATAAAATGAAAGCAGTTCCATGCTGAGGACCCAAAGGCTATGGGGCACTAAAACCAATTAAATGGCAATCAAGCCTTCAAAGCAGATATGTCAAAGGCCTTGAGCTGCTTCTGAGGAGAAAACATTCAGTAACTCTCTATTTATACAGTTTGAAACATCATAAGCATTTTCTCTGAGGAATTTACACAAACAAAACCTTAGCAATTCACTAAATATTCAAACAAGGTGATTTCAAAAATCAGACAAAACCTAAATATTTATTAATTGCACTGTTGAACCTCAAGTCCTGAGAGCATATTTTAGCTCCCTAAAGCAAATTCTGAAGCTAGCTAATCAATACTCAAGCAAACTACTGATTTGTTCCATAAACATGAATGCACTCACATGCTTTGCAGTGTAAGGAAAAAGTGACATTCCCAGAAAATGACTAAGTTCAAATACTACATCTCCTGGCAAGAAAAGTTTGAAATTCTGCCAGCTGTGTGCAGAAGATCACCTAGCATGACTTTGATTTCTAGAGGTAGTAACAGACTGATTTCTTTCCCTGCAACAGATTTAGCCAAACAGTTTTTATGCCAATTTTTCTACTGAAGTAACTGGGGGAAAAAAAAAATCCAAGAACAAAAAAAAGCCAAAACCATACTCATTTGGCAGAAAAGAGAGGAAGTTTGCAAGAAATATGATTAAAGAGAAAGTGAAAATTTTAGATACAGATAAAAAATATGACTGTATTACCTCAGGGGCTTTTTTTCAATAAGAGATAAGCGTTAAAAGTTTCATTCTGGACCTGAGTTTGCTGCCTAACAGCTTAAACCTTTACATTTGGCCAAAAGAAATGCAAAATGCCACCATTTTAATTTGATGCTATTTGAAAGTCTCACAGATGGAAGTGATTCCACAAAATATAAAGCAATTTGGAAACAAAAGCTGCTGGTTTACATCCCCAAGTGAGCATTCAGGCAGACTCACCCAAACAATGATGCTCAGTTTAACCAAACTACCTGATGAGGAGAGATGCCCTTTCCACCAGAGAAATCCCACCTCCACAAAGTATTTTAATCCGTTTTTAAAAGACCAAAAAACCACAAAGCAGGACTTCTTTTGTCAGAAAGAACCTGCCCCTGTTCTGGGAAGGTAACCCAGGAAGCAGGGCCAGAGGAAGGAATTCACTTTGGACCCTGCCACAAAGTGGAGAGCTTTGAAATACCTTCAGGTTTGGTCACCCACAGCAGAAAGAAACCATTGTTTGCTGCCAGTATCTGAGTGTGTGCACAGAGGGAAGGTTTTTGCAGCAGCTGGTGAATGCAGCACCTCCTGAGTGCCTGTTGGAGACCCTGCTAAGTTCCTTGCAAAGTAAAGCCCTGAGATTCTTGTCAGCACGTCTTCACTTTGTATTTGCCTGGCAATTTTCCAGCTCCCTTCCCACCCAGCCTGGAAACCTGCCCAGAGTGTAGGATGCTAGCAAGAATCATTTGGCTTGTGCTGTTTGGCTTTGTTGTCAACAGTTGGGTTTCAACTCTGCCATACATCTGGCACGGTTTTGCAGGCTCATGCTGCTGCTCACATTTTCTCAGTATCCCCCATGTTAAAGGTGGGAAGGGAAAGAGAGTATTCTCCTAGACTGTCCATGTTTGAGAATGTTTTGTTCTTCTCAGAGTGGACATCCTGACAGAAATCTTTGTTTTTCTTTTTTCACTGTGGTATTTCCCCTCCCAGGAGAGCAGAGCATCAGGAGGCAATAACCAAGAGAAACCTCCATAGAGAGGATCCATCCTCTGGCCCTTTCGTGGCTCCTCCTTTCCTTCACATGAACATTTTCCCCCTTTTCACATATCCCAAACCTTTCCCATTCTTCAATCATAAAGTGTACCTGGAGGAAAGGTACAGGAGAGCTGCCCTCTGTGCCTTCCACCTGCAGGCAACTTGCTGGTCCCAGAACCAAGCTTCAGCCTCCATCCAATCACTGCTGACACCTGCCAGGAACAAGCAGGGCTTATCGTGGTCTGGTCCCAAGACATGTGGGCAAAAAAGGTAAAATGACCAACATAAATGTTAACTGAGAGCAGTAACTGCTTTGGTTTGGGTTTTTTTCTCATCAACTTCACAAGACCTATGTCTGCATTGACTGGATCTTCAAGAAAACATCATTTACCTATGACTTGGTACCTGAGAGAGGTAGAAATGACATGAAAAGCCCTCCAAGCCCTCTTGCAGCCCTCCAAGTTGTCTCAATTCTAGGAAAGAAGGAGCTGATGATTCTCCTGGCAAGCTCAATCTTTTCATGCCCGTTTTGGGCATTTTGCCTCAGCCATGCTCAAAAACTGTTCTGCCAGTGGCAGGAGTTTTGGGGAAGCTCCAAAAAATTGTTTTCACCCCAGGACATCCAAAATATACACCTCTGTTGCCCTCCTTCTGACCTCCTGAATCAAGGAGAGGTTGTTTGGTGCAGTGGCCGGTGAAAAGTGAAACGCCCAGGCTAGATAAGTGTCCAGCCAACCTCCAGCCAGTAAGGCACTTCCCCAACCCGGAGTCAGGGGCTTGTGCCCAAGGCGATGTCAGGCCTTGCGGACGTGTGGCCGCAGTAAAGAGCTCCGAAGTCGCAGGATGAAATGAAGAGGCGACCCTCAGTTTCTTCGGGGGGGTGGTTTTATTGGTAGGGAAACGTGCAGGTTCGGTGGAAGAAGCTGAGAGCCCCGAGGCAGGGAAAGCCTCGGTTTTACAGAGGGTGGGAGGGGTGAAAGATAGCAAATCAGAGAGGGATATATTAAGGATTGGCATGATCGGAGAACCCATCAAACACAGTTGCGGGAGGGACCCTGGCCCCTAACCCAATCACCCGACACCCTGGCCCGAACTCTCTAGAAAAAGAGGCAGGGGTGTCGAGTGACAGGCAGGCTGCCAGGGGTGGGGAACAAGAAAGATACATTTGGTAACCAAGACAACTGGGGAGGGGTTTGGGGATTGACACAAACTGGTAACAGGGCAGGACCTTCTGAGAGAACAATGGAGGGAAAACTGAACAAGCATAAAACACACCACAACAGTTGTTGTCCTGCTGGTCTAGTCTAACTTATACTCAAGGGCAATCAATTCCACATCCTGGCTGGATGTCCTCACACATCTCCTCATGGCTGCCTGAATTTCTGTTACAGACAGTTTTCCTCCACTCCTTCTTGCTGAGATTTTATCAATAATTTTCCCAGCCTTCAGTGGCTTATAACATCACTTCTGCAAAAAATTACTTTGTTCAACTGAAGCAATATTTCTGTAAACTATTTATAAATCTGTCTTTGAGTTTAAGTGGCTGTAAATAGCCAGTGCCACAAACACAGCTGTGCCACATCTCAGGCTGAAAATAAGGGCTTCTCTCTAACCAGGGACCTCCAGGCAATGTTTTCAGTTTTCTAAGTGCCTTTATTTATGGTAGACATAAAACCAACCCAGAGCCCCCAAATATTTTTGCCTTGTTGGTATGCCTGATTTGCAGCATACCTCAAATTTCAGTGCAATATGGAAGGATGAGTCAGTAAAATTCATTAACACAAATAAATTAATTAGCCCAAGTAACTGTCTTCTTTTCATTTGAATTAAAGTGGAAAACAAAGAGAAGTCTATCAAAAGTTCTTTAGGAAAGGCAAAGCACATTCAATCAGTCTTTACAGAAATCAGGTGTAACACAAGTCACACAGCTTTGAAGATTCTTAATTTTTGTGAAAAACAGAAATTATCATGAGGAAACCACTGTGACTGCTCAGCAAAGCAGTAACTCACCTCTCCCATAAGAACATTTGTTTTGGCTTTTACTGGTGAAACAGAAACAACTTCAGCTCTGAGGTTTTTCACCAACACTGAACATAGTCCAGGCCAACAGGATTTGAAATGTCACAGATCCAGATGGCAGAGGGGCATGAAACAAGTCCCAGGCAGCAAAAAGACACTTCCCCAACTGAAGGTGAGTCTCATCATAAAGCCATATGTCAACTACCAAAAACACATGGAGCACACCAATAGGGAATCAAGTAGAGCATGATGATTTAGTCTTTTTTTTTTTTTTTTCACCCCACAAAAGGCACAAGGTGCCCCTGCCAGATGCCTTAGGCAGCCTGAAGTATCATGGCTATCCCTGAGCTTCCCACGGCCAGCATCAGGTGACAGCTTCTCCTTTCCCACCACAGATGTACAGATTGCTTATTTATCCCTGCAGTGTTTATTGGGAGCTTCCTACCTTGCAGCTCACGTCTGTCTTCCAAATGCACATTACACTATGACCTCACAGCTGTGCTGAATTCTGTAATGCTATTCTCTGTCAGCACAGGGATTTAACAGAAAATCTAATGTGGATAACCAGAGATATGCAATGTCTGACAGATGAAAATGGTGCTAAGAGCAGCAATACCTACATAGGGCTGGTGGTGCAGAAGAGGAGAAATTTGTTTTCCACTGAATGTCCACAGGGACCATCAAGAAAAAGCCACCCCATTTTGAGAATTACCAAACTCTACAGCAGGCCCACCCAAAAAGCAAGCCCTTCTCTTGACCCAACAATACTGGGGTTATTTTATCAAGGCAAGGTTAAGTAGTTGGTAGTAGCAGATAAGGAGTGAGAAAGACTTACTGTGATATTCCACAACCCTGCAGCAGGTTCTGCCCACATCTTTAGCAAACCCTGGAAGTTTGGAGGTAATTCCCCACACAAAGATAGCTGCCCCTTTTTCACAGCCCCACATGCACAGTTTATTCTTTAATATTTTTGAAAATATGACAGCCTCCATTAGAAGTCTTAGGCAGAAAGCCTTGATTCAGCTGTCCTCCCTCCTGCATTTGGAATCTGGGAGAGCCATTTTGAAACACAAGGAAGAGTTCATTTGTATTTATCTGAGAGAAAACTGATAGACCAGATCTTTATTAATCAAAGTCAATGAAACTGCATGGTTGAGAATGTGATCCAGTGTTTACAAACATACATTTTGCAGCCAGACTGTTTTGGTGCAGTTTCTCCTCCAGAAAGGGTATTGCCATACATCTTCATTTATTCTCCTAATGAAATTAACGAGGTATTTGGTGGCACAATTTATAGGAAGAAAAATTAATGGCATTGGATTCTCAGCTTATGTGAAAAGGAACTGTGGTACTTCAGCAAAACAAATAGAATTCATCCACCCACACGTAGTAGAGTCCCAAACTAATTAAATAGGCTGCTTATCTCAGATATAAAATTCAGGCTTCATCTTTCAAAATGAGAGGTTTGAGGAGGGAAGAATATTATGGCCTATCAGCTACATAGATATATATAAGTGTCTGAATTAATCTTTGGATGTCTCCCAGAGAAACTGAGAAGGTTCTCGTGTCTGTAGAATACAGAGAGTAACCAGAAATGGTTATAATTTATACTTCCTTAACAGGACCTTCTTCAAGTTCCCTGTAAGAGATAAGACTTTTCTAAGGTCACACAGTTCTAATTTACATTATCAGTCAGTCCCACAAACTGCATTGTTTTGAATTTAAGTATCAGACTTTTTTTTTAGATGGCAAATGCCTGATCATCTTTCTTCTACTATGAGAACCAGGGGAAGCATGGTGAGAGTAAATTAAACCCCAAGGAATATATCCCCAGAACTGTCTATTCAGCCAGTGTCAGGTAGAACAAAGACCAAGTTGAAAAGAGTGCAGAAAACTTACATTAGTAATGAAGTGAGAGCTTAATAATTATAAAAGGAAAAGATCCTAAGGGAGTTGGGAAGAAACTAAATTGTAAGAAATACACAAATAGTCTTTTTGTCTTTTATTTCTGAGTCCTCTCTGTGGTGCCTTGGCAATGTGTCTTGACAGGAGTAAGTTACTATAGGCCATGGGTTCCAGAATTTAATGTGCTGCTGAAATTTTGTACTATTTGAGAACAAGAGCGAACCTTTACAACTGCCTAAAATCTGAACAATTCTTGATATCTTTTGCTGTTCCTCAGAGCTTTCATCACTTCCTCAGCAGCCAAACTGCCCAGCTGCTGCAGGGATTGGCCCCAAACTCCTGACTGCTGTGAGTGTGCCTTGTTTGTTCACGTTTGAGCACCAGGTTTGCATCTTCCCTTGGAAGCTGACAGGAAAACTGGTCAGAAACATGGAGGCAAATCCAGGGGTAGTGTTGGAAACATGAATCAGGGAAGAAAACTGCAAAGCTGCTCTTCAATCATCTGGCACAAATTATTGTCATTTGTATCTGATCTGGCCAGCACCTTGATGATCTGCAATCAAACAGTAACAACAGTTAAATGTAATGATTTCACAACATTCTCTAGATATATGAAACACAGGCAGGTGTTATTTAAATGCATTAATTCAGCCACCTTGAGAGTTAAATTGACAAGAAACAGTATGAAGAACTGAATTCCTTATGTTCCTTATAAAACATAAGGAAAATAACAAGAAATAAAATTTCTTACTGATGTGAAAACAAATCATAGATAAGAACAAAATAACTGTTTAGACTAGACCTTATCCAAGAGGCTATGCTAAATAAACATATTTAAAGCTTTTTAATCTTTAATAATCAGACTGATATGGGACTTCAGCTTACAATGATGTTTTATGTGCCATCCTCAGAAGAGAACTGCTCTTCTACATTTGGTTCATGAGTTACCACACAGAACAGAGGTATCAGAGCTCAAGTAACAGCTTCAGTAACACTATAGATATTAAAAAAATGTATGCTGTATAAATAGGTATAGAACCTAGAGTAGAACCTGTAGTTAAATAGGTTTAGAAGCAGAGAGTACCACCACTGGCATGAAATGCCTGGACTTGGGACTTGCATCCACCTTTATATACTGTGAGATAGGTGTGGGTATCAGGGCGTGGGAAATAAAAGCTCTCAAAGAGAAAAGTGCAGGCACACAAATGTCCACAAGTGGAGGACAAGAACAAAAGGCAACACACTGCAGCAAAACAAACATCGTCCTAAGAGATATCCTGGGGGAAGATCCATTAAGATGCAAAAATACTCAAGAATAATTTTTGAGTGCCAATTAGTGAGATACTCACTCCTGCAGCAGCATGCATCTACTTCTAGGTAGCTCATGCAAAATCATCATGGAGTTATGCCCACTGGGAGCAGGTGCTTCAATTAGAGGTTACATTTATAATGTAATTAAATGCCTAATTTATTAAAAGGAATGCAAATCACCTCAGTTTCTAAGTGGCAGCAGTGACATTTAGAGCACGCTACGCAAAACCTTTGTTTTAGGAATTAAGCAATGTATGCCCTCAATGATAGCAGCTCCAAAATGGCCTGTTGCTCACTGGTCTCCTGAGAGCCCCAGTGAACATAAAAATTGAGAAATTGAGAAATGGGATCATAACATTTATGAGAGACAACTGGGACAGTCACAATAAACTGTATTTCATGGAGGTTCTGGAGGTTTTTTAATTTTTTCCTTTTTATATCAAGAACTCAACACAATTATTTAATTTTTTTAAAATATTTTTATACAAAAGCTTTTAATTGGTTTTTTTTTTAGTATTCCAACGGTTTGCAGACATAGTGGCTTAGCTCTGAGAGTAGAGTCACCTCTTTGAGCTGTCGTGCCTTTTGTGCCTGTTCCTCAGTAACTCTCTGGTGTGCAATTGAGCATCTGGTTGATGGCTACCATTCCCATTGCATGACCAATTCCAATGATTTGTTGTAACAGTAAGTCCCATAATGTAACAGGGAAAGATTAGAAACAAGCAGCCCTGCAGAATTGCTAAAATACATAATCATTCCTACTGGTGTTTAACTCATATTCCATATGATCCATTGTTAACAAGAGAGCTGCTTAACCACAGGCAGTTATTTATGCATTGGATAGACATGCTGGGAGAAAACAACACCAAAATATCCAATACTATAATGAGACTTAAATAAAACAAAAGGATCCCATGTATCTTTTCAGAGCATTACTTAAAAATATTGTTCATTTAGTAAGGCTTTTTTTTTTAGGTGAGAACATGGGACAATCTCTCACTGGAAAAATTCTGAAACAAAAAAGAAAAACAAAGGTCAAGCACTGCAACAGCATCTCTCTCCCCCCAGCCCAGGAGCAAAACATGGCAATACCTCCATGCAGTGACACTCCTTCAATCCACAGCTCCCAGAGTCCCTAGTGAAACAGTTCTCACATCTGATTTTCACCTTTTGTCTTCTTGTCTGGGAGTGAATCCTTCCAGGATTGAAGGTGTGTGGCTCAGTGGCTGCCCACACAGACTCCAGTGAAGTCAGCTGGACTCTGATTTTGTATAGCCAAGTACCTCCCAACTTGCTGCGACGTTAAAGCCAAATTCTGCAGCCTGCAAAACACAATAAGGACATCTTTCTTAATGCTTTCTGGTCTAATTTTCAGCTTGTTTACCCACCTGTCTTTCCTCACTTGATTGCTATTAGATGATTTAATAAGAACACAAATAACCCCCACCAAAACAAAAGTAGATGGAAAGGTGTCCTGGTTAAAATGTTTGCTTCTTTGAACTCAGGTAATCACATCTACTCAAATTCTCATCTCCTGATAAGACATAAATAGTCTATTGAGGCCATGAGAAGAAATGATTTACAGCTGCCTTTTTCAAGTGCTTTATTAACTGTCTGCAATGTCTATTGAAATAGCATGCTTTCCTCCAAATGTGTAAAGGCACAGAGGCCTAATACAGCAGGCTGGGGATTTTTGCTGATTATCATTTGATTATTTGGGACTTTAAGAACATATGTGATAAAGATCATTATACTTATGTGTATACATTTGTCTGCTTACAACATGAGAGTATTTTCTTTGCCTATTTTGGTGTATTTCCAATACAATATTCTTCAGAGAGATAATATTTGCACCACTTTTTTATATATGGTATTTCATGTTGTTATTTGTAAGCAGCCCGCTCTGCACCACAGTGTTGAGATCCAACCAGACAATCAGAAAGCCATTGTGGAAAAGTAGGGATCCTTCATACCTAACACCCATCTGTACATTGAGTTCAGACTAAGTAACTTTTAATACTTGTTCATTTCAAATGCATTTTTCTTTTCCTCTTACCTCAACCCAGGAAAAGCCCTAGAAGTCAATTTAATTCAAAATTATAATGATGAGTAACAGTTTTCTCTGGAAAACAAGCAAATGTGGAGCTCTGTCAGACCTCTGGCTGGTGCCACACTGTTCCCATAGAGTAGTGCCCATGAACATTTCTCAATTCTTTTTACCTTAGTTGGGATGTTGCTGCCACAATACACAATTTTACTGCTTTGAGAATTTCCTAATTTCTACATGGTAAGGTTCTTTTTTTTCCTACCCATAAAACACTTAGAGAGTTTTATACCATCTGTGCAGAAAAACCTAGGCAGGTCACCTGTTGGCTTCCAGATGGAACATAAATATTTGGCTTGGGATATTGCAGTTTTAAATAAAACTGCAGTGGCATACTACCACTGAACTATTCCTCTTTATTTACTGACCTGGCATCAACCTTGGAAAACAGCTCTTCTGTGCTGATAAAACCCAAGCAAGTTGTTCCAAATTATTTCATATGTTCTCGTACCTTGCACAGACAGGGCTTTTAATTTGTCAAATATAATTGAGTTTGTATTGAATAAACAAAAGAAATATGTGAAGAATTTATGAACAAGAAGGAAACAAAGAATAGATAGTTCTTAAGGGCAATGACCACTTTCTCACTGCAAACCTCATATTTCTGTCAAAGACATAAAAAAATCTGTTTTCAGGCAAATGTTCAAGTCAATGCAAATCACATATAGCAGCCTAAGCATCTACTTAAGTAAATAAAATCTGATAAACATTTCAGATAGTCATTATGGGGCTTTACCCATATCCACAAACATGAAACATCATCTGCTCCAACAAGATAAAACCAGGCTGTCCCCATGGCATAACCAGGTCTGAAAATGGACTGATAGCAATACAGGATACTGCATACTATGACACTGGGAATTTTCAAAGTAATGAATTTTTCCATAAGCAGAGAAAAAGCCAACACATAAGAGCTACTAGTACTGTCCATGTATTTGCATATTCTTCAGCAGCATTTACCAGTTAGAGTTAAATGGACAGTAACTTCTGCAGCAAAATAGTTAGATAGCAAATAAAAGCACTAAAAAAAAACCTCCTAAAAAACCCCAAAAGAAACAATACAAAGCTTGCCACAAACTTGTTTAATTCTTTGCTGGCATGTACCTCACTCCAATTAGAAACATACCACACAAAGGAGAGCAATATCATTTGGTTAGCCAAGACTCTGGTGCAAGGGGTGGATGCTCTGCCTCCCAGCAAACTGCAGCCCCAGCCTCTGCCTTGTCTTTTTCAGTCAGGATAAGACTCCCCTTCCAGCCATGGGGTATTCTAAGGCTACATTGCCTCCATGATTAATAACCCTGTGACTGCTTTAGCTCCTAGAAGTACGAATTACACCTTTGCCATAACATCCCTAATGAAAAGGAAAATGATCTGTCTGAAAAGTAGGACACAGAGCCAGGAAATTAAGAAAATGAGATAGCAACTTATTTCCAAGAGCTGCTGAAAGCACTGCCAGGAGCAAAAGTTATTCTCCCTAAGAGACTGCTACCAATCCTGCTTAGTGGTTGATGGTCACCTAGGAATGGTCACTTCCCTTGTCTTAACCATCTAAATGAATTATTAATCTCATTCTCTAAACAAGACCTGCAAATTTTCTTACTTCCACATGAATTGGAAATCATATTTGGAAATGCATCTGGTCAAAGTTTTCCTGATCTTCACTGGAATATCAACATTATTAAATAATAAGAGTGAAACTTTTGCTGCCAGGAGTCTGTTATCTCTGCTCAAACAGCACAGCCTGAAGCAGATACCATCAGCTGTTATGATGCTGGTAATATACCAAACACTGTCATTCCACATTTAAGGGATCCAAAAGAGCAGCAATTGCCTTCATTCATTTGTACTATGAAATTTAAAGAATGTTTCTTTTTTCTGTTTCAGTGGTATCTTTAGACTCGACATCAGTCAAGAAACTGTGATTCCAAAGAGAAAATGACTGAGACAGAGTATTTCTCCCCTACCCTCTAATTTTAAATGACAGGTGCAGATATGTCTCAAGAGACTGACAGTTTTCTTATTGTGCTTTGCATTTGAAAGGCATGTGGGGCTTTTATTTCAGAATGTTTTTATTTCTTCTCTTGCTGTGTCAGTGGCCAAGTTTGAAAGTCAAGCCTTGTAAATCACAATTCTTGGAAATGAGTTTCAGACCTCTGAATGCTGACTCACTGGCAGTTAAGTGCTTTTTCGTAAGCAGCTCAGTAACTTTCAGTGCCAGGATTTTCAGAAACAACCTTCTGTACTACAGACTGTTGACAGGTAAAATTATGTGCCAGTTTAAGGTTGAATAGAGGACTTTTTATTACCTGTCTCAATTGCATTCATTGCGCTGATTAATTAAATGGCCAGAAATATGGGCAGTGTATGCCCTACTTGTAAAGGCTGGCTACATAGAAAGCATTCTAAAGCAGCTCATCCAATATTCCCACTTCCAGCACAGATTAAGAGGGTTACATACAGTCCTAAAAAACTGCTCACCTGGCTTCTCCTGCTGTGGTACTAAACCACCAAAAAGCATGAAAGAACTGCCAAGCCTGCTCATGCACACAAACAGTGGCTAGGGCATCCTAGTGGATGGAGGGTGACCTTCTTGAGAGCAATCTGGGAGGCAGAGTGTGTAAATCTCATGGCTTTAGCTGCTGGTGATTCCTTTCCCTTGGCTTACAGGTGTAAGTTGCACCTTAGGGTGAAAGCCCTGCAATGAGGAGGGGGCTTATCCCACTCAACTCTTGAATTTACTCAGGGAGTTCAAGGAGATGCCCTAGAAGCCGCAGCAACAGAGCTCTTCTGGTTATGCACTGATCCCAAGCCCCTCTGTTTGCCCTGCAGCCCTCAGCTGTGGGAAGGTGGGTGTCATTTGACATAGCCACAGTGATCTGTCTGTTTCTGAGAGATTCTGGTGTGGCAGCTGTTTCTAGAAGCTGCCAAGGACCCTGGTGCTGGACACCAAAGAGATCCAGCGTGCACATTCCACTGCTGAAAGGCTTAGTGCCACTAGATGGGTTTTCATGCTTGTACTGGCCTTTCTCTTCTTTAAGTATTTCTGCAATGAGGAAAAAGTCTGTCTGAGGCTGCACTGGGCAATGATCATGCTCATGACCGAGTCTGATAACCTCTTCCACCTGGAATGCCTTCTCCAAGTGTGCAGCCACTCTTGGGCTTTCACCTCGAGGAGCAGTGAAAGGAAGGGACTCCTGCAGGATGCTGGCTATTCTGACAAAATACAGCTAATACTCCTGTGTGCTAAGCTGACAATTTTTTTGCTACCTCTCTTCCCACCATCACTTTATGAAACCTATCCCTGCCCATGCCAAGACACTTGTTTTGTCCATTTAGGAAGAATATTTCCCTTATTCAAGAAACTGGTCTAATCAAAGTGGTAGCTCACGTCATGATTTTGCTTTATTCAGTCTGAAGTTTGGAACAGCCAGTGACTCACAAAGGCAAAAACTGAAGAGCTGAACATGCAGAAGGGTACAGGTGACCTTTAGCTTTGCTCTTTCTGGCTGGATCACGTTGCTGTGCCTGAGCTGAGCTGACTCAGATGTTGCAATCTCTCACACTCTCTTTATACTCCTTACAAACCACAGTACTGACAGTGAAGAAAAAGAGATGGTGACAAGTGACCAGAGGTTTGGAAATAATTATTTCATTACCCTGCCATCCATAGCTTCATATTCCTCAGGCTGGGAATATCCTGATATCAGATATCCTATATTATAGGAATAATCTTGTTATTACTGGATGTTTTATTATATATCCTGTCCTATTATATAGTGTTATAAGAACCATATTATATATGATATCCTATAATTGGATCTTTTGACTTCAAGAAAACACTTCACTGCTTCCAGATTCTTCTCCTGGACTCCCTGTGCCACAGGACCTTCATACTTGCCATATACAGGGGACATACATGGTCCTTCCTGGCAGCCTCCAGGTGGGCATTACCCTTGAGAATTCCCATTTTCTTGGGCTTCAGGAAGGCTTTTCCCAGACATCTCCTTTTCTGAGAAATCCTGACTCAAGAGGAATGAAACAGTTTGGGCATTTGGATTAGATTAAACTATTAGTTTCAGTTCAAAGGGAAATCCAGTGGAAAACTCAAATATATTCCCAACATTTACTTTTCAAATTATTATATCATGCAGTTATATTGAGAAATAATAAGAAGAATTTCCCCAAAATAAATCAAAATTTTTTTCCAGGGGAACTAAGCTTTTATTTGGCTCCTTTACTCGACACTTTTCCCCCATTTTGAATAGAAGAAAAGAAAATCCCTCTAACTTTCAATTTTAAACCAAAGGGAATTATTCTCTCAATTCTCTTTTAGTTGGCTACAGAATTTAAAAAAAACTCTTTTCCATTTTGTTCTATGAAGAATCTAAAATCCCTAGATTTTCTCCCTTACAAATCTAAATCTAAAACTAGCCTAATTTGGATTTAGCAGAACAGAATTTTCTGGGCTTTTTTAGATGAAGTAGGTGCAGAAATCAGGCTACTCTAAATACTTAGAGCAAATTAATGTACTCTAAAATTGAATACATTCTAAGATTCTGTTTAAATACTTGAAAAAAACACAAAACAGGCTTATACCAAAATACCAGCCTGTAACAGAGCTGTTTCATGTTTGTCCTTTTGCAGGGTACCTGAATTCTCCTAGTCAAAGGTAATTTAAGTAAAACTACATGGCTGGCAGGTTTGGAATCACAGGAGGTGTGGTTAACACCTCAGTGACTCACTCAAAAAATGTAACTACAGGCCAAATAAGCCACTGATTCCTTGGACTGTGCTTCCCAAATGTGTAGAAGATAATGCATGGAAGCACAAGAGCGTTGCAGAGGGGAGGCAAGCAGCCCTTGCTGTGCCTCCAGGGGCTCTTTCTGGGTGGGTCAGAGGGACAAAATCCAACAAACCCTCTGCTGTTCATCCTCAGCCTGTGCCACTTGCAAGGACACAGCAGCCCGTAACCCCTGCAGTGCCCTCACCCCCTTCAGGCAGGAGAGAGCTCTTGTGCCCTGTCTTTGTGCAGAAACAGAGAAGATGGATTGGCTGGAGATGGATAGATGGGCATAAAGCATCAGCTGTTGTAAGAAGGTAGCTGCACTCTGCCAACAGCAAAAAAAATTGTATTTCAGGAAATCTCTTTTTTACTCTGCCCTGACATGGGATAGCTCTGGCTGGGATGAGTCCTGTGGGAATGTTTCTCCTGCCTTAACACTTTGGAGTGGACTTTGAAAAGTGCAAAAGGGAATTAGTATCCAAAGGACAGCCAGCAACTTTGAGCTGCATTTGCATCTCTATCTTTTTGAGGGCGTTGGAAATCTGAAGAAATAAGAGAAGACAGAGGATTCACTCATATCAAAGTATGTTCTTAAAACTTCTATTGTTTAAGGACTCATACATCTAGATTCTTACCAGTAACTGCAAGGTAGGAGTTGCTAAATTCATTCCTACTTGAGAAATCCTTTAGGAAGCCAAAGCAGCTTATCAGTGTCATTAAAGGATTTCACAGATCCGTGGGTTAAAATGAGAGAGTTTTCTTGCTAGGAGTATTGCATTTTAGAAGTGCATTAGCATCTAAAACATTTATTTGCTCCACTTTTATGGGGAATTATTGCTATAGCAATGAATGGAGTCAGGCTGCACGAGCTTCCTCAGTTCACTTTTCATGTCACTGGCTCCCAGTCTTTGCTGGATGCCTATAAACAGGGCTGCCAAGGAGCACAGTGAGAGGGCATTGCACTGACTAAAACCTTCTCCTCTGTGAAGGGTGAGGGCCATTCCCTCCCCTCTGCGATTCCTGCTCAATATTCACCTCTTTTGCTAAAGGAACACACAGTAACTGCTGTGGGGTTTTGGGATGGACTGGGGATGTTTCATAGTTAGACAACTCAGCTGGACTGACTCCTCAAAGTGCTGTGAGAGATGAGATCCAGCATGTAGGGGAGAAGCATGACTCTCCCCAAGTGACTACAAAGGTTGGGCATGAATTTAATCTGCCAGCTATAGCAAATTAATAGTAGTTCTTTTGGGGATTTCAGCCTAAAAAAAAAAAAAATAAAAAATTGAACCACTGCTCTGCCCTGAATTATTTCCTATAGTAGTTTTGGGTTTCATTTCTAATTGTAAAAAATGAGCAGAGATGTGGGCTTGCACTCCTCCAAAACAAGTTTCATGGCTGAAGTTTTCCCTGCACACATTATCCCCACACTTATTTCCTGATGATCCATTATTTTCAACTACCAGCTTCCCTGGATTTCTTGCTGAGATAAAACAGACCCCTCCAGCACCATTTAAAATGGGATTAAAACAAACTGCAAATTAGACCAAGCACAGCAGGAGCTGAGCATCTAAAAGCTACTTCAGCTCTCAGTATTGATTCCCTAACCTTCCATCCCTGGTCAGCACACTTCTTCATGGAGAGGCAGAAACACAAACATCAGGCAATCATGGCTTTCCACTTTATGCTTTGAAATTAAAAGAATAATTTGTGAATCCAGATCTTTTTTTTTTTTTGGTTGTTATTCCAGTCCACTGCCTTTCTAAGGCTTCCCAATGGTCTTTCTCTTGAAAGCAAGATATGATTAGAAAAAATCTATTAAAAGTCAAACTTCACTGCAGACTCACTTATTTGTCATTCACCAGACTTTGGTCAGGTATCTCTGCAGAGCATTTCATGGAGGTGCAGGGTTAAAGTATATTTAATCTCCTTTAACCTCAGGGTATTAGGAAAAAAAGTGAAAAATTATACCATTTTCCATCTCATATCTTGATTGACAACCTGGTAGAAGAAAGGTAATTAATTTGATTTCTCCACATGAATCTCTCAATTCCTAAGACTAACTGAGGTAATGAATTCCCAGATAAAGCTGAATTTTGATCAAATAAGTGCCTAACCCACGAGAAATACAGGTGCTTTTACCCTGTGGCTCCTTGGCAATGTGTGAAATGGGAAACAAAGTCCATCAAGTGAGGTGCCTGAGGATCCAAGCAGAGCAGTGCAGAATGGATGATCCCTCCCTGGCTCAAAAGGGAAGTGAACAAAGTGGGATCACCCACATTGACCTGCAGCTGCCCCAGCCCTGCTCGCTGCACTTCCAGCACCGCCCTGGCTGCTGCAGCAGCGCTGGGCTCCTGCTGCACCCTGTGGAACCACTCTGGGTTTTCCTGGCTGTGAGCAGTGTTCCATCAGCAGCTGTGCAGTGCTGTCCTGGCCACAGCAGGTCAGGACAGCCATCGTGTGTCCCCTGTCACCCGGGTCACTGCCAGACTGCCGCCGCCTTCGCACCGTGCCTCGCCGCTCCAGGGTCTGGAGCCAGCCAAAGCACTTTTAGACCTGCCCTGACTGCTCTCAACCCTGAAAGCTTGAAAAGCCTCTACAAACAATTGTGGTTTCTCCTCTTTACCTAAATACATGGCTTGAAAAATATCCAACAAAACAACAGCAAAAAACCTCACCTCAAACCCATGAAGAATCAAAATGAAGACAATGCTGTATTGAGCAATTCACATGCAGGTGTGCTTGCTTCAAGGACCATCCTGCATTTCTCAATTCTTTGATTTCACTCTCGGCAGCTTTCATTTAATTTCCAACCTTTCACTTTTATTTTCTTCCCAACATTATATTGTCTCAAGAAAAGCAGAAATATCATTCCTTATTTGTGAACACGGTGGCCCAGGCTCTAACTCCTGATTTACAATATGCACACAGACAATACTGAGCTTGTCCCTCACAAGGTCACCATGGAAATACATTTAATTTGCTCAAAGAAACATTCCTAAATTATCTTTCTAAAAAGAGCCAAGCATAAAACTTCAAATGCTGAAAAACATATTGTATTTTTAGCTTGTTTCACAATTGCTTGAAAATTGAGGGCCCTGCTCTGCTGTCCTGTGAATGAAAATAAAAACATTTTCAGCTCCAGTTAAGCTGAAGGCAGAGCATTTCCCATGGTACACGATTTTCCAGCAGCATGATGCTGCTTAGACCAAACAAATGTGCACTTCTCAATGCTGTAGTATTCTCACTAATGGAAGGCTGCATTAAAATATTTGTTCGGTTAGATTTGCTTTTATTCTTCATTAATTTGGGAATGTAGGAGGGAAAATTTGCGGGATGGCACCACTAGAGGGACTCGGTAGGTGGATGAGGAACTGCCGGGCAGGTCATTCCCAGCCGGGCAGGGGGAGATGGGCTGCCGGGAGCCACGACACATACCTGCACTACTTCTGCTAGGGGTTTATAACAACCAAACAAAGAATCCACAAGAAAACCCTGCTTTTCAGTTCTTTGTCACACACCAAAGAAGGTAATGAACTCGGTATTAAAGGAAAGGCAACACTGGAGAGAGCATCCCTGAGCAGTGCTCTGGGAACAGCTTCTTCTTCAGTGCCTTGCAGAACACTGTATGTCTTTCCAAGAAAAAGTCTTTTCTTCCTTTTTACAGGTGTTCAGGTAATTGAATATCTTACAAGTTTCATTTCTCAGCCACAGTTTCAAGGATCTTTTTGCTAATTTACTGTCTTTTCAACCTAACTTCTAAAATATTGGTTTGTTGGAGCCTCTCACTGACTTCCCTGGGCCTTGATTCATGGCCTTAAAAATCCTCAAATCATTGATCTGCAAAACTCCTGCTTATGTTTCAACTTCATGTCTGTCAGTTGTTTCAGTTAAATTACTGAGAAAATGTGTGTTTAGTTAACAGGAAATTTCCTATACAAAGCCTTTGGATTATACTAGAGGCTGTCTTTGTTTAGTGTGTATTTGGCACCAAATAGTACTGAATATAAAGTACTAATATATAATACCAAAATACTAATATTAGCCTGTATGGCTATTTCCTAAATATGAGAGCAACTATTAAAACAGTGCATTTTCAGAAATCACTTTGTTGGTTTAACTTAAAGCAAAGGAGAAAGGCAGCCCTCTCTTTCCTTGAGAGACTTTGATGAAGTTTCCCATGGAAGGAAACAGACTTGCCTCAGGCATGGTCTGTCTCTCTTTAGAGGTTGTACCTCAGTTATTCCCCTTAAAGCTGACCTGAGCCAGCCAGCTGTGCACACCAAACTGCAACTAGAGAGCCAAACCAATGCAGAGTTTGTGGAAGCAGATACTGAGAAATCTTGAACTCCATAAAACAAGAGTATTTCAGATTTTACCCAGTGAAATACGGAACCAATTAGGGCACTAAATGTGACAACCTCAGGCTGTTCAATTTTTTGCAATCATACAGAAAAGCAATTACATGGCATGTATTTGCCTTTGCCTGAGGTCAAATGCCTTTTTCTTTTGAGCCATATTCCTTTAATCTACTGAAGGCTGCCAGATTGGGCTTTGCCAGATTCTGTGGAGCTTTGCATTCTGTGATGGGGGTGCCAAAGCAGAAGCATTTGCCTTTTGGTTTCCCTGCTGCACTACCAAAGCGTGTTCTTGGACTGACACACTTGGAACCAAGATGCAGCTGGAACAGGACCTTGCTCAGAACACCCAGGTAGAGAAAACCAAAGCCCCTGGTGCAGCTGCAAAAGTCAGGGGTGTATTTCATGATTTCCAGCATCCAATCTCACTGTCTCCAGCACGCACCCAAAAATGTGCAGAGAGGACTGTGAGAGAGCTCTTTTACATTTGTCATGAAGTCTAAGGTTTCAGGTTTCAGGATTTAGACACTAAAAGGTGATTCTTATCATGTTATTCAGATAAGGTCATGACAACAGACACCACACCAAGACATGACATCCTAGGTACAGATTTGTCTGCATAACCCTTCAGATGCTTCAGTTAAGTCAGAAGTGACTGTCCTGCTCCCCAGCATTGCAGCCAGGCTTCCCCTGCTGCATTCCCAGGGGCAGGTACCAGGTCTGGTATCAGAGGCTGAAGGGGAAAGTTCCCACTGCACAAATCCAGCCTACAGCCTGGTGATCAGGCACAGCTGTAATCCTCCCCCTCGTGGAATGGATTTTGAGTTCCAAATTCATCAAGCAAAAAGTGGCCAGCCCTGACTCCACCACCAGAAATGACACAGACTAACAAGGTATCTCTTCTATTTGTGTTATATGATGGTGCAAAAACACATCATTAAGCATCCAAATACCAGAGAATAGTGAGAGTTTAGGTATAATTTGTACCTAGTGCTTTCTGTTAGCTACTTGTAGGCAGGTCTGAGCCTATGAGAACAAACAAATTGGGTTAGACCAAAGAACCATCCATTGGAGGGTAACAAGCAGCATTTATCAAGGACTGTATGTGCCTGTAGAAGGACTTGGGTCATCATGTGGACATTCTGGGTCACTCTGGTCCCCTGTGTCTCTGTACTGATTGTAAAAGAGGTCTGTACCACCTTGTTAAACCCTGTGCCAGCAATAGATGCACTCATATGTCTCTGCAGAGCTTCAGTTTGTCCTTGAGACACATAAATCATATAATGGTATATTTTGCTTGCTGGTCCAACAGCAAACAAAATAACTAGGCTCAGAGTAGCACTAAGGCAATACATCCCTGTTCCATATAGGAAAACTGCTGCAAAAAAGCCTTTGTGTCATGGAAGGGAAGTGTTCAGCCTGGGACCTGTGCATTAGAGGAACAATTTTAAATAAATTGGTTCTCATCCTCTCTAAAAATACATAAAATTGTTCCTGCTGTTAAATTACCATTTGCTGGTACCTGGCAGACTCCTAATTGATTAGAAAAAACTAATTTAGTGTGATGAATTATTTGCAAGTGAAGTATCTGAAATATCTGCTTTATTAATATTTTTGATGTAAAATTACTATTTTATTCAGATGTCTCAGCTTGTTAGAGTTCAGAAAAGTACCTTGAAGGAAAGCTGAGTGAAACCAATCCCTGGTGCAAAAGCAGCTCAATGAGCAGTCATGCCAAGGATGAACTCGTCCCAGGGTAACTATTCATTTTGTTGGCACTGCATCATGTTAAACTTATCTAGATATTTCAGAGTTATTCCCACATGGGAAAAAATAAGGAACTCATTAGAATTTGGCAGCAGCTTTTTTTCCTGCTAAATTATATTGACCTTTCTTGTTAAAGTTCAGAATTTGCCAGTTAGGAAAAATTCAGCCAGGATTCCAGCACTGAGTTCTGTGTGAATTCAGGTTTGGAGTCCTTCCCTCCTGAGCCCTGACCTTCTCCTCTGGCAGAGGTCACATCATGCCCTCCTTCACACTCTTCACCTTTTTATCCAGATGAAGACACCTTAGAGAAGAGGACTTGAAAATATGTTTTTGAGGGATATCTTTTTGAATATCCAAAGTCTCTTCTATTTACAGTCCATATGGATGGCCACTGCTTGGCAAGACTGCTTGATTTGTGAAACAACATAATGAAAAACAGCTCAGTGTTCGTGGCTTTTTGAAAGAAGTCTCTTCAAAATACTGAAATTTCACTAAATTTTGAGTCTACTCAGGCTTCTCCATCAACACTTCCATCTAACCAGGCACAGTCACATTTAGAGTGGTATATAAAGGGTTTCCAGCACAACACATGGGATGCAAGAATCTTTTAAAGATTCTTTCAACCTTCCAAATATCCTCTCAGTTTGCAGAAGAATGGGACATTTGAGGCAAGGTTTCCTGACAGACAACTAGCAAAATTCAAAGCTTGAATACAAACCAGTCAAGAACTTCAGAGACCAACTCCTCACCCACAAAACTAACAAAGTATCCAAACAAAACAATAACCATTAAAAAAACCAACAAAACCATCAACAAAAGAAAAAAAATCAAAACACAAAAACCAAAACAAAAAACCAAAACAAACAAAAAAAACCAAACCAAAACAAACAAAAAAACCCCCAAACAAATGCCAAACACCCACAAGACCAAAAAATAACTGAAAGTTCATCTCAAACTTAGTCCTGCTTGATGACTGACATCCTGTAGTTCTGCTGCAGGACAAGTTCCAGCACACTCTGCACTTCCCTGGGCTTTTCTGTACAAGACTGTCTCTTCCCATCCATCACCACTTGCTGGTTGTATTCCAGCTTGGTCAAGATGCAAACACCCTGAAATCTACTGCTCCTTTTCCCCTTCCTTCTCGATAACACTGATTAGAGATCCACAGCTGCAAACATGAGAATGAGATGTATTTCACTCTCCTTTTTTTCCCTACTCAGGAATTCTGGTTTCACTTAAAATCTTGAGATATCTGCCATATGAAAATTCCCCACTTCTCCCCTCACCCCTTCTTCTCTCTTGCCATCTTTTAGATCTGTTTTTATCATATTTTCCACCAGCAGTTCAGTCAGATCTTTTCCAACTTTATGTTATTAAAAAAAAATGTCTTGTGAAACAAGAACACCTCAACAAAGCATAAGACCCTGGCTTGTCCCCAGTGTTTCAGAGATCAAATGTAATATAGCAACAAGAGAAATTATAAAATTGGGGAAGGGGAGACTGGACTGAGTCATACTATCCCCACACTTTGTGGTTTGTTAGATTCTTACATTTACTTTGTATTATTTCCTATTTATAGCCTTTAGTAGTGACTCACAAAGCATGAGAGCCTTCAGCTGCCTGAAGCCCTTACTACCAACAGCCTGAGCACCCTCCTGCCTAACCTGAGGCAAGTGTGACATCCAGCCCTGCACAGCAGAGTTGAAAGTAGCAAACTTCAGCTACAAAAAGCAGTGGGAGTTTTTCACTTGAAGAGCTCCGTGTAGGAGGAGTGAGACAAGCAATGAATATGCTGCAGTCTTGGCATGGCTTCTTTCCTGTCTTTTTATGGTCTCAATGGTCTTAGAGGTCATTTTTCAACCTTAATGATTCTGAAGACAAGACAGATTTTGCCATAAGTGTCTAATGAAAGCAGCTCCCAGCTGAACTGCTGGAACTAGGGCAACACTAAGAAGTTTCAGTCAATGTGGGATGCAGCCCCAGCATGGTCCTCTACCACTGCTTTTGGTCATCAGCCTCCACAGAAAACAGGCACAAACCACCATCCTTCAGAAGGATTCAGTAGGATTCATCCTTCAGTAAGATGTTGCACTTCCATCCTGCAACCTACACCTAAAGATGTGTTATGGTCTTGCCAAGGGCTCTGTGTGGTGTTTATCCAGAGGCAGCTGCACAGCACATTGGTTTCAGACACAAAGTTGATGCCCATGGCTCCTACTGAGGTTTTCCCTTGGCACCTGCATTCCAACAGCAGTATCTCTTCTCTTCTGTGATTGACACACCCAGAAAAATTGCCCCATCAGCCAGATCACTTTAACCACTTATCCTGACTGAGCCAACACTCTGAAAATCCATGGCTCCAGCAGAGTTTCTCCATGTAACTTGTACTTACACCAGGTGCATCAGAATAGTCAGTACTTGAAAAAACACTGACATGCACCCAACCACGTTAAGCCAGAATAATGCATTTTAGCAGGAAACACCCAAACTGGAAGTGACCTTAGCCCTCAGATATAATTTACACTAACCAGTGTAGGTATCCTGATAGCCTAAAAATTATTGCATGGGCAGGATGTTATTTCTCTAAGACTGAAGTCTTGTGATGTGGTGCAAGGAGAGATCATGCAGAGCAAAATGCTGGTTTTGTATCCTGGAGCTAATCTGAGATAGATAAACTAGTTTCAATGGAAAATATTCAGTCCTCCCTAATATTTCATTTCATTTATAGAAGAGAAAACAGGGTTTATGGCTTTAGGCTTTTTTTAAGAGACAAAGATTTGCTCTGTGAAGATTTTTAATATAAGGAAATGCCCCAAGCAAAACTATGTTTTCAGAAAGCCTAAATACTCAGCACCAAAGAAGTATTTCCACTGCTTAAAGGGGCCCCAGTTCATCTCATCTCTCTGTGAATATAACATGAACTTTCCTATCAATGCCTAGGTATTCCCATTATGCTTTTATCCAATGAACACTAAGATTTCTTCAATTTCTTCTCAATTTTTAATACATTTTTTGGGTTTTTTTTAATAAAATTTTCACTGACTTTTTAATACACTTTATTTTTAATACATTTTTGGTTTTTTTAATAAAAATTTTCACTGACAAGAAAGTTGGACAGTTTTAAGCAGTCTCTAGCTCATGATCTATGTTTGTCCTAGTTATACAGGCAGCATAAAACCCACCAGTTACAGAGACACCAGGGCTTGTTCTGTCACAGTTTAGTGAACAGGGAAACCACTTGCAGAACACCAACAAGCCAGCTACAGTACAGCTCTGCAGGGATGCATCTCCCCAGGAATATCAGCTGCTCAGTGGGGTCCCAGGGTAAGGCCTCAGCTACCTAGAAAATCATAAATTTACTTATAAGGATCTGAATAGAAGCAGATCAATAAATTAATCAGTACTATCAGAAAGAAAAAGCTTTTAGCTTTTTAGCTGTGTGTCAAAATTTGGTATAGCCTTGTTGACTGTATAACTAAGCTTTAAGTGGAGATTCAATTATAGTACCTCCACCAGGATGCTCTGGTGATGAAATCCAGCTGAGCTTCTCATTTAACTAGTAATGTGCAGGCATAGAAAAAAAAAAAATCAAATAATTTCATTGAGCTGAAACAGGCAAACACACGAATATGCTACAATATAATTGTTTGCTGTACATTTACATGTGGCATAATCTTCTAGGCCATGAGGCCTGAGCAGTGAAATTTGCAGCCTGTTCTTCCCACTTTATCACTTTCCTCCATGTTTTTGTTTCATATCCCAAACTCAGCTGCAGCACTAAATGTTAAACTGCAGACTTTCAGGTAGCACTGCTCACTCCACAGGTCACAGCATGATCTGACTCAGGCTGCAGGTCCCTCTACCCCTGTGCTTCTTTGTGCAGTGCTGCAAAAGCTGATGTCACAGAAAGAGGGGTGAGAGACTTGGAGCTGTTTGAGACAGACATGAAAGAAATCACATTGGCATCAAAATAGGGCTGCTAAACTGCAGTTCTTGAGGTGAGGTCTGCCCATCAAATCAATGCCCATATAAAGGCACACCATGGCTGAGACGAGCAGGCAGCAGTGAGAGAGCAGAACAATCTACAAGACGGAAATCCTGAAGGTGCAGGAACAGGCTGTTCCCATGTCCTAAACAATGAGCCAGCAGGGAGGAAAACCAGCCTGGCTGAACACAGAGTTTTGGCTGGAACTCAGGAAAAAAAGTTTATCACTTTTGAAAGAAGGGATAACCTAGGAGGACAACAAAGATGCCACGAGGTTGTGAGGTACAACAATGTGAAGCACAGGGTCCTGCCCCTGGGTCACAACAACCCCAGGCAGTGCTACAGGCTGGGGCAGAGGGGCTGGAAAGCTGCCCAGCAGAAAAGGAGCTGGAGGTGCTGATTCAAAGTGACTGAACATGAGCCAGGTGTGCCCAGGTGGCCAAGAAGGCCAATGGAATCCTGGCCTGGATCAGAAACAGTGTGGCCAGCAGGACCAGGGCAGTGACACTGGGCACTGCTGACTCCACACCTCAAGTATTGTGTTCAGTTTTGGGCCCTTCTCCCAGGTAACTGGAAATAAGATAAAAGGAAATGGCCCCAAACTGTGCCAGGAGAGCTTTAGACTGTATATTAGAAAAAAATTCCTCATGGAAAGGGTTGTCAAGAATTGGAGCAAGCTGCCCAGGAAAGGGGTTGAGTCAGCATTCCTGGAGGGATACAAATGTAGATGTGGCACTTGGGGACAGGGTTTAGTGGTGGACTTGGCAGTGCTGATTTAATGACTGGACTCAATGATCTTAAAGATCCTCTCTAACCTAAATGGTTCTATGATTCTGAGATATACCTGGACAGGGGACTGTTATATGAAAGACAATAATGAAAGCTTTATGTTCAAAATGGAATAGGAAATAAGGAAATCAATTTAAGGTTTGCCTTTGATCTTTTTAGGAATATCTCAATATGACAAGTTGGAAAGAGGAAAAAAAGCATACCTTAGATCATGGAGCAGAAGCCATAAAAGTTTTAAAACCCATCAGTAATCAAATACTTTACACACATAAGACATTTCAAAACAAAGAGAAACATGCACATAGCCCAGGGCTGTCTCTGGTCTTTGTCCATCCAGAGATCCACATCCCAGCAGACCACAATTCAGAAGACTAGAAAATTCACTCCCCCAATAAAATGCTGAGCTGGCACTAAGGGTGATTCAGGAAACCTGTGACCAATTTGCAGTCCTTGTCAGGTGTAAGGCAATTGCTTTGTATTGGATGTGAGTTAAAGATTTTCTTTGAAAGAGGAACTTCCCCCTCCAATTTCAATGCACTTGGAGCACCTTTGCAGCCCTCCTCTGGGCTCTGTCCAGCAGACCCATGTCCTTCCTGTGCTGGGTGGGGTGTCACAACAGTGGAGTAGAGGGGCAGAAATACCCTTGTCCTTCTGGCCACATTGGATACAGCCCCGGAGACATTTGCTTTTTGGGCTGCAAGTGCACATTGTCAGCTCCTGTTGAACTTCTTGTACACCAACACCCCCAGGTCCTTCTCCTCAGGGCTTCTACTTTCTCAGAACCTTGAATTGGGCCTTGTTGAGGCTCACCCAAGCCCACATCCAAGTCTGCCCAGGTCCCTCAGGATGGCATCCCTTCCCTCCAGTGTCAACTACACCACACAGATCGGTGCCATCTGCACACACCATGGGCTCAGGAAGGGACAGCGAGCTGAGGAAAGAGAGCATTTCTGAAAGAAAATGGAGTTCTGGAAAACAATTAATGGAGCAGATAAGTTTTTCATCAGACTTTAAACCTGGCAATATTTTGAGAGACTTTTTAAAAAATTTCACTTGTGGTCAAACAAAAACCTGTTCTTGCAATCTGCAGAGGAATCTATATTCCTGCAGATTGACACAAAGTAAGAACAGAGATGTTGAAATACAGAGTAATTTTCACCACTGCTGGATTGCTGAACTTTTCCAGTTTTCCCAAAACTCTCCTTGGCCCACCATGGATGCCAGGAGCTGATTTTTGCTGACTCCTGACAACTGGATGGGTGGAAGAAATTGCTCCCATTTTTTTCAAATTACATTTTCAGATATATCTGAGAAATGAATGTAAAAAGGGAGGAAGTCAAATTTTGATCCAAGAGAAAACAGATAATTTCCTTTAAGGAAATGTAACCACTCATCTGTCTGGGAAAAAACTGTCCTTGCAGGGAAGAGCCAAACCATAAGCAGGCAAAAATTTATTTTTGCTGGAAAGAATTGGACGTGTGTATTTATAATAACACTTCTCAAAATTATCCCAAGGGAATTGACTAATTGAAATGTCATATTTAAGCCTATAGACCAATCTCTGTTATATACAAAGGTCTAAAGTGACCTATTTTTACCTGTTTTCTTCAAATGGTTGAGTATTAC
This sequence comes from Agelaius tricolor, assembly GCF_023055355.1. NCBI lineage: Eukaryota > Metazoa > Chordata > Aves > Passeriformes > Icteridae > Agelaius > Agelaius tricolor. Next base: position 8,360,062 of record NW_027269284.1, read on the forward strand.
ACCTTCTACTGAAATAGCTGATACTGGCTCCACCTGAGTGTTACACTACATATCCCTTGGGTACAATCAGTTCTGCAATTCCTGTGCAAAGCAGAATGTTATTTAACAAATCTAAAACAGAATTAAAGTCAGGGAATAATGACTAAAAGTCAGAAAATATTGATATGTATTGACCACTTGCACTAGGAAACCCTCCGTCCAGATTTAATTCCAGCTGATACCATGACTCATCTTTCCATATAAATATTTTATTTTGTTACTTATTACTTGGTAGAAATTCACAGTTAAGAGTGGATAAAAAATGCAAACCACACGTTTCTGGATACTATAAAACATCTTCATCTCATCACTGTGGGATTACTGTGGACAGAGGTCCAGAGTCCCAGGGAGGAGATACACAGCACAGGGGGAGAGCAGGGCCCTGATTCTGGTCTGGCCCCTTCTCTAACTGCCTACTCTGAGGGGTGTAAAACAAGGGGTTTCATTGAGCCATTGCTCAAGTACACTTTTATCAGTCATTAATAGACAAGATATAGAACATTTTTACTGCATTTTTATAAGAGTAGCACCTACAGCTGCAACAGGAAAAAGGCAAAAACTGGGCAGTTTTTCAAAGCTGAGAATGTCATTGAGGAACACATCTGCAGGTAGAAAAGGGCTGCAGATGACAGCACCAAGCAGACAATCTCAAGTGCCAGCCCTCAATATCAGGAGGTTCATGCATCTTCTCAGGCATCAGAACACTGTTCTAAAGAAAGCCAGGAGCCTCAGTGAGCAGGGTCAAGCTCCTCACAATTTTCTCTGCTGCATCCCACACCACCAAGACCCCATTTTTGGGGCAGTGCTACAAATCTGGATGCAGCACTAGCAAACACCACCACTGTCTTCTCCTCTTGTACTTCCAAAGATGTGGTCATTAACCAAGTTCCCAGAAAGGTGCTTGGACAGCAAACACTGATGGAAGATCTTGTATCTCTTAGAGGAACAACTGCTTCTAAGTGCTAAAAGATAATTCATAGCCCTTGGGAAAGCTAAAGGTTCTTCTAAAGGAAAGGGATGACAGCAATTTGAAACATTTTTTTTGTACTCCCACAATCTTCAGACAGGCAAAACCATCACAGAGTTCAAAACAAAGTCTTAACACCCAGAAAAGTCGACCTCAGAGAGAAAAGAAAAGAAAAGAAAAGAAAAGAAAAGAAAAGAAAAGAAAAGAAAAGGCCACCCTCAAACAAAAAACAAAACAAAACACCACCACAAAAAAAACCCAAAAAAAACCAAAAAACCCCAAACAAAAAAAATGAACAACAACAGAAAAACCCACCAAACCTAAACTAAATAACAGTTCTACATTTCAGACACCAGGATTTCAAAAGAAGCTGCTGAGTGCTTTTCAAAGTGCTAAGTACATGTGCTTCTTAAGACTGGTTATTACTGTAAACTTTCATCATTAACCAAGGAAATTTTGACTCACAACTGATCCAAAAGCTGCAGCTTTGTGCACTTAACAAGGCAGCAAAGTCTGTCCTTAATCAAAATGCAGAAAGAACAATTTACTCTGTGCTGCGTCCATGTTCTTTGTCAATTGCAGAAGATGCTGCTGAGTGTATAACACTCTTACAAAGTCAGAATGGTTTTTTTGTTCATAAATATTAATTCAAGGCACTCAGCCTCAAACATTTGAAAGTCTTGGCTCTTTTCTATTATTATTCATTGCACAATGATCTTTTAATTGGAAATATACAATTACCAGAATACTAATTCTGTTTTTCTGTCTTGGAATTAATATGAGTTTACCTGTACACAAAGAAATGCTGCAAGGGCTTATTTGGCTGTATCTTAAACCAGACAAATGTCTCACTATACTGTATGTGTATGTAAATATTACACAAAATATATATTTTACATCTAGATGCCTACTGTCATAACAGAGATGTTTTTATAGGGCAAGAGCTCTGAGAGTAACCAAATTTCCCCTGCTGCAGTCATTTAAAAAATCAAAGTAAGGCAGAGGCTCTAATTAATTTCAAATAAGAATGAAAAATCTGTTGGGCTTGACAGCAGCATTTTGCAAAAAATCTGGTGTCATCTGGATTTGACTGATAATATGTTAACAACATACTGTTTCAGTGAGATCCCTTGATTTTTGAAGGATCAAATTATCCCTGTAAGAAAGCCTGGTTTTGACAAAACTAAAAGAGAAAAATCAACAGAAAATTGAGCAGTTTTTAGCAGAGATGCCTTGCTGAGCCATTCTTCCAAGATTTGCAGTGCTAGAGGAAGTAGCGATGCCTGGGGTGTTCTTCAGAGAACCCAAATGTTTGCCCAAGCAATGGGCCTAAGATAGCTCTCCTTCAACACTGATCCAAAATATCCCCTGGGTATGAATTTTTTCCTGGATGGAAGAGAAGAAGATTATTTTTCTTACTTTTTTTTTCCCTGAATTCACTTACCTTCCTGCTAACTTTATTTTAAAAGCATGTAACTCACAACATAAAAACAGAGAAAGCAACATCTTCATGAAGAGTGATTTTTCAAGATGAAGGACTTTTTACAAGGGCATGTAGTGATAGGACAAGGAGTAATACCCTGAAAGATAAACTGAAATTAGATAGAAGGAAGTTATTGTAAATGCAGGTTCACCAATGAGGGGTGAGAATGATGCATCTGACTCCATCTTATCAGAAGGCTAATTTATTACTTTATTATACTATATTATGTTAAAGATAATACTTATTATGTTAAGAGATATACTATACTATACTAAAGAATACAGAAAAGCTACTTACTGAATGAAAAAAGGGTAATAATGAAAACTTGTGACTCTCTCCAGAGTCCCAACACAGCTTGGCACTGATTGGCCAAAGAGTGAAAACAACTCGCAGCAGAATCCAATGAAACAATCACCTGTGGGTAAACAACCTCCAAACACATTCCACATCAGCACAACACAGGAGAAGCAAATGAGATAAGAATTGTTTTCCTTTTCTCTGAGGCCTCTCTCGCTGCCTTTCACCTTCCCAGGAGAAAAACCCTGGGCATAGGAATTTTTTCAGAGAATGTGAATGCCACAGGAAGATATTCTTCACTGTGAGGCTGATGAGGCACTGGAACAAGCTGATGTGGCTGCCCCATCCCTGGGAGTGTTCAAAGCCAGGTTGGACATGGCTCAGAGCAGCCTGTTCTAGTGCACCATGCCCCTGTCCATGGCAGAGGGATTGGGACAAGGTGATCATTAAGGTCCCTTTAAACCCAAACCCTTCAGTGGTTCTATCACGAGTTATTCACCTCTGGTGCTGAACTGTTATCCTTTAAGAGCTGCCTCTTTCCTTTTAAAAGTAGTTATAAAATAATTCAATTCTCAGTGGGTCGAAGATCGGGGCAGCTATGGATGGTGCATTCCTCACATTCCCTAGCAAGTCCCTGGTGTTTCTGTGCTGATTAGTGGATTACCCAGGCAAAAGGAACAAGCTCTGGAGGGGCAATCAGGAGAAAGACACCGAATGCCTCTGTCCCAGATGATTAAGATTGTCTCCTGAGAGATAGAGAAGAATCACTCCAAGCCTTTGCAGCAGGGCTAATGAAGACTGATTTCTTGAAGCTGCAGCACAATTCCCCAGCTCCATAGCCACCCCTCCCTCCTCCCCTGCAGTAACCTCAGCTCCCCTCCACGTCCTCAGCTGCCTCTGCAGGAAGGCTCAGGCACACGCCTGTGCCACTGGAGCCAGAGGTGTGCTCTGGGCCAGCTGGCTGCTCTTGGCATCCCTGGCAAGCATGGAGCCAACAGCCTCAGGTCTGCATAGGGAGGGGGCATCAGGCAGACCTGAAAAGATATTTTTGGCTTTCCCACCCTTCTATCAGATTTGAGTGGAGGTAATCAATGAGCTGGGAGTATTATTGTAAAAGACAGAGAAGTTTCTGAGATAGCATGTGGGTATATTCTTTATTAAAATCAAGAGAAGCGGGGGGGAGAAATTGGCACATTATGCACAACCTTAATATAATGCCAGGCTTTTGGAAGCTGGAAGTGGGATTTCTGTCTGTATAATGTTTCTGAGCAGAAGTTCAGGCATCAACCTGCCAGTGCTGCTGCTCTGCTCTTATTCTCCCTCTGCAATAGTCATTTAGAGTAAAGAGAACTTAATGCTGCTGAGTTCTGAACTTCAAATGGTGGATTCCTGCTTAGATTTGAAAAACATACATTTCAACTGGTCATTCACCTATGACAAAGATTTATCAAAAATCTTTGCTGGCAGTGACTTAATCATGTGTTGAAGTATTTCTTAAACAGAGGAAGCCATTGCTTTCTTTCATAAAAAGTCAGGTTTGCTGCAAGTAAATGCATGGACAAAATATATCTCCAGCTGCTCTTTTAATTCCAAGTTCTCCTTTGTTTTTACAAGGAAATAAAGTAAAATAAGAAAAAAACCCAAACCTTACCAAGCCTGAAAACAGAGCAGCACCATAACTTCACTTGTGGAAAGAAAAGCAGTTGGCTGCATGCAAAAATTCTGACGTATGGTCTCTAACTTTAAAATTCAAATAGTGATGATGAAAACTATAGGCAAAGCAATGGCTATTAGTAAAGGCATAAAGAACTGTTTCAGAGCAGCACTCTGAGAAAGTACAACTTGGGGCATCTATTTTGTTCCAGCTTTGGTGCCCTTGAGATGCACTGCAAGAAGGGAGCTTTGAGAATGCCAGGGCCTCAGTTTGTAAGCAGGGAGATGCCAAAATGCCACGTGCAGCTCATAGTGCCAGGAGAGGATCCTGCAGGGAAATAGGGATGAGGCTAGCAGGACCCCTCTGGCCTTGGGGTTCTGCTGGCCTCATCCCTATTTCCCTGCAGGATCTAGTATCTGGCTGATAAAACCATGGGTTTCAAGGCTTTCCTGGCCTGCTCACCAGGCCTACTGAGTTACCCAGCAGTGCCCCTGGTCATGGGCAAACCCCATGGTATAATGAACATGCTTTAAAACAACCTCATGCCACATGGATAAAGAATTGCTCATGGATTTCCTGCTGTAGAGTTCAACTCCCAGTAGCAGGTTGTATTTTTAGTCATGAAAATTCCTGATCTAGGAAGCACTCCTTTGTCCAGTGGAGTCACAGATCCACTCCTTTGGCCAATGGATCATCAGTCACAGATCCACTAATCAAAGTGCAAAAACCCATTAACTACATGGCATGTTAATCTCAGGAGCTCTGGAGTCACTCCTGTGTATCACCATGAAAAAGAGGTTTCAAATCCTGGTTGAAGAGATGTGCAATGCAGGTGAGGTGAAGCAGAGCTGCTGTTTAGCATGATCAGGGTATACAGAAACAGGTATGAAACTACTTATACAACTACCGAGTAAATTCAGGAGATTTATTCATTGCTATTTTATGGATCATCTCAACATTGAATCTTAACTTATAATAGTAGTCTGGAAATACACATTTAACAAAAAGTATATCATGAAAAATCCTCAGGAATATGAATTTGGAAAACTGGCCATACTTCTGCAGGAGGATTTCTTTATTATTTCTTTAGACTAGTTAAAAAAATTCCTTTAAAATACTGAAACTCATTTTTAAATTAATGAGTACAAACTTCCCAAAACATTATAAATTCATTAAAGTATTAAATGCAACTTCTTTACAGATTACCAAGCTATTCAAGTTCCCATTTATGAATATTATTTAAAAATCTCATTTTCTATTTGGTTTTAGAAAAAACTAGATTTAATATTTCCAATTAAATAATTCTCATGTGAATTCTTGTGAGGAGAAAGAGTCTCTTAATACTTATTTTCAGATGAGGGGAAAAAAATAAGCTATTTTATATGCAAATACAACGGATTTCATTTAATTGTTCCTGAGGGAAGAAGAAGATTTGTATGCAAACCTCTTGCCAACTGGAGACTTCAACCTCCTAATTTCTTTTCCTCTCAAATCATTAATTAATAACTGCTCCTTCCTAATGGGAAAGAGTGCAGTTCCTGCAGGGCACTGTATTCAAGACCTCTATGTCCCAAAAAATTCAGCAGAAGATGGGGTTGGTAGGACTCAACTGTGGAAGCTGCTCCAGTGCAGAGACAAGTGCTCAACGTATCCATAACAAGCCCAGCAAAACAAGAGCAAATTTTCCCAAAAAAATAATGCTGCAGGAAGTATCTATTAGCCACCATGAGAGAATTCACCTCCAGCAGGCATGCAGTGATCAAAATGATCATTCCAGTGTATCTGTATGAAACATCCTTTGCTGATCCCTGTGTTCCGTGCTGTTCCCATGGCAAGGGCTGGAAGCACTCAGCTCACTGGCACAGCCGGGCGCTCAGGCAAGACAAATCATCCATCATCAGGCCACTTAAATTTCATCTCTGTCTTTTACCCTGTGGGAAAAGTCTACAGGGTGTCTTGTAGGGGAAAGCATTTTAAAATGGCATTATCACAAGCACAGAAGCCAGGCCACCTTTTGCAGAGAGGCAGGTCTCACGCTAGCACAGCTGGGTTTCAGGCTGCATCACAGAGACCTTTTTCTGTGCTCTCTCGTCCTGATGAACATCCCTGAATCTTTCTCAGACCAAGGTGTTCTTGACCCTGCTTAGTTAATGTATCCACTTTACATCCAATTTATACAAAAATTCTCATCTCCCCTTATCTAGCTAATCACTTCATGCAGTCTAAACACTTTGCTAACCAGCTGAAAGGCAGATTTACAGAATGCTCAATATACATAAACCTTAACCACTAGTTTAGAAAAGAGAGACACCCAAGCAGCTGAGCATAGACAAAGCTAGGGACACCCACTCATCCTTCTGTCCTTTTTGCCAAAGAGGTTTGCAGTTTTCTGTGTCACACTCCTGTGTGTCAGTAGATGTGCAGAAAAACAACAAATGGTTGGGCTTTTGTTCTTTTGCTCCTGAATTTGCACTCCAGCTTCTTGCTCTCACACAGAGAATTTGAGAAGCATGTTGTGCTCACCAGTCCTGTGATTTAATAACCTGTTCCTCTTCAGGTGCAAATTATGGTCTTTGAAAGAGGTGATTTCAATTGCCTCCAGCTGCTATCATGCCCACTCCAGGCACATCCAGGCCCTTGCCTGTTCCCACACATGCTTCAACCACCACTCACACTGTGTTGTCTGGCAAGGCAAATGGGGCTCGAGCATGATTCACAGCCTAATGGAGTAATTCTAGCCTCAAGAAAACCCTGATGTGTGTTTGGGGGTGTAGTGAATTTACCACTAGAGAAAGAAAAGTAGAATTCCAGGTGCCAAGCCCACCACTCCAAATGCTGTACATAAACATATCCTTTTGGGTGCCTTCTGAAGTACTAGTACATGTACCAATGTGTACAAAATATTATTCCACATCTTATGAAAAACTCAAGATGTTTTAAAATAAGCTTCTCCCTCAAGAGGCAACAAGAGGATGGTTAATTAGGAGAAAATTTTTCTTTTGTTTTGTTACTCATAGTAGCCTGACAGAAGAGTGCTTTATAGACATGTAAGAATTATAGTGCAAATAATTAAGTTTTTCCAAACAATAGATAACATCAATCAGTTCCCAAAGCACTGTTTGAGGTTGACTAAAGGACTCAGAGTTTGTTTCTCCAAATGACTTAGAGCTTTCGTTCCATGATTGTACTTTTTCTACTCAGAAGTAGAGCAGCTTTGTAAATTGTTTAGATGAATAGTTCCAGTATTTTTGTTACCTTTTACACCAGGATCTGTATTCAGTATTAGCTCCAAGTAGAGATGGAACATTAGCTGCACCTACAGCCAAATTGAAGAACCATGTTATATTATTTATTGCTCAAAATTATGTAAAGATATGGTTCATGATTCAAATGTTTGTAGCTATTACAAAGTCCATTACATGAGATTCACAATGATTGTCTTAAGCTCCTTAATTATGATTTGAAGAGCATAACTGTCAAAACCTGCCAACCAAAAGCAAAAAACAGTCATACTCTATATGGTGACTTATGGATAAAAGCTCCTGTCAACAAAAGCCAATATCATGTCATTAAAAGTGTTGCTGAATTAGAGATGGAAGTTACTATTCAGCTGGAAGTCATAGCAACAAAACACATGCTTGTCTTTCTCTGGCTTTATCATTGATTTCAGGAGTGAATTTTGCATGGTTTGTTAGCTGCCCTATCTATACACAGAGGTTTTGGAAATTAGCTAAAGCTCTTAAATTTCCTATTAATGGAACTGAGCATACAAGAAATACTGATTTAATGAAGCGATAAAAACTCTGTTCAGTATTTTTCAGCAAAATAGATTAAAAGGAACAAAAGTGTGGCAATTCAGTAGTTTAAATTGAAAGAAATAATTTAATCCTATACCTAAGAAAAAACTTATGTGTCACATCACCCTTCTGCTTTAAGCCTCTCTCCTGACTCCTTGACCTTCTTCTAAAATAGCAGCTGACAGGACATCATCACTTGAAGAAGGTTCTTGTTAATCTGACAGTCATAATCTGCTCACATTCCAGAGCTGCACAGTTTATTGTGCCAGATTATATTTTATTTCAATTCCTATATGCTCACTCATAACAACAGGTTCCTCAAAATGGCTTTATATATTTCTAATATTTCAGTGTTGGCAGTCTTTTGGCAGGCTAGTTAAAACCAAGAAATGCAACCTACAAATTCACATGACCCAATTACTGACCAAAGCAGAAAAATATTGAAGCTGAAAAGTCAACCTGATCTGAAAACTGACAACCATTAGACCAGCTCAGGTAGTTTTGTGGCAATCATAGAAATGAATTATCTCTAGGGCTAAATATTAATTGTTTGTAAAGTGGTTTAGAAGTCAATAACACACTCATCAACTCATTAAATCTGGGTTTTTTTACTATGGTTTCAGAACTATCTTACAATGAAATACTACAACTCTTTTAACTAAGTCAAAGCACTTTGATACTGCTAAATTAATGTCAAATAAGTCCCTTTTAGTCTGAGATCAATACATTAAAAAAAAGTATTTTGTTCTAGCAATATGAAAAAGTAATGGAATTTTGTAATGGATTTCACGATAAGGAATTGAAATTTGATTTAATACTTGACTTGCATGTGAATTCAGCTTTTAGCAGCTGCAAAAGCTCATTTCTGCCATTTGGCTGTAACACATTCACTGTACTCCCCCAATTATTTGACTTCCCACAGCTTCTAGGTCATCACTGCTGAGGCAGAAGTGCAACCAGGATTGAATTTGTCCAAAGAGCTTCTGTTGGATATTTGGGAGCAGCAGGGTTGGAGCTGGTCACAAATCTTCAACATAGATCTATGTGCTATCCTGGAGATAGGAACAAACCTAGGACTAAAGACAGATACACTTACAGCATAACCCAGGTCAGGGCCAGGTCTAAGCCTAAATGAGGTTCCTGGGCACATGGTCAGGGGCTGGGGAGAGGTTCTGGGTGAGGCTGGTCAGGGCCACTAAGGGCCATTCCTACTTTTGGGGTGAAGAGTGAGAAACCAAAAGATGAGGTTGCAGAGTGACTATAGAGCTCAGGGGTTTATGAAGAATTGTATGTGTCTGGGTAGTAAACTTAGGGAAAATGAGAAAGTAGGACTTGAACTCAGAGGGGAGGTCAAAATCCATGAAAAAAGGTGATGTGTATTGACATCAAGTAAAAAAAAAAATTAAAAGAAGGAATAAAAAAACCCCCAAACACTACAGCTAAAAACTGAAGAATGGAGTTTGATGTGCAAACTGCCCCCAGGGAGGGAAGTAAGACTAATGGTACAATGCAGAGGTAAGGCTGAAACACTCAAGAGAAGCTCAGACATGAGTAAATTTGGGCTGTGAAACCATTCTCTCTCTCTCTCTCAGAGGCTGCAGGCTTCTTGTCTCTTCTCACTTTTTGTCAGGAGTCTGGTAGTGTGTCATGTCTCCAGAGATGATGCCCAGATAAGCTACCAAATCACCACTCTCATGTGACAAAGAGCAGAGCAGTAACTGTATAGACTGCATTTTGTGATGACTGAGGTGAGGGTCAATTTCATTTTTTTAAATTTTCACATTTTATTTCTTTTTAAAAACAAAAATCAACCTCTATTAAATTTAAATGATGCAAAGTATTCAATGGTTATGAAAATCCAACACTTAATTTGCTGTGCCACTTATTCTGGTTATCTTCATCCCATGAGTTTATGATACATGGATAATTACCTGATTAAACAAATCATCCTTTTACCCACATCAAACTCCATTAAGCACATACATGGGTCATTTCTGCTGACTCCTCTCTACTGCTCTGCTCATTTGTTAGATGGAAAAAGGCATGAGAGGAATGTTATTCTTTTGACCAAAATGCAGCTGAGGAAAAGCCAGGAAACTAAAGTTGTCCACAGCAGTTGTTCCAAGCTATGCTGAGCAAGTCAATCCTGCCTTTTGCCTTAAGCTTGCCTTTACATCTGGGGCCTATGCTCTCCATTAGTAAAATGGGAAATAAGAGGATGATGTTACTGCAGGAGATGTACAAGCAAATATGGTTTGGGGTTTTTTGCTGTTTTTTTTTCCAAAATGCTTCTTTTACTTCCCAATGCAGATTCAGTCACAGAATCACAGAATATGCTGAGTTGGAAGGGACCCACAAGAAAAACTGAAGCTTACTGACAAGCACTGTCTTCTGTCCAAATTCAAGAAGTAATCTGGGGGTAAAGCATCTTTATGTGTTTTATCTGACTAACACTCATTAAAGAAAAGCTATTCACCAAGGCTTGAACTGAGAATGCACAGGTAATTTTGTTCTGATAAGTGTTTGACTCCACTATCGACATAATGTTACTCTGACCATTTCTTTGAGTATATGATGTACCTGGTGTGCTCTTCTAGGCACTTACAGCAGGATTAATGTACCTCCAACTGAAGCTAGTGAGCCCTTCAAATATACTTATTAAGGTTAACAAGACAGCTTATTTGAATTAAAGCTTCATGAACAAAGGAATGCTATTCAGACCTCACATTATGTAACAGTTATCTTCAAAATACTTTTGGAAATGTATCTAACTGTGGAACATTTTTAGAGTATCTTTCTACTTCTAAGAACATTAGAAGTTTTTAAAGTTTGTAAATGGAATTTGAGTTCAACAAACCTTCTCATTTCAAAAGGTTCAGTAAAAAATATAAGGCTGCAGAATTGAGAACTACATTTTTGTCTTGCAAGACTTCCTTCCCATTGACTTGTGATGAGTCTCAGTAGCCTGTCAAATTAATATACACTTTCTACATGGACTTCATTAATCTACACAGAATACCTAGTCCATCAATATTAAAAGTACCTTAACAAGGAGAGGGGGTGGACAGGGAGTGGGGTTCTGTCTTATCAATTGCTGTGCAGTGGGTCAACATCAATAAATGATTATGGCAAGGAACAGACCATTTGTACAGTGAGCTGTTCCTAAACCCATTAATTTAGGGAGTAAGAATGAAATGCAATTTTTATATTTCTTGTCCTTATCTCTGCTTGGTTTAATTTTACTTTCCTCTCTCCATCTATTTTCCTCTGCTCTCCTCAGCAATTGTCATTTCTGTCTGGAAAATATATGTGCTGGAGATTCAGCTTTTGTCATTCTATTTTCTCTTTTGTTTCTCCCTTTCCCTTTTCTTTCACAATACTTTTTATCTTTCCTTTGTAACACATTTCAGCTTCACTTTTACTTTGTTTTTTTTCCTTCCCTCCTTTGCAGATTTTTCCCTCCCTCTTTTGTAGCTTCCTCCCTCCCTTATGTATTTTTCCTCTCTCAGATTTAGTTTCTGATGAAATAACCACTTTACTTTTATAAAATACAGGTGATTTACTTATTTCTTTAAAGATATATGTATAATTTTGGTCTGGTTTTTAGGTGGTAGTAAATCTGCAAAATATTTTCATCATGTTTGAATTCTCTAAGTTTGCATTTTTTTTTCCTGGATCAATCTAGATCTGTCCATAAAAAATGAACTAGATTTTAGTACAAATTTTCCATTCTTTGGCCAATGTCCCTCTTGGCTGAACATTTTCAGAAGAGGAAAAGATTTTTCTCATTGAATAGTGAATAACTGTGGAGATGACAGTGCCCCAGCCCAGGGTATCCTGGAATGGAAAGGGAACATGATAAACCTTGCATCAAAAGCAGTTTGTCTGTAGGAAGAGTTGTTGTGAATTCCCAAAGATTTAGAAAGAGGAGAAGAAGGTGGCAGCATTTTACAGCCACCTGAATGCTGATTCATCAGGCTTAATTAAAAGCAAATTCTTTAGTACTGGGAGCTGTCATCAGAAGGGAAAGAAAAGAGAAACCCCATGGGTATTCTCACTTCTTCTTTTTAGTAATTTCCCTGAAACTTTCAGAGGGCAAAACTGAGCTTGATGAAACCAAATAATAAAGGCATCCACCCAGTTAGTGAATGTAGAAGAGGAGGAGCATGATTCCTGCCTTGCTGGATTAAGAATGCCTGAGATAACAAAAGAGGATGGGAGGTGGGAAGGAAATTACAGTTTCTAAGGACAGGCTGCTACTAAAAATTCAAGGTTTTTTCATTCTTTTAATAATGAGATTGTTTCTGCTGTCTAAATTGGGTAAGGGCTATCTCTCCTAGCAGAACAGCAACAAAGCTGTCCAACAAGTGATATTTTTGAAAACAAGTGTTTTTCACTGTGTTTTTTCTCTTAATTTCTGGCATAAAGGAGCACTAATTTTAGGGGGAGGCTGAGTTCACAGAGAGTACATATATATTTAGATTGTATCTGTACTTGAAATATACACTCCAAAGAGCTTCAACTCTAAGCCCACTGCAGCAGTAAACTTTGGTACCTTTGTGTGTGCCTGCTTGTGGAGACCAGCTTCTTGTACTGGTGGTTTATTACAAGATATGGGATGTGCTCTTCAAGCCAAACAATCCCAAAATCTTTCCAAGCTACATTTCATTACTTAAATAAAGCCAGAAAATTTTCCATTTTTTTGATGTTACCAAAGTTAGACTCTACTAATGCTATTTCATGAGATCCATTTTTTAAAAAAAAGCTTTTTGTATATCTCATTTCTACACAAAATGAATCGCACTGCTCTTGGTCTCCCTGGTTTGCACACCCACTATCACAGCAGATGGATGGGTGACAGGATCTCTCCAGATCTCCTGTCCTCCCTTTCATCAAAGCTGTTGTAGCCACCCTGATCTGAGTGGGCAGCCAGTGTTTGGGACCTTCCTAGGGTGTTTCTGTCAGAAAATGATACTAATGGCACATGGCTCATACCTCTGATGGAATCCTAGGTGACAAAGCATCCTTGTGTGTATACTTCTCTTTCCCTGCATACAAGAGAAAAACACAAGTTTGCCTCCCACACAGTTTTTTTTTCCTGATTATTATGAGGCAAGGAGATGCAGGAAGGGAGCACAGGAGAAGGAGAGGAAATTCTTTTGATTGTTCTCTGGGCAAGAATCTTCAGTAAGAAGAGCAGCCTACCTCTGCCCCTAACCTGCTGCAAAGCTGCCAGACCCCAGGGCAGTTTGGACTCCTGCTCTGACAGTAGCAAATGGCCAGAGTGCACAGAAGAGCTCATTGCTACACATAAACTCTGGTTTATGGCCCTTTTACCTTTAGCAAATAACTGGTACAGCATGCTCACATAAAAAGGCAAGTGGTGCCTTTCCCTGCCATCATCATTTCATAGATGTGGTGAGACTTGGCCAGCTAAGTGTGTTCAACTGGACTTTGTTCTTTTGATAAAGGCATCATTCAAATGTAGCAATTAATGACAGCCTAGGCTAGAATAAGCTCTCACATGGAATATTAGGGCGAGGCAAAACTTAAAAATCGTCCTCCACATCTGTAACTAAAGCAGGGGAAAAATACCTTGAGAAGATCATGTAATCACTTAAGTTGCTATTTCATGTATCTTTAATACAACGCACTTAAAACTGTATAAAAAAATGATTTTTGTGATATTGCAGCCAACAATCTATGCTAATATGTAAAATGCTTTCATCACACCCAAGTTCTCCTTTCAACTGACTTTTTAGGAAATATTTTTGAACAAATATTCTATCTGATGTTACATTTTCAGGCTAGACTACAGAGGGATTATCCACTTGTTGCTTTAGTTTCTCCTCAGAGACTTCTGCAAAGTTTCATAAATCCAGATGATCAGTACAGGTCCTGGGGAAGATTTAATTTGGCACAGGGAATATATTCTTAGAAGAGATGGTAGACTTCCAAGATGCTGCTAAGAAAAACGATGTCTGACAGGCTGTTTAGGTCTGTGGGAGTTGATCTGTCACCTTCTTAGATTCTTATAAATTGCTGCAGGTGAAAATCAGGGTAAAATGCTAACATTTGTCCAGAGCATCTTAAAAGTCACTTTTAAGAAGTGGCTTAGAAGTTTAAGTTTTTAACCCTGGTAATCACCTGTCAAAAGTTTCTCTAGTCTAACTTCCTTGAATTAATAGAAAAGTCTTTATTTATTTACCAGAAGTAAAAAAGTGCTTGCCTTTGGCCATAAGGTCTATGCTGCTGTCTATGAGGAGTAAGACTTGGAAGTGGCTTTCTGGACTTGGAAATGCTCTGACCTTTATTAGTGATTAAGTTTGAAACTAATCATGGAAGGAAAATGCTCTGGTCTCAGGAAAGAAGCAGTGAACACATTAATTATTTTTCCTTCTTCCAAAATCTGTGGCAGCAACAGGAATTTCCTCAAGCAGTTCAATCTCTGCAGATCAGGAGTTCATATTAAGTATTCTTGCCTGGGCTTCAAACCAAACCTCATCCTTTTTTGCCATTATTTAATATGTTTGCCATCAAAGATTAATTTAAGGAATGAAATATTTATTGAACTTCTTACTGTCCTTTTGTGATACAAGGCTGTATGTAGGTGGAAGGACAAAAATACGATACATGAAACCATAACTCTTGTTTCCAAGTTTCTGTTGTATATCAGATTGAACACAGAGGTATCACACTTAGCATCAGGGTCACAGAAATTCCATGAAGATCCTGCATGTACAGCAATGTTTCAGGCTTTCCCTGAACACTGTGGAAACACACCAGCTGATCCCAGGAAAGGTCTTGTATGCGTGAAGTTTTGAAAAAAGATTTTCTGAACTCTAAGAGGAAAAAGAAAAAGGAAAAGAAAAGGCTGAGGAATCTGAGGACTCTGAAAGATATCTCTCCAACTGGTCTTTATTAATAATAGTTTCATGCTGTGATTATTTGCATACATTTACTGAGCACAGCAGAGCTATTTCCCTTGTTCTGGTTTTGTCCTAGAAAACCACAAAATACTGGTGTGAAACAATTTATCTAAAAGGAAGGTGGCTTAATTATGCTAATGCTTTATCTTTAATAGGTAGGTTTAGGATAAGCATTTTTGTTTTGTAGCAACTTTCAATTTTCCTTTCCTTTGCCACTGTAGCAGTAATTGCTCATGTGCTTATTACCTGTCATACAAACACGCAGCTCCACAGAGGGGTGGGCAAAGCTGTGCTCAAAAACAGTCAATGTATTTTGGAGACTCAGCAAAATACCCAGAAGCCTGGTTTTTAAGGCTGATTTATGCCAGCAGGCAGGTCCTTACATGCAGCAGGCACAGGGCCTGCAAGGCCTCCCTGGCGTTCAGCAGCCTAAGATAGGAAATGCCCAGTCACCATGGCTGGAGCTAAGAGGGCCCTCTCCCACCTCCAGACCCTTGCTTATCTCTCTGTCAGACTATAGGTCACCTCCCTTTTGACCCTTGCTGCTGGACAATTCCTAAAACTCCTGTGCCCTATATAAAGAGCTACTTGTGCCCAGATTGGCAGAAGAGCTGTCCCTGAGGCCTTTGCAGAAGGCCAATAAAGACAATCCTGAGGAACCTCACATGGCCTTCTCCTCTCTCTCCCTGTGTCTGCCCAAGGCACTGAGCAAGGCAAGAGCTGAAATCACAAAATGAGCTGATAATCACAAAGATCTGATCTCACTAGGAGCTGAGCTTGCTGAGGCAGCTGCGGCTCTGGCCCTGCCTGAGGGGCTCGGACAGGTCGTGCTTTTTGGACTCCTCTGTCATGGGCACCCACGGCAGCCGGGGTCGGGGAGACCCCAAAATGCCAGAGTCACCTCAAACAGGGGGAGCAGTAGTGTGCTGATCTCAACACAGCTAATTGGTTTGGTGAGGGCTAAAATCTGGACCTATGTGTGTGTGATTCTCTCCTGGTGCTGATGCAAATATCACCCCTGTGCCTGAGAAAGCCTGAGAAAGGTCTCCTACTCTCCTCTCTCTGGAGCCCAGTGACCCTACAATGCACTGCACCTTTGCTCTTATTGAAGGTTATCCATGCTGGGGGGGCAAGCTGCATTCATGGTGGGGTGTCACCCACTGTGGGAGCTGGGATGCCACAGGCTTGGTGGCAACAAGGGTACAGTGGCACTGGCATTGCTGTGGCCTTGCTGCTTGCACCAGAGCCCCTGAGCTCCCCTGCTTGTCCGGCTCAGCCCTGCTGCCACCCTAGGTTCTACAGGCACCACGGCTGGGTTTGTCTCTGCACACCCAGAGGCTGCTTCCCCTCTCTGTGCTGAGGATTCAGGAGTCACTCTGATCTGTGCTTCCTCTCCAGCAGTGGCTCATCATGCTCTATTGACCTGGCTTGTTCCTTACACAGGGCAGTAGGAAACCCATCCCTGTGCTGCTGCAGTCATTTGTAATTTGAAATGCATGGTCTGTTTGACCAACAGTCTGTCTGGGCCAGCTTTACATCTCCAGCTGTAAATGTGGGTCAGCTGGCTGCCATTGCAATTTGTTTGCTATCCTTTAGAGCATGGGTCCTCACACACACAAGTTCCCTGTGCATTGCATTTGTCCATCCTTTAAAAAAAGCTTATTTTGCTAGAGTAGCAAGTGGTTCAACTGCTTGTGACATTAGCAGTCCTGCCAGAACAGCAACAAAAAACTCTTCAGTCTAAGTATTGCACACTCATAATGAAGGTGTTTTCAGCTGTTTCACCTGAGGGTTTTTCTGACATTGTTGTGTTAAGGAGACACTGATCTCAGCCCTATCAGTGAAATTCATTATCAAGTGTGACATTTGACATCCATAAATCAAAGCATGTCCTTCAGCTTTTCTGCTGTGCTCAGAAACTGTCTTCATAAGCTAAACCTAAGATTTGTTCATTCCTGAATTCTCCAGAGCCCATCTTCAGAGTTTTGGAGTTTACATAAGAAAAGGATTCTCATAAGCTTCCACAAGCCATTTGGGTTCAGATGAAATACCTGCTCTTTCCTTTATCATATAAATTTGCTACATTGCTCAAATAAGGGAGAGAGTGGTTTACATATGCATCCCTGCAGTCTTTAATCTTAGATATGATGCTTTATATTCAGTGAAATTTTTTTGCATGAATTTCTAAGAAATTGAGGCTTATGCAATCCTAATGTACAAATCCCAAAAGATTTTCCAAAAAAAGACAGCACAAACCAGCCAATGGGATCACAAATCAGAAAACTTATTTTGAGATAAACTTTACAGAGAAGGGGAGTTGTGTGGAGTAAACTTTGCATGAGACTGCAGGGACTGTCCCACTGCTGTTGGATCATAATGTGATACAGAGAGCTCTCTTCAGCCAGGGGTCTGTCCTTCTGTAGCCCTTAGGAAAATGTCCAAGGAGGAAATCCTGACACTGCCCAGCCTCAAGGCAGGGAACAGTCTGTACTGGGAACCCCTTTTATTCTGATCAAGAGCTGAGGTGAAAACAAATGGAACAATCAGCCCCATGAAGCCCCTGCCTCCCTGGGCTCCCCCAGAACCTCACCAAGAATGCCCACCCATAATGTTCCTGAAAGCCAGCCTGGGTCAACCATGTCACCAGCCCCACTGTGGTTGGGGACACCACCACAAATGCTCTGCCTGCTGTGATGTGGCTTCTTCATTGCCAGGGTTGTTGCTAGGAGCTTGTGTGGCATCCAGGGAAAGAGGGTGTGGGGCTCCAGTGTTCTCAGGGGAGCATCCACCTCCCAGTTAGACCATGACAGTATCAGCTGTATTTGTCTTATCTGCCCCATAGTGCATTGGCAGTTGTCCATTTGAGTGGCCAAGGAGGGAGGGGACAGGTGGGTGCCATGGTTTGGCAGCATGTCTGTCATAATTCTCCTGTAAAGGAGAATTTACAAGAAGAGTGGCCTTCCCTGCAATCGTGAGCAGCCCCTGTGTGGGAGCTGAGTGACCAGGCTCACCCTAAGGCTGCCCATGTCTCATCTCCCTGACCACTAGGAGACCCCCATCCCATAATAACCATGTCACCAGCCCCACTGCAGCTGGGCTGCCACCAGAAAAAGCTTCAATATCACTCTGACTGGCTTGAGCACTGATCCAATCCAATGTGTTAGTATCTATTCATCATAACAAATAAGTTGGACCTTTTTTAATTATGCCTTATTTTTCTCTGTTTCCTTCCTGTAGACTTTAATCCATTACAAAAATTTGAGCTGGAGAAGACATCAGTCTGATGACATACTGAGGGATATATTTGTGAAATCCATAGTTTATCTAGAAGCTGGAGAATATCTTTTAGAAAGAGACAATTATCAAGTTAGAGAGAGAGACAAATACTGAGGTGAGTTTCTTCTAAGTTTAACTGTTGTCCTGATTAAAGATGCATACATTATTTCTTGTCTGAATGTATTTAACTTCAGCTAGATCTGGCTGTCAGGTACTGATATAA
Organism: Agelaius tricolor; assembly: GCF_023055355.1. Classification (NCBI taxonomy): domain Eukaryota; kingdom Metazoa; phylum Chordata; class Aves; order Passeriformes; family Icteridae; genus Agelaius; species Agelaius tricolor. The sequence continues at coordinate 8,378,727 of NW_027269284.1, forward strand.
CTTTTCTTCTAAAATAGAAAGTCTTATTGTATCAGGAATATTTCTTTCTCTCTGGATAATTCTAGGCTGTGTACATATTAACCTCCCCTTTGCTAAACTGCTGCCTGAGCTCCTGTAAACTCTCACTGAAGGGAGATGAGACTTACTCCTCAAGCACTGGTACAAAGCTACCCTGGAATATTTACAACATTTTTACAAATGAAAAAATATTCATAAAGAGAATTCTGGATAATTTTTTCTTCCTTTTAGAGGTTTTCCTTTCCTTCTCTCACTATCCACATGTCCAAATCCTGTGTCTTGGTTGCCCAGGCAACCTCTGCTGGCTGAGCCCTGGGTGCAGTGCTGGGTTTTCAGCTCTGCACAGAGAAGGAGGAGGATGTGAAAGATGGAGGAACAGGTAACAAGCTTTAGTGGGACAGGAAAGCCCAATAGATGACTGATGGCAGTAATGGGAGTTTTATTTAAAGGTTAAGAGCACTAATAAATGCATTTATGCAGATAATTTTAAAAAGTTCTATGACTTGCAGGAAATAGGAGGGGGAGATTTTACATCAGTGCATTTCTAATATCAGATGCAGTGTAACAGCTCAAAGTAACACAAAGACATGAGTGACATTTGATAAGCATGTTACTTAAACTGAAACTGATACTGCTCATCCTTTCCTTTGCATTTGGAAAGCATGATCAGAAACTACCACCCAGGCAAAATAAGAACATTTAAAACATTCTGAAAGTGCCTTGAGACTTGACTTAGATGCAAAAATCATAAACAATAGCTTATATCAAGCCCCTTCAGGTAAATAACAGAGGTTGATTTGCTATACTGAATTTGTTTTTCATCACCTAGCAGTAGATGTTACTTTACAGCTCCAAACTGACATTTGCTCACTTTTGTAAAGGAGACTGATCAGGAGACTACTCACTCCAACAGAGGAAAAGTTGAAACATTTCAAAAACCCCAAAAGGATGTTCTCACACTAAAACTTTCCTCTTATGTGGATTTCAGTGCTTCTTAAGCAGGCAGCTTTCCTTTGGCCCAAAAGAGTTGAATTGCATGTAAATAACTCACCTCCAAATAGTCAGACTTGACTGTGGGTGCAAATGGGGATTAGGTCAGTTTGTGCCACTGTGTCTCTGATTTCAGGGTGGTGGCAGTGGCAGAGCTGCTAGATGTGGCAGGCTCTTGGTACGTAGGTAGAGTGTAGTCTTTGAATTATAAGTTTCAAAAGCTTTTGAAAGCTTTTGACATTTTGCACCTCCCACTGATAGATGTGGGCATGGTACTTCAAAGATCATTTGTCTCACTGTTTGCTAGAAGAACAGGTGACTTATTCTAACATGGGAGGAAAAAAAAAGCAGAGTTAAAATAATTTAAAAATTTCTAAACAATAAAATATAAGAGATAACAAGCACATTACTGAAAGAAAGCCATTCTGAAGATAATTTTGAAATGTTAAAATGCTACCAAAGCAGGGAAAAAAAGAATCTGCACAAGACCTTACTACTACCTGAATTAAAATATTCCTCCTAAAAAATAGTTCATTTTCTCAGTATAAATTAATCAAGGCTACTTCCACTTTTCTTTAAGGAGCTCACAGACCCAGAAGATTTTGAGGGATAAAGCATTAGAAAGATTCCAGCTTATATTCAGGAACACAAAAGTCTTCAGACAGCTGGGTTTTTATTGAGAGCTGAATGTCTAAAATGTTTGACCACCAAAAAGATACTCCAGAAATGTCACTGTGCTGCTACTGCTGTCATTGCCAAATCATACAGTAATGAGGATTTATTCTGAGATTCTGTGATTTCTGCTATAATTAATGATACAGGCTATACCTACAGCTGTAAGCAGGAATTATCAGAGGAAATGTTCAAGAGGAAAGGCAGGAGATGCAGGATTACACAGAACAAGTGAAAAATGCAGATGGTTTTGAAACAAAACTGTGGAGGATAGTTACAGACATTATTGCAGCATTGTCAGCCTTGGGGGTATGTGCACTGGGAGAGACAGAGTTCAAAAATAGTGTTTCTTCTCTCCCAAATAACAAGTAGGTGCTAGATGGGCAACAAAGACAAAGTAGCTGTGGCAACAAAAAGTCAGCAAAAGAGAGTTTTCAATGAACAGTCCCATTTCAGCCATCCCAGGCTGAAAGCACAGACAGCTGCAGCCTTTCTTCAAGGAGACAGGGGAGGATGCTGCTGTGATCAAGGCTGGTTTAGGGCTCACTCTGGGAGACCCCATCCACTTTCAGATGGGGTTCACTCTCACAGATGCCCTGCCCAGTGTTTAGAGTGGCACAGTCTCCAGAGGGTGGATCTGAGAGTCTCTGAAAACACTCCCAAAGGCTCAGCTTTGCCAGCAAAGGCTGCTCAGGCTCCTGAAGCAGATGCTGAAAAGCCCGAGCTTCTTTTGCCAGGGACCCTGAAAGTGCTCCAAATGTCTCCCACTGCTCAGGGAATGGTTTGCTCCTCCCAGGACCACAGGGACACCCATTTCTGTCCTACTGCACCAAGTCCTGCCTCTGTTCCTGTGGCTGCACCTTTGCCTTGCACCCAGCTGATCCAGGCCAGACTGCCCTCCTACTTCCATTGCATTTCACACCACATCTGCAAGAAATATGATGGGGCATATTTTGAGAACCTTTTCCTAGAGTGTATTATCCCATAGGAATGCTGTTTAGGAAAATGAGGAAGATTTCTTTAAAATTAATCTTTCACTGCTAGATTTGGTTAAGATTTCATAGTGATAAAAATTATTTTACTGGAGCTCCCAGAAGATTAAAAATTTTATACTGTCTTTGCTTTCATGAGGAAATGAAAGACTGATCTTCTGGAAGTTTCAATGAAAACTAATAAAAAGAAAAAAAGAAGAAAAATTAATTAAATGCCATTAATGTCTGACTTGTGAAGTTGACCTATTATATATGCATTACTGTTTTGCTCCAATATTCTGGAGAAAATAAAAGTTGAGTTCTTTACCCCTTCTTGCTACAAGTCCTTACAATAATAACTATAGATAATTCACAAGCTTAAATTAAGTTAATGAATTAATTTAAAAAACCTCAGATTTTTCATAGTTACTGATCAATAACCATTCAGTCCCAAATTTGAAGGCATGAAAGATTTTTGCTTCCAATCTTGAGTTTTTCTTTTAACTATCTATCTTCATTTTGATATGGAAATTCAGAGAGGAGAAAGGGAAAACCAAAATCTAAAATGAAACCCGGAAACCTAATTCTTCAGTAGCCTGGTCCTAATTTTAATTTTAGTGAAAATTCACTCTAAGTGTTGTATAATTTTGAAAGCTTTTTAAAAGTTTAGAGTAAAATTTTATTCCATTTTCCTCTGATTAACCATGTGGTTTGGATTTAGTATTTCCTTAATCTTTAGTTGCTATTTGTCCTTTTCTAAATGTTCAACACTTATTTGATGATGACTTCAGAATGTTGATTACTTTTTGAATGATTGGTTGATTAAAAGTGAATTCTACAACATTTCCTTTAAAAATTCTTTAACTAGACTGTAAAATTGCTCAGACCATAATCAAGGCATGCATTTTCCAAAACCTGTCTTTATTAGGAAGGTTTCCAAACTTTCTGATCTGCTGTTCCTCTGTACTTCCTAGTTTAAATTAAAGGGGGTCCCTCTGTGTTCAAGTTCTTTGGTAGTTAAGCAGTTCTCAGGTACCTTTTCTTCCTAGTTTTTATTTAAGCAGTTGAATGTGCAAATTCAGCACAGTATTTACAAGTGGGATTATTGTTTCTCTGTCAACCTGGACTAGTGTGAAAACAGGCTACTAAAAATTCAGGAATCAAGAGAGTCATGAAGGGAGACCACACAGATGTGTCTGTTCACTCTCAAAACATAAAAGGTGAAAACTGGATGTGATCATCCTCCAAAAATATAGGAGGACAAGAAGTGTTTCTATTAAAGGCTTATACTGACAGAGGAATAAACAGATAAAAAGATACCATAAATACATTGTGAACATATTTATGCTGAAAATAAGATGAAATTTCCTAACTGCTAGAGCATGGAGAGTCTGGTCTGATCAATGCAAAAGGAACAAGATATGAATTAATTTGAGGATAGAATAGGTGCAGAACAATCCCTGATATGTTAGAAATGTGTAGTTGTAGCCCAACACACAAATGCCTAACAGAAACTGTATGGTATGGCTGTGGGAATGGAGTTGGTGATGTGATTTCCTTTTCCTGGTTCTGTTGCAATTTCAATCCCAGAAAAAGGTAATTTCAGAAGAACCTTAAACCATGTATCTTACTTAGGGTCTGCTTGAAAATACTGTCCAGGCCCAGAAGAAAAATCTTCCTTTAAAAAATGGTGGGACTCAATGACGCCTCCCACATTATAAACAAGTATTTCTCCTGTTACTCCCTAGCTGCTGAACTTTATTTTCAGGGGTCACAGAAGCGCTTTTTACAAAGCAACTCATCCATGGGTTTCCCATGTAGGTCCTCCTATCTGCTCCCAAGCTTTGTCTGGTCAGAAAAGTAAAATCTCCCCTGGCATCCCAAGCACCTGGAGGTCCAGTGAGAGAAATCACTCTGCTGCTGTAGGGTTTCTGGATATCCTCAAGGAAGCGCCTAGGTCATGGGATTAATGTGTTTTCAGAATTTTGCATGCCTAGAAAGAAATGCTTGTACAAAGCCATTCAGAAATGTGAGCCTGAAACCTCTGAAATTGCTCAGGTGGGAGAAGAGGGAAAAAGTGATGAGGAAGGGATAGGGAAAAAACAGAACACAAAGACAGCTTCTATTTATCTTTCTGTTTTGGGGCTGCTGGAAAGTTTTTGAGGCATTTTAAAACCCTAGAAGCAGCTGTAGTTTATGTGCAGAGTGTGGGTAATGGAGTCAGGCTTCAAGACAGAGCCATTGCACGGCTCCCTGGAGCACATGGTAAATTTTTATGGACATGCCAGTCTAGAAGCAGTGGCATTTCCAGGTAAAAAAACCCACAATGAGCATATCTTTATCAAACAGTTCCAGTAATAACCTTTCCTAGCCACTATTGTGCTCATTTTTTTTTTCGTTCATGAATTTTTATACGACTTTCAGTGTTTTGTCCTCTGGTTTGTAAAGGAAAATTGACAGCTCTACAATTATAAACTGAGGAAAGAGGCTCTAAATTTCCATCTTAAAAGAGGTAAAGGATATCTAGAAACACCTCAAGGCATGTTCCTGTGGGGATGTTATTTAAAGCCCATTTTTTTTAATCCTCTTTTCTCAAGATAGAACATCTATACAGAGTTAAAACATAGTAGATCCTTCTGTGATAAATCTTGATCAGGATTAATGAAAATAGAGAAATGCTGTGTTAATTTAGATTCTTCCCCTTCTCCTTTATAATAGTATATTTATTCTTCTGTTTTCTTTAAATATTCTTTTTTCCTTCCGGCAGACGAAACAGTAGCACATTCCACAGACAAAGTGTGTAGGTGTGTTGCCAAGGACAACAGTTTCAGACATAAATTGGTTTTGAACCACAGACCCTTTCATTGCTCTTTATTGAAGGCCATCTGTATGTTGTTATGTTAATTGAAGGTTTTCAGCCAACCCCCCCGAACACAGGGATTCGGTGTGTGAGCAAACACCCATGTTGCAGCCTTTTACACAGGGTGGTGGCATTAAGTTTCACTGCAAATAGGTGTGTCCCAACACAAGTTAAGGTTTAAAACAAATTTTATAAAGTAGGACAAAACTGTTCCTGAAATAGTAGTTCCTTAAATGCCTCTAAAAGGGAATTATAGGAAGCTGGCAAAAAAAATACAACTAATGATTTCGTCTTATTGATTAGGTGTACACAAGAGAAATAAAGCACAATGCATTGCCCAAGATTGCCCACATTTCAAATTACAATTTCATAGTGGTTGCCTAGAATCAATCCTTCATCACTATCAATTTGATCTTTGCCTTTTCCTAATGAAGGTGGTGGAGCTTAAATGAGTTTCACATTTGCTGAACTTTGGACTATTTTACAAAAAAAAATTGCCTGACAATATGAAGACATCAGTCAATTGGAAAGAAAAGTTATCAAGTCAGAAAGTTCCTTTTGCTTTGCTATCAGCCTTGTCCCTTGACATTGACTGAAGGTAAAAATGAGTCAGGTTTTCAGGGAAATAGTGTAATTGATGGTTTTATGAATTTGCAGATGCTTCTGCCATTCTAACACCTGTCTGTTGCTCTTTGTTTTGTTTTTTTAGTAGTCACAAGTGTAATCTGTGTCTGGTTGGATCCAATTACAAACTTTCAGGTACATAAACCACATGGCTTTTGCTCCTTTTATGTTCCCAAAGACACTTTTGATGCTCAATCAATTATAAACATTATAATATTAATGGTTTAGCTGCAGAATGCTGCAGAGTTTCAAGCACCAGCGTCAGAAAGAGGTTTAATTAAATTGTTTAAGTCCATCCATCCATTCAGCCCTCAGACCCAAGACACTGGTTTTTTGGGGAAAAAAACGCCTGAATGGCTGACAGCAACACTATACATAGCAATCTCCAATATCCACAGAAGAATAGCACTCCAAAAGAAACTCTTAAATTATGGCAGCAAAGAAGGGATGGCAAAATGCACAATTCTTGCAATCTGACACCTAGTTTTATGTTTTATGGGAACTTCATGATGGCTTTGAGCATTGACATCCCTGTTCTCTTAAACAGCTGTGGAAATTCAGAGCAGAGATCCAAGCTGGTCTCTCAGCAGCTGATAACCCACACCAAAAACCAGGGCAGTTCTCTCTGTCTGTGTGGATCCAAGCACCAGCCTCAAACATACAAGCCACGTATTGCTGAGGGCAGCCCGTTTCATAGAGAACACAATTCCCTGGAAATGAGAACTATGACTAAAAATAGCCCAGAGAAGCAGATCCTCTCTGAAAATGATCCCATCTCTTTTTAACTTGAATTTCCCATGATCTTGAAAAAGCTCAAATGTTGGCCTACCAGTCTGTCTTTGAGGTGAGATTGCAGCACAAGCTCTGCTAAAGCACATTGTTGGGTTTCTGTTGTGACACTCAGAGACAGCTTGTTCTCAGCAAACATTTGACAGTTTTCTTTTTTGTTGTCTAAACTGATCAATGGAACTAGGCAAATTATATCATAAAGATATTTAAAATACTTCTAGAAGAACTATTTTGTATCTGAGGGCAATAAATCACAGGACAAAGACTCTTTGCTCACCTTGCAGGATTTGTCCAGACCAGAGAGTGCAGGGTGTCTCAGCCCCTGCTGATCTCTCCTTCCTGCAGCATTTGGCCCTTGATCCCCAAGTTCCTACACCCCATAATTGCAGTGGGCAGTGTTCTGAGTGCCCCAGGCTTTCAAACACTCTTCTCAAAATTACCTGCTACCCCAGGGCCGAGGGTAGTGTGAGGCACAGAGACTCCCCAAACCTTCATTTTTCAGCCTGCGTTGTAACTAAGTCCCTGGCAGGTTGAGTTCCTAGCCAGATATTCCTTAACAAGAACTTGGCCCATCTCTCCAAAGAGCTGATTTGAGGCTCTGGTTACTGGGTTTTGTATTGGTGTCTCTGTTTCTCTTTTCTTAGAGCAAAAGTCAGGGAATCTCAGTGATCAAATATCCAATCCCTGCCCTCCCACCAGGATACAGAGTATAATAGGAAATTCAAGTTAATAAAAGATAAGGTAAATAGAAATATCTCATACTTGGTAGATAAGGGAAAATGACTGCAACAGACAGAATAGAAAATAAGAAAAGAGAATATCACAACACAACAATAAGATTTCTGGTGTCAGAATAAGAAAATGTGCTGGGCTGGTAGATTGGTAGCAGTGCATGTGCATCCAAATGTCGGTGGAAGTCAATTTATATATCAAAAGGGGAATGAGAACATAAGGGAGAGAAAATACAGTATTTGAAAGTGTTAGAAAGATAAAAATATATGTACTAATGTACATGATTATTGGGGAAAGACTTGCAGAAGTATCATTTGGAAAGGGCATATAAAGAATAAAAAATACAACAAAAGGTATGCAAAGTTACTTGGTGTTTCTGGAGTATCTTGGATAAAACTATAAAATATACAATTACAGAAACTTGTTTAACCTTGTGTAACTTTTTATGTGGGTATTGTTAGGGCAGATTACATCTTTCATGTGCACATAGAGAAATCCTACATTTCAAATTATTTTTCAAATGAGCTGTTTGAAAAGGAATTTTGAAATAATAAGAAAGAAAAATGCTAGCATTTAACTCAGCAGAGATAAAATCTGAGGGATTTGAGGGATTTCCCTAATTCACATCAGTGAAAAGGATCACCTGCAGAGCCATGCTTAACTCATTTGATAAAGCAGAACTCCCTAAATAAATGGCTCTGAAAGCTGGGTTGACTTACACTATTTAAACAAAGGAGATGAATCACCAGTGATACAGCCATAAGGAACAGAACAAAAGAAACACAGAGATTACTCTTCAGGAAAAAAGTCATGGCGACATGGGCATTAGTCAGTCTTCCAATAGAAGCAAAAGAATATTCAGTAAAAATTAGACTGTAAAATACAGTAAATGGTCTGAAAGTGAAATCCAGCCCTTCTGCATTGGCAAGGAGCACAGCAGAGAAGAAATCTCTTTTCCAGCTCTGGTGCTGTCATTCCTGTGCTTTCCTTGCCAGTTTTCTTTAGCAAACCAATCACACTCAGCAGCTAACACACATCTTGCATGTCCTCTTCAGTTTTACGAGAAACATGACAGTTTTTATCTGTGAAAATCTATATTTTTCTTTTGTCCTTTCAAGTCCTGTATTTTCATAGTGCTCATCACAGTAAAATTTAAGCCCTCCTAAAGTGATTTAGATCTGTATCACGAGTTTTTAATATTTGCAAGTAAAACAAAATAAATCACTGTGATATTTTCATAAATATCTAAATCTCTTTTTCATCCATCCCCAGCTTTTGAAGAAAAGTAAGAAGCTTAGAAATAATTGATTTCTGGGCTTTTTTTTATATCAATAAAACAAACAAAAAAGTTAAAATAATTTTTTTTTTTTTTTTAGCAAAAAAACTATAAATACCTTGCTAATCAACTAAGACAGCTAATAGGGACTACATCAAAAAGTTTCCATCTCCTTTACCTCGGGGTTATTCTTCTTTTAATTTATGTAGGAAAATATAAAAACAAATATCATGTGGAAATGTATGGACTTCCTCTAAGTGCTCAAGTAAATTTTTTCTTGCTCTTTAGCTCTGCATAGTCAAAGCAATTTGAATGCCAACTAAGCCCATTTTCCTATTTTATGATTCCACTTTTACAACATAGTGCAAATAACCCAAATTTTCCTCCAGGAAAGGAAGCACAGACTCCCACATAAGACTTTCCCCAGTTTCTCCTCTTGGCCTGAAGTCAGACTTCAGCTCATGAGTCAGAAGTTCTTCACAGATTAAATTGTTTGGCATTTGCTTGAAAAGAGACAGCACAAACCAGTCAGGAACTGTAGAAGATCCAATGACAACAGCAACAAAATTCCTTTTTTGAGACCTCTGTTGTAATATTGGCTGGAGCTGCTGTGTTGCATTTTGGGAACTTCTAACTAGTGCTAAATCTGAACTTCTCATGCAGCAAAGACTTTGTAATTAGAAGAAAGACTAGCAGGTGGCCCTCATTTTGACCCAAGGGACCTGCTTGTCAGAGTCCTGTAGGGTACAGGCCTGGAGAGGAGCTGGATCCCAGTCATTTGGTTTGTGCTGCCGTTCAAAGGGAGCTCAAGGGGCTCAAGAAATGTGCCAGGAGAAATCTCATAACATTTAATAAAGAGAAATAAAGAATCCTCTACCTGGGGAGAAATAGCCCCTTGTACCAAAGCAGGCTGGAGGCCAGCCAGATGGAAAAGCTCTGCAGAAAAGGATCTGAGCAGAGGGGCTGCTGGGCACCACATTGACCATGAGCCAGCAATGCACCCTCACCCTTACAGACTCAGCAATTCTGTAATTTTTTATGTTGACATGTTAGTAGATCCTCATGAAACATTTCATGTCACATTTTCCTCAGACTTAGCAAAAATCTATCAAGTGCTCCTCCTGCCAGCTGGATGAGGCAATAGGCTAAAAACAAGAGGGGACTTTCACTCATTCTCTTGCACCTCTTTGTAACTTGAATATGAATCTGTGATGCCCCCACACTGGTTACTCTGTAATGCAGGTCCTGAGCAGCACAAGCATAAGAATTAGAACATTTGTAAGTACAATAAGCCTGGCAGAGAAATTATAATGATGTGGACTGATCAAAAGATGACTTTCATTGTGCAGCTGAGAATGCTGCAATTCAAGAGAAATTAAAGTCTTCAAAGTTGTGGCTGTGCTGCTTAACAGATGGGCTTCTTCAAAGATTCATTATTAATCTAACAGAAACTATAAATACCAGAGTGTGAATTGAACAACCAAACCACACACACCTGCTGGTTTAAATCCATCAGGAATATGATCAGATCTCTGCTGCAAGAGCAATGGGGGGAAAAAAAAGCCAAACTGCCTGTTGGTTAAAGAAAGCAATATCAAGCACCTTATCTTGATAGGTGAGACACAATGGTTGTTTTCATCATATAAATTATTACAGCAAATGGGATGTAATTAAATTTCATTACATTTTTAGAAAAAGCATGAATGAAAACACATTTTTATACAGAGGTTGTCATTCTTGAGAGCAAGGAATCTTTAAAACCTGTAATTAACCTATGGAGAAAAATTTCATCCTCCCTTCCCTGCATAACTCATGCCTCTGCTTCTGGTGCTCAGATCACTTTTAGAAAATGGCTGCTTCTTTTAGGTCTGAAAAATGCAAAGCAGAAAAGGGAAACATAGAAAGGGTGTGTGGCAACATAGCATTTCTAGATATACTAAGGGTAGATAGATGCCAGTTAAAAGCAAAAGTGAATATAATAGGATTCTTCAAAATCACCTCCTGCTTTGGGTTTAGAAAAGCCCATCCTGACAGCCATGCTGCTGTGGTTGCCCAGCTGTCAGTGCCCTCACCACCTAAATCAGCACTAGCTGCTGCCTTGCATGTGTTGAAATCTCACCATCAGTTTTCATTAACCTCAGCTCCCTGCTGGGTTCTTTGCCACTTCCCTGGACAACAAGTGAAGTTCTGTTCTTCATCCTGGAGGAGAATCTCCCTTTGGCAGCAACTGCTGCTGAACAAGAAAGTTTTCAAAATTACTCTGTGTCCCTTGCTCTCTGTAGTTGCTTACACAGGAGCTGTGGCCCTTGTTGCTCGGTTGCAATAATCTCCATCATGGGCAGCAGGCACAAAGGAAAATTACTTTCACTTCTGCTCAGCTCTCACCCCACCTGTTTTTGACTGCTGCGCTGAATCATTTCATTTAGTAGAGTTCTTCTATGCAGTCATCTGTTGCATTTCATCTCTTGGTAGCATGCTGGAGCTTACACTTAAATACTTTAGCTGAGGTCTGGTGGGCTTCACTTTGTTTTCTCTTCACCACTTTTCATCTGTTGTAGCTCCTGCTTTCATTCCTACAGCCTTGCTATATCATTGAGTGTTAGGCTTCACTTTCCTTTGAAACCAAAAGGGAGTTACCCTAGAAAATAAATTATGGCTTTCCTTGCTCAGAATGGGTTGCCTCTCACTCCTGAAAAATAACCTAAATGTAAAAAATAATGTTTAAAATAATCAAAATGTAGTATTCTTGAGCTGTGTGTTGTTCCAAGAAATCCAGCATCTCTGCCTTGTCCATCCAGCACAGCAGCTCTGGGAGTGCCCTGCTGAGGCTGGCTTTCCTTGTGCCTGCAGTGCACAGGACAAGACTGTCCCAGCTCTGCCCTACCTGCATTTTAGACCACAGGAGACACAGACAATGTGTAATGCAGATGCAAGCACAGCTTCTCTAGGTGATTAAGGTTAATTCCACAGCTGGGATCTGGAGGAGCCTGGGATTACACAGATTTTCAGAGTCTGGGCACAGAAAAGTTCAAGTATGACAACAGAGGGGTCCTGCACACAAACACAGCTCATGCTTGAACTCAGCTGAAAATACCAGCCTGGTGTTGGGCTGAAAAGGCTCCTCTGTGCTGAAAGGCTAAATCCTCCTGGATAATTCAGCATTTCTAATCTGAGCTGCCTTGCATCCAGATGGTTAAAAAGCTTACTCCTCGATGGATGTGAAAGACCACACAGGCATCCTCTGTCACCTGACACAAGCAGCCTCTTGGCTTTGACTGTCCAGCGGTAAAATAAAAATAAATTGCCCTTTTATGTGAAGTCTTGTAAGGATTGCCACATTGAAAATATTTATATACTCAATTAATATGGAATATAAATATAGTTAATGAAAAAATCATATTTAGTAATATAAGTAAAATTACATTTAAATGCCATCAAGCCTGATTCAGGTGCAGACATTGAAAATTCACAGAAACATAGAATATTCTGAGTTGAACAGGACCCACAAGGATCATCAAGTCCAACTCTTTAGTAATTGGCCTGCACAGGGATTAAACCCATGATCTTGGCATCATGAACTTCATGCATCATGACCCATGATCTTCATGCTCAAACCAACTGAGATGGCCTCAGGGCAATTTAGGGGTTTACATTTGATTTTGTAGCTGGCTGAGGAGTTGTCTCCAAACCCTGTGGTGTGGAACCCCAGCCATGGTGGGAGTGCTGTGACTTTGCCCTCCCACCTACCATGACTGTTCACATTCATGTTCACATAACTCAGGCTCAGCTGCTGCACAGGCTTTAGCAAGAATCCTGGAGGAAAACAGAAGCTGCCATTTGACAGGGAAGAGAGGATGGTAAATTTTTGTGTAACATGTATTTCCACCAAGACATGTCACATCCCAGTCCCCATCCCCAGGATGTGCTTTCTCTCGCTGACACCATCATTGTGCTCCCTTGCAGGGAGGAAATGTGCAATAAAAAAACATTAGTCAGAGTTTTTTATCTAGGGTTTTAATTATTTATTTTTTTTTTTAAATACTTTTTCACAGTTCCCTATGCTCATGCAGGGTTAAGGTTATCACAAGTGTGGGGGAAAAAGAAAAGAAGTTTTGTGCAAATAGTGTAGGCAGGGAGAGCAAATGAAATTGGCTGTTTGAACTCAAAGCTGCTCATTACTTTGGAGGAGAACAAAATTAAAGGCACATGAGGAAGAAGACCAGAAGTTCCTGAAGAATGCTGTGTACATAGATCCTCCAGAGCCTCCTCCAGCACCTGGCTGGTTATATTTGGAATGTGAACACACACTGCTTTCACTGGAGAGAAAAGGTAAGATGACAAATTAATAAATTAGCAATCATATGAAGTTAAAATTATTTTTACAGAAAAGCAAAGATATATTCCTCTGCCTCACACAAAAATAGACCTATGAACCTGAAGAGATCTAGTCTTCTACATAAACTATTTGAGCTCTGGTATGTCAAAAGCCACCACAGTGACTCATTTCAGGCAGTGTTATTTGAGCAATGTACTATTCTAAAATATATTCTTTATCTTTTCTTTAGCTTTTGGATGCTCTAAACAATGTATACTCTACCTGGTGAGCAATGCAGGCATCATTTTTAAAAGAAGCTGAAATAAATGTTTCTTTCTTCCTAATGTCTTGTAGCTTTCCTTTTTAATAGAAGAGTTGTGATTTTTTTTCTTAAGGTGCTTCATATACTCTGACAAGAGTATTCTCAGACAAAAAGGAAAAAATTCTTTCTTCAGGAGGACATTTATGTCAGTAAGGTTCCTTCTTAATTTTGATTGAGAAGTGGAGAAATTTTGCTGACGAGAAAAAGAACCCTCAGTGGCTCTTGGAAATGTGAAAGTACATCACAAGCATAACAATAATGTTTGGAAGTCACACTCAAGCATAACAATAATGTTTGGAAGTCACACTCAGTCAGCAATACTCGTCTGAACACAGTGCATGCCATAGCTGAACAGGGTAGAGAGGCCATTTTATTTTCAGAGTCCCTGGAGAAGCTATAAAATCCCCTCTAAAGTTCATAATTTGTAAGGCTCCGTGTGCTTCACAATATTCAGCAATTGTGTATCCTATAAATCAGAAAGCCTTGATGTGATTTGAAAAGCCCTGGGTGGAGTTTTTAAGAGAGCTGGCTGTGGTTTTTGGCTCCCATCCCTGCTTCCAGATGGTAACACATGTTTAAAGACATTACATACATTTCCACCTACAACATAAACAAATAAACACAACCCGCCCTAAAATTTCTAACAAAATCCAGGACCAGAAGTTAACAAATGTGAAAAACCAGGGTCACCAAACAGTGTCATCTCTGGCTGGCTGCACATTCTTCACTTTCAGTTTCTGGCCCCACCTTGGGCCCCTCCCTGGAGGTTCCCCTGTTGGGGAAAACCCTCCTGGAGCAGTTCTGTGTTAGGAAACACTGGACTTCAGCTTGTTATTTATTGTTATCAAAACTTCAGCAAACCATCTGCATCAGACCCTGCATGCTGGAAAAGCACCACAAAATGGCTATCTCTTGTTACAAGGTCTTTTAAGACTAAATTATCCAATTAAGAAATGACATCTAGATTATTTTTCCTTTTCACCCAATAGCTGATCCCATGGAGCCTGCAATGCGGACTTTTCTGCCCAATTTCAAAACACCACCCAAACCCATGAAGAAGGAAGAAGAAGAACAACAACAACCTGCCTCTGCCCTAAAACCCCCATCTTGCTTCATATGTATTACTATATTCTAAAACCCCAATCTTTAAGTTTTCCACCCTGTGATAAACTATACTATTCTCTACTATGTATTTCACACTCTTGTAGACTCCAGTCTAAGTCCTGGAAGCTTTCTCCATGGGTGAGGGTCAAAGTCAATGCTTCTCTGGGGGTAAGGACCCCTCAGAGCAGACAGAGAAATATTCCCTGTGCCCTGGGTTCCCACACTTCACAAAGAAGTTCTCCTTCTCACCTCCCCAGCCTGAGAGGGTTCTTGGGCAGATACCTGAGTCCACCTCTGTGCTAGTTTTGCCCGTAATTTTGCACAAAGCCAGCCCAGGTCAGCTCAAAGCAAGATGCTCAAGCACAAGATGCCTCTTTGCACTAAGCTGATATCACCTATTGCCATATTTACCTGGGGCAGTTCTTTTCCAGTCTGATATTGTTTATATATTGAAGATGTAGCTCTAGTCTGTACTCTTGCAGCAATACTCAGAGCAGCCTTACACCAGGTCTGCACTGACTCACTACACATATTTGCAGCACAAGTTTTGTTCATTATACCTCACTTTAGAAAATCTGGGCTAATCTGCAGCACACACAGAAAAACTTTTGCTTCCTGGAATCCTTATATAGAAACATCCTCCCATTTTATGTGGTTTAGCTTTTGTTTATGGTGCTGAACACAAATTTCCATAATGGCATTGATATATCACTGTCTACAAGTCATTACCATGACTGAGTTATTTATGGCCCTAAATGTTTACGTATTCCATTTCAACCACAAACTATTTATCAAGCAACAGCAATCACTGTGAAACAAACTCAGCCTTTTGCTTGTGAAGAATGATCCACATATAAGCACTCTCTTCCGACTACACATAAATCTTCTATAAAATAAAAAGTCCGTCCCTTCTTCCAAACCAGGAGCAGCAAAATTATTTCAGGATGAATTTTTGAAATACTCTGTAGAAAATTGCTCTTTTGAGAAATCCTGGTCAACATATTTAGCTCCATATGCATATTTCATAGCATAATAGATTGGTATTAAATGTACATAACAGCAGCATAAGAAAAATTAAAAGAGCAGTAGTTATTTATTTGATAGCAATTTGCCTTCAAAGAATAATGTACAATCAGTTATTACTTTACATGCAAAACACATCCTATTCCTATTTTATTCATCAAGATGACTTTCTTTTTTTTAAGGGTTGAATTGTTCATCAAGAGTTCTGCAAGGACATGAGAATAAGACTGAATTCCCTGGAGTGGGGCCTAGCTTTTGTTCTTGCTGAGTAATCTGCAGTCATCCTGCAGATCCTATGCCAAACTGGACCCTGCAGGCTGATTTGGCTGCTAATAATTTCAACGTGGTTTACTTGGACCATCACTTCCAGGCTGTCCATCACTTGAGCCACTGGAGACAAATTACTGGCTGCAGAGGGACCCCCAGAAAACAGGGACATCCCAAGTCCAACCCTCTGTGCTAAAGCAAGATCATCCATATTTAAATAATTCCCCACAGCTTTTATCCCAACAGTTCTTCAAAAAGTCTCAGTAATAGAAGCCCCATCAACCATGCCACCAGTAAGAACACTCTTCTCTGATTGTTAACAGCAGTGTTAAACACTGCATTTATACCAGGTGCTAAGGTAATTTTGATACAAGTTAAGAATTTAATACTCCACATTACTTAAAACTTAAATGAGGCACATTATTTTAGACATAGTTCAAAAAACAATTTTGGCATGCGAATGTTTTTTAGCAATTGCTGGTTTTTTCAGCACATTTCTGCTAACAACTAAGTTTGATTGGTCCTGCTCCTAAAACTAACACTTATCCCTTCATAAAAATAATGTGAGGTACCTATCTCTGTAGTACAAATCACAATTACTGAGGCTATAAAACATACATACAGACCTGCACCACAAAATTAATGGCCAGATTAATCTCTGAGTTGTTGTTTATCCACACAAATACTCTTCTACTGATTTGCATATGAGTGACATACACATTTCTGGATTTTATTGTCATCATCTGTTTGCTGGCAACTAGGAAACATGAAAGCACTAAATTCAATGAATAAATTATTTGCTTTCAACAGTCCACCAAGCAGTCATTTTTTGTTGGAACTACAATACCATTGGTTAGCTTCAAAGGAATTCTTTTTGTCTAATTTTTCTTTTTTCTTTTGAATGGATCGAATTTCTAGAATAAATCAACCAAAGGAAACAAAACAAAAAAAACAAAACAAAACAAAACAAAACAAACAAACAAAAAAAAAGCCATAGAAATGATTGTCCTGTGGTGCCTTGGGCAAAACAGTATGTGTCAGCCTAAAAGTGGGCTGGCAATGTTCCTTTGCCAGGTCCTGCCCTGGGCCAGCCACTCCAGCTCACAGCAGGCTCCTGATGGAGATTCCTGCTAAATTCCCCAACAGGGTTCTCCAGAAAGGGTTCTCCTTACTGACATTTATGCAACAAAATCAAAAATAAGGCAGCCTTGCTGTGACAACTCACATCAGTCCCCAGAGAGCTGCAAAAGGACAAAGCAGCAGACAAAATGAAAACAAGAAGGGCTTTGGAAGCCTAGGAACTGTTTTCCTGGTAAACAAAGGATGTTTGTGGTGGAAGTCATAGGGTAAGAAATGGGGCTGGAAAAAACACCACCTCCAGTGGCACGGGAGCATCAGTGCATCATTAGGAGCAGTGCTTCTCTCAGCTCTGTACAAGCCTGTCATGCTCTAAAGATACAAGTCCTAAGCAATAGATGGTAACTGCCACTGCCCCAAGAAGACAGTAACAAATTAGAATTTTTGTTCAAGATGTCTTTAGAAAGGCAAGGAGCCAGCAGGCAGTGGTGGATGAACATGGATGGGACACCACTTGACAGGAAATGACAGCTTTTCCAATGTCCAGCTGCAACACTAATATCTACCAGACCCAGAGAACCACATCACCACCAAAGCATCTGAGGGCTCAGCTACTTAAGCTAAGCTTTTCTGCTTAGTTTTTAAGACACAGCCACATGGTCACAGTCAAGTGCAGTTTTAATTGCAATCCAAATCTATTAAGGTCATTTAATTGCTATTCATCTCCTGTACACAGGGAGCTCAGCTAATCCAAACCATCTCAGGGCTTTTTTAGCTGGGCTGGCTTTGAACAGAAGTAGGTGAGCAAGAAATACCTGACTTATCTGTGTGGCTCAGCCCTGAGACAGTTACCTCCAGATGGTACAAGCTAAGGACAATTTTCCTTAAACTCTTCTCACTACTTCTGTAAAAGGACCTGGACTAGCAGATGGATTGGAAACATCTGAACATTTGAAAATTTAGGTTATGTGAAACATTGCTTGTTAATTATTTTTTCCTAAATTTGGCTGGAAAAGGAAGATTTGGGAAGCTATCCAGGCAACAGACTAGGACAGGAAATCTGGAACCATACCATGGAATACAGACATGTGTTGTGCCTTTCTTATTAGCAGCATGCCAAATCCAAAGGTCTTCATCAGACTCCTTGGCTCTGAGGGATTAATTAACAGTTGCTGCTAGTGAAGAGGTATATGATGTTATAGTACATATCCCATTTCTCTTGTAGCAATGTCAGCTTATTTCAGTGAGTCCTATTTTGTTTTATATCTACTTTTCAGAAACTGAAAAACATATTCTTGCTCAAGCTCACAAAGCAATTTTGTTTGTTTTGGTTAAAGAGCAAAGATGAAGCAGGCTTACCTGTAAACAATTTCTTTTTCTTTTATCACTTCCACATTTTTCACAGATTACTTGTCACAATATGAGAAAGGCACCACTTGAAAAAAAAAAAAAAAAAAAAAAGAGAAGCCTGACTCAGGTATTGGACTGCTGAGATAACACTGAAGAATTAGGTTCAGGGGAAAATAAAAGCAAGATAATATATCAGAAGTTCAGCTTGCTAAGGTTTAACTAATATTATTTTGTGCTCCTAAAATACCTCACACTTTAGATACCTTACAATTAAAAATAACTACCACAAGAGTAGTTATTACATGAGTGTACTACTGGAAAAAAGACCATGCTAGGGACTCTTTTTATTTCTTGCCCCCTAATTCATCACCTGCTAAACCCCAAACTGTCAGCACAGTTCTCTAAAGCACACGTGTTACTGTATGTGTGTGAGTGAAATGTTTTTAACAATTGGTCAGAGCAGAAGCACTAATTTATCCCCAGCTCAGCTCTGCTGCCACATTCAGTGCAGACAAAGGGCCCTGCACTGGGTGAGCAGTGAGGCTGGGGCTGCTCAGGATGCCCAGATTCCCTGCCAGTGACAGCCCCAGACAGACCCTGGCTCTGATGGCAGAAGCAGGGCAGGTGTGCCCTAAATTCAGATAATTGGGCAGGCTGGTAAAGCCAACACGTGCTGCTGGCAGTGCCAGACAGAGCAGGTTCCCCTGACTGCCCAGGGACCCACCAAACAAACCTGGCCTTTTTCAGGATCTGAAAAATATGGCTCAGTTGTACATTATCCTGGCAGTCACAACCTCTCAGCTCTGTCAGAAAGAAAACAGGAGACCCCCACTGCAGCAAAGGCTGGGCAAGAAGCAGAGAAAGTTTCCCAGCCTTATTAAGTAAAAGTGGTAAAGAACAGATGACTCAAATTATGACTCTACCTGTGTTAAATGGAAATGTATTTAAATGTGTGTTTTACATTGTCAATATAAGTATCAGAGTTGTTCAAGAGTACCATGAAATATTTTGCAAACATTAATGGGATAGCATCTTCCATTTAGTACAATTTTTATTGTGTGGCTTTTCCAGGTAACATGAAGAATGTTTGCAATCAAAATAAGAAATCAACCTTTTTTTTTTTTTAATCTAATAAATTCATCTGAAATTTACTTCTCATCTCTTGCTGCATGCTGAGGCAACATAGATAACCTCTTTTAGCTTTCTCTAAAAAAATTTGTTAAAAATTACTTAAACAATGATCTAGAATTTTTAATTCAAAGTAGCTCACATTGACACTTTAATGTAATTATGATAAAAGCGTAAATAAAAGCACACCTCTCAAAAGCTAATTTAATCATTTGAAGCAATTATCTCAGTTTACATATGTGCACTATTAATTTTCCTACACAAAATAAAAAAATAAATTTGAATCATTAAATTATAAAGTAGATTATGTTTAAACTCTTATATAGTTACATTATACATAGATGTAATACTTTATCATATAGGTTTTTTATATCACAAAATACTGAGGTACTGATGTTTAAAATCTTGAAAACTGAAGCAAGTATGTTCCCATCCTCATAAATTCATGCTGAATTTAGGTTTTAGCATGGTTCAGTGGGTTGAAAAGCAATAAATCAGCCCTAGGAAAATGGGTGAACTTCTTAAAAGAAGAAACTATATCAACACACTCCTTGCTCTTCAGATTCCTTTGTGACTTAAATTTTGAGGGTGTGCATGGCTCTCAGCCCAACTGAGTGGATGACAGAGACTGCAGTTTAACCCTTGCTGGGCCTCTTCCCAAGGAAGGAGCAAAACACCCCCTGGCAAGGGGAAATGATGCCCTGCTGAGGAGGCTCCAGCACTGGTGGCTGACAAACAGCTCTGAGTGGGGCAGGAGCACTCAGGAACTGAGAGAAGTAAAATCCAGAGAGAACAAGATTCTGGCTGGAAACCTGCCTAGGGCTTGTTTAGAGAGGCTGGAAAAAAAAATAAATTCAATTATTCCCAGAGATGTACTGGTACAAAAGCCTTTGTGCTACTAAATCCCCATTCATTTTCCAATTTCACCATGCTGAAATTTTAGCATTTAATACCAAATCTGTGTTTTCTCACCCTCTCTTCTTCCCAGCTATCCATAAGAGGTTTCTGTGAAGTTTTATTTCTGCTGAAGGATCTGGTTACCCCCTGCCCAGGCTGGAGCTCAGCTGGGTGAAAAGGTTACATCCCCCAGCTCAGCAATAGCTCCTCACCACCATCTCCTTGGGAAACTGTGGCACTTTCAAATCACTCACTGCAAACTTCTCAGCTCAGCTTAGCTCCCTAACCTGATTCAGTCAAACCCATCAGGCTCAGTTAAACCAAAATCAAAAGCACCCACCCAGGCCAGGGAATTGCCAACCCCATCCCCTCCCACTGTTCTCACCCCACCTTCCTACCTGAGGCCACCAGCTCCTCAGAGCTCCCACTTTAACTGATGGGTTTGGAGGTTTATAAATACCAATAATTGCAGAGGGTTGTTTGTTTTGTTTTGTTTTTTAATGCAGTACAGTGAAAGGCAGAAACTAGCTCAAAATAGAAATGAGGGGAGAAGGATGACTTCTTTACAAGGAATGGAACAAACATCCTTGAAGGCAAAGATGGGGAGCAGCTGGAGCCCCTCGCCCAAACCTGCCACTGCTTCTGCAGAGTTGCAGTTCCTCTTCTCAGCCAGATTGCTCTAGGGAGCCTTGCTTTCAGCTGGTGTTTAGGGTAATGGGCTTTTCCACTGCTTGGACTGGCCACAGCCTCCTCAAGAAGAAATGTGAAAGGTTTTTATAGACTGCTCAGATTTCAAGAACACTAGCAATACATTCTTTCCTTATAAGGGTTTTTTTTCCTCTTTACCCAGAAAAAAGAGTTTAAAGCCTAATACTGAAGATGCAGTGACTATTTATAAGGCAGCCTGGTCCGAATGTAACAGCTATTTCTGTATAAGGTAGATGGTATGTTGAGGTGGTAAAGAAAGAAAGGACTATAATTACTATGCAAAACCAGAGGAAAAGGATTTGGGGAAAGGAATGAATTATCACCCTGAAATTCAAGGACAAGATAAGATATCCCTAAATCTTAAAAAGTGAAAGCTATTTAGGAAGAGTTATGGCTTTGTACTTTTCCCTGTTTTTGCAGTCCCTGTCAATAGTTATATTTTATTTAGTAAAATGCATTTTTCAATTTGCATTTTGTCTATTTGCAGACTGATCTGATGTTACATTCCCCTTAAAAAGGATCCCAAAACAACCAAAGGCAGTGTCCACCACCTGTCCTCCCACTGCTACCCAATAAATCTTGTTCAGCCTGGGTTATTTTCTCTATACCTTACAGATTCATTTTTACCACCTCCACTTCTCTCAGTAACTCCTAAATATTGCCAGGCTACACTGCATTTATTTAGCTGCTAGCACCAGAAAGGAGGAATCAGACTTAAGTCTTTACTGCAGGTTTCCTTGCAATTTGATCCAAAATAGCAATGGGGCATGCTTTTCTAATTAAGGCATTAATTTTAACAGGCAAACGTGATTCTCTCATCTACACTGCAGAATAGCTATAAAATATAGCAAATGCTAAGCTGTGTGATCCATGTTCTGTGCTTGACAGCCCAAAAGGGAATGGCTCTCATACTTGCCATTCCATTACTGAGCTATTTGTTGCTGCTAACTTTTGTGGAGCTTTTTCCTCCTGCTGGAACCACGATATGGCAGAGCAAAGAAACAAGCAACACTGCCAGCACTGAGCCAGCAGGCAGAACACATTCCACTGAAAAAAAAATCCTGAAAAATATG
This sequence comes from Agelaius tricolor, assembly GCF_023055355.1. Taxonomy (NCBI): domain Eukaryota; kingdom Metazoa; phylum Chordata; class Aves; order Passeriformes; family Icteridae; genus Agelaius; species Agelaius tricolor. The sequence goes on from NW_027269284.1 coordinate 8,400,923, forward strand.
GTTAAAGCAAGCCATATTTCCAAAGCTGGATCTGCACAGAATAGATGCATGGAGGTATTTCTGAGTCTCTGAAGAGCTGTCCTGGAATAACCTCTCGTGCAGACACCATGGCTTCATCCACACTGTGTAGGAAAAGCAGGCGTGCAGTCAGATTCACAAGCTGTCACAGGCACACAAACCTCAGTCTGCTCTCAATTTTTAAAATATGTCTTTATGTACCAAGGCAGCTTCCAGCTAGTTCAAAACTCCATTCTCCTTCATCCTTAATTCCAGTGTTAAATTTTTACCATCAAACTAATCACCTACTCTTCCATCTACCTCTCCCAGATGTATCCCAACTCCACTCCATGATGTTTTCCAGACTTTGATTATTTCTTTTCACTTTCTATTGTACCTCAGGTGACAATGGCTTTATTCTGACTATCTGTTATTACAGACAGAATCTGAAAGGCAACCAGGTTCAGGTTTACAAAGGCAAGATTTGGGACTGCACTGCAGTCTGTCCCTAGCTTCAAGCCACTTGTAGAGCAGCCATCTCAGTACAGAAAGGATGGTATGAAACCTCCTTTGACTATTTTAATTTATGCAAGTGAGAAGGATCCCACCATCTTTATGCATATTAAGAAATTACAAACATGCACAACAGACCCTACAGAAATTATGATCTCATCATGTAAAGAATCATCACTGGGAAACCCAAAATCAAAATAACTCATGGAAATCTATAAAGACTGGGAAGCCCAAAATCAAAATAACTCATGGAAATCTATAAAGACTGCAGAGACTCTTTCTTAGATAATTTAATAACTCTTTGTACAAAACTGAAGTAAAACATGGGGTAAAATTATGTGATCTTCAAAAGTTCCAGCAAAGGAGCAGCATCTCAGAGCATTGTTATTTTTGTTTAACTAGGTCATTAAAAACAGTTCTTATGAATAAGTTGGAGGATTCTCCTTTCTTCTGAGCCAATGAATCCATTAGGAGCTAACAATTTGGGCAGGACTCTGTAGTTCTCCTGAAGATATTTCCTGAGGCCTGAAGATACATGAGCCTGAAAGAGGCAGGGAGGTTTACAAGGGTTGTATGGGAAGGTACCACCAAGAAATTCTCTCAGTTTTGGGTTGATAGAAGCTGTGGCTGCAAGAAATTAAAGCAAATAGTGCTGCAAAAGGCTTCTGCTGTGTTGCTGTTTCTTTTGACATGGCTGTTATTTTGTATCAACTTTCCAACAGCACCTGTGTATCTCCCTAGCATGGTAGAAAGATACACTTTGATCTATCAGTAAATTTAAGCCAAGCTGGTAAAAGTATATGGTTTCTTTTCCACTATGGAGGAAATAAAAATCCACATTTTCTTCAGAAAGTAGAAAATTTCAAAAAAAAAATCCACAAAAAAAAAAAAAAGTCAAAATGTGTATGACAGAATTTACATGTGGCTCTGTCATGAAGTGTCTGTGGCTCAGCCTTGGGTGTAACTGCAGCACTAAAACCTGCACTTGCATTTAGAGATCCCAGAAATACAGCCCTTCTCGTCAATGGTGTCATTCTGGAGATTTCCTTCCCCTGAATCAGCAAAGAATGTCTCAGAACCACTAAGAAGAGAAGCTAGAAAATTTCTACAGGAGCTGAAAGTGTAATAAATCACACAGCTGAATCAGGGAGAAAATGTTTTCTTCCTCTTGCAGACGTGACAAACGGGAAAACATGATACTCTCAGAAAAGTAGGCTTTGTCCATTCCCAACTTTGGCACTCATAGCCCTTCTGTGCTGAAAGGATGTGTCTCTGTTGCAAAAACAGGGATTTTTAAGCTTCTGAAACAAATTGGCCTTGCAGCCCTCACTGCTTGTCGTAATAACCAAAGAAGAATAATTCCTGAGAAAAGTACAAGTCAAATCTTTAAAAAGGAGAAGAAAATGTCCCCTTTGTTGTAGGAAAATGTCAGCCTCATGTGCAACTAAAAAAGTCAAGGCTAACAATGCTTACTGCCAAGCCACAAAAAAAGACTGAAATTGTGTTTTCTAGTTAGTGTCTCCACAGATGTTTACTTTAACTTTGTAATAAATGAAAAATTAACACAAAAGCTAAAATTGTCCAGTGCTAAATAAAGCATTTCATTGGTATGTCTAATACATTTGGGTTCTGTTTAATGTAAATAAATGTATCAAAATTCATCTGTTGCCAACAGCAGCAGCAACATATGAAGGAAAAGCTCATACTTGCTGTCATTTTACCAAGTCACTTTGCTGCTGCACTAGAATTACTGCTAATTAACACAGGCATGACTGAGAAGAAAATTAGGCCTCATCTCTAAACATCTTGCTAGTGCTTAACATATAAGTGTAGTTAAGAGAAACTCATTTTCTTCTTCTATACAACCACTCTTACTAAATACATCCTTCTAAATGTCAGGCTCCCTGTTGAAGTAAACACAGTGTGAGTCATGAGCTTCTTTAAATGCAATGCCACCATACTGAAAAAGCTGGAAATGGCTTTTAATTTTCCCTTTAATGACACTGAAGAGTGCATATCTGTGAGATGACCAAGTCTGACACCTGAGGCAGAAGCACAGATGCAGTTTCTTATTGTCTGTAAATCATCATTCATTCAGTACTTCTTATTCTACTATCTTGCCTTAGCTTTTTTCTTCTCAAAATTCAATAAATCCTATCATGAGATTTAATCGTAGCTTTCTGTATGAGTTATGAAATAATCATTGTCTGCTACATTATTTCTCCTTGATAACTTTGTTGCATAGTAGAACTCCAGACAATGTCCTTTGCTTCAAATAGCTAATTTTTTATTAACAGAGAAACAACAGCAGCAGCCCATAATAATCCCTTTCATTATGATCCAGCACCCCAGAAAGTCCTTGGTGGTTTTTGTATTTTAAGACTCTGGTACAGAAGAAGGAGGTCTCTCATGAGACTGCCAAGAAATAAGAAAAGGGGGGTGGTGGGGGAGGGACAACAGAAAACATTCATTACTGGTGTTTAAACCTGAAATTTAGTATGATGGACTAGAAGAATTATTATCTTCCTGAGATCAAGTTCTAGAGCTGATCCAAAGCACAGTGGACTTCATGAGTGAGCAGGAAAACCAGACTGCCCCAGTGCTGCCTGCTCACTTTGCCTTCCCCAGGGCCAAAGATCCTTCTCAGAGCCTGCACCTCCCCCTGGCTGGGCTCCCACCACTTCTGAAACAGCCCAGACTCCCCAGAACCAGACTGGTGGAGATGGTTGAGTTCAAGCATGGCCAAGCAGGTCAGCTGAAGGGAATAACCCAGTGGGAAGGCAGCTCTGGCTGAGTCCTTGCTTGTGGGTGATGGCAGGGCAGTGGCCCAAGCAGCTGCAAAACCCTGGATTTACATTTTGCACGGGATATCTGTGTAGGGTGCTAGACAATTATACTGACTGGTAAAGACAAGGCATTACTCAGTAGAAGTGTTGCCTACAAAAGTAAAACAAGAACAGACAAGTGAAATTTATTTACGTGCACTTTCTTAGAATTCATCCCAACTTTCAAGCCATTTACAAGTTCACTAACATCTTATCTGTCTCTCCAGCTTTGTTTCTTTATGTTCCTGTTTTTCTTTTAACTGTGTGGTTTATGATGGCTCATTCTGCTTTTATCATTGCTATTTTTTTTTTTTTTTTTTTTTTTTTTTGCTCTCACAGCTTTCCAATGTTCTGACTTGTTGCCAGTGAACAACTACATTTTGTGCAAGTCAGGTGCCTTATTACATAAGAATACTCTGAAAAAATAGTTGTGTTTGTTGTTCCAGTTACACCTGGAAAGCTCAAACTATACACAGTTCTGTTCTAGAATAAAAGATAGGAAACTTGAAACATCTATTTTGCTTGAAACAAAAGAGTATTTAAGGAATGACCAAAATTAGCTGGTTTATGGAAATAGTTTGTATGGTCAAGACAACTACATGAATCCCTGTATTTTTGCATTGCATCTCAAATGCATCTCAAACACAACATGTACTTTGGCACTTCACCACCATCTTAAAATTATTTTCTGCTACTGTAACTCCACTACCTTTAATCAATGAGGTAGCAATGATTCATCCTGCATGGGAGTGAAGGAATTAGGATAAAATGTTCTCTAGCTTTAGCAGAAGACATTGGCATGGATCTCATTTTGTGCTGACATCAGAAGCCAGCTGTGGTTGCCCCTTGTTGACATCATGGAGTTAAAATACTTTCATGTTTGGTAATAAAAGATGCAACTTACAGAGATGCTCTTAGAGAAATCCATTTACTAAAGAAACTTGAAAGGTTTTACTGCACCAATTGAACAGCCTTGAACAGAATTGAATGTCCCTGCTCATTTCACAGCTACCATGACACATATGGGGACTCAAATAAAAAGTGACCAGGACATACAGCAACGTGAAGTTCCAGAACTAAAATAAGGACTTGTGGAGTACTCATGTTTCAAAATACAATTTTTGTCAGTCTTGCTAAAGAAATGCATATTTGCAAACTGTGGCCACACCATCTTTACATCCAATTTGCTAGAGCAGCATTTTATCTGTGTATACTTGAATATTGGAAACAGATGGGGCTCCTGCTATGCTAAAAATGGAGCCGGTGGTTCAACTGTTGTCAGTAGAATGGTTGCCAGCTCCACTGCTCTGTTTTGGGACTGCTTCTCTCCAAATTCAGCTCCTAAGCAATTCCAGGCTTCCTCAGTGACAGTGTAGACAGAACTCTGAGTACAGAAATTCAAGGGGAGCTGCATTCTCCTGGGACAGCCTGTCCCTTTCAGCTATGGAATGACAGTTGCTTGTTAGGGGAAATAACCAACAGGAGGCATTAGAAATAACATTTCTTACAAAGAAAACAAACAAATTAGCAGAAAATGAGAGTGAAAAGGCTGAAAGTTCATCTATTTGGGAGCAATAAAGAAAGTCAGTCTGAATTAGTGAAGGCTCCCAACACACAGGTGAGATACAAGGGGTGCGATGCTGTGAATTTAGAGCCGAACTTTAACAACTCTTGCAGCTGTGTTTGTACGTCTTTCTGCCACCCCCAGAAAATGGAAGATAATTTACCCCCTTTACCCACTGTTTGTCTCTTAGGGTGTGCACACAGACAGCTGCCTCTGGTTTTTAAATTCCACCCCACCCAGCAGCAGCATCTAGATACAGAGCACACCTATGGCTGTACAGTGATCACACATTCAACTCCTGCGGCAGAAACCCTGCATTTTAATTGGAATTAAAATGTTATTTCAATTTAGCATAATTAACCTTCCTGGTAAGCTGACCAAAGGCTACTTTATTCTGAGTGTAGGTGCTCACAGAAGGACTAAACACTTTTTAATTTAATCAGTATTAAGTGCCAATGGAAGCTGGGGGTCTGCTGCTAACAAGTCCTCAGAAATCATCACATGCAAGCACTCATAAGAAAAAGCAAGCTGCATGTGCTATCCTAACTCCCTCGTTATCTGCTAAATTATGGTGTCCTATTACAACATTTCACATTGTTTGACAGTTAACAAAGTTATGTAAGAACCAGATTTGTAAAACACCCTCATACTGATTTCTGCTTAAGTATTTAATTAAGTGTAAACCAGCCATGAAGCCCTGGACTTGAGGATAAATAAAGGTTAAAGAAAGAAAAGTAAATATCAAATGGAAATTAAATGCAATAAAGGGGAGTTTTATTCATTGTGGTATTTTCCCAGGTTAAGCTTTTGTGAATTTCATAAATGGCATCATCTGTTAACTACTTAAGCCAGATAGCAACCTCTACAGAATATCCTAACAAAATTCTACAAAATTTTACCAGAAGAAATATGAAAAATTGAGTGATGCTGAAATGAAATGGAATTTTCTCCCACACATACTACCTGCTTGCAGCCAGAGAACTGGACTTAAGTGGAGGTCACCAGTACAGCTGGGGTTTTTGTAAGCACATAAGTACTTTAGAAGCAATAGTATAATTGAAAAGTTTTCCTGGTGTTTTCTGAAGCCATATAAATACTACTGAAGAGTGCATCCTCAGAAAGACAGGCTCAGCTCTTCAAGCCAAAGAGGTTTGGAAAGCCATCTGCTCAGCACACACTTGTACTGTGTATAATCAGGCACCAAGATGTAGAAGCCTTTATGAAATCTCAGTTTCCCCACAGGGTGACTTGTCAAGCCTGTGCCAGGACACGCACCTTGGTGGAACCACCAGCTGCTCAGGAGAGGATTGATGGCACAGAAGATACCCACAGAAAGTGGTTCAGACTGTGCTGTCACTATTATAACAAAACAGTTGTGGCTTGGAAGAAGTCTGCTTTTCAAAAATTACCCACTGCAACACGACCACCAATTGAGCAACACTACCGAGACATTTTCTGTGACATGAACATCTATCTCAGATCTGAACAGGCAAATGTTTTCCCTGCTCTCCTGAGGTTATTCCTTGATTTGCACCATGGTCCTCACTGCATGGTAGTAGGAATGAGTTTCCTCCCATGCTGGATGGATGTCTCTGCCCCAGGGTGCTGCTGCTGCTCTGCTCCTCCAGCAAGCTCCGTGCTCACCTCTGCCTGCTCAGCCACTTGTGTCACGGGGTCACTCAAAACCAATGCTGCAAAACTGCTATTCAAATAATTTTCTTCTCTTTTATTAAAGTTAAAAGGCAGCAACTCCACAAATATCTTGAGCAGGAGGCTTCAGGCACCAGCAGCATGCAGCTGAAGGTTACTGGCAACAGCCAACACCTCCACCCTGGACTGCAGCAGAACTGCCACCTGTGTTCAAAGATGCAAGCCCAGGCACCCAGCTCCTCTGCATGAGCCTTTTCCTACTTTCCTTCCTCCTTGCAGGAAGGAAAGATTTACTTAAAAGGCACAGTCAGCCAAACCTCAGCCCCTCTCCATCACACCAACCAAAAGATTTTTTCTATATGAGAATATACCTTTTCTGGCTAAATTAATATTCATTTATACAACATTAAGTGACACAGCTCAGGAAGTGGAAACAAAGGAACCAGAAAACCTAGAATTTAGTAATTATCATCACAATTTCAAGATTTTTTAGGTCTTAGAAATGTATTTTTTATCCTTCTCAGCTTACTGCATGATCTGCAGCTTCAATTACCTTGAGTTTCTGAAACCCAAGCAGGTACTAATTATGTAGGCAAATGCACCATTTTATTGTTGCTATCCATTAATCCATTTAATTAGTCCATCACTATTCCTTCCTGATGCTCATCTCCCCCTTTTCTTCCCCAAAGCTACAGAGCTGATTTATAAAAGCCTTTCAGTTCCTATCTGTAGCATACAAAATCCTTTAAAAAGCTAAGCTCAGGTTTTGTTTCATTTGACACTAACACATTAAGCCTCTGAGAACTCTCTGCATTGTGCTGTCAGCTTACATTCCTTAGTGCTATAGGACTGAGAAGACGAAAATTAAGTGGCAAGCCAAGGCTTCCTCCATCAGCACTGGTAGGTAACTGATTCAATCTCACCTCTTCAGCACATTTCTGAAGGCAGCTGAACAGATTTTCTCCCTCTATGGGCCCAAGTTTCATTTTCTCTGTAGCTGTGACACATCCCTGCTCTGAGGTCCCACCAGCATCACACGTAACTTGCAGGAACATCCCAGGCTTTTGGTTCAGGCTGTGGGTACCAGCTCACATCAATATCAGCCACATCTTTCCCATGCTGAGGGAAACAGCAATTTAAAATGCTTCTGTCAGGCTGCAGTGTTGTTTGCTCCCAGCCAGAGACAGGAGCTAGGCATATTTGCTTTTTTCACTCATGACAACAGCCTGCAGCTGATAAAAGGTCGTATTTTCAGCTGGCTCTCCTCTGTTCTGACTGCTTTCACAGCATGGACTCTGTGTTCCTCCCTTCTGCCTGTGCACTGGGCTCTCTGCTGTGTGAGACAGGAGGTGGTTCATGCTGCAAAAGCACATTTTAGAATCTGATGGTCCACAGCCTGACATCACACAACAGTGATACAGAGCAAACACGTCACACCCTTCCAGTGCAGAAAAGAGAATTTTACAGAAACTCTGTGCTTGTGTACACTCCCTGTAAGAGGAGCAGAACACAAACTCTTTGTGCTGTTTCCTTGCTGGGGGGGTGGAAGGGAAGAGATGTCTTTGCTTTCATTTCAATATCCACGTTGGTTTCTCCAGGCCTTAGCACAGCCCCAGAGGGAGAGGGGTTCCCTGTTCCCTGAGAGCAGCCACACACAAACTGCACAGCAGCTGTGGCAGAAGAGCCCCCCTGCTGAAATGCTGTAGCTCCCCAAAGAGCTTCACCTCTGGTGCAGCAAATAATGGGCTGCTGGTAATAACTTGCCTTTGTTCTTGAACAGCTGTAATAGTCTAATAGTGGTCATCATTTAGTCTGCTAAATGTCACTGACATATCTTATGAAAAATCCCTTTGCCAGGATCTTTTCTCCTGAGAAGCTGGGAAGCTTCAGCTTCTCCATGTTTTTCTACTCTGGAATGTGATTTGGAGAATTGTTTACTCAGCATGTGAATTGTTTTTAGTTAATGGCCAATCACAGCCAGCTGTGTCTGACTCTCTGAGTCTGTCACAAGATTTTATTATTCATTCTTAGCTGGCCTTCTGATGTCTCCTTTCTTTTTCTTTAGTATAGTTTTAGTACATCATTTTCTTTTAATATAATATAATATCATAAAATAATAAATCAGTCTTCTAACAACTTGGAGTCAATTCTCATCTCTCACCTCATCCTGGGGACCCTCACAACACCACCACAACAACTGGTGACCACAATTGGTGACCCCAAGTGAGTGACCCCAACAGCTAAAAAGTCATCTCACAAGGCACACTGCAAATACCTTGATCTCTGCTCAGGCCAAATAAAAAGATAAAATCAGATTAATTTCATTCGGGTGCTCAAAACTTCCCCTTGAAAAGCTGCTTACAGAAACCTGGACTAGCATGCAAAAAATATCACGGGTAGAGAAAATAGATAAATGTATTTCATAATATGCATACTTCTGTATGCATAATGCATACAGCAAATGTATTGAAATGGCATCAGTGTTCCTATAATCAGAATATAAATCAAGAATTTTTATGATGGATTGTCCTGTGATTGCTTGAAAGTCAGCCAGTAGCTACAGGGAAGTTAAGAATAACTAATTTGCAATGCATTTCTAAGTAAACTACCCATACCTACACATACATATAAATATTCACACACATGTAGATTAAATGCCAAGAAAATATGCATTATAAACAGCCTGTGTAACAAACTAACCTGTTTTTAGAGATTAACTTGAACAATCACACAGAGATAATAATCAGTAAGTGCATAATTCCTGTATTGTATTCCTCTGAGACCTTTATTTGTAGGATTTTCAGACATATAAACACTTGATCAGTATTTATAAGATGCAAGGAATAAAACTATCTACAAATATTTATGCTAATGAAAAGAAAAAATGAGGCACTTCTCACAAGCTGGATAGTTCCTTATTGTGTTTTGAGTTGCTAAAAGGAAAAAGGCTATTCAAAAAGCCATGCTCACTGCTGCATGGAAAAATACAAGTAGATCCTAAGAAATGGATCTCAGTATCATCTCCTAATCCAAAATGAATCGTGGTCTAGTCACAGATCACATTAGTGAGTAGCTTGCTTTAACTTGCAAAACTATTCTACAATGTCTCAAGATGAAATGCTAACTCTGTGCAGGAATTAGTGATGCTTCAGTGGGTTTGAAATAAAAACAGTGTTTAGATTCTAAAACTGCTGTGACTTTTATAGAATTCATAGCAAGAAACAAACCAGTGTTATGACTAATTTTTGCTAGATTCAGTCCTTTTGTTTATACAACTTAAACTGAATAGATGTGCTCTGGATATTGGTGAGTGTGTGGAGGACTTTGCAAGCATATTCACTGCATGAGAACATCACTCACTTCTGCCCTAAGTGATTTTTAGCTTTTCCTATGCTGTGAATGTATCTAGAGGGAAGGAAATCTGTAGTAGTTGTTTCTCTAAAGAAGATATAGAGGCATGGTCTGCTGTCCCCTGTGATACAGCAACACCTGAGCCAGGCACCACCACGTGATTCATTCAGAGTTAATGGAGAAAATCAGGCAATTCTGGAATAAATTCCCTTTCATCCAGTAGCACACAGCTTAATCAGACTGCAGAACCCTCCCTGTAAAGTGCTTACTGCTCCCTACCCCTTGCAAAAGGAATTTAGGAGAGCAAGATCTTATGAGAGCTAGATCTTAATCACTATGAACAGCAATTAACCCTGCTGAATCCCTAGAACCAATGTCCAGTCTAATGAACCTCATCACCCATTTTCATTAAGTTCTTTTGAAGAAATAAAAAACTGCTCTTAGCAACATACTCTGAGATGCTTTTTGGCCTCTCAGCAGAAGGTGGAAGTGAGAGGGAGCCAGCACTGCCAGGGCAGCCAGTTTGCCATTGTGCTTCATCCTGGGCCCCACAGGAGGGGCTTGGAGAGCCACCTTTACACAACAGGGCATCAATAACATTTTCATTGCATCACTGTCTGGGGAGAAATCCAGCAGGAAAGATGCACAAAAGGCTGATTACAAGCACACAGGCAAGGGCTGCTCTGGCAGACCTTGGGAAAACAGTCTGGACAAGGGTCTGGGAGGGGAGGAAAAGGAAAAGAAGCACTGAAAAGATCCTGATCTCCAACAGTGAACAGACCTAAGACTAGTCCCAGCTTTCACATCTGACCAACAAATTATTTGCATTAGGCGTGTTTACTTCTGGTATATATTCAATCATTAAAAGCTCTTGATGTGGCAAATATTTTGTTTCTGGTACAGCCAGATCTCAAGCTACACAGAAAACCATTTATTGCTGTCCTTTAGTGTTCCTTAACAAACACTGCATGTTTAGTAGTGCCAGTGATTTTAAATATTATGATTAGCTGTGACATTTTCACAGTGTTCTCCTGCTAGGAAAGGCTGCCTGGGAGTAGTTAGAGAGCAGCCACCAGGTCCTGTTCATTCAAACTGGAATAAGTCCAGCAGAAGGGGAATCAACTTGAACCTTTGTGCTAGGCTTGTAATAATATTTTGAAAGGAGGTTTATCCTGACATGAACTTCCTTCAAAAAGTAGAGTTTCTGATCCCAAGCGAATTGGTTTTGACATTTAATCAAATTCAATTTTTAGGAGAGTTTATACAAGACTTGAATAGACAAATAAAAATATTTTTCTCTCCATACATCCTTCTTCACTCTCACCAAAAATTTATTTCATTTGGCTACAGAGCTGTATTTAACTTCACCAAAGTGTATCAGGAAAAAGGCTGAGACAAGAAGAGAACCTTCCCTTATTTTAAATATATGGCCTTAGCTTGGACTGCAGGACTACAGTTTTGTCTGTGAGGGCAGAGATTTACGTGGCTTCATCTGCATGCACTAGAGCACACTCACTTTTTTGACTCTCTGAAGTACATGAGAAGTTTCAGAGTGGATAGGCACAAGCTGTACCCTAGAGTTTAAGTCTCCAAGTGCTGCACCATAGATAATTTTCTTTTTTATGGCCTTGGAATTGCCTGTTTACACGATTTGCAATACAAATTCCCTCTGGAATCTTCATTCCATCACACTTAGGACACATGGATGCTCTGCACCTGAATAATGCAGTCCCAGAAGATTCCCTGTCACAGTCCCATCACCTCATCAGCACCCAGGCAGGAGCAGGGCTGCGATAAGGCTCTGCTCCTCTGTCTGTCACAGGTGATATTCAAATTCAACACGATCTGGGATGTGATTCAGTGAATTTCTTCCTGGCAGAAGGAAGCAGAAGGATCTCAGCCAAAGTCTTTCCCATCGCTTCACCTGAATATCTAATGAGGAAGGTGGCAGGTGCTGAGAGAGTGAAGCAAGAAAAGGAATGGAATATCTTTCTTTGAAGGAGGATGAAGAGAAATGAAAATTGTTTTGTTTTTCTGCTTTAAATCCACACAAAGGGCTTTGTAATCTCCATAAGCTCTGTATCCACTACAGTTAGCACATAAAGGTACTAACTGCTAGAAATGCATGGCTTTGGGATGTGTGCAAGATGCAGGACAGAACAGGGAAATACCTGCCCTGTTTATTGCTCTCCTTCCCCAAGAATCCACTGGAACCACAGTCTGAGCAAGACAGTTCTTTAGTTTGAACTCAGTTTGTCCCTCTTAAATTCTGATCAAAAGATCTACTATTAGTTAACACTGTTATGTTCTCAGACTTATATCTTGAAAAGATACTTAGATGCTGGAAACCACCAATGAGCAAGGCTGAGTATTTTTTTCCCAATAGAATTCCATCCTAACTGCCGCTTTGACTGAGATGTTTTAAATATTTAAGTATTTAGAAACCAGATTTTATGATCTAATCTTCCAAGTATAGGTCCCCTTAAGTCTCATTTTAATTAACAGATGGTGATTGAATACACTAGTAAAATATTACTACTAGTAATATATTGCTGTTCCTTCTTGATTGCACTGAAGGAAATAGATTTCTGTAGGCTCAGAACCTAGCCCCATGACTCTTTTATAGCTGAACAGAAGAAGAAGAATCTACAAGAGACAGAGGTCATGCTGGCTGCAGGTCTGAGGACAATACTATTTCTTACTGATTTCTTTCATCTAAACAAAAAAATTCTAGTCCACTAGCCAAATGTTTGATCTAGCCAGAATTACACTACAATCGTTGAATAAATGACCCATAAATTTTCAGTAATTTACACTTGTTTTATGTTTAAAAGTCCTCTTATAAAATTTCATTATCCCATAACTTTTCTGCAGTGTGTTGGTTAATACAAGGAGAGCTCTAGCCAAGTAAAATACAGCTTTGTGGTTTTTATTATTCCCCTTCAAATAACCGGGCATAACGTTGAGCCCTGATGTAAGAGGGCAAATCTTAATCACAGTCATTAGGGTCTGTCTTTAGCTCTTGAGGTTGAAAGCTAGAAAGATGAAATCTGTTAGATGAAAGAGAATGTCAGTGCTTGATGTATAACCCTCCTTTCCTTCCCATTTCTTGACCATAAAATTTACATCCATGGAAAATCAAAACATTTTTCTAGCACTATTATCAAGCTTTTATTCCCCAAGCTTTCACGTGAGAAATTATGAGGCTAATTTATATTTACTCTAAATCAATATGTTAATTACTCTACAGTCTTTATGTGTCTAACAGAATTAATGAGAAAAAGAAAACACATCTCTCAACCTCTTTATTTTCTCCACACTAAATGTCTGCAGAAGTTGTTTAAATGAAACAAAAGAAAGAATCATTTCAGAAATATCGGTTAATGTGCAGAGGTCTGTGAAGTCAGAAAATCTATTCCTTGATTATATATACATAAAAATGTGGATTTTTTTTTTTTCCTCTCTGGATGAGGATTCAGACAGATGTGCACAGTGACCCAGCAAGATAAGCTCCTGATCACAAGACACCAATATCAATAGGGCATGGCTTCAGGAGTGGTTCCATTTCCCACATCCATTTCTATTGAAAAGAGAAGAACATTCATGTTGACAACCAGTTCCACAATCACCCAGTTGTAAGCTCCCAAACTCACATCAAAAGGAGGAGCACAAATCATCTTTATTATTGATTTGCTGTGTATCACAAATGACTGCAAACACAGACAGGATCAGTCACCGTGCATCAGCTGCAGATCCACCACTAAAGCAGGCTCACCACTCTGCTTGCAAATACTGTCTGTTCTCTTATTTTATCACCTTCTCATGCCATTGGATGATTGTTTAATACAAAGTAGAATGGCTCCAAACCATCACCTTCAGACAAAGAACTCATCTCCTTCCTCTGAATTAGAAGCAGATGTGGGGTCAAATATTTCTTTCAAATTATTCAGTCCAGGAAGAAGCTAGACCCAGCCTTAAACTTCAGGGAATTTCCCCAAGGGGAGGGTTAATAGCTATTCTAAGAGGCCTTTTCTCCTTGTGGAAGGAGAAAACAAGACTTAACCAGAAGAACTTAAGCAGGACTTCAGCCAAATTAAAATGTGAATGAATCTATTGGTTTCTGTCCTGATATCTTCAGTGCTTTTAAACCACACTCCATCTGGTCTAAGTTAATTCAGTTGGGTTTGAGGCTACACCTATAATAATAAAAAAATAAAAGCCAGACGGAGTTTGCTGATATTTCTAAACCTTTGGCTTCTCTAGTGCAGCTTTGTCCTATGCTTAACTACAAATCTCACAGAAAATGTCCAGGTTATAAAACAGGTGATGCCACTCTGGGGAGGGGGAAAAGCTGGATGCAAAAAGTTCCATGTCATTTTCATCAAAGCCACTCTCAGGGCCCTTGCACACTTGTTTAGTAAAACAAGCATAGCCAGCCTGCCTCTCCTTGAGGAGTTTTCACTGTACTAGTTCCTCTTTACATGGCAAGAAGTGATCCAGAAGTTCGGTCTTGCAAAAGATAAATATCTATGGCAAACCAGTGTTTACTTTCTCTGTGTTTTCTCTCATTCTATGTACAATGGGATAAACTTCAATTTTTTTTCCCTTTATTTGTACAAATAAGTAGACTGGGCACTGCGATGCATACCCATCATGTGGCAATAGCCAAGTTGTGTAGAAAAACAGGTGAAAAATTAATCTCAGGAATATGGGAATACATTATCTTGAGGTCTTGGAAACCCAAGAGACATTAAACTTACCTTACTTTCTTTGCCTTAGATGCAAAGAAAAATCCTTGAGCATCCATTTACACACAAGAAAAACTGGTGAAATAACATGATGCTTTTATGTTGGCCTGTTGTTGCACCACATATAAAGATATGTTTGAGATAGGAAAAAAAAAACCAAGTGCTATTGATCACAAGACAAAAAGAAACACTTTACATCCAAGGACACTTGCCAGCAGTGTTACCTCAGATTAGAAAAAAAGAATATTCACATATGGGGAAAACAGGTTCACTGGGAACAAGCCAACAAAGTGAAATTAAAACAGCAAGAGTAGGAAGCTTCAACAAATCACAAAGTGAGAAAAGGCAGCACCTTCTCATCTGTGAGGCTGCCATCTGGTGAAGATTTTTATCCTATTCCTTTGCCTGTCTTTAAAGCAACAAAAGCTTTTGAGACGCTGACTGAGAAAGCAAACAGACAATAATGACTGTCCCTGCACAACAAAGCAACAAACAAACAAAGCAACAAACAAACAAAGCAACAAACAAAGCAAGGCTGGCAGGAGCACTGCCCAGGACCCTCCTTGCTGAGACAGGCTCCCAGAGGAGATGGACCAGCTTCTGGGGAAGAGAGATGTGCTGTGGGGCTGCTCTGGATATGGGATGCTCTGGGATAGTGCAATTTGTGTTCCTGAGCAGTGCCTGGGGCACAGCACAGCCTGTTTCACACATTTCTCTGCATATCACTATGAGGCACAGCAATAGCCTAGTCCTAAACCATGGTCAGAAGTTCAGCTCTTGCAAAGAGGAGGGAGCAAGGGAGAGCATGGCATATCAGGTAAGTATTAGATCCTGTCCTCTACAGTGACAAAATGGTCCCAGCAAGCAGAAGAATGTGGGAATGAATATTAAAATATTAATCAGCAGTCAGGTCTTTTATTTTTTTTTTTTTTAAGCTTTAAACATTCTTTTGTGAGATTTTTTTTACAAGTAGCTCTAAAATAGAGCAAATTAAATTTAGATCTTGTGGAGGACAAAAGAACAGTAGATGATTTCCTTTCTAATTCCACAGAGGTAAAACAATATTGAAAATTAACTGTACATTTTCAATATAAAGTAGAAAAATGCCAAGAAGAAGGACTGAAAGATTACCTGTGGACAGATGACTCAGACACCCCACTTACTGAACAAAGGAAATTTTGATTAAGTTTCTGCTGCAGAATGAGCATACCAGGTTGGGTCACATCCATGAACCCTTAAAGTGCTCCAGACAAAAAGCCATTGTCTCCTCCAGGGGTAAATGCCTTTCCTGCAACCTTTGCAGCAGAAATCTTGGCTACCTTGAAGGCTAAGGCAATCCTTCTACTGAAACTGAATAGCACTAGCAATAAGGTACAATGTGACACATACAAACCAGCACTGCATAGGAGAGGCTGGGTGTTAACAATTTGAAACATATCTTTACATTGAGTGCTAATTATCACCAAATATTCTTAGCATAAATATTTTTCATCTCTTTTGCTAATTCTGGACATTTTTTTTTTTTTCTGTAGTTACTGAAACGCAGTCTGCTTATTTTTGATATTGCCGTGACCAGAACTGAAATCCAAAGTTTTCTGGTCCCAAAAAGTCACTTAAAAAGCAGGCATATCTTCTCAATCCCAGGGTAAGTAGCCTTATATTTTACTAGTGGAGACATATAAAAAGGTCTTTCTGCCCATAATGTAAACTCACCGTAAACTCCATTTATTTCTTTCTTTTTAGCGAAACTGAACAATTCTAGTGTTAAAATTCATATCAGCACTAAAGTAGCACAACTTCTTTTCCTGATGTGGAAAGAGGACCTCTCTGACTTCAGTCTGGAAGAACTTCCATGTCCTCACTTGGTGAATGCCTCTTAAGCTTGTGTGGTTTAAGCCAGAAAATTGCTTCTCTTGAGAATGCTCTGCTCTGTGAAGGCTACATCTACATGTGTACCTGCTTCTCAGCTCTAAAATCTATAAAATAATGTCATGGTGCTATAACAATGTATTGTGAGGAGAATTTCTCTAGTATTTTGAATTTGGATGAGTACTGCTACAAAAACGATTAGAGAAATTTAATCATAAAATAACTGGACTTGTAAGTCTGCCATCCAGTGTTTAATATAAACTTTCTCCCTCCCACTGACTTTTTCATCGTTTGGTCTATTTATTTTTTCTCTAGAGTTTGACCATATAGAATTACCTTTCTGTCTTCTGCAGGCATTCTGAATTGCTCTCATTTTCCTGTTTGACTGTTTCTCTGTCTCTTTCAAATTTCATGTTATCTGCAAATATCATTAACACTGCAGATTTCCTTTTTATTTGTAAACCATGCAGGACAAAAGTACATGTGCTTGAAGAACACATAAAATAATAACTTCCTGCGAAAAAATTTATTCACAATATAACAATGACTCAAAATATATTTCTGGTACTGCAAAAGA
This sequence comes from Agelaius tricolor, assembly GCF_023055355.1. NCBI lineage: Eukaryota > Metazoa > Chordata > Aves > Passeriformes > Icteridae > Agelaius > Agelaius tricolor. Next base: position 8,418,017 of record NW_027269284.1, read on the forward strand.
ATCCTGGTCATACATAAACTGTTGAGAGGAATGCCAGAACTGGGTAGAGTACACAGACCCATTTCTTACCTGGCAATGATTGTCAATTTATCCTCAAGGATAAACCTAGTCAAGAACATCTTGCTGACATCCACTGGAATTCTGGGGTTATACACTAACCATCTGTTGAAATTATTTCATTGCATAAGAATATCCAAAGCTTCTAGGGAGTAATACATTAAATTTATCAGCACAACTGTTCAAAGAATTTAAGGACAGAAGTTCTGTAAATAAGGAAAGCACATCATTTATTTAGTGAAACAAATGCCATTTGTTGAAGCTGGGTCTTCTATCAAAGCCTATGGCTCTTAGATACCAAACTAAGCACTGCAAATCTTATTTTGAAATGGACTTCAAAGGGCCTCTGTCTTGTGTCCCAAACTGGTAAGGCAGAAATAAGAGCACAAAACAAAATTAGTTTCAAATGTTTGTTTGAAACTTCTTATATGACTTCAAAATATTATTTTGAATTTCTGATTAACAAAGCTTATTGTCCCTGCATGATTTGTGTTGTCATTTGAATCCAAAATGCAAGCTGGAAACATAAGGAGACAAAATAAATTTTGGCTTAAAGTAAATTAGAGACAAAGGTTATTTTGCTTCCTTTTCCACTACCTTAGTTCCACAAGTATATTGCATAGTGATGACTTTTTTCCTCCTGTTGTTAACTAGGTAAACAAAATGTAGTATATGGGGTCATTTTGCAATGAAATAATGGCACAAAAATGTAAACTAGAATCTGCTCACGGAGCTGTACTGATCTTTGCTAAATTGTGGGTGAATTTGACCTTGCTAGATATTTGTGACATCCTCTCATCTCACTCTGCACAATTATCTCTGAAGCAGTTCTAGACACAATGTCATCTGATGGGAATTAAATAAGATCAAACATTCAGAAAGTAATAGTGCACATGGATACCATGATAACTCCTATAACAAACTCATTGCTAGCTAATAAGCAGTGTAGAGGAAATATAACAAAATTCTGAGAAAAAAATACCTCGTTCTGACTCTGATACTGCTGCTCATGTCCTCTGCTTGATCCCCTTTCTAAGTACTGCTCTATCAATGCTTCAGGTTGAAAAAAAATATGCTCCTTTTAATTATTTCAGAGTTATTTCAATTGTGATCAAACAAGACAGAAGTGAGTTTAATTGCTTTAATGCTTCAAGTTTTAGAAGATTAGTTCTGGAAGCATCTAAATGCACATCCTTTCCTGTTTTCCCCTTGTTCCCAGTGAAGAAGGAGTTATCTGCCAGCCTCACCTAGCAATAAATTAAGGTACTCCCCTACTGTCACAACAGTTCTGAAGATTGCTTCTTCACCCCATTGTTCCAAAAACAGAGTAAACAGATGCATATGAGTGAAACGGGATATTTTAATAAATCATGAAAAGTTGTATGTATTTCTCAAGCTGAACAAGGTTGCTCTTGAAGAATTTATCATCAAAAACATCATAATTATTGGCATACAGAAGTATGCTTGCTCACTCCTGGAACATAGAGCAACACATAAAGTAAAATGTAGAGTGATGTAACATAGCACAGACTTTGATCATTCCTTCTTCTCTGCTGTGGGCTCTCTGCCTTGGGGAACACCACTTCCTGATGCTAACATGACACCTACATGTCCACATGTCCACATCCTGACATTCAAAGTACACAGCCTACCACCATCAGAGCTTTCCCCTTGTTCTGGTGCACACAGGTGACCTGGGTATGGTTGTTTCTCTTCCTGCTGGGAAGGAAGGAAGGAAGAAGAATCAAGAATTTTAGCCAGATTAATTTTCTGTTACCACAAAATGAAGCCTGTGATTTATACTCTTACCTTTCCAGATCTGGAGGAGCTCTGGGTTCATCCTCCCCACACAGGCTTCTGCCATGCTCTTCCTTTGCCTCTGGTCTTGTTTGTTTAAGGATTTCCCATTGGTGCTCCATTTTATCTTGATAAGGCTCCAAATCTCTTGGTTTAGATAATTCCTTCACCCATGTGGCAGCTGCAGCTCGACCACAGCTGTCTCTGGGGACTGGGCATTCCACTCAGCTCCAGGCTGCCTCTCAGCCCCCTCTGATGATGTCTCTCTTCTGTCTCTTTCTTCTCACCCATAAGGTGTTGAATTTCCCTGCCACTATCTGATTAAAGCTTTTAGGTTCAGCTTTATTTTCTGCCAATACAAAGAATGAGCTTGCCACTCTTGCCAGATGCTCAATCTGCCCTTGAACCAAGGACACATGCTCTGAATTTCAATCGTACACAGGTTGATCTGACTTCTAAGGAGCATGAAAATTTGGACAAAACCAATAATTATATCATCCTCCTGCCTCCTGTTTTGTCATGGTGCTTTAACTAGTGGTTTGATATAAATTATATTTAATTTGCTTCATTTACATAAGACAAAGGATTTCATTGAGAGAAGGAGATGCTTTGATTAAGCTCATATTAAGCAAACACATTAACTATTAACTAATAGTACTTAATTTAATTTTTTCTTCCATTGAAAACAGTATTAAAGTAAAAAAGGTCTCATGTGACAAAAATAATTTCTCCAGATTAGCCTTTTTAAATAATAAAATATTTTGACAATATGCTTAAAATTTTTCTTACACTTCAGTGACAGGCTACAGCTTCCTAATGAGGTAACTGCCTCTGCAGTATATTTTTAACAAATTCAGAAGGTTGCTAATTGGTGCCCATACATATAGGAAAAGCAGGTAAGACACTCAGCATGATTAAAACAATGTTAATTTAACATGGAATTTAACATGGAAAAATTCCCATTTAAGTCCAATGTTGGGATATAATTACAGCTAGGGGATGATGATTTTATAGAAAGCAGACCTTATGGACCAAATCTTATTTACTTATGTGATGAGGTCAAGATTTTCTTTAAAAAAAGATATCTGTGAGGATATATTTAAACTTTTATAGGGTATTTGACTTATGCATAACCAACTGATCATCTGATCTAAAAACCAACACTATGCTTTATTAATAAAGCACATAATAAGTGAACTAAAAAGGGGCCCACGAACCCCTAGAAACAGTCATGAAAGGAAAAACACTATGGAACTCAAGTAATTTTAATGTGATCCCTCAGGGTTGGCACTGAATTTTGGAATATATAACATTTTCATAAACGATTTTGAAATAAGGCTAATGCAATCTTAGAACAATTACAGCTGACAAAAACAGGCGGGATGATAAAGAGCAAAGATGGAAGAGTTATATAGAATGATCTGAAGTAATTCAGCACATGAAACAATTAAGCCCACAAAATATTTTAATAAAATCACATTCACATTATACCCATAGAAAGAAAAGTGAAAATCATGCCTGCAGAGTGAAGGGTGTATTGTCAAAGCAGTGACTTTAAATGAATCTGGAGCTAAAATGGACAAATAAATGATAAACATAATTATCATTATTCTCAATGCTATAAAGACACAAGGAAAGTTATTATATTCCTTCATTATATGAACCTGCGAAAACTTCAGAGCATTTATTGATAGCCCTGAAATGGAAATGATGCTTCCAGTTCTGGTGCCCATATTTGGAAAGTCATGGCACAAAACTGAAGATACAACCAGGAGTAAATTTAAGTCATATTGCCTACCTTTTCAAGAAGAGACCTACAAGGATGCTGAGTCATTCCAGGAAAACCAGGAAGCAAGGGAATACAGGTCAAGTTGAACATATTCAAATGGGAAACTCAACTAATTTTCAACTGCAAGAGTGATGAAGCACCAAGACCTTCAAATCAAGACAGAGTACATCTTTGGAAGAAAGTCACAGACCTTTTACAGCCCTCAGGTCTATCAATTTATTGTAGCTTAATGAACAACCTGTCAAAAGTAATAGGAAACCAGCTTGAAGCTCATTGTCATCTGATGACATCTCCCGTTCAGCTAAGGGCCACAAAAAGAAAACCGTGACATTTACAAAGTTTTCAAATCTTTAAAGTAACACTTGAAATTGAAATAGATGGTTCCCTTCAGCTTAACCCATTCTTTTCTCTGCCTTGGGACACTTATTTGCAAAGAGCTTTAAGGAAAGACCACAATATAAATGACACACAGACTCTACTCTATGTATAACTAAAATAGATTAGGTCAGATTCTCTATTATCATAAATCATTGAAATCACATCTTTTAGGCTCAGTCTCACAGGAAACGAGGAAATTCCAAAAAGCAGGGTTTTGACAGACATGATTTTCTCATAACCTAGAAGAAGAATGAACATAATTAATTGCAAGATGATTCAAAAATATTTTGTGATGCTGTTGAAATGGCTTGGAAGGCTTTTCAGGTTAGAAAGTGTGAAAGAAGTTGCAAAAAAGTTTTAAAATGTGCATAGGATCTATAAATTCAACCAAAAAAATCCAACTCAGTTTACTGCTTCTCACTTCTGTAAAGCTGGGATTACATCAGAATCATCCCACATCTGATGTTTAACTTGCAACTTAAAAAATTCAGAAGTAAAAATCCTCTCAGCATTCCATTTTGGTCTATTTAATTCTTACATAATTTGTTTATTCCAAGGAAGGATCTAAGGATGATCACTGTAAAGAGCCAATAAGGGTGAAAAACTAGTTTCTCCTTTCAGAAGATAACATTTCCTAGGAGAAATCAGCTGAAGCTTACATATCTTGTCACTGGAATGTTGCTCCAACAGCATTAAGCTGGCAATTCCAGAGAGCAACATGTAGGCTTGGGGCAAAAGAGAACTACAAAAATTTAATCACAGTATTAAATCAGCTCCGTTGAGATACTCACAAGCAGACCAGTGCACAACATTGCTGAGAAAGCCATCCATTAAGGATGCAGGGCAGTGGTTCCAAATCTTGTTTCCCTGGCTGTCTTGTTTCCCTGACTGGGTTTTGATAAATGACAGACAGCAGCCTCATGGTCACCACACCAGCACCCTCAGATGAGTCCTAAAAACCTAAAAACCTTCACAGATTTCTAGAAAATCAGCTTTTCTGACCAGTCTCCCACCTCCTGGTTGCCATCTCCTTAGGGCAAACTATGGCAGTACATGGGGAAGCCTGGGAGCAAGTTTGCCTGTGAATAGTGAGGAAAAAAGGTCCTGAGAATTTCAGTTTTCTCCCCACTATGTCTATCATTAGGCTCTTTCTAACCAGCACTTCCTGTTCTAAATTTCCATCAGTAGCTGGCATAATTTTTGAATCTTACAAAAGATATTTCTTATATCCTTAATGTTCCCTGCTGGTTTTAGCTGTAGCTAGGCATTGTCATTTATAATTTTGTACCTAAGTACCCAAGCAATGCTTTTGGATTCTTCTTTTGTCATTTTTCTTTATTGATGCCCATCTTTTCCTAGATAAAACCTTGGAGAAACCTTTCCTCAATTCAGCCTCTAAGAGAAATTAAACACATAGCTACATAAAGAGTGTTGAAACAACAGATCATGTTCAGCAGGCAGACATGAATACACAGACAAAAATAGAAGCTTTCCTTTGCTGTTTTCTTTTTAAATAGTCCTTTCAAGTCACCTTTACAGGGGTTAGCTGCAGGAGCACAGAATTCAGATTAGGGAAAAGCACCATTGCCAGACTCATCCTCCATCTGACAAGGGTTAACAGGAGATCTTTCAAAAGTCAGACAAGCCCACTAAGGGCAACCACAGGAGCACATGAGCTTTGAGAAACCAGCTTCCTCCATCCAGATATATGAAGGGTGCCTTCTTTTTTGAAGCCATAATTTTTTGTGCTTTTTTTCTTCCTACAGTCTTTTAATTTTAATCTCCTCTGATACATCAGGAGATTTTCTCATTATCTATTACCCTTCTTTTGATCCTATTAAGCTTCTGGCAGCAGTGATATCAAGAGACAGTAAGGTTCAGAGGTTAATTGTGTCTTGTATTTAAAAATTATTTCCATTTTCCATTTTAACTGTGTTCATTTTTAAATAATGCTAAAATAGAAAGTGAAAAAAATCTATAGCTCAGTTTAAGATAAAAATGAAATAAGAGAGAGTTAAATTATGACACTCAAATAATTCTTTCCTGTAAGCCCTGAGGGAAACTTGATGTCACTGAGAACTTAATGTAAATTGCTACTGTTAAGGTTAGATTAGAAAGAAAATTTAAAAAATAAGTAATTTAATCAGCTCCTCAGCTGGTGGGAATCAGTTCAGTTCTTTGGGAGGTTTTGAGCATGAAGTGATTTATAACCCCTGAAGATCATGCCCTTTGATCTTTAAATATCTAATAATTTTTATGAATCTCCTGCAGCCTTCTTTTTTAGATCATGATGTACAGAACCAGACCTTCTATTTCACCTGTGGCTTCACCTCCTGGTTCCTATGCCTCATCTTCTTGTTCATAAATCCCAGAATTAGATTTATTCCTCTTTTGCAGATCCTTATTTAGTTTGTGATCTATTATAAGATCATCACCCAGTCAGTAACTCAACATGTTGTATTTTTAATGCTCCCTGCCTGCCTACAAACACACATCTACCCCCATGTATTGAGCACCTGAATTTAACTAAATTTCATCTGATTTCAAATCACTCATGCAACTAATCAAGACAATTTTGAATTGTAATTGTGTCTCTCCCTTTCATTGTTTTCCTCCAGGAACTGCCTCCTGCCAGCCAGAGACTGTATTTTTTAGCTCCAAACTTCTTCTGCATCAAAATAATTTCCTTCAAGCAATGTAACAAGTAGCACTACACTGGCATACTGCTGGCTATAGAGCCACCTTAGGACTTGTTACACCAAAGCTCAAACACAAAGATTGACTTTCCTCTTTTATAATACACATATCACTGCACTGTGTATAATAAAGCATATATATATATATAAGGACCATCACCTGTGTATATAAAACATAATGTTTTATTATTTAGCATGGTTGAATTGGATGATCTCAAATGTCTTTTACAATTAAATTAAAAGTTAGCCCAGCTGAAACCAGCACAGCACGTTTGCACAACTTTATTATTCTTCATATATTTTCCTTTCTTATTATAAATATCACAGAATAAGCTGAGTTCAGAGGGACCCACAGGGACCATCAAGTTTTACTCCTGGCCCTGCACAGCTCCATCCCCAAGAATCACTCCATGTGCCCAGGAGTATTCCCCAAACTCTCCTTGAACTCTGTCAGGCTCAGTGCTGTGACCACTTCTCTGGGGAGCCTGTTCCACTCCCCAGTCACCCTCTGAGCAAAAAACCTTTTCCTACTATTCTACCTGAACCCTGACACATCTTCAGGCCATTCCCTGGGGTCCTGTCAGTGTCAGCACAGAGCAGAGATCAGTGTCTGCCCCTCCTCTTCCCCTCATGAGGGAGCTGTAACTGCACTGAGGCCTCCCCTCAGTCTCCTCTCCTCCAGGCTGACCAGACCAAGTGCCCTCAGCCACTCCTCACACAGCTTCAAGGCCCTTCACCATCTTTGTTGCCCTCCTTTGGACACTCTGTAATAGTTTAATATTTTTCTTGTATTGTGGTGCCCAAAACTGCCCCTAGGACTCAAGGCAGATACATCATGCTATGTGTCAGTTCTTGCTTATGCATAAGCCTGGGTTGATGTGAAGGATGCTTCCATATGGAGGAGGGTTGTATTGCAGCTACACTCCTCTTCTCTGAAAGAAACAGTTTTATGCCTTCCATTTGCTTTTGACAGCTAATGAGTCAAAGGAGAATTGCTCAAAGCTGCCTGACTTATGCTAAAAAAAACTCAAAAAGAACTGAGCATACACAGATCTCATCTCTGCCTAAACACCTTCTACTTCTTCAGGGAAAATGCAGAAATGGTTGACACACTCAGTAACAAAAGGTACAGTCTATTTTCAGTGTCAGACAGCCAACAACCAGGACTGATCTTGTGGACATATACTATGCAATGCAGGCAGCAATTATTTCTTTCAGAAGCATCCAAGGAACACAAGTGCTATCCTGCTTTTCTCCCTCTCTAAAAACCATTGTTTGTGCTCACCTACTGGGATTTATCTTACCTCTTACCTTTCTCTTCAACACCCACTTGCAGAAGGAAACACAACCTATAGGTTTCTCTGTGAAGAACATACAGCTGATTCGCCATTTGACTCTCCACAGATGCAAACATGGCTTTCTGTAACATGTCACAGTGTTTGGCAGAAACTAGTTACTGTGCAAAGAGCAGCAAAACTTCTCCTGACACTACAGAAGGTCTGACAATAATCCAGAGAGTAAAGCACTTCAAAGAAGCAGCTGGAACATAACCTGTTTCTTTCATCAGAAACTTCAGTGCCCTATTCATAAGAATTGACCACTGATTAAGCTTTGACAAGTCAAAGGAGAAAACACACATAAAAAGCCATTTCCCATCAGGGCACACATTTAGGAACAGTATTTGCAGCCAAAGCTGACTGCCTGTTGACAAATTTACAAAACACATCTGGATTTTCCAAAATTAAGCCCATAATCTACTAAGTACAGAGATGCAGTGCTGTGATGGATAAGTAACGGCAGCAAAGGTGTTCAAAGGAACCTCAAACTGATCAAGGCTTGGTCCTGTACCTCAAAAAAGTTAACAGAAAATAACTCATTGCCTTTGCAGGGCCTTAATAAAGGTTCTTTTTTTGGAGGAGAAGAGAGGTGATTTTCCCTTTTTTCCTAACACCAGAATCTGGTTGTAAATAAAAGAGGCATAGGAGTGGTGGGGCTTCCTGTGCAGCTGCAGAGGTACCTCTGCTCTGTGATCAAAGTGTCCAAGTCCAGCTGTGATGAACTGGTATGGCTCCATGGATCTGCCTCCAGGCTGACAGTGCTTGATCTATCTCCAGATAGATCAGCATTGGAACTTTCTTTCACAAACATCAAGTGCCATTTATATGGCTCAGTGTGTTTATTATTATTATTAAAGTTAGAATCTCTCTACCTAAAAGTCACTCTCACTAAATTGCTGTCCAGGGAAGTTCCTTCTCCATTTGCCCAGGAGAGGGGTTGCTACTGCTTGGTTGGCTGTTCTTACAGCAGCCAACACTAACACTACTCATTTCCTTCCATTTTCCTCATCAAACTAATACTTCTGAGTCTTTTTATGGACATTTCCAAAGCTTTAGCAGCATTGCAATAGGACACAGTATCATCAAAGAGATAAAAAACACATGGTAGTACAACCGGAAGGACCCCACTTAATCAAAAGAATAAATATTTTCTGAGGGAAGCATCAGTGTTTAAACAGGAAAAGTGCTTCAGTGACTGAGACACCACACAAATCAGTTTTGCAATCTGACACCCTGTGTCAGATGCAAATTGATGCTAAATATCTGGTGGCAAAGAGCAAGAAAGATGACAAGCTCTTTATTTGGGAACTTGAGCTACAGTAATTACCTGTCTGAGACACATTTTAAAAGTTTCACTGGCTGTGTTCAGCTGGCATCTTGCTGATTGTCCTTCCTTGTTGGATGCCCATAAGGTACATTTATTATTATTATTTTTACTGAGACACTTCAAGTTGGTTATTCATTTAGTTTTATAGTATTCTTTTGACGGCACAAGGTTCAAAAACATCTTTAAAAAACCTTTTCCTATCATGATGACAATTTTACCACCAAAAGCTGGCACAGCAAGGAAAGAAAAAAAATGAGTTCACAAAGGCACTTAATTGCACCATAAAGCCACTTCTCCACATAGGGACCCCTATAGACACTAATTTGTACCAGTGCAAAGCATTTTGGTGATTTGTTTTGGCCACTACAGTCACAGGAATTCCAAGAAGTCTTTAAAAAGAAAGATTTTGACAGCTCTCTCTTTATCAGGAGGCATTCAGGAATTACAATCGCACCAGAAGAGGAAAGCTGGCAAAAAGCACCATTATTTCCCATCTACTGCAACACCTAGAACACCACAGGCACTTTTAAAAAGAAAGGCAGTGTTTCAGAGGGAGGGAAAAAAAAAGCAACATTAAATACCCACCTTCTTAATAATAATTTGCATTTCAGCTTGCTGAAAAATGACTTAACTGGTCTCTTTCATGTGATTAGGGCAATTATCAAAATAATGCCACTTATTTGGTGGTGGTCGAGTTACTTCACTTGGTAATATACTTCAGATACTCATGTTTATTCAGAAGATCCTAGAGAGAAGTAAATTCAGGTTATCTTTTAAAGAGAGAAATACAGGAAGAATTCGAAAGAAAGATTCAGCAGCCAATAGTCTACATCATCTAAAGAAACACAGTGCAGCCATCCAGGCCAGTTTGGCAGCTGGGGAAGTGTCAGAACCCAGGACATCCCTCTGGCTGCCCTGCATGGCTCCAGCCCCTGGCCAGGGGCTCAGAGACCTTGGCACAAAGCCCAAGACACCTGTGGCTTTGATTTTAACCCATGGAGAAAATTACCAACTCTATATGAAGATTTACAAGCCCCGAAATTTTAAGTAGAATGATAATTAGTTTGTCACAAGGTGGAAAAGTAGAATTTTGGGGTTTTTAAAATGGGGGTTCAGAAGCCAAGATGGAGGGATTTGGGTGTGCCCTGTCCTTCTTCTTTCTTCTTCTTAGCCTCCATCTTCTGGGTGATGTGGCACTTTTGGATTGGTTTAGACTAGAAGCAGACTGTCTAACGTAGGTGATAGGTATTGGAAAATTATTGTAAATAATGTACACGTAGTTTTTAGTATAAAAAGGTAGCACCACCCCAAGGGTGGTCAGTGTGCCACGGACTGACCTGCCAGACAGACCTCAGCAGGTCAGAAAAAGAATGTTATAGACAACAGAAAATAAACAATCTTGAAAACCACAGCCGAAGAATCCTGACTCCTACTTCGATCTCGGGGCTGGGAAAAAGAGACTTTCTAAACCTCGGGGTCATCTCGACCACAGAGACTCCGAGAGAGAAGCAGCCCCGCAGCCGCTGGACCCGGGATTGGCAGCTCCGCTTGCTCTCTCTGCTACCTTGTCCCTTTCCCCACCTGCTGGTCACGCTGGAAAGCAGCACAGCACCAGCGTGCTCTGAAACAGGAAAATATCCAACTAAAGTGATCCTGGCCTCACACCCAGACACTTCCACAGACCTCTAATAAAATTGTTCTGCTATTTTTTTACTGTTAAAATTGAGATTAGAATCCCTGAGGAGACATCTGAGTAAAACAAAAAACACGAAAAAAGTGCAAAATTCTGTTCATTGAAGCTTTCCAGAGAAGAGAAGACTCCTTTCACTTGAAAGCATTCCCCATCTGCTTCGACTCCAGATACAAGAAGGAATATGGCTGCTGGGCTAAACTCTGTAATTATATTCACAGCACTGTCAGATCACAGCTAACAGGTGATGTGTTCACTATGGGATTTAAAGTCGCTGAAATAATCTGCCAAAACAAACATTAAATAAAAAGAAAACAAAAAAGCCAAACAAATAAATGAACAAAAAACCAAAAAACACACCTAAAATTACTATGTCTATACTGTTCCACAGCAAAACAGAGATAAGGATAACAATGACTGTACCAGATGGATTTTCTCACAATGCACCAAAGGCCAGTGAAGATACACCAGGCTGGTGGAAAGTAAAAGCATTGCTCCTAGGAAGGCTACACAGTCAAAGGAAAAAAAAAACCATGATGTACTGACAAAAGACAGACATCTTGCAAGCAATTTTCCCTTCTTCTCCCAGCTTCATTTTATTTCCACTGGATTAAAAACTTCTAACGCGAAACAAAAAAGCAAAGCAAAGCAAAAAGGCTCTTAATTTCACAAGAGTTGTATCTCTGTGTACACCCCACTCATAATATAAATTAACAGTAAGGGCACTTCCCTTTTCACTTATTCAGGGCAGGCTTTCCAGGAGGACTATTTGGATTTTGGTGCAGTGTCTGGCCAGCTGTCAGACAAGGAGCCTGACTGGCAGCCTGAAGGAGGGTGTTGGACAGTGTGACAGGTGCATCCAGCTTCAGCAGCCCAGTGCTGCTCCCTGGGCATCCCCCCACAGCTGAGCAAGGCTGGCTGCACAGCTCTGAGCCAAGCACAGGAGGGCTCACAGAGAAATTAATGCACGTAGATCCACTGATCTCTGAACAAAAATTTGCTATGATGCCCCTGCCACAGAGGCAACCAGAGCTACACTCACCTATTTAGAGCTGCCAAAACCTGTTAAATTAAAATTGCAGAGGGAAGAGAGGAGCTGTGCTGCAATTGCTAAGCAGTTTTCATCTAGTATTATTGTAAAAGCACCCAGTTAGAACTGGCCTAGAGCAGCATTTCTGGGATGGTAAATGAGCACTAACACAGGCTCAAGCTGGAGCAGTGTTCACTGAAACCTGTGCCAGCACACAGAGCCCACCAGGAAAGCACTGCCATGGGAGCACAGAGCTGCTGCACCAGCCTTCCACAAGAGAAATGTGCCAATGCCTCAGAGAAAAACTGTAAGATGCTACTCACAGTTCCAGCACGACACAACAGCAGAAAATCTTGATTGTGGAAACTATTCCTTGTGCTAATATGTCAGCATTACATTCTGTGTGAATTCCCAATGAACCACAATTTCTGTATGAAAATACACTTTCAGTGATATAAACAGAAGTAATGAGCAATAACAAAACATATTGTCTGACATCAGTTGATGCCAAATGTTTAGACATTTTAGTGGATACCTGCCTCATTATTTGTTTTAGCTGTGACTTGCTAGGATTGTTACAGATTTTATATTTCATCTCTGTTGATTCTCAAATATCTACCATTACTATGTCCTAAGCAAGGCTATTGGTTGCTCACTCTTGCCTATTTTATAAAAATAAAGCAAGATTCCAGGCCATAAAAATATGGTAAGATCTCCACAGATAAAGAGTTAAGGGAGATGTATCTTACCAGGCTTGAGCTGAGCGTGTGCAAACCTCATGAAGTTCAACAAGCACAGTCTATTCAAACTAGCATTTAAAACTTAAAATATGAACAAAAAAGCCCCAAAACCCATAAGAAGCAGCCTAATTTTATTACAAAGCAGAGGTAGAAACCTGTATTTACTGTCAGCAAGCTGTAAGACTTCCTCTAGAAATTGCTCTAAATCTGGGCTAATAATTGAAGTACTGACAGTAATATTGTAAACAGACAACCCAAATAATACACACAGAGAAAATTTTCTGGTTTGAGGTGTATTAAAAAATCAGCTGTTCTGAGGCTATACATATATATCCCATAAATAACAATATAGTCTTGGAATTTGCTGTCAGTTAGGGATGAGCAAATAAATACAATCCTTTACTGATGTTTAAGGGCAAAGGCAAACACACATTTCTTTGTTATTGAATTTAGAATATTTCTTCAGCCTTAATGAAACCGTAGCTAATCTACAAATGGAAAGATAAAATCTCTAAATCCCAGAATTCTTGATTGCAATCTGACACCTATCTTCTCTTTATACTCTCACTCACATGAGCTATCTACACAGCAAGTATTTAGCCTCTATAAAATAGGCTTCAAATAAAGCTGAATTAACTAATGGGTAATAATGGTAAAAAAATTAAAGAGTATAATGACAGCATCACATGAACAATTGAAACTTTATGCTTGAAGTCCTTGTGGAGCAAGAGTTTTTTATAGAGTTGAGCTGATTCTTACTCCACATAGTATTTCATCCATTGCCAAAGCTGGATTAATGCCATTTTAAGGATGTGGATTAGACAGGAAGCAACAAGATAGAAAATTTACATAAAACAGAGCCACTTTTTGCTTTCAGCATTTACTTTCACATACAAATGTGGAATTATATAAGGTTGGCATTTGGACGCAAAAACATTCTCTTCCCATTTCTGCAAACAACAGGGAAGTTTCTGTAATTCCAGATTTGCTGGCTGGCTCTCCACTGCAGGGATGCCACACATGGAGGGGAACAGCCCTCACACATCTGTGACAGAGCTGAATGCTGGTGAGTTCAGAAACAAAGCCTATACAGAGGAGGCAGTGTGCAACAGCAGCTATTTTAGTTATCATAGCATTGCACAAATAAAAAAAAGTAGTTTTAAAACTAATTCACTAGTCTTATCATGCATATATTTGTGACTTCAATTAGTCAAGCACATATTTCATTCTCCTTTTAGTGTAAAGAAGGAAAAAACCCCTCAAAACCAACCTTTTTTCCCAGCTTCTTAACCCTCACTTCCTCCAAACCTACCTAAAAGGCCCCACATGCAAGCTCAGGAAATCTCCCTTTTCAAGTAAACACATCCTACCCCAAGGTGCATTATCAGGGTAGACACCTATGACTGGAAAATAATTCAATGTCTGTTTTTCCTTTTTGCACCACTTGGAAACAATCTCTACCTGGAAACAGCATGAACTTAATTTTACAGGGGCCTCCTCCTCAACAAACACACCAGTATGTTTATCACAATAAATAAGCATCTTATTTATTGTGGCAAACAATAAATAAGAGATTCTTCTCACTTCTCACATAGCCAAAAAAAAGCTAACTCAGGTAGGTAACCTCATCCTTTGATTACGCTCAAGTTCACACAATTTCCTCTCTTTTCTCAGCTCTTTCCCTCTCAATAGGCAAAAACCTTTTCTGATTCTTACAACAGTAACTACTCTATCAGCTGTGTTCCCTTTCTGTGCTGCCCTGTTTCATGGCAGTTGCAGTTTCCTTGAGTTATTCTGTTCTTCCCCTTAGTCCAATAACCTTCACTGAACAGCATTCAATGTGCCCCTTCAGGTAATTCACCTCAGGGTACTTCTTTTTTTCTGAAATGCACAAATTCTGTACTGTCTGTAACACAGCACTGATAAGAGCTGAACTGAGGATGTGATACCCAGCACTGCAAACACTGCAAACCAGAGCTATGGGAAAGGCTCAGAGCCCACCACAGCTCCTGGCAGTGGTAGGACAGGTACCTGTAGTATTTAGCATATTGGATAATGTGGTACATGATCCATGAGCAAGATGCTGCTGCAATTATCAGGGTCATTGTGATCTAGCAAGTGCTGCTTCTTTCAAGATCATAAGAAAAATGCAAAGGAAAAATGGAGAATATGCAACATTTCTGTCAATTTTTTGGTCCTATCCTGCCAATAGTTTTGGAGCCCGTTTCATCTTCATGCCATGGAGTGCACCCTGCTGCTTGAAGTTAGGGTGCATGGAACTGTTTTGAAAAGTGTTTATGGTGTAATTTTTCATTTTTCCTCTGCTTTGTATTCAATCATTTCCTTTCTTTCTTGTCCAGATTCCCTGAGCTCTTACTGAGTCCTCGCATGGCTTATTCACTCTTACCCCTAGATCTCACCTGCACTCACTTTCTGTGTCATTGCACCCACCTCCACATTTCTTCTTTAGCAACTTTCTTCTGTAATCTTCATCTTGCCTTTCTTCAGTAGGTTTTTGCAATCAAAGTCTTGTCTCAGTAGATCAGAGATGAGTTTCCACACTATCAATGTACAAACTGGGCCAGAACACAAGTCCTTGTCACAACTTGTACAGCACATATTGAACTTTACAAGTACTTAACAGGTATGACACCAGTTCAATGACTGCCACTGAGTAGTAATTAGGTTCACTGGTAAGTTGATAGAATCATAGAATTGGGAAAGATCTCTAAGGTCATTGACTCCAACCATTTACCCAGCACTGCCAGTTCACCACCCTGGCCCTAAATGCCACACCTACATGTCTTTTAAACACCTCCAGGTGTGGTAGAGTGATTCCACCCTTTCCCTGGGCAGCCTGTTGCAATGCTTGGTAAGTCCTTTGGTTTTTCCTAATACCCAATCTAAACCTCCCCTGGTGCAAATTGAAGTAATTTTCTCTCAAGCTGTCACTTGTTACTTGGGAGTATGATCCCTACCTGGCTACAACCTCCTTTCAGGCTGTAGAGACTAATAAGAGTCCTCTGAGCTTCTTTTTCACCAGGCTAAAAAGCCTCAGTTTCTGAGTTGCTCCTCACAGGACATATTCTCTACACCCTTCATCAGCTTCAGTATTCTTCTTAGGATGTGCATTTAAAAGTTAAACCTATTAAAGAACATATTCTACCAAAGGGGCTAAAAGTTGCTCAAGGTGCTAAACATTCCTTTGTTATCTGATACACAGAAATCTCATCATCCTAATATTATTAAACAGATTTTCTACTTTTACTCCTTACTTTGAAAATAAGAAAAGGCCAGGTTGGATGAGGCTTTGAGGAATCTGATCTAGTGAAAAATGTCCCTGCCCATGGCAGGGGAGTTGGAACTAGATGATCTTTAAGGTTGCTTCCAACACAACTCCTTCTATGAATCTATGACAGTGTGGCCTACAAACCCTTAAAAACCTACATCTACATCTGAAGGCTTCCACAGTAATTTCCCAGAAAATTCTTCTTGCAAACCAATTACTTTGAATCAAAATAAAATGCAAGGAAAGGACTATGAAGGGTATTCTATATTATTACTGCATAGTAACTTGGAAAGGAAGCTATCAAGCCATGAAAGAGTGAAATCTCTCTCATTTCTGATGGCAAGACTCCCAAGAGCCACTATGAGTTATAAGAAACCATAAATCCTCCTGTTGAGGAACACATTCAGTGCAGGTAGCAAGGTGAGCTGCTGCAGTGTGAACTGCAGATTGAGCTCTGAGTGGTGGGAGCCCCAGGCAAGAGGCTGAGAAATGCCACCCTTCACACAGGAAAGGGCCTGGGGACCTGTGGCAGCACTGGACACTCAGAGATGAGGCAGGAGCTGAGGATCCCCAGACTTTGTGTGTTGGGCCTGCGAGGGTATAAAAACCCAGGAGTTCCTTTGTACAAGGTCCCTCATCAGAGGCAGCAGCTTGAGCTGCTATTTTGTTGTTGCACCAAGTTTAAATTATTTTAAGGACTGAGACCTGTGCTATGGGAATCCTGGGGCCAGGGAGTAAAGGAACCTTGTCTGACTGTGTGAGTGTGGGGGGTGTAGGGAGACAAGCAGGGCAACCCTGGGCTCACTGGAGCTGCCTGCTGTGAAGGGGCTTCAGTCCCAGCTCAGGTGCTGCAGGTGTGGCTGCCAGAATAGCACCTGGATGGCTGGACAGAGAAGTTTCCCTAAGACACTTGGAAACTGTGGAACAAAACAGGCTAATTTTCAGGGCTTGAAAATGCTGCATCATGTACTTTTGATCTGATTAAGGATCATGAGGAGTTTCCCAGGAAATTAAGTTTTTAAACTTTTCTACTTATACAAAGGCATGCTAGACAAGCTGTGACAAATCCAAAAATATAAATGTACTTTACTATGCCTATTACCTGTTAATAAAAAAATAAAGAATTAGAAATACAGGAGAACTTGTAAACCAACTGCAAAATAAGATGCACAGAAATGAGGAAAATCCCCCCATACTGTACAGATGTTCACACACTAGGCAGTCCCAAAGTCAATCATAGATTCTCTTATGTACATAAATCTAAACACAAGTTGCAACATTTCATTATTGTATATGTTTTTTCTTCTTAATCATCTGAGACTGCCTTAGCTCCTCAGTCCCATGGGCATATGGGCAAGCTTCAGAAGGTAAAGAACAGCCATCAGGATGATGAATGAAAAACCAACAGAGGCGTGTTTTAAATGCTTCAGCTGAAAGGCGCCGTTTCACTTCAGGTTTAGTTTTACTTGGTGGTTTCTCTTTTCTCCAGTCACGAATATGAACTCTCCCATTTAGAACTAAGATTTAAAAACAAACAAAAATGTAGCTGTTAATAAGAGATCCATGACAATTATACTGGAAAACATTGTAGTGACATTCTGTGAATGAAAAACATTCTACAAATGGATCACTCAGGCAAAACCATCTTGTATAGAAACAGAGAGAAGTACACAACAAACCACTACAAAGATAATGCAGACACAGTAAAAAGAAGACTTGATTAATTTCCCTGAGAGATGTTTCACTGCAATGCTGAATAGTTTGAGGCACCTTTGCATCATCTTTGTAGACATTTGTTAGTTCATTTTAAATATAGCGGTTGGGATCATTGAGACTAAAATCATCTGAACTTAGATTGCAAGTTCTAACAAAAGAAGTTTCAACTTCAAGAACTGTAATTCTTCCCATGTTTTTAACTTTATGATTCCACATCTCAAATGTGATTACCAGCAAGTGTCTTCTGCTACTTTCACAGTTCACTGACCCAAAAACACACAGCACAAAGGAGATGACAAGTCTAATCCTTCATGAGAACCAACACTGAATTATCATTGGTTAATAAGGATTCAGCACTTTGGGCTTTTCAAATTAGTTTGCTGTGTTAGGCCCATAAACTGCACATGTACACACTTTTGAATCTCTGTCAACTCCTTAAATGAGTAAACAGATAAAAGGAAATTAGCCAGAGAGGAAGAAAAAAAAAAAAAACAGATGATAAACAACAGTGAAAATGAAGAGGGAAGAATCTGCCACTTTTAAGTTGCCATGCTCTACCTTCATATTCTGCTTCAATCACACCTTCTTTCTGTCTCAGACACTTGTAGCTTGGGATAGTTAACTAATTCCATTCTGCATTCTGATCATTGCTATTCAAATAGTAACAAGTCCAGTGACAGCTGAATATCACACAGTCTGCCCTGGATGAATTAATGTCTCCAGGTTTCCTTGTGATACACAGACAGATCTGAACTCATAGTAAGCCAATCAAGAAGCAATTTCAGCTGAGCTTTAAAATCCCTCACAAAAGAGGAAGAAAAATTAACAGGTATTTATTATCAAACATAATTTTTCCCTAGAAAACCAGTCTTGTATTGGACAAGATACCCGATCTAAAGAAACTGCCACTGATCAATTATTCTAAGACCCAGTTTCTGTTTGGTGTGTGTACATCCATCCACTTAAAATAAAAAAAAATCAGTAAAAATGACAAAAGAGCTGTAGCTATGTTCTTCTCTGTCCTCCTGGGCAGGAGCAATGTCCTTGGAGACCACCAGAAGTTTCTTGTTATGGTGACATGCTACTAAGGGAGGAATCAAGTGGTCCCTCCCCAGGCCCTGTGACATAAATTACTGAGATGGTCTGACTTAATCCCAGTCTTTTCTTCATAGGTAATGTGCACACAGCCTCCAAGCCAATTTAAAATGCTCATTCCATTTACAATATAACATATTGCAAAACCTATTTCAGCTATTCCTAATGATAGGAAACCAAATTCAGACATATAAAAAAATCCACATGACCAACTCTTTTTAATGGATGGTAATTCAGGAGGATTCTATCAGCCAAGTGTACACAAATATTTAGTGGATGCTAAACTTGCTTAAGTTGACCACTGGCAACAAACAGGTTGCATACTCAGGATTACTTTCCATGGATTAATTCATCAGTATTTTACAGGAGACATAGACATAACACATTTTGAAATTTGAAGCAGCTTTAATACTGATAAAACCTTGAAGATCTCGTATTACTGCAAAGCTACATTTCAGTTTTGCAAAACTTCACACTCACAAAAAAGCCCCAAAGCACAAATTACACAAAGCACACTGTCACCACACATTACAACAGGGGAAAAAAAAACAAACCCAAAAAACTGCTATCAACAAACCCAGCCAGCCACAGAGACTTGCTACTGAGTTCTTTCTGCCATGCTACCACAAGCTGCACAAACACAAGCTTTATAAACACATCAAGCCTCATAATTATAGGTTCTTAAGGAGACTAATTTTGTTTCATGTCAGCATTTACACTTTGGGCATGCATTTACATTTCATGTCAGCATTTACACATTTCATGTCAGCATTTAGCCCCGGCTAAATGCTTTAGTAATATTGCTCTGTATTTCACAGCCTCAAAACCATCAGTATTTCATAGGAAGAAACAAGAATAAAAAGTCAAAGAATAGCATCAAATCAGCCACCTGAACTAAAGGCTTGTCTTTTCAGATACAGTCAGTGCAGAACATTTTGCTGATAGATGCATTACCAATCTCAATTCATAAGAGCTTTACTAACAATATCTTGGAGCAATGGGCACATAAAGAATATTCAGTTTTCTACAAAGATACAAACTAGTTAAAAAACCACCAGAGTAATTTTTCAGTTAAGTTTAACTGCATATAGAGGAGATAAATAATTAAGGAGAAAAAAAAAACCAACTCAAAACTCCTTTACCTTCAAATACTTGATGATTGTTCTTGAGTAGTGTCTGCAGGCCTCCATATTCACTTTTCAGCTTTTTTAAAATCTCTTTATCCAAGTGTTCTGCTACTTCTCTCAAGGAAAGGCTTTCTGCAATAAAAAAATGGTAGAATGATTAAAAACTTTTCTCTATAAAACCTTAATACGATTCAACTTCTATTCAAGGTAATGACTGTGAGCAGAATGTCAGAATTATCTACCAGGACTGCAGCAACTTTTTTCCCAATATAATGTATGGTATATATTTTATATGTATATTGTCTGTAAAACAGCAACTTTCATTTTGCAGGACTCAGGTCAGAATTTCTACAGTAAGACACTTTTTATTTGCTCTGCATTTTTTACAGTAGCATGTAACCCTCAGTGCAATAAGCACTGTTCATAAGCATGTAGTTAAGAAGACTTAGTCAGTAACATATGACTTATTACAGTGAGTAAATTATAAAACAGATGGAAGAAAATGGAAAGATGGTAGTAGTGATAACTGACTGCTTATACAATTAACAGCAGCTTAACATTCTTTTTGTTCCTAAAACTAAACTAAAAAATCCTAATCATGTTGTAACCTAATGGCACTTCAAAGGACTTCTTACAAACTCTTACAGAAGTATAGCTAATTATTATGTTAATATCCTAAACCATAATATTCTCCACAAATAGGGTAGAGTTGTGGGTTTAGTTTGGTTTGGTTTAATAAAAATCGATTCTATTCCAGTGTTTAAGTGTAAATGAGGAAAAAAACTCACACCAATTTCAAAATATTCTTCTACATGCAATAAAACATAGTGGAAAAAAAAAGCACCTTTGATTGCTACTGTATTGTTCCCAGTGTTTCCTAAAAATCTATTCACAAACTTGTAAATTTGCTGGAAAAGACATGTTCTGCCAGCTAAAGATAGTGTAAAGGAAAGATAACCTCACCTCCTTGATTCCAGGTATTCATATTTCCACCCTGTTTATCAGAACATGATTTCTGGGGGGCTGCATTTAACAGCAAGTTTGCCACATTGAGAACCACTTCATCTACAAAGTCCCGAGGGAGGGAAGCACAATTTCTGACTTGTTCTACTTTTTCTCTGGGTCGAAATCCAGGCATCCAAATTGTACCAGCTGTTTCAGTCTCATCTTCAGGAGGCTCTGAGCCTGCTTCTTTGCACAGACCACCACAGTGATGCTCATGGTTAAATCCAAGCCTTCTGTCACATGTGGCCCCAGCACAGGTCCGACGACTGTTAATAAACTGTGTTATCTGCTCATCAATCAGAGCACGTTCTGCAGCTGGATAGGTCCTGCTTTTCCCAACAAAACTGACCTATTTTGGCAGAAACAAGTAAATCACTATCAGAGTCCTGTATTTACACCCAGCCCCACAAACTCCACATGTTTATGCAGGGTTCTCACTACCTACAATAAAATCCAATATCAACTCAATGCTCAGTAACACCTGAGGGGTTTTTAATTCCAGTCTTTGAATATTGGTGCCCCAGAAGAAATCCAGTAAACAAATCATAATCCATCATGCTATAAAATCACACAGCAAAAAATCTTGTTTCTAACCCTCAGATTATTTAAAGCTGGACACCTCTTCCTACTCTGAAAAGACTTCACTTTGAATTTCACTGGACAAGAAAAACAGCAAAATTAAGTACAAAGTAAGGCAACTAGAAAAATTAAGGTAGAAAAAAAGGTTTTTCAAGTTTTTCATCATATAGAGTGACATAAGAGAAAATCATGAAACATTTCATTTTTTCCTGTTTTTTTTTTTTTGGGGGGGGGGGGGGACTGTACCTATAACATTAAGAGAATAATTCCCAAGAAAACAATGAGTATTTTTAATCTCTTTTCAGAGCATACTGTATCAAGTAATGAAGCTGACTATAATCTTATCTTACAAAAATAACAATGAACAAACATCCACACGCTTCAAACAGAGCAGATTAAAAAAACAAGACAAAAGCTCTACAGAGGCCAAAATTACCCTTTTTGTTGATGGAATTCTAAGGCAATCTTCTTCCACATGAAAGCCACATACAAATCCCACTTGGGCAACAAAATCTAGATATTCTCTGTACTGAGTTTTCTTGCTTTGTCTTCGGCTGTATTTTCCATGGAAATCAAAGAAGCAGCATGGCAGCACAAAGTAACAACATGAATAGGAAGACCTACAAGAAGGATAACAAACTGCTGAACAGTAAGTTATTTCAGAAAACATAAACATTTAACAAACAACCTATCAGATAAAAGCAACAATGGAAATTTTATTAAGCTACAGAGCTTCATGCAATATATTTGTAACTTCCTCTTTCAATCAAATGATCAATTTAGTCAAAATTACCATTTCACAAAGTATTTGATGCAGCAACCTACTTTGCCAACTTAGTTTGCAGAAGTAAAACTAAATTACTTTTGCTGGTGGTAAAGAGCACAACAGCACAAGGGAAGGCAGAACCATAAGCTTGTATTTACAAGAAAAAAAAACACAACAAAAAGCCACTCAATAGCTTCACATACAAGGAATAAAAACAGTTTTGGTTTTTGAATGTCAAAAGCAAAATACTGCACTGCATTCTATGAGAAAGTAAATACTGCATCTGCACTTCTCTACAAAAACACTTTGTAAAAATAATCAACTTGCATCAAAAGCAAGTCTTAAAAGAACAACTGGTGTGGAAACAAAGCTGACAGTTTTTATCAAGCCTACATAGGTAATAATGGGGGGGGGGGGGGGGGGTGTTTGGTTTTTTTCTGTCTGTTTGTTTTTTTAATTCAGTCCATCCCACTCCCCTCCCTCTGCAAAAATACCTAGCTGCAATTACAGGTATCCATGGTGTTAATTCATCTGAATGGTTTCCTATGAGCCAGTCAGTGTCTGGAAAGAGATGACTGTCACCTGGAATGATTGTAGCTTCCTACAAAACAGAACAACACAGCAAGTGAATGCTATAGCATGTTTCTTTAAAGCATTTTATTTAATATCAAGTAATACCGGCTCACAAATACAAGGTGAGTGAGCAGCACAGACATCAACAATGTTCTCCTCAGCAATTTTTTATAGCTACAGAGAAGTAATTAAACAAAAAACACCCACAAAACATGGGTCAGCAAAACAGTAGAACAGCAAATCTGATTAAGATATCTGGCATTTAAATATATTATATATATAAACAAATATATATATATATATTTATATATATAAACAAATATCATACACTAAATTATGAATTCTTGCCAATCTCCTTCTGTCACTTGTATGCCTGAACTTGGTTTTTCAGAAAGGCACTCAATTTGCCATCTTGCAGTCTGTAGGACTCACACAGCAATTAATCAGAACACACCTTCATTGTTATTTTCTCCTCCTTCACAGCTGCTGCCCAAATCAAATCCTAGTATACAGAACACCGCTCTCTTCACATGCTATCATTCACATGTAATACAACAGTATCAAACAAAAGAAACCTCAAATAAAACCAAGAGGATGAATTCCTCATACAGGCTAAATTCAAATGTTCTGCAGTGGCTATGATGTTTGTGCCTCACAAGTACATTTTCTCACTTTGAACTAAGTTCAGCAGAGAAAGCACTGAAAGATGCTGACACCATGCAAGTAGACACTCTTCCCTGAAAATCTCTATGAACATTAAAAGAATTATTGGGCAAATTTGAAAAAAGTTTTAGATTTGAATTTCCACAGTCTTTTAGGAAAAGTTTCGGAAATTACACCCATAATCTCTTTTTATAAAGAAAAGATATGTTTTAAGAACTTAAAATTCACATGTACATGCATCACATGTATCTGTATAGGAATTAAAGAATAAAATAAACCAAAACCACTAATTAGGGAATTTCAGACTATCTTGGTTACTTTCCAAATCCCTCTTAAGGATTAACACGGTGATTGTTCACTTAAAATTGTTCCCTTTAAATACTACAGCTCATTTTTAGATATGCATAAACATTTCTAGATAATGAACGTAACAAGTTTTTTTGGCAGATTACTGGATGTTAAATTACCAAGGCTTTGGTAAGTGTTTTCTTAAGGTTGATTAAACACATTGCTCATACTTTACATTTCAGTTTTGATCATTCAATTTAGGCATAGCATGAATTACCAGTGCCCCACTGCCCATTCTGACAGTCACCCCAATCAAATTTGTATTCACCGTGTCTGACAGCAGTTTGGAAGCACAGAGTGCCACCTGTTACATCCATTTAGGTTAGAACTGTACTGAACCCCACAGGTGGCAACAGCTACCCTGCAACTCGTGCTGGAAGTAAAGATCAAAACAAAATTAGCTACAGGGGCAACAAACTGTGAGCAGGTTCTTTTTCCTTCTGTGGCTACATGAGCCTTGCAAAATCATTTCACCCTTCCTGTTCCTGGTCTAATTCCTTCCGGCATCAATCATCACTTTCCTCAGCATATATTTTATTGTTTCTAATCTTTCTAGGCAGAAATAGGAACATGTAATACAAAGACAGAGAGACAATGCTGTTCATCATGATCAGATGTGACTTAATACAGTACAAGAAGAATGATGGAGCACCACAGCTTGATGGCTTGGGTTGTTTGTTGAAGCTTTTCGGTAAGATCTGCTTGCAGACTGCAGTAAAGGAATATGGCAGTTTTGGCAACTTGTACCCAAAATAGCAGGGTGGAAAAGAGAAGGCTACACAACACTGAAATCTGTGATGTCCCATCTGTGAAAATTGATTTTCTTTCCTAATTTAATGAGTTAGCACCCTCATTGTTGAATGAACAATTCATAATATGTTGAATGAACTTTAAAACAGCACTAGAGAACAACCACAGGTGGAAAATTATTTTACTATATTGGGAGCTGAAAATTTTGACAGAACAGAGTAAGAAATTCTAGACCTGAAGAACAAAAAACCAGGAACACCTCACCTCCCAAGGACAACTGCTCATTGGCACCATGCTTTAATGAGTATCAGATTATTAGATTTAATCAGTATCAGAATCAAAGTGAATGCTCCTGTGCTCAAATAGTTCATGAAAATGATAACATGAAACTTGAAATATAATCCCTTTCGCAGACTCATTTTCCTGTTCATTTTTGAAGGTTTTTATTGCTATTATATATGTTGGCTCCTTTGAGGTTCAACAACAACTTTGCCCCCTAAAAGAGAACATAGCACTAGAAGGTCAGAATCATTTTCATGTAATTATCACAAATTATGAGTGCCTTTATTATCTTGTATGAACTAGTGGTGCAAATAAAGCTGCTTAATACTGATCATCTGGTAAAAAGAAAGCTTGTTTCATGGTGTGCATGTCTGTACATGCAGTAAGAAATCATGCCAGTGGTTTTTGGCTGAGAAACAAACAAGTTGCAAACATGCAAGGGTACAATACAATATTTTTCTCATATTTTTCTCCCTTTACAACTTACTACACCACCAAGGGATATGGGTAGCAGCATAACAAACCCATGGGTCCCTTTAGACAACTGTGTGTAACCAGTGTGCTTCCTTACACTTGCATCAATACATCCTGAAACAGTGAACCAATGAATAAATGTACAGATCAGTAAGACTGACATACATTTGCATAATACCTCTAAGTGTGTCTCTGGTCCATACATGTCCCATATTTTTCTTCTCCTCACATCAATTCCTCTTCCTGGATGCTGAAATATTTGAACAAAAATATTCCATTTAAGTACTACTTTTTTCAGAAATTTCAAGTAAGTTCAGTAAATGTACACACTAACTTCAATTATTTCATTCCTGTTAAGATTTAGACACACAACAAAAACCAGCTTTGCCATTTCAGCTGAATACTTTTATTCCCTTTCTTCCCTTTGAAATATGAAGGGAATAATTAGGAAACCTTAAGAATATATCTGGTTCAAAATTTTACCTGGGCACACCTACTGAGACTGCTCTTGAAAATCTGTATCTCTAGAAATGTAAAAACAGAGGTGTTGATTTTTGGTTTGTTTGTTTTTAAAATATCAAGGCCTTTCACAAGTTGAGTGCTACTGCAGCACCCACAGGGCTCAAAGAAAAATGCTACTCTCTAAGCAGGCCTTAGTGGAGAACCACCTATCAGCTACTGATACCCAAATACTTTTTTCCCCTGTCTGAATTAAAGGGAAGAGGAAATAGACTGGAAACTAAAGCCAGAAATGAAGACTGTGTAGTATTTGAAATCCAAGAACCTTGTGCAGAACTAAGAAAAATCAATTACTAAAAAAAGTCTCATAAAACTCTCATACATGATTTTTTTGACAGTCAGTGTTTGTCAGCACTGAATGAATGACTGACTGATTGAAAAATCCACACAGAAAACAGCAGCTTATGGTACACAAAAGTTTTCTGGCCACACAAGAATAGAAATCTTGTGCTAGGAGAACTTGGAACATTTCCCTACTCCCCCAGTGACATCTCTTTATCTAATAAGAGACATTCATTTCCTCTAAAAATTTCCCCATGTTCTCTCAAAAGTGGAAAATGCAATTTTCTGAATCAGACAGACCCAACTTCAATGGGTTTTGTTTAGTCTCACTGTTCTTTCATTGCTATTTCAGCAACTGTGCCTCAACAAACTGAATTATGCTGTTGCTACATTTTTACTCCAAAAAGTACAGTATGCTGTTAGGCATTTTTAATGAAGAAATCTCAGGACTGCTTTCAAAGATATAGAAAAACATTTTATGACATCACAAGTAGAATTCATTTTGGATAAAAATGAGTTCATGAACACATCTTGTGAGAGGTAGAACCTATGTCGAAATTTCACATTCCTTTTTGCATAACTGAAGTAATCCATTACCTTCTTTAGTTTTCTTTTCTTTTTCTGAGAAAAAATAGCCCTGAATTTAAATTAAATACACTAATTAAGATAAATAAATGAATGGTCTAATCCTCTGGTAGGATTTTCTGTTAGTAACTAGAGGGACAAAATCCTGGTTTAGCAACATGAATTAATTTATTTTGGCTATTTGCATGCCAGATAAAAGGAAAGCATAACAAGAATATTGACACTAGTTTTTAATAATTATTTTAAAAATCATTCTATTTACCCCTTCATTGTTTAGAATATGAACCAGCAAACCATTTCCACATCCAAGATCTACAAATGACTGTTTCTTGGTCAATCCTTTTTCTTTTCTCTCTTCTTCCCAAAGAATCTAAGAAAAGAAAACAAAACATATTAGGCTTCTGCTCTCACATTTCCCTGTAAGAAACCATCAAATGTTATTGGAGATGACAGAGGAAAGCTGGAAATGCAGACTTGACAGAAAACATTCACTGCACTCACAGGTAAAATAAATGTAGAGAAAAAAAGAGAAAATCTGAAAAAAAAACAAAAGAAAAAAAACCAAAACAAAACAGAAAAACACTGTTTATGGAGTGAAACAAGAATTATTTTGCAAAATATCAATAGTTTTCTAAGTGCTAAGCACATCCTCCACTACATTTTGAGTCATTGGGAGTTGAAATTAGTCAGGACTTTACAGCTCTGGGCTAGAATGAACATTAATGTAAAATAAGTTGCTAAAACAAGGGATACAAGAGAAGAACAGTGGAAAGCAAGGGAAGTATCAAGTAAACTTCATCAGTGTCTCTGCAAGTAACACCACAGATGCATTTCTATCCACTGCATTAAAGAAAGCATTGCTGGCAGAGCTGAAAATAAACCCCAAAATATTCTTTGTGATCACTTGATGATACACTGGTACTTGCAACCTCCCTTTTATTGAACAAAGCAACAGTGTTACCTAGAAAGGTAACTGCCCCAAATTCTACACCAGCTAAGGGACCCCAAAGCTTTCAGTCAAATTCTTGTCCCTGATCTGTACATAAGTAGGTACTTTTACCCAGATATATAATCCATAATTAATAAGTGGCTGTTTCTCTGCAGAGTATGGATTAACCTTCACCATTTTCCAACTCTTTTTCCTTCAATGAGAAGGTAGAGATCACACATTTGTAACTCTGCACTCTGATTTTTCACTAGGACTACCAAAAATCTTGAAGAGTACTTAACTATGAAAATAAGTATTTGTAACATGGTGCATTTTGCTAGAAGGAAAAAAGCTGAAGATAAACACAGTCTGCTAATCTCATGGATTATGGTTTTAGATTTACCAATCATTGCACTTTGGCACTCCAGGCAGTATCCCAGAAATCCCTAATTACATCCTTCACAGATCCTATCCCCAATTCCTGCAGGGTTTTTCACAACACAACAGCCATGCCCTTGGCCATGCCCCTGGATAGTGAGTGATGTCAACATGATTGGAAAATAAAATGGTCACATGCAGATGCCATAAATCCATAAAACTTAACACTGGACCTACTTTTTCTTAATCACCTGTATAATGTACTTCTAAACAATGAGTTTCACACACCATCAAATAGATACCTGAACATTTTGCAGCAGGTTAGGTTATTAATACCATACTTTTTCATTTACTTAAACTGCATATTGAATGACTTTAATGACTTTCTGATAACTACTGCTATATTAGTCAAAATAAAATCACTGTAAACCAACAATCACATGTATAAAAATGCTATCACTCCAGAATTTTCTTGTGGCTACAACTAAATTCCTAATTTTCAACACTGAATATTAAGATAGTAGTAAAAATGGTAGATAAGTCTATTACATAGCTATTTCCACAGGCCAGTATCTAAGGTTCTAAGGGGTTAAACACTTAACTAACAAAATTAGTCCTCAATGAGTATTGGAAATGAGCTAACTTACTCAGAAAAACTGATTTAGGTAAGATGCTACAAGAATAGTTCAACGTAGACATATTCTTACCACACCCTGGATGGAAAACAAAAATATGTATGTGCCTGCCTTTTAAAAACCTGAAGTTTCTAAGAACAGCAGGTGGCAGAATTTTCATAGAATCTTAAGTAGATAGATGCTTGAGAAAATTGCACCAAGCATTTATCTGCACTTCTAGCATCTGCAGTTGACCTTATTACAGTTGAAGATGGGATTTGAGCTGAAATTTTATCAAGAAAAGGCATAGCAGTGAAAAACCTTAAGTTTTTATTTGTTCATAATATAAAATGAACAAGTAATAGAAAAATTTATAAAAAATCAATCCTAATCTCTTATTGATCCATCTTATAACTTCTGCATCAGTGCTTTTGGGTTTTTCATTTAGAAATAAATAAATCTTGTGTATGTAGATGACAAATTTCCTGTGAGAGAAGACTACAAATTTTCATCATATCTTCAAGAAGAAGTTTTTGTTTACCTCTAAAATTATCTTCTCTAGAGAGGTTCCCTTATCAGGAAATATAACCTTACAGCATATTATTAGGTAAAGCAGCTCCCTACCAGCAAGTAAGTGGCAATGGCAACATCTTCATAAACAAATTTCTCAGGATCTGTCACTTCAGGCCACACCTTCAGGAAAAAAAGAAAAACAGAATGAAAAATAGATAAATATTTATTTTTGGCATCATCTGAAATAACCTCAAAAATATTCAGACACAGTAATTTGGATATTTATTCACTTCAGTAAGTTTCTGGACTTCACAGATTTTGGACTTTAACCTCATTAAAATATACCCAGAGAATATAAAGACTGTTTGATTCAACCAAACAATAAAGTTTCTAAGAACATTTTGGCTCCACATGTGCAGGTCACAAGTAAACAGCTGCACCTATTCTGTAACAGACCATGTATCTTTTGCTTAACTTTCTCATGAGAAAAAAATCTGATCTATACATCTGCAACACTGAGGACATGAACATTTGTGAATTTCTTTTCACAAGGAACAGACCTGGAATTATCCTGGCACAACAGAACACAAAGAATCAAAATCTGAAGTAGGAAGACAGAAAGCTGAAGTATTATTCCTAAGTGTTACTTTGTAAATGAAGAATTGAAACAAAGACTAAAATGTGCAACAGCAGCAATTCTACTGCAGAACTAAAGACTGAATTGTTGCCTTACCCAAAACTCTAATTCTCCTCTGCTTTGTTTCTTCCTGTTAGTACAGAAATATTATCAGTAAAACATTTCAGCATTTTCACTGTATGTTTTACAAAAGCATTGATCAATTTTTTTGTTTGCAAGAATAGAGACATTACTTCATACAGCACTCTGCTGCTCTTCAGGATCTCCAAGATAAGCAAACAAGTTACAGCACTGCTCCTCTAATTCAAACACATATTAAGATAGTATCCAAAGGTTTTGGAGAAGGACGTGTTTTATTTATGCCTTCTAAAATGTGGATAACTATTATTCCACTGACTTACTTCTTCCTTTTTATCATAAGTGATACATCCAAATATCCAAATATTTATTGTGAATTTGGCTCTAAATCCTGCTTTTCCAGTTAAGTTTGTCCAAGTACTGAACTGTTGTATTCTCTATACAATTATCAAAAAAGCCCCCCAAAACACGAAACCAAAAAACATACATTACAATTCAATTGCTTCTTTAATAAAAAAAAAGAATTTATTGAAAGAAGCAGCTTCATTACACTTTAATGAAGTAAAAAAAAAAAGAAGGAAGGATAATATCACTGCATTTACTGTTTAAGCTTACCTTTACCATCTCTTTGTACTTTTCTTTCAGGTCCTGATAAACCTTGCTGTATTTTGCTACTGAAATGAGTGAGAGTGTACTTTTAAACTCACTGGGCTTTTGCTCCACAGACCATTTAGCCAGTTTGGACAAAAGTTCATTTCCAAGCCATGCTAGTTTGGGGTACACAATTCCATCTGAAAACCAATCTTCTGGAAATGGAGCTACAACAGATACAGACCTTAAAAACAAACAAACAAACAAATAATTTAGTATAAATACAACATTTCATTATTTCAGCTACCTCAAGGACAGAGAAAACAAGGATAAAATGGAGAAAACCAGCAGATCAGAGATATAAAACTAGACTGGAGAATAAATAAATATGTAGAGAAACAATGGGAAAATAAACCAGTGAAATTACTTAATAATGGAACAGTTTCCTCTGAATTTTGTTAGCTCATTATCTCTCAATTCAAACACAGTACATAAGAGTCCATGATGCATTTAACACAATAAATGAGGACTCACAGATGATGAGCAACCTGACCTCACAAGACAGCCAAACACTAAACAGTGAAAGTCAACTTTTCAAATTCCTGAAAAATAACAAGCAAAATTAAGAGAAAAATATATCCATTGTCACAACTCATTATTTCATCATCCCTAACTTGATTCAGATTTTATTAGAGCATCCCCATATGCTCAGGACCAAACTGAATGGTCCATATTTCAATGACTAAAGCTCAGTCATTTACAGCAACTCTGGTTTGACCCTCACCCTTAGTAACACCCACAGACCCTTTCTCACAGGCACTGCTACATCCTCATGATCAGAACAGGCACATTTTTTCTAGACCATGCAAAGGTACAGTCAATCTTTACATTCAAAGGTGAAACAAGTTTGTTTTACATTATTCTGGGTATTGTAGATGTTTCTTTTTAGAGAACACTGTGCACTCCTATCACACCACTACTGTAATTTACTAATCAAGCAGAAAATTCTAAAATCGAAAATGCCTACATACCAATATTAAACCATTGTGTGACTCTTGCAATAACTTACTGTTTGCTTCCTCTCCTCACTCCACACTTACCATTCCTCATCTTTTATGTGTTTAAGTTGAATTTGATAAATATTGCACTTTTTAACCAGGTATTTTCCTTCACTGTTTTCCTCCAAAGGCAGAAAGGTCACAGTTCCATTGTACACATCTGAAAAGATATGCAAATAAGGGTTTATTATTCCATGGTGCAACCCACCCTGGTTAGCACCAAAATGAACTTCTGCCTGCAAACCAGTCAGGTAAGATCTAAGACAATAGAGAAAGGAGCACAATGCCAGGAATAGATCTGCTTCTTGGTGCTCCTGACATCTGAAGCTACTGGATGATTTGAATTCTCCAAATTTAGCATTCTATGGCATGATGCTTCCAGAATATCTAGGGCTGACCAGGAGTACTCATTTTCATCAAACCTAACTATTTTAATAAAGTAAAAACTAAACAGTAAGATTTTTCTAGTATACCAATATCCCACAGCAAATCCAGAGTCCTGGGAAGCAGGTGTATATGCAGTATTACCTCCTCTAAAAATTAAAAAAATCTTTTTAGCTATTGTTTACCCAGGGTGACTTTTGCAGAATAACTTCTAAGAGTTCTCCATTTTGAAAATGTTTTTTTAATTACCATCAAAACAAATGTTCTTGCAAATAAAAAAGGCTACATTGGCTTTTTTTCATCAACTTCCAATGGACTCCAAAGTTTTCTGAGTTAGACAAGAAAGAATTAATTAGCAATAGAGTAAACGTTAAGTCTTGCTATCTCATCCCATCCTTAGCAATTCCACTTCTAATATTTTTAATTGTTAAAAAAAAATAATTTAAAAAAATCTCCTAGGCTTTTTCTTAGAGCTACACTTTATAGATGCAGCTCAGGAGCATCTTCTCTTGCCATCAAAAGAAAAAAATAAATCAAAACTGCAACATATAATATTTTTTAAAGGCACCGATTTTTTGAAGGCATCAGGTAAGAATCAAAGGCCTCAAGAACATCCCAAGTGTGGCCCATAAATGACTATCAGTCTTTCTGAATTCTAAGTCAAGCTGCTTCTGGAATTCTAATTCTTTCCAAAACACTACTACTAGAATTTAATCCATATCAACATTTTTCCAAAATTTATCGTAAAAGCAGTGTCAAGTTCTACCCTAAGTAAGTTTCTTTATATTAGCAGGATTTATTCGAGCATATTACCATCATACAATGTAAAGAAACACCCTAAAGCAAAACAAAAACAAAAAAAAACCCTCACACACACAAAAACAACAATTAAAAAAACCCCAAAAACCCCAAAAAAGCAACAAGTTGAGATTCTTTCTTAATGTGAAAAATGCTAATCACTTGTTTTTAAAATTTTAAAAGTAAAATGGTTATAAAAATAGCAATATAATTAGAGTAATAATAATTTGGATTAGGACAATATGAGACAACAGAAACAAAGAGTTACAGATGTCTGGGTACCTTTTTCTGGGCAGCATAAGCCCGAAAAAGGACACCCATTAACAGAGGATTAACTCTGAAAAACAATAATTTGTTGCATATTTATACACATCATACATGATGCATAAATTCTATTCAAACAAAGGATTCTGTCTGGCCAGCATCAACTTTTTCCTCTTAATCTTAACGGCGTCTCAGGGCTGAGCGAGGCAGAAGAAGTTTGTTTCTTCTGATAATGGAGCAATAAATCCTTGTTCTCTGAAAGATTTAGGTGTTTTGTGGCTGCTATTTTGCTGTGAGTCCTTTCTTTAAAAAAAAGGACTCAAAACAGTCTCTATTTTAACATTATGTTATAACTTAAAACTATACTTAACGCACTACTAAAAAATTAATACAGCATAACTTTCTAACATAACACATATAACATTCATTTTAATATTTGCAAAAAGCCAATCATAAAATACACATTTTTCACATTAAGCAACACTAAACATGAAGCAAGTCGAAACAGACACTTCTGCTTGGCCAGGCAGGTGCCAGAGCTGCCTGCTCTGTTCAGTAATTCCGCATTTCCCAACACTCCAGTCACTCCTGGCAAAGCTGTCATTAGGTCTGCACTACGAGCGTGGGCAGCAGCTCCTGAGTGTCACAGCTCCCTGGCCTCTGTAATCTGTTTTTCAATGCTAAAACTTCAATGCTTGCTGGCACAACAACGAAAGGTAAAAAATAAACCCTAAGCACACGATAGGGACAAAAGTCCATCTTCCTTCCCACAAACGGCAGAAAAAAAGGGTATTTCTCTCATGTGCGAGACAATCTCCGAGGGGACAGGTCTGCGACAGCCCCAGCCCCTCACAGCCGCGCTCCGGCCTCCCGCCACCCCCGGCGCTGTTCCTGCTCACCTTGCACCGCCAGCTCCCGGGCCGGGGGCGCGGCGGGGCGGCCCCGGGGCAGCAGCGTCCTCAGCACGGCGCGGAGCTCGCCAGACCCGCCCCAGGCCGTGAGAGGCGGGGGCGGCAGAGCCAGCTGGGCCCGCACCTCCCTCCAAAGCCGGCGCAGCTCCGCGGCCCCCGCCGCTCGCCCCTCCTGCCCGCCATCGCCCCCGCCCGCCCCCGCGGTGACCATGGACGGCGATATCTCCCCGCCCTCGCCGAGCGGCACCTTCCCCTCCGCCTGGACAGCGGCGCCGCTCAGTCTCCTGTTGGCCACCTGCGGCTTCTCCAGCCACACGCGCACGGCCGCCCAGAAGCCGCGGGGCAGCGCGGTGCCGCCAGGGTCCCGCAAGGCCGCCGTCCCCACCGGCCCCATCCGCCGCCCGCCGCCGCCGCCGCGCCAGGAGGCGGAGCGCGTCGCAGGCTGCTCCCGTCAGTTCCCGAGGCGGAGACGGCGCCGGCCGCAGGTACGTACCGGGTCCCCTGGCCCCCGCCTGCGGCTCTGAGGCTCCAAGTGCCGCAAGAGACCGCTGCCGTGCCGTCCTGCGGCTGAAAACGCGGGGAGCCGCCAGCTGCCAGCAGGGCGTGAGGCTGGAGGGTCCTCACGGCATGTGCTGCTCTTTTGGGGAAGGTCTGTGCCGCTGTGACAGCGGGCGCGGAACAGCTGCGTGAAAACGCTCCGGAGAGCAAGCTCCAGACCGGGACGGCTGACTGACAGCGGACAGTCAGCCCGGCCCATCAGGGAAACATCTCGGTACACCTTTTTTTAGCAAATAACAGCACATCGTGCAGTCTGGTTTTGCCCTGTCTGAGCAGAAGCCGTGCCCCGCCGTGAATTCGGGCCGCTCGAGCAGCGGCCCTGAGGCGAACCCGCACAGAAGCGGTTCGTGCCCTGCCCGGGCTGCCCTGCTCTGGGCCCCTGCCAGCAGCAGATTGCTCGGAAATGCAGAGCCGCTAGAAAAGGAAATAAAGTAAAACACCGGTTGTATCATCTCTTGGCCATGAGGGTACAGTATCATTATTCTTGACAGCAACCAAGTGTCTGAGCTGTGTCATTATTGCGTGAGATAGTTGAGGGTAGTACCCTGCAAACTGTCCTTTGCCCTTGTGACCCGTTTTTGGTGCCCGGGTATGAAATTGAATTGCTAACAGGAGCACTTTCCACGGAAAAAGGTTTACAACTCAACATTTCACAGAGGAACTGCGGCAGTTCTTTGCAAAATGAAAACATTGTGGTCTTTACTTCCACCTTCACACACGTTTCAAAATTTCAGAGCAAGGCTGAAATTAACATTGAAGTTATTCTTTAGGACAGTCTATTGTTACTTTCC
This sequence comes from Agelaius tricolor, assembly GCF_023055355.1. Lineage (NCBI taxonomy): Eukaryota > Metazoa > Chordata > Aves > Passeriformes > Icteridae > Agelaius > Agelaius tricolor. Next base: position 8,453,414 of record NW_027269284.1, read on the forward strand.
TATTGCAACCACCTTTTTGATTTCTTAATTAGTTTTGAAAGTGTTGACTTGGAGCCAGATTATATTAAAACATTGCGTGAAGTCAGAAAATTTATAATGTATTTTAAGCACAGAATGCTTTTTTAAATGATCTCTTAGGTTTTCTCATTTGGGTAATATCACAGATTTGCAATGTAAATAAAGTTAGATGCAATAGCTGCAATATTACAGTGTAATTTTTTTCTCTTTTATGGGTGAAAAGCTGTTTGATTGACCTATCCAACTGCTGCCTGATTTAGCTATTTTCCAAATACAAGCGTAGTATCTGTTTATTTGGCTGGAGGTTGAAACACTTACTCAATGTCCTTTTTTTTTTATTTTTTTATTTTCTTTCTTTCCAAACCTGTTGCGCAGTACTGGAGCTGCATCTTCCTAGAACTGATTTCGAAGTCACGTGCAGAAATACTGTCCTGCTGTTCCCTTCTACTATGTTTGTACTGTTCAGAACTAGGGCATGACCTCCATAAAAGAAAAAGGTTGAAAGAAAAGAGAGGTATCAAGGAGATATATCAAGCAGATGGAGTGAGGAAAGGGGTTGAAAAAACAGACTGCTGAAGTAGTTTCTGTACTTAATAATGTTTAAAGTCTCTAGTGAGCCCTTGGCCAGCCCTGGGCCAGGATGTCCTGCCTGTACCTTTGAGTTGCTTCTTTCAGCCGGTCCTTCTGCTGCCCTGTCCGATGGTTTCTGCTCCCTCCAGGCGCAGCAGAGATCTCTGCCTCTGTGAGGTGCCAGGGATCGCTGGGAGTGCCGTGAGCAGCAGAGGGCTCTCCAACACCAGCTTCTGGGAGCTGCAGAGGATCAGCCTCTATTTCTTTGGTCCATAAAAGTCACGATTCTTCTCTCTCTCCCCCGAAGCAGTGCAGTTGTACCTCCTGACAGGGAAATCCTGCAGGGTCTGTGCAGTTTTGTAGTGCTCTTGCCTGACCCATAGATGCACACAAAGTTGCCAGCAGACTTCATGGGGCCTTACTCCATTTTGTTGTTCAAGACATGGTATTTTCTCATCTTTTATCACCCCCTTTCTTAATACACAATATGGTAATAACCAGTGTTGTCCCTGTTTCATATTTAGCTCATATTTTAATAACAAATATGATTTAATTCGTTTACATTGGGTAAAAGGCATTTTTTCTTTGTATCAAGCCAGTTGAATTAGAAAAAGGGAAGGGCAAGATTTTAGTTGCCTCTGCAGTGCTGCACTCATGCATTTGAACAAGTCTATGGATTCAATTAACACCTCTTTTAATTTCTTTTTATAACTAACAATCCAATATCTGTGGTGCTTCAGCTTGTGTTTTATCTTTTCATTTTTGCTGCAGTTAGCTAACAATGAATCAGAAAGAAATGACTGGCAACCAAAACTCATGGGATAATTTGCTGGCAGATTTCCCTCACGGCCCCCTTTCCAGATATCGTAAGAAAGCTTCCTTCAACTGGAAGGAGATGGCACTCTTCATAGATGGTGAAGATATCATCCAGCTGAAGGTAAACTTGGCAAGAATTGTAGGCATGTTTTAATTGTGCAGGTACCAGTAGAACTAAGTATGTTTTTTTTAAAGGGAGTATAGTTAATAATGCTCTGTAAATATGGAGCATGAAGGAATTTGATTTGCACAGCTAATTTTCAAAACAGAGCTGAGTTTTTAAGCAATCTATTGTGCTGTGTCATAAGACTCATTTAATTACTGAACATCAGTACAGGGAGATCAGCAGGTGCAACATTCCAGAACTTGAGTGTTCATTTCAAACTGAGAAATAACTATATTCTACCATATTTCTTTACTGTTTGCTTTAAATCATAGATCACATGATTTTGCAAGGCACTTATGCAGAGCTACGTTCAAGCCACCATCAAACAGTATTTCTGTCTTACTTTGACCTAATTTCCAATGTTATGTGCTTGCATTAATGTTTATGTGGCATTGCAATTGGAGATTAGCATGTGAACCTTGCTGAAAGCTAATCCTACCAAGAAAAGAGATTACCTGCAGCACCAGAGATGGTGTGGAAATGCATGACTTGGAGATATAGAAAGAGAAAGAGCTAACTTTCTGAAGGTGGTGTAGATTTACATAGATTTAAATAATCTTGAATCTTCACCATAATTATAAACATCCTAGCAGGTAGATCAGAGAAATCAAAAAGGCCTGGTTTTGCATCTGGCTGGTGTGTGTTACAGCAGAGATAAAACCTCAAATGTTCTGTGTCTGGAGTTTCAAAGCTGTGTGGGCATGTAGAGATGCTTACACAGAGAAAGGGAATGACTGCCTTTCAAAGGAAAGCACAGGAAGTCTGGATTTCTTCCTTCTTATGTGAAACACAATTAAGAAGGTGTGGATATCTTGAAGACACAGGTCTGGGATAAAAAAAATGCCATAATATATTACCTAATACAAAAAGGATCCAAATTACAACATTAAAAGATGCACAACCCCACATTGGAGGGCTGTATATGGTGGTTCCATTAAATGGAGCCTTTTTTTACTTTCATCTGGGAACACAGCAGTTGTGGTAGCCTAATGGTTTTACCATCATGACATATTTCTAACTGAATGTAAGCCCTGGAGTTTTACCTTTACCCTCAGACTGAGGGACTTTTGCCCCTTAGATTCTGCCAGCAGCTTCATGTATTGAGATAGTGAAGCTGCTACCCAAAGCAAGTAAGTTTTACCATACTGTTCTTGTAGGTTCAGAGTGAATCACTTCATGGTGAAGGAGATGTCATAAAATTTAGCTGCATGAGCTGTATATATGACAGATAATTTAAATATATTTCCTAATTGCTTTTTAAGTTTGTACCTTCCAGCTAACAATTGTAGTTTGAGACCCAGTGTTACTTTGAAGGACGTTAACAGGTTTTGGTAATGATTTTAGGTCAGTATTCTCATGTCAGTTTTCTCCTCTCCAAGAACAGAATCTTCTCTGCTCTGGAAAATGATCCTCTCTTTGCACATCATCCTGGAGAAGATTTGTGCCGTGAGAAGTACCAGGAGCTGACCTTCCTGCGCTGCAAAAGGCTCTTTGAGTACGAGTTCCTCACTCAGCAAGAGATGATGGAGCACCCATTAAGGCTCTTTCATATGGTGATCTTTATAGGAATGTATGATTGGTCTCTGTGTCTCAAGTTTTTCTTACATTCTGGTGTAAGTACAGTTCAATGGCTATAGTAGTGTATGTTTGAATTTAAGTAACTTCTAATACCATAATTTTGTTGCTTTATGCCTATCTTATTAAAACTTGATCTTTTCCTCGTCCTTTCTTTTCAAGAATGGTATTAAGTTTTAGCTGGTTAGAGCAGTCAGAGAGCTGTGGGTAATCTTTGTTGTTAAACCCCTGTCTCCACTAGAATCCCACCTGGAAAGTAAAGGTGAAACAGTATAGACAGAGATACAGAAAAAAATTTTTGATGCCTTCTTTTGTTTACTCTGCTTCCTCTCTAGGGTAGCCCAAGAACTTGGTTGTTGGTGGCTGTGTGTTTGCTAAAGATTTGCAGGTATCAGAAACTTACCTGCTTGAGCCCCAGTGTCTTAATGAAGGGCAGAATCCAGAAGGAATGAAAAGCAGTTTAAAATTTCTCACTGGCATCAGTGGCTGAATTCTGTTAATCAGTTGTTTCCCAGATTGGTCTCTCACAAAGAATGCTCAACATAGCTGGTCAAATATCATCAGTTTAATAAATTAATTAATTATTACTATTCACACAGCTGGAGACCATCTAGGAATTAGAGTTTTGTTATGTGAATATCCACATGGGAAAACTGAAGGCAGCTTTCAAATCAGCATTCTTGTTTGATCCTGAAGCAGCTACTTTTCAGTTCCCAATCTGTTTGCAGTAAAATGAACTAAAATAGTCTTTAAGTTTTCCTTTGCTCAAGGGAATATCACTAAGGGCAAGTGGAAAATATTTCTAAGCAATTGCTATGAAGGCTTGAACAAGTTAGAGCTGGGACAAGTTCAGTCATCTGTAAAGGGGCCTTGACAAGATCAAATCCTGACTTACCTCTCCCAGCTATAGTCTAATTATAGTTTACTGTGCAGCTCACTTTCCCTGGTCTCTTTACTGGACATTACTATTAAAAGTCATGTGCAACTTGTGCTTTTCATCACAGGGCACTGATTTAATCCATTATTCTGTTTTTACAGTCGTTTGCAGGTTCAATTATGAGTGCTTCTAAGAGACTTGCATATGTTTTGAAACAAGCTTATACTATGGAGGTAATTTTTTTCTAATAATTTGTGAGAAATGGACACTATTAGAACTGTGTTTGCACTATTTGCAGTTTTAGTGTTATTTCTGATCTCTTTGGGTACCTAGGTACCTCTAAATAGCAAAAGAAAAGGCCATGGAGCAGATTCAAGCATTGAGCTCTGACTGTCCTCACTACTAGCTCATAAACCACTTCCTGGATATGTTTTGGACTATCCAAGTTAACATGCAGACAAAATTTGGGAACTTTTCCCTAAAGGCAGTATAGATGACATTACACCAATTCAGGCTCTGTCCAGAGTCATTTAAAACTCTCCTGCTAGGATACTCTTAACCTTGACGTGTTGCCATAAAAATTCCATTCTAATGTTATAAAATGGAAAATAATAATGTCTTAATGCCAAAGAAACACCACATGGAGTTCAGTGGGAACTTGGGACCAAGCACTCTGCAGAATAAATGCAGCCTGTCTGATACAGAAGGTGCCAATCCTAAACATTTTCTCCAGTCCAGGCCATGTGGGCAGCATTCACTGTCTGGCCAGACCTTCTGATTTTAAAAGATCAATATTTTGATTGCACTTTAACTGAGCCTTGTGCTTCTTTTGTTGCTCATTATCACTTCCTGCATTGTTTTGTTTTGTTTTGTTTTTTTTGCCAAGTTACTCTCCAATAGCTGAATTTGAAACCATTTGAAAGTCTTGCTGTTTCAATTAATGTAATAAAGTGGTCTTGAACTGTGCCCTCTGTCTCCTAATTCAGATTTTTGGATGTTTTGCTCTGACTGAACTCAGCCACGGATCTAACACCAAAGGCTTACGGACTACAGCCACATTTGATCCCAGCACTCAGGTTAGTCCTTGATGCACACTGTCAGCCAGGCTTCCTTTCCATACTAAACTGTGTGAGAAGGAGCTGGTCCCTGCACAGGCTTCAACTCTCACAGCTGAAACAACTCTCTCGGTTCTTTACTTGAACTCACAGCTCAGTTTAACCTAAATTCTAGGAAATGCTTCCCAGTCCATTAAGCTGCATTTCTTTTTTTTTAACTGCTTAAATGAGCAATTAAAAAAGCTGAGTTTCAGTCTTTACAATGAGATAATGAGCTTTTTGAACTCTAATTTTTTTTCCTTACTACATAGGTTCTCTCTAAAGTTGAACACAATAAGAGAGATTTTAGGTGCTGGAGTGCAGTATAGAATAAATCCTGGCAGTTAATGAATGTTTTCAGAACATTGCCAGGGTGGTGAAAAAAACCCACCTGATTTTAATTATTTATATAATTTTCTTTTTATTTCCTGGTTACAGGAATTTGTCATCAATACACCTGACTTTGAAGCTGCAAAGTTCTGGGTTGGTAATTTGGGGAAACATGCCACTCATGCACTTTTGTATGCCCAGCTCTATACTCCTGATGGACAGTGCCAAGGATTACATCCCTTTATTGTACAGGTAGGGTAGAAATATTGTTAATAATTTTATTCTTTTGGGGAAGAGTGGGTTCAAATTCAAGACTTTGTTATGATGTTATTTATACCTGACCAGCAGATTCTTTATTTAATACCTTTACATTTTATTGGAATTGTAACCAGGATACTTTTTTTTAAATGTTCACTGATTTTATGAAGGTTGTAGAGCTGGTTTTATACTCTCAGTTTTCTGCAAAACCTTCAGAAAATATAGAAGAGCTGAAAAGTCTCCAGATGATATTGGTACTTGTATAGATAGAACTCATCTGTGTCATATAAAGTCCTGAAAGTCTTGCACAGGACTTAAGATGATTTATGTCTGCCAGTGCTTCATGCTGATCTGCATGAAATCTGCAAACTTCTACCACAGAAATAATTTTATAGAATTAAAGGCATCAGAAAATATGTAGAAAATATGTTGGTGTAGTACAAAACTTGTACATAGTAAAATGTACTAGGCTAGCTGCAGACTGAACAAAGTTTATTACAGAATTGTAATATTTCAAAGCTGATTGCTACATAAAAAATCCAATGGTTTCTGCTTTGTCTGTGTACACCTGAAGGAGGTTTCAGTGCTAGTCTGATGAGAGCAGTCATCATTGTCAAGTGATATTTAAAACAGTGATGTAATTAATGTCATATTCCAAATTAATTTTCATTAAAGTATCTGTGTCCTGAATGAGAGGATGCATAAGTCAAGTTATATGCAGGATTATGTGCTTGAAAGAAACAGAGAGGTCTCTTTATCATTAATATCAGGGTACAAGTTGGGAATATTTTCAACCTTGGAAAAATTCAGTCGATAGCTTTCATTGCTCTGTTACTGAAATGTTTTGTTTCACTTCTGTACAGATTCGAGACACAAAAACTCTCCTGCCAATGCCAGGTGTGATGGTAGGAGATGTAGGAAAGAAAATTGGGTTGAATGGGTTGGATAATGGGTAAGTCAATACATCTGAAAGAGAAAACATTCTAGGTTATGTCATACTGCAGTGGTGCAAAGATCCCCTGTATCTGTTCTGTCCTTACTCCTGAAATGTTCACTAGTGGTTTAAAATTGTTAATATTTCTAAAAAAAAAAAATCCAGATTGAAAGATCTTGATTTTCAGTATTTTCTATCTGAATATTAACAGCCTTTCAGCCTTTCTCACTCTTTAAAATGAAATTAAGTGCTCCTGGTATTCTGTGACTATCCCCAGGTAGTCTTGCAGTTACAGACTCTTCAACAATAATAATGGAAAAAAATCTAGTAAGTTCTGAGTAAAGAGCTTTATCAGCTTCTGCACACATCTGGATGTAAGACTTTAATTATTTTTTCTGTTGATTTCCCGCCCACAGGAAGGCTAATGGTGGTCCCCAGACAAGGTTTATTTTCAGTAAAGATTAAGATAAATGAGACCAAAGAGAGAAACTATGTCTCTTGTTTAAACCATGGGATTTCTAGACTGCAGCCAAGAAAGCAAATGCTAGTTATTTTCTTCTGTATTGTGTGTGTACAGTTGAAATAAAAACATACCTGGCTCCATTTCTTAGTCATGGACTCCAAGGGCCTTTCTGTGTCAACTTTAATAACACCCAAAAGGTGTTTGATGAGGAGGAGATACAGTGAGAAAACAAAGGTGTATTTCTGCATTAAAACAGTCATTATGTAAAAGTTATTTAAACTGTTTGATTAGTTACATAGCTCTGTATAAAGACATAACCTTTAAATGGTAAAGAAAGGTTTCACTTCCTTATGCCTCAAATTTATTTCTTTCTGTTGATTCAGTTTGTTACAGATTTATGTTTTGTCCTTCAAAACAGATCATTGCAGTAAACACATTATAGACATCTGAAAGTATCCTGGTTTCAAACATTATGGCAGTAATTGTCTTTCCAGAATGTTGTAGGAATTTTATGGTTACTTGGCTCATTATCATTGATTCTCTGTTTCCTGAAGACACGGAAGGAATAAATTTTAAAAACCTGAAACAACCCAAAATTAATTTGTAGAGGAAAACTGTAAGAAAGACTTGGAAAAGAGGGCTATTTAAGGTTTGGTGGGTGTTTTTTTTCTGCTTCTGCATTACAGACTAGTAGCCACCAGATGGCACAGCAGCATGGGCCTGAGTAATCTAAATGTTATTCAACTTCATATTTCTACAGAAGTATTTAAATTCTGCTGTTCATTCTTATATTGCAATATGGATTTATGTGCAACACGGGAATGAAGAGTATGCTTGTTACGTGACTTTAAATGTACATAATTTTAAATAATTTTCTCCATTATCTACTGGAAAAAAATAGAGTATTTATTCAAATACAGGTAATAACTGAATAATTTGAAATTATAATCCATAAAATACTCCTTAAGTGAGATAACAGTGACTTCCTATCTTAATGTCAGATGAAGTCCCTTATCTTAGTTGACATCATATGTCATTTAAAGCAGTCATAGGGCATTCCTGTTTACTTGTATATGTTGTTTTAAGAAAATTATTAGTTCAAACAGTAGTGCCCAAAGAACCCCAATCATGGATATAGATCTCTTAAATATGCATTAAGATAGTCCCTGCATTAGAAACCTTAAGACAGCACTTGTAGATTAAGAAAGAAGTATGAGGGAGCCCAAGTTTACCCATAGATACCCCTCATTTAGCTAAAAACTCCAGGACCCTGTGTTCCTAAACTACTTTAGCTGCTTTGTTTTTTGGAGAGGTCTAAGACTGCAGACAGGCCAACATTGTTGTCAAGAACCAGGGAACCAAGTTTTGTTCTGCAACTTTCCTGTTCACAATGAGATGTCAGAAGCGTCAGGGCTGGGAGATGTCAGCTCTCAGAGGCACATGAAGGTCTGGATGGGGACTGGAGAGGAAGTTCTGCATTTGTGTGCAGAGACAACAAGCCATGCCACCCTAGAAAATGGACTCTTGGTTGCATGATCTGCAAAATGCCAGGATCCACAGGGAGATAATTTCACCACATACACCTTGTCAAGGTGTTCTCCTTGGCTGTTTGGCAATCTTACATCCTCATTTGTCTCAGAGAAGGCATGGGCTTGTGTTAGTCTCCACTACATGCACTGCCTGGTTATTTTGAATGTGTCTGTGAAGTCTGGTTCAGCTACCATGAGCACTTAGTAAATCAGGTCTATTTCCATATAGTTACACTCAGGATATGTGGTCACAGTGGGGATCAGAGTCTGACATCTCTGACAGATGTTTGCTTTTGTTCCTGTGCTTCAAGAAATTTACGCCAATAATTTTCAATATGGATACAGAGAGTTAAATTCCTGAACACTAATGAAGGTCATGGGGAAGAAATTCCAGAGCCTCCTTAGAAAATGCAATTGATTTATGCTATGTAAGAAAACAGAGTAGTTGATTGTAGTTGTCCATTCTGGCTTTGAAAAACAATTATTCTCTTGGGTTGTTTGGCTGAAAGCTGGTTTCCTACTGATGCAGAGTATAGTTTTTTTTTAGTAAGAGAAAGAATGTCAGAAATAATGTGGAAATTTTTGCAGTGTGAATCCATTTCTAAAATTATCTTTCCAAGTAATTCTCATAGTTTCATAATGTGAATGTCCAAAAATCACATGGTGTTTGCAGGTCTTTGTAACTTTAGCTGCCCTGACAACAAAAAAAAGACAAAATCACTGTAAAATATTTTAAAATATTTTTCTTTCTCTAGGAAATTTACAATAATTTGTGTAATCGATGCATAAAGGGGCAAAAATAGAACTCTATTTTTTCTTATGGAGAGTTTAAACTGGGTTCGTGTTTTGTTACCAAAGTTAAATCAGACTGCCACCAGGGGATGCAAATGCTTCAGTCTTTGTTTTATAATATTAAAATGTCCACCTGTTGCTAGTGCTCTGGCAGTCTTTGAAATATGCTGCTCACTGAGGACCCAAAATGGTAGTCGCTGAGGGGAAAAAAACTACTGAAAAGATCCCCGAGTATTTGGGATTTCAGGGGCTTTTCAGTAAAGTGCGTGGCAGGCATAAGGAGTGGAGGGGTGGCACACACATAAAACAAGAGCTGGGCTATGTGTTGATGTGCATTTCTGTTTCCTTCCTTTGGTGTGGGTTTTTTTTGTTGGTGGGGTTTTTTTTGTTTGTTTGTTTGGGTTTTTTGGGGGGCCAGGGTGGGGGAGGATGTACCTTAGCTACTGAAACATTGCCCAGATTGCCCATTACCTCAGTGCACATCAGTAAATGATTGACACTGAATTGGTGGTGAACCATTTTCAAGTCCAGTTGTAAGAAGCAGCAAATTTCTGCTTTCCTCTCTCCAGAGATGGAAATGATGCCCAGCTGTATCTGCATGGGGAAGAGTGAAAATCAGCTATAATTGTATTTCTGAAGTAGTGCTTACCATGCCTCTCTTTGTAAAACATGTTCTGAGCTCCATTCAGCTGTGTCCACTGATAACATGTAGCAGTTTGTTCAGCAGATAAAACCCTTTGTAAGGGAAGAACTAGAGAAACGAAATTGTCATTTTACCTTAAGCCTTTGTAGGGGAGGAAAGGGTCTTTCTAGAGGAAGAATTGTTAGCTGGATCTAATGATAATTGTGGGCTTGGGAAAACTGTGGTGGGGTTTATGAGCTGTTTAACAGCCTTTCATGTACAATTAAAATGTAGCCAATCTTTGCACACATACAACACACTAAGATGTTCAGCATGTTCTCTAGCAATCAATGAGGCCAGATTCAGTGTTCTGGATACTGAATACAAAACACTGCCCAAGAAGAAATGAGTAAAGGGGATTTATTTGATAGAAAAGCAATAAATTGTGTAAAAAGATCCTTCTGGAAAGAGATGGCTCAGAAAGCCCCCATTATAATTCCTTATATATTGACAAAGATGGGATATATCACATGGCTTCCAAACCTTTACAAATTGCATTTAAATGGTTAATTAATACTTTGTTTCTTCATTAGTATTTCAGCATCACTGCCAATAATACATTATGATGCTGCTATTGCTAGTTTAAGGACAGAACAATCAGTCTAGTCCTTTTTGTCTTCTGCTATTTATCCTCTTAATGCCCATTTAGATTTTGCAACTGTTGCAGTTATTTCACCAGGAAGATAGGAGCTATAATACATGATTGAAGCCTAAATAGTCTTTGGAACTTCATCTTTCAATCTGAAACAGTAGTTCAGTGAAGATAATATCCATAATCAGCTTCTTTGGTTATTTGTTCCTACTTCCACATTGCCTTTTTCTTTCTGCTGTGATGAACATTTATGTAGCTGTAGGGGAACTGGAACTGCATGAAAGCTCATGGAAAAAAAACCCTACCAATTTTTGTAGTCTTCAGTCAGATAATTTGTCAGGTCTGGTTCACTGCAAGGCCTTAGGAGTGGCTGTTTCAGTACAGGAAAAAGAACAGAGATATAAGAAATTAAGTCTAAAAATGAGTCCTTCTTCCCAAATAAACAAGCTTGAGCTCATTTAATATTTTTTATTGACTTACAGCCTCGGACCTAAGTATCAAACAGTTGTGATAGCAATAGCAATGAAGTAGCTAGAGATGAAAAAAGAATGTTAAAATGCTTGTGCCTGTATTTACGTTATCTGAATACACCATGAACACTTTAGTTCTTGTGAAAAGTGCCACTTCCACAGTTAAAACTAGGTATTTTGCAAACATGTCTTGCATGTTTACAGTTTAAGTTAAAGCTGTGCTTTTTGCAGCAGAATCATTGACATTTCCCTGCTTTGCCCCCCTCAAGTAGTTTCTGCAGTCAGGGTTGGACACTCTGTGGGTACATACAGTGTTACTAGGCTGTGGTCACATTGCTGCAGAGTGCTGCCTTATTCCCTCATTTTTGTCATGTTCATGTGCCTCAAGATTCTACAGCAATAGCTAGTTCACACTGAAAGGCACTTGATGTGGGTGAAAATGGGGAAAGGTAGACTTAAATCTGGTCACACATTTGTTCTTTGATGCACAGAAATACAGCCTCACATCTGCAGTGAACTTCAACCAGCCATTTTTGTTCCTTAGCAGGGCTCTGTCAGCTCTTGACAGCTGCAGGAGTCTGCTCATCCAGTGCTCCTCACAACACGAGCACTTGGACTGTAAGAACTTAAGTGTGAGTGAGTCTTTGTGTGCCTGTGAAGTCCATTAGGTTAGGATTAGGAGGGCTATAAACTATGTTGTTTTATCATTGTTATTGAGCATTACTGTACAGGACTGCATTCTTACATTACAGCCTTGATTGTAGAAAATAAAACTAAAATACTGCCACACAATTTCACTGTAAGAGTAACTCTTTTCAGCTCCAACCTTTCTGTGAGCATCAGTCTAGAATATGTGGCAGTTTTCTTTCCTTCTGCAAGTTTTTCATCAAACCTCTGAAATGTTATTCTTCCCAAGGTTTAATATATCCCATAAACAGCCCTGATATTAATTGACTCACAGCCTTCCAATACAATTCACCTGGTTTCTGTTTCTGGCTGGAAGTCTGGCATTAGAGATGATTGCACCATCTCTAAGGTAGTCAGTAACAAAAGCTGGCAGAAAAGGATTTTAGTGAGTCTGAAGTTCATCAAAGCATGTTTGAGCTATTTGTACTATAGGTAACAGTTTATTACTCTAGTACTGGCAAAAGGAGCTTGTAGCTTTTCCAGCTGCTCCTCTTTTATCAGCATTGCTGCACACCAGATGAATTACTATTGCGTGATTTAAAGTCAGTGAGATTAACTTAGTTTGAAATGTTCCCTAAACTACTGGCCAAGGAACCCAAACAAGAATGCTGCTATTGGAATGGCACTTTCCTCTGCTCAGCTGCTCTTGGTAGAAATCTATGTGACACAGGTTTTTTTTTATCTGTGGTAAAAAATGTGTCCACAGGATGCAAAATTACACATTGCTGTAGAGGCCTGTGATATCTATTGAAAGTGACAGCTGTCTGTCTGTCTTGCTGAGAGGCCCTAATCTCAGTCACGCTATCTGCTGTGCTGGAGAGGCCCTAAGTAGGGCAGCTCTTAGACCTCTGGTCTTGTCATCACTGTGTGAAATTTAGCCATTTTCCAAGCTTGCTGGTACATGATATCCCCATGACTGTGTATACAGTTCCATTATTGTAAGATATTTCTTCAATTCTTTCAGGAGATTTTTCCCCTAAATGCGTTGACAGATGTGGGCCAAGTCCATGCTTTCTAGGCTAATAACCATTAAAAATGTGATCATTGACTTCATTAAATCTCACTATTTATTTTTAATATGTTCCAATATCAAGTTCCAATTGGCCAGTATGTCTAACAATTCCCAATAGCAAAGTTCTTGGGGAAGGAGCATAACAGCAGTTGGCAGCAATCTCACAAGGTCACTTAACCCACCAGTCCTGTGAGGTTCTGCCTTTATTTTCAACACTTGTGCTTATAGGCAAAATATCTTATTCCTTTACACATGGAAATTTTCTGTTGAATTTTTAATTGTTAGTTCTGCTCCTCTGCTTTGCTTCTTAAAGTCTTTGCCATCTAATATGCATGTCCACATATCTTTATATAATATTTCTGTAATGGAGAATATCAAGGGAAAAAATCTAAACTTTAAAAACCCATTACTTGAATTCATTTTGATTTTAAGAAAATAGGCTACCATATAATGAGAGGAAATTCAATATTCTGGTTCATTAGCTGTGAGTGAAGCTATTAAAGAAGGGTGTGCTTGTACTTTTCAATCATAATAATTTTAGGTCATCTTTTATGTGGTACAGAATTAGCTTCCTTATATGTGTGTCAGACAGATTATAATAAAACTTTCTTGAAGGTTTTTCACTCCTTCCAACAGAAGACTTCCCTTAGATTTAACTGTTTGGGATTGTATTACAGCAAGTGAAAGTGGATAAAATTGTTTAGGTCATTTTGGGAGCTGTTTTGTTTAGCACACATCTATCACATGTTTGTTATGAGTAGGCTTGGAATTCCTGAAAGTAGGCAATTGGTATATAGGTTTATAAAGTAGTAGCTTTCAATTTGCTTTTTATGAAGTATCAAGCACAGGTCAATATAAAAAAAAAATTCTACAACTGCACAACTTAGTGAGTTGAACTAATCACTACAGTGTAAAACACAACACATAACAGAGGACAATTTGCCATTTTATTAATTGTCATTGTCTCCCAGGTAACAAATGACGGAACAAAACGAAGGGTCCTCAAGTGGTACCAGGAGAGGTTTAGGTTAGATACTGGGCAAAATTTCTTCACTGAATTAGTGTTAAGACATTGAGACAGGCTGCCCAGGGAAAAGGGGTGGAATCATCATCCCTGGAAGCGTTCAGAAGATGTGTGGATGTCACACTTGGGGATGTGGTTTAGTGGTGAACATGGTGCTGCTGGGGTAATGGTTGGACTCTGATGTTGGAGGTGTTTTCCAGCCTAATGATTCTGTGAATGCTGCCATGAAATCTTAACCATTCATCACATAGGAGGCTAAGCATGTTCCAGATATGTATTTGCAGAGAGAAAGCCTAAGAACTGGAGCCCTTTAAAATATGGTCTAATATGTGCCCCAAAAATTGTATCATCTCTTAGAGTTAGGTCAACTCTTCCTTTAGTCTGGCTTATAATTCCAGTTTTTATCACCTAGTCAATAGCTTTTTAAAATAATGTTTCATTGCTTCCTTCCATGCATCCCTTCCTTCTTGGGAGGGATCCTTATAAACATCCATGGAGCTGTCTTACTTTCATCACTCTGATTTTTAAAATTCTCATTTGACTTAATGGCTTGTAAAAAATGATGAGCTACTGGTGTGCTGTGACTGGCAGGCATCCTGTCAGGAAAATATTCTTCAGTAATTAGTGTCTGCTTCACTGTTTGAACATAGTTGTAGCTTCCTACCTTATGCTTGCATTGTAAGATCCTAGGAGGAAGCACCTTCTTGGAATTCTGTGGGTGGACAGCAACTGTGAAAAATGAGTATAAACTAGAAACCTAAACCTTGCCACACACACACTTCTGTAATTAAAGTAATGAGTAATAATAATTTAAAAGCTCAAGTTCTTTCTAAGGTGCATGCTATTGCTTAAAAATATTGGTTGTTATACAATTTTAGTTGTGATTCTTTTTGGGATATAGGGAGCAGAGAATGTGAATTTAGCCAGAAGATCTTTCTAGAAAGATATTTTGTAGTTTCAGTGATATGAAAAAAATATTAACGTAGATGGAAATCAGATTTTTGGAAAATCTGAATTTGCTTCTATTACTAAGTAGTGTAGTCTCACTGAAATTGGCATTTAACAAAGCACTTATTGGAGTTGTTGAGGCAGCTGGTTCTTGGTTAGGATAGCACGCCTTTCTCCGTGTCTAAGTCTGAAAATTCTGTGTATCTCTAAGGCTGAATAAATTCAGTATTCAGATATGTTTCCTTGGAAACAACTCATAATTTAAAAGCACATGCAGCAATGCAGCCCTTATGTAATTTATTAATGTGAAAGACCTAGCTCTCGTGAGCCATATTAAATAGATCAGCCTTTATTGGCAGGAAAAAGGAATTTTCTTTGATTACAAATACAGCTTTTCAAGTGCTATTAGATAGTGAGATATTCATGAGTGGGGTTGATACTGCTGCTGTTGTGCCAAATTGTGTTGCCCATTTGGGTGAAACAATTAAATCACTTTCTTCCTGAACTGTATGAATACTCAGGACAGTCTATTTACCTTAAGAACTTCCATCTTTATTGCTGCTAGAGTGCTGCAATTTAGAAGGGGTTATGCTGCTCTTCCTTTTCTAAGAATCCACATTTCAGGGAATAGAATTCCTAATTTGAGTTTAAACAAAGGAAAAATTTCCTTTCAGTTCCTTCTCAGGGCACTATTTCAGCTATGTCCTTATTTGTATTGCAGTAGAATGAGTGATCTTCACAGGTCTATATTTTAGACTCATAAAAATATATAGTGTCTCTATTCCAAAGCAGTCTCCAGACTGGAATAAACAACACCTCAGTTAAGAATACAGTTCTGCAGAGTTGTTTGAGGCAGGGAATTATTTGGAATGAGAATGGCCCAGTCCTGTTCTAGGTGGCAGAAGGAAGATGTTCATCTTCCCAAGCTTTTTAACTGCTGGGGTTCCAACCTAGCCAACCTAAGTCATGCAGCCTGAGAATGCAGTTCAGCTTTCTGAGGTGTCAGTGAAAGCACCTGTCAAACTGCCTGTGTACAAGGTCTCTAATAAGTAACTTTACTTGTCTCTTCCCTCAACCAGAATACATTACTTATCCTTCCATTCTTTTTTACTTCTTTCCTTACAAAGCTGCTAAAATGGTCTCCTAGGGTCAATGAAGTAGTTCTTTTGGTTTTGTAAACATCATCTTTTTAAAACAAAAAACCAAAAATCAGAAGAGTTATAACAAATAATTTCTCTTCTTGAATTTATTGTACTGCTCTGAGTCTGAAAGTCTTTGTTGTCCCAGGCATACTTCCCTAAAATTGCCTACTTGGCCTGATGGGCTCTGTTTTCAGTTCACTGACATGCCTGAGATAATTCTGCAATCCCTTCTTTCTTGTGACCTTTTTTTCTGTAATATGAACACCTCAGACTATGAAGACATAGATTTTATACTGTTTGTGTATTTTTTTAAACAGATTTGCTATGTTCCATAATGTCAGGATACCAAAAGAAAACATACTGAATGTAGCTGGAGATGTCACAGCAGAGGGGAAGTACTCAAGTTCTATCAAGGTATGAAACAAGATCTTGTTTAATTAAATATACAAAGGTATAAGTAGGTTGAGAGACAGAGCAACAGGCCTCTTATGTCAGGAAGTACTGGATACCTGAACTTAAGAAGGCTGTTGGCAATTTCACATGAGGTATGAATGTTGGTTTTTTAATTGCCTTTCAGAGATGTCTCAACTCACCTTGCTGACTCTACTGAACTTTGTATTTTTTGCATGACCTCACTTGTCCCAAAGAGTTTAGAGTTTGACTGTGTTCAGGCAAGACTATTCTGAGTCTCACCTGAATAACTCATCTGAATGAGTCAAGAGACAAAATCGACAAAGTTGCTTCTTCTCATGCTACCAAGTTCCATCTTTGTGGGGGTAAAATGAAATGTTAGCCTCAGCATTCATTCTGTGCTTTCTATTCCTTCAGGAGGTTAAAGAACGTTTCAGTGCAGCTCTGGGATCCTTGTCCAGTGGCAGAATTATGATCACAGGACTTTCCACAACCAACTTAAAGCTTGCCTTGGCAATAGCCATTCGCTTCTCAGCAGCTCGCTGTCAGTTTGGACCCACTGAGGATGAAGAAATACCTGTCCTTGAATACCAAACACAGGTAAATACTTTGGAATTCAGTCTACAGACTTCTATATAATGAAACTCGCATTCAGAGCTACTGTAGGTCACAGTGAAATTAAAGTTGTCTATGTCACCTGAAGTATCACTCTAGTACAGCTGTGGGGGTTCATTCCAACTCAAAACCTTCTCCTGGCATGGCCAGGCTTTTAGAACGAGTTCTGGAAGAGCAAAACCAAAAAAAAATTCATGTTCCTCTGAAGTAGCTGGAAGCATTTGTCTTCTAAAAAAAGTAACCTTGTAAGAGAAAGGCTGTCTTACATACACATGCAAAAGTACTGCAGATGTAGAAAGTAGCATTTGTTTCAAAATATCAGTGCTTCTTTTGTTGCTATGCTGTTTCTCATTTGTAGCCTGTATGCTTTAAAAGTACAGAACTCAATGACATTCATTGTGGAAAACTCTCAAGCTAATAGTGATTTAAGAGGATTATAACCAAGGTTTACCTGCAGTTGATGCTGATGAGAAACACTTTTTGCTCTGAAAAAAATAAAAAAACTGTATGTAGAATAACTGGGAAAAGGGGAAAACTCAGATCTGCTGAATGACAGAGGTTATTATATAATAAGTGCTGAAAACAAACGTGCCCAGTTGGTCCTTGCAGTGTGGGTGCCTTTTTCCAAGTTGACACTTATCTTGCAATGCTGAAAGATTTCTTGAGTTTCTGCAAACTGCTGGAAGGTGCCTTCCACCATTTCTGAACAAGCCAGAGTGTGCTTTCCACTATTCTTTGAGTCTCTCAGTTTTTCCCAGTTTTGGCTTGTTCTGTGGGTTCTCCTTGCTGAAAGGAGAACCCTTCTTCCTTTACCACAAAGACTTTCAAGCACTTTTTCTTTTCCTTTGTGAGCCCCATGAAATGGTTACAACCTCTGTATGTTTGTACTGAGGAAACTTATGAATTGTGACTGACCCTGGCATGCCAGACATTTTATAAACACATGGCAAAAATATGTCTTTGGTCCCCAAAGCTTCAGTGAACTTTTTCCCAGGTTTAAAAGAATGCTTATCACAAATTCATGAAATGTGAGAACTAAAATAATATAACCATAACTTGTATAAAGAGAACAATAACCACCTATGACATAATTAAATGTAATTAAATTATATTATAGGTGGTTATTGTTCTCCTCTCCATTAAGCAGATTTCCATTTAGAACACAGTAAAAATTAACGAGTTGGTTCAATATAATAACTATTAAAAACACATATCAATTTGTAATCAAATCAATTTAATTCTTTTTTTTTCCAGCAATGGCGTCTTTTACCTTATCTGGCTGCTGCATATGCCTTAGATTATTTCTCAAAGTCCCTGTTTGGGAACTTCATAGAGTTTTTTGCAGGTGTTTTGACAAAGGACAGGAGTCAGAGACAGGTGAGATGTTTACATATTTCCTCTTCACTGAGTTCTTACTATAGTAATCTGGGAACTGTTAAATGGAAGACCAATCTAGAAGTCTTATGCTTTCTTATGATCAGGAATGATAGAGCAATGTGTCAGAAATATGGGGCATTCAAAGTACTGATTGAAGTTGCATTAGAAAAGCATTCAGATTAGTTTTGATGGAGTGATTAACATTTTATTGATTTCTGTGGGATTGAAGGTTGTGTTCTCTTGCAGAATTTTTCATCATAAATATATTATGATGTTGTAAATTCAGCTTATGACTGTTGTAAATGATTATATAGGGAGCATATATCAAAGATTTTCCGAAAATATCTTAATTCCTGCACAGACTCTCTGAGTCTGACTTGAGTTTGAAATTCAAATTCATGCATTAAAATAAATATTTTTAATGAAAAAAGTTGACTTCTGAGCCTTAGTACTGAATTTTTCATCCACAGTCAGCCCACTGGAAGTCATCCCTTTACAGAGGAAATAGTTTAATCTATGAGTCTCTGTGCAAGGACTGATTCTTATCAAATTAACTGCAGTATTGTGTTTTTACAGCATATAAATTTTATATATTTTTATAATTTTTGGCAATAAAACATTTTAAGGCCTACGTACTGCTGTGTATTGCTCAGGTCTTTCTTAAATCCTCAAGCTTTTTTCAGCTAAAGCTCACTAAGTAATTTGTACTGATGGTAGAGTATTTTAATTTCTCCTCTTTGCACAAAACACAGAAGAATCTATTTGATTTTTGATCTACCTGATATATCAGGTTTTTACCTGATACTTAATCTCTGGATGTCTGCAGTGCAGTCACTAATCTTAGGGGAAACAGTGGCTATGAGGAAAAAGTCATGATAGGAAAGAATCTTGCTGTTAAAATTTTTAAGAATTTAATTCTTATGAATTCCTTTTGTTCTACAGGAGATCTTAAAACAAACAACATCAATCAGGGAGGTGCTCTTAAATAAGCTTTGGTTGCATCAAGCCCAAGCCCAGAATTCCAAATGCATTTTCAGAAGAAGGTCAACAGAGTTAGTGTAAATTCAGGCCACTATGATTCTCTGGAGTCTCTGAGGGTGTACATAAAAATTTTCCTCCTCTTTGCAAAACTGATGCTTAAAAGATCAGTGAGAACTGTGTAAGGCAATAAACTTTAAAACTATCCTATTGCTGGCTAGGGAGAGAGATACTGCTTATGTCACAGAGGGAATAGAAGCTTTTTCTGGACAGGCCACCCTCAACCACCTGCTTCTCCATTTTTGGGAGGGAAAGCTTGGCAGGTGGTGAATTAACTCACTCAATGCTGTGCCTGCTGGTACAGCTGAGCTAAGATGCACCCATGTGCCCATTACCTGACACAAATTATTGCTGTCTCATATAGGAAAGTTGGTGCTGAAGGTTCCTCAGTTGTGGCAGGATTTTTCTGTGGCACCAAAGTGTACACTTTGCACTTACACAGATCTCAGAGACTTTTATGTCTGTATTGCCAGTTATTATTCATTATAAAGCAGCACATGTTTCTATGGCTTTAGCTGGTCACCAGCTTAATTTCTATGAAAGTTATTCCTCATTTATAATTTGTTTTTCTCAAAGGCTGATTTGGGACGTGAGATTCATGCTTTATCTGCTGCCAGCAAATCACTGGCATCTTGGACTGCTCAGCAGGCAGCCCAGGAGTGCCGAGAAGCTTGTGGAGGGCATGGTTACCTTGCCAGTAAGTTACAGACACTGCATGCACTGATCAGAAAGAGAATGGTTATTTTGATGTGTTCTTTGTGTTCTGTTGTGCTATGATTTCTAAATTTTAGTAATGTATTTAGAAAGTGTTTTATCCTCATATCCATATTTTTAAATCTTATTTCATACCCGAAGTCATAAAAAAACCCATACAGGATATGCACCAGTGTTTGGACAGACTGTACAAGTAATTCAGTCTCAGTTTCAAATATAAAGATGCAGACGTTATAGATGAAAATTTCTCTTGGAAGTTTAATGCCACACTTTTGTAAAATCTTTACTGTACAAGGTAATCAGTGAATTTTCAAGTACATCTGTTTGTAGCAGTAGTTTTAGGTACAGGAATAGACAGCATTTTGTCACAGAATAATTATTTAATCTCTCCTAGCTTCTACTAGTACGTTGCAATACATTAAACTGTGCACTTGTTCTTAAGTGAATCGTCTGGGTGAAATCCGAAATGACAATGATCCAAACTGCACATATGAGGGAGATAACAACGTCCTGCTCCAGCAAACCAGCAACTACTTAATGAGCTGGATGAATTGCATAAGAGGTATGTTTTCATTGTGGAACCTTGCTGCACCTAACAGTGTGTAGCTAATGGAATCAGGAGGTAATTTCATACTGAAAGCAATTGACAGTCATTTAATAATTTTGTGGAACATAAATAATGTGCTTCAGACTCCATCATATGGTGCATTCCCAATACAGAAATATTTGCTGCAAGAAATATTCTTTCTTCTGTCTTGCAGCAGCTAGCTAGATGTTTTGCCATCCCTAATCAGGTTAAGCCATATCTTACTCCCTGAGAAGTGCAGTTTAGTTCAACTGAATTACCTCAGCATTGCATCCAGGTCTGAAGAGCTGTCTGTCTACATGGGAAGATAGTCATGGCCTTTGGTTTTAAACTAGAAGATGAGAGATTTAGATTAGATGTTAGGAGGAAATTCTTCTCTGCAAGGGCAATGAGACACTGGCACAGGTTGGCCAGAGAAGTTGTGGATTCCCCATCCCTGGAACTGTTCAAGGCCAGGCTGGATAAGGGTTTGGAGCAATCTGGTCTAGTGTCCTTGTCCAGGATGGGAGGGTTAGAACAAGATGACATTGAAGGTCCCTTCCAGCCCAAACCATTCTATGATTCTGTGACTCTGTATTGGTAAAGTCATCATAAGTCTGTTTATTGTACTTGGAACAGTTCATATCACCTGACTTGGTAGCAATATCCATCACCACATCTTGTAGTTCTCTAGATTTTGTTTCAGTTTTCCAGGAAAGAGTTTCACTGGCATCTTACAGAGCTAGAAAACTCAGCAGTTGGAGTTGAATCTTATGGGGAAGAATTATAGGCAATGATGTCAGGTTTTTCCACACTTGTCTACCAGTCCTCTTTTGGCTGGACTAGGCCATAATAAAATAAGTATTATGGTCTAATTGCATCTGGCCTGTCAAGTGTATGCATGGCTTTGTAATAGGCTTTTAGTTCCAAAAAGTCTGATTTCTTTTCTCATAAATCATTTTTATTTTCTCTGGTATTTCAGATAAAGCTCCTTTTGAATCCCCTTTGGGAACAATAAACTTTTTGCAAGACTACCATCATATTCTTGGCTGGAAATTCACAGCCATTAGTGTTGAAGATTGCATGGACTCCTCAGGTAGGCTTCTGCTGTTATTAGACTGATTCTAGAACTTTAAATTCCTTTCCAATGGAAAGGATCCAGAGATTTGAGATTCAACCTGTGCTGCTTATTAGATATTTGTCATATTTGCTGACATTTCTTGTATTACATGCATTTTTATTTACTAAGAACATAGTTTGCATTTCAAAACACATTCAAAATATGCATTTTTGCATTTTTCATATGCAAAAATGAATTTCCCCAAAATTAATTTCTGGAATGGAAGATAGCATCAGGTATTACTTTTTCTCTATTCTTCCCTTAAAATAGCACCTCTGAGTTAGGGTTTTTCACCACTGTATTGCTGTTTTCCAGTTCTAAGGGGATTAATTGCCACTACCTTCTATGACTAAAATAGCTTCTTTTAGAAAGCCATACAAGGGATTTACAAGCATGTTGAAAAGGCACGAATTTCATCTGCTTTTGATTGATGCTTTTTGTTGTATAGAGAAAAATTAGTAATGGTGGTAAAAGAGTTCCCTGTAGTTTTCCTGCTTTATTCTGCTATAATCAAATCAAGTATGACATTAGATGCTGTTCCCATTTGTGTATCACTGAGCCCAGATTGGCCCTTGGACACAAAAGTTAAAAAAAATACCAACACATAATGAGAGAGCAACAGCACATGTTCTCTCCTCTCATGCAATACCTACTGAACCAGACCATAGTTTAAAAAATGTCTGAATCTGTTTCTTGATCCATTCTGTTAGAAACTGGACTGTTAATCTAAATGCCTTAATTTAGGCAGCATGTGAACGCTCCCTATACCATAAGGTATCCTCTACATTAAATCTTCAGCTGAGAAACAAGCTTCCTGGATTCATGCAAGGACTTCATGCTGAAAAACCTTTTACCTTAATGGTTCTAGGCTGCTCTTAGAAATATGACACAATTTTGTGCAAAGCTAGTAATTTAAATGTGATTACATTCAGCCACCAGTGAAAACAATGGTGCAAGTCACATGCTTCCTGTAACTGTGGACTGTCTTCTGTTCTTGTACTCTCAGAAGAGACTTTGTACCTTGCAGGTCTAAGCCTTCATATGAAAAAAAAAAAAACAACAAAATTTATTCAAGTAAGAAGTCTAAACTGAGCTGTGGATACACCTTGCCTTCCAGCTTGGGATCAGTTTGAAGTGGTGTTTGGCCAGACATGATTATGTCTTCAACTGTACCCTCACAATCTGACTGTAATCCCCAGATATTTATTGTATCTACATTAATGGAAAAAGTGACATGTCAATGGATTGATTAATTGATGGTTTCACTTTTCATCTCAAGTAACAAAATCTGGGGCTGGCAATAGAATTTTCATGTGACTTTTTGCATCATAACTGTGAATGTTAAAAATTTTGCTTTTTTCTTTTCAATAGTTCCTTTAGCAGCTTATAAATGGTTGGTTTGCTATCTGCTCCGAGAAAGTGACCTAAAAATGAATAAGGAGAAGCAGGCTGGACAAAGTGATTTTGAGGCAAAAAACAACTGTCAGGTAATACTTATTAATCTTTCTTATTTTATTTATTTCTTTTCATCAAGTCTTTCCATTTCTTTTAGTTTTATCTTCTTTTGTCATAAAGTACAATTTCCTGAACCATAAAGCAGCAAGTCAAATAACTAATAAAACTTAATACCTGACTGTGTGCATTGCATAGAACATGATAGCATGAGGACAGTTACCATCAGTAGAAATCTTCCAGGATATATTCAGGATATATTTCCCTTCAGAGAAGTTGCAGGCATGTGCTGTGTGATGTCTGCAATTTTGATAGCACAACTTCTGAAGACTAAATCTGTTAGTATTAAATAAACTGCAGCATCTGATTATTACTTCTCCATCTGCACTTGTGGCCAAATACATAGTGTAGGAAAGAATCTTGCTCTGGCAGGTAGGTAAACTAGATGACCTAATAGGTCTTTTTCATCTCTAATTCCTATAGTGCAAAGTACTCATGAAAGATACCAGACTGACAGCATTGGAACCTGAAAAGGAAACATTGACAATTTACATATAGCAGATCCACTCTCTCACCAGATAGTTTTAACAGCTAGGAATGGCTTAACTCCAAATTTCAGTATTTATCCCCAAGCTCACCAGATTCCTCTACTACCTCCATGAGAAAAATTGGCTCACATCCAAAGAATGAGCACTTGTCATTGGTCAGTTCCCTGAAGATGGCTGGTGTCATTTACTTTATCTGCAAAGCTAAAAAACAGCAGGAAGGAATAGTCAACATTCAACTCTGCACCTAGAAAGTCCCAGCCTGTCTTCAACAGGGGATGATCTGTGTCAAACCACTAACAGGGGGAGAAAATCTTTCCTGCTTTTACCCTAGAAGCAGCTTATAGAGAAATTCTTCAGGGTCAAATCCAGACTGGGAATTGCCAGAAACTCCAGGCTGATTGCCTGTCAGTTAGCCAGGTTTTGGTGAAGCTGGTGTTTGGGCCAGTGCATTAGAATGGTGAGCTCAGAAGTATGAAGATTTCCTTATCTATTATATTTAAAATTCAGAGAGGTTTGGGCACACAACTGCTTTTGAGATAGGTGTAGATATACTTTAGGTCATTAGTTTTTCTTTTCTCTCTACAATTCATCCTCAGGACAGCAGGACTTTTTATTTTAAATGTCATGCCTCAAAAACATTTGAAAATGATTTACAAGCTATGCTTTGAAGACATGTACATATTTGATTTAAAACTTTCTGGGCATGAAGAAACACTTTTCTATCAGCCCAGTGGTTGACTAATACAAAATATTTGTTCGTGCTATGGGGGATCTGGAAGAGATTCCTAGTCTATCCCTAGGTTATTTTGGTTTGGGCACAGCTTGATAGAAACAGTACAGAAGTGCAATCAATGGAAAGAGGAAAATAGAATTATAGAGGAGAACAACAGGAAAATAATTCTTAATGTTTCATTTGGGATGTTAAGATGCATTTCATTCTGAGTAGGGAATTAGCATATCTCAAAAAAACATCTAATAATGGGGCAGTCCTCCTTAATGCTGCAGAGAATAAAGGATGTGTATTTTGCTGTTTATAAATGTATCTGAGCTTGGACATAAGTGTGCCACAGGGCAGCTGCTGTTGACAGAGACAGTGATCTTTGCAATGTGACTTTTTTATATGCTACAGTGGATCTAAATACAAGGATATTGTGATTATTTAAAAGAAAAGAATTAAAATAATCAATTAATTCTACAGGAAAAAAATTAAACACCCAAACCTTAACAAAACCAACTTAAAACAAACATGAGTTACATCATTGCAGCAAGTCAGCCAGGACAGCAATGGCATCATATTCCCCTGCTGTTCATCAGCTAGAGTGTTGTCAGTCAGCAATCCATTCCATGGCAGCACATATAACAAAGCTGAAGTACATAAATGTAGACAAGTGTTCCTATGTTAGTACATACAATCACTAAGGTACTTTGCATTAACAGTAACTGGTGACTTGTCTTTCTCATCAGATAGCTGGGAAGGACTAGATGAATAGTTCCTTCAAACCATAGTGCAATCTATTACAATCCATCAACAGAATCCACTCATGCTAACATGATCAGATTTTTTTTTTTTTATTATTTGAAGGGACTGTAATAATTTTTCAATAGGAAGATTTGTATTCTCTTTATAAAACTCTGGATCATATTAAATAAATATAAGCCTACCTTTTTCTTCTTAGATTCATGTAGGTTTCTTAACAATCCTAAAATCAGTAGACCTGATTTTACATTGTCTTCTCTCTGATGTAGCTTCTTGATGCCATAAAGCCTGGCTGAAACTGCCAAATTACACTGGTAATAGGCATTCCATCTTACTTCTAATAGGCATTTCATGAGACATTCCATAACTAACCTTTGCACAGACATTGTGGGAAGTGTTTTCTCCTACTGTTAGAATTTTTCAAACTAGATCATCACACATGAATCAGCAGAACTCCACTAACTTCACCAATGCCATTCTGCACAGGCTGAGGGCTGGTTCTCTGTGTTTTGCTGTATTTTTTCCCTCAGTGTTTGTGTTTGTGTTTTGTTCCTCAGTGTTTTTCTCCCCTGTCTCCTCAGGTGTACTACTGTCGGTCTCTGGCTCTGGCTTTCATTGAGCAGACAGCCTTACAGCGCTTCCACGACTACAGCCACGATCCCAGTGTCCCAGCAGCTCTGCAGCCAGTGCTGAGGCATCTCAGTGCTCTCTATGGGCTCTGGTCCTTGAGTAAACACCTGGCTGTGCTCTACCAAGGTGAGGTCAGCTCCCTGAATGTGCTGTGCACGTCACTTTTATAAAAAGTACAAAAAGTACTCCCTGGCCAGGGCAGGGAATCCTAGTGATGATTTATGTTACAGCATTTTCTTACTGCTTATTTAATACAAAACAATCATTCCCGACCAAATTTTCAGGAGCAGGAATCTGCAGTGAAAAATTAACCTAAAAGTCTCTCTCTTACCTCAGAGATGATGGAGAGAGAAGAAGTTTTCCTGTGATCCAGTGCTTTTGTGAGAGGATGAGGGATAGGCAGCAAGATGCTGTAGTGCAGCTCATTACTGCAAAAGGCTCTGTATAGCTTAGATTAAGAGTTTTGCAGTCAGCTCATTAATGAAATACTGTCAGTTCAATTACACAGGTGCAGTTACTTACTCTTGACTACTGAACTCATGAACTTGGCAAAAAGTTTTTATCAGTGTAATCTTAACTGGTATAAGCTTCTCTGTGAATATTTTTTAGGTGGCTATGCTTCAGGGGAACGACCTGGGAAATTTATTCAGGATGCTATTCTGAAGCTCTGTTACAGGGTAAGCCTGTTTATTGTGATTAAATATATAGTATATAAACACTAAAAATGAGATACATAGCTTACAATCATCAGATTATTCTGTACTTCATGGGATAAGTTAGCAGGATATTACAGTAATGGTTTTTGAATAATTTTCTGTGAAGTTTAGCAACTCACTGACCCTGAATCTAGTCTTAATTTATTTCAATAAATGGAAAACAATATGCCCTACCAAACAACACCATAGCATTTGTGGCCTTGCAATCTTTATTAGAAAGCCAGTGAAATATTTCAACACAGTTCTTTTTATTTAATTTCTAAGTGATTTTGTGGGGTTTTTTTCTTAACACTAAAGCTTTCCAAACTGCAACATATTCTTTGCAGGTCAGCAGCACTTCAAAGAAGAATCTGGTCATTATATTTTTAAAGTCCAAAATGATTCGTGTTTATATCTGTAAACAGCACCAAATTGGTTAAAATGTGTTTAAAACCCCCTAGGTAAAGGAAGAAAACATTTGAAATACAGTCTTTTTTGGCAGTTACCCTGGGAGTGAAAGAAATTGAAATAAAACTAGGCTACTAATTGTGGATTTCTCTTAAATTACCAAAGCTGGTACTTTATGCTGCTCTGTAGTTCAGCCATAGATAACTGCAGAAGTTGTCAAATGTGTCTCTTTTGGTTTTAAACAGTTGAAAGATGATGCAGTTGCCCTGGTTGATGCCTTTGCTCCTTCTGACTTCATTCTCAATTCTGCCATTGGTAAAGCAAGTGGAGAGGTAAGAAAACCCATTGTAAAATTTGTAACTTTAATCATGAAGAAGATTATTGCCTGTAATTAGCCTTAACATATTCAAGACATTTCACAAGTACAAAAGAAAAGAAAGACAATTTTTCAGTGGAAAATACTGCCAGAGTTAAATTGATGTCAGCAGAAAATGAACTTTTTCATTTACTGGAGATATACTTCAATGGGAGACTTGTATTGCTGTAGTTTGCTGTTGTGGGCATCTGTGCACTGAACTGAAAAAGGGCTGAGAGAAATTTTTTGGTGTAGTTACACAAAGCTAGAGTTAAGAGCATAAGAAGAGCCATACTGGATTCACTTCACAGAATACTCTGTGGCTGACAGGGATGGATGTTCAAAGAGAACACTGGGAAACAGATGAAAAAGTGAGGTGTGCTTTTCCTGATGTCTCAGCTGTTGGCAGTTTAAGAGATGTCTCATGCCATAGGTTCTGTTTGTATCATTCTCTTTAGTAGCCACAGATGTAGCTATTCTCCATTTTTTCCCATCCATTTTCAAATTCAGCTGTCATTTGGCTTTTATCACACCATCATTTCTACAATTTAATTATGAGTACTTTTAGAAAATACTTCCTAGTCCCAGTCCATATCTATTTACCACCTATGGGAGCCTTTTCATTCCTATGACAGACCTTGTTTTCCTTCTCTGTGTATTTTCTGCTTCTGCCATATCATTTCTGAAGTGGCATAACCAAACCTACAAGCAGGACTCGGGGTGTAGGTGCACCATGGAGTTGGCTACAACAGCTCCTGGTCTCTCCCTTCCTTTTTCTTTTTACATATTTCAAGATCTGTCTTTTTTCCAAAATCTCAGCAACACAAAATTCTTGCTTACTGATCCAAACCTACTCATCAGGGCTGAGCTGTGGGATAACTATTCTGCAGAGGCCAGTGTCACAGCACAGTTTGGGTTGTTAGTTTGGGTTGGTGTGGATGGATGCTGCAGACAATCCCTGGAGCCTGGGGAGCCTGCCAGGATGTTTGACAGGAATGCTGCATCAGACTCCGTGGTTTTCAGTATTTCATGTGAATTCTTGTCTGAAGTTGCCCCTTGTTCCCATGGTGATCCAGAAATACAGAGGGCAGAACAGATGTTTCTAAGCTGACCTAACACAATGATTACTTTGTTAGCAGTCTTTACAAATGAGGCAGGAAAGGCTGGCTGTACCTATCCAGCCATCTCCTAGAGGGTTGTAATCATCACTGGAAACTTTGTTTCCATTTCTATAAGTTTTTTGAGGATTAAATTGATGCAAGAGGTCATGGGAGGGGAGCTCTGAAGGTAACTCTTCAGAGAAAGAACATAGTTTGTTAGAATGTTAAAAGTATCTCTATTGGCCAAAAGCCCATTTTAACACATTTTTCTGGCTCTAGCAGAAGCTGGGAGCAGATGCTTTAGGCAGAAATGGAAAATATGGTACAAGTACACAGTGATCCATTCCTAGAATAGTATCCCCTCTCCAGCAGTCACCTGGAGATTTCTTATCAGTGGCTGATAAAGTTGTCATGATGGATTTGGCTGGCTCTTTATTGGGTACCTCTTAGCTCTTACAAATGCAGAAGCCATAGAGACTTATTAGTATTAGATATTAATATTAGGAGTATAATATATGAGAAATGAATGTAGGAATCTAAACACTTCCTCATACACTTACTTTTTTATAAATTCATTGAATCATTGAGAAAATAATTTTAATCAGTGCTATTCAACCCATGTTCTATAAAATTCAGGAAGGTTTTCTGAATTGCCTGTAAGTCTGTGGTTTTCAACTTGTGTAAATATTTACACAACTGAAATTCAAAAAAGGCTGCCAATCCTTCACTCAAAATGCTTATTAAAGATCATTGTCTCCTGGCTGTCTATGTTTAATCCTCTATTCATTGATAGCTTTGCACCTTCTAAGAACCAATGCAAACATTTTAGTAAAAATTACAGTATTTTAAAGAATAGATTATCCAAGTACAACAAAAAGGTGAATTTAATTCAGGATAAATTGTGTTGTGCTGCAGTGGAGTGCCTTGCACTGTAAGCCACAGATCATAGTCAGAGCTGAAGAAAGATTTCAAATTTTTTTATAGGCAGCCTTAAGCCCTAAAGAAGAATTCAGATTCTCTTTAAAAGGAACTTTTGATGGTGTGGATAATTTCTCCATAAAAGTGAATCTTTATTTCTCCATAAAAGTGAATCTTAATCTCAGCCTAAATCTGTGAAGGTATTGCCACATTTATTTCAGGATTAATTAAAACTTGTTAGACAATATTTAATCCGAATTAGAATGGAATAAGTAGTTGACATTAGGCCATGTAATCAAGGTAAAATATATTTAATATTAAATGTATTATATTTCAGTATTTATGTCATCACAGATATTTAGAACCACAGCATCTTTTGATGAAGAAAAAAGGCATTTCACTTTACCTCACTGACTGCTTTTGTACTACATTATTATTTTGCTACACTGTGCTCTCTTACTGCTGAAAATATGTTCTTTCTTTTCTGATTTTGCTATAAAGTTATTTAAAGTTTTAAGCTTTTGTAAATTATGAATTAACAAATATTGTTAAAATTCTACTTTTGCAAAATTTGTTTCTTTTTAACTCTTCCGCAAAAAAAATTGCAAATTAGTAAAATGACAAATAAGCAATCTGCTCTCGAGAGAAGAATTTCTTATGCTCAAATCAAACAGTTCACACTGGGAAAGAAGTTCTGTTCCTTTCCAGAAGTGTGTTCAAACAAAGATAACAGCAGCTGTCCATGAGTGCTCTCAGACACAGCCCTCAGGTTTGGACAGAACAAAGATTGGCTTAATCTAATCTTGTTTCCAAATTTCTACCTTTGATAGTACAACTCCTGTCAAGTTGAAAACCAGAGATAATAAAGGTTTCTGGTTTCCTGCTCTTATCCAAGCATGGTCTAAATGATTTATACAGAAATCTGATTTTGAAATTTTGTGCTTATTGTTCTGTTTGTTCTTGCCTGTACATAATTATTCACATTTGTTATCTAGAAATTCAATCAAAATCTCATTTCAGCCAACAAGTTAACTTAATAATTTGTCTTGTGGAAGTTTTGTTTCTTCTCTGTGCATTAATTCTTTTTAATTATTATTTTGCAGTTATACAAAAATATGTGGGGAGAGATCCTTCAAGGCAACAAAGCTCTGAGCAGACCTTCATGGTGGGCAGAATTTTGCATGAATAAACCTGTTATAGGCAGGCTGAGGTCAAGATTGTAAACCAAACAAGCTTTAAGAGTCTGGATGGGCCGGAGATGGATACCTTGTGACAAACATCAGGAGGAAATGAGGCCTCATGAACACTGAAAATGGAAGGGATTTTCACTGAGAGGTGCCAGGTTTTAAAATAACTTTGAAATCAAGTCCAACTTGATCTGAGGGACTGTTAACTTAATAATGACAAGATCAAGAGCAACACATCTGCACACTATACATATTTACTCAATTAAATTTAAAAAAATGAAGATTTATTTTAATCATTGCTTTGCAAAGTTTATATTAAAAAGATTTTCCAATCACTCTCTTGTTGTTATTTTCATATTCCAGAAGGTAAATAATTTAAAAAAAAAAACATTTTCCACCAGGGATTATGAATAAGCTGATAAAGGCAAAAAAAACATTAGGACAGGCTGGAAAAAACCTGTACTAACTATGATTATAGTGAGAGAACATGGGGAGAGCATCTTTCCCTCTGCTCCCCTGTCCTCAGATTGCAGAGAACCAACCTGTATTGCCTTTCAGAAGACCAGAAAGGAAGAGGCCAGCACAAGCAATGGTTTCACTGTCAGCAGAGGCAGCTGTCTGTCCTTGGGGGCACAGGATGTCTCTGGGAGCTTGCTGGCTGCCCCAGTTCTGAGGAACCAAACAGAAACGTGGCAGTGTGGAAAGATGGCTCTGATTAGTGGCACACCCTGTGTTGTCTTAGCTCAGAAGTGGGAAATTGGAAACAATCACACTGTTAGCTTTTAGCTGAAAGGAATGTTCTTTCAGTAAAGATAGCTTCTTAGCCAGACTAAGAGTAGTCTTTAAATGTTAATAATTTTACCACATCACGTTCAAGGTCAATTAAGAATTATCACCCTCAACACACTTCAGTTTAAAAACAAAAAAGCCAAAGAAAAAGTCTGAACTCCTATGGCTGTTGTTTATAGTCCCATTGGAAAAATGGATAAAAGTTATCCTGTTAAACTGTATTTTTTTTCTTTAATTTCTTTTTCTTCACCAGAGATAGTCAGTGTTGCCTGTGGTTTTTCTGCCTCTATTCTTTCTTCTTTTCTAATGAGGTACCTTAACTCGGATGTCCTGATAGAAGCTCTTTTTCTTGCAGTTGAACTGTAGGAAAGTTTAACCTTCTTTGCTAAAAAAAACCAACCCAGTATAAAGTGTTTATTTTCTTTGAACTTTTTTGCCTCTTTTAATAAAGTCCAATAGGTGGCATCATCCTATGGAAGAAAAAATAGATCAGTTAAAGAGCTAAACATCTATCATTAGATGTTATGGGGTCATGGGGTATCCTGATTATCTTTAGGAATTTTCCATATCAATGGGGCATCCAACAAGTGTCTCTGAAGGAAAGAGGCAGAGCTTGTAATGGCCAGCATCCAATGTGAACACCAGGAACTCTGGCAGTGAAAAAGGCAAATGGAGAAGAGATGCCATGCTGCATTAAATGTAGTAGCATTGATCTGCCAGTCCTCATTCTGCACTATCAATGCTGATCAGCAGCATTACTCTGCTGTCATACATGTGTGTGATTTCACCATTACCTCTGAGCTCTCCATAAGTCACTCAGTCTTTTCCTGCCTCCTTCCCCACAGCTGGGAAACAGCTGTGTGTAAATCTTGTGTATAAACTGTAAGTCTGTTTATGAGGCCTTGGTAGCCCAGAAAAAAGCACAAAGGTGTTTGGCATATAACTTAAGCCAGCTTCATCCCAATAAAAAAAACACAGCAAAAGTGTGTCACAGTAGCAGAGACCTGGAGACCTGGTGAACCACAAGGATACTCACCAAACACAAGATAAACAGACACCCAGACACCCTGTAAAAATATATCCCTAGGCCCTTCCTGCTAATCTTCTTTATTATGACTATTCTGGCAACAGCCAAACTCCCTGATACAAGCTGTGCCTCTCTCTGATGATAAGGACTGACAAACTGGCAGGAAAAAGTGCTGTTTGTTCTGAAAAGCTTCTAACTTCAACTAGAGCCAGCACAGCAGAGGCTGCACCAGCAAGGACATGATTATGGGCAGGCAAAGTGGGGTGCTCAGTAAAATAGCTCAGTTATGGACCCAAAATATGAAATGTCACAGCCTGCAGTAAGCTTGGACCTTCATGGGACCCTTGGACACCTGGCTGATGGCAGGAGTTACAGACCTGAGCACCAAAGCTGTAATAAGTAGAAGCACTGTGAGGCCTTGGGCATTTACTCTTTAAAAAATCCTGCATCCCTGGGTGCTGGTGGCTGCTCCCCAGGGCTGCTTGCAAGCTCAGTGCTGGTGTTCAGCAGCTGTCAGGCTTTCCATGCTGCAGCCAAGGCTGTCACTCTTTCCTCTGACACCCAGTACAAAGCCATGGTGCAGCAAAGGCAGGCTCATTCCCTGGGCCAGAGCCACTCTGCACTCAACATTATCAAAAGTAGTATTTCCTGTATGAATACCTGGATAACTGTGGATCAAGTTCTTTAATCAGGTATGACTATGAATTTCTGATCTGTATTTTTAGCCAGATCTGTGTAATCAAATGAGAAGAATTTCCTCTGAAGTCAACAGCCAAAGGTTCCAGAGATCTTCTATGTCCAGCTTCTCAGAGCAGGAGAATTTGTAGCTTTGAACTTGCAGAGCTGCAGCATGGAAAGAGGGAGATGTCATGAAATTTGGCATCCAATTATCTACTAAATCATAGGGCAATAATTCAACAACTACCACAAGATGTCATTATTATATGCAGTTTCTTCCTCTTTGTAAAACATTAAATAAAAGAGGCCTCTGGCAGAACAGAGAAGTCATTTCCCTCCCATTTCAAATGCCAAATAAAGTTGGATGTGTCATTTTATCTTGGTTGGGGAGCTGGGTCAAATTCAGTCAAATAGCTTCAGTCCAAAATTATTTGGCCTCAGGGATCCATCCTTTTAGGCTGCCACGTGAAGGCACCAGAAAGCTGAAACAAACAGGCCTGAAAGAGCCTTAAAACTGCTTCCCCAGGGCCCTGTGCCCTGCTCCTCTCCTGGAGAGTGGCAGTTTTCTGCTTTGTGACTGTCAAACCACCTGCCTGCCCAGGGTATTTCAAACCAGGTATGCCTTCTGTGTGCTGATGTGACTCAAAGCAAAAAGGTTTTAACAGAAAGACTGAAATTGTTTATGTGTGCTAGAACACTGAATGCACACACCTTCCTTGCTGATGTGGCAAGATAAATACATGAGTATTTCACATCACCTTTTTAGGAGTGCCTTGTGGGTCAGGTGGAAACCTGGCCATGCTTTACATCTGCAGTTCCGTGGATGTGGATTTAGAGGTGCTTGTTTTCTGTAGGAATCAGTAGACTCATATGCTGCTCTGTCTGTCTGAAAGCCTCCTTCCCACTGCAAATAATGATTTATCCCACATTCTGCAGGGATGCAAGTTCCTCTTCTGTTTGCCTTTGTTCATATATTTTCCTTACTGACTTATTGTGTTTTCAAACACAAGTGGTGATTTCACACCAGCCTGTGCTACCATCATGAGCAGTCTGTCTCTCTGTTCCAGCCATGTGGACATCACAGGGTGTCCTCTGCTAGCACCACACCTTCACAGGCCTCAAGGGTTTGTTATTCTCACTTCTCATTAGCCTGAGATCACAGTGAGATCATTTCAGCTGGGCTCAGGGCCTGAGGAGCACCACGGGCCAGGGGAGCTGCTGCATGAGACATCCATGTGATGGTCTAAGCTGAGGCACAGGCTGCAGCCAGGGGGGGTCAGCTGGGTCCCAGCAGGCTGCACACAGCACTGGCACTGGCAACAGGGCCACAAAGCTTCCTTCTTCTCCAAGCAAGTCAAGTGACAGGTTAATGAGAGACAGCAGAGCATTTCACATCAGTTCCTTTCAAGGCAGAGGGAGGTAAATGCTGAGAAAAGCAGTTCTGCTGACTACCTTGCCTTGTTTTATTCTCAAATGTTTGCAGCCTGGTTGTGATTGTTCAGCATTGCCTCAGCATGAATCTCTCTTAAATGAATTCAAGTTCCATCAAGAGTTTCTTCAGTGTGTTTGTCACATAATAGACTAGTAAGTGCATGGCTAGAAGAATTCCCAGTGTATTTCCTGAAGGCAATTTCCACATTTTTACATTTTTTGTTTGGTCAGCCTTAGTGTAGAGCATCTGCTGAGCTTTGCATTAGTCTCCAAAGACCCAGCATCATTAGGTAATAGCTTCCTTTACCTGCCCATTTTCTCCCATCCTCCTGCCCTTCCCAGCTCATTTCACTTGTCATCTTCTCTCTACTCAGAACTTTGCTAATTACTTATTTTTGCCAACTTGTAAAATATTCATTGTTTTTCCTTATTTTAAGCAAAGGATATTTTTAAATTACATGTTCTTGGATAGAGAAAATGCTTCAATTCATAATGTCAGTTTTTTCAGAGGGCAGCATATTTGTCATGGAGTGGTAACCAGGAGTTAGAAAACAACCTGGAAGGACCAGCATGGATCTGGAGTTTGTCCTGTGGCTGTGACTGGGATGTGACTTATGCTTTCCACATGTGATCCATGGGCCAAGACAGCTTCCAGGGCAACCAGAGGAAAGCCACCACACTGCTTTGTAGAGCAGGTACTGCACTTGCCACCTCCTCACCACTCCACAGGGCTTTTGGGGCAGCCTGTCCACAAGCAGTGGGCAACTATTGCCTGAGAATGAAACCTCTTTTAACAGTGTTTTGGGGGTTTTATTTTGTAAAATGTAAGAATCAAAACAAAAGTGTATAGACAGAGATAATTTCCTATGGCAAAAATATGAGCTTCAATAAAATGGTTTGTAAACAGGCAGAAGAAATATTCAGCAAGTGGTTCTGAACTGTATTTATGTGTTCTTATCACTGAGATGTGATGAAATACCTTCCAATCCCTCAGTAACCCAGAAAGCTGTTAAGCAACACATACTATGGTAAACACAAAAATCAGCAGAGCCATGTAAAAAAAAAAATGGTGAAGACTTGACTGGCCTAAACAAACTCATTTATCTTATATTTAAGAGTATC
This sequence comes from Agelaius tricolor, assembly GCF_023055355.1. Taxonomy (NCBI): domain Eukaryota; kingdom Metazoa; phylum Chordata; class Aves; order Passeriformes; family Icteridae; genus Agelaius; species Agelaius tricolor. Next base: position 8,489,050 of record NW_027269284.1, read on the forward strand.
AAAGAAATTGCACCAGGCTAGAGTTAGCTGTTCTACCAGTATTTTAAAAGGCAGAAAAGTGACAAACTTGATTCTATGAAAAACAAACTAATGGAAAACCTGAGGGGGGATTAAGTTAATAAAATAATTACCATATAGCAATACAAAATCAGAAATTTTGTGGAAAATACAGTTTTTCAGACAAACCTAATTTAATTCCAGGTATTCTTAAACTTTGATTTTTGCATATATGTGACATGCAACATAGAGATGAAGAAAATCAGCATTCTGTCTATCAGCAAACACACTCAGGAAGCCATCAGTGGAGAAATCATTCTCTGTGCTTTAGGGATGTTGTTAAGGATAATCCTAAACCTGCCACTGCTTATTATTTTCCTCAGTGAGCTGGAAATAATTTTAAAATCTCTTCTATTAAATTGTGCATAATTGGTGGACTGGTAAATTAGGTGAGAACAGATATAATCTGAAATGCTTAGTAAGTTTAAACCAGATTGGTTTTGCTGACCCAAGTGTGCAACATCTCCTTCAAAAATGTAGGGGTGAAGAGAGATTTTGTCATCCTAGGCCAGACAGAGCTGAGGGAAGGTGAGTGCTTTTCTCTCTGATGTGTTTGGGAGAGAATTGAAATTTTTCTAAATGACCCAGGAGTGTCACGGGAAGAGTAAGAAAATGCAGGATCATTATAGCCCTAATACGATCAGAGAATTGATTCTTGTCCAGTTCTCATGTTACAAAAGCCAGCTCCAAATGCCAGCCTGCCTGGGAAATGGAAACTGTATTGTGTGTGAGTATTCATCTGTGCCTGCAGAAACCATATGCCAAACTCCTGCTTTCCTTACAGGGTACAACGTAACAGAAAGGAGCCAAAATACTGAATTCAAAGCCAAAGAAAGGTGTGGTACAACAAGAAACTGAACAAACTCAATGTCTAGCATGTCAAAGAGGAGCTTAAAATTTGGAGCAATTGCAGTTTTATAGCTTCTCCAAAGTGGAGCAAAATGTTGTATGTCAAAACAAATATAATTTGTGTCTGATCACTGGGGAGAGATTTAAGGGTATGGTTTACTTTGAAGGAAAGTTTGTGCATATACACATTATTTGGGATGACCAAACCATGGTCTATGGTTTTGTTACATGCTCTACCAAGATCCTTTAAATCAGAACAGCTGGTGCCATATGAACTGCCCTCCAAAAACATACTTGTCTGAGTGTCATTAAATAATGATTTTTTTTTCTAAGCCCACACAAACACTTGGCTTTTTCCATCCAGTTTATCAATGATGAGTGTTTGCAAAGTCCAGAACTGAGCACTGGCTGTGTTTCACTAGTGTGAGGGAGAAGCCAGGAAAAACATATCTCCTGGGGAGTATTCCCAGCTGTAAATTTATTTTTGACACATATAGGATGGAATTGGGTTTCTGTGCTTGTTTTGATCTCCTTACAAATTCTTATTAAAGGGATGTCTTCCAGCCCTGCAGAACTGCATATCCTGTTCCAGTCCTAAATCTGTGGGTGGGTCCTGCAGCCAGAAGTGTGGGGCACTGGGACAAACACACCAGTGCCTCAGACACTCAGCAAGCAGCAGCCCAGTTCTTTGCTCAGTACATAAATATTTGCCTGGTTGCACTGTGCTCTAGGGCAGATGAAAACCATGTATTTTTTTCACAGCCATCAGTTGCAATCAGTGCTGTTCACCCAAGGCACAGCCCATGGGCACAGATCCAGCCAGAGCCACTCTTTGCTCTCCCTGTGGCAGTCACCAGGAGATCCTTTGGAGGTGGTGCAGGGCTGTCCTGCTGTATCCCACTGGAGCAGAAGGAACAGGTTCTTACCCTGCACAACCCATTGTGGTCACAGAGAGAACATGTCTCCAGGGATTTTCCCTCTATCTCTTTGGATCACTTTTTGCTTTGGATTTAATTCAAGCAAGTTCTTGAACGGGGAGGAGAGAATTAAAGAAAATTTTACCTTTCTAATGGCCAGGTTGTCTGTTTTGACAAAGAGGAAAGCAATAGGCCACAGAATTGCTTATTTTGGTTCTTTTGATGGGGAGGGAGAATTAAAGAAAATTTTACTTTTTTAATGACCAGGTTGTCTGTTTTGACAATAAGGAATGCAATAGGCACGGAATTGCTTAGCTATGTTATAATTTCTCCTCCTCAGAGTCCAAATTTCTGGTGTCTTCTCATTACACTTCAGTTGTGAGGACAGTTCAACAACAAAAGTTGGAGTATTTGCAGTTTTATTTCTGTTGCCAGGCTCTCTGTTCATTGTGGGAGGATTCCATATGCAACCCGATACGATTTTCCTCTGTTAAGAAATAGTCCTGGCAGTAAACGGTTTGAGTCATCTTTCTGTTTGCTTGACTTCTCCCATAATAATATTATTCAAATCTTGATTCACCCCCTAATCTCACAAGACAGGATTTTAGATGTTTAAAGAAAAAAAAAAAAAATTCTTTTATTTTTTTTCATTTTGACCTAAGAAAGCTCAGAGTCAAAAGGCTCATATTGTATTTTGCTTTAATTAGGTAGAGAGCAAAAAACTTCTACAGAAAGGCACATTCCTTAGAAGGTCAGTCTGCAACATGATTGATTACAGCTTGTTTTAGTGGGGAGGAATATGGTGGCATCATCATTAGTAGTGAGGTGTGTCTCACCACTTCTCAGAACCATCATTTCACCTCTGAACTAGCAGAGACATTCCCTCATGTGTATTCAAATTCCCATTCAGGGATGCAACCAAGATAGACAATTACAGGTCCAATAAAGGCTCACTCATAGATGTTCCCACAGCATAGGAACTGAAGCAACTCGAGTGTCATAAGGTCAAGTGCTGTTCTTCAAGACAAGAATAATAGCTGTGTTAGTCCTGAAATATTACATTTTCTTCAATACAGATCCAATGTTAAATTGTAATTAACTTCTTGGACCAGGCAGGCATAGATCTTGTCTTAGAAATCTAATACTTTTGCATCACATGTTTTTGTAGATTCTTGGTGGACTTGTAATGAACAAGAGGGGAAATCACAGCCCAGGGTCCCACCGTCCTAAATGCTGTACACAAACAGATCTCCAAAACACTGCAATTTAGAGAGAAGACAAGAAATTATGCACTTTGAACAAATCAATCTGTCAGTACTGGTGAGACTATGTGCAGCAATCTCAATGCTCCATTTGCCATTTTTAGCCAAAATTTTCTGAGACCTTCCTAATTTGGAAAAGAAGCTTTATGTGAAAAAGAGTAACCAGTGCTCAGCATCCAGAATGGCATGATGGAGCCTGGAGTAAATATCCTATCAGCAAATAAAAGATTTCAAAATTAGGATTGCACTATGATGAGTTCTGAAGACCAAGGGTTTACACTTAATGAAGGATTGAAGTCAGTGGAGAGACAAAGAAAGCAAGGGGCAGCCAAGTCCTGTGCTAAGAGAAAGTGCAAATAATGTCTCATATTGGCATGGAAATGATAAGGACAGAGGTGCATTTTCCAAGGACAGAGAAAAATAAATAATGGGTACATACTTCTATAAGTATGTTTGAAAGGGAAGTCAATTGTTTTTACAGAGAACTCAAAAGAGTTTTAAAGTCTAGAGATAGTTTGGACATAAGAACAAGGCTGGCTGATGGTGAGCTTTCATCCACACTGGAAATCTCTCCTTAAACCACTGATTTAAGTAATTACATCTGTTAAACTTTTTGTTCAGTTATTTTTTTGCTTCCATATGTATCTAGGCAACACCTGGAATAATATTATTTTCTAAAAACTTCTAAAATGCAGTGGTTCACTGCAACATGTTGCAACATTTCCAGATACAGATTTCATACACACACAGACACACACTTATTTACAAAACTCAACCCATGTGAGTGTGTTCAGAAGCAAAAATAAATTATTTTAAGCAGGCTTATGCAAATCATTATCTTGCTGGTTGCTACTTTCTGTCAGAATTCAGCCAAAAAAAAAATGTCTAAATGTAGGTTAGCATGTATATTTTTTTAAGAGTCATAACATTATCACAGTAATCATCTCCTTATGAAAGCGTAATGAATGGCAAAGAGATAATAAGGAGCTATTTGTAATATGGCATATTAATTAGAATCATAATAAAAGTTAATAAGATCATTATATCAAGAGTTACACTGTAAAATGTGGGAAAGGGAATTCTCTTATTACATTCAAGAATTACAGCAGAACTGTGAGCATACTTTACATTTTAAGTTCATACAAAAAAATAATTTGGTAAATCTAATTTTTGTAATGAAGTTGCAGTTATATTTTTGAGTCACATAAGGGAATTCCTGTTATTTTATCAAATGCATCTTACAGAAGATATTACCACTTTAATTACCTCAAGATGTTTAGAGACATTGCCTCTTAATTAAAAATCAGAGGACCTAATGGCAGTGGTATGCCTAAGAGCTCAGGGAAATCATTTGTTGATCTGTGGTTGCTATGAGGCTATTGAGAGCTATAGATTGTCTGTGGATTAACATACAGCTATGCAAACTATAAATGGTTAGAAAAGCTTGAAGGTTTCATGCAAACTCCATGTCAAGACCCCCTCTGATTACTGAGGCAATAAAATGTGTTTTAAATTATTTCATTGTACTGTTTCCACACTTCAAAGCCAAACTCTGCCTAAACCCATTCCTTGCATTTGTGACCTATGCAAACTCTGCTATGTCTCATGCAGGTCATGGTGGGTGTCTATGGCACAACAAGTAAGTCAGGGGTTAAACCACACCAAAAAAACCCAAACCCAATTGTGAACAGTCATCAGCAAGCAGTGGTCTCTGAGGCAGGGAGTTTCAGCCCATGAAGCTGAGAGGAGAAGAGCAGGCAGTGCCCTGTGCATAGGAAGCACCTCCCCAGCACCAGGGCTGTGCCCTGCCTGACCCTGTGCCACAGGAACCTGCAGGCAGAAGAGCCAGGGCAACAGCCCCATCAAAGTGTCCCCATAGCATAGCACAGGCCATGCTGGTGAGTCACCTGGACTTGCAGTTTGGGAAATATCTTGTTGCTTTGTTTTCTTTGAAAATGTCTTTGTTTTCTTGTCTTGAAATGTCATCAGGTATCTGAGTAAAACTGATCAATTCTGTCAAAGATCACAGGTATGGGTCAAACCTGAGCAGCATTTTTTAAGTCACAAGGGGAGCCCTGAGAGGATGGGCTGTGCTCCAGCCTGGCACCAAGCCCAGGTGTTAGGCACAGCCTGAACCCACTCCCCAGCCCTGGGGTTTGGCAGCACCTGCCCTGCCCCAGCCAAGCAGAGCATCTGCACAGACTCCACTGAAACGTGTGCGTGACACTCCACAAACACAGCCCCCAAACTGCCAGGACAGCCTGTGGCTCTGCAGCAGGGCTTAGCTGAAAGCAGAGGAAGAGTGCACATGAAAAACCTTTTGATTTACAGCACAGTGTGACCAGAAGCATATTTACAATTGCTTAAAATTGTTTACACAGCAAAGTAACAACTGACGCAGCTGTTTCCTCCTCCTACCAGTCAAATTCATTTTTTATCTTTTTTGCTATTTCAACATTTTGGTTTTTTGATAAAATACATTCTACCATACTGCTTTACTGTCTCCCTTGTTTTGCCTCAAGATTTAAAGATGCTGTGAAATGACTTAAGGCCCAAATGTTGATGAGTTGGCATGTGTACCATGACATCTTCCTCAACAGGGATTTATAGGTGGAATATGTCCTTTGCAGGAAGCTCTGCAGAACACAGGAAGAAAGTTGTGTTTAGAGCTGCCACTTGCAAAACTAAACAATGTCCTCCAACAACATTACACCAGAGGCTCTGTATGATGAAAGAAAGTCCTGCCTTGCCTACCACCTCTCTTAAAAATATTCCCATCTCCAGGAAACAACATCTCAGAAAGTGCCATCCATCTGTTGCCAGCTGGCATTTTTGCCTCAGTAGAAGAGCCAGAAGACAGACAAAAAGGCAGAAAATCAAGATTTTTGATCTGTGCTCAATTTAGGTCCAATTTGAGCAGTTACTGTGGGTTTGTTTCTTTTTTGACTTCCCACAAAAAATTCCTCAGAAGATCAGCTGCAGAAACAGTGCTATGTGCCATTCTAGAAACTGCATTCCAGAATCCTCCTACTCCTTCAAAACTGCCTCACTGTTGTGTCACAGGACCTCAAAGGTTTTACATCCAGGTGAAATGTGGACATGAGCCAATGCTGTTCATCCCCTTTCTTCTCTCTTCCCTTCATCACTTGCATGCTCCCATCTTTCTGTAAGCCCATCTTCCTGTCCCACAGCAATGCAGAGAGCAGAGCTGTACCCATCATTGTCAGTAGCCCATACTGGTGAGCCACAGGCACGTGAAGCTTGGCTCCAATCTTTCTTGCAGCAAGGTTTCTTCTGCTGGAACTTTAATCCACCCTGTCACACCCCACTTCAAACCTCTAAACTCCCAGTACAAGGCATTGGCATGCAAAGCCACATAATGAGGTGGGAGCACTGAGCCTCAGAGCAGGTGACAAGCACACCTATGAGCCTGCCTAGTCAGAGGGGACCAGGAAATCACATCATGTGATGATGAAAGGGCATCACAGAAGGTTTGCAGTGCTGCACTGAGGTTTTCTGAGATGCACTGACCAGAACACAGATCCCTCTGTGTCAGCCTGGGTTCCTGCACTGAACCTGTGTTCTGTTTCAGGAGTTCTCATGCCTGACCTGTATGAAATAGAAAAGCAAGGATTTCAGTCACCATAGGGTTAGGAGATGCCACAAAACCATTGGCAGGCAGGTAGCCACACTCTTCAACTACTAGCCCAGAGGCTTGAGTATGTGACAGCAGATACAACACACTTGACACCATCTTGCTTTATTTTCCACCAAAACAAGTCCTCTTTTCAAGATGATGTGATGCTCTCAACCTCTCCTCTGTGCCTCCAAGCCAAGCCCAGGGTTCCCACAGGTTCCCTCTTGTCCCACAACCTGTTTCCCTTCTTTTCCTCTGCTCCACTATGTCCCCTATTCTCCTCCCCATGAGCACTGATGTCTGACATTCACTCCCTTCTTGTGTCACTCCGAGTGCTGCTGCAGTTTTTGACACAAAATTTGAATCAAATTAACATACTTCAAATCCTCCTTTGACTCAAGTGCATGTACAGCCAGAGGCTTTTTTTTTTCTTTTCCTGGCTCTGGGGTTTTGCCAGTGGGACAATTAACACTGCCACAGGTGTGCCATTGTTCCCTTGAGTCAGTGTGTGAGGTGTCCTGTGCCTTCTCCACTGCCTGGCAGGTGAGCACTGAGCTGTCTGCAGCTTAGCTCTTCCCTGTGTTTGATGTGGTTTCCCCAAAGAACTAAAGACACCCTGTACACATAAATAAACAATAATGCAAACTGTGAAGAGGCCATTGCCATTTTGCTTTCTACTTCCACCCAGTGTGAGCAGCTAGCAAAGGAAGGACCTCCCAAATGTCCTTCTGCAAGCACTGAGCAACCCTTATCCTGTTACAGATCTTCCTCATATTGGAAATTCTATGGGCTCATTGATCTAAAATATACACTCACATTCAAAAAATCTAGGCACTCACAAGTTAGATGTCTGTACTGAATGGCAGTGGAAGCATTTCCATCACAAGAGGGGTTCTTGAGCATCTTAAAGGAGCTGATGACTTGGGCCAGGGGTACATAAATTGATAGTTTCTATGGCAAGATGCTTTTTTATCCAAGATAAAGGTCAAGCACATCTGGAAGATATAATAGCTGTGTCCTATAGAGACTACATCAACTATCTTTCTGCCAAAATCTACTATAAACAGGCACAAAGGGCCAATCTGCTGATTTTCCCAGCTGTCACTGGTTTATTTAAGGGGTTATGTCAGTTTTCAATTATTGTTCAGTTAAGAAAAAAAAAGAAATGTATTCTGTAAGCTCTGTGTCAAATTATCATTGTTGCATGCTATGATTCCTTGAGATTTTAAAAGCTGCATTTCTGTTCTACTTATCTTCTTGGATTGTACATAATTGTTAAATGGTTCCTAAAATCTGTTAGCCATTTCACACAACAAATTGAACTTTCATGAAATAATTATAGGAAGAAATCTGCTTAAAGTTTGGGACTTGCTGTCCCAATCCAAACTGTCCAGTGCATGTCTTAAATGTACCAATATTAATTTTTACTTTATTTTTGAAGTGCTAAATAAAATCACTGTAATCACATTACTCAAAACTGCATGGCATAGCTATGAGTTGAAACTGCAAGAGCCCAAGTGTAAGCAGGTGTGTCTATAGAGAGATTCTATAAGCAAGAGATCGATTGTGAGCAGAGAGGTGCAGGATTTGGTGACGGGAGGCACACTGCAGACAGGTGCACCTAGAGCCCTGCTCCTCTCTGCAGCTCCTGAGTCCAGTTCAGGATGGTGAGGAGCACCCAGGAGAGTGCAGAATCCACAGCCCCCCTGTGGTTCAGGCTGAGCCTTTTTAACCATGCTGCCAGCAAGGAGGTGACTGATTCAGAGGAGGCAAGGGCAGCATCCAGCTCCCACCTCAGCATGACCTGCACTTCCCTGGGAAATACCTTCACCACTCACTTCTGAATGAAGCAAGTCGAAACCTGGGTGCGTCCTGAGGTGTCAGAAGCAAAGCAAAGCTCAGCAGTGGCAGTTTAGGCTTGGTACATGGTTCCCAGCCCCTTCTGTGCTCCACAAAGCCCCCAGCCCAAAAACCTGTGTGATGGCCTTGGCTGAAGCTGAGGAGGAGGAGGAGGAGGAGGAGTGCATTCAGCTGCACCACATCCTCAGTGACCAGGGCCTCTGACCAGGGCCTCACCAGTTTCTGCAGCTGACAGTGCTATCAGTTTATATTCACCACACTGGGCACTTTCTGGGCTTAAAAGGAAAGTTAGTCTGATATTGGGTTGTCCATTTCATTAATCACCTTAATTGCTGCTTGAGAACTTAAATTAGCAAAGAGGTATTAAATGCAGATAAGGGGCATTTTTTATTAAAAGGGCTGGACTTGTAGCAGCTGGTTTGAATGGACAGGCAGGAGGTGAAACATCAGGGGTTGGTTTTTGTCTTTGTCCTGGAATCAGAGAAGTGAGAAGCTGACACTGCTGTTGTTTCTTTTGCACAAGCAATCTTATTCTTTAGAGAGCTAAAGTAAAGAAATAAAGAAAAAGAGAAATGAAGAGACAAATAAAGTTCTACTTGTAATTTACTCCCCTAATTAAATGAAGACACAACATTTGGTGACAAAGCTGCACCACAGAGTTAGTTAGAGATTTTTGCTAGGGATTTACAGCACTTGGCTGTGCAGTAGCTGCCTTTAAACTTGCTCATGGTTTCAACTAAGGTTTAAAGTGCTGTCTCCTTAATTTAGGCCTTAATTAATTTTTCTTTATCCCCAAACTTAATAGTTTGATGAGCCTTGTAGATATAAAGAAAGCATGAACACACTGAGAAAGATTAGATAGATAGATAGATAGATAGATAGATAGATAAGGAACAAACTCTCTACCAAGTACCATTCAACACTTCTCTACTTCTTAGTTACATTTTGTTAAAGCAGGACAAATTTTTGGACATGTACAGTATGCTTACAAAAATATTTTTCTACTCTTATCCTTTTTTATAGGCTGGGTCAAGTTAAACATTTGTGAAAAAGATGATTCAGCTCCTTTATTTACATGGAACTTTTGTAGCTCACCAGAGGTGGGGAACAATTAAATGCTTGTCTTATGAGGTCATTCATGAAGGATGATTTGTTTTCCCGGGAATCCTGTGCTATTAGGGGTGATAAGGTCTGGAGAAACTCCAGGACAAAAGGGGAGACTGCTCCAGCATATAATGGGAGAGGCTCTGATGAGTCAGCACTTCTGAGACAACAGAAAAGCAGAGCACAGCCAGGATGTTGGCAGGGACCTGTCTGAGCAGCAGGTGCACGTTAGTCAGCATCTACCAGGAACACTCACAAAGGCAGTCCCCAGTGAACTTCTCTGGGCACAACCTCAGCTCTTGAACAACTTGAAAATGCTGATTCTGGGACTGGAACACGTAGGTCTTCCTAAAATACAAGTCAGGCAAGCTGTAAGGAAAACTTGGGCTCAGTCTGCAGGCTGGACGTTGTCCAAAGGGTGCTGAATACATAGGGGTAAAGAGAGACATGCAGGAGAAACAGAAGATTTGATCTCAGATTTTTGCTCTGTAGATAGTATCTGTGATACTTCATCAAGTGGTGAGCCAGGCAGTCCCCACCTAGACCTACATTCAGCAGGGCATTGGTGTCTGAGCCAGCCTCTCCTGGCCTTAGCTATCTATTGAAGGTGCAGCTGAGGTGATCATCTAGAATGCCCTGATAATCACTGAAATAGAAGCAGGGTCTTGCAGGGTACAGCTCATAGCAGCTGTTTCAGAGGTCTGTGGTGGGGTCAGACAAATCACATTTTCCACAGACACTAAAAAGTTATTTGTTTCCAGACTGGAATATTTGTTAGGGCACATATTCCAGTGGGCACATATTCCTGGCTGTGGGTCTATTTCACATGTCCCCAGATCTGCTACACTTGCACCCAACAGCTCTGGTGAGATCCAGAAACAAGCCTGTGAGTATCTGCATACAGCCTCTGCCATTTCCAGCCATCACAGGGGGAAAGGAGATTATCCCACTGGTGGAGAAAGGAGAGTATCCCACTGATGGTCAGTGGTGGTGGTCCCTCTCCTCCTGAAGCACTGTTACTGAGAAGAAGCATGACCATGAGTAAGAGAGCAAGAAAGAGGACAAGAACCATGACATTTTAGATTAGGTAACTTTCTGTGTCTCAAGAAATGAAACTTTAGCCAACAACTAAGATTGTTTGGATGGGGGATATTTATTTAAGTCCCACACTGGGCATTAGACGCATCAGTCCAACAAGTTCTGTAGGAAACATCCTGTTTATGCAGAGTCTAGCACAAGAGGGATGAAGCAATGCTGTTCCTCTTTAAGTGGTGTTAGAGACAAAAGTGAAGAAGGACCACAGCTTGTATCTGCCAGTGAAAGGTGCCTTGGAGGTTGAGCCTCTGCTGGTAAATTAAGCAGGTTCAGAAAGGCACCCAGGCCAGCAGGCACAGGGCAGGCTCTGCCACTGAGCTCACCTGTCCTCCAGGCTGTCCCTGTCACCCCAGCCCTGCCACTGCTCTGGCAGCTCAGCCCCACTCAGCCAGGAGCCATCACCAGCAGTGCCTCATTTTTTGTAGGAATTTAACACCTAGGTGAAAATAGGCGAGAAAATTTAGGAAGAATGAATAAAATTCAAAATCATACTTTGACCTTTCCTTTAGACAATAATAAAAAAAAAATTAAGCAGGAATTTCCAAAATTTAGCAACACATGGCAGATTGGCTTAGTCTTTAGAAGTGCTAAAAAGGGAAATTTCTAATCTATAGAAATGCTCTTAAATTCACTGAGGTCATCAGAGATGGCAAAAGGTAGAGGATAGTCTTAATAGAGTGCAAAGGTGCCTCAGCTTAAGAGCAGGAAAAATAGCCAGTACTCCAGATGGGAAGCAGATTGAAAAACATTCTTTGTTTATATTTATTTATTCAATTTCATGGTGTCCTTGGTTGCCCAGAGGAGCTACTGAGAGTAGATTCTACTGTGCTGTCAGAGTTAGGTTACACACACGTTTAGAAATTCAGCTGTCTGCCACTAATGAATTGTTCAGTGCAGCTTGAGGTAATGATGCAATTAGCAATAGTAAGCCAAATCTGTCCCAGGTGAAGCTCTACTGATGTCAGTGGCTTTATTTGGGATGATGTGCTTATTCCAGTGTGTGTAGGGACAGTGTGTAAAAAGAAGAGTCTTGAAAAAGGACTTGCATGGATTTCATTTGTCTTTTCCAATACTAATCCTGCATTACATTGAGTAAAATGTCAAAACACAACATTTGCATTTCTGGGGGCCAACTCACAGGCCCAGTGCAGTAATGCAGGAACCTCATCCATGGGTGAGATCCCTGCCCATGGTGGGGGGACGTGGGACAAGATGATCTTTAAGGTCCCTCCCAAACCAGACCATTCTATGATTTATGATTCTCTGATTCTGTTTAATAATTATTTTGTATCTGCAATAGTGTCCTTTAAAATTCTACCCATAAACATGTAAATAACAGGTTTTCCATTCCCTGCTGACATGCTGCCATTTGGAATTTGTAAAAGTAAAATAAGTACTCAAAGTCCTTATACCCAGCTATTCAGGAATTAATTTGGTTCAGAGGAGACCACAGTAAGTGCATGACAGACAAAATAAGAGTAAATTTTGCCTTCACTTCCCTCCTGATTGGGACACTGTGAAACACAAAGCAATAACCTTTCCTTGGCCAAAAGGCTTTTAAAGTCTGTTCCACCAATTAAAGATATATTTTATTGCAATGAAGTTACCAGGGCTCCATGACTGTTGCCCTGATAACTAAGAAACAAAATAAAGATTAAAACTGAAAGCACAAACCAGCTATTTCACCCAGGTTGTACAGGAAGTCTGTGTCAGAGCTTCCAAATCATTCTGATTCAGGGTTGCTCAATTATTTTTTCTGGACTTTGCTGGAAAATTGTGTTACTGTCCCCTTGGTAGAAAGTGAAGCCCTGATGCAGGTCTCCCCAGCCAGAAAGCCTCTCCAAGCTGCAAGAGGCACTGGCCTGCACTAGCATGGGAGACATCAACATCTGTGACTGAAAAAGTCCAAGTGAATCATGTTCCTGGTCAAGATCTTGTCCAGAAATCATCAGCCCTAGTTGGTGTCTTAAATAAAGAGCCATCCTTCCTTCTATTGCTTTTGAAACAATGAGGGCAAATTTATGACTAACAGGAAAGTCCACTTGATAGCAACATAAAGAGTGCAACAGTACCTACAGTCCTCAGCTTTATTATCTCTGAAAAAAAACAGTGTTTTTAAAATGGATCTGCTAAAGTGTGACCTCTTAAATGATCTCTGCTAGTGGGTTGTAGCAACAGTTCCCCAGCTGTGCTGTTATTCATAAGTAACCATAGAAATTAAAGTGCTGCCAAGTATGTGCTCTTTGTTTTTTTCGAAGGGCTGAAAGATGATGCAGTGATGTCTTTGCCCCTCCTGACTTAATTCTGAACTCACCCCCTGGCAGCCCTGATGGAGAGGTGAAGATGAGACTGGCTGTTATTGGAAAGCTCTACCATCAGAGAGCTCAGTCAACAATGTCCCTTCTGCCACTGGGATGCTGGTGCATTTTCAAAAGCCCTGCAGCTAGAAATAAGATGTGGTGGGAAGTTATATCCTGTTGTTATTCAGTAATTGCTGTTTTTAATGAAAACTATATTTTGTTTATTTCTATTGAGATTTAACTGAAGCAGTGTTGGTATCTTCAGTCAAATAATTTGTTATGGAAAGAAAAAGTCGTATAAAATCTCTCCTACAGGGACACTTTCAAGTTATTTATTAGCCCACATTGATCTTTGAGTTTTTCTGGGTAATTTTGTTGTTGAATAGGATTCTCTGCCTCTGAAGTGGCATCTAGGCTTTTCCAGTATCCACTAGAGTGGCACAATTCCAATGGGCAGTACTAATCCTGTGTTAGGATGGGATCAATCCTCCTTCTCCCAGTCTCAGAGGGAGGAATTAGCTGACACCCAGCTCCTGTCTTAGAGGCAGCTACAGCTGGGTGAGAGGACCACTCATCATGTTTTGCTGCCCATTTACTGGGCAATTGAAGGACTAAGAAATCCTGGTGTTTTGCTTTTTATTACCCCAATTTCTTTTTTCCACACCCTGTACTGCCCACATGAGCCAGGTACCCATGGGCAATGACAGCCCAATGTGCTTTTGCTTTTCCTTGACTGGGCAACATCTGTCCTATAGGAAAGGACACAGCTTCCCACCTGCCCAGGAGAATTTAGAGACCATCCACAATGTGGTGCAGTGATTTCTCCTGGAGCTTTTCAAGGGGGAAATCACAGAAGGGAACTTTCTAGCTTGGCATGGCAGCAGTAAATTGTGCACAGCAGACTCAATTGTCTCTGAGCACTTCTGGCTTGGCATCAGTGTGGGAGGAAGTAACTCATGTCTCTCTACAAACAGAGTGAAAGAATCACCACCCCAGATCTGTTAATCAAAATTAAACAAAATAATAGATTTGGCAAAAAAAGTTATTATTTCCCTCTGTCACCCTTTGAGGGATTCACTAAAGCCCAGTTTGATTTCACCACAGGAACTTTGTCTAAGGGAAAAAAATCCTTTAAAAAAAATCCTTTAAAATCTGGCTTATGCTTGCCAGATATTCCATGCTGATGTGTACCAAAAATGTTGGATCATAGAAATGTTTGCAGTTCGAAAAACAAAAACAAAACCTCTTCATGTTGGTTCAAATAAGGAAATCATACAAATACCGTGAAGACAAAACTGCCAACTCCAGAGTCCAAATGAATTTAAAAGTCTATATTTAGCTCCTACTATTTCTGTTTCAATTATAAAACATTTCTTGTTAAATACACACCCTCATCTCAAATGCTACACTCAGTGTAGTTACTTGGAACCCCATAATTCATCTCTATTTTTAGTTTGCTCACAAATAAAGGAATGGCAAAGGACAGCAAGTAAATGATTTAGGCTGATATTTTGACAGGACCCTCACAGTTGCTGCACTAGGAATTGCTCTGGAAAAAATCCAAACTTGCCCAACTCCTGTTAAACAACTTCTCTTACAAAGTGTCAGATCTTAAGCAACCCTTTCCCTGCTTTGGGGAAGAGTAGGAGAAAAGGGTACATGAATCCTTGCTAGAGCAGAAGGAGTGGGTTTTCTAAGTGTGCAAATGGCATTAAATGTTGTTTTGTGACCATGGATCACTCCTTGAAAGAGGGAGATCCTTAATTTAAATGCCAGGTCTAGATGTTACTAGGGGTATTAGGCTGTTGGAATTTTTTATCCTATTTAGATTTTCTTGAAAGATTTGTAATTCCCTAATTGCACATTAGAAACAAAAGTGTTTCCATCTTCTAATAAATGCCAAATTTCTTTCTAGATTCAATTCAAAATGTTCAGCATATGTTCCATGTGCCCTGCTGTCTGCCACAGAGCATTTCAAATTTGCCAGCAGCCTGGACTCAGGAAGTGAAAAAAGGAGGAGAAATGCAGAAACATGATTCAGTCCCACTTGTGGTAAATAACAATGGGCTGAAAAATAGAGGGATTTATTTTATTTTAAATAGAAAAAATGTTAATACCTAACATTTTCAGCAGGTTGTAGAAAAAAAGAAATCCAACTGATGAAAAATCTGGATGGGCAGTGGAGATGTGGGGCCAGGCTGTTCACTCTCCCTCAGGCTCATGCCAAGGTGTGAGGGGTCAGGTCTCAGCAAACCCACTGGACACTCTTAGGGGAATTTCTTTGCTTTACCACTCCCTCACATGCATGGTGCTTTTCCAAGCTCAAGGGGAGTGAGACTAAGCCAACACCAATTTGGCAGAATGAGAATTGGCTTAGTTGCTTGGTATAATTAAATGGGCTCTCACAGGATGAAGTTTGGGAAAAGGAAAATTTAAACTGGAATACAATTTACACCAATTGAACGAAGGAGGATGTGAAGCCTTGCCATAAGGAAAGAATCTGTTTCTTGTGTCCAAAGCCTTTCAAAACTGGACCACACAAAATCCTAAGTACTTCTCCCAGGAGCAATAATCTACTGGTGGAGAGATGGAAGGGATGAAGTAATATAAGACAGATATTAAACCCTTCTTTGAGGTACAAGGAGGGAGGTATATATCCTCAATAGAGAGAAAAGACAGGCAGAGGGGCTAAAGGCTAACTCCAAAAAAGTTAGCTATAATTGAATAGTAATATAGTTTTTAAGTGTGATGTGGAAAACTCTAATTTAGCTGCTGTAAATCCCAGAAGAAGTTACATTTTACTGGTAGCTCACTTTCTCTTTAAACTTGCACATCCATGCTTGCCTCAACGCAATGGCATGAGGCAAAGCCCAGCCAGGAGCCCTCCTAGGCTGCAGGCATAATGCAAAATCCCCAAAATAATTTTAAAAAATTAAAAATAAAAGAGAAAATCACCCAGCTTCTCTCATATTTTAGCCCAATTTGTAATCATTAGGATTTGGCATAAAAGGCCAGTTTTGCCCCAGCCTTCTTTCCCTCCAACTATCCTTTAAATGCCATCTCTGAGTTGAGCCTTTGAAAAGTGTCTGTGCTGAGGACACAAGGCCAGATGAGGCCCCTGGATGGGATGATGGGATGATGGGATGATGGGATGATGGGATGATGGGATGACAGCTGGTCCCAGTGCCCTTGGTACAGCTGCCAGGCCAGGCTGTGTGTGAGGACTGCAGTGACTGCTGGAGCCTCGTAGCCACCATTTCTCTTCACAGAGAAAAGCAAGGCACATCTTCCCAAGAATATTTCTGGGATTCACATTCTCTGAACCTCAGAAAAAGAAGAAACAATTCTTATCTCATTTACTGCTCCTGTGTTGTTCACAAGTGGAATGCATTGTGGAAGATTGTTTATCTGAAGGGAATTGGTAAATGGATTCTGGTGTGAGTGTTTTGATTCACTGACTGATTGAATACAGGAGTGTGTGTTGGGACTGTTGGCTGACAGTCACAAGATTCTGGGCAGAATTGAGCTGAGTTGGGTGCTTGTGCAGATTCAGTTTAGATGGAGTGTAATATAGTGTAGAATAATATAGCATAATAAAGTAATTAATTAGCCTTCTGATATCAACAGAGTCCTCCTCAACATTTCCTGCCTTCATTGGGGTTGCCCTGATCCTATAGAGCCTGGCTGTGGCACTGGCACCACGAGCTCAGTTATTGTTATCTGTGTCACCCATCACCAGCCCCGCTGTGGTGCCAGCCCAACCCTGGCCATCTCCAGCACTGTCCTGGACACAAAGGTGATGTCCTGAACTTGCAGGGCGATGCCTGCACAGCTGGGGTCCCCAGAGGCTGCACCCCAGCCCCTCAGGGACAGGCAATGCCACCCTTCCCCCCTTGCTATAGCCAAGGTTTGCTAAATTCATTAAGAAATCTGCAGGTTTTGCCTTAAATTAGCTACTCTATCAAGAGCTGCAGACAGGAGCAGACACAGCATTGTCATATGTCCAAACTCAGTCCCAAACATTAAACTAGTTAATTATACTGAAGTATGTTTACACAAGCTGACTAAAAGGTAGAAGGTAAATGTTAATGCCTTTGTGTTTATAATGAGAGTAACGTCAGTTTCTTCATACATGGAAGTTTGAAAGCTGCAATGCAGAATAAAAAACTATCACAAGTGTGAGGATTTTTAAAATTAAATATTTATATCATGAGATTATTCAATTTGATTAGAAGGATTTTTGAAAGTAGAATTGGCTTGAAATAGCTGCACATCAAACAGCTACTCTCTCAAACTAAATTAATGAATAAAATATGGAGTCCTATACAGCACTGTGTCACATACATACAGTACAAACATACATACACAAACCATAAAGAAAATGGCTCAGTTTTTCTCTTCAATGCTAGAGAATATTTAAATACAGAACTTTTTTTAAAACATTGAAAACAAAGAGAGGTTTGACACTAGAGCACTTTGCACAGCAATACTTTTGCAGCAGCATATCTCTTTAAAGTAGCAAGAAAATGAGAAGAGTTTCTAGGAAATCTCAAAGACAATGTTAATAAAAGCAACTCACAAAAAAAAGAAAGAATAAGGGAAAACAAAACTGACAACTTTCTTGTAACCACAAGCTTTGATTAAATACTGAATTCACAGTTGCAAAGACATTTGTTCTGCAAAGTATAAAATTTATTGCCTGTTCTGAACTGCCTGTGTCCTGTTTTATCAGCATCTGATGTTGCTGATCCCTTGGAAGATATTTGTTTCACACACCCAGTGATGTCTAGTAAGTTCCTTCTCCTAGGAGAGACTAATTTGTTGCAGCAAATTCCCAAAAACCTACAGTGAGCTGGAAATCATCCTAACTCAGCTGTGTCTTCTCGGAATGACATGCACTGACTGGCTGCAGAAAGATGAACTGAAAGTACATAACCTCATTCAATGCTAGGTGGTCCCAAATGTCCCTGGAACAATTCTCCAGTGGTTTTTATTCTTAAACTGATATCACACACTCATGCTATCTCAGAGTGTGAAGTTTGAGCAATATAATGAATCATGGAAGCTGAGGCATTGCAAATACAGACTTACTAAGAGGCTGCAAAAACAGCCCATGAAAAACAGCAGAGCAGCATCTACAGACTTCAATGAACTTTGGGTCAAGCCTTGAAAAGCACTGCCTTCTCCAATGACCAACAAATTAAAAACCAATCAATTGGATTTACTTCAAACTCATGTCCAACTTCAAAGAGCAGAAGCAAGATCACTTTCTGTATTAAGAGTGAAATTCCCTCTGCTTTAAAAGATGCATTTCTTCATCACTAAATGCATTCACAGCCAGCTTCCCCTAATTAATAATGGATCATCTGAGTTGAGAATAATGTCATGGATCGACAGGCAACCAGCTCAATAGTTCAGAAATGTCTCTGTGTTGCATCTCTTCCCTGTGTATTTTTAATAATTTGGACACGAAACTGTCACTTCTGGTCCTAAATTAACTCCAGAAGATAACTTCTGTTGTTAAATCAGAAGTACCACTGGGCTACAATGCTCTCTCATAGGATGGTGCTCACCAAGAGCCCAGGTGAGAGGGAGCCAGTCCATGCCCAGGTTGTGATCAGAGGCTGGAGCATGTCTCCTGTGAAGGCAGTCTAAAAGAGCTGGAATTGCTCAGCCCAGAGAGGAGAAGGCTCCAGGGAGACCTTAGGGCAGCTTCCAGTGCCTCAAGGGGATAAAGGAGGGCTGGAGAGGGGATTTGACAAGGGCATGTAGAGATAGGACAATTGGGATGGCTTTAAACTGAAAGAGGGAATTGGATTGGATTGGATTGGATTGGATTGGATTGGATTGGATAAAAGGAAGGAATTCTTCACTGTGAGGGTGGTGAGACACTGGAATAGGTTGCCCAGAGAGGTTGTGGCCTCCCCATCCCTGGATATGTTCATGACCAGGCTGGATGGGGCTCCGAATAACCTGATCTAGCAGGAGGCATCCCTGTCCATGGCAAGGGATTGGAACTAGATAATCTTTGAGGTGCTTTCCAACCCAAACCATTCTAGGATTCTATGATTACCCTGAAGCTGGATTTCTGACTATATATAACTGAGATATAATAGAAGGGCCTTGACTGAAGTTTGACGTTGTTGTCATCGTTCCTCTAAAGCACTACAACATCAAGGATTCATCAAAGCATGGAAACGTTTGTGTTATCCAAAATCAGCCCAAACAATACATTTCTAAGTTCTCCTGTCAGAAAACCAACATCAAACACTTGGCATGCTTGACACAACTGGTTTTTAAAAGACAAAAAAAAAATCAAATGTTTCCAATGCCTCAGTTGGAAGCACGACATCTCTTTAAGCATGTTCACTTAAGGACTATTCCCCAAACACAGAGGAGTAAAGTGATTTATAATTTGTTTGCAAAAGAGGGTCAAGCCTCTAAACATCAAGGCTGGTGCCATTTTGGTATATTCTGAAGAGTTGAAGGGCTTGGGTTTGCCTGTACAAGAGGCTTCAACTGCAGCTGGTAATGGTATAAACACAGTTGTGCTTAAATACATATCCTTATACTTGTGTAGCTGATTTTGGCCAGGCAAGGAATTATACTGGTAGAAAAGTTTTTATTAATACACATTCATAACTGTATCCAAAACAGCATTATGCCAACATATATATACACTGGAAAAATAATAATACTCTTAAACAATCCCAGCTACACGATTATAGGCACTGCCTCATCTTCTCAAATGGCTTTTATCCCTCTTCTGAACACTTACTATAAGGATGAAACATATAAAAGTGGATTGCAGTCTAACTTTCCTGCAGAAAATGTAATGTATGGTCCATTTGACATCTTGAAATAACATTAAGCGAACCAAAAAACCTGAAAGTTAGATTTGGCATGTGACATATTTGTAAATCAGCTTTCCATTGCATCAAATCCTCCATTATTTTTAATAATGAAATTGGTGTTGCAGCCTTCAGCTAAGTAAAACATTCACTTAACATGGCTGAATCTTTCAAATGATTATTCAAGGCATGAGCTGGTCTGTTATGCTCTTTATGCTGTGCCTAGAAGCCAAGGAAAGTCTCAGTGGAGGGTAAGTCAGTGAGAGCCTTCCCAGAGGGCTCTGGAGGTTTTAGCAGCTATTCTGCAGAGTAGGTGCCATCAGGTGTGTGCATTTAGGAGAATTCCCAGGAGCAGAGCAGACTGAAAGGTTCCTCTCCCTCTTGCTTGGTTGTTTCACCCTCAGAAGTATTTTTACGGATAACGATGATTCCACAATGATTTTTAATTGTTTGCAAGGACCATTTGGAATTGTATAAAAATTAAGTGTGCATATTTAGTGTAAACCTGTACTTACCATTTTGGAGGGTTGTTTTCTAAGGGCTTTTGGCAAATTAGGAAACTCCTGCTGCAGCTGTGAGTACTTTTTATTTAAACATCTGAAATTCCACAGCTATCAGCACATTAGCTTGAGCTTCAGTGACTCGTAAATCTTTCTCAGCCTCTTATTTCATGAGGTCTAGTTCAAGCATTAGATGGAAATTGCATTTTGCAGAGACCATATTTGAGTGCATTACTTAAAGGGAAGCAAATGGATTTTCATTTTAGCAGTAGTCCAGGTAGATACTAGACAGTGTTCAAAAAATCAAGGATCTGGTTTGAGCTAGACAGCAGGTTTTTAATAGAAATAAAAGACAGAGATATTTTTTACCATTAGTAATGACATGAAACATCAGGGATATCTGAAGATCACATTATCTCAAGAACACATTATCTCAAAATGCAGACTCCTTGACACAGCAGCTACCTTGCCAAAAGCTGGTGACAAGGGATCCACCCACCCTAAGAATGCTGTTTGGATTCCCAGTTCTTCAGCCCCACTTTGAACACACCCTGCAGACAATGGCAGGGCTGCTTGCCCGTTTTGAAGCTATCAAGTGCAATCTGAGCCTTTTAAGAGCTCTTTTTAAACATCCATCTTGGACTGACCTGTGATGCAGGTAATGGTATACCTAGTTAAGAAACAAGAAAACTCTTTTGATGATGTTCCAAATGGTTTACCACCCAGGCATCCATTTTTCATGATCCTTAAAACCATGGCCTATTTGAGCCTGCTGAGAGACTCAACATTTTTCTGCACCACAAGAAACTGTGCTGGTGGTTTGGGGCTCGTGCTCAGTGCCATGATCTAAAACTTCCCAAATTTTAGAGAACCTAAGCCAGATCTTCTGCTTTCCATTCCATCATTGTTCTATGGATTTCTTGTCACATCCCTGAAAATGCAAGGATTTGATACCCTTTCTGAAGACCCAGGGTGACTTTTGCCTTGAATGAGGCCCCATCTTAGCCCAGCAGTTTTCTCACAAAGCGAAGATGCAAATCTCCCTCACCACCAAACATCAACACAATTGCACCACTCATGCAGGCAGAGGACCCAGGTTTGCATTGCCCATAAACTGGGCACAGTGCCTTACCAGTGAAAATAGAGAGACTTTTCACCATTTTCCTCCACCACCCATTCAGCACCTTCTACACAGTGAAATTTTCCATTGAGAAACCTCAAGAGAACAAAAGTCAGCCTGAGCACCAACAACCCCGTGGCTTGGATCCCCTCCTGACAGAGCAGTGGGCACTTAGACATGCACTCATTCTTCTGTGGAAGGTGCTCACTAAAGGCTGAGGGGAGCTACAGACAGGAGTGGCTTCACTGTGAAAAAACAATTCCAGGAAAAACATCTGGGCCAAGCTAGACACGGGAAAAATTCTCGTGCACGGAGTGTCTTTAACATTGCATTGCCAAAGACTAGAGATTTAACCTTGTTCTCCCAGCTTTTCTCCTGGCAGAACTGGAACACATCCTGAGAGTGTGCCCCAGGGGACGGGGATGTCATGAAGAAGACTGACAAAATGTGTGGCGCTTAGGAACCCTGAGAGGACTAGGTACTGATCTGCTATCAGGATTTGGAAAGAAATCCATATTTCCAACACCAGAAATGTAGATATCTAGACATGTTCACTGATGGGAATTCCATTTCTTTGAAAGGTATGAAAAAATCCAAGGATCTATGTTTTGGATTTGAGTACCTTAAGCTCCTTTGCAGACCTTGGCCTTTCCTTTTTATCTCTGACACTGATGTCATTCATGGCTTGTGCATTTTTACAGAGCAAGTGACATAATAGTCTACTACAGTCAGTCAATAAAAATCCAAATAGAGCTGCAAAAAGCAAAAGGCTATTTTTTTAAAGCCCTAAACAGGAATTGTGTGGTGTTTAATGGACTACCTGCAGTGTAGGGAATTGCTTTGGGCCAGGTAGAAATGGGGTCCGGAAGTCCTGAACGTAGTCAAAGCAAATAGTTTCCAGACAGTGACAAGGTTTTCAGGATTTATAACACAGGTGATGTAGTGCAAATAGGCAGCCTGCAGAGACACCAATCCTCCACTCCTGCTTCCTGAAAATCAGCTCTGGAGATTTTATTGTCTGTGTGACCATTCTTTTCCAGTGAATTCCCAGGCAGATGCTGCTGTCAGCACATTATGTTTCTCAGAATGGACAATAAAAAGTCAGATGTGTGACCCAGGCTGTGTAACTGCAAAATGGCAGCCCCTCAATGTCTCCATTTTCACCAGTAACTTATGCACCCAGTCAGCACCAGCCACGTAAGCTCTAGCACTGACAACACAGAAAAGCCCAGCACACCATCAGAAGACTATGAATATTCTCCTACCTCTCTTATATATTACAGGCTTTTTCAGCATGTCTATTGAGTAAGATTCTTCATGGAAACAGCAGCAAAGGTTTTGGCAGTTGTAGTGTTTTTTCATCATCTGTTAATGCAGTGGGCAGAACACTCATGCAGCCTGTGAAACACCTATTTCTAGTTGTTTTCTTAGCGTAAGGAATATCAAATTCACACATCCTAGGAATGAGATCTAAACATTGAACTGTTGGAGGATGACTTCATGTACCCTTTTAGACAGCCAGCTTTCACTGGAGTTATAAAAGATTCACTAGGCCAAGAGATAATCCTTCTATTTTCAGTCTAAAGTATTCCTTTATGAGGGCAGACTCACGTTCCAGTCCTTGCTGTAAGACCTGTTTATATATCTTGTCCAATTACTATGGATACTGTAGAAATAGGATGCAAAACTCCTACATGCAGTAAAATTAGAAGAGCGTGTTTGCAGCTTTCAGGGAAACAACCCAACCACTAAATTAGAGTGTTGATTTCATTTCTTCTTCTGTCTCATTCATTTTTCCTTGAGTGTGATCAAAACTGAATAGTACCATCGATAGAAAACCTTTTATTCTCAATTTAGTTGCTTACATTTGTATTTCATTTCATTTCTGATTTGCCCACAACATTGGTAGCATAGGAACACACTCTACAGTGTGCACTCATTGTTTTGTAAAACCAGTTAAAAATAACCAAACCAACAACCTCAAAAGCACAACTCTGATGTTATTTGGCTTCCATCTTCTCTTTTGCAAAACTATATTCTGAATCTGAAGAAGTTTAGTATCGAGCAATAGTTTTAATGTTTAGCTTAATGTTTCACTGAGTTCCTCCTCCTTACTCATGCCCCTTGGGCTACCATTCCTCTTGTTGTTTTCATCTTTAATAAATGTTTTTAGCAGGTTTTCTTCTCTCTCTTAGTCATAATTTGGCAAAAAAAACACCTTTTTTTTTATCTTCCAATGTTTTTCTAAACTTACTCATTGATTTCTCATTCAATACTGTTAACTCTTCAAATTCAACATGCATTTCTTTATTTTAATTAAATTATTCAATACCTATCCGAAATTTACATATGAAGCACAAAACCACTTGATTCTGGAACTCTACAACGTTAAAAGATGTTTTCTTACTTCTTTGTGTTAAAACTTCTTCACTGACACCAAGATTTCAAAATATCTTTCTCTAGCTATATATCTCATTCCAAAGAAAATTTGGTGGAGAACATAATTTAACATTTTTCCATATTTAATAGCATTTATTCATCCTGAAAGTACTTCAGTGATGTGACTACTATGGCCATCTGGACTTTTCATAAATCTGTGGAAAGGTACTTCCAGACAGTACATCCTTCCTCTTAACTTTGCCCCTTTTTGAGGTATGCTGTTATCTTCCTTTTTTTTTTTTTCCAAGAAAATTTAGAAAAATAATATATTCTCAGCTAGTAGGACTCAGGTAGATGAAGCTAGGCAAGATGTCTTCTCCCTCTTCTGTAGATTTTGGCAAGGTCTGACTTCAGTGTTTCTTAGTTTCCATTAACATGATAAATAATGGCTTTTAGTAAAGCTGGGCCTAGCACCAATTCTTGTAATACTTCTTATGTTCATCTTCCCTTCCAAACTGGAACATAGCCATTATCATTAACCTTGATTTATGGTCTCCTGTCTGCTTGCCAGCCTACTTGAAAGTGTAGCTATCCTACTCCTTTTTAATTCATTTCTGAAATGAGATTCCATGCCATGCTATTATAAAGTCCAGATTCAGCAAATATTCTGAATTCCTACTGTGTATTAATCCTGCCACTCCATTTAACCAGAGATGTCACTTTGAGGAGAGCACAAAGCCCAAGGACTGTTAAGAATGAGCATTCCCAGAACAGCAAGAATAGGGGAAATAGGTCTGACAGGTTGAAGAGATGACTCTGGACCTCAGAAATAGTCATATCCCTTTTCAGAGACCTTCTGTTTTATCATTATGCCAAGGAGCCAGCATGAAATTGTCTTTATTCACTTTCCTCCAGAATTCGCAAGCATGGGCTCCATTCATCTGCATAAATAGAAAAATAGTTCATTTCTATTTTATTTATTTCCTAAATACCTTCAGGAAAGTTGGCATTCTGAGGGGGAATTGGTTTAGTACAATTTTCCTTGATGAGTTCAACGCAGTTCTATCGTGTTGTAAGGACTAAAAGCTGCTCTTTCTCAAAACTTTTTTAAAATAAGGTTTGTTCTCAGAGGTCTCACTCTGTAATCATCAGACAAAGGTGTAATTAAGCTTGTTCATTGCTGAAAATTTGTTTCTCCTTGATTTCTTTCCACCTTTGTCTTTACTGATAAGAGGAGTGGAGGCAAGGCAAATCTGATTAATGGAGGTAAGAATTCTGAATCTAGGTAAGGAAAAGCCTCCTCTGAGGCAAACAACCCATTACCCACATAAGAGCACCTGAAGAGCAATGCAGGGGCAGAAATTATCTGCAGCAAATGCAATTAGAAATCTCTCATAATTTCTGAAATAAGGAATATAAGTAAGAGTAGCAATAAATTATCTAGCAAACATTTTATTTATTGGTATTTATTTCTTCTTCCCTCTGTCCCTGTGAGCATTGTTGCACAGGATAAGCAGACTGAGATACTTTTAGGTGGTGCAAAATACAGTCTACAACTTCTTCAGGAAGGAAAATAATTACCAGCAAAGCTTGAAGCTGGAGAGGTCATTAATTTTCTAGCTTTGATTCTGTAAAATAAACCTCCAACACTGCCAAGAAGCAAAGAGCAACAGTCTCAGTTGCTAACTCTTAGTTTCCATCTCCCTCTAGGGCATCTCATGCTCAAGATCTCATCAGATACACTTTGATCCCATAAGCTGATGCTTCTGCTGTGACCTTGTAGCTGGTGCTTACAGCTGTGTCTGTGCACTAAGATAACAAAAGCAACATAGGAGCCTGAGTAGACAAAATAAATCCCTTTAAGGCAACCAAAATTGTTACACAAGAACACAAGGTGGAAAGGGAAAATGTACATGAGAAAAGACAAGACATTAGGAATTTCTAATGAATTCCTGATGAGAGGGTTGGGGATTAGCTGAAACTGGTAAAACAAGTTTATATGGTTTCTTTGGGCCCAGGGCACAGAGAGGTGGAAGGGTATCTTTACTGATCATGAAGTGTAAAAAGGAAGGTGGTGTAGCTATGAGAATTGGGTTACAATTATGGGCATTTCAAGACATTTAATTCTGTTTGCCCCATGGAGTTTTTTTGTTGCTCCCCCCAAATTCTAGATGTAAAAAAGGAGGGCTACAGAAAAAAAAACATCTTTCTCTGCCAACAAAATCCATTTTGATCCCTGACATTTCTTTCCATTCTCCATATTCTTGCCTACCTCAAATTCAACATAAACTTTGGAAGACATTAGCACACCGATTTGTCTGAAACAACTGTGCTCTTTTCTTCTTTGTTCTAATCCTTTTAACAGCTGCTTTCCAGCAACTTAGAAAGAATTTGGATCTGCTAGATGTTAATTATTACACTGCTTGCCTACTCCTCCCACCATGTGTGTGCCCTGATCCTGTTCTCCTTCACCATAAAATCACGGCAAACTACACCACAGAGGCAGCATTACTGCAAAAACATTTCTACACACAGAGGTCCTTATCTAGTTATTGCTCAATACTCTCTCAGGGACACTTGACTTCAGTGGGAGCAGAGATTTCAGGTCATGGACTGCAGAGCACAGGAACCCCCACGGAAATTTTATGTAGCAGATCAAGGCAGTGAAGCCCCGCCAACACGGTCCTGTGGGAATACTGACACCACAACTGAGAAGTGTTGACTTCTGCCTCCATTTAGGATATACTGCGAGATCAGAACCTGCATTTATATATCAGCCTAAGGCTGTAAAACCTTTCATGACACTTCAAGTTTGATAAAAACATGTTTGTCACTGTTTTAATATTACTTTTAGCATGACCTTATTTATAGACCTAATAGTAGATTTAAGATATCCTAGAGGTGGAGTTGGTAGCACTGCCTACTATTAAACATTACTAACACTTCCACTTACAAGGTTCTGTATTTAACAGCATATAGCTTTGCCAGACCTGAATGGTTTGGGCTGCAGTTTTACATGTAGCTCCGAAAATATAGCCTTAGGCTGAATTTTATTGGCAAGTGTCAGCCAAAATTGTGCAACTGTCCAGCTTTCTTCAAGAACAAAAGTGAGAAAATTAAATATCTTTTGCAATGTTAAAAGTACACAGACATTTTCTTGGAGAAGCTGGAAGACACCTTGGAAACACAGTGAAAATTATACTTTCTTACATGAAGCACATTTTCAATTCTTTCCACCAAATCTAGACAAAGTTTTACAAGATAAACTTCTATGATATCATAGATCAAATGGGCTCAGCAGAAACAGCTTCTGGTTTAAAAGCTAAACAGCACCAGTTCTGTCCTCAGTGAACATCCACATCTTCTCACATCTCCTGTAGTGCTGGTCTCACAGTGAGAGTTGGAAACAGGACATCTTCCAGATTTCCTCTCTTTGGGGACAGATTCCTTGGTATAGAAACTAGGCAATAAAAATCAAACTGAAACATGAACTTGGATGGCAGGAAGCACAGAGGAGAAATGGTCTACTAAGAATTGGAGAGGAGGCAAAGACAGACCAGTGAAGGGGAGGACACTGAAAATGAGTGGACCAAGATATAAATCTTTTCTGGAGGATGGAAAGTGAGCCTGGATGAATTACTTGGAATAAGAGGCCCAGAAGAATCAATGCAGTCATAGGAACATGTTGGACAAGGTGAGACATGAAGTGACAAGTTGAGAGTCATAACATACTTTTTTTAGCCTGCAATTGATACCCAGCTTCCTAAGCCTCATCCCTTGCTGTTGCCAGATTGTGGCTGTGAAACCCATTGGTGATCTATAATGCATTTTTCTTCTTCACAGCTGGTCTCTATAAATTATGTCAATGTATTTCTGCTATAAATTATTTAACTGCTTGACAGCACCCTGCTGGGCTCAGCAATGATATATGATGAAATACTTCTATTTCTTTTACAAGAAATATGAAATCAGGCCTGGTCAGTAATGGGTGCTGTGGTTTAAGATGACACTGCCATCTAAGCCAGAAATTTTATTTCCTCTGGTGGTTTAACTGTACCAATGGTTCCATCATCTCTAAATGAAGCCTAAAAATGTCTCTTGCATATTCAGTGTGAATTCTGGAGAGGTTTTGGTGAAAATGCTCAGATCTGACTAATGTTGCACTGAACTTGACAAAGAGCATTTGCACAATCTGGTTACCTCACTCATAATTACAGTAATCTCCATCTAGGACATGGCCTAAAACACAATAAAAGAATTTGAATGCTTCATAGCCAAAAAATCATTATTTGGTAGAAAAAAAACAAATAGGCAGGCTTTTGTTAATTTATTTAGTACAATGATGATGATACTGTGGGCTTGTGTAAAATGCTACTTGATATCAATGGAAGGCAAATGTTTGTGCTAAAAGATTGGTTTCTTAAGATTTCAGTGCCTGACTGTAGTTTCTAGATTTGCCTGGGGCATTTTAAACGATTCTGCATGTGCTGACACTGGTATATATATATATATGTATACAATTCTCTGAAATATGAAATATCCCTTGTATATTTTCTTTTTTATCACATGAGATTTCCTTATTTTAGTTCCTGATTGAAGAAATTTTATTCTGGATACCAGAATTTATACGACCCATAGCTCAGTTCAATGTTCAGTTCTTTATTTTTGAAAGCAAAGAAGAAAATTACAAACCATTCTGGATACTTTTTCTGAATTTGCTATATTAAACCAAAAAAAGCACAGATATTTGTTTGTGGTTGGAAAAACCTAAGCTGCCATTGCAGTTCTTTTTCACCTACTGTTGAGGTTAGGAAGATCAGTCACAGTTTTTTCCACAGTTTAGCTTGGCCTCTGACTTTGTACAGTGACTCTGTGTCACACCAGTGCCAGCAAAGCTACCCATTTCTCTCAGCATCAAACACCAAAAACTCAGCTTCGTGGAATTAAATTCTTCCCCTTTCTTACAGCAGAAAGGTTGAAGCTCACCTGAGCTAAAGCAGGGTATATTTTATCTGTGCTCTCCAAGGTTTCCTACAGCAAGGTAACAGAAAGGTGACTTGTTAGAATTCTGATCAAGCACTCCTGGTTTAGGATTTTCTTGGAAAATCTTTTCACCTTCCTGAAATGGAGGCAATCTGGGGAGATCAATTTTCAGAGGAAGAAATTGTTCCCAAACTTAGGAGTCCCCAGGCTGCATCTTGAAGCAGTGGCTTTAAGATATTTCTTACTGGGTTTGCAGTAAGGCTGCAGGCAAGAGGAGGTCTGGATTGAGTCCTTGGGTTAAATAGAGCACATTTAGGTCTCTGACAGCTACAGCCAGTGAGGAACCTTGACTGTGAACACTGTGAGGACTTTGGTAGAACAAAGGTACCCATGCCCAATACCTCAGGCTGGATGTTTCCTATCCTGTGCCTATCTGGGATACAGGCAGGAGCCATTCCTCCAGCTTTGCCCACAGGTCCACTTTAGAGAGATTGCTAACCTTAAAGAAGACAGAATACTGTTTGTGTATGTAGTATAAGTTTTCCTCCCATAGTCTCTTCAAAAAAATTTCACTGCAGATTTGATCTGTGCTGAGTGGACCAAAACACAAGGACTCCCTCCTCCACACCAGCCACAAGTTGCATACTCCTTCTGGCTTTGTTCCCTCTTGGACCTTGGATTCCTGTTGGCTTAGTGGAGAGGGAGAGCTCCAGTTCTCCCCAGCCCAGCCCAGGGCCAGAGCTCTGCTCTCTGGCATGAAAGCACAGCTGAATGCCCCTCATTCAGCTCCTTGCCTGGTGAGAGCTTAAAGCATAAGACTCACAAAACAAGGGAATCACTTTTGTCTTGAGGAGCACTGTTTTTAAAGGAAACCATGAAGCATTATTCTCTCAAAAACCAGATGTAAATCTCTAGCCACAGAAGACCCTCTAAACTCTGAAATGTATGGATACATCATTCTGTAGGCTTGAGTCCAGAGTCTATGCTCTGGAGAGGGATAGTATTCATAACACATAAAACCCCCATTCTTTTCCTATTGGTTAGGATTAGGCTTCTCCTTGCTTAATACATGTGTTATGTATTTTCCAAGATGTCCAGTTTTCCCCCTGCTCTTCAAAGGGAGCCCATGCACTTTCATACACACTCATTCTCTGCACTCAGAGGGTCAATGAATTAAAAATCCTGGTGCATCAAAGTTCTTTTAGGAAAACAACCTATGGGCTGGATCCATATAATTAAATTTCTTGTCTGTGTATGTAATAAAATTTGGTATCTCAATTTACTTGGCCTATTTGAAACATCCAGACACCAAAAACTTACCCTCAAAAGAGAAAAACAATTTATAGTGTGACAAGCAGAATGTTTACAAAACACATTACAGAATCAAAACACTGATTTTTTTGGATACAGAAATGGAGACGTAAAGGCTCTGTATAAAAGAGTCATGGAAAACCACTGGCTGGACTGTTGCACTTCATGATTCCAAGTTAATACTTTCTGATCCGGCCACTGAAGCCACCCAGCATATTCTGATGAAACCTGTGCAAGTGATTTGCCAATATAAGTGGAAGAACTGGCTCAGTCTGTACTCCCTCCTCCTTAGTGTGAATGGGATTACAGAGACAAATACTATCACACACATTGACATTTTCCAGTTATTGTCTAAAGTGTTGCTAATGCCAAGAAACAAAACAAGAAATCAAATTTCTCTTAGGATTCCCTCAACCACACCAGTTATCACTGAATGGTAGAAGGATATAACCTGAATCTCAAATTCCCTAAGTCATATGGGAATATTTTCCTGGTAGAATAATACAAGGACTATACATTACTGATTGTTTGCCCTTTTCCTATCCTATTTAAGATGTTACTGGCTAGAACCAAAAGTACAGAATCCTTTGCTAAACAGATATTTGCTCTTTCTGTGCCATCTAAAGTCCATTATTTCCCTGCTGGCTATGAGGAAATGCTAAGACATTTGGGATTGTTCAGCCTGGAGAAGAGAAGGCATCAGGATGAGCTAATTGTGGCCTTCTGGTGCCTGAAGGGGGCCTACAGGGAGGATTGAGAGAGGCTGCAGGAGCTCGCAGTGACAGGCCAGGGAGAATGGCTCCAGCCTGCAGGAGAGAGGTTGAGCTCAAGTGTTTGGAAGAGCTTTTCTGTGAGGGTGGTGAGACACTGGGATGGATTGCTCCGAGAAGTTGTGGATGCCCCATCCCTGGAAGTGTTCAAGGACACTTTGGAGCTCTGAGCAGCCTGGTCTAGTGAAAGGCATCACTGTCTGTGGCAGGAGGGGTGGAAATAGAAGATCTTTATGGTCCCTTCCAACTCAAGTCATTCTACAATGCATTTTATGATCTGTCTTTTTGTTCTGAAAACTAACACATTACCCATACCACCAAATCCATTTGAATCATAATCTTTAGTCTCATACTATCAAGAAAGCTACATGTTCCAAAGCATGAAATCTTAATCATATGGATCAAGAAACAAAAGGAGGCTTAGCCATTCATTAAGCCTACGTATTTTTGGGCTGCCATCAGCTTCAACCTACTACATTGTTGGTTGTTCTGGGTTGTCTTCAAATCTCACTGTGCTGCAACATTCTTCTGCAAAACTTCAGAAATAACACTACTTAGACATATTTAAGGAATATGTGTCCAGTACATGTCATGCCAATAGATGTCATTAGTAAGTATCCAGGTAAAAAAATTAGAATTGCATCATCACACACTTGAGTTATACAAGTTAAAAATAATTTCCCTTCTACACAGTAGAGAATTATAGGAAGGAAAAAAAGGTGTCTAACACCTTGAAAAGGGTTAAACAACAATTATCTGACCTCCAATACTTTGAAAGGAAAATAACACTGCTCTAGTATTGAATATACTCAGTGTTTATGAAAAACTATCAACACAAAAAAATCTGTCAGATTCTCTTGCATCATTTTCATCTTTCTGTGCTTGTATTGTTTATATACCCATGGTTTTTCTCTCCCTGACTCAGACATGCATCATCACTATTTCTGGGAAAATATTATTGACATTTTGTCCTTGGGTGTCTGTCACTTGTGGAGGGGGAGGGCTGAGGCTATCTAATGCATGGAATGTAGGTCATAAAAAGCTGAGGGCACTCAAGATGTTTTTGAACCAGAAAACAGACATTACTGGAATGGGAAAATAAGGAATTAGATGGCTTCATGTGATTTAATTTTAGATGCTTCACTGAAACACCACAGCTGCTCTGCTGGTAGCATATTTTCTGGAGAAAATTAGCTGTGTTCTAACAATGGTTCAGTGCTGGTAGACAAAGTGAGAAAAAGTCAGCAATTAAATGGAATTTCTTTTTTCCCTCTGCAGAAATATTGGGGAACTCAACATTCCTCCAATTCAGCTTGCTCATCCATGGAAGCTGCAAGGTACAAGCTGAAGCTTAGACACTACCTCACCACCTCCAGCCCCATCCAAGGCAATTCGTAAAGAGCACTTCACATCATTGACAAAGGAATTTGGGACAGTTGGAAAGTGCTTCACAAGTTTTTTCCATTCCAATTCTTCATTCTGGGCGGTCCTTACCAGACCCTGCTCTGGGTTTTGGCTCTTCTCTACCCAAAGCTGGCCAGAATAATTTCAGTTATATAACATTTGCCAGACACTCCTCTATTCTTCAGCCTGTCTCTTTTCACCACATAACCCAGAGTTCCAATTTGCCTAAGAGCATTTTCTCCCCTTCCTACTTTATCAAATTCTCTCCTTGATTGTCATTATCTCTGTGGGAATCTCTACAAATATTTAAAACTATTTCATATCCCTAACTGCTTCTTCAGAGCTCAGATGTTAATACATAATGCTGCTGTCTCCCTGGTCACTGTTGAATGAGTACCCAACAACAGTTACAAAGGGAGGTATTCATATCTCAGCAATTGGAATCTTGTCACAGATATCTTTTATGAAAAATCCTTTCCTTAGGATTTTTTTTCTCCTGAGAAGCTGAGAGGCCTCAGGAAAAAATGTAAACAATGGTTATCTGATGCTGTGGAATGCAACAGGTGGATCTTTGATTGGTCCATGTTGGTTGTTTCTAAATAATGGCCAATCACAGTCAGCTGGCTCAGACTCTCTGTCCGAGACAGAAGCCTTTATTATCATTCCTTCTTTTTCTATTCTTAGCCAGCCTTCTGATGAAATCCTTTCTTCTATTCTTTACTATAGTTTTAATGTAATATATATCATAAAATAATAAATCAAGCCTTCTGAAACATGGAGTCAGATCCTCCTCTCTTCTTTCATCCTAAGACCCCTGTGAACACCGTCAGAGAATCTTTCTTAGGAAGCTCTCATTTCCCATGAAGTCAGTGGAGAATGCTGTTTTATCTAACTTTGGTACATGTACTAGGCATGGGGAATATCCTTAAACAACTCTAAGTACATGACAGAGGCTTTAGAAGCATTCATGTAAGAAATATAATTTTCTTCTAGGAAAGCAGAAGCCTCCCTTTTACAGCTGTGTGTTCCACCTAAGTGGAGTTCCACCTAAGTCTTCGTGGAACTAGGAGGAGTGATGACTTGCAGGGCACAAAAACACTGCTGTTGATCCATGTTATTGGTCCTTTTGATATTCTGCTCCCCTCCCTCTGCCCTTACCCAGTGCTGTGTGATGGGCAGGTGTTGGTCACAGCCTGGGCACGATCCTGAGCCCACATCTCACTCATGCCCTGAAACTGGCCTTGCATGGTTAATCCCTCATAGCCAGGTGGTTACTGAGCATTTTGAAGACTACTGACCCCAGTGATTTCCAAACCAATGTTTATGCAAATGGGAGGCACAGGATGTTTAATGTCTGTCTGCTACACTTCTAGTGCAGTCACCAGCAACCATGCAATCCTCTATCATTATTTAATAGCTCACTTGAGAATAGCAGCCTGATTGCCCTTTCAACAGTTGTGGCCCAGAAAATGCAAGATTACACAACTTCAGTCACTTCTTGACAGCTTACAAGAAAGTAAATTTAAAAGGTCTTTGTGGGGTTGGAAATTTCTGATTGCAGAAGCCCAATCTTAAATGAAACACCATAAAACACTACTAGGGAATAAAAGACATTCTTTCAGAGTTACAGAAAAATGCACATTGCAGGTAATTTCTCAGTAGAAGTGCCTACCAGGAATCCTCTAGTTTGTCTGCAAATGTAATAAAGTCCAGGAGAGGAAGCAGAGTTGGAGATAAATGATGCAGAAGGATCTCTGCAGGGGCAATGAGAAAAAAGACACCATCTGAAAATATATATGATCATAGTCCACCTGATTTTTAACAGTAATGAGAAAGAATTAAGAAAAATAAATTTCAAAGTGCCAATTCAAATGTACATAAGTTGTAGTAGATCTAATTAGTCCTCATAAAGGCTTGAAGGGAATGGCTGCAAATGGTAGATCGATCAGAACTTAATCAAAAAGGAGAAAACAAATTTGCCTTTAAAAATCTCACCTGAAAATAACATATTCACAACCCAGACATTCTGGATTTTCCTGTAATAGCCAAAGCATAAGACAAGAAAAAGTACTAAAATGTCATTTTGTCTGAGAGAAAAAAATTTGGATGGATGCACTGGTTGAACACAATAGAACTCTAGATATGAGTGAGGCTGTCAGCATAAGTTTCCCTGAGTAATTAATTCACAGAGAAGAAAAAATTCAAAGGTAAAGTAATTAGGAATACCTGCACCAAACTGGAGAGATGAGTTAAATCAGATGTTTTAATTACTGACAGGGCTGTGTTTCACACGTGCTTTATCACTTGGATTACTATCAATAAGTAAATGAAACAATTAAAGACAGTACAGAATGCAAAATAAACCTTGATTAAAGGAACCAAACAACTTTAAATCCATTTCAGCTAAGGCTTAATACTGAAAAGCATCAGACTGTTAACTTCTATTCCAGTCATTCAGTTAGAGCCTGAACTGCAATGTTTGAAAATTAACAGACTCCCACAGGAACACAGAATTTCAATATAGAGTGCTCTTGCATGTCTTTTTCCACTTGATCTACCTGATACAAAACTAGTAGAATAAGGGCAGATTGCAAGTGAGTCTGAATTTTAAAAATCTGGATATGTTATTAAATGCAGACAATAAGCAGTAGTAAGCACACAGGGAAAATTCTATACTTCAAGCCATGATTTTTCTTTTCAAGAACATTTTTGCAGCTCTGCTCTTTATATAAACTGAGACTCCTCAAGTTCCATCTGCCCCATTCTGCAATTCTCTGCTGATACATTCTGCAATCCAAGTAAGTACCAAAGCCCTCAAATATTATATAGAAAATATACATTCCAGACCTTCAAAGCCTTTGAAAGCAAAGCCTCTTTCAGCTTTTCCTTGACAAGATCTAGTGGGACAGACACACCAGCTGCTCAGACCTGAAAAAGGGCTTTTTGAAACAAAAAATGTGAGTATAGCAAATATTCAAAATGAGACTGCAGCACATACAGACTTCCTGAAAATTAGGAACAAATCAAAGCTGTGACACCTGTAGTGGTATTTGTATTATACAGGCAGTATTAGCAACTGGCAGCATCCTGGTTTAAACAATCAATCAGCCATCTCTTTGACTTGGCTCACTATCAGGTGACATAGTTAAAGAAAATAAGTCCCTGGAAGACTGAAAAATTCTCAAATTAATAAGATGCTTACAGTTAAAACCAATTCATGGCATATTTTGCCACAGAGCAGATAACTTGCATATCAGTGAATGGCATACAGCATTCCTTGACAGTTTCAGTCAATTATGTACTCTCTTCTGATAAAAACAAGAACAGATTTTTAAAGCTTTATCTATAGAAACTTTCTATTTTCCAATGGTTTAATTTGTGAAGGAAACAGAACTCTGCTTTCCACTGGAGAGGAAGGCAGGTGGGGTGATGGTATACCTGTGGGACTCTAGAAAAAGACAGGAAAAGTCTTGCCTGATCAGTATTTCAGTTGCCCTCCAGTTTTACATTTTTCCTCCATGATCAGGCTGAAAGCCACTGAGAGGATTTCTCCCTGGCTCCATGCTATGGAATGAATACAATCACTAGAGCAGAAAGATTGGACACAGCTCTCATGCTGATACTAATGAGGTTCCTGGTATAATTTCCATACCCCCTCTAAGCTGATGCTATAAATAACAATCAATGCAACCTTACATGGCTAAGTCTTGATAAAGTTTCTGATGGTGCCAAAATATCCTATTTCTCTGCCTGCCAGCTGCTTTCAATAAAGTGCCTTCCATCTTGTGGAGCTGTGTTTGCATTACCCTCCTCCCCCTGAGCTGCTTACAGTGATGCTTACAGTTGGGTCAAACTTTTTCCCCTGTCTTGCCCTTTTGCCTCTGTATAAAAAGTAGGCTCATTATTCTCTGCAGCCACCCACAAAGAAGAAAGGATATGTATATACCACCTCTTTCTGAAAGCATTTCACATTGATTTAAGACTTTCTTCCACTCAGGGCTCACTTGCACTGCTCTTAGTGAAAGCTCTCTAAAAATGGCCAGTAACTAATGACAAATAAAAATAAAGTTGAGTGGAAGGAAAAGAGCTCTAAAGCTGACAAGTACACAGAGACCTTTTGTCCTAGCCTTATCACAGCTGCATTGACATTGGATAGAGGCAGAGAGGCAGCTGTGGGTTGGAGGTTTTTCAGGATTGATGGGACTTGAGAAGCATTTCAATATTGCAATACTGGACCTCTGTATCTAATCTCAGTTAAGACTTATTTCAGATAGCTTCTCAGACCCCAATGCTCATAATCCAGTCTGGTTTCTGGTTTTTTCCCTTAGGGCAGGAATCATACAGAACTCCCAGAACACTGAGTAAGAAAATCCAGTTCTCCCAATTCTTATTTCCTGTACAATTAGACAATGTATTTGTTATAATTTATGAAAGGAATCTGTTCAGAACTTAAAGGTCAACTGGCCTGAATGGAACTAAATTCTTGCCCTGTGTGCAAAGGAAGAAATAGAAGACATGGAAAAAAACAACCAATAAACCAACCAAAAAAACCTGAACCTTTCCATAGTGTCCAAGTTCCAGTAAGTGCAGAAGTGAAGCAATTGCTGTCCTTCTTCCTTTAAATGAGTAAGCACATGGCTGAGTGCAGCACCTCTGCTGGATGGGCTGGTCTGGCAGGCACAGCTCAGAGCCCACCCTGGGGTAAGGCCATGAACAGAGCAGGGAGGCTGAGGTGGAGGTGAGGGTTTCCATGCATGCCCAGGACTGACCCCAGAATTGCCCAGTCCATGACTGCCCACCTTCACTGACTTCTCCTGTGGCTCCACTGTGGCACTCCAGCCTGTCAGAAAATTTCACAGGTGAAGTCTTTTACTATTGATGAGGAAACAGTTTAAAAAAGTGTATTCCAACACTCCTGCTTGTGCACTAAGCC
Source organism: Agelaius tricolor (assembly GCF_023055355.1). Classification (NCBI taxonomy): domain Eukaryota; kingdom Metazoa; phylum Chordata; class Aves; order Passeriformes; family Icteridae; genus Agelaius; species Agelaius tricolor. The sequence goes on from NW_027269284.1 coordinate 8,526,382, forward strand.
ATATGCCAGGCAGGCAAAATATCTCAGACTAAATTTTTTGGGAAATCTATCAAACCACAAACCCAGGCTAAGTCAGAGTGAGTGTGGGAGTCAATGCACTTATTTAGAGCTCAGTAGTGCAGGGCTACAGGCTGTGCACACAGAGAGAGGAGTCAGTTGTTGCTCTGAAGCAGTTCCAGTCCACAGTAGGAAAGGAGACCCAATTCACTGTGGTACATGAAGTAGTAAATGTTCAATTTTCTAAAGGGAATTTTAATTCATTTATGCCCCAGAAAGGAAAATCCTAATAATAGTCTTATCTGAACTACATCTACTTTATTTGGAACTGGAAAGCAGGGTTGTAAAGGTTATTTTGCGAGATCTGATAACTCTTAACTAAAGGATAGACTTTTATTACTTGCTATTGAGAATTGGATTAAAGCTATTCTATTGGAGTCTTCTTAAACTTCCATTATTGGTCATACTACCTTCTGTATCACCATAAATGGATTTAGAAAAGTAACTGGAAAAAGATCTGATCTAATTGCAGAAGTAAGTACAGGCTCAAGATTCAAGGCTATGATGTTATGGGTTACTTTTTCAGTTTTCAGCCAAATATTTTTAAGGCATTCTTACAAAAGGCCACCACTAATTGGGAGATTCTCCCAGAGGAACAAAATATCTGCTGTAACAAAACAGTTGCCACAATTTGTAGAGTTAAAAAGAGATATCTGTTCATATTCAATTCCTGTTTGAACAATGAGATAGTGTTGCAAGAGATGTCATAAGAATTATTTGTGTTTGAAAAAATGTGTCTCCAGGCTATAAGAGGCAAGGGGCAACACTGAATTTGAGTGTTTCTACCAGTACACCCAGCTCCAAAATAAATGTTATGAAACTTGGTGTGATTAAATTTTGGCTTTGGTGTGATTAAATTTTATCTTACTGCTGCATCAGTATTGAAAATATGATTTTGTTAGTTCTGTATTTATACATCAGAGGTAGACTGACAAACTCTTACAATATCAGAGACTGCAACAAGATTTTTCTATTGCATCTCATTCTAATTATACATTGGATCTGGTATTTTGAATTGTAAGTTATTATTTTGATTCTTGAGATACCCCTCCATTAACCTAAGAAAAAAGTAATATGACATCTAGGCTGTTTCTGTTGGACTGTGTGCTCTGGTTTCTCTTTCAAGTAATTGCAGTTACTTGTGGCTTTATATTTCTCACTTCAACAGCAGCATTGGCCCTGTAGTCTAAAAGCCTTCACTATTTAGTAAATGCTAAACTAACCCTGCACTCAGCACAGGTGAGGTCACATCTCAACTTCTGTGTTCAGTTCTGGGCCCCTCCCAAGAGGAAAGACACTGAGGGGCTGGAGAGTGGCCAAACAAGGACAATGGGGCTGGGGAAGGGTCTGGAGCAGAATTCTGATGAGGAGCAGCTGAGGGAGCTGGGGGCTTTCAGCCTGGAGAAAAGGAGGCTCAGGAGGGACCCTATGGCTCACCAAAACCACTGGAAGGAGGCTGTGCCAGTGGGGTTCAGCCCCTTCTCCCAGATAACAGGACAAGAGCAAACAGCCTTCAGTGGTGCCACAGGATGTTCAGATTGTATATTAGGAAATCTTTGATCATGGAAAGGGTTATCAAGCACTGGAAGTGGCTACCCAGGGAGTCACCATTACTGGGGGTACTTAAAAAAGGTGTAGCTGTGACACTCATGGCCTTGGCAGTGCTGGGTTAAGGGTTGGACTCAAGGAAATTGGAGGACTTTTCCAACCTAAGTTGATTCTTTGAATCTATGATTAAAATTCAGGGTACATCTAAGCTGGTCTAAAACTCTGATTTGAGGACAGCATTTTCTTAGATGTTAAACTTACTCTGTTTTATTTAGCTAAAAAGTGCAGACCATTACATAATCCTATTATTTTTACCAACTGCATGCATTCCTTGAGAAGAGCATTAGAGAATAACACCCAGTGACTGCCCAGTCACATTTTTACTGATTACCACAGTAAGGTCAAGTCAGGTGAGGACAGAATGAAAATACATAAAATAGAATAGGGTAGCATTGAATAGGAGAGGCCAAGCCAGGCCAGGCAAGGCCAGAACTAGGTTGGCCTCCATTTGATTTGATATATTTATATCTGCTATGTATTTGTAATTTGATTCTTGCAGTGTTTCAAAGTGATCTGAACACTTTTAGCTTTGTTTCTTCAGAAGAAGTCAGCTTGGTAATTTATACAGATCCTAAAACTGGCAGTATATTTTCAACTTGGCCCCTTGGCTCAAATCCAGGTCACCCCTTAACATAAAATTATAACTATTTCATGACAGATGCAAAAGGATTTTGTTGATCTTAGACCAGATCTTAACAGCTTGTAACTTACCACAAAGACAAGTACCTTGTTTGTACTTGCAATAAATATGGAGGGGATTGACTGGTGTCTGGATTTACTCCCTGCCTTTTTCTTATTGCTTCTCAGTGTCACAACTGAAAATGAAGTCCAGCAAAATTTATCAGATAATGGGATTTTTTCCCCCCAAAAAAAAGCTTATTTTTAGGAAAATACTGGTTTCCATCATGTAAAGAACCTTTTTTATTTACCTGCATTTCATGATAAACTAATGAATAAATCTTGCCTCACTACATCTCCCTCCTGGGATTTAGAATATTTCATATGGATAATAAAAATGTAGCTATTCTTGTTAAAAAGTTATCATCTTTCTGATTTCTCTGTTCATAAATCCTCCTTTTCTTTGCTTGATATGCAAAGCTTGTCTGCTGCCTTTATTTGGAAAAGTCAACTTGGCAAACAGCAAAGGCTGGGAGTAGAAAGACAGGGATAAAAAAGATAGAGGTTATTTAATTTGACAACCTGACCTTAGTGGTGAAGCACAGAACACAAAGCTCTAGCATGATCCCTAAAGGGTCTTCTGAAGGCTTTAGCAGCAGCAAGGCTGGATGCTTTCTTGCATCTTGAGGTATCAAAGGAAATGGAATAAATCTTGTCTTCTATTTTCCCCCTCAGAACTGGCTTTCTCAGAAGCCTTGCCAGTATCCAAATAGCTGCCTTATGAGTTTATACTCTATAAAGTGCACAGATTACTTGATTTACTTCAAAATTGCCTACTACTATATTATTCCATGCCTAAAAATAGGGAAAATCAGACAGCCTGTACATATCCTGCTTTCTAACAGATTTATAAGGAGGCTGACAGGTAACTTACTTGTAGTTGGCCACTTCTAGCACACCTCAAAACCCTCAGCTGGTTTTCATATTCAAACACCCCAACAGCTCCCAGATATTTCAGACCTTCCAGAACCAAACACATTGTTAATGCACAAAGATGTTTATGGGGGTTTTTCCTGTTCCTACTTGTTGTAATGTTAATTTGTAGGTGGGTGCTAATGGAGGCTGCCTTCAAAAGAACCTGACCCTTTCAGACAAATGTTTGCTGAGGTTGAGCAGGTAAGATCTGTGAACACAGGCACAATTTTAGCATTTGGGGTTTTTTCCTGCAGTCAGTCCCTATAAAAATTGGAGAGAATCCTTGTGCTTTAACTTCTCTGAGTTTTGACCCAAGCACCAGTCACTTCCTCTCAGAAGGTAAAAGCAAATGGAAGAGCTTCTGGCAAGGCAGGATTGGTCTTGTTTTGACTTATTAGCTTTGAGTATTTCCTATGGTATGAAGTATGGCCCTAACTTATAAAGGACAAAGAAGAAATTAGCTAAGGGATAGTTTAATTTTATATTTACTATTCTGCCTTTTAATTGCAAGAACCTTACTATCCTAAGAGAATGTTCTAGTTGAGATTTGACACACAAAGAAAACATATATAAAAATCAAAAAGAACACAAAAACACAAACTCCCAGCACTGACTCTTTCTAATAAAGGGGAAACAGGGTATGACTTTACCCAGGAAAACATGATAGAGAATAGGTGATGACTTATCAGGATTAATGATTAAAAATCATTAAAATGATTAAAATATAAACTGTCAGCTGAAAAATCAGCCCAAATGAAACTTTCTGCTGCCTAGAGACAGCACCCTGACTAATTGGCCATGCTGTCTTTAGCCTGCTCAGACACTGAATTCAGGCATCTAGAAAAGCACATGTTCACAGCCATAAGCTAAGGTTTCAGTGAAGGGACTGAATAGCAGAGAGGAGCCAGTGTCCATTTAGACATCTGTCTCCTTGCAGCCCACACAGGCCCAGTGAGTTGTGTTATTTTAAATCACATAGAGGCAGAATTTGCAATTTGATAGCATAATCTTATTTTCCCTGAGTTTTCAGAATGCTTTGTGCTAGCAGTGCTACCAGTTACATCTAATAGATGCAGGAAGTGAAGCAAAGGAGGAGTTAAACAACCAGTCCACCACAGATCACAGTCTGGAACAGATTTAAACTGCAACCCCACTACTTTTCAAGTTGCAGAAAACTTGTTATCTGTATAAATTCAGGGCTTATTTACCACAGCCACCTCCTCCCTTGCCCTCTTCCTGCCCCAAGATTCTCATTCCTGTGAGATTCTCATTCCTGGTCAGATTTTTTTAATGTCTGCTAGCCACAAAATTAATCTGTGATCTCCCTGGTGAATACCTCTACAATTTTTATATTCTCTTTTATAATAGTTTCTACTTTTTGTATCTTATGTTTGCATAGACAGCCTATGCACACACAACATGAATACACCATGTCTATTTTGTGGTGTATATAAGCTGGAACTCATTAGAAGTGTGTCTTCATCTCTCATAAGACCAGGGCTGCTATGAACTTGCTACCTATGGCAGAGGAAACACAGGTTGGACTGGCAAATTGTGATTACTTGCAGAGATTTGGAGGGATTATTTAATACTGGAAACCCAAAAATTCCAGCATGGACCAGATTTCAGTATTCACCAAAATCACGTGCTCAACTTCAAGCACATGCTTTCTTTCCCAGATTTTAGGATCAGGTCCTGGGATTCTGTGGTGTATTTGTGCTGGACCCACAGACAGATTATTTGTTAAGCAGACAAAGCTCCCGTGCCTGGAACTGAGGGGCAGATGAGTATTAATTTCAGAGATAATTAACCTACCTGTTTTCTCTTTCAGGATTTTAGTTACCTTACACTGTCAGTCACTCTCCTGTTTCAGTGTTTACCAAGGCTATTGAGACTCAGCATGGCAAATGAGCAGAATTGTTTTGATGCATTGTTGTAACAGACTATGAACATCTCCTCTGCTTTCAGAAACATTTACCATAGCAGCTGAAGAACGATTTTTCAAAATACAGCTATGGGATTAGGTCTTGGGTCCCAGAACATCTCCTATGCCCCTAACACACCCTTCTCTAATTCTCCTAATCCCTGCACACACACAAAAGAAAGTTAAATGACCTACAGTGACTCGGTTTTTCTTTTCTGTTTTCAGGGGAAAATTTCAATCTAAACAAAATCTATCCTGTGTAGTACATTATTATCAATATGACTTTCTATTTGTTGAAATTGGCACAATTAGAGCTGGGGAATTATCAGTGAAAATGAACTGCTGCTAAACATCACTAAGTATTTAGCCTTAATGTCATGCAGATCTTTCCTATTTTGTATAAATTTAAATGCTGGACATGAAGTTGTTTCTCAAAATGGTGTGATTTTAGCTAAAGATGCCCAATATGGAGCAAACCCCACATTTTTAAAATGTGTTTTATACAGCTGCCATTAAAAATTTGAAAAATTTCCTTCTTGCCTTCTTCTGGACATGTAATGTGCCCTGTGATGTAATTTATTTTATTTTATTTCTGTCTGAGCTGTTGATGTGTTCGTAGAAAGATGAATGAACCTCAAAATGTGCCTCTGTAATTAGGAGCATCGAGATGAACCTGAGGGGAGTCTTTCCTCCAGTAGAGATGTTTACATTCTGGTGCTTACTCCCCTAAATCAGGACACAAACCAGTGCTGTGGTGTTACATACTGCCACACACATACAAATTTTGTCTTATGGCCAGTCTCTAGGAAATAAAATACCACCCACAGTGAATCATGTAATCTATAAGGTATTCATTAAATACCACCTACATCTTCTGGAGGATCTGGACCTCAGATCCCATGGGAATGGGACTGTGTAAAGATGCAGTTAAATAAACCTCTGTATCATCCAACCACTCTGAACCACAGCAAGAGCAAGCTGAGCTTCTGGCCAGCATTGCTTTTCTCTTCTCCTTCATTTTCCTCCATGCTAATAATGAAAGCAGGATGGTGGGGAGCTCATTTTTCACTCTTTGACATCCCCTTTCTTGTTTTTCTCTAAAAATAGAAAGGACCACAGAGGCTTGATTTCACAGAGTGTATATCTATCACTGTAAGCCCACACTGCACATGCAAATGAAAAGGTGCCAAGAGCTGTTCAAAATCTGTGATATTTTAACTGCATAACTTTCTACTCACTGACCACCTAAAGCTTAAGTATCTCTTTGCATTTACCCCCCAAATCTCAGGGACCTAAACAAGATGATGACTGCAGCAATATTTTTTTTGTATATTAGAAGTAAATGTAAACAGGAATCAGTTTTCAGGAGAAAAGAAAACTATATTTTATGCTGATTTATCACCTGCAGAGTTATGTTCTCAAACAGATGGAGGTAGGTATCAGCAAGCTGGGGGATGTAACTTCTGCCCAGCTGTTGTAATTAATGGCAATTGCTGCAAACTCTCACAGTTCCATACACAGGCAAAGGTATGCCTGGCCTGCAGCAGTCAGCAGAATCACAGAAACCCACCCAAATTGCATGGCAGGCCTTTGTTGGATGACAAAGTAACTTCCAGGTATCTTTTAGAGGGTCTTTCTGTCTTAGTCTTTCATCCCAGAATCTGACTCCATGCTATTAGGGTTGTCAGCATTAGCCATTTACTCTGCTGGGTGTATAATGTATAAAATAAATTTTGTTTTATGAAAACACTGCCCATTTAAAAAGTTATCTTAGACAAGGTTCACCTCTCTCTTAAGAAAATACTGATTTTATTTAATTACCTACCATCTTTCAAAGCAAAATAATTTCAGAAATTTTTCAAATATTGTTCCAATTAAAGGAAAATTTGTAATGCCAACCAGTACAAAATGTGTAAAGATTAGTATTTTTATTTTCAACACAAATATTAAATTGTTTAAATGGCATAAATAAGGTGTAGTAAAGCTTGCTTTATTCTAGAAGGTAGTGGTGATGCAGAGAAGTTTGCCAGGCTGCCTTCAGAGGCTGCTCTCTTTCAATTTGCCAGAATTTACTCATGTGTCTTTTTCTGCAGCTGATGCTGCAGATGTCTGTGAAGCAAAAGCAAACAAACAGAATACACAAAAAAACCCTCAAAACAAAACAACCAACCCTCCCCAAAAAAACATTGCAGCTCCTTCATATAATCTTCACTTCCTTGGTTGCATAGCCTCATACCAATAAGATTAAAGACATTGATCAGCAAGAGCTCATAACTTCTCCTTAAAAATCTCAGAAGCACTCAGAAAATTTACTTCAAAAATAAAACCAACAAAACCAAAGACCATGTGTACGCATATTTTGGGGGGAAAACATGCAAAACAATGGTATATATTCATCATTGCACCTCTCACCACTTTCTCAGATTTCACCCACTGACTTTCCTCTTCATATAGCATCTGACATCCCAAATCTCTGAGAAACTGCAAAGAGTTTTTCAAAACATCAGAACTCCCTTAACCTGCTGCAAAAGTTTCTCTGCTTTTCTCTAAAAGGGGAATTTCACTGTAAGATTTATGGGCCAGAATGGCAATATTTAACCTCACAGAAGTAACACATTTCAGATGTAGAAGTCTTTCTGCAGGGGCACAACTGGCAGCTTTATGCCCTTAATGTGAGCAATAGATCATTTTCCAGCAGGATGCACACCTGGCAGTGGGTGACATGCAGGGGCAAACAGAGCACTGGTGTCCAACCACAAGGACTACCAACAGGATGGACTTCCAAACTCAGATACTTTTATGTACATAGAAAAGGGTTTGGGGAGCATTTCTGCTGGTTGAGGTGTATTTTCCTATGTTCCTTGCATCTGGATTTATAGACAGGAAAGAAACAGCTTTGGTGGTAAAACAACTAGAAAGGCAAGTGTAATTAATGCATTTCAAACACAGATCAGATAACTTTAGGTAGGTGGGCACAGGGGAGTAAACTTAAAATCCCAACAAGTCAGGAGCCAACATTTTGCTACCTTCAGTAGAAAAACCATTACTCTTGCAGATAAATCTACACAATACCATGAATGATCACATACTAATACATTCAGAAAGTACATTTCTCCTCTTGTCACAGAACTTAATGTCTTACTTCTGCTGAACATGGAAAAATGCTGAGATTTTTTTTTACTCATTCAAAATTAGGATTGAATTTAAGCTAATAATCACAGGTGAAATCTTCATTATTCTGGATCCATCTTACAATTATAAGGTTATTTATATCCATTGAAAGTCATCTCATCTAACTTGGGATTTGTACAGTGCAGTCATGTACATCAGTTCAGGTTATCAGAGGCCTCTTCAGAGGAAGGAGGCTTTATAGTAAATATTTTTAGGATACAACCTTTGGGGCTGGTTTTGAACCTCTGCTTTCTGAGAAGAGGAAAGCCACTGTTTCTTTGCCTTGATGCTAAGGGGCATGTAGCCAGGTAGCTCAGATGAAATGACCAGCAGTCTATGTGACACCAACCCTGAGGGGGACTTCTTCCTCCAGAAGGAGAACAGAGCAGTTGGCACAGCTCTTGTAGTGCTGCACATCTTCTTGATCAACAAAGATGTCATAAAATCACCATCAAAAGCATTAGCACTGTACTCTAAAGCTTCATGATCTCTCTTTGGCATTTAGGATCTTATTCAGAAGACACTTGAAGGCTTTTTATTTTCCTCTTGTGTGTTGGTTCAGTTTTTAGGGTTTGGTTGTCGTTTGTTTTTTTCCCAAGCTGCTTCAAGGGCTGCAAGCAGCGAAGCATCCTGCCCTGCTATTTATAGTGATGGAGGTAAAAATCATTTTAAGAGTGGAGCACAACTTCAGATGGAGGCAATTGAGAGTCATTGAACTCAGCAGCTGTGCAGCTGCGTCACCAAAACCCTCACACTGCCCAGTTATTTTCCTTGGCCACTGCTGCCTTTAAGAACTTGTTTTTTCCTGACTATGCTTCAGTTGGCTGTTTGTGAAGGCCTGGCTGGTGTTTGTTGAACAAAGAAAGAGCAAGAAGTCGCTTCTGTTATTCTCCAGAGATCTTTATAGGGAAAATGCTGTTTAATATTGACATATTCTCACAGTCTCTGGGGAAGAGAGAAAGGGAGGGGAAGAGGAAGGGGAGATGGGGGAGCACTGTCTGACCTTTCTCCTCAGAGGATAAAAATCAAAAGAGGAAAAACCCAAATATATATTTTCTTTTTTGTTGTTGTTGTTTGTGATTGTTGCAGACTGAAGTTCCTCTCCTGTATCCATGTTCTCTTCTCCCTGAGCATTAGTTCACTGCTAGCAAATATTATCTGCATTTTTGAGTATAAAAATGCAATAATGTATTTTTTCTAATGTTTGACAGAAGATAGAGAATTGGACCAACCAACAAGGTCTCCTAAGCAACTGCACCTTAACTGACAGAGGATCTTCTTTCTGCCTCGTTTTACAGCCCATGGCATCACCTGCAAATTCTTCTATAGCAAAGGTCCAGAAAGCTGTTCTGCTGACACTGACATAGGGAAAACCTGGATAAAAGACTAAATCTACTATTTACAGAACACCAAAGTTGCAAAAATAACCTACTACTGTTGGAGCAAGGATCAGAATAAACACAGACCTGGAGGCTTTCCCTAGGCATGTCCAATTAAATGAAGATTATAGCTAGCCAAGTAAATAAAGGGAATAATTTTTTTAAAAAAATACGCTAAACACCTTTTTCCTTCCCTTTTTAAGTTTTCTTCTTACTTCAAAGCAATCCTCAGACTTTAGTCCTGTATGTGGGCACAGAAAGCACACCCATACTGCCCATACACACTGGGGTACACCCTCAGCCTTGTATGTCTACAAACACCAGCTCCTGCCTGGTGGTGCCTAAACAGAGGCAGCATCTCCCACATCCTGCAGTGTCTTGTGGTTAAACAAACTTTTCATCAACCCAGTACCTGGGTTGATTTTGCTATGGACTTGAAAAAGTCTGCTCAGCACAGCACTCCAGACTCCAGAGCCTGGGAAGAAAGAAATAAAAATTCCTCCTTCTTCCTTATTTCTGCTAAAACAACAAAGCCTCAAGCAAGATAAAAGCACTCCAAACAAACTTTAAAGAGTGTGAGGCTGCTCCCTGGGATATATGGAGGTATGGAATAGCTGTGCAAAGGGAGAAGGGCAAACAGAGCAGCTGCTGCAGAGGGTAAAATGCAGAGGTGTGAAAGCCCTGTGGCAGATGCTGTGGGGAAGAGCTTTGCACAGAATAACTGATGCAGAGGCAGCCCCAGGACATGCAGAGAAAGGAGGGACTGTTGGCTGGGGTGTGGTTGTGCACAATGTACACAACAGCACACAGAGAGCAGGTTGTGCAGGAGAGCTGACTTGTATTGATTTTCTGTGTGAACACTGGGGCTCCCCAGTAATTCATATTTCTGCTGCCTTTTCGAGCCTTTTCAGATCTCCACAGGCCAAAATTCCTGAAGTGGCAGCAGATACAACTGCTGGACCATGAGAGTGCTCTGGACAACACAGCAGCCCCAGCCTACAAATCACAGCTTGCTGTTACACATGAGCAAGTGTAAAAGCCTGGCAAACCCTAAGGCTCGTGCACATCTTGAGCCTTATACAGTTCCGTGACAGGTGCTGGATTCCCTTGTTTTTCCTTGTTTGCACACACAAAGTGCCTCTCTCTCTCCTCCCTGTGATGTTTTTTAGCTGGTATCAGAGGTACAAGTGTGTTAGAGCACTCATTTAGTGGGGGAACAGAGAGCTATAAATAATCAGCCATTGGAGCAGCTCTGTGGGGCTCAGGGAAGATGACAAAATGTGCGGCACATTGACTACAGCCTAAAGGCTCTCTCCCCATTACTGCTTCCTCTTGGGGACAGTCACTGATGTTTTGGGACATTACAATCCTATACTGAGGGTAGAGAATTATAAGGTGCCATCCCTCCAGAAAGGGCCTTCAAGTACTTGGCAGCTGTGCAGCAGCCTGGCCCAGTTAGTTATAGGAAAGTTAGTTATGCCCATCTAGTTATAGGAAAGAAAGTAACAGACATACCTTCTTTTCTTTTTTTTTTTTCCTCAGGATATGGTTACTTTCTTTCTTTGCTTTGTGTTGTTTTCTTGTTTCCTGCTCCACCCATACCTTGTCTTCCTAACAGCCACAACCTCTATCTATGGATGGAATTTTATTGTGCATGTTGTGTTCTCATTCCTGTTTTGTACCAACATTGAGCCTGAAAAGCTGCCATTGCCTTGCTGAGCTTCCCAGTGGGCACACATGAGCAGGACAGGTGAGAGGGAGCTCCCCCACAGGGCTTAGCTAGGGCAGGGCTGAGCAGCAACCACAGATGACCTTGCTGGGCTGCAGCATAGAAGTGTCCTGAAATACTCATGTCTTTCTTACAGTAACTGGTAGTCTCTCTCTTTGTTTATTTTGCTGATTAGGCCTTGCAGAAATAATGAGGTCAATGACCACTTTGACTTGAAAAAGCTGTAGCTGCCAGTCCAGTTCTTTTGAGAAATCAAGATCACTTACTTTTTTTTTCCCTGAGAGACACAACCAGTAACTGCTTACAACAGAAAGACTGCCAGAATATTTTGTTTTAACGAGACACCACCTGCCATTTTACTTCCTTTTATCCAAGAAACAAAGATATCAAGTTTGGGCCATAAACTTGATGCTAACTGCTGGCATTAGAAGATGCTGACCCTATCTTTGAGTAATTACCCTTCACAGTTCTGGCTGATGTCAGGGGGACAAGTGGAAATTAATAAAGCCTACTCATATCTCAGCAGACAAGGGTCACACCTCAGCTGAAATGACACAAATACTTCTGCAGCCAAAGGGAATGACAATGCTTTCTTTCTAAAGAATCTCAGCTGGCCTTTGTAACCTTGGAGGGAGATCTCTGACAGAGCAACAGCACTTGCACACCACTGAATGTGATGTGCGAGTTCATCAAGGTTTTCAGAGACAGCTTACAAAACCTAGGAACTCCTGGTAGAAAGCAATATTTTTTGATGAATAAGGAAATAGCCTTTCTCTCCCCACACAGTGACTTGATTAAAAGGCCAAGGCATTTGGCAAGCACCAACAACAGTGTTTTCAATTTTTAATACTGTTGTGTCACTTCCAGTCTCTATCCAATCTTGCTGTATTAGGAGTTTTTATGCAATCTATTTCAAAATCAGCAATTTGTTAACTGGAAGACAAAAAGCTTATTTTACAGTAAAAGAAGCTAATCACTCTCTAGGGTCTTCTTTAGCAAACAATTCCTTGGCCAAAACCTGAAAAAATAGCAACAAATTCAGAAATACTTCAATTTCTTTTGCATTAATCAATGGTTACAAACAGACACCCCTCACAAACCTAAAATGTTGGGGCCAACATGGTGCATGTGGATGGATAGGCTTAACTTTGGCCATGAGAGCATCCTTCTGCATGCCACAGCTACCCTAACTTCAGAACACAAGTAGTTTTTGGCAGTCTGGATGCTAAGCTGAATCTAAACATAAAGGAATTGGAATATTCAACAGCTACAACTGACCATCTTTTGTTTGTGGTGTGAAAACAGCAGGGGGGTGAAGCCATCATTACAGGCACATCACATTTCTGTGATGGAAAGTAACACTGTTCATATTTAAGAGGAAGGTACCCCATCCACCTCTGAACTTCAGAGCTGCAGTCCCAGTCAGCCAGCAAGGGGGGAACAGATTGTGCTTTTCCATGTGTGCTTTTCCATGTGTGGCACTGTACATACCTGAAGATGCAAGGCCTGTCACACATGAGTGAGTTGGTATAACCAGAAAGTCTAGGCATGATAGCAATCTCAAGGGAACTGCTCCAAAGATTAATTCCTTTTTGCATCAGTGTAACAAAAAGACATGAGAAACAGGTCTGGAAATCACAGCTTGATGTGGAAAACGCTCCAGATAGAAATGTTCCTCTGCCTCTTTGTTAAATGAAGAAATATTCACTAAGGGAGAAGATACTTGTTTGGTTTGGGGTACCTAGGAGATCTGGATTTAGCTCTTAGCAATTTCTCTCTTGGGTTTATTACACAGAAGTCTCACATGCTCTAGCTGTAAAACAGGGTTACTGGTGTGCTTCCCTTCTGTTTCTCATCACATACAGAGGGAACTGAGGACAACAGGACCCCAATTTGATACTCTCTAACTGACATCAAAGCACAGTTCATAAATATGGAAGAACACAGCGTAAATAAATGACTTGAGTGCAAAGCATTTCTAAACATAGTCTAAATAAGGGCAGAATAATTATATCATAGGGATGCAAAGGGTTTTCATAACATCAGGGCCCAATTTTCTGTAAAAAGATTTTCTCTTGGGAGACCTTATTCCAGAGACAGTAGAAGCAGAGAAGACATTTGTTTAAAAAGAGGTTTACATCAACAGATTATTTGTGTAAACTTTAATCTCCTTACAGTAGAAACATACACAGTCAAAGCCAAAAGTAGTGTAACAATTTTACAGCAAAGCTCACCGGTAAAAATGCAAAACAGGTTTGTATCAAATTCTTAAAAAATTGTGCACTTTTTCAAACTTAACTTTGTTCAGCACATCGTTTTGATTTATATATAAGGCATTAATTCTATAAGAATCATTTACTATATTCCAAAAATCGCATGACCTAGGTGTAACACTCTATAGCCTGACACCATTTTTGTTCCTTTCAATATTTACAGATTTCATCTACCTGCATTGACATGGAGCACAGAAGCACTAAGAACAAGCTTTGCCAATAATAGGTTCACATTGAAAAGTTACATAAAAGGAAAAAAAAAGCTCAATTTTGCATTGCAATAACTTGGGTTCGGCTGCAGCCATGATTGTAGTTTAAGAATAATTCCCTCTTTATATACTTCCTCACTTCCAGTAGTATTTGGATCTTTTCATAGGCAGAGTTGAATCTGCTCTGCATCTGCAGCTACAGGAACTGGGACCCATTTCTACAAGCTACCCAAAACCAGTTTTTCTCCTCCTCCCCAGAACACAGTACTTAAGTTTCTTTGAAATTTAGATCTTCTATAAATGGCATCTTTGAAGTCATTCTAGCTACTATGTACAGAAATGGCTCAGGCAATTAAGTTAGTCCACCTTGTCATTAGTCAACAGGAAGTATAATTACTGTAGCTGTAAAGGAGGTATCTAGTGTTCCAGAATAAGTGAGTTTACTTATGGTGAGAGCTCCCTCAATTCTATTTACATGACAACTTCAGGCTCAATGTTAAATAGCAAGTCATCATTTCCTCTTCGGACTTCAAGTAGTAGAGGTGATTCATTCATCACAGCGTCCTGCAGGTCACTGGAAGTCACCAAAGGACGCCCATTGACTTTCACAATAATATCTCCATCCTGGATCCCTCCTCTGCAAAGGCAAGAACAAGGCACTAAGGATGCATTCGATGCAGAGGAAGAGTACAAAGGCTATTCACCATCTCTTTTGCGAATGTAATAAATTTTGATTTGTTTTAGTCTCCACTGAAGGGAAATTCCAGCCTCCTGACTGTGAAATAATAACCGGTGGCACTTGCTAAATGCAAAATAAGGCTCAGGTTATTTCACTGAGGATTTTTTTCCTTAACAACAAAAACAATTTTCTCATGTCTTCTACAAAACTACAGCAAATGAGAAAGAGAAAAAAGGCTTTTATCTATTACTGATTCACTTTACTCAGTCCATTTGCAAGAACATGCTTTTCTGCCACCAATATGTATTTCAAGAACTGAAAATTAAAACCTCAAAATTTTGAGACAACTAGACCAGCTAAAGCACTGGGAAATTATTTCTCTCTTGCTGCTCAAATATAATCCTTAATAGCTGCTTTCATTAATTTTGGTTTTGATCTTCCTAAAATCATTTTTAGAAATATTTTATTTACTTTTCAACTGTTCTGTCAAACAGCCTCTTCCTTTAAGATTAAGCACTGTCTCAGATAACAGCTCTGACAGTGCCTTATGTGAACATTATTCTGTTTCCTGCTTAAACTTAATCTAAGTTTCTTTTTATTAATATTCAACATACTCCACAAAACTCCTCAAACTAGTTCATTGAATTTGGGATGCTCTTTTTATTTGCACACAGTTAGTGTTTCATAATGTCAACAAAGGTTGTAGTGAGGTAGGTGGCAGTCTCTTTTACCAAGTAACAGGACAAGAAGAAATGGCCTTATATTGTTCAAAGGGAAGTTTAAATTGGAAAATAGGAAAAATTCCTTCACAGAAAGGGTTTTCAAACACTGCAACAGGTCACTCAGCAAAGTGGTGGTGTCACCATCCCTGGAGGAATTTAAAAGATGGGAAGAAGTGGCACTTAGAGACAGCTCACCGGTGGCCTTGGCAGTTCTGGGTTCATGGTTTGACTTGATGATCTTAAGGGTCATTTCCAACCTAAACAATTCCATTATTTAAATAGTTCTGAAATGCTTAGTTGTTGTACAGGCAAGCAGAATCTTAGCACAAATATTTTAAACCTAAAGGCACAATTTTTAATTGTTTAAATACAGATCAAGCCTGGAAGAGGAAATACTTGAATATAAAAAGAAATATTACCTTCTAGTATCCCTTTGGAGGTTTATTTGTGGTGAAGAAAATACTGTGCTCTACCTACCTATGAGAAGGTGAGTTTGGAACAACTTCGTGTACATAAATTCCACTTCTGACATCAGGAAAATCAGCATTACTGTGCTTCAGTTCCTCCACCAAGCTGAAAGAAGAACAAAGTTATAAAGAATTTGATTGCACTACAAAAGCATATAAATATTTTTTATTTATTAAGACTTTTTGTGACAAAAAGTAAAAGACTTAATTAATTGTTTAGCCTGTTGTTTTGTGATGAAAATATAGGGGATTTGGACTTAGATTAAAACAAACTATATAGATTTTAAGAGAGGTAAAACTCCTTACCTGTTCAAAGCATGCTAAACTTAATGGTCTTGCAAATCTCCTGCAAGAATCTGACTTTGGCTCTTTGCAGCAGTAGCACAGAGGGCCTTGTTCATGGGCACAAGAACAGAAGCACTCCCAGGGACAAAAGGTTTTTCTGCCCAAACACTTAGTGCTGGTGACAGGGCAGAAATTTGCTAACTTTTCTAGTTTCTTTTATTTTACAAGTGATTCTTAATTTGTCTTTATCTAGAACAATGGAGTTTTTGATAACTCCAGAGAGAAGACAGATCAGAGCTGGAAACAAAGCTGGATCAAAGCTTCAGTTTCCCCAAGTTGTCATCAGCAATTTGTGCATCACTTTCTAAAGAAAGAAGACAGGAACCCCCTGCAAAATAGAGCCTCTACAAACATCCCCTCATTTCAGAGATGGTGACATCATTTCAGGTCAATGTGTACAATGTGGGTTAAAACCCCTTTCTGGAAAGATTTTAAACCAAGGATGGATCACTGGGCTGTCTGCCATGAAAAACTGGGGTCCCACAGAAGGAAAACAAGCCAAAATGGCTACACAGCTTCTCTTTATTTGATTTAGTACTGAGGAAGCTAACAATTGAATAACTAAAGCAAACACAACAAGGGAAGTGGTCTTTTTCTGAAAATAGGCCTGCAGACATCTTACATGGCTTCCTTAGATGTTCCAAAAGCAGTAAAATCTCACATCATGTTCACAATTATGCAGAGAAATTCTGAGTGTCTCTCCACCAGTGATGTTAATGCCATTACACTGATTCATTCCAGCTGAGGATCTGACCCTTCAGGGAGGACTGCAGGAGAGTAGCTCAAGGAAAAAAGATGGCTTTACTACAACCCCAGCTGGAAATTGTCTTGTTTAATTTTGCAGTCTACTGCCACATTGGAAACATGCCTACTGCTGGGGAAGAACACCAGCACAAGAGCACTCATTTATTATCCAAGAATATATCTGGGTAACAGCAAGACACAAAGCAATGTAAGAGGGAAAAGGCAGTAAAGAGCCAGAGGAGGGTGTCCATTTCTGGCTTTGTTAACACAGAGGCACAAAGCTTTAGTCTGGCACTTCAGCAGCTCTTTCTAGTTAATGGCTAGGCACCAAACCTCACACCATATGGCCTCCAATGGCACTGATAAAACACCACCAAACCCTCCATCAGCTGATCTGTCATTGGCACTCAGAGTCACCTGAAAGCACCTTTTTTTTTTTAATGCCACCTAAAACTTGGTGTAACTCCAGATGTCCTTGTCAAGAACTAAAATCAGTATTTAGAGAATTTCCAGGTCTCAGAACATAGATTTCACCTATATCATTTAAATGCCTGCACATTTCCTAGAAGCCAATGTCCACTTTTGGATCTCTGAAGATTTGTAGAGAAAGATGAATGAATTTCTGAAGCACTGCTGACCACATCTTGTGTGCATGAACATACCACTACCTCTCTAGGATACTTACGCAGGTGTTATTGTCAGCATTCTGATGCCAATGAAACGTTTCTTCCCATCTGAAAGGAACACAGAGGATATTTAAGACATTTAGGTAAACACTACCTAAAAATAAATACCTAAAAATAACTTCTCTGATGACCCAAAATACCTGAAAATTAAAATGGAATGTATCAGATTTTAACAAAACTAAACAAAATTACACACATCTGTACTAAAGTGGGTTTTTTTAATTAGCTTTGGTCTACAAATTACAATCCCTCTCCCTGCAACTAGGGGTAAGAGAGAAAGCTCATTTACATTCTCTAAGAGTTTTTCCTCCAGGAAACTGCTGTGATTTAGTATCACATGAATTCAGCAAATAGAAAATTTCATAACCAGCTACCATTTAATCTGAAACTGATCAATACAATTTCCTCACATGATGTTCTCATTAAAATGTAGAAATGGAATCTAAACATCTAAATTTCCACTTTTCAGAGAAGGGGCAATCAAAAGATTCACACTGATTATAATGCAAATGGCTTGTTATTTCTACCCCAAAGAATAAAAAGCAAGTTTAAAAAATATCCCAAAACATGTAGACCTTTGCCAAAATGATCACAAAAATACTCAGAAGGTGGAGCACCTCTGCTATGAAGATGGGCTGACAGAGTTGGGGTTGCTCATCCTAGAGAAGAGAAGGTTCCAGGGACACCTTAATGAGGTCTTTCAGTATTTAAAGAGGGCTTATAAGACAGGACAAAAGGTAATGGCTTCAAACTAAAAGGGGGTAGATTGGCAGTAGGTATCAGGAAGAATTTTTTATTATGAGGGTTGTAGCACATTGGAAAATGCTGCCCAGAGAAGTGGTAGATGCCTCAGCTGCCAACACTCAAGGTCAGGTTGGATGCAATGAAAGGTGTCCCTGATCACTGCAGAGGGGTTGGACTAGATGAACTTTAAAGGTCCCTTCTGATAGAAACTATTCTGTAATTTTATGATTTGCCAGGACTCTGTGGAATTTGAAATGGTGAGAAATCACTCCTGTAGGAAGAACACCATATTTCTGAAGTTAGCTTTTACTAAGCCAAGATATTGCACAGCTGGCTTATGAAAAAAATGCACTTTGATGACTTCCTGCAGTGAGTGCTGCAGTACTCAGTTACATCCGCCATGAAACAATATTTCCCCTTACTTGTTCCAGCACAACAACTTCACAAGATCTTTGAGTTTCTCCAGGTTCTCAAATGAGGAAAAAAGAGATCTACACACTCTTCTCTAGCTCTTATTCTTTCCAAGAAAAATACTCCCAAGTAAAGGACTTAGTTCTGAATATTACACATGCCAAATATTCCCACTGGAGTCACTGAAAATGTTGACTACTAAACATTGGATTTACTACACTCTGAAAAATCTGGCATCCATAACTGTCATCCCTACTTTGCCCTGAAATGCTTGGCTCTCCTCTATTTTAAAAGAAAACTAGCAAGATCAAAATCAGCTATTGTAAGAGTGTCAAGAAGTTCAATTGCTCAAATTTGAAGTCTGAAGAGCTTTGGGCATGACCATGAACTAGCTCACAGTGCTCCTCCAGTCCCCATGGTAGAAATGTAATTTTTCACTTTTTAAAAATATTCAGACATGATAATTCTCCCCCCTAAAAACAATCCCCTTGCCCATGCAATGTAGACAGTTAAATAATGAAATTCCCTTCATAAGAGCAGTGACAGCATCTGTGATGAGAGTTCTCCCTTTGCATTAAACAATTTGATGCTGGTCATTGCCTGTGAGGCAGAAATTTGCAGAAACATGAAGATACTCTGGAGCCTGAGTTAAGAATATTTACATGATGAAAAATGAAAATGAAAGAAGAGACAAAAGAAATTGACTTGGAAGAAACAGAACTGCAAGAATGAAAAACCGCAGGAGAAATGACACTAGTGATAAAAGGAATTATTTCTCCAGTGCTAAAGATATATGTAAACATAAAGCTTTAGGGAAAAAATAAGTCTTGCAACTACAGACTTACTCCTAACCAAAATTCTAATTCTACCTTCAACTTTGGGCAGGTCAAAGTATTCCTTCACTTCTGTTCATGCACTGAAATTCAAAAAGGCCTTCAGCTCTCTCTCTGAAGTAGGTTTGTCATACTGCAAACAGCAATTCATACTACAGGAGTAGCAGGCTATTTCATAAAGTAAAACTAAAAAATATGAGCCACAGGTTACTTTAGCAGCAGAGCATACACTCCTCTCTTTCCCCTCTCCAGACATCTTGTGTGTCAGAATACAAGTTAAAAATTCAGTCCTTTTGTTTCATAAAAGTCCATTCCACTGAATTTAACCCAAGTTAAACACCTTCAACAAAAACCACAGTTTTCAACAATGATTAATGGGAATTTAACTGTCCATCTTATTTGAGGTATCAGCAGAGACTGAACAGGCACAGACAACCAGCAGTAGTGTTTTATCATTCCCAAAGTGTAGGCATGGTGATGTTGGGGCTAAGTCACATTGGCAGAGCAGTGTGTGGCACCTGGAACTACCACTGTCATATTACATCTGCTCTGTGAATAGAAAGTCTCAAAACCTGTCATTCTGGCAATTTGTGCAATCATGAAAGAAAAGAAAAAATAATTAGGAGAACTGGAATAAAGTGATGTCACAAATCTAAGGAGCACATCACAAGGGGGCCAGTCCCTCCAGTAGTTAACCTATGTTAGAATAATCAGGTTTACCAAATGTGAAACCATTGTGGCCTAAAGCTGGAGCACAGCACAGAAGAGAAAGACTCAAATCTCATTTTTGTAAACACCAGGCCAGATTAAACACTGATTCCAGGGGTACAAAGCCAAGCAAACCAACCTCAACCACAAGACTAAACTTAAATCTGCTTAGTAATAATAGAAAGTCACAAGCAGCTGACCCAAGTATCTAGAAGAAGTTCACTATTCCCAGAAATTTCTGTTTCACAGCAAGGAAAGCACTTGCCTTACTGTTAAACTTTATTTATTGATGCTTGCAATAATAGAGATAAAAGCCAGACAGATAAACACTAACCAAAGGCAGAAATGTTTATGACTTATAAACTGTAGCAAAAAGAACTGATAAATCCAAATTAAGGGGGCATATACTCAAACTTCTATGGGCTTGAGCAACTGTTGTGCAAAATTATACCCAATGCAGCTGATTTCAGTGGGGCCAGGATATCACCAGACTTCCAAGTGAAGAAACAGATCCTGCACTTCTTATTCAAGTGCCAGGCAAAGATACTTTACTGCTAAATCATTTTGCACCTAGCTCATCTTGCAGACTACATGAACAGCCCTGAAAGCATTTAAGAAAGATTCTAATGCCAAATAGAAAGCATGAAAACAGCTCAAGCCTGTACTACTGGACTCTGTGTAGAGTCCCTTTCATATAGACTACATAGCTGAATTTAATCATTGGTCTGAATCTGTGCTCAGTAAGGCTCCTAAGCAACCCTCATGATTTGTGGTAATTATTATGGGTAATAATCATTCAAATACAAAGGTAAGAATATGGATTCAACACAACTAATACAAGGCCCTGGGGATGTAAAATGAGGGTTCATGTAAATGAGTTGTTTGGTGTGGCCAATGCAGAACTCCCCCATTTCCCCTTGCCCATCTGAAACAAGGTTTATTCACTTTTCTGCTGGCACTTTTAGAGGCCAAGCTGACCTTTTAGGATGGATTTTCTCTTTATTTTTTTTTTTCAAATTGCTGACTTACTGACTTCTACCATAAAGCATCTAAAAGACTTCCTAGTTTTACTGTTCTGCTCAAGTCTAAACTAGGAATAGATAGAGCTAAGACCAAAATGGAGAAATTCCTAAAAAAAAATTTAAAAATAAAATCAATCAATGCTTAAGTATGTAGTTAACTTCCAGACATAAACACAGAATACACAGCTGATTAAAAGAGATACAGATGGAGACACTTAACTTTATGTAGCAATTTAAGACTTCCTAACTATAAAAGGACATTAACCTTATTACTGGTAACCCCAAAATTACCAAAGACTTTCAGACCATTCAACAGACAAACATCTCTGTGAAGGCTGTGACAAATCTTTAGTCAAAAATACATTAGGTGCTATTATATATTAACAATGCATTAGGTAATATAGAATGTACAGAAAATATAACCAGTGCAAATTCCTCATTCAAATTGCATCCTCTACTTTTCCCCCACTCTCCATTCCTGTTCTTCAACAGATCAGATATTTGAAGCTATATATAACAGATGAGATTTAAAAAAATATATGTCTTCTATATAAAACATTTATCTGATCAACTGAGATTTGAAAGACTAATGTCCAGCTTATTAAACAATTGAGTATCTACTATGCCAGAATAAATCTGGAAAGAGTGGTATCCTAAGGGAATGTTATCATCTTCAGGCAATATGATATTAAGAGCAAAATGGTAATACCCACAAATGTCTTTCTATGACCTAATTGTACCATAAGGGAGGATCCCACTGAAACTACTGAAATATAACTGGAAGAAAACGTGATAGAAACATCCCTAAAATTCTGCTTACATAATTCATTATGCCAAAAAATAGCAACTATACAATAAACCAGAGAACTATTACTAAGGGCCTAAGAAATGAAAACTAAGTCCCAAATATGTGGTGAAAATATTTCCTAGAAACTTTCTCTATGCATTAAGGGCAGTAAATGACTGCTCTGCTATAGCAAAATTATAAGATGCACTTCAGAGAAGCAAAAGCAAAAAAAATTTGAAAAATAATTAATAAAATTTCCTGTGCCCCAGGATTTTTGGAGCAATGACAGTCCCATTGACACTAAGAGAAAGTGTAAATCCTTTTGATTAGGGAATTATGTGATATGATTAAAAATAAAAATCTGTATGTTACAATCCCAGTATAAACTTGAATCTTTCACAGTTTTTGCCCTGGAAGAACAGGGTTCTTCCATGGGCAAAGCTGTCTCTGGGCCCTTAGCTTGGCTCATCATTCTGTGGAGGTAAAGGTGCCTGAAGGAGCAAGGTGACTGATTTCAGTGGTGACACCCCTGACCTTCACTGACTTTCCAGCCCCAGTTACCAGGAGATGGTGAGTTCTGCACAAAGCCTGAGTTCATGCCTCTAGGCAAGGCCTGCAGGCTGAGTCACTGCTCCTCCCTGGACTGGGACAAGCAGTTTGGTTCTAAAGAGTAACATCACTAATGAGACACCTGTTTGTTTTAGAAACCAACAATAAGTTAGTAACCAGGGTGAATACATAAGTTTTTTTGACATGCTGACTGAAACAAAATTATGTCAGCTACTTTGAAATGCATTTCTCAGCATATAATTAACAACCTTTTTTCAACTACTTGTCCCCCTTCTCTCAAATCAACAGTGAAAACAATATGGTTTGTGGAATCCAACAGAGCACAGATGAGGGGACCCATCAAGTTTGTGATGCTCTCATACAAGCAGATGCATCACTTTAAAACCACTGACTAAGGAAGTTTCCAAAATAACAGTATCTGAGAAGACAGTAGGGAAACAACCCTGGCATCAGAACTGGATGAACTCAGGAGAAGACAAGATTAATAACAAAGATTCAAGAGAAGAAGCAGCAGCAGCCAACACTCGTGATAAAAGATTAGTAGTAGGGTGTGGACAGATAAATTGGCAAGTGAAAGAGTAAGGAAGGTTTGGCCTGGATGCAGCATTACTAGATCAGATTTGGCTGTGCAGCCTGTAGTATGACATCTAGAGCAGGGTGACAGATATGGTGCAGGCATGTAAAAAAAGTCTAAAGTACTGCAGTTGTCATTGCCAATAGATTTAGATTTATATGCTGTCCAGTGCAGAGGCCTTTCTTTCTGCCTCTCTCCCATCTTCCCACGTATTTCTTCACAAATTAGTAACAGCCCTTCTTCCACCAGGGCCTGAGAGTCTGTCACAATATGTGATTATATAGCACTGACATACATGACCATGCTAAAATATAGGTCAGGTTCTATGGACTACATCCCACCTGTGGACAGATGCTTTAAAAGGTTTTTAACTTATTTTCTACAGTATACCTTAATCTTTTTGCTTGACAATAAGTGAAAAGAGGATAATAAAACTCCTTAAACAAGTGATCATCTGTTCTCAAGATCAGTTGAGACAGCAATGATTCATCTGTGTCCTCACTATTCTCAGAGGCCCTATTTCCCATATTTATACACACACTGTCTGCTCTTTGGGGGTGTGAGTAATAAGAAGTCTCTCCTACTTCTGTGAAATTGTTTTCTATTTCCCAGTCTGTGATGCTCTATAATGGAGAAGGATGCTGCTCCTTTCAGTAATAGGATCCCACACCCATGTCTTTTAGCACTTCACCTGGATCAGGATAATAACTGAAAGATTATCCTGATAATAACTGAATATAATATATAACTGATATAATAACTGAAAGATTACCCCTGTTTCTTGCAGACCTTACCTTTACTTTGTTTGTCATGTGACTCTGTGAGAAACTGAGTGATACGGTCTGAAGGAATTGCAAAAGAAATTCCAGCTGTGACCTTCAAGGTGTTAATCCCAATCACTTCACCATCCTGTTGAGAGACAACACCCAATTAAATTTGTTCCTAAGTACAGGATTCATCTCCCTGCCTAGAATTTCATGTTAAAAGCTGGTGTAAGAAATTCTAGAGTGTTGTAATCACTCAAGAAATAAACACTACTTATAAGGGAGGATCTGGGCTTTGATTCATGATCCATTTCACATTTAACTGTGATGGCCAGAGAGATTACAGTACAGTGTGTTCATCCAAGGTCCATCCCAACACTCAGCAAGACATTCCCTCTGCCAAGTGGGCAGGGAAGTCACTACTATCACTACAGCCACAAGTCACTGCCCTGCAAAACCAGTGCTGATTGGAAGCAATCTACTTTGGAAGAGTTGTGTGGGGTAGCCAGGTTCCATCTCTGTCGTGCATCCCAGATTTCACAGCATGAACTAACAAGTGTAACTGCTCCCTCCAGATCCAATATTCCTCACTGCTATGTAAATTTTTCTGTGCTCAATGGGGAAATGTTCTCCTGTGGTGTGTGAAATGAAACCTAATTTGCATATTCTTCATTAGCTACAGGCTATCTGCCTTCATTAGCTAAATGAATGGAAGCTGGAATGACCCATGAATCTTCCCAAAAGAACATTCTCCCACTTGAAACTAGCTCTTGAAACAAAACCAACCAACCAAACCAAGTCACATGGACTTACCAGATTAACTAGAGGTCCTCCAGAGTTGCCATACTGTAAAAATGACATAAGGGAACAATAAATTAATACTTCACTGTTGTAAATGCAATTCTCATTGCAAACAGTACTGTTTTTTAAGTAAATGAAAGAGAAGAGGTAATTTCTTAGGCAGCACTGACAGACACTATCAATCACAGAAGATCACAAGTAGCTCTTATCCTACCCCTACACCCCTCCCATGATTATAGTTGTTTGGTTTTTTCAGAAACAGAAATTAAGTTAGGAGCCACTCCAGATAGACAGACCCTGAGTTTATGACATTGAATAGCTAAAGCTAGTATTTTGATTCTCCTAAAGCCTGTCAGAACAATGTTTCGAAGTAGTTAATTGTTATTTATAGTTATACTTCAGTGAAGTGCTTCTACAATTTTTGTTTCACTCATCACTTTGGTTTGTAACACTGTCAGTCTCTCATTCTCCACTGGAGCAGAATACAGTGGTTTACATATTTAATCACAGCATATTGCTATGAGGTAGCTACTACATAAGGATTGATTTAGTAACCACAGACACATATGCCTCTCTAGGGAAGGCATAGAGCAACTCTGAACAGCCCAAAATTACCTAATACCTAATGGCCCTTAAAGGAAATAAGCAACAGGACCACAGGAAATGAGAGTTGGGGAAGTTGCTTGTCCATCTTCAAGCTGGCTCAACAATTTGTTTTTGAGTGAGGCCAGAGTTTTAGAGTAGGTTTGCAAAACAGCCAAGAGCAGCAACTTACTACTCAAAAGAAACAAAAGCTAAGTGATGTATGACAGAGAAGCAAGACACAAACTATTTACACTTAGATAGCACTGGGCAAACTTTATAGATTCATAGGAGAATAAAACAGACATTAAAATTTATCAAACAGCTTCAAAGCTCAAATTAAACAATTAGATAAATTCCTTATATTGTATCTCTCCAGTGACCAGAGGCTGCACATGTGATTTTTATGTCTGACTGGCACAAAGAAACCAAAATAATGATTTTTCAGCCTTGCTCAGCACATGGTCTTTCATTCACTCGTCTTCTGCTTGAAGGATGTGAAAGACCTTCAGCACATGCAATACAGCTCCATTTAGAACCTTATGGCCCTGTTTTCTCCTGCCCTATGTTACTGCTGTCCCAGCATTCCTCAAAAGGCAGCTGCATGCACATTCCTGCAGGAAAGTCTTGGCTGAGCCACAGGAATGCTCTGAACAGACCAACTCTCAAACTCCTCCCATTCTCAGGAGAAAATGAGTGCATTAGCTAAGCACAAAGCATCCTTATGCCAGGGACCATCTTCATGCTTTGCAGTCCCAGATGGCAAAGCAATTCAAACTTAGTGTCATTTTCCTCACCTCATCTGCTATCATTCTTTGGTCCAGCATTATCTAACACACTCTGCTATCCTTGTCTAAACCTGCTCATTAGCTTTGGAAGGCAGCAAATGTCTAAGCACATACACAAGGAAGGAGTCTGAGCTTGAAAAATGTGTATAGGCAAGAAGTCAAGAATCCCATGTTCCAATTCTGTCTCCCCCACCAATTCAGTGTGTGCTCCCAAGTAACCCATCTTGCCTAAGTTTCCAATTAAATGTCTAGAGAGGTTCAGCTCCTGGGTTGCACAAAAGCTTTTTGAAAAACCTCACTTTTATGTCATATCTTAGCACAAAAAATAATTCTCCTCTTTTTTCCTCCCTACACAATTTCTTTCAACAAGTCTGTGACAATAACAATTTGTGAAGCACTCTGTGTGTAAAACATTATTATTGCTTGTTATGACAAATTTGACATTCAAGTCCAACAAACAAATCCTGAAATATTTTCCTTTCAATGTGTAACAGATTTAAAGTATAAAATTTCAGGCCATTTTCTACCTCAGATATGTGTGCAGTGCTCATTTTAGAAGCAGTACAAACTAAACATACACCCAAGCACTTCACTTAAGCTCTTTGGATCACTCCAAGATGCTCTGAAGGAACACTATTTAATGTATTTCTATATACATGCAATGCTTAGCTCCAAACCTTACCTCAAACTTTGTTATTTTCCACCTTGACTCTTGTTTTGATTATGTGATGTGCAAAGGGAAAACAAACAGCAACAAATATCCCCAGTCCTCTCCTTATGTTCTTACCTGGGTGTCCTGTCACTACACTGAAGCACATACTCTCAATTTGACTACTCCATCTGCTTCTAAAGGATGGAGATGAAAGAAATTTTGGCTCTATTCTACAGCTTCCTTGACCAGAGCAACTCAGCAGGCAGAGAGAGAAATGTTTTAATTTACTGCTGGTTGATACAACCATGCTGCTGCATGAGATTTACAGAATTCAAAGCATCTGACCTATGCAGCATCCTCACAGACAACCTCAGTGGGAGAACTTTTATTTATCATTCCCTTCACAACGCTGCCTGAACACACCTTACAGACACTGCATAGAGTTTTGAAAAAGAAGAATTTCACTGATGTTAAACAAAGCTGCTGGATTCATGTCTCAGAGCAGGCCCTTCCATGCTGCACAGTGGGGACAGCCTGTGAGGTGGAGCTTACATTAATGATGGCATCTGTCTGGATGTAATCCATGTCCGAGTCCCGCAGGCCCAGCTCTTTGCCGTCTCGCTGAGCCGTGCTGACAATACCTGTGGTCACAGTGTTCTGTAAGGCAAAGGGGCTCCCAATTGCCACCACAAATTCTCCTGGCCTCAGATCAGCTGAGTGTCCCAGTAACAATACTGGTAGTTTTTTCTTAATCAAACAGAGAGAGAAAGAAATAAGCATTAGTTCACACTTGAAAATAATCTGATTGCAAAGATCAAAAACCAGCAAAAAGTTAGGAACACTTTCCACTACATTAATCAAAGAGCCACTCACTATCCTACACCCAAAACTTATGCTGTTTTAAACCATCTTCAAAAACAAACAGCTATCTGTAGTTCCTTGCAATTTCACCAAGAAAAGAAGGGCATCAAAATTTCCCTGTTTTCCAGCAGATTGTTGCCTCCTCCTAGAACCAGCACAAAAACCAATTGTTGACTACCACTCTCTCTGCATTATGCCCACCTTGCAGTCCATGCATACTGCCACAAAGCTTAGAAAGATTAGCCTGGGTATTTAGGTAAATATAGCACAATTTTGCCACATATTACATGAGTGACTTTTTTTTTTCTTAGTTTTTTACAGTTCCTAGCACAGAAGACAAAGTAATTTAATTCCAAAATAGGAAAAATTTCCAGGCCTGTATTTCAGTACATTGCTTTCCACAGATCTAAGGAATCCTTAAACATATATTCTAGTCAATCACTTTGTACTAAGTGAAACTGAAATTGCCCAAATGAAGGCATTCTCCTGTTTATGTCACTCACCTTAGGGTGAATCTTTATTGTTGCAATGTCAGATTTCTTGTCAATGTCTTTGATTGTTGCTTCATAGGTATCTCCATTCTGGAGCTGTACCTTCAGTTGTTGTCTCCCTGATATTGCATTTGTGCTTGACACCACATGGGCATTGGTCACAATTAAACCAGAATCAGACATAATAAACCCAGATCCACTGGAAAGGGGGACATTTCGACCAAAGAGAGGGTGCCTGCACAAAAAGCAAGCATTTTGTGTCATAAGCAAAACAAACTTAAGAAAAGATTATATTAGACATCACTTACCACGTTTCACCCTGAGAATCAAACTTTTTAAAAAATTACAAAGAAAGGATCCCTTCCTGAAAATTGTGACTGGCTTTAGTCAGTCAGGGAGACAGGAATTGAGGTTTACAGACAATCAGCAGGATCTTTTTCCTTTGTTTTCCAATTTTGTCTTCATAATCTTCCTTGCATAGAGTGTAGGTGACAAAAAAGGAAGGAGAAGCAGCCTATCTGATCCCACTGGTTATTGATTACATACTGAAAGAGGGAAATAATAAAGCTAAGAAATTAACTGATCATCTAATGGGAGAAGGGGAAGAAGGAACCTTGCAGCTGGACAGAAGCATAAAGGAAGAGAAAAGGTCTAAGGAGATCATAAAGCCCAAGTGCAGACTGGAAAAAGCATGTTTGGAAACCAAAATGACTAGGAATATGAAAGAAAAAATGGAAAACACTACCAATGGGTAAAACTTGGTGGGAAACAACATGTGCTGCAAAACAGACAGGTAAAAGATTTTGCAAACTGTTCAAGGCGTTACAGATTTTCTCTGTGAACAACTGTTGTAATGACCTTATGTTAGGGGAACATAAAGTGTCTGCACAGCAGAAAACAAGAAAAGGCCCACAAAGTCTTTCTTCCAATACATGGTCCTGGTTAGGATATTATTTGAAAGTTCTGGACTATTTAGCAGTAAACAATTGAAGCAAATCCCATGAAAAAGTAGTATCAATATTAGCACCCAGCAAGCTGCTAGGAAAAGAACAAACAATCTTAACAATATATGAAAAGATCTTGAGCATCTTCAGCTGTAACATCCTCTCAAAGGACCAATCACCATGTGCATAAAACTATGTCCCTTGATATACTTGATTATCTTGATTTTGGATATTAAAAAAGCCTACAAAAATTCTCCAAAAAATTCTTATATCTGCAGAAATTGAGAGGACTCCAGGAGGAAAGGTATTCACATAATGGAGTGCATGCAATATTTGCAGTAATTTGTTCTGAAAGCAGGTTGTTCTGAGGACTCATATTTAAACCTCTCAGGTGGCTTTGACACTCAGGGCTGATCTTGCCACATCAGGTCCAGCTTCAGCATCCTGAATATTGGTGATGTTCTGGTCAAAAACTTTAGTTCATTTCTGTCTTAACAGGAGTCATTTCTGTGTTTAGATAGACTACATCTCCTTGACATTCTACCCTTTAATGCTCTTCCTGCCAAAATAAAATCACCTCTCCTTCAAAGTTGAAAAACTAACAACAAGCCATTTTTTTCCAGCTTAGTGTCTAAATATGTGTGCGCACACACACATATAAATATACATACATATATATATATGTATTTAAACTGAGATACAAATACAGTCCAACAAGCAAAACATTTTAGTGAAGGTGGAAGAGAACTCCAAAAATGAGATATACTTATTTTAGGGTAGACAGTTATATATATTGTATAGTACTGTAAACCCATTAGAATAGATCTACTGAACAGGAACAATACACACAAACAAGTGGTTCTCTGGAGAAATGGGTCTGCTGTAATGTTTTAGAATGTTTTGTGAACCTCAAATTCAAAAGGAAAGTTAGTACACTGTAGATCTTTGTTAAACAATGTAACTAAAACAAAGAATTGAAAGTTTACCTGAGGAAAAGTTCAATGTGCACAACTGCAGGTGCAATCTTTTCCACCACATCAGCTATGAAGTTGAATTTGTATCTTGGGCTGCTGGACTGTAGGTGACCTATACTAGCAGAAAGAATTGGATATGTTAATAAGACAATACATTTTTTATCAAGTAGGCAAGATGAATCTGCTTTGATTTGGTCTGTTTCTCCAACTAGAACGGTTTCAAAACAGTACTGGAAAAGGAATCAAAGTCATTAAGATTGTTCAAAATTTACCTAGCATTCTGCATGATCCTGAGAAAATTAAATATCAGCATCACTTAGCTCTACATTCTTTTCTTTGGAAGTCTATAAGCTCTGTCTTGAGCATTTTTCTGAGGACAACTACTTGGTATTATCCAAGACACAGAGGGTCATAAGCAAAGGACTTTAGGAGGTCATTAGTTCTACCTCCTGCTCAAAGCTGCATCAGCTACAAAGGGAAACAGAGTTGGGACTTGCAAAACACCAAGGATGGACATTCCAGAAACTGCCTGGGAAACTTGTCCCACTGCTTCACTGTCCCCCATGATGTTTAGGTTTTGCTTACATCACATCTGAACTTGTTGAGCTCATGTTCCAACTCATGCCCCTTGTTTCTCATCCTCCCATTATGCACCTCTGTGTGAATCTGGCACACAGGGAGGCTGCTCTTAGGTCCCCTTGAAGCTTTCTCTTCCCAAAACTGAACAAGCCCAGTACCCTCAGTTTCTCCTCCCAGGAGATATGTCCAGTTCCCCCCAAACATCCTCATGACCTTCTGAACTCTAGCTTGTCAATGCCTTTCTTGTACTGAGAGATTCAAAACTGGATGCAGTATTCCAGATGTGGTCTGACAAGTGCTGAGTACCACAGCTGCAAAAGTTTGAATTGTGACTCCCAAATTAAGTTCTATTTTTTTTTTAAGTAGACACATTAGAAACCTGACTTAAATTACAACCTTTGCACCTAAAACTTTCTGCAAATTCACATTTAGGCTGTCATATGCATCTGGGCCTACAAATAGACTACTAAAATGTCTGACAAAAGCCAGTATGGTACTACGTTAAACAGCACTATACACAGCATTTGTTAAGAGTCAATAAAATTGTGTGAAGTTAAGATCTTAAAGAGGTGGGGGAAAAGCCCATGGCATCCTGGCTTCTAGCACCACAACATCCCAGAGGAATAGCACTGCTTGTGCTAAATGTTATATTCTCTGCAGTCTTTCATCCACAGAGCCATACCATCACACAGGTAAAGCATATGATAGGGGATGTATCCCCACACTCAAATAGCAATCTTTTGTGTTCACAGCCTGAAGCTTTAAAATTAACTATGGGATCTACCAAAGTGAGCAAATGAGTTGAAAAAACTAGACCAAGAAGACTAGGAATTTCTTCACAGAAGTCTGCAAGTTCTTTATCCTGTTACTGGACATGGGATTTAGTTCTGAATGAAAAGAAACCCTGCTTATATTTAGCAAGTTAGATTTATGTGATACTGAATAAACAAAAGGAACAGCTTGGCAGGACTAGGTTCAGTCTATTATTTCTATGCACATTCTCACACACACTGAAGAATCTCTCCAGCCAATTGAACATTCTTGTTTTAGTGCTTAGTTTAAAAGAGACACAGCAAACAAGAATCACAGAGGACAGTCAAATGTAAGCACAATACACTGTTATTTATTTTGCTTACAAGGCCACTAAAGAGTTATTTTACCTTCAGTTCCCAAGCAGCTTGCCTGATTATGCATTATATCCTTTGAAGTCTACTGACATGACTTTGAACACTTGCCTACACAGCAAGTGCTCACTGACAGGATATAACATTGCCATCACATTTATCCTAATAGACATGACCATGCATCAGTGAAAGGCAGCTGATGAACTGCACAGAACTGGGGAAAAACTGGGGATGAATGCAGCCTTTCAGTTGGTGTAAATCAGCATAGCTCTGGGTGAGTCAGGGCAACTAAATCCATTTGCATCTTCTAAGTGCTCAACTGTTCTGCCCTAACCAAATGGATACAGCACTGTACATGGCCACAAGCACAGGAAGAGCCTTGTTCAAAAACCTCACTCCTGACTAGCACCAGGCAAACATCATGGGTGGCTTTCCAGGTAGGATTTGGGGGAGGCAAAGAGAAAGTCTCTGTAAGAGGTAGTGAAAACAACATGAAAAAAAGGTGAGGAAAATAAAATGCAGCAATACAGAGAGGAGACTAAAACTGAAACAATGTTTACCTTCTTCTCATACAATAGTGAAAACATTTCTGTGTCTGAGCAGAAGCCCAGAACCTCCCTGCTGTGGTTAGAAGACAAGAATGCTCAAACCTGAAATAAAATTGAAATCTGCACCAATATTAAAGGGAAATCTGAAACAAAGGAGGATCAAGAATAACAGACATTCAGGCTTTGTATGAAAGGCATGTCTGAAGATCTGGGCTGATCAGAGATGAGCTGTTTTTTTCTCTGGTGGGGATCAAACACTGGTGAAAACTGACTTACAAAGCTGATCTTTCTGGAATAATTTTCTGCAAGCTGGCAGTGATGAGAACCTTTAAACACATTATATGATGTGCCAGGAACTCAAACTACAGACCTGGAAGGTGTAACTGCACACTTGCATTCACTCAGCAACTATTTAAGGGAACTGAAGTGTTGGTTATTATTTACAGCATTTTAGTGCATAATTATTAAACTGATGGTTTTCATCAGAAATCCTCAACATACTTCAAAGGGAAGAACTGAAGCCTGGGAAACTGAAGAAGGAAGCAACATCCAACACTGAGTATACTGTATAATGCCAGCCTGAATACAAGTGTTGTAAATTTAGAGGTAGAATCTATCCTTTAATGTGCACTAGTTGGTAGACACCAGCTGCTGCTACTGTCCTTTCTAAGAGAGAAAGTTGAATATGTATCTCTCCCCTCCATATTTCTGCTGCCTTGTAGAGCCCCACACAGCCCTCAGCTCTCTGCTGCCCTGAGCATGTAACAGCTCTGAGCCCACAAAACTTCTGTAGATTTTGACCCATTGACCCTCTGAGATTTGCCACATAGTTTTTCAAAGGCCTCTCAATAACCTGCATTATTTTCCATGTTATTACTGAGTGTTCAAAATCATCTCACACTAACAAAATCTAATTTATCTTGGCAAAAACCCATAATTTAATCCGATTAGCCATGTGTTGCATAACCAAGATTTCAAAGGTGCTGCAACCAGGTTGTATTTGAAACAAAAGCAAATTTATGCTGTATGAGTCTTTAGCTGTCTATGCATTTCTTAGTCAAAAAAACTAGATTTCCCCAATCCGCCCCATAGCCACAAATCAACCAGATTTTCAGCAGCCTTGAACTTTGAGCCTATCATTTCAACTAAGTGATTAGATCTTCAGGTCTCCAGCTCCCCTTGCAGAACACTTAAAACTCAGATTTCAATGTAAGTGCATGGAGCTAAAGATTTTCAGCCTATTTTCTAAAATGCAACCTTATGCTTCCAATTTTATGGGCTCCAACTACACTGAATTTAAATGGATAAAGCTGAGTGCCTTTCAGGTAGGAGTAGTCTTATTATCAGTTAAAGATTTTTCCTGGATAGTGGTGTTACCTACAGGCTATGGGTCCATTTAAGAGTGGTTTATTTACTTTCTTGCAGAGACAATAGACCCCACTCCAATCTCATTAACACTGCCGTAAACCGGGAACAATGCCAACAAATCTGTTGCGCTAACCTAGTATGAAGAGAACTGGAAAAAAATTCAGCAGAAATAATCATTATAATCCCACTGAAGACAATAAAACCAGACCAATTTACATTTGCAAAAGACTGAACATTTCTGAATATCTGCCAACTTAGTCTCTGTAGAAATAAATCAAATCACATTCACTGCTTTCTTAAAGACAATGCATTGTATTAAAATCCACAATTTTATATTCATTAAGAATTTGTGAGCCTGGAAAACTCATTCTTTTAAAGTTGTTTCCCCACCCCCCCTTTTAAAACCTGCTTCAGAAAAGATCTGTGCATTCAGCAAAATTATTATGTCTAAGGGAGGACTGCAACCTGGCAGATCTGATCACCAGGGATAAACACTGTCCCTACTGCGCTTTCATGGAAAGAAATGAAAGACAAATAAAAGATTATAATGTCTCTGCTTAAAAAACAGAAACATCTGCTGGAAACATAGGTTCATGGGCAGCTTTTCTGATGAATTCAGCATTAAGATCAAGTTGCATAGCTGTGCACTGACCATAAAGCCTTGGTGAGTTTAATGCCACATTATGTTTCAGGCAACTTGTTTATACAATGGATGTCTACCGTGCACAGATGAAAACAATTTGGTGAACCAACACCAAAGTGGCTTTCTTGTGCAATGCAGCAATCACAAGGGCCAGACAGAGACAGAGTGGCACAAGCTTTCTAGCACAGACACCACACTGACTTTGTATGCTTGGTATCCCTCCTTTCCAAGTGACCCTCATGAGGAGATACAGCAAGAACAGCCTTTTCCTGTCACCCATCCTTTACAAAGCATTGAAGTGCTCTACTCTGAATTGTATACCAAATCCTGTACACTATCCATCCTCACCTGCAGGAACTCAAAGCAACTCAGGCATAAGGAGAACAAGCAGCACAGGAATGTGACCAAAATTTGTGTTCCCAGCTAATACCTTGCAGTACATGTCCCTAAATACAGCTGCAGGCAGCTTTAAGGCTTTGATGGCAGCAACACCAGCAAGAGACTTCTATCCCTCACTGGGCCAACTTCTCAGAAATGCACATAATCATACACTCAGTTGTTCCTCTGTATCTTCAATGTACAGGCACATTCCAAACACCTGTGTGCAATGACTTATGAATTAATTGTGTTTCAAACACTCTCTTAGGAATATGAACTTTTAGGCTCCTATCTTGCAAAGATCTGACTGACTTGGGTGAGTAAACACCACCACCCCTTTTTGAGAGTGACTTCAGGTTAACAGTGCAGAGGACAGTAAATGGTGAGTGTCAAGTCCAGCCTCAAAGGTTTTCTAATTAAGCTTTTAATTTTTCTAGTTCCATTGACAAAAGAGCACCAGTATTTAAAAAAAATAAATTTGCTTCCATGTCTTAGGTAAGAAAAGAGAAATCTGTCTTCACAGAAGCTATTTGCAAAATAACCTTGCAGGGAATTTAACTGTACTAAGATATACTGAGATCAAAACCAGTCCTTCATTCAAGAAACAAACAGGTTGACTGTAGATGGCAGGTGACCAAGTGAATCCTTTGAGTGAGATGTCTGACATCTTAGTGGATTGATACATGGCATTGTTAAAACTTGCACTTGCTGCCCTGAGAAACAAGGCTCTGTAGGAATAGATCTTTGATTACAGAGGTTGTCCTCCAAAAGTATTTCTCCCATTACTTACATGCTGGCTTGTAATAGCTTGTTGTTATCACAGTAGGTGACAGAAGGCAGAAAAAAAAAATAGCTTCACAATATATTCCCATATATAAACATATATACTGTTGAAAAAAGTTGGAAAATCCCCCCAGTATTTGTAGAAGGGAGTTTAACTTTGCACAGGATTTCTGCAGACTGCTCCCATTAGTATCTCTGAGAAGCCCCTGGGCACTGGTACATGGCAGAGCATCAGGAATGGAGCCCCTGGACCTCCAGGCAGTGCACACCCCATTTAATCCACTGTGTGTAGAAATTGCAATTTGGCATGGTGCTTTTCAACCCAATGCAAGACTTCAACAAGGACAAAAGCATTTTAAATTCTGTTAACTTTTCAATTATCACTCAGTAACCCTGGCCACCTCATTCCTTCCTTCCTTCATCCTTTACTACCCAGGTTTCATGCATCCCTATTCACCAGACTGCTGTCACCAGGAAATCACAGCTGTTTCTCAGCCTGTCTGGGTTTATCACAGCCAGAATCCAACTCAGCATCAACACAAGCAACTCAAAAAGGAGAGGAACAGACATTTCAGGAGCCACTCTGGGCCTGTGCATGTTTTAAATAGGGCCTTAGTCATACTATGTGAAACTTCTGTTATCTGAGATTGTTTTAATATATGGATGGTTAAGTAAAACTGCATTTACTTCATAACTAGCTTATCCCTTCAAGTTCTGAGTCATCTGAGGCCAGGCAAGAACAGGAGAAAAAGAAATTTGACAGCAATTTTAAACTGTCAACTTTCTTCCAAGCCTCTCAT
Source organism: Agelaius tricolor (assembly GCF_023055355.1). Taxonomy (NCBI): domain Eukaryota; kingdom Metazoa; phylum Chordata; class Aves; order Passeriformes; family Icteridae; genus Agelaius; species Agelaius tricolor. Next base: position 8,562,697 of record NW_027269284.1, read on the forward strand.
TACAGCCATTGCAAGTTATTGTTAAAAAAAAAAAACAAACCAAAACAAACAAAAAAACCCATAATTGAGTTCTATTCCTGGCTCAACCACCAACTCAGCCTGACCTTGGGCAAGACACTCAGTTTCTTTGAGCTTCAGTTTGTGCAGCTGTAGAACTGAACAAAAAAAAAAAAAATTAAATCTCAACTGAAAACCAGATGCTTCATCTAAGCTGATGTTTTCTGAGACAAAAAAAATAAAGCCAAATTAAAGTAAACACTAAAATAGTTGCTTGGAAAAAAAAAAATCTTTTCTGCCTCACAGCCCTAAATTCCTAAGCCTATTAGCATTAGATTCAGGAGGATTCCTTAAAGAAAATGTCACATATACCCAATGCCAAGCACACAGCAAGCTCACAGATGCAGGCTAGTTCACTCATTTTGGTTAAACATTTTGATTATTTCACGTGGATCAGTTTCAACCAAGTTTTAGGAGTACTAAAGTTAACATTTGCTGATGTGAAAAGGTACAGGCAAAGAACAATTTATAACTACAAAACACTGGAGAGATGGAACACTGCAGCTTCAGGCTGGCATCTGAAACAATTCTTGGCTCTGACAAGATTCTCTGAAAGGAACTCCAGGAACATCATTTGAATATCCTCCCACTCTGAACTGGCTTAGCCTTTCCAAAGATCAAAATATATATGAAAGGCCCCCTATTCACAGAAAGGCTACAACACTACCCCTATTCCTTCTGAACCCTGCCAATCATTTTGGCCAGTTTGCTATGAATAAACAGGATGCTTAGTGATTTACCTGACATAATGGAAACATTAATGCATGTTTTAAAACACCATTAAGCATAGCACTTTTCTCTTTTCAGGAACTCTATGGGAAATGTAGCAGAAGCAAAGCCTTAAAATAATATACCAGTAAGTATGTGGAAAGATATTGCCAGCATTAACACTTCCATGAAGAGACACATTTTAATATTAAAAGGAAATTACTAGCTTAAGAGATTACTAAACTTTCCAAAGTTAAATCACCAAGCCTGAAGTTGTGTGTCATAGCATATCACAGGCTCTGAGCAGAGGCCTCAACACTTTACTGCAACCACAAGATCATTTGATTGCCTGAGTATCAATATTTTACACTATAAAGGAACTTCTCGGGCTTTTTTTTCCTTACAAGACTATTTTTCTTTACAAGGGCTCTACAAGACTACAAAACCCTTTGGTGAAGAAAACAAACCAGACAAAAGACCACGTTTTAGGTGGTTGATCAATACTCAGCGCCTTTTCTGCCCTGATGGGCTTTTAGAGGCATTTTCTGATTCGCCTGTTAGGTCAATCTGACTAACACCCCAAAATCCCCCAGGGACGGTCCCGGAGCTCAGGTGTTCCCGGGTCCTGCTCTGTTTGTGCGGGCTGTGCCCTGCAGAGGGGATGCCACCAACACCAACACGGCCACCAAACAGCGCGGCCGGCACCGCAGCCAGCGCAGGTGGCACCGGCCGGACGGGAGCAGGCTGGTACCGCTGCCCCTGCCTCCAGAAAAGCTGCTGCCGCTGCCCCTGCCTCCAGAAAAGCTGCTGCCGCTGCCCTGGCCCTGGCCTGGCAGCCGAGCCACCTCCACCCACCTCGCTCCCATCAGGCAAGCGCGCCCGCCTCCTGTCCGGGAGCACTGCGAGGCATCATCCACAGCCGTGCTGCTGGTTTGGGGGAGCCCTGCCCAAACCCACACTGAGCATCCAGCAGTTCTGCTGGTCAGAGAGCACCTGAGCATCCATTCCACATACCACAGGTGTCATTAGTTTCCACATCCTTGGAGGTTTTTAGAGTACCTAGATCCACCCAGTCTTCCCAAGCCACGGAAAATCGCGACTTTCTTTACCCAGGTGTCCCACCTCCCACCCCGCGGCAGGTCCCACCATGCTCCTACCCGATTCACAGGCTCCCTTCTGGACCTGGGCGATGCCGGGCAGCCCGTGCTGCAGCGCCTTGCGGCTCACCGCCTTCAGCTGGCAGATGTTGTCGTACGTCCGGCCGTCGCTGCCGCACACCTGGGCGCTGAGCTTGCACTGGCAGACGCCCTTGGCGAAGCGCTTGCCCATGGGGTAGCGGCAATCGAGGCTGTCCCCGCAGGGCGGGTCCTCCTTGCGGCCGCACGAGTCCCCCTCGCCCGCGGCGCAGATGAGGCAGCAGCCGCAGCGGTCGGGGACGTACCCACTGGGGCAGCTGGGGCTGGGGCATGTGGAGACATCGCAGCGGGCCGGGCACTTGGCGCGGCCGAGCTGGAGCTCCGCGGCGTGCGGGCCGGCGCTGAGGGACAGCAGGAGCAGCGGGCTCAGCAGCGACACCCGCATCCTCGGCGGGGACAGCGGCGGCGGAGCGCGGGTTGCGAGCCCGGCCGGCCCCGGGGCAGGAGGCGGGAAGGTGCGATCGCGGCGAGGGAAGGGGAAGGCGGGCTTTATGCACACTCGGGCAGCACAGCGCCGTGTGCCCCAGGCAGCGCTTCTGCGGGCCGAGCGGGACGGCGGAGGGCAGCAGGCCAGAGACAGGGCCGCGGAGTCACGGCCGGCTCGGTCCCCGCAGGACGCGGTGGCTCCCAGGACTCAGCTGGCCGGACTGAGGCGCTGAGCCATGGCACGGAGCACCGAGAGCAGGCGGAGCGGGAGGCGCTAGGAAGGCGGCGGCAGGGTTATATGAGGGACGGGCCCGCCGCCTCCCGCAGCACCGGCAGCTCCCCAGGCTCCACCCCGGGCGGGACGGACGGAGCGGGGAGGGCCCGTTCCCCTCAGCTGGGCGCTGCGGGGCAGAGCCGCCCGCCTGCTGGCAAATCGCCGCCCCGAACGGGGAGAGCCCGGCGTGAGGACACCAGGGGCTGTGGGTGCCCGACGTGGCATAAACAAAGGCGAACCTGTTACATCTGAGCGGCTGTGATCTCTGTGAGTGCAGGGGCAGAAAGCCGGCAGCCGCTTTGCCTGCCCTCATGCTTGTCTGTAATGTCAGCAGTAATAGGGGCGTTTGTCGCCACTGCCACCGAAGAGTAATCAAGTTTGGTCTCGCTTAGTTTGGTCTCTGCTGTAATGTTAAACGTGGTCTCGGGCACAAATCCCTCTTTGCAGGTATCAGAGCAGAGACACAAGTAGCTGAACGCAGTCCTTGCAGCCACTTATTCTGCAAGGCATCATTGCACATTGTACGAGACACTTTCCAGCTGCCAAAGGGGATCTGCTGGGTTCCACACCGTCATTTGCTTCTACAGAAGATTTGGCAGCTTCTCTATAATAGTAGTTGGAAGTGTTGCCAAAGCCTTCGTATTTGAGGTTTGAGGGTTTTAATCTACTATTAAACATATTCAGTAAGACTATCAGGTGGAAGAGTGCATGTGTTGAGCTCTCAACTAGTCACCTCCACAGTCTTTAGAACATGCAGAGTAAATCTTGCCCATGCATGCCATCTTTATCAAGAAAATACTCACTTTTGCTCTAAGGTAATCACAATTTTTACTAGACATAACTAATTAATCCAAGTATGGGTTGAGGGGTTGAGCTGGCTTTCAAAAGAGTTAAGCTGACTTCAGAAAAAGGACGTCTGACGTAGCTCACCCAGAACCTATACCAAACATTGGAAGTCTTACTTGACACATCCAGCCTTGACTTTTGCCTGCAGTTCCCTTTTCCTTCTTACTCACACAGGGGACAAAACTCATGTAGTCCTGCAAGGTACTGCCTCAGGCCTTCTGATGGGATCCTGTGAGCTAGGTTTTAGTAGACACAATTCACTGAGCTGCATCAGGCTGTAGGATTGGAATAACCACACTGTGTTCTAATTAAGGATCTCTTGAATGCAGTAGGCAGCAGCCAGAATCCCCCATGACAGTGACTTAGTGTTTTGTTGTTCCCTCTGTTATAGGGGCAGAGTTGGTCCAAGCCTGGATTTTCCAAGCAGCAGCAGTCTCACTTATGACCAAAAAAAAGGTATATATCATAGCTAAAGATGTGGCATGTCTTGTGATAAGAAAACTGTAAGATTTTGCTGTAGCATATATTTTTCCACATTTTGAAAAGGTAAGATTTACCTAAGTGACTTTATAGTGTAATATCTAAAATATGAAAAATGTCAGTGTTTTGATAAACTTGCCCTTTAAGGAAACAGACTAATAAAAGTGAAAAGTGTTTGGCCTGAGACGTGGATCTGAAGGAAACAAGAGTATGGTGTGTATGTAAGGTGAATATATTTGTTATTTACAATGACAGTTACAAGGAAGAGGCTGAGAAAAATGTTTCAAATTACAAAGTGGTAAATACAAAATAGTCTGTGAGGTACTGTTGTTACTAGTGTTGGACTACAGACTATTTCATAGTTCTGTTGGATTCCTGCTGTTCTCTGTAGTCACACTTGGAGACTGCAAACACAATATAAGAAAAAAGGGTGAATATCAACAAGTAAATACAGCCACCTTAATTGGAGAGAGTTTGGCATATAAAATGAGTACACAGAATCTTTCATAATTAGCTCATCAGTCTGCATCTCATTCATTTAGGATTAAAAAAAAATCTGAAAGGCATTTTCTGCTAACTGATATCTTGCAGCCAAAATATAACAGATGAAATCATTTGTCTCAGATAAACATAGGTATAGTATGGGATACTTTCCCCCCCAAAACTCATTATTCCAAAAAAACCAGAGTGATGTAGAGAATAAGGTTAGGAATAAAAATGAAACTCACAAAAAGTATTGGGTGTGTTCCTTTTGGGAACAGTGAGTAAAGTTTCTTGGCTCAATGACACTTGTTGAACACCTTTCACTAGAATTTGAATTCATTCAGAATTCAAATGTGGCACTAAAAGCTGTTTAAATGATAATTCATTCAGTAACAGTTCTCCATGACTTGGAAAAATGAGCATTTCGTGGGTTCTGAATCACCTCTGTCTGGTGGAAATGATGCTTTACTGCAGAGCTGGAAGGGAAGGGAGGTGCCTCAAGGCAAATCCAAAGCAATGCAGCAAATGTTACTGGTGACTCAGTGGGTCTCTGTTTTCTCTCTTGAGGGCCAAATTGTGTTTTTGCAAGCCCAAAGGACAGCAGAGCATGCAGTCACCATGTCCTTAACTGAATATAAAGCCTTAGCTCCAAAACTCACCTACTGCATTCTGAACTCTCCCCTTTTCTTTCTTACAATAGGAAATAAAGTCTTGTTGCCCTTTTATGAAGTTAATTGTCCTTTTGTGCTTGCTTGTTTCCATCTCCTGGCATACGTACAGGGCAGGTCCCTGGCTGCTCCTACGTGTGCCTGGCAGCATATGTGTCATCAGAGCCATGGATGCTGGGCTCTCCTGTGCTGTGCAGGTCACATAGCCATGACAGAGAAGCAGGGTGGCACATGACATTACACAGAATTAAAAGTTAAACGATGCTCTAGTGCTGTTCTGGAGATCTAGATGCTGCTGATAATGGAAGTGCCATTTGAATGATATCTAAATCTAAATTTATGAGCCCATAACCATTAAAATGCATACTTAACTGCTTAAGTAGAAGAATATTTTCCACTCTATCTTGTCCCAGTCCATACTGGGTAATTATGTGCCATCTCTTTAAATCTCTATGTGTCTCTTAGTTATAAAAGTCACAATGCAATCCAATTTATACACAGTCCTAAATCCTATTATTCTAATTCATCATGGTGTATTCATAAGTCTTATAAGTTTCTTTGGAGTGAATTTCTATGTAATTCAAATTTCTTGTTGTTTCTTTAGTATGGTTAAAGATCAGAAACACTCACTGCTGTTATAACCTAACTATACAAATTGTGTAAGTTAAAGACCCTCTGACCTTGCCATTGAGGTCTCTAAATTAGGAGCACATGTTTAATATTCATCCTCACTTCCTCGTAGGAGTATTTTGAAAAGAAATCCAAAGCACACTTTAAACTGGAGTAATAAACACTGTTTATTTATCAGATTGTCTGCATCTCATTTCCTGGACTAAACAGCAAAAGTCTGTTTGCACTCCTGACATTGCAAGTCTCACAAGCTGATCCAAGAGAACATCTGTCAGTTTGTTTTCAAGACTGGACGCTGCAGAAGAAAAGAAGAGGTGGGAGGAGAAATAAGACTTTCACAAACACATCAGTTCAAACAAAGTGATAACTTTCTCAGCTGTCTTCCAGGCAAGCAGGCAAGCTGTGCCCTAGAAATATACTTTTAAGGAAAATTTCTTTCTCTTTCCTCCATCCCCTAATAGTAATTGAAAAGCAGAGGTAATTTTTTTCTTTTTCGTGTTCTGCCTGAAACTGATGCCAATAAATAATCTTTGGAAATGTTAATGAATCCAAAAATCTATTCAAGAAATGCTCTGAAAGTGAACTGAAAGCAAAGTAAAAAATCCAAAGCTTTTTCTCCTCTTACATGTATTCAGCTGTTCTGAACTCATTGCTTTTGGTGCAGGAGAAAAAAGGTAGGTTTTTGGCACAGAGACAGGATGATCTGAAGGAAATGCCACAGCCTGCTCTCTTCTTCACTCCCAGCCAAAAGAACAGTTTGTGTTAGTATGTTTAAGGAGAGGAAATTGAAACTGTTAATAACAGAACTGGCCTAGAAATCATAAGCTATAAATTTTGCCACAGTCTTAACAGGATTTTTTGTAGTTGTGGAAGGGGGAATCATGTCTCAGACTTTATTGTTAAGTTATTCTGCAGTCAAAAGATGAGTGTATTTTTAAGCATGTGTTTAGGAACAAAATAAGAATGTTTTTTATTGGAAAATACTGATTCGTAAAAATGAAAGGTGTCCAGAGGAAGAAAGCAATAGGATTTGTGTTTTGAAGAGCTGTTTGATGTGTGAGGGTGTTTATAAAGAGACAAGGTAGGTCAAAATATGTGTTTGAACAGGGAAGAGTGGAGAAGGAAAGAAGGAAAGAAAAGACCCCTTTGTTTTTTCCCTCCGTGAAATCCAAGTAGCAAAATTTCAGGCTTTTTTCCTGAGCTGTAGGAGAGAATTTCAATTCTCTGATCTTTCTGGTCAAGAACAGGGACTTGGCTTTGGTGTTTTGGTGTTGCAGGTAAATATTCTATTTACACTGGAAAATCCAGTTTCTTATATAGTTTTAGAAACTTCTGTTTTTTTGCAGAAGCAAAAAGACAGGAAAGATCAAAGCCACATAGGAGGGCAGGTTTCCTGCTTTGCAGCCCCCTCTCTTTGCTGCACTGTGCAAGCTCAGGTGGCTGCTGCGCGGGCTTGAGGGGTCTCAGCAGACCTAAGGCAGAGTCGCTGCTCGGCAGAATACCAAAGTTTGTAGTGCTTTAAAAATACTGATCTATTGATCCTTACCTCCTGCTGGCCTCCAAAGGGAGAATGGTGACACCAGCTACTATCAGTTTAGTATGGGAAGGGCTATCTGAAAGTGAGAAAGTCAAGTCAAGTTCAAGTCAAACTTTTGTGGGTTCCTCAGACTAGACATGTTGCCAGGCCCATGCTGCATCTGCTCTAGCTCATTGATTTGTGTGTGTGTGTGTGAGATTCGAATTTGTGGAACCAGCAGCCACATGGAAATGGCTGTGACTCATAGAAACTCCTTATTCTTGTCATAATTGGTTACTGTGAATTGAAGGAAAACACAAACGTAAATGGGATTTTGCTTCTTTCTGCTCTGTGCGCTGCTTTGCTGTTGAACAACTGCCTAGAACTTCAAATAACCTAATCCCAGCTGATGTATCCCTGTGAATATACATGTCCTGCTCATCAAACAGGACGTTGTTGATGAGCAACATCCTGCTTATCAGAAAGGATGCAGTGCATTAAAGGGGACTTAATTTCTAAGGAATGAGTTAAAGGAATCACTTTTAGAGATTTTCTACTTGGCTGGGCCAATATGTTCGACCTTAGGATGCTCTTAATGAACTGCCAAAATCAACCTAGAAGAGCAGTTCACAGTATAGTGAAAATAAAATCATCTCATAAGCCTTCAGAAAACCATAAAGTAATAAACAGATATGATTAAGAACATACTTTGTCTCACAAGCCTAATTTCAATAGGTATGTAGACTGTAAAAGCTGTGGGTGTCACATGATTATATACTGATATTACTAATATCTTTGATCATATTTTTGGAAGCAAACAGTGAAACTAACATCTGGGTAAAACTTCGCAATGCACAGCTTCTTGGAATTCTGCTGTTCAAATAGTCATCAGTCCTTCAAAGTCCATCACAAATTATGTTGGATGTTTCCAGAGGAACACATCTTGAACCCTGTTGTTATGGTTCCTTCAGCTGACTGCAAGACAAAAGAATAGAAAAATTGAAATTTACAATTATTTCTTTAAATAGAGAAGTGTTTCTGGTAAGTAAGATGCAATTCAATAAGAGCAACTGCAGAGTGCTACACTTAGCAGAAGTAATGAGCAATCCAGTAGCGAAACTGACTGGCTCAGTACAGTTCCCCATGTAAGTCTGCAACCCTGTGAGAGACCCCAGCACCTCCCCTCTCCTCTTTCCTCTTTCCTCACTGCTTGTAAGGTCTCAGTTGGAATTCAGTGCCTACTACTTTTTAAGCATTTCCTGCTTAAAAAGTATGAATCAATTGGAGAAAATCCACGAGAGTGTAAAATCATTAGACCTTTAGAAATATGACTTAAAGCTAAGCTTTAGAGACCTGAAATTGTTTAGTCTAGGACAAAAGAAGACAGAAAAAGGATATGACAAGAGTATTCAAATATGTAAAAGGTTGCTAAAAGAGAGTAACAATCTGTTATTTGTATTTATGGGATAGCTCAAGAAGAAAAAGACTCAAAATGCTGCTAGGAAATTTTAGGACTGGTACTACAAAGATTGTCTTCAGTGTAAAGTGTATTTTTAAATATAAAGATAGCAAAGAACTGAAACTAAGTTTGTGGACAATATGTGGAATCTCTGTTTTTAAGGACCTTGTTAATAAGAAAGCTCATATAGTTTTTGTTCAGAAATTACTCTAGAAAGAATAGATCCTGTTTTGGAAAGGTAGAATTTTGAACTCCCGTCCTACTTTATTTTTGATTGTCTCACCATAATGCAGACAATCTGTAGGGGGATAGAATATAAGTAAATAAAGGTAGTATAGAAAGTAATCTTACCCCCTAAAGAGTTGCAGCTGGGTTAATTATTAAAGATTAGGAGCAGGCCTGACTTTCACAGGCCACAGCTGTAGCCAGTAAGATGAAGAGTGTTATAAAAGAGTGGATTGGTTGCTTGAGGGGAACTGGAGTCAGCTAGTTGCTGTGAGAAAAAGGAAGGGGCAGTGCTTAGAGGAGCTGCCTACAAGAAACATTAAGGAGGTAGGAAACTCTAGCAACATGGAACCTTTGCAATATAGTGACAATAGAACTCTTGCAATATAATGACAACAACAATCAGCCTGATTAAAGGGTATATGATTGGATAGCAGAATGTTATCATGTCCTTAAATGAGTTCAGGGAGCCCACTCAAATTTTCACGATAAAAGAAAGAAAAAGACTGATTGGAATTAGGGATGAAGGAGGATTCCACTAAGACTGTTGCAGACTAGGAGTTTCAGTACTGATAAAACCACAAGGCAAAACCCAAAGAGAAGTACAGTGAGACTGAAAGTGAAAATGGTTGCACAGCTAGAGTCTGAGGTCTAGCAATGATCAGCGGATAAAGTGCTGAGGGTGGGGGGATTTAAGAGAAATATATAACAGATGGGAGGATGGGGAAAAGAGAAACATTTCTTCCAAATGGCATATATTTTCTCGTGGAAGGATTGGCAATATTAGAGAATCTTGCCAAGAGGAGGATATACTGTGAATAGAGCTATGCTAACTGTATTACATTAAGTTCTGTTCAGCAAGTAAGAAAAGACTTCTTTTTGAACGAGTAAATTAGTTACTGTTTTACAAATGCAGATTCCATGTATTAACACAACTTGCTCTCTTTGTACTATAATTATTAGTATCACTCTGTATTCAGTACATAACTATGCATATTTTCTAAAACATCCCAAAATCAACCTTCTTCTGTTTTCCATTTCTTCCCTAATGTTTTTTTTTTCCTTGATACCATCCCATTTTATGTGACTGGTTTTTTCCCTTTTGGCAGAGTAACAAGGTTCAGGGGCCTGCAGATTTTATGAATCTTTTTATGGTGGCTTGGCTTTGTGGAAGGATGGTGTGGATGTCACTGGATGTCAGCCAATCTTTCTGTGAGAGGGTCTGCAGGGTGGGTGCCAAGAGGGATAGGAATTGGAAGACTGAAACAGAATTTTAGAATTAATTAGAGAAACAAATATAGAATTAATTCTAGAAATCAAAGTTAAAAGTTTAAATTTATGAAGAAACCTTTCTTCTCTTTAATTCAAGAAAGGATAAGTTGTTTAACTTGGAAAGGGTTAGGGGATTTACCATAAATATAGTGGTTGCCTAGAGTGTATGATGCTTTTCCCATCAAATTTTTCTAATTAAATGATCAGTCCAAAGGAAGACTGCTGAAAAAAGGTGGGTTTAGGAGCCTTTCCAACCTCAAGTTTTTAAACTCCTGAGCGTTTTCCTAGTTTTAAATTAAAAAATTAATAGGCTACATTTGTGTGTGCGGGGGGTGTTTATGGTCTTTTTATAAGCCTGAGAATTGTGTTTTTGAGCTTCCCTCTGTGAAATGAGAACTGCAAAATTGTTTTATTATGGAATGGAAAGTCTCAAATTACTGCTGTATTTAATGTTTGAAGAAAAATACCACAAATCCAAGATTTGCCATAAAATTATAAGAGTTGGAAATTTTGGGTTAAGTCAGAGGTCTAAAACTTAAAGGTAAGTAGAACTACTTCTGAGGAATTAAAGAAAAAGCTACATAAGCACAATGAGGGAAGTTATAAAGCAACCTCATTTTTCCCGGTGAAGACAGAATGATGGCAGAAGAGAGGAGCTAGCAGAACTCAAAATCTGGGTAGGGAGATTGATTGATAGGATGAGGAAAACCATAAAGAGGAGGGACAGCATGGGGACAAGCATGGAGAAGATAAGGTCAGTCTAGAGGGCCAGTGTCCTCTCATTTATGGTGACTTAAAACAGGTCCTTGGAACAAAGCAAGGAAAGTGACACTTCCCATGCTAGGTGGTGCTGCTGATTTGGAAGCAGCAGTTTTCTCACATCTATTTTAAACATGACTGTTTTAAACTGGAGCTCTCAGCCCAACCATGTGCATGAGAATAGCTGTTAGCGAAAGGGCCGATTGCAGAGGTGGTTGTTACACCTTCTCACCCAAGCTATGGGCATTTTTATTAGCTCAGCCCTGTGAAATAAGTGGCCAGAGAAAAGTTAAGAGGACAGGTGTTACTGTTGGTCCAAGCTGTTTGCCACAGGGCTGCATTTGCTTACCCTGGCACGTTTGGTGTGATTACAGCACACAAAGAATGTTTCTGCAGATAAAGCGACCAGCAAATGATTTCATGAGCCTGTTTGTGACAGATGTGTGCAGTGTGAAGAAACACTGTAGCACAAACTGTAGCACTCCTCAAGATCGTGTTATTCCAGCTCGTTAATCACTTCTTTCTGGTTTGTCTCCATGGATGACTATCTGTGAAAACTCACCAGTGCTCGCAACAAGGATTTCTGCTTGCCACCCCCCCACATAGAGGCCTGTTGAAATTCTGTGTATTGTTATCAAAGCCCCCCTGCAAGACAGATGAGAGCTGTACTTTTTTCGTGTCTGCTTCACACTCCTCTTCCATTTGGAGCCAAGAGCTGCCTTGTACAGGAAATCTCCCACAATGTTTCATGCTAAAAAAAATACTGGGTTTAATCAATATTCTCACAAATTCTTTTATCAGTGTGCTTTATCCAAATAAGTTAAAACTATCATGGCTTTTTTTTTGGTGATGACTGGACAAAAGAAGAATAAATAATAGGCACTCTAAATTAGAGGAATTTGCATAATGAAATTACTGAATCATATTGCTACAGTGAAGTTGGAGCATAAAATATGTTTGGAAACATGCGTGTTTTAAGGATATTTTTAATGTAAGAGAGGAAAAAGAGGAGATGCTTGTCTTCTCTCCACTCAAAAGAACCCAAGGGAATGTATAATTACTCCTATCCCCAGGACTTCTGTGTGCTGCTGGCCCAGATTTTGGAAAATTTTACTAGTCAAGGAGTCATGCATGCCTGTTTCCTCATCCTTTACTTGTCATGGAGCAGCTGCATTTCAGAGTTGTTAGGAAAGAGCAGTGACTACATATGGAAGAAAACAAAATGAATGTATCAGTATTTTCAGTTGAGATTAAATCTGAAAATAAGCAAGTAATGTTCATTGTTGCAAGGAAGAACAGGGATTCAAAAATTCCCTGTCTATTGGTGTACGGACTCAAAGATTTTCCGCAGACAAATCTTTTAACATTGGATATTTTTACAGGTTGAGTTGCAAGGACAGTTGTTTTATGGTTCTGCCAATTTCTTGGTGTTCAGGAAGAGCACAGTGAACCACTCAGGTCCCAAATGTGCTTTTCTCCCCTGGATTGCCATTCAGTCAGGCCAGAGAGCCTCAAAGTTCCAGTCCCACTCTCCCCAGCCCTTCCTGCTGTCCTTAGAGAAGGAAGAAGGCACTGCACCCTTAGTGGGATTATGGTGAGCTTTAGTTTTCCAAGGCAGTAGATGAGGTGTTTGGTGTTACACAGTGCTACATAGACATGAGCAACTGAGAGGGGATGGACTTCTCACAGCCAGGTGGCTGAAAATCCCCAAAACAGGCCAAGTGTGACATTGCCAGGTAGGAGTCACTGCAGGGAAACACACCCGGGACTGAAATAGCTTCTGCACTAACGTGTCTGGGTATAATCCCTGACTGTGCATTGGCCTAAATCTTCCCTTCAGAAGATCAGAAGGAGATGAAGATATAGTCATATTTTATATAGAAGTATGGGGATTGCAGAACTCATCCTGAAAGCAAGGAAAAGAGCTGTGTGCTGCTCTCACTCAGAGGGTGAGAGGAGCTCCTCCTGGCTCTCCATCTAACCCGTCACTAGTGACTTGCCCAAGTTCTGGAGAGCTTGTCTCATCAGAACTGCCTTGTTTAATGTTACCTTTGTCTCTCATCCAGCTTCTTGAAGAATCTCTCTCCTTGTTTCTTGCATTCATCCCCTGTCTCATTCACCTCCCACATTTAAAGAGATGACTCTTACACCAGATACCTGATTTGGATGATGTGATGAACTTAACTCACGTAAATTATATAATTTATCAAATTATAGAGGTCCCTTTTCATCCATCAACACCCCCAAATCTTTCCCCCAGGATTGGTAATGCATCCAAGCCCGTCTGTTGTATCCACAGGGTATAACTAACCCAGTGAACTGTAATTATGGTTGTTGCTACATATCGTGCTCAGCATTTTGCTTGTTCTTATAGAAATCTGCTCTTCCTATTGTTTTTCTCCTGTTAAGTGTTCCTCATCTTATGTTTCAAAAAAACCTTTTCTTTGAAAGCATTTATCATGTTGAAATGTTTTTATCAACAAATGGGAAGTCATCTGGTATCAATATTTAGTAAATAAGTATGATTTAGCAACAAAAAATGTTTTTTCCCCATTTTTGTAACTCTCTTTTCTTGGTGTGCACAAAGTGCCAACAATCTGTTTTTCTAGTGTAGATAATGTTTTCTTATACTAGCTTTTTGATGGCTGTGGTCTAAAACATCTGCTCATGGACAGGATCACTTGGGATTTTTGTTGCTTTTTGATTTCTACTTCTGTCTTTGGAGTTCAAAAAACGCCCACTCACCTGACAGCATCAAAACCAAACCAGAACAAAAGCCCATCTGCTGTGGGTGAATTTCCCAATGCACAGCTGACAGCAGATCTAGAAGGGAGCTGAACTTGGGGCCAAGTCCAATGCAGCTTTGGTTTGTAGAGTTCATTTGAATCCAGAGCACACCAGGAGAAATCCTGGCACCTGACACTGAGTGAGGAATGCAAAACTTGATCCACGATGTTCTGGACTTGGTTTCACTAGTGTTATATAACCTGTCCAGGACACTGAGGTCAGTGTCTTTTCCCTTGTGAAATGTTCAATAAGATCTTTGATTGGCCACAGGCCACCAAGTGTCAGGTTTATCTTTCTCAGCAGTACAGGGCCTCTTTGAAGCACACTGGGCACTTGGTGGGAAGACTGCTGTCTTCTGAATCACTACCACCCTTTCACTCCAGCATCCAGCAGTCCTTTGAGATCACAGCTGCCATCCAGATTTTAGCCACTCTGAGCCTGCATTGCTCTACAAAATCTGGAGAGATGATAACCTAAGTCGGTGTAGTGTCTGAGTTGAAAGCACCTCACAGTTTCAGCAACCTTTAAATCAATGGCTGATAAGTAGGTTCTTTACTCTGCAGGCAGGCTAAAATTTCCACAATACGCACAACTTCCAGAATACAAGTACAGCTTTCAAGGCTCAGCTAGAGAGATCAAACTGAGTTAGCTAGTGAAAAGGTAAAAATGTATAGGGAACTTAGATGTCATATTAGAAAGTCTGTCTCTTCAGTCTGAAATTTCCCTCTTAGATACCGAAATCTATGGTTGCAATGAAAGTTTCACAAAATTAGCAGGAAATATAGAAAATTATATGATCTGGAGAGACATTACGGTTCTCTGAGCACAGAAAATCCTTATGGATCAACCTGGAGGCACTGGCAGAGAAATAAAAACTTCAACTCAGTGTTGGTTATCAAACACAAGACAGAGGCTCTTTAACTTTTTTATTGTTTTGGACTTTGAGTTATAGAACAGCAGAATCTTTAGTTCAAGACAAGCAGAGCATTTAGTTCATTTCATGAATATCATCCCTTGAATTCAAGATACAATTAATTTCATCAAATGTGGATGTCTACTTTCAGATTACAGAAATAATTCAGTGTATTTTACTGCCATTAATATTAAGATTAGCCTGGATACTTGAGTTACATGTAGACATGTCCTTTGCAACTACTTATGGCTCAATCCAGTTGCACACATATGGATCTGTTGCCATCTGAGCTGCATTCTATCTGGCCTGCAAAAGGGCACTGGCACTGCAGAAAAGCATAGCTGTCTTATACACCCCATTTTTCCTGGCAGCCCTGCAAACATCTTGAATATATTAAAGTGCTAAAAATCACAATCTGCACTGATACTTAGAAAGTTGAATTCAGACCTTGAAGTAAGGGGAGAGGAATCACATGCATTGTGTGTTGTTTCATTTGAGAGCTTGAACAGGCTTTAGTTCACCTTTCACATAAGACACCCTCAATCTTTCCCTTGGTTTAGATGGGAATCAGGTAAGCTATATAAAGTAAAGAGACTGAATAGCCCTCCAAACTGACACTATCCAGACTGCATTATTTCATTTCAAATAAAAGCAAAGCTGGTCAGAATCAAAACTTATGCTTATCTAATTGCTGGTTTTTATCTCAAGTCCTGTAGATTGATATCTGCATCCCTGATAAAACTGGTGTAGTGGATTCTAGATATGTATTCAAGACCCAGATTTTATAATACTGCCAATGAAGTTTGATTCAGTTAGTGAGCTCCAGAGCTCTGTAGTGGGAAGTTACTTTGTAGTCCCAGTAAAGGAAAAGCAGGTCTGGCAATTGACAGCTGAGGGTTGGGACAGGGCAGTCATCACAGAGATTGCAGTGGAGGAATGTTGTACAGTGAAAAAATGTTTCTGTGATGGGTTCTGATTAACATTTTCAGGAATTTCTATCAGACATTGAGCATCCACACTGCTAACCAGATTCAAAGAAATTAGAGAGGGGTCTAGAGTATTCCTGAAATATGCTGGACAATCCAGCATATCCACTCTCATAGCAGTGGAGGCATTCCTGCTGACTCCAGCATCAACAGGAGAGGGACTCAAAGCCCACTTCTGCTGCCAGAACTCTCAGAGCAGAAGCTCTTTACAACAAAAAGCTGTGCATTTATGAGTTGAAATACAATACATGCCATTTTTCTGTTAAAACTTCCTTACACATATAAAGCTTTGCTTCTTGGCTTTCATGCAGTTGTTCTGTCCTGACCAAGCTGGATATCGAGCTGCCTGCTCTCTAATAGAGCCCATGACCATCCACACTGTTGATATCTTTATGCCAAATTCTTTTGATGAGTTTGTTTCACTTGGCATTTCATGCACACACAGAGAATAGTCACCAGCAGGCATCTTACATTAATTCATTTATTCTAAAATCATGCAAAGACTTGAAGAATATGCTTTTAGAAGGAGACCAATATCTCTTGGTCTTGTAACTGTTTTCCAAATTTGGCTTCCCTTAGACAGCAGAGAGAGTAGAAGAATGTGTGGGGTGTCGCTAGCAAACTTGTGTTTCATGTTTTCAGCTAGATTTTCACATTTGAAAATAATATCTGCTCTTTCCCTCTTTCTCAGTAAGACTTTTTAGAAAGAGATTAGATGCAACCATTTTCTAAAATCCCAATATAATGTAAGAGCTGAAAGAGAAGCTTGAAAGAAGGCAACTGAAAAAGAAATATATTCCCCACCATGATCATAACTCATAGCTATGTGTTGTGAGAACTCTAACAAGCTAATCCGTCTGGTTTTGGTTTTCAGTCACAGATGAACTAACAGCCTCTCATTTAAGTTACTGCATGGAACCACTGTGAGCTTAAGAAGCATTAGTCATTTTATTTGCATTCAAAGGGTTGTGTTTTTTAAAATGTAAGGAATATCCCTTCCTTTAAGAAAGGAATATATCCTGCATAGCAAGGATTAGCAGAGAGGCAGAAAAATATGTGTTAGCTAAAAATTGATTACATAGACTCATTCGGGTTGGGCAAGGATCCTTCTGTGTCATCAATTCCATTCCACTGCACCAGCATCAAACTGATGATACCAGTCGGATTGTGGGATGGAAGAAAGTATCATTTCAGAAAGGAAGAACCTAAAATTATTTCAGTGTATGTGTATGAAATTAAGGACCTTGAACTGTTCTGATCTCTCTCCTGTAGAAAAGAGAAGATTTGCATTATTTTTGCCAACTTTCTCTTTAATACCCTCAGTTGATATCCACTGTACACATTTTAATTCTAAATATTTGTTCTTTCTTTTCTCACTGTTTCTTTCAAGAATGTTACTAGAAGTCCTGAAGGAAGTAATTATCAGCAGATTACATGAGATTTAGCAACCATGCTTTTGCCACATAGCAAAGAAGGTAATATAGGGGCTTCAGCTTGTCTGCTTCGTTAAGGCTTGTAGCAGTTAATGAAAACTTCTAAATGTGGAAATATGCTTCTATTCAAGGGAAGCCATACCATAAGGAAGCAACATTGTTCACAACAGACTTCCTTTTTCAAGAACTCACTCAAGTTTGTTGTAGTTTTTACAGTGCTTCCATTTGGCATTGGGTCAGGCCTCTTCAATGATGAATTTGAAACCCTCATAGATAGGAGAATATTCTATGCAATGATAATTCAAAGAAATTACCATGCTACAGTGGAGCATAGCAGAAAATTTTGCTGTAGTAGGAATTCTAGTCTGTCATTTTGGTTTTGACCTAGAAATTATCTGACATACTATAGACAGATAAATTGTTACCATTTTTTGATTGTATACGTTGTTTGAAATAAGCTCAAACAGCTGGTTTTCAGTATATTTTCAATCTTTTTTTTTTATATTAGTCTCATTATCCATTACTCCAGTGCTATTACTATAGATTTCATAGGAAGGCAGAGATTATCTTAAAAAAATTTGAACTACATTATCCCTAACTTACTGGCAAAGTGTTCTTCATTTCTCAGACACTGATAAAGCAGGGCTCAGCTGGGCTTGGGAGGCTGTTACCTTTAATTCAACACACATCTAAGTCAATATATATCTTGTTTTCCTGCAGATAGAAAACCAATCAGACAGGGTTACATGGAAATACACCCCAGACTCTTACAATGTAGGATATCTCATTTCCCAAAGAACCATAGGGTAACAGCTTTGTTCACAGGAAGCATTTTTAGGACATCACTGTGTAAGGTCACTGGGAAAGAGTCTTTGGCTTCCTCCCCAAAGAGTTCCTGAAAAAAATATTTGTGCATAACTTGGGTCAAAGATGTCCAGACTGTTGAATGGAAAGACAGACAAAACTGAATTTCTGTGGCCAGAAAACTTCTGTGAAATAGCATGCTACTTCCATGGTACTTATGATCATTTTATGGGGTTTTATTTTGGTTTGTTTGCTTGGGTTTTTTTTAATTATGTGGTTTTTTATTCATTTAGAAGCTTCAGTACGGTGTGATTTTTTTTCTGTGGCCTATATTTATCACTAGCTATTGTTTCTAATTCTTAGTAGTTCTGTCACCTTTTCTATTAGACTATAACATTTTAGGGAAGACGATTATGGTCTTCATTCTGCAGAGATAATTTTGTCTCCACACATGAGCATACAGACATATGTGTGAAGGAATTTCTTTTCAGACCTCTGGGAGCCATTTTCAGTTCTCTTTACAGGCTTTGAAGATATGTTCTCTGTGGTGTCTGCTCTGTTACACTTTGGGTAACACTGGTAGAGATCCCAGAAGCTGTTCATGTGAGAGGTTAGAAACTCATGTACACAAGCTGTTATTCTCCCAACCAGCTTCATAATTCTCTCCTACAGAAAAATGGGATTTGTTTTGCTTTCCCTTGGGCCTCATGACATAGGTCAAGATTTTCCATGGACAAATACAGTCAGCACTGGTATCGTTTCATAACTTAAAATGGCTCATAAATCCACAGAAATTTTCTGTTAGTGAGAGATAAATTTACCTCAGAAATCCATTTTTATGAAAGCCACAGACAAAATATTCTTGAAGTCATCTCCTTTTATATGCGTGGTAATAGCCGTTTTGCCTTGAGGTGCATTTGGAACTATTGAATTTTCAATTTAAAATTTAATAAAAACACAACTTATTGATCTCACTCCTCTTTCCTCACTACATCGCTGGTCCTATAAAAGAAGAAAAATTCTGCACATTTCTAAACTTAAAAATTGTACTAAATATTTCATTTTCCCAGTATTTTATATACTTTACTTTTTTGCCAAAAGGAAAGTAACTTTTAATTTTAAAAAATAATATTTTAAGAATAATTTCCAATCTGTACTGCTTATAGTAATGGGCTGATTATTCTTAATAACAGAACCAGGACCAAATTCTGCCTTATGGCACATGAGGGTTGGAGACCACAGCCTTAGTGTTGTTTTTTCAGTCCACTAGTCTCAAGCAAAAATAGGGCTATCCCTTGAAATTAAAGTAGTTCAGCAAGAGTAATCAGAAGATAGTATTTAGGATCAAGGTCTTGTGACAGGCATATTCTATAAATAACAGCAAACAGAAATAAAAAATGTATGCCGTCATTAAAAAAAATTCTATTGCTAAATTATGTCTAGCACCTGTGGAAGACAGCAGTCAGCACCCAGCCTATAAATTTAACATTTTTTGTTCACATAAGCAAGTCTCAGTTCTTGCAGACTTGGTTCTGAGCTTTGCCATTACCTCACTGAGGATTTGTGCTCACTGGTGTGTTTGTGTTTGTGCAGCAGTGGAAATTTTTTTTTTAGCAAGTATGAGAAGAAAGCCTGCATGTTTTTCAATTTTGAAAATATTATCCTTGGCAATGAAAGTGATAAACTGAGTTGCTAAAAATGGTGTACTCTCTAGGGTATATTTCTTGGTTTATACCTGAAATAGGACACCAAACTCAATTACAACAAATCTCTCAGGTGACAAAATTAGCACAGTAGCATGAGCTCTGCCAATTAACCATGAGAAGGCTCTCGTTAACTTAGATTTTTGGAGTTACGTAGTGATACAAATAATTTATTGCACATATTACTGATTTGATACCATGGAATGGTTGCGTGCACCTTTATAACTTTTGCAGTGTTACTGGAGAAATACTGTAGTCACTGGAAAAGCAGTTGTGTTCTAGTCTTCAGGGTGCTTGCCTTTCATCAACTTCAAACCACAGTGCCCAAAGCTGAAAGGCCAATATAGGACAATCAACAAAGTCAATTGGATGTGTAATGGAAGTTTCCAACGCTGGGATCATTGTGCTTCACACACAAATGAGACCCAGCAAAAGCAGGTATATGGAAATTGCCCCACTGTTTTACAGATGGGACTTCCTCTTCCAAAAGAAAACTTTTATTCCAATAAGGACCTGCTTTTGGAACTGCAAAGCCCACATATGATTATCTGGGACCTGTGGATAAATACTAAGATATTCTGTAATGGTATCCATCAGTTTGTGGGAAACCACAAAGCCAGAGAGGCCCTGTGTGATTTCACAGTCTTACTGACCTGTTTGGAACATTCTGTTACAACTTCCTCCATTTTCTATTACCTCTTCCCCAAAATTAACAGTGCCTGATGATTAGGGAGGGCAACATGTTGCTGTTACTCTTTTTAAAAGACTGATTTACTAAGGAAGTTTGAAACTGCTTTCTGGATTGAGATGTCAATCAAAATAAGCAAAGGAATATCTTGTTAGCAGATTCTGATGGAACTTAGATTTGAGGTTTGAGCTATTCATGAAATAGAAACTAAGGTTATATCACAGGTATAACATCAGTCAGGAGAATCCAATGGCCAAAATTATAAGTGTCTATGGGTTTCAAATTGCTTTAAGCAGTTGATAAGCATGAGTTTGGAGTTCTGGAGCTTTGGTTTCAGGTGCTGAACATCTGACCATTCATCTGTCTAGCTCACACAATAGTACTTCAAAGTATTTTCATTGAGGGCAGTGGACAGAAAAGAGATGGAAGACAGAAGAAACAAATAACAAGAAGAATTACTGGAAAATATTGTGTCATGCTTCACCCACTATTACATCTGATTCTTCCTGATAAATATTGTAAAATTTTGCAAGTAGCTTCATTTTTCAGTTACCATTAGGGAGTCTTACATTCAGCTGAAATAAAAATCTGCATATGAAACAATTCTGCCTATAAAAACGTTTTAGTAGTGGAAATGAATTTCTGAGCAGACCAGAACATGCGATTGATGTAACATTTCTGTTCTAAATTATGGGTTTATAGTCCAAAATGTTAGTGACAGCTGTTCATTAGCCTATACTCCTCTCTCAATCTCATTTCCCAGTGGACAGTCACCCAGAGCAGAATCATCAGTCTTGGTAAGTAATTGTTTCTGCATCAGCCTGGAGACTAAACTATCCTCCCATAAACTGAGAAAGCCTTTTAGCATCATGTATTTCATACTGTGCCTGTGCTATGCCTGTACAGATAAAGAAATTGTCTGTCTCTTTTGCTGTCATATCTACTTTCATTCACAAGCACTAAGCTTGTCTGAGCACAAGAATAATACAATGGAAAAGTTAAATCTTCCAAAAATATTTTTTATTGTTTAGCTTGGGTTTACCAAAGCCCATGCAGTCACTGTAGGATACGTCATTCCTTACTAAGCATCTACCCAGTGTTTTGGTATAATCACCACTCAAAATCTCTCCTGAGCTCTTCAACCTGATTAAATGCCATGACACAGCTTTGTCACTGGTCAGAAACACATTAGCACTGACAGTGCCAAAGATATGGCTATAGCCTAAAAAATCTGAAAGAAAACAGGTTTCCCCTATCTCTTGCTCTAGTGATGTAAGCATGGTTTATTCCTACAGAGCACAACCAAGTGAAATAATGCTTTTTAGTTAGTGGTTGGACAACTAGACATGAAAGAGTCTGAATCACCACCTCCTTTGGCTTCTATCCACTATAGTCTGGGACATTTACAGATGGAAGGCTTTTGATCCCTCCAGCTAAAGCTGGTCTATTTTGTCAAATTAAATCCTGAAAGCATGCAAATGCAAAGGATCAGATGGATCCCTAGGGATCTAGTGCAACCCTGGTTCCCTGAGGCAGAAATACCTACAGCAAGGACACAAAATATTAAAAAAATATTTATCTAATTTGTTTTGTAAAAGTGCAATGAATGTGACCCTCCATATGTGATAGATCTTGGTATTTTAATGAAGTACGCCTTCTATTATGAAAATATACAGTATAAATTGTTTTCCTTTCCCCTGCAGATGAGAGGAGCTAACCTCTTTGTAAAAGGCTTTTACATTGTCAAGCCCATTATATCTGCCCTCAGTCTGTTCTAGACTAAACAAACATTGCTTCTTCCACAAAGTTCATATTTTCTAAACTTCTTATCAGTTTTATTGTTCCTCTTTGGGCTCTAATTTGTCAACATGTTTCTTCTGTTGAGTTGTGCCTAAACTAGATACAGTCCCAAGATCTAACTGGACAGAGAATAAATTTATCTCTGTTGTCCATGACACTTCTACTGATTTGAAGCTTGCCGTTTTTGTACTGCAGCCAAAATGTTTGTTAATGTCTGAGTTGCCACCCATCACAATCCCCATCCGCCTGTCACCCAGTCAGATATTCCCCTTCCACATCTATTTTCCATAACATAGGCCTTTAACACAAGTTTCCTTTCTCAAAGAGATTTGAATTCTGATCCTGCTCTCAGTAGTGCATTTAGCCCTTTCCAATTTGCCATTAAAGGCAAATTATATACATCCAGATTTCTTCAAAAGAAGGTTGACGTTTGAAATCCTTTCTATTTTGATAGTGTGAAGTCCCAGCTGCTTGTTTTCAAATTCTTTCTAAATCTCATATTTACATCATGTATTCCTCTAAAAGAGGATGTATGAAGTGACACTGTTTTACAAAATTTGTCATTTGTTGCTTCACCTTCATCCACTGCCTCATTAAAGCACTTATCCTGGGAAGCTCTGATGTGTGAGCTCAAGGGCATTTTACCATCATCTTGGTGCTTCCTACTGCCAGTTTGATGCCAGTGGCAGATATTATGCCTTTGTTTTATTAAATCCCACTTCTGAGATCCTTGGCTGCTACAGGTTTCTCAAACTATAAGAACAACGGCAATCCAAGAATTGCAAAATTGTTGTCAAATCTAAACTGCAGAGACTTTGTGCTTTTCTGCTGGACTCTATAATAATAAAGAATTCCATCCAAGAGTAGGATCTTGGGATTGAACCAAATTTATATGTTCTTTGGAAAAGGATGTGTGAAATAAATTTGTTACAAGATCTTTTCTTTTAATAAGTTCAATTATAAATACATAAACCTCCTTCTAAGTCATTATTTAAGCCTCAACAATAATGAAAATTTATTTTCATGGTGCTTTATTCCAGAGGTTTTATTAGTTTGTTTTCATTCATGAAAGATGAATTTAAAGACTGAACATGATTTTAATGCGCAGAAGAGTATGGACCAAATGAAAAATTATACTTCACTCCACCCAGCAAAGAGCTACACCTCCCCTTACTAGACTGATAATTTGAAAGGAAGAAAATAGCTTCAGGTTGGTTTCTGAAATTCTTTAAAATTGGATGAATTTAACCCATTTTGTTTTCCACCATTTACTTAGAAATATTGCCTCAAAATATGGATTATTTCAAACATTGATATTCCACCATGCCCTGTAATACAGAATACAGAAACTAAATGTGATAGTAAAAACCAATAGGTTCTTCTTTTTTATGCCTGAATTCAGACATTTGCCAAGATTGTGAACACATCTGAGACATTTATACTCAGCTCACTGAACCTATGGATCTGGGGAACTCAAAGGTTGTCTTTGGTGCTTTATTCCATGAGGTCTAACAAGTAATTATCTTTTTTTCTTGTATCTTCCATGGTGTCCCAATCTTCCTTGCATTGTATGAAAATAAATTCTTCAGTCAACTTAAGCAAAATAAAAACAGGGCTAAAATCTTAACAAGAATTGTATGTTTGTAAAAAATAAAAATTTGAAAAACTTGTGATCTGCAGTAAAGTAATAAAGAAATGGAAAATAGGCATATTATACATAATTTTAATTCTTCAATCTTCCATCTTTTAGTAATTCTTTTGGTACTTTTCGTGTACATTTATTACTTTTTGATACTGAAATACTTTTTATTTACTGAGGACTTCCTATGGGAATGTAGCTATTGAATTCTTGTATCTTATTGGCATGCACATTTTCAGTTACCAATTTGAGTCTCTTTGCTTAAACTGTGTTACCAATAGCAGAGGAGTGAGTTTAATGGTTTTATCTTTAGTTGCTATGGCATAACTAATCAACACCATGACAAAAAATACAAATTTTGAAGATGCAGTGAAGATATTAAAAACTCATTGCTGTCCTGTGCTTGTTCAATTAACAGATTTTTTTTTTCCTCTATAAGAACTGGATGCATAATTTGTTCTAGGGATTAAGGTTGGTTTTTTTGCAGAATAGAAATTAAGTCATTAAAAGCAGTGTAGTAACACAGTGTTAGATGAAAAATAATGCTAAAAAAGAGGATCTGCAAGTGTCACGAGACTGGTTCTGCTATGTTGGAATTCTCCAAACTACTGTGTCATTAGTGGAGAATATCCCACACATGTTGATACTGTAATTAAAGCCTAGATGCATATTAAGTTAGATCTTTCCACAGTATTTTTCATTACCTGAGTGATATTGAAAATACATATTCTTGCCTAATCAAAACCTTTGTATTAAGGTGTTTCAGCTTTAAGTTAAAATTTCTGAAATTACAAAAGAATGATACAACTTTTGAGAGATAAAAATCATTTTTTACCTTATATTTTCCTGTAATTCAGCAAAACTGAAGGCTTAGTTTTAAAATTTCCTGACTCCCCAGTACTGAAAATTAAATGAAGAATAAAATTATCCTGTCATTGATAGTCTCTCATGCAGTATAACTGATAGACTAACTGTGGAAGGTTTATGCACAAGATGACTAATTAAGGAAGAATCCAAGCAGAAATTGTCCAACTCACAATCCAGTGAAATCTTCCAAATATTAGCTTCATGGAAGAGTAAACAAAGCAGTCAGTAACTTGGCTTAGGAATTGTGGAATGGGAGAAGCCTCTAATTACAGAAATATGAATTAGCCAATAAAGGATAATGGATTTTTTCAGAAGAGAAAAAAATTCTGTAAGGTTTTGA
Organism: Agelaius tricolor; assembly: GCF_023055355.1. NCBI lineage: Eukaryota > Metazoa > Chordata > Aves > Passeriformes > Icteridae > Agelaius > Agelaius tricolor. Next base: position 8,587,656 of record NW_027269284.1, read on the forward strand.
ACTATAGGGAAAGTGTGAGACTGGTTTTAAAACATGCACTTGTGATCTTCTTCCAAAATCAGGCCTCTCTAATGGGTCTTATAAACCAGACCCTGTAAAATGTGTCCCACTCTGCAGCCCACTTTCCAGTAGAACCTTTAATATTTTGTAGAGCAGTAAAAGAGAGGGGAAGGTCACTGAAAGGACAAGCAAGAAGGATGTGTAGGAATACACCAAAACTTTTACATCCTGTGGAGAAGTGCTCCTCACAGTTTAGTGCAAACACAAGGATGAGGAAATCTCTCCCGTTCATCCCTGCCCACGTAACCCACTTCTCCAGACTCTCACACGGGAAAACACACACCAGAGCTGCTCCCAGATGGGAAGGAGATCCAGTCTCAGCCCACATTCACTGTTTCCATGATTCCACTCAACTTGAGCCCTTCTGCAGGACCTCAGCATTCAGCTTTCATCTCCCATGGCAAGGGAATGTTGTGCTAGATATAGACCTTGAGCCAATCTCAAATTCTTAATTTGACCCAGATCTACAGCTTTATTTTAATGGAGCTTGGCTGATTTATGTGAACTGAGAATGTGGCTTATTGTCCAAATCAGAATTCCATGTCTCAGCAACTGAGTAAAATAAAACCTTAACTTGTGAACACAGAGGTCCAAAGGCAGAAATATAAATATTTTTAAATGCTCAAAGTTTATATTAGATTTAACCTACTATAAACTATATCCAGCATATTTAATACAGGATTATTTTCTAAAAAATAATTTTAAAATAGAACACAGTTCAGAAAAGATCAACAAATCCATTTGGGTAATCATGGTATAGATTTTAAAGTAAAGTTGATGAGCACTAAAAAAGCAGTTTGCAAAACTGCACATATTTGCAAATTATCAAAGAATAAAACCATAGAGAAATGTGCTCAGTGCATTGCTTTTGAATTTTACCCCTTGCCAATTAGAAAGGATGTGTATAACAAAAAGCAGCAAAGCATTCTGAATCCATGTAATTGCTGTGACTATGGGAGACTGGACATTATGTAGCAGTATCTTCAAAAGCAGTTCCCATGGCTTTTTCCTCATTCTGAGCAGAGGATAAGCCTTTTTCATACTTATCACAGCTTTTCTCTTATTTTCTCTTAGAAGTCTTGTTGGTTTCTTTGCTTCACCCTTTTCAGGGCACAGAGTGTGCACATGGCAGAGCCTGCTCACCCCTGCAAGATTAAAGTAGATGAAGCTTGCTCAGCAGGCACAGAATTTTGGTAGCATGCTTCAAAACATCTTTCCTATGCAAGTTAAAAAATTTTAAAAGCTTATGACAGGAATAATTTTCAATATGAGAAAACACACTGTTAAAAAAACCCCTTGGCTTTCCTGGCAAATCAGTGTTCCTGGTCACTAAGGCTTAATAGTGAACAGGTAACCAGATTTTCACAGTCTAAAATAAACATTGACCAATTAGTACACTTTTCTCTAGACTCATTCTTAGAAATAAGATTGATTTTCTTCCAACCTTAACTGGTTTGTGGCAGACACCCAGGAACCAGCAAGAGCAATGAAAAGCCTGGCAGGCATAAAAGTAAAAACGATGTCTAAAAAAGGAAAGCAATAGAGCAAACATAATTGGCAAAAGATGCAATAAGAACAACTTTTCTCTGATTTAGTAAGAAAGTGTGTCATCTTTTTAATGACCCAGAAAGTCACAGATGCAACTTTATACACATTGATCAACTGGTAGGCAGAAAAAGGAAATATGTAACTGTAAAGTGATTCTACACAAAAATTCTACTGTGAAAGAAGAAAAAATATGTCAGAAATAAAGATGTCAATTAAAATTCATTAGTAAAGGACAGGTTTTTAGGCTAAGATACTTCTTGACACATACCTCAATTTTCTTGAAATTTCCTGTAGTTGCAAATATTTTAAGCTTTTAAGAAGCCTGTAGTTATCAATAAGTTAAAATAAATGGGATATTTTGGATAATAAAGATAGAATAATAATTATCTAATTATCATTATTTCATGCTGAACAACTTATTTACTCAGCTGTATGTTTGCATGTAAGACTGCTGGCATCTCTGGTATGCAGGAAGAACAGAAAAAATAACTTTTATACAGTGTATAATTGATATACCTACAGCAGAGCATAAAAGAAAAACAGTTTTCAGATTACTTAGTAAGCAATTTACAAGTGTTTTCTCTTGAGTTCAATTCATCAGTACCAGACTACATCATTTTAACTATGTCTTTACACAACATAAGTCTTGACCAATATGAGACAGATTCAGGATTTAAATGAATTTGCAGTGCATATCACTTTAATCTACCAAGGAAATAGCTACAGATTTATGCCAAGAATTAAAAAGTCAAAAAGAAATAATTTCTAGGGAATAGCTTCATGGATAGTGTGGATGTATTTATTTCACTACCCTGTGTTTGTACAATTTGGGTGTTTCTCTATGGTTAGTAGTAATTTTCAGGAAGTTCCACTTAATATGAGGAAAAACTCTTTTACTGTGCAGGTGACAGAGCACTGGTTGCTCAGGGAGGATGTGGAGTCTCCCTCACTGGAGATATTCAAGAACTGTCTGGACACAATCCTGTGCAATGTGCTCTCTGTTGACTCTGCCTGTGCAGGGAGGTTGAGCCAGGTGCACCATGTCCAACCTCACCCATTCTGTGATTGTGTGAATATCAACTCTGAAAACATAAGACAAATCCTGACCACATTTTACATTTATGCTAAAATTTAAGTCTAAATTAAAGAAGGGAAGACTGAAAAGGGATCTGATCAATGCACATAACTATCTCAAAGGCAGGTGCCAAGAGGATGGTGCCAGACTCTTTTCAGTGGTGCCCAGTGACAGGATGAAGAACAATGGATGTGAAATACAACACAAGAAGTTTCTCCTCAACATGAGGAAGAACTTTACACTGAGGATGGCAGAGCACTGGCACAGCTGCCCAGGGAGGTCATGGAGCTTCCCTTTCTGGAGGCATTCCAAACCTGGACATGTTCCTGTGTAACCTGCTCTAGGTGACCCTGTCTGGCAGAGGGTTGGACTGGTGATCTCCAAAGCTCCCTTCCAATCCTACCAATTCTGTGATTCTGTGAATTGAGAGTGAAATTGCCTCAATAAACCACAGGTTGTTGAAGGCTACAGATACTTTTTAAAGGATTGTAGACTAAAAGTGATTAATTTACACTTGAATTTTAAGGAAATACAGATGCTTTGCTGCATTGCCACTGAAGAACAGTGTATCTGGAATTGGAATGTTTTGTATGTTATTATATGGATAAGAATTGCTAAAGAGAAATTATAGAAAAATATAGAGAATAACTTAGGGGGTTGCTGTATCACCAGACCTAAGTCCCCAATTCTCCTAAAAACACCTGCTCCCACCCATTCACGACCAGAGGTCAAAGTGCACAAGAACTCCAGAAAAGGAACCAACACTAGGGTTCACATTCAGTTTCAGTCATTTCTTGGATGTTCACTTGCACCTCCTAATACCCATCTGCTCTTGCTCTCTTGGTTTTTGATATTACAAAATCCACACTGTTATACTGGCAGTGGGTTAAATCTTCTTGAGGGAGAGAAAGAAACAGCTGTGTTGAACCTCAAACATGCACCCATGGCATATATTAGCAAAGGCAGGCACACAAAAATGTGTCTTCATCTTAAGCAAAATGCAAACAGGAGGATAATTGTTCATGATTATTTTTAAAGTCTTTCCCCAGCTTGGGAATAGATTGGATCCTGAGAAGTCTCTCTCTCTGTCAGTGTATAATCTGACTGATAGAACAAAAGTATCTAATACCAGCCCATAGTGTTAAATATAATTCAGGAAAGATTCAGAAAGAACCAGTGCTATATTTAGAACAGCAAAAATACTCCATTTATTGTGCTCATTCCAACTTCCAAAAAATTAGATATTTTCCATGCAATGGTGAAATTTCCTTCTGTTGACTTGGCAAAGAAAGGCTACTTTGAACAGATTTTGTACATCTGCTACATCAGGAGAAACACCTGCTGACAATTTTTGAGCGTTTCCCAGCACATAACTCTCTAGAGTAATTCAGAATCTAAATGGCATATAAGTTTACATAATATTGTAAGTCAGAGTAATTGTGTTTAATTTGCCTTTTCATGGAAAAATACAATCCCTTTAATATGCCAGTGCAAAAGCAATTTAACCTGCCACCCAGTGATTAAAATGCCAGAGCGAGACAGATATTTGTGAAATTAAACATTTTTCTTACCTTCATTATCTGAAATGGCCAAATGAAGGCAGCAAAGCATTAGGAGCAAAATTTTTAAAGGAAGATTTCCTGAGCACTCAGCAGAGAATAACACCAGGCAGACAATTTGTATTAACTGGGAAAGCAGCTACTTATACCAATAATAATAATATGTACCAATATTTTTGGAACAGCTTCAGAAAAATTTCTTGGATCGCTAGGTCAGGTATTTTGAATGTCACTGCCTGTACTGTCGCACCAGGCTCATGCAAAGAATTCATGGAGCGTTTCTCTTGGCAAAAGAAGTAGATGTCAAAAGTTGACCTTACTCAAAAAAAATACCAGGAGTTCTGAGCATGTACCTGCATCCAACCTCACTCAGCAGGTTTCTTCTCTACCACAGTACCCCACACTAGCACAGCAGTTTGCCTATTAAAAAACAAATCTGCATGGTACCTCAGAGCAGCCAAGCTCTAGATTGTGGGTAAGTCAGTTAAAGGCGTTTCAAAGTAGTTTAGAATTATTATCTTCCATTCTTTTTACTCCCTGCAAATGCTCTTTTGCTTTCTTAGAGTGTATTTCCCTTGCAATAGATGCTGACTGATGCTGCGGAAGCTCTGTTTTGCTTGCCCTGGTAAAGGGTCTTGACGAGTTTTAGCTCATCCATTTCTAGAGGGTTTATTTGAGTGAGTCATGGGGTTGTTAGGGCTGGTTTTTTGTTTGTTTTAAGAAATTTTAGCAGGATGGGAAGGGTATTGGAGAAAGTGGGATGCTTTTCCAAGTTGCTGGATTCCTTTGATGGCTGGCAGGCAGGAAGGCACTGATGCGAAGCTAGACATTGCCACCCGGTGGCCAGAGGCGCCCGGCTGGCCAGCGCTGGGGCCGGGCCCGCAAAACACCGAGTGCTCGCACCACATTAGAGCTTCAGGGTCCCGGAAAACGTCAAGAGGGCTCAGCTTCTCCAAGCAGGCCAAAGGTGCAAAAATGGGGACATGTAGCCCTGACATCTATTACTCTGAAATGAACTGCTTATCCATGAGAGGGGACAGGACTGTCCTCCCTTGCAGAGACACACACAGAACTTGCAGAGTTTGGAGCATCTTTTTATTGAACCAGGAGAGAGGGAGAGGACCGGCTCCTCACTGCCTGAGTACTGTACTCTGTATTTTCCTCTTTGGAAAACACATGAGCTTCTACAGGAGGAAATCCTTTCCCGTAATTAAGTATTCTGTACCATGGTACCTTCACTACAATTTCCTTCTCTCCAATCCCATTTTAAAAATGAAGGGGTGACACTTGGGAACATGTCATTTCTGGATGAGAAAGCACTACAAGCATCTGGCTCTATATCTGACAGAGTTCTACACATGGAGCTGCTCACAGGCACCAGTTTGTGCCAGTTCAGGAAGGAGAACATTGTTATCAAATCAAGCAGAAATACCTACAGTGTGTCAGTTCCTGCAGAGCTTTTAACAGCTCAGCAGTGCTTTTTGGCTCATTAAGAGTATCAAAACTTGCTGATCAGCTACATAGCTCATTCTGGGTGGAAGCCCTACGAATCTTCATGCACTTCCTATGTCTGTTTTTCATTTATCTTCAAGCATCCCATTCCTCACTGTCTTTTCTAACAAACAGACTCTGCAGAGATCTGATTCTATACCCTACCTAGTAGGTATCCAGACTCCAGGCTGTTCAGCCATTTGTTTAATTATGCTGGAAGAATTTTCTACCAGTTATCTGTCCAAAACTGATCATTTACATAACAGCAATGGGAAAACAGTTTTATAGTAATCAGATTTCCATTCAATAAAGACTTGCACCAGGAAGCTCATCAGGTAAAAGTAATCTCCCATATCTCTGGAATTCCACATTGCAGATCATTCTCAGATGGTAAAGAGACTAGGGCCACTTAACAGGTCTCTCCTGCAGGGAACATGAATCCTACCACTCCTGACTGGATGAGCAGTACTTATCAGTGTAATCCTTCTATCCAAATTCAGTTCCTCTAGAACCTGTAAATTCCAGATTTGATGTTCAAGTGCATTAATTGCATTTGTTATCTCAGAATCATAAAATTATATTGTGCTCCCTGGAGGAAAAGATGTATTTAAAGATCAAACAGGTTTTGAAGCAGCATTTAAAAATTAAATAGATATGCAGTTCTTTCAAATCCTCTGCTTGTGATGTACTTTAACCACATGCAGTAGCAAAACAGAATTCCCATGTCACCAAAGCCAATTCAGATCCTGCCTTTCCAAAAACCAGATACATGTTTATATACTGCTCTACTGGTTTCAAGGGAATGGTTAAGAAATTCCATGTACTATACACTGCCTAAGCACAATTTAAACTAAAGGGTAAATTAATAATGTAGAACAAGATTGCTATGAAAGCAAAAATTCCTTGGAATCAAGGCAACAAGATGAAGTAGCTGTGCAAGAAAGAAGATCGGCCTTATCAGCAGAATTGAGTTCCAGATAAAGTGCAGCTTCCCTTCCCAGAACACAGAGACAGCCTATGATTGCAGCAACCAGAATCAGCAAGAGGTTATAAATTTAGCTAGTTTGAAAACCAAATGAAATGGAAAATAGAATGTCAAGCACTGAAAAGCAAGCTAATGAACAGAGAGCAGCATCCACAATTTTCACAGCTCCGAAGAGATCATACAGGACTTTGTCATCTTATTGCAAAGCTCCATACCATCTTGGTGATTTCTCATGTGCAGCTCCTCACAGCACAGCCAACAAACTCCAACTCTCTCCTCACCCAGCTAACCCACGCTTTTGTAGCACTCTTCTTCTTATTGGACACAGCTGTGGCCTATTAAGGGCAGGCCTTTTCCTAATCTTTGGTGATTGGTACAGCTGCAGCTCCTCAGGTGTGACACTGGAGCGGTGGCCGGTTGGAGAGAAACGCCCAGGCTAGAGAAACAGTGTCCAGCCAACCTCCAGCCAGTCAGGCACTGCCCCAACTCATAGCCAAGGCCCTGTGCCTAAGCGATGTTATGCTTGTGGGCAGATTGGCGCGGTAAGACTCCAAAGGTTGCAGGCGAGAAAAGAAGAGGCGACTCTCAGATTCTCCGGGTAAGGGGTTTTAATGAGGAGAGGTGTGGAGGGTAGGGGAGGAGAAATCCGAGAGCCCCGAAGCCGGGAAAACTTCGGGTTATAAAGGGAAGAGGAGGGGCTAGGGGCAACAAATCAGAAGGGAGGTGAGAAAGATACATTCGAGATTGACGGTGGTAAGGGACCAACAGAACTTGGTTGGGGGTGGAGCTCTGGCCCCTCAACCAATCACCCGACACCCTAGCCAGAAGCTTCTGGAAAAAGAGGCAGGGGTGCCGAGTGATAGGCAGGCAGCCGGCGGGGGGGGGAACAAACAAGATACATTAGGTAACCATAACAACTTGGGAGGGGTACAATGACTGATGTAAACTGGAACCCGGGCAGACCCATCAACATAACTATGGGGGGAGAACTGAGCAAACACAAAGCGAACCGCAACATGACACTACCTTCTGCACTATTTTCTTACATTCTATCCCTCCACACAGGACCTTCTCTTGAGTTTTCAGGTCAAGAGCATGTGGGATAATTAATTTCCCATGCTTAATGGGACACTATGATACCAGCATGAATCTGTCATCAAGTCATTCCTTAAGACACCATTACACTAAACCTTTCAAATTTACTATGTCAGAAGAGAAAACAAGCAAAAAAAATGCTTATTGTGTAAAGAACCTTCTAGAAATAGCAAATACAAAGTGTTTAATCTCAAATGCCACTTTACTTTCTGGACCTTGAGCTAAGAGCAGGACCATAGTGAGTTACCTTGCCTAGCTATGTTATCACACTGCTTCAAGGTAATTAAAAGGTCATAGTTATCATGATAGTGGCAATCATCCATTATATAGACCATGGAAAGACCAAGGAAAGAGATGCACTTCCCCTTTCCCTGGAGAGTATCTCAATTCTATCTAGATCTATATATACTGACATAGATATGTAATATACATATAATACATACAGACACACATATATATATTCTCTCCCTGTAGGAAATAAGTAAAACTGACAAAGAATTCTAAAGGTCAAAAAGATGACAAAATTCAATTACCTGAATGTATATATAGAAAGAATTCAGAGCATGCTCTGAATGACAGGTTTTAGGAAAAGAAAGATTCTCAGGCAAAAAACCAAGCCAAGGCAATGAGATTACATAGCTATAGAGTTCTGAAAAAAAAAAATGGTGTGTTTTTTACCTTTCCCCAGACTTGACAATATAAACAAACATAATATGTAGCCAACAGCCCCATCTGGTTTCTGAGACTGTATATACAACTTCCAAAAACATCCATACTTCCTTTCTTTGTAGTATCCCTCAAAAATAAAATAAATCAGCAGTTTCTGTAGAGAGTTCCTGAGAGAATAAACAGGCATCATCTCAAAATGGACTTCTTTTGAAACTAAAGTGAAATAATAAATTTTTCTGAAAAATATTTAATTCCATGTAACACAGTAGGAAAATCTGCAATAAGTCATTGCAGGCAATAGTGACAATTCTGAAAAGGGGGCTTAAATTGTCTTTGAAAATAGGGGAGGAAGGCCTTCACATGACCACTGAAATCCACAAAACTACTACTCACATTACGAGAGCCTTCAGTTCTACAAACCCGTTAGCTCTTAGTACAATATGTATGTAAGTTTTCTTGAATTAGAAGATAAAGCTAGTTCCCATAAGTACTGCAGTAGATGAATTTGACAGAAAATGAGGAGTGGTGTCTGGGGAATTGGGTCAAACCAATTCTTAAGCCCATCTAACATGCTTGTGCAGATGCATTTACTTGATGTCAAAAAATGTAATAAAGCTAAGTCAGGCAAAGGAAGCCACAATTCATATTGAGTGGTTTTTCTGCTGTAACACTTTATTAAATATTTTTCATTGCATTTATGCATTAATCATTTTCCAATATCCATCAAGGCAGAAAGATATAGCAAAGAAAATTGTAGTTTAAAAAAAAAAGAGACTGTTGGGTTTTGGTTTTAGTTCACAGACTGATCCTTAACAAGTACAAGACTGTGTATCTCAAAGGCAATGAAATGTAATTCACTGTCATATAAACTGGTAATTTAGTCTGGGATGAGGAGCTCCACCTTTCAGCACACTGATAATGAGTCATTGAATGCAGCCTGCATCCTCCTACAAAGCCAGTGCAGTGTTTCCTTAGGTACTTCCGCAGTAGTTAGGCTGCATTTTCCAAAAATTCTTATGAACTCTTGTAACACTGATCAGGAGCTAAATTTATTCTCCTGACATTCAGCTCTGTTGCGAAGGTTCTTGCCTTTTGGTAGAAGAAGAGAGACATTTCCCTATCCACGAGGAAGTTATGGTAGATCACAGCAAGCCTGGTGTAAATCTTCAGTTGAGCTTTTTTATTGCCCAGGTCCATGGCAGCAGCGAGTGCCAAGTGGTAATAGCCAGCTGCATCAAAGGGGTCCTGAAATAAGAGGCTCAAAGATAGTACAGCCAGTGCAAGAGGACTGCAGAGCTCAGCTTTGTAAGTATCTAACAAAAATAATATGGATTTTGAGGTTTTGAGGTTTTCCCACTTGAAAAACACAAAATCAGAAAATGGCAAAATCTGATTCTATTAAATATTACTCATTATAAAAATTTGCTACACAAGTTATTAAAATTTCTTACCTTAAGGTCATAGAATATAATATCTCCTAAGATTGAGTACACCTTGACATAATAGAGTGTTTCCTCCTCAAACTCCAGAGGAGAGGAACAGAGGGACAAGGCCTTTAAATAGAAGTGTTCAGCCAGTTCACAGTGACCCAAATGGTGATGGATGGCTGCCAGGCGATGGTAAGCTATTCTTTCATTTAGCTGATTTCCTAAGGTGATAACAGAGGAGTCAGGATATAAACAAAGAGACAGACTACTCAAATCTATGCTACTTTTAAAAAATTCTTTATTGAATTAGCTGAACTTTTATTGAAAAAAAACCACATTTGCTTAAGAGATGCATGGTCAAAACCTGCCCTTCAAGAAAAAAACCTATGGAATTTCTGAATTTCCTCCTTTAAGATTAACAGTGTCTGGGATTTTAAGAAATAACTACATTCATCTCTCCTGTATATACTATAATATGTGTGTGTATATATATATATATACACACACACACAATGTGCATACTTAGAAAGAAAATGAATTATTATGAAAGAAAGTTAATGGGAATAAAGACTCCATTGACCATTCCAATATATATTTTACAACAAAAAGATTATTTTCAGACTGATAAAAATGACTTCTTAATCAGTTGAACAACTACCAAATTTGAAGAACGGTCATTTTGAAACAAGACCTATAATTTTTGATTTTTCCATCTTATGTTGGTTCACAATCAGAGCCTGGGGCAAATCTGAAAGTACTCTCAAAAGCCTCTTAGGACTATTTTCTTCATGAGTATTGTATCTTAGCTCTTAGAAGCACACTCAGTTTGGACCTAAAATTCCAGGTTTGATTCTGCGCTCTACCACAGGTTTTCCATTTGATCCTAAGTTAGAAGAGTAAAAAATAAATTGCTCATTTTTGAATAGAAGAAAAAAATAGTAATTATAGTAGTGTTATGAAATCCTGGCAAGAAATTACTGAATGCAAGGGAAGAAAAATTTAAATTTAGAGTTCTGTTATATTTTTAGAGGTATCACTCATACTCAGCTACAATGGAAATTGTTCTTACCTAATTTTACACTGAGGACAAGAGCTACTCTTGCATATTCCAGACTTTCCTCATAAGCCTTCAGATTCGTCAGCAATTCCACCAATTTATTGCATAACCTGAGTTCAGTGGTTTTGTTGCCAGTCTGAACAGCAAGTGGAAGAGCCCTGTCCTGAAACACACAACAGCAGCTTAGGAATGGCTGAACCCCAAGATGTGCACTGACAGCTCTCATTTATATTAAATCAAGTAATTTTTGGTTTCATGTTGCTCTTTGCTTAGAACAGCTCTTGCAACCAGAAGTGCATTTGAAACAGGTGATATCTGCTAACAGCATGGTAAGTACTCACTGGAACAGTTTGCTGAGAGGTTCAGCTTTTGGTTCAGCATTTATAGAATACCTGCTATGGTGGGAGGTACATAACTATCAATGCAGCAGAAAAACTGCACAAACCCTGTAGAAAGTCACTGCTTTCTCGTTTTCCCAAGTACCATTGAAAAATATGTCTCCAGCAGCTTCAAACAATTCCATTCCTAAATTTGGATCTCCTGTGCAAAGAGCAGCATCCTGAGCAACCTGAAAAGTAAAAAAGGAATGGGGAAGGAAAGAAAGAAATTAAATCTTGTTTACTCCATGGTTACAAAAAATCATAAGTATTAGCAATTTTAAAAATATATTTTTATTTTCTCTCCTATTATAGTGATGAGAAAGGCTATATTTGATGTGAACATGCCCCTTTTTTGTACCCTGTCTTTGAATTAGCCAATGGCAGGTGCAAAAGAAGAAACAAAAACCTGGTTACATTTTCTGGCAATAGTATCCTGCTATCTTTGTCAGCACATGACATTCTAAAAACAGCAGTGTATTTGATAGCTGCCACATAGTAAATTTGAATTAGATCAAACATATCATAGAAATAAATTCAAAATTCAAGTAAGATATTGCTAACTGCAGATTTGAAAGCCTGTGAACTGATTTCTGTAAATAAATGCAGGTCCACTACTCTGTTCTCATAGATAAACACATGTCTTGTTAGCAAAAAGGATATAATGACAGACAGCGTGCAAAGCAAGAATACCAGGATCCTCAGTTATTGACAGAGAAAATAACAATGAAAAATGTGCCTTTTACATAGGGCAAGGTTAAGGATCCTGCTGTGGCTTTGTCTTTAGTTCTCAAATTGCAGTCAGTTAATACAAATCCTTCTTTCTACTTGAGCACAGAGGTGTGCAGCACACATGCCTCTGCTCTCACACGTGAAAAGACAACAGCAGCTCCAGCTGGCCCTGTGTCATACTAGGCATGGCCACTGCAGGAAAAACTCTGATGCTGTGGAAATGCTTCCTAAAGAAGCTGCTCTGTTTTCCTGGGAATCTGGCCCACAAGCCAGCATGCTGAGGTGATTGTTCTCTGTTACCCACCAGCAGGTAGCATGCCTGTGTCATATAATTGCTGTGGTGCTGTAGAGCTGGTAAATGATGTTGAAGGAACCCACAGAATTAACAGGACCTAAGAAATGTCACTGCCCAAAATCCTTCCAGAATCAAGCAACAGATTAAAATGGATTAGCAGAGGAAAATGCTGAGACTTTCCCTTCCCCTGCTGAGCCTTACATGAATGGTGGCATTAAATGATCAGAACATCCATTGGCCAAATGTATGGAACTTTTATATCTGATTACTTACTCTTACCATGCCACCTGCACAACACTGATACCATGTGCATGCCTGTTGACAATGTACCTGAATATACAGATCCACAAGCTCATTCTGCCTCAGAACATAATAGATCTTTCCTGCCCGGAGCCAAGCATATGCTTCCTTCTCTTTTTTCTGGAGATCTATAAATATTCCAAGGCTTCTTTTGGTATATTCCAGAGCTGACCTGTAGGCCCTGAAACAGGTAAAAGTGCTAATCACAAAAGGGTTCTTCAGAATTGCAAATAGTTTTCTTCATAGCAAGCAATGTTGCTGTAAGACATTCTGTTTCCCCTATTTAGGGCAAAATTATAATTTCTCAGCTATATTACACTAGTAACTAAAGAACTCTTTTTCCTCTTCTGTTCCATCTACATTTCCTGTTAAATTTTTATTATATTGTTATATATTATGTAATTATGTTATATATAATGGTATATTATATACATTATTATATTATGTTATTCATACATTTTCCCTGTTATATAATTTCAAGATGGTTTATATGTGTCCTTGCTCTACCTCAAACTTATGAGAAGTAGAAAAGCTTTAACTCTTCTATTATTGATAGATTTTGACTAAAAATGTCAAAGAAATCACATCTATATGTTTTTAATCATCTATACATCTGACTTAAGTGCAATTGAGACTAATCAGCAATTGTTGAAAAAAACCAAGAAACTGGGAGGAGAGTGGTAGGGCAGAGGAGAATGGGACATGTCATGATCAGTTCTAGAAGCACTTAAATTACCAGATTTATTGATGTTGTGGTGCTTTATACCAGACATAGAAACCCCAGAAATCTTAAATCTTTCTCCATCTTGTGCTAGACTCCCATCACCTTGACCCAATGCATTTTCTTCTGAGCACAAGAGACAAACGTATTAAAATGGAACATGAGCTGCACAGCTGTGGTGTTGGAAGAGCTGAGTTTCGTTGTTACTCAGGGCAGCTAACACAAGGAATACTGGGATAGTGGGGTCTAACACAATATTGAGTTTGTGCTATTATCTGGTGGCATGCTAACATGTTACACAGTCAACATCTGGGAGCCAGAGAGCTCCATTGACTAGAAGCACACAAAGCAGCAGCTTCTCCAGCTAGAAGTGGAGAAGACTCCAGTGAAGTCCTGCAAATTCCAGGCAGCTTTAAATCTTAACCAACTCCTTTATCTTCAGTCTCTCCAAAGGATGGTCACCAACTATATCATTAAAAAGCCCTAACAAAGTAAAATAAATTGTGTGATCTACTAAGCACTTTGGATGCTCAGACTAAAGGCACTTAAAGTTGAAATAGGTATCTGTTCTCTTTCCATGACTGAGAATTCTTTTGCATTCTTACTCAGGCAAGCTTGAAAATATCTGAATCAAAAGTAACTCCTTGAAATACAGCAAGAAAAAAAAAAAATCAGACAAAGCAGCCTTAAAAAACACTCTAAATATTCTTAGAGAAAGCTAAGTTTCCTCAGCACTTGCTACTATAATTTAACTTGTGCAGTTTGTTATTTCAATAGATCAGAGAAAAAAATTGGTATTTGGAAAATAAGAGCAGTACAGAAATTGCAGAAGAGCAAAACTGTGCAGGTTTCCACTTTGGCTTTGTACTTATGTAAGTTTTGAAAAAAGCCCTTCCTCAAAGAGAAACATTTACATAGAGGCAATTTAATGCCTGACCTGTTTGGAATATGTCTTTTGGTGCCTTAAAAAAAAAAGTCTTGCAAAAATCCTTGAAAACAAATCACCTGATATAGCAATCATCAAGAGCTGCATAACATATAATAGGTTTAAAATGTATTTACATAGATTTTAAAAATAAATTGGTTTTTGGAGTAGTACTAATCCCTTCAGAACATCTTGTCTCCCTTGAGAGATTACAGTTACTTAAAAAGAAACAAGAAAATTCTCCATTAGCACTGGACTTTTCAATTCTGATAAAGTGTATTACTAAAGCAGAGAGAGGAAAAAAAAATCAGTCACATTCAGCTTTTGCAGAAAAATTAAGATCCTTTGCAGGATGAAAAAGTTAAAATCAGAATGAAAGAAAAGTCATTCAGCATGTCTTACCTTTCTGTTCCTAAAGACAAATAGAGCTGACTAATAGTTTCCAAAATTTGTCCCTCCAGAACTTTGTTGGACATCTTTCTGGCTAAAGATAGTTGATATTCATTGTAGATGACACACTGAGTCTCATTGGGAGCAACTGTACTGTAGAAATGACACAGCAGTTTAATTGCTTGCAGCTGACCTAGGAGAATAGATTGGAAATACAAACATGAATCTCTGTTTTAAAATGAAAGTTAATTAATTTTAAAATTATTCATTTTCACTGTTTCACAAATTACTGCACAGATGATGAAAGATATAGAAATCTAATGATTTCTAGAATCACCCCACTGCCATTTAATTCACCCCCAAAGTTCACAAATGCTAGAGGTTACTTCAACCTTCATTTCCAAAAGAAAATAGTAATACAGTCACCTTACCTGCATTAGCTGACTCAATTATGGCAGGAAAAATAACAAAATAATATATGAACCTTCTAAATACAGATGTAACGTATATGTATAACATTCCCAAACAGAGTACATCTTGTGACTTGTAAGAGACATACTTACTCTCCAGATGACTTGTCTCCATTGCAACTAAAAAAGCCCATTCATAGTAAAACCTTCCTTTCTCTCTGTCAGTTCCACCAACATAATAACGTCCCAGCTGAAGGAGCACTTGGATAAAATCTTGACCACAGTCCATAATTGGAAGCTTGGAGAACAGCTTAACTGCCCTGATAAAATAATGTTCTGCCAGCTTGCTGGCTGCTGCATGCAGGCAGAGGGCCCCAAAATTGGCCAGGGCTATGGCTTGGTTATGGGTCACCTCAGTCTCTTCTGAGAGACGCAGCGCTTTGTAGTAGCTCTCAGCAGCTTCTTTTGTGTTGTTTGTCCTCTTCAAAGCAATGGCAAGCATGTTGTAAGCAATGCCAAGCTGCTGAGGACTGCTCCATGCAGAGCCTACAACAGCATTTAAAATGGCCAAAGCCACATCATACTGCTTGTAAAGAATGTATAGCCAAGCAAGTGAAACCAAATAGTTGATAGTTTCCTCTGGCTTAGCAGAAGCAGAGTCCAGTGCTTTCATTATGTAAGCAATGGCTTTTCCATACTGTTTGTGGTGGCTATACAGCTTTGCTAAGCTGAGATAGATAGTGCTGCACAATCCTTCCTCCTCATTAGTAAAGACAGAAGAAAGTGCTTGTATGAGGTAAGGTGCAATTTGGGATGGGAATATTTGTCTGAGTTTTCTCAGGCCATATAGTTTGGGAGCATTTTTGATGACTAAATCAATCCTTTTCAGGGAATCCATTAAGGTACTGGAGCTCTGGGGAGAGGTAACCTTTATGCAACTTAATACAATGTGTGGCAAACACTTGTCATGGTAGGACTCTGCCAGTTTGAAGTAACAGTTGTTGGATAAACTGTTTTGTAAACCCAGGTCATTGAGCAACAGCTGAAACCTTTCCAAGAATGGCAGTGCCTCTTGGTGTTGTTTGCGTGCACTGTAATGTTTTGCCAGCAGAAAGCATGCCCTTGCCTCTGCATGTTTATTCTGGCTCAAAATTGTCCTCTTCAGAGCATACTTCAGTATATCTGATTCCAGGTCAGCACTACAAATGTAGTTGGGAATTCCCATGAGAAGAGATGCAGCCTTGTCAAAAATATGAGTACACTTTTCTTTGTTCTTCTGTGTCAAGTAGATGACTGTTAGATTTGTATAAAGAGCAATCACAAAGTACAAATCACTAAACTCTCCAGCTACTGCTCTCAGTGCTTCCTCAAAATACACACGAGCTTGGGAAAACTTCAGCTTTTTGACACTGAGCCTGCCTAAGAGAAAGCATAGCCTTGCTAGTGCCCAGGACAGACCTGCTTTCTTTGCTGCTTCCCTTGCTAATCGTAAAAAATTAACCAGTTCTTCTTCTTCTGAAAATCCATAAAACATGCTATTTGTAAATGAATAAGAGAAATTATACAGGCTTTTGAAGCTGCTCTCATACTCTTTCCTATTTAAGAAGAGTAACAATGGCTCAAAGGTGTCAGATGCTTGAGAATCTTCTTGACATATGTGGAAGCAAGGCCCTTCAGGTAGAGGAATTATTTCAGTCTTTGAAGAGCCAGCAGATTCCTTCCCTTCAGCAGCTGGCTCTTCAGCTTGAGTGGCCTCCAAATTCTTGAAGTTCTTCAGCAATTCTTCTATCTTGCCATTCTTGCTAGTGGATCCTGGGCTAGAAGGTGAGCGTGCAATTTCTGAAATTTAAAAATAAATTACAGATCACAACTTCTTGTATGCATGCACACAAAGGCCTTTGATAGACCAACTAAAACATTTGTCAGTGCAGATGCTGTTACAAAAACATTATGTAAACATACCATGATTTCTTAACAGAATGTCTAGGAGAAAAGCCAAAGGTGTAAAAAGATAGCAAGGAGGCTGGAGAAGTGTGGGAGACTGGAGGAGTGGGAATAAACACAATGTGCCACATGTTAGCAGGTTAGTGATCAGTACACTTGTCTAGCCAGGCCCTGGGGCTGATCCAACACTAATCCAACTCAGCATTAATTCAAACTGCCTTTTGTCTGTGTATACTCAAAAATACAGTCAGTGTATATTCTCTGTTCTTTCCATGTGTGTGTGAGCAAGAGACCTGCCCAAGAAATACAATTCAGACTAGCTGGTAAGCAGAAGGAAATCTAGGAAGATCCAAGGTCTGAAGTGGAGACTGGATAAGGGGCCCAGGGGTCAGGGCATAGTTGGACCTTAAGGTGTGGGGGAAATGGGAAACCATTCATGTAGAGTAAGGTTGTGTCCTGACAGCATGCTCAGGGGGCAGGTCAGCCAAGGCAGGGAGTAGACTGTGCTATTTGAGCTGGTCAAGTCTCACTCTGCTTGGGGGTGCCTGCAAAGGTTCTGTTCTCCTGCCCGGTCCTGGCCAGCCAGGCCTGTGTCTTGTGTAATAGGATTTCTTCTATTTATCAAATATCAGCCCTGATTCTCTGCTGGCACAGATTATCTTTCACAAAATTACCAATTTGTGGCAACTGATGTGGCCATCGATCTAAGTTGTCCGAGTGACAACATCATTGAATACCTTCAAATATAATAAAGGCAGATATGCCATCAATTCTTAGTCCTCCCACTGTTTTCCAGGCAGTTAATAGGGCAGGGATTAGGGATGGAGTACACAGTCATAGTCAGTTCTTAAATTTACAGCTGCAGATCCAACAGGAGCTTGTTGAAGTCACAGATTTAGAGCTCAATTCCCTTAGAATCTCATTTCTGAAACTGCAGCAGAATCACAAATATAAAAATTGTTGTTTAGGAAAATGTTTTACAATATGAGTAATGATAGTGACAGCTTAGCAACAAAATGCCAAAGGGAAATAATTCTGCATTCTCAACAAAATATCTCCTTTGGGAAATCTATTCTGGGACGAAGTTTTCTAACAACAAAAAAAAAAACTGCTGGAATTCAAACTCAGCAGTTTCCAGGTGCCCCAAAGGCAGTATTTTGCCTTGATAAACAATATGGAGGGGCTGAGATGATGAATGTGTGTCACATCAGGGAAAGTCAGTCATAGAATTTACAGCTGGATAGCAAGCCCCAAGAAAGACATTTGCTATCAGTGAAAACCCACAATGTGTTACAGAAAACCTAGTCAGAAGGGGCTAAAGCAAAATCTCAAAGCAAACAATGAGACAAGGAAATTAACATATGAAGAGACATTAGAAGGAGAATAGCTGGCAAAGACACCAAAAATATCAGAAGTCTCATTAATTTTATGTAAAAATTGTATGTGTATGAACTATTACCACATTCATGAGCTTTCTGAAATTCAGGTTCTTCTAATTCATCTGTAAGAAAGAAAAAAAAATCATCTTAGCTATAGTATCTTGGTCATTTTTCAGTTTCAAATCTCCTAAAATAAGGCTATATTTAGTTGATAATTCTTTAAGTCAGAATAATTTGGTATATCCTGGAAATTTAGGAAAAAAACAAATATTCTAAATCTGACCCAAAGCTAACAGGGGCTTACCTTCCTGCTGACACAATTCACTGCTTGTGCATGGCTATCATCAAGTTGTTACCTCTGCTCAGTAAGGTGGGGAGCACATCACAGTCAGAATAAAAGCCAACCTATCCTGCAGGAGGGAGGCATTTCTGCTACATTAAAATACAAGTGGGGAGCAAAGATATGACCATTCTCCACAACCTGCTCGTAAAATGAGGTAGCAAGGAGCCCTTAATATTTTTAGTGTCACTCCCAGGGTAATGGGGAGAGAGGTGGGAAGGGAAGTTATTTAGGGTGTTTTTGTAGATAAGTGTCAGACTTTTGTAGCCATTCCAATACCAGGTGGGTGAAAAAAAATCACTCTTTTTTAAAAAAAAAAAATTAGGTTAATTTTGTAGACATTATAACTATAGATCTAGCTTTACATTTAAACATAGCACAGCTGTAGAGCATTTAAGAATTACTATTTTGAGTAGCAGATATTTCTCAAGGCATTTAAGTAGTCATGCTGCATTTCAGGAATATTATCACTGTCTTTTTCACACTTGATGCAATAGAAGTGGTAC
This sequence comes from Agelaius tricolor, assembly GCF_023055355.1. Taxonomy (NCBI): domain Eukaryota; kingdom Metazoa; phylum Chordata; class Aves; order Passeriformes; family Icteridae; genus Agelaius; species Agelaius tricolor. The sequence goes on from NW_027269284.1 coordinate 8,606,941, forward strand.
TGTGGGTATGAAGGATATTTACAAAATCAGAGGCTCACAGACCTATTTAAGCTCTATTTAAGCTGGTGGAAATCTACTTTACTAGCCTTTGAGAATGACCTCTCACTGACTGTTTACTTCTGGAAGTTCTTTTTATAAATGCTTTTCTGACTTTGGTGGATGAAAGCCACAGATGTTTACAGTAGTTGTAACTTAATACTCTAAATATTTAATCAGGGAAGTGCACATAAGTAAATACTTCTCAGTAAATTGATGTTGTTGGAAGAATTGAAAATCCATTTAGTCAGATCACAAAACAAAATATCAAGTGAATATTGAATATTATTGCTCTGGATGAGTTATGAGAATCAATTGAGCTGTTTAAGAGAAAAGTGGTAAAGATGGTACTATGAGCTTGGGAAGATGCAAAAGGAGGTGGTACTTACAAAGATTAGGGAGGAGATGTAGTGAAAAATGTGCAACAGCAACATAGCAGTATGTCCATTAAGCCCATGCCATGCTTTAGTACCTTAGAGGTTTGAGCTTTTGTTTCCAGGCTTTTCATTAGGGCACAGGAGGGGAGACGTGCAGGCATTTTGCACATTGCCAGGGCAGGTCTGGCACACCCTAGTTATTGTTCACACTCACACACACACCCTGCTGATTTGCAGAATTAAACTAACGTGCCTGACTCCAACCTACACTGCAGCTCCTTTCAACCTGGAGCCTACAGTTCTGTCTCTCAGAATGGCATTAATGGAGATAAAACTTCCTTAGGTATTGGGCAAGCAAATGCATCACCAGCAGCCTGTGGTGGAATGGAAAACCACTGCCTCTCCTCAGTTCAGCAAGACTGTTACTGATGCCTCAGGTTTTAGCTTTTATATTTTTCAAATTCTGTACTGCTTTAGTGTGTGGGTCTGGGCTTCATGTTAGGGGATAGTAAGCTCTCTTCAGAGAGTAGTGAGACAAAACAATCCTTCTCTAGCTGGGGGCCAAGGACAACCCATCCAGATCTCAGGCCCAAGAGCATAAACAGTGGTGGACTGAAGAGAGAAAAACAAGAAGGATGGGACTTCATGGGCTGGAGCTTTAATTGGACAATTAACTCCAATATGCTAATGGACACACTTATAAAAGTGTGAGAACCTGTGACTGGTCACCCATTTTGTGACTATTTTGAGTTCACCTGGGGTGTAACCTTAGCTGGGCTCTTGTGCTGCCCAAGGTGGATCTGCTGAGGCCTCCTAATAGACATGTACTTTATTTTTTAGCTCCATTTAGTCTCTGTTCTAGGTTGGCCTTCTCAAGGCATCATTACATCACCCTGCCTTACAGTAAGTCTGTGAAGGTGAAACCCCAGTTACCCCAATTTTCTATACACAGCACAGAGAAATAACAGCTGTATCAGAGATTATGTTACTATCACTATGATTTTGCCACTTTTCTATACCTTTGAAAATTAAATCAAGCATGAAGAGGTGTGTGTTTGCATAAGCTGTCAATAATTATTAGGCTGTGCTACCTTTCCCAAGACCAAAAAGCCAGCAGTGTTTGGGTGAATATACTGCTTTATACAATGCAGCCATGTGAAGTTATAATTTGTAATTCAGTCATGTAAAAGCTTGGAGATCTGTGCAGCACAGTAAGAGAGTTTTTAAAAGCCTGTTGTTTAAATTCACTCAGGAAAAAAGAAAAAAACCCAAAAGATTTACAAATCCTCTGCTGGGAAAAGCCTTGAAACAGCTGAAGAATAGCAAAGATGATATAAAGAATTTTTACATGCTATATCAAAGATCCAATTGATTACCAAGATATTTCAAAATAGATGTAAATGCTGGAATGTCATTGAAAAAATAATTTTATAACAGGGGTATAGGAACTACACATGTATCTTGTGCAGTAAAAAGGAGTAAAACTCATACTTACCTATTCTGTACACAGAGCAAACATCTGTGATGGAGGTTTGCTTCAACAAATGTACTACTTCTTCCAAATTTTTTTCTTTTGAAAAAAAAGATAGCTCTTCTGCTTCAAGAAAATCCAGATCTTGTGGTCTAGCAAAGAAAGGAGTAACTTTGAAGGTGCCTGAAAGCAGATTTGACTTAAGGAGCTCACTGCACCAGTCACATGTAAACTTAGAGAAACTAATACAATCTCTACATTATTGGTTGTGCTGTGTTCAAAATTAATTTCAGTCAATGTATAAAAGATGCATATAAACTGATAGTAACCATGCTAACAACTAACAGTTCCTGCCATAGCAGAGTAAGCTTTGTGTCAGTGTCATTGGATAGCATTTTATGAGAGTATTTATTAGAAGCATGAGTCTTGAGGGACTTCATGGTATTGATTTTCTAATATAGGCTTTAAGTTATATATGAAATGAACCTGCAAGCAGCATTTAAGAACTCCTTGTTTCAGTATGCAAACAGTTCAGGCATATTAATAAGAGCTGCCTATTTACATGGTGCCAATGCATGATGAAATACACCCTTTTTAGAGGTTTCAGTCTGCATTATTAGCAACTGTTTACAAAGGTCCCATTAGAAACAAGTTAAGGCATATAACTGAGGGTACTACAAAAAAAAAAAAAAAAAACCCAAAAAAACCCTGCTTGTATTTGTGAGCCAAAGAATAGAAACTGAACCAATATAAGTCCAACCTCTTTTTCCAGGAAGAAACTCAGATACAGACTGATAGTATTTTGCAGTATTTAAGCAGACTTGATATTCCAATTCCTTTGCAGTTTTGACTGATATATGCTATGATAATTCACATTAAAACAACAACAAAAAAATCCCAAAAGCAAACCCCCAAAAAAACCCAAAAACACAAAGCCCAAAACACACACACACCAAAAAACCCCAAAAAAACAACAAAAAACCCAAAACCAGACCCTGAATTTAATGTTCAGCATTTCAAAACTGAGACTAGGTTATTTTTGTTTATGAGAGATAAATATGTATTACTCACTTATTTTTAGATAAGTCCAGTTTAACGTGACCTGTCTTTATAAAACCTATTTGGCCAGTAAACACATGTCTTCCAAGAAACCACTCCATGCATTCAATGAAGTAGCCAAGGATCTCAATTTTGTCCCCTTCCTGGAAACTCAGCTCTTCTGACACAATACTTTCATAATTCATCACAGCTAGACAGGATCCCATTGCTGTGTAATAAGGAGATAAATAATATTTGCAGATAAAGTCATTTAACAATAGAAATACACTTCATAGAATAGCAACTCAGCAGAATATATTTAACAAAAAACATTCCTGGAACCTGTGAGTTGAATATCTGCTGTGACAAGATTTAAAGCATCCAAACCTCATTGGTTTGATAAATAGATCTGTAAATAGCATAAAAATCCTCATTTCCCATTAGAAAGCAAAGCCTAAAATATTCTCACAATTCTAACATAATTCATAATGGAGCAAAAAGAAATGCTTTAAGTCCTTACTTTCCCTATTATAAAGGGCTCTGAACTTGGGCCAGAGTAAAGCACTTGAACCAATTTTGAACCAATTAAAATAATCCCTATGGGATAAATGTGGGTATTTACCAGTCAGTACAGTATTGAAACTGAAATCATGGAAGAAAATAAGTCATATTTGCTCTCTAACCTCAAACCATCTGTATAAGTTTTATTTCTCTGGCAGTATGAGAAAAAGCAGCACACATATCAAAGATTCACAATTACACTGGTGCATTTTCTGAAGCATCCTCAACTCAGTCACTCTGTACTACCTTGTGTAGTATTTGGGAGGAAAAGGGGGAAAGACAAGACTTTAGAGTTTGACTCTTTAGAGTTTAATCTTAGACAAATTTATAGTCTCACTAATTTTACTGCAAACTAATTTTGAAAGCTGTGTCCCCACTCTAATACAATGGACAAAAAGTCCATTTAACTTTTTAGTCTGTTCTAGCAAAAGCATAGAGTAAATTTGGTGTTATTCTAATGTTGATGTTTGAATGAAGTTTCTTACCAACTTTTTTGATTGATTTAGATTCATTTTTATATGAAAAATCTATGGGGTTAGAATACCCTTTAAGAAACCACCTGAAAGCAGAAAAAGAAATTGAAGTTAGTGTGTATAGAACACTTCACTTAATCTTGTGACAGTCATATGTAAGATACATATGAAAACTGATATGTCCCTCCCACAACTAGCTTTCAATTTCAGCACTGCCCATACACTTCAGACACATTTAGGGTTTCATTAATATTAGTAGTAAAAGTACTGCTACTATTAGTGGTAAAAGTCCTGCTACTTCAGGAAAACAAACCAAACTGAGAAAGTCTTGCTATTTTTCCCTGCCCCAGGTAGAGGCATCCCTGAGCAGACATGCAGATGTATATGGAATAAGTGGGTAGAGTCAGGTACCTACTGATGGAAAGGCTCCAATGGCTCCAGGGAAGCATTAGACCACATGGGCATGTCACTATCCACAGATCCACCTGTCACATCTGCAGTAAAAGCCCCAGTCTCAAAAGAAGTTGTTTCATTGTCTGTAACCATCATCTTTCTTATTGTATTATCAGGATATAAAACAAAAAAAGATCCTGAAATAAAAGCAGTTGAGCAGATGTCATTTTATGTAACGTTTGAGTGTCATATAAGCCCTAAAACTGGCTTCAAGATCATCAGTAATATTCATTTAGAAATTGAAAATCTGATCTTTGTCAAGAATTTTCTTGCTGATTGTCAGATATTCATACATTTCTGTCTAGTGTGTCTTTCCATAGGGAAAAAAAAAGTAGAGATTGTGTCTTAATAAGCACAGAGCCCTCTGCTGCAATTCTGCATATTCCTATTGCAGAAACAAATCACCACCTGTCCTGGCATCCTGTGTCTGGCAGTACCAGCAGGTGATGCTGTTTAGGAGAAGCACTGGTAACTGTTTATAATCCTTCTCCTGCACATCCTCCAGAGCCTACAATAATATTAAGCAAGTTGGAATGTACATCACTCCCTAATCCTTTTGTATCCATTTATGCACCAGCTGCACATGAATTTCTTCAATCCCTTCATGATCTCACTGAACCTAATCTGTGATTGCTCCTTTCTTTTCTCTTTACAATGTGCATTTGGAGTGAGTAAATTTAAACTTCAACTCCATAAAGTATTTGAATAGGTCTTAATGTCTGATTTGGGGATTTTAAATAAAGATGCTTCCCTGAACCTAGCCTTAGCATGTACAGTCTTTCTTACCTTCCTGTATGAGCAGACTTCTGTACATCAAATTTAATGATTTTTCATTTATACAGACTTCAATGCCTGTATCTTCCTCCTCTTGGGAATATAGCCAGAAAGACTGGTCTAGGAACAAATTCTCCATGCAATGATCTATAAAACCTAGGAAAAAGAAAACCCAATTTGTTTTATCTGCCATTTTAGAGTACTACACAAAAATACAAACTTTCAGAGAGTTAGAGACTACTCCATTATTACTTAATGCACAATGTATAAATCACAAAGTTGTGTTCAACAAATTCCCAAAAATTGTGTGCAATTGAATACAAATTAATATACTGAACTATTGTATGGTGAAACAACTTTACCCAGTGACTGGTAGGTTAGAAACTTCCATATTTCTTCAAAAGTTTTAAATGTCACCACTATTAAATCTTGATCACTGTGAATAGACAGGAGTCTGGCAGAAAGCTCCTAAAAATCAAAACAAGTACTTTAATGACAATTATATCAGATTTAAGCACAATTTCTCACTAGATAACACTTCGGCTAACATACTATTCATTAAGAAGGATTAAAAAAATAAGAATCCAGAATTCTATCTGTATGAGATATCTGTTCTTTAACATACAGGGAGCCAAATTTTAATCCGACTCCTGCTTAGCAATTGTACTGACAGTTTGTGAGGTTAATTTACAGAGGAAACAAAGACCACACTGAGTAGGACTGAAGGTTTGTCTAGTTCAGAAATGTCTATGTCTACTTATATGCATAACCATATATTCAAATGTTTCTATATAGGCAAGTATATAGTAGTTCTTTCCAAGAATATCCTCCACACAGAGTGGTTTACAGCACGGGAACTGCCTTTGCCAGACGTATGGGCATTAATATTCAATAGTGGAAAGGAGTTATTTTGGAGCTTTTTTTAACATGAAATTTCTCACTTGATCCGTGTAAATTTTTAGGTTCTACAACTTCCTGATGTAGATTACCCTCAGAGCTCTGTACCCACACAAAAATGCAGCTCCTTTGATGCAACTTTGAACCTGCTTCCTGGTATAGTCAGCCTTTATCCAAAAGAGATATTGAATAATTATTTCCAAGTTTCCTCGTTTTTTGTTAAAACAAATATACTAAATTATAATTTTTCTTTTTTAAAAGATGCAGTAAGATATTTTTATCCTACTTCATACTGGTTCAGATTGCTAGAATAACATTAAATTAGACTTTTGACAAAGATAAGCAATGATCATTGTAAGTGGTGATGATGGATTTTAAGTTATTCCAGAAATGCTGAAAGGAACAACTACATAAACCTTCAAATAAGTGAAAGAAAGACACATTTTGCTGGATTCTGGACAGAGGGGGGTATTATAGACTCTGGTTGCACTCCAGTTTGTAGCTTAAAAACAGGGCTCCCCAAAGATGCTGGCCATTGCCTTTCAGGGAAATACAGAGAACTGTGTAATTTATGAGACAAGTGTCTGCATCACTATCTCAGAGAATAAATCAAACTTAAAGCTAACACATATGATGCTACTGTACCCTTACTCCCATCATGTTAAAATTGAAATACAGCTCAAAAAAATTGAAGGACTGATCAAGAAATTGATTCTAACTCAAGGCAGCAGGGAAGAAATTGTCCCTCAAACCTTTTCTATAATCTGAGTAAAATGGAGCTGATTCACTGATTTTATGACTGTTACAGCACAATTTTAAAAATCTCTGAATTAATTCTGTTTAACATCCATATTTTCATTTCACACAATCTGAACACATTGAAATATAAAAGTCCAACCTAGACTTCATCAGGCATGTCTCATCACTGCTTTGATCTTCTACATGCACCTTTCTACACCAGATTACATATTAATGAGAGCCTGAAATCTATTAATAAATTGCCAACACATGCCAAAGTATGTCAGCCTCAGGGGCTTCGTGCACTGCTGAATATCAAAACATTCTAACGAAACTTAACATTATCAATCTTGTTTCCTTCAAAGCCTTTTCCAGTCTGTTTCTAATCTAGTCCATTTGTTTGCTCTTTTCCTTTGCCTCCCAATCCCATCTCCCTTCCTCCCTCTCCCTCTAAACACAATCCAGAGCAGAGAAGCAGAAGTACAGACTGCTTGCACAGCTGCAAAGTCAGCAGCCTGGTGGTAGGGTGGTCACAACACTTGAAAAGAAAATGGTATAGAAACATGTGTCTGTATTAGTCAAAAACCACAACTAATTAAGATTTCAGTAGTTTGGTTTGCTAGTGAAGGAGGCCGAAACCCTTGGCACAGACCAAAAAAAAAGACACACCAGACACACCAGAGGTTAAATGGTATCTTTTTTTTTTTCAAGAGGAAGGAGGAGACTAACTTTTTTTGAAAGTAAACCTCATTGGTTGTAGAGGACAGGTTTCCCATGCACAAAAAAAAATAAGGAGTAATAAAATTTGGCCAACAGTTGTATGCTATTTAAAGTCATGGCCATTTAGCCCTAGGAAGTCCAATGCTTAGGCTATTCTCTTTCAGACTTCCTCTTTGGCTTAGCAGTGAGCTTCCCAGGAAATTAGCATGCAAAATAACTCCAGGTGTCTGGAAGCTAAAGTGATGAGTCAATACAAGGGCAAATTAAAATAAATCAAAGCTCCATTGTTTCCCTTGATGTAAATGAAAGCAGAAATTTTTTAAAATAAACTCATTCAATTACTTATTAAGGTGGGTTTATTTCTTTTATATAAATTTGATGTTCCAGTCTTTTTCAATAATTCAATATTTCTAAAGCCCCTAAATGTTTCTGGTACACAGGAGACTGGTCACTCAAATTCAAGCACCCAGCATGTAGCTGGAAATAGGACCCAAATACCTGGAAGATGATTTCAGTGGCACAGGGGGTATTATCTGAATAAATCAAACAATTTCCAAGCAATTGACTTACACTGAAGACAGTCATCACCTCCTTGCTGTCATTTTCCAGAAGTCGGAGGTGCCCTCTGAGCTGTCTTTGGAGCCTGGGATCAGGACATCCACTCTTTCTTTTGACCATTGTTAACTTCAAGGAGATATCTGGAGGAGGATATCCATTTTCAGTACTACAAGCTTTGTGAATCAGCTTTGGAGAACCAAAAAAAGCCTCAAAATCTTAGAATACACATTAAGATATATTTTTTCAGCTTCAGAGACAGGCACACAGTACACTGATCTATTGCATGTTTCTTTTACATTTTTGTTTACATTTCTGTAGACATAGGAGCCTAGCATGAAACAATTTTAAGAGACAACTGATATTTATGGATGGAGAAGGAAAAAAAAAAAGATAAAAGCAAGAAGATTGGTAATTTGTCAATTTAGACAGGTCTGGGCATTGCAAACATGCTCAGATTTCCAAATATTCCATGCATATCAGAAATCAAAGCAAACAGATACTGCCATCACAAAAAAAAAAAAACAAAACAACTTGAAAAACAAATAGTTCTGCATGTTACAATCCATCATGCTAATCTTAAATTCATAGCTATCAGATATGTCACCCCCTCTGCTTCAGAAGCCTTTTATAAATCAAATACTGTAAAAGCTGTTTCCCAGCTAAGCTGGTTGAACAGTACCAACCAGGTTAAATGGTACAACCAAAAGCTCACTTAGATAATTTTCCCAGCACATCTGAAAGCAGCTAGATACCTATTCCCAAGCTCTTGGCATCTGTTTATGAGAAGCTTTTACTACAGCTCCAGCCAGCTTCTCTCACATAAAGAGGATCTTTGATAAAGCTGCTTTTATTTCACATTAATTTGTTAATTTAGCTCAATAACAGTAAATCAAATTTTCAGACACCCAGATGGGCACATATAAGCCAATAATACCCAGTCAGGAAGAATTCCAATTGCAAAGTATGTAAATAGGTCACACTTCCAGCAATATGGAACTGTTATGCATACTAAAATATTCCACCTCCTCTGAGTTTCACATTTTAATCAGTAAAATACATGGCTTTCATATTTTAGTCTAATATGCTGTATCTTGCTCTGTTTTCAGAGGGCTTCCTATGCACGTCTCCAGGAGTTTTACCATCACTTGCATAAATTACTCATTACTTTAAGGTCAAGAAGGGTGTCTCAGAAATATAAACCTGTGTTACTGAATTACAAGGCCTCTCCCTTTAAGCTGTGGTCATATAGTCAATTTTTAGTAGAAAGAACACACAATAGAGTCTCTGAGTGCTGTTCAGATCACTGCTAAAGTAGAATTACTGACCTTTTCATTTTACCTGAAAACATAAAAAATACTGGCACAAGAGAAGACTGACTTAAAAATGTATACATTCATTTTACCTAATCAAATTGGTTCGGAAGTAGAATATATATAATAGTAGACATGCAACCTAATTTTCTATAAAAGTTAATGAAATAATTATTACATTTAATTAAAATAACAAATACAGATAATTCTGTCAAAAAACCCCTATAATAATGCCTTATAGAGATGAAATATTGTCTAAAACCCCATTATAATCTCCAATCTGCTTCTGTGAGCCCCGACTCGAGTTACAAAGAACCCAAATCCTGTACAAAGCAAGACAAGCAGGTACATAAAGCACAAATAATTTGAGTAGAAACAACCATATGCCTGGGGAAGACTGCCTGGCACTGATGTGATTTGTCAGGTCAAGCCAGAGAGCAGGGAACAGCTCAGTGCTGGTTTTGATGGCACAAGAAGGGAAACGTGCCAAGACCCTCAATTCACAGTGCCTGCCATCAGCCCTCCAGAGGTGAAGCCTACTGAACCCACTTACTGAAGGACTGCACTCAATTGACACTTCCCTGAAAATACAGCATTTAAACAATAAAAGTAGATACTTGGAAAGGCCATAAACTTTAAAAGATAAGACATTTGAAGGATTGAAAGACATTTGTAAAATAAGCTATGAACTTTTTATTTGCTTATTTTTTTTTTTTTTGTAACCAGTACAATATAGTACATAAATTATTTCTGTTTTTTTATATCAGTTGCTTCCTCTTTTTGTAAGATAGTCTCAACAAATCTTTATATATAAGTTGGTCACTTCACAGCTGCCATGAAATACATTGTAAAACTTATAGGAGTGGTGACTGCAAATGTTGACATAGTTGAGTTGTCTCAAAAATAAAAAGTAAACTGTGAGAAAATCATTCTAATATAAAGATAGGATGGGAGAAAAATGCCTTACCAGTTGGAAAATTCTCTGCCTGACTGGGAAGGGTCCTTGAACTGACATTCATGCATTTTTCACTTGGAGAACACTCTATTATGATAAATAAAAGGAATGGTTATGTGCCTTTTCTAAGTCATATAAAATACCCTGAAAAAAACCCCAGCAAAATACCCCATGCTTTCAAAGCATTTGATGTATCAAATAACTTCTAAGACAGATTAACTATTTTCTCCCCTTCCTGCTATATAATTCCCAAACCCTACAAAAAGTCTGCAGAATATTTCTTTCCTCCTCCCTAGAGGGAGAAATTAAATCTTAATTGCATCATCTTGATGTGAAATTTCAAGATGGGGCATTGGTGGTAAGAAAGATTCTCAGGAAACAGAATTCTCATTTGGGAGAGAGCAAGGGTCAGACCTAATTTTCTCTTCCTTTGCACCTATATTAAAATGGCTCCCACTGATGCTTCAGTGGTATAAATTGCTGTGTCTTGTACCAATTAGTACATGGAGAAAAATAACTGTTCATCTGTTATATGCATACGTAACACTTATGAAAGGGTACTGTAAAATCAAGTGATTTGAAGTTTCAGGAAAATATCACAAATAAGGTATGTTTTGTATTAATAGCAATCTGCTTTTTTTCTTTTAACCTGTATTTCTTCCTCTCCTTTGGAGAATGATATATTTTTGTGCTAATAAAACAACCATTTCATTCTCTCAAGGCTTCCTGGGCAAGGGAGTGAAGACAAGGCTTCATATTTCTAAGAAGAAAAGAGAAATAGATCTTTCATTTTTTTCTAGAAAATTTCTGAGGCAATTTTCATGTATCCCAAGATATTATCCTATGAAGCTCTGCTTTTAAAATTAATCCTGTAATATAACAGGGCATGGTAATTTCCAAATCTTTTGCATCTTCCCTCAAGTGCATCTATGAATTTTAAATTAACAAAGTCATGCAAATAAATAAGGATACATAGAAAGAGTTTTCCCACCTCACAAAGAAAGGAAGCACTAAAAACATTGTCTTTAAGGCCTATTATTAGCAGATACTCAAACTAGAAATTGAAATCCCCAAACACTTTAGTTTTGTAGGGTCTTGGTTGGGTACTTGACAGAAACTTTGGGGTTGGGGTTTTATTTATTAAAAGTCCATTTTCTTAATATGGACTATATGATGTTTGTTGTTAACTAGAAATTTGATAATAAGCTCAACACTGTGCAGGCTGACTGTGTTTAGGAAATGTTCTAAATTTAAGTCCCCCAGAGCTTCTGGAACCAGGCTTACCTGTAGTTCTGCTTTTTCTGGTTTTAGTCACAATTACAAACAGAAGGTGTCAAAACTTTGACAACATGTTATTATTTTTATAATCATTTAATAGTTCACAAAAACAATAAATTAGCATTTGTTTTTGATATGTGAACTATTTTTAGATATTAAAAACTAACTTTCCTTGAAAGGTAGTTATCAAGACATTAACATCCTTTTCTGTGACTTTTAGGAAAAGGCAAAGGCTATCAGCAAGCATTTGAATTACTCATCAGTTTATTTTCAAATAATAGTTTGCTGTTAAATTGGAGTGAAAGGGTAAGAGTTACTATAAATACAGTTTGAATATGCTTGAACTTTTTAAAGTGCTATAATTAGCTTCAAAAATGTAATATTAACTCCTACTTGGTAGAATGTCTTGCATACTTCTTGGAAAGCTAAAGAGCAACTTTCTACTGCCCTGGAATGCTTGTACCTGGTCTTTAATGTCAGAAATGTTGCAGTTGTGAACAGAAAGATATTGTGCAAGTCACAGGACATATACTCTAAAATGAAATAGGCTTTTTGTCCATGATTTTTGGAAGTATTTTCACATTAAGAACACTCTTGAGCCTACTGTAAACTAAGAGCCTGGTCATTGCCACCTTCCTATGTCCCTCCACTCCTCCACTCAAAAGGTCCTTCTGACTGGTATGATTTTACCCCACAAAGTAGATTTTCTTTTGCACAAAGGCAGTACTACACCTCTGATGAAAAAGGAACTAAAAAAAATATTAAAATAGAAACTTGGCTTCTGAATCTTACAGATATAACAAAAAGAACATATATTTCAGTACCCTGGCTCTTGGGTTCTGATAATTCTCATCTCCTCTTATCTTACTAAAAGATAATCCATTTGCCTGCCCCAAGTGAATTTCAATGTAGATTGTTCAATAGTCCAATTTATGCAGCATTTCTATAGAGGAAACATAGCTGCTTTTTGTATTCCAAAAGAAGCCCATCTGGGTTCTGTGATTCTGTGAAAAACACATGAGAGTTCTCAGCTTCTACACCATTTAAAAAACACAGTAATTCAAGCACAAGGAGAAGTCAGGAGCAGAGGCACCAGGATGCATTTTTTGAGGTCTTACCCATTTGTTCTTGCAGCGTGTCCATCCCAGCTCCATCCCTGAGGGTGCTGATGGCAGCGTTGCTCTCCACATGTTTGCAGTCACACCTGCACATTTCCTGCTCTGTTTCTTCCCTCTCCAAGTTCCTGTCTTGCTCTCCCTCCAGAGCAGGGACAATGGTGCTAGTGCTGAGCATAGATGTGCCACCTGCCAAACTCTCCATAATTTGAAGTTCCTCACAGTGACAAAATTAACATTATCAATAACCTGAAAGGGAAAAAAATATCAACTGTATTTTTTATAAAAGCATCAGAAAAGACGAACACATTCAAGAGCTGTGCCTCTCCTGCAGGAGTTATTTTTAATTGTAATATGGATTAAAGAATTTTGCAACAGGCTTTTTTCAGAGGAACTGTTGCGTAACACCCAAATTTATCCCAGAAAAAGCTCCTGCAATGAGGTGGCATCACTGCTTTAGGAACAAAGCAACAGACCTGCCTAACAGCAACAATCCAAGGCCTGAAGTGAAATGTATTTGTGCCCACTGCTAATTATTTGTTCTTGGCCAGCTATAAAGCAGAGCCTCCCAGGGATAACATCATTCACATCAACTGAGGAATTGCAGGGAAAAAACATCATTTTCTAAAGGTGACAAGAATGGAACAAGTACTGCATGCTGAATTCAACCAACAAAGAGGGTTTATATAAATTCAGCTAAAGAATGAATCCTCCACAGGAACCCACTGTGCAGGAAGACACGCAGCCAAAGAGCCAAGTAATGCTTTGCAGCAAAGCAGAAAAGTGAAGCCCTACTGAAGCTAGAGGCTGAGTCTGGCAGCAAGACTCCATTTGGCATGATCAGGAAGAAGGAATAGAAATTGAATTAGAGCACAAGTGGCTGCAAGCTTCACTGCTCCCTGCAGTCACTGAGGTGAGGCGTCCTGCAATCCCCTTTTGTGGGCACAAGCTAATTTAGGGTCAGGGAGATGCAGCCAGACCACCAGCCAAAGCATCTGCAAAGGATGTGACTCATGTAGCCAGAACATGCCCACTGATATTTACACTTCTCCTCAGTGGGCTTTCACATGTGTCTAAATGATTTCATAAAGGCACAGGATAGATTTTGCTTTATTCCTGTTATTTGGATTAAATCTGAATTCCTTTATTTACTCCAGCCATACTCCATTAACGAGCTACATTCATGATGAGTGTCCAAGGTTGTAATCTTTGGGAAATTTCACCTCATTTGTTTTCCAGCAGAAAATGGTTCAATCTGAAGCTGTAGATGAAAGGTGCACTTCTGCTCTGCTAAAGCCCCAGACTAGCACCTGGTCACCCAGGATCCACTTATGCCCTGCCTTTACTCTGGTGAAGAAACGTCTCACTTCTCCATCTACCATGCAATGGGGTGTCCCAAAGCACATGGTTCTGGCTTTTTTCTTCACAACCCTGCCTCTTCCAACACTTCTTGCCCTCCAAACTTTATGTCATAGATCCCTAACCCTGAGCAAACCAAGCACCAACAAGAGCAGCACAACAGCTGCCAGGGTAAGCAGGTACACAGGACAAGGGAGGATCTGTCTGCACAACTTTCCTACCCCTTTACAGTCATTGAAACCTTTGCCCCAAATGAGCACTTCTTGAAAAAAACAGTGAACTATATATAGACCTAGGCAAGTTATGCAATTAGAGAAAATTAATGAGGTATAGTTACAGGTTGGATGACCAGCTCAGAGAATTAAATCATAACCAGATCTACCACAAGTTAATGAAGCATGAAGAAATCTAGGCTGGATTTTGCTTTAATGTTTTCATTGTCCCATTTTGCCATTTATTCAAAAGTGCCTATCAGAGTGCTGAAGCTGACTTTCAAAAGACACTTTTGGTGCTGCATCACAGTTCTCTATATAAAGCTATGTATAAAAATTCATATATGCACCTACAAAACAGAGGTGGTAACTCAAACACAAGTAATTTTTATCCCTTCTCTCAGAAAAGAACATTTGAATTATCATATTTGGTTGACACTGAAAAACTGCCTATCAGACTTGATGACCCAGTTATAAGTGATTAAAAATACAGGCCTGCCAAAGGCCAAACTCACTTTGCCAGGGATCTGTTTTTCCATTTATATAGCTGATCTTTTCCTTGAAGTAATGACAGTAGCTAACACCATTCTTTTCATTACTGTACCAGGATTATATGTAATGCATTCCGATTTTCACACTTAGCAATTAAATACTTTTCTGCATATATTTGTAAATATTAGTATGTCATGTTGATGAAGATGCAAATGTTTTGGTGTTAATGATAATTTGTAAATATTTTGGTATTAATGAAAATAAACCTCCAAAGGAGGTTGTTTAGGTTACATTGTTCTATAAATCCAAAGACAGTTGTTATTTTTAGATCAGGATTACCCTTAATCCCAGAAATGAAATGCAGTGTTCAGATTATTCATTTTTTTCCATAAGTTCCTATCTACAAACAAAAATATCATCCTGCATAAAATTTAGGAAGAAAACATACTCTAACTGGAATTATTAGAATTCAGTTGAACTGGAAAAGAGATACTGATAAAATTTTTCATCTCTTCTTCATCAGCTTCTGTTGATATGAGTAACATATATGCAGGTCTGTGAATGAACTTAGAAAGCTTGGTGCTACAAGAGGACATCTGAACAAATCAAAATGGATATAATCTGTTTAAGAAGATTCAGTCATAGAGCCAAAGCCAAGCAAAAAAACCAGAATGAGTGAAAGAAAAGCAAACAGGTATGTCCATATGTCTGTTTCCTCTGGGTTCTTCCAAGATGCACAGAAGAAAAACTCTAACCCTAAACATTTTTAGCAGTCATGTTCTCTTCTACAGATTTCTTTTCCATTTTTGCCTTACCACCAAATGTCAACCCACGTGGCTTTGTGTAAGTACTGAGAACAAAATAGTAAACTTTCCCATAACTAGGCCCTTTGTCTACCTAGGCCCTTTTGAATGTTTATCTGGCATCTAAATGTATCCTAACTGACACAAATTTGGTCCCAAGTGACAAAGATTTCATAGAAATTTACATTAAATCCCTGTACTTTTATTATTTGCCTTTAACTATCATGTAAGTACCCCAAGACACATAAGCAAAGCTACAGTATAATTATCCTATTTATTATGCTGATGCTTTCTCAGTTATTAAAATTGTTCCACCACAAATTAAAGCAGATTTAATGGCAGAGAACCAGAGAGAAACATTCATCTAGTATAAAACAGCTTTAGAGAATACTAAAGCTCAGTGCTTGAGTCACTCTCATTATTAGATATTTCTTCATAAACCTATAATGCTAGTTAAGTATAATGGAATATTAGCATCTAACCATTTGTTGATGGCAAAAAATACAAGATTAAGATCTTCAAGAGTAAAGATCTTTAGTAAGATCTAAAGATCTTCTAGAGTAAAGATCTTCTAGAGTACAGATCACTCACCATATAAATTTTGTCATCTCTAACTAGTTCTTGCAATCTACACTTAGGTGTAGACTATGCATGCTGACTAAGCATTTTATTTATAACTTAGAAAAAACTATTTTTCTCATGCTTTTTGAGGCATTTTTGCACCAAAAATTCATATTTGGTGCAGGATGTTGGCCATAAAACTGTCTGATCATCCTTTTCCTCTGAACCCAGAGCCAAGCTCTACTCAAAAGCCCTGCAGCCAAGATGTGGCTCTGCCAGATGCTCATGGGGAGGCTCAGTTTCCAAGGCAGCAGAGGGAGGAGCAGCAGATGCTGGACAGCTCAGCACCTTGGGTGCTCCTGTGTGCCCTGGTGCCCTCCCTGCCCATGGCCCTGGGTGCCCTGGTGCCCTCCCTGCCCGTGGCCCTGGGTGTTCTGGTGTCCTCCCTGCCCATGGCCCGAGCTCCCTGGACACTGGAAATGCGTCCAAGGGCTCTGTGTGCTGCCCCACACCCTGTCCAGGCTTGTGGAGCTCAGAAGGTCACTCCACCTTCCTTGTCCCTTCTCAGGGCACAGCAGGCAGGAAAGGACAGTATCCAACAGCTGTTGGACATCAGGGGGAAATGAGACATTATTTTTCCTCCTTTATCGTGCCTTTCTGTGTGTTGCTTCCCTTTTGCTGAGTGTTTTCAAAGCTCAGCTAATCAGAAGAAAAACATATAGCTTGAGATTTTTCCATGTAGGCTGAGGGTTGTTTTTCTCCCCTGCCTTTTTTTTTTATTATTTTAAGATGTGTTGTGGATAACAGGAACACCAATTCATTCCCATTTAAAGGGTGTTGAAGGAGAAAACCAGTAACATTCACTGAACCAGATTCTCTCTCTCCCTCTAAAGATATATTTCTGAGACTAGGACCTGGTATACAAAAATGGGCTTTATTCAAACTAGCTGCCCAAAACCTGTATGCAATACAATATTTCTTTCATTCATATCTTCCCTCTAGGAGCCTCAGGAAAATGTACTAATGACTTACTAAGGACCTGTCTTGCAGCTATACTGCCCTAAGTTAATCTAGGTCATTTTCCCAAACTGACACTAGAATAGTTATTTTATTCCTCCTTCCAGTTCCAATTAACATTTCTCATCTTCTGTATTAGGCTACAAACATCTTAAAGCCAAGATCATTACAAACTTTTTCCTTAGGGAGTAAATCAGACTTGATCTCTATGAAATTCAGTCACAGGGATGAATGTAAAAAAAAAAAAATCCATATTAGGTTCCATATAGGCAGCTGTTTTTATGTATTCCACATAAAGGTAAGCAAATCTAGAATCAGGGTAAACAAACTTAGGAATCTGAGTGCTTTCCAACAATGGAAGATTGACTCCTTTATTGCAGAAGTAAGTTGAGTTTAGTTAGCAATTCTCAGTAAACAATGTTGCAATAGGTATCATTGTTCCCAGCTGGTCTACAAAGAAAAAAGCCCTAGCAAGCTTCAGAGGTCCAATAGATACCTTTAAAAGCTTCAGCCCTCTCTATGATTAATTTTCTTTATATCTCAGTAGCACTGAAATATATTTTCCATCCTCAACACAGCTCTAAAAGCACCAAAATTTCCAAGTTTAGATATGGAAAACTGGAGAATAAAATCCACAATCTCATAACTGCTTAAAAATAAGCATAAACTCTAGAGATGCTTTAAAATAAAAATCAGATCACTGTTAGGAAACTATAAAAGGCATCTGTGAATCTCAGTACTTCATTCTGAGTGCTAGATGTGACAGAACTTGGCCTGTGGCAGATAATGCAGAGAAATAAAGTAGGAGCTGTTGCCACTGAATCACAGCCCAGCTGACACCACACTACCTAGAAGAGGGAAACAGAGCAGCACAGAAATCCCAGCAGGTTCTCCTAACTGTGACAGATCACATTTACACATATTTTCCAGTGATTTCATTATGGGCACACCGAGGAACAGAACACTACCAAAATTACCCATTGAACTGGCTGCAATTCCAACACATTGACAATAAACCAGTCAAATTCCAGGCCACAAGAACCTAAAGCAGAGCAAAAGAGGGAGATGTAGACACAGAGCCCAGAACTTCCCCTACCTTTTCCAGGTCTGATCCACTGTAACATGCTGGTAAAGAGCAGGCAGATCCCTGCCTTCCTCAGCTCTGCTCAAAACTGACTCCAGCACAGCTCTTCCTGTTTGACCTCCTTATCTTTCCTGTTGATTGCACAGCCTGGCTTGGATGTGGCCAGTACAGAAAGTTGTCCATTAACCAATACTGTTAATTCCAAAACTTTTTTTTTTTCAAAGAAAGAAACATTCCTGAGAAAGGAGTTGAGCTACTAAAGTTCATTATGCAAAGCAGAAATGTATCCAGGGTGCTGGAAGGTTCATTCACACACTCCAGCTTTTCAAAGCAATAATTTATTGTGGCATTTTGCATTGGTGGCTAAAATCTCCAAGAGACACATCCAGGGCATTGTCTTAAAAAAGCATTGTTCAGAAAAAAGTTACAAACAGTCCTTCAGATAAAGTAAAGGACTTTGTCACCCTTTTGCTTTTGATTGCAAAATTAGATTTCTTGCTATCATTACAGCTGCAAAACACTCTGATGAAAAATTGTTTGACAAAATATTTACACCAATATACTCAGGTTTAAATGCAGAAGTCTATTATTTAGCAGATCTATGCAGCATAAAATATCAGTTTGGGGAGTTGAGCAAGACTGTTGTGGAATGCACACAGAGTTTATCTTCTGTGTAACAAGACTGATCCATGTGCCATGTCCTGAATGACCCACAAAGGCAGTGGGCTCAAGGTGATGGGCTGTTCCCACTGCACTGTTGCCCTCCTACAGTTCTTGCCAGCAGGAATAAAAAACCAGACCCTTCAGATGCCTTTGAGACCTTAGTTATGACTCCTGCCAGTCCATCTCAAGGAACATGCACTTGAGAGTTGTTTTTAAACATTAGAAATCAGGTATTAATTATAAATCATGCTCTCATTTACCTTACTTCATCCCATCACCCCACGTAAACAGGAATTAGAAATGCTACTTCACACTGATGGGGTAGTCTGTTCCTGCAGTGTGCTTGGGAACTCTCCATCTTCCCAGAAATTATACATTTGGAAGGTACTCAAGTGATTGAGTACATCACAACCAACCAATCATCCCAGAGGGAATTAATTTGATATTGCACTATAATGCAGTACACAAAGCATACCACTTCAGGAGTAATTAATTTATGTAGTAACTATGCCAACAGCATGAAATACCACATTTCTGTCACCACTTTACTGATTAATTTTCCATGAGTTTCATACATGTCCAAGTCTTCTCATCACATTTATTTTATACGTATATTTAAAGATAATATTTGGTTACATTTTATTACATCAGTTCTTCACTGGTATTCCTCTTTTTTTATATGATTCAAAGTAGTTTTGAAAAAAAACCTCCAAGAGTCATCTAAGCCTATATTTTTTCCTAAGGGATAATAATCTTTCAGTCTCTATTTCTGAGTCTCAATCATTGTAGAACCTGCCAGTGATTAGTATGTCCCTAAGATCTTAAAAGATACAACTAACTTTTTTTTTAGAGTACTGAAACTAGGAGAGATGCAATTCACTTCAAGAAACACAAAAAATAGCACCAACTGAACTCCAGGCTCCTTAGCTCCCTTTCCCATACTATCTAAAATAGTTTAGGTAAGAAGGGACCTTTAAAAGTTGTCTTAGCCAACTCCTCCCTGCAATCTTCAACTAGATCAGAAATCTTCAGCTTCCTCTGTGATTTTACTCTGAAGTCATGCTCCATGTATTTCATCCCACCACAGCCAGTACTTCAATTCTTGGTGATTGGCATACAGACATTTAGTTTAGGTGGAAATAAGAAAAACAAAGTTTTCAGTTTTAAGGTAATGACATCAAAAGTTAGCCCTGTACTTCCTATTGTCTTGTTGGAACAGTACTAATCTGCATGACAAATCTTTAGGTGAATAACCTTATTGGACAGCTGCTCTCATGAAATAACTCCAGAGACCAATATATTGCAGCAAACAGGAAAAAAACAGAGGTAGCACAGATTGGTTTCCACATTAGTAATCATATCCCTTATACATTCTAATTACTATGAATTGTGCTACCTGTTTCAGGTTTCCTTTTGCTAAAAATAGGCTTCAAAGTTGTTTCTTCTAGTCAATTCTTTAACTAATAAAATTACATGAAGACTTGATGGTGTTGTTTATGTTGGGTTGTCCCTGATCTCTTCAGAATTATTAAAAGAAGCTGACAGGAGGCTGGGGAGGACATTGGGTGTTGATACAAAACACTTCCTCTAATTGTCTCTCTCAGGCATTGCTTTTCATCATCCTGTTTGTCTGCCCTTCTGCAGCTGCATGTTTGTCTGACCATTTTTTTCACTTAGCAGCTTGTTTTAAGGAAAACACCACATTTTAATTTTAAGGCTGACTTATACCTTCCAGTATGACTCTTATTCCATCACAGCTGGGGAAATACCTGTGAAGGAACAGTCCACTGCCAAAGGAATAACTCTAACTTGTAAAAATATTGAGGCATAACTCATTTGATTATTCACTGGCAAGTGACAGAAATATCAGATTTAGGTGAGAAGGGATATTGCTACAGATTTTACTAAATTTCTACCTGATTTCTTTAATCTCAAGTCCCATAAAAGGTAATAAGCATATTGTCCCTTGCTGGAACCCATCATAAAAAAATCCTGTTTGTTCCATGTTTTGCTGACACTGGCATTCTCCACTATTTACATCTAGCATGGCAAATTTGAAATCATGCACAATACTGGCTGCTGTCTTGGCTAAATTACTCTCTGTTGGTTCCTCTTTCAACTAGTAATTGAGTTACACCTATTTAAAAGAAATGTAATGTTATATAATCTGTATTGCAAAGTTCAAAAAAAAAATTAATTGACCCCCTAGATGTGAAAAACATTCAGTTTGAAGTACTAACTCACAGTGGTGACATTTTAGCAAATTTACCTAATGATATTAATTCTAGCCAGATTATCAGCATGCATGGATATTAGTTGTGTTATGTGCATGCTGTGATTACACACAACTTCCACAGAAACAGGTTTGGCCATATGTTTCCTTTTGATTAGCATGTTATCACTCCACAGCATATATATGTTATCTCTAACTGCATATAGAACAGAACTAGCTAAAGTACTTTCTGCTGATCTCCTGTCATTTTTGCATCTGCCTGCTTGAAAACCAGATAGCTTCCCCCAAGTCTTGACAAAACACCATCCCAGCTCCACAGCCAGGTTCAGAAAGGAAAACCAGAAAACATGAACAGAAAAACACCCTGTCACCCATCTGTACGGAAACGCTGTCGCCTTCTGGTCTGCAGGAAAATGCTGAGTCAAAGCATCCAGCTGTGACAGCACTTCCACAGCTCCTGAGCTATTTACACAGCCCACCAAATAATGGCTCACAGTTACCCTGCTAATGGTAATATTAAATCTATATTGAATTAATATTATAGAAAATTAAATTAATTGATATTATATTAAATGTTATGTTTATATTATTTAATATAATATTTACTATATATTATCTTAAAATATATATAATGTTAAATTAATTAATTAAAATACTAATAATAGATGTTACTCAGCTTGTTATTCCTGAGCACAAGAAGGGCCATGGTACACATCTGACAGAGCTTCCTCCCAAGTGCCACTGCTACTCTCTTGAAAACACTGCAGACCAAAAATCCAACACACTCCTAACCAAGGAAGCCCATATTGAAATCTCAGCAGGCAAAAGGGGATCCAGTCATGGTTGGATTCACATTTCCATATCAGCCATGGCATGGATCATAGGCCTTCCAAGAGCAGAGAAGGAGAAAACTTCTAGAAGAGTCTCATCAGCTCAGAATAAAAATTGTGATTATCACTTATCACTTAGAATCACTAATCATAGATTAATCCTTTCATTTCTGTATTTTATGGCTGAGCAGGATTTATTTTCTGCCCCATAGGAATAACAGCCTCCCTAAATCAAGCACAAACTTTGGAGTCCTGTGCAGCACAGAAAGCACATTACTTCTCAATCACCCCAAACCCAACACACTGAGAGTTCATATTCACAAGCTTCAGCATAGGAAATGAGCTTTCCCTATTTTGCTTTCATCTTCAAGTAGAATTTAATTCCTCTTATCTACTGGAATTAACAAACCACTTAGCAAATAGAGCCTCTAAAATATGCAAGGATAAAGAAATTCAGAAATATTTGTTGACAAGGAAACAATAATTCTGTTCATCTAAAAACCTCTAATTATTAAAAGGAGGGGAAAAAAATCAGTACTCCAGACACTTTACACTTAAACTCCCACAGAACATCCTTTTTTAAAAAAGTTTTTTTTTTTCCCCCGACAGGCTAAATCCTCACCTTTCACAGCATTACAGGGGAACTGAAAAAAACCAGGTACTTCCTTTTATAATTAGGTGAAGGGATTTTTTAATTAAAGGTTAACTATTTTCAGCTGCCTGAAGTTTGCAGGTAGTTTCCTTATTCTTAAGGAAACCTTCTCAGAGGCAGCCAGCAAATAATTATATATCACAATCATATATTGAGTAGAGATTATTTGTTATCTCTTTTCCTTCAGAGGACTCTTTTCACAGGGTCACATGTCCAGCAAGGTTGGAAGAGACCTTCAAGAGCATCCTTCAAGAGCATCTAGTCCCACGTTAAACATTTAGAAAAAGGCAGCACTCAAGGCTTTTTCCTGGAATAAGATTTCTTGCTGAGGTTGTCACAGCTTTTCTGCTGTCCTTTAAAGCAGAGAAAACTATGTCAGTATATCTAAAACTGTTTATTCTGAGGAGTGGAGTAGAAAGCTACAGCTCCTTGATCTTAAAAAAGAAGGGGGAGGAGCAGCAGCAATGAATATTTAGTTCTGCTTCAATTCCTTCTCCCTTCCTAGGATTTGCATAAATGTGTACTATTTGAAATGTATTTTTATATTTCTATGTACATATTCAACTCTTTTCTTTACTAGCATGCCAGAGCACTTCTGGGATGGATACAAAGACTTTGAAGAAAGAAGCACTTACAATCCTTAACCATACACTGAAACACTTAATTTGCAGAACTGAAATTTTACCCATCTGTTTGGTGATTCTGCTTAGTGCTAAAAAGTGCAGGGCCATGGAAATTTATTTATAGGAGCCTGAATATATGTGGAATACAGATATCTCCTGAGCTAGTTTTGGCATTGAGAAAGGAAATTTTGACTTCCTTAGGCATTCAAAAATTGGAGAAAAGATGTTTTGATATGGATTCAGTAGAAATGAAATCTTTTGGCTTTCCTAATGCTCTGTGGAAGAACATGCCTGAAGGAATATCTGGAAGACTAAAACCAACAGAGAGCCATCAGGATAGAAACAATCACAGAATTTCAATTTATCATCCTATAAGCTCTGTTCCATTCACAGAGTGCAACTTGGTTTACTGTCAGTAGTTTCCCCTTTGACCAAGGTAGCCCAAAAATACTGTCTTCCTATAGTTTGGGATTACCATTTCCAGCCACCAAAATGTCCACTGTAGAGAAAATCCTATAGTGATACTTTTGACTTCAACAAATAACTATAAAATCTGTCTTCACATGGAACTAGCAAAATAATTGGAATTTTTCCAAATTACTGCTGCCCTCTAGTTGAGACCTGAAGAAGGGTTTACACCTCCATTTTTTTGCAGCTTTGTCTGTAGATCTAAGTTATAATTTCTAGTAGCAACTTTCCTCTCACATTTATCCTTTTAGACCATTTGGCCACAAGTACCAGAACTAAGTATATTAAAAGGTATTTATAAACATAACAAGCACAACATTTTCTGCTTAAGTATCCAGCCTTGTATGCTTGAGGTCATACATCTTATAAGAAGAATAAAATCTTTAAAAGGTATAGTTCAACCCTCAGTCTTGAGAAATATGAGGAAAGATTTCTGTTTATCAGGGAAAATCTGAAAGAGTGGAACTTTTGTCAATACATATCTGAAAATCATGAAAACTCTAGATGGTTCCTGTCTGGAATTTGGCCTTGGAACCTTCTTACAATTCCATTTATGGACTTTTGATTAAATCAACTGTACTTGCACCAGCCACCACAGACAATAATGGTGTTAAGGTGTGACTGTGTGGGGGGATGGTATAAAAAGATTCCTAAGTTTAAGGCTATGCAGCTAAACACAAAAATTTTAATAAACACGAACCTATTTTGGACTCACTCCATTAAGTGCACAGCACATCTCATGTCCATTAATTACATTCAGTGATATTTTTTCCACTTTTTCCCACGTTTGAAAAAAATATATTGCTTCCATTCCTTCTTTTTTTTTTT
This sequence comes from Agelaius tricolor, assembly GCF_023055355.1. NCBI lineage: Eukaryota > Metazoa > Chordata > Aves > Passeriformes > Icteridae > Agelaius > Agelaius tricolor. The sequence continues at coordinate 8,631,520 of NW_027269284.1, forward strand.
TCCAGTTGACATCTGTGCATACATCATCCACAATCCCCATGTAAACTTTAAGTCCTCATTTAGGTAGGCTTGGTCCAGGCCATTTCACACAGGCTGAGACCTTCCCCTAGTGAAGCCTGGAAAGCAACACAGCTAGTCCAGGGTGGCTTTGTTGCAGCTGAGGACACAGAGAGAAGAATCAATCACAGCTGCACTTTCCTAGGGCCTGATGTCTCAGGGATGTTCACTGCCAGAGTGGGCTGGAAGTTCCTGCAAACTGTCACACATCTTCCCAGGCAAAGCCTCAGTTACAGATGGCGCTACACGAGAATTTCATCAGCTCAGAAGGGTTTTTATTCTGCTGGCATGAGGCTGTGTTGGATGGGGTTTTTTTACATAAGAGCAGTGTTAGCTATGCAGTGTAGGATAAGGAATGGGAAATCAGCTTAGGGTGCAAAACAGAGTTAAATTGAATAAGGGCCATGAATTGCAATATCATCTACTCCAAGGGAGAAGCTGCAGCTTCACATAAAGAGTGGTTTTCCAAGGAGTCACATTTGCAAGGGATAACAATATACTTAATAAGTGTTAACCTCTCTGCAACAAAAGGGACCTCATTATCCTTCTTGTTTACTACAGAAAGCACAATATTATTTACATGTTTACTGTTTTAAGTGTTGATTTCAGTGGTTACACACACTGTGTGACATGGCACTGAAATCCTTGCAAGTTCCACCTGCCATTCCCAAATTAAAATTAAATTTTTGCCCATGTTTTTTGCAAGTGTAGTGAGTTTTATATTATTCATGCTTCGTTTTGGCTCTTCCCCAAACCCTTTGCATTTGTATTTCTGTCCATTTCATTGCTGTGACCTTGGAGTTTGTCATCCTTGTGTATGAATTCTATATGGATGCTCATCATTACCTGCTAGACTTCCTGCCACGTGCAGCAGCCTGCAATACCAAAATTTATTTGTTCTGACCAACTTTCCAAAAGCTGACTGCTGACATGAGAGAACAGTCTTTGATTGTCTCACTGTAACAAAGATTCCTTTCATCCTCAGCCATTGCTCCCTTTGATGTTATTTCATGCTTGCTGTTTTCAAAGTTTGCCTGGGAGTTTTATTTGACCTACTGATCATAATGCATTTAGGTTTGTAATGGGTAATGGATATCAAGTTATAGCTGCTGATGCAGGGTTTATATTCTTCCCATGGTGTGAGAGGAGCTTTGTATAAAAGTTATTGCTGACATCTTCATAGTGCAACTCAGACATCTTAATATAGTGCCATGTTATTATTTCATTACTGCTGCTTCACACTAATTCATTATTTATAAACACGTGTGCTCCTGCCTCAGTGAGTAGCTGGAAATTTATTCCCATACCCAGAATCTCATTTTAAAATCCCAGTTTGTTACTCTTCTGGAACTTCAAGCTTGCCTTATATTTTATTTACTACCAATGTCATTCCAACACAGCAAACAGAGCAAGGTGGTGGAGAGGTAACTGCTGTCCCTGGCTGCAAACACAAGGGTGGCTTATTTTGGCAGCTGCCCCAGTACCAGTAATTCTGTGATATAGTAATTTTAATGTCAAAAAGCTCATAACTTGGTATGGAATTAGTCATAAAATTACAGAAGGACTGCAACCTAGGCAAAGTAGCCCAGCCCTGAATTCCTAAGAGATATATGACACCAGAAAAATAAAAGTAGGAATGTTTTCAACAGAGATGTTTAGGGAGCTTTCGTCACGCAAAACAGAATCAGTAAAAAACAAAAGAGGGGTCATGACAGCATGTCATGTCAGGTTCTTAATATTCTGTGATACAAAAGAATTTCTATTTTTGAATTGATAGGAAAATAACATATTTCTGTAAATGTATAGAACACGATTGAAGGATAATTTGTCATTTAAAACATAAGCACTTCAAAATACATTACTGTAAATTGCAAGATTTCTTTTGTCTTCCAGAAAATTTAACACCTGTCAAAAGACAGCAGCTTAGATTAGACAGCAGTTTAGATTGAAAATCAGCCTATAAAGCAGATCTCAGGTTAAAAGGTAAAAATTACCGTAGATTCTTAGGAGCTTAAATTCAGTTTTCAGGATTATACAATAGAACTTAATAGCATGAAATACAGAGCTGCACAGTAAGATTCACAAAAGCAAGTCTAATTTATGCAATTTTTCTCTGATTTTTTTTTCCATGAGAGATCTATTTAGGGCAACTTCAGAAGGGTTTCAACAACCAATAGCATAGCTGGCACAAAGCAACTGTTCTTTTAGGTTTCACTCCAAGTTGGTGGTATTTGACCTGAAAATCTCATGATACTGTGTCAGCTTTGAACATAAAGCCAAGGGAAAATTTAACCAGGTTAAACAGCTGCTTGGATTTGTAGTTTCCTACTGCCTGGATTAGCATGTAAATCACTTCTGGCAATTGGATAGATAATGGCTTTTTTCATAGGCTTGGTTTTGTTTGGTTTTTTGTTTTTTTTTTTTTTGCTTTGTTTGTTTGTTGTTGAAGGTTGGTTGGTTTGTTTATTTGGGTTGGTTTGTTTTGTTGGGGTTTTTTGGAAGACATAAAAGTTCTGCTTCATTCCTAGTGCAGAAGTTTTAATTCCCCTCTCTCTCTCTTGCTGGACCCTCCGTCATTGAGGTACTTTTAAAATATGACCCCTCTCATAGGGCAATGACCTAAAAAACTTTCAGACAAATAATCAAATAAAAGCAATAATTTTATTGTCCTGGAAGACCATGACCACCCTGAAGTTGGAAACTTCAGAAATATTAGAAACAATCCTTTTTTCTTGCTTCAGCTGGACCTTTTTTAACAGAAGACACACAATATGGAATTTTTTCTTTGCATTTACAGTGCTCATTCTTTTTTTTCTTTACATGAAAACATATTCCTTACTCGAGGGAAGATACATAAATATATATTCCCTTATGTGAGGAGGATGCATTTCTGATAACTGGGATGGTCACAAATTCAGTAGACAATGAAGATTTTACTTTCCTGATACAGCTAATGCAATAGAGCCAGACACAAAGATGTACTTAAGAAAGACACAGAGTTTAAATGCACATGGACAGTAAAATGTAAAGTTCTTCCATAACGTTGTCCAAATAATACTGGTGGAGAAATTTTAGAAAACACTTCTGTGCTAAAAAGTAAATTTGTCTTGAATAGCATCTTTCAAGCATTTTCAAAATCAATGCTCTTAGAAGAATTAAGGATGACACTGAGGATGTGAAGGAAGAGACAGGATCATCAGGCTTGTCAGGTGCCAATTGAATTCCCAGTAATGACAGAAATAATGCAAAGTGCTGACAGGTCAAAGGCTGACTTTTCAGTCTTCTTCACCACTGCTGAACAAGCTGATTGCTTTCAAAAATGAAAATCAGGAGATGACTGCCTACTAGGCTGAGATTGGTAACAAGAGGCTGAATATTACAGTGCCCCAAAGAGTGTATCTGCCCATTCTCAGGACAGATCATTGTCCTGAGAATGGGCAGATACACTCTTTGGGGCACTGTAATATTCATTTATTCTTAATTTATTCTGCTGTTTATTCTGTGACTTGGTGCTCAGTTAAAATTGTTTAGTATAAGCCTTCTTGGCAACCCTTCCTGGATGGTTTCACTTTGACTGTGAAACCAACAATTTCACCATACTTTTGCTATCAACCCTTTCCAGGCCAGCTTATCAGAGAAGAAGATAATTTTTTTCTGGAGAGCAAGGATAACATCAAATCCAACAGAATTCAGAATAAACTCTGGCGACTCTTTTTGCCATAGACCACTCGTGCACTGAACTGTGACCTCTTCCCACGTAATGCTTTTGTCATCTGTGTCATCCATGATACTGAACTACCTCCAAAAGTCATTGAAGCAGGGTTTTTTCTGGATAAGCTTGGGAAATGTCTTTTTTAGACAGTGGACCTTTTAAGTGCTGATTACTCCCTTATTCACTGGCTGGAGTAAGGGGATCTTATCAGAAGCAGACCGTGATTTTTCCAGGGGTTCACAGAAGCTTTTAATTAAGCTTGTGGCAGGTGGCATTACCCTAAACAGGGGGAAATTTGAAATCCATGGCCTGTTTCTCCGTGTTCCCTAAGATCTGGCTCTGTGAGGGCACTTTGAGCATTTGTGTAGTAACCTTGACCTTTAAGTTGTCTCTATGACTTGTAGGAAAATTTTCCAAAACTTCTTGTGGCCCTGGAGTTCCCACTGCAATGAATTATGAAAGGCTTTAGTATGCATTCTCCTTTTGCCACCCAGCAGAAGAGTCAAACTGTCTTTTAGCAGCCTTCAAGCCCAAGGCTGTTTCCTCTTCATTGCCTCCAATACGGATTGTACACCCACCACATCCAAGACAAGATTTCTGTCTAATTTAGCTTTTAAAGCAACCCTTATGCATAGCCACAGGGTTACTGACATCACTCAGAGATTGCCTTGAACTCATGATGATTATTATATGCAAAGACACTTCATGATTAAAACCAAAGTTGGTAATCAAACAATAAAACTCCAGAACAAATGACAGAAAGTGACAGCAGCATGGTACTGAAGTTGCAAGTCACCCATTTTAAGGAATGACTAACTAGAGTAGGAGTGAAGGGTGAAATCTGATGGAGCAGTGTAAACTCAGAAGTGGAGAAATATACTCACAGAGAAAGTGAACAGGGAAATGTTTGCTATCTCTTTTATTACAAGAATGAGCAGGTATCAAGTAAAAATAGCAAACAGCAGGTTCAAAACAACAGCAGATAGTTCTTCACAACAGACAGGTCAGCTGTGGAATTCCCTGCACAGGAGGCTGTAGTTGTTTGAGGCGTGCCTGGGTTCAAGCTACAACTGGACAAGACAACAGAAGAAAATCCACAGAAGGTTCTTCTAAACAAACAACACACATCTGGCTCAGGAAATCCCCTCAGCAGATACCCACTGATGGTGGCTGTCAGGAATGGGATGTTACTTGCTTGGATTGTCTGTTCATATGGCTGTTCAGATTGCAGGTCCACATTCTTCCTGATGGCAGTGATTCTGTCCATCCACATCAGACAAATGCCATGAGAGCCATAAGGTACTGCCATTCTTACACAGGGCCAAGGACCATGATTCTTTATCAAAGTGTGATGTGTAAGCACTGCTACAGAGCTCATCTCTTCAGTTTCAGGTGGAGGCTGGGAAAGCTGTGTAGGTTTTATGCTTACAACTGTTAATTAAGTTATAACTTTTAGGCAACTGTCAGTGGAAAAGAGCAGACTGATATTAATGCAAAGCAAGTCTTCACATCCCTATTTCCTCATGCTGTTACTGTAACCCCAAGCTGCCCTGAGCACAGTCTGAAATCAGCATCAGAGCAGCTGTGCAGTACAGCACGCTTATGCAACCACGCTGGCTGCTTTTGTATTTGTTAAAACAGATGTTTGTTTCTTAAAAAAATATCCCATTAATTCTCACAGAAATAAAATAGATTTTTCAGATGGATGAAATACTAAATCGGTATTTAATAAAAAAAAGGCTTTAATAGTAATTGTGTGAGCTTGTACTCTCAAATCCAAAGGATCAGTGAAAGTTCACCTGATCCAGAAAGCATTGCTTTACCCTGCTGAACGCCCAGACCTGCTGCCAACACCTTCCGTGCGGTGCAGCGCTGCCTGGGAGCCTGGGCTGCGCCGGGGAACAGCGCTAGCATCTTCATGGTCGCTGCCCGGCGCTTCGGGGACATCCCGGAGCACCTGTGCACCTCACGGCTGGGCCATCGTACGAGCCCAGCACCAGCGGGACAGGAAAATGCAGAGGAAGATCTCAGCCGCAGGGCGAGGGAGACCGGGCGGGGCGGCCGGCAGGTGGGAGCGGGCTGCGACTGGGGCCGAGAGCTGGGCAGAAGTTTCTGCGGGGCGGGGGTGCTGCAGCAGCTCTGCCCGCAGCAGCGGCGGGGCCGGAGCCGCCCCCGGCCGCAGCAAGGCACGGAGGGGGATGTAGTCCGCGGGGCTGCCTACACTTCCCAAGGTGCCGCCGTGCCGAGCCGAGCCGAGCCGAGCCGTGCCGAACCGAGCGGAGCCGCGGCGCGGCTGCGGGTGCCGGCACCTGGCGGCGGGGGCGGAGCGCGGCGCGGCCCCGCTGCGCGGCGGGCGGGGACGGGGACGGGGACGGAGCCGCCTGCGGGGCGCGGTGACGGCGGCGGCGGCGGCGGGAGCGCCATGAGCACCGGCACAGGTAGGCGGGCGCGGGGGGCGGCCGGGACCCCCGGTGTTTCGGGGCATCTTTGCCGCTGCCCACCTCGGGTCCGTCTCGTTGCAGCGCGGGGTGCGGGCAGCGGCAGCCGGATAAAAATTGCTCACCTAAAACCACCCGAAAATACGAGAATCTGTATGTGCGCCTGTGGCGGGGGGAGCTGCCGCAGCCTCGGGCGCTGCCGGAGCCTCGGGCGCTGTCGGGCGGGAGGGGCTGCGGACCCAGCGCGGGGCTCCGGCGGAGCCGCCCCCGCCCCGGGCATTCCCCGCAGCCCCGGCCGGAGCCCGCAGCCCCGGGCGTTCCCCGCAGCCCCGGCCGGAGCCCGCAGCCCCGGGCGTTCCCCGCAGCCCCGGCCGGAGCCCGCAGGACGGGCTGGGGCGGCCGCGGCCGGGCCGCCCTGGCTCCATCCCCTGCCGGTACCCAGCGGCTCGGGCGTCTCGGCGCGGCCCCGCAGCCGAGGCGCGGTGCGGGCGGCATCAGCTGGTGCCCCGGCATCCCGGGTGGGAGCATGCAGCTTTTCAGACGGGGATATTTGGGTTAAAAACCGGCCTTTTCTGCTGGGCGAGATATTGTGGCGGTAGAGAAGGTGGATATTAGGGATGTGCCACGGAGCCCAGGCTAGGATTGCCGCCCGGAGGAATCCAGTTGCCCAGGGCAATACAAAACTAATTTATCCTGTGATACATTCAGGATTTGACTTGGAACTGTATTTTTTAGCGATTCAGCATTCATCTGCGTTGAGTGTCGGCGGGGGGTGGTTACTTCAGAGCACAGCCGATTGCAAAATATTACAGTCCTTAAGGCAAATGCAGGGTTGCGCACAGAGGAGAGGGGACTGTGGGAGGTGGTTGTGTGTTTCGTTTGTGAGGGTAACTGTAGTGCTAAATATACGCTCTACCACAACAACAGGGAGAGGCTGAATAGCTACAATTATGTGGTGACTCTGTATGTCAACATGCTTAATCATACCACATCCTCGCAGCGAGCCAAAGGGAGCCTGCTGCAAACAGAGAGGGAGAACGAGCTCCCGGTTAGGACAGCGAGTGACCTGGGTCAGGCACCTGCTGCGGATTGCAGCTGAAAGCCAAGTCTGGCATTTCCTCATGTTTGTTGGTGGTGTAAGTGCTTTCATGTGTGCTGATTGTCCACGTCCTCGTGTGGTCTGTGGGTGAAACACGGGCTGCCAGCATGCCTGTCCTCTCTGTGGAAGTGCCCAGGCCAAGGCAGGTGTGCAGGTGAGAGCAAAGCATATGTTGCAGGGTGTTTGAACTACTGTAGAAATCCCAAGTCTGTTTCTTTCTTTAAAGAGCATCGGGATAATTAACAAGGATAGTAACATCTCCTTTGGCACTAGTGAAATGCCGGTAGGGAATCCACTCCTTGGTTGCCTGTCTGTAATGTTGAACTCAAGAACATGAAATACTGAGAAATGTTTAAATTCTATTGTGGTAGAACTGAGCTTGGTAGAGGAAATATTAGAGTGCAATTTTTTCTCTCTATAATATTTTAAATGTCAGTTAAATAGATTCTGAAGTTATAAACCCAGTAGAAAAGTTAGTGCAGAGGAGACTTGACACAGTTCTATCTCAGTAATTGCTCCAAACACGGTGTAAATTAAATAGCAAAAAAGAACAGTGCCAAGATAAAAATAACATCCTGAGAAAAAAGAGAGTGGAAAAAAACCCTGAGATTCTTAGGTCTAATTTGAAAGAATAACTGGCAGTTTTAGGAGTTTTGGTTTTAAGTATAGGGTTAGCTTTGATCTTTCCAGATTTTGACTTTGTGTGTCTGTGTGGGCTATGTAAACAACCTGCAATCAATTCTCATGATAAATTAAATGTGAGGAGCCCATATCTACTCAGTGAAATCAATGGAAATTTTCCATTAACATTAATGGGTCAAGTATTGTACAACAAATTCAGTGCCACTGTTTGTTTAAAATTGCTGTTCCCAAAAGATTTCCACCAAAATTACTATGGAAAGGCTTTAATTCAAAGTTTGCTGTTTACTCTAACAGAAATACATTTCTGGTTCTGCAAAGAAAACAAGGGTGAAGTGGTGTGTTAAAATCAGCCTCACATAAGCTCCAATGAATTGCTGCATGGTTTGGTAATCTAGGAGAAATTCCCAATATTTCTCTTACTCTTGAGATGGAGCAAACAGTTGTGAATCTGCCTTATTACTCCAGAAACTTTTGCTCGGTCTGTGTCCTCTCTTGCACCAAGGCAGCACATCATTCACTGTCTGTATCAAGAGGGTTTCAGGCAGTGCTGTGACACTGCTTTGCCACTTTAACCATAACATTTGGCATTAGGTACAGAAATGCTTATATTTGCTAAGGGTGATGTTGATAAAGTTAATACAATTTAAAATGGTTCAGTAGTGCATGCATTGAGCCATTGTCTTGATGAAGGCTGCAGACTCATGCTATAATTTTAAATCTAGAAAGCATATGATCACCTGGTTTAGTAAGACACAGCTCAGATGCATCATTACATGTGTTGTAATTAGATTTTTCCACACATGATTTTCCTCAGCTGCCTTCTACATATACTTAACCATTGGTTTTGGCTGAGACTATTTCTAAGAAAGAGCCTATTCACTGCTTTTTCTACCTGGGAGATTTGCATGAAATGGTTGTGCTTTTAGGATACTAAAGGTACTTTTAAGAGTTTATAATATGGTTTTTCAGTCTAATAATTAAGTTCTTTGCCATCTTGAAATTGTAGCAAGAAGAACAGAATAGGTTAAATATTTGAGATTGTGAAAATGAGGTTCTCCTCAATTCCCAGAAATAGGGTAACATGATGTCTATTATTTAAGTGCAAAAAGGGAATCACAGAGCTAATTACATACTAGGTGAGTTAGATTAGATTAAATTAAATGTCATGACACAAATTCACACAGCTATTTAGTCTTTAAACTATTATATTAAAGGGGCAATTTGATTGCATGGATCAGAGGACAGCAAATGGAGTGTCACAGCCCAAATGGAGCAGGAATGTAGTGGCTCTGGTTACAAAAGAGGTTACTCAGGTTGGTCACACAGGGTCCAGCTCAGCTTGGAGATGATTAATTCCTTTTCAAAGTTCACATGCAACTATGCTGATAAGAATCCTCCCTAGAGACAAAAGTTATGATTGTTTCAGACTGTGCTATATTTTATACTTTGATACAGCATTTTTCTTTCAGCCCTTCGTTCTGGGCACTGGTAAAAGAGCATTGAATTACTAGACAGGAGCACCAAGAGGTCAGCTTGCTTTGGAGTTTGCCTGCTAATGAACGTGTTCACCTTATAAGATGCAATCCTACATGTTTCATAATTAAACAAGAGTAGAACTACTTCATTTCATTGCCATTTTAGTCAGGTTTCCCTGAAAAAAAAACAACAACCTCTATTTCCTGATGGTATTTTCTTCCTGAAAATTGGGTTGAATTGCAAAGACTCTATTTAATTTCTTAGACTGTAAAAATCAGGAAGCTGTATCTTGGGATTTGTTAAGGTTTTGGGGGATTCTTTACAGCTCTTAAGAAAATGGTTTCAGCTCAGTGCATGTATCTTTTAAATGGCAGCATGTTTGTGGATGGTGGAAACACACAGCACAGTTAGGATGGGGTGACGTGGGTCAGAAGAGATTCTCAGGTGATGTCACATCAGCTGGTAACTCCTGCCTGCAGGACATCCTGTCTCCTGGTGGCCTTCACATGCTGCCCAGGTGCTGCAGCCCATCTCTGGAAAGGTGGATAGTTCTGCTCAACAGAATCCAGGCATTTGGCTTTCTCAGTGAGGTCTCCTTCTGGCTCTCTTGCCTGTTTTCAGTGCAGCACCTGCCCAGTACTGAGCACCCTTCTGGGCTGGTATGGGCTGCTGTCTGTTCACTTCTGACTGCCCCTGCAGTACGAGGTGCAAGCAGTATGCTTTCAGTTCTGTTCCTCAGGACATTATTGCTTATGTACTTAATCACCAAGAATTATCTTTGACATAAAAACATAGAAATGTAGAGAAAATTGAGAAATACAAGCATGGCTGCTTTTATCTCTCTTCTTCTGTGCAATGGGATGGCCAACATTCAAGGAGGAGTGAAGAAATCCTAATTTTAGTTTTGCTCAATTTGAAAAACAATTCCTGTCTATACAAATTAAGACTTAGCAGTGGAAACTCCTCTTTCCTGATTACTGTTAATTGTAAGCTCACTGCTGCATTTTCCAGTCCTGTAGGGGTTTGCTGGTACCATTAACTCACCTTTGGACCTTTGGTTCTCCAACCAAGCACCCAGCACTCGAAGTAAAGAATTAAACATATTTGTGTTAAAAGGGCTTGTGCTGCACGGGGCTGTTAGAAACAGAGCTCTGTAAGTGCCAGAATGGGAGGGGCCCAGGCAGCACAGCTGGGTCTCTGCATAAGCCCAGCATCAGATAGATGGAGGATGGTGCCTGGGCCTTGGAGATTATTGGACAATTTGTTGGCTTGCCCTCTGAATCCTTAAATATAACCTTAAGGCAAACATTTCTGAATTTATATTATTCCCTGTGTCAAGATCCATTAGCAGCATGTCAAGGTCCATATCTGTTAGCATCTGAAACATTGGAATGTTTTTTTTTCACAGCTTATTAGTTGATGTTCGTGCTCTGAATCTAGATGGAGTATTGTATTGCATGAAGCGTGGTTACTTATTTTTCCATTTCAGACAAGAAATGTGAGATGAATAAAAACTTTGTTCAGTGAATATTTCTGTAGCTTTAGGAGCTATTTTTTCCCCTTTCTCTTTAAAATCAAATCCTTCTACTGGCATTAGTCAAATTGATCATTAACTATGTTTTGAAGAATGTCCTGATCTTATAGGACAAGATTCTTGATTTGTATATGAAAGAAAACAGTCTCAGCACAGGTGGCCATGAAAAATACAAATTCCTGAATTGCAGGAGATCACTAGTAATGCACTGAAAATACTTTAATGTTCTTAATTGCAGGTTGGTTTTTTTCCTACTTAGAAACTGTTATTTTTAGGTTTAAGTAATGCTGTCATTGTAAAACAGTAACAGATTGCAGTTGCTCCTCATGGTGGATATGAAGACCAAATGTGTAATCTTGGTTGTTACTGCATAGTAGCTGCTCACAAATACAGCATCCAGTTCCTTGGGAAGTTTTCAAGTACCTCTTCTGTCAGTTCATTTCTAGCATGAGGCACTGTGATACTTCAGAGGAAGATGAAATGTGGTTCTTCCTCTTCCCTTTTGCCAAGTTCATTTGTGCTTCAGTGGGGAAAAAATCCCTCACCTGTACTGGTTTATGGAGTGAAGTAGCTGGGTGTGGTGTACAAAAGGGGAGCACTAAGCATTCAGTAGTTGTGTTCCTTCCAGTCTATTTCAGGCAGTGACAAAGATTGAATTGCTGTCATGCTGTTTGTATGGTAAAATTCGTGGTGAAGTAGGAGTTAAAGTTTGATGCATATCATATGAAGAACAAGCCACAGAACCTGTTCTGCTCAAGTGTCAGGCAAGAGCTTTTGTCACTTTAAAAAATAGGTCATATACTTCCTTCTCCTCCTAAGTATATGACTTAGAGATTATATGACATAGAGTAAGTGACTTAGGATAAAGGGAATTTCAGAAGTGATTCATAAGGCAGTTTACTAGATGATGTCTAAATATATACTGGGATCTTCTCTGCTGAGCAACTCTTGAGTGGGACTGAATGAATGGACAGCCTTGTATGCAAGGATTCATTTGGAGAGTTCTTGGTCAGAGACCACTTTGTTTTTTTCTTGACTTATTTTTACCTCTGTCAAGAGATTTTACTGAGGTACATTTATAAATCCTAGACTGCTGTAAGTTTTGCTTTTAAGATAATGTGAATGCCCTAGAAGTCATGAAAAATACTTTTACAGTTTCCTGTTTGTTTTTGTCTCAGTTACCTTCATTTGCTTTGCTCTGTTTACAAGTTCTGCCTCTCTTTGTTCCTGTTGGTGTTGTTGGTATTGCAAACTCAGCTGGAACCTGCAAGTCAAGCAGGCTTTTCTGTTCTTTACTTTGTAAGACCCCACTGATGATATTTGACAGAGTTCAGCTGGGAAGTTTGGCTTTATGGAGTCTTGTAGGATTTTCTGTGATGTTTCCTTTGGCTTTGCAATACCAGCAGCATGAAGGCAATCACCTGGTTACAGTTTTAGATGCAACACAGATACAGAGGATCTAATCTTTAAGGTACCATATACAATTGTGTACTGATACCAGGGAAACCATAGAAATAGAGGCTCTGTTGCCACTATTAATTACCCTGATGAGAGGAAGATGGGAATGGGGAAGGGTTTGCAGCCAAGTGCCTGAGCTGGGACACACACGGGAGCAGCTGGGGCTGCGTCTGTCTGTACCGTGGGTGTCTGGCGCTGGCCCTGGCACCTCACCCTGTGACTTGCACATATGCTCTCTGTTCTGCTGCCTGTCAACCTGGCTGCAAGTCAGGCTTGCCAATCCAGGGCTTTGCCTGTGCTCTGAGCCTGGGTTTGCTCGGCAGCTCTGGCCCTGCTCAGACCAAACTCAGCCCTGTGCTCTGGCTTCAGGCAGTGACAGGAACGTTCCTGGGTGCAGGTGATGGGTAAGTACTGGTGATAAGGGAGGAGAGTTGCTTTGCACTGACCTTTCCATGACTAATAGTGTAACTGAGCTGTGATGTTCCCACCCACTTGGTCAGCAGAGTGGACCTGCCAGGATTGGTGCAGTGAGCAGGACGGGGGAAGCTGCTGTGTGCTTCCCTTGGGAGTGTGGCAGCCAGGGAGAGGGGGTGGAGAGCTCTGCTCTTGATCCACCTGGAAAAGGGAGACAAGACCGAGGGGAACTGAATTTTTCAATTTTCTAACCCCCCCAATGGGTTGATGAAGGGGAGATGAAGCCAAGCTCCTCTCACAAAGGCATAGGAAAGGGGCAAGAAGCAACAGTCAGGAGTAACAGGAGGAGTTCATGCTGCTTGTAAGGAAAAGTGAAATCCCAGTGATAGTGCTTGAACCCAGGAGGGAACCAAGGAGGGTAGCAGAGGGGCTGTGAAATCTCCAGCCTCTGAGGTTTTCAAAATTTAATAGGCCAGGTTGCTCCAGCACTTGCCAAACTGAAGATTGGCCTTCAGTCAGCTGGATCTCTGGTTATCTGGTCCAAAGTTTTCAGTGGGTATTTGAAACTGTCCTAAGCCATGACTGCAGAGCATCTGTTGTGTTGCTACAGAGATCTGCAGGCAGATTAATCTTGAATGTTTTGTGTGGCTATTTACCAACCAATCTTCCTGGACATGTTTTGATGCCTCATTCCTGCCTTGGAAAATTGGAGAAAAATTAGTGTCAGCTGCATGTATGAACATTGGTAAGCTTTCCTGAACCAGACCCCATGGAGAAACAGCGTTTATGTATCACAGATCTCTTGAACAATTGCCTAAAGATGCAGGCCTGTCCTGGGGGTTATGTGTGTGCAGCTGCAGAGCCCCTCAGCTGGGACACGGAGTTTGGTGTGAAAATCTGGCTTCTCCACTGCTGAGACCTTGGGAAGTTTAAAGTATCATCGCCCATCACTGTAAACTGCAGTGTTTTATCTCTTTGAAACTAGGGCATTTATTTATGTGCCTTTGTACAGAATTAGGTGCAATCATTTCAGCATCTTTGTTCTAATAACCATAGGCTTTCATGGTGCCAAACTAAGGTAAAAAACACCTCACAGATTGCCTTAATGTGTTGTCAATGAGAGCATAACCAAAGCTTTTCTAGAACCTTCTGTCTGTATGAGCCATGGGACCTTTAGTAATGATAAAACACAATAGATTGTGTTTCAATTTGCTGACATTTATTGTCATTATTTCAGATCATTAGACTGTCCAGCTTGGATTGAGTGCTTGTGTGGCCCAGTAGTTTGTTTCCAGCTGTGCCCATTGTCCTGATCTGGGAGCTAATGATGACAATGGCTGTGTCCATCTTGGTCTTGTATGTTTTTCAAGATAGTACTAAGGAATCATCACCTCAGATGATGAATTTTAGCTTCTTTTTGGTAGTGTGGCCTAAATTTCATTAAATGCATAAAGCCAGCTTAACAAAGTTCTATTTATATCTTAATAGAGCTACCCACTGACACTGCTGCAGATTTGGTTGTCTATATTATTAATAGGATTTGACCTAAAGCTAAAGCCTAGGTTGTGCTGGGAACCCTCAACTTCTGCTACTGCTAAACTTTGGGGTTAAATCAAATTTCTGGTCTGCAGTCAAGTGATGCATTTTCAGAAAAACTGCTGAAGCAATAGTCACATTTTGCATTTCTTTCCATAGATCTATAATTTTAACTTATGATACGCCTGAGTTTTTTCCCAAGGTCAAAGCTGACTTTTGATGGGAACAACTCAGGCTGTGTCCTGTGAAGTTGATGATGAGATTGATGTTAGGGGAGTGCTGCCAGCTCTGGGGAAATGCTCAGCTGAGCTTTCTGTCTTGTCTCTGAAGCACATAAGGTCTGCACAGATCTAGAAGTGTGCCATAGCCGTGCCTATTTTAGAAAGCAGCAAGCAGCACGAGCTGCAAATTTAAGTTGGCAGGAGAAGCCTGGCTGTTAAGCTGAAGCTGTCAGAAACTGCCACAGTGTTGGTTGGATGCTCGATTTACCTGTCCTGCTCAGAATTAGAAAGATGGAGCTTCTCAGGCCCTTTCTAAATACGAGGGTAAATAGTATTTTTGGAAATATATAGAAATCATGTACATTGGATGATTCCATCCTAGTAATTTTGCTATCATACATGTGTTTTGTATGGTCAGTAATTATGTATTTATTACAGTGATGGATGCTTTCAGTATAGCTGTTGGCA
This sequence comes from Agelaius tricolor, assembly GCF_023055355.1. Lineage (NCBI taxonomy): Eukaryota > Metazoa > Chordata > Aves > Passeriformes > Icteridae > Agelaius > Agelaius tricolor. The sequence goes on from NW_027269284.1 coordinate 8,646,575, forward strand.
CCATGGCCATCAAAAAGCACAAATATTTCAGTTCTGCATTCCATCTTTAATTCCAGTTACTTGCATAAACAATTTTTGAGACACTGCCTAACTTATGGGTCAAATTCAGTTGCTAAACCATCTAATCCTCTCCTACTTTTCTGTATGTGGTTGTTTTCACTCATATATCCCAATAGTGAGTTACTTGCAAAAGCAGAAGTGTGTTCTTTCAAGACAATAAAAGGTATTGAACATATCCCTTCTCCTGATAGTCCATTTCTGTGCCAGTTACGCTGCATGCTTAGAAAATGCTGTACTGGTTTACATTTTGGTAATAAAAAAAAAAAATCTTTTTTCCATAGGTGAGCCTGTGAATCTTTTTTAAAGAGTTGCACATCCATTGTTGCTTAGAGAGACCTCAGCAGTGGGTAAACAACAAACCTTGACATTTTAAAGGAAAATTCCTACCCTTAGCTTGCCTTGTGGCTCTGTGCTGTGGATCTGGAAGGCAGATCGTGTCTCTTGTGCTGGAAGGCAAAGGACTGAAATTTAGATAGCCCCTGTGAATTTTCTAGGGAAATCATTGTTAACTGTGCTGTGGGAAAAAAAAATATTACATGGGTGTTACTTCCATTGCACTGATATTATGGTTCCATGAAGAATTAATGCTTACTAAAGAACTAACTGCTAAAGATTGGTCACAGGCTACCTGGCATTGCATCTTGGCAGCTCTGGGTAGCACTGAGGAGGGAGGGCTTTGGGTGGGCAGTAGGAGCTGCACATCCACAAATCCATTGGACAAAATGGTTTAAACAAATCACAAACAAATAAACAAATCACCCAATGTGTTCCACTCCTTCCTGTCTCTAGGCTGCTTCCAACATGGCTCTTGAATCTCACTGTCAGTGTTAAAATCTCTTTTCATCAATTTATTTCAGCTTTTATTGCATACTTCTTTCTAAGCATCCTGAAATGGTATGGCTTAAAGAAAGCAATAATGCAATAAATGACTGGAAAACTTTTAAATACAAACAATGTAATTATTACAATAATTGCTGTTATATTAATATTCTCTGTATCTTTTCTGACTGCAGTTTATATTGTTTGTAAACTATTGGGAGGAGATGTTGTCTCTGGCTTTGTGTCATAGGTAAACAGTTGTAGTATTTTTAATCCCAGACTAAAAGATAAGATCTTATCTTTAGGAAAATTTTGCCATATTTTGCAGGAACCCCTTCCTTTTTTGGTAGGATGTATGAGATTTACGTTCTCTGATGCCAGAGTTTCTTTTTGGTAGAATTTCATCATGGTATGTTGGTGCTCATTTTTTTGTAAATATGTTTAAATTTCTAATAGTTTTTTGTCAATTGACTGCAAAGCTCTCACAGAAGGAGGGGATTTGCTTGTGCAGAACTGAGAAGAGATTTGTGACTTGTGTTGGGTAGGATTAGTCAAGAGAAGAGGAGTCTGAAATACCAAAGTCTGAATTAAATGTTCCTTCTGTTAGATCACTCTGACTTTACATGTGTAAGACTTAATACATTTTGGGTTATTTTTGGCATGGGCATGAGTGGCTGACATTTGTCTATAGATGTAAGAGTGGAAATTGAAAGGTTAATTTGTTTGCCATCTTCCCCTAAGTTTTGAAAATAATATCTGGTCTTAGCTTGTCCAGTGGCTCAAGAAGGGAGGGAAGAGTTGGGCTTGAGAAAACTAACTGTAACAAAGCCAGTTTCCTGCTGCTAACTCCATGCCCCTGGCAGCCTAAATATTCCTGCCCTTGATTTTTGTTTCTCTCTGGATCATATTTATGAGGAGATTTCATTTCAAAAAACAACCAGGATTGCAGCTGATGTCATCAGAAAAAACTTCACATGTGAAATACTTTCAAAAAAATCCTTAGAACCTAACTCTGGAATTTATTTTTTTAAATTTTATTTTTATTTTTTATTTTTACATGGTAGGAAAAGGCAGCATGGGCTGGCACCCAAGCCTTGAGCGTGCAGCCCCACCAAGGAATCTGTGCAGCCTGTCCCAGCACACCCCTGCCAGCAGCTGTCACTGTCACTTGCCAGTTCTTTAAAGCTCTTTAAAGGTGGCATAACGTGGTGGCAAAGAGATAACGTGCAGCTTTCTCCCCTAGAGGCAGGCTTAAGTTAATATTCCCCCAAAGGCCATTGTTACGGATAAGCGCAGCAGCAAAGTGGAAAAGCTCCAGGTTTCTCTGTGCTCACCCATCTCCCTTTCCCAGCTGGGTAGGGAAGCTGGGGTTTGAGGCAACTTTCCAATTTTACAATTTCTGCAGCTTTCATCAGTTACAATGACATGGATTCAATAGGTAGTTTAGAAAATTTTGTGATCTCTTCCAGGTCACACTGATAGCATGAGTGAGCTTTTGTGACCTGAAAGCTGAGTTGTTGGGGTGAAGATTATTTCAGCTCTGAGGGTTGGTACTGAGTCAAGCTTCTTTACTGAGTATGATTGTCTAGATAAAGGGAACCTGCTCCTAGCCACACATGGCACTCCTCTTCAAAAGACATTGAGACAACCAAGTCCATCTTAAAAAAATCTGGCTAAAGTGCACTGCTTTGATTGTGTCCTGTTGCTCTCAGTTTGGAAGCATCAGATTCCTGTGTTCATTTCTTTGTCAGCAGGCTTTGATCATTTCATCATTGCAGAAGAGTGTCACTGCTGGTAGAATTTAAAATTGTTGGGGGAAAAGAATATAAGAATGATTCCAAGGAGAGGTGGAGCTGACAGGCCACGCTGGGGGTGCCTGCTGGGGACCAGCACAGGGTGGTTATGGAGATGTGTTGCTGAACACACTCCTTCCAGCTTTTTTGCTGTTAGAAGCCTTTTGACACCTGTGCCTGTATTCCAGAGGTGTCTCACAGTGGGTTGTGCAATGGGCCATTGCAGTCCCAATGAGGAGTGGCTGGCTGCCCACCATCAAGCCAGATGAGCCTGCTGTACAGAAAAATGCAGACAAGTGTTTCTTTGCAGGAATTCCTCACTGTCATGCAACATTATCCCTTAACTGGGTGTACGAGCACAGAAGCATGTTTCAGAAGCTGTATTTTTAAAAGTACACTCCACAATTTTGATTTTACATTACAGTTTAAGAAGTTCACGAGGGTTTTTTGCAGAGCTGTTGACATGACCCCAGTGCTGAAGCAGCAGCCAGCCCTGCAGTGCCTGTAGGAAAAGCCTGTCACATCCCAATGCCCAACCCAAATCACCAGGGTAAGGTGCTGGCAAGCTAAATGTGTCTTACCTGTGCCCAGAGCCTCAAGAAACCAGAAGTGCTAATGCAAGGGCTGCTGACTTATCAAAGGGCTGCAGCTACATGCAAGAGGATTATTTTTACTAATACATGCTTAGAGTTTGTCAGGCTAATAAGGCTCTGCAACATCTCTTGTGAATGCACTGAAAGTTCAGTAGACTTCATATTGCTCCTTCAGTTTGAAATGTGCAGTGTTCATCTTTACAGCTTGGAATTCCTTGTTTGTCCTGCTCATCATAATGTTTTAAAAATGATTCTAAAATTGATTCCTTAAAAGTTTTTGAGGTGAATACTCTTCATGGTCAAGACTAGCTGTACTGCCATGTATAATCCCATTGAAGCATAAGGAACTATGCATTTATATAAGAAATAAAACTTCATCCTGTAGTTATTAAAATCTGCTCTCACCTTAGAATTAAAATTTTGAAGAACATTTCCTGAAAAAGTTTGATTCAAATAAGAATATTTAGATTTCAGATTTTAATACTATTACTCAGAGACCCATTGCAAATACAGCTTTGGTCACCTTTCCTATGCAGACACAGAAATTAAGCTATTATGCCTTAAAGTTAAACTCCCAGAGCCCCATCATTTATGAATTATTGTGCTGCAGATTGTTAATGGAATATATTATACTGGAAGTTTTATCTGCATCTGTCTTATATAATTTAATGCAAATAAATTGTAGATAAAATATCCTAGGACATGAAATGTTTATTTGTGATAATAGTTCTGTTTATTCAGCTTGAGGAAACTGGAGGTGAAGTTAAGAGTAAGTACACTTAAAAGGAAGCAAGAAAACAGGTTTTAATTATGATTTAAAGTAAAATAAGCAAATAAGTCTAAAATAAAATGATTAAAGATTGCTGTAGGTTGCTGCAGTGGTACATTAACATACTAAACTATTTAGAGTGTGACACATTTTCCACATCAGAATTAAACAAATAGCAGCTTAATACGTTAAGTCATCTCAGCGACATCTGCTCTGTCAGTTGCCTACGGGCTGGAAAATGAAGCGTTACAGCAAAGGATCCACAGATGGATCCAGCAGCTCGGGATTTGCTCTGAGTGCTGGAGGGCCTGGGGCCAATTCTGGGTCCCTTGGCACCAGCCATGTTGGTGATTTGCCTTTGGCCCCTGCCTTGGTTTGGTTCAAGGTGCTCAGCTGTGGGCGTTGTCGCCACTGTCCCATTTCCCCCACCACAGCCATAAAATCAGGGAGTGGGACAAAGAGGCCATTCCTGCTGTTTCCAAGAGGAATATCACTTGCTGAGGGAGTATTTTTTCTTTTTTCTTTTTTTTTTTTTTCCCTGAATGTTTTTTTCCTTTCCTTGAGGCTACACTGGTGAGTGGAACTGCCCCATCAGCTCTTTCAACACCCTGGGAAGGTCCCTTCAACACTCATGTGGTTGGTGATTTTTCTCCAAAGTAGTGTATCTCTAGGACTTAAATAAATACTTATATGTAAAAAAAAATACTATAGTATCATAAATTTAGAGAGTATACAAGCAGAAGACAAAATCTTATGCATATTGCTGAGATCTCTAAATTAGGCCATGTTCACGCTCAAGAACATTAAGGGAAAAATCACAAGCAGTGGAATCCATAATCATAAAATGGAGCAGAAACTGGAGCCTCATTTTTACCATTTGCATTTTGTTTATGTTGTTCATACTGGAAAGGGATGAGAAGACTTTATAGAATGTTAAAGACTTCTAACCTTTTTCTGCAACTATGACAACTAGAACCAAATTCATCTAATAAAAAACTGAAGAACAGATTGCTGTGCAGTCACATATCCCTGAGGGATGGTACTTAATTTAAAACAACAAGTATTTCAAGGCTGTGATAGAACTTTGAGGGCTTAACAATACTTCTTATATTGCAGTCAAAACTCCCAGAGCTCCCATATGGAAGAGTCAGCCAAAATTCACAGTGCAGCCAGATTAGCAGTGTTAATCACATTGCCTGTTCTTTAAACTGCAAGGAGCCTGGGCAGGGTGTGGAGGCTGGAAACTGGATACCTGTGCAGTAATGCCTGTGATCCTGAGGATATATTGTTAGGTGGGATTGGTATTTATTGTCTCAACAAAATCTCTACTTCTGAGGCGAATTGCAATGTCAAATGTGTAGCTTTTTAAGCTGCCTCGGTTTCTTTAAATGTTTATTTTGTGCATAGATTTAAAAAGTGTTTGGCTGCTCTACTTCTACTGTGAATTTTTGGTGGTGGATCACTGATGTCACTGTGTATCTAATACTTGGTTTGTAGGGTCAGTCCTCAGGTTAGGCTGCTGCAAATCTACATATTTATTGTGACTGGTAACAATGTGGGACAATAAATTAATTATGACATTTAAATCTAAAAGAAAGGAATTTATTTAGCCATTTAAGCATGAGTATAATATTAGTTTTTATTCTTTTAGAATCCAGTGATCTAAAGCTACAGATGAGAACTGTTGACACCCCCTTCAGGGCATTCCAAGCTCCTTTATGGCAGATCCAGGTAGAAGAGTTTTGGTTTCTTACTTAGGATACGTGGTACTATGATGGAAGGTGACTTGGTAAAAAAAAAAAAAAAAACCTGTATGGGCAAAATGCTGTGAATTACAGGTGTTCAGCAGCACTGAACACTGGGTCAGCTTTCAAAAGATACAAAATATGGGTTTGGAAGGGTAATTTTAATCACCCTGCTTTAAATTTGTGTGCTCACTCAGCTGTGATGGTATTCATGTGAGAGAGGGATTTAGAGAGCTCTGCTTTGTGTCATGCCAGGGTCCTGGCCCTGGGGGAAGTGGAGCAGGGCTGTGGACAGGCTGCATGGCAGAGGCTGGATGCTCAAGCAGGGTCTGCAGGAGCCAGGCTCCTTTGGGAGGCTGGGGGAGACCTCAGTGTCCTCATGTCCCACTGCTGGCCTGGAGAGAGGATGTGCCCAGGCTCTGCTCAGAGGTGGGGGCAAAAGCACAGGGCTCAAGCCCATGACAGCTTGCAACAGGGCAAAGTCTGATTAAGCAGAAGAGGAAGCAAAATTGCCAAGAAGATTGTAAAGCTCTGGAGGAGGGGAAGTGGCAGCCTTACATCCTTGGGGCTTTGAGGACAGGACGAGGCCCTGGGCAACCTGATCTAGTGGGATCTGTGCTGAGGAGGAGGCTGGACTGAATGACCTCCAGAGGTGCCTTCCAACCTAAATTATTCTGGTTCTAAATATAGCGTGTGGGAGTGCTAAACTTAACTTTGGCATGATTAAAATCACATTTAAAGCTAAAGCAGGACAGCAAGACAATGCTTCTGGGACTCTTGTGCAGCACTTCCAAAAAACACAGGCTCACATACATTTCCAGGGGAAGCTCAGTTGTTCTGAAGCACAGTGTTATACCAGAGTTACATGGTGATTTTAAAACCATAGCTGTGCCTCAGAGTGTGTGTGTGGTGCTTACATGTGCTTTGTAAGAGGTCAGATTTATTTCTGCAGGTCACAAACTGAACAGCTGAATGGATTCAAGGCTCCTAACTCCCATTCTGTGGCAGATAATTAAAAGATCTAATCTCTTGTACAGCTGACCTGAGAATAAATTTCTAATAGTCTGTAGATTTGCTGCACAGCAGAGTACACAGCTTCTTATTATAATTTAATATGTTGTTAGTACAGCTAGACTAATTTTGATATAGTGTCTTGATTTATTTTCTTTTTGAGTGAATGTCAAAAATAAAAGAAATTCCTAGATAGGAGAGGTATAATCTCAGTAATATAAAACTTCCTGTAAAATGATAGCAAAAAATACTGAGAAAAAGGAGCTTTTATTTAAAGATAGAGCAATTTAAAGTTAAAAGAAGCAAATATCATTACATTTTCTAATTATGTTCCATAACTAATCATACAACCAATAAATGCATTGAAATGTGCCAAAGTTGAGGTTTAGCATATAAGTATTAAGGCTTTTGAGTAGGTCTGAGTGTGTTTGATAGGTTTTGGATTACTGCTTTAAATAAAATAAATTAAACCTTACTGTGTGAGTAGAATAATAAACTTTAAAGTGATTGTTATAATTCTACCTTTGTACAAATGTAATCTCACTGGTTGAACAGAGAACATACTAAATTAATGGAGAACTCCATCTCAGTAGTTTCAGAGGGATAATAATGAGTTTATTTTCTGTCTTTTTCTAGTTCTGGTAATTATTAACAGACCAAATATGGAACTGGGAAATCTGTCAGTCTGCTAGAGCATCTTTGGGGACTGCTGCTGCTGCTGTAGTGCTGGAGAATTGGGCACCTAGGCTCCCTGTCTGGAGGACAAAGAGATGACTCCCAGCAATTTTCCTTTACCCTTACCTGGTGCTAAGTGGAACTCACAGCTGAAATTAACCTAATCAATTTTTAAATAAGTGTTGATTACACCTGCATGGATATAACCACCCTAGCAGACTGTCAGTAATGGGGCTGAAGGCAGGAATTATGTGGCAGATTGGACCTGCAATTGGAAAGAAAGTTCAATAGAGGTTTAAAAGAAGCAAATGATCAAGTGCAGCAGAAAATATTCTTGAACTAGAGGTGCAGAGATTCTGCTGCTTTCTGAAGAGCCATACTGAATGGCCTTGTGTCAGTGGTGTATTTCTAAATCAAGATAATATTTCTATAATAATATAGAAAACCTCCATGACACCATCTTGAAAAAAGAATATTTACCCAAAAAATACTGTATTTTTTAGATGACAATTGTAGAATGACACAGTATTACTCATTTTTTTCCAAATGATTGCCACAAATCTTTGGGACACTTTTTATTATTTTGGTTAAGACAAAGAATTGACAGCAGGTATTCCTTGTAAAATAACATTTTCTCAAGAAAATAATATGAAGAAAGGCCTATTTTGTGTGAATAGCAGGGCCCAAGATCAGACAGAGATCTGCTATTTCTCTACTCTAGAGAACCTATTGTTGTTCTCTTATTATTGAAAGTAGCAGTTGGTGGGGTTTGCATTTCCCCTGGTCCTTTTCTTTCCTCAGGACCACATCTGTGTTGGCCAGCAGTTGCCAGGTATTTGTATGCAGGGGTTTACTGTTTTACAAATCTTCCCCTAAAAGAGGCAGCTTTGTTCTTTTTTCTTTTTTTTTTTCCTTCTCCTTCCTTTGTTTTTCACTTGGTCTGTAAAGTTTTGTAGATATGAGTCTACATTAAAGATACAGTTTGCACATTTATTTAATATTTGGTTATATCCTGAGCTTGCATAATCAGCATCTGGAAGTAAGAGTTTGTAACATTTTGAAAATAATCAGAAAGAGAATTTCTTCTTCCAGTGCCCAATTTTAAGTCTAGAGATTAAAGATGTTTCATTTTTATTATGCAATACCACACATTGTTAATTTTTGCCCAAGAGAAATGCTTAACCCATTAAATATTATGTCTTTGCTTTGAATAAAATATATTTGCACATTGTTTCATATACAGTGTTCTCACTGAGTGATTTTGTTTGGGAATTAACTCTTCTGATAAAATTTGCATTGCTATTGGCAGTAGCATTTCAGGAAACTTTAGCAAAGAATGGAAGACTGAAGTGTTACCTGATCTCTCTATTTGTATAAAGCTCATGTTTACATAGAGGGAAGAACTGAAAACTTGTTCCTTTGAAAATTACAGCTGTCATTGAAAAGATGCCATGTTAGACTTACTCACAGTGCTCTGGAAATATGAAGGTGCCTAAAAGAATTGCTGTTATCAACTCAGTGGTGCAATGCAAGGTATTAAAACCTGTCTGCCCTGGGCTCTAGCTGGGTGTCAGACAGGGAACCTGTGACATGATGGGGTCATCAAGCTTGTATGGCTTGGAGCATAAGGGGAAGTTCATTGTTCTGTGCCAGACTGGAATTCAGACCTGAGTTTTCAGCTCCATTTCAGCTCAGCATTGGAAGAGGGACTGAAATTGAGATAGCAGAGTTTCTAATGCTTAGTGACACAGCAAATGCTACTAATAGACTCACAAAGAGTTGGAACTGATTTGTGATTGACAGCATGAAAAATGTTGTCAGAATGACTGAGTCTGGAAGCCAGGTCAAGTTAAGGCTTTCTGAAGTCATGGTGGCTAATTCAGAGTTTTCTGCTTTCGGCACCTAAGGTCTCATTGGTTGGGTGAGCTAGTTGGTTGTCAGTGGAGAGAAGCATTTCCATAAGATGTCACATTTTCCACAGCCCCAGTGACAGTTGTAGCTAAAATTATTACAGTGGTAAGGATTGGATTGCATTAAGGAATTGTTCCTAGTTCTCTGCTTATTTAACATGTTAGCCCTTACTATGTCCTTTTCCTAGCTCTTATGTAAGAAACTCTATTGCTGAGAAAATTCAATTGCATCATATCATTTTTCAAACCCTGAGGAACCCATCAGTCTTTTCATGGAGTTGCATATTGTGCTTTGAATATGAAATTAATACTTACTGCTTCCAGCTTGATCAGTGTAACTTTATTAGGCTGTGTTTGTCTTAGGTACCTCACTCAGTGCTACAATCATGTCTGTGTTTTAAGAGAGCACCTCAAAAAGCACTTTTTGAAATTCAGGCCTGTTTCTACAGAAACACTATTAAAATGAAGCAGTTTTAAAGTCCAGATAATGATAGTGCTTAGCAGTGCAGAAAAACAAGTGATACAGGAGAGAATGTTGATTTCATTCATTACAAAGCAGAATTGTCTTCTTTAATTCAGTGAGAGCAGGGCTGTCACTCCAAATGATAGAGAGAAGTGGGATGTGGTAGAAAGGATATTTACCATCTGAGTCATCACGTACTTCAGGAGTATTTGGACTGACTCTTTGTTTGTTTTCTGTTTTGGAAATAAACGCTGGAAATGTGCTGTGGTAGCATCGACCACTTGTTCTTTCTGTGTGTTGCATTAAAGTAAAGTTGGGCTTCTCTTTAATTAAAACCATTATTTTTCTGTGGTGTTCTGGAAGCAGAGCAGTGCCAGACTGTGCTCTGCTGCTCCTTTGGTTCATGGTCAGCAGTGGGAAGGGTGAGCAGAGCTCCCAGGTGTCACAGCCCTGGGAAACAGTAAGGGAGGCTCCCTTCCTCCAGCAACACGGTGAAAGGAATGTTTGAAGAAACTGCCTGCCCAGGAGAAGGATTGAAGTTGGGAAAATGAGATGCTAAGGGCACTCAGGGAGAAGCATTTGTGGGAAAATAGAGCTAAAATATAAGTAAATGGACCTAGTAGCGAGTAAATTGGTCATTGGGTGTTACCCTGCTCTGGATGAGCCCAGTGCCTCATGTCCTCTGTTCTTAAACTGTGTGTGGGTTTTGTGGGGCTGCATGTGCTTATTGGGCTCCTTGCTGGCTGTGTGTGGACAAATCCCTGCACGCCCTTGTTCCCCAGATTTGGCTCTGCATAATTATCCTGCTTCTACACAAAGCCAACTGCCTGAAGAGCAGCTGTCAGTGCAAAGACCAAACCCATGTGCGAGCAACCATGGGGGTAGTGGAAGGGAGGCTGAAGTGCTTAAGGTGGGAGCGTTGGGAGTGCAGATCTTAGGATCTTCAGCTGGTCACCATGACTTTGAGAAACATTAAAAGTCTCTTTTCTCAGCCTGAGCGCTTGAAGAATGAGTCAGAGCTCTTCAGTTCTCGGTCTCAAGGTTGTTTATTGTGTCTTATCTATAAAAGTTTTTCTCTTGCTCTGCTGAGGTCTGTCCAGGAAGACAATTCCAGGCACTCTGCCTGCCCCCAGGGTGGTGTTATGTCTTTATACTAAAAACTACATATACAATGTTTACAATTACTTCCCAATACCTATCACCTATGTTAGACAGTGAGCTTCTACTCTAAACCAATCTAAAAGTGCCAACATCACAGCAGAAGATGGAGGCCAAGAAGAAGAAGGAGAAAGGCTGGACACACTCAGATTCCTCCATCTTGCCCCCTGAACTCCCATTCTAGAAACTCCAAAATCTATTTTTTCACCTCGTGATAACTTCACTATTATTCCACTTAAAATGTTGTGGCTTGCTGATCTTCATAAAAGGTTGGTAACTTGCTCTATGGGTTATAATCAAACCCACAGGTGTTTTGGGCTCTGTGCCAGGGCTTCTGAGCCCCCTGGCAGGGGTCTTGGCCGTTCTAGACAGACAGAAAGAAGTTCCAACATGCAAACAGCCTCAGAGCTGGGCAGGCACAAGGAGGGGATGTGCTGGAAGGTGTCGTGGCCCAAGCTGGGTCCTGGAAGAGCCATGTCTGTGATGGCCCAGCAGCCTGAGTCTGGCCCCAGTGGCATCTAGGTCAGGGGACAGTGTCCTGCGTCACTGCTGCCTTAGCAGGTTGTTATTATAGACCCAAATTGGGGGGATTATTGGCAATTGGAGCAGCTTGCAGCCAGATGAAACTCCTGGTTTCCTTGCCCTTGGGAGGGGGAGGAGGAGGAGGAGTGACCTACATCTGCCCAGGGGCTGCCAAGCTCCACATTGCAGTGGCTTGCTAGGGCTCTCTGTTAGGGACAGAGGTAAAGGCTCCTCTGGAGACAGAGGGAGGTAAAGGATCTTGGTGTTCACCAGACCTTGGCTACAATTTTAGATTAATTGGATGTGTTGTGTAGAGTGTGAGGCATTAACCAGCTTTAGCGGCTGGATGGGGAATAGTGTGATTCAGGATCTCCTGACCACACTACTGTCCACTGGACACAATAAAGATACTTGGTGTTTCAACCCTGTTGAAATCAGGGGACAGAGGTTAGGGTGGAATTTGGCACTGGATTTTCGTCTGTCCTTCACTGAATTGCATTTCTGTACATTACCTGGGAAAAATGCTATACAATATCTCTTTTTCCATATAAGACATGATTTCATCAGATGATGTTGCTGCTTCCCCTTCTGTCTGTAAAAGAGTGAATATAAAGCTTCAGAACAAAATATTTATTTTGAGCTGAAGCCCATTTGCTGTCTGAATGAGGTGGTGGTTTGCAAATTAAGCAGCTCAAAACTTGGTCTAAAAGCAAGTTGTATAGATACCTCAGAAATGTTCCTGTTGATAATAGAACTGTTAGTTGCAGAGCTGTGCATGATGTAGCACTGTAGCTGGAGGCTCTGGGGTCGTGTTAGTGTGAATGTAACACATTTCTGCTATGAATGCAGTGTTGGGAGATAATTGATTGCAGAAATTGTGTAGCCTGAATGTGGAAAGGGCAGCAACGTGCTGGTTTGTCTGATGGGGATGAAACAGAATTAGATTTGTATGGGTGTAACTGAATCTAAGAAGGAATTCTTACACTGTAAAAAATTTGACAAAGATAACTAATTTGCACTGTGTGAGGTAGTGTGACTTTAGCACCAGAACTACAGTAACATCAATATCTATGTATATCTTAATTAATTCTATGATTGCAATAAAACAAGAACTAATCCCTTTCTAATGCCAAATTAAGCAGAGCAAATAAAAGCAGGAGTTCAATTTTATATTTCAGAGTAACTATTTTTGACATTTTTATGCTGTAGACTACAACATTAAAAGGAAAGAGCCTTTGCAAATTGTAATTCTTTTAGAAATATATTTCATATGTGCTAGTGAGAAGTTAGTAAATTTTATTCATTAATGATTGGGTGTGATATATTGTGGCTTGGCAAAGCAAAATGAACTATTGCTTTCTATATTATTTTATATTGCTTTTGCTTTTTGGTGTTGCTGTAACAAACAGGCATCACTGTTGTTATTATTACTCTGTTTGTACCAGTGAATGGAAAGACAAATGAGCCATGGAAATTCCTTGTACACTGTTTTTCCCCAGTTGCAAACATTTGCTCATTTCCAAGCCAGGGAATGTGCTTGTTGCCCTCCGGCCTTGGAGGATGCAGATGGAGCAGATGCCAGTGTGAAGAGTGATGCAGAGCAGGGGTGCACCCAGCAGGTGCTGCAGACCTGGGGGCAGGAAATAGCATCACAGTCACAGTTTCTGATATTGGGTCATGGCTCTGAAAAAACACTGCCCTAAAGATGAGGGGACTGGCAGGAATATGGTTTGGGTAACTGCTGGAGGTGCTAGAAGTGATCATCAGGCAGACAGGGAGGTGCAGAACAGTAATAGATAGAGAATCCAGTGATTTTTTTTTAGTTGATTCTTAAGATTTTGGAGCTGCTTATGGTGGAACTGAGCAATAAAGAATATCCATTACTTTAGACACAGTCCAAATAAAAAAAAATCTGCTTTGTTTCTTGGTATTAAAGTGAGCTCAGACACATAATTGCATTTCAGATGTTACTGATGGGAAATTGTAACCTCAGGCAAGCAGGGGAAAGGCTGAACTTTCTGGTTGTGATGAGCCAACTGCTAAGATCAAAACTTGACAGAACTAGGAAATGAATGCTGATGAAAGTCTTCAACCCAGATCAATAATGGTTTTACTGGTGGGCTTTACTGGGAACAGTGTTAAATGTAACAGCATCACATTTCCAGTGGTGGCTTCTTTTTTACTTTCAAACCAGCACTCCACATTGTTGACAAATTCCTCAGCGATCATCAACCAAAATGAATGCATTTAAGTAGGATTTGGATGTGACCCGCTGCTTTGCAGCTACATCCCTTCACAGAGAATGGGATTTGGAAAGCAGGCAGAAAAATGTTCTCTGGCATGGTCCCTGTGGGCTGAAGGCAAGGATTAAAGTGCTGGGAGCTGTGTGTGTGTGCAGGACACAGAATGTTGTAGATGAGGATGTGTCTGAAATCCCCACTCCCCTCTGGGGCAGATTGCTTCTTCAGGGCTTTTCACTTGGGATTTAAATTCCAGATCCTAAATATGATCTTCTGTGTCTCTCTCCTTTGTAAACCTGAGCAGAGCTATCTGTGCAAACACCAGGGTTGGGCTTGCAGCTGCTTGAGCCTCTGAGGAAGAGGAATATGCACCCATGGGTCCCTATTGGATCTGTTGGTGTAAAACTCACCTTGCCACTTGTTCAGATGGTCCCAATCTGAAGATGATAGTCAGAATTTTTGCACAGGCTGATCTCTGTCTCTGCATGGCCATCTCTAAACTGTCCTGGCTGTGGCATCACCATAGCTGGACTGACTGCAGGGTTTGTGGGAAGGCATCCCAGGCTTGTGGGATGAGTGCATCCAAAAAATATGACAAGGATTCAGAGAGGTCTCTATGGTCACAGAGTTGTTTCTTGGAAAACAAGGAAGGCAACTCTTCAGATGGAAACTGCTCAGGTCTGCTGGGTGACACTGAGTTAGGGCCTTGGTACCCACACTCACAAAGGACACGAGCACAAAGAAGCACACACAGCTGTTTCCACTACATGTGGAAGCCAAAGGGGCTTTCCCACAGTCAGCCATGGACAGCTGGGAAGTGGGAAGTGAAAAATCAGTGTTGACGAGGAGTTTCCAGCCTTACAGCTTTGGACTTAACTGTGTGGCATTTCAGGCACATGAGTTCTCTTAGACATAGATCCAGGCCTCTTAACTCTCAGAATGTCCCATTTTTGTGGGGGATGATGGGGGTGGGATGTGTGCCTTTTCTTTTTTTTTTTTTTTTTTTTTTTTTTGGTAAGAAATCTTCAAAGTTAAATTTATTGATTCCAATTGGAACACATGAGAGGTTGAATCTTTTTTTTTTCTGGATCGCGTGCAACCTACATCATCATTTGATAATTTTCTAAGATAGGTAGCTGGTGATTGAAGAACTATGGCTATGTCTATGTAACTTTTCAGAAGAGAGCAGTGCAATGAAGGTCCTTTAAGTCTGTCTAATTCTTTAGGTAATAATTCTGTTTACTCTCTATTTAAGCACTTGAAATTTCCATTGATTAAAAATCCAGACAATTTAAACGATAATTTTGTATATAAACCAATGATAAATTAAAATTTAGTAATCTCTTTCTTTCTTTGTGTGCATGTAGCATCATCCCACACAGAAGAATCTTTCCTTTAAAACCTTCTCCATGCATTCATTTAGTCCCAAAAGAAATACCCAAAAATTATCTTGGCATCTTTGCAGTGCCATCTTTCTTGCACCACTCATGATCTCCTAAATGCCAAAATCACATTGTAGTTTAAATCCTCCTGTATTCAAAGATATAAATGAGTTTTTCTAATTCTCATGCCTACCATGTGCAATTTTTGGCCACATCAACTGGCTTTTATTGCCTTGTTCTGCTTCTCTGATTTCCCTCCCATAAAATGTGAGTTTTTTCCTGGGTGGTTCTTGTTACATTACCTTTTCTGTTGCAGCCAGGATGCCTTCCCTTAATACAATACATCCCATTATCCTAGCTCACCACTGGGTGTACAATTTCCCTCCTGCTTTCTTAAGTCCTTTCTGTGAAAAGTCCCTTGTAGTGCCTTTTAGAAACCTTTGATTAACCTTTTGTTAATTACTTGCCTTATCCTTATTACATGACAGGTTTTCTCTGAGCTAAATTGTAGCCTACGACCTCTACTTGAGCAGATCTTTCCTTATCTGAGGTCTGCTCCATTTTGCTGGCAGTCCCTGTGAGTTTCATAGGGTCAGCAGAGTCCTGGGCTGACAGGTTCATTCCTGAGGGTGTGACCTGCAGAACCATTGCTGTGGCTCTCATTGCCTCTCTGCTGCTAGCCAGACCCTATCCCTTTGTCCTTTCACCTGGGTGGGTCACTTCTGCATTCTGGATGTCCTCTCACTTCATTATGAGGCAATTTTCGGTTTTTTCTGTTCTCTAAACATTTTTTTGCACCCTGTTTTTAGGTTTGATACACCCCGTTTTCCATTATAAAATCTCTGCTAAAGGCTTTGTAGGGTTTATGTTTGGTTTCTGCTCACTGATTTGGGTGCACAGTTTTCTGAAGAATATTAGATGGTGCTTTCATTCTGGCTGGGGGAGCACAGGGGGCTAATGCCAGCATGGTCTGGATCTAGGTCTGCCATAGAGAGGTCCCCCCTGGAAAAAGGAGCTGCCAGTGGGAGAAGTTCTGCTTTTGTTCATCCAACTTGCTGGCCAGCAGTCAAGGGCTGTCTTCATGGATTTCAGGGCTGAAGAAGCTCTTTATTCCCAAGAGACAGCAAGGAGCAGAGCAGGACTCGTGACCCAGTTACCTCTGGAGCAAACACGGCTGCCTGCTCTCTGTCAGAGCTCAGAGTGGGTCCTCAGTCTGATTTTTCCTGCTTCATAAATATGCAGGATTCACAGAATCACAGGCTGGTTGAGGTTGAAAGGGGCCTCTGGAGTTCCTCTAGTCCAAGCTCCCTGCTAGAGCAGGTTCTTGACTTCAGTGTCTTGTACAGGAGCCCACTGTCTCTGCCCTGCCTGCACGTGTTTCAATTAAAGGTGACTGCATGTGGCTCATTGCTGTGCAGTTAATGACAATGATATCTCATGCATGGACTTGAGGATGGAGGTGTTTGAGAGCCAGATGTGTAAACTCAGGCTGGTTCTGAGCAGGACAGGTTTTGGTGGCATGCAACAGGTCACTGGGGGCAGGGTAGGGTGGGTTTGCAAGTCCATTCCCAGCAGAAATGGGATTAATGCAAGAGAGGCTGGGCAGAAAGTTGGAAGGCATGAGTTTAGTTGTAGAGGCACCAATTACTCACCATTTACCCTTTTCCTGCTCATTTTCGCTTCTGCCATGGGTTTGTCCTTTTTTGTTTCTATCATGAATGACTGGGGAAACGGAAAACATCTATTACTTAATTTTATTTTTGTCCTAGTGATAAAATATGACTGAAATCTGTATCATTATATATAGAGATATATTTAGTTTTATTGTGTTTTTCAAATAATAGAGTATCCTGAGTTGGAAAGAACACACAAGGATCCTCAAAGTTCCAAGTCTTAGCCCTGCACTGATGTGCAGGAGTCACACCATGTGCCCCAGAAGTGTTGTTCAAATGCTTCTTGAGCTCTGTCAGGCTGGTGTTGTGACTCCTTCCCTGGGGAGCTGTTCCAGTGCCCAACACCCTCTGGTGGAAGAGGTGAAGAATCTCTTCTGAAATCCAACCTAAACCTCCTCTGACACAACCTCAGGCCATTCCCTGGGGTCCTGTCACAGGTCACTACAGAGAAAAGTGCCTCCCTTTGTGATCATATTATCCCCAGTAGAAAATCCAAATTATCACCAAACTGGGTCAAAACTACCAAAAGCAAAAATAACATGAAGCAGCACTGTAACCAGTTTTAGCAACTTAGAAGAAAATAAATCTTAAAGTATACTGAGAAATCTGTGAAATATGATGATTTCTTGTATTTTCCAGCATTTTCAAAGTAAAATTCATTAATTAGAGATTCTTTATGGAAAGTTAATATCTTAATCTGTATTGAGACTGGACTCTATAGAGTCCCCATTTGCCATTAAATGATTGGGTAGAAACTTGTTGAGCTACTTAAAAGTCTAGGGACTTAGTTTTATAAAATCATAAAGGCTCCTGTGTTGGAAGGGACCCATGGGGATTGTTGAGTTCAGCTCCTTACTCCACACAGGGCAACCTAAAATTTAAACCAATATGCCAATCCCAAGCAACTTAAGAGTTGCTGCAAGCTATCAGGTTTTCGTGATGTTTCAATATACAACAGTATACCTGTTGTGTATTGCAATGTCCCTGAGTCACAGGTGGTGTTGTAGCTCTGATTTAAAAAAAAAAAATCTTAGTTAGAAAATTCTTCCATATTTTATAGTGAAGAACAAACTCTACATTCTTCTACATTTAATAAAGTAATTGTTTCAAAACATTTTCAGAGAAAGACTGTGAAAAAAGCTCAAAATTGGCCTAGTGAAGTGCAGTGAACAGCAGGAACGAGGTTAGACTATGTCCTGTCACCTTCCTAGAGTCATATTCCTAGAATCCTATTGGAATACCTCAAACCAAAAGGGACCCATGAAGATCATCAGGTCTAACTCCTTGTTCCTTGCAGGCACTACCTAAAGCTAAACTATAACCAGTCCAGTTACTACTGACATTCACTTTAGCTTACACTTGGGAAGAGGGCAGGGAGTCCAGGAAAAAAGTGTGAGTTAATTAGGAACAGGTCTGAAACATTTTTAAAATGTCCTTTATAATTCATGGTACCATAGGTTATAAAGATTTTTCAGCCAGCTCATCCATTTCAGAGTGGCCTAAATGCATTGCTGTCTGTTTGCTGTTTGCAAAGATGTTGGTGACAGCATTGACCTGGGTAATGCAACCTTGGAAAAAGCAAACCTGAAACACGATGGGTGAGAGCACTGCTGTGGCTACCAGGACTTCACTTGAGATTTTAAGAGGAGCCAAGTGTCCTGTCCTTTTCTGTAGCAAGGGCAGTGTGCTGTTATTACTGTTAAAACAGTGGAGTTACAGGTGTTTGGTCTGTGTTGGTGTGACAAATCAGATTCAAGCTATGTAGGGAGATAGAATATAAGTAAATAAAGGTAGTATAGAAAGTAATCTTACCCCCTAAAGAGTTGCAGCTGGGTTAATTATTAAAGATTAGGAGCAGGCCTGACTTTAACAGGCCACAGCTGTAGCCAGTAAGATGAAGAGTGTTATAAAAGAGTGGATTGGTTCGTTGAGGGGAACTGGAGTCAGTTGGCTGCTGTGAGAAGAAGCAAGAGTCAGTGCTTGGAGGAGCTGCCTACGAGAAACATCAAGGCGGTAGGAAACTCTAGCAACATGGAGCCTTTGCAATATAGTGACAATAGAACTCTTGTGATATAATGGCAACAAAGCTACAAGGTTTTCTGGATTACTTGCAGCAGAAGGTCTCTGATCTCTGCCTGTGCTGCTGCCACTGCTGTCCCTTGTCATGCCCATCATGAGTCAGCCCATCATGCTAATGAAGGGCAATGGCCTCCTGTTTTGTGCCTGTGAAACCCATGAGTGGTGATGGAGTTTCTCAGAAACACCACGAAAACCCTCTGAGCTCCTCCTTTGCTGTAGCCAAGTGGTGAGACTGCAGGGGAGGCTCAGGGATCACACCTCAAACTGTAAATACAAATCAGTGCACTGTGTGACTGCATTGTGATCATACAATGTTAAAATGCAAGTTACCAAGCATTTAGCCTTGGGAGCCTGGCAAGCAGAGGGAAAGGCTGTGTTAGAGTGAAAGCCCTTTCACTTTTCCTGCCTATTAATTTACGTGCCTTCAGAGTGTTGCCATTTAGCAAAGTGCCTTTTGTGTTTCTGCCAAGCTGAAGTAGCCGCTGGGAAAAACTAAGTAGGCCAAATCCTGCAAATATCTGGAGAGCTCAGCCAGGGTGGCTGATGGTGATCCAAAAGAGTGTGAGGATGGATTTGGCTTCACGCAGGCAGCACAGGAAAATTGAACAAAATAAAAAGCTGACTTAAGAGTTTCATGTCAAAAGGTAGTTGCTGCAAGATAATGCATATAGGAGATTTTTTTTTTAATTGAGTTGTTCATAGTTTTGGTTGAGTGTATAGAAACCTGGGATCTTCAGATCTATGCTCTGGGTCTCAGGCCATGTCAGCTGAGGGCTATTTAAAGTTATAGACCATGTCTGGCATGGCCCAGGGCAGTGGTGTCCTCACCATATAGATTCCTGAAGTCACAGTACTTATAGAAGTGCTCATTCTGTTCCCATGCAGTGCTTTAAATAGCTCAACACATCACTGTTATTCCAGTGCCACACATTCCATCTCCATCTGAGCAAGCAGGAGATTTTTGGCTGCCAGGTATTATTGCACAGTGGGAGCATCTCTGCTTTCATCATCTCCTCCTCCATCAGTGCTGTGCCCTCCTGCACCGGGGGAAGGCACCGCTGTGTTTGGGGGGTGTCAAAAGGGGTTTCTCTGCTACCTCAGCCCGCGTTTATAATTTACAACAAGGAGTTTGCAGGTTTTAGTTCTTTTAGCCTTCCTCCTCAGCTGCCCAGCGCCGCCCTGAAGCGGCCGTGCTGCCACCTGGTGCAAACTCACCCCTTGCTGGCACGTCCCGCACCCGGTCCCCGCGGGACAGCGGTGCCACCCCCCATGGACGTGACAATATTTCGGCTTCTGGAGGTCGCTATTTTTGCCCGGCGGTGACGGCGAGCCTGGCCCCGCTCCCTCCTGTGCGGGGGTGCGGCCGGCGCCACCCGAGCCGGTGCCGGTGACAGCGGCGGTGACAGCAGCGGTGGTGGCAGCGCTCGCTGCGGATCCCGCTCCCCGCGGCAGCGGCTCCTGCGGGAATTGCCCCTCTGGGAGGGAATTAACGCAGGAATGCCCGAAGATACAGGTACGGTGTGGTGACTCCGCGTTCTGGTCAGCCTAGACCTGAAATGAGTCGTTTTTCATCTGGGGCTGTGGTAACTAAATCACTGATGCTGTCGTGAGAATAACAACTCGGCTTTTGTGCGGGAACGCAGCAGAGTGGGGAAAGATGGTTAAAGGTTTATTGTAAGGTGTGCTTTGTGTTCTTTTAATTATATGAATGATGATTTGGAAATTATACTGATTCTGGTAGTTAGCTGACAGCTCAATTTGAACACTTTCCTTGTTTTTTTTTAATTGAAATTGACTTCAGCGTTTATATTAGACTATAATGCGAAAAAAGCCCCTATTTCTATGTGCAGATATCTTGGAGTATTCTGTATCCTATCTCATAGCAATCTGCCTAAACCTGTACAAAACCAGCCTTTACAATACTGCAGTAGCAATTATTCAAACTCAGCAGAGATTTCTATGAACTGTGTTTGAATTCAGTAAATATTTTATTATAATAATGAGGGCAGGAGGTTAGCTTATGCTTTGTTTATGTGATGTGAATCTAGCACAGAGCATATGGTGAGATTTTAAACTCTTGTGTGAATACTTGAGCTGTGTTGCACCTCTTGTGCATGGTTTATTCACATCCTGTTGGAAACACCTCTCTTTTGCCTCTGTTCCCAAAAACTCTGTAATTGGTGGTAAAAGCAGAGGTCAGCTCAGCTGTGCTGTGTGCCTGCCCTGTATCAGCTGTGGGTTTCTGTTTTGATGGTGATGAGTAGGAAGTGCTGGCAAAGGCATGCCTTGGAAAGGCACTGTAGGAGGGGTTGCTTTTATGTAGTAGAAACAGGTATACATTTCAAAAAGGAACACAGTTCTTGAAGCATTTTACTTTGTATTTTTGGACAATGTGAAAGAATTACATTGAGACACATTGAAGTAGAGATTTGTCAAACTTGGTGAATACTTTTTCTTATAATACAGGAACTAAAGAATTAGCAATGCTTTGCTGTAGGAGCCCCCAGAGAGGTCTTGGAAAGAGCAGTGAGCACTTCTGGGGGGATGCCCAGACCCTCTTGGTGCAGAGGAGCACTCCTGGGAAAGGGAGTGAGGTTTGTGCTGGCCTGGGGACACCTCAGCCCTCTGCGTGGCCAGCTGGAGGGCTCGAGGGGCCATGTAATACGGACATTGACAGCAAAACTTCTTTCCCTTTATCCTCCTGATCTTCTGGTTTCCTGTGAGACATACAGAAGAACAGGGCATTTTATTGAGAAGGCACCATAAAGCAGGGGAACACATTTGTAAAGTCACTTGACACAAGGTGCTAATTGAGAAACAGGGTACAGCAGTTACTTAATGTTCTGTTCCAGTCCCTCTAACATCTCTACTCCTTAGGCAGGGCTGGGGCCAGGGAATTGCTCTGGCTGAGTGGGGCTGGCAGGATGGATGGGAAGAGCTTGTGGAGCTCTCATTACACAATTGCTCTTTTTCTCATATTTTCTGTGGAAAGGACCAATGGGGTCTCAGGCCCCCAGAAGGCTCCATTATGAATCACTGGTTCTTAGGGGAAAAAAAAAAACCAAACCAAAAACAACCCCCTTCTCTAAATGGAACATACAGCTGACATGCATGTAGCTCTCTGATCACTGCATGTATTACTGTATTCTGTATTTCTGTGTTATCCTCACATCAGCACAGCCCCTTGTCACTGGATTTTAAACACAGACCCAAGACAGGGAGAGAGCAGAGGCCAGCTCTGCAGTGGGAATAATGCTTCACTGGGATATTTAGAGGCACTTAAATGCATCTTTCCTTTAAGAAAAACCTATCAGATCTTTAAAAACATCTGAATGTTTTTAAATTCAGCCCTGAGTGTTTTGACTCAGTTGACACAAGAAGGGTTTGTTAAAACAACAACTTAAACTCCAATCTCTAATTCCTGCAGTACTTGTGTGCATCTTCTTTAATCCTGCTCCAGGAAGATTGCAAATTTAATTCCTCTCTGGGCTGCTGTGAACCTCACCCTCCCCAAGTCACTTGATAAAGCATAACAGCAATCAATAATTTTGTCCTGTTTCTCAAATCCGTAGTGAGTAAATGGAATTTGGGTCCCATATTTGTTTATTTTGATTTTCAGTAGCCACCTGTAGTTATAGAGATAAATTTTCAGTGTCAAAGCAAAGATAATTTGCTGGTAATTCCTTCTTGCAGAATAACATCCCTTACCAGTGCTGTGTGGTTTTGGTTCAGAGTGGGAATGTGGCCTTTGCCTTTGTTGAAAAAAGTGAACGTTATTATGAACTAAACAGCTTATAATTACAGTTTGAAATTTTCATGTCTAATATTTTTTCCACTCAAAAATATGTTTTCATCTCATGAAGCAAAAAGTGGTGGATTTATAGAGGAGCCTGTAGTGCTGATAGTTACTAAAGAAAATTGTATCTTTTCTGCTGATGGAGGGTTGCTGTTGCAGGCCAATACTTTATTTGTATGAGCCTGAAATGAAAGGCTTGCACTTTTTTATCCCAGCCCCCAGAACACAATAATTGAAGCACCAGAACAATCCACAGAAAGGACAGGGAAGGTGCTCCCCCACCCCCCAGGCCCTGTGTTTTTCCTTGCATTGTTGCCTTTAGGTTCTGGTTCTGCACTATCCTTCCAGGAACCTTGGTGAGGAATTACCAAGGAATTACCACTTTCCCTCCATTGAGAGTAATTGGGGTTGTTGCAAATATTAGGAATAAAATTTCTTTTCTCATGACTTTTGTCTTTCCACTCAAATTACATCTCTCTTTAGATCACAGTACTGTTTAAAATGTCAGCATCCCAGAAGGACAGGTTGGATGGGGCTTTGAGCAATGTAGTGTTGAGGAAGGTGTCCCTGCCAATGCAGGAGGGTTGGAACTAGGTGACCTTTAAAGTCCCCTCCAACCCAAATCATTCAAGGATTCTGAGATTATAATATCAAATTGTGTCATTTGGCCCTCTATAATTTTGGGCTTCTTTAATCACCAAGAGCAGTAAATCTATTAAACTGTTTTTTTTAGAACAGAGTTAAATAATGTGACACAAATGAGTTATGTGGCCTTAACTATGTCTGTATAGTAAACAAAGAAAATGAAAGTCTTTATTATTAAACTTTATAGTTGAGGTTTGATTCCAGATTAAATGTGCATTCTTAAGCATGACACTTGTTAATTTTCAGTACTTGATTTCCAAGCTCAGAAATGGCTCCTGTAGGTTCCTGTGCAGAGTTGAAACAAAACACAACAAACTGGTAAAAGCATTAGGACTGTGTTGAATTCTGCAGTTTCTGGACATGTTTCTTCATGAGATCTGTAATCTGTCATGAAGGTTTCTCATTTAGCTCTTGGAGAGCCTGATAGCAAAAGGGTTTGTCATCTTCTGCACAGACCATCCTAGAGTGGCTCTTTTGCCAAGAGTTTGATTTCCCTCAGCAGTTTGCTCACAGCAGAGAGGAGGTGGCATGTTCTATCCCAGGCTCCTGAGCAGAGCCTGACCAGGGACTTGTGAACCCTCTCCCTTCTGCCACCACCATCAGTTTGTCTTGCTCTGCTTCCAAATGTTCCTGTCTCACCCCAATCTTTCCCTTATCTCTGGCACCTTAACCCAGTCCCCAGAGCTGTTAAATCCTGCTTGGTCTAGCAATGACAAAGGAGCTGGGCTTAGTCAAAGGGATGGGCTTTTACCACAAGCTGTGGATTTTGGATCCAGTGTACCTGTCACAGTGTTCACTGAGGTCATGCTGCAGCCTTTGATCCAAATACTTCCAAAAGCAAGCTGCTCTGCTTTCTTTTTCATGTTGAAAACCAATATATTGTATATTAACCTTTTTTCACTTTTATAAAAAGCTTAAACATTTTGCCTGAAATTTTCCCTGAAGAAATGAGTTTGAGATCATCAAATGCAAGTAATGTTTATGTGAATGGGTAAAGTTTGGCAAAGCTCTCAGGGAAATATTGGGATTTTTAGGGATGGTCCTGTGTAGGGCCAGGAGTTGCACTTGATGATCCCTGTCAGTGCCTCCCAACTCAGGATATTCTGTGAGTATGCAGAAGTTATAAGCACACTGAAAACATCACTTTCCAGCAGCCATAAGATGTGTAATGCAGCTTTAATAATAAGCAATGCCACTGTCCCTCCTTCCCTGTGGTACATGCAGCAAGTGCCCATCTAGAATAAGCAGTATAGAAGTGAGTCTGAGGAGTTTATCTCATTTGACAATTCTTCAGCAAACTGTTGCTGGTTCATGTGCCCCACTTGGTCCAGAGCTAAGCAGAATTATCTACTGTGGAGACAGTCTGAGTCTTGACATCAGAGATGTGTGAGCCCTGGATAGCTGGCAAGAATATTGGCAGTAATGTCCCCAGCAGACAAGTCTTGCACAAAGAAGTCCTGTGGAAACTGTGGAAATTGTTCATTCCTTGCCAGTTTTTGTCCTTGTCAAAAAGTGAGTGCAGTCAGATCCTTTTAGGGTTTAAGGATTAATGAGGATACCTCTGCTGGAGCAGAATGTAGTCTGGGAGAAAGGCAAATTTAGAGGAATCAGGTATTCAGTTTTATTTTGGTTTAGAAAAAGTAGCATAAAGTTAAGAAGGAAATTTCTACAAATTGGGGTAAAATGGAAGCATTTAATTTTTAATGAACTTTTTAGTCAGTTATGATCTGATGAATAGTCTCAGATTATTGCATTCCATCAGTAATTCATTATTTCACTTATTAAATATGTTGATTTTTTCTTCTGCTGCTTTGAGGACTGATTTTGATACATTAAGGCATAAAGGTAGAATACTGAAAAATTGCCATGTAAAACTTATCTCCTTAAATATGGTTTGAAATGTAAGTTAAAAAATGAAGTTCCTGAACTGAATTAGTTTCTCAGAATTGTCAGCAGTTGAAATTTCAACCTAAACCATATTATGTGTCAATGTCTTAAAATGCAAACTAATATTTGATTAATTAATATGATTTTGTTGTGCTAGATGGAAGAGTAAGTGTTTCAAACTGTCTTCAGAAGGACCTGTTTGTAATGATCTCAGAGGCACTGTATTCCCACTGGGGTTTTGTGGGAAATACTTAGTAGCTCAGTTCTGAACTGGGAGAAAAGAAAAAGAATGATTTCTTTCTCTGCAGTGTATATTTTAAATATGCTTTGTTTTACTTCAAAATTAATGGAAAAATTCCAGAAGAAATTTCAAAGAAGAATTTTTTAAAAACCTAAACCTAAATATTTTCCTTTTTGAATTTCTTTTATAGCTGAGTTACTGAGTTTTTAATTCCAAACCTTAATTTAGAGATGCAAAGGGAAGGAAATATGTGAAGTCCTGTCCTGTAGCTCTGGACACTGAGCACCAAATACATCATGGGAAACAAATTTTTCTGGTTTTTGACACATTTTCAGCTTGCAGCCAGTGCCAGAAACCAAAATAACCCAACTTTGCAACAGTTTTCAGTGTTGTGCTGCTTTGCAGAAAGTGCAGCATTGGAGTCCCAGGGGCAAGAAGGCAAATGGAAAAGCAGTGTTTTCTCTGGAAGTGGGAGGCTGTTGGCACTGGAGGCAGGATGGGTGTTTGGGGGTGGGCTGGCCCTGGCAGGGCTCTGGTTCCTCCTGGCTCTGCTCTGGGCTGGGTTTCTCTGCCCTGTGGGACTCAGCACAGCATGAGCTGGCAGCTTTCTGTGCTGGCCAGGCTCAGATGCCTCTGGAGAGATGCTGCTCCCAAAGGCTGGAACAGGGGAATAGTGGAGTGTGAGGAAAAGTCAATTGTTTAATTGTTCCAATCAGAATTTTTTATTTCAAATGCGACTCCTTAGGCCCAAATGTTCTGGCTATGGTCAGCTCTTTTTAAGTCAAGTCTTTCATGAATTATATGCTACAAATTTGATACTTTGGAGAGAGCAAACCTTTATTTACAGTTGCACTTTTAGCTGCTACTCTAGTAACTAACTCATGAAAATATTTTGTTTTGGTTTCTTACAGGGTTGATTCTTTTTCAGGGTGGGTCGTTTGTTTTGGGCAGGTTACAGTACAGAGAGATTCTTGTGTCAAAAGTAAAGTATTGCAAAGTTCAGAGTTTCCTCTGGTTTTATTTGAGGAATAAATCAGACCCTCATAGTAGCCTGAAGGATCTGTACTTGCTCTGTGTAAGTTTGAGCATCTGCCTTTCTGTAAGCTTCCCGTTGCCTGTTGTGCTTATGGTGTTTTTATTGGAGATGTCCTTAATTATAACCAGGCCTTCAGTAATTGCTCCAAAGTTCACAATGCCTTGAGCAGGACTTTTGGACCATCACAGAACGTGTAATTTTAGCAGACAAGGCAGAATGCTGGTGGGTGGTGAATAATGTCATGAGAAGCTCAAGCCCATCTATCTGCTGGGTAAAAAAAAAAAAAAAACAAAAAAACCAAAAGAACTAACCCAAACCACTTTAGTTGCAGGAGTAGAAAGTGATGTTTTGGGTAAAACTTACAGCAAGTCCTCTGGAAGAGTGTGTGGGAGGGAAGCTAAGCATCTTACTGAAATACTGACTCCTTCAACTCAGTGGATGTGGAAAGGCCTTTTTTGCTTAAGCCTATTGGCATATGAGAGGTTGCTCCATCTTGACTGGTTGGTTGGTGAGTTTATTTTGTAGCTAAAATTTAAACAAAATCACTTTGAAATAAGCAACCCAGCCTTTGAGTAAGCATGCCACATTGCAGAAGAAAATGTCATTAAATATGTCATTTACTTGAAATGCTTTATGTGCTTTCCTGTTATTAGTTCTTCACACAGGGAAAAAGCCAGATGTGTTGAGTTACAGTACAGCTCCTTTATAATTAACTGCCTTGATGTTTCCTCTCTTGACTCCTAAGTACTCTGATAAAATATTGATGCAAGTGCTGCAGCAGCACTGCAAGAATAAGGTCATATCTCACCTGTTCCACATAACACATTGAGATGCCTACTTATCTCATTTTATCAACAGCACAATAAATGCAATTTCTAATTTACATCACAAGATGGCAGCAAATTTTTAATTCACTTAATTTTCACTAACCTAGATTAACCTAACCTCTTGAAATTGTGGTTTTCTTACAAAATGACAAAAAACTTGGGTTAATGGTCAGATATGTGTGCTATTTACAGGGATGTCAATATTTCAGAAGTATTCAAAACATCTACAGAGCTTTATTTCTGCTTTAAAATCAGTAAAAAAAGGCATTTACTATGAACTTTAAATATCAGTAGCTCACAGTGTAAGAGTTACCAACTCCCATTAAAGATATTTTGAATAAAAACTATAGCTTTTATCTATATTCTTTGATTCCTTGAAGAGAAAATATGACAAAGCAGTTTTTGAAATTCAGGCAGAGGTTCTCAAGACTTGATCATCATCACAGACTTTCTTCTAAAAGGAATTCTGATTTATGTTTGAAGTGTGTTCAGTCAAAAACTTTCAAAGATATGAAATAACAGGGTTGGATTGCCTCAACTCCTTTTGGCAGATCTTTTCTCCTGTGCTGGCCAATCCCAGAAGTTCAAATTTTAGTCTGCTTGAACTGATTTGTCCTAGGTGTTGTTAATTGTCATTGCTTGTAGATCTTACTGAGGATGCATCTATGGCCTTTAAAATGCTCTACTTTTTGTTTTCCCCTGCAGTTTCCCAACCACAGGCTGTACATAGCCAGCTGGAGAAGCCATCCAGTACTGCAATTCTCTGCAATACCTGTGGAAAACCATGCAAAGGAGAAGTTTTGAGAGTTCAGAGCAAATATTTCCATATTAAATGCTTTGTTTGCAAAGGTAAGTGTGTCTGCTGCTTCTATAAGTAGTGCATTAGCAATGGTTGTGACTTAATGATCCTGCAAACTTCACAAGCGTATTTTACAATCCAATCCATGCCTGAAAGGATTTACTGTGAAATCCCTGACTCCTTACTGTAAGATAATAAATAACCAAAGTCACAAAACTGGAGAATGTTTTCAATGGATATAAAGATGTTTATATCCATATTGGAGTTTACTATAGATTTGGGATGTCAGGAAGAAGAGCACTTTGGGAGAACAGTGCAGGGCTAGGAGAGGATGAACATTTGTGAAGAAACTCAGAGGTTTTCTGTCCCCCAGCTCTCTAATGTGTGCTGTAGGGTGCACCATGGCCACATCTGTCCAGGTTCTCTTGTGCTGGACTGTGATCTTTAAATTCCAGTGTTACCCTCTGTGCTTTTCCATTTTTTGGGGGGAATGACTTGGTTTGCTCCAGATTGGTGCCTGGTGATCTAATATTGTCTCATGAATAGCAGAAGGATGGTCACAGGAAAAGGGAATTATCTGATACAGCACCCCTTCTGTAGATACTTGCTTGTTTAAAAACTTGTCTGGAAGCTGCAAAGATCTAATTTGTTTTAAATGTACAGGTACATAAATATTAACTGATGTTGACTGAACAACCTGCTTACTCTATTATTAACCAGTGCTTTTAATAAATGACATTTATTAAACCTTGTAGCCCAGTCTAGAGACATGAGCATGTCTCTGCTTCCTGATGTGTTACTGTAACTATTCCTACTCCTCTTTAGAGGAAATACTAGAAAGAAAACTGTCACTATCTGTTAGCTATACTGATATTTTTTAAAATCCAATGGGATTGAATACATACTATTAAAAACTGAGGCAATCTTTAATGATTTAGACAGACAGGACTAAATGTTCAGCTCAATAATTGTGTTCTTTGCAAAATTGCACCACAAGCAAAATAAGCATGCTGCACTTCCCTAAACAACAAAAATATTTTGGTCATCTATTCAGAAGAGATTAGTATTTAAAGCAGACCACAGCCCATACATTCATCTTTTACGTTCTTTTAAAGCCAGCTGTTCTTATGGCAAATTTCACTGTTAAATCAGTTTTTCAGACCTAGCTCAGTAAAAGAGCAGCTGATCTGTTATTCAAGAGTCTTGTTTCCTACATGAACCAGTAACATTCTGGTATTTAGTCCATATTATCATCTTTATGAAGTCCAAGCCTCCTGTATTTTTAATAGATTTGCTATGAGAAAAAACAAATTCTGCAGAAGGAGTAAGACAGAGTTGTACATCCAATTTTTTGGTTTTATAGTCCATCTCCATTTAGATGATGCCAGGTCACCAGCAAATGCAGCATATGGTCACTGAACTGATTCATTGATCCCAAATTTAGGCAGTGCAGAGGGGTCTTTCCCACCCCCATGCAGAGGAAGATGATGAATGCATTGTAGAATTGCATTGCCCCTATCTGTCTGTAAGAGATAAGAAGGAGTTTGTTCTGCTTCTGGCAGATCTTGGATAAAATGAGGAAAAAATCTCAGTGTCAGTGAGGTAGCAGGGTAGCATCTGTCAGCCACCTGTCAGTCTCTCAGCTGGCACAGGAGAGTGTCAGAGGTGTGGTGAAACTGCTGCTAGGTGTCAAGGCTCTTGCCCTCCTCCTTACTAATCATTTTGCTAAGTTTGCCCACATGATTGCTTTGAGGATTTTCTTTCATTATTTATTTGCCTTAATTTCTTTTATCTTTCTTTTACCTTTCAATGGTTTCCATCAATTTTTCTGGCATTCTTCTGGTATCTGTTTTTATTTTGTTTCTGGGCTTTATTTGTTACTTAAGAAGCATAAGTTGCTTTGTAATATGGATTTGCCATATTGTTAGGTGTGAAGAGCTTTGGAACAAACAGCACACTGAATATACAATGTCGCAGACATCTTTCATGAAAAATCCGTTCTTAGGATTTTTCCTTGTGAGAAGCTGCAGTTTCAGTAACCAAAGTAAACAATGGTTATCTGCTGCTGTGGAATGCAACAGGTAAACCCATGATTGGTCTCCTGTGGGTGTTTGGATTTCTTGACCACTCATGGCTGAGCTGGCTCTTGCTCTGTCTGAGACACAGATCTTTGTTATTCATTCTTTTCTATTCTTAGCTAGCTGCTGAAGAAACCTTTTCCTTTCTATTGCTTTTTAGTATAGTCTTAATGTAACATATATCATAAAATAATAAATCAAGCCTTCTGATCATGGAGTCAACATTCTCGTCTCTTCTTCATCCTGAAAACCCTTGTGACCACAGTCACAATACATTTCCCTGGCTGCATAAAAGGAGAAAAAGCAGGTTAGGCAAATGTGGCTTAAATTTTTAAATTAGTGGTTGAAGGAATACAGTTCATGTGTTAGGATTTAGCAAAAAAAAATGGTATTCAGTTCTGATCAATGTATCTGCTTTCAGCCTTGGAGGAGAGTTTTGTGCCATGACCTCTGCTGTGCACGGGCAGGGTGATGGTTCTGGGAATGTATTTATCCTATTGTTGATTCCTGCCTGTGGTGCATTTATTTCAATGCTGCTCAGCCATGCAGTTTGTCCTGTCTCACTCATGCACCAAAGATAGCACGTGGAGCCAGGCTGTGTGTCCAGCATGCAGGGCTGTCCAGGACAGATAATCCCATGTGTGGGCTGCTGCATTGCCCTGCCAGGATGCCTGCCTGCTGGGTTGACTGCCTCTGTGTGAAACCACCTTGTAGCCTGCATCAGAAAACATGTAGTAGTTATAAGGCTGCAGGGAGTTTTGGTTCCTCTCACAGAATTTAGGGCTGTACAGTGGTGGAAAATGCTAACTGATAAGAATGACAAATGGAGGTATCTGAGGTCTGTTTGAATGACCTCATCAGTGACAGATGACGTAACACTGGAAGAAGTTACACCTTTTTGAATATGTGTGAAATTTGAAACTAATTCTTTGATACTTTTGGATAAATTATGAGGTTTCAGAGGGTCAGATACATTGAATTCTGTATTTCTACGCTTTTTTTAGGGTAGAAAGGCAGTTTTGTGTATTGCCATACTTCTGTCTGATTATTCATAGAATGGTTTGGGTTGGAAAGAACCTTAAAGATCACCTCATTCCAACTCCCCTGCCATGAGGAAGGACACCTTCAACTAGACCAGGATGCTCAAAGCCCCATCCAGCCTTGGACACTTCCAGGGTTGGGGCAGCCCCAACTTTTCTGGGCAACCTTGTGAATTTCAGAATGGTAACAGCAACTACATAGATGCCTTTTGTATTCAAATGAAATTACATAACCAAGAAAGGTTAGGATAAAGTCACTAATTCCCATGCAGTTCTTCTTGCATTCCCCAGATAATGATTCTAAACAATTCAAAGTTTTTCGAAGGCGGACAACTCCTTTATTGTTCAAGACTAAGAGACACATCCAGATTAAAAAATTTAACAGCAGTACTGGGAGCATCTACTAGTCTTGCTCAGTATCAAAGTACAATAGGACCTAGGGAGGTAAATAGGCATTATAAATAAGGTTTGTACTCATATCTATTCATTTGTGTTATTACCTGTTCAGCTGCATGTCTAATCTGCTAATAAAATTCTGCAGGGAACATGCCATCTAACCTTACTTCAAATTTTTACTTAATTTTTGGTTTAAAGTATATCCCATTGATATCAGGTTTGATAGAAGTACTGTTATAATGAAGCTGGTATCTTTGATATAGTAAGGCAAAATTTCATCAGACTTCAAGGGCTTTGGTTCCCATGTTTGCTAATTCTTTTTTTATTTGTTACCACTATAATAAAATTGTCAAGGACTGTAATAAAAAGCACTGTAATAAAGTATTTATGACTTAGACTGTCAAATTTAAAAAAAAAAATCGTTGAATATAAACTATTCTGAGGGTGTCTGTCAGGTCAGAACTGCATTTAATGGAGCAGATGGTATTAGACAAATATTAACTTGGGGCTTGCTTACAACTGTGATTTAGTAGACCCAGCAGAGAGACAGGTTAACATAGAATTGTAGATAGGAAGATGTAGGTGCTGTAATTATATTATCTTGGATTGCCTCTTAGATCATTGATAATGATAGAAATTACCCTGTTTCATTAGTATTTAATTTTCTGTGTTTTGACAATATCCTAATATTTCCAGAGTTGCAGTGACCAATTTCAACAGGAGAACCCATACCATCTTGCTATAAAGAGTGTTCTTTGTACATATGTGAGAAGAACTATAACTCACATCTGTGTCCTTTCCTGGTTTGTCTCCATGAAAGGAAATAAACTTCCAGTGTGAGCCAGAGAGGTGAAAACATGACCTATGTGCTATACCTGCTTCATTCTATCTTGTATGTGTCTTGTTTTACCCCTAATCAAAATTGTCCTCATTGCTGGCTTGTTATGGGTGCAGCACATGAAGTCTTCCCTGCTGGCACAGCTAGCAGTTGCAATTATTAATTTTCATTAATAATTGCAACAATACTTCCCATTATTTTTCATGGTCTTTTTTTTTTTTTAATTAATCTGCTAGAATTTATCACATCTTCACCTTAGAATGGGGTACGTGGTGCTGGGGATTAGTGTTTCTGTGACCCTGCAGTGTCCTGGGAATTGTGAAACAGCCCAGGTCTGCATATATCACTTCTATACCATTTTCTCAGTAGAACATGCAACAGAACCC
The DNA here is from genome assembly GCF_023055355.1 of Agelaius tricolor. Lineage (NCBI taxonomy): Eukaryota > Metazoa > Chordata > Aves > Passeriformes > Icteridae > Agelaius > Agelaius tricolor. The sequence goes on from NW_027269284.1 coordinate 8,679,436, forward strand.
AGAGTTATATCATTTATTGGGAAGTCCCCTTAATGGGAAGAGCTAAGACAAAATATTCAGTGAAAATATTAAAAACATGGAGTAACTTGGCAATAGGAGCTATTTCTTTGTTAGATCAAATGCATCTGCTAGGATATAAATAAGTTCTAAGCTACACTGAGTAATCTGAGGGAATTGCATTTGAGCATAGCTGCAGGGTTTCACATTTCAAAATGGGAGTCACCTACGGGAAGCTCATTTGTGAGATTGCCCAGTCCCGGATTTTGCCAGGGAGTAGCAATTTCTGGTATTTCTGCTGTCATGGGCACTGGGGATTAGTGTAGGGACTCTTATTCATCAGGTACTCTCAGCAACGTGGCCAGCACTTCCTGAGTCCTTCAGGAGTTTGCAATCCCTGGTCATATTAACTCAATATCACAGGAAAAACTGTTCACAGTGTAATGCTCACCAAGGTTGCAGAGTGTGGTAGGTTTAGGGCTGCCTTACCAATGTCATGTTAGCTTGTAATCCTTTATTTCACTGAAATTATGATGATGATAATAATGATCACTTTTGCTGGTGCAAAAGTAATTTAATGTATCAGCAAATGGTTCTATGTTGTAGTTTTGAAACCTGAACTTTAAAATTTTTAATCTGTTTTTCTAAAAATAATTACAGCTCAAGCAAATTTTGGTCAGTTAATTAATTTGCACTATCACAAAGTAATGGGTAATTTTCCTTTTTTTATAATCATGTTCTCGTTGCAACCTTTCTTTGCATTCATGAAGACCTTTCTGCAGCCCCTCACATCCTGGCCATACACCCATCACACCAGCACTCTAGCAACATGACAGATATATTTCAACCAGAGTCCGATAAATCTTTTTTTAAGAGTATCTTTCACAAATTTAATAAATACATAATATTAGTAAAGTGTGGTGAAATGGGAGGAATCATGGTTACAAGTATTGGTAAAGGAATATCTTAATAACATTCAATAGAAGGTAGCTAACTACCCACCAAAGGAGGCCAAACCTCTGTTGCTTCTGTTTTCCAATTTATTTACTCCTTATTTGCATCCTTCTAGTCCATTATAGTTATAGTAGAAAGGTAAGTGCACATTAGAGGATAGGATTTTCAAGTCTGTGTAAGCTTTGTAGGCAGTAAAGATTCTATTCATATAAAGAAATTTTGAACATTATACATGGTTTCAACCCACATTAGATAATGTCACAGAATTATTATTATTATTTAAAAAAAGCCCATAAGTCTTTTTAATTACTCAAGTTCTCTTTTGGGGTAAGGTTTTCCTGTGGGAAAAAAAAAAACAAACCTGAGTGCAAGGATGCCTTTCTGCAGGGGACTTGCAGACTGTGATGCTCTTTCCCTTGAGGACACAGCAGGGGTACAGCAGCACTGTGGAGTAGCTACTGGGCATTTCAGTGCACTAAGGTGATGTGATGCCTGTATTGAGACTCAGAGAGAGTTGTTGCCTAAAATTCATCACTGCCACTGTGGTATTATTCCACCTCCCACTTGCTGCAACTCATTAACACGAGGCCATCTGCCATATCTGTGAATAGAGCAGGGACTTCATTTGCAAGCCTGGAACTGGCACCCAAAGCACTGTTAAAAAAAAATCTGAAAATATTTGGTGTTGTTGCTTTGCATGTTGGGTTTCTTTTGGGTTGTGGCTTTTACTGTATTTTATTGTTTTTAAAAACCTGTTTTAAATAGTCTGGCTAATGACAGCAGTATTTTATGATAGACATTTAAGATGTTATTAGGTTTAACATGGGTTAAAACACATTACTCTGTTTCTTAAATTTCTTTAGCATACTTGTAAATTTTAAGTAACCAGATTGAGTTCTTAAAATAAGAAATTAGTATAAACGAGACATTTTTTCCAGTTTTCCTGGGGATTATTTTGGTAGTTGGAAACAGCCACATACCTAATGCTGTGAGGACCTTGTTCACCTCTAAGACTATGGGAGAGCTTTTACAGGGCAGCAGCACTGTCTCTAAGCTATTGGGAAACTATGCTCTCCAGAAGGAAAATGGAAATATACTTTCTAATGAAAAATTACTCAATGTGTAGTTCCCATTTATTATAGGATTCAAGGTACATAGTGCACAGGAAACTTCCAAAACTCTCCTTCATTTTAATTGGTACACTCTAATGTTTTGTCAATCTCATAAGAGTATTCTGAATCTCAAAGGGTTTTCCTGCACTGAAGTGTTTACTCCACAAATAAATTTGTGAGCATGATGGCCAGTGTAGCCAGGGAGCTTGTGTAGGTGCTGTACTCTCTATCCTCTATAGCTTCATCAGTGCTGCATCTGCATGGTGGAGTGTAAGATGTATCCCCACAGTTCTCTGTATCTTTTCTGCTCCTGGAAGTTGCTGGTTTTCTTCCATCAGACCTGTCTTTCCTGCATTTCCTGGTTGGAAGCTGGAGAAGAGACCAGCAGGTCTGTGCAGGACTTTTCTGGGGCTGCATGCTGCTTTTGTTAGCCCTGGATAGGAACAGGATGAGGTATCATTCAAGTCCTTGAGATTATAGATGGTATTTTGGATATTATTGCTAATACCCTGCCAATGACTGACAGGCTTGAGTGTTCTTGATTTCACAGATGTGTTTGGAAAGACAGTTGATATGATCATTTGTGCACAGAAGAGAGATTGAATTGTATGGTTTATATACCCCATTGCAAGGTTCCTTCTGTCTAAGAAATTATATTCCCATGCCAGTATTTGTATGGCCAGCAAACTTGGAGCTGGGAAAGACTTGCCCAAAAGTTTTGTGAAAAGCTTATCTGGACTTACCACACCAGACCCTGCAAGAAGGAGTATCAGAGTCACAGCCATCTGCTGGAAATGAGCTTAGATTGCCTCAGATTAATTGCAGTTCAGTTTGAACTTCAGTCAAAGCTGTAATGGTGGAAGTTTGCCAGGTGGTTCTGATTCCTTCTCATAGGCATAGGGGCCAGGAGAAATATTCCTCATGTGATCCTGGGCTTTTGGAGAATGGGATCCCAGACTTCATTGGTGGTGTATGAATACATACAATTTAGCTGCCAAAAGAGAATAATATCAGCAGTGTACTACGTGTCATTCTTGGGATCGCGGTCAGCCAGCAGCATCCATCACATGGATGGAGGAAAATACCAAAGTGGACATAAAACCACAGTGCTGAGGGAGAAAAATTTTATTTAACTTACATCAGGCAGAAGATGGGAGGGAAAAATACAGACTTGATATGTGCAGTTGCATGTAAGCAAACGATTTGATTGTCTGGCACGCTGGCAGCAGAACAGCACTGCTGGGCTGACCAGACCTGCAGTGCCTGCTGCAGCTTGCTGCAATGTGCAGCAGCACAGAGTGCAGCATCCCCCAAGCAGCTCAGGACACAGCTGGTTTTTAGGCCCACCATGCAGCCAAAAAATTAATCTAATTTCAGTAGGCTCATTTGCCAGCACAGAAAACAGATGAATTTTATACTTGTACACTGCAAATGGAGTACTGATGGCATACAGTAGGGGAATAGCAATGTGCTTAAAATGCATTGATTAATTGATTTACTGCTATTTATTTTTGTAAAATCATAGCATGATGGAAGGGACATTTAAAGGTCATCTGGTCCAAACTCCCCTGGAATGAGCAGCAATGTCTTCAACCAAATCATCTTGCTCAGGGCTCTGTCCAATCTGACTTTCAATGTTTCCAGAGATGGACCATCTACCATCTCTCTGGGCAGCCTGTTCCAGTGTCTCACCAGCATCACTTAAATTCTTCCATACATCCTGTTTAAATTGTGCTTATTTTAGTTTAAAGCCATTACACACTGCATAAATTCCAGTGCTTCAGATGCTGTTGCAGACACCGTGCTAGGGAAAAAAGTAGTCGGTTTCTAAACCAGTAGAGGAACCCCTCACATCTATATGTGAAGTATTTTGGTGCCAGGCAGCTGCACATGGTCTTGAAAAGTGGAATTATCCAGCTGTAAGAGAAGCTGAGATACCCTCCCTAAAAATGGTGTGGATATTGTCCCTCTCAAGTCCCATAGCACATCTGGGTACTGGCTTGGTTCTAAATGTCATAAGAATATGACACAAACACTTCTTCAATACTTTAGAATTCCTCCTAAAGCTTATAACTGCTGAGGAAAAGAGAGTTTTCTTTGCCTTGTATGCAAGGTAATACTGAGACAAGAAGATGAGTTACTCTGTGTTAGTCTCTTCATTAATATAATTACTGTTTTCAGTGCTTTTCTCTTCTCACCAAGACGAACTCCAGAAGCTGTTGAAAACTGTTTCTAGGTTAAAAATAACCCTTCCTCCAGATACTCCTTTTGCAAGACAAATGCTAGGTGGGAGTGGATGTGACATAATGCTAATTTCCTGTCCTAGGAGAGTAAGATCTGGTAGCTGCCTTCAGATATTCTCTCTAGACTTCTTCCAGCTTTCTCTTCCCAGTTTCTTGTCTCTGCAGCATCATCTCAGATGGGCAGTGTCTGTGTCCACACAAGTAGCCAGCTAGGGGCACAGCATCTCACCTGAGGGAAGGCCAATGGGTCTCTTTTCAGAGCTGCTCTTCTCAGCTTTAAAGCATGATTATTTTTAATATCCAAGCCAGTATTTAACTGGAATCCATATGTTTTTCCCTGGTCAGCTGAGTGTCAAGTTAAACTGGATCAGATGGTTCAGAGAGTGAAGGAGCAGGCAAGGGTTTGTTACTCAAGGTATGGCCAATGGAGCAGAGCTGGTGGTGATGCTCATTCAGCCACTCTTTGGATAGGGGGAGGCTGAAGTGATGGTGGTGCAGGAAGGGGCCTGGTGAGAGGATGCTGAGCTCACTTTTATTTAAAGTCCCAATAACTTGTTTTTCTGTCTCTCTTTAGGAGAGCAGTTTCACTGCAGGGTTTCCTGAGAAGCCAGGATTAAGTGCATTGGTGCAGACTGCTTTAGTGACAGGACAGAGAGAGGCCAATACCCTCAGGGTGAGACCGAGTGCCACCAAATGCCAGTGGCACAACTGTTGCTGACCCCATGTGCCCCAAGCCTTGCACCAGGCCTCTCTTAGCTGCAGTGAGAGCCTGCCTGGCTTCCATTCAGACTATAAATACAGATTTGGTTGTGCTTATCTCTCATTTTAGCAGGTGAACAGGGACAAAAGTGCACAACAGAGCAGTGGCAAATAATTTGTGGCTACGCTATTGAGTCATCTTCCTCTGGTGATGGAAGCCCAGCTGCAAGTCCCTCTGTGATGGTGCACAGCAGAATGTGTTAACCAGTGCCTGTTCTGTAGCTCCAAGTGTCTCTTGGTGCCTTTGTCCAGGTGCACTGCAGTCAGGTGTGCCACTACCAGCATAAAGAAATGTGTTTAGGGATATAGCCCCTCCTTCCTCTTTTCAGAAATGCAGTTGTGTCCTTTTAACTTTTTTCTCTTATGATCCATTTTACAAGTTCAAACACTGTATGATGCAATTTGGAGCTGCTCTGGGGCATCAGTATCAGCTCAGCATGCTGCTCAGCATCATCCTGAATCCATAGTTGAGCTCTTCTTCTGTGACATCAGTAGGTAGCTGAAATACATAGGCTGAAAGAAACTCATGATATCCAGCAAGTTGTGCCAGATTTTTGGAAAGTCTGTTCAAAAAGCCTGTCCTTCATAAAAATGAGAGCACAGGTGAGAAAGAGAAATGCTAAAGCAAATGTGTAAAGCCTGTGAAGTAGAGAACATGAACAATGTATTCAAATATAAGCCATCTAATCTGTGTTGTCCATGACACATGCAATAATAATAATTGGAATTATTGGAATTGTTTTGAATTATAGGAAAGATTAGAGCCCGCAGTTCTTCAGTTCTTGACCATGCACTAATACAGTTCTAGCGTGATTGTTGTTTCCTGACTCCTAGCAGTCAGGGCCATCTCCAGGGAGAATGATGAGCACTGAAATCCCACACAGGGATGAGCCCTCAGAAGGTTCAAGGAGAGCCTTGAGCCCAGGCCTCCTGTGCTACAGTTAACAAAGACTATAAAAAAGGGAGGGTGATTGGATGTTATTTTGAATGAATGACCTGGATCCTCTGCTTTCTTGGGGTTTCTGTGCTGTGTGTGTTGCTTTGTGCCTTGGGCACCTCTGTTGGACTATTTTTCTTGTAGTTTAGGTGCAAGATGACTGATTCTGACACTTCAAACAGCTTTGGGTGTGAGTTGCCAGGCTTTACATTTAGAAACCAAAGTGCCTGTGGGCTCTCAGGTACCCAAGTGTAAATCTCAATCTGGAATTTTACAAGCGTGGATACTTCTCCTATTTTGGGACCAAGGCACTGAGCAACTCTGCAATGTTTAGTACATGCAACCCAAATTTATAAGCAATATTCCCACTCCTGTTCTGTGGGCTGTATGTGAGTAGTGGCACTGCTGTAGTTCAGCATGGTTTGACTGTAAACACCATTTGCTGATGGGAACACATTCCCACATGAACATCCCCAGGAGCAGAAGTGTGTAGTAACAAGTGTGGTGCTGTGACTTGTACTAAAGGAGTACTCATCACAGCAGCACAATCACCACTTTGAAGTCCAGTTCTCTGTTAAATCAAGTCAGGTCTGTTTTCAAAGATCCTGGCCAATGTGGATGATGGTTATGTTCTACATGTCTGCTCTTTCTGTATGACTTCACCAGACCATTGTATCTCTCCTTTCCCATCTTACATGTTCTCAAAATTCCAGCCTAGCTCCATCCATGGTGCAATGAAGAAAACTCCTGAACAGTCTCACAAGCCTTTGGTTAATCAACTTTAACCCTTTCCTACAGCTTTAATTTAAAAAATAGAAATTGACATTTAGGACTAAAACCTTACTTTTGCCAGGAGCAGATGAACCTGGAGATGCCTCCAGTTCATATGTGGTGAGTGATGCTCATCAGGTAAACATGAGAGCTGCTTTAAACTGATTTAACTTGTGGAAACTTGCAGCAGTTGCCATGAGCATCAGCCCCTGTGTTTAGAGACAGCACTAGTTAACCCTTTTATGTCCAGGAGGAATATCAAACACCTGTAATCTGTCAGAGATGTTTCTTTGTAACACTGGTGCTTTAGATTTTAAAGATTTATATCCTTTATGCATTTCTTTTAACCTGTTAAATATGTTAGATGTTGTATATGGTGACCCTGAACTCAACTTCTACAGACTTTAACTTTGTGCTCACAGCTGTTGCACTGAGGTTTTACATTAAATAAGTCCAGGCTATTAGTGCCCAAAATACATGACAGATGTAATTTACTGTAAGAGTAGTGCCTTTCAGATGCACATCTGCTCTGTGATCATAAGCCCATACACTGAAGTGCTCCATTATGAACCATTCAGATCACAGGTGAAAAATCAACCTAATTTTAGAACATTTGTTTCTTGCCTTCTGAGTCTGCCCTTTCTCTTTCTGCAGCTTGTGGATGTGACCTGGCTCAAGGAGGATTTTTTGTGAGACAGGGAGACTACATCTGTACTTTGGACTACCAGAGACTCTATGGCACACGCTGCTTCAGTTGTGATGAATTCATTGAGGGAGAAGTGGTCTCAGCACTGGGCAAAACCTATCACCCAGACTGTTTTGTGTGTGCTGTCTGCAGGTAGGTGTTCTACATGAAGTTGTGTTTCTGATGCCAGAATGCCCTGAATGCCAGGCATTCTAACCTATAGCCTAGAGACAAGGTTTTCTGTTACTCACTCCTTAAAAAATTGCAGAATTAAAAAGAAAAAAAAAAATCTGTAATTTTGAGTGCCTCCCTTTTTTCCAAATGTGTTTTTCTTTTTTATGTTGTCTTATCTGTGATGTTTTCAAAGTACTTTAGAAACTTCCACTGTCTTCATTGTAAGATGTTTTGCACCAAGTGTTGCTTAATTTCTCTGGTATCTGCTGCTTTGTCATTTTTTGGCCTGAAGTTACAAAGAATTCCAGTGCCAGTGGCTGAATCCTCAGCAGGCCACTACCAAAGCCAAGTGTAGATTAGTGGGATCATTTCCCACATGGGTCCCAAACTCAGCAATACAAGGGACTGATGTCATTTTGACCTGCATCTTAATCCTCTTGTGTAGGAATAGCACAAACACATCTATTGAGGACTTCATGAAGAAGCTTGAAGTGCACTTAGCCTTCAGAAAACCCACAGTTTTAGCAGTTTGGAGTAAGTGGAAATGCTGCCACAGTTTCTCTGGCTAAACCTGAGCTTTGAGGAGTGCAAGAACAGCAGCCCCCACTCTGGCAGGGTTTCAGAGCCCCGGGAGGGCTGGTGCAGCTCAGGGGCTCTGTGTGCAGGTGACTGTGCAGTCCCAAACCAGCATGGCCATGCCACTGTGGCTGTCTGCCAGCCCAGCCTGCCCTGCCATGGGGCTCAGGAATCCTCCTGTGCTGGGGCAGGAGCAGGACATCAAATCCCAGAGCAGCTGTGGCTCCTGACAGAATCTCAGTTAAATAAAACAATGGCTCAAATAATAATAATAATAATAGCTGTGATAGAGGGAGACTCTGAGATGGACAAGCCTTTATTATATTAAATTCTGTCTAAGTTCTAATCTGTTTAATAGGCAATTTTTCCTTTTGGATACTTAACACAAATGTGGAGAGTAAAGATAAGAAAAATCCTAAAATTCTTTTCATATTTTATTTTTTCTTTTAATAGTAAAGGAAAACTTCTGGCTGTACATGCTATTGGCCTGCAGCCTGGCAATATTACAGCTCTTCTAGAGATGAGCAGAACTAATTTTTGGTACCTTTATTCTCAGCACTTGTACCTTCTGTAAAGTGAGGTACTCCTTCATTTAAGAGAAACCAAAAAACTGGTTGATTCCATTTTTCTGGCTAAACATGCTTGTATCCTCAGTCGCACCACTAGAGCTTAGCAGAAATGTATTTAACTGTCTATTACTGTACTTAGAAACTGTCTACCTTGGGTTTCAGGCCATTGGAAATACCAACTCCTGCTTTATTTAGTCAATCATAGTTTAGAGCTTGGTGATACAGTTTATTTTGTCTCCCTGGAAATTTGGAATAATTTTCCTTGTGACTAAAATATTTATTTTTAAGTGCCTAACAATTCAGGTGAGTTAAATTGCAGCACTGTGAAATTATTCATGCTGCAAATACAATGTGTGATGAAGAATGTGGTAAAGCTTTTAAAAATGAAGTTCCTGATACAATAATATATCATACAAAAAATAAAATCAGAGATGTTCCCTAACCTTCTGTATCACTAAATAGTTGTATTAAATGCTATTTTGCTGTTTTTAGTCGCTCAGTAGAGAGACCCAGATCTGCTTTTGTTGCTTTTCTTGGAAGGACACACAAATTCATATTGTCTTCATCAGAGCCAGCTAATGCCCTGCTGACTAGCAGGATTCAATTAGTGTCTCCCAGGGGGGTTGTAACACTGATTTGTGGTGCAGAGCAGCAGAAGAATCCTGTCATGTGTTTATGCTTTAAATCAGCTTCAATTACCCCTGTCATTGCAAGCCAGACATAACCTGTGTTTTTTATGGGGAAGGGTGTCCTATCTAAACATCATCAGCATTTATTTTATTGAGTGATATCCTCAGCAAAAATAAGGTTGGTAGGCTGTAAAGACATGTTGTCTAAGCCAAAAGAAAGCACTTGTTTGTTTTTTAAGAAACAGTAATGATAAAAGAGGAGGGAAATGGTTTAAAGCTCTCTACCTTGACATTTCCCTTGGTGGGAAGAGTCAGGAGAGCCATTTGTGCCCTCATTTTTTACAGATGGGCAGAAACCTTAAATACTGCACCAAGGCACGCTGTCAGTAGTAGCTGGTGGATGATGCCAACTGCGTTTGGCATTACCTTTTACAGCCAGACTTTAATGTGGGTGCTGTGTTAGAAATCTAACCTCCAGAATGGTGTGAATTTGAGAGGTGCTGACTGCCTGCCAGTGGGGCTGTTCCCACTCTCATGGAAACCAAGCCAGGCTCTTACCATCTTCAGCATGAAAACACTGGCAGCAGAAGGCATTTTGCACTCATGACACATTTCTCCAGAATGCTGCAGGATCATTAAAATTCTTTTAAATGAGCACTTCTGCAACCCCTACTTCTGTAGCTGCTGAAGTAACACTTCTGAACTGTTTCTACATTGCATAGTAAACCAGTGCCAGTAGCAAGTCCTTTTTTCCCCCTTATTTTCAGAGAAGATAAAGTTTGAATAGAAACATGTGGGAAGTGTATGGTAGCAGCAGTGGGAAAACCTAGCTAGCAGGAGCAGTGGGAAGAAGTCAGCACTCCAAGCTCAGTTGTCTCCTGATATTACTACTGTAGGATGCCACATGGCTCAGTGTCACTGCATTTGTAACCTGCTGCCCTGCTCTGTGAAAAAGCTGGAGTGTCAGAAATAATCCAGCTCATCCCTGGGCATCTCTTGGGTGTCAGATGCTGCTGCCCAGGGCTTCCACAAGCTAAAGTTAAAAAAAAAAAAAAAAAAAAGAATTTGTATTCAGAGAAAAACTGGTAGAAGTACAATATATTGTGCCATCCTATTTGATTGTTTCTCTCTATCTTGTGTTAACCAAGTGACTCTTAAAAAAAAAAATCAGGTTTCAGTTGTGTGTTTGCTCTGCTGGAGTAAAGATTAAAAACTTAATGCCTTCTTCTTCCAGTGCTGTTCATAGTCTAGTGAAGCCTTTTTTCTGCAGTGGTATTTTGTGATGATAATGCCTAAAACTAGGAATGAGTGGAAGAATAACAACATAGATTGAAAAGTGTTGCAGATTAAATACTTACTCTGAATTCCCAGGAAGTGGCTGAGCAATCTTCTTATAGCTTTATTAATTGGAAGGGGCTGTGTCCTCCAGAGGATTGCCAAAGACATTTCCTTCAAAAGCTTAGTGTGTTTGTAAAAGTAAAATAGAAAGAGGGAGAAAATTGAGGCTGGCTGTGGCAATAGAAGCTTAATTTTATTAAAATTGTGCACATACTTCTTACATGGCTGTCATAGTCAGGACAGTTTGGCTCTTATGTAGGATGGGAAAGGGCAGGACATTGAGTCTTTCAGAAAGAAATGGGTTGTCATACCTGTGGTAATTCTTTGAAAATGGAATTTTCAGGAGATGTCTTAGTGTGTTAACAAGTCCTATAGATTTAGTAATCATATATAAGATATATGGTCTGTCTAATGTGGTACCTAGAGTACGTTTTCTGTTACTTGTGGGCTGTGTGTTGACTGAATACTAAAAACTAGGGATTTGATTTTATGGGTGTTACTGAAATTAGTAAAGTTGGGGGGTTGGTGTTTATGTACCCAGTTGGAGGAGTGTATGTAATGGCTCCCCCTTTAGTTTCAGTATTCTTGCACTTAAAAGTTGGAAAAAAATTGTGACATGTAAATGATAAAGAGAGAACAACTTGACCCCTAGGTGGAGGATAGATTAGCACATGCATTCTGGATTAATAAGGAAGCAGGTTTGTGTCTGCTTTTCAGATTTTTATATTTAAGTCTTTCTGAGCTCAGGAAGTTTTCTTTTAAAACAGCATCGTGACAGAAGCTGAATGTGTGCCATGTAGAGGTGAGCAGTATGTGGACAGGAAAGAGGCAGATACGTATTCTTCAAGGGGTTGCCTGCCAAATCCAGCTATAAAACCTCTTTCAACCTATTTGTATTTTTACTGTCTTCAAGAAGGCAATTCGCTTTGGCCAGGCAGTTGAATATAAAGAATCAGAAAGCTTAAATTATTTTCTTTTTTTCAGCAGAAGATTGTGTAGTCCTACATATATAACACTGCTCCTTCTAGAAAGAACTGACATCTTTTGTGTATGCATGTCTTAAGAAATTAGGATAATGATGAAAATAAAAGTTCAAATTCAGTTTCTTCTTAAACATAGAAGTCATGACAGACTTTTTGAATGCGCTAAACCTTTTTATTTGCTCAAATTTTAATGCTGCTGAATTTGGAAAGGGTTTGGTTTCCACTTAAGCAGTACTTGGTGCTTCTTAAGGCATCTCATGAAGTGGTCTTCATCTCACTACCAGTCAGCCACTGAACATTGCTAGGTAGGGTGTTGAGCCCAAGATTCTGAAATCAGCCTGAGTGTTCTTGGCATTTTGATTCTAAAGCACATGTATTCACCAATATGTGGTTCTTCCTGAACAAAGGCAGGGTGGTGTGCTGCTCTTCAGGTTTAGGTCTCCTGCTCTGTAGAGGAAGAGTCTGGAGTGCAAGTCCTGTGAGGAGCAGCTTGAGGGTACTGGAGTTGTTTATCTGGAGAAAAGGAGGCTCAAGGGGTATTTGCTGCTCTCTACAACTGCCTGGAAGGAGGCTGTAGTGAGCTGGGGGTCGGTTTCTGCTCCCAGGCAATCAGCGACAGGACAAGGGGAAATGCTATTCCAAACAGCTGATGTTGTGCCAAGGAAAGTTCAGATTGGATATCAGGAAAAGGTTCTTTGCTGAAAAGGGGGTTAAGCATTGGAACAGGGTGCCCAGGGAGGTGATGGAATCACTATCTATGCCAGTGTTCATGAAATCAGTAGACATGGCACTATGTGATGATATGAGCATGGTGGAGTTTGGTCAAAGATTGGACTTGATGATCTTGGAGGTCTTTTACAACCTTACTGATTCTAGGATTCTTTGGTTCTATATGGAGCATCCCTATAGCCCTACAATAATGTAGGATGGAAGGGATTTTTGGTGGTCCTGTGGTCCAGCCCCTGGCTCAAAGCAAGTCCAGTTTGAGTAGACAGCTGAAGGCATTTTTTTTAACATATCTCCAACAGACTCTCTGAACAGTGTGTTCCAGCATTCAACAAGCTCATGATAATTTTTTTCCTTATATTGAGTTGACATTTCCCATGTTCCAGCTTATGTCTGCTGCCTCTTGTCCTTTCACTCTTTACCTCTGAGAAGAGCGTGGTTCCAGTTTTGTGTAGATGTTATCAGGTAGTTTTAGACAGCAACACAATCTCTCCTGAGAAAGTACATCTTCTGCAGCCCCTGCCTGCCCATGTGTCCTGTGCTGCACTCTGGACCTGCCACCTTCCCTCATCTCCCTCCAGTAAATCTTGTCCTGAGGAGCCCAAGATGGTGCCTGCTGCAGTCTCCTAAATGATGAACAGAGGGAAGGTCACATCCCTGTGTCACCCCCCAGTCTCCTAAATGATGAACAGAGGGAAGGTCACATCCCTGTGTCACCCCCCAGTCTCCTAAATGATGAACAGAGGGTCAGTCCCTGTCCCTGCTGGCTGCACTAATGCCTCCCAGGATGTGGCTGTTCAGTTGCTGTGGGGACACACTGGTAACTCATGTCCAGCATGGTGTCCACTGGGACCCCACATCTTCTTATGCTTTCCAGCTGATTAACCCCTGTGGTGCACTGGTGCATAGAGTTGTTCCTCACCTCTCGTAGGATTTAGCATTTTCCCTCACTGAAATTTGTGTAGATGGTAGATAGCACTCAATGTCCACTTTGTTATCATCATTTTAATCCTCAGGGATTCATCCCTATGGAGCACCTTGAGGGATGTGATTGTACCAGGTATGAGTTAGAGCAGAATTTGATCCTGCTGGTCCTTAGGATGCTGTCTGACATTACACCTGACCTGGTGAAACTGCAGCCACCTACTGACATGAATAGCTTTGCTCTCTCAACAGCCTGACCACTGGCTTGTCTTAATTTTCATATATCAAATTTAGTTGACTGTTCAACATAGAGTCACATCAGCAATTTAAAGAATAGATGGGCATCTCTCTGCTCTGAAAAAAAAAAAACCATTTTATTTTGTCCCTCTCAGAAAGCTTGAATGACTTGCCCACAGCTGCATAGATTGAGATGTGGTGCAGAGAAAGACAAGACCTTTGGTATCAGCACAAGACCTTTTGGTTTCAACACACAGCCTGGATTAGGCTGATGGTGATTCAAGGTTTTACAATATGGTTTTGTTGGTCCCCTCCAGATTTTTTTCTGGGTTTGCAAATATTGTAGGCAGGTGGATAAAACAAAATTTATTGGGAAATGAATCATAGATGTCTTAAAATTCTGCAAGTCATTTGAGAGAGCTGCTTTAAAAATGCTCTTAATTCTCATTTTAAAAATAGATTATCCAACTGTGAAAATCTCACTGAATATTTATTAAAGGATAAGTAGCTAATTAAAACCCTGTCCTGGTTTTTGCAATACCTAGCAGTGTTCAGTGGGTGACTGGTGGTGAGATATCATTGTATTTGAAGGCAGATATGCTGTTCTTAGCCTAAAATTCTATATATAGTCCTGCTCACAACTTACAGAGCTCAGAAACTGAAACCTTGTTAATTGGCTGTTACCACCTTCTGCTGTGCCTTCACTCATACTGGCACTGAAATGCTTGAGCAGGGCTGCTTGTGAAAGGGAGAGGTCAGCTGCTACAGGAAAACTGACAAATGTGTGGGGTGTGAATTCCCAGTGAACAAGACGGTGAAACAAACTTTGAAACTTACTTATAGGTTTAGAAGACCTGTGAGGGGAGGAAATGTCTGTCTGTACCTTGGGGTGGAACAGCTCCAAGGAAGATTTCTCTGGGGTTTTTTTAGAGCAAGATGTCTTGCATATTTGGAGAACAATAAAGAATCAAAATTGTTGCTCTCCCCCATTGGAATGGAAAGGCATGGTGATTAGCTACTGAATCATTAGAAAATAAACCAAGTTCAGTATTTTTATGGGCTAGGAAACCCCTATGTGGCCTCCCATCTAAGGAGGCTCTGTGACCTGCTGTGGTGCCTGTGATCTTTGGCATGTTTGGAGCTGTCATCTGCCTGCTTCTGTCTTTGTGCCATAGGAGGTGAATATTCCTCTTCTTCTCCTCTACTTTTAACTTACTTCCTTTCAGATTGTCTGATTGCTCAGACAATGATGAGATGAGCCAATTCAAAGTGGGCACTCCCTGCTTCTACATTAGCTGCTGCTTGGTGCCTCTGTTTGAGGGGGGCTTCTGTGCTCAGCTGGAAGTTCAGCTGGATCTTTATTAGGAAGATGTAATTATCAGATATACCTCACCTCTCCGTGCTGCTCCTTATATACTGCATACAAGATTGTTCAGTAGCTACAGACATCCTTCAGAGCAGTGAATTGCTCACAGCTCCAGCACATCACCATCCCTGGGATTATTAATGGTGTTTAACTGAGACAGCTCAGCAGAGCCCAGCTGGGTCATGAGCTGAGCCCAGCCTTGGTCCCCATGGCAAAACACAGTGGAAGGAGCTGTCCTGCCCAGGGCATGCAGCTGTGCATTGGAGTGAGAGGTGGTTGTGTGCTGGTATCAGTGCAGCAGGGGAGGGTTAATTTGGGGCAGATTGCCAGTGCTTATAATAAATCTGTGTGTATCTGTAAGTCAAGATGAGATCTCTTCCTGAAAACATGCAGGAGATTGGATACAAGTTCTTGTCTCACTTCTGGAATGGTTGAAATCCCTTGGCTTGTGTCTTTCCAGGTCAGTTAGTAGTGTTAAGCTCTAGGCTTGATTTTGTAATTTTTTTTTTAATGAAAACATGAATAAATGGTTTATTTCACATTTGCAGTAGAAAACTAGGACAGCATTTGAATTGTATCGCTCCATTTTTGAGATAGTTTTTGGTAATTAGTCATGAATTTTTATTATTTATATAGAAGTGTATCACATTTACTAATTTTTATTCAAATTTATGTATGTTTATTTGAATAAATTTTTGGTTGGTCCAGATGACGTTCAGAGCTCCTTTCCAGCCTCAACTCTTCTGTGAGTTCATAAAGCTCGTTCATTTTTCAGCATATCAGAAGTATCTCTGACTTTAAAAGTATCAAAATCTGTTGCAGACAACAGTTATGGACTAAAAAGATGGTGTTGGGAGTTTTTTTGAATGTGTAACACAGAAGCTTGCTACTGCTGCAAGACAGGACAGGTTTGCTCACTGGAGTGCAGCTCCACCACATCCTGCCTGTCACACTAGAAACAGTGTTGTCTTCTGGTTAGGTTATTGAGTAAAATTAATAGTACAAAATCCTCTTTGAAACAGATGGAAATTTAGGCATGGATACAACTAGGCATGGCACATATTCCTGAATCTATACTGACATGGTGTTGGACCTTGTTGTACCAGAGTCATGCACGGATCATTTTGTTGGGTCAGAGAGTAAGGCAACATTAAAGGCAATTTTCATAGAGTATTTTTACTTATTGTACTTTGAGTGACAAGGTAGGAAGTTTTTTGACCATAAAGACTTGAGAAAGAGAGAAAAAAAAGGTGAAATGCAGAATTCATTATCAGATATCAAAAAAGAGAATAATATTTACACTCCATGTCTCCTCATTCTTTAAATTATCACCAGCGATCCAAAATGCATGGCACTTAGCTGGTTTCAAATATATATTAGTAACATTATATAGAAACAAAGGACAGCATTGCTTCTGGTTTTTTTCTAAGTAATAAAAAATTATTTTTAATTTAATTCAAGTGCAGAATAAAGTAAGTTTCTCTTAGGCAGTTTAGGGAGCAAAATAATGTTTAAATTTAGCGCAAAGTATCTGTGTAGCTTTTGTAGTGGAGACAACCTCACAATTGATATGAATTTGATAGCATTTGTGGGAGAATGCCATGAGTTTTAATGAAATGTTAATGAAATAGTGTGGTCAGATGGACTTCACCATGAAGCAGAAGGTGTGTGTTATGTTTGTGCCCCATTAAGCCATATTTTGATACTTGGATAGGGATTTAGTTGGACACGAGCTTTGGGTGGAGTGAAATGTGTTTCTAAATCCTCACCATCCTTTGCTGCATATGAAGTGATTTCTCCATCTGGCTCCCTTAGAGGGAAAGCCTCAGTGGTTTCTGTGCCCAGACAAGGAAGTGCACAGCAGAGAGCTTTTGTTTTAAGAACATTGATAAAAAGGAATGGTTTAATTAAGTGTAAGGAGAGCTGTTGTTGGGTAGGGAAAACAAATAATGTAGACGCTGTGGGTTTTATAACTGGGATAGGTTTTTTTCCCTTTGAGAGTTCAATAACATTTGCTTTCTGAGCACATAGATTAAGAGAAAGACTTTGATGTGATAAAAGTTGTGAGGACAAGTGCTGATTTTTAATGTAAAAAGTCATCACTCTCGTGCAGCTATTTAACAACATAAAAGCAGCTGCATTTGCCTCTACTTAACTCCCTGTAATGCCAATTTTATTTTCATTCTGTAACTGATCCTGTTAGTGATGAACTCTGGCTGATACTACATTTCTTAGATACACAACAATTTGGACTTGAGTGCTCACTGTGTTTTTGTAGCTTTAGATACTATTATTTTTCCTAAGAAGCTGTAACCATCTGCATTTGAAGTTGTCTGTTTGATATGCCCCTTTGATACTTAAGCCTCTAAGTGGCTGGAAAATTGAATGAGAGCTGGGCAAGCAGAGAGAAAGAAGCCAGAGCATAATCAGTTCCTTTGTGGGAAGATATTTAATTGTGATAAAGGCATGAGACTGTAACCAGTTTGCTTTTGTTTCTGCTCTTGCAGGTTGCCTTTCCCTGCGGGTGACAGGGTAACTTTTAATGGGAAGGAATGCATCTGCCAGAAATGTTCCCTGCCCCCTTCCAGCAGCACTGGCTCCTTCCCTGTACAGAACCTGAGAAGTAAGTACGGATTTCTGCTCTTTTCAGTCAGTGCTTCTTAGTCTGCACAGGTTTCAAGGGCATAATTTTACACCAGTGTGTACAATTGGAACTTCTACTACTCTGCTGCATAAGAGGTGTCATGAAATTCGAGGTAGCCACATGAAAAAGTATAGGGTGGTTTTTCAAGAAAGTCTGATATTTAAAAGAAGCACAGATGGTGCCATTATAGGATTAACAATACATTGAACCTCTCAAAGATTTGATTAAAATGAACTAAATCAAATTATTTGGAGAAAAACATAATATAGATGCTAATATTTTTGAGGATTCAGCCCAAGTCCATCTGAAATAAAAGCCAGGGTGAGATTTAATGATTTTTAAGTGTTCCAGTTCCAGCTTCAGAAAATATCACTGGCAGGACTGCATGGCTAAATACTACACAGCAAGGGGTTTAATGTGTGAGGTGTCAGTGAGGGGCATTCACCCTGACCTCAGACTATTATGCACTGTCAGAAGATACAAACAGCAGGGGAAAGAAAAGTGGTCTTTTCGCACCAACTTCTTTGCAGTAAATCATAGAGGGGCATTGTTGCTCTGGACTCCGTTCCTCTGCTCTTTTGCTCATAAAGTGCTGCCATGCTTTAAGAGTCCACTGCTCACTTCATGTAATTAAACAGCAGCAGCAATGCAATTAAACAGCAAAGACAGAAAAATTTTTAATGACTGTTACATCAAGCTGGATTCAGCATGGCTGAGGAAGGGCCCTATGGATTGCTCATCTTCCTGTGTAAGGAGTCTAGCCCACTTCTGGGAGAAATCTCTCCTTTTCTCTTTTTCTTTCCCCCCCCACATTTCTTCACAGAAGTTTTCACCATCTCATTTCTACAGTTCATCAGCCAAACCTGCTGTGTGAATGCCCTGTGAGATATTCTATGGATTCCTCTTGCTAATGCCGTTCTGTTTTGGGGATAGGTTGGCCCTTTCTGTTGGGTGCTTTCTTTTGTCACTTATTCTGCAGATGGATCCTCCTTGGCCATCTTTGCTGTCTCCTTGTCACATGTGAAAAGTGCCTTTGACTACAATGGACATTATTAGCCTGGTTGAGTACTGACAGGACAAGTTCATTTGATGGTCTGTGGTACAGAATCCTTTAATGTATTTACATTCCCTTTCTCCGTGCACACACACACCGTGGGGAGTTTTTCTTGTCATTGCATTTCCTCAGCTCTCTTGGGTCTGCACTGAACCTTCACAGAGCCCAGATACCTGCAAACCTCAGCAAAGCACTTGCCTTAGAGGGAGACAGCACTGGGAGCAAGTACATCTCTGTGGCAAAACCTGACCCTGGAAAATAAAAGTTTACCTTTTCCCCACATTGCATAGAGCAGTGAATGGTGTATCTCCTGACAAGAGCTTTCTTGGAGAAGACCTTAATGCTTTAAACGAGCAACTCTTGTTAGTAGTGCACAAAAACATGATCTCAGGCAAACGTTTTCAAGGAAGGAGTAGTACACTGACCCTGTGTTACATTGGTTTGTTCCTGTCTCAGAACTGTCTGATGTGTGCCATGTGTGCTGCTCCCCAGCCTGTTTAGCTCAGCAGTGCTTTCAGAACATCTCTGGGGACTCACTGAGCTCCCAGCATCACTGCCCCCTCTGACAATTCCTTCTGTTTTCATCCTCCCCTTTTGCTTCTAACCTCCTTCATGCACTCCATTTGGAAGAAATGAACAATGTAAAATACTTGCTTTCTGCCTGAGTCCTTGAATTTTTTATTACATAAGTACCTACCTTTCTGTTTTGTTTTGTTTTATAAAACAATAGCTCTGAAAGCCTCTTGTGACAGTGTTGATTTTGAGAGAGTACTCAAGGAAGAATATTAACATGGAGCAGCAAATTGATGTGTTCTGCAGAGTTATTGCTTGAAATTAGTTGAGTCACCAAAGGATGCTGCATCCAAGATGGGAAGACAAGGACATGCATCAGTAGGCACTGTTGGCATAGCAACCACAATATTTGTTTGTAATTATCTGGCACTTTACAGAGAAAGCAGCAGTTGGGAAAAAAAAGAGTAGCTCACAAAATGCTGCATTTCTGCCCACCCAAGCTTAAACCAGATGAAAGGTGAATGACATTTGAGCACATGATGTTGTGTTCAGTTTGTGAAATAAACCCTCAAGCAGTCGGATTAAATTAGATTTCCAGATGAATCCCCAGTACAGAGGAGATCACAAACAAATTTCTGATTGCAGTTGAACAACAGATACTGTAGAATACTGCAGGGACTAAAACCAGGCACACGCCCAAATGTTCTTTATTATTAGCAAAACTCAAATGTTCTGATCTGTAGTGCACATGCTTTTGTGCTAGGCTTGTTTCCAGGTATTGGTGCTCTGGAGGGTAACATTAAAGAGCCACATTATTGCTCCCTCAATACATTCCAAATCCACTAAAGGAAAATACAAACTGTGCTTTATCATTGTGTGCTCAGAAGTGAAACATTTACAATTTCACTTACACTGTCTCATTAGGGTCATGTAACCAGTGAAATACAGTCTTAAATCAGAAAGTTTTTAAGACTGTTTAAATGCTTTAATGAAATCCTAGGTTGAGAGTTCTGTCCTAATAACTTGATAAATCTTTCTAATGCTTTTGCATAGCTTTGTCTCCCATGTAAGACATTTTTATGGGTTTGTTTTCTCTCCTGGAATTTCTGAATGATTAAATGTCTTTCAGGCTTTGTCTTTTCTCTAGAAAATTATTGGTATACCTGAAGAATTCCTAAAAATACTATGTATTTTTCCACATGAGATGGAAGATATTTTATGGAGCATTAGAAGATTACTGAGATATTGCTACTAGAATCAATTTATCACTGGCATTTTTCCCTTTTTTCCACATATTCTACTATTTTTACATTTAGTAAGAAAATCATCCACAGACAGGAAATCTGTAGAGTGAAGGATGAATGAGAGATGGACCTTGTAGGGTATTAGAGGCTTCATTTGGGTTATAGAGAACCAGATCCATGTCTATGTAACATCTTTGAAGAGGGCAGAAACTGATTGTAGGTTTGGCTTTTGCTAGCTTAGTCAAAATCTTCCATTGTTAAAAAGAAGGGCAACCAAACCCCCAGACAGTCTTGTTCTGAATTTCTGGGGGGCATAACTGGTTTACCTACAGCCTGTTTAACCAACACAGACTAACCTCTGTTACCAGTTAGTGCATGTTCTACATGTATTTTTTGTTAGCACCTCTTGAAAGTTTATATAAGTGAATTTTTTATAGAGAATAAATACATAGACAGCCATCACTTTCACATATTGAAATGCCTCTAAGTATTGGTGTGTTTTACTGGGTACAGGAAATTTCATACCAGGATTTCAGCTTGGATTTTTTTCATGGTTGCAAAAAGAATTTTGAAATAAGTAGAGCTTGCAGATCCAAAGGCAAAGGCCAATATGAAGAATCAGTTGTTTTACTCTTGCTCTTTTTTATTTCTTTTATCAGGCTGATTTGCAGTGCTTGAAAAATCAATCAGCAAAACTTCATTTTTTAGAACACAGTATAAATGAATTAAAATGAACCTAAGTCACTAGGAAACTAAAGTCATTAGCTTTTTATCTTTGAATGATGCATGTTTTGTGGCAATTTCAGAGCTTTCCAAGGGCAGCAGCAGTTGCCATCCATCAGTGAGCAGTGGATGGAGCCTGGGTGAGCTGGTGCTGGGACACTGATGGATCCTTGTGCTGCTGTAACCAACTGCTGCATGACCACCTGAAGAATATGATTCACTCATTTGGGCTTTTCTCTTGCAGATTGTGGGGGCTGTGGTTCAGAAATAAAAAATGGTCAGTCCTTGGTCGCCTTGGACAAACACTGGCATTTGGGCTGTTTTAAGTGCAATACATGTGGCAAGCTACTGAATGCAGAGTATATCAGCAAGTAAGTAGAGGAGTATTTTCACCTCTTTTAATCATTCTTTTAATGCCAAATAATTAATTTATAATTGCATTTATTTGCATTGTTAAGCATAATATAGAAATATAATATAATAATATAATTAAGTAATATAATATATAAATGCATATTGCATTACCTTTATATATATATATATATATGTATTCAGAAATATATAAGATAGTAGAGATTATTGTCTAAATTATTACCTAAATTGTATTTTAAAAATGAAATGGAGAAAAGTGGAAGTAACATTTTTCCATTTACCTGGAATGGGACTTGACAAAGCAGCTATACTGCAGAGAGGCAGCAAGTGGAATTTGGAATTTGGAAAGTCCCAAATGTATGCCCTTAGTTACCTATGGTTTTGCTCTCTGTGATGCTGTAATGTAAAGAAGCAGGTACTGTTCTTTCTATATGCATTACATAAGAGGAAATGTTAGCCAGAAGTTCATTAAGGATGTACATGCCATGATTTTGTGCAGCTCCAGACCCTCATGCTGTCAAATTTGGACTGAATGTGATGACAGCAATGAGAAAGAGCACAAAGCACCCACACAGACCACGTCCCATGTCAACACTTGGATCACTTTGATCACTCTGCCAGTGACATGCAGGCCTTTCACTGGCCAAGCACCTGGGATTAATTTCTGCTTCAGAGAAGTGGATTATGTTGAAATTTGGTTAAGCAGCAAAGTAACTCAGTCACCAGTGCTCAGAGATGATGGAGTTTCAGAGCCTATGTCCCCCTGACTTTCAACAATTCTTTGGATTTTGATTAATACAAGTACAACATTTAATTTCACAGCTTGCACTGGAGAACAATATTTATTAAAATGGTGTTCCTAAATAAGGTTTTACATTGTCTCAATGTTGGGCTAGTCTGCTGTATTTTAGTACAGTGCTTTTTTTGCTTGTTATTGAATATACCTCCCACCATAAATTGTAAAGATATAATTACTGCAAAATCGTCTTTTTAAAAAGGCTAAATGCCAAACAAAATAACTCAAGAGAAGAAACATCCTGTCTTTAATTAATTCAATTAATTATTGTGATAACTTCTAGGTTAGTCTCTAAGAAATCCAACTTCCAGGCTATAAAATTAATTTCTATGTTTCTCCAAGGAAATGTCTGATAAAATTATGCCTCTACTGATAAATCTGTCTGATCATGGGCTGTTTTAGTATAACAAACAAAACATATTTAACTATGTTTAACTTGAACTTTGAAGCATGAGAAGAGTCTCCAGTTTCTTCTTAGAGCAATTTATTTTCATTCATCCATTTAATGGTCTATATGTACAATTTAGTAAAATTGTAAAATGTAAAATTAACAGGTTCTTGTCAGGGCAATAGTCCAAGTGATCTTGTCTTGACACTTTAAAATAAAAGCTGAGACCCCAGGTTTTTTTCCTCATATCTCTAAATTGTATCTTAACTCACTGGTGGTGGTGAAATAGCTGCTTACATCATGCATGAACACACTGCTGCTCAGGCTGAATTCTTGTAGTCATTGCTGGCTTCTGTGGAGCAATTCCCAAGTTGTTTGATCCATGACTGCCTTTAAGCAAGTCCAGTCAAGTGTGCCAGTAGATTTAAATGTTTTTCAAAACTTGGTTTACAGACAAGATATTTGAGAAATTGCTCTCTGCAGTCTCAGCTAAAGGATTAGGTAATACATATATCAGATGATACATCAGTTGGATGGATTAGATGATAAGAGGGGAAGAGTAATATGGTGAAATAACTTTCCAGAGAGGAGGAAACACGTGAAAGAAGTTAATGGGTAACATGATTAAACAGGTGATGTGAGGGTCTCAGAGACTGAGTTTTATTACAAGGCTGATGCCTGAGTTTGGCAACAAAGGAGAGAAGTGGTCCAAAATAGTTGTTCATTACTATTCAGCTTTTTACAATATTAATGACTGTGAGGGAGGCAGGAAAGCCCATAAATACCCTATGCAGTGTTGAAGCTGACAGATTTTAGATGCATAATCTCCCAGTGAACTGTAAGCTTACATCAAACAGCATCTGTACAGCCTGTTGTTCTTCCCTAGGGATGGGGTTCCATATTGTGAAACAGACTACCACGCCAAGTTTGGGATCAGGTGTGACAACTGTGAAAAGTACATCACAGGAAGAGTGCTCGAGGTAAGGAGAACCTGTCATTCAAGCACATCCCAAAGTGTACAAAAAGATTAGCTCTTTTGGGTTTGGTCCTGTGCTCACAAATGAGTGTTAATGCCACAGCTTAATGTTACTTTTAGTGAATACCAGGAACTCTGTCTGTAATCAGGTTTTTTGTTTCTTCTGTTAATGATTTGGTAATACACAAACTCCCTAAATGGATATTTATGGTACTGGAGAATGTTCAGGCAGCAGAAGTAATAAATGAATGTGTTATCAGGCACATTTTAAAACTTGCATTAAATTCATTTGCAGTGTCTGCTTTTTTTTATTCTCTTTTATGTTCCCCAAAGATAGGATGAAGCTGTTGAAAAGTAAAATGAATGATTTGAATTGTGTTTTTGCAACCAGAAATGAACTGTGTGGCAGAGATTTGTTTGCACTTGTTGTTCTAAGAAGCAGGAAATTGTTTAGTGTAGGGTTATGTTTTTATGCATTATGCAAAAATTTCCATATAACTGACTCAATGTCACAAAATTCATATATTCCTTTGATCAGAATAAAATTTATCCTTGGATCTAAGTCTAATGTTACCCTGTCAGTCATCAATTATCTGCTTTTTCTTTCTGCTTTTCCCTGTGAAGTCCAAGCAGCACTGGAATTAGGAAGAGTTGCTCGGTTCACTCTTTTCTCTTCATCAGCTAAGAAAGCCTGGAGAAATCCCAAAGGGCTTCCACCAGTGAAAGATCTGCTTGGAGTCACACAAAGACTTAACTGTCCAAGTGGTGGACAATGATAACTTGTTAGGAGCTGATGAGCAAGTATCCATACTAGATGGGAATCTGTCTTGGATGGGATGATATGGTGTTAACATAGGCACGAGAGATTTTTCCATTAACAAATGTTTTTACAGACCTTTCTGAAAGGAGATCTCTAAAAGGGAATTTGAAAGAGTATAAAGACAGTTTTCTTACTTTTTTTGGACACAATTGTCTCAACTGGAAGAGGCAAAACAAAAGAAAACATCTTAAAACCTTCAAAAATGTAAAAGGTGACCATGGAAGCTGTTATATATTTTCAGAGGTGTCAAGCATTGACATTGAATGAAAGGGAGTAAAAGGGGGTGAGATTTGAAAGTGAAGGTAATTAGAAGAGGTGAATGCAGAGAGTAGAGTTAAAGCTGTGGTAAATTTGGAGTGCACTTACTAGAGCAGTTTACAAGGAGTGATTAATGCTGAGACAGGAGAAGAACAGAAGCTCCAGTTTCTGTACTGACTCTTGGCTTCACAATATTTTGTTTTTCTATCCTGGTACTTGAAATATGTGCAAGAATCCTCTTTTTATGTGGTAATATTTTACCTGCAGTATGGTTAAACAATAGCATGTGGTGTGGTATGATTAAGAACTGGGTCCTTACTGTCTCTATGGGTAATAAAAAGAAAAAAAAAAGCCTTAAAGATCTGCAAAGTAACATTACCAAGTGTGATTTGTGGGACCTGGGAGCACATGTGACTGTAGCTGATTCTTCTGACTGCTTGGTGAGAGTGTACTGAATAGGAAGACGGTTCCTTGTTTTTATGGTAGATGGGCCAGCAACAAACTTGGGAAAAGATAATTTTTGAAAGCTATTGTAGGAGTTCTACCATGACAGATTAAATAGGATGATTTTGGTCAGTGTGTGTCCCTCTCGTCTCCACTCCTCAGTGTTGCTCTAAGGACAGCTCTGTACCACTGATCCTCATCTTGCTTTGGTACTGGTTCAGGCTGGGAGCTACATTCATTGGTCTGTGGCATTTAACTGTGGAAAAAAATACTGATGCAAGATTCCAGAACCTTTAAAAAAAAGTAGATGAGGAGAAAGGACTTTCAGCATCTGTAAAAGCACAGATAGTATCATTGTGAAACAGGAAACATAGGTTGAGGTTAGAATGGAGCAGGAAATGGATTTGAATGGTTACAATGACATTTTAATGTCTGGACACTTGTTGGAACAACATGGAAATTCTATGATCTCTAAATTTTTTTTCTATAGAACTGTACAAAACAATTTCTTGGTTGGTGTGTGACAAAGCTAATGAAGCTTGAACATGGGTGCATGTCGCATGTCCGAGCATTCTGCTGTCACAGTAGGTCCTGTTCCTCGTGACATCTCCCAAGATATCTGCTCCCATCCCCTCTGTTTTGCCATGACACATCTCAAGAGCTTTCTGTACATTGCCACTGCCTGTTCTCAGGGAGTGACTCACACTGTGAGCCCTCTCCCATGGTGATCAGCCTGGGTTTCCATGACTCTTTGGAGCTCTGGAAGGGATCACTTAAACAGCCATTGAGTTTCAGTGTGGGTCATGGAGAGCAGCTGGCTGAGGAGGCAATGCACACACCTCCTTTCAGCAGGAAGGCAAACAAAAAGTCACAGTCTGAGCAAACAGCTTTGAAAGGACTCAGAAAGCATGTCCATAGCTAATGTGTTTAAGGCATTTGTTGTTTGTGTGCAGCAGATGGGCTTGTTCTAAAGGCTTGGAACTGGGCTGATCTCTTCTCTCTCTCTCTGGTCTTGGTGTCAAACTCAATGTCTGTTTGTCCCTAGCAGGCTAATTGAGATGTTTGTGTATCTCCTGGTCAGGAGGACAGAGAAAATAGAAGGTAGCAATGCCTGTTCTTTGTTGGAGGATGCATTATTTTAGTGGAGTTGTCTGGAATATTGAGACATTTTTCAAAACATCAGTATTTTCTTTTGCCATCTTGAATATTATCTGGAGAAACACAGAAATAATAGGGCAAATTGCTCTTAAATTGGGGGGAAATCTTGACAGCAATACTTATTAGGCAGGGGAGTGCTCTCCCAAGGGAGCTGCTGGAAACCATCACTTTGAAAGTCTTGTAACAAGATTGGACAAGGCACTGGAAAATCCATGTTAGGGAACGGTCCTGCAATGACAAAGGGAGGGACTATATGACCTAATAGGATTTTTTCCATCTCTGATTTCTGTGATAATGTCAGGAGGACAGCTGCTTCCAATGTTATTCTATGACTAGATTTTATAATATTGTCTCCCTTTGCAACACTTGTTCATTTTAGGTGTTTATTCAGCAGAAAGGAAGGGAGTGTCAACCAGTGTGAGTTACTGATAAGTTATAAAATATGGCTGTTTTTGTAGGTCCTCAGCCAAATACAATGATGATTTAGTTACCTAAATTCTTCTCTCAGCCCATTTTCTGAGGGCCAGATTCATTCAGTGTAGTAAATGGGCTTAGACACAGGATAACTTTGTTTATAATTCCATTCTTGTTCCTTTCTTCCCCTCCACTCCACCTTGGCTTGCACCCACTCTTCCAGGGAACTTGTACTGGAAAAGCTATAAAAGGGGCTGAGCAGTTCATTTATGGAGATGATAAATTTTATTACTTTTAACAGCAATGATTTTGCTGTTCTGTTATTTTTTGTTTTAACCCTACCCACCAGTGCATTTATGGGCAAGATTTGCTTTGTTTGTGATGCATACAGAACACTCTTAAATACAAATCAATCCTCTCCTAGAAGTTGTGTTATTTTATCCCTGACCATATATATTGATAAACCTTCCAATTTAAATGAGGAGCAGGAAGTTGCTGGAGTTTACTTTTGTAGTTTGACTTAAAATGCACTGTGACTGAAAACCTCTAGGGAGAGAAAGGGTTTACTTCAGTGCTCATGCTGTATCTCTGCTGCCAATCCTGCAATAGTTAGCATCATGCAATAGCACACATCTTAAAATAACAAGCCATTGATTTTTATGACCAGCCATTTCCCTTTTGTCATGTTGCAATCCATTTCTCTGCACTTAGAACTAAAAATATTTTTCTCCTTTTTTCTATTACAAGCAGTAATTTATTAGTTAAAATTTCAACTTGTGGCAATGAGCATACCCTAAAAAATCTTAATTGTCTTTTTAAAAAAAAAATTACTGTATGTCTTATGATAATACAGAGCCTGCTTTAAACTCCTTTCATTCAAGAAAACATTTTCCATTTCTTTCCTCATTTTAATGAGTCTTTTAGCTGCATTTTGCTGGGGGAGGCAGAGATGTGTAGTCTGTCTCTCGGTCCTTCCCACATAGCAGGTTGTGTAAAAGGTTTGGAAAGCTGTTGAGGTTCATGACAAAGCTGTGTGACAGCCAATGACTCCCCCTTGTCCTCTCCTGGGAGGCATTTCTGGGTTTCCTTAACATCTGATACTTGAAACATCATCTCAGTTCCAGCATCTTTCTATTTTAAAGTGGTCTGCATAAGGAGAGTTAAAAATGCTTTGGATATGATTGATTTTTAGCTTTTTTTGTTTTCCCCTCCAACTGATGAAATATGAGAACTTATAGAGAGTAGTCTTAGTTCCTCTCAACTTCTATTTTACAAAACTGAGTGAACCCAGTTCTCTGCTGCTAAAGTCAGCTCCAGGCTTTTCTAGTGATGCTGTGGGTTCCTGACTGGAGCCACCTTCTCTCAGCATGGATGAACATTGTACTCCAGACAATGCCTCAGCACTGCCTTGTGCAGTGATAGTAACCCCTTCCACCATTTCTAGAGAAAGTGATTTCCTGGTGTGTCCCCCACTGGTGTGAATTTCTTCTGTGAGTTCTTTAACACTGACAGCCCATAGCGAGATATTGAGACGTTACTTTGTGGGGAGGGGTTCTCTTTATCTGCTTTTTCAGCTGGTGCTTTCCTCTATTGTTAGAGGAAGCCTCCTTATCCAGAGATAACCTTCTGAGGATGTTTTAATGACAGACACAGTATGGGCTGTGAGGGGGTCACATTTGCTTGGACAGGCAACTGTGTCCCATCAGTGCCCAAAATACCCTTCAGGGATATTTTCAGCTCTCAATTTTATCTACAACTGTCCCATGATTCACAGCTACATGACTGGTGTAAATGTGGCTTACAAGTGCTGTTGAAAATCACAGCAGTTAGAGCCATCTTTCTGTTTAGTATCTGACATCCTAACACGGCAGCATGGCACTCAGTTTATGTGGGGGAAGAAAGAGTTACCATTTTACTTGTTTACATATATGTGTAAATGTCCAGAAAAACATAATCAATGTATGTTCTTAAAATCTATTAATCACAACCATATGTTATTTTGAAATAAGGGAACAAATGCAGTGGGCACTAGGCAGGAATGAGACTAGAAATGTCAATAATTTGTATTTCGATTAGATGTCATTTATGACAAAGTCACAGTTTTAATTTACTAATTAAAACAAGAATCTTCTTTTCTGTAGTTTGTTTTTTGCCTTGCCCTGGGGTTGAGCTGATTTTGTTTGCAGCCATATCTACTTTGTAAATCGATTGCCTTTCCCTTTGCAAGAGTGTCAGGATATCAGAGAGACGATACTAATTCTTTAGAGCAGGGAGTACAAATTTCTGCCTGCAGTGTGGAAGAATGGTTCATTCTGCAATGTCTGTTGCCCTGCTGTTTCATTAACAACAGGACCTACTGATGTGTGAAAGGTGCTTGAAAAGCTTATTACATAGGCATTAATAGTGAAACATGCAATAAAGGCAGCTCTGTCTGTGGGAGTGAAGGGTTCCCTGTGCATGGGCAGCCTTGGGAGCGCTGTCAGAGCAGCAGAAGCATCCAAGTGTCAGTGCTGCCTTCGTTAGAAACTGCTCTCTGCGCTTCTCTCCTTCAACAGAGAAGAAAGAACACTGTGGGAAAGACAAATCTAAATAAATCAGCATTAGCTTTTGCAAAAGGAGACCATCCAAGGTAGGAAATGTTAACTAGCCCTTTCAGTGCATAATGTTTGCTGAGATGCAAGGCATTCTGCAGCTTGGGAATGGTCTCTGGTTTGGTGCCACTTGCATTTATCTGGGACTGCTGGCTTGCAAAGGCAGGTTAATCATCAGTGCATTTATCTGAATTTGGCTGGGTAAGTGTTGACAGTTGACCTAGACTTTCTTCTTTAAAACAGGCATTATTAAAAATACTATCAGCCAGCAGATAAATAGCGATGCAAATGCTTTTTGTCCTTATCTTTTAGCTTTCTCTGTAGCACAGTTATATTGGTCTAGATGAATTTAACTCATCTTTCTCCCACTTCCAGCCTTTCCCTTTTTAGCCACCTCTTCTCTCCAGAAATACAGATCTATGCCTGTCTTTATTGTCTGAACTGCTACAAACTCACAAATTGTTAATGTGTCAGGAGAAAACTATACATTAAACCAAACTCTTTGCATAGCTTTCACCCTGTAAATAATTTGTTAGGTTTTTTTGAAGAGCACTGAGTGCCATTTGATGATAGCTTAAGACTTACAGTTTTACCAAAGGAAAGGGTTCTGCAAACTATGTCTGAATTACAGAAAAGTTAGGATTTGAGGGAAACTGATTGATAGAGAAGAAAGAATGACTGTTCCAGGTTTTGTGAGGATTTTTTTATTTCTTTTCTCAGCTGCTTATTTGCTTTTCTGTTGCGAATTCCTCCCACATGTGTGGGGAAAGTCCTCAGCAGTGCTGCTGTGCATTTGTGCTTGTGTGGGTTTGTATGTGTTAGTTTTAGTGCAGTTTGATTTTTGAGCCTGGCAGACTCGTGGTGCCCATTGCCTTTCCTCACACAAAAATGTAGTCCCAGTTAACTGTCTCAGATTATCTGGATTGACTGACTGAAGGATCAAAGGGGTGATTGCAGCAGTCACCCTGATCCTGCTGAGCCTCAGACCCCAGTGTGCAGCTACCCTGCCTCCCTAAGCCATGTGTGGTGATGCATTAACATCCAGTGCCTTTTGCCATTTGGGTGTTCTTACAGTGTGGAATGTTGCACCTCATGGGTATTTTCAGTCCCTCATCCACTTATTTCATGTATTCTTTCATTCCTGGTGGTCCTCTGACCCACATCAGGGGAATGCTGCTGTTGCACAGCTCTGCAAAGCCCCAGAGCTCCCTTGCCCTGTCAGCAGCACAAGCCCTGCCTCCAGCTCTGTCCTGTAACCATGGCAGTGGTGCAGCAGTGACTGCACTCAGTGACAATTGCCTTTGTTGATAAAGTATCTCCAGGATGCTCTGGCCCATGTGAAAACAGTTCAACATGTCAGCTAATAGCAGGAGAGCAGCCTGTGACTCATTTCTTGTAGCTTTAAGATTTTTTCATCCTATTAACCTTCAGCACTTTTTGTGCTTTTTCAAATTTCTTTCCCCCCATGCCAAAGTAAGAACTTTTGAATGGTACATTGAACTGGAAATATGTAGATTGGGTCTGAAAGTAGAAGCTTCCTACTTTCAGGAAAGATTATTAATGTCAGTTCTGCATGTGACAGCAGCATTTCCACTCCCAGGTAAATCCAGTGATCCAGAACAGCAGTCCTTACTCAGGCACAGGATGAGAGACAGGTTCTGTTCTTAGATGTTTACAGCCCAGATCACCACGTTCAGCTTGAAAAGAGCTGTGCTGGCTTTCTCTGATTGCTTGGGTTGTTTCTCCAGGGCTGTTCAGTGTTGGTTGAGCTTCATTCTTCCCATCTGAAATGGGTGTGCTAAATACACAGCTGCAAAGTTGAAAATTAAGGGGAATATGTCTGCAAGTCATCTTTCTCCTTCTTCACTCCCTCTCTCCTATCAAGAGTTGGCACAAGTGAGAGCCAGCTGCAGCTTGTCTTGGCCCCTAGGTGGGTTTTAAGGAGTGGGAAAGGAAAGTGGAAAAGGAGATTTGTTGAACAGATGGAAAACAGAAGCCTCTTCCAGTCTCAGTGGGTGGCAAGAAAAATTGCAAAGCTGAGAAGAAAAAGACAAAAGAGGGAGATCACTCACTCCATAACAGAAACATCTGAGTGCAAAATCAGTGGGTTTAGGTATGACAGGCCATTTTGATTTACAAGAACATTTACCAAATTCTGTAGAAAAAAGTGCACTCTTGTCCTCTTCCAGATTTTATCTGATTTTGGCAGGGCTGAATTTGCTCCTGGGCCAGAACTTGTTTGGAGAGCTCACAGAATGAGATTACAGTTGTAATAGTGCTAGTTTTCCTTCTATTATTTATTTTTTTCTCAATTATCCCCTTTATGGTTTTTTAATTACTTTTATTTTATTTTCTCCCACAACCATTAGAAACTTCTTCTTCTGCAAGTCGGGTTTTATAGTAAGTTGTTATCATTCTGAGATAAATGTTCTTGTTGATTTGATTTACACCTTATACCTGGAAGAATAAGGAGTGTGTGGGAAGCAATTAAAATGACTCAAATGTGGGAGGGAATTCTCAAGGCTCTGCAAAGCACAGCAGGATGAGCCAGAACCAAGACAACATGAAACAACTGTGCATGTGAGATTGCTAAAGCTGTAGGTAATGCTGCAGGTGTGTGTAGTGAACATTTCATGTGACTGTTTCTTGGCATCTAGTAGGATGAAAAATGAATCTAGTATGGAGAAGATGAGGAGAATGATTGATATTGAACATTACACTGCATTTACAGTGGTGTAAATCCTGATGAAAATGGTTCATTTGCCCTGGCAGACTGTTGAAGTGAGTCAGTGGTGAGTCAGGTCCACTGTGACTAAGAGAATTAGAGAGAGTTTTTCTCCACAGAATTCTGTCTTTAATTTCTGGCTCTCACACTTTTTTTCTGCTCAACACTGTTGTATGACATAAATAATAGACATTTTGCCAAATACCTCTGCCTTTACAATGCTGCCTGTCCCTTCAAACCCAGTAGATGATATGACAGCTGTTTACTAACTTCATCATTACTGTGTACAACTATTACTGAGTAATTCTTTGAGTCCTTCTGTTCATATGCAAAACTCTGGCTTTGCTAGAAGTGTGAGTGGAGGTTTTATGTGATTCCACTTAAAGCTGTTAACTGAGCAGAGTGTTATATTCCAAGCACAGAGGGTATTTTCTGAATAGCATCACTCTAATTTGAATATACCCTTAGAATTCAGTTTATGGAAGCCAGTATAGTCTTTGTAATATGCCACAAGGTGGGTGCAGTGGCAGAGTTACCAGTGTGTGCATCCATGGATAGCACTTGATGGTGCAGGGCTGTGCACCTCTTTGTGGTACTCCTGAGAGAAAGACAGGACAAACATCTGAGCCCTAGATGTTACACTGCCTTTTGGATTTAAATGCACACTGTGCAGTGTGGGTTGAAGTGCTGGCCAGAAGCAGGAGGGTTATATTAACCTGTGGGAATAAGCAAGAACAACCTCTGATTTGCTTTGCTTAATTGACTTGATAGAAAAATGTTCTAAGCCAGTTCTGTGCTGTTGGGTCAGAGAGTTATTAGATATCTCACATTCTTCTGGGAGCAGGAATTAAAACCTTATCTCAGCCAAAGTCAGGGAATTGCATTTACTGAGAGAAATTGCGAATTTGCCTTTATAAATCAATGCAGTGACTGATTAGGCTATTAAACAACAAAATGCTGTATCTCATTCATAAAATTTATTAAATTTCATAAAGATAAATATGTGGAGTTCCTTTTTATACCTGTGCTTCATTACCAGTTTTGTGTACATTTCTGGCACCTAAGAAAAAGTACAATTCATTCACATAATGGCCTAATATCTTAGTAAAAACATCATTTGGGGAATGAATGAAGAAGTATAAACAGGATGAATTAAATTTCCATTAAAGGAGTTCAGTGATTTTCCACTTTTCCACCTTTTTTTTATATACTCTGAAAAAAAATTCCTAGTGAAAGTACATGCTCCTCAATGTTGAGTTTAAAATGATAGATAATGAAGCAAGTATGAAATGATAGATAATGGGAGCAGAACAGAGACAGCAGATTTTAAGGGAGTCTTCCACAGAGGGCAAGAACTAGCAATGTGATTTTGGTGGAGGGACAACCATGATAGTTGAGGGCTTGGAACACATATCCTGAGGAGATGCTCAGGGAGCTGAACTTTTTCAGCCTAGGAAAGTGATGATTTTAGTGGGACCTAACTGTGATGTTCCCATAGCTATGAGGAGGCCCTTGAATATGTGGAGACAAGCACCTTACTGAGGCACATGGTGGGAGGGCAGGAGACAACTAAATTTAAAGTCATAAATTTAAAGCACAGAGGTTCTGACTGCATAAAAAGGGAAAAAAAATCAGTATTAATAACAAAGAATAACTCCTGTCTGTTGGAGAAATATTCTCAGAGGTTGTGCAGTGTCCATCCTTGAAGGTTTTCGGTATTCAACTGAAAAAATTCCTGGTCTGAATTGAGTATCAACCATGCTTTGAGCAGGAGGTTGGATTAGATGAATGACTCTGTCATTCTTTGATTGCTTGCAAACTTCCTGTCTTTAAACTGAATTCTATTTCTGTTGCCTGTGCTATGAAGTTTGCCTGAAGGAATATCAGTGTTCTTTAATGAAAAAATGGAAATGTCCATATGAATGGACATTAGTCAGGAAATGGAGACAAAATATACAAAAGAGAATAATTGATTGTGTAATCCAAGTTTTACACTTTTACCCATCCCTACATTGCCTAAGTATTTTTACCCTTCCCATCCCATACAAACAGTAGCTTCTCTCCACTTTAAAAAGCAACACAAATCAAGTCTTATGTCTTCTATAAGATGTTTAAAGCTTCATTTCAGATTGAGAAGCTGCCAGATGGGAAGGCTTATTGGCTGTCAGTGGTTTTGTGCTTTATGCTGTTTCCCTTTGCTTGGACAGGTGGTTGTCTGGTGATGACACAACTCTCCAACAAATTTGTTCCATGTGAAAGGCTTTTAACTAAGAATGCTTTATACCAGTCTTCTGAGGGCTTTGTTTGTGAGTCAGGCAGCTGGACCATGCCTTGGCATACCCCTCAGCTCAGTGTTTTGTAGGCTGTTTTTCATTATTTCTGTTCAGGGTAGGGTACAGTTAGGACTTGACTTGGGGATTTTAGAATATGAAGTTGGCAGGATTTGGAACTGCTTCAATAGACAACACTTAGTGGTAATGAGGAACTATTATAGCAACTATATTGTATTATACACTCAAAATGGAAAATATGCTTTGATATGATTGAAACATTGCAGCAATTTAACCTTTTGTCACTTCCACAAACTCTTTACTCCCTGCAATAAAAGATGTCAATTACCCTTATGCATTTTGGTAACAAGATTGATTTTTTTTTATTGTTATTATTTTTCATTTTTACAGGAAGAAGTTTGCTGATAGCTTTTAATTCTTAGGAAAAGAATCAGATAGTTGTAAGTTTATCTAGTATATTAAACCATTTTCTGTACTTTCTATCTTCCCTTTCCTAATTACTTCATTGAATAATGTAATGAGGATGTACTTAGACTTCAGTGATGAATCAGACATCAGAAATCTTGAGTCTTCCTTCCAGGACTCAGCTCACTCTGAGCTTTAGGCTGCTCAGTTTCTCATGTGTCAATCCATAAGCAATTGTCGCTCATCAGCTGCTGTAAAAAATTATATCAATCACACTTCTAGAAACAGCATGAGACATCAGACAAGCAATGCCATTGTGGTAGAGTTACAGTTATTGTGCATATCATCTTTTATATATTCTGCCACTTCATCACTTATGGCAGCCATAGCCAGAAAATGAGCAGAGCTTTTTGCTGAGCTGTCTGCAGTAATGTAATATACTTTTCCTGGGTGATGACAGCTAATTTAAAACTCAAACTTAACTAGTTAAAGCTATTCCTTTTGGTATGAACTGCTCTAGTTTTGCTAGAGCTGCATGTTTTCCAGGCCTGGTGATCATACTGTTCTGAAGATTTTTGAGTAACACCCCTTACTGTCTCCAAATTGTGCTTTGAACAATGCGATTCACATTTGCCACATCAGCTTTATTCTCCTTTTACTTAGTTCAAGCCCTCAAGTTATGAGAAAAGGTGGTTGTTTGTACTTTGTTGCAGAGCTCTCTGGTCTTGCTTTAAGTGAAGATGAGTTTGTCTGTCAATGTAGGACAGGTTGCAGCACTGAAATGGTCCCCATGCTCAGGGCAAGGACTGCAGGAGGTCTGTGTTCATCAGCCCAGATCAACATCATTCCTCATGTTGATCAGCCCAGAAGGCTTTTCCTTCCTGCAGAGGAGACTTCACATTCAAAGGGGTCTCTTATACCTAAAGGGAAAGAAGTAACTCATAATGCTTTGTCTCAGGGTGCTGAGGATTGTTTTGACTCCATTTAAAGAGGGCAATTTGGTGATTGTGGGAAGCTGGTTCAAGGTCAGTTGAAGAAAAAATAAATTGTTAGTATATGTACTGTATTATTACTAAGGACACACTTTGCTATTCAGGTTTGAGGTAATCTCAGCTGAAAATTAATCTTCACAATAATACTATCTTCACATCTGGATTCCTGGGCACAAAGACCTGGTGCAGTCTTGAAGCAAATGTAGGATATTGAGGAGGTTTTTTAGAAACTATCACTTGAACTGTAAGAGATCTCTCAGAGATGAATGTTGCTTCTTTTGTGCTCTGAGTGTGTTGGTGTTTTATTAAACACTGAGACAACAATCTGTCAAACTAAGCTTTCAAACTGTGCAAGGAAGAAGTAACCATATGGTTAGAAATTTGTTTGCTGCATTGAACTACCTCACATTAATATAAGCAAGAAGAGAAAAAAATGATGAAGCCTTTATTACAAATAAACCAAAACCATATAATATTTGCTGCTCTAAGCTTATAAAATAGCTGGGTTCTGCTGGAATCAATTGTTCATCTGTGAGAGCAAGCCCCTGAAATTGAAGGGACAGGAGAAAGGGGCACTGGTAAAAGCCTCCTTGGTGTTTACCCAAGGGACTCTATGATTCAGACTCAGGTCCTAGGTTTGAATATAATTTATGATATCTAATCAGGGTAACTGCATACACATATCAATAAATAGTGTTAGTTAATTCCTGCATCAGCTGCCCAGCCTCAGGGTCAGCTAGCACCTCTCATTTAGAAATATAGGGTGGTCTTTTTTAAATACTTCCAAGTGTTGAAGTATCTGCTATGTCTTGTCTTCTGTGCTTTGATTAGAAGAAGGACCAAAAAAATTAAAAGGGGCAACAAAAGTCACTGTCAGCACTTAGACTTATATGAAAATTTTTGAGTTTGTGCCATTTTAATTCAGAGATACTTATGCAAAATCCATTGGAGTTCTCCTGATGTGATCATCAGCAAAAGAATCACTGTACTTTCCTCCCCCAATTTTTCTGTTACAGTTGTGTCTATGTCATCAAAGAGGTCTTTCTGTGCCATTCTATACTAGTTGATATTACTGACTATGCAAGTGAGTTCACTAAGTGAAATAAAATTATATATTTGTTTGTACTGTTAAATTTAGGGAAATAGACTTAGTTTTGTGATGCATCCAGGTTATTTGAGAATTTGTCCTGGCAGTTTATTTTACCATAGAAGTAATTTAATTCCATTAGAGAATGTCAGCCTGGGGATTGTATCATATGTGCTAAATCAGTTGGGTTATTGAAGTTATGTGTTCCATTAGCAATGTTTGTGCATTTCCAAGGGAAATTGTATTTCTTTTCAATTTGATACACCAAACATAAGTTTGTCTGGTGATAATCAAATACTCTTCTGTGCTTTAATACCTTGCCCTGTGCACTAGGGCAAGCAATTTTAAATCAGAAGTTTAAACACAATGCTGATACTTTGTGGTCTGGTACTTTAAAGGTGTTATCACAAATATTAGTGACCATCTTCCATGTCTAAAATTGCAAAAATCATTCTGAAATCTGCACAAATGGTAACATAAAAAGAGTGAGCTGGAGCAGAGCTGTTTTCAAAATGGCAATTCTGATGTGATGTGTTGCTCTTTGTTGCCAATCTGAAATGCTGCAGCAGGTTTTCAGGAGTGAATCAAGTTAACATTGATGCAATGATACCAGAGATTCTTTAATCTAGAATTACTGCATTCCTGTGATTGGTACTGTGAATGGCAAAATAGCCCCCTCCCACAGATTACATTCTTTAATGTAAATGCCTCTGAAAGCTTTGAAATTTGGTGAATAAGAAAGAGTTAGAAAAGTCACCTTCATAGTAACAGGGCTAATTTTCTACATTGATAGAAGGGGATTTGCAGTGCTATGAGAGCCTGTTGACATGCTGAAGGCAGTGGGGCAATAGTTGATAGTAGTTTCTTAAAGGCATCCCTAACCCTAGTAGCACTTGCAATGTTTTTCGGGTAAGCAGATTATGAGACATCCTACATGGACTAAAATTTGCATTTTTTTAACTTCAGGAGAATTTCTACAAAAATCAGGCTTAGCTTAATCTTGAGTTAACTTTTGCACATGAACTTTTTTTGCTTTGTGTAGGCAAGACCATAATTACATTTTAAAGCATGAATTGTCTAGAATGACAAAGCAGCATTGTGGTTGTAGGAGACTGTTGAACTAATTGTCATTAACTAATTAAATTATTCATATTCAAGAGAATGAAAGAAAAACTGCTAAATTGCTCAATATTAATCATCTGTACCTTCTTTTTGAACAGGCAGGAGAGAAGCATTATCACCCAACCTGCGCACGATGTGTCAGGTGCAATCAGATGTTTGCAGAAGGAGAAGAAATGTATCTTCAAGGTAAACCAAACAAAGAATAAAACAGTTACACTTGGCTCTCTTGCCCACACCATAGGCTTGCACAGGAAAAATTCAGTGTTACAGAAGGACTTGTGCAATAAAGTATGCAATGGGAAAAAAAGTCATTTAACACATGAGCTGAAATCCTTCATATGTAGCAACTTCTAGCTCTACTAAACTGATCAAAGAAAACCGCTTACACAGTTAAATACAGGGGAAAACACCAGAGAAAATAAAGGCTTTTGTATATGTCTTTGACTGGCATTGTCTTTTCAAAGGAAAACAGAAAAGAGAAACTCAGTAGGATGTAGGAACTGCATGGCTGGTGTATTATCCTAAAATCACATGCCTGCCCAGATCTGTGTTTACAACTTCTCAATTGTCCATGGTTTTCTAAAAGTGTACTTGGAAATTTTTCCTTAAGCTGGAAAAGTTAGACTTTATTTAGAACACAGCAGTGGTCTCAGTAAGATCTAATGATGGTTTAGTACTTTATTTTAAATGACAATTCTATTGTCACTTTGGTTTGCAACAACAAGCTCATTAAAGGGCATAGTGATACTTGTCTGTGCTCATGAATTTCCCCTCAGGAGCCAGAAAATGCTGCAGTTCTTCCATTTGAAAAGGATCTTAGCTGTGCTAAAACCCCATAATTAATCAATGCTTTAAAAAAGTACATCAAACTACAAATTTGTTTCTAGATTTCAAACCTTCTGAAAATTGTTTGCAAGTCAATCTTCTTTTTAAGTTCCATTTGTTGTAAGGGTGGATATTTGTTAGGTTTTGTTCTGATTATTAGTTCAAATAATAGCAAGGTATGCTCAGGTTCTCTTAATTTGGATCTGTTTTACTGTATTTTCTGGTACATGGAATGTTTACACCAGCTTACTGTCCTGCCCTTTTTGTCTTCACATGGAGAGCAGTTTCCATCAGAAACTGGTGTTAATGCCATGAAAGATCTATAATCAGTTATTTGGACTGCCTAAACAGTGGTCATCCAACAGACAGCTTCTGGGTAAAAGGACATTTTTTATTCAGTGTGAAAATGTTTCCCAGACAGTGTTGCTTGGCTATAGACAGGAGTAGATTAAAAAAAATCTAAATGCTTCTTAAATCCATTGGGATAATTTGAAGCAATTTATGGGACAAATGAGGGAAACTCAAATCCACTTGTAAGTGGAAGAGAACTTAGCATTAAATTTAAAGGTGCTATAAAAATGTTTCTTAGTCGTTCAGTAACAAAAAATCTCAGTAACTTAGTAAACATAATTTATCTGGTCTGTTCTTATAGGTACTCTTTTACTGCAAGAGTCTGGGTTCATCTGAGTTATTTTTGTGAAATAAATTCTAATGATCTCCATCTGTCTTCTGGGAAATAGACTGTGTTTCTATCTTGTTTCCAAAATCCACTAGTTAGAAAACTATCAAACTGCTGTGAAAACAAAGCATTTTCAATAACTCTTCTTGATACTCCCCACCCAGTATAAACATTAAGTATTTGTTGTGCAGAGGTTCTCAGATTCCAGTTTAGTCAGGCAGAAGTTGTAGTGCACTCACATTGTTTACCTCTGGAGCTTTTATCTGTGCCATGTCTGGGCTCAGACTGGCAAAAACATAAAAGTTTCTTCTTACTATTAAGACTTGCAAATGACTATTTTATTTTATATCATTATGCACATTCCACTTCTAGTGAACACTATTTTAAACGTCATGTTCAACTTTTTGAAATAGTTTTTTCCTTTGTGACTAGTGCAAAACTATTCAAGTTTGTCTCACACTTATTGTTTACTTTCATTAAGATGCTCATTTCAATACCTGTATGCAAGAGAGAATTGGTTCATTTGGTATCTCCTGCTTCCTCCATGATTCCTGACATTCCCCTGAGTTTATGCAGTTCCTTAGTAGCTAGAAGTGTACGTGGACAAACATGTGGGAAGGACAAGATTGGAACAGTGAATAAATGATAGAGTAGATTTTCAGCTAGGGTTACAAGGCACAATGCTGTGTATAATTCCATCCCACCACGGCATGCTGGGTATGAGCCAAGCCTACTACTACAGGAATATGTATTACAGGAGTGTAGGAAATTCTAACCATGTATAAAGGCAAAATTTACCATGAAACAGAGGCAAAGCCCAGCTGGACACAGCCCTGCCTGCTGTAATGGGAGCTCCCTGAGCAGGAGGTTGGATTGGTGGAGCTCCAGAGATCCCATATTACATCGTTAGGACTCAGATTTTGATGTTGGTCTGCCATATTGAGGTACATGTAGCTTTCTGAAGTCTTTTAAATGTCTATGATGAGGCTCAGTGGGATGAGGGGCTGTCCTCTTGACCTCTGAAAGTGTCCTGCACTGATGGGAATTAGTCAGTAACCTACATCTTATAAAACATTATAGGAGGGTTTAATAATGTTCTTATTTTGAACTTTTTTAAGGTTCTTATTATGGAACTGAATTAAGTAGAACTTTCAATTTACTTTGCAGGAACATCCATTTGGCATCCAGTTTGTAGACAGGCTGCAAAGGCTGAAGAAAAAAACAAGGTAAAAAACCTGTATTTTTTACCCAATCTTACTTGATTGCCATATTATTCTCTATCTTTTTTTTTTTTTTTTTTCATCGGGTATGGATGGAAGTGTTTGGAAAATTCTCCCTACTGTAATTTTAAATCTTAACTAATGGGAATCCAGTTTGCTAATGAAATGTAATCATGTAATATAAGTACTCTACTTTTAATCAGTGATTAAAGCCATAGATGAAGGAGAGTGTTGACCTAAGAGTTATATATATATATGTATAAGCTAAATAAGTAAAAATGTGAAAACATGACTAAGAAAAAAAAAGTTAATTTTTAACTTCTGCCTGATTATGATGTTATCAGTTTATGACCTCTTCTCTTCTCATGTGGCTCTGAACTTAAAAGATCAGAGGAGACTTTATTTGTTTTTACAAAAAAAAAATTTCCTTAGAGTTTCTGTTTCATTATTTGTTTCTAAAATGTTGGCAAGCCAGCCACAATTTAATTTAATCTCTGGCTTTAAGTACCTCCTTAAGTTGTGCACCTCTCTGTGTGCAAGGGGAAAAGGGGGGGGAATTCTGGCAGAAGATGAGCAGATAAATAAGCTGTCCCTAGGATATGAAGAATTAATGATCCTTCTGAAGTGGTGGGAATGAGTTACAACTATCTCATTTAATGTAGAGGCCAAGTGTGGGTTTTTCACTTCTGATGTTCTCTGAAGTGGTACCCTTGGTATCCTTGTTCAAAAAAGCTCTGCTTTGGTTCAAGTCTTGGAGGAAGGCACATGGGACAAGTCAGAACAGCAGGCAGCATCCATAAAAAGATTGTTAAATCTGGTGTGTCAGAAAGTCCAACTTTGACTAAATTACAGCTTGGAAAAAAAAAAAACAAACTTGTTTGGGCTTTACCCTAAAGGATCTTGGCTGTAGTTTTTTTACCCATGTGTTTGGGAAGTGATTGCTTGGTGTTGTTTATGACAAGCTCTGAATATCAAATAATTTTCCCAAGACTAGCAGTTTTTCTTTTTCCTGGAGTTTTTCCTATTTTCTGATCTTTATGTTCACTATTGAAAAAATAAAACCAGAAGGAAGGATGCCATTTTTAAGAGAGTAATAATGAACTTTTCAACATAACTTGTAATGTCTGGAATGAGATCTACTGCTTGAGAAATTTACTGTTCGACCTTGCAGTTTGTTGTTTTTAAGTTATCTTCCTATATATAGATACATGAACAGCATGTAATTGAAGTAGGTGACAAAGGCAAGAGGAGAAAGTGGCAGCATGCTCCAAAACTTTGAAGATGGAGTGGAGGGGAAAAAGAAGTTGTGAAAGAGAGTGACAGCATAAAGAAAGATGATGGGAGAGTGAGATTTTAAGCAGAAGGGAGGATGCTGGAAAAGACAGGAGAAATCAAAGCAGCAAGGGAAAGGAAGGTTTATAAAAAGGCATATAGGGAAAAGAGGTAGGTGGAAGAAGAAGAAAAATGTGTAGTACAGAAAATGAACTAACAGAGACAATAGGGTCAACAAAGGTGTGAGGTTTTATTGAAAAAGCTGGGAGATGATGTGGAGCAGGTGTGGATGGGGTACTAAAAGGGGTAATGGGTCATGAAGAGAATAAAGAACATGTGTGAGATGTGGGATGTCTCATATCCAATTCTTTAGCCACCAGCATCCTCCAAGTCCTTCTCCCTTCACCACCCAGTTTGTGGAGGTGGCACTGGAGATTCCCCTGCCAGGTGCAGGACCTTGCACTGGCCTTGTTGAATTTCATGAGGTTTGCATGGCCCCACTTCCCAAGCCTATCAGGATCCCTGTGGATGGCATCCCTTCCCTCCAGCGTGTTGTCCCCACCACGTGGCTGGCTGTCATCTGCAGGTTTGCCAGGGATGTGCTCAATCCTCCTGTCTGGGTCATGGAGGGAGATATTGAGCTTTACTGCTCCCTGTAAGGACCCTTGAAGAGCAGCACCTGTTACTGGTTTCCACTTGGGCAGTCCAAAGAGGTTACTGGAAATGTGCAAGGCTCATGCTGGGAACTCCAGTGACCTTGGTGCCAATGGAAAGCCAGGACTGGGCTCTTCCAAGGGGTGTCAGGAAAAAAGGACTCACCTCCTATCTTGGAGGTCCTTGGAAAGACCCAGAGCTCCAAGAGAACCTCGGGAGGTCATCTGGTCCAATCCCTCTGCTCAAGCTTGGCTGCCTTGGGCCAGATGCCCATGACCATGCTTAGGACACAGAAAGAAACCCTGAAGCTTTATCTGGGCATCCTGAGCTCTATCCAAAACTGCCATTTGACTTCAACAGGGTTCAAAACACTGGAATAATGTAATTATTCTAAAGTTATTTTTCTCTTCTGCATTGAGTGTCCTGTAGGGACCTCATGGTTTGTACATGACATCAGTGTATCAATGACACTTTCATGTCATTTATGCAAGTTCTGGAAAACTGAAAAGTGCTTTAATTATGCAGAAGAGGTGTTTAATTAGACTGTCTGTCTTAAATGATCCTTTTCCATGTTTCACTGTGAGTAAATGGCATGGCAGTGTGACATGTCCAGTCACAATGTAAAATGGTTTGATGGCATAAATTTGGAGTAAAAATGTTGCCACTGTATTGTCTTGTAACTGTCTCTGAGAGTGCCCAAAGGCTGTCCTGCCATCCCAGAAATGCTCTGGGCCATTTTGTTCTGAAGAAGGGATAAGAAAACCATGTGTAAAACAATTCCTGCACTTTTGAAAGGTTAAATTGACTGTCTGCAAGTGTTCTTTTATTTTTAATTCCATATTTTGAGCTCTCTATAATACGTCATTTTTGAGTGGTAGAGATTGAATTAAATTAAATGTCTTGTATGCTTTTTTCCAAATAACTACTATATTATCTTTGACTCTCCTGTATTTCCTATCTATTTCACTTCTCCTGCCATAGGAAACTAGGACTTCCTCTGAGAGTATTATTTCTGTACCTGCTTCAAGTACATCAGGTTCCCCAAGCCGTGTGATCTATGTGAGTATTTCCCAGTGAAATTTGTTCTGTGGGATGGGGAAAACCTCGTGCTTCCTCCTACAATTTAGCACATTATATGGAAAGTTAGTACCTCTAAAGCACTGCAGTTGATGATTCCTCTAAAATGGAATTATTTTCTCAAGTTTAAAATATCTGAATACTGCATTTGCTGTTACAGGATCCTGGCATTTTCCTCCTATATTTTGTGGTCTATTTGTAGCACTTACACTACAGCTAGGGCTGGCTTATACCAAAGCATGCAGAATACCACAGTTCTTTCTGAAAAGAAAAGTTTAAGTAAACAGTACAGCCCACAGGTAGATTACAAGCTTAGATTTGAGCACAACTTGTTTAAATTGAGCTCCTGAGCCTGTATCTGCTTGCTTATGGGAACTCTCATGTGTGTGATTGCAGGACTCTGCCCATGCCAAATGCCAGTCCCTCACTCAGAGGACCTTTGATGTGTTTATGGTTTATGGAGCACTCTGAAAAGCTCATTGAGAGAATTTAAAATAACAAGTATAATAAAATCTTAGGGTTTTTTTTTTTCAATTCAAGATCAAAATTTCTGTAGTGTAGTGTTCAAATTCTCAAGGCTACCAGCAATAGATAAAAAATGCAAATGTGGTATGATCCCTGCAGATATCTCTTGCAGGACTTGAGCATTTCCAGGGCTTTTCTTTCTCCTGGCCAAGTATCCTTCAGGTATGCAGGCCATCCTCATCAGTTAGAGCCATATAGTGAGAAACTTGCTGGAGATGCAGTTGACTTCCAGAGAGGTTATTATACAGATACTAAGGGCTTTTATCTCCCACATAGAGGCAAGCAAAAGAGTGCTTTGGATCTAAACTTGTCTTTTTTCCTCAAATAAAAGTTATTTTGAATACAGTGTGGGCTTTATCTGAGTAAGATTGAACCTGCAGTGGAACAAGTGCCCCTTCTCTAGATGCTTATTATGACTCTGAGTGCTGCTGAATACCAGTGGTGTATTACCAGCCAAGAAATGTCATTGTGAAGACAGTTCATTGTGCAGGGTGCCTATTATCATATAAGCACTTTCTTTGGTCAGATGAGCTCTTTTTTTTTCAGGCAGGGACCATCTCATTGTGTTTTTAAGCATGAGAATTCTCCTAAGATTTATATGTTTTTAGAGACATTTATCTAACTGCAGGATGATACTGTTTTTATTGATGTTTGTGTTACAACTTTAAACATGCTTCACTGGCTGTTAAAAGTCAAGGATGAACCTCCATT
This sequence comes from Agelaius tricolor, assembly GCF_023055355.1. Lineage (NCBI taxonomy): Eukaryota > Metazoa > Chordata > Aves > Passeriformes > Icteridae > Agelaius > Agelaius tricolor. The sequence goes on from NW_027269284.1 coordinate 8,724,396, forward strand.
CTCCTTTTCTGGTTTTGTTTGTTTGCTTGTTTGTTTTTAAAGGCTATCATTAAATCAGCACACAACCCTGATGTTTTTTACTGTAATATACAGCTGGGACTGGGAAAGAATAAAGTTGACTAGCAATATGAGTCAGTCAGAAAAAAAGACTCCCCAGAGCAGTGCAGGTTCTTGTTCTGTCTGTCCCATCTCTCACTGCTTAATTGTCAAAACTTGATTTTGATTGATTAATCAATCCTATTTTGGCTTTCAGAAACAGGAAAGTAAAGAGAATTAAAAACATGTTAGAGACTTCTATATTATCACAATGGTCCCTTGGCTATCTGTTTTTACATGTGTTTTCTGTTACAGGAGTGTTATGACATACAGACATGCTCAAGATCTGCCTTGTGTGCTTTTGTGGCTGTTTTTGCCAAACCTAAATTCTTGCTGCCACTGAAAGGAAGGTCCCACCCGCACGCAGCCCTGTCCCTCTCTGGCTGTGCCTTCCCATCCCCTCTTTGCTGCTAATACTAGTGTGTACACAGAGATATGCAGTCAAATTTGAGGCCAGACTGAGCTAAACAATAACTCAGGAAAAACCTCCAGACAACCAAAGAGGCAAAAAAAACCCAAAAAACCCAAGCTGTCTACATGACTTCTAATGCTAGTGTAGAAGGCAGAACAGGGTGGGATGGTGCACACAGGGCAGCAGCTTTCAGCAGTAGCATAGATCCAATCATTAAACCTGTAGTAAAATTGTACCTTACCAGCTGGTGAGCTCTGTGGAGTATTTCATGGACAGAAGAGTTTAGAGCAAACAGTTCCAGCTTAGGAACTGTGAGTTTGTTGTGGTCAGAGCAGTGCTGAACATCATCATGGGCACCACCCCATGGCAGGGCAGCTGTGCCTCTGGGCTGTGGTGGTGTGGTCACATAGGGAAAGGTGAAAAAAGGGGTTTTTTTTTGACATAAATGTGAATGTGCCTCATACAGATGGTTTACTAAAGCCATACCACTTCTTCTTCATCTACTGATAACAGAATTTGGTGTCTTCTTGCACTGAGAGAGGGCACAGGCCAGTGCCTTTTGAAGGTAATGGGCATCTTTTCATGACCTGTAGGGATGACTTCATTATATCCAGACTGAAATTTGCCCTAGTGCTGGCAGCCCCTTGGAGTTCCTAATTAAAAATGTGTTGATTTCTAAATTATGCCATTAAACAAGGTTAAAATAAAAGTCCTGCTTTATACTTTGCTTAATTTTATTAAGGCTGAATTAGATGCTCCAACCTAATATATCCAACTGGAAGGCCTACATTACTTTACATAGCTGTGTTATATGTGCTCTCATACAAGGAATAGAAATCACACTATATTTTTATACAGATCATATTCACAATTATATGTTTGTAAAATTACATATTCCAAATGAAACAGATACTCTATACTTACTGCATGGTTTTACCAGAACCCTAAATACCAAATTACTGAAGAAATGGCTTGAAGCCTCTCAGCTGTAATTTGAGCTTTCCTGAGCTGATTTGAACTCCATTCACATAATTGAATGTAGGTGAAACAAATAAAATAAAAATACTGTGTAGACTCAATGTTTTGAAGAATTGTTTAGAAAGCAGCTATATCCCTAAGGTGTTTCTTCATCCAAATTTTCCCACATTGAAAGGAATTACATAATAAGTTAAGTTTTACTCCTCTGACATCTGAAATCTAATGGGAAGTTGCACATCTAGATGGAGAGCCAAAATTACTGTAATTCAGATTTAAATATTCCCAGTTCTGAACTACTTTGGATTCACTAGAATAATGGCCAAAAACCTGGATACCTTAACTGAAATCACAGCCTCTTTGGCCTTCCTTGTAGGTGTAATGCTGCCCAAAGTATTTCTGGGACAGATGGGACAGACAGATTCTTTACCTTTGCATTAGCTGTCTCTGCACCAGAGCTCTCTGCTGCCTTCTCAGCAGGGAGGGACTTACTTTCATTAAGGGGATATTTCATTGCTCTTCAGTTTCTGAAAGGAGCTGCAAAGAGAGTGAGATCTGTAGATGGCTGAAGAATCATGTACATGGTTAAAACATATTTTTTCATTAGTTTTGAGGATGGGAATATGTGATGGTGATGGCACCTGGTTCTGCTTTTTTATTCAAGAGTAATCTTCCTTCTTTTCATGCAGTTTATGTTTGCACAAATTCATGCATTGTTTTAGAAAAAGGGGTAACTGGAAGTTGTTGATTAAATTTTTCCTGGATTATTAACCTGATAGAAAACTTCCCTGGAAAATCTATTGAACTTTTCTTAGCTCATACTAAGAAAAAACAGAATTACTGCACACATAAATCTGGATACTTTTGTATTTTTGCATGTGGAAAACATTATTACAATTTTATAGCTGATCATACTGAGATTTTAAGAGCACAGCAAGATTCACTCATTGTTTTGTTGCCAACAAAGAGCTTATCCTTCTGCAAAACTTGAAGTGGGAATGAGACCATTATGTTGCCCATTTCTCCACTCTCAGTGTGGCCAACTTGTTGTCATATCTACAACACTGTATGTGCTGGAGACAGTTTTGGTGCAATTATCCTAAGGGTAATCTGTGCAAATGTGGCAGCTTGGTAATAAGTTACTCTTTTGGAATATGTGTGGTAGGAGGAGAACAGGGACCAGCACAGTCCTTTCCCTCTGTTGGTTGTGTGAGCCTCATGAGAGGATTTGAACTTGGCTTGAGTGGCATCTGTGATCTTCCACCACGGTGCAAATCCATCATCTGCTGGTTTGTGACCCATAATCAAGGGCTGCTTGGACATAGGAAAGGAGGTGAAGCTGTGGGACACAAGGGCATGGGAAAGATCAAAGAGCTGATTAATGCTTTTCAGCATCTGGAGAGTACATGCTGGAAATACATATTTGATTATTCACTACTCCTTACAGCAAGGGAATTCTGCACACCAAAACCACTTCAAAATTCAGTGTGTTTTGCCTGAAAAAGGCTGCAGTATCTGTCCCCTATATCTGTTTGGGCATCCAGGAGTAAGTGGGATGTAACCAGGGAATTGGAATGATGCCATGCTACTCCTGTTAGCCAAATGCCAGTGGCAAGGTAAAGGCAACAGTATATAAAAGAAAACAGCATTAACATTTAGCATAGTGTAGTAAATACAAGAGATTTAAAAGTTCACAAACAAAAAAAGTGGTTGATTATGACTTTTCTACCTACATTTATCTTTCCTTGTCTGATTGCATCCTGCTCATATTCTTTCTTATTCTCACTGCTTTCTTTCCTCCTTTTCTTAGGCAAAGCTTGGAGATGAAATTCTTGACTACAGGGACTTGGCTGCTCTTCCTAAAAATAAAGCCATCTATAACATTGACCGCCCAGATATGATCTCCTATTCTCCATATATCAGTTACTCTTCAGATGACAGGCATAGTTACGGGGAGGTACTGAAACATGGGTATTTTTTTTACTCTGAGTTTCAGGTTTTATGTGCATCATTGAACATGTTGCCAAAGACTATTAACATGTGCATAATGTTTTTTTTTTTTAATGTAACTTTTGTAGCTCTAGTTAATTTTAATTGAGTCATGTCATCCATTCATTCCCAATGACTTCCAAAAAAAAAAAAAGAGAACAACCAAACCCAAGATGTTCATTTCTGTTATTTTCATTTTTTAGTTTATAGAAATTAAAACATTGCTTTCTGTTATCATTTTTTTAAAGACATGACATGTAATTAAAATGTTTTTCCATGGGAGTAGTTCTGCATGCGGTAGGAAACAAGAGCCTTTGCTAATTACAATGCAAAAATGAGAAGCAAAGCCAAATGTCTTTCATGATTTATTTTTTTTTGAACAAAGTGTATCATGTTATTTTGGTAACAAAACAATGGTATCACTTTCCTGTGTACAAATTTCTTTCAACTGTCCCTTACTTAACTTCATCCTCATGTCATGCATGCACTTCAGCCTTTTCATATGCAGAGCTAATATGATACAGTTTGTGCTAATGAAATCTAATTTAACACAATACTAATAACTAATACCAATTCTGGGCTTTGTGAAACATATTTGTATATAACTCCTGTCATGCAAGTTAGCTTTTCTTCTCTGAATGTACCTGCATTTCATTTGACTTTCTGATTGCTTTTATACTTTTAGCTAAATTTTTACAATTTAAACCTTTACAATATGCTAGATATGAGCAATATACATACAGTGTAGCATGGAAGTCTGCTTTGTTCTCTCCAGGTGTCAGTAAATGAGCAGAAATAAATGCTATAATTAATGGTCATGATATTAATAAAAGCCTTAGTCATGCTATCACTTGCACCTTTTACACTTAATCAGTACCACTAAGGTACCACTGTCAGGTGAAGTGCAGTGCATATGTTAGATTCTGCAGACTTTCTTCCCAGCCCTCTCTGCACAGTGCTGAACCATGATAGCTCCATTGTAAAGTATTCAAAAATAATTAAATTGTATTTGGTAGAGGGTTTAAATGGTATATTGGGGTTTCTGATTTCACAAAATCAAAAGCTCCTACCTCACCCTAAACAAGTGGAGCACAATCACTTCCTTTCTATGTCAAAATTTTTTGGTGCTGCTGATGGCTGTGGCCCTTCTCAAGTGCCTGGTGACATCCAGGCTTGGCAGAGGTGCACAGACCAAACATGGACTGTGCTTGCAGTCCAACATATTTCCTGGTGCTCCAACTATTTATTATCCTTGATATTACCAGGGAGGAAAAAAAATCCTGTCTCCCAAATTTCAGCATCCTGGCTTCTTACCTGCAGCTGCAGTACTTTCAGTCTATTTGCTCAACTAACCAAACAAAGTGTTTGATTTGGAAAGGAACATTAGCAGCAGATTGTCAAATTACATGATGTTTGATTGAAAGTAAATAGTGCAGGCATTTTTCTTTCCCTTAAAACTGTCAGTTCTAGTCCTGATTTTTGAGGTCCTTCAATGCAGATTTAATTAGGGATTGTGTGTAGTTTCAGGCACTTTAACTGGGAGTTCCCTATTGCCCTTCTCTGTGCCTCAGGACTGGCCTCACCAGACCCCAGGATTCTGTAGTAGAGAAATCACTCAAAGATAGATATGAAGATATTTATATATTAGTTCTTATGTACTTAATTCAAAATAGATTTAAAAAATCGCCCTAACTTAATTGACAGGTGTTTTTCCTAACTGTATCATGTGTTATACATGGATAGTGATATTTTAAGAGTAATTCTTCTCACAAGTAACATCATGCATGAATTTGTATCACTAATTTGTTGTGTGTTGCTGTTTGCAGTCACCTCAGTTGCTCTCTCCAACACCTACTGAGGTAATCCCCAGTGCCTTTGTTCTCCTATTCTGACCCATTTTGTAATGCATTAACCTGGTCATATTATTAACCAGCAGTGTCTGAAATGTGGGGTTTGCCCCTTGCCTCTGCAGTGCATGGGGTTTACAATTTATGATTTTCAGAGTGTTACTTGTGTTCAATACGTGCTCTGCTTCTGGATTGTTATCTGTATGCATCTGTCTCCACTGTCATCCATGTTTCTGCTTTCCAAAATAAAGGTTGTATGGTGGTCACTTCTTCAAGCTCTACTGAATAAATTATATTGGGAAATATGATTTATGTTCACATTTAAAGCTGCCAGTGTGAGCTGATTCAAATTAGTGCTTGGCATAGATTTCTCTTCTTTTATTCTTCTCATTTTTTTCCACAAATAGTTAAACTACTTATACTATTTGTGTGCATCTACTTTTAAATCATTTGCACATACCTGAACTTCTAGATCTATTTTGATGTGCGTTAATTAAGTTAGTCATTGTTTCAAGAAACATCACTTTGGAAGCAGTGAAAGCATTTAATGTATTTTCCCAGATAGTAACTCAGTTCCATATCATGGGTCTGGCTATTTTCTCCATTATCCCATTTTATGCACTGCAAAATTTTGGTAATCATGGAAAATTAAGGACTTTAAGAACTGGTTAACAGAGAAGTTAACCAGTAGAGATGTAATTTTTTTGATAATTTAAAAATAAAAGCATGTTTCATATAATATTTGGTGACATGGAGTAGGTTGATTGTTCCTTGCAGAGACACAAGGTACACAAAGGTAAGGTCTGAAACAACATGAAAAATTGATGTTTTGTAAGATTATAACAATATCCTTTAAATTCAGTTACCAAACTGCCAATATTAAGTTCCAGAAGAGATACTGGTGTGGAGGTTGGGACTGCCATGATTTGTGTATACTCCCATGTTATCCAGCTTCTCTGTGCTTGCTGTCTCTTTTTGAGGAATCTGTGATCAGGTGCTTGGGCATCATCATCTGCAAACTTGTCACCAGTTTTGTTGCAGGCATTTTTTGTTAGAGGAGAGTTCCATACACGTGTCACACAACTGGACACATCACAGACCATTAGCTGACACTCATATGATATTTAAATATCATTACAAGACTTTGTAGAGCCATTGCAATACTGCTTGTAATTCTCTCCACAAATTTTAGAGTGGGTATTACACGATGTAGGTACAGTGGGAAGGAAACACCTCAAGCTGGATGTTGAGAGGAGTTGGTGGCAGAATTCCTACAGGACACTGCACACTTGGGAAGGCATCAGTTGTTCTTTGCTTTTTTGTGAAACTACTTCTGAATTTGATATTAAAACAATGATGCTGCTGGCCGCTATCCTAAACTGATTTTCCACTTTTGAAAGTGTAGCTGGTAGGTCTGGAGTGATGTTGAAGGGATGGAGCACATCTTGTTCACAGGATAAACCTGAAGATGTGAGAATATTGTACATCTCTGTAGAGTCAAGGATAGTCCCAGAGAAGCCAAATTCATCTAAAGATGAATGTATGGATTCATGATAAGTGACTGACACTTGATGTAGGATATCTTCACTCTTTTCTACTGGAGAAAAACAGGAGAGGGGAAGCATTTTTTTGAGTATGACTTTCCATAAAAGAGTATCTGCAGGTTACATTCATTTGTTCTAATATGAACTTAAGCCAATTCTCACATGTCTTAAAAAAGGGGAGATTTGAATTTGCTTTTATAGCAAGTTTACACAAAGTCACTTCCCCATGTATTTCACTCAGTAGTGCTTTTACTGTTAGGAAGACTCTACTTGCAAATTGCATTTGCAGTTGAACTAGCTGTTGAAAATCAGAGGCTTGGTGTGTACATGGTTTTGGCTGGTTGAAGCCAAGGGTTTAGTGGGAATTGGATTGCATGAATGGCTCTGCACAATGGTGCAGTATTAATGCTGATGTGCTTATATTGGATTTCTCAGGCTAATGACCATGTTACAGTGTGGTGCACTGGGCAATTTATACACAATCAGTTTCATGATGTAGTGAAACCAGCAAATGCTGATTTTTGTGTTGTCTGCAGCCATTATGCATCTATTCATATGGGTAAAAAGTGACCATAATGCTGTCATGCTGATCTGAGCTCATCTTCCACCCAATTTCATTTGTTCAGGAAATTACACTGTCCTGAAGCAACACTTTTACAGTTCTTTTCAAATTAAATTGTAATTTTATATTTATGTGTGTGCTGACTTTTCTGGCAACATGACCATTCTCTGGTACTTGGCAGAGCTCATTCAGTCACTCTGCAGGTGGAGGTGCCAAAAGCCACCTCATTTCATTAGAATTGCATGGGATCTTAGGACAGCACTGACTGCCATCTACACAGCACAGAAACACATGAGATGGCATATTCTGCCTGTTTGAGAGGTTGCTTCTCTTCCCTAGTAACATGTGTTTTCTCTCTTCCTCTAAGGGTGACCAAGATGACAGATCTTTCAAGCAGTACAGGACATCAAGTCCCAGCTCTGCTGGCTCCCTGGGCTATGGTCGGTACACCCCCACCTCCCATTCTCCTCAGCATTACAGCAGACCAGGTAATCCAAAAGCAGCCTTACTTATTCTCTAGATTTCTCCATTACTTAGTGTTATGTTGTAAGTAGAAATGACTTCAGCAGTCAGGGGTTTAAGGTGGAATAGCAATTCATGGCAGGGATTTATTTACAGTGAAAAGCGAGTTCCATGGGGAGAAAGGAAACGCTTCAGGAATGTGCATCCAAGAAAACAAAACCAGGCATTTACAAAAAATTGATTCTCTGTAGACACAAGATAGGAGGGTTTAAGGGACTTAATCCTGGTCTCATCCTGCCTGAAGATGCACACTCATTCCACAGCTCTTCCAAGGGGTGGCACAGTGAGTGCACACAAAGCCAGGAGGGAGATCAAGTGACCTTGTGTTACTTTCTTGTACCACAGGGTCATGGCTCATGTCCCCTCTCCCCAGTGCAAGAGCTGGAGGAATGACCAGTTCTGAAGGCTGAATTTTGAAGGCCAAGTTGCTTTGATTGGGAAGTTTACATAGTGTTTTTTGCAGCTTTGAGCTGTAACAGCAGCTGTGTTGGTGCTCTTGTCACACAGACAGGAGGGGTCATCTCCTTTTGACCTTTGCATGAGAATGCTTTACAAAACCTCATTCGTATCTGGGCTCTGTACAGGGTTTTATCCTTGGAAATAATGGGTGAAATTGCTCAAAATTAATTGTATTTTTTCTCTACTCCATTATTTAGGTGAAGAACACAGAGCATTTATATTATTTTTTTGTTGTCTTTTAATTTCATCATACATTATAATTCTAAACTAGTTTGGAAATATGAAAGTTCTTAATCTTTCCAGGGGAAATGAAGATTTTAGAGATAACAGAAACAGTTTTTACAGGATTTGAATATTTGTACTACACAAAGTCTTTGACAAAATGGAAATGAGGTGGAGTAAAAAAAAAATCTATTAGAGTGACATTAATCTCTGCTGAAGGTCTGGTAGCTGTCGCACCTCATCTTAGCAGCACAATGTTAAAGCAAGGTGGAAAGACAAAAGGAATTCCAAATAAAACTGAATGCTTTAAAATTTAGAAAATAATCTTCATAATCACCGTTTTTAATAATTGCCACTAATCCTCCAAACTGTGTTATCAGGACATTATTGCAGCAAAGCAGAGGTGACTTGAGAGTATTTTTAAAGGTACTTAATGACATATCTAACTTTCAGAGCTCAAATAACTTCAGGATGTTTCTTCAAGGATTTAAATTAGCCATGCACTAGAGTGCCCTGGTCATTGTGAACTAAATCCCAGCAGTGTGCAGCACCGACAGTGGGAACTGGACCCACTCATGGCACAGTTCTCTGCAGAGACAGAGAGGCTCTTCCCATTTCATTTCATTAGACCCATTATGAGCATTCCTCATTCCCTCTTGCAGCTTTTTAATATGCAGGTTTTCCCCTGAGTGCAGCCATGCCTTTTGTGGTGCCTTTTCTGGAATATTTTCTGATGCCTTACAGCGGTTTTGGGTGATGCCCTTTCTGTCTGCAGAAAGTCCCTGTCCCTTGGCCGACCCCATGGCGTGGCAACTGGCATGTTTTTAGCAATAACCAGAGAAAGAGGAAGACTTAAATGTAAACTGTATGTTTTCTAAGCATCAGGAGGAAAATGTTCCTGAAAAAAAAGGATGGCATTGTAATTTGTGGCTTTCAGTAAGTGAACTAAATAGTTTATTTTCACTTACTCTCTGTTGCCCCCAGCTGGTACTCACAGTCTTGGTACCAGTAGCTGCATCTCCCTGCCCCAACACCCAAGCCTTACATCTACATTCAGACATCATTACATCCCTTTCTTCAAAGGTAAGGTCCAGGAATGCAAAACCGTGCTGTGATAATGTAGATTTATTCAGCTGTGTTTCACTTTTATGTCTGTGCAAGCATGGCTTCCACTTGGATAAAATTTGTCTTAATTTTGTGCAAATGCTTCCTTGATGTACTGTGTAAGTTTTACAAACTGAGTGGGTATGGGGTGTTTTATTTTTGCTTTTTCAGTGAGTGTTCAGTGTCTTTCATAGGGATAGAGGGAAGGAATTAGCTTTTATAATGAAACTGAAGAAGGAAAATACTTAAAAGTCTGCTAGTTCTAAAATACCTTTACCCTTTCTGGTGATGCTAAATAGTATAATTAAGCTTACACATTTGATACAACATAGGATGATCAGTTATCTAACCTTCCAACCTACATTTAGATATTCTTCATATTATTTGTAGCATTGCCAAAAATTATGACAGCTGGTTACATCAGTGCAGCTGCACTGACTCTCAATTAGTCCATGCTATATCTTACAAAACAGTGACTGAATCTGTTCTCCTTGCCATTAGTTTTTTTGCAGTGGAATTAACTTCTAGCAGCCTCCATGTTGTGGATGAGACAGTGCTGAGGAGTACCAAGACCCTTTGAGGCAAAGGGTTTTTTCAGTCAGTTGGTTAAATATCTGAGAGAGAAGGAATTCACCTACCACATCTGCCTTCTCCAGTAACAATAGGAACTGTGAGGCCACATGAATGGCAAACACTTTCAATGCCTGTTCCTTGACTCTCATATACTATCTGATTTAATAAAGTAAAACTGTTGTTCCTGAGGTTGTAACCAGTAAAGAGAAGGGAATGACCCTCTGCAGGAGACAGACTTGCACATTCAAGTGAATAGCAGGTACTCATTGCCTTTGGAATAAAAACTAATGCATCTTTTTTGGGCCCTGATGCTGCCCAAAGTTAGCTGAATTTCACTGGGATAAACAGGAACAGAATCAAGCTTGAGGCATCCAAATATGATCCTTGAGAGAAAATTTTGGAGGAAAGAGCTGATGAGATTAAACTGTTTGTTGTTGTTTTAGAGGCTACCTGCAAAGCTCCTTTCCACAACCAGAAGCAGCCAGCATCCCACACACATTTCTTGAAAGGCTGGCACAATCCCTGGTATTCTCTGAGGCACTGCTTGAACTGTTTTTGTATCTGTCCTCTCATTTGGGATGGTATTGTCCAACCTGATGTACTGAGTAAAAGAAACTTCTTTGGTGTGCTGCAGCACATGATTTCATGTATGGAAAGCCTTTCCTCAAAGTCCTGCTGGCAGTTGCTTGGCAGCACTCCTGTGCAAATGATTTTCTGCTCAGTGCTACCTGCTGTTTCTCAGAGCAGCAGCAATTATTAAGTGCTGCTGTTTGGATGAAGGAATCATTAAGTGGTAGCTCCTTGTGCCCAAATAATTATTAGTAATGTGATCAAAATTATAATATTTTGCAATTCTGAGGCACTTTTTTATCAAGGAGCTAAAATATTTTGCAGGCAGTGCCTTAAGGTGCCTCACAATGTTCCTGTGAGGCAGGTGAACATTTTTATAATTTTCCTAAATCGGTAATCCTGAGCTCTGCCAAGGTTGAATAGATTATTCACTGGTTTACATTGAGTTAATGTCTCTGCCCAAAATAAGTCAAAAGATTTGCTTCATCCTCTTCAAGGTCTCTTAATTCAGAGTTACAGAATGTGGTTTTTTCCTTATCTTAAGGAGCCTTTTGATGATGTGGATGTGCTCTTTTTCTCTTCAAAGTGGTTAGTGTGGGAAGAGTGGGATTGTAGCAATAGTTGGTTTGTATCCAGACCAACCATAATGTTGCCGCTTCAGTTTTAAGAAAGTGAAATCTTGCTTATTTAAAAAAAAAAAAATCCAAAAATAATACACTGCTTGACTATACTATAAGTATTCTTTTTAAAACCAGCACTCCACATATGTCATAAAAGAGATTTCTTTACACTTCCAGTAGACAGATACATTACTACCCTAGGGAAATTAAGACAAGCAAAATTTTCCCTTTGATTTCACTGAGGTTGCATCATGTTCTTCCTGAGAATGACAGGGTTCATAATTTTTTCCAGTGACAAATAGGATTACTAAGTTCCTGTTCTTCCATCAGTGTTCTGCAGTCTAGCCCCATGAAGTGTAATGGGATGAACTGTTATTTATCATGAAGGCAGATGATTTGGTTGTGCTCTTTTAAGGATTTTTGTCTTCAAAATAAGTCCTGTGACAGCCTCACTTCAAGAAAGCTTCACAATTCATGCCACTGCAAGTGATAGGTGTGATATTCCAAGCACCTATGCTTGGTGTGGTAGTTCCTCATGAGTTGATGGAGTTTTGAATGTGCTGAGCCCTGCTGAAAAAATGTTTGCTTAAAACATAGTGGAAATTATCTTGCCTTTGTAGTGCAGGAGCACAGCTTCCAAAGCCCTTTTTTTTTGGCTTTGAACACTTGAAAAGAATTAGTGATCAAACTTCAGAAAACTTCTTTTAATTTAATGCACCATGGGCAGAGATATTAAAGGGCCCAGTTTATGAGTAGGCTTGGACAGCTCCCTCATTCAACCTGGGGCATCTGTTTGTTCTTCAGTCCTAAACTTAGACAGCTCTTACTAGAATTTACTGTAAATTTTCCCATCCTCACAGATAAGATAAAAGCTGGCTAAGTAGGAGATATAAGCAATTTTACTTTTCCTTGAAAATGAAGCATGGTCTGAGCCCTGATCAGTTGGCTCTACACACACAGGGTTAAAAGTACAGCCTGCCCTGTCAGCAACCAGAGGACACAAGGAAGTTTTTGTGGTTTACACTCAAGTTCAAAGTAAGCCTTCCCAGATTCTTTCCAAGTTAAACAACATCCAGGGAAGAGTTCAAGATTCTGGTTTTTTGCCCTTCACTGATCAGTAGAGAAGATCACAGCCTGTGGCTGCTTATGGCAGAAGGCAAACCCAAAAGTTTGAAAATTGCTCTCTCTAGTAGTTGTCTTTTCTCTGAGAATTTATTTGAAGTTCTTCTTCAGTCTATACTAAGCAAACCTTGAAAGAAATAGGTTATTGGCAAAGTCTCATTTTAGAGATTTAAATTATAGCCTGGCTTAAGTGGCTGTCTGTAGTTCCTACTCATTAACTTTCTACATGGGTCTTCAGTTTGCTTTATTATTAAACACTTACTTTGGTATGAAAAATGTGAAATACAGCTGCTCACATGTTTATCTGAATCAGTGGCAGAATGAAAGTTCAAATGTGCATCAGTTTGTATGAGTGGAGTCCAAGAAGAACCTTTTCCATCATTTCATCCTTAATTCTTCCATTTTGAGCAAGTTAGAGGTGATGGCTTTGCAAACTGCTCCACACAGATGATCCTTGCACTGAGCAATTTTTAGATTCCCTGTCCCCTGGTACTTGCACTTATATCTTGTGTTCCCACAAGCTTATTCCTCTTAATTAATGCTTCCTCCTGATTCCTTGCTGACACTCTACCCTGTCTGAAGAATGATTCTCTCTGTGTGTACAGTACCAGCACTTTGGGTCACTGCTCAATGAAGTGATTATTAATTCAGATCATATCTGAATAGACATTTGAATGATATGCTAATTTTTAATTAAATGAGGAATTAATACACTGTGGAAATTGCTTGAGAACTTTTCTGTTTAAATTAGAAAAATCCAGTAACAATATCTAATTTGAGTGAAGGACATTACAGAATTTTTAAGAATTTTGGAGGTGTAATGGAGTAAATATCTGCCAGTGACATTCAGGGTTCTTCTATTTAATAGGGATAAGCAGGAATTTGAGCAGCAAGCAACAAAGAAAGATGGAATTCATAAATGTGGAGTGAAAACCTGTCCCCACTTTTTTCCTTCCAAGGGCAAAGTGGGAATCTAGAAACTGAATAACTGTCTGGTTTCTTGTCTGAGGACTACTTGCCTGCAAGCTCATGGTGATGCACCAGATTCTTAGTAATTCCATATTTTTTTCTTAACATTTTGGAAGGACCATAGGCCATTAGCAGCTGTAGATGGCATTTCAATCTCTCAATGTCCCAGATTACACTTTTCCAACAAGAAATCACTGAGTGGTTGCAGCTGAACAGCTTTTGAGGTTTAATTTTTGGTCTACTGTGGACGCAACAGACACAAAATTTGGGATGGATTAGTCAGTGTATTGCCATGAGATAACACAGCACACTGTTCTGACCTTGTCTGTCCTGTCTCTGCTCCCACTGAGCTCGGTGGCACTGTCCCCTTGGCCTCAGTGGTGCATGGCAAGGCTGGCTTTGGTGCAGTGGGGTGGCCGTGCCCCCCTGTGTGTCAGCAGAGACCATCCACAGGCATGGCCTTGCCAGCTCTGGTATCCCAGCAGCTCTGTGGTTATGGAACATCCCCTTCATGAAGGCAGAACTCAGCTGCAGATCTAATGCCCTGAGCTGCTGCACTTTCTTCACCCCAGAGAAACCTGCTACGACATCATCATTACCCAGCCATTAAATTTGTGCTTCATCCACACTAAAACAATAACAGCAAATTAACAATCATTTGATGTAAGAATAAATGTCATGTTTGCTTCCGGTTGCTTAACAGTGCTGTAAACTAAAAGGATTTTACAAGTCCCAAAAAAGTAGAGCTTTACTTTTTTGTTTGCCAAGCAGCACTATAATGCCATAGAGTGTGCTTCAGGGAAATGAGCCAAGAGGAGATGAATGGCACATAATAAGCATTTGAAAAAAGAAGTGGAAAAATGAATATGGAAAAATCCTATGTGTGTCTTGGAATTTGGTGAAGTGACTATGGCATTATAGATCCATGACTTGATAATCCAACCTTGTTTGCATAAAAATGCTGTGGCATGTTACCTGTGGGAAAAGTTTGCAATGGAAAGCCGAATTTCAACATCTCTTTTTGTCACTGATATATGCAGGATTTTTTGACTTAACCATAAAGTTGATATTCTTGTCTGGTCCTGCTTTGAGATAATTTAAACACTACTGAATTATGTATTACTAGTTTCAGGGGCAGGCTATGAGCCATAGCATTTAACTTTTAAAACACCTAATCAATAGATTATTCAGTTAAGACTATGCAAAACACATGGCAAGATTCTGGATGTTCTTATCCTTTGATTTTCTTTTTTAAAGCATCATTAAAAGAGAAGTTTTCACTTCAAAGTAGGGCATCTTAATCTGATATCTATCAGATAGTAATTTTTGATGAGTTGTTAGGAGTCTGAGCCAATATACTATGTTGAAAAAGAATGGGTTTTACAAAACCATATATTTAAAACTGTTGGATTAACAAGTCATTCTGAACAAGCTTTTATGCTTGAAATACTCTACTTTGCTTTCCATTTTTCTTTTATCTGCTTTCTTTGCTCTTCCCCTTGGAGGCAGTGAAAGTGGTCGGAGCACTCCAAGCTTATCCATGTACTCTGACAGCAAATCTTCACCTTCTGTCTATCAGCAGGCTCCTAGGCATTTCCATATTCCAGGTAGGCATTAACTGCTTAGCTTTTGATCTTCAATTTCTAGCACCTGTTTGTTCTCTTCTGAATGTAATTTTTTTTTTTTTTTGGCATTGACTTGTGAATTTCAAAGTGCAGAAAGAGAAAATATCTACTAATTAAATATCTGTTGTTAAACTTCATCTCAAAAATAAAAGAAAGCTGTGTGCTCATGTACCTCTATGTTAAAAAAATTGCTTTACAGAAGGAACAGAATGAAAAATGTTACCAACAGTACAAAGCTATAGCAGCACTGGGTTAGTGGCTGAACTAGATGATCTTAGATGTCTTTTACAGCTTTAACGATTCTAAGATCCCATGATTTATAGTGCCATAACTGCATAGATGTATTGAATTTGTGTGCAGGAGGAATGACTGAAGAGGTTTTTGTTATTTGGTTGTTTGTTTTTTTTTTTTCTTATCAGTCTATTATCTGAATTTAAGTAATAGTAACATAAACTTTAAAAGAAGCTGGAAGACTTCAGAACTGCAGGGGGTTCATTGTGACAATCTCTGTATATTTACTCTACTGTTTTCAAGTTCAGTCAACAAGCACATTAAAGTTACATCCACACCGTTTAGCTTTTTGACTGCTAAACACATCTACATCTTTACTGTAATCCTTTGTTTATTCACATTTAGCTTCTGTGGTTAATGTTTCTGTAAACAGACCACAATTAGGAATTCTATCAGCCACAGTACTGAGTAAATCTGATGTCTGTGATTTGGGAACCCTAGACTGTGGCTCTGAGTGCTTCCAGAAAATTCCTGGAAGGCCAAGTTAGCTATATAATTCAAAGTAAAGACAGATTATAGGATTTCCTAAAAGAATAGTTTGTATTTCCAGTATAAACATTCATACCTGAACATGTACACTTTATTTATAAACAATGGAGAAAATCCTTTTCCAAGTGTGACAGTTGTAGTAGTCTGTTGTACTCCTATATGAATTTTCAATAGTGGCAAGTGTGCCAATTTCTTTCTTGCTGATTATGAGTTATATTCTGGTGGTGCAGATGAAACCACCTACACATCACCAAATGGATGCCACTCAAGTTGTCCTATGGCATTTTGAGGGACTTAGGGGGAATATGTTGCACAGGTAGGTATAAAGGTTTTTGGCATATGATGGATAATGTTCCATCCTCTTTTAATAACCAGCGAATGGCAAACCACTGAATGAATGCATAGTCTTTGATGAAGTTTTTGCATTGTTACTGTTGCTGAGAGGAGACAAGAGCAGCATGGTCTGAACTGCTTGCTTACTCTGTCATTCTTTCCTTTCTCTTTCCTCTTCCTCAGACACTGGCGTAAAAGATAACATCTATAGGAAACCTCCTATCTACAAACAGCATGGTACAGTCTGCTTTTCTCTGTTGCAGTTTTATCTATGTGTCTTTGCAAAAAATGTGTATTGACTCCCAAATTCGTTTGCTGTAGTCTTTGCATTTCATTATGTGTCTATAACCTCAAATAGAAAAGGAGAAAAAGTGACGTGAAAATTAAATAGCATTTGGTATAACATGATGTCCAAGGATACAGTAAGTTCTCCAGATCTGGGACACTGGTATTTTGATATGTTGTGATGATTCAGAGCTGGCAATAAGTGTCACATAAAATGGTGTGCTACACCCTGACTGCTGTTCCATGCCCTGTTTGCCCTCTCCTGCCCCTCTGTGCCTGCTCCTCAATATCAATCATTAGATGTAACTTCTCAGGCTGAGCAAAAAAAAAAAAAAAAAAAGAAAAACAGACAGCTAAAAAAGTTTAATATTATAATAGTGTTTGGAAAAATCATGAACAAATGCAAAGTAACAATCATCTAGTGTAAGTCAGCACAGTTTCACTCATTTACAGAAGCTGATGATAGGACTCTGATATCCTGTATCCTGGCTGTGTAATTTAATTTTATAGATACTTTTGGTTTGCAAAGAGGATTCTAAGCAACAGCTTTATATTTGCAGGCTGGGCATTTTTGTATCAATTTGCTGTCTGTCGAAGTCTGGATTATGTCAGTTTTGCACTGCTGTATGGAGTTGTCCTCGTAATCACTGAAGTGAGCAGAGAATTAAAGTAGCAAGTCAGCAATCCCAATAGGTTAACAAGAATATATGTTTTAAACTTTCTTTTCTAGATTATAGACATTCTGAAAGATTGTGTTGGAAATACTTTTTTTTTCCTACCAGAGAACAAAACATAATTTACTCTAACTAAAAAATCCCCAAAATCCATAAAATCCAGAAACAGCAATAACAACAAAAATCAATAAACTTTCCTCCAATAAAAATAATACAAATGAATACCAAATTTTAAAAGATTTATTTTTTGTTCTGGAAGGACTCCCAGCTAAAGCATGAACACATGAGCAGCTGATGATTCAGCTCCTCAAACTAATGGGACACTGAACTAATTCATGCTGAAAAGGAGCCAGATAACATTCCTTTGTTGAAGAGACCAAGTTTGAACAAACAAGCACAAAAATGTTCTGCAAAACAAGAAGTGCAAGAAGCTCTTCCAAAACATTTGGTTTAAAAGGTTTTAGTTACATCAGCACCCAACAGATTTGCTATAGCCACAGCTTCTGTGTTTCTATTATAAACAACCAACTTCAGAATGAGAAAAAGGTGGTGGAAGAATGGAACATGCAAGAGATCATGCTCAGAGCTGGGGTTGGAAAGTGAAGAGTGTAGGAGCCTGCATGGTTGTGTGTGTGTGTATTTGTGTTTTAGAAATATTTGAACATCATTCAAACTTAGTAAAAAAGTTTTGAAATCACGTTGGGATTCATAGCAGAAGAGAGCATCCCTTGTAGTGGTGAAGCTAATGCTCAGTACTGATGAAATTCAGGGCACTTGGATTTACCTGCCAGCAATGTGTTACATGAAGCCTTCTCAGGAACTTGGGAGGGGCTGGCCTTCATGGCCCTCACTGGTTTTGGCTGTAAATCCTCTGCATCTCTTTGGAGGCAGATGCTGTCAAGATCTTGTGGAACTTTCTTGAAATTTCTGAATAGAAATCTTAAATCAAGCATGGGGCGTTTTTCCTTTGAAAACATCAATGTCTTGGAACAAAAATAAAATTTACAGAAACGCATCAGATCCTCTATAAGGATTTCTGATTTAATGAGACCAAGATCTGTTCACATAACCTGGAATAATTTACTGACTTGCAGTTTAGGGTGTGCTCCTAAAATATCTGTGAACCAGGTTTAGGTCCTTCTTGCAGAGTAGGGACTTTATTCATCATCTGTCATATCTGAATATTCTTTCCTATTTTATTCCTCAGAGAAGCAGCTCGCCATCATGGGGAAATACCCTTGTCAGGGTGCTGTGAGATAACTGTGAAAACCTTTTTCATAATGCTGTTCACATTTTGTAACCCAGCTTTTTTTTTTTTCCCCACACTAAATGGAAGTGGAGGGAAGCAGCCAAACCCTCTACAGTTCCAGATTTTCACCTCTAATCTACAGATATTTTCCTTATGGCAATTTGTCATTTTTTAGCTACCACCTTCTCAGCAAAACCAGTTAAGGTCTAGATGTGAGCTGTGCAATGGCACCAGAAATTGGATCAGAATAAGACTGAAATGCTTTTGGTGATGGCCTTTTGCCTGTGTTGTTTAGACACAGAGCAGATCCTCAACAGGCATGAGGGCTGGGGAACTGGAGAGGGCAGGGTTTTTCCAAACTTCCTGGGAGTTTTCCAGCACTTCTAATGGTGCAATTTAATCTCTTCTCCATCTCTGTCTCTAAGAATCTCATCTGAGCCTTAACTTTTGTATTATTGTACTCTTTCTCTTAATAATAATTACATTTTCTGTCTACATTGCATTGCACAGGCCCATTTTTCTCAGGCATTGCAGACAACCCCCTTTTCACATTCATTTCTCATAACCTTAAAATTATGCTATGTCCTTCCATTATTCCAGTTTTGCCCCATTAAAACTCTCCCCAGATTACCCAAAGGGATACAAGGCAAGTAGGGGCTCAAATTTTCAGAACTTACTGAAATTGTGTGAAATTTGGCACAAAACTTTCTGTAAGATTCTCAAGTGTAACTTGGTGTCTGGAACAATACCCTGGGAAATAAAAGACAAGGAAAAACACATTTGAGGGTTGGGAACTATCTAATGAAGAGCTTTGAGGTTTTCAGTTCTCTTCTCAGCATATTGGAAAGTTACAAGGAAATAACCCAATGGTAAAAAATCTGCAACTTTTTTTGGGAAACATTCTTTAACAGGACAATATGGGCAGAAGAGGAAAGTCATAAAATTGGCTGGTCAAGAATTTTGAATTTTAGAGTCTTACACAATCTCCCATGCATATTTTATAAAGAGGACATGCCAAGTTTGTTCATAATTTTCTTTACCATGATTGTCTGCCCATCTCTGGGATCCCAGGAGACCCAGGTGTGCTGACTACAAAATATCTGTGTGACTACTTGTACTTTCATGGTCATTGTAGCACAGAAGGGGGAAGTGGCTTCCCTGTGAGTGGTGGCTGTAGAAATTTGTCCCTAAGTTATGATGTACAATTCTTTTTCCCACCAATCATTCTCCAAAAGTATTTTCTTCCTGAAAATGCAGGTTCAAAATCCAGCAGGAATAGATTCTCTAAATTCACTGTATACATGAAGGATGAGGATTACTGTAATACTTTCAAAATTATTTCAGTTAATTATGTGAAACCGTAGCTCTATACATCAAATTTTCTGTCAAACTCTGTTTTTTTAAAATTGATTTTTCTCCCCCTCTTAAAAATATTCAGAACATAACTACAGTCAAAACAGAAGACAAAAAATGAGATGCATTCTGTTCAAATTTTTAAAATTAATTTAATCTTACAGCAGCAAGAAGATCAGAAGGGGAGGATGGAAGCTTGGATCAGGACAGTAAGAAGGTAATGATCAGAAAGAACAAAAGGAAGCATTGATCATTCTTGAAGTAACTGGTTTTTAAAACGCATTCATATATAAAGGTATTCTTTAAAATAATTGAATTAATCATTATTACTTTTAGGTCTTTCCAAAAAGACATAGAAAAGCTTAATCTCTCACCCAAAGGGTTTAGAATGTACATTCTACAGTAAAGAGTAGTAGGGATATTGAGATTAAGAGCAATAAACTGTGGATTTTCACTGGATCTCAATATCTACATTGGTGATTCAGCTAATCCTGCAGACATAGGGTGCACATCAACCTAGAAGAAAAATGTCAAGAGCAGATTAATTATAAGAAAATGACAGAGGGCATCTTCTAAACTGGGGCACAGTGGGCAGCTTCATGAACAGAGAAACTATCCTCAGCCCTGCTACAAATTAAAAGTTTCTGGTAGCTGTGATGTCTAATTCACCATACAGCCAGCTTTTGTAATTTGATAAAGGGTGGTACAAGCGGCAGTGAGCATTAACAGACACGCAGTTCACAGGGCATGTGAGACAGCCGAGGTAGGAGAGCTGCCTCCAGGTGTTAAATCCTGTATCTTATAACAGCCTTTTCCTCTCTGCAGCTGAAGAGCAGCTGGCTGATCCTGAAAGGGGATCTGGAGACCAGAACCAACTCCCCAGACTCGGAGACGCGCTCGCTGTCACTCACTGCCAGCAGCGACCGGGCACAGGAGGGCACGGCCACACCGTACTGCCGTGAGTGCTGGGGCACCAGGGGTCCTGCTGGGGCACCCAGGGGTCCTGCTGGGGCACCAGGGGTCCTGCTGGGGCACCCAGGGGTCCTGCTGCAGGCCAGGCACTCAGCTCCCTGTGTGTGCTGCAGCCCAGGCACTCAGCTCCCTGTGTGTGCTGCAGCCCAGGCACTCAGCTCCCTGTGCTGCAGCCCAGGCACTCAGCTCCCTGGCAATGCTGCAGCCCAGGCACTCAGCTCTCTGTGCTGCAGCCCTGGCACTCAGCTCCCTGTGTGTGCTGCAGCCCAGGCACTCAGCTCCCTGTGCTGCAGCCCAGGCACTCAGCTCCCTGGCAATGCTGCAGCCCTGGCACTCAGCTCCCTGTGTGTGCTGCAGCCCAGGCACTCAGCTCCCTGTGTGTGCTGCAGCCCAGGCACTCAGCTCCCTGTGTGTGCTGCAGCCCAGGCACTCAGCTCCCTGTGTGTGCTGAAGCCCAGGCACTCAGCTCCCTGTGTGTGCTGCAGCCCAGGCACTCAGCTCTCTGTGCTGCAGCCCTGGCACTCAGCTCCCTGGCAGTGCATCAGCCCAGGCACTCAGCTCCCTGTGTGTGCTGCAGCCCTGGCACTCAGCTCCCTGTGTGTGCTGCAGCCCAGCCTCACATCTCCCTGGTTGGGCTGCAGCGCAGGCACTCAGCTCCCTGTGTGTGCTGCAGCCCAGGCACTCAGCTCCCTGTGTGTGCTGCAGCCCAGGCACTCAGCTCCCTGTGTGTGCTGCAGCCCAGGCACTCAGCTCCCTGGCAGTGCTGCAGCCCAGGCACTCAGCTCCCTGTGTGTGCTGCAGCCCTGGCACTCAGCTCCTTGTTTGCCTTTGTGCTTATCTCTGCCATAACTACACCCATCTGTCTGTTGTGCCGTGGTTTGGGAGCATTCAGTGCCTCCAGACTTTGATGGTGAAACTATTTTTTAGTTTCTTATTAGTGAAAGGAGCAGCATTGTGGTGGTCAAGGGTTCCCAGGACAAGGGAAGAGATGAGAATCTTGACTCCATGTTTCAGAATGCTGTTTTATTATTTTATGAGATATATTATATTAAAAGAAAATGGTATACTAAAACTGTACTAAAGAAAGAGAAAGGAGACATCAGAAGGCTAGCAAAGAAAGGAATGAATAATAAAATCTTGTGACTGCTCACGGCCTCGACACAGCTGGCTGTCATTGGTCATCAAGTAAAAAACAATTCACATGCTGGGTAAACAATTCTACAAAGTAGCAAAACATAGAGAAGCTGAAGCTTCCCAGCTTCTCAGGAGAAAATATCCTGGCATAGGGATTTTTCATAAGATCTGTCAGTGACACAGCATTGCCTGTGTAAATGAACTGTTGTCTCTTTGGAGAGCAGAGATTCCTCACCACAAAAACCCACTCCTCATAAAAGTGCCCATTTATTATATGATACCAGTTTTCAGTAGACAGGATGGCAGTATCAAGCAGATTTTTCATTTGTGCTAATTAGTACTTGACACAAACTATGTATTTTGAATACTGATGGAGCCATTCCTTCTCTATCATGATATGCATAAAGATTTCCTTGCTCCAGAGATTAACTTAGACTTCTTTTTTTTTTTTGTTATCACTCACAGTTATAAGGTCACAGAAGTATTCCAGGTGGGAAAAGGAATAATTCTGAATACTGGCCCATGTTAGCTGTCAGTACCAAAAGCATGTTCCACACATTTCTTATTACACATTTCAGCAAGTCAGAAGCATTACTATTGGGCCTGAATTTTACTTTTAAGTTACATACATGACAAAAAATAAGTTTAGCAAATTTTAAGAAATAACTGGGATGTTCCTCTCCTTGCCTCCTCCACTTTGCCCCATGCTGCAGCAGCGGGTCATCCAGGGTAAACAAGCTGGGGAAGCAGTTTTCCAAAAGAATGCACCCAATGCAAGGCATGTCTGGCAGCAGGGTGAGGATGTCAGTGTTGTGGGCATTTTGGTAATGTGATAGTTGGCTCCATCAACTTGTATTAAGGAAATTATGGCTTAGCTATGCAAGGAAGAGGGAAAACAGATGCTACAAAGTCTGTCACAAGGCTGTAACAAGATAAAGAAGAAAACTTATTTTAGACTCACCAGTCTCACAGGTCTAGCTTAAAGGAATTTGATAACTTAATCCTCACTAGAAATCACAAACATGTGCACAAGGTGTACTGCAGGATTCCCTGTGCAGGGGAAACCAAGTCTGACCACCTAACATCTGATTCATCTGTAAATCGTAGCCCACAAATGAGAACCTTTGGAACCTTTCATTGTCATACACACATGGGATCTGTCTGGAAGCTTTATGGACTAGATCTGATGCTCTTCTACACATGTTTTGAGAGACCAGTCCTTAAGTGCAGATTTTAAGCAGGGAGAAGTACATAGCACTCTGAGAACTGTTATACAGGAACAACATATGGTGTTCATTTTTTCCTCTGAGAATGTTCCTATACCTGTCACTCTGCTCTATTAGCACTTCTTTCATATTTTTGATTATCTTGGGAATGTAGAACTATTAAAACTAGAAATGCAATAGATAATTCACACCTCCGTGTCAGGGCCAATATCCCATTTGTGCCAATATAGTTTCTGTAGTTCATTTTCCATTGCTTTTTATCAGCATTTCTCTGTCCCTCATGAAAGTTGACCCCATTACCCAGTTAGCAGCTACACAGAAATAACATTGAGGAAGTTTTATCTTCCTGAAATTTACACTTTTTCTTTCCTTATGCTTTTATTCACTTACCTGACTGTTTTAATACCTGTGGACATCCTAATTAATTCCTTCTCTATTCAGTGTTTCCCTGTTTAGTTCTGAATATTTATAGTCTGTCATATGCCCCCCACTGGTCACAGAAGAGTAGCATCTCTACCTCTTGCACTTCTGCTTGAGAACTCTGGCTTTCAGCCCTATCCCTGTGGCATAGTCAGTGACTATCAGAGACAATAAACCTGTTGGGTATAGGTTTGGTGCCAAGTGGTTACATGCAGAATGGAGGGAGTTAGCAGGCTGTGAATTGGTAGTGATGTTTCTAGATATACTGAGCAAAAAGCCCTGCATTTTTCTGTCCAGGCTCTGAACATACTGGAAAAGGGTTGTTTTGCTCTAAAAGAAGTTTTGCCACATTAAATTACTTAAATGCCCAGAAGAACACAACTAACGCAGCACATCAGTGTCCGGCTTGTGCAATCAACAGACAGGACTTGTATCTCCTTACATCCACCTGTGAAAATGGGTCTTGTTTCTGTATATGTAGATGTGCAATAGCTAATAATTTACCACAATTCATGATTTTAAATGTTGTGTATTTAGGAAGGCAGATATCTAGGAAGGCATGTAACTCTTGCTGTTGATGTGTCCATGATGTGCTGAGAGGCAGCCTCAGACAGGACAAAGCAGGAGCCATACCCCTGCAGAGGGTAGCTGTTCAGATAGTGTCTAATCACAGAGGAGCGGGGCTGGATCAGCGGCTCTCAGTGCTGTGTTTGGGCCCTTCGGACTCAGCTCTGCGCTCCGCTGCTCCGGGCGGCCGCGCGGTGTCGCCGGCGCCGCGACTGCGGCTCAGCCCGGCGGCTCCGGGGCAGCTTCGGGCCGGCTCCGGCTCAGCCCGGCGGCTCCTGGGCAGCTCCGGCTCAGCCCGGCGGCTCCGGGGCAGCTTCGGGCCGGCTCCGGCTCAGCCCGGCGGCTCCGGGGCAGCTTCGGGCCGGCTCCGGCTCAGCCCGGCGGCTCCGGGCAGCTTCGGGCCAGCTCCGGCGGCTCCCGGCCAGCTCCGAGCCAGCTCCGGCTCAGCCCGGCGGCTCCGGGGTAGCTCCGGCTCAGCCCGGCAGCTCCCGGGCAGCTTCGGGCCAGCTCCGGGGCAGCTCCGGCTCAGCCCGACAGCTCCGGGGCAGCTCCGCGCCGGCTCCGGCTCAGCCCGGCAGCTTCGGGGCAGCTCCGCGCCCGCCTGGCTCTGCTGCCAACCCCTCTTTACCTTGAGGCAGTGTTCCTCGGTGACCGAAGGTTATTTAGCGATACAACAAACCTCATTCGCCCATCTTCTCTGTAGCCAAAAGGCCAAAAGATTGATATGCATGCACACTGATGTCCAACATAGCAGCTTTTTCCAGGCAGGAGCAGAGATGGCAGCTTTGTTGCAGATACAGGCATTCTGTTGCACAGGTATTATTTTACTCTTTGCTCTCTGCTGGCACTACCATTCACATAATGATTTGTTATTTTTTCCTCTCTTAAGTTTAAAAACTGTAGTTGCCCTTTTCTAATGGTAGGAGGCATTTGGTTTGCAATTCAGTTTGAGCCTGTTGCTCCCTGTTTAAGTACATTCAGTGCTTTGAATTTTTTTTTTCCATCATGACAGTGATTCACTGGCTTACCCTTACTCCTTTAGCTTTTCATCCATGCTCAGTGCTGCACTTTCTGTTCCCTGGATGAAATACTCCTTCAGTGCTCAAGCCCTACCTGGGCTGTCTTTCACCTTTGCTGAGTACTGACACAGTGCAACTCCCAGTGATCCCATTTCTTCTTGCCTTGTTCTCTTTTTATTTGGATAGCTGGAGAAACTTTTGCTATTTGTTTTAAAATCATTTTCAGTGTTTAACTCAGCTTGACTTCTGGCAGTTTTCAGTTT
Organism: Agelaius tricolor; assembly: GCF_023055355.1. Classification (NCBI taxonomy): domain Eukaryota; kingdom Metazoa; phylum Chordata; class Aves; order Passeriformes; family Icteridae; genus Agelaius; species Agelaius tricolor. Next base: position 8,749,882 of record NW_027269284.1, read on the forward strand.
ATCTCAGCACATTTTGAGCTCTCTGCTGATCCATCTTTTGCTTTTTCTTTCTGCATGCCTATTCCTAATAATTTCCTTAGGGTATTTATTAATCCAGTGGGGTCTGGATTCCTCTTTGGACAGAGACTGCTAACAATTTTGACAGAAAGAAGTATTGTACATTCAGTTCTTTGAGCCATCTGACTTCTGTAACTCTTTGCACCAGTTTTACATAATGTCCTATACTGGAGTCAGGAATATTTATTACACATGTATTTGTTATTCTATTGTTTAACTTTTAAACTTTCTTATTAGAGTCTTAATACTAAAATTAAGTCGTTTCAGTTGTCTCATGATGACCACACTCAGTTTCATCACTGTATTAATCATTTATTCACCACTTTGCCAGTTTTCTCCATCTTAAAACTTTCTTTCACTTGGGTGTATATACTCTGGCTGATTTACTTTATCCACCGCTGTATCTTCATTTTTGCATTTTTCCAAGAGATGTTTTACAGGAAAAAAAAAAGTTTTTATTTTTTTAAGTAAGTGGTAGGGTATCAACCCATCTTTTTTAAGAAACGAAACCATAACCCAGACCTCATATAGCACATTCAGAAGTGATGATCTAAATCCCTTTAATCCCAATTTCAAGTTATGGTTTAGCACCAATCTGGAAGGCAGAGATTTCACAATCTCTCAAATCACAAGCTTTGCATCATGTAGGTGCATGAGGCTTCCATAATGTGAGCCCCACAACTCCCTCCACATTGTGCCCTGGCCTGCTGCTGTTTCTAGATATTGCTACACATGTTCATGTGCATGAAATATGGAGAAAAGATGAGCATAGGTCAGTTATATCTCATCTCATTGATAGAATATTTGCATTGATCTTGTAATTGCTGTTTCTGGATGTTTTCTTGGATTCCCTGTTTTAGTAGGCTGTGAAAGATTTAGCTGTATATTATGTCTTTTACAGGATTTCCATATTCTAAGTCTGCTTCTCTACCTGGCTATGGAAAGAATGGCTTACATCAGGTAGGTGCACATTTAAATCCATTCTCCAAGGAATAAGGTCTCATAAACAGACAACTCAGTAACTAGTTAAAAACATACACAGTAGTAACACTTCAAAGGTGTTTTGGCTGCCAGCCCTGTCTGACAGAGTCATTCCCTAAGTGGGTTACAGTTTGTCTCTCTGCAAGAGTGAGACTGAGGCTTCTCCTTTTAATTGTGTGCATTGTGAGCATTGGGAATCTTGATTCTCCTCCCAAAGCAAATAAAGATCTAAAATGTACAGGCTGCACACATTAGTCATAGGATAGCTTGAATTAATGATAGAGACAGGGCTGTAATTAGACAAGTAATGATCTTAGAGCAAAGGTGGAACAGCCCACATCCACTGCATTCCTTGAACCATCTGTTCTGTTTTTTCTAGTATGAATGTGTGTCTGTGTGGGGTGTGTGTATTCACACACAGCCATTGTACTTTTAAGGCAGGGAGGGATCAATGAAGACTGAATGACAAGCAGCAATCTAGAAAGAAAATTGTCTAACAAAATTATAATCAGAACAGACAAGGAATGCTTTTTTAAATCATTTTTTGCAACTTTTGTTCGTCTTTAATAAAGAGGAAGCTTTGAAAATGTGGCCTCTCTGGCATCTAGCATTAAGGATTCTCAGGTCATGGCTTACACTATTAGGTGAAAAACCACTATGGTTTATAGTAATGAGCAATACATAGATGCATGTGCACCTACAGTTTGAAGAATTGATTTGTGTCCAAATTGCATGGAGAGGACCTTGTTCAAGTTCCTTTCTTTCTCCAAAGGAAGATGTGAAACCTGCAAAAGCACAGGTTTTGAGGAGGATTAAACTTCCCCAGTAACAAGAGTCAAACTGAGAGTCACTTGGAAGGAGCTACAAGAAAGAAATTATCAAGGAGTAGCTAAATGGATTTTTCAGTAGCTGCTGAAATGTCCATCCCTTTGAGTTAATATTACAGGACTAATTATGTCTGTGTTGCTTCAATACCTCGTTTCTTGAATTCTTCTCTGAAGAAAGGAATGACACTGAAATTTTGTCAAATAATATTTAGAAATTTAAAAGGGTCCATATAAAACTAATCCCACCTGTGAGTCAAGAGGTTTTTCTGACTGTTCAGAATAGGTGTTGCCAGTAACCTGAAGTGAACAAGACACTGACTTGTGCCCAGCCACTGCACTGGTGGTGAGGCACCAAAGCCTTCCCAAGCCTTCCCGAGGCCAGAACACTCAGGATGCCTTGCAGTGTGATGGGAAAGCAGCAGATGGCAGCATCTGTCCCTTTTAAAGAATCCCAAACCTGGATGAGAGTTGAAAAGGTTGCTCATGGTCAAATCCTTGAGGCCAAAATTCCTCTCAGAATGGATGTCCTCTGTTTGGATTGTAGGTTCATTCATACCAGCTTTTTTGGTTCGTTATTTTTAATCAGCCATCCTAGTGCTGCATAAATAAAACTCCAAAAGCAAACAAGGAGCCTTGCAGGTTATTGTGGGCATAGCTGTGCACACCATTGATACCCTAGCAGGCAAAAATGAGACTTGGGAAAAAAAAAAATCACATAATAGTGCTTTTCTGCTTTCCTGTACTGTTTTTATCATAGCATTTGTCAGCAAAGGAAGAAGACAGTGATTCAAACAAAGCACATATATGGCACATGTAGAGTTCTCCCTGGTCAGTGGCATCAGCAGTGTGAAGCAGAAGGAGAAAAGTTGCAGTGCAGCAGAAGTGATTTGGGATGATGTCAGTAACACATCAGCATGTGACACTTTCAGTGTGTTTACCTTGCTTACTTGAGCAATTAGGTCAAATTTGATTGAGACTTATTTCTCTTTCTCTCACACAAGGATCTGTATTTGGGTTCTATGTGTTTCTTTTTTTCTCTCAACAATATTCAGAGTGGGGTTTTTGTGTATTTTGCTGTTACATTGCTTCTTTCTTTCTCTGTCAGCCTGAAACTATGGGCCAATATGAAACGGACCAGGATGCAAGCTGGGGGATGAAAGGTACATTTTTTTTGCAATATCATTTCCCCTTGTGTTTTCACCCTTTGAGGATTTTAATTAACATATTGCCATAAAGGTTACTATGCTGAGCTCTTCCTGTAGTTCACATAATAATGACTAGCCAGAGGCACAGCTCAGTGTCATGGTTATCACAGAGAATATTATTTTTTACTTACCCCAAGTTAAAGGCTTGACAGAAGTCTTGCATCATAGGGTGGTGCAACCAGGCTGAGTCAACAGCAGGATCCTTGATATGTGGCAACAGCTTTGTGGTGTTAGTCTCATATCAAAGACAGGAGGAAATTTAAGATAATCTTTCCTTCAAGTCTAGTTGGAAAAAGTCCATTGTGCTTCAGTGTGGTTAAAAAGTGCAGAGTTCAAAATGCAGAATTTATTTGCAGTATTTTCTTTTTTTACAGTTTTAAGTGGACTGTGCATTTAATATGGAACTTGGGTTGGAATTTTCTAAGGAGCTGAAAAATTTTATTTCCAAGACACTTTATCTCAGTTTTAAAATCTTACTCTAATGCTTCAGTTCATGACTCTGTGCTGATAAAAATCTTTGTCGCTGTGTTTGAATAGGTTAAAGTACAAGTTTGGAAAAGTAGACTCAATCTCTGATTTTATTTCAGACCATAAAGAGGTCTGGGAAAACCTTTTGGCTCTCCTGGTTGTGTTTAATCACCATTGTGAATAGATAACATTGTGTAGTTATATCATACATAGTCATACACTGACCTAAGTAGAATTCCCTTGTGCTAGTGTAGATCCAGGAGTCACTGTTACCACATCCCCAAATCATCTTTTCTTCCCTATTGTTATTCCCACTGTAGTCAGCCCAAGTGCAGGGTGTCAGCATCTTGTAATATGGTATTATCTCAGTGGTTTTCATCTATGCTTCCAAACTGACATGCCTTTAATAATCCATATATTTTAACTATTTTCAGTAAAGAACAATAAGGGCAGGAGTTTTGGATGACAGACTGACTTAACTCTGCACATAAGCCTCCTGTAAAAAGAGATACCCAATTTTGCCAGACATACTCACCGTGTAACCCAATGGCATCGGGAGATGGATTTTCTGTAAAAAGCCTTTGATTTCCAGGACAATTGCTTTGGTAATAGACAGTGTTATAGGCATTCAGGGCATGGGGGTCAAATTCTTACTATGCATGCAGTTATCCAACAGCTATTGAGAAGAGAGAAATGTAGTAGCATAGCACATTTGTGATGTACCTAAATGTTCATTGTGGCGACACCAAAAAATGACTATAAATTCTAAACTGTGAACCTGTTCTCATTCTTTTGCAGAATACAAGGTAAGAAGGGCTTTTCCAGCACTGGAAGAACAATCAGATTCAGCACTTCCTAGCAAGGTTACATGGGTTCCTTTCTTTTATTTCATTTTGTTAATTTTTGTCCCAGTGAAATATTTGTCAAATCAGGATGCAAGTATGTACCATTTTTTAGTAAGTTCCTCATACCACCATTTCCTTGCCTCAGAATTGGATTCAGCTGGAGTTCATATGCTCTTGTCTTTTTAACAGATTTACCCCTATGAAACACTTATTGTAACAAACCGAGTTCGTGTGAAATTGCCCAAGGATGTGGACAGGACCAGGCTGGAGGTAGGAATGTTTGCTCAACAGTTTTGCAAGCACTTCTCCTGTTTGCCTACTATCCTGCATACCCCTGTGCCTCAGTAATAGCAACAAAGAAGAGAGAAGAGTAAGGGAGAAGAATGGCATTATGTATTGTATTTTTTTCTCAAAAAAGGCAGTATGTAGGCAATTTAACTAAAAAATTGCCTAAAACCCGGCAAATGTCTGACCAAATGGTGTTTTGCAAAGATACTGATAAAACCCATCAGTTTTGGATGATTTTACAGGGTATTGGAAGTTCAGGTGGGGAGTGGGAAAATGTGGAGTTTGTTTTGGTTTGAATTCATATAAAAAACATCCTCATAGAATAACCTAAATATTACAAAAGGGCTCAATTCATCCTGAAAACACATGGATCTCTGTTTGGTCTGTTGTCTTATTCAGCCTCTCCTTTGGCTGTGTGATCTGTGTTCATTCTACTGCAGCTTTGCTCTACCATACACATCTTGCTTAGGATAGAGAAATGTAGATATAATTTATCATAACAGAAAGCTGAGTATCCAAAGATCAAATCCTGAAATTGATGTTCAAACAAAATTCCCAAAAAATCCAAAGTTGATTTTTTTGACTGATCAATGACAGGACTGAGTAAAAACTCACCTTAAGTAACCTATCTTTCTGTGAACTACTATTAAGAAGAAGAGATAGCTCAATAAAAAATATGTGATAACAGTACTTTTAGGAACATTTATATTTTAATAAATTTACTGTATTTTGAAGTTGATAATATGACAAGAAAAGAAGAAAGAAAAATTACTTTTAGAACAAGAAAAGAAGTAAAACTTTGAAGGAGCAGAAAATTCCTCTGATTAAAATCAGTTTTTAAAAACAATAATTTACCAGACTTGCATTCATGTACTATGTTTTGAAATTGGTGTTATGCTCTCGAATACTTGAATGTGCTTGTCACTTGATTTCCTTGCATCAATCAGTGTTGATTTGATTGTAAGGAAAAGAGAGCCTCAGTTATGTGCTGTTTTAAGTCTGGTTTATAGCAGGGCAGGATAGCAATACTGAAAAGCATGATGAGTCTGGAAAAAGGAGCAGGGAGTTGGAGGGATGCTCCTCTGGACACATCCAGTGAAGGATTCTTTCATACATATATATTTACCCACATGTGTAAATATGTATGTGTGTGTTAAAGAATAGAGTCTCTGTTTAAACACAGCAGACTGGTCTGAATAGCAAATGCAGCTCTAAATTGCTTTGTTAAGACAACACAGAGTTTGCTTTGGATGGATCATGCCTGCCCTGGCTGCCATTATCTGTAACTCATACACCATCCTCAGCTGGGATTGCTGTTTGTTTAACTTTGGAGCTGTTCAGTCTGCCTCACACCAGGTGCAGCACAGGGCCTGTTGGCTCAAGGAGCCCAACCACTTCAAAGATCTCACAGAGGTTTGCAAAAAAGAACAATAAACAAGATCTGCTTCAAACCTGCACCAGAAAAGCAGTGAGGGGACCAGGCCAATCCTGCTGATTGCTGCACTATGCTAAACACATGTGTCTGCAGGAAGGACTCCTTTGTAGACTGTCTTACATTTAATAGGGATTGGTAGTTTTTTAAACAATTAAATTAGCAGAGTTTGAATAGCACTGTAACAAGTGTAAGAGCAGAGGCAGTTGCTCACCTACACATTCAAACCACGTGCAGAGTTGAGTGACAGGCACAAACCATTGCCTTCCCTGTCAGCCTCTTCCCCTCATTCCTGACCCTTTCTTTTGTGTTACAGAATTCCTGGAAATAAGTAGCTTTGCATAGAAAAGCAGCCTATCATTATTTCCCGTTTGTGGCAGAAGTAGAAGATAATAACTTAATTATTGACTTGTACACTCAGCAGATTTCAGGCTTGGGTAGGACCCAGGACTCAAGGAGCCCAGGACTGTGTGGGTTTTTAGGTTTGCACAGAAGCAGACCAGGCTTAGAAATGGATACAGACGACTGTCTGTTAGCAGAGGGCTCACTTCACATACATTGATACCTTGGTATCTCCAAGTTTTTGAGGACAGCACTGGGAATACTGAAAGCATGCACTAACTAAGGTTATATTTCATCCTTTCTTGAGATCCATTTCACACTTGCTGGATGGTATGATTCAATGCTTGGGATCTCTAAGAGGCAAGTGCTCTTTCCAATCTGAATTTGTTTCCAGCTGATATTCTGTTTTCATCCTGCACATCCAATGTCACTTGTGAAAGGGCTGGATTTCGCCTACAGAAATGGTAGCAGTGCTAAAATCCATGTATTATCCAAGCTGTAGAGTGATATATCTAGGAAAATCTCCTAAGAAAAAAAAATCCATGTTCTAATACACCAGTTTTATTCTGATTATTTGTGTGGGCTGAAGCCTCACCAAAGCAGAGCAAGTTTCTGGTGTGATGGCTGTGTCCAAGGGTACAGGTGGTGTCTGTGAAAGGAGACCTGGAGCTTCTGTGCTTCATATCAGCTGTCAAGCCTGAAAACAGTCTTACTGTGTCTGGTATCAACAAAACATCTCTCTCACTCATGATGTTTCTGATTTCCTGGTCCAGTTTGGAGCAATAAGGTTCAACTAAGTTTGCATGAGGTAGATTTATTTAAGAGCTGTCTCACAATTTGACTCGAAGCAGCTCCTCTTTGTGAAACAGTTTGTTGTGAACTTTGAATGATCCATCATAGATGTGATGGAAGGGGCATTATTGTTTGTCTATGAGTCATTCTGCCAAGCAAAGTCTCCTGCACTGAGTGTTCCTATCAGGAGAAGTGAACTCAAGTCAATGATATTAGCTCCTGGGGTCAAATTAAGGGAGGCCACAATGAAACCTTGGCTAATGTTCAAGGACCACAGGAGGGTGGGGGTTTAATGGGTGGTAGTGTTTTCCTAACTTCACTCCCATTGTGAGTATTTTTTAGATTACACTGTTGTGCAAGAAATTTATTTTAAGGATTATAAAAATATTTTCCTGTAAAAATGCATATTTCTCTAAACCCTAGAGGTATCTAGAGATTAGGATGGCTCAACTGGTAATAAATGTATTCAAGTAGTCATTCTTTCCTCAAAAGTATGTGTAACTAAGCATAGAAACACACAGCATGTTTTTGTTTGCTTGTCTTAACTCAGCAGTGAGACAGAAGTACCCAGTTCCTTGTGCTCTTCCAAGGAGATGTCTATGCCAACAATGAACTAATACATGCAGCACCAAGAACTGGTTATAATGAGCAGCCTGCTGATTTTTAAATACCTTACTGGCACTTTGGTTTTTGAATAAATAGTCTGGATCTCACTTTTGTATAAGCTGATTAGAAATGCAAGGAATTCACAGTAGATAAGGATTTGGCCAAGGAATATTTTAGGAGTTTCTCTCTACCACGGTGCTGTTTATTGTAATGTTAGATGAACAGAGCAGCATTCCCATGAGCTATTCTAACAGGAAATGGTGAAGAACAAGTTTATTCACGTAACATTGCAAGTTATATGAACAACCAAGCAGTAACACCGGGTGGATTATCCATCCTGGGTGGAGAAGAGGAGTTGCACCCTCCCCATGTCTGCAGATGAACTTGAGGGAACTGCAGCTGATGCTTAGGTGAGCAGAGCTCTGTTCAGAGGGCCCTGGCCAGGCTGCAGGAGTGATTGACAGACACTTCATGGAATTCAGTGGAGATAAATCCACATCCTTGCACTTGTGACCAAGTAACACAATTCATCAGGACAAGATGGGGGGAACGGCTCTGAGGAAAAGTACCTGATGATGCTGATGGAGAGCAAGCTGAAAATGAATCAGCAGCTTGCCTTTGTAGTATGAGGTGTTACAGGGCAGATCATACCCTTCCCAGAGAGTGGCACTGGAAAGCCAAGAGGCAACAGTCACAATCTGCAGGAAAGGAAATTACAATTGGATATAAGGGGAATGTTCCTCGCTGTAAGAGCAGTGCAGTGAACAGGTTGCCCAAGAGGCTGTGGAATCTTTACCCCTGAAGGCGTGCAGAGCACAGCTGGAGAAGACCTTGAGGAACATGGTCTGTTTTGTCTTTATAGTCTTCATGGTCCTTAAAGTTGACCCTGCTTTGGAGACCTCTCTAAGTCTCTAATTTGCCTAGACTGGTATATTCTGTGAAGATATAGTATAATTACAAAACAGGATTATTTGGTGAGTTTGTTGCAAAAGCATCTGAAAAAAATAGACAATTTGGTCTATCTCAGAACTTTTTCCCTTTTTATTTTTTTTAATGCAACAGTTAAAATATAAGTGTTGTAAACTAAACTTCCCCATTTTGGACAACTTAAGTCCTGAGTTTTCAGGTCTAAGACATCTCCTTTGGATGGTACACATTGGCACATTCCTTACCTGATGCTTCTCAAAGGAAATTGAGAATATTTACACTTCATATACACTTTCATACACAACATATACACTTTCAAATATTTTGCAACCTCTTTTAAGTACTTGAATACCTTTATCATTTGAGCCTTGTGCTCCTAAAAGCATGCATTTGAGACTTTTCTCTTAGCTTGGATATTGTTTGCCTGTTCTTCAGTCAGAACAGTGTGGTTCAGTGCACACATTGCCCATAGATATTGGTAGTTCATGCCCAACTGCATGGATTTATTTTTTTTTTCCTTCTGCAGTTGCTTTTATCACAGAGTATAAGATTTCTTTTGTGGTCACAGGCTGGTAGTTTTGAAAGCCAAAATAGTTAGGATCTTCCATTTGGAAACCATGTTTTAGTGTTTTCATTTGATTTCCTTATCTTAATGTAGCTTAGGTTTTTTTAGCTGTTTCTTTTGAATGCCAAGGCTTAAAAGCATTATCCATTCGTGCCTATCAAATGCTGTAGAAAGTAAATTATTACACTTTTTGTTTGAGCCTGTTCATTCTTTGTTTAACTGACACAATTGCTAAGGAAAAAGTACCCTGGAATGTCAAGTAGCAAAGTTTCATTTGCCACCTTGTTCTTCTGTAAACAGAAATGAGAGATTTAAACATGGGTGTGGTCTTATTTGAACAGAGCACTCACTTTAAATCAAACATGCTTTTCCTCCTGGAACTGCTTGTCTGGATTTGCTTTAGGGATAACATTTTTTCCACTACTTTTCATTCAACAACAACCCTGGGTTCCAGCCATTTGGGCTTCAACAATTTTAGGACTTGTTTCCAGTAACTGAGGCTGAATGTTTAAGAGCCCAAGCTCCTGGATGTCATTCATACAAGTAGCATCGTGTGTCTCACCTCCTCTGGAGCTCAGATGGGGAAAATAAGAGCAAGACTGGACTGCTCTGTGTTTTAGAGTTTGCAGTTTGGGGCTGGGTTTGAGGTTACAGGCTGACTTGTAACCAAGTTAAAATAACTTTTAACTTATAAAATAAAGCTGATAACCTGGGGTGAAAGTGTGGGTCACTGCCTTCAGCAGAACTATTTCGCACTGTTAAACTTGAAAAATACATGGGTGGTGTTTCTCATTCTAGGCATGCGCTTGTGTTGTGATCAGTGATGCATGTTTATATCAGATTTCAAAGCCTTTTACAAAAGGAGCCATTATAAGATGAAAATACGCATTAGAATTGATGAGATATAATGTGGAAAGTAATTTCTGCGTGAATGGAAACACTGTAGGAGTGAACAGAGATTAGATGTGGAACACTTACATTACAGGTGCATTGAAGTCCAAACTGAGGGAAGCTGGAAAATCTGCTTTAAGAATAAGGTATTTTATGCCTAAAACAAATGAATTTTTTGAAATTCATCTTCTTTATATTTTCACAACTTACTATGGATGCCAAGGGTTTTTTTATTTATGAATTATTTTCTTAATTATACAGAATTTTTTAGCAGCCATCAGCTGGAGGCAATGACTTATGTCAATGTCAGTAATGAAAAAGCTCATTTGAATGACAGGATGGTGGCATAGATTATCATCAGAGATATTCTGTGTATGCTATTTACATAGTGTTCATATACCTGACATACCATATACATAATGTTCATATACCTGAGAGAAATACATACAAGTCCCAGCTTTCTGTACCTTTAGGGATGACTCAGCTGGGCAAAATCCTGGCTGTGCAGTGCTCCTACAGAAGATGTTCTGTGTGCTTTGTGATGCTTCCCAGGAGGTTAGATTGGCAGCACCCTGCAGTGGTAGTGCTGAGTGGAATGCAGCCTCTCTAGGAGACTTCATGGTACCCTGAAGTACTGAATGAGATGAAGCCCCAGACCCAGGGGCCTTGTAGAGGTGCTTGGGGTGATATGGGCATGGGGAAGGGGCTCAGACTCCTTTCCTCACTGCTCATATTTCACTGCTTTCCCTGGAAACCCCTCTGGGCACCCACATTGCTGCTTGGAGGGGGATCTGCAGCTCCTGCAAGGCTTGCCTGCACAAGGGCTCTCTTTGTGCTGCCAATAATTGCCCTTGTCTGGGGTAACTGCAGGTGCCTGCTGCCTTATCCTCTGATCAGCAGAGCTGCCCTAGTCATCCTTTGATACCTTTTAAAGTTCATTAGGTGCAATTCATGCCATTTCTTAACTTTCCCTCCCCAATCACATAATTACTTAATAGTTTCAAATATTTATTGAGCATGAAGCTTAATTAGGCTGTAGATGAGCATAACATTCAATACTCCCTTGGGAATGTGGCACATGGCTAATTACAGCTTTGTAATTAGCCATGCAGCAGGCTTAGAAGAAACCTCTGAAAAGCCTGCTGAGCCCCAGCAGTGAAACAGAAAGAGGGGTGAAGAGTGCAAACCTTGTGAAAGCAAAACGAGGTTTCACAAGTCAATAGAAAAAAAATTCCAGCAAATTTTGATTGGCCATCTGAGAGTTTTATTTGGGCTAACCTTGAGAAGCATGAGAGAAGAGAGTGGAAGGGCAGTGAAGAAGAGAAAAACTGGAGAGGGGAAGAAGCTATTATTTTCTAAGTGTTGAAATACTTATACAATCCTGAGTCTTACTATAGGAAAAGTTTGTGCACCAACTTGAAGAGCTGAGGCTTGGTTATTTACATGAATGCTCACTTACCTGTGAATAAAACTTTCTCAATAAATCCCTGTTTATTTTGAGTATTTCTCATACTGAAATCTCTGGAGAAGATCCTGTAGCTTTTACTTTTGGATTATGTGAATCAGAAGTTGGAAGTGTGGCAAGGATTTTGAATAAAAACGAATTGAAGTAGACAGCTACTAAAATTCACTCTGTTAAACAGAGTGCACAGAAGTGCCTCAGAGAGACTGGCTGAAAGAGTCACCACAGATTCAAGCAAAGGCAGTGTGGTGCTCAGCTGTCCTTTCCCATGAATACAGCAAAACAAAGAGCAAAAGAGAAACAAACCTGAGGTTTTAAATTCCTCTAGGAACTAGGACCTTGATTTTTCTGGTCTTCAACTCATCACCTGCTGCCATCCACTGAGTTCTTTCATTGGCTCAATTTTTTTTTTACTTTATGAGGAAGTAGGATATCCTCTGAGCTTCCTACATCAGCAGGTTTGCACATGAGGGCTCCCATCCAATTACTGACACAGAACAGGGATGCCTGTGAAGCACCCCTTGGTCACCAGGTACTGCAGGTTGGCTGCAGGTGAGCTGCAGTTTTATCTTCCTGTGACTTATGCATAACAATGCCACATTCCTAAGTGCTGGGGTAATTTTCTTCACAATGGCAGTGTGGGGCTGTGGTGTGGATTTGTGCTGAATACAGGGTTGATAATATGGAGATGTTTTTGTTATTGCTGAGCAGAGCTTACACAGAGCCAAGGTCTCTGCTTGTCACCCTCCACTCTGGCAGGGGAGTTGGAGGTGAATGGGAGGCTGGGAGGAGACACAGCCAGGACAGGTGACCCAAACTGACAAATGGGATAATGCAGAGCATGTGACACCATGCTCAGTGTATAAGTGGGGAGTGGAAGGAAGGGGGAACATTTGGAGTTTTTGTCTTCCTAAGTAGCTGCTATGCATGATGGGCCCTGCTCTCCTGGATATGGCTGAGCACCCGCCTGCCCATGGGAAGCAGTGAATTAATTCCTTGTTTTGCTTTGCTTGTGTGTGTGGCTTTTTCTTTCCCTATTAAACTGTCTTTATCTCAACACATGACTTTTCCAGCTTTCACCCTTCCAATTCTTTCCTTGATCCCACTATTGGGGGAGTGAGTGAATGGCTGTGTGGGTTGCCAGCTGCAGTGAAACCATGACACTATGTATTGGTTTTAAGCATCTCTGAATTTCATTAAGAGCTAAATCATTCTTGGGGAAAAGAAATCTCATTGAATTAAATAAAAATTATTTCTATTTAGAATTATTACTGGCTTTTTAGCAGACCACAGAAATAGAGACAAGCCTCATTGATTTATAGTGAAAAGCACCACTTCTTTCTGAGATAACACTGTGGAGCAAGCATTTGAATGTGCAATTAATTACTTTTGTTCTGAGAGAGTAAAAAATGAGGTCATGTCTGTACTGCTCATTTTCATATTTGTGTTTCACAGAGAATGAGGATTTTCTGTTCTAGTGGTTGCAATGCAGCACAGAGGTTTAGCTCAGCCCTTGCTTAGTTCTGTGTATCCTAATAAAAGGCTCAGATTAATACAATGTTATCAAAACAACATGATGCCATAGTCCTTTCTATTGTAGCAATATCACACTTAACTATATCACAAAAGCTGATATTCTGATGCTGTGAGTATAGCAGTCATCATAGTGAAGAATCATCTTTAAATTGCTTACCTTATCTTTTAGCAAGGTTTTCAGGTAGCATCATGTTAACATCATTATGTAGCTTCCAAAATGACCTCACTGACATAGAGTGAGTTCAGAGTGTGGGCAGAACAGGTCCTTGGTAAGTCCTCTCTTCTCTCCTCAGTGTCTGCAACGTGCCCAGCCTTGCTGTTGATGCAGAGCAGAGAAGGAGATTGAGTTAAGCTGCCTGAATATGGCCAAACTGTCACAAAGGGAATTAGGAATCACTTACTAGCACACTGTAAAACACCCAGACTTCCTATGTAAACAAGGCCAACTGTAGTAAAAAAAAAAAAAGGAATGATGTTGCTTTTACTAGTAAGTTTGGCCATTCCTTCCTTTAATAGCCCAGTGATGCATTATTAACATAGCTGGATATTTTAAGCTGATCCATTACTGAAAAAAGAAAAAGGAAATTATGTTCTTGGCCTTGTAAAGCATAGCTTCACCCATATTCTCTCATACCTCAAGATGAGTATCTTTCATATTCCCTGCTCATAGTTTTCAATTTCCCTTCTTTTGTTTCCCTAATGAGAGAAGGTAACGCTTCAGTTAAGGCAAATTAATATTCCAATAGCTGAGAAGAAAGATTAATCAGCCCAGGATTTCTTACTGGTGCATTTTTTCTGCCTTTAGGTTTGAGAAGAGCTCTCGGTTTTAAAGCTTTGAGGAAAGCTGTTAGGAAAGTCCCAACAATAGTGCAGGCAAAATTTAGCATCACATATACATAGAAAAGTGTGACCATAAACTTCTGACACTGGTGTGTTCCCCTGGTGTTTAGACCCTTCAAATATTTGTAGATATTACCATATTTTACCTTAGTCATCATTTGGCTGAGCTTAGCCATACTTAGGCCTTTTAGTGTTTCCTCATAAATCAAACTGCAACCCGTGATTACTTTCGTTGCTTTTATCTGCAGCTTTGCCAGTTTGATGACATCTTTCTGGGACCAAGGTTTTATTCCAAATTTGAAGACAGAACTTAAGTCATTGCTGCTTCTAGGGTCAGTCCCAAATCTAGAGGCCGTGGTGCTAAAGAAGGGTATGGTGAAAGCTTCTAAGATGCAGGGACAGCAGCAGGGAATATGTTACACTGGGGATAGACTGGCATTCTCACAGAGGGTTCAGACTAAAGGGAAAATGTTCCCTTCTACCAGAATTAGTTTTGCATGTGAAAAATGCCTTGATGGAATAAGAAACTGCTAATGTGGAAGTCAGTTTGTTAGTCCTTGAGGTGAGGGTATATGGGGAAGAAAATTAAAAGCAAAGAGACTCTCTACTTGAATGGATGTGGAAATAAGTGAGTTTATGCTTTCCCCATCTCAGTCACTTTGTCCCTGGGCTGGAAGCTGCCACCTGCTTTTGGACCAGGCAGCACCAAATGAGACCTTCTGTGAGGAGGAAAAAAATGGTGCTGTTATAAAACAAAACTGAGGTACAGGAAATAGAAAATGAGTGTATGCAGAGAATGAAGGTGATGTCATCTGCACACAGGCAGAGGAGCACAGTGCACAGCTAATTAATTCTGCCTTGGATAGCTGCATATGGATGGGAAGCTCACTAAGCCTGAGGGCAAAGCAAAAGGATAAATGGCAAAGTACAACACTGAAGGGGGAATTGCACAGCTTGTGGTGAGATGGGTGGCAGCTTCATTAGGAGGGGAAGATGTAGCAAATGTTTGTCACTCTGGAGGAAAGAAGTGATTTTGGGCTTCTTGAGTTTTCCTCCACTGACCTTCAGTACTGGAACAGATCTGAGACCACAGCACTTTCTCATAATACATGGTGTAAATTACCTCAGGAAAAGAAAAATGGTGAAAACATAGTCCTTTTAAAGTTTTATGTGATTTTGTATGGTTTTGGAAGATTGGCAAGGTAGCTTTACCTGCAAGGGTACATAGGCTTTCTCACTTTCTGAGTTAGAACTACAGTTTGCCACTGCTTTCTCCTGAGTGAGGAGATGTCTTAAGTCTTATCCACAACCTAGAAAGTAAAATAAAATAAAATAAAATATTTCACATCCAGACTTCCTTTTCAGCCTACAGACTTGTTCCTTGCTGTGGGAAGTTGCTAAAGTTAAACTTACTTGCATTTGTCCGCTGGATTACCAGAAAAATATTCTAAAAAAACCAATGCAGAGAGAATGCAGAGACTTTCATTCTGTCAGTGAGAGATTGTTTCTAGAATACATTGTCAGATGTTGCTCATTTCCATGTGAAAAATGATCTCCTTTGCTAAATATGCATGGTGTGTTTGTTCCATGCTATGAGCAGTGCTTATGGTGGGTTGCTGTCATTTGTCAAATGAAAAGTGAAGGCTCAGTTCCAAGATCTTAGTCACTGTTGTTCTGAAAATGTGGAATCTCAAGGGAAAAAAACAAGTCCTGTTTAAAAAAACCAAGTCTGTCCTTTCTTAAGAAACAAGAAACCATGATAACTACTCAAAGCAATTATATATAATGACTTCTTACAAACAATTTCTTTCGTTTTCTTGAGTAAATTACATTACAAATGAAATCTTTGTTAATAAATGGAAAGTGATATTTTGCTTCCAAATTCATTCACATATTTACTTTTTCTACCTTTTCAGTGTGGATGCTAATAATTTCTAGGGAATTGTTATCCTACCTCCTTCCGATTCTTTATGTTGGATTTCTTTCCCATCTCTTTTTAATTTTTTTTTACTATTAAAGCATCAAAACATCAAATAGGAGCATATTTCCTGACATTTTAAACCCCCCTACTTTATCCAGCCTGAACGTCTGACTAGAGTCTCTCCCATGGATAAGCACATTTTGGATTTCAGAATTTAGCAGTATGCTCTCTCCTTTGTTACAAGGTTGCTATTAGTGGACCAGTGTGGTGTCCAGTGCTCTCATTAAAGATCAAGGCAAAACAAATCCAACTCCGAAATTACATTGTTATCAATCTCTTTAAAGTCCTGGAATAACTTGAATTTGTCTCAGTGTGCTCTGTCATCAGGCACCCTGGATAAACATACTTTCTCCCAAAAAACATAGCTTCTGTTCAGTTAGAACTATATTAAAAAGATCACTTTTTTTCAAAAGTCACTACTGCCATCAATAATTTCATTTCCCAGCTACTCTGAGCTCATTTGGTTTCAATGCAGTCTTTTCCAGAAACAATTTTGGAATTTAAATGCAAACCCTAATGCATTATTTTGTGGTGTGTTTTAAAACTTAGGGCAGAAATATTCCTGTGCACAGACAAGCTTAATGATATCTTTTGTATTTTCATTTTCAAGAGGCATTTGTCCCCTGAAGAGTTCCAGGAAGTCTTCAAAATGAGTATTGAGGAATTTGATCGTCTGGCACTTTGGAAGCGGAATGACCTGAAGAAAAAGGCCCTGCTTTTCTAAACCCTCCCGGATCAAATATGTGCTTAATCAAAACAAAAATAGTCTTGCCAGAACTATCACATGCACTTGCTGTTGAACCATTGTCCAGCTTCATTGTGTTAGTATGTGTCGGGGAAACAAGACAGATTAGATGGTAATGTGTTGGGATACAGAGAATTTGCTAATCTTGCATTTCCAGCTGGTTTTGTCAGTAACTCCTGGTCCTACCCAGTTTACAATGTGCAAAAAAATCTAGCTTTAAATTTATTGTTGCTTGCATTTGTTGCTTGATGCAAATGGAAATTCTGAAAGGAAGAGAAAAAAGTGTAGCTGTACACAGGAAATGCATCCAACATTTTATTCCATTCAGTTTTATAATGCAATTTTTTACAAAACCAAGTAAGTAATTATTATAGAAATTTGCCAGCGGGGGATCAGATGCTATTAAAATAAGGTAAAAGCCAAAGAAAAGCATATCTGCGAGCAATTACTGCAATTGTTTATCTGTGGTACTTTTTAAGAATGAAAGCAGAAATATGGAAGCACCTTAATTCTACTTCTTATATTTAAACACAGTGTACTCTTTAAAAGATCATATTTCTCTAGAAGGTAACTAGCTATCTTTAATTACAACACCAGAGTTTTTATTTTATTAAGAATATATTGTGACATAAAACGGTTATAATTACTAAAATGTATACAGACCTACTAAGATTTAGTTCCATTCATCAGGAAAACTGAAGCCTTATACAAAACTGGTTGAAGAGTGTATTGTGCCAGTTGACTGTGTTTTCCTGTTAGCCTGGGGTGTTTGAAGAATGGTTTTTTTACATTTCATGCTGATAAAATACCATGTAATCTTAATTACTATGTAGATAGATATATCTATCTATAAAAGAATTATTTTCATTAATATATGTCCTAAGTGAAGGCATTCTTACTTTCTCAACTTTCCATCTTTATACAGTAAGCCATGAGAACTGTGATGGCATTTGGTAATGGAAATGGAACAGTTCAGCATAAAATGTAACAAAAAAAAGCTTGGTGTGCTCTATCAGTAATACAGACAATTAGAATCAAATCCATAAAACCCTCATGCATTAATATTTGCATGTTTCTGTACAAGTCAATTTGAGAAAAAAACAAACTATGTGATACTGGTGCAGTACCTTGAAACTATCTTAAATAACAAGCAAAGCTAACAAAATCTAAGCATTTGATATAAGTGTTAGACCTTAATATCTCTTCCAGCTGAAAGACTGTATTAAATTTAATAGTTTCATTTGGTCAGAGGTATGGTTGCTGACAAAGAATGTTTTAAAGTGAGTTGCTAGTTTTTTGTGATACTAAATGAGCATTACAAAAAGTACATTTTTCAGCCATGTGTCAGTATTCTGCATTTTTACTGCCTTGGATGTTTGTACTCACCTCCTAGTTCACTATGTCTTTTCGCATTTCCTTAAGGTAACTGGTTAATATATGCACTACAACACACTATTTCAACTGACCCAGCATTGGAACAATCATAGCATTGAACATGCCTTCTTCCAACTAACTTTCAAAGTCCATGCTGTTGGAAATAAATATTTTCTCATTACCTAAATGTTTTGTCTGATGATACAAATGTTTAAAAAAATTCATTAAAACAAAGACATAACGGAATGACTTTGCTAATGTGTGTATAATTTTTTAGATGATATTGCTGCTCTGGATAGGGTCTTCCCCTTATATTAATGTAAATAATATCTAATTTGCATTGTTTGCTCACCGAGGAGAGCATTGAGGGTACCTCTGAATGTCAAGTTACTGTAAAGTTGGTCTTGATTTAAACAATCAAGCAGCTGTCACAGCTCAGCAAGCAGAAGTTGCTTCACTGGTGATGTACAGAACCACCAGCCTGTGTAGGGAATCATTAGCCAGTTTCAATTGAGAGCTCCCAGTCACATCTAGACCACATCCATAATGCTCTTCAACCTAGAGTAGCTTGTTGCATTATTTTGTGAAAACTGGCAGCCCATTGAAATGGGCCAATGTAAAATGTGAGCAGCAGGGTCCATTGCAACTATGAAAAACTAAATCCAGGAGAACAATTGGTTGGAGAACTATTATGAGGAATTTTGACACTGGCAATGACCACTCTTCTCATCCACACGTTCCTGGGACATCATATGGATTACAGGCATTTTCTGAGTGATTAAGAAAATCTCAGGTTGATCAAAGAAATCCATGTATCAGTGCAGATCAGGTTCAGTATGGATTTTCATAAATAATTTGAAAATTTCTTAACCGCAACAGCTTTTGTACTGGTGTAGGATTCTATCTATGCTGTAAGGAAAAAGTGCATTACTGAGCACCACAGGCAGCTCTGTGCTGCTCTATTGTTTTATTCACCAGCAGATGTATGGCTGATGACAAGTGAGGATGGTGAGCTCATGTGTGAGCTGTTGGACCCATTTTCACTGTTTTGAGACAGTTCATGTTTTATAATGTCAAGCCTTTAAAGTGTCTCTTGAAGGTCCTTGTCCTACCTGAGCTAAATCAGGTACAACTCTTGCTTTACATACCCCCATCTAGAGTTTTTAGCTCATGAGCATCAGTTCTTACCACAATGCCCAACTCTATTAGGAGTTGTACCCCTTCCTCTTTCTATATTTTCAGACAAATTCCTTTATCCTTCTGTGCTTCCTTTTATGAATTGCCCCTATCATAGTCCTGTCCACTGAATATAAGAAGGCAATGCCTCTGCAGAAGTACACATTGCAGGCTACCTAATCTTGGATGAAATTAATTCTATTAATTAATTAATAGAATTAATTGAGGGAAATAAGCCAATTTTTACCAATTGGTAGAGTACCAGTCTTAAAACTACTGGCAGTTCCTAGACCATGTTACCAAATCATTCTCCAGCAATCAGGAAAATACTTTGAGTTGCACAGATCTCACAAAACTCCCTAACACAGTAATTTTTTGTGCTCATTATACTATTCACTAAACAGGCATGCATTCAATGCCAAACACGCAAAAATGTTTTAGAAGACAGTCAGTTTATCAACTTACGTTCCTAATACCAGCCAAAACCAAAAAGGAATTTTGGCTTCCATACACAAAACCTTTGCTGACTTTAGATGAACAAGTACTCTTGTGTGTCCTTATTTCATTTCCATGAAGTTTGAAATGGTCTGTTTTGTGCAAAGGTGGCACAGCTCGGTAAGCTGTTCATTTTTTCACGTGATACATGCCAGTGTATCACCCTATATTTAAAGCATCTACTGTCATATGGTGCAGTGACCTATTCAGTTAGGCTCTCCAGCCTAACTAAATTCACATTTACAGTATGATATTGTGTGCTGGATTTGGCACCAGCTAAATGTACCAGTGTGAAAGGACCATAAAGTGAGTAGCATTGTAATTTACTTCACTGCTGAGTTGTCTGTACATCACCTAAACTCCATAAACCGTAGTATACCAGAGAATACAAGATTCCTGTTTCTAAAATCTTATTATGTTTTCCCTGTTTAAAAATTGCAAATTGGAATTTCAGGCATGTTGTTTTCTTTCAGGAACTTTGAGTGTCTAATTAAATGTGGATAGACTGACGTGGGAAGTAAATATTCAGGTTTATTTTAATAGGGTTCCATATGCTAATCTTATGTAGGATTATGAAATTGAAAAGGCATTCAGAGTAATGAGATAAGACTTTGCCAGAATGTTCCATCTGATAGTGTGGTCTGGTGTTGGCAGTAAAAAACTGAGTCTCAACAAATCATAGGCTGTTTTTCAGATAATGCTCTTTAGAGTTATTAAGTCACTGTTCTATAGTCTTATTTTCAAGGACATGCTGCCTTTCGGCATTTTTGTAAGTATGGATGTGGATATGCAGCTCCAAAGGATCAATATAGCTCTTGGAGCAACTTATTTTGATATGTATACAAGAAGCAGGGGAATTCTGTCAGAGACTTCATTTTCATTCTTGGATCTGAGCTGTATGTCTCAGCTGCTCATGTCAGCCCTATGTATGACCTAATTCTCACCTCATGTATTTTAAAGAAGACATGTCTCAAACTCAGCAATGAAAGAGACAGCATTTCATCATCACAGTCTTTGAGACAAAGGAATATGTGGGGTTTTGTGGTTGCTGAAGGAATATCTTACCAACAATTCCAGCTAGGAATGCCTAGGCATGCTGTCTGAGAAGAACTTGACATTTTTGTCTGACCTTCTGCTATTTCTTCTCCTCATGGTTCAGGGGAGAACTCTGAAACCTGTAATTACAGAAACAAGAAAATGCATAGTTGTGAGATAGTACCTGGAATCTAATAACCCTCTGAGGCAAGGCTGATTTTACATAGGGAAAAAGATATGGTTCAGACCAAGAGAGATGCCTGGTCTTACATTCCACATTTTGATTTTGAGAAGCCATCTATTTGACATTTCCCGTGTGTGACTAAGACCAAATTATTTTACTAACCTTTTCACATATCTACAGGAAAATGCTGTTCTGTTATTTGCAGATGAGCTGGATGAGATCCCAGGCACTTCTGTCTGGCACTCAACTCTGGTGCATAAGTTTCAGAGTGTCCTTATATTTGTATTCTCCTGCCCCTTTGATTTGTGTGTGAGAAAAAGGACAGGATCATTTTATAAGCTTCCTAAGACCTCAACTGACCTTTGACCAATGTGATTACTTGCTGGGTCACAGTTGTGGCTACCATTTTTCATATATCTTGAGTATCTCAAAAAAAAAAAGATGGCTGTTATTAATTTTAGAATGACAGATGTGACTCTCTTGCACATGTAAATTTATACTGAGGCTTGCATCCCCTTATCATATCCAAGCTGCCTCTGAGGTATGGGTAAATCCTTAAAGGCTCATAGGAGGAGCTGGCTCAGGCTTTTTGAGTCTTTGCATCCCTTCTCACTTTTTCTAGACTGTGAAAAGCCATGTTAGAAAAGGTGGTACTCAGTCAAAGTACATGGCCATGAAAAGCAAGATCTCAGTAGTTTAACTCCCAGGTGATGAAGCACCCCCAGCAAATTGCAATTTGTTGTGCTATTGCAGCAGCTTGTTACTCCCTCCTCACAACCACCATCTCTGTGAGTTACACTCAGAGAAGTTAGTTCTAAATGCTGCTACTTTTCATGATTTAGGACATTTTTCTTCCTTCCCCTCGGTGTTTGACATCTGTGCCCACAGGTAAGCAGGTAGGTTCCTTGTCTGTAATGCTTGGACAGATGTCTGCAGCACCCAGGCTGTTGGGACCTGCCAGTCCTTCCCTGCCAGTCTGGACAAGCAGCAGCTCCAGAGGGGTCAGGAGGAAACAAAACCAGGCAAAAGCATCCTGTCCCACACAGGTAAATGTATCCCAATTTGGGCATTAGTGTCCCAGCTATTATGTATTTACCTTTTGTTACAAGTCTGGAGTCCGTTGATTTCTGGTTTTCAGTCTAGTTACATTTGTGTCATGGATGATTTGCTGTTGATCTGTTTTTTCCATTTGCTATCATCCATTCTTTTATTACATCCTCTACCTTGTCTCTCCACTAAAAATTGCAGTATGTTTTATTTCTTTTGAGACTAAAACCTTTCTTTGCCAGTGATAGTTCTGCAAATCTTCTGCAAATGTCTCTCAGCCCATTGTGTTCAGGAATGGTCTGACAAGAGAAAGGCTTCCTATTTGCCATGTTATGTCAAGCACTCTATATATATATATATATATATGGTTTGTTTGTTTGTTGGTTTGGTTTGGTTGTTTTTTGGGGGTTTTTTTGGTTGGTTTTTTTTGGGGTTTTTTTGGGTTTTTTTGTTTTTGTTTTTGTTTTTTTTGTGGTTTTTTTGGGTTTTTTGGGGGTGGAGGGGGAGGTAGGGAAGAAGAAAACTGAGAATGACTTTTTTTATTTACAAACCTACAAAACCTACGTTATGCTGATTCCTTGCTTGACCTAACCTCACTCTTGCAAATTGCTGGAGGTTTTTTTCCATACAAGTGGACACGATTCTGAACTCTGACATGAGTCATTGTTATTTCTACGGCTATAAATTTTTTTCTATTAACTGATAATTAAGAAAGCACCATGATTGATAGCAAACTGAGGTTGTTAATGGTCTGTCTGAACTTCCTTTCAGTGCTCTGACCTGGAATAATTCATTTGAGGAACAGGGTTAAAAACCTTCATGTCACTTGACAATTTTGCTAGTCAGACTTTAAAAAAAAAATTCTCTCAAGTTATGGATGTGGAACATAAACACTTTGAGCTCCACAATTTTTCCCAATTTTATACTAGACATTTTTCATCTGACAGTTTTTGACAGATGGAAGTGCCAGGAGAACTGTATGAGTTGCTGTATAAGGATCAAATTATTCAAATTGCATTTTTTTGTCTTAATACCTTTTTTCAGTATGATAACTGATTATTTTTATAGTGCAATAAAAATAATATAATAATCAAAAATACTGAAATAATTTACTCCATTTTAAATGGCACAGGAGACAAATACAGAATAGAAGCTAAAATTTATCTTTCAATAAGATTCCAGTTTTGGCCCAATGTTGATTGAATTCAAAGAAAGCAGGGGCAAGAAAGCAAGACTTAGAGGAAATCTTCCCCTATTGTATTCATCTTTAATATAAAATTTAAATTTATAAGAAGTAAAATTACAAGAATAAGATTTTTTTTTTCAAGTTAGTAATACCCAAAGACAGAGCTACTTTTCAGTGATTCTGAGGGTTTAATATGCATTTAATAAAAGGATGTTAGCATAGTATTTTGAAAATGTCAGTAACTAAATGCTAATCCCACTGAAATCACTGGCGTTCGTACCTGCACCAGAGCGCAAAGGTCAGGTTATACAGAATTTCTTCCAAAACTGAAATCACAGGGAAGGATTGTTTGCCTATGTTTAGTTCAAACAGAAGAATGTAAGTGGAAAGTAACTATTTTTACCTGCACATTAAGGTTCTATAAAATGTATGTTCTCCTTTTTTACATATTCCTTCTTTAGCCCTGATTCAAAATCAAGAACCTAATTTGAGGTATTTACATCTCTGTGAATTTATTTGCAGATAGTTTTGTTACACAGATGACCTCCCTGTGTGGAGAGTAAGGAGAGGCCTGTGCATTGCAGAAAAGCAGCACAATCCCTGCTCTTGAAGTTTCTATAATGCACACTTTTTCAGATTTGCTTTTTGCACAAGGGTGAATGGCATTTCTGCTGTATAAGTCCTTTTGGGACATGTATCTACTCAGCTTATAGATCCCTGAAACAAATTTTTCACGTGTATCTAAAATATAATTGCTTTTTCCCCCAGTGGACTTGGAAATTATGTGGGGCCCAAGAAGAAATAACTCATGATACTCTTTTAAAAAAATAAAAAAGATGCTATTAGGTTCTTAATAACAATGGATTCTGCTGTAACGGGATCACAGTATATGATAAGCAAGGGCAAAAGACCCTATCTTTATCAAGAACTTTTTTTCTATTTGTAAAATACATTTTTTCCTAGTCTGTAAATGCCTTGGGTATCTGAGACAACTTCAAAAACAGTGATGTTTTCCTTACTGAAAAATTACGGTTTCAAAGTAACAGAAGAAGATTTCTCTTCTAAAAAGGCATAACTTGCCTCCTGCTTTTGAAATCCTGCCATCAATATGTTTTACTGAAGAGAGTGGCAATTGCTGCAATGTCACTCCATCTCTTGACAGCCCAGACTGCACAGGATTTTTGCCTGCTTTTCACTCTTCCCTGAGACCATCCATTCCCCCCTGGCAGTACAATATGAGGGCAGGAGTTTGGACACATCAGGAGGCAGCTGAGCCTGCCCTGCCCTGCCTGACACACCAGTGGCACAGGGCAGTGTGGGGTCTCACATGAAGTCAACATTTTGCCCATTCTAGGTCTTTGGGTTTTTTGTCTGCTCAGCCCCCCTTCCAAGAAAAAGAAAAAAACAATCCAAAGAGGCAAATTATTTTACAGTCTGATACCAAGTATCACACAGGCTTTTCCCCACAGCTTTGATTTCACTTTAAGGTACTGAAAATAATGAACATAACCTTGTACAGTCACCCTGAAAGGTCTTACTGAAAAGTATTGAGCAGACTTTCAGGGAACACCAGTCATCACTTAGAGCATGCAATAGGTTTTCTTACACTTGTTTTCTCAGGATGTTGCTGAGAACAGGATGTTGCTGAGTTTTTGGGGCCTCTTAGACTAGTGAGTTGTCAGGTTATGGACTCAGTCCAAGGCAGATTTGAAGTGGAATTGAGTGTATCTTTAAAAACTGACCCATACTTCCAAATGCCTAAACTACTGTTTTCCTGCCTTTTTACATTACTTAAGTGAGCCAAATCCAAATTGCTTGGAGTACCTTGCAAGACATAAATCACAAAAAAAAATGGTTGGAGATTTTTTTTTCTCATGACTGTGTTTCTCAGATTTCATCCAATGTTGATTTTCCAAGGGGAAAAAAACCCTTAAAATATGCATAAATGACTCCTTTAAGCACATCCTAAAGATAACAAATATGGTCTGTCATTGTCATGACTTCTCTGTTTCAACACACTACAGATTATCTGATGGTTCAAGTCCCAGTTTTGTAAACAAGTCTATTTGGATACCTTACTGCTGGGACTACTTGATTGTTTTATTTTTCTTTGCTCTGATTATTTTCTTTTCTTTTGTGATAACCAGTGATAAGAAGATTATAGGAAGACTGGGGATCCCTGTGACTAAGCTTCACCGAGTCCTGCCTAAAGCTTGTGAAGATTATTTCTACAGTAATGAAGTTACCCTTGATAGAGTAGAACTTTATAATGAATTATTGAGAATAAAGACAGTTTGAAACACTGCATGAATATTTGGTCTTAAAGCTAAAAAGTACTTTTTCAAGCTAGAGGACATGTATTTCAAATAGGGACGTTTCCACAGATTTGCTTTCTGCTGCTTTGTGTTAAAAGATGATTAGTTTAAGAAGTTTATTGGGTACAAAGTATGACGTACAGTTACTGTGGACCTCAGATTTCCTATTAATGATGTGACTTCAGTTTCCCTGCAAGCAATTCCTTAGGAATCACTTGATTTATTTTGATGATATTGTGTTCTAGGTGAATTATATGCTGTTCTTTTAATTCTATAAAATAGAATTTGTATTTAAGTAGCGTCATTAAAGATTCATGGGGAAGAAATTCAATGAATCACTAAGTTGTATTTTGCAGCTGAAGCAGCTTATAGAATGCATATGTACAAATGAAAAAGTGGGGGAGTAATGCCATTTTGAAGTGTAGCATCGTGAAAACTAAAAATTCAAATAAGAAAAAAGTTCTTTTGAGCCCTTCTGCCTGAGAGAGAGCTTGTCCATGAGGAACAGCTTGTGCTGTCTGATGATTGTCTTTATGACAGATAGCCCATTATTTAGTCCCTATGGAATTACCACCACAAGACATGAAGTCTTTACCACTCTCTCCAACAGCCTAAGGACAAACCCTTAAGTTATCTCACTTTTATATCTGACAGAGGGCACAAAGTGCCTATTTTCTTGCTGGTCTTGTGATGACTTTCTCTGATCTGTGTTTCTCTGCTGATCAGCTTCCTAACTTCTTCAGGACATTTCTGTGGAAGAAATACTCTGAAGTGTTGCTAGAACCAAGTGCCCTGTTTACAGACCAGAGTGTCTTATGGCAGGCAGAGGCTGAAGTGTTACTTAATGTGATGTGCGCATTAAAATTAAAAAAAACCCCAAACAATAAAACTAGAGTCAGTAAAGCCAGCAAATAATGGAAGTGCTCAGTGCAAGCATACAAATCAATGGTACTGCATGTGCCACAGCAGCCAAGGGCTGTGCTTTTACAACGAAGTACTGGATTGTTCTCCCTAGAGATCATATTTTACAGGTCATGATACAAATTAAATAGCTCAAAGAGAGCAATAGCTGCAAGCAATTGAACCGTGGAGAAGAGAAGTTGTGGTTTAATTTTTTCAAGACCAGCTAAGCATTTACTATTGCCTGAAAAATCTCGACTTCTAAGTACTCCAAGGCTCCTCCCTGCCAACTCTCAACAATTAGAATACAAAAAGGCAGGTAGGAGCAGGCTGCTGCTGGAATAGCTCAGCCAGTAGGCAAGTCCTTCCCTGCCCATACCCAAAGGCATACAAGAAAGAGAACAGCTGAAAGTGAGCTTTTAGGCTAAGTAATAGTTGTTGAAAACGCTGGGCTGTGAATTCAGCTCTCCTGTTTTGGGCTACAGAGATCTCATGCATATCCTAAGTGGCCACACAGTGTACATGCTGACTAAATAGAATTTTCCCTGGTCAAACCTGTTACCTTTGGTATGACCTTCTTGGAATGACTGAGGATGATGAAACAGGACAGAAGAGCACATTAAACCTGGCCAGAACAACCCAAATTTTATTAATCAAAATTTAAGGTGCTTAACAAGTTGCATACTCTGTGATACAAAGTAAGCTACAAGCTTGTACAGAATTATGCACTTGCATGTCCAATGCTCCCCAAATATTTCTCACAAGAGCACACTTGTGCATCTGGCTGAAGTTAAAGGAGTTCTGACACCCAGCTGGACTAAAGACAGAGTTGCCTTAACTAGTGTTCTTCCTTGAGTGACATTCTTCTGTGACCTCAGATTTTCAGTTTCTGCATGGACAGGGAGGAAAAGAAATATATATAAATATAGAATAATAAATAAATATCTATATGTATTTATATATATATATATATTTGGATATCTCAAAGTTGGAACATGTTTACTCAGGTTGCCCCTTATAAGTTTGCCCAGGCTCAGCAATTTTGTTACAAACTGAAGCCTGCAGGTTTAATCAATATAAGTCTCAGTTTAATCAAAAAGTCTCACTTTGATTTAGATCTGGTTTATATTAAGCTAAACTAAAATGACAGAACCAGGTGTTGGGTTTGTACATGATTTTACACCATTTCAACAAAAGAGCTTAAATTTTAGATAAATGCAGACATGCTAGTTATGCCCCAAATCCATGTTATTCCTCTTCTGCTCAGTGCTCAGGTCACAGCATCTCCTGGGCAGGAATGGGGAGGGCATGGGCTGCACTGAGGCTCCCGCTGTGGCATCTCAGTATTCCAGCTTTTACTCGGGGAACAAGCCTCCGGCTCCAGGGAGGCTTTACTCTGGGGCAAGAACCCAGGTTTGATCTGCCAGCATCTGCCTCGCAAGGAGCACTTGGGCTCACCTACCCCGCACCCGGGGGCTGCTGCGCACCCCTGCCCCATCCTGCCCCGTACCCGGGGCTGCTGTGCACACCTGCCCCATCCTGCCCGCACCGGGGGCTGCTGCGCACACCTGCCTCATCCTGCCCGGGGGCTGCTGTGCACACCTGCCTCATCCTGCCCCGTATCCGAGACTGCTGCGCACACCTGCCCCATCCTGCCCGTACCCGGGGCTGCTGCGCACACCTGCCCCATCCTGCCCGCACCGGGGGCTGCTGCGCACCCCTGCCCCATCCTGCCCGTACCCGGGGCTGCTGTGCACACCTGCCCCATCCTGCCCCGTACCCGGGGGCTGCTGCGCACACCTGCCCCATCCTGCCCGCACTGGGGGCTGCTGCGCACACCTGCCCCATCCTGCCCGCACCGGGGGCTGCTGCGCACACCTGCCCCATCCTGCCCGGGGGCTGCTGCACACACCTGCCCCATCCTGCCCCGTACCCGGGGCTGCTGCGCACACCTGACCCATCCTGCCCGGGGGCTGCTGCGCACACCTGCCCCATCCTGCCCGCAGCCGGGGCTGCTGCCCGCCCCCCCCGCCTTTGTTCCGCTGGCTCCGCCTCGGCGCTGTCCCCTCCCCGCGGGGCGGGCCCGGCCCGGGGGCGGTGGGAGCGGGCTGCTGCTCCCGCCCCGCTGTCCCCTCCCCGCTGTCCCCTGCCGGCGCGGCGCTGGCTGCGCTCCGCGGCAGAGCGGGGCTGCGGGAGGAGCCGCGGGAGGAGCCGCGCTCGGCCGCTTTGTGCCGGCAGCCGCCGCAGGACGGCCGCAAAGGTAGGAGGGCTCCGGCCCCGCTCGCCGCCGCCCGCCCCGGGCAGCATCCCTGCCGAGCTCCGCGGGCGGAGAGGGAGCACGGCAGGGAAGAAGAGGGAGGGAAAGGGCTGGATCCAGAAATGGGCTTTTTCAGCCGCTGCTCCGTTGCTGCTCCCGGCAGCCCCGTGCTAGGAAAGCTGTGGGTTTACTGGGGAAAAAAAAGCTGAAAAAAATAGAAAAAAAAAAAAAAGTCTCGCTCGTTTTCTCGGCCGGGAGCAGCACATGGAAAGAGCTGGAGGGAACCCGGTTATCGGGCGGTGGCGGCCCCTGCCCGGGCTGTGGAAGGGCAGGAGCCCGGCCGAGATCCTCCGGAACGCAGCCCTCTGTCTGTCCGCCATCCCGAAACTCGCATCCCTTCCCGGGAAAGGCACCGGCCCCGCAGCCGCGCTGCTGCTTTGTACCGCTGCGAGCTTCCTTATTTTCTGCCTTGCGGGGTGGGCTGAGGTGGTCTCCCCGCAGGCTGGGCCATTTGATCTGTTTCATCATAGCCGAGAGATTGCATCATGTTACAGTCCTGGAGTCAGTCAGGGCACAGGCGAACAGAACCATCTTTCCAGATCCATCCCCTCGGCTTCCCGGGCCGACCCCCTCCTTGATTTCCTGTTGAGCTGAGGAGCAGCCTGCCATTGGAGGCTGGGGGGGACCGGGCACAGCGACGTGGTTCGATTTCTTCCACTGAGAGGTTTTTTGGAAACTCGAGTTTCTCGGTCCTACGCGCGGTATATGTCTTGTGTAGAGGGCTTAGAGGAAACTTGCCAAAGATTTAGGCGGTAGGAAAATAATGGGCGGCAAAAGAGGCAGATAAACTGCCAAAAGCAGGAGTCGCTCCATAAGCTAAAAGCTCTGGAGTGGCAGGAGGTGAGTGGGTTCAGGCAGGCATCCCTCGGCAACCCAGGTATTCACCTGCCCTAAAGGATAGTGCAGCTGAGTAAATGCACACTGAAAGGCAAGACAAGGCACATGTGAGAAACAGAGAAGCATTTAGCTCATTTCCTCTCTGGAGGATCTCCTTTATGATCATTTTGATGCAAACACTTGGTGTGCCTGTGCCTGTTCTGTTTATTGTATTACTGAAGTTTGCGGCTGAGGTCCAACTATGAAATGATAAATCTCAAAAGCAGAGAGATCCAATTAAATCATGTACTTCAGTCTAAGGCTTCTTAAGGCGACAGATTCTGCTGTCCTTTGTGCAGCTCTTTGTTTTGTTCCATAGGGGAAAAAAATGTTGTGGCAGGGCTTGGTTCAGTTCTCAGAGGTATCCATAACAATTAATGATTATTCCATAACTAGTGTCTCGCCCTTGCAGGTGCTCTGCTACTGTTTGCTCCGAGTGTTACAGGGCCACTCTTTTCCTTTCATGAAAATCATAGTATTGTGAACCTTTTTTTGTGTGCCTTTCTGAGAATGGTCGGTGCAGGGGCACAAGGGAGCAGCTTGGCAGCCAGATGGATCAATCCATCAGTGCTCTCGGATATGGGCGCCTGGTGCCTTTCCGTCATCCCTTATGCCTCCTGGTGGTTTCCATGGGAAGAACTGCACAATTACTTTCTTGTTTTGAACGAACCATTTTTCCTTTTAGAACTGGTGTAAAAGAAGAGCAAATGCTACATGAGAGCAAGAGGGAGAGTATCCCGTCTTTCTGGGGCTATAGGGCCCCACATGGGTTTAAGAAGAATTTGAAATGGATTTGAAAAAGAAGGATCTACAGTTTTCTTTGTGTGTTAGCCAGTGATTGCAGTGACAAGCCGGCAAACAGAACAATGAGCAGATACTCACTGCCTTTGGTGATATGTGGCACTGTTTGGTGTTTCCTAGGAAATTTGTCATCAAAAGTCAAAGTGTTATATTGTGTTCCTGTGGCTTGGGTAGATTTTTAGTTGAAGGGATTTGGAAGGTCTGTGGGGTTAAATCTGAAGTATTGAAGCAGTGCCAACGAGGACAGTGTAAAATGCAAGACTTCAATAGATCAACCACTTACATAATTTCAAAATTTTACAATCTTAGTGAAGGATGATTTTCCTTTTTCTCTCCTGAAGTTCTCAGAGTTGAAGAGATACTGTCTGACACATAAAACCCAAAAGCAAATATTGAAGTCTCAGTGGGACAGACTGTGTTTGGTACATGTATGACAAATTCCTTACAGTGGTGCAAAGACAACTTGCTGTAAGACCAGGAATTGTATTGCCCTGCTGCTTGCTGCAGTCTCCCTTGTGACACTGCCTCAGGACAAAGAGCCAGCGGTTCAGGGCTGGTTGATGCTATCTGGAGTCGACTGATTTAATTTCCATGCATTTTCAAAAGTTTTGTGTCTGATAGGTCAGTCAGGGGGAGTGTGGTATCCAGGAGCCCTCCTGGTTAACTGCTTTGTTCAAAGCTGTGCTCTTTGTTTCCTGAGGAGGGGTTGAGGAGGAAGAGGAGGAGGAGGAAGAGATGTACTTTATATTCATTTGCAGATCTCCAGCTGAGGTGGGAGGGTGGGATGCAAAGACTTGCACCTCCAAACTCCTGTATAGCTTAGTCTACTCTGTTCTGTTATGGGTTAGTCATAGTAAAGCATACTGTGGCAATTTTCCAAAAAAATTATGCATCCCTTCCAGCTGTGCAGTTCAACTGGTTTTAGGTGTGAATGACACCTAGCTACTGGTATGGTTCTAACTTCCCTTACTCATCACTTCATTGACAAATAGTGTTTCATCTGGTGTAGAAACTGTCTGGGCTGGGCAGGTGACTGGGTTACACACTCAGTATGTGTTATTCCAGATCACTATACTTCTAATGTAAAGTGTTTTTAGGCTCACAGTTGAACTCCTAATAGTCAAACCCATCAAGATTAATAGAAATGTTCAAGTCAGCCTGAGGACTGCAGGTACTGTGAACTCTGAGCTTTCAGTGAAGGACTGAAAAAAACAGATCTTGAATGTACTCCTCCATCTGTAAGGGTTGTCTAGGAGGGATTAGTTTTAGGAATTAGTTTTCCTACTATGAAGCACCCCAAGCTGACCTTAGAGCAATTTAAGTTTCCAAGACCATACCAGGTGTCTTTTTGGGGAGTGTCTGCATGGAGCCATACCAGAGCAGTCTGTCAGCACAGAATGAGCAGGTAGGAATGCATGTGGCTGCAGTGGCACAGGGATGAGCCTGAGCTCAGAGTGCAGGGGTTGCACCAGCACAGCTGTCTCACTGCACCAACCTGTCCATGCACACATGAAGGTCTGCCTTTTGTAGTGCATCACTGCTCTAAAACATTTTGTGTCTATTCAATTGCTCTTTCTCTACTATCTGATTATCTTTAGGGCCCCTCCAAACCCAAACTATTCTATGATACTCTGTGATCAGAAGTTAATTCTTGACTCTCCAGGTCATGAAAGACATGCTGCTGTGAGTAATGTTAATGAATAATGTTGCAGGCACATAGCTTGGGTATGTGCAGTGGGGGATATCTCATAGCAGGTAACAGTCTTTTGGGACATCATCTCTATTTTCCAGAGATATGGCAAGTAATTAAAACCTGAATGGCAAAACTGCCATCGGTTTCCCCTTTGCCATCCTAGCAAAAAGTCAGCAATGGCTCAGTGTGCATAGAAAGGTTTGACTGCCAAAGGTGCTGAGCACCCTTAACACAGCAATGCCCAAATGAGCTGCTGGTGGTTACCTCTCCAAGTATGCCTTGGAGAATACAGGAGGCTGTGGAAAGGATAAATCAATAGCTCTTTTATATTTTGCCAGTGTTCATCAAGAAATCTAGGAAAGAAACTCCTAAGAGGATTTTTTTAATCAGCTGGATCTTGTATAGATACTGCTCTTTACATGTATTGGTATTTTAAAAATCGATTGTGTATGTTTGGCAGTAAAAGGAGCAAACTGATAGACGTGTCTTTTCTAAATCTCTTTCTTAAACTGGAACAGGAAAAAAAAAATCAATGTATTATTCCTTTTATGGTGACATAGTGGTGGGATTTTTTTAACTATCTAGGGGATGCCTGCTGCCAAGATCTCTCTGCCATTATGTAGTTTTGAGCTGAGTGATAAAGACTCTTTCTCTAAGACAGATGTTCGTAATGGCCTTACTGTGCCAAAATCTTTGTGAGTACAAAATGCTGTATAAAAATATTTCCATCCATTAATGGTGAGTGCCAGAAAAGAGTACACAAGTGGTTTCAAATTTAATCTGTAATGTAGCTGATGTCTCAAAGATAACAACATCTTACCCCCAAGAAATCCAACACTGTATGTGAGGTAATTGCTATGACTTACACTGAATATATATAATTCATTAGGGGACTGTCATTATATCATGCTTGTGAATTCCCCAAAGTCTCTTATCAGTGTCCTCATGACATCTCAACATCTATGGAAAAGATGATTTTGGTGTCCCACTTGAGTGGCTGATGCTCTGGCTTGCCAGTAGCCACTTCCAGTGAGCATGCTTGCCTTGTTCATTTAAAATGAATAGACTTTGAGAAAGGAGCTTAGTTCATATATTCACATCATCAGAGATAGCACTCTCTCACAGGGAATATGTAGTGGTATGTTATCTCAGTCTTGCAGAAGAGCAAATAGTAAAAGCTCTTTTATGTGCAGCTTTCATGCTAAACTACTCTGCACTGTCTTCAAAGTATAAATGCTCAATATTTGGCCAGTTGCTGTGGATAGATTTTTTTTTTTTTTTTTTTTGGTCCAAATAATGATCTTTAAGTATGTCTTGGAAACTTATCTGGTCTTTCATGGGTTACACATGCTTATGGCATTCCTGTTAGAAACTGGAAGAGAGGAGAAGGCAAGGTAAGGACGGAATTTCCCTGTTATTAGCAATTAGCGGATCCAGATTTTATTCTCCTGTACCATTTTTTGCCAGGAGCAGCTGCAAAGGGAGAATTACACTGTGACCTTCACAGCACTTCCTAGTGCCATCATCAATCAGATCTGGCAGGAGCTTTATCACATCTATCAGTGTGGCTCATAAGCCACATGCTGTCTAGTCTGGGGGGAAAAACAAACAAACAATGGGAGCTACTGTAGGGTTTGTTTAAAATAAAACAGCCAGGAGTGAGCTTTTCCCATATGTGCCAGCTTTGTAGGCAGATTTCTGTTTTTGCCTGTGCTTTTGGGCTGATTAATAAAAGATGATGGTTGTAAAGCAGTGGAAGAGATTTTCACTACATTTCAATGGCACTGGCAACTCATTCACAAGTATGTAAATTGCAGCTTCAACATTTCTCAGGCAATGCTCTTCAGTCCCATTCTAACCCTCAGCATTATTTTTACTAAGGCATTTATGCAGTTAGATTAATTCAGGTGTTTTCTACACAGGTAAATGTTACAGAATAAATAAGTGTTTTCAGACCTCTCTGATTCTTATATGAAATAACAAAGCTTTCTCAGATTAAGTGGTTTGCTATTTTTTTTTTTTTTTGGTAGGATCATGTGTGCCTTTGTGGGCTACTCTAGGTCTCTTCCAGAGGCAAGTTCATAATGTAGCAGCCAAGGGCAGCTGATCAGTTGCAGCATCTCCCTTTTCAGCATGCAAAACATTTTTAACATCTTGTAAATGGCTGGTTTGTTCTCTGCTTGGTTGGTTGGTTTCCCCTATTTACCTTGGTCTGATTATGGAGTTTTACTAAAATTTAAAACATTTTGTGTTCTTACAATTTTTCATTGTTACACCAAGTTCATTGCTGTTTTCAAATTCCTTTGCTCTCCTTTTCTTGCTATCTGCACTAGATAAAACTTTCTTGCTTTCCTTGCCTGTGCTCAATACAGTGACAGGTTGTCACCTCATGCCTGACTTGCTGGCAGGCACAGTCCTTGCTGACAGGGAGATGGGAGAGCAAGAAGCAATGGGGACAGGCAGAATTGCTACTGTATGTGGAATTCTAGCTGCCTTCATGGTGGTGATATGTTTGTATGGGATATATACAAATGAAGATGTACATGTATATAGATAAATAAAGATGTGTAGGTGATATGTTAGAGCTGCCTTTGTCACACAGGTTTTTTGAGAAAAAAGGCTAATAGATAAATAAATGTACTGTTATACTTTTGAATAAAAGATTAAGGCCTTGAGCTTCAAACTGCTAGTGTTAATGGCCAACAGCAGGGTGTGATCTATAATTTCTGGGGTTTTTAACCAGCCAGTTCTTGGCAGAAGCCATCTTGGTACCAGATCTGGGCAAGGAAGTTTGAAATGCCATATGAAATGAGCAGGTGCAAGGAAAAGGCACATAAAATGTGAAATACACTTAGCAAAAGGTTATCTATTCTGTCAGGAAAAAAGAAGTCACGTGAACTGGCTAGCTGGTTATGGAAATAATTACTTTTGTGTTTTTCCTCAGTGTGTGCTGTGTCATTTTGACAGGTTTTATAGCCCCAGCTGCTGCACTGGGCAGGGCAGTGGCTGCAGTGCTCGGTCCCTGCCCCACAGACCAGCAAACCTGAGGGGCAAGGAGCCTGCCCAAAACTGTACTGCCTGTTCTCCATCTTCTGGTTCCTGCAGCCAGGCACCATGCACAAACACTTGGTAGAGAGGTTTGAGGAGTCCACAGCCATGAGCAGTCCCATTTCTGCAGCAGGATGAGGAGGAGAGGGAAAGCTGCCCGCAGGACTTGGTCTGAGATGCTGAGTCCTGTGTCTGGGGGCTCCTGCTTCAGGAGGATGCAGCAAACCAGCTGCAGGTCAGGCCAAACAAAAAGACATGGTTTCAACCCTGAAACCATGGAGTTGAAAACAGGACAGATCATGCAAAAGGCAGAGGGATGAGTTAAGGAGCAGGGCTGCTCAATGTCACCATGGCAGT
The DNA here is from genome assembly GCF_023055355.1 of Agelaius tricolor. Lineage (NCBI taxonomy): Eukaryota > Metazoa > Chordata > Aves > Passeriformes > Icteridae > Agelaius > Agelaius tricolor. Next base: position 8,785,476 of record NW_027269284.1, read on the forward strand.
GGTGGTTGGGAGCTGAGCTGCAGAGGGGCCACTCTGATGCTGCTGCATCTCAGCATAGATCAAACAGAAGGAAATTGCCCCTTGGAGAGTGGGGTTTATTCATGTAATGCAGCCCATGCTAGGGAATGGAGTGAAATACTGGATTTGTCACTGGCTGTAAGAGATCAGGCTGAAGAAAGTAAATACCTGAAAATGTTAGGAAGCTCAGTGATTCTAAGCTCTCTTAATACACACATTATCAAAAGAATACCTGTTGGAAAATGAAAAGATCTGGTTCTTGGAAGGGGAAAAAAGGTATTCAGACTGAAGAACTTCTGAGAATATTCAGAACTCTTCTCCTTGCCTGAGCCCTGTGTCTGCACCATGTGTTTGTCATTAGCACCATGAACAGCTGAGAGTCTCCTTAGAGGGGCAATGATGGGTGCATGGTGCGTCCTTCAGGAAGAACCAGGAGAGCTGAGAGGAGATGAGGGGCTAGGTCAGGCCACAGCATTTTGTTTTGAGCTTAACAGGAATGAAATCCACCCTGAAGAGTCTTGGGGAAAATTCTGGATGAGGGCCAGTATGAATAATGCTGAGTGCAGATGGGTGGGACCCCACCTGGTTACAAAAACAATCCCATTTCCAAGGTTAGCTATTTCTGCTGAAAAAAGGGATATTTAACAAGTAAGGTTTCACTTAAAAGGAAAAAAAAAACAGTTGAGACCTTAAAAAAACAAACCGAAGTCAAAATATCTGAAAGTCTCTCACTTCAGAAATTAATGAAAACAAGCCCCCAAACATGCAGACAGCTGAAAGCACACACCAAAAACCTCAGATAAACAAAACAAGTGTCCTCTGGGGAAAGGAAGAGTTGTTCCCTCTCTGGGAAAATTTGCCTGTTCCTGTGGCTTGTGAACTTTTCATCTTCTCTGGGACTTTCTGCTGTCCTTGGTTTGCTTTTTTCAGCTTCTTGGTCTTCTTTCCCTGGAGCCTAGAAAAGTGTTTATGCAAGCACTGGACTTTAAGTAAATGAATGACGAGTGCTGTTCCTCAGGGCTTGGTTTTGGGAGCAGTCTTGTTTAACTTTTTGTCAGTGACAAGGGCAGTGGGATTGAGTGCAGCTCAGCATGCTCTAGCCTCTACCCCTGCAGCTTGTGGCCACCAAGACACCCTCACCTTGTGACAGCCACATCCTGAGCATTATTCCAGAGCTAATCTGGAGCAAACTGTATTCAACAAGCGCCAAAAATGCAACAGTTAATTGTAGTCTGACTCAAGTTTCCATTAGTCTCCACTTGACTACTGTTCCTGTCTGAGTGAGCCTCACAGCCTCTCAACACAGCAATTTCCTTCGCATCCCTTTGGATCTTCCTCTTTATTGTTGTTTGCAAAACACTGAGTCTCGATTTTGAATATGTGGAAAATCTTGCTGAGAGCTGTCCCCCCTTTGACCTCATTCTGTTCAGATCTCTCATTTTTCTGTCTTCCTGCCTATAGTCCAACTATGTAACTTTTAAAAGTGGTCTGAGTGTAAAAAATAAGTTGCAGTGAAGGCTTGTCTGTAAACAGTAGCTGTCTCTACAACCCAAGGGCTAGTAGAGGTGTGTGGAAAGCCCAAATGACTGACTGTCCCAAAGAAGTGACTAAAATAATAATTAGATTCAGAGGAAAGCAAAAGTTGCCTCGAAGAGGTATGATGTGTGGAGATTTCTAGACTTCCTCAACCCTTTTTAAATCCTTCAAAAATTTTTTTTTTCTACCACAATAACATCTTTTAAAGCATTATGGAACTAGCTCTGCTGTTCTTGCACTTGGGATTCCAGTCTGGTTTATGGTCAGCACACCCACAGGCTCTAGGATATAAGTGCAAACTCAGATTGCCCTGAAGTTTATTGTACTTTATGGGAGCAAAGGGTGAAATCCATCTTCAAGATTTGGGGTCATTTTTTCATTTTCTAGGTTTCTTGACAAACCAACTCTTACAAACAACCCAGCTGTTCTGGGGTTTTCTACCAGCTTTAAAGAAAAACAACCAAATAAAGGAAAAGTACTCTGGCAAATAGGGATCAAAGCTTAGCTTGGTTTGAGTGTGCTTTAAGTAGTCTCAGTCTTTGCACTGACACCAGTTAAGTTCTTCTGCTTCAGGGAGGTAACTTGGAAGCAGCACTTGTGAGCGAGTCCAGGCCTTTCCCTGCACATTGCTGTAGGGAAGGGCTGTTTCCTGCTAAGGTCTGAGTGTTTCCCTCTGTGAGATAGGATCTGAACAACCCAGAGCAAGACCTACATGTAAATAATGTGAAAATAGAGATGCATGAAACAATGCTGCTTTCCAAGGTGTGATTGATGAGCAGTTCTTGGCCGGGAGGCATCACTTGGATGGCCCATCCTTGGCCAGGAGCAAAGGAGACAGCACAGAAGGAATGTGCCCTTTCCCAAGCTGTAGTTGGAGCCATGTGGAGAGAGCAAAAGAAGCAAGGCCCTTCTAGCAAGTGCCATCAGTGACTTATAAAGCACTTGGTACCTTAGAGCAGCTCTTTATATGTTAATAACTCATTAAAATCTAATGACTTCATGAAATTGGACAGTAGGAACTGGAAATGGCAGATGTTCAGGGTGCAAAGGGAAGGGAGAGAAGCATGTAAGAATCCTTCAGCATCTTTTCCATTTCTTTGTGTTGCCACCCCTGCTTTTTAAGCATAATAAAATTGTAAGGGTTTTGGTGCACTGGTCACCTCTCATCAGCCCTGCTAGTGCCTCAGCACTCCTGAGGTTTCAGTACAAACCCACAATCTTCTCTAATGAAGTGCAAGGAAGGGAGAGAAGCATGTAAGAATCCTTCAGCATCTTTTCCATTTATTTGTGTTGCCACCCCTGCTTTTTAAGCTTTCTTTTTAACTCTTGCAATGCTAATGAGTTCAGGAACACTCCTAAATTCTGGGATAAACAAGCTTTTATCTACTTTACCTGGAAACCTTTCTGACATTAGTGCCAGGTGTTACATCCCTAAGACCTTTTGTCACTCCTAAATTCTGGGATAAACAAGCTTTTACCTACTTCACCTGGGAACCTTTCTGACATAATGCCAGGTGTTACATCCCTAAGACCTTTTGCCACAGCACCTTTGAACTGTGCTTTGCAGGGGTTACCTCACCTGCCCCTTGTGCCATGCAGCCTGCAGCAAACATCTCACCTGATGTTTTACACTGTTGGCATGAGTGGTGCCACTCAATGCTCTGCTCTTTGCTATTGAAATTACAGCCTGTGCCCTTCTCCCAGTGAGCCTGCAGAGAAAAGCTGTGCAGGCTTTCTCACTGACTTGGGACATGCTGAGACCTCCACATGTGCCTGCACTTCTCTTTGATTGCCTTCTCCAGGGTCAGCTGTAAGAGCTGACCAGCCTGGATCAATTCAGTTCGTGCCAAGATAATCCTTGCCCTGTTCAGTTCAGCTGCATGCAGAACAAAAAGTACGTGTATAAATCCAGAGGGCTCTTACCAGCTCTAGGATGGGTGGAATGAGGCATGGCTCTGTGTGTACCATAGCACTTCATGGGGCTGCTTTGTTTTAATCAGGCATAAAGAGCATTTTTGTATAGTTCAGTAATATAAAAGTAATATTGAGCAACTGCACCTTGTGATGAGAGTTGCCAGGGTGTAACTACATAAAAGCAGACAAAGGGCATGGCAAGAAGGTTTTTGCTTGGATTGAAGAAATTGTTATTAGAGGCATAATTCTCCAAAATTGTGGTTGTTGGACCATCTGAAGTAAGCCTGCCTAGGAAAATGTTTAACTCCTTTTGCCACTGTTTCTTTATTAAAGTGAGAATTTCTTCCTGGTGAGATTTTTGTAAGGAGGAAACTTCACATACACCAGTGAAGTTGTCCAAAGCAGAAGGGAAAATGCCATTTCAAACTGTTAAGTACAGAATTAATAAAGGCCACCTGGAAAAATAAATGTTCATTGGTTGCTGATTTCACATGTAAAGTGCATTTTCTTCTGGAATTATTATTTATACTGTAGTAAACCCAATACAGAATTAAATCATTTTATTCAGTTTTTAATTTGGCATTATAACCGGCTGATGCCTCTTCCTTCCTGTGCTTCAGAATTAACATTCTTGTCTAAAATAACTCTTTGTCTGCCTGGAGGCAAGTGAATTTCTGTCATTGACTAATACCAGAAACTTCAGGGACTTGGGACCCTAATACTGGGACTGCTGGGAAACACTGAACACCAGCAGAGTGGCCTTTGAGTGTAGAGAATTGAGAATTTTCATTGTCTGCTGCCATTATCTTGTTTTACATTCTGCTTGTCTGCCAGCTTGTTGCTAGTAAAAGATTACTAGAATCTGGGCTTTTGAAAATCCCATTATTTTCCTTTCTTTATCTGATCACACCATGGAATTATGTCACTGAATTAAAATTCTGAGAGTGGTAGACTTTGTGTCCTGGATGATTAAACATTTTGTCAGCATGAAGTTGCATGGTTTCTAATTTAAGGATCAGAGGGCTGCATCCCTTCTGCTCAGTGTGAGGGCTAAGAAATAGCATTACCAACCTAGCAAAACAGCTGCAAAATGTGTATTAAGACTGGCAAGTGGATTCGTTGGGGTACTTTCCTGTTGTCCTAGCTTCTTTGTCTTCCCAGATGGTTTTTTCCTACCTTCTTCATGCCTGAATCATTTTCAGAATCTCTCAAAGCAAGAACTGTATATTCTGGATAAAAAATGTGCCACTGCTCTTTTGCCATATAGTCATTAATATTATATTATATATTATAGTTATTATAGGATTTTTTACTTGTTAGGTCAGATTGGTGTCATTTTCCAGATTAAAAATAGTCACTTCTGAAGGGAAGATATAGAATGATGTATTGATTGTGACTGATAGCTGCTTTTCCAAATGATCACCTATCAGCATCTACTCATACAGGGCACTTAGCAACATAGAATGACTTTAATCTAACTGCAGGCCCAAAGATGGCAATATATCTGCTGGACTTGAAAAACATTAAACTGGTTTGTCTGCACACTTCACTTGAAAATATCCCACCCCAAAACAACCATATTAGTTATTGTTTATGCTTATGTTTGTTATTAAGCAGCAATCTGCCCCACACTGGAGGTATTTTGGGTCCACATCTGAATGGTACCCTATCCTCTATATATGACTTTTGCCATCCTTTTTATTAGCCTTGCCTTGCTCTTTGATTGAATACCTGTGTCTGTTGTTAATTTTCATTTGTGATGAGTTTCGGATAGGGTCGGCATCCTGACAAATTGCTTTAGAAGACAAATGGTGAGCAAGTGTCCCCATTGTAAGAAATGAGACCAAGGTGCTCCATCATGGAGATTTTCAGTCCCTCAATACAGAATGTTGCTGATGGGAACTTGTTTGGGTCTCCTTTCTTATCAGAAGACCATGGGTAGAAGTTATGTACGGGATTTAATTTCAGACTACTTGCAATCGCTGTCCCTCAAATACAGAATGCAACTTGACATGTGCAACCAAAGGTAAAGTGAAACAGAACACAACCAACTTAGAATTTTATTTCATAAAAATATATAAAATCATCAATTTTATATCACTGATTAAAGATATGAATGATTGCAAATAGTTATAAAATTTGTGAAATAAGATGCTTATCTAAATCAGTTGTAGAAGAGCAGTAGTGGGATCCAGAGGGGTACTAAAGGGATATTTAACTGCATTATTCAGTGTACTCTGGGGCTGGAACTAAATTGCTACAGCTGAACTGGCATTGGTAGGTTCGGAAAAGCAAAGGTACTGAGTGTACTGCAAGCCCTGCTTATCTGTGGGACTTGTGGGAATAGGCTTGCTGTTTGTTAAAACCATTTTCACTGTGTTTGTGGTGGCCTGTCACATTTGCTGTTCTTGATAGATGGGTGTCAGCTATGAGCCAAAAGTGCTTTCTTTCCATCCTCCCTTTTCTTAGGACAGTGGGATGAAATCTTTCATTTATACATCACATCTGTTAAGTTTTTCATGTTTTGAGACATGGAGAAAAAGACCATGATGAGTCTGTGACAGGAGAAAGCCAAAGTTAAAGTAGAATGAGAATGTATTTTTATGAAGTTATGTTGCATTTACCAATTGTGAAGATTAGCATTTGTAAATGTGCTTCTTAGCTGAGGATAAACAGTTTGTTTTAATCTACTCACATCTAAATTAGGACTCAGCTATTGGTACTTGCAAGGGACTAAGAAAAGCACTCACTCAGGCCATCTGTTGAGAAAATGGGAATATGAAACTGTCATTGTATGTTCACAAATCCTTCCTGTCCCTGGTGCTTTAAGAGCAGCCTCATGTGAATGCTGAGTGAGTCTGAAAGTGAGGAGGCTCTGTGGGATCTCCACTGTGGCTCTCTGTGGTGCCAGTTAATAGGTTCTTCAGAAAATGCAAGTCTGGATATTTCTCACACTCCTGCTCTCAGCAAAACTGGTTAAGTACTGTTAAAAGATGACCTGAAAATAATAAATAATAATAGCACAAGTAAATATATGTGAGTATAACATATCACTAAACAACTTTCTACCTATGTATCAATATGTTACTGTAATGAAAAAGCTCTTTTTCACTTTCATTTTAGTAAACATGGGATCAGATTTCCAAATGAAAGGCATGTGAAATCTGATAGGCACTTAGAGTGGGGTGCATTGTGCCTGACTGCAGAGCAGGTCTGAGCTCCTTCCCAGCAGACCTTCTGTACAATCAGGGGATGCAAATTGGCTTCTCCAGGATGTGATTAATCTGATCTATTCTAGACATCTGTTTTAGGAAGACTGAATTTCTCCACTGGCTGTGCATTGAGCCTAGGGCAGCTAGCTGAGATACAGATGACTGCTTTGTGAGCACTGGCATTTAGAGCAATGGCACTGCTAAAGCTCAAATGGCCTGCGTCACCTTTCAACCCTACAAAATGAGTAATTCTTCTGAATTAAAGGAGTTTATTCTGGAGGCTTAAGACAAGATAATCATTCTTTGCATTTGCATGCAAACTCTGGGTTTAGTTAGTACTTACAAAAAGGTCTGTCACAACATCTTTGCATGGCTGCTACAGAGTTTTGATGGCTTATGGTATTCAGGAAAAACATCTTTGGAAAGAGAATGGAAATGCAAGAAAGATGACATTCTCAGTAAATGAGGTTTATGATATAAAATTCTTAGTGGTGTTCTTCTGGGCATTGCTGTATAATTTTAGTTTTCTGATTTATGAGTACTTTGCCATATTGGTCACATAGAAAATTATTTGCATACCAAATGTGAATTCATTCAGCTGTGAGATTTTCATTTAGGCTGCTGCTCTCCATGCCTAACTAATTAAGATATCATGCATTTGAGTAACTGAGGTTCTTAATCTTCAAGAAACTAAAAATAATTCGTTTTATTGCCACTGTTTAAAATTTTAAAACAACAAATAAAAGTGCCATCAAAATAAAATGTTCTCAAGACAGGAAAAGAAACTGATTGTGTAGTGGCTTGGAAGTCATCACATGGGAAACTACAGATAGAATTTGGGAAATTTTTTTCCTTACATTTGAAAAAGGTGCATGCTAGAGATTGTAATTTCTGGGAAGTTGGAGTGTCTGGGTTTAACTGATAATTTACTAATCTGTTTAAAGATGAATCTTACATTTAAACAATATCAGGAATTTGGGATTTTGATAGGAATCCCAGGGGAGGACCAGTGGCTTGGATTTATTTCCAAGACCTGATTATTTTATAAGTATATTTCAGGTTTGGCCAGGAAGTATAGATATGGATAATTGAGAAATATGACTTTCTTTAGGAGAAATGTCTATATGAAATGTTGTATTGTAAGGTGATTTCCTTAAAGGCTGCTCTTTAATCAAACTCAGTTGTTTGGTTTTTTATTATATACTCTATCATATTACTTATTGAATACATTTTATATCTTTATCATTCTGAGGTAGTGTAATAGAGCAATAATTTCCATAGAATATAGAAGAAATTTAAATAGCGATGACTGGAAACTGTAAACCTGCAACAGCACTCAAATGACTCCAGTGGGAAATGAACACCTGTAAAAATGGGTTTGCCCATGAGATGCAATCAGGCAGAGTTTGCTGCACACGTGTGCTTGCATTGAATCCCATGGAAAAGTTCAGAGAGTTAAATATGTGTATTTCCATGCCAAAGTCCCAGTGGAGCTGCAGACCTCTGAAGATGCAGCACCTTGTGGAGCTCCTTCATTTTCCCCTGAGGCAGACAGTGCACACAGCCCGTGTTCTCTATTTCTTGTTGATATTTGTTTACTGGTATCAGCCTTTGTCTGACTTCTTGTTGCTGTTTAAGTCTTAAAAATAGTTCAAAGACTTAATAATAAGCTTAAGCTATTTTTGTAAGGAATGTAGTTCTTCATCACTGCTGCAGGCTGAATAATTGCTGGGTTCCTTGTATGGTAGGTGACCTCCCAGAAAGATTCATTAGTGTTTGGAACAGGATGATTATTCTTGTATTGTTTTACCTAAATAGTTTTGGTTGAAAGAAAGAGATAAGTTAAATATTATTAGAAGTTGGAGAGGTAGAGTATATTTTAGAAAGTGCTGTTCATAAACACATCACATTCACTCTGTGCAGACCACCACATGGTTGCTGTTTAATTTAGGCAAGTGTCCATTTATGTGTTCTTTACAAGGGCTTGTGATACATTGAGCAGCTGGAGTTTTTGTTAGCTTTTTATATTAACCAGAGAGGCAAGGTGGAACTAAACGAGAGCCTTGGTAAGTACTTCTCTGCTTTCTTCAAAACTGTATCCAAGATCCCTAGCAAAATACCACAATGTGCTGCAGGTGTTGGTAGGGAGAGATGAGTTGTAAATATATTTACACAGCTCTCCTTACCTTTCTGTCCAGAGAATTGCTGATTTCTTTGACAGTTAAAGACCTTAAGTGCAATAAAATGTAAAGGACTGGGCAGGGATAAAGGATTTTAAGTGCAAGGAGCTCTGGAGATGCCTCCCTTTCACTATTGACCTTGATTTAGAAGAAATTGGTTTCTACTAGCAACTATATAGCACATAGGTGCTTATACCTCTTTACTTCGACATTGGATAGGACTTCTTGATATAAAACTGATTTGTAACTAGTCTTGTCCCCTGCAAAGTAGTGAGGTCACCTAATCTAGTGAAATGTATTGCAAGTGTAGTTCTGGAATAAAACCACATATTATTCAACAAGCCTACAATTGAGAGTCTCTCAGTTGCAAAATGGTGGAAACTTCTAAATTTTTTAATTCAAGCAGTCTCATTTGCTGATCACAGACAGATCTGGGGAGAATTGACCCCAGCTTCTTTGAAGATGGCTATCTGGTGCCCATCACTCCTTTTGTTGCTATTCTGATATTCTGCAGAATGTGCTTTTATTTATCTCTCTCCCTATGTATGTATGTATACATACATATATAAATATACACACACATGTATATAAGTATGCACTGGTTGTTGTTCTAGTGTCAGTGGAGGGTGTCTGAGAGAAGCCATGCTGTGAAAAAGGACACCCCAGTCTCTGTCTCCCTGTACTGCCTCATCCCTGGCGCTGAGATTCCTGTGTGACACATGCCCCTGGGTCTCAGCAGGGCACCTGAGGCTTCTCTGCTTAATTTAGGGAAGCTTGCCCACTTTTCCTGAACCCTGGTGAGGATTTTCAGCTTTAACCTGGGCTGTAGGATTTTGATGTGGAAACAGAAGCACTAAGTAAACTAGATAGTGCTTCCAATTGCTGAATTGGTTTAGCTGAGTGTGAGTTGTGGGGTAGAAAAGATACAGGAACTTAAACTGTGTTATGGAGAGCAGGTCATATATAAATACAATACATGCATTTATACATGTATTATATATACAAGATATAGAAATACTAACCCATTGCAGGGGAATTGTAAAAGCTTTCAGGAGAGATTTCTTCCTATTGCTTCAGATGCATTTCCATTTTTCTCATCAACTGGAAACACCAACTACCTTTCCATACTCCATCCTTAAAGGGTATGGGTTCTTTGTATTTGTTTGAGTGTTGGGGTTTATTGTTTTGGGTTTTTTGTGGTGATGGTGGGGGTTTGGTTTTGTTTTTTTGTTTAATGCTTTCATTTGCCATGCTACTTGTGGATTTCAAAACCTTGCCAGAAGGTATTTTTAAAATTGGTCACTCCTCTTGGTTGTCACACGTCAGCACAGATCAAAATACTTGTCAACTATTTTTCCAATAAATATCTTTATTAAATTCATCTTACAGTGTGAGTGTATATGTGTAGTCTGCTTCTGTAAAGGTTGAATAATATTCTTGAATCTACTTTCTAGGAAAAGAGACTGTAGTAGGAATTGTAATGTATTCAATTTCCCCTGGAGAACAATGTCCTGAGGGTTAAAATACATCAAAAAATTAAATATTTGCCTTTGGAATGTGAGATGTGGATGACTGTGTGCATTCCTCTGTTAAAACCTTTCCTTATCCAGTTGCACTCTCTTCTATTTAATTGTCAGGTAGGAGCACAAATCAAAAAATATAAAAAGGAAATGGTAATTATGATAGCCCATTGGATCATTATTTATGTAAGCAAATACAGTCTCTACTGATGTTGTATTTATTGACCTTAAACCAAATTTCAGAAGGCAAAATAAACAATGTCTCTAATGTAACACATGAAAGACTACAGGACTGTTTAATTCTTGCAGAATTATTCAGAATGAACTTTCCCACTCTTTGCATGGTTGCCTTGTAGTTTTTAAAAGCATTGTTACCAGAGAAGATAATGCTTTCCACAGAGCTGCAGGATAACACCCCTGCTAGGGATGCACTGCCTCAGGGAGGAGAAAGCCACAGGTGAGCCTGCTTGCAGCTTTTGCTTTCATTTGAAAATAATTATGACATTTAGGCTGTTGGTGACTGTGCCTCTGATAATTCCAGCAGGTTAGAGCATCTGAGTCTGTTTCACATGTAATACACAGAAGTATTTTGCATATGTTTTTAATAATTACCATTTTTTCCTTCAGGTGTTTTTCCTTCAGGTGTTCCTATGCAGCCCCAAATTTCTCTGTCGGAATCACACATGCTCCAAGAAGCTGAGCTCGCTGATGATAAAACCAGCCTTGTTTCTGCTCCCACATAGCTACTGAGTGCTTCAGATAAACAAGGGAAACCCCTCAGGAGCAGGGGCTGCTCCCTGAGGAGCTGGGAGGGAGCTGCAGCCTGAGTGCCTGACCCTGAGTGCCTGACCCAGGAGACAGAGATGTTTTCTCCCACCACTTGTCCTCTGGTAGCTGTCATGCTTCTACCCACAGCTACATGGGGACAGTCACCTATGGACATGTATATAGCTTGTGGAAATAGATAAATAGATAAATATATATATTTATATATGTACATTTTTATACACACACATATACAGGACTACACCATATGCAGTGTTACCATTGTGTGGCATCTACACCATGGACTGCTGTTTCACAGTGACTTTAAATTTAAATGTAGAATGCTGTTACAAGATATGATCCAGCTCATGCTCCCTTCCTTGCTCTTGCCCTGCAGAGACTCTCACTGGCACATGCTGAGCTGGCTTCATGCCCTCCTCTGGCTCACCCATGGCCCAAAAATGCTAATTTTGGCCCAAAGGAAGTAATGGAAATGAAGGATCAGGGATGACATCAGTCCCTCTCAGCAGCAGCCTGGGTTAACTTTAACTTTTTGTAAAACCACAGCTTTCAGGAAAGGCAGGGATGAAAAAAGAAACCCAGAAATAACCATCTGATTTGAAATACCTACTTGCACACTTGAGTGTGCTTCTTTTACTTGTGCAGACTGCACTGAGAGTCATCTCAGTGTCTCAGAAAGTGACTCTCCAGTTACTGTTTTCTCAGTGACCCGTTTCAAGGAGAACATCCAGCCTGGCCTGAGGGACAGCAAGTTCTCTAATCAGGGAATAGTTAAGATGAAAGCACCCTGCAAGCATCTTGGAAGGGGGAAGTAGAGAGGGCATCAGCAGGAGTTTTTTATTTACATTTAATTGAACATCTTGTCCTCTCACAGAATATATGGTTTTAGCTCCTGCCAGTCTAAAAAGAGAAGTAGGAGAAATACCTTTGGAATTTAAACTCCTAGTGATGTCAGAATTACCTTTTGTCCTGACTTTTCCAGGTTTTTTATTATTTGGATGGTATGTCACAGCTACTCTCTAAATTAAACTGCTACTCCTTGACATGCATCAAAGAGATTACTTAAGAACTTGATTTTTTTCCACTTAAATTTAAGTGGAGAACTCAACATTATTAGATCTAAGTCTTTAATGAGGATCACTAATTTCCCGTGAAAATTGCATTTTGTTTATATTGAAAATTGTATTGTATAATTGTATATTTTATCACATTTTCTGTGAAAAGTAAGAAGAAAGAAAAGGAAGATCTTAGGACAAGCTCTGCACAGACTTCTTTATTGCTAAGCCTGTCAAACCCTTGGTTAAGAGCTCTGGTGTACCCTTCTTGGCCAGCTGAAGTTAATTCTACTCATGCATGGCTGAGCTGCTTAGGATTCAGCTGCTGAACTGCTTGGCATTCAAATACTAACAAGAAACAGGGATCTTTTGCATTAGCATGACTCTTTCAGGCACAGTGGCTCAGCAGATGAAATAAGACTGGTTCAGCTCCCATGCATGGATGGGGAGGAGGGAGAGGGATATCCTTGGCAACTGTGCCAAGGTCTGTCCAAACCCTGGGAGATCTGTGCCATTCTGTTGAGAGGAGCTGATGGTGAAGGGCCTGTATAGTGTCTCTTCCTTCTCTCTTTTTTTCTCCTGCCTGAACTTACATAACAATTCAGGACTGACAGAAAGGAGCCAATAACCCATTATTGCTTCTCCATAATTTGGCTTTGTCTTGGCCACTTCTTTACAACCTCCTAGTTTGTCATGTTAGCAGAGCTGTGTTTCCTCATCACAACTTTTTTTAATCGTGAAGGGATAAGGTCAACTGAACTATATATGTATATATTGTCACTACTAATACTTCAGGCAGACACAGAGCTTTTTCTCTGATTAAAGTGATGTGCAGTAATATCAGGAGGTGTTGGATTATGTCATGTTTTTCCCCGTTACTCAAACAGAGCTTGAGCAACTGAAGGTTGTTCCTGGACTCCCAAGCACATCATTTGTATCATCTTGCAAATCCTTCCCTTTCCATCATCCTGCTTTTCATAAAAATGACTGCTAGAACATGAGGGAGAGTTGGCAAGCCTTCTGCAATATTTTGGCATGTGGGAAGGGGTCTCTCAACCTGCAGCAAAGCAGTTCCTTCAGACTGCCACCAGCTGGGATGTTTGCAGCTTTTTTGTCATCTTGTCTCATGCCCAGATGACAGAAAGGTTTATTATTCTGGGCAATTAGGGTGAATGTTCCTCACTTGTTTTTCATCTTTGGTATGATAAATTTGGTGATGAAACCCTGAAGAGTGTTTTAATGCTGTTTTTTTGCTTATGCAGAGGCTGAAGGCCAGTAACATTATAAAATGTCATGCCTGGCCTCCCTTACCCGTGTTTAATAGAAGTAATTAAAAGTGTTACCATGTTGTTGCATTACCTACAGCAATAATCAAATAACTGTATACAATAATCAATTAGCTGTAAACACTCCCAGAGTGTGAGAAGTGGTGGCCACATCTTGGCCAAGGCTGAAGGACTGATGGGAAGCCTTTGCCAGGGTAACAGGCAAACACTGTACTGGGAGTGTTGTCTGCAAGAGATGTCAAATAATCCTCAGGGCCCAAATAACCTTGGAGGGCCTCATCTAGAGCAGGGTCTCATGTGGGGCACTGTGCTTGAGGGATAATTTGGACTATGACTTATAAAAGAGATTTCAGTACAAAAGCAAAAGGAATATTCAGAAGTTCTGAGGATGCAACCTGTGAGAGGTTGGGAAGGGATTTCAGTTGTTTAGCAGAGAGGAAAATGAGGAGAGGCATCACAATAGTCTTCAGGTATGTTAAGGCTGCAATAAAAACAGCGTGTTCCCCCTATATTCTGTGGGTAGAACCAGTGTAGATGGGCTTAAGACTCAAAAAAGAAGATTGATAATACATGTTAGAACCACTTTTTCTTAGGTTAATAGTTTGAAGGTTGGGTTTGATTGCCAGGTAAAAGGTTGGACTGATTTCCCTGAGGAGTGAGATAGCTGGTCTCACCTAGGATGAGAATGATCTTCCTCAATGTTGCTTTCAGCCATAATCTTGGAATGAACACAAACTATTTGTGTTGTGTGCATTCTCCTGGTTTTTTAAACCCTTTCCCATGCAAAAGATTGATCTTTCCTCATGCTAATGCATAATGATGTCTAAACAAAGTAAACTTAAACAATAGTAAAGGACATTTTTCATGAGGGTAGCTTGGATTTTCTGGCTGCTCTCTTCAGTGACCTGACAGCTTGTTTACTCATCATACAGTATGATGGTCATACATTAAATAACTAATGAAAAATAGTTTTGACCTCTTGGAAGCTTTAAATGCTAAAATACCATTGCTTCACTTATCATATTCATAGTTCTTCTCAAATCACAGTTTCATGTTCACCCAAAGCTGCTCTCCCATAGAACTTTATATTTGAAATTATTCTGTTCTTTTTCTTCTTTTCTTCTTTTATTGTGTTGAAATTCAGTTCTACAGTCATAGCAAAATTGACATGTCCTTCACCTATTCGCCCTTGGAAGCAGCTACAGGATTGGCTGCTTTGTCACCTCTTCTCAACAGCAATACCTTCCCTTTCTCTCCCTCCCCTTTGCCTCTCAAATGGCCAGAATTTGAAAACCATCTGCTGTCAGGCTGGGACGTGCTTTCTGTTTCCTTTCAGTTTTTGGTTGCTGGCACCTCTCAGTCGCTGATGAGAGCGCATCCCTGTCCTGATCAGCTCCGCTCTCCCGAGAGCCAGCCCGCCAGGGACACGGCTGGCAAAAGGCGGGGTGGTGCAGTGTACAACTCTGTCTTATTAAAGTCTCCAGGAGGAAAATGTCCAGCTGAGTGTTTAAAGGAGGGAATGCTGGAGAGGCTCTGACAGAGCAGACATCTTCTGGCACTGCGGTCTGTCCTTCCTTCCGCCTGCTTCTGCTGTCTCATCCTGCTTCCTCTGATGGCTGCTGCTTTAGAAGTGGCTTTAGTACAAAAAGGGTTTTCTTTGAAGTATTGTGGAAATGCCATTTCTAAGAAAATATGACCAGCAAAATCCCAGCTTTCTTTTTCAGCTATCTGGTTAGAGCACAGCACACAGTATCTGTGTTTCTCCTCTTCTGGTGTAATATTAAATCTTTCAGTGACTTTTACGGTTCAATTGCTTTTGGCAAACTTCAGTTCTCCATCTTAAACCCACGCACTTGTATAAACATAACTGGCTTCAAGCTGTGTCAAATATAATCACTTAGCTACAAACACAAAAACACCCAGATATAATTGCTAAGATTCCACTTTTTATAAACATTTTAGACTGAAAATGAGAATTTGGAGTGACAATCACACCCCGCTTCCTAGAACCTTTTTGGTTCTTCCATTCATTTTTCCCTGTTGTCATCCTTTTCTATTCACTAAAAGCACATTTTTGCTGCTCTGATCCCCACAGAAATATATTCTGCCTAAATTGTGTCTTAAAAAATACACAGAGACACATGACAATGGGAAATACAAAGCAAAAGCTGAAATATGACACCAGCATTCCTTAAGGAGAGGAATACTGAATATTAAGTGAAATCCTGAAGTTTCTTGTGCTGCTGCCTAAAAGCAGCTTGATATGGGTGGTGAGCATTAAAAACTAAACTATGTTGAGGAAGGAGTGGAGTCAGCAAAACAATTCAAATAATGCATTGGCTTTATGTTTCTGTTCGAGAGTAAACATTAGTCAAATAGGAAAAAAAGAAACTAAAAAATCATTTTAAAAAAGTCAGTATGCTGGCAAAAACAAACCCACAAGTGGTGGGGCAGAAGAGATTGCAGGGTTTATTTTGAGGAGGCTCTTAGGATATTTTTGAGCAATTCCTCCCTCCCACACAGTGCTCCAAAGCAGTGGATCACTTTCGGCTTTGTTTGAAAGTTAAAAATACTAACCAGAAAAAAAAGAAAACCCAAACAACAAACAACCCCCCCCCCCCGTGCTTTTTTTAAAAATTGCCAGTAAAAGCGTGGAAGTTTTGTTCTGTGCAAACGGTGTCAAAACAGCTTTCAGTCCCCCAGCACTACCCAAACTTGAACTTTCTGAAAGGCTCTTCCTGCGATTCAGAAAATGTAGTTGCACTTTGCATGAACATCACAAGCTGTAATAAGAATTCAGCTTGTTTCATACTCATCTGTAATTCTATCCTTTGGTTTAAAAAAAAAGCCAAACAAAAAAAAAAAAACCCAAGAAAAACCAACTGTGTCACACAAATATTAAGCCATGTGTTACCATCCATTAAGCTGCAGCTCTGGGACTGCTGAGACTCCAGGAAGGGTAGATGAACATGAATTAGCTGCTGATCCTTTTGCAGGCTTCACTCCTACACTTGCCCAGGTATTGTCTAATTCACTCCCCAAACACACTTCCCAAAACCCTGTGAACAGAGCTTGGAGCTGCTTTCAGGGTAGGCAAGGATGGTGGTTGCTTGTGTTGATTATGTGGAAGGTATTAACTACTGAACAGCCTGTAAATATTTACTGAGCTGTAAAAGTCACAGAAAACTGAAAAGTTTTGGATAATATTAAAAAAAACCCTTGAGAATCTTTTCTAGCTCTTCGTACAACCTAGGTATAAATTAAATTGTAAGTTACATTATTGTCTTCTCAAATGATAAAAATACTCCAAATTTCATAGTAAAATAGCTGAATTGTTGAGAATTCCAAAGGTTTGTTTTCTCTGTGGTCCAATTTGTTCCATTGACAAAAGCATATGGTTAATATTACTAAAGAAAGTACACACTTTTATTGATGGAACTGCCTTCATTCACTTGGTTTTGGAATACATGGGTTTACTTAGGGAAAACCCAGATGTAGATGATTAGATGAAAGGGAAAACCACCAAAAACAATAGGATGAGACTAAATCTGTGGAGCCACCATAATGTATCTGCATATCTGGATTGCTATTTTCTCATAATGAGTAACAGGACCCGGAAACCCTTTAACATATGTTACGTTCACAATGAATCAACTCACAGTTTTACTCATATCCTTTTTATACTTTTATAAAACAAAATTTGGATCTGGTTCCAGCAATTTAGAAATGTTTTATGGCAACTGAGTCAAAGAATTTGGCAGGTTTTGCAGTTTGGAAGGCCACTGGAATGTTTTGAAAAAGCCATACTAACGTCTTAGTAATAATGAGGTAAAAGTGATAAAGATTTCTTTGTTGCAGAATGTAGGATTCTAATTTTTATTTGAATAGTTGGAGAATATTCACTCTAAGAGATTCCTGTAGGTTTTGTCTTTCAGATGATATATTCTCTGTAAGGAAGGAGTCATCCATGGGGAACCTTCTGACTTTTTCTGTATTTGCATGGAGATGGATGGTTTGATTTGATATGAAGAAATGGACTGCCCTGTTTTGTTAATAGATTTGTTTAGATAAACTTGTTAAAAAATAATTGCAAAAATTTCTGGTCTCTACCTATAAATTGCAAAAACCAGTTACAAATACATATTGGTTTTCTAATATCAAGCTTAGGTTTTCAGGGAAGTAACAGATAGACAATGTAGGATAGAGTTTTTGTGTTTAACATAAGGGCCAAGAAGGTACCAGGTGCTCCCTGGAAATTATGAGAGTGTAATAAGAAAAAAAATCTCACCCCTCTTTCTTAAATATTTAAATGTCAATGAACCACCATGTCAAAATGTTTAATGTGGGCAACATGATTGGCATAAATAACATGATCTGGCATAAATAACTGATGTTTTTTCTGTTAAGTTTGCTGCCTAGCAAAATACGTGTGCGGTTTTTGGCAGTAAGCATTAACAATTCCTAACAAATAGAATCTTGTCACTGATGCTGCACTTTTCCAGAAGGACTGGGATGAGGAATAAGTGCAAAGGGTTAAGGAACTGGTTTCTGGCTGCCACAGTATTAAGTATTTTAGGAATATAGCTGGATCTTCTTGTAAATCAGAGTAAAGTAAGGAGTAAATGCATGAAAGTTAACAGAACACTACACAGTTAAAGTCAGGGTCTGATTGTGTTGTGTTTTTACTCCATTATGGTGTATTTATTCCATTATGTCAGCTAGCATGGCACATGAGGGCCTGTTGGTACAGGAATTGTTGGATCATTTTGTTTGTGGAGAAGTTACATTGTCAGTGGTTTGACTCTGGTGTCCTTCCTGAGCATCGTGCTGTGTTAGGTGTTTGATGTCACGGTGGGAAGAGGCATGTTGGGAGTCTGATCACTTCCATCTGTAATCAGAGGACTTCAGGATATTGCAACATTTGTGAAAAGAAGCGTGTCAGTGTGTCACAGTGGTGAGAGATCTTAAATAAATTCAACATAGGCTGTACTAGAAGAACGTGAAGAACCTGAGACTAAAATGTTGCAATCTAAATTTCCAGCCTCCCTTATCTGATCATTGAAGCCACTGATTTACAGAGTAATGAAGCTTGAAAACCACCAGGAGCTCAGCAGGGTTATCCATCTTTGGATCAGCTTACAGGGCTGGAGTTATACTGAGTTCTTGACACTGAAGGTCACTCCTTGGCTACCAGCAGAGGAATAATCCTGCTTTGGCTGTCTTAGACCTTGAGACTGAACAAAGACCTTGAGATTTTGATTTTCTTGTTAAGTGGTTTGTGTCTGATATGTGTGCCACTGGGACACATGCAGGATGCCTTTGGGGTTTGATATACCTTCCCATGTACACTTGTAGCACTGGTTTGCAGAGCAGGTGTCCCATCTGCCAGGGACAGCAGAGGCAGCAGGGACCTGGGCTTCATGGGCACTGAATGCATAGGGGCACAATTGTGCACTACAGAGATGTTGTTTCTCGTTTGTGTTTTTTTATAGTAACAGAACTCTAGGGAAAAACAATGTTTGCTCATTGTTTTGAGGGACAGCAGGAACAGCATATTTGTATTTCGTCATAAATTGTTAATGCCTTCAGTCCAGTTATGATGATAAATTATTAATTATTCACCATTTTGTACTCTTCTGTATCTTAACATGGCATAGGTGGCTTGTTTCTCACTGGAGCATTAGGAAGGGAATGCATCTGGTAATAGCAAGACTTTCATGAATTTGAAACAAATTAGATTAGGGAAAACAGAAGAGTGAACAATCTTAGACTATCTATTAGTGTTTGAACAAAGTTGTATTTCACTCAAGATTTTTCATTTAAAATATATATTAGTAGATCATAATTCTTCATTTTTTGTTGTATTTTTAGGTTTGATTTCTCCACTTCCAGTGCCAGTAGTTATTATATAAAATCAGTAGTTATTTTAACTGGCAGTCACATCATTAACAATCTGTGCAGGTTTTTTGTTGTTGCAGTTCATATTTACCAAATGCTTTTATTTTTTCTCTTAAAAGCTGTTTACTCATAAATTATTTCCCTGTTTCAATACAGAATGTGAAATAGTTTGTGTACTTTTTCAGTAGATGCTGAAGCAAAAGAAAGGAAATTTGGGCCACACAGTCATCATTGGCATTTGTTAGGATTATTATGCTGTATAACAGTTTGCTTTTACTAAATATCTTTTGATTGGCCACCAAGCCTTTCCTGGACTTTTAAAATTTGACAGTTGAGTCATGCATGTAATTTCAAAGATTATAGTAGACATCTGGAATTGGATTACAAGTTTATGGGTGTTTGACTTCATGGCAATCCTAATTTTAGACTATTCTTTAAACAAATAAATCTACTATTTAGTTCAGACAGATGCCAAATAAATGGCTTCTGCCAACCTGGCTAATTTTTTCCCCTTTTTCCCTCTGAATACAAAGATAAGTGTTCTGTTAGTGTTCATTTGAAGGGACACAGTAGTTGGATATGTACATCTATTAATCTTTAGGCTATTAATTGAAATTTGGCCAACCTCAAAGTCATTAGCATGATTGAGGCTGTTTCTAGCTAGTGTGAAATGAGCTGGAAGTCTTATCTAAATATAGATAGGCATCTATAATAAAAAGCTTTTGCTGCAACTGATGCAGAAAATATATATGTGGTGGGCATAATTAAGTATATAAATAACAAATTTTGCATTCCTGGGATGTAAAAAAGTTTTTTTTACCTAGAAAAAAAGTTGTCTGAATCATTGTTTGAGGTCTTCTAGTGGAGAGTATCTTTTTGAGTTTTCCCTTACATTATTCTGCTATGCCTGCACATGCTGCTTTTGGAAATAAGACTTTAGTTTTCGTGACTGAGATGTATTTCAGACACAGTGGAATAACCTTCAGTATAATTACAATGTCTGTGTGTGGATGAAACCTTGAGATGAATGTAGTTTTGATCCAGAATGGAAAGATGTAAGAACTGTGTCTCTCCTAACATTAAGATAAGTACTAGAGGCAGATGAGATTAAATGTGAATAAGCCAACCTGAACATCTAGTCCTGCAAGTAGTGGTACTGTCTATAGCTATAGTAAAGCCTTAGTTCATTTCACACTGTTTTGCAATCTTCTGGGTATTACTGTAATGAAAATAGTAAAAGTATTGTCAATATTTGTAACTGTCATCAAAAGACTTGTTCTGCAGACGTGTGTATTCTGCAGAAAGTTCTCTGTTCATAATTCAGTTAAATGAACTTAAATGTATTAAACTTAAAAACACCCCACACATTTGCCATTGTAGATGCAAAAAGAATGTAGAATTAAATGTCTTTAGAAATTTCAGTCATTTTACAGGCTGGGATCTATTACAGCCATAGATCATCTCCCTGGAGCATGGAGTATTTCCCTTTTGGGAAAGGCTGAGGGAGCTGGGCCTGTTCAGCCTTGAGGATACTGAAGGGAATCTTAAAGGTGCATACAAATACCTTAAGGGCAGGTGTCATGATGGTGGGGTCAGGCTCTTTTCAGTGCTGCCCAGAGACAGGGTAGGGGCAACAGGCACAGACTGAGCACAGGAAGTTCCATCTAAATATGTGGGAAATCTTCTTTACATTGAGGCTGAAAGAGGACTGCAACAGGGAAATAATTTTGTGGTCTCTTCTCTGGAGATAGGCACAACCTGCTGGGGTGCAGCCCTGTATAACCTGCTCTAGGTGAAGCTCCTTGAGTTGGGCTAGGTGATCTCCACAGGTCTCTTCCAACCCCAAGCATTCTATAATTCTGTGACAGAAGGATGTCAGAGTCTCACGTCACTTTGGCCACTAAGACTGAAGGAGATGGGGAAAACCTTCATGTAGAGCATCAAGCTCTGCCTGCCTTTGTGAGGAGGAGCAGACAGGGTGATTAGAGAAAAGAATGGTAATGAATCTGTCAGTATGTGTCCTCCTGTTTGGATGAAATGACACCTTCCTGCCAGAGCATGTACCAGCCTTCTGAGGACCCCAGAGAAGGTCTGAATCTCTGAGTAGCTGGGTGCAGAAGGAGCATCTTCTGAAATGACTAGTCACATGAATTCAGATTATTATGGCTGTGACTGGTGTATTTTGCTTAATGTCTTGTAGGAGCAAACCTTAACAGCTGATAAGGATGAAGGTTCCCCAGGTGTCATCTACCCTGCAGCAAGTCTCCCCCAATACCTCTCAGGTCTAATTCTATTATGATGCTTTCCACTTTGAGAAATCTTTTTTTTTCCTTTATTTTCCTTAGCAACTTCATTACTATCAGAAAAAAGCCAACACTGGCCCTGCAGCACAAAGGATGGTTCCAAGGCATGGCTGTGCCTTTGTGCATGAAGGGTCTGTAGGAGAGAGGCTCAGCTTCCAGCAGAGTTGTTTTGTGCCTCAGGAAACCTGACCTTGTGCCATCATCAGGTCTGTAGTGCCAAGAGACAATGACCTAATACAAAAGCACTAGCAGGAAGTATTTAATGAAAATCTAGAAGTCACTTTCATGGAGACAGCTCCAAATTTTCTATATCTTAATGTTAGCAAAGCATTCTCTTGAAATAGGAGTGACTTGTTGAACATATAAATGGATTTTGTGATTAAACTCAACTATTGAAAGATTGCATTTTCAACCTCAGAGTAAGGCATTAAAAAGAAGAACAAAAATCAGTTGCTCCAGAGTAATTTTAAAATGAAAGTCAGCAGCCCTGAGGACAGCACCTGGCTGGGTTGTTTTACCAGGGACTTGGTTGGATTCATGATGAATGCACCAGATCTAGCAGTTGTGCAGCTACAGGGTGAGATGGCTCTTCCTCAAGGAGAAGGAATCCTTCCTTTTGCACTCAGCTGAGGTGCACTGCACTGCTGAGTCCAGTTCTTGATGGGGGGAAAAGCCAGAAACCCACAGCAGAAAGTGGGGACAGAGCAGCTCCACCCCTTCCCAACCATCAACAGTCTCACTGGGTTAGGAGCAAGGAATTGCATTTTCTAGCCAATGTGCCAGAGGAAAATAATCTAAGTTAACTTTTGTGTTTACTGTAAATTCTGCAGGTCTGTTTAGAATGACATTTCCCACATGTCTGAAAGCAAGAAGGTGTTTTAGGACTGTTTCTTTTATTACAATTGTCTCTGATATAACGGGGATTTTTCTTTCATATGAAACTATATAAAAGTAGTACATTATGGCATTGACACTGTTTCCAAATTGATGTTTTTGTATTATTTAGAAAATGTTCCAAGCCAAAGGCAAATGCCCCAAATTAGCTTAGAAACAATATAACTCAAAGAAAAAATCGTCCCCTGGTTAAAATCCAGCTCTGGAAAAAGGGAGAATTAGATTGTCATCCTAACTGGCACCAGCTCCTGCACAGCATTTGGCAGATTACTTAGGTCAGATTTAGGTGTGGTGTTTATGATTAAGTGAAGAGGCTCTGGTTTCCAAGCAGGTTGATATTTAATGATATTTTAACTGATAATAAGGGCCAGTTCTCTCAAAAGTGCTGAAATTTGAGCTTTTGGGGATTTTAGAAATGAATCAACTAAATGCACGTTTAGGAAAGTATGTAAAATAATTATGTAAGGACACAGACTTAAGTGTCCTTTTATTAACAAAATTACTTTAAGGAATTCTAATGCCAAAAATTAATAGGCATTTGAAAAGAATGAAATGCATGGCTGTTAAAAAGGTACGAAACAGACTAAAATAATAGCAGTTCATTTTTTCCCTCCAAAAATAAATACTACAATTGAGAAGATAGTGCAAGTTACAAAAGCTTTTATTTACCTCATTTTGAATAGAATTGGAATTTATTTCTGCTTCAGAACAAAAGTTTGGAGGAGAAAAAAAGAAGTTTCCTATTACAGATGATTTTAATTTACTCCTAATAAATCTGACTTGTATTATACTCATTCTTCTGAGCTCTTATTGGAAACTGCCTGAGCAGAAAGTTCATTTTTCCTGAAAAGTCACACTTCCTCCTGGATGTGAGTAAGAACGTGTATGTTTATTTAGTAATTTATTTTTTTTAAAACTAAATAAAAGACCTCTCCAAATACACAGGACTGCCAAGAAGTGGATATTTGCCGGTAATTTTCGTGGTAAGTTTCCAGAACATCTTTTTCTAACATAAAACACTGTGTTATTCTGAGGTGTAATAAAATGTTCTTGTGCTTTTAAAGCATTAAAAAATGGCTCTGAAACACTGGCTGTAAATGAGAGGACCTTATCTCAGTACCTCAGGTTGGTGGGACTTACGTTTCTTCTTGATAGAAGACTTCTGAACAGGTCTCTGGTTCTCAGGAGGGATCTCTCACTACCCCACATGGTGTTCGTGCTTGGCACATTGCAAATCTCACCTCCTGGTGTGGCAGTTTCTCATGGTCTTGAGGAGAAGAGAGAAGAATGGTTGAGGGGGTGCAAAAGAGCACTGGATCATTACAGCATTTGGCTCTTGCTGAGGAAATGGCCATTTAACCCTCCACTACCTCCTCCTTCTAGCAAGAGTACACCAAGACATAACTCCATCAGAGCTGACCCTTGGCAGTGATCTGTGTGTTCCATAAACCTCCTTTCACTGGAGGCTCTCACAAGTGCTCAGTTAACAGCAATGTGATGTTAGAAACAGAGAAACTTCATAATTCTGGGATGGGAGCTCCTTTGCTTCCCCCTCTCTTGCTGCCATGGTGAAGCTGGTGGCTCTGGCACACCGGTCAGCATCTTTTTGTGAAAAGCACAGCTGGACAGCTGCGTTCCCACCAGACTATTACATTAATGTTCATCAAAATTATACTTTACCTGCTTTAATGGACCTAAATCCTGCTATAAAGCAGACTTCTGTTTTCAGGAATTCAGCATATTCTTGTACAATGCCAAAATAAATAGGGGGTAGGAGACAGGGATGAAACAGAGCTAATGAGGGTTTTATGCTGAGTGAATGTTTGGACTGTAAACTCTACAGTGGTTTGGGCTGTGTATACACACTTGTGTTCTAAGGAGGCTGATCTCAACACCAGTGTCCAACAATAAATAAGATTTTGCAAAGAGAATAAATAAAATTTTGAGAAGACAGATAAGGCTGCAGCCTGTCCAAAGCTGAAAGGCAGCAGAGAGGCTCATTATGAGGTGCTGAACCTATAAGAAAACATTAGGATTCAATGCCCTTGAAAAACATGTGTAAATTAGAAAAGAATTTCATACAATTAAGTGAAACCCAAAATAATAAGCAAATAAACTATGACCCAGACTATTCCTTGAACTCCACTTTGCCCTTGACTTTTCTGCTGATTCACTGACACCAAGACATGCTCCAGTGTAGGGGCAGAAACAGGGACAAATTGTGATGGAATCAAATACTGCTAAGATCCTGCCAAAGCAGATGCAGCCCTTTTCTCCTCTCTGTCCATGTCTGAGGGCACTGTTGCCAGAGATCCAGCTTTCTAGCAAAGGCACAAAAAGAGCGTGCTCCATCCCATCATTTTGGTCACCTCGGCATAACGAGACTTCTGGGAAGTTTCTTATTAACCCCTGAGAAAATGATCACCCTGTCTGGTCTGTGCCCTACCCTGTGGACAGAATCATTAGCAAAAGATACATTCTTTGCATCCTTGCTGATATTTTGTATTTTTACTTTTCAGTTGCATTTTTCAAGTTTCTACCATACATATTATATCAGTTGTTTTCTTTGAATTGTGTTCACTCTCTTCAAAGTTCTTATGTTATTTAGCTTCCTGTTGTTTAAGTGGGAAAGACTATAGAAGGTATATGTTTATTTGTTCTTTTGGAAGAACTTCACTATTATTTGGACCACCTAGAAGATTAAATCCTGCCAAAGTATCAATGACCTGTCCTGAGTCCTTTACTCAAAGGTATATACTGTAAATAAGGATAAATAACAATTCCTTATTGTCTTATGCAGGGAAAGTTAGAAATGACTGAAGAAATCAGACAGAAGGGCTGGATTGCTTGCTGGCAGACCTTTGGGATCATACTCTGCTTTTTACTTACATACATTTTACTTCTTGTCATGCTTTCATATTTCTATAGCTGAAAAAACACTTATAGCTGAAAAACCACCTCTTTTATAACACATATATGAAAGCAACATAAGGATTCTTGTGTATGCCATCCAAGCATACACAAGAATTCTTATGTTGCTTTCATATATGTGTTATAAAAGACATAAACAATATTATTTGTATCTCCAATGACAAGGCCATAAAAAGCCCCGGAGGAAGTATTGTTTGCTTCAGTGCACCTCATGGGTGCATCAAGAGCCAGAAGCATGTCTGCTTAGTCCTCTGGTATCTTTTATCTAGCCCTCTCATTCTGGAGGAGCAGAGGTGTTGGGGCACAGCTATTATCTGTCTGCTTCCTAGGCTTTCCATACAGCCTTTGTAGCCAGGATTGTTTATTCTCTAAATAGGTTTCTGAGATGGTGTTGAAGCTTCTTGAGGCAAAACTGTTGCCCTGGTGTGTGGCTGAGGCTTCTGTAGCTTACCCCTGCATAGGTGCCTGTGTCTAACTTAGTGCCAGGAGGTGTTTGCTGTGCTGGTCCTCAGCTGCAAATTCTGCAAATCAGAACATACAGGCCTTGCAAGACATTCCCTGACAAAATGCTTTCCAAAGTTGATATATATTCTGAAAAATGCCATCTGACTGTGATGATTGCCAAAGAGCAGTGTTTTTAAGGCACCACTGCTGAACCTAAAATTTATGTCAAGAGCTCAATGAACCCTTTTCTTTTAGCTTTTAATTTGAAGGCCTGCTGACAGCACTGCTCCATTGATCTGCTCCATGGATCACTGAGCTGTGGCCTCACAGAGCAAGCTTTGGGAAACTGTTACCAGAGCTCCAAAGAGTGATATTATTAGCTCACGATTTGCTACACTTAAGTAGTGCTCCCGAAGGAGCAAGGTACTGGACTGAGTGTGCAGAGTTCTGAATTCTCCTCTGTTTTTGCCATTTATTTTTGTAGTGGTCTTGGGCAATTGCTTTTCTTTACAGTCGCTTAGTTGTTGCTCTTTTAACCTTAGAGAATGATAATTGTTAAAAGACTTGATGAGACTATGGAGAAAGAGCAATCCTCAAGTTCCACGTAGATGTTTGAGACTGAGCTTTTATGCTTTGTTTTTTTAATCCATAAAGGGAAGATACCAACACTCAAACCTGAAGCCTCCTAAGCTGGGAGGCTTAATGAATATTCATGCAGTGCTCTGAAGAGTAAGTGCCTAAGAATTTTCCAAATAATAATTACACCTGCTGACTTGTATTCTAAGCCCCCTTCCACCCTTGCTCTTTCATTATTTCAACATAGTCTCTCAGGGCTGTGGAGCTGAGACCATTGGAATTTAATAATGAACATTTCAGAGTTGTGCATATGTGGTGTGCTTGCATATGACGATAATTTTCACCTATGGATTTTATTTCTCCATTTTCTTCTTGTTTCAGGCATTTAGGATGAGCTGTTACAGTGGGATACAGTTTCACTGTAGCCTGTGATAGAATTTTTTGCTAATGTCATTGTGTCAGAGGGTGACACAAGACTGTGCCCTGGCAGCCACCAGTGGGGGTGATGTGTTGGCATGGTTGAGTATTTTTATTCTGAAGCATTTATTCTTTCTCAGTATGAGGGCTTAAAAAAGGAATCCGAGTAGTTCTAATTAATCCATGCTGCAAATAATCTCTGGCTTGGCTTGCAATCCAGTCCTCTTCCTCCCTACTCCTGGACCTAGGTAATGCATTTGCCTGCAGGCTACTGCAAGCCAGGAATGTGAGTCTGGGGCCCAGGGTGACCTGTGATTGTCCTTCCAGGCCAGACTCCTTGGGCTGGGGAGACTGGGCGTCCCTCTGAGCCTGCACCTCCTCCTTGGCAGTGGCTCAGCATCCTTCAGCTCCATGTCAGGATAATGAGGTGAGGGGCCCCGGGGGCCGCGAGCGCTGCCAGGATGGATCTCAGCCCCTGACTCCTTGCCAGCCTTCTGAGCAACTTTGGCACTGGAGATGGAGGAGAGGCTGGAAACTAGAAAGTCATGAATGCTTACATGGTTCTGCCATCATCATCATCATCATCATCGTTATTATTGTTTATTAACATCTGCACATCTGGTCAGGCCATGCTGTGGCTTGTGCAGAGGCAGCTCCTGCCAGTGGGATCTGCCTCCATTCACAGTCCTGCAAAGTCAGGGAAACCTGCACAGTTGTGTTGAAACTTCTTAATAAAATTTAATGTTATAAAAGTTTATATAATAGTAAATTCTGTATGGTTTTAACAATTTATTTAACAATTTTTAATGCAAATATTTAATGATTTACTTTATAGGAGTTTGGGCTTTTTTAGGATTAACGAAACATTTCTCTTCTTCAATAAGAACTTTCCACTGCATTCAGGTCACATTATTTAGATCCACATTTTCATTACAAAGCCAAAGACAAAAATAAACAACACTGTCAAAAAAGGATAAAATTAGTCACATTATCTGGGGAGGGCCACAGCTTGATTTGAATTTTCTGATGTGCTAAGAGTTAGATTATCTCAGCAGCCATTGACACTGGGAGAACTTTACCATTAATGGGAATCATTAGAAAAGGCTTTTTGGATCTGAGATTCCATCTCAAACATTCAGTGTATGTACACATTCAACATGTATGTGTATATATATATTTGGTCTGTAGGGCTAATTTGGTGTTGCAGCACAGCAGCTACATTGACACCAAATTTGTGGATTTAGAGAACTGCAGAACACAAAATTTCCCCATTTTTCACTGGTCTCCCCATGAGGGAAGTGCCAGGGTGTGCACAGAGCTGCCCTTGCATGCAGTGTGGTTGGGACACCAGCTCTCAGTGTGTCCTGTCACTCCTTGTGTGGAAACAGGACACAGAGGACAATGTGATTCTTTCATTACCCCAGTATTGTCTGATTGTAGGATAAAATGAAGTTCAGATTAGCCTGAGTTTGTGCCTACAGCCCTACAAGCTTCATGGAGCATTAATTTAGGTACAAGTATGTCTGTGGTCGTGTTTCACCATGAAGTTTCTCCAGCATGACTGGGCATTGCTCTTAAAAGCTTTATCAGAGCCCTGCTTCAGACCATCCTGTGGCTGCACAAGCACACATGCCAGCCCAGAGAAGAGGCAGAAATGACAGCCTGGGCTTGGGAAAAGCTGTGGTTTGGGAAAGGTGCCCATGGCTGCTTCTTCTGGTGGCAGTGCCAAGTTGTGCTCTGTGACAGTCTTTGTGGTACTAAGCCTGCCTCAGTTTCCCATCTGTGAACCACAGAGTGCTGCTTTGTAATCCAAAAGGATGGTAGGAAAATGGAGTAGTCTCCAGTGCCTTGAGAATGAGCATTGCTTTCTAAAAGTTAGGAGATATTTGCTCTCCTGTTTCTCTGACTTGAAAAATTGCAAAGGCTTTTTTTAGAATCCATGCCTTCATCATAATGATTTCTTGATTTAGCTGTTAGTCAGTTTTCATCACTTTGCCATCTGGAATGAAAAGGAAGTGTAAGCAGATTCTGCCTTTCTTCATATTTCTCTTAAGGAAAACTGTGGTAAAAAAAAAAAAAAAGTGTAACCAGGAGAAAACAGATTAAATAAGCAAAGAAGACAAAAAGCCTTACCCCAAGCACACATTTACATTTTTCCTATAAACAAGCTATTTAACTGAGTTAAACCTTTCTGTTTTTCTTCAAAGAATGCTGTAAAGGTTCATGGATTGTGAATGACCCATCTTCCTCTTGTTTTTCTTTTCATGTTCCTTCCATTTCATCAGGACCATGTGGCCTTTTTTGAAGCACCTTTCTGCCATTCTCAAATGCTCCTTATTTAAATAGTTTTTATTTTTCTCCTGGTCTTTTCTGCCTTTTGCCAATTGTCTGTCCATTTCTTGCTTTGAGGAGGTGAACAAGGTTGCCCAGCATTATTTTATTTCTAATGTATGTATCTGTCCTGAGCTCCTACAAATATGGGGACAGATCTAGAAGGGACTAGGACATGATGGAACATTTTATCCTTTCTAATGTTGTTTGGGTTTGGGTTTTTGGGGTTTTTCTTTTTCATTTTAGAACTTTATTAGCAGTAGGCATGGTTCTCAAACTGTAGCTTAAGAAAGAAATGGTTGTAAACATTCATCTTAACAGTTTCTTCACTTCATTTTCAAAGTGATTTAAACAGAAGGGAAATGGTTTGGGCTTTGGTTTTTTGTAGATACGTACATTTTACTAGAATTCCCCTAAGACCTGCTAAAGTGGATCTGACTGCTTGCTTTCTTATTGTAAATAATTTCTAAATTGAATGATGAAAAATACATGTAGGGTAAAATATATTTTACTAGGAGGCTTTTAAAAATGCTCAATTTGATGATGTTCCCAGAAGAAGTTTCTAGTGTGTCTTCCATGGAAAAGAAGAGAGCAGATGGCTATCTCAGATTATTGCCCTTGAAGCCTGTGAAATTAGTTCTTCTCTAAAATCAGTGTGTTGCAATTTATATATAGGGAATGCCTCTTTGAGACTTTCTCTGGATAAAAGGCCACAGAACTAAGATTGTATGAGAATTGTAACCTCAATAATATGCTTGATTCTTCTCACATTTTGCTTTTCTTCATGCAGTGCAAATCAGATGCAAATAGGAAACTATTAGGAATAAATGATCAAGATGATAAAATGTAATTTCACTTGTTTCCTTAACAGCCATGAACAGCCCCTACAGGGAAATGTAATTTATACAAGCAAGACCAGTCCTGAGTTTTCTGTACTTCAGCTTGGAAAAGACCTTCTTATGTTCTTTGAAAGAGATGTACACTTTATTAATTTACTTTTTAACTCTGATGAAAATGTATAGGGGAAGGAGAAGGGGAAAGTACTATAGCACAGACTGGGAGGAAGATTCAGACCAATTTGTTTCAGGGTCTACAATTTGGTCTCTCTTGATGGAGGACAGATGCTGTCAGATTAGAGGCCACTGTCAGCCCATTTGAGTTGCAAAGAGGGTTGCATGTGTGGTCTAATAATGATCTAAGGAGGACAGATGTAACATCAGCTTCTGGTTCAAGCAGCCACTGTATTAATTTTCAAGTGAGCAGCAGCAGCAGCAGATGGTGAGATGAGGCAAGGATGCAAATGCTTGCCATGGCCAGCTTTTGTGTTTGTGCAGGGCAGGGCTCAGCCCCTGCCTGGCCAGCCCAGCTGGTCAGTGCCAGCCTGGCTGGGAGGGTCCTCAGGGGCTCAGAGCCTGACCCTGCCTCTTTGTGCTGTGATGCAATGGGATAACTTTTATAGAGAGTCAGCACATTTTTGGTAATAACCGAGACCAACAGATGCATCAGGCTGTGGTTTCCTAGTTAGGTTATGAGTCTGGGAAAAACAAAGCATATAAACTCAGGAAAATGTGCAAACTTGCTACAAACTCTGATCGTTGCTGTTTTGCTTTTTTTTCTTGAGGGAGGGTGCTGAGTTTTTGCCTTTGAGATCTCAGTGGGAGGACATTTGGCAGTGCATCTTCTTTGTTACTCAGGAATATGGGAAAAGCTGGGGAGCACCTTTAGGCAAATGTGGCTAAGCAAACCATGCAGTATCTCATCCAGACAAACAAGGCATTGAATTGATGGCACACTCAGCCCTTGGTGAAGCTCATGTTGATCAGGGCATTCCCTGAGCTGTGACAGAAGTTTGGTGAGGACAAATGGACATGCAGTGAACCTCTGAGTCATAAAATGTGACTTCCCTGCCCAAGTGATACTGCTGAAGTGTGCTCAGAGGTTATTTGTGCTTGCTGTGTAGTTTGAATATAGGGTTTTGTTCTGAACCCAATGGTCCGTTTTTATCTTTATGGTATCCATCAGCTGATACAAGTGGGCAGTCACAGAGAGAATATGCTAAGGATGTGGGTAAAGTGCTTTTCTTCTTCTGCCATGTGGCCTGATAGGAAGTTTTTAAATGCTGTAACAGTGAGCAGCTGATGTTGCTCGTGCTGTTCCATCCCAGCACTTTTTACAAACAATAAATTATCTCCTTGACCTGAAGAAACACAGCCAGACTCCAAGTGAGTGAGAGCCACTGGTCACATTTTGGACACATGTCCTCCGAGCTTAGAAATATTCTTGGAATATGGAACAATGGTTTTATTTTTTGCAAATACCACCTCTGTGTTGGAAAGGGCCAGGTGTGAGGGGGAGGATGGAGCTGGCACAGCTGGCCAGGCAGTGCCCATGCTGGTGCCAGGATGTGTTCTGGCAGCTGCCCTGGTCTCCCATCCTCAGAGCTGTATTTTCCCACTGCTGGCAGGAGGAACAGACATCTCACTGTTTGTCTGCTTTGCTCCTTTTGCGTTGGGATGAACTTAGTGCCTTTTAGATGTTAATAACTAAAACGCTTTTTTTGTTCCCCTCTCTCTGAACCCATCCTGCTGCTTTGGTTATTGTAACTGATCAGAAGGATTGGGAGGTTTTTTTACCATGGGAAAACATTGGCAGGGTCTGACCCAAAGGTAGATAAAAACCCAGCTGCATGACGAGACGTGGTGCAACTGTTGGTCAAGGGGAATGTGAGGATTGCTGCTGAAGGGAATGCTGAAAGAAAGAGGGATTTCATGGGAGAGAGGGAGCCTGCCTGGCAGGGAAAAGGGAGGCTGTTCCAAACATGTGGGGCAGTCTGACCAGATGTAAAAAAAAAAAAATAACAGATAATGTACAGAAAACAGAAAATGATGCAAGGGGAGTGCAAGTCGTGGAGGTAAATTTTCCCTGGGATCTTGTAGGTAAGGCTGTCTAGCACAGTCTGTATTCCAAAGAGGTGCAGGGCTGATTGAATGGAAGAGGAAAGGTGGCTGGAGCAGCCTGAGAGAAAGGTGTTGACAGGAGTTTATTACTGTTTCTCAAACATATGTTTTCTGGTTTCATGATAAATTTAGAGCATGGCCATAATACAAGTATTTGCTGCATGTCCAGGGTTGCAGTGAATTAATTGGGCTTTAGTGAAACTGCATGAAGTACACCAGATAAAGACCCAAAGTTTTGAATAAAGGTTTTATTTTTTTCTTTCTTTTTTTGTTATGAAGATAATTTTTCGTTTCTTTGTTTTCTGAATATGTCTTGTTTTCTGGCTAAACAGTACCAGAGATAAAAATTCCCATCTATCAATACTATGGATGTTGAAAATAATTCAGCTTTCCAATTAGTCTATCTCACATGGTATGTTGGTGACACAGTGACAACTTCTTACATGACATTTGTGGGGTCTAAATCTAGTCACAAAACCTGTGCCAGAGTGTTTGTGCTGCTCTCTTCAGCATGCTCACTTTCAGGTCCCATAAATACAGTATTATTGCCCATGTCCTGCCAGGGCAATGAGCCTCTCATGTACTGCTGCCATTATTTAAAACTCCCACTGTCACTTCCAGCATTGAATATTGAAATGATGAGGTTTCTGTGTATTTGTAAAGGTGGGAAAATGAGATTTTGTGACAAAATAGCATTTTGAATTCCAGTACAGTCCTTCAAGTGGCAACATTTCAGTTGACTTATTGGACCCACTTATTATTAGTATATTCTTTAGCACCTCTTCCTTTCTAAAAAATACATGAAAGGGCACTTGTTTGAATTCTGATTCTCCTTTTGTAAGAAAATATAACTTATTTTCAGGGACCTAGGTTTTCATAGTTTCCTGAAATGTATTTTCTGACTTTATCTTCTTTTAGAGAGTAACCTTGGATCGGTTAGTAACAAATGTTGACAAAGAAGGGGCATTGAAGGATGCTCTGTGGAGCTCCATTAGCAGGTGTGGGTCCCACTGCTGGCTGATCCCTTCCTGTGCTCAGGGACTTTGCTGTCTTTGCTGTCGCCCTCCCTTGTAGCAGCCTCAGTCCAAGCCCAGAGGCACCTGGATCAAACCCAGGCTCCCAGCACTCTCTGTGCTGGCCATGGCAGGGTTCCATAGGGAGCCTTGCTCTGTCTCATTGGCATGCTGCAGAGCTGTGCTGAGGGCAGCAGCTGAAAGGAGTAATTTGCCTCAGGCTGGCTGAGCTCAATTTTTTTCAAATTTATTTTTTTATTTATTTTCAGAAACTATAAAATTAAAAGTTTATTTAATTTTCTTGTCTTCCTAGTAACCATGAAGGAGAACCAGAAGGAGGAAAAATCAGAGAGACATTGGTGTATTACAGAGAATTAACCTGAGGGGTAGAGGGAATTGAATTTCCCCATTTTAGAATTACAGCTTTCCTACTTTATCACAGCTAGCTGAATCCACTGTTGAAAGGCATATGTTGCTGGTTTCAATAGAGAATATATTTCATGCATTTATGGATCATGTGTGTCATCTGTATCAATGTGTACATATATTAATAGAAATTTTCAAAAGCCTGACAGAAAAAGCAGAACATGCTTCTCTCCTTGGGGAGAGCATCAGACAATAATCAATATATGGCAGAAGTTACTCACTGCATAATGAACCCAGCAATGAGAACTGTCATATAAAAAGTGTTGTAGGACAGAAAAAAAGGAGTTCTTTTCCATCTTCGCATCCAAATGTGAGAGCTTATGGATCTATTCTTATAAAATGCAATATTATCTCATTTCTGGCTCTAATTTAGCTGCACACTGGAAGTCTGGACTCCAGATTCACAAAGTGAAAACTGTTCTTCAGCTGTCCTGCTCACATGGATGACATGATCAGACTCTGGACTTGAACAATTTTAAAGTTTGCTATTTGGTGTGGATAATAAAATTGTGTTGCTCAATACAGAAATACCAAATTATAATGTGCAGTTGCTACCATTGCCATATTTGTATTTCTTTGTCATTGTTTTGCTATTCTGTTGCTCCATTCCATTAACTTCCTTAATTTACTGTCTCACATTTCTTCTGGATATGTAATTATTCATAACTTTGATAGAAGTTCTACCCTAAGAAGGGATCTGTGTTCAGCTGGGGACACGAGTGAGGAGCTCACAGGGGGTGCTGCAGTGCTTCTCTTTGTTTTTACTGCCACAGGTCATTGGTTTCTGTGGTCTCAGCCTTATCTGAGCCCGTTTCCCCTGGGATCTGGAGACAGGCACAGACTTTCACCTCCTACTGCAGATTTTCTGTCCTCTTCATCAGAGGGAAGTGCTTTTCTTTTGTGGATTTGGAGCCTGTTCATTAATTCTGTAGTGGCTGCTTGTCTTTGGTGGTTTGGAGGGAGGGAGGAGGTGAGATAATGCAGGAGCCAGCAGACAGGACCTGGAATGCCTTGTCCTGATGGGATGATGGCAGCTGATCCTTTTGGAGGTGGTTAAATGCAAGAATTTCCAGTTTCCTGCTGCAGAGGGATAATGGGAGTCCAAAAAGAGAGCTGAACCTGGGTGCCCACAGAGGCAGGGGGTGAGACTTTCTCAGCCTGCTGGGCATCCAGTGAGGGTGAAATCCATGTTCATATGCTTTACAAAGTGTGTCACATTTATTTTGGGAACAATAGAAATCTCATATGGAAAACATACTTTCAGATAAAGTCTTGAACAACTTTATAAAAGTCCACTGTAAGTTTAGTTAGTTAGTTATCAGCATTTTTTTCTTTTTGGCTATCATATTATGAGTTCCATGTAGTTCTATGTGAAATAAAAAGAAATTCCTTGAACACTATTTTTTTCTTCTTTTTTGGTTCTTCCTTTGTTTCTTATTTTTTATTTTCTTTTTTTTTCCTTTTTTATTTCTCCTTTTTTCATTTTTCCTTCTCTGTTTTATTTTTAGTTCTTTTTTTTTCAATGAGTCTGTGAATTTGCTTACAAGCAGGCGTTTCCCTCCAAAGTCTGTGACATTGCTTAAAGATTGGTTTGCACCTTAAAAAATAAATGCTTTATCTATCCACCCTGCTAATGGATTACACCCCAGCACTGCTGTCACTCATTGCATGGCTGTAGGATTTTTGGCATGGCTCTAGGATTCAGTGATGGAGCAGGATTTTTGGCAGCTTGTTTCTTGTCCAGACATTCCTTAATGCCTTCCCACCTCTTGTTTTATCACCCAGGTATTGAAGCAGTAGCACTTGGAGCTCTGATAGCTTTTTTGGAAAGCTGGTTCTGTAAAAGCCAATTCCTTGAGATCTGAAGCAGAGGAGAGAAGGAGAAAGAGGAATACATGTGCATTGTGGGTGAAGTGATCCCTTGAGGTTGATCATGAATATGCATAAGACAGGAGGAGTTTTTAGTAGATTTGTTTTGCCTCTCTTACCCCAAGCTGTCTGGAGAGAATCTTTGTGACAGGCTGGGGAATGCCAAATTTTAAACAATAAACGGTTTTTTTGCCATTTTTAGAGGGGTGTAATTATTTTTATGCTAAAACACTCTAATGGAAATCCTTGTTTATGTTTTACTTGCATCATACTGGTTCTTCATCTCTAGGGCTTCATTTACTGTTTAGGGTTCACCCCTTTTTAACACACTACTATTCTTTGCTCCAATGCCATGTATCCCCAAGCTGATCATCTGCACTTTCTGATGCAGGATTTAGCATATTTATCAGGTAGAATCCATCACACTTGTACATTATGGTTCTCATTATGTACATTATGAGCAGCAGAGAAGGGTGAGTGCAACCAAGAGGAAACTCATCAAGTGAGAAGTCTTGACTCCTCATAGGGTGTTCCTCAAGCAACAAGACCTTTTATTTCTTGAGGGCAGGGGATTCTAATACAATTTTCAAATATGTCAGCTAGTTTCTGGTAGCATATTGAAAAAATTAAAAAAACTTTTCCTGCTGCTAAATATGCTCTCACTGCTTGCTTTCAGATTTTGTGTGCTTCTGTGTGAAAATATTTTCCTGGATAATGATAAATTAGTCATGAAAGGAGCTTTTTTATTAATTGCTGGGTACAGGATATTTATAACTGCATTATAGGATTGAGTGAAAGTGCATCAAAGTGATTTTGTATTTTTCTTCGTAAAGATTTTTGTCTCCTTGTGGCTCTGCATTCATTGTAGTGTCCCTGATATTTATAGCTTTATAAAAAACAGCCATGGTTTCCTCAGCAGTAGTCTGTTATGAGCTTTTTAATAAAATATTCAAATTACAGCATCCAAAACTAAGGATAATGACACTATTTCAAGAGAAATGGATTTAAGCATGAAGTTCACATTCTGCTTTTTATTTTAAATGAGAACGCATGTCTGGTTTCTACAATGTTGCTTGGTACCCAAATACCAGTGAGGTTTTTTTGAAGGACTGGGAGAGTCACTATGTCTCAAGAAGATTTTATATATAGGTTGAAGATTGGCCTCAATGTTACCCATTAATCCAATCAAATTTGTTTGGGGAAGTCAAGTGGGATCACCCCCCATGAAACCAGGGCTCAAGATTCTGACATAGATTTTTTGCTTTCCTGGAAGATGCACTCCCCAAAAATACACCTCTCTCCACAAACAGAGAGGTAGCAAGGTGGAAATCTCTGGCCTGTATTGTATACAAAGTCAGATTAGGTGATTTCTTGTAGTGAGTCTCTGTTCTAGCCTTCAACTTCTGCAAATGACAAACCAAACAGAGAACAAAAACCACAAGCACAGAGAAATTTGATTCAGCAATGTTCGCAATGTTCAAGGAACTGATCAATAGGATCTTCTAAAAAACTGAAGCTCAATTAAAATTTGTTATGCTGTGATAGGTTTGTATACTTATGTATTTTCATAAATGCATTTATAACAGACATGCAAGCCTGGAAGTGTGGGAGGTTTGTGCTGTATGGACAAGACAATAATTAATAAACATATTTCCTGTCCTCCTTCCTGGACTTGCATTTCTTTTTCTTTAAAAGTTCACTAGTGTATATTAGTCAACTGAAAAACACTTTCAGGTCATTTATGCTATGGCAAGGTTAAGAAATACTGTAATTGCTAGGACTGACCAAAAACAATCTGACCATTTTTCTAATGAGCTCATTCTTGTCATTTCTTCTGGTTTAAGCAACCTTGAAATCATGTGTGTGATACAGAACTGTCCCTACAATTTTTTTCAAATCAACTGGAAGTGAAAACTATATTCTTTTAAAAAATGGTTATAAGCTAGTTATCTGTAAACATAGATTTGGAATAATTGCATCATTATGCATTTTTATTCCCATTTGGTTTTAGTTCTGGTTTGGAACAAAATCTGCAGTGTGATGTAATTGGCTTCTTCTGATTATTTTTGCCTTAGTGTATTCTGTTGCTGGCTGGTGTATATAGTTTTTATGTGCTGCCATTTGACAAACTTTAAAACTCTTGAGAGCTGGTCTTGGAAACCCTTCTGGATTTATCATTGTTTTTTTATTTGTGCATGGCAATTACAGCAGCCCATTAGGGGCCTATAATTCCTATTGAGCATAGAATGGACTTCTCATCATTTAATATGGAATGTGATTTTGTTCCTCAGTCCAGCTAAAAGCAGCTTACTGTTGTGATTACCATCCCTGGGCTCCACCCTGCCTTTCACCACCTGCCACTTACCAGTAATTCCTTTGGCAATGAGAATACAGCCAAAACTGTCAAATAAATTGGCCCCTTTTTTGAGAGCCTTCTTCTGATTATTATTCTTTCTTTGTGGTGATGTCAGATTTCCAAGGGTAATCTCTCACTGGAGGAGTATGTTTTTCTTTGGTGCTTGCATCACCCGCACTTTTTCAGTCTCCATTTAAGAAATAATGATTGCTTACTGAAAATATGTAGATTTTCTGTTACTCAGTTCCATTTTTTTTTTGTGAGTACATCTTCACATTTCTAGGAAGGAGAAAATAAGATTTTTTAATCCAGAAAATCAGCCAAGGACTGACAACAGGGAAACTTGTTTCTTCCTCTGAACATACAAGTTCATCTTGGAAAAAAGAGTTTTCAGTACTTTATTTCAGTACACTCCATGGCAGTATTCCTGCTCTTTCCTTAAGCAGCAAAAGTACTAACAGAGGAAAGTATGCTTTAGGATATGTGGAAAGAGTGTTCCTTGCTAGCTGGGAACAATGTTTCCCTTCTTTCTTTTCAGATGTTTGACTTCTGTGCATATATGAAGTGAAATTCAGAACTTTCTTCCTTCACCCTTTGGTATTTATGATACTATTAACTCCCACAAAAGAAAATACATCCCTCATTTAGTCCTGGTAGAAACAATGTCTAAGTGTTCACGTCTCGATTTTTTTAGCAGCTGCCAAGAATTTCATTCTGTTGTCACACTAGAATTGCGAATTAGCATTTTTGGCTGCCTGCCTGAAGTCAGTGTGACACACCTGTGAGCCTGGCCAGGCAGGAGCAGCAGTTTGTCCTTGCTCTGTGTTCCTGGGTGAGGCACTGCTCCACCTCCGAGCCTCTGGACAGCTGGCCCAGGGCACATGCAGTGAGTGCCACTGTGCTGCCAGGGCAGTGCTTTGGTGTGGTTGTGTTTTCAAGGATTGCCTCACTGGTATCAGGTTCATCTTCCCATCCTTTTATCCATCCTAACCAAAACTTTGTGTTTAAATCCTCTGCTGGGGCAGTTCAATTGTTGAAAATCCTCTTACCTCTACTGTTTCCCACACCAGTACCTTTGGTGGGCTGGTCACTGTAGGTCTATGGGAAGGGGTCACCAGGGACTGCAATGCAGATTTCCTCCAGGATACAGAGAAAAGCCACATATTTAGTACCACATAGGGTACAATCAGGAGAGATTTGGGCTGGTGCAGCTCCCAGAAGTCTCTCCAGTTGTGGTTTCCTATCCCTTGTCCTCTTGCTCCCCTGTCTCTTTCCCTGGTAACTCCCTATTGCTCTGTTTTCATTTCTCATTGTGCAATCCATCTGTTTATATTAGATTATAAGATCCTGAGAAGGAGGATCTGATAAGTTTTAATAACACGGTTGTGTACACTTTGCATATCAAAGGTATCTGATGCTTTCATCCTTTTTTCCCTTCCTAGAAGTTCTCAGCAAAGAAGTGAGGTGACTGTGGCATACAGTATTCTTTGGTGAAGAGGTGAAGGCAGAGCTCCCTTTCAGCCTATTTACAGTCCCCTGCCTTAAAGAAATCAGGAAACATGGCATTGCAAAGAAATATTAGTGCACTAATATATGCAATTACTAACAGTAATTGCAGTTACTAACAATAAATATGTCTGTAGAACTACGTGAAAAATACACATTTCTTGTACTGCATACTGATTAGGTTTCACAATGATTGCCTAGATTGTCTGATAATGATAGCTTTTGAAAGCATGTATCATATCAAGTAACTATTAAAATATTCATATATTCTGTAACTAAAATGAACAATATTAATGCATTTTATATTCAAAGCATACTTAAAAGGTGGAGACCAGTATACACAGAATGGACTATACATCTTATCTCTAAAGTTTATAATTTGAGAAAAATATAAGAGCTGATTATTTGGATATTACTTTTTTTTTTTTTGTTGGTCATATGGACTTTTTATTTCTCCTAGAGTCTTGTGATCACTTTGCTAATCTGAACCTATGCCTTTGTGCTTCAGAAAGCTGTATGCTGTAAATATTTGTTTCATAATTTGAACAACTCTGGAAGTAATAGGGTTGTTGTGAAATACTTTGGATTTCTGACAGATTTCTAGAGAGCTTAGACAGCTACAAATATGATGGCAAAAAAATTACCATTGTAGCCATGGGATGTTTTTAATGAGCTACATTGTGAAGCCACACAGACAGTTTTCCTGTCATTTTAAAAACCCTTTTCTTGCCAATATATTGTGACAATCTTGGGGAAACAGTTCCTGAAAATGTTTATGGACAGTTTATGTCCACTACTGCTCAGTTGAATAAAAGAATATCATCACCAAGAAAAACTTGGGCAGGGTGGAGTTAAATGTACAAATGAATAGTGTCTGAGAAAATTAAAGGTTAAGGGTCTGGAGCACAAGTCTTAAGAGCAGTATCTAAAGGAGCTGAGATTGTTTAGATTGGAGAAAATGGGATCCAGGTTGGCCATTGTCTACAACTGCCTGAAAGGAAGTTGTAGGGAGGTGGGTGCCAGTGTTTTACCCCAGGTCAAAAGGAAATGCCCTCAGTTTGCACCAGGGGATGTTTAGGTTGGATATTATGAAAAATGTCTTCTGTGAAAAGATGGTTAAACATTGGAGTAGACTGCTCAAGAAGGTGGTGAAGTCACTGTCCTTGATAACCACGTGGATGTGGGGCTTCGGGACATGGTTTAGTGGTGCACTTGGCAGTGCTGTGGTTGGACATGA
Organism: Agelaius tricolor; assembly: GCF_023055355.1. Taxonomy (NCBI): domain Eukaryota; kingdom Metazoa; phylum Chordata; class Aves; order Passeriformes; family Icteridae; genus Agelaius; species Agelaius tricolor. Next base: position 8,826,141 of record NW_027269284.1, read on the forward strand.
TGATCTTAAAAGTCTTTTACAGCCTAAATGATTCTATGAAAATACTTGCCCAAGCCTACTTCTTCAGGGATTTCTTTGTTAAGATGTTTTCATGCCCTGGTATTGCTGACTGGCACATCTTCTGTGCTTGCCAGGAGTTTGTTGGCTTTGCCAGAGCAGTCAGAGCATAGGTACAGTCTCCAAATGCATGGGAGAATCTGCATTTCTTGGAGACAAAAATAGGCCAGGAGTCCCTTGCAGGAGTGTAGCTGACATCTGTGGGGTAAAGCAAATGCACCTCAAACAAGGGTTGTTTAAACATCCTGACATGTTCTCAGAAATGGAAGAAAGGATTCCAGGTTCACTTGGGTAAACAATTGTATCAGAAAGGTTTTAGGAGTAGGGAAGAGCTGGTAAGGGAGTAAGCAGCAAAGAATGTACCTTTTAGAGGTCTGAAGGGGCTTAGCAGCAGTTGCCCAGTTAGGCCTGGAAAAGACTGTAAAAACAAATGTGATTAAGTAGAGAAAAATTTAAGTGGAGGCATTTCGGAATGAGGATACAAAACTATAAATAGTACATCCCCTTAAGCAAAGGGACCAGAGAATCTCAGAATTATGAGAGAACTGAAGCATGAAAGTGGGGTTCAATATCATGGGTTTCCTCAGAAATCTGCTGAAGAGATCATATGATCAGGCTAACAAAAGTGTTTCTATGTATGGTCTGAGCTACTGCAGTTCTTAGGATGATGCAAGACTTTGGTGATAACTTAAAAGGAAAAAAGTAGAACTGTGCTTATGAAATTCATTGATAAAAAAATTGAGAAGCACTGGGAATAGAGAGAAGGAAAGTAATTTTTTCTAGAGTTGGAAAGCTTTGAGATCTGGAATAATAGAATAGGATGAAATGTGAAATGCATCATGTAGAATCTGGGGAGGGATAAGAAAACATGTGAGAGATTGGAAGCTTGTCTTTGGAGATCATAAAAAAGAAAAATCAGTACCTGCTCTTACCACAGCAAACAGAAGAAAAAAGATGAAGGAAAGATTCATTAAAATACCAGTGGTGTCTGGAAGCTTTACCAAGCCTTACATTTGTTCTGCTGTTAGAAATTTTGCAGTTTGTTAGTGGGAGGGGAACCAGAGAGGCAGAAATAGAAAAGCCAGGGGCCACCATTCCTGCACATAACTTGTCTGGTGCTGGCTTCATTGTGTGGCATGTGAAAAGCTATGTCTTCCAGTTAGGAAATAAATGTTATAAATGCCAGCAGTGCTCACTAATGGATTATTCTGTTGGTTCTTTAATGCATAATAATGTTAAAGTCTCTTTTCATCAGGGAGGACCATACATTTTTAAGAAATACTAGAAAATATCCATGAATGTAGATAAATGAGAACTAACTTTTGTTTCCAATGGGACTTTTCAGAAAAAGTAATTCTGTTCTTTTGTCTTTCAGCCATGGAAGAGTTAATAGTTGAGCTGCGCCTGTTTCTTGAACTTCTGGACCATGAATATCTAACTTCCACTGTCAGGGAGAAGAAGGCAGTAATAACTAACATTCTCCTGAGGATACAGTCATCAAAAGGTCAGTGCTGGGGTGTGTTTTCTCGCTTGCAGAATGCACAGAATAAGTCTGTACTCAGTGAAATAACTTTTAAGAGCTGAAGACAGGCCCTAAATTGAAGCAAGACAGAAAGACAGGGTGAAGCCAAAGTGTAACTTTCCTGAATGCTTTGCTTTGTGTCCAGCAGTGAAATACAGCAACAGGCACACCTAGGAATTATTGCCTAGGTAGAAAGTTTTCACTTCTGCTGGTAGAGTGGCTGCTTCATTTAATTTGTGCCAGTAATGCTGTTTGTGAGTTTTGATGCCAGGGAGTGAGTGCTGGCCACAGCACCGTTTCATCTGTGTCAAATCACCCAAATCCATCAAAAGGCCTGATACTGAGGTGGAGTCTGGTGCATAACTGATACAGGAGTGCCAAGCCAGAGATAGGAAATGGTTGCCAGAATGTTTGGATTGCATTTTGCAGTTAGACTCACTTTCTTGTTTTCTTCCTATCTAAAACCATTTTTATTGCACAACTTCTTGTCTTCATCACGATTATGGAACTGAGTGCAACATAAGTGATTCACTGTGTACAGGAACTTTTCCACAGAGCTTTGGTGAAGAACATTCCTCACTATTTTTTCTAACAGTACCCTTATATTTTTTACCACACTTTTCTGTATGCAGTGACATCTGGGCCCTAAGACCTCTGTCTGCACTACATCTGACAGAAGTACTGCCAGTGTAAACCCCCAGTTTAGATTTTTGAAAAATAACAGTTTGTTGAAGAAAAATGCCACATTATGAGCAGCTGTATTTCTCTTGATTTGTTTCTTCTCTGGTGCTAGAAAAATGTGGTCTTGTTTTGATGCAGTGTTGCCCCCGCTTATTAAAGAAATAGTCTTTGCTGTGGGATTCAAGTCCAAGGAGATCTTTAAAGTCATGATTGTCCTCTTCTCCATTTCGACATTCTTTAAGACTCACCACTATTTTTACCTTACACTGAGAGAACAAGGTAGATACCAGTTTCTCATATTGTGGAAGGAGTCTTCATGCTCCAAAAGCTCATCAAAATACACCAAACTCCCCAAAAATCTGTAGGGGTGAACCTGCAATTTATGTTTAGAAACAGTTGTATGTCACTGGCATGCAAAATAACCTCAGCAATGCTGAGCTGACACTGCATGTTCTTCTTGCAATCTTTACAACTAGATTTACTACGAAAAACATTTGACTTGTTCTGGAAGTCAGGTGTCATTCTTTTGCCAGCTTTGAAAACATGAGGAAAGATTGTCACATTCTTTCTTTTGGGATTGTGGATGGTGTTCCAGGAGGAAAAACCCTCCATTTCACAGTGCCGAATATGTTTCTGGACTCTAGAGCTCAATTATTTATGCTGTTAAATTGAGGAGTGATGCTTGCATTAGTTTGGCCTGAGCAGACTCGTGTCCTCCATCAGTTCCTAGGCATGATGTGGGAGTTAGCTTGGGCAAAGATCTGCTCCCTGTACACAGATCAAAATCACTTTGAGAGTGAGAGGTCTTAACTGTGTGAATATCAATTTCTGTGTGCCAGGGCACCTTCCTAGGTGTGTCCAGTCTATGTCTCTGCACGTGGTGACAGATAAGAAGACCCCAGAACCATAGCTTTCCACTAATCAGCACCTACCATTTAGGTTTTAAAGCCTATTGCAGGCTCTGTAACAAGGTCCATTTCATCCAATTACAGGATCCACCCATCACCAAGATCCCTGTGAGATCCATGTATTAAGTGGTAGGGCTTTGCTCAGCACTTGCTAGTGCAGTTGTTACTGGAACATTTTACTCACCTCTAGTGCCTTCCTTCAAGGAGATCAAATGTAGGCATTTCAAAGAAAAGTTGTAAAAGTGATTAAAGGATCCAGGAATATGCCTTCAAATTAACCAAAATGAGGTGCCATAATTAATCTTTATGTAGAAAAGGAGTGACTGAGAACAAGCTCCTAGACTTACACAAGAGTAAGTGCAATGCTGAATGCTTGTTTCAAAGTGGAAATAAAGCACCTTTTGAGCATTGAAGCTGTGAACTAATGGAAGAACTTAGCAAGTTCTGCATGCCATTGCTGGCATCTTATCAAGATGGAATATTTTGCTAAAAGATATGCTCTAGTACAAACCAGAGTTAAGGAAACCCCATAGTTCAGTTAAATAAGAGATCATAGGACTATGCTTTATATATCTATAAACTTTAGTTTATGTAGTTGAGTGGAATTTAAGCCAGCATGGCCTCTAAAAAAGCATCCAGTTTCTCTCTCCAGGCTACTCATGCATTGCCTCTTCCTTTCTGCTAGCACAAACATTATTTGCTTTTTTTTGCTGGTTTAGTCCTAACCAGTGTCACTTCCCTGGTCTGGTTCATCCTAAGGCCACACACATGCTTATGCTGGCTCAAAGGAGAGGTTGGTGCAGGGGCAGGAACAAGGCAGGGAAGGAGAGGAACTGCCTCCTTGGGAGCTCTGCCATCACATCCTGGCCTTGAGTGTGTGTGAAGCTACCCAGGGAGTCATGTACTTTACTGGAGCCGACCCTGCTGCTTTTTTTATCGGTCATAACATTCAGTACTCCCATCCCTTTGAAACTATTCATCTCTTCATTAAAATTAAAAGCAATAAAAGACGCATAAACCCACAGTACTCTGTAACTAAGATGAGCTATCATTTGGAGTCTGTTTTTCAGATTGTTGTTTTACTCCACCCACACAACTCCACGAGAGCTCTTGGGCTGCTGGCACAGTTTAAGAGGCTTGAGGACTGTGCTGAGTTCAAGCTCTTTAGCTGCATTTGCAAAAATCAACAGGGTGAATCCAACAGGATTGTTTGATTGCTGGAGAAAACCATGTAAGATCAATGGGGATTGGTGATGATGGATCTGGGAAACTGGGAACTGGCTGGCTTTGTTAGAATGTCTGGAAATGAACAATTATGTTTTTCTTTGTAAAGGTGTGGAAATTACATTGATGGGCCGGTTGGGTTTCAGTAAAACACTTCAAACTGAGTGAGTTCTTACTTGGGGAATTCTTTAGAAATCTTTTGCCTTGTTTTGTTCCATCTCCCCTAAATGCACACTGTTCTCTTCATCTAATATCTATCAAGCAGAGAGAACTGGGCCAGGCAGATGTGTTCTTCACATCGTAGCTGCTTGGCCTCAACTTGCCCTGCATCCAAACTAGTGGTTACTCTGAATAGCTGGCAAAACTATAAACCTTATTTTTCTTCCTGAGCCTTGGCATGCCCAGTGGCGTGTAAGTCTGAAGAAAACACTTGGCATTTCATTCTAAAACTCAGACTTTTTTCTAAAAAACAAAGACACAAAGAGTTTATTTTGGAGTAAGAACTGTTGCTGGATTTAGGCATTTAATATGACTATCAACACTGCCTGTTTTCTTTAACAGGACCTGATGCCCTAAACCTGTTGTACTCCTTTTGCAATATAAATTGGTAGAAGAAATTAAATGATAGAGCAGGTTCCTGTTAACATACACATAGATTGAAAACTGGGGAAAATAGTTTTATGGAGTCCATAGTATTTACTTGGAATTGTTTGGGTTTTTTTCAGTAAAAATACCTTCATATATGACTTCTGGTTGTTATCGAAAGCATGGGAGACTTGGATATGGCTGGCAGTCATAATATGGACTCATCACTCATCCTATGTAAAGAGCAATGAGTGAAAGTTACACTGGAAAAAAACGAAAAAAGGAATGTTTCCCAAGACTAATCACTCTCTCGATTTGTAGGAAGAAAGAAGAATCTGTAGTCTTTGGAGACAGTTTAATAAATCAGTGTTGTTTTTCAGCCCATGACTTCACAGCCAGTGGGTCTGGGATATTATGACAAGAAACATTTCATCATTGATTACATTTTTGAGAATTACATGATCTTGACCGAAAGGCATCCATTTGACTGTGTAAATATGTATTTTAAAAATGCAACTAAACACTAGGAACTAAATTCCATCTGGGGTTAAGCAGGGTAGAATCCATGGACTGAATGTTTGCCAGAACATTGAGGAGATGCACCCTAATCTTCTTTTGATATTTAGAAGAATAAACAATATCCTGTTTCTATGAAGGGAATTCAACTGTGACTTAAATTATTGTGCCAAAAACACAGAGTGAGTTAGTCCTTCCTCTTTTCTCCTGTCAGGGAGATGCAACAATGGCACAAAGGACCCTCAAAGCAGCTTTTACATTCATTCTTTTCCCTTATCAAATTCACCTGGAAAACTATGAGGTTATTAAAATAAAAAATTAGTGAGAAGGAAATGGTGGGAAAATACTCTCAGTGTGCATTTCTGTTAATGGTGAATTGGTTAGGGCAGTGTCCCTCCGCAGTGCTCCAGGCTGGGGTGTCTCAGCATCCTGTCTCCCCTGGGACTTTGACTGACACAGCAGGATCCCAGGGAACATGGGCACTGTGGGCTTGGCTAAAAAGCTGTCACCATCACTTCCAGGAAAAACAGGCAGGTGGGGGCTCTTCTTCCACCCTCTTCTCCATTCCTTTGGCATGGAAGATGGTTTGGGGCTTGTTTCTCCATGCTGGCCTTGCCCATCCAAAATGTGCCATGGAAACAGGTGTTGATCATCTCCATTGAAAAAAGGCAGCTGGTCATGTACTGCCCACAGGCTGTGTTTTATTCACTGTATGGTGCCACTGGGATGTTTTCAAATGTAGCATATTCCCCCAATTAATGTTTTTATCTGGCAAGCACCTGGCAGCGTGTTTGAAAGTTGTTCAAGTCTTTGAGTTTGAGATGGATGGGCAGTTCAGAATGATTTCCTGTAATTTTTTTTCAATGTCTGGTATTTGTTGATCCAAACAGCATATATGTCATTATCATATAGAGCAAGTATGTGTTTGTTCTGCTTGATTAAATTCCTGAATTCCCAGCATTCTTCCAGTCCTGCCTCAGTAACTGCACTTGGGAGGTGGGCTGTGATCAGAACTGCATGCCAGATTTCACTGTGTGACAGTCAGACATGGGAGCCACATGTGGAAAAAATACCCCATTTGCATCCACCAAGGTATTAAGTGATGTTTGTTGCTCTTCCACAGGTTTAGAAATAAAAGAACATGTCCAGAAGCAAGAAGTTGCCAACAGTTTGCCGGCGCCTCCTCAAATGCCTCTGCCAGAAATACCTCAGCAGTGGCTGGTGAGTGTTATATTTAATTGTATAAATATATACAAGAGAGAATGTATTTATGGTAAGTCCTAAAAGAAATGGTTACAAGGGAGAAGAGCCTGCAGGTCCAGGGAAATAATTATTCCTCTCACCTCTGCTTTGGTTGAGGGAATTCGGTTCGGCCTGCAGAAGAGACATCAAAAAATAACCTGTGGTGAGATAAGCCTGGGAATAGGTCACCTGCAAAGGCTGTGGAATGGCACTCCTTGGAGATTTTCAGAATTCAGACAGAAATCTGAGCAACATAGCCTTCATTTCAAAGGTTGACCTGTCCTGTGTTGGAGGTTGGCCTAGCCAAGCCCACAGGGCCCAGACAGTTTCTTACACTTTTATTGGTAACATTTCCTGGAGCAAGCCTAACGAGAAGACTCCTTTCAGCAGCTGAAAAATGAAGATCCAGAGTTTTAAAGTTAAGGAAGTATTCTTCTTTCATTTCATGGTGTTGCCTTTCCTGCCCAATCTCTGGGTAGGAAATTCCCTTCAGATCAAGCAGATGCACTGATTCTTAGAGGTGTTTATAGCAAAGGTATTGATTGAGATCTGTAATTCAATCCTCCAGCTGGGAGCAGCTGTCTTGTTATAGAAAAAAACTGTAAACAAGTTTCAGGCCTTCTCTCATAGTGACTCTACAGAAAGAAGAAAACATTTTCAACATTTTTTTAGAGAAGTGTAAGCATATCGTGGTTTAGCCTGTTGAAGGCTGAACTGATACTCTTAAAGTATCCATCTCGTTATTCTTGGGTGGAAAATATTGTGCACAGAGATAAGGACCATCCATGGAGACCCAGGTTCATTGAATCAGGAAGCACAGATGCAGCTTACAGGGCGAGAGGAACTGGATGGCTGATATTCTGCCTCATTTTACTGTGGTATTTTATGCCTGGGCCTGAGGGAAATATAGCCAGTAGCATCTTATGAATGTAAGAAGTAATGTATGAAATGGAACTCCTGGCCAGCCTTTTGTAAAATGCTGTGGACTGCAGAAAAAAAAAAGAAAAAACACAGCAAACATTTATAGTATGGAGCACCTTAATCTTACTTTCTTTCTAAGCAATGCCAGCTTTAGGTTTGTGACAGTAGATTAATTACGCATTTATTTAATGGATGCAAAACAAGTGTTATTAATATTCAGTGAAACTTAGAGAATTCATTTCACGGTTAACAGTGCCAGAAACTGATTATTTTTATTTAATTCAAAATACGTGCAGCATAAATTACAAGGGAAAGAGTTCAGAAGAGGCAGGAAAATTATGCAAAATGAACATGCCTTTGAAATGTAGACTTCAGGTACTTCAGGTTTCATAAACTGAAACCAACTAAGATCCTCATTCTTTTATATTTGTGTGGGTTCAGTTTGGCTCTGAGTATTCAAGTTGTTTTTCTTAGAACAACCCATCTCCTTTTCCTTTCTCATACACTAATGTGTAAATTCCCCTAAAGTTGGTACAGCTGCAGCAAGTTAAATGGTGTGAAGTATGAATTAGGTCCAGGAGGTCAGCTCTGGTTTTTGCAGTAGTTAATTTTGGATTTTTAATAACAAAAATATTTCTCTGAGATACTGTGGGAATTACCATGGAAGTTGACACAGTTAGAGCTGGCTGGTCTGCAGTGTGGTCTTCCCAAGTTGAGCCTGGCAAAGCGTATTTTGAACATGGCCCTCCCTTGTGATCTGCCTGTAACACTGTGGATGTTTTCACCTCAATTCATCAAGTTTTTCTGTAGTGTTAGAAGCTGATTTTAGCCAGTGTTTCTGCAATTCTGTTGCTGCTGTCAGGCAGTGGTGGATTCACCTCCCTTTCAGTGCCACTATGAGATGAGCCAGGAGGTGTCCCAAGCCTCTCACTGTCTTGCAGTACCCAAATACAGGTTACAAGTGGTGATATTTTAATATGGCAGCACACTGTAATTTGTATAAAAGATCACAGACTGCTGCTGTCCTGCAAAAGACCAGGAGGAATCTGAACAAAAAGACAAAACCATCAGCTTTTTGTGCTTTGAACACTATGGTAAGCTCAGAGCCCAGTCTTACTTTGAATTCTGCTCCTGAAGTCACATTGATATAATGGAATTGATCATTATATCATTGATCATTTCTTGGAAACCTTTCACTATTAGGTGTCTCTTTATTAAACCCTTGTTATTATTGATATGTTCAGAGACTGTCATCTCTCTTTTCATACACAGGACATTTGTGCCAGTGGCCAAGATCTAATTCTCTTATCCATTACTGCTCTTGCATGGTGATTTTCAATGCACCCTGAATCAATGGAGTCCTAAAAATTTGTAGCTGATGCCAAACTCTATGAACACTTTACATAATTGCAGTGATATAAATACTGAGCTACCTTTCCTAGCCACTTTTCATAGACTGTGTTTTCATAGCTGAGTGGGAAAAATTCCCTGGGCTCACCAGAGGCTGGAATATCCTGCTGCTGGTTGCCCTTCTTCACATGGCAAGTTGGAAGTCATTCTCTATGGCACCTCTCTTTGACAGCTATTCAGGACAGAAAGTTTTTTTTCCACTTGCTAAGTAACATCTAGTGATGGTCTCAGCTTCCAATGAAAGCACATTGTGCTGATGCAGCATAGGAATTTACTGGAGGTGGGAATCAATAACTTCAAATAAACTGCACACTGTTTTAAAATCTCTGGGTTTAGCCCATCAGTTATTGAATGTGATGAAAATTAAAGGTTCATTTACACCACTGTTTCTCTTTATGTCACTCAAGGATTTCTGCATTCAAAAATGTTTAGTCTGAATTGGTGTTTAAGTTTCTACTTATGTAAAGATGTGTGGGTGGAAAGGAATTTAATACTCCTTAAAGTAGTGCCAGGAGCCAGAAATATGTGTGGGCAGGTGCTGTGCAAGGCTTCCTTTGTAAATCTGTAAATAGACCTGCATATTTGCTCAGGCCAAATCTTTTATCGCTTTTGTTATTCATCAGCCCATGAACTAAGAGTATAAAATTCATTTTATTGAGACATACTGTTAATAGTTTAAACAAAGTCTCAAGTTATTAAAACACATTAGAGCCTGCAGAGTTTTCCTGGACTCAGTGGGCTTTGAAGGAACAAAGTTGAGGGACAAAGCTGGGCCTTAGGTATAGTTGAATTAAGAAAATCACTAAGCACAGTCTCTTAGTAATCCTCTTTTGCATACATTTCCTTGGCTGCATTTGGTCTAGCAGACTTTCTGTCAGGCGTGGAAAGCCCAAATCCCCTCTTGCTTTAGTCTGTGTGTGCAGCTCCTTTAGGTCAGCAAATGAAATGCTGCAGATAAAGGATGTGAGGCTTAAGGGCAGCTCTGAGTTCCTCTGCAGAGCTGAGACACCATTTGTCTGGGTGCCTTACTCTGAGCTTGCCAGCAGGAATTCAGTGCCAGCTCTGAAGCTTTGTTTGGGTCACTGTGTTTGAAATGGAGTCCTATTTGTTCTTAGTCCTTCTGGATGAGCCTACAGAGAATTACCAGGAAGGAAACTTGGACATGATGGGTGCCCACATGCCTGCTTGCCCTTCGTGCACCAGGTCCCAGAGGTCTGTCCATCTCCTCTCCATCCCACGGTGCAGCTGCTGCACAGCCCAGGCCATGGGCTGGACATGTGCAGGGATCTGGGGAGACCCCCATGCAAAGAGCTGGTCCAAAATTCTGGTTCCAGCATCTGCTTCACCCTTAGAAGGGACTTCATCAGGAAGGCAGATCAGTGAAAAAGCAGGGAGTAGTTCAGATATGCTGGATTTGACTTTGCTGTCCAGAAGGGGTAGCTGCAAGTGCCGCCTTAGGTGGGACTGCAAGTGGAAATCCCATTCCTTCAACAGAGATCCTGGGCAAAAGCTCCTTTAAGTTCTAAGGAGACTTTGAAAACTATTTTTTTATCTCACAGGCTGCTCCAATTGCATAACCTGATCCAAAGCCTACCTGAAAGCCCAGCAGAAAACTTCCACTAGATTACTTTGTGGGTTCCAGGAGCTGGACTTGATGATCCTGGTGGATCCCTTCTAGCTCAGCATATTCTATGGTTCCTTCCTGAACCTGCTCACTGCCAGGGCTTGTATTCAGCCTGCCTCACTCACCTCTACATCAGCAGCTGCTTTTTTGGCTTTCCCCTGCTCCTCACAGGCACAAAGCTGTGCTCAATGATGGGTTTGGAGGAATAACAGAGCCAAGGCTCTGTGCATGCTTCAAAGTGCTGCTGGTGGTTTAACACCTGGGATCCCATCATTGCACCATCACCAAACTGTCTTGAAGTGCATTTTCCACTGGGGCAGTGGGATAATATCCGGCGTGTCCCGCTGCTCAGAGGATTCCTGGCATCAATTATCCACAGCATGACAGTGACAGAACACTTCTAGCCTCCAAGCATTTGGTTGTCATATTACATCTGACAGTTGGTGATTTCATTGCACTGTGCTGTCCAACAAAATCAAACACAAACAGCACACTTAGCTATTTTGCATGATTTTCACAGGGAAATCGAGTGTGTGTTTTGTTTTTCTTGGAATAGTGACAATTTAATAATTATTTAAGCACAGCAAATGTTCAGCAGAATTCCAGAACCCTGCAGATATGAATCAAAAGAATGGGTCATCTTCCTCCAACCCACTCCTGCACAATACACATTCACTCTGTAGGAGTTCTTCGTATAAATGGGTTTCCTGTTGTGGGGAAATCATTTCACAGCCTCCCTTTATCTGGTTGCCTGTCAGGTAAACTCCTAAATATTTATTAGAAAATGCTGAAATGAGACAGTGTCCTTGGAGAAGAAAAATCACCTGGAAATTGAAAGGATTCTTGAGGTGATATATCACTAATTATATTAATCATCCTTTGCATAGCAAACAAAAAAGTGCCAGTTTTTAAGCTTTTTCTAAAGTGTGCCTTGAGAAAAGTGCCATTACAGAAGAAAGGGGTCCATGTGTCAGGTGGGTATTTGGGAATCTCTGTTTCATCTACGTTTTTTTTCTAACACTGAAAAACAATTATTATTCTCCATTTCTCTTTAAAGATGATCTTAAGGCAGTATTAATTTTCAGGTTCTTTCCTTCCTGGAGCAGAGTCAAAAGAAGAGTTGAAAGCCACAAAAATAAATTTAACAAATATTTATTTGTTTCATTCAGAGCTGGCTATGCTTTCAGCTTGAACAGGTCTGAGCAAGTTCTTCCATAATGAAGAAACAAGTAAAGAGGCCTTTTTAAATTATCAGTGCAGTTAAAATCTATTCACTAGCTTTTAGGTTTCTTTAACCCACTATTTCAATTTTAAAGTTGTTCCACATTGTTTCTTTGACCCACTATTTCATTTTTAAAGTTGTTCCACTGGCAACTGTTCATTGTCAGTCTTTGTGTGTTTAAGTAGGTCTTTTCCCCTCACCATGGTATGTGTGCTTCAGATACCCTTTGTAATCCCAATCATATTCCCCTCAGGTTTCATTTCATTCCACTGTGTATAAGAAAAGCTCTGTCAGTTTTCATTCTGAGCTATGGTTCAGTGCTAGTGAATGATATCAGTGTTTCTCCCAAGCACCTGCTATAAGGATCATGTACTTTGATCATAAGTGACCAGAACAGCAGTCAGTCAAAACAGCAGTCAGTCAGTCAGGCAGTCTTCTGGACATAGAATCAGAATCATTTATGTTGGAAAAGACCCTTAAGATCATTGAGTCCAGCTGTTTGCCTAAAGCTCCCCCTAAACCGTGTCCCCACGTGCCACATCTACCTGACTCTAAATAGCTCCAGTGGTGGTGACTTCACAGCTTCCCTGGGCAGCCTGTTCAGTGCTCTACCACCCCTCTGGTGAACACATCTCTCCTAATATCTGAGCCTCCCCTGGCATGACTTGGGAGTGTGATATTTGTCCTGTTGCTTGTTACTTGGGAGGAGAGCCTGACCCCACCTGCCTACAGCCTCCTTTCAGGTGAGGGATGGGGTCTCTCGAGCCACCTTTTCTCCAGGCCAAACACCCCCAGCTCCCTCAGCCTCTAAGACTTGTGTTCCAGACCCTTTCCCAGCTCTGTTGCCCTTCTCTGGACTCACTCCAGCACCTCAGAGTCCTTCTTGTTGTGAGGGGCCCAAAAGGATTTGAGGTATGACCTCACCAGTGGCGAGTACAGGGTGACAATCCCTGCCCTGGTCCTGTTGGCCACACTATTGCTGATCCAGACCAGGTGCCATTGGCCTTCTTGGCCACCTGGGCACACTGGGATTGTGGAATATAATATGTCATTGCAGAAGGAATAAGGATGAAGAAATGTATGCCCCCTCTTTTTTGTGTTAGCAATGTCTTGCAGGGCGCTCCAGTTGCCATTTCTGTTTTCCACGGCTGAGGTTGGTGAATTATTGTTGATGATTTATTTCACATTTGCAAATGGTACCACAGAAAAGTTTTAGTTAAAGCAATTACCTTCTCAGTTAATTTATAGTATACCTTTATAGCAATACATATCACCATATTTCAAAACTTTCCTCATGTCTAAGCTGCCAGAATGAGCTGTTCTCAGCTGCCTTTAGTTGGAATTTACATTTAAACTGCATGAGTTAGAGTAGAATTGAACTCCTTTACCAAGTTATTTCTGTGATCATTGTGAAGCTATTTGCCTTTTTGTCTTTTTTTTTAACTAGATACTGATGATCTTTGACCTTCTTACAAGAAAATTATTAAATTACTAATGGCACAGATTTTGTAGGATATTGTCCCACCATTTACTGTAGAATGCTCACACTTCTGACCTCAGGTTTTTCATTTCTTATTTCTATGCTATACCTGTCCATAAAATGCCATCTCTGTGTTGATAGGGCCCAAATTTTTTTGCTTTCTTTATCATACTCATTAATGTTCTGTGCACAAATACATGGGGAAGGAATTAGGCCAGTAAGGACCAAGTCTCCTCTTGTCTTAATTTGATGCAGTGCTCAGGCTCTTATACAATATAGTTCCAGTGGAAATGGCATTGCCTACACTTTTATCACTGTACTGCCTTGTCCTCACTGTCATGTCACACACTTGGATGAGTTTATTTACTTCTGGAAGAGAAAGGTGATTTTGTCTTTTCTGGGGAGTACAGACACTTCTTTGAGCACAGTCAGAATAAACAACTCTGACTGAGAGCCCCATGCTGCTTAAAATTCAGATTAATCCTTCTCATGTAATATGTATGAAAGTGTTCCCTAGCATTAATTAAAGCCCATTTTATTTCTTGGTACACACAGACCCTTTGCTTGACTTGAGTCAAGTCTATTGTTTTGTCTGAGTGATGCTTCCAACTGGCTGTGTAATAACCTTTTATTTTAAATTATGAATGATACAGAAATACCTTGTTTTTGTTTCTGGCTCATTCACTTTCACTTTTAATTATTTTGTTAGATCTTCTGTTCCTTCCATTGAGTCAGGAGTTTATTTTCACTCCAGTTGTCCGCAGAGTTTGAGTGTAACTCTTTCCAGCTACCTGTCCTTTCAATGGTGCATTCCATGCTCCAGTCTTTTTGGTTTTATTTACTATCTCAAATAATATGTATGTAATGATATACAGTAGCAAGAACTGAGACAATTTGTGTCTGGACACAGACTGACAGTGTCATCAGAGGTGCAAGAACCAACTGGGTTTTCTACTCAGTCAATATACTATGTTGTTCTGTTTCTGTTCCAGTTCATCCTCTTCATTGTCATCTTTGCCTTCCCGTTTCTTAGGTGAAGGGGTTATTCAGGTGTCTGAGCAGATGTGTTGTACCTTGTGAACCAGTAACTCAGCTCCTGGTGAGGTACAGCTGTAAATGCTCTCCAGACAATCTTCAGATCAAACTGTGGAGCCATAGGACGCCCTGATTCATTCTTTAATGCGAGCAAGCCTGTTCAGATCTCTTTCCCATCATCAGGCTGTGCTCTGTGAGGCTGTGATCTGTTTGTAGTCACTGTCTAAGCACTTTTCCAGTGATACCTTTAATTAGGCATTCACCCCCGAGTCAGCAGACACGCTCTCAGGCTGTGTCAGATGTTCCTCCGCTCCCTGGAGGACAGGGTGCCAAGTGTGTGCCTTCTGTTCCTAACCTGAAACCTGCTCAAACCCCTGTTCAGGATCACCCCCTAAGGAGAAGCTCCACTTGAGCTTATACTCATCCTCTGCCTGGTGATCACTTGCACTTCTTTCCCCCTTGCCCTATCTGTCCAGCACTGCAGGAGCTGGTGAGTTGTTGGAATTCAGGACATCCCTCTGGCTGTCCTGGATGGCTCGAGCCCCTGCCAGGGGGCTTAAGAGACCATGGCACAGAGCCCAAGATACCTGTGACTTTGATTATGACCCATGGAAAAAATTACCAAGCTTATATGAGGATCTGCAAGCCATGAAAGTCCAAGTAGAATAATAGTTAGTTTGTCATGGGGTGAAAAATAGATTTGTGGTGTTTTTAGAATGGGGGTTCAGGAGGCAAGATGGAGGAATCTGGGCATGTCCAGCTTTCTCCTTCTTCTTCTTCTTCTTGACTTCCATCTTCTGCTGTGATGCTGGCACTTTTAGATTGGTTTAAGGTGGAAACTCACTGTCTAACATAGGTGATCGGTATTGGGAAGTTATTGTAAATATTGTACACGTAGTTTTTAGTATAAAAAGATAACACTTCCCCAAGGCAGTCTGTGTGCTGACCTGCTGAACAGACCTTGGCAGGACAGGAGAAAGAATTTTATAGTTAAGAAACAATAAACAACCTTGAGAACGAGAGCTAAAGAGTTCTGACTCCTTGTTCGACTGCTGGGCTGGGAAAAGAGACTTGTACGTATCTTGGGGTCACTCTGACCAGCAAAATTCCCAAGAGTGGTGACCAGTTCTGCTGTTATAGGATTCATATTGCTGGGCCTCCCATCATGTCAAACTGGTTGTTGGCTTTTCAGGGAATTCCTTCTGTTTTTTCCTGATAGCACTGGCATTGTAGAGGTGTGTGCTGTAACTGCACGTGCAGTCAGAGATGGTCAGGTGGGATTACACCAACAGCCCATCATGTGCCCCTGTAACCCCCCTTCTGGTGGGACTGACAGGGTTACTCCATTCCAAAAAGTTGAACTTTGTAGCTGTCTGTCTGGTTTTGCTGCCTTTTGTGCTCAGAAGCTGGGAAGATAAGTTGTTAGACTTCCTTCACATTATTTGGCTCCCGGTTTTGTGGTCTCCAACTGACAAGCTCAGAAATAATAAACTTAGAATAAGAAGCAGAGGTCAAATGAAGAATATTTCTCAGCTTTTCCTTGTGTACTCTCAGGCTAATATTGCACAGCTTAAAGTGATCTTAATGTCCCACAGTCACCACTTTTGTCCTGAATAAATCCAAGGTCCATCCAGGTCCTCAACTGCTGAGAATTAATAGTGAATTATCTTTAGCAGAATTTTGAATTTATTTAAGGGCTGTCGTACCAAGCACATGGCAAGTACTAATGCCCAGTTTCCAACCCTTACAGTGTTACAAAAAAAGCCTGATTGAAATGTATGCTCAGGAATTTTGTGAATTGCCTTTTACCCAGTTTGTTGGTTCATCTTGCTTTGTGGACATCCATTTCTGCACATGTGGAGTTAGAGATCATAGATGTGTGCATACTCTTCCCCCTGCCTCCAGGCTGAAGATGCAGTGGGGTTGTGCAGAGGTCAGGTCTAAGCTTGCTCCAGAGCAATGTGCCTGTCTCAAAATTTGTTCTTGACAGCCTGGATTTGCCTGCTGGCTCCTGAACAGCTTTCTTGGACATCCCCAGTGTGTGACCCCTTTTCTGTTTTCATGCTGCTGCCTTCAGCACTGAGGGGCTGTGTGTGAGCTGGATCCAAACTGGTGGTTGCTATAATAACACAGCTCTAAGTGTGGCACTTGAGTTGCTGGCAGGGTTTGCCTGCAGCACAGGTTACTGACAGGCTCTGCTGAACTCACAGCTTTGCACTGGAATCTCCACATCCTAAATCATTGCATAAAGGAAGCTATTGCTTTCTATTTTCTACAGAGTGTAAGTCTTCATTGGGATATGAAGTGATTTTATATCCTCAGACCTCTATACATTGACATTTATTTTCCTTTGTCACTCAGACTGCTTTCCATACTGTCACCAGATTATCAGATGGGCCATCTGTAAGATAAAAGTTACTGTCTATCTTGCTCAGTACCCTTGGGCAGAAGGGGGAAAATAAAGTAGTCTATCTCTTAGGATAAAGAGTTTATTTGTGATGTGTGGAATACAGGTGGGCAGGTGGAGGGGAAGATTATAATATGCCATTAATTTAAAATGTCCATACAAGTCCGTTTCAGAGTCCAGTAGGATAACAAATTTTACCATTTTGTTTCTCTTAACAATCAATCCTGTGACCTGGAATTGGGGATCCTGTGCACAATCCAGTCTCTAATTTCATCAGAGATCTCAACTCTGTAGTGTAATGATCACCTCATCTGCTTCTTGGTTTCAATTAAAGCAGCTCTCAGTTGTTCTCAAACCCAGGACCTGACAAACATCTTCATGAGCACTGTTTCATTCTTGCTGTTACTGTTCTGGACAATAACATATTCCATTTTTGTCCCTTTTCCTCCAAGGAGATAAAAGTAATGTCAATTTCTTTTCTCAGTTCTTATTCCTGTGACTGAGAGAGGTGGTTTATCTTAAGAGGCAACATTTTCTAGGCTTTTTCTCTGTTGCCTCTTACTAAAACAGGAGAAAACAAAACAAATAAAAAAGGAGGAATTCATGCTGATGCCTTCCTTGCAGGTTGCCACGTCTTTCCTCCTGATACCACTCAAGCTACACATGTTCTGGTCTTTTTTTTAATTTAATCCTTTTACAGAATATGTAAATAATTTTGTGGAGTTTATGGCCTTTTTATATTTTCAGGTAAACTATAGAAAAGTTACTGAATAGAGACTTAACTCATAATTCATAACTTCATCAAAATTCTTCCACTAAAAATTGCTAAGTGGAAAGAATGAAACAATACAACAAGCAATAGTAAAAACATTAACCAACTATAATATTAGTAATTAATACCAGAATGCACACATATATGTTTTTGCATCTCTTGGTGGTCAAACTCATAAACTTCATAGCTGTCAAAAGATGTAGTTGTTTATGGTACAGATTTGAAGTTTTATTTTGTATTTAATAAATTTTGGGTTTTTTTCATATTAAAGCAGCCCCACTTTTATCAGAAAGTATTTAATTTTGGATGTTTCTGTTTCTCCCTTTTAAAAAAATATTTTTTATAATTGTTTTCAATTTTGTTATGGCAAGCACTGCAAAATGCATTTCAGAGAGGAGGGCCCAGTTAATTCAGCAATGGATTCCATCTGTGTTGACCTTGGCTGCACAGCCCAGCCCGCCCCAGCTGTATGAAGTAACTGGTGCTCCAGCAGGGTCAGAATCAGACAAGCACCATTTGTGTTTCATTTCCTTTTTTCTTTCTTTCTGAATAACATTTTGTCTAAAAACAAGGATTTTTTTTTCTCCTGATCTTTATTGGGATTTTTCATTTGTCCCAGGATAAAATACAGCTTTGAAACCTTGGTGCTGTTTCAAGTCAAAATTGGAATGACTCAGGACATGTATTTCCTGGGTGAATGAGGTTCAATAATGATAGGAATTTCATGTATTGTATGCAGCTGATGGAAAAAATGGTTTAAGGCTAGACCAAGAAATTAAATTTGTCTACTGAAAAGGGTGGTATGAATGTATACTGCCCCAGGAACAAACTGTGACCCCAGTTAACGAGAACAAGGTTCTGCCCACTGTGTGAAGGGGGAAAATCAACTCTTTGGAGGCAGTCCTGCCTCTTGTGTTTAGCACTTCAGGCTACACAGAGGTGATATGTGTAGAGCAATTAATAACTGCTGTCAATTTTCCAACAGTAATGAACATGTAATAATTTTTAATGCCCCTTATGGCTGTTGTACAGCAGCAGCTAACCTTGAAAGATTTATTTTGTCATGATGCACAGGTTGTCAATTTGATTTTTTTTCCCAGCAAAATTATGGGATCACTACACTAAAAGTCATATTTTTTTCTTTATTCTGCTCCTTTGACAGATAATTTCTCTACCACATCTGGTATGTGAGGAAATCTCATTTGGTTCACATAATAAGTAACAGTAATTGCCAACTGTAATTTGTAATTGATTGTGACATAAGAAGTTGGCTGTATCATTTGATAATAGAAGTAATATTAGTGTAAATTTCAGTCTGACCAGGAATTTCTGTGCTCAGTCGTGAATCAGTTCATTGTTTGTGAAAAAGTTTCTCCTTTTACTTGGTGTGCAAAGGTGAGTCCATGCTGGATGAGCTGAAGGGCAGGGTCAGTCACTAGCTCCTTGCATCCTGCACTCTGGGAATGCACAAGCACTTACCTGCAAGGTGGAGCAACCTCCTTGATGGGAATTGGACTACAGAGCCCTCTGAGGGTGGGACTCAATGGTGATGGTGTCAAGAATTGGGTGACTGGTGTAGATGTGTAATCAGCTATGAGATTTGGAGATGTCTAGCTTTGAAATATTCAAAGATGAATCCAGCCCTGGAAGTGCCCACAGAAGTAATTTCACTGCAGTTAATGGCACATGTTATTAAAGCTCAGGCTCCTCCCAGGTAACTTCAGGTCTGTAGCAAAAGAGGAGCACAGTCCCTGTGGCCTCATCTGTGTGATGTGGAAGAAGGCTCTGCTAGACTGGTCAGCCCACCTGAGGTACAGCCCAAAAGTGTCTGTATCTCTGTATCTGACCAGGTTCTCACTTCAGTATCTTCCTTTATTCCCTTAGTTTACACTGCATCAGTCCAGTGCAGGCAAACACCGTTGCATCTCTGTCATTCCGTTAAAAAAAAAAAATCTTGAAAAACTGTTACTGCAGAAATGCGACTCTGCTTGCAAGTTAATTTTTTGTAATAATTGGTGCTGAAAAAAGGCTTCAATATTTTCTGTAAAACATAAATATGAAACTAAAAACCTGGGGCAAATATGAATAGGTTCCATAAAATACAGTTGTTTAGGTACTTGTTCTATTTCCTTACCTAAGGAAATAGAACAGTAAAGTCATATGGAAGAAGTCACAGAGTACTACATTTACTTTGTTATTATATCTACATACCACCAGTTGGTCAGTTTTAAATTAAAAACAGGTTTATATTTAAAAGAAGCATTTTGGAATTTGACCTATTATTTGACATAGTTATTTTATCATGTAATAGTTTATTGATTTTTCAAACTTTTCCTTGTTTGTAGATCACTTTTCACTATGTAGAAATAGCATTATAAACATTAATATGTACATTAAGAGTTGATTTGCCATTGAAGAAACACCTATCATGAAATTATGGTTCAATTTTCTGTCCTTAGTCTCTGCCAGCCCAGGCTATTTAACTTTTCTACAGTGTGCAGCCAAACTGCTGTTTGCTTCTCTAATGTGAATTATTTTAGGTGTAAAATGCTAATAAATTAGCCTTAACACTGTAAAGTGGTCTGTGCATAGAAATCTGTTTCTTACATAGACCCATTAGATCTAAATGGAGAACTATATCTTTTCAGCATTTTTACCACTTAATGCTGTTGTAGAGAAAAATTCTTTTAATGTAGCTGTAGGATTCTACAGTGTTTATCATCTCCGAAGAACTCAGTTGGAGGACCTGTAAAAAAGTTTTGTTTCCTTATCATGGTAGAGGTGAAAGTCTGGACAATAATGATACATTTTAACATGTATCAGCGTGTTATGAAGCATAATTAAGTTGCTTTACTGCTTCAAGTCTCAACCTTTCCTTATTATTGTTTATTTATAATAATATATGGGGAACTTGAGATTTGGGCTTTCTTCTAATCTAAAAGATGCTACCTTGCAGAGCATCTAATTGAGCCCTCCAGAGCCTTGCCTTTAGAGATAGTCAACATAAGAAATAGTCACAAGAGCAGGGTTTATGAAGCTGGTTGCATTGACCCTGATCATGAGCAGATGTTCTGTCCATTTTAATTTAACACCTTGTTGGTCTGTAATCACTTTTTCTCTTTTTGTTCATTTAGCCACCAGACAATGGGCCTCCACCACTGCCAACATCCTCCCTTCCTGAAGGCTATTATGAAGAGGCAGTGCCACTTAGTCCTGGGAAGGCTCCTGAGTACATCACTTCCAGTGAGTAAGACATTTCCAGGCAGTTTCTGAGCAGTTGGTAATTCCAGTGTCCTTCAGCTTTTTTATTATTGGAGAACTTAATCTCTTTTGGTGCTGCTGTGGTGTTGTGTTGTGAGTCACTTTGACAGTTTGGGCCATTTCTGGTTATCCTTGCTGGCCATGTATTGGGTTGGTTTGCAGAACTGTTTCGGTCTGCATTGGGTTGGTTTGCAGAACTGTTTTGGTCTGCATTGGGTTGGTTTGCAGAACTGTTTCGGTCTGCATTGGACTGGTTTGCAGAACTGATTTGGTCTGCATTGGGTTGGTTTGCAGAACTGTTTTGGTGTGCTCAAACCAGGCTCCTTTTACAGAAAACTAAATTTGGTTCTCAAGTGAGGAGCACATAAACAGGTTTCAGCAGCTATTGCAGACTGAGGGTCCAAATTAGCCATTAATCTTTTAGACTTCTTTGAACCACAGATAATGGGGGCCCTGGATGAGGAGTCCAGAGCTAGATATTGCCCAGATCCCTCTAAATTGATCACACTGTGAATGTGGAGGTCTCAGAAACTGGTACTGACCTGCACATCTGCCCTGCTGTGCCTCTACTGCACTGAATTGCTTGCTAAAATAGACAAATAAAATTAAAAAAAAAAAAAAAGGAACTGTTGGAAAGATGTATTTGCAGCATTTCTGATGACACATTGTGGAAAGGGATGAATTGGTCACAGCAGCTCCCACAAGCCATGTGTGATGCCCATGGCAGTACTTTGTGCCCACCTGTTCAGGGCAGTAGGCAGAGGGCTGCCTCTGGCTGTCTACCAGAATGTCCTTCTGCAACACCCAAATGTTCTTTTTCACACCCAAAGGCTTCCCCAAAGAGCTGTGCACTTCAGTGGAGCTGTGCTGAGAGCACCCTGATGAAACACTGCAATGACTGCTGTGACCTTTATACAGGGTCATTTGTGTACCATCTTTATGCTGCTTTTTTATTGGCTGGAGTAATTTATTGCTTGTGTAGGGCTGATTTATCACTAATCGTTATTTTCTACGGTCCAAAGATTAAAGGCATATCTTCCCCTATTTTATAGCCATTTTAATTATTTTAAATTATCTCTCTGTTCTTAAAACATGCACAAGAGTCACCTTAAAACTAAAATACTATTCATCTGTATACTGCACAAACTGATGTTATCTAGCAGCTTTTAATTAACCAAAGAAATTCAAGGTAAGAAAGAGTTTCATGTGCTGGAAAGCAAATGAAAGAACATATGGACTTAGAAGAGCAGCAGAATCACTCTTCATTTCCTCCCTTGAAATGCTGCAGGGTGGTCCTGCTGCACCCTGTAACCCAGTGAGCTTCTGACTTGGGTTTTGTTGTTAAACAAGAGCCATGCTCAGGCAGAAAAATATTAATGGTGCAAATATTAATAGCACTGCTAAAAAATCACCTAGGGTAAAACAAGGCAAAGTATGAAGCTGATTTCTTATTGTACTTAACCATTTCCATGCAT
Source organism: Agelaius tricolor (assembly GCF_023055355.1). NCBI lineage: Eukaryota > Metazoa > Chordata > Aves > Passeriformes > Icteridae > Agelaius > Agelaius tricolor. The sequence continues at coordinate 8,848,483 of NW_027269284.1, forward strand.
AAAAATAGTTAGGGTATCAGCCTTAAAAGTTCATTAATAATTTCATAATTTAAGTATAGTATATCTATATCTCCAGACATTTAAAGTTCTGTTAGTGTGACTTAGCATCTCACTTGTTGAGGTTTTGTTGTATTTTTTTATGTTCTGAACTTCATAATATCTTAAAAATTGTTTTAAAAGAATTCCTCTCTTTACTGGCAATGAATTTGTTTTTAAATTCAATTGTGCAATTAATGATACATCTTCACTCATGCAAAATGTCCACTAAATCCAGTTGTGTGGTAATTAAAATCAGCTACTAAAGTATATTAAAATATATAACCATTGCTGTTTGGAGTATTTTAGATGGAGAAGACAATAGAAAAAAGTACTTGAAGTAAAAGAAGTCTAAGAATGCATCTATTGGGATAGATATAATTATTTTAAATAAACATTCCCATGGAATATTTTTGTAATGTCATTAATAGCAAGGAGACTTACATACCATGTGTCTTACCTGTAAAAGTAAACAAGCACTGAAGAAAATTGCAGAAGAAAGTCATGAAAATTAAATATCCATAACTTTCCCAAGTCCCTCTGATTGGTTTGTAAATAAGTGCTTGCATGTAGATGAAAAGAAGAGCTTGTATGACTTACTTGTCTGTCTTTGGGAATTCTATGAAACGTTGTGGTGGGTAGATCCTGCCCTATAACCTATTCCTATGATCTTTGCCATATGGGGGGTTTGTTTCTCGATGTGATGCACTAAAGCAAGATGAAGATGTCTCTCTGTGAAAGAATTACAGAAAATGAAGCTATCTGTCAAAGAATATTTTGAAGATAATGAAACACTACCTAAAATTCTAGCTATGTATTCCCAGCTTACTGTTTCATTAAAATTCACACGGTGTCTGTATGGGTCTTGGCAAAGTATCTTATTTTAATTAATGTAATGCATTGATATTACTGAGCACTGAAACAGTAACTTGTTCTTGGCTGATTTTCAAAAGCTTTCACTTAAAATGAACCTTCTTGAGGTTTTCAGTTATTACAGTGTGCTTCATGGCTAAGTGTTTTAACCTAACACTTTTACACTTTTATTAAAGATTATGACTCAGATGCCATGAGCAGCTCTTACGAATCCTATGATGAAGAGGAGGAGGATGGAAAGGGGAAGAAAATGAGACATCAGTGGCCTTCTGAGGAAGCCTCTATGGATCTGGTGAAGGATGCCAAAATCTGTGCCTTCCTTCTTAGGAAAAAAAGATTTGGGCAATGGACCAAACTACTGTGTGTTATCAAAGAAAACAAACTACTGGTAATTCTTATTTTTAGCTAGCTATATTTTCATTGTACCTTTTAAATAATGTATTTATTTTTACAGGAATCTGATTTTTGGAATATGTTCTGCAAACAGTGGCCAAGTCTGCAGTAACCTTACCAAAGAGTTCGGTCATGATTTACCCAAGAAGCAGAAAAGCACTGAAATTATAAGTGTATCATTTCACCACTTAAAACTTTGATTTTTATTTCACTTCAGCTTGAACCCCAGCAGTTCTCTGATATTGGAAAGAACATCTGGCCCATTATCTTCTAAAATATTTAATTTGGAAAAAAATAGTTGCTGAAACTGTAAATCCAGTCTTTCATTCCCTGCAGACAAAAAATCTCATAGGGAGCTCTGTGTGTGAACTGTTGGATCAGACTGCTGGAGAGAAAAGTCCCTTGTTGGACTGAGAATTCACTTGGCAGCATATGCTGTGGTAATGTACACACTTTAGACTAAACCTTTGCCATCTGTTCTGCAGTAATTATGATGCAGTATTCACACGATGCACAGCTGCATTATAAAAGGGACAGAAACAAGTGGATGTATTTATTCCTTAAGCAAATCTGTTATGCCTCTTTCTGATTGGAGGCACCAGTGAAAGATTCCATGAATTATCTGCCCACAGATGTAGTTTTGTTTTCTGAAAATAGACCTTAATTGAGGGAAGCATTTACTGTGTGTTGTTATGAGCAAACTAATGCTTATATTAATCCATAAGTTGGGGTCCTCGGTGCTCCTGCCTTCTGATATGGTGCTTCCAGCCATTGCACCTAATTACATAACAATTACTGCACTACCCCAAGTGTTAAAAGCTGATTAACAAGTCATAGAACATTTTCTGTAGAACCTCTCTATTCTACAGTGGTACAATATAGTTTAGGTGTGTTCACTTTCCAAGTACATTTGTGCTTATGGCAGTATAGAAAATAGCAGGATATGACATGGAGGTAGGAGATTTCTGAAAATACAGTTGGAATGAATTTGCTAGTTTGCAGTAGCTTTAATTTTTGTACCCTCCTGTATTTAAATGTCGAAAAAAAGTTTATTCTGATTCAGCTTTTATTATATTCTTATAATGCCATCATCCTTAATGCACATTTTTATCACCATATATCAGTATCATATCAGATTTCAGGACCATCTGATAACAGCTTGAAGAAGGGAAAGAAAGTGATGGAGAAACAGATTTTTCCCTGAAGTCATACAGCATTTGTTCTACAATTACATTTATTGTTTCATATAAAAATATGTTATTTTTTATATTTTCATTTCCTTTACCCACATGTGTGGTCCGAAAAGCTTTTTTTTTCCTTATAGAGATTGTCTTTCAGTAATTCTATAATGGGGATTAAGAAAATAAAAGTCACAATAGGAGTCTAAAGACCAAGTTACACAAGATTGGTTTATTGTTTGAAGGAGGACTTGGACAGTTAACTTATGAGATATGCAAGTAAAACAAATATGTGTTCTTAGGGATTAGTAATTGCTTGTGTCATAAATGCAGCTGTCATCATAAAACAAAAATATTTTAATTAGGATTAGACATTAGAAATAACTTTTAGTAGGGAATTACTTTTCACTTAAAGTCCGTTAGGGACTCATTTTTCACCTAAAGTCTTTTAATATATACATACTTCAGTTTTAGCAATGTATAATTTTAAATAAAATATTTAGATAAATATAAAAGGAATTACAAGCTGTTTATTGGTTCTTAAAGTGAATAATGTTGTATTTCTTCAAGACTTCATAGCTTGAAAACTTAGTATTTTTTAAATGTTGCAAATTAAAATCTGTGACCAAACTGGAGAAACTTTAGGGTAATGGGCTTTAGAGAGGGAAAGCTTTTCAGTGATCTGCAGAGGCTGGTTTAGAATTGGCTGTATTTGCTCAGCCTAACTTCTGGTGTTTATAACATACTTCTATTAATTGTCTTCCAGACAATTGCATCCTGGCATGAATACTGCTGCAGACAGGCAGAACTTCATGTGCTTTTCTCTATTCACATAAATGCTCAGCTGTCCTTTGTATGCAGATACTGGTTAGTCCTATTGATTGTCAGAGACCCCTTTTTTATCAGATGTCTTTTCAGCCTTAGTGCTTATTTGTATGAGGGAAAGCCCAGTTTACATAAGTATATAAAATAACTGGACATTTGTACAGAGAGTTAAACATTGTTCTGCAGTCTTTGGGAGCCTCAGCTGTACTTGATGGGTTGGAAGGGGGGAATGGAGGCTGGGTCTGTAGGACAGGTGATGTAAAGAGGGAGCCCTCTGTCTTCAGACCACCAGTTCCAGCAGAGAGCAGGCCATCAGTGACCCAGCAGGAAATGGCTGTTCACTGACAGCATTTACTGATGAGGGAAGATGAATTTACTGATGAGGGAAGAAATGTAAGTACATTATTGTAGCCAGGAGCTTACAAAATGAAGTAACATGGAAATTTGTGCAGGGACTATTTGACTTTATTAACTGGAAAAGTGTGATTTTACCCACTTTCCATGAAGTTTTTTTTTACTTATCTCAAGAAAATGAACAGGTGAGTAAGGCTGTGCCAGTGTCTTTGCAGTTGCAGTGTGTAGGCACTGATGTAGATTTGCCTTCATATTCTGGTCTGTCACTGGAGGGCAAGGTAAACATCTGGGCTTTAAAGTTGTTAAGTTACAAGTTTATTCTGCTGCTACATGTGAACAGATATCCTAAATCACCTTCTTCCTACCTGATCAAGATCAAGGTTGAGTCATAAGGATAATGCAGAGACACTTAATGCTCTCCATATGTTGTACCTGTCATGCAATAAAAGACATCTTTTATTGTCAGTCTGGAAGTAATTTTGCTTTACAGAGTGGATGAGTTTGCTCTGGCTGAACTCTGTGGTATGTGGTAAAGGGATGTGTAAAAAACATTCAAAATTTTATGAATTAAAAATACAGCATTTCTACAATTTCCCCCAAGGTTCAGAAAGATAATATCTAACTCTGGAACTTCCCTTATGTTTATTTAGTGTTACAAAAGCTCCAAGGACCAGCAGCCCCAGATGGAGCTGTTCCTGAATGACTGCAGTATCACCTATATTCCCAAAGACAGCAAAAAGAAGAAGCATGAGCTGAAAATCTCTCACCAAGGAGCAGATGCCCTGGTTCTGGCAGTGCAGAGCAAGGAGCAGGCAGAGCAGTGGCTAAAGGTAAGGGGGGATTTCTGACCAGGAGTTTTTCTACCCACAGAGTGTTCACATTGCTCAGATGCTGTTACAAACTGAGACACAGACAACAACTTCCAGACAAATCCAGACCACCTAATTTGGTACTGCAGAAATACAGACTTCAGGTTCAGGCATCAAAGCAATTCCTCAGGGTTAACCCAGTGCTGCTGCTGTGATGGTTTTCACTGCTAATAGCACAATAATCTGGCACAGAGAGGAGAGGTGGCAAATTCCCTTCCATCTTCTTCTCCAGATCATTTTCCAGAAAGATTTGGTGGTTAGGGTGGAAGATTCAAATTCCCTCAGGTGGAGGCAGCTGGCACCAATACTATTTTTGGCATGGTGTCACCTTTTTAAAAGAAGATTCTCTGAGGAGATACCTGTTTGAACTGCTTTGGATGGGGAAAAATCCTTCAGCTTCCTGTAGGCCGTTCAAGTTTCCTAATTCTGGTTTAGCAAAGTATCATCTGTTACGGTTTGTCCTGCAAATGCAGACTTCAGAGAAAACGGGATTTTGTCATCTTCCATTCCTCTCTGTTCAATGTCTGCAAACATGGAAAATCCCAAGGCAAGGGCTGCAGTTACAGATCCTAACCAGATTACTGGTATTTATATTGGATTTGCCAGTCTCAAAGGTGGAGGTCAGTGAGTAGTGTGGGAAACTATTACTGCAGTTGCAGTAGCAACTGTTTTAAGACCTTGAAATCCAGCCTTTTAAATACATGTATAAGTCTGAAAGCATCAGACTCATCAGGCATTCTCCATGCTGTGCTCTGATCTAACCTTATATGGTACTTATTTTTCTAAGAATAAATTGTATTTCCCCAAATACAATTGAATTAAACACATAGGAATTTCCTGATGGCAGATAGTTTTTCTGCAGAAGAGGGAGACATAAAATGCAGCTTAAGCGGTATAAATTCTGCTGTGGGCTAATGTACTAAATGGAAAATTAATCTGTAATTTCCTATTTTGCAATATTTGAATATACCTTTTGGGGGTTTGAGGTTTATGTGTGTTTGGTTTTGACTCTGGCTTTGTATCCTAGCTTAGAAAATGCTCTATTGTCATTTTAATGGCAATTAATCCCAGCCATGTATTTGTTAGGCTTCTTCTAACATCAATATCTTGTCCTAAGTTTTAAAGTCATGCAAGTGTCCCACTAGTTCAGCTAGCAGTTCAAAATCACTGTTTGGAATGAAGAGAAGTTCATAAGTCATGTTCCCTTCCAAGGGAATTCTGCTGTAATTAGATCATAGAAACTGCACCCTTATTTCCTCTGTTGTTCTCAATTTAGTAATACTGAATTCACTGGCATCTATCAGACGTTCTTTCATAAAAATTCTTTTATTTTTTTAAATTGTATATAAAGCATCCCCACACAGGCAGACAGAGCAGTACTAGATTTTTCCATATCCCAGATGCATTCCTGCTGCTTCAAACTGAGAAGAAAAAGAGGGATTTTGTGCAGTTGCATGTTCACACAGTTGTGTATTCTGTGTCTGCAAAGCATTTGGAGAGAGTCTGACAGCACTTTATTTAGCTCCTTCATGCTGCAAAGCTCTCTATTCATGAAATCTTTCATGTACATGGCAGCGTTACTGTACTCAACTTCCAAGTCCTCAGTGCTGCTTCAGCCCTTTGCTTCTGCAGAAATTGCCTTTCCCACAGCTAACCAGAAAAGATTTGTGCAGCTCTTGCAACAGCTCCAGTGTTTTCCAAAAGTACAGCCTTGGGAGAAATAAAATAAGCATTGCTTTCTGTATTTTTTTAAATACATCAAAATTTAAGGATTTTTTTTTTATTATATAAGCAATTATGTTTGAATCATTCAAGCCTTACTCAAAATTAGCTTCTGAAAATCACGTGTGACTTTGTGTGGGACATCCTTACACTATGAAAGAGGTCACTGCTTCATTTTGGGTGATTTTTGCTTTCCCAGCCTCTCAGTCAGAGGGCCAAGATCCTTCCCAGTGCTCTGTCCCTTACATGTGATTTCTGTAGTTAATAAAATGGGCAGATCCAGAGACTGCCAATGAGAAAGAACTCTGCAACCACATTTTTAGAGCATAAGAGGAAGATGCCTTCTTGGTCAAAGGTACTGCACAGTGTTTGCCACTTGAGGCAGATTATCACCCAGGAGCAATGGGTTCTCATGAATTCAAATGTTAAGTGTCACATTAAAGCTTTACAGTTGATCCTAAAAACCTCAAAATGTTTTTGGAGACTAGATTGTCCTTTGAAGGCTAAACCCAATTTTTTTTCCAATTTATGTATATAATCCGTATAGAATATGTTTATCAAGTAAATAATTTTAAAATATCTATTGGAAGACAAATTCTAAATCGATGTAGAATACTTCAGACCTTTTTTTTTTGTAAAGATGACACCAAAAAAGCCCCAACTGATAAACATAGTGCAAATTGAAGTCTAGACTGGAAACCACAAAGGGAGTTTCAGATTTACCAGCTAACAAATGCTTGATGAAAACAGATAGCTGATGTCACCAAAGAGCCTGTCAAGATTTCAGAGGAAGGAGCAAAGCTAGTATAAATTCAGGCTAGAGCTGAGATCATCTCAGTAATATGGTGGGCAACAAAAAGTGGTGGAATTTTCCAGACTTGAGTCCTAAAATGTTCCCACAAAAATGTACATGAAAAAATGTGTGCAGTTACACACTCTGACCCAAAAATGATCTTTTTCCATGCGTGCTTGAGTATATGTGCATCTGTGCATTTTGTGGTCAAGTAAGGTCTGAAATTTTCCTGTTTGTCTCAGCACATCCAACAGACTGCTAAAACTACACTTATTTGTCAGCATCCCTGGGAAATGCTGCTTTAAAAAAAAGGACCAGTAAGACCATGATCTTACAAGAAGCTGCTTATTCAGTGGCTTCGTTTGTACAGCTGAATGTGCTCTGTGTGCAGAACCCTCAGACTAGGCCACAGAAAACTGCACTCAATATTAGAAATACATGGATGCCAAAGAAATTGAGGTAACTTGTTGTAGAAGACTGGCAGAAGAAGGAAATGGTCACAGTGACTGGTCCCAAGGCCTTCTCTTCCTCCTGACATTCCTCCTACAAAAATGTATTTCTGGTTTATCATGCATGAGGTGTAATCTGTCATTCTGGAGTACTGGCCTTGATTTTCATTTTTCCCTAACATTAGGCACCCTTAGTTAACTTCTCTTCATTTTCTGGTGCTCTGGCACTGTGCAGCAATCTCTCCAGCTGAGGGTCTGTAATTGAGCAGTGAATCTTCCAGCCATACAGAGACATTGCTTCATCTATCATTTTGACAATGCTCAGCCAGTTCTGAACTTGTCAAAATAAGGAGGATATTTTGCCCTGAAGAGAGAATAAAATCATGGTTGGGACTGTATCCAGTCATCCAAAGGCTCTGCAGCATTCCTTGTAGGGCTGTTTAGCTGGTTCACCTACCCAGTTTTTCTCTCTGATTAACTGCATGTTATCTCTTATGAAAGTCTATGAAAACATCTCTTTTTTTTTTCACTGTCCTGAGTTTAGTGAAGGTAATCAAGTAACTTCTGGCCTCCAGTCTTTATGTGGACAGTTTTACTGAAGAGTAAACTACTGACAGAGCTGTTCTTTAGCCCGTTTATATCAGCATAAAATTGAGTTTGTAACTGTAAACATTGTGTGGCTGCTTTTGCTTTCTGTGGGGATTTCCAGCTAGAGATCTTCAACACTTCAAGCATTTCTTTCTTGGCTTATGTAATAACTCCCCAAAGAGGTTATTAGCTGCATTTTGTAACTGAGTAGAATCAAGTGCGGAATGGTCAAGCCCTAAAATTGACTTTAAAAAGTGGTTTTGGGGATGCATACCTGGTACTAGTGGTTTCCATGCAGTGTTTGTTAATTTGTAATTAACTTAAAGAATGTACTGTGACCCAAGGCAGTCGGGCCAGGTTCTTTCTCCACTGCCCATCATCACCAGCAGCAAAGGCTGTGCAAACTAAATGAAACCTCCCAGGAATTGCACCCCTGTTGTCTCAATCAGATGGTTTAAAATACCTCAGTTCAAGTCACAGCAAGGTCAGTGAGTTTGCATAAGAGCTCTTTAGGGCCTCGCCTGCAGAGGGGACAGACCAAACTGCACGTGGGAGTTTTGACCAGTCTGCAGGACTCTGCCAGTGGGCAGAGCCAGAGGATCCCAGCTTGGCTGTGAGCCAGAGTCTCTGTGTGTGTGTGTGTGTGTGTGACCAGCACCATGGAAAACAATGCATAATTTAAAAGAACCAGATGTATATGTAAATTAAAGAAAAAACCAACCAAACCACCCACGAATACAGAACCACAAACATCCTATTTCCTTGTCTTCTCAGTGATAATTTTTCTCTGGGTTTCCTGACTAAAATCACAAATGCAAGCTGTCACAGTCAGAGCAGAACCCAGGAGGGCTGGGATTTTCACCACTAGATACTATTCCTCCTCTTTCCTACTCACAGCTTTGGATGGAGAATCATTTAAATCACACCTAGCTGAGACTCACAGCCTAAAGTGCCATGTGCATCTCTGTGGCACCCAGGCTGGGGATGCAGCTGCCCTGGCACAGGGCACCTCTGCTTCCTGCCACCCTCCCCAGCCTCTGGGGAGTGCCTCCTCCCTGGGCTCTGCCTGATCCAGCAGCCATAAATGGCAATGGACTTCATGGCAATAATGCAGGAGAAATGATACAGGGCTTGTCTTGGTTGGGTAAGTCAGAGGAGTATTCCTAAGGGGATGCACAGGCACTAAGGACAGGCTTACTGACTGCTAGGCTGCCAGAATCTCATCCTCACTTTGCTCAGACAAATGGCAGTAAGGCAGGAAGATTAATCTTTCCAGGCTAAGGGATAAATAATGCTTTCCAGTCCAGAAGGTAAAGGGGGTTTCTTTTTGAGACTTAAAACATAGGCTGTGATGGGAATAATTTTTGCATTTCCTGCCTAAGATTTTCCTCTAGGTGAACTCCTCAGGGCATTTCTGCTCTGCAAAACACTAACAGGAGTTCTGCTGCTCTCCTAAGGAGGAGGGTATTGACACTAGCATATGAAACAGTCCACAAGAAGGAGAAAATGAGGATTTAGTCATGCCAAAATGACAGAGTCCCAGAAAGGCAGTACTCTTCCAGCAGTGAAAAAGGAGTGTTTCAGGAATGGGAAATACTGACTTACAGCTGGAGCCAAACCCTTTTCCCTGTGCTGTGTTGTACTTCAGCAGATTTCAGCTTTGCCATATTCCGGTTTCCAGAGTTAAGTGGCAGAGCCAAGGGACACAGCCCATCCCATTCCCAGCAATTCCAGTATTTGTGAACCATGTGGGCAGAGGGGGACAAGTGGGTGGGTGGCTGGCTGGATTTCTGGCCTGATTACATAAAGTAAAGCAAATGTGCAGTCAGGCTGTGAGCTTTCTGTCTTGAACTCGATCATATTAAAAGTGTGAGCTCCTCATGGGAGTTCCCTGAGAACACAAGATGATACAAAATGCTGTAATCACATCCTTGTGGCAGGGAGGCTGTAGCTTGAGCTCATCCATGGTATCTACCAGGAGAGAGGTCTGCAAGCTCCTCGAGCTCCTCTTATTCCTTAACAGGTCCCAGAGAGATCAGCCATAAGGAACTATCTACAATTGTACTTTTACTCAGAATTTGTTTGGTTTCTGTGTGGCAGGGGCTGGCTGGCAAGTAGCTGGCTTTCTGGTTTTACTACAGAGCCAGTGCTTTTTATTTGGAGCTTGGAACTTTAAAGTAGCCAGAAGAATCTAATTTACTTTTTTTGACTTCATATGTAGAATAAATGTTGAGCAAGTATTTTACTTCTAGTCCTGGTGTGTCTTTTAAAATAAGATACAAGAATTAAGAAATTTGTGGGTGTATGCAGATATGAAGTTTTTTATCGTAAATATGAGTGCTTCTGTAGTAAGATAGTTTTAAAGAAAGAAATATTCCAGACACGCCATGTGGCAGAAATTCCACTGACTTCACCCGTGGCTCAGGGCAGGGGATCTTTCCAGCTTCCTACCTACAAATATTTCTCCTCTGTGCCTTATGTCATTGCACTCAGTGCTGTACTCTGACTTATATCCTGATCCACCTGGGCATTCAAGGTCTGAAGCCCAAGTCTGATGAGGAGCAGCTAAGGGAGCTAGGGCTGTTTAACCTGGAGAAAAGGAGGTTCAGGGAGGACCTTTGTGTTCTCTGCAGCTGTAGCCAGGTGGGGATCAGTCTCCTCTCCCAAGTAACATGTGACAGGAAAAGAGAAAATGATCTCAAGTCTCACCAGAGCAGGTTTAGATTGGATATTAGGAAAAATTTCTTCACTGAAAGGAACAGGCTGCCAAGGAAAGTGGTGGAGTCAGTCCCTGGAGATATTTAAATACTGTGTAGATGTGGCGCTTAGGGACATGGTTTAGTGGTGCATTTGGCGCTGATGGATTAACTGCTGGACTCTGTCTTAGGGGTCTTTTCCAACTAAATGATTCTCTAATTCTATAAATAAGAAATAATAATACAGTTCAGGTTGCAGAAGCTTTTTCCAGGTCTGCTAATCGTAACATGGTAATGGTAATTGTGGTACTTCAGATTCTTGTAATGGAATAACAAAAGATTATTTTAAATGCATTTGGTTTTGAGGCTATTCAAAGAAATACTGGGTCTTCACTTTTCTGATTACATTTGCTCATAGATTTTAAGTATTTGAATAGATAGTCTGTTTATGGTGTCAGTTTGATTTTCCTGGCAGATCACACTGTGTGTGTGTGTACATGTAATGTACAAAGGTATTTGTGTTGAGAAAAAGGGAGTTATTTCCTTTCCCTAACGTGTGAGAAAACTTAAGCTAATAATGGACTATTTGCCATTACAAAGTGTTCTCGGTGCACCCTTCCACATGATGCCATTTTATTAAAAATAACACTCTTGGGGATTCCTTTATTTTCCCTTTCTGTTCTTGCAGCTACTGAGATACATTTATTGATATTTTTAGGCATTTCATTGCAATGGATAAAAGTTAGCTGAACTCCATTCCTCACTCTCACTGACAATTACTTTTTAATGAAAATAGTAATCTTTTGTTTTCATATGGCTCCAGAAGATGGAACATAGAAAAAACTGACAAGAACTTTTGAGTCTTGTGATTGAAATTATGCAAGTTGGCAATACTGGTGGAATGTTTTATCCTTAAAATTTTGAGCTGAAGCTATATGCATGTGAAAACCAGATTTTTAATGGCAGCTGTCTGCAAACATAATTACAGAGAGTGCATCCAGGCAACCATTATATATTAAAGACATTTCATCCTGGTGAGGTGGAGGAGAATGAATTTTGTGCTGTGCATTAAACACAATTATAGTGCACATAGAAGGTGATGAGCAAGTCTTTGCCAGTGAACCTTTTGAACCCAAATGAAGTGTTCGACTCTTGAGTATGCATTTACTTTAGATCCTGCCACCAACTCCCTTTTGACAATGTGTCATTTTTTAAATCAAAATTTAATTACAACCCAATTAAGCACTTCATCTTCTCCTTAAATATGTGGGGTATGATAAGAACCGGATTTACTTGAGTGCATGACTTAGCACATACTGTTGAGTTAGTGCTGCCAAATCATTTCCCTCTGTTCTGTCTGTAACTCCCATTACAATCTGCCTTTGCCAAAATTAACTAACTGTGTGGTGTGAGCAGATGCTGAAAACATAAGCCATTGAATCAGGGTCATGCAGGAGACAGAAATGAATGTTCCCAGAAACTGTACAGTCACATTTCCCTAGGAAGAAAACGACAGTGTATTTACACCATACTGATGACCAGTGGTTGAAAAAAAAACCAAACAGACACATCAAAAATCTTACAATTTTGGGGAGTTGAGGGCTTTTCTTAACTGTGAGGTGCTCTGCTGCAGATACATCTACATTTTGTGTTACAAAGGACACCAAGTGCCATGAAATGCTGCTCTTGTTTCTGGAACAAAATATAGGGTAGTCAGACAGTCAGGAAAGGATGCTGAAGTGTTTTGAGATTTTAGCTCAGAAATAAAAATGTAGGTTCATCTCCCAGCTTTGGTTAGTTTTTTTTTGTGTGTGTCATTGACATCATTCTTTTGTTCCTGGGTTCTTCCTCTGTAAAATGGGGTTGCTGCTCTTCCTTTCTCTAAGGTGTATAATGCCTGTAATGTATGATGTGCTCCTGAGTTAGCATAAGGGTCTTTGTAGGCCCATAAACATTTGATTTGTTTTAGCTTCACCCTTAAAGGGAGCTTAAGTGCTGGGAAAGGACTGTTTGGTGCCATCCTTTGCTTTTTAGTATTTCCTCATCAAAATTGTTCAGTTTGAAACTCAGCATGAGCTTGGATTGAGAGCCTGTTCTCATCAGCACAAGCAGTTTCAGGATGATAATGGGCTGGTGATAGCTTCACAAGAGATAAAACCCTTAGCTATGGCCATGGGGAATCATCAAGCATCTTTACTCATTGTGTATTTTTACATTTTTGTAATTTCAGGTTTTTAAGTTCTTCACAGTCCATCAAAATATCAGCAAATTCCCACTTCAAGATTTTTCTTTAACTTTTTAGAACAGAAAGTGTCATTTCTGTTTGCTACAAACATATTTACAAATTCTTTGACCTTTAACTCTTGAGTTAATGTGCAATTATAATACAAAAATGCCCCAAAATACCTCTGTGCAATATTAACTCAACCAGCACTTCACTGGTTTTCTGATAGCAAAAAAGAGCATCTGTGAAGTGTGTTATATAAAACTCTTGTCTATTGGCTTGAGGTACCTTGGATCCCATTTTCTCATCACTGTAATTAAATTACTTTGCTTGTGTCAGCTGAGTTCATATAGCAAAATTAGCTCATGGAAATCAGCAGTGCTATTGGTGTCTTCACTTAGGAGAGCCTTGGAGCTTAGTCTGCTTAGAAACTGAAACCTTCCACCTCCAGACTTTATGTCTCCTTCAGGTCATATATGAAATGACTTAGGGAGGGAGCATGGAGAGGTTGTTGTAGTGTCAGCCTGCCTGACACCTGCCAACCTAGTAAAAGTCTGTGTGGTTCTCCTTCCCATCTCCTTTCACATCCAAATATAATTTCTAATCTCTCTGATTTGTATTTTATGAATTATTAATAAGTTTTGCCTTGTCTCCTAAGGTTATAAAAGATGTGTGCAGCAACTGCACAGGAGCTGTAGACTCTGATGGGCCATTGTCTAGTTCTCCAGTACACAAAGTGGAGCTGGAAAAGGTAAAGTTATCAAAATGGTGAATGCAAAATGCCTTATGATTACTCAAAGAGACACTGGATGTAAATCCTTGCTGCCTTGTGCTGCTGTTTCAGGCACACAGTGCCTGTGTTGTGTTGGTCTGTTTGGATATGTGCACACATCCTGCAGAGCTGAGGTTTCTGCCATGTCAGTTTGTTTGGCCATGAACAAGGAGCAGCCTGGCTTGGGTCCAGCTTCTCCTCAGCCATAGCAGGGTGCAGATTAATGGGTCTGGTACACGTGCTGAGATGCAGAGATAGATGGTCTGCAACAAATGCAAACAGCAAGCAGGGGTGTCACTCTTGAGGAAGAAAAGATGAAGATTATACCAGGGTTTTAAGGGAAACTCTCTTATTTTGGGGAATTGAGTCCTTGAAGAGCTCCCTGGGCATGCTGAGCTCACTGTTTTGGCAGACTCTTCCAAGCATTCGTGTCTCAGTAGAGAAACTTGGCTACTCACACGTGGTACTTGGCTACTCCACTGCCTTGACTCAGCAGGATGTGAGAGCAGGAATTAGGGAAGTGAGCAGCTTTGCAGTGAATGATTGGTGCATTACCAGCACCAGGTTAAGCCCCTGCTCCATTAAGGCATCCAGGTGAGCAAATCTCTCTCCAGCCCCTGCTTAAAAATCCCACTGACAGTTTTCATCACCCAGTTCCTGGTGGCAAGTGCCACCCCTGTGGTGGAAGTGCCTCACTGCCTCTGGTGTTGTTGCTTTGGTCCTGGGAACAGTTCCAGGACAGCCAGAAGCTGTTGTCTTTGCATGTTTGCACACACACAGACAAAGGAACTTAAAGTGCTGAAAAATAGGGGTTTTTTTCTAAAATACATGCCATGAAAAGGTGTAGTTTATGTGGTCATCCATTCTTTTTTGTGATAATCTGCACATCTGCTTCATGGCTTCAGTTCTGAGTAATGTGGCCATCAAAACTGTGCTGTCATAAGCTCTACCTACATCAACCCAGACCTCACACATAACCATTATAAAATAGTCAGTGCTAAGAATTTCTTTCAAAAGCCTTTCTTGCACATATTGAAAGTACTGAAGGACCTTGTAGGATTACACTATTTTCTGATAGGTTGTAATTGCAAATGCATCTGTGAAGCATTTTTGAAGATACAGCTTTTACTCTGCTCATATCTGATACATGTAATTCTTTATTGCAACATTTAGAGCCTAGAAATACATATGGTGAATTATGAATATTTCACTGATTTTAATACACTTTCAAATATATACTATTTTATTGTTTCTGCGATTTTCTAAAGGCTCTAAAACTGAATTTTTTACTATCTCCTAATTCTCTTCCAAGTGGATGAGAGCTTGAAAGTGTGTTTTATCTCATAGTAAGTCTATTTGTGAAGGGACTCATGACATTTGATTTTATGAAGGTGCAAACATTGTATGTCAGCTGATCTCTTTCCCCTGCAGAAGCTGTCATCTGAGAGGCCAAGCTCAGATGGGGAAGGTGCTGTGGAAAATGGCATCACTACCGTGTGCAATGGTAAAGAACAAGGTATGTCTGGTGTGAGTGATGTGTGCTGAGAGAAAGGGGAATACCTCACTTTCATCTTTCCAATAAAGTAAAGTTTCTGAATGGTTTAATTAGGATTCAGTTTAACTTGAAAGCTGAGCTATGTCAAGAAGGATTCCTTCAATTTTGGCGGCTACATTTGATGTTATTGGGCAAGTAAAATCTGTATAATTAGTATAAGGAAACAGAATATAGAAATTTTGATTTGGCCCTTTCTGTGTTCAAAAGTATAGGTTTTCAGAGCAATAGGCAAATAACAGGTTTTTTAGTAACTGTATAGTGACAATATAAATAGTGGTGTAAAGCTTCTAAACAAAAAAAACAATCATTAAATACTAGAAGGAGAGAACCATGCATATTTATATATATTAATATATGTGTGTGTGTGCACAGACACCTTCATATATAAGCTATCATATTACATATGATTATTTATCTTAAAAATATATAGTCATGCAATATCAGTGAGTTTTGAGTACCTATGTGTATAATTTTGCCTATGCTACTTTGGAGCCGTGCATTTTCTGTAGTCCTTATATTCTAACAAAGGTAAACCCCAAATCCAGAGGGAGTTCTGGCCAAGTTATTTCTAATACACTCAACCCTTGTGCTCTCTTCCCCATCCTCTTTCCTCCTCCACAAAGCAGAAGAAATTCTGTGCCTTCCTCAGCTTGCTGTTAGATAAAGCATTTCCCTGCTGCTGTTAGTGAAGGGTAACATGAGCTGCAGAGAGCACAGTGTCAATACTGGCCTTGGTGCCAACGCTGTCTCACCTTTTGATCTTGTCCCTTATCTCCTGCCTGGATCTCTGAACAGTATGGGACAATGCCATGGTTTCTGGTTTCCTGAAAGCCGTGGTACATTTTCGCTTTTTTTTTTTTTTTCACATTTTAAAATCTTCTATTAAGCTTTCATAAAACTCTGAAACATGTGGAGAATCATCTGTGACCCAAAACCTGTGTTGGCCACGAGGTCCAGAAATACCAGGTGGCCCAGGTACCCTGCAGAAGGTGTGGTGATGCAGCTGGAAAAGCAGCCCAGCTTAGATGCCTCAAGGAGGGTCATTTAAAATACCAAAATTTGGTATTTTGAAAATGAACTTTCAGCACATAGTAGGAGAAATTATGGGCATTAATGACTGCAAGAAGACTGAAGTGTGCTTGGTGAAGTTATGCTATGCCTTTGTAAAATGGATAGGGAGTGTTTGAGGGAGTACATGGGAAGGAGGCTTCAGTGAATGATCATCTCCAGCTGGCACCAGCCACCAGCCCTGCTCTGCTCTAAACCAGCTGCTTGCTTTGCTGTGGGGAAGGAAATGAGAATAAAAGGCTTTTGTGAAAAAAAATCACTGGCAATTGGGCAATTAGTATATCCTTTGACTCAAAAAGATTAAGTCATGAAGGCCTTATTTCTGCTGCCTCTCAGTTCTGCAGGGAAAAAAACAGCAATGTAAAGGGAAGACAGGACAGGAAAACAAACACTAGAAGGGCTTATTCCACTGTCTGTTCATGCCTGTGGGAATGATTCCTTTTAGCTTCTGTCTCAGAGAAATGAGGTTTTCTGTCTCTGGCTTCTTTCAGTGCTTTTCATCTGCCCCTCAATAGCCTCAGTCAGCTTTTGGCTGCTGCTGTGTGGGATGGAAACCTGTGTGAGGGCAGGTGCTGTGCCCCCAGGCAGGGGTTCCTGAGCTGATGGGATGGGTGGCCTTCCTCCCTCCAACGAGGAAGCCCATTGCATGTTTAGAGAGAACAGTGTAAGTTGTGAGCACCCTTCCCTTGAAACAGATAATGAGACCTGGATGTGTTGGGGTTGGCTGGGGGGCAGCACTTGCAGAGCTGCCTTTCCCCTCAGCACCGGCAGATTTGTACAGTCTTGGCTACAGATACAATTTCTAAATAACGTTCCATGATTGCTAGCAATTAAACTAAGTGATAAATTATCCCATGGTGAGTCCCAAACTGCTTCTCTATTTGCTGTGCATTCTTCTTCCCAGCTCATCAGTTCATGCACTCATTTCTCATGTGAACATTTTGTCCAATTTTTTCCTCAGTTTGTGCAAACCACTATGGACAAACTCAGTTTGTCCATAACCACTAAGTGTTCCCTAATGCAAAAGTAATTGATATGTTGGGGATAAAGATAGAGAAGCTCAATTAGTAACTATTTAAAATTAATTGTTCATTGAAATCACATATGAGGGCAAGTTGATGGAATTTTTGATGCCCCGTCAGTTAGCAGAGACTTTTGCTCTCTTGCCAGAATCCAGTTTAAGCCACTGAATGCAGTTTTTGAAGTTTATTTTGTTTGTTCTGTTTTTGCAAAGAAATTCTTGTTTTGTTTTTTTGTTTTTTTTTTTCTGAATCTGTTTGGTTTTAGAAACTCTTCTTTAAAAAAAAAATTAGGATTTTAATCAGGTAGGCACTTCTAAACACCTTATCCATAGTTCTTGCCATATTTCATTCAGCAGCTGAACCTGCTTCAGTTCTCAGAGTGGTAATATTCCTACTATCAAATGAAGTTAGTGGAAGCATAGACTGGATGTTAGCAAAATACCTCTTTTCAGCACAGCTTTTTCTTTCCAATGGTCACAAAACTGGCCAACTATAGCTATTGAATGTTCATACTGATCCCACTGATTTCTTATCAGTTAGTTCATAAATCTTGTCTTTCTAAAATGTCCATTGTGATAAGATCTCTTAACCTAACTGTACACAGAAAAAGTCGTTTTGCTAAGCAAGCATATTCTGTCTTTTTTGTGTACTTAATTATTGAAGTATTTTGAGAAAAATGCTTAGGAATACTGAAGAAAACACTGAAGAAGTGTATGACTGGATTTTTATTGCTGTGTATATGATCTAAATTTATATACAGGTACTTCAGTCATACTCCTAAATTAGGTGATGACTGCTGTGGAAAGAGACTTGAAGCTTGATTAGATTAAATAAAGTTGGAAGATTGATTTTTGTTTGTATTATCCTTCAGAATGCCATGATTCTTATCACACAGAGGTTATTGGGTAATCTAGTGTTTGTCTCATTGAAATCTGCAACTTTTGTACAGTTGTTTGTTTTTGCTCTTCCTTATGTCTTGCATAGGATATTTTTGTCTGAACTTCTGTTTTTATTCAGGTTCTCTCTGTTGGTTGGGGTACACACACTACTAAATACACACTTCTGCTTTCTTAATAGTGAAGAGGAAAAAAAGTTCGAAAACGGAAGCCAAGGGCACTGTGACTAAAGTAACAGGGAAAAAAATAACAAAGATCATTGGTTTAGGAAAGAAAAAGCCATCGACAGATGAACAGACCTCATCAGCTGAAGAAGATGTTCCAACATGTGGTAAGTGGTTTTTTCCTTGAGTCTTAAATGCACATTGCTATTAAAATTTTATAGCATTCTAGCCTAGGAATTTCTCTAAGATTGCTTTTACTGCAGTAATTCTTCCCCATCATTGGAAGGATGCACCCAGACTGCAAGAGGAGTAATCAGGAGTTTGTCATTTGCAAAGAGACTGAAATAATTTGACTTTTTAAATAAAACGGTAACAGAGGCTCAGGAATCACTGCTCTTTGCAGAAGTGAGGAAGAGGAGGGAGAAAATTGTGAAAAAGAAGCATAAAGAAACAAGTGCTGTTCTCAAACAGATGGTTATAAAATGAATATAGGCTGAACTGTGAAATAAATTGAGGCTACAAAGTAGAAGAAGGTTCTTGGAAAGTGATCAGGTCTTTTATAGTAGATTGTGGTTAAGGTTTTATGAAATAGCAGACAGCAGTCAACTAGCCTCAACCAAAATGATTTGAGTTTAATTATGGGTTCCTAAAGTGGTACATATTGGACAAAATGAAGTAACAAATTTCTAGTAAGCTATTTTAACTCTTAATTTTGACCATTCCATATGACAGCTGTAGTGCACAGGGAAGTGTATAAAAGGGCATGCAGAAAATACTTGTGTTTTGTATTGTAGCTGCTAAGATTTGCTCACAATTTAAGACATCATGCAGTGCACTTAGCTGATGTCCTCACAGCTCTGCTTTTTTAAAACAATGCAGTGTAGTTACATTCTCCAGTTTATCTTTTGGTGCTCCAGTATTAGGTCACACTTACACATGAATAAGATTGAACTCACCCTTCACCCAATCCCTTCAAAAGACAAATTTCCTTGGAAAGCTTTGAAGCAGTTGCACCAGATTCTGAGTTTGGATTTTACCCTTTAATTGACTGGAAAAACTTAGGGAAACCCAGAAGTCTGTGATTAGGGAGCAGCTGGCAGAAAACTGATTGGGGCATGAAGTGTGTTAGATGCCTGCCCAAGGTGATGGCAGTAGCTCCATGGACCACCAGAGAGAACTTCATCAATTACAGGTGGCTTTCAAACCACACTTTGGGCATCATTCACATCAGCAAACTTTGATTAAATAAGTGCATGTGTCTATACATCAGCTAAGTACAGATGTGATTTATTGACCAAAAGAGCAGCTGGGGAAAGCTGTGTCCAGCCAGATGCATTGTCCAGGGCATCTGGCCTCCATAAGGACTCAAACTTCCGGGCTCTCATACTCCCTTGATAATTCTGCATTATGTGAGAAGTTAACCACTGCTGTACAATCTAATTCTTCATATTTCTATCATTAGTTTGGATATGGACATAAATACAGATTCAGCCTTTGCTATTTGCCTCCATTTGGCTCTACTCAACACCACTTGCAGATTTTAAAGGAAAATATATAAAAGTCTAGGCTTTGGTCATTGCAGGAAGTCTTGGCTTGAGGGAGTTTCTCACCACCAGCAGTTTGGCTCAGTTCAGTGCCCTCTGGGAGGCTGCTCCATAGTTGAAGGTTTTTACACTTCAGAAGGCTCTGCCTCCTGTGAAGAAAGGCAAAATCCCAGCAGGGCTGCAGGTGTCACCCAGCTGGTGTAGAAACTAAAACCCACCTGCACTTGCAGTCATGGCAGAGCCTTGCCTCCAACACCACCGCTCCTGGAGTGCCTGCACTAAGCTGAAGTGCTCATGCCACAAAGGGGAGCACACTCAAGGCGTTTTGGTCATGTCAGCTTGTGAAGGTTTAAGCAGAGATGCGGGGGGTAGAAAGTGGGATCCTGTGTAGTTCAACTCTGAAGCAGGAAGTGTTGCAGGAGCTTTTCTGAGAGGTGCCCTGGGAGCAGAGGGGAAAAACTGTCTGAAAAAAAAGGACTCTCACTCCAAAACAAGCTGTATCTGGCTTGCACGGGAAGGTTTTTTTCATTTCTAGGGATTGTAATGTAATGCACAGTGATACAGGGTTTTGTTACAGGAGGAGGGAGGAGAGCTGAAGAGTGTGATTATCACAAGGAGCCAAAACCAGAGGATTAAGCACATCCTCATTTTTTATAGCACCTTCCAAGATGTGCACAATTCTGATCTGCTATATCCTGTTGGATCACACTTTGACATTGGAACCATAATGTTGGAAGGAAAACCTAGAAAAATGAATAATAAGTCATAGTTTTAATGAAAACCAAAGAGAGAGCTCTCCAACAGGATTAAATGAAAATCATGTCTGAGATAGAAGACAGCTTTTTAACCTCACTTCTGGCTTTTGCAAGATATCATTTATTTCCTTCCTCCTAGCCTGTTTGGAAGCAGCAACATGCTGAATTCATGTACCATTTGTAATGTGGAAGCAAAAGTAAAAGGTTTTTGGGTTTTTTTTGGTTTTTTTTTGTTTTGTTTTGGTTTTTTTTTTTTTGTTTGTTTGTTTTTTTTTTTTTTTTTTCCTATTTCCAAACTCTAGTAAGGCAGGAAAAAAGGGCATTGCTTTGATTGTAAGGTTTGAGTCTGGAATGATTGTTGCTATGGCACAGAGAAGGAAAACCACAAAACTCTGCCTGTTTAATGATATTATATGCCACTATATTGATATAGAGCATGGTAAGAAAACTGGGTGGTTTTAAAAGAAAATTTTTAATGCATTTTAATATGTAAGGATTCTGTATCATAATTACTTCCTGAATTTTAAATCAACATGAATTTTATTTCTATTTGTAAAGGTAACAATCTTTTAAGTTCTGGTTTGCAAGTGCGGCAATCCAGATGTGCATTCTTCTTTCTAAATGTAATTAGAACATAGAGCATCAACACTTCCTAGGTCATTTAAACACTGCTTTTGGATGTTACACAAGGTAGCTCAATACATACTTACATAATATGAGCTGTGATTTTCCCAGAAAAAGTTGGTCAGACACAGTTACCAAAGTCATTACCCACGGAGAGGCAGAGTGAGCACATTGGCTGTGTATGTTACTCCTTTCATAAGTGTCCCTCTCCTGTTCTTACTGAAGTCCTGGGGACCTGTGTGCTCCTACACGTGCAGCTGCTGCAGGCACTGACACAGAACAGCCATTTGGATCACATATTTATATGCTTTTTCTTGGTTATTGGCACAGTGAGAGTTTTCATTAAAAGAAGTGGGGCAGGGTCATTTACTTGTCTTCCTAAAATCCATCTGGACTTTCTATTAGAAGAGGAACAAGTTACTTAAAGGCTAGCATTACATTGAGAAGTGAGTTTCTTTTTTTCCTCCTTTTCAGAAAAAGCGAGGAGTAAAATATCTCACATTTCATTTTATTGCAGGATATCTCAACGTGCTCTCTAATAACCGCTGGCGCGAGCGCTGGTGCAGAGTGAAGGACAATAAACTCATTTTCCACAAGGACAGGACAGACCTGAAGACACACATTGTTTCCATCCCACTCCGTGGCTGTGAAGTCATCCTGGGGCTGGATTCGAAGCATCCCCTGACCTTCCGCCTGCTGCGGAACGGGCAGGAGGTTGCTGTGCTTGAGGTACAGTGGCTGTGACTTTTAGCAGCTCCCACAAGGTGAATCAGAGAGGCACTTTCATACAGACTGTGTTTGCCCATTAAAAAAAAAAATCTTCAGAATAATACTATTACAAAGCTGAACTATAAATGTTGGAAGGAGGAAAGAAGTAGTAAATGATGCAGACAAAGAAAGAACTGAGATTAAATGTAGTTCAGAAATCTTCTCAGTAAAATACTTTTTTCTGCACTGACCTCCCCTTGACCTGGTGCTAGATTATCCCCGCTCCTTCTCTAGGCATACTTTTATATCAGGATTATAATTACTTAGGGTAAATAACTTAGCAATAATTAAATAATGGATCACTGTTGATGAGAGCTCTAAAACTCCTAACTTTCATTTGTTGCTATTTATGGGAACTCCTTTTGTTTAGTCTGTGTCTGTATTAATACAGTTATGCATTTCAGAAAATGCAGTGTGCCATCAGCCTGGGGTATCTCCTGACTCTCCTCACATATACACACCTTTGTCTGTGTTAGGTGGGTCAGGCTTTCTATAGGGGCTTTATTCATCATCTTGTAAAACCTAAAATAAGAAGACATTTAAAGCCAAGTATAATGAGCAGGAGGCAACCTTCTACTTTCGTGGCAGGACAGGGACTTTGACTACTTTGGGTTTCTGACTACACATCAAGTCTCCTGTCCTTGCAACCAGGCCTGTTATATGACAGCAGTTCAGAGAATTTGAAAATAGAAAACAGCTCAAGGAACTGTGAAAAGCAATGAAATACGTAAAAATAAGAAATTTAGAAACCACTATATTTGTTAAGGAAAAATTGTTGCCTTTCCCCTGCTACTTCTATCCAATATTTGTTTTGCTAGTGTTTAACTTCTGAATTGGTGACTTGAAGCAAAATATAAAAAAAACTTCAATTATTTTAATAGTATTAATGCTTTTACTTGTGTTATCAGGAAGATGAATGCTATCATTTAGACAAATGTAGCAAAATTTTTCAAAAAGTAACATTAAAATCTCTTCACTATTTTGTTCCCTCTTCCCTTTTGTTTCTGTTTAACAGTAACACTTTCTTCTCAGGAGTCTTGCTGTCCAAAAATCCTCCAGCCTAACATAAGAAAATAATTATGTTAAAGCTTTCAGTATTCTGAAGTCTAAAATAAGCATTACTTGAATCTAAATCCACTGGCCTTAAATGATTATTTTTTCGTCTTTTTAGTGGATTGCCCACTTTGTATTACATCATAAATGATGAGCACATAGCTTAGTTAAAGTGCCCTCCTTCTAGCAAAGCAGATTTAATATGAAATCCTGGGGTTTTTAAGAGTTCAGCAGAATGAAACCAGAGCCTCTCATACCATGTGGTAGCAATTTGTCAGCCGAGAAGAATGTGCATTTTGCAATCATGCTCAGCCCAGTGGCAGAGCCAAGACCTGACCTGTGTTCTTGCCCTCTCCTCACAGGCCTCCTCCTCAGAAGACATGGGCAGATGGATTGGAATTCTGCTGGCAGAAACGGGGTCTTCAACAGACCCTGGAGCTCTGCACTACGACTACATCGACGTGGAAATGACGGCAAGCGTGATCCAGGCTGCCAAGCAAACCTTCTGGTGAGGGCGTTCCCAGTGCTGCTCCCAGGGCTCTGGGCATGCACCGCCGTGTGTCAGCTCCACTGCCAGCACAGCTTATCAGAATCCACCTCCCCCCTTGCACATATTGAATCCTGAAGTGGCTCAGCATTGCAGCATGTTAGATGTGTTTATGATTATTCTGTTGGAATCCTGCTAAGTTCTGTAAAAGATGCAAGGTGGTATGCAACTTTACTCAAATCTTTACTGATTTTTTTTCAGTAGGTCCCCTTATCAAATGCTATATTTTAATCTTCTGTTTTACCTAAAGTCTTAGAGCTGTTCCTGAAAGAGAACAAATATTCTGAAATATGCAGCTACGTAATTCACATTTATTGGCTGTATTTGCTGTACATACAGGGAAATATACAGCATATTATTGATCAATATATGCTGCACACTCACAGTATACAGCAAATTTAATTCTTGGACAGTCACATAATCAGTGTTTCCTTTTCAAGTTCTTTCTGATTAATTAAAAACTTTATCAAATCCACCCAGTTCAATTAATTTCTGGGGTTCAGTATAGGAGGTGGAAATTGAGAAAGTGCCTAGAGAGTGCAGCATGGAAACTGTTTAAATTGCAAATCAATAGAGTGAATTCACCATTACTGATCCTATGCTAAAAGGAGAAATGCATACTTAGCAGATACAGTGATTTACATGTTCAAATCATTTGAGGCACTAAAGCAGTCCTTGATGGGAAAACCCATCTTTTTTCCTTGGCTAGATGAGGTTTTTATAAACAGGAGTGAAGAAACAGTGGGGACAGGGGGATGCCCTGCTGGAGTTGTTCCCTGTGGTCAGGAAGTGGGTGGCCTGAGAAGACAGCTGGCAAAGGCATCATCCCTCATCCTACTGCAAGATGACACACCCCAGACTAATTTGGAATTTGTGTGACTTAATACATTAGAGAATCACACCCCATCTGCCCATCATGACTTTGAACAGATAGAAAATGAAGGGGGGAAAAAAAAGGAAAAAAGTTTTGGAGTTTTCCAAAAGATGATCCTATTGCCATTAGCAAGCTTCCAAGAGAATTTAACAAGGGAAAATGCCCAGCTTCAATGAGAGTCCAGTTTCTGATGGAAATCAAAGTGACTCAGTGTTAACACAAGCCCAGTTTTGTGAAAACAGAATAATTTTGATAGAATTAAAATGCTTTTAGCATTCAGACTTACGTTAATATTTGTTTAGAAGTTAATAGGGCCCAAAAAGTTTCTCCTGTGTTGACATGTATTTTTGCTTCAGTCAGCATCTAGCAATAACCACATTTAAGAGAAATAGAACGGTAACCTTTTCCCCCTGAATTCTGCATGGCTTTCCTTTTCTGTACAAATGTGGTACTAATTGGAGCCAAGTGAAAAAACATATGCAAGTAGACCACATGTTAGAAAGCAATGTCAAACAACTTGCAAAATAGCAGAATTTCCCTTTTAAGAATTAATTAAAATTCATTGGGTGTCTTAAAGAGCCTGTGAGGGCTTGCTGATAAGCAATAGAGTAGCTGTCTGCTGATTTTCAACTACGGCTAGAAAATGAGGAGAAATTACAATGGTACTTAAATGTTAATGAACTACTACATTTGCCCTTTATAGAATGAATATCAGTATTCCAAATTAAAGGAAGTTATCATTAAAGCTTAGTTTATCACTCAGTCACTTTAGATTATTGGTTATTCACTTATTAAGACTGATGCTTTGCAAAACTATCAGCTCCTCATTAACAGTCCCATCAATTTCCTTCACCTAAGTCATTAGGTATGGAGGAAAAGCTAAGGAAACTTGCTTCCAGGCAAATTTCTCCATTTTCCTTCTAGCAGTTTCTGAATACAATTAACTTGCATGGACGCACCTGAAAACATGATTAATGAGGATTATTGAAATAATGATTATGAATTGTTTGCAATTACTGAGATAAATCCTGCCTTCCTTTGGTGGTGGAAATAGTTCCTACAAGTGCATCAGATGCCACTAATGAATATCCCAGTTTTCAGACATGGTTATTGTATATTGCTGTAATTGAAGCCTCTTAACTAGAAAGAAATAGAGCAACAACTCCAAACTCAATTCTTCACACCAACCAGAAACATTTGTGTAATGCTCTTCCTCAAGAACAGTAAACAAATGCAGCCCTCTAATAATGTCTAACAAGGCATGAGTTATGATAAGGTTAAAAACATTTTTATCATGGGCTTTTCCTGGGCTTTTTGCTGTCAGTTTGCTTGAAGTAAGAAAAGCTTCTGTCTAATGTTTTTTCCATCCCCACACTGCCCTGAAGGGTTCACATGGAGCTGGGCAGGTTCATCCCTCCTCCCTGTGAGCCCAGGGTTCCCGTGGCTCAGGTGAGCCCCAGTTCTCCCTCTGAATGAGAAACTCAATGGACTCCATGTTATTCCAGAGCCAAAAGAAAGCAACTGTTGAAACCACAGCATTCCTGAGCTCCTGCCAGCACCACAGAAGACCCTCTCTGCTTTAGCAGTGCTTTATCATATTTTATGAATGTCAGCACAGACTCTGAATAGTTCCATTGTTTGGGATGGAAAACATTGTTTTCCCATTTATGTACACCTGAAACTGTAGGAACGGAATTATTTTGGATCTCACTCTATACCTTATTCAATTCCAGCAGTTGCTACAAAGGAAGACTCACCCTTGGAGTCATTATTAAGCAACAGTGTTGATTGGAATAGGCTAAGGGGAAAAAATTAAAATATATTATATAAATGTATATCCCTTTTGAAGTTTCCAGAGGATCAGGTCCACCATGTGTAACAGATCAAGAACGAACATATAGAGTATTTGCATGTAAAATTACCCATGGAAGGTTGGGGAGCATAGTGCCATAGCCAGCCAAAAGTCCTGATACAGAAAAGAAGAATTCCCAGGTTTTGAGGAAGTAATTATTCAGGAAATTTTTATAGATATGGTAACTTGGATTTCATCGAAATTATGTGGGGTTTTTTTGAATTTTTGCTGGATTTTATTCTTAGTTCTCTTATTTCCTAAGTTTGCAGCCCCTTGGGCATGCATGCACACAGAAACACCTGCTTCTCCCCAGTGCAGACAACAAGGGAACATTTCTGGGACCCTGTCAGGCTGGTGTGTAACAGAGACCAGCAGGTTCCTATGTAAACATGCCACTGAGCAATTACAGCTGTTGCCCTCCTGGCCTTCACACAGCCATATCCCCACTGCAAGAATGGAGAACAGGAACATATGTTGTGTTGCTGGCTGTAGCAGCAACATGTGAGTAGCGAAGAAAGAAAAAACCACCCTGTGGAAAGTGAGAAGCTGCGTGCTTCCAGGCTGCACAATCAGGCACAGGGAATTTACCACTGTATCATCACTTAGGCTTAGCTTTGAGTGCTGGTTCTTATTATTTTCTCTTTGCATTGTTCAGCTTCATGAACAGGCGGGTGATATCCACGAGCCCATACCGGGGGAGCGCTGCCAACGGCTACGCCTGCCCCAGCGGGATGGCGCTCCATTACGACGATGTTCCCTGCATCAACGGATCGGTAAGAGCTCAGCCTGCACACAGCAAATGCTTTGCATGTGTTCATTGCCATGTGGACATCTGAAAATTGTATTATCTAAAGATCCTCACTGGGCAGTTTCCAGATGAACTCATGGTTTTTTTTGATTGGGGGTTGCAGACTCCTCTCACACCTATATAGAATATAAGGGCATGGGACATATTGTTTACATTAACCTGCTTGTGAGCCAATGTGCATTTAGAAAGCAGTTGCCTGTTGATGATTTGTTGCCAAGCCCTTAAATATAATACTCACTTGAGGAGGTATTTTTTTAGATCAGAATGGAAAGGGCAAAATTAAGGACTCAGTTACACCAGGCACGTTTTGATGTCTGTTGAAAAAAAACACCAACACCCAAACACTTCTCAGTCTCTGTGGCTGCATTCCTGAGGATTGCAGGTGCTGCTTGTCCCAAAGGAGAACCACAGTGGTCACTTCCATCTTCATAAATTGCAGAGCTGATCATAGGCAGATGTGTAAGAGGATTTAACATCTAGTGGATGCTCACCAATAGCAATATGGGGTCCTCAGGAAGGTTGAAGGTTTGCAGGGAAGCTACAGCCTATGTCAGCTCTTAATTTGGGCTGTTGAATTGGGGCCCCACTAAGGGCGAACTCAAGAGAAATTAATAGTTTCAGAGTGTGAAATTAACTGGACATTCAGTCCTCCAATATGTCAGTACTATCCAAAAGATGTTAGAAATCCCCTCTTGGGAACAGTGCATGATCACTTGTGTGGGGAGCAGTCTTTGAGTAGTTCTTGGATGTGCTCATGCCTTTGTTTGAGTAGTGTACTGCCATGGCCAGGACGGGTTAATGAAGGTTATTTAGCAGTCAGGTTGGTTTCTTTTAAGGTTAATCAGATGAATCCTGGAGTACTGTTGTTGAGATTTCCATTTTTCTAAAAATTAACAAAAAAAGGAACTATTTTAGTTCTTGTAGCTCAGAATAATAAATCTCCATCAAATAAAATGTGCTAGCATACCAGCAGCTGATATTCATGGGAAAGACATGTAGCCTGAAGAAATTAAAAAAACAAGCTAGAAAAAACTTGGCTTCTGATAGCTGCTAGGCTGTATTACTTTTAACAAGTCAAGGACCAGATGTAATCCCGTGGACTCATCTGTGTAAACCTGAGCATCCCCCTGCTAACACAGTCTGCCCCTGCCCCCTGGGTGCTGAAGGCATAGTCAGGGTGCTAGGTTTGCTTGCACTCAGGGCTGAGGCTGTGAGCCATGGAATGCAATGCTTGCTTTCCACACAATGTCCTCCCCCCACTTTCTAAATAGTGTCAGTAGTAAGGGTGTATGCTCGCTAAGCACTGAGGGCTTGCTGGAGTCCAAAGCATCACTAATGTTTTAATTTCACTTAGGAGGTTCTGCATGGTGCATTGTTCACTAACTGCTGAGGTGTATGTGTTGCAGTGGGAACCAGAAGATGGCTTTCCTTCTTCTCGTAGCAGGAACATTGGAGAAGAAATGCTTTATGATAACGCAGGCCTGTACGATAACTTGCCGTCTCCAAAAATCTTTGCGCGCTATCCGCCAGCTGACAGGAAAGCCAATAGGTTATCTGCTGACAAACTCTCCTCTAACCATTACAAACACCCTGTCTCATCCAATCTGTCTTCTGCTCAGTCTGTCACTAATACCTCTGCTGTGGGGAGGGGATCTGGCTCACAGGTACTGTACTGTTTAATACTTAACAAAGCTTTTTATTTGTTCTGTTTATCTGGTTGTTATCTGAAGGGACTCTTAAGAGTCCCTTAGTGTTAGCACTGAAGTGCCTGGAGTTTAGTTATGAGCCCACTGCAAATGAAGCAGATTTGCAAAGGTGTAAATTCCAATGTGGAAGTAGTGGTACTTGGGAAAGGCTTTGCCAGCATGTTCTTGATGATTTACAGATGGTGAATAATAAGGAAAAAATCAATGTGACCTTCTACACTTAACCTGAATGCATGTCTAGCTACCTTTTGGCTCCTCAGGCAGAGATGTCTTAGAAAAAAAAAACCAAAAAAGATAGGTGACATGTGACCTGACTGTGACAGCAAATTTGGCTCTTTAGAATTGTACTGATCTATATATCATGTATACTATGGTTAAATATTTTGTGAATATGCATGTATATCATAACTTGATGTTATATATTCAGTAAATTATGTTGTATATATTCATATACACCATCTTTTTATTACTGCCTGTTATTTTCTTCCCCATAAAAAAAAAAGCCTTTGTCTCTGCTGCTTTCTGAGGGTGGCTGCAGGCTTTTGTACGTCAAACATGAACCTACAGAGCAAATGAAGTCCTGTGAGCTCAGCCTTGTAGCAGATGGGCACAACCCAGCAGGGGAGCAGAGCAAGCCTTGCTCACAGCCCTTAGCTGGTCTCTGAAAGGTGGCCATTGGCTTAAACCAATGTATCACAGTGTGAATGTATCACAGTGATGAGTGGTTTTCAATCTAATCTGACATGGAACAGTTAAGATAAATGTTTCCCTTGTATAAGGTACTTATCATACTGTGTGTTAACTCACTTAACCCTTAAAAAACTTCATATTGGAATATTGGAATCCAGTGAAGTTGCAGAATTGGAGGTGGACATGAGCAATAAATTACTGCAGCAGCAAGCTTCTGTGTGCACTCCCAATTCAGTCCTCACAAACAGAGCATGGCACACATGTGCCCTTTGCTTGGCTGGAGCATCCTCCAGGGAGACACTATGAGTAGTCAGGACAGGGCTATCTCTCCAGAGTTCAGTTCATTTCTGTGAGTCCTCTAAATGGAAATCCCTTTAACATGAGATGCTCTGTTCCTGGTAATCTTGTGAGCCTGTCTGGCCATTATGAGAGGGTTTCTTTAAGTAAGAAAAGCTTTTAAGTAGTAGCTAGAAGTTGTATAAGGGGAAAATGATATCTTAACTCCTATCACTTAAAAACATGTAATAATCATATTGTTTCAAAAAAAAATCCACAAGGATGGCAAGGTCATATAGTAAATAAGAAATAATGTTGAATTTTTTGTGTGGCAAACCCTAGTAGGTTTTACTGTGTGAAATTAACTCTGAAAAACTTGTGTTTTAAGTCTTTACTGTAAAAAATTTTTCAAAGGTACTTTTTTTTTCTGCCTTGCAGTGGCTTTCTTAATACTGTAAATGCCAGGGTTCTAAATGCCTTGGAAACCATGATGCCACCAGAAACAGGGAGTTCATCCTTTGTTATCCTGTGATTGCTGGCGTGGCTCCAGCTGAGCAGGCAGCTCCCAGAGGCATCTCTGGAGGAAGCGCCGTCTCCAGCTCAATCAATGTGCTCTATTAAGGCTCTCTGATGTAGCAAGCACCTTTCTGTCAAGCTCTGCCCTTGATGAAAGGGTGAAAGTAATGGCCAGCGGCACGGGAATAGCTGGAGCCCATTTGTACTTTTGTTTTCAAACAGTTTAAAGGCAAGAAGCCTCCTGTGACTGCTAATGGGATCACTGCAAAAGCGAGGACTTTAAACAGCCAGCCCAAGAAATCCGAGACGGCTTCGTGTGTGAAGCGCACGGCATCCAGTAAGTGTCTGTCCTCACTGCTGCTCACTGGGCAGTCAGGAGGGTCCCAAGAAGGGCTCTCCTCTTAGCAGGCAAGGTACAGAACCAGTGTGGTTTTGTGAGCTGAGAGGCTGAGGAGGAGGAGATGCCAAGACTGAACAGGACATACTTTGGTGACTTAATTCCAGCCACGCCACACAAGAAAAGGGTGCCTGTCATATTGGGAGAATGATAAATATGAAATGTGGACCTGTGGCTGCTGCAAAGTCATGAGGACAGCAGGGAAAAAAGGAAGGATAATGATTCCTCATTTGCAGCAGAGAGGAATTCTTTCTTCCTGTTGGAAAAGGAGGATGAGGAGCTGGTATAGATGTAAGAACACTGTGTTGCTCTTAAGTGGACTTACTAATGAAGTCTTATTTAAGAAGCCATGGATTTAATGGCAACAAGAGAAATTGGTGTTGGACTTTCGGACAAAAGTAAATAGCTTCTAACTGACTAAAACTGGCCTAACAATTCTTTGTCAGGAATGATTTCCTATCATAGAGTGTGCCTTCAGATATGTGACAGACAAAGTGATCTCTTAGCTGACCTATCTTCTTTTAGTCTGCAACTGGAGCAGAGCTATAGAGGGAGCTGTGATATCAATCAGACCACAAATATATGAGCCACAAAATGAAAGCATTTGTATGGGAAATTAAAAAAGAAAAAGAAAGCTGTGAACAAAGAACTGTGAACATCTTTGTATTCTCTTATGTAAGGTGAGAAAAGATGTGCACTTGAAGTAGGAATAAAAGTCAGGCAAAAGGCCAAGCAGGTGGTTTTTCCTCTGACCCTTTCAATTAGAAACGAAGGGTTCTTAGCTAGAGAGGAGCCTCCTTTCCATCTTCTGAGCTACAGAGAAAGGCAAGACCATTTTTCAAAACCAGTGTGCTATAAAGTAACTGGTATTTCTCATTTTCCTCATGTAAATATAAAGAACAAACTCTATCCCAGATCACTGTTGTAGCTGTGCTGCAGAACTTGGCAGAAATCATGGACCTTGAGAAAGAGCCAGTGGAAGAGGAAGGCCAAACCTTTTCCTCAAGCCATAGAATTATAGAATGGTTTGGGTTGGAAGGGAGCCTTGAGGATCATCCAGTTGCAGCACCCCTGCCGTGGGGAGCCGTGACATGCTTCATGTCATGTTTAGTCTCAGGGACCAGTTCAGGGTTGTGCTGTTAATTTAAACCCTAATTAACTACAATCTGATACATGCAGATGCAGAGCAGTACAAATATGGCAAGAACCGTGTGGAGGCAGATGCAAAGAAGTTACAAAGCAAAGAGGAGGAGCTGCTGAAGAAAAAAGAAGCCCTTCGGAACAGGCTGGCCCAGCTCCGGAAAGAAAGGAAAGATCTGCGTGCTGCCATTGAAGTCAATGCTGGTAGGAGGTGCTTTTTTGGGCTGAATTCTCACCTGAGAATTAGGCTTAGCTATCCAAACACCTTTGTATTCCGTGCTGAATGTCACCCTAAACAAAGTTAGGTTTCAATGCTGAGTAATGCTCTGTAATGTCTGTATTTGCTTTCTATATAGATACAAAATGTATAAGATAAAAATACATATGTGTAAGTGTACATCCTTATTTTTATACATGCATGTGTATTTGTACACATACCTAAGGAATTACTCTGGTGAGAACTTCAGATAAGAGGAACATGGGAATAATTTTTTTGTCACTAGCTAATTATATTTTCATGATACAGAAAAATAAAACAATACTGATTGGAAACCAGACTAAGATATCTAAGAATGTCACTTGATAGAAGGCATTTGATTTATGCTACTAAACATTTTTACATTAGAAAAGTGTTTTATGTAAAGAACCTAATTATTTTTTTCATGTCACTGATATGTAGAGAGCTTGTTTCCTTACTTTTTAGAAAGAAAATAATTTCTCCAAGTGTCACTTTAACATTATTATTACTGAAATAATAAAATTGCTGTGAATGGCAGGCAGGAAGACCCAAGTGATTCTTGAAGACAAGTTAAAGAAGCTGGAAGAGGAATGTAAGCAGAAGGAGGCTGAACGTGTAAATCTGGAGCTGGAACTGACTGAGGTGAAGGAGAGCCTTAAGAAAGCCTTGGCTGGTGGCATCACACTGGGCTTGGCTATTGAGCCCAAATCAGGAACATCAAGTCCACAGGTATGCAAAGCCATTGAACATGCAAATCCCAGCACCATGGGCTGGGAGTGCTCAGCCTTCCCAGCTCCAGCAAAAATGAGTAGGAACTGAGAGTTGGATAATGGTTTTTTAAGACTGAGAAATTAAGAGCAGAATTAAATGCCTTTCTGTGTTATTTGCATTTCCTGCAGCAGGAGGGGACAGGTAGACATGGGAATCACAGGCAGGATATGTTAGGATAATGTGCAAAAAGCCAACACTTTGTCCCCAGTGGTTGTATAAGTGCAGGAACCAAGACATTGCTCCAGCCCAGGGAGATTTAAATGCACCAAGTCATCATGCAGTGATGAAGAACTGCTTGTGCTGTTCCCCTGTCAGCTGTGTCACACTCTGCAAGGGCTGCAGCCATCACAGAAAGATCAGAAGGATACATCAATTCCTCTGGATTATCCATAGTTGTTTAATCAGACCCATAGTCCTTTAACAGAAAAGAAACTTCAATTTTCATCACAGAACATGCATGTACATTGTTTTGTTTCTTTTGTTCTAATCTTCTTTTCATCTATTCATCATTATTATGAATATACTTTCTTTAAAGAAGAGTTCTGCAGTTCTGAATATAAAGTAGAAAGTATTGCACGTGTGACTACTTGGAGGAAACTCAATATAGGCTTTTCACTCTTTATTAGTCTCCAATTTTCAAGCACCGAACGTTGGAAAACTCTCCCATCTCCAGCTGTGATACCAGTGATACTGAGTGCTCCATCCCTGTGAACAGTGCAGCAGCTCTGAAGAGACCTCCCTCAACAAACAACTCTCCATGTCGAGGCCATGTCCTTCGAAAAGCAAAGGTGTGAGCACTGGTGTCTTAATTGTCTTCTTCTGTGCTTTTTCATACTTTCTTACAAAGTCTTATTTAGCCTTAAGAAGAGAATATGTAAATTATTCATATTACTACATAAATACTGCTGATTTGGGGAACCTTCTGCAGAAGAGTTGGTAAGTAAGTTTGGGAGACAGATTTGACTGTACTCTGATTCCATGTTTTTCTCTGTTGCTTTTTAGATTTGATTTGCAAAGTAAGTAGTCTGTGGTGTAGACAGTCCATGTGTCCACTACTCTGTAGCAGAGAAGTGGTTAAAAGAGCACTGTTACAGTAAGTGATTAGAAATGGCACAAGATTGGATCTGACCTTTTCCAGCCACTGCAAGAACATTATAATTAATGACAATCTGTTATGCAAGTATCTGCTCAATGTACATTTAAAATAAAAGTTGAATGACTTCAATTTTGTCTTGCAAGTACCAGGCTGAAATTTGCTGTCCTCTTGTATTGTTAAAGTTTTCTAATTTTTGTGGTTTCGTTTAAATGGGATTTGTATGACCATTCTTCTGGGCGGAATTTGCTGGCAGCATAAACATGTGGGCAACACATAACCAAGGGTGGCAGTAATAGTGCTGGGCCCAAGCTTTTGTTTATTTAGTAGTTCACTGCCAGTTGTAATTATAAACAGCAATAATCATAAACACTCATGAAAGCTATTTCCAATTTCTTCAAGTGACTTTTGTTACACGTATTCATTGATTATATACATTTCCAGTGTCTGAGCATAAGCCTGGAACCTAAGTGTAGTAGATACTGAAAAATAAGCATCTCAAAAAATTATTTTATTATTACATTATTATAATAGAATTATTTTTCCTGATACACCATTTGTGACAGCTTTCTCACTCTTCTTCTACCCCCTTTGCGTGGACACAACTGCTTTTTCCTGCCAGTTAGCCTGATTCATTTAAATCCAACTAAGAATAATTACACTCAGCATAATAGGTTTCAGTTCTAATCAACTTTGAAGTCTGCAGCTTGTGTTTCAAACCTGAGGAAGGATTTATATGCTCTAAAGCTTATCTGTGTTTTCCAATTATAGCCTAATTTGTGCCATAACGATATCATCTCTAACTGTACACTTTGTCTTAGATGTGGATGGCAGCTCAGCAATACTCAGGGAGTGTGGTCTAGCAGAGCACAGTGCTTGCAAATGGGAGCATGGATTTGTGCTGGACAGGCACATTAAATCCAGACATCTAATCGTTACAGCTGGAGAAACCAGAGCATTATAAAAACCTAAACATTTTTGGTGTAAAGAATACCTTCCTGGAGTACATTTTTTATGCTCAGCACATACCATACAGGAAAAGCCCTGCTGTGTTTGGTGTTGGTGTGCTTTGGATGGCACCATTAGTTGGTCAAGCTTTTTGGCAGAGGAATCTTGGATATAGGATTAGTCTAATCGAAAAGGATATGGAGCAACTAAGCATATTTTTCCCATGCTGGGAAAAATAACTCAAAGTATCCAATTCAGCTTGAATAGCTTTTCCCTAAAACCTCATGCACTAAATATTAAGAGTGAAATTTTGCTGAATTAGATAGTGCAACCCAATCTGTTCCCAGCCCATTGGCAGCCACAGCTGCCATCAGGTGCACATCTGCAGCACGCCCCACACTCAGGGGTCGCTGTACGTGTGCGGGGGTGGAATTTGGCTCTCAATTCTTTTGGCCTTTTGCAGCTGCTAGTGAGCCCAGGCCTTGTAGATGTGGTCAGGAAAGGGTGTCACACATGAGTATCCCAGAGCAGGACTTGGCTCTCCAGGCATGGATGTCAGTGCAGTTTGTGGGAGTGAAACTGATCCCAGCATCTCCAGCAGCTGGCACCTCTCCCGATGCTATGAGGGAGTTGTATAAATGTTCAAAATATCAGAATATGGTTTTTACCCCTGGTGTGTATTTGAATGCACTGAATGCCCCCCTTCTTGGCCTTTTCCTTGCATTGTGTCACAGCCAGCCTCGTGTCACAGCATGCTCACCAGGCAGCAGCTGCTGCTCTCTGTGCCTCTGTGCCCTGCACAGCTGGGACAGCAAGTTTGGAAACTCTGCCACCAGAAGCTTTCTCCTCTCAGATGCACTAACATTAGAAGGAGATACAGAGAGAAGCAGTAAGACAGATCTAGTGTTAAGAAAGAGCAGCGATTTGGGGATTGGCTGTGCAGGACACACATTATATCTACACATACATACGCATACATACATTTGAATTTTTAAACTTTACTTTTTTACAAGTGTCTTTAATTATTTTTTTTTAGAAAGTAATTATGCATATTTTTAAGAAGCCAGAAGGCATTTTAATTGCAATTTTGTCTAATCTGTACTTGGCTAGAAATGGAAACTCCAATTATAATACGGAAAATAATATTCTGCATCAGTAGTCCTAGAGAAGTAAAAAGATTCAAAAATCCTTTCTGTACAGCAATTATTTAAACATTTCACATGTTCATTTAAATATCAAATTAGTTTCTAAAGCCAAATTGTTATGTGCAGCAAGAAAACTGAAATTAGTACTTCTGATTTGTTTTTGAAACTACTGGGCTGGTGAATGTCAGCATCTTACATCTTGCTTGTGTTCAAGGACTGCAGAAGAAAAGGATCTGTCCCAGTTTCCCAGCTCCCAGTCAGGCTGTCAGTGTTGACTGAGACATTCTTTCCTTAGTGTGAGCCTGCAGGAGCAGTGGAAAGAAACAAAAAGTTCCTTTTGCACCTGCAAAAGAAGCTTCTGCTTTCAAGCCTTATTTAACACTTCAAAGAAAATCTTCTCCCAGTTGCTTAGCCAAGGATTTCCTTTATAGCCTTGGTAGCATATCTATAGAGAACACAGATTTAATAGAGTTTTTAAAGTAATCTAATTTCTACCAGTACTGTGTTTTAACTTTAGAATTACCATAATTTGAAGAATAAAACTGAATATTTAAAATACATTGAATTTTAGTAAAAGCACCATTTAAATTTTAAAAAAACCAAACAGAAGTTTAGAAACAAAGTAAATTATTGTCTAATGTTAAACCCAAGGATTTTTTTTTTTCTTACACTGCTAAAGCAGCCATCAACTGTGACCTTCACTGTTATTTTACAACAGCTGAAGAGGTGTCATGGTCATACAGCTGTTGTAAGAGCCAAACTAATGCTCTTAGTGCTTTCAGCAGCAGGAACAGCTATTTACGTGCATAAGTAATGGATTTCAGTCAGTGCTCTTAAATGTTGTGGAATGAGTGTTAAATTCAGGAATTCAGGTTGGAAGCCAAGTCAGCAGGCTGCCTGCAGAGTGTCTCTCCCTGGTGGGTCAGAGAGGAATCTGCAGCCCCAGTGCCTGGCGAGGAGCAGCTGGGGGTTCCTCCAAGGGGATTGCTGGAGCCAGAGGCCACCTCCTGTGGATCTTCAGTAGTTCCTGAGGCTGTAAGGGTGGGATTCAAGGAGGGGTGCAGTGTGGATGTCCTGAGGTGAGCCCACCCTGCTTCAGCCCTTCTGCTGCTGTGTGCTGTTAGGAGATGCTGTAGGTGACACTCGACAGCCACAAGTTTTACTGACCTGGGGGCTCAGCTGTGGCAACCTCATGATTTTCACTTATGTGGCAGAAGAAATGGCAGTACCTTGCTCTGAGACAAATGACCAAAAGCATTATAGATTACATGTTTTGCTGTGGATGGTGTCCCTGCCCTCAGCTAACAGGTGA
This sequence comes from Agelaius tricolor, assembly GCF_023055355.1. Classification (NCBI taxonomy): domain Eukaryota; kingdom Metazoa; phylum Chordata; class Aves; order Passeriformes; family Icteridae; genus Agelaius; species Agelaius tricolor. Next base: position 8,886,017 of record NW_027269284.1, read on the forward strand.
GGAAACTGAGGCACAGAAAGTCAAAGCAATTTCTTTAATTTGCCAGGCAATAGCTCAGTTTGGATTATCTATAAGGGAAACAAATGCAATGCAAACTGACTTGTTTCTCTTAACCCTGTTTGTTAGTCTCTCTGCTAAGTTGCTCTTTTTAGTCATAAATTTATGTGTTTGCCATGAGTCTTACTTACAATAAAAAAAATTGAAGAGCAGTAAAGCAATCACTTGGTGTCAGCTCTGAGAAATATTGAGGGCTTCCTGCTGTCTTGCAGCAGTCATTTAGAGAGCCTTGTGTGCTTAGATCAGCCTCTCCCTTACTCAGGGAGAGCTGAGTGCTTTACACCAGCTGTGGGGTGTCAGTTGCTCCAGAAGTCCCCTCTGCAGAATACAAACATGGCTTATTTGCACTGCACTAGGAAATATGTTGCTGTATGTAGTTGTGGAAGGGTGGATGCTGTGCACAGACTATCAGAACATACTTGTTAGCATTCCCTAACTAATTTTTGGATTGAATCCAGCAAAGTTAATGAAAAAACCGTTATTGACCTCAGTTGTGGCTCAGCAGATACAATCACATCAGTGAAATACCCTGATTGTTATAACATTTTCTGTATTTTTTTCCCCTTTCCAGGAATGGGAGATGAAAAATGGAACATAAACATAACAAAGCCACTCAATTTCCATAAAGGCCTTACCTACTACAGACCAAGACCTAGGCTGCAAAGGACTCACCTGGAAGGTCACATCAAGTGATAAAACATGAGAAGTTTTATAACTGTTAAGTTAATGGTAGCTTGGCGCTAATTTGCCTGTATTCCCTCTACTGTATTGCTGTGTAACTACGTGTGCCCCTTTTTATTAGCTGTAACTCCTTGTTTCCAACTTCACTGGTAGAGAAAATGAAAACCAAAAAAAAACCCCAACCATAGGAACTAAAAAGGAGCATAAAGTCACAGTTGAAAGTTTACTTTGCTGAAGCAGCAAGGAACCAGCAGTGTTAATCATAGTGCATCAGACGGCTGGAACACTGCTGAAGACTGGTGGGAAATCCTGACTCCTGCAGGTTAAAACTGCCTTTGGAGCTCTGCCACAGAGCAGGTCTAACTCATCAGCAGAGGCTTTGCTGGTGGCTGCTCCCATGGCAAAACAAAGCTGAGGAAATGTGCTTGCAGAAGCAGCAGTGCCTGCTCAGCCCAGCAGCTCTGCAGGGCCACAAGGACTCATTGGTGAAGCATTTTTGGATACTTTTCAGACAGATGCTTTTGTCATGGGGAGATTAAAAGCTGCCAAACTTCGAGACAGATGCGTTTTTGTACGTTCTCTTTATTGCTGTTCTGAAGCACCAGTCATTTTCAAAGGTCATGTTCTTGAACTATGACTTGTTCCTGATTTTTTTAAAAGGCAAACAGGTATTTTTAGATACTGCTTCTTTTCTATACATTTTAAAGAAGAAAAAGAAAACAATTGAACTTAGTCCTCAACAGATAACGGCAACTCAGAATGACTTATGCAGTCAGTCTTGTTTTGTTTTTTATAATATAGTATTGTTAAACTTGAGGTATAGAACACTGCTGTACTTAGTTTCCTTTGTCTGTTTTCAGACCTCAGCTATTATTTTTTGAGGAGGATGGACTGAAAAGGTAATAATTTTCAGACTCTTTTATAAACAGTTTAACAAATAATTGGGAATTTTCTCAAACAGGGGTCCATTTCTGATTGCTAGGAAATAGCATGTTGCATTTTAGTCTGTAAAATTACAAGAATCTGTTTTTCTTTGTCTCTTATCCATGTCATTCCTGAGAAATTACATGCAGTAAATTGCCACTGAAGCCCTTCAAAATCTCAAGATTGGTTTTAAAAAATCAGAAGGGGGTTGGGGGGAGAATGTATAAATCTTCTTTTAAGTTTTCTGTTTTGGTTTTTTTAGGCCTTTGGAGAGTTTTCAATCATACTCTCAAGATTTTTTTCCTCCTCAACTGTGAGGAGTAGAAAATTAATTTTAAAAATTACCTCAAAATATGAGTAGTGTTTTAATCACAGATGTTAGGGCTGGAGTCTTGATAATCAGTTAAGACTGCAATTAAAATCACAGAAGTTGGCAAGACAGCAGTTATCAAGGATCCCATCCCTTCGTGGCCAAGCCTGCAGATTCTCTCTTACCTTTAGGAATGGGCGTGTGCAGCTCCAGGGGGGGAACTGGGATTCTCAGCTGAGCTGGATTCCAGAGGGCTCCCTGCAGGAGCTTGTGGGATTGGAAGGCACAGATCTGTCAGAAAGACCTGACAGCTGCCAGGAGATGGGGCTGTGTCCTGTTCCCAAATGCATTTAGGGCCAGGGACCCCACTGACCTTAGCAGTGTAGAAATGGAGCCCAGCATGAAAAAAGGCTCTTTGCTTCCTGGTACCAAGGGCCACAGGAATGCAGATACAGTAGGAAAGCAAGTGTCAGTGTGGTTTTCATTGAAAACACAATTTTTTAATATTAGTTTAGGTCACTTATTAACTCTCTAACTTGAGGGCACATTCTGTACTGTGTGACTATGGACTAAACAGCATCAAATTCCCATAAATAATAGCAGAAACAAATTTGAAGCAAAAGTTCATTTAGGCTTTTTATTTCAAATTAAGTTATTTATTTGTATATTTCAATAAATATTTAATTTATATCTGTACATATTTATAATGCAAATTAGGCTTCTAGTCAAGGTTAGCAGTGATGTAACAGTTGCCATTAAGAAGTGGTCCCACATGAAGTAATGCAGAGTAGTCAAAAGCCAGATCACTTGTCTTGTTTACCCAATATTGGCATTGTCTCTTTCCACCCCCTTATCCAATGGTTTAAAAAAAAAAAAAAAAAGAAAGAAAAATTCCTTGGCAAGGACAGGTTTAATCCATGCCTGAGGTGGATGTGTGTCAGTCTCTGCCCAGGTAAATGGAAATTGTGTGGTTCGTGCTGCCTCCTTCAGCCCTGCTGTAGGTGCAGGTCTCCCTCAGCACCTGTGGCACCCCGAGCCCCTGTGGTGCCCCCTGATCTGAACATCTTCCACTCTTCCTCCAGCAGAGGCTCCACAAAGCCACCACCACTTCAGTCTGTTCTGTGTAACAGCCAAGGTTCTGAAAGGAAGAAAACCAAAAAACTTGGGAAATAACCTCTCTGTAGACCACTCTCAGTGCTGTGAAATGTACTCTGTTGCCTTGAATAGCACTATTGCTGCACAATTTTTTATAAAGAGCAACAGAACTTGTATTTTTCACTGTTTTTAGATGCCAGGATCACCAGGCAAACTCAGCCATAGAGCAGCATGACTTTTGTTTTAAAAGAAAACTCTCGTATTTTGAACCATTTCTATGTCTTCTAAGAAAATGTTACACTTATGCTTCCTCACCAAATGCCTGTTACTGTACCAGGTGCTTTTTTAAAATTGTTTGTTTTGTTTGGTTTTTTTTTTAAATGGGTGATGCTTTTTTTTTTTATAAAAAACCCAGATCGTAACTTTGGGGGATCAAGGGCCTTTTTTTAATGAGATGATTGTGGCAATTTGATTTTTCAAATGGAGAATATTAATTTAGTATCAAGTTTTGTTAGACACTTTCAAATTAATTGGCCAAGGGTGTATGTTGTATGATAATGTTCTCATATTAAGAATGTAATTATTTCCTTATTGTATTTTTTAAAAAACAAAATCATATTTAAAAAAAAATCTCTGTGAAAAAAAGCATGATAGAAACATGAAAAAAAAAGGTTTTGTTTTATTTTTGTTATTGGATATGTTGGCAGTGCCCATTATAATTGTCTGTAAATATAGCCTTTCTACTGTATTTCTCAGTGTATTTAAGTTCTTTCTGACACACATTCATGGACACTTCTGCTAAAAAAAAAAAAAAAAAGAACAAAAGTCCAAAATAGACCCACCTTCAAATGTGTGTCTTAGTAGCTTCAACTAACTTTATGCCTTTCTAGTTTATTCTTCAGAAAGTCTTGCAAAGTGTGAAAAAAGACTGGCACCTGGCAGGTGCGACAGATCCGAGACCATTATTAATAAAGTTACCTGTCAAAAAAAGGATTTGCAGTGCTGTTTCTTGGTGTTTGTCAGTTCCAGAAGGCCCCTAAGGTGCTGAGATGGCACCATAGCAGCTCTCCCACAACAGAGACTCAGCTGAGAACCATTCTCCCGTGCCAGTCAGTTGGAAAATGTTTGGACGTTATCTTGAGTATTTTTTGGCATCAGTTGTATCCCCATTTAACTGAGCAGTGACCTCCTGCAATGTGAATGCAGCCCAAGGACTCTCTTGGCAATGGAAATGTGGAATTTGATGTATTTAGAGCTCATAGCAGCACTTCCTGCTTGCCTGTTGCATCTGCACCAGTTTGCTTAGATGTCAATGCCACTGGTAAATTATGCAATATGTAAAACATTAAAAATTACCTCTAAGAAATGAAAGTGGATTAAAATTAAACTGAGCTGATTACCAGGCTACTTAAAGATGAATGTAGCAATTTCTTATGGATGACTGACAGATGAGATTGAGAAGTGTAAAGCTGTAATTACTCCTTGCTGCTTTTCTTAGATTTTGCTCTTGTTCCTGTTACACCACAATTATTACCAAATTTATAAAGTAGAAAGCTTAAGTAGAATATACATTTCATTTTCCCAAACTGAGAGAAGCAATATTCTGAAGTAGCTAATTGGGGTTTTTTCTGTAGTTACACCTCCAAGATCATAATGGAGTTTTAATAGGTAGGCCCGTGTACTGCAAAATAACAATAAAATACAAAAAAAAACCCCAAAACAAAACAAAACAAAAAACCAACCAACCAACCAAACAAACAAACAAATACAAAAAAAACCAAAGCAAAAAAACCCCAAACAAACAAAAATTAACCTAAAAATGCAACAGGAAAAACAAAAACAAAACCAAAAAAACCTGCTATAATACTTATGGTCTAAAATGCAGCAAGTATCTTGAGTCTCTGTCTGATTCACAAGACTTGCAGAAGCAAATGGCAAAAGAAAGGAAACCACCTGCATTGCTGGTGTCTCAATCATCTGCATTTGTACCTATACAACATAATCCAAATGGCTCTGACTGCCATAAATAGATAAACTCTATGGGAGATGGTACAAGGAGCACAGCAATCCCTCCAGACAAGGAAAAATCCTTGTCATATTACAATGAAATCCAAGGGAAAAACAAAGATAAGGTCATTCCAGTGTGAAAAAAAATAACTTTGAGGAGGGGGGGGCTGTGTTAACATGTTATAAACATGGGGGAACAAAATAGTACCTGCCAATAGTCCCTGCCACTAACAGTACAAACACTGAGGGTATCTAAATCAATGGTCAGGTTCAAAAGAACTGCCCAATTCAGCTACAGAACTTGTCACAGAATTTTATTGATGCTAAAAGCTTATATGATGCTAAAAGCATAAACAATAAACAAAATTCTTGGCAGAAGGGAATTACTTAAAACTATCAAACACAAAGCTCCCTGCTTCAAAACAGCAAAGTCCAGCTCCAGGGAGGCTGGAAGTGTGTTCTGTTTATGTGTCCTTCTGTGCTTCCCCCTACTCTCCTGACATATTACTGCTGATAAATGAAGCTGTTTTCTTTCACAGAAAAATGCCTTTTTTTTACACCAGCAGTTACAAAAACATTCCCTTCTATACAGCCATGTATCTTATTCTTTTCAATTTGACTTTTAAAGCAAGAACCTGTCTTTTCAGATCAAGGTAATGCAAAATTATTCCTTCACAATTTAGATAACAAAAAAAAATCTTATCAAGGGTATTCTTCATCAGTAATCTGATTACAAGGGAATAATTTTCCTATTAGATTTTGCAGAACCAGCAGAGTTGCAGTTACATGGTCTTGAGCTGAACATAAGCTTAATTCCTGGTTTAACTACTAATTTTTAAATAGACTGTTAATTGCTCTCACTAAATTATTCCTTAGAATTTTTACTTCTTTAGCCTGGTTTTGGCATGTACTGCTGATTTTGAACTTTGTTTTGAAATCAGCTTTTGGTATGGTACTGTAATGGCAGGAATGGATCCTTTTATCACTTTCAAAATACAATGCACAACATTTGTACTATTTTGCTTCAGCTTTTGAAAGCCATGAGGTTTTCAAAAAGAAATGTTTCAAATGTACTGCACCAGAGTACAGTACATTTTGTCCACAGCAGCTGGACCCATAAGAAAGCAAAACGTCTTTCAAGGCATAAATCACAAAAAAAAAAAAAAAAAAATTGAAAAGAAATCAGTGTCTTAATGGAAAACAGGAAAAAATATTGCCTGTTGTTTATGCCTCAAAAGTTTTATTAGAGAGACATGACTTATGATGATGTTGAAATCAGTTAAGCTTCAAAATAGTGTAGCAATTGATATGACTTTGATGATGATAGCAAAGGAAACAGAAGTGAAGCAATTATTCTTTTCTTTCCACAGAAATCAGTTTCTGAAGTAAAGTAGCCCTTCAGGTTAGATATTAGCAAATTTTATTTGGTGTCTCATTTGTGGGAACAGCTTGGCTGTGTCTGCTCTCACTCCTGACCTTCCAAATCAGGAGCTCTTCTTGGAAAGAACTATTTGCAACATCATTAAAAGTAACTTTATAGTTTCTTTGAGTTTTGCTTTTATTTATATCAGAGCACTACATTTGGAAAATGAGATGTCATTTGAGATTCAACAGTCTGCTTTTGTAGAGATGATGAACTGCAGTTAAAGTCTCAGCTAGGCACAGGATAGGATTAGAGAACCTAAAATGACAAATTGCAGTGTTTCCTAGCTGGGCTGCACAAGCAGGGGAAGCTCAAGCTTCATTCCTGCATCCAGCCCCACATTTAGCATGGTGTGCCACGGGGAAGGGTCAGAGTGCCCACACCACAGGGCTCCCCCAGCTGCCAGCTCCTCCAGCAGGCACCCTGGGAGAGTGCTCAGCTAGGGCAGACTGAGAAAATTCAGTTTCATCTCGTCTGAATTATTTTTCTTTTTAATTATCCATCTTTAGATCCCTCAAAATATATCCACTCTGTGAATAAATAATCCATTTGTGGTCCTATTAAAACTTCATTGCAGTCTATAAAATTTGTATGGCTAATTAAAAAATCACTAGATAATAATTCATGGTGCTGCTTTATCCCAGTATAAGCTTTAATAAGACTTCACATTGCACATCCACAACAATTAGCAACATCTCTGTTTTTCCCTGTTGTGGGCAAGAGGCAGTGAAAAGAAACATCGAGTGTTTATTCTACCAGTGTCAGACTTTCCCTGGGAAGGCACCAAGCTACACAGCAGCAGCCACCTCTCAGCAAACCATAAACTCTATTCCAGCCTGAAAATATCTCTAAACTTTGAAGCAGGAAGGAATGCCCAGTCTGTAGGGATGGAAGGCATTTTCTGACTTCAGCAATTCAGTGACCTTCAGCAAAGACAGAGAGCACTTGCCAGGACCATAGGAGAAAACCTTTAGGACATTAAGGCCAAGACTTTATAAAAATATACTATATAATTTTGCATTTCATTTCCAAAGACTCTAGGCAGAGTGAAATAAATATATGTAGCAGCTGGGCATGTCCAGTGGGCATAATTCTGAGGATTTTGGTTTTGCTAGCTTTGTATATGATTGAATATAGTTTGTAGCTCAGTTTTATTTTGAGTCAAGGCCTGATCCTTACACACAGCTACATCCAGCTTAAGGGCTAAGTGACTTGCAGACCCCTCAATTTTGCAAAGAGAATGCAGCTTCTACAGCACAGGCATCTCCTTAGGAAAAGAGTGGGGTAAAGGAAGGGCAATGAATAAAAAGAAAAGAAGAGATTGGAATAAAGGCACGGGAAGGGCAGAACACACATACCTCTGTTCTGTGGATGGCGCTCTATCACAGGGAGATGAATTCTTTAGCAGGACAGAAATACCCAGCCTCTGTTGCAGTGGCAGAACAGCCCTGCATGGCTTCTGTCTCACCACAGGATGTCACCCTCCACCAGCTACACTGCAGACCCTTCCAGGAAAAGGAAAAAGGACTTTTCCCTCTTTCCCTATGAATGGAGCCGAGCTGCAGTGTAGGAGGATGGAGTGGAGTGGCTAAAGAGGAGGAGAATGAAGGTTTGCTGCAGCCTTTGAGCTCAGTGTTGCAGAGTTGAGTCGTTTGCTGCTAAATTCAGACACACAAACTCAGGGGACTGGTTAAACCATTTCCCCTCCACAAAACCCATGAGAAGCTTCAAAAGAAAAACAAAGCAATCAATAGTTTAGAACCAAATTTTATTAAAGAAAAACCTGGAGTGCAGGTTCTCAGGACAAATGCATACCTTTGGATGCAGTGGAGTACACAGGTACGTATACAGTAGTTTGCCTGCTACATGTTTGGAAGCTGAAAGAGACCGTGATAATCTGTACTGCACAGTTCATCACCATTGTTAAAAGTTGCCAAAAATTTGCTTGTGGATTGCTAACAGATACTTGGTTATGTGTGTGCACTACATATTGCACAAGAGTTTTTGATTAAGCTATTACTTGTGCAATTGAATCACAGTTAAGTGTTACGTCAAGCATATTCAAACATATATTTGTTTCCTTTTCTCAAAAACAGCACATCACTACAAAACTGCCATTAAATGTTACATATTTACAAAAAATATACAAATAACACTTTTCCCCATTTTTGACAATGCACCAATTATGGATTTATTTCATTCTTCACTTGAGCCCTGTTACTGTATACAAAGAAACCTGCTTAAAGTCAAGGTCACCTGAAACAAAATTAGGAGAAGGCATGTTCTGTTTTCACAAATACAGAATGTGCAAAGGCAGAAGGAGAGGGCTGTGTAGCCATGTATGTTAAAGGTAGGGGTTATAGCATACTGATGACTGCTAAGAACCTACACAAGGAGTGGAATAACCCCCAATCAAAATTAGGCATTTGCTGACCAAGCAGTCATAAGCAGTTAAAAAATTCAGTTCTACCTTGGTTTTAATTAGCTTACATCTATCCAAAGAACTCTCATGCTAGCAATGGGAATAAAAATTATGGTGAAAATCAGTGAGTAACCTGTGAGTAACAGGTGCATTGAGAAGACTGATTTTAACCTGCAGTTGCTTTCGAAATCCACTGTGGATGAAATTCTTCTGTAACACAAAGCTGAACTGATAATGTCTGTGGAACTGCATGGCCATAAATTAGGGTAGAATTTGGGCCAGCAATGCCAAATAAACAATGTTCCACATTAACAACAGGGTAGCTAGACATGCTTTGTGAATCTTCACAAGACATATGTCAAGTCTAGTTTTTATTTTACAGCCTTTCACATACTTACCAAGAGCTGCAGCACTAATTAGCCACAAAATATTATTTAGGCTTGGTTTAATTACCATTTTTTCCTCTTTTGTTTTCATGGGTAATGTCAGCAAAATCTGTATTTGTCTGTCTGTATCTGGATTCAGAGACTTTGCATACACCTGTGCTGGAACAGCCACAGATGCACTGTAAAAAAGCTGGCTTCCATCCTTTGCTCTTAAAAAGGAAAATTCTCCTATTCCAACTCTCATCTCTCCACATATTTCTCCAATCTAGGATGAAGCAATATTTCTAGTGCTGTTTCATAAATATAACAAGTTAATACACCAAGTTAATTTCATTTAGGTAAGGAAGGGCAATACATGATGTCACCTAAATCCACACTTGCAATGCAGTAGGGTGGTATTCTTTAAAACACCTTCTGCAAAGAAACCTGTCAAAGTTTAATGGAAACATAAATCACAGGTGCTGTACATATTTGTAAAAATAAGTGGGTAGGTGAAACAAAAAAAAGTGGAAGCTTCCCAAAGCACTCTGCCAGATGATCAAGTTCCCCACCCTCTTCCAATTTGCTATTCCTCTGCAAACTTCTTGTATTTATTTTTCCTCAGCCACACGGAAGAGGATGAAAATTAGTTAATCACCTTTTAACATCAACCCAGTTTTTTGACAGAATGACAATCAGAGGAAAACAACTCAGAGAAGACTGGGATCAAGAGAGGAGAATTCAAGTATACTTCTCCATTTGATTACGTTTTCCCTCCAGAGCCTTCTGCACTGCAGCAAGCACAACCATGACTTTACACCCATGAGGAAATAAATCACAGCCTGTCAGTGACAAATGAAAAAAAGGATCTGTACTCAAAGGCCTGGTGTGCATATGAAATGGAGGAACTCTCTGTTCCTAAAATTAAAATTTCTAATCACATGTTCAGTAAACTCCAATCACTGGTGTTTACCCTCAGGAATACTACACCAGCTCCATTCATCTTCTTTAAACATTATAAAATTACAGCTCACACAGGCATTCTAGCAAATTACATTTCAACAGTACAAATGCAAGAGACAGACTCTATAAAATAATTCTTTTCCCTTGTGTCCTAGCTTGGTGCTGTGCTAGGGAGGAACACCATTAGCAAATGACCCCCAGTCATCTGGAGCACCCATAGAGGCATCTTGACTCCTAAAGCAACATCTTTTCCATGCACCTCAGGTGGAATGTTGCTGCAAGTCAGATCTGTCTTAAATTATCGGCAGAGATGGTGATAATTTTGCATGTTCCTCGTGCTGCATCAATTTAGACTCATGGTTTAAAGACTCTGCATGCAACCAACAAAATAAAATAGTTGCCATTACAAATCAAAGCTTCCAGACTTAACCATAACAAAATCAACAACGTGGTAAAACCATACACACTGGTAACACTGACTTTCTCCCTGCTGTTCCTTGTCCTGGTTAGTCCTGTGCTCCCCTCCCTCCACATCTCTCCCACTTACATTCCCTAAGACAGGCTATACCTTTCCAAGATACCACTGGACTTTTCAATGATCTTACTCCCATTACATTCTCCAAGCTCCTCCAGCATGATGATTCTGCCAAATATATCTGGTGACTTTGCTTAAATTTGTATTTTATGGAACTTGAATCCAAGCCATTTTCCCCACCCTCTAGGAAAGGTTTCATACACACCCATTCCATAAACCTGTCAAGTCAAATTGCTCCTGACCCTCTGTTAACAAAGAATTCTCTTTACTCCACCTATGGCTCAGCTTTGGGTTGTAACAATTTCTCTAAAAGGCTGTGTCTCACCTTGGGTCTCAGCATTTCCCATACTGAAATACAAATGCAGCCCAGTGGTCTGGCAAGGTGCTCTACCCCTGCTGCAATTCTGTACCTGCCAGACTGTGAGGCTGGCAAAGCAAGCCAGCCCTTGCTGTGCTCCAGGAAACTCATAGGAACACCATGTCTCAGCCTGGAACCCAAAGGAAGGCAGAGGAAGATATGTGGGAGATAACAGATAACCATCTTTGCCAATTAAATACATAATTTTACTACAGACCAACAGCAAAACCAATCTATACACTGGAGAGAGAGGAAATGCTGGTTTTTATTCTTTCAGGGAGTATAATATTCATCCACATCTCAAACTAGAAGCATGAGCTCCCTGGGATGAACATCTGAGAGAAGTTCTTGAAAAGGAAAAGATAAGAATTCCAGAAAGGTTCAGCAAAAATGAGAGCCAAAATTAAAGCTGAAAGGATTAAAAGATACTGAAGTGGGAAAGAAGCAGGAAGGATGGACTGCAGTGACACAAAGCACAGGGAACCTCATCGACTCAGACAATAGAGCAGAGCTAAAGGAGAGGCAGGGAGGGGGAAGATTGTGATTCTTGCTTTCAGCTGGGACACAGTAGGGTGCATATCCAAATAGAAACACAGACAGTAACATAAAGCAGAACAAAAAGCAAGGAAGGAAAAGTGAACCGTAGAAAACTGTCATCTGGAAAAGCCAGGCAAGGCAGAGCCACAAACAGCAGCAACAATGAAAGAGAACAAAAGGACTACAAAACAGGGGTGGGGGGACAGGAGGAGAAACAGAAAAGAGTGGAAATTTGGCTTTTTTTTTTTTTTTTCTAGTTTCAGAAGCTACTTGGCAAAGATTTGGAAGTATTAAGCAATGTAGGTAACTTCAGGAACAGTTACTTTGCTACTTCAGCATGTCAGAAGATTAACCCCAAAGACAGGAGTGTATTTACGAGTAAATGGAGCCAATGAATTTGGCAATTCACTGGGCAGTTTGTTTGTGAAGATATGCTGTAATTTTAAACATTTAAATGCCCTGATGTGAACCTGAAGCATAGAGGTGGTGTATTACAATATTCTCCTTAGGACTAGTTTTACCATTTGCAAACTGCCTATGTGCCTGTTACTGATGTTTGAGGCCACGCTTCCTCTGCACAGTCCTTTCTATTCAAAATCCATAACAAGAATATCTCAAAAGCCACATGGATATAAGCCTGCTGTTTTCCTGTATGAGCTGTCCTCATTAAAAGTATCTCTTTCACCATTTCAGAATGATTTCATTTTTAAACTCTTTTAATCAATAAGCAGTGTGAATTAATACTTTTTCTAAAAAGTGAATAAGCCAATTCATTTGCTTTGATCTGCAAGAGCAGACACTGTCAGTAAGAACTAAATATAAGTATCAAAAGCTGGCTAAAATTAGCAACAAATAACATAGAAATATTAAGACATGTTAAGAAAGTTATTTGGAATGCCTGGCCTTCCTAGTGATTAATATACTCATTATACCATTAAAAATACGTGCAAAAAAGGCATATTATTTAAGCAGTGCCAGGTACTGCTGCTTGTATTATTGCTGCTTAACAGGGCTTTATGTCCACTGTATTGCAAGTAATCAGTGTAAAGATGCAAATTCTACAGAAACTCAGAAATCAAGGCTGATCAAGGCAGATGAAGTTTGTGTGAAATCCAAGTGTTGCGAGGAAAAACTATTAAGCAAAATTACTTGTGTAAGGGAAAGAATGCACTCTCTGTCAGGGCTAGTAAATGTTCTTCTAAAAGAAAATCAATCTGGAAGGGAGGCAAAGAGTTTGCAAATAAGATTATGTATTTTTACATATTCTACTAAAAAGTATTTAATGCAAACCATAATAGCTCTTTGATAAGGATTTTTTCACACAGCTATATTGTTGTATTTCAGAGTACATACTTCTAAGCCTTCCAGTATTTCTTATGTTAGAAACTGTTTTACAGAAGATCACCTCAGCTACCAGCATATAACCTAGCTGGAAACAGTAATACTGATAAGCTTCACATATAAAAAAAAGGGATGAAAAGAATGGAAGTCATACATGGCTCCACAATTCATAGTTTAAGTAATTTGCTACTCCATTTAACAGGAGGAAAAAAGCTGGGACTGAAGACTTACAGAAATGAGATCTCATATTAAAAATCATGAAACTAACTTGCTGTACATATCAATTTCAGTGGAAAAATATTCCAAGAGGATGCATTCTTTACCCTCCAGAGCAGCCTGAAGTACCATTACAGGTTCTTCCTTCCCCAAAAACATGCCTCCTCTCTGCTTATGCAACACACCTGAAAAGAAGGAACAAATAACAACTTTTTGTGCATGGCATTCCATTCAGATTTGGGGAATGGGCTGTTCTAGGGCTGTCTCAACATGGAGCAACCCCTCTGAACCCCCTGCAGCCTGAGCATGCACAGAGAGCTGGAGGCAACGCGGCTGGGGTGGTCAGATGGGGACAAGGGCTGCCCTGGGACAGAAGAGTACAAATTTGAGAGGGCACAGCTTGACATTTCCCAAAGACTGCAGGGTTAGGCTATTAGTTGCAAAAGCTAACCAGGGGTCTGACTTATTTGTCACTTTGATGATTATAGTCTAAAAATAAGTCAAAAATATTACAGGAATAAAAATGCATTTAAATGGCACTGAGAGGACGAATGCTAAGAAGCTGAAAGGAAATACAGAACATGAAAATACAAACTTAATGTTAAGATAATTGTCTGAGCAGACCTTACTTACAGTCAATTAAATGCCATTCTAATGAAAGTTTTAGGCTTTCTCAGACTAGTACTGGCTATGTGCCAGTCTCTTGAAGAAAGTTGTAGAAGCAGTGTGCAACTGGGACTAAAACAGAGAAAATGAGCCAGGAAGCAGCTTTTTCGATGGACTTAAAAGACAAATCAAAATTTTGTATCTCAAAAATCAAGATTTATAAGGGTAAATGCTTATAAATTTTGTCCTGGTGGAAATTCAATACTTTGAGAGAAATGGGCACTTACTTTCATCTAAATTGCTGAAATAAAAATGAATATGGAAACAATATAGTGGTATCAATCAATATACAATAAAACAACTACAATAACTCCAACTGGAAGGAACTGTGCAATGAAATAAAATGTTTAGTCTCTCTTTTCCCCTGAAGTCTCATTAATGAAAAAATTACAAAACTTTTTTAATAGGAAACGTAGAAAAAAATCTATGACTGAAATTGTCATTGATTCTATCTACTTAGAAACATTGACTTGAAATAACACTAGAAATTCAAAACTTATCAGAACCTCTGGTTCATCATCAAAAAGCTACTGCATGTATTTAATTTCTTATAAGGATTTTCTTTTTCTCACACATTTTTTTGAGCATGTATCTGTGTAAGGAGGATGGAAATTACTGCAGTTCCATTCTATTGATCTCCATTGAAGATACAGCCTACAGTAGTAGAGTGTTCCCACCAAGAGAAGGTCTCATTGGACTGAAAACACAGCTAACCATGATAATCATGTCAGATGAAACCTGCTTTGCACTAGGAACTACTGATGGCAAAGCAATGATTTGTCTTTCTCTACAGGACAGTTAGTTAACAACTCATCTACTTTATATGAATAAACAGTTTACTCCTCATTACACCAGTCGTTGAAAGAAGAAAATGCATCAAGAAGGATTTAATTCAATGAGAATATCATAAAAGAGTTCCAAGAAATTGGATGTGAATTGTGGATACAACATCTCGCCTCAGGCTTTCTGTTTCTTCACAGCCATTTCCACCACCCTCTTCAACAGAGTATAAAAATATTCACTGGTTTATATTGCTTACATTATTGAAAAATTAATTAATGCTGTGTGCATTTTCCCTAAATGTCCTCTGAGCATTTCTGAGTATTTTATATGGATGGGCTGCTCCAAAGCCATATAAAACATTTAATGTCAAAAGAGAAAGCAAAGACAACAGCTGTAAATCTTGATGGTTCTGTTAGAATGCTTCAGATCATACTGCTTGGAGCACTCTGACAAGTACAGAGTGTTACTGAAATTGCAAATACATCAGATTTTAAGAAGGCCAAAAGAGGCCAATGAGGCCAGTACACTGCCAGTTTTTTAGATTCAGTATAGTTCAATATCAGTGCTGATAAATATCACTGTACCCATTTTTACAAGGTTTTTGATCAAATAACAATGCAGAGAAGTCAGTTCACAATACTAGTGTGCAACAGCAAATTCACAGCCAATG
Source organism: Agelaius tricolor (assembly GCF_023055355.1). NCBI lineage: Eukaryota > Metazoa > Chordata > Aves > Passeriformes > Icteridae > Agelaius > Agelaius tricolor. Next base: position 8,901,370 of record NW_027269284.1, read on the forward strand.
TTGCAGTGCTACCACATAACAGTATGTTCCAATAGCAGTGTTTAAATAAAATTATCTTCTTTTTTCTATTTTACCAGTGATGCACCTTTCTTGAATTATTCATTTTTTACATTTATACATAATTGCAGCTGGTTTCAATAGAGAACTTTTAAGAACAATGATAATTACAAGTGAAACAAAGAAAGTTAAACCATTAATAATTTATAGTAACAAAATTCTTTTGCTCTGATGATTCTGAACAAACAGTAATGAATTTAGCCTCACAATACCCCTGTGAGGTAGGCAATCACTATCAGCCCCATTTTACAAGTGGGGAAACCAGAGCACATACAAGGGAAGTAACTTGCTCAAAGTCTGGGTACAGAATCCAGGTATCTGACAGTCATCTTCTGTTTCTTAGCCACCACATCACCCTTCCCCACTAAAAAACATAACTAAAATATGTACAAATACTGCATGTGTGCATGCACACATGTGTGACTAGCACTTGTGCCCAGAAGCAGCTCTGTGTTTCTGAATACTCATGTGTCAGGATTTTAGATACATATAAAGAATAAAAAGATATTTATTCTTTATATGTATCTAAAGATTTGAGAACTAGCACTAGTGAGTCTTTTCATTTACAGATAAACCGAGACACCATGAAGGAGAAAATGGTAATAATACTTTCTCAGTTTTAAAAGAACTCATTTAAAAATTATTCTTGAGAGGAAATCAAAGGCTTCCTTTATTATCTGCTGGGTATGATTAATACAGTTATGGCAATACCAACATGTCTTTAGAAAACTGTTTTTAAGACATGACAAATCAACCTCACAGGAGTGCTGTATGAATCAAATTAATAAGCATTGGAAAAATTATTACAGGTACTAGACTGTGCTAAGTGTTAATTAGAGTACCAAGCAGTTACATATTCTAAGTTCCAAAAGACTCCTGTGATCAGAAACACAAATCACCCTGAATTAAATGCATAAAAGTAGCTGTTAAAGCATAAATTAGTTGTGTGACCTAGTTCCAACCATGTGAGAACAACCCCAAGCTGGAGCTTCCATCCCATTCCTTGTCTGTGGAGCTGGTTTGCCACTCACCTGCCCTATACAAACAACCTATTTCAGATTTATTTCACAGGAACAAGTAAGATGGTTGCAATGTTATTTTATTCTCTGCTCCAGCTCATTTCCACTAGAAAAAGCAAGAAGAGCTGGTGAGGAGAGAAAGCCCCTGGTGCAATGATCCCAAGAGTTTCCAATTCACAGCATGTTTTGTATATGCACTTTTCTTCAAGAAACCCAGACTCAGAAACATTTAAGACCTTGGATTTCCCCAGTCTGGCACACAACAGTCAGCCAGGGCATTGCTTCTCTGTTAATAAGTTTACATGGCACTATACAACTAAATAGGCAGAAATCTTAGAACAATTTTTGTAATTATTTTCCTGAGCGGTTTGCAAGTGCTTTTCAGAATCTTCACTCTAACTTCTCCACCTAGTTCCTTACAGTAAATTTATAATCTAGATTTTCTTGTGCTTTACTCATACATCCTATGGGGGTTCATGAGAGCCTACAGTACTACACTGAGTTACTACCTCCCAATCTGCTGCATTTGATGATAATATGCTCTATATTCACAACTACATGGAAGAATGATTCCAATGCATACACTGATTTTAAGACAGTTCTTTTCTATTTGACCAGCCTTCATTATTTTCTGTTTGCATTTCTGGATGATGCACTATCTGTATCCTTCTCAAACAAGGTGGTGTGCAAGCTTGTCACTAGCATCAGTATGACATTCAGTGAGTACAGAGTTATTTATTCTCTATCAAAGGCAAAAAGTGAAGAGATTATATAGGTTTCTGAGAGAAGCATCCTAATCCCAGGCAGCTGTGACACACAGGATGCCAGACATTTAAACTTACCACACAGCACCACACTTGTTTTCCTACATGGCAAAAATAAACCACAGAGCAAAGACAAGAGGAGTGTGGATTCACTGCATCACCATTCCCTAGGCATGCAGAGGTCAAGACTAGGAAACTCTGACCCAAGTGACAAAAGTGGGATTAGGAAACAAGGACCTGACTCACAAACCTTTCTGCAGGCAGCTCCTCCAGGAGCCCTTCCCCTGCTGTCCCTGCAGAAAAAGGGGCCACTGGTGGTAGGGACTGAGAGACACCCCTGGTGATGGGAAGGGAACAGGAAGCCCGAAATCCCTTCCCATCATCCCCGTGACCCTTTGGATTGTCAAACCAACCCCAGTGGAAAAGGTCAGGTTGGGGTTTGCTCATTCCCACCAGAAAGGGCAAATGCCAGGAGAAATCCCAATCAGGGATGCCCTGGGAAGGAGAAAGGAGATGGCAGCAGTACCCAGCCCTTCCCAGAGCAGAACACTGACCCACCCAGCACAGCTGCCCTTAGAGGAAGTTTTAAAAAAATAACCATACAAAGAAAACTGTGTAAAAGAGGTATTTACACTCTCTGCAAATTTAAAAAGAGACAGGCCACCAGCCTAGGGTTTAACAGGAGAACTCATCTGGCAGCTGCCATCATCCTAGAGGGGCTCGCTCAGGAGAAAATAAAAAAGAGCAACTAAAATGACTGTCTGCAAGTGAAGGCACCTGATCTGGAAATAGCATCAAGCTGGTGTTTTTCTTTCACATGGGATGGGAGGGGGGGAGATACTGCTGCTGATAGTTTTTCAAGACTTGCTACACTTACAAGAGCATTATTGTATATTACAAGAAATCCTAATTAACATTTTACTTCATTTAATCCTCAGAAGGGCCTAAGCCTAAATTTGTTAGATTGTCTCACACATGTTTAAGTTAAGAGCTGGTCTCAACTAGGAGTGCATTTGTCTCTCTCTCAGTCCTTTCCCAGTACAGAAACACTTGGCCTACTAAAAAAATTGTCATTGTGATCAACCATCTTTTCTGGTCTAGTCACTTGTGTAAAAATCACCTTTTTGGGCTGAAGACTCCCAGCCTTCCACTGAATACCTCAATTAAAAATATAATTAAAAAGTTACAGTCAATCATTCTAAAAAAACCCATAAAGAAATAGAGCATATACAGAAAAGAAACAAGGTGGCATTGAAGGAGCCTAGGGCTACAAATTTGCTACCATAGTTTGAGTTTCAGTCGAAATGAGTTCCCAGGCCATTGAGTGAACACAAGACATGTTATCCTTTGCCCTTGGTAACTGAGGATGGATGCTTTTTTCCACAGGACTGATAAGAAACCTCCTCTCCATCAGCATTTACAGCCATGTTTGCAATTTTGGGACATCACCAGGGAAAAATAAAACGGTAGAGTGAAGAGTCTTTCGGTTTTTGTGTTCAGCTGCAAATATCAGCTAACCAGGTAACTGTGCATCTCTCTGGAGTTGATGCTCAAAACCACGCCTGAGTGATTGCCTAGGGAAATACAGAAACAAAAGGCCAACATTAGTGCACTTCAGGTACTCCACAATAAATCCCCCTTTTATTGCAGAGACAAGTAAATTGCATAAGAGAGTGTCTTATCAAACAACAGGTCAGGTGAAGGTTGGTGCAACGGCTCCATGTACCTACAGCACACTTTTGCACTAAGCTTTTGCTCATGGTGGTGGATTTGTGGTGAATTCCTAGGGTTTCTATCCAAGTGACAGCATAAGTTGGTTCTCTTTGTGGCTTATAAAGGTGTAGTTGTCTCGAGGGGTGCAGGTGAGGGAGGAGAATGGAACCTGAGGCGTCCATTCGACATGCCACTGACCTGGGACTGGACACTGACCGGCATCAGCAATAAGGGAACTCTGTAGCTGTTCAAGTTGCCACCTCTCCCAGAAGGAGTCACTGCAAGGTAATGGTGTTGAGGAGTCCCAAGGTGGGGGTTGCGATAAAGTAGGCAACATAAAATATATAGAAAACAAAAAAAGTGGATGGGTGAGTCTGGAAATATTGTACTGTGGAAATTCAAAAGTTATGAGAAGAGAGAGAACAAACAGAAACCCAGGCCTGTAACTCCCTGCTGCGCATGGACATCTCCCAAGAGGGAGGGAGAAAGCTCACCAGAGCTAGGAGGGATCTCCATAGCATAGGAACCTTCTGCAAATAATGTAGTAAACCAGAATTTAATATAAAGCAGGGATTATAACAGGTTTCATAGTCTAAACCAGATAAAATAGAGTATCATTAACAGGAATATTTTCTTGGCAGTACTGAGCAATACCGGAGCTAGTGGAAAGTATTGCAAATAACAAAACAGTAGAGCGAGCAGGAGTGTAGTTTTATGTATTAAATAACATCTTCTGTCTCAAGGCTGTACAGTAGCTGACAAATACAAATGATTATGATCCACAAAAATGAGCTTTTTACACTCTCCTGGAAAGTCTGCTGCTGCAGACAACGTGGCTGAAGCACAAATCACCTCAAAATCACATTCACATTCTTATGTCATCAAAACATCATATCTTGTACTCTTCAACCCAAAAATAATGCTCTGCTCAGATGGAAGATTTTTGTTTCCTCAGAGTAACAAGTGCAGGGCAAGCAGAGATTAATTCTAAAAGTGTTACAAATCAGGGTAGCATTTCTTTTTTAGAGCATCCCAAGCTGCCTTCTTTTAAATAAGCCATGAGGGATTTTCTACCATTAAAAGAAGTTATGCTTTTCTACTAGAGGTGTTTGAATGCTCCACTTTAATAGGCATGTCTGCAAGGACCTTGTTAGCATTCAGCTTCTTCTCTAAAGGCCCTGGAGACGAGGTGACCAAACAAATTTAACTTAGACTTTGTTTTTCCAGGTTTGTTTTTGGAACTAACTCCGGTAAAGTCAGGGGAGCAACAAAGGTCATCTTGCAAAATTAGAATGAAAGCAGTGATACTCATACACAAGGTTGTCAGAGAAGAGATAGAAATACACAAAGCAAAGCAAGAGGCTCGATTCTTCCCTTGTGTTCAAAGCTAACACCTCCTAGAAGAACCTAGAAGCACACACAGTTCTGCAAATGAAAATAAAGACATGGACAACAAACAGAAAAGGTGAAACCCCAAATAAAGAAATCTCTCGTCAGCCCAGGTTCTGTCTTGCCCAGGCTACCTTGGGTGCAGCTAAAACACATCTTCTTCCTTGGGGTTCACAAAGACATTATAATTGCCTTTCACACCATCAATCTACTGCTATAAATCCCAAGAGCTTTGGATCATCTGATTTATTTTCACAAATTTCCAGAAATGGAACTGGGTGTTGTTTACATTGTCCTACAATTTTCAGACTGTGACCTGAAAGCAGTCTGAAGACAATGTATTATAGATCAGAACTCCATGTTGCATTAAAACTAACCACAGGGTGCCAGGATATACACTTCCACCTGACACTGAAATCATTTGCACTGAGGTACTCACAGAAAGTTTCCCTCATGGGTTCTTTATAACCACCTCATCAATACTAGAAAATCAACAGCTAAATTAAGGAAGACTTATGATACTTTTAATACATGAATAAATTTAATGTTTCTAATAACAAAAAATTTAAATGCCATTGGAATATGAAGGCAAATAAAGCAATGGATCTCCATACAATCCATCTGAAATCACAGAAGCATTGACTCTACAAATCCTTCTGGCCCGAACTCAATTTTCCGCTAATTCAGAGGATTACTGAGTGAATTCAACTCTTGTAGATTATATCCCATTCCACCAAATAAAATTTATCTCTAAAATTGTCTAAGTCAGTCTCCTGACATTAAACTACTATGTCTGTACTCATGCTCTATATAGCACATCATCCATACATTAGCCTGTATCTCAAGCAAGCCAAAAGGTGATTGGGATAATCCCTTGTTACTGGTGTTAGCATTTGCATCTTTTTGAGACTGAAAACAAAAAAGAATTAAAATGAAAACAAACATAAATTTAAAATCAACTACTTATGAAAATTTATAAGCTAAAAACGAAGTTACCTCTTGCGTTACCTAGTGTTTGAGAGTCCAGATCATCATCAATAAACTCCTCACCCTGGATGATGTTCTGGGTGTCCTCACTGTGATTAACAGGGCTTGTCATCTCCTGCTCTTTTTCATTGTGCATCTGGGCGTAGACATTTCTGCCTGGCAGTTTCCTAAATGGTACAAGAAGAAAAAAATTTTGGGATGGAATTTTTTGTGCCGCACACACATTGGCATCAGAGCAGAGCTCCAGCAGGGCAAAGCTGTTCCAAAACAAAAAATCATCACCAATCCCATCCTTCCTTAATTTTGTGATTATAACCTAAACTTACCAACTCTTTGTTCTCTGTCACAGTTTTATATAACTGCCTTTTCAGGATCTCCAGACTAACATAATATTTAAGCATCCATTTCTAAGATTAACAGACAATAAGCAATGTTGAAAAAAAATTACTAAAGCCACAGAAAACCTATTTTAAGAATTCAAGCAATGAAAGGGCCCAGTGGGTGTTCATTCTTGGTCCCAGGTGTCTTCATATACACTAAGCTGGGCTGCAATCATCTTCACATCTCCCTGGGCATGTGGGCTGACACTGAAGTGTGATAGCATCAGCTGGCACTCATAATCAATCAGGGACAGGGAGAAAAAGTCAGGAGAAGTCCAGGAAATAGGGAATGGAAAGGAGCAGACTGAAGAGCCAGGAGGCCAAGACCAAGGGGGAAGGAGTAAGAACATAAACAGGCATCAATAAGAGCACAAGACAGGGGAGGCTGCTTAAGTTTAGCAGGCAGCACTGAAGGAGACAGAGTATAAAGTTTGGACTGGGAACTGATGAATTAGACAAACTCCACAAGAGACAATAATTCACTCACTCTGACTGGAATCTAGAGAAACAAAAATCATCTTATTAAATTATCACCCTGGCTGAGACTGAGAGGCTTAAGACTTAATAAAGATAAGGGGTTCTTAACTAGATTAATTTAAATTAGACTTTGTCAACTCAAAGGGAAAAATCAGGGACTGCTAGCTTTGCAACAGATTTTATGGTTTAAACATTCCTCAAGAGCCATACCCTTTGTGCTGTAGCTGTGCTCACCTGCAGTCTGCCTAGGCACATGAGGACATCCTTTCCCAAGCACCAAGCAGACACTTCAGATTAGGGAGCTGCAGGCTCTAAGCTCCATTTCCTACAGTGCCAGAAGCTGCTTGACAGCTTGAGCAGCATGACAGCAGATCATGGCTGTCAAAGTCTGTGCTTAAAGCCAGATTATTACAGTGGGCAGAAAAGAAAAACAACGAGAAGGAAAGAAAAAAACAGGGTTGAACAGCTGTGGTTTCTGTTGAGCCCCTTTAGACAGTGAGAGAATAGAAAAAGTGACACTAATTTTTAGGCATCTCTCTAAAAGCAACCCTCTCCTGCTCCGTATTACAGTGGCAGTTTAAAAGCTGGATAAATATACAAATTATTCTATTTTCTCTAGGCTTTTGAAGAAGATCTGTTTGAAATGCCATTTCACAAGAAGGTGTCTTTAGCAAGGGGCACCATTTTAATTTGAGATTAAAAAAAGTAACTGCAACAAACTATTCTGAAAAACAACTTCCATTGCATCAAAGTAATGAAAATAAATGGAATTTACTAAAAAATTAAAGATGACTGAAGATAATCTCCTTCCTTTAATCTGAGCAATCCAAAAGATAAATTGAGTCCTATATATCTACATAAACACACATATCTGTATAGGTATGTGTATACATACACACACACAGATTTATATCTCTAAATAAAAAATAGGTATTTTATCCCATTATTTATAAGCAGTACAAAACCAAAGGAAAAGGAGAAGGATGGAAAGAAGGTCTGATGACAAAATGCTGTGTTATTATGATCACTTCAACAGGTCTGAGGGCTCCTCCAACAAAAACATACACATAAAGCCAAGCCCTGCATCACTCTCCTTTCATTATATGGATTTTAAAAAAAAGCAATTTTGCAAGAGGGAAGGACATTCCTTATAACCAAAACAAATACATTAGGTAATTAATTGTGATTTTTTTTCTCTAGGGCCAGTAACTCCAGACTGTTTTTAATGTGTCTGGTAATGAAACTGGTCATGTGGAAAACTATTCTCTCAATCAGACCTGCATCAAACCTGTCAAACTGCTCACTTTCAGTCCACCATCAAAAGCCTAAGGGAGACAAAACCCAGAAGAATGTCTCTGTAACACATCTGCAGAATTAGCACATATGTTTCTACAATAATTATAATAACCTCCTCTGAACTATTTCTGACAGATTGGAGAAGCATCAATGGCATTATCAAAACAATTTTGACATAATAAAAATGTTAAACGTCTCAAAGCCATATGGCACATCAGACCTTTGCAGTTAAGTAAAGGGAGAAGAGCTGCTAGTGTGACTATTGCCTATGAAACCAGGGTAACAAAGTGTGTTCTTTGGTGTAAATCCTGAGGCTTCAACTCACAGCTCCTGCATGGCTTGCTAGTTAGAGATACCATGAGCAGAACACATACTAGTAAAGATGTTCAGGAAAAATGAAGAAACCTCTCAAATTCACAACCAACCATTAAATGTATTGTTGCTAAGACCATTTCCTTATGGTTTAGGAATAAAAGGAGAAAGAAATAATTGTGAGCTGTTATTTCTCACTCGCCTTATCCTGCCCAATTCTGCTAAGTGCAGATCCTTTGGGGAAGGTATAAAGCTGAGGTACTCAGTACTTCCACACTTTCCTTTGCTTCTCACACTTACATGGAAACGACTAACATTGAATGGATTGGAGGGAGGAGAATATCACAGGCCTGAGAAGACATGCACTGGAGGCATTAGACCTTTGCCACACTACAGAGATCTGCCTGTGTTTCATAGTGGTTCAGCTTTACAAGGAACACACTCAACCACACTGAAGGAAATGATAGTCCATGTGGTATTAACATACCCTCTGAACAGAGAGAAGCTGTGAGACAAGCAGAGAAGAAGGAAAACACTATTCTTATCTCGCTTGCTGTGCCTGTGTTGTGCTGAAGTAGAATGCAATACTGAGATTGTTTACCCAAAGTGAGGATGTTTTGTTCCCTGGCCAAGAAGTGTGTGTGGGTCAGACTGTCACAGGACAGTCAGGAGAGAATCAGAGATGATGAGTGCAGCTCTGTGCAGCTGTGAGCAAGAGTGAGTGCATGGCAGATTCAGTTTGGATATTACAATGTACATAGTATAGTATAATAAAGTAATTCTTTAGCCTTCTGATGATGGAGTCAGACACATCATTCTCTCTCCCCTTTGTCAGAGTCGCCTTTGATTTACACTAAGTCCAAGCCTTTTCAAGAGGCATTTTTAACACATGTGCTGGATATTCTGTTTATGGGGGATGACCACACTGTGGGATGAAATAGGATGTGGATACTGGAACCTCGCTAAAGATGGGCCTGATTCTGGCAAATTTTATGGCTTGAACATGCAGGAAGGAGGCTGCCACCACCCCTACTCACACAGAATAAAACTCTAGTGTACCCTGATGTGCTTTGCTCTTCTTCAAGAAGCAGCTAATTTTGAGTCCAATGTAACTGTTTGAAGCAGGCAGAGCTGAAATTTTTGGGTCTACACAAAAGACTACTGTGAAAACATGACAAGACACGAAATTTGACCCAAGAGATTTGTATCAGCAAAATGAAAATTGAAAGCACATTTAGAAGAACAGACAAGAAGATTATGCAATAGCTTCTTTGGGGGTTTAACTCATCTGCAAAATGCATGTGCTTCACATCCATCACTGGAGACAATTACCTCTTCTGAGCAGCACTCCATGGTTTACATTTTTAGTTCCTTTTGTTTTTCCTGTAGCGTTTTATTTCAGTCATGAAAAAGAAGAAATATTATGCCTGCTTTGAGGACCATAAAAATACGAGCTAGAGATGTAATTCTGCACACCACTGCTAAAGAACATCACAGCGCTTGATTTCACCAAGCTCTCCAGGTCCCACACCTTTTAGAAGCTATTCCAGGAAGTACTTTGTTTTCCTTCCTTTATTCAGAAAATCTAATCAATTCATACCCCAAACTGTTAGCACTTAGAAATGTTCAGCAGGAAGGAACAGCAGGAGGGGGACGTGATATTGATTCCTACTCATTTAAGCTCTAGTTTATTTGGCTTCAATTCCTTCTTTGTGGAAAAAAAAAATATCCATTCGCCTTTATGAAACTTCATTTATTTTCCAGAGGCTTGATTAAAATTCAGTTTACTATAAAAAATTTGAACATATTCACATGGCAAAGAGTATGGAATAATGTAGCATTTTCTTGGAACTTAAATAAAAATAACAAAAATAATAATCCATTAAATAGAATACTTTACTGTGGTGTTGACTTTATTATGTTTGGATAAATGTTCAGATGACTGATTTCTTTGTGCTTTAAGGCACTCCTGATATACTTGCCTCTTCCATTTCTGAAATCTTTTCTGCATGCTATTACTTTGATTTCCGAGGATGTTTTTACAAAATATTATGGAACATTAAATTAGTGCCTGGTTTTTTTATCACTAAAAGGCATGGATTGGGACTAAGCTTGCTCTCATGGAACATAAAAGTAGTATAAGCAAGGTGGGGAAAAAAGATAGCTTTTCTTCAGAGACTGAAAATGAGATAGTAAGTCAATGAGGCAGAAAGATAACACAGTTCTGCTCCAGATTGTGGAAATGACCCAAGAGGGGGTTCATTTACCAAAATTGGTACTTGATAGTAGCAGGCAAAAAAGGAATACACACAAAATAGGATAAATCTGGGTGAAGACGATTCATGGTGATTTGTGAAAACAATGCATGCAGCTTTAAGTAGTAAAGCAGTTTGCAGTAGTTTGCATACAAATTAAAAGGTGAAGATTTTCATACTCTTTCAGAGAATTGAATTTGCTGCAATTAGCCAGGTAAAATATATAAGCACAACAGCCAGCCATTTGCTCTGGTTTGGCTACTCTAATATCCTGCTATTGTACAGAAATGAAAAATAAGAAAATGATGATTTCAGATCTTCTGCTAGTAGCATGATGATTACATGGCAGCTTTGATGTGGCTAAAATATAATTTTCCTTTCCTCCACTTTGCCTGGTGCAGACAGTGCTATTTCCCTTCTCTATACTGTTGCCCAGGATCCCACACCATAAAGCTTCTTCTGAGAGGATGAAGAAATCTTTTCTGGATGGCAGCATGAAAACCACAAAAATTACAAACATTGTTTCAAAGGGAATGGAAGAAATGTGTTTTTACTGAACCAAATCTAGTAAAGATGGCATGGTATAAAAAAAATATACGCAGATCCCAGATCCACATTAAGAAACAGCCCTGGATTTTTCAAATGATTTCCCAGCTGCTTCATATTGTTGTGGGCAAAATAAGCAGCTGCAGTCCATTTTACCTGCATGCTTAAACAGCTGGAGCACACTAGTGAGTATTCCAACATGTTGTTTGCTTGAGGCACCCACTCTGTGGTGCTTTCCTTTTCAGGAAGTGAGAGCAGAGCAGGGCAGGGCAGAGACGCTTCACTTGTGTCTTGCCCACACCCACAGCTGCTCTCAGCTCTGCTCCTCCTGCACAGGCAAGGTTGGTTCACCTGCAAGGAATGACCCCTTGCTCCTTGCTGCCACGCTCAAAATCCTATCTAAACCAATAGCTCAGATAAACCAAACAGCCCATTTGTTCAGCACCATTACAATTAGTTTTTAAAAACCCATCGCATTTATCATTTAAAATTTACTTGCCCTATACGGAGTAAAAATAGCCCTAATCTGAAGTCCTTATCGACTCTGATGGCAAAGGAGCAAACCTCTGTGTTTCTCAAAACATTTTGGATTCTTTTTTTCTTTCCTTTGTTTAAAGAAATGAACCATTCTTGGGATTGCCACAAGTCCCTTCCTGAGCTCTGGGGACTCCATCACCAGTTTTTCTGGACGTGGCTGGATGCACAAAGAAACCATCAGATAAAGTGGGGAGTGCGTGAATTTCAGGAATGGGGACATGAAAGGATAAACACTTGCAATTTTACAGCATGTGAAAACAGAGGGCAGCAGTCTTCCTAGTCAATGCCTAAGTATTTGGGATTAGGGCATATAAGATGTGACCTACAGTCATCCAATCATTAGCTAGACAGCCATAACAGCTCTGGTTATCCAGCAGATCATAAAATTACAGACTTCAGAAATGATTTGGGCAGGTGACCATGCTTGGGGACAAGATGTTTCAGCACTCAGAATCCATGGGGCAATTTGGCCATGTTTTGCCATTTTCTATCAAAGCTGTAGGTCTACACAAAAGCCTGCTATTTTCTCTCCTTTTTTCATCACAAGTCTGAACTCTGTCACTGCAAGTAGATGACATGCTCTCATGTATGAAGCTGTAACCTCCCTGCCAATCCAGTTACCATCTTATTTTGCAAGCCAGTTTTTCCATCTTGCATCTTTGCAGGTATCAAACTTAACTTTGAGCCAGCAAAGAGAGAGAAAGCAGCCCAAGACATGTTCATGCAGTCTCCTGCCAACCACCTGCTTTGCATGTGCTCCAAGGCTAGCTGCAGGTCCTCTAGACCCATTCAATGTAGTGATAAAACTAGGTTCAAAAAAAACTTCACTGAGATAGGGAAAAAGGAGTTTTAACCCTTGTATTAATCTTCATGAATGAAGGGAAGGCACCACCAAATGTTTTCCATCTCCTCCTTAGGTTTGTAAATCATACGTCATAATTATGGACAGTATTATCATTTCAACACTTTACACATCTGTAATTTCTCTGTTGAATTAAATAATATTTCTATTTCCCCAAGTTATCCAAGTTACCATAGGCCACAGTAATTCTGAAATTATCACTTAAAATTGAACATTTTTTATTGCCTATGGCATTCTTTCAGCAAATTAATTTTTAATACCCAGGCATATAATAGTGAAAAGTCTCCTTAATGTATTATAACTTGCAACTTTTATATCTATAAAGGACACTCATTTCATAGCCTCAGTCCCTGTGGACCAGTTTGTAAACTTACACACTCACTGTACCGACTTTAAAGGGACTGTACTCCCAACAAGCACTCCATGAGGACCCAGCAGTGCACCAACCATCTCCATCAACACAAGAAAGACTTTTAAAAAAGGATTCAAGATTTTGGTGGGACAGGAGTTCATGGGGAGCCCATGAGGAAAAAGCAATTTTTGAAACATAGCACTGATTAGGTGCTTAATATTGTTTGAAGAAGAAATTGCAAAGGAAGCATGCAACCAAAAAATTGTCAATTTTGAAAAGCTTAGCAGTATTACTTAAAAAGGATTCTTTCAAATATCTCAGAAACAGATAAGATACAGACTAAAATTGAAAACTACTGCATGGCCATTCATCAATGTCAACAGCAGTTTTCAGGCTACTGACAAACTTTTGAATATATCTCACAATAGTCCTCACTTGCATCTAAGTAACCCCCAGCCCCCAAATGTAAATGCAAATGATTTTCATGAATTATATACAGAAGTGCAAGAGACATTCAAGCTCACAATTTGGAAATTGTACTGTATTTTCCTCCTTAATAAAAGCTCTACTTATAAAGCAATGGTTCATAGAGCATTTTAGAAAGAACTCAAGGAAAAATATGTTTCTATTCCTTTCTTGAATATTTTATACTTCTTCTACCATGCAGTAATTGTGACTGCTATTTAATTGCTCTCATTTAAGAGCTAATAAAAGATATAAATCCGATAGCCTTTAAAAGATATCACAAGGAAATTTTATGATCGAAACACAAACAGAAAATCCTCCATTGTATTGCTATTGAAATAATATAATTACATCACATCAACCATTTTTATGTTTTTTCCTTGCTTCAGGCACCTAAAGGACCAAAATGGATTTTTATTTCATTTTAGACAGGCTGATTCAGTATTCTGTGCTTTGTCCTTTAAAGCAATCAGTCACTATGAACTCTAAAAAACTCAGGTTCTTGAAGAAAAATGGGTTTTTCTCTATTGACATAAAAATCCTTTAGCTAAAAAAACTCTTACTTAATGCTAGTTTCATTTACTGCTGTCACAAACTTAATGCTGATAGCAGTTCTATAAACTTGTATTTATTTTAAATAAAAATCACCCCCTAAAAAATGAGGCAAATCAGTATGAATCCTCACTGACATGAGATGATGATGATGATGATGATGATGATGATGAAGGCTTGTGTCCAGTATGCTTAAACCCAACAGCTTCTGAATGCCCCAGAGATACAGAAATGCCATTAGGATAGACAATGCTAACACTGTCCCATGAACAAGAACAAATTATTTAAATTGCACAGCAGCTCAGATTAAAATTAATTGCAGACTAAAGATATATCAGACTGTCCAAGGCTGGCATTGCTCAGTTTTGAGAATATCCTTCACAGAAGAAATATTTCCTGCAGAAATATTTCTTCCTTCCACACACTCTAGTGCCAAGTTAACGCTAATTTCTTTCTGTCAGTCATTTTCCATGGCATTGCCTCAGCAATTAAAATGTAATGTGTGCAAAGAGAAGCCCCAGAGCATTACATGCTTTGATAAAACTACTTTTTTAAGCAAATCAGCATTGCAGATGCAATCCCTGTCCCAATAGTTTTAGCTTATTCATAACTGTTAGGAGTAATGAAAAGGGAATTAATCAGGAATGATATTTTAGTTCATCTATGATTCTTGATGGTATTATTTAGACAAACTGAACAAACTCTCCATAGTTCCTATATTGTTGATATTTATCTTGGATCACAGCAAGTGAAACAAGCAACAGTTCAGTACCTTGATGTCTGAAAAGATCAGAAAAATATGGCTTTTCAAAGTGGTGCACTTCTTGCAATTCTTCAATAAATCTTCTTTATAAATGACAAACTCTGTCTTGCTAATCTATGGATAAATCTAATTATTAAAATGCATCTATTGATTAAGGTTTACTTGCCTTTTGAACTTGTAGAGGATGAAAGCCCCAACTGCAACTAGACAAACAACAAAGAGAACCACAATAGCCCAGTAGCCACCGCCTCCTCCAATTGTCTGAGAGTCTGAAACACAAAATAAAAGAACAGTTTTGCATGTCCCCTTCCACATCATTCACATTCTTGAGCATTCTTTTCTATTTAATTGTCAGGTCAAAAACATTGGCTGTTGTTTTTGCAACCTCTTCTTTTCACTCCATCTGGCTTCTTCAGAAAGGCAAAACCACAGAACTGGTTGGTGACTTGTTACTGAAGAACAGAGGACCCATTCAAAAAATAGAAAGCAACAAACAGCAAAACACAAGATCCTGAAGATTTAATTATTTGCGTACACAGTGGTTGTTAGGGTTTTTTTCAGAGAATCTAAAGTTATCATAGTAAATGATCACACACCCTAAGTATTTGCTTTGCAAAAGCAGGGCTGCATTAATTTCACAGATGGAGAAACCAAGGCTCTGAACAACAAATGAACTTGTCAAGGTCATGCATTGGTAAAGGCTGGAATGAACATGGACTTCTTTCAATCCCTTTTGTGCTGGCAAACAAATGTCAACCCTTTACACCAGACAAGGTACCACAGTGAGACTGTAGCACAAGTCTACACTAGAAACTAGATAAAAGAGCTTTGTTTTCTACAGAGAGATGACAGATAAAATATCACACCATAATTTACAAAAATTGAGAGTGGCTGGCTAAAGCTGTTCTCCCACAACACACTGAAATTAATAAAGAAGGATATATTATGGAGACCCTACAGCAACCTTCCCATTAGTTGATCAGAAGATCAGAGATACATGGCAGAGATGCAGCAGGCCTTGTGTTAGACCCATGTAGTCACAGCAGCAGAGGTAATGGCTGATATAAAGGCAAAGAAATTCTGCTTTCTTAGCAGCCAGTGCAACCTAAAGTGCCTTTGATCACCAGAGGAGTTTTTGAAGCCTAGTTGGCTCTTCCTTCAGAGCACTGTTCTGTACAATGGAGGAATTTACTTTATGTTGTGGTTACTCAGAAAAAGCAAGAAGCACGTGATACAAATCGTGAAGTATGAATGGAAAGGGAAACATAAAAAAAAATTATTTGGTTGTGATTGTTAATAAAGGCCAAATGAAAATGTGTGTGTATATATATATATACATATATAAAAATAACCACATATAAATATATATAAAAACATATATTAAAACATAAATATATAAATAAACATACATATAAATCATATATGCATATATGTTTATTTATATGTAACAAGTACCAAGGAAATATATACATATGTGTTATATGTACACATACATATTGATATAAAGATTTTTTCCCCTTAAATTATTAGAACTTGAACAGGCATCCAAAAGTTGGTCTATTGATAGCTTTTTTTATATATTTACCTGAACTGGAGTCAGCTAAAGTCACTAAGACCCAGTATCCTCCCCTCAGAAAGAAACTGATGTTGTGTGCATTCAGGGCTTGCTTTATAGCTGCTATTCTCTGAAAATACAACAGAGAGAATGTCAGATGTCTTGTGCTCTGTTCCACTTTGAGACACTCAATGTTTTAAAAATGAAAACTTCTGGTTCTTTAAATGGTGAAAGCACTTGTCAATGACGAGCTGAAATCTAAAAGAAATTCAATATTTAAAAATCAAGCAAAACTCCAGAAGACATAAAAGCTGAAAACATCTCAATTTTATAGCCAAATCTTTCTTTTTGATTACCCAAGTCTTTACATTTACCCAGTATGAGGCAGACAGCAAGCAATTTGCACGTGCTATTGGGTTTACCTGGGTCATAACTCACACAATGCATAATCCATATTAAAAGCCCCCATTCTTCTAACTTATCAGAAGAAAACCTGTGATGTCACTTTGGATTTTTTGTCATGAAAATTAACTACTATTTAATAATGAACTGCATGTCATAATTTACCTTACCTCCTTACCTATAAGGGAATGAATTCCATTTATAGCTAATTTTTAACAATACTCCATAGAAATAGATATATTCATTCATGTGGAAAAAAAAATCAGTATTCCTCCCATTTTCCTCCAGTGGATAGAGCAAAGTGAAATATGGTCTTTCATATTTTTATGGAGCAGAACCATTAAATATACCCTCACATCCTAACCCTGGATGACAAATTGTCTGAATTATACTTTCTACTTGCTTGTGTCTTCAACATGGTCAATTTTCTAAAAGATCAAAGCTAGTTTTATACTCTATGCCTTATAATTTGGGACACGACTTCCCAGAGGATGCCAAATTAGAAATTTGCTTTATGTCCATGAAACCTTCACAAGTAACTCCTTTTACGATATTATCAATTATGGTGCTCATCTTTGACAAGCTTTTGAAGTATAATGGATAAAAATTCCTGTAGTCCCTCTCATATTATGGACAGACACTATACAAAAGTTCAAACATCGTCATTCTTTTTGAGGAATATCTAACTTCTGAAGCTATTCCACTGACTTTATTAAATTTTTTTTATGTGGGAATGACTCAACGTAATGGTGAAGTGAGCATGGCTTCAGTTATTTCACAAGACAATTACAGCAGATAGCTCCTAAGTATTTATCTTGTTGCCTAAAGCCTGAAAAGAAAATGGATATGAAATCTTCACTTAGGAGTTAGGAGTAACTCCTTCTTAGGATTAGGAGGCCTTAAAGTGATGCTGCTATCAATGAATAAAATTTCTTTGTATCAATCCAGGGTCATTCATGAGTTCATGGTGTACAGTGCCAGAGAGACAACTACTTTAGATTAATCCGACTTACAGCCACCAAATGAAATTTATGAGCTCCATAACTTTTGATTCTTCATATTTTCCTGGCAGGTTTGTAAGGAACCCAACATTTGGTGTGGTTTTTGCTTAAGTGATTAAGACTTGTTTCTTATTTAACTCCCCACTGTTGGATTTGAACCCAAGTCTAAATGATCATGTCCTCAGGTCCTCAAGTCAAAAATTTGAATCTCATGTGAATCCAACCAAAGGTTCTGGCTTACTTATTTCACTGAAAGACTAATGTTTTTTTCAGTGCTCATGGGGTTTTTTCCTGCCCCAAGATATTTATTGAGCTCCTCTCTAGACTTCTTAAGTGTAAGGTTCGTATACCAGCATTTGAATTTTCCATCTTCTTTTTTTACATCCTTTACGATGACAATGTTTGAATATGTCAATGGCTCCTGCATTATAAGAATGTAAAAGAATGAAAAATAATGACACTGTTCAAACTCTTACCCACTTCTACATCTTGGCTTCTGACTTTCCCTTTTTGCCAAAGCAACTCACTGGGAATTTTCATGAAGTAGTTTGTCTGGATAGAAATCTTCCTCAGACCCCTGCCTTCCAGATTATAGTTTAATTACATTTTAATTGACTCTTTCAACTGGACTCATCCCACCTGACATTAGACATACAGTAGATGTGCATAAATTAAGCAACCAAGTCTTCTCTGGAGTCAATAATTAGAATGGAATACTTTTGAAAATTCTCTGTTCTTGAAAGCAGGTTAAATCACAGCTTTTATTTCTCCCTGCATATATTTGAAACAAAAAGGGGTCTTGTCAGAGTGGAATAAAATTTCAGAATTTCCAAAGGGCTCCTCCTACTGCACTGACAGCTTTCTTACCATCTTTGTTATTGATGGCTACTTTTATCAGTAATGATTCATATTCTACATGACTAACCTAATAAACAGCATCACATCCCAACACTCCATGTAAAGCACCAATAAAAACTCCAGCAAGCAGCTGTTCCTTGCCTGAGCAAGAAATTATTGCCTTAAATCTTTCTGAAATAATGTAATATTCCCAAATCTAAAAGGTTTTCAGCCAAGAACAAAGAGGTTCTCTTTAAGAAAAGACATTTTATAACTATGTCTAAGTTAAAGGTATCAGGGACACCTCCTCGACATGTGCAGAAAACATTCTGCATTGCTGAATCCTCTCAAAAGTGTCACAACTCTGACTTTGAGAACTGGCATGAGCAGTGTGACAAAGCACATCTTTTCACTGATTCATGATACAAATCTTCAAGATTCTCTTCTAGTAACAGAAGGGATTGTAAGGAATCTTTAAAATATGACAACATGAGTATTTTCCTGCTGACTTACCAGAAGCTATTGCTTCTAAGTTTATTTATATAGGATATATTTTCAGGATATTTCTCAAGTCACAAATGATTCTGATATAACACATTTTATCAAAATTTCTGCCATTCAAGTCTAAAGCAACAAATTTATATGCACATATCAATAGCTAAAACAATGTCTATTAGCAATAATATAAAACCAGAAATGTAGGCAGCTGTCACAAGAAGACTGGCTGTACATCTCTACAGCACTCTACTCTACAAAACAATCAATGTTGAGATGTGAGACTGCTGCACCTGACTTATCATCACAGCACAGCAAAGGCTGCTGAAATTGCAGTCTCCCTTGTTCCTGCTCCAGCCACGGGTCTGACCTGGTTCATCCTAACAATGTCAGAAATGTACACATATTCTCCAGATTATATAATTATTTCCCCTTCCCCTGCTCCTCTAGTTCCAGAAAACCTTCCAAGGTCTTACTGGAGAACTAATTACAAAACTGTGTCCTGTTACACTACTGGGACATCCCTACAGCCCCACTGAATGGAAGCTTTTCCAAATCATTTGCAGCCTGGGATTGCTCCTCTTTATGCTTTAAAGTAACTCACATGATGTTTCATACACAAACATGGGAACAACCTTGAGACAGCATTGATTTTAACTGATACTCTTTAAGCTGCCTTGAAGCACAGCACTAATATTGAAATTGAGATTTAAAGGGAAATAATATGCATAACACTTTGCACTGAAGTAAAATGTTTGTACAACCAAAAGAATCTATCACCATTAGTTTCCCTAAATTATTGAACATATCCATTCCCCAAAGGCTCAGAATAAGGAATTTCCTTTAGAAACTTCACCTTGCTTCCTCAAGAAATGTAAATTTTCAAATAATTTCGAAGTGGTAATATTCCCCTGGCTGAGAGCCTCAGTTCATGAATGTGTCTCTACAAAAGAAACAACCTGCAAAAATTAACTAATTCCTGACACATAATCAGGAATTCAGACTCCCAGGAATTCTCACTGTGATTACCAGGGAGAACAGTAAGGGTGTCTGCCAAAAAAGTAGAAAGCTTTGTGCACTCACACATTTTAATGATAGACACCTGTTAAAGTACTTGGACAACTTCAACATATTCCTTTGGACCTTCCAAAGTATATCTCATGAACTCCAAACACAATCTACTTGGTTTTTGTTAATATGAAGAGCTTTGTCTTGCCTACTTCCCCAGCTCTTCAGAGACCGTGACCTTGTCTTAGAAAGCTTTAAAATGCCCCTCAAAGTTAAGGATACCTTACACTGATTCTTTGTAACTGGCAGGACATGAACTGCAAGGTACAGGCACAGGATCTGTTTCTTCTCTATCACAGCAAAAGGACAAATACAATAAATTTTAAGTGTCAAACAGTCTTCTGGTTTTCAACTGGCATGAAGTCTTTTACTATGGAGGAAACATTGTTTGGAAACAACTAGGGAGAAACTAATGTCTGATTTTCAATCCTGTGTCCACTAAATTTGTTTTGTACCAATTCACAACGACATTTTCTTACAAGGGCAGAAAATACTTGCTTGATGCTCTTTACATTATGGGTCAATGACTAAGGTTCTGGCTTTGTTTGGACCTGAAATCTAATTTCCTTCTGAAGACAGTGCAGAGACTTTGCTCTACTGGATCTTCACAGAATGACAAGCATCACTGCTGTTTCTGTTTAAAAGACAGGCCAATATTAAATACTCTTGAGAAACACACTAATACCAGAAAGAAGTAGATTGTGCTGGTCTGGACACTGTCAAACACAGCAGACATAGCTGCTGTAGCATTCACACGTATCTGTCAGATGGGAGCGAGATCTTTACATAGACAGGATCACCTCTTAATTTCATATAAAGGCAATGAGAGTACAGCCACTTATTGCAAAACAGGATGAAGGCTGTCCTAGGCAGATGTGCATTGCTCTGGTTACCTTATCACTTGTTATGCTTCTCTTCTTTTTTGGTTGATTTGCAGGTAGTAGCACATGCAAGTCAGCAGCTGTGGGCAGACCAGGTTTCACAACTGTCATGAGTGTTTCTTCAGGTATACTGGTCTCCTGTGAAGACAATGAAGACACACTCTGTGTTTTATATAAAATACATAAGTAACTCCACATATGGCTTTTAGACTTCATTGTTCAGATCCTTAATATCTAAAGGGAATTCCACTAGAAGCTGAAATATGAACAAAGCCAAACATAAATGTACTGAAATATGAGTTGCTCTTTGAATATTGGAAGACCTAAGTGTTGTTATCGCATTAAAGTAATTCAGTGGCATCAAGAAAAGAAGCAAAATGAGGAGGTTTTCAAGTTTTATCAAAACTCTGCAATGGCCAAACACTTCTGAGGTAACAAGAAAAAAAAATCCCTAGTGGTTTAGGATCCTTTGTGGGCAATTCAGACACAGTGTAGACTTAGAAGTGCATATTCATTACAGCTAACTTTAGCTTCTGAAGGTTGCTTAGGAGGGTGCTTAATGGACAGAGAGAAGTCCTTCAATGTGAGACTAAGAACACTCAGGTTCAGCTTCTGAAATTGTAATGAATACCTTCATTCCCCTGCTGAAAGTCAAGTGCACCTCTTTGTAAAACAGTTTGTGCAAATTTGGCATTTAGTCCAAAATTTCTCCATGTTTGTACAATGCAGCCACACAATTTTAGTGACCATACCCTGGGCACTTTCCTTGGTCTTCCTCAAACAGATTCTGAGACTCTATTAAATTGTTCATATGCTTTGGTAAATGTTTTAGTAATTATTAAAATGCAAGAGGTTTTAATAGGGGAATAAAATAGTTTTTGACTGACTCTAATGGAACTCATTATGGAATGAGTTTAATTTGATAAAAGCAAGAAATTAATTTGACATCTGATAAGAATCTCAAAGAACAAAAAGCGGGAAACTTTATAAAGTCAAAAAGTTTAGAACCTGATTTGCATGACTGCAAATCCAGGAAGAGTAAAATGATTTAGAATTCCAACATTTTATAAACAATATCAAGCTGTACCTCAGTGCCACTGCCCCCATGAAAGCCAGTGTGTGCACCCTCACTTGCTGGCAGGGTGTGTGCCTGAAGAGCTCTCGAGCCCAAAGTTTCCATGAGGTGATCTAATGCCACAGCACTACTGCATAGTTTGCACCTGATTTAACCTACAGGATTCAGCTGTTCCAGATTTCTTTTGTGAACATGCTCTGAAAAA
Organism: Agelaius tricolor; assembly: GCF_023055355.1. Taxonomy (NCBI): domain Eukaryota; kingdom Metazoa; phylum Chordata; class Aves; order Passeriformes; family Icteridae; genus Agelaius; species Agelaius tricolor. Next base: position 8,923,615 of record NW_027269284.1, read on the forward strand.
CAACTGTATAAATTTTGTGCCTATATACTATACATAATTTTCAAAGTTACAGAACAAGCATAGGAAATTCTTTCTTTCTGCTTTGTTTTCACAAAAAGATAATGTCTTTTATATTACTCATTGCTTAGCTTCTAAATCTACCACATTTAAGCTACTTAACTCTTCCTGCTTTGGAGTCAGCAGTGTTTGCTAATATGTCTCTTCCTAATCCCAGAGAGCAATATTTAGCATTAATTGCCAATTAGGCTGTGTTAGACCTAAACTGTCTGTGTTACAATATCATCGTCGACAGCTTGCACTTAAAAGTGACACTAGGCTCAAACTTGCATGAAATGTGGCTCATGAGGTTCACTTTATTATTTTGCTCTGCCTCCATTTCAAAATACCTTCTACATGAGAATGTATTAACTTAACCTTCAAGCTTTACAACTGGTGAGGGACCATTTTATGACCAATCTGAAGGAGCACCTTTGCAAGAAGTCGCGTCACCACCCGCCCAATGTCTTCTCTCCACTCAGGTATGTCGGGGTTGTACATGTCCAGGTCCTTAGTAAACTTCAGAGGAAGAACATGAAAATTATCTAGAAAAACAAAAAGAAATAGCACGAAATAAACTAGATTGCAGAAGGGGTTTGATAGAACTGAAAGTCTCTATTTAGCACTTTGTGCTGTGCAGCACTGCAGTATCTAGGACCCCTGCTGCTCTCTGTTGTCAGGCATTCAATTTCTTTCTGTATTTTCATCAGCACCATCAAAATTGTGCCCAAAGACTAAAGAAAGGAGGAAGAAAAGGAAACAAAGTAGATTTACATACATGCTCTAGGGTCATAATGTTCCCAATAATTTTCCCCTAGCTCAATAAGGGAGTATTAAAAAGAAGTCATTGGTTTCTTTTATTAGAAATGCTAATGTACCAATGGATTTTATTCTCACTAAATCATAAGCATGTGGGGGTTTTTACACTAGATGTTTCTGTTTTCTGTATAAAATGAACATATTACTCCATAAATTAAATATGAAAATAGGAACAGAAATTACATTACAAAGGCTAACTACTTCCCTCTTTGAAGAAAAAATAAAACAAAGGTACACCCACAATATTTCTCTGGATATTTTCAAAAATATCTGAAATACTAGAAATGGGATGATCCTCAGAAAAAAGTCTCTAAAATCTTCCCTTTCTCCCTACAGGATCCTTGGATGAAAACCTAGGGAACTTAATGCAAAGCAGGGATAGAGAACCTCTGGAATGCACAAGTCAAACCTGCTTCCCCTCAGTGTTTCCAACAGAATTTTATTTAAACATGGCTTTCTTTTTCAAAAGTTTCTTTATTTTTCTGATGGCCAGTACTTTCATGCTCTTGATATCAGGATTGGCAAAAGAAGCACTGGAATGATAAAGCCATTGATGTAGTCACACTAAGAGGGTTATACTTCTAAAGGTTTCTTAAAGAGCTGATGCATTTATAAATGGTAATATAAATATTATACCCATTTATCTTTGAAAATGAGAAGGTTCATAAAAGCTCCATTTAGCATAAGTGTGGGTTTTGTCATTATTTCAAAATAGTAAGTATAATAAAAGCAAAAATAACACAATCTTCTTCAGACAACAGAGATGTATCACGTCTTGTATTGCATGATAGCTGAAGGCTTTTAGCTCTGCATTAAAATAAAAGCTTTTATACTTATCACAGTCCCCACATGTGACAGTACAATTACAAATTTAAATAATTTCCCAGCACTGAATTTTCCACAGTATATTCTGCCTTGTCACCACATAATAAAACACAAAAAAGCCACACCAGGACACAGTGTGGAACAAGAGCTGAAGGGTTATTTAATAATTACAGCAGAGCTATATTTGATCCAAAATCTCAGATAAACATCAAGGTAACAGTGATATATTGTGATGAAAGGCAATTATTTGACACGGTTTTCAATGCTGAGAGCATTTTCTTTTTTTTTTTTTCTTTTTTTTTCAGAGGTATTTAGACTACTTTACTTACAAATTCTGGGAAACTTTCTAGTCACTGGCCAAAATACTATTTTAACACATATAGCATCTAGGAACCACAGTAACATTTAAAATAAGCAAAGTAAACAAAATGTTTGACTATTCAGCTTTTTGGAGTTATTTAGTGACTGTTCATGCCTCTTATTTTAACAATTAAATCTGGCATTAGATTTAATTTTACAATAGGTTCACTTGTGGTAGGGCTGGTTTTAGACATCCAATAAAATTACATATTAAACAAAAAAAAAGGAAAAAGACTAATGTCTCACCAAAAACATGGATAACTTTTGAGTCCTGAAGCATAGAGCTCCCACAGGAAACTTGTACTGTAACTCTGACATCACCTGTCTCAGCAAACTTTGTCACCAGAAAACTCTCCAATGTAAGCAGTGGCTTTAAAAAAAACAAAGAACAGAATTTCAGCAAGAACCATGAGAACAGTGCTGAAAAACACTGTTGTTAAAAATATCAGCAAAAAAAATTTCACATAAAATTTAAAATTTTCAATATTTTATCAAATCTATCAACTACAATTTTCAATACAGAATTTTTCTTTCCTTGAAAGGATCTTATGCAATCAAGCAGCCAGATGAGAAAAATCTTTCTTTTAGAGTAATCAGTCAAGTATTAGGTTTTCAGTCAGATCCCACTAAAATTAATGGAGTCTGAGTGAGTCTCAACAATCTCTACAAGATTATATGAAGCAACTCATTTGCCTCAAAAAATGTAGGGTATAACAGGGTCAAAAGGATTAATGCTGTCAGAGCAGCAGCCCACAGTCACCTCTAAGGTGGAGCTGAGATACTCTGCTCCCTTACCACATCCTTAAGAAAGACAAAACCCTTCACAAGACCCTCAGAGCCTCTTCTTGCAATGGCAAAGTCAGTAATGATGAACAGATACAGGCTGGGATTAGGGTAGACAGGACATTCACAAGAAGAAAGTTCACTGCACTTATTTGAAGCATTCCTCTGTCACACTTAGTCTGCCTCATAAAGAAAATTTCTTATCTGTTATTGAAAAAATGACCTTAAAAGAAATTAACCCAGCTATACAATAAATACTCCCCAGCAGAAATACTTGGATGCTCTAGGACATGTTTATACAGACTTTGATCCACAAATGAATAACACTAGATTGTTTGAGTGCTCTCAATGTTTTGATATCCTTTAAGATAACACATTTATTTTTGATATGACAGTTATTTTAGACTCACAGAAAACATTTATCTATACAATGAAAAAACCCAAACAACCTATATATATATTTGTTCAGCACTTCAATTTACATCACTCATGTTATTAGCTTGGAAGTGCATAAATCTAAGTTTCATCATTCATCAGTAATGATCCCAAATCCACTCCCCTCTAGAAACTGTTTTTTCCCACAGGTAATGAAGCAGAAGAAAATGTTGTTTTCCCCCCACAAAGCAAACAGTTTAAAATTAGAAAGAAAGGGACAACCTTTACTGGAAAGGGATTGAAATAATCTCTTGAAATAATCAAAACCATGTGTGTACCTGAAGATTGTTTCCTATCCACCAGTAGAAAACTGTCAAATTAGGGTTCTTAGGCAGGATGATGGCTGTCAGGTTCACCTCCTGGTTTCTCCCAATGACTGGAACCACTTCTAAATTTAAAGCCTGGAGTGGAGCTGAACAAAGTTCCAAAAATATCATTGAACAAGAATCCATCAATTTATTAACACCTCCTTCCCCAAAAGCCTCCCACCTGTTCACCATAAGGTCCTGAATTTATTTTTCCCTTCCTCCTTTCCTTCCTCTTTTACATCCATATTGAAAGCTATGGACATAATTGGAAAGACCTCATTTCAACTACAAAACATCCCCCAGATGACCCCAAAACCCCTCAAACCAAATCTTAAAGCAATAAGACAGATCAACAAAATGGGCTTCTCTCATACCCATTCGTTTCATTCATGTCCAATTCGAGACACATAAGCAAATACTCCAGTTAAAAACTGGAAAAGGCAATCTCAGCTTTTTTTTTTTCTTTTTTTAAACTCAGTAACAAAAGATCAAATGAATAGAAATCTAACAAGTCTCAAATTGCTAAGGGAAAATCAGAAAACTGAAAAAGAATGCTGCTGACTACTCATTTTCATTATAAAATATCAGCTGTTAGGCTCACATAAAAAATCTCATTAATTCATGCTTTAAAATAGATCTGTACATCAGGGGAGCATTTATTTGCAAATCAAAATAGATAACCTCTGGACTCCAAAATGTGGTAGGTTTATTCCTTTCTGAACTACTAAAACCATAAACATGACTATTTGTTTAAAAGAAATGGATCATTACAACGGTTTTATCTGCTTGTGTTATGTTTATTAGTGTTGTGCTGTTTCACAGTACAGTAACTGTGTTGAAAGAAAATCTTTCCCTCAGAGGTTTCCCAGTATATCTTTATCAGAATGTCTGAAGGTAAAAGCTTTTTAACAGCACAATGTGGGAACTAGAATTTCTTAATTTCTTCACCTGCACCAACTACCTGGGATACGAAACCACTGCAGAGTTCAACATTCATTCCTTACACAGAATGAATACCATCCATTTCTGTTCCATTCGAAATATTTTTTAACTCATTCAAAGGTTTTTCATCTCAGTGCAAACTTAATGGTAATTAACACTGCTCTGAAGCATTTCTCTTATTTTGTATCAGGGACTGAGTCATTGCTGGTTCACTTCTAATTTCACTTTGACTAAACTGACTGAACTTCTGAGAGTAAGCTGTCCAAAGCCCTTTTCCACCTCACTTCACTTGGTCTGTGTGGTGCTTCATCTGAATGTAAGGCTCTATTTTACTCTGCATTTTCTCCAATAACTCTCAAACCACCTACATGAATTCAAAAAATGTTGGGTGCTTTAACAAATTATTTCTTCAGTAGCTTCCAGAGGAGTAAAAAATGCTTCTCTGGTGATGGTGTCTTGAATAAAATTCAGAAATGTTAGGAATTTCAATAAATTTGTTCCTCCTAGAAATATATTTTCCTTCTCGAAGGATCTGAGAAACTTTTTACCTTCTGCCACAAACCTGTGTTTTCACAGAGGAAACTGATTACTTTGAGATATGGTTTTGTTCCAGAAGAAGATTACTTTCTTTTCCAAAATTTTTAGAGGCCAAGTTACTTGGTACTTGAATGATGACTGTAATTTCAGGTTTGATCTTTCTATATATTAAAGAGCTGAGAATAATTACTGTGAATCCTTCTGCTTGTCTCTGTTACACAATTCCATAATGCATTTGAACAAGCTTCATAGCACTCTTAAGTGTGTACAATTAAGACTGAAGTTATATGATTTCTATTTAACTAAGTTCAAATTTCAGTAGTTTCCAAAGTTCTACACTATACAGGTCATGGTTCCGTGAAAAATAAAATGCATGCAGCATATGTATTAATGGATGTATGCAGCTCTTCTTTAGTTCTTTTTATTCTGAGTTCTTGGGCCTCTACAGTTGCCTACTCACATTTATGCTAATTCTAATTTCTAATTTGTCTTGCAGTTCATTAGAAAGTTTTAGATTGTTTAATCTGGATCAGAAAGTATGATTTGCCTGACAGGCTAAAATTCTCATAACTGTCCTGCATTAAAGAGTATCACATAGCAACCTGGCAGAAGTGGAAAGATTTCCTCTTCCATTTCCCTCTGAAAAAATTCCCTGGGAATAATACATCAGTTGAAGACTGCTGACTCCTGAAAGAAGAATTCTACAGAGACCCCTGCTTTCATGGTATTCCACAGTGAAAAATGTCCCTTAATGGCTATCAGTGTTTCACTAGAACGTAGAAATTGCAGTTTAATTAGTGCCAACTAATTTCCTCAAATCTTGTAATTTACCTAAAAAAATTAAACAGAGCAAATCGCGGTGAAAGCATTTCCTCAAGCAGGCTGTGTAACACACTTCCATGAGTCTGCCAGTCCCTGTGCAGCATTCAGGGCAGGCTCAGGCAGGAATCACATCTGCCTCAGTGCCCTGCTGCCTCTGCACTTCAGCACCAGTCCCCTAATGCACCAATCATTTACTTGTGTAAAACAACTCTGCTTTCTGCAATTTGAAAATCTGCTGCATAAAAGAGAATCAACATCTTTTAGTTTTACTGTTTACTCTAACATAGGCCATGTTAAAAGCACACTTTGAGAAAGTCTTCTGCTTTTTATCAGGCCTTGCTACTGCTTGTCATTCTCTGAAGGGTTAGAAGTTATTCTTGGAGAGAAGAATGTCACACAGAGTTTTTTCCTGTTCATTGCTTGTATAGCTCTACTATTTCTTTGCCTACTCCACTTCTCAGCACCTAGAAGCTTCTCAAATGTAACAGTGAAGCCCTAAGTAATTTATCTGAGCTCTTCGGAGGTGTCAAATGATTTAAAAAACAAACACAACAAAGAAACAGATAATGAAACTGAGTTGTAAAATTTGATTCTGAATCTTTATGTTTGATACAAACAGGAGATTGGTCTTTAGCATGAATGTGTTTGCCTTTGTCTGCTACTCAAAGAAGAACTGGAAACTCTGAACTCAAGAACGCTGACTAGCAAAATACAAAAATATCAGCAGTCACTAGACAAGCTGACATAAAGCAGATGGCTCTGTGCATAACCTGGTATATGGCTCCAGTGATTTCCACTGCTTTGGGATTAGGATGGAAGGCACACCACTCACAACAGAGGGAAACAGACACCTGGAGAATGCAAGATGAGTATCTTTCCCTTTGATGTTACTAGTTTCTGAATTTTTTGACGCATCTGAAAACAGGCAATAGCTGTCCTGAATCTCAAAGGAAGAGGAGAAATCAGTTCCACTTCTGAGTTTCCTTCTTCATTTCAGTTATGAGATGACTGAGGTACATTAAGCTTGCAATGGTGCATGATATTCCCTGGGCCGTGCTATTCTTTATTTTATATCTGTTTGATTGGGGTTTTTCAGTCTTAATTAAGGAGAGGAACAGAAATACAAGTCAAATAATACTGCCTGCAAACATTAAATTATATCCAAGCACCATTTAAAACTCTGTGACAATTAACTACCTAAAATTTAGATTTAGAACCACTGAGATTTTGACTATTTTTTAGAATCATACAAGAACTCATGTTTCCCAACACGTCTGTTAACTTGCTTTACACTGCACCTGGAAGCTCTACAAAGACATAGCTCAAAGTATTAAATTTTAGCTGCTAAGGCTGACAAGGGGTTTTGAATCAGGAAGATGGATCAAACCTGAAATTTATACTGAGGCATGCTTGTTATTTAAAAGATTAATAAACCATCCTTCTGCCAAATCCAAACAAAACTAATTCTGACCTCCTGCTGGATTAGGTTTACAAGCTTCTGCATTAATAACACACAACACTGCAGGACTGCATGAGGATATTGAAAAAATAGGGTCTTTCTTAATTGTGACTAGCAATTTTCTTTCCTCCTTCATAGCTGACATGAGGTTTGTACACAGTGGCCAAAGTAAGAAAACCAAAGAGCTGATTTACAGTTGACTTGGACGAACACCACAGCCTCGTCATGCCCAGCCACATTCTCAGCCTTCACGGAGACGCGGTAAATCCCGGGATTCTCGTAGCGGTGACGGATGGGCTCTCCAGTCATCGTCAGGTTCACGTATATCGCCTTAAAGCCATCCCCAAGATCTACCTGGTATTTGGTACTCAATACATCACCCTAAAAGGAAATCACATCACAGATATCTGCAATGGCCACAACCAAAATAGACAGGACACATGTTCATAACCTTTTACAGAATCACAACAGCGTTTTCAGCCCCAGCCAGACATCTTGACCCAACTGCAACAGCTGCAGTAAAACCACTACTGCCATGGCAATTACATTAGTGCAACAGATGCTGTGTGCACTAATAGAGAAAATACCATGTTTACAGAGCAAGGTGCTACCTTAAAATTACATACCCCAGACCACTAACCAAGTTGTATGGGACAGAAACCATCACTCTTCTCTTAATGCAGCTGGACATTATGTAACATAATGGTGCAGAACAGCCCAAGGTTCAAAAGTGATGCTCATGTGATTGTAAGCAACAGAAGATTGCTATTTTAGCAATTTACTACTCATCACATGAGCTTCTAGCCTTTGCAGTTATAAAGTAAAACCAATTGGCTTAGATGTTCTTCACAGCGCTTTCCAGCCATACCTTCTCACTGTCAACCCTGTGGCCTTTAAGACCCAAGCTGGGATCTTTCCAGAGTTGTAGAGTGTTACATGGATCTACCAGCATGTTAAGAGCTAACATGCTCTAGTGCAAAATTAGATGCATGCTTAATAAAGCTGAGTTTGGGAAATGGTTTAAAAGTCCAGTCAAATAATTCGATCATGTCAAATAGCTCATGAAATTTATAATTCATAATACTTCTGTTAAGTGTTCCTTTAAGTAACACTGCACTCCTAAATTCAGGCCTAAAGTGCCACAAGGCTGATACCATTGTCAGAGAACAAACATGCCCATCATTCATGTTGTCACAGCATAGCTGCTCAAGAGAGAAATCAGGTCTGTGCCACATGGACCGGTCATTTGGATTCAGTCAAAGGAAAATTTGTTTTAGCTGTGAGCAGCAATGCTTTTTCAACACTACTGGCAGCACTGCCTGAGCAAGTGGCCCTGATTCCTTGACCTCCAGCAGTGTGGATGTTCCTGCTTGCTTCCCAGAGACCATGGCAAGCTGCAGGGCCAGGCTATGTAGAAAAGCCTCTTGGTTGTGGAAACACAAGTATAGATTTCAAAAACTTCCTTTCCTCTATGAAAGGAATGTATGCACCCATATGCTGGTCAAGCAACATGAAAGGCCATCAAAGCAGAAAAGGATTGACATTAAAGTATTCAAAAATCACTTCATTTCTCCAAAACCCACGCTCTGAAATTGCTTTATTTCAAAATTTAATCCTAAAAGGCAGCACTATGTAATTCTTTTCACAATGACAACGATCAGTGATTGCAATAATCTCCCCAGGAAACTGATAAATTATCCAGAATTCTATTCTATTCTATTCTATTCTATTCTATTCTATTCTATTCTATTCTATTCTATTCTATTGATTTAGCAGGACAGGTGCCAGGCATCTTATCCAGCTCTATGATTTTTCCAAGAGAGGTTAGACCAGATGATCCTTGAGGTCCCTTCCAAACTGTCAGTCTGTATTTCTATGATCCTTTGAAAATCAAAGGAGGTATCATGCCTAGAACCCATGTAATCCTGACATTACCTTTCCAAAAGGAAGGAAAACATACTATTATTTCCTCCTTTTATTATTTTACAGTGTGGATGATTTTGTTCCATGTTTTATCACACGAAACAACATTGCTTATAATGTAAAAAATACCCATAATAAGGAACCTCTAGGATTATCAAATACCTAAGCACCATATTTCAAGACACATAAAGGACTGTGAAAGGCTCTTCATTGTGAATAGTTTTTTCCCAAATAACATCTTTACTTTGACAACAGAAGGGTAGAATTTTGCAGAGGAGATAACATGTTATTAAAGTTTAAAGCAGAAGAGATATCTCCTTGCCAGCAATGTGTCAGCAAGTGGAATCTCTTTAGATGACATTAGCTTGCATACAATTCTTTTTCACTCTGTCTAATGCTAGCAAGTGTACATGCATATTTTTTCCAGGTGAGACAGAAACCAGCATTGAAAGACAGTAGAGGAAGGTTCTCTTAACATTTTATTCTATTAACTTCCCTAGTGTGAAGATGAGGGTGCTTTCTTCAAAACATCCAGGTATTTCTATTTCCTGACGGGTAAAGACAGAGTATGGAGAAGTAGCAAAACAGTGATAAAGGGAAAAGGCAGATAAATCTATAAGGAATTGGGGACATCTACTTCTATAAAAAATAGAGGATTGTCATGACATTATTTATTCATATATTCAGCCAAAAAAATTTGGGGAAAATTATGACCATGATGGTGTATTTATTCTTTATTATTATTTCTAAGGACAGTTGCAAACTGCCCAAATGTACCAGAAGCCTGCTTCCTTTCCTCTCTAATGTCTGGTATTCCTGCACCTAACAACATGCATTCACAGAAACTAGCAAATTAATTTTGTTCACCAGAGAAAAGAATATGTTTTGGTTTGTTGTAGTAGAGCTGATTCCTAAACTCAGTAATTGTTATGAATTCTCACTGGACTTTGTCATACAGATTAAGTTCTAGGCAGTGCTCAGAACATTTGAGTTTAAATATTATTCTTAGCCATAGAGGGCACCAAACTGCTATATTTCTTCTAAGTCTGTCTTCCTCTTTGATGCATGGAGCAAAGAGTTCACCAAAAGACAGAGCAAGGGATTCTCTTCAAGATCCGTTATTTCTGGAGATTTTTGAATAATTTTAAATGTTTTTCATATTGCCACAGAGATTCATTAAAGCTTCAGTAGGAAGAAACTCAAACTGCCAATCAAAATCATTAGAGTCCAAATTGTAACCAAATGCTCTAGGCTTACAATAAACATTTCCAAACAAATTCTAAAAAGAGAAGGCAGCAGGACTTGCCACACAAACTGTTGGGGCACTGCATGCACTGGGACAGAGCCTGTGAAGCATTAAGCAGCCCAGTGTTCTGCACGTGACCTTCTTGATTCTATTACAGAAATAAATCCCAAGTGCTTGATTTATAGAGCACAGGTTTGCCAAAATGTGTGAACTTTCTTCAAGTTCTTGCAAACCAGTGGGGTTAGCCAGGATTACAATACTCTGGTAACCTGAGCAGAGCAGTTATAGCTTAATGCTAAAAAACAAGCATGAGAAAACAAACCCATGGCAAACAATTCATCCAAGAGTTACTCGCTGCTGTTGGTCAGGGCCTTAGGGAATTGTCTTTCAATAAACAGAAAATGCCCCTGTATCTTTGGCAACACAACTAAAATATAAAAATATTCTTATGCTGAGCTATTTGCTGATTTCTGTAAGGCTTTGCCTCATTCCTTTCTGAAAGGTTGATTCTCAAAAGCATCTAAAGCCAAGTATTAAATGTTCTCTCCATTTTTGTTCTTCTCTGATACAGCAGTTGAAATTTTCAGTTCAAGAAGACTTTGGTAATCCAGTTACTCTGACTTTCCAAGAAATCAGTGCTTTTTCTCCTGAGGAGACAAATCCTGTTCTGCGGGTGGAATTTGGAGGTTCACTGAGTTTACTGGCTTATCTTATTCACTTGAAATCAAGTTTCAGTATTTAGAAAGCTGTTAATCTTTGTCTCAAGCACAAATTAATCTTCAATCAGCAGCAAAACCGGTAGGAATGAAACTAACCCTAAAATCAGCAATTCACCTTCCATGTAGCCAATGTTTATTACTACCTGCTCTTGTTGGACAATGAAGGTGATGTCTTCCCCAGGCCTTACAGCCAGACTTTCTTCTCTGATGCTGATCTGAAGTCCCTTGGGAGCAATCAATGGACACATATGGTGTGCTAAGTTCTGCTGCAGGTCTACTCCACCTTCACACACATTAGAAACAACTTTCCTGTACCTGCAAAAACAGTAAACAGTGGGCACAATGAATTGGAGGTAAGGAAAAGAATGACAGCAAAGGCACCAAATGCATGTGTGATTGAGGCCACTGCATTTTCCTTGGGTTCACAAACAGAGAAGATTGCAAATGATCAAAGCCAACTAACAATGCAAGTACTTTCATTGCCTTAACTGGGGTAACCTGCTGAAGAAAGGGTGTGGAGCATGGATGAGAATTTCACTTACATGCATTGGAAGAGTCTGTGTTTTCCAACTTAGAAACATGCCTGACTAGCCCTTGGGCACCTAGACAGTCTGCTGTCCTCTCTGTCATCCCCTTTTCTAGCATCCAAGTCTTCAATGCTCTAGAGGTCTTGGTTCAAATCCCACAGATTGGGAAGAAATTAGACCAAACAGCTTCTACATTAACCCAGAACTAATTGCTTAACTGCTGCTTCCAAATCTATTTGTTTCTTAAAACACTTAAAGCATTTGTTTGATATAACTGTATAAAAGAGTGAAAGGACTCACACTTTTAAAGTGCTAATAATGAAATGGTCGGATGTGTACAGTAATTATTTATAGATCACTTTCACACAGGTATGTTATTTTTAAACATCCTTTACAATCAGAGTTACATTTCATTCTTCTGAATTCCCACTCTGTATATCCCAGCTGTCATCCACAACCCAAAAGGCAGCATTTTCCTCTGTAAGGTAAATATACACAGAGACTGTGATTCTATTGCCAGATTGGACATTTCAGCATTTGGTTCTCATCTCCACAACCGACTGTGATGGTGTTATGATAAGCCAGAATAGATGCCAGCTGCAAGTTATTCTCAGCACAGACGTCAGACTACATTGTAGTGTATATTCTATGCAGTATTGTTTATAGTTACTAAAGCTTTCCTTTGATTCTGAGTGTCCCATATGGTCAGGAAAAGAATCTTTTCTCCACAGAACTCCTTACCCTTATGGAAGTGAGAAACTTGGAAATTCTGTGAGATGCTGTCAGTTCCTCAGAGTAATTCATTGGACCCAAACTGAAAATTACTCTGAACCCAAGAAACGAGCTAAAAGGCTCATGAACATTCCTATCAGAAGTGTAATAATAGATACAAAATATTACCAAAAAAATAAAAATTCTGAAAAGACAGCTCACCCTCTTCTCAAATGGATTAGTTTTTAAGTGCTGTGAACACACAAGGCAATATTTTCCTTTCATTAATCTGTAGGAACCTCCTGATCATGCCCTATGTCAGAATCAGAACTTTTCCATTTCCCAGTTTTTACAGTTTGCCTAATTTACATTTCATAGAATCATAGACTGGTTTGGGTTGGAAGAGACCTTAAAGATTATCTCTATTAACCCTCCTATCATGGACAGGGACATCTTCCACTAGATCAGGATGCTCAAAGCCCCATCCAACCTGGCCTTCAACACTTCCAGCGATGGGGAATCCCCAGTTTCTCTGGGCAACCTGTGCCCAGAGAAACTCACCACTCTCACAGCAAAGAAATTTTTCCTATTATCTAATCCAAACCTTCACTCCTTCAGTTAAAGGCCATTCCCCCTGGTCCTATCACTACATGTCCTTGTGTAAAGTCCCTCTCCAGCTCTTTCGTAGACTCCATTTAAGTATTTAAATATGAATTTCTTTCAAACCACATTTGAGGCTACTGATTGAAATATTCTACCCCTCTCTGGAAGCCTCATCGAGCCCATGAAATGCAAAATCAGCTTACCCAGTGCTGCTGGTGTATGCCTGCCCCAACACACAATCTTCAGGAGGTGCTTCTGGGTTAAACCAAAAGTCAGCAAAGCATTTGCTCGACTCCAGCTTCAGAGGTGCAGAGCGCTCAAACCCGTAATCACTGAAAAACATCAACACCAAACATGTTACTACCCCCACTTCACTCTGCAATCCAGTTTGGGGTGAACGAGACTACATTTTTCAAAGTCAATATATTTTTTCAGTGTTATTCTACTAGATGACCATACAAGTTGATGAAGCCAATTCTGTTCTAATTTCAGTGGGAGTTGTGTACACTTGGGGGAAAAACTGGTTGCAATTACTTCGTCAGTTCTGCAAAATTACCTCCCTTGGTAAAAAAGAATTTTTTTAAAGGTTTCCTTTGACACTCAGACCAAACATTTCTTTTCTTTTCTTTTTTTTTTTTTTTTTTTAAGCTTGCCTTTAAAATTAATTCCATGGTCATTTTTCAAGTCTTGGTCAACAAAGAAAAACATCAGGATCTGTTCAGTCAGGTGAAACAAATACTTAAACATAGCAAGATTTTTAATGGGAACAGGGGCAAAAGGAGGAAAATAAACCCATCTCAACCTCTATGTAAATATTTATTAGAAATAAGTCAAAAGGCCCACAGACAGACTCACCATAAGAAATCAGTGTTCACACATTCACAAACTTTGGATGTGAGAGCTGATGTGAAACTTTTCCCTTTAATGCACCAAGATGAAATCTTCCTCTTCCGAAAGCTTCTCTGCTGGCCCATGATGCAACGATCACCCTGAATATCAAAGCACTGGACTTATTGCCACAGAACCTCCACAAACAGACCTTGTGTTGTCCTGAGAAAGGCTGGTCTTCCTGCCAAGACTATAAACCTTACCAGCCCTCTGATCTCAGATATATAGGTATAGAAAGCCCTCATATCCACTGCTGTCCACTAACAGATCATTACAGAGTTGTAACATGGGCCATATTTCCAGGACACAAATCTGAAGATGCACATGAAAATGAAAGTGCAATTTATGTTTCATAAGTGCCCAAACCTGTGTGCAAAGCTCAGAATTGCCATTTAAAAATTTCATCTGTCTTCAGATAGTGAATTTCTCTAAATGACCATATCTCATGTTGCCTGTCCATTTGAAGCACCAACCATGAGGACACAGAACGAGCTCTCTCCATACACACTCCATTGGTAAATGGGCAGCTGCAAGTACTCTGTCAAAGTAATTTTAGTAGTTTCTAATTTCTGAAAGATATTTCAATGCCAATACCCCAGGATACTGTTACCCTTTAGGCTCAGATCTGTGTAACATTCTTTGTATACACACAGCAGTCCCAAACAGGAGGTGTAAAATTAGGCACGAGAACTAGAAAATGAGAGCTGGAGTAACACTGAAGTATGCGAAAAATAAACCAACCCTGGTGGAAGAAGTAAAACATAAAAATCAGAATGATTATGAATAAATATGATGTGTTCCATTTAATAAAAAATACCACCACATATTGGTCTCTTTAATCAGTACATAGTACAGACAATTTAGCTTCCGGAAAGTGGATTTGGCCAGAGCATCATGATTAGCACAGCCTTAGTGCACTATGCAGAAAGGATATTGCCCAAAACAACTGGACTCCATTACATTATTGGTCCACTGAGATCCTAAATTACTTCTGGAATGGACTTTACTTATGGCAATTTATATATGAGTATGGTATGTGGTCAGGAAGTTGGCAGAACATGACTGCATGTTGAAATTGTTTCAATCAATATTACACACTTCACTTTATGGGACATGCTTCCCAACCCAGCAGGACCACCTATTATTATGGCAACCCCCCAGATATACTTCTGCCTTTTTTGGGACACAGATCACACAACCAAAGGGAACACGAAATCCTCTCTGAATTTAAACTCCAGCGAAATCAGCATAAGGAGACTAAGCTGTGGGTGTAGCATCCCAATTCAATTTGGAAACATTTTCTTAGCACACAACACTATATGAATCTGAAAGCTATGGAAAAATTTTGTCAGTTAACATAAAACTATGAATACCTGCAGATTTGTGAGCTCCCAAGACTCATAGTCTTCATCAGTGCACTCCCTGGGGAAGGATGGTCTGAAATCCACCTTCACCAGTTCCCAGTCTGAGCGGTAGCTGATATGTCCAAAGACTCTGAACAAAAGACCAAAAGGAAACTCTTACTGCAAAGAAATACCAAACAGCTTAGATTCAAAATTTCAGTCTTATCTTTTCCTATCCACAGTCGTAGTTCTCTGCTAAAAGGTGCCAGGTTAATTTTTCTTCCACTTTTATTCCTCTTCTATGTACAATGAATCTAGTTAGGAAACACTTGTTAATTGTATGAAACTTTACAATGAAGAGATATAACTCATATGTTAAAGGTTTTTTTCCCTAGCAAACTATCCAAAAATTAAATAGGGAATAATATTTTCTAATTTGAAATAATTTTTTTTCTCTATTATCTTGCTATGTGAAACAGACAGAGCTCTCAGATTTTGACAGGAAGCTCAGATCAGGGAGCAGAAACCCAGATGACCAGAGTCAGTTTCCAGCTCTGTTGCTCATTCCTTGTGATTTGCAATTTCTTCAGTTCTTTTTCTTGTGGGATTTTGTTTTAATTTCTACAGTCTTCAGATGGCAACATGCTATTGTTAAACTCACAGCATTATCATAATATTTTATTAATTTCTAAGGAATACACTACATCTCCACAGTGTGCTGGAGAATTCAGAGTCTCTTCTTCATTTCAGATAGTTCAAAGTATAACAAAAACCAGCCAAAAATGGTATAATCTTTTTTTGGGGGTGGTGGAGGGGGAAGGAAAAAAAAAAGGAAATCTCATTGCTTTAAAAAACAAACTGCACTTTCAAAGCAGACAACTTTTTTTAAGTCAGAATCTTTATTTCCAAAACAAAATGGGTACATATGACATCAAACAACAAATTAGAAAGGATAAAGACTCTTTTTGGGCAAAAGTAAAATGTATTTGTGGTTTGTATCAGGCTTATGTGACTTACTTGCCAAAGAATTTAAGGTTAATTCTGAAGCCAACAATTTCTGTGCAGTTCATACTGCACGGAGTTCATATTCCAAGTTTTAGTATCATTGTCCAAAGTAATTAATTCTTTTGCTTTGCCCTCAGTTTTGTCCAAATCCAGGCACAGCAGGAACGGTACAGTTTTACTAAAATCATTCTGCAGTGCCCAGTCATTTCTCTTGTCCTGAATTCCAGGTTCAGATTGGAACTGGAGTAGACCAGAAGTGATTGATTTTCTACAGCACAGAGGCAATACACAAAGCATGTTCCCTCGTAAATGGCTTACAGCTCTGAAATATTCCAAAAAGGCTGAAAAATAGTTCACAGAGACTAAAGATGTACAATGATTTCCCCCTTTCCTTTCTGGTGTCTTTGCTTCTCCTCCACAGCAGAGAGCTGTAGATATCAATAGGTTATTGCTCACACTGCTCCCATTATAGTGACTGGACAACCCATGCTCACAGGAAACCACACCACAAGCAGTGCAGTTAATTAAACACAAACATATGCATTTAGTTTGTATTTCTTACTCTTTTCTTGTAAGGCTCTGAGATTAAAGGACTTGGAACATCTAATTCCTTTCCTTCTAAACGTACTTATGGCTCAGAAGTAGAAGCAATGCACACAAACTAAAAAATGTGGCTCAGTCACTGGCTGTATGTGCACATAGGTGTGTGGTCCCATTTCTCTCATTAAGCCTAAGGGTTTGGTTCTTTTTTCTGGTTCAGCTGGATCCTAAGAGCTGCTGTCACCATATAATCTTATTCACTGGTAGTTACATACTCAATAAAGTGTCTACCTAGGTGGTCTCTTGCTTTTTCCACAATGCCTGTTTCAATATGACTGGGTTTGCTGACAAACATGAAGTGTCTTTTGTATGCAAAATGTCCTGTGCCTGTTTTCTAAAATCTTTGTTTCTCCATACAAGGTACTAACATAAGGCAGACTTCACCATGTGCTTATGCAACTACCTACCTCAGTGATTGCTGCTCCAGGCATCACAAGACTTCACAAATTTACTGCATTTCTTTTATTAACTCGTTCATAAAAATATACATTCAAGTGCAAGTAGCCAAGTTAAAGCTTCACTCCTGCCTCAAGAAAAGTATTTTCTACAGAACAAATGAAATTTTCTCCATTCGTGTGAGCTATCTCAGGCAGATTAGCCAAGGAAAGAGGAAGAAAGGAGGTGGTGTTTTGAGTTCAAGGCAGAACAGAATAATGACATTCTCCTGAAAACATAATCTCTGAACTATTATTAACGCTCTTTGAAATCTCATGAGGATGATTCCAAATAACTATGGCAAGGGAAAGATGTTGCTTATATATATAAATACACACACACAACCACACATACACTTTTATGTGTGTATATAGAACCAGAGATATAAAAGAACAAAACAGAGCTCAGAGAATTAGAGATTAATTTTGATACCCACAGAGATACCAAAAAATTATTGAGCTATCCACTTCTAAGCACCTTGGAGATAATTAAAATGATAACAAACAGCTACCACAGATTTATCAAAACCAAATCATGTCAAACTAATGTAATTTTCTCCTTTTACAGGGTGACTGGATTAGTGGATAAAGGAAAGAAAAAAATGCAGCATGTTTTGACCTTTGTTAAAACTGTTACACATTTCTACCTGACATTGTCTCAATATAAAAAAGAAAACAGTGCAGATAAAATCACTGTGAAGAGGAATGGAAGTACATATTGAATTAGAAGAATCCATTTTCAAAAGGTAGTTATCAAATAAAGAATATTTTGAGATATGTAACACAAAGATATGATGGGCCCACAGTCAATATTTTCATTAACAATTGTGGTCAAATAAGAAAGACAAAAAGTTTTGCTGGTAACACACAAAGAAGGGAGTGGACATGATGGAAGCAATGTTCAGAAATCAATATGATGACATACTCCAAAACCAAGCAAAAAGTACTCCTTGGGAAAAAAGAAACCCAAACCCATATGAAAGGTGGAAACCAAAATGGAAAATAACTTTCAAATATCAAATAAAAGACTTGGGTAATTCTGTGGAATTAAAACAAGAATGAAGTGTTGCTGCAAAATAAGAAAGACTAATTCTAGGTTGTATTGAGAACTCAAAAACAGAAGACATGGGGGTAATTATTTTGATAAACTTGGCACTGGTAAAGCCTCTGGAAGAATATTGTGTCTAATTTTGGATTTTATATGCATATTTACAGACCCACTAAAAATGAATTTGAAGAAGGGCAAAATGACTCATAAGCTGCTTAGAAAATGTAACCAATGAAGAATGATTGAAAGAATTGGGTTTTTCGCTGGAATAGATAAAGCTGTACAACAAAATGTTTGCAGAGTCTTGTTACAGAGTAAAGAGCTGACTTCAAAGAGACCTAGAGGAAGGGCAAGAAAGACCAAGGACAAGGATCAATTTAAAAGATACTGCCACATTATTCTCTAATTCCTGCTCCTCAGTACTGGTGAGTTTACATGTGAAGTGCTGGGTCCAGTTCTGGGCTCCCCAGTACAAGAGAGAGATGGAATGACTGGAGGGAGTCCAACAAAAGGCTGTGAAGGGATGAAGGGGCTGGAGCAGCTCTTGTGAAAGGAGAGGTTGAGAGAAGTGGGACTGTTCAGCCCAAAGAAGAGAAGGCTCAGGGGAAAATGTCAAAAACTCTCTATAAACATCTGGAGGGAAGGCACAAAGAAGATTCTTTGCTAGGATTGGAGCCAGGTCTTCAGTGGTGCCCACTGACAGGACCAGTGGCAACAGATTCCAAATGAAATACAGGAAGTCTTCTCTGAACATCAGGAATCAACATTTCTGCTGTGAGGGTGCACTGTGTTCAGGGGCCCAGAGAGGCTGTGAGTCTCCACCCCTGGAGACATTCAAAAGCCATCTGGGAACAGCCCTGTGTGAGTGGCTCTGGGTGGGTGTGTGTGAGCAAAGGGGTTGGACCAGATCATCCCCGGAGGTCACTTCCGACCTCAGTGATTTTATGATTCTAGAATTCTGTTGAAGTTATCATTCAAGATGTTGAAGTTGTTCATTCTGCCCCACTAGAGTGGGAAATTAGAAAATATCAGGATTATAGATAGAAGGTAGATAAATATTGTTCAGTTCCACACCCTATAACGATAGAAAAACTATAGAAATTACTCTGGAAATTATGCAAAACCTACTGGGATAATATGGCAGCTATGTACAAACCATGTGTGCAAACAGCAAAGTCACTGTTTCAGGGGGTGAACTGTAACATTCTCTTCTGTGGATTTTTAGCAGAAGACTGAAATAACATTTCTGCACGTTGGTCCAGGCTCTTGGGGAAAAAAAAAAAAAGGAACCCAACAAAAAAACCCCAAAAACTCATTTCCATTATGGCTGTTCTGATTCTACAAACTGAAGATGACGTTCTCACAGAGCACAGTAATGACACCAAACATTCTCTGGCTTAAATAAAATCCCAAAGATTTAAGAAAGTGTCCCAGTACAGTCACAAACTCCATTAAAAATCCAGACACACAGCTTTGTAATTCCTAGGGTAAATTTTCCAAGGAATGAAGCATTTTACACACATCCACTTTAGCAAACTGTTTGAAAAAAAGTCTTAATGATTATTAATGCTGTTGCTGCAGTAGCATGTGTTGCACACACCTCACATGAGCACATTTAAATGTGCTGCTAAAGATAACTAGAATAAAAAAGAAGTATTTTTCAAGGTAACTAAGGAAGTATTAAGTAGGATTCAATGGATTAGACAAAAATATGAGCTACAATAAAGCAATACATAACAGCAATCACAATATAATTGCTCAGGTGCAAAATATATAATATATATGATGAATAAAATCATATGAATGAAAAAAACTGAAATGGTGCAGCAAGTGTAACTGATGACTAGAAGTTATATATCAAGATGATAGCAATTCATAAGCTACTAAAACCTTCCTCTTGATTAACTATATTTCATTAGAAAGCCATCAAATCAATTCTGTTGAAACCATAAAAGATGATGCTGTGATAAATAATTTTTGGAAGAAATTCCAATTACCTTGGAAATTAATTTACTTTTATTTGCAAGATTTAGGATCCATAATTTTAACTTCAGTGTTTCAGTTGCCATAACAACTTTGTACATTTGTTCCTAGTTCATTTATGAGCACATAATTTTTTAATTTGATTGCATCATTTGATAGATAAGACAGTTTAATGCAGTTTTTAAGCTAACTCATTTAAACTATTTGTTGGAGGATTGCTGGTTATTTCTGTTCCTGATAAAGCTCATAATCAGGCAGAGTTAATTTAACAGAAATTATATGCAATGATAATCTTTTCCAGTAAATTCTGTTCAATAGACGAGACCTATTCAATAGAGACTCCTTGCTCAGGTGAGCAGCAGTAGCTGTGTCATCTCCTGTCCCTGTGTTTTGCTTTACTCATGAATACCTGAGAACACTCAAAGACCTCAGAGTGGTGGGAGTGATCCTGCAGGATTTTCCCACCAAGGTCACAAAGGTCACGTGGGGAATTTATTCAGATGTTTAATGTAGCAACTAAAACTGTGCAAGTTTTGCAGTTGTACTGAGGACTAGTGATGACAATTGTGTGATGCACAGTCCCTTTGTTTGAAATCAGAAGCCTCTTTCATTCTAGACTCACTGCTTTAATCTCCAAGTGCTGCACTGGCTTTTGCTCTCCTCTGTATGAGTTTGCCATCAGCTGTGATGTTCAGAACAGGACACTGCAGCAGAGTGTCTGCACAGTAATGAGCTGCCCTGTTGGCATACTCTGCTAAATTCATATGCCACTTGGGGGTGGCCTCTAGTTTTTTTGAAAGAGACTTCAAAAGTATGGAGCTACTGACAGTAAAACCTAGGATTTGAATCAGGGTCAGTTGAGGGCCCACATACAGGTGAGATGGGCATCTCAAGGGCTCTCTCTTGGATAATATGTCGAAATTCCTTTGGAGAGCACCTAAGCAAACTGTCCAAGCATGTACCCAAAATTCTTTACAGATCCAAACCTCACTAGCTAACAGTGAGTATATGATCAAGGTGGGAAAGGAAACCACACTATGAGAGATGCTAGTTAATTCTTTTAACAATTCTTTCTGTCTCCTTTTAAATGGAAGCAGTCACAGGGCTTCATCAAAAAATTATATTTATACCTTGTTCCGAATTGAAGGTCTCCTTTCCAGCAGTAAATCATATGAGAAGGAAATAGAATGGTCAGTGAACTTATTGTTTTGTACATTTTTTAACTCTCATGTTTTGTATATTTTTTAACTCTCAGACCTCTCTGCTAATTTTGATAAGACTATTGCAATTTCAGATTAAATATTCAATCTACCTTACAGTTCACTAGATATCAAAGACCATTTACATTAAAAAACCAGCATCTTTCTCAGTTATCTTCTACATAAAAGGATTAGTTAGAAGTCTTGTCAATTTATGGTGACTTCAAAGAGCTGAGTCCTTTGCTTCACGTAGACCTTTACTATGAATGATGAAAATATCCTTGAAAAAGCAAATAAATGTGACAATCTTCTTTTTGTTCTGCCTGTTGTGGTTCATATTATTAAAGTGTCTTTGAACATACGCTGAGACATGCCAAAATCTGTGTAGAAATTACCTAGCTGAGGAGCAATTCGATGAGATGGTGGCAGGGAAGGATGTACTTTAGTGTAGTCACTGCCAACAGGCAGTGCTCTTGTTAACTCACAGGAATAATATTATTATTGAAAGATTTTCCAAGGGGATTTGGGTTGGCAGAGATAGCCATGAATATGTCCTACAGTGACATTTAAAGCCTACTATTTTCAAAGGAGAAAATGACAAGTGACTCTTTACTAGATGAGCTTTCCTTCCAACAGTTGTCTTTGCTTCCATTACATTGTTGTAAAATCAACAAAAACCCAGATAAGTCAGAGGGTTCCTTCTGGTAAAATGGGTGAAAGTAATGTGAGATTCAAGCTGCAGTCTGTTACACATCAAGATTATAATTCAGCATATTTTTCTAATTCTCCAAAAGAACATAACAGAGGTCACATTTCAGTGGCCTTCCTAAATTGCAACTAGAGAAATGATGAATGCTTCCATGTGCAAAAGTAGACACCTGCCTACATAAAGCAACTGCACATAAAAAGTGCTTGTGTATACAGGAGATCATGTTCAAATATGCTGAGACATTTATGATTTAAATGCCTTAAACTACAAACACATGCATATACTTAATACACTAAAGAGAAGAGTAGGGTTTCTGGGTTGGGCTGGTTTTTTTGGGTTTTGGTTGGGTGTTTTTTTTTTGGCTGCCAAAGTGAAAAATGAAGGGAGGAAACAATTTACTTGAAATTGAACCAAAATATGTTTTTTCATTGTTTCCTGTTCCCATAAGCTAATAATTGCCATTCATTCTTTAATGCCAAAACATCTTGGTTTTAGCTCTTTTGGGGAAAAAGAACGGAAATGAATGCTTAGGTTCTGAGAAGTGCTGGGGAGAAGCAGAATGAGGGTGTTTCCACTTCATCCAGGATTTCAGTGTCTCCATGATATTTGTGAATTACATCCAACATTTTTTCCCATCTATTTGATAAATTCCTATCCAAGAACAACCTTTTAACACGTAGGCTGTTTGGAAAACATTGCAGATTTAGTGCCTAGCCTAATGTCTTATGCAGAAGTAAATACAAAGTGGACAGTGAACAAAATTGTTTAAAGAGAAACATATGACACTGTAGAGGATAGCTTTTACATAATTCAACTCTCTGTTTTCATCTTACTTAAAGATCAAATTAATCTGGGATACTTGTAAAATTTTAAAATTCTTTAGCTAATACTCTCTTTCCTACTCATATATTTAAAAAGCAAGTCTCATCACAATTAGAAATTCTTAATTCAGACTTCACCTAGCAGAGCTAGAGTTACTAGACTACAGTCATCTAAATTGTGGTTTCTTCATTTTGAGAGTAAAATATAGTTCAAGGCCCCAACCAAAAGCAAATAAAGTGTTAAGAAAATTTAGTTGTTGTCTAAGTTTGTAATGGTTATTTATTTGAAATAGAAACCAAAAGGGAAGCATAGTTAGAGGATCAAAGCTTCAGGCACTCTCTCCGTGAAAAGGGCTTAAAATTACACAAAGCCTATTCTGAATGAAAAAGTCACATCACAATTTTCTGTCCTCTCCTCCTGTAAACAGTGATAAGGCAATAAATGGATTCTAACAGAACATGGATTCCTAACTTTTCAGTTCCTCTTACTCAAATATATTAACAGATCTGTCCTAAAAATGTATTAAATATGGGCTTTAAAGTGACACTGAAAGCATCCTGTTCCTGTGCTTCTGACTACAATATGAAACTGTAAGGAAAGAAATTTAAAGAACAAACTTTACTTTAAAGAATAAACTTCTTTTGAGCAGAGTGAGACTGGGGCAGTACAATGTCTTGGCTCCAAGGTCACAAGATAGTGGTGACACTGCAATGCTTTGACTTGCTCTGCTAACATCTTTGTCCACAGAGATGACAGCAAAAGCATTAGGCTTGCTGCTAAACAGAGATCTGTACATCTGCATTAGCTGATGTCTAGATTGCATTGGAATAGAAGAAGCAGTTTGCTTTTCCAATGCTTTTTTCACCACATTTCCTCTGTTTAATCTCAGATATGTTCCTTCTCATGAAGAGAGCAGGACAACCATTTCATAACTGAACAATGATTCTCATTCAAGACATTAACTAGCTGAAAAGAAAACCCAGAATTTGCCTTCAGAAACCAGCTATTCTCCACCATAATGAGGCTTTATCTACCTTTTATCTACCTTTTATAAGTGTTGCAGTATGAGGAAGTCAGTAGAGAAGAATTCAAAACACAGAGAAGTATCTTCACCTAGTAAGGTACTCAGAGGACAGGAAAAGGAATGTCCTGCCATGTGTGATAAAAAGCTCCAAAAAGTACATGCAATGCTGACTGCTATTGATGTTGTTAAATGTGAGGTTGACATTCCTAGCAGAATCAACAGTTACAAAAATCCAGACAGCTCTACCGAATATCTAACACTTATTAATATTCATCTGGTTTAGAGTAAGTTAAAATTAAACTATCTTCCTGTTTCCATGATCACCCAGGAACCCCAAGGAACACAATGGGCATTCAAGACAGCAAAATATGTAGGCAGGAGTTCAGAGATGCCATAAAGTTCCTAGCAGCATCCAAAGTTGTTATTCTATGAGACAATACAAAAAAAATAGCCCTCTGGAAAAATACAATTACCCACAAGGAAGATTTTTATTCTACCTGACATAAAGAAAAGCAGTTCTTTTATGTAACCTCTTATTGGCCTTTTAAAAGGGGCTATGGTCTGTGGTACCATATGTTATTGTGCCTACTGGGTTTACACTGCAATCTAAATAACCTGGTTTGGGAAACACTCCCAGAAGCTGAGATGTGATTTAGAAGCATTTCAAACAGGTTTGAAACTTTCATTACATTAACTATTTCCTCTGGAGAGGAACATCAATATTTCAGACACTCAAAAATTCTTCCTTTTGCACTGACTTAGGACATTACTCAATCCATTATTAGCAAGTAATTTTTCCCAACTATAAAATATTGTTCAGTATTGTTCAACAGAGTTGCAGTAACTTTGATTGTTACAAATTTAGAACAAAATAAAACCTACTAGTCCATGCACTATTTTGATGAAAATACACTAGTTGAGAAAATTTCTTAGCAAACCTTACTTATTCATTTAGCAATAAATACTGAATTTGAGCTCCTCATTTAGAATTTGATTTTTACACAGATCAAGTTTCCTAAAATGTATGAATACTTAATTGCTTATCTTTCCTAAACTCATAACCAGGTCTCTTTAGAAATGGAAATCTAGACAGATTGAAAACAGAATGAGTTTCCTAAAGTTTTGAATATTTTACCACTAAAACTCCTAAAAATCGTAACTAGGTTTTTTGCAGAGCACAATGGAATAAAATATATTTTCCTTAGCATTTGTATGTACATACCTAGAATACTGCAGGGGATTTTGATGAATGATTTAGATTAATGTTGACTGACAGATGACAAATGAGTTTTAGGAAAACTTTTGACAAGTCAACATTTGGCTTTCCTCTCTGTTTTGGAGAAAACACAAAACTTTCTGAAATGAAGACTTGAGGCAACCAGGTTCACATTTTCCTTTTTCTTCAGTAAAGCTTACTAAACCACTTCACATTGGAATGAAAAACAATCATGAGTGACATTCCTTAGGGGTCAGTATTGGGACTAGTGCTGTTTAACACCTTTGCTGGAACATGGACAGTGGGATCAAGTCCTCCTGTAGAAAATCTGCCACTGACAGCAAACTGTGTGGTGCAGTCAACACTCTGGAGTGAAGGGACCATCCAGAGGGACCTTGAAGGCTTGAGAGGTGGGGTTGTGTGAACCTTGTAAAGTTCAACAAGGCCCTGCACCAGGTTTGGGTCAATACCAAGCACAAATACAGGCTGGTGGAAGAATGAATTAAAAACAGCCCTGATGAGAAGAAGTGGGGGGTGTTGGTTAACAAGAAGTTCAACATGAGCCATCAGTGTGTGCTCACAGCCCAGAAAGCCAATTTTATCCTGCAATGCATCCAAAGCACTGCAGACCACAAGGCAAGAGAGAGGATTCTGCCACCCTGTCCACTCTCTTGAGACCCCACCCATAGTGCTGCACCCAGCTCTGGGGTCCCCCCAGAGAAGAACACAAGAAGGATGTGGAGGCATTGGACCATGTCCAGAGAAGCTGTGGATACTCCATCCCTGGAAATGTTCAAGGCCAGGCAGGATGGGGCTTTGAGCAAGTTATTCTAGTAGGTGCCCTGCCCATGAGAGGAGGAGTGGAACTAAATAGTCTCAAAGTTCCCTTCCAGCCCAAACCATTCTGGGATTTTATGATTCTGGATAAATTAGGACAGAACTGAAATTCAAATTCAAGCCACTTACAAGTCCAGTAAATATCCCAGACACCATGCTGGAGAATGAGAAGTCTCTTACACACAGATTGACTTCAGTGGGTCTAGGATTTTACCTTAACAGTCAATTTCAGGACTTCTAAAATTTCTTTGACTCTTTTGGGAGTTTATTCTAGAAGCTTTAGATGAAATACTGTCTATTCCTTAATTTTGCTGCACACTGCACATTTTTTCAGTTATTACCTTCCCACTTCAGAATTGTGCTATCTCTACTAATTTATGCAGATTTTGACTCTTTATTCAAAGTCTTTATTCAAGCACATTCCATACCAAAGGAAGAGAATCAAATTCCTGTACTAGGAAAATATATCAAACTAGGTCCTTGGCAATGGATTTGGGGATTCCTCAATTAATTTATTTCCATTACCACTTACAAGGTCATCTTACCATATTCTACTAGGAAGAAAATTCTTTCAAACAAAATGAAAAGATAGACTAGTTGATTTCCGGGTTTTTTTCCAGGGAATGTGCATTTCTCAAAAGCAACAAATCACTGTAGATTAAGTCAAGCACAATAATTTAGTACAAGAATAGGTTTTCAGGAAAAATGGACTAAGCCAGACAGAACGACAAAAGGTCTTGACATAAAGTCAGACAGAGCACCACTGGGCTGACAACATCACCCTGAAGGTGACACAGTCAAAAGCAGTGGGAGAGATGAGGAAGTTTATACAATGGCAACAATGAAACACATACTGCAGGTTTATTCCTCTCTTTTTCTTTAGAATCTGGTAGGAAATTTGCATGTATCTTCAGGGCCAGTCTGTGCTATTAAATGTTTGATGCCCTCCATGCTCAGTAAAACTAGTTTAAAAGTAAGATCCGACAAGCCTGGCATGACACACTAGAGTCAGACTCTTGCTGTGCCTCTAGAAATACACAAGTCACATGATGCTTTTATTGTCAGATTGGGCTCATGTACCATTCCTAGCTGCAGCTCCATGTACTTTAGATAGATGATTTTAGACAGGCATCATGTTTTACAAGAGCTCTTTAGCCCATTCAGCCAGATATTTAAGCACATCTTCACAGAATCACTGTTTTTAATGATACTTAATAAGGAAAGAACCCCAAGCCCAGAGCATACAGTCACCACACATCACTTTATGTGCCAGTAAGTACAGTTTGGGATAAGCTTTTGATCTGTCTACTTTTACTGAAATCAATGGAAATCCCTCATTCAGAGGCATAAGTGTCTCCATGTGGCATATATTATATCATAAATAAACCTGTATTTGAGAGAAGAGAGAGATGATGGGATAATACTGTTCTTCTCAGGTTATAGATGCATAATGGAGGATAAATGGGGCAGTGAAGAAAGAGAGAAAAAACCAACAGCCCAAACCCCACGTCTGCACAGTGCTATGGACTTGGCACAGCCCTTGGAAGTACATTGGGTAGGATTTCTGCTTTGCTGAGAGTCCTTTATACACTGGGCTATTAATTTATTTTTCCCTGGGGAAAATGCCACTGGTACATTTGTAAGTCCTGGGAGACAAAGCTTGCCATGAGCACGCTGAGCTCCATATAAAGAATCACACAAACTGTTGCAACAGGAGCACACAGAACAACCTGCGTGCATTGCCCTCAGTGCACTCCCCTCTCTGGCTGCAGGCAGCATGTGCCTTTCTCCCCTACTGGACAGGTGTGTTTTACTCTCAGACAGTTCTAAAACACTAGCATTTATCCTAGAGATGGAGCAAAATGTGCAGCTCAGATCCAGATGTCCCAGATCCTTTGGTAAAAGACAGATAAACAGGATAAACAATTCTGAGTTGCAGAATTCGGTTATTTTTAACTCTATTCACAGCATCTGCCTCTGTCACTGCACAGAATGAAAACAAATATTTGATAGCACAGTGCTTGGTTACATCAAGTACTGCAGTGCTATTTACTAAGACAATACTACAGTTATTTACACAGTGAAGACATAGATGTTTTACATTTTTGATCTGACTAAAAATCTGTAGAAAACATAAAAAAGCCAAGAGGAAATAGTTATTTTTTCCCCTGCATCTTTCAGATTTGTAAAGCAGACCTATTATTCCACTCTCCCCAGTGGTAACTTTGCAAGATGTAATTTCAACATAATCTTTAAAATCTGAAATACTGCAGTCAGATGATTTCAAAGACAGGTTACATACCAGGGAGGTTCAGACATCACTGTAAGTGTCTATTTGACTGTGAGAAGCAAAAGCCACTGACTCAAGGACCATCTCAAACATGCACAGCTGAAAATCTATGCAAATGCATACACAGAGAGAGCCCTGAAAACAGAGGTGAAACCAAAACCTTACGTCATGACCAGTGTCTCATCTCCAGGTTCACTAAGTAGTCCATCTACAAAGACAGAAGTGCTGGTAAAATTATGTGTGCTCCAGGTCTGGCCTTCATCTATGCTGAACCTGGAAAAAAGCAGAAAAAGCTTTCATTTACAACTATTGGTAAACAAAGCAGAATGTACTTTAAAAATCCCCTCACTACTAAAGCTTAGGATTTTCAATCACAAAATAGAGTGTGCCTAGACAGTGCATGATATTAATGTGATCTTCTCCAGGGATTGGAGAAGATCCAGGGATTCACATTTTTATGAGAGGGTGTAATAAATTTTCCACAAAAATAAATTTCCTCAGGTCAATTAAAAACTGAGCTCTGTCAACAAATTATCTTGCTACCTTGAAGATTCAAAAGCTAATTAATTCACATTTCAATCTTTCTATGAGCTAAAGGCCTGTTAAGCAGAGGCCAGTGAAACATGAGAGGCCAAGTGCTAAAACATGTGAGGTGCACTAACTGCAGGCACCAGTATGAAGGTGGCCCTTCATGGCTGCTACCATCCACTTAAAGATTTGTAAAAGATACTGATGAATCAGCAAAACATATTTCAAATGTGCACCCCAAAACTTATAAGTCAAAGTCTCTTTTTTTCTGTACGTTTCCTTCAGGTCTTTTGGTCAGTGGGTTAATGATGGCTTTCAGTCCAGATAACCAGGTACAGAGCCTAGTTCCTATTCATGTATATAACACAGTTCTGCAAAAATGAGCCAATTCACAAGTGATAAAGATGTGGTTTTATGTCTTTTAATGTCTTTTTTAAAGATGTATTTTTATGCTGAAGATTATAGTTCTGTGTGCCATTACACAAGGTTACCATGTTTTGCTGCACTATCTATGCAGTCTAAAACTTGATATTCTATACCAAACTGCTTTGCACAAACCTTTGCTGCCAAACAGGCTGAGAAGGCCATTTGCTGCACTGTCACCTATGAGAAGATCTATGCACACTGCAGTTACTTTGTGCATGAATATCTCAGATGAGCTGTGATTCTGGCACACTAAACTACACAGCACATAAGCGCAAATAAGTCCTTCACCTGTTGGCTCTCAAGCTCTACAATAAATTGCTCTTGCCAGAGAAACCCAGGGTTATTCTCCAATTTCCCTATGGCCCTTGGAGGGGACAGAGACTTTACAGTATCAATGAACTCTCCTGATTTCACACCTAAGCCATGCATGCAGCACAGGCTGAGCATCACTGACACGCACTGCTGGTGCCAGGCAGCAGCAGATAAACAATTATGCTGAACATGGCTACTGTAGAGTTCCAGAAGAGTCATTTAAGCAAAAATTGCCTACACGGATGCAAGAAATTTTATTATGATTAATGCATGATGCCATGGTATTTTCAGCATCATGACATCATCTTAAAGTAAACATCCAACAGCATTTTTGTTGACTCAATGAATGTTAAATTAAGTTGATTCCACCTGTGCTTCATACATGATCACAATGAAATGCTTATCTTAAACTCTGAAATTTGCCTGAGGTCTTGAGTACACAACAGCTCTACTCTAATAGACTGTAGAATTACTTGAGTATTTTCAGAGGAATAGAGGTGTCTTTGATAGCCACAATAACTCCACCATGGTCCAAGTACAAGATGTGGTGCTCTTCTTCAAAGACCTACAAGTCAGACAAAGAAAGGCCAGCTAAGCAAATGTACAAAACAGCTGAAATAAAATGAACACGCAAACAAGAATTAAGAGACTTATGTTTTATAATGTCCACACTTCAAACTGAAAAGAACATAAAAGTCGTGTTAAGTCTTATATTTCTCCCAGCTGTAAAAGAAAAGAAAATTAAGTAGGTGAATCAGAAAATGTTCAGGTTCAAATCATAGTCAGATTAAACTGCCTAAAGTGATTTTAGCCCAAGCTTATATTTCTCATAGCGTGCATTCTGCATTCCTTCCTGTTATATATCAGCAAGTGACCCATCACCTTACTTTGGTGTTTGCCATATTCTGTGTATCATGCAGAATAAAATGCTTTGCAGTCTAATTCTAAGAAAAAAAGGAAAAGTACTGCTGTCTGTGACTTTCTCACATATTCCCCAGAACCTACACAACGTGAAATAATTGGTGCAAGATGTTTTCTGCATTTCCAATGTCAGTGAGTTTAAGTTCAAATATTATGTGATGTCCCACGGAGACCACTGTGAGTTTGGAACCAAGATACATGTAATATTGATTTAATGGTATAAAGGATTAAAAACTTCATAAATTATTTTAATTCCTTTTCTAGAGGTGACTAGCAGTACTAAAATAAAAGCACAGGTAGATACCTTTCCTGTTTTACATCTAAAATCTGTTTTAAGACAGGATTTGCTTTTGTAATTAACCTCTGTAGTTCATTAAACACAAAACCAAGTGATACATGGGAATTATACACACTTAGCCTTTATAGACAAACATGCAGTCTCCCGTATGCTTTGACAAAGCAAAGGTGAAAATGATACAGGTTAGCTTTACTTTGCCTTGTAAATGAAAAAATACTGACAATACTAAATTATTTTCTTCTTTTGGAAAATGAAGTGCTACATTTAGAGGATTTCTCAGAAAGACTGAGCTGGAGCTGGGGTGAAAATATCTTGCAGCACACTCACAATTACTTCAAAAATAGGAAGCATTTAATTTGGGTTGAGAACTCAGTCTTCCTCTCATCTAGTAAGAACATATTTTATGGGAATCCTAGGACTTCAAGGGTCTGAGCAGTTTTTCAGTGTTGCCAGGCAAACCTGGCAACCCCTGATATGAGGCACTGATAGTCCAACCTATTCATTCATCCAGCTGCATATTTTAGAAGAGAATTCAGTAAAGGACAGACATTAATTTTAGATGCACTTCAAAAGGATGAGATCAGCTGGAGTCAGATAAGCAAGCAGAGTTTTGATCCTCCTCTAAACTTTGTTTGACCTTTCCTTCAAACCAAAATGCAACAGGATGTGCTGGGACACCAAGTCTCCCATAGCTTCAGCACCAAAGATAAAGGAAGCTGATACCTGCACCACTTAATGCAAATCAGCCTTTCCCAGAAAAGCACCATGGTAGGTCTTCATGTAGCATTTTAATAACCCTGCTTTAGCACACTATAAAGCACAGAGGACACGTTACAGGCATATTAATGCAGTTGTTATTTCATGCTCTTCTTGCACACACTTCAAACTTTTTATAAACAAAATGTATGAAAGCCTTATGAAAATAATTCTTCATCTTCAATACATTGAAAAGAATGAACAGTTTCGTGGCTGTTTATCACAAAAGTAAATATTTATCTCTACTTGCTGGTAAAAAAACTCAAGACAAACAGTTTGCAAAGGATTGAGGCAAAGGTGGTCCCAGTGTGAGAGATGAAGTTCAGACCTATGAAGATGAGATAATGTGAGTTCACAGCAGGCCACAAATTCTGATATACATCTCTCCACTAACTAAATTCTGGCCACGAATTTTGATATACATCTCTACACTAACTAAAGTAGGCAATAAATCTATTCTGATCCTTACTACTAGCCAGCCACAACAGAAAAAGATTTTTATAACCTATTTCTGTATTTTTTTTTGTGCTTTATAGTCACAATATCATCTCCTATTCTATCCTCTTCCTTCTGCTCTAAATGCTTTTTTTCCTATGTCTGTCCCAACACTCCAGCAGCTATTTCAGGCCAGAATATCTGTTGGAAGAAATTGGGACAGCTCCATGAAATCAGTGAAAGCATATTTAAGTGCTCCTAGAAAAATAGATGCCATACAACTTTACTTCATATTACAGAAGTTGCAAGAATAAACAAAAATTCCTGAGATTACCTTTTTATTTCAAGTGATATCCATTACTAAATTTAAATCTGGAAACAGAAGCTTTTCTACACAGAATGAGCCACAGTTCTCAGGGTTGAAAGGCTGGAATTACATTCTATTTTGTTGTGCTTATAAGTGTTACCATCTATCTCCTAAGATGCCTGCAGGAAAACATGTATTCTCACTTAACCAAAGGTTTTTCAAGTTGCTTTGATACACAAGGATTTGACACAGTTAAATAATATTCCAACAAAAAACCAGCAGACTAAAGCTCCAGAGATCTAGATTTAGTTCCTAGACATCCAAAAGGCTTTATCTGCAACCTCATTAGTTTTGCTGAACATTTTGTTGCTGCAAGAGCTACTCTGGTAGCAGATCAAATGTGAAAGGTTTATTATTGCTGACTTCTTCCTTTTATTTATGCCATTTTCTTTGAAATCCAGACCTTTCTCTTACTCTTTTCTGTATAAATACTTTGCTGTATTTCAAGTACAGTGTTGTAACAGATGCTGTTAACATAACAACAGCAACCAGACTTGTGAACAGATATCAGTATTATAATAAAATAAAAACACTCATATGTATACATAATCCTTAGCACTTAACAGAGTATCCTAATATTTCATGTTCATTAACACATTTTATTATATTGTTCTCCTGGTATAATAGAGAAATCTTTCAAATAAACATGAGTTCACCTTAGGCTACATCTTCACGGTCCACTTGGCACTTAAGTTAATGGCTGGACTTAGTGATCTTAAGTGTCTTTTCTCACTTTAATGATTCTATGATTCCAAGCCCAAATATTTCATGATAATGTCAAGGTGAGATTCCTTTCTTCTACAATCCAGTTCACGGCATGGGTGTTTAAGCTGCTTGCCAAGCAGCTCCTAAAGCACTACTGTTAATTACAATGCAATGTTGCACAGTACATAGCCACAATTTGCAGTTTTCTTCAAACAAAAGAGTGATGGTTTCAAGATATACCAACAAGCAGCTCAGCTATGCAACAAAAAGGTAGAAGAACAACTGGAACTAGCACAAGTGGTATTGTGGTTATTTAGAATAACAATTCTTGGTTTTGCTTCTTGTGTGAGCTGACACAGACAGGATGCAGGAACAACCACGAAACCACAGATGAAATGCAATAATAAATTTATCCTCATTACCTGGCCAACCAGGGGAGCCCTGAAGCAGCAGCTGGGCAAAGGCATACAAGTGGGGATGTAGACACTGCAGATCAGTCCATGCCAGAGGATCACCCAGCCTACTGTACTGTAGGGGTTTGCACAGACATAATTTACCACTCTGCTTGGTTTTTGAAGCAGCAGGGCAGGGATCTCAGCCATGTTTGATACTGTGCATCTATCACAGGCCTATGTTATCTAAACATAGATGTTTGACTTGTCCAACACAGAGGGCCAAAAAAATTAATAATATGATATATGTGGGTTTTGACACCTGCACATGACTGTGTTTACAGTCCTCCTCACCAACCTTCTGATTTTCCTGGATATTTCTATTTATCACCAGAATTTACTTAATTTCAAAACCTCTTATTTAATCACTCATTTCTGTCTATGCACTCTGGCTGTGTTTATAGATAAGTCTTCCTGAACCCTTACATGACCACATCAAATGCAAGCTATGGAAGGTTTGGTGCTGTCTCAGAGGACACCATTGAATTACAGCATCTTTGACCTTCCCCACAGTGCTCTAATGCACAGTCCTATGAACCAATACTGCTATTATGTCAATAAAGGTTTAATTAATTCCGTGCACTACATTTTCCCCAAAGTCTCTTAGGTTTGCTTTTCCTCATTCTCTGTCCCTATACACAAGCACAGACTGCTCCTCTCCTGCTCTGTACCCAGCTCAGTAACATCATGTGAGCTTGTGAGAAAGGTGCCAGGCCCTCATTAATGACAACCACAAAGTCTCCAAGGCTGAGACTTAGACAAAGTGTTGTGCCAAAGCACAGGATTTCACCAGCTCACAAGACCTGCAATTTACTGAATTATCTAAATTCCTGTATCACCTGACTGAAGCCTTCTCTTTTGTTGTAAAAACTCCAGCAGAGAAAGGAAATGTGCTGCTGTCCTCTGAAAGAATTGTTTAATTGTGCACAGTGAGGCCATGAAATACATAAAACAATCTACAGTTTCATTCTGATCACAAATATTAGAGTTTAGTAAGCTCTTTCAAGGGCTTCATAGGAGTTTCAATTAAAATAAAGCTAGCAATGTTTTTTGCCACATTGACTGTCACAATGAGGGATTGGTTTGTGGTTGATTTTACAGCATAAATAGGTACCTTAGGGTCAAGTTGCAACATATATCATTTACCTGCGTGTCTCTACAAATAAAAAGCAGTGAAAATATTAATTTGATCTCATTCCTCTTTTCTTCTTATTTTTCACCCCAGAAAAACTATAAAACTTTGGCAAATGCAGACAAGAAATTATGAGAGGCCTCTAAAAGTATTAAACAACCCAGTACCCACTTTAAATCCTGGAAGGCTTTTGCATTTACACACCTATTTATTGTATGCTAGATTTCAAGATGGAATTTGGTATAAAATTTTATCTTTTAAACATCAAAGGACATTATCATTACAAAAATAACCTAATTCTTTTAAAAGTGCTCTGTGGAGTACTAATGGAACCCTACCACAGCAATATAAGAAACTGTCTGTATTTTTCTCTTTTAACCTCAAATTCCCCAAGCTCAGTCAGTAACACTACTGAAAATATTTTCACACTTAATGGTTCTAAAAAAATAACAAAATTTTATTTCAGCTGAACACTACGACACTACTTTAACTGAAATTAAATTATTTTTTGAAAACACTTTGGTCCTTTGAGGGTGCTTTTTTTTATCCTGGATATCTATTATAAGTAGAATCTATATGATATTGTGTATTGTTGCTATATACATATATAGAGAAAGAAAATACCCCTATGCTGAGTGCATTGGGTTTGCACAGCAATGTTTGGTAGCAGGTTAGTCCACTGGGGTGGCTTCCTTGAGACACTTCTAGAGAAGCTTTCCCACATCCTACAGCCAACACCAGCCAGCTTCAAGATGGACATGCCACTGGTCCATTGACTCAACTCAAGGCTGAGTTATCAGTGACAGCAGCAGCACCTCTGGGATAATGTATTTAACAAGTCCACAACAGCAACTACAACAGGAGTGAAGAGGTGAGGATATGAGAGGGTAACAGCCCTGCAGACACCAAGGTCAGTGCAGAAGGAGGGGCAGGAGGTGCTCCAAGTGCCAGAGCAGAGGTTCCTCTGCAGCCCCCAGTGCAGCCCATGGTGAGTTCCTGAATTTATTAAATCATGCCAAAAGACTTAAAAATTTTTATTATTTTTTGAAAATATCTTTTCACTGTCTCCATTTCAATGAAGAAAAAGTTTATGCTTTAGTAACAGCTTTCAGACTGAAGCAGAAGAATTTTTGCCCTTGTACCTAAGCTGTCTCTTAGCTCAGAATATTTGTACTGTAAGATCTAGTCGAAGTCCACTTCATCATTAGCATAGGAAGATTACTTAAATTATTAAAAACCAAAACAGACACTATGTTTTTTGCATAAGATACTTACAGGATCTTTAAAGAGACCAAAATATTTGAACTTCAGCAGAACCTGACAGGTTGATCAATTTTAGTCTTAGAAAATCACCTTCTTAATCTCTTAGTTTCCAAGCAAACTGGAGATAATAATACCACCTCCTTCAAAAGAGTGAGTATCTAAAGATTAGTTAAGCATTACATAATTCATGACATTTGGTACATTAGAATTATTTCCAGTTCCTTTGATGATTTATGCCTCCTACCTGACGCCACGTGTTGCCACAGTCAGATGTTATGTACATCTCTTCTTTGTACTCCACCAGCTGGGACCCCAGGTTACCTGTCACAAAAGAGGAGAAAACAAGGGTTGCATCCACATGAGCAAGAGAGATTGGATCTAGCCCTGATGCCAGTCTGAGTAAGAAGTTTCCAGGTCAGAGCAAGAACTAAACACAGTTGAACAGGCTTACTTCATTTCTGGTAGAACCAGCTAAATCCTTTAAAAACACAAATGTACAATTTCAAAGTTCTCCTTTCCATTGCTAAGTTGTCCATAGGTGGAAGCAATGAGGCTTGATTCTAATACCAAAATACCAACATTTTAGTTTTGTTGCTGCACGCTGAAAATTTATTATGAAACAACATGTATTTAAGATGTAAATATGAAACACCCATAAACTCAGAAGCTTTAACCTTAATATACTGTAAAGTTATTCACATTGTACTCAAACTGTTAAAATGAAATATTTTATCTTTAAAGCTTGATAAAGTGGTAGTAGACTAGAATCTGGTGAAATATGCAACATAAAAAGAGGGTATAGGGCTTTTGAAAAAGAATAAATACAAAAGAATTGAAAGCAGAATTATTTGATTTACCGAAATATTAAGCAGAAAGTTACTGAATATACTGACAAATAGCACTGAGGAGAATTCAGTTAACTGAATTCAAAGTTAACAGAAGTGTTGAACTTGGGGAAAATGATAGCAGATGCAGTCCCAAATACAGAGATCTCCATCTTTTAACATGCAGTACTTCAAATAACAAATTATTAAACCATCAGGCAGCTTAATGTTCTAGGGGAGAATCATGCATGGCACAATATTCCTTCTAAATGATATCCTCCTGGGGATTTAGACTTAAATATATGGTTTGAATGTTTTCACTGTAGAAATAAGATGAAAATTATCAGATCCTCTTAAGCAGAAGAGATGATGAAAGAAAACACTTGAGATTAGAACAGCACTATGAAATTTCACTTGTGTATTATAAAAATAGTTGGTTTTTAACCACTAGACCAGATCTGTTTATACAGAGTGTGCTTACAGGTTCTGAATGGTTCCCAAGAGGAATGACAGCACCCACTGCCCAAAATACACACTCTATTTAGACCATCAAGGGTGCATGTGCTCCACTCTTTGATAAGATAACTCTACCTCATTTAATCCTAAATACATCCCAGACAGAACTGGAATACTTGTATTGAATCAGGGAATTTATAGGAGCCAGTTAATTCCTTTAAATTGCATCTAACAGTTCAGAAGATGCCACTTCCCATTCTTGGGCTTTTCTTGGGTTTTCATCTTTCCAACACACTCCACATTCTCTCATTTATCACATAATTCAGTAAAGATTTAGTTGCTCATAGAATCATAGAATATGTTGAGTTGGAAGGGACCCATCAAGATCATTGAATCCAACTCCTGGCCCTGCACAGGACACCTCAAGGATCACACCATGTGCCTGAGAGCATTGTCCAAATGCTTCTTGAACTGTCAGGCTGTGCTGTGACCCCTTCCCTGGGGAGCCTGTTCCAAAGCTCAATCACCTTCTGGGTGAAAAACCTTTTCCTGATATCTAACCTAGACCTCCCATGAATATAACCAAATGAAATAGTTCCAAAAGGAAAGCTGCAGACATTAATTCAGTTATATTTTCTCCCCAAATTCAGCTTTAAGATTAATCTGATCACTAGAAGGAGATATGAATGAGAAATCACCTTCTCAGGGCTGAAGGAAGGGAAGGAAGATTTGATAAACTGCATACACAAAATACATTTCTTCTGCTATACCTACTTTACTCTGTTATACTTTTCACTGCTATATCACCTGCAAATGGACATATTCTTGTGCTACTGAAGTTAATCACAGAATGTTTTCTATAGGACAGCTGAAAACAGAAATATTTATCTGCTTGCTAGAATCTAACATACTGCTGTCAGTCTACACTCTTCTTTACACAGATAACTTTAATAAATGCAGTGTTAGTTTTGCTCCTGAATAAATGTTGTTTATTCTACCTCTTTTCACCACTTACTGAATTCCACTTGCATGAGTAGGTCTTTATTTTGAGCATTGCTAGGGATCTGCACTTTAAAGAATTCAGTGGTAAATTGCCTTGCTAATGGAAAATTGCTCTGTAAACTAAACAGCATCTACTTGTGCTTCATTAAAAAGCCTTTTCTATCCAGCTGATTTAGTAATGACATTAGCAACATTGTACTTGCAGCTCTGTTAAAAGACAGACATGACTTCTCCTAGTTCTGATTTTACCTTTACTGTCTTTTCTTGGTAAAAGACCAAAAGGAGTTGATGGGCTCAGTTATAATTCCAGAGACTTTTCATTCTGCCTAAACCACAACTGATGCCAACAGGAATAGAATCTGGGACCCTGCTTTGGGAAAAAGGACTTCAGTGATATTTGATCTTTGAAAAGAGTCCATCGATGGGCCAAGGGTGGAAGCCCAGAAGTGGTGCATGGAGGACCTGCTGATTGTTGACACAATGTTTAATTGTGTCATTAATGAAGGCTGTAACTTTCACTACTTCCAGAATTTTTGGAACAACAATTATATTATGTAATTTTGCAAACGTTGTAAAATGAAGTCTTCAAGCAGAAAAAAACCCCAAAACATAAAACTTCCTTACTTTTCTGTAAGGAAGGATAAAACTTGTAAGTGCAGCTGGAGTTTTCTCTGTGGGTACCAGAGACCATGGCCTGCTGAAAAAGAGCATCAGTGGATTCAGACAGAAACAGCAGGCAAGGCCAAAAGAAGGAAAGCTGCAGCACCACGGGAGCCAGGCAGGCTCCTGCAAAGTGCACAGGGAAGCACCCATGCAGCCAAACCTGACATGTGACAGACAGAAGGAAACTTCCACAGGAACACATAATGATGCATACATTTTATAAGCCACAGAAAAGCCATTCTGAAAGCTGTTAGCCTGAAAAAATAGAACTGGAATAAAACCAAGTTCTTCAAAGATCCAAGAGAAATCGCCCAACTTTTATTAGCAAACCTTTCTATTTAACATGTGTGACACAAGAGTTATGAGTTTTCTCTAGTTAAAAAGTTACATTGTTTTAACTTTATTTTTCAATTTGCTAATAAAAAATAACTTCAAAGATTTGGAGCATTTTGTTCTTTTTGAGATTTAAAATAAAGTGCATAATTTTAGGCCCTAGCTACCTTGTAGAGTGTTGTGTTACTGGATAAACCAGCTAACTTAACACAGTGTGTGTAATGGCACCCCATAAACCCACTCACAACAGCTCCAATTCACATCAAATGAAATGCAAAAAAATCCTGACATTAATAACACCACAAACAAACAACTGCAAAGCCACAGCAGCACTCCAAGTAGAACCAAGAAATTCTGAACCTTTCCATGACATATCTGAGGAGAATTATAAAACATATTTGTGGTAAGTGTGGCACCCAATAACATGTGAGCACAACTGACACTGTGACCAAGTGACAGGAGAAGGTGAGAAAGACACAATTATGACCAGCCCAGGACTGGATGACAACAATGTTTAAGTACAATTCCCACCATGTCCTGAAGTGTTTGGATTGTACCACACCCCATAAATATCAGTGTGCTACATTGCCTGGTGGGCCACACCAAAATTTGTGTTTCTTATTACAGCTGTAAATACCTGCAGTAACTCCTCAGGTGTGCCACTACAGCAAGGAAACTTTTCTATCATGTTAGTGTGTCTGTGTTAGATCTCAAAATCCATCTGGGGGAACAAGCAAATGTAATCTAATACACTGAAGGCAACTCAGGTCCATACTGGAAAAGCAACTGCAACTGGAATGGGGACTCAGCTGCAGGCATGTGCTTTTTGGGGCTGTGGTAGAGTGAATTTTCTTCACAGCACCTGGTACAGGGCTGTGTTTTGGACCTGTACTGAGAAGGTGTTGTTGACAATACAAAGGTGTTTTCAGTCCTGCAGTGCTTACACAGAGTCAAAGCCTTTTCTGCTCCTCACCCCACTCCAGCAGCGAGGAGGCAGAGGCTGCCCAAGGAATTGGAAATGGGCACAGCCAGGACAAATGAGCCCAGCTGACCTGGGGATATTCCAGGCCAAGTGTCAGCATGTTCAGCAATAAACTGGGGAGAGGTTGGTGCAGGGGCATTGCTCAGGGACAGGCTGGGCACCAGGTGGTTGGAGGTGAGCAACTGTTTTTATTTACATCACTTCCCTTTCTTGGATTTCATTTCTCTCTCTCATTTTTCCTTTAATTTCAATTTATTATTATTATTATTATTATTATTATTATTATTAATTTCAGTTGTTTAAACTGCTCTTCTCTCAATCCATGAATTTCCTCACTTTTACCCTCCCAATTCCCTTCCCCCCATTCTCCTGGAGGGGAAGGGAGCAAGGAGCTGTGTGATGCTTAGGTGCTGGCTGGACTTAAACCATGCCAAGGCTTTATTAGCCACAGCTACAAATGGTACCATTCTAACATGACTGAGTGTCCTGAAAACTCCTCTGACACAGAGTGACACAGAGTGTTTGCCATCCAGTTTCAGCAAGTTTTGTTTGTAATACAGAAATTTCTCAAATATTTCTTACAATATTTTGTATTCTTTTTGTGACTAATAAGACACACATTTGTGTGTCTACTCCGGTGCCTGGGGGATGATACACGCCTGAATTGTCCTTAAACACTCTCCCAAAGGCTTTTGCCACCAACACAGCCAGGACACTCTGCTAGATGGACTCTGCTTGAGTCAGTTTTGCTCTGCTGTTATGTTCTGACACTGCTTCTATTCAGGAAGCAAAAGGAAATATTTTGGCGTACCTTTTCCAGTTTTTGATTAAGAACAGTTTGCAGTTTCCTTTACTTGCATTCTTAGAAACCTTTTCAAATTGTGTTTTGGGATACATGAAATCTTCTTTTGCTTTTTCACTTGTCCTGAGTAAAGGCTGATTTTAAGTAACTGCATAAAATCATGTGTTCCATCCTAGCAGGGTGGCAGTACCAAAAACTAGAATACAGAGGCACTAACTACTGTTCAACATAGCTTTTTCCAAGCTTTCTTTAACTCTGCACATGGAAGTTTAGCAGCTGGTAGCACAGGGATGTAAAAGAAATCAATGTTTTCCAGTGATGTCTGGTGGCCAGCAAAGCTCTCTGGAAAGGTGGTACAGCTGTGAGAAACACAGCTCTCAATACAGATCTCAAGAGAGTTGGGCATTTTGGCAGGTTCTTACTGGATCACAAAAAATATAGAAGATTATTTCATTTAAAATTTACCACGAATTTACATGTTTCAAGTGCTAGTTATCACTGTGTTTACCCATATTTTTATATGTGACTTTGGACATGTTTACAGTAAGAAGAAATAATCCCCATATGCAATGCTTAGATAATCCTTCTAAAATGGAAAATCTTTTCCAATCATTTAAATGAAGCATACAAACAGACACCTACTCCAAAAAGAGAGATGTGCCTTGCCTGGATTACTGGTAATTAATACAGCTGTAACATGCCCTTGGGCCATGCACAATAAGTTAAAATTTCATGGTTTGCAATCTTGTAGTCACAGTACAGAACAAACATACAACCAATTTGTATTTAAATCTCCCAGACACGCAGTTTTGCCTGGCAAGCTGAAGATATGTTCAGATGAGGGAGTGGGGAATCAGAATTGAGGAATGTAACAAAAATTTAAAGGAATTTCAAGATGTTCACTCCAAAATGTGCTGGAAAATGCTCAATCATCTCCCTGTTCCCTTACCCATTTTTGATAGAGGCATCCTAGTGTGCTACTTCTGTGAAAAATGATGGAAATTCACCACAATGTATGCAATTATATTTGGCCCTGATATGAGAAAAAGTAAACAGAACTTCTCCAGCACTTCCTCAATTTGTGTGAATGTGCAAAATTTACTGCTTGCTTGATTTGCCATCTGGATTGGAAGCTAAGCAGGCAATTATTGTAAACTAGCACCTGAAAAAGCTACACTTCTCTAAACATTTTTCATAGAAAAGTCCTTAGCAAGTTTATAGTAAAAATTTGCACATCAATTGACACACATTTCATAGCTGATGCTGTGAGAAATAGAAGTCGTTGCCAAGATTAAAATGCACAAAAATCAAATGTAAATGCAAAATCCTACTGCATTTCTTAAAGGGAGCAAAGCAGTTATTTAAAATACCACTTTCGTATGGAGCTACAAAATTTAATATTCTGTCTGAACAATTTTTATATAGACAGAAGCTAAAAATATGAGTTCCTTAGAACTATTTATGCAAGTTTAACAGAGTGGGGTTTTTATTTGTAAACATGAGTTTAAAAAGATGCAATTTTATCATTTTATTATAGATGTTAAATTTTCCCAATTTTCTAGGTGTTAAATGCAGTTCACCAGTTAATTATTCCTTTTTTTAAATTAAAACAATATTCAGGAGTCTCTGATCTCTGATTTTTCCAGCATTTTCCATATCAAAACTTTACTTAAATCACGGAATAGCTTTTCCATTATCAAAAGCAGCTGTGTTGTATAAGCTTCCCAGAAA
Organism: Agelaius tricolor; assembly: GCF_023055355.1. Taxonomy (NCBI): domain Eukaryota; kingdom Metazoa; phylum Chordata; class Aves; order Passeriformes; family Icteridae; genus Agelaius; species Agelaius tricolor. Next base: position 8,966,456 of record NW_027269284.1, read on the forward strand.
GAAGTCAAAATCCACTTTTTAAAGAGATTTTTTTCTTTTTTTGCTTTTTGATTGATAGGGTTCTTATGCTTAGGAACCATATTTCCAGTTCTTATCCACTTGTTTGCATCACTTGTTTGTTTCTACCCTGTGGTTACCCTGCCAGGAAAAAAAAAAAGCATATTCTTCAGTGTCCTTTAGTTTTTCAGCTAATGGGGGTTTTCTTGTAAATATTCTCTATTTCCATCAACTGCCAAAGAGACCTTCTTAGCACCTGCTCACTGGTCCTGAAAATTGATTATCAGAATTGTACACAGTCGTATTAATAATGTCACTGTACAGTATTTTGCCAGAGTATTAATAATTCCCTCTCTCTGTTGGCAATTATTTACCTATTTCACACCAAGAATAATTTTGCTTTTTACAGCTCAAGGCACTGATGATTCCTAGACACGCTGTGATCAACTGACATTCATGGATCCTATCCTCTTCAGTCATTTCCAGAAGATGCAATCTCCCTAAATCTAACAGTAAAATTCCAATAGTATGTGATGTGGCCCAAATAATCTGATTCCTGGATCTCCTAAGAACCTAATACTTATGTTGATTCAGGATTGTGAATCAACATATAGGATTATCAGTTTCAAGGATCAGGCCAAAGGAAATTCAAGCTCACTCTGTGTAAACATTTCTGATAAGAAGTGTAAGTTTACAAGGGTATCAGGTTTGCCAGATAAGACTGAACACATGCACTGAATCCAGATGACCTGGGCATCCAAATAATGTAAATGCAAGTCCAAATCAGAGTTGATTCAGGTCATCTTTTGGCAAGGGGATGCAGTTGCTCTCTAGTATTTTTAAGGCTCCAAAATAGATCCCTTTGCTCTGTTTTCAGCTACAGAAGTTTTTCTTCTACCAGAAAAAGGATACACTGCCCTCTCTTGCACTCAAACTTTTCCCACTTCCACACCACCCCTCCCAGGGGATAGGCAGCTATCAGCAAGGTGGCTTGGAACTGAGCAAGGGTGTCTTCTACCATTCCCATTACATTACTGGTTGCTCCACAGGCAAGTCAAATTTAACATATTGGTTCAGTTCCTCCTGAGATCAGGATTTTATCAAAACCACTCCCTCCTGATCACATTGAGGAAAGTTGCTGACAAGTTGTCTACCTGGCAGAGTAAGACAATGTCACAGTGACAAATGTCACCCTGTTCTAGAAGGGAATGAAGGGCAAAATACTCTTCTACTTTTCTACAACCTGCCCTCCCTAATGTGGTCTCAGAGAACAGTGCACTTAAAAAACATCTACAAACCCCAGACAAAAGAAAACAACCCAACATCTCAACAAATATCTGTTCAACACATCAGATTACAGTGCAAAGAGAAAGAAAAATGAAATAGGAATAATGAACAAATTAAATCTCACTGATTAATTTACTACTGGAAGGCATTTAATATGATGAGATTCAAATTAAGAATTTACATTTTGAGTGCCTTTGTGAAAAAAGAAGATATTTGAAATGGAAGATATTTTTTTAAACATTTGAATTCATAAGGTTTGACCTGAACACATATCAGGAATCTATCTACAAGGGCATTGCACAAACTCTTAGTCTCATTTGTACCAATAAAAACACAGCAGCATTTCACCAGATAGATCTGTCTCCAGTAAAACACTTTGAACTCCCTTTACATTACAGAAAAACTTGAAGTCTTCAGTTATATTGAAAAATTACCAGTACTGGCAGCTGTCATTCTGTTTAAGCACCAAATATTCTCACCTTGACATTCTCAGGAAACTTTCAACTTAGTAAGCTGTTTGTCAGAGACTAGTGTAGGATAAAGTAGAAGCCATTATTCATTAAAAACAGATGCACTTTTATGAAAAGAGAAGCTACATGTGTGCATTTCACCTAAACATCATCCATAACATAAGAATAAAAGAATACAATTTTAAAAAGCTCTTAGTATCGTTAACATTTAGACAATTTTGAAACAAATAAACAGAAGGTTAAATAAAATGAAGAGATGGGTTACAAAGATACAAAGCAAAACTGAGTTATGTGAATATTTTTCTTGATGAGTGCTCAACACTGCAATGGAATTTCCTTTATTAAATTCCACTTCATACTGACATAACTCCATATGTAAGTTATAATGGAGAAGCCACAACCAGCATCACTCCCAACACAGCCTCTTTCAATTCCTCTCTCTTTAGGCAGAAAGGAATTAATAAAAATTACAAGACAAATTATCTGTATCCAGGCTTAAAGAACAAAGGATTGACCACTGTTTCCATTAGTTTTTCTGGGTTATTCATGATGCTGAAGGGCCTGCACATCAGTTCCAGAGAAAAAGAAAGCAGGACGTCCTTCAGCCATCACCACACCTCCACAGCACATTAATGGGGAAGGAGGGACTGCACAGCACAGCAGAGCATGATGGACCCAGGTGACTGATTTAGATCTGATGTAGATCTGTGTCTGAGAAGATGCAACTCTGGGCCTTCCATTGACTTATATATTGAATTGTTTCATCATAAAGGATTATTCTGCAGGAAAGCCTTGTTTTGGCAATGTTTTTAGCACGGTATTCTTACAAATCCAAAGCCTACATCTCCAAAGAATCCCTGCCAGATTTCAGGTGTTAAAAAGCAATGCCATGGACTTACCTGCCCCCATGATGAGCCCTGGTGCAGTGTCCTTGGTGTGCACTGTGCCTGACACATAGGGGTTGTCTGCCCACCGCAGATGCAGGTGGAGGTGACAATCAGGCTTGTGGGGGAAGAAGCAGAGAACAGGTTTAAAAATCACTGCTATCACTTATGCTCCTAGAATAAATGAAAGCCCAGACAGGGAGCAGCTTCAGCAATGTATGTCTTCATAAAGAAGAAGAATGGTTGCTTCCCATGGAGCCGAATTCCAGTCTGAAGTATCGGTCTTCACTTTATATCAAGAGTCTCTGGTGATGTCTGCATAGTGTGCCACTGTCTCAACAAAAAGATTTGCAAACTCAAGGAAGTCAGCATTATTATACAAACCCCCTCCTGACTGCATAATTGCTTAAAAATATTAACTAACAGCAGCAAGTATTGCATGTTTGTTGGTCCCAGGTAAATGGCAAAATTATTATTAAAAACAACTGTTTGGGCTGAAATGCCTTTTTTAGTAAAAAAGTGGTATGAAAAATAGCATAGTGAGTTTAGGACACATCATGTCTCCTTGCTAAGCAACTTACTGCTTCTTGCCCTTTGTGCAGTGCACTCAAAGGTCATATTGTTCACAGCAATGTGACCAGGAGCTTCACCAGGAGCCAGCTGCCAGCTCTGCCTGGGAGCTGCTGCCAGTGCCATTGTCCCACTCACCTCAGCCTGATCTGCACCAGACCCCACAGGCTGGAGCCCTGCAGCACAGCCTTGAACTCTCCAAAAGTGAACCAGCAGCTCCAGCCCTTCACTTCTGCCATGGGGAGAGGGAGTAAATCTCTGGCAGTGGCAGGACTACAAGCATTTGTTTTGCCCACAAATGCAGAGCTTTGGGTCTGCAGGAGCAGAGAGTCAGTGGGAAAAATATAAGGCTTTCAGTAAATCCTTGCAAATAATAAAATACTATGGGCACTTGGGACATCTAAACAAACAGAAATAACATCTTACAAAAAGAAAGGAATATTTTATGCAAGTTACCATGGTATTTATTTTCAAGCAACTGTCAGGAGTTCCCTTTAACAGGGAACCAAAGGTTACCTTGGTTTATTATGAAACAAAAATATGAAGAGATGGAAAGAGAAAAATTATTGGTAATCTGAGTTTGACTCATGATGTGCCCCATATATCCAGACACAAATGACTGCCATGATTATTCTGAACTGGGTTGTGTGGTTGACACACAAGAAATGTGCCCTCTTTGTGTCAAAGTGATTTCAAATATGAAATGCAGTGCACCAGAAAGCACTGACTCCTCATTCTACATGATGGCTGGACTAAGAGCCTATGGAACCACAGCTCAAGCAATGCAAGTCCATTTGCCTGCTAAACTCAGCACAAAGCTCTTGGGCTGTTGGAACTCCTGCACATCCTACCATGCAGGTAATTCTTGCACACTTCAGAGGGAGGATACACCAAAAAGAGCCACTTACAGGTTTGCAGTTGGTGGGTTTGCCGTTCATATCAATGTCTGGAGGGTTTAGAAAATCCCAGTCACGGCCTTTGTTGTAGGTTATCAGGGTTGTAACTTTCCCATCAATTTTCTGGTTGGCCAAAAAGACTCCTTTTACACCTCTGACCTGAAGCATAGAGAAGAAAAGCTAATATCCAGCACATACACGTTTCTTTCAGCAAGGATTATCCCTGATTAGCTGCTCTTTTGTGGCTCTGAACTGTGTATCTCAGGTAGTTTCTCCTGGAAACTGAAAGGAAAGTGGATGATACCTTAAAAAAATATGAGGAAAGAAAAAATATAAGAGGAAAGGGACAAAGGGGGAATACAAGGACAATTACAAACTGATTTTTATTTCTAAATGTATTTAAAAAGCATATGCAGTTCTCTCCATGTCAGAAGGGTAATTAAAATACATGTTTAATATAGCAAAACACAACAATTTATATAGCAAAATATAAAAATTATGGTAGTATGGTCCACCAATAAAGTTTCCCCTCTGCATTTTCCTTAAATATGGACATTTTTAAAATGCTGTTCTACAAATGATGTAAGCAATTTTTAACAGTCATCTAACTTTTAACCTGAATTTCTGTGCCCATATCACACAAATACATTACAATAACACAACACAGTATCATAGCCTTTAAAATAACACTGATCTGGGAAGCAGTCTTGTCCTTTGCAGGAAATAAATACAGGCAGATCATCTGAGAAAGACACATTAAGGGCTGAATCACCCTCTCAAGCATCTGAAATGCTTCCACAGTCCACCCTTCACCAGTTTAACCTCTGGAGAAAAAATAATAACAAAAAATGACCCTCTTCTCTTGGGCTGTTATTTTATTTCAAAACAACCTTTATTAGAAAATTACTACAACTCAAAGTGTCGAAGTTAATGGGTATAATTTTAGAAGCAGCCTGACAGTAATTATAACTTAATATGTTTAGTTCTAGCCCTAACATTTAAATTATTAACATATTAATGTATATTCCACCCATGGGCACGAGATAAGGTCTTCTATTAAAAGTGAAGGTTTCCTTAAGAGTGCTCTCGGTTCCCTTGCCATTATTTATGAGACTTCCTGAATTTTTGAAAAATTCTGGACAACATATATAAACTGATACACATTTCCAGCACAGTACAGCTTGCTCATCTCCTTGGATGCTGATTCTTAACAAAACTGAATCATTCATTACAAATACATGCACAAGACAGCCAGCTCTTTGGATGATCAGGAATATTTGGCTCCTGATAATATGATGCACTTCTGAACTTTTATTTTTCATTTGAAATATTTACTGTTCCTTTCTTTTTCCAGTTGCCAGGTCTTAACTCCATTTAACATTCATTTAGCAGAAGTCTGCATTGAAGGTGAAAAGCAGGCATCCCTACCAGCAAGCTACAGATTTGATACTCACTGTTTATTAATACAGGAAGGAACTGATCCAAACCTACAGAGAATGTGGGTGTTCTGCTGGTTATGGTAACAGCCTAGAACTTGGAAATATATATAAGTTTATATATGAAAAAAGTTCTATATAAACATTTAAATACTCTACTCTCCCACAAGCTCCTTCTTTCTCAAATCCTGTGCATATGTGGTTGGGTTACTTATCCAGGACGCTGAAAGTTCACAACCACCTCCAAGTCAAACCTACCATAAAAGTAAACTATTTGCAGTGCAGGTGAGAAAAGGAAAGGAAGAGAAGAAATTGTGAACCTGCTTTCTTTAATTTCAAAGCATTTTAATCTTGCCGGGGATTTTTTACATAGTCTACCTTCAAGAGATAGCTCAGCCACAAAAAAAGCCTGGCAGTTCAAATATTTACATGAGAAGGCAGACTTGGGGTAAAATTTTTGTGCATGTCTTCCTTCCAGTGAACACAATATTAAATATTTAAACAATAATTAGATCAGAGACTGCAACTGAGGTTTCCCTCTTCATCTGTGGATGGCAAAACCAGTGCTGCATCATGATTATTTTTCTTTCTCCTCTCTTTCCCTTTCCCACCCACTCATTTAATGAATATTTAATAATTCCATATAATCATCAAATAGGAGTCAGGCTAAAATTTTTCTCCATTGCCACTCCCATCTCTAATCTAACCAAGCTCTAGGGTAACTTCTCCTCTCTAGAAAATGGGACATAAGTGTTTGGATCTATCAAGCACTGAAAGGTTATGAAAACATTTCTTCCAGTATCTCAGTTAACTTCTCTCACTGCTGTTTTAAAAGATAAAAGCCAACCAGCACTTCACAGCATTTGCACTTTGAATGAAAGGCATAAACCCTGCTTGAAATAATAAATAGGTTTCAGGCATCTATCTTCAGAGCAAGTTCAGAAATATCATGTTTGGAGTGGTGCATTAATCTAAAACCCAATAACTAACACAAAATTATGGTGTGTAAAAAATGGCATCTTTAAAACATCCCACCCCTGCTGTAGCATTTTCCATTTCATTTGTCCTGTGGCCTATACAAATACACACCTGACTTTGTAAATACTGGAAATGAAGTGTGTCTAATCTATCTCCTGGCTGTGATGCCAAGGCACCCAAATTCTTCTGTACATTCTATTCCTTGACTTAGTTCCCTAATCTAAAATTGCAAGATAAGTATCTTTCTATCAAGAAAGGAAAAGATTCACATTAATAGTAAGTTTCTATGGAAAAGAAGACATTTCAACATTGTGCAGTGCTCAGTTACTGTGATGAACAGCCCAGGACAGCTGTACAGGAGGAAATTCAAAGCACCTTTCTGCTGATTTTTTTTGGACTTTGAGCTTAGTTCTCAGAGTGCCTATTTTCTTAAACAGTTCAGGGGATAGTTGTTCCCCAGTACTCTTAGAAAAGCACTTTGTACCTAATAAAATTGTTTTCTGAGACTTTCTGCTGTGACTTGTTAATTGCTCCTTGTTACATTTCTGATATTTCACCCCAACAATATTCTGTTTTGTTGGTAGCAAGAAGCACAGTTCAGATGTCCCACAGTCTTTTATAGCAGCAGTTACTGAAATGTAGAAATTACTGCTATATCATATATGTTTGTGACTAAAATTTAAATATATACAATTTGTTGTTTGGGGGAAAAAGGCATGAAGAAAGTGTACTGCAACTCATGTAGCTCTTATCTACAGAAGGAGTCACAGCAGGAACCAATGCAGAGGTATTGCCTTAGTATGCCCATTCTGCAAATATGTTTATGTCAAATTTGTGACTCCTTCACACTGGCAGCACTAGATACAATTTCAAAAACATGCTCCTTGAAATTGTCACATAATTCAAGGGCATGGTCCTTTTGGACAGTCATTTAGTGCTTAATTTTTTTTTCTTCTCTTCTTTAAACAATTATTTGTAAATTGTTCCCTTTTACGTGTGCAACATGAGAAGAAATATGGTGCAAACAAAAGATACAGCATAGAAAAGAAAATTAATACAGACAGGCAGATACCTATTAAAAATTTTATGGCTGATGTACAAGCAAAAGATTAAGTGCAGTCAAAAGATAACAAAGATGAACAGTACAAATTGTAAGGAGAATTACATACTGGCAGAAAGAGAAGCTTTCCACCACTGAAGATTGTCTCTGTGCTGCACTGAACGTTCCCCTACCCAACATGGGACACTTGCATTAAAATGCCCGAAAGAGAAAACCCAGATTAGAATAAAAAAAATCCCATCCTCAAGGGCTGCAATATGTGTTTTATTTATTAGCAATTTTATACTGAGTAAACAACCCACACATTATGAGCACTTGATCCCATTCTAGTAAACAAGATGAGCACTAATTATTTATCATGCAAGCTATCTAGAAGCCATCAGCACTCTCCTATAAAGCAACTCAGTTTCAAAAATAGCTTAAAAGAATTGAATTGTATGGCTCCACGTGTATAGTCCTTATCATGTGTACATTTTCTTCTTAATGTAACCCTACAAATTGATCCAGCACACAATAAACTACAATTGCATTATCTAATATGCCCTCGGCAACATTGGGGAAATTATTAAACAATCAGTGTAACTGAATTAAGTTAATAATTCTTGTAGACAAAAGGATAGCCAGGGGTAGCATCTCTGTACGACTTATCTGAAATTACATGCTACAGGTGATGCAAGGAGTAGAGATTGCACCTGACTGCCTTTTAGCTTTGCCTGGTCACAGGGGTGCCCAAGAGTAAAACGCTGCAAATTAATGCTATCGATAAATCACCCAGTGGGAACGTGGCTACACACAATGTGTAGCTTCACTCATTAGGAAGCCTCATTTCTAAAAAGGTAGAGTCTAGAGAATAATCACTGGTAATGAGAGACCTTTTTGTTTTACCACAGCCATTTAGAAAGAAAAAGCTAAAGAAAGATGGAGGAGATAAGGAGGAAGAAAACACTATCATTTTCCTGCACCAAGAGTCTAATTACAGCCATTTAACAGTTCTGTCATTGTGTGCCTTGTATCCAGAATTACTACAAACCTTTGCCAAAGAAGTCTGGTGCACCTTTAAAATTTTTGTTTTTGTTTTTGTTTTTGTTTTTGTTTTTTAAATTAACACCAGGCAAATTACATATAATGGGACAAACTGAGTCAGACCAAAGCCAGTTTAATGCTCTGATACTGGCCAGAAAGAACAGAACTAGAGCAAATGTTACATTGAAATTCATTATTCTGAAATTCCATTCCCTAAACAGGAATGGAATTGATAACAGCCTCTGATTCTCTTCCAAAACACTATAGTCTTTTATTTTGCCAAGTGAGCTGATGTTAAAATACAAGATAAATTTGTTTACAGCTGAGTTGGTCTCACAGAAAATGCTGTTGGCACACACATGTACTGAAAGCAAGTGAATTTGCTGCCCAATATCTAATTTTGTTGGCTCTTAGCCTTTCAGAGCTCACACAACCTAGCACAAGGCTTGCAGGATTACTACTTAAAACCCTACTGGCTAAAAGATGTCCTGCTCTTAAGCCAGGAAAAGCACCAGTGAGTCACCTAGAAGAAAAAAACTGTACATAGACAGCTGCATAACTTCTTACTTCAATAATAAATTGTGTTGCCAGATTCACTTTTCAATATCTTAAAAAGAACTCAGTTTTGGATTTGCATATCCATAGAACCCCATCACAAGAATCTAGTTAGAGTATACACAACACATTAGTAGGGCAGGAGGGAAACATGTAAGTAGTAACAATGGGCTACAAATAAGAAATCCTAGACTTTCTATTTAAATATAACTGTGAAAATACATTACTTAAAATTAATTCTACTCATAATAAATAAAAAAAAAAATCCTCCCCACAGACTACACATAATGGGAAATGTAAAGATGTACCTCCAGAATATCTATCAGGACATTCTCTTCTGGCTGCTTCGTGCTCCGGACATTCTCCAGCAAGATGGAGTAGTAAACACCTTGTGGGTCAGACTGGTACAGGTTGTATGTGTCTGTCTGGTACCACTCCTGTACAGCCACAAACACCTGGTTTTCATCTGTACTGATTATCTGTAAATCCTGTAGGAAAATAAGGTACAAAATGACTAATTTTTTACATAATTTCTATTGTACAAACAGTGAGTTGGTCAGGAGTGTTTAATACTGGGGGGGGGGGGAACATCTGAATGTTTAAAAACAATAACCTCCCAAAATAATACTAATCAGCATGCCTATCCCAGTGCTCCAAAGTGGTTCCTCACTGCCTTCTGACTGCAGTGCAAACCACCTTAGTGAAGGAAAAAATCTTGAATGTACAATATCTGTACTCTGCTTTGACTTCAGCAGGAAATGATTTCTTGAAAGGAAAAATAGTGAAAGGAAAAAAATCCCAAGTGACAGACTTTTTAAAATCTGGATAAGAGTCAATGGAAGAATGAAACAACATTAACAAAGCTAATCTAAAAAAATAATCTTCAAGTAATAGAGAAATGAAAATTAGGTAAAAAAATAGCATATCACAAAGAGGATCAGATACATTGTACAGCACTTCACATGGGATATAGCACTTATCATGCACCCAGCTCATGTGCATTGTAGTAGATTACATTAATTTGTCTATCTATGTCTACACAACCACTTAAATATTCAACAGTAATAAAAGGAGAGTCAACATTCTGCAATCATTTCCCAAGAATTTCAGGCATGGATATTGCTACAGCTTGCTTTCAGTTTTCCCAGCTTCTTCACTCCAAATATCTCAGACAAAAAAAAAATGCACAGCTGGGGAAAATAATTTAACACTAATATCAAACAGAAGAAATAAATCAGGAAGTAGCAACATTGAACTAAGCTTAGGAAAGAGAATAAAGGGACATGACTTGGCAACATGATTTGGGAGCACAAAGGCAGATGTTGGGGCTATGTAAGAAATGACATAAAGTCACAGAGACTGGAAGCTTGTCAACTCTTGATGACCTTGGAACTTAACTGGGATATTGCATTCAGTTCTGGTCACCTTATTATTGAAAAAGTTTAAGGCAATGGAGTGAATATTAAATAGTTACCAGAATGTCAAGACAATATCAATTTAGAATGAATTGGCTTAAAAAAAAAAAATCAAGAAAAAAACTTTGTAGAACTCAAGGAGACAGACCAGTTTCAGAAGAATCCAGTTAAGACTGAAGAAAGAGTGAGGAACAGAGGAACACTGAGTACTCAGCAAAGCATGGCAGTCACACTGTAGGCAATGCACAGTGACTGAGACACTTAGATTAAAAAAAGGCATGTATAGAAGTAAAATAATGCAAAGGAAAGATTTTTAATATGAACAGAGGAGGGTTATTAAATACTAATAGTTTAGTTATAGTTTAGTTAAATTTAAAGTATTTTTGCATATGTGACACATCTCAACACAAAGGAATCTAAGTGAAGTTTCCTATCAACGACAGCTCAATGCTGTTTCCAAAGACTCTCATTTGAACTTTGTAGTAAAGTAGATTTTTGTTTAGCATCCCAGGAATAGCTCTTTTTTTTTTTTTTGTTTTTTTTGGTACTGAACAATTACTCCAAAGCAGAGTCTGCCAGAAATGCCAGCAAAACACAGCAACTGATCACAACAGGTTCTTTTAAAAGTCTCTTTAATGTATAGAATGTTTCATTTCCTGCCTAGAACCAGGGCAACATGAGGATTGGTAGCCCACATGGAAAGTTCTCATGGCTATCTGAAAATAAGGATGGAAACGAAGCAGAGTCAAAAAGAATAAAGAAACTATTTTTTAATGTGAAAACCTCTAGAAAACCCCTAATCTTCCACGAAGCCAGGAGCTTTCTGCAAAATTAACGACTACATTATTACAATAAAACATTCACACAGTGCCACAGAAATGCAAACCCCCAGGGAATGTAGGCAAGGCACCTTCCCTGCCCCAATGCTGTCCCACTCCATGCTTTCCCTGGTGAGGTGGCAGGGGTTGCCTGGGTGGCCCTTGGTGGCAGAGGTAAGAGCTGGGGATGGGCTCAGATCTGGGTCTCCCATCCCAGGCTGGGGTAGGAGCAGCTGAGCCATCAGAAGCAACACACAAAGAGCCAAAATGTGCAGTGCACAAGGACAGGGAGATTAATTTGGGGCAGACTGTGGGGGTCATGTGAGGGAAAGAGAGGTTGGATGCAAACTTTTACTCAGCAAATCAGAATTCACTTTGCTCTTGGCAGTGGCTGCTCGTAATAAAGATGTTTGTCCTCTCAGGCTGCTGGTTGGCAACTTTGCTGAGGCAAGAGTTTAACAGATCCTGGTCTTAGCAAGTGAAATTACCCTTGCACTGCCTTGAACTTTGTTCCTTCCTTTCAGATTTCCAGCTCAGCCTTACAGCTATTTTCCTTTCAGAATGATTTCTTTTCCCTCAAGAAACAAAGCAGTCTTTCAGTTATACTACCTTGCAACAATCCTGTGCAGCATTTCCTGCTTTCTGATACAATCTTTTGGGAAAAGTAATTGACAATGTGAGGAAAACTGCAAATTTCATGCCCAATTCTTCAACTTATCTTTCAAAATCCCAGTTAACACAAACTGCTGAAAATCTAGTTAAAACAAAGCCAAATGGCCATGTCACTTTTCTACTATTCCTATACTGAAAGGTGAATTTAAAAAGAAGGAATTAACTGGCAAATACAGGGGATGGATTCCATTCCTTCATCCCAGCTACCCCCACTGCTCAAGAGGTGAGAAGCACATGGACAGGGGACATCAGCAAACAGTGCTAGGCAGTACCTACTGTCTGTCACCTAAGAGTTAACCAGAAAGGATGTCCGAGGGAAAAAAAATCTTGATGGAGAGAATGCACGTTTTTACTGCTTTATCTAATTCATGGACACAGTTACAACCTTAGGCTGTAACCTCAGCAGATCCTACAAGGAAAGCATTTATTCTTTTATGATTTCACGCTTGGACTACGGCAATTGCCTTGTGCTGGACCTGCTGCCTTCTCTCTCTTCATTCTGCAAGCTACTCAAAGTGCCACTGATCACCACATTTTTCTGTAATTATGCTATTCACACACAATTTATTCAAATTAATTTATAAAGACCTTCTTCACTGATGTTAGAGATCTTCAGGGTTTGGAACATTCCTTATTGTCTCTATTCAGATTTTTGTTATCTCCAGGCTGCATTTTCATACACATTCACTATTTAAGATCTTGTGATTTTCTTTCACTTCCATGCTGAAATGAGAACCCATGGCCTTCCAGAAGACCCAAGGCAGAACCTTCTCCCAGATTTGCCATAGCAACCATGCTGTTTCCTCTGTGGTATGTTCATTTCTCCATGGGCATCCCTTCTCTTATCTCTGCTACTTTACTTTTGGCCTCTCAAGTCTGCTATGCCTCCTCTGCTCTCTCTCTTACTGACCCACGTATCCATGCTCTTGCTATTTTGACTTTCCTCTTTATCTCTTTGTTTTTGCAAAGCTCACCAATGTCAGCTGGTATCAGCCACAGTCTGTAATTCCCAAATACCAGTATTCTCCTTCTTAGGTTGTAAGCTTTTGCACAGTTCTGAGGTTCTATGAGCTGCATTGCCCAAAACTTCTTGTTGTTTTGTTTTGTTTTTTTTTTAAACCTCTAAGCCCCCATGAGATTTCTCTGTTTTGTTTACTAAGGTGCTTCTTGTGCACTCTATTTTGTACAATTCCTTTGTCACAATTTTTCCTTCATCATTCTCTCTTCACTGGGACATGTTATACCACACTAAGCACAGAAATCTGTATATTTATCAGTAAAAATCTGTGAAACTATTCATAGGTCCAAAGCAGTGAACCAGCCCATGGAATTAGAATTAAGGACAGCTGGAGATGTATTGAATCAGAATTACTTTTTCTACAAAAAATGCTAAACAAATCCTGATCAAAGACTTCATATTAAAATTTGGCATGATTAAGTTAGGCATCCAGTGACAGGTCATGTCACTCCTGCTCTCTCAGGGACTTGTAAGCTGCTATGTTTGTACTACATCAATAGCAGAGAACATAATTAACAAACAAATAACACAAAGAGAGTTTCAAAGTGATACCCAAAATAATTAGGCATTTGCAGAAGGCCAACTTGTTCCAAAAGATGAGCATCACTTCAAAGAAACTCCATATCACATGGAACAGACACAGTCTGTTAAATCAGTGAGTCTGAGGGTGTACACAAGGCATTGAAAGAACTGGGCATGTTCAGCCATGACCTGGAGCACAGGCATCCAAGAACTCCTCCATCAAGTATACAGACACAATCAAATATTTCTTCTTGAAAACACTGCTTAAAAATTATTTCTTTACTTCTAACACAGAGATGCCAACAGTCTTTCCATAATTAATTACCTGTTTTTAATGTAGTCAAGTCTGTTATCAGATAAAGCTGAATGAACATGCAATCAAAAGTTGGTCCAAAAAGCCTAAACAGAGCTGGATGTGGGGCAGTTGGGGATAGCAGGAAAGAAGGGAAGAGGTTTAAAGGAGGAAGGGAAGGGCAATAAGTTGTCTTCATTGTATACAGACACATACCATCTACATTCAGTAACTGACCAGCCTATAAGTTTGCAAATACTTTACAGAATTTTATATTCAAGAAATGTTCAGTATGGTTTATCATATTACTAACTGTGATAAGAAACTCTATGACACAAATAAGTACAATTACAGCCTGAAGACAGAAGGCTACAAAAGATGACAAGATTGTACAGCCCACTAGTGCTCCTTTGTCTACAATGTGCTGATAACATAGGAAGTATCATTCAAAATTCTTGGGGGTTTAAATCTTACAATTTATGGTCATGCCAGAATTCTGCCCCTTTGCAATCCTTTGATGCTGTGGTTGAGCAAAATGTTAACATGAAATAAGCAATGTATTAAACAGAGAATGGTGAGGAGTAAATGTATCAGTAGTGGAACAGATGTAAGGACTCAAGGCTCTGCAGTCTCAGTCTTGACCTCCAGATGTACCACATTTATACTCCTGTAATCTCTCAAGCACAGTCAAGGTAACTGGATGGCACATATCCCAAAGATAATCCTCCTAATCTTCCTTGCATGGCTGAGTAAAAAAGTTCATGGAGAGAAATCAATAAGTTGCACAGTGAAGAAAAGAACAGTTCCTTGAATCCTCCTCAGATGGATTTGTACACCCAGCAAGTCAGACAACTGCTATAGCTCAGGTTCACTGGCTGCTGTGGTGACACTGCCTGGGAAAGGAATATTTCCTCTGCAGCAAATGCCACTGCCACCTGCATTCCCACTCTTTCCCTTTTCTTCTTTGCTCAACAGCTATTCCAGTGGAGTTCCAGAAGAATGGAGCTGCCACTAAAAACTGCTCTTCTGCCTGGTACAGGGGAACAACCTCACCCAAAGCTTCCCAGGGTGGTGAGTGGCAGAGGTGGCAAAGGGGCTTCCCAAGTGGAACAAAAATTACTGGGAGACTAAGAGCCTTGCAAATGAGCTGTCATAGACTCAGTAGTTTGCAATCCAACCATCTGGCAGCCAAATCCTTAGAGAACATCACACAAAAGGGTTGCAGGAATCTTCTACCATTTCTGCTGTTAATGGATAGACCCACTGAAGGATTGTCTTAGATCTATTATTGAATGACACAGACAATTTCAGAAGTCTATGCTTAAAACAGTGATGAGTATTCAGACTGAAGCCAAGAAGAGGTGGGCATGCTTTGAGGTGACCAGGTGAAAATCAAACCAAAAAAATACATGGATCTGATAGAAGGCATCTATAGGAGATTTGTATTGCCATGAATAAAGTACAGACTTCAACCTATTTCTGAGGCAATTGGATTTTTTTCTTCTTTTGTTTTTGTTTGTTCTTACCCTATACTTCTATTTTTCCTGGTTACCTGAAAAATTTTACATTATTGCTTATTTCACAAGATAGAAAATAGATACAGAGATTGAAAAAGATAAAAGAAGCTTTTCCCACACCATATATTTTCAGAACTAAACTTTCTGAATTGCAGCAGGATACAACAAACAATAGAGCTCTTGCATCATTAAGATTTTGTAGGAGGCATGAATGAATGCAGAATCAATCAATGCCTTGTATCAGTTCTTAAAGGGAGATCATTATCAATAGGATTTATTTAAGAGAGACGGGAAGAGGACTCAGAATAATTAAATTATTCCAAATTCCAATAGTAAAATTGCCATAATTTGTAGCAGTTTCCTTGGCTTGGTCAAAAATTTTGTTAACAATGTTTTTTCCTTAAACTCTCAGAATGAACTAGTTCCCAGTTTTAGTGTTACCCACATCAGAGCATGACTCAAATACCTGCACAAGGACCAGCCCCAATGTACTGCTCCTCTCTCTCCCTCTTCAAATTGCACTTCTCAAGGAGAGGGCAATCAGGGCTGGTGCTGACAGTCGGGATGGGGCTTTAGCCTGTGCCTCTGGGCAGACTTGCCCTCCCAGCTGTGGCAGCTGAACCTCCTCTGCTCCAGGCTGAACACAGCCCAGGGGGGATTGCTGGATCCCCTGGGACCCTCCTAACCAGCCAAGCTGACCCACAAATGCTGTCCTGCTGCTCTTGCCTTGACTTTGGTATTCACTTCCCACGAGTTCCTAACTTGTGATCTAGTTTTAGCAGCACAGAACAAGCAGTCTTGGTACAATGGAATACAGTATAGAAACCAGCTCAATTTTAAAACAACAGTTTGAAAACAGTAGTTTGAAAATTCCTCTTCTGTTTTGGGGAGCATACAAGCAACCTTTGATATGGTCCCACCAGCCTTTGCTTCCACCTTTCCTGGCAGCAGCCAGCACTTGTCAAATGCAGGAGACAGCTGTGGGATTCCATGCAATGTCAGTATCAAACACAGTGTTACAAAAAGAAAAAGATCTCTCACCAGCACAGAAGAAAGGTTAAAAAAATTATCTGAATTCTGATGGCCCCCAATGGCTCTGCTGTCTGTACACACACAGAGCAATGATGTGTTACAAAAAGGTGATCTCAGAGGCACTGTGGAGCTGGAGCCCAGAAACTTAACAGAGGTAAAGCTTGGCTGGAAGCTGCTTTTAGCAGCCTCTCATTCACAAGTAAGGAGGACTGTAAATATGAACAAAGACACACTATTATTTTCTAGGTTTATCTTTGGGGATGCATTTGGACAAACACAAACAAAAATACAAATGCAAATAATATAAAAAAAAGATAATAAATTCCTTGCAGATTTCCAACCTTTTTATATTGAAAGGAAAATGAGACATCAAAAACATTTTTTAACTATTCAGTCTGAAACTGCTCATTCTATCTCTTTATGCAAAATCATCATGAAAGGAATCTATGCAGCAAAAGAATAACATCTGAAGAACCCAGCCCAGTTCCCTAAGGCTACAGGTTGCATTTTGGCACAGCTCTCCTGATATTGTTAGACACAACCTTGACCAGTCTAGAGCAAGTTCTGACTTAGCTACAGTTTTCCTTCCCTATTAACAATCATTGCTCAAAAATTCTGTACAGAGACCACTTGGAAAGAGATTTTTTTGACACTTCATTTCATGCTTTCAAGAAAAATGAAATATAGCCTGTTATAGTCATGCTTCATCTCCTGGTTAAGCAAAATCTAATATTAAAACTCTCTGAAACTCAGATCTTTCAAAAGCTATTGGTTTTAATCAATCTTAAAAAACATCCTTTGTAAATTCTTCCATTCTGTTTATCTCCAACCACCATAAAAGAAGCAGCTTCAAAGCCACATGTTCTAAATGCACATTTAATGTGCCAGGATCTTTGCTGATATCCTGTGTCTTTGCAAAGTTCCATGATCCAATTCTACTGCACTTGGATGATTCTCACTGAAATATAGCACTGTAAAAAATTTTAGAGCTGTGTTCATATTTATTTCAGTATGTAAAATTTCTGTTCTAATGTGAAGGTACCAAATCACTTAAAAGAAAATGTCTTAGAAAAGGTTAAAATCTTTCATATTCATAATTATTCTAAATCACTATTCAAAATGTATTTCTGGCTTCCAGGCCCTCTTCCTGCAATTTTCAACTCTGTTTTGTGCAGATACCAAAGAAACGTCTCCTGGCAGTATTGTCAAAATGCTGAAGAGATAATATTTACTTTATTTTTCTTGTTGGGTATTGTCTGAACTAGGAAGAGCACAAAAACATCCCTTTCAAAATGACATAGTCAACCTGTTCCTAGGTAGCAATAGACTCTATCCAAAATGAAACCATTAACTTCTAATTTATTTATTCAGTCAGGCCTGGGGTAATCCACTTAGCAAGGAAAAAAAAAAAAAAAAGAGAAAAATAAACAAAAGCCATATTTTCCAAGGCAAAGAATTGAGCATGCAGCACTATTTCAAACAATCCAGACTCCATATGACAGAAATGCCAGGGAATTGTGGCTGACACTTTATGAATGTGTCAGAAGCTCCTTGTTTACACTCTGCTTCCCTGCCTTGCTCCTTAATTGCTTATTTGTGTCCCAGTGCAGGGTTCAATGGGCTGCAGTCCCTTGAGGTTTCCATGTTTGGCATATTTTAACCTTCAAAACCTGGATATTCTCCTGCTCTTTTCCTGACTACAGTTTCCCCCAAGAAAGCACAAAGGCTGCCTTGAAGGTCTAAAACCCACAGAAATAACTTTGTGTTACTGTTGGTCTATATATCTGTCTTTGACTACACATTTCTTACACAAGATAGAGACACAGAGAGATAGAGAGATAGATATTTCTGTAGTGTTACTAGGAACATATCCAAGTTTCAGATTTTTGTCCAACTAATACCTGAGAATTTGATCTGAGATTCTGGTAATATGAAGTAATTTAAAATTACTTCAGATCACCATATATACTGGCATAAAAAATCTAAGATGAAAAAAATCTAATATTAGAATGTTTGCTTTATAACAATAACAGCAAAAGGAAATAAATTGTACTCTAATGTCCATCCTTAGATGGGCAATTAATTAAACTAATACAATTCAAGGCATGCAAAGAAAACAAGTTCTCTGCTAAGTAAGTGGCAGAATCACAGAGAATCACATGAAAAAGCAGGAACCTCATGAGACCTCCAGATCAGCCTCCTGCTGGGAGCAGGGAAAACTGTAAGGTCAGAGTTGTTACTGAGGGTTTTATCCAGCTGGATCTCTCTAACTTCCAAGTTATTTTTCTTCAGGACTGCAGAAGCCTTCTAACTGTAAAGTTAGGAAATAGACTGTGTGCAGCACAAAAAATTCAACTGCATCAGTTAGACCATATTTAAATTTCTGTGCTTAACTGCTGATTTACTATGGAAATATAGAAACCCTACCACCAGGAAGATATGGTAGACTGAAGGAGCCTCTCACCAAGTCTTGCAATTTCATTGAGCAGTCAAAGTCAGTACTGGGATTCTTTAATGAAATAGAGAAACACCAAGTAGCTAATTTCTCTTCTATTAGTATTCATGCTTATACCAGACAACACCATGTGGAATTAAAATGTAATTGATTCTTGAAAGAACACTTGCTCTATATCTTTCCATTGCCATTGGGTGTATAGCACTGCCTTATGGAATCAAAGCTCAAAAACTGTTGCAGTAATGACAAATAAGCTGTTATACATTATTCCCCTCTATGGTTTACAAGTACTACATTAATGGAATAAAAAGTAGCATTCAAAATAAAAACAAGGGTTCAAAAGTCCTTACAAGGAGAAACGTTGATCTCAGAATAATGAAGTTTGAAAAAGAGCAGAACAAAACTGGTTTAGGTAGAAAGAGAAGATGACAAATGCAACAAGAGAAAGGAAAGCATGCACACTTACTTTTGGCAATGCATATTTTGGCAACTTCATCTGAACAAAGCCATTTCGACGGTACGACACGTAATACTTGGTCCTGTTTGCTGATGTTGTCTACAGAAAGGAGAAACAGAACTCTGTGACAGCTTATGTGAAATCTAAAGAGCCTGAGATAGAAAACTGCTTTGCATTTAAGCTGTAACTGAAATATGTAGTCATTACTTTTACTGCAGAGTTCCAAAGTACCAAAAGGAATATTCCAAATAAACATCAGTGAAAATTGTCAACTCACAACCTCTCCTGGATTTTCTAATCAAAAATTTAACACCAATGTGCTGGTATATAAATTGGCATAATTCCAACTAAACCTTTGAGCACCACCAGATCATATCAGTAAATAAAACTCAGCCTTTGGCAATATTTCACTTTTTTCACATTGAGCCTCATCTTCTTTTTTTGACTTGGGAAATCCATTTAAAATACTACTCCAATCCCACTATTCTTCTCCTAAATTTTTGTGTTTAAAAAGGGAACAAGATTCAAAAGACAGCCTATCCTGAAACATGAAAACTTGACTTGGCTTGGTAAAAATAAAGTTGATATATGACAGCAGGTCCACATGCCTGAATATTTTAAAAGTAACAAAGTATTTAATATTGTATGCATTTTTTTTTGTGGTATAAAGAATGTGATGCCTTTAGGAATGTGATTTGTGAAATGATGATGGATCAAACCAAAAACCTCATCATTTGCTTAACTAGTGCTAAATGGCAGTCTTACCCATCTGTCCACGGGCTTTTTTTAAATGCATGTTTTATCATCATTCATTTAAATGACTGGAGATGATGCAAGGCAGAGGAAAATTGGACTTGAAGCACATAGTCATGTCAAGCCTCACTGATATTAAAGGCTGGTCTGTGCTTAAGAACAGTGTTGAAACTTTAATCCTCCTACTGAAATCACCTCTGAAACTGTCTGACTGTCAGTGCAAATTGGGAAAAAAAATGAGTATTAGAAAGTTTCTAATCTTTGTGGACATAGGCATACTAAAGAAATGTGGCTGAGATGGTAAAAATCTCCAAAATAGATTTGGGCCAGTGCAGACCTGCAACACCGTGATTCACATCTGCACAGCTCAGGCAAGATGAACAATGCCAGAGGCAGGGAGACAGTCTCAAACTCTCCTGTCTTGTTGCACAGAGGATTCTGTCCCATCCTCTTTCTGACAGGCATCATTGTGATATCATGAGGAGTCCTTGGTCTGATTATAACTTATATAACTGTACTTTAGTGTAGTGATAAAAGAATTTCCACATAGTTTCAAAAGTATGTGTTTCTCAGATGTGCAGCTGATGTGTGGTTCCACTGGAACAGGTAAATGCTGTCCTGCCTCACAACTCTGGGGTGCTTTGCTTCAGATATGACTACAGGATCCCAGAGTCACCTTCTATCCTCCAGTAATACAGATATGGCTAACTGCAAACCAATTTAGCAATAAGATATACGTTACATATTGTGTTTTACTGCAGAAAAGTCCAAAGGAAAAACACTAGGGATGTTTCCCCTTTATGAGGAACACATGAACACCTCATCTACTGGCACTGACATGTCTCAGATCTAGAGAGACCAAATTACCAAAAGCATCATTGAGGTGCAACTGTCTATTACTTATGTGTATACATTTCCACTTTTTGTGTCTGCTCATGTCTGTCATGAAAGGGAGTAATAGCTCAGGATGCAGTTGTACATGGCATCCAGCAAAGCAAAATGCTTGATGAGGAAGCAGCCAGTGTTTTGCTGAGCACAGCAGTCTGGAAGTTTGCATGGTGAGAAGAAGTTCTCAGCATCTACACACTACGAAATGGATTTTTAGACTGTGCCTGAGGGGAGCCACAGATGATAACACCTTTGAGCAAAATGCATTCCATGAGTGCTAGATCTTATCTGAAAAGGGCTACTTTAGTCCAGAAGTTCTTTCTCAATGCCATTGGGTTTTAGTTTTGGGGGTTTTTTTTGTTATTGTTGTGGGTTTTGGTTTTTTTTTTTTCCTTTTAGCTGGTGCATGGGTTTTTGTTGGGCTTTCTTTAGTTTTTTTTGTTTGGATGGGGTTTTTTTTAGTGTTAATTCTTCTAAGCCATGCAGGTCCTTGAAACCACTATGCCAAACAAGAGGGGAAAAGATCCTTTGTGACCCTGCTAATTTACAGGTCCTTGTGGAAGAAACAGGCTCAAGGGGGGAAAGTTGGAAAGGAGCCAAGCTGATGCACACTGAGGCACTGGTGGGGAGGGGTATCCACTGCCCCAAAATAGCTTTCCTGCAAAAGTCAGTAAATATACAAGCCTTGCAGCAAACAAACCTCATCAAAGTAAGAGAAAAATGATAGCTGAGCACTAAGGAAAGCACAGCAACTTCCCTACTAAAATCTAATAAAACAAAAAGGGCATAACTGCTCCTTGAGAAGTTTGCAGCTCTGAGAGATTCAAACCACAACCAGTGCCAAGCACTTAAAACAATACTTACAAGTGTGCCTGAGCTGTACTGGTGCCACATGGCTGACAAAGTTCCAGCCCATATTTCTGCAGGCAGGTCTTGTAATTTGGGAATGAAACAACCCCAACGTAATTTGGACCACCATGAGCTGTAGACGTTGCGCTTGGGGACACGGTTTAGTGATGGACTTGGCAGTGTTCGGTTTGTGGCTGGACTCGATTTTAAGGGTCTTTTCCAAACTAAATCATCCTATGATTCCATGCTAATTTGCTCCAAGCTCCCCAGCTATGGCCATTTTGCTTCCTAAGCACAGCCATGTTAGCAGTTCTTTCCTGGCAAAATCTCTTCAGAGGAAAATCCACGTGCAAGAGAAGAAGCTGTGCAAATACTCTGTCAGTGGCTGCCCCTGGATGCTCTTCCCAGGGAATGTTTTTGTGTTTTGTCCTGGAAAGGACCTAGAAGAGTTTCTAATCTCAGGAACATAAGGTTTGCATTTCACCTAACACACAAGAGTATTTATAAAAAGTAACACAATCCACTTGAAAATTTTCACATAGTTAAAGTTCAACTTGTTGCACAAACTAAAGATGCTTTTTTTTAAAATTTCTTTTTTGTTTGGAATGATAAAGGAATGCTTTTTACCATGTAAAAAATCATAAATCATCATTCATGAATTCCTCCCTGCTCCTTACAGTGTTGCTGCACTGTTTGGAACTTTATTTTTGAATTCCAAAATAAGCTGTCTCTCCCAAAAATGGCAGAGAAATATGAGGTACATATATACCTGAAGAAATATGTAGTCATCCTGCACAGTCAGGGAATCCCGATCAGTGCTGCCAGCAAATGGGACTGTCATTGTCTTATCAGAACAATTTTGAATCTGGCAAGTGATGTAGCGATAACCTGAGGGAAGAGAGACAGAAACATATGACAGGGCTATCAAGGGAAAAAGAAGCAAGCAGTACTAAATGCTATTCATGTAGGAAAAAGGCTGCCTTTGCCAGGTGAGTTAGTTGTAGAATTATTACATTAAACTCTCCTATAAGACTTTTTCAATCTCCAACATACTGAGAATATATTAACTGCTTACAGCTCAGATCGTTCCCTGGAGGCAGCCTGTTATTATCCAAATTTTGCTGGTCCAGAGAGATTAGGGGTTAGATGAATGAGCCATTCATGGGTGGGGATAATAGAAGGAGCCTCTTTTCTCACTTAACCTATGCACAGAGCCGAATTATTCACTTGGAGATATGGCAGCCTGACACAACATAGCTGAAATCAATAGATCAAGCCCAGTATAAAATTGTGATGAATGAGAAAAGAATCAGGCTCCATTTAATAGACAGCGTGCAGAATTTTAAAGCCTATTTTCAAAGCTCTGTAAGAATGTTCAGACACACTATTAGCACACTATTGGAACTGGTCTGTTGGGGCAGGATTTCTATATTCAGAGTTAATACCTTGCTGCAAAAGCTTAGGCTGATTTACAATCAGAGGAGGCTATGGCCTTTCTCTTCCTCTCCAGTTAGCAAGGACTATCTTCTCTCCCTGGATTCTTAGAACAGCACCACTGCATCTTTGATATAATCTGCTCTTATCAGAGACAGCAGAGCCAACAATCACTATCTTATACCAGCTGTGACTTAAAGACCTTCCCTGGGACTCTTTAAGACCTTCCCTAAGCTCTTGTACAGCTCATCCTTTGTCACAAGCTTCTGAGCACAAAGCAGTTGAGCGACTTGCCCAAGCACAGTGAGGAAAATGTTATTTACACAATCTTGTGCCCAGATCACTGATGCTACTCATGCTCCAGGTACAGTGTGAGAGAGCAAATCATGTATCCCCATGTCCTTAACTAGCTTTGCAGTGTGAGGGGAAATGCATCCCACATTTAATGACTTTTTATTAGAGAAGGACAAACCAGTATACTGGATACAATTATTTGTTTTAAAATCTGGATCTGTTTTAGAGGCAGTTAGAGTCAATCCAAGTTCTCCTGCTTATGTCCAAATCATCACCATGAGGATATTTGGTGCAGCAATGGACCAACTAAAGTCTTGCAGGTGTTCACAGTTCACAACACAAAAATTACAGTTCTTTGTCATATGGATAGTGCAAAGATGCTGTTTCTACTAAAATCAATGGCTATGCTTTTATTGACCCTAATTGCATAAAGCCAGTCCAGGAGATATTTCACGAGAGTTTTTCTTTCTCTGCTATTTCTTAAATAATAAAAAATAAAATAAGAATCCCACAAAAAAAACCCCAACCAACCAACCAACCAACCAAACAAAAAAACCCAAAAAAAACCCCCCAAAAAAACCCAAAAAAAACCAACCAAAAAACCAAAAAACCCCACCAAAACTGAAACAAACAAACAAAAAAAGAACAACCAACCAACCAAAAAAACACCCAATAACTAACCAACCAACAAACCAACCAACCAATCACACTCCCCTCCAAAAAAGCCACCCTAAACCAAAACCAACCAAGTGAAAAAATAAACCAAAAAAACCACCCAAAATCCACCACCAACCAAAATCTCCTTAGCATTCAGTCCCTGAAGAATCATCTTACATTGTCTCTAAAGAAAACATCTGATGGAGCTGTCACCATGTCTCATAAACCTCACTGCTAAAAGATTTAGACTTTTTTTCATTCAGCTTTTAACATGATAACTTTGATTTTTTAATAGGGCTATGATTAAGAAAAGCTATGGGAACAGAGCAAGTCAAACTGTGCATTCTTTATGGCTCACTTTTAGACTGCACAGGAACTTAGATGATCTGATTCAAGGAATTAAATTATCTTTCAGGAGTAGGATAGGTAACAAGAAACTATACAAGCATTTGGAATCATGGTGACTCTTTAAGCACATTCTGACTACTAATCAGCTTTTCCATTTATTTCCCTTTTGAAGTTTCAGAGTATAGTGGATACTGTAAGATGAGGAAATTCTGAGAGATGGTGGCTGCTGCACTAGACCTGACATGTGCAATGATTCACATTAACAGACACTCACCCAGCACTAACACTGCATTGCCAGTTTTATTCGCAAATCAGGAAAAACTGTTCAATGTTCAAATGCCAGGATAAATTGCACTATTAATGGACATTATCAATAGAGCTTAGCATCTTGACATCAATTCCTCTTAAAGTGAAAAACAAGTAGATTTTAAATTACACTATATTTTTATATAACAGGACAGTTTTGCTGAGTACAAATAAACAGAGAAAGAATCTGACTTGCACATTTTCTCTTCTGACTAGTTTTAAAAACAGTCCAAAAAGTACCTGTAAACCAAAGAGAAATAACTACATACTAGTGTATCAATTGATAGCATTTTCATTTGCATACCTCCACTGGGGTCCTGGATTTCCATATGAACTAAATCAAGGTCCCCGTCAACTCCAGCAACAGCCCTGAGAACATAATGTAATCAAGTTATGTAGAGCCAGCTACAGAATAGCAATCATGTGGATGGAAGAAAAGAGAGGATTTCATACCAACCAGCTTTAGAATTCTAGATGGGAATAAAATAAACCCCATTTATAATGTCCTATTACTAACATCTACAAACAACTTATTTTTTCCTACTTTACATTATGCTTTTCTTAAATTTCTTTAGAATCTCTTCTACTAAAAATGCATATAAATAGAATCAATT
Source organism: Agelaius tricolor (assembly GCF_023055355.1). Lineage (NCBI taxonomy): Eukaryota > Metazoa > Chordata > Aves > Passeriformes > Icteridae > Agelaius > Agelaius tricolor. The sequence goes on from NW_027269284.1 coordinate 8,991,953, forward strand.
GAAAAAAAGGAGTAGAAATATACATGAAACTAGGAAAAAACCTTCATAATCATAAATTGATATATACACACACACAGATATGCAGACATTCACATGCACTGGCAAGCACTATAGCATCTTTTTACAATTATGTTTAACATTTGAGACTATAAAGCAGATATAATGCTAAAAAAGAGTTAGATTCCTTTCTTATTAGAAATATCTTAGACTTGACACATGGTTTCCATAACAAATTGATATATCTTTGGTTAGCATAGTCAAGAGAAGAGTACATTCTGCTTTGACAAAGAAAATGAAGAATAATTTTGAGAAAAATATCCTGAGAAGGAAATTCAGTCAGAGTTGATCAAGGTACCATTTAACTTTGTAAAGGTGTAATGGGAATACAGGATGATTTTCTCCCAATATCTCTCATGTCAAATATGCTCAGCCAAAAGATGAGTTTGCTGCCCTCAGGGCTTCCATCCTGGCAATGGCAGCCCCAACTGTGCTTTTTTCTGGCCCTTCTATTGCCATCAGTCAGGCAGGTTCTGCAGAGACAGCTCTGGGCTGGCACTGGGGCTGTCACAACGTGGAGCAGCATCCAGCCCCACTCCCACAGACACATCACTTTTCTCAAGGCCCTTCACTGGCAGGGCAAGAGTCATCGAGGCAGAAAATGTGAGCTGAAGACATGCAAAGGAGATCCACTGAGTGATAAAGGGCAGCTGGATGCAGATATTAAAAAGGTCCATTAAGATACTTAAGAGAAGATTATCATTTTGATACAATTATTAACAATCAAATGCCATAAAGCTAGACTTTGTCTGAAATTACATCATTGTTTAATGGTTTTAGTAGCAGTGATTTATGAGGAGTGGTTAAAACTCAGACTCAGTAATTGCTGGCTCCTCAGGAACACAGGCCAGGGGGAAGAAACTGGCCACTGCTGCATAACAACCAGAAATAATCACATTTGCTGTTTTTCCCTATAAGATAAATGATCAGTCCAAAGGAGGAAAGGGAGGGGGAGACATGAACCCCCTCCAAGCCATAAGATGTCAGAGAAACTTATAGTGGGATTTTCTTTTTAGCAAATGCATGGAAAAATCTTGCATTTATTAAGAATTTGATCTCTCAAACACAAACTCTTTTAGCATTTTGGAGGCAATACATTAGCTTAGAGAAGGTTTTAGAGCCACTGAGGTCTGATGAAAATATAAATGAGCAGAGGGAAGGGATCTGTGAACTTCTGTGTTGTGTGTGCTGTTATCTATGTTTCTAGATAGCCACAATCCAAAATCAAACCTGTTATAACTCTGTAGTCAGCAATTTGAGGGAAGAAAATGTTTGCTGAATATTTTACTTTTAGTGTTGGACCTCAGGCAGCTGAACCAAAGAAACTTTTGGGTTGAATTTTCTAAGCCTGACATGCTAATAAACATCAATAATGCAAAGAAAGTTTTTGGGGACTTCTGAAATGATTTCTTGTATCTATAATTTATCACACATGATTTCATAAGCACAGTTTGAGGTATTTGTCAATATCTTTACCGTCTCATCTTTATTTCAACAGCTCAGAATTACAGTGATCTCACTTCTATCATGCTCCTCCTAACAGTGGCAGCTGACACATATAGATTCAAATCTTGTTTCCAGTGCAATTTTTCAGTGAAAGAAGATGTAACTGATCTAAGGAACACTGAAGAATGAAACTTTCCAACCCAGACTACTTTTTTCCTTTAGACTTTAATAAATTATAATTATTTAATTAATTATAAATTACACAGAATATTTCAAAAATATTATTTGTGTTTTTAATTACTCTAAGTGTACTGATGAACTCTAGCAGCAGACACTATTTACTCAATGAGGATGTTACACCCTCAAAGTCTACTTTTGAATGTCAGCTATGGAGCAGAGTTTCTGAACTCCAAAGTTCCTTTAGCCAGCTTTACAAACACTTAGGAATAGTCCTTTCTTCTTTTATTGAAAAAAGACCAAATCTCTTACAGCTGCTAAGAAAATCTCCAGAAGAGAGTATAACTAATATAGAGAATTTGAAGCTATATCCCTGAAGAATAAACTAATCTCATTTCAGTGGACTCTTCTGCCAACAGTACTTAAAAGATAATACAGTTATTTCACTTGTGCTTAAATCATGAACCAGAGGAAAAGTTGTGTGATGTTCTGCAGGCTAAACACAGAGCAGGGCCCTCTGCTGAGCTTCTGAAAATACCAGGCAGACAAGGTGCATACAGGAACACAAACCTTATGTGGTCCTCTGAAAAGGAAAGCTCAGTTGCATACTTTTTCTTTTTGAGGGAGAAATGTAAGACACAGTCAGGATTTTTTTTTCCAATTTCATTTACAATCTCCCTACTACCACAACATAAGTGCACTGTACTGGTGTGAGCATTGTGTCCACACATCCATTCACAAGGACAATTTATTGTTCCCCAGCTGGCTTTAGGACAGGAACTCTTCTGTCTTATAAAGCACAGATGCAATGGACCCTGATAATCTGACAGCTTCTTCCTTCTTGGTTGACCTTTTAGAATAAATTCTAATATTTTTTTCCTCCAAATACAACAAGCATTTTCTTATAAACTATCTGTTTTTTCTCAGTTTCAGTAGTGGTTACTTTTGGTTTGGTTAAAATTCCCCCACTCTTCTCAGGGTACTTTGCAATAAAAATGTTCTCACCTCAGCGGTCTGGGACCACTTGTTTGTTTAGTAGTTTTACTTAGGTAAACTCAGGGCTTTCTGGGTAACTTTTTAATGTTTTACATTCAACTGCTGAGTTTTCCAATGAAATTCAGACTAACTTTCAGATCAGACACGTCTTCCTCTAGGAAAAGAAACATTTCTTGACCAAGTGTACGTGTGGGATAAAGCAAGTGCAACACACCAACACTTCAGATCACATAACAGGGTGGTTACAACACTTCAGAATTAAAATATTCCAACTTGACTGCAGGGTGGTGTAAATAAAAGTAGCCTCAATATGCCTCTTTCCTTCCCTGTGAACATAAACTCCCATTATCTCCCTTGTGCTTGTCTGACACCATGTTGAGCCTCTTGGGAAAAATAGTTCTGCAAAATGTAATTTTAGAAAAATTTTTTGAGGGATTAGTTTTCTTATGCATATGAGTTTTTTGCACTTTATAGAAGTTCTCCTGAAAGATTAGCTAGTGTATGACCTAGTTCTTCATAATTTTTGCATTAGTGCTTCACCAGGTAATTTCACTGACCTGAACTGCATTATATCAGCATGAAAATAGTGCAAAGGAGGTGACTGCAAAGCTCTTTGTGTTTGTCTTAGTATGTTTATAAATGTATATTTCATGATACAACCATTAGATATTTTGTAGTTTTAAATAACTATACTGAAATTCTAAGAATTTAGAATTTTAATAGAAGTTAAAAGTTTAATGAGAGACTTTTGGTATTATTTTAATAAAATCTTTTATTTTATATAGCTATCTCTCTTTTTCCCTAGATGCCCCAATATTTTCTTCCTCTAGTTCAGTGCAGCATTGGGCAAACACCAATAGTCACCTGAACTTTCACAGTTATGTCATATTCATTATTATTATTATCATGAATACCATGATTCAGTTAATTACCACTGGCATGTAATAGTACACATCTCAAAATGTGAATCATAAGCATCAGTCCCTTCTATGATAATTATTATTCAATTTTACTTCAAGCAGGAAACCTTTTGTTTCCAGTAGTCCAGGTCATTATGAAGGGCAGCAATTGTCTGCAAACACTAATCCAGTAGAGTCTGCTCTGGACAAATGTCTTCCCTACCTCCAGTGGATCCCTTCATTGTTAAACATTTGATGCAGTTCATTTGGATGAATATTAATGAAGAGATAACTTCAAATAGGACATCTGAAAACAAAACCAAATCCAGACAAACATGCCTGCTGATGTGCAGGAGCCTCCAATCAAAGGCCATCTGAAAACTTGCTGGGTTCCTTAATCTGCCCCTCTCATAATCTTGGAATATAAAGTTTATCCAAAAAGTAACATGTTCCCCATTGATACTGACTGATTTTTAGCAATTGGCTTAAGGGCACTGCTGTGCTTAGAAAACAGATCAAAATTATACAAATGCTTTCACTAAGTAGTTTAAAATGGCATTGACTCTTGGCAAGCTGGTTACTCAGGAAGACAAAACTATGATTTTATTCATACAACCTAAAAATCCATCTGCTTATGACTGATTTGTGTTCCAGGCTTTGCTGTCTTCCCATCCACTTTAAAAGACACACCTTTAATGTTTCAGTCAATGCTTTACACAGCCAGATTGTTCTCTTATTGTTTATTTCCTATAATTTATTTCCCAATGCCTAAATGCTTTTTAACAGCAATGTTTTTCCTGCCATGTTTGTCCAAACAGAAGAGCTACCATGGTTTTTCCCTGCCTAGGGTTCACCTTGGCTGGCCACAAGGTGCTCACAAGCTATTCTCTCACTGCCCCATCTTGGCAGGACAGAGAGAGAAAATATAATGAAAAGTTAAAGAGTGGAGATAAAGACAGGGAGCTCACTCACAAATTAGTGTCACAGGTGAAACAGACTTGACTTGGGGAAGAGTAATTTAATTTATTGCTAATGAATAACAGGGTAGAATAATGGCTCACCTTGGCCTTCACCACAGGCTGCAGGGGTGTCTCTGCCCTGGCACCTGGAGCATCTCTTCCCCCTCTTTCTGCACTGACCTTGGTGTCTGCAGGGCTGTTCCTCTCACATATTCTCACACCTGTTGTGCACTTTTTACCCTTTCTTTAATCTCTTATCACAGAGGCACCACCAGCATCACCCCAGGCTCAGTCTGGCCAGTAGAGGTTTTCCTTGGAGCTGGCTGGAACTGGCTCGGTCTGACACGAGGGCAGCTCCTGATCTCATCCCACAGAAGCCCTGAACACTCCTGCTACCACACCTTGCCACATGGACCAGCCACACACTTCATTACACAGAAACAGAAACAAAACCTTTTTCAAGTGATTAAGTCAAATAATAAAAAATTCAATGACAAAGGCTTAGTGAAATCCTCTTTGCATTTCTCTCCTTGAGGACATAACATAGCTGACATCCTCTCTTTCACCTGACACTTGAATAGCCAGGCACCCACTACATTTGACATAAATGGGTACAGCTGTGACTGAGTATCTGCATGGAATTTCATGATGAGAACAGAACTTTGTTCCCAGAGAACAACTGCTTCATCAAAATTAACTCATCATTTTTTTTCTTTTTATGTTCTTACCTCCCAGAAAATGGAAGACCTGTAGCTAAAAATAAGAACAACAGATGCCCATAGCATAGGATCCAAATATCCAAGTGAGTCAAGGATAAAGAATTCCTAAGGCTCTAGATAATCATAAAAGAAATGTGTTGAGCCCAATTCTCTGGTAATTACCAATTCCTTTCTTGCCATCCCAGGGTATATTTGTGCTGGTGTAGACAGCTGATTCACAATCCATTCTTTGCTAATGTATTACTAAGACCTATTTTGAGAAATCAAAAGGATTTCTCAATGCTGCATAAGCCTTGGGGACTGAGAAGAATAGCAGCAGACCTAGAGGAATTCCAAACTCCACTACTCTTTCTTCTTCTCAAGGATTACCACATAATGCATCACTTTTTAAAATGGGCTTCTTACACAAAAGCAGTTATAAACCATCTAATGGGTAGGTGTTTGATTTTTGGCTGAGATAGTTCATATCTTGCATTCCATGCTACAAATGCACCAAGAACTGAAAAAAAGCACTTATAAAGGATGGGTGCTATAACATCTCCTAAATAGAAATCATCACACTGGGGCAAGTGCAATTTGTAGGCACAAGTAAAACTGGTCAAAACAAGTGAAATTTATTAATTTTACAGAAAAAAAGTGGCTCAAAATTAAAAAAATGGCTAATATTTATACAGAAAAAACCCTTATTTTCTATACGTTGATACAATTTTTTTTAATTACAGTGTGACAGTATTATTTGTTAGTTTCAAATCTGGCTTTCATGCTTTTGCTTTATAGGTCTTTGGTTTTAGAATAGGGTAGAATGAACTATTTCAGTTGGAAGGTATCTACAAGAACCCTCCAGTCTCACTGCCTGACCTATTTAACACTGACCAAAATTTAAAGCAAGTGGTTGATGGCATTGCCCAAATGCCTCTTAAACACTGACAGGCCTGGGGTATCAGCCAGCTCTCTGGTAAACCTCCTTTGCCTCCTAAAATGCTAGGAGAGACCAGCTCTTATGAAGGCTTAGCCAGCTTTCTCTTCCAAAAGGATAAATGAATCAAATAGGAAAATCAGCTAGGATGGTGTAAGAAAAGATCACACTGTATCACAGAAGAAAATATTTTGTGGTCCTAAATTAGAGAGGGTTGTGTACACTTTCTACTGATGCCAATAATATTTTCATTAGTTCTACCATCCTGAAAGATCAAATTCCACACATAAAATCTAAAAACATATTTAAGGAAGGATCAAGAACAAGAAAGCAAATAAACCCTTGAAGATGATATTAATATATTGCTCATAAATCTCTAATATGTATCTGAACATAAATATTTAGAATACTCAGTCTCGACTGACCTTCCCTTAATATAAATACATAACACATTCTATCAAATTAACTGTATTTAGATTTTAATTTCTTTTTGAAAACAAAAATAAAAGCCTATTCAGGAAATGCATGAAGATCTGGCTGCTTCTGGAGGCACAGAAAAAATGGTTTCTACAAAGCACAGGAAAATATTATGACTGATAATATTTGTAGTTACCAGACTGAAATAAAAATCTTAGGCTATATGATTAAACTCAGTGGCAAAGATCAAATTGAAATCAAAGAGGAAACATCTGCTAAAGATCTGCCCAGTGAAATGTTCTTGGCACAGCCAGCCACGATCAGCAAGAGACATGCCCTCATTTATCATGAGATGTACAATTAGTTTGGCACAATATTTTTAACACATCAGATGTACACTGACAGGAAAACAACACTAGACTTGTCCCCACAGTGAAGCTACTACAAAGCCCAATTCTTACATCTGTTGAAAATTACACAAACACTTGTTTCTATCTATCACTCAGATAATTTGGGTGACAAAGGCCATAAAATACTGGAAAGTCTCACATGACAGACAAACTCCCACTGGAAAGCCATCATGTCCAACTCTCCACTCACAGCTCACTCTTTATAGATTGCAAATTTCCATATGAAATGGAAGTAAAATATAGATCTTTATTTTATATAAGTTTATGAGAAGGATAATTTGGTAGTGCTGCACTGAACATCTGCTTCCAAACCCTTGTTATTGCTGGCTGATACAGTTCTTGAGAGGAATCATTCTGGTGATACAGAAAAGAGGGAAACAACCCCCTAGAAAATATTTCTACTGGTTATAAATGTACAGAATCTTCAAATTTATAATTCTTATTTGTGAGGAATGTGACATTTATGAACAACCATGACTTTGAAGTACTACATTGGAGTTATTCCTATCAAATGATATAAGGAAACATAGGGATTCTGAAACACAGCAAAATACAGACTTTAATATTAAACATGCCCTTGTAGGCCTTGATCCTTACATACAGAAAACAGTGACAAATTATTTGGGTCGGAGCAAAACTGAGACACATTTCAGTGGCTTTCTGTATTTTTCATTATTTAAGTATCAGATGAGCATAAACTCCAATAAAAAAAAGTCTGTGAGAGAGAGGCTCCCACTCTTATTTCTCACCTGTTAGTGACTTGGATGGTTTCCAGACTTCATGCATTTTAAAATATTTTTATTAAAGATATAACCACATGCCCTCATGATTTACATCCTATATAATCTCGCTGGGGAAGAATTGGTTATAACACAGATATGACATTTCTGACATACAGTGCTACTTAAAAACAATTATACCTTTCCACAGGGTACTTAAAAGACCTGCAAAGTGTATGGCCTATGAAACTCCATCTGCTGTGCAGAAATAAGCTGTTCAATAGCTGTCCAAATCTATACTTTGCAGGAGCAAGTAAGCAGAAAGCGTCTGCTCAACTCAACTGTTTCAGCAGATGAAGCTGAGGCAAACTGCAATAAATCAGATGAATGTTCTACAACCCAACTATAGGCTACTTATATAAAATTATGGGCAGTAAGTAGGTTGCAGATTGAAAATGAGGCACTTGGAAGTGTGAAAAACCTTGTGTGTGTTGTGCCCAGGGCTGATGAGACCAACAGGGCAGCAGGGCAGGCTGGGTCTTGTGCTCTCAGCTCTTTCAGACAGGGTTTGAACTGTCCCTGTGTCCCTGCCCCAGCCTCAACCTTCCCCCTGCCTGGCTTCAGCAGCAGCAGCAGCAGCAGCAGCACACCCTAGGCTCACCAAATTATGCTTTGGCAGTGGCCATGTATCTGCAGGCACCATAACAACTCTGTGTGCTTTGTAATCAGTTTGTGCAGGTTTTGTTCTGTTGCTTTGTTTTATCCTGAGTATGGCCAGGATGAGTCTTTATTTAAACACAAGTTATTTATTTAAACAACTACAAGAAAAACTGGGAGGGTCACAGACAAAACCAAGATCAGGCATCTATTGCAATACTGTCAATGCCTCCAGCACACCACTAAATTACCACCAAAAGCCAGATATGTTTCCACAGACATATGGAAAATTATACTTTGCACAACTGACAAGGATCAGAGTCCAGTTAGAAGTTAAGAGCCATTTAGGGAACACAAGTGTTTAATGTAGTATGACTTAAACCTGTAATAAAAAAATACATACTTACACACCAAAATTAAATGTGAAAGGTGAGAGTGTGAAACTGACCAATTTAAAAAATAAAATTAATTAAAACGTTATCAAAAAGTTAATTTTGGTTTTAAAGAACCTATACCATTTTCAAAATAGTTTTATTTGTTAAAATAAGGACAAATAACAAATAACAAATAACTTTTCAAACATTTTGTCAACCTGTTTAAATCACTCCTTAGATACTTTGTGAGACACATATACAATGTGAGATACGTGCACAATACTTGAGATGCAAATTAAATAATTAGATATATATGTTCTCAATAAAGTCACATTTTCACCAGTTTCCTAACTGGTGAAATCATACCCACTAACTGGAATCATATATACACTTGCACTTTCCAAGTGCATGTATGATTCCAGTTAGTAGGTATGATCCAGCCTCTCTTAAAAAATTTATAGATCTTTCTCTGCAAAAAAGACTCCTCTCCTTTCTAAAGATAATTTCACCAATAAAATGGAGAGCAATTTCATTCAACATTGCAGCTTTCTTTAAATCTTGGGCTCCATAGATCCAGACCTATACCCCTTGCATGTGCTGATACTCAGTATGACCCCTGGCAAGAGTATGGCTTTGCAATAGAGGATACAGAAACATTGCCATCATCTGCAAAGGATGCCAAGACTCACACCATCCCCATCCATACTTCTGTAAACATCTTCTTGGATTAGAATGAAATGCTTTTGCTGCTCATTCTATTATTTCAAAAATAACAGACTTCTTACCAAAAAAAATGATCTTTAGAAACTCGTTCCTGCAGAAGATTCCATTTTTTCCCCAAGTCAATAGATACATAAATCTAGAAAAGGAGAAAAGAAGGTGAAAAATTAGTTTATAGGAAACTGATAATACTGTACATCTTCAAAGACAGGCCCTATATCACTATTAGAAAGACAGATCGTACACAAATTTAATGAAAAAAATGAAACAAACACAAAAACACATTACCAGGAGCTCAGTACCTTGTTTTCCAGAGTAACTGCCTTTCATAGAGAAACTATTTTAAAAAATCATCTATAATAAAGAAAATGCAGCAACAATGACTTTTTGTTTACTGTGAAAACACAATTCATTTAGGGTCAGATTTTTTTTTTACCTCAGCATGGTTACACAAGAGGGATGGTAAAAGGGCACTTCTTCCCATTCATTGACCAAAGATGCACAAATGTTTCTTTTATGCTTCAAGCCTTAATGCCATCAAAACTACTTAAGCTAGGAAGTCAGTGGATTTAAAACTCTGCTAAAATAGGACTGAAATATATTACAGAAATGCTTAAGAGATTTGATGGGAGATGGACTTATGGGCTTGCTCCACAGACACTAATTTATAACCCATGAGAAGTGGTCCTTCAGCACAGAGGCACAAAATGGCCTGGAGGAGAAGGATTCCAGCTCCACCTTTTCCATAAACAGTTCCCCTATGGCAAAAAACCCAAATGCTAATGACATGGATGGATATCAAAAGTGCCAATGAAAGATGTTTTCCCCCAGAATAATGTGGGATCTAAAATAGCTCTTAACAAATCTCCTTCCTTTAGCATTTGCCTTCAAAATGTGTTTCCTCAAGTTAAAATAGGAAGTTTCTATCAGACTTCTAAAAAGACAGATTTAAAGCCCCCTGCTGCCTGCATGCATTTCTTATTTGATCCAATTTACATAAGATGGGTTTTCTCTTGATATCCCTAATAAGGAGGATAAAAAGGCAAGGAAAACTGTTCTTCTCTGATGTAGAATTCACCAATTCAGTAACTGAGTGTTCTGGGGGAAAGTATCTTAATAGGAGTAGTCAGGAATGCTTATGTTTTAAAATGATAGGTTCAATGACAAAAGATAAAAAGCCCCCACAGCTCTGTATTATGTTCTATTATAGAAAAACAGCAATATTAATATGTAAAGATAAAGGCTGAGGTAAAGCAGCATAAACTCTGTGGGTAAATCTACTGAAGTTTGAATTAGAGATAGAATTTCCCAGTCACTCTGCAATTCACAAAAACTGGGCTTCCTTCCATTGCACACTTGATTAAAGTAGACAGACCACAGAGTAGGAAACTACAACGAGGACTCAGGCTGCTTATTGACCCAGTCAATGCAGAGAAAAATGATTGGGGATAAAAATTCTTCATCCTCAGATCTAAATGATGGGGCTGCAGAGCCAGGATCCTGATTTGCCTGCTAAATTTTTGCTATTAATTTTATGTGGCTTAGGATTTGCTGCAGCCAGGGTGTTTTATAGCATCCTGCTCTGAGCCACCTCCCTGGGGGGTTGGATGTGGCTGTGAATGAGCTGGACTGGACTGAGCAGGGTGAAGAACCTGAGCTGCTTACATCTTCAAACACCTGTGACTGCAGGCATTGCAGAGAAGATAACCATTGGGTTTACCATTTTTCTAAACAGTCCTGCTCACTGAGTAACCTCCCTCAGGGGACTGCTTAAATCTGGAGAGATGATCATTTAATACACTATCCCAACCCTGTTGTCTGAGCTGCAAAGAAAGCCAAGAATTCAGATGTTCCCAGCAAGAGGGAAGAGAACTGTTTAGGATAAGGGACAACACTGGCACATGAACAAAGGGATGTATTTTTGTCATCAGTGAATTTCAGCAGAAAATGAAAGATTCTTGCTCTTTGAACAGAGACACCTGTACAAGAGAAGCCAAAGGCCAAACCAAATCCACCCCCACTTCCCCAAACCCAAACTCACACACACATTTAAGATCAAAGTCTGGGAGCTTATGAGTGAACAGTTTGGCTTTCTGCAGAGGGAAGAAGCCCCTGCAATCTCACTGTTAGGGAGAGTAAAGTAAGACTAATAAGGCATATTCACACTCAAATGAAATTTTAACTGACACAGTATATGAAATATATAAAAAATAACATGGAGATAAAAAATAACTTACGTACACATTGAACTTCCTGCAATAAAAAATCCAAGTGATCCATATGTATTTTTTTTTCAACAGGCACTTGTGATAAAACTCTTAAATGAGATTAGATAGGATGTGAAAACAGTTATTTTATTAGACAGCTAAAATCTCTGGCTGAAGCAAACAGATCTAATAGGTCTTATAATTTTGCCTATGCTCACTTGTTCAATAAATGTGCGGAGAAGCATTTTAAAAAATATTGAAAATATTTTTCTGTTTTGCCATTACTTCATCCTTTCTGCTTCCAAATGAAAAATTAAATCTACTGCATCCTTGACAATTTTTGAAAAAAAATCTAGAAGCATTTATGTAGGCTCAGCAAATAGATGATTGTTATTCATTATAACTGAGGGGTTGCCAGAAAAAGAGTGTATAGATTTGAGTCAGTAAATGGATTAATCCAACCACATTGACTGGATTTGCATTCATTTATGATGTCAGCTAGAGGCTAGAGATTTATTTAAACAGAATCTAGGGTTCTGAATGAAAGAACAACACATATTTTGCAATATGAAATAAGCCCTAAATCGAATCAAAAGTTGTGAAAAAGGCCAAGATGCTCCAGTAGACAAAGAAGCCTTGCTGACTGCTATTTATGAAGGACCTGATTCCTTGCATTCCTTGCATTCCTTGCAGTCTCTTACAAAGTGCCTTTGTAAGGAATTATTTGAGTAACAGAAGCTAATTGTTTCTCCAGTTTAGAGTTTTAGATTGCATTACATTCTGATACTACTTTTTTTTAGGGAAGGTAAAGTTACTTAACTCAAAAACCTAGAGTGTACTGACTCCTCAGGGCAATTTCAGATCAACACTATCTCTCACGATCATTGATTTTAGTACAGTGACCTTTTCTTGTGTCAAGTTGCAATTTTGATTTTCAACTCCTTCTCTGCAAACATCACTTTATCTTCCTCTCCCTTCTAGACCAAATAGATCAGATTTCATACAAAACATAAGCAGGTTACTGACCCAGTTATAGTCAAAGGCATCCTTCATTCCTACACATCCAAGGTAAAGATGTAGGACTTGTCAAGGAAGTCTTTATGGTTGACTCCTTTTTGTGTCATTGATAGCCTGAGAAAGTCCATCAGATTACCTAACCCTTCCAGCTATTCCTGCAGAACTATTCCTTGCTGAATAATTTTTATAGTTTCTTTTTTTTTTTTTTTTGGTCCAGTCACATTTTAAGCATGGCAAATAGCATCACCCTTTTGGGAGATTCTCCAATTATAAAATGCCTGAAAAGCTTCCTAACATGCTTAATTGATCAAAACACAAACCAACTGCTTCACTTTGTACTTCTATCTCCTGCTCTCTTGTGATAAATACTTTTACCCTCTTGTTGTGGGCTGGACAACTTGTTAATACACTTTGGACTCTTACATTTCATGATTCTGCCACTCTGTAAGTATAAAAAATTCAATAATTATATCTACTGTCAGGAACAAAAGTCAAACTTTAAAAATATTTTCATAACAAAGGTTTTCATTGATATTTTCATAACAAAGGCTTTTCGTTACTTCAGGCTTCCCTGATGCATTTTATTTACATAACACGCATTCAAATTATTTGTAATTGTGTTAGGATTTCAAACCAAAGCTAAATAAAATATTTTGTTTAATTTGTGACTTAGCTTGGTTTGCTATGTTTTTTATTCTAGTTCTACCCTAATTTGCAAACCCCTGTAAAAATGAATTGGTTTGGGGTCAACTGTTAACTTATATATTTAAAAACATGTCCAAAAGGGTGACTTGGTACAACATCACTGGAACCAGCGCAGTATTTGCCTGCAGTATGTGCAACTTCTTTACTAATCTCACTACCTAAACAATCACTTTCTTTGAGGTATGATGAGGGTCAAATGGGCTGGAGTTTACCAATTTAAGTTTAAAACAGGAGTTTTGGTAGAGGTGAGTCAAGGCTGGAATGAGAGTGAGTTTACAGCTGCAGTTTTGGCACTGTGAAAGAGAGATGAGCTACACACTTAGAGATGGTGTGCACACTCACCAGTGCTTAGCCCACCCCACCCAGAAAATTGACTCCACAGTTTAAGCACAAGAAATCTGAAAGAGGGTAAAAATTTATAAACATGAACAGCTCCTGAATCTGAAAGTGGTATAAAGCCACTACAAGGGAGATAATTATTGTACATTTCTACAGAGTCACTGATTCCACAAATCTTATTCTTCTTAGTGAGTGTGCAGTTTGTTTTGTATGAGTTTATTTTATATCCTGTGAACAGCCTTTGGGGACAATATTTCAACTTCATTAACTTGCTACTGTACTATAAATTGTTTATGGTCACTTTTCAGGGAGGGGCATGTTTCATTATTATTTAACTATTATGCAGAAGGATAAATATTCCCAATATCAATACCAACTGAAAATGCCAGGATTGAAACTACTATAACCACAAAGATTTGGACATCAATAAAATAAATATTTAAATAAATCTCAAAACCACTATATGATTCCCTTCTGGGCAATTGTTATTTCATAAAACCCAACACTAAGCAGCATATCAGAATTACTTTATTTAATAGAGCAATTCCTAAATTTCAAAGAAATTCTGTATCTTCAAGCCTTACCTTGCCTTCCTTGGTATAAGCAAGTACTTTATCTTCTTCTTTGGGGTGAAAAAGGAGAGTTTCCACAAAGAAAGCAATGGGTTGTTTCTGGAAAGTGGCTCCTTCATCCGTGCTTATGAAAAGGCTTTGGTCACGGTCATTATGGGAAGAACTTACAAGAATTATCTAAAAGACAAAAACAACAAGAAACCTTCAGAAGCCTGATTTCTCTGTAACAGGGAACAGAGCCTTATTTTCTTTGTGTTAATGTCAGATTTTGTACACACCTTATCTTACATTGCAAAATTCTGCTGACAAGAAACTCAAATCACCTAAGATAAAAAGATTGCAAGGTTTTATTAATCTTCCCTGACCAAACTTGTGAATGTTACATTCTATGACTTCTCTTGGAATCCACACCAAACTGGTTATGCTTCTCATCTCTGCTCAGAATGACTGCCTTGGGTTTTGGTGCTTGTACAAGGTTCATGAGGCCACATGATAAAATCTCCAGACTAATGAAAAAAAAAAGATACTACTAGTAATGACTTATTTAAATACGTCCATATAAATACATCTTTTTATTTAGTGAGGCTACTAAATGTAAGAGCAATCATTGCCATAGCAGAAGAATGACTGAGGAGAAATAACTTCTTTATAATATCTCTCCATTGTTTCATCATTCTCCTCTTCCTGACAAATTTTGAATAAAAAGGCAATTCACTTTGATGCAGAAGAATATGCAACAAATTATCTGCATTTCCTTCTCAGGTCCAAACAATGCCTTGGCTCAAGATAATATCTTGAGCTGTTTCCTTGTGTGATCTTTATGGAACAAAGAAATTCTCCCCACATAATTTAGTTACAATTTCACTCATTTCAGCTTCTTCACCTTTTGCTACAACATCATGGTCAATGTGAGGATCCATTTTGATTGTTTTTCCAGATCAAAAAAGTCCAGTTGGCATTCAAAAATCTGCCTTTATCAACTGATAGCCTGCAAACAAACTGGATTTTCAAAGTCCAACTGGGCTCTCTCTAGCTCATACTTCAAAAACAATTTTAAAAAATCCTTAACTCAAAATGTATTTAGAATATTCAGCAAATGGTGCAGAAAACACCACAGAATACTGATCACTGTGATACAGTGACTGTAAATTGCTTACAGAGATAAATGGCAATGATTTATGCAAACAGAATCACAATAATGTGAATACAGAGAAGGAAAGAGATTAACAAAACCAGTACAGTTTTAATGTAGTCACTTTTTTAGAGCAGAGCTGAAGTTAAAATTTTGAAACTTCTAATGAATTATACAGATACGACAGCTGGGCTGAGCTTTTACTGCAATTGGTCTTGGGGGGAAAACTATAAATTCAACATTTACAGATGCTCCAATTTGACAAGTAACTTAAGCATGTGCACTTTTCCTTGAGGCACATACACAGTTGCACTAATTTCAAGGGCTTTCATATACCTCAAATAGGGCACTTATTGAAGTACATTGTTCAACAAGAGAGACAACTGCAGATACTTCAGGGTTCGTGGTCCAGTGCTGAAATCCCACACTAAAGCACATATTAAGGCAAATCTATTCCATTAGCTGAGTGACTAGGTCAGTAAGAAGAGCAAAATAATAACCCATTACATTGTAAAATCTTGTAATTTTTAATGATATAATTTACCCAAGAGAAAGAAAATGACATTTTTATTGGAAAGTCTCTGTAAATGACACCTTCACAAATGCCTTCTCTTATTTCTATTGTATCCAATGGCTTTCTGTCTCTTGGGCTTTTTGTCCCTTCAGTGTCTGTTTAATTCATTACTATCTACACTCCACCAGTAGCTGCTGGTGGCCTAGATACAACATTCAGAGATTCTTGTGACACACTCATTTATTAGGTTTTCTGCAGCAGGCATGGCATGAACCTGAAATTGAATGTGGCTGGCATGTGCTGCCCTGTCCCTGTGCCTGCATCTCAAGGGGGAGGGAAGAAGTGTTTGTGCCAAGCACAGACATCTGTACTTTCTTGCCAGACTCCTGTCTGTGACTTAGGCTTAAAATATCTATTTTCTCTTGGAAATAAATAAATTCAAACTACTTTCCTGCTGAGTGAGGTACACAGTGCTCATTCCTGTTGGTTCGTGACCAGAACATAGAGAGAAGGACCTGCTCCCCAGAAAAGGCATGAACTGCACTAGACCAGAACAGTAATCTCTGGACCACAGAAATACTGGCTTGCCTTTTTTTCTTTCTGACCCTATAAATCTTACACTTCCAAAGATATAAAAATTATGGCTTCAAAATAATAAAGGACTGAGATTCATAAAGTAGCGAGTGGTTTTCACTGTTAATGAGGCTTAAATATAGGTATGGCCAAGTTTCATAATGTGGACTCAACAGCACTGAAATCATAGGAAAAATGCTTGTTATAATGTAATGCAAACACACTGTGATATTTGCTAATGCTGTCCTTCAGAAAATATTATGTATCTTTTAGAGTTAAATCTGTTTTTAAAAATAGCCTAAAGATTGTAGACTTGCAAGCATATATAGCAGGGTTGCTAACTATTCTTTTATTCACACACATCATAATTCATTTAAATCAATATTTTTGAATTTCACTCAGTGCTGTGATTTATATTTCCATAGTTTAAAGTGATCATTATGTGTCAGACATACAGATTTCCTCCCACAGCTAACACACCGGGTGCTCAGACTTGCCTGCTGGCTAACACCAGTTATTTAGGAAAAAGCTCCAGAGTAAATATTGTATCCACATTAGATGCTTTCCATAGCAAGTTTTATTTACTTTGTAAGTGGAACAAGTAGCAAAACCCTCCTGCAAGCAGCTGATGAAGGGATGCATCTGGGACATACTGTCTGGAGAGCCAACTAGCAGTGATGGCTTTACCTCAAAATAAACTTCTTCCTTGAATAACTGTGCATTTAAAAACCAGAACAGATTTTAAGCACAGATAAATTTGAGCTCCTTATAAACATTTTCCATATCATTTCTCACTCCTGTGAGATTTTTTTTTTTTTCAATTGTAGCATTATATTTATGTTGTTTATCTCAAACATCAGTACGTAATTTCCATCCAGCTAAATAAACCACAATAACATGTGTATACATTCAGGTCTTATGTAAGTCTACAACTGCCAGTAGCTACACAGAAGTAAAAAAATATATTTCAAGGAGATAAACAGCCCTATGGATTGTAAAGACAAAGAGTAAAAATAATATCTGTTATAGATGAACAAAGGGAAAAGGAAAAAAATCCAATAAAAAAGAAAAATACCACACCATGCCAATATAGGAATTCAACCATTCCAAAACTAAATAAAAGCCGCGCTTTTCCTCATTACAGGAAAAGTCAGTGAGGCAGGAGTTAACAGAAAAACCAAACAAATCTGAAAATAACATAATTAAATCCATTTGTTTAATCTCTCTTTCAAGACTGATTGGCCAATATGCCTGTCTAACCATTCCTACTATGAGTGGAATCACAATCTGAGCCCCAAAGAATGAAAAGATTCTGATGGCTTAGGCTACAGTTCTTTGCATATCAGACTTTTTCTTTCACTGTTACCATGAAGATTTGGAATAATCATAGTGATTACTTGGGAGTCTTAACTGTAGATTTGGCAGCAATTCAGAGCTATGCTGCAATTTCAAGTGGCAATAAACAGAGGATATTAACATGCATCATTTGCACTGTGTCTGAAATATAACCCCCCTCCCCTCAGTTTACGTCCAATCAAAATTTAAACTCAAGACAAATTTGATCTTAATCAGCACTTTCTCTAAAACGAGGCAATTTTCTAACATATTACAATTGTGCTGTCTCTTTCAACTGTAGCAACTGATCTTAATTTTAATTGTAGCTTTTATTTTCCTTTCTATTTCCCTCATATTACAAAGGCAAAAAATAAAAAAGTAAAAATGCCCATGATTAATAAATTTTTACAGTCACAGCATCTGAATTGCTATAGGACACTTCTGCAGTGAGTGGTGAGAGATGAGACACTATTTTTTAATTCTAGAATCCTCCAGCAGGTCAGAAATCAAGACATTCCTCAGTGCTCCATGCTGACCCTGAAGGAAGAAACCTCCTTTGGGCAGAGGAAGAAATGAAACAAATATAGAGACTCTTCATTTAAGCACACAGCAGACATGCTCTGAGAAGCCAAGCATGGCCAGAAAGAACCTATCCTTTCTCAGCCATCCCCAGCAGGCTGAACTCCCACTGGACATAGAGGATTCATCTCTGGAGATACAATCCTAAAGAATGCTGGACCCACCCACTCCAGGGAAAAACCCTCAATGATGTGAACATATAAGCCATCCCCACTGAGGTCAAACAATTTCATAGAACACTTCCAGAGAGGGCTCATCAACAACTACTCTGAACAATATTCTTGCCAGCACCTCACCACCCTCACAGTAAAGAACTTCTCCCTAATATCCAGTCTAAATCTGCCCTCCCTCACCTTAAAGCCAGGAAGAACATGCAGTGCTAATGCCTAGGTGAAGGTGCTTAGCCAAACTGGAGACAAGGCTGCTGAGCACAGGGCATCACCATTGACACTATCACAGACACCTCTGTGCCTGCACAGCTCTGATGGGAAATGGCCTTTGTGCCAGCAGTGCCAATCTCAGGGCAGTACTCACAGAGCTTCACAGCACTGCAGTCACAAACTCAACATTTTTAAGACTAATTAACTCATCTATTTGTCTTGGGTTTATAATTTGTGTTATTCATGTGTTATTAGATACACCTGGCTGAGAGGGAGATTACTAAAGCTTCTGGTCCCACTTGTAAATGAGATGTGGCTTCTCAGGCAGCATTCATAGAACACACAAAGTGGACTCCAAAGGGTTATGATTTTTATTTTGGATGGTATGAGAGACCTGATAACTCAAGAGTGTCTAAGTGAGAGTGAAATATAGTCCCTTTACTCTCAGAGTGATGAAAAACAATACCTAAAAAATCAGACCAAGGTCATTCCAAGCAGAGAGTAAAATGAAATGTCTCCCAGATAGCAGTTTAATCTTGTAGATTTTCCCAGGAAGATGCATTACAAAATCACTCCACACAAATGTTAAGTTATAAGTGGATCTAATAAGTCTGCTTCTGTGTCCAACTGAATTGGGTGGAATACATATAGAAAGGAATTTACAGACACCCCAGAACAGTATTTTACTTTTCATATTAAGCATTCACAACTTCCTCTAGAACTGTTACTTTCCCTTGAAGAGTCCCTTTTAAGATGTCACACAGAAGCATTTCAAAACAGCAACTGGTCTCTAGGAGAAACACCATAAGGGAGGGGAAAATGGGAATATTAAGGATGATTCCTGAGAATTATTTGCTACACTAATCACATAATCTCTGGACACAATCAAAGCCCATCTGAAGCTATCCTGGTGGAGCTAATGGAAAGCATGTATCACAGTTTCTTCTCCCCTGGGTTGTGGTCAGCTCATTAATCATCTGGAATATCACAACAGAAGGTGCAATATTTTTTTGTCTCGTATCAGCAACTTATTAGGCACTTTAGGATGTGGAATGAATATTTAGAGGTCAGGATCTTAAAATAGGCTGGTTAGCAACTGGAGCAGTTGGTAATGTATGACATACTGAAGAAGGAGTGAATATCAGAGTTAGAACCTTAATAGAAAAATGTGTTCAGAGGAACTGGACAGACCACAGTTGGCTTACACTGCACCTAAGCAAGCCTGAAATAATATAATCAGGTCATAAAAGAAAATAGTTTTGAAATAGTTGGCTTTCCTTTAGGAAAGAAATCAAGTTTGAGGGTGCTTACATATCATAATAATGAATGCCTGCAGAGAACCAGCTATGGCTGTTCTGACTGGTATTGATGAACAGACTGAAATTTCTGCCCTGTTGGCAACCTGTATCTAACTAAATCAGCCAGATCTTTGCAACTAAATACCTCAAAGGGGCTGATGATGCCAAGTCTCTAGGGAATACCAATTACAACTCAGTTCATCAGTCTCTTTACTTAGAAAAGGGGAGGGATACACAAGCTGATCCCAGCCCTCCACAGGAACAAACCTCATGCATCTATAACCTGCTAGAACCAAAACATCATTGCCACTTGACTACCATGACAGTGCAAATTTTCTTGAGAAATGCTCCCTTCAAAAACATTTCAGAGCAGTACCTCATCCTTCCAGCCTGAGAATTCAAAAAAAAGTGGCACGCATTAAGCAAATTAGGAATTTTTGCAATATACTGAGAATATGCCAAAGGTCACAGTAAAAACAGAAGAGTCCTTTGATCTTCTTGCAAAGTCCAATGTCAGCCTGGCTATTGCTAATTCTTCAGCAAAAATGATCATTTGATATATCCCTTGTAGATTCCTACATCCAAAGTGGGCAAAACTTAATGTTGAGATGCTTTGAGGGGTGGTCCCCATATAGGTTTGTTCACATATTCAAAAGTTTGGGTTTAAATTGATGCACTCCAGTGTACCAAGAACTAAATCAGATGGTCTTTTCCAGTATGCTGTAAATCAGCAGTTTGAGAGGGAAATAGCACTAGGAAAGGCATAGCACCAATTCTTGTCACAGCAGGGGAATGTTCCCTAACCTGGTTTTATATTGCCTATGAAACAAAAACATTTTTTGTGTCTAAGAGGTAAAAAAAGAAAAAAAAAAGAAAAAAGAAAGAAGAAGAAGGAAAAAAAAGTAGTATTAAAACCAGAGATGGGCAAGTTTAACTCTTTCCCACTAATATTTCCACAAACATTAGTATTTACTGGAAAAAACAGGCACACACTGACCTTTTTAGCTTAGGCATTCACAGATTAATCTAATTCCAGAGCTTATTTTGTAGACCTCCAACTAAACTGCAAATATTTTCTTCCTCAACACATCACAGAGCAAAAAAATATAAAACAATGCTTTCCAAACAGGATAATGGATGCATAACAAATGACTGCAGTATGTGATTTGATCTAAATTAATGAAGAAACAGTTCAAACAGTTCCTAGCTACCAACCATTAATTTGTCAACAGCAAAATCTGCACTAAGCTCAAAGAGAAATTACATGGATGGTAATTAGTGACGGGGAGAAAACATGAAGGAAAAAAGGCAGTTGTGGTGGCTAAAATGATCACTGATATAGGATTGATCAGGACCTCATCATCTTCTGTAATAGATAAACACATTTCTGTCTTAAAAATACTAAAGGTATTCCTTTTGGTCCTCTACTATGAATCTCAGCTCTGTTATAAGACTGTATAAGAATTTTCTGGGAAGACTACAAAAGTGAACTCTCAAAACATTGCTCTGGGGTATCTCACTTTGCACAATTTTTCCTCTCCAATCCCAAATACTCATCAGGTGTTTTCACAGGCAAAGGCCGTCCTATAATGCACCCAAGACATCCCCAGCATTAACTGAGGCATCAACTTCCAGCACATCTATTCCTCTCTCTCCCAGTTTTACAGAGCATTTCTTATGGAGATCAAGGTAATTGATAACTCTGCCAGAAGTTATGAAGAATAAGTAGCATTTTCCAAACTTGTAGGTAATAAATGTGTGTGTGTGAGTGTGAATATACACATTTGCAAACACAAACAAGGTCAAGGAACCAGATGGGCCACCTCCAAAGCTGCTGAAGCTGCTGACTCCAATCACTGAGAGCTTTGAAAGGCTCAGTGACTGGGAGTTCCTGAAGACTGGAAAACAATAAACATCATGCCTGTCTTAGCATCATCTGCAAAGTGCTTCAGAAGGGTCTCACAGGTCTCACATGTATTTTGCTTTTGCCCATTTCCATACCTAAAGGGGTAGCTGGCACTAGGAAATGAGCTGGTAAAGTCTTTATCCTTCAGGAAGCTCCTGATTCCTTTTGAAAAGTGTAGACACTAGCCTGGATGGGTATAGTTAAAGATTGAACAGGTCTTCTCCCCTACACCAGGAGGGAAAACACAAACCTGGGGGAAAGAGCTGCTCTGAGCAAGTCTTTTGTACTTAAGTCACACCAGATTATGTGGGTTTGAAGGAGAAAATGGGAGACGGAAAAAATGGAGAGGAGCAGAGGCAATGCTGGAAAAACAGTAATTATTTTTCACTTGAATTTGGCCATACCTCCATTATGTAGGCTACAAAGCTTAATTATAAAAGCTCTTGCTATTGAAATATTTCCCCTTATCTTTGATATCCAGTCCAAATGGACTGGAAAAAAAACCCTTGAAAAGCAGAAAGAAAATGTCTTTTAAAGTAATTTTTGGTCCCATTAGGGTGAATCTCATTAATAGAAAAGGGACTTCACTGAAGAATAGAGCTTTTATATTCAGAAGCATACAGTACTGCTGTGCCTGATTGTAGCAGCACTGCAGATAATAAACCTTTCTCCACTGGGGCTTAGATTTTTTGCAGTTGTAAAATACCCATTTGATATTGAGGTAGGATTTCAGTAAATACACATACCTGGTACCTGTTGTCCTCGTTTTCTCTGGGTGTACTTGGGTGGTGGTGACTGGTGCTTTTGGAAGAGGATGTTTAAAATATTTTTTCTATTGAAAAGCATATTTTTTTTCATAACTGAAATGTATTGCTGAAAACTTACATCAGATTTACAAGTATGATTCCTAGGGCCCATGAGGGACTTGAGGGGAGAGAACAGCTCCCTCTGGGGATGCTCCACCTTATGTGCATGGTTAGAAAATATTTGTTGGGGCAGAGATACTGTCTTTGTTCATTAGTTGTTAGAGCACTCATGTGTGGGATTGCAGGAACAAGTCCTGGCCTCACCCCTGTTGAATGCTACTATTACTAAACCTTAGGCAATTCTGTACATATTCTCACACATATGAGAGGGACATCACCCAAACCAACTCAGAAATAGAAATAACATGCTCTTGCTCATTTGCTACATTGGAAAAATTTAGGGGCAAGTGTTATTGTTTCTATCTTTGTCCCTGAGAATGTTATTTTGACTCTTTTCCACTAGATTTTAATGAGTAGTTTAAAAGTGAATACAGACATTAATAAATGAATGAACAAATATTTCTACTAATACCCTTTTCTCATTTTACTAACATTTAATCCTCCTTAAAAGCTTGTAATTAAAACAGGCATTTGTTTGCTTGTTATTTTGTTTGGTTTTAACATAATATTTTACTGGAAATGGAAAGTTGAGGGGCTTGGCTCCTAGCAGTGTGTTTAGAGACAGGGAACAGTAAGGAAGATTTCAGGAGCTTTCTCTCCTCCCAAGAACATTGCTAGAGATTCAGCTACAAATTATAACTGATATGGAAAAAGAAAATCCAGGCAATATTGTTCTTTTCCTTTCTAAGACAAGCAACTACACAGAGCTCTAAAAACATGACACCAAGGTTAGTCTTGGAGTTACAATTCTGATCCCAGTCAGATAGAATTCTGCAAAGTGACCATTTTGCAGACCCTGGGACTGATGCCATCTTAAAGCAGAATCCAAACAAAACATCAGCCTTATCACTGCTTTTGCCCTTACAAGATTTTTGCAGTGGTTCTTGAGGCTGTAACATGAATGTCTTATGAGACTTTGCATTTATCACAGTTTCTCTATATCTCCCATCAATACCAACAAGATGTGAGTAAAAATAAGTGTCCTTTGAGTGCTGTTAAAAGATGGGTGCCTGCAGTGTGTGGAAGGTAACTTCCCAACAGAGCTGATGAGGGACACAACTAGGGAACACAACTAGGGAACATGCCCTGCTGGACCTCCTGTTTAGGAACAGGGACACTGCTGTGGTCACAAAAATTATAAGTTTGCTGCTCTTGGAGAAGCATTTATGGCATTTGGAAGAAGGTCCTCCTGATGAAGGGAGAAAAGTGGAAGGGCCAAAGCCCAGCAAGAATTTAACCTGCCCAATGCCATTTAAAAAAAAAAAAGTTTTGGTGGCCTTTCTTGCGTGTTTTGGGTTGCAGTTTTTTGCTATTTTGTTTGGGACTTTTTTGTTGTGATTGTTGGGTTTTTTTCCTGTTGGCATTAGCCCTGTAAATGACACTGTACTTACTTATTTTTATAAAGTCCTTGCCAGTATAACTGTCCAACACATCTTGTTCTTCACCTCTTATGCTTTAAGCCACTGCAGCCTGGGACTACAGCTAGACATTGATAAAAAATGCAAGAATACTTACAGACTTTTTTATTGATTGCATTTGAGACAATGCTCCTAAAAACTTGTGAGCACCATCAAATCACCATAATACAACACAACTAACTGGGTGGAGGCCAATGTGAGCAAGCCATAAAGGATGAGACATAAAAAATGAAACACTGGGATATATAAAGAGCCTCTTTCACATAATTAAAGTTAATTAAAAACTCCCAGTATAATCTATATCCAGAAAAAATGGCCTTTTGTCATTTCTTCAAGTGAGTTCCCTGAGAGAAGCACTCATCTGAGACTGCAGTCCATTCCAGAAAAGTAAATAGAAATCACAAAATAATCAACAGCCTGTCCCAAGGGGCAAACTAATTTACCAACAGTTCTTGATAATTTATTGCAAGTTAAACAGTTCAGTGACATGCAGGAGAAAAAAGGGGAGAAAAAAACTTATTTATTCTCTTGCCTGACAGTGTCTCACAACCAAATCTATCTTCCTACATCAGCTTGTTCCTTGGCATTTCTTTGAGAGAATTGATAAGTGGACAAGAAAAAGTTTGTAGAGAAATAAACTATAACTTATTTACTGTTACTGAAAATAAAAGGGCTTATAGAACTCAAAAGGTATCAAAGATGGCATGTTTACAAAAAAAAAAAACAAAAACAAAAACACAAAAAACCCCTCAACCTTCCCCCAAAAACCAAGAGAAAAGATAAGCCTCATTCAAGAAGCAAGATTGCCCAGGGGGATGGCTAGTTTTCCCAAATTGCCTGCAAACACACCTTCGTGATCTGTGAAATAATTTGCCTTGGATGACTAAACAATATATTGTATGTTTATACAAAGGATCCTAATAAAAATGTTTCAGGAAAAATTACGAAAATTAAAATGACCAAAATTTCTCAGAGTTTTAACTGTATAAATCCATGTGGTGATTTGGCATGCAGAAATAACACTGATGCTAGCATTCATAAACAAAGCAGCAAGAAGACCCCACCATCTAAAATGTGCTCAGCATGCCTGTAATCCCAGCTAGGTTTTCAAAGGGCTTCAGCACATCCATTTTTCTGTCAGCCTGATTACAAGTTGCCCAGGGCAAGATTCTCTCCCTGTTTCCCATCTGGACAGTGGTGAGCTCAATCATACCTCTGCCTGTAGGTGCAATAATGATAAAAGTAAACAAATACAGCTGCAAAAACCACACTGGTCACACCCAGTGCTGAGAGCAGCTGAGTGTTTTTTGAAGCAATTTTTTTTTTTAAACTTCAAATGAGAACTTGGTGATTTTTAAAGAAACAATAATTATTTATGGCATATTAATTCAAATGAGCTACACACTGTCCTCATTTCCTCTGTCATATTCAGAAAGCAGATCCACTAATTTCATTCACTGTACTAGTGTGTGATTTGCAAACTGCTCAGCATCAGAAATTCCCAACTGCAGCATCGCTTATGCTTTCCACAATTTTTAGAGAATTTAAATCTACGCCTACAGAGAAGCCTGGGTCTGCTTAGCCTCCTATTCTGAGCATCTTTTGCAAGGTTTATCACTAGGAAGAGTTTTCAGTATCCCCAAGCTACAAATGACTTTCCAAAGAGCCATGGCTGTGGGTGTTAATGAAAGGCTCGCTGTGATCTGGGCTCTTGGAGTAGCTGCAGACAAGGAGAAAGAGAGCAAAAGAGAACAACACAGGTTCATGCCCCAAGAACCTGAAGTGGCACCATGCTAACAGACAATAATCACTGCAAGCAATTGAGAAGCTGAACTGTTCCCCTGGAAAACATGCTGTGACAGAGAAATGTCAGATTGCCAACAGCTAGTTGAAACAGGATGAAACAAGAAGCTGAAGTTATGTTTTTGGAGTGGCCTATATAATTTCTGCAGAATGCTAAATTCTTGCAAACTCTCAACAACAAAATACCCAACCTGTCAAACCTCAGCTAAGATGTGTTCATCTGGTTGCCATCTCTCTCTCTCAGTGACATTGAGGACTGTCAGGTCCCTCTGCTGAGCAGGGCACAGGATTCTACAGAAATCCAACCAGCTGGGGCAGCTACAGCATGATGCCAGTGCTTTTCTAGTACAAAACAATTGTTTACTTCTTTCTTTTCCACATTCAAATTTACGGTGAATGTATGTATTTAGTCTTTCAGTTTTGAGAATTCAATTTGTGAATTCAGATTTAGGCCATAGATTCTTACAGAGCATGGAACCTACATCTACTGCAGAAAGATTCTTTGCAGGGAACTGGGACCATAAGGTTCAATGTAGTGCAGATTTGTTTCCAGTAAAGGATTGTTGTACAATAAAGTAACTTCCCACTGGAAAAAAAAAGTCTGTCTTATATTGAGACACTTTTCAGAAACAGGCAAAAGCTAAACTCTGCAGCCCAGCCCCCTGTTCACACTATAACTTATTAACCACAAGTTGGTTATCTGTGGTTTCTACCAGTAAAATGAACAGTCTTTACATGTCTGCAGAGCTTGGGAAACATTCATGAGACACAGATCATTATTTCAAGTTTGTATTGTCGCTAGTGTTCAAGATTTACCATGTTCAAGCTGGGAATTTATATATTTTGCTCCCCCAACCCCCAGGTACATCTTTTGATTTCCCTCCATTATTCATGTCTAAGTGAAACTGCAAGTTGACAAACAGTTATTGAAGGAGAAGGAGCAGTGTAGGTTATAGGTAATTTAAATATGCATCTCCATCAAAAGTTGCAGTTGAAGGGATTTGTTCCTGCTCTGTATCTTTAGAAAAGGAGCAGTTAAAAGGCCTGCCCTGGGCCTCCCAGGGAAGCACTGATTGTCTCTAGTTCCCATTATGTAGCTCAATAGCAATGGGGGATCCTGTGATACTCTAACTTCCCATGAAAAATGGTTTGGCTTTATGTCAATGTTCTGCCTACACCTGCCTTCAGAATTTAGGAATGATTTAAGATTTATTTTAATCTATTCCCAAATCCTTCACTATTTTTAATCAAAACAGTCAACTGTGACCTTTGTTAATCCATGCTCGCTATGCTAAATATAAGGGGAAAAAAACAACTTCAAAAGTTTCAGGGTACTTTTTGCAATTGTAGTTATAGCAAAAAACAATTTGTTGTGAATGGTGTAACATAATGGAAGCTGACAAGGTACAATAACTGTTTCCCAAAGCACACTGCACTCTGCAAACACACATCACAGCAGCAAAAACCACACAGCTTTTCCTCAATAGAAGATCTGTAATAAAATTACATGCTCTCAAAGCCTTCCCTCTCAGCACAAGACCCTAAATCTATGCCAACTCTTCTGTATGTTGAGATGAGACTCTGCAGCTTCTCTGCTGAAGGTTACATTCTAGAAAAGGAGCAGTAAAAAGGCCTGTCCTGGTCATAGACCAGAATATTATGATAAATTGCTTTATTGGTAGCTTAAACAAGATTCACCAGGATATGATTCTTGGAGCCCAACAAAGATGTGCTGTGATGGACAGGCAGCAAAACAAGGCATTAGAGAGCCCAGGCTGTATTTGATATTCTCTCAGCAATTCAGTGTAAGACTTGGGGGAGTGTTTTCCTCACCTCTCCGTGCTTTATAATACCCATCAACATAATGAAGGTAAATGCTTATGTGCATTGCAGGATTAATGTGATGGAATAAAAATAGGCCTTAACATTGAACTGGCCTTTGCTATAAATACTCCAGAATATCCCTACTTATATTTCTCAAAAAAATAACAACACAGGTTTCATCCTCTCTGGGTTTCTTCTCATTTTCTCTGCTGGCATTTTGACCATTTAATGCAAAAATTTTGTTGCAATGTGCATAGTGTAGATCAAAATAGTAACCACTGAACAAGAAAACAAAAACTATGGTGAAGAAAAATAAACATCTGTACTGTTCAAAGGAGTCTCAAAAGCAGATTTTCCATAAATAAGTGAATCTTCTACTCATTCAACTTCATAGCTCCCTGTAGAAATGACAGAGCCAAATATGCTGTTAAACCTGCTGAGCTCAGTCTAACAGATGCAAATCTTTACCCTGAGAAATAAAATTTCTTGCTATAATATCTGTTTTAATCACATTTGCCAGTGTAAAATTGGTGGCTAAAACAATGAAGTCCAGATGTATTTTGACCTTTCAAAAAAAACAGAGTTGCAGGTCTATACAGTCCTTCTTCACTTTAACATGGGAGGTATTTTGGAGAAAAAACTAATCATTCCTTATGTAAAAGAAGGCTGCAGAATCAGGTCTGCCATGACCATCTGTTGAACTAAAACAATTTGTGATGAGCATCTTGTTTTTCAGAGGTGTGAGAATTCAGGCCTTTGAGCTGGTTTATCCTCCATAGCACACCAGCACTCTGTGACTTTCATATTACCAA
Source organism: Agelaius tricolor (assembly GCF_023055355.1). Classification (NCBI taxonomy): domain Eukaryota; kingdom Metazoa; phylum Chordata; class Aves; order Passeriformes; family Icteridae; genus Agelaius; species Agelaius tricolor. Next base: position 9,020,759 of record NW_027269284.1, read on the forward strand.
AAACTACTCAATTCAGTGTGAGAAGTTAGCACTTGTACTAGCACTGCATTTCCCCCACCCTACCTGTTCTGACCTGAAAGTTAGCCAAATACCTGTTTTTAGTTCTAGTAATTACCACTCTTCAGAGTCTCACCACCCTGCAGAAAGACCTGAATCACAGGACTCACCATTATATAAAACATAAGAATGGACTGCACTTGAGCTGCTCAATAAAAAGTAATCAAAAGCTAAGGTGACTCCATCAGCATTGAGAGCTACCAGAGCTTCTGGATGCTGAGTTCTCTGTCAGTTTATTGGAATTAATGGAACACAGACTAGATACTGTCTGATCACAGAAAGATTCTTAAAGATATTTTTCAAGCAAACATTTGTGCACAGTCTTGATCTGATGTTTTATTAAAATAAACACATTTCTGTAGTCTGCAGAGTACAAGACCATGAGTGCCCCTTGCAGATGGCAGAGAAGGCTTGGAGGCTGCTGGCAGTTGTCAGCATTCCCTTAGACCTAACCCCAAGGAAGGTTTGTATTCTGCAGGGACAGCCTTCCTCACTGAGTTGGGGAGCAAAAGGAAAAGCAGAACTACAATACTCATGGAGACCCACTGGAAATAAATAAATCAATACAGAATTTACAACTATTGCTGAATGATCAGAATATCTTTTCCTCCCTTTCTTTCTTCTATTCTGAATAGCAGTTTGGAAAACAATAAGTATGTAACATAGATTTCCAGCTGAAATTTTAATCTTGTAAAAAGACAAATGGATAAAATGAATGAAAATCAAGTATGAGTCTTACATCAAAGCAGTTCTAGTGTGTTCCAATACAAGAGTGAATATATACCATTGCAGAGAAATATGTCAAATAATCCTAAGATTTAATTTTTTTCTTTCTATTTACAGAGAAAAATGTATTTACTAGAGTAATTTTAAGAACCTTTGAAGAGCAGTATTTGGCTGCTTGAAAAATATTAAAAAGCCATTAAAATGTGGCATTTGTGCAATCCATGCAGACAAAAACTGCAGGAAATCTTAAAAGTCATGCTGCCATCTGAATAATCACTGGGAATATCAGCATTACTCACTCCACATCACTAGCTACTCCTCAGTCACAAACAGCTGTAATTAGGGAATTATTGGAAAATGTGAAAATGTATCTTACTGGGCTACCAAAATTATTTTTTATCACCTCAAGATATGCATTAAAAAGACAGTGTCAGTAACAGACAAAATTTTTCTTCCCAATTCATACTCTATACATAAACAACTCAATTTTCACCAGACTGGATCTCTATTTGCCTTGCTTTCAGTAATTATTATAGATACAGTCAGTCTTACATGAGAACAATACAGGTATATTTTTCCTTGTTCATCATCTCTTTACTCTCAGTCTTAATTATTTAATTACATCTACAGCAGAACTTGCTACATTTTACAGGGACAAACCATTTTACATTTCAATAGTGGCTCTTTAGTAATTCAACTCAGCTCCCTGCTATCCAGACACATTTATTTCTTTATTCTCATTACAGTGTTGAATTAACACATATCCAACATTCAACCAGGAGAAGCACTTCAGGTGCCTTGATCCAGCATGACTGAATTATTGACATGACATTCCTTCCTGAATCAAAAAGTCTTCCTTGTCAAAAGCAATCTCCAGTTCCTACTTTCTGCTGCTGCTGCTCTTCCTTTCTCTCCCTGCCCTTGCATGAGTCTTGATTTCCCCTGGAGGGATACTCATCTTTTTTCAATCCCACTTGTCTTGGTCCTTCCCTGTTAGGTACAAAGCTAATACTCCTGTTCCTTTTAACTTTGATTGTCAAACATATCAGCTGTCTGCTCAGAAAGAGTCACAATTAAAAGCACTGTGATCCTCTATATACGTATTTGAAGGGAAGGTGTCAAGAGGATGGAGCCAGACTCTGCTCAGTGGTGCCAACCACAAGGTCAAGAGGCAGTGGGGAGAAAATGATGCACAAGAAATTCCACCTGAATAATGGAAATAACTTTACTGTGTGGGTGACCAAACACTGGAAGTGTCCAGAGAGCGTGTGGAGTCTCCCTCAACTGGAGATATTTAAGAACTGTCTGGACACAAACCTGTTCCATGTGCTCTGGGATGGCCCTGCTTGAGCAGGGAAGTTGGACCAGATGACCCAGTGGCTGTCCCTTCCAGCCTGACCCATGCTGTGATTCTGTGATCCTGTCCCAGAAGACTAAAGTACAACTGTTGTATCTGAAGGGCTTCTGAATACTTCTACAACTCTTTACAAACCACAGCAGCTCAGAAATGTGAACAAAGAGATTCTATTATTTTTACTGTAAAAAAGCAAACAGACTGAAGGACAAAGGAAAAATATTACCATTACTCTCCATGTTGTGAACTGATGGAGAAAAACAAAGATCTGCTTTAAAAAAACCTCTTACTACAGTATGTAAACAAAGCCATGGAAAAACACTGAGAATAAAGCAATTCCTTTTGTAACGCCATGAATTTTCCAATTATGTCCAAACTTGTTACTCTAAGCCCTTAAAAATCTGGTCTTAATCTTAGGCACTAAGCACTTCTGTCCTTGCCTACCATCCCCCAAATCTGTTCCCAAAAGGATTCTATAACTTGAATTCTTTTGGGAAGTCTATTGCAGAACAGGGTATTGATGTAATGCATGTTCTGTTTCACTCAAGAACTTTATACATAAAATTGATACTCAATACAAGAATACACATTTCTTCATTTCAAATATGCATATATTTTATGGCAACTAAATGCCAGTTCTCAATGTGTGTCATTAATACCAAGCACCAGTAGCATAGAGACATTATTTCTAACATCACACTAATCTTATGAGTAACAACTCATCCTTTCTATCAGATAAAAAAGAAGTAACAGTTTCTGATCTCAGATTACAGCTGTGATGTTGCTGATGGAAGAACATTCTGTCTAACAGAACGACCTGTGTTACCTTTTGTTAGGGAAGTGTCAACTGTGAAAGGCTTCATTAAGAAGAGAGAACGAATGAGCAAGACAGAAAAGCCCTTTAAGAAAGTTAGGCTGTCAGGTTTTCTTGAAGGAAAGTAACAGTCCTTTCAACACTGCTGTGTGAATTGAATTATATTTGACATTTATTCCAACTCAAACCTACCTAAAAGTTACACAGTCAATCAACATTCATTAGAGTCAAGCAGATTTATTAAAGTGTTTTTCTCTTCCCTTCACACTCTCACCTTTACAGATCCTCCCTCAGTAACTTTCCAGCACAGCATGATGCAAGACAGTCAACTTTTTACTGAGCTCTGTGCATGGCACATTCTAGCTTAGTGAGCTTTAAGAAGGTGGTGTGTACCTATGAAACTTCAGAGATAAGTTTAATTGAGAGGCAGGTATCACCACTGATACACAGCTGACACAGATGTGCACCGCTGCCCTTCAGGGACCTGTCCAAGGCTTTGTGATAGCAACTCTCTGCTATCAGATATTTGCCACCAGGGGTTTCAGGGGGGTTCAAAAGCTGTAACACTTGAGATTCCTATCCTGCCTCCCCAGCTTCTACCTCTTAATCAAGTTTTGATAAGCCATCACTTGTACAGCAGGTTGTGAACTTAGAGATTAGGCAACAGAGCACACTCAGCTGTGCTCAAAGCATGACAGTGCTGGTCTCAGTGCAGTGAACTGGGGATGTGATAGCATTAAGCTGTGCTCCTGTTCAAATGCAGGGCATGCTTCAGAAGGCCAGGTAACTGAAAAACCTTTTATCTCTCTGTGACATAAAAAAAGACAATAAAACCCTATAAAAAATTATGGAAAGTTTTGCTGCGTGCCTCAATGTTAACTCTGAGCACCTGATAGTGCTCAAATACAGCTGCTATGAGGCTTTCATTTGTTGGAGGAATTGATCTAAAAGGCAGCCTGCAACACACATGTAAACAGCTGAATCAGTTATGCATCAAACTATTGACACCAAACAATTTTAAGCAGTCATTTACCATAAAAAGGCAGAGCAAGTGCTGTATTTTTCCTAACTATAAAAGCCTCACAGTTTCATACCTTTTAAGTCTAGAAAAGGCCACTACAACTCTCTCTCGTGGGAGCAACACTGCTGAAACTGCATGTGATAGTAATGTAAATTTCTAGCATCATTTTCACACTGCCATAATTTTGCTGGCTTGCTGGATTTCCCCCAGATTTAATTACCTCTTTAATATTATGCTGCCTATACTTGTCATATAAAAAACACTGTGATCTAAACCTTCAAAATGGGGCAACTTTATTTCCTATACAGGGTTCACTGCATGTCCCCTTCTGCTGTAAAATGTAGTTCAAGCCAAAAAACAAAACAATCCAAAGATCAAGAGGGACTGGGGGGAGTAATTCTAACACCATCCTTCTCAACATCATATCAAACACAGTGATCATGGGGGGGGGGGTGTGTATGAATACTTCAGGTTTTATCAGAAGATATTGGGACACCATTAATATCCAAGTAGCCTCCATTTATTTCTGCATTAATGGAATCATATTTCAGCTGAAGAAAGGTCATCAGCTGTCAAGGAGGAGCATTAACTGGATTAGGAATTGCAGAGGCAGTGGTGGCAAATAAATTTGGCTCACAAAGTACTCATGGGCTGTATTTTTTTGCCTGAAGCCTATTTTCAAGTAATTTTCCAGTCCCATCAATTACATCAACAAAGTAAATACTTTGTTTATTCCAGACTTGAAATATCCACTCTTCAAAACAAACAAACAAAATTTCCACAAAAGCTTTACATAGTTCCTTCCTTTAGTCTATCTCTCAGAAAATGAACTCTGTGCTACCAAAATATTCTGGCTTTAGGACAACAGTTGGAAAAAAAAAAAACAACAGTAAGATCACAAATATGTATGGCTGTCAGTTTTCCATCTGAAGTGTTCACTAAAAAACTTATCTTGGTTGAAATCCAAAACTGTTCCATTAATTTTAATGGAATGACTTTGGAATTAAACTAGCATGGAGCACAATTTGCTCCTTAATGACAGTTATTTACAGAAGGGAAGCTGCTTCATGTAATCAGTCAGAGCACCTGCTTTTGTAATCAGCCTGTGGAATCAGAGAGATTACATGATTACTACCAAACATTTGCAGATACATTCTGAAAGAATTCATTGCTACTTCATAATTTTAATCAAGGTGGCAGAAAAAGACCCACTGAAGAAATAAAAATAAGGTACCATCTCAGCAGGTATTAGGAGGATGGAAGAGAAGCACGACATTGGCCTGAAGCTTGTTTCTAAAACAGATTTAAAACTTTTAAACCACATTTTTTCACCAAAATTCCAAAGAAAAATTCATCATTTGATTAGCTCCTCATAGGGCTTGAGATCAATCTGCAATCAACTGAGATCATCCTTAATTTTAATAACATTTTATAGTAGCAAGGGTAATAGGAATTGGCAGAGGATAACCCCTCAGACTCATGGTACACTATGAAAGACTTGTGTGGATGATAAAAATTAAGACACCAACCTCTTCCCTAGATCTGCTAGGAGATTCCACCATTGAATAGAAACTTTTACTAGAAAAAGTCACAAAAAGAATAATTTTAGCACACCCTCCACCAAGTCACTGGGCATTTGTACACTCTTTGTTTCTCTTATTAAATTCTAAATATGTTGTAAAATAGTTTTCTTCAATGACCACACTCAGTAACATATCTGACACCAAACAAGCTGAGAAAGAGCATCAATTAAAAATCTTGCAGATAGTGAGCTTCACATTGGATTTGTATAATAACTAGTTCAGAAGAAAATTGGACTGCATAGCATGCAAAATGCTTCAGTATATTCATAAACAGACTGAAAAATCATTGGAAAAATTAAATCTGCAGTCCATTATCCTGATACACAGCAGCAATACAGAGAAACAACTAAGATACCTGACTGTAAGGACTCAATCATAACACTATTATGAATATTTTTGTTATGAGGAACTTCAACATTGAATTCTATACCCTATATATTAAAAAAGAAGAATATTTGCATCTTGAATGTATAGTATGATTCAAATCCAAAATATTACAAGTTTCTCTCAGCAGTGTGAAAATATCTCTGTGTGATGCTTGAGCCACATTACTTTGCTTAGAAAATTAAGCAAATCCAAGTCTTGGAGAATGCTGATTTACAGCATAGGAAAGTTTTTCAGTAAAAAACCACTCTGTTAAAATGTTGGCTACTTTAAACCTTTTAATAAAATTCCTCTATTTATAAATAAAAGAGTATGCTAGCCTTTTTCTCCGTTTGATTATGGACTATGGCATGGAAATGTTATTTTTCTGCACTTTTTTAATGTAAAAAACCTCCAAACCCCAAAACTAAGCAAATGGCTGTTCTCCAAAGGACAGATAAGCTTCCAGCAGTGGAATTCAGCCCAGAAAGACTCAGGTGCTCATCCTTCCAGTGCTGCATGCATTATCTACAATTTATCAGCTCTCCCAATTACCTGGGGATTGAAGAGTTTTTGTAATCATAAACTTGCTAACTCTATTATACTAATGGACATACTGTCAAGCAGGCTCTTGAAACATTAAGATGAATGACCATTTTGTCAGTGACAGAGTAACCAGAATGAATGACTTAATTTTTAAGAAGTTGCATGCATAATTACACATGCAAGTAGATGCAGACATGGGACTGCATCTCATGTACACGTTTACTGAAGCAACAACTGAATTTTCATCATCACTATGGGAATAGGTCAGAGCTTTGTGCTTACAGAGATCTATACACTTCTATACATACACGTTCCAAACATATGAATAAAGCCACTCAAGACTTGCTGGAAACAAAGTATAACCTCTGGCTTAGTGTTTGGAAGAAAAGCTAAGAAATCAAGTTACATAGAATAGGAAAGGCTAAGATTAAGATAAAATTTCAATGCCCATTTGATTGGATACTGATTTTATGTTTATAAAATGTAATATATTTCATCTGAAAGAAAACCAGATGCACAAATATCAAGAAATACAGATAAAATTCATTTTCCTTAGTATTTACAACAGAACCTCTTGATTTCCTCTACCAAAAGCGCTTCTATGTTGACTACCAACCTATGCAACACCTTACATGAGTATGATGAAACCACACACCATGTCTTGCTGGAAAGAGACACATAATGTCTCACCATTTAATCAGGTTGACCAAGCACAATTCTATTTGTTTGCCCATACCTGCTCACATGGTTTATGTGTGGCTGTATTTGCAGTGTGCCCTTAGCATCACAATATGTCTTTTTTGCATTGCCAAAAGAAACCAAATCATGATGTGCTACCTCAGTATTTATTCCCTGCACATTTCTATGATTTCCTGCTATTTTTAGCAGAACATGCTGGAACTCAACATCAGAAAGAAATCATGAAAACATTAATTTTTCTTATTGCCAGATCTTCTGTCTGGTCTAGTGCTAGAGAATCCCTTCTCTACATCCACTCACATGAGAGACCTCTTGCTGTATGAGCAGATCCAATTAATGCAGTAGGTTTACTCCTGCAGCCAAATGCTAATGTACACAACAAGTAAAGTCACTGAAACGGGGCTCCAACATTTTGTTGGTTCACAGTAAATTCCCACTCATTTTCACAGATGTGTTTACTCAGCTCCTAATATTCCAGCACTCCTGTCCCAGAGATATGGACCAGAAATGCTGGAGCTAAAATTGCCAAAACTTACACTGAAGTTTCTTGTGCAACCTTGGCTCAGCATCTCAGGTTTTCATCACAAATTAGTCTTTGAGCATGTGTTCCCTTTGTTCTTGCATACAGTCCCATATTTTCTTCATTCCCTGGCAAAAGATCAATATTTAACCTTGAAAGACCATCTACTACCTAATATTAAAACAATCAGGTAGGAGATATGGAAAATAAAAATTCAGTGTAAATTTTACCTAAAGCCAGCCAGAACTATAAGCAAAAGTCCCACATTAGGAAGTACTAGGGAACTTTAATGGCAATCACAAATACTTGGATCATCCTTTTGACAGCATAGGCAGCATGATCCCATAGTTTTGCTATCTGTGCATTTTATTTTCTATTGCCATGGGATCTGCTGGCAATAATGTATTGCTATTAATGTGCTATGAAAAATGTCTGATATGATTTGCTTCAAACCCCTGCTACCTTGTCTGTACCCCATATTAACAGGAGGTTTATCTAGGATCTGTTGCTCAGTGTTTTGTACTATACAATTCTTAGCTCCATCAGTGTGCAGGGAACCCAGGGAGAGGATTCTCACTTTCTACCACCAAAATCCTTTATCAACTTCTTCACTTCCACTTAACAGAAAAGTAAATTTTTGTCTGCTCTTCCCAGCTTTACAGACTATGACATATTTCTCCTTTCACATGGACTGGCTTTATTTCAGCCTTATTTCATGTCTTCCCTATTGATCCTTTTTACAAACATGTTAGGGTCAGATTACATTTTCAATAAGTAGAACTTGAGCTTAATTTATTAACATGTTTAAAAAGTTCTATATCCATCATTGCTATCAATATGATGACATCTCTGGGTTTGGGTGTTTTTTTTGATTGCTTAGTATATAACCTGTTTGACACTCTGTATATAACAAGCTTCACAGTTGGTGAAGCTGAAGGTCAAGAATACCTCTTTCTTCTTTTGCTCCTGTTTGAGAGCTCTTGCCCTAAGATGTGTCCAAAGGGAGGAGGAGCTTTCTGCCCCTCTGGTTATATTTGCTCTTTATCATGTTCTTGATGCAGAGCTGGAGGCTGAGGCAGGGAGCACTGTTGTACTTTGTGAGGATTCTTATTTCAATGGATTTCTGCTATTCTTGTGTTTTAAGTCACCAGAAGCCTTTAAGTTACAAGCCTCCAGTAATCCAGTTACATATTGGGAATGTGCTACATAAGCATTAAAGGCAATTGTTGATATCTTCCAGGGGCTCCAAACAGCTCAGATCATTTTTAACTGGCCCCCTTGGCTGCCACACAGGGCTGTATTACTCATATCTGGAGGGAGATGTGTCCAGCCAACTTTATCCACTGCCAAATATGTTTATTTATTGCAGCACTTCAGTACATTCCCTAAGCTCTTCTGTTCAATAGCTGGTGGAAGAGGCAGGATTAAAAGGCTGCTTCTCAGCATCTTTGGCTATCTTTACATTTTTCTTCAAAGACATGTATAGGACAGAAGCTACCCCATGGCTTTTAGAAGCAGAGATGATGAGTGATCCTCTTTGGCTGTAAAGCATACCTTGCAGCTGTCCCTGATTTTTGCTTCTAAAGTTCACTACCCTCCTTGATCTCAATTGTGACTTCGCTGAAAAACGGAGGCAAGGAAATGTCAGGTTATAAAACAAGGAACAACCCTTTGGAAACAACATTCTCTTTTTAAAAAAATTCAAAACATAATGAAGAATTCGTGGCTTAGTGCAAAATTTAACAGTATGCCTGCTTCCAGGCAAAAGCATATTAATAATTTGTTTAAATAACGAATTTTTCTGATGTTACATATTCTTAAGGTACTCTCTACATGGAAGGGTCAGAGAAAGCAAGAAGCCAAATATCTTTAAAGGAGCTCACTAAGTGAAAATTAATGTGATGCTTTTTTCCTCTTTTAACATACCCATAGGGACTGCTCTATCAGCCAAGAATACTAACAGGTCTCACTATTCTGAACACAAAATCAGCATGTGAAAGCACACGTTTCCTCTGAATATTTTCTAAGCCCAGCCCTCTCCCATCTTCATCATCCTTCCTTCTTGGCTTCCTCCCCTAAAGGGAATCCTTCAGATTCAATGGTGGCATATTACAACTGGGAACCCAAATGCAATGGGGTTGCTTTTATTTGACTTAGGAAGTAAAGAACTTACCCAAACATATCTCATTCCATGATGTGACCTTACTCATACAGCTGGTCTTTTGACAAATAATACAATGTTTGCAAGTCTAGAATACCTTAGGTAAGACAAAATCCACATGCTCGCATTAGCCTAGATGCGGTAAAAAAAAAAAACAAATGGAAACATTCACCTTGAATCTCTAATATTTAGGTTGCTGCTCATTAAATTCTTTGGAAGGCTTATTTCAGACAAGATAGATTTATTGGATAAGGAAGCTTAAGGAGGCCATTGCTTCTCAATTACCATTAGACACAGCAGAATATATTTGTGCTTCATATGACATGGTCATCATTGTGTAGATATGTAACTTGCCTCAACATTTCACCCTCCCTTCTGTCCATCTACACTTGGGACTACAGCTGTGTCTAAATTCAATATATTCACTGGGTAGGGATTACCTCACATTTTCTATGCACTGCATGAACATTAACTTATTAACCTTCTTAAGAGCCGTGGGAGATTCATCTGAAACCCATTCAAATCCCACTGGAGGATATGGGAAGATTCAGCTTTGAATCAGGCTCACATATAAGTAAAGCAAAACATAAGATTCCATTTAACTTAAGACTACATAACAGCCCAAACTTCAGTCAAGGTCAGTTTCATCCTCTCGATTATTTACGGATGTTCCAACTCCTCTGGCTGTTTAAAACATTCCTGTTACTTCTGGTTCTGCTTACAACAGTCAGAGTGTTACAGCAAATCTCACAGAGAGGACAAAATGTTCAAGTTTCATGAACTTGAGGTTTCATCTAACCATTTTTAATTTTTTTAAAGCAATGCTTATACTCTGAGAAATGAAGATTTTATCTAAATCATTACTGAAGGGATCAGGGTACTTGGTGTGATTGCAGCATGTTTTAGCCTATGCATATCTAAAGTTTATGATTGTCACAGAGTACAGTAAGCACAGGATATAATTTTCTAAGGTATCTAAGCATACCCTTTCCATTGATAGATATTCTTGTAAGTAATTAAGTCACCTTAAAAATTATCCTATCTATGGTTAATTATGAGCAATAGAAAAATCAAAAAGTGGGACTCTGCAATATCTACTGTGATTACTTAATGAAGTTTTTAAAACTCAAAATGAACTTAATATTTAAATTAACTAATTCCTAATGTAAAGGCTTTTTTCTTCATAGCTATGGTAAGTTAATCACTTATAAAAGGAATAACATAACTGGAAGTGTTTAAAGCAGGTTTGAATTGGTCTTTGAGCCACCTGGTCTACTGGAAGTTGTCCCTGCCTATGGTAGAGGGGTTGAAATTAGATGATCTGAAGGGTCCCTTCTAACCCAAACCATTCTATAATTCTATGATCAAACTTTCAGAAAACTTCTTTTATTGCTGAGATATTTGGTGTTGAGATTTGGGGTTGCATTTTGGGTTTTTTGTAAATAACCAATGTCAGAAATCCTTAACATAACAAGAATACCCTTAAATTAAAACCCCGGTTACACTACAGCCTTTTCTTAAAGGGCACTAAGTTATAACATGGATTCTGCTTGCTAAGGCATATCACTTCATGCCAAACGTAGTTAAATTCTTCAGGTTCAGTTTGTAAATTCAGCATTTATTTCCCAAATGACCAAACAACTACCACAAACTGCAAAAATCATGAAGGACCCAACCCATTCTGAAATGGACCACTGTGATTCCTTCCTTTAAATATTAGTACATAGAAAAAGAAAAAGTTCAATTAGTATGTGCACTAAACTAAGTAGTATTGTCTTTGTGTGCTTCCCCAAAGCTTTTGTCAGAATTCATGAATCATAACAATAGGACTGGGAGAACCTCAGGTTCTTGAAAACCCTTCCAGCCACCTGGTAGCTGAAATGCTTTAAAATGTTCTAGCAGAACTTACTATCAAACAGAGTCCTCCAGTAAACATAAGCCATGTTACCTAGGGTTTCCCTGCTAAAAAATCAATTTTGTAAAACAAAACTTTCAACTAGAGGCCAGGTTTGAAAAAGAAAAAAATATTTGGAGGAACATAAAACACCTTTGCAAGAAGAGCAAAAGAAAAGCTTGTCTATTTCTGCACATTCTTTCTACTACTCTCTTTTATTTCAACAATTTTTTCTTCCCTTCTTGTTCAGTGATGACTGCTTTGGGAAATTTTGAAATTTCTTCAGTAGACAGTTGTACAAGAGGTAAGGGGCTCAGGCAGGAGAACACTGCAGTAAAAATCCTTCTATTGGAAGATCTGTATTTCTGACTCACTGGAAAGAATGTGCCTATTAGAAGGAGCACAAAAAAGCTGACTATAAAGTATAACAGGACTTATTGAAAACTTATATAAATCATCTGCAAGCCAAACACTGTATCACAAATACCAATAAAGGCAACTTCCAACCCTGAGCAGCTGGTAAAAAAAAATATGATTAGTACTTGAATAAATAGATTGATGTGCCCCTGCAAATCCTGGTTTAAGATCTTATACTGTCATGAAGAAAATTATTAATTTGACTGTAACAGAACTTTGGCAGATCGGATGACCTTGACTCACAGTGTGAGAAGCTGTCCTGGCACAAACACAGAATTGCAATTTTAGGCAACTGTTTTGACTTTTAAACTACAGAATTATAGAACCTGCTGGGGTAGGAGGTTCCACTTGATTTAATTTACTTTATTTTGACTTTTCTCAGGCATCCAAGCTTGCCAAGGAGTGAACTAGATGGTTGCTGTATTATCTGACAACTACAGCTACATGGTACGTGGGCACTGTGAATAATTTCAGCTGGATAACTTTTTTGATGATAAAATTTCACTATATAAAGTGCTTAGGACTTTTCATCTACTAGAATCCAAAACTCCATGCACAGCTTTATATTCTCCTTCAGATCTTCTCTATTAATATGGTACTCACTTGAGAGGCTTATCTTTTACAGAAAAACACATTATGCAGCTTCAAGAAATTTGCTAATACTTTTATGTCATATTGGTCAAACTATGATGGGACACAAAAGTGTCAGACTAATAATACAGAATCTCAAAGTAACAGGCTAAATGGAAAGCATTTATGCTAAGCTATCATTTACATAATGTTTTTTTATAACTAGTGTAGTTGATATAAATAGGATATTATATTAATGGCAAAACCTCCAACCCTTTAGGGTTGGTCATTTTTATCTTAGCCTGGGCTTGATTTGTGCTTAAGCTAAAAGAGGACACCAGTTCTGGATTCTATTTTCACTTTCCAGTTCAATGACACACACGACATTGAGGTTTTTTCCTCATCTGGTTTTAGCTGGAAAAAGAAGATCACAAAGAAATACAAATTACACCAGATGAGCCCAAGGCACACTACATGTGCTTCACATTTCAAATGTTAAATAGTTTAGATCATACAACTAATGAGAAAAAACTTTTCCAAACTGGTTAGATGGCATTAAGTGGGCTTAAGTCTGAAAAGAGACAAGACAACAGACAGGAGAGCAAATGAATATGAGCTACTAAGGCTACAGTCCTCAGAATAATTAAGGAGAAGATGGAATAATGCTGCTTGCAAAGAGGAGTAATTGTTCTATATCAGTGAGACTATAAAAGTTACTCATTAAAAAGCAAAATGCACTATATCCAAAATGAAGATTACTGGAAGGGATAAAAACAAATGTTTAGTTTTTAAATCAACTTCTAGTGCCTGACTTTGCTATACAATTAGTGTTCATGTCTCTTTTCAAATATCAGTGACAATACTGAAGTGAATATTGGAAGAAATGCTGAAGCAGGATTTCACTGGGGTCAAAAAATATGTTTAACATGCAAAAAGATTTCTTACTTAAAAAGTGGGTCTCACTATAGGTGAAACAAAACCACTTCCAGAAAATATGTCTGGAAACTGGTCACTTACTAGGTGGATTCAAAGCAGGAAAGTAGGGCTAGTGCAATGAGGAATCACAGAAATATGATAGAGAAGGCAGTAGTCCTGCAACTAAAAATGGCCACTGTTCACAGAGATTTAGCCCCAGACAGATTGCATAGTCCCCTTAACTGCATACAAATAAATAGAAATCTGGCTGAATGTTTTTGCTTTCACTTCCTTGGCAAGAAAATACAACAGCTATATGCATCTAGCAATAAATACTGCCCCATTTCCTAAAGCAGCTGCCTCTGGCCACTGAGCAATCCTTATGAAACCCTTTCTTCCCTCTCTTCCCAGCAAGGCAGCACGTTTCAGCAGTACAAACTGCACCCCAGTGACCACAATCCTGCTCCAGGAGCTGTCATTATCTGGGGCTGACTCTGCCAGAGAATCACAATGAAGAAGCCTCTTCACTTTCCTGTCTATTGCAGTTCTCTGTAAAGATGATGATGCTGGTGATAATACCTTTCTAATCACAAAAATAAAGGGGAATGATAAGGGCTGTAAATGATTTATGCAACACACTGATATAATGGGGAGCCACATTTAAGTGTAAAGTGTATTTCAGTTATGCCAGCTAGAAAAAAATAGATCACAAAAGCATATTGGAGCTTGCAGTAATATTTTTTGCTAATTAGTTGTGCAGAGAGAATGAGGAAACTGGCCTTCCAATACCTATCACTAATGAGACTCAATTTAGGCCTTTTACATAATCTACTTATGAGAGCAAATAAAATCCCCACCCTATCTGATAGATATATACTGGGATAAATTTCCCAAAGAGATTTGCCTCAATCATGAAACCAAGCAGAATGTTAAGACTTTGATGTGAAGATGGAGGCTTAAGATGAAAATCATTCTACAAATTAAAAAACTGTGCCTTCTAAAATAACAGCTGGAAAAAGTTCTAAAATCAATCCAGAATGAATGATTGGTAATGGTGTCTCAGACCAGAACCTAGCCAGTGCTTTTCCTGGGCACAATCATTAAGCTTTTGAAAGTGGTTATATGCTCTGAATAAACTTAATTTGAAGTTAATGTGCTAGTTTGCCCTTTAAAAAAAAAAACAAAACCACACAGATAAGGATGTACCTTTGGGCAACTGTGGTTAACTGAATCAGTCCTTCATGTACAAGTATTAGAAGAAATTTAAGAATGTGCTTACAATATTATCTTGCAGCATCAATATTTCTGCTAGTCAGATACTACTTCTCCATTTTTTACAGAACCAAACCCACCAGTTCCATCAAGATCATCATGAAGCTACTGCTCTTTCTCGGCTATTTAAAAAATAATTTTGCTTTTAGCCTCAGAACAAAAATACCACAATACATAAATCCACAAATTAGCCACCATGTAATGTGAAAACCCACAGGAAAGGCAGGTGTAGACAACGTCCTATAAACTCTTGGGATGCTTATTCAAAGACCTGTACATGCTGGGTAAAAACTAGTCACAGTTTACCAAAATATACCCAGAAAAGACAGTTGATGATGTATTTGTTGAAAGATTCCACAAAAGATAGGCTGAGCATTGCCAATGACAGATTTTCTCCAAAGGGTTTTTTCAACCAGAAATCAAAAAAAGTGCATACAATAATAATAGCTACTATAAAAACCTTGTTTTACACTGGCACCATTGCACACAGTGATCTTTCTGCCCAGGTATGTTCCCTTCAGGTACAGACCTGATCTTCAGGTACAGACCTGACATGGGACTCAGAGCTGCCAGGGAGGAGAGCAGCAGGATTTCTACTGGTACTTGCATCTATAACATCTACATGCACCTACTACTGATTTAAAAACTTGCCAGTGGTTGTTAGGATCTAACATGGCAGCCAAATTTGAAATCATATTAAATTTACCTACTTTGTCAACACAAAATTTATCTACAATTTTCAGCAAATCAAATGAACCTGAAATACATTATTTAATCAACTCTACACATTGTAAGGTCCAAAGAGAGGACAATACATGAGGAACATGCTATGATTTAGAAAACCTTTGTTTGTGAAGCAATCTGAATGAAGTCAACCTCAGTGGTTTTTATTTAAAATCCCTTGATATATGTACTTTGTGCAAACTCAGGTAAGTTGAGCAGTTTTGAGTTTTACTATATGGATGGGGTTTCTTTTCCTACTGGAATATTACGTGAAAATCGTTAATTGTTACACTTCAGAACCAAAAACTAAGAGTAATTAATGAAAACAATGTAGAACAACTAAAAACACTGAGCTAGCTGATCTCAGCTATAGCTGCTAATTAATTGTTATGTTATCCTGCTTGTAAAGTGTTATCTGTATACATAGAAATCTTTTCTCCATGCCATCCCTGCACGTCCTTGTATATTGTCCTGTACCCTTTGTCACTGACCAACACCTCCAGAGGAAAGCAAAACCACCACAGTAAATTTAAATTCTGTTGAACTTTTAGCTGATTAAGGTAAAGGATGACATGATTTGACCTCCCATTAAGAAATGTGAGCAAGTGTTGCTTTTCCAGACAAATTATCAATAACATTTTAATTAAGGTTTGATTGAGCCAAAGCAATTATCACATGGCAGCAGGTAGTGAGCAGCAAAGAGCTCAGGGTATCATTCTTTCCCTGCAAGGGCTGGAAGAAGACAGGGTAATTACTATTGACGAGGCTAATCTTCCAGTTTTCTAACCTCAGGCATGCTCAGAGAGACAAATCCCACTCAGCATTCCTTGTCGACAAATTGGTCATTTACATAAACATGTTTTCTCGCCAACATACGCTATTGTAGTAGATTTCCCAAAGATGGCAGCAGGCCAGACACTTACTTAGCAGCCAATGTTCATGTCTTTTGCATAAACATATGTGCTTTTCTAGCCTTTATATAAAAGTCTGGAGACTAAACCTTACTAAGGGCAAGTGGAGCTTTGGGTCAAAACCTACCAACGAGGGTCCCTGCCTTTGAAGTCACTCCCTATTATCATAACAGGATACAGCTATAATGCTTTTTTCCCCACTGGACATTTCCTGTCCCCCCAAGGAAACTTTCAAGGCTTTTGGAAATAAAATTACTGTTAGACAGAGCATACACAATTTTTTTACATACTGGTTTAGCTGTCCAAAAGCATTACTTCAACACTGCATCTACATTACCCACACAAAGCAGTAACCCATGGCGTGCCCTGCCCAGGTTGTTTCAACACAGCATTTACATTGTTCTCCAGGTACCAGACTGAAGCTGGGAAATGGTATTATTTCATTCACAGGTTTTATTCACATGCAGATGCTGTATTTAATACTGTTCACCCCCTTGTCTCCCCAAAGATCAGACTAACTCCATTCACAAGGGATGAGACCACCCTGCCAAAATGCTTATCTGCAATAAGACTAATGTAGATTTTTGCAGTAACAATTACTGATAATAGTGACTGCCCACCCAGCTTATGGATATTTCTGTGGTCTTCTATATAGTATTGGGAAAATAAAATAAATTTAGGAAAAAAACCCCTTGTATCTACCTCTTATTAATGATACGACTTTTTTTTTTCTTTTTTCTTTCTTTTAAAAAAATTTTTAGGCTAAGCAAACTCAAATGCTGCAGTATAAACTAAGTGAATACACAAAAATATTGACAGAATGTAGACAGATTTTTTAGAAAGTGACCTCTGTCATGTTCTTCAAACATTTTACAGGCTATCCCTGCTGATGAACAGCTATCCCATCTCACAAGGTTCCATCAGACAAGAAATAGGATATCTAATTATTCTGCATCCATCACTGGAATGATCTAAGCTTGGACTAAGAAATAACCACCATGACATCTCATTTAATAGTAGATATATTTAAAAGATGATCTTCATAAAACAGATTTCCTTGTATAAAAAAAAAAAAAAATGAAACAAAAGACAGAAACCAAAAAAAAAGAAAAATCAAACATTTCTGTACATCCAATTTAACATTCTGCATCTTCTCAATTATTTCACAAGGAAATTTGCAAATGCATTTGCAAATTGTGATTACAGTCTTCCAAAGGCTAAAATTCCAATCATCATATGAGGCCTTTTCTGCTTCGCTAAGTACATTTCTCTAAATGTTCCTGACTCTCATGGCAGGTCAGAGGAAATATTGTTAGTATTTATCACTTGCACAGTGTCAGGAAGAAACAATAATGCACTTCCTACAGACAGATGGATGCTATTCTGAAAGGCATAAAATCAAAGTAGGTAAAGAAATAAAAAGAGAATGGATAAAAGCATTCCTAAGCTCAGTACACATTTTGTTGTCTCAACTCTATTTGCTTTGCTTTCCACATTTCTTTGTAAATAAAGTCAGAGCCTGATAAAAGGTGGGCAGCAATGTGTACAAACCCTGCAATATACACTCCTCCCTGGTATCATCCATGCTGAGACTAAATGGTGGAACAGCATCCCAGGGCCTTATCTGAATACATTCCCAGGCTGCCTCCTACCTCAAAACCCCTTCTGTTTTATTTCCTACATGGCTAAGGATTTTACCCACACTTTACACTATAAAACCAAAGAAATCACTGAATTTGTTTGTGCTTCCACAAAAGAACTATAGAATTCACTATGGTGAGCAGTGCAACAAACACTTTGGATACAGGTAGTCCTGCAAGGGGCAGGGAGTTGGACTCAACAACCCTTATGGGTCCATTTTAACTTGAGACATCACCTGGGACTCAACAAGTAAAAACAGAAAAAGTAACTGAAAGATACATTTATTAAAATTCACCTGACAGTTCAATCCCTTTTGTCCTTGAAAAGTTTAGTTACAGCTTGAAGATGACAGCTGTAGATTTCCCTCCAAGGGGTTTCAGAGTTTTCTCTCAATATATTCATCATGTATTGATACCTTTGCAAGGCTAAAACGAAGATTACACCTTCTCATATCTGATGTCAGATACTAATAACATGGATTCTAGTAAGTCAGTAAGGATTTGGTCTGAGACTTTTCACTGTGCCCCAGTTCCTTACAGTCTCCTTGTGATGGGGTCAGCCAGGGAGGAAGGGATAACACATTGGCTGTTTATAAACTTCAGGCTGTTACCTCCCTGTTTATCAATTTTTGAGAATAGTCATAAATTTTGACATTACATTACTGCACTAATGAAATCAGAGGGAACCTTCACAATAAATATTGAGTGAGAATTGAGAAACTTTTGCTGTCAGGTTCCCAAGCTGGCCAAGGAAAATATGCCCTGTCAGTGGGGCAGCATCCTATACTGTGGCCTTAGTCCAAATCTGATTGAAATAACACTGATAAAATTTGCTCTGCCCTGAGTGTTGCAACAAGTGTTGCTTCATGGGCTGCATAATTGAAAACCATAGGGAATTATATTCTCTCCCAGCTAAGGGTCTCCTCATTGACAGGCACAGGTAGATGCTTTATTTACCACACAGCTCCTGGAGCTCCCCATTTACCAGCATGGCTGTCATTAACCTTCCACAGGCACATTGCTGCTGCTATGGGGATCCACCCTGGCCATGAAGACAGCTCCATTCTGTGCTGTGTATGCCAAGGAGAAGTTACAATTCTGAAACCGCGCTGTCACGAAGGGACGTCACAGCAGTTGTGAGCATCAGCAGCTTGGCAAGAGAGGGGACAACAGCTCAAGAGGAAAGTCAGGACTGGTCTAATGAAATGAAGGCCACAGGAGGTGCCAGGGAACCCAGAAAGCCACGTTATACCAGTTCAAATCACCTTTCCTCCCACTTCTCCAGAGTAAGCAATCACTGCTGAAAATAAAAATTTCAAAGCAGGAGAAAAGAGTGCAGGAGAGCACTCTCCTGCATTTCCACATCTAAATTATATCATAATAAACAACAAATTAAAAACAAACAAGCAAACAAAAGAATTAGCTCTTTAACCTAATCTACCATAGGCACAGAAACTCAATAACACTATTTATTTTTAAAATGAATTCAGTAGACTTACCTATCAGAGGAAACAAGAATCATAAAATCTAAACAGAATAGCACCTTTATTAGATAATATTTAGTTTGCACACCACAATTTGCATTATAATCATCACCTACTTTCTTCTCAGAAAAGATTTCTAAAGACCAACATAATGAGATTTACAATTTATTGTATTTGTAATTATACATTACCGTACCAATCTCCAGCATTATTTAAATTTGTCAAATAATATTTATTAGTAGTCTAGGAAGCCTTTAATTCAATAGTAATCTACATTTGTCAAATAAAGAACTAGAATACATTTTGATTTGCATTATCTTTTCTTTCTTAAAAAATTGAATTTTTATATTCACTAATTTTCAAAATTCAGCGTCCATTACATCTTGAGATCATTAACTCCTTTGCATCCTAATACACTATTAATGAAATCAAAAGTAAAAAAGCCAATCCATTTGTAGATATGAGAAGGAATTTCTAACATAAAACATTCTATTGCAACGTAAAAGTACTAATGATGTGTTCCTCAGGTTTCCACAGAAATATTTCATCTGTCCATATTCAGGGAGGTAAAAAAGTATTCAGGCATCCAAAACTCAAATCAGACAAAATTTAGGCAGAGTCAAAACATGAGAGCTACAAAATAATTTTCACTGTACCACCTCCCTTATTTAATGGACCCTGAGAACTTCTGCTTTCTCCTTGAAAAAACAATAAATCCTGGGATGTTTTGAGTTTACTGTTGTACACTTGCCGACTTTCCTCAGCTCTGTCTGTAAATGCATGCCAGCTCCAGCTCAGACTCACAAAGTCAGACATCTATGAGTCTAAAATTTGTGTCTACTAATCTAGGAGATGTACTCAGCCCGTGCCCACAAGGATGGACAGCAAGAAGCTCAAAAAGGCAGAAAATGAAGAGCAGAAGACAGCAGCATTGCTCACATTCTCCTAATGGCATGCGATGGCCGAGCACTCTGCCTGGGAAGTGCAAGACCCAATACTACACCTTCACCTGAAAACTATTTATTTACTATTGTAGAAGAATAGGAATATAAAATGCATAAAGCAGAGTCAGTCAGAAGCTGCAGCATGATTTCTGAGCTGTGCTCTCTCCTGACAGACAAATGCCTAGCCCAGGAACACTCCAGGCAGGCCACAGACACATTTTTGCATGCTGTCTTTGTCCTGACAAATGGCTCAAAGGCATTTCCAGGCTTCAATAGCATTAAGCACAATTCAGTTTTGTAGTGGCACCACCAATGGTTGGGAACAGAGAGGGGGCAGGAGCAGGTTATCAGCATTTCAAGGGCAGCAGTGGCTGGAGGGGCTTGTGTGTGAAAGGCAAACAGCAGGATGGAGGTACTGGGATCTGCCTGATTGGGAAGAGCTGGCTCTGAGGGACCAGGATCACAGCTATTTAAGCTGCAGATGGTTGAAATCTCTTTCTTTCTCTTCCCCCAAACCATGTTTCTTCAGGGATCTCACCCTCTCTCCTTACTTCCTCATGACACTGCTGACAGCCTGCAGCTGCTGCTACACCTTTGTATAATGTCCTGCAGCCCCAGGCAACTTGGCTCCTGCTTTGAGCTGGCCAGACAGTCCAGCACACTTCACATCTTGCACACCTGACAGTCCTCATCTGTTTTATAAAGAGCATGTCCTGGAAGGTGGGATTGTGGGCTCCATTCCTGGAGCTGGATTTCAAAGAATAACTGATGATGTTCAGCAGTGCTGCAAATCCTCTCCCAGGTCACCTTCAGACCTGCTGGGTGATACAAAAGGCTCATTCCCTCAAAAGGCTTCATTCCCTCAAAAGGCTTTGAGGGAATCAGGGTGAGGATGCCTCACTGCCCTTTTAGGGCATTCAAAACTTGTTTAAATTAAAATGAAAATTGATTTTCTGCTTTTTGTTTTTCTTCTGCTAGGGACCTGCTCCCATTTTCACTAGGCTGGTCCAGAATTTACAGTACTCAATAGGAAGAACTGTAATGACAACAGTTTCTTTGAGCCAGCACTTTGATATTGACCTCAACAGTGGCTGATCAGGCTCTCAAACAAACACACACACATAAATTTTTGCCCCTCTCAGTACAGAAGAAACCAGCTACAAGAAGGAGTTGGGTGTCTGTGCCAAAAATGAAAGGAAGAAAATATATGATATTTTCATGTTCACAAATACATGAAACACCCAAAACCATGATGGGTCTCATCACCTTGATTACCAAAAGATGACCTTTACTCTTAATTATTTTCATGTTTCTGAAGGTTTGAGTACAAAGCCTGCCATAGCTGAGCTTTCCATGGTTGGAAGCATTTGTATATGTCCACTGTGTTTATGTATTAAGCACTGTTAATGTACTCTACCACTAAGTACCTTCCTCAGTTTAAAATCAAAACATCACAATCAACTTTTTCTTTCTTCAAGGCACTGCTGTAGTGGTAATCCAAGAGGGGAGGCAGAGTCTGTATTTCAGAGATCCTCCACTATGTAACTGCTTGAAAGGCACTTTGCTATGTCTTTTATCACTTTGAGTACTGAGCAATCTTTTCCCTATTACCAGTTACATCCTCCTGAAATAAAAGTGTTGGAAAGTCCCTCCACCTCTGTTTAATGTTAAAGTTACCATTTGGTCACTGTAACTTTCCAAATTGCAGCAGTTTTTTCTTATGGGATTTCTAGATGCAATCAGATACTTAAAGGGGACACTAAAAAGCCTAAGGAAAATTAGACACTGAACTATGAACTTTTCTGGGTGACCTTAGACAACTTTTCCTTGTGATTCATCCAATTAATCTGGGGAAGAAAAACAAAAAGCCAACAAAACTGCCAAACTTTATTGCCCCCCCCAAAAAAACCCCATACCTAAACAAAAACAATAGACCAACAAAAATAAACAAACAAAACCCAAAAAACCCACCCACAACAGTGTAAAACTATCTCAGATCTTGAAAAAAATTAGAGGTGATGTGTCATCTGAGCTCACCTTGCAGCACCATCCTACTACAGGGCTGAACACATTCCTGAAATTTTGATTTTATAAATTATGTATAGTGTACACAGCTAGAAGATACAAGCGCAATCTTGAGAAGTCAGAAGTGCCAACTGGCTAAATCACTATATTTCTTTAAACTTACATTCTGAACTTAGAAATCACTGTGAAAATTTCAATTAGCGCAAACTAAGGTGTACTAATAAACTGAGTACAGGAAAATATCCCAGTTTGCAGCTTTGATTGTACTGAATTCACGAGTTTTCCAGTGAAACATCACTAATGTGGCAGCAATGGATGTTTGCTGATCAAAAAGAAATCACTTTAATAAAGAATTTACCCACCTAACACTGCAGTGCCTTTTTTGAGGCCACACGTGCAGTGTCTCTTTGAAAGGTGCAGCAAGAATTTAGGACATCATAATCTGACCCACTATTCCTCAGTCCAGGACTTGAAAAGGTGTCCTACTTCTGGAAATATTTTTTGCTGCTATTTCTTTTCCTTCACTTCTTCATCATATGGGTTTTAAAAATTTACTGCTTATTTTCTCTTCCTCCAAATGCCATTTTCTATCACTCCCTGCTGCCTTCCTCTGCACTTGTCTGGAGCTCAGAACTGAAATGGATTATCTGAACTCAGTGCTGTCTCCAGAGGAGTCACCATGATGACAAAATTCAAGGAAATAAAAACATCTGAGTCACTGATTAGTCTGAGGAAAGGGCCAGACAGGACAGGTGGGGAGGAGAGGGAGATGAGCCCATTATTGTTTAAACCTCCCAATGAGTCACGATGAATACAACCCTGAGCCCAGCTGAAAACAGAATTTAGGAATCAGGAATTATATACTTCAGCAAACATATTGATAGTGTTTCCCATAGAAATAATTCCCCTTGAAGCACCACAGAGTTGCAAAGGGACTGTTTCTGAGTTGTGTTTTACAGTATCTCACTGGCAAATACACAGCAACACACCTTCACAATTCACCTGCTTGTCTTAATTTACAAAGATAATCCACAACATGAAGGTATTTTGGGTTCTAATGTTGTGTAAAAATGCTGGAGACTATTTCTAAAACCAACCACAATTAGGTAGAAATAGACTCCTCAGCCTTGTCAAGAATGACAAGCAGTTGGAAAGAAAGCTTTTGCATAAAGTCACAGGTTGCATCCTTTTTCTCTAAAGGAGTGTCAATGCTGTGCACTGCAATGATGAAGGGGAAAAAGAATAAATGAGAAGTTGTCAGGCACTGAGAGGGAGCAGCACTGATTTGGTATAAATTCAAAAAGCAAAAAAACAAAACACAAAATGTCTTGGTACAGATGTATAGCTTAGTAGTTGATTTTGTCCCAAAATAGACAATTTCCAGACATAACAGCCTAGCAGCACCAGGGAATCACTTTAATAAGTACTTCCTTGTTTGGTTATCACTGACTTATTTTTTCCATTAAAATTATAGATATGCTGAGTTACTGAAATCTCTACAATAAAATTATATTTAAACGTTAAAATAAGTTATTTTAAAACCTAAACAAAATGTCTGCAATGAGCAGGAAATGTCCCTTACTGAAGAATAGCTGCCATTATTACTGTTTCATGCTATAGCAGATGTCTTATAACCCTTCTATGTACTATCCAAAGTACTTCTACATTTTATATATTATGTGCCTCATGAATCAGAACATTTTTGTAAGACTTTTCTGATTTAATAATCTAATATTTTAATAATACTCAAAGCATTTTGCAAACAGTCTGTTTTGCATACAGATTCCAGACAAGCTCTTTTAAGCTCATCACACTGATGTCAGTCTGTGATCTATATTCTATAAAGAAGTCCAATTGACCTTCAGGCCTAAGTTTTATTAATTTATGCACTTCCATTACAAAACAGCACAACAGCAGTTACAGCTTACTCCAAACTGTTTCAAGTTTGAGGGATCTGGATTGATGGGCCAAGGCCAATTTTAGGAGGTTCAACAGGGCCAAGTGTTGGCTCCTGCCCTTGGAACACAACAGCCCCAGGCAGCACCAACCCAGGGCTGGGTCAGAGTGGCTGGAAAGGCGCAGTAGAAAAGGACCTGGGGGTGCTGGTGACAGCAGCTGAGCAGGAGCCAGCTGTGCCCAGGTACTCGAGATGGCCAATGGCACCTGGGCTGGAGCAGGACTCGTGCGGCCAGCAGGACCAGGGCAGTGATCAGCACTCTCTTTCCCCTGGGTAACAAGGGACAGTACAAGAGGACATGGCCTCAAAATGCACCAGGGAAGGTTTAAATCTGATACTATGAAAAGATAACCCCACTGAAAGGGTTATCAAGCATTGGAACAGGATGCCCAGGGAAGTGGGGGAATCACTGTCCCTGGAAGGGCTTGAACGTGTAGGTGTGGTGCTTAGGGACACTGTTGAGTGGTGAACCTGGCAGTGGTAGGTTTTTAGCTGGATAAAGGTAGATTTATGGATGGTTTATGGATGATTTTGGAGGTCTTTTCCAACCCTAATGATTCTATAATTCCATGATTCTAGGTCTCTTACTCTTCAGTAACCATAAGTAGCTGCCTCTACCCCAAGGTGGTTTGAGTGTGACTTGATAACTTGGTGAATTCTAGTGGCCAAAAGCTGTCTTCCTCCAAAAAAAAAAAAAAAAAGACAATTCTGTCACACTTCATAAGGTTTGGTTTGGTTTTTGTTTTAATACACAGTATGAAAATGGTAGGGAACCCTCCTCCCCTTCTCTCAATGTCTTTATTGAGTGGATGTCCCTTAACTTCATTCCTTGAATAGCCTTTTCTCTTAGACACAAGCATTCTCTTATGAAATTTCCTTTATGTCTTTATCTCCAGGCATATTCTGCTCTTACCATTCACTTAATAGCACTTTTCTTAACCTTTACAAATGAAAAATAAATCCTCCCAATGGTGTGAAAAGCATTATATTGGGTTGACAGTAAAGACTGGTGTTCAAAACCATTCACAAATTAGCAGGCAACTAATAAATCACAACAGTATTAGAACAGTATGCAGGAGAAATATCCCTGCTTTGGGGGATCAATTTGAAGAAACACAAATGAATAGCACAAAATGACCAAAACTTGATGGATTGACAAGCCCATCTAGAATAAGGAAAGAAAAAGGAAAGTTAAGCCCAGAGGAGGATATCAGATCCAACATCTAGGGGTGAGAGTGACAGCCATGCTATTACATGACCAATTCTTAACATTATTCTCCCCTCAGAAAAGATCCAGAAGAAGAAACTTTCTAAAAGTGGTAATTCAGACAAATTTTCTGCCACCTATGTAAGACAAAGTTGGTAAAATCTGAGAGAAAAACAAATGAAGAATAAGAGAGAAGATAGTTCCACCATCAGAAAACTGAAAACACAATATTCAGTCAGTTCTAAAGAACTGGACACAAAGTTTGGGAAAATGTCCAGTAATGGTGACACAGACAGCTTCAAATGATGTAACAAAGATCATGTTTCAATTGCTTATTCAGTTTCACATGCAAAACATAGGACAAGCCAGATGTAACTGCCAAGATATCAAGAAAAGTTTATGATTTTCAAGTTCTCTATTTTTCCACATTTACTGAAGGAGGTTTTAATTCTGTTAACAAAGTTTACTGTCATTTTTGGTCTAACTTTGCCAATTTAATTTTAATAAGAATTTGATACATAAGTATTAACTTAGTTTTCCCAGAGCTCCTTTTATTACTTGGGGAATCACCAATTCACAGATTTCTAATGGAAAGGATCATCATCACTCCTAGCCTGGAATCAGCACAGTAGGACTACATGGAACCACTCACTATTCACAAGTTCAGCTATTTATTCAGCTAGTCTACAGTATTTTCCACATTATAGAATAAATCAATAGTTTCATACCAAGTGCCTCAAGAGGTGAATGTCACAGCCCATTAAAATTTGCATGCAGTATGAAGTTTAAATTGCCTGGCTGAGCATTTCTGGAAAAATACCTCCTCTTGCCATATACATAAATTGTAGTCACACCACAGTCACATGATATCTCAGTATTTCTTTTGAAAAACAATGCAGTACTTCAAATTCTTTAAAACATATGTATGCAAAACTCCCCCAAAGATTCAGCTTCAAATGAAAAAAGTCACCTAATTTGTCACAATTTGGATTTCTTTACTATGCTGCAGAAGGATCCAGCCCTGCATGAACTCTTGAGCTGCAAGGTGAACCACAGGTAACTGAAAAAAGTCATCTAAATGACAAATCCATTAAATACTACTGGAGATTACTGGTGATTTTTACTGATTTGAGAGGACTACCTCTACAGTTAAAGAAAAAATGCTGGCATTCAGTCTAGGTACCTCTCTTGTCTACTGTCTTAGTTAAATTAAATAAAGATATGAAAATCTCTCCTGGATTTGAAAGAAAAAGAAAGAATTGATTTGGTTTGAGGAGAAGGGCGTATTGGGTACAGCCCTTAATTGCTGGCCTTAAGTAAGGTTTTAGAGCACTGCTATTTGTTGAGAAGCCATCACCAGGATGGATAACTGCATCTGTGAATGAGGGCACATGCTTAGAAATTCCAATAACAACTCACAGAATCTACTTGAAAATACAGTGGAGAGTGTTGACCTGACAGGACTGAAGCACTTGATCCTCAACTGCCTTCTTGTGCTGGACATTCCAAGCACACACATGGCACACCTCTAGCACCTTTCCTCCCCTCTGAAGCTCCCACAGCCTCAGAGCTTTGTCACACACCTACCACCCAGTTTCCCTTTCAGTTCTTATTTTCCTGATAAATGATTTGGCTATGCTCAGGTTCTGACTCTTCCTGCTATTCCCATCTGTCTTCTCTCACCTTCTCTCACCCCTCTTCTCTTATCAAATGCCCAACAGAAAATCTATCAACAGCCAAGTGTAAAAATATTCCCCCAGCATAGTGACACATTTTTCCATTCTTCTAATCAATCTGTAAAAATGGTCAATGTTCAGTATGATATGTCTTGAATCCAGCTGAAGATATTAGAGTTAATATCAGGATATTAACCTGATATATTAACCTAACATCATGGATCCGCACTCCAAGAAATCAAATCATATAGCATCCAAATTCCTGCACATCTTTTGCAGATGTGATGTCATACAAGCTGTGTTATTCTCATGCCCATAAGGAATTGTAACTCCTTTGACTTCTCTCCAACACACTCCTTTTAATTGAAGCTGGACCTTCTGCCAGTAGGAAAGAGTTGTTAAGAGAGGAGAGGAAATAAAATACCTGTCAATATGTCTGAAAGAAGAAAACATTAATATAAGCCAAAAGAACAAGACCACACTCTGGCATTTTAAAGTACATGCCACAAAAGCATCATTTAACACACTGGTCTCAGAGAACTGCCTTTGTAAACTTACTTTTTCATTTTTTTAAAAGGAATAAGATGTAGAAGCCACAGTAAAAAATTCTTCAGTTGAAGAGATTGATTCTCACCAGTAGCATTGCTCATGTAAGGTAAAGTCATGATAAGCACTATCAGATTTTGATCACTCTGCAGAAAAAGATTCTTAATGATCTTATGAAGAATCTAACTAAGCTACATTCAGTTATTTTTTATGTTTAATCACCACATATCTAGTACTCAGAACTGAATTCTGTATGTTTATTAAAAGTATTAAAGAAGAGAGGAAAATCTACATTGAGGAAAATTTTATAAAATTCTGAGAAAACTATGGATGCGTATTTCTAAATACTACTGCCAGTTAAAAAAATACATTTTCTCAAGTAAAAAGCCACAAAAATAATATTTTCTCTAGAATTTAATTTATACAATAAAACTTTTAGAAGGCCTTCTCTTAATTTTCCTGAGAACACTGACAACAAGAATTGCTAGAGATGTCCTCTGAAATACTCACATGTAAACCCACATAGAGGCAGATGAGAAATCCAGAAATCCACCATGTATGTACAAAATACAATGGGGATTTGAGTGTCAAATCTCACAGTGGTGGACTTCATCAAAGAAAGAATTACAGCTTTGTGTCTTCTTTGAATAGTGGACCAGGATTTTCTTCAAAGCTTTCAGTGAAATTGACTTCTAACCAGTCACCTTTAATCTTTAAAATCACAAAAAAAATAGGTGCCATTCTTGAGATGTAGCTACAAGAATGAATTCTTTACCAATTGACCATTTTTATTAACACAATTGAATTTTGACACAATTTCCACTAAACCTAAGCAATTATGAGATCTAAGGATTCCAGGTTTTTCATCACAAGGAGGATATCTCAAGGCTTTGCCTTGAAACAATGCACTGAATGAGGTCTGCTACTGCAACTGCATTTGTTCTCCAGTAGAAAAGAAAATCTGATGTCACTGTAATGACACTGATAATACCTTGTTACCACAGAAGAAAGCCTGTGATAAGATAAAGGGATTTCCCTGTAGCATAGGATAAATCTGTCTGAACAAAGAAAGATCATCCCTGCTAATCCTGAAGTACACAAATTTAGAGAAATTTGCATTATAAATATGATTGCAAAATATCATCGTAGATGACATTCTTCTTCTGAGAATTTTCACAGCTATTTACTGGTCCTTCACTCCATATGGGAGATCAAAGTCAAGGTGAACTGCTCAGAAGTCTGCCACAACCAGAAATACAGCATCATGTATCAAATAATTTATATTTATTCAAACACATAATACTCAACCCTGACTTTAGTGAGATGCCAAAACACCTTCTTTCAATTGATTTTTAGAAGTGCAACTTCTTTCAGGTCTGTAAATAATCTGACTGACCTATAAACATAAACATTAATGAGTTTTCATGAATATAATAAAATTTAGTGTGATATAGGGTTAGAGTGATGCTATAAATGGGAGGAATTAGTTTGGAGGAGAGAAGGCTCAAGGAGATCTTATCAGTGGAGGGTGCAAAGAAATGGAGCCAGGATATGTACAGTGACATAGCCAGAGGCAGTGAGCACATACTGAGACACAGGAGGTTTCCTCTAACATCAGGAAACACCTTCTTGCTGAGTGTGACCAGGTGCCCTCACCTTGCCTGAGCAATCAAAGTTTGTATTTGCCAAAGTCTCGGTGTATTTACCCTAGACTAATTCCAGTACCTTGAAATGTCACCCCTGGAGGATACTGCAGGAGAGGCTCAACTACATCCTACAGATCCACCCAAAATCAGGCAGTCAGTGAAGCAGCATCCATTCAGCTCTTTCTTGCCTTTGAGTCACTTCTGAACAACCCGGGGTGTACCAGCAATTCCTTCACAGCTTCTGATGCACACAGCACTAGCTAAGCTGGTGACAAATTGAATTTTGAAGTAAGTATGTATTTAGAAGATAAGAAATGTGAGAAGTTCCTTCTGGGTTTTAAAATTAAGTCTGTTTTGGATTAGAAGAAAAAAACCTGAGAGTTTGGTTCTATACTAATATTTAAGTAGGCTAATAGCAAATAGTCTGGCTAATACTGAAATTATTGAGGTTTTCCTACTGCGATGTCTTTTTCTTTTTTTATTCACTGCTTTAAGCTGTTTTACAAATATGCTGGAACTACAGCTTTGAATGGCTTTAACAACATAGGAGCTATTGATTTTTGCACCGAGTTCCAAGAGCTGATGAATGTCCTTTTTCCACTTCAGGAGAAGAGAGATGGCAGCTCTTCCATCTGTTGGGACTGAGAACCTCTTTCACTGAAAAACAGCTGGGCCTTTTTTCCTCCTAAGGGAGGAAAACCAGAAGAATTTGGCCATGTAGAAGTTCTTTAATAGACAGTGCTTGCATTGAGAGTCTATAGCAACATGGGCTGCTTTCTATAGAGGGTTTGTTTGTGTCCCAGGCACCAGAGCCAAGGGACATGGCAGCATTATTTGCTGAATGTTGCTGTTACTGCAAGATAAATACAGCAATTCTTCTTTTTATCTGTGAAGTGCCTTTCAGATAAACAGTCTGACCTGAAGTAAAGTCCTTTGCTGTTTAAAAACAGAACCAGAAAAGATCTCTTTTCCCAACAAAAGCAGAACAAAGCAGAGATGGCTTTGGACCTGATCTTTAAGACCAGCATCTGATACCATCCCAACCAGGGTAACATTAGTAACATTAGAGGGGAAAGAAAAACAAAAAAAAAATTAAAAGGGAAGTTCAAGAAAAATGCCACTGAAGAAATTATGAGACATAGAAACAAGACAATAATAAGGCTGAAATTTTCAGGACCTTTGCTGTCAGGTCCTGCAAAATCAAAGTCAGTAACAAGCCCTGGCCAAGAAGCAGGAGCCCAGCAGGGCCATTAGGACTGGGTTGGGACTGAACTACAACTCTCCAGTGGATGTGTTGTGCTCTGAGCTGCTGAGTGCTGAAACAGCATTTTAGGAGGATAATAATCTGTAAGAAAATTTGTTCTCTATTTCACCTTTGGTAGACTAGAACGTAGAAATGCTTTTGCTCATAAGAATGAGAGATGCAGGGAATAAGTTTGCTCCTCTTCCAAGCTCAATGCATATTTAACTACGTTACATCCTTGTATTTTCATGTACCAGTAATGTACAAATAAAAATATGTTGTTTCCAAGAATCCAACATAAAGATACTAGATGTTACTAAATGCATCATATGCATCTATTCCCTTTGGTCAAAGAGCTCTCCCTGCTCCCTCTGGATTTCCCCAGCACCAAGTAAAGACAGTTGTTCTTGAAACCTCAAACAGTGGAAGCCTCACTCTATCTCTAGGCTACCTGCTTCAAGGCTTCACCCTCCATATTGTTAGAAGTTTTTCTCTGATGTATAACCTAAATCTTCCTTGCTGCAATTCAAGCCTTTTTCTCACTGATCTCCTCGTAAAAGACCAGGAATGCATTCTCTACCTCTTTGTAACAGCCTTTTATATATTTGAAAGCTGTATCATAACCTCATAGTCCCACCTCTCTACCAAATATATTTATTCAAAATCCAATCCCTTCAACCTTTTCTTATTACAGTTTTGTTTTTCTTAACAGACTTCTGAGGGCTCTTGTTTTTTGCTGAGCTCTTCTAAATTGGCCCATATCTTTTTTGACCTTAGGAGAATCAAGGACTAAAGAATTCCTTCTGATGTTTAACACAATATTCCTGTGTTCCTGTCACACACTCCAGATGGTGTTTGACACCACTGACAAGAGATTGTTTACCTAAGTTCAAGTCAAAATTGACTATTAGTGCACACTTCTTGTATGGCTGACTCCTAAGGAATCATTACCCACCCTCTGCTTGTACAGTTAATTATTCCAGTCTAAATATAGTAGCTTAAATCTGTCCTTTCCACACAGCTAAGCTTATTTTATTTTTCCCATAGTGTTTCAGTAACAGAATGGCTAAAATGATTTTAAATTCACAAGATTCAGACTTTGTCTTCTAAACATCCTTGTATGTTTTAAAATATTTTTATCATGACCTGAAGAATGAATAAGCAGTCTCTGTCCTTCATTCAAAGTATTTAATGAAAATATAGAGTAGCAATTGGGCTCCTGAAAGGTCCCATTTCATATATCTGTCCGTTCTGACAGATTTTCTCATGTATAACTATATAGACATCTACAGCTTCTCTCCTATCCATCAAAACTGTTAAGCCGTCAGGATAGAAAAGTAAATTTACAACACTTTTTTCTTTTCTTGATTAACCTTGGTTTCTTGATTACAGTTATTATGCATAATTATAATCTTCCAGTTGCGTACAATAAAATTATTTATTTCTACCAATGCTTTTCTAAAAAATTAGTTAAATTGACAATCTTGTAATGCCAAGAATCTTCCTCCTTCCCTTCTTTTACAGATGGCATTATGTTTGCCCTTTTCAACCAGGTTTTGCTTAAAAACTATCATGCCACTGAAGGCCAGCCAGTTAAAAAAACCCCTGGAGTATTTCTTGCCTACAGAGCCTCCGTCTGGTAGGGGTTCTCAAAGTATGAGTAATATAAAGACCTGCACAAAATGCAGCAGTGGCAGAGTAGAAGTTTGAAGTCCAATGTTTCCCTCTGCCTGGAAGGACTCAAATCCATGTCTCCTATCAAAGCAGCTCTAGATATGAAATTACCTCTCTGGAGGGTGCAGCAGGGAGGAACAGGGATTTTGAAGCCTTGCAGCACTTCTCACAACACCACTCCTGTATTTTATAGCAGCCTTTGCTTAGTGCAGAAGCTGAGTCATAAGGATCCTCATCACCCCCTGTATTTTTCCTTTCTCACTTCTTGTGCCTTACAGGGCACAGGGGGACAGTTTCAGCAGGACAGCAGAGTCAGAGCCCATCATGCTGATGACAGCACTGAACCAGTCTCTTTCACCTCCTAAGCAAACTAACACAGGACATTAATGTCTTCAGAAGTCCCCTCCAAACCCCTCCAAGACTGCTGCCATCTTCCTGGAGTGTACCTAATAAGGTTCTACACATTATGTGGTCTGTCCAAATTACTATAATTGACAATATTTAAAAAGATCAATCATTATGCACAGATATTCTAAAAGTCAATCCTAATATTTAGCAAATCCCTTCAGAACAGTATTTTCTGTTTCACCCCAGTGTATTGAATCTACTTCCATCAGCAAAACTGAACTCACCTCGCTAGAAAAACACTGATTGAGGCCATGCACTTAGAAGTACTGACATAGTCTGTGTGCCTGAAAATATCACTGCAAGAATGCTTACTCACTCCTTATGTTCACTGCAAGAAAAACACTATAATAATTTCCTAATACATAAAAACACCTATCTCAATGCACCCATACATAGTAAGCAGTGATTACATTCAGAAAGCATAGCCTGAGAAGTAGTTAAATGTCAAAAAAAGCACATAATCCCTCCCCTCAAGAAAAATATCTTTTAATGACATTTTTCAACCATACTTTTAATTTGCTTCCTAACAGTGACAAAAACCCCACTACGTTTAGCATATCACAAATTTCTGACCACCATAATCATCCTCTATGCTGGATTGCTTTAAATTATAAAAGAAAAAACAAACAGACAAAAAACTAACCAACCAAACAAAAAAACTCAAACAAAAAAAACCCCACTACAATCAAAAGTAGAAGATTACACTTATTAAAACAAAAGTACATGGAAGCTACTTATTATTCCTTACTTTAGGATGGGCAGAAACAGTACAGGTAGAGCAAGGAAAATAGGCAACATAAACATAGAAATGTACTGTAGCTAAGTAAGAAAATAATAGAAACTACTTTATTATAAGGTACAAAGCTTAGAAAATATTCTTGCAAAAGACATGATCATTGTTATTATAGAACCATATAACAGGGGAATGCCTGTGGGTGTTCCTCTTATGCATGTGGGATTTAGCAGCAAAGAAAATGAATACAAATAAAGCAATAAGAATCCTCTCCAGACTTTGGTTTAGCCCTGCATGCCCTCCTTTGTCATTCCAGCTGATCAATTGGTCTTTACTGTTAGCAAGGTCTTATCTTGCTAACATTTGCATGTTTGCAGGCTTATTTGAACTGTAAACCCTTGAAGCAAAAAGCTGACAAGCTTTCTGGAAGTAACCACAACATATAAATAGCTACACAATCAGGAAAATTACATGGTCTTTAGGCTGTTTCATCCATTCCTCATGGAAGTCTATTCTAAAAACTTTTCACTCCAATTCAACAAAAATAGTTTCCTCTTAAATCAATGGATTAGGCTGAGAACACCTCCAAAGCACAACCAAAATGAACAATAGCATGGGAGCACGTCCTGTTCTGAAACTGAGGCAGAGAGCAACACCTCTGATCACAGGAAAAGGCCGAAAACTGAGAAAAACATTGTCTCCATAATTTAATGGAAGAAGAAATGACCACATCTGTTTTGCAAAAACAGAAATGCCTACACTGCAGTTCCCTTAAAATGCTGAAGTTTGTTTAAAATGAAGTTATGTCAGGTTCATCACCCTTTCATTAATAACACACAGTTATTTGTGGGAAAAATAAGAGATCTTGGAAGAGTAAAGTAGATAAATCCTGTTTATGGATACCTGATGCTGTGGGGTGCACTCAGGTGGAAGGCTGGCAGTGGCCCCAGCCAACTCATGGGATCTGGGAGCACAGCTGGAGTCAAGCTGATGACTCAATGCCAGAGAAACCTTAGTGCCCCGCAATTACCACTGGTTTTATACCAGTCTCCTAACAGTCTAAAACTCATCAGGATCTAATATTCAAAGCAACCTGATTTTTCTGTAAGTTTTAAGCAAACACCAACAAGACTTGCATCAACTTCATATTGAAAGAGAACCCCAGGTGCACAAAAAGATCCAAGAGAAGCCTTCCACTCAAGGACTTTATGTTGTCCTATCAGAAAGGAGGAGAATCAACAGACTACATGCAAGAGGTTACAGAGCTACAACTCCAACTTCCACTGAATGGAGAAAGTCACTGACTTCAGGCAGGGGCAGTAACCCTCTGGAGAACAACTAAATGCCTCTAGTACCAGGGTCGAGTACTTGTGAGAAGATACAGCTCACTGACAGATTTCCTGCATTTAGCATAGAAGTACCTTTCTTTCAAAAGGATGGTTTACATTCCTGGAGTCTTGACCTCCTTCTCCTTGGACAGAACATCTGAGCCTTTTCCATTCCAACAAGTACCAAACTATCTTCTCCCAAGTGGTATAAATGGCATTAACATAACTAAATACTGGTTAACCATTGTCTTTCAAGTTTACCCAGTTCTGTTTGGATGACAATAGTCCAAAAGCTTGCCCAACTTTTCGCAGCTTTATGGTCCGTGCCACAAAACATTGATCAACTGTCAATATATTTGCCTCCTTTGTAAGTCTTGGAATGCACAGAGAAGCCTAAGGCTGTGGTTTACCAAGGTAGCTTTTCAAGTTCTAATTGGAATTCCTGTTTCCATACTCAGACCAAAGATCTGCAACTCAGATCTTTGAGGCATCAATGCAAAAACTATCACCAAGACTCATCAACCAGTTAAAGAGTGACTTGAGTAGGACACAAACATTTCTACAGGTAGATAAGTAGGTGAAAGGTGCAATTTTACTAATTTCTGCTAGGAAATTAGAACACATGGTATGATATCCCAGCTTCTCTAGCAACAGAATTTTTACACTGTCTAATAAGTGCATCAAATTGGAAAAAATGTATCATCTACAGTCTGAATAACCAAAATTTTCCTTTCTTCTTATTATGAATAATGTTGAAAACAATAATATAAATTCAAATGTCAGAATCTATTAAGACCTCCTTGCTAGAAGAGGCTTGATTTTTCAGGGGAAAGAAATCCATACAGATCTGACTTATTATTGGTTTATTAAAAATTAATTCATGCCAAGGCCACATTAAATGCTCATCTCATTAAAGAAAATATAATGATTTCAGTGAAGATAACATAAGAAATAGATGTTAAAACTTATTATTAGGATTAATCATAAAAACATATTGTCGAGAAATACCACAAATGAAACGCTAACGTGATGACTAAACTATTGAAAAATATTCTCCACAGCTATTTTTAAGTTAAACCACCTTAGAAAGCATTTATTGTTCTGAAATTTGATCATTTAGGACCAATAATTTTGATATGCTATAAATAAATTGTTTGGCAAGCCTTTGCTTAACCCCACAGTGCACAATTTCTTTAATGAAGTTAACACTATGCTATTAAGGGAACAGGGATTTGAGTTCCAGTCTCGTATTTCTTTTGTGAATGTAAGTAAATTATTTTCTTAAACTAATAGTATCTTTCTAAGAGAAGGTTTAAGGAAAAGATTTTGAAAAATGTAAGGCTCTCAAGTAAAATGAACATGTATATAGGGATGTAGGTCAAGGTAGTATATTAAGACATATATACAGATGTTAAAACAATTCTATCAAAAGCAATTCTATCAGGGTATAAAAACAAAGTAACTGAAAGGGACAAAATCCTTTTAACAAAAATATTCAAATATGATGCTAAACTAATATTACCAAGAATATTTGTTTTCTCATTGTTACACAGAGGTAAAAGTTGCCTCATCACAGCATTTTTATTCTGATATTTCCAAACAATCAAATAAATTCTAGTATTCCCATTTAAATGTTAAAACATGAGTCAGTACAAGAAAAAGCTTATGGTTGGGTAGAGCAGTTGCCATGCTGAAATGTAAGTTTTAGGCAGCTGTGATATGAAATAGCTGTAAAGTTTCATGTAAAAATCTACAATTTTCTGAAGCAAATATTATGTCCCTTTCCATTTGTATGGACTCTTTCACCCACTACATAGATGGAAATATAACACCTCAG
Source organism: Agelaius tricolor (assembly GCF_023055355.1). Lineage (NCBI taxonomy): Eukaryota > Metazoa > Chordata > Aves > Passeriformes > Icteridae > Agelaius > Agelaius tricolor. The sequence continues at coordinate 9,057,653 of NW_027269284.1, forward strand.
GGGATAAAATGGATGCAGAAAATTAAATCGTTTTCAATTGAAATCATCAAGAAAAAGAGCAAATGTCATGCTTTGTGCTCAGCCACAATTTATTTTAAACTTTAGCACAAGTTTAAAATACATTGAGGCATTCCCCATTAATTGCAACATCATTACATTTTCCAGGTACCTCTCCCTGTTTAATCACATTATCAGGTTTTTCCTGATCTTCTGCTTCACTATTTTCCAAGTGCTTACAGTACTCCTCAGGTTGGTGTCATCTATAGATTTAATAAGCACATTCTTGACACAAAGGCTTTTTTTTTTTGACAGTGAAATATTAATAACATACCCCTATTATAGCTTTTTCAACATTTTTTTATCCAACTACAATAATTTCTTCTGTTGAAGTCAAAATATGACACCTACTGCCTGTCCTTCACCCACAAAACCTGTTATTCTACACAAGATGAACATCAAATTGGTCTGACACATTTTGTTCTTGGCAAATGTATGTTTACCATCCTTTATCCCTTTATTTTTCTAGGTGTTACAGGTACCTTGAGTGACTTCTTCCAGTATTTTTCCAGTAATTGAAGTACAGCATGTAAAAAAACCTCACTGAATAGCTGAAGTCCTGAGTAGAATGGATGTATAAGCTATTAATTTAAAATAAATAACACTTTAAAAAGCTTATTTGATTCAAATTCCATGCAACCTAAAATACCTAGGCTTCCTAATATCAGAATATTTTCTTCTTAGAAATACAGTTGTGACATTTCAAGAGTTGGGAGAAAATGACCTTATTCAAATATTTCACTTATTTAAGCATAATTCAAACATAACACTCAAAAACCTACTCAGTGTTCAGTGACATAGGTTTCAGCATGCTGTAGCCAATCATTTTTTAATTCACTAATGGATTGGTTTTACTGAGTTTGATATTATTGTAGTTTTTACAAAACTCAGGACAATCTTTGAAGCCCTGGTACAAAAGACAAGGGAGCACACGTGTTATTTTCTGCCCTACAGGAGACCCAACAGCTGTTATCACACCATGGCTTTGAACAGAACTAAGAAGCAGCTCAGGTGATGCTTTGCAGTAGCTGTAACCACTTAAGAGACAGTGCTCACCTTGCTTTTAAAAGATCTCTAAATGGGCTGTATTAAATTGATGTCAGCAGAATTTTGTTACTATAAAACGTGGTGAGGCATGTAACTTCTTCCACATTACTTAAAAACAAAGCAAAACACCCAAAACACCCATTCCTTACATGTTTAAGAAACAAAACTAGGGACATCACGAGAAGAAACAGTTTTCAATTTCCTCCCTTAGGATCTCCTTGCTCAGCAAGCCCTGACTGCCTGCGTGACAGAGAATGTCTAACACACTACTGCAATTTACTGCAAGGCACCTCATACTACATGGACCAAAATCCTGCTGCAAATGCTTTTCCTGTTACAATCCTATCACATCTTCAGGTGAAGGAAAAAAAAATATCTTGGAGAACCTGCTTAATTAGACCAACATTGAAAATTTTAATACTATTAAATAGCATAACTGCTTGTCCACAACTGGCATTTCCCTTAGTCTTCAATGTGTACACTGTAAGACCATGAAGGCACGACCTTTCTGTTCACTTGAGTAACATTTTTATATATGCAAAGATCTGGCTTATTTTCTATTGACCATGACTAATGTATTGAATTGATACATAACATGCTTAAGTCACACAGTTTACTACAGACTTACAACTGCAAATAAAAGCTGATAGGTGACTGTCTTCAGTGTAAAACCAGGCAAAGGGGATTATATTTTTAGCAGAAATATCCCTATTCGCAATGAAATTGTGTTTTCCCAGCTAAGCGCTTTAAGAAGATGCATTTCCTTTTCACAGCACGAGGATTTGATGCTGTGATGGGTATATTAATACCAAGCTGCCAGAAGTGCTTAGTAATCTCCTGTGGGTGCAATCAGCCCTGCTCTCACTCCTGTTTCATCCAAAACAGGAAGGAGGAGTGAGAAGAGCATTGCCCATTTTCCTGCAGAGTAGGAGAGAGAAGAGCTTTAACAGAGCCCTGAAGGGCTCTGGGATGTGTCAGAAACCTGCCTAATCCAACAAAGGCTGTGACATGAGGCAGTTCAGAGACAGAGGCAGTAACATGCACTTGTTTTTCTGATAACCAAGATCTCTGTATCCCCACAAAAAATAAATAATTAAAAATACCAGCATCAAAAGATGAACCAAAGACCCACTCAGGAAGCTCCAAAGTTAACAAGGAGCTACAGCATGAGAAGAGGGTTGTCTATAAATTTCTGCCATATTCAGAAGTGAAGGCATCTGAGTAAGGGCTCCCCTCACTTGAGATCCAGGTGACAGAGGCAGGACTTGTACCTAAAAGCCACATCCAACTGTGGGTGACAAGGACAACTGTGCCCTGCAGGTTAACACATATAGCCAGGAATGGAAGAGGTGGGGTCAGAATCTTTCCTTGGGTAGAAGAAAACTCAGCCTGTCAGGCACCTCAGAGAGGCAAGTCTGCTTCCATCTAATTCCAAATGCTTTCATAAATTTGGAGAGAATTCGCTGCATATCTCTGCAGGTTGAGAGAGAATAGATGTGTGTTTACATCCCATGGGCAAATTATCTGTAAATATGTTTGGTGAACTGTTGCAGGCAGGTAAAAGATGTTATAAAAGAAGGGTCTTATAAAATATGGATTAGGCCGTGCTAGTTCAGCTAAGCTAACAACAGCTTGCAAGTTCCCAAGCAAAGCAATCATGAGAGTGAGAGTTCATTAACATAACAAACTATTTCTAGTTGAGAAACAACCTAGTAATAAAATCTGTAATAATAAGGGATCTGTCTCATGAGAATCAGAAGAAAAAGTATGTAAGCTAACTAAAAATACAGAAGTTTATATGCAAAACACCATGTACTGACCAATGAACTAAGTGTGAGTATATTGTCAATCAATAAGATCTGAAACAGTGCCTTCTGATAATCCTATAAAATATGACCTATACAATAAAGATTTGGCTTTTCTGCATGAAGAAAATGGAGTCTCAGTGAACAACTGCTTCTCTCTTTCCATTCATTATTGAGGTAAGAACCTGAACACCTCAGGGCATTTCAATTAAACATCTAGAATTTACTAGGAGGAGTACAAGTCAGAGTGCCTGCCCACAGCCTACAGGAGAGTCTGGTGAAGAGGTTTCATGGCTGCACATTAGAGCAGAGTGTTTGCAGGCAGAGTCAGCTGTTTCTGTGGCTTCATACTCAGAGTACTCAGTGGGAGAAACTGGGTTATGCACCCTGTTTAGTTTATGCATTGTACATTTTACAGCCACCCAATGAAAACAGAAAATGCCCAGAGCAGGGCTGTGAAGTCAGGTCTGAGTCCCCTGACATTTGGCTATGGAGCAGCTTGCAAAGGAGACACCACATTCCAGTTACACATTGGTGACTGAGGTGCACAAAGGGGAACAGAGGGTAAGAATTACACTGCAGCCCTTACCTTTTATTAAAGCATAACCAAAAAACCCTCTCACACACAAAACCTGGATCACACTTTGTATTGCAATCAGACAAACATTTCATTTGTGGAACACCATGTGTCCAAGGAAAAAACAGAATTCTATTAAATAAATGTACTCATCTCATAGCTGCAAATGTTAAATGATTTTTTTTCTTGAAATTGCTACACAAAGTGCCACAGATCATCCTCATCTGTTTCCAGCTGTGATCTAATGCTTTAGAGGGATGCATAAAACCTCATGCACCTGGAGATTAGGAGATTTCTATAACTCCAGCTATCAGCTTGCAAAACCAAAGCTCAACATTTTACATAATTTGTACTTTATATTTAAAGTGTGCATGATGGTTTTACATTCAATAAATTTTACTGTACTCATTTTCACATTAAAAATATTTTTCATCTTATTTTCAGATTACTTGTTATGAATTAAGCCTTTTTAAGGGGTGGAAAAGGTGAATCTTGCATAAGAAGCTTGGTTTTGTTGCTACCCTGAAGGCTTCTCCTCACCCCTTGTGTCCATTTAACAGTTTAAGTCTCCTTACTGAGACTAGAGAGTACCATAACAATATTAATGACTTTTAAGAGAAAGAAACAAATGGCTTGCAAATAAAATAAAATATTTTTTAAATGGAGTGGAGGGGGGGAAAAGCTATTTTTTACTGATGTACTTACACTCTTTATCCTTATTTTTAATGCAGGATTGGTGAAATACTGCCTTATGGAAGCTGATGGCAAAACTCCCTTACTCCTTTGGTGAGGAAATATATTGGAAGATAGGCAATAGAAGGGAGAAAAAAAAGCTGCAGTTCTCTAAGTCTTGTGCCTGCTCCTGGAATGTTGTGGTGGAATGAGGTTATGCAGAAAGAAACAGGGATGTGCTAGAGTTAAATGCAATGCTCAGAAAACACAAAAGAAACTGGAATGTTAATGAACCAGAGAGCACAGTTAGAATGCAGAATTAATTTGTAGTCAAGACAAGTGAAGCCTGAAATTTGCTTTTGAATTCTGCTACTTGTTGTCTGTAGTCTGTGTTAGGTTCTGAGGCTTGCTTTTTTCCTCATTCTACTAGGATTTAGCATTTAAGAATAAACAAAACACAAGTATATGAGTCACACTAATGACCCAAGAGTAGAAGGTTTTAAAATTCCTGTTTCTTGGCCAGCTGAGCTCAATTCTACTCTTAATCCTTTTGTAATAAATTAATAAACAGAAAGAGAAGACAATCCTTTAAGTTGAAAAAACAGAGGGTGGACATGATGGAAGACAAGCTCCACATAGTTCTAGGGAAGAAACAGATTTGTACATTTCTTCACAAAACTGCAATTTTGGCCCCATTTTGCAGGAATATCAGAGTGGAGCATTCAACAATACCTGTCTCATTTTTTCAGTGGCACAGCTGGACTGCTTGCTCATGCTAATTTGTTTACCTTTTCTTAGCAGCACCAGCATCTTATCTATTATCAGCCCTACTTCCCCTTTTCTCCACCCTGGGCTGACTCATAGATGCTTCCACAAAGGTACTGACATTCTGAATTAAAAGATACACATTGGCTTCTGCAGGGACATGTGGCCCTTGGAAGCACCAGTAAGTATTTTATACCAATGCCACCTTGTTTTGCAACTTAACAGATGTTCTCTGTCACTTCTCTAATAACTTCTGTGCTCTTCTAGCATCCTGAATGCATGGGGGTAGGACCCCTCCTCATGGAACTCTTTTGCAATTCCTGAGCATGATGAAGGGCTGCCCTCAAGCCCCATCATCACATACCTCCTGAAGGCTCTTCTCTCTTCTCTTCTCTCTTCTCTTCTCTTCTCTTCTCTTCTCTTCTCTTCTCTTCTCTTCTCTTCTCTTCTCTTCTCTTCTCTTCTCTTCTCTTCTCTTCTCTTCTCTTCTCTTCTCTTCTCTTCTCTTCCCTTCCCTCCCCTCCCCTCCCCTCCCCTCCCCTCCCCTCCCCTCCCCTTCCCTTCCCTTCCCTTCCCTTCCCTTCCCTTCCCTTCCCTTCCCTTCCCTTCCCTTCCCTTCCCTTCCCTTCCCTTCCCTTCCCTTCCCTTCCCTTCCCTTCCCTTCCCTTCCCTTCCCTTCCCTTCCACTTTTTCTGCAGCCCTACAGCCTGTGCCAGGTTCCTCCAGGTATGCAGATTCATTTATTTTGTGACTTTGTCTTCAAGCAGATTGTTCTTCTCTTCTGTCTCACTGGTTGTGTGTGTGTGCCCAGTGTGCTGGCCATGCTCTGACATCCTTGCTGAACTTGTGCAGTAAGACTCTGAAGATCATAATCTGGTAACCTTAGCTTTTCATCTCCATTCCCAATAATTTCAACTCTCAGTGTAAATGTTTGCTGTCAAATATGATTCACATTTAAAGTAATGGAATGCCCAAAAGAAAAAAATGGCCATTACTTTTTATGAGTTGCCCATGTTGAGTGGTACTTGATAATACAGCTCATTTGGACCACTCATTCCTTCTCATTTGCAACAACAGGAAGGCAAATCAGCTAAAAACCTGGGGAACTAACCTCAGTGTGGAGAACTGAGCTGGCATTCTGACAAAAGAAAATGATCTGGCAATGAAAGAAAACCCTTCACAAATTTTTCAAGATTACAGGTACTCTTAATTTCACTAAAAGGTCCTGTTTTCTATTCTTAGCAGAGAACCATGTAACAATTACTAGGTGAAGGGGAGAAGCTAAAAATGGAAACAGGAAAATTTAAGATTATTTTTCATAATGATTTCCTCCATATTGTATTATTTTTTTCAAAAATAATTGGAAAAAAAAAATCTTGGCAACAACCTCCTTCAACTAAATATTTAATGCGTATTGCTTTCTGAACAAAAGAGAAATAATGGGAAACTTAAGTCCTGCACTGGGCCTCCTTTATCTGTAAACTTTTATTGAATCTCCATGTTTGCAAACAATAAATAATAATAATAAAACTGAGCATTTTTATAGTTGTTTTCATCCATAAACTCCAAGGTACTCTTTAGTACGCTTGTCTAACTATAGCCAATAATTTTCCCTGTTGACTGGTGTGGAATGCTCAATGCAAGTGTAGTCCATTAAAAGGGAAATGAGGAGAAAGATTGTCTTGTGGTTAGTGCCTGTGACTGGGAGTAATAATTCTTCAGTTTTATTTCCAGCTCAGACATTGACTCACAGAATGACCCTGGGCAAGTCACAACGATGAAGAGAGAAAAAGAGAATAAAGTTTGTACCTTCAAATGAAGCTTGATTTTCCTAACTGCCAACTATCTGGAAATTCTCTTTGTGTAAAAACTCTGTCTTAATCCCTTGTTCCAGTATTTGACCCATCTGAAATTCAATCTTCACAAGAAATGGAACTGGTTAAACTGGAATCAATTTCAAATTGATCTCATTAATTTGGTATCAATCTCAACTGTATACATGCTTAAGCAACTAAACTCTCACTTAAGTAACAGGCTTATTTAGTAAAATATCTATCTTATTAAATAAAATTTCAAGTCAGCAATTTTAGAGCTTCTGGACTAGAAGATGACACTGGATTATCCTGGTTCACACTCAGCTTTCCTCTAAGGCACCTTTCTACCCTGCTCCTGCATTTTGTAGGCACTGTTATGTCATGACTCTCCTCCCACGTGATTCAATTCTGTTCAATATATTTCATTGTCAAACCATTATTGTAGATTCCTTTTTCCTACCTTTAGCTAAACTTTCACCATTCTGTGACTGCTGAGAAATCTGCTCCCAATTCCAACTAGCCAATCTTATTTTGCAAATGTCTTTGGGGGAAAAAACCCAACAAACCATCACACTCAGAAAATAGTCTAACCAGTAACACTGGTCTGACAAGATTAATCTTGATTAATTTATTCTCATATGAACAGTGAAAACTTGTCAATTTATGGGTTTTAGATCAAACTGTGATCTCAATACAAGGAAAACCAAAGCAAATCCATATGCTAATATGTGATGTTGCTGTGAACCTTTTCTGTGGATCACTAATAAAAGCCAACAGAATATCAATGGCACCTTATTGAAATTATCTCTCACACTCTCAGATATAGGAGAGAGTCTCATGTGCATTTAACACATTTAAAAGGGAATTCTCATTAGTGAGTGTGTACATTTTAGAATCAAATCAATTCTAAATATCAAGATGACATAGATGCTAGATAGCCACAAATAGAACCTTCCTGATGTTCATATTTTAACAAAAACTAAATCACATTTATAAATATTTCAATATAGTGTCTGCATCAATGTACTGCAGTAAGAGAAAAATTTCATGTGCTGATTTGTGGGTACTGGTATGCACCCTGATTTCAGAAAGAAATTACCAACTTGTGTTTTTCTTTCAGATCTTCTCACCATCCTCAGATTATCTATATAACAAAGTGGTTTATTTCTTAATTGGCATGGTACTATCCCCAGTAAAATCAATAGTTTTACTTCATTAATTTTGAAGTCAGCAGAGCCTTCTAAGACATTTAATATCTCCCATGGAAATTCTTGAGAGTTAGTCAAACTGCAGAAAGAAAATAAATAATACAGATATGTATGAATTGAAGTATTTCAAGCTGGACATTTCTGCCAACAGGATAAAGAAACTTTGCTTAAAACTACTAGCAGCAAAGAAACACCAGTTTTAAAGAGAGAATATAACTCAATGTCCAGCTACTCAGCACAGGGGTCAAGAGGGAATGAATATCTGGAATTATGTTACATGGAGAACAAGAATTTTACTTCTACCTCTCTCCATTTCTGTGGGTGAAAATCTGCCATTTTTTTGTAAATTCGTGGATCAAAATAAAATGTGAAAACCATTATTAGGCTGTGAAAGATTAGAAGAAATTTTAGAGAACAGAAAAGAGGAGAAGTAGCAGAAAATAGTGGTCAGAAAGGTTTGAGCACCACACAGGAGAAGCAGCAGTAGTAAGGACAGATGAGAGGAGAGAGGCTTGAGATAAAAGAACAGAAAAACTGAACAGAATTCTGTTTCACAAACTCAAAAGCCTTCATAATCTGTTCACTGAGTAGCTTTATGAAGGGAAGCAAAGTAGCATATAAATAATTGAACAACTTTGTGAATAAAAAAATTGAAAAGAAACCCATCTGTTATGTTTTTCACAGGAAAAAAAACCATAAGCTTATAACATCACAAAAGCATGTTGACAAGAACCTCACCAGGAAGAAAAGCATTGCTTTATAGTACTTAATATTCATAAAATCACAGAATAGTTCAGCCTGATATACACATACTGCAGTTTTAAAAATAATAACTATCATCCAATTTTCTATCTTTGTTGAGAACAAGTGAATGCTCTTCACCAAATCTGAGCCCCCTCCATCGTGTTGGTTTGATCCTGAACACATCAACACTTTACTTGCTTTGTAAGAGAGAGGAGGAAAGATCAAAGGAAATATCTGAAACATTAGGAGTAACACTGGGCAATAAGAGCAAAAATTAAGTCCAGTGCTTGTAGCTAGGTTTAACAACAGCACCGGCACAAAGGGTACAGACATTTTTTTTAAATGCCACACAAATTCCAAGAGGGTGTCTTGGGTCTGTATTATGTTACCACTGTGTTATTATTAGTGCTGTCATCACACAAAACATATAGTAGTTATATTTCATTTGCATTTTTTGGATAGGTTGCACACTACTCAGGTGGGGACTGGGTCTTTTCCTGTAGCTTCTGTGGCATAAAGTTGAAATACCTCGTATGGTACCATAGGAATTTAAAATTCTAACACAAGTGAAAGCGTGATTCTTGGTTCCTGACCTAGCAATCATTCTTTCCTAAGCATTTCCAGTGGTTTACATGCACCTGTGGACTGTAAATGAAAATAATTTAATTTTTAAATCCCCAAAATTATACATTTGTTGCAGGTTTTAGCTCTTGTAGTCAGATTTATGAAGATACTGAAAGCACACAAATGCAAATATGTGCTTAAAATGAGCTCCAGCAGTGCCCACAATCATTTAGCTAAACTTTGGTTTTAATCACCAAGTTGTTTAAACATTTATGCAAATTCTACAAGAAGTCTGCCTGCTTCCTCTGGTCCCTTGACTTCTTTATAAACCTTAATCAGGGTCTGCAGTTTTATTCACGTGACCTTAAAGCTTCATGAAATCTTAAACACATAAGAGATCTAAGCAGAAGGGAGCCAGATCTTATTTCAGAATTTCTATTGAACTATTTATTTGATTCCTCATCAATGCTATGATAAGGAAGAAAAAAAAAAAAAAGGAAAGGAAAGGAAATTGCAGCAGTTTGTCCCTGCAACATTATCTCAACTTTGTCCAAGATTGACAAGACACCTCATTATACAAGCCAGCATGTGTACAAACTGCACAGGGACACTGAGATGACATTTATAAGCTCTGTGTGAAATTTTCCATGCAAAGCCCAAGGGACAAGCCTAGGTTGTTTGTCATGGTTTGGAATGAATTTAGTTCATTTTTAAGCCAATATTGGGTCATGTTGTATGGTAGATTACCTTTTCCTTTCTAATCTAGGTAGCATCTGGTTAATAAACAATTCAAATACACTGGGGATATGGTAGATCACTGAGAAAGAAGCATGGATATAGAAGTGTTCTAATTTATTTAGAGAAAGTTCTCTTAAGGTGAGAAAATGGTAATTACCCCTGCAGCACAGAATCATCAGCATCTACGCTCGAGGAGCTGTAAAAAATCAGTCTAAAAACTGGTTCAATTTCCAGAGCCAAGACAGTCCCTACTGCATGGCTCACTGGGGTCCAGACCTAAATGGAGCAAGTGAAAGAAACCAAACATACCGAAGAATGCAGCATTCCAGTTATAACTGTTTGTCTAATTTAACTACTGCCAAACACCTGCTCCTCTGCCCCTTCCCTGTGCAGCAGTGATTCCTAAGTCAGGGTGATTTAAAGGATTTCCCCTTGACTTATACCTGCAATGAAATACACTTTATTTCTTTTCTTTTTTTTTTTTTTATAAACGGCAATTTGGTAGTTTTGGAACTAACATTGGAACTAACTTGATTTTAGCCTAACAATCCAGAAAGACAAAAAAAACTCGTTTCTCACTAATGTTGTGCCACAGAGACAGACACCTCAAAAGAGCAACTTTTACCAGTCATCTTAGACATTTATTTTAGGACAGGATGCATAATATTTATACTGCAAACAACAACCCAGAAATGTTCCAACCTTTAACATCTGATAGAGAGGTTTCTGATGTTTGTGGACTATTAGTTCTAGAAACAGATGTTAAAGCCCTAATTGATATTATGATCAAGTTTACCTTTTTTTTTGTTTACCTGAAGATATAAAGCTCTTCCACCATTTAGTAGACATCCAGATGGCTGAAAATATTCTCAAAGGCTGCACAATTAATTGCAGTATACGGTTCATAACAGAGAGCAGATAGTCACTTTATATGTGCACAGCTAATCCTGAATGCCTTGAAACACCATCACATTCTCATTTAATGAATCTCTCTCTTAATGTTGCCAGTTTGTGATGTCTCCCTTTGGAAAGCAATGAAAAAAAAAATTATCTCCCTTGCAGACAAAGCCAAAGGTGGTAAAGGAAAGCTTTGGTCTTCTATTTCAAAGAGAGTAAATAATAATTTTGAAATTTTCATTAATGCCACCATGAACACATCTATAATTATTTATGCTGATTCTTGAGACTTAACTATTAAAGGAAGCAAAGGTTTTTCATGATACTTTCACTCCCAAGACTAATTATTTTTTAAAAAATATCATTGTTGTTATTTTTAAAGTAAATTAATACAAATTTAGAGATTCAATCACTGGTACTCCACTGGTGACAACAGAAATATGTTTCATTTTACCTTAAGTTCACATTAAAAGAGACTCTCATTCAGTTTGCACCTCTTGGCACACTGGGCACTAAGATACAGAAATATTCTGCTTTCTCCTTGAATCTTCATTAATATAATTTACATTTTAAAACGGCATCAAAAAGAAGAAAAGAAGAAATGCATTTTGTGTGCTCTGTAAGTCCAGTGGCTGGTCAACTGGACCAAAGGAACACTAAAACACATCCATGAAGCAGGCAGATAGTATCCAAAAGCTTCAATATTAAGTGGCCCAAAAAGCCCTCTGAAAAACTCAGTGCCAGGGTTCAGTTCTCCAGCAATTAGTAACAAGCATTTGCACAAAGAGAGGCAGAGATGCTCTGCTGGCTGTAGAGCCCACCCCAGAACCTGCCAGCCACTGTGGTACAGAGAGGAGCACTGACAATTGAAGAGGAAAAGGCTGCCCAGCATCTCCTCATTATTAACATTTGCCACAGCACATTTTCCTCCCAGCACACCTATGGCAAAGCACAGGTTATTACATGGGGTTGTTCTTTTATTTCACTTCACCTCAACTTTCATTTAGAAATATATGTCTCCTCAATCCTCATTCTGGAACATTTCTTCTGCTACAGAGGCAAATTTTAAATATTTTATAGATTTATATACATACAAACACACTGATTATAGATGACTTCTGATTGCCTGTCAGACAGAATTGATCCACTATTAATATGTGCCTATACTTTAGTACAGTAAAAACCTGGTCAAGTAACCTGATTAGTCAGAGAGTTTGGTTTCATAGAGAGTTGTAACCCTACCCTATAACCATCTTTCTCTCCTCCTTCATCTAAGCACACTTTCTCCTCAAAAACTGTACCACAAAGAGCTGCAATGAACTTGGCTGTTTGTGCTCAATGCTTGCACTAGCCAAGTTCAGTTTAAATATGTATCCACTTTTATTTCATTTGTCAGCTACAAAATAAATATCACATCTTACATAGCAATTATATTGAAATATCCATCACTTGGGATAAGAATGCAGAAATACTTAACTTTTTTTGCATTTTGTTACCTTAAACTATCATTCTTCACTTAATAATGACATAGGTTTAGTGCATTAAATACATATTGCAGTGAGAATGGCTGAGTTAAGAGAATATTCTTCTTCTTATCCTTCTCCTTCTTCCTCTTAGTAGTATTATTATTATTTCCACCTTAGAAAATATGCATCTGGTGGCAGAAGGATATAAAACTTCAAGCAGAAATCCCCACTAAGTTTAACACATACGGATTATGGCCTGGAAAGACAAGCACTGGATTTCAGGGGAGATAACCAGCATTACAACCCATGGAAGTCCTAAGAAACAAGACCTCTTCAGGACCCTTGCAAATCCAGGCTTTATTTGCTGTGCATCCACCCCACAAAAGAATTTAAGGAATTTAACTCAAGGCCCCAAATGACAGGTTTGTAATGCACAGAGATAAAGAGCTATTGTGCTGGATGGATTTTCAATGGAAGGCACCATTATACCTTTTATCAACAGTATGAAAACATACAAGAAAGAAATATGCACAGAATTGCTGGAGAGATCCCAGAAAAGCAGCTAGGAGGGGCTGTGACAAGGAGGAAACCAGAATAATTTCAGGAAAAAAAATCTGTACTACCATAACTTTTGTTCTACTTCTTCTGTTTTAAATTTAAGAGAGTATGCCAAGAAATACATATGGGCTCTGGTCCACAGTGTCCTGGAGAAGGTCATTAAATTTTGCCCAGCCACAAGAAAATCTTCTTTGGGTTGGTTTAGGAGAGCACAATTATATTGCTGATTCCAGTGCCACAGTAAAAAAAAGAATGCTAAAAAAATTAACACACTTCATCAGTGAGTATCTGATAATTTGCAAACTCTCTGTTTTAAATCTGTTTTATAAAAAAAAAAAGTGAATAGAAAGATCATTACTTCACTTAGGGGGAGGGGGAGGACAAAATTCATTTCAACAAATGGTTCCTAAGATGCCTGGGGGCAGAGTTATCCATGGTACACATATACAGTATCCAACACAGACTTTACAGGTGCTCTCCAGATTTTACTGCAAGTCTGTGAAAAATAATAGTCCTCTCAAGGACATCCATTTTCCCAGGGTTTAACAAAATAAATCTAAAAGATGAATGGCCTTTTTTCAAACCAGTCTCAAAATTACAGGGATTCACCAGTATTGCAGTCTCTTTGAAAGTAAGAGAATGCAGCCATAAACAGTTTAATCTCTTGATTTGATGATGTTTTTATACCCTTTACATCAAAACAGAGCAGCTGGTATGCACTAATGAATACGGCCCATGGCCCCCAGCTTTAAACTCCCTCTTGCTCATTCTAAGTCCCATTCTAACCCAATTTGACACTCACAGCAGAAGCAGCTTCTTGGAAATTTTCAGTTGGCAACAATGGTAAGGGTTGGACCCCAGTAAACTGTTCTGAGATAGGGGAGAGACATGCACACAGGCAGAATGTCATTCCTGATTAGGAAGCAAAAAAACCACCATGGTTTAGTTCCAGGCAGTTCCTTTCTTGCTGCTTTCCACCGCCTCTAATCAGAGCCCTACCTCGTACATATCTCTCACACCCATCTGGCAATAGCCTCCACATTCTTTATCCCCATGAACCACAAATGAATGCAGAAAGCTGCCCTGTTCTCTCTTCACACCAATCCTCTACAGCCCAAACCCCATCCCAGCTTAAGTGAGAATCAGGGAATCACACAGCAGAATGCAATGCCACCAAGAGGAGGGGGCAATGAGGCAAGGACAGCAATTCCAGATCTCCTTGGTCAAAAAAAAAATAAAAAGCACAAAGGAACTTGAAAGGATTCAAGGAGCCCCTCAATTGCATGTCCTAGTTAAAACAATCCTTGGGCTTTCAGAAAACTTAGTTTTTAACTCAGAGAAATAGGACTTGATACAATCAGAGAAATGTAGAATTGTTGAGATTGGAAAAGACCTTTCAGATCATCAAGTCCAGGCATCAATGTAGCACCACCACCATTCATCATTGAACAGATTATCAAGGGGCATAGCCACATGCTTCATTAGCACTTTCAGGAATCATGACTCCAACACTTCTCCTGGGCAGTCTGTTCCAATGCTTTATAACCCTTGCCATGCTTTTCCCCCCAATATCTATTCAAAACCCTGTGTAACAGACCAAAGCTGGCACAGAAATAGACTGCATTGCCACATTTCATCCCACAGCTGGAGCAATAACAGGAGCTCATATTTGCTAGCTGCTGAAGTAAAAAAAAAAAAACCTCACTGATATTTGCAACAGATATTTAATGACCTAAAAACAGAACTAAATCTAAAACACTACATTGGCCACTAGACACAAGACTGAAGTGAGTGAAATTGTTTTGATAGATCTGGAATTCAGGAAGAAAAAGTACATCTCCCTTTAATTCACTTCCTCTTCCTTTGGTTATTCATATAAGAATAATGAATTCTCATTCTCTTCCTTAGAGGCTCTATCAATAACATTGCAGACAAACCCAATTAGCATTTAAAGGCTGCAACCTGCTTGAATTGCTTTGAGATTCCTTTGAGCTCATCTCCCAGTCAGACAATATACTGAAACTGATTTAGCCCACTCTTTGAAATATCACTGCTATTTTGCTCTTAATATATCACAAACAAAAATCCGCCTTCATTCTGACAGAGGGCCACAATGGATTTTGCATAAAGTTGAATAAATGAGAGCAGATGATAACCAAGCAAGATCCAATCTCATGATTTCAAACAGTACATCTATTTTGCATAAACAAATTAACTTTTGGAAAAAAGTTCCTCAAAACCATTTGCTTTATACTTGGCTCAAAAGTGGTGAAATCTGAAATCATCCCAATGCCACGCTGGTCCAGGAGTTCTGAAATTACTTTGAAAACACTCAAAGCTACTATTGTTTTAGAGAGGGGGATGTTGCACATTATTATAGCTGTAGATGTTTCAATTGTTCCCATATATATATTTCCAGTTATTTCTTCCAAGGCTGGTAAAACACTAGCCTCAATACCATCTTAAGGAAATGACTGCATGGGTTAATTATACAATGTGTGAATAAATCTTTTCTTCCATCCTTTTTTTATTTCCCCCTTCCAGTTTCAATCAGTGTTTCCTTGTTCTTCTATTCAAGCGTTAAAAATAAAATACAAATTCACATCCTGATTTTCTTTACTGTAATCACTACTTGGGCTAATTTTACTGTTTCCCTCTTATTCATCTCTCCTTAAATAGTCTAAGGCATTTCAGGCTCTTCATATGATAAATTTTCTCCATAAACACCTAATCCTCATCTTCCCTCTAAACCCCTCTCTGCCTCTCTCAGGTGTCTTTCTGATGCAGCAATTGGAACCAAACATTGAATCTGAGGTAAGGGCAAAGCACTGATTTTTCCTGGGTTTTTAATAAAATCATAGTAATAGTGTCCTCAGCATTTCCCCCTCCCTCATTGTCACAACTTTTGAACATTTTTTTAATTTGTTTTTTGAACATTTTGAACATTCCTTGGCAGCTGTTGCACATAGAAGTCTGAATGTAGCTGTCTACACTGATGCCAAGATTTATTTTTGACTTGATGTTGTCAAGTTAGAGCATAAAATTAATTTCTAAATTTAAACACCTGCATGAATATCTAGATCTGAAATAGTTACCCAAGCTTCTCTATGTAATGAAGAGAAATAGGCACTTTAAGGCACAAATTCAGACATGCATTCTATGAATTGGACTACATCCTAAAAATGCAGTTTCGTCCACCAATTACAATTAACTGAGATAATGACATCTACACCTTAGGCCTAGAGGAATCCTACCCAATCAACCATCTTTCATTTTTACAATTCCATCCATTCATATTTTTGAATAAGTAAAAAAAAAAATTAAAAGAAGAAAGGTAACAAAAAATCCTAAGAAAGAAAAAAATAACAATAATAATTTTAGGAGATTTTCCTCCTAGGCCTGAAGCCAGTTTTGTAAAGTGATCATTACCAAATCAAAGAAGCAGAGGACTACCAGAATGGGTCAACAATGTTTATCTTGATGACAACATTTCAAAATCAAAGTTGTTCCATTCATAATTCTCACAGCTTTGTCACATTTTTCTGAAGAACTGTCAAACCATTTTTTCTTTCTTAATAAAAAAGCTTCCATTCCATCTGGCAACTTCCAGCTTGAATTAAAGAGTTGGATTCTCTGCTACTTTGTTGAGTTGGTTCCATGGTCAGATTTAGATTTCAGGAGGGCACACAAGTAAGACACTCAACGTGCAAACCAAATAGATGGAGTTCCTCTGAGACTTCCTTAATGTCAGTTAAGAATTCCCTTCTGCACTTCCTTGAAATTTCATTCCTATTTATGTCATTGTAGAGAAGTGAAGTTGGGGATGGAAGCAGAAGAAGAAAAGAGGGAAGAAAGCAAAACATGGAGCTGACTTAAAAAAAAAAAAAAGAAAAGTTCAATCTTTTCCAGTAGAAGTTACTCTATTGGTATAGCACGTAGAAGAACAGAGGATTTATATTCCACAAAAACAGCATTCAATGCTTTCTGTAAAAAAAAACCCAAAAGAACACCCAAAATCCCAAAACAACATCTTAGAAAGGTCCTGAAAAGAACTCAAATTTAAGGTAACACTCCAACAGCATCATTGTCGTTTTGTGAAAATGTTGAAAGCTAGAGGAAGATTTTGTTTCCTAATGGCAATGACAGCAGCTGTGCTCAAGAGCTGCCCTGGGTTTTCATTTTGCTTGCTTGTTTTCCAATAAAGTACTATTGATTCCCAGTCAGGTGGTACAAAGGGCTGTATAAAATACTCTCTGAGAAAATTACCACAATGTCTTTACTCACCTTCCACCCTCTTCTTCAACTCGATTTAAACAAAGGAGACTTAATGATTCCCCTGCTTGATGCTTTGGAGAATAGGAATGTGCACTTAAAACAGCAACTGCTGTTTGCTTACCAAATCTTTTATCTTAAATGCAGGCACTTTAAGAATATGTTGAGATGATTTTAAAAACTATGAAAAAATTTAGAAGCACTTTCTCTATAATGAGACATCAAAGTTTGATGTAGAATATGGTTTTGCAATAAAATTTCATCCTTTCTCATTTGCATTTCAAATAAACCATTAATATCTTACAAAAGGACCAAGAACTGAGATAAAACACACTTTACACTTTGATATGTTAGCTGTTGTTCACCCCTGTGGTTTCAACTTTTTCTGCTACTAGAGTTACTACAACTTCACACTTTTTTTAATTTAGCCTTATGCCATCACCAGTGTCTGAAGCCAAAAAAGCTGCCTTGACATGGGTTTCTAAAGACCACAAAAACCTACAGTACAGATGGATTATGGCTTCAAAAGCTTTCAAAAGGGACTTGTAGCTTATTTTTCTCTTTATGCCCCTTTAATGTCTTCAGCCCCCTTTGTAGCAAGCATCATCTGCTGCTGAACTCCCCATCTGCCTCTTGCTGCAACCTTCTGTAACCTGAAAACAAATTTAAGATAAATATTTTAAAAAATCTGATGAATGTCTTAAACAATTAACCTGAGTTTCTTCAGCCAATACTGCCAAGTTTGCAGTTGTATATCTAGGAATGCTACCAGGAAGGAGAGGAAAAGAGAGGTGCTTGTTCCTACCATCACCATGTGCTGTAAGAAATCCAAGCAAGTTTGCATCCACAGGGTCCCAAAGCAGCAGCTGAAAGTTCAGGGCACTAAACTTCCCCGTGAACAACAATCGGGATCCACAAAACGTCTGTTTATTGCCTACCTGCCTTGTTTCAGAAAAGCATTTTTAGGGTATAAAGATTGTGATTATTCTGGAGATAGCTTGCCTTTGATTCAGTGAGAGGTCATTTCTGGTTTGTGAGCAGCATGGATTCATTCCTGTGAGAGAGATGCACACCTTAGACATGCTGATAAACAGACAAAAAGGACAAATGCAGCCACACTTCATCCACATTTCCCAGGTGAATGACCTCTGCTCTCCACTAGAAAAGCACAACCTGACTCTCCCATTGCAAATACAGATCTCTGGCACTGCCGCCGGAATTTCTACTAGAGTATTTTTATCCAAAGCCTGTTTTATCAGAAATGTATCAGCCAGAAGAATGTGGACTGCAGAGAGCCTCAGCATGCCAGGTACTAGGGGAAACCAAGATTTTTAAAGTGGAACCCACAAGAGCTGTTCACAGAGCATCATCATCAGATGCAGGGAAGGCAGTAGATGTTGTTTATTTGGATTTCAGCAAGGCCTTTGGCACTGTCTCCCACAGCTCACTCCTAGACAAGCTGGCAGCCCGTGGCTTGGACAGGAGCACTCTGTGCTGGGTTAGGAACTGCCTGGATGGCCGGGCCCAGAGAGTGGTGGTGAATGGTGCTGCATCCAGCTGGGGTCAGTCACCAGAGGTGTCCCTCAGGGGTGTGGGCTGGGGCCAGCTCTGTTCAATATTTTTATTGATGACATGGATGAGGGTTCAGAGTCTTTCATCAGCAAATTTGCAGATGACACTAAGCTGGGAGCGTGTGTCGATCTGTTAGAGGGACAGAGGGCTTTGCAGAAGGACTCAGAACGGTTGGATGGACGGGCAGAATCGAATGGGATGAAGTTCAATAAGTCCAAGTGCCGAGTCCTGCACTTTGGCCACAATAACCCCCTGCAATGTTATAGGCTGGGGACGGTGTGGCTGGACAGTGCTCAGGAGGAAAGGGACCTGGGCGTGCTGGTTGACAGTCGGCTGAACATGAGCCAGCAGTGTGCCCAGGTGGCCAAGAAGGCCAATGGCATCCTGGCCTGTATCAGGAATAGTGTGGCCAGCAGGAGCAGGGAGGTCATTCTGCCCCTGTACTCGGCACTGGTGAGGCCACACCTTGAGTATTGCGTCCAGTTCTGGGCCCCTCAGTTTAGGAGGGACGTTGAGATGCTTGAGCGTGTCCAAAGGAGAGCAATGAGGCTGGTGAGGGGATTGGAACACAAGCCCTGTGAAGAACGACTGAGGGAGCTGGGGTTGTTCAGCCTGGAGAAAAGGAGACTCAGAGCTGACCTTATCACTCTCTTCAGCTTCCTGAAGGGTGACTGTGGTGAGCTGGGGGTCGGTCTCTTTCTCCTGGCAAGAACAGACAGAACAAGAGGACACGGTCTCAAGCTGCACCAAGAGAGATACAGGCTAGAATTAAGGAGGAAGTTTTTCACAGAAAGAGTGGTCAAATACTGGAACCATCTACCCAGGAAGGTGGTGGAGTCACCATCCCTTGGTGTGTTTAAAAAAAGACTGGATGTGGCACTTGGTGCCATGATCTAGCTGAGGTGTTAGAACGTGGGTTGGACTCGATGATCTTAAAGGGCTCTTCCAACCTAGAAATTCTGTGATCTGGGGATGGATGTTAAAGGTCAAGTTGGAATAGCATCTCTTTTACTTCTAACTGGGCCTTTTCCATCATATATATCTCGTCAAAGCATACATCTGGTAAGATCTTTATCCTGCCTGGTCTTCCTTCCAAAAGAAAATACTTTGGAAAGTTTAAGACAGGTTTACTTAGCCTGTTTTGAGTATTCAAGCATAACAGAGAAAGCAGTTGTGTCTTTCATTAAAAAAAAAATGTTCTGTACTTTTCTGCACACTCATCAATCTAACCCTCACATTTTATCTGTAGTTTACTTGCTCTGAGTGTTGAGAATATACTCTGCACTTCATAAGTAATCCCTGCCCCAGAGAATGAGGATGATCTGCAGTTTGAAACCACAGTTAGTCCCTACTGAATTAAAAAAAGATTATTCATGTGTGTAAAGCTCCATTTATACAAAAAGGAAACATACTTAGAGGTTAAAGGAAGGCTGAAAACCATCTCCCCCCCACCCCAAACTAAACCAACCCAACCAACCATTAAAGCCACTGGAAACAGCAGAGGATGAAGTGAAGAGGGGAAAATCAAAGAGTGCTTCCCACCCCTAAAGAACCCCTTGAGAATGAGTCTGTACCACTGTTCAATTATTCTGTAGCATAATAAGCCCTAAACGTTGATGCTAACGGGACTGTTCATATGGATATGGTTTCCCCAGCTGAGCTCAGGTATTTTCAGCAAAACATAAAAAACCCCCTATGGCTGGAAAGCAAGTTTGATTTAAAATTAAACTAAAATTAGAATAAAATTCTAATAAAAATTCAGAATAAAAATTGTTAAGTTAACACTTTCATATTGTTGGCATTGTACATAATCTAAGTTCTGATGCATGTAATACAGGACAGCTATATCGTTTTGTGCACACAAAAAAAAAAAGAAAAAGAAAAAAAAATTAAAAATTCAGATTATTACATGTTGGGCATGGAGAAATTACTCTGAGATCACAAAGGCTACCTTTGGATCAACATTACTCTCATATCAGTTAAGTATTTGGGGTAAAAGGTTTGCATTTGCTTTTGGAAACTGCTTCTTTACCAACTCGAATACATACTGCATCCACATGAAAATTCAGACTGTCTCTCACCATGTTTCCAGATGAAATATGTGTCTACTCTCCAATTCCAATGGGCTTTGTATCTATGTGATGCTAATCCTAATAATGAATTACTGAATCTCTAAATTAGAAAGATTTAGAAGTTGATGAACATAAGATTCTAAGACAAGTTTCCTTTATTTTCAAATATTTAAGGAAAAAAAAGGATTAGAAACTGTCATTAATAAAATCACTTCTCCGATGTATTTTCCCACTTTCTCATTAAAGGTAAATTTAAATTTAAAAAGCCAATACCTTACAATATCATAACCACTTTTTTCAACCTCTTGTGTATTAATGATACTAATGCAACAATAATTTGAAAGAAGCTTTATTAAGCAAATTTCTGCATTTTTCACTGGATACAGCTATTACAGGCAACTTAATGCCTCTCAACTCTAATAAAAGTCATAAAACACTTTGCAGAGAGATTAACATGATTAAAGTAT
This sequence comes from Agelaius tricolor, assembly GCF_023055355.1. Lineage (NCBI taxonomy): Eukaryota > Metazoa > Chordata > Aves > Passeriformes > Icteridae > Agelaius > Agelaius tricolor. Next base: position 9,078,948 of record NW_027269284.1, read on the forward strand.
CATCCAGGGAGACTCTGAACTATGGTTGCATGTGAACTCAAACAAAGGGGTTTTGCTACAGACAGCATTGTCAGCCTGAAGAGATGCTGCTACATTCAAGTTAGGGGAAAAAAAATGAAAATCAATATTATTATAAATTAGATATTTTCTAGAAGTTTGCAGTAATTGAGAGACATATCTTGAGAGACAGATACTCGTTTGTAGACCAAGCCTTTGAGCCACAAGAGTGATACTGATAAAACACATACGTGTGTCGATACTTGAATGAGTAGTCACTAAAAAGGTTACAAGTGCAGCAATTCTAATCCAATTATACAGGCAAAAAAAGTCCATAAAATCTATATCAAAAGCTGAAGTCTAAAACTTATTTCCATTCCACAGTGACAGATGAAAGTGATTTCATCCTTAGAGGTATCTACTGAGTGATACATTTTTTGCTATCATTTAATAGTCTAGTTATTTAAAATCAATACTCCCACGCATGCTGTCATTCTTCTCCTCCTGTCCCATTCAGGACTGGGGAAGCAAAGAATTCCCTTATGTAATTATAAATCCATTTAAAACAAAATATTGAACCATGTTTTCAAATCTTCTTCCCACTACATGGCATTTTCAATGTAATTACTTCTAAAACTTCCACAGCTGAATTTAGTTTCCTTATAGAAAAGGCTTGGGAATGCAGAAGAGAAAAGGCTAGAAATGCAGAAGGGGATGAAAATCTGTATTGGATTTCAGCATAATTATCAACACTCTCCTCTGGTCACATCCACAAGGGAAGTCAAGACACCTACTTGCCAAAGCAGAATAAACAACCCTGCTTTTTTAGATGCATAAAGGTTTGTCTAAATAACTGCTCTGACAGGGCTCCCTGAGCCATGCCTGTAAGCAGAAGCATGATGAAAGGACACTTACCTATCATGCCAGCACAGAAATATTGATTGCAGGGGTAAAAAAGGTAAACGTGCTTATATTTGGGTTCCCTTGGCTCTGTGTTAAATTTTTGGTACTTTTTAATGATTGTTATTATGATTTCTTTTTTTAATCCACTCCCTATTCTGATTGTAAAGACTGAGGCATATAGAGTGGAATACAACTCCTGTTGATACACTGAGAAGGGCAGAAGATCAAGAGTTCACTTAATGCAAATGGCATAAAATGGTGAAAAATACCACCTCCTCCTAGAGATTGTACACTGAGCAAAAGTCTGCAGCTTGATACTAAAAGAAGACTGAAATTGTCAGCTTCCTCTCAAATTAAGTGTTTCATTTTGTATGGACATAAGTGACACAGGTAGTATCAGGGGTTTTTTTGGTTGGAGGAAGGAGTGTGGGAATTGTTATTTATTGCACTATATGATCAGCTACACTCTAGGTTAAAGAGCATGACACCTACCAGCTTAAAGCCAAACTGGACAAGGACATAGACTAATACCTGTTCACTGGGTCAGCAAGAAGAGATTTAGAGAGGCAAGAAGGGCCAGTGATAGGACCTGTCTCTACATCCCCTCTTCCATGAATAATCTGGGAGGGCAAAATCCTGAATTTGGTTCACAAGTACTTTTATATCTACTGATCACTGAGTAGAAAGTAGAAACCCTCCTAGGGGAATGGAGATTTCTCTGAAAATCACAAGCTCTGGTTTGGATTCCCTCTAGTTAAAGCAGTCCTGTGATCCTGGTACTACATTGCCTGGACAGATGCTCTCATCCCTCACCCACAGGTATACAGGAATGACCCCATATAGCAGCCACAGCTTTGCAGCACTGTCAGTACCTGTTAGACATGTGCTAAATACACCTGCTAAAGTATTTGCTTGGGAGGTTGAGCAGTGAGTGCAGCTGCAAGATCCACACAGCCTCTGGCACCAGGCACGAGCCAGGACATCCAGCTCAGCTGAGCCTGAGCCACCTCTGGGCTCTCATGGCAGTAAAAGGCACCTCAACTCCACTAGTGAAAAGAGCTGGACTTCCAGGGTTTGCAGCTCACTCAGTGACGTTCTCAGGTTTATTCTCCTGCACTTTGATTCCATCAGAACTGTACTTAGGTGCTAAATTTTGAGCTAGGCTTAAGCAAAAATTATGAGAGTGCTGTGAGAGGCAACAAAGGAATGAGTAGCTGGGAGAGAGGGGTGTCACAGCCACAGCAAAGAGGGTATCCACACCTATCTGCTGAAAGAAATGAGAAGATTTAGAAAGTGATGAGAAAGTTCAACAGCCAATATCATGCTCATCCATTGAATCCATCACTTAACAAAGACAATATACAGCAAACATCACATGAAAAAGCTGTAAGAGAATTCCATTTGAAGGTTGAAAAAGAGTACGCTGAATCATTCCAGGAGCATCCAGATATATTCTTGTACATCTCCTTCTGAACAGGATAATTTATTATGTGATACACATCATACTACTGAAGCAGTTTTTAATGAAGAATATTCAGTTATAGAAGAGCAAATATTCAATAATAATCTATTCAGAGAACAATATTAAACTTTAAAATATACTGGGTGAATTTAGCATTTAATATTTTTTTGAAATAATATAGTCACAGGAAGCACTGGCCAGAGGAAGATGCAGATGCTTAACAGGGCTTTTGCAATTTTACGCTTTTCAGATATTCATACAATTACCCACACTAGTGATGACAGAGGGTTTACATCAATGTCTTTTCTCCATGACAGGAGAGGAATAGATTCTGAGAAAAACTACTATAGAAAAGTAAATCTCTGCTCCATACTTTTTGCCCTACAGTTTTTATACACTGCAATCTTCCACCGATTCACAGTTCAGTACTTTTCAAAACAAGAGTGGCAGCTTTATGTTTAAGAGCATAAGCATGCTTTTCTTCCATAAATTTCTTAATCCATTTTTAAACAATTTCAAATGTTTGCCATCAACCTACTCATGTACCAACAGTGAAACACACAAAGCAGCTGTAGAAGAAAGAAAGTAGGACCACCAGAAAACCCAGATAGACTATCAAACAAATTCTTCTCTTTCAAATATTAGTTGGATCCTCAAAAACATCTCTGACATACTTCCAATATTCAGAAACTCCTCAATGTACATTTTATTTATTATTTTTATTGTTTAAAATTTTTTCTAATGATTAATTATGAATCTTGAGCTTACTGGGTAGTTTCACATATCACACATCTTGACCCTCCTTCCCCTTCAATTTTGAAGTATATTGCACACTTTCTAGTGCTCTCGTGGCACATCAGACTTTATCAACTGGTACAAGGCAGAGCTGTTTCATCCCTAAATTCCTCTTCCCTCCTGGGTAATTACCAATAGCCTCTGGCAATACATTTTAATATCTCCTCTACTGTCACTTCAGATGTTCCCTGTGAGCAAGAGTGATGGTAGGAGGAACCCTTGTCTCAATGCACACAGTAGAAAATTATTCCACTGTCTTTATTGTTTCAAATTTCACCTGACACAATCAAACCAATTGATTATCTTCACTGTGCTACTCTGAAGTGAGGAACAACAAGGTGCTTACCTTCCTTTGATGGCTATAAAGTCAGAGTAATTGCTGTTTAAGTGTTCTCACTCTAAGATGTGATTTTACTGCAAAAAGAACATTATGCAGTACAGTATAGCAGAAAACAAGTAATTATCCTGAACAGCAATTAAGTTCTTCACAAGCTCAAGTTCAAAATCTATTTCATCCATGTTAGGTTAAAAGCATTAAGGAAATTGATCCAAACTTTCATATCAATGAAAGAGTATTATTTAAAAAGATGAAACAACTTGATTTACCTTTCGTAAAGGTGTTTCCATAAAGAAGGAAGTCCTCTAATAATTTAGAGGATCAAATTAAAAAAAAAAAAAAGGAAAAAGAAAACCAGAAGTTATTTTGTTTTGGGTTTTTAATCTCACAATATAACCTTACTTCTGTTAAAACATTTATGATCTTTCAAGACTTTGCCCAGAAATCCAGTGGCCTATGGAATCCTTTACTTCCTTCTGCAAATTTAACTATATAAATTTCTCTAACAATATTACTGTAAAGCCATGTTATTTTATGGAGGGGCATTTGTTTTCTTTATGCTTTTGTAAAGCCAAACACTTTCACAGGCAAGACTGCAGCTTCCCATATAAAATGTTTACACCCTTTAAAAAACACTTTATCACATTAGTAAACTTAAATTGGAGCTGTCAGATTTCTTCAAAGTATCCTGAGGAATCTGTCAGCAGCGTGGCCATGTGCATAAATTCTGGCATTTCCTTTCACAGTATATCAAACCCTAGATGGATGAACGATCTGAAACTGTTATGTGTGTGCTGCTGTCTGAAAGAGTTGAGCTGTTTGGTTTAATGGCAGAAAAATGTTCTTCCAGCTGCACTTACATGACATAATCATGATGTACAGTCAATGGCCACATTTACAGCCTGTGATATAACACCTTTGGATACGTGAAAGCAGCAGGCAGCACACTGCCCATTGCAGCTCCCAGCTCTAAAAGCCACCCTTCAGTCAAACAACAGACACAGCTCGTGTCTAACTACAGGTCAGCATCAGCCATCAGCAAGGAGGTGCTCAGAAGACTTGGTTGGGAGGTTGGTCTTGTCACTAGCCCCTGCTGCCAAATAGTGATTTCAGGGAACCATGCCTGCGTTTACTTCTAGAGTAGAATAAATAGCAAAATAGGGTCAGCTAAATGCACTAAAATACAACAAACATCTACTGCAATCTCAAATATCTTGCTGACCAAGGTCAGCAAAAAGAAGGCCTTCAACTGCATCATCTCAACTACAAGTTAATGCAACCAAAATGGAAATGTAAAAAAAAAAAAAAAACCAAAAACCAAAAAGGGGAAACAAAAGTAGCCAAATACTACCAAGATTCAAAGGTATTTGCTCTTCTTACAGAGAATTTTGATGAAGGAAACAATACTTCATATACACAAGAGATATGTGAGTAGAGTAACAGAAAACAGCAACCTGTTGTGCGGTTAACAAGTACTCTCTGCTTAAAACAGGTTTAGGCTTTTCACACTCAGATTGCACTGTTGATCTGGTCTCTCTTCAGCTGGCCTTTACTAAAAGAAACTTATTCAGACACTTTAAAATTGCCTAGCAGTGGAGAGAACTGCCCTAAGCTGAATCAATCACTGTTGCCTTACTTCTTTTTCTTAAACAAACAAACGAAAAAAACCCCTCTGTTTTCTCCCTGTATGAAAATTACAAAAATTATTACCAAGTGTTGGGAGAATATTAAAAAAAAGATAATATAATAAAAAAGAGAATATATAAAAAATATAATAAAGATAATATATTAAAAAATATAATTACATCCTTTGACATCTTAACTACTATCATACTGAAGTATGTCAAATGCATCCTTTGTTAAAACACTTAAAACTGATTTATCCTAATATCAGTGTTACTTAATTTAATAAGCATTTCCATACAGCTTTAGTGTCTTTAAAAACACTAAGTAAATGAGCAGTTAAGAGAAATGTTACAAAATCTCAGACAATCAAGGGAAACCTGCGGAGCTGAAATTATTTCTCCAACATTAATAGGACCTAGAACCCTTGAAAAGCTGATTTGTTGTCCTTGGGAACTTAATAGCAATTATTGCTCATATTCAAATGACACAATGGAACACCAAGCCTTCCATTTAAATGGCAGCCAGAGATCACCTCTGTCATCCCAAATCCTGGGCCCAAACATGTGAACCAATATGGATGCAGACTGCCATGGTTTATTTCCCAAATAATGGACAACCTCATAATGACTATGGATTAAATTATTTGTACAATTTTGTGTAGTGAATAAAATACATATTTCACACACCTATTCACAATATCAGTAAGCAAGGAAGTGCATGATTTAGTAAATGAATATTTGTTAAATTGGAATTAATTAGGGAACATGCAAAATTGGAAGTTATTCAGCCCTTATATATAAAATGAAGGACACTTATTTTGTACTTCCACATCAAACTTGTTTTGAATATGTTTTATTTTCTCTGACAGATGAGAAAGCCCTCTAGTAATCCTTCAAGAATCATTTTCTTGCAGCAAGACAATATTAATAAATATAACCACGATGAAAAGCATATTAAAAAATGCATATTAAAAATTGAATTGTATTTACAGAATGTAAGTTTGAACAGGGTCTAATTTGCACCCATTTAACCTGAATTTCCCTGACCTAATAAAAAATTCAAGCAACCTCTGTTATTCTACAGTAGCAAAAGCAACACATTGCTCATTAAGGTGGGAGTTTATACTCAAAAGCACAGGAAAAATTGAGTCCTTTGCTCTCCTTACTACATAAAGACTCCTCAGACAAGGTATGTGCAGTCTGTGCTGCATGCAGTTATGGGATGGCAGCAGAAACATCACTGTTAACATCCCCCCACAGCATCTTCTGACTCCCTGAAAAACAACTATTAAGCAATATATAGACAGAGGTACTAACAACTTTTGACTTGCCCCTGGGCTAGGCATGACTTGCCTCTTTCTGAGCTGTCTTTTTATAATAGCTTCCACATTTTGACTAAGACTTCATTACACACAAATTAACAATCAGAATGCCTTTTTTTTTAATGAATGCTGATACATGGGAAAAAAACCTGATCCCATCAAACCTGTTTTTCAGTTTTTATAAAAAATATGCTTCATCAAGTACTCAGACAGCTCAGATCTATCTCCCAAAGTTAAAAAACAAGTTTTGAGCTGCACTTACATCTAATAATTTTCCAGGATGTAGTAATTGTTAGACTACAATTGTGCAAGGAATCAGCAAGTTTATGTTTACCTTTATACCTCTCAACTAATTCCAAATACCTTATTTGTATTGTAAAACAAGTCACCTATCACTATATAAGAAATATATGAAGCTGTAAAACCTAATTTAAAGTTACTCTAATGTCTTGGTCCTTTCATAATATCATTGCCTGTGCAATGGCAAACTAAACAAATCTTTTGCTTTGAAGAACATCCTGACATGCATTTTAATGCTCCTGAATGTTCTTTGTCATCTGCAATAATAAATTGAGAGCCAGTGCTCAAGGAAATAAAAAAAACTCATCTGAAAGGCTGCATTGGCATAAGAGACTTCTAATTGAAATGTTAAAGCTTTGAGATGTGAAAAAGACTTTACAGAGACTTTTTGTGTTCTAGTTTTATATATATATAAACACACCCCTTCATCTACAGTCAAGATCACACAGCCCTCACTGCTCATTACACAGAAAACGTGGGTTCTAACTCCAGTCCTCCAATTCACAGTATCACAGAACCATTAAGGTGGGAAAAGACTCCAAGACCATTGAGTACAACCTTTGACAGACCAGCTCCTTGTCAACTAGGCCATGGCACTAAGTGTCACATCCAGCCCTCCCTTGAGCAGCTCCAGGGATGGTGATTCCACTGCTGAGGAACTCATTCAGTGCAGGCAGCTCAGTGAGCTGCAGGTTGAGCACCAGGCAAAAGGCCATGAAATGCCACCCTTTGAAAACCAAAGGGCTCAGGGACCTGTGGCACCAGCCAGGGGACTGGACACTTAGGGCAGGAGACAAGGACTCACAGACATTTTGTGCTTAGACTGTGAGAGGTCTTTGTTCAAGGTCCTTCCTTGGAGGCACCAGCTGGAGAGATTATTTTGTTATTGCACCAAGACTGAATTATTTTAACAATTGAGACGTCTGAGACTGTGCTGTGGGGATCCTGGTCTGGCTGGGTGAGTGTGGAGGGTGTAGCTATGGGGTGGCCTCAGTCCCAGCTCAGGTGGTGTGGGTGTGACTGCCTGAGTGGCTCCTGGATGGTTGGATAGGGAAGTTCCCTTAACACCACCATCTCCCTGGGCAGTTTAACCCAATGCCTGGACCCATATCTACCTTAGAGGTCTTCAGTACACAAAACACAGCCTCAGGCAAACGATACTAGGAGTATTCAGGCCATTTCAGAGTATGCTGGGGTCATAAGAAATGTATTTTTTAAATAATTAATATGTTTACATATAAAAAATGTCTAGACAACATAGATGAGTATGACTTAACTAGTATTAATTAAGAAAAACATTAAGACAGATAAAAAGGGATGCTGTAATTGGAAGAAGCAACTGAGACAACAGAAAGTAGTAGTTGTTCTTATTTATTCACATAAATATGTAGATTATCTTTGTTCCTCCAGTGACTGCACTGCCTGGTTTATGCTTCCCTTTGTTACCATTTCTAAGTCACTGCTGGGGAATTGGGCTCTTTCATTCAAAGCCTCAAATACACAATTTGCAGATTTTACAAGAACTATGTTGTACTGTCCTTATACTCCAAAACAGAAAAACAGAACAAGACAGATTTTCTCATACTAACTCCAGCTATTTTCAGTGTAAAGGTAATTGTGTCATGCCAATGGACAGAGAGGGCATTATTTTCTGACACCATCCTTTTCTATGCTGCTTTAATAAATATAACATATGATAACAAAGACTTTGTATTCAGAACATGCTTTTAAGATTAACCATATTTTTAGGAATTCTTTGTAAACAGAGCTTCTTCCTTTGAAGTTGGATTTGAAAACATTGATAGTGTTTATCCCAGAAGGGAAATAAACAAGAAGATTCATAATTAATGTATCAAAAATAATGAGTTATATTGAGAGGGAACTTTAGCTCTCTGCCTCATGACAGAAGAGTCATTCCACAAAAGTGACTAGTGGTATACTTTAAAAAAAGGAAATATTAACTCTTTCCTCTTCACTCCTTGTTATGAGATATTGTTATCCTAAACAAATTTCTTTTTGAGACAGGATATTAAACTAAGCAGATCACATCTACCTACCTTAGATTCCCTTCTATTAATGTTGGTTTCTTAGCACACAAATACTTTAATAAAGAAGTTCAATAACAATAGTCCATGCACACATTCAGCCAGGGATTAGATTCCAAATCCAGTTATTATAGTTTATTCAGCTAACAAATATTACATGGCCCATGGCAACCATCACAACAGTGTATACAGCCTTAGATCACAATAAACACAAATGAATGCACTACAGCCTAATGCACAGTGTTAAAGACAACTTACATGACTTTGTCAGACACCATACGCGATCGTGCGTTTGAGGCGTTAGCACCAAATTCATCCCTCCCAACTGCAGACATCCAAGGGTAATACTTAACTTGTGTGCATGCCATGGTTTGTGGTCTTTCTCCAGTGAGTGAAGGCTCACCCTGGGCTATGCACATCCCAGATGGAAGGAAATGCACCCTCCAAAGGCCACGCCCGCTCCACAAGGAAAAACTGAGGTTAGGAAGGTAAATCAAAGATAGCTCTGCAGGTTTTGGAATTAAGCTGGAGCCCAATGTACTAATCTCACCCTCCCAAACTTTTTTCTTTGTGATTAAAAGAAACCAAGAAAAACCTGAAAGCTGGCAGCTCCAATGGCTCCATGTTTCTACAAGGCATAAGCCTTTTCCTCATATAAGCTGCTGGCTAATTCTTTGGCTCAAGTCCACCCCTCCTGCTGTTGACTGAGGAATTGATTGTATAAGGATCCCTCTTCCTCCGCACAGACTTAGGTGGCTTGACTTGGAAAGCTATGAACCTTGATTAAACAAAGATTGCTATTTTGCACAAAAGATGCTGAAAAGCACTTGGATCATTTGTTCTGCTACCTCAGCTGCCTTCTGGCAAAACTTCCAATGCAAAATGTTGAGCAATTCAGGGATGATACCATCTCAGCCCACTACAGACATTTCTTGAAGGCCATGTGACCCCAGCTGAGATTGCACTGAATTCACAGAACAAAGTATTGTTCCTTCAAGGAGGATAGGACTCAACCTCGGATTACAGACACTATGAACTGGCAGCATCGCTCTTAAAAACTGTTAATAATTCATTGTCAGCCCCTGGAGAAGAACAAATTAAAAATGCTGCTTGAAATATCATCTTTATTGGCAATACTGGTGAAAAAAAAAACTTCTTTTCCCTATTCACTGCATGCAAACACACAAAGAAAATGGCCTTCTTTAAATGAAAACAGTTGCTGACATTTTACATTTCTGATTTTACTTTATTTACAGAGGATTCTGATTCTGTCTGCTGGGAAATGACATTTTCCTTCAGCTAACAAAATGAAAATATATAGAAAAAATGGTGGAGCTGGCATTTATAGGAAATACAGCCAGAAAATTACAGAGGACAAATAGCCAATTGTGTTTTCTATAATTACAAAGAAACGTGAATTAGAGTTTGAATTATTGTGTTTTATTTATGATTCTATTTATGACCTCAAGTATACAATAATAGCATCCTTTTTAAAATCTACCTTTCAAAGCATCAGTTAACACTGACTACCAGAAAGGACATTTCTTGAAATTATAGTCTTAGGAGTACAATTGTAAGTTTTTAATAAGGTGACTAAAATATTATAGCAATGAATATATGTAAGTATTGATCGATAAAAATAACAAAATAATTCTTATCTCTTATCCAGGAATTACCATAGATATTTATTGTAAGATGTCAAAATGATCTCATGAATTTATTTATAGCCTTGAAAATACAGACAGAAAGATGAAATACTAAACTCACAATAGAATTATTCAATCAAATATATTATATTTCACCCAAAAATAGGATATCAGACTAACAGTGTATTCTGGTTAGGCAGCACAATTTGACTAAGAATGCATATTTTTATTCACTATTTCTACAAACTGTCAGCAGTTGTAGAAACACAGACTTTATGTTTCCAATGATGGCTGACAGCACAAGTCAAGTCACCAGCTTTGCCTTCCCTACATGGTTGAAGAACTGTAGTATCATTTATCCACTGCAAAGGTTCACAAAGGCCTGGCAGAGTGAGATTAATATGTTTCTTTATGAGGCAAGCAGTAATGTTTATATCCTTCCTTCTTCTTGAGTAGTGTCTGACTGCAAACCCTTTGTATAATCAGGCTTGATGGGTGTCACTGGAGGCTCAAATTAAAATAAATGCAAAAATCAAGCTTTGGAACAAATGAGGGAATACTAAATCATTGTGGAAGAACTTAGAAAGGATCAGCAATGTTCCTGGTTTTCAATTTACTTTTCCAGCAGAGCATTAGCAGAGCACTGCAGACATCCCCATCCATTTGCGCTGCAGGACCAACACCACCCACCCTGAAAAGCCAAAATACTGTATTCCCAAATTGTTTACATCAAATACAGAAAAAAACCTTTCCTGCACACCTTCAGATAGACTCTGAAAAGCCAAACCAAACAACAAATTCAGTCTCCCAGGAGGAAAAAAAAAATCAGTTGTTTTTTTACACACAGGAACCTGGATACCTTGTTCCCAAGTGACATTTTCATAATTTCAGCCTCCTGCAATGGTGCAGCCAGGGTGCAGCCAGGGGAGATGCACTGCTGGGGGTCACAAGTCAGCATGAATCTGAGTGCTGAACCTTGGTAATCCACCCAGGAGTAAAGCAAGCCAGGGGACACCACAGTTTATATTCTCTCTCACCATGAAGGTGGCATGGATTTGGTAACTTTAGAGGAGTTGATCAGGATGACTCTGGTCTAAGTGCTGAACACAACACAGTCCCACATTTGCTGCTCTATTTACAAAGCAGCACGCCAGATTCCTTCTGAAAATCCAGCTTTTCTGCAGTTCTGCTGAAAGTGATTCGTTTGCTAATACCAACAGTCTCACTGTTTTATCACCTATTAGCTAACCATAGTCTTAAATTTAGCTAACCATAGTCTTAAAGAATTGCAGTCCTTTGGGTAATACATATTTTAAAATAAGGTAAACAGGATGATGAAAAGAGAGTAATCCAGATTCTTCAATACATACTTCTAAATCAACCCAAGGAGGGCAAAAATTGACAGTTTCTGAGTTTCTATGAACATGTACAAAGCACACAGGCATATGTTTAGATGCAAATACTCCCTTTGCAGAGCATCCAACACTTATTTCTTAGTCCTGAAGGCCCAGAAATGACAGGCCTACAACTGTGTCTTTGTTGAAGCATTGAAGAGCTCCTCTAAATAATTTTTAGGTTGAATTCCCCCGCCTTCAAATCATCTTCAGAGTCCTAGAGAATCAAACTCCCAGCAGGTGGCTCAGCTTTAAAATAAAAGGAAGCAGTGACAACCACTTGCTAAAAAATTATTTTTGGTTGTAATTGTAGGGTGGGACTTTCTAAAGCTCTCATTGCTTAGCTTTGCTCCCACAGGCTAAGAAGTGAAGTATGCTATGAACTCCAGCAGGAAGCCAGCAAAACAGCCTTTGACTAGCCAATCTCACCCACAATTACAATTACATATTCTTGAGAATAGAATATTCTCAAGAAATAGCCAGCTGCTCCAATTAGTGCTTATGTAAGTGAAGCAGCATTCGGGGTTCCTTATCTCCCAGAAATTTGTCACCATCAATGATCACACCAAAAAAAATCAATACAGAATATTAGGTAGGTGGGGCACAGTATATTTAGCAAGTAAATTTTCTCAAATGTAAAATTTTATAATGCCACAAATCTGTAAGGAAAATATAAGCCATAGAAATGCTCTAAGAGCTGAAAAGTCAGCTTTACCATGTAAGGCCTCCAAGCTCAATCTGTTCAGCAAGAGCAAACTGTTCTTACCTAAACAAGGAAAAGATGTGATGAAAGAGAAATGTTCAATTTCAATGCTGTATGTATGTTAGGATATGACAGCTGAAAACTGAAATAAGACCTGATGTTGTAGCAGCGAAAACAAAGCAATTTTTAAATTCATGGTTTTGTCTTGTCCATGTTCACATGAGATTTAGTAACTGGGACAGAATCTTGCCCCAGCTCACCAGCCTCGGTTTCCTGCACAAATAGCACCAATACTCTGCTTCTGCTCTTTACACATCTAGCCTTGCTTTTCCCCACCTCCTTTCAATTGCAGTTCTACTCATTTTTAAATACAGAGAGGATTTTTTTGCTTATGGCTTCCTGCCAAACACTTCTTCTTTCATGTTCTTGAGCCCTGGCTTTATTAGCCTTGTCTATCAGCATGCCCAGAAGATGCTCTCACCCATGCACTGACAGGCTCTTCCTAACATTTCCTAAAGTACTATCAGCAATGAATTGTCTTTCTTCCTAGTCTGAAGGAATTCTAAGTTTCTCCTCTCTTCTTTAGCCTGTCAGAAGCATTACTTCCCTGGCATTAAACATTCTGCTGAATGATCAATTGCAATAAGAAGAATTACAAATCTTTGGAAACTTACTTAAATATTCAATAATTTTAAAATATGAAAATTCACCTACAGTGATACTTTAAGCTTTTTTCCTGAAGACCTTAATGCCATCTGCAGCTGCTGCTTTTATTAAGATTAGAATTAATGCATTTGTATTTTGGAGCAGATTTATATAGTGGTCCAGATGCAATTAGGGTACAGTTAAAATTTGACATTGGGGATTCCCAAATCCAACACAGTCATGCACTAATGCACAAAATCACTGTTGTCCAATAAATCTGCCTTCCCATCTTGTGCTACTGAGACTTAGAGGAAGATTTTTCAAAGGGTAATATTGGCTTACTTCTTTGGTAACAGAGAGGTTCTGGCCACTCACAGGTGATCTAGAAAAGGGATACAGTGGTACCTGCCACAAACCATGGACAGGTAGGGTGGTACACTGACCACTTTGCTGTGCCCCCCATTTGCTCTCGTTGCCTTTACAAAAGGACTTTTACATTTTTTTCTTCACATTGAAACTCCCATTATGTGGTTTGTATTTGCTCTACTACTACAAATCCTACAGGAAATGCCCACCAAATACCTCTCCATGGAATCCTCTCCATGCCTCCTGAAGTGACACATGCCTTTTACTGAAATCTCTGATGCCAATAAATCCTGGTGTTCTTTTCTTATAGAATAATAGACTGTCCTGAGTTGGAAGAGACCCACAAGGATCATTGAGTCCAACTGCTGGCCCTGCACAGCACCATCCCCAAGATGTGTTGTGTGCCCAAAAGTATTGTCCAAACACTTCCTGAACTCTGTCAGCCTTGCTGTTGTGACCACTGCTCTGAGGAGCCAGTTCCAGTGCCCAGCCACCCTCTGGGGGAGGCCTATTTACACCAGGCCTTTTCCTTGCTTCCTAATTCTTCATTTCTGCATATTGGCTCTTATCCAAAATGACGAGAATTTCTACAACCACCCAGATAAACACTCTTAATTCTCTTTAAGACCTACTTTTCCTCTATGTTAAATATGACTTTGGGGAGCAGATCTGAGGTCAGTTTAATCCAGCCCTTTTTTTTCCCCTTTTAGAAGAAATTTGAAGACATCTGAGAAAAGAAGCTTATGACATTATAATTTCAGCATACACAACAACCCTGCCCTGGTCTGACTCTCTAGTTTTTATCAAATATTTAGATTTAGGTCCCTTCTGATTTATTTTGTAACCAATCAGTAGCAATTTGTGTCTTCTCAAGGCCTTTACTCCTTCCCCATTCCAGGAGCCCAGGTGGTTAAAAATTTGTGGCACAGGGTGGATACAGGGCAGGTCCATGAGATGCTGCTCCTGCAGATCCAGAGGGGAATCACTGATAGGCTCAGCCACCTCAAGGAAAACTGCAACAAAGGGATTCTGTTTGAGGCTCTCAGGAGGAAAAACAGAACTCTGCTTTTATAATCAGCCTGTCCAGTGATCAGGCTCCACCACAGAAACTGCTGATCCATTTACCAAACTTAACCAAGTTGAATATCAATCATGCACACATTTCTTGAAGAAAGAAAAATTAATATATTTCAAGTTAAAAAGTTCATTCTTTCATATTAACGTTGCAGAAACTCATATCTTTGTCTGACTTATTACCAAGTAACCTCTTGAATATCCAAGGATATCACTCCCTCACTCACCTCCCTGTACAAGCCTTCAAGGCTTCAGAAATCCCTATTGATCCAATGCTAACTCCCCTGAATTCATAAGTCAACAGCAGCAGTGGAAGCTAGAGGTTGCAGGCCTTACTGCAGAAACCCCTCTGTCAAAAGCCTGGTAACACACACAAATGTTTTCTCAAAGAATTGTTAATTTGCCTCCCTGCCATCTGTGACACTTTTAAGAGTCAAAAGCCAAAGTTGTTTGTCTCAATACCCAAATTTCTATTGCCACTGCTCCTCACAAAGGTTCACCATGTAGATCTGCACATTCTGCAGATCTGAATTTCCCTAGATAATGTGTCATTTGCTATTTATTAGTAATATTTAATATTTCTGGGGTGAGCAGTTCTGCTCACCCCAGAAGGATTCTAAGTCACATATAGGGCCAATGAAGCTTCTACAACAGAGTGAGAGCTGACAGCTAAAGAACTTGCCTAACAATTACAGATTTCAGCGGGTCACATTCTCAATGAATGAAAAAAAAAAATCCACCTTTACTAAAAGAGCCATGGAATCTGAATAGCCTCATCAAGCAGGTAGCAACTGATATTTTCCCTTCAGCAGAAAATACCTGTGTTAAATTGAACAAATGACAATGAACTTGCTTCAGAAGGGAGATGATATTCACACCTGCTGCCAAATCTGAGTGGTACCACACTGAAATAGTTCACTGATAATATATTTCATAAAGCATGTATTGGCATGCAACTGAGGAAGATGCTCAAGTTCCACAAATACATCAATAATTTTCTGTACTTCCTATGCATTAATAATATTAAAAAAGAACTTAATAAATACTTCCTTTATTAATCACACTGAGATTTTCATTCAGGGTTAATTCTAAAGGAATTTAGTTATTTCAATCATACCTTACTGATCCTTGTTTCCTGTCAGAACTACCACCTTTCTCATTATACCCTGCTAAAACAATGCCCACCAGAGATTGTTAGCTCAAAATGACCTGCAAGTGGTTTTGATCTACAGGTACACAGTTGCCTTTGTCAGAAGACCCCTGCCTATTCATTTTTACCATCTCTATTCGAGTAACATTAGACACAAAACTGTTATTGTCCCTGTTTCCCATGTCTGCAGGAAAACCTCCCTAATATTAACACAGCTGTTGTTTTGAAAAAGACACCTACAGTACTTCAGTAGAGCCCATCTGAGGCAACACACAGCAAACACTTTTATGCCCAAGTAACCAATAGGAAATGGCCACGGACATTGAATACTATCTAAAATGGTGTGTGACCCCTAGTTGAGTATTTTCTATTACATTTTCCAAAATAACCTCAACCAAGTTATTATTAGTAGGAGTGAAAAGACACTTCAGCAAAGATGGAGCTCAAATCTGTCATGTGTGCATATTATTCTGAATTTAATTTCTTCCTGAAGGTTACCAGTGCACACACAATTGAGGAAGAACATAGCTTTTCTAAAGACAAAAGATCTGGATTGTAAGGAGATCAGCTGTTAACAAACTCAAAGTTAGAAGAGGTATCCCCAGCTCACTATGTCCATCTCCAGACATCCTGTGATCTTGCAGAAAGAACACCTATTTTTCTGTACTGTTGCACTCTCATTACAGCAATTTACAGCCTGCATCACAGTTCCACAAGTCTCATCTTATTGCTTTGGGAGGTGCCCAACAATCCCCTTGCTGCAAAGAGAGGCACCAACAGCAACGAACAGTCACCCATCTAACACATTCTTAAGAGTAATAATAACAGCAATTCATACCAGAAAACATGAATTACTTAGCAACCAATAACATCTATCTATAGTTTCAAGTCATTTTATAATGCATGGAAGGAATGCAGATGGAAATTAGGATTTCCTCATTAATAGTTTTCATTTGTTGTGTCAGAGATAGAAAAAACTCTTCAAACAAAAGTTTCCTTTTTTAGTATTGATTTAGAAATGCAAACTTAACACAGGATTAGATGCTTAAGGTTTTAACAGCAAACACACACAAAGAGGAAGTCAATAATGACAATGAAAGGCCAAGTTCTAAATCTTTACTGGTTATTTCTAAAAATCTGCCTCTCAATGTACATTTCCTCAGTCTCTAAACAAATCTTGTTATAGCCAATCAATGATATATTTCATGTCTCTCTCCAGTTTTATGACTTTTCATTGTGAGATGTCATCGGCTTTTTATTAATTTGACAACTAAAATGTCCTAAATGCCTATGTTTTATTGCTACAGTGAAAGGAAGTGAGACCTTTCTCCCTACTAGATTACTAGTAATTATTACCAACATTTGTATAATTTCTGGGTCTGGCCAACACTGTACAAGACTACACAACTACAGCAGCAGTCCTTTTATGTTTTCTTTTTACAAGTCACAGGATTGAAGAATTATGATGGGGAAAAGGCCATTCTTTAAAAGAGAAATTATATACAGTAGAAGAATTTCTCCTTTTCCTAAATCATGAGGAACCAGAGGTACAGTGTAACAAACAACTTTTCCTTTTTCCACATACAACTTTTCTTTAATATTTTGCAAGCTAATTCTTTGTTCAATACACCTGCTCAGTTAGGACACTCAGCCCTTGCAGCGATTCTGAAAAAAGGACAAAGGAGTATGAAAAACTGTTTAAAAACTGCAATATTAAATGAGCCATAAACACTGGATTGTTATATATCAGCCCTTGAGTTCAACTTGAGGATAACACAGCATACAGATTTTAAAACAATAAATGGTCTAGCAGGAACCAAGATGAGCAATATTCATTACTGTGACTATAAAATCAAATACAGGAGCAAGCTGGAAACACTGGCCACACACCACTTATATAAAATACATATCCCAAGGGATAAAATATTGAACCAGTGCAAATTTTGAGTTCTTTTTCTACATTGTAGCCTCTGTCTGATTTCAGGGAAATCACTTCAGCCAGTCTCAGTTTCAAAAGTGAGCACCATAACATGAAGAGAGAAGCAAAAAAAAAAAAAAAAAGTCTCTAAATGGTTTGATTAATACTTAACAGAAAAGTTTGGGGTTTTGTTTGCTGCCTTGCACTCAATGGAGGGAAGGTAGGTAAGAGCCACCAAGGTCAGGTCTGCTTTCTTCTTACTGCCATGGAGGTGGAAGCTGTCAGATTTTCACTGCTTTTATTTATTTATTTAAGTGACTTTACTGTGACCATGGCTGAAATACTGGTCCTGGTTCCTGCCCATTTAAGTGGCTGTTTGCTAACTGAAAGCTTAAAAATCCAATGACCTTTTGTAGTTGCAGCAAGGTGTGTGTTATCCTGCCAATATCTACTCTCTCATGAGCTCCATGCTCGTTAGTTGACATTAAGCATGACTGCCATAAAGGTGATGTAGCTGAGCTCTAAATGGTACCTGCATTGTCCTATGGATATTTATTCCATGGCTACACTGTAATTAAAGGCTTTATCAAAACCTTTGGGAAATTCACTTACAAAGCAGAGTTAAAAAATTTGGATTGTTCTAAATTACTGTATTTTCAACCAGCAATTCAGTAGACGGCCAGAAAATGCAGCCAAAAATCTTAAACAATTTTTAGACTGGGAACAGAAATTAGCAACAACCAGTT
The DNA here is from genome assembly GCF_023055355.1 of Agelaius tricolor. NCBI lineage: Eukaryota > Metazoa > Chordata > Aves > Passeriformes > Icteridae > Agelaius > Agelaius tricolor. The sequence continues at coordinate 9,097,376 of NW_027269284.1, forward strand.
CATACAACTACTGTGTTATTTTCAGAGAGCATTAACAGATACTGACCTGTACACAGCTCATGATGGCTGAACAATATGTTATGTTCAAAAAAATTCTCCAGAACACACTTCCTTGCAGCAAAACAGAATGAACTCTGTATTTTCCACTCAACTAAAATGTTGCCAGTTAGACAGCTAAGAGACAAAGCTAAGCTCAGTCAATAGCTCTTTTTGATATGTTATCTGGGTAAGAGTTAAGCCTGCTTTCTACCCTTTCATAGTTAATTCTTGACATTCTAAGTGTGGCTAAAATAAATCCACAGCAAATCAACCCAATATAAACATGAGATATCATATAAAGACAGGTCACCTGAAGTCTACAAAACTCTCCTCTATAAATCAGCTTATTGTTCCAGGCCTTCATTTAAAAAGCAGTGAGAGACAGGTTAAACATGGTGCTGAAGGATGCAGACACACAGTACAGTATTAGAGCTCCATTTCAACCTTTCTTAAAGGTAGTCTGAGGAAGTGCAGTAAACTCAGTAATTTCGGTGAACTATGCTGCAGAGATTTAAAAGATTTATTTCTTTCTCCATCTATCGACATTCATTTTTCGTGTAATTAAACTGCTGTCATGGATCAATGAGCACAGATAACAACTAAAAGTAGCACAAGAGAATCCACCAGCAATCTTTTTCATTAAGTACATAACCAAATATTATTTGTTAGGCTGCAACACAAAATGCATCTAAAAGATCTCATTTTGTTTGAAAACAGAGGGACAGCCAGAACTTGTGACCTTCTAGAGATGAAGACATAAAATCAAAGCATTCAGGAGAAAACAAGCCAGTCCTTAATACTAATATGAGGTTTAAATCTAATATGAGGTATAAATCTAATTTTTAGAGATAAGGCTCCAACGAAAATATCAACCCAGTTAAAATGACAGCTGTTAGAATTAGGCCCTCAGCAATAATATAATTACAGAGCAAAATAAATTCAAAATCTTTAAGAACAAAAAAGTAAATATTTCAGATGTGTATACGCAAATCAATTTTTCATATTTCGACAAGCTGATGCTTCTTTAAAGTCACTGCATGAGTAGGAAGTATCACTTAGGAAGTAGATGAAGAGTAATGAGAAAATACAGAGAAAGTAATGTTTGAGTTTTTTAATTCAGCCCCTTGACATTTTATTTGTGTTCCTAAAAATATCAGCACCGGTTGACCATAAAAATCTGCTTCTATACTAACAGTGACAAAAAAACCCAAACATTATAACAACAACAAATATTGCTTCTAAATACTTAATACACAATTATTTTTTTGCCAGGGAAAAAAAGAGATCCTTAAGCTCGTTCCCCTGCCAAATTTTGCAGTCTTTAGGAACCTGAACTTTGGCATTCTCTTTTGACTTTGGCCCAGTATTAAACCAATTCTTATACAGAACTATCTTATAAAGCTCTTTTTATTAAAAAAAATGCTTCACTTTGCTTATGGATCCTACATGAACAGCCTTTGCACCTGAAACACTGAAATTACCAGCGAAAGCACAAAGCATCACAGCTACACAGTACAGAAACCAGTGAGTGATGACCTCCATTTAATACAGCTTGTGATTGCTCTATTTTTTCATAAAAGCTAAAGCAATTTCAGTAAAATCTAGACCAGCAATATGTCAGTTTTCAGACAATCCTGACTAAAAAGGTATGCATATTTTACACGAACTTGCATATTTTTTTTACATTTGAATACTAGCAGAATTTAAAAGCATTAGCACCATTGGTATTAATAGCCTTTGCATACTAAAATCCCACAAAGCGAGACTACTTCCCTTGGTTTCCATTTCTCAATGCTTTAACTACTAAAAATGTCCCTGCAAGCATATCTGTACCAGGCAAGAGACCAAGTGAGTTTTAAAAAATCTCAAGAAGAGGCACCTTATCCAATTACACCGTCCAAAGATATTCACACTTTATCTATAAATGACTCAGAAACCAAGACAAGGTTAGGACAATGATCTACCATTGACTCATTAATGGCCCCACATCACATCTGCAAGTGTGCTCTCAACACACAGTGGCAGAAATGGCTATTCAATTTTGCAGGATGATTGGAAGCTTCATATTCCAGGTGTAAAAAGAGAATCTCACTCCTCAATATATATTACATTTCTAATTAGCATAAAAATACTATTCTGCTTTTCTGAAAAGAACTGTAGCTGACAGAGTAATCCCGAAGAGAAATACAATTACTTGTGTTGTATTGTCCTCTCTTCCTTAACAGTTGCTCATTAAGGGGCTTGATGCTAGTGAAAATGGTGTCAACATTCTCCTTTAATGCAAAGCAGTAGCTTTGCAGCCTCTGATTATTTTGACATTTCTACCCGAAACAAAAAGCATTTCAAAGTCTGCACTGTCTGTAAGGGATGCAGAGAGTGGACAATCTGTTTATTCTTGCATGTTTGCTTTCAAGGTTTATCACTTGGTTCATGTAGGAAGAGATGGGGGAAAAAGCAAAGCATGCCAAGAAATAACAAAGGGAATACAAGACAGGAGCACATCTGCTGATGTATGCTGTTAGAAAACTGCACACTTGGAAAAAAGGGGGATACACAAAATATTGACCCCATCATCTTCCTCACATCCAAACCAGGGTTCAATCTGGACAGAAAATTGCCATTCCTAGGTGGGAAGATCTTGCTCTGCTCCCTTTGTACATTATATATAGATTACAGACAGTATCTCCCACAGTGTAACACGCACTTGTGGCCTCCACAACTCTCCATGGAGGTAATTTACAGGAATTTTTGTGAGCCTCCACTGACCAGCTTTCTGCAATCAAAAGAACACATGCAGCTGAAAGTCAAACGTGCCATGGTTCCCATCACAAAGCTGCCACACTGAGCCATGCAGGGGAAGACAGCAGAAAGCCTCCCATGGGCTGTGTTCTGCAACAGCCTTGCATCCTCGCACAGCCCCAGACCAGCCTGCTGTACCTGGCTGGCTGGCAGTTTCTCTATAAAATGTTTGAAACTTGTACCAAAATTCTCTGCTGGGAAGCAACAAAGACAAGCTGACAGTGGCAATCAGCAGCAAGTACATGTGCAGGGGTTTTTCTGCTTCACATGCTGGCTCACCCCTTAAAGGCAAGCATTTATGGAGAAAGCAACAAAAGGCTGTCCCAAGCTTAGTTTCTTTACATTACTGTACTTCCATGTTTCACCATCTTTTTCAGCATGTTTCCCACTCTTACCCTGTCCTGTTCCTTTGTGCTGTCCTTGATGCTTTCACAGACTTAGATAAGGAAATTGTACTCAAATAGATAAAGCTGTCTTCTGCCACTATTACTAACACCAAACAATACCATATAATTCTTCCTCTAGAGTCTTATTCAATATGAACAAAGGAAATAAAAACCAATCCACAGAATCTAGTATTTTTTTAGAATAGTTTTCAAGCTTATCTATACAATATTATAGAATGAACAGAATTTATCTAATACGTTACAGTTATTCCACAGGGAGAGAGAAAAGGGTAAGACAATCCAAAGGAAGTAAACAAAATAACTCTGGCAGGGTATGCTTAGATCTCACCCTACCACTCCTCCCACATAGAGGGAAACACACAGCCACTGAAGTAAACATATATTATACTGTAGTTATTACCACCTTATTGATACAATTATAAAACCATTAACTTTAAGAAAGCATATGTTTTTCTGAACTTAATTTAAATGGAAAAAAATATGATTTCTACAAGGTTACAGTCTTGCAGTGACTATTGTGTTTATTATTAGATATATTATTCTTACTTTCCTAACCAGGATGTCTTACTCAGATCAGACAGTGGTGGGTGTCAGCTAATTCACACCTCTAAGACCACAGAAGTGTCACTTGAGACAAAAATCTCAAAGGCAGCAAGTCAACAAGCACCACTGACTCCATCAATGCTACCAAACAGGGGTCTGGCCCACCAGACACATTTGATACAAAGCTCTGCCACAAGAGCATCCTCACCAGCATCCCCTGCTCTCCTCAGATACAGCTCTCATTGCCACCACTCTTTTCTTTTGACCTTCCAGGACCCAAATCATCTTGCAGATGGCCCCACTTTACTTTGCTACATGGTTCTGCAGACCTGGGTGCCTTCTGTATGTCATCTGCTGACAGCTCAAAAAAGATGTACCACTCACCTTCTTCCTAATTAACTTGGGCTAAATTACAGGCTAGTGCAGAAAAAAAGATTCAGTGTGAGAATGAGTACTAACATGTAGCAAGGAACTGAATACCTGTACTCATATTTACAAAATTTACCTCACTTTTAACAAACAAAAAGAAAGAAAAGCTGTAACTATGGCAATGTAGCTGTTGTACCTACTCTCTAGTTCATGTGCTGCAAAGGCCTGCACACATATTTTGTCTGCTTTAGCAAAACAACTCGCTGCTCCATCTATTCCTTCAATCTCCAGTTAGCTTCATTGCCTCTCTCACACTTCTAGCACTGACTTAACTGGCCTCTTTAGTCCTCACAAGTGCATTAACAAAGCTTCCCATCAAACTATCACCCAAAGTACTATTATTAGCTGAGCTCTAATATAGCACAGAAATTGAGAATGGCTGCAGCTAGAAAAAGCCTATGTAGATGTTACTTGTCTGACAGCTTCAGGCTTATTTTCAACATGTTAAATAACTCAAAAATGACTCAGGCAGAGATTCACTGACATCAACCCCTGCACAGCTGAGTAAGTAATGTTAAGGCCCTGTAAATGGAAGGAAATCCTATTATGAATGCCAGAAGGGGCATCAGTCTTTTCTTCCAAGCCAGTGCTCCCTGTGAATGAGGGGAACAGTGCTAAGAACCAAACAAAAAGCCTGATTTCCAGCAGTTACAGTAAAGCAATGCATTCTTTCAAGGTGGGTGACACCCAGGGAAAAGCTCCAAAAGACCACTGAAAAAATTACACTTTTAGAGATCAACCTTAAACATGAAAATTTCTACAGTGCTAAAAACTTAATGGAAGCTATACTGAGTAAACAACACCTGGCTGCTCTGCTTCTTGCAATTTATGGCTTTTTAAATTTCCTTTTGCCACTTTCTTCATTCAGGTCCTAACAACCCCAATACCACCAGCCAGCCTGCAGGCAGGCAGGAAGAAGCTGGGTTCTACAGCCTTGGTCCTGGGGAGGGAAGGGGGGATGATGCAGGGGGAAAGGGAGCAAATAAATACACAAAGAGAAACTATTAGTCACTACAAAATGTCCTGCCAGGGAACGTTTGGGAAGTACTGTTATTGAGGTGCACGTAAGCGTGAGCAGATCCTTTCTGTCACTTCAGAGGAAAAAGGGGTGAGGATGAAGGAGGTCTTACAGAAGGGAATATCTGTGCAGAAATGGCAGCTATGTCTGGGCTAACCAGAAAACAGGAGCTGAACCTCGATGCCAAAGTCTCTCCCCATTCAGAGCCAGGAAATCAAATTCCATTCTTGTTTTATCTTGGCACAGATCTTTTGCTTCAACCTCTGAATTACAGCAGTTTCTGGGATTAGGACTCAGGGCCATTATTTTTGGCCTTTAAAAAAAGACTGCACTAAGCAGAGAGTAACTATGTCTAGTACAAATACAAGTTGAGCAATGGGTAAGTTTTAATTCAGACACATTAATCAAAGAAAATAAAGCAATGTAAAAGCATCTGGCAACACACAAATTAGTTAGACTAAATGTCTCACTTCTCACAGTAATTGTTTCTTGGGTTGATTAAGGAGGCTTTTCTCCTCTCAGCTGTCCTGAAAGGTTTGCATTTTCCTCCCTTCTTTGAATCCCTCTAAGGTATTGCCATAATGAACATTTCTCCTGGAGACTTCTGGATAGATTCACCATGTTTTGGCTGTGATTTCCATGTGACAACTACTAAATTTCATCACCTGAGCAGCCCTGCAACACTTGCTGGACTGAAGCACAGTTCATTGATGTAATATAAATGAGAATTTTGCATCTTGTCTCATCTGTGGCTTCTGCTGTCCCAGATGGGCAGAGATCAGCCCTGTAACACAGCACTTACCTGTAGGCCACCAAATTGGCCTTTATATTATTTTCCTCATTAGCTGCCCATATATCCCAGAGAGAGCTGTATCTCTTTATGGATTCACTTGGAAAATAAATAATTACCTTCAGATGGTTATGTTTTACAATGACATCTATTTCTCACAACCAGCCTGACAGAAGCTTTTCCTCCTCACAGAAATTATAAAACAGACTGCTTGTTCCCTTAAAATTACTCTACCCTTGGCCCTTAATACATAAATCTTATTCTTCCAGTGCTCACACACAGTTTGAGTTTTCTTTCATTTAGTTAAAATGAAAAGTATTTAATTTCAAGATTCTCTGAATCATACTAAATAATTCATATAACCAAAACTAAATCGCAGCCATGGTCTCAGTTATACATCAAATCTTGGTGTAACTTGCATGACATAACATCAGAAAACATCATCTTTGAGCAAGGGATACTCAGACTCTCCAATTACTTTCCCTTTACCACTAGGGGCCAGCAGTTCACCTGCTGCAGCTACACCAAGGAGTACCCGCCCACCTGAAAGAAATTCTGCTCCCTCTTCCACCTGCTAAACCATATTAAAACAGGCCAGAAATTCATATCCACACATATTACAAATAAGGAATATCTCCTTTTGGTCAAAAGAAATACTTTATAGAGGGAGAGAGAATAAACTTGGGCCATTATGAATTTAAAGGAGGTACAAGAAATATAAAAATAGAAGCATTAGAGTGGAGGAGAACAATGGGGGATTTTTGAGGGATGGTTATTTTACCCCATTGAAAGCTAAAAGCCCAAGGAAGGGTGCTAATTGTTTTCACTGTTTTAATGCTGTCTTTGAAATTAGTATCTATGGCCTGAGACATATAATTTAACATTTGGCTGCCCTTCCCTCTAGCTGTATCAGGCTACCTAGGGAGCAAAGACACAATGGATTTGATATCTCATCCCAGCACATTCACTTGGAGACAATCCTTTGCTTTGGAAAATGGCAAGCACTAATCATAGGAAAAAAAATTCTCTGTTTAAACATCAAAAAAAGCAAAAATGTTTAAAATGTCTTTACCATATATTTATTTACCTTTACTTGTTTGGAGACAGGGGAGCAAGCAAGAGCTACTAAACAGCACCTCTATTATTGAGCTATTATGTCATGGTGTCAAAATTACAAGGGAGGAACATCATCTTATCTCAGACATTGCATTACTGTAAGCAATTACCAGATTATGCAGCTCTGGGCAAAACCAGCTTAGCATTCTTTTGGGTTCCTCTGGACTTAAACAGCACCCATCTCCTAGGAATTGTGTAATTTAAGAGCACTACAAGAGAACTACTGAAAGAGATTAAGAGATTATTAATTAAAATTTTATCTGATATTGAAAAACCAACCAACTTCTAGTGGAGATGAATCTGTGTATAAAGGACAAAGTTTAGTTATAGTTGTTCTTATTTACAGTTTTCCTAAGGAACAGACAACGAGGAAAAGATGAACCCACCAATTTCATCCCCTTACTTCCACCTCTTTGCAAGCCAGTGGCCAAGACTGCAATGCAGATACTCCTCACATGGCAATACCTTCAACAATACAGTTTCTCCTTGAAAATTGGACCTCCTTTAAGCACTTTTGCACTGTGCTGTGAAATAAAGCCTCACAAGTATTTTTGCCTACATTAGGAAGATTCCATAACAGTGATGGCTGATCCCAGCTAGGAAAACCTTGGCATGGTGCACTCTTGGAGAGCTGGGAAACATCAGAGGTGGTAAAAGGTCTCTTCAAAGTCTGAGCAAGGAATCTCTAAGACTAAACCTAGATATTTTCCCCACCTCACAGTAAGCAAAACAGCACAGCATGTGGGAAAACCAGCAGTCACATGCTGCCCATCAGCCTCAGAAAAACCCTGAACAGCAGACCCCAAGGTTGATGTGACAAGCAGAGGTCCCCTGAACACAATGTAATTGCATCAGGTTATACCAGCTGTGAGTCTAGCACAGGGTTTTGCTATCTATTAATAGCTGGTATAATTCTGTTAAAACTTCTCAGCACAGTTCAGCTGCAGGTCAGTCTGTTTTCAAAGAAAACAAAGATGATAATTCTGGTGAAATGGTTGCCTGAAATACAATAAAATACTCATTAGGAAACTCAGGCTGCTTTTACCCTCAAGAACATTTATTAACCCTTGTATTAGGTTCCTCAAATCCTTTCTGCTTGCAGTGTAAAACCAGCCCTGTTTTCCCTGCTGCCTCCATTTTGCATTGCCACAGTCGTGTGCTTGTAGCTTCTCCTCACAGTTTTAAGCCAGTAAATGGGTTTCAGGACAATAGACACTCAAGCTCCTGTTTATCAAAATTCTTTAGGGAAAAAAATACATAAGAGAAGTTAATTCCATCTGTTCACCTTCACTGAATCCTTCCCTTCTTTTGGCATGGATTTTCCATCGACATCAGGCTTGCACCTCCAGCAAGAGAGATGGTCAAGCCATTATATTTACCAAAACAAATTATGCAAGCTGATGAAAAGAGTTGCTTGTAGCAATATCATTGGGAGAGGGCATAGAGGAAAAAGGGCTCAAAATCAAGTGTTGTTATCAATGGAATTTTGTTCATGTCAGTAGAGAATCTGTGCACCAGAAGAAAAGAAACAGGGAGAGAATGGCTGTAATTCCTTAGCAGGAAGCCAAAATGAAAAATAACATATCTCTAACAGAGCTACTTAGAGAGTCCTTCAGCAAGTAAGCCTGGGTCCAGTAATTGCAGCATTCTTACAGCAGTAAACAGATTACTAAAAAGCAAGAGCAAGCCTTGGGAAAATGCAATTACAGGAATGATAGGTCTCATCTAACTATTTTGTGTTATTTAGCACATATTTTCCAAGTAGTAGAAGACCTGCATTTTCAAAGAGAAAAACAGCTGCTTTACCAAACCAAGGGAGAAAAAGGCATTTTGAGAGACTTGCCCAGAACATGGAGCACAGAGATTTGCAGATATCCAGATAGGCTTGATTAACTACTGCTTTCTCTTGACTGGCAGATAATTTGCTCAAGAGGCCCAACACTCACACCAAGCCTAGAGTTTTAACGTGCACTGGAGACTTAAAATTCCCAAAACTTGGGACTTACATCTCTGTCAATGTACAAGAAAAGAGCAGGTACACAGTTATAGAGGTAATAACGCATAACAGAACTCACAGTTCCAAGCATAGTCTTGGAAACAACAGAAATTATGTTTGTATTCAGAAATAAAACTAAAATCAGTGATATTAGGTCAGTTGGACACACTATAATAATTTCATTTGTTATTGATTTGTATGTTTGATATGCTATGTTGAGATAGCTCTTCTTTTTTAAAGTAGCATACTCAGCTTTAGGAATGTGCCCTGTGAAAATCTCAAAACATTTGTTTCACATTATGGTCACTGTTCTGAAGCCTACAGTGACAGACTCAGATCCTAAAAAACCTGTTTCTCCTTTTCTGCCAGAGGAAGTTCACCAGCTCACAACAGTGGGAGAGACAGAAGAGATCTGTAGTGATCTGAGTCCTTTCCTGTGGCACATGCAGACTGACAGGCGTGGTTGGATATAGCTGCTAGAAAACAAAGCAAGCTGAGCAATTACAGCTGTTTGTCTCAGGAAAAGAGAATTGTGTCATCAGTAAATCTAACTGAGGTGTACTGATTGAGCCAGCAATGCTGCCTCTTCAGAAACCTGATGAAAATGCCAACACAAAGGCCACCAATGGGCGCTCTACAGTTTATGGGGAGAGCTGAAAGGGGTCACCAGATGTTCTGTACAGAACATACTTTGTCTATAGGCATGGTGCAGGTTCTCATAGATTGTCTGTTTTAAAAAGACTTCACAAAAAAAAGGTCCTATAAAATTCTACCATCAATACCATGTGTGCTCAGCCAAACCCCCAGAAGCTCATACACTAACAGTGAGGATATATGCCTAGGAAACTACACACAGGGAACACTGCCACTTAATTGGCTCTGCAAGCAATCCCTGATGCTGTCACACACACAGAGTGATCCAACTCAATGGTGTCTAGCTTTCCCTATATCTTTTTTCCATGAAAAATTACATTCTGGCACCTCACACAATTTTGCCATGAGTTACACAAATTTGTCTAACTTCACTTGAAGTGAAAGGTCTAAAGCAGTTTACTTACATAGACACATTGTAAACAAAACTAGATTGAAAAGGTGAAAAAACCCCTGTCAATAAACAGCAAATAATGCAATATATAGAAAAATAAAAAAAAATCTGCAGAAGAGAGGGTGGCTCTGGAGGGGGGTGAATACTCCCATGCACACTGTGTCCTTCTCTTTCACCAGTGAACTTGCTACACAAGGAGCTGGCAAACCTTTTGCCTAAAGGGAAACCATAACAAGGCATCTGCCCCAGCCTTTACTGAATTGCAAACCACAGCTTCAGGCACCCTTAACTCCCACACAGTAGATCACCAGTGCCTCTCAGGTTCAGCTGTCTCCAGTGTGCTGCTAGACTTCAAAACAGGAAAGTTGTTAAGTAAAAAGTCAGCCAAGTGACAAAAGAACCAATATCAATAGACATAATGCAACCAAACCAAGTGAACTGGGGTCATCTTGCTTACAGCAGCATGGCTTTCCATCCCTGGAGAAACTGGGATGCTCTCAGCCTAACAAGGCACTGATTCCTGTCTCACTCGGGCTCCAGGGGCATGACAGGAGCAATCTTTTTCTCCCATCAGAGAAGGAGTGGGGAGGAAATGCTGCAACCTTGAAAGGTCTGGATCAGATGGTAACTGAACAAAAGAGAAAGGATGTCAAGGAAATTATAAATAAATGTTTAAAATGGGTATTCTGGCCAACTGGAGGATTGAACCAACACATTTTTGTACAGTGAGCTGTGTGAAACTGGTGACTTCAAGACTCAGAGGATCTGTTTTAACAATTTATACTGCAGGTTGCACAGCATTTTCCTTTCTCATGGTGTCTTTGACTCTGCAATATAAAACCAGATTATATATATAAATAGGCTGACTCACACTGTTCATCTTGTATGAGAAAGAGTCTTATGCAGTTTTGAATTTAAGTTAAACAATTAAAAATAAATACACATTAATTAAATCATACTCTGAGTGGAAAACCCACGAAACTGAATTCTGAATGGGTGGGGCACTCTGTCACCCCAGAAACCCAGCAGACCTCAGGAGGTCTCCATGCCAGACTCCTGCTCAAGCTGACCAGTGAAAGAACTGCTTTAAAATTATTTTAAAAAGATATTGCAAAAAAAGGTACTAGATCATATAAAGTATCTTAAATAATGGAAATAACTTCAAGCTACTTGAGTTTACTTCATCAACATCAGACAATGCATGCTGTGATGTAGAACCACATTGCTACTTACTGATCCAAAATAGTAATTTCTCTAAAGGTAATGAAATAAACCCTTATTTTGCAGGTTGGGTTGGTTGCATTACCAGCTCAGTAAAAAGCAGATATGTTCAAGGTATTCTGGGGCAAGGTATCTAGTCTATTATAAATGGCATTCATTAATCACATAACCAAAAAAAAAGAAAAAAAAGAAAACTGAAAAGAATATCTCCTTTTTAGGAACATATTTCAATTATTGAACAAATATTGTGTTCACAGAAAAACAGTTGCCCTTCTATAACAGGCAGTTTTAATGAGTCTATTTCCATAAAAATGCTTGATTTTCAGCTTCAAACCACTCCAGTGCCCTCCTTCAACTCCCTTGCTAGGCATCTGATTAAAAATAAGTATCATGAAATATATTCGCAGTTTTATTCATTTGAGTCTTTTTCCAGGACTATTCCCTGATATCACTTTTAGTTGTTTCCCATTAAATACTCTAGGGCTTCCATTGCTGATTAACACACAAACGCACACACCTCACATCCCACACTCCATTTCAAAGAACATGGATTGATTTATGGATTGTGATATGGTCTAATACCACTTAAAAAATCTCCTACTTTCTACTGCAAAGAGAGTAAAATGAGTCACCTTCACAACAGAGATATTTGCCACTTCCACAGGAGATGGAGGTTTCATTTCTCTACTCCCTGACTTTCAAATTAGCCACTGACAGCTCCACAAAGGTAAACACACCCAACCCTACACTCTCACCAAAAACTGCTACATCCCTACAGAGCAGGAGCTCCTAGAGCATGAGCAGAGCAGCCAGCCTCCTCCACAGTGTCCTCCTGGGTGACAAACCTCTCCTGCAGGAAGGCTGCTGCATTGGATTCTGTTTGAAAGACATACAGAAAAAACATCAGGACTCACTTCACTTAAATCATTTGGGGGTTTTAACTTTGTCAGAAGAGCTCCTTGAAGGCCAACCTGCTACACTCCCTTTTTAGCAGGGAGGGAGGGAGGGAGAGGGAGAAGGTCTGTCTCTAAGAGCTCTGTGCTGGCCTAAAATCATATTTAAACTCACACCCTGGGAAACGAGGCTCTGGGACAGATCCCCAGCACGTGAGTATCCCTGCAATACAAACCAGCTGCTGTGTCACCTCTGCATGGGCTAAACCTGGACGTCTTCCCTGGTTTGGTGGTGCTTTCCATAACAGTAGCTTAAATCCAATTCTTACTATTGGCAGAATTTCAAACCCCTTCACACTACATTTGCCTGAGTTTAAACAGCACTGAACCATGCAGTGAAGGTATAGCCAAAATTTCAAGCTCTTCCAGAAGAACCTCCAATGAACAGCTGATCAGAAATGTAGCAGCAATGTGATACTCCTTTAATTCCTCAAGGAATAACAGGACAGTGCTTTTTCTCAATCATTACTATGGTCATTACATATACTGCTGTATTTCAGGACTTAACATTGCTCTGATTCACAAGCAATAAAGGAGGGAACAGAAAGGCAGTGGATCTGCCAGGTCTGCTCTTGGTCTGGTTTGGTTTCTTTTTGGAAGTGTGCAATTGCTGTCAAGGCAATGAACTGCAGAAGGTGTTCCTTCAGGAAAAACCACATTGGTTTTAGTCCTTTTATCTCAGCAGAGGTCACCCTGAAAGCTGCATTGGAGAAACAAAACAAAAGCATGTCTGATGTAATGTGTCTGACTACCGAGAAAGAAAAGCCCCACAAGCTTGAAACAAAGCCTCCAGCAAAAGATTTCTGTGTGCCCTGTGACACACACAGCCACCAGCAATTTATAACTTAAAAAAAAGAGCTAAGAGAAGGCTTCAGATAAATTGCATTTTGCTGTAAAACAGACACTTGATTTGCTTGGGGGGGGAAAAAAAAACTACTCTTCTTATTTATAAATTAAAATATGGAGAGGTTCCTGTCCCACTCCTCTACTAAAGACTAATTTTTGCACATTCCATCTTATTCCCCAGCTCCCAAATGCAATTGTGCAAATGCTTAACCTTAAGCACTGCACTGAAGTCGATAGCATCATCCACTTGCTCAGTGCCAAACATGACCAGATTAAACTCCAGCTGCAGCAGAACACAGAAACCAACCTGAAATCCATGTTTTAGATGAAACTGTGACCAATGCTCTGTAGGGTGAGGGGACAGCTGAGGCTGTTCTAATGTTCATCTTAGAGACACAAAATAACACAGCAGCAGAACAGGGAAAAGAGCCCAGGATTTGTAGCTTCTCTGTTCCAGACTGAGTCTTTAATTTCTCAGGCCCATATGCCAATGGAGTAGTTTGTTAAGCTGTTTCAGTCCTGATCAAGACATTTGAATATGAATCTTTAGATTGTTGCTGAAGCTGCTTGAATTAAGCTTAAAAAGTAGCACAAAAAACACAGAGTAACAAATATGTATTACAGGTCCCTTAAGCCCAGTCCTTACTGATTTTACAGGACATTTGAAGAGCTGAAACCCGAATTAAAAAGACATGCATGGATTCTATATTAGCAGTATATGTTTAACAGCTAAAAACTCTCTTAAAAATTTTATTAGTCCAATTTTGAAATTTGCATGACAACACATACTGCAGTGTCTGTGTACAAGCTGTACTGCTACCTGACACCAAAACAGGACTTTCTGAGGCAATAAATAACATCATTTCTAGTGAAGATGATGGGAAGAAATGCTGCCATTGGATCATCTCCCTGGAGCTCCTAGAGCCTCACAATTCTTTCTCCATGGCTTTCTGACATAAGCCTAGAAGAAGGATATGTATTTTCTAAATAATAAAGCTTGGTCTGAGGAGGCAATGGGCAAGGGGTGTTAAGCAGGACCCTTTCATTAGCCGTGGTTATAAGACAGAACATTATTACTCAATGCAATGATATATCACAGCAACAGTGTACAAGACAGCTTGAAATACACAAATATAAAGCAACTTATGCTATTGATGAGGTTAACATTCCTAAGCAAGCAAAGATATTGAAAAGTCAATTTATAGCCATTTCAAAAATATTGTTGCTCAATAGGCAGGCCAAAACTTTCAATTTAGCACTGCATTTTAGCACAAATGCTTGTTAAAAACCAACTGAATACCAGCAACAGTTATTCCTCTCTTTTACTGAAAAATCAATTGTTTGCTGTGGGAAAAACATGAGTACATATTTAAATTCCTATTAAAACAAAACAAAAAAAAAGTGCAGAGAATTTTACTTATAAAAATGTGGACAAATGGGCTATTCCTTGCAAAGATTTATAGATCAGCTAGAGACTGTTGTCACACCAGACTTAAAAAAATTTTACCACAGTACAGAGGCTCAAGAATACTTTTGTTTGAGCACAGAACTTTTCTAAACATAATGCAGCTCTGCTAACAGCCACCAGCCCTTAAGTGGAAGCCCTTGGAGAGGTATTACCCTGAAAGCCATTTATCTTTTACTTCAATTTGCAAGCAAACACCAACACAGAGGGCCATTAGAGAACAAGTGCTCTCTGGATGCTGAAAATCAATGGAGGAAAATTAAAAATCAACAAAGCTCTCACATACAGCCTCTTAAATGAAATGGCCTGTGATCCAGTCAATCCTAGTTAAGAGGAGAGTAAAATAAAATCTTAATCAAGGATGAGCTTTAGTGACACTTCTTACGATATTTATATTGTATATGATGTACCTCCAACTATAACCTGTGTCATAAGAATATAATCTGCTAATAAATAAAGTCATAGTGCATAGAACAATTAAGAAACTATTTTCAACACTCCAGTTCTAATGCCAGACTAAAGGTTGATGCTCCAAGAAGGCTGATGACAAATGAGGTGGCACAAGAAACATAGCAGAAGTTTTGTACAATATTTCGATAAATGCCCCTTCACTTGCATCCTCAAGAGTAAAAACTCAGCTAATTTACATTTTATCAAACTTGGGTTAGATCCTGTAGCACCACTGGGAGTAACACACTACCTGTGATGCTCTTCCATGTTGCTCACAGCCATGGAGAAATCAAAAAAATAAAGAAGTAAAAATATTTAAAAGATTTGTTTATGCTGTTTTATCTACTAATCACTATCACCCATGAACCACTCAAACCACTGGTTCTAAGAATATGAATATAAAGATGGCAAAAGAATTCAATGTCATGTGAATTAATCTCCTGTTACCTTGCAATAAACATGCAACAGCATGAGGTTTGCCAACAAAATAAAAGATCATTCAAGAAGGCAATTATTAGCCATCCTAATGAGACAATTCCTGTAGAATGCAATAGTTATAGCACAACAAAGTAGTTTTATCCTACACGTACTAAAATAATCTTTACTGGTTGAATTAATTTTCTCTATTATTTCTGAATAAGGAGAAGGTCAGTGTTTCTACTTTTGGTGATAATTCCATAACATGGCAACCAGAGAGAAGATGAAAGGATTTACTTAGATCCTTTCTAATTTCCATTATAAATACAATTTCTGTGTGGAAAGAGGAATTCAGAGGTAAAAAAATAAACAGAAATGAGAGACCTTACACCCAAGGCATGTCTCCCCATTTGCTTACAGCCTGTTCAACAAATAGAACCAGTAATTCGAAATTAATGCAAAGGATAGGGTAGGGAACCAAGCACAACAGTTTTGAGTGAGAACAAGCAAAATGTAAAGATCAGGTCTCCAAGTTCTCTACCCTTTTTGCTGCAATTGCTCCTAGGTGGATGTGCCGTGCATGGCACCATGGTAAGGATTGATTGGTTTACAACTGTACTAGGTGGACAAGGTGAAGTGATGAAGCTGTTAATTACTCCAGAAGATCAGAACAGTTTGAGCCTTTGATATGGTGATGGATTTCTCTGTTGATTTATGTGTCATGGTCCCACCTGAGGCTGAGCGTGCCATCGGTTGTTAGATGTTGTGGAACCACCTCGTGTTTCCAACTTCAGCCAGACAGATCTGGGCAGAATATGGTTTCTCTTTCCCTGTTCTTTCAGAGAAGAATCAGTGCTTCAGGCTCTTCTGTGAAACTCCTTTTACTCAGCACAATGGAATTACAGATCCAACCAAAACACATAACGCCTCTTTTTTTGTTAGGGCTCTTTTACCTCTCTTACCTCTGTTACCTCTTTTGTTGGGGCTGATTTCATCAGCAGCAAATGAAGTCCCTCCTCTTTGCCTGACCTGCTAGAAACATACAGACTTTGAAAACCTTTTCACACACCTTTCATCCTGTACAAGGACTGTTTTTCAAAGGCTTTGCAAGCTGTTGGGTGCAAAAAGCCTTTAATGATTACCATATTTTCCTTGTTTACTAGTGTGAGTCTGCTAAAAATGTGGGCATCATTGATGTGTTCTACCAGAAAATACGAACTTGAAAAGTGCCCAAATGGCCACCTATCTTATAATCATGAAGACAGAGGGAATGGCATATCTGAACACAAACACAACAAACTGAAGACTACATAAATCTGCAGAACTGACATTTCAAGATAATTGTTTGGCAGTCAAAGTGTTTTCCAAAATGATAAAAATGAAAATTTGCAATTTATTCTTCCAGAATAAAGACAGTTTCCACAGGTGCCTAACTCAGGAAGTCTTAGATGACAGATTCAATAATTTTTAATAGGTAAGGGAATAGAAGCTAAAATACAAACGGGAATAGAAGCTAAAATACAAACTGTACTTTAACTTTTTGTTTTCACTTCTGAGGTTAAAATTTAAAGATACTTGAAATTAGGGTGACAAAGAGAATAGCTCAGGACATCTTTCTTTATTGTAAAGCTCAAGAAAATTTGTAAAAAATCACAGGAGATTTTCTCTGATTACAAAAGGCAAAGATAAAATGGCAGTTGCCAAAACCTTGACTACATTGCCTGCTTTTCCCTAGCAAGGTTCATTTGATTGCAACTTGACTCATCAGATGTTGCTTTAACACCTCTTGAGATGCACAAAGTTGATGTCTATGCTCCCCTGAAGACAAGAACATATTTTTCAAAGCTCTAGGCTGCCAGCCGCACTGCAGTGAAACATATGCTGTCCTGTTACTTCAGATAATAAACAGCTTCTCTTTTGTTCAGCAAATCAGCCACAGAAATAAATTATTTTGTCTCCTGAGACTTCTGAAATGAGTGAGGTCTCTGCAAAAAGGCATCAACTGCATTGTGTTTACTGGGTAATGTACTTCTAACACAGGACTAGATTATTGAAACCAAGGTATGATAATTCAGCTGGCTTCTGTAGGCAGCAGCTGAGGTAATCAGTGGTGACTCTGCTATTCCCACCAGCAATCCTTGTGGAAAAGCTATAAATACTGCATACCCACCACTACATGTGATGAACAAACATTGACAATAGACCGTATTCTGAAATGGTCAGTAAGCAACCTCATTCCCATAGGAGAACTCCATTTAGGAAGAGATTTTTAGATTGAGAAACTACATCCAAGTGAAAGTATATCCTGGTGACATTGTTTTAGAAACTTCAAGCACTGACATCAGCCACCAGCTCAGCCCCTTGGGGCACTACTGCTCATATATGAAGAACATTTCACCCAGATAATGGGTTCTTCACACAGAACCAACCTCACAACAACCATCATCACATTTATTTCATTTGGAAGCCACCCATCACCATGGTGCACTCATTCCCATCATCCAGATCATTAACATCTTCATCAGTGATCTGGATGGGGGGGACCACAAAATCATAGAATACCAGGTTGGCCAGGACCCCTGGAATCATCTGATCCAACAAATCTTGGCAAAAGAGTGCACTTTCAGTAAGTTCACAGATAACACCAAGTTGGGCTGGAATGTTGATCTGCCAGAGGGCTGGAAGGCTCTGCAGAGTAATCTGGACAGTCTGGATTGATGGGCCAAGGTAACTCTGTGAGGTTTAACACAGTCAAAGTGCCAGGTCCTGCCCTCATGACCCCTTCATGGGAGTCATGTCCCTGGCACTTGGGGACATGGGTTAGTGGTGGCACTGGCAGCGTTAGGCTTACAATTGGTCTTGATAATCTTAAAGATCTTTTCCAATACAATTAATTATGTGATTTTATGGTACCCCAGTGTGAACTGGGGATTCATACCCTCGAGCTTTAGAAAGGGAAGGAGTTTACGTAGAGGTTTGACCAAAATAACACCAGGACATTTCTTAAACAAATGAAGGAAATAAGACACTCTGAAAGCAGAGCACCAGTTTGAGGTGATTCTTGACTAAAACTGCATCTGATGTGCAATTTTTCATCCAAGTACAACTCCCTCAGCTTTCAGTGCTGCAGTTGTTAGCAGTGTCCATGCAAGGCTGCCCAGCCATACAGGCTGAGCTGAATGCTGCTGCTGCTCCTGGTGTGCCAGGAAAAGCCTCCTCCAGGTCAAGCTGCAACTGGAAGGGTGGGAGGACTAAAAGAGAATTGGGATGAAAATAAGCTGGAATGGAAAGATCGAGGAAGAGACTCTAGGGAAACACTTTTTTTGGAGCTTTCACCAAAGGAAAGTGGGGAAAGATGTGCCATTTCCATCAACCCACCACTCCCAGAA
The DNA here is from genome assembly GCF_023055355.1 of Agelaius tricolor. NCBI lineage: Eukaryota > Metazoa > Chordata > Aves > Passeriformes > Icteridae > Agelaius > Agelaius tricolor. The sequence goes on from NW_027269284.1 coordinate 9,116,299, forward strand.
GCTGACTAGAGTCACAAGGAATAAAAGCAAACAGGTCAGAGTGATTCCAGACCTCCCCAGGTTACTATTCCAGTTCTTGCTGTCTGAAAAATCAATACTCAAAACACATGAAAGGCCAGGTTGCAGCACTGTGCACAGCTAGACAACAAGCCTAGATGAAAGGTCATCAAACTGGAGTACATCTGATTACCATATAACATACTACCACAGAGCTGGGCAAGCCTAAATTGAAGGTTTTCTCCTGATGTTTACAATTCCTTAAGAAATTAAAATAAGCTGGAAACTTCAATCATCTTAGTGTGCAGCAATCAACATATATTTACCAGATTTAAAAGTAAACTGGAAATTTACTGTGCATTCTTACATTATTCCTAATTTTCCTAAGATCTACCAAAAATGCCTACAGCCTTGAGAACAGACCTTTTGTAGAGATTTCTGGTAAAAGCCACGGTAGATGTCACTGCCAGTTTACAACAGCTGTAATGCTCTCTGGGATAATTTTGTTAGCTGAAGCTGCAGGAAGGCAGGAAGGGGGACTCTGGCATTCTGTTACTACATCATTTGCTGATTTTTAAATAAACTTATTTGCTATCATGAACACTTAGAGACTTAGATTTTGTCTCTTTTTTTCCTGGGTGATATTCTGGACATGGCTTAAATGCTGTGTGCAGGTGACAGAGCAGTGTTAAGGAACAGCAAAGTGTCCAACCTCAAACACTGACAAGCTGCAGTAGTTCCTTTAGTCAGAGAGCAGACAAGAGAGACGGTAAAAAACCACCACTAACAAAACACAGCGTGCTATCAAAATGTTCAAAAGAGATGAATAACTGGCAATTACCTAAATCATGGACCACTGAACACAAGATAGAAAACCAGAGCAGTGTCACCTGCAGACTGTGAGCATCAGCCTAATGAATTCGCCTCTTAAGATCTTGGTTTAAAAAAAAAGGGGGGGAAGAGGACAATGCTGCTACTGATGAATCAAAAAAAAAAAAAAAAAAGAAAAATTTAAAAGCAAAGCAGTATCCCTTATGGCTTGGAAGTAAACTCAGAGTTATAAATATTATGTAAGTCAAAAATTTACCAGCTATCAGAGTAAAAAATGCGTAAGGTTGTGACACTTACCAGGCTATTAAAATGTCAAAGCACTTTCAGAAAAAAATAAATTTGGGCCAGAAAATGCTGAAGTAGCAAAGGCAGTGTTTACAATGCATGTTTTAATTCTGACTAGTTTGCCAAGCCAAATGCTAATTTTAATTAGGAAAATTTATTATTTTTATAAGCAAACCTTGACATCATTTTAAAGCACTACATTTAAAAGGGTGACAACAAACAAAATATTCCACTTTATCTCATTGGTTTTCCTTATCTTAGAACCATAAACACTTTTCCAAGCATTTTAATTTGGAAGTCAACATATATATTTTTTTTTCCAGAACTTTTCAGTCTTGGTAAAAATTTCTGATCTTATCCTAATACAGCCATGTGATAATGGTACTTGACCTGGTAAATGGCTTATAGAAGTGTTAATAAAAATTGAATTCTGTGAACTGTGCAGAAACACAGGGGCAATGTTTTCCAACTGAGTATCTAGAATTAAGGTCCTAGGTGTGAATTGAATTCTCTTCTTCATTTCTGAGTACAACTTTTTAAATATGTAGTTCAAATTGCCTCAAACACTTTAGAAAAGCTTTAAAACTTTCATTATCTTCATGGAGTAGATTTCTACAAAGTTAAGAAATTTGACTCAGAAGTTACATCATTCATCTTAGACATTTTATCTTAGATAACAGAGCGATGAATATTTAATCAAATTATGTGTATTCACCTATTTAATATTTTTTTAAAAACAACATAATGTGTAAAAATCTACTTGATCCCTCTTAAATCTAATTATGATCTTTCCATTGAAAATACTTCGTAAATTTTAGTCTTTGCAGAACTAATGAACTTTTTTTATTTTTGGTCATCAAAATATACTTTCATATATTTGACTACTGATATTTATGGTATTGATACACCTTCCATAAGCCCAAACTCCCCTGTAAACTGGTAATAATGTATATTATTTAATTAATCTAATATTTTGCTGTGATGAAAAAGGCTAGTTTTCATGACTAGTCTTCAAGCTGAGAGACTGCCTTAGATGTGTGGCATATTATTAAATTTCTCTAATTTCTTTCCCATGCAAGTAATTTACATCTTTCTGTTTCCACATCTGTAAAAGGGAAATCTTATAACCTCTCCGGAATTCCCAAAGTTATTAACAGGAGACGCCAAGTCATCCACGTGCACATAAAATTCTGAGATCTTATGGCAGAGTGCAGAACACAAGTGGTTTTAATATGGTCCTGCAATATACCCAGCAATACATTAGTACCTCCTGAATGGAATTTTAGTCCAGAGCAGACACTTTTATAGACTTTGTCAGCCTAAATCAAGTGAAAAGTTACAGCTGGGCCTTACAATAATATACAGCATGTAAGAGTTTCTGAGGAGCCTTTGCTTTGCAATCCCAAAGCCCAGCACAAATCCTGTATCCCTGAGACTTACATAGCAAATATGCAAGAAGAACAATATAGAGCCAGATGCAGACTTCCTGCTCCTGTGCTACAGCACTTTGCAGAGCAGAGCAGCATTTCTGAAATCCTCAGCAGCAGCACCAGGTAAGAGAACCATTGCCTTTCCTGGGGCTCACAGAATGAGCAAGGTGTTCAACACTATTATTCTCATGGACAGACTGGAACCTTTAGCCAAACCCCACTAATTTATGCCTGCCAGCACTGCATCCCAAACAAACTGTAAAAGCATTTAAACATAGAGCGATGCTATCTGTAAAAAAAATTGTTCATGGGTATGGCTAAATTTTAAAAAATCAGGACATGTATTAGCACTAAAAAAACTACTCTAGTGCGTTTACTATCTTAAATTGATATGAGATGTTTGATTCTTTCCATGGATCCCAGGCTGATTCCTGTAGTCATAGTTACACTGAAAGCACAGCTTTTATGCAACTTGCAGTTGTCCGTTTTTGGCACCGATTTTTACAAGATAAACACCCACAATCCCCCAGTGCTACCTGACAAACCTCCATCCCACACTCTCCCTGCACAGATTCCTGCCTTCTAAAAGAATGAGAGCATCTTAGTCAAATCTGAAAGCCAATTCAAGACCCAGACTGCTAATTTTGTTTAGAGGACTGAGAATAAAATAACATAGCTATAAATTGTAGATCCCGCAATTGCAGCAAAAATTGATCCTGTTTTATTTGGGGCAAAAAGCTGACTTTTCTCATTTCACTGAGAATAAAGGTATTACCATCACATTCAAATTATTACCTATGCACTGAACCAGACATGACTCATAAAAGCTAAACAATCTTAAAAAATACAGGAACATATTTATAACAATTATTTTCAGCATGTTGCAAATCTTAAAATGCTGATGAAAATTGCAGGGGTGTGACAAAAAAATACCTGAGAAATGTGCATTTGTCTTGAAATGGGTTCCTAAAAATACTTAGCACTTATTTAGGGATCATAGGTGATCTAGAGACTTCAGTATTATGGTCAAGTATATAAATAAGGAAACTAAGCCAGACTAATTCTGTACTTTGTGTAAAACCTTGCCTTGCAAACTGATCTGAAGGTAGGGTGTCAAACCATGTCATGTCACAGTGGTTTTGCATCAGGCAAATGCAATTACAAGGTATGAGGCAATAGGAAGCCAGGCTTCAAGGAGGCTCAGGCTTGCTCAAGGTCATAGAAACTGATGTCAGGTCTCCTGGCTAACAGCTCTCTAACTGAACCATCCACCCACCACTGCTGAAGAGATTTGTTTCATGAATGATAGTTAAGGATGTGCCAGCAGATTTATTATTATTATCCCAAGAATACTGTGATTTTTAATAGAAACAGACTATTAGCTACATTGTTCTAAATAATGTTTTTCTTTAGTAATTGTAACCATGAAAGAAAAAGCTTAAATTTGGTCCACAATCTATGTGAGAGCTGTAAGAAAAAGTAATACTCAAAAATGGAAAAGTAGAAAGAGTTTTGGAAAGAGATTAGGAAATGGAAAAGCGGAAATAGATGATGAAAGGTTACAAAATTAAACCACCAAAAGAACAGTGAAGAGAGAAATACCTACTAGTCACAAGCTTAAACAAGATTGGATAAAAACCCTCCTTAAAACCAAACAGGCAATATTAAGGAGAATCCACCATTCATTTCATAGCAATCTTCTGCTATGAAGGGATGGCAGCATTACTCCCACAGATGGAAAAAATCTGTCTCTAGTACAAGCCCCAAAGAGACCACATCAAGAAGGCTTCAGAGATGGCTTAGTTAAATATGAGAATCCAATTTCCAGGAGAAAGTATCTTTCTCTGACAGAAACACATTGTGTGGAAAAAAAAAATTAAAATCCTGTTTTATTTTTGCTGACTGTGCTCAAACACACGGGTGCAGGCTGCATTAGAACATATTTGCCACACAGGTGCTGCTTTTTCAGTAGACATTTGCTGCTGCTGCAGGGTGCTGGGACTACTGGGAGTCAGGATTCATTTCAGAATTAGAAACAGGTAAGCAAGCAGTTACATTCACCCCTTCTAGGAAATGGCACAAAGAGAGTAGAATAATCAAAGTCACTGTAATGCTTAATTTCCACAATCGTTTAGAAGTCCTGCTTGTGGCATGACGGGTTGATTGTAGAAGTTGACTGGTTTAACATCAGTTTTACTCCTGCTGGAGCAGATCAGGGGGGCAGCAGGGATTCTCAGGGGGCTGAGCACACTGCCAGCCCTGCAAAATGGCCATGGCCACCATTTAAACCTGCTCATTTCCACTGCGCTTCCATGCCAGCTCTGGGGATAAAAGTCCTGCTGCATTTCTGCCACTGAGAGAGCCAGGGAAGCCTGTGTGGTCAGCACAAGGGAAGTTGAACAGCAGTGGTGAAGAGAAGCAGGATTTGACACATCAGTAGATTGGACAATGCTAGCAGAGCAGGAGGTGGGGATGCTGGGACTCATCCACCACTCCATGCCTGGGGAAATGAGAAGGAAACACACAGGGCTCCAGGAGATGCAGACAATCCATCAGCAAGCATAATGAATATGTTTCAGCCACACTACACCATGATTTTCTTGGGGCTGTGTGGGGAATACACCTACTGCTCACAGTCCTTGCAGACCTCCTGAATGGTGCTCATCTCTTGTCAAATACAGTTTGGCAGTTTTCACATCATCTCCTTAGCACAGACCTCCTGGTTCCTGCTGTTAGGCTCTGAGTTAAGATGAAAGAGTTCCAAATTTCTTCCCTTCTGCAACATGGGGAACATGATACAGCCTCCTGGCATGTTGGGATGTTCAGTAAATAATTAGACAAAAGTAATCTCAATATACAAGACTATTGAAATTTATATAAATAATCTAAATCAGTCACAAAAACCTTGCCTATGCCAGTTCAACACAAACCTGACTCTGTTCTACAGATTTATCTGTACCCATTTCATCCAAGCAGATTTGGTGACCAGCTAAATACTTACTGAGTACAGTAAGAGGCTTGTTACCAATCCTTTACCATTTCCTATTTTTAGTTATCTTTTCTCTCTTTTCTCCCATTTCATCTTGTTAAGGTTCAGCACATCTTCCTTTTTTGTTTTACCTGTGACAGAATTCACACAGATTGAGTAACTTTCTATTCACTCTTCATATGGACACCTTCTCCTTTGGACACTATCCCATATATTAAGATTTGCCTCCTTGTTATATTTAATTCTGCAAGTTCCATATTGCATCAGAAATTCTTCCAGGATGATATTTGCATGGAAATGTAATGGAAATGCTTTAAAAAAAAGATGTTTATGGTACTCATAATTATTGATTAGAAGACATTTGCAGCTTTTGCTAGGACACATTAAATTCTCTGCCATGACAGAGAAAAGCCTCATTCAGGTCCCACTCAGGTCTAGAGATCTACTGCAGATAGTTGTGGTTGATTATTTCAGGGTTTTTTTCCCCCTTAGTTGTTATCTCAAGCAGAGAAGGATTTCAAAAGTACTTTCAGGTCAATAAGCACATGGGCAGGCTGGACAAGGGAAACACACGACTTGCCTGGTGTCCAGCACAGCAAATCCACACCTCCCACCCCCTCTACATTTTTCTCTGGCATATGGCTCAAATTTTGAATTGGGCCCAAGAATCTACATTTTAAAATAATGAGCCTGAAATAACTACCTGGTCTAAATTTTGCAAAAAATTTAATTTATCCTTATTTTTAAACATAGCAAATCAAAGTCTCAGATCTTAAACCCCCCCTGGCATGGAATATTGTGCATTGCCATTCCCTCTGGCCAGCCACCCCTCAGCAGCACACCCTCCCCCAGGTGCTGAGGGCAGCTTCAGACCTGCTTTCTGCTGCATGCTCTTGATTGACTGCTCCTATTTCTCCAAGCAATGACCGCTGCTCACCATAATAGCAAATAAAACCTTGCTGAAAATACGATGCTTGGAATCCTTCTCTTTCCAGAATTACTGGGAGGGAAATAGATGTCTCTCAAGAGCAGAATCATATGCACAATGGTCTCTTAACAGTTGCTCGGAGGTCTTTTCCATTTTCACATAAATCTTTTTTATGCTGTACTCCCACCAACTAGTCATTTTATTTTTGGCTTCACTACAGTAAACTTAATTTAACATTACGTCTTTTTGGTAGTTGTTGGTGTGCTTTTATGACTAATGAGTTTTAGACAGGATATTCATAAAAACAGAACAAAAGCATCTATAATGAGCACACTGTAAAGGCAGGCCTATTTTTCCTCAGAATAATTGTATGCCTGAGCACAAAAGATTGCAAAAGTTGCGCATTAGGCTACAAAATCACAGTGGAAGGTCAGTCTCAAAAACTTAAATTGAGATCTCTAAGCATCAAATGAATTCTAGGATAGAATAATAACACAGAATGTTCAAGCATGCAGCCATTTAGCTCACACACCCTCTACCTTGATGAGCAATTATCCTCCATACCTACATGCTGTGGGAAACCTACATGGTCATGGCATTCTGCTGTTCACTTGTATTGTTACCCAGGTTTGTTGGCTTGGCTGACTTTTGTGGGTAGTTTTCTTTCTTTTTTTTTAATATCAATTGCAGCCTTTAAAGACAGTGTACTTCAGGTACTGGACTGTGGAATATTTATTGGCTCCAAGAGAGTAGAATTGACACAAAAATGTCAGAGGCACCTTCAGCTCACATGGTTCAATGTTTTAGTAGACCTGCATTCAAAAGGGTACTCAAAGACAAACCTGTGATGATCAACAAGATCAAACCATGATCAACAAGAGCTGAGGATTCCTTCTAGCTCTGCACATACAAGAACAAGATGGAGAAATGCAGAGAAAGAGTTTTGATGGAAACAAAACTAAACCTTTCTCTGTCACACTGTAGGAAAATACATTCATAATCTACTGGTTAGGAGAAAGGGTATTCTCAAATAGAGCAGTAACACTTGCTCCTACTTACACTTATTGAAAGGGTTACAAGGAGTTAGAATATGACAATGACATAGGAGTTACATATTTTTTTATGCAGCCCTGTTTACATACAAACTGTGAAAAAGCCTTGGTTTCTCAACCACAGCAGAAATCAGTCCAGCTGGAAAGCTATGGCTCCTAACCCTCCATTTAGCCAGTAAATAACTCAAATACTTCTTTAATAGCCAGATCCCAAACCATTGTTTCATCCACAGCTTTAATTTTCAACAGTTCCACTCTGTTTCTCAAAGCTCTATCCTATTTTTTCCACATATACATAGTCACACCCCATCAAACAGCATCCATCAAATCCTCCCCATATATGTCATGGGCTTGGTAGTGCTGCATGAACCTCTGCTGTGGGCTGTGACTTCAGCTAACAGCTCAATGAAAGCTCTGACTGTTTTAACCTATTGAGTTCCAGTTGCATTTAGCAGCTTCGGGGTTGTCAACGAAGCAACTGCTCATCAATTGTGTGTGAATAAAATCTGGGATTTCTGCCCAGGACTGCCTCTCACAGCAATCTACCAACAAGCAAAGTGTGGGTGGGGGGGAGAAAAAGTCAATTATTGGGCATATTTCTGGTAGTATCTAGAATACCTGAAGACAAACTGAACAGTCATGGACTTAAGCCTTAATCAAACCAATGCAGTCAGGTCACATTAGTGCCCTGATGGTGCATCACTGGAATAAAATGGAATGGTGACACTGCTTATAAGGCAAGAATACACCATGGTAGAGATCTCAACATACAAACTCATATTCTGTAATTTCACAGGGAAATGTTCCTCAATTAACTACTCATCTTATTGAAAGGAATTTCCCTTACCTGACTACTAGTAGAAGTGTAAGATAATTCTGCTCTCTATATTTGCAGATATTCTGGCATGGTCTCTAAGGAAACTGATACTTGAGTAGAATTATTCCTTACAAGTGAATGTAGTCAGACTGCATTTTGACAAATTCCACAACCAATTGTTCTGCTCTGAAAGACAAATGTCAAAATTATGTAAGACTGCATTTACCTGCAAGTGCTTACAAACATTGTTCAAAACAACTGCATCTTGGGAAGTGCTTTTATGGTTCTGGCAAATACTCTTCTGCAAAGTATAATTCATACTATTTAAATTATCAGGAGTAAAAATAGTTTATAAAAAAAGTCTATATCCTTATTACTATCTTAAGTGTTCTGCCTTGTTTGGCAAGGAAGAATATGCTTGTCACCTTGTCTTTCATTTTGGAAAAAAACATGCAATTATTGGTTATTGTGACAGCTGGGAAATGTAAGTGTTCAACTCATTTAACTAATAAGTTAGTGTATCACAATCAATACTTGTTTTCTCTTAATATTAAAAGCCTGAATATAAACTGCTTAGCTGCATGTTTTCCAAGAGCATATAAATGGAAGGATGGATGCACCAATTGCATTAGCATGAATTGAAATTAAAATATGCACTGAATGTGAGGGGAAATAAAAAAAAAAGAAATCAGTGTGTTCATTCAACTCCTCCCCAGCAACACTACATAAAATAAAATATGTAATTTCTACATCCAACAGCATATATGCCCCCAAAAAAGTTAAATATTTTATTGATAATTTAGCCGAGTGAAATTAAATTGTGCTAACTTTTTTCTTCTGTAGAAAGAATTTACTTTGTTCACCTGATTCCAGATTGACACTATAGAAGCCTTAATCCCATATCAATAAGCCACACACATCACACTTCCAAGTCAGAATTAAAATGTTGGTTTGGAAATGGAGAACACAAAGCAAATTATTTCCTGCACGTGGTACATGATGGATTTCCTGCACCATTTGATGCTATCAGCACGTGCTAATTACTGAAAAGGAGATAATTACATAAATTCTGTTGTTTAAAGTGCAGGGACATACCTTATCACTGCACAACCCTTCAAGACTGCATAGGGAAAGGCTATTTTATGACACAGATAAATAAAAAAGTGCTTCAAATGGAGACGTTAGCATCAGAGGGATTGGACAGCAGAACTCCCCTACACAAGTCTACAGCTTTCCAAAACCATATCAGTGTCTTTAGCAGCTAGTTTATACTACACTAAAACCAGACAGAATGCAAACCAAGGATTAATGCATCCTTAGGAAGCATAAACTCTTAATTAGAGTGTGACCTTGCCTATTACTCTGCTGTTTCATAGCATTTAGGGTGATGATCTTTGATCCTACTTGGTCATTTGCAGGTAGGTCAAAATGTTTTCTACTTGTGCAGCTGGCTGACTGCAATTCAAATCTGCCTCACAAACAATACAGCCACAGTTCACACCTACATCCCATCATTTCATCAGAAAAGTCCATTCAGAGCAACAAACAAAGCCCTCTAAAGCTCTAACCTCAGAGATTTGCCAGCATTTCTTGTCAAAACTGGGTTTCATAGCTTGAGTCCTCTGGTAACTGCAGCAACACAATTTCTGTATTTGAATTTTGCTGCTTTCAGACAGAAAAAGACCCAGAGTGAATGAATTTACCTCAACTGTCAAAAGATTGTGTAGACATGACCTTGCTACAACTCCTTCCAGATTCTTAATTTAAGCCTACAGTACTCACCCACAGCTTGTTCATAGAAGGCTATGACACATTTCCAAAGCAAAATGGAATGTGCCACTTTTTGAATGGATGTAGTAGGGTTTTAGAGATGATTTCTGTGCTTCCTCCAGCTTATTCAGTCCCCAACATTCCTATATTTTACCTCATACAATCCTTTTTCCATATAGTACTATGTGAAAAGGATGCGGTTGTACTTTTTGTTAATGCACTTCATCAACTGCATTATTTTCAATACATCTTAAGAAAATGAAAATTAGAGTCATTCACAGAAAATTTCCAGAACAATTTCACACTTACTGTATAAAGCTCATTTAGAATTCCATTGCTCTGTCTGGTATGATGGCAGCTCACAGAATGGAGGCAAGTTGAGTGAAAGCCTAAGCCACTCCAGGAGATGGTATATTGGAAGCTATATACTGTAAAAATGATGTCAGCCCAAGAGCTAGATTGGAGCCTTCCAGCAGATATTTAATTTATTTGCATTTCAAAACAAACAAACAATCTCCCACTTCATGTTTGTTTCTTGGCCCATGAGATCTCTAGTCACACCACCCAAATCAAAGATGGCAAAGGCTGGGACTGGAAGAATGAAGAACTTGCCATGGTAGAGGAGGACAGGTTTGAGACCATCTAAGGAACCTGAAGGTGCACAGGTCCATGGGACTGATGAGAGGAATCCACAAGCCCTGAGGGAACTGGTGGATGAAATGAGCCAAGAGCACTCTGGTACTTAATTGTCATCTGGGGTTAAACCATGGCTTAATTGCCATGGTTTAACCATTGTCACGGGTTAAACCATGACCCATCTCTTTATATGTCTTTGTAGGAAGCCACAGTTTGATTCTGTTCAAACCCACAACAGTCACAAAGTCAGTTACAGAGACCTCCACAAGATAATTCAACCTTATTCTCATGGAATTCTTACAAAGAACTATGATTTTAACAGTATGAACTGCCTGGAGATACCCATATTTCTCCTTTGGTGTTTTTGTTTGCTTGGGCTTTTGTTTTTGCCTTTTTTTGTTTGGTTGGTTGGTTTTTGGATTTTTTTTTTTTTATTGTAGAGGGAGAGAGCTGGACCAGTTACCTAATTCTATAGAACTTAAATCAGATGTAGTTAGTGCCCTGATGACACTGAGGTGGGAATGATGAGCTTTAAATGTGCAGAATCTCTTCTTCCACAAATGAGGACTACAATGGCTAAATGAAATGAAATAATAGAACATTTTTTACTATATGAAGTATTAAAAATCCCCATAAATATATTTTATCTTTGCTTTCATATATTTTCCCAGTCACTAAATGCTAAGTGGTAGCATGGGAGTACTTATGCTTTAAATTTAAAGTGCATGCTCAGTTCCAGTATAGGCAGTCCAGTTTCCATTTTCAGCACATTTTAAAAGATGGGAACTGGTTGAAGAAAACCCACACATAATGATCTGAAGTAACATCAAGAACAAGTAAAACCCTGAAGCTTCTGCTCAGCTATGAAAAAGGGAATCAGAGTTCTAAATATCCTATTCCACCCCAGCACAACTGTGCTGAAAGAGACAGACAGGGAGATTCATCTGTGTTTTCATCTCATTTCAAAAGTTCCGTATCTTTTCAGTGATTTCTCATGGGCAGCTCCTCACAGCACAGCCAACAAACTCCAACTCTCTCCTCACCCAGCTAACCCACTCTTTTGTAGCACTCCTCTTCTTATTGGACACAGCTGTGGCTTGTCAAGGGCAGGCCTGTTCCTAATCTTTGGTGATTGGTACAGCTGCAGCTCCTCAGGTGTGACACTACCTTCTGCACTATTTTTATTTTCTTACATTCTATCCCTCCACAGATATGTTCCTCCATCATCCCAATTAACTTGTGTGAGATCAACTTAGTCTTGCTCTTAATGCCCAACTCAAAGGTCGAGCACCTAAAATTTCCCATTACAACAGACTTACAACATGAAGCTCTTAAAACATGAAGACTTCCCTCTTACCTTCCACAGGTGACTGTGAAACCTCCAAGAATAGTCTGAAGCAGCTGGCTAAAGCATGCAACCCCACTGCTTTTATCATTTTTGTACCACATATGCATGTATGTATATTTCCATGTATTAATATATCTCACTCTGGCATCATTCAAAGGCTCTAGAAATCCTTTCTGCTCTGCTGGTTTTGTTGTTTGTATACTAACAAACAACACCTTCATAGAAGCAAATATTCTATTTTATACACATAAAAATTGTGTATTTATATTGACTCAAAGGTACTTTCTGTATCAGGTGGCTTTCAATATCATATTAGCTTACTAAGTGGGGTTTGTATCTCTAAGAACTTCAACTTGTGAAATTCAGTAGAATATAGATTTTTCTTAGACAGGATTAAGATGAGGGTTCTTGTGAACACTGGTATGTCTTTCAGGCCTGAAATTAGGCAGTGGTATTACTGCTGTTTATTTTTTCACACAAATGGCACAATCATATTGTCGCTGAATCGTTGTGCTTGGGCAGGCTTTGATATTGTAGCTGATTGAGCTGGGATAGATCCTCCATGGGGCTCTCAATCCATCTCATCCTTCTAGCTTTTATTCCAGAAACTGAGATGGGTAAAGATTTTTGGTTTTATTCTTTTGGACTTGAAACCACCAGTAGATTGTATATCTGAACCACATAATCTGAAGCAACTTCGTGCTTGTTGGCAGTTCCACTTTAAGAAACAAAATAATACTTTCTGGCTTCTCAGTAGATTAAAAATATATTACCAATTTCAGACATAGCACAGCTTGGGAAATACAATATGTACTTAATCATCAAGGCAGACTTACTGCGTTCCACTGATTTTTGATTAAGCAAAACAGACAGAAAAACAAAACAAACATTGTTCTTCCAATCAGAGGCCTCTACTGGAAATCAGTGTTTCTGTATTACACTGGATTTAAAAGGCCCTTATCAAGAGAAAATTCTTATTTCATGAAAGACCCACTGTGCTTATGTTTCACATTGCACTTCACAATTCTTGCCATTTAAATCACAGGCACTTTTAAGACATAAAAGGGCTGTTACTGTGATTTTTTTCCCCATAATCATTGTTCCTTTGCTTCTAATATAACATCCACTGTAAATACACTCAGTGGGTCGATTTTGCTCCCACTTATGAAGTCCACTTAACCTTTCCAGGTTCCAGGAAAAGTGTTTTGTTTCTTAGTAATGATGCAGGAACATTTCTTAAGAAAGCTTCATGGGGAGGGGTTTTTAAAATTTATTTAATTAAGGTTCTACACAGGAAAAACTCATTATCAATGACAGCCTGCCCAATCCCTATACTTTATATTAAGGAACATGTAAAGAACCTTGTGCATTAAAGATGAAGAGTTTGAATGTTAGTCCCAGAATCCACTGGGATGTGTGAAAACCTACAGAATTTCATTTTTCATTTGCTCTATGAAAGTTTGATTTCCAGGAGTCATATGAGTCAATGATCTCATAAGGTTCCCATGTCCATCAAGGTAATTTTTTTTTCTGTCTGTACTATTCAGGAACAATAAATATCCCACTTCTGTATGTCACAAATGCACCAAAGGTGATCTTCACCATCAGGAAAATCAGTTTCCTATATTGTGAAAACCTGTAAAACACTCTTTACATAGTTCCAGAATCTCACCTGCACTACAAAAAGGGTTTTATGCCACATACCTTCTTTTTGTTGGTGGAACAAATGTAGAAATTGTCAATAACAGTGGCAATCCCGGGCTGTAGATTCAACTTTGTGTATAATGTCCCAAAATCTGAAGACCTGAAAGAAATCAAACATCTGTAAGTGCTCTTTTCTAAAGGCTTCAGCATTGAAACTCTGCAAAGAAAACCTCTCTGTGCACTAACAGCCCATTTTCAATGCTTCTCTGCCATCCTTTTGTTCTTTTCAGTGTTCATTAGCTACTAAAAGAAACCCACTACTATGAAGAAAACTAAATTCTAGGTTTGAAAAAAATGCCTAGTTCTGTCTGTACTTTGAAGTTCTCTGCAGTGTTAGCTTATTTTTTTCTGTGCAGTGACAGAAGCCTGACATGTACACCTTTCCATCACCACCCACAAAGTGGGAAAAAAAGACCTATGATGAGCACATGCTCATTGGCAAGTACTAACAGCATCTCCTCAGCTGTGCAGAAAAAGAAGAGTTGACTTCAGAGCTTGCTGTTGCTTAAGAGAAGAATTTGGCCCAAGATCTCGAAGATTCACATTAGACCTCTAGCAGAATTAGTATTGAATAAAGGTATCCCATCCACTCCTCCAGGTCTTTTTCAGAGGATCACTGAATTTGAATTAAAACAAGGAAAGTCAGTATTTGGCCATCAGTATGTCACACAGACATCTTCATGAGTATTTCAAATGTAGGCACTCTGCAGAGTTGTTCCATACTTCTGAAAAGCTGCCAGTGAAAAATGGCATTCATGCTCTGCAATTGTATTGCCAATTTCAATTAAAAAAGAATGGACAAGTAATATGTTAATATAAAGAAAAGTCAGAGCAAGTCACACCCAAATTTAAATCACTTTGGATGAAATCTTGCTTGTTCTTTTCAGGATCAAACCATATGCCCTCTCCATATTTACAGTTATCCATCTTGCATTTGGAAAGGGACTCAGACACATCTAAGGCACTTGTCCCTTCTTCACCAAGAAGCACTCCCTAGGACAGAGTTGGTGGGAGGACTTCCACTCTATACACCCTTTTCTCTCCCTGGAATAACAAGCAGGGCTGAAGGTACCCTGCCTTAACTCTGCATCATTCAAACAACTGGGAGCACTCAAAAGCTCTCATGTCAAGAGAACCATGACAAGACTGTCCCACCCAGTGTGACACTGCACTGCCTGAGCAGTGATTTCTGCCCAGCAGCTCCTTTCTACCACATTCATTGCTCCCCAGCAGGCTCTGCTGCCTCATGCTCCTCACCCAGGGCAGTCACTGCTGAAGTTTGTGGGAGCATGACTGAGTACAGTGAGAGAGAACAGAGAAGAACCAAGTCCCTGGCTGAGTGTGCACACATTGAGAAGTAGCCCACTGCCAGAGGTCTCCTCCAAGCCATGTGAGGCAGGTTATTCCCTGAACGGCTGGTGCCCACAGAAAGCCACCGTGAGCATCCCACCTATGTCCCAGTGCCACCCAGAACGTCACTGAAGTTGGAGGGCATGTTGTATGAAGCCAGGGGTGCCTTCTGTGCTTTCACCAATCCAGCTTTCCACAAGATACAGGAACTTTCAGCTGCTGCCATGGAGCAGCTTTCTGTCTTTGGCATCAGCAGGCATAGTGGGCAGACAGAGATATGCCTGGAACAGGTCCTAAGGAATACCTAGAAAGGTTAATATTTACCTTGCTTTTCTTCCTTCTCCACCAGTTAAAAAAAACCAGCTGGTCATAACACAATGACAGCCAGGCCATCCTCCAGACTAAAGCTGAGAGTTTAGCCATTTTATTGTGTTATCTGAATGGATTTGATCTGGGATATTTTTCCCCCACAATGTTGCTTTCTCTGCAGATATACAGCAACACATTAGAGAATTAACCGAATCATGGCAATTCGATTTCGACAAATAAATATGTAGATATCAAACACATAAAACTGCAGTGTACTACTGGGTGTTCAGCACAGAACTAATTAAAATTCTAAGGGGAATAGGATGGACAGTGCTAAACCTAATTTGCCAGTGGTATTTGACAGAAAGAAATTACAGCAAAGACATAAAATATCAACTTCAGACAGATGTATTGAAACCATGCAGAACAAGTATGTATAATGGAAACATAACCTAGTCTATTCTCTTTGAGGGAAGATTATCAGGTCAGTGGCTAGCCCAGTAATAACATCCTGAAATAATTCTCTGAACCTTAAAGATGATTCAATTTACTTTGAAGAGGCAGTTTCAGGATTAATACAATGGGACCACTGGAGAGTGACACCATGCGAGGGACACCATGGCAACTCTGTCAATGTGTGAAAAGAGTCCAGGCAGGAAGCCCAAAAAAGATAAGCAAGTTCCAAGATAAAAAGTTCTAGTCCAAAACTTTCCCTTCTAATTCTCATGACTTATAGGTAGAATGCAAAAAATGAATAAAGTTTTAACAAGATGAGAGCACTAAGTACTGTGTTTTCAGACAAATGTAATAAAACTATACAGTCAAAAAATTTTTTTTTTCAGGTAAAAATTAGCAATCTCAAGGGAAAAAAGAAATCCAGTTCCAGCCTGAGAAAATAGGCAACTGTATGTCCTGAAAAGTACACCATGCCTAAACAGGAAAAACATGATTGGAAGAAGATCTATGGATCTATGGAGTCAGAATGTATTCTGGCTTCCAAATCTTTTTTACTATACCCCAGACTTGAGAGAGCCCAGGAATGCCAGCTATTCTTTGAGACATTCATCCACAAGAGGACATAGTTCAAGGGCATCATTCAAGGGGGGCACTGTGAAAAATAATGGGTTTTCCAAATCTACTGTAATCCAGAGAAAACAGGTCACCTCAACTTTTTCACTTAAAATATAACTTCAAAGTTCCTGACTGCATATATAAAGAACTAACATTTTGAAGCATGCAGCTAGAACAGAATATCCTTTAATTGCACTACTAAGCTACAGACAGTTGGGGAGGATGAATTCTATAATCCCAGTGCACACGTATTTCAATATATATTTAAACATATATTTGTACTTGTACAAAATTAAGGAAAGGAGGAGCCCTTTATGGTTTTAATGGAAAGAGGACACACATGTACCTGATGAGAAGAGTAAAGCTTCCTCCTATACCGTGGTTTATTTGAAGTGGCAGCACAACAGCAGAACTCCATAAACTGGAGCAAGATGTGTACAGACTGCCTTGGTAAAGAAGGGTCTGACCTGCAGTTCTAAGTGATCTGGACACAGTTAATCAGAATTTTGGCTTTATGTAACACATTGTAGGGGAAACAGCAAGCTATACTCAGGCTGCTTCCTGCTGCTGTGTATCCATCTGTGCACTACAGGCTACAGATTACAAGGGTGTTTCTTCATTGAGCAAAACTTAGTGGCGGATTCACAGGATACACATCATCCAGTACTCAGGAGACAGAACCATTGGATGGTGGGACAACATGATTACTCACATACTGATGCAGACATCACACAACCTGAGCCAGGCAGTTTGTGGCTTTTTTGAAGTCATGTACATAATTCTGCTGTAATATGTGTTAGCCTTTTTTTTTTTTCTTTTCCCTTGATGGAAAAAATCAGTTCTCACTGTAAGAACAGCATGTTCAGATAAGAGTCCTCAAAATCATACAGTGATATTACAGCACAGACATAATCAGCTCTTTTTAGCTTAATATTGTGAGCACAAAAAAATAGGTGGGAACACGTCCAAGTGGTAAAGAAATGTACCCTCATGAAATAAAACTCCCAAAGCCCCTAAGCTCTCTACAAATTTAGGCCTCATCCTCAAACATGTAACTTTTTTTAGATTTGAGGTAAAATAAATCTGTGTCTAACATAATTTGGAACTGTACCTAAACATTGAATCTGGATATCTTCCAAAAGAAATTTTGAGAAAGAAGAAGAAATTTAGCAGATACCGAAAGAGACATGAACCAAATGTCTGCCTTTCTGAACTTCACTACCATTATAAAGCTCTCTCCTGTAACTCACACCTATGATTGAACATTGCTCACTGTTAGTTGTTTTCCCAGGTTTTATTTACAAGTAGATATTTAAAAATATATAAGAAAAATTAAAATTTAGTATAGTAAAATGTTAATGAAGATTGTTAGAGATGAAAATTGCATTCCCAAATCAAATGTAATACTCAAAGAACACATAAACTGCAAAAAAAAATGCTTCCTTCCTTTTTTTTTGTAATGAATTGAAGAGACACTCGAAAGAGAATGGTTGGAACACTTAACACACATGTTCATCAGATTTCCTCTACTTTTTCTTCTTGAAGACTAACTCAAGATTCATTCTAGTCAAATGAGTCATATTGTACAAGCTCCATTAACCTAAAATCTTAGAAGACAACAATGAAGAGGTTTCAAATGACTCTTGGACCACTAAACTGGTGAAACTAAAAAAAATGTCTATTTGAAAGAAAAGAATAAAAAGATCTGCTGGTTTAGATAATTGGGAAATTGTTGAAAAAAAGATTCAATTGAGATGCACATTAGAGAATCAAGGAAGAGTGGATCTGTACATAAAACTCACTCAACTGCTTCCCACTTAATTTTCTCCAGACTCTATTGCAAATGTTGTCTTCCCACCTTCCCCTCCTTTCAGTCAGCAGAACAGTCCAAGATTTACAGCATGAACTTTTAAAATACAGGATAAATTATTTCAGATTCTTGCTCTGGGACAGACTTAGATCTAACAGTAGGATTTCCTTTGTGCTCTGGTCCCTCACCTGAATAATAGAGACAACATTGTCGACTACACCTCAAATGTGTGTAAGGAAAATAGATAACTAGAGCAGAGTAATGAGGAACTGGCTGATGGAGTATCTAAAACAGACACATCAGAGGTTCCAGCAACAAATACCAGGACAAGCGTACTGAAAGGGAAGAAACCAGAGGAACATCATTAAAGAAGTGGAAAACTAACTCATCATCTTCACTTAAACAACACAGAAGCCTTCAAAGGTTTTTACATGTCCAATGTGGAAATTGCAGAGGCTTTGGTTAGCCTCATAAAATCCTTTCAAACAAAACCCAAAACCTCAAAAGCCCCAAAGCCTTTCTTCAGAGAACAAACACATTGTAACATTGAATTCCAACACCCAAGTCATATATTGAGGAATTCATGTGGCTGAAAGTTTCTTCAAAGACTGTAGAAGTATAGGACTCCTAGCAATCCAATTAACACCCAGCAATCTAATTAACAGATTAATAATCAGCTATCAGCTTTGCTGGAGTACTTTTTGGAAATGCCTCTTTCTCTACTTTCCAGAAAACTGAGCCTTTTGGACATTATACATTTTCCCTCCCAAAACCAAAAATATAGAAATGCTTCTTCCTTAATCCAGTTTTACACTAAAGAATCAATGGCATAGGCTAGAGGGAGCATAAAATATTTTAGCAACTTCGTATTTAGGCAATAGAGGGTTTACCTACTATTCCCAAAACCACTAGAGATTAACATGTCCTGTTTTCACTTATCAATTATTGATATCATATATTGATCACATATCTGATAACACAGATTTTTAAGAGCTGTTGGTAATCCCAACAGTGAAGTGACCTGTTCCATAATTGCCCTGCTGTGTACAGGACATGGTGCAACTTTGCATTCATACAGTTATAAAGACTTCTGCCAATAATTACAGGTATTCATGATTGTAAATTGCTGACCTAAAAAATTCCATGGGGAAAGAAAATAAAAGAGCCCAAAATACTGCATTTGCATCAAGTGAAGAGTTAAGGAGGATCATAAACATTGCATGTTCTAGAACTGGGCTTTTATTCAAAGCATGAAACATATCGAATTCAACTGGCCACAGCAGAAGGAAAACCAGTCCTCTGTAGCCAACAATAAAAGCCAGGATTACCATGACTAAAGGTGACTTTAGGGAGTCAGATCTCTCCTCAGGAGCTCTGGCTGCTAATATCAGAGTGACAAATACGACATGACCTTATTTTGCAATGCACACAGCCGGGTCCTCTGACACCACACGGTACCAAGCCTGACTGGGCCCCAGACTGGCATGCCAGGCTACAATCTCCTACCCTGATGTTGCAATTACCTTTGAAAAAATGTTTTGATTCCACATTTTTCAGGAACTATCCTGTCTCAGAGCTGTCTGGACCCAATACTTCGTACAAGTACAGGAACCACTCACATTTTCTTATGGGAGAGCATGGATGGTGATAAACAGAGCACTTTGTACTGATGGGGGTGTTACTTGATGGAGATATGGGAATTATGCAATATGTATTTATGTACAGTATCATTTTTTCCCTTACTAGTATCTTCTGTCATGCATTTATCAGGTACTGGTTTTGGTTAATTGCTTCATCTGCACAATGCACACACACACATGTTCAAACTCCAATAGTTAGCAGCATTGTGTCTTTAGTATCTACTACATATCTTTCTGTGCTGTATTTAAACATTCCCACTCTGCATATCTCACTGTATTCCATAGCAGTTATCTTTTGCAGCCCTTCATTAGTCCTTCAATATACCACAAACATCCTGCTCATTAGCCTATAATCACTCTGCTTATCAGTTACATTTTCAAGCTCCTCATTACTTTGCTGCACAGCTGCAACAATTAGCTTTTATATTCTACAGGCTGACAAAACATCACATTAGCTTCTATTAGCTGCAGCCATCTCCTGCCCTCTCAGAAAGTGTTAGTTTAGGTTAGACACCTATTCTGAAACTACTGCCTTGCTGCATTAATTCCATCACCAACAACAGCACTTGCTGACAGCACGTCTTGGAAGGTACAGCCTGTAGCCACGCTCGCACTACACAGATACTTGTGATGAATCCACTCAAGCATGAAACAAGCAGTGTCACAGTGACAAAGCAGACAAGACACCGCCAGCAAGACAGGGTTATGTCTTACTTTTGCAAAAAGCAAAAGCTCTGGGTTATTTCTTCTTTAGCTTTGCAGCCATGGAAGAGCTGGGGCATGCGCTGGATCAAGCTGCTCTCAAGGGGCACAGGGAATTTTGAATTTGCTTGGGGGTAAATTAAAAATTCTCCCACAATCATTCAATCCCAGTCATTTGTTCCCGTTAAAAACAAACTTATTGAAACAATTCACAGTCAAATTAACAGTTTTAAAGTCCTGCTCTTGGATCATTTCAGTAATGCTGTTTACAGCTCCTTCCCACAAACAGTTCCAGTGACCTACATGAGGGAGTAAAAAATAAAAATGAAATTGTTGGAAATAGGGAAAGATCAATTTCTTACCACACTTTCTTTACTGAATTCAATGTATTGTGTAACCAGCAGTTAGTATGCAGGCATTTCTCATAAGAAACAGCCCTGTATAGATTCAGTTTCAGCAGCTGCAAGTCCAGCACTGCATTAGCAAGGAATGGAGTGTATTATGGAGCATTTGGGAGATTTGCTACTGAGAGACTTAACTATTTAATTAACTATTCAATTAACTACTCAATTATTACCTACAAAACAAATTGATATTTCCTACATAATAATAGCTTCCTTTCACCTATTTAGACATGCATCTTTGGAAAAAAAAAATAGGTTGGGTTTAGTTTTGTGGGGTTTTTTTGTTTGGGTTTTTTTTTAGTTTAGGAAAAAGAAGTCTTTGTTGCGAAAATGCAATTTTCCAAAATTATGATTACTAACTATATTGCCAGAAGTGGAAACATACATACATCACTTCCAGTATGATTTCTTCTTTATGAGTGTTGTGAAGGGAAATGAGTAATTACAAAGGAATTATTTCTTATCTCACATACTTGTGTTCTTTGGGGAAAGGAGATGGTTCAAGAATATTTTCTTGAGGTTTACAAGGAACATTAAAATTTTCCACCATGGAAAAATGCTAGGCATTTCCCATAGCCCAGGGTTTTTATTTAAACCACTAAACACAGCTGAAATATTTCTGAAACAACTTTATTCTCAGGCAGCTTCTTGGAAGGCAAGAAGCATGTTGGGATATATGAGAGAATTTGGCCTTGTGCTTTCTGACCAGAACAGCAAATTTTCTTGTAATCACTGGATAGAACTAGTTGAAATAGGAACATTTATTAAATTAAAAAAGAACTGATAATAATTTAATAAATTGCATATGCACATTCACATGCAATTATCTATTCCTCTAGCAATGGGCTCTGCCAACTATAACAGTCTTCTACTCATTCTTCAGTAAGCACAACTTTTCTTTAACTCCAATTGTAGCAGTTTTAGCTTTTGCTGCTGATGTGCTGATCTCCATTTTATGATTGCTGTGGGGGAGGTGAGAGGGAAAATGAACTATATGGCCAGGTGTAGCACTTTATAAAAAGGTAAATGAAGTCAACCGAAGTTTTGTCAGTAATTTGAGCATACTATTCTGCACCTGAAGCCAAATGCTTGGCAAAACTAAGGGAGTAACTGGACATTTTTAAAACAAATAAAAATCCTAAACAAGTAAATACAGTAAAATAGACTCTGGAAATGTTATCAGAGACCCACTGTTGCCTGTTGTGAGTTTTCTGGAATGCTTTTCTGAAACTGCAAGTATACATCCGGGATGGAGGCTGGTCAGTGCTCAGATGCAGCTCAAGTTCATCCAAGATATTTCCAATGTTCCCAGTGTCAAAGGAGTGATTATTTCAAGTTATTGAAATTACATCACAACAAAACCTTTACAAGGAATTTTAAAGCATTGTTTTGAATCCTTCTCCTTCACAAACAGTCCATGTCAAAACAATCATCTGCCTCACCCATGTCTGCCCACAAACAATTGATGTATCTGAATCATGAAAACATTCAGATGGTTAAACAGAATCAGGTTTTCCTAACAGGTTTAAAATCACTGAGTGTCTGTGCTGCCTGAGCTGGCAGCATGCAGAACACATCAGGAAACAGGTAGGAATGGGAGGAGGCACATCTCAGGGTGCTGCAGCAACCAGGGGCACCAGGGAATTCAGGTACAACCACTTCAGCAAGGTTTGTTTTTGCTATTTGCTAATCAACCCAACTATAATCTCCTAACAGCATTCTACAGTTGCTGAAGGGATTTTATTTACTTATTTATTTATTTATTTATTTTGTTTAGAGCTTTCAGCAGCCCAATTTCCCTTACAGTCATTCTCCCGTAACTGCAGTGACACCTGTGGAGGGCTGAGCCCATCAGCTGTAGTTTGGCCTCCTGTTGAACTTGGCAAGCCAGCAGCACATAAAGCCCCAGCAGATGTTTCTGCTTTAATAGCAGCTCTTTCAAACCCTTGGCCAGACATAAATCCAAAATAGATCCAGAAAAGAGACAAGCAGTGCCACCATCATGGCTCTTAAAATTAGGAGGCAGAACTAGCCTTTTCTGCAGGACTCTGAGAGACCATTAGCAGCAGAAGGTGTTGGGAAGTGTTCCCATAAATTATTCTGACAGGTTAAGAGGGCCAGCCACAGCAAATGCAGCACATTTTGCACTGTGTCACAGTTTGCTAGGAAACAGAATCCTAAGACAAACACACGCATTTACACAGGAGTTTCCAAACTGAGATCACACTTCATAGCAACAAGTACAGGAAGCAGCCAATTTTATGGCCATTAACACTTCCACATGGATCTATGGTGCTTCCACACCATGTTAATGAACATTGCAAAAATAAAACAGTAAGGCAATGATCCTTGGTAGAAAGGATCTTCTGAATACATGCCTTGCTAGATCTATTTTCTTAAAAGAAAGCTGCACTAAGAGTGTATTTACAGCTGCCACTGTGCTTTATGGGAGAGGAGGTTGATATATACCAGGGTGACAGGCTAATACATCCATTCACTTGGTGATGACTAACTGCCCCTAACAGAAGCCTGGTCCACTGTAAATTACTGACATGTAATTTCAAATGCAAGTTAAAACAACCCCCACAGAATAAGAATAGTTCTCAGCACCCAAAATAACTCAAAGCACTGAAGGAGCTGAAAACTTCAATCATATTCTTGTCTGACATTAAAGGAGACTGGGAAGAGAAAAAAGTGACCCAGTGTCTAAAAAGGGGTTCTTTTGTAGGAATGAAGGTTATTAACTGTTCTCCTGCTTCCCCTATCACCTACTACTCAGGCTCAGATGGAGGTGCCAGTAGCAGATGTAGCTCTGAGGCTGTCAGGGTGTCTGGGCTTTCTCACTGAGGCTGGGACAGCAGGGGATGGGCTCCTTCCTTGCATGAGCCTTGTGGTGTTTGAAGGTCACCAAGAGAACAGCTGCAGATGGAGGCCAGCAAATTTCACAGTGTCCAAGAAGATGGGAAAGAGATCCATGATGATGGCAGCAAGTTTAGAGATGAAACAAAACTGTGAGGAGTGGCTGATATATCAGTAATACATCTTGTGGAGACACAGGCAAACAGGAATCTCATAAAGCTCAGCAAAGTGAGGTAGAAAGTACTACATCTGGGAAGAAATAACCCCGTGCATTGGTATGTACTGCAGGGCAACAGGCTGCAAGGCAGCTTGGCAGGAAAAGCCCTGGTGGACATCAAATCAAACCTAAGCCAACAAAGTGCCATTGCAGTAAAGGCAGCTCACAGTGTCTTGAGCTGAATCAGGAAGAGCATTTCCAGCAGGCCGAGGGAGGTGAAAGCTTCCCACTCAGCAGAGCTGAGATAGAGCTGCAGTGATGGGGCCCCTCAGAAGGAGAGGCACAGACATGCTGGAGCACACCCAGCAAAGAGCCACAGAGATGATTGGAGACTGGAGCACCTACCACAAAGAGCAAGGCTGAGAGAACTGGGGCTGCTCAGCCTGGAGAAGGCTTGGGAGAGACCTTATCAATGTATATAAATAATTGATGTGAGTGTATAAAGATGGAGCCAGACTCTTCTTGGCAGTGCTCAGTGACAAGCAAAGAGGCAATGGACACAAACTGAAGTATATCAAACTCTGTTTAAACATAAGAAATTTTTTTTCTTTTTTTTATTTTTACCGCAGGCTGCCCAGGGAATTTGTGGTATCTCCATCCTTAGAGATATTCAAAAGTCAGCTGGACAAGATCTAGATCACTGGGCTGGATTCAATGATGTCAAAGAGCTCTCTTCCAACATCACTCAACTTGTAATTCAACTTTCAGTAACTGCAGAATCACATTATTTGACTTCACTGAAGATACTGTGCATCAAAAGTAATTTTCTGTAGACAACCAACACAGTTAAAGCATCACCAACACATGGGAGGAATTCACTGCATATATGCTGGGGAATCCAAAACTTCACAAACTAAAACTAAAAGCTTTGTTATTTTGCTTGAAGTCCAGCAGAATTGAATTCTGCTTGGAGTGTGCTTGTTCCAAAGAAGTTCCTAACTGGCAGCACTGTGAATTAAGCCAACAAAAGAAACCTTCACATTTACTGATAAGAAAAGTGCTTACAACACAGAGCTTGCATAATCTTAGGATGTGAAGTCTGAAATTACAGTTGTATCCAAAACTCTACATTTGAAGTGGCACAAAAGAATTTTATCTAAATGTCATTTTGCAGTCATATAGCTCAGTCTTATTCAACTGCCCAAAGCAGTCAAGCTAAAATAAAGAGAAAAAAACAGATTTACCCAAGGAAAGCTTTTTTTTTATCCTTTTCTGCTGTTGTTGGTTGCACTCTAAACCCCCACTTTAGGAATTTAACCTATGAAAGCTTTGGCAAACCTTTTGGTATATGCGGTCAAGCCTACAGTTCACAGGGAAAGTTCAGCATGACACAACTACTCTACAAATAAATGCAGAGATTCCAAATTCTAGCCTCTAGTCCCACCAAACATGTTTTATTAAATACCTTTTACACATTACTTGGAAACCAGCTTGACTTTACACCAGTAAATTAAAACCCAACATGCCAGCATTTGGGAAGAGACCAAGATACATTTGCTGTTCTTATTTCCAAATAATTTCCACTTCAGGGCAGTTTCTTCAAAGAAATTCAGATTCCAGTTATCACTGAGAAAAACAAAGTAAGGTGGTCAGAATGAGTCACTCGATGCCTACTGCCCTACATTTGTGGAATATCCCATGGAAAACCACAGAGTGCTATCTGCTCTCCTTCTCATAACATCATAGAATCATTTAAGTAGGAAGGGACCTCTAGGATTATCAGCCAATGAACCATTAACTCAGCACTGCCAAATTCACCACATGAGATACATTTATGTATATAAGTATGTATAAATTTAACTGTAATATAAATATGTGTAAATTTATATGTAAATGTATCTTGAATGCAGACT
Organism: Agelaius tricolor; assembly: GCF_023055355.1. NCBI lineage: Eukaryota > Metazoa > Chordata > Aves > Passeriformes > Icteridae > Agelaius > Agelaius tricolor. Next base: position 9,142,301 of record NW_027269284.1, read on the forward strand.
GGATCAGACTGGTTCTCCAGGTATAAATTGTTTTCTTTTTATTGAGACAGACTCTCATTATAATCATATATATACCTTAAAGACACATATAATTCCTTGATTGCTGAATCCCCTGAAGTGCTTTATCATACAGGCATTTTATATTTTTTCTGATTTTTAATATTCTTGCTAATATCAATGAGATATTCAAGTCAAAATTTTGTTGGTTTTATATATTTACTTAGTAGGTAAAGGGAATTTCTTTCTTCCAGAGCCATCTGTCTAACTTTAGACTGTGTCCTACTATAAAAGTGGGAGACTGGCTCTATTTAACATTACCATTTATTAACCTATGTCTAACATCTAACCCTGTAGAAAAAGTTCTACAGAAAATTTAGGGAAATGAAAGATAGTGACACATTTTTAGGGCATGCTAAAAAATGCCAAAATCTTTCAGCATATTGAAAGACAAAAATTACCTAACTTCTGAGCATGTATTTGCCAAATGCATCATAGTGAATGCAATAGTTGAAATAAATAATTTTTTTAATGCCTGTAAATTACCCTCCATGCATTATCAACACTAAAACATGATAATTCTTAAATTAAATTTAACCATCTTGCTTCTTTTAGTTACTTAAATGTGTTCAGTACACATTTAAGTTTAGTTACTTAAAAAGTTGAGACCCCTTTAACATAATAGATTTTTGCTATTTCTAATATTCAGAAGTAATAAACTGCAGAATGCTGTCTTCCAGGTCATATGTAATGGTTGTTCATCATTAGCTACTATTCCAAGGATACCAAAATGGACATCATGCACATATATTTTCCAAGATACACTTTTGTCATGTTCTGATCTCTCTTCTTTATTAAGAATTTGCTAGTAAAACTGATTGATAGGTAGTCCTATTGTACGAGGAAAATGTGTCATTCAACTCTTTGACCTTGTCTTTGCAGTAACAGTCAAGTGTCTTTGAAATTTGTTTACTTCAGAATTTACAAGAGCATTAAAGACAGGATGTCAGCACATCTCGAGTTTGAAAAGATCTTATAATAGTAATAAATGAGTCTGGACAGTAGGGTCATCTGTAATGTACTTTAAGAAAGAGACACAAACTTCATTTTTTCACTTTATAGTTAAAGACAAGTAAAACCATTCTTAAACTACGCTGTGGTTTTTTTATTGGTTTGGTTTTGTTTTTTTGGACTGAGGAACATTATTTTTTGAGACCAAGATAGACCACATTACATGAGATAAAGACAGATGCAAAATACTTTCCAGAAACAGTTCCAGAACCTAAAAAGCTTTTTCTTACCTCTCACTGAGCAAGCTCTGGGCAAGTTTGAGAAGCAGCCTCAAAGCTGGTTTGCTCTTTCATCATGATGTACAATGAATAGAACTGAATTTTTCCATCTATCACTAACATGGTATCTATCAGCATTCCTGCACTTCAGAGTCACAAAAAGAAGTGTGATGGAGGATGGAAATATTTTCAAGTGCTAATGCTTTCCTTTCTTCATTAGCATTATTACATTAAAAAATTACATGCAGCAATATTTTTCTTTTGTGTTTCCTAAATATTTGCATTGCTGCCTAACTGCATAACTGTCTCAGAAAGAAAAGTGATCTTTTATTCCACTTAAGAGCAGAGTCCTAATGATGCCAAAGTTGTGGCTTCAACCCCTGTATAGGCCACTCACTTAAGAGTTGAACTTGATGATCCTTTTGGCCCCCTCCCAAGGGGAGAATAAGAATAAGAATATATTATAAGAATATTCTGTGCGTGAATATAGTTGCACTCTCTTTATTTACCTCCTTGGAAATTCATCTCTTCTACTGCATGAGATTAGTAAGAATAATACAAAATATGTTAATCAGATGACCCATCAAATCCCACAGAAATTGTCCTCTATATCAGTGCTGTGTCTTCAGGATCTGACTAATCTAGCATAACAAGGAACAGTCACATCACGTCCCTGTTTGCATTGGCCACATATGGGCTATCAGCAGCTACATGTGGATAGCATTTTGATTAGCACTTAAAGTTGGTAATTTTTTTTTATTGTTATAATTTTTGGATCTGTCTCAGATTCTTCTAATAGTTTGCATATTTTACATAAATAAGTAAATATGCATTCAAAACAACTGAGCTTCAGATGCTTCATATTCCCTCAAATATTACAAAAGGTCAGAGAAACTTTTGGATTTGTCTCAATAAAGCATTAAAATCGAACTAACTGATACTTGTAGCCTCTAAGACACTAAGAGACGTAAATGTGAAGGGTATTACCATACAACCAAAAGAAGTTGTAAATAATTATAAAAAGAAGTAAAATAAGAAGCAGCTTTGAGTCACTTATTCTGTTAAAAATGCAGATTATAAGGAAGGGGTATTAGCTGATGATTGATAAGAAACTTCAAGTGATCCCAAATCTTTAAGTTATTCATGCTGATATTCAAAATGTAATTACTTTCAAACCACACAGTAGAGTTGGATTAATGGAACAAATACTTTAGAAGTAATCCATGAGTCATGCCTACTTATTATTATGAGGTTTGGATTACTTTTCATTTCAGCTCTGTGCCTGTACTAAATAACAACAATAAGTAACACCACATTCAGGCTCTCACATCTTTATACACATACTGTCAAGTATAAAAGGAAAGAAAAGAAGAATTTTTACGTAAGATTTTTAATGAAATGTCTTAAAGAAAATATAGATTGGGTTATGCATATAGTAGGTAGATTTTCCAGTTTTATGCTGTGTGATTGTCTCTTCAAATCTTTAGGTACAGATTTGGGGGAAAAAATACCTTGTCTTTTTTAGTAAATGTGTTAAAAGGCAAAGAATGTGGGAGGGAATTAGTTCTGCTGTTCCTCAATCCCTCAAGCATCAGACACACAAAGGAAGAGTATAATGAAATAGGAAGACAGAAGCATCTTCCATGCTCGTAGTGAATAAGCAATACTGCAAGGCATACAATTACTAAACATGTATGTGACTTCATCATTAGAAGACCTAAGGTCCTGAGGAGGGAAACATGATCTGTTATCCTTTGCTGCCCACTCTACCCCTACTTCCACTTCTAAGTCTATGAGAAGGAAAGCAAAATTTGCCTTTGGAGATGGTTGACCTTTAGTAACTGCATTTCCAATAATTATCACAGCATTGATTGCACATATAATCTTTCTTTTCTACCTATCTTTTCTTTGCCTTCCCCATGACAGTAGCATTGTTTTTTGCTACTTTTTCTTCCCATTTCATTCTTATCTCTTGGTAGTGATTACACAAGACTCAGTGTGTAGCAGAGAAAGGAGAGAGAAATGCATTAGTCCTTACTTTGAAAACTGGACATGCTAGGCACAGATTTAATCTAAATTGCCAGTACAGCATCACTAACAGTACTGATAGCAATGTCAGGCATCCTTGGACAAAGTCGAGAAGGCCTATTTGCATTTGCCTTGGAATTTTCTATTATCTTCTCTTTTAGCCTAAGAACACTTGGTGGCAATTTACTGTCCTGTCTCAGAAAAGAGAAGAAAAATTCCTTAAATATCAGCTATAATGTCTGCAGGCAACTGCTTCCAAAACTGTTAAATAAGGTGCTCTCTGTCAGAATATTTCAAATATCACTATACACTGCCAATTGAAAACAACACACCTGCAATGCAGTTCCACAGCTCAGCTGTGAAGCACTGGCCCATGGGCTTGCAGACCTCACTTGCCACTCTCACCACCCTGGTTTCCATTATAACTGAGAAAAGGTGAAACTGAGAATGATGAAACAATTTGCATTTCTTGAAAAGGGTAAATATTCTGCAAAGATGTTTAAAGGAAGGGAAGAGATGCTAGGAGCCATGTTTTAAGACCCCCTTTAAAAAGGCACCTACCTAAGTAAATCCCTTGGAATCAAGCTCTGTAATTTCTATGTATATGAACACTAAATTCATCTCATTACACCAGTATATCACAGAACACTGTTATTATGTTATTCAGAGAAATTACTGTTTACAAAGTATCAATGATAGTTGCTTCAGAATATTTGTAAAGTAATTCTTGACCTGTATCTTGTTCGGCATAAAATGAAATGTTTCCTTATGCCCTGTCAGAAGTAAATTTAGTTTTGACTGATCAACTCGAGAGTTGGAGAACCAGAGTTCTGCCTTGAGCATTTGTGATTATAAATTCTGACTGCCATCCTCAAGAATTCTCTAATGCATAGTTAAAATCTATTGATTTGGAAAATCCTTTTGCCATTTGCTGAAGTCTATTTGTAGATGATGAACAAAAGACATGTCTAGACAGGACTGAAATAAATTAATTCTCAAATATGAGCTAATATTCACAGAAAACAATATTCTGTTGCTTGACTCAAGCAGAACAAGACATTCAATTAGGCATGTGGCTTCTTTGATGTCCTGTATCCCAGCACAAGACTTGGCTCCCCAGCCTGCTGCCATATGCTTCCTGTTTGAAACCAAACTCAACTGCAATCTCAAACACATTCAAACACAGAGAAGACTTCTGAGGGAAAATTTACTGCCACAATCTTCATCCTGGTTGCACCTTCTCTGATTCCATGATGGTATTGGCTTGCCAGTTAATTCTCACTGTGGGAGTAATGTTACCATACTGTCCATCAAATTGCATCCACAGAACAAAACAATGCCAGCTCCTAACCTCAGAAAAAACACCTGCAGACAGAAGCAGAGGACCCACACTGGGTGCAGTCTGCCCCTAGAGAACAACAGTCAGTTTAGAGAAAGAGTGATATGAAAAATGGAATTGGGTCTACATGCCATGAAGTACATGGTAACAATTCCTATCAGGGCTGATTCTGTTTACATGCCACCCTGAAACTCCCAAATACACCCAGGAGCTTGGAAGGACTTGCAGAAAACAAGATCTAATGAGAGCTGCCCTTCTCAGTTGTGGAGGTTTTTCACAGGAGCCAGAGCTCCTGGTCACCTTGTGCTCACGATGAAAACCACTTGCTCATCCAGAGACAAGGAAATATTCCAGCATTATCCTTCCAGTTCTCTGGCACTATCCCTGCTGATGCAGAACAACAACACCTTCTAACTTAACAATTCATTCTTTAAAGAGTCCTTCATAATGTAAATGTTAATTCCCTACTGCCCTTCACTACAGACAAGCATTTAGAAATACTAATTTCATCTCGAAATCTGCTTATCCAAGTGGTTAAAAATCATTTCAGTTGAGAACATGTACCCTTCCAAAGAAAAAGTTATTTCCATAATCAAAATCTCTGTTTCTCCTCCCCAACTTGAGACCATCTCAACAGAAGTGTGCAGGGGGAGCAGTTCAAGAGGTTTTTTTTGTTCACTTCATGAACCACTTGTAACAGAACTTTGTATCCTTGAACGAGTCTCTCAATTATTCTTTGTGTACTGCATATGCCTGCAATAATGCTCTCTTGCCTAAGCACTCCCCAGACACACTGCTCCTCTCTTTGCAACTAATAGTGACTGAACAGAAGCATAAGAGGTGATTTGACTGAACAGAACTGTAAAACAAAAGTGATCTCTGCTGCATGGAGATGCTGAACAATCACCATACCTGTCCCAACAAACCTATTCACAGAACAAGTGCTCCTTTAGCTGGTCTGCACGTCTTCCTTTCTGGCAGTGTTTTGCCACTAGAAAACATCCCTCTTTCAAGATCAACCTTGGAATTACTTGGTTAATATGTTTTGGAATACTTCAGCTTTCATAAAGATTTGATTTCACTATGGAAAAGTCAAAATGCCATCAGTCAGTAGCACAAACATTTCTTAGCTCCTCTTCCTTACCTACATTTGGTGAGTGTTCATATTTGTCTGAAAATGTATGCAGGTGGAAAAGGCTGTACCATATAAGAGTCATACAAACCAACCTCCAGCCAAAGCCCTGCAGGTATTGCCATGGAAGAACTTGGAGAAGAGAAGATCTAATGAGAGCCCTCCTGCTCACATCCTCCAGTAACAGTGGGCTACTCCTAATAGCAAAGACATCAATTGATTTTCTTTTTTTTTTTTAATGGATATTGAATCCAGCAATAAAGGGATCTGATTCCAGTGTTCTGCCTTTATTATGGAGCTGACATCTGTGTACAATAGCAAATTCATTTACAACTTGGCCCATGGCACAGGATTGGGAACTAGATTATTTTTAAGGTCTCTTCCAATCCAAGCCATTCTATGATTCTATGAACTTTTCATGAGAATCCAGGAGAGCTAACAGGGCTGTTTTCTGTATTTGACAGCATAAACCCATGAGGAAATCCTGCAACTTGGAAGAAACAAGCCTGCTAGAAACTGTTCCTTCTTCCAGATCTAAAAGATATTTCAGATAACGAAGAGAACTGAAAATGCATTAGGGCAGAAATGTAACATATGCAAAGCATGAAAAAGCTAAAGGAACCTTCTTAATTTGAGCATAAGTCATAATGAGCAAATTCAAATTTCTTGCCACAGTGCCTAAAAATATTAAATTTTTGTATACAATATTAATTTTTTGTATACAAGTACTGTAAAAATAACTTTCAACTCAGCAAAAGTGTTTCAGTCCTCAATCCTTCCATTACTGAACAGTAGATCTAAACACACATTTCCAGCATACCTGCAATCCAGGTTTGCTGGATTCCAGCATTGACAGAAGCACCTCTCAGGATTAAAAACATGTTTTCTCTATGAAAAATGAAACATCCTGGTGGCATTCAGAACAGCTGCCAACTGCTGTATTACTGGTGAATGACTCACCCCTAGAAAGGATTCCTTCAGGTGTCCCATCCACCTCAAACACCCCAGGGCACCCTGCCTGCTCTGCCATGCCCACCTCCACCTTTGCAAAGGCAATTACAGGGATAAAAGAAAGTGAATCCTTTGCCTCTCTTGAATTCCCATCATTTCCTGCTGTAGGCTATTCCTCTCTGTGATAAAGGTGCCTCACTGCTTTTCAATCTGAGTTTATGCCTCTTTAAACTACAGTATCATGCCACATAGAGCAGCATAGAGTGACAATGAAACCCAAGGAATGGAGGCAAATTTTGCTTTATTGCACCATTGCTATGGAAGCTGGCAACAAACCCTAATGCCACCCAGGGCTATGTGCCACTGGAGTCTGTGAACTTTCTTAATGTGCTTTCAAAATTACCACTTTCAGAAGGTCACAAGAGTTATCAGAATAACTCTGACACTTTTAAAAAAGCCAAAATACTAAAAATATGTTTCATTTACCACCAAGACATCACAGCAGATAAAAGTGTTTATTTTAGGCATGGCCGTAAAAGGTTTTCAGAAGGAAGACAAAATTTACCACATACTGGAAGGATAAGAACATCTGATTTTACCCTACCACAGGTACATTTAATAGTTATTGATCAATGTAACAGTATGGATCTGCCTAACACGAGAAACTCTAACAATGTAAATTTAAGCAATATTACCTGTAGGCGAAATTTTTCAGGCTTTAAATACACAAAGCAGTAAGTAGTCCTAAAGCCCAAAATTTCTTTTCTGATAATATCAATTTTCCATTAGAATCAAAGTAAACAAACAAACAAACCCATAGAGAAATACAGACATCAGGGCTGCAAGTTTTTGCAAAAGACACCTCCCTAATTTCCATCACTGCCAAGGCAGGTAAATTATACTTTATGCCTAACAGATGTTTGTTTGTACATTTATTAACCTCCAGTAATGAAGATTTTAAAACTTTCTCAGGCAAACAATCCAAATAGTATAACACTATAAAGTTTTTCCTGTTTCCTAACTCATATTTTCTTTGCTGACATGTAAGCCTGCTATTCACCATCTAGCATTATGCATTTAGAGTCTGCATCCTCTTTGCTGGTATTTTTTATTATATTTGATTGACACATTGCCTGCTGACTGCTATTCTTTAAAATGAAGCCCCCACATTCTTCTGGTCTTTGTCACAAGTCAATTGTTACATCTTCCTTCACCCCTGATTCTCTTTAGGCTCACTCCCAGCTGATGCCCTACAAAACCAAATTGACCAGAAGGACTAATCCGTGTCTTTTACACATAAAATATACATATATTTCAGTGTGAGGTTTGACTTTTCTGCATCACAAAGACAGTACTGTAGTTCAGTTTGTGGTTAATTTTAAAACTCAAGCTTTATTTCTGTAAAATTTCCACTTAATTGGTAGCTGTGAAGCTGTCAATTCCTGCTAAAGTGAAAAAGTTTGCCCTTAGACCTATTAATTAATCTCCTCTGGTTTTCCTATCATTTCCTCAGTTTGCCAACATCATATTGAATTCCAGTTCTGTCTTCCAACAATACTTAGAAACGTTTCAGATTCCAAGATATACAGATAAAATATAAACACTGTCTATTCCATCAACCAGATCAGTAATAAAAATTGATTGACTCCAAACACAAAATTGTCAAAAGAATCTCCTTCATCTCACTTTTCTGTTTTTCCAGTGAAGCTGACTGTGAAGAAGTCTTTAGACCACCTCTCCACCTTCTCTGTAGCAGCTTCATTCTATTATGCACCCCTAGATACTGGTTTGCTTTCCATGAGACCATCAAAATCTTTGGACAAAAATAAAGAACTGGATACTCTAAAATTACTTTATGAAAAGTGACCAATTAGAGCAATAAAATGTAGATGCCTTTTACTCAACTCACACTGATAATCCCATTATTCTACATGCCGGATTTCCATCAACTTCAGTGCTCAGCATTGGAATATTAACAATTCACATTATAATTCTGGTACTTACAAGTGGGATGTGGTACACAACAGCAAAGGAGATAATTTACTGTAGTCTTTTGCATGCTACCCACAGAACAAAAAATTTAAAACTACAGCAGCATGGGATAAAATATTGGGTTTAGACACTAACTTGAGTCAGCCTTGTGACTAGAACTATGTTTGGTGGAGAAATCTGGTAGTGGATTATAGAGTTGTCATTTGTAACAAGTGTAATCCTCATACTGCAAAGTCAGGAGATTTCAGATTTTGGACTGCAGAGAAATCCAGATTCATATGCATGACAGCCTTGTGCCCCTGGCCAAAAGAATTCTAGTGTGGGACATTCAGAAGCCAGTTTTGAACATGATCTGGATGCAGTAGAGTATGTACTTGTGCTAGACTTCCACTGCTCACATTCCAAATACATCACTTTTCTTGTGCTGACTATATTCAAAAGAATTGCCCACAATAATTTGTCTGTATCAATGCTTGTAGGATGGGTAAAAGAAGAACTAGCAAGACATTTTGAAAAAAATAAAAGAGAAAAGGTAAAGTTTATCCTAAAACAAAACAGAATAACGTAACATGAAGACAGACCTGAAGAGCTGAATCCACATAGGTTGGGAAACAACGAGGATTTTGGCAGAGCAAATTTAGCAATGACAGCCAGTGTAGTATGACAACTAAACTATAGTTTAACAAAAGGAAACAGCCTCTAATATCAACATGTTTAGGTTTCATTGGATGCAAAATAACCAAGCTTCTCCATACTTAAAGCAGAGGTGGTTTATTCAGCACCGAAAACGCATTTCCTCTCAATTTATCTTTGCTAGGAAAGAATTTCCCAGGTTTCCCCAGAGCCAGCAGCACATGCTGAAATGAGAAAGTTTAATCAATTCTAAATACTTCTTCAGCTTACATCTCCTGTACATCTGAGTGAGCAGTTGGGTATTTGTCTCTTTTCTCACAATTAAATGGAAAGGACTTTTTCATATGACACGACAGAAATTTGAAAGTGATTTCTAAGAAGGTGCTTCATAATGCAAATCTAGGTAAAGGCAACATTATTTCTTCCTGTCTAATTCTTGAAGGGTGTGTCTGTGACAAAGCAAACCTAAAACATGTCTGAACAGTATTGCATTATACTTGATAATATTCTACCATATCCAAAAATCAAAACTAATAGAAAGCATTAATATGAAGCAAATTTAATACATGAGAGAAGGAAATATATCTGCAGTGCATTTTATGCTAATCTTCTCACATGACACAACAATGCTCAGATCAACACCTTTTGGCAAATAAAATATGATATATATGTATCTACACACACATAAATATGTATGTGGTGTTACACATTTTTATTATTAATTTGGGTAAGTAAGTCTATCCATACACACTGGTATTACTGAGATTGTACAATTTCCTCTACTGACATTTCATCTTTCTCACCTTACAATGATTCCTCCCTTCACAGATGGCCGGGAAACCATTTTCTTGTCATAAAATCTTTGAGACTCCATATTGCTATGGTTTGACTTAGGATCAAAATAAGGGTAAAAGAACAACAAACCAAAAGACTTTTATCAATATATCCACTAGTCCTGTGAGACCCCTTGGTTCAGCTTCTCGACCCTGCACTCCCTACAGGACCACATTGCTTTTTCTGAGATAGGTGTTTGTCAATGTGTGGCCCCACAGAATTCCCAGCCACAAACTACAAATTTTGGTAAAAGGATTCTTGGTGAAACCAGTACAGATCTGTAAAAGCTTTATTTCCATAAATGTAAATGCACATAAAAAAAAAAAAAAAAAAAAAACCCAAAAAAAAACCAACAAAAACAAAACCACCAGTCACTTTCAGGCTGACCCTCAGTTTATGCTCTTACTGAAAGCTGGGGAAAGCACAGAACCAGGAGGAGTGTACACACTTTATCCCAGAGTGACTGTTGGCAGAGTAGAAGTAAAGTCAAATGGGAATAAATGTGTAACTCAATATTCTGTTTTAATCCTATTCATAGCAACTGACTGATAAGAAATAAATGAATATAGTTTTAGTTCAATTACTAAAATATTTGAGTTTTAATATAGTTCTAAATAGTGTATTTATCATTAGTTTCCAGACCTGTAAAATCTTAATTTATGAGCTTTTTTATTTTAATCACCCTAGCCATCTGTAGCACATCTGTTACTTGCTAGTATACAGTAATTAACTTAAATGTGGACCAGGTACTATCCTGAATCAACAGATATCAAAGCACCTGCTTTGATAAGAGTCACACACTTCTTTATCAGCTAAAATAGTTGCTCAGGTTAGAGCTAGATTTACTATCCATCCCCTAAACATATGTGATCTATCTCTATGTAGTAATTTAAAAGAAAGCCTTGATTTTTTTTAATGTTCACCATTTTAGTTGCAAAATGGTCTCTCTTAGTGAGACATCTCATATAAAAAGACAGGTACTCTGATATTAATATGTATTTGGTTTTAGATACAAAAAAAATGATTGTTTCACATTCACTCAATTAGAAATGCTGTCTCACTGAAATTTTTCTGCTGAGTATGGGGAAAGGGTCCATCTTTGTGGTCTCTGCTGGAGAGAGCACATTTAATGAATTTATTTAAAAAGTTCTTAGAATATTAATTCATTAGGTTTTTAAATACTCATCATGAACATGCTGAATCCACGTAACTACCATTCCAAAATTTGCAGGCAGCCTTGGTCACATGGCTACAGCCATGAGACTTCCCAGCCAACTGGATCTGTCTTTAATTGCATCCTCAGCACAAGTCACTTTTGACAATCCTGTTACATTTCAAACAAGACATAACAGAATCCATCATGAATCCCTGGATAATTACATTTTGTTACCTTAGAGGTCTGTGGCTCCTATAATTAATCGCCTTCCTTTTAAAGTCAGCCTAGAAGAGAATGGCTTTCAGCCAAGAAAGTTTTTAAAATGTTCAAAGACTCATTCTGAGGAACAGCAGGTGCTCTTTGTTTTTATTTCTCAGTGCGCTCATGCCAGAGAAGCAGGGCATTCAATTGCCATGTGTCCACAACCTAATGCTCTCTCCATCTCCATAAAAGAGGGAGATTATTGTACCATTCACAGCAATACTCCAGTAAACACAGCAAGGATTGCACTATTAGGAAGGCTGTTTTGGGAAGTTTTTCTCTTGGGGAAACACGGTTCATAGGTGCCCATGAAAAAAAGTCTGCTGCAGTATTTGTGCATCAAACCTTTCATCACATGTGTTCCATCCTCACTGAGGGTGCTCAGCCTGTTAGTTCTCAGAACACAAAGCATTTCAATCCTCCTTCCCTGGGCAGCAGGGAGCTCATTAGTACCACCAGCTCACCATCTGTCTCTGAAGGAGGAAGAGACGGAATTAATATATGATGGAGCAGAGAGGGGAAAAAAAGGCAAACAAAAAAATGGTTGGGGAGCAGCAGGATGTCATCCAGAATGGCATACAAGTTTCCTTTGAAATAATTTCTCCTTGTCTGCACAAAACATGGAGAATAGTTGGGGCATGGCTATGAAATGTTCACAAAAGCATTTGTAAAGACTGAGTTTTGGTAATTTTAAATACAGTGTTGTTCAAAAATTCTCAGGAGATATTCATTAAATACAGCTGTGCTCAGAAGAATCCTGTGAAACCTTCCTTGAGCTGTTCTGTCTGAAGCCAGGGGCAGACAGCAGCTGAAATGATGCTTTTCTGCTTTGAGGCATAATGAGAGAAAAGGTAATGAAAGTGAGCAGCTCCTGGCACAGACTGAGGCACATCCTGAAGCATGGCCCATGTGAGGGGTCAGTGACAGAGGGGAACAATCATTTATAGCTGGAAAGGGTCACACCTGGCCTACACACCCAAAACAAAAGCTGCAATCACCCAGCTGTGGAGCACTCTCCTTCCCACTTCAAGTCAGTACAAGTCACTGGGAAAGCAAGAAGAGGCCAGAGAGGGAGAAATTGGGCTGGGATAAAGCCACACATGGTCACAGCCAAACCAGAACTGAAATCCCAAATTATTAAGTTGAAGCTCAAACCGAAAGTCAATTATCAAGTGAATCCTGTACCATCTGATCCTTCAGGAATTTTGATAGAAATATTCAGAAAGAGAATACATCTTACTGAAAAGCAGGAGTGGCTGCACAAAGCATTTAGGGCTTTGAAACAGTAACATAAATATCAGCCTTACAACTGATCCCACAGACCTTCAGATCAAAGGAGCAACTTCCCAGATGTACAAAGATGAACAGCTCAGATATTAAATGTCCACAATCTGAGCCTCTTTCAATTCTGTTTTCTTTGGCTGTTAATTTCTTTGTTAAGGAAAACACACTACAAGCCAATTAAAAATTTGGAAAAAGATCCAGCCAAATAATACAGAATACTTAAGTCAGACAGGGATATTTACACTGTTGTACCTAATCGAATGCTTTGATTTTCAGAATGACTGAAAAGTTGCCAACAGGTATTGTCAGCACCATTTTTTGGAAAACCAACTCACTGATCTACAAGGTACTACAATCAGCTTTCAGGTTTTTAAATTTATTTATTTCAAAATTGTGTTCTCCTAAAAGGGGAAATATGTCTAGCTATGAATGCCAAAAAATGTTAATGGTCTGACCTCAGTTTTCTGCTGATCATGAACTATGTGGCACTTGTCCAATAAACATAATAGAGTGGGAAAACTAGTAACTGTTTTTTCTTGAAAAAACAAAGTGAGTATGCCATCAGCACACAGAGTAAATGCACTTCTGTGCTACTTTCTGGGTCACAGAGACTCTCACAGCTCACAGTATCCTTCTCCTGACTATTTCATACCCTTCTGTGAGTCTGACATACCTTGACAACACATCTTTGTCATATTTGCAACTTCAAAAGACAAATGTAGTTACAAAAGCAACCCACTATAGCAGCACTTTGGTGAAACCAAATCTTACATCTGAAGAAAAACTTGTTAATGACTCAAATCCAGCCCTGTTTTACAATGTGTTTAGCTGGACTAGATCCCTGATTTTCACTGGAACTGCCCCAGAAGTGCAACCAAAGAACCCTTTTTATCATCAGCATAACAAAGAGGTGAGTCCAGTTCACAGCACAAGAGCTCTTACACTTCTTTGAAAAAGTGTCATCCAGACTACTTATGAAAAACATTTTCATTTCTGAAGTTCTAGTGCCAGTGATGAGCAGATTATTTGATTGCATTATATTACTTTCTGTTCCTCATGGACAAATGTACCAGAATGGATAGAGGCATGTAAACTATTGGATGCAAATCCCTGCCATAGAAGAAAATTCAGAAATACTGAGCCCAAGACAGTGAGACAAGACATAACTGCTAATACTGGTTTTTAGCAAGGAATGGAGTGGCTACAGCCCTGTTCACTGGCTGAGGTAGAGAAAACTGGAAATCATGAAAAACATAAGTGTGGGTAAATAGGGAGACACGAGCCAAGCCAGCACTTGGCTGATGTCTCCCTCAGAAATATGTCTTTGCCCATTATAAACAGCTATTTGCTTCTTTTGAAGATATTAACATGAGGTTCATTCATTCATGTCACTACTGTACACTCAGCTTTCGAGGTTTCAGTGTTGATGGCCATTCATAAAACAATAAATGAATGAATACTGGCCTTCACAATATATTTAACAAGCCTCTCAAAATCTGAAATCAATAATCTTAGTGCTACCCAAGTAAATTGCCACACTGCCTGCCTCTTACACAAAATGGTTTAGATTTTCTAAATACAGTAGTTGACCATGACAGCTGACAATCATCTAAATCTCTTGTATCTGTTGGCACACAAAGAGGACCTTTTGTAGTAATTCACAATTATGTCCCCAGGATTAGTATTTGGGTTCTGCTCAAGAAGAAGTGTGCTAGGTAACAAATGCCACATGGAAAATTATGTCTGAAAATTAACCTTCTCTTTTGCTTAAATTTGTTGGATGGTAATTTTGAAGAAGGTGCTTGCATTTCTTGAGTAGGGAGTTTGACTAGACTGATGACCTCCAGAGATCCCTTTAAGGACCTGGCAAGCATCCATTCTCTTGAAAAAGAGGAGCATGTGCCAACCCACAATACACAGTAACCACTGTTGTTGCAGAATTTTATCTCCTGAGTAGTAGATAAAATCAAGGTGCCCCAAAGCCAGAAATACAACCAGACTCACAAGAAGGACGAGAGAACAGCTGCCAGTCCTGAAGACAGATTTTCACAAGGAGATTCACATACAAGTTCATGACACATTTTGTTTTGATGAGCTTCTAGCAAGCAAATATATATATATACACACAAAGAGACTTTTATACCATTAACATATTGGTAACTTATCTGGAATCATGTTTTCAAAAGAAGGTACTCTCCATTTAACTGGAATTGTGTCAAAGTAGAATCCCCTCTTTTTCTTTGCTTACCTCTTGCCTTGAAGCACTTTTCCAGGGTTTTTATTTATTTATAATCTAGGTAGGCCTCCTAAAGAGTTGGAATATTGTTTGTTCTAACAAATTGCAATCATAATTAATAAATGTGCTAAACCTGCTGTCGACCTAACTGATGAGGAAAACTGATGAGGACTGGATCCTAGCAGGGAAGGATTTTTCCCTGCTGTGTCTTTTTTAAAAGAAAAAAAAAAATCTACTTGTGGTTCAGGACAGAGGTAGTGAAATGAGAGAAATTATGTTGAAATGCTTTAGTACTCCAAAGAAGTTTTAAAAGCATAAAATTTTAATTTTAAATTTAATGCAAAATTTAAGTAATGACTGGTATTGAATTAAGAAGCCCTTAGAGATCATTAAAATGGTAATTTGAAAGCAGGAGATGGTTGTCCTGTTTTATCTATTGCTCCTCTAAGAAACAAACTTCTGCTTGATCTGCTGTACTGATAGCCCACCATATTCTTGTTAGTGTGTCTTTCTCACAGACATCTACAAGCTTTTCCCAGAACCATCTAATAGAGAAGAGGGAGAATTATCTCCAATTTGGTTACTCAGTGCCCTGAACTTTGTTCATAGGGCAATTCACAGTGGCCCTGGGCACTTTGGTGAGGGTAAGAAGAAATATCATAAAACCATCATACTACTACACTCATTTTGAGGGTGAAAAATAAGGAAAACACAAGGGAAAAGGAAATCCAACATGAAAACCCAACACAGCATCAAAGGTGTCAAAAATCCTATTCACTAATGCCCACTACCAACATTGTTAGAATTTTCACCAAACACAGTGGTGCAATAACTATTCATTAATAGATAATCACACTGAACTTCTAGGATTCTCAATTATGAGGACAGCACACATGTGTTAAATATTTAATTGGAAATAACCAATTACATTAATTAGGGGGACTTTAGGCTGCTGTTCCAGTGGTAATTGTATTTGTCAGGACAGAGAGAGATATACTCCACAATGTCAGTATAATATTCTTCAGAAGAATAAGTATTGATTAAACCTTACTGTGGTTATCTAATTGTGGCTAGAGGAATTATGGTGCCATTTTCAGGGCAGACCATAAGTAAGTGAAGAATATGCCTGTGATAAAAAAAATAAAACCAATAAAGCCATTAGGTTCCATGTGATGCTTTAGGAGCTTGCCTGGAGAATTCCCTCAAGTAAAACTGGTTGTACTATTAAAACCAGTGAATCATAACAACTGCCATGAGGGAATTACCCAGCACACTTTCCTGCTCTGGTAACCTTGCACCCCATGGACAGCAAGGTACATGAAACCACCCCCTGGGAAAGACTCTTTACTTCTCTACTGTGTTGTTATGTAAAAGACTCAGATGGCAATTTACTATTTTCTGTTCCAACTTTTTTTCACCCTTCTTAGCCACCAAGCCTGTCTGATTTCATTTGCCATTAATGATGCTTAGCTGAGGGCCATAGAAATTAAACTCTTAAAGGACTCATTTCACCTGGAATTTCCATGATTAAAGGTATGTCTTTGCCAGGGAAACCAGAGCAAGTTTCTGACTTCCCAGTCATACTGCAAAATACAAACTATTTATTTATGCTCAAGCTCCATAGCAATGTCTTGCTCAAACTAAACTATTGGGTCTGACAGCAGTGTTTAGCTATCAATATAAATACTGTCCAAGTTCATATGAAAATTGTACAGTCCCCAGCTCCAAATTATCTGACTATCTAACAGAAAGGTGGCTGAGTAATGTGGTACCTTCATACATCCCAGAGCACATGCATTAAGCAGTGCTAAGCAGAAAGGTTCTGCTGAATTTCTGCCCATGTTATTCAGCACAGTCCATCCCTGCTAAGAATAACTCTCTGCTCCAGTAACCCAGAAAGTGGAGCAACATCCTCTGCTTTAGCCCCACAGCCAGTCAGCCCACACAGCATTTACTCAGGCTTCTGTTGAATCCCTTTGCTTGGATACTACATTCACAAATGTAATGGGGTAGGGGGAACATGATAGATGTGATGGGAGATAGCAAAAAAACAGAAAAAAATTTAGCATTCCCCTCATAAGAACAAGAAGCATATATAGCAACTATATGTAAAAAAGGAATAAAATTTTAAAAAAAATTACTCCACTCTGTATAAGTTTTAAAGGTTGTTGCAAGCTGGAGAGAATCCACTTTGAAATTTCTTATTTTATTAACTTTTCCAACAGCTTTAAGCATTTTTTCAGTATAATTTTATGGCTAATAAATTATCATTATTTTGAATTGTCTGAAAATCATGAATCAATTCAGTCACAAAGCAGATCTGTTTGATTAAATGTTCTTGTTCCTTACTGCCTCTGTCTTGCAATTTTCCCCCTTTGCTTCCTTTATTTCTTTGCCTCTCCTCACATCACCCTGTTGTACTGCCTTTAATATAAAAGATGGCCTTCATTCTCATGTACTATTTAAATTCATCATGTCTGACCTCTTCAAATGCAATGAATGCATAATTAATTTTCATTATAAATTTAGAATACTTCCTCTCTTCTTGCCAGTTCAAGCTTGTTGTAGCTTTCAACAGCTATCCTGTTTTATTTTATATTCCTTATGAAATTCTTTCATGCTGTCTTCCTTTCAAATTTCACTTCACAAACAATTTGACTCTGGTGCACACAGCAGGAACCTGCTCAGAGCCTGATGCAAGAATCAGCAGTAAAAGAATGGGTGTTTGGTCCATCACTAAAACACAGACTGTACTGATATGGGAGGAAAAACAGCTGTGTGCATCATCCACCCTGGAAAGAGAGGTTTTAGGATTGATATGCAGAGTCCTTACTGTTAATAACAAGTGTTTAAGAAATAGATACAACACAGAGCTAAAAGTATACACTTGTTTTGCTTGTTAAATTTTGTGATTACTTCAGCATTTTTCTCTTTTTCATAGTCATTAGGAATGCTCTTACTTTTGTGTTCGCACAGATTTCCAAAACCCTTGGCACACAGGCTTTGTTTGGATATTGCTTCTCCTCTTCAAAAAGGGTAACAATTCTATATCACTAAAATACTGCCAGCTGCAGCTTCAGCTGACAATGGGCACTTCACACAAATTCATGGACAGGGTGATCAGCCAGAGACCACAGGAAAGGAGAGCAGCTTGCTCAGGTTGGATTTCAGCACCTTCCATGTCAAGGGGACTACCACCTAAGGGAACTTCCTTGCAACTCCACAGCACTAAAAATTAAGAACTTTGCTGAGCAACCATCAGGCTTATCTAATTGACCAGAACAGTTTTGAAATCTATTTCAAGCTGAACAAATAGACTTGTGAAAACTGCAGCACTCAGAATGTTTTCCCATGAAGGACATAGAGGTGGAAGACTTATTTCCACTCTGCATTGCCAGTTTGTAGGAAAAGCATAACAGTACACTTCCCGTAGTTTTATGACTTGACTAAACCAATTTTGGGGGTTTTTATAACAACTGCATTAACTTTAGTTCCTGTGTTTATTCTTTTTTCTGTAAAATAGTCATCAAAGAAAGGAAAAAGCAAAAAACTTAATAACAGGTGACTACTCATGACTAAAACAGATCTCCAAAAGTTCTGCTCAATTTAGTTGCTTCTGTAAAACACAGCATTTAAAGACTGAAGCTTAGTTGGTGCATCAGATCCACTGTAACTGCACGGGAAAGCTTTCTATATGCAAGTTAAAGTACTTTTTAACTATTTTGCAGAACAACTATTATCTCTACTAGCTCACTGACTTGAAAAGAGCCCTTTTTCAGAACAGTAAACTGTGAATTGTCTGGGGTTGTTTTGTTAAACCACTTTTTGTGGCAAATAAGTAATTTTGTTGTCATTTCCATCCTACTGTCCAAATAGATCAAATTTCAACCTACAGGCAAATTCTTGCCAAACAAGGTCCCAGTGACATGACACCAAGGCAGAAAGGTGACACATTAAGAATGCAATAGTGGCAATTGTTGTTTTAATGGATTGTCTTAGGAGGCATGAAATGTTGAATTTTCCTTTTTATCCATTAAAAAAAAAAGGCAAAAAAAACCCAAAAAAAAACCCACAAAAAAAAAAAATACCCAAACTAAAATCTGTGAACTTTACCTTCTGAATATAATTCAGTTAAATTAATGGAAAGCTATCTGCTGTACCCAATCCTGGTTTTGGCTGGGGTAGTGTTAATTTTCTCCTTGGAAGGTGGCACAGCACAGAATGCTGTGTTTTGGATTTAGGATGAGAATAATGTTGATCACACTCTGATGTTTTGGCTGCTGCTCAGCAGTGCTCACCCTACATCAAGGACTCTTCAGTGGCTCCTGTCTGCCAGTGAGGAGCTGCACCAGGAGGTGCCAGCAGGGAGCAGAGCCAGAGCCCAACCTGTGATGCCCAAAGTGATATTCCTCACTCAGGGCTTCATGCTCAGGAAATAACCAGGGAGTTGGCTGGGAGGTGCCAGGCACTGCAGAGGGAGTCTCTGGGCAGTTGGCAGCAGATGGTGAGCAGCTGCAGTGTGCAGTGCCTGCTCTTCGTGGGGTTTATTTCTCTCTCTCTTTTTGTTGTCCACATTTTCATGATAATTATCATTATTAGATTTTATTCCAATTATAAAGATTTTATCTCAATTATAAATTCCTATCTCAAACCACAGGTTTTACTTGTTTGGTTTTTTCTCTGATTGTCCTCCCCATCCTTCCATGGGAGGGGAAGGTGGAAGGTGTGGGAAATCAGCAGTGCAGTACCTGGCTGCTGCCTGGGTTAAACCATGACACATGAGCTCCATGTATTGCTGCTCCTATCTGCTATACTTGGATTTAAATAAGCTGTAAGGGAACTAAACAATACTAAAAAGAAGCAAATGGCACAAATTCCAGAGATCTAACTAATGCACTGGAGATTATTAAAAAAAGGGAAAGGGGGTTAGAGCATACAAAGTATCCCATATCACGAATGGATATAATGACAATCAAAACCCACCCTAAACAAAAGAGCTCTTGAAAAAGTGATACCAGTTTCTTAACCATGGTCTTGAAAAAGAGCTAACACACTGTGTCAACTACAGGCCTGGAGACTATGACTACATGCCAGGAGCACACTTTTATAATTTTCCTGGTTCTATTGAGAGATGGTGAAAAGGGCATTTACTCTATGGTTAGATATTGATACAACCATCCTGGAAATTATCCTGGAGAGAAGGAGGAGAAAGGGAAATGCTTGAGTGGAAAGAAGATTTATTGGATAATTTAATACGATTTTCTCATCACTAAATTTTATTTTTTTTTTGTCCCTAATCACCTTTCTTCTACCTCATTAAATCCAATTTCACTTCATCTTATCTTTCTTTACTCTCTAATTTCATAGACCATCATGTAATTCCTCTCTTGCCAAACAGCATACTTTTTTTTGCATCAGTCTTTCCACATCTACTTTTCCCCACCTTATCATTTAGCTGCCTCATTTCTTCCTGCTCATTATCTCTCTTGCCATAAACTTGTCACTGCTATAGTGGTGTCCATCCTGTCTTTCTGCAGCCTTATGCACCTCGACTTTGCTTGATTTCTTTGTTTTGGCCAATTTTTTGGCTGTGTCATTTTAAATTTCTTCATTTTGCTTCTTTCTAGAAACACACACACACACACACATATATATATGTATATAAAAGGATAACATCAGCTATACAATCATTGAATTGTGTTACAGGGCATCCATGCTCCTGCACACATTGTTAACTATACTGAGGGTTAACTGTACAAGAATAAAAATAAATTTAGTACTTCTACATAGTTTGGACTGATCTGCATTTTACTCATGCCCCTGAATTTCACTCTGTTTCAGCAATGGACATTTCAGTAATTCTGCACATTTTCTGATTTTATACATAATGAGTAAGATTACTTGAACATTATGTCATCTTGGGAAGATTCAACAAGGTACTTGGACCAGCACTCAGTCTTGCTGGACTGAAAAGACTGAATCCTATCAAACAACATTACAACACCATCTTTTGTAATTTGTCCCCCACATATTCTTAATGAAGGAAAAATGTATATACACATACAAATCTCCTCCTTAGCCTCATTCCCCATCTCTCAAGATTTTAATGGAAAAAAGAATTTAAATGCCACCATCAGTAATTGCTTTTATCAGCTCTGAAAGAGTCCCTATTCTATCATAAGAGTAGAACCTTTCAATGAGTTAATGATCGATCATCTAAGGCAAAGAAGGGGACTGGGACACTCCCCAAAAGGGCAAGGCCCCAAATAATCAGGCACTGTGGGAGGTCTGAGACTCATTCCTGTGTCTCTGCACCTGTGTGCAGGAAGCCAGCCTGGCTCAGGAGTTTGCATTGCATTACCATAGGCACAGTGAGCAAATGGAAATCCTCCTAGAAATGGGAGCACAGAAACACTCAAGAAGGACCTGGATAAGTATCAGCTTCATGACATTTGGCTCATGCATCACAAAGGGAGGGCTTTGTAAAAGGCAAGAAACAGCCCTGTCAAAGGCCCAGGTCAGGGATGAGGGGCAGACACAAGGATTCTTCCAGTCAGTATGACCAGGACTGAGATGCAGTTTCCAATCCATCTTTGACCAGTTTGAAGTCAGGTATCACGTCCATCCATCATGTCCTGGAGTGATCCCCCTCTCCAAAAATAAAAAGTATAGATGCATTTGTACAATGTGGGCCTGAGGTCCTAAACTTTGATTGCCTGGAGCTGTCCCTGAAGAAAGCCAGCTCCCAGGAGATAACATCCATCACACACCAATCTGCCAGCTCTCCAGGAAACTCTGTGTTCAAGCAATCATGCCCAGTGGGATGGGCAAACTAGGAAAAAGAGAATGTGCTGACCTCTTCCCTAAACAATTTTTATGAATAAGGGAAAAGATGTTCAGTTGACAACATTACCAGCAATTATTAAGGAACAGATATTGGGTGTCTTGTGATTTAAAACAAAAAAGAATGTAGAAATATCTGGTCATGAGCAACAGAATATTTTTAGGAGTACAAGCAGTGTTGTCTGGAGCTGGACCTATTCTCAGTTTACCTTTGGCAATAAATGTAAAATATTAATAGCCACATATTGTCAATATATTCATATATTCACATAGAACAGTTCAAACTGGAGCCCTCTATATTTACAAACAGAAATTGGCATGAAATATTTGATCATACCAGTCTCAGAATAAACCCTGCACATCTTTTGCAAGCAGACCCCAAGAAGAACTAATTCTTCTCTGATCCCTCTGATAAAACTACTGGGTAGACAGAGAACTGACTGGAGAGGTGCAAGTTCAAATCATCTGCATAGATGTAAAACTGTTTCAAGAACACAGTAACAGGTGAAGGTAAAATAAATGTTAGTCAAATTCATAAGTGTAAAAACACAGTATGCGAATAAATGGGGTTCTGGGACAGGCAAGTCATTCCCACTGCTCTTTTTCCCCTGCTAAAAGTGCTCTCTTTCTGCTTACCTTATCATTTCTTGTCTGTCAGACAAAGATTTGGTATTACCATCCTTGTTAACAGACCATCTCTTTAAAATCAACACTCAAATTCCCTGGTTCTTGGAGACCACATGTAAAATGAAGGTGCAGAAAAAAACCCACAAATCAAATAAATTCCAGCTTGTTCTGTATGTTTTTTTCCAGTCAAGGGTCTTAATGTTATGTTTTATAATGTTTAACAATGTATGACTCCATTGGAATCAACTTAAATAATGAGATGTCAAAAATATATTTTGTTGCATTTATCTAAGTTAGTAAGAAATTCAAAATTCCTTTAATGACAAACTAAAATATTTTCATTTGCTGTCAAAGAGTCTTTGATGTTATTCTGTAAGTGAATGCATCTGTTGCATTAAAATTCTTGTGTAAAGCTACATTCATCATTTGCTTTAGAAAATAACCTCTCAACCATAAAACTGGTTCATCTGGACATTAAAATGCAGAACATCAAGAATAGAAATAGGAAGAAGAAATCATTTAGATACAGAGATAGAGTAGTAGAACCTCATTCACTGCTATGTTAAAATACACTTGTGCTCAACTTTATTTTTTGCTTTTTTATCACTAGCTGCTAGTACGGAGAACTCACAAATAAATATTCATTATACAAGAATAATATACACCAAGAAAAGCAATATATTTCCACATATCTCTGTTCCTGATTTTATCTATATAAAGAAGAAAACTTTTGTATTTCAGGGCATAAGTACATAAAGCATGTGGAAATGAACATACACATGGCATCAGTCAGTTCACTGACAGCTTCTCTGAGGAAAGGATTTTGTCTGGGTACAGATTCTAGACTTAGAGGTTTCACAGAAATTCTTATACAGGACCAAGAAAATGGGAATCCACCTCATGGGACACTGAATTGTGATTTAACAGACAGAAAACATATTAATTAAATGAATGCAACGTCTTTGCTTCAACCTTGGAAAATATTTTGGATTTAGGGCCTGATATGACTAGTCCAAATTCAAAATATCACATGAAAGCCCTCTAAGTTTACCAGGCCTGGGAACTGACAGCCAATGAGGGAAAATACAGAAGCAAATGGGTTCTCATTTGTCATAAGCAGAAGATGATGACAGAATTTTAAAAACACCATTTTAATATTTTACCATGCAATTTAGATTTCTTCAAGAATGCAGAAACTTTAATGTCTTCTATAGAGAAAATGTTAATTAGTGTAAAGTGATAACTTGTCACTGCTTATATCTAAAACCTTGTGAGCAAAATACCAATGGGGAGAAAGGAAGGGATGAAATTTTCATTCTGCAACAAGTATGTTAAATCTACTCTTTTCAGGTCATGCTTTTTCTCCTTTTAAAGCTTCATTCACAGCTGTTTCTATCCTCCTTTTCTGTCAAAGCCCTTTTTTAGCCACAACATTGAATGTCTCTGGTGCATCAACACTTTAATAACAGTATAGGGCTTATTACATTTGCTGGTTTCATTCATTCTGTGCAATATTTTAGTATTCAAAAATAGTCATCAATCCCTTCAGGCCTGCTCACAGTCTTAGCAGAGAGTAGGGCTGTAAGTATTTAAGGGTCTGTAACTGTCAATTTATTTGAAGAAAATGGATGATAAAACATGTAATCTATGCCATTTGAGGCTCCTTCTTTTCCATTAAGAATTTACATGATTACTGAAACAACAAGCCAATCTTCCCTAAACCAAGGGTAATTAAAAACACAAAATCTGTAAGGAATACCAATTTTAAAGACAGGCTTAGATTAATCTAGTCCTTGAAGGGATAAGAGGCAAGATGGCAGAACTGAGGACAATGGTGTTTGCTAAAAGCTAAAGTATTTTGTGATATGAATCTTAATAACCCTGTTGTGTGTCTCATGGACAAGATTAGTCTTCTACAAGTGGAGAGCTGGGAAAATGACAGCAATAACCCTCCTGCTATGGAGGAAAGTTCGGGGTTCAGCAGGTCCTAGTTCTGTCCCTAGAGCATAGTTCTGTAGCCCCAAATTGCTTAATTCCTCCATTCTCCAGCTTGTCAGCTGTAAATGGGAGTGAAATTTTGGTTTTTTTCCAAAGCAAAACTCCTCATGACCCAATGGGAATACAAAACCAGAGTTGCACACAGACACACACACACAATACCTGCACACACCACACACTCTGGCAGAGAGGACTCTGTCTCCAGAGAGGAGCCCTTCATATCAATGTAGTCCAAGAAATAGTAACCAGCAGCTATGGACTTCTTGTAGCCCAAGAAATATTAACTAGCAGGCATTGAACAGAACTATTTTTCTCAGATTATAGTTCTACTCTACTACACAACCAAAAGAATATGAAATTGATTCATTACATATGGCCACTACTCTCTCTCTCTGTAACTGCATTCTCTAACTTTACCTGTACAGAAAATGGTGTGCTTGGTTATAAATGGACAATATTTTGTGTTACCACACTTGTAAAAAATAATCAAAATGCTACATATTGAAATATTACACAAAAAGAAAATTAAATGTTCAAGAGGCCAACACACTTTTTTACATGGTTTTGTTGCAGATGTAATTTTTTGAGAATTTTTCTAGTTTGTTGATTTCAAAGAGTGGCATTTCTGCTTATTCATATGTCAATTTATGCATTTTTCCTTTCTTCAAAACCAATTAGATTATGTAACAAAGTTTTTCATCCCTGCAGAGATTAAGATAAAGTTTTATGGAATGAAGAATAGCACAAATATTCAGATGATAAGTATTATTTAAAGTTCTAACATTGAAAATCATGCTAACATTTTCAAGTGCCCAGACTTTGTAACTCTTCGGCAACAACTGGAATATATTTTAAACTTCTTAGGAAACTCCGATCTTTATTCAATATTTAACTTTTTTAATGTCACAAGTTGTATTACCCCATTAATCAAATTGATAGAGGAGACTTGAATTTCCCATTAAAATCAAAAGTAGCAATTACACAACAGTGAAGAAAATTTAGATTACATGTCAGTCAATCTCTGAAGCAAACACATCAGTCCCTGCATTTCATTTATAAATCCACCAAAATTTCTGTTTTAAAATCTTCTAAATCAAAATTTAGGAGTCGTGCCAACAGTACATTTTACTAAGATGCTTCTGCTGAGAAAATACCCTGTTTGTTTCCATTGGATTGAGAATAAAAGTCATTGCAAGGTAGGTTTTAAATGGTTAAAAAGGGGAATCATGTTCCACAAAGGTTCAAATTAAGAAAACAGAGCAGTGCAACACCCCATCTATTAGTCAGTAATAACATGACTCGTTCAGTGACAGGAACATGCTCAGAGCTGCATGCAAAAGAAAGAAGACAGGAATGCTGCCCCGAGGCAGCTGTAATGACACACAAGACAGGCACATAAGGCATCTCAGAGCTGAAGACAACTTTATCTTAAACTGTAAATCATTTTAAGAAGACCTAAAATCATTTGTATGACCTATCAGTATCAATCACACATAGGAGATGAAAAGAGTTTATTTCCCCCCTGAATGGGGAAAATCATCCAGGTGTAAATAAGAGATCAAAGTTCGGACTGGATAAAAAAATAACCAACCCAAAAATAAATGATTGAATATGAAAAGCATGCTAAGGAAATAGAAGGTGAGAAATTCAGAAATGTAAACAGCATCAGAGAGCAGCATATAAATGGATGACATTAGTTTTGCCAGCAAAGAGATCCAGGGAAAAAGAAAGTGAGCAGTGGGGAGGGCAGCAGGAAGGATACACAACCAGAAAGGTCAAGGGCACATCCAAAGAAATTAAAATAAGGAAAAGAAGTTCTAGTTTGGGGGACAGAAAGACAATTCTACAGAAGAAGCTACAGGTTAAAAATATTCCCAGAGGCTGAAGGAAGATACTTAAAAATAAATTCTTTTTGTATGCAGGTCCTTTCCCTCAGTATTTATTGCCTCAACGCAAGACACATCTGTAAAAATTGATCCATAGGTATGTTGGGTAATTGAAACTTTAATTTACAGTTATTGGTCCTTTTATTAGAAAGGTCACTTAATCCATGTCAGCTTCTGCTTTCTCTGACATTATTTACACTTGTTTTCAACAGCTGGAGAATATTTTCTGTATGTAGCACACAGAGTAGATTAAGATTTATAGTACATGGGCCTAATAAATTAAAAAGCATGAACAGAGGAGTGTGTAGGTGCTATATTTGCATTTTTATCAAAATTTTATATTTCATACAGAAATGCATATAAGTCTAGCAAGAAAATTAGTAAGTACCTATTACACTTGCACATAAAACAGCTATTGACTGTGCAAGGCTGCTAAAACCATGAAAAAGTCCATTTCATATATGAGAGTACTATTTGCTAAGGGAGAATTATATTGGTTGGATCAGTGGCCAGAATAAATTCAACAAATTAATGTATTCTAAAGATTGTTTTCAATGTCACATCTTTTCTATTTCTCCATAAGGTACTGATCTTTCCTGCAGAAAGGAAACTGGGCTGGCAGGACCCTTGCCCTGATCACAGCAGCAGCTGTTCTGCTCTTTCTTGGGCAAAATCAGGACATCCTGAGCAAAGAAAAAAGAATACACGTTTTGAAGAGAAAGGCTGCTTAGAGTTTACTAAATTCCAGATTTATTAGGAGACAGAGGATGTGGCCAATGCCCTTGCTAGTGATCTTGCAATTTACTGAAATTGATCAGATTATGTGCAAATCCTTAAAAAGTAGAGTTATTCAAAAGAAAAGTAAACTCAAGGCCAAGAAAACAGATGCTAAGCCCTATCCCAGATTACTGCTAATGAAAGAACACAAATTCTCCAGCTATAAAAGGGAGCTTGAGAAACAAACATCATAGGGCACAGAATCAGCTGAGCTAGAAACTGCAAAAAATGTACAAATTAAAAAGTCATTCATTTTTCCAATATGGCTTTCTATAACATGTTTTCTGATATTTCAGTGCTATATTAAACTCCTACTATTAACAGACCCTATGCAGGAGTCCTCCTTTTTGGGAGTCTAGAGAAACTCCTCAAGTGACTTACTCTTGAAGAGTTGAGCAGGGGTGCTTTAAACATTTTCTCCTTCCCAAAAGAAAGAGATTTCAAAACCTATGGATTGTTTTTGACAGTCACCTGGGGCTGCATGTAAATCCCTGCCCCAAACCCTGTTTTCCTAATTACAGCACTGTCATTAATTTGGAATGAAGGATATTCTAAGGCCAAAAATAAAAATAGAGGCTTCTGATCAAAATCCTTAGGGTAGAAAAAGATACTGAACAGATGAGAACAACTCAGGTAAGAAAAAGTCAGCCTTCCAAAACAAAAGCTGCCTGAAGTTTATTAATAAAGGTGGGAAGAGTTTCATGTGACTAACAGGATAATAGTTTCATTTGAATTTTAAAAGAAGAGTTTCACTTGAATTTTAAAAGAAAATTCACTGTTGATTGACTTCAGGTCCTTCAGGTTAGGACTTTATGAGTTTTAAGAAAAAGATGGAGCCAAGGTACAGAATCTAGCAACTGACATTACATGGTGCACTAGCTGTGGTGAAGCAAGGAAAACCTATCAGTCATTTCTTTTGTAAAGGTCTTCCAGAAACTCATCTGTATCTGGGTTTTACCCACAACATGTTCTTAACTTTAGAAATTCCAGCTGCAGTTGAATTTTATGCAGGTCAATCCCATTTCTATTACAAATGGGTATCTTAGGGCAATATTCCTCTGCCAAAAAGCAGGTTTTGGCCAATATTGCCAACTTATTCCTACTTATTTAAATTCATTAGCTGGAGTAAAAAAAAAAAAAAAAAGGAAAACATGGCCTTGAATAACTTGGAGCATTTCATGTTTAGAAATTCCTGTGCCTGCAATGTCTTTCTCCGCCACTACAAGCCATGAGATATTTCACCATTGTGAAAGTCAGGTGGGAGCTGTGCCCGAGTGTTGACAGTGAGCCCCAGGAACATGGTGCATGTTCACAAACTCTCCAGAGTCCCCCCACAGGCACTTTTTCTCTCAGAAGCTGTTGCAATGAAGATCCATGTTGAAGGACTGGATAATTTTACAATTACAATTCTCAGCCACTTGTGAGCTGCCTGATTCAGTTATACTGAGAGCATTTCATGTATTAAAGCAACTGTACAAAGTGCAGTGTAAGAAGCTTAACTCTCATTTCATTTCCATCACACTGTATTGCAAAAGCTCTATGGACCTTGCAGTGAATCATGCTGAGATCCCAAAGGGGTGCAGTTAAAAATTCAGAACCTTAGATGTTCTACTAAAAAGACAGATTACCTAAAATGCTGTTAATGAATCTAAAATATGAAATAAATGAGTATGCTTCACAACTCAAACTAAAAGGATAGGTCAAATATTCCACTATTTGTAAGGACATGTCAATGAAAATACTATATATATATATTTGGTTGCCAAATAACCAAGTTACTGAACTCTTGCTTATCTCTCAAATGGAGAAAAGAGTAAAACTATGTCTTAAAAGATCCTACAACGGGGACATTGATAATGGAATAAAGGGAGCCTTGGAAATGTGTGCTACACTGAGATGTGTAATTAGGACTTCTAATTCTAGCAAGACTTACATCAACAGATGGCTTAAAACCTTAATCCTTTTATCATTTTATGGCATCTATAGCAGACAGCTGGAAGAACCAATGGAGGTGGGAAAACAGAGAGTTCACTGATGAATTAAAGCCTTTCTTCATCATAGTGAGACATAACAGAAGGAATTTGTTAAATTATTACTAGTGTACACACACATATTTAACTGAATTATAACTAAAGATATGTCCATAAGAAAGTAATTCTTCTCTGAGTGACAATCCCAGGACTGTGAAATTATTTTCTAAAACCTTTTCTCATCTGGGATTATAAACATTTATTCCTTAAAATCGTGACCTCTGTATAAATTAGAGCTCTTGTCTGTTGCACAGACATTTGACCACCCACATTTCATGGACTTTTCCCTCCTCTCCAAGGCAGAGTGAATGTGATTTATATTTTCATTGTTTAAAAGACAGATATTATTTTAGTTCAATTTATGTATTCATTTGAAACTTGAGTGTTGTGACTCTAAACCCATGTGCCAATTAGATTAAGGCAGGCAGACTCCTGTAGAGAACAATCATTTTTCCATTCAGAAACTATAAAGTCAGAAATCAGTAACCTGTTTATATATTTTTTAAAGGACCCAAAATTCTAAATGTCTACCCCAGTCCTCCCCTAACACTCTAGAGCTGTTCTCTCAGTTTTTTGCTTTCTAGCTCATCTTTTTATGCATCCCATAGTTATTCTTCCTTTCTTGAAAAGAAATACAAATTCAATAGAATGAACAATATTAACTGAAATTTTGAATGTGACAAAGTTGAAATGCCATCACAGGTGACAAATGAGTCTCTTCAGACAGACATTTTTCTTTCTAAGAACTGAAAATCAGAATTCCTGTCTTCCAACCACACAATGATTAGAGCTTCTCTCTCCAAACAATGTGAGGTTTTTAATGAGAGAGGTATGAAAAAAATGTACAGCTCGTGATATGTGCTACTTAAAAGAAAGTAGAAATTAGCCTTAAAGCAAAGTAATTTTTGCATCAACCTGATTCCTATTGAAATTAATGAGAAATCTCATTTAGGCTTCTAAAAAGGACAGATATATTATAGACTTCAAGGCATTTTAAAAACTGCATGTCCCACAGTTTCAGCAGTCAAACAAATGGGATGTCCATAAAAGAGATTAAGTGTAATTGAAAACAAATTAATCAATTATTAAAGCTTTACCAATATACCAACTGATAGAAATTCTTTTGAAATTGCATTCAAATTAATGGGAAATATCAATGTTTCTTACTAAATTATTATAACTATGGTCTTTAAACTTCTATTCATAATGGACATTTGGGGGATTATGAAAGAGGACCATACACCTCTACCCATGTTCATGGATTACACATACTAAACAGGTTTTCAGGGAAGAAATCCTCTAAGGTTTTATTTGGTTCACAAATTTCCACTTCTCCACCTTTTGAAACTGAAAATTCTGTTTAGCAGCCATTTAAATCAGAAGAAAAGGAAACAAAATATTTTGAGATAACTTCTCTGTTGGCTCCCACATGCCTTCACAAACATGACATTTTGGCATCCTTCAAAGCAATGACACCTTTGCAATTATGATCACCTTCTACAGCAAACTCCAACAGAATAGGGAAAAATATATGTATAAGGTAGTCATATTTTTATACATCTAGCCAACTAAAAAAAAAGCAAGAGAAATAATTTGAAAGGTTTATTTTTTTACATGAAATAAGGGAAGATATCTCTAAAAACACAAGTGAAAGAAAGTGGGCTTTTCCCATAACCCCTGTGTTTGAAATGCAGAGGACAGAGCCATCAGGGTTGGGCACTGACAGTTCTTCTTTAATTTGATCCCTATCAGTGATTTCAGAAAACAAAAGAAACCTCCACAAACACTAGAAGGGATAGACATAATTGCAATGTGACTTCTTAACAGCACAGATGTAGAGATGAAGATATTTTATCAGTACAGTAGGCTACACTTGAGATTTACATTACCATTATCAGCATTACTGAAGATGACTGCATTTTTAACAGGTAATAAGCTACACAACAGTAAAAAGGTAGAAATGGGAATGTTAAAATGTGAATCAGTGTGAAGAGAAAATTTTTTGAAATTCTACCTATACAGATTAGTAGGACCGAAAGCTTTCTTGCCTAACAGTACAATGGAGACACAAGTCTATATTTAAATTCTCTGCAGTTTGAAACCTTTAAAAAAGCTTCTTAACACCTCACATTTTTGAAGCTTGTTAAGATAATTACAGGTTCAAAAGCAAGTTTATAGGCAAAGTTTCTTATCCTTTGATAGTGCTTCCTCTTACTACCCTAGTACAGTGGTACTTCCTTTAAGCATTTCTCTCATATTCTTCAAGTTATTCCTAATACCATATTTCCTGGTATGGCACTAGGGGAATTTAATCTTCATAATAAGAGGTCTGGGAACTTAGAACTCTGAATTATGTCTGTAAATTTACATTAATCTTAACTTTTCATTTACATCTAATCCAATGTGAATATTTTATTAATCATTTTATTAATTAGTAAAAAAATAGAAACAGAAATAGTTGAAGAGCAGGAGGGGTTCTTTGGACTTTTACATATGATATAGTGAGGAAAAAGTGGTGCAGTTACCACACTTCAGACAGGTACCTCCCTAATAATAGGCCTTGAGACACTTTATAAGGAGCCTCTGTTGAAAAGTTTTATCAGGATTATACACACAAGTTTCTGCAAAGGGGAACTCTTGTTATTGTTCTAAATACTTCTACTAAAATCCCTAAAACTGGCCAGTGATAAGGAGACATGAGATCCTACTACACATCTTCCAATATTAAACTGGGAACCTCCTGGAGCTGTGAAAAAAGCTTTATGCTTCTCTTTATCCCACAAAACCAGGGTCTGAAATTAAAGGTCAGATCCATTATTTCACATCAGTGCTAAAGGCAGGAGAATTTATTCACTACAGAATTAAAGATTAACCAGATGCTTCACCAGGCATATGACTGTCATAACTTAGCAGACATTATGAGAATGTAGAAATCTGGAAGCACCCTGTAAAAGTTGATGCTATCTCCAGTCTTTTGCTGTATTCCAGAAGGAGGCTGGGAAAGCTGAAATACCAAAGATGGTTTTGTCTTTGTATTTTCAAAGCCAATCTTTTTTGCATCACCCACCTTTGGCTGCTATTGTGCTAGTAAATCAACCATCAGAACAAGGAGAACAAGCAGGGTTCATCTACAGATTTTGACAAGTGGCAAAGCATCGCAAAAACCTAAAATTAGGATCAATAAATAAAATTAACTCCTCATATTTTCCCTCCTTCTCATACTTAGATGTGCAAATAGAGCAGTAAAATATTCCATGTTGCTTAAAAATGCTATACTTCAGGTGTTGCTTCCCTCTCTTTGTTTTGTTTTTCTTTGACTACTAGATCCACATGGCCTAAATACATGGCAACTTAGCTGTTGCCTAGACTTTTCATAATATTTCCACCTCTAGCCTCCTGTAGGCTAGACACTGAAACAGCGACATCAATGTAATCTAATTTATGCCAAAATCTGGTAAAATTATTCTGTAAACAGTCATCTCAGCCTATTTTCAGATGGGTTGCCTATGAAATTCAGTCCTGTGCTATTCTTAGCTTGCTTTAATGACCAAAATTTTAGAAGACGCAATTTAATGCAATTGTATAAAGTTAGAAAGACAGCCTCTTTCCTGTTAACATTCTTGTTCTCAAGCTCTAACAAGAGCATCATTTCACACTCTCTCCTGCATTCAGATGCGTTAAATCCACTGGGGCCAGACTTTGCTTCAGTTGCCTTATTAAAACTCCAAGTTACTCTACCAAGCTAAACAGGATGAGGCTAAATTTGTGTCAGCTTAACTGAAAGCATAATCCAGACCTTTAAGATTTTACCCCAAAACTCCATTCAATTTATATTTTGGGAAATGGACTCAACACTACGGTCTTAGCACAGGAGAGAGAGCCTTACACAGTGTGTAACTTGTAATTCCCTTCAGTTCTTGTTGCACCTGTCTTCACTTGCTCTGGAAAAGTGATGTATTTGCCTTCTGCTCCAATGCATGAACAGAGCTGCTTCATCCATAACCTTGTCATTACATTTCCGGCTCTTAGACGCTTCTTGGATACTCCCTCAGGCATTGCAGTTTGTTGCAGAGCATGACCCATTTCCATAATCTCCTCTTTCCACTGTTGTCTCTCTGAATGGGATATGTTCTTTTCTCTGGGAATCTGCAGCAGGTCTCCCATGCATATCCAAAATGTTCGCTCTTGCTTACAAGCTCCATCACTGGCTTGTTCATAATGACATACAAGCACCATTATTCTACCAAACACAAAGGACTTTTTTGACAGTAAAAGGTGTCCCTAGTGATCTAAGGCTGACTCAGCCTTAGATGCAAATGTGTAGACTGTAAAATGATGATAAATTGATTCTGTACCAATGAATGCACATCAGGCACCTTAATAATCTGTTTTCAAAGGCAATCACTTAGGTCTTCTGTTCATTTTTAGAGACAAACTATTAAATCAAGTAAGAAAGCATTTTTCCCTCTTCAAAAACATGTCAGAAAACATTACGGTTTCTCCTCTGCTCAAGAGAAGTAAGGTCCATGCACACAAATGTGATTTAACAGAGCACCCTTGGCAACTCTTCTCATTTTAGGGCCCAGTTTGGCCTTTCTCCCATGTAATTCTATCAGAGCCACTGCCCAAGCTCTTGAAGTCCCTGTGAGCAGGCAAGAGCACACAAGTGCAGGGCAACAGATCCCAACTTGCCTCACCAACAGAGGGATCACAGAAACATTTTGGTCTGGAAACCAGAGCGTGAGGGTCTAACATGGCAGTTTTACTCCCAGCTCCTTCTCTTACATGGAGCTGGACATCAGTCTTTGTGACACCAAAAGCAGGGTCTATCTGCTGTTTAATTTCTCCTCTCAATTTATCTTCCAGCTCATTAATCCGTTTCCCAGCAACCTGTCCCCAGTTTCTATTCTTACAGGCAATTCTTCTCTGAGCTCCTGCTGGGAGGCATCCATCTTTCAAAGCAGCCAAGCTTTAATTCCTTCTTGTCTTGCTGCATCAATCCTTCTTTTTTTCTGTCCTGAAAATTCAAGACTTGTTCTCAGATTAAGAAAACATTGCTGGAAATGGGACAGCTAACCTGAGTAATGGACACCCTTTCTTAGAGAAAAAGCTTTCAAGTACCTGGAAAAGGAACACCCCATATTCTAGTACAGAAATTATAACATCCCAATAAACAGAGTCTCACTTAGCTAGACAATTCTTGAGAGAATAGAGCAAGTGTCTTCAGTGGCAAAGCACCTTCTAGAATACAAGACCTAAAACCAATTTGAAATTACCCCATCTAAAACACTCATGTATATATTATCGAGTTCCTACATTTGATGTTTTCATTTATCTAGCAAACAACTAAACAATTGAGATGTTATTAGTTTCAATTCCCACCACAGTGAGAATGTGTATATAAATAAATGGAAACCTCCTTTTAGAGCATTTGCATATACTGCCAATGCACATTTGCAGCCCAGCTTCTGTGCTGTTGTTTGCTTTGCTTATGCTAACAGTGGAAAATATTTCTAACAGAAAGTGCTCCAGGTCACTTTTTGTACCTGATGCAGAGATAATAAGAGGTTGTTTCATAAAAACTTTACTTTCAGTCTCAGCTCAATTAAGAGATGTGTTTTCTTATCAAGTTTCTCTTCTCTGTCCTTGTATCCTTGTACACTCAAGGATTGCTGCCAGACTAGCCAAGCCAGCCCTACTGCTATTGGAATGCCTGCAGGGAAGGTAGGTGATGTGACCTCTGGTTGCTTCAGTACAAAGTACAGCTGCTGCCACATTTTGCTTTCTCACTCTTGTGCTACTACCTATATTTGTTCTGTTTATGCAGACTCATGCCATATATTTGGAGACACTTTTATCAGTAACAAGAAGGTTTTCTGTGTTGTTCTGCTTGGATTTTTTAATTTAGAGAATTTTTCTTGCTTTCCTTTTTTTTCTTGCTGGCAGTTACTCCAATATAGGACTATGCATACTAAGAAAAGATAACTTGGAGAAGAGTTAGCAGATATGATGAGTAAGGGAAAAAAATTGATTTCCCTCTCCAGTACTCCTTTTTTATTACTTCTTTAGGGTTTGAGGCATGAAGTAATTCCCTTATCTGGACAAATATATTTGACCAGAAGTAGTTCAAATAATAGAGGCAGCAAGGAAAGCTCCGCTGAAGAATACAGAGAAGAACTATTGGAGACAATAGACCTGGGGAGAAGCTACAAAGGCAGAGAGATGGTGGATGTGGATATCCACAGGAGACATCATATTGAAAATTAAAAAAAAAAAAAAAAAAAGAGGACTGAAAAGCAATAGTCTAGCTTGAACTTTTGTATATTTCCTCTATACTCCAAGGCCTGGACCAATTCCTTCTTTGTTATTGTTGTTCCTATTTCATTAAAGCCTCTGGCCCCACTAGAGATGCCCTGGCTATTCCTGTTCTCAGGCTCGCATCATCCTTCCCCATTTCCTATCTGGACAGCCTGAACCCCTTCTGCTGTTGAAATTCAGTTACATTTTTGGCAAATAAACTTGGTGGTCAGTTAAGAAGCACCACAGGAAGGTCTGCTGCACATGTGCCAGGGCCACAGGGGACTGTCAGGCTGCACAGGAATAAATACACACTGGAGCATGCACTGGAACAGGAGCTCCCAGAACACCACTCAGAGGCACCCTGAAGGCACTGGAGGCACTGAAATGTGCTGGGGATGCAGCTGGACATAAGGCTGCCTTTGGCTGCTCCTGCACAGCAAGAAGGATGTAACTTCCCTCTACAAATGCCTCCTGCTGTAGATATGGTATCACACAATTCTAAAGCAAAAATTTCTGCACACCCAGGCACTATAAAGGGATGCAGTCTCTTTCAATATTGCACAGCCCTAGTCATCCTTACAATGCAGAGTGACACTAATAACCATAACTAATAGAATTTTTTTCCCCTTATATTTAGGTTAAATGATAATCCACCAAGGATATTGGGCATCCAATGCCATGTTTACAAATATAAACTGGTAAAATGCTAACATCATCTACATTAGAGAATACTTTTTTCCACACTTGAGTAGAATTAGATGATTCTCTAACCTTGTGCTATGAACAGTTCATTGCCAGTTTCATTTATAACAATGTTACTACAAAAAAACAGTACCTGGGGAATTTTAGGGCATGAAATCTCTCCAATACTCCTTAAAAGTTGCAAGGTCATAATTATAACTAAGATGGATGTCCATGTTTTTATTCATTTATCACAATGGAGAAGATTTCTTTACTGTGAATGGCAACCAAAAAAAAAAAGAACAGACGAACCAAAGACCTTGGGAGTTTGACAAAGTACAGGATTCAGTAGCCTGAAACAGCACAGACTGAGCAGGCATGCTGGAAGAGAACAAGTCTGGTCCAGTGCTTGATGGAGTGACTATCATAAGCTCCCTATCTTAATTTTTTTTTTTTTCTTGCTTGTCTTCCTTTTACTGTTTGCTATAAACCTTTCTGTGCTTGATATTCAGTCACTCTCTTTTCTCCTTCAAAGGTGCTTTTTGGGTTTTTTTGTACAATGTGGAATCAACTTACTCTCATACAATCTGCAAAGAAATTCAATAAAGCCTGCAATTCAAGCTGTGAGTCTTTGAAAAAACACAGAATCAAATATCAACAACACAACTGTGTGCCCCCATCTATTTCATCCTGTGACAGCATCATAAGTTTATCACAGAGGAACTATCTGTAGCAGTGGAGACTGGCTTTCAGCTGTAAGCCCCATAAAATATTTTTATAGAAATAAGAGTTAAAGAACTCATCTACCTCTCTACTACAACATAACAAGTGTTTTCCTTCACACATACATTATATCTCCTCAAAATGACAAAATATATGTGACAGCTTCAGCATACCTAATTACTAGATCACAAATAAATACATTTCCAGCTGAAGGATAAAATATCCTGGAGGCATGAAACATTTCTGTCAATAACTGATTTAAAGCCTTGAAGGACACTATGTAGCAACTAAACCACTTATTAATCATATTTATTTGCTTACATGGCACCAATGTATTTCTTAGCACCACCAGCTGAACTGCTGCCATTTCTTTAATCAAAATCTATTTCTGGCCCGTATGGAAATCTGTGGCCCATAAACATAAAGTACATCTTGGGACTATGTCCTTTTCAAAATTTTTAATGTTTATTTAGGATCAAGTCCAGATTTTATTAAGTCTTGGAAAGAGTCTTATTTAGTTCTAAAGTGCTTGTTCAACTCACTGGGCAGTTTGCACTGCCTCAGTACGGGGCTGCCATGGCTGGAGGCCCTGGCCCAGGCTCAAGACAAAAGTGTGAAGATTTCCATTACCATCTCC
This sequence comes from Agelaius tricolor, assembly GCF_023055355.1. Lineage (NCBI taxonomy): Eukaryota > Metazoa > Chordata > Aves > Passeriformes > Icteridae > Agelaius > Agelaius tricolor. Next base: position 9,179,935 of record NW_027269284.1, read on the forward strand.
TGCATGAGTCAGCAGGGAGCCATCACACTCCAGTCAGACTCATGAGAAACTCTCTGTGCTATGTTTCCAAGTGGAACTGTATATTTAAAAGAGAATGAAAGATAAGCCTTGACAGATGTATTTCATTGGCATTAAGTGTAATGTAAGAGCATGTGATAATGAAGAGTTGGCTGGGTCCCTTAAGACCCATCTCTAGAATAAGTTTATTCCATCTAATTTTTACAATTAAAAGGAATTGCAGAAAGGAGAACCAAAGCATTATCCAGCTCAAAATACAAATATGCTGAATTAGCAATGTCAGAGCTAATTGTTACTGGCTGATAGAACCTCTGCCCACGCAGCAAGCAAGTGATGGAAAAACTCTGTATTAACAAACAAACTCTGAACTCATTTAAGACTATAAATCCATTTTTCTTTGGTGAAGATATCTGAGATATTGCTTCTTTTTTAGATCATAAAGTAAACCATAGAACAATACTCAGATATTCACTATAAGCAATCCCACCCTGAGTTTCTAAACAAAACATGGAAAGTTATTTACATACTCTCATACTTTCAGACTGTGGTCTCAAGCCTGCTTATGGGTCAGTCACAGACACATGACAAGCTTCCATAGCTGCTTCAGAAAACAACATTAAATGCTTATTTCTAATTAAAAAGAAAAAAATGTTTATAAGGCAGCCCAAGTCAGATGCAAAAGAAAAAAACAGCCCAAGTCAAACAAGGAAAACACCTCAGAAATACAAGTTAAAGCAATACATACAGCAATAATTAAACAACATTATACTGACTCATGTTACTCTCTTAAATAGCCCCAGTGAAAGCAAGAGGATGACTTTTAATATAAGGTTCAAGTAATATGGTTTTCAGTTAATAAAAGAAACTTATTCTTCTGGGCAGTCTTTTATAATGATGAAGTTCAAAAGAGATTAAATGACTGTGAAAGGCTTTTTTCCCCTTTTCCAAAATTCATATTGCTCTTTTCAGTTTCACTTTGGGTTACACATTTCATACATTCAGTTCATGAATGTGAATGTAATCTTACACTATGGATCATGGCCCCTCTGGAGCAGGGACAAAGGAGCTAAAGGAAGATTGAGCATTGTTAGGCAGCAGTAATCTGCAAGAACTCAGCTCTTCCAAGGTTCCAAGGTGGAGAAATGAGAGCAGGCTGTGATAAGTGACTATGCATGGTTTCACATGCTGAGAAAGTGCTCATCTAATGCAATTGTTTACAACAGCTCAGATCCTCCAAAACATTTGTGTGAGCCAGTAATTACAGATGCATCTCAGTCTTCACATGGTAGAGGAAGTAAGTCAGTGTCAACTCAGGGGGTCACTTCAAAATAAGTAAACCAAAAAGAGGTCAGGAATTTCAGTTTAAAAATGCCAAGTACTCAGATCAAATACTCCAGAAGTCTACAATAGGAATTATTCCTGAGCTGTACACAATGATTCAGATTTCTACAAGCACAAGTGACAGGGGCTGAGCATATGGGAGCTAGGCTGCAATTACACACTCACTAGCAGTACTGACTACAGCAGCTTAACTAATCTTCTCAGTCCCAGCCACTTATTGCTGCCCTTGCATGGCAGGCAGTACTGTGCTGGAAAAGGTGTTTGTGTGCCCAGCTCATGGCTAAAAAAGGAAAACCAGTCAAACTGTAAAACAATTCCATTAGAAAAATAACCATGATTGCTATCACTAGGGCTGTAGCAGCACACATGGAGAGCCAATAAGACAGCTGAGAGAAGACACTGATCAAGTTATGCTGCTACCATGAGTTGCTCAGCAGCTACATCCAGCCAGGAAGAGCTGCCACATCTCCCTGAAAAGCTTTACCACATCTTGTGCCAGTGTCATGGGTGCCCAATTTCCCATTATTTTTTTGGTTTTTTTTAATCAGGAATATAAGAATAAAAAGTAAAAACAAGGATTCCTTTGGCCTTCTTGGCCACAAGGGCACTTCTGGCTCATGAAAAACTTGTTCACTATGAAGCTGAGGTCCTTCTTGCAGAAGGTCAGCCTCCAGCCTGTGCCTGGGGTTATTCCTCCCCAGGTGCAGGACCCTGCATTTGCCCTTGTTGAATTTCAGCAGGTTTCTCTCTGCCCATCTCTGAAGCCCATCAAGGTCCCTGTGAAGGGCTGCACAGCCCTCTGGGGTGCTGATCACTCCTCCCAGCCTTGTGTCATCAGCAAACTTGCTGCCCCTCCAGCACTGACAAACAAGTTAAAAATACTGGGCCCAGTAGAGAACCCTTGGGGGACATCTTGACCCTGTGCCACTGATCACAACCCTTTGGGATTAGCACTCAGCCAGTTTTGAAACCATTCCAGTCACCCAGCACACACTTCTTGAGTCTGCCTAGAAGGACTTCATAAGAGACAGTGTCAAAAGCCTTGCTAAGTCAAGGTTCACATTATCCACAGCTCTCCCTTCATCCCTCCAGGTAATTTTTAGAGGCAAAATACCCTGTAAGGAGAAAATTTCAACTCTCCCTGGCAGTATGTATGCATAACAGATACAATTTTGTACTTACTGCTTATTTATTTTCAGTATTGGAAAATAAGTCTGTGACTATGATCTTCTGGAAGACTTCAACCCCGATTCTCTCTCCCCGGATGGGTTGATCTCTCCTTGGTCTCGCATTTGTGCTCCAAAAATCAACAGAACACACATCACTTTTCCCAGCAGGAAGTTTTTTTACCAGTACAAGGAAAAGTGGCTTTTCATGCAGGACATTCCTTTTAAATTGTTTCTCAGAAGCAGCCACAGAGCATAACATTTGTGCATTTTGTCTCCTTTCTTCCCTCATCAGGATTTATAATGGAATGAACCTAAAGCAACTACTGAAACACTGGGCTGCAGTGTTTGGATTCATGCACAGGTAATTTTTCCTGTTGTAAAATAGATGGACTTATCCTTAATTTGTCAAGGTGCAACAAGGGGTGACTGGTCTCCAAAGGCCAAGGTCACCAGGGCAAGAACCTCACTGACCAGTGTTTCATTGCAGCACATCAAGTGAAGAGAGCTGGGCAGGCTGGAGATGGTGGCCTGGTCCAGCTGTGAGTCCAGAGGGTAAGGCAATGTCCTGGTGATGAGCCAGGACTGAGCTCCAGCCACACCAGGCTCGTGTCAGAGTCAGAGCATGGAGCACAGGGCCAGACAGGCATACCTGGTGTGGCAGCAGAGCTGGAGAAAGCAGCAGCCATGGTGTGGCTCAGGCTGTGATGATCCCCACAGAGCTTGGTCATGGCCGCCAAAACCCATCGGTGCCTTCAGGGTGCACAGTTCCAGGAGGAGTGAATGGGTTTTGTTGTCTGTTTGATTTTGAATTTAAAAACACTGAAAACTAAGGAGATAATGCCTAAGCTCTTCTGAATGTTTTCCTGAGCTGGGTTCTTAACATCCATCTAATCTGGAGGATTCAATTTGCTTAGCTTTTAGAATATATAATTTTTCAGGGGAATAAAGGGTATATGTGTTTTCCTACTGAATATGATACTATTTCTTATTGCCAATTCATTATTAGCATAATTTCTACAAAATTTCTAAGACTTTGTTCTGAAAATAATCCTTATGTCCATAGGCCTTTAAAAGATAATCATGGGGTATTAGGTAAATACTATCTCTAATCAGAGGAAAAATCTTGCATTAATGCCATTTCATTCATATTTGAAAGTCAATGTTCAACTGCCCTTGAAAGATTCCCCAAATGACACTGAATCAGTGACACTCCAGAGAGACTACAGAATTGGGCCCAATGGCAAAAAATAGAAAACAACTTTGCCACAAGAACAATAGCCAGTTTGCTGTCACCTACTTATACCAGTTTGCCAAATAATCCTTCTCACAAATCTATGCATTAACAGTAAGTATTTTTATCATCACCAAACACAAAGAATTAAAAAAAAAAAAAAAAAAGAATTCTAGTGTGCTGGGAGCTGCATGCCACCACATATATGCTGAAGCAAATCTTTGAAGTGTTCTTTTGGGGTTTTTTATGTTGCTCTCCAGTTTACTTCTGACATCTCTGAATCCTTAAAGCTTCACCTTTCTTCTTGTGCAACTTTCTGTGCTTTTCTCTAATTGCTAAATCATGATAAAGCCAAGATAGACTTTTGTGCTAAAATTCAGTATTGATGTGCTTGCTCTTCATTACACCGACCTCAAATTTCCCAGGACCTATTTGCAGAACAGCTCTCAGTTATTCCTTGTTCCAAATGTGGATAGCTCTTTATGCTCCATCCCAATTCCCCTTGTTGATATGGTTTTTCATCTTTACAAATGACAGCAGACCTTTTGTGTACTTGTCAACACTTTTTTAAAGTTTTAAGCTATCCACACCTCTTTCAGGCACAATAGTTTAGACACATGGTACTTCTTGGGATGTTTAACCTTTGCTGACAATCGATTCCACAAAAAGTATTTGTACTCACTTTATTGCTGTCATAAAAGAAATTAAATGTGATGGACATATGGTTATTTTGAAGCAATGTGTTTTAAATGAACTCTTAAGAAGTAATGTTGTACACTAGCCAATCAAATACTTTGATATAACTCCAGATACTCTATTAATTCTGAATTATAGCCCTCCTTCCTACATCTTCTTTCAGATCTCATGTCCTTAATATACAATGAAGAGCACTTATGGGAATTGGAAATAGAGGGTTCATACTTATGGCTGCAATCCATTTTTTTATTAGAAGTCAAAATCAGCCCATCAGTCAAAGAAATACCATTTCCTATAACAGTTCATGAGGGATGGGATAGAATTTTTCTACTACTTTTGAAATCCATGATAAGATAGTTGAGAAATCCTAAAATCAGAGGTAGCAACCAAGACCAGAGTGATGCTTCAATTTGCAGATAGAGGAATTACAAGTGGTTTGCCTAGTTGAAATCTAACATTCAGGACCAAAATCTGCTGCTTTTTCCTCTCAGAAAATAGTATTAGAGATTCTTTATCTCTAAAGTCAGACATCTTACATGCTGTGGGACTGTTTTAAATGCATTTTGTGATATTTAAATCTATAAAGAGCGCCTGAATTTAAAAAAAATACAAATGAACATAGAACTAAACTAACATGGAATGTCAGTGTGACTGTGCATCTGTGCCACTGCATTGTCTGTATGCCCCAACCTGAGGCAGACAGCAGAGCAGAGAAGAGGATGATGGTCTTGACACAACACCTTACAGTGTAGGCAATTAGGCTATTGAATATGAAGTCAAAATAACAAATTGCTCGTTAAATAATTTTAAGTGATACTTTCCTAGAACATTCTTGTAACAAGATTCAATGCCTGTGTCAAAATTCCATGTCTCCAGTCCTAGAGACTCTGGCAAGCAGATTAATAACTGAAAGTGTAATGCACTGTTATCTTTCATTGTTATCCTTCACTGACAAATTATGAGGTCCCAGATACATAATTTTTTTAATCTTGTATTTAAAAAATGATATAATCATGAATGAAACCACTCCAAATTTTACTCTTGACAATCTGCAAAAGACTGTGCTTATGTTGTAACATGTTGCTTCTGGTTTAGTTCTTTGAACATGAGTCCTATTATTAGTATTGGAAGAGATGAAGGATTCTGGTATTAACCTGTATTTGCCTGTTTTAGCAGGCCTAACTTGGTTTCTTTGACCTAAATGGCACTCTATAATTATATTTTCCCACACTGACAAATTTCACCCTCGGAATCCAGGCACGTGGACAGAACCAGATTGCATAACTGCATTGCACTTCTGCAAGGTGTTTGTATCTGCTCTCATTTCAGCTTAAGCCATGTATTTATTTCAATTTAGCTGCAGCTGTGTAGGAACACACTGAAGGTAAACAAAGTTTAGACACACGAGCAATACAGATATATGTGCTGAAAACTTGTGAGCAGTAACAGCTGTACTCAGGGCCTTGGAATAAACCTATCTAAAAGGGAGACAAAAACCTCATCTCGCATTTGTGATGGACTAAGAACATAGATTTCATTGATAAAAATTGAGCTGATGAGCTGAACCTGTAACACTACCAATATTCAGAGCAGGTTTAAGTCCTCCTAAGATGTAAGCCCTTTAATTAAGGGCCCCCATTTAATTAAGGAAGACTGTGCTAAGACAAGACCTTATGTTAATACTCTTATACCACCAAAATCAAACAGCTGAACTATTCAGGATCACATCACCTGACATTTGTTTGCACAAACAATTTGGCACATGCTTATGAACAATGGATGCTTCTGTGGAGGCAGGATCGTTCATTACAGAGCATGGACTGAATTATTCATAGAAAATAAATTATTTAATACCAGTGCTTTAAAGTACTGCATGCCAGTTTGGGCACTTATTACAAAAAGGGCATTAATAAATTAGAGAAAATCTGAAGTAGGCAAGCAAAACAATGAACAGGTTGTAGAGACAAAGCCCAGAGGCGAGGGAGTGAAAATGCTTTGTTTGTACCTGGCAGAAAAGGTGAGAGTACACTTTTCAAGAATAATTCCTTCTGCCAAGGGATTATTTACAGTGGGGTAGAGACACCTAAAAGAAGTAACAGATTGAATCTAAAAATGGCCAATATAAAAAAAAAGCTAAAAAATATTTTTTAAATTACTGATAATATAAAGCTAAAGTTAAGAGAAACAGAAGCAGTAACAAAATTGTAAATGGCTTAGAAATCCAGAGACATGGTGAGACAGGTATTTCAGATATTCTACTACACTTCACAGAGAAATTCAAGCTACAAAGCCTAGGTTAAATTTAAAAAAAAAAAAGAAAAGAAAAAAAAAGAAGGAAGAATAACCTTAGTAATCATCTGCCACCAGACACTGGGGAGAAGAATCTAAGCGACAAAAGTCTGAAAGGAACAGATCAGACAGTCTGAATCAGTGCCATCCTCAATAAAAGGAGACATGTTGTGAAAGGAGGGGAAAAGCTGGCCACAAAAGGCATTAGAGGGATTCATTCTATTCAAAGACTCATCTGTGCAGCATATAGAACACCCTGTCAGGTAGCAGCAGGATTTCATGAGTGGGGGAGGTGTAAAACATGCTATCAGAAGATGTACTGGGGCATAAAAATACCAATATGGCTCAATCAGGGAGGGGCAGGAAGCTGAGAAACCACCAGGCCACATTCACTTTTGTAATAAATCTTTTGCTCTGCATACTTTCATGCCTGGTACAGTGAGAAATGACAAAACCTGCCTCTCTCTCACAAATGGTACACTCTTTTACCTGGCATTAATAATTATTTTCACCAAAAGCTTTGGGAGAAAATAAAATTGTATTTATAAAACAGATATGAATTCTTGAGATTACTTTAAGTTCAATACCTCTATTAAGGCTCTAGCATTAACCATAAAATATCACTTTCAACAGTGTTACCTTAGCCCCTCCTTATCATCTGACAATGAACTTTTTTGAGTTTTCTGGAGTGCTTTCCCTTTCCTCTTTCAGATAAAAATTGCACTACATTCTAATATTAAACAGTCCAATCAAAAAGCAGCAATAATGTTTTGTTGTCTCTTCAAGGTGGGACTTGAATCTTGCTCTTCCCCCAGCCTTTATTTACATCAGGAGAAAGTGCCCCACCAGCACAGAGCAGTTTGTAGTTTGCACTCTGAGTAAAGAGTGAATGAATCATTTAATCATGTAACACATCCAACATTTGCTAGAGCAGAACAAGAAATGCAATATTATCCAGTAAGCCTGTTAGGTGGGTGGGTGTCTTGTTACAAAGTAGGGCTGAAAAATCATTAGAAAGACTTAGATAATCCTCAGATTGGCTCAAATTTTCCAGCTGGAGAAAGGTCTTCCCCTATTAAAATAGCCCCAGATATGCATTAGAGCACCGGAGCTGTGAAATGAAATACCCTGAGGCTTCCAGAGCTTCACAGAAGCCTTGTACTTACAAATGTTTCAAATATATCAGCTTGGTGACAATGTTCAAGCCCTTTGCCTGGCAGGATGAATTGCTGTTGCCAGAGACAATTACAAAAGAAATTTTCAAACTATTCCAAAGCGTTCTGTATCAGCTGGTTAAGGGAACTTTTTAAAGAAGACACAGAGAAAGGCTGGGAGCTAGAAATCACTGCTCTTTTAGAGACTGGTAAAAATGTTAACATTGTTATTGTATCATGCTCTAAATTTCTAATGGACAGTGAAATTTATAAAAATTATCTGGTATCCAAAATTTTACAGTGCTGTTGTTGCATTCTGTGGTTGAACTGTACAATATTCTCAAGTCTTTGAGCCAATTCTCTGCAGTGGTATTTACCAACAGCAAGCACCCCTTTCTATGAAACATGAGTTACAGTTTGAAGAGTAAAGGACTCTGACATAGGCAGGGGAAAAAACCAAATTTTCTAGTTTTTTGAGGTCTGGACTAGTCATCCCAGAGGCTGCAGCCAAGCCATGGACTGTAATTTAGACATTTTGCAAAGATTTGAGCATGATATGGTCCATTCATAAAGCCACAAACATACCCACTCTAAATTAGTTCTGTTTTTTCAACACAAGAGCTACTGAAATATTTTCTTTGGTGCAAGGCAAGAACCTCATCTGTTAATTCTGCAGACTGTACTTTTGCCCTAGAAAAGGTATGTTGAGCCACATCAAAGGGAAGTGCAAAGTGACTGTGACCATGAGAAGTCCTGCACCAACCATTTCTACTCTCTGACACTAACAGTGCATTTCCACCTTCTTTGCTTCTTCATCCAAAGCTGAAAATGGGCTAAGACCATACAGATATGCAGAGGCATTGCCTCCATGGCCTGAAGTTTTAGCTATCATGGCTCAGTTATTATCCTAACACATTTTTCTGTTGTAAAACCATTCCAGAAAATTTACTCTCCCTATTCCTACTCTCTCCATTCAGCTTCCTCCTCTACAGAAGTTCCACAAATGTTTCTTTTCACTGCCTGTGAAAAAGTTGAATGTAAGGGAATAGCATTAACATCTGCAGATTTTCAAATTTTTTAAAGGCTTATTATCTCGAATATTGCAACTTGGTAAAAGAAAAAGAAATATTTGGTCTTGTTCATTGATAAGACAAAAGAGACTCCACTGATCTTTAAACAACATTCTACAAATCCACAGTCTTATTTTTATTAAAAGTCTCACATTAAACCTGCTCTACTGACAAATATTGCTTGACAAGGAACAAGTTCAGCTCATTTAAAGACTAGTGTTGCCTAGAGCTTGCCATCAACCCTGACTCAAGCACCGCCGTAATCCTTCCATTTGTTACAGACTGATCATAGCCTAATTTACCTAAAGTAAAAAATCAGAAAATTGCATTTCAATTTCATACATTTTCAAAGTAAGTAACTGGTAAATCCAGAATGATACATTCTCCCACTTGTAATGCTTTCAGTCAATGAGCCCGTGGATCCCAGCAGTGCTGATTGCACAACACCTTTCCACACACTCAATCCCCTGCAGCAGTGCCACTTGCTCCCACTGTAGCAATAGAGTAACCAATTTCATGCCAGCCTTGGAGAAATCAGTATGCAAAAAGTGTTGGTACCCTACTGAAAAATTAATTAGTGCTATTTGTATGCATCATTCAACTTTTTGTAACAGTGAACAAGAACTGCATAGCTATTTCCTAAATTTTGCTCTAACTTTTTTGCGCTGTTTTAAAATTCAATAAGCACAAATCACTGGTGCTCTATACAGCTAAACAACAAACTGCTTTGCTATGACTCCTCCATTTATTTACTTAATGGAGACACTTATAATGCAAAATCCTTTGAATACTAATGCTTGTTTCCATAGGTGCTCTCTCCTAATTTTAAGGGTTGTAAAAGTAACAAAAGAGAAAAAAAAATTACACTGTACTCAAAATTCTTCTACAGTTTCCACATATCATGCCTGTAATTCCAGAATTTGCACTTCAAGCACGGATGTGGCTCAACATCTCACACAAAACACTGGACCCCATGTAAAGACATTGAGACAATTGATCTCCATGTGTCTAAGGAGGATTTCAATCTGGGATCATTTGGCATAAAGAGAAGACTGCTGCTAGCACTGACTGAGGAAACTCTTCACAAAGCAGCAGTATTTTTATTTCACAGGTATTAAAAAATAATTCCTGCTTCACTTAGCACTATTAACATTCACAGCATTACAAATAGTGAAATAAAATCCTGAATAGCCAAAATAAGCAGCCTTACCAAGTTTCTCAGCAAGCACACAAAACTGCCAGCAGTGAGGCATTTCAATAACGAAATTTAAATACAATACCTAGAAGTACTGTGTATGAGTGATTGTTATGTTAACACAACAATAAGACATGAGTTATTTATTTAAGCCCTTAGTAATCCTGTATCATATCAGGCAATGGTCTTATCCCACTCAAGATCAATCTTAAATGCTTAAGCCTTTCAGGTGGGCTAATGTTGCTTCTCAGTCTTCATTGCAGTGGGAATGAAGGGCAAAGTAAATGATTAATGGAGCATTTCATTAGTTTTTTTCATCACAAACTGTGAATAGGAGTTTCCATTTGACTGCCCAATTTCAGCCCATTTGGAAGGAGATAATATTGGCTGGATTGGTTGGGACACATGGTGAGAGGCAATTCACATGCAGTGTGTTTGTGGAGACAAAGCCATTGACCAGAAAAGTAACAGCCACCATTCTTCTACCATCCACTACCTAAAGGCTGAAGTGTCAGCAAAAGTAATGTTTGGATAGTCAAGAATTTCCAGTATCTATCTTTTTTCAAATATGCCATTAGAAGGAAATGCTGCAAATATAGTCACACACAAAGCAAATTCAGCTGTCCAGACAGAGGCTACTGCAGTCTCCTAAAGCAATCTCCAGTCTGACATATATCCACAAAAACCCCAAAACATTAAAACCCCTCAAATTTATGAAATTCTGAATATACCAGCGTAAAAGTTTGTCTATGAAGGCAGTTGGCAAAGCAAGTATGACTGAAGTAAAATATTCACGAAACACTGCATTTGAAATATGCTAATGGCTAATGGAATTGATAACTATATTTTGTAACAAACTAATTCACTACCTGATAGTTGCATGTCTCTTTTCTGAACCTTAAACTCAGCTAAACTTTTGGAAGCTAAAAAGTTAAGAGTCCAGCCAAACCTCTGAAGAAGTAATAATTCTACTCTTGCTAAAGCAAAATACCAGGAATAATCTGCCAGTGTTCCAGATACAGTTAGTAGTTAAACCATCAAATCAAAATCTAAAATTAAACAGATGTTAAGATTAATCTGTGGGCTCACATGATTATGGTGGTATTTGCAATTACCAAGAATTAACACTGGGTTAGATATTGGGCTAATTCTAGAGGGTTTCAGGTTTGGGTTTCCTCCTTGGCCTCTAAGTGCTACAAACTTTGACACTAACTTCAGGAAGAGAATGAGTGTGCTACATTCTACATGTAAAGCTCCAAGTGATATTTATCAGCAAAAATTGATGAACAGCTCTTTTGGGAAAAGGTCTCAAATCTCAGCTCTGATTTAAATGGCACTTAAACTCTATTTTCACTGCCTTCTGGTTCAAACTGGCCAATTGCAAAACTCCAAATCTGCTATTTTCAGGATTTACTCCCCAAACTCCTCCCATCTGCTATCAATCATTCCAAATAGCAGCAGTAAAACCCAGGGGAACATCTGGAACAGTCTTATGGGTAGAAATACCTAATGAATATCTCTAGCACTATAGCAACCTTGGCTGGATTCATTTCAAAGTGACTTTTACCAGCAAAGACTAGGCAGGGTTAATTAAGAAATATTAATTCAGGCTTATTATTCTTTCACAAAAGAGGGCTAAGCAAATTCAACTGTATTCAGCTGAGCTGTGAAGCCTGTTTAAAACCTAAACAGAGGACAAAATCTAAGTAATGATTTAATAAAGACTAAAGCAAAATGATACTTACTCCTTCTGGAGTAGGAACTAGCAGAGCATTATTATAATTTTGAAAAAAGCTCAGATGAAACACTATTACCTGATCAAGAAGGTATCTGCTGAGGGGTACAGAAATACTTCTAAAGAGATCAAAAGAAAGGACATCAAATTCAAACAAATAGTTTTAAAACAGAGACCCAAATCAGAGGGGATCCTGCGCCACTTTACAGCCAAATACACCAGAAATGATGTAGGAATGAGATTATCAAATTTGCTAAAGCATTATTTCACCTCTTTTTTCTGTCAGCCAATACATTAAAATACCACTGTAGCAAATGGCACACCAAGCTTTATGAGCACCTAGCTTGGTTAGCATTTATGCTGTCCCAAACACGCTGTTGTTCTCCACCCTTCCAGTCACCTTTGGCAAACCACCCTGCTGTTCTGCTTCTCTGTAACTGCTTGCTGATGCCTTCAGTAGATGCACAGGCTGTCCCTAGCCCTGCTCCCCTGCCACAGGCCATGGCTCCCTCATTCACAGCAAAACCCTGGGCAAGAGGAGTGAGCCAGAGCCAGAAAGTGCTGCAAAAACACCTGGCTGTCACCTCCTCCTGTGCCCAGGGCACACCCTGCCCTCTCTCCCTGCAGCCACACCAACACCAGCCCCTGACAGGGGATAGGTGGCCTCTGCCTGGGGTAGGAGAGGGAAAGGAGCTGCCCTTTCTGTACCAGAGGAGATTCTGATCATTAAATTGCCTGTGCAACTCCAGCCTTAAGATACGTGTTGGATATAAAGAGGACTAAGAAACCCAACCCAGCACACAAACACAATACCCCAAGCCTTGCACCTGCTGTCCACTTAAAAATAATTTCAAGGCATTCGTGGTGGTGTTTCTTATCTTTTTAAAAAAACATACAGCAGTGTGAAGGCAGTGCTGCTGTGTGACCCATGTCCATGCAGATGCTCTATCCTCTAAGGCAGAGGCTGTGAGACAGATTATGCTCAGGTAACTGATTGCACATTCATCTAACCCACATGACCACCCTTTCACATGCAGCTCCATAAAATACATAAGCATGTAACAAAGCAAAATGCCCAGGTTCATTGCACAAGCAACATTATATTCAAAGTCAGACTTCTTTTGCAGAAAGATTAATTTTAATGAACTTACAAATAAAACCAATGAAAGCCAGACAAATTGAAGAGATTAAAGTGTACGATCAAGACAGGCAGGAGAAATTGTGTTGTGAATAATTAATCACAAATCAAAAGTCTTCTGAAGCCAATTATTTTCCTAGGATTCCTTCAATTGTGAATATCCACTATGGAATGACCTATGCCTTTCCCATTTATGCTTCTCTAAGGCACAGTGCAGGTACTACTAGCAATATCAAAGATTCCCCTAATTCAGGATTAAATTCCTGGTGGCAGCAGGGGGTGGTGGGATTCTTGTTAATTGATAAATCTTACAATTACCTCCTCTGGAGAGATTTTCAGCCATGAAAAATCCATTATTTTTAAATGTCTAAAAACCATCTGTATCTTGGGATATCCCATAAGTTCTCAATTACAGGATGGACAGAGGCTGAATGAAATAACTTCATCCAAGTAGAAGGAACATGGATTCATAGAATGGTATTAATTAGAAGGGTCCTTAAAGAACATCTAGTTCCAAACCCCCTGCCCTGGGAAGGGACATCTCCACTTCACCATGCTGCTCAAAGCCCCATCCAACCTAGCCTTGAAATCTTCCAGGGATGGAGGATACTGGAAGGCTCCTAATTCCAGCAGTACAGAGGGGTATTACACACTCTTATGCAAATGCATGGATTTCTACTGCAAACATGCACAATTGTGCTCAGGTTCTCAACAGCAAATTGGGAACACTGGCCTTTTTTGCATTGCACACTTTCTTTTTTACAGCACACATTTACTTAAGCAATTACTGCCTGCTGTCTTCTGTGTACTAAGCATTTGGACTGCTTTTTTACCTCATCAGTACATCTTCAGAAACAAGGTCTCAGCAGAATCTTCTCTCTTTTAATTGTCTAGTTTGATACTTTAGTCTTTTCAAAGTGCTCCCTGTGTTCTTTAAATATTTAAGGAGAATACAACCCCTTCATCTTTTGAAAAGGCCAGATTGTCATCCAAAATGCTTTGTTCCAGTTTGGAGCTCCATTGAACTAGAAGCACAAAGTCTGTGAAACTGTCCTGATCTCTCATAAAGTTGCTCCCGTGCCTCTTTCCTCCACTGACAGCGTGACTTCCCACCCCTCCTTCCAATGCCCCTTTTACACATGAGAGGCTCTGTTAAGCAAATGATTCATCTTCAGATTTCTCATTGCTCACATCCCTCCTGAAGACCCCCTACTGCCATTTACACTATGCTAAAAAAAAAAAATAACCACCAAAAAAAAACCCCAAAACTTTCTTTTCTAGTAGGCTTTTTTTTTTTTGGTCCAACATGCTGTGCTTGCATGTGATAGCAACCCCTTTAACCAACTGCTTTCTCCAGTGGTTCTTTTCAGCCTTTATGCTCTCCAAGGAAGCTTCTCTACTGTATGAACAAAGCACACAGCCCCAACAAAACATATTGGCCAAATACTGAAATGTAGAAAGATGCATTAAGCTGGGCTCTTTTTTCTGTTGCTTTGTTTAATTTCTGACATTAGGGGATCTCAGTGAAGGACTTCCCTGAAATGCTTTATAGAGTCATGGTAAAGATGTAGGTGAAGCTATTTGATGCTGAAAAAATAAGAAAGGAATTCAAGTTAGAAAAGATAGGAATAAAAGACAGGTAAGGACACAAGGACACACAGAAAATTATATTTGGGAAGGAAATACAAAGGCAGAGCAGGCAGAGAGATGGGAACAGGAAATGCAAATACTAATCTTAGCAAATCACTGAACATTAGAAGAAAATGTTCATAAGCTAAAAGCCTATTCAAATACCGAGAAAGGTAAGTACAACTTGGTTCATCATGTTTTAGCTGTAGGACAAAGCTCACACCCTATCTGTACAGGTTATCTGGTCACTTTTCCTCAGCTGGAAACACACACAGGTGAAATTGAATGTTGTTGTACAATGTGTAAAAACAACCTGCATCAGTGGATGCAAAAAAATCTGCTGTGAAATGCATGATTAGGAAAGGATGTGTATGGAACACATTTTGCATTGTTTAAAGTATTGATATAGGATCTACCATTGTTTTCTTTATTTTATTAAAGTACTTATCTCTTGAGTGATCAGTAACTTAGATCCAGGCTGGGTTGGTGAAGAAGCTTACAGCACCAGCAATTAAGCTTTAGATAAACACATAAAGTGGAGTTTGTTTTTCCTTACAGATATAGGGCAAGCATGGGGGAATCTGATGATTTCACAGCATGGCAACACTTTTCTCTCAGCAATTCACAAAGCAGCTATCATCAAATCACAAAAACTGCAGCCTTCACAGGTTTCTTTGATTGTTTTCCTGTATTGAAAACACACATTGCACAATATGTTTCCTGCACTGTGAAAAAATTTCACTTTTGCTTCTAGTATCACTTCTGAAGTTTTATTTCATTGCCAAATCTGTTTTTTTTCCCAAGTATTTACTGGGGAAAAAGAAAAAAATTCTCACCTTTCAGCCTCTTAGAAGTTTCCTGTCCAAAACCACTTCACAGAGAGCAAGCCCAGCTTGCACCCACTCCCCTTAACAGCAGACCTCAGGAGGCAGCGTGGGAGAAAAAGCAGAGAACAGACATGGAGAACAAGGTAAGAAAGAAAAAAGAAAACTGGGAGGAAAAGAACAGGTTCAGAAAAGACCTGCCTCAATGCACAGCCTCTCAAGGCCACCAGCCCAGCAAGGAACAGGTTCAAGAGGGCACCTCACTGCTTCTGGGAGCACTCCTGGGCACTGGCTGAGCCAGGGAAGGCCAGAAACTAAAGATGCTTCCTGCTGCTCCCCCAGTGCATCACCTGCCCAGCATTCCTGCCAACTGCAGCCTCAACAAGCAGCTCTGAGGCAAAACTGGGGATAAAGGAAGACAAAAGGTAATGTGCTGGATTTACGAAAATGTCTTCCTTAAAAGAATATGTCATGTGTTCTACCTGTCAGTCCCTGCCCAAAGGAATTATATACACACATAAAAAACATTACAGAGAGAAAACTCATCATGAGCTGTACAATCTTTTACAGCTGCTGGAAAGAAATCTTTTTCTGCAATGACCAAAACCAGCTTTACCTCTCCTCCACCCCTTTTCCACCCCTCCCCCTTAGCAACTCTCTTGCAACTCTTCAGCCTGGTGAGTATCACTCATCTCTGTGTATGAGTGACATGAACTGTCCAGAAACTGAGGCACACTGTATACCTGACACCTGACTGCTGGCTTTGAATAGCAGAACATATTGCCAAGAGTTTCTCCTGCAATTGCATCATTTAGCACTGACAGTGGCTGAGAAGCTGCTAACACTTTCAGAAGCTTCAGACCCTATTCACAAACCTCATGGTGACAGGTCTGAGAGACAGAGGCTGTAGTCTCAGGACATACTGGCTTTCAGCAGCCACCTCCTCTGGAAGTGTTGCTAAAGACAAAACCAATTAGAATTAATAACAGAGACAGGTAGGGAAATCCTGAGGGAGACATCCCTTAAAGTGAAGGCTTTGCTTGAGCTAAATCCAGATGAAACAGATCTGTGAGGGATGTGCTTGTAGTTAGGTATTTCATGATTAATATTGAAGTTAATTATGATGTCATTATCTTTTGCCTCCTTAGTGTACTTAGAAATCACAGACTGGAATGGAAAGGCACAGAATATCCTGCCTACCCCAGAAACACAGAATTTTAGAATGCACAATGATGCATCTATTTAGATAGCAGTACTGGCAAAACAAATGCAATATTTACCCAAAAATAAGTGTTCTGATTAAAAAAGACCTACTGTCATGGGAAAGAAGCTACCAAGACACGAGTCCATTTATAAAAAATGAATTAAAATGAGAAATATGAAAAGTCATCAAACATAATAAGGGAATCCATTAATCCAATCAGAGATGCCATCTTTCAGAGGCATTGCCAAAACAGGAGTACCCCACCTGAGGATGCACAAGAAGCCAGAAGCAGAGAGTAATGGCTCAGAAAGCTGACCAAACCCTACAAGGGGTCTTGGCAACAACTACTTGAAGATATCCAAACTCATTTGTCAACCTTTTGCATTTTATCACTTGTTAATGGGTGACTCAACTGGAGGGAAAAAAATACGAAGAGTGCAGATGGGCAATGCTCAATATTTGAATAATAGATCATTTCCATTAAGTTGTAAAAAGAATGTAAAATTGCATGGTGATCTATTAATCTGATTTAGTGATGGATAACTAAAATGATGAATATGGATGATATAATTTTAATGAGTGCTACATTTAACAAGCATGAACATTGGTGAGTGTGAACACTAGTGAATGAATAGCACGGCTTAAAAAGTTTTGGATCTGACAAATATAACTAGAACTCTTCCTAGCATGCATATTATTAGTATCTTGAGATTAAACAAGATCTATTGGAGCATGTAATTGGTGACAGATAAAGAGATCTTAAGTCATGTAAGCAGTTTTCTCTTGCTTGGTGAATATATTTTAGAGTCCACATTGTACTGCATGGAAATGTATTTGCTGCAGCTAAACTGACATTCCTGTCTTTTACCAGGCTGGCAATGGAAAGAACAATGAAAAATACAAAGGTTGCTCAAATTTTAGTATAAGCCAATTATTAGTTATGAAAGGAAAGCTCAGGAGAGGCAATGAGTTGAGACTCAAAGTCCCATTAGAAGACAATCAGATGCCCGGCTGCCCATGCCCCAAGTATCTATACTGGAACAGGGACACAAACCTGCACACCCCCACCAACCCAGCCACCCATCTTGCCCACAGCTGTTGGCCACCACATCCCAGCTCCTCCACAGTATCCCAAGCTGCTCATATCCAAATTCAAGCTGCTATTTTTCATCTATTCATGCACAATGCAATAAAGATTCTTCCTAGTAAAGTTCCACTAGTTCTCTACCCATTTTGTAGCAAACACAAAACTCACTTCACATCAGAATCAATCTGCCTGCCAGAGCTCAGGCTTGAGCCTATCCAACAGTGTCCTCTTTCCTTCTTTTTCCCCTTTTGCAGCCTTATATAGCTGCTGCACAAGTGTCAGCAAGTGAAACACATCAGTCTCCTTCTCAAAGTACCTATACTGTATTAAATAGATAACGCCTATAGACAATATCTAGACAGCTTCATGGCTGTAAACTGCAGAGATTTTGTTACACTTACAGTTACTATTTCACTTCAGATATTCACCCTTCATCACTCCTTTACTCCATTATTCTCACTAGTTTTTTGGCATCATGATGCTTGCACACTTACAAGATAGAGATATGAAAGCAATGGCATGAAGCTATACAATGGAAAATGCCTCTTTGAAAAAGAAAGATCTTTTAGGCTTTAGGCAAAAGGTGAAAACTTATTCCCTGTTCCAGACAGAGCACACCAGAAACAGCATCTTGAGTGGAGCCTCTTGTGGAGCCAGGGATCAGAATCCAGATTTGTTGGCTTTCACTACCAGGATCTCATCACTTGAGCTCCTCATGCAGCACCTTCTCATACCAGATGTGCTCAGGGTACTTTGGTTTGCTACATTGAGCTCTTCAGCCCATACTTCCTGTAAACATTCCCCATGCATTTTGATCTAAAGTTCCTTTTTCATATCAGGTACTTCAGTCTGCCTAAAATATTTTAGTTAAAAAAAAAGCAGGACTTGGCTAAATACCATGACAGCTCCAACTTTCCTTAGCTTTCCAATTTCATTAATTCAGCCTCTGAGCTCAATATGCAACTTTGATGCAGTTCTTTTTTTCACATATCAGTGAGTACTCTTCTCAAGAAGATAATTTCCATTTTCTTTAGCACAACTGAGGTTTGTTTCTTTTTCATTTTCCCACCCTAGGAAGAACAGTCTGCCCTGAGCCTCACTGGTAAGCAATTAAAATCTGGAAACTTGCCAGCCTCTGTGGTACTGTGAATTCATTTCCCAAGTACACATGTAATTCTTGGAGCTGAAGTCGAAACAATAAAATGTGTAAAACTTGACTATATTATGACTCCTCACTCAATGACAAAGCCCCTTTCACACAAAGAAATTGGAGCAAATCAGTCAATAATGAGAAAGTGCAGGCACTAATTATTTTATTACAAATCTGAAAAATATGCATAATTTAATTTTTGGAAATTAAATGTGCTTATGATAGAATAATCATTTTTCAGCTGTGACATCATTAGCACTCCAGTTGCCTTTAATATTTCTCAATAATATACTTATTCTCACTATTAAAGCTGAGCAATATTCCAAATATCTGGACTTCAAAAACTCATATTCTGTTTGCAACTATCAGTTTGATCCTCTCCAGATACTGCAGAAAAGCCAAAAAACACCAGTGATTGAGGGGAAAGGACCTTGTAAAAGCAATGTTTTAAAGGTAGCATAGCCCAGTAAATGCAATTAGTGAATCTTTGCCCTGTATATTGTATGAAATGCAGAACAGCAGCAATAGACTTGCTGGAGGGTTCACAGGAAGGTCACAGGCACAGATGTCAGTGCCCAGCCCAGGCACATTTCACTGGAAGGGAACTGAGTCCCAGGGCCTTATCCCTGTGGATTGAACGTGGATTTGGGAAAGCTTCAGGTTTCGGGCTGGAAACAGAAGAAAAAGGGCAGGGGGTGGGGGAGAGAAGGAGGCTCATCAGCCAAACCATATTACATTTCCCTCTGCACTCCCACAGCTCAGGCCATGAAAGCAGCTAATCCTAACAAATCCATGTTATAAAATTTTTTCACCTAATTCATACAATCATTTTATTGTTTGTGTATGTGTACCTATCCCTCACAAAGATTTAAACTGGTGTGCCTTACATATATTGGAAGATTAACAAAGCTGCTACAGCATGTGGCTTGTTGGAATCAAAGGGAACAGATTTGTTCCAATGTCCTATAACTGTTTTAAAATAAATTCAGTGATTTCACCTGAAATCCTATATGGTGTTCTATGCTATATAGTCATGATTATGACATTAAAGTTAAAGGTCATTCAAGGTTTATTTTCTAGCCTTTGATAAGTGGAGGATTTATTCTCGTGAACCCTTTATATGCCAAAATTTAGCACTGCGTTATTTGGGCTCTACAGTAAATGCAAATGTGTTTCTGAAATGTGGTGTAGATCCATTATGGAGCAAAGTAAAATTTAGGACCTAAAAAAATCTTCACACACTTATACAGCAGTGCACAAGAGTAAAAATATTAAAAACAGTCCTTCATCAAATGCTCAGTAATTTTATTAACCTAATCCAAAAATAGCTAATAAGGAATTAATATTCATTCACCAGTGTCTGCATCCTAATTAAGAAAGACTTTTGAATTAACCAATGTATTCTTTTAGGCCAAGGTTCAGCAAAACATAAAAGTACAAGTCTAAATCCATTTCTAGCTGAATAAGTCTGCTTTATGCTTAATCCAAAGGGCTAAATCCATTTATTAAAGATCTAAAAGGGGTTTGAGGATTGAAATATATAGAGTGATACCAGTATTCTCTCAAAAAGAGTGACTTAAAAGGCTGAAAGATTATTTTATAAAGATAAAAATTGAGGAAACATGATAAGCATGCTGCATAACGAAAGCACATGCTACAGAGGGCGGTTGTAACACTTTTTTATTTAATGCAGTACCATGACAAAGGTATTCTGAATGAAACAAAGAATGAATCAAATCAAACCTGATCAAGCAAAACAATCTTTTTTGAGCAACTGATGCACAGATTTCCATCTATGTCACATCACAAAGAAATCAAGTATAAAAGAATGATATTTACCTCATGGAATGATATTTAGAAAAACAGGAATTTCTAGAGTTACTGGCAAGTTTTCCATCACATTTTGAAAATCTTCCTGAACCCAATCCTTCAGTGTCTCAACCAGTTCAGGCACCACAGAAACCTCTCAACCCATTCTGCACTTTTCTTTAAGCATTTGGTACTCAGATGTTACACACTGGACTAATTGCATCATTGGTCCCCTAGTAACTATCTGCTGCTTGAAGATCAACATACAGATTCTCTTATATCAGCAAGACAAAGTAATTTGGTTACCTGGCAGTATAATGGCACTGTTGAAAAATTTGCCCTTTCACATTCTCTTCTTCGGCTTACCCACGGTCTTTATCTGTTGCTCTGAAACAGCTGACTTTTCTTCCCAGGTATACCTCTAAAATTGACATATTTTAGTTTGTTTTTTTATGTTTTGTTCTTTTTCCCATTAAAGAAGAGCTGCCATTCAGATGTGGGCCACAAATGTACAACAGTCTCCAGGTGATACACAAAGATCAGTGGTCGGGAGGACGGGTGTGTTCAAGTGAACGTTTGCATTTTGTCATGACAACAGCATGCCTTGCAACTAGCATTAATTGCTTCTCCTGAAGTAGATCTGACAGAGCTTTGCTCAGAATACATTCAATCTATAAAATTTCATGCAGCACTGCAGAAGGAATACTGATTTTGAAAACTGTAATACCAACAACTCATTTCTCATCAGCTCAGAACCACTTGTGGTATGTTTAATAGATTCATTTCATTAAGGTGCCCAACCCTACATAAAAAGACCAAAGTCATCACTAACTATATTTTTATTATTACACTTATTTTTTAAAATTCAGTATTTTTCTTTTACAAAGCATCACAGTATTGCAAAGTAATTTTTCCAAAATCACTAACAGCAGAAAAAAGATTAGTGCTAGCACAGGTCTGAGGACCTGAAGAGAAGAGAAGGCTATTTTCTCAACAGGGGCTATAAGATGGTCTTTGTTTCCTGCTATATCACTATAAAATGTAATGCCATGAACTTGTGAACAATTTATGTCAGAAAACAATACAACATCAGACTCCCTTCCTTCAACAGTGAAGGCAGAAGATCCAACAATCAGTGGGATTATCTTCCAAAGTGCAAAAAGCCATCAGTATTATTTCAATATAGCACAGACCATGGGAAGGAATGTAATCATCTTTTTATTTGAGTAAAAATTGAGAATAAGATGGCCTGTACTAAATGAAAAAGGAAACTTCAGACACATAATCTCTTCATTATAGCTATTTCCTTTTTAATAGAGAGTTTCTTTTCTTCTGATATGAAGCTTAATTTATTAGCTGCTATTTAAGAAACTGATATAAAGACATTAAACTAAGCTATACACTTGATTTACAGCAGAATGTTAATTACTAAAATCGTAACTGTAATTTAAACTTGCATATTTTTATAGCTCTAAATACAAATAATTTCTCACAGAAAGAAATGCTATAGTAGCATAATTTTGGTTATATAAAGAATGTTTATACTCACAGAATAAGCTTGACTCAAAAGTGTCCATTCTCATATGGCTGATATCTGTTCAAATATGCTTTATTCTACACAGTCTAATGATTTGAATCCACTCACAAATGCAAAAATTTCATTGTTCTATATTTCCATATCACTTGTGTGAGCCCTGTTTGGTAGTGCTTGATACCATTGCAACTGAACAGTTAAAAACTAATCTACAATTCAAATGCTCACAAAAGCACTGCATGTACTCCTGTTTTTTGTAATACCATAGTGAAAATACCATACTGAAGACAAGCATTCTTACTTAGCACAGTTGCAAATATGACTTCTACTCTTCCAAAAAGAAACACAAGAAAAAGTTATGAGTAAGAGTCAAAGAAAATTAGTACATAATTCCATAAGCACTCACTCATACAAACTACCCATCTATTCCCCACCTATTCCCCTTGCTCATATAAAGGAATCCCATGCAGTGAAAAACATTTGCCTGTGTTTGATTGATTTCAGATTTCAGAGATCAGGACTCACAGGTTACACTTTCACTCTGCCACTGGCTTGTCTGTAACCTAGGGCAAATTACTCAATGTCTTTATCTTTTTTTATATGAAAAATGGGGCTACAAATACTTCCTTTAGGAGGGCAGTTACAAGGATTATTAATGCTTCCTGAAATGCTCCAAGTTCCTCCAATTAAAAACATGTCATAAATACTACCCAGAGCATAATGTTACAGTGTAACAATTGCAGGCTAGTACTAAAAGTGGAAATTATTATTTTGAGAACAAGGATAATATAATGCAGATTTCAATTACATCTTTAAAAAAGTTCTGTGAAAAGCTTGAAGAAACTAGGCTACTATCATTTATGATCCCTTGGCTTCCTAAGTTGCTTTAAGTCTAAATTCTCTCAAGCATTTAGTCAATAATTGACTGCTTTCAAACTGAACTCAAACTGCAGAATCAAACCAAACAACGTCCCAGACCTCCACCAAAATCAAAGCTTTGTGTGAGGAAAACACATACTGGGCTAATGCAAAGCATGCTTTGATTTTGATCTTCTTTTGAATATTTCTCAGTTTCAATTTTGTCCATTAGGCAAATGACTGAGACAATCAGAAGGTAGTTGCCCTTGGTGAACTAACAGTCAAAACCCACCACATTTTGACCCTTTTGAAAAGCTCCAGGAGCCTGCCATACTCGAGGCAATCTTCGGACTTAATGTCTTCCAGTCCTAAAGAGTTTATTCAAATCTCCATGGACAGTCCCTTCTTTAGCCTCTGCAGGAGAAGAGATGTTTCAGAGCCCACCTTCTACCCTGATCTCCAAGGATCACCCTTATACCAATGAAACCCTGCTGCTATAGGACCATGAAGAACTTTTCTAAGTGCAGCTGAGCACAGTCCTGAACAGAAGACATGGAAAACCAGACACACAGTAAGTCATTGCCCTGTACTCAGGCCAAGAGCCAAGCAAAAGTTTTCATTTTAATTTTTCTTCCCCTGATCTAAGAAAAACACCCTCTATATGCAAAAAAGAAATATGACCAAGAGTAAGTACCTCACAAAACATTCACAATATCTCACAGAGAATGATATCAAGCATGTGTTCATGCCAGATTTCATGAGGAACATTGAAGTGAGGTTAAAGCCAGCTATATGAGTCAACATAAAAGTGAACATTTTCCCACTGCTGAACATAATTAATATACCATTATTCTTCCAAGGGAAGGATTTTTCAACCCCAAATTCTAGATTTCACCCTTTTTTCTATAGCCTTTTCAATTTTTTTTAATTCTGCATGATGACAGCAGAGACAATCGAATTGTTATGTTTTCTCATGTTTCTGTATAATGACTAAAGCATTTTGGCTTGCATTTAGAAAGTAGATAAAAATCCCCCTCACACCAACAAAAGCCTCACTCTTTTGGGCAGAGACCAAGCACAGACAATTACAGCCTTAGTCAAATAAATCTTTAAAAGAAGGAATCAGAATACGTCCATTAGTAGAACTTCCTTCTCTGCTGTCTGTAAAACTACTTTACATCTAATCAAGGAATTTAACAGGTAGTGCAGCTGTCCTAAAATATTATCTTCTTTTGCAGAAATGCATGGGAAATGAAGATCACCTCCAGCACACTGCATAACTCAAAAGCCAATAAAATAACTGCAAAAAAAATTGATCCAGAAGCCATATCAGGCCATCTTTGTATCTGGAGTGATATATTGAAACCAAAAAGTGACAAAGGCACTTGATAAATCAATTCATAATCATGCTACACACAGCACTAGAAACATAATCCATATTGTGCTGGTGAGATTGCACTGGCGCCCAGCAGGTGCTGGAAAATATTTCACCTCTGCTTAGCTTTATTACCCATCTCCATGGGCACACAATGGCCATCTACAGGTTCCAGGGCACCAGAACCACGTGCACCAGAACTAACAAATGGTCATACTTGAACAAGACATGCTGGTTTCATTCTCTGCACTGCAAAGAAACCTATTGTATAATGCTGGAATATTCAGCCAGAAATTTAGTAATTCAAATTCATTCTTTACTGTCTGAATTAAATTCTTCATTAGCTTATCATGACACCAATGCTCAGTTTTCAAAATCACACATCAAACTTTGCCTAAAAACCATATATATAGAAACTCATGTTTTCTTTGAAAGTGTGAGTAAATCACCTTTTCAATTACTTTACAGGTCTGCTTTAACCTATCACATCTATGGATGCTTTTTGCCTTATCTTTTCTTGTAGAGCTCAGGGAATGAAGAGAAAAATTTGTGGGTATTTTAATATTATTGATAAGAAGGACACTCCAATGCCTTGGCTTTGAATCCAGACAAAGAAGCCTGGTCTACACCAGGAAAAGAATACCCTTAGAACTTGGTTTGATCAGCAGTCATAAAGAGGCAAAAACAATAGAAATTATAAAGAAAACAATTATAGCAGTTTTCTCACGTGGCTTAATCACCTACAGCAGCTGCAGTCACTCCCTGTTGTGTTTATGCTCAAGATTTTAGTTCACATGCATTAGTACATCCTGTTAGTGGGAATTTAGACCCCTCATGCTTAAATGAATTGGGCATCCTCCTCTTTATACATTTTACCTAGAAATTAAAACCTGCCAGATCCATTTAATACCATGTACATTATGAGAAAGATTAAATGCATCAAACATAAGTATTCACTAATCAATAGCTTCTTTCTCCTCTCCCCCTCAAATATCTTCACCACTTCCCACCCAAGAGTGAGCAATCTACTATTTCTATAAGCTGCATGTTGAATAATAGCTTATCCATCTATATCACCAGAGATTATAGTAACCAGCATAAAAGCCATTATCTGATTCAACAATCACCACTAAATTCTGCAGCAAGCCATGCCTTTTCTAGATAATGAGATTGAACGCTACTTTGAAGTTCCTTACAGCCTAATTTACTGAAGATTTGTAGGGCATTTATGAAGTTTTCCCTGCAGAGCTCTGAACTTGCCAAGACCAAAATCAGGAGCGAAGATGTAAATAAAAGAGAGGCAGTTTAACAGTCCACACCAGCTGCTCATTTCTTAGACAAACAGTATTTCTTCTACTTTGAAGATACAAAACAACTTCTAAAATGAGGTATCCAGGAGGTATTTTGTTTTGCTATTGAACCTGACCCAGAGAAGAACTGCAGATACATCACTATGAAAACCTGGTTTGTTGTAGTGCACACAAAATTCTTTGATTGTCTAATGAAGAATTAAAATTTGCATTAGATACTATAAAGGAAGACAGATGATCGACAATGCAGCAATAGTATAGAAGATGAGACAGTGCTGCAGAAGAGAATGAAAAGGGGAAGGGGTGCCATCAAACAATCATGATTATTACAGTAATTTGCTGTTAAAGCACATCAGTTCCTTATTATCCGCACTTCTGGCCCCGTGAATCAATAAACACAGTATAGTAGAAGACATTATAAGTTAATGGATGAGCTTTTTCACTCTGAGGGTCAACAATTAAAACATTTCTCAGTTTTGTTCATGGAGAACTTGAGAACAGAGGCTGCTCAGTTCAGAGTAGTTCAGCTGGCACAGAGAAACTGGCCCAGCAGCAGCTTTGCACTGTTCCTGACCACATTGTTTGCTGCATTTAAATTCACTCTTATCATTTAAGGAATGTAGTATCATTAAAAAAAAAGAACAGGCTAGAATAGGACAGGATAGGATTGGATAGAACACATAATTTGGAATAATGCATAGAGAACAACATATGTCTCGACTAATTTACCACAGCAGTCCATTCATTTATAGCACAGCTGGTTTTCAGCTAATTTACACCACAACAGAGGATAAATGTCCCTTTAAAAACATCCAGACAAGCAAGTGACCTTCCTTTCTGATTCTATATTTTCACAATCTTCAAAAAAATGCTTTCATCAAAAAAGAGAAACACTCTGAGGTAGAAGCAGCAGTAGTTATAGAGCAATAACACTCTTTCCACATTTCAGATCAGAAAGAATGGATTCCTTCAGGAACTTTATGGCATGACAGTGGCTTTCCTTGTTACATTTTAGCAATTAATTTTAGAAGCATTTCCTCAGCATCACCCACATGCAAGTAGCCACTCACACCACTTAATAGGAATAATTTTCTCTCTGCGTTGCAAGCACACACGCATTTTAGTGTGTGCTTTAGACCAGAAGAAAACAGGATGAAAACAAGCCTGTTGCACTGTACTTCAACTTGGAAATAAATGCAATAAATCACTATTTCTCTTATATGTTCTGAGGCAAAAATACAGCTTAGCTCTTTCACCAATTTCTAGAAGAGCTGAAATCAGCAAACTGAATTTGGCATGCCAGGTTGGGTAAGCAGCCAAATTTGGACGTTGAAGGCTGGTGGAACCAAAGGGCTTTTTACATTTTAAGAATGGTGAGAAAAGCCTGAAAAAAGGCAGTTGACATGTCATAGGAAAATTCAGAGAATATTTAACCACCATTCCATAGGAGTCAAATTCTTTGCATGTACCACTGCAACATAAAGAACTTGTCCTTACTTCAAACAAACCAACATTAAAAAAAACAAACTATGATGAAGTGTTGTTTAAGGAAGAAGATCAATATATTTCAGATATATATTTCTGAAATGCTAGAGATATTCAGTTGTGCACCAAATTTTCACCACTAGGTAAATTTAAACTCTCTCCCAAGCAATACCTCAAGCTCTCAGTATACTATAAGCTGCATTCACTTGTCCTGTTCATGAATAAAATATTATGATATAGTGTGGACCTACTAGTGCAATATCTTTAAATATTAAAAAACTTTAAACTCCTCTCTAGAGAAAAATATTACCTCTGCTTCCACAAAATGGATAAAGAGTCTTGTCTTAAATCAAAGCTAATAACTGACAGAGTTGGCAACTAAGTACTTGGGATACAACTGTTTGAGCCAAGCCTTTGTCTTTAAAGAAAAGATAACTCCTCTTGAAAACTGTGATTTGCAAGATGAGCTTTCATTGAGGCAGTACAGCAAAATTCATATGCAGAGAAGAGGATGATAACAAAGTAGGTTATAAAAAAATGGTGGAGAGTTTTCCAAAAGATATGCTCATAGCAGGGGCAGCAGGTTCCTACGCCAGTGAGTAACCCTGGATGTGCATAGAGCAGACTTCAACCTTACTGGCTCTTTGCAGGTCATCTTCCTCAGTATTGCATCAGCAAAGAAGAACTCATGAATAGCTACAGTAATCCTGATGCAAACTGTGGTTCCATGAATCTGAAACTTTGAATGCTGACAGAGGCAGGACATGTCTCCAAATCTCCAATCTGTGTGTGTTTTCATGGTCTGTCCTAAGCATCCTACGTCACTCCTTGCTGATAAGAAGACACCAGGCTTCAAAAACCCATGTGCTGAACATTTCCAGTTTTTACAACGGTTTAGGTTTCTTCAGTCACTTAAATATGTTGTGCCTTAGCTTGGTAAAAAAAACTTCCTGTGAAAATGGGCACAATTCAAACAAACACTGTCATTCTCTTGCACACTGCTGGCACAAAACTGCACCCACCTCAATTTCTGCTATAAAACTGCACCTACCTCAATTTCTGCTATATAATACCATTTAGGTATTATGACCAGTTGGGGACAGTATCATGAGGACAAAAATTCTGTTATAAGAAACAAGACTATGATCCAGAAAAAGTGCTGAGAATAATTTAAGACACCTTTTAAGATCAAAGTTGACAGGGCTGTGACCATATCTGCAGTTATTCAATATTACCTTCTGCAAGAGTAGCACTAGCTGTATGGTAAATGACTCCAAGAAAGAGAAATTTCTCATGATTTTGAAATTTCTTTTTCCTGGGAAAAGGTTACCTTGAGACATAAGAGCAATTTCTGCAGCACAGAAAGTATTTGTTCCATGGTTATCACTACCTGCATCAGGACTGTGGCATATAAGAAGCCTCAACTGTTGGGAAATGAAGACACTATGATATGAAGTGTTATGTTTTTGTACAAACACAGAATCACAGAATGACTAGCTTGGAAGAGACCTTCAAGATCATTGAGTCCAACTCATGCCCCAACGCCTCAATTAAACCATGGCACCGAGTGCCACATTCAGTCTTTTTTAAACACATCCAGGGATGGTGATTCCACCACCTCCCTGGGCAGGCCATTCCAGTACTTTATCACTCTTTCTGTAAAAAACTTTCTCCTACTCTCCAACCAATATTTCCCTTGGCACAGCTTCAGACTGTGTCCTCTGGTTCTGTCAGTGCTGCCTGGTGAAAGAGATCATCCCCCACCTGACTACAGCCACCTTTCAGGGAGTTGCAGAGAGTGATAAGGTCACCCCTGAGTGTCCTTTTCTCCAGACTAAATACCCCCAGCTCCCTCAGTCATTCCTCACAGGGTTTGTGTTCCCAGCCCCTCACCAGCCTCATTGCCCTCCTCTGGACACGCTCAAGCATCTCAATGTCCTTCCCAAACTGAGGGCCCAGAACTGGACACAGCACTCAAGGTGTGGCCTCACCAGTGTTGAGTACAGGGGAAGCATGATCTCCCTGCTCCTGCTGGCCACACTATTTGTGATCCAGGCCAGGAGCCATTGGCCTTCTTGGCCACCAGGGCACACTGCTGGCTCATGTCCAGCCAGCTGTCACCAGTACCCCCAGGTCCCTTTCTGCCTGGGCACTGTCCAGCCACACCATCCCCAGCCTAGAGCATTGCAGGGCGTTACTGTGGCCAAAATGCAGGACTTGGCACTTGGACTTACTAAACTTCATCTTGTTAGACTCAGCCCATCCATTCCACTGTTCCAGGTCTCTCTGCAGAGCCCTCCTACCTTCCAACAGATCAACAAATGCATCCAGCTTAATTTACCTGCAAATTTGCTAATGAAAGACTCAATCCCCTCATCCATGTCATCAATAAAAATATTGAACAGAGCTGGCCCCAGCACAGAGCCCTGAGGGACACCACTGGTGCCTGGCTGCCAGCTGGATGCAGCGCCATTCACCACCACTCTCTGGGCCTGGCCATCCAGGCAGTTCCTAACCCAGCACAGAGTGCTCCTGTCCCAGCTGTGGGCTGCCAGCTTTTCCAGGAGTGTGCTGTGGGAGACAGTGTCAAAGGCCTTGCTTAAGTCCAGGTACACAACATCCACAGCCTTTCCTGCATCCACCAGGTGGGTCACTTGATCATAAAAGGAGGTCAGGTTGGTCAAACATGACCTAAACCCCTAAACTCATGGTGGCTGGGTCTGATACCCTGGGCATCCTCTAGGTGCTGTGTGATGACACTCAATACAAACTGTTCCATAACCTCACCAGGTACTGAGGTCAGGCTAACTGGCCTAACCAGGATCCTCCTTCCTTCTCTTTTTGTGAATGGGCAACACATTGGCCAGCTTCCAGTCATCTGGAACCTCACCTAAATAACAAGCCAAAACATTTATCTAAAAACAAGTGTTCAAGGTCATCATCTGCCTTTGTTCAACTTAACATCTGGCTGAATTTTCTAACTGAATTCTGCCTCCCTGCAGAGCTGACAGCATGCATGGGTACTCCTGTAACAAAACCATTTATGCAAAGCTATGGAATGTTAAAGTATCTACTCCCAATGCAGATGATACTGTGCTCTCACATGCCCTGCTCCACTCATAGGCAATTTCCTCCTAGAATTCATCACCACCATCTTCCCATCTCCCTCATGCTTTGCCTGCTTCAACAGCTGCTACCAAAGGCAGCTACTTCTGAGCTATGCAAAACACACATTTTTTGTTTCTGTTTTATTTGTTTGGTTTTGTTTGTTCGAGTTTTCTTGTTTGTTTGTTTTATTTTTGTTTTTTTCCTGTGGAAGGCCACAAGTGGGAGCCTACCTCAATGTGCATACTGCCCTACAGCATTTCATCTTCCCCTCCCAGGGATACAACCAGCCACTGACACCCAACCACTTCAACATTTGTACTCTGGCTTCACAGGAAGCAATTTCACAGGCCATGAGTTCTCTCAGTATTGTCTCCTAGACTGATCCATTAAGGAATTACAGAGTCTGTCTGTCTGTGTTGCTCAAGTAGCCTCTGCATTCATAACTGCAAGTGGGGGAAAAGGAAAACAGCCCCACAAACTTCAACACATTTGCTTTGCAAGGCCACCATGCTCACACTGCTCACTGGCCTCCTTCAGGTCTCCCTGCTCTAATAGAAACAGGGATGACATCCTAAGAGTTAAATGAGCAGAGTTTTTGGGAAATAGGTGGTGTTAAATTCTATTAAATACAAAACATCTTTTCTGCCTTGTCTGCACATTAAAATGCAAAGTTTTCCATTAAATGCTTGGCTTACTTATAGAAGATTGTTTACATTTAATCCAGTGAAAGGGAATCATTCACCAGCACACTCATGCAGGTTGTGGACTATACTGGAGGCTATTTTTAGTCCTTGCATGGTTGCCATGTTGCCTTGTATTGTTTAGTCCTTGGTCTGTCTGCCATGATCCTTGCTGATCCCTTCATCAACTAACTTTGTCATCTGAAATGCTGTAAAATCACGTAGACAAACCTCAAAGAAATCAAAATAAATAGCAGCCATCACTTGGAGCTCATTTTTGCACACAATTGTGTATGCTTCAGAATTGTGCCTAGAATTCAGATACACAAATTTCCACTTAATCTGTGTCCAATTCATATTTTGTCACAGATAATATGTGTGCATTCACTAGATCACTCATATGTTTCCAAGCCATAAACCTAAGATAAAAAATGTGTGACCCTCATCGACACAAGGACCTGCAACTAAGTTGCTGGCATGGCATTAAGGGAGAAACAGAGCAACTTTAAGCAAGTTTGCTCACAGTGAACTCATTTCTACATAGCTACATTTTTTCCAAAACTAGCTGTGTATAGCACATTGACCTTTCTTTCACTATAAGCAGACTTTCTGTGAAGGGGGGGAGGCAGAAAAAAGAGCAGAGAAAAACAGAGGCAGATCACAGGTCACTCTAAGAACAGGTTGTATTCTCAGATTTGAACAAAAGTGACTATCAGCATCAATTTTAAAAGATTAGTTGTATCAGAGGGAGGCCTCAGAAGGCAGTCATTTTCCAGATACATTCTTCCTATTTGTAAGACATCAAAGGACAAAGCCCAACTTTTGTCTTTCTATTTTCACCTTTACTTTTATTTCCTTTTTAAGCAAACCTCTCAGTGGCAACTGGAACATCAGAAAGATTTAGTCATAATAAAAATCTATATCTATATATGGGCATATATAATGATAATGTGCAAGGATATGACACTGACTTCATCCTTTAGGGTCTGAATCCCAAGAACATTAATTTCTTTTTATTAACGGAATAGGGAGGAAGAAGGGAAAGCAGCATCAGAAAGCTAATAAGAAAGAAAACGTGTCAAGTTTTTTTTGGTAAACTTAATTCCATAAACACATGTAAATGATGATACAAAAAATGCCCAAATAAGGCAGAAAATGCTGAGCTGTAGGAGACATACATTTGATGAGGCTTTCCTTGAGGCAAAGTTTTCATGCAGAAGAGCATTTTCCTCTTTCACCATTACTGCCGCCTTGCAAGGGGCTTTCCAAAAAAACAAAGTTTTCTTTGGGTGCTGTAAATGGACAATGTTTTCTGCACCAGGAGTGAAAGGTCTTCTGTGAGCTGCAAACACTCTGAACTCAGGGCAGGAGCTCCTATCTCACAACCCCCAGAGGACTGGCTTTCACCTGACTCTCCACACATCACACCAACTTTCCAAGGTTAACCTGAGCATCACTTGGAAATTTTCTTCTTAAAATAATCAGTTATTCATAATGTATTCCAAACATCAAATATAATTTCCTACATTAAATATTCATATCAGATAGGTTTTCAGTTGTAAGAAATTAATGCCATTTTAAAAGGCCCTAAGTCTGCAGTATGTAACTTTAAAGAATATAAACATTTCACAAACTGAGTAGTATTTATATTGCTCTCAAAGCCTGTGACAAATGTATGATGTATCTGACAATCTTAACTTTTTACAGCTATTGATTTAGAATTAATTTAGAATTACTACAGATTTAATTGTATTCTAAGCAGTCAATGCTACAAAGCGACACATTATCTGACTGCAGAGACAACTTGGGTCAAATTAGAGTTGGATATTCAATTAGTTTCAGCTTCTTGATGTTTGTGTGTGTTTTTCCCCACTCCTACTGAAGTCATGAATGTGTGACTTGCTTATTTAACAGCAACGTGATGTGCGCAAAGTAAGAAAAATGTAGAGAAATAATTATAATTAAAAAAAAACAAACCAAAACCACTAGCACATTATAAAGTAGAAAAGAAGAAAAGCACTCTCAAGCTGTTCTTTTTGCAGAACAAACAAACTACTCAGACCTTCAAACAGGCAGGGGATATAAATATCTCGAGCTAGAACATTCAGACTTGAGGAGCTTATCAGACCCTTGAACCAGAACCATTCAATTTGCAGCAATTTGAGCTAAGGCATCCTGAACTGAACTTGTAACTTCCACAACACAATAGACTCACTTGACAATATATAACTCATGGTACACAGAAGCATAATGAGGCAAATTCTTTGAAGAGATCACAGTCTCTCTGTATTAAACCTTGTTTCATACTTGTAATATAGCTATAAAATATACTAATGCTTCTTGTAGAAAATTCAAAACAGTTTGGTAATTTTTTTTTAATTTAATTAGGATTTTCCTCTTTTCTTAAAGAAAGATTAGTCAAAGCAGTCCAACTCTCCTGTTTTCCCAAAAGCCAGGCATTTGCAAAGTAGGCCAGAGAGCCATTAAAGCATTTTCAGATGGGCAGCAGGTATATTGAATAACCTTCTTTGCCACACAATCCAGTACAGGCAGTAATAGCAGTAGCCCTCTACATAAAAGAAAGGAGAAATCAGAGATTTTTAGGAAAAAAATGTCTACATTCCCCTCAGTTATATAAAGTAATCTGCTAAAGATGCCAAAGGGAGATAACAATAATCTTGTATAGGGTAGAAGTGAATGTCAGCTCAAGTTTGCGAGTGTCCACTGCTGCCCACCCCAGCCCTGCACATGCAGAATCACCTTCCTGCATGCAAGCACCACCTGCTGTGGGAAAAAGGCCTCAATTCAAAGATAAGAGTCAGGGATTTACTGCAATTTATGGGGAAGTCTTGTAGCACAATGAAAAATAAAATTTTACAGTGAACTAAAATGATTTGGTCTGCATTTACTTCCATATTTTATATTATAATGTGTTTGATTAACTTTGATGGCTTTGAAGATTTAAATAGCAACATGGATAAACTTTTGTACTGAAAATGGAGAAGGACATTATAAATCCTGTCAGGAAAGGCTATAGGGAAAACAGAAAATGTGACAGATGGAGAGGAAATACTGCGAAGTTTAGGTACATGAGGAAGCTGTCTGAGTTGGAAAATCAAGCATATTATTTAGTTAATTATTCCACATCCTAATCTAGGCAATGAAACAATTAACTAAACTTCAAAGAGCTGGTATCCATGCAAGTATAATTTGATTTTTTTTTTAATGTTGGCATCTCAGTGAAATAAATATTTACACCTCTTAATGACTATTCTTGCAGCCAGACTTTTAAACCCAGAGAAGCAAAGAGTTGCTGGTTTGCACTTCTAACAACTAAAAGAAATTACTGAAGAAAGAGGAGCTTGATTTGTTTTGGGTTCCTTTGTTGCTGTTAGATTTAGGGTATTTTGTGTTCCTTGGTGATAATGGTGATGCTTTGTTTTGGGCTTTTCTTTAGAAAAGCTTAGCCACAGGACTAGATTTAACCCAAGGAATAAAATGCAACATATTAAGAGTTGCACAAAGAGTTGTAGAAAGTGACTCAATTATCCATCCATGCACAAGCACTCCAACACCAAAGCACAGTCCAACACAACCCTTTTGTCATTTTCACAGAGAGCACGGGAGGCAAGGGCAAAAGCTTCTCCTGAACTCTACCAGACAAGGAAGGAGATAAAAATCAATCAGATTTAGAATCATGCAGCTGATGTCTTGTAGCTCCTTTCCATTTTACACCCATGTCTCAGGTGCTGAATTTTACCACTGACTTCAAATATATCCATTGAGGCAAGAAATGAAACAGCACAGGAGATATTCTGTGCTTGGGGCTGCAAGAACAAAGACAACATTTTACATTCAAGCTTCCAGGAATGTAGTTTTAATTTTTTTCTTCTGCCTTGCTTGTGTAGCAAAAATTACCCTCTCCAGCAAACCAGAAACTTACTCTTAATAAAATGAGAAACACTATATAGAGCTGTTTTGCCTGGATCTGTAGGTTTCCACACCACTGATGCAGGCATTGTTTTCTAAATTTGTTTTTTTCTGAGTTAATTAGAATAAATAGGTTTTCCATTTTTCCTCACCTCTTTGGTGCCAACAAGCACTTTAGGGAATTCCTGGCTGGGTTTTATCAGTTAGTTGATCAATCACTTTTCTATTAGAGACACAAACATTGAAGATGTGATTGAAGTATAAGGTTATTTAGTCTTCACATATTCAGTGGCAGCTACAAAACAAAGCAGCCAGCAAAGTGATTAAAGTGATTTAAAAGGGTCAAATAAACCATAAAGAACATTCTTAATTGTATTCATAATAAAGTTATCTTTACCACAGCAGTCAAAGCAGCTGTGGATGCTCTGAGATCTGCAGAGTACTAATGAGCAAGGGAATACAGCACAGGACTTAGACTCAAAATCTGAAGAGGTGCATGAGATGTATGGAAAATGCTGTGCTAAACACGTCCGATTCTGAAAGATGCAATTATTCTCAGGACATCAAGTCTGCAGTGTCTTAAGTCTCTGCATTCCAAATTCCAGTTTTTATCCCCAATCCCTCTCTTGGGGCTAACAGGAACATACAGATATGTGAGACACTTCTAATTGAAATCGATATTAAAGATGTTCACTCAGATACTGGAAAAAACCCTGCTGGGAAAAAGCCCTGCTGGGAGTATTTGCAAGATGAGCTTTCATGTGCACATGAGCTACCCTGTGCCCTCTGCTTTCAACTATCAGCCCCTGTTCTTATGCTCCTCTCTCCTTCCCAAAAATAAAATCCCAACTGATGTCCTTTGAGGAGATTTCTTCATCAGCCTCACAAAACCTCCTGCCCACAACCCTTTGTCCCCATGGCAGCACCCTGAGCCTACCTGAGCTCACTGAACAATAGAGGAGATGGAGAGAAGATCCACCAGAGCCCATCATGAACAGAGCCTGTTCCAGGATGGCTACACCATCTGTGTTGGGTTCACACCAGGCATCAACCACTTCTGGGTGGTGGCTTTCCCCCTGCAGAATTTCCTAACCATAAATCTCAATCTGTGCGGCTACAAAGCTCTTGGCTGCCAAAATACCAAAGACTTTTGAGGGCAGAAAAGCGTCCTCGAGGGCATGAAAGTGTGTTTTTGAGTGGGTGCCAGAACAGCTCATGGAAGATGCCATAGGGAGCCAGTACAATTTAAAAAAGCCCAAACCCACAGCTCCTCAAACACTGGGGGAGTAGGGAGTCACAGTAACGCTGCTGCAGGTGTAACACAGAAGGGACAGCAAGCAGGAGATGTAGCACGTGGCAGAACACCTCACATAGCACAGGGCCTGAATGAAAGATTCTCACTGTACTACTGGGCAAATACCCCTGGGCATTGTTAAAAGTGTGTCATATTTGCAGATACTGGCTGCTGGAATTTGCCAATGGCACCGAGTGTCTGTGCTGGCACAGCAGCTCAGCTTTCCATGGGCTCTGCACCAGCTGATTTTTTCAGCTCTGCTGAGAAAAAGGAAAGGAAGTCCTAGCAAAGACAAATATTTGACTTCATACATTCACAAAACCAGCACATATGAACCTGAAAACTTTCACCCACAATCTGTTTCACATATCTGAATGAGAAACACTTTAAAAAAATATGCTCAACATCAGACTGCAATATTCATGATGATGACTTCACTGTGATTACCTTGAGCAAATCACCATCATAAAACAAAATTCTATTTTAAAATTCAAAGCACATATTTTACAGGAAATTGGAAAACTCCAAAGAATCACTTCTCCAAAATTTAAAACAGTAGTTGGCATTAAAACTGAAAATAAACAAAAATATTAAGTGTAAGTTTTAACAAAATACAAGGATGTCTGTACAAATAAAAGCTTCTAAATTCTCAAGAAGTCATCATTACTCAAACAAAAACCAGGCAATGAAAGTATCATGCTTAAAATGTGACATGGAATTCGCAATGAAAACAGAAAAAAACCCAGAAAATAAAAAATACATATGAGAATAAAAGTGAGCATGTGGATGCATAAGGCTGAAGAAAGGAAAGGGAAAGAACGTAAAAATAATAATGGCAAGAAAGATACAGCAGATCTGCAAGGAGTGAGTGGCAAAACTGCAAAGGATGATGTAAAGTACAAAAAGTACACAGAAATGCTCTACTTTTTCCCCTGTCCTCTATTCAGAATGAAGCAGGAGGATGCATTCACCTCATGCAAAGTTGTGGATGGAATAGGAAGTCTGCCATATGTGACAAAGAAGGATGTTAAGCAATATCTGCTAAAATTAAACAATGTTCAAATCAGAAGCCTGGATAACACATACCCCTGAGTGCTAAAAGGGCATGCTGAGGAGCTTCCCTGAATTGCTAATATTATTTTTAAACAAACCTTTGAAAAATTGGGACCTTCCAAAGAAAAAGAACTGCCAAAGGAGACCTAATATTTAAACAAGGATAAAAGAGACGGGCCACAGACCTCTAGAACAGTTATTTAGCATTCAGTAAAAGGAGTGATTAATTTGAAATTTCATCAACAAAGAATTAGAGGCTAAAAATCTAATTAATGTCAATCAGTTAGTTTAATGGAAGGCTGGTCTTGTAAAACAAACCTATTTTCTTTTCATGAAGAGATAACAGGTCTGCTTGACAAAGGCAATTTTATGCTATAGTGCACTTGATTTCTCCATGGCATTTGACTTAGTACCACATGACAACTCAATTAAAAAATGATGACGTGGAATTAACAGAGTGTACTTCAGTTGGATTTAACTGTGGTATAATCATGGGTCTCAAAATGTTCTTGATACCAACAACTCCTCCTCTAGTGGAACGACAAGGAATTCATTCTTCATCTGAAGTTATTTTTATAAAAAAATATAAAATGTCCTGTGGTCACCACGGTAGGTGAGACAGTTACTCAGAGTTAGGAAAGAAAATGAGGTGCCTGAGAAACAAACTGAGCTCCTGCCTACATGGAGAACCTAACAAAATTCATTTTAATAGAACCAAATGCAGGACAACACAAGGGGAATTCAGAATGGAGTTTTTATGTGCTGAATGGGAAGTCCAGAATTGTACTTGACTTGCCTACTTAAGGAATTCAGATATTTGTCAAAGTTTTTAAATTAAAAGTCTATGCTTCTTACAGAATTACAGAAAAAAAAATAGACCTCTCCAGAGTTGTATGGCTGAAGGTTATCAGTTGGTCACTGCCATGAGAACCACCCACTTTGGGAACTTGGAGAACAGTTTCAGTTGAAGTGAGACTTAAAAAAAATAAGCCAAAGGAAAAAGAAGAATGAGAACTTCAGGAAAACCTCTTGAAATGCTTTCTTAGTAAAAAGCACCTATTACATTTTTGAGGGGAAAAAATAACTATATAAAGCTTAGACAAACAAAGAAATCATCCCCATTTTATATTATTTGTGAGCCCTCTGACAGAATACCAGCATAACATCCACAATTTAAGAAACATGTGGAAATACTGGAAAACATTAAAAGGAGGACCACAAAAATTACTCCAGTCTAGAAAACATGATTTATGATCTGGGACTTAAGAAGTGCAACATAGTCAGATCATCAAAGAGAAGGTTATGAGCTGACTTCATCACCACATAGGTATTTTCACACATAACTGATAACAGGATGGAAATAGTTAATCATGCAGGCAATGGCATAACTAACTTCCAGTCACTGGATCTCATTAGCAAGTTAAACCTTGAAAAAACCTTTTGATTACTTTCACAGCCAGGAAAATCAAATTGAAATATTTTACCAGGGGATTCTGCATTGCTTGAAGTCTTTCAAAGAAAATTATGCCATCCTTCTAGAATATATTTCTCTTCCTTTTTTTCCCTGCAAAAATTCTCTGCAGTAAGCACGCTTTGGACTGAACGGGAAAGATCATGCTTTGACTTGCAGAGGCAGAAAGACTATAAAAGTAAGACTCCAAACCCTTGGCCTGCTCATTTCTCTTCATTCACAGGTTCTTACCTTCACTCACAGTTTCCTTTCTCTGCAAAGAATCAGATTTAATTCTCTTCTCCATTAGGAAGATGATTTTGCTTAAATACCATGTTCTAGGACTTCCAAAATCACTCGCTGAGGTCAGAAGCAACACCTTCTCCCTTTCAAGCAGCTAACTAGACTTACTCCAAAGGCAGAAGCGAAAGGACTCTATTTAGCTTATCCTACTTTATTAGATATTAAACACATTTAAAACTTGAAACTAGGAAAATGGTGCTATGAACTTTCTTTTCTGATGAACTCATGTAATCATACCTAATAAATTCCCTGTCATTCCAAGAATATCACATAGTGGGAGGTTTTCTCATCTCTCCTGTTCTCTGGAATAGTCTCCAGAAGACAAAAGAGCTTTAATCTGAATAAAGGGGTATTTGAATTAAAGAAAAAAAAAAATCTATTATTTTCTCTGAAGAAAATAAGAACTAAATTCTCTAGTGGTTTCTTTGGGCCTGAAACCTGTGAAGTGAAGCTTGTATCTTCCACAGTTTTCATAGTGATTGTCAGCATGCCAAGATATAACGTGAAAATAGGTCACAAGTAGCCCTGGTTGAGATTGTAATTGCACTAAGATTATGACAATTAGAAACCAAGAATAAATCTCCAGAAAGATAGGATTGCAGCCTGCATTTTGCATGGGATTTGAGAAACACAGTGTATGTCTGTCAGTGAAAGAAGCTCAGTTCCCAGCCCAGGGAGTCACATTCCCAGAGACACACTTGACCCTGAAGCCTCATGTTTCCTAAATGAACAAAACATGTCACCAAGATGCTCTGTAGATGCCTAGGAAAAGCTCCTAGAAAAATCTTTAAGAGCACCACACATGAATCTTATAGCAGAGCTAAAACCAGGATTTATGCCTCAACCAGATTGTGCATCTATTCTGTGTTCCAGAATACATGGCACAAAGACTGCAGTTAATTCTTACCTGACTAATCTTCACTATTCAGGGCTAGACACAATCCTGTGATACACCCAAAAAAAAACCCCTCAGTGAAAACTCCAAGCAAAAAACCACAAAATCTTAGTCATCACATGCAAAGTAATCTTTCAAAAGAAGCAACAAAGAAAATTTGTGCCTTATTTCTAAGGCTAATAAACCACCATCATGAGCAAGAGTCACAGATACAACATGTAGCTAATTATTTGGTGGCTTCCAGAACCATCTGCTTACTCAACAGGATGTGAATGCTCTGAATTACAGGGAGATATTCTTCATTGCATTTGCACTAAAAAAATTACACAGCATCTGTTATTGATGGTCTTCATTATGACTGGATGACCACAACTCTTAGTCACAGTCTGTCATTTGTCCACAGTGTCATATCATCCATCTGGCATCTTCTAATATTTTCACCATGCCACCAAGGTGTGCATAACACAGTCTGACTATGAAGTAAGCCCAGTGTTTCAAACACCAAAAGGTTTCCATGAAAGGAGGTAGCCTATTGCTAAGTACTTACTCCTGAAAAGCAGCTCACCTAAACTTGTGAGCCCTTTAAAAAAAAAAGCCACCACAAGGCATCAAGACCCCCAAGAGCCTACTACAGCCTCCCTGGGATTTGAGGCTCTGCTCCATGTGTCCCTGGGGAGCACTCTGTAGCAAGGAAAACACTCCCAGCTCCTCAACTTCCTGAAATCACTCATCTAGAATTTAAGTGTAGTGTGCACATGGCTTCCTTCATTTACACCAGAATATGCCTTTCCTTTCCTCAAGTAAATAATTTTCTAGGTTCAGAAACACACCAGAATGTTTTGATCTTTATCATTGTTAGAAAACACAGCCCAGCTGCCACAGCCATTCTTCTCTCTCCAAGTGTTTGAATACACCTCACACACAGTTTCTTTCAGTCAACAAATGTTTGTCAGAAAGAGACACCTGACTTCCTTATCTGTTTTGTCCCCAAAAAACATAAGGTTTCTCGTAAAACTCACTAGGCCTTGATCTAGTCCTGTTTTAGGGAGGAAAAAAAAGAAAAAAAACCCAAACAAACAGGTGGGGAAAGGCAGAGAAGGAGCATCTACTCAGGCAGCAAAACCTTCCAAAAGCAAATAAAGTCATCTGTGTTGTTACTGTAAAGTGTCTATAGTGCTGCCAGCTAATTGTTGGTGCAAGAAAGAAACAGTTCTGATATTTAAAATAATCTAAGAGAATGTATATTCCCAAGATCAAATCTCATGCAACACCATCTGGATTTGGGTCTAGACAACATCCCTGACATTTTACAGTACTTATCAGCACCCCAGTTAAGTGTTGCTGACAGGGGCTGTGGAAAGTGAACTGGGCAGGTGAGTTAGGCTGGAAACTTCAGGCTCCTGGGAGGAGCCTCTGTTTAGGACCTCTATTTCAGGCAGGTTCTGTGTCCATCTCCAGATCATTGTGCCATTGTTTGCAGTGGCTTTAATATCTCTCCTGCCACAAGCTGACAGCCTTCACTAAGGTAGAAGGAAAAGCAAAGCAAGCCACCAATTCACACCAATACTTTGCTAAATAAATAAATAAACAGAACTTGTTGCACATACCATGTATCCTTATACTTAGCAGCAACACATAGTGAGAATTCGCAGGTCCCATACATTGCAGATTCTTTAAGTCCTATTTAACATGAAGGAAAATAAGAAAACAAACCAACAAAAACCCCTCAGAATACCCAGATGTTTCTGAAAAGGCCAGCATTGTTTCTCATTTCACTGCATATATTATACCACCATCTAGAAGTTTTACAACACATTTTGTATTAGCTTTTCAGGTCAGCAGTTTTTCAAGCTTTGTGGGCTCAGAGCGTTTAGCACCTCTGCAATTTTTCCAGTTTGGCTTTCTCCAAAGATGGGCCACCATCCAAAAACCCAACTTCTACCTCATGGCTGCTCTCCCATCCTGCATTGCCAGCCCTCATTTCTGATTGTGTCCCAAGGCAGGCCAAGTGAGCGGAAGAAAAAAGAAAAGTCAAGGTTTGTGTTAAATATTCAAAAGTCATTCTGTGGTTTCCTTTAAGTTTAATTTAATTTTGCAATTTTCCTAAAGGAAGTTCATTTCAGACTTTTCTTTCAGAACAGGTAATTCTCTCCAACTCCTGAGAGAACAAAAGGACTGAGTCTCAGGGATGAATTCAGAGCACACCAGAATCACTATACTAAAGGTGAGCTCTTGCAACACAAGTTTGCCACCAGTTCCATCACAATGCTCTGTCTGGACTATTCCAGATGTATTCTGGATGTACTAATTCCCATGGGGTATGACTGTAGGTGTCCAATTCCCTGACTGGCACTAGGTTCAGTTGTCACACCTGCAGAGCAGGTCCCAGGAGGAGGGAGTTCCCAATAAAATCATCCTGCTCTTCCAAACAGCACTGACCTTTCCATCTTCAGCTCCTACAGGAGACATGAAAGATGCCCAGCCTTCTCCATAACCAGCTGTGTATTTTTTGCCAGTGACATTACATAAAATAGACAATAGAGCCCTTCTGGCTTTACCATGTGCCCAACCCATGCCTTCAAGGGCCATTCTGTCAGGGCAGGGAGGAACAAATGCATGGGCAATCTCTAATGATTAGTGAAATCTACTTGTCCATTTCCTACTATTAGGAGATCAAACAGAAACCTCAGCCTGGATGCATTACAGTCTCATTAAGCCTTAAAGCCAGAATGGAATAAACCATTGCACACAAATTCATTTACTCTTGAAATTCAAGCCAGTCAGTCAGGACAGGAAGGACAAGAAAATAACAGCCTTTTGTAGTGAGTAAATTACAGACAAATGGGTTTACAGGGCAGATGATCTCAGTTTTTAAATCTAGACTCAACTAAAACAACTCCACTAGAAAAAGAGGTTTCATATTTTCCTTTAATGCATGGAGCATACATTTGCTGATGTACAAAAGGAAACTAAAATTTGCTATTATAAGGTTGGAATAAATAAGGCCATGGTCTCCCCAAGCCCTCCCCTGCCTACAAACGAAGTAAACAGAAAGATGGCATTTAGGAAAGAACACAAACTGAGCAAGTAATTGCATTTAATAATTGCATAGATCAGTAGGAAACTGCACAAGAGAACAGGATTTAGAAGGATATCTTGAATAGCCTACTCCCATTTGGATTTTGTTAAGCAGACTGTATAAAATCTAATATTAAATGTATAAGTATAAGAATGTTTAGACAGTTTTGCAAGCTTGGACCAGTCTCAGAAGGAGAACTGCTCACCAGCCATGACAAACATAAAAATAGAGCTAATATTTCTACAACAAGCATTGGTTTTGAAATAAAAAGAGCCAAAAGATGCAAACTATTAGAAAGTGCTGCTAGTGAATGACTGCTATTTCATTCCACTTCTTCCCATTCAGCATTGGAAAGTAAGAATATTCAGGTACCACTGCATAAGATCAGTAACAAACAATGAGAAGTTATGATCTCTTCTGAGGCATCATTCTTAATTAATAACATACATTGTATTAATACATGATGTTCTAATACATAATTAAGTACAAATATGTTATTTTATCTTTAAATAAATAATTAATTTTAAACCATTTGTTCTATGAATAGAAAGAGAACTTACATATGATATATGTATATAAATTATGTTTTGAAGTAATATTAGCTGGTAAAGAATATATTTTAAAATTGGCATATGCTGTTTTAACTTGACCTTTTTTTTAACATTTGCAACAATTCACCTTTATAAACATGGCCTTAAACTTATACTGTAAATAGGAACACAGTCAAAAATACTGGGATTTGTAATTTTTCTGGGTTCTGCATTTGGGACTACAGGTAGTATTTGCATGCAATTCAACAGCTGTCACAGGGAATTGTTCTGTACTGAACCTGGAACATCAGACTTGCCAGGTGAATGAAGGAAAACAAGATCCTGCCCCAGATCTGCTTGACCGAAACTACCCATGTGATCCTTACAGTTCTCAGCATTAATTCAACAACTTCTTCTCAATCTAGGGATTTTTTGCATGTTTTAAAACATATGTATTTGTGAATTCATACTTGTATTCTAAAATTTCAGCTTTAGCTCAGCACTCAGTAATTTCAGATGTTACACAGCTTCAGTTACCTTCTTTGGCTTAGTAGAGATGCTGCTTTTCCATATTTAAAGTGTTTTGAGAAAAGACAATTTAAACTCACTGCAGGATTTGCTTTGCTCCTAAGTGCTCTATATCGATTGCCCTAAAATCCCTCCTGTTCTTGTTTTATTGTTTGCTTTATTTCCTTCTGATGCTACACAGGGAACTTGAATCATTTTTCCATCAGCTTCTATAGTGTGAACC
This sequence comes from Agelaius tricolor, assembly GCF_023055355.1. Lineage (NCBI taxonomy): Eukaryota > Metazoa > Chordata > Aves > Passeriformes > Icteridae > Agelaius > Agelaius tricolor. The sequence continues at coordinate 9,224,309 of NW_027269284.1, forward strand.
AAAACCAGCTCGAGGGGAGCTCCACTTGCCCATTCTGAGCATGAAGAGCTCTGACACCCTGGGTGGTGGAAGGGACCCTGGACCCTGCATTCCCACAGAAGCGCTCGGTGCCACCATCCATGGGAGCCCTCGTGGCTGAGAACTTGCAAGTGCTGTGTCCATGTGTGTGACAGTCAGCAGGGAGGGTGGCAGCAGCTGGAGCTGTGGCTGGACTGCAGGTGTGCTACAGCCCTGCTGCAAAAGAGCCCATTGGCACAGGAAATACCCACCCCAGGACCCAGCACACCCTGACAGCCCCAGCTGCAGGGCATTAGAGAGAAGGGGACCCTGTTCTAGGAACGGGCAAGATACAGCTCTAGCCATGGGAATTGTCCTTTTTTTCATACTGTGAAATCTTATAACAAATCTGAGTATCATCCTGAGACTTCAGATAATTATTTTTCCTTTAAGTGGCCTTTCTTTTCAGACAGGTAATCACAAAAAAAAATCCTGGCTCTCTTTTTTTCCTTTATTTAAATCAATGCAAAAGAAAATTTCTGTTAATTCCTAAAGTAGGAAAAAAACCCCTTAAAAATACCAGTCCTAAAGTCAAAAAATGCCAGAAGATAAGTAAAAATAATTCAAAGTTCAGTAACTGAAACCTGTTTCTGAATTCTGGATGTACAGAATTGACATTGCCTAAAGTCCCCTATGACCCCAAGTATTTACTTCTACATCTTCTATTCTCATATGCAAATATAATTAATTTTAAAAATATATACTTCAGGACTAAGTCAGAAGACTTCTAATGCCACTTGAATTATTATTCCCCACTCTTGAAATGTGATTCTTAATCTAATTCTCATGTTGACTCTAACAACTGGTCTTTCTAAATAGTCCAGACTTCCATTAGCAAAAGTTATGAGAATGCTGTATTGCATATGATAAAGTAATTTTATATATTTATGATGTTGAAGTTACATGAATAAAAGTGGAATCTGAGATTTTATTGATAACTAATACAGTATGCAGTGCTCTGCTTCCAAGAAAATTTGCATTATGACCTGACATTTCTTGGTGTATACATGCAATTCTGGTAAATCATAAGGGAATTGGAAGCACTCACCAAAATTTGCTATTTAATGAGCATGGAACACAGGTTCCCACTGATGATTAATATCCAAATTTTCATCACATCTAAGTGCCTAATTAAATTCACTGATTTGTTCTGATCCTCTAGAGAGAGGAGATCCAAAAACAAAGTCTGAATCTAGATTTGCTCCATTTGCTTCCTCAAATCCCATCTCTGGGAATTACCAAGGAAAGCACAAATAGACTTCAAGCAACTAGAAAAGCCTCTCTAAAGGAAGAACTGCTTGTATTAATTCACATGCTCCCACTGTAAATTTATCAATCAACACATATATTTAGCTAACCAAGATATGCATGCAATTTTTATTATAAAACATAATAGTCAAGTGAAAAATAAACGAACCAGATAGTGGAATTCTGGATTCTGTGTGTCAAAACACGCATTAGAAGTTCTTTAACAGAATGAAAGGAAAGGGAAGGATATTGCAAATGTGGACTTGAAATGAAAAGGCTTCAAAGAATCACACATGGACACACACAAATAAATTGTGCAGGCCCTGCACATGACTTCTTTGGTTTTAGAGGCAGTTTAACTAATAGCAAGAGATTTTATATTTTCCAGGGAGGCTTTAAAAGTAATCATTGTCTGTGTGTTCTTTGTCCATAACTCTTTTGTGGCAGCTAGCAGAATTTAATTTTCTTCCCTTATTTCAGTAATAAATTTCTTTTAACTTTCTTTTGCCCCAACACAAAAGCAGTATTCAAGTTAAAGAAACAGAAGACTTAACCAAGGCAAAACCCCAGAGTTTTAGAGGTTGTCAAATCTGACAATAGTGGAGTACTTCTCTGGATTCTAGCTCATGGTCTGAACATGCTTCAGTTCTTAAACACCACATTTTTAAGGCCATGGTATCAGGTGGCTGACTTTTAGGAATAAGAAAGGATGCTCACAAATTGCATCTGGATCCCAGGTTAATTCTTCATCTTGGATAGATCACTACTCAGGAAGAACAAGCACTACAGGAACTTCTGTGAAACACATGTTCAAACAAAAACTTCATTGGCTTCATAGTTCCTTAATTAAGTTTTAAATTGTTCATACATAAACACCAATGTGTATTTATATTTCTGTGATACCTTTTCTCAATGATGAACTAAACAGGCTATTCACTTCTTACTGTAACAACTTTTTATGGAATAAGAATTTTACACTTCATTCTATAAAGCACATAAAACCAGAATATACCAAGTTCTGAATGCACAGCAAGTTAATGTATGGAGCATAAAAGTTTAACTTCCTAAAGCAAAGCATTTTTCTTTCCATTCAGTACTGTATTACCAAGGGTAGGAAATATTTCATTCATGCTTACAACTTGTACCCTGAGTTCCTGGGTCACTTCTGACTGGCAGTGCCAGATACCCAGGTTACTGCATGGCCTGTGGCAAGAGATACTCTTGGAAAAAATATTATGGAAAGAAAGAGGCAGAAATAATCTCCTCTGTTGTGGCAGGAAAGAGGAAACCGATGATTCCCTGGGGTTTCTTTCAGTGTGAGAACATTCTGCAGCTTTAAAACATTTACTTGAGAAATCAGTATTACTCTGCAGATTAGACTCACATGAAAGTTAGTAAATGGCAATATGCCAGAGCACTCAGCTGAGTGCTCCTGTCAGTGAGGGGATCCCTCCAATACTCAGGAAAAATCTTGAACCATAAGAATCTGAAGACTAACAGCTGGACCCCGCAGTCTGGGATCTCAGTTTTCTGTGCTTTAACTTCTGAGCCCTAGCCCCTAATTGCAGTAAGTACAAAACCACAAACAACCCCCCTTACACCTTGCCCAGAATAACCCTAAGAAAACAGAAATTGAAGTAAAACTCATCAAAGCTGATGGAGACAGACACATCTTCAAAGGCTTATAAGATTGGCTTATTTTAGTTGGTGGGCAAATGCTGGAAGAGCAGCTGGGCCTATTAATACCTGTGTGTCTCACCTGTGTGCAAAAGCCCACAACTAACAATGAGAAAATACCAAATTATTATTCCTGGATGTGTTTATTTTCACCCAGGTATTCCTAAGTCACACCCATCACTTTTCAACAAGGTAGAGATATTAAACCATCTAATTGGGCATCAGTGCAACACATGTCTTCTTGCAGGCTGTGGGTAACATTAAATACTCCAGCAAGATCCAGGAATGCAATATGAAAGGTTTGAAAAAGTTAGATTCACAAAAGCTACTGACACAATTAGCACTAATTGTCAATCACACACTAGGTGGTAGTGATTCAACAGGCAACAGCCATGGAGGCTGCACTCTCCCTCTGCTAAAGATGGACCTTCCACAGCATGGAGCTGAGAAACAGCTCTTACCATCACTGAACTGAACCTGTTCTGAAGAGAAAAGGTGGCCCTTACTTCCCAACATTATGATTCATATTTCAAAAGCACAAGGTTTTTCTTAAATATTTATCCTTTAGATGCCATAAGATATTTCAGAAACACAGTAAGATGGAGTTCCTAGCTACAATCTATCTTCAAAATAATAGTAAGGTATATATGTGTATGAAATTAATTAATTCTGGAGTGCCCCATGAAAGCACAAGTCTGATTTGCCCTTCCACATTATTTCCCTCATCACTTCATATATGCACTTATATGGCCAAACTAAAACCAGACTGTCTTCACCTAACATGTTGATGAAATTTTGCCATTGTCCAAAAAAAAGACCTCTCCCAAAATCCAGTTATATTCAAAGTCAAATGTTTGGAGCCAGGTTCTGAAATTCTTGTTAAGGGCACTCAGGTGGTTTAGGTTAAGCAACTAAGGTGGAAGGATGCAAACATCCAATGGTTCTTACTTATATGAGTCACCTGAGTGGTTTGATCCCTCTCATATGCACTTCATAAGGGTTACCTTTATTACAAGAAGAAACAGTACCAAAAGTAATTGTTAAAACATATGCATATGTATAAGGTAAATACCCAGCCCCAGAGATGCAATAATCCCTCACCTCAGTTTGCACAGCTGCTGATGGTGAAATTGCCCAATGCAAAGATCACAGGAGGCTGCACCACAACCTCCCATAGTCATTTCCAGCCAACACACCTGGGATTGTATGATCCTGCTTCTGCAGCTCTCTTACCCCTTCCTGGGAGCTTTAAACTGTGGGTAATTAAGCCTCAGAGGCTAGACCACAAACGAACAAATAAATCTGTTTCTACTGCCTCCAAAGGGAATTCAGATTCATCTGATGTAAAACTTCTGTGCAATGCCATCTCCCCTTACAGCACCTACATTGGCCAGGGAGACACTTTTAGCTCAGCTTCATCCTGGCCCCTGCTACCTCCACTGTGCTCCTTGGCACATGGAAGAGAAGTCTCTCTCTCATCTGGTAGAAGGTCCATGTCCCCAAGATTTGCAGGCTAAAAATGTAACCCTGACAGTTTCAAACATGCTTCTTCAAGGACACAATTCTTTCCAAGGAAAGGCTGCAATAAGAAGAGAAATTTGAGAATTGTACGAGCAGTTCTGGTATTGAACAGAGAAAGAAACTCAGGAATTTCCCTCCTCTATATACACCAGTTCTGCAACTTAGCCAGGTAACAGACTTATCCTCTGGTAAATTCTCATTTTCAGAGCTCAGGCTTCATTCTAATCTCCATTTCCAAAGGTGAGAATCCTACCTCTGGCCTGCTTATCCAAGGTGACATCAGATTCCATGAAAGTGGGCAATTCCTGCTGCAATCCTGATTTGGACTAGATCTTCCCCTTCAGAATGGTTTACAAAAAGTACTTGGTATATTGCACATGAAATACAGTGAATCTCTTTTTGACCACCAAAGCTCTATATATAAACTTGAAACAAATCCAAGACAAAGGAAAAAAAATCTCCAATGTTATCACCCCTGTAGGAAGGGCCTAGAGAGAGATAGGTCATTTGTTCAAATAATCTCATCTTGAAGAATGGCTTAAGAGTTCAAAAGCCTGAGGGGTATTGCAAGAATGAATTTTACTTTTCAGGGAAGACATCAAACCCAGGCATTTCTGTGGCAGACATACCAGCATATCCTTTCAGATCCCTCTGAGTATATTTTCCGCTTTTTGGATTTGAAATCTTGAAGCAATACAACAAGCTCTCATTTTTTAATTAAGTTTCTCGTAGGCAAGACTGAAGAAGGAATATCAGTCAGTGTCTCTAAAGTGGGAGCTAGCACAAAACCCCACTAATAGGCCTATTGACCTAACATTCACAGACTTTACCATTCCTAAAATATTTTCCACCAGTCCAGGCAGCAACAAATAACAGGTTTTGATGTTCTTAGTCATGGTACATTATCAGGGAATATACAATCAACTTCTCTTTGAAAAGGTTGACTGCTACTGCTCTTCTAAGTTCATTTATGCATTATATTCTCCTGCCTGCAGTGCCAGAGTATGTACTGCATATTCTAATTGGACAAAATGGAAATGTTGCACAGCTGCTGATGGTTATTCAAACTCTATTTGGGCTGGTTTGTTTTTCTGGGTTTTTTTTTTTTAAGATAGAAATAGTCTCTTAATTGAAGGTGTGTTTGCTGAGAGAAAATAATTGTTATGAAGGCAAAACTGTCTCGTCTCAAAGGAAAGAAATTCAAGTGGAGTAACAGGATGCATATCAGACAACCATATGTAGGAGACTTCATGAAAAGTGCAATTCCTTCTGATACTACATTCACATTCTTGACAGCCACACTTTACAAACTACCAAAGATTGGAGAAATGAACTCTAATGATAAACAGCTCCTAAGAAATGAATAGCTGGTCAGGTTTACACCAATTCCTTCCCAGGAAGATATTCTTGGGAATTAAAGCTGCTGCTTTTGGAATATCTTCTCATAGGCAATACATTGAAAACTAAGCACCAGTGATTTCAAATCCAAACACTTCACAAAAGTTTCATGTAATAAGGAAATGTTTTCTAGTAATACCAAACTATTAATGTTGCATGCTGCAATGACATAATGCTAGGTATATTTTCTGCCACTCTAGAAGAGGAGGTACATAAAGCAAAGCACAAAGTTTATTTTATTTTTAATTTATATCTACAAGAATAATTTTTTAATTTTGTTATTACTTAGTGAGCAAGCTTGGCCTCTACCTCAAGTGTTTTCCAAAATGCTAAAACACAATTGTTTTATTTTGACTTACTTTTTAATTTAGCTCTCTAGTAAAAAGAAAAAAAAAAAGAAAGAAAAAAAAATACATTGTTTGCATTTGAAACCCACAGGACTCTCAGTGCTTTCAAATCAATGAATTCAGAAAGAATTAAGTCACACTGTTTTTCCCATCAAAAAGTCACTATGACATCCAGATGCAGAACTATGACTCTAAACACAGACATGAGAGGATGTTGACAGTAATTGCTCTTGTATCACTTTGGTTTTCTTTCCATTGAAATGTACAGCTCAGAATTCATACCTCTCCCAGCCTCTCTATGTAGTCACATGCACACACACATCCAAAAAACCACATTTAAATATATGGATAGATCAATATCAAGGTATATAAAGGTAATCATATTCCCAGAAAATAAGGAAAGATAGAAGGAGTTTTTTGGTTGGTTGGGGATTTTTTTGTTTGAGGTTATTTTCTTTTGTTTTCTTTCCCTAGAGATGAAAACAACAGCAGGGAAACAAAAAGAATATAATTTTATACTGAGGTCCAAAAGTTAAACTTCAGGAACATACTTGCAATATACACACAATAATTAAAAATATATAAATATGCCCCTTTTAATGATGAAATTTCAAAGTTACAGATCAGGACTTCATTAAGACATTATTTTAGTCACCCAGCCAAGAAAAGTTGCCAGCTGATAGAGCTCACCTCTACCCTTCCTAAGGTTTCTAGTTTGCCTCAGGAAAGCCTTGAATGTGCACCTCCATTTTTGAGACACAGAAGAAATCCCTTTGCCCTGAAGGTTCTCAGCATGCCACTCAGAGTATTTTATGTAGGAAAGTCACAAAAGGAAAATACATTTCCCAAGTTCCTCCTCCAAGTACAATCCAAATGATGAAGTGCAGTAACAGAATACTTAAATGGCCAACAGTTTAAAAATGAAAGTTTAGCTCTGCTCTGTACAGAACAGAGCACATTTACTAGAACTACTCAGGTAATTGATTTCTTCAGGTGGAATTAACATTTTAATTAGCAATGAAGTCATTTTGCACTCTAAGGATAACAAGGAAATTATCACATTGTCAGAAACTAAACACAAAGTTTGTAAAATGTACAGTTTATATAAGTAATTGATTTACACAAGGTTGCATTTTAGAACAAATCATGATGCTTTCTCCAAGTAAAGATGTGTATTCAATCATATTTTCAGTAGTATAAATATACAGATATGCCTGTATCAGTGAAGTTATATTCCACAGTAATATCTTATGCAATTAATCAATGTAATTATATCCCTGCCATGAAAATATAAAAGATTATTTAAATCATGCAAGGGAGGGCTGTAATTTTCCATCTCTTGCTGATTAAATCCCACTTTTCAGTAAGGGTTAAAGTGTACATTATGCTACCTTCCTACTTACATTTTCCAAGGTGCTAATTCTCTTTTCTGAAATCGGTTTAGCTGCCAATATGTTCAATCAGCAAACGAAGGTGCCACACTAAGCAGTTTCTTTACATAAGAAAAGAGAATCTCCCTGTCCATTTCTCAACTAAGCCAGCCAGGAATTAGGTGAGGAGGACTGTAGTTTCCATTTCTCTTGGATACTTCTTCTCAGAAGGAAAAGTCTAGCAACTTACTGAACAAGGCAGGAAGTGATGGCAGCTACATTCCTATTCCAATTCCACCCAAACCATTAAAACTATGGTTATCATCACCTACCTAGGAAAACCCTGAGTACACAATACACAAGCAGCAATCTGTCCCTATCCAGAATTGTCTGAATGGACTGACAGGAGTGAACCAGATACAAGCATCATCTGAAGGCTGTTTGGAAAAGAGCAATTTAATCTGCTCCTGTTTTCCTCACTCTGTCACTCAGTCACTCTCCTTCTGCATTCCTCCCACCTTCATTCAGGTTCTTGCTCAACAAGGCACCAAGCTGAACTTCACCAATCCCACCTACCCTGAATTGTTTGTGCTGTATTTTTGTTCCCTCTTTCCCCCTAAATGTATCTTAGATCCAGACCAAGAGAACTGCACAGAGCTGGTACCTGCTGACTCCTCCACTTTTCCCAGTGGGACTCTTATGATCCAGATTCATCCCACTTAACATTCACCTTACAGAAATCAGTGGACAAAGGCAACTGCCATGGTCAGGTCAGCACCCCTCTCTTCCCAATCATCCTCTGGAGACCTATACTCATGTCCATTAGCAACACATATGTTCTCAGGCAACTAACTACCTACTTAATTTAGGCATTTAAGTTAATGGAAATATCTGGGGCTCACAGTCACTTGGTGAATTTAGAAAAGATCTTCCTTTAAAAAATAAAACCTACAAGGAAAAGAGGGAAATGGAATTAGTTACAATTCTGCTCATTAAAACTTAAGTATCTGTATTTTCCTTGTTTTCCTCTTTGTTTCTAGTAGCACTACTAAATATTTTAGATAGTTTCTGCTTGGCAGAATAAATGGATTCAAGCCCTTACTAATAAGTTCTTTAACTCCAAATTAGTCACGACTGTAAGAAAAGGAGCAAAAAGGGCAATTTAAAATTTATAACCTCCTTAATATTGTGTACAGTCTTGACAAAAATACACAGACAAACCTAAAAAGCATTTAAGTAACTGTGGTCCACTTGCCAAACACAGTAAAGGCACTTCCAGAGAATGATTATTTCTGTTTAACTTCAGCTGTCTGTAGTTTGTGGGGCTTTTCTGACACGGGCAAAGAGGAGCTCAGCCAGAAATCTGAAACCTGTTACATTTAGGAACACATTTTTGTGTAGCAACTAGGTGCCTGATGACTTCATGGGAATATCTAAACCTATTTAAAATTTGGCAAAACAGCTTAATGAGTATTTTTACTTCCTGTTTAATTTGCACACTACAGGAAAAAAAAAAAAGGAAATGAAAAAAGAACCAGAAACAGACAGTTGGTCTCCAAAAATCCTATACATTTCTTAGTCTCTTAGACTACCATATATATAAAATCTTGCATACTATTGCAGAGATATTGCATACTATTGTAAGAGCTATATAATGTCTTTCTATAGCCTTAAGGAAACACACTCAAAAGCAAATATTTGAAATTACAAAGAGGGATGACAACAGCAGCTTGGGGTGGCTGAGATGCTGCAACTGCTGAAAGTTGATTGTATCCAAGTAACACCAAGGCAGGATTTCTCCTCCCACTCCAGGGCTGCCAGGGCACAATACTGAGTGGTACAAGAAGGAACTGAAAAACAGATTAAAATGCCTGTTCAAACCCTACTTCTCTTCATACCTCCCATATATACAGAGTTTGATAGAAAGTCCAACTCCACACTTCTAATTAACATAGAAACCACAAATTAATAATAAATAGAAGAATACAGTCCCCACAGCACAACAGAAAAAGCACCGAAAAAATTATTCCTATGTCTACATATTAAAAGGGTCAAATGTGCCAAAAGCAGGAAGGAAAATAAATTGTTTTAAATTGCTGCTCTTTCCTCTTCATTGGAAAATGAAAGCATCTCAGTATCCCCCTGTTAAACCAATGACAAAAGTTCATTATGAAACCCAGTTAGAGCCCATCTTCTAAAGTTTTCCTACATTCATTTGTTTTTCAATACATGTAAACTACATGCCCATGAGAAGGGGAAAAAAAAAAACATAATACAGAGCTAGAAATTAGAAATTTAAAATAGGAATTTAACATGTGCCTTCCTTAAACGCTTTCCCCTCCACATTTTACTAAGTTTGCTGGTTTCCAGTTGTAAATACATATGCCTCACAGCAATACTGTAAGTATTTAGATTCACTTGGTTTTAATCTGGAGCAAGCATTAGAGCCTGTAACCTGACCTGCTGAATAAAACTGGCCAGAACATGTTGCTCAAGTACAGCTACATGAGAGGGCAGCAACTCACCTGACCAATGCACTTCTTTCTAAAAGCCACCCAGCCTTAGCAGAATCCATCACTTCCTCTGACTGGTTTGTTTCAGTAAACAATTATGTTTCTAATTAAAAATGTGTTCCTGAATTCTAATTTGAATTTGCCTTGCTTCAATTCCCAGCCATTGCTTTTATTCGTGTCTTTTTCTTGTTAGAGTTTAGAGCTCTGCAGTACTTGCTCTGCTAGAGAGGACAGTGGATTTCTCCACAATGGGCTACATGTGTGCCTACAGAAATACACAAATACAGAGTATCACATCCCCATTACCTGAGAGCAACACCTCTACAAAGTCCAAAAATGTGCATGTAGCAGTTGAAATATGTCCAGGCAAACAGGCTTAAGTCCTCTCTTTTTATAAAGACTGCTTTGATAAGAACAAAAGATAATAATTTTATTTAGCACCTCATCAAAGAAACAGCACTCACATGAATGTTCATCATTTGAGCACTATGGGTCACTCAATGCCCACTTCCTTCTCCCTGCTACACTTAGCACATAGCTCCAGGTCTGAGCTTGCCAGGATTAAGGCTCCACTGCAATCATATACCCCTCAATAGCCAAGTTGACATTTACAGGCTGACAAAGTAATGATTAATAGTTTAACCATTAATAGTTTTCAATATAAGTATTAATAGTTTTATGCAGCATTTATTTGCACATTAGTTTTTTTCTGCAAAGACAGAGTGAAAGTATGAAATACCCTCCTAGGAGTTTCTTCCACATCTTTTTTTTCTTTACAGGTTTTCCCCTCCTACTGTCCTCTTTCTCAGACACAGAATAGACCAGATAAAAGAAATGCAGGGACAAGAGGACAAGGCTTCCTCCTTGTCTTTTCTTGGCAGCTCTGATATAAAGATTTGTTCTTGTAACCGGCTCCTTAGCAAGGAAGGGACCTTCTGTTGTACAGGAAGGTCACAGGCAGAGTTTCACTACTGCAAAAACAAACAAAAGCTCCTATCTTAAAAATATATGAAATCATATTTGGCAAGGCTTGGAAACCTAATGAAATTCCTAGGAAATGTAATCCACAATTGACCTTAATAAGTACAATTCTTGATCATTTTTCTTAGAAATGCTGGTCTCCTGTTACTAACGTTTCTTATATTTTAAAACATCCTGAAAAAACTGGTGGCAGAGGATGAAGAGAGATCTCTTCACAGATGACAGATGTTTTCCTGTAAACAGGGAGGGCATAAGCAAGAGGCACAGACAGTGAAGAGGGGACTCTCAAACATCACTGCTCAAATCCCTGACAGGCAGGATCTACTACAGACACAAGCAGTAGTGAGAGAAACTACAATCCAGATGACTGAACTGTCTCTGGCCACTAAAATTAACAAATAATAACAAATAATGGTGTTCTGGAGGTAGCGTCCATGAAGCATTAAACAGCAGTTTTATTTTAAATGACGCAAATGATGGCCAAGCATTGAGGGTGAATTGCAAAGCCAGAGGAAAGTGTTGGCTGCCTGGTGGATGCAGTGTGGGAAGCTGCTGCAGACATGCAAAGCCTGTTTTATTCATGTGTACTATCTCTGTTTTGATTCACCAGAAAACACCAGAAAAGTCAAAAAAAAAATCAAAGCATGCTGGTTAATTTCAACTTAGTTTTATAACAAATATATATAACCAAAAAAAAAAAAAAAAAAAAAAAAAAGGCAGCCAGATGACAAATGTACAAAAAACACATGGCCATGGATTTTACAAAGGCTTCCTCACTTTTTAGTGAGAATTTTCCCAGGGAAACCACTGGAGTGAGGGAGAAAGACAAAAATTCTTTTGAGTTAATGACCCTCTTCCCTAAAAAGAAACAGTTCTGCCTCATCTTTGGCATTTCCAATGCATAAACTCAGTCATAAGAAAAGGAGAAAGTAAAAGAATTCCCAAAAAAATATATTGATAGTAAAGACATAGCATTGCTTTCAATTTTTAAATGGAAATAACAATGCTGAAAATTCCATTTACTTTCTTTCTTACATTTGAATTCTATAACATTGATAGCCACATGATGAAAAAACAAATTAAGAAAAGACATATAGAAAAAGAATGTTCAAAGGCACAGAAGAAGTCACATTTTGGGACATGCAACTTTGGAAGAAGGAAGGCAAACACTCTATGTTAAACAAAGAATAGGAGAGAGATTGTTAAAACTGAAACTGGAGGTCATTGTAAGCGGTCAGATTAAAACATCTCCCATTTAAACAAGCATGAAAAAGTAGAAAAGAATACCAAAGGATAAATAAAGCAATGTCCTTCTATATATAAATGTTAGATATTAAAGAAACAAAGGGGGAATACAGAAAAAAAACCCAGAATAACTAGCAAGGGTACTATCCATCAGAAAAATCTGAAAGCTACATCTAATAAATGAGTTCAGTGTAGGAAGTGACATGGAACCCCCTGGAGTGGCAGTTGCTCCCCCAGAGGGTGGGAGCACAGCAGGCAGCATTTAGCACATCACCACTGGGCTGGCCTGGTGGGAGCTGTGAGATTTGCTCCACAAACTCAACCAGAGCCAGACCAGGAAACTCAGAACTAATGGGAGATTTCAACAGCCCCATGCAGATTGCTTAAATGTTGTATCAGGGCACGGGGCCAAGAGGAAATTTTCAGAGCAGCTTCGTGAGCGGCTATCCAGGAAACTCAGAGGGGAAGCAACTCTTCACTGGGTCTCAGCAGGGCTGTCAGGGAGTCACTGCAACCGTGAGCAGCACGGACGTAGATCAACATCTGTGCATAGGTAAGGAAGCCAAAATATCCACAGGGAAAGGGCTCTTGCACAAAAAGGAGGAAGCTTGGTTAAAACAAACAAACAAACAAACAAAATCTACAAGAATGAATACAAAGGGTAAAATTTTGGAAACATCTTTCCAAAGGCATAAGGCTGAATTTCAGTGCAAGTGCATACCACATAAAGTGGACCAAAGATAACAAAAGGCAGGATTGAAAAGAAACATGACTCAAAGAAAGACAATTTTAATGAGCTGAATTTGACCTGCTGAAGATAATGGGGAAAAACATCCTCAGAAGGATAACCCTATAATGCAATAGGCCAAAATAAAAACCTTTGAAACACAACTTGCAAAAGTTTACGCTGTAATTATAAATCTTCTGTCAACCTCCCAAAAGATGCAAAGTCTGCCACAGCAATCTGTGGAACCAATACATGAGCAAGGTGAGAAAAGAGCACCCAGAGACAAAGCCACAGCAGAGAAAGCAAACTAATGCTTTGCATCTCTGCTCATCCCAAAGCTGCTTTGAAAGGTTCCCATGTCTTAATACTGTCACTGTATTAAGAAATGCCTCAGATTAAAGCGTCAGTGAAAGAAATTTTACACAAATCAATGCTACTCATCTGTCCAGACCAGATGGTATTCATCCAAATGTTCTAAAGGAACTCAAGGATGAAATCACTAAGCCATTAATTGCAAAGTGTCTTCTCATTTAAAATAATGTTTGTATTAGAAAAATGAACAGTGCAATATGGGTTCCAATTTCTTAAAGGTCTCCAAAAGCAATTCAGAGAGGCACTTCAGGGCATTAAAATCTGCAAAATAGTAAAAATTATTCCATCTCTGTAATTTGACACACAGAGAAATAAAAGGTATTGAGTCAGAGTCCACATTACCTTGGAAAGGGAATGCATGATCCATTAATATCTTCATTTATTTGACAGAATCAATGAATATATAAAATTAAAACTCAACCAAATTGTCTTCTCCAAGTTTTTCAGAAAGATCCCCTACAAAATGTGCTCAAGAAGCTGCATTGCTAGAAGATAGGAGGACAGGTCTTCATTTGGAGAAATAATTATTTTAAAATCAGGAAACATTAGGTTTGATTAATTTTTTGCTATTGAGAAAAGTCCTCAAGGAGACCCACCAGGTTCTTCATCAGTCCTATTTAACCTATCATAATTATAGAAATGAGGCAGATGGTGACAAAAGTATGCTGATAGCACTGGAGCATTCAAAGGAGTAAAACAAAGACAAGTAAATATCAGGTAAGATAGTAAACATAAAAGTTTGTAGATGAATCTCATGATGCTGAGTGACATTAAAAAGGGAAATTCTGGCATTACATACAAAATGAAGACTTTTGAACAAACCCTGAAGGTACTTGAGTTATATGACCCAGGGTACCATGAAAACACCAACCTGCCATTCAGCACTGATTCAAGAAAACACAACCTCAGAAATATTTAGAACAGTAACAGGTTTTTTCTAAAGGTTTAGAAACCACCACTATAGCCCTGTATTAGCCCCTTCACAGTGCCTTTACCTTGAACATGTTCAACACTGCTGTACTTAAACAAGGACACAAGGGAAGCACAAGAAGTACACCAAGGAGGAACAAGGACAAGCAGAGAAGTGAAATGACTCCTCTTCAGGGACCAGAAACTGAAGTGTCCACAAAACCTAAAGCTTACAAGATAACGTGGAGCAGCTGTTTCCTCAAAACCTGTATTTGTGGGGGGAAAAATGTGAAAAAGGTGCTCCACCATTTTTCAAATACCAAGGAGAGTGTTCATGCAAGAATAAATGTCCTCCCTATCTTCTAGAGAGGCTAAAAGCAGCAACCAGGGAGCTACGAGCACCTCTACCTCTCCTTCATCCCTGCCTGAGAGACAGAGAGCTGGGAGTGTTGAGAAGAAAATACTCAGGGGCCCCTTATTCATACACATAAATACATGATGGGGAGGTTTAAGGAAGCTGAGAGACTTTTTTTCTGTGGTGTCCAATGATGTGACACAGGAAATTCCACGTAAATACCTAAAAAAAGACCTTTGAATGTGAAGAGGGTCAAACACTGGTGCAGGCTGCTGGCCCAGACAGGTTTAGTCTCCATCCTTGAAACTGTTCAAAAACCAGCTGAGCACAGTCCTGGGCTGACAGTGCTGTTAGAAGGACCTTGGATCAGATGATCTTAAGAGATTCCTTCCACTCTCAATTATTATATAGTTCTCTGAAACTTCAGTACAGACTTCTGCCCTTTCCTGGCAGTTCAATTTGCTATGAGCAACTGGAAAAGACAAAGGACTGCTCAGCTCAGTGCTCTGCTGTGAACTATGGTCATTTCCACTTTCTGAATTATTTTCAGGAAACTATTCTTATTTAAAACAGGTAAAATGTATCATTTTAAGATGGAATCAATTTATGTTCATGAAGACTACTCAATGTGACTAATATTTTCCAAAGGTTAAAACCAAAAAAATAAAAGGAAAGAAAAAGGAACAGTACACACAACTCAGCTTTCTTCTTGCATGGAAGAATCAACAGTAGAGCAAATCACAAATTAAAGCATAAACCTAATATTTGCTTTCTTTCACCTCATCTGATTAGAGCCATTAAATTTGCATCATCCTTAGCTGTGCAATAATTATCACGGAAAGCTTAGCCTGTTAAATTCAATTCTCACATTGCAAAAGCTTTCCAGGGAGAGAGTCTCCTTTTCATATAACTTCCCCAGGATATAAATGGAGGTTATGTCATTGGAAGAATCTATTTTTACTCCTAATCTTCTTTCTAAAGGTGCTTAGAACTGACTTGTAAGAACCTTCTTATCCCAAACCAAAGAATACAGGGCAGAAAATGATGAATTTGTAGCTGTGAATAACTTTAATATTGCTTTGCACTACATCATCCTGACTCTTACCATACTCAATGAGTTTAATGTCACTTTCCCTCACTCCTCATCTGATAGAAAAAAAAACAGGAGGAAAAAATTAATGGCAAAGAAGGGAATATGTAAGGGAAGAAGTTCCTAAAACAATAACCCCCTAAACAGCTTCCTCTGCATGTACAAGGTGTATATATAGGAGGGGTTTGCAAAACCATATTCTCCAACTGAGATTTCATCTTGATTTATTTTTCCTCTTCCTACCCATTTATTTTAAATTATAATAATATTCAATCCATCTAAATTTAATAGAACAATTCAGAACAAAACTTGAATAATTTTTCAAATTATACAAGACTGCTTATCCAGTATGGATGCCATGCAAATTGAGCATTAAAATCTACCAAGACCATACAATCTTCAGTAAGAGAAATGCCCCACATCCAAGCTGTCTGACACCATTGCATAACATCTCTATTTAAAGCTAAACAAAACCCTCATTTACATGATTCAGTAACACCATAAATTAGCAAGTCTCCCTCTGAGTACCAACCCCTTTTCCTAATGAGTACATGGGTAATTTGAGTATTTCTGGTTGTTAAATGCTACCAATCTAAGGCATTGGGTTTTTTGTGTCTTTTTCAGAATTGTTCCTCTAAGCAGAACTGACACAGGAGACACACGAAAGATTCACTCATTTAACGTTTTCATGCATGCAGCTTTTGCTGATAACCTTTCAATCTGAACTACCTTGTTTCCTTTTAATTAATGCTCACTGGGGAAAACATTCCCATTCAAAGTGACAGGATGCATGGATGAGGTGTAAAGGAAACAGGAATAATGTCCTGGCCTCTGCTGTCAAAGTAATGCAAAAGCCTGAGAGTGCACAGGTACCCAAAGGCAACAGCCCTGGTCTGTACACACATTTTGCTAAGACACTTGAGTTAATCAGGCTCTCAGTGAACACCAGGCATGAGTGTGGATGCCTTCCTCCCTCCCTCCCTATTGTACAGAGCCTTCTGACTTCACACAGCCTTTAAAATAATTGACAAACAACATTTCACAGTTTCAAACTTAATATTTATGACACTAAACATTAAAGGAGATAAAACTGAACATTGTACTCATGGCCAAAACTCCAGTCTGAATCATCCCCATCCCAAGAGCATATTTCACAGCTGCATTTGTATCAATTTCCTGGTCCTTCTGCACTAGGTCCCTACTGGAACATAAATCATCATTGACTCTCTTGGGGCTTCTGCCCACTTTAAGAACTTGGCTGTGAGCAATCAGGTGGAGATTACCACCTCTTCCAATGCACAGTTGGTGTTATGCACTATTAATTTATAAATGGGATGAAACTTATAAACTAAGTTAATGTTTTTAACAAGCATTATTGACAAGTCAGAATGTTATAAAGCTTTTTGTAAAGAACTGTGATAGTGTCTTCCATGTACTTATTTTCTAACTTCCCTACTACTTTTTGACGTTCCCTTCACCCAACCAGTAGAAAAACAACTGGGGAATGCACATACCTATCCAACTGAGCAATTACTACCTCCCTTTCTTTCTTAAAGAAACTCACCAAAAAATAATTTACAGAGAAATCTGGATAAGGAGCAAGAAGTCAGAAACGTATTTTTGGTCAAACCAGCTAAGATGGGGAATATCAGCAAGAAAAAACAAATTAATAAATACATCCATCACTTCCCTCAAGCCTGCTGGCTACAGCAAAGGTCACCCAGGATTGAGCAGAGCAAGCAGCAAGCCCTCCTGTAAACTGAACCTTAGATTGAAACAGCCCTTTACTTCCCTTTGATAAGCTGGACATCTGAAGGCTGTGCATCCCTCACATCAGGCCATTTTCTCCAGCTTCCAAATGCCCCCATGACTCTATCCCCCTTTTTCTACATGCCCTGATGTACTTGTCATTTATAGAAATGTTCAGCTCATTTATTTAGCACTTGAGCAAAGACAGTGCCCAACTTAACACACATGCTAGCAGTTTTGGTTAGTCTTACAGTACTCTTGGTGAGTCACAGGCTGATTTGAAAAGAAAATGTGACCACCAGAAGCCACACCTCATGTGCACCCTACCTCTGACCAAATTCTGAGCAGTGGCCCTACACAACTGGAGGCAATCAGTTTTCTTACACTTACATCTGGATAATCACATCTTTCAGCAGGGCTGGGACTGATCCATTTGCTTGTTTCCAATATGGAGCTAAGCTGAGGTGTTTTAAAGAAAATGAAAGATACCATTGCCTTTCTGCAGGTGGCTGTCCTGCTGCCATTCAGCTGTCCAGGTAGGACTGAGTTCAGCCTGGTTAACTTAATGGGGGACAGGGACTCAGCTCAACACTGGGACTCTTGCCATTTGCTATCAGATGCAGAAGGAAACCAGGAGCCAAGAATCTACTCAAGCCACTTGGCCTCCAGTGTGCCTCCTTCTGCCCATTACACTAAGTGACAAAATGAGGTGTGAGGCTCAACAAATATCCTTGCTTGTGACAGAGCAATGAATAGATCAGGCAGATGAGAATAAGGGGATCAGCAGACTTAGTTCTAACACACCATTTCTCTCCATTTTGATGTCCAAACTGATGCAATCACTATCAGATGCACAGAGGAAGCCCAAGGCCTTTCAAGTCTACAGTTTTAGCTCATATTAATCTAACCTATGCATATTCAATATTGCCTTTTTCCCACCCCAAGGAAAATCACCCAATTTCTGCCTAGTTGAAAATTCTTTATGATGCAAAAAAAACCCAAAACTGCTGAGCAAATTTTGTCAAGATGAGAAAGTTCCTCCTGTTGAGCTTGAGTTTAACCCTTTTTCAGCTACAGGACTTCATCCATAGAACACATTCTCCAGTGATCCAAAAAATGCCCCCCCCAGAGGCCATCAATTGGATGGAAAAAGGAATGGGAATGATGATTACTACTTCCAGAAGAAATGGCATAAGAAATGCACTGCACAGATGTTCAGTCTAAAGACTCCACAGTTGGTACAATTTTAGGACCTGACTTGTAACCCATCCAGATCAACAGAGCCCCAGTGCTTCCAAAGGTGCTGGAGTGCTTTATGCCAATTCAGCCACTTTATTCTCGTGTCCCCCATGCATTTGTACCCTAAAACACAGTTTGTTTTCCAGGAGAGAAGATGGAGGGCCACACAGATTAGCTTGGCCCCAAGGGTAAGACCACACAGTTCACTTCTTCTGGAGTGGCTGTTTTGCAGTAATCAACCTGAAGGGGAAATCCTGCTCACTGTGAGCACAGCAGCACCAACAGCTGCTGCTTCTCATGGGAATTTTACAGACAGAGTGCAAAGGAAAATTAAACTGTGAATTTATAATACAGAGTGGAGTTTTGAAAAGAAAACTGGAACAAACCCTGTGTGGTCCAGGCTCTGCCTCAGTGTCATCCCAATATTTTCTTTGTAATGTGCAACACAGTCATTCACTTTGCTTCACTACCCACAAGAGAACAGACTAGAGCCTTTTCATAAACTCCATTCCCCATTAACCAGCCAAATGGAACATATTGATTCAAAAAAAGACAGAATCATAACACATAAAAGTTTTGACCCTTTGTTCTTTCATTTCTCCTAACAAAACACAATAGCAAAACAGCATGTTCAAGGGAACAACTTTCAACAGAACAAGTGCAACCTGGCTCCCTTTTGTTTCCCATCCTCTGTTCTGAGTGTTTTCATGACAAAGACTGTTTCACTATTTTGTTACATAAATTGAAGCAAATCCATCAGCTTCTCAAAGGTTCTGGGGTGGCTACTGTATATTTGGACTTTCAAAGTTAATCTTGAATTTCATTCAATTTCTTTGAATTATTTCCAGTTCTTGAATTTATCACATAGTCCACAAAAGAATCCAGCTTTGATATGGGAAGATGCCAAGAGACAAGAAATCCACCAAACTGCACTCTTACAATTACTTCTCAGTTTGTAATCACCTTTTAAAGCAACCAGCAGATTTACTCCAGAGGTTTCAGGTGTCTACATTGACCCTTGAAGCACTGTCATTTAACAATATACATATGCAAAAGTACAGATCAAGCTAAAGATGATTCAAAATTGTCCAAAACCCAAATCCCATAGCAATAAAAACTGCTGTATGAAGTCCATTCTTTGAACAAGCCTTTAGATTTACCAATATCCCAAAAGCCCTCAAAAAATTCGGCTTTGCACTTTTCAATATTCTCAATGGATAGAACACTCTTCAAAGTGAAGGATCATTAGAACAAAAATTCTCCTTCCTTTCCTGGCAAAACCTAATGTTTGTGGTCACATTAATGTTTACCTGTGGTAGACAAATCTTCAAAAGAAAAAAAATACTTTAATCTGCCATTCAGTCTGACTAATGCTTTATTTAGAAGAGCCTATGTTACAACCAATTACAGCACATCCTTCCTAATTACCTGGGAGTTGCTCTACAACAAAATACAATTCTATTACTAGAAATAAAAGGCTTGGCTTTGGTTTGTGGATTACAGCAGCTGCAGCCAAGAGATGTCATAAATAATGTACCAGCAACTAAATCAAAACCTATCAAGAATTCATAGTGCATAACAAAAGTGAGGACAAAAAGTTAATGCTGGCATCCCCACTCTTCTTACACTGAGCAGTTGAGTGCAAACAAGACCAATGTTATCTTTCTGTACAGGTAATGAAGTGACTTGGGTGTCTAAGCAATTTCTAAAGAATTGAATTTCCCCTGCTAATGATTTCAGCATTTCACACTGATTTTTGCATTCAGATAAATAAGGTAACTATTCTAAACAATTCCCCATAGAACAGGCTATTTTATATTGTGAGAGCAGCAGAAAGGAACTTCCAGAAAACAGATAATCCCAGTTCTGCAAATGGAATTAAAATAATAATAATTAAAAAAAAAAATCTGTGTCACTTCACTGAGGAAAGAGTTCAGCAATGTGAAACCAGTCCAATGCAGGGTCATTTAGATGCTGGGAACTGGAGCATACAATGTACAAGGAAAGGCTGAGGGGGCTGGGTTAGGTCATTCTAGGAAATGGGGCTGATGGAGAATCTGATTTCACTCAGCATCTAAAGAGAAGTTTTAAATAAGACAGGGTCAGAGTAGACAGTGAAAAGGCAATAGATGGCAAGCACAAGCTGCAGGATGGGAAATGCCAGCTGACAAAACCCCTCACAATGACAGCAGCAAAGCATTGCCCAGTAAAGCTGGGAGATTTCTGACCTGGACATTTTTCAGATCTAGGCAGGATGAGGCCATGAGTGACCTGATTAACTTCTGCAGCCACTCCTGATTTGAGCAGGGATTGTACTTGATTTCCATTGTGCTCCCTTGCAACTAAATCATTCTCTGCATGGATGCAATACAGTATAAACTTGCCAGTAAAGCAGAGATATAAGTGACCCACTGGGTATCAGAAAACTTACATCCTATTCCCAGACCTAACAAACATGCTAAAGAAAAAACAATTAATGATCTTTATTATATTAACAGAACTGTGCATCTATTCCAAACATGAATTTAAAAACAAACCAAAAACATAACTCAAGCATTTGGATGTACCAAGACTTCCAGTTAGCATGGAATCAAATATAATTTCATATTTCAATATTCACTCCTATTTATTTATTGATCTACCTTACAAATGTCCACAAGGCTTTTGAGAAGCTAAGTTTTATTATCACTTTGAAGATCTCAGAACTCCAACCCTGCTTTTCTCATATCTGGGCACATGAAGAGAGCTCCTCTAAGCAGACCTGTTAAGGCAATGCTATGATAGGTCATGGTGTTTTATAAAGCATATTTGTAACATACTTTCCTGGTCTTTACATCATTAACTTCACTTCCTTCTTCAGTTTTATTTAAAGATGATTCTTGGATGCTTTCCACTCTGGAATACCAACAGATTCTTATATTCATCTGAGGCCACATGGAAAGCTGAGGCAAGGGAGTTTTCACTCTAGGCTTCCACACTGTGCCAGAATGTGCTGCACTTTCACAGTGCACAGGTTTAATCTTTTACTGGTGCATCCTCCCCAATAGCACTGAGAAGTCTGAATTGTACTGAAAACTGCACCAAAATAGCAGAGCTTAAGTATTATGTACCTGAAATCATCATATATACAAAAGTCCATCACATGTATATTTTGCTTCCAAATATTTCTACATGGAGATTAAAAGTAAAATGCTGTTATTTTTCTAATTCTACCTGTCAGGCTGAAGAAAATTAAAAGTTAATGAAACCTGAGAGACCACTATTTAGCATAGAAACTGCATAAGAGTAGGGTGAAGGGAGGGAAATCTCAAACCGTAGTCAGCATACTTCAGAACAGCACAACTTGATTTTCCCATTCTATCCCTACGAGACATTGCAAAATTAGGGACTGGACAGCATTTGGCACTAATTAAGATAAAACAATGATAAGTTTCCAAATTCTTGGAGGAGAGTAAAATTTAAAATAATTTTACATTGAAGTCTTCAGAACAGCCAACAATCCTAAGGAAAGATCAGCATTACAGAAAACTATTCTAAATCATACAGAGAGCAGAACCATACATCCCCTTCCTGCCAGAAAGGAAAGCTTGGTAGCCAGACTATCAAAAGGCTGAATGACACAGATTTTTTGAACCCAATTGTTAGTTTTTTTGATATTAAGGAAGCATGTTTTACCATATGTCTCTTTATTTGTTTCCCTAGCTTTTGCCCAGGGGTGGTTGTATTTCACTCTTACTGTGATGCCTTTTTATCAAGGGGAATAATTTGAGCTGCATGCACACTCTTCAAGAAAAATTATGTTCATTTGGTAAAGAAAGTACATACCAGATTTGAAAAAAAAAAAAAAAAAAAAAAAGAATTTTTTACTCACACAGATGCTTTTCAACAAATAGGTGATAACAAGTATTGCCCCACTCCTGCCCAAAATGACGATTACAGATCCTATGATAGAAAGTTGGGATAAAATGTATTCACAGGTCACTGAAATATCTACAGTCTGTCAAAGCAACTATGAAGAGAAAGCTCTGCCATCAGAAGGGTATCAGCCAAAATACCAAAATTTTCTTCACACCTCATCTAAAAAGCATCTTCTCCATTCTGGACTGAAGCAATCAGGCCCAGAAGAGACAAACCAGTTCTGTGAGAGAGGGAGGGTAACAGCTGGCCAAAACAAGGCCACTAGGAGAGAAAAATCACTGAGAAAGTGAAATATCCTTTTTGAAGGTGAGCTCAAGAACAGGTATTTGTTAAAACATTGTAACTTGCTATCCCTGTTCTATATACAATAGAAGGAAAATACACCAAGGGAGAAATAGGGGGAACAGTAGCAGGAGGGGACAAACTCACACATAAACCTCCTCAGAATATTTTTATTTTTTTTTTAATTAGCCTGAACAGAGATTCAATTGACTAATTGCCATATGATCAGTCATCTTTTCAACGAGAGGTTGCAAGCAGAGGGAGGAAAAGCCCTGAATTAACATTCTGTATTTCAGAAAGCCCCCCCCAAAAAAAAATCAAGACATTTAAATCTTACTGTAATACAAAAATGTATTTCATTTTTGTCATCTACCCACACCCTCAAATTCTTCAGCATGTGAGATTATATTTACATTTTAGAAACTAGCCTGTATTGCTGTATTGAGTTTTTAATTTTCCCTGTTCTTACCAAATTAAAGCAGAGAAAGCTGCCTAACAATACGATGATCTTAATAAATAAATTATGTGGGAAATATTGCCTTTGTTATTTTCACACTGAAAAATATATTCCACACTGCAGAGATAATGAGGGTATAAAACATTAACACTACATTTTTCTATACCATTCTGCATAATTAACCATGCAGCTGTTCATTCATTTAGTCCCAACAACCAAATTAATTTGCAATCAGTTCACAGTGGATGCTCTGGAGCAGACTGCATGTGCTGCAGGAGCAAGTGAAGCTGCTCACATTCCACACACCACATCAGTGCACAAGGTGCTCAACTCTAAGAGATGCAATGGGGGTTGCAAAATGGTATTTTCAAAGATCAGCTATGAAAAGGCACTGTGCCATCAGCTGTCTCATAGGGAAAATATGGGTATTTTCAGGTGAGCCTCATGGCGTGTCCGTGCCCTTTGATGGACTCCTGTCCTTCTCAGGCTCAAACCAAAAACTTTAAGGACACAAACATTAAACATCCATAAACATTACAGCACCTTCCTTTTATTTGTATTAATGCAGTATTAGAGCCCCAGCACTGATAGGTATCTCACAATCAGTTCTCCAAATTATCTGTATTCCCAAGAAACAAAAGACCAAGTGAGGAAAGCAGAGTAAAGGCAGATTCTCAAAAAAAGGCCACAGAATAGGCTGGTGGAATGAAGGTGGAACCAGCAGCATCACTGGCTGCTGAGTAGAATGTCACATGTGCCTTATCACAAGCTCCCTGACACCACGATTTAACCCTTTTCAGGTTTTAAAAAGTATCCTATTCCAAGTTTTATACCTCATTCATCATCATGAAAATGCAATGAGCAATGAAACTAGCTGCTTTGATTGTGGTTTCTCATTGATTTCATTTCACAGAGTGGCAAAGGAAACACTGTGAGAGAGAGAGAGAGGAAGAGACAGTGTCATTCCATCTGCCCCAGGTTATGGGCCCTGCACCTCCCTGCTGTGCCACCCTGCTGACAGTGGGAGTTAATGGATGATAATCCAGCAAGGCACCTCTGATTACCAAAAACTTGACAGCTCAACTCTCTTCATATGAACTTAGGACAGAGGATTCATGCAAAAATAAAAGCCCCAAGGTTGCTGTTCACAGTTTGCTCACACAGAAGTGTGGATCATGGGCAAAACTTCCCTCTTTTATGCAGGGAGGGAGGGCAAAAGAAAACCACAAGCCCCATGGATAACTAATGCATAGAAAGACAGCATTTTCTGTTTCTCACCTTAAATCTGTCTGCTGAGGCTGGCAAGAAAGAGGATCATTTCTTGTAGGGAGGCTTTTTCAATAAAATACCATGACAAAGCTGAGGAAACACCAGCAAAGCAACTTTTCTAAGCATCCTACTGCTACCAACCTGCATGGGTCTTGGGAAGCAAAGATCAATTCTGTTACCATCAGTCTTGGCCAGAGTCTACTTAAAACAGAAACCTGTGGTATAATTCCCACAAAGTGTGCTGCACTAGTTAAAGGAATCAGAAATTCTATTACTTAGGCTCAAGTTACTCAAACAAGAGAAAAGGATTCTTAAGCCATTTAAAATAAATGGTTATTCTTTTTCAATAAATTGACTCACTCATTATGAGTTATATCTTGCAATGACTTAATTCATTTTCCAGATGGAGGATTAAGGGGAAAAAAAACAATCAACCTGTAAAGCAGCAAAATTCTCATGCTCCAAGATGTATTTAACATGTTCAGCCATGCTGCAATCAGCTTCAATGAGCACAAGTGTACTGCAAGAGCCCTTTCCTAACTACATAAATCACAGCTTTCTAACTGGATCTTAATTTGCATGTCATATATTCTCTATGTGATCACAAGCTAGTGCAGTAACATGTTAACATTCAAAATCATCATCATTATTCCAAGTTGTTGAAGACATGGAGAAGTAGTTGTGACACAGCACTCTCAACTGTGACCAACAGATATTCAGTAAAGAAATTTGGATAGACTTATTTGGTAGCTTTTACTTGCTTGTAGGATATGTTCTTCTCAGTTCAGACCTTCATACATACTAAGACATCAAAATAATTTTTAAATGCTAATATGGCAACATAAACCAAAAATTACCAGCTTCAGCTAAATCGCATGCCTTTTAAAAGGAAAACCTTTTTAAAGACATCTCTTTCAGATATCCACAGCCAAATTTCACTCCTCTGTGTAATGGCCAAAAACTACAGCCAAAACATGGCAGGATGAGTGGAACACCAAGGCACCAACAAGGTTACTGCCAACCCACTGTGCTGGGCTTGGGCTCAGAAAGTCAATGGTAGGTCATGTGTCCATTAGAGCACACATGGCAATAGCAGCACCCTCTGTGCTCCTGAATCAATTCCACTACCCATTAAAAATATCAATAATTGCCTCTTCAATTCCTTGCACATTCCAAGGTTTGTCAAGATATGTATATTTAATTTCCTTTACCTTCTACATATTTTTCCTTCTTATACCCATAATAAAACATTGCTGAAATGCTGAAACCCACTACATCCACTTTTTAACTATGGTTTTACAGCATATTTTATATTTCCAAAATAAATTTAGAATAAAGATTTTCCTGCACAATTCAATTCATAATGGCACACTGTTGAGTTTTAGCAAGACAATGCAAGTTACAGCAAAACAATGAAAGTGTTTGTAATACTATTACATGAATACAGAAATATGATCAAAGAGAGCATAAAAAGCTGTTGTTCAGTAAGAAGAATAAAATTCTAATTGTAAGACTGCCTTTTCAACGCTGCTCAAAACCTTTGCTCAGTGGAACAGGTGTAAATAAGGATATAATATGAGCACAAGAGAGCTGCACAGGTATAATTGAGAACACTGTAGTTTGATTGCAGAACTTGCATTACTCATGATGATGCATTAACTAGAGAAAGCACAGCTAGACATTAGATCCCAAGCTGAGCTCACTGGGCTAATAATTAGAAAGCCATTTCTTTTTATTTTTTGACTTCGAAGGAGAAAATTTGATATGAAAATCACAGACTCAATAACTTCATCCCTTGGGGCCATTTCTACAAAGTCACTTTTCAAAGCAGAGCCACAATATAAGGCCATCTGGAAGTTCAAGTTGTTGCAGAATGCAACAGTTGCTCATTTATTAAGCAGTACTTCATACCAAAAATTTCACTGGGGCACTGAACTGTATATTGGGGGGTTTTGTTTTCCTTTTAAAATTAATTTCAGGAAACAGCTGAAATGAGTTTCACCTACAAGTCCAAAGATTTTGGAAACAAATGTCCATATTCATTTTCACACATTCTGTGAGCCATCTGGAAATTTTACTTTCCTGAGCCATATGCTGTTCACTCTATCCACCTTAAAAGAATCTCCAGCTCTTTGTAGTCTGGATTTTTGCTTTAGTGTAGGCCTGCACTCTGCAAATGCCCGAAGCCCCCTGCAGTCACTGTGCCCCAATCACTCCTGAGGGCCAGCAGGCTTGCACAAGTGAGCCTTGTCCTTGAATAGATGGCTTGCTGTGGGTGCAGACAGAAAGAGCTGTGCCACCACAGGCAGGATATTCCTGGCTCCTTGGGATTTGGCAAGCACGATGCTGTCTGAGAGAGAGGCTCTCCGAATGTTCTCACCTCTATCTGCTTCAACTTTCAACCTCCCACAGCACTTCGACTTTCCTTCCCCCTCAGGCTGATTTTGGAGTAAGAACTCCCAGAAAGCTCAACTGGGACATCCAAAAATATTTAAAGAGGTGGGGAAGTTTCTTCATTTAGTATTTCTTTAGTGAAATTATGGGGCAAAACAACCCAACATCTCTAAAAAACCTGGCATTTGTCTAGGGCTACCAACATCTTGGACTATCTAGCACTCAGCAGGCAAAGCTAAGGGGATCCAAGAGTGCAGTTAACATCAAGTAAAGTCGTTTGTTTTGCTGTGGTGAAGCAGTAACAACATGGTGATGCCATTGGGAACAATGGCAATTACACAGCAAGCCACTTCAGCATTACTCTATCATTACAGCTTGATAATATGCAATCAAAACGTTATTAGCAATCATCAGCAGCATCTATTATTCATTGCTTAGATCAAGCTAAGAAAGGGAAGGCTGAATGTCTACCAGTAACAGGACTCTGAGCCAGTCTAAGCACAGGGTTGGAAGGTAATTCCATGGCCACATAGTGCTGAGTCACCACTGCATAACCTTCAGAAATATTACCATCTCAGTTGTTCCATGTATAAAAATGAATAAAAATAATCATCTATATTTCCAATTTTATTAGGAATAATTAACTCAGATAAGTGTTATCATTAATTTCATAGTGGTTACTAATTCAGAGTTAAACTACTTGATTGTAAAATTTAATACTTATATCTAAAGTTGCAGGCATTCAACAGATGCAAGGAGTTATCTGAAGTTGTAAAATATGTGCACCTACATATTTGTGCACAAATGGGCCCATAAAGCATATGAGAACACACACTCAGCCTAAATGGTCAGTTGGTTTCAGCTCCTTCATACTGAAAATATGCTGGATAAATGTGTGTGAACTCTGCCACAAACAGCTCTAGTATGTAAAGTATCTTCCATGTATGCACCACTTGTTGCAATAATTTTAGTATTTGAGTTGCCAGTTTTTTCAGTAGGCTAATGAGCTCTAACATGACAACCAACCTGCATTCCCAATATGTACCACAGTTTGGAAACTCCAAAAGTAGAGCTGAAAACAATCCTCTGTTCCTTCTCAAAAAGTAATTTTAGTTTATATTCAAGAGGCAACCAATGTTATCTCTATTTATTTCCCTACCTTATTTTGAGTAAAAGAATTATACAATTTACACCTTGACAATTACTTGATAAGTAAATTAGGAAAGCATCAGAAATAGCTAACTAAAGAAGCACAGTCTGGTATTTTTTAACTCCATACTTCCATCAGCATTTTATCTTCACCTCTTCAGTGCAACCAGACATGGCTATTACAAGTAAAAACCCTGTTAATAATTTCATTAACAGCGCTAGTTTCCCTATTTTTTTCAACAAGGAAGAATTCTAAGTTAATTGAAATTTAGGTCTCCCAAGCCTGTAACATGACTTATGTGGGCAGGCATAAGTTACCTACACAAACTGACAATGCTCTGCAGAGGTACAAAAATGCATCACCAAGATCCACCCACACATCTTCTTCACACTGAGTTCCCCCACCTAGGCATGTACCTCTGACTGGTGTTTTTAACCACCATTTGTATCACTCTTGAAAGTCTGACTGCAGCTCCAAAGTCACTAAGAACAAGCAAGGATCACTAGACCATCTTTTCTCATTCTTTGTTCCACTAAACAAGGGGGAAAAAGTTCTTTTGAGTGATGGGAGAAAAGAAAAGAGATGAAGTGGAAATATGTTTTAGAAGATGAAAGACACAGTTTCAAGTAACAAAATAACTGATAAACACCAAGGTAGGTTGATTTTTACTGACCAGAAAGAGAAATTGGGATATTAACATTAAAAATTACCCTAGTCAGAATTGATCAGTTTATAAACTAGTTTATTTTCACTTAGTGACTAAGTCACATAGTGACTTAGATAATATGATTTCTGGTATTATCTAGCCAGGCAACATAGGAACAAAAACATCAGGACATTTCAGGAAATAACTGGAGAGGGTCTGTTACCACTAGGGCACAGAAACAGATTAATGGCATTTCTCTGCTAACAAAAAAAACCCTCTATCGTTTTTCACACCTGTTTTACACATATTTGTTTCATACAAGTAAGAAGAGTGCAAAAGAGAATTAAACAAAAAAGGTGAAAATATATACACTATGCATGCTGGGCAGGCTGCCAATGTGAATACAACACCCCAGTTCCATCAGCAAATGTGGGTGAAAACTGGTGAAGCTCCAACCATTTTACACAGAAGTCCCTTGACTGTAAAGGGATTTCAGCTTCATTCAGTTATTTAGTCCAAATAGTGAGTTACATCTCAGCAGAGAGGGGCTCTATTTGATACTTTTGCAATAGTTGGTCTGATTTGCACTTTTCCAGATCCAAGCACTTTGTAACTCTTCTAGTTTGACAACTGTGTCTCTTCTATGTCACAGAGGGCAGAGATGGAGGAAGGAAGTGAGCCCAGAATATATCCAGGCATGGATCACCTAGCTAGCAACCCCTGGCACAGGTGCTCATCTAAAGCACTCACTTCCTTTCAGCTTTTCCACCCTGGTTTTAGAAACCACAGAAACACGGAATGGTTTGGTTTGGGTTGGAAGGGACCTGAAAGACCATGTAGTTCAACCACTGCTGCCATGGGCAGGGAGCCTTCCACTGGACCAGGTGACTCAGAACCCACCCAGCCTGTCTGGTCAACGAGTCCCAGCCTCCATCCCTGGCTCAGCAGGTTCTGGCATCATCACATGATGAGTGAGCTCCCAGGGGCTCCCTTGACAAAGTGGATGGTCCAAGGCACCCTGATGCCCAGACCCTGGCTGGGCTGTGCCCTGTGAAATTGCAAGATGTACCCAAGGAGAGTCCCCCAAGGCCCCATCCCTGCCGCACTAAAGCGGAGCCATGGGCACTCAGCATATCCTCAAAACCTGACACCACTGAGAGAGAGCCCTGGGGACATCTGTGCCCAGCCCTTGGGGCAGGACCTGACCTGTGCCAGTACCAAAGCATCTGGTACATCTGTTCCTTGTAAGTAAAAAGGCACGATTTCCAGATGATGCACGCTAGTATCAATTTTATTTGAATGCAATTCACACCAGTTCTTTACACCAGCTGTCAGCAAGGTCTGGATGACCTTGTTTTAAGTGTTTATGTTTTCCAAGGAAAGAAACATTATCTGAAGCCTGGTTTATGTTTATTTTGAAAGACCAGAGTTTATTTTGAAGAATCCAACTGAAAATGCTTAAAAAACTATGATAGATACTCCGAAGTATGAATTGGAAAACTTGAAATATATTGCATATGTTGTATGGGCCACTGACAAATAACAGGAAAGCAGTGTGTGCTTACGCAGTTGGGAGTATCCAAACTGTCATTTGGTTGTCTTATTTGCACAAGATGTTGGACAAAAATTAAAACAGAAACAAATGTGCAATAAATTTTATGTCTTGCAAGTTTAAAGGATGGTTACAAATGAACTGTCACAGCCCAAAAAAGGCCAGTCTCCATTTGATCTTACTCTCTTTCCTGAATACCTCCTTCTTATAACTAGAAATACCCTTATTCTGCATGGACCACTGGCCTTGGCCAGACTGAGCACTATTCAGACACTGGTATGACAACAAGTTATGGCAGAAGCACTGTCACTGAGAAACCCCACACAGTTAAAACAGTGCCACCTCTTTCAAAATAAGTAACGAGGCTGTTTTGCAGCATGCCCTGGAAAGAGACTTTTCCCATTCCCTATTCCCTTACCCAGTCCTTTTCTTGGATTGTCTCTGTAAAGGTCCTTACACTCACAGCTGAAGGCCAAGTCCCCATACAAACTCTTGGGACAGCATGAAGTTTGTAAGTACCTAAGCCATGAGGTTTTAGATAAATTATTTGTTTCTAGACCCAAAGATTATGAGCTACATTTGAATTTAACTCTCCTGTCATTTTTACTGCTAGAGATTACCAGCAAAACCATCAGAGCAAATACTGGTGCAGTATCACATTTATTGATAACAGTGAAATACTTTAGCTTTTCAAATGTACATGATGGGTCCAGAAAAAAAATTTGTTGTGGAAAATTTTGTACAATCTGTGCACACACAGGCAACAAGCATATGGGTATCTTAATTCACAAGTATTATGGGAATAAGAATCAGTTTAGAAATTTATTTGGATTACGATTTATTCCCAGTTGTCATAAAACACAATATAACCTCCACTGCTGGTATACTTCATCCAGACAATCCTAACTACTTCCAAAGCAGGATTATTTACTAACCTCAGTACACTACTCAAGCAGTAAGGATTCCCAAAGGACATATCCCATCACAGTAAGCATTTCAAACTTTTAGAGTAAATTTGATGCAGAATTTCTAGGCAAAGGAAAAACATGGCAACTTGCAAAGTAGCGTCAAGATCAACCTTATATTCTCCATCATTCTTTGTTTCTACTGTTAAAACCATTACAAACTCTAATTCAAGAACAGGAAATGCATCCAAGGAAGAGAAGGGGTAGGAGCTGATGACAATCTGGATAATCTTACTACAATAGTATCAGTCAGCTACCAACTCAGCTCAGCAGCAGTCTGGAAAAGGAAGGGATGGATCTATTCCAAGAACGGCAGGAGTGAAGATTATAGAAAAAGCAGAGGTCTTACCTCCACAAAGAGCTCTCCAGAACTTTCCCCATGTCAGTATGATAATACTTGGTAAGGATCAGGATCACCTAAAGAAAATTAGAATAAATAGATTTAAATATGTAAACTGATGTAGAAACAGAAACAGACATGGGCAGCATGATTTTGGGAAAAACAAAAGTGAGGCTTCTGAAAACCTGAGAAGTATTTTACCTCATTTTAACTCTTAGAGTTTTGCTTTTGAGCCTGGCATTTTCATTTTTCTTTCTGGGAAGAGTGATTTCAGTGCTTGAAGTTTTCTGCAAACCTGGTGACTGTGAAAGATTGCCCATTTCACATAAACAGTGGAGTTGGAATTGTCACATAAATACCACCAGCACATGACATTCCTCAAGCAATCTTTATGACTTTCTGATTAGGAAAAACCAACCTGGTTGCTTGTTTAAATTTAGGAGGCAACTCTACAGACACAATTTTTTTTTAATCCAAAGTGTTAAACAATGGTGATTAACTTTGATTATCCAGATTTAAAAAAATCAGGAGAAAAACAGCTCTGGTCTTCCTTACAAAATCAGCAATGCAACTTTCATAGCTATCACTTTTCACTTCTTGAAGCATCACTTTTTCCCCTTCATGAACCAGCTCTGTGCTCAATAAATCACTCATCTGCATCAGCGACAGCCAACAAAACACACAAGCAAGTTTTTTCCACAAAACATCTTCATCCTATGAAAATAGTCAGCAAGAAATATTTTTCATCTTCTCAACAAGTGACAAATTCACTGGTCAAATAATGTAAAGCAGTAGCCCACAAGCAGTGGACCAAGCTCAACACTATGGTTTATGCTTGGATCTTGTACAGGTTTCTTTCATTTGCTGCCAGCCCATCTTAGTGGCTCTCAGAGCCCCATGCCCACGGCAGCTCCAGAGAGGCAGAACAGGCTGGTCCCCTGCACAGCTGGAGACTTTCTTTAATGTGGGGTCAGCAGCAGCCTCCAACAGCTTGGAGCAAGCTGTTCTTTGACTGGCACTGCTCTGCGCTGACCACCAGATGAAATCTACAGCAAACAGCAACTGTAGGTGTTTGCTTTGATTATTCAGATAATTAAATATGCCAATGATACATTTATGCTGCACTCCATGTATGCTGGAGATTGTGAGAGAACAGAATTACAGTCTAAGGATGTTATTACATGGAAATAATGCAGTGTTTTACAGAACTGAGGTGTAATACCAGTCTCACCCAGGGTTAGCCAAACCTAATAAATTCATAACACATATTCCTGGATGTATATTGATATAAGCAAAAGTGGAAACAATCCATAATTCACAAGTATTATTCACTCCTATTCTCAAAAGAACCACAATTTACCAGATCACTTTTTTTGGAATTTGATTATTTATAAAAATAAAAGTTTTGGCTTAAAAAAGAAAAAAAAATAGGTTACTACAAGACTTACAAAGCAAAGGGTAAGAGCCATTTCCCAAAGGAGAGTCTATCTGTGGATGAGATTCCTGGCTACAGCTCAAGCACGTTCTACCAGGTCAGCTATTTATTGTATCATCAGTGTCTTAACTACAGCTTTTACTGGTGCTTGCAGTTAAGAGGAAAAAGAAAGAAAATTCACTATTGGGAGCATCTATTGGCTCCAATTATTAAGGAAAAAGTTTCAGACTGTGCTTTTCCAAACAAGTATAATCCCTCTTTAGTCACAAAAACTGATCTGGAATTTATTTTTTTAAGAGATACAAGAATGTATACTTGGTACATGATAATAAAAAAGAAAATACCTAAAAATACAAGAGATCATACTTTCTTTCCTTCCATTTATGTAGAAATGGAGGCTGAATCCTGAACTTGGTGAACCAACTTTTTTCATCCCTGTATGTCCTAGAATTAGAAATTTTAAAATTCAGATAATTTTCACCAATGTGTGTTGGAGCCATCCTGCCATTGTTCCATTCCTGAATTAAACAGATTAAAATCACACACAGAAATTCCTATGGTGTCATCCTCAGTCTACCCGCTTTGAACATAACCTGTATGGATGCACCAACAAAGAACCTTCCAGAAAAGCCATTTTTGTAGCTTAGCAGCTGTCAGGAATGTTAAAGACTGACAGGCTCATGGTACTGCTGGCTAGCTGCAGTTCACCTGAGCATGCACACACTGAACCAGAAAGGCACTGCTGTTCCACCCACCTCAACTGAATGGCTTTCAGGTAACTGCAAACTGCAGTGGGGAGGAGCCATAAGCAGTAAAACACCCTCTGGATGCTGCAGGATTGGTGCTTTAAACTGAGTCAGAGCTCTGAAAAATAGATGTCAGTACTTTCCAATCTGACTGGTAAATTCATGTAAAAATTTAAGTTTGCACCTTATTTTGCACTTGGGAAGTAAAGAGAATGACTTAGTAGGAAAAACAAAGCCCTAAGAAGCCATCTCTGAACTCTCAAACAACATTAGCAGATTCCTGTAACGAATTAAGAAGAATGAAGCTGCTGAGGGGCTGACCATCGTGTCAACTTTGCCAGTGGATTTCATCCCAGTATCTGAATAATGGAGGCCATCTATTTAACAGATTTCACAGCACAGTCCTTTAGCCTGTGGGCACCTTTTCAAGTGATCCTGAAAACAGGATCCAGGCTGATCATAATGGCAGTTTTTCCAAATTAATAGATAGATCCAAAGAACAGAAAGAATTATTTCACAGTGAAAGCATAAAGGTCTTCAGGATCTCTGCATTCTACCCATCATTTTTAAGAGCAGAAGCCTGGTTCACTGATTTCATTTTAATGAGACTCCATAATTATGAGCATTTTACAGGCTGGATTGAAGCCAGTGGTTCATACACAGTGGTTCATACATGGCTCTCCAGTGAAAGTGCTTGGGTGGCCTGTGGTGGGGAGAGACACAGCAGCAACTGAGCAGTGATCAAGGATATGATTCTTAACCAGCTCATACCATCAGTCATGGACAGCTACAACAAATTTAACTTTTTTTCTCTTATTATTTTACAGCTAAAACAAATGTAGGCAATGAAGGAGAATTAAGATTTATCAGATTTTTTACTTTAAGTTAGATTTATAGGATTATCTAGAAATCTCCACTCTATCCAGACTTCCAGAGACTTGTGAATCCATTTTAAACCATTTAAACTTCACCCACAATTCTTTGAGTTCCCTCCCAGAGTATGACAATGGAGGTGACAAGAATGATTACTGTCATGTGCTAGGGGCCTATGAATACCTGATGGTGCTTCTGGACAAAAATACTGAAAGGGAAAAAAAGAAAGTGAAAACTTTCAGCTTTTGCCACAAAAATGATACTCTATTACCTGCTTCTTTACCAAAGCCTTTGGTAAAGGCCTCTGCATCAAGCCAGTATTTCTCTCTAGGTGCCATGGTATGGAAGATAAATCCCTGATGAATTCTAAGAATCAAATGCAATGTGCATCAGAAGTTAGTTTTCCATGGAAGAAATACCTAGCTTCAGTCAAATTCTCTGTGTTGGGCCTTCAGAAATTTCTCTACCTCATCCTCCCCCTCCTTTTTTGGTGGGGAGAGGGACAGTGGGGTGCACAGATGGAATTCTGGTTCTCCCACATCCTTCCTCTGCTTCCATAACTTCGTTCTGCCCGTGTGAATTCTCAGTAGTCTCAGCTCCAAACTGTTCTCCAAATAAAGGAGTTGGAGCAGTTTCCATTCAAAATCTTTTCTGGATGTAGAGCTGTCTTCAGGGGTGCACTGGGTTTCCAGTGAATGACAGACCAGGAAAACAAATGGAAAATTCCAGATATTATTACCCATGAATAATGCAAGGTAGAATGATCTATGTTTATCCCCTCTCCTTTCCTGTTGCTCTCCTCTGAAAATGCTTTGCAGCAAGGCTGGGCTGAAAAGAGAACAACTTCACTTTACAAGACACAATGTGCTTTTAATCATTTCCTAATAAAATTTTGGCTTTAAGAAGCCCATTTTAATCCTCTCTTTTCATCACCATGTAAGCTAAGGGGGCTGAGAAGGGAAAAAGGAATGAATTCTAGATCAATCACCTTTCCTGGTGTTTATATTTTATCTTTCTCTGGAGGATTTGCTAAAGTCCTTTTCTCTTTGATAAACATCAACTTTTGGAAAACTATTTTATTTTTTCCCCATGCTCCCTCCATGATGCTTTTTTTTCATGGACCATTCTTAACAAAGATCTCTCTTTCTCTATCTACATGCAGATTCTTTCAGATAAAGTTTTATTTGGTCCCTGAAATTTGTGATTTTAGGTTTCAGGATTTTTTTAATCTATTTAGAAGTTCCATAGCAAAAATCTCATACTTTCAAATGCACAATTACAAGTATGATTGCGAGGTTTTGTCTTTTCTCAAGTTTTTAGACATTGAGAGCATGCTGTAAGTACTTCTGGGCAGCCAGAGCTACCAGGAAAATAAACTCCTCAGACAGATTCAAGTTTCTGCAAACTTTTTAGCATCTGCTTAATTTAATTCATGTGAATGAACCCACTGAAATCCAAAGAAGTGTTTATGAGAGCCACTTAATACCCTGTATGACTGGAAAATAAGCTGCATTTTTGCTCAAGAACAGATCCTCACTCACCTTTTCAACTATTTAACTATTCCACTGTACACCACAACTATTTTGGGGAGATCAAGAGGTTCTAGGCACATCCTATTAATTTTTCACTACCACCCCCTGTAATTCCAAAACTTTTTTGACACCTAATAATCAAAAAGCTCCCTAACAAATTATAGGCAGCCACCTACTGCTCCAATCCCTCAAGCCATTTCCACTTTTGCAGCAGCAGGCTCTTCAATCATCATGCTAAGAGCAATGTTAATTTTCACATCTCTTATTTAAAACAAAGACTCTTAAGAGAAAAACAAAATTCAGGAAATTATTAATATGAAGGCACATTACTACAAGTCTATTATATGGACTAACATACTACTCTTAATAACTACATCATAATTTGATTATGCTAGGAAAACTAAACAGAAAAAGGGCATTTAGGTTGACTCTGTTGCAGCACTATGATAAAAGGTAAAAAAGCAAACATTTAAACCATTATTTAAGCTATTAAGAATTCACTGTATAAGCTTCTACTCCTCTCTGGTAATAAAGTTCATAAAAGCAATACATGATTTAATATGAAATACTGAAAGAATTAGATTTCTATTTCTTCCAACTAAATTGTATTCGGAGACTAGAGGACTTACGGTGTATGAAGTCACTGACTATACCAGTGCACTTGTATTAAACATTAGCAATAATTCCATACAGTGAATTAATTCATAATTCAAAGTAAGACACAATAATGACTCAATTCCTGTTCTCTAAGAGGTATTTCCATCCACAAGAGCTGAATATGTGCATAGTCTTAAAAGCAGTGGTTGTGATTGCTTCCAGATTCAAAACCATTTTAAACATAGTACTTTGCACATTGACCCTGAAAACATTCATACAGAAAAGTAACTTTAAGATATCAAATAGATTTAATCTACTGTCTAGCACAGAACAGGATTATCCTCTGTTAGCTCTGTACAAACACAGGACAAAAAGACAACCTACTGCCTTCAGGAGCCTACAGTTCAAGCACAGAGCACAAGAAGTCTTCAACACCATCACCATCAACCATTACCGGCTCATGCCAAATTTTCAATACAAGCTTCTGAGAAAATTATGTTTCTGTGATACCACTCCATATGTATGACTCTGTATATGTATGGGTTTGGCTCCTCATCCCCACTTTTTAATTCTAAATCCAGTGACTGATTTCAATCATATTTAACAGAAAAGTAGATAGCCATATGGCTGAAGTAGCCACATCAGTTTATACCACAAGTCCACGGCACAGATGCATCTAGAACAGCAATAAACAAAAAACTACAAAAAAAAAAAAAAAAAAAAAAAAAAAAAAAAAAAAAAAAAAAAGAATGGGGAAGGCATATAAATAAAGATGCTTCCCAAATCTAAGCTGGGCTTCAGGTGGAGTTGTTAGCAGCTGGCTGCTGGATAAGCACAGGTTTCTGTGGTACTGCCTGACCCATCCACACAAAAACAGAGACTGTTGTTATATACAGTTGTTATATAACTGTTAATGATCAGACCCCAAAAATCAAAGTTTATGCAGAACTGGTCAGCCAATGTGAACTGCTGCTACTTCAACATATTCACATTGCTGCTCCTTTCTAGAACCAGGAGGTGCAGGTCCAAGATTTCTGGGCATGCTGCAGATGCAGAGCTTGCTCAAGCAAATGGGAGGGAACTCAGTCTGAATTATTAGAATCAAATCTGCAGCTTTGGAAGCTGTCTAACATTTTAACTAGTTGTTTAATTAAACTTCCTGTTCTTTTTCAAACAGCCCCAAACAATGTCACCTCTGACACAAAAATCTCCGGTTTTCTGTCATTTCCTTTTACTACACAACCAGAGGAATTTTTAGGTTTAAATATTTAACATAGCATTTGATAAGTTCTTAAAACCACATTTGCAAACATGCCAAGAGAATAAATTTCTAAAACATGAAGCAAGGATTTTTTTCCTGTCTCTCTAGTCCCCTAATTGTGATTCTTTTTTAAATATGGACTAGCTTTACTTATCTTCCCTACTAATGTATGCTAAATTGAATTAGCAATCCTTCCTGCAGAACCAAACTTATTATGTGAATATTCTTTTTCTTTCCCATGAAAATTCAAGAGGAAGCAGAGCTAATATCGAAAGATGGCATATGTAAAACATCTTTAGTCTCTTCCAAATATTTCAAGAATTCAATATTATAAATAAGCTGTTTACCTCCATCATCACTATTATATAGCTATTCACTACCAGAAAAGAAAAATCAGATTTTAAGTGCAGTTTGTGAAATATCCCCAGTCTCTCATTTAGTGTTACAGCCCAATAGTAAAATATAAAAATTGAAACAGCTTCTAATCTGCATCACTAAATGCTTTCTCAAGGCCTGAGCTTTTTTTTTTTTTTAAAGAAAAACATTTACATATAAAAATAACTTGGCTTTTTATTTTAAAAATTAAATTATTATGCAAGACATATGGAAATACCAATAGAGGAGGATACTACAAGCTGGGAAAAGCATTTCTTTGACGCAGGGCTGTGGGCAGACATGTTCATATTGGTTACTCTCCCTCACAGCTGCTCTGTCTTCACCAGAACCACAGGATTAGGCATCATTGAACCAAATAACATCATATTTACCAGAGGTTTCATCAACCTACAATGACCTCAAAATAACATTTAATTCTTTCTGAAATGGCTGACGGTGTTCAAATGAGACCTAATTGTCTATCATAAAAAGGCTTTATAAACACTGTACATGGAAGCAAGGACTTTGATACTTCATAAAGATCAGTCAAAGAACCACACTGTTTAATATCCTTCTTCATAATGAATAAGGGCTGAAATTTGTATTAACTGAATATTAGGTGCCTGAGTTTGTTCTGTATGAGTGAGAAAGATAAACAAAGGAACATGGTCTACAGAGTGGAACACGGGCACACTCCTACCTGAAAGAAGTTCTGCCAGGACAAGCATGCTAAAGACCAAGGCAGTTCTATTACAGTGACAGAGTGATGCTGATGAATATTTCAGTCAGAAGACCAGAGAGAAACCAGAGGCAGATGCAAAACTTGTTTCACACCTTTTGTGATGTGGACCCTGTATGTTGTACTAATCAGCATTTACATGGTCAGGGATACTTTAACTCTGCTTATTCTAAAGCTGGAAAATGAAACAAAAAAGAGAGTAAGGAGGATTAAGTGGAAAGAAAAAAAAATCAGGTTGCCTAGTAAAACAGGAATAACCCAAAACAGATCTGGGGCTGATACTCAAGATCCTGTCTAACAAAAGTCCCTGAGTCCCCCAGTTTGATCACCTTTCCAGTGAGGAGTGCCTGGGTGCCTCCCCAAAAGGGATCATACTCTCTGCAGTTTCACACAGGCATAGACAAGGCCCAACTTTTCCTGGGTGGAAGTCAGTCTCTCTAGGACTGCCTTTCATTTTAACTGTTTCATCTTACTTATCTTGCTAAAATAATTAATTTCAGAAGTACCAACACGCTGCCCCTAGCATAATGTGAGAGGGAACCATTCCCACTCCAATGCCAAGCCTGCCTGCTCCCCATGGCCCCATTCACAATAAACTTGGAACACCTCAAATGGCATTAACAGAATTCAGCTACTGTAAAATACTGGGAATGAACCCCTTTGAGAAGAAGGATGAAAGCACATTCATCTTCAGCATTATTCCTGAAGCAGCAGAACTTCATATCCGTGCCAATGGAAAGGGCGTAAAGGAGCAGAGGGAACATCCAAGTGGGTTAGGAGACTATTAGAGAGGGCTTGGGAGCAGTTGGGAAAATTGGTCAAGGGCCAAATACGTCAAAGAAAACATTGGAAGCGACTGAGGGAGTGCTGGAAAGTTCTCCACATTCAGTCTGAAGCCAAACCAGGAGATTTCCAATCTGTGAGCACCGAGTTTTTGCCAGCTTTTTGTGTTCCTTCACCCAGCCTCTGCCCTAGGTGTCCATTTCTTTAAGAGCCACGGGGACATAAAAAAGCTAAGTGAAATTATATGGCATTATCTGTGAAAAGGAACAGCTCTTTCACCACATCATTTTGGATCCCTCTTGTCATATAGACACTGTGCTTTAGTTTAACCACTATGAAGTATAATAACATCATCAGTCATCTTAGAGCCAGGTTTCAAATTAACCTCGCATTCCAATCTCAAACCTCTAATACATTTTAAATGACCCTCAGATCAAGTAGATACAAGCAGGGAAAGATTGTAGGCCCTGATAAATGAGATCTATATTTCTTTATTTTACTCCAGTAAAGACTTAGGTATTCAACAGATTCTTTAGAGACAGTTTTTGCATGTCAGCATTTAATTGGCTGTAGCTAGAGCTGCAAAGCAGTTTCAGTCACAAACCCTTAATGTGAAATTCTCCCTCTTAAAGACTGATGTTTTTTCATGGTTGGTCTCTCCCCATGATCACAGATTGGTTTAGAAATATGCTAAGTACGTCTTTCTTCATGTTATGAGCACTACTGTTTTCTGTCTTCATGGATTTAAGGATAGATCCAATAGTTAAGCAGCACAAGAAGTGGAAGGAAAATATTTTAAATTCATGCCTAGAACTCTTCTGAACAGTTACCTCTACACTTACACCTTCTCATGGCTCTCTTCTGTAGAAATGTGGTAATTTCAGTCTTCTCACGCCCCCTTAACATAATGTTTATTTTACAGTTGAGAAATGGAGACAGATGTATTACCCTGGTTTATCCCAACTTTAGGATAGGAAAAGAGAGAGATACCTCTAGAGATCAGTTTTGCCTACATGTAACAGTTCTTTGGAAGTACTGTGTTTCCTAGTGATTTATCATACTGAGGACCTACACTTCCAGCTTGACCCTCTCAGAAAGATTGGATGAATCCCTGTCTAAACAAGCTGCAGGAGAAGTCCAGGCAGAGCAGAAAACATCATATAAAGTGAGAACAAACTGAGAAGCAGGATCAACAGACACATCTAAATTCCATATGCCTAACCCCAAGGATCTTCTTTTCTCATCCATGATGTTGCCAGACCCAACTCCCA
Source organism: Agelaius tricolor (assembly GCF_023055355.1). Lineage (NCBI taxonomy): Eukaryota > Metazoa > Chordata > Aves > Passeriformes > Icteridae > Agelaius > Agelaius tricolor. The sequence continues at coordinate 9,265,692 of NW_027269284.1, forward strand.
CACCTACCAAAAGCTTTCAGGGTCCCAAGACCCTTTCCCTTTTCACTGCTACCCACAGCACACCCACATGTGGAGCTAGAAGGTCTGCAGTAGTTATGTGCTTCTGTATCACCAATGTCCTGACATGCAAGAGAAACTGTGCCAAAGAGGCAGCATCTTTATTATGGAAAAAAATCTTTTTTCCCTTACCTGCTAGAAAAACAAAGGAAAGAGTTGAAGAAATTTGATATATGAGATATATCATCTCAGAAGGTGCAGCAGACTAAATTTTTTAACTACTAAAAAACCCCATATTTCATTTCTTCAAAATGGTAGGTATGACCATGATATAATTAATTCCAAGGTTCTTTACAACAGAACTTTATACTATCAGACAGTTAAAACTTTTGTACAGTGTACATGACATTTACTGTTGTCCTCCATTATATTGAGCATCTCTCTGGAACTGCTATTTATTTTCCAATCATTTTTCCTAATGAGTTTGTTCTATATTTGAATTACAAATGCCTGTCTCTATTTATATTTTATTTCTGAAACTTAAGAGAATAGTCTTCACTGTTTACCAGTCAACAGTCTTTTTCTTATGGAAATTAACTTATCCCAAAACAAAGAAAAAAAATCTGAACCTTTAAATTCTCGCAAATTGCTTTTCCTCAATTTAGGGGTTTAAGTGATGCCATGACAGAAAGACAGTAATAGCCAGAGCTCAGAAGCTACAGTCCAAAACCAATGGCAGCTTTTCAGCTCAATGTTGTTCAGCAAATTGATGTTTTTGCTGTTCCCTCCTCCCCCTTCCATAACCATGCCTTACTCAGAGTATAACCCAAAGTCTGAACCAATTAGAATCTGGATTAAGCCCATTCTAAACACAGGAAAAATAAATCAGATCTTGAAATTTCTTACATGAAGAGAAGGATCCAGTTTTGATGAAACCTGCCTCACCCATTCTGTGCACAGGAAAAACAACCACATTGTATTTTCCACTAAATGCAAGTAATTGTACAAATTTCTGACTTTAAATGTCAAGTTATAATGGACATGAGACCACTGCAAGAGAATAGCTAGAACAAAACCTAAAGATGCAAGCTTTTTCACCATACAGTGTGAACTTACACTGCCAGAGGTATCTCTAAATAGACATTTCTTGAAGTAAAATTCACTCACAATGTACAAGAGAAAGCAAGCAGAACCAACTACTGGAAATTACCTCCGACCTATTATGTCAATCCCTGATCAACTACACACATTGTTGTTATTTTTTTTAATACTGTATTTTGCAATCGTTTTATAAGATTAGAGGCCACAAGAAAAATGCATTACCCATATGTCTAAAACAACATTCAATTACTTTCATTTCCCCACTTTGGAAGGAGAAATAGCTTTTCATCAGTAGAAATTATTTTCCAACCTCTCCCAAGTCCGTCATCATCTTAGACAAGGCAGTAGCCCTGTATTTTTCAAAGGCAAATAGAAGGAAAAAGAAGCTTTCAGTGCAGCCCAAGAAATAGCTGCAGAAGATTATTTTGTAAACACACACAGTAAAATGAATAAAACATCTGTTCAAGACTACTCAGCCACCTCCTGAAGACAGAAGCATGTCAAAACTGACCAAGTTTTAGGGGGGGAGAAAAATAACTCGAAAAACCTTCTATCTTCCCTGCCAATTCTTCCATGAATTGTCTTTTTCCAAATAGAAGACCAGTGACATTTCTTCAGGAAACAGAGTGTTAAAAATAAGGAAACTAAAGTTTGTTTAAGCTCAAATTTGACTTTTAATAGTCATTTGTACCAATGGTAACTCAACAAAAATGTTTGGGCATGATACAGGAAAAATAGAGAGCAAAGTGGCTCAGGCTTTCTTTCTGAGACTTAAAATGAGCAGGGATAACAATCACACTAGTTAATTAATAAAGTATCCCTATTACTGCTATGTGAAGAGAGAAATTAAAAATGTTAAAGCCCAATGTTGAGAGATTTTAGCTCAGTCCAGGGATTTTCTACCTGTGTTCACAAACTGCCCAGCTCAGAGCACTACCCACAGACACTGAAGCAATTTCTGGGGCATTGATTCCGTATCAGCAGGGAAAGAAATCAAGTCCCCTCAATATTCCCTGGTCTGGAGAAGGTGAAAGAATTCTTTAATCTTTGTGACAACAAATTGACAGCAATTTACCTGAATTTGGGTTTTTTTTCTTTTTTTTGTAGATTATCTATCCCTTCCCCAAATCACAACACAAACAGCTTGAAGTGCATTTCTCAGGAAGAAGGCATAATATGTACACCTCTTAACCAGTTGTGCTTATTAACTAAGTTACCATTAGATGATGATCCAAAAATATTTTCCCAAAAGAAAGAAGAGAGCCAGTTTATGGACATAAAGGTCAGGGGACTACAGTGAAGAAGTAGAAATTATCCAATATCTGGAAATAATGCAAGTCCTCCAGGAATAAAATAAACAGGCAGTAAATGTGCTATCAGAGAAATGCATCAGCCAGGAAGGGGGAAGCAGATACTCACATAAATTCTGTTTCTTGGTTTCTATTTTAACTAAAGCAGTGCCTATTTTCTCAGCGAGTTAAGCTATTTGGAGATCTATCAGTCCCTAAGGATTTTTTACTCCTCAGTGCCTTAAGAAAAATAGCTTAGAGAAACATGCAGGGTCTCTGATCACAGCTCAGGCAAGTTTTTGTTTTGATTTTAGCATCCTGGTATCTAGGGTTGGCCCTCCTTCCCTTCTTTTTATTTTTTTTTTTTAATTTTATTTTCTCAGAGCAAAGAATACTAACAGTCTGTGGCTGTGCATGACTGGCTAACACAGAGACAGACAGAGATCTGCAAACTTCAGTCCCAACTCCCCCGGTCCAGAAACAGCATTATGGATAGATAATAAGAATTGTAAACTGAATTTTGAAAAATGGATTTTTATCCAAAACCAAGACTAGTTGCTAATTCTTTCTTTTACTTAAAAAGATAAAATCAACTTACCTACTCCTCCCCCCACAAATCAATGCATTATAGATACATTTCTCTGGATCTGTCTTTAATTATTAATTACCTTTCAGCTCTGCAGTGACTCTCATGGTTATTTCACACTGATAGACCAGAGAAAAGGGTCCATCCCACTGCAGCTAGAAGAGAGGTAGGAAGATGGACAAAAGCAAAAAGGAGGGGGAAGGTGGGAATTGGCAAGCTTCCACGACAGTTTGTTTATTTTAGTTTCCAAGATTATGAAAATTTTATTTTCAACACCAAAGGAAAAAGGCAGAAATAAAAAATTAACTAACTGCCTGGAGCTAAATGTTTCCTGCTTAGAATTGAGCTGCAAATGTGTAGAAATAGATATTTCTACAATTATAACCTTAATTCTAATAGTGTTTGATACAGTGAAATGTAACAGTCCTCATAGCAGGTAATGGGAGATAATGATCAGAAAGCCAAATGTTTTCTGGCTAAATTCATAAGGAATCCAAGAGGATAAAGGCTACAAAGGAAGCGTTCCTAGGGTGGGAGGGAAGGTAACACTTTCCTGAACTAAAAAAGTATTTTTGCTTCCTGGCAGTGGTTCTTTTTTACTGCAAAGTGAAGAATTTCTGTACTCAGGCATCTCAGAGACCCTGAAAGGCATGTGTAGCTTTTAGGCTCTCTAAACTGTAGGTTCTAGCTCCTAAGATGTACTTGTAGTTTAATTTACCCTAAAACTGTTTGTATTTTGTGTAAGATACAGTGATTGTTCCTGAAGGTTTATGTGTCAGAAACATTCTGATTTATCCCAACTGATTAATCTGATATTTTGCTCTTACATTGGGATAGGAAGACAGAGACAAAATCCCCATAATCAAGATTGCCATGACTCAGGCATAAGGAGAAGATGGTGTCTCTAAGCAATGAGGCAGGTTCTCTCTGTCCATTCTCCTCTCCTCCCACACTTCCAGACCCAAATCCATACAAATCAGAAACATACTTAAAGCACATTGCACAAAATGCAACTATCTATACTTTTAAAAATATACTGCTCCTACCTCTTCCTCTAGCAATGAGTTTCACATTTATTTAAGCAACCAAGCAAGTAATGATGACTTATTCCTTGAGTAACTTTATCTACCTTCGATATTTATCTACGGGATCATGTCATGTGCTTTTATAGAAGATTAAAAGACCTCTTCTGACAAATATATTTTCCATAAATAAGTACTTACACACAGTAATCACATTGCTTTTTGACCTTTTCTCTTTGGTAAGATTAATGACTGGCCTCCCTGCAATTCACCTCATAAAGCTTACTTTTCAGCATCTGGATGATTTTTTTGGGGGTCATCTCCCTCCTCCCACCTCTCACCCCTTATCTTCAGAATGTATTTTCCAGAATTGAGGACATTTCTGAGGTGACAATACCAGATCTGAGCAGCAGCAGCTACCAAAGGCAAAGCCAAGAAGCCAAGTTGATTTTCTTGTTCTTGATATGCCCTTTATGGCCAGCCCACAAACAGCTTTACAGGAACCTCACCACAGGTTTCCAGGAACAGAGATTGTGGGATAAGCCAGCATAGTTCTGCTATTGGAAAACTAACTTAAACCAGTTTGTTCTTCTTTCCCCTAAAAGTGAAAGCTCGCTTGGCAAGTATGCTTAATACTTGCCGTGCAAGGAGGGACTAAATGAATATACATATACATACAAAAATAAGCAGCATTTTTTTCAATTACCCCACCAGGTTCTCCCTGAAAATTCAAGAACTTTCTAAACCCAGACATTATTCATCTCTCAGACTCCAAAGAGCTGGTTTTAATCTGTCTCCTCTTGCTTAGCCTTAGGCTTTGTAGACCTACACCTACACCTCCAGCAAAAATTATTCTAACTAGTCTGTGCTTCCCTGGGCTAATTGCCAGCAGAATTCAATGATTTTCTGCAGAAGAGCAAGCAAGTTTGTCAAGAAAAAGTCTGCAGCTGGAGACAAGGAGAAAAAAAAATGAAAGCAAGAACATCTTCCAGGTTCAGTTCACAAATACATATATAGGACAATATCAGCATCAAGAACAAACCTCTTGAGCTCTCTTTCCCATCAATTCAGTTGATTTACTCATTGAGGAAGCTACCCCCAAAAACCTTACATTCACTTCAGGGTTGCTAATTCCCAAAGCAGCCTTCCATCCTGAAAGCCTTATATCTTTGCATGTGCAGCTCTCCATCTGTTTCCATAAAAGTGAATTTTTGAATTTTCATCTAATCAACCATTTCAGATTATGTTTGCAACAACCTTCATTATTTTAGTGATTTTTGTGCTATCTACAAACTTATCAGCAAATTCATGTCACTATCCATATTGGTGATTGAAAATATGGAAATACTGACTGGCACTGGATTCAGAAAGAATGCTTAGAAAATAAGTAAATGAGTTTTCACAAAATTGTGAATTATGTCCCCACTGCTTCCTCAAGGGAGATTTTCCTTCTTTCCTGGCACTTGCTCCAAATGGACTATTCCAGCTTGTGGAAAACATGCTCTGACTTCTGTAGCTGACAGACCTGCCTTGGATCGTAAACACCCAATATCCTTTTTTCAACACTAAGCCATCATTTGAATTCACAGCTTTTAAGGAAACACCATGTGTTTCAACTGTCATATTTACCCAATACTAAAATGCCTACCAGGAAAAATAAATTTTATTCTCATAGCGCAACGCGTTACATTCCTAATTGCAGAACTGGAAACAGTCAAAAACGGAAACTGTTCCCTGCATGACATCATGCTCAGCACTAAAGTGGCTCCAGTGTTTCAGTGAGCAATGTGCCAAAAGACACTCTCACTCATCTCTCTGCAACTTGCTTCTTCGTCACGTCTCCAGGAAAATCAAGCTTTAGAATTTGGAGTTCATATCAGCGCTATAACTGAGCACACTCTTCTTTCAAACCAGGCTTCTTCCCTCTTTTGGTTGGTTTTCCCCTCAGAAATGGAATAAAATGTGCAAGGGCAAAGATCTAAGTAACTCGTTCTTCCTGGTTGCATTCAGCTTCTCATGACAAATCTGCCGTATAAACTATGTCCCGTCACATCCAGGAAGGTGTGGGGATCCTCTCATTGATATTTATCATTCAGGAATTCCCTACAACAGCAACATACACAATCCAGAATACTGTGTCCCTCTTTGGGACCCTCTGCAACAGACTGACAGCCTGGAGCAACTCCAGTAGAGAACCATGATGAGAGAGCTGAAGCACGTGTCAGAAAAGGAAAAGTAAGGTGGCTCCATTTGTCCAGTGAAGAGAACACTAAGGCAGCACCTTCCACCACCTAAAGAAAAGAGAGACAGACTTTTCCCAGGTCTGAGAACAAGAGAAATAAAACCACAAGCTGGAGGGTAAATTCCAGGGGGATATAAAAAGAAAAATAATTGCACCCTGAGATTGATTAGGTAGAAGGTCACCCAGCGAGGCTGACAAATCTCTAACCTTGGTGTTCTCAAATTATACCTGAACCAGACAGACCCTTAACAGCTTCACCTCACCTTTGATATGGGCCCTACCTTGAGCAGGGAGCTGGGCCAGATGACCTCCAGATGTTCCTCCCAACCTCAATTACTCTGTAATTCCATGCTACATGGATGGTTTAAATTAATCTCATGTGCCTTAATGTATTATGTGAATATAATACTTTAAGAGTTGTGTTCATCAAATTTCTAAGTCCAAAAGTTTGCAGGAAGCCAAGTATATTTTAATATCATAACCACTTTCCTCACTTTGTAAGGAAAACAATTTTTTTCTATCCTTTAATAATGACTTCATAAAAAATATTTGAATAATTTTTAACTTACCAACTTTCTCTCTGCTGCTGCAGTTAGCTGTTATCACTATGATAAGCACACAGTAAAAAGTATTGGTTTTCTTAGACATAGCAAGTTCAGACATAGGATGCCTACTCAGACTTAATCTCTAACTCAGTTTCTAGGCATAATTCATGGTCAGAGTACATCATTCTTTGCCTTTGCTGTTTTCCTATCCTTTTTTATTATCACATTATGGCAACAGTAACACTACAGCTACAATAACCTAAACCCATTTAATAATACTAAGTAGGAATAGACTCACTTACTAAGGAGTATGATGAATAACAGCCTCTTCCTCCACAAAATTATTTTCTCTAGTATGCCAATGGTTGTACTCAGTTGAGGCTGGATCAGATGATCCCACTGGGGTCCCTTCCAACCTTACTCCTGAGATTCTCTGATTTGGTGCCAGTCATTGGACAGGTTGGTGGCAGAGCTGGGACCAGAGCCAAGGACACCTCCTTTACCACTAGACCAGCAGCCTTCACACATTTCAATATTTTTTTCCAGTGAGATACTATAACTTATTTATATATATGACTAAATAAATCAATAAATAACAACAACAACAAGCTTTAACATTTTGTGATTTTAAACAATATGAATTATGGGGTATTTGTTATACACGAGCAAGTATATTTTAAATTGTGATGCTCAGAGTTGAGCTAATAATTTTTCCCAGAGAAGGAACAAGAAAAACTCTCAGTGCTTTCCCAAAACACTGTTATATACACTCTTTGCTAAGTAGGGGCACTAGATACCAGTGATACACAAAAGATCTTCCAATACAGTCTATAAAATATTTCAAAATATTCTTGGTGAAACACTGCACTGAAATATAACATCACATCATACGCTGTCATTTTGGAGGTAAAACTTTATGCTGTTGCAGTATGCCTTTCACTCAAATTCACAGAACTGAAAAGCAAGGGGAGAAAAGTAGTGGCAGGATGGCTCATTTGACAAAGTACCCTGTAGCAACCACATCAATTAAGTTTGCATAGATCTCCAAGTGTGAGGCAGTTAATGAAACACTGATCATTTTCCCCAACTCTAACTTAGACATGTTAATTAAAAATTAGAAGAAATCATCATCATATAAAATGAGTTCACGGAGAGAGAGTATAAAAATACCTACCAGGCAGTGCTCTGTACACGAGACTTCTTTTCAACACTAATTAAAATGGATATTTCTGCACATGCAAGTCTACCCAATGAAACGCAAATAATAGTGTGAGTTTAACATTTAATGATTTCTCTGTAAAGGAGAAGACTTTCATTTGGGAATGCTATAATTTACTCTGAGTAAGATCCATTTAATCATCATGTTTACTGCCTTCTTTTTCTGCTCACATTTCCTTTTTCTAGCCAGTCATGCAATTGGCAATTTAAGGTTTAAATTGTGACCACTTAACACTTTATCTATTGCACTTCTCAACCCTCATTTTTATTTTTCTCCTTGTACCACAAACTAGCTAGCTGAAAATCTTCCCTAGCTGATAAAATGAGTCATTTACAGTACCAAATGAAACAGTGATGCCTACAGCCTCACCCCACAGCAGAGGAATCACCCGGGGGCAGGCTCAGTTCAGCTGCACGACTGAAAAGGAGAGGGGTTTCAGAGAGCTCTGCAGAGGGAGGGGTGAGGCCAAGCCAAACAGGAATAAGGAGAAGAGGGAAAATGCTCTGGAGGCACACATCCTGAACATAGACAATTCAGATCAAGCTCCTCTGATGGTGAATTTTCAGCTTCAAGGAAGTCTCCTTCACTTAACTCCCCATGACCAGAGAATAGATACAATAATTCTTTGTTTTCCCCACACAGTCCTTAATTTGCTAAAACTTTGCAGTCTCCAAGACAAATGCTTTTTCTCCTGTAAGTAAAGTATTCAGTGGGATCAAACTCTGACACTGACTGAGACCTTAGGGAAATGCACAGTGGTTAGCAAAATTAAAGGATGAAATATCAAGCACTCCATAAATAGCCAAAGCTAGGATTAAAACTACTACATTTTGTCAACTCTTTCTCCTGCCTGTCTCTTCCCAACTAGCTCTGTTTCCCAGTCCATGGAAATCATTTATTACACAAATCAGCCTCCCTTGGCTGTGCATTCACAAGCAAAGCTGCTAACTTAGAGGAGCCTATTTTTAGCTAGTGTGCCTGGTTTCCCAGAGCGACCAGGGCTGGAGCTGCAAAGCATTTCTTTCACATCTCCTCCTGCAATGAGGTGCAGCAGCCAGAACGGGCAGCAGGGCTGCTGTGGGTGAGCAGGATCTGCCCTGAGCACTTACTTGCCTCTAAGATAACATTAACTCCTTTGAACACATTTGTTTTAGTGAAAAATTTACCAGACTACGAAGAGAAGACTGAATCTCTACCTGACATTCGTAACAAAATGATCACACAAACTTCTTTTTAATAAGATGTACATGAGCAGATGAGCAAGGGGAGATGAGTCACTTCTTTTTTTTGAGCCCAGAGATTTCTGTTAAGCCCATCCTGTCACTGCTACAGAACTGGAAGGGTTCCAGGCTAGTAGCCCACTATGAAGGAGAAAGAAAATAAGGGTGTATTGTGAAAAGCACAATGGAGGCTAATGGCCAAATGGTCAACTGCTGTCTTAATCAGTGCTGCTAATTAAAAAAAAAATTAAAAAGCCACTGCAAAAGTACTTTTAATTGTTAAACTGCATACAAACATACAGAAAAGAATGCAGAACCTTTCAGAGCAAAAAGACCCATAGCTTAAGGAGAAAACATAAGAGCAGTGCAGCTGCAGCAAGTGGCCACAGCTCATTGCAACAAGCGTGGACTTGTTCAGTTGTGTGAGCAACAATTTCCAGTCCTGAATGGTGACTTTCTCAAATACTCATCATAAACTTAAAACGACCCTTCCCCACCACCCTCTGCAGGGTGCTCAAAAGGGACAGAAATCATGACCTTAGGAAGCATGGAAATACAGACTTCTATTTAACAAGAGGAGTTTAATACTTCAGTTGTCCCACAGAAGGGATAAGTCCACACATAAGTCCCTAATGCACAAGATGTTCCCTCAACTAAAAAAGCTCTAAGTGAGCAGAATTCCCAGGATCAGCCCAAAGGGGACTCAATTAGGAGGAGCCAAGGCTGTAATTCCAGCACAGAAACCATGATTCAGCAATGCACCCAGGCACATACCAAGTATTCATCAAATAAGGCCTCAACTTTCTAACACACATTTTCTAAAGGACAACTGTGTTGCTGACCTAGAAAGCAGCAATTTGTTCCAGCCCAACTTTTATTCCATTCATACAATGGGATAGAGAATGCCATTGATCAGCTGCAATTTAGAATTAAAGAAAAAATGCATTGCAAAAAGTGGAGGTTTTATTAGTTTATTTTTAAATTCTGATAATTCTCCTGTAAGAGTCAATTCTATGAATGTGACTGAATTTTATTGTAATAAGGAATAGTGCCATTCTATTGATGCTGGAGTAAGATTTGTTTTGTAGAACACAAGAATTTCTGTGATGATCTCCTAGGTACCTGTAGCACCTTGGAAGCCCCCAGTATTTCAAATCCATAAATAGTGCTAACATATAATTGGATAAGATGTGATATTGTTTCTGTAAGTATCAGTGGTGTCATGGGCTTGTATTTAAAAAAAATAAATAAAAAACCAACAACAAAATCAAACACTTCATTTCAGCATCTAACTCTCATGCCACAAGAGTGACTGTCTGTTCATGACCAACGAAATTCTGCTTTCAAGAATGTGAAAGATACTACTTGCAGTTAGGATAAAATTCTTTCCACAAAATCAGAATTGTCTGGTCTGATTCTTAATGTTTTCATTCTCTACAGATTCAGCCAGTGTTATAGGAATATCTCCTGTTACATGAATGTGATCACTTATACAGTCCATTGTGATGCATCAGAATAATTCCCCTTAGATCATACATGAATATATAAGAAACCCTATACCTTGCTAAAGATGCATTTCTTTTCTGAATCAAATAATTTCACTTCAAACAGAAAATGTTGATGGCTTGAAAATAAAACCTTTAAAACAACATTCAGGATACCTATAGATTATATTTTAAAATAAACTTAAATAATATTATTTATTTTACTGTTGTAACCTCTGGTAATTACAAAGCACTGTAGGTCACATTAGAAAAAAATTAACAATAGCCAGTTTCCAACAGGACAATGACAGATATGATAAAGCAAGAATTCTCCCTTTAGGATAACTTTGCAATAGTAAATAGCACCATTAAAAGGAAGCCTTCTTCTATTAATCTTTTAAGATTTCCTTAAGACAATGCTCTGATAGTTGTTGTAGTTTCATTCTGGGAAACTAACTAATTTTGCAAAGAATAAGTCTTCAAATTTACACAAATTATCTGCACCAGTAAGATCTTGCTAAGAACATCAATCTCATAGGGAAGACTTTTCAGCAACTTCTTCTTCACACTGCAAAAATATCATCTGTTGAAATGATGCTTCATAGCAGCTGATCAGGGTTTCAAAGTGAGAACATTAACTAGCTGTAAACTACTAAACAGCTCTTAAAATTGCACAAATAAGTTGCATGAATTTACAATCAGATTTTCCTCATAAATTGCTATGTTATGCACCTCGGAGATTTTTTCTTTTGGCGGAAAGACGTATTTCAAAGCATTCCTTTCTTTCACAGAAACATAGAGAAACCTATATATCTAACACACTGCTAGACTACAAACATCACCATTAAAACAGCAAATCACGCTGCTAATAATGTGAAGGAAAAACTCATTTTACTGTAATCTCCTTCTCCTGCTGTGGAAAAAAAAAGAGAAATAGGAAGAACCCAAAATAATGGTAAAATGTCCTTAAAAACTTAGAGCTAAGAAATAAAAAGCATTCAGCACTAGGCCTGATTGTGCTTCATGTGCAGTTGGTTTCATTTAGTGCCATTGCACCCAGGCAGCACATGGGTAGCCAGGCTCAGACTGCTCATTTTACATCTGAAACTAAGATGAACAGAACCCAATTGCTGGTTAAGAAGAGCTGCAGCACTCACTGTGTTCAAACCTCTCTCACAGTAAGGTTTCCAAAGCAGTTGAGGAAACACAACCACTCATTTTCTTTCAACATTTCACCAGCAGATTTACATAAATAGCTGTTGAATTGGAGTGAGGCTCTACTGCAGAGCTACCCCTCGGGCTCCTAAAAAAACACCAAAGCACTGCTTCAGTATTAACCCAGCCTGACAGTTCAAATCTGACAAGCAAATGCTGAAAAGTTAATTTGCTATTGTCAAGCTATATGTTGGCTCAGGTATTATCCTCCTGCACTCCTCCAATCACCCCCATGGATCAGGTAACATCTGTCTTCCAGCATCAGGCACAGAGCCAGCACGGATTTCACGCTGCGCTGCCTGGCTAATTTGACAGCAGTGCTCCAGATCACACTTGGTCTGCTGGATGATAAAGGAGCACCTGGTCTGGGATTAACAATCATGGAGCTGGACTCTTATTTCTGATTCACACCAGCCTGGGAGTAGCAACAGCCTCCTGGGGAGGAGAGAAGAACAGCATGAGAACCAGCACCTCCCTGCCTGCGGGATCACACAGCCCAGGACCAGCGGGAAGAGAGCACACACGGCCATGCCCAGAGCCTGCAGGAAAACCTTCCCCCACAGCTGTGCACCAAGACAACCTCAGTCACGAGGATCTGAAGGCTGTCAGAGCTCATTCACTGCTCTGCAACTCCAGCAGTCAGATTTCTCTTGCCTAAAGTGGACATGGGGACAAAGAAACAGCCTCCCAGCAACTGCTCCACACTGCACAGCCCCAGATGTGGGGGAATTGCTCCCCAGCCATCCTTGGCTGAGCAGAGCTGTACAGGTGTAACTCTGACCAGAGCAGTCTGGGTCACACAGTGCTGCAAAATGCAGGCCTATTTCAGAAGCCATCCAGGTTATTTGCTATTCAGTGGAATGTAGCCACATTTCTCTTCACAGAGAAAAGCAAGGCACAATTCTTCCCAAGAATATTTCTGAGATTCACATTCTCTGAACCTCAGAGAAAGGAAAAACAATTCTCATCATTTGCTGTGCCTGTGTTGTGCCAAAGTAGAATGCAATATGGAGATTGTTTACTCAAAGTGATGATGTTTTGTTTCCTTGGCCTGTCAGAACCAAGTGTGTGTGTCAGGACTGTCGAGTGACAATCACGAGATTCTGTGCCGTGTGTGCAGTTGTGTGCTTGGCAGATTCAGTTTAGATGTAATGTCATACAGATGTAATATAGTATAATGAAGTAATTAATTAGCCTTCTGATAAGATGGAGTCAGATGCATCATTTCTTCCTTCCTTCCTGCAAATACTATACTGGAAAACACTGAGACACTGTCAGTCTGGGATCTCATTCCTGAATCCAATTTAATGGTATTATATGCTGATAAAGATCCCTAACATTTAAATTTCTTTTTTCTAAAGCCTTCTAGGCAGGGAAAGCAACGCTGAATCAATAACAAACTTACATGAACCATGTATGTGTGTAATGGGAGACAGCAGAACCTCCACAGGGGATACAGGAAGCAAAAGTTTGGTGTAACTGTGATTGTTGTCACTCTTGCTTTCCCTGAGGACCAATTTCATTGCAAAATCTATTAACATTGGCAACAAGCAGAAAGTTTATAACAACTGAAATCTAAGTTGTTCCTTTTTACAGCATATTTTGAGTAAAATCAATTCCACAACAATTCCCCTATGTCTCACTGCTAAGGTGACTACGTATGACTTTTCCCCCCAACAAGAAGTTTCTGTATCCACCTGATTTCCATGGTACAGCAGGAAGGAGGGTGACCAAGCCACATTAATGCACTGATGAGCTAAGCAGCTTGTTAGTATAAAGACTTACTATGAAGTGTTTCACATTGAGACTACACAGTTTTTTGCTAGCAAGTAAATAAGCTTCACCAAAATCTTCCCTACTTACTTTAAATGAAATATATGCATCATCACTAGAAAAAAAAATGCTAAAAATTGTTCTTGTGATTGCCAGACTCAAATCTTCCCTGTTTCAAAGACATACATGAACTAAAGGAGCATCTCCCTTCTTTATACAATATATACAATTGTAGAGAACTGTAGTACACAGTCAATGCTTATTTTTCTTCTTTTTTAATTTTTTCAGTGAGGGGGAGAAACATTTTTACCAGGATTGGTGTGTTATTATTCTTCTGATGGCCCTCATTTGCTTTTTTCCCCAACAAACCTAAACAAGAAGCACAACTCTAAATGCTATTATGTAAATGAGATTAAGTGATTAAACAGATGAGATACTAACACCAAGAAGTAATAAACTATAAATATCAAGAGATCCAGAAAGATGTACCAAATATCTACAAAAAACATTAAAGAATCGTAAGATAAGCTCTAGAATAATGTAGACACAAACCAGAAAATAACAAACTATTAAGAAAATTTGGAAGTTTTCTTACACTAAGAAAGAATGTATCAGATATCTTTGACCTACTGTTAGATAAAGAAGTGTTCTCATTGTCAGAGCACTATTGAACCTGCTGCAAAACAAGCAAACTTGAGTGATTTTCTTCATGTATCACTAAGGAATCATGGTGCTTTTAAAGCAACATCAAATTAAAACCAGATGTATTAAGTGTTCAGGGGATGTTAACATGAGGTAATGTAGGGGACCTGACATTTGTGCATTTGAGACAGCCCCACAAGTGCCCCTCTGTCTCAGCAGTGCTCCCTCTGAACCCAGCCTGCCCCAGCACTGCCTTCAACTTTAGAAGCTGAGGGAAGCAGAAAAGAGCTCTGCCATGGAGCACCACAATTCCCTGAAGAGACATCACCATAACCCCCCCAGAAACAGTCACATTTTCACTCAGTCTGGTGCCTGAGAAATGTAACTTCTCCACTGTCTACCCTGCACAATGGTTTGTGTCACACACCAGGACTCCACACACTCAAGCAAAACCCAGCGCTGCGCACAAAGGCTGCTGCAGAGGGGTCAGAACAACTCTCACAGTGACAACCTGGTCACTGTAAAGTCAGGTCAATGTGACAAAGGTGCAAAATGCTGACAGCTCTGTCACTTGCTCCCAGCCATGGCCAGACTATTTAAGCTGCCAATTACCTGTCCTGGGTTATGGATGCAGCTCCACACAGAGCACACTAAACTAAGGTTTATTAGCTCAAGTGCAGCAACAACTCATTTTTGCAGCTTCTCACCTAGGTTTTGTCTAGAAGCAGAGCAGAGGTATTTCTTGCTCACAACTTGAGCTAATTAGCCTTTCCAAAATCCTGGGGGCTTAGAACAGTGGTTCAAGGGTCTTGAAACTGCACTCCAAGCTTATTCTGGATGACACATATTATCCAAAGCCTACACCT
Source organism: Agelaius tricolor (assembly GCF_023055355.1). Taxonomy (NCBI): domain Eukaryota; kingdom Metazoa; phylum Chordata; class Aves; order Passeriformes; family Icteridae; genus Agelaius; species Agelaius tricolor. The sequence continues at coordinate 9,280,893 of NW_027269284.1, forward strand.
GCCTCCCAATACCCTGGGTAATAGAGAAATGACTACAAGCATGATCTCTTGACTTACAATGCAAGGATCTAATCACTACACCAAGTGATGAGAAAGGCCACCTGAGGCCTTTAAAGTGCTACAGTTTCTCAGAAGAGAAAATTAGACCATACACAGGGACAAATACAACACATGCACCAATCCTGAGCTTTGCATGAAGAATATATTTCCATTATACAGTTAGACATAGGCAACAATACTGATCAGACACAGCAATTCCAGGAGAAAAAAAAGCATGTGTATTCCCAATTCCAAGGCTTTGCTTCCATTTCCAAGGTGCTGCATTCAGCTACAGTCTCTGTTTAACCCTCTGTAATCTCCTTCTTGCTGATTTTAATTTATATCACCTGATATAAATTAAAAGCTCATTAAATTATTTATTGGCTGCTTAGGCACTTTTTCTTTGATTTCCATTCTGTTTATTCAACAGAGGCCACACTCTGAGAACAGTGTCTAAGCACATTAGAGAAGTATACTAAGCAATGGTTACAAACTACCATGTAACCTTCTCCAAGAGTTCTCTTGGCCAGAATTCTGCATGCCACCAAGAATTTTGAGAGCTTTAATAAAACAGCACAAATCTAACCTGCTCAGTGTTTGCTTTTCAAAAGGCAAGCAGATGAAGCATGCCTGCTATAGGCAAAATAAGTTGATGAGCTTTGCAGTGCTCTATATTGCACAGAAATATTACACAAAAAGATACAAATGTCCACAGCCTACCACATGCTACCCCACACCAGAAGGTAGGGGTAGCAATCTCATACTGCACAGGTCCAACATTCTCCTTCAGCCAAAGGATTTCCCCCAATGAAATGGGGAGAGATGCTTCTGTGCTGACTCTCTGGGTTGTTGCCTTTATCTGAAGTCAGAGACCACAGATGATAATATTCTTTATTGCTTAAACTTGTAACAGCATCACATCCTCTGCAAGGGGTTCATTGGCTTTCTTGCACCTGAGATACATCACCCAGTCCAGGAAACCCACCTAGATAAATAATGTATACTCTGCTGTTACCTTTCTGCTTTATAACTATTCTGTCCTGCTTGGTAGCCTGGTAACCCTAGCAATGAAAGCCACCATTCTGATGAGATTTAAAAAAAAAAAACAAAAACCATAAGTTTCAGGGCATGATTCAGCAACTGAGAATACAATTTAAGTCATAAAACTATTTTCACCTTGTCTCTTTTCTTCTCTCTCCTTTCCTCTCTACCCCATTCCTCTCAAATACAACAAAAAGTCCCTGGCCTCAGGATTTTTGCCAGGGGGTTGTACCCTAAAGTCCTTTCAGAATACAGTCAAATCTCAGTCCCTTCTCTGATGCTGGGAAACAGCATTACTCATCTATGACAGCATGATAACTCTGGATGTTTCCATCAAGTTGACAAAGATGCATAACTTAAATAAAAATTCATGTTCAAATTATCAACAAATGAAAGTTAATGATGGATCAAATTTGGCAGAACTATTCTAACATGTAACACAATTTGGTACCAAGCTATAAGAAGTGAAATTTAAGTGATAAATGGTTGCTGGAGACCTTTTCAAGATAATTGACATGCTACAGTGCATTAATATTTCTTTCATTAGTATCCATCTGGAGCACTCATCTGTTGGCAAAAGGCCAAGTGCATTGTGTAGAAAATACCCCTACCACAAGAGTCTTCTACTTAAAAGACAAATGCCTTGGGAAACCAAATATTAGTCAGATAATATTAAGAGTCTGATTTTTGACCTTGGTTCTCCACTGTCATCTCTTCTTACATCCATATCATTTACTGAAATGATACTACCACAGTCTGAATTATTTTTTGTTCTAAGTACTTGATTTTTTTTCTGAAACCAGGTATTTTGATATGAACATGACCTGAGTATCCCCTGCAGATCCTTTTACAGATCAAAAGCACAAAAATATTTTTGAAAGATAGGCTTTTGTAGCAAGTGTCATCTAAGTCTATTGATTATTTTCAGAGTAAATCAGTGTCAATTATCATCTTTTTCATCTGTTCTAAGAATTGTAGTTGTCCTCTTCCCTCTTTCTCTACTGAATAAGAGTCTTGTTACAAAAGAGCATGGACTGGAATCACAGGTTCCTGAGGGCTTCATCCAGCCTGATGCTGTAATGATATTATCTCCTCTTCATGTTTCCTTATAATTGCTCCATTTTGAAGCCAGCATGAGATCCTCCTGCTCGTTCTCAACACAGTCAGCATCATCCACCTTTCAGCTCTACTGGGCACTTCTAGTTTGTCACAGTGACTCTGGCCATAAGATTCTCCCAGCAAATGCTTTCAGCAAGTTGTATTTGTCAGTCCTGAGAAGCAGGACTTTATTTGCCATGGTCAGTCTCACCTTGGAGCCCAACCCAGGCCCTTCCTATTGCAGAGCCTGCCATCTTCATTTCAGCTCTGCCAGAGTCCTGCCCTGAGCTGTGTCAAGGCTGTGCTTGTTCCCCCCTCCCAGTCTCTGATGTTCCTGAACCCTACTTAGATCTCCTGGCTTTGGACCCGACTTGATATCTTTCCTGCAACTAGGGAAATGCTCATTCTACATAATTTTTAACCCAGATCAAACTTAAAAAGGAAGAAAAAATTAAAAGCTGACAAATTTTCAGACCCTGGTTGACCTGCTTTTCTACTTTGTTTTATAATATCTGTCCAGTTTCGGAGAGGTGGTTACAGCACACACCTGCAGCTGAGGTGGAGAAACAGCACCATCATTCAATTAATGTTAAAAAGCTAATAGAAATACTTTTAAACCAATCATTGGCAAAAAGTCAAATAAGTACAAAAGAGAGAGAAAAGATAAATCCTGTGGATTCCCCTGAGCCAAACAAGCCTTGAATTCCCAGCATCAATAAAAAGAGCAGAAAAAGAAGGAAGAATGCAGTTGTCCCTTGTGTCATCATATAGAAGTTAAAAAGCACAAGACCCTTTTCACCCTGCACAATCACAGTTCACTTCTCTTTGAAAAGATCTAAAGATCTTTTGAGAGATTAAAATACATCTATTTTCTGCTATTACAACCACAGGACAGTGATCTTTGTATGGATTTTATGCCCACACGCAGGCAGCTGAAAAAGATAGCGATGTGAGCAGCTGCTAACCGAGAACTGTAGCACAAATAAAAAGAAGACAACACCACAGGCTAAGCTTCTGGAGCCACAGCAAATAGCTGTTAATGGTGTGGTGCAGGTACTGCTTTGGGACCCACCTGCTGCCAGCCAGCTCAGCCACAAAAACTTCCTTCCTAAGGAAAAGGAGCAGGAGAAGTCAAGTTTTTCCTATCACCAATCCAAAACATTATATATGGATTTCAAGGGAATCATAATAGAATAAATCTGGAGTATCCTGGAGAAGAGGGTTTTAGCATAGGAGACTTAATTACTTTTACCACAGAAAGAAATTCTTTTCCCCACAAGAAAACAGAACTGAACTAATGGCCTGGGAGAAAAAGCTAAACAAGCAGGCAAGTGGAAATGCAAACCAAGATTATCTTAAATGCACATGGGACAGAATTCAGAAGAGTAGGAATGTTGCTGAACAAACAGCATAAATCCACCACACTAGAGAGCCACTCAAGGGACAAAAATCAGAAGAGAGCCTAAATTAGAAAGAAAAGGGGGTAGAATAGCATATATACAAATGAGAATGACATTCATAAAGAGCTTATTATACATTCCTTCTCAGTTATACAATCACCACTGCCAACCTGTTTAATTCTGTGAAATCATAATTCATCTTAGGATTCACACACATCCATCTTCTTCATTTCCTGTCTCTCCTCCAGTTTTAGCATGTATTACCTCCTAAAATACAAATACATCACTTGCTTCCCAGCCACACGGATCTCTTCCTGACTTCCCTGAATGTTTTCTATGCACACCTTCCCCACACAGTTTTTGTCCATTTGGATATCCAATAATCTCATCTGGAATCTATGCAGCAATGATTTTTTTCCTGCTGCTTAGAAACTCCAGCAGTCTACCCCATCCCACAGATTTTTCAGGATGTGAACTATACCAGAAACAGCATCATTCATCTGTATGAGTGATTCCTGACCAGAAAGGTATTTAGCAACACAGGCCTTTGAACTGAGGCTACTAGGGGCTGCAAATCTCACAAAATGTACCAAATTCTGCATACACTTATGATCAAGGTTACAGTGGCCATGCTACACCATGGGAATAACCAAATTCAGAGGGACTGAGGTATCATAATCAACAAGAATGTTGCATTAAAAGACTAATAGGTCAAATGGACACCCATCTCTGATCAGAGCAGCCCTCACAGGGATGTACACTGAGAAGGGGACGCAATATAGAGCAGCACAGTGACAACCCCCCATAAAGATCCTGAACCTTACAGAAAATTCAACCATCACACAAACCTTGTCATAGGTAGATAAAGGGAATATTGATCAGCTAACACTGTTTTAGGATTTCTTTCTATTACATGTATCACAGGAACAGCAAACTGCCTCAGTCAGGGCTCAGTCCCCATTAAGTCACCTTGTGGAGGCCTGGCCCAACTGGACTTCTCATACTGGTTTTCAGTAGCATCATGGCTGACAAACTGTTTCTCCTAAGTGTTTAAATTTCACTTGGTTGGGTGCAGCCATTCTTGATTTGGTCAAGGTGAAGAGCCTGTGCTTCCCTAGCTTAGTGATCCATAAAAAAAAAAAGAATATAAATGTTGTAAGGCTTTGATATAGAGCAATGTTCAGTGAGGGTACCAATAAGGCAGCAGGAATCTTCATTAATCCTATGGGGAAAGGCATATATTTATTCTGGTTTCCATCACATAGTGGAAAACATACACCAACGTTATAGGAATTCCAGACCTTGAGTAAGAGCATCTGTAAAATCAAAGAGTGAAATAGGGGAAATGGGTAAAGAAGATTAAAAGGCCTCATGTACCTCTGAAGTACAATAATTTGAGACAGGAAATTGGTATCACTATAGCAACCAACATAGTATCATGAATGGCTGAAAGGAATTTTTAAAGCCTACAGGGGTGGGAAACTGGATGTTTGGGACATTAAAGGAACATTTTATTTACAGTTAAGCACTTAAAGAAACAAATCAGTCATATGGCACATTGTATTTCTAATAATTTTTTCCTCAAACTCGGCATTATGCAGTTTTGTTACATCTAATTAGTAAGAAGTCTCATTACAGTTCACAGATGGTGAAGTCTTTAACAGGAATACAAAAAGACTACTTTTAATCAGTTTAACTTTGTGCCTGCAGACTTAACTTTGGTACGACTGCAGGCACAATATCCAGATGTAAATAAAATTTCAAGTGCCAAAATATTTCCCATGAGGGAATGACTTGCAGGAGCTATCAAGCAACAAAAGCTTGCAGTAATAGGACGAAATTTATATGGAACTCCAGTGGGAGAGCGTGGAAAGATGGCTTGGGGTAAAATTAGAAGAAAATGAGAAGTTGTATTCACATCCTAACAAAAGTTGCAACACTACAGAAATTATAGGATAAAATGCAGCTGCTGCTCCCTGGGTGGAATGCATTTGGCAGCTCAAAACCTCTGCCATGATTCTTCCCCATACACAGAACCTGCAACCACAGCACCTGCTAAGGAGGATGAATGCAGGATGAGCAGAGCAGAAGCACCTCTGCCAGGCTCTTTTGAAGTCTTTGCAGGGAAGGGAACTCAATGGTAGCTGGAAATCACGCGGTGCCTGTCAGCCAGGGGAGATGGGGGAGGGTGTCCTACTGCTGAGCCAGCAAGTCAGGCCTCAAATTGCTCTCCTCAGATGAACTTGGTTCATTAAAACCTAATTGTAATACTAACACACATGTCCATCCCAAAGTTACCCTTCTCCAAGGTACAAACCACCTCTCCCTGAGTATACAATCTGAATTTATTGACTACTGACTTTAGGAGCAAAGTGAGAGAACTTGACACCAATCAGTAACAAAGGTATGCATGACTAGAGTCACTTGAGCTCCACCTAAACAAAGAAATAGTACGAAAGTAAGTTGAGAATGGGGAAAAGTCAGGGAAGACTCCATCATAAGTGCTGGGATCAGTTGATGGGCTGAATTCTCCTCTCCCTAATAGGGACATCTATTGGTTAAGAACTCTACTCTGTGCATGCAGAATACTCTTAGTGGGGATTAGAGTTTGCCTGTGTATTATTTTGAATATATTTTTGCATTCAGACACTATCACCGGCAATCCTTGAAACTTAACCTGTCACATTTTTATAAATATAAAGTGTTATTCCATAAACTGTTGGTGTGAGTCCTTCATGGTCATCAGTAGTTGCCAGCAGTGGGCAACAGCCAAATAAGGTGGAGGACCCACTGAGGGGTCTCCCTTTTGCTGTTGGAGTGCCCCTAAGTCAGTCAAACCCCCTCTGCTCCAGCAGCACGCTCAGCCCTTGTAGAAAGGGCTCGATAATGGGACACCAACAGAATGGCTGGGCACAAGGGACTCAGCTTTCCTGGGGCACTGACAAACCAAACACTAAGGACTGAAGAAATCTCCCCACATGAAGGATCAAGGAAAATACCCCTTCTCATGTGACAGATGCATATACAGATATGTCCTGTGCGCAATGTGTCAGAAATTTCTCTTCCAAACCACCAGCAAGAGAGGCATAATACAATTTCTCCTGTCAATCTGTCAATCAAATTCCCAGTTAGCAATGAAAGTCCTACCCAATAAAACAATGATGAGGCTCTAACAACATGCTGGAAGTTCAGAAGTGTTGTGACAAAAAAAAAAGGAAAATAACTGTATTTTAAATTGTGAGAAAGGATGAAAGCATTCTGAAAGCATGTGAAAATAAATAGGAATGCCAGGCAAGACAGTCAGCATGGTTAGTCTGGTGAACAGACCAATGGAGTATGGAGACTTGCCTATCCTCTGTAGTTGTTCTGTATATTCTGCTCTTGATTTAAGTGGAATCATTTAAAGGCAAAGATTTCCTGAGAAGACAGTGAACCTACTAAAGTTTGGTACAAGCTTGGTTTAAGCTGTCCCCTGAGCTTTACCAGACCATTAGCTTTCATGATGATACCACACAATAGGTCTCTTGTTACACCCACAGTGCTAGATGCTGCACAAACACCAAGCCCAAAAGATGCCCACCCCAAAGATAAGTCTAGATAAGCCCATATAAAGTTTATATACAGCAGATTTACCAATACTGGAGGACCCTAGAGCCAGAGTGCCTAATCCATGAACTGAGGCAGCATGGGAAAGAAATTCATTTCACATATGCAGAAATAACTTTGAATCACTCAGTCTTTGCTTGGTCAAAAAAAATGCCCTTTTTCAGACACAGCAACTTCTGCTGACATGCCAAGGCCACCTTTCCATCCTGGCTATGAAAAAGGCACCGAAGGCACAGCAGCTCTTGTTCACTGCAGCCACAGGCCCAGGGAAGCCATCACTTGTATACCCACATGGAGAACAAGAAACATCTATGGATCCAATTGGCAAAATGAGACAGGAGCACCCCAAGACTGATGACAGGCTTCTTCCTCATTCTATAAGCAATTACTCCAGCATGCTAATGGTCTGAACAAAACAAAGCACTCTTCTAGAAGACTAATCTCAAAATCAAATATTGAGTCCAGATGTGACATGAAAAAGCAGCATTCACCAGGCCTTCTTAGAATTTTGACCAGCCAAAGAAAGTGCAAACTTGAAGAAAAAAATTCTCTAAGACTCTAAACACCAGAAAGGGGAGCTAGAAGGAGAATCTCACCAAAATCAAGGAATAATGGAGATTCTTCCTAGTAAAGAGCAGAAGGAAGTGGTTCCAAAATCCCAGTTTACCTAGGACTTGGCCAACTGTACTTCTCCATGCTTACCAAATGTGGAAAGCTGACAGGATCAAGCAACAGCAGCATTTCTTGCTACAGAAAATGTTTTTAATAAGCGAAAAGACAAGTTTACAGCTGACAGAAGTTGATTAATTTCCTTGTATGTAACCCTTACAATATTAACAGAAGGAAGCCTTTAATTAATATAGTAAGGTTTTAAAAATAAACAAACAAACAAAACTCCCAAAACCAGGGTGGACATTTCAGCTACTGCCAGGAAGATTTTGCATGAGGCATTCAGATGAGACTTCTGTGAGCTAGGTTTTGTAGCAATTAAGAAAGTCTGAAATGAAGAGGGGAAAAAAAGAAGACAGAGAGACTCTCTAAGATCAAAAGCTGGGAAAGAATCTGTGAGAAAACGTGCTTTTTCAAAAATTGCAGCCATGAGACACATCACATTGTTAAGCTTGCAAAACCCAAGACAGCACTGAAATAATTTTCTATTCTCTTGCTTGTGGTATTTTCTTAGAGCACCAAGTATCTTTTATTATCATTATGACTATCATGACTGCAACTTGATAATAATAATCATTATCAGAACCCAGGATTTCTGGCAGGAGAACACAGAAAGCTGCAGAAAGTACTCAGAATACATTTTAAATTATGCATTTCTTGGCTAAGATGTGGTGAGAAGAATTTGCCCTTTTACTGTCTGAGTTGTCAGAAAATTCGTAAGAGCAATAAGAAATAAAGTGCTTCAATTTTAAAGTGCTGTTTTGATTATAAAAATAGGACAAGTAATGAAAAACCCAGTATTTTGATTACTACATGTTTACCACACCTGATGTCTGAATAAATCTGATAGCATGATCACATGTTTTAGTATTCCCATAAATATTCCTAATCCCTAAGAATTTTAAGTTATCAAATGGTGTCTAACTTGCAAGACACCAAACCCCAGAGATAAATGATAATCAAAGTTGTTCCAGCAGGAGCCTGCTGTAAGATTAGACCTTACAGCTATTCTTTCTCCTGATCACAGAATCACAGACTGGTTTGGGCTGGAAGGGACCTTAAAGGTCATCTCATTCCAACTCTCCTTCCACTACAACAGGCTGCCCAGACCCCATCCAAACTAACCCTGAACATTTCCAGGGATGAATTCCATTTACTTTAACAGAACTCTGCATTTTCACTGTAAGTAAATGCAAAGCTTAGTGACCAATCAAGCAATAAGAATTTTTTTAAGAAAAAGACTCAAAGAATATTTTTCAAATTTAATCAGCGTGCATCCATTTTTACTTCAAATGTCTGAGTCACAATCCATTACTGAAATGAGAATTTTAATAAGGTTACTATTTTGCTTCTGTCTCATTAGTTTTATTACTAATTGCAATGATTTATATCTATTGTAAATATTACTATAAGGCACATACTTCAGGGTTACATTCAGGCCAAACTGTGATTCAAATCTACATTTTATTACATTTAATTGTGTTTCTCTGACACATGGTTGAGCTATCAGATCTACAGGAGGTGTGCTTGGTCTTGAATTACTTGAATGGAGCTGCTAAGGAATTTAAGTTAAAGATTCTCCTTTCCCCTGGAAACACAGATATGTCCTACTACAGTAAAATCAGTCCCAGCTGCTTACTCTGTATTGCAAGGTGTAGTGGGAGATGCAGAATCTGGACAAGTCATTAGAAATATGAGATAAGATTTTCATCCCTTTTTTTCAGGGGAAGAAGCAAAATGAGGGGAAATTAGCTCAGGGTTTTGTGTTTCTGCAGTACCCCTCACTCAGAATTTCACAGCTGAAAATTCACCACTTTTGCAACAAGCTTGGCAGAAAGGTAGTAAGCTCCAAAGTTAAGAGCCCACTACAACTGCATTAAGAAGGGAAACTGGGGAAAAACAAGGCCAGCCTTAGCAGGATACTTATTGACAGCATGGACTCTGAGAAGTTCATGTCAACCCTTCCAACCTGCAGACTGAGACTAACCCAAACCAAAACAGTGTTCTCCTTGGCAGTAAGATGACAAAGTTACTCTGGTTTGTCCTTGCAATGACTATCTTTCATTTCCAGCAACTGAACTTCTTTGTCCATGAAAATCTTCAAGAGGTGAGAGTCTTGTGTAAAACAAAAAAAATCTGCACAGCAATTTCTCCAGATATACTCAGGATATGAAAGCTCTATGGCTTTAAGTAAAAACATGAAGTCAGCAAGAGGGAATACATAGCCCTTACACTTATATCTCACATATTTCTTTTGTTTTTCCCCAGAAAAGGCACATTTAAAACAAAACAAAACAAAAAACAACAATAACAAAAAAAACCCAAACCCCCCCACACACACACACAAAACCTAAAAAAACCCCACAAAACCAACAACACAGCATGTCTGAAACATGTTGTTTAACACACTTGAATTGGATCTCTATCCAACCTTTATGCCCATTTCAAATATTTCTTTCACTACCAGTGGAATACAAAGTTGCTGCTGTACAAATTGCTCTTTTACTTCATGGAACACGAAGCCTAATAAAATCCTCCTGTTAAAGTTTTGCCTCCCAATTAAAAAGAGGGATTAGTGCTCTCAAGCAAAAACCAAGAAACATTTTCTTTGAGTTCCAGACCATGAGATTTGTTTTCTATCTCAAAGGCAGTGGATGCCAATAAGCTTGATCCCTGTTGATAAGAACTTGAGAGGAACTTGCATTACAGATATTCCCATCAGAGCATCTTCCTTCACAGCTGAAATGAGAAGCACTGAAGGCCAGCAGGAAAAGCTGTCTCTCCTGGGCCAATTGGGATGATAGGAGCAATCAATGTGCACGAGCTGTTTGTATGATTTCAATACTTCTCATTCAAAGGAGTTGAGATCTCCATCCCCTGTGTAGAGGCTGAGTGCACTGAGTGTCTAAAATAAAACCAACAGGAGGAGGAGGTTTCATTGCATGTGCAGGAAACACTGTGTTCAGCCAACCAGGGAAAAATAATAGCAGCTCTCTTTAGACTTCCAAAAAACCTCTCAAAGCTTCCCATTTCACCTATGTTCTTGCAAATATTACAGTTCCACATCAATGAAATGCAATCAGAAATTTTAAGTGATTCTTCCTCTGTGTGTGTATATACATACATATACTACATATACATATATAAAGCCTTACAAGTAGAAAGAAAAAACAAAAATCTTTTCAATTCTACACACGCTTTAAAGGTACTTTAACTACCTAATTACTCTGTAAAAGTATTTAGGAACTCCAGGCCACGCAATACTAAGAAATGTGTTTTAAGTCTATTGTTCTAAGAATAAAAATATATTTAGGACCTACAGCATGTGATGAGTTAAAAAAAAAAAAACACACAAAAAACCAAAACCAAAACAACCAACAAAAGAAACAAAAGAAAAAGATCCTGAACAGCTCCTTTGTGTCTGTAAACAAGCAGGCTCTTTGGACCCCTGTCCCATGCTCCCATAGCTTGTGACAGCTTCAAGTCACTGGCCTCTGCCTGCATGAAAGATCTGTTTAAAGAGAACATTTCAAGAGACTGTAAATCACTGGGTATGGACAACAATGTGTTTTTCTCAACACATGAGCCAGGTCCCCTTGGGAAGATGTTGGCAAACTACATCAAGAGAGAGTTTCTATGCAAGCGGTGTGGTTTGGACCTCTGCTAATTCCTACTGCCCACGTTTCCCCAGTGCTAACCCCACAAAGTGGGACCAGCTTCTGAGCTTAGGAGGAGAGGGATTGCATCAAGATGTGCACTGCTGAAACCATGCTCACATTTGGGTTTTTATTTTCTCTGAATATATGAGTTTTGCAGGATGCTTTCCTCACAAACAGGAAGCCAAGCTAAGTGCAGGGCCATGTGCACTGGCAATGCATCCTGAACCAGAGACCTTCTGCCCTCCAAAGCTGAACTACTGCAGGCAGGATGAAGCTTTTCAAGACTAAATTGTTCTGTGGAAAGCCTCTGGCTGCCAGCCTCTGCTCACTGCTGCAGGGAGATGCTGGCAGGCTGTGCAGACAAGCTGGGTCCTGAAGCAGCAGGAGGCACAGTTATGTGTGGGGACATGGGGCCAGAAGCTCATTCAGGCTTGGCACCAAGCCACATTATGATGGCACCTGACAGAAGATTGCAGTGATTTTGTTACCTCCATCAGCCTTCTCTCCAAACACCTACTTTGCCTTTGCTGAGGTGCAGAAACCCTTCTGATTTTCTCCTTTTCTGCACTGGGGTTCAGTACAACCCACAAGCACATGGTGCAATTTTACCCTATAACACTCCATCCATGGCTAGTTTGTTTTTAGGAGTGTAAAAGGTGATGTGTCTCTTGTTACAAAACTGCTTTATACATCTCATCTGCCTGACATGAGAAGTGCCCTGGGCAATTGGTATTACTGCTAATGATGCAGTTACCACCAACACACATATTTCTGTCCTTGCCTTTCCTTATTTATTTGCTCATTCCTGAACCAAAAGTACAGAATTTCCAATTCTATATGGTTATAGATAGGATGCATAATAAGGATGCAACTGGGCTGTGACCTCTTTGTATAGTGAGGAAATGCTGTTATTCTGCCACAGAACTGTACTACCATGAGCACCAAGATGATTTGGCCCTTTGCCTTTTCACCTCTGCAGTACAGACAGATCACATGTTCACCTCTGCAACACAGAGAGATCACATTTTTGAAATAAAATATTTTTAAATATTTTATAAAAAATTATTATTCTTCCCTCTTATTTCTTTTACATTCTGAAATTCTTTACCTTGTCCCTGCCATATTGGCTGTGATAACCAGTATCATCTGCTGCATCACTTCTGGGTGAGCTAGAACAGCAAGCCAGCTGCATTTGCCAGGTAAAACCATACCTACCCAGCCAAAAAACCTTCCAGATCTGCATCTTAGCATTAAAGCTGGATAACAAGACACTGGTTATTTATTACAGTAGATGACAAATAGTTGCAAATGTCTGAAACTGTAGATTTTTGCATTCAAAAATTCTGATCTTTCAAAATAATCAGAAGTGCTGCCAACAGATTCAATTGGTAAAAGCATTTTCATGAGAGTAAACTTACTGATCATACTGATCAGTAAGTCAAATCAAGCACCTCTATACTCAGATTTTGGAGTTGTTGTTTCTGCATATGAAAATGCTAAAGAAAAAGCTGCATTGCCTCTATCAGAATTTGCAAAAGCAATACCATAACCTGTTGCTTGTGGTTTCTCAGGAGTCTTAGAGATAGCTGTGTAAGCTTACAGCTCTTCCAGGGAGGAGAGAAGGCACTTAATACTGGCTTAAACACTGAAAGGGATGGCAAGCCAGAAGGCAGACAGGAGGAGTAATTCAGAATGCCTATTTGTATGCACTGCAAATACATTCATGCAGTTGTCCTCGTGCCAGTTGTCTTTAGAGACAGCCCAAGTGAAGTTAAGCCAGCTGTGCCAGGCCTGGCAAGGGCATCCCAGCCGGAGTTCTGTGCCCAGATGTAAAACATAAGACATCGTCTGTGGAAAGTCAGTTTGCAAACAATTCCTAAGGGAGCTCCCTAATGCACTGGTGAGCAATGCAAACACACTGCACAAACCTACAGACTGTGTTGTGTGCAGATCTATAAAGTAGATTCCAAATCTAGGTTTTTCCTAAAGATATCAGCTCTAATTCTTAGCCTCAGGGCAACTACTTCACACCAGATGTAACAATTCAAGGAACAACTGCTAGAGAAGTGGATAAAACAATTGAAAAGGTCCATATGCAAGTTAGTTACTGGTGTCACGAGGATCAGATGAGAAAGATCATTTACAAGGCAAGTCCCCAACCAGCTGACATATAACAATAACATGAAGTCAACAAACACCAGAGATTGAACTGCAGAGTCAAGTAGTGCCAGGAACTGAGAAGTGGCTGATGCAGAAGAATAACCAGCAGCAATTAACACAGCAGCCTGCACAAGATGCTGCCCTGATACCTGCTGGTATCTGGTACACAGACACATGGAGAGGCTGAGCATTCTGAGATGCTGCAGAACTACAGTGTGGTCTGATACAAGGCCCTGAAGCAATTCTATGCATGAGATAAAACTCCTGAACTATGAATGGAGACTTGTTGCTTTACTTATCAAAAAATTAAGGAATAGTCATAATTCATCACCAGGCTTTGCAACAAGGAAAAATTTACTTGCAATGGAATGAGAAGTCTCTGCTCATTGTATATACACACATACTTTGGAAACAGTATTTCTAATACTGCTGTACTAAAAAAAAAGCTCACCCTTGATGACCACATCACAAGACTTCATGGCACATTGACAGAGCAAACTTACTTTTGGGTGATGTTGAAGGTGGTCCCATCTGACATCCCTCCAAAGCCGTCACCTTTCATTCTCAGAGTTTTTAGCTTGCTTACTAAGTGATTAAATGCTTCCTTTGGTGGTTCACAGGAGTTCCATGTAGCCTAATCAGGCCATGCCCCCCAGGATATTGTTGCAGTAAGCCCAGAAGCACATTTTTAAGCTAAAAAGCTCCAGCTGGGACTGCTGCTTCCACCAATTTTTGATGCCAGGTGGACAAAGATAAAGGCTGAGCAAGGGAAACTAGTGCAAGTGATCAGTAAGGACAGCTGGGAAGATTGAAACACAAGGAGAGCAGCTGAAACTAGCTGAATACATGTCTTTCAGTGTAATACTAGGAAAAAAAAAAGTGCAGTTTAGTCTTCTCTCAGCCTCCAGAAGAGAGTGAAAAAGCATTAGATGGTCTTCTGACAGCATAAAGTATAAACAGTCTGAGGAATTAGTGTTGGCTAATCAATATATCTACCAAAGGAAAGCAATGCTGCTGAGCCTGCAATAGTTCAATAGCAATTCAGCCTACTGATCTAGCCAACAATTTTGCCTCTGCAGGTTTTGCAGGACTGTGTTCTCAGGAAGGTCTCCCCAGTCCAGGGCAGTTTCCATAGTACAGTAGAGGATTTTTTGGGGGGAGAGCACTATGCAGATACAGGGCAGATCTCATATCTCCAGTTATTCAGGTAATGGCTACCAGGTGTGTTTTACTCTGTGGCAGGTAATTAGATTGTTCTTAGTGATTAAAAACATGGAGGAGTTCATACAACAAAAACTATCTCAGGTTTCTCTGAAAAGAAGGAGATGAACCATGACCCAGGGATGCAGGAGGAAAGTATGGTAACTCCCCAGCATGTTTCATTCATAGCAGTGGGGTATCAGATCTGAAGAACTAGTAGAATAAACCCAGAGACTCAATTCAGGGAAGTCTTCAAGAAGCTTTTTGCAATAAACCCATGATCTCTTTGCTCTTCCTCATACAAGTAGGCAGATATACACACCTTCTGCACATGTGATGGGCTAAAGTATTTGGATTCCTATTAAGTAATGAAAATAATAGAACTTCTAGTTTTGTTTTCAAATGCTTACTTTAAAATGCAGATATATGAACTGGTGAAAAGAGTCTCTGCACCATTAGATGCTACTGCTCCTTTATCTTCAAGGTCTTTGATGTTGTATTGTTATGGATGAGGAGTTAAAGAATGTTAATGACTGCTGATACATAGCAGCAACTGCTGCTTCTTGAATTCCAATAAACCCTTTGATATCAATGTATGAATATTATAGGAAACATTGTCCCATTGAAGTGACTAAAAAAAGACTGGCAAAAGAGGAAACCATGTGTAGATCAGCAGGAAAGTTGGACAAACATGCTGCAGAGAAAGCCACCATAACTCTTGTCAACTCTGTCCCTTTTGATGTAGGTCACTTAGGAAAGGCAGAGGCACAACCTCATATCCTCAGCAAAAGGGAAGAGTGGGAATTCTTTGGGGACAAAACAACTGAGGAAGGCATCTGGCACACAGGAATAACTCCATTATGGCAGGCTGCTCAGAAGCAAACAGACCTTCAAATGGAAAAAAAAAAAAAAAAAGGGATTATTTATAAAACAGATTTCAGCAGTGGCTGGGGAAGAAGAACGAAGTTCTTATCTATATTGACCTGGGAGGAAGGCAGGGTAGAAGAATGTGACTGAGACACATTATCTCTCTGTTCTCAGAGAAAAGGGAAACAAGGAGAGTGTCCCATATGTTAAAAATTAAGAGGCTGAAGTCCCTATTACAAAGATCAAGCAATCAGTTTCCACCTTCATAAGCGTTTTAACCACTACATCCACAAAGTCTGTGGCTTTTGCCTTTCCTGTCAGCTCTACTGAGGTACTGAAGCAGGAGCCCTGTCTTCTGGCCCACTCACTTGGGGAAATCTGGTGCACTGCCCACTCACCAGAAGTCCTCACCACACCTCAGACCACTTCTGACCCATAGCTCAAGTGCTGCTGAACACAGCAAGTGCAGAGGCAGAGCTTCAAGGCACCTCTGGAGAAAGGGCAGAGACCTCCCCTCCAGCTGCCTTGCACTTACAAGCAGAGACCACAGGGCTGTGGCAGCACAACCATCAGCTCAAGGGCCTGCTGCTGACTCAGCAGTCTCATGTTCTTCCAAATCCAGCTGTATTTTACACTCCTCAAGCACCCAGGAAACTTTTTTCCTAAGCACTCCCTTGCTTTTCTGTCCAAAGTAGCCCAAATCCCCATAATTTATGTGTTCTTCCAATAGCAGCCCCTGAGTTTCCACCAACAACCAGCTGTCAAATACCCACACAACCTGTATGATCTCAATACACACCACCAGTCTCACAAAGCCATTTTTAGAGCCACCCACCTCCCAGTGACTAAGCACTCCATCCACATACAGCTTTCCTGTCAGATGCCTCTCAACTCTCCCACTTGTTTGCAGAAGAGGTCAGGCAGGGGCTCTATTTCTTGTACATTTCACAGGGTCTGATGTTTCCCATCCCTGCCCTACATGAACAATATTTTAAGCAAGATTCACTGATGAAAATCCAGATTTTTATTATAAATTTGCTTACATATAAAGAGATTTTACTTCATAAACCCAGACAGAACAACCTGAATAGTATTTGACAGTAATTTTTTGGCTTTACCTAGCTAAAAAGAAAAAAACAATATTTTTTACTGTGGGTGGATGTGGATGTGTGTTGAAGTGGTATTTTCCCAAAGTAATCTTAACAAGTATTGCATTAGAGCTATTTATAAAATTAAATTCTATGGCTGACAGTTTTTCTGGGAGCTCAATGCTTCCTATGACTAAGATCACTTTGCTGGAAGTCAGAAGTTCTATACTTACAAAGTCACAGATGGAAACTGAAGTATAGCACTAAAAAGTATTGATATTCACCACTACTAGCTCAGATTAAAACAGCTAACATGCTTTCCCAAAGGTGAACAGGTTATCAACAGCAAGAGTGAGTAAAAACAAAACTCTTTTTATTCACAGAAGTGAATAAAAACCAAAACTGCATGTACTTCAAGATACTGAAACAGGAATCCCCAATCCCAGAGACAAAAATAATAGTATGCCCAAGCTGAAGTTTGCTACATAAACCCATGATAATATTTAAAACAAGCTATGCTTCTGCTAACAAATCATGTTCAAATTATGATTATGGAAATTTGGGTATGATCATAATTGTTGCATATTTCCATCATAAACAAGGTCGTGTTCATGACAAACTCCCAACCTTACGTTCCCTTCTTGGTCAGCAGGACATAGTGATGCTCTTCTCTACTAAAAATTCATTAAATTATTTAAGCTTGGCTAAAGATCTATATCTGTTCAGAGGCTTTTAGTTTACTTGTTTGCTAGCATTATTTATTGATTTACTTACAAGTGAGTATGGGAGGCATGGGAACACTTTCCCCTATTATTCATCAGCATCTAATTTTGGCCAGATATAAGTCTGCTGTTGCAAAGTTCCATGTCTACCAGCAGTGCATCCCTGGCCCACACCCTATACACAATCCTTTACCAATTTTTCTGAGTCTGAGTTTCTAGTGGCTGTCATTCATTAATTAAAAGGGCAGAGGACAAAGCTGATTATGATAAGAACATCAAAGAAATTAGAAAGATTCTATGATTTCCAACAAAAGGGGAAAAAATTACATGTAACTAAAGATCCATAAAAACAGGTATGTCCTTAGATAAAACAATCTAAAAAAACCACAAAATTCACCTACAAATACCTTTAGTATCTACAATGCTTAGAGCATTTGCTATAGTACATATCTGCATGCACAAAAGAATGATCAAAATTCTTAGACAGCTTTACTGTTTTACTTCATGTAAAACTGATAAGATAAAGAACAACAAAGTTTTGTGTTTAGTCATCTATGAACAGAAGTTGTTCCTAGAATTTTATAGGTGTCTGTTTTCAGCACACATAATTCATGTCCCTTCTAAATATGTAAATCAGAGATTTTATAGACACCTCTCTCTAGCAAAATCATACTCAGCATATTCTAAAGTGGGAGACTAGAACCAGCCTATCCTGTCATTCAATCAGCAATTAGCCTGATTTTAAAATACAGAACATAATCTCCCACAGAATTCAGTAGAAAGTGCAAGTTATCAGCATTCAGGAGATCTAAGTTGTTTCTGTTTAGCAACTGAAATTAATTTGAAAATGTTTAACCTGCTGGGCCCAAACCTTGAGTAAATGACTTCTGACTTGAACAACATCTTCCCTAACATAATTAAGAATATTCACTGGTAACAGAGCACTTAACAAGGCACCAGGGGGCCTATATGTAGCCGACAATAGGGAAATTTCAATTATTAAGTTGTAACTTCACAGAACCTACAAGCAATAAGCTTCTGGACATGAAGACCGGCCAAAAAAAGGCAAGAAGACAGGGAGAAGATTTGCTGCAAGGGAAGGTATGTGAAGAGATTTTGTTCTTCATAAATGGGTCATTATTTTAAAGTCAGGAAGTGTCTACTCCATCCTCTGAGCTCTCCTCTTTTAGGCTTCACTATAACCAAGCCTTCGTGCCACATTCTTTTCTATACAAATTGGCAGCAGCCAAAGTAATACCAGCACTAACAAAGCACATTTACAGCAGAACATGAACTACTGAACTTTGTGGTTTGCAGAGCAAAAATATCAAAGGAAGAAATATCCCTGGCAATGAATTCTGCTGCTACTGATTAACAGATAGACAAGCACAGCCTCCCCTCCAGAGATCAGCAGACTTCCACAAAGGCTTTCAGAAAGTTGAAAAACACACCTCAAGGCATAGAGCAAAAATCAAACCTGTGTCTGTCCCCTCAAACACCTCAGTCTCTGCTGAAGTCCTCTCCATGCCCACCAATGCAATGCATCACTGATTCTCAATACTGTCAAAAATACTGTATACTGAAATTCGGCTATAATTGGAGGAGGAAATGAACCTGGCCTTAGACTTCCCACAGAAAGCAGAAAAACCTTAACTCAAATGTTTGAAGTTGCAGGATAAAAGGTATTTCTAAGGGTATACAGAAAAATCTGTAAGAAACATAGATTGTTATTGTTTATTCTCATATGCAATGTTAACAGAAATCATTAATTACATAGTACACTAAAAATGCCAGTCTTGGGAAACTTAATTTGGCAACCAGAAAACACAAGTGTACATTTAGGACAAATCCTACCATACCCAGCACCTAGCAATGTCATGCTGAATGCCCTTGCTCTCACTGACACAATTCTTCAGGGGTCCTCAGTGAAGCACAGAAACAATCCTTCAGTTGCTTTCTTTGCTTCCAGTCTAACAAGATGTGTTGCCTACACAGAAATACAATACAATACAGGACAAGTATGTATTGCCTAACATCTTCAGTTTTCCATCATGCACCTCCTCTTTTTATTTGTTGAATAGTGCTCCAAAAGTTCATTAACTAATACTTGTAAAAAAGGTTTGAAGATTAACATGAGTAGATAGGGATGAGTATTGTTATTATCAAAGAACAAAGCAGAGGTCATGAAGTGTCGAGCAGATTTGTTCTGCATGACAAAAGCTTTACAAATTCTTTCCCATCTCTCTAAAAATTCTTACATATCATGAAAGGATCTTGCAGGAAGGACATACTACTTGTCAAATTCTTTCAATGCTATTTACTGATACCAAAACATAATACTAAATACAGTTGTGGGGAAGAAAATGTTTTTCTAAAGTTATTCTTCTATTTAAGTCTAGCACAAAACTTCTGCTGAAAATGTACATTTTGAAAATACTGATGGATAGAGGTTTGTGTTTGCTTCTACAAGTCTGTTGATTCTGTTCATAGGTGACATGCATACATACCTCTGCCTCTGACAAAACTGAAATGGATTTGCAGTAGTTGTCACTTTACTACAACATTAAAAAACCTGATAAAGCAGCACATCTGTTGAGAAAACATATAGAAAAATGTTCATGCTGCTGCAAAGCCTATCCAAGTGCAGGATGATTTCTCACTGCATCAAGACCACATGGATGGGCATGCAAAGAACATCCTAATTTAAGCTGATCTGTAGGCAGGCAGCTCTTCTCCAACAGCAAGGGCTGAATATTTATCACAATTCCCTGTCTGTTCTTTAAACAGAGAGTAAAATGGTACCGAAACCTGCAAATGCATCTCCTAGCAATGGCAGCTAATTACCATTCAGGCTCCAGCTCCTATCCCAGCTGCTCAGGGATAATTACCCCTAATGAAAGTGGTGGTGCAGGCTTCTTGGCTCTGCTAACTTGTCTCAGAATAACAGACCGCCAAAGACATTTGGCATTCAGCACACCTTGCCACAGAGGAACACTATTGATCCACGTGCCACAGCATCACATCCAGACTGAGAAATACTGTTGTGAAAAACATATGATACACTCAAAAGCAGAGGAAAACATCACTTCACAAGACCAGACAGTTCCTCTGTGCCAAGACTGTCTGAAATGCAGCCTGCCCACAGGACAGCACAGCTCCTTAACACAAAGCCATTTGGGACTACAGACAAGTAATGCTCTTATTTACAGAGCAATTAGGACAGGGGAGGGTGCTAACACACACAGCAAGCTTAGTGTGGTTGGGGCAGACCCTGGTCTTTTTGGCCCCTTTGGCCATTTACTGTTACACTGTGCAAAACACTTCTCACTATGGTGAAAACATCATCAGGATTTACTTCAGCTCAAATTTCCCTTCAGCTCCAAATTTGCTGTTTTGGCAAAACATCCAGTGAGCATCCTACAGGTCGTGCTCCCCAGGGATCAGTGTTGGGCCCAGTCCTGTTATGATGAACTGGATGAGGGGATGTGAGCATACCCTCACAAATTTGTGGACTACACCAAGTTGGGCAAGAATGTTGATCTGAGGGCAGGAAGGATCTGCAGAAGGATCTGGACAGGCGGGATTGATGGGCTGAGGTCAATGGCAGGAGGCTCAACAAAGCCAAGTGCTGGGTCCTATGCTTGGGTCACAACAACCCCAGGCAGTGCCACAGGCTGGGGCAGAGTGGCTGGAAAGCTGCCCAGTGTGAAAGGACCTGGGGGTGCTGGGTGAGAGCAACTGAACATGGCCAGTGTGTGCCCAGGTGGCCAAGAAGGCCAATGGCACCTGGCTTGGATCAGGAACAGTGTGTCCAGCAGGACCAGGGAAGACATTCTACCCTTGCACTCAGCAGTGGTGAGACCACACCTCTAGTGGTGTGTCCAGTTCTGGGCCTCTCACTGCACTGAGGTGCTGGACTAAGTCCAGAGAAGGGCAGCAGAGCTGGTGAAGAGTCTGGAGCACAAGTTCTATAAGGAGTGGCTGAGGGAGCAGGGGGTGTTTAGTCTGCAGAAAAAGAGGCTCAGGGGAGACCTTACTGCTCTTCACAACTACCTGAAAGAACACTGTAGCCAGGGGAGAATTGGTCTCTTCTCCCAGGCAACTACTGACAGGACAAGAGGTCCTGCCTCAAGCTGTGCCAGGAGATGTTCAGACTGGATGTCAGGAGGGAATTGTTCATGGAAAGGGTTGCTAAACATTGGAATGGACTGTCCAGGGAGGTGGTGGAAGTCACTGTCCCTGGGGGTGTCCAAGAAACAACTGGATGTGGCACGCAGCTGGACAAGGTGGAGATCAGTCAAAGGTTGGACTTTATGATCTCAGAGGTCTTTTCCAAAGTAAATGATTCTGTGATTCTGTCTTACAGTTTCAGCTCTAGAAAAATGGTATCAATATTTCATGGTCAAGATATTTTCATTAGATGGCTTTTCTTACATGTGCTACACAGCAAGTGGCTGCATAATATTTGCCTGAGGTTTTGAGAAGGAATGATTCTCATTTGGTCTAACAGAAACAGTAGGAAAATAATGTTGCCCTCCCTCTTTTTCTACACAGCCATAAGCAACACAGATAAACCAACATCAAGATGCAACTTTGCATGACAGAGCTGGGAACTGATAGGGAACATTTACAGAACATTTCTGCAGGGAGCAGCCTCGGGAATTGACAGAACAGAGGAAATATTATGAAATTTCATCTTATTTTGAGTCTTTCAAACAAAATTTACCTCTTTTTTTTCTTCCTTGAAAATATGTACTTAATGACTGCAATACCAACACAGAGCAGAATGACACAGAAATGAAGGTACAGAGAAAAGGGAGAAAGATACACTCTTAGACAAAATGTGAAGCACAGAGGACTGTCAATAATGTGAATTGATGAGCTGGAGAGATGTGAAAAAATTGTTCCAAAGGATAGAAGAAATAAGGAGTTTCTCTGACAGCAAGAAGACTTTTTGATTTGCCAAGGAAGTGGTCATCAAGATGAAGGCACAGGAAGCTGGGAAAAGTGACAGAGAAAAATACGAATTGAGAATGTGGAAGATTTGTGAAACCTCTCCAGCTTTTTTATTTTTTTGAATGTGAAAATCATCAAGTCCTATTGTTATTGAGATGAAATGACACTTTTGCCTTTAAGTATGAAGAAGAAAAGGAGCGAGAAAAGGAATAAGTACTATGATGAACAGCTCTGAACACAAAGTCAATAAAAACAATGGTTGAGAGAATATCCAATCAATACACAAACTTTATAAATAACGTTTTGGACATAATACTACTTACTTTTTTCAGTCTGCATATGATAAGGCTCAGTAATGCTGAAATTTATATTTATTTGGCAGTTACATATTACTGGCCACTTTCTATCCCTGTCTTTGGAAAAATCAAGTACTTGCTAGCAGTAGAGACCACAGGAGTCACACAGTTCTTTTGATGCAACACTGCAAGTTTTGCATTCTCCCTGTGTTTGGTTGACAGTTGAATTCAGAGTTTGCTTAGAGAGATGCCTAGGTTGATAGTCCTTAATTCAACAAAATTTGAATGCCACATTGCTAACTTATACTTCATAAACACAGAGAAATATAATGTGAGACCCCAGAGACTCAGGCTCCTAGCACAGCTGAATTTTAACATCCTAACTTGTGAGTACACATTGTGATTTACATGTTTTAAAAATACCTAAGTGATTTGTAATAAAGTTAAATAAAAGCCTTCTGTGCTGAGGCCCAGGACAAAAACGGGAAAAAATTCAGAGTCATTCTTAGTGTTCCTTGCAGTATTTGAATAATAAGTGGTCTCAAAGCACTGGATGACCTCATTAAGAAGTGGCATGGTTAAATTGCAAAACATTTCACTATAAATGGAGCATCTGCAGACAATGCTGTACAACAGAAACTAATTTAAGTCTTAATTCCATAGATCCCCGATATGGTAGGTTTGGCTTTGCTGGAATTTAGGAAATAATGGGAATGCTATTCCAAATCCCACACCTGTGCTTCAGAAGAACACCTTGTGCTTAGAGCATTTCAGGATGTGCACAGACACACACAGCCCTCTTTAGAAACAACTTACTCTGCACTGATAGTACTCCCACTTAAGTCTTTTTCTCTTAACAAAGCTGTCAACTGGCTGATAAAACTTTCTTTGCTGTCCCTTGGAGATTACCAGTTTATCTAAGATTCTTCCCAATTACAGCATAAAAGAACTCTCCAAGTCCTCACACATTCACTCCATCCATCTAGTGTGATGCCCCCTGCTCTGCTGAGGAAGGAAAGAGGATCTTTATGCTTGCAGGTTCTGCACACAGGGTGATATGTGACATTGCCACCCAGTTCTCAATAAAGATCACCCACTCCACTGCACTCAATTTGCTTCCATCAGCTGTAACAAATGTTCTTTATTTCTCTACACTTGGGGGGAGAAAAACAGCCTTAACTAAATTGGGGCTACTGGTAGGGAGCCATGAAGTCCAAATAACAAGGAGACAAAATTATTTTTCTTTTAACCTCGTTTCCTCCTACAGCCCTAGCACAAAGCCTGGTGGTCTGGGAAGGGAGATGTAACCTGCAGATCTCTGCACTGTGCAGCTGGCAGCGAATCCTCCCTCGAAGCCCCTACGAAGGTACTTACTGCTTCAGTCACAGCCTTGTCTGATCTGAATGGCAAGGGATGAAAATTAAAGGATCAACAGCATTCAAAATTACAGTCTTCTGTGTCAGCTAAGTGTCAGGCAAGGCAATAGCTCCAGTCCACTTCAATTAGTTTAATTCCCATTTGGAGTGCATCCACCCTCCATCTCAGCAAACAGCTCTGTTGCCTTGTCTCTCTGCCAGACTACTTGGCCTTCTTATGTGATGATATACATGTAGAAGGACAATTTCTAGGATACAAACCACAAGGTACACAGTTTATTTTACTACAAAAACATCGTGGCTTTGTTAAGGATTCTGAACTCCCCCACACAAGTAGATTTGCCCTGTTCTGTGACAATACCTGCGCCTAATTTAACACATCATTTTAATTATTGCTAAAAATCAAATAAGCAGCACATTATTTCTGTCTCCTGGGAGAGACTGCAATTTACATCTCCAAAAATAATATAATTCACAGCAAAATTGAAGTCCCAGTGTGTACAATAATTTTCTAAAACATACCCACCACTGTCAATTAACCAAAACCTATCTAAACCATTCTCTAATGCACCAGATAATTTAAACACTAAAATAGCCTTTAAAATCCCATAGAATAAATACAATACCTCATCCAAGAGAAAGTGATTATCATTTTCATTTCACTCCTTAGACAGTTCCTAATAGGGCCCATTCCCCTAATATATGTCCAAAACATCCATTAAGGATAATGAGAACAATGCACATGAATCATGTGGGAGACTGCAATTCACGTTTTCTGGTAGGGACCACACTGTGACCTCCTGTGCAACACAAGTCTAAAATAGTTCAGCTGAGCTGTTCCTCCACACCTTTACAAATGAAAGCAGACCAGAATCTTGCCCCAGATTCCTAGTATTTACATAATACTAATGAAATAAGATATTTAAAGAATTATCTTGAAAGAAACCTTGGAAATCTTCCTGCCATAAAGGGATATAAAGGAAAATATTCTGACTAGCTGAAGAAAAGAGAATACATATCTAGTGCAAGTTTATGTACTAATAGACAGATACATTTATACACCTGTATTATTTTATATCTAGAAATACATCTAGATAACTTACAAAACAGATATGAGTTACTCCACAGCTGCTAGTGTGTAGCCCCACATTTATCTCCACAGAGAAAAGCAAGGCACAATTCTTCCCAAGAATATTTTTGAGATTCACATTCTCCAAACCTCAGAGAAAGGAAAACAATTCTTATCATTTGCTGTGCCTGTGTTTGTGCAAAAGTAGAATGCAATATGAAGATTGTTTACCCAAAGTCATGGTGTTTTGTTTCCTTGGCCTGTCAGGGACAAGTGTTTGTGAGTGTCAGGACTGACAATCATGAGATTCAGTGCAGTGTGTGCAGTTGTGTGCAGAGTTGAGTGCTTGGCAGATTCAGTTTTAGATGTACAGAATAATATAGTATAATAAAGTAATTAATTAGCCTTCTGATATCAATGGAGTCCTCATCATTCCTCCCTCACTGGGGCCTCGCAGCACTGCTATACCAATGGTGTCATTCTCCTTAGTGTTCTGAGTTGCAGTATCAATTTAGGCCAGCCTAATTTTTTATAATAGATGCTATTTCCCAAGTTAAAATACACAGCACCCTGCAAAACAGGCACTGGGTAAATGGAACTTGTAAGCTGCAGCCTCTCCAATACAATTATAACCCCAGTGCTCAGCACTGTGCCATTATCACAACCCATCCATAGCCCAGAGATACCAAGCAGGAATACACCAGCCTAACTGAACAGGCACTCTTATTAGACTGCAGAGATGGCTTGTACAGAATCCCTTACACTCAGGGCAGGGACATTATACAAGGAGCAAGAAGTCTTCATGTGGTATGGGGGAAGTTACTCTTTTTTGCAGGCTGAACCACTCATGTCACCTTTCATTTACTTAACACAGAAATTGGTACCAGAACTAGCAGACTGTGATGCAATGTTTGATTTGTGGAGCTATGGTGTTAGCAATGGTTCATTGAGACTATTTCTCATAAACTACCATTAAAGTACTCTTTGTAATTATGTGGAGCAATTAAGCATAAATTACCAAAAATGACATTGGGCAAAAACATTTGCATATATTAACTCTGCTGACCCCTGTGACTTTACATGGGGAAGAATCTGGAGCTAGCCAAAAATATGCCTTGATGGGCAACTTGGAGCTAGGCAGGAATAAAAAAATTAATCCTATTGAATTTAAAATACATTTATTAAAAGCATTCATTCTAATCCAGAATCTTTTAAATTATTTACTGAATATCAAAATATACTGAATTGGAAATGCCATTTTTAAAGCCTTCTCAAATTGAAACCAAGGCATTACTACACATCTGGCAAAGTTCTGCTAGAAATGCTGTTGTCCTGTACAAACAGCCACTTCTACTGAACAGCAAGGAAGAGAATTTGGTCCTTTTTTAAATACTCTGTACAGATTATAAGAAAGTTTGTTTCCAAATGTTGAGGGCTTACATACATGTGCCTCCACAGTACATTAATATATGCTCTAAACCATCCTATGTTTCAGAGTAAAAACTAACTGAATACATGGAATCATTTCTCTGTCTTCCTTGTCTGTATTTCCCTGTGTCTATTTTGTCTATGTCTATATTCAAAAGGGATGAGTGCCATAATTTTAGAATGAAGACATAATAAAAAAAATAAAGAACACATGTTTTCTAAAAATTTGTGTATTTCTGATACTTCTTTTTTGATACTTTTTCTTAAGATTCCATTAAAAATACCATCTTTAAAATAAGCTTCCTCTTTCACTTTGAGAGAAGAGCAGATAAAACTAAAGCATCAAAAAACAGTACAAGATAAATAATATCATCTACAAACCAAAGAGCAAATGTATGTCTCATAAGTTAAACATCTTAAGCACTAGAGAAAAAGCCAAAGTGGTTTCCCCCTTAAACAGAGAAATCTTTTTTTGTCCTATACCACCATAGTCAATGGAAATCTGACAAATATTGAGTCTACAGTCTTTCCAGTCTCCAAGATAATAAAAATACTTATCTTCAGTCATCAGCATTTTCTTTAAATCCACAAATGATTAAGTACTTCTGTAGAGTCAAAGCCATTTCTCAAAAAAATAATTATAATCACCAATAATCCTTTTAAGAAATTGCACTGTATCCTCTAGGAAGCCTTTTTCCCTCTCCTCTAAGAACAGCTTCACATGCCCAAGCTTCATGTGTCAAGTTACAGGCATCACATGTAAGTGGATCTTACAGTTCCAGGGAGCAATCTACAAAATCCTTACTTTCATGACTAGGTTTCATGAAATATTTTCATGTCTTTAGGCTCTCTGTTACTCTCATTTTGATTACAACTGCTGCTATGTTTGTTTATTAAATGTACAGGGCTCAGAACATCATCAGAAGAAAACCAGTATGAATTTTGCTTTGTTCAAGTGTTTGTTGTGAGCCACAGAGATTTGCACCCCGAGCTTTATCTTGCTGAGAAGATTTGTGTGTTTCACAGAAAACTGGGTAATATGTTGATAACAACATGCAATGCCAATTTGATGACTGATGAGAAAAGATAGTGTGTTCAGAATCAAATACCATCCCTAGAGACTTCCCATAGCATGCAGAGAGTAATTTGAGACAGGCACCATGATTTCTTCAGCTATTTTCTATCCCTCCTTAAAAGAACAGGATTGACAGATGTGAAGATTTAACACACTTCAGCTTTTCCTTATGACCTCTGATATGGCCACCCCTGTTCTTTATTGTTATAGTATGTGCAGAAACTGTGTGTTGACTGAAAATCATTTGTGGTTGCTTAATTCATGGATGGATTCTATTCTATCCTGCTCTGATCTGTTCTATATCCAAAAATAGTTGAAGACATTCAACACCGTTTATCTCTCACTGATTTACCTCCAAGGAGAAGGTACTCAGGAACTGCTAATATAAGGCTCTAGCTTCTCTCTGATTTATTCACTTGCTAGAAAGGCGTATCAAGTTTCTAAACACTCAAACACAGGAGTTCCAACAACACAGAGAAAATAAATTCCATCTTTGACCTTTTTTAAACTGCTCTTATAGCATCACTCTGTAAGACTGAATTCATTATTCTACTCAATATATTCCATTCAGTGGCTGCAAGACATTAGCTAGGATTAAAATCAGGTCAGCAGCACTAAGAATATGTAGCACTTTACCTTGAAGAACACAAAGGCATCAAAACACCCCAAAATGGTCAAAACTGATCTGTTTGCTCTAGGATTCGGTATTCTCTGTGGCAAGCTGATGGCCCTCTTTCAGTTTTTCTGAAGAGTAACAATGAACCCCATTTAAAAGATCGATATTTATAAAAGAACGTGATGAGGTCAGGACAGGCTTTAAAGGTGGAAATGACATTACTGTTATTCATGACATGATAATACCCAGGGCCTCTGGGTATGATATGACATGATAATAACCTGGATACTACTGTGTTAGTTATTTTACAAAGAATGAGAGGTAAATGGAGCCATCACGTGAAAAAATATTTTAAATATATAGGAGAGAGATAAATACATATGACAGAGAATGGGCCAGAGCCCTAGGGTCACAGCATCTCACATGAGAATTTGAGACTATACAATTGATCAATTTATTTACTCATCTTCCCACAACACTAAACACCTCTTAAATTAGATAATTTTTAAATTAGTTCCTCCCTTGCAGGTAGTATATCTGTATGTTGGTTGTACATCACACCATCCAGGCAAGTAGGGGCATCATAGAGAAGAGCTGCACCTAAAACCTTAATCAATGAGGGCAGACATAGAGTATTCCCAGTTAGGTTCATCTCCATTCAAGGTGGTTGAACTGTACAAGATTTGTAACACTTTCTCCCTTTCCCCACCTACTCTCTAAATACGGCTATTACATACGGATACCAAATTACAGATGCATTCATATCCCAACTCATTATCTGCATCTGTTACTTGCTATTTCAGCAGAAAATCCTCTATCACGAGCACTCCCGCTGTGCTTGCCAGTGGAGTTAGATGCGGACCTCCTGACCTGGAGCACGAGGTCTGTAGAGCGTGCTGAGAACTAAATCTGCCCGCGGGCAGCTCCAGCAGCCCAAAGAGCTGGCTGGATGAAGTAACGCATTATTGGCCTCGAGTCCCACAATAGGCGCGGGCTCCTTTGGGATCGGTGCGGGCTGGTTTGAGATGGGTGCGGGGTTCCTTTGGGATCGGTGCGGGCTGGTTTGGGATGGGCGCGGGTTTCTTTGGGATCGGTGCGGGCTATTTTGGGATGGGCGCGGGTTTCTTTGGGATCGGTGCGGGCTATTTTGGGATGGGCGCGGGTTTCTTTGGGATCGGTGCGGGCTGGTTTGGGATGGGCGCGGGTTCCTTTGGGATCGGTGCGGGCTATTTTGGGATGGGCGCGGGCTATTTTGGGATCGGTGCGGGCTGGTTTGGGATGGGCGCGGGTTTCTTTGGGATCGGTGCGGGCTGGTTTGGGATGGGCGCGGGTTTCTTTGGGATCGGTGCGGGCTATTTTGGGATGGGCGCGGGTTTCTTTGGGATCGGTGCGGGCTGTTTTGGGATGGGCGCGGGTTTCTTTGGGATCGGTGCGGGCTGGTTTGGGATGGGCGCGGGTTTCTTTGGGATCGGTGCGGGCTGGTTTGGGATGGGCGCGGGTTTCTTTGGGATCGGTACGGGCTATTTTGGGATGGGCGCGGGTTCCTTTGGGATCGGCGCGGGTCCCTCCGGGCTCCGGGAAGGCGCCGATCGGGACTGGCGTGTGCCGGCGCCCTCTGCTGGCGGCCAGCGCGAACCACGCGCCGCTGCCCGGAGGTCGGGCCGGGGCCCGTCCCGGCCGGCGGAGAGGCCTGTCCTCCTCGTGTTGAAGCATTCCCATAATCTTCATGGTTATGCAGTGACAGCCATATTAGTGCGTGACAGACAGCAGATATTCACGTGTATTTTGGGGTGAGCTATTTGTGTACTGTCCTTCTAAGTGTAACAATCGTGCTGACCCTGTTTTCAGCGAATACTTGGCTCCTTCTGTGCGTCATTTTCCCTGGATTCATGTCAGTGATGAAAACCAGCACGAGGGAGGCAATCTCGTCTAGGGTCCGGGTAAAGTTGCCCTGGATCCCGGGTTCCCCTGCCTGGCCCATGACCTCCTGGCCTGCTTTGTTCACACTGCAGGAGCACCTGGGGAGCTCCAGAACAGGGCAGGGTGAGGGCACTTCTCTGGTGTGAACCCTTAACAAAAACCGGGCTTGGCCTTCCTGGGTAACAACATACAAAAGAAAAATGAAATAAATAGATTGCAATAGGGTGCCAGAAGTACTGTGTCATTAATTTGGGTTCCAGTTTCTCCAAAAGCACCTCCAAAAGATGTTCACATGAAAGGTGAACGTGGATTTTTAAACGCTGGTATTACATTATGTGGGAGGTTTTTTGACACATTTTCCTACAGTAGCTTTTTTCTGTGGAACAGGTAACACTGAATCTTTCTGTAGACTGTGTTTCCATCATGACAAGATACAGAACTGCACAATACCTCAATTAAATGTTTGCTTTACAACTAGCAGTAAAAAAACTACATCTGAAACCTTCATCCTTGGTAGTTATCTCACCCATAGCTGCAAATGATCTCTTTTAAGAGAGATTCAGAGCCAGGACTTCCACATAAGCAGTTTCTCAAAGAGAAATTCATTCAGCTGACAGGACCATGAAAACCTCAGAAGTTTAAAAAATAAAAATAAAAAAATCACTGCAAGTTTTTCTTCTTTGGATTTCACCCCCTGCTTTTTTAGCTATGTATGTCCACAGCTCCCTTCCCTTGCCTGCACACACACACAAAACTAGCTGCAACGCAAAAATTCAATCCTCAGTATGAGGCTGTCATCACACTAAAATAAAACTGCTCATTTTTAACCGAAGGAAACTTTTTTATGACTTGTTCCTCCAATAAAGCCATCATCCCATGCTAACGAGGTGCTGTGAGATAGCTCACATGGTCCTGCCGAGGCGCTGCTCCTCGCCGCAGCAGGAGGAGCGGGAGGAGGCTCAGCAGCTCGACCTGCCTGCTCCCTCATAGGCAGGGAGATGTCACCTCCTCCTGACCCCATCCTTTGAGCAAAATTAAGAGCCTTTCCACTGGAATGCAGTGCTACAGGCAAACATGCCCTAAGGAAATAAGAGCTATCAAATCAGTAAAGCCTTGCAGGATGAGGCCCTGTCTCTATCTTTCCCTGATATTCTTTTCCAGTTCTCAAAAGCTGTGTCACTGCCAAACCGCAGCTTCCACATCATTGATGTTCACATGAAGGGGCTCCTGTTTTGTTTAGGGAACTAAAGTGAAGACATTTTAAGCTAAATTTTAATTAACCACTTATTTGCACTTACAGTGACATGTTCCTAAACACAGGTTGAAGAAACCTCTGCTGCAGTTTCCTTTTATCTGTTTATTCTAAATTCTCTCAACAAGATTATTAACAGGTAGCTAAGCCTAAAAAGGATAAAATTCTACTTTATTATAACTGCAAAGAATACAATTAAGGGGAATTAGAGAGGTAAAGTGGCAGTTCCAATTTTCCTGTTTTTAAGCCGGTAGAGCTCTCTGCAGAAGACTTTGCATCTTCTGCAAAGCCTGTGTATGCATACACACATAATGCAATGGAGTTTTAATAGAAGAGTTTCTTATTAAACAAGGTCAATTTTCATTACTGTTACAAAGATAATATTATGAAAAAATAGAGTAATACTGGGTGTAATATGGTGAAAAACTTAAAACACTGCAATGATCTTTAATAGACCCTGTAACAGTTTCCCATGTGCTTCTTTGGCACAGCCTGCATCTTTTCTGTCACTGTGAGACTGGGAATAGCTACCAATATCCCCACTGGGGGCTACCATCATATGCGCCAGCCATGCTTAGCACAGCCTGGAAATAAGACTCCAAAGATTTTACTAAGGGTTATAAAGAGCTGGTAGGCACAGAGCCCACATAAATGAGCAAGACAGTCCATCTAGCTGATGGACCATGTCTTGTAATCATCCACAAGGAAAGCTGCTGCCCTGTCTGTTCAGTCACAGAACTACTACCACGGCTGAGCTTGAATTTTGTCATTCCAACAATCTCATTGGAAATAGGAGATGTATGAAATATCCTGAGTCTGCACTGAAGGATTGCTGCTGTAAAGCCACTGCTCCTCAAAACGGCCCTACCCATCCCCTGAACTCTTGCAGTACTAAGTCCATAATTTAGTACAAGTCTAAAATATCACTTTGATCAACCAACATGCCCTGGAGATGTCTTCTCTCAAACAGGCATGTTGAACTGCTTAAACCTGACCTGCATGTGACTGCAAAAATGCACCTGAGAACTACTGATTTATGGAGCTGACTGAAGAACTACTTCCCTTCTAATACAACAGGCAACCACAGCTCTGGAGATACTTTTCTATTTGGGAATGTTTCCTCAGAGCATGTATCTCACGCACACCTCCTCCAGTCCAATTGTTTGTGGTTCCCACTGGCCCTTTCTTTATTTGGGACCCATGAGTGCAACATATAAACACACTTCATGATAGGCTAGTGATAGGTTAATTCCTACCCTTGGGATGGCCCAAACTATTTAATGGGAAAGACCAAACCCAGCTGGATGGCTTGCAAGTATCTTATAATGAATGTGCTTAAAAATGGCAAGATTCAGAGATGGACAGCCATAATGCAGCCTAGGACAACAAATCACCTTCTGCCACATAATGAAGGTCAATCAACTCAAGTTCTGTGGGACTGAGGGTGGCAGCAAGTTTTTAGACATAGATATTTGCATGATGTCTAATACAAAGCCTATGCTCTGTGCCTGCTAATAAATGTGTCCTTGTAAAATCCCTGTGAAGTAGAAAAGTAGTGTTATCCTGATTTTTCACAGATGGAAAATGGAGACACAGAGAAATTAAAGGGGAGAGGCTGTCTCTAGGGTACGCATGACGCAAAACAGCCAAATCTTTATAGGTCAAAACTGCCACTTTGAATTGCACCTAGCAACAGATGGGAAACCAGATTCATTCCATTATGTGTCCTTTTCAGTGAGGAGAGAGAAAATAACCAGTGTAAAAAAAAATATGGCTTATTTTTGCTATTATTGTTTGTTAAGGACTGCTAGAACAGAATGTGCTGTGGAGGAGATGGAGGGGAAATGATGATTATTGCAAGGGTAACATTTACCTACAAATCTTGTAATCAAGGAGTTGCTTTTTGCACCAGTCTATTCCCAGCAGCTTTAAAATCTCCCAGATGAGTAAAGACATTTGGTCTCTAGCCCAGTGTTCCCTCATAGGAAGTAAAGTAAATAGCAAGCCAGCAAGAAGGGAAAAGCCAGGCTTATCAGGCTGTTGCTGCTCTATCTCGTGCTGCCTTCCACAGTTTGCAGGGCACATGAAAAGTAGAATAAATACCCAGTTACATTTTGCTTATCATCTGACACATTTCACAAAAAAAAAGAAAGGCATCCACTGAGGGTTTTCTCTTTTTAATTCTGTCTGCTGCTGACAGAAGGGGTGCTTAGAATCAGACAGAAAAGATAAAATGGTTTTAAATATGTATATATTTAAGAGGTTATCTCAAAGGAAAAAATATTTTTCTGCTGTGGTTGTCTGCTATCTTAGCCCTGCTTTAAACATTTATCTGATGAAATCACTGCATTCCTCAAAAGAGACGGTTCGTGAGTCCTCAGGTTCTTATGGCTAACAAATAATTAAATAGCCCAAACCCTGCACTTTTAACAGTGAAGTGTCTGACTCATGATGCCTAGTTAAAAACCCAGCAGGTCCAGCATGGCCCCCTGCCTGGGGGGGGTAATGCACTCTCCCACAGCAGGACAGGATTTTGGCCAGGCCCCTCAGCTCAGGACTCCCACGGCATTGCCAGCAGCCCCTGCAAACAGGATACAGACGGATTCACCGCAGAGCCACGCTGACAGCCTGGACAAGAGGCATTAACATTGCAGAAATTAAAGCAAGATGAATTAAGGACATCAGCTTTTCTTTGGGATTAGCTGCTTTTATGGACCTTGGGAAAAGCATCAGCTTTTTAAAACTACTTCTAATTTGAGACTGCATGGTTTGAAAGGCTGTTTTTAAAGGTATGGTGGTGACCCCAGTTCAGACAGCAATACAAATGGATGACTAGTTGCTAATATTTATAGTTCTTTGCATCCAGGTGTCTCAGAGCATTTTAGAGACACTTGTGAGAGGAATTTCTAGAAACTGTAAATCATATGGGTGATGGCAAACAAGAGACAAACAGGTACAGAGGGCTAAATGACTTCCATGAGGTTGGCTGAACATCTGAAAACCTAAGTCAAGTACTTTCCGCTCCACTTCCATGTGGTTTTATTTCATAGCAATTCAAAAGTCCTGTCCTGCTGTTATTGTTTCACTGATATTTTTATTTAAGCATTTTGTATAGTATAACCTGTCAAAGTGCAAACTTCTAAGAGGAGTTCCAAGTAAGTACATAATTTCTACCTGTACCCTAAATTAGGAGAGAAATTTAAATTTAAAAACAATTAAACTAGATCAATTCAATCTGGAACAAATCATGTAAGGGAGGAAAAATATAACTTGCCATCCCTTTAAAAACATTCTGGGCAGTGAGTTATGGACAGCTGTCAGACTGGTGGAAAACCCAAGGGATCAACACGAGATGACCACAATAACATCTTATATCCAAAGGAACCTCTAATTTCAGCCTAGTGTTTGTAAATACAAATGTGACATTAATACATGTGAAGGTCGGCATGTGTTGGAGACACCAACTGCTGATTTGAAGTGCTAGTAATCTTTCACAGTACCTCTACTCCCTGACAGTGTGAAAAGAGGTGGCTGGTACAACAGCTGCAACTTCAATTACCTGTGAGGACATAATTCTAGATGCACACTGTCTTCAGAGTAAAAAACATAACCCATGTCTTGTGCTCCAACCAACCCTGGATTTAACACAATGAGCAAACTAAAAAAATCTGCAAGCTGATGTGAGTGAGATGCAAGGTCAGGTATCCTTCAGAAACACAGGAAGGGAAGGAGGGGAAGATCATGAACTAGATTAATCTGATTACAAATAACCTTCCACCATGCACTTGATGGAGGTGAGCACTGATAAGCCCCTGTAAGAACTGAAAAGTCTTGAAGTCAGGGATCATAGTTTATCTGAAATGGCAGAAAACCTGCCTGACTACCTTAGAAGGGGCTTGGCCAATTCCACTTTGATTTCTAACAGGTGCTACAGAGAACCATACAAATTAATTAAAAGGTAATGAAGGAAATGATCCCTTAGACTTTATCGAGCTCTCTTGTATCCAATATCGGTTCAGTGTAGCAGCCAGGAAGGGATCTGCAGGAAAACATAAAGGAGAAATTGGGGAAAACTTCTCACAGCATCCAGACTTTTCAAGTGACTGACCCAACTCTGCTACATCTCACCATGTGGAAAAGATCTAGCACCTTTCCACGTGCCTTTGCCTTGCTTCCCCTTCAAGTGGTGGCGACAATCTGAGGGATGGGGGTGAGGGAAGGAAATTGATGTTGACAGAATGTCCAAAAAGGGCAATGCATGCCTTGAACACAACTAGTTGAGTGGTTAAATGGGGTAAGATGTACCACACAGGATGTAAGGGGGGATTCTATGCTCTGTACTTCAGACAGGCCAACAGTTCACTGCCAGCCTGAAGACTGATGATTATTAAGAAGAAAACCTCCAACTGTTGACATTATTCATACTGAAGCTGCACTTATTCCAAGATTTAAAAAAAAAAATCTCTTGCTGCAAAATGTTCATTATCAGAGATATATGATGTGGCAATAGCACAGGAGTGGAGTTTATAATCCTGCTCCTGTAGCTCAGCCCAGCCAGGGCTCCACACAGCTCCAATCCTGCTTGGGAGGAGCTGAAGATGAGCCATGCAGCTGAAGAGTGTACAAAGCAGATCTGTATCAGCTTTCCTTTCTCAAAAGCATCCTCTCTGGGACAAATCATTAAAAGCACCTGCACAACATAGAGGGACAGGTAGCTCTGGATATTCACAAGGCCAAAAAACATCCATATTTTGAGTGTATCTCCATAACAGTAATTCTAAATACATCATGGCAATGACAATATACATCTTCTGACTCACTTATCAAGAACTAACTTAAAAACAATGACTTCAGGTTGATTTGAATGGTTCTGATCCATCAGCAGGCTAGAAAGTTGTTCAAAATTATGTACTATATACCTTGAAGTGCTTAATGAAAAAGCTTTATAGTTAATTTCTATGAACTGTAAATCCCAAACAAATTTTTCATCATTCTTCCCTTGTATAACCTCTCCTTACTTGTAGCTAATTAAAAAGCAGGGTCCCAAATTGCCTGCTCTTGTAATATCATCCTATGGAGAAAAAAAATTAAAAATTGTAAAATTGCTCCAACACTTTTGGAAATTACATTTTAAAATACTGCCTCTGAGTGCAAACATGGACAGAACAGAAATAAAGTCAAGTGAAAACAGACAAGCCAGGCCACCAAGAAATAAGTTCTCCTTACATTACTATGTAAACATATAATATAGGGAATCTAACACCTGGAGATCACAATGAAAAGCCTAAGAGAGGTGGAATATAACCAATGATTCTCAGAATTCGGGCCAAAGAAAGAATGCAACATTTGTTTCTCTGGCAAACAGGTTCTGGACTTGTCCCTACTTCAGGCCATTAAAAAACTTGCAATAAAAATACATTTTATACCTTAAAGCTTGAAGGAATCTACGCAAGAATGGACTTTTTCCATGTTTGCTCTTATTTAATCAAGTGAAAAATTTCATTTCACTGAAGTTTACTCTGTATGATTTCATCAATGCACAGTAGTAGCAAGTAATTTAAGCATTTCTGTTTTCAGATCTTAATCTTTACAATGTAGTTTTTAAATCTGCCACTTTCCTTTTTGGAGGGTAACTAACAACAGAGTGCATTCATTCCATCCTTTCCCAACCAAGCAAAACACTCACTGGGATTTCCTTTTCAAGCCTGCTAATTGAAAACATTCTGCAGTTTATTAGTCACTATACAGATTATCTGCTGACATGCAAACTCTCACTCATTCCAGACTTGTTAATTAACATGTAATTACTGATCCCACAGAGACTGGACTGCAGGTGTGATGCTCTGGGTCCTGCTCTAATAACCGCTCCTCTCAGATGCCAGCACAGATGCAATACACAGCAGTTGTATTGTCCCAGAACACCATCTCACCCTCCCTAAAAGCACACAGGCTCTGTTTCAGTTTCAGTACTTTTTACTTTTTTTTTTTACTTTTTTTTTTTACTTTTTTCTCTGGGTTTATGTGCAACACCCACTCACAATTTAGCACAGAAAAGCAACAAAAATCTGTGCTCTCCCATCAGCCTGTCTCAGCAGGAGCTGGCCCACGGCAGCTGTTCTGCATGGTGAATTTGAATGGGAAGACCAAGAGGACAAGAATGGCAGAGGATGAAGGAGAGAAAAACAAGGAAACAGACAGATATTCCCTGTCATTTCTGTGACCACCTAAATGATGATCTCACCTACTGGTGTATCCAATGGAAGGCGATTCTCAGTAAAGTCTCTTACAGAGCACTAATCTCTACATTAAAATACTACCTTCCAATCAATTACTCTTATATGAAGCCTCATGGTACCATAACTATTCCCTTCATGTATTCTTTGGATAATGGGATGTTCAAGAAGAAACCTTTTTCAAATACCTTGCCATTGAATTTCCTATAAGGCTTGAAATGTTTCAAAAAGTCTTTGCTTAAGGAAGACAAAATGGTTATCAAATAGTAACAGTGAGAGTATAAAGGCACTGCCATGGAAAGTTGGGTCAGATGAAACCACCTACAAGTTTATAATTCCTTATTAGCAAGGTTATACTGGTCAAGAACCAAGTCCAGAAGGAATTTTATTAAGCAAAGTACAGTTGTCAGGGAAAAGTACATCCAAATTTAAAACAAGTAGGGAATGGGACTGTTAAAAGCATGTAGAGTAGCCACATAATTTTATCACTGAAGTCAGAAGTAAAACTGCCCTTGACTGCAACCAATGGGAGCAGACTGTATTGACAGTTTTGAAAATGTAATCCTGCTTATATAGGTATTAAGAACAATTTCTGAATCCCTGGAGAGCATCTCCAATAAAAACATGATCAGAAGTCACTAAAATTCCCATCTCAGACGGACCTCAAAAATTTGCTGCACTGCAGTTCATTGTGAACTGAGTATGATCATAACAAGCAAGCTTTCGATACTCTTTCATAATCCTGTTAGAGAAAACAAAAGACTAAACTGTTCTAAGCAGGAGCCACATTCAGTTTGAAAGTTTCATTTACTGGATTTCAACAACAACAAAATCTTTGCAACAAGAACATTGTGCCACTACTAGGACCTTCTGGACCTGCACGGACTCACCTTTCTATGCATTGACAATTCACCTTTAACTGCACTGCTAGTTTACCAACCTTTCCAGAAGGAAATGGATGAGAAAGAACATGCTAGTACAAAATGGTCAAGAGAGTCACTAAGGAAAGGGACTTTTGGAATTAATAAGTCTTTTTCACAAGATATACTGTCTGGGAAGCAGCTGTGCATTTGCATCAGAGGAGAGATCAACTCTGTCCGAAACAAAAGCACATAACCTGTCAAGGGAAGGAACAGGGAAACTCCTGTGTCATAGATGATTCCAAGATTTAATATCTTGACCCAGATCTGACAATCAGAGCAGAAGTAGTTACTTTTATTAAACATGACACGTTAACAACATTCAAGACCCACAATGACTCAATAGCCATGGCACTGGTGGAGAAAGCTGTAGCAACGTCAGCCTTTCTGTATTTGGAGCAGCAATATTTCAACCTGCTCTTGCATATGGGCATTAGAGGACATCTCTTCAAGGCACTGGCTTCAAAGAGACTTGAAAAAAATGAAGCAGTAAGATAGGTCACTGCTTAGCTATCATATGGCAGTAATCTTCTGAAACCTTGACAATTCCTAGCAAAACCCAGGTTCAGCCAAGCACTTGGTCTACCATGGTCACTATGTGATCCTGACCTTGCCAACTTCTCTCTGCTAAGGATTCAGGAAGAGCCTGTTCACAAAGCTCCCATCAGTGACAGATTTAGAACAGACTCCACGACAGCATTTCACACAACTGAATTTGCCAATATAAATGGACACATTATGCCATGTAGGAAACTTTATGCAGTGGAATTTTATAAATTC
Source organism: Agelaius tricolor (assembly GCF_023055355.1). NCBI lineage: Eukaryota > Metazoa > Chordata > Aves > Passeriformes > Icteridae > Agelaius > Agelaius tricolor. The sequence continues at coordinate 9,320,363 of NW_027269284.1, forward strand.
CACCTTCGCTACAAGAAGGTCATTTTATGCAACTCAGTGACTAAAGCAGACTGAAGAGAAAACCAAACCTCTGAAGAAGGAAAATGCAAGACAGTTGTTCACAAAGTGACGATAGGTGGGAACAAACAGATTTATATAAGCAAAGATTAAGATGAACAGTTCAGCTTGACAGGAGATGTTTTATCTGTAAACTCTTTCACAAAAATCAGTGAAGATACTGCCTACAAAATATAAGTTGGAGCAAAATCCATCTCTTTAAGAGTTAATGTAATTCTAGGAGAATAAAGCAAATTCTGCTTCTGACCCTGTCCGTGATACATCAGTCTTCATCATTGTGAAGTGGCCTGACCTCTTCCTCCAAGCAGAATGATGAAAGACAGCTACTAAAACTACCCACTTTCAGATCTTGGCTTCTAGAAGAGAGGCAGTTGCCCCTCTTTCTGAGTAAGAAAACACAGAAAAGAATTACCAGAAAAGGTCACACTCAGCCACATCTATGAAAGGGTTCAAAGGCTTTTTCATACGTGGATAACACTGGGAAAGGCTTGTCAGGAGAGCCTCAGCACTGTACAGTGCCACTGAAGCTTCCAGCCTCTAGTTTGCTGCTGACAATCCAGGACAATAAATGGTGAAAGGAAACGCATCAGGAGCAGTCCTATTTATCTTTCCATTGCTGTTATCCATAGGTAGGGTCCTGAAAGAGCTCCTTCACACTTCCAGTACAAACACTTACATGGGTTTTTCCTCTCACCTCAATTTAGTTTCAAATAATACCCAAATAAGTCCATCAGCCTTTTGGAAGGATGACAAAGAGACTGTCTATCAACAGAGTCACATGATGACATTTGCAGCACATACTCTTAAATCTGTGCTTTCAGGTAGTGTCTTGGACCCTTTCTCCTACAGATTGTAATGTTCATATAAAACATACCCCTTGAAAGAGGAGAAAAACTGGTTACAACAGAAAGAAAATGTAAGCACATTTCTGTCTTCTAAAGTAAGGCCAGAGAAGACACGAGCTATAAGTGAAATACATATGGAGGCTTCTCAAGTAAAAATTATTTGTATAACTGAAAAGAGAACAAATATTGAGTAAGGGATTGATAAGAAACTACTAGTTCTTTAATATTCTGTTATCTCTTCCTTATTTGTTAACCTCAGAATAAAAAATATGTTATATTGTTTATGTGGATTTCTTTTCCTGAGATTATATTCAGCTCTGGGAAAGGTGAAGAAAACAATGACGTTTTCTCAGTCTAATATTTCTGCTCAATAATTAATGGAAGAAAGAGAAATCTGGAAACAAACAAAGAATTAAATCAAAACCTATCCTTTATCCTGTCTGGGGCTGTTATCTATACTGTTGTTCATAAGCGAGCATGGTTTTCATTAATGAGCTACTGTTTCAAGCTCAGTGTTTACAGATCACTACAGTACCACAGAAATCTTTCAGTATTAAATACACAATTCTGACTCATTCCAAGACTCCTCCCAACTGTGCTCATCAATGCATTCCATGGCAGAATTCCTTTTGAACTAGCTCAGTACACCGATGTTATTAAAATGTACATGAATGTGATTACAGTAACAATAAACTGAAATTTGCATCAAATGCAGTCTCATTAATTGATCATATCCAATTTGACAATTTAAATGCATTAAAAAAAATACTGTTCTAGATGACAGATTCTAACTTGGTTAATTTTCTAAAAAATATCATTCTTGCTTCATCTTGATTTTATACATTTTAATTTTAAAAACACATATTACTTAAACTTGGAAAGAAGATTAGTCAAAGAAACAGAAAACCTGAGTGTTGTCCTAAATTAATGAAGCCTCAAAAGAGTGCTTTAGATTTCTACTTACTTGCTTCCCCAATCACTCAGGACACCAGAGATGCAGATGGACAGAGATGGCAGATGACAGCCTGCTGCACTTGGGCTATCAAAAAAGCAGGTGCAAAAAAGCATGCCCAAGCACGGCCCTCTGAGCTCACCTGAAGGGTGTTCAACAGAAGAGGGTTGGGTTTGGCTCCTGAAGCTGGTGCAGCATCATTGCCACATCTTTGTAAGGCAAGATAAATGCTTGGGCAAGAAGAATTATACTCAGTTCTTAATGTCTACTTCCTACCACCCATCCAACAGGGAAAACACCAGCACTCTACAGCAGCTTGGGTTGTAGTTACTGAAATGGCTGGATTCAACAGAACAATGCCCACAGTCCTGGCATCCTGACTTTTTTAAAATCAAACACAAGTGAAGGAACATACTTCATGCTCCTTTTAGACACTGCTAGGAAGCAGGTGAGCTTGGAGCATTGTTTCACCTTGCAGAGAGGAATCCAAGACAAAAGATTCTTTCAACATCTTTTATCTTTTAGAACAATTCAGAGGAAACATTAGACCTGTGAATAACAAAACCACTACCAATTACACAGAGTCTGCATTTTCACCTGCTGACCCTGTATTGCACAGACTTCAGTCCCTGAACTATTCTTTCTAAGTCAAGTTACTGGTTTGTTTTGTACAGCTACACAGATGTGATCACTGTACATGAATACCTCTGCAGAAATCCATCCATTGCAGAATGAGACAGCCTTTAAAATAAATCATTTTTAAATATGCAGTAATCAGAACAGATTACAAATTGAGTTAATATCTTTAAGATAAACTGAAGGCTTCTTACTAATGTAATAGACTATGGATCATATCCTGGGGGTGCTCAAACCAGGCCCACCTATTTTATAAAAAGCCTAAACACATGGCTTTGTTTTCAAAGTGCTGAAACTTTAGCAACTTGCAATGATCTTGAAGTTCAAGATTTTTGAAAAACACCAAGGAATATAATTTAAACATCTAAATACAAGCTTACTGGAATTTTCAAAGAAAATTCTAAATCAATACCTATGTAATTAATTTACAGGCCTTGAGCAGTACCACTGGAAGAATCTTACTAAAGATTCCTCATTTACATACTGGTGGCTGTAATCCACTGAGGTATTTTAATGCACCAGGAAAAACACAAACACTTATCCCAACTCTCAAATTCATGTTACCACAACTCTGACATCCTTATGTACTCTCTCAGCCCACAGCCAGGTAATCCCATGGAGCTCAAACCTCTTACACTGAGATTTAAGGTAGATTATGTTGTTGGGCTTTCACTCCTGTAACTCAGCTGATGCAAGGTAATTTATTAAGCTTTAATAAACTGATTACAATCTAAGCCCTAAGTTTCTCCTGAAGCTACCAGGAGTTGCTGAGAGTCATGGAGTTACAATCACTTAAGAAGTTACCACTTACCAACCATTCTGTGTGGATACTTACATGAAGCATCCCTAGGGGTGGCTTAAATCAATTTAACTTCCAGTTAGTCATTCCACACTCAGTTGTGTCTGTACCCTATACAATATAATTTCAAGCTGCATCATTGAACACCATCCAGTTGCCCTTAAAAATATATCTGATTCAGATAGGTTAAATTTCCATAAGTAAGCATTCAAATGCAAATTAAACTGATGTAACTGTTTTCTAAGAAATAAACAGTTATGCATGGAAGACTATCAGTCCATTTAAACACGTCTTTTTTCTCATTCTTAAATAAATTTTAGACTATATTTAGAGTATGTTGGATAGTAGCGCTCTAAAACACCTGTTTCACATAACTTTTTGGATCTTTAAGGATTACCAATGATAGTAATTATCAAAGATTCAAACAGCAACTATACATATTTTTCTTTATACTATATACAATTTATAGGTAAATCTTCATTATATTGATATAGGAGATGAAAGCTAATCTAGCAAGGAAATGTTGAACTAAATTTAAATATCCTTCAGGAACCACCATTAATGAATTGCTGTAAAGTTTGTATATTATACTATTATATACAAACTTCCGCGACTCCAACCTAAATGATTCACCATTTCTTAGAATCAGTGAATCATTTAGGTTGGAAAAGACCTTAATATTATCAAGTCCAACAATTAATCCAGGTGCTGAAACACCACTAAAGGATGTCCCAAAGCCCCAGTTGTGCACGTTTTTTAAATCCCTCCAGGGACAGTGATTTCACCACTTCTTTGAACTCCCTGTCCCAATGCTTGACAACCCTTTTGTAAAAAAGCTTTTCCTAGTATCTAACCTAAACCTCCCTTGTGCAATTTGAGGCCATTTCCTCTTCTCCTCTCACTTGCTGCCTGGGAGAAGGGACCAATCCCCACCTGGCCACAACCTCCTTCAGATATCTTCTCATTAGTCAATTTACATCTATTATTGTTCCAGAAGGAAAAAACTAAACTTAGAGAAAATGTAGGCAAACCCATGACCTTCAAAAGAAATGGGAACACCTGCTCATTTCTTTTATTTGCTGCAAAACTAGAAACATGAAGAGAATTTGGTATGAAGAACTGTCTAATGCTTGTATGCAGACTATCAAAATACAGTGGCAGTGGTTCTTGGCAGCACTCCTCAACAGGATGCTGCAGCAAGCACTGGTAAAAAAAGATCCATAGGGAAATAGATGAAAACTGTTTTCTATTGAGCACCTATTTAAATAGCAACTGATGCTTTATCAACAGAAATGGCCAGAGTCAAACCTGAAGCTCTCTAGTAGCATCCAAATGCTGCCAAAGGGTAAATGTCCCATTGTCTTTGGTATGTTACAAATTATTACAAAACAAAAATCATGGTCATTTAAAAATCTTACTCAGATGGAAAGGAACAATGACAGAAGTCTGCACACAATATAAATAATTTATGCCCAATTCTTTGCAGAATCAAGGCATAAAGTTACAGATGCAGAAAGTCTTCAGATTTTATAATATTTAAACAAAGTTTTGAGCTTTTATTCTGTTGTACCTAATCCTATATCTTCAGGGGCCATAGTGATGAACTGCAACTGAGTTTACTGTCTGAAAACTATTTAAAATATAATCACTAAAGATTATAATACAACAGCACATATTTCATTAGGCTACTCTAGATCCCAGTTGACAGGATATGAAAACGAGACTGCCTGCTTTATCAGAAAAAGCAGGAGAACACCTCCTGGATTTTGGCAGAAGATCAGTCCAGAGTTCTTGGAATACAAAAGTATTTGCAAAACATCTGCAAGGATCCTAAAGACAATAGATTAAAAAGCCTGACTTTCCCAACTCTCTAGAATCCAATAAAAATTTTGTGTGCTAGTAAAAGAGGAATCAAAATGTGTATATTACCTAAATAATTTATATCTCTCCTCCAGCTCTGTGGACACTTAATCCCTTGTTGGGTCAATATTTCATTATTCTATGAAATTAGAACCCAAAAGGTTAACCCAAAATTAGAGGAATTCTAGAACCTATGTGGAATCATCTGTGATTCCAGAACATATAATATTGGTGAGGATATGACACAGAGCACATAGAAAAGGAACAGCTTTCTTTGTGCCTTCACAGCCTGTACCTGTCACTCCAATGTGTGGAGACCTATGGAGAATGTTATTTTCACAAATTATTTAGGAGCCTTGTTTCAGCACTGTCAGAGTTTGCAAACTAGATGTCCCACATTTCTGAACACTTAAACACAGTTATGTGGCATTAAAAGCCAGAATCTGTGTGTGAGAGGAGTGCACAGGCTGCTGCAGTGGCATCAGCAGCAGGGAGCTGTCATTGCACCCCCCTGCTGCAAACACGTCAGGGAGTCAAGGGCATGGCAGGATGAGTACTGATGAGTCTGTGTAACACTTCCTTCAAGTGATGGCAACTTAACACACAGGTCCAATCAAAGGCTGCAGCATGTGAAAACAAAATCAAAGCAGGGCCCTTGAGGGACTAAATATAGCTCCAAATCTAAACTTTCTGAGAAATGCTAAGAAAAGATGAAATGTGCAAGAAAATTGACTTATTCTAAAACAGAGTCAAGAGCTACATCTGATCTTTGGACACCTGCCTATCAAGCCACATCTTAACCAACTGCCTCCAGTGGTTTAGCTCATACTTTTCATTTCTCCTTAATATGGCTATTACAGTAACTACTTTCAATTTAAATCTGGCACTACAAGTCATAGTCTGGTGCTATTAAAAGAATGTATTAAACAGGATTATGTATTAGATGATTCTACACACCCAGAAAGCATTTGCTGGGAAACTGTGACATTCTAGCTTTGCAAACACTGTAGCATGTGCTATGTATAGATGTACACATTCTTGAGCTCCTATGCAAGCACACACTCTGCCATGGCTCATGTATATATAGATGCACGAGTACCCACACTGTAAGAGAAAGGATAAGGTATTGGATCTGTAAGCAAAACAGCAGAAGATCAAATCGAGGAAAAGTGAACCAAGAAAACAAATACATCAGATCAGCAGTGCAGACACATCACTTACCACTTGGAAAGCACTACATTAGGCTGCAACTTCATTTCTTGAAACAATGAGGAACAGGTAGGAGAGCTCTACAGCAGAACCCCCACTGTTGTGCCAGCTCTGGCTGAGCAGAGCAGGGGGGTTGTTCCTCACCCCTGAGAGCTTTCTCTCCCTTTCTTTCCCAACCTGACCCCTGGCACCACATGCCTGCAGGCTTGGTGCTGGACTGGGTCTGGCATTTCTTCTGCCAGGCCTGCTCTGCTCTGATAGGTGCCAGACTGTTGCTGCAGCTGTAGCTGAGGTCTCAGGACATTGTGCACATATGACCAGACTGATGATAACAACTGTAAGAGGAAGGAGGAAAAGAAAGAGACTAGAAATCAATGACTTACTGTACCAAGAAAGAACCAATTATTCAGCAAATCTGCTTTTGCTAATTCTGTCACACAACCTCATTCATTAAAGTTCCATCATTATTTGAATTAACTGTTGCTGTCACAGCAATAATAGTCACAATCAGACACTCACATTCTGCAACTACATAGCTTCTATTAGTCCCAATTTAGTGATGTTGCCTGCAACTAATGAACTGGTTTGTAGTTTAATTATAGTGCTTACCAGATAATTTATTAGACAGCAATAAAGTTTAGATTTACTTCTCCTGCAATGCTGCTCCATTATTAGATGTATACATGAAGCTGCATTTTGTTCTCAATTACACATGTATAAATCTTGAGAAACTCTACTGAATTAAAAGTTATTTTAAATTGACATGCAGCTACTTTGCATTTGAAAATTTGTAACACAGCACAGTTTTGTTCCATGTACATGCATTACTTACAGCACTCCAGGTGGTTACTTTGATAATGATACAGAGCATTTTTGTACTGTTGAAATAAATGCCAATCCTGTTACAGAAAGTGCTTTTATAATAAAAAATAAAATTAACTAAACATTTAGTGCAAAAAACAGCATTCAGACAATTCCTGCTATATAGTCAAAGATGATTAACTAAAAGGAAAACTGTTCTCAAAAAGGTAAATTTAATTTGCCTCAATACCAACTCAGTGAAATATTAGGAAGCAGAAGCTACTGTATAAAAATCTGATATCAATTAACAGAGCTCCCATTAAAAAAAAGGGATTGATTTTGGCAAGCAGATAAGAATAAATACCAAAAAAATCACAAGGTAAAGTTTTATTTATTATATTACAATATTATATGGTTTAGCTCCACATAGAACTAAAAGGATAGGACTCAAACTTCAAATTCAATAAAGCCTGAACCTGGACAAACTCAGTACTAACAGATACAACTTTTTTTTTAATACAGCATAATGGTGGGATTTTATAGTTGCTTTGAACACATATAAGCATATGTTAGACTCTTTCACATAGCTGCCTTTTAACTCATCAGTGGCATTCAGTAATGAAGACTGTGATTCTGCCCCTGTCTCAGTGGTGAAATTTGAGCAGGTGTACTACTGTGAAAGCAAGGAAAATCTTGCATTAGCCTTCTAACTCCCCTTTGGGATATCTGGCTTTGGGAATGCCACAGAAAACCTGCTTCACTTCTCTTTCAGTGAAATGGGACTTAGAAAACCAACCAAGTTCAATTACACTGTGGGGTGGTTTCCACTGGGGAGGCCTCCTTCTATGTGATTCTTAAATAATTCTGGCCTGTTCAATGGCCCACCCAGTCAATACAAAACAGATTCATTTCTCCAGAGATTTTGCAAAATGTGGGCTTCTCTTCCTAGGGATCCAGGTCTTGAGCAGATGCAGATTATGTAAACCCAAATTACTGAATTTCCCTGTGCATTTACCCCATTTACACAAAAAGATACTAATGTTTCCTTTGTCTACTGCTAATACTCATATGTTTAGACTGAATCCTTTCAATCACAATGGTTTCTTGGTTCATTCCTGGAACAGACAAGGTACTAATTGATGGTGGAACAGGTAAAATCTAATTACAGAAATAGTAAAATGGGTTGTTCTGAATGCTGCACGACATTTCTTAACGTTGAGAAAACAGAATGAAATACATTAATTTTAAAACTGTAGTCTTTTAAAAACATTACATATTCTTTCCAATGGTTTGCTTTTGGCTCTTCAATTTTTAACGAACAAGAGATTTTGGCTAGGACACCCCATGAGGTCTCAAAGCCCACAGCAGTTTCCATCATATCAGTAACTTCAGCCCAAGCTGTGAAACTTTTGTCAGAAGAATGACTTTGAAGTTGCTGGATTTCTGTAAGAAGCATGGGTTTGACCTAAAACTAGAATATTTTAGAAAGAATAAGATGAAGAAAAATCCAGATGGTATCCAACCTGTGCTCCAGTCCTTGAAAGTTGAGTTTTATTTCTCAGACATCATCTTTCCTCTGAAACTGGCTTTCTCTTCAAACTAGAATGCCTTCAAATGGTCCGTGCATCTGCCCACACAAAGGGCTGACTGCCAGTTTAAGGTGTTACCTCTACAGAGATTTTTACTCCACAGCATCCTGTATGTATTGAAGTGGCAGTGTGGCCTTGGACAAAACAGAAGGAAAGGAAAATTACAGAAAAGAGAATTCTAAAATACTTGGGGGAGAGCAAGGAGGCTGAAGGAAGCAGGTAGGTATGAACACATTCACACAAATACATAAAATCAATATGAACTAATTTACATTTCAAAGCTGTAACTGATGGGAAACCAAGAAGACCTGTCCTGAGGTTTTAAGTCAAAGAGCTAGGGGCTCTTGGCCAAGTCAGCTCTGAGTTCATATTTCTGATGTGTACAAAAGCTCAGGAGCCAAACTCACCGGCAGAAGAGGAAACATCTGCCACACACACATCTTCTGTCTGCATGTGCCCCATGCCAAACTCCCAACCTTTTTAACCAAATGCCCAGAAACTTCCAATGTGAATGCCACTCCTTGATGTCATATAACAGTGAAAGGAGAATTAATTTTTAAAAAAATAAATGAGAAAGAAAGAGAAAAAGAAGTATGTAAGGAGGGGAATGAAACAGTTTGTTTTCACTTCTCAGTATCACTCACCCATACACACACACTGAAAAAATGGCAAGGGGAGCACTCACAGACCACTACATACTGCACTTGTCAAGAAACAGCCAAGTAGCCAAGAAAACCATGCCTCTCTTATACGTGTTGTATTTATATATTGATTGTCTGTGTGAAGTGACCACATTGCTTTAGTAGGCTCCAGTCACCAATGACCTGTGTCAAATCAGTTACAAAAATGCAATGATCAAAAAATAATTGTTTTTTCTTTCTCCACTGAAGTAAAATTCTTGTATTTTCTTTACCTAAATCCTCCAGCTCCTGCTACCTCTTCCTTTAGGAAGAGTGGCATTTGTCACAGACAAAAAGCACACATTTGGAAAAAAAATACCTGGAAAAAGCTGAATAAAGCTGAAAGAGTGGCTCCACTATATCAAAATAGCAATACCAACAAATGACATAGGAAAAATTAAAAGTACACAGAAAGAAACCAGCATCTTCCCATCACTGCCCCATTAGCATATCCAAGAAGTCTCTGTGTTGTCACCTTACTGCAAAAGTTCCATACCATCTTGGTGATTTCTCATAGGGAGCTCCTCACAGCACTGACTCCTCCTTCTTCACAGCACAGCCAACAAACTCCAACTCTCTCCTCACCCAGCTAACCCACTCTTTTGTGGCACTCTTCTTCTTATTGGACACAGCTGTGGCCTCTCAAGGGCAGGGCTGTTCCTAATCTTTGGTGATTGGTACAGCTGCAACTCCTCAGGTGTGAGTCTACCTTCTGCACTATCTTTATTTTCTTACATTCTATCCCTCCACATCTCTGAGTTCTTTCAAACCTCTCCTAAGAGTGCAAGAAAGATTTGGACAATGACACCCATCACCTTCGATGTTGCACTGGGCCCAGTTCCAATTTCCTGCAGCATTCCAGCAGACCTCAGAAATACCAGTGCTTACTGCCTCAGGCTAAACCAAATTACAGAATCTCTTGGTTTCAATTTTCTATTCCACCAAAAGTCCCCAGAGCCACAGCTGTCACTGGACTCCCCACTAATACCCATATGCAGGGTTAATATTAAGGGACAGTTAATACCCTTTAATTCATTTTTGGCCTGTCTGCATTTTAAGCTTTACACAAAGTGGCAAAACCAAGAAAACCAAGAAATACAGTCAAGTTCCACAAATTGAGTTAGAACTTGTTTTCTAAAATATTTTGGTAATACAGAGATATCAATGACAAAAATATGTCAGCTTTCAAGATAAACAGGGAAAACAATTCAAGTAAGAAACCAAGATAAGCTTGTGCAGCTTTGGTGTTTTTGACACCAGTCTGTTGATACACATACAACCTGTAGTTGAGTTACTTAAATATAAGATATTGGCCAATTTTAATACACCATATCCATAGGTTTTATATTTCTATTTTGTTTTTGGTTTGGTTTTTTTTTGGCCTGAACTGCTGGATTTGTTGTCATCTAAAATATAAAGCTATTTAGTCATAAACACTTATAGCAGCAGCAGCAGCAGCAAAGACCCTCTGTGACTACTGCATAAAATCTCTATTTTGATTTGAGCCATATTGAATTTAACTATTTTAATGATAACTTCTCTCACCAGGAGGTCACATAATAACTTTCTCAGCCTGTAGGGAGAGAACACAGCTGAACTGATACATCACCACCAGTTTTCTGCTTCTATGCTTTATGCTTTAAGGAAGCATCTTCTTTCACACAGCTCTACCTGTTAAATATTGTGCAAGGATGCTGTTCATTTGACTGAAAAAATATGCAGCATAAGGCAGGCCTGCACTACAAAACCACTGAATTTAATTGAAGATACTGAATAGCTCTTCAGAGGTTTGGTTGTTTTAATTCAGCTCCTAGTTTTTATTCCCTCATAAAACAGACCAATTCAAGCACAAAGCAACTATGTAGCCCATTGTATTCTGCACATAAATTCAGTGAGCTCAATAAAAGTACTCTAGCAAACAAACTTATCAATACTTCAGCAAATCTGGAAGACCACCACTAAAGGCAGCAGCCCTTTTCCTTTCCCAGTTTTGTGCACAAGTGCAATGTCATGGATCCAATAGATGTGCATGTGCTTACAAGTCCCACAAGGCAATGGCTGCACCAGTCTGAGCAAGAAGGTTTGTGGTCCCAGCCTATACACATTTTTAATCTCATTTTTCAACAAGTATCCTTTCCTACCTCTCCTCTAAAACTTGAAACAAACAAGTGTGCTTTTGCAACTCTTGCCTGTACTATAAACAAAATATACACCAAAAAATGCAAACCAGAACATTACTTACTGCCAAGCTCTGAACAAACACAGAAACACTTACAGTAGACACATAATGATTGTTATTTTCTACTCATACCCTCCATACTAGACATCTGCCAAAAGTTACTTTATTTGAAATCCTTAAAATTCTTGAAAAGCCAAAAGCACTTTGGAGACTTCTTACTTCTCTGAGTATTGGATTACAGTATGTGCATGCAACCGACTGACAAGTGAAAAAAAAATATTATTTATGCTTGCATAAGATCAAAAGCATGTACAGTAAATATTTCTGACAATATCAGGACTATTCCTGAATAACCATCCCATGGAACTGGAGTGGAAAGGGAGGGCTCATCTTCAGCTCTTGTACAGAGGCTTGGAAGTATCCCTAGTCCTTCCCAGAGCAGAAGAAAGCATAAACACTGGAAAGACCTGGCCTGAAATCCTGGCTCAAATGATTTCAGATGAGTCAACATTTCACCCAACAGTGAATGTGGGAGATTTATTTTGTAAGCAAACATCAGGCAGCACAAAGCAACTGAAGAAATACAGTTTCAAAATGGGACTGCTGACAATCGACCTCCAGAGCCTGCAGGACCCTCCAGAGTTGTGAAACGGACACTGGCTGCAGCAGAATGGCACAAATGCTACAGGCTGGCCTCTGCTTCAACACAACAAATGTTTGGGGTTTATTCCTCATTACTGCTACTTTCATTTAAAATCCTTCTGGTAAAAAGCAATAGATTTCCCTTTAGGTGTGTTCCTTCTATATTGTGAATGGAAGCATATAAAGAGTTTTACTTATACTTTTAATTTCTGATTTTAATTTCTAATGGTCCTTCATTGCCTCTTGGATGTCAGGCATAATACAAGATACTGTGCAGTCTGCATCAATGTGTCCAGGTTCTGCCCATCTCAGCAAACCACAGATCTCTCTCAGCTATACCTAATGCAGGGAGCAATTGATTTCCAAACATTTTAAACTACCATACTTATTTGTCTCCATATCCTTTACCTCTGTTCTACTCATTCCTGGTGAACTAGCTCAGCTGGTTAGAGCAAGGGACTAATAATGCCAAGGAACACGTGGAACACTCAAGGCAGGATTGCTAAGCTGTGACTTCAAAAGCTGATTTAATGCCCTTAAGGTACACACTGTGCATACCTAGATTTCAAAAGACTAATGAGATGGACAAATAAGGTCGATCACAGCAAAAGTTGGAAGCTATTCCAAGTGAGGATACCTTGAGTAAGGTGCCAGCCAGAGTTCAGACATCATGCTGCCACAAGCCCTGGGCCAACACTTTACCTCTATGTGCCAGTGCAGCAATAGCGTAAGTGAATTGCATCTAAGAGGGCACACAGCTGTGTAAATCTGCACCCCTGGGCACAGAGTGTTCCAGCAGTAAATGCCTGGAGTAAAACAGAGGTGCCTGAAGTACAGGGGGAATGAGCTATACCTTTGCTTGACCTGAGATAATACTCAGTGCAACTGAAGATCAGAGAGTTCAGGTTTTACCAAACAAGAAACACATCTGACTTGGAAAGCATTATTCAGGATGTCATGGTACTCGTTAGTTGTAAATCTACAGTAATTCTAAAACAGAAGCTGGAATAACACCAATTTTAAAAAGGTGAGATTTAGAAAAGAATTAGGCAATCCCCTTGGTTTGTTTTGCATGGACTAATTAACAATAATTGCAATCTGCACTAATGAGGCAGGTGTTACCTAAGTGTAAGCAGCAAAAAAACAACCTCCTAAGCAATTCTCTGTCTAAACATTAGGTCTTCCTCAAACTTAAAGATACATTCCTTACCAATTTATTTTAATTACCCATAAGCAACAGGGGGGGAAATCACTCACATCTCAGTCATTTAAGTCCAAATTTCACTAGTACACAGATGAGTTACAAAGACCTCCATAACACAGCTGAGGATGAAAATTCTGAGAAGCTGTTGAATATAATGATGCAACAGAGAGATAAAATTTACCTCACAAACCATTCAAATCTGGACAGAGACAGATGGAGGAAGTATATCAAATGCTGGTATTTCAGGGGAAAAAAATTTAAATAGTGAAAACATGATTACAATATCAATTTAGAAAATATAAAATCTACTGAAGTCTTACTTCCTGAGTCCATAGAGGTCTCAAATGCAACTGCTGAAGGATTGATGCTACAATTTAATTGTGGAGATATTCTGAATTCATATATTCCAAATGTTTCTACCCAGCTGCTCTGTGCCCCATGAAAAAAAGAGCTGAGCTTCATTGTCCATCCACAGGACCTGGCTTCAAATACTCACTTCAATTCCACTCCTTTCTGAGACTGGGAAAACAATTTAACTCCTGATGGCCCAGTACTAATGCTGACTAATCCTGCACAAACCCTCTGATCTACCACGATTCAACTCATGAATTCTTTTGGAGCATACAAGTTAACCTGATACTACTTTCTGCTCATCCAGTGGCACTGCAAAGAATTCACCAAACAGCCACAGCCTCAGCTCTACCCAACAGCCCTTCCCCTGTCCTTGGAAAGACTTGGAACCCAGCAGACAGCATTGCCCTGCTGCCTCATCACCCAGGCAGGGTGGTGCCACAAATCTGGGCAAAGCAGGAGCTGGAGCCAACTGCAGCTGAGCACAGCATAAAACAACTGACCATAGCATAAAACAACTGACCACAGCATAAAACAGGTCCCTGTCTTGGTCAAATATTATTGTCTCAATCTCCCTGCTTTATACTGCAAACCTACAATTACTTTGCTCCATCCTCTGGATGGCCATGATCTGTGTTATTTAGTGGATGGGAACTACATATCCTAGGCTACAAATCTGTAACACTACCCTGGTTCTTGTCATTCAAAGTGATACAGAGCCAAGAAAAAGTAAGCAAAATTCTTCTCCCATCGCTCCACTTCTTCAGCTACTCCAAATATTAGCTCTGCAGAAGTTCACATAGATAATACACACACACACACAAGTTAAAAACCTGTGCTTTTACCTTCTGCCTGAATTTGTCATGCTTTGGTTTCCAGCCAAATGTTCTTGCCATGTCTTTGACAACAGGATTGAAGATGCCTCTACTCTCAAAAATTATTCCCTCTGTGGGTAATTATGGTTGTCACACCATTCAAAAACCTTCTGAACGCTCACTTCTACCATAATAATTTAACAAATAAAACTAGTCAGGTTTTACTTTTTCAAAGTAGGTGTTTGTAGACAAAAATTGACTTCTCCATATTAAAACGGGGGGGGGGGGGGGGGGGAAATCCCAACATTTTGGAAGAGAGGTCGGGAGATTTTGTTACTTGCTTTGACAAAACTCATGGTCTCCTTTTTTTCTCTTTTCTGTAGTTCGGTTTTTTCCTTCTTTTCCCAGATCCTTTCATTTCTTGTAGTCAAATCAAAAAGTAGGAGGCAGACAGATTAAAATGGCATTTAAAATTCAAATACTTAATTAAAACCCACAAAATGTAAAACTTTCTCTTGAAATTTTCAAACTTTTAGTAGCATAAAAACTCAAAGCATGAAAGGGTTGCTTTTCTCTTTGTTAAAGCAGCTCTGTATCTGGGCAAGTTACGGTCTCTCGTTAAAATTATACTCTTGAAATTAAAATATATAAACACATATTTTTGAAGGCATATTCTCCTCTACTACTTAGCCTCTGAAATGCACTTTGCCTGCTTTCTTTTCTTAATTTTCTTTCTATTTTCATTGCTTCTGATGTTTTACTCCAAGTTCTTCTGCTGTTTTAAGACACAAAGAAAAACATTCAAATGCCACTGAAGGATAAATGTATACAGAAAAACAATCATGAGCACCATAAATTTATTACCTCTAGCTGTATAACAAGATGACCTTATTTACAATATATCATATTCATTGACTGTTACATAGTGTCCTTTGAAATCTGTTAATTCGGCAGTAATGTCTTAATAATATCCAACTGTGTCTATTACAAAGCATATATATTATCTCATGTATTGAAATAACTTCTCATTACAGCATTTCCTAACTCCTACATCCCCATCTGACAAACATTTAAACAATTTTTACCTCATATTTTAAAGTATGGCTGACAAATGCAGAAGATGAATACTTCCAGGAAAACAGGGGAATAGTAATGAGTATACTTCTTATCTATGACACTGCATTTTTCTGTTTTCATTGTTCACAGTGCTAATACAGTGCTGCTTCAAAATGCAGGTACTGATAGATGCAAATCACTAATAATGGCATGTTCTTCTTTTCATCTCCTCCCTTAAATCTGAGTATTTTTAAAACTAAATTATACTTTAAATATGAGCAGTATCAGAAAGCCAATCAGGAGAAGAAATCTAGGCTTTATTTTTCCTCTTTGCTCACCCAGAAATATCGCCAAAAGCATAAATAAATTATTGATTTAATTAATTAATTACTTAATTAATAAAATCACTTTCCTGCTATTAGTAACAGGAATAAGTGAGCTTGGTTTTCCAACCAAAATGAAATTTTAAGAACAGAAAGTAGAGGGAGGGAATAAATACGGAAACCCACAAGCAATCACTGAGGTCACCTTCTGAACCACACACTGATTTTTCTGACAACAAACCTACTCTAATCTAGAATAGAGGTTGACAATGATGTTCCTGTGGTCACAATACTCCATTGTAGCAGCCAAATTAGTGTTTCTTTTATTCATAATGTCCTTGTGTTTTGCTGTCCAAAGTCACTTAGGTGAATTTACTGAATATATTTTCACAACAGTAGATCAATTGGAAAGGCTTAGGAGCATATAATTATTCCATATCATTGCATTTTACTGCTGTGATAGGACAAACTTATCCAATGGAGGAAAAAAAAGATCCATTTCAGAGTACAGAAGGTTTATTTCTTTCTATTTCTGTCTTTTTTTTTCCCCTAAATGTCCCTGGCTTTTATACTTTCATAAGTAAAATGATTCACTGCAGGAAATGAAGCGTTAGTGCAGCTTCACGACATTTGGAAGCTACAGCTGTTTCAATAACAAGAGTTTTAGCCCTGAATGTACTAGTAGCACTTGGAGCTGAAAGCATCTATTGAGTGAGGAAGGGCTTGACCCTTTGCTCAGTGACTTCAAAGTTGTGAGTCATATGGCCCGAAAAGAATTCCTGAAGTCTTTAGAAATAACAGTGTAACATAACCATTGTGCTACAAATGGCTTCTGTTAAAAAGCACATCTATCATTATGCACCAAACTACACAAATGAGTCTGAAAAATGTAACCACACTTTTCAAAGGCTAAATGCAAAGAAATAAAAAGCTGCAGGCCTGGACAGCTCAGTCTCCCTGCTGGGAGAGGAGCTGGTTCATTCCCCCTGCCACCTGCAGCACAGGTGGGCTCTGGGCTGTGCTCTCCTCACTAGAACATCCTTTTCTAACATCTACATGAATTGCTTTGTCACAGGAGAACAGGTAGGAATCACAATTACTAACAACTGTACTGTCTTCTATCTTCTCCAGCAAAGATGCTTCATTTACCAATTAGAGAATACTCTTTTTTGCCTCTTAACAAACCTTTTCTCATAGCTTCAGTGGGAGCTTCCATCTCTCAGAAGCCTCAGCCAGGGTCACTAGGCAATGAATGAGTCTCTAAAAAGGAAGGAAATACCTGCAGGTGTTGCTGATCAACTGTACAAGAGGTAACAGCCACTATGAGCACAATCTCATGTCCAATATAATGAAGTTAAAAGGGGGAAATATATTTTAACTACCTGTATAAAAGATAATTAAGATAGAGGCAAGAGTGTCTCCATAAACAAAACAAGAGAGAACATATTAAAAAATAAATAAAAAGAGGGAACTAGGAAAAACAGTTGAGAAAATCAATTATCTAGAAAAAAATTAGTAATATTGGTTCCAAAGAAGGAAGGGGTAAATAACTGGAAAGGAGACAAACAAAGGAGAAAAATACTGCAAGCAGCAATATCAAAGGCAGGAAAACTGCTGTGAAACAGAACAAAGGAGACCCTGGGGAAGAAAGGATGGTAATGAATGCTTACTCAACCCAAGAGATGTGAACATTAGGTATTGGTCAAAACAGACAGTACCAATGTTTAAAAAGTATTTATATAAGAAATTAATCAAGAAACATGTTTCCATCCTGCAATCAATGGTTTATGTAACATCTTTATTAGAAATCTAAACAGTTAAAACAGATGTCTGTGGGTCAGCATCACTGATCACAGCATCACTGAGGCTGGACACTGAAACAACCTGAGAAAAAGTCCTAAATCCAAGCAATACAACAAATTCCAGCAATACAACAAAGGAAAGCCACTGTAATGAAATGCACTCTGGAAAGATTCAATGAATTCACAATCAGCCTTGACTCCTCAGGGAAAGACATCACCTCCTTATGGTCATATGGGCTGCTTGATTAAAATCTTTTGCTCACTATTATGGAAAAGATGCACTTTGATCTGTGAACCAAGTTCCTTTCCAGTGAAGAGGCATTGGTTAACTGTATCCTGAAGTACTTTAGTTCTAAGAGAACTCGAGTAACTCATGATTCTTCTATGACACATGAATACTAAAGAATGCAGCAAAAACTTTGTCTTCCTTTAGTGGGGTTTTTTAATTCAACAAATCCACACACACAAAAAAAAAACCAAAACCCCACCAAAACCCAAAAAACAACAACAAAAAAAACCCACCAACAACAAAAAAAAATGCAATAAAGCTGAATTTGATATGAAAATACCTATTTTCTTAAATAGGCCATGACTAATAAAATGTACCCTAAAAGGACTGGATTGCCAGACATGCAAGGGCCAGATGAAGCTGCCTGATGACAGCCCATCCTTAATTTTCCTGCCTGCAACAGACTCTAAAGGGTTAAGTACATGAGGGTTTTTCCCTATTCAAAACTCTGTGCAACCTATTTCCTTACCCAGAACATCTCATGCATTGTGTTAGAGCACAATGAAAGTATTCAGAAATTCTTGTGATTCATTCATTTTCTATCATTGGTTTTAGGCTGCTGGTTAGGAAAGTGTTACTGTGGAATAACACAAGTGCTCTGATTAAAATGACTTTGGGTCTTTAATTCACCTCTTCTGGACTTTGGGTGACACAAGCTGAAGCAGAATCTGGCCTCTTCCACTTCTCACATCCTTAAAATAAATCCTTGAAATATGGCTTCATCACCCTTTTCCTCAGCTATAGGAGCAATACTGGGTTAGATCATGAATGTCAGTGAGTTGCTAAAGCCCAAAGCAATGCAATGATTTTGTCCAGCAGAGAGATTAGGTCTATTGTTCTGTAAGGATCTAAAAGGTGATAAAACTTTCCATTCTGGAAGGATGCTGCTGTCAAATGTGCATCTGCTTCTTCTGATTTAAACATCCATTTGCATGTGAAAAGATTCTAAATTATATGTGTGCTCCACATGCAATGCTTCACAGTAATCAAATAAAAGGGCTAAGAATGACAGAGATGCTTCAGTGCTACACATGAGTGCTTATGGTTACTGATACCACAGTTGCCTATCTGCAATTAAAGGTGATCTAGAAAACCACTGCAAGCCCCTGTGCCCCCAGAAAAGCTGGGAATAAGATAATACAGCTGCATGGGCAGGGAAGTGTCTCATGGACAGGCAGCTTGTGGCTCCATCTCAGCTCACCAGGCCTCCAAGTATGATCTCCTCAGTCTTGCTTCTGGGTCAGGTATCCACATAAAAAATAATCTGAACTGTAGGCTCTGGCTTGGTTTATTTAGAATATGCCAAGAAAAAAAGAAGAAACTTTCTACAAAAACAAAACTACAGAAGATAGAAATAATTCTTTCCAGGTTTGGATTCAGGCTGATCCAACAAGCCTAGCTTTGTCCCACATCTGTTTGGAGGATGGAAAATTTGCTTACACTTGCCCTCAGGAAGGGTAAATTGTGTATCAGAATGTTGGTTGAGCAAAATAAGGAGCTTGTGTCCAAATTGTTTCTCAGACTGCAGAAATTAAAGCTCTAAAAGATTACGGTATCTCCTTGCTGGAAGACAAAAACTATGTTCTTTAATAAAAGATGCTCTTACAAAGAGGATTTTCTGCTACATACACACATCATTCCAATTTTGATGAAAGTCTCATAAATAAAATTAACAAAACTGTCTCTCTCCCTGGCAGGTCATTTTTTATCATACCCAAATTTCTTAACAAGTAGCAATTACCAAGCCACATTGCCTCTAAGTGCACCCAACAGTCACAGACTACAGGATGACATATTATACCCATGAATACCTCACAATTGAAATACATTTTCCCTATGGGACTACATCACTGCTTGATTTAATTTTTCCTGACATTTGGCCTGGAGCTTCTTTAAAGAAATGAACTTAGGATGGCTTTGCTGACAGCAAAGGACAAACCATGGCTATATACCCAAATCCTACTTAAATCATGCACACTACCCTTTTAAAACACTGATCCTGTATAAATTGTAGCATAGTCACTGGATCTATTAGTCAGAGTTCATCTTCTACTGTTTGAGGATGAGCTATAGGTCCACATAAGCAGTACAAAAGGTCCAGCATAAATCATACAACTGCAAAGGAATAAACAGCTTCACCAGTGACAAATTTATCGATGTGGAAGGAGATATGCCAACTCGTCAGAATCCCTGCCAGGGCTTTTTACAGCCTCAGTAGTTCTTACTATGAATCATCTATATTCTGCTTTGGATTGGTTTCTTCTTCCTTTTCCTCCACAACATTCACTAAAACAATGGTACCTAAAAAGACTCAATTTCAAGAGAGAGAGGCAAATGGAGAACCTTACTGTGAACTGAGGGAAAAGAGATAAGTTAGGAATTAGAACACTACAGTGTTTCTAATAAATGTCCTGTCTGAAGAGCAGCCAAAAACGTCTACATTCATTCCCCAATTAGGTTATATATCTCTTTAACATTATGAAGCTGTTATTAATGTTCTGAAGTTTTGTGACTCTTCAAATAGTAATGTCTATTTTAAGTGACATATTGACAAGTTCAGAGAAGGAAGTGCTCTGGCTTTGATAGAGGCACAGTAATACCATCTATGGAGTATTTTCAGTGGTTTCATGACAGTGTCTCAATCCTGTGCCTGAGAACCAAACTGTAGCTGTGTGATCTCCACTTCTGGAATCCTTGGTTTCAGTACTGAGGGGAACTGAATATATCATAAGGAGGAAAACTACTTAGGCAAAGCTCTAAACATTTATTTGTATTTTAATTAACATATTGTCTCAAAAATATCTAGAAATGGTTCCCAAAGGAAAAAAAAAATAAAAGGAAAACTATGAAAAAAATTAAAATTAAGACTGAATTAGGCCTGGCTCCAGTCTCATTCTTCTAAGGACAGTTTTCTCTGAGCTCCACATCTTCACCTCACAGTGGTCTAACAATAAATGCTCCTCAATGCAAACCCATCCAAGGCTGACATTCCACCAAGACATCAATAAACTGCCTGTACCCCAACAGGAGCAGAAAGTATTTCATCCATAAACAGAGTGGTCACCCAGGAAGCAGTGGAACACTGAGACAAGTTAAAGCAAGACAAACAGCACTGTTTGTAGACACCATTACACTACATGCACTCTAAGTTTTGTGACTCTCTTTGGACATTTTGATGCACTTCATCTAAAGACAAGTATTTCAGGCATTTTATAATCTGTTCCACACAATTATCTTTAAACTCAATTTTTTCTCATGCTCCTTTATTTTGCTCCCAATCCTCTTTTCTCTGCCCTCTAGAGCAGCTTGTCCACCTGCAGAACAGAAGAACACAGGCATGGAATAACCCATTTCTGAGTTAAAAATGGTTAGTTCAGGATTAAAAGTGGCAATGGTTGACCCATCTTTGAATACATGAATCTTTGAATAAGTGACTAAATGCTTAAAAGCAGCTTAGATCTGTCCCATGAATAGCAAAACAGAGAAACTGGACACTTTCAAATGCCCACTATTCACCTTTCTCATTCTTTTAAATGCACAGACTGTTTAATTGTAGAAACCATGGGACAATATGCTCCAGGATTAGGCCTCAAGAATAATCTCTTTCCTTTTTCATGCATCTACAGGATTGCCAGTGTTCTTGTTGTCAGGGTATCTTTTGTGCCCTGAGCAATCTTTTAGAACATGGAGAAACAATCCCATGCAATTGAGTCCCTGCTTATCACACAAACCTTGGATGAAATGTTCTCACTGAAAAAATGAAATTAAATTAATGTAAACTACCATTAAGTAAAGAAATTGAAAGGTTTCTGTGATATAAAGATTGCCTATATGAGCCATTTTTCACACACTGTTGTATGTTTTGAAAAAAAAAGTCTCTCCACCTTCTAAAATAAGTGAAAAAGTTTCAATTCAATCTTTGAAAATACTTGATTTTGAAGAGGCAAAAAATGCCTTTTAAGCGTTCAGATTTGTACAAAGAGCCTTGTCTGAATCATACTCTCAAGAACAAACAACAGCCCCTTCCAGTTCAAATGAACTGAATTCTTTTTCAAAAACTCCATTCTTTTTGCTGAGCTCTAACTCTCTGTTCTGTCCCTCTGGCACACCTGACCCATGTCTCCCTTTGCCCATGTTCCTCTCAATAATGATGATTTTCGCTCTCCAACACTGTAACTCAATCTCCTCATCTTTCCCTAGGTTTCTTTGGCTTGAGGCAGTCAGAACTAAGATTATTTTAAGACCCACATTTTTTCCTAGGTATGTAGCAGACCTTTGGTGTGACCAAAGCAAATCTTTCAGCTCTCTGCTTCCATCTCATATATTTAGGAGAGGATGTCAGGCAAGGACAGTCCCTCCATCACAACTCTTCATGTTCAGTAGAACCATGACCTCATTAAAGGACCCAAATGATAATATTTCTGTGCCAGATTTTAAATTCAAACATGATTTGGTTTGCAAAATGGTAAGCAAATTTGTTCCTTGACAACACTGTAAACCTTTTAAATCATGTGTAAGCAGCAGAATAAACCTCTGCATTGCTAGGGCAGAATAAGATATTTTAGTGCCAACTCTGGTCCATTAGATTTTAATTGGCTCCAGCTGGCAGTCCCATAAACTATAACATTTTTTACCTGCAGTTGAGCAGCTGTCCACACAAAGTGAAGAAAAAAATTTCCTACCCAGGAAAAAGGAGAAAATATGTTGCCTGTAACTTCTTCCTTATAGTCTACAAATACAGAACTAAGTATGGCCAGTGTACCTGATTAAACAGCTCCTTCAGAGTTCCTTTTTACCCATAGTCTAAATAACCTCAAAACCTTAAATTCTGCAATATATTTACACAAAGAGAGTCAGTCATTCAAACACAATTCTTCAAGCAATCTGTATAACACTGTATGAGTGAGAGAGTTAAATTTAACTCAGAAACTTAATATGAACTCAGAAACAGAAATGGTCAGGGTTTTTCCAACTCTCAGCCTCTGCTTTACCTGCCTGGCTAGATGCACTATGGGGCAGAGCACCTCACTGCTTCTTTGGGGCAAACTCAACAGGCATTACAGCTCAGACTGGAGAATTCATTGGAGCTTTCCCACTCAGGTAAAAAAGATTTAGTCACAGAAATGATGAATTGAATTAGTTCTGCCACTACAACCATGAAGTACAATTTTAGTGAAGTACAGACAACTGTCCACATATTCCCTATGTATGTGTAGATAGACAGATACCAATTACAAACAGTTCACAAAAATCACAGCAGCTTCATCAAATTCTAATCTCATTGAAGTAAATCCAGAATAACTAGCAAACCAAAGATTCCAGATTTTCACTAAGAATGGCCAAGATGACAACTCGGTCTGCTGGGTTCCAACTGAACGATTTCCTTTCCCTTCCTTTATTTCTCTTTGAGAACAAACAAGGAGGGAAAAAAAAAAAACCAACAGAATTTCAGTCTGAGCTGCAAATCAAATCTTTTCAGCTAAAGAGTCTCACGTGTATTACTGCTAATAACAGACATGGCACTGTCTCCTGCAATCCACCTGTGAGAGGAGAGGGTGGGAGCTGGGCAAGCCCTTTCAGAGACACCAGAGCATTCCCCAGGGCCACTGCTGAGCCCCCTCCCAGCACAGCAGGACAAGAACAATCCTGCTGAGCTCTGCAGGCACTGCCAATGACCAGCACTCAAAGAGCTGCAGAAATCCCCCTTTGCCAGCTGATATGTGCAACACCCCTTTAAAATCTTGAATCTCAAATGGGTGTTTGTTGCGCTGTCCCCTGCTGAGCACACAAGCCCCATTCTCCTGCCTCCCTCGCCCCTGCTCCTCTCCCGATGCCACAAAGCTCTGTTGGACCAGGAAAACCACACTGAAACATGAACATCTGTGGGGTGTGCAGGCCTTCAGGGTTTGAAGCCTCCAAGATTTTTTTCTGCTCAAGGAGCACCCAGGAGGATGTGAGGCTGAGCTTCCCACCCCACTCAGAAATGAGCAGCCTCGCACTCTGGCATCCTTCCTCCCCACACACGTGCCGGCAATAAAGCAAACAGTCAGAGCTATTTAAAAAATTACTCTAATGATGTAAATTAGACAAACATTAATAAACTCAGCAGGTTATTTCCCTACTGGAAAAACCACCATAGATCAGAACAGCTCTCACATCAGTGATTCATATTGTTATACAAGGCCTGTGTCTGGAAATAAAAGTTCCACATGAGACTTGCACTGAAAACACCTTATCCGTCAGGATTGCCTTTATTATTTCTGAAGTACAAAGAGGCCAATAAAAGAGCTGTATTAAAACAGGGCCCCTGTTACCAGAGTGCTGTGATTAAATGTTTGACTTACAGTTTGCTTTATTAAGTAAAGCAAACACCATCAGCTTTCCAGCTTTCTGAACTTTGAGTCATTTTTTAACATGAGGGCTGACCCAAACCTGCTCATGTCCTACAAGCCTGGAAACTGCACATAATGCAATCCTGCAGGTTATATTTTATCCTGCTGTAAATTGTTAGCTGCCTGATTATATAAGGGTTAATTTACCATTAGGGGGATATGTTAAAGTCAGACAACAGAGAGACTGAAGAATCACAGGTTTTGCTCTTGATAAAGCCAGACAGTTACTTCTCATTTTAAAAGAAACACATAATCTTATAATAAAATTGAATCAAAAAATTCTCCAATTCCTAATATTTTTGGTTAATGATGTCATTTCTATATGTGAAATAATAGGTGATTCTCAAAAAAAGAACACTGAGGAACTACAGACTAACAGACAAAAGACACCGAAGTTCAAGTACTTTCTTCCTACCTCCATACTGGAGAAAAATTTAAGCATGAAGAGAAGCTTCTCAAACACCTGTAACAGAAGCCACGGGACATCAACGGGACTCTCAGCTTGTCAGTGGTGGGTGAGGCTCCCAAGCACCTGCCAGCAGTGGTCTACCCTTCCAAGGCTTCCTCCAAATATAATGGCACAGCTAATCCTGACTTGGGGGTTTTTGACCATTTTGGCACTTGTGATTTCTCTTTCCCAATACTATCTTCGGCAATATCTTATTATGAATGATTAATTCTATGCTAGAAACAAAAAACTATGGAAGCAGACCAAACTACCAGTCCAAACCCTGCTTTTAAATCTGATGTCAGCAACCAGCACACAATGCTGAACAGCCCTAGACTGTGTTACTTCACAGGCTGGATAACTCTAGACTGCTACAATGAGATCTTTACTGACTTAAAAGAATTTTTGCCTACTGCTTCCTTCACATGTAGACAACTCTATTCAGATATTTGAATTCAAAAGCAGGATCTTACCCTAAGATCTAGAGGGATGATGCAGGCTCAGGTTTTACTGAATTTTTCCACCCCAAAGAGAGGAGTGCCTTCATGAGGAGTGTGGGGAACTTTGCATCAGAGACAGATTTTACAATTTTCCCTTTGTTAAGTCACAAAGGACAGTAGTGGGTGCTGTTCCTTCTGCCTGCAACTTGTAAGTAAAAAAAAAGTTTTAGGTAGGTAACTTAGCCATTGTTCCTCACATACAGTTTAGCTGTTCTGTTGCACTGCAGACTGTGAGGCCACAAAGGATTTAAGCATGTCATTTAATCATTCTCCAAAAGACAAGCTGAACAATGTCACATCTTTATCATTGCATATGGCATCACTTACCCTGATAGCTGTAAAAGCAAGAATCACTGTTAGGCATTTAATCCTGTCAGACAGGGATATTAACCTGCTATTTTAGAAGCCATTGCCATCTGATCTGTAGTACTGACAATGATGGCTTCCCAAGGAACAATTCCTTCTGCCAAACCATTGAACGGTACAAATAGCTTTGATGGAAATGGAACTCTAGAGCTGGTCGAGAAAACTTTTGATGCAAATGGAATTTATTTCAGTAAAGATAGTGTGGGAGGAAAAACAGGCTCTTTAAAACATTCATTAACTTCCTGTAGTACATAACAAGTTCATCTCTTTCCCTCATTTGTAAGCATGCACACATACATTATTCACTTATCTGTGCCTACAAGGATAAAATCAAAGAATGACCTCATGCCACAGTTAATTTCCTAGCAAGGATCTCAACCCCAAAGTACACTTCAAGGGGAAGAAGGTGAATAAACAGAGGATTTTGAGTAACAGATTAGACATTTGCTTGCATAGTACTGAGCTGAGCCTAAGCACAACTGCAGGAAGCAACTGGACCCTAGACTCTCAGCAGAATACAGCCAAAGCAGCTGGACTCAGTTGACAATGAGTCTTTCAGACATGAGATGTTTCATTCATATATCACACAATGGCTACATGAGTAATGAACAGATGGGTTTGCTATTCCCACCACTTAGTGGAGCATGAAGTGATGCACTGACAGGTAGGAGAGAGAAGAATTCGAAGCAGGTGTTGTAGTAACACTATGACAGCATAGAGTATGTCAAAATGCAGGGTGCAAAATAATTAACTAAAATGTATTCAGAGGCTCCAAAATTAGAAGTATTGTTTAGTAGATAAAGTTTTTAAATTATTTTTCAAGCTCAGAGGGCAAAATTATAATAAGCTAGGACATTTTGGAGTGAACCCTGTAACTAATCCATTCAGGCCTGTATGTCCTTCTGTATTAATGGATGGGAGACAAGGATCATTTATATATTTGTGCCCTCCAAGCCAGACTGCTGCAGCACACAGGACATGGAACTGAAAGCTGGAGAGGTCTAACAGACTCCAGCTGATGTAAGAGGCAGCTGCCCAATTAGTAATGGGTTTGCTGTCTCACTGACACATCGGTGCTCTAGACACTGTACTTGCTGATGAGAGTAAAATGAAAAAAAAAACCAACCCAAAAACCACCAAACAACCACCAGAGTTTTTATCTTCAAATCTATCCTACTATTTGACTCTCAACTGGAACCTCCTGAATTGGTTTTCTGCCATTGTATGATGGTGTCTGGGACTGGAAGCTGACTTGCCTTGTAAAGCTAACATAAAGAAAACCAAAAGCATTGTTTAAAATCACACCAATTTCTCTTGGATTTAAGTAAAATCATGCCAAATCTCTCCCAGAAGCCAAAAATTCTCAACTTCAAGTTATATTTTGTATTCTTTTTAAGTCTCATGAATGACTTTTAAAAAATAATTCATTAATTTAGTACTGAAAGTTTTTAATATTTTAACAAGGAATGCATACCAGATTTCATTTCTTCCTAAAATATTTTAATAAAATATTAACATTTAATTAGGTATTGCTAACAATTACAAAGTAAATTAATTTTTGTGTTATACTAAAAACTGTGCGGTTTTTGCTGCAACTGTCATAATGTGAGTGAAATAAAAAATAGTTTCTCTTCCAGTCTCTGTGTGAGAAGCTTTGCTTGGGAGCAGTACACCTCCTCATACATCACTTGTCCTTAGGGTTATACCCACATTACTTTCCTCCTTGGGCTTTTTCTCATCATTTTGGACAAAGACGTTGCTAAATGTGTTTGGGATTGACACACCTTCCATTTCCTCTGTGTGAATAAACAGCAGCTCCAAAGCTCAACAGCCATGCAAAGCTACTGCTAGTGAGACAGAGCTTCGATCTCAAGTCTCTGTTGCTTCCAAACTTTATGGTACAATAAAAAGAGCAGCTGTTAACTTGGAAAGACAAGATGTAATTGATGGGAGCTGTAGGCCACTGGGGTGGAACACACATATTTCCATGATTTCCATGGAATCTGTGCACAGTCCTGACTGAGCCCAGTCACTGGGGTGTGGCCTTTGTGCCTTCTCCCCAAGAGGGGAGAGCCCTGCAGCTCTGGCTCACAGCCTCTGCACTGAGGAAAGAGACTGCCATCTACTGAGGCAACCCCTCCTCTGGCAAACAGGGAGTTAATGCCATGAAGAGGGGATTCATGGTTAAGGCAAGGAGTTTAGAGAGCTCCCACAGACATCAGCTGTTCACACTAACAAAGACTTAATAGGGAACGATAATTTCAAATAAATCTTTTTCTTCTCTTCCCTTCTTCCCCAGCTACTTTCCCTTAGTCAACAAACTGATTTTCTAATGGAAATTATTCATTCCATGTATACTTTTGCAACATCTAACCCCTGTAATCCTTTTGTTCTGAAGGACAGAGATTTCTATGCCTGCTGTTTTGCTGCACTGAAGAGGCAAAGCAAAAAGGTGGAGTATCTGAAAAAGAAAACAGAAAAGGAGAGTGGAGTGTTGCAAGAAGGAAGGCTTTTGAGTGCTCACAAAGTTCACCAAAACATTTATATGAAACAGTCACTGGAAAAGATCAAAGAAAATGCAGTAAAACATATAGTGAATAAAAGAACATTGCCACAAACAGCTCATACCCACTGACAGAGAAGTGTGTTCCTACCATTAGCATAGAGCTTAATAAGCCTGAGCACTTGAAAAGTATCTTAAAGCAAAGATCTCAGAGCAATTGCAAATATTAAGGCTCGTTCTTGCAAGAGGTGCTCTTCATCATCAGCTGTTAATATCCATCAGAGCCTACGATGTTCAGGATCTTGCAGGACCCAACCCTAATTGATTAAAAGCCTCAAAACAATGCAACGATGTATTAATTATTGTCTCCAATTGAACCAGAAAAAAACCCTAAGAAATAAAAGATTTCAGAAGATACTGCATGCTTCTATATTCCACTAAGATCCACTAATTTTCCTGGAAACCCAGAGAGTTCCTACAGCAAACATAAAGCTGAAACATTCAGTCACGAACGTCGGTGTGAATATACAGTTAATTACAGAAATAGCAAGTGCTGGGAATGTTGGCTGTCCAGAATGAAAAGCAGAGTTCTGGGTTTACATGAAGAAACTAGGTGGCTTATATAAGCACCTGGTTTTAGAAAAATAAACTCAATCTTGTCCATGTGATTTTTCAAATGTCATCCAGCAAGCTGATCTCAAAGGTGGGATGAAAATATATGAATTTTTATCCCTAACCAAAAGTCCCATCCCATTCTTCTCATGATGTAAAGTGAGACAAAGGAAGAGGGTAATTATTTTATCCTGGGATAACTCAATTCCATTTAGCTAACTCTGCCCTGATGGAAATAAAACTTTTCTGCTTTCCATCTTCCCAGGGCTGTTACAACAAGAATTACCACATAGTTTCAGCTGACTGCACCTGTTGTTGACAACGTCACTTCCCAACTGTGCAGAGATTTAGAAATGGCTATTAAACACTCATCAAAGAATAAAAACAAAATTGAATCTAAATGGGCTGTGCTACACTCCATGGAAGAGAGACAGCTGGCAGAGCTGCATTGCACTGAGGCCTTCTGTCAGGCTCCACAAGGAATGTCACCCAGCTTCACTGGTGGCATATCAGCTGTAGTGGCAGATTCCCACATTCCAGGTTATCTGCTCAAATCAATTCTCCATACATAGCATGAGATGCCTTCCTTGGTATGTTTATAACAGACTGTTGGATATATATTATAATATATATAATACTGAGAAGCACCCAAGAAAAATTTAACCCAGCTGGTTTGTTAAAAAAGTATCAATATCACTGTTCATTTTTTATCTTATATTCATTCAAGACAGAAATGCCTGAAATAATTTCCTATACTATAAACCCTCCAGAAATAAACAATCAGGCTAATGTGAAAGTCCATATTTTGTTATTATGACCATCATTTTTATTTGTTTCAATTGTCTCTTGCATAGACACAGAGATGCCACATTCTCCCATCTCCCAGGGAGGTCCTGCCATTGGCAAGGTGCTTTAAAGAGCAGTCTGGGAAGTAGGTACACATATGATGGATCCCATTCCCACCAGCAAATTGCCTTACAGGCAATTTGAGAAAGTTTGAGAAGGCTCCAACACCCAGCTTGACTTGATTACAAAGCCATTACCATTTTTGTCTTGCTGCAGTCATGAATATTTCCAGCCACTTCAAGCAGTCTTGCATGATTTGGAGCTAAAGACTCTTAGAGAGATGTGAGGACATTTTCCTGCTCAACTACTATGCATTGTAGGTAAATAACTGATTTCTTTATCCAAACTGTTGAGCTACAAGTGGAGAGGGTGAGGGAGGAAACCTCAGGGGAACAGGTCTGATCTCATTTCTTATCAACGGTTCACTGCTGCCAAATGCAGCCATCAGAGAAAATCCAGCAAACCTTAAACACTTAAAAATGGAAAGACTGAACATCCCCCAGAGAAAAGCTAATGGGATACAGAGCTTTTCACCTCCAGGTCACAAGCTCAAATCTGGCTCCTCTCAGAAGCAAGAAGACTAGCAGGCTGCTCCTCAGCTGGATGGAGGGATGCTCTTCAACCAGCCAAGCCCTCACTGCGAGTCAGCAAGTTTTGAGAAATAATCCATTGCACACCAGTCCTGCTCTGAGCAGAGGCTGAAACTTCTGCCTGCAGAATGTCTTAACATCACAGCCACAGCATATTAGTGTTGAGGATGAGGTAGAAATACACTGCCCAGGATGCTTATTTAAATTTCAACACTTTCATCTTCTGTCATGGTTGACAGTTCCCAACCCAGTGTTATGTACTAAGCTTTTTTTATTCAAGATGTTTTTCTTACTGTTTCTGCTTCATATAAATGGCCTGACAAACTTGTAGCAAGCCTCAGAGGGAAGCCAATGGGAAAGAATGCAAATAAAACAGTAGCTAAACTTTTAGGCTACAAAATAATGTTTCTTTCATACAGTAATACTGTGCAATACTGCCTCCCACACACTATTATAGATGTCACATATATAAATGGATTAGAGAAATTAGAGAAATGAGTAAGAGTCATAAGGTCTGATTTAATGGGCAATAGAACAGGACTACTGAGACTTGGAACATGTACTAATTCCAACTGAAGTTAAAATTAACATCTCCACCTGCTGTAATGGCACATGGACACATCTTTTAGTTATAATTTAGTGAAGCCAGTGGAAAAACAAGTACTAAATTCACATCCAAATATCCAGATGCATATTTAGAAGCCTGAAATATAAGGGAAAGGATTTCTGGAGGTCATAAGATCCAATGCCTTGATGAAAGCAGGGTCAGCTTCCAAATCAGAGCAGGCTGTTGTGGGTTGTGCCAAGCAAAACAGTGAGGATCCCACAACATGTCTGGACAACTGTTGTAGTGCTTAACTACCAATTGCTTTCGTGGTGAAAAACTTTATACTAATATCTAATGATATTTTTATGCTCTTTTTAGAACATAAGCAAAGGACCAAGAATTTTCCTGAACTGCTGCTAGTCTAATATCTAATGATATTTTTATGCTCTTTTTAGAACATAAGCAAAGGACCAAGAATTTTCCTGAACTGCTGCTAGTCCCACCTCAATGGGAAAGAGAGTTTCCAATCATACCCAATGACATATTGTATCCTCTCCATTTTTTATCTCATCTTTAACAGGAAAAAATGCAGCGGAAAAAAGAAAAAAAAAGGAAAAAAATCTGCTTTTTTTTGACATCTCAGAATCCATGACACTAACTGCTATGATTGTCTCCAACACCAGAAAGGAAAGTCTGTGTAAGCAGTCAACAGTCTAACAGATGGTGAGGCTGTCTGTGGGTATCCTATTCTCTGAGGCATTATATATATATATGTGTTTATATATATAAAATCCCACTAATGTCTAGTCTCTGATTTATTTTTTTTTTTTTGAAATTATCATTCTGGAGTTCCATTTCTGTGAGTCAAAAAAATAATAAAAAAAAATTCATGCCTGAGGAGGTTATTTCCATAATGGCAGAATATTTTTGGTGACAGCACAGTGTGCTGCAGGTGATGTTACAACATAAAATCACTGCTATATTAAGTTCATCACAGTAGTCCCTTGGGATACTTTACTGAAATGTATTCTTATGATAAAACTCAAATTTAAAAATAAAAATGACCAGAGCTATATGTAGCCCTGTGTTCTAAGCAGCATAAGATGCTGTTAGAACTGCACCTCCAATATCTTCAGGAATTTGCTGCTTAGGAGTAATTGCCAGCAGATCATGAACAAGACAAAATACAGACAAAATACAAGACAAAGCATCTGATGGAATAAAAAGTGGCATTATTTTCCTTGAACTAGAATCTATTACAGCATTAATGATTTAGATATTCAAAAGCTTTCAACTAACATTCAGATAAGACAGTGGAACATAATGTCAATATTTATGAATATACAAATACATTAAGACAATAGCAACAAGAATTCTCTTCTACTAATTGACTCCTTTTCCATAAAGACAGCATGAACTGCAGTTCTCCTTGACTCTTCTCTGACACTTAGATACATGTATTCTCATAAATTCAATGTTACTGAGGAGAGATGAGGGAATATTTGGGAGAAAAAAGAAGTCAACAAAATCTGCTCAGAAATTGTTGAATTTCTGATGAAAGTTTTTCCAAAATACCTGGTGATTTCACACGCTTAATTTCACAAGGAATACTGAAAGAACTTGTCTTTCACTGAGTGATGAGGATGTTTTTATGAGGCAACAAGACAGACATATAAAGTAATTAGTGATTTTTCAAAGAGTAAATTTGTGCCTAGAACGCATGCCCAGGAGACTAAGCAACCAATAGAATGACAAAATCATAGAATAGTTTGGGCTGGAAGGGACCTTCAAGATCATCTAGTTCCAGCTCCCCTGTCATGGGCAGGGACACCTTCCAGTGCACAGCAGGTTGCTCAAAGCCCCATCCAGCCTGGCCCTGAACACTCTCAGGGATGTGGCATTAACAATTTCTCTGAGCAAGCTGCTCCAGTGTCTCAGCACCCTCACTGTAAAGACTCACCTCCCAATATCTAGCCCAAACCTGCCCTCTTCCAGCTAAAAGCCACTTGCCCTTGTCCTGTCACTACATGCCCATGTCAAGAGTCCTTCTATGCCTCCCTTGTAGCCCTTTATTTGTACTGGAAGGTTTCCTGGAGCCTTCTCGTCTCTAGGCTGAACAACCCAACACTCTCAGCCTGTCTTCACAGCAGGGACACTCCAGCCTCCTTGTGGCCTCCTCTGGGCTTTCTCCAGCAGGTCCCTGTCCTCCCTGTGTTGAGCCCTGCAGGTGGGGTCTCAGGAGAGCAGAGCAGAGGGGCAGAATGCCCTCCCTGGCCCTGCTGCCCACACTGCCTTGGATGCAGCCCAGGAAAGCTTTGGCTTTCTGGGCTGTGAGTGCACATGGCCTGCTCATGTTGAGGATCTCATACACCAACACAAAATAACATTACACACTCATGTGGGACAGGACTTGAATGCAATACCTTGCCCAGTGGCAGCTGATGACAGAAGTCAGTGAGACAGCACATAATTACCCAAGCTGGAATTTTGCCCAGATACCCAAGTTAACAACCTAGAACATACATACCACAGATCTTTAATTACCACCAGTAATCATGACCTCAGTTTTATGCATCATCTGAAGTGTGCCCTGGGAAATAAAAAAAGTGTCCAGTATACATGACTGAGTGAAAAACAGTAAAG
This sequence comes from Agelaius tricolor, assembly GCF_023055355.1. Classification (NCBI taxonomy): domain Eukaryota; kingdom Metazoa; phylum Chordata; class Aves; order Passeriformes; family Icteridae; genus Agelaius; species Agelaius tricolor. Next base: position 9,353,899 of record NW_027269284.1, read on the forward strand.
ATTTTGGTGATTTTTAGGGAGAAAGGCAAAGCACTGGTTAGAACTGCAGAGATCTCCCTAGGAAGGTAATAGGGATACAAAATCTGATTTTTGTCACAAATGACTTTCAGCTAGCAAGATCTCTTGGGGAAAAAAAAAAAACCAATACCCCTTTTCTTTCATCAGTCAAAGCAAGTTTGATGATGCTGCCTCTTGATTTAATGTTGCTCTACCCAGGTATAAAAGGGAATTTCAAATCTACTCTACTATTTAAAGAAACTCTTACTGCCTTAAGTCTTTTAGAGAATATACTGATTGCATTACCAAGAGACCAGAAGCACCGTTTTTTAAAGAATTTCTGTTGTTACCATCTTCACCTGACTGTGATTTTCTATTTTTCATTTTCCTCTGTATTGTGATACTTAGGAACAGTGAATTGTTAGATGCACTCCAATTGTTGAGAAAGGTTTTCTTTCTTCATGTCCCTTAAAAAACATGTTGAGGCACTCTTTAACATAAGTTAAATTGGTTTATGCAAAATATTGTTTAGAAAACAGCCCTACCAGCGAGATTATGAAAAGCAGAACAAAAGTTTTCCTTTAGCATCTACTCTAATTCATCAATGAGCTGGCTACTTCTTTAATTGGACAGGACTTTCTTTATCACTGCCTGTCTCTTAAAACTATCCATTGCAACAGTACATATATAGCTCTGAATTTACTCTTATATGAGAGTTAGGGAACAATTAGCAGGAAGAAAAAAACAATGGCTCTAAACTGGTTTAAAACATTTTTTTTTGTTTCCAAATTTTAATTCATTCTAACGAGGAAATTGGAAGAATCATTATTACTCATTCAGATTTACTCCTAAGACCTAGAGAAGTTGTTGGCCACAGGACCATCCATTTTATGCATGCTAGAGTTAAGGAGGTACCAAATCAGGCACAGATGCCTGTGTCAGAGCCTAAGCCCCTTCTCTCACACTTTGCTGAATTACACAGACTGCAAGGTAAAACGATGTGTTCATTTCCTTACCTTTTCCTTGTTAATGTGTCATTCTCCAGTCATTTTCCTCAGTGTATTTTGGCTCCAGCACAGATGACCCATTGTAATTTGCCTGCAAAGTCTCACTCTGAAGGTCTCAGATGTTTGGTTTTACTCAGAAATGTGACTACATAAAGATTTCACATTTTTATTGCTATTTTTGTCTTACTCTACTGCCCCAGTAGAGTCTCAGGGAAATCTGTTCAGTGGAATAACACAAGCAGGGCATGCTGCTTTCTGCCCCTGCTCATTCTGCAAATCTAACTCAGTGAACAGAGGAGGAACTGGATTTTATTCTGGCCCACACTTTGTCAGCAGGACCATTAATGAAGTTCCAGCATTTTCACCTGCACCACCACATTAACAGAAACTTGTTTAACACTGCAGTAGCAAAGAACAAAAGTACAGTAGGAACCCACAGTGCTGCTCTGGCACTCACTTTATTCTCCAGTTCTCTTTGAAGGAAGGATTAAATCCACAGCTGAAATAAACATCTCTGTTGGGAATAAAACCCAAACCCACAATCAAAAAAAAAACCTTCAACATACAGAATCCCTCTTTACTGTCTGTGTTAAATCCAGCTTTTCAATAGCATTACTCTGCTGTAAAATCAAATAGGATATTAAAATGACAGTAATTCCTCAAAAATGGCAATTTGTTATTTGTTAGTTGTTTATAATTTGTGTTACTATTCAGAAATACACTCTGTTAAATAAGAAGTGGACAGTTTTCACAGTTTCTGGTCTTCCAAACAATATATCACACAGTGGCAAATACTCTGACCATCTTCAGGCAAAAGACATTTTAGTAGGCTCTTGGGGTTTTGGGGGGGTATCAGGTTTTTGGCTATGGCTCTTGATGGGGTTTTTTTACCCTCTTGCAAACCATGGTATCAGTAAAAGAGCTTTTTTTCCCCAAAAAAACAAGTCAAACTTGTTTTTAATAAAGATGCCAGAATACTACCAAGGTTCAAGAAGATATTTGGGATTTTAAAAATGAATGCAGACCTATTAGCAAACAGATTGACAAAGTTCTCATATGTATGGGCAAAAGGACAGGAAAAAACCCCCGAGAACTGTAAAGTGAAATCACCTATGAGCAAATGAGTTTGAGTGCATGTACAGGCAATTACAGATCAAATAAGCAACCAATAGCAACTGAATTAGTACCATAATTCTGATACCCTCCTTGGCTTTTGGCACTTATTAGAAGCTTAGAGTTTTTGTGAGCATTTTTCCTACAATAAGCCTTAACATGTACAGCAGTGTTCAAAATCCTATTCATTACCAATGCCAAGAATATGAAAGGACATTACCCAGCACACACAGGCAGGAGCCAATTCATCTAAACTCAGCATGAAAATGTGCTGTTACTATTCAAACCAGAGGGCACAACAGGCAATGAGGCACTGGCTGGCCTTTGTTGCTGAAGAGTTGATCAAATTATCAAGTAATGCACATCCTGATTTAAAAGAAGAGGGGGGGAAAAAAGACAGTAAACTGAATTTTAAGATTAATAAAAAATAAGCTTTCTTAAAGACTAGCAACTGAATGAAAACTTCAATCAATTTTCTGATTTAGGATTACTGGACACCATTGAGAAACAAGGAGAGCAGATAGCAAGCTAGTGCAGCCAGTCAAATCACTGCCATCTCACTGGAGATCCCTGTGAGCAGTCAGGGCACAGTTAAGGGATGAGCCTCAGGAACACACACTCACAGGAAGTCACCATGGCTCAGCTCATTTACTGGTTAACAACACCTGTGGTGAGTTTCAATCTTCTGAAGAACCATGGTGCAAAGAAAAATGAGACTCAATTCCCAAAAAGCCCAAATCCAGAAAGTCATTGGTTAGATACCAGCAAAAGAACATGAAATACCAATCCTTCCCTTGTCTTCATGCAGGACTCCTGGACAGACATTCACAAAGCAAATTATGGCCTGGGGAAAGAAGTCAATTTTAAATAAATTCATGGATGACAAAGTCTCCAGAAGATAAAAGCCTAAAGAAGGTAATTCAGACTCACAACCTGTTTCTTTTTGAAAGAAGTGAACAAGTGTGAAACCTGGCTTCTCAGCACCAAGGTAGCTCATGAATACATCTTGAACACTGACTGCTGTCTAACCACAGGGCCACAGACACACTGAGAGATCTCACAGCAAGAGAAAGACCTCAGAGAGATGCCAGAAGAACTGAAACAGAAAAGAATGAAAAAATCCTCAACAGTTGAATATTATTTTCAGTCTTAATTGACCAGAACATTGTGTGGGATCTGCAATTTTATCCAGATGGACATTTCATGTAGGGAAGCTCCAATCCCAGCTCTGCTCTTGGATCCACTGGACACCACAGTCCCTTGCTCTGAGGTTACTCAAAGTTAATCTCAGCTCTGCAACTGGCCCAGTAGCTACAGCACATCACCCAAGCCCCCTGAATTCAGATAATTCATCTATGCAGTACTTAATCAAAATATATCTCATATATAAACTTTAATCAAAAGCACTGTTATGTCCTTAGATGTAGGACGATAATCATATAATTTACATTTACATCACATTTCCATATATCATACATGCTCCTCTCATTGTGCTTTCATTATGTAATCCTGGTATAAACCTACAGTGTGGCTGAGCAGTGTTTTTAACCTCTCCTTTTAGTATTTCATTCATCTTGTAATAGCCTTTTACCCTGCAGTTTGCTGAAGTTTTTTTTCTTCTTTTTTTTTTCCCTTTTTTTCTGTTCCTCATTACTTGGCAGCCCAAGGGAAGCAGGGTTTGGATTAACTTTCAGGGAGGAAGTACAAAATATTAAAACTCGCCCAGCCCAATATCTATTTCATTTAATGTTCACTGGAATATTTATTGGTCAAGACACTTTGTTAAATGTGAGACTATATTCCAGGACACTTTATCTAAAAAATAAATCTGATCAGGATAAGGACATGAGTTTGGATGTACACTATACTTATAGGGAGTGGTTTTCATAACATGAACATACTTGTCTTCTACAAGCAATTACTTCAATGGCTAAAGAATACAGAAAAGTAAAGAGAGCACTTAAAACAGTGAATCTCATTTTGTTTTGCCGTTTGTTATCAAAAATTCACTTGAAAAATAAAAGAACAAACAAAGGAAAGAGGTCAGGGGTAGGGTAATCTAGCTGCACTGGAGGAAAATGCCCATGTTAAGTGCAGTGTTAATGAAGTTTAGTGAATTTTAAAGACAAATGTTAACAGATACTTCATAAAGCAATCAAAACATGTTTTTGCAGCACTCTCTTCCCTTGACTTTACTCTCTCTTTGTTCCTTTCAAAGAAGGCTATGGAAAATGATTTGGTATAAACAGGGGATTACTTTTCTCTCTCATTGCTCATTCCCCATTTGCTCTGTTTTGACAGCAGAGCCCATTATTAAAGCAATAACACAAATACAATTCTGCCTGCTCCACAGTACACAGCAATCACAGGTACTTTTACTTACTGAAATGGAAGTAGAAAGGATGAGCAGCAAGGCAGGTCATTTCCAGATTCTATTTGATTCTCAAAAGCCAGAAGAGGGTATGGAGACAACACATCTTTTTATGTTCTGCTCTGCATCCCTTTACAGTGGGTTGGGTCAGATCAGCATCACTCACTGTGCCAAGCCCCAGGGGCAGGAAAGGAAGGAGAGTGTGATGGCACTGCTCCCCTTTCCATGGAGACATGCACAGGGAATGCAACAACCACGTGCCCACTCTTGGAAGCAGTCTGGCTCTTAATGCTGCCTTTGAAATTTTCTAACTTCACATTAAGCTCCAGCTGAGCTGTAATGCTACTGCTAAGTCCTAGGAATTCAGAAAATTACTACATTTTCATAAATCATGTCAAGTTCTCAAATTCTCCCTCCTGCACACAGTCCAGTCTTGAAAACAATAATCACTTTCATTTCCTAGGTTGGGTACAGTTTGTGACAGCTACATAAATCTGTAAGATGTCCATATTGCACTAGATTTACACCACAAGGAATGAGAACAGAATCCAGCCCAACTCTTTGAAGTGTTTTCTGGTGTGTTTCCATTTGCTGAACTGCTTTTGATTTTGGATTGCCAGTGTCACAAGAACACAGACAAACCAAAAAAAGTATTTAGCAAAATTTAAATCATAGCAAAATTTCTAAATCTATGCAGAGTTTCATATCACCTTCCTTTCCTTTCCTTTCCTTTCATCCTTATTTGATAAACAATGTCTACATTTAGGGCACAGACTGTATGGTCTAAAAATGCAAGTGAATAATTCTACTGATAACAAAAACTATTTTCACACAAGCAAGGTGAACAGGATTTGGCTGGGAATCCCTTGTGGAGGAAGAGGCTGAAGGCAAAGAAAACCAAAAGGAGAAGTGGAACTCCCCAAGGCTCAGTGTTGCTATGTCAGCATCAATGTGGGCACTGCTCTGTTTTATTTTACAGAGAGATGTGAACTTTAGCTACATTAGAAGCCAGCTCTATCTACAGCTGTTCCTTGACATCTGAGGCCAGATGGTTCCCAAAAAAGGCTTATTCAAGACAGTGCAATCCTTACCAAAATGGAAGCTGGTAATGCTAATAGTAGGATAATGTCAGAGAAAGGTCTGTGGTACATGATAAAGAAAAGCAGAGGTGATAAGAATCAGTTCTCTGCTCCATCTATTTGATGCACAGCTGCTGCTTAGCCATCACAGGCTCTGTTCTAACACATTCCTGTAGTGTAATTCCTATTTTTTTTATCACTTGGGTTGTGAAGGCCCAACTTAATTGTTTCTCTCCAATAAGTACCATTTTGTCTGATTATCACTGATGTTCTGACAACAAGAAAGAAAAAGGTATTAACTCCTGACAGCACTGCACTTTCAGAATTGGCCTCAATATTTGTTTTCTGCTTCTCTCTTGTCCTCTCCATTTCAATTTTGGTCACTTGCATATTCAGCAACATGCTTTACAAAGTGTTGTATCCCCCACTGCTTCCTAACCAACCTTTGACAGTGTTCATTGCTAATCCAGGAGTTTGCACAAGTCCATAGCACAAGGTCAGGTATAATTATCTTCTCCACTTTTTCCCCACTCCCTCAAGGCAATAATAGCTTCAGGGAATTAAATACAGGATCAAAAATGAGAACTCTACTCCTATTAATTGACCTGCATTTTCAGAGGCATTACAGGGGGAATGTCAGGGTTTCAGGTGCAGCAGAATGAAGCTATTAGCACCTGCTGTCACGTGTGAGGCTTCCTTACTCCATTCATACTGTTTAGAGCTCACACAAATTGCCCAGACAGCATTTCTCTACTTTTGGGCAGAGGCTGTGAGAAGTTTAGGCTACATACCAGATGCAAAGTTATGCCTAGGTGAGCTTTCAGTGAACATGAATTTTTCAGTCCAACATTGTTCCAAATACTCTATTTCATCTTTCTTCACATATGTGCAATTCCTTGTCTTCCTTGCACATCCTTCTCCTTCCACAGAAAGTTACAAGTCATCTAAAGTTCACTGAGTGCCTCCAAGATGGCAGAAAGACAAAGTCAATATTCACACTTTCTCGTGGTTTAAATAAAAAGAAAATTACAGGAGAAACACAGAAAGAAGTAGGAAGAAATTAAGCAAAGGTCGGATTTTCAAGATATGAGTTTCCTTGTTTGCTCTGGAAGCAAGTCATGCTCCACCAGAAGCATGCTATAATCTATTTCACAGTGCTAGGACTAGAACTCAGACTAGCAGCATGCATGAAAGACAGAAGTCATTCTTTTTTGTTAAAAATTAAGGGACACCAAAACCCCTAAAAAGACCCTGCAGGCTAAAATTCAGGAAAACATCTTCTGTGTTATCTGCAACCATGGAATGTGGTGTCTCTAGGATATCTCCTCATAGATATCAGAAAATTAGATAAATGTATCAAATTTTCTCCAGATCTGCTGACATATTCTGCCACAGATTGCCTTCTCCTTCTCATCACAGAGCAGGAGCATGCACCCAGCCTGCAAACTCAACATTTTCACAGCACCGAGCTCATCCCCATGAGGACCATCCTAAAGCTCTGACACATCATTCTTACCACTGAACTCCCTCCACTGGCTCTCATTCAAGGACACCTTCCTTGGCCTTTGCACTGCCTGCATTTGCACTGCTTGTCTCACTCCAGTATGCTCAAACACACCAGTAACAGCAGCCTCAAACAGCCTTTTGTCCTGTCACCTACAACTCTGGCACATCCAGCCCCAGAAATGCTGTCTCAGGACCAGCTCAAAAGGTTCCTCTGTCAAATCTATTTCTCTTAGAGGTTAGCAGTTAGCTGTGGCCAGACACTACCTCCTTCTGCTTACCCTTAGGGACTGATTTTTGTCTAGCCAACCATGGGCCACATCATGGTTGTCATCACAACTTTCCATCCCTTCAAAAGCTTTGAAATATCTTATTTTGATCAAGATCACAAGCTCCCTGGAACATCATTTCTCATTTACCACTATGTGTTTGCACAGTTCTTGGAGCACTATGGACCAGGTCTGACTAAGAGTGCCCAGTACAACAAGAGTATAAATACAACCAGTTTTCAGTTTCTGTTCATATTAAGAGTACAAGACAACACCATACAAGTCTTCTTTATAATCAGCAATTGAGCATGTATTTTCTATTCTCCTCAACTCTCAGGTAAGCACTCTGAATGACTCCATCCATACTGAGGACAGAATTCCTGCTATATTGCTCTTTTCTGCTTTGAGGTTTGTCTCATGAAGGCTTAAGGTGACCAGCACTTCTTATTCTGTCCTGTAAGTAAAATCTGCCCTCTCTGATCTCTTGGTAGAGCCTCCACCCAGGTGTCCCCAGGAGTTGGGGAGGAAAACCACAACAGTAAAATCTCTGTTGGGAAGAGCAGACCCAAAGAGTTGCTGCAGAGGGAATGGCACTGCAGAGGGCTGGGATGCAGGAGGGGGAGGGAGGTTACTGCCCTTCTCCCACCAACCCTGATAAAACCTTAGCAGAACAGAAGAGATTTTTACTCTGGAGAATCATCAGACTCAACAAATAATGATTTTCAAGGTGGGGAAATTGCTGGACCAAGCCTGCCACAACCTCACAGAGAAGCATCTGCAGAGGGAAGCCTGGGCAGCAGTGCTGCCATCAGCAGCTGTTTGGCACAGCTTTTACTCACAACAGGCTTTGCCTGGGATGGGCTATCAGCCCCTTCCCTCTGCAGTCCCCTGGGATACCCAGGGCACTGGTGTGGAAAGAGTTAAGATAAGGAAAACCATCAAAGCTACAGGGGACTCTTTCAAATTGCTTCTTGTGGGGCAAAACACAAATGTTAAAATACACATTAATTTTCTTCCCCATAGCAGGAGCTTTGCAGATATTGACAACTCTCTCAGGATGAAGCTTACAGCAGCTGCATTAATTTATACTATTGAGCTATAATGCTTTTAATTTATTTTCTAATTTGCTTCACATCCCCAAATTCCCTAAACTGTTTCTGTCTGTTTAATATGAAGGTTAGGCAAGGCTCTACCAGATAAATCCACCTTAAGGCTATCAGAAACCTTTTGTGAAGCAAAAGCATTCTCCTTCCAAAGAGGCCTTTCTTCTGTTCATGAAAAGACTATTAATAACACAATTATTCCTGTTGAAAGAAAAGGCCATAATTAATAGACTCAAGAGCAAAACATCCATCCTACAGAAAACAGATTTTCTGTTCCTAGAGGCAATATTTTAAATCCAGAGTATTCCTTTGGATTTAGGAGATGCTAAATCTAGAAAATAATGGAAAATAATAGAGACTGAAAACATAAAAAAAAAAGTTGCAGATTCCATGAATAGCTCAGCACTGAAACAGAAAATGAGAGGCTACACTTCTTATTTCCAGCAGTCAATTAGACTTACCTTTCACACCATGGCTTGAACTAAATGATCTGCAAATATATTTTACACATGTTATACCAAAGCTCAGCATTTGAAGTATACAAGCATATATTTTTAAGGATACAGCTACTTCAGAAGTATTTCCCTTATTTGCAACCTCATTCAGTTAGCTGGTAGCTGAACAAAATATTAACAAGCTTTCTGTGCAGTGCTAGAGGAAAAAGAGCATGGGAAAGAAGGACGAGATAAATGAAGAGCAGAAAGCAGAGTGATAGCAGAATTTTTTGAAAGCTAGTGGTCTCCAAACCTTCCCAGCTATTAGCTGATCAGCATCACTCTTGTACCAGTGATAACCTACCCAATCTCAGGTGTGCTCCAGGAGAACAGTTAGAGTCTACTCCACACCTCACCACCTTAGAAAACACCTATTTGCTGGAATTGAGCCCCATTTTGATTTAAAGTGAACCTAATTAAATGGGATGCATGCAGGGAGATAGAGAGACTCATTGACTGGGTAAAGAGTAGGAGCCTGGAGCTGTAGTGATAAAAGTGAAGTAGCAGGGGTGTCACCCCAACCAGCTGTAAGTTCATTTCCATTCTGTAATATTTCATTGGCATGACAGCTGCTCGTCTGTCGTGCTTCTAATCAGCTGCAAATGTCTGGGGGGCTGTCGTGGGTCCATTTGTCACCACTGGCTTCTCCTCATTCACACACAGGCATGGCAGCACCTCTGCTTTTATGCCATGTTAATCAGAGTGTGGGTTTGGTGTTTCGAGTTTTGTTGCTTTCTTGTTGGTTTCGTTTTTGTTGTTGTTGTTTGTTAGGTTTTGGTTTTGGTTTTTTTTGGGAGGGTGCATGTGTCCTTTTTCACCCCCTCCCCTCTGCCATGTTCCCACATACCTTTGGCACTGGAGAAAAGATCTCTGTTCCATTTTTTCCCCTATCATGATTTACCTTTACTCTGTCCAATGTTACCCTGTGCAATGTTTTGGTTATCCCACTTCCTACCATTACTACATGCTCATACTAATAAATACTCAGTATCACAATGGAGAAGCTTCTCTCCTTTTATCTTAACTGTGCTGCTGGAGGAGATTTGTTCAGAGTAGACAATGATTCAGCATCTTTCTTTATCAAAATCTCACCAGAGTGTTTGGTGCTGCTCTGCCTGAGCCCCCATTGGGGGTAGTGTGTCACCCAACACTCACTGAATTTGAACAGTGCAAAGTCACATTAGAAACACCACAACTCACTCAGAGAAAAATGCCTAAACCAGTACAAAACACTTCACTTATGTTGCAAAAATAAAGTTGCTATTTCTGACAACTGTGACCTTTAAGTGTTCAGTGTACAGAGCCAAAAAAAGGATATTTTGCTGCCACCTTTACAATAAAAGATTTCAGTATGTCCTACAGAGTGTCTAAACCCACAGCTTTTGGTGGTGAAACTGCTGTGTCAGTTCACTATTGCCAATTGTACAGAGACACATGCCCACATACAGACTTATACACAAGTATATTGAAGGATGCTGTAGCATATGATTTTTTAAAGTAAATTATGTGAAATTATTTCATTACTATACTCCAGTACTATCCCATCAAAACCAAATCAACACAGAGCACTGCATGAATAACTCTGAGATGACAGAAACTAAGAAACAATGTGAGAGTTGAGGAGACCTTCTGACAAATTTGGCTTTGATTATATACTTGGTGAGAACTAGTTGCTTAATAATTATAAAGTGTTTTGCATATAAAACCCAATAGCTGTAGATATTTTCTGTATTTTTCTACAGTAAAGAATCAGAAAACAGTGACTACTGCTGGGTCTGGTCTTGGTTTGGTTGCACCAAAAATTCATGCTTCACTTGCAAAATCTTGTATGACAACAGCTATCATTAAAATCTGCTTATTCTTTGTGTTGTTTCAGGCTTAATGCACATCTCTAAAGTGACAGGCTACACAGGCACCCTTCAGGGAAAAATCTGCAGAGTATTATTTCATTTGGATAGCCAGGCCTAAGGTGAAAATACTCATCAGTATAAGCTTGTTAGCTTATATATCTGCTACCATTTATGACAAGGCTAAAACAGCTCCTTAGAGGAGTTCAAAACACATACCATCAACTCAGAGGACAGCATCTGTCACAGGAAAAGGGAGGTGAAACACATTTTGCATTAATTCAGCACACAGTCCCCACAGAATTCCTTGGCAGAAGCTATCCTGCCACTGCCCCACGGGGCAAAATGGCAAAACAAGCATCTCAGGTTTGTGCTGTGCCCTCCATTTCACACACACAGACACAAATCTGCCATTAACCTCCCCATGCACCTCAACAGAAAGTTGTTGCAACACAAATCTGTGCAGCTGAGCAGCAAACTGCAGTTCAGGAGACACGTGGTCATTGCCTATGCCTTACATCTGGCAAGTCCATCCTTTGCATTTCCAAAGGCAAACCTTTAAGCCCTTTTCCCAAAGCTCCTGGCTACCCCTGCTCTGAAGGATATCCACATTTTCCACTTGCTAGTACATGCAAGCCAAGCTTTTACAGCTCAGGAGCTCTCTTTCACAGATCTTTTCAGAATTCTGTCTTTTATTAGGCATCTGTGATATTTGCCACAAGGAGGAAAAGGAGGGAAAATACCCACCTAACAGCCCCTGCTAGATTAATTCCTGTAGATTTCTTCTTTCATGGACTTTAGCGAGTTTATATACATATAAACAAAGAGAGCACCGTTGTTAACAGAACGTTGTTAACATTCTCTATAAAAGAATGAGTCTCTTTTATCTTTCACCCATGGATTGGCAGGACATTCTGATGTCACTACTTTTCCCACTTCCAATATGAGTGCAACTGACTGCATTGAGGTCAGAGCTTAGCTCACCTCAGCTACATTTAAGACAAGAGAGCTCCTTCAGCTGGCAAAAAAAGATAGAAAGCGACACCCAGGAGAATGAAAAAATCTTTCATTTTGTATTCTAATTTTTGGTGATTGGAAGCTGCTTCTCTATGGTGATGCTAATTTGTTTTTTTAAAAATGAGACTCCCCCCTGGGATGAAAATCTCCTCAGAGGTCTCTGGCCTTTTGTTTCAAATTCCTTGTGAAGTCCTTAGGGTTGAAAATGCGGCTGCTTCTTAATACATTCAATTTTCCATGTGTTAGGGTCAGTAATCCAGTCCCATGCAGAGCAGGATCTTCCAGTTGGTTCTGAGCTTCCATGACGACAGTGAGCAGGGAGATAAACATTATGGAGACACACAGAGCCCCCAACAGCAGTACCTCACAAAAACACTACCCAGCCTGCCTTTCCTTCTCTTCTTTTTTCTTTAAATAAATCATCAGTGAATATGTGCCTTGTGGTTATGCTCCTATGAGAAGCCATCTGACAAATCATAATTAAAAACCATCCGAAAAATCATTCACTGCATTTTTTAACATCTGCTTAGAAATCCCTTTTAGATTTTCCTACCTATTTTGGGTGCACAGTGTATGTAAAACCCGGCACACAAAGGGAGAAGCGTTCATCTCACGCCACTTTATCTTTGAAGTGCTGATAAGGGGACCTAAAAATGCTAATACATTTGGAAATTCCCCACAGAGCCATAATGAACAGATTTCTATAAACCTCAGTATTCTGCCAGTGTCTCGGGTGAGAGAATTCTTCAGTAAAAGCAGTTTTCTTCCTCATCCATGCTGCATACCTCAGACAACCAGCAAAGGAGAAAGCAACACTTTACAAAATCTACATTTGTTTTCCCTTTCTGCATGTGTGTATTAAGAGTTTATACATTTAAATTCATGCAGCCCACCCTGAATTGTCCAGCTGCCATCCTACTGGGCAGGGCAGTTAAAAACCAAGAGCTAAATTAACTTCAGCTCAGTAGAGAGCAGTGGTCCAAACCAAGACAAATGTGAGAGAAAGTGGCTCAGTCTAACCTGAGGGCAGCATGTGACTCCCTAGCAACCACAAGCAGCAGATGGGCTTTTTCCTCTGCCTCTCTCTCTTACAAATGGTAGCAAAGTTGTCCAGCAATTAAAGCTGCTGGGAGACAAGAACATAAACCATTGAGCAAGATGTATATTATTCAAGAAGAATCTTGTTCCTTACAGATTCCTCATGGTTATAGCTGTAAAACAGAGAATATGCTATCCTCCAACCTTTCCAAAAGACCAGGAGGTTCATGGACGTAAGGTAGATACACACAATTTTTTTGGAGGAAAAAACACCGGTTGGAGAGGGTTTAATGTTCTCAAGGAAACACAATACTAACAACTACACTTGGATGGTAACAAAACAACAAAAAGTTGGAAATAGAATGGCATTTTTCATCAAAAGATGACAAAGGATTGTGCAATGGATCTCTGCCTCCTTATCTTTAAGTGAGGACAAGACAGAAAAGATTTGCCAAGGCCACCCACTAAGTGAGAGCTAAGACTAGAAAACCTGACTCTGTTATTAGGTACCAACCATCCTGGGAGAAAGGACCTTGTTCATGTGACCATATCTGACTTGGGCTTAAATATATTTAATTGTCTTCCTAAAATTTTGATGTACATAAAGCAGTATTTCATATTGGAGTGGAAGCTGAATTAACAATAATACAATTTTAAACACACAAACCTTTTTCCCCAAAGGATTTCCTAGTGTTTAGGAAAACCTTACTTGCAACATCAAGAAAATGAAGTGGCAGAGGGATATAGCACCAATGTAACTCCTGTGAAAATGTTTGAAAGTGATGGAAGAAAGGTGTCCAAAAAGTCTAAGACAAATTTGCATCATTACAGGATTGTGTGATTTCAGTAATGCACATACTGGCAATACATATATAGGCACAGTGCATAAGCTGCCAGATAAAGAAGTTGTGTTTATCATTTTTCCAAATAAGAGAATTGGAGAAATCAGTATTAAGCATAAAATTCAACACATTTACATGAGACAATTTTAGACAAACACTGAAGCACTGAGAGACTGAAAAAAATTATTCTTAATTCCAGCTCTGAGCTGGGCATCTCCTTTGTAGCTCGCATGGAGTTCAACTCCCTTTCCTACAAAGTTATTGGGATCAGTATTTTCTGAGCTCTGCTTTGTTTGAGGATGCAGAATTGGGTGTAAGGAGAAGAAAGTAATATTTAAACACTAAAATTTAAGTGCTGGCTGTGATAACATTGCCCAAGTCCTGCTAGTGTGTGTTCCAAAGCATAATGCACTGACCATGCCTACTATGACAGATACAGCATTTTAGGAGCAATAAGATCAGGGTAGTCTTGGCACTTGAAAAATCTCTAGCCCTGAGTTCCTGCCCCTCTGATTACTGACAGAGTTAGATAGAACAAAGATCTACCTAGAAGTCATTTGAGTGCATAAGAGAAAAGACAAGTTCATAAAAAGAATAAACAAATCCATTTGTTTCAACTTCTCCTGATCAATTTTAGGTATATTTTGAGATGATATAAATGCCTGAGCAAGGAGATAGGCACACAGGATGTCTGCTGATCCAGGCTGCATTGCCTCTACTGCATTAAGGCCTTACACAACTGCATAAATGGCCTTGGGATTAGGTCCTGTGGGAAGTGAAAACAAAAGTAACATACTTGAGTGCAAACTAAATCAATAATCGTGAAGCTTTTTATTCCTCTCAGTCAAGAGTCAAATGAAAGACAATCAATACAATTATTGTAACTTCTTCCTGAAAAAGCAACAGATAATCTATTCAGCAGAGTTGGAGGAACCCAAAGCACAGTGCAAAAGATCAGCTCTCTTCATTGTGAGAACAGCAAATGATGCTCAGTGCTTTTCTAGCTAGTTCTGCCAAACTCACAGGAAATAGAAACAAATTCCAGGCTAGTGCCATTATCATCAGTGGATACTTTCTAAAAGAGACTGCATTCTCCACATCATTTAAATCTGCACATCAAATGGAAACACTCGTGTGCACAAAGCTCAAAACAGATTTTTTGCAGAGTAAAACTTTCATCAATAATTGTTTTTTGCTGTAGGACAAGAAATGTTCAACAATCCAATTTTTCCATTCCCATTCACAACACCTTTGATTTCTTCAACACCTCCCCATTTTTTTCAATTCACACCTACACCACCCATGCAGAATTCCCTTAGCAGCACTGGCAGCTGCACTAACAAGAACTGAGCATCTCACATTATTAGACCTTTTTCTACTACAGGTTCTTTATAGAGACTAAATAGCCTACAAGCCAGACACAGCAATGAAATGTAAACAACCTTGGTAGAGAGAGGGAAAAAACAAAGTATTGAAAAAGGAACTGAAGAGGAAATCCAGGAATTTTGAACAATCTAAACTGGTGACAATCGTAGTGGTTTTGTAGCAGGGATGCTTCATTTTTGAAGGCATTTTTCTTAGTAGCACTTTCCTAGCTATAAGAACCACATATATTTCCCCTACAAAAATCTGTTTTGCTAGTCTCAGCCTAGCCCACTGCCCTGACAGCTCTGCAGTATTCAGAGCTGAAAGCATCAATTTAGAAATATCAGCTATGATGTCCCTGTCAGAGAGATTTGCACCTTTTTGTCTTCCTTACAGGTGACTCAGTTTTAGTCTTTCACCTCTCTGTCTAGTACACACAATCATAATGGCAGCAAGAGAATGATTCTTCTGACAGGCTGCTCCAGTATCTTGCTCTTCAGTCCTCCAAAAATGTCCTTCTGTTTGCTTCTGATATTATTGTTGTTGTTATGACCTCTCTATGGTTTTGTTTCAGCTCTATCAAAAGGTAGAGATTTCCCAAAACCATTTTCTCAAGGACTCTGAGGAGAGCACTTCATCCCAATGGCACAGACTTTTGTTCAAACCAATTCCTCTTCCCCTTTTTGCTAGAAGTGTCACAGAACAAGTTTTATTTGAGAAGTTTAAATAACTGAAAGCAACAAAGAAAATTCAAAGCTTCCTGGCAAAGGAGTTAATTCAGTTATGCATGTACTTGCACTCATTATTCCCAGCTTTTTACTGTCATTCACAACTCTCAGTTACTCACAATTCTATTTATTAATACAAAGGAGGAAACACTTATCCAGTAGATTCTGGTCCTACAGTGAAACATGCACCTCTTGCTTTGGTAGAAAGTCTTCTACTGGCCAGACCATTAAAAAGATTGGAACAGAGATACTTTCTAACCCTTCTACTGCCCATATAAGGGACTATTTAGTATTTACAACTCAAAAAAAAAAAAAAAAAAGGTAAGAGGGAAAATAAGCAGCAGAAGAAGTAAATACTAGGACCCAAGTCCTTTTATGAGGCTAAAAACTTGCCCATAATAGCAGAGGAAATTTGTGGAAGATAAAGAAATAAGTCTCAGTCTCTCAAGTTTCATAGTCACAAGGTAGACTTCCCTTTCTATGAACAGTACAGCTTCTGTACACCCAGTAACAAACAACTATTGTGATTCATAATCTATGTTAATATCTTAAACCATCACCTCTAACAACAGCCTGGAGAACTCTACTGGTTTGAAGAGCAGTGGAATTAGAAACTAATGTATTATGTTGGACAAGAGTTAAACCACAGTGGTATAGATCCAAATCCACCAAAACAAAAAAGTACAGAGGAGTACTCAGGAAGACTTCACTGCCTTCTTGGTACACAGACATTTTTCATTTGCTCATTATTTTCACATCAAGATTAGAAGTTTGTAGAATTTCTAATGCTCCAGGATATCATTATTAGAGATATTCCAGGCTTTGTCTTCATCCTTGTACTATTTTTAAAAGAATGTTATTAATGAGGAACAGTGTGTAATTTTGTGCTTGGAAACAGATGAAATCAGAAGTGTGTGTTCCTGTGTTTTAATATGGAATTGGAACAAACCTGTGAATTAGTCACACCATGCAACATGAGCTGTTGCATTTGTTATAAGAACCTTTCTCCCAAGAATTCAACTGGCTGTTTGATTATGGATATGTAACTAGGGGTTTATCATGGCCCAAAATTTTGACTTTGTGAACCACACCAAAGTCTCTTCTCCAATGCCAGGTTTATTTCTGACATACAGTGAATTTTTCGGTTTGTGGTTTGTAGGTTGTTTTTTTTAATAAGCTAAAGCAAGGCAATTTAATCATCTATAATATAATTTATGTAATAATAATGAAAAAATAAAAAAATAGGCTGGAATCTCATTAAATATAGGAATAGAGTTGTGTGTGGAATTTTATCTTCAACTCAGAGTCAAATTCCACAAATTTTCCTTGCTGAACACCTTTCATGGACTATACCAATACATCTGAACATCCCTGAAATACAAGAAGCAAGAGAATACAAGAAGAAGGTAGATATCAAACACACAATCTACACATTTTTGAGTAGACTCAAATGTTTTCCTTTATTTTAAACTGGAGAGGAATTATGCCTTATGCTATCTCGCTTAATTGAAATGAAAACACATTTTGAGACAATGAAAAGACACACAATGTCAGCTTGTATTCTAAAATTGATACAATTAAGTAGTTAATTAATGCAATTATAATTTTCTTCAGAAAACATTTCATTGCTGTTTTCTCTAAAACTTCACTGTCTCTGAAGGTCTCTGTGTGGAGAGGCCCTTCTCTACCATAAAGTCATCTTATGCTTTGTATAAACAGATATAACAATCCATCCAAAATGGCAAAAGTAAATAGCAATCCCTAAAGGAAGTAAAAAAAAATAGGAACAGAATGTAGAAATGTTTGTGTAATACAGAACTAGAAAATATTTGCAAATATTTTACTGGTCAAATTTACCTTTATCAAGGTATTAACACAGCTGAAAACATTTAAAGCATTTCTTAACAGGCTGTATTAACACAGTTCTGGTTGCCCAACCAGCACTTCTATGTGTTGTATTATTTGAAAGGTGTTTTAAACTGGAGAGCTCTCACAGAGGGAAACAAAATGTTCTCAGTGCTGGAGGAGCTCACCTACAATGAAATTGCAAAGGAAGCAAAACCTATGAGCTGCAGAAAAGAGAAGGAAACATCAATGTAGTTCATGACTAACTAGGTGAAAAGTAAAGAGGAAAGAAGGGAAGGATTTGGGTACACCCAAAATTTAGTGCAAAAGGAGAAACCATTTGAATAGCTAGAAATTGTATAATGATCTCCCTGTAAAAATGACAGCAGACATGACTCTTAAGATACTTGAAAGTATTGTTTTGTTCTGAAGAGCTTCAAAATAGAATGACACTCTCTTTTCCATAGCATCTGCTCTTTGCAAGACACTTGAACAAAACAGAATATTACTACTTTCATTCCTCATAACCTTGTTCTTTCTGCACAGTTCCATCACCTTCAGTGAGTGAGATCACGGAAGGCATAATCTAAAAAAAGTAGATTTTTCTTTTCTGATAACAGTCAATGAACCTTCTGCCACAAGCAGCTTATCTCTTACTGGAAATAGATTTAAGCACACACACAGAAAAAGAAGGAACATAACTTAATTCTCACATTTCAAAATTGAGTTTATGGGTCTGGCAGGAAAAAAAAAGCAGTTTTTCACTGATAAACTTAATACTTAAAATATTGACAAGTTGGAACTATAGAACCCCAGAATGTACCAACAAAAGCATTATTTGAGACAGCAATTTAGAATTAAAGAGAACTCAAAAGTAACATCCAACATTAGAGCTCAGAATGTCGAGAAATGCCAGTGCTCAGACAATATCCTCAAGGGTATGGGAGCAGTTACAGCAAGGAGTTCATGAGGAACCAAAACCTCCTGCATTCATCACAACAGATCCTTTCAGTGTGGTACCTATACATATGTAAGATGACAGTATTATTGTATACTTTTTAGAAAACCAAACCTTTGCCTTTACATATTTGCTTGTGCCTGAAAGCAAGAATACCAATTCATAAATAATTTCTAGAATAACATTTTAAGCAGGGTGTGATTTTTTAAACAGATTTATAGTCCATGGTAGGTAATCATAAAGGAACAATTTCTTCTCATATAAAGAGTTTCCAGCAGAATTTGTGACTATGTAAATTTACCAGGTTAAGAATATGAGAAAAATTTCAATTTCTTTTAATTTGGACTCCTATTGAAGGAAGTTTATCAATCTAAGTCCAATAATCTGGTTTTATATTGAGTAGGTATCAGAGCACATTCCACAATTAATGCTCTGTTCAAATAGACCAGTTAAAAGTCACACATTCTGAATTGGAACTTGAAATTCCATTTTGAGTTCCAAAAATGTTTTCATAAATGAAAAAATTAAGAAAAATCACAGGAAAACAAAACAAACAAACAAACAAACAACCACCCAGAAATGTTAGGATCCTAACCTCTCAAAGTACTGATTTTCTTGCCACATTACAAAAGAAATTAAGAGGGAGGGAGAAGGTGTTGATGGTGATGCTGACATGCTTGAAAATTTAGTCTCAATGCCACTAACAGCATAACCATTAATAGAAAACCAAGTGTGTGTTTTTATTAAGTTAACCTAAAGTGGAGTCAGGGCTTTCCCAAAGATTCGGATGATATTATAGTGGAATAGAGGAATTAATAAATTAAATGCAAAGCTACTGCTATTTAGTTTTGCAGCCAAATCTTATGGGCAATTATTTCTATGAGGATTTGGGGGGGGAAGGGGGAGGGGGGAGGGGTTGGATTGGGTTTTTTTTGTTTGTTTTGTTTTGGGGTTTGGGGGGGTTTTTTTTATTTTTGGTTTTTGGGGTTTTTTTTTTATTTTTACTGCTTTTCATTATTGCTACTGATTATCTGATCCCAAAAGAGGAAGCATGTAGAGAGGAGAATGAAGAGAAATGAATGGGTAGATAATTATACTCTATCAGATGTACTTGAAATCAATCACGATGCAGTGTACTCAGGCTGTTTTCCTGAGTTTTCTGTGCCTATGAAGTGTTCAAGGGGAAACCTCAGTAATGATCCAGCTTTCTAAACATTGATTTTTAACAGTGCTGTCATTTCAGCCAATAGAACTCAGGTAAAGACTAAAATGTTTTCCTTTATTTGGGAACTAACAAGTGCGTGTAGGAATTTCTGCAGAAATGAGGTGAAGAAAATAAAAGGGATGGTTGCATGAAGAAGGAAGATGATCAGAAAAAGGAAAAGGCAGTATTTCAGGTTTTATTAATGAGGTTTTTAAATGTTGCAAATTTTGCTTGTGTTTTTTGTATATGTGAAGCATTCTCCAGGTAGATAGTAATTAGTAGTGTCATCAGTCAGAATATTTCCATGTCTGTTCACCAGCTACATTAAGTTAATCCACTGGGTTCCAGTAAGGGACAATAGTATGTTTGTTTATGGCTTATCTGTACAATAAAATTAGGGAAGTTTTACTAAATTGAAAATGAGGAGAAAATAGTCAAGTATTTATTTTTTCATTAAAACTTTCTGTAAATATCTCTAATGTTTATTTCATGCTCATTAGGTGTTTGGACAACAGAATGTGCCACAGGAAAATAATACATGTGATAACTGACACACCTCTTTTGTATATTAAAAAATTTGTAATACAAAGCCTGAACTGTTGTGGGCAAAATTAATTTAAAACACTTTCCATTTTAAGGAACCATAAGTAACTCTACATGAAATAAGTAACTCTAAATGAAAGACTTAAAAAGAAAATGTTGCTTTTAAACCACTAGTGGTTTAACACCAAAAGCAATCATTTTTGAGAGAAGAAGATTCCATTTCAGCAACTGAGTTTGTTTTACCATTTGAATAACCAATAAACTCAAATTACCTTAACATGTCAATCCAACAACTAAAATTGCTCAGGAAGCTCCCCACTCTAGTGAAAGGTTTGCCAGTGCAATGGGTGATGCTCTTACAATTACAAAACAGATTTTATATCCAGAAGGCTTTCAGGAAGAGATCTTCACTTTCAAGTGCAAACATTCAGAAACTGTGCACATTTTGCTTGTAAAGATTACTGAACTCAACAGTAATACGATTACTAGAGAAGACTTGTTACATTGGTATAGCTGAGACCAACTTTATATTTGAAAGGTCAAATGTCAGGATGATCAATGTAGTAGTCCATGTAATCCAAATCTAAACAACACATTTACTTCATTTGAGTTCACAAATAAAATTAATTTTGATTTTACACAGGATGACTAGCACCTAGGCACTTCAAGTTCTAATGCAGTGACTCCTTCCATCTTAGCTTCCCCATGTGTAAACCAAGGATCAAATTTACCTTCCTAACTCAGCAGATATGTGGATTAGCTAGGGAGACTGAAAGCCCTTTGAAGATGAGAAGTGCTCCTCATTATTATCCAATGGCAGCATTCCAATTACAGGCTCTCTCCTTCTTCCTTTGGAAGGTGTCAAACACAATATAACACCCCATGCCTCACAAAGATTAAATATGTCTGATATGACAGGTCTAAGATGGACAGGATATTATCCTAACGAAGTTACATGCAAACATAATTACTCGTTCTCTAATTCATTTCATTTAACCTGCAAATGCTGTCAGTCTGCTTTCTGAAAAGAAGGACCCCAGAGCTCTGCCATTAAGAGAGATGTTATACTCTGTTGTTTCTTAAGAGTATATGTGAAAAAACCTCTCCTTCCTACTACCTCCACCATGTCAGACCTGTTATTTCATTTTGGTCTTATAAAGACATTGTGAGAATTTCATATTTCTTGGATATCTTGGATTCCTTGATATCTTGGAAGTTTGTTTTTATCCTCAGCACTCTGCCCACCTGCCACAGCCTTCCTATTAGTGAACTAATCCTGGTTATATTTTCATTTTACTCAAGCAATATCTAGAGTAGAGAAGCCAGGGGCAATTTTTAAAGGCATTTAAGCACCTACAGTAACTGCAGGCTAAGAACAGGTTTGTTTTTAAAATTTCATAAGGCCTCTGTCTGAATATTTAACTAACTAGATGCTCTTAAAAATCTTCTTTTCTTGAAGTCAGAGAAAAAAACATCTAAACAAGAATTCGTGTGTTTTGATATCAGCAGGATGCATCTTCTGCAGAGGTCACAGTCAGCTGATTCTCTAAATTGACTTCCAAAGTAACAAGTACCACTTCATAACAGAAAATTAAAAAAAAAAAAAAAAAGGGACTGTCACCAGCAAAGTACATACAGTCCCAAAGAGTCCTGGAGGACAAAGATGCTCATTTCAGAATACCAGGTTCTCTGCCCTAACCAGCACACACTGGGTGTCCTGTTTCTGCACAACCCAGGCAGAGCTGCTGCACCCAGGCTCAGCCCATGGCCTGAACCCAGCTCCTGACCGTGCTGGCAGCTCCTGCTCTGCTGGGTGTCCCCAGTGCCAGCAGCCACAGCCTGTCAGCACGGGGCTCACTGCTACCCCAGCAGCAGCAGAATGGGGACACACTGCCAAGGGCCTGCACTGCCCAGTGACAGACAGGTAAGCTCCATTTTGCAACATAATGAAGTGAGCCAAATGAGAAGAGCTCCAAAAGCATCTGAATAGGATAAAGAGAACACTGAATTTTTTCTTTGCTTTTTCTCAAAATTTTCATGTCAGGCTAAGCCAAGATGAAAGCATCAGCTGACAATCCTCAGCTAACCTGCTGGAAGTCGAGTTTTACAGGTTAAATTCAATGAGGCCTTTAGAAACCCACTGTATTCCTTATAGCAATCCAACTTTATTAAAGAGTTTTCAAACATACCATACCTTTGAAATAACAGGTGATGGCACCTCTAGCTTCTGACCTAGATATTTATCTTAACAGAGCTAGGATTTACAAATGCCCTGCAAAAGGTGCTGGTCTTTCTAATCAGTTCAAGCAATAAAGAATGGGATTTTTAATGCTCACTTTTCCATGAAACTACAGCTGTACCCTTTCATGTGGCTCTGCAGGTCAATCCTACAGCACATGCACAGGCAGCCAAGACCCCCATTTGCTGCAGCTATGCACACAAACTCACAGGAGCCTGCTGCTCTTTCAAAATGGTGAGAAATGCTGTATTTTGACTTATTTTAGGCACCGCTGCTACACTGTCAAGGGAATCAATTCCATAGAAAATTCCTCCCCATTGATAAGGACAGCTTGCTAGAGAAATCTGTGCAACAAAGCAATTTCAGTTCTTAGGGAGATGGTTGCATTTTCTGCAGATTAGACCACTTAGGAGTCATCCTTCTCTGTTAATAATCACCAATTTCTAAAAATTTAAAATTATTTTTAAAACCAGGATAAATTCTTCTTCATGATTGTCTAAAGACTCAAAAGGATAACAGGTGAAGGGTGAAGGACAGTGTTCACTAGAATTATAATTGCCAAGCCATTTGAAACACATTTTTGCAGAGGAGCACATAGATGCACTTAGAAGTTTGATGTTCAGACACACAATTAATTTTCCATCATCTCATGACAGCAAAGAAAGAGGCTGAGAACTGATTGACAGATTATGCTTCAGAGAAACAGAGGGATATCTGTTTGAGCAACTTAACTTTGTCTTGTCAGTTACTTTGCAAGAGATTGACCTTTTTAATTCCCATGTGAACCTGAAGTTAGAGCAGAAAAGGCCTGCCACACACACTGTACTGATAGATAGAAACACTTTTTTTTTTTTTTTTAAATACTAGAACACACATTCCTCTATCTTCAGTTCCTCAAGGGTGGGGCAGTTTGGCCAAGAGAGACACTGCTGGAACAGCAGCAGCAGCAGCCCTGGGACTGCAGCTGGAGCTGTATGGCCAAGCCAGAGCATAATTCCTCTGCCTGCATCCTTCACACTCCAGTGTGGCTCGGTGAGGCTGGAGATCCAATTCTGCAGCCATCCATCTTGATGTGATCGATGAAAGTACAGTCCCCTACAACGGCAAGTCTCAACAGGCAACACTGAATTCTGATTTAAGTAACTTCCAACTCTGACCACCTGAGTCAGTGGCCACATCTTTATATTAAAGACAGCAAAACACTACAACTCCAAAGGCTGGAAATGGAAGAAGACCAAATACAATAATTTCATATCCATATGGGCTTATTTCTATCATTGTTTTTTATTTCCTTAATGGCTTTAAATATCTTCTGTATCCCAGATAAATGTGCAAATTAGACTCCTTCTTTGCATAAACTACAAGTTTCTCTATAGCTATGTACACATTAAAGTAATCTTTGCAAATGTCTACAATTTTAAAAAAGCAACAAAGGCAGCACAAATAATCTGAAATCTTCCTGTTCCCCTGAAATGCAGGGTGGGTAATTTTCTTTAACCATCTGTCCTGGCTACTTTAAACAAATCATAATGCCCCCACTCATCTGAAGACAAACTTTTGTGACATCTCTGCTGCACCAAGCAATGGGTGCTACACCAAGCAAATGGATTTTCAATACCATGCTAGCTGCCACCATTAATACCCCTTTGCTTGGACTGCTTAGATAGAGCTGTCTTGATTTAAGATCTCCCCTTCAGCTCAGCCCTGATCAGAGTAGCATCAGAAACCTAGCAGTATATTTAAAGTTATTCACTGTAATGAAGCCATACCACACACAGAAGGAGTCTATTGTCAAAGCATAATTGCCATTGCTGGTACACCTTGGGACCTCCAGACTGGATTACTGTATTGATTTTTACATGGAGCAGTTGTGGATCACTTAAAAGTTGCAAGCAATGGAGAAAGCAGCCATCAACAAGGAACACAACAATTTTTCAAGCCATATTTCTGCCCTGTTAACCCTAATACAGCTCAGGATCTTGGTGCTGAGCTATGAAAGGTTAGGTTCAAGCTATTTTTAAGATCACCTTTCTTCCTCAGAGTGTTGTAATGTTAAAGGAAGCCTCCTAGTTTTAATTAATAATATCAACAGCAGGACATTTTTATTGAAGCAGATTTAACAGTGGCCTATTGTTTCTGTACAGATCTGATACAGTTCTATCTCTCTATGTTTAGGACAAGGTAGATGACTATGATGACACACACATGGCAAACAGGAACCTACACAAACACATCCCTGCAGTACATGAATGCCTCTTTTTCATTTCAAAAATATTTTAAAGCCTTGTCTTAAATTTGCAAATCCTTTAACCAGGCTGCCTTTACAATCCCCTCATTTTCCATGGCCTTGCAGGATAGCTCTGCTCTCGAGAAACAATGCAGCTTTGAGTGAAGCAGCAAGGACCACGTATTTTCAATGGCTGGATGCCAAATATTAAAGTCCTTGTCAAAAGAAATTTGCCAAAGACTGATATTTAACTCCAAACATAAACTACATTTTGGGGAGACCTTTCTCTAGGTAAACCATTGATAAAAATCATCCCCACAAGGGGAAAAAAGCATGTTTGATTCATATCCTTGTGAATGCAGAGAAATAACTGTCTTGATGGGAGTGGACACTGATAGTCTTATTTTTTTTTAAATAAAGCTTGATAAACATATCAAGATTCATACCTCAGTGGAAACTAAATTGTGTTTCTAAATCTTCATCTATAGATCTTTGAAAGTACTTAGTGTCTGATGTTGGGTGATTCTGTTTTCTGTGCTTTGAAAATCAAACCATGTACTTCAAAGCCCAGGGAGGATTTAAGCAGCAATTTTGAAAAAAACCCACCCACCCCAAAACCAAACTAACTTCAAAACCTACCTTTCAAATCATATATGACCAAAGAAAGGAAGGGTTGCATGATATCTGTATGTCTTAATCCTGGCATGGGTATATTTATTTCTACTGCCTTTGATCAATAAGCAGTAGAAATCCATGCACCTGGGAAGTTAAAACAGAAATCACAGCCTGACTCAGCAGCTTCTCCCACACACAAAGCTGTACTTCTAGAGAGGGTCCTGCTGAGCCAGGATCACATTTAAGGAAGGACTGTTAAACATGGAAGAAGGCTACATAATCAGGAGGAATACATCACTCACAAGAGACTAAGGAACAGTAGTATTTCCATACTCTATTATAGGGGAGGCACATGGTTTATGCGTTCTTCCATGGGTGGCTTGGATTAATTATGCATAGCACAGTAAAAAATATGAACCATGAAAATTGTAATGGACTGGTATCATTTCTGGCCACTTAGTGGCTTTATGCTCTCAGCATTTTTTCCCACACACTGGAAAACAAACAAGTGCAGGTGCAAGCTCCTTGTAAATGGAAACAAGCAAAGCTTCCCTAACAGCTGCTTTATCTCCTTGCTATCTCTGAGATAATACTGCAAACCAAGGCCCTAACTAATCCAACAGCTGTAATAAAAAGGCTGATGTTGTCATTTTTCTAATCACTTCAACAAGGTACACATACACAAAGTGATTATTGCATACACTATTGCTCTCTTTGCTTGCAGAAAACTGATCAGCCTATTGATTACAGCTTTATATTTACAGTCCAACAATGCAAGTATCTTTAACTTAGAAAGCAACAACCTGGCTGTCTCATTGGGTAGTACCCTATCAGAAACCAGAATCTACATTAATATCTATGGCTCACTAAAAATTTCCCCCTTTAAAGAACAGCTATGCACTATCTCCACTAAGAAATACAATTCCTTTCTTCTTTGCCCAAGACAGAAGCAGCTGCAATTCCAGGCACAGCCCTTACAGATACACCAGCCCTGTCAGCAAACCCAGCAGGGGCATTATGGTAATTACAGAATTCTGTCCATTGAAGAATAGGGTTATTCTGAATCAACAGGCACCACTGAGAGATCTCCATGTTTCCGAACAAAAAAGAAAAAAGAGAACTCATGCTTATGCTCTGAAACTAGTATTACAAATATTGTTTCATTTTTAGCCATATGCCTTTGCATTTGGATGGTACCACATCCCAAATGCCAGAAACCACTGTCCTGAAATGCTGTGGGGAACAGCTACAGCTTTGCATTAAGTTCAGCCAGCACCCCAATATGGAACCAGACAACAGATGTCCTGAAGAGCTATTTAAGTAGAAATTGTTCATTTATTCTTCAAAAATGTTATGTTTATTTGAGGGTGTTGGCAGGATACATGAAACATGTATTAGAGAACAAGAATGCTGTAAAACTCCTGGTGTAACCAAGAGACGAAACCAGCAAGTTTGTATATTTTTTTATTCTGCTGCTTGCTATTATGTTCCTCCCAGATAGTAGCTAATATGTGAAGTTGACATTGCAGGTGTGCAGCACAGGCCTCTGTGTTATCAAGGCATTATGGAATTACATGAACTGAATATTTTAATTGAAATAATCAAAAATAACTTACTAGACTTTAAGCCAAATAGGAGTATCTTGGCTTTCCTCCAGGATGTGTAGGAACAATATCCCAAGTTTGTTAACATATTGCAAACTTTTGTATAGGCAAGAGATCACAAAGTAAATCAGTTCTTCCCCTTCTGCATTATACAAATCATGTACTCATTCAATACATACCAAATCCTTCTCAAATATCTTGAAGTTTTTTTTCTGAGAATATACCAGGCTACCTAATAAATACAAATGTCTTTTATAAGTGGATTAAATTCCCAGTGAGGTATATAGAGTTCAGGTACATCACAAAGCAGATCCTTTCAATGAGTTAAGCAAAGCTAGAGAAAACATCAACCCTCACTGAAAGATATTCAACTTGTTTGTTTTGCAAAGTTTGCACAGAATTTCTTTAATGTATTTCAAATATTACTTTTTTGGGAATGAGTTAGTCCTCTAAACTACTGGCTCAAACAATTATATAAAGTATTCTTTATATAAATTCATGTTTTCAACTTAGTTTGTCACCTTGCATATGAATGTATAAAAAGACAAGAAGACAATAAATAACATTGGAACATACAAAAACCAAATAAAATCTCCTGCTTCAATGAATCACTGCACTATTACCTTGTACAATATCAATTCCTCATTAACAAATTTACATATAAAAAGCCTGTGCTCTCTGCCTTAAAAGACTGAATGGGTGAGGTTGTCTATGGAAAGGTGTCTTTGCAAGCAGAAATCTCCAGAGTATCCAAAGTGCTGTTGTCAGGCAAGCAATCAACTGGTCATGAACAGAAGCATCCAGCAAAGACATTGCTGCCTTGTGAAGCTGCAAAATAAGCATTACTGCAATTCCTCAACCTCTGAACACAGGCAGAGCCACAATAGCCTGGAGCTGCCAGAACTCTGGCAAACACTGACAGACACTTGAACTGCACCCACACACAGATCATCCCTGCTCTTCCAGGCAGCTGTGGGTGAGAGAATGGATAATGTCCTGGTGGGAAGGAATGATGGCTTTGTGTTCACTCAGCAGAATCCATGACAGCTGACCCAGAGCAGTGCAAGAACAGCAGCTGTAACTGCTCAGGGGATTGCAGAGGAGAGGGACAGGAGAAGGAAGGAGGGAAGATAAAAGCAGCCAAAGAGATGATGCACCTAAAAGACTATTCCAGAAAACAGCACTGAAGCCTATGATTAAATCATTAAAATAAAGGCTGAAATACTGAAGACGTCATCCTAAAGCTGGGAGAAAATTTATCAAAGTAACTTGTTTCCAAATGATGAACACCATGAAACTTAATTAAAGTTATGAGAAGGTATGAGTGCTTAGCAGTGATACGGATCAGGTCACTTGGTTATTTAAGAGGGAGTGATGAAATCTCATCTATGAGCTGGGCTACACATCCCAGATTTGGGGTCGGGAGGTTTTCATGGGCCAGGCTGATGCAGGAGTGACACATCTGAGTGCCTTTCCATGCACAGGGGGTAGCTAATCCCCAACTCCTCTGATTCCTCTCCAGGAAAGAGAGAGCAATACATGACATCCAAATACTAACAATTTATGCTGATTTAGGGATATACCTTGAGATATGTCTGGGATTTGAAAATTTTGTTTGCTGTGACTTCACGCACGAGCAAAAGAACTCATTTTTCCAAATCCTAGTAAATCAATAGCTGCCACTAAATATGAAACTATTTCTGAATCTTCATGGTAAATAAAGAATCCATGTCTTATCTAGCCCTCAATATAAAAGGATATCAAATTCTCGAGGTCATATTTTACACTCCCTGCTAGCACACAGTACAATTTATTAGCTTGTGGATCACAAATAATAACTTATGATATATTAGTGCAGGCAGAAAATAACCCACCTCTGCCAGTTAGACCCAGAAGGCACTCAGAAGTTTATTTTCCTCCTGTGTCTTCCATTCTGAAGACGTGGGAAAATGTGATTCCAGCTGATTCCACTGACTCGTATTCTCCACATAAATAGCAATTTAAAAGACAGAAATGTTAAAGGGCTGCTGTCTGTTGAGCTCAATATATTACATCTAGAGAGAAGGCCATTATGACCTGATAAATTGAAACAGGTAAATCTTAAGTTGTATCCAGATCATGAGAAAAAATTAATCATGTAGATGGAAAAGAAAACCATAATGTTATGCTACATTTGCCTCCTCTCCAGGAATATACCTAGAAATGTAAACATTTCAGGAAATAATATGAACTAATCAGCAAATCTTATATTGTGATTGGAAAGGACTACTCTGTCTCCAAAAATTACTATAATCTGTACATCAAAAGAGAAATGAAAGCTCTGCAAGTTTATGTAGTATTTAAATATTGCTGAACTACAAATGTAATGGTAAATTCAAGACAAAAAAAGGTAACCTATTTCTTCAAGGCTGAGAAATCATGAGGGTTGTGACCAGTTCAAATGATCAAAAACTATACTGCAAGTGTGTCTCCTGAGCTGTACACTTAACACATCACCTGCTTTGCAATGCAACGAGCTAGAGGGTACATATTACCTGGGGAAAATGTCCTCTTACATGTTTTCTAAATCTCCTGTGCATTTGTGTGTTAACAGACTCATACTCTTTTCTACCCTTTTTATCTCATCCATTAACACAGAACAAAGTGTTCTCAGGAATTAGTGTCCTCTTTTTCTTTGACTGATAAAAACTAAGTATGATAGGTAGCAAATTTTACAAATATTTCATCATAGTGAGCACCACACAGTGTAACACATCCAGTGTAGCACTCAAAAATTCAAAATATCAACTATAAATATAGTCACTAAGCACACCTTAAGAGTTCCCAGAACTAAAGCTCAGAGCTAATATGTGTTTAATACACTTTACAAGTACTGCCAGGCCAAAGTCAGATGACACCTTTAAGTCAGTGAACTCCACAGACAGTTTCATATTAATAACAATGAACATTTGGAAGACATGGGCAGAGCATTTGAAAAGGCTTTTCAGCCCAAGCTGGCACTCTTCTGGCACAAAATCTTAGTTTAACAGATACTGGTGTAAAAATAAATTATTAAACTGAACTGTATTCATCTGGGAAGGAAGCTTCTTATTTCTGATGGGAATACGCACAAAATAGCTCTTAATTCCTGAAAGGAGAAGGTTTTAACTTCTGGATGGTACTTCCCCTATTCACCTCCAATTGTCACAAGTAATTTAATTCAGAGGTAGAGCACAGAAGAAGGACTGGAATTACTCTACCACATTAACTTCTGATTAGAGATGGATATAAATTTTGGGAAATGGGCATAGTCAGACCCACAAGACAACCTCCAAGACAAGGACTGTCATTAAAAAAAAAAAGACATGAGCTGGCCAGACATTTGTGTTCTCTTTTCCACATTCAATAACAAATTCTTCTGTTGATTTTGTTTTGTTGTGTTTTTTAATTTAAGGGTGTCTCTACTACCTCCAAATATACTTCTTGAGGTGGAGAACAGTATAAGGCATACAGATGCAAGAGCCAGCAACTGGGGAACAGTTACTGTGGTACTTAAAGGGGGCCTGCAGAAGAGCTGCAGAGGGACTTTTGACAAGGGCATAGAGGGACAGGACAAGGAAGAATTACTTTAAATTGAAAAAGAAATTCTTTACTGTGAGGGTGGTGAGGTGCTGGCACAGGTTGCCCAAAGAAGATGTAGATGTGTGATCCCTGGAAGTGTTTAAGGCCAGGCTGGATGGTGCTTTGGGCAATCTGGTCTAGTGGAAGGCGTACCTGGCTGTAGGAGGAGAGTTGTAACAAGAGATGGTCTTTAAAATCTCTTCCAACCCAAACCATTATACAGTTCTAAGTACAGGTTTTAATATTCTCTGCCTCCTGCTGTTTTTCAGAAAGAGAAAAAAACCTCAAACTATCACAACAAATGAAATATCAGGTAACTCTTCAAATGGATAGCCAACATTGCTGTGCCTGCAATGCATTTCTGCTCACAAGCAGACATGAATCTCTTCTCTGCCATCAAGACCTTTATTATCAAAATAAATACTATGGGGGCAAAAAAGGACTCCCATGATGGTCACCTCATAGTAGCCACTCTTCTGACTCTTGCTCTAAATTCAGCTTCAAGTGCCTTCATCCATGTCAAGAAAAGCATACTGAAGTCAAAAAGCCTTATAAAATATTTGACTCATCATGATTTTTAAATCATTTTAAAGCATCAAGTTGAAAAACAGATGCAAAGGTTGAAAAAGTATCTTTTCTCTTTGAGTCCTCACAGAAACATTTTTACCCCTGCTTGTGAGAGCAGGACAACACCAGATTCATTCTAAGAAACTCCACATCCTGGAGAAGACTAGAAGAGATACCAGCCTCAGTTTCTGGAGCAATCATTCAAATCCCAAA
Organism: Agelaius tricolor; assembly: GCF_023055355.1. Lineage (NCBI taxonomy): Eukaryota > Metazoa > Chordata > Aves > Passeriformes > Icteridae > Agelaius > Agelaius tricolor. The sequence continues at coordinate 9,385,287 of NW_027269284.1, forward strand.
ACAGGTAAAACATGGTTCATTCTGAACATTTGCATTCTCTCAAAATAATCAATTTATGCTTCTATTAAAAAAAAAAACAAAAAACCAACACTTCAGATGTCTGCTTCAGTGAGCAAACTCCCCAAATGGAACAAGGATGGGACCTCCCCTTGGCATGTTTACATCATTGTAATTAATTCAGGCACTGCATCTCACCAGTTAACAAGCTGGTATATGAAATAATTCAATTTCATGGATGGCCCTACACGGTGCAGTTAGATGCACTTTCTGCTGATACAGAACTGTTTGAGTTTAACCAAATCTGATCCTTTCTGGACTGCAGGCAGAAGCAATACAGGGAGCAGCAGGGAGCAGTGCTCCTCTTCTTGCACATCTATCAGCATGGAGATGAGCCCAGCTTTACACAAGTGCTTGAGAGTGCTGGGGCAGTGTCCAGAAGGCAACTACAGGACTTGCAGTTACACAGATATCCTGTGCAAAGCAAAGCAGGGTTGGTGGTTGAACTTCAACACACGCAAGGCTCCTGTTCAGCTTGTTCCAATAAAAATTTCCTTACCATTCTCCCAAGGCTGTGTAGCAGGAGATTGTGTCTCACAAGAGAGAAAGGTTCTGAGTATTAGGAACTGTGTTGCTGTGGTGATGTTGATGATTCACACTCAGTCTGTGGCCTCACACCTGCCTGCCATGGCACAAACGTCACACTCACATCTGACACCATCAGACTCCTGCAGTCACACTGGAACAGGTTCCAAAGCAGCAAGGAACACACACCCACACTCACCTCTCATGGGAAGGCACTGGGACTTAGTCACCTGCTGAAGTGACTTGTTGACTAAAAATGGATTAAAGCCACGTCTGTAGTCAAATGCATGCTGAAATATTTGGCTGAAGAGGGACATTAATCTGTCTTAAGTGTAATTTGCTTTGCTTCCTTCATCTGCGTAGATTTGTGGTGGTGGTAATAGTTTTTACGGATTCACAGAAAGAGGAATAAAGATTTTTCTACTTTTATAACATCTCCAAGGGTTATCTGGGAGATCTCAGGCTAGAAGAGAATATACCAGTAACACAAACCATAGATCACAAGCAGAGTTTTGCAAAATGCATTAAAATTAGCTTGCATGATTTTATTTTCAAAATAAAACTTACCCTATATAGGAAATACTTCAATACCACAAAGCAATATTTAATTTGGTTTCCTCAAAACTCATCAAGCAGATGAATATCATTACATGGATTTTCGTACAGAAGGAAATAAAAATAAGGCTCCAAACACCAATTAGCTGACTCTGATCTTAGTTATTCAGATGTAAATGGGAAGGAACTCTACTGAAGCCACAAGAAAAAGAGCGCTGGCATGACCTTAATCTCAGCACACTACACAAACTACAGTCAACATTTGCCAAAGATCAGAGGTCTGAGACTTACCTAGAAGAGCACAAAACCTGGCCTGGAGAATCCAAATTTCAAATCCAAATTGCAGATTATTAAACAAATATGCCAACAGAAGTGCAAAAATTTCACTAGTGCCCAGCACAATCATTATTTTGTAGACATTTACAATGGCAAGCAATGCCCCAAGTACTTGCATGCTTAAAATCCAAATGGAACAACAGAAAGCTAAAGTTCATTATATTGTATTGTCTTTATATTCTATTGTCCACACCTCAAAATAAACATATATTTTCATTCTCATGCAGTAAGACTTGTTTTGCTTTGTGTGGCTTCTATATGTGAAGTATTTGGCAGCATTCTCTATGAACTATCTGGAAGAGCCTGCTCTCAAGCAAAGATTTAACAATCTTTAAGAAGAAGGAAACAGGCAGACATACAAACCATAACAGTTTTGATTCTGGACTGTTGCCAGTACTCAGCATAGTTTTAGTGTTTAAATACACATTTTTTTCTCTGCATGTAGATTTTACAGTGTGTTTCTTACTAGTGTGATCCATATCTCTCACTCAGACATACATAATACAAACAAATGTATATAACCTTTTTCCAGGAGTGAAATGCAAATTGCATTTCACACACAACAAATCCCATGATTATACACAGATGTACTGCACAGGACTTTTATGTTTCAGTCATGTCATATCTGAAAACATTCAGAGAGAGGGGTTTGCATGTGTGTGCTCTCCTTTGTTCCCAAGCAGCTAGTTCACTGCTAAGAAATGCTGATGAAATAGATTTTTATTGATGCTTCATCTAACATACTAGGATGTTTGGTTCACAGTAATTGAATTATCAATTCCTAGCTTCTTTAATATATTAATTTAATAAATGCAAGATATGTACAGCTGCTATCTCAAGAAGCTAATTTTCAAACTAAGGCAATGGTGGGATTCTTTAAGAAGATGACCTCTGTTTCAAAAGTCTGGACATATATAATAAAAAGGCAGCCAACAAAGTAATAAAATATTTTAAATATAGTTGTTTGAATTTAGATAACATAATTTTATTATCAGCCTTGGAAAACTAGGCTGAAAGAAATATTCTCACTAATAAAGAATGTGATTTTATTTCAGGCTAATTTTTTTAAATTATGATATGTATGTTAGCCAAACCTCCCCTGCATTTTCAGAACTGTCAGCAGTTTTCCTTTTAATCATAAGTCATGGAACAGAAGGATAATACAACACTCACTCCATAACAAAGGTAAACCCATCAATCATTACCATCATCACCTCTGGGTTAGTGTTCATCCTTATGAAAATGAAAGAGAAAATGCCAGTGTTCCAAGTTCTTTTAAAGTGGGAGAGAGAAGCAAGGTTAGTACAACTGTCTTTTTTTCTTTTTGAAACTCTTGCAATGAGATTCAACCTACAGCTCTCCACGATGGATCTCAAAAGCCTTGTCATGTCTTTCTGGAATGATGCTGGCAGGTACATGTCCTCCAAAAACCCACCCTCTTATCAGAGGAGAGCCCCGCACAGAAACAGGCTGACTAGGGGAGAGGGAAGTTTTAGAGCTCTCCCTTTTCTTCCTCCCCTCTCTGAAATTGCCTCCCCAGCTGCAGAGCAGGTAGTCCCAAGGCAGAGGATGCAGTGAGGGGTCACCAGTCAGGCAGACACTGCCCATCCTGGCTGCAGCTGCAGCAGGGGCTGCCAAAGTTAGCTCAGCCTGGCTGCTTCCAGCACACACTGCACCAGCTTCTGCCTTTGAAAGCTGAGGTACAAAGCTGGTATCTGAAAGAAAAGGTTCTTGTGGCTCTAGTTTCCACAGGCATTAAAATGTCATTGCAAAATCAGCTATTAGAGAAGAGAGAAATATCTTCAGGGCAAGAACTGGTTATATTCTCTGCAATAACTTGCTGGTAATCTTCTATTTAAAAGGTCTCTGTTCCTTCTCATCCATGCTAGGCCATGACCACCTAGCCACTATCTGAACTCCAGTATCACACATTTTGAGGATGAGACTTGTCATCTCACTACACTAGAAGAGAGTCACACATTTTGACACCAGTGGTGCTTAAACCATACCAAAACATCAGGGAGAGCCTTTGCATCAGCAGGGAGAGTACGAGCCCCACCAGAGTGGCACTGAGAAGATGCTGCCTTGCTTTCAGCTGGGGAACTGGGAAGTAGATTTCCCTTGTCTCCTGCATTAGTCCCAAGCCCCAATATAATCATGATAACTGCACTCTGTGCTTCTTCCCTGCAACCATGCAGTATCAGGAGGGATGAGATTAAAACTTGGGCAATGCTGTGTGCAAAAAACACCTCTGCTGTCTGCAAGGTCTCATATAAGAAATGATAGTTATGAAAACCTGTTCCTGCTGTCTGCTTTTGCTCTCATGGAGACTCCTGGGTAACTCTTCACCACAGGTAGCAGTGAGGAAGACAAACCAGAAATCTGCTGCTATACAAATGGTGCCTAAGCTGCAACCTGCCAACAGAAGCAGTGTGTTTTCACACTGTATCAGACTAACAAGCATGACAGGAAACCTAAAGCACCTAGATACTGCAAACTGATGCAAACCTCCAAACAATCTTAGCCCAAAATGGAGTATCAGCAATTTAATGAACATTTTCAGTGATCAAGTGATTGACTCAGCAATCTCAGTCGAGCATGGTAGCTGACAAAGTACACTCCCAGTCCTTTGCAATACAAAATAAAACAAAGACATATAAAATCCTTCCACAGCAAGTTTCTAATATATGAGCACTTGATTGCTTGCAAGCAGCTCTTCATGTGGGGATGCTTCCTCTGGAATCAGAGGGGATTATTTCAATTTAGTCACAAATTTGGTTTGTCAGTCTAGGAAAAAAAAAAAAGGAATAAAAAAAAAATCACTGTAGAATACAGATATCCCCATAGAGACATATATCAGTAAATCTGGAATTGTTTAAAATCACACTTAAATTTTTCCAGTAAAGCTTTTTACAAGCTGGCCATGTGAAAACAACACAGACTGGACAGCCTGTGAGAAATAAATTATAAGACCTTGAAACATGGTCATAACGCAGCCAGCGCTCAATCCACCATGATTCACACTTTCTTATACAATGAGAGTAATTTAAAAAAAAACTATGGGTGATCACTGACATTCACAAGAGCTGTGAGCTTTCCCAAAGCATTACCAGACAGCAAAAACAAAGGTTTGGGAGAAAATTCTTTTAACATTCCTGGCATATTTGTACAACAAAATTGGATTTCATGAAGATACTCCTTATTTACGTGTCCCATTAAAATTTCATCCTAATATCATGGAATCAGAGTAATTTTGATGAAACTAAATTAAAAAAGGAAGTCAGATGTTTTTTAGAATGGGAAAAACATGAATTACCCATACAAGGCAAATAAATTAGATCAAACAGTTCTGTGGCACCCAAATAAATCTGCTGAACCAAAGTTTGCAGGATGTTTTCTACAGGGAAAGAAATTGTTTCTAATCCCACCCTTTCTCCCTCTTGTCCATTTATATTCGAGAACTATCCCATAACATTTTATTTGGTAGAAGACAAAATTGTCAAATTATTTTTAAAAATGCTGAAGCAGGACTTTGCAAGTATATTTAGGAATAAATCTCAGAAGTCATGCACTGCCTCAGTATTTTTATGCCAATTCTACTGTATTTGTACTGATTTCATTAAGCATTCTATCTGCCAGAATTTAAATGTAAGCAATTCATAACAGAATATTTTGAAATAAAGTAATGCAACACATTAACTAGAACTTTCAGTTACACGGTACAATTTGTCAAATTGCCAACAGAACAACTCATTTGAAAAGACAGATTGTTGCTTATTCTTCAGCTGTCACTTGTGTTACTTCACTTCAGCTCCCTTTGCCTGACACTTGGCGCGGAGTTAGTCAATCATACTGACGGCTACCTGATGAGCTCTGATAAAACCCACAAACAAAACAGAGATTCTGGTGACTCATCCATCAGTCTGGAGAGCAATTTGATACCCCAGATAGTGGCTCCAGGAAAGCAACCCCTGCCAGCCACACATGCCAGCAGATATTAGTGACGCAATCTAGGCATGGCGTCCTCCCCAAGGCTAGGATATTATGGGGATAAATTACTTGGATTTGCTGGATTAAAAAAAATATAGTGAGATTCTGAATCTGTGGACTTTCAAAGTATTTTTGCAAACTCTCTCTGCTAAGGGTTTCTTTTAATTGTAGGCATTTAAAACAGCTACCTAATAAGAAAACAAAAAAAACCCAAAAAACAAAAATACCAACCCAACCAAAAATCCGAACCAAACCAAGCAACTTTGCAGAGTGTGTAGAGATTCTCTGTACTGGTCCAAACACCTCTGGAGATCCAACCACACATCTTCCACCAGGGATTCCATTGAGATCATGACCGATTTCTGTATTAGGTACACAACAGTTACAATGCAATATGATCATCTTGTCACTCTCCCTTCTCAGAGGCTTGATTTTCCTTTCCTGTGTTTAACTTGACCATATATTTTCATATCCTGTCTAGAGTTCCACAGGTGGAGCACAAATAAGACCTTATAGAATGATGCATTCACAGAAATAAAGAGTACATCCGCTGCTACTTTCCCTCTCCCTTTCATGTGCATCACATACACAGCAATAACCTTCATGCATCTTAAAGCTGCAACTGCTCACTCATGTGTGAAAATGAACCTCAGACTTCTACCAGTGATGAGGACAGAAGCCTAATGGTTTTGTCCAAATTAGCTCTTGAATTGGGTCATATATATTTTAATGAAGTAGAAGCTAATGTGGGAGCTAGATGCTAGATGAGTGCTTGTGATAGCTTTTGTCCTTGGTTTGATTAGTTTGGCAATCACAATCATTTACATAAATGGTGAGCACCTTACAGAGGGGCAATCACATCCCAAGGGGGCAGGAGAAAGGAATGTACATTCCATTCATAAAAAGATCTTACTGTGCAAATAGATGCCAGGTAATTTCATTCTCTGTCCCTGTGTTCATCATTGACAAAGAAACTCAGGTGGCTCAGGCAGCACTGCAGCAACCAGGACTGCATCCTTGGCCTGGTCACTGTGAGAAACACAATGAGCATCAGGGGAAAAAAGATGGGTGATTTTCCCTCTCATGCTGGTAAATGGGCATGCATGTTCTAGGAAGAATTATAATTTCCTGCAAACACATCCCCACACAAACATTTAAAATTTGCCCAAGTTTGTCAGCACAGCCTTCTCTCAGTTGTTCCACCCTTCCCAAGCAGCACTGCAATTCAGGATGGCATTCAGAGTTATCCAGTTTATAATCTATTATGAATCTAAATGGAATTAGACAAGCATCAAAATGTTAAAAAATTTCATCTGCTCACAGAATTGATACTGGCTGCAATTTTTTTCCACTGACTGGTGTGTTTTTAGATATAAACTCATTCATCTCAGAGCAGAAGAGAGCAGTAATGCACAACCTGATACTCCTTTCCAGTCATCTTGGCTTAGCACACTGAGAACTTAATTACCCTTCACTTATGGAAAGCATTCTTTCACATCTTTCTTTCCCATACTGGACTGAGACAACCAAAACATTTCACCATCACTGAGCAGGAGTAAGCAGGTGTTACCAACCCCTTGATTCTTCCAATTTTTCAGGGAAGTCATTTCTCAAATATTTTAATCTGTTGTATAGGTGAATCAACATTATTTCTAAGACATATTAATAAAAATTGTAGGTCTGCCCTGCCTATGAACTTCATGGTTACACTTCCAAGTAGGAAACCTGTGGGACTCACTTCCAAAAGATGTCATGAAACCATGATTTTACATGGTGTTCAACATGAATTGGGCAGGTACATAAGAGATCCATTGACAGTCACTGTGTAAATGAACCATATCAGGTTCAAGAAATCCCCTGAGCTAAATATTATCTGAAGCTGAGAGAACATTCATGGCAACATCAGACAGGCTTGTCCCCTTCTTGCCCCCTGGGTCTACTCACTGTGGCCACTGTTGGAGACAGGATATTGGGTTAGATGAAGTCTTTGTCTGAACCAGTACAGCTGTTATTATGCAGAAGCAGTAACATCCATAAGAGTTTACTGTGACAGAACAGATGTGAGGAAATGTTCAAGAAAACAGAGGAGCTGAAAAGTAATTTGGCAAGTAATGTTTTGGCAGCAGTACTGGCTTAAATAGCCTCCTTTCTCCCTGACCTCACCCACTTATTCCCACCGCTCCCTTCTTTGTGCTTGTACAGCTGTTTGTGCAGCCACATCGTGAACCAGGCTAGAAAACCATTTGGATGAGACACCTCTCTTCTTTCCTCCCCCTTTTCTGTAAGTTATTTTTCAGCCAGATCAGTATGCAGATTTAGCTGTGCTGCAGATTTAGCTGCTGCACAGCTGAACAAATAGTTTGCCACAACTACACAAGAAGCAGCACAAATCAGGAACACGTGTCCAGGGCCAGGACATGTTTATGCTCAGCATAAGCAAAGCTTAAGCAGGACCATCACATCACTACCAGCAGCCCACAGCCTGAGACTCCCTGGGGTAATGAAAGAAGTGTCTCTGTCCAGGGCAAGAGCCCAGCTTGCTGCCCAGCCACAGCAGCAACTGTGAGGACACTCTGCTCACCTGGTCTAGAAAAGAGAGAGTTTCAATACTGATCAGACAGTGAGACAAGCTGTTTGTACAGACACTCCCAAAGAGCATCATAACTCAGACAAACGTTAAAAGCTCTCCTAGGAGAAATGAGGCCACATTCAAGTTAAAAATGGGACATGGCCAGGTACCTGTAAATCACCTGAGGATGTTCCTGCTAAGCAGAATTACTGTGTCTCTTAAACAGTAGTTATTGAGTGCATTTGGCTTTATTAGTTCTCTGGGCAATTTCCCGATTAGGAACCCCCTGATTAAGTGGAAAAGGATACACTGCCTCTGCATTCTCTATAAACAACATATGGTAGTTTACTACCTAGGCACACACAGAGGCTGAGCAGAACACAAAGCAGAGGAGGGACCTGGGTACTGCTAATGCTTTCAGAACACAGGCACTAAATGACAACTTGGCTTCCATCTCCTTGCACAACCCAGTCTGACACCTTTGCCTCACAGTAAACAAGACTAATGCATTAGGAAACAGCAAGGTGCCATGAAAAGCACACACCTTTTCTTTCTTACATACACAGCATTTAAAGGCAGGGATCACTGTGCACATTGCTTTCCTGACAGACTGCCACAATAGGAACCAGCTCCTACCAGAAGCTGCATTATTTTCATACAGGTGGACCAAAAGGGCAAAATGCAGAATTGAACAGAACTGCCTTAAACTAACAGCAGCAGCTGTTGAACAGTGTGTAAGTGCTGGCAGCCAGAGACTGCAGCCCTCGTGACTGAAGGGCTCTGACTGCATAAACTAAACTCCTCTCAAACTCCATACACCTGCCTGGATGCTACTTCCCAGGTTAGCTGGAGGAAACCAGCAGAGGCTGCAGATGGACAAATTAATAAATGGGACACTACGGGCAGCTTAAACCCTGCACTTCATTATGTTCAAAACACAAACACAAGTCAAACACATACCAAACAAGCATCAATCGAAGTATTGATGTTGTCACTCTAAATTGTCTCCTTCTGATAAATTCTTTGAAGATGAAGGAATTAGGTGTATTCCACCAGAAAGGTCATATAATATGACTGTACAGAACCAAAAGAAAAGAAACAGAATTCAGACACAAAAGCTGATTTCTAAGAAGCCCCAAATCTAAATTGACTTCACCTCTCTCAACCCTTGAGATGCAACTGTCTCCAGTAGATTCTCCCAACACATACATACCAGCTAAAATTAGGCTCATTATTGTGACTCATCCAAGTGGCTGCCAATCACTTAAGTTAAAAAAAGAAACAATTCCAGCAGTTGTGTACTGCACACAGCCCTGTGCTGCACAAGACACTTGAAGCCAAATTGGAGCAAAGCAGCTCCATCACTTCAGAATGAAAAAACAACATAAGCAGTGCATTTCTTAACAGTCAAGGTCTTTTCTGATACATTATTTAAAACTATGAAAAACACAATTGTCTGAGCTGATTCTGCTCAACAGCTGGATTTTGAAAGATTGATCAAGTATGTGATAAAACCATTTACTTGAAGAATGTTTTTCTGGCAATCAGAGTGATACTGTCTCTGTATTTGTTCTCCACCCGTTAAAGGAAAAATTGTACCATGATAGTCAAAATAGACAAAACTTTCAGGGTTAACCCAACGACAGAAAGAGCACTGTCACACCTCTGCATCAAAGCAGAGGAAAATTTTGTTTCTGAGCAATTATGTCTGTCTATTTAAACTGGAATCTTCTGCAGTGAAGAACCACACCTTCCAAGAGCAGTGAGCAGTCAGCTCATGTTTAAGTCACTGACAGCAAGAGGCAGTCAGTACTTTTGGACATAAACTCCCTAAAGAATAAATTATAACAGAAGAAATCCAGTCAGGCTGCCACTACATCTAAAGACAAAATTCCCATTGAATTCAGCAGCACAAAAGTAGGCTTTGATACACGTTCCACACAAACTGGCATCAGACTTTGGTCTGTCCCCAAAAGGGGCAGAGCTGTGACAGCCCTCACGAAACGGAAGGGAGAGAGATACTAGAATTGAAGACACTTCTGCCTGCAAACAATTCTATATTCACTGGGAACTTCTATTTTAAGATGCACACTCTGGAACATAACTGTAACAAGCTGAAAGCTACAACTTTACATGCTACCATCCGATCTAGTCCTTTAAAGTGTGCCACAGAACTCACTCCCTTTATATTAATATATAGCAAAATTAACATGGTCTTGCCACTGTAAACCCTGACCAGAAGAACTTAAAAGGAGAGTTCTACACTTTGGTCCCCATGTGATGAAAAGGAATTTAGATTCCAGTGTAGCTGTAAGCTCTTCTGTTCTCTATGCCAGAGTTATGTCAAGAAAATGAGATTGGAATGTGGCCCCAAAACTCTACCAAAACAGTGGAAATTACGGGGTTTTTTTCAATCAAATGCTCCAGCATTCTGCTCTAGCCCATCAAGCCAGCATACTTATGAATCCAGAGTACCACAAAGAAGCCTTTATCTCATCAGTATGACATTGCACATGTCTCTAAGAAGCTGTCTAACTACTCATTAAGAAAGTGCAGTTCATCTGCTTTGGTAGAGGGTGGATCAAACCAGACTGTGTTTAACAGCACAGTCTTGGTATTCAGAAGTGTATTAGATTGCTACATTTGCACATGACAACTGCATTATGTTTGGGCGACAGGTTTGAAGAAATCTCCCTCCTTATATTGTAATATTACTGTCTTTATTTATAAGCTAGGAAATATCAGTTACTCATTGATCAAAACACACTGTCCATTAGTCCTTCTGCATTCCTCTTCAGCAAGGTAAGCCTTTTTGGGTTGGCTGAACAGAGGAGCAAAAAATTCCAGTGTGTACGTCAAGGCTGACATTCTCCAACTTGGCTGACTTCTGTTACACTCCTAAATCCTCATTTAGTTTTTCAGTAATGCTGCAAACCCCCACACAACATAACGCATAAAGACACAGTGGGAGTTAGCATCTATAAAAATCAGAGCAGTCCTACTTTATGCTTAACTACAAATTTGGATGGCTAACTTCAGCTATCAACATTCAAAAAATGTTGGCCTGATTGCTGTTCAAAAAATGTTGGCCTAAGTCTGCAAAGACAGTCAAGCTTAAGGACTGGACATGAACCAGAGGACCTCACTTAGGCCTCTGCCTAACCAAAACCTTCTCAGTGTGCAAATGCAGTTATCTGTGAGCTAGCACAGAATTAAGGGAACAAACAGAGCTGAAGAGAGGTGTTCACAAGCTGTGTGAAAAGAATCATGCACAGAAAGCTCTTTTGCTTTCTCTATGGAAGCTTAATAAGCAAGGTCCTGATATGAATACATCCACTTCCCAAAGGCAATTGCATCCAGTTTCTCCAGCAATGACCTTTCAGTGCACACTTTACTCACTTTACTCAGTGTGTAACTGACATTACAGGATGCATCCAAGGCCAGAATCCAAAAGAAAAGAAAGTGCAGTTACCATTAAGCTTATTTTTCACTCTGTATTTCATCACCATCCAGAAGGACATTAACAACTAATAAAGCTGCAATCTGGGTGCTCTGCAAAGGAGGTGGCTGTGAACAGCTGCTGGTCCATAAGCTGGTAAAGTGCTGCTGCCTGACAAGCCTGTCCTGCTCTCCAGGAGGCCAGAGCCACCTGGAGCATGGGGGAAGCCCTTGTCCCTTCCTTTCAGAATGCACAATATGCATGTGTGAATCAGCACCCACACCGAGCTGGCCTCCATCTATTGCCAAACCACGGAAAATTCAAAGTGAAAAACCATGGAAAATTCATAGCTCTGCCCACCCCCACTCCATTGTGTTTAGCTGAGGTAGTGCTGTTGTGGGTCATGTTGGATTGCTGTGCTCTCAAGGACATTGGCAAGAGCAGGCCTGAGAAAGTGAGTTAAAAGCTGTGGATTTCTGATATGCCACAGAACATCCTCGCTTCTGGGACTTCAAATTGGATCCACATTGTTTCCCCAGCATGGTCTAATATTTAATATTTCCCAGGCTCCAGAAGGCAGGGTGGGGCCCAGCCCCATGGCAAACTACCCAAAGCCATCACCCTCTCAAGGACCTGCAGTTTAATGCTATCATTCAACAGAGATTCAGGGAAAAGAGGGGAGATCTGTGGATAAAAACAACAGCACAATGCTTAGTTTGGCTGAATAGTCTTCAATGCTGCCTATTTCTCATAAGTATGTGCATGTTAATTAAAAATATTTCATAATCTGGTAGTGTTTTGCTTGAATGGCTTCTGGCAAGCTCTATGATATGCTTGAGTTTTTAGGGCATAGCAATGTAAAGTCCTACAGGTATCGGGTTCAGTACTGAAAGAATCTGACATTAAAAAGGTCAAACAACACAGCTTTAAAAAGACGAGATGGGAGGAATTTAGCAAGAAGAATCAAGTACTTTTCGTATTATTTTAAGGTGGTAACATGAGGTTTATTTCTTCAAGAGATGGGATTGTTTCTCAAGGAACTGAGCCAAATCCAACAAAAAGCTAACAAGACACAGACAATAAAGTACTGCCAGTGAGTTTAACAGATGTTTTTCAGCTCACTTAGTTTAACCTGTCCTTGCCTTTGGCAGAAGACTTTTAATTTTAGCAAGACAACTAGGATTTCATAGCAATGCTGAACAAACATTTTAGAAAGAACACAGCAGAAAAATGTTTATGCATACTCTGTGCAAGATGGACACTGGGTACTTCCCTCACCTTCCTCTGTTTGAAGTGAAGGATAAAATTCACAGAGCAGAGTTAAGCCACTACAAAGTGCCTTCTGAAAACCTTGCCCTTAGTAAGTTCCACTGTTTCTCTTTACACTCCCATGAGGTGGTAATTTATTTTATTAAACCAATAGTTTACACTGGAACTAAAACAACTTATTGCAGATCTTTCTTAATCAGCTTCATCAAGCTCAAGTGAAAAATATTTAGCTTGTTTAAAGAGATCAAATATTTGCATTTAGTGGATTATTAAGTAGGAACAAAACCATGTTCCTGACATATCTGGGATTTGATTAATAAGAAATTAAAATGTCTACACTGCATCTTAGCAAAATTCAGAGTTGCTGCATTAATAAAACACTGTCATATAATTAAAGCATGAAGAATATTTGGCTGATTTTAAAATTACATATCCTATCCTTGTGCGGGGTACACATTAAAACACAAGATATATATTGCTTCTCTCCTAAAAGGAAGCCTTAAATGGGTAGCTCTGAGAGCTACTTGGTCTGAGCAGCAGAAATGCACAATATTCTCCTGGAAGTTAGAAGTTCCTCCACTGCTAAATGTTTCTTCTGGTGCCAGTAAAGTGAGGATGTGTCACAAGGGGAATATCTGCCACTTCAACTGTAATTAAATTTGTTGCTGAGTATGATCCATATAAAAGTAATTCTTGATCCACTTCAGCTGGTGGTTATTTCCCCACAGAAAAATGAAGGACATTTCAGTAGGCAGTGATGAAGGCATGGGATTGAATACAAGCAGAAAAAGAGCCACTTGGATGGGAACAGGAATGTTGAAGGTTTTACTCTTTGGAAGCATTTTAAAGAAGGATACAAGAACTTGCCTCCTTGTAAGATTATTCTCAAAAGTCAATAGCACCTCACCAGGGGTTGAAATTGCATCTTTCCTATGGTTTTTCCCTTGTGACTGGTACTTACCACATTACTTACTACTGCAAAATCATTCCTTCATGTACAAAACTTTGCATTCAATTTCTAAGTATAAACCTCTGCCTAATGAAAGGCTGGTGGCTTGGTATCTTTTCCAGGCACAGGTGTGCAGCCAGCTGTGAGCTAACTGTGCATAGATGGAGCCAGAAGAGTTCCAGGCATTTAAACTGGAATTAAAATAAGTATTTAGTGCAATTTCAGATGCCTTAGAGCACCACACCCGGCTGATCTAAAATGACATGTATTTTTCCCAGGTCCAGTATTAGGCCAATTCCATGCATATTAATAGGACATGGTGCTTGTAGAGTGCCAGAGGGGCACCAGGTCAGTACATTAAACATCTGAGTTGCTAAAAAGTAAAGATTCTGGACCAGGGCCATGCAAGTACTCACAATACACAACTATGAGATGTTAGAGATGATCCCCAAAGCATATGAGAAGGAGCTGACTTCTAATCATACACTGCTTTTTCTGGCACAATAGGTCAGATAGGCATTTGGGAAAAGGAGGTGAATAAAACTTGTATTTGGAATTGTTTTGACTGCTATTGCTTGTACTAATTGCTTTTAAAAGGATTTTGTTTGATTGTTTAGATAGCATTTTAGGAGAGTAAAATTAAGCACTGAGACAGGTCTTTGAACACTTTAAACATTTCCAGAGGGATTTATGGACAAAATCTTTGGTGATCAGGAACAATCCAAATCCTGAATCAAAAGGTTAGCCTACTTAGGGCTTTTCATCTCCTTGAGAAACCATGGGCTCTTGAAAGACTTTGGCAGACCTGGCTGGATACTTTGGTACTTAATATGCAACAGCAAGAGCGAACAAGCTTGTGAACAGCCATTAAATCACAATCAAGGATAGAGTCTAATCAAGTCTAAAAAGAGCAACATTAGGTTTGAGCATGCAGTTTGTTATCAGCTGAACATATTAAACCATTAAAAGCATTCACACAGGAATCTGATGAATAATTTCATAGATCGATGATACCAAAATTTGAATATGAATACAAGCCACAAACTCACTCTGGGTTGAAATGCCTGCATCTCTCAGCTACCAGCAGCACCAGATATAATGCAGGACACAAATGTGATGTTAATAGGAATATTTTACAAAGTAGGCATCAAAACAAGAGATGGAAATAGCTTAAAATTTCAGCTTAAGGGGCTAGCACAGGGAACTCTTAAGCTTCAAAACCTGCAAAGGGGGAGCTCATGAAAATTCCCTATTTCTATCAACTGGTTTCCATTCTCCACAGGAAAAAAAATTAATACCAAATAATAACATTGTGCTCATTTTAGGGAGATACAGATAGGCAAAGTATGTGTCTGTCCATCAGGGGCCACAATTTATGAAGTAATACTTTATCTATTGAGAGGTGTAATTTGGGAAGCATTCAGAATCTTTCAAAAGTATTAACTTTGACAAGAATATGATGAAGTACATCTCTTTATCCCGTGCACAGAGTGATTAAATGAAGCTAGAAAAAAAAAGACATCATTGTTTCAAAACAGGAACCTTAAATTAGGCTCCTCATTATTAGATAGATGCAGATTTTCAAAAATGACTGATGAACTGACTCACACTCATCTTCACTTTAAGCAACCTTAAGTAGATCTGATTTTTAGAAAGTATTGTATTCTCAATCCTTTCAAATGATCCTTTAAAAAAAAACCTCAAAATGGGTATCTAAAAATCTTAAATATTTGAAATAATTAAATAGCTGTAAACATATCATTATAATTAACCACTTCTAAAACACTTGGTTTTGCTATCTTATTTTTGTTACTGGAAGAGATAGGCCCTTGGTCTTTGTAAGAGTGAAAAAAGCAGAATATCCCTTCTGGAAACAAACCAACAGCCAAGTTCATCTAAATACCTGGAGCATGAATTTTAGAGATTTAATTTTATTCATACAAATTTGTAAAGTGTTCTCCAAAGCCCATTTTGTGCTATGTGTACTGAACACACAAAACAAAGATGTTCAGCTCCTGCCTGGGATGCTTGGACACTCTGGGAAGGAGCAGCAGTAACAGATCAGCAGACAACCAGCACCAGCTTCCCAAAGTCTGCACTCCCAGCATCTCACCAATGCCCTGACTGCCAACACATCCACTCTTACTCAAGAAAAGGTAACAAAGCAGCACCAGAGCATTTCAAGGTCCTGAATTTAAAAAATGAAAACCAAAAAGATGCACAAAGAGTGACTGCTCAAAGGAAATGCATTAGTGATGGGACAAAGGGTGACTTTCATACACTCTGACATAGCAGCTAGACACTGAATCAATACACCATAAAAAATTAATTTAGCTGAAAAAAATCTTCTTGGCTCACCAGATTTTCACAGATTGAAGGGTTCTACTCTTACATAGAAGGGTTCCCATTAGGGAATACAAAGTAGACAGGTAGTGGAAAACTTTGTTAACAATCCATGGAACTGAGAATATTCAGAGCCCAGAGCCTGACAAAGAAAACAGTTACGAGAGAAAGAAAAACAGTAGAATGAAAACATAAATACTGTGGATGCATTGTGTTTCTGCTTGGTTACACAGTCCTAAGGGGCACACTGAACACTCCAAGGCAAGGGCAGTGACAACTGGCAGGAGTGTCCAGCACACTGCAGGACTCAGCTCTCTAACACAGTCCAGAGCTATTGCTCTTACATGATTTTATAACATAATCAAGGCACATGCACATATCCAGTGCATGCCCCATGCCTAGTTAAAGACAATGCAAAACACTATTTTGCTTTTGTTTTAACTTGGACCATGATTGAAAAGAACAGAATCTCATGTTCCAAAGAAGAGTCACGAGAACTGAGTAGTCTTCAAGAAAAAGAACTTCTGATTCCACTTTTGGGCTCATCTCAGTGTACTACAATGTACCAAACTTCAGAAAACCTCAGAAATATTGCTGTGCATTCCATAGATATAGTGTGTATGCAATTATACTCAATACCCATACCACCACCACCAGCAGCTGGAGGTTAATAAATTAATTTTCAGGGTAACTACATGTAGGTAAGGAACCATTGCTGTTCTCACTTTACAGAGTCAAAGCAGAAGCTCAAGAACCCAGGACTGTTCACTTTGATCTGGCTCCTGTTGATCCAAGACTATGATATCCATCATCAAACACAAAGCAATCTCTTTTACTGTGACTTAAAAGATTCCATTAAAGTCAAACTTCTAACCAAACTTCTCAAAAAAATTACATATAAATTCTTCCAGGAAAAATGGATACACTTTATGGCACAGTCTAAACTCACATTATCCTGCAGTATTTCCACAGGATGGTAAAAACTCATCCCTAATATCTGGTTTCATTTTCTTTGAAGAAGATGAAGTCCTAATACATCCACACTGGGGATCAATTAATTTGGGCAGTCCTTGTGATACCAGGACTTAAGAAGCTTCAGTTTAAATTCATATTTTCTTCTTAATTTGTTGTTTGGGATTTTTGAAAGCGGGTGTTTATAAATTTTATTATGTAAGAGGCCACTACAGTGAAAACTAAATGTCAACAAAGGTAACTAATATTCAGGCTAGCAACAAAGACAAGATAGATCTATCCAAAATCACCTCTTCTAGAAAATCCTGCAATCCTTAGCCAGGGAGATGGTTCACTTCATTTGACACAAGTATACACAAAACAACTGCAGATAATAAATCCACTGCTTTAATATCACCTATTATGCACTTTAACCAATGATCCTTCAAGGAAAAAAAGTATAAATAAAGCCTAGAACAAGCAGCTGAAGCAGCATCCATGCTCCTGTAGCATCCTGCCTCATCTTGCTTATTCTGCATCTGGCCCCCTTAAGCCTCTTTACCCAGCAGCAAAACTCTACCAGAATGAGCTGAGCAGCTCCTTCCAGCCCCATCTATTACTTGGTGAGGAAGAAGCTGGCACTGAACAGAGCTGGATACTTGTCAAAGAACAAGTTTGCTGAATGCACACAACACAGTAAATTACAGGCATATTTGCTTTAATTTCATTCTTATGCATCTCCTTAAATCAGAAGGTGGGAAGCACAACCTTTCTGTATTCAAAGTATTCATATTGGTTCCTAATCATCATTCTAATAAAAGGAAAACAATGAGCCTGTGGAAGGCTTTTCTTGCAGTTTATATGTTCTTAGACACTCTTTTGGTTACTATTCCACCTTTTCTCATTTAAGCACAAGCTACTTAAAATCTGAAAAATGTATTGCATTTTCATAGGTAGCACAGACAACTATTTCATTATACTTCTGCAAATAAATTCTTTTTTCATTCATGCTATGCAATGTTAAAGAAAGGACAATCAGCTGGCTACTGAATCTAAAATAGTTATTGAGCTTTGTGAAATGATGCAAAGATAGAAAAATGGAGTTAGATGGCAAAAGTAAAAGCCAGACTATCTTCTCTAATTAACATCTCACTAGATTTTTGGTTTCCTGGCAACTTTGTAGTTTCAGCCTTGTCAGATGAAAAGTATTTGCTTGATAAAATTTTCAGAAATTCCAATTTGTGAGTAAAACAGATCTTTACAGGGATCAGGAAGAAAAATTAGATCCTGTTTTCTTGTTTATTCAAATGGATTAAAAAAAAAAAGAAAGAAAGGTCTGACAAAATATTATGTCAATGGTATCATTTAGCAAAAACCAACTCCTTATTTCATATGAAAGACCCAGTGGTTCAACCTGGGTGTATATAACCCCCTTGGAGAGACTGTAATATGACCTTAATCTGGATGACTGAATCTGACTCTTAGGTTTTGCCAAAAATCTGTACACTCATTTGTGAACACAACATCAAGCATTTAATGTCTCATGCATCACTACAATAATGAGAAATGCCCTTTCCACTTGGCTGTCAGAAAGCTTGTAAACTTCTGAGCAACAACACTAATATAACCAACCTCAAAATATGGCCAGAGACTTTGCTGTCATACAGAAGAAATTAATTCAGTCCAGTTCAGATTCCTGTACTGCACTTCTCAGCACAGCACCTGAGCATGCCTGCACCATAAAATGGCAATAAATCTACTGCAGTCACAGAAAGAGAGTTGGATCCCTGGAGAAAGCCCTTCACAGTCTCCCTGTTCCACTTCTGTGCCATATGGCTCAACTCACATCACAATTTAATAAAGGCAAGAATATGTGATCCCTTTGAATCAGACTCTGCATCCAAAACTTTCCCTCTTGCAATAGGATATAATAGGATGAAAACAAATCTGCTTGAAAAAAACTTTTGGAAAGAGCACGACAGCTCCCAATTTCTTTTTCTCCCCTTTAGCTTTTCCAGGCTTATTCCAGTGAAAGCACAGCATGCCTGGGCCAAGTCCAATGAAAAGGTGCTCTTGGAATCATGTCAAAACCCACTTTGTGGCAACCCAGGCACAAACCATACTGTTAAAAATACTGTGCTCCTAAGATGACTTTGCTAAATACCTCTTCTACCACTAACTAAGTAGCACTAGGAGACATTGAACATTAGCTTGACAGTGTTATATGGAGCCTTGGCTGTAATCAAAGTCTTTTATTTTTCAAAATTGCATTATTAAATGGCCATAATATCCTACAGGAGCTTTTGAAGCTTTAAATCCATTAGCCCAGCATATACTATCAATGGTAAATATATTACCTATCCTTCCAACAGACACAGAATGATGGGTTATTCTCATTTCAGTCATCCCAAGGGCCAAATCTTTACCTTGTTTTGTTCTGTTTCCCAGCTACAAAGAGCAAAACATGTCCTTTCAGTCTGGCTGACTTTCATCAGTGATTAAGGGGAGAAAGAGAAAACCTATCAAATCTAAGGGACACACAGCACAAGCCAAAATGTTCCCTCCTCAGTGCTATGCTCAGGCTGGATGAGCGCTCAGTGTCATGGCAGAGCAGCAGCAGCTTTCACAGCACTCTGTCCCAGGGAACTGCCAGAAGCTGAACAAGGCCAGGAATTCAAGGAGCACTGACAAAGAATCCCTCGCTTCTGGCAAGGTAGCAATTCCTGCTCTTGCAGGCAGTTTGGTGCAGAAAACCACTGTCTTCCCAAAGGAGAGATAAGATTGAACAAGAGAGCAGAAGGCAGCTTACTCTTAAAGAGGCCAGAGAAGGAGGGAGTTGCTGCCCCAGCAGAACATGAGCAAAGAGGGATTTCTGTCTTTTTGCAATTTCTTTCTGTGATTTCTGTCTTCCAGCTCACATGTGCCAATGCTCTCCAATTTTATTTTTGCAGCTTTGAGTGTCACCCAACTATGAGCAATCTTTCTGGGGAAAAATAAAAGTATGGAAACTGTTATTTAACATGTAGAATATACAAAATGGAATCCCACAGAAATAATTTTCCAGCTGGCCTTGTTCTCCCATTCATATGATAGTTTTCATATTCTTCTGGAATTCTGTGTATTCGAGCTGCCAGAATACAGATGCTGGCCACTGTAACAGAACAAACTAACTCAGCACCCATGACTGACCTGCACAAAACACATCCTGTGATAGACACAAAGTTACTTTGAAAAATCCATCTAATATTAGAGAGATTCAAAACATTGTTTCTCCTGCAATGTTTAATTTTCCACTAGTTTCCTTGTGTTCATTTCCTTATTTATTGCAGAAAACTGGATCCTGCATAGTTAGGAAAAATTACATCTTTTCCTTTTCATTTATCCCACACAGCACAGACATTCAAGCTGGTGATTCAGCAGAAAGAAGGTCAATGTACTAATGGAATCAATAAACTTAAGTGTGATGAAGTGACTGCCACTTCAATTACTGTATAAACCGTAAATCATTTTCAAATGCAAGAAATGTCCTTCTATCAATAAACTATCTGTTTAAGCAATTGTTTAAAAATCAAAGTGTGATCTTGTAAACATTTTGGAACTCAGTTACATTGTACATCTCACTCATAACTTCTGCCTATTGCTCATTGCTTATTCCTTATAGACTTAGATTCAGTACAGAGTAAAGACTAACTGAAGGAGTATTTACAATTAGAAATTGTGGCAATGGTCTCCTGCTCCTGACTTCTTTTCTCTACTCCTTAGTCATAACTGGATGCTGTGACATTTCTCCCAAAAAAACTGGGAGCACAGAGTGAAACCTGTGCCCACTGCAAGCCACTGGTGCTGTCCAGACACAAAGAGTTCCATCTTTACACAAGCTGCCATCGCTACCAGAAACTTTAAAGGCTGATCTCATGTGTGCTGATACAGACCAATGGCTAAATATTCCTGTTAAGCTCTACATGCTGCATGGCCCTATATGACATGTCTCTCACTCAGGAAGCAAAGTCACAGGCTTTTTTTCTCACCCTGGAAATTTAAAATATGGTCCCTGGTGAAAGGAAGTCTCGTCTGCCCAAGTTAACAAAATACCATAGCATGACCTGCTCTTAACAGTCCTCGTTCCCCAGTGAAACGTATCACCCACTCACTGTCTCTCTCTCAAAGCCTGAAGGATGCTCACTGGCACAGAAAAGGAAGAGCAAGAAAATCCAGAGAGACTATTACTGATTAAGTACTGTATATCCAGTGGCATGAGGATGCACAACAACCCTTAGATGCAGCAGAAGCTTTTCATCCTGCAGCCCAGGACAGACAGGAGTTCTTACAGAGATAACCACTGGCAGCACTAATTATGTAGCCTGAAGCGGAACATATGTGGGATCACAAACTACTGAAGCATAGATTATTAGACAAGTGGAGCCAATATTCTCTCTGTAAACTTTTTCTAAAGATCTGCTACACTTCTGCAGGCAAAATAATGGGCATCGACTCTGCTTTTGGTGAACTCCACTTTCCAAATTATAGAACTTCAAAACTCTGTCAAATTTGGGATTCCTGTGCACTTTGTGCCACAGAAATGCATCATAAGAAACTGCTTTTTCCCTGAAGTTTTGGGAGAGATTAAAAGCATTAAAATAAAAATGAAATGTAGATTATTCAAGTCAAGAGAGAGACTGATTTCAGGGTTCAAAAATCCAACCTGGCTGTAGTAGAGCCCAAGTGGGAAACTGAGTCTGAAGACAGCAGTATCACTACTCCCAATCACAAAACTCCCACAACTCTAAATACACCCACCCATTCAACATGAGCCCACACTCCTTCTCAGAGCTAAACTTCCTGGCTCCCAAGAGAGGCAGCAGACTTTAAATTGCAATAGCAACTCCCACTGGCCCAATCTCCTTTGCTCCTTGTTTCCAGGTCCCAAATTATTTTCAGAGCCTCTGTTGGGTATGTACAAATTTCACCTTTGTTTCTTGTACAACAAGAACACCATGAGCTCCAAAAACTTCCTGACTGCATTAAAAAACAGTCCAAGCAGTAAAAATGTCAAATCCAGAACAATCTTTAATATTCAGTGAAACTACCTAATGCCAAATCTTTTACAATGTCTTTTGAAGATCCAAGACCTCTTGCTTCTGGGATGCTAAGCCTTCCTTTAGCACTCTGGCTTTATTCTGTCCTTAGCTAATGAAATCTTGGACCCTACCAGAGGTAATTCTCATATTACAACTCAAACTGCTTCTTCACAACACAGGTCCCCCAGGACAGCACACACAACTGCTGATAAAGCTGCACTGACCTCTGAAAAAATATTTGGGAAACACACAGTTCCATGCCTCCAGAATTTCAGTTTCCTCACAATTCATGGCAAGCCCTGTAGTTTTCAGTCATCTCATACCTAAACTGATGCCAGTAGCAGCCTGTGAAACCTCCTCAGCTTCCAGTGTAGAACATGCAAGACAGAGAGGCATTTTGCTACCATGAACTGCACCAGAAACTTCACCTGATGTTGTGTGAAGCTCCCACAGCACTCCTGTGTGCAGAGCAGACACACTCTGCTCACTGGTGTCCCATTTTTCACTGGTTATTCTTCAATAGACTTTCCTCAACAATTTCTTTGCCCTGTCAGTAGCAATAGCTTGGTAGAAGCACCAGAAATGCTGCTTCTTTGTTCTCTTCAGCAAGCTATGCACTTCTATTTATCTGAAAAATCAGTTTAATTCTTACAGATGTAAAGCTTAATATTCTGTGGGGTTTTTTTCTTCTGTTCTCTGAATGTCTCTGCAAGAAATTCTGCAGTTCTGAGGGTTCAACCAACGTTTGGTTTTACTTTAATTCTGTGTCTGGTCTTGGTAACACTTAATTCATATTGCTCTCAGAAGATGTTTTGAATTCATCAGCAGAAAGGGAATTTTCCAATCATCAGTGTTATCAAATCACATTTGTCACTTTTTCTTGTAAACACCCAGAAGGAATTTACTTCACTCAATAAATTCCAGCTATCTGCCTAGGAAGATGCAGGGACACTTAAAAGCTGTGCAGTAATAATAATAAAAGTGAGAATCCTTCCTCTGAACTCCTATGTTTAATGCATTAACATCTGCTGAATATTATTACCTGCTTTACTGTGGCATCTATATGCCCTACTGCAAAACCAAAATCTAAGGGACATACAAGGTACTGTTTGAGAAGCACAGATTTCACATTGGCCACATGGGAAAAGTGACAGACAAAAGGGAACATTCAACCAAAGCAACAGAGGTCATTTGTAAACATTTCAATGATTTTCTGTGAAGAAAATAAAGCAGAGGTTAACCTACAAAGTAATTCAAGTGAGACATAAATAAGTATATCTACATGCACACAGAGCTTCTAATTTTAACAGAACTTGTTTTTACTGGTGTAAATTGCTTATACAAAATTTACCAATAAATGTCTGAATGTCTGAATGAATAATCCAGAAATGTACTATGATGCTCATGTAGGTTGAAAAATTAAGGGTGTAGAGGGAGATAGAAAGAAAATTGCAGCAGTGCCAGAAGACTAAATAGAAGAAATAAAGAAAAAAAGAAAAAAAAAAAAGATTACAGGAGACCAGGAGACTGCTGAGCAGTAAAAGTGAAGTGAGGTAGAGGTGAAAGGAGATGTGGGAGCACGTATGCTGTGTGCCCATATGCCAGAAGGGAAGAACATCCAGGCAACAGCATGCAAAGCCCAATGACACCATGCAAGACTTGAAGTAGATGCACTGATTCAAAGCACAGTTTGCCATGAGAAGTAAGAGCCACAGAAATACAAAAATTCCCATTTTTCTAAAAGATTCCTTTCCTTATACATTATTTTAGTCAGCAAGGAAAAAGAATTAAATTTGTGGAGTTTACCAATAAAATGAACCTACCTAGAAGACCACAGTTGGAAGAGTGTGTTCCTGCCAGAGCATCACAGGACTAATGCTGATTAATGTTAAAGAGCCTGGAAGAGCACTGTAAAAATGATGAGCAGTCCAGAAAAGCAGCACCAAGCAAGCAACAAGGAAAGGATGAAAAAGCTGAGGGTATTAAATCTAAAGAACACAATACATAGGAGAAGTCTAATAAAGGCTTTCAGAGATATTAAAGCCTGATGAAAACAGACAGGAAATAAACTTTTCTCCATATGGAGTGGATAAGGAAAGAAGTAAACTGAAGCAAAGCAGATTTAAATCAGACATTAAAGAAAATAGTTTAACTCAGCAGTCCAGGTTCTTGTTATCACAATAAATTCTCTCCAATTCAGTTCTCCACAAACAACGACAGTGAAACCAGCTGGGAGTGTTTGTGTAAGTCTGGAAATACTCTGTAGCAGCTTAAGGCAGCCCTGCTACCCAGACAAACAGGTAGCAAACTGTACATCAAGTTTGTTTCACAACACACTGATTCAGCAGTGAAGCTACTCTCCC
The DNA here is from genome assembly GCF_023055355.1 of Agelaius tricolor. Lineage (NCBI taxonomy): Eukaryota > Metazoa > Chordata > Aves > Passeriformes > Icteridae > Agelaius > Agelaius tricolor. The sequence goes on from NW_027269284.1 coordinate 9,409,711, forward strand.
AACATTCCTGTTTCCATTCTGCTTTGGCCACATTTTCTCTGCCCCTTGTCTGTGTCAGATCTATCTCAGGTGTGTCAGCACAGTGGCTGCAGAGCTGCACCAAGCATCAGCACACTTAAAAATAACCTTGGGCTTGGAGGGTTTAAGAGGGCTAGAACCAGGGAAAATGCAAACTCAACATACTGCAAAGCATTTAAACTCACCAACAGACAGGTGAACCTCAGCTACTCACATAAATGGGACTTGCATGCCATGCCTAACACTCAGGAGCTGCTTACATCTGAGATCTAGAGTGCAAGCTCTCACCACACTGGGGTTATACACCCAGCAGAAACTCACATCTTCTCTGATAGCTTTGCACCACCATGCTCACAGGGCTGTTTCATGCTCTATACAATTCTCCTGAGAACAAATAACTGGCTCTTCAGTAATGAAACTGGAATGCTACAATGACATATTCTAAAATTAAAATATCAACATGACTTTCTCCTAGAAACTCCCAAGGAAATGGTTGCACTTACTCTATTTTGCAGTAAATTTCGAAGAAAGTATCTTTTGAAACTAAACATATTATGACCATTAGCAATGCTAATGGAATCCTCATTAAATAAATACATCTACCACAGAACATAAATTAAAATCCCTTTCAAAAATAAAAGCTGTCAAGACAATTATTGAAGTTTATGAAGGCTATAGCTATAGGCAGAAGGTTGGCTAGCATTATCTAAATATTTAACCTCATTGCTAAAGTACAATGGTCAATGTTGTACAACACATGTAGACCCCTGAGGCCTTCCAGAATAGAGTTACAGTGATTACAAATCAGGTAGGTTAAATTTGTTGTCTAAGTAGCTCAGCAGTTGACCCTGAAAGTAACTAAATATGAAGGCCCAGTTAATATTAAAGACACACAGATTATGTTACTAATGCAGCTCTAGGAAGTGGAACAGGAACAAAAAGCATTGCCCCAAACTGCAATGATAGATTGAAAGATTCAGGAATCAAAGCAAGGTCCAACTATGATGAGTTACAAGCTCACTCTCCTAGACCACTGATATCCCTCATTATAACTTGAAGACCTCATGTGGCAATTATTTTAGCTCAAATAAAACTTCTGCAGCACTTCACTGATTTGTAATTCTTCTTTGGCAGAAGAAGTCATATTCTTTCACCAACAGTTTAAATACTAATTATTTCTTTGCTGAACCCTGCAGTGAAACTCATCTCTAGAAGGGGCCATGTGAAAGCACTTCCAATATTTCTGCTGCCCAAAGAGCAATACTCTTCATTCGCTTCAGTGATTTTCTACCCAACAGGTACAACAGTGAAGTAATGAGCATTATAAAACTTAATACAGTGCCATATATATTTTATGACTCTGTAGATCCAGATCAGAGAACATCCAGATTGTTTTTACAGAACTAATGCCAGACACATTTCAAATTATTATGTATGCAATGATTCTAATAAATTTATAACTCTTACCAAACTAAAATTTAAAAAAACATATAGCTGAGAAAAATAATTTTAAAACATACCAAACATTCCTTAAGGAAGTTAAAATTTCCCAAGAATTTTAATAATAGATGTTATTATGAGAGAAAATAATATATATCAAAATCAAAAGTGGCATAATAAGAAGGATTTTTCACTAATGCAAGTATAAGACATTAAAAATACATGAAAATGAAAAACCTTTCACAATGCTCTACTGTTTGTACAGTACAGCATTTAAAAAGCAATACCAGGGAGGATGTAAAGCCACATAAAAGCTCTGGACAAGGGACTGTAAAATGAGATTCCCTCATATCAGACTAACATCAGAAAAATAACTTCCCTGTGTAGATTGCCACTATTTCTCTTCTGTTTACCTATGGTAACATGATAAATTTCCAAAATATCCAACAATTTAATGATCTTTGATGTTGCCCTTATAACCAAAAGACGGAACAAGACTTGCATATTTGACATTTAGATATGGAAAGATTCAAGTTACCTGCTCAAGTTTGAACAGAAAGCCTCTGGCAGCCCTGCAAACCAAAACTGCTCCTGAAGCCCAAGAGATTCAAAAACAACTGGACCCTCCTTGTTTGCCATTTCTGCAGGAACACATCAAGGTGCAACCAGGCAGTCCTCTGTAGAGAAACCACAACTCACCTCAAATCTGGTTTTGAGACAGAAACTACAGGGACAGAGGCTTACACTGTTGACAATCTGAGCAAAAATCTCCTACTTTAGGACCTTACTGAGGAGAAAGATTGGCTGTGCATCAGCTCTGGGCATAATAGTTTGAAAAAAGAGCCCAATGTCCAAATATCTTGATTAGAAAGCTGTTTAAAGTTTGTTCAACACTGTTCGCATCCATCAAACACTTCATTTTTTCTTTATTCAATTCCTCTTCCTCAACAGGAAGTTACAGCCAGGTGTAATCACAGAGAATTAGCTCAGCATTGGCCAAGTACAGCAAGAAAGTTCATAGGAGCACAGTTCTCCTGACAATAGCATCACAGTTAAAGGCAACATGAGTGGACAGGCTTCCCCAGCTCAGGATTGCCCATCCTAGCCTCACTTAGAGAATATACTATGTTTTACTTACATCAATCTGTGTTTTCAAAGAACAGCAGCTCAAACTTTAAATCTACAAACTATATAGGCAGAGTAAGTGTTTAACATAAAACATGTTTCTGTGTGAAAAGAAAATTGAGAATATACACACTTGGAAAGCACAAATTTCAACAGATTTTTCATACCTAGTGTGTGCTGGTTTTGGCTGGTGTAATTTTCTTCACAGTGGCTGGTATGTGGCTGGGTTTTGGACTTGTGCTGAACACAGGGTTGATAACATAGAGATGTTTTTGTTATTGCTGAGCAGAGCTTACACAGAGCCAAACCCTTTTCTGCTTTTCATACTCCACTCTGGCAGGGAAGTTGGAGGTCAATGGGAGGCTGGGAGGAGACACAGCCAGGACAGGTGACCCAAACTGACAAATGGGATAATGCAGACCATGTGACACCATGCTCAGTGTATAAAGTGAGGTGAAGAAGGAGGATGGGGTGGGATGTTTGGAGTGGTGGCATTTGTCTTCACAAGTCACTGTTACCATGGTAGGTCTGGCTGTCCTGGAGGTGGCTGAACACCTGCCTGCACATGGGAAGCAGGGTATTAATTTTTTGTTTTTCTTTGTTTGTGTGTGTGGCCCTTGATTTCCCTATCAAGCTGTGCTTATCTTCAACCCACCAGTTTTCCAGCTTTTACCCTTCCAATTCTCCCCCAGTGCCACTGGTAGGTGAGTGAGTGAGGGCTGTGTGGGGGCTGGTTGCCAGCTGAGGTGAAACCATGGCAGTCCTTTTTGTTGCCAACTAAGGCTGTTGTGGTTCAGGACTGGTATTCTCCACTTTAGTACTCCTTTAAAACCATGTGCCCCTTCCCTCCCCCCTCCAAATGGAGGCAGGCATTGAGGTAAGAACAATTTGCTGGAAATAGCAATGATAAAAAAAAATTAAAAATTATATTTTAAAGCAACAATATTAATAACAAAAGGTATAAGAAAATAAATTATTCACACAGAAAAACTCTCAATACTAGACAATATCAGATGGATCCCTCTACTATGTTTCTTGAGCAGAAGGAATCTCTTCTCCCCAGAAGGGATTCCCTTTTCCCCCACCCCAGCAATGACGAGGTGGTATAGAAGAACCTCTGTGTCCTACCGTGCCCCCTCCTGGATACTGCAAAACAAAACCTGTCCTGGCTGGAACCAGGACACACAGAAAGTAGTTTCATGCAAAAGCTGAAGTCCAGTTTAGAATGAGCACAAACTCTTCAGGAAGAGGGCCAGCATACAGTCTGCTAGTGCTGTTACACGTTGCTTTTCTGACCCATGTTTGACAGAATCAGCCTTGCATGCTGCCACCACCCTGAAGAATGACTAGGCCTGTCTAAGACAACATTTCATAACTAAATCCAGAAACATCTCACCTAAAGAGCAAATGTGTGATTCAGTTATTTTTTGCTTGGACAAACAATTTTTCCACCTAGTCTATACCTACAGAACAGGAAATCTGCTATTTCCACAGAAAAAGTTGCAGTCTTCACTCTCACCAGAATATCTCCTTCATATTTAAGAAACCCAATCAGCATTCTCAAAGGCTCTGATTTCAGTGCAAGTTGTACATCTTAATTTTATTTAAAATGTCTTCTGGAAACCACTGAACATCCTCTCCTCCAGTTTCTCACAGTATGTGTCAGGGATACACAGGAGGGGCCCAGGAATACATTGCAATATCAAATATTACATATGGTTGGGTTTAGTTGTGTTAACACAGCACAGCCATCCCAGCTGAATTTGCCTTGAAGATAAAGTATAAGCAGCACTGCTTAGTATGCTTCACAGTTGCCTCTAACAAGGTTTGAATGAAGGACAGAACAAATACAAACAAAATTATCTTACTTCCTATTGCACTTAAATTTTGACAGACTGGAAACTCTCCAAATTCTCCTAGTATTTTGTGGTTAAAATAGGAAAATCCAGTCTGCTACAAATGGAGAACAGTCCAATTAAACATATTTATTACTGAAAAATTGTCATCTCTGGAGCTGCCTTGAAGCATGATGCATCAACAAATTTGCCTGCTAAGGAAGCATCATGTATATAATGACCGAAGTTTGTGACATTAGCAAAGACCCTTCGAGAATGAAAAGTGATACAAATTACTGCAAGCTTTGCTTTCCAAACTTCTGATTGTTCCTGAATATGACACAAATGAAATCCATCTAAACTTACTCATTTTTCCAACATCTGTTAGGATCTCTCAAAGAGTCTGTCCTTGGGGACAATTTATCACATCACAAAATGATGACATTTGCACCACGACATGCTGACATTATGCTACCCTATTGTCACTATTTGTGACAAACACAGCCCTACAACAACCTTTTGTTAACCTCTCTGATACCATGGACAAATATTTGACCATGTAGTGCAAATAGAATCAATGACACCCTTGGGACCAAAGCAGAGCAAGTCTGTTCCCTTGTGTAAGCCAATGTCAGCCTATTTGCTCCTAATTTTATGGTACCAGGAATGCCACAAGTGCCACACGCTCTGATCCTGCAACACCTCAGACCAAGGACAGCCTGACATGCAAGGAGTTAGTTCATTGCAATAGTCAAGCTAAATGAAGCAGTAACAGAACTCTACAGTCAACATCTTTAAGTGGTAATAGGGAAGGATGAACCCAAATTAGCCTTCTAATTATTTTCTCTTTAACTTGACTATTTAGGCAATTACCTAAGTTACACAGTATAATGCCCTGACAATTTTTAGTACTGAACAGACTTGGTTTGCTGCACCACTGTTCCTTCAACAAAAAAAAAGAAGTGAAGGAAGAAAACCTTTTTTTTCCCCCATGTAGATATAATAATGATGCCTACTTTTGTGTCATTCCTCAGAATTACCAGCATGTGATTCAGAAACTACAAAAAATTACAAATAGAATTGGTGCTGCTTTTGTTGTCAGGATGAGCCTCATGCTGTTAGCAAAGAGAGATGAGAGCCACCTAATGCTTTGGGGGCTTAAATAGCTGTTAACTAACAGAGTGACCACTATGGTTGCAGTATTAGCCCAAGGATGTGACCCAAAGCACTCTGAAGGTGCTGTGGCCTGGCAGAGCCTTTGGGCTCAGTGACACCAGATGGAGAAGCCCTGCTCTGACAGCTCAGTGAGTGCAGCACAGAGCTCAGGACAATGAAACTCCACTACAGGGAGCCTTCTGCTGCAGGGAAGTGATGAGGACTCAGGTCTCGTTTCTCTCTGCTGAATTGATTGCCTGAGCAAGGAGATTGATGCAGAAATCAATTCACTGATGCCAGCTGGTTTCCCTCTATCTGCACTGGTAGTAAGTTGATTGGGATATTAGTTTCCTTCAGCTGATGTGTCTTCCATATGTAACATGCTGACCCTGGTGATGCTGAACACACAGCAGCTAGAAAATTTAAATTAACCAATCCATAGAAAGGAAGGTAGGGGAATAAGAGAGAATAAGACAAAGAAAAGCAAAAACGAGCAACCCTCATCTCATGTTAAGAGGCTTGTTTCTTCTAGATAACTGCAATAATGTAGAATTTTAGAGAAAATAAAATGAAGTGGAAGAACATAAGAAAGAACAATGTGGAATTCAACAATTAAAATATAATTCTTGGGTTATTACTTGTTTCTGTTTACTTTTGTCCATTTTGTAAGCTCTTGCACCTCTTTCTTCCCATTACTGTTAGCATTCCATTACCTGTAAGACAAATTAATGCCAAGGATCCTTCCATAATGGATGAAATTTAAGTCAATGAAGTGGTGATGCTTCATTCATAGCTGAGAAATACAATCACAGCCTGAGTTCCCAGAGAGTCTATAGATAAACCACTATAATTGAATGTTTTTACTGATGACCTTCAAAACAATTTTTAAAATTGAAAGAGAGCACTAGTAATCTCTATTTAAAAATGATGAGCTATTTGTAAATAATAATGAGCAAAATTTTCAAAATTCACCTTCAGCACTTCTTAAAATCTAAGAAACTTGATCATGCCTGTTTAATAAAACTTTTAAGCAACTTAAGAGAAAAGGATTGATTTCCATTTCAAAAGAATCACCAATTTTTAGTGAACAAAAACCTAGCTTAACTGTGTCATGCAAACTTGGAACAAACAAGCAGAATTTCTTGTATGTATCAAAACAACTTTATTATACAGCACACCAGAAGATCAGCTGTTTTAAAGTCAAATGCTGAGACATCAAAGGCATATTTTCATACATGGAAAGGTTGAGACACTTGAGTACTCTCAGGTAAGCTTCCATAAATTAAAAATGAGACTCACTTGTTGATAAGAACATACAAAGTATTGGTTATTTACCAAAGGAATAATGGCTTGAATTTAAAATTAATCCTGGCTTAGATGAAGTTGTCCATTTAATGAACATTTATTCAACTTCAAATAACCAAGGAAAACATTTGGGATATTTTGTGCTTTTTGCATATGACAGCACCATCATCCACACATCTAAAAGGATGCTTTAATAAATTCCATAGAAACAAAAAGACATCTAAAACTGCTTTTGCCATGCATCTTTCCTTCCAAAAACAACACTCACTCAAGACAAGTAACACTCATTAAAGTACCTAAATTGGTGAGAAATTTACAATAGAAAAAAACACATCATTTGTAAATTGTGTGGATAGATCTACTTGTTACTTCATATAATTTTTCTGACTTCAAATACTATTTAAATCAATAAGAATCAATAAATGGTTTTAAAATTCTAAAATGTAGAGACAAATCCACAAAATCTAAATTACTCAGAGAATATACCCCAAAATTTTTACTCATTTATCTTTAAGGAAAGGATAATAGAAATCCAGTACTAGCAAGTACATGAGCTCATCTTCCCTCTCATTTCATGTTTACAAACAAGGTGCTTCTTGCACCTGAGAAGCTTTTACAGTTACCCCTGAGCCACAAAGTGCTGTTGGCCAGAAAAGCTGTCTGGTGAAGGATCACAAAATTTTCATCTGAGTCTGATGCTCTTCCCTAAATATCCACAGGTCTAGCTGAGTACAGACATTCCCATGCTCTTCTTAGAAGTCATTCCCATAAGACAGTATCAATTTCATGTTAGATAAAAGCACTCAAAATCTGTTCATCTTCTTTCAGTCCATGAACCTCAGTGACTGCACAGCACTTGCATCAGAGAAATAAGCTATGCCAGAAACCAAGACCTTACATGTTTCTGCTTTTGACTCTCATGTTTTGAGAGCTCTGATAAAGTGACAGCTTGGATATATGAGATTCAAAGTTGCCTCCTGTGACAGCTTCAAACTCATTTGCTGCCTCTGCTTTCCTCAGATTGTGTTTGTTTCCAAAAGAAGCTTCATTCATTTAAATTCCTGCAATAAGTAACAGCTTGTAAATATTTAATTTCATTTAAAGGAAAAAGAATTCATTGCCTATCAGCTGCAAAAAATAATAATGAGGCATACTTGGCAAAGTCCCACCTCAGAATGACATCACCCAAGTATGAGAATGACATGCACTAGTATTTGAACTTAACCCAGACAATAAAATCCACAGCAACTGACATTTCAGAAGCTGTGTTTTGCTCACAATACCTCTTTTATATATTAAATCTAACACTGAATAGATTATGATTATTTTTCAATTACACCTGGATGATCAACCAAGTCATTTCAAATTCTTATTAGATGGCATGTGCAGATCACAGAACTGGAAATGGAATTTTGAGTATTTCATTTCTAATTATGATTATTTAAACTCACCTGGAAGCTTAACACAGAAGCAGTATACTTGATAGTATGTCCCCAATCCAAAACTAACCCTAGCTAAGTTTAAGGGATCTCTTCACAGCTTTCAGTTTGGGGCATTAGGTGAAATATAACACTCCTGGGCCAGTTTCAAGTAAGATGATGTATTTTGGGGACAGTTGTTTTTTAAATATCTGCTATTGCTATGCTCAAGAGCTACAGGTCCTGCCATGAACACAAGATTTCCTTAAGCAATGCCATGGAGTGTTTCCAATTCTACACACAACATGTGACCAAGTGTGAACGTCTACTTTCATGGGAATGACAACTCCCAAACTGATGGCATGTCAGTGTCATAACTAACCATGGCTTTCAAGATCTTTTTCTTCAGATGGAATGAGGAAGGTGATGCTATTCAAGCCCTCAAGGGTGAGAAAGGTGATTTAATACTGAGAAGGAAATGAAGGGACACTAACAAAGGAGACACACAAAGGAAGGAGGAATGAGACATACAAAAAAAAAAGCAGGCGAGGAAGTAACAGAAACAATGGACAGCTGCAGAACTTGCCTGAAGGGGAGCAAAGTTTCTGACTCACTGATAGTGACTGTGACAATCAGGTTCACTTAATAAATACAAGTCTATTTAGTGGCTACAAAACATAAAAGCTTGCCTATTTTGTGCAAACCATCCACATACAACAGACTGTGGATCAAAGACTATGAACTCTTTATATTATTCCCTGGCACAGAGTGTATGACTAAATGTGAATTTCAGTGCTCTCATCTCAATGGGCTCAACTTCTGAGCTATGGACCCCTGTGAAACATCACACTGGGCTGAGCTCTGCTCCCTCAGGGAAGCCTTGATGTACTTCACAAAGTACAGCAATGCAATAACCAGACTTGCTGGCAGTTTCTGCAAACAAGATAAAAATTACATCCTTCTGTAGCTTTACATTCCCATCTTTAGGAACAGTCTCTTCACAGTTAGGAACATGAGAGCCAAGATGCAATCCCTGCCAATAGATGGACATTGATTCAAACAGGAAGTAGAGGCACTTCTTTTCATGCAGCTCCAGTGTTCATAAAGCATCTCTTGCCTCAGAAACACACACAAAAGCACCCTGAACATTCCTGTGTGCTTGCAGACTGATCAAACTAAACCAAGTCCACCCACTGATGAAGAAACTTGTCTTTTATTCAATTCTTATGTTGTAGCAGTTCATGTCAGTTTAAGAAGTGCCTTTCTGCAGTTAACTAAACCACAAAAAAAACCCCAACTTATATTGATAATTTACCAGCTAACAACCCAGTTCTCACCTGGATTATATATGGTTGTCTGATATCAGTCATCTCCCTATCAAGGATTTTTAAATCAAGGAATGGAACAGAGGGCACAACATGCTTATATAATAAATTTTAAAAATTCTCTCTTAGGGTTTTCCAGGAGCAATGAGATTATTAAAAGGCTCAAAGCCTTCTAAATGAAGCCCACTTTATAAAAAACCGTCTGGTTTAAAGCAGTTGGAAGAGGAGGAAGAAAGGAAGGAAGGAAAAGAAGATCTTGTTCGTAGCCCTCAGTGCTCTGCCCAGTAGCCCTTGAGAGAGGCTGCAGGAAGATGAACATGTGTATTTCATTATGAACTGAAAACATGTTCACTAAGCTACAGTTTTTAAGCAAAGGTGCCTGATTCAGCCTATATGCAGGGAATGGGTTCCTTCTGCATCTTACTTCACAGAAGCTGACAGGAACCAACAAGTTAATCAGTGAATCAGAAAGTGGGTTTCACAGAGCTACAAAAATGCTGTGCAGCTGACATGCAACACATTTTTTTGCTTCTCTTCTTTAAAGTGGTTTTAGACAGTGTTAAATAATAGTATCTGTGACCTGAGAGAAATTTAGTACATTGATAGTGGGCTGCTTGCTCAAAGAACATGGACACTTTTGTTCTATCCACACATCTTCTTCCCTCTTGCATGTGGTCAGCAGCACCTTGGTGGATGTCACATACAAGAGAGGAAAGAAGAAACTCTGGATTCTTTCATATGTGTTTTGCCTATCAGGCTGGGAAATTACAAAAAGAAGAGGATCAGATCTCAGCTGACACCACCAGTATTGGCCTCCCTCACCCAGGGAGAAAGAAAGGCTCAGAACCACTAATAGCTTCCCAATTTTCTACCCCAAGCACCAATACAGTTCAGGGCAACCAGAGAGTTCCCTGTCAGTCCCCTGTAATCTGTCACTGGTGCTCAGGACATAGCTCTCAGCATAAATGTTTTGCACACTTTCTGTTCAGCTTGTGCTTCTCACTCAGGGCAAAGAACATGTTTCAAGACTGCTCTCAAGGCAGATGAGCACTTTCCACATACTAGCCATTCTGTGGTTGGGTAACAGGCAGGGAAACACAGGAAACCACTGATTAAAAGCCAAATAAATTAGCAAAATAAGAAATGGCCTTTTACATCAAAAGCTGCAACTTTGATGAAGTCCTACGGCCTATGAGGAGGCATCTGTGCTTGGGAGAAGAAAGCTTTTTCTATGCTCTAAGCTCATAAAATACAACAGTACTGAAGATTCCAAAGCCCTATGCACAGCAATTCAATGAGTGCAGGTTACAAGAGTGAAATGAGAGGCCAGAAGGAGTGAAGTTCAGTTAGCACACGTGCAGAACAGTGTAAGGCAGCCACATCTAATGTGAACCCTCAGTACTCTCAACAGGGCCCCACAAAGTGCTCAGAAAGAGCACACAGGGATCCCTCCCAAAAGCAGCTGGGAACTTACAAATAGAAATTTACTGATTCCATCCTGCCATGGACTAGGATACAGGGGTTTCTTTAGTTAAGAATCATCCAGATTAGACCCTGTAAGTAGAAACACACAAATGCATAGCAGATCCTGAGAATCTGATTTTGACTTCCTTTTCCACTGGGAAAATGGCTGCAGGTTTGAGGTGAGGTGGGCACAAGAGCATCAGTCTTTCTATGACATCCAACTGTTCTAGCATCACCAGCCAGGTCTATGGGAATCTCCAGGCATTTGCTGCCACAAATCTCCCCAGAATTCACCTCCTGAGCTCTGTACCAGGCTGACTGTTAGAGCACTGCATGTGTGCATGACATCCATTTGGATCCCCATTGACTGGTGGTGGTAACTGAAGTAAAGATCTCTGCACCAGGAAAGAAATCCAATAATCCACCTGCTCCTGGCCCATGCTGCTTTTGTTTGGTTTATTTCTGGTTTTCTATCTCATCCATGGAGCCCTTCAAAAGCCATGCATAAACAGAGCTGCCCATACACAAGGGGCTCACGAGTTCCCTCAGGGTTATACTCTTATCTCTACCTGTGTTAACACTGGTGCCTCCTTGGGCTGAACACCCAAAACAATTGCTGGGAGCATAAAACAAGAGCTGAGAGAAGTGTATTCTGCTCTCCATAAATGGCAAGACTTAATGAGTGCTGCTGCAGATTTAGATGTGTCAGACTTCACAAACAAATCCTCTGAAAAGACCAAGTTACAAAGTATCTTTCTGCTAGCAAACACAGGAAAAATACCTTATTGTATGTACCCCTGGAGGATTTTATGGCAACCTACTACCACTGATACAATTGTGTTTTCAATGAAGAAACAACAATTTCTTCAGAATCAGTTATATTTACCACTGTGAAACAGTGCTGAAAGCTCAAAGAGTGATTCCAACATCCTCCTCTCAGCCTCCAGCTCCATTCCCTTGGGCACCTGTCTTGCAGTGACAATTGTTGGTGGAGGGAAGCATGGGAATGCATTAATCATAAACAGGCTCTTCTTCACCACCTGAGAAAAGCAGCATTTCTCCACCATAGCTCAGTTAGGGAGGCCAAGCTGCACATTGGTAAAATTTACAGGTGCAACAGCTCAGTTCTCAATCATCATCATCGCCATTATTTATTTGTGTTTACAGCACATAAATGTTACCAACTCAGAGCAGAACCCCAGGACACATCTTGCTCACACACATGCAGGGGGAAGACTGCTCTTCCCCTGGGCACTTGCAGTCCAGGGACCAGACCACAGACAGTTACTGTGATTTAAAAAAGTGTTTTCACAGAGTGTAGCTTGCCATCTGCTAAAACTTAACACTCTGGCCAGTAAACATGGGCCTACTGCTCTACAGGAGTAAGGACACATCACAGGGGTTGGTGCTCCCAAATACAATGCTGCAACACTCATGCAGCTTTACTGCACCTCCAGTGACAAAGAAACAAAGTTCATAAAGTGAATGAGGAAAAAAAAAAACATCTACTTTATCTACTAGAATAAATTTTTAATAATGTTACTGCACAGAAACCACAAAAAACCAGCTTTTTTTCCTAATGAACAAATTAAGTTTCTATGACTTCCCTTAAAAAAGAAAAAAAACCAACTATTTGCTGTTCTGTGATTTTCTTTTTAGGAAAACAGATAATCATAATGATAATTAGAAGGATGCCAGAAATTAACAATAATCTCTGTGTGCAAGTACATTTCTAAAAATGTGCCCGTCAGACACACAATAGGTACTATTATATCTAGGTACTGTCCTATCCAGATGGTGCAATTAAAGAGCTAGAAAAAGTGAGCTACAAAAGAAAACTTAAAAGGTAAAAAAAATATTATTCAGAGAAATAATTATTAGTTTACAAGAGAAGAAAAAGTACAAACACTGAGAAAGAAACATAGTTGTTTGATTAAACTGCTAAACAAAGGCAGAAAAATCATATTAAATACAGGTTAAGTTTCACTGATACTGTTTTTAGTCACATAATCTTAAGACTGTTCTATGATCTTGAAGTGCCAGAGTCTAGGCATTTAAATTAAACTGGACTACACATTAAAAGGAGTCCTGATCAAAACAAACATCAGAACAAGCAGACAAGTTTGCATGACTTGTGAGAGTCTTCTCCAATTCCTGGGCTGTACTGTCAAAGGAACAAAGAAATCACAGATGTGATAGTCCTGCCTCTTTTAGGTGATAACCATTACTTTAATATCAAAGTGCAAAGCTAATTTTTAGGCAAAAGCCATCCCAAGAGATGGAGAAGTAACATTATTCTCACCTTGCAGGTGAGAAACTGCAAAATCACCCATGAAAGGCAAGTGGTATTTCAGAAGATACTGGTGAAGTAACTGGCAAAAGTTCTTTGGCACTACTGTTCAGCTTCTTCAATTTAATCCAACAGCTGTTGGAGCCTCATGCTCTGTCTCTGGCCAAGCCTTAAATTTCCCCCAGGCATCAACTGCACCTCAATTCTTGCTTAGAGCTCACAGAAGTGGTGACAGGGCTGTGCAGAGCATCCCCAGCTCTGCCAGGGCTCTCAGTCCTGCAAGGCAGCAGCACCTCAGCGTCTCTGCTCTTCCCACTACAGCCTCACCCAGGGCTGATGACCCCCAGCAGAATTCATAAGCCCAGCACCTCTCATCACACTAAAGTCAGCAAGATGTACACAGCTTTCTCAGGCATGTCTGTCAACATTGTCAGGGATCAATCCAGAGACCTTCCCCATCTCCTTCCTACTGCAGAAGTCCAAGCTTAGACTTAATGGCTGAAACACAGAATCACAGAATGGTTTGGTTTGGAAGGGACCATAAAGTTCATCGAGTTCCAGCCCCCCTGCCATAGGCAGGAAACCTTCCCCTAGACCATGTATCTCAAAGCCCCATCCATCCAGGCCTTGGACAGCTCCAGGAATGGGGCACCCACAGCATCTCCAGGCAACTTTTTCCAGTGTCTCACACCCTTGCAGTGGAGAATTTTCTCCTTCCTAAAGAAGTAAAGCACAGCAAAGGATCCCACACATTATTTCTTTAGAAGTGGTTTTGTCATTGGTGATTTGTTAGAGTTTTAAATTATTATTACTGGGACAGGGGGTTGGGATGGGAATGTTTGGTAAGGAATGTGAGACTTTGAGAATAAAAATTCTGAAGATGTTGCAGGTTATCAAGTTTCATTCTGAGGTACAGCAAGAAGTCATATACTGCAGAATAGTTTCAACGTATACTTTCTGCTTTTGCATAAATGAAGTTGAGTTTTCAGAACAACAGAAGGATCCCACCTGATTGTACTGCCCATTCTCTCTCCTTTATGCGAACAACCTTTGGTCTTAACTGACACAAACATAAAATATTATATTTGGACAGGCAAAAGACTTGGCATAAAAGCTTCTGCAACCTGGGCAGTTTCATGTTTTAAATTCATAAGGTGGTCCATACCTTACAGAGCTTTCCATTTTAGCAGGACAATTACTGTTTTTATGAAAAGCTCATAATTTCCCCCTTCCATTCTTTAAAAAAGGATCTTCTACTCTATTGAATTTTAATAAAGTCCAAAGAGATGTCCTCAATTCTTTCTCCAAAGATGTATATCAGTAGATTTCTAAGACCATCAGCTTGGGAAGAATGGATTATGTTCCCACAGGGATATGTGAACTGCTATCCCCAGCCTAAACCCATCCCTTATGATTGCTTTGTTTATCATGCACGTGCACTGCATCAGCAGTATCAGAGGGAGGATTTCAATCTGGTCTCTCTCTAGAGTGTACATTGCCAAATTTCCCTCTTAGATTTAAACTGAGCCTGTCCCAGTGTCAGCACAGTAGTTTTGCTATAATAGTTTGTTCCTAAGCAAGTCAGGTAATGCCAGTCAAACCAGCAAACCAGGTAAAACCAGGAATGGCTGCAGGTTCATGGAGGAGGACTTGGAAGCATGTTTGAAATACACATTTACTAATTAAATTTTATATCAATTTTAAGTGTCTGCTTAGGGGATGAGAAGAGGTGCTATCTCTCCTTCAGCAGCTGGAATTTACTGAAATGTGGATAGATCTCAGCAGGCAGCAATATGACTTACAGCCAGATGTAAGGCTGGTAGAGAGGGAAAACAGAGGCTGGCAGAAGCAAATAGATGAAGTAAGCCAGAAACTTTATACCAATAAAAAAGAAAAAGGAAAAAGAAATTTTAAACTCCTGAGTTACTTCAATCAGATTAAAATCATTCTGCTTTCCATGTGGGATTCTGCTGTTCCATTCAAATATGATTATTGGGTTTGGTTTCTGTTTGTTTTTATAATCACACTCTCATCTCAAGGAATTTTAAGAAAAACCTTCCCTATGGGAAATCTACTTTTCACTTTGCAATATATCTGCCATTTATCAAAGGTCTGAGCTGTCAGAATTTTTGACCTCATGCTCCCTTTAGTTTCATAAAATGTAGTCTGACTACTCTGCAGAAACACCACCCAAACCTTACCAGAAATGGACTTTAGCCCATGTTTGCACAGATAACTACATTTACCATTACAGGTACTGCAACAGTAGTGTTGAACTCAATGCTTTTTGTAGTTTTCCTCACAACTGATGGCAACTGAACAAAACAGAAACCAATTAAATAAAACATCTGCCAGAAGAATACATGTAGTCATCACTAGCCTCTACAAACCATAATGGTGAAACTGTATCAAAAAGAGAAAGTTTCTAAATTGAACAAAGTATCTGTACATCAAATATAAACAAGTCTGTATCTGCTAAAGTTTTTGTGTGTAGCAGTATCTGTACACATGCAATAAATCTTTCTTTTTGGTAAACCACTGCTTTTCAGGACTCAAAAAAATGTATGTGCATATTTATATTTATTTTCCAAAACAAACATGTTTATGGGGGATCACGACATCAAGTTACTGCACAAATAAGCACCTGCATGGACTTAATATTTTGACAACAAACAAAAAAATTAAATACTGGCACCATGAAACTGCAGACTTAGAAGAAGCTGGCCAAAGTCCTGCTCACACTACTTTAGCAGTCTGCACACAGCACAAAGAGCAGCCCCTGAATCAAAATCAATTGTGAATACAAGTCTCATTCTCCCCCTATTTCTGCTTTGGCTTTGATTTTTATTTTTTTTTTAAATTGGCTAGTATGAATGCAGAACGGGAATTCTTCAGGAGGGTCAAAAAGAATATAGTTTTGCAAACAAAGTTGCTTATCTAGCACCAAAAAAAAGAGTTCCTGGGATGACTAAGGTCTCTTCAAAGGAAAAGTAGGATTTTTAAAAGCTGTCATGAATTGAGTATTTTTCCCCCAAATCAGAAAGGCTTGCATATTTTTAGTAAATCTGGGCACATGCATATTTAGCTTAACACACCAAGGGCTATTCTTTTAGCATGCCACCTGTATATATTCCAATTCTCAGTGTTATTTATCATTACATGGATGGCAATTACTTGCCCTTCCCACAGTAAATGAGTGTTGCACCACCCACCTGCCATGTCTTCAGTTTATGATATTTTAAGACTGGCAGGAAAATTAGTTCCACTTGCATGAGCCTTTGTCTGAAAGTAAGACCACACAACAGCTTTCTGTGGGCAGAGGGGACAGAGAGCAGAAATACTAATTGCAGGAATTCACTAACCAGATACATTCTTGCTGTGACAAGTACAGGCTTTGCAAGACCTAC
The DNA here is from genome assembly GCF_023055355.1 of Agelaius tricolor. Taxonomy (NCBI): domain Eukaryota; kingdom Metazoa; phylum Chordata; class Aves; order Passeriformes; family Icteridae; genus Agelaius; species Agelaius tricolor. The sequence continues at coordinate 9,426,493 of NW_027269284.1, forward strand.
ACCACCAGTGATGGTTTTGACTATACATCCCACTGCAAAGAAAGGCTGGGGACATGCTTCTTGTTCATAGGATTTGTAAATAATTATTAGACTACAAAATAAAGTAATGAGGACACAAAGCCAGAAGCAATTTGCCTATCTCCCAGTACAGCTCTCTCTTGACAAAACAAGGAATTGTACCCTGATCTTCCCAGCGATTCAAGCCCACTTCACAATCATGCAACCACATCCTCTGCTTTGCCATCAAAGCCACCATTTCTCTAACTCACCAAACTAAGAGCATTACAAGAGGATAATAAGTCAATATCAGACTTCTACAGTACAGAGAAGAGGGAAGAGAGAGGATCAATTTAATTTATAGCCACCCTAGCTTCTCTCAAGACATCTCATGCAACCAAAAATCTCACAGCCCTACAACTGCAGCGCAGGATGATTTACACAATGGAAATTATTTTTTTAAAACTCCATCTGCACATCAACCTAACCTCTGCCCCTCTCACATTTATGTATTTGCCCTTGATCCACACACAAGTACTCCATGGCAGCACTTTCAATGAGCTGTTCATGCAGGTGAACATCCCTGAGGGATGCAGCTGCCCTCTCTGCTTTTATAGTTATTTATCTCTTCATCATGGAGCTCAAAGGAATAATCCTATTGCAAATTTCTTCTTCATTTATTTTACTAGGTGAGGTGTTTAAGAGGATATGTGATCATCTGGAGCTCATCACTGTCAAATTTTCAGCCACAGCTGTAAAGGGTAAAGAAACCAGTTTAGCTCCTTGGTTTACAAAGTGCTGAGTACCTCCAATGAGGTGCCAAATGTGTGTGGTGACACTTTCAGATTGCTGAGTGCCTCCTGAGGTTAGCAGGGCCTGATCCAAAACCCCACTGCAGGAATGACAACCCTTTCCTTGGCTGCAATGTTCCTGGGACAGAACAGAGCTTTGAGACTCAAGCCTGTGCTTCCAAGACAAGGAAAAACTTGCCACAGATTTAAGAACATAGAATAAGGTGGCAGGTTTGAGAAGCACTGGATCATAGTGTTCCTACCTGCAAACAACCCAGAGTAATATAAATAAATTCATACATATCTACTTAAAGAAATAGACATTCAAAACTACTTTAAATATGTTTGGGATCAGGTGCTTATTTTCAATTGTTTGAATATAACATACAGACATGCAGCAAAATTCTCTCCAATCCTCTGGAGGCCATCCTGTTTCCTCTGAGCTTAATGTATTTCTTCCACTCCTTAAAAAAATAATAATAAAGAAAAAAATATTCTATGAACTCTCTTTACAAATCATTTTTCTCTGGAAACCTTTGTTAAAATCAGCCCTTCTTCTGCAAGCATGCAATAAAACAAAGCTAACTAACATGAAAAGAAGCTGAAAAAATGCTGACAGTCATATTGTAAAACATCCAGTGCAAAGACTGGCTGCTTTCATTTGGGTTAAGGCAGCAAAGTCCCTCCTTAACAGGTCACTTGTTCAAATACTATCTTGCTTGACAGTAATCAGCTGATGGCAGGCAGAGTAAGCACCATACTTTGTGAGGAACTTTGCAAAAGTATTTTTATTGAATGTATAAATAATGTACAGAACGTTTGCAGGCATTTGTGATGAGTGTGTCCTTCTGCAATATTGAATTAGTAGATAGTAAATAAGCAAACAAAAAAAGAGCTAAGTTGCAGCAAAGACTGTAACCACTTTCATTTCTTTTGACAGTTGCCACTTATCTTTGCTTTTGAAGAGACTATGTGGTAGTATTCTAGTAAGGGAGCTGTAGCATACTGTGAAAAAATAATAACATTTTAGCAATACAAGCCCTCACTGCAGCATCTGTTATTAAATCTTTGCAGAGAGGCGAGGCGAGACCGCTAGTCATAACTGTGGATTAGCAAGGTTCTACTATATTCATTTTAGAGTGCAGAATGCTTTGCATGAAAGCTGTTACTTGCCTTCTATGTCAAAAAATGAACTTATGCCAACTTTTTAATACCGAATTCTTCAAGGAAGCTGTCCTAACAGCCTGCAAGCACTGTCCACAAAAAAATAGCAGCCGTCTAATAGCAGAGAAATGGAGGAAGGACAGAATCAGAATAGCTGATGCTGCTGATTTGCAACACTTTCTTTTCACAGAAAATGACCATCATCTTACACTTCCTTCCTGAGCAAACCAAAAACTGCCTTTGAAAGTGTCAAGCTTTATGATGCTGACTTCAACTCTGACACCCGATTATACAAGAGCATTAACATAAGCGCTCAGCATGCTCCAGGGAATCACTGCATCCTCATCAGTGGAGCCTTAGCAGCTCCACATCCTGGCTGACTCCCTAGCAAGACAGGCAAAAACCCGGGACTTCAGGTCCTAGAGAAAGGATGATAATTCACATACTTATGGGAAGTATAACACACACACTCTGAACTGAGCCAAGTTTAAGTAAACTTTATACTAAATTCACAAAGTTCAAGCAGAGTCAGAGCTTAGCTGAATGTAGTTAAAACGCTCAGGAGTTTTCCAGAAACACGAAAATCCTCCAGGAGAAAGTTCATCTTAAGCTTTCATAACGATATTTTCCTGACTATGAAGTTACACAGACAGTGCAAGGTGCTATGTAATATTTACCCATGACGCCCACTGTTATGATATAACGTTTCAGTGAAGAATAAATTAGAAGCAGCAAATCCCTGAAACCACCCTTGTGAATACACAACCATTAATGGATTAATACATAAAGAAGTGAAGACTAGCTGAAACTGAAAATTAGTTTAAAAAATCTTTGTGGCACCCACCGTGAGAGTTGCTGTCTAAAGCAGACAAACAATAAAGGCAAGACACATTGCTTTAACCGTGAAAAGTTGTGAACACTGATGCTCTAACGCAGTATCACTGGTCCCAGCGCAAGGTTTTTATGCACCGATGTGGCTGTAAAAGCCCCCTCGGAGAGCTGCTGCTATTCCGGACCTTTGCGGGACTTCCCTACGCACCTGCGGCGCCCTCCCGCTCTCTCACTCCTGCTGCTCACATCACCTCAAACCCAGAGCTACGTTTTATTTCATTTCCCGTTTGTTTCGGGTTTTTCTTTCCCCGGCGCTTGAGGAGGCAGAGCGCGGCGTGGGGGAGATTACATGGGGATAACTGAATCGCGGTGAATCGATTAAGCCTCGACAATTTAATCTGGGACTTCTTGCGGAGCTGGAGGAGATAATCCCCGCACCGCAGGTCGTCCGTGCCTCTCCTTTACCCGGATACCCTGGCACAGACCCGGGGGCACGCCGGCCGCACACGGACACCGCCTCGCCGGTCCGGAGCTAAGCCGCCTTCCTCCTCCTCCTCCTGCTCCTCCTCGCAGCGCGGCGCACACCGCGCACCCGGCGCCTCTGCAAGATGCGCGCTCGCAAACTTTCCAAACTTTCTGGGGAAGTGGCGAGGGGTACGCCGGGTCGGCCCGACCACGGCGGCGCTTCGCCTCCCGGCGGCACCTCACCGTCCGCAGCGCCCCGAGCGCTGCCCGCGGGGACTCCCCCGCCCCGGGCCGGCCAGCGGGAGGCGGGAGCAGCGCGCTCCGGCCGCACCGAGCGCAGGTTGCTCCCCGCAAGTTGGAAGAGCAAAGCAACGGCAAGGGCAGGGACCCCAAAGCCCGCCCGCGCTGCCCCTCGTACTCACGCTGCTGTTCTCGCCCGTCCAGTGCACCATCGCCTGGTTGTGAGACGCGTCCCCTTTCAGCACGAAGGAGGTGCTGATGAGGGAGACCTGCTCCCGGCCGGCCGCCAAGGATGCTCTCCTGGAGCGGCTGCTCCCCGCCGCCGCCCCGCCGCTCCACCGCGGCTCCGGCGGGCTGCGCGCCCCGCGGGTCAGGGCTACGGGGCGCGGGCGGCCGCAGGGCTCCGCGCAGCGCGGCGCGGCGGCGGCGCCCAGCACCGGCAGCAGCAGCAGCAGCAGCAGCAGCAGCGGCGGCGGCAGCCGGGCAGCCCCGCGCGGAGCGGCAGCGGCGGACACGCGTGGCCCGCCGTGCGCCATGGTGGCTCTCCGGCGTGGTAGTGACAGGCGGGGAGGTGGCGGGGAGGGAGGGAGACACCGCGGCGGAGGGCGGGGGCGGGGGAGGGCTGTAACTGGAGCGGGGCTCAGCGGCAGCGCCGTGCGCGGGGCTGCGCGCCCAGCCGGGGCGGCGCCGCCATCTGCTGGTCCGCGCCGAAACGCCGGGCGGGCGCCGGCGCTCACGGACACGGGCACTCGCGCCCCGCGGGAGCCGCGGCGGGGACAGCTCTCCCCCGCCACTTGTGAACTTTCACCGAAAGCTCCAGGGAGACGCTTCCCAGAGCGCCCCAGCAAGATTCGCGCAGACGCTCGGCGCGGGTGCGCTGCAGCCCGAGGGGCGCGGAGGGCGAGCACCCACCGCTGCCTCCCTGGACACGAAGGATGGCCTTGGCTTGGCCGTCCGTCCCAGGAGGCCGCAGTGAACGGTCAGAAGAGGTCTGTGTCAGAAGCTGAGAGCTGAGGAGCAAATGAAGCCCGTGCAAAAATATGATTTCTGTCATTAAGACAAGCGCTTCCGTGGGGAAAAGGATCTGTCCATTCTTCTGCCCCTCAGCTCATAGGTGGCGCCAGGCTCGTCACCTGCATCGTCCAGAGCCAACTGCTAATCTGGTGTTGCCCACTGTGGGGACATGAGCCTTGTAATTTGGGATTGATCCATGGCAGCCCCAAGAAAGGCTCTCCGGGCATGGGTACATCCAGGAGGGACCATGACTGGACCTGTGCAGGGTGGCATCACTCAACTGACAGGCGAAGGGGTGGAAGAAGATTCAGCCACCACAGTTTGAGTGCTCTTGCTGCTTCACTGCAGTGTGCTGCGTAACTGTGAATAAACTGGGACTTTGCCTCACGTGCTGTGAAGAGGGCACAAATTAGAAACCCAGAATAACTGAGGTTGGCAGGGACCTCTGGAAAAGTCCTGGTGCAACCTGCTGCTCAGTTGAGGGCCAGCTCTGAAGCTCAATCTAACTTCATGGTAAGATAAGGATACTCAGGCCTAAATGTAAGAAAACAAGTTTGAAAGACTGTTGACAAAAGTAATGACTCCAGGTATAGGCACCCAACAAAGGAGATCTGGGCTGGTTAAACCCAAGGTGAGTAAAGTTAATAAACCAGCTTTAGCTGTAATCTGCCTTTACCCTAATGGCCTAGAAAATTAGGATTACAAAGGCTTTTCTAGGAAGATTAATAGAAAAAATAGTATCCACTGGTTTAACTGTACCATTTACAGGCCTGTGATGACTACCACAGTGACCTACAGTGACCTGGTTTTACCAAATTCATGTAAAAACTACTTTCAGCAAGCTATATGACTATGTATTAGCTGCACACCTTCAGTGCTAGGAGACCTGTGGTAATCTGCCCTGTTATTACTGTAATAGCTCAAACCAAAAGGCAGTTTCAAATTCAGGATAACTCTCCATTTCAAAAGAAATGCAGAATAAAAGTTAAAATAGTATTTTTTTAAATCACATGTGCTTTTTCTGCAGCTCCCAATAAAATCCTCTTTCAGAGTTCCAAGCACAGCCCCACAATCTCAAAACAACCTCTGTGCAGCCTTCCCCCTTGTTCTTCCAGCACAGTGTCTGAACCAAAAGAAGATATTGCTCCTTATCTAGGAGTCTCCAGATGCCAGTTGTGGATATTCTGTTCCAAACACCCTGTCAACAGGAGCCTAGGAAGCACCACATGACCCAGGTCACCAGTAGCTGCCTCTGAAGGGGACTCCTGAAGTGCCATGGATTAAATTCATTTATTAAGTACATTTTGTGTATGGAGAAAGTTAATTTTTGGTCTCAGATCTTGATTCTGGAGACAATATCAAAAGCTCAGAAGGCCAAGGAGAAGCCATAGGGAGCTAAGGAAGGTGAAACGGGAGTGTGAGACAAGACTGACTTTGCATCCATTTAGTTTTCTCACAGCATCTTATCCCTCTGAAACACTACCCTTGTAAAGCAAAAACCACTGGGTTTAAGTGAGCAGAAAGTTAATTTTCCAGACAAAACCCTCCTGACTCTTGTAAACTGGTCTCAAGGACAGCTGTGGTCCAACACTTGTTTGAATCACTGCTGTTGGGCATGTTCTTTAGGGACACACAAGTTGGGCAGTGATTCAACAGTTCATAGAAGACACACCAGCAGAAAGTGATTCCTGTTGGAATAACAGTTCCACTCTGAGTGAGTCACCTTCCATCTTTTGCACCTCTGCACAAAGAGGAACAAGAGAAAAATGCAATGCAGAATGATTAAGGAAACATTGACCAACCACAACTGTATCAACCAACATGAAGGGGTCATTTCCCCATTATTAGGAATACAATAATTTTGATTCTTACATCATGCCCTGTCTCCTGTGTAACTGTGAATATTACCCACAGTTTGTAGAATAACCTAAAAGTATTCAGAAGAGATGGAAGGGCCCAAGTCCCTACATGTTAAAACTGGCAAGCAAAACCTAATCCTTCATCCGAATAAATGTGGCTGGACTTTGTCATGCTCATCCATTTTGCATTCACCACTGGGTTTGACAGGCTGGGCTCCTGAGAGCAGCAGCAAAGAGATGGTAACATCCACATTCCTAAAAGTCAAGCTCTCTGTATCTGTCAGCTACTGACACTTCCCATAATGAGACTTAAAAAGGAAAAGAAAATCAGGCAGTTGTTGCAGAACTAATGAAGCCTGGTTTCCTCTAGCCTTGCACCCTATGGTCAGCTGCAAGGTCTGCTTGAGTCTTTCCCCACTGTGAGAATATCTTTTCCATGATTTTCACAGGAACCTAGCAAACCCACTAATAAAGTTCTCCTTGTCTGCCCAATCACAAAACTTGGCATTTATTTTTGTGATCACCCCCAGTTTGCCAATTTAGCTGAAATTGTCTTAAGGGTTCAGAAGACTCTGGCCAAGGTGGGTGGACAAATCCACAGCCCAATGAATCACTCACTGACAAAGACTAATCAAGCCTTTTATTCTTAGGAAAGTTAATTAAATATTTTACCTAAAGAATGCTAAAGCTGCGAGAAATGGATGCAATTCTTATGTATAAATTGTGAGACTTGAATACATGGAGATGAATCACTCAACCCTCAACTATACTTGTCACTAATTGAATCCCTTAGTATCAGGCTTTTAAGAGGTCAAGGATTTAATGGAATCAAAAGTAACTTCTCCATTTTCCTTTCTTTAGAGATTATCATAACCAAGACAGATGTGTGGGCAACACAATGAAAATCTTTGCACCATCTCCTGTCTCTGGCACTTAGTGAAAGACTTCTTGCCTGGCTTCTTCAATGGCTGTTGAAGCTGGGTTTATATCAACCAGATTAATACATACTTGCTAAATACTGCAATCTAATAAATATTTCACATTTAATATATCAGTAATCCACAATAATAAAATGTATCTCTAGACAAGGGATGCTGTAGAAACAATACCTATATGGTATTATTTCACTGTGGTGCACACTTAATGACAGTAGAGTTTCAAAATACAAGTATGGAGCAGATTGGATGAAAATGCTAAGATTTGCAAAACTGGAAAAGAAGCTTCATTATATAACTCCCATTAATGCATTCAAAGTCCTGTGGCTAAGTCACCTGAGATAAAATGATGTCTTTATTTTGTCCAAAGTCAGGTGACTGCATCACAGGTCAGAGGCAAATTGTCTTAGATGGGTACTGTACAAAAAGAGAAACAAAGGTTGATCCAGCTTCCATCCATGGGTTTGCTAGGTTCCTGTGAAAATCATGGAAAAGATATTCTCACAATGTTTGGTTATGCAAAGGACAATCAAAACAACACACTTCTAGTCCAAAGCATGACCAGAATATTTAATTACTTCTTATTCTGTTGTGACTATTCTAGGTGAAATGCAAACACAAGAGAAGTGCTGCTGATTTTTATGGGCTTGTTAGCATCAAGGTTGATAATAAAGGAAGGAAGCTAACTGACAGACTAGCAAATATAATTTTGTTTAGAAAGCCCAAGCAAGCTAAGCAATGTAAGAGACCAACTCTGATAAGTGAGGAGCCCTCCCAGTTTCAAGTCTTGTTTAACTGGAACTTCTTAAGAGGTGCCAAAAGGATGGTTTAGATTTAGTTTAAGAATTCCTAAAACAAAGAGGCTTCCCTAAATGTCTGTAATTTTTTATGTCTCTTATAAACTCTGGCTCAGCAAATACACAGGGGCAGACAAAAAGATAAATTACTGAGTATCACAAACCTCTAAGCTCCTCTAGTCCCAAAATAGAAATGGCTCAAAAATCCAAGGCAAGTTTTGTCCTGTTAATGGCAGAATTATTAGTGCTATACTAATAACATTTACTTACATTTTTACTGACTGTCAGATTAGATTAAAAGGCTTCAATTAATCCACTTTATTTTTTACCACATCAATTTCTGATCAAGCTTCAGCTACAGAAAGCTTCAAAGTCTGCTCAGGCAGAAACCAATATGCAATACTAATACTCCTTTTGTTTGCAAATAAAAATATTGATAACAATTTGTTACATGTTTCACCCTCACAGCTGCCTTAGCTTTAATAAATCAAGATGACTGCAGATGCACAATATGGTAGAAAATCACAGAAGAATTACCCACTTAAGCATGCTCCTCATATATTGTTCTCCTCTTTTAAAGGTTGATTTAAACTAATGTATCAAGGTGCATTTAGGATGCCTTTTTCTATTCATTAGATCCATAACAATTTCCAGTTACATTGTGTTTATGTTGATCACATCACTAAAAGCACAAGGACCTGCAGGTTTTTTGACAAAATGCACATGCATGAAAGCAACTGAATCTCACACATTTATCAAAATGCCCAACTCCAAAACTCCTTATGATTCACTCTGACCATATCATTAGATAACAACTTAATAAACAGCAAAGCTTTACTACCTCGTTAGTCAATTAACAAAACCCAAATGCTTTCTTCTTTGTTAAATGAAAATTATTATACATAATACCATACTCTTATGCCAAACAGCAGAGCTTTTATTTAGCTATGCCTCTGAGGTTCCAAAATAATTTTATTTGTACACTGCAACTACCAAAAAAAAATCTTTCTATAGTCAACAAATCTAGGTGTCTTAACACTTTTCTCAGTAGTTGCTCCATTTGACAGAATAAAAAACAAAGCAGGTGTCAGGTTGTTTTTTTCTCATTAATTCATTGATGCATTGCTGTCAGCAGCCAGTCCAGATGCCCACAGAAGAAAGCTTAATTAATAGGTAGCATTCCTTGTCACAAAGAAAAAAAAAACTCTACTTCTGTGGGAAGTTGTGAAGTAAAAAAAAGTGAGTAACTGCCTTTGTTCTATGAAGAACTGACTAAGCTACAAAGTACATGTTCAATTATGCTGTTCAAATTTGAACAATATAAAAGAGTGGATTTCAGTATAGTGTATTATCTCTGATTATTACAGAGAGCTCTCTCCAGGTATGGGTATACTAGCTGGCATGCACTTATGAGAAAAAATTTGGAAGAGCTCTAAGTGATTTAAGGAAAACCTAAATAGCTTCCAATTTTACCAATCTCAAGTTAGCAAACAGCATGTACACAGAGAAAACTGACACAACTACCCCTTGGCCAGTGGCCTGTAAGCAGGCAGTCACTGATTCAATGAAAGCAATTGAGCAGCTAGGCACTTTTACTAGTGAGTAGGTAAATATACATTATAGTTTTGTTTAGTTCTAGCTCATAAAATAAAAGAGAAAACAAGTTGTACAATCGCTGTCACTGAGAAAACAGGCTGACAATTAATACAAGCTGGCTTGATCTCCTTGGGTTTTATCTTCCATCAATCAAAAGAAAAAAACCCAGCTAACCTGTACACATTTGTTATGCCACAAAGTGGCTTAGTCTGAAACAGAAAATAAAAGGTGAAGTGTAATGTTGTGGTGGCTATTGTAAGATTATCTGTCTTCAACCTTCATAATTTCTCATCAACAATTAATGAGCAGAGCTCTGAAAACATGGGAGCCATCTACACCTTAAGAGCTCAGAAGAGAACAAGACATTTTTGGTTTATGTGGCCAGCTAGACTATGGGAACTTGGTTTTCCAAGAACAGCTTTCACTTGTGTCTTTTCTGCCCTAAAATTTCATGGAGCTTATTTGGCAAAATATGGAAAGTTGAGAAATATTTGGGTATTTAGATAATCACAATGTGATGTGAAGGATGTAATCCTCAGGTTTAGATTCATCTTCCTATTTGTCTATTAAGTTCCTTTTATTTCAAATATAATGTTAATGTCCTACCAACCACTTAAATTCTGATCTAATCTTAACAGTACTTTTATCAGTGTCATTTTATTAAACAGTTTGCTAATACAGCTGCATTTCTGAGAAAATGGTGTGAGAAAAATAAATATTAAGCTGACCTAAAACCAAACCATTTTAAATCAGTCTTAGTCTTTTCCAAAGTGTCCAGAGTTCCAGCTGGAAGATCTGGAGACATCATAAAGGCACCATTTTTCTAGGAGGAGATGTTCCCACCTGGTAGATGTTTAGTGGGAAGTCAGTATGACATGTTTACAGCTACCTCAGTCCCCTTGAACTCTTCATGCAAAGAGCTTAGCAAGGAATGCAGATGTGAGCAGGCTCCAGTTAATGGTGAATATGTTTTGACCAGAGAGCAAATCCTTTCTACTGCAAGCATGCAAGCTTCAGTGGGTGTGGGACTGGGACCTAACTGTGTGGTCTTGTGTGCCTATTCCAAGGGTTGGGGAAGGCTTTTGCTCTGAGTTTTCCAGGGAGTGTGCTAAATTTTGTCTCATGGCTGAGGTCTGCAGATACAGCACTGGCTGGTTCAAAGCCAAACCAAGAAAAATGAGAGGGTTTTCTGCAGAAGACATATTCAGCTAAAACATCATAGAAAACCACGCTATTTTTAAGCTGTGAAATAGATTTACTTAAAGTAACAGCCTTCAGGAGTGTCTTCTTTAAATAATTAACAGAACTGTACATGAATTTTGTTTAGGTGGTACTTTTTTTTTCTGAGCTGATTTATTCTTTTTCATGTCCCTTTTTTTTCCTTGTTTGCTTGCTATAAAAATTTGCATGGTCTCAGTGAATAGATAGAGATAAGTCTTTCCCCAAAAAAGGAAGTTACTGAAATAATGTAGCACTGTGAAAAATGTGTACTATCAGATGCCAGGGAACCTGACTGCCACACATTTTGGAGAAGATCATTTTCAAAAAAAAAAAAAGCTGTATGAGTAATACTGAAAATTAAAGTAATAGAAACATAATAGACAACTGGTGCCAATTCCTCTCCTACAAACTATTGTTTTTGAAAAGCAAAACAGCTGGAGGCAGATGTTTTATGTAAGTAAAAGGCTGGAGGGCTTTGGAATCACGAACTGGAGAAATACAAAGCACTTCACACTTTCCAAGGCACCCCTTATCGATTCCATTTCTCCACTTAAGAATTCATTTCCTTTAAGTCACTCTTGCTCTGCATTTGAGCCAGTTAAACAAAACCCTACCATATTTTTAACATCTTAAAAATCTTATTTTATGCACAAAGCCAGGTTACTTATATCAAGACACTAAAGGTATATATACTATATACCTTTTGTCATTGTCCTATGAACACAGGATGACCTAACTACCCTGGGAAAAACCAGACTGGTGCATAAATATCACACTGTTTTGAACAGCCCTCTATAAGTCCTAGCATTGGTACCTCATTTAAACACAAAGAATGAAAAGGTAAAGTATTTATCTATCTTTTTTGTTTTCTATGTGGTATTTTCTCTCCAGTCCCAAACATTTGTGGCCGACTGTGAAGCTTCCTTTCACCCAGAATCTTGAAAGTGTCTGAATGTCTCAAAATGCAGGTAGACATTTTCAATGCTCTTGGTTCCTAATTTCTAGGAAGATCAATGGGAGCTATAAGCCCATATGCATTAGAAAATGCATTTGCACTTAAAATCTGGCATTAGTGGCTGTTTCCATTTTCTTTGGAATTATCAAGAAGAGGGAAGTCTGGCAAACATCTGTGTTTTTTCCATATGCCTGGTACATCATTCTGGTACTTTGAACCTGGCAACAAGCACCATGTGAGAGGAAAGGAAGAGCAAATGTGTGTCCATAGGAAATAATTCACTTGCCCAGAGGGGCTGTGGACTCTCCAGCCCTGGAAGTGTTCAAGACCAGCCTAAAAGGGGCTCTGAGTAACCTGGTGGAAGGATCCCTGCACATGAGAGGGGGTGGAACTGGATGATCTTTAAGGTCCCTTCCAACCCAAACCATCCAGTGATTCTAATGCACAAAGTTTGTACAACAGCTTATAGAGTCACAATATTTTTCATAGAGCTCCAGCTGTAAGATCAGGAGATTACGTAAAAGTCTCAGTGCTGGCTTTAGCAAGTGTGACAGTCCTCATGTCTTCAAAGAAAGACTGAAAACACAGAATAAATTAATCCTCTACACTCAGGATACTGGAAAACAAAAAATAGAGGGATCAAGAACTTCATTTTAATTTTACATTATTTAACACATTCTCATGATTTTTCAACATTTTAGTTTTTCTTTCACAGTGCTGTGGCAGAAGGGTCTAGCATGATGTTCTCACCATCTTCTGCCTGACTAAACTTGCAAAAGCATTTGGTGGTTATCACATTACTGGACTTGAGATGATTGCTTCTGCTTTTGAAATGATACTTAGAATCACAGCATCATAGAATGATTTGGGTTGGAAGGGATCTTAAAGATCATCTAGTTTTGACTAGATGCCATGGGCAGGGAACCTCCCACTAGATCAGACTGCTTAAAGCACCATCCAGCCTGGCCTTAGGAAGTAATTTTCATGAAAAAGGAACTTAACCTAGAATTCTTTTTTTCCAGCTTTGGTTGAATAATTCTGTATCCCTGAACTATAGAAGACAGAACACAAAATCTGGGGAAAATTACATTTGAAACACCTAAGAAAACAAATCTGCTTAGGGCTCATGAAAGAGTGTTTGAAATCTGAATTTGCATCACAAAAACTGTAAAAATTGACAAAGAAACAGAGAATGACTTTCATGTACATTTCAGTGACAACACTACTGCTAAAGTCCCACACCTCACTCTAACTTCATATATGATTCAGAGACTAGCCAAAGAAGTAGCACATTTATCCACTGAAATACTTAAAATACAGTGTTAGAAAAAAACCCAATCAAACAGAATGATCATATCTTTGCTTCAAAGACAACTTGCTCAAGAAAAATACAGTAAGCCCACAGATTTGTTTCTGCTATTGTAAAGATTCTGCAGTTTTAGTCTGCTGTAATCATATAAATTCATCCATCCATAAACTTAACTACTGTAAGTCTTATTCAAGAAAAGCCATTAAAAATACCTGAATGGCAGAGCAAAAATAGCAGTCTGAAAAGCAAATAAACCATCCATAGCTATTTTTATAAGACTGAAACTACCTACAACATACTGTCAAAAATTACTTTTCCCCATGAATTTTAAAACTGTTTTATGTGGCAAAAAATAATCACCCTTTGTGCCTATAGTGCAGTGTTTATATGTTTTCCCTTGTTCAGTTTTTGATACGGGAATAAATCATTGTTCCTGCAATTTTCCAGCAGTAGTTCCAGCTCTTGTAGTTTCAGCCTGCATAGAACTGCATGAAAGGATACAAATCTTCTGATTTGGGAGAAAAAAATAAAATTAAAAAAAACCAGACTTCTCATGAGGTTTCTGTTGTCAGCAGAAAATATTAGTGAAGAGATTCAGTTGTAGATATCTTGCTACAAAAGTTTTCTCATCTCTAGTTTATTTCTACCACTTCATTTTCAAAGCACTTTAATTTTCTAGTTTTTCCACCTCAGCTGTATTAGTAGTTATCCCTAGGGATATGAGTATTACTGTGAATCAGGTGCATGCCCAAGTATCCTTCCATGTCCAAAACCAGTCTAATTCTTTGTCCAGCTGTGGAGTATTGCATATGGCTGCTGGACTTCATTAGTTTGATCAGTCATCACAGCAGCATTTGATACAGTGCCTGTCACTGTTAGGTTATAAATTATGAAGAATATATTGAATACATTACTGATTTTGCAATTAAAAAAAAAAGGCAGTAAAGGAAGATCCTTACCAAGGCTCTCAAATCAGCAGAGACCTTGAGTATATAATTAACTCATTTAACTTAAGTCATGCAAATGGATCCACTGATTTCACTAGGAATCTTCCTTTGCATGCCTTGAAGAAAAACATTTTAATGAGTTTTTTTAAAAGGGTTAAAATGGTGCAACTATTCACTTCATGTCATTGCATCCACTAAGCATTAGCATTTCAGAGAAGGATTCACTTCATGGTTGTGTTTCCCATACTACTGATGCCTCAATGTAAGCTGTCATATTGGTCATCTGGACCTTTTATTTACCTTATTTATTTACCTTATTAGCCTCACTCATGCTGTGACCCCTAAACCAGGTTGGAAACCCATTTGCAACACAAAGGGAGAGGCCACTGAGTAATCCAAGGTTTTTAGGTCCTAGAGGGATGACACCTTAGAGACACCTGGATCCCAAGTGTGCCACCAGGTCAACAGACCACTCAAATTAAAGGATATTTCAGGGTATGGGTTCTACAGAGGATGCTGATCTAGGACAGGTCATGCAATGCAACAGAAATACTGCTGCTACTTCTGGCCACACACACCTACCAGAGAATAAAAGCAGCCTCTGGCCATTCAGAAGTTCACCACCTCTGACATATACATCAACATAAATAATGTCTGAACAGCTACAGCCATCCACTTACTGCTTCTCTTACTATAAATGTTGGGGGTGACCCTAAGAAAGCCTTACTGACATGCAAACCAAGCCTACAGGGATCTTCTTCAGGTGGCTGTAAGCCTTACATAAGCTCAAGTGGAAAAAAATGTTCCAAGAAAGATCCCATTAGAGCCATAATGCAAATAAGATATGTTTCCTAACTTTTTTTTTCTTTTTTACTTGGTTCCATTACTTCCAGTTAGCTAGATATCCTTACAATCTCTCCAAAAAAGTTTAACTCTTTCTCTTCATGGGTTTATTTTTTATTACCTTACAGAGTTCTGCCAGTATTCCCCATCATTGTCATCTTGTAATTGTGGTTTCCCTGAGATTTACACATTAAACTAGACTCACACATGGGGCTGAAAGACACAACCCAACCAGCTCTGCTTAAGCTCAGGTGTGCTGGCCCCAGCTGTCACCCAGGCTGCTGGGCTTGTGCTGACTTAGCCAGCTGAAACTCCAGCAGAGACTGCACCAACTCCTCCCTGAGACGCCTCACTGGACACAAGCAGAGATTCACATCCATGTTTGCTTTTTCCTTAGGGACTTCCTGGAGTGGCAAGTCAGAATCTGACTTTTCTTCATAAAAGGTTTACTGATTATGAGTGTTCTGTACCGTTCTTCATCTTCTTATCTCCTCCAGACTTCCAGAAGATACATATTAGGCATCTGTGCATCCTGTATTACAAGAGGATCTTTGCTTTTCAGCAGCAGCACTTTCATGAGGGTCTGTGCAACTTTCAGAGAATATTATCC
Organism: Agelaius tricolor; assembly: GCF_023055355.1. Lineage (NCBI taxonomy): Eukaryota > Metazoa > Chordata > Aves > Passeriformes > Icteridae > Agelaius > Agelaius tricolor. Next base: position 9,442,067 of record NW_027269284.1, read on the forward strand.
CATGGGATTTATTGTTTCCACAAATTCACTTGAGCCAATTTCTAAAACATTCTGAATCAACATATTCAAAAAAGTAGAGCAACAGTGTTCAGAGTTTCTTACAAAAACCAGATTTTGCTATGCAGATTGTGAATGAGGCATTTATTACCAAATCAATAACTGCACCACTTACTTCTGTAGTTAGTTTGACCCTCTAATTTTGAGTGTTAAATAAATGAACCTACAATAAGATAACAAAAAAAAAAAAAAAAGACAGGTGGAAAGTTTAAGTGTCTCCCTTAAAACAAATAAACAAGAAAGGAGATATTTGCAAAGATTTGAGTTGAAAGATCATGAATGTGAATACAATCTCATGAAACATTGCCAAGAGTTGACCCACTAATGACAACAAGAAGACAACACAGTCGTTGGTTTAACAGGGGCAAGAGGAGGCTTTTTAGATAGCAATACACCAGTCAACTGAGTCAGGGCCAGACTGCAGGCAATCAAATAGCTCCTGCTGTTCTGATGAGCATCAGTAGATTACATCACCTTCTGTGCAAGAACATGCTTTACACTTCTCACAATAGCATCTGCTTCTTTAATATATGTGTGTCACAAGGGTTTGGGTAGGGAATCCCTGGACAATAATATTTTAGAAGAGCTTTCATTGGCTCTATTTATTTTCCAAACATGCGCAGGTGTAAGAGGCAGAAAGGTTTGGCTCTTAATGCTACAACATTCCTCATCTGCACATCTGCACTTCTGGCTGCTCTTCTCATCAGAATGCTGAGAGTTGGTAACTGGCACTGTTGTATGATTAATTTTAGTGTTTAACATGTACTAGCTCTGTGCATTCACAAAGCTAATCAAAACTAAATAATATGTGGCACTATCCAACTGGCTAAAACCAGAGAAAATTACATCAAATTCTTACCCCTTTTGAAGTCAACAGAGTTAATTGTGCCAAGCAGCATATGTGTTGAGTTTAGGCTTGGTTATAGACTGAGTGCAGCTGTAGGACTGACCACTACAGAAAGGGCATTCATTTGGCATGTTGTCTGAACATCCTTCTTTCCAAATCCTCAAGGAGCCATGCTGAATGAAGTACTTAAAAACAGTCCTCTCCTCACACAAAATTTCAACACAACATCTGTTATTTTATCATATTCAACAGCAGCAAGGCCATCAACACACACCAAATCTCTGAAACTCCCACAGGACCCTCCTGTGACAGGCATGTGATTACTGATTCACTCACTCAGGATACCTTGTCATGTGGCTGGACTCTGGTGCTGAGCTTTCTTTTCAGAGCACTTTTTATTGCTAAAGAAACCTGTGAATACTTGTCTAGTTCTAGAAAAGCACTGGGAACACCTTTCTCAGCAATTGTTTCATATGAGAACTGAATTTGTCTCTCTGCTGTTTTTATTCTGCATTTCTCAAAATAATATCAGTAATCACTCTATTGTCACAACACTTTTGATGAAAAATATTCAAATTAGAATTCACCAGCCATGAATGTTTCCCCCCCAGGTTGTATTCCCATGGACTTCTCTAAGAAGCATTCTCCTTTTAAAGCCAGGCATTTCTTCCAGGATTAATATGGTGCATTCATTTGTAATTGGATGCTAGATATTCAGCCAAAAAGTAGCTACATCAGGCCAATATGCAAGTATTTCTGTGTAAAATACACTAGAAAGAAATGCAGCATCTCCTATTTTGTTGATGACTCGTGTTCCCTGTCTCCAGAGGCAATCAGATCACTCCAGACTAGAGCCCAAGCATGTCACACAGACATTAGGGATGATTTGGAGAGCAGAGAACTGAAGTTTGAGATTCAAGCTAATATGGCAGCAAGATCTCATTCTCATCAGCTGAAGAGGTGGCTGGAAGTAAAGGGTCTGAAATGCAGAAAGAAATGCTAAGGTGAGGTATCAGGAAATGTTCCATAAGGTGAATTGGCAACACTTGGAAGAGAATGGCTCTGGTGACTGCAGATCCCTGTGCACCTTTTTAAGCACAGTAGAACAAGGCTTTCTGGAGAATGGCTGAGGTACAGCTGACCCTGGTTCAGAGCCAAGAGGTTCACCAGATGGCCATTACCAGCTGTATATTACATGTGCATAGGCTTTATTTTAAACCAGAACACCACAAGTAGGAATTTAGCCCTCAAAAGAGCACAAGTTCTGAGCAATACCTTTGGCTCAGCTTATCCTCTGCCCCTTTTCCATCAGATATTCCTTTAACTCCTTTCAAGCTATAGTCCTTCTTGTATTCCTTGGTCTCCTGGCCCATTTGCATACAGATTTTCAAAGCTCTTCTATGCTTTAGGCTTATATTATCATTTAGTTTTCCAGTCACTCTGCTTGCCAGCTTCTTTACCCTCCATTACCTTGTCTGATAGAATTTAGATTGCTTTTCCAGTATCTACTTCACCGAACCATTTAAAAGTCATTCTTAACCACTCTTGTATTATTTCTACAGCAACTTTCATTTTTTATTCTCAAAACTCCTTACATGTTGTACATACAGGTCTAAGATTACGAGGAGAAAAATATATCTTAGGTAGAAGTTTGTTAGTTGTAGAATATTTTGTAGCTTTTTAAAGCAGATGTTTCAACTATCAATAATAACTTTTTATCAAGTTATGAGTACAAAAGACTTCCTGGGCATAAAACCATGAATACAATACTATGATGGGAAGTGCTTGTTATTAACCTTACTGTGTATTTAGCAATTTATTTAGTATGTTTATTACTGTAGCTGCAGAGAACTGGAGGTTTTTGACATCTTCACTTGAAGATGTGTCTAAGGCACAAGAAAATATAATCTCAATTGTAATAATTATCACTTGATAAAGTAATGGAGAAGGCGCACATACAGTATATGTACATACAGTATGTGTGTGTGTATACATATATATATATATATATATATAATATTGCATAGACCAGAATTGGCCAGTACCTGCCATGTATAATCTGGGGAGGACTTTTGCCAACCTAAGAAGCAGCAGTTACACCAAAGAAGCAGCCAGAGGCAGCTGTGGAACTCAGAAGTAAAAGAGCTAAAGGAGGTACAGATCAAAGAAGTATCTCCTACAGAACTTGTCATATCCAGTGAAGAAAATTTCACCACTTGGGTGCTCTGAAAATCCTTAAAAGTAGGAAAGGGTGCAGTGGATGAGATTAAAGGCATAAGTTCTCATCTTCCTGGATGAACTGCACAGCTGATTGTAAGGTAAATGCCTTGTAAAGACCTTGTAAATATCATGACAAGGTATTCAAACATTATTTTCCTATAGCATGGTCACATTTTTAAAAAAATAAATTGTGAATAGATGCAAACACAGCTATCGCTGTTGTGTTTATACTTTACCCAGAGAAGTTGTGGATTCCCCATCCACAACTTGGATCCTTGGAAGTGTTCAAGGCTGGGTTGGATGGGGCTCTGATCAATCTGTTCTACTGAAAGGTGTCCCTGCTTATGGCAGGGGGTGGTGGATAAAGTCCTTTCCAACCCAAACCATTCAATGATTCCATGAAATTCTGTGTGCAGTGCTGATCTTGCCATTTCACAAAGGGTGTAACAGAACCTGGAGAAGGGAAGGTGCAATGATGATTGAAAGTATGAGCAACACTGGTATGTATGTGAAGAGGCTAGACAGACTCCTGAGCTTGGCTGAAGGATGACCAAAGAGGACTACAATATAGTTCTATGAAATAATTGGTAGGGAGAAAGTAGTTCATTAATTTGGCATGCAGAAGGGCTAAAACATTTTAAAAGGAACACTTCTTAGTATAATTACACTCCACATGAGATGTTGTAGAAGCAGAAATATAAAGAGAGAGCAGAGACAGGTAATGGCACATTAAGGCATTTGAACATCATGATACAGATGGAACATCCAGCCAGGTCTGAAAGTCCATGAGTTGCAATTTACAGAAAGGCTGGATGGCACCAGGGAAAGATTATTCAGTATTTGCCCTGTTTCCTTTATTTTTCTCCAACCATCTGTTACTAGATATTGAGAGAAAGTGTTCTATTTATATCCCTCTGCTTTGTTTGTGTCATCACTTTAACTTTTTAAATGCAAAGTAGCTAAACTATAAAAAGGAGAGCACAGCAGCAAGCCTACCTTTCTGTCCCTTTGTACACTCGGATACAAAGTAATAATAACTAAATAACAACAAAGGCATGTGAAATTCAATGGCTGACATGATGGCATTATCAAACTAGGCAGACAACTACCAGAATCTTGTCCAAATGGTATTAATTTCATGACCTTTAATTGACTTTTGCAAGATATTAAGTCAGCCATGTGAACATCTGGGGCCCAAGAAACTTGGTGCAAAAGCACCAAGCTTGAAGTCTCCCTCTTGAGGAATGCGTTATTCAGTGAAGGAAGTGGTGGAAGATTGCTGAATTATAAGAAATTGTCATCTAGTCACAGAGGAATTTAGGAAAATGACATGATTTAATGTCTTAGAAATTGTGAGGGTAGACTGGAGTATGTGTTCTGGACAAATAGGATTAAAGATATAATGGCAAAAACAGAACTGTAGAAAGAAAACTGTATCTGCTGGATAGATTATTATTAGTTACTAGACATTTTCAGCAGCAATTCTGGTTAAAATTTATTGAACTCTTCCTAATGCACAGTGATGGTAAAATTCTAGTAATGTTCACCAGGAAAAAGGAGCTGTAAACTATTAGGTTTCTAAACATTCAGTTTTAGCCTCATGCAGGATGACAAGTTCAGTTTTAGAAGTTGCCTCTATATTACCTATTCTCCTAAAACACTACATGGCACCTACATGCTCCTTTGCATTATAATAAGGTGCAAAGTCTATTCCAGGTTGATTGGGCAAAGCCTTGTCACCAACAGATAATACCATAAATTATGGTCTCTATCATATAATTAATATCAATCTGAATTGAATTAAGGTGTAGTTGCTACTTATTAAAATTCTAGCTCTAAGGCATGGAAAACATATATAATTAATTTCATAAAAAGAGAGCAGATTCTACTAAAATCAAGTGCCCTCTCATCACAGTCATAGTGAATGTTCTGTTATTTATGGTCTGCATATAACTTCATTTAATTAATTCTCTTTAGTAAAACTTTTATTATCCTAACTTACAATCTCAACATAGAAGTAGTGTTGGAAGCTTTGATTTTACTCTATTTAATGAGTACTCCTTCTGAAAAATATGTGTTTTGTTGTTTGAATTATACCTTCTGAGTATAAAATTCAGAATTTTTCACTCACATTTGGACTCTCAGCTTACAGTTTATTTATGAAGGGCAGTCTATTTCAATAATGAATCAAAACACATTGTTCCAATAAAGCTGAGAAACTGAATTACACAATAAGTCCTAATAGTTTGGGGTTTTGTCAGGTTGTTCAGCAGAAATGGAAAGAGGTCATCAAACCCCAGAAATTTCACTCAGACAAATTTCAGTCAGACAAATGACAAAGGTGTAAAGATTAGGATCAATATGGTTCCATCTCCTGCAAAAAGTCTGTATTAAATATTTACATTCTGAAAGCATCATGATATATCTGATTTCTGTGAGTCTGAAAAATGGATCTAACATAAGGATCTGAGTGTTATATCTAAAAGTATGCTCTTAAAATATGTGGGAGGTGATAAGGATTCTTAGGGAGGCTGAGATATCTGCCTTCAGCTTCTTGCAGTGAAAACTCTCCTTTAGAAATAAATAAATTAGAAATTTTTTTCAATAGTTTTTAAAGACATTGAGAACATTTACAATTTCAACGATTATTTCTTGTATATTCAAAAGATTGTCTAGTTTAAGCAATTGCAGAAAAAGTGTCAGAAAGTCCAGTTTTTCCCAGACAAAGACTTCCAGTTATAAACTACAACCAAAATAAACCATGTTTTAGTGAGCTCCCCAGATTTAAAATATGTACTTCAACAACTCCTAGCATTAAGAAAACTCAAGATGGATTGACACTGATGTCTGAACATATTTGAATCAAAGCTATTCCAACACAAACAGGCCACACCTCCCTCACCAGCCAACTTGTTTTGAGAAAACATGCAGGAATATTGTACTTCTACTCCCTTTCAAATTCTAGTGATTTAAGCATAACTATTGGTGAAACCAGACCTGGCTGTGTCTTTCCTTAGCAAAGAGGCTGTTATTATTTATTGTTACTAAATGACTCAAAAAAACTTCCTGATGCTGCTCAAAAGACAAAGGAAACTAAAATCACAAGTGGAACTTCCATCTGCAAGGACTCACCATTGTCTAGAAAAATAGAGTAGACATAGCTGCAAGAAATAAAAAACAAAGGAGCAGGCGGGGAAGGATTATTTCTGATATGTCAGAAACTGACCCTGAAGGAAGGAGCTTCTTGCTGTTGTGAGAGTGGCTGTGGAGGAAAGTCAGGGCATGGTGCTTCACTCCATTCTCTGTCCCTACACTTCCTAAAGGCACTGTGGGGGCCAGGAAAGCAGTGGAGCAGGAGGAGCACATAATACTGGTCAGATGCATCCAGCAGCATCCCTTCTTTCACATTATGGCTGCATCTGGTACTGCCATTCTTCTTAGGTCAGTTTGTAGCATTCTCTTGAATTTTCACTTTCACATCTCTGAATAAAAGCGAATTATTTTCAGCAGTTTTAAAATCAGAGGGACAATTCTTGTTGCAATGACACCTACTGAAATCAAAAGCAGCTTTGTTGGAGGTGCACTGTGGAAATAGAGCTCCATAAGATCTTGAGATATTCACGCTCCATGAAAAGGAGAAGACAAATGTAGTAAATAATTCATGTTCCACAAAAACAAACCAACCAACCAACCAACCCACCCACGAAACCAAAAACAAACAAACCACCAAAACCCAACCAACCAAAAAAACCCACCCGAAAATGTATTTAAAATAAAAAAAGTTTTACTATAAACTGCAGGTGAACCCTTGTTAAAATCCCCATTCCTTGATATAAGGAATAGTAGATTCTGTAATTTATCATCACAAAAGAAGATGTAATAAACAAAATAGATATAAAAATAAATTTCCCTCAATATTTTTATTTCTTCTTCTAAAAATGCTGGTGAATTCTGAGTTCCATGCAGAATGTATAGCAGCAGAAATGAGTAGTCTGAAAGCATGAAAGCTGCTCAAGTGCTGCAAGATGTCCTTAGACAGAAGACCACTGAGTGATGTGAAGGCTATGAACAATCTGACAGTTTGCAGACATATTGAGCAGCAGCAAGACTGCATTAGAATTTTAAAATATCTCACTAGAAAACGTAGCTAAAGCATTTGCTGTGCGTTAATCTGAAGACAAACTGGCAAAAAACAAGACAAACAAAACTCTACTAGCTGGCTGATAATGCATCAGCTACAGAAACAATGTAAGGAGGAGAAAAGCAGAAAGAGAGCTGGATTTTGCTTATTCAGTATAGTAAATCAAACTTTCAGTGTCATGAAAAATTACCAGTTTGGGCCCCTGTGCTTTGCATAATTAATATGTAAATAATTAATTATGAAAAGACTACAGAAGGTGAACATGGTACCTGATGTTATGAGCACTGAAAGAACAAATCCCAGTTTGTGTTGTATGAGGACTATCAATTTAGCCAGCTCCCTCAGTGCACTCAAACCTAAAGACTGGGACAAGGGGATGACACTCCTAACCTCAGCAGGTCTCTTTTAGTATCAGTGGTTTAGCACTTTAGAATTTATTTACCTGATACAGAGATTTTTATCATTATCCACCTCTGCCATGATGCCTGGATGAAGTAAGCTAACATGTAATTGAGCTAAATGGTTGGGTTTTTTACTTAGTCTAGCAAAAATGTGTGCCTGGATACATGCACATGCATACACTACACACAGAATGGTCATTTCTTTTGGATGCTTTCATGTTTCTCCACTACAACCTTACACTGTAAGAAGCCAGACACTTTGCTATCAGCCTTGTGCAGCATTAAACAGAGAAAAGCTCTGCTCCTCTGCAGCTCCTCCAAGACAGACAGACATTGATAGTGGTGATCAGGGCCAGAGTCCTGAACAACTCAGTACAAGACAGAGCCATGTTGTTCCAGTGAATCTTGGGTGAGCCTTGCATGGACCCACTGCCACAAGGAGGAACACCAGGGATGAACGCTGAATTTGTGAGTAACAATTAAGGATCTGTGGTACGGTTGACTCATGCATTAGGTGAAGATTCTTTTATAACCACAGAGAGTGTATCATAAACCCTCAGATTTTTTAATTGCTGTGCACTTGAAAGTTCTAGAAAAAATGAATTCTTTTTTTTCCCATCACATCAACCAGCTGTTTAGATAAAACATGTGCAATTAATAGGATGAGAAATGTATACTATTAGGTAAAATTATTTTTTATTTTATTCCTTATCTATGTGCATATACTAGATATATCAATCTACTGCATATCTACTCTCTGTATCAATCTAAAATGATACGTAACTACTGATACATTGTTAATTTGTGTACCCAGTGTATTGTATCCTTTCACTTTTCAAACACACTGTGTACATTCTTGCCATGAAATGAGATTTTCATATCTATACGTACATCAGGACTCAACCAGGTAATAGACTATACACTGTACTGCTCCTGCCCAGACATACATTTTTTGTCCATTTTGAGTTTGCTCCTGCCCAGACATATATTTTTTGTCCATTTTAAGTTTTGAGGACGAGGGATGTAATTTTCTTCAGATTTTTCTCACCCTGCACTCTTGAACATAGCTCAGCATGTTGCTTATTCATGCTAATTGCAGCTAATGAAGCTACAATTCTCAGGCACTGTTTCCCAATCAGGATGTATTATCCCTGCTGATTCTTTGGCCGTGGCTACAGTCACCAGCCCATCTTTAGCTGAGTTTGCTCAGGCTCTTAAGGGAATGACACAAATGTTTGTCTGACTCATTGACCCAAGGAGCATCCCTGGATCTACTGGAGCCTGTCCAGAGAAGGGCAATGAAGATGTTCAGAGGGCTGGAGCACCTCTGCTGTGAAGACAGGCTAAGAAGGCTGGGGTTGTCCAGCCTGGAGAAGATAAAGCTCTGAGGAGACCTAAAACACCTCCCAGATCCCAAGGTGGGGCCTTTAACAGAGCTGGAGAAGCACTTTGGACAAGGGCATGAAGTAATAGCACAAGGGGAAATGGCCTGAAGCAGAAAGAGACAAAGTTTAGATTAGGTATTAGGAAATAAGTCTTTGCTGTGATGGTGGTGAGACACTGGCACAGGTTGCCCAGAGAATGCCCCACCCCTAAAAGTGTCAATACAACCAGGGAGGATGGGGCAACTCAGTCTAGTGGAAGGGTCCCTGCCCATGGAGGGGGGGTCAGAAGGAGGTGATCTTTACCATTCCTTCCAGCACAAACCATTCTAGCATTCTACAATTTCTATGAAAACACAGGACATCTCTTTGGGAAGGACAGAAATATCTTTCTGTCCCTGGTTGACAAAAAAATAAAATACTTCTCTGCCCTTCCCCAGGGCCTTCTTAGAATCAATAATGCAGAGCAAGCATCAGTGTCAGCTTTCTCACTCCCTGCCCACCTCTCAAAGACACCTGCACAGGCTTTGGTTCATGCCAGCCTTGGCCTCTTGGTGGAGATTTCCTAAAAACATATCAATTATGAAAAACTTGCCAAGAAGATACCACCACAACTTCTACTGGAGTTGTGGTGGTATCTTCTACTTGTTCCCATTGGTGAAACTTTTTTTTTTCATTACCATATCAAAATGCCTTAGAAAGGCATCGTGTGCTTTCACCAGTCCACTCAGCAATCCAACACATGAGGGTTTTAATCCAGACATGGTTCACTATACATTAATCCTGTCTGAATTAATTAGGCACAGATAAATTCTAAATTAATTAGAAGCTTTCAGGAAAGAGACAGGAGCACTACTGTAAACAGACTGAATACAAAAGCTTCTGATCAACACACAACTGCAAATAAAAAGGCAAACAATGGGTAGAATTATGGGAGAAGGAGGGAAAAACATGATTACTTGAGATTCTCAGACTTATTTTTTTGTAATGGATTGATGTAAAAAATACATTTTAGCACTATTTTAGTCATTAGTATGTCTTCAGCTGAAATAGCACATTTAGTTCTGAGAATCTTTCTTTATTATCTTTGAAAATAAGTGCTTCAGCAAGATGCCAACAAGAAGAGACCTATGATGGACATATATAATCAATGGCATAGCCACTGTCAGCCAAGGTGTGGTATACCTTCACTCAGGGAAGTAGTGAAGGCAAAAGGCAGAAGTATTTTAAATACAAAAATTGTCAGTTAACCTCTGAAATTCATCACCAGCAGGCATTAAAAGCAAATCTTAAATGTTTATATAAACAGGATGAACACACAATTTTTATAGCAGGAGTAAAAAAAAAAATTAACTTCATGTTTGGGTGGATTTCTCACTGACAGCCCTTACAAAAATGCCTCTCCCAGAGGAAGGTGACTGTGTAATTTTAGAAAAGGGTTCCTCAAATCTCACTGTGGAACAAACCTGGGATACCAGACTAGAGACATGTTATTTTGACATACGTGACAATTCTTGTGTTCATGCACTTCATTGTTCACTAAAGTGATAGGTCATTAGACTAGGGCATTGGTTATCTTCAGCCACCTGGCAGAAGATACAACAAATATCAGCAATTTTATCTTTTTTTACCCATTGTCAGTCAGTAAGAGGCCCAGAGCTGCATCAGCCAGTTAATGGGATTTTATGTTCAAACTGCCTGCAAGAGCAGGACAGGATTCACTGATGAGGCAGGACTCTTCTGGTCCTAAATTACTAAATACATACTGTACCTGAAAAGCAAAGGGTTTCAGGAATTTTACATGAGGACCACAGTCTCTATTCAAGAAAGGCAACATCAGTTATGCTTGAATATCCATCAGTTTGATTCTGCATGCAAGGCACATAGAAAGAGCTCTACACCTTCATGTCTGAGCCCACAAAAAGTGATGCAGTGATGCTTGAAAGTGCCTGAGCCACTGGCAAGACATCTGTGCTTATTAAAAGCAAAAAAATAATAGAGTCATATTAATTTTTTGTTTGATCAGAATTTGAATTTCATATTAGTTATGTTTGTTCAGATTTAGAAGCATCTGTCATCCAAAACCACCGATCAATATTTTATTCATCACAAACCATTTAAATCCATTGTGAAACAACCTGGAGTAACAGCACAGAATTTAAAACTGCTACAATTAAAAACACAGCTCAGCATTTTCAGTACAAATTAATGATCTTCTGAGGGCTTCTGTTGTTGTTTCTTCATTGTTGTTCATACCCAAAGGTGAGCTGTTTTCATTGGCTCAATTCCCTTATGGTGGTCAGTTTATTTTATGTACTTATAGTTAAAAATACAGAGAAGATGTTACCAGGAGTAAGAAGATAGAAATACCAAAAAAAAGCAAGGGACCATCTATAGTCACAGACTGGTCAACCACCATGTTACTGAACACAAAGCTGCAGTGGATGGGATTTCCTGCAGGGTAACTTAGCATTTCAATAGAAGGAAGAACATTTCAATTCAGCTTTAACTGCTGAGTAAGCCTTGTGCCACTAAGGAAATACTGCAAACAGAATTGTCAGGCCACTGCATCTTTCTCCTGTTTCCCATCTTGTCACAGAAATTTCTAATCTTTGAATAGTGAGACTGTCTGAAAAGTAAAGAAAGCTATGCTGTTGCCTTTGAACTACTGACAATTTGCAGCTATGCTGAATGCCACAGATTTTAATGATAATTTGAATTACCATGTAGATAACATTAAATAACTATTGCTTTTGTATTGCAATTGTATTCTTTACTTAGTTAATTTTCATTGTTGGTATGCATTGTTATTTTCTCTTTACTGACAAAAATAAATTAACAACTTATTTGAGTAATACACAATTGTTGGGACTCTTCAGGGTCTTAGAGTCAGACTCCTGTGAATAGCATCTGTCTTGTTTGTTAAAGGTCTGCCTCTTTGTAATTTCTGTCAAAATGAACTAGGATTATAAATTCTAATTCATCCCAAATGTATAACACAGCATTTGAAGCTATTTAATGAAAAGTAAAAATCTTTAGTCTGCTGTATACCTGAAGAAAAATGTCAACTAATATTTTCTCTACATAACTTCCTAATTGATAGGGAAGGCTTTCCTAATCTAAAATTAGCAAACTAACCTGATTTTCTCTTATTTCTGTTGTCACCAAGTGTTTAATTAGTAGATCTGATCATCCTATCAACAGTTTGAGAGAAAACCAGCTTCATCTGCTCTTTCAGCACAGGTCAAGTTCTCAGCTTGGCATTAAATAATTATTGAACTGAACTATTTGAAAAGTCCAAAATAAGGCAGTTTCTTTGTATTTGAAAAACACCCCAAAAAAACCAACAACAACAAAAACCCAAACAAAACAACAATAACAAAAAACCCAAACAAAAAAACCCAACAACAACAAAAAAAAGAACAAGAAAACCCCTAAACTAAACCTGTATTCTAGCCTCAGTAACCAATGGTTTAAAACACTTAGTCTGTGTTACTCTGTGACCGCAGTGTTTTGACAACTGAAAATATTTGCAATATAATAAACCTCTATGGAATAAAAATAACTGAAAAGTAACTAGAAGTATATTTTACTAATAACAATTTATTATATACTCATGTTTTAAACATAAGGTTTTTTTAAGATATATTTTCAAAAGAAAATAGTTTTAGCTTAACTTCTAAAAATAATTTTAAATTACTTGGTTTTTATTCTACTTTATCATTACAAGCCAGCTTGATAAATAACTTATTCAAATTGATTTTTCTTTATTACACAGGTCAAGAAAGAGGAAGAAACACCTTTCCATGCAGTATAAGGTAATAAACATGACCATATTCCTGGGGCCTCAGCATGTACTCTGTTGGACCTTCTGGGAGTCTGAAGCAGCAAGACATGAGTGGACTAAAATAATAAGCTGGAAAAAAGGAGAGATATGGTGTAAGAGACCAAAGTTCAGCAAAGAGAGACTGCAAGACAAAAAAATGCTTATAAAGGAAAAAATAAAGTAATATTGAAGGAGGAGTCCCAGAAAAGAAAAAAAAATGGAGCAAATGTCAAGGTGATCAACAGCAGTCAAACATCAAGGCCTAATATCCATGTGGGACTTTATCACAGAATTGCCTGAGTTGGAAGGGTCCCACAAGGATCACTGAGTCCATCTCTCATGTGAATGACCCACACAGAGTCATCCACAATCCCACAACCCTGGCATTCTTAGCACCATGCTCTGACCAAGTGAGCACACAGGAGGTGTTTGCTGGCTGCTGCACAAAGTGCCAAATGTCCAGGAGATTTTCATGGCGTGCATTCCATTCATACTAAAGACCTTCAAGGTGCTGAGGACAATTCATGGTTTCAGTCACCATTATTAGGGATTGGGGAATATTTGTACATATCCACAGCAAATCTTCTGGTTTAGTTTCCTCTGAAAGCAATTTAGGTCATTCAAACTGCAACTCCTCTATGATGGAAGGAAATGCACAGTAAGTGTTGACAACTGGGAGATCTGCTTCAAAAATACTCTTCTGCTTCAGTCTGGGCTGACAGAGAATCCACCAGTGACACATTGGAGCCTGGATCTTCCTTTCACACAGACCATCAGGCTGGTCCTGACACATGGATGTCAAGGCACAGGAAGAAGGGAAGGAACAGTTCTTGATGTACAACAGCACACAGAGGCTTAACTCCTAATTTCAGCCACTGTGAGAAGGGCGCCCTTCACATCGAGGCTGTGAGTTCCTGTTTTGGAACAGGTAACATCCATTCTGACATTTCCTGAACTGATCTCTTGGAAGCCATTTGTAATATTTGTGTGTGTAACTAAATACATTTGCACAGTTCCACAGAAGCAAGGGGATACTACTCTAAAAAAAAAAAATCCTCTTTTCTTACATATAGGTAGATGAGGGAATACACAGAAGCAATAAGACCATGTTGATCTGCACAACAAGCAGCATGCTGCAGGGTGGAAACCAGCAACACAAAATATGGGCTGCACTTACAATAAAGTTCCACTTACAAATATTTTTAAAGGTTAAATGAGCATAATGTTATAAAGATGGTGTAGATTTCTATATATAAAGATTTACGTACTAAGGCTGACAATATCATTAGAAGATTTAATCTCTAGTTAAAGGCAATGATCATAAACAACCTACTGGATTGTAATGGCTGATTTTCCTTTTACTCAACTATCTATGAAGTCTTTTATTGACCCTCTGTATGATCCTGACTGTAACTTATGACCACAACGTGGATTTCTGTGGTTTTTTGCATCCTATCCACTTGACAATTTCCCTAGGCTAAAAAAAACATTTTAGACAGTGCTTATAAGCAGGTGTTATCAATACACTATGTTATGCTGTTGGAAGGAAACCAAAGTTTATTGCAGTTCTCCTCTATATTAAGCACTTTGTCACTTGGGAGGACAACATTGCTTACAGAAAAAATGTTTCAAAGCAGTTTAAAATTAGTTCTTTCTGCTATTATGGTTTACTGGCACTCTTTCCTTTCTCTTTTCCTTTCTCTATGTTCCCTTTGGGACAGATGGAGTGAGTAACAGTGAATAAAATGATACAATTGAATTAAATGCAGCAAGCTTCAGCAAGCACAGTTCCTGATCCTGCAAGGTGCCAAGTACTCTCAAGTCAAGATAAGGTACTTAGAGCTCTACTCTGAATCAAACAAGCATAAAAGACTAAGTATGAAACTCATTAATATGAAACAGGCACCAAAGAAGGGCATCACTTCCCTTACCTACAGGACTACTCCTGAATCACTTAAATGGTCAATTACCCAGGTCATCACTGCAATATCAATTTCCATTTTTGACTCCCATAGTCCTATGAAAATCAATGACTATACCATTGGTGCATATTGGTTTTCATGCACCTTGATGCTCCCTTTTCCCAAACTGCTGAAGCCAAAAATTGATATTACAGTATGTCCTTTATAGGATGCCTAATAATAAAAAAATGTTTTTAATGAGCACGGTCATACCCCATTGTTTTATTTATTTTTTCATAAAGCCAAGTAATGATGAGGGAGTGACTGAGGATAACTCCAAGGGCCACAGCCAAAGCAATGCCTGTTTTTATGGCATTTACAAAGAATGGCTTTTCAATTTTACACCACCATTCATATGTGGATTTCAAAGCCCTTGGCAGGCGCCACTAATACCTCCCAGTTAATCAAATAGTTAAAGGCAGACAAAGGAATCACAAACAATGGAGTGGAACACAGCAGCCAGTTAGCAGCACAGAGAGGGGTTTGAGAATGGATGTTCTAAGCTTTGATGCCAAAGCTTAGAACAGAACTCCTCTGTCTAATTTGGAATCAATTTAAAGTCCCCAAACCCATAAAAATTCTTGATTCTTGTGACACCTTCCACTGAAATTAATTAGATCACTTGCACAAAACAGGAGTTAGGGGTTATCCTTGTAGAGTGTACGTCAAGGACACTAAAGGTAGTATCCATTCTCAAATCAACTTTTTATCAATGTAAATTTCAATCAGCTGCAAGGACAGGCTTCTAGGTATCAGAATCATAAGACTAATGAAAAAATTTTACTCAGCCTTCTCTATGCTACAAGTCAATCCATTAGCCCTACATAATTAAAGAAAACTAATAAATCCTTAAAAATACAGAAACTTTAAAGACTTTTTAAAATCATCAGACCAAAGAAAATGTATTCAGGCATCAGAATTCTTCATACTGTGGACACATGACTCCAGCACACAGTTTGAGATCAGTATAGTTCAACTGGTTTTTCTGGCTCTTTTATCAATTTATCTCCCTCTCTTAATCATATATAGAAGTAATAGAAGTCAAAGAGAATTTTACAGAATCATGTGCAAAGATACTTCCTTTTCAGCAAACAAAACAATCAAGACTATGATCACAAATGTGTTTTGACAAAAAGTTAAAGATGATAGGTTATGCTTTAGAATGGTCACTCAGCTATTTCTCAGGTGTCACCAAGCACAACAGTTATCAATCTACAACAAAATGAACCATCCAAAAAAGCCTTAATCTAATAGGACTGTTATCTTTGGTACAGTCATCAGGTTACTTCTGGCCATCTGTTATTCCATTTTGTGTATGGAATTACACCATCAGTTTTTCCCAGGATTATTACAGATCAGAAAATTTGCTATTGGAAGAGACCTCTCCTCACCTATGTATTTAGTCAAGATACTCAAATTCTAGCCTATTAATTTCAGAAGGATGCAAGTTCCTCTTCTGGAGCTCCTCTCTGATACTGACCATCATACAAACAGTGTAACTGTGGACAGCAATGAGGCTGCACATAAAGATACACTTTAACCCAGTCTCCAAACAACATAGCTGAGAACAGCAATGCTTGCACCAGACATGCTGCCTGGGTAAGCTCTAAATTTTGGGTTGAGACTTGCAAAATCATATTATTAACTTTCACACAATAGTCCATTAAAAGTTCACCATAAGTTCTGAGTCTCTGTTGCATTGATAGGGCCCACTTAGGCAGATAGGTACAGTGAGACACCAAAATCCAGTGATTTTCTGGAGGCCCCAAAGATAAAGCTGAAAAAATCCATATCTCCTGTCATCAAGTCCTGTGATCCTCTGCAAGACCAACATTACCATATTAGTTGCATATAATAACACATCCCTTCTAGATCACAGCCTGGAACTTCACAAGGAATAATGAGACAAGCAGGGGCAGTAACAAAATAAAATTTAAAGCTTTTTGAGTTTCAACATACCTGTTGTATGTTCATAGGAGCTCTATCAGAGCAAAACTGAGCAAAGGATAAGTTACTATTTCTAAAAAATACTATTTTCACGTTTATATCATCTCCAGAGTAATTTAAATCATAGCTTATACTCTCAGTAGGTAAGAATCCTTTTTGTTGTTTTAATGAGAAGGGTGAATTCTGAAAAATAATTGTTGGGTGGGAGCTAATATTTTTAAAAGTTTCAGCCCATCCTGAGCTGTCTCAGATGTCAGCTTTCAGTTTGGGAAAGGTAAAAAAATCAGCAAACAGTTCACACTTCCCTTACCCAACGGTCAGAAATTGCTGTGGCAGGCATTGTGTGTAGATTCCAAGAGATGCTCTTCAGGCAATTCACACTGCTGAAGCACCACATCATGTCCTGATGGTACCCACAGCTGCACAGACCAGGAGACAGTAAAAACAGAGCTCTTCCACGAGTGAGTTCACCTGCCCCTGCCCATGGGGTGGGCATTATGGTTGCTCTGCTACAGCCTCATGGTTGGAAACACAACCTGAACTGTTCACTGGTGTCTGAACTCTTCATTTCAACAGCTGCTCCAGCTGCCTTTGTAAGAAGCTGCAGGGAAACATGATCAGCCATTCCCTTGTTTTGGAAAAAGAAGCAAAGGAAGCTACAGTACTTTGCCAGAAACAATTCTAGTGGCAGCAAAGCTGGCTACAGAAGTATCTCAACAGACTATAGCAGCAGTCCACATCAGTTATTTTTCTGAATTAGGGCTCCTAAATCCTGTGAGCACTTTACATCAACATTAATTGGAAGTCAAGGGTTCCCAGTACCCTCCAGGAATTAATACTACAGAAGGCACAGAAGGTCTTCCACCAAGTAACATAAGGATTTCAGTCTCAAATAAAGCCCTGTGGTTTTATTTTTATTTTGGGAGGAGGGAAGGGAAGGGAGCCAAGATACAAGCAGAGTCTTATGAGCAAATATAGATTCTTCTCCCCTGTCTTGCCCCATTAACTGTAACAAGGCTCTCCAGCCTCTCTACTCCACATTACTCTAATTCAATCCCAGTTTCCAGTCACCATTGCTAGCACTTCCATTTATAATACAAGTTAATTTAAGTCTCTCTCTGGGAGCAATACAACACCGAGGACTTTCATTTTCTCTCAATGTTCAACAACCAATGTAGTCAGACAGAAATTCCAGCTATAACATTTTGCATTTTTTCAGTATTGTTCACTTTCAGATGCTGTCTTACTTAGAGGCTTACCCAATATGAGGCCCTGGCATGCTGGATGCTAAACAGCTTGTTAAAATTCACTTCCTGAGCCAAACAGTTTGCAGTCTAAATAGGGAAAGAATGGCAGAGGAAAACAAACCAGTGACTTTTATACATTATCAAGGCAGAAGTATGGTCAAGTGCAAAGCCAGCTCAGACTTCCACATGGCACCATGCTGTTATTTAGGCACTACCTGAGCTCTGTGTCACTTCTAAGGACAGATACATCCATGGAAATCAGGAGAAGAGATGACTCAAGGACTAGCCTAAGATCTAAAATGTCTTCTGTGAAAGTGCACAGAATAACTTAGAAACCTCATACTTCTTTCCCATCTCCATTTTACCTGTCCCACATTTCAGAAGGATGTCATGTCCAGAGGTAAAGACTTGCTATAGAATGGGATAATTATGGAACAGTCAGTTTGAAAAAGAACCTCTTAAGAGCAATCTCTTCCTCAAAACATGGTGAATTCCAAAGTGAAACTGGGTTGCCCAAGGACTTAACAAATTACAGTATCTACGAGAATAGGGACTCCACAACCTCTCCAGATAATCTATTCCAGTAGTTAAATACCCTCCTTTCCCTGTAAAATAAAACTACATCATATCCAGAAATTTGACTAATGCCTTTGAATGGAGGCTATGGAAAAACTTGTATCCATTACATCTGGCCCTTCTGTGCATTCCTAATTCCATTCTCTCTCTCTATCTCTCCTAGAGGTAGTGGAAGACTGCAGTTAGATCCTCCCTCTTAATTTGTCCAGCATAAAAAACAACAGTGCTCTCAACTTTTCCTTGTGCTACCCCAAATTTCCTATGCTGCAGTTCTCTAACCATCTTGCTCCCTGCTGGACTGCTCCAGTTTATTCCTCTTTCTCTTGCACAGCTGGTCTAAATTGAACATAGTTCTCTACATGGGGTGTTATAAGTAATGAGCAGAGGGGAATAACCACTTGACTTGCTGGCTACAGACTTGACAAAGGTGCTCAGTATGCAACTGGCTTTCATTGCTTTGAGCATATTCCTGCTTACTCATGGTCACCTCACTGCCCACTAGCACCCCCCAGGTCTCTCTGCAGCATCACTTTCAAGACAGTTGGCCCCCAGCCTGCACTAATCTGTCTTGGCAGGATGTTGTCATCTTATTGTAAAAGTTCCATACCTTCTTGATGATTTCTCATGGGCAGGTCTTCACAGCACTGACTCCTTCTTCTTCACACTACAGCCAACAAACTCCAACTCACTGCACAACCAACAGAGCACACGTCTCTTCACAGCACAGCCAACAAACTCCAACCCTCTCCTCAACCACCTCTTTTGTAGCACTCCGCTTCTTATTGGACACAGCTGTGGCCTATCAAGGGCAGGGCTGTTCCTAATCTTTGGTGATTGGTACAGCTGCATCTCCTCAGGTGTGAGATTGCCTTCTGCACTATCTTTTCTTACATTCTATCCCATGGCAGCAGAACACTGCCTTTGTATTGTGAGCATTATGATGACTCTACCAGCCCCTTCCTATCATTTGTTGAGGTCACTCTGTATGGAAGCTCTGCCCCAGTCTAGCATATCAACTGCTCTCCTTCCACACACACAATTCTGCATTATTTATGAACTTGCTGAGGGTGCACGTTGGCCCTTTAGGCTGATGTATTGGAACAGGCTGCCCAGGGGAAGGGGTTAAGTCACCATCCCTAGAAGTATTCAAAGGCATGGAGAAGTGGTGCTTAGGAACATGGCTTAGTGGTGGACTTGGCAGTGCTGGTTTAACTGTGGGATACAATGACCTTACAAGTCTTTCCCAAACTAAATGATCCTATAATTCTATAAACCTATGAAGATGCTGAACAGTATCAGCCCCAACACTGATTGCTGAGGAAGATTACCTGCCAGTTTTAGTCCAAACCATACAGAGGTCTCTTTGAGCAAACAGTCCAATTTTTCAAAACTACCCAATTCAGGTCTCACCAACTTAGCCCCAAAGATGGTGTGGGAGATCACATCAGAAGCCTTGTCAAGGTAAACAACATTCACAGCTATTCCTTTGCAACAGAGCATTCATTTCATTCTAGAAAGCAATTAATTGGTCAGGTATCATTTATCCTGGTAAATCAGGGCTGTTCTCAGTTATCTTCCTGCTCTTCAAATAGCTGGGAGATAGCTTTCAACATGACTTCCTCCACAACTTCTGTAAGGACTGAGAGATGCCACCAAGCCTGTGGTTCACACAGTGCCCTTGCTTGCATTTTTGTAGAACATCATTAATTTAATAAACTCATGGAACAATAGATTGGATGCAAAATAGACACAATTAGAATGGAAAACAGCCCAGTGGAACAAGAAACTACAAAATCCTTATGATGTTTCCTGTGTCTGATGTGGCAGCAGAGGAAGGAAGAATTCTGAATATCCTGAGCAGACACCTGCTGTGCAGATTTTCCACATGGAACGCTATTTGAAGCCAAAGCACACAATTATTGAAACTGAGCTATTAACTGCCAGATCTTTTCCATGGTGTCATATAGGAGGACACTATAATCAACCATTTATCTGGCTAGAACAGAAACAAGACAAGATATTTCTGCTTATTCAACCTCTCTTGTAGACTTAAAGATGCTTCTCTAAAATCTCTCTCATGTTCATAAAAAAGTCAGGAAATATATTTAAAATTGCAGAAAGGAAAATTGATTCTCATCTCAGAGGATGGCTTTTTTCTTTTAGAAGTCCAGCTCCTATTCAACAACAGAATACCTCCTACTACTTTCAGTATGGGTTAGACTAAACCATTGATTGCACTGAGTTCATGACTAATATGAAGGAAGTGTAGGGACCAGCATATATTCAAGCTGAAGAATCTGAAGTTGTTCTAAGAGAGCCAGAAAAAACAACTTTCCTCTAGAAAACAACCTGGAATTCAAAGTTAACAACTATTTGACAATCAAAACCATCCATATTACATGAAAGACACTTAAGCACAGTTTAGAGACAGAAATCACTAGAAAACACTACGGTTTTCACCTCAATAAATTAAAGATGTTTATTGTAGCATAAACACAACTTCAGTGAAATATTTTTCTAGAAAATTTGAAGTACAGGCAGAAACCCTCTTTCAGACCCAAACTACACTTAAGAGCTGTGAGTATGTCTGCCTTTCTACATAAGACTTCTGTCTGAGAATTCACACAGCATTTGACACCTTTGGTTTCTTTGCTACAGAGCTTTACTAGGCATTTCAGTCACCTTCAGTTTATGAACCACTTCTTTTTTTAGACCCTTTGCAGGGGTATCAATACTAAAGAATCAAAAAATCAGAAATGGATGTCCAGGGAGTTACTGTTCCTTTCACTGGCTAATTCATGTTAGTCTAATGTACATAATTAAAAAAAAAAAACAACAAACCCACCAAAAAAATCCAAAAAACAAAAACAAAAAACAAACAAACAAAAAAAAAAAAACCAAAAAACCCCCCCAAAAAACCCCCAAACCAGTAACATGTACCAAATTAGTCACAATTTAGTACAGAGCGTGACATTTAAAATAATGTGGGTCACCCAGGAGCCAGATATTATTGACTTTCCATGACATTTATTTTTTTCAATGCCCAAGTTGATTTAGACAGTGGGGCTTAATCTTTGTAATATAGTACCTTTTCTTCCCCACAAATCTCTTTGTGACTTGAATGAGATTAATTAATGCTATTTTCAAGTATTATGCATGAATATTATGGCATTCTTGTGCTACATCTAATCTGGCTAACACCTGTGTAGTTTACATCTGCTTCTTTGAGTTTCTAGGAGTTTACATGTATATTTTTATGGTACAAAACTAACAAATGAAAACTAGATTTTTACCTGCTGTCTGGAGCAGTTAGTGCCCTAACATTGCCTTAGGCAGTGTCAGTGCCCTAGAGCTGCATGTTGCTATTGCTTGGCTGAAATGACTCCCTTCACATTAGAGCAGGGAAGTGAGAATATGTGAGTCCTCATTTCCCCAGGACAAGGTCAAAGCTTGCCCTTAAACCATGCCTGTCTTGGCTGGGGCTACAGTGCCTGATTTTGCACCACACTGCACCATTTGCAATCTGATGCTCTGCAAGAGCCATGCCCACCTCCAGCTGAAAAGTATGTCTGTCCCTTTACCCACCTTCTGGATAGCAGGTCTACCCACACTTTATTAGCATTTACATAGGCTCAGCACAGATTCAAACAGGAGTTCAACTGTGCCCTTTTAGCTCAAACCAAAATTGCAGGTTTTGGTAGAAAACTTTATGCTAAAATTAAAAAAAAAAAAAAGTGGGTAGAGCAGTTCTTATGCAGAAGCTAACATTTCAAAAAGGAGAATGATAATTACTTGTAAATACTACCTTAAAAACAAACAAAATTATGTCTACTATAGAAAATCAGGCTGTGTACATATGATATACCATTACAATTTTTACATGTTAGTTATTATATAGTTAGCACAAGTCCCTTTCCCTACTGTGGAAAGATCCCAAAGCCCTATAGATCATAGCTCTGCATAATTTTCAGCTATTTAAAATAAGTGTTCAGTGTTATTAACTCATAGAAAAGTGTTTTTCATTCCTATTACACTGGTGTTGGCAATTTGCATCACAAGCCATGCTGCAAAGTTGCAGAACAAAATGAGCACATCTTTAATGCTGGAAGTTGTTCTTCCACTTCAAAGTAAGACCTGAAATATCACTGAACAAGTGAAATGGAAGTTCAGGTTCACATGCATGGTTGCAGGAAGAATGTCTCAGTTATCAATTATTTACAGAGGGTTGTTCCTATCCCTCACAGGCTGCTGCCCCCAAACCTCTGCAAGTAGAAGAAACAAGCAGATGTTCTTCCTCTCCTTCAATGCAAAGCTGGATGTCTCAGCTGACTTTTCCAGGAGAAGCATTGAGAGCACCTGCACAATGCAGAGCACTGGGCACAGTGCTGCCATTACCAAGGGCTGTAGGGATGACTTTAATTTATAGAATTATAGAATATGCTGAGTTGGAAGGGGTTGACAGGCATCATTGAGTCCATCTCCTGGCCCTACACAGGACATCCCCCAGAGTCCCACCATGTGTCTGAGAGCATTGGCCAAAGCTTCTTGAGCTCTGTCAGGCTGTGCTGTGACCCCTTCCCTGGGGAGCTGTTCCAGTGCCCAACCAGCCTCTGGGTGAAGAACCTTTTCCTGATATCCAACCTAAACCTCCCTAACTCAGCTTCAGGCCATTTCCTCCTGTCACTGGTCACAAAAGTGAAGAGATTGGTGCCTGTCCCTCTGCTTCCCCTCATGAGGAAGCTGTAACTGCACTGAGGTCTTCCCTCAGTGTCCTCAGGCTGCACAGACCAAGTGTCCCCAGCCACTCCTCACACAGCTTCTCCCCAAGGCACTTCACCATCTCATGCCCCTCTTTTGCTCACTACCTAACACTTTTTAACATTGTGGTGCCCAGAACTGCAGCTTGACCCAAATTACCATGCCCAGCTAACCACAGCACTACATTCTTGTCTATGCTATATCTGACCTGAGAATAAACACAGCATTTTGCCTACAAGGTTGGCAATTTTTATGAATACAAATTTCATTAAGGAAAGATTCCTAAATTAAATATGACAACTAAAATTTCTGTGGAGAAAGAAAGCTTACAAAACATTTAAAAAAGAAACAAAGCTTTTAAAGCAATTTCACATTAGAACTGAAGTTAAATGAAAGAAAAATAAGCTGACTAAGCCATACACTCCTCTGTTATGGCTGAAATGCTTTCAAGTGAACTCTTTATGACAGCATTTGACATAACTAGGGAGTTCTTCATTTCAATTCAACATTCAGGACTTGAATAAATATCAAAAGGTGCCTATCTATTTATTTTATATAATTGCTAAAATTTATATGAAAGAGGTAGAATATTAATTTAGGTTCCAGCTTGCTTGTTGTAAAAGTTCTGAGAGACTCTGCTGCCATTTAATAATCAAGAAGTAATTCCTCACAGAGACACTGAGAGTGAACACAATGTTTCTGGATTTGTTGTAGTTGTTACATAATTCAGAAAGAGCCCTCCATTTTTATTAAACAAGTCAAAAACTTTGCTCACTGAAATTTTTCCATTGCATTTCCAAAATGCAACAAGTACTGTCTAATTTATATATAAAAATAAGCATTGTCACTAGACTTCATAAATTTTACCCTGCTTTATAATTTCTTTCTTTAGGAAATAGGACAGGGAGAGAAATTTGACAGTGAGTGACCTCCACCTTTGCCTATATCTATAACTAATGATTTTAGAGCTTAGTTTTTCAGGTGTCTTCCATGGAGTAGAAAGAACACAACACTACTGGATCACATTCAACATTCTTCTTTTGTAAGATATCTCTGGAACCATGAACAAAAACAATTAACACAAAGCTAGATCAGAACCTTGGGAAAGAAACTGAGTGTGGGTCTGTTAGACGTCAAATAAATCACTCAGAACATAATTTTTGTGGACAAAATAAGAATGTCAAATGTTTTTGCTTCTTATGCAATATATTCCACAGAAGTAAAAGAAATTTAATGGTTTTGTGAAATGTTGTAAGACAACCAGATTCACATAGGCAAAACAAACGTTAGTTCTAGACAAACAGTAAGTCAGAACACCAAGAGTAGGATTTTTGGGAGACACCTCAAAGGCACAGGACGCTAATAGTAAATGTTACATTCCAATAGGTTACAATATGGCAAAATCTACCTGGCTTTCCTGAGATCAACAGAAGGAAAGTCTTCTTGCCTTTGGACAGTAAACAAAGTATGGAGGAGAGAGACACACCACAACCAGCTTTCCAAAGTCCTGTTCTTGTGCATGGGTTTTAAGATTTCACTCTACAAGGAATCTGAAAGGAGCCGTGCCTTATAACATCTCAGGTAAAAGGGACACTGAACTACCCAAAGTGTTTATCAGCACTTAAAAAAAAAAATCCCCAACATGATTCAAATCAATTAATTAACACTCTGAAAGTCAAATCTAATGCTGAAATCAATAAGGTATTCTGTACAGCAACATTTGTCACATATTTGGAGTCAATTATAATAGAGTCTAAGGTGAAATGGAGTTGCAAGTGCTTTTACTTTTACAAAACAATGTAGTGAATAAGTTTTATTCCTTCCAGTATAATGAACTTCAGCCCTTTAAACAGAGGGGATCAGAAAGTTTTCCTTGGAAGTATGAAACTTTACTGGTCTCTTGTCATTCTGCTAACAGCACTGTTCTACAAAGGGTGAATAGAGCTGTTAAATCAGTGTATATACACATGTGACCTTCAGCATGGAGTGTTCTTTCCAGCAACCATGAAGTGTCTACAATAGTGACAAGTTATTTTCTGAGTAATCTTGTGTGTACATATATATCACAGGATGATATAAGATTTCATGTAGTAATCTTACTCTGCTCAGTAGAGTTAGGGTGACATATGCTGCTTTGTGATACAGAACAGAGGAAAATTGAGTTTTCTAATATAAGTCCTGACAAAAATAGTAAGTGAAATACCAGTAGTGCCAAAGATGATGGGGCAAACAGAGCCACTATTATGGGCTTTGTAATATCTCAGACACAGTCCTTGATTTTTAGAATTAATTTCACTGGGAAATGGAATGTCTGACAAGACACAGAGGTGATTTTTAAGAGGGCCATTGACAGAAGCGACCTCAATTTAACATATCAGCTGAAAGATAGTACCTCTTATCATGTAGCTTCTTCTAAAATCACTCTTCAGTGACAGCATCAAATATGAGGCAAAGTCCCAAGGCAATACAACAACCACCTTGTAACTTTCTGCTCCAAAAGCAAATGTACAGTGAAAAATTAACACTCTGTCACCAAGGACTTAATGGATGAATAGAAACTCATCAGGAACCACAGGTTATGCAAAAAAAAAAAAAAAAAAAAAAAGCCATTGGACAAAACTACCTCCTATCCAGAAATACTTCCATTTTCTTATCTTCCAAGAAAGAAAGCAACATTGGACTAGTTTCACAATGGATCAAGGACATGAGTTTAAGAGATGTTCTATGTGTAGAAAAGTGAATTTTCAAGAATGTCCTTGATAGCTCCCATTGAGCTCAGTGAAATGTGGGTAACTGAAATGTGGGTAAGGAGTGTTCAAAAACGTGCCTGAAATGACTTGATGAGGGCAGCAAGTTAGATGTAACATCCTAAATGAAACAGCAGAGGGCCAGCACTGTGCCCATCCCTGCACTGACGCTGATCACATCACTTTACACTCCATTCTCTTTTTTTAATTCTGGATTCAGCTCAGCCACTTGGTCACACTCTGATGCAAAGAACTGACAGCAAGAGGTCCAGAAATGTAAAGAAGGAATTGACAACTTCAGCCTTGGTTCCATATCATCTCAAGTAATAACATTCAGCAGCTTATGTCTGATTTTCTATTGTCTTTGCTTCACAGTCCAAATATCCTACATTTCTGTGCCCTTAGGCTGCTGTACTGTCACTAAAGAACCTCCTTCCCAAGACACGTTGCTTTCCACATTTTTAACTCCATATATAATTTCTGTCACCTCAGGAGCAGGAAAATCTCTAAAGCAGTGTTAACATCTCAGTTACCAGCTACTCATGTTTTAAATTAATATTTACAATGTTAATAAAAAATTCATTGTTTACCATGGCAACCTGTATCATACATATGCTACTGATGAGAGTGAGAGAACCCATTAAAAATAAATAAAAATAAGCACAGAAATGAACCATATCCATTTCTGGAAACATGATACTTCCAAAGAAGATGAAAAAATTAATCAGCTCTATTAAAAATCCAGATTTTCAAATCAATGCAAGGGAGACTGGAACATGAAATCTTGGGAGTCAATTATGAATCTTCAGTTTGTGGGGAACCTCCCCAATTTGGGTGTGTACAGTTCTAAGAAGGAGAAAATGAATAATATTAAAATAGAAATTGGATGTAAAAATATCAGTTTGATCCTACTTCTGTCTAAACTTTATATTCCTCTATTCCTTTCTGACATACTTATTAAAAAAGAAGCCTTGGAAAACTCCTATTTTGGCCTATTTTTTTTTTTTTTTGTCCCACCTGTTCATTTAGTTTTGTTGTTTTGGTTTTTTTTCATAACCACAAAATATTCTGCTACAACGTGAGAAGCTTATTTTAAAAACCAAAGCTTTCCCCACCTCGATTTCAGGAAACTCTCTAGAAAATATCAAGCCTGGACATCTCATAAGTACTAACCCCAATTTTTTTCTGAAGAAGGCTTCTGCCCAATCATGTCTGTGGTAAAGCTTTGCAGATGAAGCATGTGATAAAGCAGCATTTTTCTCCTGCAACAACAGGAGCTCATCTCCTGCACCTGAAAGGCTCAGATTCAAGTCCCTGTGCTGTCCTGCCTGTGCTGGCTGCAATCCTACAAGCAGCTGTACAGGTAAGCACAATGACCTGTACAGGTGTATTAAACCAAAGAGAAGGAACCCTGCTGGAGTGCAGCCCCTCCCAGAACAGCAACACAATCAGAGCAGGTCACTCTCCTGCCTAGAAGAAATAACTCTGCCGATTTCAGAAATATTACAGCAAGGATAAATTTAGCTCTGCACAATAAAAATGAGAACTTTACTGCAGGTGAACAATTGTCTGTACCCTATCTTTTCTGAGTAGCATAAAACATCAGGGGACAAATATTCAGTATGGTTTATTATTTTTGTTGTTGTTCTTGATGCCAGTTACTGTCAAAAAATATAAATATTTTCAGAGCAACAAAAAAAAATACTCCTATACTTCCTACTCTTCTTTAACTATGAGAAAAAGATATTAAAACATCATGAATTATTATTTTTAATATAAGATTTTTATGTGCAATGACTTTTTTCCAAACATTAATAAATCAGGAGGAAAGGCTTGGTCTCTTTGCAAAACACAGAATACATTAGGTACAATTTGTTTTTATTGATTTTCAGGGGCATTTGCAGAACACAAAGTGCAGTATAAAAAGAATATATTGCTTAAATATATTCACAGGCATGTTCTTTTCATTTCAGAACTTCAGAAAAACAACAGAAGGTCTTTCCAATCTGCTGTATGCTGGCTGCCACTTCTCTGTGGCACTTGGGGCAGCATTTATTGTGAAATGCAGTGGGGTTTATTTTCAATATGGTCCAAGCACCAAACATTTGATCTCCCTTTCTATTCACTAGAAGGAATGAGTTATCCAAAACTACAGGAGGATCTTAAGGAGCAGACAAAGCCTTCCTAGCCAATGGTTTCATTTAGAAGTCCATGTTTTGATGTTGTCCTAGGGTTCAAAGCAAGAAGAACAGGCTGGTAAGTATCTAGGAATTCAACATGAGACAAAAGGATGCTCTCAGATGACTTAAATCCAGGTTATGGTGACCCTCACATTTCTTTCCAACTCACAAGACAGAGCACAAAATGGAAGAGTCAAGACTGAAAACACCTCCTGAAATAGCTGGGTAAACCACTGACAAGAGGCAGAGTCACAAGAAATGCTGTGAGGCAGATGAGAGAAGAGCCAGGAAAAACAGACTGAAGACCAGAAAACTGAGCCAAACAAAGGCCTCAGGATGAATCTGAAAGGCAGACTGGAAAGGGCATCAATAATTTTGCCAGAAGCCAGGCAGACTCACAAACACAGGGGATGCACAGGCAGACAAACCCGAATGAAGCAATGCTGTGTGATGACTGCAAGGCAGAGAGCAACTTGCTGAGTCTTAAATATCTTTGAGGGGCCCTTCTTTGACATGCACAGAGAAGCCTGTACAGCAGCTCCAGTGACACGGCTGATATGGCACCTGTAGAACTGTGGTTTACAGGATCTGGGCAGACTTTTCCACTAGAACTGATGCTTGAAAAGTGATTCAGGTGCCTAAAAACAGGTGTGTAAAGGTATCAGTGTGGGACTGGTGGAAATAGAGCAGGACTCACTAAGGCTTGTGTACTTCTGGAACAGCAGCTGGAGGCCAGGTGGGGTGTGAGTTGTCTACGACAGATTTAGGTTTAGCACCTGCATCACTTGCTTTGTAACTGACGAGTAGAAAAGACAGAACTCAGCCCAACTGACACATACAGAAGTTCCACAGTGACCTCACTTAGCATTTGGATGTAAAAACATTGCTTGGTTTTGAAAATATTACTGTTTCCAGCCTAATACCACCTCTATCTCACATTATATGTCACCTCAGCTTCTGTGCTTCAAGTAGTCTTCAACTCCAGAAATAAATGCAACAAATTTCGCATAAAACCATGAGTTCAAATAAAGTAGGAGTGCTTACAGGTCAAATGGAGGATTGCTTTAAATTAAATTCTAGAAAGCCCCTAAACAAGGTGATATTTCACCACAGGGCAGCACAGGCTCTTCTAGAAGAAAACCGAGACAGTTCTACAGGAACAAGTTTCTCTAAACCAGAGGTTTATATTTATCTAGGTTATAGATTTACTTAACTAGAATTTCACCTAAATACAATGAAAATATGTCATGAAAAGCAAATAAAAACTAATGAACACACAACCACTGTAAAGTTAAGCCTAACACAAATTTTCTGGAACTACAAGTGAAGAACATATCTGAAGACCAAAATATTTGTGTGCATAAATAGAAATCTGATGCACAATTTCAGCTATTCCATTTGAAAGTTTTGCTTATAGCTTTCATAAAATGTATTCAAAGTTTAAATACCAGTATTTCTTTATGACAACTGGACACATGTCATTAACATGGATTAAGGGAAATTAAAAAAGAAGACACAAATACAATCAGGTCATATTTAGAATTAGCAGGATGTTAATCTAACTGCAAGGCCAGGCTCACCTATTGTTTTATGTACTGGCTCTGGCTGGGATGGAGTAAATTTTCTTCACAGCAACTTGTAAGATGCTGTGTCTTAGATTCATGGTTAAAACAGTGTTAATAACACACTGATTTTTAGCTAAAGCTGAGCAGTGCTTACAGTGTGCCAAGGCTACTTCTGGTTTTCCCTCCATCCCCCAGCAACCTGGCTGGGGTCAGGCAGGAGGCTGGGAGGAGCATGGCTGGGACAGCTGACCCAAGTTATCCAGAAGGTTATTCCATGCCATGTGCCTTGCTCAGCAATAAAGCTGGGGAGGGAATCTTCCCAAGGCAGGCAGGGCTCAGACACTGCCTGGGCATGAGCCTGTGAGTGAGCAGTGGTGATTGCCTTTTTTCTTCATTTACTAGACTGTTCTTTCTCTGAGCCACAAGCTTTTCTTGCTTTTGCCCTTCCAATTCTCTCCCTGGTGCCTGCTGTGGGAGGGTTAAGAGAGGGGCTGGTGGGTGCTTTGTTGCTGGCATCACATTGTGTCACCAGAGGAAGACAAATGTACCCTGTCTCTGCCATGCACTGGCTCTGCTGGAGAAGCTGAGACTGACTTTAAGTCATCACTCGACTTTTATCAGCATTTTGCATGCACTTTGTGATCTGCAGAGCCCTTACAAAGGCAGGTAATATCTGAAAAGTAAAAAGCTGGGTAAATTTGCTTTCTGCCTTGGAACTGCCCCCAGTTGGGAAATTATTCCTAACAAACCATAAGCTGTAACAACAAAATTGCCATTAAAGCATAAATGTTTTCTGTGCTATGTTCTTGCTTGACCTTGCTCATAGCTGTGCTGGCCAACTGCTAACACGATCTACATAGTTTAGCTGGAGTTTATGGAGAACTTGGCTCTGAAACACAGTTATTTGCAATGCAGAGGACCATGAGAACAGATCCTCTGAGTTTGTCATGCTGTCTTCTGGCAGAAAAGTACAGCATCTATTTACAGCTCTCAGAGTTATCTCTGAATCCACAACTTCTTGTTTATCCATATTTTATTCTCTTGGGTTTGTACCAAAGTATTAATAATAGTTATTGAAGAACAAGCAACAGTCCCAAGCAGCTCCTTCTGTCCCAAATCACAGAAGAGCTGTCAGATCAATGTGTAGACAGTTACTAATTTATCTGCAGAGCAGTGTAGAGCTGCATGAGATAGAAGTTGCCTCAGGTACTCCAGCTTTCCAAAAGCACAACCAGCTCAGAGTTAATTACCATGACAATGGACCAGGACACTTCAGCAGGTTTCTAGCTGCCACAGAATTCTTTGGTACTTCCTGACTACTGTCAGCCTTTGACTTATACCAAGTTAGTCTGGGTGGATCTGTCCTACACAGCCAAGACTATAAAAATAGCACAAATACACCATTCAGTACATGTACTTAATGCAGAACGGGGAAGATCAATGCTTCAACAGTTCATAACTGCACAATTATATTACAAATATTTTTCCTATGTATTCCTATTTTACTTGAAGTGATTCTGAATCTGAATATGATTCTTACTTTCCTCAGCATCTTCAAACTTGCATGTCCCATTCCAAGGAGGGAGCAGATTTTTATAGCTGTAACATGACAGTAATTTTATACATTCAGACTTTGCCAGCCAAAGCACTTGGGGAATCATAAAGAAGTTATACACACATGAAAAAAGACGCAATAGAAATATATATATATATTTTTTTAAAGTATCAAAATACAAATTAAACAAGCAAAGAAAGGTGGTCTAATAAAAATACAGGCATCAGTAGTCATAAGAAAGCTATTTCTTTGAAATGGAAGAGCCTGCTTTGTTTGGTAATTATGATGAACTAAAAGAGAAGCCTTGGTGGGGCAGGCATTCTCCACCTCGATGCTTTCTCACAGCACAGGCATAATTACCACCCAACACCAGCACCATGGAGCAGAGCAGGAGGTGCTGTCACACAATCTTAGGGATGGACACAGTGCTCTTGAAGCACTGGTCAGTATCAAAAAGCTGAAATTGTTCTTGATCACAGTGAGATCTAAAGGAAACCCAGCTTTGGCAAAACCCAGGAATGAGTAAGCAGAGATAGAAGCAGTGTGTTAAAGAGATTCTTCCACTCTGAACACAGCAGATGTGGTGATGCAAAGCGAAGAGCAGAAGTCAGAAGAGCAGGAAGGAGAAAGAACAACATAAGGACAAAAGCCAAGGACCAGTGATGTGTTTTAGTGGCAATGAGAAACAGTTCATCAGATCAGACCAGAGAACAGTGCAGAGAGCAGCAGCTGGCAATGGAGCCAGAAGGGAAGACTACATGATTTCAGCTACAGCAGAATTCCTATTTAATACCAATCATTAAAGTACAGATTTCCTTCTTGGTATTGTATTTTATTTTATAAACATCTAACACAAGAGCATTCACAATGCTGAACCAGTAATTTCCATGCACTTTCTGATGATTATTAACACATTAACCCGAGGTGATTCATGAATCTGAGGTGACCTTTAGAACAGCAGTGGAAGTGTGCCAATTGGTAAAAAACTTAAAGCAGCCATGTTCTTGCTTTCTGAACAAGGTGCAAACACTGTGGATGTAATTAGGTGTTTTCCTTCAGTTCTGTCTGTATCTGCCTGGCAGAGATTTACATTCTAATTTTATATCCAAAACCTGGAGATAGAGACCTAACCTAACCATAGTGACAGAACCCAAATGATTTTGAGGGAAATCTAACAAAAAGACACACTTGCCTTAAATGTCATTGGCCTAGCTTTAATGATGATATGAGCTCCTATAACATGGTTGAAGTTGCACCTTCAGAGATGCTTGTGGAAAGCAAAGAAAGTGTGAAGCATTCATTTAAGGGACAGGTTCAAGTCCAGCTTCAGAGACTGTGATCTTCACACAAAGCACCAAAAATGTATTAGGCAGATTTTATTTACATGGCAAAATTTTGAAAGCTTTTTATTCCTTCCCACTACAGCTATTTTTAGCTGAACTCCTTGTCCCTATTCTGGTCAGACTCATCTAGCCAGATTAGGATTAAATGGAGCACAGCAGTGGTCCCACAGGAGTGTTCACCCCCTCATTAATTAGGCACAGAATTACAATTAAAAGCTCTTGCTGCTTTATAGAGTTAAATAAAAGCAGAAGAAAATATTTTTTAAATTTTGCTTCACACTTCTTCCATTCATAGCTTTTCAAAACCATTGCACAAGGTCAGCAGAATGAGAATCCCCCCTTGTCAACCATCTGGGAGCTCAGAGAGCAGCCTATGGGACTGCACTGGGATTCTGAGCCCTGAAACATTGTGATGAAACAGAGCTCCCTGCACCAGCCCAACCAACCCTGCTGTTCAACATCCTGTCAGTCATCACAAAAAATATGTCATAAGCAAAGGAGAAAGTCACACCTGAGCAGTAAACAGCCACCTCAGGCTTTTGTGGTGCTACTGGCAGCCTATTTGCCAGCATCTGGCTCTGACTAATACAAGTCACTTGTACACAAAGGCAGCAGAAACAAGCCCACAGCAAGTAATTCATCAAACCTTAAAGAAAAATTAAGAGAGGAAAATGTAGATCTGAATGTCAAAGTACCATTCCATTGTTAGCCTATGTGCAGAAATAGAGACCAACAACTGCTCTCTTCTTGGCAAACCTGAATGTGACCAGAGAGCTGATCTCCCCTTCTGTCCAATTGTTCTGGTAAACTGAGAGGCAACAATTGATTTTTATGAAAAAAATCTTGAGAAAAGCCATGACACCATACTCAAAGAATCACAACAGATTTGACAACTCTTCTCTCAATGCTCAATAATTTTGTCTCAAGGTGGAAAGCCACATCAGCATGACAATAAATTGTTTCTGGGCATTTGAACAGCTTTGTTCTGATGGTAACTAAATAAAGTAAGATAGACAATGCCTGATTGGCAGAGTTTTCCCATTTTTATCACTCCAGGAATGCTACACGAGGCATACACGACTGTCCACAACAATATGAGGGCTAAGAGAACTGAAATAGATAGCCAGATTTGTAAATCCTTGGGATACCAGATGACTTATGCATTACATTACAATAAATTGCCACTGAAATTGTGGCATGCTGCTTTGGGGAAGGAACACTTCGGTGTCCTCCCAGGAACAGAACTTTTGTTATTCTAAATTGCTCTAATTAGCGCTCTTCAGAGCCCTGTGGCTATAGCTATTAGCTTTCCAACACAGCGACAACATTCTCCAGGCAACAAGATGGTTACAAAATACACCCTTCAAACTAGTTAGCAAAAGGCTATGGGAACTCCAAAGTACTCTTTATAATCAGAGCAAGATGTATGATTCTGTATTTTCAGCCTAGGGAAAAACCAGGCAGAATGTAAGTATTACACATTCACTCTTGGGAGAGTTTTCTTAAAATGTTTACAGTAAAAATGATAAATTCTGAATGTACAGATTAACTGTCTTAGTATTGCTCTAATTAAAAGTAAATAAGGTTGTCTCCCTACATACACATCCCAACCTGCATTTCAGGATTAAAAGTTTCTGAATTCAAGTACTGATTTAAACTTTATTGTCCTCTGTCTGAAATGGACCCATGGATTATCTGATTCTCAGTCTTGGTAACCCTTACAGAAGAAAAACTGCTATTATTTTATACACAAGGATCAGTCCCTTGATTTGCCACTAGGCATCTTCCCAGAGCAGACTATGGAACACTGTGGCTGTGTGGTCTGATCTGTGATCTTTTCTAAAGGGCAGAGCTACTAATGTTTGTCTTCACTGCTGTATGGTTCAGTAACAGGCTCACAGCTACATTATTATTTTTTAATTTGATTTAGGTATTTCCTGGTTACTGGCCTGAAAGGTCACTGCTGGAATATTTACAGAGATATTTTTGGTGGTGTCCTCCCCACCCCAAGCTTGCTCCCACCACAGCTCACTCAATATTTGGTTCTGGCTGGGATAAAACATTTGATTGGAGAAGATACAACAGCCTTTTTCCTTTACCCTCAAAACATTAATAAGAAAGTTCATATCTGAAACACAAATGCAATGACATTCTGTTTGCTGCTTGAATAGCAACAAACTACATCCTAGCATTAGGACTCTGAACAAGGTTTGGGTTTGTTTTTTTTTTTACAGAAATAGAAATGCCTTAATTTTTCATTTAAGTTTTCAAGCACAGACCTTACACTTGTGGCAATGTTCATCTTGAAGTATTATGGGGATTTTTTACTGCAAGTGCAATATTAATAAAAAGAGACTTATTCAGTTGATATTCTGAATTTTCAAAATACCACAGAAATTTCTTCGTGCTCACTACACAACTTTCTTGTAAGGTCCTGAAAGATTACTGCCCTTAATTGTAGTTGTAGAAATGTAGAAATGAGGTTAAGTAACTGCCCAAGACCACAAAGTTAATCACTAGTGGAAGTGGGAATGCTATCCTGACTATGTCATTCTATCACAAGCTCAGAGAAATTAGAGATTAGAATCACTTTCAAACCACAAGTTTAAAAGTGGCAGCTGGTTCACAGAATCTTCTGTGATGGAAGGGACCCACAAGAATCACTGAGTCCAACTCTTAAGTGAATGGCCTATGCAGGGATGATGGTTGACTGTTTAGAATTCAGAATAAGCATTATTTATCTTCAATTCATATTTAAACCAAGTATTTATGTGAAGAGGTAAAGATTGCTTGATAGGGAGAAGACTGGATGAGAAAAAACTGTACTTGTTCCTGAACACTATGACAGCCAACCAGGCCCAGCAACAGATGCTGAATACTCAGGAGCTGAGTATAAAAACACCTAACTCCAGAGCTGACTCTGCAATAAACCCAGAACAGCCTGCAACAGCCTGAGTCAAAACAAGCCATGAAAAAGTCTTGAGTGGGACAGTACTTACAGCCAACATCAGCCAGGATGCAAACAAGCTCCAGTAAACTTGCATGTTCTTCTTCTGAAGCTGCAGATGTTGTTTGGTCTTGACCCATCAGCATCTAAGCCAGCTGCAGGTTTTTCATGGCAGCTGTTCAACTTGCACAACTCACAACAAAATGAATTTTCACTGTTCCTTATCTTGAAAGGTTACTTGCAGAAGGCCAGTGAAATGTCATTTGGGGTAAATGGCTTCTAATACAAGCAGGATATTGTTCCAGATATATAAAGTCTAATGTATATCCTCAGTTATTGAGATATGTTGGCAGTGGGTTCTTCTCAGTCTTTTGTTATCAATTCTGTGATTTTGTGATCAATCAATCAAGCACAACTTCCAAAGATGGTGGGCAGCAAAGAAATGGAGACAAGCAGAAACAGGAATCTACATCCAAAGATGTGGGGGAAAACAACTCACAAGAACTATGAGGCAGACAGACTCCTTGTCTAGGTTTTGTAAGGAATAATGTTTTCAGGAAATATTTTAAAAACATCAGACCTAAAGATCCAATTGCCTTCTCTGTCTCATTTCTTCATGGCTTTCAGTAGATATCGTCCTTAATAGCTGCTCTTTGTTTTCTCCTTGTTCTCTATGATTCTTTCTCATCATTATCTTAATGATGAGAAAGATAAAACTTCCTCAATTATTTCTTTCAATATTTCTGAGGATAAAGGTTGAAATTTGTGGCTCATCAACTTTCTGGAAAGCAGATACTGACCATCACTCCATGTGGACAGGACATGGCACACAACCTTCCTCTTTGCTGTGTTACGGGATGTACCAGAACAACCACAGGCAAAATAAGCCTCAGTGGGATCTAAACCTGTCATGGTATGAGGCCACTGACCTGTTCAATTTATCCTGCTTTCTGCACAGGCAGGATGAATTGAAAGCCAGGCAAAGCAATCTGCTGAGTAAAGGCCATGTTGGAACCTTGGTGCATCCTGGCAAAGTCCCACTGTACTGAGCAAGGTCCCACGGGATCCTCATGCAGTGAGCCAAAAATGTCTTCTACACCTTTTCTTTCAGTATGAAGTTTAATTTTTCACTGAAACATAACAACTACTAAATTTGCATCTTTATCCTTCAGATTTCATTTGGAGAGTGCACAAACACGTGCAGGAATCAGGCTAACAGCTGGCATTCAGGCATCTGTGCATAACCTAGCACTCAGCCTCACAGCTGTACAATAAATACGTGACCCTGATTTATTTCCCCCTCCCCTTTAACAAGGTATTGACAAAGCAACTGAGGAGCTGCCCGAGTTCAGCTATCCCAGCATCACGGAGCAGGGCTCCCTCAGCCTCCAGTTACACATGACACTTGCGCAAACAGTTTGCACAAGCAGGTGGCCCAGTCTCGAACTAGGGGATTAGCAACATTATCCTATTTAATGAAAGCTCAAGGTTTCATTAAATGAAATTATTGTCTAGCAAGAGTTTACACAGCAGTTACAGCGAGTGCGTGTCGATCGAAACCTCTCTGTGGAGATTTGCAAATTACTGACGGGTGCTACAAGGTGTTATTGGTAACGGGCTTATCCAGCACTTAAAATGAGCTAAAATCTTCAAACTTTTCCAGTCACAGCTGGGACAGGCGGATCACGCGAGCAGCCCCCACAAGACAGCGACTCCCCCCTCCCACCAGACAAAATGGCGGCCGGCCGGCGGCCGGCCCGCGCCCCGCCCGCGGCCCCGCCCACCGCGCGTCACGGTGGGGCGAGGCGCGCGCGCCCCTCTGGGCGCTCCGCCGCGCCCCGGAATAGCCGCATGTTCGGCCTGGGGCGGCGCGTCCGCCGCGCTGATTGGCTCTCGGCCGCGTCACTCCCGGCCCGCCCGCTCGCTGATTGGCGGGGTGCGGGGGGCGGGCCGAGGCGGCCGGCGGACAGGAAGGCGCCATGGCGGCCGTGGCCCAGTGCGTGCGGGGAGCGCTGCGCCCGCGCCTCCCGCTATTGAGCGTCGCGCTGAGGTGAGGGGGCCGCGCCGTGCCGCGCCGTGCCGCGCCGTTCGCCCGACACCGGGCACTCTGGCTGGGGCCGCGCTCACCGCCGCACCGGGAGGAGAGCGAGGCGCGGTCCCGCCGCGCTGGGGTCCCAAGCCCTGAAGAGCCCTGTCCGACAGCTGGGCCGGGCCGGGCCGGGGCCGCCCCCATCCCCTGCCGCTCTTCGCTGCTCTCCCTTGCTCTTCTCCGGGAGAGCGGGCCCGGCTCGGCCCGGCTCTGCGGGGAGCCCGGAGGCTTCAGGCCCGGAGTGCCCATGCGGCGGGCGGGGATAGAACCCTTGTGTGAGGGCGGCGCTGGTCCCGCAGCCTCGTCCTTGGGTGGCTCGGCTCGCTCAGCCTCGGGAACGCCGCGGGGCGATGAGGAGCCATTGTGTGTGCGGGTGGGCCCGGGGGTGCCGCTGCACGGCGGGGACAGGCGGGCCCGGGGGTGCCGCTGCACGGCGGGGACGGGAGGCCCGGGGGTGCCGCTGCACAGCGGGGACGGGAGGCCCGGGGGTGCCGCTGCACAGCGGGGACAGGCGGGCCCGGGGGTGCCGCTGCACAGCGGCCGGGCCCGGCTCTGCGCCTGGCGTTTCTGGGAGACTCTTGCCGGCGATTGCATCACGGAATTTGTTTCTTCATAGAGCTTAGGGCTGCAAACGCGTGCTCCCCTTTGAAGCTCTGTGAAGTTCTGTGACTATAAACTGAGTGTAGTGGACACTTACAAGCTGGTATCTTGCAGCAGTTACTTACTGCTACAGTTTAAATGGCCGGAGATCTGCTGCTTCTGATGGAGGGTTCTGCACCCAGTATTCACAGGCTTAGAATTGTATTAATTCATGCTTTGATGTGGGAATTTTGTGGATGTTATGTGTCAAAGTGTCTTTTATGTCTAGAAAATGCTGATATCTTACAAAATAAGCATTAGAATAGTAATGTCCATCTTCTTATCTTAGAACATCTCCACGACTGCTTTGTGCAGCAACACAACAGAAAAATACCGGCCAGAACTTGGAAGAGGACCACAGTCAGAGCCAAAATGAGCAGAAGGTGGAACCCAGCTCTGCTGAAAAACTGCTAGCTGAAGAAAAGGCCAAACTGGAAGAACAACTAAAAGAAGTTACTGTAAGTGCCCCTGGGTTATTAGGTTGCACATGTTGCAAGCTGTGTGCCCAAGAGCCTGCGCTGTGGGTTCTCAGTGCACAGTCTGGATATGGTTATGTGACTTCTGTTTAGTTGTGTAAAATCCACAATTTGATAATTTCTTTAAACTTAAGAGTACATGTCCTACAAGACCTGGGATGCATCTGTTATAAATGATCAAATCAGCAGCCAAATTAGTAATAAAAATTTAACAAAGACTTACTAGATCGATAACAAAAAATAGAATTTCGAAAAAAAAACCCACCACAGCCTCGGGCAGTGTTGAACCCGGGTTTCGGTGCTGGGTGAACCAGGATCTGACTGACAAAGTGCCAGCGTTTCCCCAGTGGTTCACCCCAAGGGCTTCAAGCAGCCAGCTTATATACAGTTTATTCTGCCTGAGGCAGGGGTGACCGAAGGTTTCTTTGTGTCTCTTCACATGTAGAACCGGGTCCATACGTGTGCAGGAATAGACAAAGGTAGGTCCAGGGGTCCAGAAGGATGAGTGGTTCAGACATTCCATGGAAACAATCAATCATGGCCCAGGAAGATTTCTTTCATAGTTAACAGACTTGATATTATCTCACTGTTGTCCGGGAACTAATTGAATAAACATAAGACTCTGCTCCCAGCCAGGGTGGTCACAGAAATATCTTAGATTCTACAATATTTTATACACATATATAACATGAATTATCTCTACCATATACTACACATCCCTGGTCAAAAATTAAGATCTTGGTTAATTTTTTCCCAGTTTCTGGATGGAGTTGGACCTTTTCCTGCCAGAAAACTTGTTACTGGTTTTCACATAGGTTTAGCTCAGTGGAGAAGTAATTTCTGGGAGCCATGGAAGGGTGTGAATGTGTCTCTGGTGTGTGCATTTGTGTGTGTTAACAGTAGACTTCATGGAAACAGCTGCTGACTTTCCAAAGGTCAGAGTTAATGGTGCTTAGCTTTTGTACAATAGTGTACTTAAGCTGTAGTTAGGAAGTTTCAAACCTTTTCTGTTGGAGAGCCCTTCAGACTCCAGGCTGAAGTGTCACATCCCTTCTCTGTGGCCTCGTGTATTCTCTCCTGTGCACAACTGCAGCAGCTGAAGGATGCCCGGGGAGGTGGGAGGTGGGCATTAAGCTAAAATATTAACGAGTGCTTTATATAAAATGTCTTTCTGACATTTGAGGCTGCAATAGGTAGCCCAGAACCTTCTGTAGAACCAGCACCTGTGGATCATATGTCGACTGAGTTTGCTTTCTGTTGCCCTTCCCAAAGCTCTACAGGAAAAATTTGAGATGTCATTTCGTGTCTTGGTTTGCTGTTGGTTGCTTAATGCAGCTCTTCAGGCAGCTTGTTGACTATTTTTATTCTGTTTTGAGATTCTTTACTGGCATACAAAGCTCAAGGATATTCAGGGTGGAAGCCATTCAGGGTTAGTTGGTAAAGCACTCAGTGTGAATTTTTATTTTATTAATTTTACTGTATTTCACACCATAGTGCATCTGCTGGTAAATGGCCATATTTCTAGGAATAGACCAAAACCTGACCTAAACAACAGAGGAGTTAGGCTTCAGTTTGTAAAGGCTGAGAAAACTGAAGGTACCCTGTGGTGTTTATGCAGAAGGAAGAGATGGCTTGGAAGGCATGCCTGGGTTGAATCTGATTTGCTGTATTGTCAGTGTTCCTCGTGACTGATGAAGGATTTCTGGGAGCACACAGCAGAAAAAGCAGAAATACTGGGTTCATAGAACTTTATATATCTGTAGAGGGAAATTTTTTTTCCAGCTAATCTGTTGACAAATACTAAGAGTTTGGAAAACTATCTAATTTCCTTTCCCTCATTTCTGTCCTTATGAAGTGAAGCAAACTTTAGTCTTGCTAGGAGGGATGGGGTGATAATTGACATGTTCTTTCAGATTGCCCTAAATGGTGGATTTAGGGTATGAAGCTGTTTCAAATGCTGTTTTATACTGCATATGCTGGATTGTTGTCAGCTGCCTGACTAGGAGGAGTAACTTCTGTTACTTGTTTTTCTTCTTTAGGAGAAGTACAAGCGTGCCTTGGCAGATGCAGAAAACGTGAGGCAAAGAAGCCAGAAACTGGTGGAAGAGGCAAAGTTATACGGTCAGTGGAGGCTCCTGGTGTTCACTCAGTGAGACCCAGGAAATGCAAAACCTGGAAAAATGAAGCTGACTGACCTTGCAGTATTGACAAGTTCTGACAATGATTCTGACTACGTGCTTAAAAAATGCTTTTGAGGCAGAGAGGTTTGAACAGTTCCTCAGTTTGCATCAGAATTGTGACCATCTCCCCAGCCAAGGGCAAGATTTAAACTGCTGAAGTCAACAGCTGGCACTTTCTCTAAATTTGGTATCTGGTTTCCTACAATGTGTACTGCATTTGTAGATTTTTAGTAAATTTTTGCAGCCTGAAGTTTGCCTTTTTCATGTGTTTTGGTCTCAGATCTTACCAGGAGCATAGAATATTGGTTTGCCTTCTGGTTTGAGTTTCTGGTTGGTTTTGGGTTTTTTGGTGGTGGTTTTGTTTGTTTGTTTGTTTTGTTTGTTTTGGGTTTTTGGTTTTGTTTGTTTGTTTGCGGTTTTTTGTTGTTGTTTTTTTGAGGGGGATGTTTGGTTATTTGGGGACTCTTGTGGGGTTGGGTTGGTTGGTTTTTTGGGGTTTTTTTGGGTTGGTTGAGTGTTTTTGTTGTTTTCTGGTTTTAGTGTTTGTTTTGAATTTGGTCCTTTTTTGATTTTGGGATATTTTTGTGGGTTTTTTTAGCCTTTTACAGTTGAATAACTGTTCTGTTGAAGAGGAAACCTTTCAAATAGAAGTAATGCCTCTGAATGAACGGATTCTTTTCAGTTGTAGAAATGTACAATCACTGGCTGTGAGGAGTGCTAGAAGCACATCTTCCCTCAAGAGCCAGGCTAGCAGCATCTGATTTAGCTTTCTGACATTTCCAACACATATCTGTAAAACAGAAGTTGTGTGCAAATGCTGCAGCAGCAGAGTGCTGTTTTATCCTGATGTTTGAAAAATGAGCTGCTCTTTTTCACCACACACCAGACACAGCTGTAGTTTAATTCTCAGTACTCAAGTTCTCATTTCTGAATACAGGGTCTCCAGTTAATGTGTACTGTAAGAAAAGTACATAGTACTCTTGCATTCTTTTTCATGGATGTTTGAGTGCTTCATCCTGAGGTTGATTTGCAACAAGCATTGTTTGACTAATGTTCTACATACTGCAAAGGACTTGGAGTCATGTCTGAGCTCAGAGGTGCTACAATGGAAATTAATTTATTTTGAAAACTAGATTACATATAATCTGTAAGTTTTATTGCTTGTGCCTGGCTGCTTGTTCTGTTAAAAAAAGAGAAATTCCTTTCTGAGACTTGCATAAATTCTGAGTTGCAGTCACAGATATTTGCAAATATCATGTATGCAATAAAAAAACAAACCAAACCACCTTCTGAAGAGTTTGGTTATTTGGTTTGATGCAGAAAACTAGACAGCTGATTTGTCTATATTTGGTACAGTTCAGCCCCAGTCATAGCTCTAGTTTCTAGTTTAAAACCATGACAGTTTTTTTCAGATTGTTGGAACTACTTGGATGTTGTTAGTCACTGTTCTGTAAAGAGCTTGAGTCTCTACAGAGCTGAGCAGTTGTTAGAGAGACCCTTTCCTGAGAACCAGCTGATCCCCCCAGATCTTGTAAGGTGCTTCTACAGTTGTGGGGTTTTTTTGTTTAAACCAAAGATGTGGCCTCTGGTAATGGTCATATCACTTCTTGGTAAGGAAAAAAACCCCATCCAAAATGTGAGCTAGAATTAAAAGGCTGAATCCAGCTTAAAAAAGAACCAAACTGAAACCCAGTGCTGTTTGTCCTTTGCTTACCTCTATGCAGAAATGTGTTAATTTATTGAACTGTTTTAATTTTTTCTTGATTGCTAATGCCTTAAGTGAGATTAGTCCAGATTCTCTTAGTGTGGGCCTCAGGACAAGGACTGTGATTAATTTGGAAATTGCTCAGTATTTGCAAGGCACAGCTGCTGATTCTGTAAAAGAGGTTTGTAGAGGGAGGGAGAGGTGCAAGTTCTTTTCATTCAAGGAAGAATCCTTGTTCATCTCTTGTAATCCTCATGAGTCTGATTACATGCTTGTCTTCTGCAAATCTTTTTATGACATCAGATTAAAAGGTAGAAAAGTAGGAATTATGCTTTGAACGTTAGGTGATGAGAGAGACATGAGGAAATTACTTGAAGCCATCTGAAGGTTTTGGTAACTTTGGCAAGAATTCTGTTATTTTTATGTCATCAGCCTAACTTTAACTCATTTGAGTTAAAATCACTTTTTTTTTGTTTTCCATAGAAGTAGAGGAGATGGTGTGGATTTCAAGGTATCTCTAATAGTTCTTTATTGTCATCCAAAAGTGGAAAGGATATTTTACCCCAAATGATTACAGTCTCTCATATATTCTTAAAAGTCTGAGAGTGCAGATTATTGCTGTAGCTTTTGGGGTTGTGAGGTTGGGGGATTTTAACACTTGTTTCCCTCAGTGGACTAATCCCATTCTCTCCTCCTTTATCCATTTTCAGGGATCCAGAGCTTCTGCAAGGACTTACTAGAAGTTGCAGACATTTTGGAGAAAGCAACAGAAAGCGTCCCAAAAGAAGAAATCAAAGACGAAAACCCTCACTTGAAGAGCTTGTACGAAGGTCTTGTCATGACAGAAATGCAGATTCAGAAGGTGTTTAAAAAGCATGGCCTGCTCAGACTGAACCCTGTGGGGGCCAAGTTCGATCCGTACGAGCACGAGGCGCTGTTCCACACGGCCGCCGAGGGGCAGGAGCCCGGCACCATCGCGCTGGTCTCCAAGATCGGCTACAAGCTGCACGGCCGCACGCTGCGGCCCGCCCTGGTGGGAGTGGTCAAGGACGCCTAGCGGCTCCCGCGGCGGCTCTCCGGTGCCCTACAACTATTAAACAGCTGGATGGTTTTTCTCTCACACCGTGCTTCCCTCGTTCCTCTGCTCCCTGAGAGGGTTACATGAGTTGGTTGAGGTTTCCCAGTGAAAATGAAGTAACCGATGAAATTCTCCTGCTTAGTGGCCTTCGACATCACTGTTCCATGAGCTCTTCTTTAGTGTGAAGAGAGCCATTAAGCCCCCTAATGCTTTAGATTAGATAATGTTTTATACAACTATTGCTCCTGAGATGGTGAATTAAATTGAAAAGAATGAAACGCTCACAAGAATGGTGCAATTTTGAGTTTATCACTGTGTGGATTGAAAATGCAGATAGTGGTTCAGACACTTCCTTTGGTTTTGTAGAATCTCACCTTGCAGAAGAAGTGATGTAGTACAAATAACCTGCCTTCTGCAAGCACCCATCAGCTTTTACACACTGATGTGATAAATGCCCTGTTTTGTCTATTCAGAAATAATCTCTCAACAACTGAAGCTGAAACCTGTGTGAATTCTGAACTGTAAATAAATGGCAATGGAGATTAGATATCTTTTGTAATTGTTCAACCCTTTTGTCCTGTACTAACATTGAATCAGGAAAACCATCTAATACTTGTATGGCATTGGAGAACCAATAGAATTTATCCTATCTCTGGATTTTTAATTTAATGTTGTATAAATTGGTTTAAATAATTTTTATAGTCTTGTAACTTTCAGCTTTGCAGTCAGTTTGTTATGCAAACTGTAGTTACAATCCTGATGAGAGCCAGAACACCCAAAGAAGTGAATTGCTCAGAGTTTGGTATATGATTTCTTTTAGACTTATATAAATAATTGCATGTAAGTGGCTCAAACCAAAGTGTGAACCTAGTTTCATTTTCTTTATTTCTTACATTTACTCAGCTTGGATATTAGATTGCACCAGAACTTTTCTCTATGCAGCTCTTGCCATGTCTGACTCCACCTGCTGCTCCCAATCCTGCAGAATCAGCATAAAATACAGCACATGATTACCTGAACAACATTTGTCTGGTCACCTGGATGGGAGTGGGTGGAACCTGGCAAATTACACAACTGACAAAGGATCTGTCCTCTTGT
Organism: Agelaius tricolor; assembly: GCF_023055355.1. Taxonomy (NCBI): domain Eukaryota; kingdom Metazoa; phylum Chordata; class Aves; order Passeriformes; family Icteridae; genus Agelaius; species Agelaius tricolor. Next base: position 9,487,032 of record NW_027269284.1, read on the forward strand.
GTTCTGAAAGCCCACACTGTTAACACACAGGGACAGGATCTTCAAACTTAGGGAAGTTATTAGGTCCTGTAAAAAGTAAGTACTTCTGAATTTTTTACCATGTTTCTGGTTATTGTGGATTAAGGAGCTTCTTACCTTAAATATTGATTACATTTTTTGTGATTCAGATGGAGTTGCCAAGAGCTTACTGAACACTGGACCTACTCATAGTGAGAAGTGATTAGTCATTCCTTAAGACATTTTGCCCAGTGTTGTTTTCTTCATGGGAATTAAGCAGTTAACCAGGAACAGCCTAAGTGCATAAAACTGTTTGGAGGTTAGTCATGTCAATCATATTTAAGGATTCATTCCTTCTCAACTGTACAAAAGAATGCTTTTACTGGGCAGAGGAAGGAGAGTAATTATCTGATGTGTGAAGACAACTACAATGTTAAATTTTTTAACTTATCAAGTACAGGGGAAAAATGCAAAGATCAAGTTTAAAAATAAGAGGGGGGAAAAAGGGAATTCCATATACTAAAGTTGAATTTGGAAGTATCTTTCCTCCCTCTGGGTTTAAGAGCACGCTGTAGTTGTGTGCAGTAGGATTGAAGAAATTGTGTTGTTGCACTTTGACTGGGACCTGTTCTCACAGCTGGTAGCAAAAAGGGACCAGGTTCCATTTTATATAAAGAACTGTCATGTGTTCTGTCTCCTCCCAGTCCCTCTGGATCTAAACTAAATGTAATAACAATGTCCTTAGGATAGCAGTTTTTGTAATAGAGTTAAAACAAAGGGACACATTGTTGCCTAGCAGATGAAGATTTTGTTAATGAGCTTCCCAGTGCTTCACACAGTCATTTTGGACTGCATCAGTTCATTAGGGGTGTTCTCAAACACAAGCTCCTGTTCATGTTCAACACAGGCTCATCTTTGAAGCTGGTAACCGAGTCTCTCATTTAAGTGCTTCCCCTGCCCTCAGAAAGGCTTTGGCTGGAGTGGGTCAGTCTGTGCAGAGCTCCACCAACCTGTGCCCTCTGCCACAGCCCAGGAAGGAGCACTGAAGAAAGGAAGGAAGTTCTGAAATTTAAACACCCACCAAAGCTAGCACCAGTACTAGCTATCTCCTACACTGCATTTCCACCCATCACATTTAGCTGCAAGGCAGCTCCAATTGTTAGTGCAAAGATTTAATCAATTTTCCTACATTATTGTTAAATCAATCATTGAAAGAAACTTTAATACAAGTTTATTTACCAATTCACAATGCAAAAATTAGTAAAATGCTGTGTGCAAACATCAGTGAGGCTTTGTGTGATTTCAGCACAGGCGTTTGTGTGTCTGGCACAGCTACAAATGTAAATTTCAAATGAAGGCAACGTTCCCTCTAAGGAAGAAAGAAGCTGATGAGCTGAACATGCTCATGGGGTATCTTGCTTCACAGCATTGAGTGTGCCATCACTTAGGAGTGACTGGGGCACAGGCAAAACCATTGTGGGAAGAGTAAACCAGAAGGTTCGTGAAGCCCGTTCCAGTTGCAAAGGAATCGAATGCAGTGGGGCACAAGAGAATAAGGGCAGAGCTTAGTTTGGGAGATTTCCCAGGCAGTTCATGGTCACAGGCTGGTGCAAACCCACAAACCCTGCTCTCACTGCCTGCTGGGCCTGCCAGGAGCAGGGGCACGAGGGGCTGGAGCCAGAGCCCTGCAGCATCCGAGCACAGCACAGTCCCCACCCAGGGCACAAAATCAGGATTTTCAACAGCTTAGAGAGTGTTGCTTTTCCATAGGCTTACATCAATGGTGTTAAGACAGATACTATCATTAGTAATAACTTTAATTAGAAAAGTCAAGAGCATTAAGCATATAAAACACCTTGTCATTAGCAACATGAAGGCTGGATTATTTGTACAGTACAGGAAGCACTTCCAGATCAACACAAAATACAAGTTGAAAGAGCTCTTTGCCATCCCAGCGCCTTCACCACAGAAGAGAAGCAGCATAGCTGTAGTAAATTGCTGGATTAACATTAACTGCATCTCAATTTATAAGCAATCAAACAGAAAACCAGCAGCTCATAACAAAGGAATGCTTAGACTAAATCAGTTCCATGTGAAATATGGAACAGCAGCATCCTCTAGTGCAAGTCACCTTTAAAATAAAAAGCATAGCTGAAAATGAGACATTGCTTCTAGGGAAGCCTGTTCCAAGGGACTAATATTTGCTAAAGCAAACATTTACCACCTTGAGTTAGCTTGCAAGTACAAAATAAATATTGATATCCATATTGCATACATTAAAAATACTTTTATTTTACATTCATTTTGATGTTCAATAAGTTACATCTAGCACCAAAGAAACATTTTGGAGGGGTTGAGGAATTAAGAAGCTACAAAGTGTAAAAGCAGAATTCACTTCAACATTTAAATGACTCATTGGTGCCTAGATTTTTTCCTAAGTTATTGTTCAGATGGGCTTTATGCTATTGCTTCAGTTTAACTTAGATGTGCCAAAACAGTGTAGAAATATGAAAATCACAGACTTGAGGGAAAAAACCCCAGAAGAACCAAAACCAAAACAAATCTCTCAAACTCCCAGCTACATGCAGAATTGAGGCTTCAAAACAGCATGTTATGGCAGTTAAATAACCAAGTTACAAGAAGAACCAAATTGCATAACTAGAATGCTGAAAAGAAAGACTGAGCTTCCTTCCCACAGGAGCAGGACAGAGAAAATAACCAAGGGTTTATACCTAATGAACTCGTGTGCTGCTTGTACATGCAAATAGGGTGGAAGTGGTTATTAAAGCTACTCAGCACACTGCAGTTAGCTCCACTGCTGCCAAGAAGAGACAGTTTTGTCTCGAGTATGCCACAACAAACCACTTACAGATAAGCCAAACAAAGTATTACATCCCAGAGGACATAGCCCTTACCTTTTTTGAAGGGACATAACATAAGCTCAAAAGAAAAAGGCACTAGAGTTTTGGTTTTTTTTCCTTAGAAATGCTGGCTTTGTAATTGTACCCCTTTTATTCTAAACTCACTGGTAACACTAGTTTGGTAATGCTGGATGTATTAAATGAAACCCAGTTCTGATCAGAATACCCTGCCAAACTGCAGAATTAATACTGTTTTAAGATTTTGTGGTATCCTCACTGACTACAGCCCAAAGCATCAAAGCAAGATGACATTTCCAGGCCTTGCACTCATATTGAAGCCAGTCAGGTTCCAAGTTTGGTACACCTGCACTCCAGACCTGCCCAGCCTGCCTCCAGCCACAGCTTCCTGCTCCAGACACGACCAGCAGAGAGGCTTAGGCACAAGTAACTGTTCCATCTTCCACGTGGCAACCACTGTTTTTTATTCATTTGGTTAAATACCAGCAGGGAATTGAAGGATGAAATGGGCAGAAAAATTTTTTCTAATTCTCCTTCAACATCTTTCCCTTAATCAACAGATCTTACTAGAACACTGCTGTGGGCTGGGCATTTGTGTTTCCCACTGTGCTACATCCCAGCTGGTGCTGGCTCCAGCAGCACTCCAGGCAGCAGCTGCCAGAACTGGAGGAGATCCCTCCCAAGGTGCACTGCCCTTCTTCCTGTCAGTAAACTCAGATTCAATGGGCCTGGGCTGGTACATTCAAGGTATGTGCAACTCAGCCTGCAGGGGCTGGTTAACCAAATTTGGGAATGCTATGTGCATTTTGACCAAATCTGCATCAATAGTTATTTTTGTTTTTAAAGACCAATCTCAGCCATCACAACCCATTTGAGAATCTTGCTCCCTTTCCCTGACTTCCCAACGAAATTCAGGAGGCAGCTACACCTCCTCAGCCTCTATGAGCTCAGCAGTTAAGATCCCAAAGGAGGATACGCAGACTCCCCCAGTAAGGAAAAAACAGTGATTTTGCTGCCTGAGGCTCTCAACTTCTGCCAAACACCTCACTGCCTACTCTCCCAAATGCCATTTCTGGCCCAAATCAGGTACCTTGCTGTAGCTGACCCCTCCTCTGGAGCAGAGCACCACAGCTGCTGGGGATTCCTGACACTCCAGTACCAAGCAGGAAACGTCAACTCTTCAGAGGGGTCTGTTTCAGGAAACTCAGGTCAAAACAATGCCCGGATCAGCTGGGAGCTCTTCAAGAACCCCCCTCCACAGCACAAGTCCCTGGAGGCATCTCAGCTATCCCATTTCCTCCCTTCCTTCCACTCCCTGCCACAGCTCAGCCCTGCTGTACTCCTGAACTCTCATCCCGGCGTCCCCACGCCTAGGCTGTAGTCACGAAGGACAATGTTCCAAAAGCTTAGCACTGCTCACCAAAGTCCCTGCTCAACTGCTCCTGAGCACAGGACTTCTGTAAGCTTCACTTTGCTGCCAGCATTATGCCAAAAAAAAAAAACAAAACAAAGGGTGAAGAAAGTTTCCAGTGAATGAAACTATCTCCTACCTTCAAAGAAAAGCAAGGATTACGCTGATATTCATTTATCCAATAGTACGGACTAAAGCAACTACTCTGGGACTACCGGACTTGAGTAAGTTCACATGAAAAAATCTGTTCTAAGAATGTACCAAAAGCAGTGAAATCCAATGTAGAAGTTTCACAATTAAGTATTTTCCATGATCCAAAGCAAAAGTCTATTTAAACCACCATGGATCAGGATGACTGTGGAGGTTTATGTATTTGCTCTTTTGTGTTTTTAAGCGACATGGTTTCTGTATCTTTGGGGAGGGAAGGAAAAAATAACGAAGTCCTTGAGGCTGTAATGGGCCTCCGCTGTGTTTTTTGAGATCAGCTGAATTTCATGAAGCATCCCTGGATATCCAACCACTTTCTGTCAGAAAGTTTAAAATCCTTTTCTTCAGTACCTTATCTAAGTAACTGGGAAGGCGACTCTTTGAAGGAATTCCTTGTCTTTTTTGGAGATGGTCTTTAATGATGATAGTTTTTACAGTCACGTAACGTGCAGGACTCAAGTTCAGAGAGCTGCAGAGCACCTTTTCCCTGTCCGACAAGAGTTCAAAGCCAGGCAGGTTTTCAATGGCAGCAAATTCACCTTCTTTACCCTCTTCCTTCCCTCTCTTGGAACTAGCTATGTTCTTGTTCTCCTTCCTCTTTTCCCGTTTGTGCCGGGCCGCCTCATACTCTGCCGACTCCTCCATTTTGGTGATCCCGTTCCGCCGGTACCGCTGCAGCTCCCGAATCTTCGCTCGAAGTATCCTCTCCTTGTGCATGTTCTCAAAGAAGTCTTCAAACTCCTTACAAGACATGAACTGGTACAAAGGCCTCAGTTTCAACCTCAACTCCTTCTCTTCCTTTGTGATCTTCCGTTTGGGAGTTTTCTCCTTGTCCTTTTTGTCCTTCCCTAGGAAGGCCGGTACCAAGTTATAATCTCGCGCGATGTTCTTGCGCCGCTGCCTCTCCTTGAGCTTCCTCACGTACATGTCCACGTGAGCCCTCTTCAGCTCGATCTCCACGTCGTCGTCGTCGTAGTTGACCGAGAGGCCGCTGATGAGCGTCTCGGCGTCCTGGTCGTACTCGATCTCGTAGTCGTCGCGCAGGGGCATGTAGCCCAGCTGCTGCTGCTCGGCCACCGAGATGTCCAGCGGCGGCAGCGGCGTCGTCAGGCTGGGGGACAGCGGGCCGCCGCTGGGACACGTGTGGTCCGTCACCCTGTTGGGAATGGTGTCAGGGATGCAGGCCTTGCCCAGGTTGCCGTGGATGTACATGCTCACGTAGTGCTCCATCACCTCCTGCGGCGTTCGGGACGCGCCCACGTGAGCGGCCATGTCCTCCTAAACAGAAGAAACGGAGGAGTGATGAAATGATTCCTGTTATTTCTCCAGCATAATGAGCACTCAGAAAGGGCATGACTTTCTCCTTGCTCCTCAAAAGTCAACTCCCAGTACCTAAACTTCTCTAGCAATACCGGCCCCATTTCTATCAGATCTGTGATTTCAGCTCTGGATGAGCATTTACAGTGCATGGAGGCAGGTAAGCCACGAAACAGCACCTCACAGTGACTCCCACAAAGCCAGCTCACCATAACCAGGAAGCTTTCCAAGCCCCAAGACAACACCAATAGCACTGTACCCCACGGGTTTTGCTTGTTTATATCACGTTGCTGAGGACCAACATGGAAATAAACAGTATTTACTGTAAGAGTAACAACTCTTATTCTTTTCTAGTTATTTAAGAATTAAGCAAGTTGCAACAGTTGTACACTTTAAGGTTTTGAAAAAGTCCTTATATTTAATGAAGCAAAACATAAGTAACAACAAATCAAGTAAATCAGAAATTAATCAAATGGTCCAGCAGAGGGCAATGAGGATGACCGAGGGACTGGAGCATCTCTTACAAGGACAGGCTGAGGGACTTGGGCTTGTTCAGCCTCAAGAAGGGACAACTGAAAGGGGACATCACCAAAGTCCATCAGTATCTGAAGGGAGGTGTCAGACGGACCAGGCTCTGCTCTGTGGTGCCATGCAAAAGGACAAGAGGTAACAAGCAGAAACTGATGCACAGCAAGTCCCACATGTACGTGAGAAAGAACTTCTTCACTGTGCAGGTGACTGAGCACTAGGACACACTGCCCAGAGAGGCTGTGGGGTCTCCTTCACTGGAAGCAGCCAAGAACAATCTGGATGCAATTCTGTGCAATGTGCTCCGGGATGACCCAGTGGAGTCCTTTCCGACCTGGCCCACTCTGTGACTCTGAGACGCTTTCCCACGGCTGCATTTAAGCCCAGGTCTGGCTGTGCAGTGCCGCTGAAGGCGAGCAGCCAGCCCCAGCCGGGACACACGGAGGCAGAGGCCGAGCACGGCTCAGAGGCAGGTGCCAGGTCTGTGACACGGACGGGCTGGCGGGAGGCAAACGCAGAGCTTGGAGCGGCGACAGCTCCGAGCTGCGGGTGCGCTCCTGGGAGCGGCGGGGAGCCCGCGGGGAGCGAGGGGCAGCCCGGGCTCCGCAGCGCAGGACGCGCCCCGGGGCTGCTGTCAGGGCCGCCGGTCCCAGCAGGAGGATCGCCCCTGCCCCCGCCCCCGCCCCTGTCCCTCGGCCCTTACCCAGTTGCCGAAGCCGAACTGCTCGATGGCGTCCAGCAGCAGCTGCTCCTCGCGGCTGCTCCAGCCGCCCTCGGCCTCGGCGCCCCAGAGGGTGAAGCGGCCGCCGTCCACCAGCTGGTAGCCGTGCCATCGGCGGTGCGGGCCGATCTCGGCGCCCGCAGAGAAGCACTCGGGGCAGAGCTCGATGTCGGCGCACTCGGTGCAGCGGAAGCGCAGCGGGCTCACCTCGGCCAGGCAGTACACGCAGTACTTCTTCCCCAGTTCCGCCATCTTACCCCGCCCGCGCGCGCGCGCGGCCGCGCCCCCGCCGCCCGCGCCGCCAATGGCAGCGCGCTGGGGGGGCGGGGCCTCGGCCAGCGCCGGCCAATGGGGCCGGGGCTAGCGGGCGCGGGGGGTGTCAGCGCGAGGCGGCGGCTCCGATTGGCCGAGCCGGGCCCGTCTGCCCTTCCCGCGGCCAATGGGAGGAGCCGCCCCGAGCGGAGCTGCCGCGCAGGGGCCGCCCGCCAGGGGGCGGGGCCGCGCACGAGCAGGGGGCGGGGCCTCGCGGGTGCCCGGCAACGGGGGAAGCGGGGCCGGGCCGGGCCCGGCGGGAGGAGCCTCGTCAGTGTCAGTGTCAGTCATTGCCAGTGTCAGTGTGTCATTGTCAGTGTCACTGTCATTGCCATTGCCAGTGTGTCATTGTCAGTGTCACTGTCATTGCCAGTGTGTCATTGTCAGTGTCAGTGCCATTGTCAGTGTGACATCCCAAACGGAAGCACCTCTTCCCGAGCAGATGAGGATTAAAGAAATAAAGAGATTCTTCTTTTAGTTCTATTCCTCTCGGCCCACACAGAAAACATCAGGCTGAGATGTGAAATCCAAACTGTGGAACCACCGTGACTGCTCGGAGAGAACTGCTCAGCGCTCCATGCACTGAGAGCACGTGAAAGAAGAGCTCAACCGTCTGGGATGAAATCCTGAAACTCAGAAAGAACTTATTGAACTCAGTCCATATTCTCAGCCACTTCATGGAAAAACTGGAGCCAATGGAAGCTGAAAGCCAAGGTGAAAAGGCTAAACTAATGGGCGTGGAAAAGTGACAGAAGAGAGCTAAATCCTGACCAAAAGAAAGCTGGCCAAACAACCTGAAAGCCTGTGGAGAAACAACCTGGAACTGCAGCAGAAACGTGGGTGCTTGGAAGTGAGATACCACTGCAGGATTTCGAGGAGAAATACTGTAGAGCTGCTGAGTCAGCAGCTGGAAATGCAGAAATGTCACTATGCTGGGCTGACCCCTGCTTGTAGGGGAGTTCAGATGAAAAGCCAGAAAGCAAATTCCTCCTTCCTTGCTGAGCATGGCTGAAAAAACTTGGAATTATTATTTGGGAAAACAAAGTAAATCTAGTTTTGAACAAATGTGTGCAACTCCTGTAACAGATACAATGTAAATCTCTTTCAGTATTCGGTGTTAAGAGAGAAGAAATCTGATGTCACATTCCAATTCTGCACATCAGGAGATACTTCAGTGGAAGGAGGTGGGACAGCTGCTTGCTGGAACAACCAGATCCATGGCAGCCAAGGCTTTGCCCGTGTTCTGCACATACCCTTGTTGCACAGGTACTGCCTTCTCTCCCCTCTTTTATTTGATCCTTCAAACTCTTCATTTCAGCAACAGGAAGTTCTGAAGTTATGCCTATGTCAGAAGTAAAACAACACTGACTTAACTTGAGCACAAAAATGCTTTGTGATTATGAAACCTGCAAAAAACTAAGATTTCTTCTTTTGAAACCAAGCCAGGATAAGGTATTTAAGCATTCCTGAACTCTGAAAATACACAAAGATTTATTTACAACTATTTTTCATAATACATGTATCAGACCTCAGGTCTTGTCCAGAGAAAGATGTATGAAAAGGGATAAAACCACAGGCATAGTAAGTATCAGATTTTCTAAATGTCACAGGGTATTTAACAGGTATCTCAACATGAGAACTTCAAAGCATCAGCAAAAAGTCCTCTACCTTCAATTAACAAATAGCCCAAAGTCCTCTTTTTGAACAGACAAAAATTGTTAAAGCCACCTGTGAAGAAAAAGACTAGTACTGGAATTTTTAGTATCTGAATTACACTGACAACAGTTAAGATAACTTTACATGACTTTATTTAACAAAACCATATATTTACAGTTGAAAAAAGTTCCAGTTTGATACACATATCTAAACAAAACAAATGTGGTAACTACATAACCCAATTTAAACATGATGTACAGGAGATGTACAACACTTCTCTATATATCATTCTTGTTTTAAAACATTCAAAAATAAGCTGTTACAAGGTACCTTTTTTCCCCAAATGAATTGTTTACTAAATGAAATAATATTACTGATTGACTGCAGATCGAAGTTGCAAAACTGCTTTATTATAAAGTGCAGATTGTAAAGAATCCCAAAGCTGGCTGGAGTTTTCTGGCTTCTCTGATCTGCTGCATATACAGTGGTACTTCTCATGTATTGCAGCAGATTCATTTTTCTTTACACCCATGAAGAAAAGAAAGTTTGCTTGATGGGGACATTTTCTGCATGAAAGAAAATCTCATGCAACATTGTTACAGATACTTTCAAGTACCTGAACAATAAAATTGTCAATTTTTTAATGCAATTCCCTGAATTTCTTAGAGAAGATTTCTGTATTAGCTGATTAAGAGATTTGGTATACTGCAAGAAACTTGAAAAGCTCAGTGGCAACAAATTCTATGCCATTACTACTCAGCTCTGTTTTTATCAAAATTCAAGCATGACCTTCAAATCAAGTAATTGAGAAGTTGAAATAATTGCATGTTTAGGCAGGTGATTTTTTTTCACATGTATTTTGTTTGAAAATAAACTGTGCAAAGCTCCTTATTGCATTGCTGTTTCTTCATTAAAGAACATACCTTATATACACAAAGAAATCATTTAGAAAATATATACAACTTCTAAGAACAGATCAAATCACAAAACAAAGTAATTACATTTGCAAGTAACAAACAGTGCACAAGTGTTGCAGCAGGCCTTTTCCCCACAACTATGCCCACTGTCACTGTTACATTCAACATCTTATTGAGAAGAGAAAAAGAACAGGCTGTGATGGCTGCCAAGATACCTAGTAGCTAAAAAATGCTTTTTTAACCAAACAAATGAGCCACACTTGTAGACTTGCTTTAAAAGAAAATACAAATGTAGTTGCAATGAAGACTTAAATCACAAAGCCAGTTAAAGTACCACCTAAACATGTATATTGAGGAAAAAGTGATCTCTGTGTTCCATAAACCGTTTAAAAGCATAGTGCAAATGTTTTGGATGGTAGGCCTCTCGTATTCTTCATGGAAAGGCAGATTTGTTGTAGGAATAGAAAAAGTGATATTAAAAAACACTTACTGACCTTCCTGCTTTCTATTGCACTTCAAAGCAATGGAGCATACAAGTACCAGTCATTGGAGGACAAATTCTGTACAAATTCTGAGTGAATTAACACGTTTGCTATCACATCTTAATGTCTATTTTCAGTAAGTGATGACCGAGGTGACGTCTTGTGGTGGAATTAAGATGATCAACAAAAACCACATCCATTACACCAGCTACACAAAGTGGACAGGAGAAGAGGTCAATGAGGTATCGGACTTGCAGGCTGCATTTGCATTACACATCTTTCTAAGTGATTATGAGTCCTCACTTACCAGGGAATCTTGTCCTCACTCTTCTTAATATTACAATCAAATTATCCCTCATAGAAATAATGTCTGTACCAAAGGACAGTGTTTTGATTATGTCCCACAGTCCTTTACACTGTATGTTGAGTTGAGCAGTGTGCAACTATTCTTCTTGGTTTTATTCAGACAATGCCAAAGTAATCAGCATAAAGCAGCTGAAGAGCACTGGGAAACTGCTGACCATACAGCTGGAGGATTTAGTAATGCCTGTTCACAGTTAACACAAATATTGCTTCAGTTACCTTTCCCTTTTCAATGATCACCATTAGCATAAAATAGGTTTTACACTACACACTATGCAATAAACATTCTTGTAAATCAGAGGCACTCATGATTTGCCCTTCAACATTCACCTGAATGCAGAGAGGATCTACAATCTATGAGGAGTTTACGTAATGGCCGCTGTAACTTGCCTCATGTATCAGAGGTCAGATGGAACGCTCAGAAATGACAGCTTGTACTTATCCTGATGGTGCCTGGCATGTTTCCCAATAAACTTCTTTCACCTGTCACTTGTGGATCTGCTCCATATAACATTCCCACTGTGGCAGCAGCTTCAGGAGATTCCACAAAACCTTTGCTTTTCAGCAGCAACACTGGCAAATATTAATAGCTCCCCTACAACCTTTCCTCTTTAGTTCTGCCAGTGAGCAAAGCTTGGTTTAAAGCAGCTACCAAAATTGCTTTTAACCATTTCTCAGTTTATCTGCTAAGTCCAGTTCTATCTCCATGACTGGACACACGGCACACAGTAAGCAGATGGTTGTGAAGAACATTGTGAAACAGCAGTACCCCAGGAGAAGGACACATGCATGGAAACATGCATTTAGTGGTATGTGACCTTGGCTTTCAACAGAGGAAAGAAAGCACAATTGGGAAATTATGCCACCTTAATACCAGAACCCTCTTGGTGAGTTTAGAATCTAGTCTGATGAACGTTATTTCCTCCACATGCATCCAGATTGGAAAATAAATTTCCAAGGCATCTTGAAGAATAATTAGTTTTGCACTGCTAGTTTGACTTCTCTTCCAAGCTTATTTTCTACTTAACTTTTTCTTATTAAAGAAAGGAATGTAGTTCTATGTCTACATGATTTCTTTGGTAAATGGGACCCACATCCTATAAAATCAGAAGCATTTCTAAAGAAATGGTCCTTACACCATTTAGAATTCAAGCACCAGTTATCTAAAATCCAGATCCAGCTACTGTTACAGGTATTGGGAATATATCCTGCCTAAGAATGGAACGGGAACAGCTGTCAAAGCAACCAACATTGCTGAATGTCCAGTCTTTTAAAACATCTAAGAAAAAAAAAAAATTAGAAAACCCCCAAACCCTTGATGTTATTTTGATTCACTGCCCTCATCAGAAGTACAGAATGTGTAATGCTCTCCACAGTATATGCTCATACCACTAAAAGTTTAAGGCTAAGCCTAGGTTTAGTTTATAAGGGGTTTATCCCCTAATTTCCTTTCTCCTTTTGTTTTTTTTCACTCCTCCTCCTCGATTTTCTTCTCTCCTCCTTAAGGCTATTCTACTACTAAATGTAACTCTGAACTAACACTTTGATTTGCAGGCTCATACATGTCAAACAGTATCAATACTTTTGCCACTTTAGCTCTTTTCCTGGGAGTCACTGGAGGTGAACCCAACGTTAACGCTTCAGTGAAGGACTTCCTTTTTCCATCTCCCGGTTATCTTTCTGCAGAGCAGCCAGTATCTAGACATTGCAGGAGAGGAGAGAGAAGAAAAGCATTAGATTAAAGAAATAATAATTCATTCTGAAGAGTTTCTAATTATGTCTGAGCAACACTACTTTTAACTATTTAATGTAATTAAATTTAGAAAACTTCTCCCCTGACAAGAGAGCTCTCCCGTAAGTCCTTGTGACATGGTGGATTAGAAACAGATTTAACAAAGGTTTAAACTCCATCTCCCCCAACACACACTTTTGAAGCCCCATTTAGGGTTCCTGGCAGAATAGCACCCTTATCTCTCCTTCCCCACGAGGGAAACAGCAGCAGGCTGGCAATTTATTTGGAATGCCATCCTCATGCACACATGACATGTTCAAGGAAGGTGAGACAACTGAACAACCTGTGGAGCCACTCCTGCTGTGAAGGTTAAAATGTTCATCTTGAAGAGAAAAGTGGCAATCCCCAGCATCTACAGGCTGGGAGATTCCCCAGGAGAGAACCAGAAACACCCAGTTGCAGCTGAATTGCCCCAACCCCTACATTTAACACCACCTTTCATTTTCTCTGCAAAAAAGCAGTTGGATAAAATGGGCAGAGCTCTGTTATGGAATGACTTACAAAGTGGGCTGTATTGCTGCTTTGAACATAGAAAAAAAAAAAGGGTGTGTTTCCACTCTCCAACATAAATGGCTGCTACAGGCAGTTAATGATTTCCAAATTCAGATGACACATCTTTTTTTCTTTAAACTGAAATTTAGTTAAAATTACAGCAATGAAACAATTTCTGAAATCACATGCTAAATCCCAATAAAGAAGTCAGAAATGCAATCACTTCTGCAGAGCCCAAATTAGGCAGAGTAGAGCTCTTCAAGAAGATTAAAATGATTGTATGATAGCATGTGACAACTTCTCCCAAAGAGTGGATATCTGCTTTTAAGTATCAAGTTGCAATGTTGCTAGCAGCCTTTGTAATTAAAAAAATTTCCAAGTTGTCTGACTTTTTACTTCATAAATTTCACTCAATATTTCAATTTTGAATGTTGGCTGAGCTCTCCCTTTCCAGAGGAGATTAAACTGAGGGAATCCACTCATCTCAATGTATGCTAAGAGCATGGAGTGAGCTACACAGTCCTACCTACCCATAAAATCGAGCACTAGCTCTGCTGAAACATTCTTCCAGATGTTGCCAAACCCCATTTTCATGAGTAAAGTAAATTCATCAGTTAACAAAGACTAACATCCTCTTTACCTGAGCCCATTTTTTGTTTCTACTTTGCATCTGAATGGCAGCAATAGATGCGAAGAATTCTTCTGAAGGCAAGTCCTCTGGTAGCTTTGTTAAAAACTGAGCTATATGAATGAAGTCCATTTTGGTCAAAATATCTTCAAAAAGTTTGAGTATTCCCAACGCTGTACGGAACAAGAACTCTTCTCCATCACGGCAGAACACATCCCAGACACGACAAGCCAAGTCTAGTGGCAAAGATTTGCTGTACAATGTGAATATCCTGAAAGACAGAACAAAATTTTCACTTCTTGGACAAGAAGGCTTGGATACTCACAGAAACACACACACCAATCATCAGTCAGTTTGAGGCTTCTCAAATATTTGTAATTGAATATTCCTTTTTATATTTCAGAAGTACTTCTGTTAGTTGCAGCACACCAATCCATGAAACAATATAAAATTGTACAACTATTAAAGTGTGGTCTCTAAGTTTGATTTTCTTGGATCATACCAGAAGAAACAATATACATGATTTTACAATGGGCATGTGATGACCACAGCTGTAATCAAAGGCCTATTTAATCATCACTTCAGAGCTGAGAATTGATGCAGTTTTAGTTGCAAAAACTCAAAAAGCTGAACTTTAAGAGAAGCTTCAATGGGCATTTTGTGGTTCAGATAAAGGAGATGTTTCTTGTGTTTCAGGCTTGATTGACAGGCAAAGTAATATTAGTGTGAATTTTGGAGGAAGGATCAGCCTGAACTCCCTTGAGAGAAACAGGCCAGGCAGGATGTCCAGAGAGGTGCAGATAGTGGTGATAAGGTGGTGGCTCAGTGTGCCTGTACAGATGTGATTCCAAGGGTAATACCAGAAGCGACAGCTTCATCCCAGTTGCTAAAACTCCATTCTCATTAATGAGCATGAGCACTTTTCTTCCCTCACCAAAATGCTGACAGCCTTGCAGCCAGAAACAAGAAGTTGCTCCCTCCTCTCTCTTTTATCCAATATCTCACTGCACAGCAGAGCAGGAGCTGCCAACAATGATCTAACAGCACGTGATGAGAATAATTTCCTGGAATCATTTTACATTATATAAGGGGAAAGAGTTATGGTGGTTTTATCCTTCAGAATTCAGAAATAACTTTTCCACAGATGCACTGCACAAACATCTCTGTAAAACTGCAAAGAACTCTCTCCCCAGCAGAGGTCAGCAAAGGCTCAAATTGCAATCAAACCTTTCCACAGCTTTTAACAAATAACTCCTTTTCAAGTATGCTGAATTGAACAGTAGTGTACACGTGTTTAAAACTACCTCTATCCCCTCCAATTTTTTATTTGGGAAATTTGGATTCACATTAAAAAGATAAAATGGAACATATATACACACACATATATATAGGTATGGAATATGAAGTAATGTATTTTCACAGCAAAGTCTAATAATCAAAGGTTTTCTGCATTATCTGCTTTTTACTATATAAAAATTTATTTGAATGATGTGTTGTTAAGTATATGGCTTCTGTGTGAATCACCACACTTTAGAAAAAAAAAAAGAATATATTCATTTGATTAACATCCTGATGAAACTAACATTTGCACAAATTCAGGTGACAGGTGAATTGCAGGTTTAAGATCCTTAGGATTTTGCTGTTTTTGCTATTTTTACATCTCATTGCAATCTTCTTATAACAAGTGGAAACATTTTAAATCCCGTTCTCCAAAAAGCTAAGTTGGTATTCTAAAATAAGGGATGCAAAACCCAGACACTTCTTCACCATACATACATGAAGGTGTAAGAAGAGCATGATACAAGCTCTTTCTCTGGGTTACTGGCTGATCCTGCACTGCAGACTTCATTTACTTTGTACACTCTTTCAATCTTTTTGAGCAGTCACAGACCATATAAAACTGTACTGTCACAGAATACCTACATGGCAGAATTAAGACTTTTGTCTGTACACACACACAGAGGAAATAGCAACAGGTTTTCAATTTAAAAGGAACAGTGTAATAGGAAGCAATTCAGCTGAGTCCTTTCCTGGTCACCAAGTAGCAGGGAAACACTACTGCAGCCAGAAATAAGTCTTGGTTAAAGAGAAGTAACATTGCCAACTTTATAGACCCGTTGTTATTCACAAAAGCAATTATTCTGTCATGATTCAGACCTAACCTGAATAACCCATTTGTATTAAATCTCCAACTGTGCAGAAAATTAACTGTCAAAAGACAGAACTATTTATGAGAACACTTCTTTTGTATGAAAGGATTTACTCGCATCAAAAAGGCTGTCACATCAAGTCAGGTATTTGCTACTGAGCTCTTCATAATTTGGAAGGAAGTGCCATTTGCAGGAACCTGACAATTAACTTTCATTAATATCTGCATGGAATTGATGCATCAAGACCTAACAGCAGAGACTAGGCCCCCTAGAATAAGCAGTGAAAGGCCAGTAGGAATCACTGCTTAGATTCCTAGAATAGATACAGCATTTCATCCTTTCAAACATTTCCTACTGAAAGACATTTTTATTAGACATCTGAGCTACTGGTTGAAACTCTGCTGGAATTTACTGGGGTAATAAAGCAGCTGCCAGACTGAGGCAGTTCCAGCAGCATCTTCCAGCAGCACTGGCACTCCTTGCACATGACCTGCTGTCCCTGTACTGCAGGGTGCCTTCTGTCTGCAGCTCTCCTGCAACGCGCTGTGTCGCAGGCAACACAGCTAAACTCACACAGAGATGTCCAGTGTCAGCAATACAGGCTCCTGGCCTTTCTCTGGTTGGAAGAGGAAGAGAAGCAGCACCAGAGGCTCCTCCCTGGCCCTGTTTCTGATGAAAGTGTACTTTGAGGTAGATGAAGGCCTGGCTGGTTTGCTGCTCACAGCAAAAGCATATGACCATAAAGTCATCAAGAAAGCAAAGCACTGCTACCATGATAATAATAAGCTCCATCCTTCTTCCCTTAGCTTTTTCTTCCTCCCCTTCCTTTTTCTCTTTTCTTTCTAATTAAAAAGTCTTTATAAGATATCAGCAAGAGCAATGCAGACAGGACAGATTTTGGATTGAGAACTCACACACATCATTGATGCAAATCAGATCTTATGTATTCTTGCATTACACATTCCTTTCCCATATCTGTAAATTTAAAAATCATTACAGTCTAAAAAAAAAAGTACAAGTGTTTATTTAATTTCTTATTTGGAAAAGAAATTTAATGCTGACTGCAAGAGAACATTTTCTGGGGGGCACAGACTATGCTTTTCTCAAAGTAACAGAAAACAAACTTATACATACTTTACTGTATAAGTGTATGGAAGGAAGTGCCTGCTAAAAATGGCCACACAAAGTGGCTTGGACCTCTATCCTAACAAGCACATGGTGTCAATAGAAACTTCGTGTTCAGGGAGCACAATCACACTCCATGTAGTACTAAAGAACCACTGATCAATCCATCAGTACAAACACAGCCCTTGGCTATAATTATTGCCAAAACCCTTTTCCTGAGTAGGGATAAAGAGGTGTTTGCATAGCAGCAGCAGGCCATAAATAGACAGCATGTGTCCTTGGCAAATCCACATTCCACTCTGCTCACAAGAGCCTGCAGAACATCAGCTGACAGAGTGAGAGGCCAAAACTGGGCTATTCAGACACACTATTTCCCCTCTGTTCTTTGTGAACCTGACTCCACATTGTTCTTTATGGCTTTTTCACACTTGATCCTCTTTATACTCACCAAAAAAAAGTAAAACCCTGTATAGTTTTTGAATTCTTTCTACAAGATTTATCAGTTGGAGTTTAGGCTTAGAGCACATGGGTCCTTTTTAAATGAGATGCCTTACCTGTGGCAGGTGTACCCCAATAATCATGTCACAGTGCCTTTCATTAAACTACTCAGCTCTTGGAGTTTTCCCGTCATAGAAGGCAGCAGTGGAACTAAACTGGCAGGGAGGCTTTCCTCCCTAAGTCCTCTACCAGCTCCAAGAAAACCTGCACAGCTGGGTCCACCTACAGCATTTCTTTTTCTTGCAACATATCCCTTCAAAAATTATTTAAGCACACCAATTTTACTGCTGTTCCCTGCAGCACAGGTGACAGGAAGAAGCACAAAGCAGACTAGTTGTCTCCATTTTAATTGTGGAAGGAGCAGGAAGGTTTCCCAGCAACTGGTCTGTGCAGCACTGGCTACTGGAGCCTCCCAGAGCTGGCAGCAGCAGAGATTTACTGCACACATGCCTGCACAGTAACCACACCAGCCACTGGAATAGCAGCAGGGATCCCCTTTGGAACTCAGAACAAATGTTCATTTAAATAAAAGTAATGTTAGAGCAAGGCTGTTTCACAGAGATTTTTACCTACATGCAAAAGGTCTGCCTACTCAAAGCAATGTTGTACCATATTCTTCCCTGACTTTAAATACACTGCAGCCACACTCTTAGTGGGAATTTAAAGAAAAAAAAATCTAAATCTGCTTCCTACAGGATCAAAGTATTTTGAAGTAGAATGTATGTATATGTATGCACACACACACACACACACGTATAAATATCATCACACCTATATTTAAGTAAAATATGTAAGTTTTACACACATACAACCTTTACAGTCTAATAAAATTAAGGACAGAGTGGTATGAGCTGTGTAGTTCAAGACAAGTGTGAAAAAGTTTAATACAGTATTGGGCAGGTCTATCTCAAAGAGCCTACATTCCTGTGCATGATCAGTGCTGTAACTCTCTAGGGATGGGAAGGAACACAGTAAATTGTCCTTGGAATTAAAATAAACAGCTTGAATATGGATGCAGGTAGTCAGCAAGAAATGTTAATCATCAGTTCACTGATGCAAAGACCTTGAGAAGCATCATCCACAGTCACTCCTCACTGACTTCTCTTTCAAGTGCTCTTGACACCCAGAGAGGTAACAAAAGGAGGATCTGATATGCCTCAAGACTTCAAGAGCACTTCAACACAGATGTCATCACTTCAGTTCTTCACTCACAAGTCAGTCATTTTTCCTTTTGGTTTGTTTTGGTTTTGTATTGGGTTTTTCCCCTATATATGTACTAAGAGAAAACAACTAATCACGTAAATGTTTACTCAAGAAATATAAATATAAATAAAGAGTATTCTATCAAAGCAAAATTATTGAAGGGAATGTAAACCTTCAATCTTCTGTCAAAACAGTATTTTTTCCTAAATCTCTAATTGCTGGTACTGTTTCTTAGGATTTCTTCTTTACAGTGTGAAGTTAAACAATAGCATGATATTAACATGCCTGTACCATGCCCAATTTTAGTTCCTCCTACAGAGCAATCACCTTATTTATGACAGCATCATATCCAATTAGTAATCCACAGTATCACAGAATACCCTGAGTTGGAAAGGACCCACAAAGATTACTGAGCCCAGTTCCTGGTCCTGCACAGGAGCCACCTGGAGTATCACACCATGTGCCTGAGAGCATTGCCTGAAAGCTTCTTGAACTCTGCCAGGCTTGGTGCTCTGACCACTTTCCTGGGGAGCCTGTGCCAGTGTCCAGCCACCCTCTGGGAAGAAGAATCTTTTCCTAATATTTAGTTTGAATTTCACAGCTTCATGCACTGTTGCCACAGAGAAGAGATCAGTGCCTGCCCCTCCTCTTCTCACAGGGAAGCTGTAACTGCAGTGGGGTCTCCCCTCAGTCTCCTCTAGGCTGACCAGACCAAGTAACCTCAGCTACTCCTCACACAGCTTCCTCTAAAGCCATTCACCATCCTTATCGCTCTCCTTTACACAGTCTTTAATAGTTAACTATGGTTTTTATATTGTGGTGCCCAAAACTGCCCCCAACACTCGAGGTGAGGCTACCCCAGTGCAGAGCAGGACAATCCCCTCCCTTGCCTGGCTGGCAATGCTGGGCCTGATGTGCTTCAGACAGGGCTGGCCCTCCTGGCTGATTCACACTCAACTTGCCACTGACCAGGACCCCCAGGTCCTTTTCTATGGTGCTGCTTTCCAGCATCTCATCCCCCAGTCTGTCTGTACATCCAGGATTGCTCCATTCTAGCTGCAGAATCTGGAGAGGTTACTGTGAGATGCTATCAAAATCTTTAGTGAAGTCTAAAAATATCACATCTACCCAACCAGGTGGGTAACCTTGTCATAAAAGGAAAATAAATTTGTGAAGCAGGGCTTTCACCTCGTGAAAGCACAGCTGGCTGTGCTATCCTCCAGGTGTCTTTCAATATGTTCCAGAATAACCTTATGGCTCCATAATTTTACCAGTCACTGTAGTGACTCTGACAGGCCTTTTGTTTCCTGAAAATCAGGACAATGCTAACCAGCTTCCAGAAAAACAGAACCTCTCCAGATTGCCAAGACTGTTCAAAAATCATTGAGAGAGATCTCATGATGATATCTGCCAGCTCTTGCATGAATCCCATCAGGCTGGAACAGCAAATCCCACAAGTTCAGGGTCAAATGGAAGTTTATCATCCTCACAGCCATGGTCTTCCAGCTCAGGGCTCTGAGACTCCCAAAGCACATCATCATCATCATTAAATACCAAAGTGAAGACAGCATTAAAAACTCTGCCTAGTCTGTGTCCCTGCTGGCAAGGGGACATCATCATGTAACAGGCTGACATAATTTCTGGACTGCTATTGACATTATTGTCCATTAAAAATACAATATCCTGGTGATTTCAGTGTTGTCCTTCCAGTTACTCTCCCACATGTATGTTTACATGTCATCTTATTCTGATGTCCCTTTTATTCAATTGCTTTCTCCACACAGGGTTTCACAACACCCAGGCATACAATTTCAACATCTTTCCTCTATCACTGAACACACCAGCCTCTGCTCTCTTTCTTCCCTTCTGTCTTATCCTAGTACTTTTTCTATTCTCTGTGCACAGATCTACTTCAGTTTAATACTGTCAGCCTTCAGTCACAAATTCTTTCCCATGGTATTTCTTCCATTAAATGTTGGGAGAAATGAGCCTGTTCATTACAATTCCCAACAATTCCCCTGCACATGATGCATTAAAATTTAATCCCAGTGTAACAGCCAAGTCACAAAGCCCATGGTTTGTATAAGTTACACCACCCTCTGTGCAACAGGCACATACAAACCATGCAAATCAAGCAAAGGCAGCACAAAAAGTCCATTTGGATGGAGCTGAATCAACCAAAGGACATTAAGGACAACAAGAAGGGCTTTCCTGCATCTGCAGGAAAAAAAAAGACTGGTCTTAAAGAACAGGGTACTGCCAAAGACCTTCAGGTAAAATCACATTAACACTACAAATATTTTCCAGAAAAATAAGCTGTTCCAGAAGAACAGTTTATTAATCTCAGGGAAAAAATCCCAATGTTACCACTGGGAATTTATTCTCTTACTTAAGGTATTTGTCAGATACCTGAGAACAGAAGAAATTGTCAACAATGTAAGGGCAAACCAATTTTTCACAAAAAAATCTTTCATGTCATCCCAAAACTGACAATCAAGTCTATCTGAAAAGAGACTTTTTAACTGCCCCAAACCAAGGTCTCACAGGCACAAATGCAAGCGCTCAATGTGGAGTGCATAATACCTCACTGAAATTTGGCAAAAGTGCAAATAAGATCTTTGTCTTTTTTCCTCTCTAAGGAAAATCTTCTGATTATACTAGAACTGAAAGGAAAGACAGTTTCATCTAATAAAAAGACTCTAATTGCCCATCTGCTGAGTGGAATAGCTTTTCTGTAGCTTTGAGTTTTATGTTGTATGGACACATGTTTTAATTACACTTTTCCCAGTCTGTGCAGGACAAAGTATACATTTCAAATGCAAGACTGGAAATATTTTCTGAATAGACAACCCTAGTAGACACCTGCACATGCAACAGACAAATTTTCTCAGAAGGCCAGCATTATTTCAAAACAAGCTTCCAACTTAACACAAGTACAGTAATAAAGGTTAGGCAAATGTTAAACATCACAGAAGTAAGTGGGAATGATTTGGATTGACAACTCAAGTACTGAACAAAAAATAAAGCCTCTATCTTAGAACAAAATTAAACCAGGTAAGAATGTTCCCATTTCTGTCATGAACACTGACATGGAGCTGCATACCACACAAATTAGTAATTACTCTTTCAAGTCTTACCAATCAATTAGATAGATGTCTGGAGTTAAGTTATTTTTTTTGAAGTGGGCAAATAACTTTGGCAGATTTTCTTCAAAGAATACCTCAAATGCAGCAAAGTAAGTCAACATCTGGGAAAATATAACAGGGAGAAAACAAGCAGTTAGCTGTGTTATTAATAAGCTTAAATGTATTTTCTGTTGTAGGATTAACACCCTTCAAAAATAGGATCAATGAATTACATGATTCTATAAACAGCTAAGAATTTACATAAAAGGCAGCATCTGCAAGCACTAAGAGTTTAAGATCCACTCTATATATGATCCTCATACTAAACAATGTAACATTTTCTTTGGGTCTTGGCCAGCTTCCTTTGGAAAGAAAAATACCAGCAGGAGGGAAGTTTTTGGCTGATTTCTCAAAATAATTATAACAGAATGGTGTTTTATGCTTGTGGCAGTAATTTAATATTGTACTGAATAAAATCCAAGACCCAATGGAACATAATGAAATACAAAACTAAAATAATGTTAATACTCCACAGCAACAGTGAAGAGTCCAGTATATTCCAGTCATAAATCATAATCTAATACCAAAGCTATTCTAATAGTCTAATACCAACATAACACCATACATTCTACATTTAGATAATAGGCATTTCTTTTGCAAAAAGGAAGATATGAGTTTCACACAAAAAATTCAAAGACTGGGAAAAAACATCTATGCAAGAGAAACAGTTTGTAACTCTCTGACATCATAACCCCTCAACTTCATTGCTTTTAACAAAAAGACTTTTATGCTATCTTAGAATTCAAGTATTTAGTCAAATTTATTAACAGAGAACATGTTAAAAATATTTTCTAATTCAAGCAAGAGTCAAAACCAAAAGATTATTTAATCACTGTCCCTAATACTATAGGGAGGAAAGCTAAGCACAGTCCTTGAATGATTCAGTAACACAAATCCCAATAAAAGCAATAAAGAAAGGCTGTCATTTCTTCAAAGTATGACTTGCAACAGCACACTTTTCCCCAAAACATCGTGACAGTAAAGGGAAAAGGGATCCTTTTGGAAACTTCTGTGTGAAATCCTTTTAAAGAATGAAGAGCTTATCTCCCAGGTTTTTTAATGTCCTTACAGAAATATTTCCCATTTCCTCTGAATGACAGATGATGGACTACTTTCATTAACAGTGACAAATAAACACCTGAGCCTGGTAGTCAGTATGAGGCTTTCAGTAAAACAGAGATGGGTGCATGCTAGAGAAATAACTGAAGCCACTGGAATCTCTGAACTGTCAGTTACTCAAAAACAGCTTCAGGTCAAACATGACACCAGAAATCCAGGAACTCACTTTAGAGAACTGTACCCCTGAATCAGCTCCCCAGTGTGGATTTTTAAATGCATGAAATCCAAGCACCTATGAGACCTGTGAGTATAAAGGAATCAGGTAATGCATCAAACAGTGCTACTTTCAAAATAATCTGCTGGCACCACTATAAGACACTTGTACTGAAGTTCCTACTTTCAAAAGTACTGCAGAGGCAGGACCTTACACATAACTGCTACAGTCATTTCTATTGATGGTAATGTGGGCAGCAGTACAAGTAGTATTTTGATCAAATCAACATTTAACAAGACTTTTCCTTAGTGGTAATAAAAATATATATTTAATAAAATTAACCAACAAAGGTAGTCAAGATAAACCTGTATAAATTACTATTATTCACACAACTAGCTTATGCTGGTATTATTTTTTATTAATTTACTATACAAAAAAAAAATCAGCATTTGCTTATTAAGCTGACACAAAAAGATGAGGGTAGACTGCAGATTAGTATGTTCACCAGAGAAAGCAAAAACTGTCTAACTCAAGTGTCACTAGTCCCTTTGAAATATTAGATGACATTTTCTTTGTGTTGTTAAATCATGGGTTTGCTTTCATGACATTAATATTTCATGTACCACCATCTCTGCCCTCTGTAAGCACACAGTTATCCCATAGTCCCTATTTGGCCAGGCTATTAGAACTGAACAGCACTATCTGAAAGAGCTGCAAGCCCCTCTAGCTCAGCTAAAAAAATATTTATCTAATTCTATCCAATTCAATTCCAAAACCATCTTCACAAAAACCATATTTACACACTGAATGCATGAGCATGTCCTCCTTTTCCAAGGACTGTAATGGAGATAGCTGATACTGCTCCTAGCAATGCTGGCTGCCCTGGGGCACATTTTCCCATGGTATTTACAACTGATGAAATTCAGGGACTGAACAGGGAATACTTTTCCATCAGGAATACTGATAAGATTTCTAGTGTCTACTTTTTAAACCACAACAGTGACTGTTGTCATCACTCATTCTCTTGCATTTGAACTCTTAAGAGGCAGATCCTATTTTAATAGTGCTAAGAGATGAGAAAGAAATACAGAATGCCATATATTTTACACAAAAATACCTTTAAAGTAAATTAAAACCACATCTGAGGAGCTGTGTCTTATTTTGCTAGTGCACCTGCTGACATGGAATTTTAGAGACTCTAGAAAAAGTAAGGGAATCAGCTCCCAGTGAAAACTTGGGGGGTGAGAGGTTTCTTTCTCTGAAAAGCAGCCTGTGGGACTCACACACAGCTGCTACAGGAAGATATGGAAAACCTGGTTCTCCCTGCAATAGTCTGTTTTTAGCAACCTATTAGCCTCTGATAAAAAGTGCTTTCAAGACACTTTCATTAAGGTGCTTTCAGCTTTCAACTGCAGCATTGTTGAGAACCACCTACAGTAATATTCTCATAACTATTCTCTGAGCATCATAAAATAGCTACTCAACAATTTCATTCACATGTCTTTTTCAAAAAGATTGATAGGGTGATCTTTGGTTTGACTTTTTTGAGGGATTATGCATACGTGTTTTGGGGGTTTTTTGTTATAAAGTGTGGTGATTTAAAACAAATTCTGATTTCTTTTCCAAGCCACTGAAATCATAATTTTTTTTAACTTTTCCTACACATTATCCACAGCACGTTGATTACATGGTTTTTTGCATACTTACAAGGCCATGGTCCACACGGAAAAATGCCATCTGACAGGGCTTATTTAAAAGGTTAGAAAAAGCAATGAAGGCATCTGCAGTATCCAAGTTCAAGATCAATACAGCTGCTATGAATGACATGCCCTGCACCTGAAGAAAGGAGAAGAGTTACTCTTTAGCAGTAATTCTATTATATTGCCTCATTTTGTCCTTGTGCTCACTAGTATTTGATGCACTCATTGAGCTGCTGCATCTTGAGAAATGTTCAGAAAAGTAGGACTTTTTAACCCACATGCCCCTTGATATCACATGTTCAGTGCATGGAAGTTAACAATTCCCATGTTGTCTTCTTTCAAAGGCTCCAAGTTGAACTCCTAGGATAGGCTAGGTTGACAACACTTTCAAATATACAGAATAAAGATTTTTTTAACAATTAGGTGTTTCAAAGTAATCCCTTTTCTCCCAGGGATGGGTCATCTAGATCCTTATTTAAGGAAAGCTGAACTTGAACCCTAGAGACAAAGCCTGTACTTTTGTTTTCCAATAAATTACCAGCAGTTAAAAACAACTGCACTGAGTCATTTGATAAACAAAACCATTCTAAGATTATACATTTGCTTTATTGATATTGTTCCCTTTCTCTACAAAGTCTGTTGTGGAATCCAGGCAAACCTCTCTCACCCGAGGGTGCAGTGCTGCCACAGTGAGTCACATGGAGCAAGGTGTGACTGTCATTCCTGCAAACCTGAGGAACAAGCTCCTTCCCAACACAACAGGTTGTTGCTGTGCCACATGAGGCACAGCAGCTGATCTGCCCTTTGTCTCATTCCCAGCAGTCATGCTCAGCAGCTCCTGCCAAGCATTATGTGCTACCCACAAAGTAGGAATGTCCCCTCTCTACACTTGCCTTGTCTAAAACTGCTCCTCAATAAAGAATAAGCCTCTCTGTATAACTCTGCTCTGCACACAGAGACTACATGAAATCACTCAGCCCTCTCATAATCACTACTTCAAACACTATGATTGAGCTCATGTAGCTTCAATGGGCATTGCTTTAGAGATTGGTCCAGAAACTCACAGTGCTAAGGGACAGAAATAACAATCATTTCAATTCAACAGCAGTCTCAGTAAGATTGGTACTGATAATAAGGACATAACTACACCTTGTCTTGGATTCCAATTTTCAAATTATGTACTTTTCAGTACAAATATGGATTTTCCAATTACTTAACCTGTAAAAAGTTTAAATCCAGCAAAATAAATGTTATACACACTTCTCAAGCATGTACAGTAATAGAAAAAAGCACACAACCACCCCCCCCAAATCAATTAATACAGGTCTAAAAATGACTAATTAATAAAATCCTTCCTCCCCCTAATAACATCTCCCTCCCCACCCTGAAAAAAATAAATTCTTTACTTACATAGCCTACATCAGGTCTGTAACAAGTATAGGCTCCTAAAATACTGTGCAAAGTGTCATGGTAAGGACCACCCTATAATTAAACAAAACCAGCACAATACACCTGATTATACAACAAGCATGTTAAAAAACCTTCAGTGCTACAGATGGTCTCTATTACTGCTGACAAAGTAGCAGTAATACTCTTTCCCAATGTAGCTTAGAACAGCTGAACTATTCCAAATAATTTTAGCTTTAACAGAATGAAACAACTCTCCAAACCCCATTTATTATAAATACAAACAGTTCATCCAATACATTGATTACATATTAAATACTTATACAATAGGAAGGCAAGCCTAAGAGATTCCTTACAGCTCAGCAGCACTCTGGCAATGGTGCTAAGGATGCAGAACCACTTAATTGTCTCTGAGACTGGAGGCAAAAGTCAATCATGAAGAAAACAGTCAAAACAGCAATATGCCATAACACAGAAAGAGCATATTGAGAAGGACATGTACAGCTAAAAAGAATTTCACATTGCTGACTATTAACAGCTGCCATATCTTGCACTGAGTACTGTAAATGACTGAGAATGTCCAAAGAGAGAAGATTTTGCGTAAAAATGTTGATTTATCACAATCTAAATCTTTTAGAGGGCTGCTGAAATCTGTGCATAGAAGTACAAAAACTGATTAACCTGAGTCACTAAAGCACACTAAAACCATACAAGCTAAACCAGTTTTGCCTCAAAACAAAAAAGGCCAACCAGTCCCATTTGTTTGAGATGTTCTCTCTCACTGTATATTTATAACCAGCAATGTTGATTCACTGACTTTGGAACACTCACCTGCATCACTTCATCAGACAGAAACCAGCATGAACTATGTTAGATAAATCACAGTGATTACCAAACAGTTTGGGGTTTTGTATGCACCTTGATGTTACTCTCCTCTAGATTATTTCTAGTTTTCCAAAATCTCTAGGAACTTTATCCTCTCAAGATGTGTGCTCATTCAGAACTCTACAGCCTGTTCCAACCAAGGGACAGGCCAGATTATGTAAACCTAATTTCTTTGACATATCAAGACAAAAGTTAACATTGCTTACTTGTTGGAATATACAGAGACTAGGAAATGTTCTTGAGATATCCAATTTTATTAACTCCAAGCTTGCTTCTCTGTCAGCTGCAGAAAAACCAGCATCTGCAAAAGCCAAAGTTTTAATACATTTATTACAAACATTTGCTCTTGTTTTTATTTTCCAGCAAGGTTTACCTTTTGCACCTTTTGATGTGAATGCTAGGGAATAAGGCTACAGACAGAACAAATTCCCACATTCAGCAGACAGGCTAAGCAGAAAGTACATCCTGACCTCGAGCAACCCTCCAGTGCCCAGTGACCCTCAATATGTTTTGAAGTGAAGTAGGGAAAGATACAGGGCAAGGCAGGTCAGGCACTTTTTGTGTATCTGCTGACAAATCATTTGACAGATACAAGCCTGTTAATTGTGACCCCTCATCACCAACAAGGCTTCCCAGTGGATCCTGAGGTAGCTGCTTCTCTGAAAAAGCTGTGGTGGAAGAGGGAAGTGCTAAAGCAGCAGCCTGTGATAGATGCCACCTATCTCTATTACTCTCCTTTCAGCTTCATGTTTATTTAGCCTTTGTAGATCTTGTAACTGATACTATAATACCCTCTCCATAACTGAAACAGATCCTGCATCAAGTACATTTCTATAGCATTAGCCTTCATTCTGGTATCAAGATGTCTTACTGGTATTCTGTCTGTTCTGTATAGTTGGGAATTACCTACTGCTGTTTACTGAGCAAGCTGTCAATAGGCAATGAGCATCAATCAAATGAGTATCTACACTCCAGAAAATAAAGTGCAAGAGGAAGCTGGAAACATACTAGGTGTTATCTTATTTAAGATATAAACAATCTCAAGGGAACAAAGTGGGAATTTCCAATCAAAAATATTTTTCTGCTTATAAATGCCAGTATGTAATGTTGTCTTTTTTTTTTCTCCCTTCGGTATAATTACTTACTGAAGGCAATTTCAATCATTTGCATGTAGCTGCCTAATCTCTCAAAAACAGTCAACTCTTCCAATTAGTAAACCTCAAACTACTTCATCTGCAAAAAAAACCCTGCTGCTCTCTGAAGCACACCAATGACTTGAGCTCAAAGTTGCAATAAGGGACTAGAATGCAATTTTCTGCTCTAACCTGAATTGCAATCCCAAAACTATAGATGCAGAAAAGTATTTTGGTGTCCCAATTCCAGTGATAATCCCCAAACTACTATTTGTAGTTTTCCTACAAATTTGCATCAAAGTAAGAACTGTACCCAGAGATTACTTATAAAAAAACTCAAACAAGTGTGTACAACGCTTTTGTACAACACCAGAATTTCATTGAGAAAAATACAGCTATTCCTGGCTTTCACAAAAAGACATTTTCTTTTTACCAGAACACAACTTTAAAGCTGATTTTTTTTTAATTTTTTTTGTGTGTTTGTTTAAAATATGTGATTTCATTTTAAGGAACTAGTTTACAAAATGTCTTATTCTATAACACAGCAGAAATCATTTACAAAAAGCATACCTTCACATTCTACTTCAGGCCCTCCTGTACTAAGTGATCGCCACTTCTCTTTGGCACGAGCCAGGCAAATATCATACAGTTCTGGAGAAAGAAAAACACAAAACCAAGTTCACTATTTTATATATACATACATATATACATATATATTCACTATATTATATACACTGTAGCACATGCTCATGTCCACTAACCACCCACCACATGGACAATGCTGCCCTAGGCATTAACAGCAGCAGAACTTCCAGCTGGGTTACAGTGTTGAAAGATGTGTTCCCCTCACCTGTAACTTCATATTAAGTGAAAAGGAAAGGCAATCTAAACTACATTTTACATTCAAATATTTGCTTTTTCTTGCAGAACACTGATGTTCAAAATGACAGTCTGAATGGATAATTAGGAAAGTCTAGCAAATTATGTAAGAACTATACCCAAAGTAACTAAACAATGCACAGAAAAGCAGCACAATACAGCAGGAGTATAGGCAGTCTATCCCATTTCCATGTTGGAATTAATAACATAAGTTAGTCTTTCAGAGCTGAATTTTTCTGTACTCAGAAGTAATAGATTATTTCTACTCTCAAAAATCAAAGTACAAATCTTGCCAGGGGTCTGTTAATCTCTTACAAACCTGTTGTCTTACTTCAAATCAAAGGAAATACACTATACACATACTCATAGGCATTTCAAAATTAACAATTTTATGTTTCAAAAAGAAAAAAAAATTGAGTCATTAGTTCTGACCATCTCCATCCAACATCAAAGCAAGACACAGTGACAGCAATACTCAGAAACAATTCACAGCAGCAGTCCTAGAACAGCTACAAGACTAAAAGACACTGTATTTTTGAACAAAACACATCAAAGCAGCACAAAAAAAGCATAACTAGATAACATTTCCTCACACCCACACCACAACAGGTACAAGAATGTCCCCTTGCAATTTCACTCTGTGAGATAGCAGCAGCCTCACCGTGGGTGATGTTTAACTCGTTTCCAATGGCCAGGCTCCAGACTTTGCCTCTCACGCTCGGAGGAATGCCCTGCCACCACAGCTCTCGCACTTTACGCGAACAACACCTGCTCAAAGTAAAACAGGTCATTCTAAGAAACATTTCCTTGCCAGCTGAATTGCAAATATCCTATCACTGCTGATGGGATTCAAACCAAAATGAACATCAATGGCCCAAGAAGTAAAATACAATTTGCACATTCTTTAGTACTATTTTGCTTTGAACTGCAAAGGAAATCTTTTTTCTTTCCAACGTAATGGCTTTATATTGACAGAAGCACAGCAAACACAATACACATAATCTGCAGCCACACTTGATTAGCAAAAATCATAGGGGAAAAGTAAACAAATGGAAAGGAATTCCACACCTATGCCACTGCCTATGCTAAAGACTGGACAGCTCCATACAAGACTAAATACAGGAACAAGATACGAAAGTCTGCCCTCTGCCATCACCCTGCTGTGCAAAGACATGCAGCTTCCCACCTATCTTTGCAGTTCTGTGCCTCTGGAAAAATCCACAAAGATGTGACAAGGATTAACTTTTAGGTGGGAGCTTGAAAGACATTTTAAATGTCTTAAACAGGCTTTGAAATGGATGCAGCTGACATTCAGCAATCTGGGAGCCCAGGAGGAGGAGAAACAAAATAGCACCTAAGCACGAATGAAAAGTGGTAAAACCACAACAATCCATTTATCCTTCAGCAGATTCTGAAAATTAAAATGTAAAACAGCAAATACATTGGGGAACTTCTGAATTTATAAACCAATAAAGGAAAAGGTGGCCCAATTTTTACAGCAATCATAACAGATGCGTCTTCAAATACTAAAGACAAACATGTAAATCAACAATTTCTTTAGACTCAGTTTATTACACCTCAGTTCTCCAGAAACACATTTTCCAACAAATTCTGTCTTTTTAATACATATTCTCAGGATAACTGAATTCAATTGTTAAGCAAATTGGAGTTCTGAGTGCTGTTGGTTTATGGCTTATGTTGTGGTGGTTGTATTTGGAGCACTGGGGGCTGGTTTTTTTAAGATGACTGGCAAGGATCACCAAGGTATTTTATCAACTGGCTGTGCCATGTCTTTGAAGGAAATCTTCTAGCATTTAATATAAATAACTTTTTCCCTATTTCTCTTTTCCATCATTTGATTATCCCAGCATATATACCATTCTAGAATTAAAGAGGCTTCATAAACCATTCACATACCTCAATCTACACTGATATTACACTAACAGCTCAGTCAAGGAAAGCTCATTTCTGATAAATGAATGTTCAAGTACTATGCCTTATGCTTTTACATTCTCTACCACAGATCACTCCTCAGTGCTTCACAGTTTCTGAGTATCTTGAGCTTTCATTAAAGACAAGTAATAAGACTCAGCACTGCATCACTTCCAACCACTCTGTAGAAATAAAGATGTTGCTTATTTTTTTTGTAGCTGTTCAAGAATGATTTTCTAACAAAAGCTTCCAAGACCATTTAAAATTTATGTTTCTTAACTTTGCAACTTCTCTTCAGGATATACACTACAATTTTAATTAAAACTCAATATAACATACTGTCTTACATAGTTTCCCAGTTGGGTAAGATTTCATTGTTCCAAGTTAAAACAGCATTGCCAATGCTGTCTTCCAGTTTACAGCGTTCTTCCAGTTGTTTCTTTCTCTTCTGGGCTTCTTTAAGCTCTGCAAAAAAGGAATTTCCTTCCTAAGTTAATAAAACCAGAAACTAAATATTCAGTTAGTCATGGCTGTGCAACCATGTTAAGCACACTGTGTTCACCCTAAAGTACAGTGGACTGTTCAAATTCTGAAAAACTCCCAAGCATACAGCAAGCTGAGCAGTGATTGCAAATGTGAATAAAGAACAAACTGGAACTACAAGTTTCATTTTCCACAGATGGGACAATGAGAATTGGATAGTGCATGATTTCTTTGACTCTTCAAATCTAACCACACTATTAACTTTGATTTAACACCTCAGTCAGTCAACAGCCTCACCTAGTAGAACAGGTCAGAGTATTTCCTAATAAAGCCCCACCCCTCTTATGGCAGACTCAAAACTACAGGCCAAATTAATACAATTTTTTTTTTGGTTTTGATTCTTCTATTACAATTTAGGTATACTGTCATGAAATCACAAGAGCCACATTTCTGATGCTACTTCACATATGGATAATCTAAATGTTACACATACCAAATGGAAAACTTCAGTTCACTAAGAAGAAAATGTATTTCATGTCTAGTTTAGACGTACTTTGCAGTTTGAATTATCACTCAGTATTTCTTCCTGCATTATCAATTACTGCTTTTTCCACTGGCAAATTTGTTAAACAAATGCAGGCAGTCTCTACAGCAGGACATGGGTGTGCATTCACATGCTATCTACAGTATGAGGAGGTGCTCACTTGGCAAGCAGAACTCACTGAAGAACAGCAGTACCATGAACAAGGTGTTTGGAATGGACACATTTTACCTGATGGATCCACTTTAAAGCCCCACAGAAACTGTGCCTGAGCAGAACCATAGCAACTGCCTCATAATATTTTCAGCTCTGACACGAGCTCTTTGCAAGCCTGCTGAAATGCAGGCTTTCAATTTTTCTCTAACCAACAAGAGGGTGTTTACAGTCTTTGATCTCCTGACATCTTGACAATGTATCGCCCTGCAAAGCTGTTCATCTGGAGTGGCTTCAGGGAAAATGGGTTTGTCATGGTATTTATCTGGACAGAATGACTTACTCCAGTTCAATGAAGACAGCACAAGGGCCTGGCCATTGCCTAACAATCATCCCATTTTCCCCAATCCACCCACCCTCCATGCAGAGAAAGAACAGGGAAACTCCTTTACACTACACATACAGTAGCAGATATACTTAACAGGAGTCACATGAAGTCAGAACTTCACTGGTAGGTATGTGATGTTCAAGATGACAAGAGGATACTTCTATTAGTGTGTCACTTGCTGCAGTTAAGTCCTGTGTTCACATACCCTTTTCACTGTTTCATACAGTTCAAGGGTGTGACCAGCTGGAAAACTATATTTCCAGTAGCTCCCACTGGATGCAAAACCCAAGTCCAAATCTCCTATTATTGCAATGCTTGTTTTGAATTAGAAAACCCAGATGGTCAAAAATACCAGCCAAAAGAAACGACAACCATCACCTCTTCCTCATGTTCATGGTACAGTTTTACTAAGACACTTCTGCAAAAAATATCAGGCAAGAAATTATGAGCATATCCTTGAGAAAGCTGTAAATTTTAAGTGAGAGATTATCAAATGAACATAACTGCATACATTTTCCTGTGTGGAAAATTATGTGTTTATGTACTACGGCCCGAACAGGTTGCTTCCAGCATGAAACTGACAAATATCCTGCAGTTTCAAGTCCAGTCTTCACTAATTTGGCCAACAATCTACTTCAATATATTACTAAGTTTTTAAACCTACAAATAGTGGGTTTGTCAATCACTCATTTAAGAGTTATGGATTAAAAAATTATTTCCTGCTGAGTTCTAGGACCATTTTTTTTCAGCTTGGAGCTGGGCTTTTCAACAAAACTACCTTTGCTCCTCTTTCTTGGGAGTGATCTTTCTTTGAGAGGAAGCAGAGATCCCTCACATTACAGAGCAACAGAGTGACTCAAGTGCATTCCAGGTTTAGAAATATCCCTATACTTTTCAAATCTGAAGACAAGAAATTCCATCACCTCTTTTTTTTGCTTGAACCACCATTTCTTCGTACTGTTGCCTGTGTTTCTGAGCTTCTTCTGCTGGTTTTGCAGGAAGGTTCCTAAAAAATAATATTTACAGTTGGCATGACTGTCTAAATAAAATTCTAGACACTTCTAAATGAAAAGCACACTCGGCTTCCTGTCAAAATATCCAGTCAAAGAGCAGAACAACAGATCCTTGGAAAGAATCTTTTTTTTTGCCAGAGTCAGCAGAAGGGAAGAACACTGACCAGCTATGAGTACGTTTATACACAAAATACGCTGAGTAATTTCCTTACGTTTGGTAATTTCAGCATTTTTATTGTTAAACCAACTGAACCCACAGGCTGGTCTTCATAAAGAGAATACACTGCTATATACAATACTGGCTGCTTTGGATTTGAACTGGTAAGATACAGGACTGTATTCTTTCTTACTGTTCACCTTGTTTAAGAGTTACATCCACAACTTTCTTTACTCACATGTAATGACTCCCTAATCCAGCTTTTTCCTGCTCTCTGAAATTCCATTTCTATTTTAAAGAGTTAACTCCTTCCCTTCTCTTCTAGAGCAACAAGTGGCACTGGAGTCATCCTCTATATTCTCCATTTTTTAATACTAACAAAACATTTTGATTTGTGATTAAGGCTCTGCCATACAAATGCATGTGTTCATATGTCAGAACACACGACCTTTCAGCTAATCCTATTTGTAATGAACATAACCATATGTATCTCTTACAGCTACAGCATCAGCAAAACATCAAAACAGGAAATGACTATTTTGTTCTGTATTGTAGAACACTGTATTTTGTTCCTAGAACAGTATATATCTTTCATTAATAGAAAAGCTATGCAAAAATTCACTTTCATGTTCCATCCTGCCTGATGTGTGACACTGTTTCCATGTGTCACACATCAGGCAGCTGACAGCCCCCAACACCATTAACAGTTAGAAAGCATTACTATTTATGTAACCACAGTGCCTGTAAGGTACACATAAGCATGTCATACAGGCCCATGAGTATTTTTACAAATCAAGGTTGTTAGCAGAAAAACAAAAGTAAATTTTCACTTTGGTGAAATGTTGGTTTGTTAACCAGAGAGACCAATCAACTCTTTATCCATCTTCACTTTGGTAAATCGATCTGCATCCTTTTCTTAAATCCAAGTCTTTAGAAATTATTTAAGTTAGGGGAAGTTTGGAAAGGAAAACCAGATGAAAGAAGTCAAGTATTGCTAACTTAAATTCTACCACACAAATTATTGGCTCTATATCTTAACATTGCCAACAAACATGTGAGATGGTGTTTAGTATCTATTAAAATTCAACTAATGCTTTTTCCAGTTGAAGCTAGAGGCACTATGTAATATTTATTGATTTTTTACTGTGAAGTTTTACCTAAGCCCTACAAACAAGTGTGAAATCAAGAGCAGGTATTTTGAAAAAAAAATAATCTCACTCCACTTTTCTGTCCGAAGTCTTAAAAAGGAAACTACTCAAAGACTAATAGGCAAACACAAAAAAAAGTATACAAAGTGTGGGTAAACAATGAAAAAAAGATTCCTTAATAAGAGTCAGATAACAGCACTGCTGTCCAGAGCAGTTTTCCCATTAGATGAAAGAAGTGATGCTTCAACTGTCTTCAATTTTAAAAATACTTTTCTGCTACAAGTTCCCCACTCTATCAACAGTAGGAAAGAAAGCAAAATCTGAACATTCCCTGTAATGTAACACTAACTTCATCTGTCTGAACACTGTACTACTCAGATTATCCCACAAAAAAGAGATTTTTAATAGACAAGTTTTAAATACAACAGATAACCTAGTACACTTTGTTTCCAGTTGGACATAATAAAGCCTGCTATAACAAATAATCACTCTTATACTTTTCTACATCTCCCAATGTCTTGCCACACAGTCCATCAGCCAAGCCAGAAAGTTCTTTAAGTAACCCTACAATTAGACTACTTGGATGCAAGCATTTCTTATACAAGTTTGTGTTGATGAAAACACAGATCTATGTTATGCCAGTTCTTCACATCAATGCACAGCTATACTAAAAATGCAGATGTCATGGCCATAAAGCCAGTTTACATTCATAATCATAAACTGACTAAGCATGACTGAATTTGTGTAATTCAGGAGAAAAACATGGTAAAGCAGCTGCTGGTAAATCGCTTTGGAGTCACTCTGCATATGCAAAAATCTCCTTGCAGTAAAAGGTATGAAACAACTCATCAAGTGCTTGACAACCCTTAAAATGTGATGCTGAACTCCCTGCAGAGCAATCACTATACTGTTTCATTATTTATGGAGGTGTGGCCTTTCTCTGTGTAAACAGGACATTGTATTCTTGCTTCTCAATTTCTTTAGCATATACTAGTTTTGTTTTTATGCTTAGGTTATCTCATGGAAAATAAAAATCCCTTAATCATGTTAAGGAGGTAGAATTACTCAAAACAAAAGCTCTGCTATCCTAATTAACTCTCTTCACAAAAAGCCATTGCTTTTATTATAAAATGAAGTTCTTTCTGTTTGAATAATTTTTCTCATAATCACCCCAATTTCATATTCAGTAGTCTGAAAAAAAAAATCTACTTTAGATTTTAAATTATCTGTTGAAGTTAGAGTAAGCAAATACACTGAGTTAGAAAATACTTGCTAGGTTTTAAAGAGACCCTCACTGTGGCACTTCCAAAACTTACGCTGGTCGGTCCTCTAAAATAAGTGCTGTAGTGGAGAGTGGTTCAAAATCAAGATTCTTCCTCACATTCTGTTTAGGAGAGAGTGGTCTCTGAGCTCGTCCAGTTTTTTCTTCATATTCCTAGAGAAGAAAAAGACAGGGAAACTTACATGAGTGCAGAGCACCAAGATGATGCACTTGAGAATTTAAAAAGGGATCTAGAAAACTTTTCAAGACAATGTTTTCACATCTCAGCCCTACTACAGTCCCTTTGAAGCTTTTCAACTAGAGCAACCTCAACACTGAAAATACCATAAACAAAATTTATGTTCAGGAGTGAATCTTGATGGTTTTTTCCATTCTTTCTGTTTGTAAACACATCTTAAGTTCCCCTGGCTGACAGCCTGCTTTTCCGAAGTATTACTAAGGAGTTTACAAACAGCAGGTACTTTCTGAGGCACAAAAATAGGACCTATTTAAATTTTTATTAATTTACACTGTTTTCAAACTAAAGTAAAAAGTGACCACAACCTCCATGTCTTAAAATCTCATTGTAAGATTTCTCCTACACAAGCTGTTTTCATACGCAACAGCTCAACAATGGGGAGAGAAAAAAACAAAGGCCACACTTGGTACAATGCCTTGGACAATCCTAAATCACAGTAGATCATAACATGCTAACCTGTGTCTGTAATCAGACACTGACACACTGGAGCAAGGCTAGCAGAGAGGCACTGAGATGTCAGGGTGTGGAGCAAGTGCCACATGAAGAGAGGCCAAGAGAACCAGGCTTGCTCAGCCTCCAGAGGAAGAGGCTTTGTAGGGAGAGGAGGCGAGCACTGGGACAAGTTGCCTTGTGACACAATTCCCAACCTTGGAAGCATTTAAAGCTCAGGGGGATGAGCCCTGAGAACCTGGTTAAAGCAGACTCTGTCCTGAGAGGAGAGTTCACCCCTCAAGGTCCTTCTACCCTTAATTACTGCATCACCCTGACCTGCAGGAGAGGACTTGGCATTCAGGTACCATTTTATTTTTACTTTTCCTACAAAAACTGGTTTAAAAGAAAGTATACTAAAACCATGACCTAATGGGATAAAACAACCTTTACACAATTTCCATGTACTTCAGTGCTTGAAGTATTACAGCAAACATTAAATATGCAAAGTATCAGTGATACACAAACAACAAACATGGTCAAACAGTCCTAAGGAAAAATCACATCCACATTATATGTAGTTACTTCTACATTAAGCTTTATAATGATTCTTGCCACTTCCAAAACTCAAAGGCTTTAATGCACAACTTTTTTATTCCATTTCTATTAAAATAAAATTTAGAAAAACACAAATGTGCACTATCAATGAGCACTATGAAGAGTGCTCCAGCCACACACCTTTTCCTGCTAGCACAAAGAGTTCCTCAGATGGTTCTGCTCTCTTTCTCTCAACCTAACCTCTCCATTTCAGCAAAACTTTCTTGAGCAATAGATACAGCGTTTCCAACCAGCGATGTTCTTTCGGCAACTAAAACAGGATCCATCCCTTCCAGAAAGGCTGTCTCCAATCACATCTTAAAAAAGGTGATGGATGAAAACTAGTCATGATGTAATGAATGTGGACCAACACAGCCTTGGTCTTCTACTCCGTGTTGTACAGTTCAATCCTCGTTCAAACTACTTCCATGGGACTCATGGATACAGGTCTGTGCAGCCCTCAGGACACACAAAATCCCTATTTTTCCTTGTCTATTAACTGGGCACTGCCTCAACAATCAATCCTATGATGACTACATTGCTGTAATGGGAAACATGGTCATGAATTTGGAATGTCTGGCTCATTAATACCAGCTAATACCGCTATGACATCAGTTGGAAAACAAGGAAAAGAACCAAAGAAAATGCATTTAAACTACGGACTAGCACTTAGCTTGTCAAGTAAAGGGACAGTGCTCATGCTGACAAAGCCATTCACTAAAAAAAACCTCCAGAAAGAAAATAAGCAAAATCATACTATAAAAAAGGTACTGAGGTAGAGAGCATATTCAGAAAGCACAGGTTTACACTGGTCACTTGCACCAGCAAACAACTGAGAGTGACCAGTGAGTAAGTGCACCATCATAATGGGCTTCAGCTGCACCAGCTGCAGAGTAAATCCACTGTGCTGATAGCAATGAAGCAAATGGCTTTTCTTTCTCCCAGTTTCTATTAAGAGACTGATTTTTTTAATGAGCCCTTTTTCACAAATTAACATAGTCAAATATTAACCTCTCTTACTCCCTAAAGCATCTCAGAATTTGACATTAAAACATATGCACCCATTGTTTATTATAGCAGAAGTTCCAGAAAAGCTGCTTAATTTTGACTTATGAAAATTATATTCAGGGTCTTCTTTCACTGAAAGCCAACTGGAGAGCAAAATTGCTTTTGGAAAGTGAGAAAAGAATGTCCACACTGGGCTTCAATGGGAATTTTATTCTGAACACCCAAATTGATTTGGAAATCCCTTTCAGCTAAGCAAAAAGTTCTCCAGATCAGCACTACACATCTCCTTACAAGAATTTCTTGGTTAAGAAAATGTTTTATTTCTAAATATGGATGCTAGTTACAGTATCAGCACATCAGGACAATTACGCAAACCTCCCAGAAGAGCCAAAGCCCACCCTGCATTTCAGCAAGTATTCACTGGTGTTCTACTCAGCACTACCCTACAGTAAAAAAGCCAGACCAGCACAAAAATGGGAGTGGCACATTTGATCAGATTACAAGTATGATTCCTTTGTACCAATTTCATCCTTTTCAGTGGTAGCCAAAAAAGAATAAAAATGTCCTCTTGTGATATTATCTACAAGACTGCTTTTTATTAAGGGAAAATTAAAAAAAAAACCAAAAAAAACCACCAACAAAACAAAACCTCCTACCCCAGTTCCCCCCCCCAAAACCCACAAAAACCAAATATCCCAAAATTCACAGAAAACAGAAGTTCATGAAAATTATCTTTTACCCCAGTGAGAAGAGAATGCAATTTCAGAGCACAATGTATGATACAGCAATGAAGCACACTGAAGCCTCCACAAACTCATATTAAGAGTATCTGCTGACTGAGCAAGTGCAAGTATTTGCACATACAGGCAGATTGCAATAGGCTGAGCTACACAATAGGTCATTTTAAGCTTTTTCTTTTAAACCAGACTCAAATCTCTCACAGGTACAAATAATTCAGGATATGTTTAAATGCTATGCTGCAATTAGGGGTTACTAACCTGATACAGTTACAAGTTAATTTTAGGATCAACTTAGGATGAGCTGACCGTTTACGACTTAAAATACAGCCTTATGACTGGGATCATTTAGGCTTTCTTCCAGGTTTCGCCTTTAGCTGTTCACAAGAGCTGAACAAGGGTTTGAAGATGTTCTATTAAAAGCGTGCTGTAGATTAAAGCACTGATTTAAATAATCCAAACTAAACAAAGAAAGCCCACAGAAACACGCCTCCTGAAACCAAGTTTAATTCTGGGTGGAACCTGCCAGCTTTGCAGTTAAAATGCGAGAAGCTCTGACTGTGGTGATCCTATGCGATTCTTCAAAAAAGACAAGCCAACCTACAAAGGGATCCTCAACAATCTCTGCCGAGAGACACAAATAACCCTCTAGAACCCAGGGCAAGCGCTCAAAGACCGACTGCTCTACCCGGGAGAGCGCTGTGGGACTTCCCACACGCCCCAAGGCTCCCCAGGCACCAGCAGCACAGCAGAACTGAACCTACAATAACACAAACTGCTCTATCAAGGTCATCTTGTTTTGGCCCTGCG
The DNA here is from genome assembly GCF_023055355.1 of Agelaius tricolor. Lineage (NCBI taxonomy): Eukaryota > Metazoa > Chordata > Aves > Passeriformes > Icteridae > Agelaius > Agelaius tricolor. The sequence continues at coordinate 9,527,088 of NW_027269284.1, forward strand.
TTTTTAAAGGCAGCCACTTTCCGACAGAGCCGAATATGAAATATTCATGCTGGCTGCCGGAGCGGCAGACGCCAGGCTGCGGGACTCTGGCTCCAGGGGCGGCAGCAGGGCAGGGCAGGAGCGATGGCCGGGATTCCAGCCGGGTTCCAGCCTGCAGCCCCCACGCTCCGACACCCCGAACACCCGGCAGAGCTGCGCTGCCGCCTTCCATCCCGGCGGAGCCCCGCCCCGCACAAAGAGAATCCCCTTCCCGGTTAGCTGCTTCTCCCCCGGACTCGGTGCGGCGACTGAGAAGCGGACGAGGCCGGGTTCACCCACAAGCGTTCAAGTCCGCGCCCGCCCATCCCGCCTGCCCCGACTCCCGCGCCCCGCAGCTGCCCCGCTCCGCTCACCATGAACGCTGCGGTCCCTCACGGGCGGCGGCGCCGGAGCCCCATTGCCCGCCCCGCACCGCGGGCCTGGCTCCCGCCGCCCGGGCCCGCACGGCCTCGCGGGCCGCCCGCCCGCCCCGCCCGGGCCGCCTCCCGCGGGTGGGTCCGGCCGGGCCGCCCCGCCCCGCCAGCCGCGCTAATCACCCGCGGAGCCGCCGCACAGCATCGCTTCTCTCCGCCTCGCCCAGCGCTGCCTGGGCACGCACGGCACCGCCTGGCACACGCCTCCCGCCTCTCGGGCCGCTCCGGCAGCCCGGCCCTGCCCGGTGCGGATCCGGGGCCGTGACGGACAACCCAAGCCTCGCACAAGCTCGTCTGCATTAGCCGCAGTCTTTGTCAGCTCGGCATTACGGGTGCCCTCAGGACGCAGCTGCATTCCTCAAACAGTGACATCTCTCTCCTCTGCTTTCCCACACTGCCGCTTCCCCTCCCCGCGTCCCTGGTTCCAAGCCAGGCGTTTGCTTGTACCGAGTCCTGCTTTGTGGCTTGCTGAGACTGCCTCGGTACCTGTCCGAGATGCAAGAGCAGCTAAAACTCACCAACCCCTACATCAGTGCCGAAGGATGCAATACTTCCCTACAGCATAAACATCTTTTCAGTACCACTCATGCTCTGTCCACCTCTGACAGCTCTATGAGATAGATATATAAATCTCTTCTACAGTTCGGACAACTTCCACATTACCTCTTGCTAAATATGTTGCCTCAATCCAGATAGAATATCAACCTTAATTTTAATTTGTCCAAAGGCTCTGTCATTTAACTCAGTAGAGACACCCAAGTTGCTGTGGCTTCATCTTTGGTAGACTTGCATTTTAAAATATTATCTATTGACCTGCAAGTGTTGCCATTTTCTCAGCTCTGCACTAAGGATTTCATATTCTTAAGCATCACTAGCTGTGGGGTACAGCTGCCAGCTCATGATCTTTATCAAAGTCTGATCCTCAATCCCAAAATTATTAGCAAGGACTGATCTGAAAACAAGCAGTCACTTAAGTATTCTGCTTTCTAAGGGTGGATTTGCAGAAGGTAAATTATTTTCTCAGAATTGCTAGGTGCTGTATCAGCTATTGTTTTCAACCTGTGATTTCGCATCTATTTCACAGATTCAGTGATACAATGCCAAATACAGAACAGCTCACTGTTTAAAAGTATCTCAGCTCCATTCCCACCGATGCCAATTAGTTGCAGACACCTGCCATCCAAACATCTCATGTCAAAGCAAAAGTCAACACAGCCCATGCAAAACACTACGGGCTCCAAACTAAGTTACCACATACATCAAAAAACCATTAATGTAAAGTATAGTTGTTAACATAGGCAAAAAGCAGCTCCTGAGGAAGAGCACCCTTGGATGGGCAGTGGTATTCCTGCAGTACATGTCTGTGCTTTCACACTGAAAATAGAATTATATTGCAGCTCTTCTGCAAAGCAGACTGGCAGAAAGGGATGCCTGGTGACACAGGGTAAAAAGTGAAGTACTCCCTGTAACTCAAACCACAGCTGGCCACATGTTAAGAGTTGGTAGCAGTCACTATTTTTAGGTTGCTGCATTTACAACAGTATCTGAGACTACTTAAACAGGTAGTGTACAAGATTCAATTACATTTTATTTTTTCCACTGGCCTCACCCAGCATATGAATTAAGAACTGGACCAGAATTGCACAAGCAAAGAGAAAACTATTTTTTCCTGGTTTTTAAGTCTTACCACTACCTCAACAGTGCTTCAGTGTTCCCTTCCATTGTTTCATGACTGTCTAATGCATCTCCATCTGAAATCTCTTCCCTTTTCTAAATGAAATAGTTTACCAGACAAATTTCAGCTGGTGCACACCCAGCTCCTCACTGCCCCCCATCCCCCTTCTGGCCCCTCACACCATTTTCTGTGCCACCATTAATCAGCAATGTGACTTGCAATATGCTGCACTGGGGAAATGACACCACCAAACCCACACCTTCTGTTCTGTTCCATTAGTTTGGTTACTCTGCAATGCCTGCTGTGAGGCAATGTGAACGTGAAAGGAAAAGGAAAGGAAAGGAACATGCAGCAGGACTACCAGATCATGAAATTTGTTATGATCTTTGGGCTGGGAAACTTAAGATCTGATTCTTCACATGGCACCATGCCACATAGTAGTAATTTTAATAAAGACCCTTATATATACAATGACCAAAGAGAATTTAAGGAGACTGAAACCTCAGGCAAAGACCAGATTATGAGACTATCCTTCAAAACTTAACGGAGAATACATACTTCTGAGTTCAGATATTACACTGTCAAACAATTTCTTAGGGATCTTTACATATAACTTTAAAACCAGTACAGAACTATTCTGAAATGCAATTAATTTATTAGTTACTGATCTAACAACCTGAGAAATCAGAATTGCACGCTCAACCTGTACAGTTTAGTGATCAGCCAAGCTCCACAAATAATTAATGGTTCAAAACCCATCAGCCCTACTTGCTTTACACAGCTCTCTGTATGTGTATACATTTATGTTTAATCCTCTTACATTAAAGAAAGGATATGAGCAGAAGATAGCAATTACATGACAGAACTTGGCAGTAATAACATCTCTATGAAGTTTTATCTTCCACCAGGACATCTTTCTCATCTTTAGTACTACAGCACTCTCCTGTTCTATACTTTACAAATTAGGAATGCCTAAGCAATGTAAAAGATAAGATACTATGGCCAGGCTGTGAGGAAAACCTCCCACTATTTGTAGGCATCGTTTCAAGTGCTCTGAAATTTTCCTCATTTCCCCTGGGAAGCAGCTACTTTTCTTTTCAGATTACAGGGAATACACAACCTGGGCTGGCAACTGATGTGATCCCACCCAATCACACTAAAGTTAAATGGATAAAATAATCCAGACATGTTACAGAAAGTTACGAGTAAAGCAAAAGAGTGAGAAGCCACATATTCTGTATTTCAGTCCTGTGCTCCAGCACCTGGACTATTTTAACAATTTTTCCATATACGTATTTTTATAACATCATATTTTGAGCAAGGTTTAGATTAAGGAACATTTAAAACCTAAGCATAGACAAGGCCAGGTAAATTCTTTGAAGAAAGAATAACAGCTTGCTGATTTGTTGCCTCTAATCATTCAACGTGCTATGTATCAGGTGGTTCTCACCCTCAGGGCTCACATTTCGCTTGTGCTATATGTAAATAATTTAAGTGGGTTTTGGTTATATAGAGTGACATGCTTCATTAAAAAAAAAACAAAAGGAAGGAAAATACTTGAAGTACTCAGAGACAAAGCATACCATGAACCATTTTGCTTAAGAACAGCTTTTTACTGTCAAAAGCAGGATCTTCAATCAGATTGTGGAGTGTAATGTTACAAGTGACTCCAGCATGAGTCGCAGTAACAACAAAAAAACAACACCCTCCTGCTTAGAACCCTGCAAAGGACACCATTGAATCTGCACATACAAAAGCGTGCACACTTTCCCTAGGTACTGACGCTATCTGGTACACTGCAGTGTTAATCAAATGGAAACATCTGCAGGAAAGGCCTCCAGCAGGACAAGCATCTGGGAAATGTCTGAACAAGAAAACACAAGCTAAACGGTTGTTTTATTTTACTGCTATTTTCTCGTGAGCATCTGCCAGAATAAAACACTATAAACACCTGCTTTCAACACATCCCATTAACATTACTTCCAGGGACTGGAATTCCACTGGATATGGACTTAATGTGAAAATGTAACTTTACTTAATCTGTATGACTACTCACTGATCTCTCCACCTTTATTATCTGTGTAGGGTCAGCATCATACCCTTCCACATAAACTCTTAGCAACTTTTTCTTCTGACATTTCACATTAGTGCTGATGTTGCAGAAGAAAACCAACCTTTCCTATCTAGTCTCAACCCTTCTTTACTGTGGCTGAAGATCATGTTAGAACTGTTTCTCTCATTCTGAGAGACACTAAAATAAAAGGACTCTCCATGCCACATCAACCTGATGCTAACACCACTCTGAAATGGCCAAAAATCCAGATTAATTTCAGAATATAGAGGAAAGGAGTCAAGAAATATCACATTTCATCTTGCAAGTTCTCAAATCAGTTGCCAATACTTGTAATATTCAATACAGTGCAGAAGTCCCCCAGGTATGCCACCTACTTCGCAATGCACATTTGCATTTTATGCTGTTCAGAGACCCCCCAACAGCACACAGTCAGTGTTTTGTTTGCAAACAGTTGCTTTGTAGGTAAGTATGTGCCCACTTGTATCTACCTCCATGACTCCAGCACATACACCATATTGGAGTAGGGAAAGATACTTCACTTGATACTTTTAACCACATTCTACTTCTCCCCTGGTTTTCAATCTCCCTGTTTATCTCCCTTCTGCTTCCTCAATCAAGACTTGGGTATCTTTAAGGGTATCAGACCTCTTCAAGTTTAATGCTTGTCTGCCCTTGGAAATTACAGAAAAATAAGGAAATAAGTCGACTGCATTAAAACCTCTGAGTGTTTTTCTCCACCCATGTTTGCTTCTCTAATCCCTGAAATTACCTTAGAAGCCATTACTGATGCCAATTTCTTACATGCTTAATAAAAGCTTCTTTTGTACTTATACTGAGTGTGCACCATATTTTCTCTCATCACTTGGCCAGATCCTTGTGTATTCATTATTTTACAAAAAAAAACCCTATAAAAAAGTAAATATTCCTGAATACAATCATCTTCACAACTTAAAGTTCAGTCTTGACAGGAAGAAATTGTAGTTTTTTAAAGCTACACACAAATATAATATATGAAGGAGGGCACCATACCTTCGTAGTGTGGCTTAAAGTGATGACTATTTTCAGGCTTTAATATTCATGAAGCTGTTTCCACTGAACTTTGTCATGCTCAAGTGACAAGTTCTCAATAGAGCACAAGAAAATTATGTGAAAATACTGACAGGCATGAAAAAATTGTAATAAAATAATGGTAAAAAATAGGACCAAGAATCCTCAGAGAGAGAATGAGAACATAAAATTGGCTAGTCTTCCTTCAGAAAGACACTTCAGGAAAAAGCACCAGTCTGGCTTTTCAAAATCCTTACATCCATTTCTTCAGGTACTGTGTGTTGAGGGTTTCCACCAACACACAGTACCTCCATTCATTTTGCAGAGCTAAAGAAAATCAGCTTTATTTGTTGGTGCTAGTGAGCATGGTAAGAGTTAGCCTTTCAAAACCTGTATCTATCCCCATTCTTTAATTTTAGATGAAGTTTGAGATGTATAAACTGGAAGACAGACAAAGAAAACCTTTGGGTCGAGTTTCTTGGGAGCTTGCTTCTGCTTAACACACAATTAGCACAATGAAGTCTAGCAAAGCTTTCTCAATTTTACATGTCAGCAATGGAAATGTTCCAGTCTCCACTTAAAATAGGCAGTTCTAACACAATATTTAGGGGCTACACACCTGCTTTCAAAGATTTATTGCCAGCTCTGCTTCACAGCAATGTTTTGCCAAGTGTTTGTGCAATGCAACAGCCAAAGGCACATGGGGTTATTTCCAGGCTTGCTCTCTTCAGACATCTATTTTCATTCAAAAACCCATGAGGGGAGGGGGGAATCTGAAAGCCTCCTGTGTGTTGCCAGTGGAAGGTTACTACATGGAAAAAAACTTACTGCCTACACAAAGGAATAAGTGTTTAAGTATCTTTCTATTACCACTGGAAGAAACACAAATACCAGCTGCATGATGGATTCTTACTTAACACAATTAAGAACAAACTTCCACTGATGTATCAGCTGTCCTCAATAGTTATAATCTTGGCATTGAAATTTTGGGATTAGAAAGAGTTGTGTATTTGGTACTCAAAAGTTGATCATTTTTCCAGGAATTTGTGGCTTCCTGCATTTAAAAATAATCTTGTGCTATCAGCATTCATATTCCAGTTAATGCTAATTATCAACTTGGTCTACAAAGTAACTGTCCCTATTGAGACAAAGGGAACAACTTCAAAGTTCCTGCACTTCCCCCAGAACATGCCACCAGCACTGAAACAGACCCTGCAGCAGAGACCAGCAGCTGACACTGTAACTGCAGCACCAACTAACCAAGCTTGTCCTTCTATTTAGTGTCTCCCCTCCTGAAAGCAGATACTTATCCTCCAACACTGCCTGCTACACTCTTCAGGATCCCTCCATCTTCCAGGGCTTTTGATACCCACAATTTACAAGGTATTCTAGAGAGTGAGAAAGCTAAAATAAAAGCTTTAAATCTGAAAAAAGATTTCAAAAACACTTTGTAGCTTGTCATAGCTATTTAAACCAATACTCAAACCTGTTTTCTATTAGTCTAATGCTTGTAACATATTTTGTACTTTCACACATTGTTAACATATGGGAAGAGGTTCCAGCAGCATCAAAAGCAAAAAGCTAATCAAGAGCAGCACTTTGTCAGCTACACCTTGCTAGATTATGATACCTGACTGGGTCATATTAAATGCTTTTATTATTAAAATACACAGGAACAATCATCCTGACATAGCTTTCATTTACTGTGAATGGAAGCAACTACTCTTGCTTTTTCTGTTTAAATATGATAGTATGTTTGTTTTAGGCAGATTTTCAAGACAGGACAAGGGCAACACACTCTTTGTAGATTAATACAGTCTACTGGAATTGCTGAATGATCTATTTATTACTGCTCTTGTTGGGGAAAAAGAAAAGACTTTTTAAGACATCATTGACATAATAGGTTTCTTTTTTCCCTTATTTATATTTACCTTCACAAAAGTTAGATGCCCTTTACATATGATTACAATAAAATAAAGGTATTTGTAACTGGATCAGAAGGAAAGATACAAAAGAGCTGTGCATTAAGGCAACTTGCAAGTTTTGGGTTATAATTGTTAAGTAAGAAAGTTACACCTTTATTTCCAGGGAATGTAACAATAATAGACATAGGTTAGACTAACTTTCTAACTATACCTTCTTACACTGCACTTGCTTCCTGTTAAAAAAAAGGAACTCTGCCACACAGATCTAAATCCTGACAAAAAGAAATGAACCCAACAGTGAAGAACATGGGAAGTGACTCATTTTCACCCTTGGACTTCTCATGCAGAATACAAAATAGGCACTACACATTTTCTAGCTTCAAAGTGGCAGTGAAGTCTATGTACAAACACTCACCCCATTGGCAGCTATAGCCAGCAGTCACAATGACACACCCAGGCTACCCAAAGACAAGCTCTGTACAAACAGGAGACAGTGCTCTATCCAGAGCTGCACCTCTGGCTCCTGCCACAACCAGCAGCCAGCTTGAACCAACTACTTCCCCTCCAAAGGCCTTAAAGGGGCCATGGGAATGCAGCAAAGCACGGCTCAGAAAAGTTCTGTATTTTTAGCACTGCAGGCCATCAGCAGAGGCTGCAGATGTGGATGTGGAACAGGAGGCAGCAGCTCCCCACACTGCACAGATTCACCCAGGACAGGAGGCAGCAGCTCCCCACACTGCACAGATTCCACCTGGAACAGGAGGCAGCAGCTCCCCACACTGCACAGACTCCATCAGGACAGGAGGCAGCAGCTCCCCACACTGCACAGGTTCCACCTGGAACAGGAGGCAGCAGCTCCCCACACTGCACAGATTCCATCAGGACAGGAGGCAGCAGCTCCCCACACTGCACAGATTCACCCAGGACAGGAGACAGCAGCTCCCCACACTGCACAGATTCCACCCAGGACAGGAGGCAGCAGCTCCCCACACTGCACAGATTCCACCTGGAACAAGAGGCAGCAGCTCCCCACACTGCACAGATTCCATCACTGCACAGATTCCATCAGGACAGGAGGCAGCAGCTCCCCACACTGCACAGATTCCACCCAGGACAGGAGGCAGCAGCTCCCCACACTGCACAGACTCCATCAGGACAGGAGGCAGCAGCTCCCCACACTGCACAGATTCACCCAGGACAGGAGGCAGCAGCTCCCCACACTGCACAGATTCACCCAGGACAGGAGGCAGCAGCTCCCAAGCTGCACAGATTCCCCCAGAACAGGAGGCAGCAGCTCCCCACACTGCACAGATTCCACCTGGAACAGGAGGCAGCAGCTCCCCACACTGCACAGATTCACCCAGGACAGGAGGCAGCAGCTCCCCACACTGCACAGATTCACCCAGAACAGGAGGCAGCAGCTCCCCACACTGCACAGATTCCATCAGGACAGGAGGCAGCAGCTCCCCACACTGCACAGATTCCACCCACGCACGTGTAGCTGCACGAGCACCTCCACACATCAGCACTCTGGGGACTCTGTTCTGCTCTGGGCCTTTTTTATCCTGGAGAAAACACACTGCTTATAACAGGAGAGTTTATCACTGTCTGCTTGAAGCATGGGCTGTAGTAAATTCTTTCCATATTTCTTGCTGGGTGCTGTTGCTTTGAAACTCTTTTCCATCTAACAGATCCAAGCCAGAAAACAGACCTTTATAAAATCTCTTTACTTCATCAACCAGGATTATAGCTTAAATCAAGTGAAAATTGTATTATAATTAACCCAATTCAACTTACAAAGTTTTTCCTATAGTAATATTATCAGCTTTACTGTTCATCCCATAACAAAGCATCACCTGTGAGCCAAGCAATTTATTTTCCAGTTTCAAGAGCTCATTTTCACTTTATCATGTGCTGCAGAGTGAGCCTCTTCAGTACAACTGATTTTAATTGACTGGAAGGTTGACCCCCCACATACAGCCATATCCTAATTATTACAGAAAAACATTTGGGAAAATTATAATCCCCAAGTTAAAAACCATAGTTATTTTTAGTTATTAAGGAACTACCATTAAAATTTTTTAATATTCCAACATGGATATCAGCAAATGAGATATAAAACATTCAGACCTGAATTTTTGAATAAAGATTGTAATTGAAAGGCCTCAAGTGTTATATGTGCTTAATTTTATGAATATTGAAACTTTAAAAAATGAAGATATTCCATTCAGCTCTGATTAGAATTCATATACTGAAAGCTAAATTGTACAGCCCTCATAGGGTCAAAGCACACTTAGAAAGGAAAAAAAAACCCAAAGCTTGCTGATTAAAATTTGATTTTGCTATTACAGAAAAGAAAATTAAAATAAATACACTACATTAAAAAAAAAAAAACCAAAAAAACAATGGAATTTCACTGGGGATGAAAGCTGTAACGTCTCTAGGATACAGCCAAAATCTGGCTTTCCTCTATATGCCTTAATCTTTCAATACACAAAATCTTGACTGGCCATATGCAAACAAGTTCTGTGAAGACAGATCACATGAGAGAGACAACCAAATTATATGCTGGCTACTTCTTTTTGAATTTTAAAAGAATTTCTTTAGAAGAACATTCACTAACAAAACTGGGGGAAAAAAAGTTGCTGCAAATAAATGGTATTTACATATAATTCTGCCAAGCTTGAAAAGAGTTTCTGAAAGAAACAGTGGCTGCAAAGCTTAGTTCAGTTCTACAGTCTACTGGGAGAGAACTTAGCTTCAGTGGTTATTCTTGGTGAAGTTCTGTCATCTGACTGACTTTGTGCATTTTCAAACACCAATTGCAAAAGCAACTGGCATAACCAGTTCTGCTCAAGCAGAATTCCTGAAGAGAACTGATATAAAAAATTAATCATGCAAACCGCCATTGCAAATGCACTTCCAGCTTCTCCAAGATTACTCATCCTGACAGTTTCTAAGTTTTAAAACATTTAACAGAATAAAAACTATAAAAAAGCTCTCAGTGACCCAGTAAAGCAACCCAGCCTGAGCATATTCCAGTATTGCTTCTCTATCAGAAGACTAATACATATATTTTCAGCATTAAAAACAGGACAAGCAACATCTTAGCTGGAGCGATTTTAATTCCTATACTGTTAAATCACAGTATGATGCTGTGTTGTATATACACTTGTTGAACAAGAGAGTGCTGTCAGAAGAGTTTTTACAGGGCCTGAGGAAAGGCTCATGTGCTCACAAAGCCTGTCTGAGCATTGTTTTGGTGAGGGGGGCACCTAAATCAGGCTGTGCTTTTAGATGCTGCTGAGGCTCAGTTAGTGACTTACAGCACTACTCATGACTCAAAGCCTACATGTCAAAAATAACTTCAAAAAAGCACCAAATCATTTAGGAAGGATTAGTTATTGTTACCCAAGAGGCACTGGAGACAATTGTTTTAGGCTGCAATTTTGCCAGGAACTCACTAATGGTTAGATGCCATACCACACTACCAATTTAATAGTGACTGTTTTGTAACAAATACATACAGTCATTCAAAGCTGTAATGTAAGATAGTTTGGATGCAAAAGAAAAATAGTCACAGTACCAGCAACAACCACAAATTGTCAATAAATTATTTACCCACTTAATAAAGAACATGCACTACAGTAAAATATATTGATAAATGTCAGGGTACTGCACTTATTAAGCCTCTTCAATTTTGTCATCAAAAATCTTTGGTGGACACTTCAGAGCCACTAATTGTGTCAAGACAGGCTGTAGATAAAGCCTGAATGGTTGAGTACAGTGACAAGTTCAAAAAGCCACCTCAATTTCATCTTAACAGCCTAACTACAGCTAAGAACAGTCACATGACATGTGGATTTCCAGAATACTTTACCCTGAATTAAGCAGCACAATCCTTCAAATCAGCATTTGCATTTCACACACAGTAGCTGGTTTTAAAGTTTCACTACATGGTCTCTTTCCATGCAAACATTACTATTCCCACAGTCATTTGAACAAGGAAGTGACAACTGAAATACAGAAAAAGCTCCAAACAAAAAGGCTACATGCAATCCAAAAATCCCAGATCAAGTCAGACTGAAAGAGGCTGTTTTCCTGTTACTGAAAGAGCAGCTCATGAGCTACTGACCACATAGCTGGATTTCACAAGGTTTTCCCCATTGGAAAGATAAATCATTTGATTCACTAGCCAAGAGCTTGGGTTCATCTCTAGTAGAACCAGTTCTCTGAAATGTTGCTTTCAACAATGCTGGAAAAAAGTGACTTTCACTTAGGTTTTTTATTCTCTTATGACACACTAAGGGAGGCTCTTCATGCCTCATGAACTCAGTGTAATGAGCAAGTAGAACACATTCTTCTGAACAGCACTGTTGTAACAGAAGTAAAATTTCAACAAAGAGCCTTTTCTGGTACTGAAATTGTGTGCAACTCCAACAAACAGGCTGCACAGTCCTATTTACAGATCATAAACTTAACTGGCTTCTTCATTCACCACTAATGCTAACACAGAATTTAACAAATACCTTTTGTATTTTCTTTGGGTCTTTCTGTAAGTTTTCTCCAAGAGGTACTTTTCCAAACAACTTCCATCGCACATCATTTTGTTTTTCAAATCTTGCACTCTGCTTTCTGGTAAACAAATTCCTAAAAAAAAAAAAAAAAGTTTTATTAAGAAAAAGGGTTGATTAATTATAATAAAAAGAAGGATGAACACTTGCTAACCTTATGTATCCTAATGATATATTCCAACTTCTCTTGTGGTTGTGCTGACACACTGTTTCCCAGCTTCAAAAGGAGCATCATGCAGTATTATCACCATACCAGGCAATGGACTTTGTTAAATTATAACTTTTAGTAGATAAAAAAGTTCATTTTCCAGCTGTCTAAAAGTGGACACCTTTCTTTAGCATTCCTGGAGATCATTCAGCCTCACTCTTTAAAAACAACTAAGAACCTCTTGCTGCACAAACATTCTTTACCCACCTGTTACAACACATTACTACCAAAAACCACAAAAACCTTGGAGACATGGTACCCTTCTGCTGCATTCGATCTGCTTTCACAAAAGATTATTTTTCTAAATAAGCTTAAAAGCAGCTATCAAAACACATTAATTCCGAAGTCTCTCTGAAATGTCCAATATTTAGCTTAAACACTGTAGGAACAGTTATAAAGCTAGACACAAAGCCACTGAAAATTAGATTAGTTTTATTGACATTGTTAGTTTTTAATCATAAAGAGATTTTCCAGACTTGCATCTTCACACCACAGCTACTTTTTCCAAAACTGGACACACAGCACAGACCAATCTTCATGATTTTGATAGCACTCAGCTCCTCCAAGAACAGATATTCTACTCCGTGGCATGCCTGCATTATTAAAGTAACCAATTTTCTTTTATCCTACTGTCCAGTTTATCACATATTCAAATATGTCCAGGTTAGTTCTGTTATTTACTCACCTCAAGGCAGATTTTTCTGGAAACTGATTATTGCTTTTTGCTCACTCATCAAAAGAAAAAATAAATCCACTGAGATAAAAGCATTTTTCCTACTGCGATCAGCAGGCAGCTGCAGCACCTTCAAATCACAGATGCTTCCATTCTGACATTACTGCTTTTCCTTACAGTTACCACCTTAATGCCCTGTGTGTTGGTCCATGCAGTACACACTGTTTCTTACATAAAAAGTGTGATTGTTTGGGAAATAAAACTATTTTGAGTTTCACATTCTAGAAGAGCTGAATACATGTCTGCAACAGGAACAATCTAGGTACTAAAAAGTTGTTATTCCTGGTCACTTTGTATCAGTTGCCATGAAAAATACCATAGCTGTACCAACAGAGAAAACACTGCTGGAATACAAGAGATATGTTTCATATGTGAAAAACAATTAAAGTTATAACATCAAAGTGTGCTGAAATATATTATAAGGTTAATAGTATGCACTGCCATCCATAAATATGCATATATTTATACAAATTATCACATGCTTCTGTATCACAAGGGTACAGTTACCTTGAAATTCAAACCAAGAATAGATTATCATATTAAAAGATAAGGACAAAGTGTTTATGTACAGGAACCATGCAAGTCAATTACATCTGATGCCAAAGCTAAGCAGTAACTGTACCCCTCCAAACCCTTTCACTTAGGCAGAGATTGTAAGGGAACTAAAGCCTGAGAGGATGCATCAAGCAAGTTCTAAAATGTATCTAAGAATAAAAAGGAAAGCATGGCAAAAATAACATAACAAAATCTACTGCATGTGAATAGGATATACAATGCAAGACTGGCTGCTCTTGCAAAAGGTTTTTTTTCAGGTTGTTATTACTGCAGAAGCAAGCAAAATCCAGACTCCAAACCATCTTCAGAGAAAACAAGAACTTTTAGCATCAGGGCCACTGGAAGAGCCCTGTAAGGAGGCACATCTCTGTGACAGCTCTGTGCACATTCAAATCCTTTTGCAAGTAAAAGGCTTTCATCACACTTCATTAGCACTGCAATAACACAAAAATTAAAGGCAATTTTCTCTCTGTCTTTATCCACATTAGAGGTTCCTAGCACAAGTGTATATACAAGCAACAACTCCTTCAGTCTCCTCTGAGGGATTTTAAGAACAGCAGTAGGTCTTTACCCTCAGAGCAAAGTAAAGATGAATTGGAATGATAAATTCTAACAGCTCTCTGCTGCAAGTGCCTGCATAAAAACGAACCAAATCTGAAAAGCCAATCTCACACACTTCCTCTCAACTCAATTCCACAATCCTATCTACTTTCCCTTTAGCAGCAGCGTCACAATAAATAATCTGTTCTACAGCTTATCTAGCAGATGGCACAGCACTTGTTCAGCTCACTCTTCTCTGTCCCTACATTCTAGGGCACCAGGCATCTCTTCCTCCCTTTGTACTATGTCAGGGACTTACAGTTCACTTTTAATTTAAAATATATATATATTGAACTGAAAGCAGCAGGCATGGTCAATATCCAAATTTCATTCTGTACTGTCCTTTTCCTCCACCCTGTGTCTGGGCCTAAATCCCAGTGTTTGGTTGATGTCCACACTCTTTACAAACTCCAGAAAGTCTTAAAATCCCCTGAAGGCTTAACATAATCAGCAGCCACAAATCAGTAAACCAGATGTAGAAGAGCAAACTACAATGTGTTCTTGCTTTGACTGAGGACACACAGCATTAAACCCTGATCTGCCCCACACTGAAACACAGCACAGGTAATATATGACAGGATGGCATGGAAGGAGCAGAAGAGATGCCACCTAATTTGCACCTATTCTGAGAAAAGGGAAAAAATAAACCCAAAAAAACCCCCAAAAAAACCCCAAAATCCCAAAACCAAAAAAACCCCACCCAACAAAAAAACCCCACCCAACAAACAAACACAAAAAACCCCACAAAAAACAAACAAAGCAAAAAAAAAAAAAAAACCCCAAAAAAACAAACCAACCAACCAAAAAGGAACTATGGAATGCTCTCTGGTTCAATTTCTACAGAGCTTTGCAATAAATCAGGACAACACCACAGGTCCTGATAAAGTCACTACTTGAGATTCCTGAACTGAAAGTAAACCCTTAAAATATGCAACTGCCTTAGGAGGAAGTTTCTGCCATATATATGTCAGAGCAAACAACTCATAGCAAAACCTTTCATTTTTCTGCTGCTACAGCAACAAAAGGAATTATTTTTCTTCTATTTTTACACAGCTCCCTCCGATTTTTTAAGAAAAGCATTAAGCCATTTCACTTCTGAGCAAATTCACTTCAAAATATTCCACATTAAAGGTAACTTAAGAGCTTACTAACAGAAAATGCATGTTAACAAGAAGCAAAGCTTCTCTTTTTGAAAAAACAAAACCCTAAACAAACAGATCTTTACTCTGAAGATGAGCCTAGAAATTCTAGGGTAAAAAATGGCAAAGCTTCATTACAAGTGTTTGAAGATAACAAAAATAAATTGGAGGTCCTGATTGTAAAAAAGTGCTTGACATGACTTGAAAGAAAAGATTATATGCTCATCATTAGTTCAGTTTCACTGTCCTCTTCAAATCTATCAGAGCACATCATGATGATTTACAATAGGGATATTAACAAGACCATCTGACATGATGCATGATGTCTGCAGCCTCATTAGTGTGGAGTCATCACAGTGTCATGGATTGCATCTGCATTTCTGTTGTATGTGCCCACTATTTTATACTAAGTATTTGTAGCTGCTTATTTTAGAAAAGCCAAGTACAGAAGTTAAATTGAGATCAAATTTCAGTTAGAAAACTGCTATTTCACAGTCCCCTACAAACAGTATTTTGCACCAAACAGCTGTTTAACCTTGCTATTTTAATTGAGCTGTGGAGAGGGATTACCTACCTGAAGAGAATTTAATTCTAACTCCAGAGTTCATTTTTACATACAAAGAACATCCTGTGGTACAGGACAGAGATGGAACAATCTTTTGCTTGAGCATACAGATATTGCATCATCACTCTATACTTATCTGCCCAGCTGCCTTTTCTGTGGGGAAAAAGAGGAAGTTAACACCAAGAAGCAAGTTTAGCAGCGTCAGGAAAACCTTATTTTTTAATAAAACTTAAGAAACAATTCCATTTTGGGTCTCTAAGCACTGCTCAAATAAATGTACAAAACAGCTGTTAATAAATGTACTGCACATGTGTATATTGCCACTCTTTAAGTAGCCTTGTATGCTATCATGATCAGGGTGAAGCCTCAATCAAATTTTAAAAATGTGTTTCTAAAGATATTAGAACAACATCAATAACAAGTAATCAAGTCAAACCTATTGATACTGCATCTGTTGGAGCATTTTCAAGCTTTTGCTTTTAAAAAAACCCAGCACCACCACAGTTTATGTAGTTCTGTCCAATTTTCTTTCCAAAAAGACAGGAGGTCTGCAACACAACTGCCAGCAATTACTGCTGCATGAGGAGTTGAGAGCAGCAGCTCCACAAGCACTCAGTTATTCATTTTTTCCACATTTCAGCTGTGCTTTGTTCCATGCAAGGTCAGTCACTTCTGTGAAGTCACCTCCTAAGAGGTTATTCCTTTCTACCACATCCCCCCTGTTCAGTACTCAAACCTATCCACTAAAGCAGCAGAGACAGTGCTGCCATGACTGCCATGGCTTCTGTTGCCAGTTTACTCCAAATCTTGAAGTCACTGCAAAGCTCCTTCCTGAAAAGTCTCAAAGTCTTCTCAAGCCAGGAAGGCCCAACCCTGAGCCCATTCAGATATCTCTGAAGTTTGGTACCACCAGAGTCAAGGAACTGTTTCTCTGGCACATGTCCCTGAAACAACAGGAAAAAAGGATGGGCTCCCACAGGGGCTGTCAGAGGGTGGAGCTGACCAAGGCAGGCACACACACACCCCTCTGGACTTCAGGCAACACACAGTATCTTTTTACCAGAAAGCCCAAGATGACCAGATTACTGAAACAAAAGGGTAGAGGAGCTTAGGATTTAGGAGCTTTTACAACCAGAGCATTTGGGTTATTCAGAAAATCTGAATTTCAGCTTTACTGATGTGACTGTTTTGCCAGGGGTCCTTAGAAGAAGTTCTGCAGTACTTGAACTACTGGCATGCAGCACAGAATCACAACTGCAAACAATAGAAAAGTGAGATGGCAAATGCTGCTCTGTGATAGACTTACACTGGCCTAGCATAGAGATTACACTTCCAAGTAAATGGGTTCCTTACTCTTAAAAAGATGGTTGGTATACAGAAACATGTATGAAAATTGTCTAGAAAGTGATTCAGCTCATGCAAACTGATGCAATTTCTTATCTGCATTTAACCAACACTGATTTGCAAAACCAAGTAAATTTTTGTTACATGTTTTAAAAATACACACATCTCCAGCTCTCAAGATGCATGCTCCAAATTTTAATTGTCTTTCAATTAAGGTTATTTTCAGAAGATAAAACAAGCGAAATAGTTATGCAAATTAACTACTGGAAGGACTTAGCAGTCACATGAGCACAACAGCTGTAAAATAAGGACAGTGGAGAAAATTCAAAAGGTTCAGTTTTGTAGAACAATTTTATCTTGAAAGACAATTTTTCAAATGGGTATCAGACTGGCATGTGTTCTGAAGAAGCAAGAAAGAAACAGAGGCAAGTCAAACTTCATTTCACCTGCTTCTGAAAGAAGACCCTGAAACTCCCCTGATAACTCTGAACTACACAAGGAGAGAGCACCAAGGTCTTGAACCCCTCAATGAATTTAGCCAGGCTGAGGCTAAGGTCCATGTATATTTAGATAAGTAAGCAGATGTGAATCATATCTGGTAAACCCTCACTGAGCACACAGGCACTGTAAGACATGTCTCCACAGACATTACTCCACAAGGCATCCAGAAAGCTACATTGAAACAAGACATTTTTAATAACATACAGCACCTACTAAGCAAAAACTACAGTAAGATAAACTTTATTAAATATTTGCTGCATTGTCAGCAAAAATGTCCAGCCATCTTATCTGATGTGGTATTAATTAATTAACACTAACTAGGAAACATTCCAAACAACAACATTATTTTCTTTTCATCTGCCAATGACCCTTTCTGTTCTGTACTAATCATAACTTTTGTAACTTACCAATAAATAGAAGAAAGAGTCTCATCTCTAGATGTTCCTAACTTGCTCACTTAAAGAATTTCCAGAGAAAATAAATCCTGAAAAATCAGCAACATATTCTATCAAAGGAATTTTTGTTACCTGACTAGTGGAGGAACAAGACTGACACATAAATCAGGATGACTGGAGAACTGATGGACTTGAGAAGGCACAGTTGTCAGGAGATCCACCAAAGTCTCCTGAAGTGCCCTAAATCTACATCCTCCAAAGGGAAAAGCAACAATTGGTACCCATGACCCAGTAATGCTGGTTTCTAGAAATAATTCACTAGATGCAGTTCTAAACAAGCCCTCCTCTCAAACCCAGATCACCTCTCAGTCAACCTACACATCAACACAACCAACAGACAGAATACCATCAAAAAAGTTCAAGTACTTTGGCTACAGTCAAGAACCTCCATAAACAAGTCAGAAGTTATGCTTTGAATAAGATTCCAAAATTACATACAAAAGCAGGGTTTGCAGAAGTTTGTCCCTTCAAGATTGCCAAAGGTCAGAGTAAAGGAGGAATAATGCTTGGTTTATGGATAAACAAACCAACAGAAATAAAGCCAGACAGCCTACAAGCTGACCTGCCTATGAAAGAGGCTGAACTATGATAAATTCCTACCACATTTTCTAAACAAAGTTTTCCAATCACTAACATTCCAGTATGTTCAGTAAGAATCAAAAACAATAACAGTTCACAGTGTAACAGATACTTGCAGGTCTGGAAAAAAAAGACCTCCACAGTTGAGAGAAGCAGTAATACAATATAAATTAGCAGTATAGGATATCTGATAGCTTGCAGAGGGTAACTTGGAAATTTCTCTAGATTTCTGGGGGAAAGAGCAGGGTTTAATAAACTATTTATCAAAACTACAATATTCTGCATGTATCTTTCTTCTTACAGGTTCCCCTCATTTTACAGGGGAACAAAGCTGTTACTTCAGCTGCTGACTGCTCTGAAGTATCCAAGACATGCAAAGATAAATCAGGCAGTAACCTGGTGGGTTCAGCTTTAGAACTGGCTACAGCAAACCAAGAAGTATTTTGCACATGGAAAATGCACAGTGCTGGTCTACCATGCAAATACTGAAGAATTCTCAGAAACTGGAGTTTCAGCAAGTAAGGACTGTCACAAAAAATCAACACTCAGGTCCAGCTTCAAACTAATATATTAGCATCAACCAGCTAAAATTAATGATCCTTTTCTAGCTGGCCAAATTCCCAGTTATTCTCATATTACCAGAGTAATTGAAATTCTATTCCTAAAATTTGAAAGTAGATTTCTTCATTGATTTGAAGCACTATTACCACACAAATAAAAAAAACAGAATACATGAAATGTCATCCTAAGCAAAAAGCTGAACCAAAGTAAACTCTAAGACCTTGCAGCAAAAGAAATTAAATATGGACCTGTCTGCATTAAGATCAAAAGGAAAAAGTGAATAAAAGCTCTGCCTAATACCTAACAAGACCATATCTGTATCTGGTGTGGGGCTCCTGGACTACAAAAAAGAATCAAAAACTGGAGAAAGTCCAGTGGATTAACACTGTGATGGCTGGGTGCTGAGGCCCACACCACACAAGCAGGGATGCTGACAAAGGTGTTTTCATTTAGCCTGGATGACCAGAGATGCAATGAGGGAAAAACCCCAATGAGGAAAAAACCCCAAGCTGCTGTAAGGCATGTTCCAAATGGATAAAAGGGGAGGAAAAACAATCACAGTGGCAGAATATGAATGCTGAACTGTGCAGTGCAGGGAGGTGAGCTCCAAGCTGGGATGCACTCACAGCTGCTCGGGGTCCCAAGGAACATGGTCTGGTGCTGAAGCCGGCCCTGCACCAAGCAGGGGCTTAGGAACAGCTCCAGAAACCCTCCCTGAGCTGAGCTGCTCTGGATTCCACACTCACAAAAGGCTCCTGCTCACCAAGGGGAGTCCTGTTCTTTGTCCTACCTCCAACTGCTGCCAAGTTCTTGTGTTTATTCTGTCAGCTCCAAAGGGTAAATGACCCTAATACTTACTGAAGGGTTTTTTTTAATTATTATTCTTAAGATATGGCTGGAGAACTTTGGAGGCACTTAATGACTAAAAAGAGACTTAACACAAAAAAGAATGGATTCAGAAAATTTATGGTTTCCATGTACCAGTTCTGTTAATAAAATTCTATGTAAGGATGAAAACTTCAACAGACTGTTTCTTGTTTGAGCCTTTTTAAATGTGTTTAAAACCAAAGTTAATATTGACTCCAACTCTTCCAGATTATGTAACACAGGAAGGGATACTGTATAAATCAAAACATCAAGGAGCAAAAATTTATTTATTCCATCTAATTTCATCTTGCTCACTGCATTTTTCAGGAAAGAAAAAGTCAGCTGAATATTAAACAGTACTTTGATCAGATGGAGAGAGAGAGCATCACAAAGCAGTAATTGTGCTGATATTCTCCATTCCTCATGTCATCTACTTCTCACAGCTCCTTTTAACAAAGGAAAACACCAGTAAAGCTCTTGCAAATTAAACAAAGATACAAAGACCATCTAACCCACCCATTTACTAAACCTTCATAGAGACAGTGAATCAGAATGAAACCAGAGCTTAACTTCATTAATCTGAATTAGCTCCTGAAGTCTCATGCACATCTGTGAGAAACTTTTGTAGTTCTCACTCCTTCTATTCAAAAGCAAGCGTGTGCAGGGCTGTACTGGGTTTGCATGGCAAAGTTTTGGGAGTGGGGGACTACAGGAGTGGCTGCTGTGAAAAGCACTCAGAGGCTTCTCCCCATGTCCAACAGAGCCAATGCCAGCTGGCTCCAGGACAAACCTGCTATTGGCCAAGGCTGACTCCAATAGGGACAATGGTAGCTTCCATGGAATAGCAGTTCAGAGAGGAAAAAATCTGCTGCACAACAGCAGCAGCAGCCAAAAGAGAGGAGTGAGACCATGTGAGAGGAACAGCCCTGCAGACACCAAGGTCAGTGCAGAAGGAGGGGCAGGAGGTGCTCCAAGTGCCAGAGCAGAGGTTCCTCTGCAGCCCCCAGTGCAGCCCATGGTGAGGCAGCTGTGTCCTGCAGCCCATGGAGCCCCAGGATGGAGCAGAGATCCATCTGCAGCCCCTGGAGCCCCAGGATGGAGCAGAGATCCACCTGCAGCCCATGGAGGTCCAGGATGGAGCAGAGATCCACCTGCAGCCCATGGAGGTCCAGGATGGAGCAGAGATCCACCTGCAGCCCACGGAGGTCCAGGATGGAGCAGAGATCCACCTGCAGCCCACGGAGCCCCAGGATGGAGCAGAGATCCACCTGCAGCCCATGGAGCCCCAGGATGGAGCAGAGATCCACCTGCAGCCCACGGAGCCCCAGGATGGAGCAGAGATCCACCTGCAGCCCATGGAGCCCCAGGATGGAGCAGAGATCCACCTGCAGCCCACGGAGCCCCAGGATGGAGCAGAGATCCACCTGCAGCCCATGGAGCCCCAGGATGGAGCAGAGATCCACCTGCAGCCCACGGAGCCCCAGGATGGAGCAGAGATCCACCTGCAGCCCATGGAGGTCCAGGATGGAGCAGAGATCCACCTGCAGCCCATGGAGCCCCAGGATGGAGCAGAGATCCACCTGCAGCCCACGGAGGTCCAGGATGGAGCAGAGATCCACCTGCAGCCCACGGAGCCCCAGGATGGAGCAGAGATCCACCTGCAGCCCACGGAGCCCCAGGATGGAGCAGAGATCCACCTGCAGCCCATGGAGCCCCAGGATGGAGCAGAGATCCACCTGCAGCCCACGGAGCCCCAGGATGGAGCAGAGATCCACCTGCAGCCCGTGGAGCCCCAGGATGGAGCAGAGATCCACCTGCAGCCCATGGAGGTCCAGGATGGAGCAGAGATCCACCTGCAGCCCATGGAGGACCCCACAGTGGAGAAGGTGGACGAGCCTCAAGGACACTGACCCTGGGAGAACTGGAGCAGGCTCCTGGCAGCACCTGTGGCCCCTTGGAACGAGGAGCCCATGCTGGAGCAGGTTTGCTGCCAGGACCTGTGACCCCACAAGGGAAGGAGGGTGGGGGAAGCATTACAGCTCAATGCTGCAAGCAACATTCAACACCCATCCATGTTACAAATTTCATTCACCAGCCAGTATCAGGCTTCTGTAATGCTTCCCACCAGCCACTAGAAAAGAAACATGCACGTGTCACCTGCTTTGAAGTAATAACTAGACCACACTAAGTCCTCACTTACTGCATAGTTTTGTACAGTTACTAAAAAAAACTCCAAAACTCAAACTGTCACTGAGCAGATTTTCATTTAGTTTCTATAATGAACAAATAAGTTCAACAAGCTTCTTTGTTTAAAGTCTTGTTTGTGTAAAACTGTTTCCAGTTACTCAACAGCAAAACTAAAATATTAATCTACTACTCTTTATACTAAAGAGCCACATGTCAAAATTTAGTGAAAAGTTTAAGGTAGAACTAAAAGAACTGTAATTGTAAAGAGTTACATTATCCCACACAAAAAGGGAAAATAAGGATTGCAATTAATTTAGACAGTTTCAGTTCAACACCTAGTGGAGAACAGGCCACATGACAAAGTTCAAAACTTCATTCTCTGAATAAGACAGGAATTCTGAAAACTGTATCATACAATTTTCAACTTTTATCAAAAGCCAAGGCTTTGTAGAATTCCAGCCTTCCACCTGTGGAAGATTTGCTTTGAGAGAGAATGTTTATTTCAGAAAATTCTGCTGATTTCTTCTGTTCCACACAGAGCTGTGGTAGTAAATACAGGTGGAGAGAAGATTTTTAGTCTGTCAGTTCCACTAGAGAGAGTGGCCTTCAAAGAAGAACTATCCAAAACCACACTTTGAAGACTGAAGCCCCTTTCAGATGAGCCCACCTGAATGCCTCACAGGCTGCTGAAAGACTGCTGCCAGCATCCTGTGTTCAACAGATCCTCAGTGCCTATGCTGCTTCCCACACCACTGCAGCATGAGCTTGTTTGCCCTCCTCTCTTCCCAGCCCTTTTAGCCGCCTGCTATTGGCAACAATTTGCTAGAAATGCACCCAGGGAAAGCAGCAGGGAAGGACAAAACTGCCACTCAGTTATTCCCTTCCCTCCACAAGGGCAGTGAACCCTGTGGGGCAGCTGCAGCACTTGGGAGCCCAGCAGCCTGGGCTGGCTGGCCCTGCAGCTCCCTCCATCACAGGCTGCCTTTCTGCAGTCCTTCCCATCAGCTTCTGGACAACTGCACCTGGAGCTCAGGTTGGCTTTGCTCACTTGTGGTTGGAAGCAGTGACTTCTATCTGCCCCCACAGTGCATCCAGCTCTTTCTGTTCCTCTGCCTACACACTTCAGTCCTGCTCTCAGCTGGTCTCCTCCTGAACAGCCAATACTCTAAGAGGCTTCATTGAACAGAAACTTCCATAGAAGAGAGGACAGCATCATAACTAATATCTCAGATTGGTCAACTGCAATTATTTTCACAATTTTTCTTCCCTCCTATGGTCAGTGAATTCCCATTATTGGAGACATGAAAGTGGGAAATCAGCATTAGAGTGCTCCTTGTCATTCTACCTTCCTTTTAATAACAAAATTATAGAAGTACAATAAGCTGTCCTCTCATTAAAAGCAACAAACTGCATTATGAAAGGGTCCTATCCATTAACACAGATGACTGACTTTTGCCATTGATGGACCTAATTTCTAAATTCAGAACTCCAAATTATATGTGACCAGTAATCTCAAAACATGGGTGTACATATGTGATGTAAACATATTAAATTCATATGATTTCAGACTTAAAACAGTTACTGAAAGCAGCAGCTACTGTTTTGAAATTTAAGACTTTTTTCTTCTCAGATTACAAGCAAGGTCACAGGTACATGCTTCTACATATGGTATAGGATGCCAATCTTGCTCCAGAAGCTTTCTTCCAGAAATGCAGAGATTCTTTGCAAATAGTAAAATGTAACATTCTTCTTAAAGCCCTTTATTTCATGTGCAGTCCCTATGCTCCTTAGAGGCTTCCTGACATCCAAATACTTAGAACACTAGGATTAAAAACTTCTAGGAGTAGCCTGAAAAGAAAGAAGATCCAGATTCTTGGGAAAACACACAATATCCATGGCAGTGGACTAAGTAAAGACTTAGACTGCTTGTAATCCATTAAAATGAAACAAACTGCATGGCTTATTATTTAGCTGTACAGAGAGTGACCCCTTTATGGTCACTCTCCATGTAAGCACAAAAATCCTTATTCTCAGTCTCCAAAATGATAATTGAAAATTATAAACGGAAAGGGCAACTTCTGCAGTAAGATCACTACAGGTCTGATTCAGCAAAGCTGTTTAAGATCCACACATTTAAAAAGTTTCAGCAGTACTGTACAGAAGTCCAAAGGTAAAACTCATTAACCCACACTACTCTGGGTCAATAAGGCAAAGGAGCAGACAAGCCAGACTCTTTTAGTCTCCCACCCAGTTATTTGCTCACACTGGTTTTAAACCCAAGTTCCTGCATATATTCAAATGAATGAAATTAATTCCAACTCAGGATTACATAAAAGACCTCTGGGCTTTTAAAGCTGATACAAGTGACACTTGAAAACAACCAACATGTCAGTTTTTTTTGTCAACAGTCAGCATTACAGCTTCTTTCAGAAGCAGTAATTCATTTTCATATGCCAACTTTGAGCCTAATGACAGCACTGTACCTGTGGTGCCTTAAGCTCTTCCAAGAGGAAAGCTGTGTGTAAGCAAGAAAGCGACCTCCTTCTCACTTTTGATCTTCCTGGCCACACCCAAAGATGCACCCAGCAGCCTGAGGAAACCACTAGGCCTTATGGATACTCAAACTGCTGGAGACACAAACTGAGCCAGAGAAGCAGGCCAGGAAACTTTCTTCACACAGTGCTCAAAGAAGCAGGGCAGGAGCACTCCATTCCCAAGTGATCTTGAAGGTGCCAGAACTGAAGGAAGTAAGCCAACAGTGCTTCCTTCTTCCTTGATCTCTTCTACAACTCATTTTGTAAATGCAGTCTCAAACCAAAACTTCATAACACACCACAGAACCGACACAGAATATGCAACCTTGTGCACAGTGCACATGCACACATGCATACAGTCTCAAAAGGAAAAGTGAATGTACAGAGTGCCAAAAAATTACTTTATATTCTAAACCAACTACTTCTCTAAGCATTTTCTTGGTATTGAGAAAGACTTACCCCCTAGCTGATACATAAGTAGCTTAAGCACATGTGACCAAGCACTGGAGGCATCTAATTATTGTCAGTATTATCTCTACAGGCAGCCACAAAACTGACATGTCAAGGCCAAGTTTACTCTGATAAGATCAGAGAAATTAGCACATTCTCAGAGGCCAGATGGGGTTCAATACAAGCAGAGGTGCCATTTCAAGAAGCAAGGTTTCTCCCTTTTACCAAATATCAACAACCTGTGCAAAACATTAAGCTGACTCATCTTTGCTCTCAATGGCTCAAAGGTGTACCCTATTACCCAGAGAAGCCCTCAAAGAGCTAAACCTGCAGATTAAGGCTGAGTCTCTGCACTGCAGCCTTACCCCAGGACCATCAGGCTGCTGCAAGGCAGTGTACAAAGTACTCAGGTCTCATTATTCCATGTTGTACACATGTATGCCAGCCACTGGCCAAAGCCAAGACAATTTGGCTTTCTCCTGGCATGGTTCATGCTTGGTTTTCTGAAGTGAAGTTTATGCACTCAACCTGAGACTGAAGCACAACTTTCAGCAGAGTGCAGTGCTGAGAACACACTCCTTTCTGGGACTTTGTTTACACCCACCACTGCAGCATTTGGAACAAACTGCTTTAGGGAGCTCCCTCTCAGCAAGCTGATCTTTAACAATACTGTTCAAAATGCCTCCTCTTCATCTCACACTGTACACAAACCCTGGTACAGAGCACAGGGGGAGCTGAGTAGGAAGGCCTCTAGAAAGCAGATACTTTCAAACAAAACACTGGAAGACCCAGGTTCATTTACTTCAGTACTCGTATAAGTCCTGGGAATCCAAGAAACTCCAGGGAACAGGGAGTTTTCAAACCCAGGGATGGCAGATTACAAACACCAACATAAACTAGCAAGGGCATGTTTTGAACCCTTACAATGCTGACAGTATAAATATAAATAGTACTCCCTGTGGCACAGAACAACCTCTGAGGCTCCCTGCGTGTTCAATACCTGTGAAACTCACCAACAGGTCTCATGACATGAGACGGTGCATAAAATATGGGGGTGTGGTGTGCAAGTACAGACAGACAGTGGGCAGCTCTTGTTTCCAAAACAGTGCAGGAAGTGGATGCCAAAGAGGAGGATATTCAAGGTCAGGTTACAGACTGAGCACCTGGAACTTCAAAGCCGATCATCTAGTTTGAACTTAATCCTCATATTCTTACAATGACATCACCCAGTGACCAAGATTATCTGCTCCCCATTTAAAAGGCAGTAATGACAGCCCTTGTTTCCTGGCATTCAATGTACCTGCAAAGATTCAGGTGAAAAAGCTCAGTCTAGTGAGTACTACAGTTTCTGCAACACTGGTAAAACCACCACAGACTACACTAGAACAGAATTTGGACACATGGCTTTGCTGTGTTGGATAAGAAAAGCTGAGAAGTGGTTAAACATCCTACTCTGAGTGGGGTCTAAATGTGCCTGTTCCACTCTGCTCCCTGCCAGGCTGAAGGACAGCATTTGTTCCAGTTAGCAGTTGTGCTACCAGAACGGGTAACAAAAGTTTATGCTTTGAAGTGCTGAGAAGCCTCCTGCTTCAGAATTAAGTCTGGTTCCATGGCAACAAACAGACAAGGGTCCACAAAAGCATCAGCACCTCAAACATGACTGATGACTGGAGTTCTGCTGCACAGTACTTTAACCTAAGAATAAAAATCAACAAAGGCTTCAGTCAACTTAGGTCTAAACAAACTGATTTTCTTAAGCTTTGCAAATAAGGCAGCCTTTCAAAGAATGTTTTCTGCCAATTCTTGATGTATTTTATTAGCCTACTTATCTCATGCAAGAGAAAAATTGCATGAGGAAAGAGATACTAGCTGAAGCCATGTGCAAAACAGGTTATTTACAGCCAACTCTGCTTGATGTCTAAAATGTCTTTCTAGAACAATTTATTTTAAATATATCAAACTTCAGATGATAAAAATAAGAAACATTATGAGCGCCTTACATAACTTTAAAAAAAGAACCCACTAGCAAACAGCTCAACTCCCCAAAGTAGCTTAGTCCTCTTCCTTATTCCCCACTTCCCTGGGGTATCTGCATTTAATTCATACAAAGGCCACAATTAGAAACTGCTTTGGGTAGTCAATGCCATCATTTCAACAAATGGGTGACACAATGTCAGATGTTTTTATTCCACACAAAAATTAAGGGAAAAGGTATTAAAAAAGCAGTAACTGAGATTTGGAAAAACCAGAGTAGTCATACCAAGTGTTTGTAAAGTATTTGTATTTTAAGCTTCATACCCTTAGAATAATCAATAAAATATTCCATCACTACTAAACTACTTATGAATTTTCAGATGTCAAAGTCCTTTAATACAGGTATGGATTCTACCTATATTTATCTATTTATGTGACACAAGATTAAAGACCTTGGCCAAAATCACAAGATATCACAAAAGATATCACTGGAGAAGCCACTGTTCAGAAGAAAAAAGACCTTGTTCAGAAATCCTTTTACTGTAACATAGAAGGAATGTTCCAAGATTTAAGATGCTTCCATACACCATGAACATAACAGAGTAGGATGCAGAGCCTTAGACCGCAGCAATATTTGCCTATTTACTCAAACCAGAAAATATATGTTAATACTGATCTCAAAACACCAAGGTATTATATTTTGCAAAGTACAACATCAAAGAGGACCTTTCTCCTAAGATCTTCCATAATCCATTAAAATATATTTTATGGAAACATTACCTGGCAAAGAAGTTTGTAAAAGGTCCCAGTATTTTCCGTTTACTGTCCACGTCTGTCCCATGACAATACTGCTGCTGGTTCTGGTCAGTGCTGTCTCTAGAGGAATTCAGGGTAACATCTGAAAAGTGCGCCTCATCAGTCTCCAGATTGACAATTGCACTTGAACTGCTTGTGACCACAAAGTCCAAAATGTCTTCATTGCTAACTGATAGAGTTGTTGACAGTTCCGTGCTAAGACTAGACACACTACAAACAGAGATGTCATCGCTTCGATTGAGCGTTTTTGAGGTTGGGCTGTAGAGTTTGACCGTGTCATAGCCAGTCCTGGGGAAGGTGGAGGATTTGCGCACGGCGTGCTCGTGCTCGGCAGCCGGCGCATGCGGAGGCACGTACGGCGGCAGCGTGCACGCGCTCTGGAAAGCCCTGTCAGGCACCAGCTCGGGTTCTGACTGCTTTCTCTTCACATTCAACACACTGCAGTGAACAGGCTCTGGATTTCCTATTTCTAGAGTTGGAATACCAGAATCCACTGATTTAAGGCTATGACAATCTTCTAAAGCACTGGAGAGGAGGCCAGGTCCATACTCGGGCAATGAGAGATCTCTCGGGGTCCCAGAGTTCAAGTTTTGAAGGCCCTGGATACCGCTGCCCACTCTTGCATCCACAATTCCCACGAAGGTCAAACCATTTAAAGAGTTGGATATATTTGCATCAGTTGTCTTGGCCCAGCTAGTAACTGG
The DNA here is from genome assembly GCF_023055355.1 of Agelaius tricolor. Classification (NCBI taxonomy): domain Eukaryota; kingdom Metazoa; phylum Chordata; class Aves; order Passeriformes; family Icteridae; genus Agelaius; species Agelaius tricolor. Next base: position 9,555,607 of record NW_027269284.1, read on the forward strand.
TTAAAAAGAAAGAAAAGATTAGGAGTTTGCAGGAAGGTTGTGGATTGTTCTCGACTGTTTGTTTTGTAGGATTGGTTTTTTTTCATGGTTGTTTTCTTGGTTTGTTTTTTTAATGCACTCAGTCCTGTCCTAATTTAGGCTTTTAATTAAAAATTATTTGTCTTCTCTTGCACATGATTATTATCCCTTCCCCCCAGCATGAACAACCAGGACAATGGCAACTTAAATTAGGTAAACGTGAAGCATGAAAAGCTTTTCATAAGCAGTTTGTGTGCTCATGTTTGCTCCTTACACATCTCCTGGGAGTGAAATTACATACTATAAAACCTGCAGTATTTTAATGTTCCCTGTCAATACTGAGGCAAATATATGAGATTTATTTTTATACAGTCCTAAATTCATATTTGCTGATGTCAGAGAGCTACAAAACTTGTTTCCATACACTTAGACCAGATTCATAATTGTTCATTTAAACAGAATTTCTCAGCATTCTTTTGGAAACTATAAAACTGATAATAAAATTGTCACAGAAGAGAATGCATAATGTATTACTGTTGCATTAAGGAAGAGATGCAAACTCTGAACAGCTATAAAACTATCCACAGAGTCAATGTTTTGACAGTATGCACAATGCACTTCATCAGTGAACATTTGGTAGCAATAACATTTGCAAATACACTGAATTTACTGCGCTCAGGGACTCTGATCCTCCATCCATGCTGTCTCCCCAGGGGCTGCCAGCAGGTCAGTTAATCCAGTCAGTGCCCCAATTCCAGTCTGAATCTGAATGACCTGCAAAGCAAGGGCTGTGAAAAAGTAGCTACAGGTTGGAGGCACCGAACTTAACGGCAACTTTTATACACCTGGGACACCAAAAGGAATACTGCCCTGGCTTCCAGAACTGCTACTGACCCTTTAAACACTATATGAGCTATATAACACTATATATTACACAGATCTTTTTCCATATGAGTAGTAAATTGTCTACAGCTCTTCTGAAGTTTGCAATGCAATTACTCTGCAGCAGTTGGCAGAACAAATATGCACATATTGCTTCAATTTCTTCTGTCTGAAACACTCTGGGATAAGTGTGAATGAGTGAAGAACACTCATTCCATCTTGCAAACAGACTGCTTTCTAGACAGATTTTTCTTCAGCTCCTGAAGCCTGGTCTCCTATTCTCTCTCGAGTAGAGCACTCAATTAAAGGTCCTGGTTGTTCTCTAGAAGGTCCTCCCCACATTCTATTTTTAAAAAACAAATACACATGTACCCAAAAGAAAACCCAAACTTCTCAATCTCAAATGTCAGGGAAAACTGCTATCTCACAACAGTTCTAACCCCCTGGTTAATGTCACCTGAGCCCTGCCAAACACCAGGGTTTGACACACAGTCCATCCTTGGATCTGAGGACATCAATACAGTTTGGCATTGTGATACCAACAGGCAGTGAGTGTGAGAAAACTCATTTCAAACATATCACACTGGTCCAAACAGAATTTTTTTTCCGTAAGTTTTCAGTCATGTGGAAAGTTCAGGAATCCACCTGTACTTCGTATGCTACACTAAATCTTTAACTTACTACCCAAACAATATTTGCTAGCAGTTCAATCCACTTCTAAGTACAGGCAAAAGTCGAGGACAGACAACCCTGGATATTTCATCTTTTAGACTTCTTCAGAACTTTTTAACAGCCAACTATATGCTACCCATCCAAATCAATCATAGCATCAATTGCCTAATCCTCTGCCTAAGCAAGGTTTCAAGTGTATTGTTTTGACTAAAAAGCTTGTGAAGATGTGTGAAGTCTTTCTCAAAGAGTTGCTATAGCAACTTTTTCATATTACCATGGTTTGAAAAGTTTACATCCCCTGCAATTAAAGTGTGTTTTGAAATAGCTGGCATACCAACTGTGTACATTCTAAATTCTTTATTCACTAAATTAAAGTTGCAAGGGCCAGCAAAAAACAAACCCTAAACAGCAATTTTTGAATGCAGGCAGCAAACTATACTCCAGGAGTCAACAGTGATAGTTCAAGTGTACAAATAGGACAGAACATGGAGCATCAGATATAATTACTGTTGTATATACTGGAATCTCCTGTTCTCAGACCTTCTTACTTGAATTCACTTGTTTTTCTAACATAACTCTGACTTTGTTCTTCTCCTTGCGCTCACCTTTATTCCTTCATATACTTCACATTGCTCTTCAAACCCACAGCCCACCCCAGCCCCTTTTGTTACTCTAAAGCATATACACATACACACTTCAGAACAGGGTAACCAAGAGGTTTGACTTAAAAGAATTCAAACTTTTGAATGAATCTAGAAAGTGCAGTCCAGGAAACAAAACACAAATGTAATCTGTCAGGAACAGCTTTGATGATGTTTGGGTAAACAGTACAAGCATGTTCCCATAATGAATTCCTCCCATGACTGCCTTTACTTCTGCTCAATGATTTTCCCAAGCAGCAGCCAGTCCTTAGCTTAATTGCACTGCTCTTCTCAACCAAGCTTACAAATGGTAAGCATTCAAGTGACCTTGGCAGAGGCAGTAACTACAGCAGCTCAAGAGGCCAAATACTGTAAACAAAAGAATTACAAAGAAAAAAAGTGAAAATAGCTTCTGTACTCAGTGTGGAATTTTATTTTAACTTGACTTGGTATTTTTTCAAGCGATAAATTTAACAGGAAGAGTTCCTTTAAACGGGCAAGCAAGAAATGCAGAAGCATACAACACTACAGCTTGCTGGAGCAAATTATGCAATAACAAGTTACAAAGGTTTTACACAGTTCAGCAAAACTGTGGGAGGCTTTGAAGTGTACCCATCAAGGGCTTTAAATGAAAACTTGAGATGCAGTCAGCTCTCAAGAACACACAGGAGAACTCCTTGATTCATTTTGAGTTAAGCTGTTGTAGGATTGTTTTTAAGGATGGAGTGATATTTATACTCTGTTTTAGCTGCCTCATTGGTAAGTGCAAAATCTGACAATTTATGTCAAATATTCTGTCGTGTACTCCCAATGCTAACTTCTTTCCATAAAGCATTTATTAACATAACAATGTTGAAACATTATCATCTGAGTACCATAAACTACTGAGAAATAGTATGCAATTTTGTCTGCACAAGATTCATAATCCCCATTGTTTATTTAAATATATTAGATTGAAATAAAATCAATATTTGTAAAGTCTTAACATCCTATGTCTTATAGAGAACATGATCTCATAAGAGGGAACATCCCACAGGAAATAACAAGGAAAAGGGAGTTAGGAAAATAAGCCAAGGTCACAAGTGGCAATGAGAGAGCAGGTAGATGCTATTTACTCATTAACACTTCCAACTTAAGTGCTAAGGAGCACATGATAAAGACAGTTTTGTAGCCAGGTTCAAAATTAACATCAGGACACAACTATTCACACAAAGGGCAGCTAACCTGTGCAACTCTTTGTCACAGAACACTGTGGATGCAAGAAATTTACATCTAAGCTTGGGAATACAAAATCACTGATGATTCCTAAGCAAAGAAAAACTCAGAAAGGCTCTAAACTGCAAGTATCAGAACTTCAAGAAAACATCAGCACACATTAGTTCTGCTTTCAGACCCTCCCCTAGGTACATTTTTTTCTGACAGGTGGAGTTTCCATCTGTCTCAGTAGGGCTGTCTGTACGGCCTCACATTCCCCAGATTCTGATCACAGCATGCAAGAAGGCATGTTCTGACAATAACCAGAGGCTTTAAAACACATTTTGGCTTTGCATATCACTCAACCATACAGAGGGAACAAGTCATATTTGATTATAATTTCTAAGATCCACAATAAAATGGCTTTTTAAACCACTTTGATATAAAAGTTAAATATAACAGCAATGCCAAACCATTAGAGTAAAACAAAATCAGAAAGATGCAAATTCAAGGCCTGTTATTCCAAGTTTGCTAGGACTTATGATGCAGTCCAGGCAAGCAACAAGGGTAAGACAATAATTTGCAAAAAAAGGCTTTCTCTTTGCTTGCCTCGCAGGAATGAGAAGAGGAATGATTGCATACACAGCTCAGTTCTCAAAGAGTTAACATCACACATTACCTCTTCAACACTTACTTCTGCTAGGAGTTTTTCTCAAACTTTTAAGAACAAGGAATTTCTTCAATTACAAAGTTGCATTTTTTTTTCTTCTTAAAGATATTTTTTAAATTAATGGCTTATATTCTCCATACTTTTGATATTATTTTTGTTGCATGTATCAAGAAATATATTGCTGTTATTGAGTGACCTTGGTGCACAAGAGCATCAAACTCAGCTTTGTTTATTAAAGATTTCTTTGTTCCATTTGTGTGCATGTTCTAACAGTCACAGCATTGCCAGAAGTGAAGAACTCCTGAAACTAGAAAAAGTCTGCCCTTTAACTAAACATGGGATACAGCAATTAAGGTTACCTATGTAAGTACTGCCGAAATTTTGCTGGCAAAAAAGAAAATAACCTAGTGGGGATGTTTTTTGTTTTGTTTTAATTAAGATGACTATTATCTAACTCTCAGCGGTGACCTTTTAGAAGTGTGAGCTTTACAAAGCTGGCTTCTGAGCGGAGTGCTCGGAGAATAATCATAAGTAAGCCATTCACCGCTTTCCGACTGTTTTTGCTCCGTCAGGCAAGCAATACAAACAAGTTACAGTGCTCTGCTAAAGCTTCTGCTCCAGAAGCGCTTTACAGGGCTTTTACCCTCCCCACACCATTATTACTGAAAACTCTGTGAATCACATTAAATTTGCAGCAACGTCAAGAGAACTTCAGCTGCTGTGAGATGTAGTTTTGTTTGGTCTTTGGGAATTGCCTGGGAGACCTCGACTAGAAGAGAGGCAGCGAGATGAAAGTTGCTTCCTTCTCACGGGCTGAACCCGACTCGCTGTGCGAAGGCTCCGAGCTAGCGGCCTTGGCTTACAAAACAACCCAAAGAAACTGAAACAACCGAAAGAAAAAAAAAAAGCCACAACCAAAGCCTTGAGGAAGCAGCGTTTCACTCTTCTCTGCGGTCTTCAACCCACTCGGTGAACACTCCGAGGGTTCAGCCCACCTGCTCCTCTCAACTTTTTTACGTGGCCACGGCCGGGTAAGTCAGCCCGGCAGCCAGCGCGGCCCCTCGGTGCTGAGGCTGCTCCCTCCCGCCCGCCCCGCTCGGCCCCGGGCTCTGCCCCTCACACCAACAGGTACCGCCAGCACCCCCAGCACGGCGGGGCTGCGCCGCCGCCCGAGCAGGAACAGCCCCGAGGAGCCCGGACGCCTCACCGGGGTAGCGCTGCCCTCCGTCGCTCTCGTCACGCTGGGCCATGCCCGACGCGCCCCACAGCCGCTGCTGCGGGACTAGGAGGCGGCCGGCGGCTGCGGCGGGCACTCCATGTCGCTGCTCTCCGGTCCCCGCGGAGCAGCGCCGGGCTCAGCGCGGCTGAGGCGGAGCAGCCGCCCCTCGCCGGCCACCCCCTCGGCGTGGCGCGGGGCCTCCCATGGCGGCGGCGGCGGCGCACACCTGGCTGCGGGACAGGTGCCGGGCTCCTCCGGCGATGCTCCAACCCCCGCAGCCCGGACTCCTCCCGCCCCGCCTCCGCTCCCCCTGCCCGGCGCGCCGGGGAAGCCCCGCCCTCCGGGAAAGGGAACGCCTGCGCGCAGGGGGGCGAGGGGCGGCCGCCGCCGAGCGCCATTTTGAATCGCCTCAGCGCCTGTGGCGGGCTGCGTTGCGGTGCTCGCTTGGCTCAGCCGCGGGGGCGCCCCGGGAGCGGGGCTGTGGCTCGGGCACTGGTTCCGAGGAGCCCCCGGAGCGGAGGGAAACGGGGTTGTGGCTGAGAGCGCTCGTTTCAAGGAGCCCCGGGCTCGGCGGGAGCCACTTTGTGGCCGCCGGGCGCTGCAGCCCGTCCCGCGTTACTGCCGGGGCCGGCGGGCGGCCCTGGCCGTGCCTGGGGGGAGCAGGTGGGTGGGCGGGCTGCGCTCGTGTTGGGGAAAACCAGAATTCAGTGGGTGTGGAAGTGTGGGCTGCGGAACGTGTGGAGGTATCGTGTCCAGGTGTGTCCCTAGCTCTGTGGAACTCTGGTATTATGTTCTGTAATGCCAAAAGCGGAAGCTCTAGGGTGGTAATTGCGATTTGTATTTTTATCTTTCCATTCTCTTCACCTTCCTCTCAAAGTGCGCCCTTTTGGGGGTGGAGCTGTGCACACCCTGCTCTACCCCCACACTGATTTCCGAGCAGTCAACACCTGACAGTAGCAGAGCTGTCGTGTTTCCTTATCAGCTGCGAAACTCGGCGCTGTTTTGTTTTCTGTTAAGGCTGCATGTTTTGCACCTAGAGTCGGTGATCATGTCTCTAGAACGGTGGTAAGATAAAGCTGCCCCCATCTGAACCGAGGATTTAAGCACTCCCGTCACCTCACGCCTCTCATGTCTACACTGAAGCTGGAAGTGTGAGGGCAGCAGACACAAATATCTGAACTTGTGTTGGGGCAGCTGGTTCACTATGAAGTGATGCAAACCCATGATTATTCAAGCTTTGATATGGGCAAGTTACACTTGAATGAATCGTGAGAGGCTGAGGTAAACCTGTACCGAAGTACTTGCCACCATGACCCTGTTGACACCAATTCCATACTATGAAGATAAGAATTGGATTGTCCTGAAAGTGCTCTGAAAATCTACCATCAACCAAAAATTATACCTCTGCAGATAGTTTGTTTCTGTGACGGCAGTTCTTAGTCGGCTGTATTTCTAAGATGGGTATCAACATAAAATGATTTAAGATTGGCACTAATTTTTCCATATATTCTTTTGAAAATGACTACCATCTCTGTAAGAGAGCTTCCATATTAAATGTAAATAAATAAAGGTAAATAAAAGCAAACCAATTTTGAGGCACTATAAACTTGTTTATATGCAAAAGATTTTTGGAGCTTATACTCTCACTAATTCCTTTTATTAAATTTTTTCTTCTGTTTTTGAGAGCATGAATCAATTCTTCTGTTGGAGCAACCAGAAGAGAGTATTGTCATCATGATGTGTCACTGTACCTAGGTTAGTTGTTTGGTTCCCAGGGTAAATAAAATAATGGAAACAGTCAGGACCTCCCTACTTCTGCAGAGTGCCTGCACAGGAAATAATGATGCTCCCAGCTTAATATAATTTAGGCTGAAGAAACAATTAGAAAAACCTGCTGCAGAATCTTTCAGTGGTAAGCAGAGCATATGGGAAGTCACAGAAAATTGCAGCCTGGTCAATATAAAAGAACCACCCCTGTATTGTACATGAATGGCTGTGTAACTCATAGGAAAGGGGAAGTAGCATTTCTGGTTGTCATGAGCTGTTACCAAAAGGTGTTTTGTATTAGCAGTTAGTATCAGTCCTTTCATGCCCCCCTCCGTCCCAGATAAGGTAAATTTCTGTCTGCAAATGTTGTGTATTATTACTTCTCTGTTTGGGGAAAAGCTGAAGGGCTCACACTGTGACTAAGTACAATGTCACACCAGTAGCTGTGATGAAGTGTGGCATGTGCTAATTACTGAAAGGAAACAGAACAGGTACTGCTAGGTACAGGAAGTACAAAAGCATAACTCAGCATAAAGGGGACCTTTAGCACCTTTATTTTGCAGCAGCTGTGCAAAATTTAAGTCCACATAGAAAGGCACACAGAAATCAATTCTTCCTGTTTAAACACGTGGGTTGTAAGTAAATCCTCAGAATGTGATAAGAAGTTAATTGTGGCACATAAAATCAGTGTGGTTATTATCAGTCTATTGCCACTGATTCAGGGTCAAGTAAACCTACAGCACACTTAATTTTATTAAAATTCTTGGAATAAAATCATGTTCTGTTTAACATGCAGCTGTTGTGTAGACATGAAATGTTACATAGAGCAGCCTCACACTGGCAGTTGATGTTCAGCTGGTGGGCAAAAAAACTTCTACATGTCTATTAATAGCCTGGTGCTAGTGAATTTAATTTTTTTAAAAACATTCTGTTCAAAAGCTCTGTCATACAGGCTCATATTAATGCCAGTAGAGTTTGATATCCCAGGTTTATGGTTATTCTGCAAGAAAGCATGAAGAGTTTTTGCTCTCTTCTGTCTTGGTGATTTCTCTAAAATATACAACATATGATAAAAGTACACCAAATACCAGTCCTTCCTCTGTTTCATTAGAGCCATGGAACAGAAATGCAATTTTCTGTCATGCTTCTGATGCCTGTAGATATGAGAAAGCATTCTCTACTTAGGCTTTCAGTTCTGTTTTGAAGCTTCAGCAATTTTGTAATTTATACAACTTCAAATTTATTTTTTAAGAGCTAGATGAGAACATCTAGATTGAATTTTAATTCATCACAAGCCAAGTGTGATGCCAGCAGCTTTCAGAGCTTCATTTGAATCCACTGTGCAGCTCTTCAAAGTCAGTAATTCTCTGTCATAAGCTAGAGGACAATTTAATTTTTTTCTTTATTGTAAAGGAAAGAGTAGCATGTTGTGAAGGTACAGCAGTTGTGCATCACTGTGAGCTGACCAACAGCTCCTGCCTCCACTTGCCATCTCTGTGATTTAAGGCAGTTCTGGCTCACCCAGGCCTGAGTGCAAGGGTTCCAAGTGTGGCAGTGCTGGACACTCCCAGCTGTCATCCATCAGAGACAGAGAAGCTCTCTCTGAAAAGCGAATGTTAGCAATACAGGAGACATTGCTCCTTTTCCTCCTTGCTTTACAGAATTACTGTAGGCACAGTGAAATAATCCATTCATGTTATATGGCACAAGAAAAGGGAACCGTGAATATATTCAGGTTTCTACTGACTTGTAGCAATAAAAAGGGTAATAATTCTGTGAAAAATTCAATACCTTGGAAGCAAATGGTGATGCTTTTGAGGAATGAATATTATGCTCTTCTACTTCAGATTCATCAGAAATTAATTTTGTTCACACAAAACTATTTTTGCCTGTCTGTATTTGATAGCAGTCCATTTTCAGCATGACCACCATGTGCACTGGCATTCCTACTAGAGGTGGACTGTCTGTACACCAGGCCATTTTCATAGGTTAGGGGTGAATCAGGAACAGCTGGAGAACATGGTATTTGATTATCCCAAAAGGATGCCTCTTCCTATAGGAACTTCGACCTGATAAAGGATGAGGAAGCTTGGTCTATAGCTACCATCACTTCTGTTACCACTGGGTAAGAACAGACTGAGGTGGTTTCCCTCCATGAGACAGCAAGAAAGTGAAGAGCAGGAAAGACAGGGTAAAGTGTGTGAGACTTTCCAGCATGTTTGAACTGATATTACTGAGACACGATGCGTGACAGGATTGTTCCTATCGCTGTCTACAAGCTGTTTGGGAAAGACAACATGAGTAATAAGGTGTGAAGGAGTAAAACTGTATCAACTAAAAACATTACTCCTTGCATAATATCTCAGAATTGCAGACTCCTGAGTGCCCATAAATAATCACTCACAAAGCCTCCACAGTACCTCTGTTACAGATCTTCACTCATCACTAAATCATGCCAGAGAAGGAAACATGGTTGCTATTATGCACAGCTGCATAATGAAAAGCTGGAGTTCTATAACAGATTTATTCTCTTATGCAAGCACTATTTAAATTACATTTCCAAAAGAAAACAGATCTATTCTGGAGCAGTTGCCAACATGGCAACATCTACTGGAACTCACTACAAAGTAAAAATGAAGTACTGGACTAAAAATCAATTGTTGTCTAGACCTAGTAGGGATGAAGGAAACTAAGTAACATTCAGTTTGGGCAGGTAACAGATTATTATGCCTCCATGGAACTGAGAACATGCAGTGATTCAAGGAATTTAATATTTTTGTACTGAATACAATAACAGGAAAAATGGTAGAAAAATATTTAAAACCCATGAGTGACACCTTAGACTCCCTGAAGAAGACTTTGTTGTCAAATAGATGAAGGTTCCAGAGGCAAATGATTGAGGGCTAGAACTCCATTGCAAAGTGAGGACCATTAGAAGCCAAATAGCAATGAAAAAATTAGAAGTTATGAAATGTAAGAAAAAAAGTAAAAAGGCAAAATCCTACTAAAAGGGCATTGGAAACATAAAGGATGTCTTTAATATTTATTATTGCACAACTAAAGTAACTGCAAAAAATTAAAAATTCAACACCAGTTTCTGTCCTGTCTCTGTAAGGGATCAGGCTGGCCCATCATAGCAGGTAGAGATTAATGAGACAAATTATTCTACAACACACAAGTTGTACTTTTTTTAACATAAATTGGGGATGAATGAAGGAAAAAACTACACAAGTTTGTGTAGACACAAGTTTGTGGGTCATTGCACAATTTCTGACACATTTGTCCAATATGTACCTAAAAATCTCTAGCAGTGGAAGTGGCATCCCTTTTTTTAGGTGGTGCTTATGTATTTGCTTTCAGTACTGCTACTGTACTGTACTGTTCTTTGCTTGAGCATTTCCATGGCTACCAACAGGAAAGCAGAGATTAATCTGAAAATGTATTCTTCTATACTTTTTAACAGTATTTTTAGTGCTTAGAAGGAAAAATGGTTTTAGAAGAAATTTAAGAATTTGAGTGTTCTCAGTTTTATGAGACAAGGAGAGTTGCTGCTTCTCCTGTGTCTCTGTTTGCTTGCAGTGAGTAAAATAAGGCCTGTGCAGAAATGATTGCAGTTAACCCTTCATCAGCAAATCCCAAAATTTTGATGTGACAAGCAGTTGTAGCACTTTAAATGACTGTCACAGCTGTTAACAGAGGGACACAGAGACTTTGCACTGCTTTTGCAACCCCTGGCTCTTGGATTAGCTGCAAATGCAGCAATGACAGACACTGTTCTTCCAGAATCATTTGCCCTACAAAAAGGCTGTCAGGCAGAAGGCAGTGCCCATGGCAGCCTCTCAGCTCAGCCTCAGTCCTCATTGTTTACAGGTGAAGTTGTTTTACACGGATGAAGTAGGACAGGGACACCAGTGTTTTGTCACTCAGTGGCTTTTTCTCAGCAGCATGTTGGCCCACTGTCAGCTCTGGCAGCTGTTTTTTCCTGTTCATCCCATTATCATCCCATTGGAGCAGAGGTAGACCATAAAATTTATAAGCATTTGCATGTAATACTACAATTTGAGAGGAACTTGAACAATGGAACAGAAGTCTTACAGTAGGAATCTAAAATGTATCAGCAAAGACTCCTTTGTCCCAGACCTCTGGAGTCTTTTTGCTATTAGTTTCACAGGTAATAAAAGAAAATTATGTGACATGCTGTATGTGGAAGGTAATGACTAATTCATTGGGGATAATACTTAACTATGCTGGTCCTGGCAGGGAAAGAATGAGTTACTGTGAAGGAATCCTGGCTTTCCAGAAGGTTCACTGCCTTCCCATGTATTTTCACATCAGACACTCCCATGAAGGCACAGTGTGACATGCATTTACAGCCAGCCTGTCCTACCATTAACAGATGCACTTGCTCTAGGACTATACAGTGGCAGTTTTTGCATGACAGAAGCATTGTTTACACTGGAAACAAATTCTTTACAATATGTGTATTTAATATTAATTCAGATACAGGAATTGAAAAGCCTGACTGATGAAATGTAGTTCTTTTATCAAGTATCTTCTATAAATGCAATGATAATATACTACTTCTGCTGTATTTAAGAAATAATTGAAAAATAATTGAAAATAACATATGCCTTTTAAAGTTTCAATGACCAAGTTTGAACAAAAGTATTCACCCAAGGACCTTACAGAGGGACTTCCATTATTTCCCAGTGTGTGTTTCTGTGTTGTTTTCACTGAACTCTTAATTCAGCAGAACTCATTCTGCACACAATCCCAGGTTACCCTGCCTGCAGACTTACAGCACCAAAATGCACAAGGCTCCACCAAGTAGAATGTGACCTGTTGGGGCTTTTTTTCCTTTCTCTGAAAGGAGGTGCAGCCATGGAATTAGTGAGATACTGGTTACTTGATGGCTGAACACAAATTAAAAGCAGAAATAGAAATCTGCTGGGTTAGATCCCCGTATTACATTACCAGTTCTGTAACCGTTATGTGAGAGAGGGTCTGGGTTTGCTTGGGTTTGATTTTTTTTAAAAGGTCTCCTGTTTTCTAAACATGAATTACAGCAATGAAAAGGACTCCCAAATTAGGTATGTCATGCCATTTCTCCAGAATATTTAATGCTTAACTGCATGTTGTATCTATACTATACACATTAGCCGAAGAAAATGAAGACACACACACACACACCATCCAATTGTCCTTTTATATTTTTATTCGGTGTTAAGTAACTCCACAAGAAAACAAAATCAGTTACTCTGGTGTACGTGAAATCAGAACAATACAACCACTTGAAGCAAAAAGTAGAAACAAATTTCAGCCCAGGAATGGAAAACTGATACTTCAATGCTATGGATATGCAATGCGCTTCATCCCACAGTGCGGTTCAGCGTATGCCAACCTTTAATGCTCTCGTCGTTGTTATTGTTGTTGGTGTGTGTTTCTATCCATATAGAAAAACTAAAAACCACACTTCAACTCTCACTGAAAGCCTTAGAGCTTTAGCCATTAAACTATGAAAACGAGTAAAGACAATTTGTTATTGCCCAAGCTCAAGATAGGATTTTATTTTCCCCAAAGGTGCTGGGATCATTACATGCCACAGTGTAACTATGAGCAACACCTTTGTTACTTTTGAGCCCTTTCTTACCAAGGAAGAAGCTCTAGCCAGAATTAACTGAGCTGAAGTTTGTGTTTGAAATATGTCCACTTGGTCACTTCCTGTTCTCAAATGAATTCTATTCCATTCTTCACTGCAGTGATTTGAAGAATTTGTGTGTAAAGTTCTTTTTTCCTTTCATGTTACAGTTAACTAGTTTCAGTGCAGGTGCTAAACAACCTCTCAAGGAAGCTCCAGAAGAAAGTAAAATATATAAAATCTATTCAAAGTCTGCAAATAAATTAAGAAAAGAAACTGTAAAGTGTCAAAAGATTTGCTGTATGAATACAAACCCTAAAACATAGTCTAAGAGGAGGACCAAAAGAAAGTCCTTGGATAAGGGCAACCAAGCCAGTTTTAGTAAGGATCTCACCAAAAGCGTTGCACGAAGACCGGCATGGTTTCCCAACCATGTATTTCAATTCTTACACTGTCAATTGAATAAAGGCAACAAAACCCAGTTACTCAGAAAGCATTTCTAGCGCAGAACATATTTCAAAGGCAGTTCAGCTCACATTTCAAACAGCTATGTTTCTTGTGAGGTTTATTGCCTGTCAAAAATAATGGTGAAGTTTTTCAAGTCAGTATTGGACTTTCTGCACTTCCTGGTGTTATAGACATGCTGCGATCGTGTAGACTAGTTAGTTGTTGTCATTTTTTAAACTAGGAGTTGTTAAAAACTCAGAATGTTTAGTTTTGCAAATATTGCTCCTCCTGGTTTATACATTTTGCATAATGTGTTAAAAGCAGAAGGAGTTGATAGTCTTGTACAGATGCAACTTGACAATGTATTGACTTTCTAAGTTAACAAAAGAAAATTTAAAAGCAAGTCACATAAAGCAACAATCACTACTGCAATCACACACGTATGTTGTAAGTCATCACCTTCCCTACCCCCACCCACCACACACATAACTTGCCCCACACATTCTCTCAGAAACACAAAATGAACTACGAGATTTACTAAATTACAGCCACAACAGCAGCTAACTGCAGCAGCCACAGGATTTCTTTCAAGTGAAGCACTGACCCTTTGCATTTAAAACATTGAACACTGAGCATTTTAGAGAGTTTCAGTCATTCAGGCTCAAGTTCAGTTACAGGATGCTTTTGCAGGTTACATGAATGCCTTCATCTGCAACAAGACAACATTCTCATTACTCATTAACAAAATTCACAACAATCCACACGTCACCCCAGTGGTTTATTATTTTTGGTGTTACTTTTTGAACTTCTGCCCCACATTGGCAAATTGCTAAAAAGGACAAAAAAAAAAAGAAAAAAAGGAAAAAAATAAAACCCACATTGCCTCCATACCTACAAAAAAATCCTTGGCTTCTCCAGTTAGCAAAAATACAAACCATGGTATCCTCAGTGTTGGTTTGTGGGAGGGGGGAATCATAGGATAGAAAACACAGTTTCTGTAAGTCTCTAAAGCACAACCCTGTTGTTCCTACTTCAAAGTTATGAGATTTACTGAATGAAGACTGGACAAGTCATTCATGCTTTTCTCCTGCATTCAGAAAGGCACTGATAGATTACAGTGTTAAGTATTTATCTCCCAGTTCTTAAAGAACAAAGCCTAATGTGCAGAAAGCTGAAGTCTCTGAATAGCAGAAGTAGTTGTAGACACTGCGATGCTAAGAAGATCGTAATAGTGGTAGGGCTACAGTTACGAAAGAAAATAACTGCAATTAAGATGCAAAAAAGCAGTGGTACTACTAAGACAAGCACATGCACATCCATTCTTGATTTGACAACACAATCTAGTCTAGTTCAAATAGCCAAGAATTTAACAGTATTTTTTGGGAAAAAAAATCTTCAACAGGACAGCTGTGTCCTCATCTATAAAATAAGCAAGAAGAGAAAGATAAATACACATCTGAATCCATTAACTGAAGAGGAAACTCAAGTTGTTGTTTTAGAGCTACAGACCCTCAAGAAAGATAGTTTTCCATCTTATGTTACTTTTCAATCATCTGCTCTACTCTGCAGTTTTTACAGTTGAGTTCGAGAAAAAAGCTCCTCCTCACATGGATCAGCCCATTCGCTTCCACCTTCTGAAGCTGTGTCTTCAGAGCTGGAGCTATCACTGGAGTAGATCTTCTTCCTGAAGCCATTTGGTTTTGCCTCAGCATTTAAATCATCTGCACATCTTGCTTCATAAACAGAAGAAACCTAAGGATTTAAACTGACAGTGTTGATGGGGAACAATAAAGAACATGCTTGCTTTTCTCTGGGCTGGGAGGTTATATGGATTTTTAGTTGTCCAAGAGAGATGCCACGATTACAGGGCAAGTCCTCCTCATTCCTGACTTAGTCCACTATGTAGAAAGGACTGCAGAACAGCAGGGAAAAAAGGTGGTGCTTTTATTATTTTTTCCTATTCCTTAATTTTAGGATTTGCATAACACAGCAAGAGAATCAAAAGTGAACTCAGGATGTATCTTTATCACAGTTCATGTTAGAAAAATTACTGTAAAAGTTATCTCCAAAACTTGATAGTAAGTATTAAATAGTAGGAAAACACAGCACAGATCTGACTAAACTTCAAGCAAATGTATTTTAAATATATTTTCATCTGAATGAGTAAAGCCATAGCAAGCATGTCACAATGTTAAACTAAGCACTATCATCACTCTGAAGTTTAAAGTTATATCAATAAACACATGTATACATGAATTTTTTTCCCTAGAGAAAAAAACAGACTTTTTTTGCTTGTAATGAGGACAGTATTCAGCATATATTATCTTTATGTCTTTATTTGCCGGTCCTTTCTGCCCTCATAGTGCACTTCAGCTCACTCTACACTTACTGAAATTAGAAGTTGAAGGAAAAGAAGACTCATGTTTAACACTCATGACAAGCAAATGGCAAGCATTCCCAAAGGAAACTGGCTTTGCTTATCTACTGGAAGTACAGCTGTTTGTACAAAGGGTTGTACTCCCCAAAGTACAACACCCTGAGGAACTTTTAGAAAGATGCTCAAGATGCAGAGGAGGTTAAAAAACAAAGTAAGAGAAGAGAAGCTTTTGAAGGTTCTTGCAGGAATTTCATTTGAGGGTAGACTGAGAACTGTGATGAAAGGAAAGATGCAGTAACCCACCCTTATAAAATAAGAAAAAAACTTTCTCCCCCAAACCATTGAGAAACTTACCATATTAAAATCTAAATGATGTTCATCATCATTGGATACTTCCTTTACATCTGCAAGTTCTCCTACACCATTCTCTCCCTTGGCATTTGTATAGCACTCTTATATTGTTTTTGTGGGGGTGTTTCAGATGCAAAGGAAGAAAAAACAGAATTGAGGAACACTGTTATTTACATTTACCATAAATTTCAGCATCCAGAGATGTATTCTTGGAATTCACACTCTATGCCATGTAAACTCTGTGCTTGTGGGGGTTTTTATGGTCTGACACCCATAAAGAAATCACCATAATACCTCATGGAAACTTCATCAAATCCTACCTGAATAACTAATAGTAAAAGAAGAAGCTACTTAGTTAAGGGAAACACCTAAAATACCAAAGAACGAGTTTTTTTTATGATAAATGGTTCAGTACATTTTTCAATTCTGATATTGCATTGTGTTCCACATCACTCCTATTTCTATACCCATACTGTATAGACTGAAACAGTAGCCTGCTCCTCACTGAAACTCAAGAACCCCAATTGATGTGAATGGCTATGATTTCTACTTACCAGAGTAAACTTGTATATATAATATCAACATCTATCATGTAGATAGATACATATGGACCACATGCATCAACACCCACATATAAAAAGTACCCATACTGAAAACTGGATACAGAAAAAGGTTTGTGGAAGAGTAATGTCAGCTGTGAGGATCAAGTCCCGGGCTTGTTTAAAAACTGAGTCGCATAGAGCAAACCGTGGCTCTGCTGTCCCTGACAGACACGGCGCTGTCCCTGACAGACATGGTGTTGTCCCTGACAGACATGGTGTTGTCCTTGACAGACATGGTGTTGTCCTTGACAGACACGGTGTTGTCCTTGACAGACACGGTGTTGTCCCTGACAGACACGGCCCTGTCCCTGACACGGCCCTGTCCCTGACAGACACAGCGCTGTCCCTGACACACACGGTGTTGTCCCTGACAGACACGGTGCTGTCCCTGACAGACACGGTGTTGTCCCTGACACGGTGTTGTCCCTGACAGACACGGTGTTGTCCCTGACAGACACGGCCCTGTCCCTGACACGGTGTTGTCCCTGACAGACACGGCCCTGTCCCTGACACGGTGTTGTCCCTGACAGACACGGCCCTGTCCCTGACACGGTGTTGTCCCTGACAGACATGGCGCTGTCCCTGACAGACACGGCGCTGTCCCTGACACGGTGTTGTCCCTGACAGACACGGCGCTGTCCCTGACAGACACGGCCCTGTCCCTGACACGGTGTTGTCCCTGACAGACATGGCGCTGTCCCTGACACGGCGCTGTCCCTGACAGACACGGCGCTGTCCCTGACAGACATGGCGCTGTCCCTGGCTCTGCATCAGCAGCTCCTGGGCTCAGGCGCGCTGGCCGCCAGGGGGCAGCCCCGGCGCCGCGGCTTTGCGGGGGACCCCGATCCCCCTGTGGGAAGACTGACGGCAGCTCTGAGCGCCCAACTGCTCCTGCACTGGGCACACTTCTACAGCTGGGAGTGAAGTAAAAGTTAAGATGTTCTTGGAAGTCACCCAAACTGTCCTAAACACCAAAGTAAGGCTGTTCTGGAACCAAGAACACAGTTTTAGTTGGCTGCGCTTAAAGGTGTGCTTCAAAAATAATAACTGACTAATCTACTTTCAAACTACTAAGGAACCAGGGCTCAAATCAAAACTTTCTCACCCTGAGCCTGTACTAACAGAAAGCACCAGAGATCCTGTCAATGCAGGATACCAATTCAGAATGGTCTAGTTTAGCTTCTTGCTTTGGAGACAGAAAAGGTGAATTGGTATGTGGGCAAAAAAAGCTGTGGGGATTCTTGCCGGTCTACTGAAAACCAGGGCTGGAGTCAGTTGTCAGAAGCTAGGGATTCCTGGGAGTGCTGGAAGCACACCTGCTTCTGGTCACGAGGAGCCTGCCTACTAAGACTGGACTTGCTCTCTGTGCAAGACAGAAAAATTCCCAGTCTGTCAGTGTAAAAGGAGTGGGCAAGTGGCAAATCCATCTCCTTCCCAGCCTCAAAGAGATTCCACACATTCACTGAATAACTGGCACGTTATTTATGCACACCCATAAAAGATAATCATCGTGTTTTCACATTGTTATAGACTTATCTACCTAAGAAGTATTTTTCAGGATGAAACATTAAAAAAATGTAATAAAGTGTTTTCATAATCAGAGATTTCCTGTTTATTTAATTGCAGGCTTTGGAATTAAGTAAATATGTGTAAATGTTAAGATTATTTAAAAACCACTTTCTTTTAAAACCAATTTAGAATCATGCTAGAGATCTACTACAAGTGCAACTGAAGCATCCCAGTTCTCTCTCAGATGAGAGATTTTTTGTGGAAGCTTACTGGTGGGCGTTTTTAAAATACAGACAGTAAATCCAATTCATCTGCAGCAATTCTAATCCATAACAAGGAGCATTTCATTCTAATATGGGTGCAACAGAAGGTTAGTTCTAACAGGCAGAGGTGCTTACCTTCACACTGTGATGCAGGAAAAAGGGGAGAATAGAGCGCCTTTTCCCACCAGCATTGCTTTTCCTGGCTGCCACTCATTTTCTGCAGATTAGTATTCAATATAGGAAAGTGTTTAGAAAATAATCACATTTCATTTTGCCACAAATAATATACTTACATGTAGAGGAGGAAATTCTGGTATTACAATGAATTTTCCTAAGTCTTACAGCTCACACTGCTCAAGTTGTAACATTAATGGGTAATGATTGTCAAACTACAGTGGAACATCCATTCTCTGAACTCTTACAGCCAATATGAGCTCCATGCTGGGGCTCAGACTTTGCCCATGCAGAGTTACACAAATACAGAAAAAAATTTTAATTCCAGCCCTACACTTTATAATCTAGAGAGAGCTACCCAAGAGATAGAAGTACGGTGAAATGTTAGCCAACATGACAAACATTTCATTGTAACACA
This sequence comes from Agelaius tricolor, assembly GCF_023055355.1. Lineage (NCBI taxonomy): Eukaryota > Metazoa > Chordata > Aves > Passeriformes > Icteridae > Agelaius > Agelaius tricolor. The sequence goes on from NW_027269284.1 coordinate 9,574,449, forward strand.
AGACAGAGAAGACAGAGGACAAAAATTGGCAAAATTTCATGTTTAAAGTTTGGGAGGATGAATTGGCAGAACCATTACTCAATGGAAAAACACAAAATTAGAGAATTATGTGTCAACATGAGGAAAAACAGGTTATGAGGATGATCAATGATTTGTCTTTATGGTAGAAGTAATCCATTCACTAAGACTGCCAAAATTCTCTCCCTTTCCCCATATTTTAATGCTAGTTTAATTTTACCAGAGGCCTTTCCTTATGACATTGATGGACATGGCTAAAATAGCAAGGGCTTGTCACAACACACATGCCCCCAGTTTCACTGCTGTCCCTCAGGTAACCCCATTAGCATTCAAAAGATTATGCCACCTTGTAACATCCTCTATAGATATTAGAATGATTCAAAAAACAACAGTGCAAATGCCTACAACAAACATTAACAAATGAGCTTCAACACTGACTTTCTAGCCAGCTTCCTCCTCAGTAAACTTGAGAATGTTTAAACATGCAAGATTAATAAGCATCCTTTTGTTCCTCCTTAACCTGCTGTAGAACTACACACCCATAGAACTTAAACTGACAAACACTCCCTCCTTAATAAAGAGAAGCCCCTCTCAAACCAAAGGAGTGACTCAAGAGTGCTGTATTTAGAGACACGTCCTAGATTCAACTTACTTGAACTTATCCATGCTGGTTTCCTGTCATAAGACCCAGGAACAGTCTTTTTGGAACCACCCTCCAAAAATTCAAACCCTTAATTCCAGAAAAAAAAATTCTTAGGAACTTAAACCATCAGTTGGTGTCTTTTTTTAACATTAAAAAAAAAAAAAAAAGCAGCAGCTCAAGGGTATAAGCAGGACATAGTAAGAAATATGTGCATTTACAAATACATTCAATCATGGAAGCCACACTCTGTGCTGATTATAGATAGAGGCATCTAAACTCCACAGGCACAATGTATTATTAACTTCAAAGTCTCTCCCCTGCTGCTGTCACACCTGCACATGGGATAAGCTGCATGAACCCCAGCAGGTACTGGCAAAGCCAGCATCAGTCTGGCAGGGCACAAGGAGCTGCAGCAGCTTTGCTTCCGAGGCTCAGGCAGCAGCAGAGCTCAGCCCCTGCTCTGGGATGGCTCCATGGCTGAACCAGCAGTGGCTGCTTCAGCCCCCCTGTGCTTCCATCACACCCTGACACCTGGAGAGCTGGGGCAGGTCACAGAGAGCTCCCAGCTCATTGCTGAATTTCTGTTTGGGAGGGGATAGAGGACACTTTTAATGTCCATTTCATACATTTGCAGAAGAAAAGTTTTTTCCTACAGTTGCTTAAGTGTTTCCTAGAAATGCAGTCTCACATTGTGAAATTTCCTGTGAATCAAAGAGACACTCCCAATCAGGAAATACAAAATACCTACTCCCAAATAGCACAAGTCTACCTTCCTTTGTTGGCAATCTTTCCTTTTGAAAACAGGATTTTCAATTTATGTCTCCTTCTCCTCCTCTTTCACACGTACTCCTATACACTTCCAGTGTTTTATGAAAAGTTTTACTAAGTTTTCCAACTAACCATCTAAATAGCTACTATTATTTAGAATGGTGATAATAAATATTATGACTGGAAGTCTCTCCTCTCTGAAACCATTCATATTCATTTTACTTTATTCTTAAGTTAAACTCATAGACAGCAAGGCAAAACCAGCTACAATACTGTTTGAATCCCAGTTTTGCTGCAGGTCAGAGAGAAAACTAATGGGTTTCCTTTCTGGTTTTAAAGCTAGGCATAGAGTAACTGAGAGTAACTTCTCCCAGACTATTAGATACTAATTTGAAAACACCATCACTGACCAGCTGTACTGCTTCAGAACACATGGCTGAAAAGGGTAACAAAAGGCTTGAAGAATGTGAACAGAATAAGCACTAAAGCCTCAGTATGGTCTGAATGAATATTATCAGAAGTGTTACAACTGACAGAAAAAAATCATATTAATCTGTAAGCAAATATTTCTTTGAACCTGCTCTGCAAGCCCTTACTATCAGGAAGAATACAACACATGAATAATTCAGAAGCCTAAGCAGCAATGAACCCATTGACTCCCATTCCAAAAGATGAGGCCCTAATTTTAGTTCATCAGCCACCCAGTGAAGATACACTTGGCTCAAGAAGCCAGTCACAAATGAACAAAGGGAGCTGAGTCTAGACTTTATATTCTTAAAACCTATTTGGCAGTAACCTCATTGCTGAATTTTACTGAAAATATATGTGGAAAGGACTCTATGAGATAATCTAGCCTCTACTCTTGCACAAAGCTGGAATCAACTACAATGTACGATTCTTACGTTCAGTCTCATCAAGGCAGAATTTCCACTTCTTCCCTAAAAAATAACTGAGCCTTACAGTATGCTCCTTGTCTGGTTACAATTCTTATTCCTCAATTTCCTTTAGTGTGATTTAAGGTAATCACATCCAGTTCCTTTGTGTTTACTGGAGCCTACAGAGAGCATAGCTTTTCCCTTATCTCCTCTATGGCTTCTGCAAAACTGCTGCCTCTGCTCAGAGTCTCCCTTATTTGAGAAGAAACACCCCCAGTTCCTTCACTCTGTTTTCCTAAGTAGTGACCTTTGTGTTTTCTCCTCAAGACATCCTTCCTCATACAAGGAGCCCAGTACTTCAGCAGAGCAACTCTGCTCTTACAGAAGGGTATTCCTGTTCAAGGATCTCCATGTTGCTGTCTTTTGCAGTATATCATTCCTGATATACACTCAACTATGATGTATTTGAAAATGCTTTTCTGTTTCACATCACTTCCTCACCTGTCACTCCTCCCACAGTGTTTGTAAAGAGGGTTATTATTTTCTGTAGAAATTTTAGTTGACCCAGCAGTATTGCATTTTATGTTTCAGATACTATTCAGATTTAAAAACTTTTTGATTCTAATCCCGTCTTCCAGTGTACCTGCAGAACTTCCCAGTTTGTTATTATCAGGGATTTTCATAAACATGCCACATACTAAAAAAAAAATCATCTCTGTTGTCCTCTAGTAAGCCATTGACTGTTATTTTGAGAGTGCAATCTTTCTCCTAAACTAATACTTGGAAACTTCCTGTTACTGACACATTTGGGCCATTTGCAGTTTAAAGTACAGTTTAGGCAATTTAAGAGGGTCATTGGTTCCATTTTCCCTGAGTTCCATTTTCCTCTTTAAAAACAAGATTTGCTTCTTTATATATTTTCTATCTTCCATGTGTTTTTAAACAAGTATTCTAGTAGGCTTTTCTGAAATTAGTTGCTGCTCTTTGTGATACTCAGGTTAATACTGCAGTGACTAACTGAAATATTGTAATATCTGTATTTTCATTAACAGTGACAATAGATGCACTAATCAATACTGTGGATATTACATTTTCATAGCTTTCCAAGCTTGCTAGTTCTGTTTATCAAATATCTTTCTGTCATCTTTCTGTTTCTGATTTACTTCTAGAACTTTCAGGTGTACCAAATCTTTTTTACTTGCTTTGTTTAAACCTTGGGGTTTTTCCCTCATGATTTTTAAACTACTATTGTGAACTCTTTTCTTATCTTTTTAAAGTCCTTTCATACAATCCCTTCAATATCTTTGCAAAATAATGTTCTCATAATTAGAAGGTTAGAGCTTAAGAGTCTTTGTAGGTGTTTTCATCACCTGCCATGATCAGCACTTACCAAGGACTATCTGGCCCAGTCCTGTCTTAGGTAACCCTCAAATTACTCACTGTTTACAGTCAGTCCTTTGCTTTGCATGTGGATGACTCTACATGCTCTTTCTCCACTTGATTTCCCTGATTTTAAGGCACACAGTAGATACCTCCAAATTTTGTCTCCCACCTACCACTACCTGGATTTATGACTGTTTACCTTCTACCCTGCTGACCTCAGAACCAATGTTTATAAATCACCCCTCTTCCCTTCCTCTCCTGACAGCCCTTTCTAACGGGGTTATGCACTTCCACTGCACTACTCCACTCCAGCACAGAACCTCACCATATTCAAGGCCAATTCAGTCATGAGATACACAAACACAGTTTTTGTCAGTAGAATTTCCTCATCTCCAAAACCAGTGTCTCAGGCATGTTCAGACCTTAAAACCCCAGAGGTCCTTTTATTTATCTCAAGGACCAGACAGGAGGAGCATTCTTTAAGCACACCTGCTGGATTGGAGCCCATATAAAATGTGTTGACAGGAGATGCAGTGTTGGTATATTCACAGGCCATTAACTGGTGCAGACTGTGTACTTACCCATGACTCCACAGCTAAACAGCAGGAGCATTTACTCAGAAGAAAAAGGACTGTACTTTGATGGGGCAAGGGAGCTGTGTTTGTGGGGTCTTATGTAGTTGTTTGGGTGGCATGTGCTGGTGGTTTTTTGTAGAAGTTGTTTGGTTTGGACTTTTAAAAAAAATTGTTTTGTTGGTTTCATTTTGTTGTTGATTTGATTTTAGGTTTTTTTAATCTTATGGCTAGATATATAAATATCATTCATGTTTGAAAAAATTCTGCAGGAGCTGTTTGCAAATTCCTGCTGCAAAATACACTGTAATTCTAAAACAAGTGCTCTAATATAGAAGGTAAGAGGGAGGAAACTGAACCAGATTCTCCTACAGTCTTGTTCATAAATAGGAAGTATTTAGAGATGTGTGTTTCCACAGCACATATATAACTCAAGTTTAAGTGATGCAAAACAGAATATGTTACTATTACACTGTGGTTTATATTAGTATTTTCACATCCATTATTTATGCAAAAATACTGGAAGTACCTCAGAACACAACTCAAACTTTACATTAGATGACTGAGTTAAACAATGACTTTCATTTCTGTCCAAAGTCAAGCATAGAAACACAGAAAGTTTCATTTAAAAAAAAAATCTTTACAAATATTGATCTATACTAATAAATCCACACCACAGTGCCTGCTTTTCCCCCATGCATGTATGTGTGGGGTGTCCATGAAAAAAGTTGTTCCTAGACTGTCCTAATTCTAGGTATTTTATATTGATTTAGCTTAATGCTCATGAAAATAAATAATATCACTCTTAAAAAGAAAAAAGCTCACACACATCTTTTACAGACATTTAAGCACAATAAGAAATTTAAATACATGCTCTTGAGCCCAAAAGTCAATTACCTTCAGACTCCAGCTCAGGTGCTTAGAAAAGCCTGGAGTGTGCACACGCCTTCTTGAGACATGGTAGACAGAGGGGGACAAGTTAACCCAGGCTGTCTGAGCTTAGGGGGTAATCAAGCTCCCCAAGCCCCCCAGGAAGAGCTGAATTGCAAACCAAACTGGAGTCTAGACTGCTGAGAGGGTTGTTGGCCTTCTCAGTGGTTTATCACTTTGAAACTATGAAAATGCCTACAAAATCATGTGACCTGAGCAAGGGAAGCAGTAAGTTTTCCTCTTGCACTAAGGAACTCAAATGAAATGAAATACCAGGGCTTTCTGAACACTGTTCACTACCAGAAGACCTTTTACAAGCCTCAGAGCTACCATAAGCTATGGTACCACTGTATATACCAGCCACTTACTAGTTTCTTGAATGGATAAGTGGTTGAAGTGAAGATGAGAATAAGCAACCTCACAGAGCACTATGCATCCAGAAAGAAGATCTGACAAGGGCTGGAAGGAACTTCAGGCTCTTGCTGTCACAAATAACTGTAAAATCACTTGTTCATTCATTATGCCCTACTGCATGATGAAGTTAGATTTCACTTACTCCTGGTAAAAGGTAATTCCAGAATCTGTTCTGACTTACAGTCTAAGTTCATTAAGTTTTTTGATGACTCTTTCTGCAAGGCCTGGCACAAACACAGAAACTTCCCAAACTCCATAAAGCTTTTTGAAGCCACTTCTCTGTTAACTTAACAGAGCTGCAGGAACCAAGATGTCTAGAAAGGGTCTGGAAAAGTCACAAACTTGATTCTCTTGTGCAAGCAGCAGATATCAACTTATTGATGCTGGGAAAAGAAGCAATTAATTTAAAGAAGGATGAGAGAAGAAACAAATAAGGAAGAAGGAAAATAAGAAAGTCTGATTTTGTTGAACAAAAAGGTGAGATTTAGTTTTAGCAAGAGAAAGGTTAGCTTGCCTATGTATGAGTTAATGTTTCAACTTATAACTTGAGAAATAAGCAATTGCACAACACAAGCTGGGTGCAACTCTTCAGTTGAAAATGGAAAAACTTCCTCCAAATGTAAATACTACAATTGCTGAGTATGTGCAAGAGGAGGCTGAAGAGGAAAAGAAAATGTACAATGTAAGGAAAAGAAAATGTAAGATGTAACTTATAGCTATCCAGACAATATCTCTGGGCTGGCCACACATCTAATTCATTTTGATAGTTAAATGTTTCTACTCAAGAACAGAGGGAGCTCAAAGCAAGAAAAACTCAGGGTATTTTTGGCTAGAAAGGAATTTTTATCTTGATTATTACTTAACTTATGGCAACTATTATCAGAAAGAAACCTCTGAGCTTAACCCACAGTTATGCTGAGGCTTTCTTACAGTACTGTGGTAGCGAGGGATATTTTGCATCCATGTTTTATTTCTTTTTGGCTCTATGCTGACAATTAAGCCTTTTTACAAGTCTTTCTTTGCTGAAGTTTACATCCAGTAGTTCAACTCCAAATTCTTCTACTTGAAGAAACTATATTGAAAAGACTGACTTCAGAACTTTTTCTTCAGAATTTTAAAATATGTTTGAATCAAAATCAGTAATATTTCATTACTCAAAATTTATGCACATTTTAACATTTTATATGTAAATCAGATAACCTAAAAACCTAAGGTAAACAGATTTTTAAAGTCACGTGAGTGTACACATGCATATATTTCTAAAGGTATGCAAGATGACACCAAAATACCTGAAGATGGCTAATTTTTCACAGAATCACAGAACGACTGAGGTTCAAAAGGAACTCTGGAGGTCATCACATCCAACTCCCCCTGCTCAAGCTGGGCCCAGTAGAGCAGGCTGCCCAGGACCTTGTCCAGATGTCTTTTGAAATCTCCAAGGATGGAGACTCTACAGCCTTCCTGGGCAACCAGTGCCAGCACTCGGTCACCCTTACAATAAGCGAGTTTATTCTTACGTTCAGATGGAACCTCCAGTTTCTCTACAAAACTGTATTTTCTAGAGATCTATACAATCACAAACATTTAAACTGAACTGTCACATGACAAACTGCTGGTTATCAGCTGCCAGCTGCAAATTCTGTAATTTCATATATCCACATACCTCTTCATGCTCTCCTGAAGAAACAGGATTATCCTCATACGTGGGGAAATGACACCCTGCTTTACAACTGCAAAACCTGCCAGTCTCCTCACGTGGCTCCACTATTCTGCAGTTTACTTTAGAGCTCTCCACCACTCTCCCTTCTAGAGATTCTTTCATACTGCATTCTAAACAGGGATCTTGGTTTCCTACTGGCAACATCCCGGCCGACTCTTCTTGGGAATCCAGTGATGTCTGTGCACTCTTCTCCATTCCAGACTTTTTTAATCTGGGAAGGAATTTTCCAGATTCAAGCTCTGATTTTCCGTAATAATGCCCTTCTTTTTCTGCATCTTCTTCCAGAGGTTTGAGATCTGCTTGCGGATCCTCAAATACATCTACTTGGGGAGGGACAGCAATACCCCCCTCATCTTTTTCTGACTCAAATTCTGACTCGCTTCCACCACCTGGAGAAAGTTCAGATGCAGAAATTGGGCGAAAGTGAGTCCTCGGAGAAATCCGTATAGCCCTGTACTGCGTTCGATCCACACCACATATCCTGGGGTGTAAAACCTCACTGTCTGAATCGGAGCACAGAATCGACTTAGGTTTAAAACTAGGGCTGAAAGATGCAATTCCTTCTGGCTCAAACGAACACTCTACATGAAGAACTTGTGAAAATGGATTGTTCAGGTCAAAGGAAGAGAATGAGTATTCAAGCCCTGGTTCTTCGACTTGAAAGTTCCCACAAGCTCCCAGTAAGTCTTCATGGAAGATAAAAGAAAAACCCTTATTTAATCCGTTATCTCCACTCTTGGATTGCTCGTTCTGTTCAAATGACACAAACGGCCTCCATAATTGCCTGTGCCCAGGGGCAAAGCTATTACCTGGAGTCATAAAAACATCTGTGCCAGCTATTGTCACCACATCGGAAGCTGCACACTGCAGTAAGCTCCCCTTTGAGTGACCAGGTGGCACCACTGCCCATTCTCCATCACTGTTAAATGTTTTGAGCTCCCCATACACACCACCAAGTATAAATGAGTTTTCTTTATCCTGGTTAACATCCCAGGGTTTTGATGGTGTGGTATAGTCACCACCATCTACTTTAGATAAATCATTTGAGACAAAGGCTCTCTTCTCTACATTCTCCTTTTGACCTTCCCAAAGGTGATACTCTGATCTTTGCACTGCTTTATTGGGTTCCTGGAGGGTTTCAACTTTTGCTTCTGTATCCAAACAGCAGCAATAGTTATTTACATCAGTTGAAAACAATTCATCTTCTATTCCTTCTATTTCTACCATCGCTGCAGAATTTCTGTCTGTCATATTTGTCCAAATATCTTTAATAACCCCTGAGCTGTAGCCATCTCCATGTGGACTGCTTTCCCTACACCCTTGTGTAGTTTCATAGTCTTTACTTTCTGCTTTTTGTTCTAGCTGAATACCACAGACAGATTCTAGCTTAGATTTCTTTTTGAAAATCAAAGCGGGCATTTCTCCTAAACTTCTAGCTTGTTGCTGGCAGGTTTCTTCTGGCAGAAAATCTAGAATTTCTTCATCTACATAATTCGAAGACACTCTAGGAACTACATAATTAATATCTTCTGCATTAAATTGCGTGGATTCTTCATATGGAATATTTATAGTCTCATTGTCTGAACGTGTTTCTTCCGAGTGTGACCATGGACTACAGGTTCTTGTTGAAAGATTAGAACAGTGTTCATTTTCATCAAAGGCACTATTTTTGGTCCATATTAGCAATCTAGACTGTGTTTTCCCAAGAATATTAGCAGTGCTACTAGAATCTGCATTTTCATTTCCCAAGCTGAGTGTTTCAAAAGAAAATGGTAAAACAGAGTTACTGCATTGCACTTCAAACACTGAAAAACAAGAGTTTATACCAGACCCTTCATTAATATCTGAAAAGAGCTCTTGATTGCCAGCAAGCATGTGTGAATTAAGCATTGTGCTGTCTAGGATGGGGGAGAATCTGATCGGAGAATCTCCTCCAAAACTTTCCCCATCTGCATCACCAGAACTAGAAGATGAACAGCACTCCCAAAATTGAGCTAAATTACTAAGATCTTGCAACAACCACCCTTCAGCACCAACAGAGCTGGTCGAATCAGTCCATATTGCACTTTCCCCTTGCAACTCCATTCCATCTAACACTATGCAACATTCTGCCTCAAAATCAGTTTTTTCTTTACTCTTCTGTCGAATCATATTTAAAATCCGACTCTCCCCTTGCATCGTATCTGAGGCACCAGGATCCAACATGGATTGATCAATATCCACTTCATAGAAGTGCGTTAGTTCTGACAGATGAACATCATCTAAATACTTGTCGTCCTCTGGTTGAGAACATATTGAGGTCCCAGCGAGGTCAATATCCTCATTTAGAACTGCAGGCATTTCTACAAAGTGACCATCGATGAAAGTACCTGCTGCGAGGTATGTTTTATGAGTATTATTGTTGCTAATACAAAGACCATGCACTGATTCAGACAACTCTTCTACAGCCTCTGATGTTACTCCACATATATCTTCTCTGTTGCGGTACGTAGTCTCCAGCTTGCTTTTTCTGCTAAGAGGAACAAAGTACTCCGTAATCGGCTCAGTATACCACAAGGGCTCTTCTTTATATTCCTTTTCGTTTCTACTGTCTAAATACAAATCTTTTCCATCACTACCGCCAGCTTCTTTTCTTCCAATTTCTTTTAATGGCCTTTTACCTCTTTTGCACAGTTGTTTGATGGACCCGCTGCTGCTGCTGCTGCTGCTTCCGCTGTGGACTTTTCTATCAACCTTTTCACCAGATTTCACTGACAGCCTGCTCTGCCCGTTCCGCCCTTTTTTACTCCGAACCTCTCTTGTTTTGTGTCTTACTTTAATACATTTCATTGATGCCTTGTATTCACCTTGATTACCACTAGAACTTGAGCCAGCCTCGCTGGATCCCGATGACCAGGAGCGGGGACGCATCTTCCCTTCAGACTTATGTCGGACTTGCTTTTTGTACAAAACGGGCTTCTCTTCAACGGTGTTGTTACTGAACTTGTTTTCTTTCTCGTTTTTACTCTTCTTCTGCTGGGTTCTTTCCTGTACAGTGGCAGATACTTTGTTACTTCGGTCTTTAGTTACTTCACTTTCACTATTGCAGTCCTTCGGAGAAGATGTATCCGTGCTAGTTGGTGGAACAGTGGATGAAGATGAGGAGCTAGAGTAAGAGCATACTTTGGATTTATTCCATACAGTCATAATTTCCTGCAGGCAAACTGGTTTTTCAGAAAGAGGAGGAAATGCTTCATAGTACCTGAAAGCAAAACAAAAGGGACATTTGGATTGTAGAGCTTCAGATAAGTATTAAAAAACCACAGCAAAACACTACCAGTCTAATTGCTAAAAATCTAGTTTGCAGTACATATGCACATGCCACTCACTGCACCATTTGAATGATATCAAAGGGAAAATTAAAATGAGCTTTAAAAGTGCTTATATTAATATATGTTTAGAAATATACTGCATACAAGTAAAATAATTTCCTTTTCAGAGACTACTAAACATCACTGTAGAGAGAAATCTTAGATGCTCACAACAGTGGCTCCAGGTTTATTAGATAATGTGGTAATTCACTACAGTCTTCTTAAATGTTTGATTTAGATGAGAAAGTCCGGAATTTCAGTTTTTAAAATTTTCATTTATGAAATGAGACATTATCTGTTAAGTTCTACATAGTTTGATCATCCAGTTATTAAGAAAAAGCTATTAAAAAAGAGTAGGTTTTGAGTAGTTTAAGATGCTTAATAGCTTTATGCAAGAGGTACAAGATTAAAATATGCTTTTCTGCAACATTTATAGTAGTACGTGTTTGGTGGTAGAGAGATTTTTACAGAATCAAATATATTTCAATGAAAATTAAAATTTTTAGAAGTCAGTTAAATAAAATGCACATTAGCACAATCAGTTCCCTGAAGACAGATCATCCATTTAGTAACATTTCTACTAGGCTGTTGCTACTATTAAGAGATACAGAAGCAGTTGTATCTCTAAGAGAGGTCAATGACAAAACTCCTGGGTAGTTCAGTAACACTGGACTCAGGTACTTGCTAACTAGGAGATCACTTTGGTTATCAAGAGTTTAAAGGTTATAAGAGTTTGTTTGCCATTTCTGCAATAGAAGACAGCGAGATCTGAATCCAGGAAACAAATTATTCCCTCCTTGTAAATCTACATGTCAATTAATGTTGTTTTAAAGGTTTTTGTCTGGTTGATTCAGTCTTCAGGAAACTAAAAAAAAGTATGGTTTGAGTTCTGTATATAGTCAAATGAAAGCAGTCTGGGCTTTGACAGAAATTGAATTAGCCCATGGTACAAAATGCTTATACTTAAATATACAAGATTAACAAAAGAAGATGGCTTGAAAAGAAATTTATTTCTTAATATCCACAAAACTCCAGATTCCCCGCTGAGTTAACTTCCCTGTGTTAAAATATGTGAATAAAAAGAGAAAAGCATCTAAGATAATAATAATAATAAAAAAATGCATACATTTCTACTTGATCCTTTGCTGTGGGAGATAAATCAGTCTCAGGAGTCAAAGAGCCTTCTAACTTTTTGTGAATCTTCTCCTCTGTTTTGGAAAAAAATCCCAAATGCTTAACAGAAAAATTCAAAAAAGACTGTGTACTTTATAACAGTATTTAATAAAAAGCACCAGGATGTATAACCATAATAGTAGTAAAATTTCCATACAACACTGTAAATAACATTAAGAAATTATGAATTACCACCACCCAAGATTCAAGTTTTTCACACTTGTCCAGTCCTGCAAATCTGACCAAACACGACCAGCCAGCAACTCCATGCAACCTCATGGCTAGCAATGCCCCACTGGGAGGATTCCTGCTGAATGTTTAATTGGTCCAAATCCTTATCTCATTCTTGCATTGCTACAGACACAAAAAATATTTCTTAAAAATCGACTATTTAACTAAATGTTTTCATTATTGGCCACACACTTCTCATGTGTTTCACTAACAGGAAATATCCTTACAGTAATTTTTGAGCTTTGAGTGGATGTAAAGGCATATTTCCTGTGTGAGAGGTGACTGAAGATTTTCTAATTCTTTACATTCAAACCTTTAAAATAAAAAAAAAGTGAGACATACTATTTTTTTATTTTATTCTTTTCAAAATAAATGTTCAACATCACCTTGGCTCAGAAAGAAATTTACAGCATTATGAAATACTAAGAGCTGACTAATGATTACTGTTTAAAAACAAAAACAGGGAATGGAAACAGCTAAAACCATGCTTTAAGCAGGAAAACGTTTCTTTTATTTACAGCTACTTATACTACATAATAAGCATATTAATTTTACTCTAACTGTCCAAGGCTGCTGCTGTGTGCCTGAGTAAACATTTATGTGTGATGAATTTTCACTAGAGACAATACAACTTTACATTATGCTCCCTCTCCCCTAAGCTTGGCATCATAAAGCGCCCATTATCATTCCCCTATAGCCCAGAAATTTTAAGTAGTGGTGGTGATTTGGATGCTTTTCACACAAATAGTTTCCACATAATTATTTTGAGGCAAACCTGCTCTTTGCAAGTATCAATACACAAAAGGAACAGAATCAAGCCTACCTTATTATCATTACTTTTGGTAGAGAGGGGAGATGCTGAATTTGGAATATTTACTAAAAAAGCAGGCACAGCTGGATATGAATAGTTATAGCTTTTAATGAAGAAAGCTCCATTTGTGACTAGCTATTTCTTAGTAAATAAAGCATACCAATACAAAATTGCTTAAATTATTTGAATGAAATTATTCAAATGTATTTTAAAATTGCATGGCCTGTACTAAAAGCTACTGAAAAACAGCCTACTCCCCCACACCCACCCCTGTCCCAGAATGTTGCAGAGCTGATACATACAATACATGGCCTCAGAAGTTTAAACATTTTTTTTCCTCACCTTGCTTACTCTGAAGGTCTTTCAGTTTGGAGCAAAGCTCCTCCACTAACGTTTCAATCCCAGAGCTCTGCACGACAACAAAACCACGTGGGAAAAAAAGAAAAGAAAAACAGAAAACATAACTTACTAAAAAGAATTTTAATGTCATAGAAATATACCAATACAGTAAACATATCTTGGCAGACATACTGTTCTTTTTGCACAGTAACTACATATGAAAAAATCAACAAATATTATTCCTAGTATTAATCCAATCCTATAAATACATTAGTTAGAGGTCAAAATGATTCCATAGAACATGAAGATACATTCACACAGAGGTTTCAAACTACAGGTCACATTGTTGCACCATTGGATATCCAAAGCTTTGCAAACACAGCATGTCACATTTACTGCATGGTATGGCTGCAGATTTAGCCAGGAGTCTCAGCACAGAAGTTCAATGACCCACTGATCACCAAGATTCATTTCAAAAAGCTAGGCCTGATCCTTCTGGCTGCACAATTTATACCTGTGGGAATGGGACTGTTAAAAGGATACAGAAAATCAGGCATGAAGGTGGAAAGGAGAACAGGAGGAAGGTGTACCCACATATGTGGCAGAGAGGGAGAGGAAATGCTTCCACAGCATCTGTATGCAAAACCCTCCCATAGTCTTGCCAATTTAAAATGACTAGGTATTTTTTTCTTTTTAAACATTGTGTTATTAACAATACAGGACAGAAGAGGGAAAAATAAACATCTTCTTCATATTCCTATAAGTCTCTATTTTTCTTCCTTTATTCCTCTACATAACAAACATACACACAAAATAGTCCAATATATTACCCACAGAGGAAAACCCCATGTCACTCCAATGGAATAAAATTTGAATTCCAGTCAGTGAAATACTAAAAAGCAACCTAGAGCCTGAAATGACCCTTCCTGTTGGAGGGAAAACTAGGTGAGGTGGGTACTGTGTGGGTATTTGGATTGTCATTATTCAATGCTCAGGAATTGTGCTCAAAGATTGCACTTCACACTTTCCATAACAGCAAACAGAGCTGGAATCACAGCTAAACACAGCAAACTGGAACTAGTGAAGAAGATCCCAGAGGTCCCCTGTATGTCATCCTACAGCTGGGAGTGGTAATGAGGGAAGACCATGCAGCTTCTTGTATCTTGTGCACAGTTTCCTCAATATCAACTCCATTGTTAGAAGCCTAGTTCCAATTATACTTGGAGAAATTTACACAAACCCCCAAGAAAATTATCTCATCTTCTGAATTTAACATGGCCTTATTGTGCATATAGTTATGGGACATGTTTTCTCTCCAAAGGCAACGCCGATCAAATATCAAGTTACAGAAATGCACAGAAAAGAGTTTGCCTTGCTTTGTCACCCTGGTGGTATAAAGATTTCATTTTTTCAAGATCTAAGAGTTTCTCATCTCTCCTGATTGCTGTCCAGAAATTGCTGAGAAATGTGAATATATGTCGCTAAAGCACAAGCAAGTACTATGAAAAAGAGAGTATCATTTATTCAGTCAGACTGGCTTGTTTAATTCACTGTCAGAAAAACACACTTGAAAAATCATACACTGAAGCAATGATTTATATGCTAACTCTAAACTTTAATTATTTGCAGCCAAGTGAGAAAGAAAGCAATGTTCTATTCCTAATTGTATTGCTGCACTGAAGTGCTAAATATAAACCTTTATACCGCATACTTAACTGAGAATGACTTAGCAATATCAAACTTCAGAAGGCATCTTCTATATCAGTAAATTTACCAGTATAAATTTAATCATTCAGCAAGAACCAAGCAGGACAGTAATACGGACAAAGCTATGTAGTTGTAATAATTTGTCACTTTATGCCCTTACCACTCTTGACTCCCCCCTCCTCCCTCAAAAAGGTCAACAGAGGAGGAGCTGGCCTTGGTTTTCCTGAGCTCCCCAAACTGTCTAATCGAACAGACACCTGTAGCAAACACTCCAAGGAATACAGATTCACCTCCTTAACTTAATATAACATCATGCTAAAAAAATGCCCCAAACCAGCAACAATATTCTTACCATTACACCGAAGAAGCGAAAACTTTTGGAATCAAACGTTTCATTTCCTCCTGGACCATGAAACTAATACTGGAGTCAGCTGACGCGCCGCCCGCTGTCCTGCCCGGCGCTGAAGGAGACAGCGCTCGCTTGAAAAAAACGGGGGTGGGACCCACTGAGCACAACGCCAGGACTCCAGAGACCCCCTGCTCAACTTGCCACTGGAACAAATGCCTTAATGGAACAAATGCCACGGCAGCTATTTCATATATGGCACTGGTGTTCTCAGAATAGGAGATTTAGTTACTTTTTTTCTTGTTTACCTTAATGCGTTGTAGCTGTTACAAGCCCATGGCCTGAAAGTAACACGTTCCAGGCACTGGCTTGGTTCAATAGGACACAGCTAGCTAACAAAGCTAGGTGATCTGCTTGAATTACTTTGCTTATGTTCAAATTCAAAGACAGTCTCCAGTACAAATACTGGAGCACCTTATAAACATTTTGAAATATGGAAGTTTTAGTGCCCAATTATGATTGCTTTTTTAATTCCATCATGAAAGGCTTAAATCTCAAAATTGTCTGGCCCAGATTTCTACCAACCTATTTCTCTCATTCAAATTACAAAGGACAGTGCATAATTTTTAATTCATATTTTTCATTTTGCATAACAATATTTCCAGCACACCAAACACATTTTATTCTCTTCTACTGTTTTTAAGATATTTCTCTTTCCTTCCTCTACTTTAATATACATCCAGTTTCACCAAAAGTTTTCTTTTTGGCTTTTTATCAGCTGGCTGCAGCAAGGGAAGGATTACATAAAGGATAGGTGTTATATTACTGGCATAGGAGTGATGGTGCTAACAGATAAATTAAGCTTCTGAACTCACCCAGCATGAATAAGAACAGTCAATCTGACTGCTGGAGTTACAAGACTCCAATAACCACTGTCTTCCTTACTGACCACCAAGACCCTATTCAGAGCCTAATTAATGCAGTTCTGTATAATGAAGAATAAGACCAATTAAAAAAAAAAAAAGAGCAAAGCTCACACACATTTTTATACATATTTGTAAATATGTTTGGTACTTCTGACTTCTTTTTGAGGTTGGATTTTTTTTTCCCTAAACACGCAAGCACATACATATATATAATGTCAAATATTAAATCAAAGACCTTTTGAACACACTCTACTTTGGAAGTAGAGCAGTCAGAGAAGACAAGTGGTAACTCATTAGCCTCAAGCAGTCCAATTGCTTTTGTATGTACATTCACACCTCTGTATAGCTGCAGAAAATATTCCCAGATGATATTAAATCTGTAAGTGTAGTTACTTCTTAATGTAGTTGTTATAAATTTAAAATATTCAGTTATATCATGAACCATGGAGAAATCCAAACTGAAATTCACTAAAAACTGTTGCCTATGTTAACAGTGGGCACTGGCTTCTGTGTGTTCACAGTTTTGAATAAGAAGCTGTGAAACATTAGCTCCTCTCATATGCTTGACAAACCACTTGAATTCTTAACTGATATTCACCTCTGCTAGCAGGTTACTTCTGAATATTGCAAACAAGCACAGCACAGTCACCATCCAGAAAACATAAGAAGTTTTTCCTGCATTTGATCACAAACAGCACCACTATTATTTCACATAGCTATACTACGGAACTGAGAAGGGGATTGTTCAACAAAATTTTTCATTTTCACTGAGCTTTCTCCTCTTCCCATCACCCAGTAATATCATCTGGTTATGGGTTTCATATTTCCAACAAAAAAATGCCATGCAAACATATACTTTTTCCTGCAGCTCTGCACATATGCAATAGCCAAGCCTTCTGGACAAAACAAAGGAAAACAAACTTCTGATAGCCAGTAGTTAAAAGGAGATTTTCCACATCTGACAGATCATGAATATAGACATAGTAACTGAAAAATTCCATCAGATTATACTACTCAAAGGGAAGTGCTGTTTTAGGGAGATGCTGTTTGGCTTTAGGTTTTTTGGCATGTTCAAGTTTTTTGCCTCTAGTCTAACATAAGTTAAAAGCTTCCTCCAGAAGCTTTGAACTGTGCACTGCAAATATTTACTAAATATGGTTTGTTACTTCAGTCCTGTAAGGTGTGGGGAAAGGTCCTTGCCCCTCTTCCATCTTTTTGAAAAGCAAAAGCATTACAATTCCTTTTACTTGAACAATGAAAATAATCACTCATTTGCTATTAGGCTTTTGAGAGCTTTCTAGCTTACACTTTCAAAACAAATCCTCATTTTCTTTTCCCAAACATACAGAATTTGTTTAGGTTGGAAAGTACCTCTGGAGATCATCTAGTCCAAACCCTTGCTGAAAGAGGATAACCTAGAGAACACTGACACTCCTTTCACAAAATACAAGTTCAAGCAATCTAGAAATTAGAGTAAATCAATATATTCATACTTTCAAATCATTGATTTAACAGGCTATAGGCTCTCCAGAGAAGATGGCACTGTGACTGAACCAGGGCCATTTTCTTGGCACGTCTCCTGTCACCAAGTGCAGGATTAAACAGCTTTCCTATATGAATCAGCTGTTAAGCCACGTGAACTGAGTAAGGCACAAAATGTGATTCACTGCAACCACACATCTATTTCTATATTTTGTAGGATGATGAGAGAAAGTTAGAAGTCTAGGTTTTCATTTTTTAACATTCTGACACAGTATAATTCATCTGATTACAAATACTCTCAAAAGAGGCGCTCAAGACAGACTGAAAAAAAGACTAAAAAAAATCTTGGCTCAAGATCAGCACTATATGAATGAATAAATGAATAAATAAATCAATCCATTAAAACAGTAGCTTCTCTGGGGTGTTCAACCCAGGTGGAGTTCAAAGGAATAAAATAAGGTTCCAGCTTGCATTATGGAATTTTTTCCATCATAATAAGGTGGATGACACTAGGAAACATTCAAGAGTATGTACAACCTTTTTGACCCTTTAGAAGTAAGAACACAATTAAATCTTTATCTGATCACTTGAATACATAATGATTTACAACAAAGATATTGGACCAGTCAGAAAAACAGATTCTATTTATTAACGTCTCTTTTTGGGGCTCATGAATACTTGATCCAAAGTAATCTTCAATCAATGTGTGACCTCAGAATGTCAATTTCCAATCAAACTGACTTAATATCACAAAAATCCAAGCTATTTTAAGAAATAAGAGAGCAATAAATCTCCAATAAGGAAATAAAAATACTTCCCTACAGATCTCTTAATTGTGTCTTTGGTATTAAAACAACATTAGGGGAGGTAAATTACATATCTAGCACATTGCTAGGATCAGGCTCAGATTTCAGAGCTATGATTCACCACTTCACACAACACCTTCTAAGAGAGAGAGAGATAATAAATAGCACATGTTATTTACTAATTCTAGATAAAAGAGATCATCTGCCAGCTCAAATTAACTTCAAATGAACATGCTATCCCTAAATGTAGGTTACTAGAGCAGCTAATCTGACTTCTGTTATTTAAAACTTAATTCTTTTAGATCCCTCCCATAGCAGGCTACACTGAAATAGAAGTTATCCCCCCAAGAAAGGATAATTCCTCACTAGAAGCTATTCTTTCTGATTATTATTCATCACATATAAACAAACATGCTGACTTCAAAGCCACAACAGACTTGCTATCCTTGTAAGCAGTGCTGCTGAGATTTCACTTAATCACAGTACTTCAGCTTGCCCATGCTAAAACGCTCTTATCTGTATCATCAATAAAATGGGAGAAACTCGTAAAGTGTGTTCCCACCAATTATGCAAAGGCTCTTTTCTGCATCAAGTGAATTGCAGAAAGGACACTTGAATTTTCCCCAGGTGCTCTGCCAAATTTGTTCAAGTTTGCTTGTGTGTATGATAAGAATTCATAATGGACCCCCAACTCAAATTTTTGGTGAAAATGATTGTTCTGCATTAAGGAAAATGATAATCTAATAACACTGTTCTGTGAGGCAACACAGGGATATTTAGGAGAGCTCTGTAACCAACTCCTCTGGCATTTTCCTGGCCACTCCTTTGTGCCTGAAAGACTGTGCTGCTCCTCCCTCCAAGAAATGCATATGCCAGCTTTGCTTCTGTCCCAGGCTTAGCAGAGAAGCTGTGTGAGGACAGATCTGCCTTGCCCCAGTTTGTTCCCATTTTCATTGGAAGCACATACAAGGTGAAATAACTTTTAATCACACTGAACACACACTTTCAGCCTCCCAGACAGTCATCTGTACTATTGGAAATAATGCTTATGAAGCCACTTTTGTGTAGACTAAGCTCCCACAAGGAATTTCTCCAGTTCAATATGTATCTTTTCTATATTGAGAAAATGCATACAAAAATTGGAATAATTATAAGTTTTGTCAACTTCAATTAATGTTACTATTACTGACAGGGAAGAGGCTTCAGTAACAAGACAAATCAGATATGTAGTACTTTGAATATCTATTTAATGCCATAGTCACAGAGCAAAAGAAATTGATTTATTGTAATTAATCTATTCTTTGATGGTTACCTTGGCAAGACAAATTACTTTTATTTTCTATATGGCATCTAAAGTTATTTTTAAAATTCTTTTCTAAATAACACTGCATGTTCTGGGAACTGCTAGTATATCCCTTTCAATAAGGGCAACTGGACACAACTCAAAGGAAAGATAATATTCATTGACTTTGTGAAGGAAGTGCTTTGGTATTTTCCAGTAAAAGACTCTGAACAATCAGACACACAGAAATGCTAACTACTGAGCTAGTCAGCATATATGCTTCAAGAACCATCAAGGCTCTTTTGGAATCTTAACTTCAGTTTTTTGCTTTAATAAATTCAAATTTTCAACATGCACTTCACTCTTCTGATTTGTTAAGATGGCTTTTACACAACTTGATTCATTCCCGTGAAGTCCCATATCTTTACATTACCACTCTCATTCATGTCACTTCTAGTTATACAAAAATGTGTAATTTAAATCACTCAAGAAACCACACAATGTTTATAAGCTAATTCCCTGGTATCCCAGTGTAGTAGTTTGTATGTATTATCTAACTAATATTGGCTTACATTGAAGAAGCAGGGAACAGCAGGAATAAGTCAGTGATTAAAATTAATTTTAAATCATCTAGTTAAGGTGCCATTCTACTTAAGAGGAAAAGAAAGACTGCTCCCTTGCTACAAATTCCAGAAGTCCATTTTTCTCAGTTCTTTATCACTACTGCAAAGCGTAAGGCAGATTATGCAACAGTGACCTAGGCCAAATGTCACACAGATACCATAATCTGTGGAGGCAGCAATAGCTGGCCAAAGTAACCCATCAATAAAAAACATGCTCAGATGTGCAATCATAACCAATTTATTCATTTGGCCTGCACTAGCAGATTATTTCTTCCAAGAAGATTCATGTGCAGAACTGCAATAACTGTATGCATGCCCCACCTCTGCAAATGCTGAAGGCCAGGTTGGATGGGGCTCCAAGCAAACTGGTCTAGTGGGAGGTGTCCCTGCCCATGGCAGGAGGTTGGAATGAGATGATCTTTAAGGTTCCTTCCAAACCAAACCATTCTAGAATTCTATGATGCTATGAAAGTTTGACAGTTCTGCACTTCAAGTAAGAAAGATGACAAACACTAAGAAAATTTCAACAAAAATCTTATTTTAGACACATCTCAACTCTGTGCTGAAAGCAAGGCACATTTGAGAATAAAATTATAATTTTAAATTTTTAACAGAAGTGTTCAATAGAGCCACACTTGTTCCTCTACGTGGCCCCATATGATAACACAAGTATCAGAAGAGTTATATTCCCCCCTCATGACTCAAAGTAAGCAAAGCCAATGCTCTGTACTGTTAGCATGCCACACCTGAGTAATTTAAAATAAATTACTGTTACAAAGTTTCACCAATTATGTTTCTATGTTATCTCCAAGCAGTAATTTCTTAGAACAGTGGGATGGAAGGCACTGTGTGTTCTTGTCAAATATATTAGAGTGGTTCTCTTTCACAATTCATCACGGAATCCATCAACCAAGACTAGCTCTTGCTTTAACACGTTGTACACTGTTTCATGTTAGCAGATTTTGAGAGCTTGGTTAGTTCAGAATGGACCACATTGTCTGAACCCTATTATGGCAGGCCTTGGGACACCAGCAGCACTGGACACTAGGATTGTCTCAGGATGTGCTGTGGACCAGCTTAGGTAAAGTGGCCCCCTACACTGGGAGAAGGAGAGTCTTGGAGCACTGGTTTCATCCGTGCAGAAAGTAAGATCACAGGAATTGTCTCCTTTTCTCATTCTTAAAAAGTCCTCCCACATTTCAGCAGAAGGACACAGCAACTGGTTGAGCTGAAACTCTGGCACCATCTTGGGGTGCAGCTTCTTTGGTGACTGAACTGCAACAACACAGCTGGAGACCTGCTTGCTCTATTGAACAATGCCAATTTTAGCAGAAATTAGCCAGGTACGAGCTAATTAAGCTTGGATTTGTGACCAATGGACAGGCACATAAGCAATTTCAATATTATTACTAGGATATATACTTATTGAAAAGTCTCACATGCATCAGTCTCCATAACTAACCTCTAATTCCAACCTTGCTCCCAGTATCCACCTTGTAAAAAGTAACACACGTGAATTTCTAAACTCTTATTTATTTAATAAATTTCTGAGTCTCAAAGATACTGCCTTCTGTCTTTTTACAATAACAAGACAAGCAATGACAAGTTTCATTATTCAAATACAAAATAATGTACTTTCAGAACTAGGAGGTTTAAAAAAAATGAACCTCCACTTGCACCTGAACAAACTGATCACGTTTCTACAAATAACAACAATAAAACTAATCACCAAGCTATTTAATGTTGACAGATCAGCTGGTTTTACTTAAAATTTGAGGCAGTAATTTCAGGATAATATTTCTTATTTTCATCAAAGAACTTTTGTATAAATATTCCCCAGTCCCAAACATTAGGAATTTTTATCCAATGTTTCATTAGAATGGATATCCATCCCTACTTGAGCAGTTAATTGCAAAACAACCTTCAAAAATTTCTTCCATACTTTAGCAGGACAAAAATTAGGACAAAAATCTCTACTCAAGGTCAATATTAACAAGCTTTTTAAAATTTGAGCAATTCTTCAGCATGTCTTTAAACTGCTATTTATTCAAGTGTTTCAGAAAAAATAAACTTTAGAACTACAGTAAGAATAGCAATTGATTGCTGCATTAAAGTACTTGTCTTAACAGTCTTTCCCACCATCATTCTGCATTTTCTGGAGAGTTGCAATGTACTTACATTTCCTCTGCTCCTGACTGCATCAAGAGCATCTGCAGCCAAAGACTCATTTATACAAATATAGACAATTTGAGACACCAAAATGCTTGTCACACAAAAAATACTGTCCTCAGAATGTACACCCATTAACAATTTGCATTCTCACATATACCAGATGGTGCCTGTCAGAACCAGGCCTCCCCCCACAAACACACTTGGTCCACAACAGGCTCTGCCATGGCAAAGACACAGAGAGGCAGAGCAGCTTCTCTGACTCTTCATTCTCCACAATGTAGGAAATGTTTTAGAAATAAACAAAAAATTTGGGCTTCTTCAAGTCAGATCTTTGTTTTCAGCACTGTGAAATTAAAACTAGAACCTTGGATTTCTGTCTCAGATGAGTGTTTTACAGCATTACTCTTTTTAACACAAGAGGAAGAACAGAAGTCAAGCAAAACTAAGCTACCAAATGAAGCACCTAAGTATGAATGTAAAATATAAATTAAGTAAAAATGTATAAATGAAGTACCCTAAGAATGAATACTGTGGAAATGAAAACCCACAAGAGGTTATTTCAAAATACTTGTTTCAACCACTAAATGAAAGTCTGACAAAAAAAGTACTTACTGCTATCAAGCCAATTTTCATATAATCTATTTTATCACTTCCTCTCTCCATCAAGCACCTTCTTGAAGTGATCACTCAATTTTAAGGCTTTTGGTTACTGGTAGGGGAGGAGGCAGACTGTCTGCCGTTTCTTAACATGTTATTGGTTTAAATAGTTAAATGCAAAAATCAAAATTACATTAACCATATCTCTGTAATTTCCTATGAGAGTTACAAAAGTTACTACTGACCCTCATTACCTTTTCATCCTCTGCACACTTTTCTCTCTAAAATGACCAGGCTGCAAAATCCTAAAGTCTTCCCTGAATTGTCACCCTGCTTTGGCTCTTTTGTGTGTGTTTGTTTGTGTGTGCCTATACCCATGTGTGTATACATACATACATACTCTGTCTACAGACACACACAGGGTAAACACTACAATCACTTAAATACAATTTTATTTAAATATATTCAAGTTGAAATCCACTAAGACTTTTCCCCAATTATTCCCATTAAAGGGACTCAAACTTGCTTGTCTTACTACAATACTAAGGTTGAAAGAAGAGCAAGTGTTCCATATCCATGTGAGCAGATTGGCATTTCTGCATCCGCCTACTTTGAAAAAGGGATCACAGAAGGTAAGCAAAACTATAAACAAGCTCCATAACTGCCCATGTGGACTATTTATCAGCCACTTGCAAAAAGAGAACATCCTAATGAACACCTCTACCTCATCTGACAACAAAAAAAAATCACAGGTAAACATTTCTCAGACGATTCAGAAAACTGTTTTAAAAAATTCAAGTGGCCCTGGAAAAAAAGTATTTATACGTATCTCAATACTTTTCATAAATATTCCTTACACACAACTGATCTACCATTTCAACTACAGTTCACAGAGTATTTTTATCTTTTTGTAGAGAAAAAAACCATGAACATTGTATGGAGCAGCTTGAATGCCTCAGCAGAAATATTATTTTAACATTATCTTTCACAGTCCAAAATCTATTCATTATTCCCATCAGACCAGCACACAAACTTAAATACAAAAACACAACATCAGAAACGTGTTTCAAAAATCAGAAATAAAAGATATCTTACAAGTTACTTTAAAATATTACTAGCATTTAAGTAGGATCACCCCTCCCTTTAATTCTGGGGGAAAAATTGAAAGTCTGCATTTCTTTCATGCAATGCTTGTGTTAAATTACCTACAAAGCAGCTTTAAGTAAAAACTTTTTTAAAAGGGTTTAAAGGTTCGATTTTGTGTTTGAATATACATAATAAAAATTATGACCTGCAATTTCATTAATGACAAAAAATGTGCAAGCTTAATTGTCTGAGCAGGCAACAGAAGTCAAAATAGCTCTGAAATAACTCAAGTCTACAGGCTGCAGATTATAGGTTAATGCTGAACACTAACAAGGTGACAGAGGTCAAAGGTGAAGTTATTTTTCAACCTTTCAGATCTCATGTATTTTTATTCTTTCAAAACTGTAGTTGAATAGTTTCTTCCCTTCCCTGTTAAAGATTATTAATAAATTCACCTCCTTTCTTTTGCTCTGCAACTAAATTTCTCTATATAACATAAATTTAGTTTTAAGTGATGATTCTTGATTTTCAGCTATGCAGAGATGAATCAAGAGTGTAATTTCTGAAGTTAAGAATCAATCATCAGTATTCCTGCAGTGTCTGTATGAGACCTACATTTTATTGTTCATAAAATGAGTATACAAAGACAAACATATCCTCAAGAAAGACATTACTTCTTGCAATTATTTCTCTGTATTTGCTTCATATTCAAATTAACTTCTATGGTAGTTGGAGTGCTGACCTCAATATTCTGTAATTTTGAGAGCAGAGCAAATTACCAACAAAACTGTACTTTGCATCACTTTGTTAGGATAATAAGTAATGGGAAAATGGGAGGTCAGAAATCTCCCCATTAGTCAATTAGCAATTTAGTAACTGAACAAATACTCAAGTAGCTTCACAGTGAGCCAGAATGTGATGGTAATGCTGCTGAAGGTGGTGGGAATAACCACCACATCTTCCCCACTTCCTTGATTACTTTGCTACAGCCTTGCTGGCACGAGTGCCTGTGCCACAAATCTGACCAGGAAACCTCTCTGGGTTAACATTTCCTCTGTCCCAACCAGGTTAATCTCAGGAAACTGATTCACTTTCCCAAACCAGTTGTGCACATAGCCACCCAAATGCTTGTGCAAGCACAAGCTATGACTAGGAAGGTGTGGAGAGCAGTAACACAACTAGGCTGCAGAGGTGGGGTGGTTTCTTCTTACAGCACTGACAGATCAGAGTATTTATAGTTCTGTAAACTAAAAACAGTTTCTCATTTTTGCTGTCTGAAAAATCTCCCTGGAGAGCTTCCTTTGACTTGTGCTACAGATCATTCTTTCTTTTTAAACATTGCCTTCGACTGCTTCTCCCTTTGTCCACTTGTCTGCTCAACTACACAGTATCTGCTGCCTCTGCTATCTCCCTTCAACCTGCTGCCTTCACTTCTCCTCACCTGCTCTAGTCAGAGCACTTCCACTCCACTTCCACTCAATCACGTAACCTGGAAAGTGAACATGTGCTACTATACATGGCTTTTTATTCAGGAATTCTGGATAAAATGTTGCATGCACAGAACAAGATGGCTTCTGCCCACATGTTCCAGTCCTTTCTATCCACACACAACACAAAGTCAACTTAGAATTTTTAGAATTACTTTTATGCAAAGATTTGTGGTAATTTCAACTCAAACTGGTGCCCCTGACAAGAATAGGGAAGGGTTTACAGAAAGGAAAGCATGACACCACATAGTACAGAACCTCTTGTGAAATCATTCTAACATACACTGATATCATGATTTACTAAATAAAAATAAACAATTCTTGAAGAGCTCTTGGCAAACTAGTACTTTAAGAAGCCACAAATTAAAATATAAGCATCACAAGCAAAATACATCTTAGCACAAAGAAGGACATAAAGCCTTAAGAATCTATTAAATAGTTCAAACTTACTTCATCAGAAGCAGAGCGAAGACACTGGACAGCAGCCTGTTTTTTCATTTCCTCTAGTGTTAGATCAGAGCACTTTTTCTTACTCTTTCCCCATTTCTTGTAAGCTCCCTTTTCCCAGCCCAGGAAGATGTCATTCTCCTAAAATCAAATAAAGAAATTACATTATTTAAATACATTAGTATCTCAGTACTATAGCAGAAGAGGACTACAAATAACATACTGAGCAAAATGAAACCAACCCCATTCTATCTGCTAGAAACTACTTTTTGCCAAATTAAAGATTAGTTTGATTACATAAAACTTGCACTTACTATTCAGAAAAGCACATGCATCTTTCACAGGACATGAAGGCAACTCACACTTCACTGTAACATTTTCCAATTTTTGCAAAGAATATCCACAAAGGCAATATTATGGCCAACTTATGGTTGAATGTATTACTGTAATTTACACAAAATATGTTAGTTTCACTGATCTCTGAAATAATAAGAATGAGAAGCAAGTAGTTCAGAGAGTTAAGATCAAACTTAAGAGAAAGTTAAACAAGCCAGAAGAAAATGTGGTGTTAGATCCTGAAGCCTTCAACTCAGTGTTAAAATGAACATGATTACAGCTAGAGACAGCAGTAGCTATCATAAAATAAACCTGAACTATTTCAGAAGAAAATTCAAGTAATTGAGAAGTGAGGGTGAGTAGGTGGGGTTGGCTTCCCACACATGTAAGAACGATGAAGAACAATAACATCAGAGTAGAATGTTTTGTATTACATGCAATCATCTGAAGATACAACATCCCTTTGCAATCCCTTCTATATGGCTTTTCAGAATTTACAAAATTTATTACCAGACTTGCTTGTTCTTCACTGTCTGTTCACATACACATATATGATTTGCCATATTCATCTCATGAAATAAGCATTTTGGCTGTCAGTGAGATAGTCTTTAACATCTTAAAATGTATGCTTGTCTAAAAACATCTTCTCCAGAGAGATCCACAAACATCTGATACTTTTCAGCCTACCTGTATCAATCTTTTCAATGTATCTGTTACTGCTTCCAAAGAAAACCAGGCTAAGGCCTACCCTCATTTAGAAGAATTCCTAATTCCCCATGGTTTTAAAACAAAGTAAAACAAGCTGTCAGTGCAAATAATTGCTCCTGTGCAAAGAACAAGAGGGGAAAAAAATAGGAGCCAAGAGAGACCAATCATCTTCAGAAACAGCCACCAAAGGGCTGCCATTTGTGACTTCATGAGAAGGAGCAGAGCAATTTGCTGGATTTACTGCTTAAAGTCTTATTTGAGCACCAAAACTGGAGAACTGCATTTAGTGCTGAAAGAGCAAAAAGCTACCAATCACTCTGATTTTCCTAGCACTTGTGCAAGGTACCAGTAATTCACTTAAAACCAAAAATTTGAACAGGCTACTGCACTGTTATTAGAAGGAATAACAAAAGAAATAATAGAAAAGAATTTTAAAAAATCAGAGAATAGGTTTAAAAGACTGTGTATATCTACAATTCATTTTTAAAAAATAAATTTTTAAGTCTTTTCCAAAATTGCAGTGTATATATTTCTTTATACAACGAGGCTGTAGAGCACTCTAACTCTTCCCAATATTCATGGGAAAGAAAACAAACTGATGAGAATCACCTACTCCCCACCAGCTCCCAAAATCCCTCCAGCTCATTCACATGGGCACAGCTGCAAATAAGTAAATAGAGACCCATTGTGGGTGAAGATCCAGGTACACCAGCAAATTTACACTGGGTTAACTTCATTTATTCTGATTTTACGTGGGAAGTTCACAAAGACAACATCTGCAGTAGGAAAACATTCCCAAAATGCTATGTATTACTGCTTTTCTCTATGCTAACAAAGGTTTGCTTTGTACTGATAGATCATAGCTTTACCAACTATCTGTCAGCAGAGCAGCAAGAACCTTCATGCTCACAGAAATTTATAAAGCATTTCATTCAGTCCTTCACACATGTAATTTCAAAAATATCTGACACTTGTCTACAAACTTTGACAGTTTTCAACTTTTAAAAACTGAAAAACCTCTTTTAAGAGATATGCAGTTTTTTTAATGGGGGAAGGGAAGCTAAATGGAATTCTCACTTGGGCCCCCACCCCACAGATGTGGTATCATGGTCTCATCCCTCCTTCCAGAGTGAGTGACTTGTTTGTGCACTCTGGGAACAACGTGGCTTGTCCTTCAGGATGCAGCAATTGAGGACATAGCTCTGACAGAATTCTTGTTTTCTTTCTACCTCTTTATGCGATACACTTACAAAAAAAATTTCGGAGACATGGTTTTCAGTCACACTTGGCTGCCAAGTTTAAAACTTGGGTTTGGATTTTTTTTCCAAGACAAACTTGTAAGTTTTATAGCCTCAGATTTTACAAAACTAGCAAACACCATTAGATTAGAGCTATTCCATGAAAAACTTTGCAGTTTAAAATCTTCATCTAAACTACAGTATTTATCAGCACCATATATGTATTGGATATAGGCTACGTTACTGAGGATCTTGCACCTTCTGTACACAAATCAAACACCACACCCATAAAACCCTACAGAACAGTGAAGAAAAAAAAAAACTTAGGCATAATTCTTGTGTATCAGAACCATTCTGGATCAAAGACAAAAAGGTTTAACAAAGCCCAACATTACAGTAAAATGCCTGAGAAACAAGGAAATGTAATACACCCTAGAGAGTGAGTTTGTAGAACAGTGAGACACAAACAGAATGATCCTCTTCTTTTATGATGACTAAATTGTCAAAAAAAAAAAAAAAGACAGACAACCCAGTAGTTCTAACGGTTTAAATTATTTCAATTTAATGGTTTACATTAGTTAAATAAGTCTCTTAATTGTTTTCCTCTCTTTTGCTCCCTGTCTTCAGCAGTCAGGAGCCCATCAGTAGGTTTACTCCTTAGACTGAAAAGTATCAAGTCCATAACGAACAGGAAAAAAAGCAGCTCAGCAAAACATTCTGTATGCATGAAGACAGGTAAACTACTTCCTTCACATGGAAAGAATAACCAAGGACTTCTGATTGCTTCACCTACTAGATGCCTTCATTTACCATGTTTCCTAAGAGAACTAGAGATTATAACGTAATGCTCGTTTTAATGCAAGAGCTCTACACTGGTCACTGAACTTTTCACAAAAGTAATGCCACTCTGAACTTACAGATTTTAAAAGTGTGCATACACACAGAAGAAAAACCAAAATTTTGCTTACAGACTTCAAATATTTAAACCAGACTACCATTTCAAGAGGTGACCATCCAATATTAAAGAGGTATCAACAGAAAGCCAATACCCTCTGGATACTGAAAAAACCCCAAGTTCTTATATCTAAACTGTTATTCAAACATCTGCTCTTCAGAGTCCTACTATCTTCTACTTACTACGTAACTAGATAATTTCATTAGAGATTTTCAATCATGAAGACACTGAAAGTGCAGTTTCCTGACAAGAATAACTTAATAACTATAAATATGGCTAAAGAAACATTGATGAAGTATCTGTATTCTTCACACTAGTGGTGCCTCAAGAAAGCCAGTATTTTGAGTGCTTTATCTCAATTTTAAATTGAGATACAGGCACAAATTTTAAAAAGATTTTGAAATGGTTTGTTCTATTCAACTATGCAAAAGCAGCAATTCCACCACTTCCCTCTAAACTATCAAGAAATTGGAGAAAAAAAAAAAAAAGGAAGTTTGATAGTGATTCTCCTTTCATTTGCTGTAAAAAGAAGTATCTACTATCCATAAGAAAATAAATGTGACACCTTGCAATACGACTGAAATAAAAACATTATGAAGCTCATGATCCACATAAATGGTAATATTAGAAAGGGAAATATAACCTGTTTTTACAAAGGGAAAAAAAAGGAAGCCTTGGGGAACTACAGACCAGTCAGTGTCACTTCTGTGCCTGGCAAGATCGTGGCACAGATCCTCCTGGAATCTGTACTAGAGCATATGGAAAATAAGGAGGTGACTGGTGACAGCCAACATGGCTTCACTGGGGACAGATCATGCCTGACAAATTTCATGGCTTTCTATGACAGGATAACAGCTTTGGTGGGTAAGGGAAGAGTAAATGATGACAACTACCTGGACCTGTGCAAAGCTTGTGACACTGTCCTTGCCTCTGAAAGACAAGGATTTGACAGATGGACCACTCAGTGGATAAGGAATTGTTTGGATGGTCACACTCAGAGCTGTGGTCAATGGCTTGATGTTCAAATGAAGGCCAGTGCCAAGTGTGTCTCTGGGTCTGTATTGGTACTGATGCTGTTTAACACCTTTGTCAGTGACAGGGACAGTGGGATCAAGTGCTCCCTCAGCAAGTTTGTCAATCACACCAAGTCATAAGTTTTCTCCATGGCAAAAAAATATTGCTAAACACAGAATAGAGAGGACTGGGAAACGTTCTTTAATGTTAGATAATAACTCCAAATCCAGGTATTATCATGGAAGGAATTCATCTTGGACTCATAGTGAAAAACCAGGGAACCACCTAGCCACTACAGTCACCTCTTTCCCAGTTGTCCCAACCAGAACAGTCCCAACAGGCCCCGCAGAGCCTGACTGTAACAGAACTGCTGATAATGTAGCAGATCACAACATGCACTGCTATGACCTCAGGGTATTGGGAATGAGGGCAGGCAGGAAAGAATTCTCCTTATCAAAACTAATCAATCCAAGTATAAAATCCTGTAACCTTAGTTTCTGTCAATTATAAACTCTTGCTTATAATCCTACCAGTTTGAAAGGGCAGTCTATGTGATGTTCACTCATTAGAAGTTAGTTCTAGGCTAAAACTAAGGAGAAGAAATTCGTCACACCCACTCCAAAGAATGAGAGAACATGCAAATGCTGCATCTGTTAAAATCTTGTATTTGTTAAGCAGACTGCCTTTAGACTTTTCCCATTAAAGTGAAAGCAGGAAAGAAGAAAATTTAGCAAGGCTGTAGCTAGAGCTATAAAGGCATCATTTTACTTACATGCCTGACTTACAACGCAGAAAAGAAAGCCAGGAACTCAACAGAAAACTGCCACTACAGAGTCAAGGTGTCTGAAAGGGGCATGTCATGACTGGAGAAGTTATTTCATAACATTTATGGTTGCTTTCTTGGCTTTAGAGATAAAGTTGTGTGTCAAGCATCATAGACCACTGTAATAATCTGATTTCAGAGAATATAGGCAGCACATGTCTATGCTTGGAGAAATGTGGCAAGTGTACTGTCATGCAATGACATATGCCCAAAGAAAACAAAGGAAGTATCTCAATTATACCCAGAAATACAAACAGTACAATTGTATCAGCACAGAGATGGCTGCAAAGAAATCCTGACTGTTAGCAGGACTCACCAACCTGGCCCTTGGCCTTCCATCTCTGCTTTGTATTATGTACATCTTTGTGAGAATACATTAGCAGCCATAGCTTGATGAAAAAGGAACGAGCAGCTCAACATGATCACTCACACCAATAAAAACTCAGCCAAGTGTGGAAATAAAGTTTCTCAGATAAGCACAGTCCTTGACAATGAATGCTTCTCTTCTGCACTTACACATGAGTGAAGCTGACTGTCCTGGAACCTGTACAGTTTGCACAAGCCTACAGCTGAGCTCCAACCCCTGCCACCACAATTCCCACCCCTAAAACAGAATAGAGAATACAAACTCACAGTCCATGATATTCCAAACCTGTCCCGTATCTAACAGTCACTGGACAGAGAAATACAGAACAGATCAGTTACTGCACAATTTACAAGACAAATGTCAACTAAAAATCAAATAAGTTTCCTGACCCACATGCTTTTACAGTAAAGACACTTCAGCCATCTTCCATTGCTCGAGTGAAGAAGAATCCATATCCACCCAATTTTTCTCAAAAAACTATTATACACAAAAAATTACTTCCCAAAATTTGAATTACATAGCTCTCAGCTATAGTACCCCCCTTCCTAGAAAGGGATAGAGGGCAGGACCACAGCTAAGTTTTCCTCTATAAACTTTAAAACTTAGTTATCTGAGCTTTTAGAAAGTGGTTTAACTTTTGTATGAATAAGCTTTATGGGCATATTAATTTCAAGATATAGTACTATTTTCTAAATATGATTAATTGGTCCTTTCTTCAGTTTACATGTTTATGTATGGGAAGAAGAAGGGGGTTATTCCCATTGCTGTAAACATATATATTTGAGTAATCTAAGGATTTCAAATTAGTCATATAAAAAAGTACAGCTAAAAGTCTTGGTCTCACAGCTCCCCCTCCTACCTACTCTGTTCTTCATACACTGATTCCCACAATTTGAAATTTATATACTTAGTTGGGGTACTGACTAAAAAATTATGGTCAGAAAATTTTAAAAATTGTTCCTACAGGACTGCTTAATAAGTAGTATAAGCTGTTAAGTATAAGCTTAAGCTTATACAGCTTAATAAGCAGTAACACAAATACAAACTAAACAGAAAATGCTTTGCATTCAAGAAATTTATTTCCACATGTTGCTGGTGCACTTTGAAATTTACTGACACTTGTGTACAGTAGTCACACAGCATTTCCCTACTGTAGCTGAACCCACTCTGCATATTTAATGCCTTATCAAAAAATGTGTTTGAGTGACCCAAAAGCATTTCTTAGGGATGATAAAAGAATAGGTGCAATTATACTAGAAGCAGCATTGTTATTTTTGTGAAATAGGCATACCAGACAGAATAACATTTAACACATGGTTAGTGGAGTGCACAGGACCAAATCTTCATTCCTCCTCCTCTCTTTAGGTTATGGATGAGACATACAAACACACAACACATACAAAACCCCACATCCTCTTTCACCCAAAATGTACATGGGAAAAACGACTATCTATTACTAGAATAAAAATCCAGACATCAGGTCCCTCTACTGGGTTAATATGGGATGGCAGGAGAGCTAACAGCATCTTCCACTAGATCTGGGAACCTAGCAAGTGCATCCCAAGTTCAGTCTCCGAAGTGTCCTGTGTCCTTAGCACATGCAAGCCAAACACAGACTAAAGCTGGCAATGATACCCCCATCCCAGGGCAGAGGGATAGGCCAAAATCATTTATGGACTTAAAACCACAAGGTCAAACCCTCAAATATACCACATATGGGCTGAGGCGTCCCTTCCATGGCTCTCTTTTTCTCTTAAAAGAGAACTACATTTTGGACTTTAAATATCTAAGTGACAATGATCAAAAAGCAAGAATAAAAACTGACCAGAGTCAGGAAAAGTGTAACTACCATTCTGAAGACTTTTTATGCCTCCATATAAAAGATTACCTGAATAGAACTACTTCAAATCAGTCTACAAATAATTAGTCTTCCTGCAAAAAAAGTCTCTCTGTTAAAAATTGAAAAATCAAAAGAAAAAATCTCAACCTGGTCACAAAAGTACATAGTTTGCAGTGCAATAGCTAATTAATTCTGAGAGTTAGGAAAACATTCTCTTAAAAAAAAAAAAAAAAAAAAAAAAAAAAAAAAAAAAAAAAGATTTTTACTTTTGAGGTTCAGAAAAAAACTGTTAACTTCCAAAAATGAGTTGGAAGAAGTAGATCAAAAGCAACAGAAGACACTTGATTTGGAAAGTATGCATAACAAATGCATTTTGATCTTCCTGCTGCACAACCAAAGGTTTACAAACAAAGCCTTTATCTCACAGTGTCTAGCTGTTGGGGTTAGGTTTTGGGGTTTTTTTAAATAAAGGCTCTGTAAGGGAGAACAGTACACAGGAACAAATCTATAGCTCTAAACCATAAATTCGTTATATTCAAAATCAGTTAGGCTTACAATTAGTATGTGAAAGATGCAACACAGAACACTGATTTTAATACTGTATAAAGAATGATCAATGAAATAATGTTTCACACAAAGTATATTTTAAGGCAATGCCTTCTTCTTCACACAGATTATATTATCTTAATGCCATATTTACTGCATCATAAACTGGTTTGAGAACACATGCATCTACAAATATATTTTTAATCAGCATTTAAACAACAATCAAATCTTAAAAGCACCTACTTGGTTTGCTACTAGGAAACTAAGAGCAAGGTATTCTGATCAAAAATTAGTCTAGCATGAAGTCAAAAGGCTGTCTCACAATATTCACATCTCCACCAACAGCAATTCTGTGGGTGCCCAAAAGTTACAAACTTGACAGCAATTTCATGATTTTCTGCTTAATTTATCCAAAGTAAGTAAATTCAGTAATAAAATGCAAATGGTGAAAACATGTATACTTGGCAGAAACATTCTGCACTTTACTTACATTAAACAGTCTGTAAATCCACACGAATTTTATGAGGTTTTCCTTAATGGACCAAAAGTGACTAAAAAGTCATCTATCTCAGCACAAAATACCAGTGATTCCCAAACATTTTGAAAAGACCATTGACAGGCCTCAAAAAAAACCCAAACCAAACTGAACCAAGTAAACTCCCTAACACACTCCCTAAATAATGAATATCTTATATAGCATTGTTCAAGAGATTTCTTTAGTAATCTTTAGGCCATGTAGACATCTAATATATGCGCAAATCACTTTGAGAAAAAAAAAGGGCAAGTCTATCACTAAAATCCTTACTTGTCTTCTGATATGACAAACCTCAACTAGCTCAAAACTATTTCTGTGAACTGTATCACAGGAATCAAGGAAAATGTGGAAATCCAATGATCCAATGCATACTATCTTTGTATTTTCCATTCCATCAGTCAATACTGGGGAAAAAAATCCCAAAGAGCATCCTACTTCCACCCACTTAAATCCTCCCATCAGCAATATCTTTGCTGCCAAACAAAAACAGAGGGGAGAGGGAAATTAAAAAAAAAAAAAAAAAGAAAAAAAGTGTACAGTCAGAGTGAAGTACTTAAGAACTTTTACATCTTGAGCTCTTAGACTCACTTCCAAAAGTAGCAAGCATGGCTTGGATAAGAATTGTGCTCTAGGTGCCAACAATAACTCAGTTACCTTCAGTACTTGAGTATTTCAAAACAAACCAACATGCATTTAAATTGTGTATATTTAGAGAATTTTACAGTAATTCTTGATAGGTATGAATAACACATGTATAACCATAGCAGTCCTGAAGACCCTGGTACCACAGTACAGTTTACCATAAACAAGATTCCTTTCTTGGAAATTCTCTATTCCTTTGAAATACAGCTGGGCAAAACATACTGGCTTATAAATTTTCCCAATATTTTAATAGCTATTTCAGCTTAAGCCAATGAGCCAGAATAGAAACTGCAAACATTCCAGTAAAATTTGGTTGCAGTGTATTAGGGTTTTACTTCCACCCATGTTTTCTGTATTTGCAAAAATCCGCTATGAACTCTCTGGAAACTCATGACTTACCAATCTAACATTTTGTGATACTGAGCCTGAATCCATATAACAATACCCAACAAAAACCATTCTAACTGGGCAAGGCATAGATGTAACACCACTAACAAACCCAAACAAAACCCAAACAAAACAATCCCACCCTCACATACATACAAATAAAGGGGAATGAAAACCAACACAACCCCCCCTCCACACACACCCACATCCTTAGTCCTATCTTCTATGCAGATATCAAACTAGCTCACTGCAGAAAAAAAGATAATATTGAAGACAGCCACAGAAATCTGCACCAGAGTAACACTGGAGAAGACTGCATCAGAATCAAGACCAAAACCCACATATTAAATATTACTACCAGAGCAGAAGGGAACATCCTGCTTATTTGTAAAAATAACCCTGAAGATCTAATCAATCAAGACTCCCAGAGTCAATCAAGATTCCCATATTCCTTTGAAATTCTTATTTTAACTGTAAACAGAAGCGACTGATAACATAACAACAGCTATATCTTAAATATCTGTGTATGCCCAGTAAGGTTGGGAATGGGTTTTCTTACTTATTTTTGATACTAAATTTTTTTTGTACTTACCTGACAGAACCTCAGTCCAGACTTCAGAGTTCCATTTCCCTGCTACACTTGATGACACTAGAACATTATAAAGCAAGCACTGAAGGAGGCTCCCTGAAGCAACTAAAACAGTGCTAATGATACCATCAACACCCTGAGGTGGAAAGATCTTAATGACCATCTTCAGTCTGTAGCATTTCTAATGAAGATGACAGTATCCATAAGATTAAGACTTCCTAAATTAGTCCTCTTCACTCCCACCCCCCAAAAAAGCAAACTGCAATGGATTGTTCCTATGCATAATCCCATTGTGAGACTATACATTCCTTGTAACCTGCTCTAAACGGAAGCCACTGCTGTATTTTTAGGAAACAGGGATGGCTACTCACTATCCCCAAAAACAGAGTTCTAAAAGCAAAGAATCACAGAATCACATTACAGCTCAGGATGGAAGGGACCTCAAAGAACCATGTGGTCTACCCTTCCAAGGGAAAAGGAAAATAGACAAGACTATCTAGCACCCTACGGCATCTCAAAAACCTCCAGCAACAGGGATTCTATCACATTCCTGAGGAGGCTGTTCCAGTGAATGACTGTTCTCACTGAAGACAAGAAAACAGAAAAGGAAAAAAATTCTCATATCAAGATGAAACTGCCCCCAGTGCAACATGTACCCATTGTCCCTCGTCTCCTCCATGTGAATAGACTGCTTCAGTCCTTTTTGTAGCTGTCCTATAAGTTAGAAATCATTGCAAAAAGACTACTATTGAGAATAGCTCTTGCCACGGAAATTCTGTTATCTTTCTTAAGAATTAAAGGAATCACATGAGAGAAAAAATTCCTGAGATGCCAAGGACCAAATGTTCAATGGGAATTAATCTGGATTAAAGAAGCTCAGCAACTCTAAGTATTTTACTCCTAAATTAGTTCTCATTTAGGTATTTAATTCCTGTTCTCTTCCTTGACTTCTATTTGTAAGCAACACTAGTATATGTTTTTCCCCTTTAATATTGTACCCATCACCAAAACTGGATTGAAATTTCTTATACCTAAATACATGTTTTAGAGTAAAGACTTTTTTGTTTCTGAATAACTTTACCAAACAAAACTAATTTAAAATGTCAGGACATACAAAGAACCAGTAAGTAACAAGAAAAAAAAATTAAAATCAGTAATAAATAAATAACAAAACACATGTATTTAAATATTTCCTCAATTCTATGTTAGAAATTTGTACTTGCAGGCTTTACAGACTAAGCTATTTGAGGAAGGAATTAGGGAGCAGTATGTTTCATAACAGGTGCACCTAATCATTACTACAGAATATAATCCCAAAACTAAATAGATATTAGGTCTCAAAACTTAGGAAATAGTTATTTGAAGTAGGGCGAACACAGTAGAAGTAGATTATAAACAGGATCAAATGGGAGGAGGTGGAAAAAAAATCTTCCAGCTGCAAAGCCCAATGTTGTTCAGAAGACATCCTGCACGTTGGTACCACAGCACCCACTCAACAACACAGGTTTTGGCTACCCTGTCAGCATGTGGTATTCTTCTCCCTTTGGCTCATTAGGTTCAGATAATCAACTTGGAAAGAGAACAGACACATTCCTAAAAGCTCTGTTATCAAACCCACAAAGGATCCAGTTAAAGTATCAAAATGAGAAATAAACTGAATGAGATTTTAATAATATAGTTACCCTGCTTCTTGCAAAGCCTGATAAAAAGAAAACTAATTGTGGCACTTCAGTAATTTGAAATATCACAGTAGCAACTTCAAAGTTATGACAGTGGTCTGAAATGGACTGAAAAGAAACACATTTTCATTTCCCCCAAGGCCACTGGCCTATCTCTAAAGCTCCTCAAGTTCTCATGTGGCTTCAATTGGTTTCGTTTTTAATGTTCTCATCCCACATGCTCCTTTCATACAGGTTTTGGAACTTTTTTTTGCCCCCTTCTAAAATACAGGTATTCATGTCTGACCAAGACCTACATGTTCAGGTACATTCCAGAAAGTGCTTACACTGTGTTTTTTAAATTACTATTAATCATGGTGTTGTTGCTGATGTCACCTACTGCTGCCAGATACACTTTTAAAAAAAAGAAACAAAAAAACTTTTACAGATACAAGATTTCTGGTTTGCACAAGGGAAGCATTAAGGCTGTTATGCATGGTAATGGTTGCTAAGAGTTCAAACACTGACAGCATCTGACATGAATTTTTTTATTCTCCAATTACACTTACATCTATCTCACAATAACCTGCTCTGCTCTTGCTGGATTTTTAAGAAGATAAACTAGGAGACAATGGAATTTCTGAAGCAGTTAGGCAGCAATGCTTGAAGTATAACCAAAACAACAGTAATGAAAAAGAACTAATAATTAAGCTATCAAATAATAGGTATTTGCTTTTCTTCCTTCCTACTGTTACCACAGCCACCTTCTAAGACAAAGCCTATGTTTAATGGCATTTTCATCAGCCTTTTCAGAAAACACTGTAATTTCTCTAAGTCCTGAATCCATAAACTCCACTATTAAAAGTATTTCTATACAGGTTCATGATGCAGACAAATAAAAAGAAAAAAAAATAAAAAAGGTATCAAGACTGAATACTATGTTCTAGGGTCATAACTCTCTTGCATGCTTTTTATCAGCATTCAGCATTAAAATTATTTTAGAAGAAATTAATCATGTATGTATAATAATGTATTTCAAATACTTGAATACTAAAAGATATTTGGGGGGTGTTTATTCTTTACTGAAAATAGCACAACATAAAATCCACGGGAAGTGATGGGGGGGGTCTACAAACTACTGTGAAGCTGGGCAATGTGACACAATTCACAAGAATTACATTCATTTACTAATGTTCCTATATTAAATTAAGCTTCCAATCACAAGTAGTGATGGTCTCCATTAAGGACACAGATATTCCAGTGTTAACAATTCTGATATCAGTTGTAGCCATATGAAAACATTGTTTAATGCAATTGCCCATACAGCAACCTAACTACTTTAATCTCAGTTCACCCATCAAATCTGACTCCTGTGTGGTTTATACCCTCCTTCCACCCACACACTTAAAGACATCCACCCCCACAGCTGAAGCATACCCAGGTATATACACAAAACATAACTGGTACAAAAACTCACTTTCACTGGACAACATCTAAAATATGTAAATACCTGTTCCTGCAGGTCGTAGTCATAGCTATCATGCAGCAGAAGACTGAGGACATACCGAGTATAAATCATGGCATCAATGCCACACTTCTCTAGCTCTTGTCCCAGCCAGGTCTGCACTGGACCCAAAGCATGTAGCAGAGACATTTCAGAAACAGATACAGGGCCTGGATAAGAGCTTGAGGAGCTTTCAGATGGCAAACCATCCACAACAACTGTACAGATAGGGCGCATGAATCTAGGTGGTTGGCATCCTTATAACGTGAAGCATTTTCTGGAGTTGATTTTCCGTCGGTATCTGGAGGTGATTTTCACTCCAGTAAATAGGAGAGAGGCTTGACTTCTAGGACAATCATTTATATTTCCTGGCTGTTAGCCGACTGGAGACGAACATCACTCTTCAGGCATGACCAGTGAATAAACTAAATCCTAATAGCAAACACATATGTAGATGTGTTTTTCTACCTTAATTTCACATTGAGGCCAGATGCAAGTCCCCAGCAGGACCTATAAAGAGGAAAAAATGATAAGTTGTGACAATATGTATCCATACATGAATAATATTAAACAGTGAAAAAACCCACCCAAAGTAGAAAGCAGTCATTTACATACTGCTTACTCCAAACATATCGTACATCTACTCAGTGTCATTTTGAAGAGTGACAGGAATTATTACAAGTTTAAAGGTGACTTTTAGAAAAGGTACTTTTTACTGTAGGAAGAGAGACTTTTTCAAACATTTCACAAGTAATCTGTCGATTGAAACATATGTCTGACCTAGCTTTATGGGAAAGCTGAGATTTTATTACTTTCACTATCTGCTGAAAAAACCCACTCTCATAAAAAAAAAAAAGCCCTATGCTAGTTTGAATAAAGACTGCATATTTTGCATCACTAGAAGACAATATAATCCTACTGTTTTGCAGAGATACCCATTTCTAGAATAGAAGTGTTTCGTTTATAAAACACTGAATTAATGAAATTCATCTGATCAGGAGTTTCATAAATCCTACTACTAAATAGTTACTACTACCTTCAGGTTCAGGTTTTTTGGTGGTGGTGGTGGTTTTTGGGGGTTTTTTCTTAGTTTCAATTATTTGCCTTGTTCCAGGACAGTAAAACATTTTATCATCCAAAAACTGTCCTCATAAAAATATAAATCCCTGGAATAACTTCAAAAATTTGAGCAGAACATAATTTATCTATGCCAAAAATTAACATTTAACCCTCTTTACACAAAGCATACACCTGTCCTACCTGAGAGCTTAAACTCTAAACCATGTCCTAAAATAGACAAACTATCCTACGACTTATACCACCCACAATCACAAATCAATCTTGATAAGCCAGGGGCAGAAGGTGCAAGCACCACACACGTCAGCATTCTGCTCTTGAACGCAGAAAATGTCAGCCCAAAAAAGGCATTTTTGGATTGGTCTACTTATCAACCACATGCCAATCTGGCATTTGTGTAGGCCTTCTTTCTCCTCTCCAGCTTCTTAGCATGAGAAAACAAAGCTCAACTCCAAGCAGGAAATATCCCTTCACTGAAAGGAAACAAAATAGACTCAAGTGACTAAGCAAAATCTGCTGGTTTGTTTCAACCCCAGTGCAAGACAACCAGCACACAACAGCCATCACCTAATACAACTATCTGAACTAGGTACTGGGGGCAGCATTTCATGTGGGCAGCATGTGTTCTGCAGCCAAACAAAACTGAAAGTCGATACACGTCAACACAACAAAAGATTATAGTTTTAGGAGCTTTCTTTATAGCATCACACAGGTACAAATGTGTAGTCCAGATTTTTCTAAGTCAATTGCAACATCACCAAATAGAAACCCATTAAGATCAGTTGCTACCGAGTTTACAAAACCCTTTGCCTCTCCCAAAGTGACCTTACTGCTCTGGTTGCAATGTTCATTTTGAGAAAGGAGAAAACACGAAATTATTCAATATTGCTCAGCAGCATGTTTCAATTAGTCAAAATCTTTTAAGTAAGCACAAATAACAGTAGGTAGAAACATGCTGCAAGGCACTGGAGGTTACTGCTTCATCACATAATTAGAGAACAGAAAGTACAAGTAAAATCTAGTATTGTGACCCAAGGTAGTCCAAATCCAAGAGCCACATGTCCAAACTCTTAAGAAGTCCATACTATCTTAATTGTTAAAGAACAGCATTCCAGTCCTGCTGGCTCTCCACAGCACAGCATGTGATGAATGTTCTCCCCAAGTCAATGCCACGGCCCTTGTTGGCCCCCCAAATCTTACATTTCATAGATATAGGAAAACTGACACTCTTCATTTATCTTTCTTGAGACATGGTGCAGAACTACCTAAAGGTTCAAGGGAACGGGAGCCTCAATCCATTCCACTGCTACCAGTTTGATGCTAGAGCCACCAATAGATGCTCAGAGCCTGGAAAGGGATTGTAGGTCAGCAGGAGAGCACCTGAAGAGCAGCACAAAGGAACTTCTGCCACTCCAGCCAGCAAGTTGGCTCCACTGGGAGCCCAGCTAAAATGGAAACACGTGAAGCAAAGACAATAAAAAAAAAAAAAAGAAGTTAGCGACATGCACATGCCTGCATGTCTATCATCTTACTGGCATCACTAAGACATGGTGGGATGCCTCCTATGACTGGAGTGTTGGAATGGAAGGATACAGGGTGTTTAGGAAGGACAGGCACAGGAGACAAGGAGGGGACGTTACCCTCTATGAGAGTGACTGCCTGGAGTGCACGGAGCTCTGCCATGGAACAAAAGAGCAGCTGACTGAAAGGTTATGGGTCAGGATGAAAAGGAGGGCAGGGACAGGCCATGTTATACTGGGGCTCTGCCACAGGCTCCCCATCCAGGAAGACTGAACTATGAAGTCCTCTATGGACAGACAGGAGCAGCCTCACATTCACAAGCCCTGGTCCTCATGGGGGACTTCAACCACCTCCATATCTGTTAGAGAGGCAACACAGCAGAGCATAAGCAATCCAGGACCAGGAGGTGCCTGGAATGTGGTAATGGTGATACCTTCCTTCCCTGACTTAGAGAAGCCAACAAGGAGAGGTGCCATGCTGGGTCTCCTTCTCACTGACATGTTGGGGCTGCTGGGGAATGTGAAGCTCAAGGGCAGCCTGGGCTGCAGTGACTGTGAAACAGTGGAGTTCAAGATACTCAGGGCAGCAAGGGTTCACAGCAAGCTCATTGTCCTGGACTTCAGGAGAGCACAGTTTGGCCTTCTCAGGGATCTGCTTGCTAAAGGAGCCCAAGAAAACTGGTTAATATAGAAGATCACCTTCTCCAGGCTCAGGAGCAATGCATGCCTACCAAAGGAAGTCAGGCAAAACACCAGCCACCTGCATGGTTGAACAAGGAACATGGAACTCCTGGACAAACACAAACAGAAAAATGAAGCCTACAGAGGGTGGAAGCAAGGACAAGTAGCTTGAGAGGAATACAGAGAAATTGTCCAAGCAGCCAGGAATCAGGTAGGAAGCTAAAGCTGTGATAGAATTAAATCTAGCCAGGGATATGATGCTTGATGAAGCTTCTACACAAGAAAAAGCTTCTATAGGTACATCAGTGGTAAAGGGGCCCCTATCTCAAAGGAGACCCAGGACACGGACAAGGCTGAGGTACTTAATAACTTCTTTATCCTGGTGTTCACCAGCAAGTGCTCCAGACACACTCCCCACTCCCTGGAGGCAAATGTGGGGACCGGGAGAATGAAAAACTGCCCACTGCAGCACTAGGTCAGATTTGAATTGATTTCATCTAAGGAACCTGAAGGACATGAGTCCATGGAACCTGATGAAATACCCCTAGGTAGAGGGAACTTTAAAGGTGTTTGGAAGAAAAATGGGGACAGACTTTTTATAAGGGTCTGTAGTAACAAGATTTTGAACTAAAATCTGGTAGATTTAGATTGGACATTAGGAAGGTATTTTTACATTGAAGGGGTGAGACACTGAACAACTTGACCAGAGAAGCTGTGCATGATCTGTTCCAAGTATTCAAGGTCAGGCTGGGCAGGGCTTTGAGCAACCTTATCTAATGAAAGATGTCCCCACCCACAGAAGTGAGTGTTGATGATCTTGAAAGATTCCTTTCAACTCAAACCATTCTGAGTCTATATGGCAAAGCTTCTGGATACTGAATCACTTCAATCAAAACTGTGACACATTGTTTAGCTCCTTAGTTAAACCCAGTAAGGACTGAATTTATGTTTCAGCTTTTCCCTGAACGAGATGATAATGGGGCCTCTCTTTTCTACCTTAACACTTATTTAAGTGAGACGTTTGAGAAATTCAGTTCTTGAGACCTAAACTAACGAAATCTGATTGACTTCAGCTGACCAGTTACAGTGTGTCTTGCTTTTATTAGATGGGGAAGAGAGGGAAAAGACAGCAAGAGAGAAACAGATTATAAGAGGAATTATGAAATCAGACAACAAAATTTTTGTAATTTGTTTTGCACTCCAGCTTTTTTGAATATCATATTCTATTACCTCTTTTACAATTCAGTTACATGATATAAAACCTGGAAATCTAAACAAATTTATTAAATATTATTTAAGAGTTCTCATTTTACAACTCTCAAGTGCTTTGTTTCACAGATGGCCTTAAGCATTTCCATTATGTTTTAAAGTTAATAAAATTTCATAAAGAGTATTTTTCTATCTCAGTACTAGAGAGATTTTCCATATCAAATTAATACAAGTCACTCAAAGAGCAAACATTTCTGCTGATAGATGTGAAGCTTGATTTTAGAAATAACACTTTCTGACAAATAAATTATTATCCCTCTTAAATCTATTTCACACTGTCTCACTAAAAATAATTTTTCCATCCTCACAAGGCCAGGGCTAATCTGA
The DNA here is from genome assembly GCF_023055355.1 of Agelaius tricolor. Lineage (NCBI taxonomy): Eukaryota > Metazoa > Chordata > Aves > Passeriformes > Icteridae > Agelaius > Agelaius tricolor. The sequence goes on from NW_027269284.1 coordinate 9,618,653, forward strand.
ACAGAGGGAGCACATTACATCTTAAATAATTAGTGGAAGCCTAGTTATTTTAACCAAGTCAGAAAGAATTCTCCATTTCCAATTATAAAATATTACAGATGGACATGCCTTAGAACAAGAATTACCAAATACAAATTTAAACATCTGCATCAATACTTTCTGAAAACTACTTTTATTTACAAAGTAAAAAATATATGTTGAAACTATTTCAAAATAATTTCTCCTTACTCCACTTCTTAGTATATTTTTTCCTTTAAAGTAACCTTCAGTTTTTGCAATACTAATCAATGACCTTAACAAGGTCACACTAGTTAAACTGTCAGCAGCTTAACCAGTAGAGACACAAGGGCCAATTTATGAAGCATCTTCTAAGGACTAAGAACACAATATTGTATAAACATTCTGATTTTTCAACTCAGACTGTCTTAGAATACATGTAATTCTCAAAATTCTATTCCATGTGATAGACACTAAATACTCTTTTGATCTACAACAGACAGCAGAAGAAAATAACTAAACCTTGGTCTCCTTAGATCCAGCTATGGCAAAGCAACAACTTTAAATAACATATAGAAAGCAACAGAAAGGAGGATCAATGATATGGAAAGTGATGCTGGAGCTTTCCAGGTTTGTTCCCTACAACACATTTGCTCTTTTATGGTAAATAACCTTTTTTTGAAAATTAAGTAATCTAGTCTTCTCCATAAAATAACTGGAATATGGGTACTGTCAGAACAAATACACAGAACTTTTTTTTTAAGTGTCTTGGTACTACAATAATCAAAGTAACACAAACAACTTCTTGTGGCAGTTGTCTCTATGGGATACAGGATGATAGCATAAGATCAAAGATTACCAAAGAATGCAGTAAAAGAAAGGTGTAATTAAATCACTCTTCAATGAAGCTCGATACAAGCACACCAAGAAACTGCTAATGCATGGACTATCAACAGAAAGATTAACTAAAAGTTCATGCCAAGCAAGACAATTCCATGTCTTTAACAGCTTTTTTCCTCCATATTCTCTTGCATACTGTTAGAAAACAGTAACCAAAGCCAAACCACAAAACCCACTGAATTAATCTCAGGTAACCCAATCTCTATTTCATCAGCACCAAGAGGCCTCTGAAAATTGTGCATCCACACAGCAAGGTCCCAAACCAACATTTTTTGTAAATTAAAAAACCCCAAAACAATACAATGATTTAACACTCTTTCAAGTTTTCTTAAATATCAACTTTTAAAGCAGTAGAAGACATTGGAATAAGTAAAAACTATACCCCTTACAATTGTCCCATCAGGTAAACTAAAGGTCCACAGACAATGTCTTGGGGATCATAAAAGGTAACTTGAAAAGGAAGCAAATCGTTTGTAGCCTTAAATTCACTACACTGGGGTCTATACTATCACTAGGAAAAAAAAAAAGTTACAAGGTTACATATTGAAAGAGGTTGAAAACTAATAACTGTTTACTTGTACAACCTGCGAGTCCCTACAAACTCAAATTTACTCCTCACACATTTTGATACATTTCTAGAGAAAGCCAATCTCTTGGATAATCCACAGATACTACTTTTCCTTCCTTCAGTTCTCAAAAGGGAAAACATCTGTGTTTCCAGTGTTTCATGCTGCCTACTGATACATGTTAACAATTAGACTAAACATATTCTCACACAATAGTTAAATCAAAACTGCTGTTTTATACAAAGTTTCCTGTATTATTCTTTGAAATACGCCAGTGTATGACACAGTTTAAATTAACAGCTCTCATTTCAAAAATTTTTTTCTCCACTTTGACACTGTTCATTTATAAAATGAACATAGAAAAAAAAATATATATATTTTTTAATGTGGAGAGAGCACATTTTTGTGGATAGTCCACATTTTTTAACCAGAACAATGTTTTTCAAACTAATGTTTTTTTCCCAGAATAGTTTTATTAAAAGCAAACAATATGTCCTCTCTCTGGCAACTACAAGTGGGGAAAAAATATGGAAATCCTAATTAATATTAAAAAAAGTAAAAACTTTGTCAAGTTTGGTCAACAACATACTAAAATCACATATACAGTGCAGCAAAGTTCAGTCCCCTTTAGAAAACTGATAGTCAAAAGCATGACCAAATTATATGATGGCAACAGAATTCCATATTGTTCTTATATATTGTGGAAGAATGTGTAATTTTACCCTAATTTCTTTTGTTTCTTTCCACAAAAACGCTGAACAAATCCTTAATAGAAAAAACCAAGCAGCTACACACTGAGAAAGGCACTGTCAAAGCCCATAACCAAAGCCTATTTAAAGTCTAGCAAACAATGGAATTTGTGTGTTTAATTTCACACAGTATTTAAAAGACATGTGAATTCAGAAGTAAGGGAGTTGTTATTTTTTAACCACATTCCTTGATAATCTAAGAAATTTGACTGTGTAGTCTTCAGAGCAAGGGCAGCTTTCTTTATGCACAACAAACTGCAAGAGCAGCAGCTTGATTCATGACCAAGGCACTGAAACACTACAGAAATATTGTCCTGCCATGAGAAACAGAGATTAAACACCTGGCTGCAATCAAAGCACTAAAAGTGGTCAGAAGCATAAAAGCAGCTCTGTGACTCAACTTTAAATATACATAAAACCAACTTTTCTAAGAAGCATTACCAAGAGGTACAAGAGTGATACAGTCCTATTTGTAATGGGTTTATGCTTTATAGGGAACTGGTGTTCTCTAAGGAGGCTGGGCTTACGGTTCTAGGGTAACTCAAGTCAAAGAACCCACAGGGGAGATCGAAACCAGTGCCTGAGTGTTACTGCAAGATTTTTTCCCTTGCAAATCTGCAATCTTATTTTCATAACACTTATCCAAATGAAAATCTGAAGCTGCTAATCCTGTATAAAAGCTTAATGGAATTACTCAAAGGATTCAAGAGCTACCATGTAAGCCCTAGTTACTTGGGTTAGCAAAGAAAAAGAACAGATATAATCAAGATGACACCAAGGGAAGCTAGGGGAATTCACCAGTACAGTTCTGAAAGATTCTGCTCTGGGACCTGTATTACCTGATAAATTCCTAAGTGGCTTAGAAGATGAGATGGGTGACAGTTTAGAAGCTACCAAAGGACAGCAAGTGACCAGGAATAGTGACTTCAGAGCAACTAAAAAATACAGAAGGCCATTATGAAACTGGACTGGGCAATAAAAAAGTAAACAAAAAATGGCATAGGCAAACTTGAAATGAGGCAGAGGGGCAATAACCACCCTATTCAGGCATAAATCAATGAGTTGTGAGCTATTAATCCATGTCTCTCCATGGATAGAGACTGATTGTTCAACATCTAATTTTTGTTACTAGAAAGTAACAATGAGTTAGTAAGATCTACATACAAAAATTCACACAACAGCTAGCAGAATTCCTTGCAAGACCCTCAATGGAAATCGAGTAAGAGAGATCCCTTGAGAGTTTTCAATTAGACAAACCATATCAGGGTCAGGAAATCCCCTAGGCTGAAAATAGTGTATGGCTGAGGGAGAATTTAGGGGAGGTATCATTCCCCCTGTTCTGTTTTTGTCCCTAACTGCTCCTTTAGAGATGATGCTGCAGACAAGTGCAGGGTTTGTCAAAGCCTTTGTCTGAACCAGTACAACTGCTCTTATAAAACATTTATGTTTACCATCATACAAGAACAACACTTCAAAAAACAGTTGCTGGAGGAGTGCAACAAGCTGATCCACTCACAGGGCCACACATTATTAACACACAGGACTTTGTTTAAAGATGTCAAAACATCAATCCTGTCAGGGAGCAAAAACCAAAAACAGCTATGGGAAACAGCTCTTAAGGGACGGCAGAATCAGCAGGTGAGACACTTGCACTAGGGGGTCAGTTGCATATCAAAGACCCCAAATTCTTGTCATCTGTGTATTCTTTACTTCTGCAAAACAAATATGTATGTAAGCTTGAAAATGTAAAACGTTTAAGCTAAGAAAAAAAGGCAAGACAGAAAGGAGAAAAGCATGACCTAAGAACAAAGCCTGTAGACACTATGTACACCCCAAAACTTCTTCATTTCATAGAATTGCAAGGTTTGAATGTGCCTTCATAAACAAGACTCTTTTGGAAAGGTCCTCATTACAGCGAGCTTGTAAAGAATCATCTCTGCAGACTGGAGACTAATGAAGTGGTCCTTCAGTATATATAATATGACTTAAAAAGAATCTTTAATAAGCCTAATAGTTGGCAAGTTTTGCAGATCATGGTTCAGTGGGAGTCTTGATAATTTGGGAATTTTATCTTCAAGATGGAAGTATTTTTATTTCATAGCATCACTCAGGAAACTGCTTCAGGAGGTCAACTCAATATTAAAGCTGCATTAAAAAAACCCAAAAGCAAGCATGTCATTATGCAGCACATAGATACCACTTCAATAAACAGAATGGAGCTCAGAGCATTTCTGACAAAATAAAACATGACAAAACAATCTCTGGTACCACAGATTATGCAATTGCACCAGATAAGTTTAAGTACAGCACATCTGTAACCTGCAACCACCTCAACCCAAAGATTTCTATCTCCAAAAGTTTTGCTATTTAAGAAAGACTTGAAACTGTTAAAAATATGTCCATTGATCAGATTTAAGAAATGGGAAGATATCTGTAAATTGCCTGAATCTAGAGAAGTGAAATGCTGCCTCACTATTATCAAATACTTGGCTGCCATTAACAATGGCAACAATTATATTATTTAAGAATTTGTCCAAAAGGTTATCCAGCTACCAATAGAGTACTAATAATTCCATTCTATCCTTAAAAAACAACAAACAGAAACTGACATCAGAATTTTTTTTCCTATTTAGTTTGTTAGTGTCTACACTGGTGTTTGAACCAAATTTTACTTTGTTTAAACATGACTACTTTTTTTTTAAATCTTAGCTGAAAAAGAAAAAATGTACACATATAGCATAACTTAGATGTGTGATAACTTTTTAGAACTTTAAAAATACAAATCAGCATCTAATGACAAAGAATTTTGGTAAATGTTTTTCACATTAAAAATTAATTAAAACAATGTCACACAAAGACTTAAAGGAATTACTACTGCTGCCAGCACAAGAACCAGTTTGCAAAAACCAGAAGTGATCATTTTTATAGCAGTAGTTACTAACTTCCAAGAGAACAACAGCAGCAGCATTTTGACAGAGATACCTCTGTGGATGACTTGAAGGTGAGTCAGTTTAACAGGAACTGCACCACCGCTGCACATTGCCACCAAGAGAGGACAAGACATTCCACTGTTTCTCTCATCCTCCCCTCCATGTTCCCACCCTCCTGTCCTTGTACTTTACACATCCACTGTGTGGCTGCAGAGATGAACTGTATCAATTTTTTGTTCCAAAGGGAAAGATTTCATTTTTGGTAACCCAGTCTTAAAAAAATACAAATCAGTGATCAACTTGCTCTCTTGCCACAGAATTTCTACATGTGGCATAAGAGAGGAAGTGGGGTTGCCCCTTTCAGCAGCAACCCACTATTAGATCCACTTAAGAATAACAAGAAAACATTAGGAAGGCAGAATGCAGAAGCTACATTTTAGCTAATTCAAATCCAAGTCTTTCAGACAATAATTATTCTAAGGAACGTGAGTGTGCAAGCCAATTCAGGTATTTCAATAGGATGATATTTACTTCCAATATTTTTACAGAAATTCACTAGACACCCATGTAACCACACCCTATACTCGTAACATCCAGGAGACTCAGTCTCAAACAGCAGCCTGGTGATAACAAAGAAATTACTGGTTCCTTCAGATTTGCTGGGAGCGAGGTAGGTGTTGCTCTGTAACTAAATGAGAACAGGATGGATCACCCAAGTGTGGAGAACCCAAGAGAATGTGTGGTAGTGCAGACCTCAAACACTGAGGCAGTGCCTCACCTCACACTTTACCCTCCAACCACCACAGTCATTTCTGTACCACTAACATCAGTTTTCAGACCTTTCTGCTATATTTCTTTTACCACTGAAGATAGTGGTATGATTTAAGTTTTTCAGTTTGAACTTTCAGATCTTAGCAGTGTACCAAGGCAATGCCAGAGACACGCATTTTGTTCTCTCTTGTTTAGCTCAGTTTATTACACAGGGATTGCCTGCCACTGGACCTGAGAGATCCTGGGGAGAAATACTTTTCTAGATGCAACTTCAAGAAGGAGACCGCTACAGTCTTTTCTGTTCAGTCCCATGAGAATCTTCACATGAACACTATTTATCAAAAGCAGTACCTTTTACTATGTACACATCACTGATTACCATCATCATACTTCAATAACACTTCCTCAGATTTACGGAAACATTAATGGAGTTAACAGACAACAAAACCAAATAGAACTGTGATCACATAGATGCACATATTTTGAGTTCACCAAGAAATTTATCTTCAGGATTTTTTGGCAGGTAAACTTTGTAAGCTTTCTACTACTTGTGTCTCACTATATTTACTAGCCTTATTTATCACCTAGAATTTATGCAGGACTTCAAAACACAATACAGGATGCAGTCAAGTAATGGAAAGACTAAGATATATGCTCTTGACAATTTGATAATTTTCTTTCCTGCCCTCCTGATGTCCTTTATTTACTTAACTTTTAGAGCAGTTCAAACTATCTGCTACCAACAGGTACTTGCCTGTATTTGAACACCATTCCCAAGTGGGATGGTAGTTCTTGGAGGCCCATGCACTAAGTTACATGTGTGTGCATTAAAACAGATGAGACCCCAGTTTTGAACACCTCAGTGAGAGACACAGGCACCCACCAACATACCCCAAAATGTGCTGCAGACTCCTCCAAGGCACAGGCAGCCACCAGGTGGAATCACCCTCCAGGCCACCAGTGCGACCACCCTGATAAAATATTCTGTGCTCTTCATATCAGTGGAATCCAATGGCCACTCTTGTAGTGCAACCATACAAGATTTATTTCAATTAATATACAATTTACTCTCAGGCACACACTGCATCTTTCATTCAGGCAAGGAAAAGGAGAATGAATTATGAATACCAAAGATCCAACCACCAGTGTTCATTTAAAGGCTATGATATTTGTCCTGCTTTTATACTTGCAAGGTTAATAATCTATATGTATATAAACAGCTAACTCATTAAAGACCACACTGTATATTTTACTCTGGTTTATTAATTTCTTTAATTTGTATGAAAGTATTTTCTGAATACTTACTATTGATGTTTTCTATACTTGGTCTGCAGCTCAGGGAGTTAATTACTATCTTGCTGAAAAGCTTTAAATAGCTTCATAAAGCGTTTAAGAACAAATATAACTTCACCTAACTATACAGCCTTTTCAGCAGTTATTTTAATAAAAAGAAGTTTCTCTAAATTCAGTTGAAAGTCATATATAGACAATGTTTTCATTAATAAGAGTGTAAAAACTTACAGGATGTGTCAGCCACAGGAGGCTCAGTAAACACAAAGAGTTCTGACAAGTTGAATTTGCAAGCTCTACAACTTAACCAGCAGAAGATACTGAATTTACAGCACATAAAATATGTGGCCTACAAAGAAAATAGTTTCAAATACTTTTCCCCTGCCCCTCTACCACCTCTGATTTTTATTCCAAAATATTAGTAAATGAACTTCCATTTATGAAATTGAGATCCGAAGTAGGATACTTTGCAATTTTGAAGAGAACAGCAAGTCAACATGAAATAATTTATATTTTAGCATTTGAATGAATTTGCATAGGCATTTATTGTTCAGTTTATGTTGTAAGGCTGCCAGGCTTTTTCCACAAAAACAGTGATGATATTTGTTATCATATCTCCACTTTTATGATTAGGTATGTTGTTTAAAAACACTACTTATTAAAAAAAGTTTACTAACTGAATAAGCAGGACAATTTAATATTGCTCTTAAAATAATACATTTGCTGCTTGATACTTCAAATGACAGATGAAAAGGTCATTTTACTAAAGTGCAACCAGAAAACCTCTTACAAAAACAGCAGGTCAGCATTGCATTAATTCTCTTCAAGGAAGTTACTGTACTGTTAACCAAGGCATTTCTTTCACAATTCAAGAACAAAGTTACTAAAAACTGGAACTCTGAGGTTTCTCTGAAGTCAGTAAGATATTCAGTTCAGAGAGACTGGTGAAAAAATCATCTACATACGATAAACTAATATCTGAACTTACAGAGGCGTTTTAACTTTTGTGTCACCTCACACAAGTCAACATGACTTCCATCTAAACTGCTATAAAAACATCAATAAAACAAAAAATTACTAAAGGTGATTCAGTTTCACTGTCAAATGCAAGACTTGAATATGCAGTGGATTGAACATCTACCTCAGAAAACAGAACCAGAAGAGGAATTCACTGAACAGTAGTCTTTAGCTAATTAGTACCAGTAATTAGCTCAAAGTCTTCAGAGAGCAGAATCAAATATCATGAAACAGTAAAAGCTTTTCCTGTACCTTAAAATGTAAAGATATGAACCCAACAAATAACTGGAAGCTGGCTCCATTTCTTTCAGGACATTCCAGTGTCCTAAATACAATGCAATGTTTTAATGTGTGTTTGCACATCCACTCAGCCAGTCTTCAATTTTGGTTCAAGTTCACAATAACACATTACAGTGTCACAAGGATCTTGTGAGAATTAATTACTCATCCAGTGGCAGCAATAGGCATTACTGATTTCTTCATTAGTGATTCTTCAAGCAGACCTTTTCCTTTAGGCTAATAAAACACAGTTTTCTTTAAAAGTACATATGACACATGGCAAATAACTTCTTTAATCAATCTGTGTATGTTTTAGCATGTTTTCCCATTTTACTGTTGATGATTATTATCTCAATCCAAGCCCTGACTATGCTAACACTACCTGGAATAACCCTGCAGATGATACAGATCTTGCAACCCCGCTCTGCTGCTCTGATGTTAAAGCTGTACCATCTTATGTCAGGTTGCTTTATTTTTCCTGGCCTTCAGCCACCCCCAGTCTCTTACTCCCTTATCTGTCTCTCTCTACTTTCTTCCACAGTCCATATATGCAAAATCTCATTGGCAAGACAATCTTGTCTCCCTTCAGCATTCTACAACCAAACCATAAAAACAAACTCACAAAATTTAACAACCTACAAAAGGGATAACAGCTACTCCTTCCCATACAGCACCTTAAACACAAGCACATGAAAATGAAATTTCACTTGAATTCACTCAGTGGTACAGCTGATAGAAAACTTCAGGCAGGTCTCTTTTCTCAATCCCAGCCAAGCACTCTATCCAGCAGACCTTGTTCCTTTGGTAAATTTAATAATAACTAGAGAAAGATTTTTAAAAGCTGTAAAAACTCCACAAAATTATTCAGATTTCGTCCCTGTTACAATTTATTTTTATTTATTAACAAACCTTTTCTCACAGAGTATAAATTTTCACATGCAATCCTTTCTAGAATAAGGCCTAGAAAGTTACAGACACAATTAACATTAGCATGGACTGCATATTTGAAATTTCTTCCTCAATACAGCAAAATCCAGAAATTTAAACATTCCCCAAATTTTAGTAAAAATGAAAATCACTACAGCAAACCTGAGCACAGACTTAGAAGGACAGAATTAAACTTACATGTAATATCAGAACTGAAAAAATAATTTAAATACATAATTTATATTTCCACGCTAATATAATTAAAACATCACATGTAATATCACAAGAATGAAATGAAAAATTAATTTAAATACTTCACTATTTAAATATCCACACTACTGCCTCAGAAATAAATCTCTTGGAAAGACACATTCCATATGCTCTCTTTGGTATCAAAGTTTTGAACAGAATTTAGATGCAGGAACAAAACAACAATGTATAGTATTATGCAGGTAGATCCAAACATCCTGCATATGAAATTATATAGGAATAAAATACTCAGTAGCTTCCAATAAAGCTACAGAAACAGCTGCTAGTAAGATGTCTGTGAAAGAATCATCTTTGTACTGAATGTTTAAGCTACTCAACCCTTTCCCCCACCCCCAACCACTTCTGTGGGCCAATAGAATACACATTATATCTCTTAACATCCAAAGAAATGTACCCAACCAACTTTCAGGAAAGTAGAGCAAGATGCTTTTTAGTAAAAATATTATAACTAGCCCATCTAGATCTTTTTCTACTAAAACATTCTTAGTCTTGCAATTATATGGTACTTCTGACTATAAAAATCTGGTAAATTATTTCCAAATTAACAAAAAACCATAATTTTCCTTCCAATCAGACAATTTTCCTTTTGTCTGTGCATTGAAACGTAACCAATACTCATTTTAATTTTTTTTCTTTTGTATTATCTAATTGGCTTTAGTTGGAAAAAATTCTTGGGGCAGGACTACAGGGATGGACAACACAACTCATTTCTGCAATTCCATTTGAAAATTATCCAAACAGCTTGTCACTTTTCTTGGACAAAAATGAAGGATACAAATGTCTGTTCCACAAGATAGAAGAATATCTTAAAAACAGACTATCCCAATAAACAGAACATATTAAATAGCTTCTACAAGATCATTTGTATTCCAAACTCCATTAGCAATGCAGATAATGGGAATATTTCCTGCTAACTCTCCAACTCTCACAGGAATTCTAAGTCTTACTACCTTCACCACATTCTGCTTTACCAGACATTGCTGCCTATCCTATTATAATGCTAAATTGTTACTTTCAGTTATTAGCTATTGCTTAAAGAAGCAGCAAACAGACACGATTTTGCTAGGATTCCAGCTAAGAATATAAAGTGTCTATTCTGACTCTACAACACTATGCCTAAAACCTAGTAAAATCCTTCAAGAAAATTCATCTGTGCACAGGTGAATTTAAAGGTTGCTTTATTCCCCCTATTTGCCTAGAAACAAGATGCTCAAGATGGACAAATAATGAAGTTTTGAACAGTATCTAAATCTTCCTCTGACCCTATTCCTGCTAGAATGCACAGCAAATGAGCAAAGGAAAATGCTGACATCATTTTACCCCTATGGAATTGCTCTTACGTGGAAGAATAACAAATAGCAACATCAAAAGCAGTGGGGAATGCTGAAATATGCCTATGAAACAGGCATAATAAGGTAAGAGAAGTTCAGGGCCTCCATTTTTTCTTCTTGAGTCACATATGGATCTCTTTGACCCTTACTTTCCTTCCAATTGCACTGCTCATGAGCAGAAAAGCTGGAGGGTCATATACCCAACCCAAATTTACAAAATTTGTGGACTCAAAGGGTCTGAATCCCAATGGTGCCCCAAACAGACAGATAAAGTTCTGTCACTGTACACGTGTTAATATCTGTCAAGCAGAACATGAGGCAATGGTGGGGATATGCACTGCTGAGGCTTTTAATGGCCTGTCTCAGGACTACCCCTATAACTGTCAAGTCTTTGAAAATAAATAACATTATGAACAGATAACATGCTACTCATTTTATTCAAGTCACTTACATCCCCTCTTATATCTCAATGGTGAAGAGAGAAGATTTTGATACCTATATGATATGCTTTATTGACTAGAAGAGAATGATTGTACACTACCATTTTAGCATATCCATACTAACAAGAAACAGCAGATGGAGGATTAGTACAAAATAAAATCTGTACAGTTACATGTCAAGTAACAGTCAAGTTCCATGTCATTTACTTTTGTAAGGCATATTTTTGCCTTAAATAATAAAGGAAAACGTCAATTACAGGATACCATGGATTGTGCGGAGTTTGCAATACCTAGGGTTTAAGCACTGCAGTGAAATACTTTGCTTTACACAATTATCTACTGAATCATCATGAGTTCACTTTTGACAGTTAAGAAACCAAAGTCAATCGGCAATTCCTACTTCATTCCAGGAATACAGAAGAAATAGACAGTGCACAATAGAAACCATAAACATTTCAAAGGGTTTGAATGAAGAAAAGCAACTACACGTACCACAGAGGCCTCTGATCCCAAGCTTATAAATTACAGCCCAAATCACTTATACACAGAAAACATCAGGCTACAGGAATGCATTTTATTTGAAAGGAAGGACAAGCAAATCGTACTATTTTCACCCTTCAGATCAGTATCAGGTACTGCAATGAGTAATTAAAACAAAGACAAGACAGAAAAAAAAAAGCACCGCACTTTGGCTTTCTTCAACTTTCATAACACGATTCAATACGTGTACACTTTTAATCGAGACGACACGACGAGAGGATGGAAACGAGTTTGCCGGAGCGAAGTGTCAGTTTGTGTCACTTCTGCATTCAGCTGTAACCTTCGCCAAACCTTGTCCCCCACCCCGCCCATCGCCCGCGAGAGGCCGCGGCCGGCGGTCCCGCCCCAGCGGCGCCCGTCTCCCAGCGCCCATAGGCTGCGGCTCCCGTCAGTCTGCCATCAGCCCAGCTCCGCCTCCTCCAGCAGCAGCAGCCCTAGCCCTCCTATCCGCCTTTTGCCTTCAATAGGCCCTAAAGGACAATGCTGCTGGAAGGGGAAAAAAAAAAAGAAAAAAAAGAAAAAAAAAAAGAAGAGGGGAGCGAGCCCCGCCAGAGCGGCCCTCGGGGCAGCGCTGTGAGGCCGCGGCTCAGCCGGGGAGGTTTCCATCGGCCCCAGCCCGTCCCCAGCTCCCCCTCCCCGGTGCGCGGCCGCCGCTGCGCTCTGAACGCCCGCTCAGGATGAAAGGTCACGGCGTGAGCACCAGCCGGGCCCGGCAGCGCTACAACCCCGTCACCTCAACCTCGGGGTCAGGCGGGGCAGGCGAGGCGCTGCCCGGATCGGGATCTCCCTACTCCGACCCCGAACCGCCGCATCCTCCGCTTTGCCGTCTGCTGGCGCCGGATGACACCGGCGCGGGCCGGCACCCGCGGCGGGTGCGTTCTGGGTGCCGCCTTTCCTTCCCTCCTTCTCCTCCCCTGCTCCCTGGCGTGAACCAGCCCGAGGACACCGAGCCGCTGCTCCCGCTCCAGGCTGGCGCCTTCCTCCCGGCCGCGGCACAAGCCGCTCACCTGGCGCCGGGTCCCGCCGGGATGGAAAAGCGCGGAGCCGGCGGCAGCCAGGGAGGGCTCAGCTCCCCTCCCGGGCAGCGCTCTGACCGGGGCACCCCGGCCGGGCCCCCCGCCCCGCCCCCGAGCCCTGCCCGCCGCCGGCCGGCAGCCGCCCCCCGCCCGGCCCCCGGCGCTCCTGTCACCCCCTCCCCGGCCCCTTCCTCCCGCGCCCCCCGGCACGCTCCCGCCGCGCTGCGCCAGGCGCAACCCAAGAGCGGGACGCGCCGTCCCGGGAACCCGTCCTCCCGGCGGGACCAGGCCCGGCCCCGCAACTCCTCCTCTTCCCGGGCTGTTAGCGGAGCGGGCAGGGATGCGCGGGCCTTCCCGGCCGGGCCCCGAGCCGCCGGCCCGGCGCTCCTGGGGGTCCAGCCCGCCTGTCCCAACGCAGCGGTGGGAAGGAAGCGGGGGAGGGGAAGGGCGCCCGCCGCCGCCTCCCGGCTCCGTCCTCCCGTTCCACGGGCAGGGCGGCTGCCACTCTCCCTCCCTCCCTTCAGCCCTGCCCCTCCCTCTGCTCCCCGGGCCCGCGGCGGGCATTTACCTGCCGTGGTGGCGCAGAGCGGGGCCCTGGGGCCTCTGGCAGCCGGAGGAGGCAGCGGACTCCGTCCCGCTGCTGCCGTCCCCGAGTGAGGCGGGCGGGACGGAGCCGGGACCTGCCCCGGGAGGCGTTACGTAAACCGGCGGCGGCGGCGGTTCCAGCGCCACGGGGAGGGAAGGAGGGAGGGAGGGGGCCGGGCCGGCCGCTCCGTCACCCGGCAACGGGACTCAGCGCCCCGGCGGACCGCGCCGCCGGCTCCGCCCCGTATCCCTCCGCCCAGAGGGCGGCCCGGATCCCTGATCCCGATCCGTGGGGCTGCGCCGGGCGGGAGGGAAGGGGCTAGCGACCATCGCGCCGGTGGGCGGGAGATGACGGGACCGGTCCGCTCTGCTCTGTCCCGTACTCATCCCTGTCCCTATCTCTGTCGGCCGCAGGGCCCGGGCACCGGCGAGCCGCCTTCATGTCGGGGCCGCGGCGCAGGAAGGGCGGGGGGAGGAGGGGAAGTGTCCTTTGCCCTGGTTGTACAGCCTCCCGCCCGCCGGAGAGCGCCGCGCTGCCCGCCGGCCGCCCCGTGAGGGAAGCGGCGGGCGAGGCGCTCGGGAGGTACCGGGCGGGCGGCGGCAGCGGCGCCGGGCCGCGGGGCCACCGCTGAGGCGGGAGAGGCGGCGGCCGGAAGCTCCCGCGCCTCTCCGGAGGGCTGTGCCGCCGGGAGGGGAACACCCAGGCAGGGCCGGCGTAGGAATGCGAGGGAGGGAGCGGGGGATAATGATGGAGCGTAGCGGTGTTTGTCATGTGAGGTCCTTTTGAAATCCTGAACGACTCCGAGAGCGAGGTTAGCAAATAAAAGTTTATTTTACTGCGCAATGAAAGCCCGTCTGGAAGGGAAGTCGTCTGTTCGGGGATTGTTGCCATTGAAAGTCGGGTTTAGTAGGTGAGCTCCTCGGGAGCCGCGGGGATTTTGTTCCAATTGATTAAATGCCAGTTTAATCACAACTGTTTACACAACCGTGGAGTAATGAAAGGGTAACATTTTTAGCATAGTAGATGGATGAAAATGGGCCACTGTAAGGCTGAAAATATGACAAGACACACCAAAGTACTCATTAAGCTTCTTAATTGGGAAAATAATGATGCCCTTTTCAGGTGTACACTACCACCCCACATTTCTCAAATACATGAACACATACGGGCCTAAGGAAAGTCAATATTATGTAAGACGTCAAAATAAGTCTTCTGTCTGTGTAATCCTGAGGTTTTCTTCCTTTTGTTCGCTGCTCAACGTGTGGCTCCTAGAGTTCCAAAATGCAGTATGTCATCCATGTTGGCTCACACTGCTCCTTTTGTGCACAGCATCTTCAGTCAATGGAACCATGATTGCCTTTGAAAACATGATCCCCCAGTACCGGATGTGGTCCCACTTAGGCCTTTCAACAAGTTAAGTCTGTATATAAAAAATACATCTCATAAGAAGCATGAATGCAAACACTGCCTCCCAGCCTATATACTCATTTCCTGATACAGAGCAACATTATTCTTATTTTTGTTTTAGCTAGGGTTTGCCAATTTTGAACATCCTTAGCACTTAATTTAGTCATAAATCTGACTTAGACTAGCCAAAAGTTAAGTATGCAAGATTGTGTAGCTACATGAACTACCAGCATTCTCTTAAATGTCGCTGAGGCAGTAATTGATGTCGTATGAACATGCTGTTAATCAGTTACTTTCTCCAAACCTTGCAGGAGTATTTTGGGAGAAATCTAAAGAGAAAGTAGTGCTTTAAACTGTGTGATAAAAGGACAGAATTGTTCCCTGAACTATTTAATTACTGTTCAAGTTATTTTCTTGTTATGAAAAGCTGAAACTGAAAAGCTTTGGGGGAAAAATCCTGCTGACTGTTTTCTGCTGAGTCATTCCCCGGGTTTATCAGAAGCGTTTCACCACCACTGTAACACAACTCGCGCCAATCGCAATCAAATCTCCTTTTGTTCAGGAGCTCAGAATTTGAATCCCCCTTTTCAAGGTAGAATAAGACATACTAAAATATGAGGCACCTGGGATCTGTCTGTAGTAACAATTGTCACCAATTTAAATCAATCTCCATGCAGCCCTCTGCACATATCCTCAATGTATTAGTAATGTGTATCATCAGTACAAATCCACTCCATTTCACCCTTTCTAAACACTTTTTCTCTGAAGGTTTGTAGAAGGAACAGATGCTCAGAACACTGGTGTTCTCCTAATGGAGCAAATCAGAGCATGGAGGCCAATGACAGATTATTCTGAATATTCACGTAGTTGCTGTGTGACATTTCAAATTGACAGTTCTGGTTTTGTGGTCAGATCTCAGGGATCCCAGCAGTGGAAATTTTTTGTTTGTTTGTTGGTTTTTGTTGGGTTTTATTTTCCTAACAACCCAGTTCTGATCTCCATTTGGCAAGCATTTCAGAAACAGCTGGTACACGACCATATGCCGTGCTGGCACTGCTGTGAGCTTATTTCCCACTTGTCCTCCTGGTCAATCAGAGTAGCTCCATGTGCTGAAGGACAGCTGGTCCCTTGGCATGCAAAGCAGCTAATGAACTTTTCCTCCAAAAAGCTGTAGGGACAGAGCACGTGAGCTGCAATCAGTGGTTTTTGCTTTCTGAAGTGCTATCAAAGATGGAAGTTTTCTATGGGAACCCTGTTTATTGCCTCTGTGTGACAACCTGCACCCTGAGAACAAATATGTGGGTGTGCATGGTAGGTGACAGCACTTGTTTGGAAAATGAAGGCTAAATGATCTGTGTTGAAAAGAATGCTAAACCACAACTGAGTGACTGATGGACTTTAGCTGTCAGCCTCAGCAAGTAGCACTGTTTCCCTTTTTCATTGTGATCCCTGCTAAAAGGGTCTCCAATAAATTTCTAAAAATGTATCCATTTCATAATATATTATTTTTCCCTTTTTCCTGAAAGAGAAATTGCACAGCAGTTCAGTATTACATAGCCTCAGTTTGTAAGCATTTTATTGTCAGCCATTCCTCTTACTTCCTTAAAATCAGTCCGTTTATAATATTCCCTAAAATTTCCTTGTAGGTGCAATAAAAATCCCCTGATTTTCCCTGAGCAGGGATTAAGTATCAGTTAGCTTTGAAAGTCATGATAACCAATCAGTAGACAATTCTCTTGTTCACAGTTCATAAACTGTTCATATAAAATGCTTGATAAAAACAATCTGCCCATTCAGCATTTTAGAAACAGAGCTACAGTACCATTCATGAGGGAATAAATGTAGTTCAAGAACTTAAAAGATCATCTAAATGTGCAGGATTTAAATATATGTGTAAGTCATAATGTGTTTTTAAAAATCTAGGAAATGGATGGACGATAATGTAAACTGAAACAGGGAATATCCAACAGACTCATGATGAGTTTTATTTGAAATCTTGATGCACAGATTCAAAATTATAATTTTCTCTTTGAAACTACTTTTCTTAATTCCATGAAGGCTTGCCTAACTTTTTTACTTCTTTTCAGGATCCATTTCAGGTTTTGAGCAAAGACGTTCACACCTCCCAGAAGTAATAACTTGGTTCAAATGACACATTCAAAAGGCATTCCTCAGCACTAGATCAGGTTTCAGATTCCTTTTTACTGATCCCTCTTTCCTAATAATATCCCTGTGCTGTACCAAAAACCAAGCTGTACATACCCACAGAATCAGAGGACCACTCTGTTGTCAGCATCAAGGACCTCATCTACTGCAGTGAATGGAATGTGACATTAAATTTTAGTGGGGCTTTCATTAGGTCACAGTTCAACCCTTTTTCTTTCAGACTCCTCTCAAAGAGGTTTCAATATCTTTAATAGGAACACACTAGCGTGGTGAGCTTGGAAGATCTGAGTCACTTGAAAAATCAATTGCATAATTCAAAGTAAATTTCTTTTCTGTTTAATCCAACTTGATCACTATAACCTCAAAATGTATTTTTGTTTTCTTTGAACAGAAACTGCATGTAAGAAACTGTCGCAGAAACTGCAGATCAGGCAGTGCTGTTCTGTAACCAGTGTCTGGGCTTGGTGTTGGTATTTCTTTAGGACTCTACTTTTTAAAAAATTATTTGGCTTCAGTATTACTCTTACCCTTTTTCATCCTGCAGCACTAACAATTGTGAAACCCTAATAGTACCTTGAGAAACCCTTGGATAGCCCAAAGTAATACATGAACAGCACTGTCTCAACATGGTGCTGTGTGCCTAAAACAGACCACCTGAGGTCTATTGTAAAAAGTACTCAAAGAAAATTATAAAGAACCATGATAATTGTCTGCAGCAGTTTGGACAAACAGCCAAGCAACACAAAAAGATTAGAAAAATGAAAACATTACACTACATAATGAATGTAAAGGTCCAAGTACCTAGATACAGCATTTGAAACCATACACCAAGGAATAGCTTTCACTTGTGGCGTAATGAAAGGACTACAGGAAGTACAGTGTTACAAAAATAAAACCATTTTCACAAGTGATGAAATACAAAGCAAGTATTACATGCAATTGCATTTTAAGGACAATTAGTCACCATTAAATATACCAGTGTCTCAAAATCTGATCGTTTTTTGTAATGCATATGTAGAAGAATTTTATGTCATAATGAGGTATGAATTTAATTGCATTGTATTTGTTGCTACATCAGCTATTGTCTAGCTATTAAGTTAATTACATGTTAAGTTTTAAACTAGATGAAACACATTATGACATCTGTTTTTTCCTATATACTACAGCCATTCCAGAATTACCATGTTGGAAATGTCTGAGGTTTTGGCAGCTCACTGTCTTACAAATAGTTCATGAATACAATTAAACATCCTTGAGTAGCCTGCAGCATCAGCATCCAATCCTTGTCTTGCTCATCAGAGATACAACATTATTCTACACTAATTCCACCATTTTTTTCACCAGATATTGACTGTATTCTCAGGCAGTGAAAATGCTGAAAACAGAGTTGAATGCATTCTCATAGCTGATGATCTGGCCACAGATTTTGGAATGAATGTACTACCATCTTTATTAATGATCTATAAAAAATGAAAGGTGAAAGAAACACTTGAAATTCTATTGAGTTCTTAAAGTAATTGCACTGAAGGTATTATTCTTTTCCTTAGCATTTTCTTAACAAGATATTCTATTGCAGACCCTGGTAATAGAAAAGTAATCCCTTGTGTATTAATGGCTTATTGTCCTGGCACTTTGACATTATGTTTTGACTGATCAAAAAGTTATCTTATCTGATTCCATAGTAAAAAACTGCAAAGCAAAAAGGTTGCATGTTTTCAGATGCTTTAGAAAAAAACAAAAAAACCCCTCCTCAAACTTGGTTTGAAAGCTGAGACTTGAAAGTGAAGGAATCTGTATACACGACTTACAGACTGTAGTAAGATTATTGTTGTTGTTCTTAGTAATAAAAGTGTTGGTATTTTTATTTGTGTGAACTTTTTTTATCTGTGTGGGAGCAAGAGGCAAAATGGCCATTGCTGCTCTCTGATAGAGCTGATGGGCTGGGAAATGCTGCCATTAGAAATAAATAGCTCCTTCTGTAGATATCAAAGGACTGTTAAGAGTGACTGATTAATACTAGTAGCCATTACAATGAGTTCATCTTCAATAGGGGAAAAAGTCAGGTTTGAAAAAAGCAGCATTTAAAAACGGGTATTGAATCCCAACCAAATATACTACTATTTTGATATTAAGGGGAAAAAAAATTGGCAGTACATGCAGAACTCTAGTATCTGCATTTCCAAAGCTGCTCTAGGAAGAGATTTCTAGCTGCTGTGATTGACTACAAGGCTGTCAGCCTGAAATAGAAACCATTTGAACAGCACGAGAGAAGGAGAGGGTATTTTTCTGTCAAGAAGTAGCTAATATTTCAATATTCTCCAACTAGACTGATATGCTCTCAAAAGTATATTTCATGATATTTTGGCTTGTAATTCTAACTGAATTAGATTAGATGCTCATTTAAAGAGTTACTCATTGGAACTTGTTAATGGGAAGAAAACTACCTCACTTTCCAAGGCTGGTTTATGTGTTTATGCTAAAAAGGTGTTTTCTCTCAATAGTTATCACTGTTGAGATGAAAACTACTTGCTTTGTGGTTTCATTAGCATTTTTTTTGTTAAAATAGGGTTGCCTTTTGAGTTTGATACTATTTCAATATCAACTGTGAAGGGAAAAAAAAAAAGTAGGCGTGGCTTTAACTGGCTGAACAGAGATTGCTGTCTTGGTGTTGAAACACCCCCACACATTTTGGCAGTTGAAGAGGTCATGAAATAAATGAACATTTAAATGCCTAAACCCAGCCAGCTTTTCCAGGTGTAAAGCATTCATTTGTAGGGGTCATTTCCCCTAAGAAAGTTGTTTTTTTTTTCTCTGAGGCTGACTGCGGGCCATACTGTGTTCACATTACGTAGGGAGGAGGCACTAAAGACCAAGCTAATCAAGCTATGCAGGGTGGTACAGCAGAGGGGAATATTAGGTGGCAGGATTGGGCCACAAGTACAGATCACAGATGGGAGTGTAATCCTACAAGATGGATTGTTTGAACATTATTTGTTAAAGGGGTAAAATGACTGCAGTCACATTAAATAAGAGAATAGTTTATTTCTCAGAATAAATATTTTCCTCCTAAATGTAAATGTCAATATTCATGGCATTGAATAAGAATTGATAGCCAAAGGCATTGCTTTCTGGCTTATTGCAATGTTTTGATTTTACAGATTTTTATTCCTGGGAGCATACTTTCATAGATGCATGTTCTTCTGCACAATGAAGAGTATTTGACTTTGAACTTTTCCAGGTAGGAAATCATATCCTTAAGAAACCAGATGAAAATTCCATGCTTCACTCTGGTGCATAAAAGTGATTCCTGTATTTGGAATTGAAGTATTGCCGTGGCAAAAAATATTATGACAACATTTCTTCCATAGTCAATGAAAAACTATAAGGCCCTGTAAAAAGGAATTCAGGGCACCTGTGTGAGGCACCAGCTCCTCTGCTCTGACTGCCTACGTCTGCCAGCTGATCCAGCACTCCCACATGCTGAAATGGAACACTGCTTAGAGCTCATCAGTGCAAAACAGTTTTGAAAATCATCTGAAGAGTCAGCAGGTTTGGCTTCGCCAGAGCAAACTTTTGACACCAAGACATTTTTACAAGTAGGAGCCATGAGAGGCTCCCACTCTCACATCCACATGACTGTTCTCTCTTCCCACTCCTTAAAGCCAGTGTGGCTCCATCCAGGTTTCCTGCCAGGGATGGTTCTTGGCTTGTGCTACCTCCTGATGATGCTGGGCAGCTGTTGTTGGCCAGCTGTGCTAATAGTTAAGTACTATGTAGTCCTGCAAAGGTACCTGTTGATTTGGGAATTTATCCTGGAAGACAGAAATGTGTTTTCTAGGCCTAGGTCTAGGACCTTTTCAGCCTTGAGTGAGCTGAGCCCACCAATTTTGATTTTCCCAAGGAATGAGCAAATGGTAGAATGCCCAAGGCTACAGCTACTCTCCATCCCTCTGTTGCAGCTAGATTATTGTTCAGAAAGGAAAGACAGAACCAAGAAGAGTATAAAACCAGACCCAAACTCCCTTTATCTTGTTGCAGAAGAAATGGCATGTCTAAAATTCTTGGGATTCAAACTCTGTTTCCATTTATATGTATGCAGTTTACCCAGTTTTGCAGTGCAAACTGTGAATGCTGTCTCTATCTCATGAGTGAGTTACTGAGAGCTGAAAGGAGGGAGATGTGAACCTCATCCCAAGGTATTCTCTACACTACTGCTTTAGAGCAGTCTTCTGGAAGAGCTGACTCCACATGCAGGATAAGAGTGCTAATGTCAGCTGGGAGTACTAAATGGAATTTGGGCTAAATTCAGAGCTACTCATGGATGTTAGGTGTGGGGATGGCCTCTCTGGGGATGAACTTAGGCGTTTCTTTCTCAATTACAACTTTAAGAGTTCAGTTTGGGATACTTTTAAGTATCTGGAGGGGTGGGCTCTATATAGAAAATTTTGAAGTCCAATATGGAGACTCTAGTAAATTTTAAGCTCTTCCATGGATATTAGGTGACCTGAATAGCTCTCTTGGATTTTAGACACTGTGCAGACTGGAGCTATTACAAAACTGGCAGGAAGACCAATGAGCAGAAATAGGCTGTCATAACTGAAACATGTTTTTTACCCTCTCATCTTCAAGACATGCACATTTGGAAAAGTAAAGAAGGCAGTTTCCTTGCTTACAATCACCTAATTTTAAATGTGGGAGTAAATTTGTGTAGGTTGGATTCAACTCCTTAAGATATTTGATACATTTTCTGTATGTTTGTGTAGTTTTCCTTCTGTGAATGAAATTTTCCACCCATATGATACTATAGTCCATGTTCCTTGTTTCATAGATTCACCACCAACTGCCTGGTAATATGTCAGTGAAAGTGAGGCATTCGGCTGCAATTTCTTTTCTAATGTAGCAGTGAAAGTGAGGTATTCAGCTGCAATTTCTTTTCAGCAAACTCTTAACTGACTTTTCTAGACAGTCACTGCTTGTCTTTATTTGTGACAAGGGAGTTTTGAAAACTGTTCCGTGAGCTGGTGGTAGAAAGTACTTCCAATGTACATGAAAAGTACCTCCTCATTTGTTTTACAAAGAAAATCTAGCAGTAGCTCAGCTGAAATTTAATAACTGCCTGGTTTTACTGCTGCTGCTGGTCTCATCCAAAGTCAATGGTAAGTGCTCACTTTTTTCTGGGATTGGTCTCGAATTTGGATTATGTGATTATTTGCATTAACTATTCTGCTTTGTACAGAATTATGTACAGTTATGATACAGATGTACAGATGATAACAAGCTCCCATGATTTAGTAATTATTTTTTTAAACTATAGATGCAGAGAACATTTTAATTGCTTACCACCCCATTTCAGGTGTTCACCTGAGTCGTGTCTCACTGGGGGCAGGCAGGTTTTGAGTTTATGCAGTTGTATGTTAAATCAACATTCTTCTTTGCTTGTGATGTGGATTTAGGGAGATTTTTCTTTTAATTCCATAATGATTGGATTCTCCAGTGCACTGCTCTTATTTTTCATGGTGGTGGATTTTGTAATACCAGCTGAGATTATATTCCTTTGGGACACCTGTCATTTGCATACACATAAGGCACTGAAGGTGCCTGTTCATTTCAGCTAGCAAGTAATCTTGTTCCCACTTAACTTGAAATACATTGTTCTCTGTATCCTAATTTTGGCTTTTACAGTTACTTGTTTAATTGCATTTGGATTACTCTGCACCGTGTTGTAATACATTATATTTAAAATCTGCAAGATAAAACATCACCATAAACAGATACATAGATATGGTCACAATGGAAACATTATGGCAGCTGGAGAGGTTGACATGATTTACCACCTGTCAGGAGTATGTCATCCTTGGCACAGTGTGGTGCTGCTCTGCTGGTAAAAGCTCTGTCTTTCCACTGGTCCTACCAGGCTCTCAGGCTACCCAGGGCTGAATAGAGAGGTTCTACCAAAACATTTCTGCACTCACTGGAATGGTGGCAGAACTCTCCACAGACAGGGTCTTGTGGTATTATCACTGCAGCAGCAGCCCATTCTTAGAAGGTGTAAAGATTTATGAAGGTTCAAGCTCTGGCATCCTCCACTTTTTTAACCCTTGAGCTGCTGGACAAATATGCCAGTGTCTCCTTGCAAAGCAATGGCAAATCACTCCTTCATGTGGGAGCAGCAACTTCTGCTGAGATTCATGCACCTCCCAAGTTTCCTTTCATCTCCATCCCAAGCTTGTACAAGATGGTAATGGTGGTATGACAGGAATTGTCTTTTTTGGCTGGAACAACACCCATGGTAGTGTATGATAGTTGCAGACAGTGTCAGTTGCTGTTTGCAGTGGCTGAATGTCTTGGTAAGAAGTTAATGTAATGCCAATGAAAAAAATAAGTTTCATAATTTATCTCTTTGGGAAGGTTTTGTCACATATAACTGTGAATGCTCCTTTCATCTTGCATTAGGGCTGTTTCTTTCACTTTCAGTCCCTTTTCCATGTCATAGGATAATCAAAAGAGACATTTGTACACCTACAATATGAGGGACTTCACAAGAAGCCACCACAGAATATTTCCATTTCTATGACATTAGAAAACCTGATTCTGAAGATTAAGCATTAGTTAAAATGTTTAGGTTGCATTAAACAATGTGGTGTACATTTGGTTCTGTCAGATCAGAATGCACCCTGTAAATCCCTGTACCTGGAAGGTCTCTGTGGAAGGACCATATGAGCTCTGCCATATTTTGACAGGATATAGCATATATAGAATATTCTAATAGTCTGCCACCTTCATCATGCTGACAACTTATTAAGGACTTCTAGAAAGCACAGAATAACATTTATGCAGCCAATTTGCAGTTCAGACAGATGTCAGGTAAGGTGCTACACAGAGATGAATCTACCTTTACTTGGTTAATATACACAAAGTCCTTATTTCCCTAGAAAGAAGAAAATACTGGTGTTGCAAAGTTTGTTGCAGAGGTGCATAAAAGTGAAAGCAGAAATCCATAAATATACATCCATATGCTACTATATATCCATGTCTATAAATTATATGGGGTTTTCAGCAAGGAGTGGTGAAGGATACATCTCTGCATTTCTCAGTATGTGTACATCATTTCCATGCATGTTTCAAGAGATAAACTGAATTCTTGAAGGTGAATGATAAGGGAGTGGGGGTTGTGGAGGACTGAGATAACACCAGGAGTCATCTGCAGGATATGGAAAGGATGGAGCTACCAAACTTTCTACATCAGGCCTCACAAATTTGAATATTTAAGTGGTCTCAGTGTTATTTAATATAATTTCAAGTGTCTCATGATCTCATAAATTTCTTTTGGTGTTTTCCAATCACAGGGAAATGGCTTACCATGATAAATATTCTTTCACGAGTGCATGTTATTAATCTGCCCCTTCAAGCACTGAAGTGTAGGCTGAGCCTTAACTGAGTGCTGAAGTCTTGATTTCACTGGGATTTAATCACAGGTTAAAGAGGTTTCCTGAGTTAGAGCCAGAAAGATAGTTTACAACTAAAGGACAGGAAGAAAACCTGTTTAGCTCCTAGACTGCTCTTGTCATCCATATATGCATGTTTACAAATCCATTTTCATACAAATCTGGGCAGAATGAGAGCTTGGTAAGAGAAGGGAGTACATCAGAGCCTGCCTCTGAATTTAATTGAACTGAGAAGTCATTGAATTTGGAGAATTGCTTCAAACCCATCTCTTGCAAACATGCTTTGGAATGCCCAGAAGATGCTGGGATGATACCCAAAAGACTGTTAGTAAAACAAAAGCTATTAGCATGTATCACGGTGTGCATCCTGGCAAACAGCTCAACAAAAATTCATATTGATAAAGCCAGTGGGGTCTGGGTCACCAGTGTTCAAGTTCATTCCTTTAAATATTGGAAAGATTTACCAGAAATTGTGTAATGAACCATTTTCATACCAACAAAGTTTCTATATTGCAGAAAATAATGTATTATTATAATGCATAGATTTGATGGCATATAAAGAGAATTTCTTGCACTTACCAAAAACACAGAAAATAAAAATAGTCAAGGAGTGGTCCATTATGAAATAGATTCAATAATTTAACAAAGAATGTATTAAAATGTATGCCTTAGATTATTTTCTGTGCTGTATCAACAAAAAAAAAAAACCAGAAATATTTCAAATGTAAAATGTGTGATCAATGGGCATAAATTTAGCTAGTATATACAAAATAGAGACAACAGTAAGAAAAATAGAGACAATTTCAATTAAGCAAGGGTGATCTGGACAAGCTCAAGAAGTGGGCACATGGCAATCTCATGAGGTTCAACACGGTCAAGTGCAAGGTCCTGCACCTGCTTTGCCTGGTGTCATTACAGGCTGGGGGATGAATGGATTGAGAGAAACCCTGTACAGAAGAACTTGGGGGTGCTGGTGGATGAAGATTTGGACATGAGCTGGCAGTGTGTGCATGGAGCTTAGGAAGTATCCTGGGCTGCATCCAGAGCAGTGTGGGTGACAAGTCAAGGGAGCTGATTCTGCCCCTGTGCTCTCCACTCTAGTGAGACTCCACCCTGAGCACTGCATCTTGCTTGGGACCCTCAGCAGAAGAAAGCCATGGACCTGTTGGTTTGAAATGAAAGGAAGGGAGATTCAGACTAGTTGTAAGCAAGAAATTTGTTGTGATTAGGGGGGTGAAACACTGGATCAGATTGCTCAGTGAGGCAGTGGATGCTGGATGGGGCTCTGGGTAATCTGGTCTAATGTGAGATGTCCCTGCTCATTGCAGGAGTGTTGGGCTAGATGAGCTTTAAGGGTCCCTTCCCACCCAAAATAGTCTATGATTCCATGACTGTATATAATTTCTCATCCTGAAAATATTTTGACACATGAATAGTTTCATTTCCATATTCTAGAGTTTATGTAAAAGTTGTGCCACGTTACAGGTAATTATGCAAACCAAAACTTTTTTTTTGTTGTCAATGTAATTGTAGTACACTAGTAAGTTTACTAGTACCTTGTAGTTTACTAGTAAGATGCAGCAAGGAACAAAGGGCTCCAAATCCTTGCTTAGTTTGTTAGATCCCATATTTGTGTGCTATTTTCTCTTTCCTAACTTTCAGTATATCTTTCTCAGCAGCCACCCTGTGCATGATGCATTCAGTTCACTACTTTCATGTGATATATCTGCTTATAGTGTCAGAAACAAGGTTACTCAGTGATTCAACCTAATGGAATTACTGGTAGTGTTTGGATCAATTTCTCTATAAATACATAGTGAGGGGAATCTTCAAAAGATTGCTGAACAGATTTATTGTCTCCATTTTGATACTCATAAGTAGGAACAAAATGTTTTATTGAAATATTCTGTATGAAAGTTTGCTTTTATTTAACATGAAATTGAAAAAACATATTCAATAATTTGAAACTTTGATCTTCACTTGAAATCTGAATTCAGATTTAGATCCAAAATTAGTAAATTGTCTAATAAGCAAAACTGAAGTTTCTGTCTGCAATGGTGGCTCTTGCACAAGAAAAGAAGGTGCAGAAGCGAGTAAGAATTCCACACAACTAATATACAGCAGTTGTTTGCCATTGTTATTTTTCAAATTGCTATGCAAACTGACTTTCTCTCATTTTGTAAAGGAGAAGACTGAGGCACAGAGAGAGAAGGTGGTTTACCAAAGGTTTTACAGCAGGCCAGAGTCAGGGGCCCAAGCAGAAGCCCATTCTCTGCTGCCTGGTTCTGCCATCTGTCCACCAGCACCATGGTGCTCATCAGTGATCACTGGGAAACAGAAATCTTCTTCAGAGAGTATTAGCCAGATTTTGCCATAGCACAGGCCTTTTCTTATTCATATATAGGCATTGCTTTATCTGACTGGAAGAGTGAAAATGGAAGAAAAAATGAAAGGAAAATCCCTTCCATTTTCAAGATGAGAAACTGGGACATTATAGTAAAATGTATGCTGCCAGAAACATTTATTCTTCTGTGATCTTTTACTGTTTTCTTAAATGAACAGCTTCACTCCATCCAGCCCTAGTGATTCCCTCTTCATTCCTATGCAAAGAATCAGTTTAGACTGATTCAAGTACTTTCACAGGCAGCCACCAAATGAATACACTGCATTTCCCTGACTTTGCAAATGCTGGTTAGGTCACAAGTTGCTCAGACAAAAAGGTTCTATCGTAAACACCAGTTATTTTCACTTCTCCTCCTTCTCACAGGCAAGAGGAGTGAAATTCATCCACTGACATTTATTTGTGAAATAGTGAATCTTGTCTCTTCATACATCATATACCAAATTAACTATGTTAGCTATGTGAATTTTTACATCCCATTTAATTATACTGTTTAAAATGATGTATGCTTACACTGGTATGAAGGTGTTTTACACTGACACTGGTTTTACTTCTGCTAGGAAAAAATAAGCTATTCTTACCCAGCTCCTACACTGGAGATGTACAGCTTTAACTGTACAGATGTAGTTAGGTCAGCACAACTCCCTGTTGTAAACAAGGTCTCTATTGCACAGCTAAGGCTAGATGACTCGGGTTTGCACAAGGTCTGCCTGCAGAATATGCACAACCAGTGTAACTAGTTGTGTTTTAATAAATACTAATAACACGTGTCTAATTGCGCCAGTCCATCTCGACATTTCCTGCCTGCCTCTCACTGCATGACTAAGCGCTTCTCTCTCACCACTGAGCCAATTGCTGCCTGCACACTGTGATTAGGGGCAGTCCTGTATCATTTTCACAATTATAGTATATGTCATTTCATACTTGTGGACTGCCAACAAGAGAGCACTGTCCATCCAGAGGAAAAATACTGCCTGCAATCGCTTTCAAGGCCTGAGAGAGGCAAATGTTTACTCACAGGCACAGCTTTTCTGACCATGAATAGTCCCTGTGCTTTCAAAGGGATTAAGCCTGGTAGTAAGTATTTGCAGAATCAATGCCTTGATTAGCATGCTCAAATGGGTAATTTTGCTCTTTGCAAACATGTTTGAAGGATGCTAAAGCAGTCATATGATGGTACACATGCAGGTTAGGTCCTGGTTTGGAATTGCATTTTAATTTTTAAAAAGCTTTGGCAAGCAAACCTCCACTGTGATGTTTACTCCAAAGTGTTTTTTGTGATAAATGTAGTGGTCAGAATGTCACACAGACAGGCATTCCAGTAGAAACCTGCAAATAATCAGATGTGCAAGTAATCAAATTACAATGTTACCAAAACTCATTAAATAATGGGATCTAGAAACTATGTGTTAGATTTGTTACTGGAATGAATAGAAGCCATTCATGGAAATTGTAGGATAATTAAAAAAAATTGTAGAATATGTGGATTTTAGGGAAAGAAAATTTACATTAATATCTTTTCTGCCTTCTTTTCCATCTCCTCTTAACATGCAGCCAATGCAGCCAGCTACTACTCTCTGTTTTTGCTCTGTGGTCTTGCTGTCATCTTTTCCTGTCTACACCCTTTCCATAACTCAGTGCAGCACTAGATCCAAGAAATCAGTTTTGCCTGCTACTATGAATTCTGTACTGTTTTTGAGTGCTTCTCTCAGCCAAAAATCAGTTCTTCAACTTTGGCTCTTCTTGTTTCATCCTACGATTAATCCTTCATAGGTCACTAGGGAGTTTAGCCACAGAGGAACTCACTTTCTCTCTTGTAAGAGGAAATGTCCTTGAAGGTGTCTTGAACCCTTTCCAGGGAGCTTTGGGAAGATAAATAGCATGTCTGTGCTGTCCACATTGATCAGCTGCAAACTTTGCACCTTCTTATCTTCCCTTGTCCACAAAGCCTGCCTGTCACTGTGCACATGCAAATGCAGCCTCAATGGGTGGCTCTGTAATTGAGAAATTCAGATGTATGTGATAGCTGCACCATAGCTCAGCTTCACCTCTTTCCAAGCATGGTTGATGCCCCTCCACTCCAAAAAGTTGTTGAGACCCCCACACTGAAGATGTACTTGGTGTTCAGCACCTGAATTATGAACACAGTTCTATATTTTGTGAGTGTGATTAAAAGCATCACATCATAGGGAACTGGATTTGTAGAAGATTTTGCAAAGGAGGTAAGTTATCCTGCAGCAGTTGTGCATTGCATGAACTTAATGATGTCTTTGTTCTGTGAACTGTAATAATTAAAATCTAATCCACAGCAGAATCAATAGATGGTGCCATTATTTTCACTAATGTATGCACACAAATAAGAGTATAGGGAGAATCTGTAAGTATATGTGATGAGGTGAATGAAGCCTTTGATAATACTTCATCTGGTATTTTCATAGTTGAGGTACATTTAGGTACTGATAAACATCATTTAATGTTACTAAATTAAAATTAATAATCTGAAAAGGAAAACTGCTTAACAACAGCAGTTCGGTATAAAAATATCTTAAGAAGGGAAAAAGAGAAAAGAGCACATATAGGTAAGCAATGTCATTCTGCTGCACAAAAATAAACATCCTATGAGGATGTCGTAGAAGAAATGTTGTATGTAAATAAAACCAAACAATCCTTCCACACTACTTAGCTTTCTGAATGTTTAAACTTCAAAACTGATCATGTTCTTGTTTTTTTGCTGATCAATGAGAGCAGGAGTCCAAGGACAAGCAACAAGATTGATTGATTCCCTTCCTTGACAAGTCAGGACCAGAACCACAAACAGATGCTGCAGAGAAGCTCACTGTGCACATTTTTGGCCCACATCATGTCCATCAGTGTAGCATGTTCATAAACTAAGGGAGTAGGATATTGTTGACCTGAATGCCACTGAAAGCATTTACACTCACAAGAAAAATATTTCTGTTTAACAAAGCAGCACATGACTTGCATAAACTGGGGCTGAAAATTTAGGATTGAAACATGCTAGAATATCCTGAATTGAAAGAGTCCCACACAAGAATCATCCATTCCAACTCCTGGCCCTTCACAGCACTATCCACAAGAGTCACACCATGTGCCTGAGAGTGTTGTCCAGAAGCTTCTTGAGCTCTGTCAGGTTTGATGTTGTGACCACTTCCCTGGGAAGCTGTTCCAGCACCCAACCACCCTCTGAATGATGAACCTTTTTCTAATATCCAACCTAAACCTCCTCTGACTCAGCTTCAGGCCATTCCCTGGCGTCCTGTCACTGTCACCACAGAGCAGAGATCAGTGTCTGCCCCTCCTCTTCCCCTCATGAGGAAGCTGTAACTGCACTGAGGCCTCCCCTCAGTCTCCTCTCCTCCAGGCTGACCAGACCAAGTGACCTCAGCCACTCCTCCCCTCAAGGCCCTTCACCATCTTCACTGCCTCCTTTGGACATTCTCTAATAGTTTAATGTCCTCCTTTTATTGTGGCACCCAAAACTATCCCCAGGACTTGAAGTGAGACCACCCCAGTGCAGAGCTGAGCTGGAGAATTCCCCCCTTGCCTGGCTGGTGATGCTGTGCCTGATGTCCCCAGGACAGGGATGTCCTTCCTGGCTGCCAGGGCACTGCTGACTCTTGTTCAACTTCCTGCTGACCAGGACCCCAAGGTCCCTTTCCATGGCACTGCTTTCCAACATCTCATTCCCCAGGCTGTCTGTATATCCAGAGTTACCCCCTCCCAGGTGAAGAATCTAGAACTTTTCCTTGTTCCATTCATATGGTTGGTGATTTTTCAGTCCTCATTTCTCAGGGTCTCTCTGCAGGGCCTCTCTTGCCTTTGAGGGAGTCAACAGCTCTTCCCAGTTTAGTGTGATCTACAAACTTACTTAGTCTACTAGGGGTATATAAGGGTCAGCATAGCATAAAACAACTTAAAAAGAAATTATTTGGGGCAATATTGAAAGAGTAAGGCATGTCCCTCCTGAGCCAGACTGTCACAAGCAGCAGCAGGCAATAGAAGACTAGACTAGGAGCCCACAGCCTGAGTTCAAGTCCTTCTGTTCTTGATCTGCTCAGCAGAGTGAAGAGGTCAGTGTTTCTCTTTGTTTCCCTTCCCACTGAAGTTCTAGGTTTCTCCTTTCTGAGAAAGATGTTTTGACCTTTTTGCCATCTTTGACTTTTTTCTCTTTGGAGCCAGACCATCTTTTCCATAAAGTTTAGCAGAATGTGTCTCTGGGTCTTTGTGTGAGACTTGAGACACTGTCGCAATTCTAATTTGGCAGGAAGGAAATGAATTTCGTTCTTAGGCAGGGAAATGATCCCAAATATATGTTAACATCTGAAACTTGAATTTCAACAAGTGGCTGTTTGCTTCTGGGGCATCTACTTCAGCATGCCATTGACTTCACAGGACGTGTGCTGGGGACTGGAGCTGTGCATATGCTGCAGGCAGCTTTCCTTTGGCTGAAGATACAGAAAGCTGGAGTGGCATTAACAGCTGCCTGAAGCACAGGTTACAGTAAAGTATATCATGTTCATATCATCATTGCATACCTTGGATTCCACTGGAAGCCTGAAGTCTGGGAGTGAGGAGAACTCTTTGGACCATAAATACATTAGCTTGGCGTGATGAACTATGTGAATTTGTCCTTCAGTTAAGGGTAAAGAAGAAAGCACTTTTATTCCACAGTCATATTCTTGAGACTGCTATAGTGCAAATCAAGACAGGATTTTTTCTCTTGTCCCAGAAAACTTGGAGACATTTCTGTCTGTAACATATACTACTGAAATTCTCAATAGGTGTATATATCTGAGGCAAAGTTAAATGTAAATCTTCATTCACAATCAAACTTAAATAATAATTTGTAAGTGTGCTTACAACTATGCCTGCAATAATAGTTCTTTATTATTCAATATGTATTTTGTAGAGTATTGTCAATTTTTTTTAAGGGGGAATAGAAGAAAAATTGTAGAAACAAGTAAGAGATAATTATTAGAAACCCAGGGAAAAGAGAATTTTGGCTTTTGTGATGCTTGGACACTGTGGAGAGGAAATGGAACAAAAAGACACAGAGGATCAAAGAGGAAGGAAAAAAAGGCATGATGCTTTTATGAGGGAAGGATTTGCAGCAAAAGAAATGTTTCACCTTCCCTAATACTGAATTTTTCATATGGCCAAAATGAGCATAAGGAGGAAAATAAAGCCAGAGGTAGAAATCCATCTGACTGAGAATGGATCCAAGAGATTCTTCGGATGTTGTTGTTGAAATTCAGTACATAGATGGAAGATACAAATTTTTAAAAATAATGCATATTTTAAAGTAATTATATCCACAACTACCAGAAGCAAGTCCAGCATAAGCAGAAATGCTTCACTGCTTTCCCTAATAAGGAAAAAAAGGGCATAATATGATGTATCTGATTGAAAATATGTCCTCTTTTCTCTCTCATTTGCTGTCAAAGTCTAACAAACTTATTTGCATTCACTTGTCCCAAAATTTCTGAAAATTTTGTCGCTTGCGGCCAAGCCTCTGTGCCTTGAAACACAACATTGTCAGATCATCCAATCAAAGTCTTAGCTGCACCATTTACTGTACAAAAATTGAGATTAAATAAACAAATTCTGGAAATAGGGCATTAGGGTGCTTATTTGCACTTGGAAATCACAGTTGTTTTTTACCTTAGCAGAAAAATTGCCCCGCAAAGCGATTTCCGACCCTTGATTCAGCACCCTGCTTCGGCATCGTTCCCAATCCCTGTTAATCCTGGGCATAAAAACCACCCGAGGCTACTGCATGCTGCTGCAGAGCACTGCACTGTGGGTCAAAGGGACAGCCCTTCTCACCTTTCTTTACTGCCCTCTATCAAACAAATGATTTTGAGATGTTGCAAACATTTGGAGTGAGTAGAAGAGAGCCTGCCCCCACATGCAGAGTGTTTCCAGTGAGCGGCACGGGGCTGTGCAGGTTTCACCTGTGCATTAGCTTATCCGTGGGCAGTTCCAGCAAGGCTCAGAACATGAGGCCCCTCTAGCAGGGCTTGCAAAAGCTAATCCACAAAATGTTTCTGCTCATTGAGTCATGTGCTTGAACATGTGGAAATTAGAAACTAGCTGAACCTTTTTATCTAATTGCTAAATTGAGCTTTGTGTACTTCAACTGAAAGTAGCGGAGGGGCCCTTCCCACTGCTCAAGGTAGTTGTTGGACTGTGTGTGGGCTGAATGGGACATTTAAAACAGGTACTTCTTTAGTGCATTTCTCTGATAGAGTATATTGAGTGAATTTTTTTTCTTTAATTTCCATCCTGTATTTCTCTTGTAAATTTATATATGTATTTGTGCATGTTTCAGTGATGTTTGGGCATGAGTATCTTGAGGATATTTTTATACAAATGCAGGAGCACACATATTGACAGAATGGAATGTTAGAAAAAAAAGAAATATTAATGATATTTTTTTTTCTGTAAACACCAGTAATTTACAGAAAGATCCTCTGCAAGTGTTATCAGTTTGTGCTACTGTAACTATTACTATCAAATTAAGTAGGAACACTGCAGTAGCTCCTGAGGGCACTAATCATAAATCTGTAAAACTGTGAAGTCTGTGATACTTGCTGCAAGGTTATCAGTGGCTCTGGAAAAATGTGTTCTGCTGGGGAATGGGGGAGGCCGCCAGAGATAGCTGCTTGCTCTTTCTGCTTGATTAGACGCCCAGACCCTGACGAGAACAGCTGGCCTTGTCAAATGCAACATGCCAAGGCCAAACATGGCTGAGCATGGAGAGCTGTTCTTAACTCATGAAGTATGGCCCCAGCCCTGCAAGGACTGTGAGCACAAGCTCTCTGAGCTGTACAGGAGTATATGAGTAATGCCCAAGTCATCTAGCAATAGACACAGAGCTGGAGAGAACATTTAGGTGCCCACATGCAACTTTGTTATCTGTTGACAAATCTCTAAAATTTGAGCAGGACTGAAGGATTAAATGAGGAAACCCTTTTATAACTAAAAAAAAAAAAAAAAAAAAGGCATTGACATAGTCTGAAACAGAGCTTCCCAGAGTCCTGCTAAGGCACTTGGTAGGGCTCAAGCTGAAAGATCAGCCCAAGCACAGAGGAAACTACTCAGTGAAGCCCTACGCACTTTCCCAGTGAGTTATCACTGTGCTGCAGCTTTGTAACTGCAGACAAAAATACCACCCTGCAGCAAGCATGCCATGAGTGAAGCAACACAGTTATTGATGCAATCTTGGAAGTGCCAGCAGTGCCTGAGGTTTTCCTTTTGGTTTCTCTGTGCAGAATCCAGCTCTGAGAGATCCTGACATTTAATTCTGGAACTCCCCTTGTGATATTCACACACTTCCCTAAACTGGATATTGCACATACTGAAACGAGTGTCTGTGCTTCGCTGATCATCCTGTGGGAAAATGTGTCTGATAAAAAAGTTTAGTTCCTTTTTCCCCTTCAATACTTTCTGTTTGTACAAACACCATATTCCCTTGAAAATATGTTCACCCCAATCAGACCTTAAATTTCTACTTGTGGCCCCTGATTCCTGTTCAAATGCTCTATGAAGAGTTAAGTATATAAAGTGTTGAAGCTGATAAAATCAGACTAGGAAACTCTGACAGTTTCCACAGCTGTTTTTGCAGCGCTGGGCTGCATCCTCTCCGTGTTGATGAAAACACTCTTTATCCCGGTTTATTATGGCTAAACTCCCATGGCAGCCTGTGTGCTTCAGGGAGAGGGTGCCCCGTGACCTGGCAGGATCCCCGGGGCGATAACCCCGTCCCTGCCGGGCCCTGCTAATCGCGGCTCCCCAGCCACCACATCTGTGTTCGCTGTTTCACAGAGTTCCTCTGCACAGCAGCTCCTTCCCAAGATCTCCTTTCAGTGCTGCAGGACTAGGAAGCCTGTCACAGCTCTCCGTGGTTACTTTGCAAAGCTGTTTCTGTAAATATGCAGCCTGAAAATACTCGGTTACAAACTCCCATCCGTGCAGAGCTATGGCCGGATTTGCAAAAATGTGTGGAAAAAGGAGATGAACGTTTTCAAGATTCCTTTACTGCTGTTGAAAATGAATCATCTATACATGAAAATTATGAAAACTGAAAAAATGGCACATTAACATACATCTAAAGAAGAACTGGATAACAATTATATAAATACCAAGTCTCTACCAAGATCTAAAACATAATTACAGGCTCAATTTTCTGACAGATGAAAGAGAAAATTTTACAGAAATTTGCTTCTGTCTATGCCTCAAACATACTGAATAAAATGAATAAAACCTTTCTAAAACCTTTCTTTCTTTCTTTTTTTTTTTTTTTTTTGGTCCTGCTACACTGCTTCCACTAATCAGGAAAATTCCATATATATTTTTTTCATAATGTCTTTAGTAATACAGTTGCTACTTGGAGAAGTATGGCAATAACATGACATTTCAACCTTGATGACTGGGTAAAATTAAAATGTGGGTGTGGTACAATAATTCAGGTTATTGCAAGTTTAATGAGAAATTTTCTTATGATTTTTTAAAATTTTAACTCTTTTTTTTGTTTCAGTTATGTCTTTATGGTAAAGACCTACTAAATTTTTTTGCTACCACTGCCTTGAGCCTTGTGACATTGTGCCCAGTGTAAGGGAATTTATTTTGAAAGTAAAACTGAAGACAGTCATCTCATTTAAAATGTTTTCTTGAAGGCTTTACATACAACTTTTAAGTGTTAGTTTCTTCCCTCCTGAGCAATTGAGGGAGACAGAACAGGATTTCAATTTTCAAATAAATGTAATCAGTTCTCAGGACTTGTCACTAAACTTAGATTTTCTTGTGGATTTTCAGCCTTCTAGGTGCCCATTCTAGCTGTCCCCTCTTCACATGAACTAGCAGGGTGGTGATCACTAGAATTTTAATTTGATTATTGTATGCTATGCTGCATTTTGGTTTCTTTTGTGATAGATACAGCAAAAAATGTGTCAGTCCAGGTTTTGCATGAAGCAGCAATTAGCCATTCCCAGGTTGGCATTAAATGGCTGTGTGGGCTGGATTCCTGAAACACCTGAGAAGTGTGCTGGTGCCTGATGTTTAAAATGTATTTATGTAGAGCTTTGCTGAGCGTGACAAAGCTCATATGAACTGCAGGACTAAGTGGCATTTCTGAAGCAGTATGGATGC
Source organism: Agelaius tricolor (assembly GCF_023055355.1). Taxonomy (NCBI): domain Eukaryota; kingdom Metazoa; phylum Chordata; class Aves; order Passeriformes; family Icteridae; genus Agelaius; species Agelaius tricolor. Next base: position 9,654,852 of record NW_027269284.1, read on the forward strand.
TGCCAGGTCTGAGGATGCAGTGTGACAACAAGGTACCCAAATTAGAGGCAAACAAGGTCACAGCTAGGAAAGGAGCCAGGGCTGTGACCGAATTAACCTGCCATGCTCCCCAGGCTAATTGGCCCTGCTGAGAGTGAGTCTCATTAGCCCGGAGGCAGCAGCAGCCCAGTACCCTCTGCAAACCACAGGTGCAGTTTGGGCCAGGCGGGTCCCAGCCATGCACAGATGCTGTCATTTGCACAGAGGCTCCTGGTGCAGCCTGGCATGGCTGAAGGGGACAGTGCTGCAGGTCCCTGCTGGCCCTGGGGACACTGAGGCTCCTCAGTGCTGCCCTGCTCCAGTCCCAGACACGCCCTGGTGGCAGGGAACGCCAGCCCAGAGGCATTCAAGCCCTGCTGCTGGCAGATCCTGAGCTGATAAACTCCACCAAGGCTGCCTGGCTTGGCTCCAGCCCTGGCTGCAGGAGACGTGTGGGACAAGGCAAAGTGGCAGATTCAGCAAGAGCTCAGGGCAAGGAGGCAGCAGGAAGGTGCAGGGGAGGGTGTGGAGAGACAGAGAGGTGGCAGTGATGGAGCCTGAGTTTAAAAAGTAAAATCTTAGAGGCTTTTCAGAGAAATGAAACCCATTGGTGAACCTCCAGGAGCACCTGGTGGACTCTGCATGGACTATCAGGCTTCATCTTCTCTGTCCATCAAAACCAAGACTGGGTTCTTTTGAAAATCTGTCCATGCTGCACTGAGATGGGGTTTTCTGCTCAGCAAAAATATGCTTTGATAATTCATCTGATCAGATGGAGAAAGGCAGAAGGTAGTGAAATCTGAGGGAAAGGGAAAGGCAAATCTGCTCAGGAATGGGGCTAATCTGATAGTCCACCTGGACAGTGGACTTGAACCTGGGAGGAAAGGCTTTAATCTTCAAATTATCTTGGTACAGCACCCAAACAAAGTGTCACACAGCTGGGGCTAGTCATCACCTTGACTAGCTCTGTTTCTTCATTAGATGTTTTTTTAAAAAAATAATTCCTTCTAACCCCATCCTAATATATTAGTGTTATTTCCAGTGTTGGAAATTTTTCATCATAGTTTTATCCTGTTGTGGAAGCACATTGTAACCATCCAACTACTAATAACACATTAGTTTGGGCCTCCTCCAACTAAGGCATCTTTGTACTTCTCAACAGAGAACTTTTGAACACCTTAATATCATTTTTTTCATGGTATCAGGCCAGAATTTGCATTTTTAAAAATTAACTAAGCTCTTCATTCCTTTGAATGTTTTAATTTCACACTGATGGGTCTTGGGGCTCTTATAGATTGTCCTTTAAATCTGGATTACATCTGTGGCCAGAATGATCCTCTGAAGGCTGAATTCCACAGTTCCCTCTTTGTGCCACACAACCTTTACCATTATAGGGGTTTGCTGATGTTCCTTAGAAGCTCTGTGATTTCTCTAAAGTCATGCTAAGCTGTTCCAACCCAGTGAATGTGCCACTGCTCAAGGTGCACCCTTGAGACACTGAGCAGGATCTCAGTGTAAATGAGATGCTGGTGCCTGAAAATGTCTAGGACAACACGCTGCCCTGAATTTCACATTTACATCAGATATGATAAAAGGATTTACCTTTGCACTTTAAGGGAAATATATTTTGGGCCTTATACTTTTAGACCGGTCTTGGTGCAGAAGAGACTGTGGGAAGGATTTAAGAAATATAAAAATCTGTTCAATAATATTTTATTTGTTTTTAACACCTGCCTTTTATGACATGTAAAAATCCTAAATTTTTGTTTTATAAGTCACACTCTCTTACGTGTAAGACATAAAGAGCATCTGTAGCACATTGCAAGACCATTCTGTCTGTACATTTGGCTGTTTCCAAAGGAGAAGAATTACCACAGCAAGTCTTGAGCTGCTTTTATCCCTACACACTTTGAAACTCTAAGCCTTGGTAAACTCAGTGGGGTGAGAATAGGAACTCTAAGCCTTGGTAAACTCAGTGGGGTGAGAATAGGAACTCTAAGCCTTGGTAAACTCAGTGGGGTGAGAATAGGACTTTAGTGCAAAAGGCACTGCTTTGGCCAAGCATCTGTCCCACATAGAAGAAGGAACACAGCTGGAAGGTGTCTTTTGGGAAAGATCTGTGCATTCAATAAGACATGCACATAGGGCAGCATGTCAGCATGACTTTCTACCTGCTAAAAAAGCTTTTCCTGCCCTTTTGTGAATTTGCATGTGAGTGGTGTATGTTCTCTCAGCTGAGGCCTAATAAGACAAAGCAGTCCCTGGGTAATTTATTTTTCCTGGTTTTGTAGGGAACCTTCTGTCTGCTTTTCCATCTCTCTCTCAGTTCTCATTGACTTCTGGAGCTGTGTATCAGATTTGATAGAAATTAGCCAGAATTGGGTTTGTTAAATGTAAATTAGATTATTCCAGTCTCACAGTATTCCTACAGTACCTGGAGTTTATGTCATTTAAGTTAGCTTGAGATAGCCTCAGTTTCTTCCTTTGTCTCCACAGATGTGAACATTGAATGCAGGACCAGCAGTGGCACTGACTGTCTGCAGAAAAGATGCTGGCATGTGCTGGGGAGACAAATGGGGAGATCTTTGTTAGAAGAAATGGACTTGGAATTTAGCCCAGAGCTAAACCTGCTTAGAGCTGAAGTGCTCTTGTGCAGTATAAAGGCAGCACTTTGACTTTGGCCTCTGTAGTTCAGGAATTATCTGGACAGCAGACACACAACAAGAGTCAAATCAGAGTGGAAACCTTGATGCTGGTCAGCCATTTATTCCTCTTAGCTTCTTAGAGTACAGGTGGCTTTTTTCAGCTTAAAATGATGAGATTAATATAGATTCTTTGGCTTCATTTCTCAACCAGCAAAAGAGCAATATATTTACCTTGAAGGAAGAAAATATATTTGTTATGAAAAATACTCACTGGAGAACTTTGGAAAAAGAAAACGCGGTTTCTTCTTGTTTTTTTATTAAAGGTGGTAAAGCACAGGCTTCCTTACTGCCCTGTCACCAAAAACAATGGGTTTAGCTCTATTTTTTTATAAGAGCTATACTTATGCAGGATGTTCTCAGCTAATCCATCCAGCTACCAACAAAGGAATTTCATGAGGCTTGGATGCTATTGGAGTTGAACAGGTAATTTATTTGCATCTGCATGATATATGTGCACTTTTGTTTAGTTCTGACATATAAAATAAACTGTCTTGAAAGAGACATCAGGAATCAGGCTTTTAAAAAGGTCTCCTGCAATGGAGCTACACCACTGTTTTCCCAAACTGGAACTGTTTTCCCAAGATGGAACCCCAAAATTTTCAACCTAAAGGAATTGAGTCTTAGATGTCTCAAAGCTGGTCTGCTTTTACAGCCTTGCAAAACTTTATCAGAGAGGCAGATGAAAAGAAGCACTCCTCACAGTAAGGCAGATTATACTGTGAAAGCAAATGTGTTAGTGAGTACCAGGGAGCTCACAGGAGGGAGGAGAGAGCTGCAGGAAATGTTTCAATCACTGCTTGCACCTTATTACACACATAATAACCCAGTCAAGCACACAAAGCCCTCTGAAATCAGCCTTCATATGATCTGTCATTTTCAAATTCTTCATTTGTCAGACATCCCTCGATCCCGGCTCATAGGCCAGGGAAGCTGAGGCATCCTCTGGAGCACAGATGTGTTATTGTGTTATTGTGCTGTGCTCTGCAGGCACACATGGAGCACCTGCTCTGTGAGCAGCAGGGAGTGATGCCAGGCTGCCTGGGGACCAGCAGCCCGCTGTGCAAACACAGCATTCTCCTGCATTTTCAGCCCTGTGTCCCCCTGCCTCACCGTATTTTTCCTTGGGGTTCCAGCACTACCACAGTCAGTTAAGTCCAAATATTTTCAAGCTACCTAAGAATTATTTTAGATCTCCAGGTGACACTGGAAGCAATTTGATGAGTTTCCTTTCCCAGCAGCTGGCCAGCAGTTTGCTGTTGAGAGAGAAAATGCCAAGCAATGACTCTTTTTAATCTGCTGTGCAGCTTTGAGAATTGGAGTTTCTGTCCTCCACTGAAGACATTCCCCCCAGGTCCCAGTCTCCCTCTTTCCTCCAGCAGCAGGACCCATCACTGTGAGCTTTGCCCCTTCCCCACCACCCTCTCCCCCATGGGGTTTTGTCTCTGGCCCTAAAAATGGGCATGCAGAGGATGTGCACATTTCCACCTCTTCTAAGACAATGTTAAATAATGGTGACTGGGATCATTGTGAATTAACTTCAGCAGCATTGTGAATTAACTTCATTGTGAATTAATTTCATCACTCCATGGTTTGGGTGCAGTTATCTGGGCAAGGACCACAGGCACCTTGAGTTCCAGATCAGAATATTGTGCAAGTTCATCTGTCCACCTCCACTCCTCCACTCCTCTGTGTGTTTGTGTGTGTGTGTGTTTGTGTTTCAGGGCAGAGGCATGTCAATGTGAAACACCCCACAACCCACAGAAGGGAGAAGGGTTGGTCAAATGCATCTCTGGGATGGAGGGGGAAGCCAGAAGAGCACTAACTGATTCACACACAAATCAGCAGAGTCCACTATCACCCAGCCAGATTACTGAATTATCCATCCTGAGTCTGGACAGTTTCCAAATTCTACATTGCAGATTCTGCCTATCTAATTAAATGTGTTTCAGAGGCTTGCCTCACTGCATGCCTTTATTTTGCAAAAAATGTAGGAAAAGAGGCAGCTGCCATGCACATCAGAAATCCTGATTCTGCTGTACTTGGGAAGGCTGTACAAACCTGGCTGATAATTAGTGAATAGATACCTCTATTAAATAGAAAAAACAATAATATATTCAAGGCAAGGTGTTTGAGATTTGGCTGCAGATGCCATGTAAGATTGCAGTTATTTCTAGTTATGCCTTTCAGGGAGCAGCTCCATGTCCCCCAAAGCCAGGCAGGGGCCCCCTAAGGCAGAATGTTCCTGCAAATTGCTTTAGCTCCTTTCTCATACACCCACCCCTCAACAGAAGCAATTATCTGAATATCTTGAGTCAAAAGGCTTTAAGAGCAGATCACAACTGCTGCACATATTCTGTAGGGGTCTTACAGCACACATAAGTGCTCTCACCTGCCATGGGCTATTCTCAGGAGGATGTTAGAGTGGCAGACTTTGACAGTCCTTCCCAAGGTCAGGAAGGCTTGGGCAGACCTCTGTCCTGCATTAGCCAGCTGAGCCTGCAAGCTGCTCCTTGCAGAATCTCCAGCAAAGCCCATGGGTGTCCCTTGAACATGTCCTGCACCTCCACCAGCAGCAGCCTGCACAGAACCCCTCTTTTGCACTTCTGCATCACCCCTTTACACAGAAATGGGGCTGCTACAATATATTCTGAAGAGAGAAATATTCCATAGTTGTGGCCTCCCAGGAGAAAAAACACGTTCTTTAAATACAAAAAGCAGATTTATTACATGAGAAAAAATGCAGGGTGCATTTTGTCACTATGTTTTTATTGCTTTCTGATCCAGAGGGAAAATATTTTATTACAGCAGCAGTTGCCAAGTCAACTGTTGTGTCCCAGCCATCCCCATGGAGGGGGCAGCATGTCACCTGGTTGTGGGCACAAAGTCTGAGGGGAACAAGAGCTCTTCTTAATCACATATCACCAGTTTTAATACAGCTCTAGCTTTTCAGCAGTTATTTACAGGCTGGTTTATGACCTGTTGTGACATTGCTCTGGATTTACTCCAGTTTTTAGTAGGCAGGAACTCACATGTTTCACTTTTTTTTTATTGTCAACCACAAGGCCTGAAAAAGCACTGAAGGTGGACTCACAAATTATCACAACTGTGCCTATAAATGATGGGAAAAGACTTGTCATCCCTTCCTCATTGTCTTGGAAAGAAATCCTGGTCATTCAGTTATTGTATCCTCTCAGATTTCAGGATGTGTTCACCAGGATTTCTGGCACAGCCTCAATGTTCCTGCTTAGCAATGTAGCAGTAGGTACAGGCATTTGCTGCAGCTTTACTGTGTGCTTTCTTATTTATGACCTTGTCCTCATGCTCAGCACTGGAAATTCTCTCTGACTCTTCCATACATCAGCCTGAAACAGGTAATTTAAAAATGCCTGTTCTACTTTCTGTTAGCACAGCCTGGCTCTGCAAGAATAAATCTCTTCCAGTCCCAGATGACTACAGAGTGTAGATCCAGGGCCCTCCTGGGAGGTCTCCAAGCATCCAGGTTTAGGATTTGTTGCCTTAGTATCCTTGCTGTGTTGTTTCTTAGCACAGGCACTGTAGGTGCACCCCCAGCACTGTTTCTGCATCCACATCTGCTGGCAGCAGGTGAACCTGGCCCAGGGAATGAGGCACTGCCTCACTGGCACTGCCTTTCCTGGTGCTGAGCCTGGCCCAGGGAATGAGGCACTGCCTCACTGGCACTGCCTTTCCTGGTGCTGAGCCTGGCTCAAGGAATGAGGCACTGCCCCTCTGGCACTGCCTTTCCTGGTGCTGAGCCTGGCCCAGGGAATGGGGCACTGCCTCACTGGCACTGCCTTTCCTGGTGCTGAGCCTGGCTCAAGGAATGAGGCACTGCCTCACTGGCACTGCCTTTCCTGGTGCTGAGCCTGGCCCAGGGAATGAGGCACTGCCCCACTGGCACTCCCCCACTGGCACTGCCTGTCCTGGTGCTGAGCCTGGCTCAAGGAATGAGGCACTGCCCCACTGGCACTGCCTTTCCTGGTGCTGAGCCTGGCCCAGGGAATGAGGCACTGCCCCATTGGCACTGCCTTTCCTGGTGCTGAGGCTGGCCCAGGGAATGAGGCACTGCCCCACTGGCACTGCCTTTCCTGGTGCTGAACTGGCCCAGGGAATGAGGCACTGCCCCACTGGCACTGCCTTTCCTGGTGCTGAGCCTGGCCCAGGGAATGAGGCACTGCCCCTCTGGCACTGCCTTTCCTGGTGCTGAACCTGGCTCAAGGAATGAGGCACTGCCCCACTGGCACTGCCTTTCCTGGTGCTGAACCTGGCCCAGGGAATGAGGCACTGCCCCACTGGCACTGCCTTTCCTGGTGCTGAGCCTGGCTCAAGGAATGAGGCACTGCCCCTCTGGCACTGCCTTTCCTGGTGCTGAGCCTGGCCCAGGGAATGAGGCACTGCCTTTCCTCTGAGCTGGGGGCACGGAGGGACAAGGACAGCTCTGCCCTGCCAAGCATTCTGCAGCCTCCATAGCTGTGCTGCTCCTGTTCTTGTGTTTCATGGGGCACCAGGAGCAGCAGCAGCAATGATATTGTGTTTTTAAGGGGTCCATAGCTTGTCTGGATGAACTGAGGACAGAAATGCAGGGTGATCAGTATCATTTATGGCTCTGACTAGGATACTGCTGTGATGCTACCAGTAAGCCATTCCCCCACCATCTTGAAGCTCCAGTTTACTAAGCCCAGCATTTATGAGCATGACTTTGTAATTCTTTCCCCACTTATATTGAAAAAAAATCCCAGACTGTTTTCTTAAACTAAATAATGAATGAAAGCACTAAGACTAAATTGGGTCTCCTCAATTTCTCTGGAAATCTCCTCTGCATGAACCAGGAGAATTTGTTTTAATCCAACTTCTTTTAACACTAGAGTTTGCTCAGTATATATTGCTCTATAGTGAATATGCCTGCTTATTACCAGATATTTCCTTTCCCCCTTCACTGCTTTCTATAAAAGCAGAGTCTAATCCTATCTGCTGCTAGAGAAAAAAGTTATCCTTGCCCCTGAAGTACAGGCTTTATTCTGGGGCTGAGAGAAGTGAGCTGTAGAGAGCCCTGTGTGAGGAGAATAAAGGTACAGAAAACAGCTTTTTGGGCAATATTAGTGTATCAGAACTGCTAGTATCCAAGTTTGCTTAATTCTCTAGTCTTTTCTTTTGGTTTTAAAATCACACAGATCACACAGGAGGATTCTAGATGAAGGGCTCCATTTGGGAAAATAATCAGCTATTGCTCAAAGTAGGCATGGTTACACACTATTCCAGCAGGTAGCTGCTTGGAAAAAAAAAAGTGTGTGCAAGTGCATGTACCAAAAGCACATGCAGAGTGTGGAAATTTGGGCAGGAAGGGAAGGAGCTCATGGGACTTTCTGGCTGTAACAGTCACTTCACGTCCTGTTTGCTCATCAATTGACAAAAGGGAGGAGAGCTTGAGGAAAAAGTTGAAGTATCCCATCAATCACAACAATCAAAAAAGTCCTGTGGTCCATAGTGCTGGGAGCAGCTTCTGGTTTGGGTTGGGAAAGAAGCAGTGGGATGGCTGAGCAGAGAGCACAGCATGGCTGCTGACCAGGGAAGAGACTCCTGCCCTTTCTGATTAATTTTAACATTCTGTTCTGAATATTAGAAAGTACATTTGCAGCAGATGTTTCATGGGGAGAAACCTCTTTAATCCCTTCCTTCAGGCTAAATAGCTTTACAAAATCCTCCCCATGGCTTTGAAAACCCAGTAAAAATAACAGCTGAGCTACAGATGATAACTAATCTTGCTGTATGTGTTCGATCACAAAATGGAAGCCCAGCAATATGTCACATGTAAGGGCTTTTTGCTGAGATATGTTATGAGTTGCACTCTAAAATCTCCTGACACAAATTAAGAAATTATATGATTGACTGTGTGCTTGGGTCATCAAACATCAACCACTTTCAACAAGAGTGAGATGAACATGGGTCTACCAGGATAAATTATATGAGGGATGACAGAAGACTGACTTAATGTGATTTAAGCATCAAAATATTACCCCATAAGAATAGAAATAAATTTACTTCCACATTCCAAACTATATATTCATATTGGGATCTCTTTTGAATGAATCCTTCAATCACTGGAAGCAACAACGTTGGAGTTAGACCAACACTGAGGAGTTCAGAAGATCCCAGCTCTGAAAACTGTTGGTTTTAAGCAACTAGAGACATAATGAGAGATATTATTAACACTTTATTTCTCTTGCCATACTGCCTGGGGATCTAGAGCAGGAATTTGAACTTCCTTTGAGCATCATGCATAAATTAGAGCAGATTTCTTTAAATTAATATAAAATACTATGTTTAGAAACTGTTACATATTAAGAAATATGGTTGCTTTGTGCCTCCATCTACGTCTGTGCTGCTCAGAACTAATAACTCCTTAAATAGGGATTTTTTTTAGCTGGAAAATCAGCAGCAGAACAGGATCTGCCAAGAGCCAGGTACAGATTAAACCACCAGCTTTAGGCTCTGCAGCTTCTGGAGCCACACAGCTACATCAGCATCTAAATTGTTTCTAAACTTAGATTATTTTTAAAAAGGAAGTCTGGCTTTTCCTTTTATTTCTTGGAGCTTTGCTGCTCTATGTAGGTCAGTGGCCAGCCTGTTGGAGCAAATAGTCCTTGATCTTGCAGAAGCCAGTCTGGGAAGAAAATGAAGGCTCAAGCCTTGGTTGGAGGGATCATGTTAAATGGAGCCAAAACCTGTTAGCACAGCTGTTAATTATAATTTTAATTCTTGGGTTTTTAGAAGGTCAAAACCTTCTTGCGATGTGTCTGCTAACATTGCCTGTCTTTTGCAGAATCTTCATTTATCTGCAGGCCTCAAATTTCTCCATGTGCCCCAAAATGTTTACTTTCAAGATTTCCCAGGCTGGACTGGGAAGACTGAGTCTGTTCCTGTGCAGTGCAAGAGGCTGGAACTGATTGCAGAACAGCACAGACATCACTGTTAGTCCTTCAGCTGCTGGTTGTTCAATGCATTTCTTTACCCATGGCCAATGGAAATAATACATCTGGTTTTATTGGGACAACAGGGAAGAGTTTGGATCCTTCCTGCACTGAAAGAGTAACTGCAGGCTTGGTTTAATGCCCTGAGAGGTGATTTCTCCACACCCTTCCCAGTCCCCTGCCATCTCCAACCTTTCCCCATGCTCTCTATAAAAGTACCTTTTATTCTTCCCACATCATCTTCTGCTGTCTGCTGGGGGCTGCTGTGGTCCCCAGCCCAGCAGAGAGAGGCAGACAAGCACTGCATGGCACATGGGAGGGGAGAATAGAGGTTCCAGCTCTCCTAGTGGAGGGTGGGCAATGACAAGGGGGAGGCAGACTCTCTTTGTGGAAGAGGGGGCAAAGGGCATGGGCAATTTGGTTGTTTGAGGGACAAAAACAAAGCTAAAATGATTTTTCTTAGTACTTCAGTGTTTCTCAGAAGGTCAGAAAAATCAGTGCAAGGTAGGCAGACTCTAGATAATCCTAAACTCGTGGCTGCCATTCCAATGGGGTATTGCAGACTTAGGCACTGTCATGAGCAAAGCAGAACACTACAAGAGGTCTGAAAGAAAGGTAGACATGGTCTCTGCTTCTTCCCTCAAGGAGATGCAGCAAAAACCATATTTCTTTATCATTTACAATTTCAGCTCTAAATACAGTCATAGGAATCTATTTCCTTCATGTTATGCTGCTTCTCCCATTGTCTTTATTTTTTCTTTCCTCTGTAACCCCAATCAATTGTTTTTACTTGAGGTCCAGAGCTGATGGCTTCTTTGCTTTCATTGTCAAGTATTGCTTTCTGTTTCACTACTGTTATCCTTCACTTGTACTTTGAAACAAAGGCACTATGCAAACAGAGAACAAACCATGTCCTATAGCAAAGCATTTAAGGCTCTTTTGTGTTATCATGAATTGTCTTCTATCACCCCATATTGTTGACAAACTGTGAAACTTAGTACTCTTTGCTATCCACTGGATTTGGGGACCCAGCACTTTTTTTTTCAAATCACATTAAGGGCTTTTCCAACTAAAAATCCTAATCCCCACATGTTTATGCCAAGGTCCAAAGTTTGATGGCCAGATATCAGCATTCCTGTAGCCAGGCAGGAGGAGGGTTACCACTTCTGGTCCAAGTACAGGTGACTTTTGATGCTGTTTGGAAAGGTCTTGTGGCTATAAATTGTGACACATTTACCAGGCCTGTACTTCTGCTTTTCTTTTCATGTTCTCTTTTAGATGTGCTTCCATATTATGTACATTTTCAGAGATTAAAAAAAACTTTCAAAAAATTTTTATTTTAAACTTATTTTACTACACTATATGAACCCCAAGTCTTTAAAGAAATAATAATTTTTTCATTTTTAAAATTTTGAAATCTAAGAGAACTTTAAAAAACCAAAATAAATAATAAGCTCCACAGGATGGTAAAGTATACTAATAATTGGTTTATTTTAATTTGAAGGTTATTCTTTCCAAAAGCAGGTAGATTTAGAAGAAAGGGTGAGGTTATACCAGCATGTACAGAGTACAGCAGCTAGTGGCCACCATTTAAACCTTTGGATTATAGATGACTCCTGGAGTTACAGGTGGGACAGCTGCTGGGTCTCAGTCCAGGCATGGGGCCAGTTTACAGCAGGCTCTGGACGTCATCTCTCAGGACAGCAGCCTTGCAGAGTGTCTGTGATTCTACAGTTCTGTGTCTTCTACTGCTCCACATGAGATGGTTCTGCCTGTGCTGATTGTACAGGAAACATTTCCAAGCCCAGTTAATGTGAGAGCCCAGAGATGCTCTCATCTCTGAGAGCCAAAGTATTAATGTGGCCAGAATTGTGCTTTGCAATTGTAGAAACCCATGTAAAGCTCCTCTTGCTGTCATCCTGTTTGGACTCAGACCTGATATGTGAGGTGGGTGGTGGGGGTGGTTCCTTTCTCCCCTTCCTGTCCAGGGTTGCCAGCCTTGCTCAGCTTTTCCTGAAGCACGTGGTTGTCACTACCTGCATGTTGCTGTCAGCAGCTCTGTTCCTGATCCTCAGAGAACTTCCCTGGCTCTCTCTAAAAAGCCTTTCTCCAGCTTTCCTGATTACCTAAAACATTCCTGTGGAGGAGAACTTAATTCAAAAGCATAATTGCAGGAGGAGACAGAGCCAAATGGACCCTGGACTTGCTTGGCACTGCTCTTCCCGAAATAAAGATTAAACAGCTATTTAGTACTGTTGAACTGTCTCTTGAATAACCATCATTTCCCAATTAAAGGTATCAGGAAAATAAAATTATTTGTCCTTCTGCTGTCATTAGCACTGAGCTCTGCAGAGCACAGGCTGCCCATGGAGAGATCTGTAGCTCATGCTTCTGTAGACAATATCCTCCAGAAAGGTTAATATTGCTTCACTTTTATTGCTCTAAAACTGAGAGGGCTGCAAAACCCAGCCTAAAGCACAGCTTTGTTGTATCTGAACCCTGCTGCAAACCAGCCCATTAATAAAGTAATTGGGCATAGCCTGAGCAAATTGGACTCACACATTGCTTATATTCAGCTCCTAATGTGCTCATTCTCTGAGGGCTGAAAGGCTGAGCTGCCATGCAGCAGGGTGGGACTCACCAGAAAGGATTATGTTGTGCAGGCTGGACTGGGAACCAAAATAGAGCTGCCTCTGTTGAGAAGAGGACAGCTCATTTGTTTGTCTTTGGGGGACTTTGGGGGACAGAAATGCTTTGGTTTGTAATTTACAGAATAAACCACACAGTGGCTTTCTGCTGAAAGGCTCCTTCATATTACGACTGGAAGAAAATAGGAAGGGAAAGAAGGAAAGCATGAAAAGCAGGGAAAAACAAGGATATAGGGGAAGTGTCCTGTCCTGCAGGTCTGCCTCACCCCACTCTGCTGCCTTTGGCCCTTTGCTGTGTTCCCTGCCTGCCCAGCTCCCAGAGCTGAGGTGATGTGCCTGCAGCCTGTGCAGGGCCAGGCTGTCAGCGAGCATCTGCTGCTGCCTCAGCACGAGGGACAGCCAGCAGAATCTCCCCATGGAAAGATCCAGTACCTGGATCTGCAGGAGTTGCACTTATCCCTGCCAAAACCAGACTAAAGAGAACCAGACTAAAAGAACCTACCCCTGAAATGATGGCTGGAGGCACTACCAGCCTAAGGAGTATGTGTTTTTCAGCATGCCTGTGAATTTGGTAAGGTGGCACAAGGCTGGGCACCCAGCTACCTGTTCAGACCAAACATTCAAGCATCAGTCCCAAGTTAGCTCTGGAAGGTGCTTTCCAACACCTACAACTGCAGCCTGGGCTTTCCCTTTCTCCTAGCCCCAGTCCCAGGCTGAGCCTTAGGCAAGGCACACAGGTTCACCACCAACTAGAGAGCCCTACCAACAAGACAAGCCTAGCATCAACCCTGCCTTACTTGGCATTTTTATTTACTTTACATCCTTTCCAGTTCCCCTACAGCTGCAGCTCTGGGTTTTCTCTTTCTCTCATCCATTTCAGTTGGGAAGTCAGTGATAGGAAGGAAGAAGTTGGTTTTCTCATGGAAAATTAAATATTCATTTCAGACAGCCCTCTTAGTACCTGCGGAAAGAACAACAGAGGGCACTGGGTCTTTGACCTTTTGCCTGTTCTGCAGATTTTACTGTTCAGTGTTTTAAACATATTAACTTGGCACTGACAGATAGGAAATCTCACAGTGAGTATGGGGAGACTGAGGTCAGCACAGGTGGGTAAGTTAATTCAGAGACACAAAATTGACTTTTGTGATGTATTGGTGGCTTCCAGAACATCTCCATCTGAACCACTTGGCCAAAGCATCAGACTTAAATTACAGAGTAAGGTTTGGCAATGAGGAGAAAGAAAGGAGTTATGATCACTACAACAAGGATTTTGCAGTCTAAGAGAAATAAATACTTGGAAATTAAAATGCTTCCAAAACAAACCCACAATCCTGGGTCTTCAAGCCTTCATCAGGTTTAAACTCTTTTAAGTAGCATGACTAAAACTGTAGCAGGGACCTGCAGGTTGCTTCAGTCTCTGTGTTCACTACTTTCCTCCTGGAAAGAAAGTTTCTGGCCCTCACAGCAGATCTCTGCTCAGCTTTCTTATCCATTTCTTTCCAGGAATCTTTTGTCCATTCTGAAGGCAACAGTCAATAGTTACCTAATACTACAGAGACCTGCTTCTTCTTGTCATGAAACAAAAGAAAATACAATTGGCAATTGCATTTCAATAGATTTTTATAAAATCAGGAGGAAAAGATAAGTATATTTATTTGGATACAATGGAAAGGTTTAAAAGACAAACTCAAACCCATTTATAAATATAATCCAGTATAAGATATTCTGGTCCCTAGTCCTGCAGTATAATATAGTGAATACATCTCTTGATCACCTGCTGGACAGTAGCAGAGCTGTATCCTTAAAAAAATGGAGTTTTCTTTCCTTTCAGATAATGAACAGCTTCCAGAATGGAGATGTGGCCCAAAGGTTTAGAGGCTGGTACAGGATTAAGAAAAAATTATTGACTAGGAAGGAAAAAGAAAGGAATTTTTCTGGGGAAGAAAATGGCCTGTAAAAGCTGTACAAAAGCATAGTCAATTAGCTGCTGGAATGACTAATTTCTAGGTGGGTGGATCTGAGCAGACTGCAGAAACCTGTGTTAAGCCCCAAGGCTCTGCTCCCAGCACGTGGGAGAAGTGCCTCAGCAAGGGACCCAAAAGCATGAGCACATCTGCTGGGGAGCTTTATGACACAGGCATGGGGCATGGACCAGAGGAGGCCAGGCAAGCTCTGAACCTCCCCTGGGCTGCAGTCATGAACCCTTTTCAGCAAAATAGAGACCTCAATCCTTCCCTCCAGGTACCTGAGCAGGAGTCAGCTTTTAATTTTTACTTAAAAGCTTCTCTGAGCGCTGCTGAGTGGTTAAGGCAGGGGAGATGTGCCAGCAGGACTTTCACTCTGCTGGTGGTGAACATCACCTGCTGCCTCACAGGGCAGGAGGAGGAGACTCCCCCTCAGGGAAGAGGATGAGGGTAGGAAGGAGAAGAAGAAGGAGGAGAAGGAAAAGGAGGAGGACAAAATGATGGAGGAGGTGCTCCCTCTCATCCTCTGCTGTCATCTTTTCAGCCTGTTGCAGAGAACGTTGTCCAAGAGAGAGCACCAGAGCAATGATCATACTTCTACTGTTCAGTGGTTTGGGAACTCAACTGGCAAGAAACATCTTTTCAACTATGCCAGCTGTGGGTTTTGTATTAAATAGTCTGTATTAAATGACTAAAATACAGAATGTGCCCTTACTGTGTCCCTGGGACACAGACACTTGCAGGACTGGCCATGTACTCCATCTACCAAGCCAGAGACATGTGCTACTTCTCATGCACCCTTTTCCAGGGTGCTTCTCATGCCCTTTTCCAGGCCTCCTCAGCCCCAGGAGCACCTGCCACGATGGAGGGAGTCACTGTCAGGTGCCCTGTGCTTCCTGCTGTTTGGTGCACGCAGCTGGTGTGGGTGGGTTGCACTCAAGGGAAGGCTTGAACACAATTTCCCAGCTCTTCCAGGAGCATTTCACAGTGAGGCTGTTACATAAAAGACAGGTAACATCTCCTCCTCCTCCCCTGCCTGCCTTCTGTAAGGAACCCAGCAGCTGAAATGTGTTTTGTGAAAAGCTGGATCTTGACACTCCAGGTCCAGTGTTGAAAGTGCACGTTGCTAGGGTAGGATGCTCAGGGTGTTTGGGGAGAGAAATCTTCCTGTGTTCAGCCCCAAACTGGGGTCACTGGGGACATAAAGAGTGTACTTGACTGGATGAATTTTTTTTTCATTTTTTTTCCTTGAACTTTAAGGTAAAATAATAAGGAATATTCCCAGCTAAAACTGCAGCATAAGTGGCCATGAGTGACTTAAGGGTTAGGTAACATTATGCCTGTTTTCTCCTGTATGCACACTCAGAAATCAGATTTCAACACACCATTTTAAAAATTGAAGACTGTTGACAGTAGCCCACTAGATTTCAAAATGGCAACTGCAGATACTGGAGTATTTTAATCCATAGAATTGATCTGATGTTATTATAAATTTATATTTTTTCTGTATTACAAAAATACCTATTGGCTGATTTGCTGCTTAACTGACTTTCTCATCTCTGCCTTTAAGACTTGGTTAATTTGTAACTCATCACAAATGATGATTTTCTATATTGTCATTTGCTGGTAACATTTTCCCATATATTTTTTTCCTTTCAGATAGCTAGGATAAATGTGCACAAGCCACAACTGCTAGCTTATATATTCCAAGCTCTCTCTTATGTTCTTTTTTTTTCTCCTACCTGCCTATAGAGTTTCTTAAATTATCTCATCATACATAAGATGTTGAGGCCTAAAAGTTGAAATTAAATGGCAGGTCTAAAACATGTCTACCATCTCTGTAGCTTGAACTTTGAGTTACAAAAGTTTACTGAGGGAAGGAAATACACAATATATTCTGGATAAACTGTGGGTTCATAGTGAAAATTAACAATACTGAGAAAGAAAATTAATGGATTGAAAGATACTAAAGTGACTCTGTTCAGATGCTTTTAGGTTAAATAATATATTCTGAAAAGTCACTTTTGTTCTATGGTAAGGTGGGAGCTATATGTTAATTTCTTTTATTCCTGGATCATTTTCTCTCTGAGGTGTCATCAAGTTGAGTTTTCAGTACTACATTGAAATGAATATTCATCACAGAGTTACAGCTTTTGAAAAATCTGTAGGGAAAAAGAAAAAAAAGCCCTGAACCCCTTTTCTTCCCCCTGTTCATGCAGCTCTGAACAGGCAGAGCTCCCCTGGGTTAGCAAAGCAGCACAGAGCATCCATCCAGCTCCTGGGCAGGGGCTTTGAGCTCTGCAGGTGTCCCCTCATGTGGGACCAGGAGGTCAAGACCAAGGTGAAGAGTTCTGAGGGTTGGGGCTGCAGGAACAATGAGAACAGTGAGGGGCAGCCCTGGCACTCCCTCAAGGAGACAAAGGTACCTGAGCTCATCATGGTCAGTCAGAACCCCTCTGGGGAGGTTACAAAGCAGCTTTGGGCTGCTGGGACCAGCGCTGCTGTGAGCAGCCCTCCAGCACTGAAAAAACCTACAGGTTTTCAGGAAAATGGACAAAATGGCATTAATGGGTGAGTGAAATGGTGTTGGACTGGAGGCAGGGAGTTTATGAAACAAGAGAGAATTAAGGGGTATGTCATAGCTCTCACTGCTCAATAATGTGGTTTTAAAGATCTGGTTGATAAAATGGAGTAACAAGGTGAATCTCTTGGCTCACAGGGCAGGTAGAGCTCTTCACCAACATTCTCTTTAAGAGCTATGAAAGCAATTTCAATGCTGTGGAGAACAATGCTGCCATAAATTGCACAGGGGGTTTGCAAGTTACAAGTAAGGGGAAACACCTTCACAAGGGTGAGATTGGGATGGTGAAGCTAAACCCTTCCAAAAGCTCAGGAGATGGAGCCTCTGCCTGGCCCTCAGCTCCTGCTGTTTCCACTGCAATCACTAAAATGCCCTGGATGGGACATATGCTATTTGTCCAGACATAAAATTGCCATTTTATTGCCATTTTATGAACACTTCTGATTTTTGTTTTCAAATCTTAACACAGATTCTTTTCATTTTATAATGATACATGGACTTCTAGGCTCAATGAACAATAAAAAGGGTGCATTTAGTGCCACATAGTGGTAAAAAACCAAAATATACAGTGAGGCTGAATATTCTGAAGCAATGCAGAACATTAGGTGTTAATGCTAAACTTGTAAAAGTAAAAATACATTTCAAAAAAAGTAGGATATACTGATCAATTTGTGATATGTATTACCAAGATTTCTTTGTCTGAGGATGGTTTATACCACTAGCTAGATAAATGGGCAATATAGGAATTTTTTGACTCTGTGTTTGGAATTAGCCTGCTTTGCAACAAGCAGAGTATTTTGCTCATTTATAGCCTTGACAAAATGGTGAGGGGTGTGATAGTGGGATTGGCCCTTGCAAGTGGCACAGCAATCCTGGATTAGAGCTGTAAAGATATCTCAAAAACTGGCAGTAATATAGAGCAGTCTCTGAAGAAAAGGCTAATCTGGGATCTCTGGTTTGGGAAGACTTTTGCACATTTTGGTGATGAGCAGTTTTCTTGCTCAAGGACTACAGAAAACCATTGCTGTTGTCAATTAGAGAGGTAATGGTACTTCTGCAAGTTAATGGATGCCTTGCAATTCATCTCCAGCCATCCAGCACCAGAGCAAGCTAGCTGAAACAAAACCTGCAATGGTTAAAATAAAATGAAATAAACTAGGCTGAAATAAACTAATAAGACCAAAATTTTCATCGAGCTCCCAAAAAGATGAATACACCTAAACAAGGTATGTTTGTACAGGGTTATGAATGGGTCAAACCTGTGGTGTAACTTCAGATTCAGGAAACTCAGTGAAACTGAGCTGCTGTTCCTGCCTTTGCTGTGCTGCACAATCTTTCAGGGGCTCCAGAGGGACTTGTGGCACCCCTACCTATGCAGCACATTTGCACACACAGTAGGACAGGGAAATATTTGGCTATTGGCATAGCATAGGAATAGCACTGAACAATACTGTTCTGTAGAAAAAGGAACAAAATTTATTGTTTTTGCAGTCTGTATTGGGATGCTCACTGGCAAAGTGCTTCAAAATATAGATTTGATTCTGTCTACAGTCTTGCTTCAGTTGCAGGGTTCAGCTGATGTCTGTTGCCTCTCCTCTGAAAGCAAATTCTGCCACTTCCCCACACAGACATTTTTCAGGTAAGGAAGCAAAAATTGCTGCCATTTTTGCTTCAGGCAAAAATACTATGGCACACTATTTGGGAGGATATTTAAATTTATTTTAGAGTAATATAAATATATTGGTACAAAATCCTTATGGTGTCATAGAAAATAAATCTGTGTGGTCTGGATGAGATGGCTCACTAGCACACAAAACTGCACAGAATCCTCCATGCTGAAAAAAACCAGAAAAGGTGTTTGGGATTGTTTTGTTGTTTTAACCAAGGAAGAACCAACAAGGGTTGGTTCTGCAAGCCCTGCAGCAACCACACAGCTGAGGGTACCAAAAAGGCTCAAAGGTAGTGCCAGTGAGACCTGTCCAGCTGTGCTGGCACATGTGTGGATTTGGGATGCATCCCAGAGATGCTGGTGTATTAAAACAGCCTCAGGCTGATTCATGGTTCCAGCAGCCCTTATTCTCGTGCAGCTTCTGCATTGGTATGGATATTGAACCTTTTGGCTAAGAAAAGAATTTTAAAACCAGAGAAAGGGAGAAACTACTCAGTGTGAGTTAGTGGGAGTCATCAAACCCAGGCTGTTCCACAAATGAGAAGAAATTAGCATTCAGGATAGGGAATAAGCTCAGTAGGGTTTATTTTTACAGTCCAGCATGCTTGCAAACTTCACAGCAGTACATGGAAGGAGTGAAGGGATCCATATCACTGGCATATGGAGCACATGCAAAGACAGCTTTTGTGAGTAGTTGACAGCTATTTGGCTGCATTCTGCTCAAAATATTTGTGACAGCAGCCAGTCAGAGCTGCCACGAAGATGACAAATTCTTTGAAGTCCACTTGGGAATCTCCATTTTCATCCAGGTTCTTGAAGACTTTGTCAATAGCATTCTTGTCCTTCCCAGTCTGCAAAAGAAAAAGAGCAGGTTTAGGTGAGAGGATGCACAACCCCAATGCAGCAACTTCTCCAGACAAGGTCCTTGGTTGGGCTCTGGGCACTTGGTAAGGTGCCATGTGCTCCCACTGTCTGCACAGCAGCAGTGAGTACCAAAAGCATTTTTCTCTGGGTTTATTACACCTGAGAGCTGCAGTCAAGTACTGTCACAGAGAGGCATGGTTGCTACATTTAAAACAACATTTATCACCATTAAAACTGTGTAGCACCAAGCACTGAGGTACAATACTCAGATGAATTAAATGCTATGAGTTCCCCATCCATTCCCCTGGAAAGGCTCAGCTGGAGCACAAGCAGTTTGCAGTTTTGTAAAAAGATGCTTTCCTGGGGCAAATGTAAAATTTAAACTTCATTGAATACTTCCACCCTAGAAAATATGCCAACCACCTCAAAAGTGCTTTGAGTGCTGCCACTGGCCTTATGGCTCAGCAGAAGCTGCTCACAGGAGCTGGTGGCTGGGAAGGTGCCTCCTGAAGCCTGTGGGATTCTGAGCTTGAGTTACCACAGCAAATCTTCTTCTAAGTTGTCATTATTCTTCTGAGTTGCCATTATTCTGATGGAATGACTGAGCAGTGTCATCAGTCACAGCCAGCATGGCTTCATGAGAGGGAAGTCCTGCTTAGCAAACCTGATTCCCTTTTATGATAAAGTAACCCCCTTAGCTGATCAAGGGAAGCCAGTTGATGTCTTCTTTTTGGATTTCAGTAAAGCTTTCAATACTGTCTCTCACAGGATCCTTCTGCACAAAATGTCCAGCACACAGCTGGATCAACACATGATGGGATGGCTGAGCAACTCATGGTTCATGGCTGGGGCATGATGAGGGGACATCAGACCGGGGACCTGTCACTAGTGGGGTTCCACAGAGCTCCATCCTTGTCCCTGTGCTCTTCAACATCTTCATAAATGACTTGGACATGGGACTGGAAGGGATATTGAGCAAGTTTGCAGATGATTCAAAACTGAGAGGAGCTGCTGGCTCTGTTGATGGCAGGGAGGCCTTGCGGAGACACCTCAACAAATGAGAGGGCTGGGCAATCACCAACCATATGAAAGGAACAAAGAAAAGTTCTGAATTCTGTACCTGGGATGGGACAACCCTGGATGGGTGAAGGGCCTTGAGGGGAAGCTCTGTGAGGCGTGACTGCGGTCACTGGGTCTGGTCAGCCTGGAGGAGACTGAGGGGAGGCCTCAGTGCAGTTACAAACTCCTCGTGAGGGGAGGAGGAAGGGCAGACACTGATCTCTGCTCTGTGGTGACACTGACAGGAGCCCAGGGAATGGCCTGAAGCTGTGTCAGGGAGGTTTAGGTTGGATATCAGGAAAAGGTTCTTCCCCAGAGGGTGGTGGGGCACTGGAACAGCTCCCAGGGAAGGGGCCACAGCACAGCCTGACAGAGCTCAAGAAGCGTTTGGCCAATGCTCTTGTGCCCACAGGGTGAAACTCGGGGTGTCCTGTGTAGGGCCAGAGCTTCGACCCAATGATCTTTGTGAGTCCCTTCCAACTCAACATATTTGTGCTTCTGTATTTTGTGCTTCTGTGACTCTCTGAACCACTACATTTCAAGACTGATATTAAGAAACGCATAATCAAATTTAAAAGCGTTTGTTTGTTTGTGGTTTTTGATTTTGTTTTTTTTTTTTTTCATTATGCCAAAATATATTAAAAAGTAAAGAAGCTTACAGGAAGATTTTTTGGTGCTGGTAATTTACAGGGATTTTCGGAGTTGCAATTTTAATATTCAGCAGGAGATGGCAGTACAGACCTGTTAAATCTAGGAAACAATCGTGGGGCTTTCACAGAAAATGGAAAAAACCCTGATATAATACTAGAAAGAAATGATAACAACTTCTGAAAATTTTCCACCAATTTAAAACTATTAATACCCGAATTTAAATCTGAAGGCATTTTTTGATCATGTTCTAATTAACAAAATTTTTCATCCTGTAATTTAATGTTTCACTTTAAATGCAGACCTTTTAAAATCACTAAAAATGGAACAATTTCCTTAGATTTGACAGATTAATTCATGTGGAATGTTTAATTAATTTTCAATTCGTAAATTACATGGGTTTAATTTTATAAATGAATATTTCAAATCATTTAGTGCACTATATGAACAAGTTGTAGCATGTGAATTACTTCTGAGATGCAAAAATGGAAATTGTTTTTTGGAAATTCTTTATAACTGAGTCCAGTCCTTCAGTCCTGTGATATTTATGCCTGATTGACTCAAGACCTTTCCAGGAAGTTGTGATCTGTGTCAGCTATAACCAGTTCTAAGGCCATAAGCAAACACAAGAAATTAGAAAACACTGTTCCCTAGATTTTCTAGCAAATGAAAAAATACAGATATAAATGGCAGGGAAATGCCGGTAGAACTTTTTTTCTGAAGTCAGACTTATATTCTCAGTTTTTTTCCTTGCAATTATCAGTTTGGCAAAACAGGAACAAGGAATATTATTGGTTTAAATTTGTTTAAAATATTGGCATAAAAATGTGGGGGGAGTGGGTTGTTTTCAGTTTTTTTGGTTTTGTTTTTGTTTTTTCTAGAAGATGTAAAGCAGGAAAGGGAGATAGAGACTGGAATATAAGAGGACCATTAGCTAATTATCTTCCTTGAAAATTCCAGTTTTTGCACCAGTTGCAGGAAATAGCTAGAGCCAGTTAGAGCAGCTGTGGGGAACTGGGAGAAGAGGGGCCAGGCCACCAGACACAGGACAGACCTGTGAGCACCATCCCATTTGCTATCTGCTTACTGCAGTGCCTCCCCAGCCTTATTTACACCAAATGCCAGTGTCTGGGATTTCCATGCCATCCCAGAATTGTGGTTTTGTTGTTGGTTTAGTTTCTCTTTACATGGAAGTGCTGTGGGTACCACACAGCTCCATGTTCAGGAGCAGGACTCTTCTGTGATGCTGTTGGGTCTTGAGTACTCATCTGTCTCACACAGATTTATCAGAATCATTGGAATATATCCCCCTGAGCCACCCAGGTCCTCATTCTGAATATTGCATCTCTTTAATTTGTGAGACATAACTCCAGCAGGTGTGGATTTCATGTGGTGAATTAAGTTTACATGGAAAGATACTGAATTGTATGAAGTGCCCTGGCTGCAGTGCCCTGAAATAGTTGTTATAAAACTGAACAATGCTGGATATAAAAAACTGAGATCCTCACAAGGAGCATTTGGTTCTAGACTTTTGCCATTTCAAACAGCAACAAACCAGTAACATTTAGAACAGTAACAAAACAGTACAAATATTACTCCAATGTGGAAAGAACAATGTATTTAAAAGTCTTTTCTGGATTTTTAGTGAAGGGAAACAAATTTTAAAAAAACAATTGAAAGTCTCTCCCTGGTGGCTAAAGCTTTTACTAGAACATATTAAGCACTTTGAATACCTACTGAAATGCACTTTATGATTACATACAAATCTATGTTGTACAATATATATCCAGGTCTTTCTTTTGCTGTTAAAGACAAATGCCAAACAGTTTGCTTTGAGTTAATCTGTTGTTCTGGTTTATGCATCATTTTGATGAGCATACTGAGTATGCAGTATAAATACCTAGAGAAGATAAATGTATAAATATTTAGAGAGATTCCTCATCTGCAATCAAGATCCTCAACTGCTGACAGCACAACTAGCTTCACAGAAGTTGTGACATGAAGTGAAATGATAAATCCAAGGATAAACAGAAGTAAGTGAATTCTGAAGTTGAAACCAAATCTCTTTCAAATCCATTGTCCTGATATCTCAAGAGATGAATTTAGCAAACAGGGAATTGCCTTGCATATTAAACCAGTGTTACAGAGTTTGTGCAAAACCTTTTTTAAATTTCATATTTTCCTACAATCCATGGCATATTTTTGGGTATAATATTCCTAAAACATACTAAAAACAGTATCTGCAGGCTGCTCTTGCACCTGCGACACAGAAACGGTGCCGCGCTGTTCTCTTACCGCGAGGAAATTTGGGAGCTCCTTTTCCAGCAGAGTCTTTAGTTCTGCTTTGCTGAGGGTTTGCCTGTTGCCATCAGTCCTTGCATACTGGTCAAAGACAGCAATGATCATTCCCATTGCAGTTTCCAGCTGAGACATGTTGCTTCTGGAGCCTGGCTTTCTCCTGAGCAGGCACAGCCCCAGGGCTCTCTTGAGGATGGAGCCTGCTCTGCTTCTGGGCTTCTTTATGCATCTGCCCCCTCCAATCAGTGGCTGCACCCCCAGGGGACAGCTCTCCATTAGCAAACACCTGTATCTGGAGTACACACCTCCATGCCAACACCTTTGCAAAACTAAAGGTTTATTGTCCTGGTGTGACTGGTACAACCAGTTGCTCACCAGTAGAAACCAGCCTCTCCTTCAAGGTACACACTGTGACTAACACACAAAAAACAGATTTTGTTATTGGCTGTTTGCTCAAGATTTGTTCTTTCAGATATCCCTTGGTAGCAGAGTGTTGGCAGCCCAGTTTTGGTGCAGTATCAGCCTCCTCTTCAGGAGGAAGATGAGCATCTCACCTCCCCTCACCACCAGTTAGGGACTGTGAGGGGCTGCAGGCTTGGACTGCCCTCCTGCCACACTGAGGATCTTGTTACAAACCACATAAATCACTAGCACACATTTGGGGTGGGATTCTCTGGATGGAAAGCAGAGATCTGCCATGCAGACAGCCAGCACAGTCCTCCTGGACTTGTGCTCAGTCCATAGGGGATGTCTCAAACAGGTCTTAAGAGCCAGCATCTCTCCACAGGCAGCAAAAGGAGCCCTGCATCTGCCCAGGGCCAGCAAAAGGAGCCTTGCAGAGCTGCTCCACAAAAAACTTGCTCAGGTAGAGATATCTGACTGAAGCAATAAATGTGATAGAGGGATGGAGGGCTTTGCAGAGGGACTTGGAAGGGTTGGATGGATGGGCAGAATCGAATGGGATGAAGTTCAGTAAGTCCAAGTGCCGAGTCCTGCACTTTGGCCACAATCACCCCTGCAGCATTATAGGCTGGGGACGGTGTGGCTGGACAGTGCTCAGGAGGAAAGGGACCTGGGCGTGCTGGTTGACAGTCGGCTGAACATGAGCCAGCAGTGTGCCCAGGTGGCCAAGAAGGCCAAGGGCATCCTGGCCTGGATCAGGAATAGTGTGGCCAGCAGGAGCAGGGAGGTCATTCTGCCCCTGTACTCGTCACTGGTGAGGCCACACTTTGAGTATTGCGTCCAGTTCTGGGCCCCTCAGTTTAGGAGGGACGTTGAGATGCTTGAGCGTGTCCAAAGGAGAACAACGAGGCTGGAGAGGGGCTTGGAACACAAGCCGTATGAAGAATGACTGAGGGAGCTGGGGTTGTTCAGCCTGGAGAAAAGGAGACTCAGAGGTGACCTTGTCACTCTCTTCAGCTTCCTGAAGGGTGACTGTGGTGAGCTGGGGGTCGGTCTCTTTCTCCGGGCAACAACAGACAGAACAAGAGGACACAGTCTCAAGCTGCGCCACGGGAGATACAGGCTAGAATTAAGGAGGAAGTTTTTCACAGAAAGAGTGGTCAAATACTGGAACCATCTACCCAGGGAGGTGGTGGAGTCTCCATCCCTCAGTGTGTTTAAAAAAAGACTGGATGTGGCACTTGGTGCCATGATCTAGCTGAGGTGTTAGAACATGGGTTGGACTCGATGATCTTAAAGGGCTCTTCCAACCTAGAAATTCTGTGATTCTGTGATACTTGAGCAAACAGCCAGTATCAAAATCCATCTTCATCTGCAGTAAGATAACTTGCTATTTACTTTATGCAGTACAGATTTTGCAATAAAATGACTTTTACTGAAAACAAAAGGTCACTCTCAAGTCTTGTGTCCCCCTGTGGCCTTTGATGGACTTTGTGGCTTGCCTGTAAACCAAGGTCCTGCATCATTAGACACCAAACAGGCTGGGCTCACACCTACCCAGAGCAGAGCTGCTCGAGGGTCTGTGCTGGGAGCTGGGAGGCACCTGGACAGTGGGAACACAACTGGAGGAGGCTCACCAGCTACAGCCATGCTGAGTTTTGAACAAGTTCTGCTTTCTGGCCAAGAACAGGGTAACTTGGTCTCTGTCAGCTCCAGGTGCCTACACAGAATGGACACACTCTGAGCAATTTATTTGGGGGAACCCATCAAAACTAGGCCATTCACTATTCATTCACTCTTCATTGTGCATGAATAATGCTGATGGACCCCAGGGTGCAGTGTTCTCTGTAGAAGACCCTGACTGTGGATTCCCAAAATTAAACCTGAGTTTGGATGTCTTTGGACATCCTTGAAGATGCTTGCAGGTAACTTTCCACTCACAATATGCTAGAGAAGGGTTAGAAAAAATAGGTTTTAATTAAGCAAAACTAAAAATTGAACTCCTTTCTCTCAAATGCCTATAGCCACCTGTTCTCCAGGCAAAATCTGTCCTCTAACATCAACAATATCTCAGAGCAAGACTACACATCCTGTATATGTAGAAATCTAGAACTGTTCTGAAAGAATACCTCTGTGATTTTCCATCTTACATTTTCCAACAAGTGATTTTGCATTTCCCAAAAATCACAGCAGCACCTCAGGCTGTATACTTTACCCAAACAGTTTCATGAGAATTATTTGTTCCTGACTTCAACCTTATGACATAGTTGCAACTGATTTGCATTACAGGGATAAGGGTTTTAAGTGAAGTTTCAAATTTTTACATTGAAGTGCATGTTGAAATCTGTGGGGTTTCTTCTTCAGAAGAAACAAGAATAAAGCAAACAACTGGCCCATGTCAGCTATGAACATGATCTGGTCTTTGCACACACCCACACAGTGGCTCTCTCTGTTCTGTCAAGTGCCAGGAACTTTTCTTTGTCCTTTTCTGACATGTGTCTGCAACATGAATATTAAACATGGCCAGTAAAGAAAAATAAATTTCTGCATCTAAAGGGAAAAAAAAAAATTAAAATGTGTATTTTATGCATTTTTATGACTTTGAATCATGAACATCAGTGTTAGTTATACAGAAGGAAGAAAGGGCAGAGAGGGAGATCAGCTTCAGTCAACAGGATGTGTCAGTATGTCCACAACTCTCCCATGTAACGTGGCAAGAAGGTGTTCTCACACATTTTCCTCTGCAAACATGGGTGACTCACAGTTTTTGATGATATGGCTGCAAAAGTGCTAAAACACAGAATAAACCACAGAGCTTGAACTTCTACTAACAGAAAGGTCACCATGGTAGTGCTGCCTGGTTGGGTTTGTTTATTTTTGATGTGCATTTATCTGAATTCATGCATGTACACACACATCAGTACTGCTCAGAGTTTTCAATTCACACTTTCTGTACTGTTTAAATATTTCCTTATGATTTGTTTGTCATTAAAAATTGCAGCTTTGTGCACACAGCACAGACTATTACAGCTGTTTGCAAAACCAAAACAGAGTACAAATAGAAAGCCCACATAGGAGAGCTGGCAGTGTTTTGATGCCAATCCATCTGCCCAGCTCCCCAGTGAGAGAAGCCATTTCTGTGGGCTTGTTTAAATTTTGTATTATAATTATAATATAAATAATACTCATTATTTGCTTCTTTCAGGTTTCTTTCTTTGAAGAATGGTATGGGCAACAGTTTGTATGAGCATGTACTGAGTGCTTATACAGAATCAGGTCTTGGTGTTCCTAACGTGGACTAAAAGTTTAAACTATATATGTGATAAAATGTGGACTGTCATGCATAATTTTCAAAACCCATTCAGGTGTACCCCAATTTTACGACATTTGGTCAGATATTCAGGCTTACATGAGATTTGTGTCACCCTGTGCTGATATTCTCTTGGACAATAAATTTTATTCCATGCTTTTTGCAGCAGTGTCTGTTTTGGAAAAGTCTGAAGAAATACATTTTTCATTTCTACTGTAAAGGCCCATTTGTGTCACAGCCAGATGAATAGTTGAAATGGGATAGTTGCAATGGTAAACTTCTAGTAGAGCTTTTCATCTCTTACAGCTTATCTTATTCCTAAAGGTGCAGGAAGCTACATGAGAAGGACTTTTTGACAATTTCCACAAATCTGTTATGTATCTGGGTGGAAGAAGCACAGGAGGAAATATATCCTGAAATTATGAACTTGTTATTTTTCTGGTTTCTTGGCAGCAATATGAAAAGCAATTTATTTTCCTCTTAGCAAGACAGGAAGATTTGAACAACAAACAAACATTTCATTTTCCACATTGAGAAAAAATTATCAAACTCCCCAAATTTTCCAGTGTCCTGGACAGTCTGTTGAGCTTCAAGCATAAACACGCTTCATTTACTTTGCACTGCTTCTCAAAATTTTCTAAGTCTGGTTAACAGTTTTTAAAGATCATTTAATTTCCCCAATACACAGTGAATTCATTTATGTCTAGTGAGCAGATGATGCAATTACTACATTGCTTAGCAGAAAAAGTAAAAAAAGAGCAGACTAAATAGGCACTGGTGGGGCACAGGCAGAAGAGTTTGTACAAGCACAGTGTGCTGTTCAGTGACACGCTGGATAGGCTCTGTTAATTACAGACAGACCAGTTTTCATTGTTTTATTATCATTTACTTCTCATTGCATTAAAAAATGCAATTAATAAGTTCACATAGCATTTCAGTGAAGTATAAAGGCAGGTGAAATGGATAAGATTGAGGTCAGTTAACTGGCTGTGTGATTTCCTGAGCTGAGAGTTGGAGTAATAACTCTGTCATCTGGCAAAGCTGTGCCATGGGAAACTCAGCACTGCATATTGACTCTAATCAAACACATTTATTAGTGCACGAGACACAGCCACATTAGACTGTAAAATCATTGAATATATTTACAGCCAATAAATTAATATTTGCAGGGTAAACACTTCTGTCTAGTTTTTACTCCTTGTTTGAATAATTTCCTGGATGTCATTCTTTGCAGGGGTCTTTTATACTTCAGTTTTAAGATTCTTGATGTTAAGTCTTCCAAGAAT
Source organism: Agelaius tricolor (assembly GCF_023055355.1). Lineage (NCBI taxonomy): Eukaryota > Metazoa > Chordata > Aves > Passeriformes > Icteridae > Agelaius > Agelaius tricolor. Next base: position 9,683,290 of record NW_027269284.1, read on the forward strand.
ACTTTTTATTTTTGGTTGTAATGACAGAAAAAGAGGTCACACTCTAAGGTAACCAAGTGTTGTCCACACAAGTGCTGTAGTTTCTAAATCCATGATTTAGTCTCTCAGCCAATCCTGCTGAGCTGTGGTGAGCATAGCAAAAAGTTGGTCTATGGCATGGTCAGGAAAACTAGGGGAAAAAGAAGAAAAGAGAAAGGAAAAGAAAAACAAAGAGGAAAAGAAAAAGGAAAAGGAAAAGAAAAAGAGAGGAAAAATCAGAAAGGCTCAAACAGAGCTATGAGGAAGGATAGTTGTTTTGTAACAAAAACAACTGAGTAAACCTTTTAAAGGAAGTTCCTGTTTGTTATAGAGAGGTAAAACATGCAAAAATGAATTAGCCAATTCCAACAAAGCTCTCAAGAGACTTCTGTATGCAGGGAGGAATATTTTGGCTCTGTTAGCTGTTGTGCTTAATTATGTATTTAGCAATACACTTATTCCTTCATTGTACAAAAAAATTTTCTGACAGGAAGGAATACCTAAGAGAAAGTTGTTTAGTGTTGAGTGTCCATGCAGGAAACACATCAAAGAAACACCTATGCATTTCCCTTTCTAAAAAACTTTTTTTTTTTCATTTTGAAATATGAATTTATGTGTACACTGAGGATATGGGTAGGACTGACCTACTCTCCCAGAACTGTGTGTAAAGTGAGGTGATATCCATAGATGCCTCCAGGAAGATTTACAAGGCTAATTGCTGGAGTGGAAGTTCCCCAGGCACACACATTTTACAGAGCTGGCTGCTTTTCATTTCCTGAAAGCAATCACAGAGTGCAGTGTAACTGATAAGGAGTGGGGCTTTTTTAGCAGTTCTGCCACTGCTAATGGCAGAAAATGCTGGGCTCAGAAATACTGGAAGCAGGGGTGGGAAATGGAACTAGAGCCTGCTTTTGTAACAGATCATTTAACTTCAGATTTCACTCATCAGAAAAAGAGAAAGCTTTCAACAAATAGGAAAATAAAAAATGATCTGCACAGAAGTGGGAGAATCCTTGCTTTGGAGAGGAGAATCCAACCACGAATAGAGTCTCACCTAGAAGAGAGGATGCTTGACTCTGTTGCGGAAATGTGGTCACAAATACAAATACAGGAGCTGCATTATTATGGCCAAAATTGCCAAATGTGCAATCTAGATGTCCTACCTGGTATGTGTCTTAACTGGGGTAGCCATTGCTGTGCCAGGACACTGGTTGTGGTGTCTTGGGAACAGCCTGTACCGGGGTGATGTCCCCTGCTCAGCACTCACACTGCTCTGCGGCCACACTGCTCAGCTGAAGGTGAGGTTGGAAAGCTGTTGCAACTCTTTCTACCCAGGGGTAACCAGTTTGAATTAAATGGTAACTGCTCTTTCCATTTCCTTTCTTGCTTCATAGCAGCCCCTCTTTGAGATTAGATCTGCAGTTTAGAGTAAGCTTAGTCTGTATTTAAAAAGAAACTTGAAATGACACCTTTTAATATTGTACAGCTGCTAAACTGAAAAAGCAGAGCTTTTCTATCTGAAAAAAGAAAGAAAATTGGTATTTTTGGAGTGTCTTTCACCCTACCACCTGACTAGTTTGTGTTGTCTTTATTAGAGAAGCTTATGGCTTTTTTCCTCTCTCCAGAATTAAAAGCTAAAAAGTGAAGAAGGGAGCAACACCTATTAGTTGCTTTCATGATTTATTTCCACAGCAGTATCAGAAACCTTAACCATGGGCTGCAATTGTGTTAGGCCTGGCAATTTACAGATATAGCATTCCTGGCTTGTGGAGCTGAGCATTCAAGTTTAGGACAAGACAAGGACATCAGCAGATAAAAGAATAGACAACATTTCAGAGCAAATGCACGTGACAGACCCAGTTCCTTGTTATGATTCCAAACCCTTAAGTTGTTCAGTTGTTCCTCTGATCTCTGACTGTCTTAAGCCCATTAATAACACCTAACACAGATGCTGCACTTTTGCCTCTCTGCCTTGTCCTTTTTATACTCCCCCACCTCTGTGGAGTTGAATACTTCCTGAAGCAAGGTTAGGAAGGGCAGCTTTGGCTGCGTAAGATATTGCCAAGCCCTGCCAACAGTCTCTGCTCTGGAAAAAAGACAAGGAACTAATTTTTGTCGCATTCTCTCAGCCAGCAAAATTCACTGGCATGCAGCACCAGACCACAGCACCTTTGCCAAAGCTGTTTTATTTGAATGTTCATAAAAATCCTTCCTCCCATCTCAGCATTTCACATTAGGTAGAAAACAAGAAACACTGGCACATGGTCACCTGCCCTTTCTCTTCATTAGAGAAATTGCTTCACATTTTTTGATCTGAGTATTTGTTTGTCAGTTGTATTTGCAGTTTCCTGTTTACAAAGAACTGACGGAAGAGCTCTTAGAAAAAACAATGATAATAAAAAGCCCTTTACAGCTGCCCCCGTTGTAACCACAGGGGAGACAGGAGGGAGTGAGTGGCTGTGCAGGGCTCAGTACCACACACAAACAGAGCTGTTCTGCAAACACAATAATTGGGACAACTCATCATCCTGCCTGCCTCTGAGGTCCTTGGTGTAATGGGGCTGGGAATGCCTGCTCCATGATCTTCCATGGATACAAGGAGAGGAAGGAACCCCAGTCCAGGGCTTGGAAGAAAATGTGCAGGTCAAGCTAGATCATACTCAGTCACTAAGAGCAGCTACCTAAGTGCTAGGGAGGGTAAATAAGATGTGACTCCTTGCATGGTTTTGCAAGGGATTGGGAAGAGAGAGAGTTCAGGCTCAAGCAGACTGTACTAGCTCTGCAAACCAGGGTCAGGAGTGTGACAGAAGCAGAGAGGGAGCCTCATTTGTAGGGCTGTGACTAAGCCAAGTACATTGGTGAGACATTAAAAACATAGAACACACACAAGGCTTTTGAATTCATTGTGCCAGACTTGCTCCTAAATCAGCATGTTTCAGCCTGCGCTCAACATAACACTTTGGACATAAATTAAATGGAATGGAACCATCATTTTTCAGCAGCTTATTCAAAAGGGAATAACCAATAAAATGGCTAAAAGCAAAGGCCCAGGACTCTCTTCAAGTTCTATTATTAGACAGATGCCTTCATTATATTCTCATCAGCTAAACAGACAGTTAAAACTGAGATCATACTGCCTGCTAGAACGTGACCTGGGGTTAATTACAGAGCGCTGGTTTTGTTTTAAAGCTAACAAAACAGCCAAGAAGAATTAAAACACAGAAGGATTTATTGCTTCCCAAGTGGCACAGAAGCAGAGAAGCTAATATATTTGAGGCAGAGGTGTCAAAAGCTCTAAAAATACTCTGCTGGCTCATAGCCACCACTGTCAGCCACAGATAAAAATAGGTCATGATAAATTGGATGGAGTCTTCTACAGATGTTGGAAATGACCATGTTAAAATACAAAATGTGTGCAGCTGTTAAGAAGGCAGCATTCTTTGCTGTTAGGAGCCACATTTAATCAAAATGTAATGAAAATAGGATTTGGAGACTATTAAGCTGCAGTTTTCTTTAACATTTTTCCTGAAAACTGTACATTGTGATTAAACAGAGAAGTAAGCAGCAGTATATAGAAAGACCAAAATTTACTGCACCCACTTACAGCTCTGGTGCATAACTGAGAGCTTCCTTGAACTTGGGGAAGGTCAAGGGACTTGGGCTGAAGGTCACTGTTTTACAGATTATGACTTTCTTGTGTGGCAAACAAAGTTACAGGGCTTGGGGGAATCCAGGGCAGTCCTATCTTTGATCCTTAAAGGAATATGGCATATGACAGAGTTCCACCATGCAGTGAAGGAAATGGATCTGTAATAGTGAGTTTCAGGACCTGAACTTTAAGAAGAGAAAAAGAGTATTTTTTTGCTTTATTCCATTTACACATAAATACCATGAGATGTACTATAACTGTTTCTCTCATACAAGACATAATCACAGAGCACTGATTACAGTCTGGTTCAGACAGCAGCATATTTATTGCAGTAGGGAAGTCAGGGCAGGTTACAGAATAACCCAGGAAAGGATCCAGAGTGAGACCCAGCTGAGCTACAGTGATTTGAGAGGTAGCTTTGTGAACTGCAGTCAGTACAGCACAGACTGAGCCACACCATGAGCTGTTCTGTATGGCCACCAAGATTTCTTGAACAGCATTTAGTAGGAAGCCAGTCACACATTTAGACTACACAAGCAGTTTTTAAGGGCTCTGGGAAAGCTGGATTGTATCTATTGCACTGCCCAGGTACAAGCTGGACAAAAATCTCCAGCAGTGAAGTTGTTTCTACCTGCACTGATGGCAAGATGTTCCAACCTCCAGCTAAGCTATGAAAAAAGCATTAACAGAAGATAACATAACCCTGATACATAAACACAGTCACATTTCAGATACCCACTCTTAGCATTCAGCAGCCCTTGGACAACTGCCATTAGCTTTGCTGTCAAAACTTCCCCCCGTTCTGACCTTGGAAGCCAAGTTCTCCTTAATTTTTTCAACTTTGGTTTTTCTTCAGTGATTTTTTAAAAAGTTTTAAAGCTGGCAAGAGTGGAATAAGAATTACCACCCCTATCTCCTCCAGGCAGCCCTCCTGAACCAGTTAGACAATAATCATAAATATACATATATCTATCTATATATCTATATCTATCTATATATATATCTATATATATCTATATCTCTCTCTCTATATATATATATCTTAATTTAAATCTAATATTTCATTGTGTGTAGGAGACTTCTTTCTCTGGAAGACTTTTCCTAGTTTGTGAATGAATTAACACTAACAGTCCCTTTATATATATAACAGGAATATAATCCTTTCTGGCATACCTCTCTGTCTATAGTGTGGTCAGAACTGATGACATCTTCAGAGCTCAGACTCCATGCATTTTTGTCTCTATCATCTCCTATTCATCCATGGGCTTCCTGAAGAAATGCTTGTGTTGGAGAATGCTGCTCAGTCCAGAAGTTTTATTCAAAGTGTGGTAAACAGAGTATTTCTGGACACAAGAGGAAGAGCTGAAGACAGTTTTCTAAATGACATATTCTCCAAATTCAGAGATTCCTTAGAATGTTTTATTAGTGACAAAACATTCAAAAACTGCTTAGAGCCAACTGTTTTTCTTCTGTATTGTCCCACTGACAAGCTTTTGACAGGAAGCTTCCTGAAGAAATGCTTGTGTTGGAGAATGCTGCTCAGTCCAGAAGTTTTATTCAAAGTGTGGTAAACAGAGTATTTCTGGACACAAGAGGAAGAGCTGAAGACAGTTTTCTAAATGACATATTCTCCAAATTCAGAGATTCCTTAGAATGTTTTATTAGTGACAAAACATTCAAAAACTGCTTAGAGCCAACTGTTTTTCTTCTGTATTGTCCCACTGACAAGCTTTTGACAGGAAGCTTCCTGAAGAAATGCTTGTGTTGGAGAATGCTGCTCAGTCCAGAAGTTTTATTCAAAGTGTGGTAAACAGAGTATTTCTGGACACAAGAGGAAGAGCTGAAGACAGTTTTCTAAATGACATATTCTCCAAATTCAGAGATTCCTTAGAATGTTTTATTAGTGACAAAACATTCAAAAACTGCTTAGAGCCAACTGTTTTTCTTCTGTATTGTCCCACTGACAAGCTTTTGACAGGAAACACGTAATCCATCTTGCAGCAGCAAATTATCATATTTTTCAGTTTCATAGTTATTTAGCCATATTTTGTTTAGTTCTGAATGTCAAAGTAGATGGCAGATCCTTGTCTCATTCCAGACTTTTCAGCTGCCCTAGTTTGTGGGATTTGCTCATCTTCTCCATTAGACACAATAGTTGCAGTGGATTTGTCATCTTTTCCTCCTGATTCATTGCATAAAATTTCAAGTGATTCATAAAGCAGAGACACAGCCTTAAAAAACAAAGAAAATGTCTGTAAAGACTTTTACCCATAAAGTAGATGTAAAATAAACTTTTACCCATGACACAGCACAGCCCCAGGAAACACAGGCCATGAAGTTACAGTCACAGAAGAAATGAATGTTTCAGTATTAATTGTTGAAAGGCAAAGCCTTCCTATATTCAGATTCAATTCCCTTAGTTAATTAGGCAGCAGGCACAAAATACCTTTTTAGAATACTAAAGATGTCAAGTATCAGGGTAGATCAGATTCTCTGAAATGGAAAACATTTTCACTCCCTTAATCTTTTAACTCTGATATTTCCAAAAATCTTCATCATACTTTTCCCTCTGGATGGATGCTCTTTTGATGCAGTAAACTAGCACACTGCTGTGGTATTCATGCTCTTCTGGACAGTGCAAAAGTCATCCTATTCCTAAACATACATGGGTAAGTCCTTTAGCAAAATATGAGAATTAAATATCTGCCTGAAATGTACACAAAGACCTATTCCCACAGATACATAAAATCAAAATCTCAAGCTGAGATGGCATAAATGAATAAATGGGTGGAAGTTATGAAGTGGCTTTTTGTCTTCACACCTACATGCTGCTGTGGGGGTTTGCTGTCTGTGCTCTGATGAGCCATACTCAGCACAGAGGGATACCTGCCAGACAAATGTCAAACAGGGGGCATGGCAGGGGTGGCCAGCCAAGCTGCATCACAGTTCTGTGTGTTTTGAACAACTAGAGCCCCCCAGTCAGGAGTGAGCATTATACACGCTACCATGAGCTGGATTTTTGTATTAATGCTACAAGAGTGCTTAAATTTTGACTGGAACCTCCAGAACTAGATGAAAAAAATCACCAGCTGCACTGGGAACTCCTTCAAAGGCCAAATTCCTCTGCAGCTGGCAGAACTGTCTGGGAAAAACTCCCTGAGCTGAGGAAACATGGGATGATTCTCCAGAGATAAGTGCTACAGGAGCCAGCTTTGCCATGAGGATGTTAACTCCCAGCTTAAGTTACCTTGGGTACTTGCACCTATGTTGTCACCTGACCTAATTGCTCAGTGTTGCTGTGACATATAATACAGGTGAGAATAAAATCCATGGCTTGATTCAATTTCTGTGTTGCAGGATTGCCTTTTCAACACCAAGAATTGGAAAAAAAGCATGAGACTGTAAGTAGTCTTGCAGAGGCAGATACAACCTTCATGTTCACTGTTCTAGAAATGATGCCCAAACCGACTCAGAATATTCACCAAATTTCCAAACTTAACAAGAAAAGTGTAAGTTATATTAAAAACCAGTGTGAGACTTGTTTTTCCCAAGTAAGTAGAGACTTTCTCACAATCAGAAAAAAAAATTAAATTAAGGTGATAATATTCTGCAATACAATTGAAAGGCAGTAAGGACAATTCCAGAGATACCATAATATTTGCTTATCACTGCTGGCTTAATTTGTTTGAAATGTGGTGTCCATACACGTTGCATGTACTGGCCTTACTAACCCACTGGAGCTCTTGAATGATTTATAACATCCAATTATGCTTGAACATTTAAAAGTATGACACTATGAAACCACTCTTTCTGCTTTCACTAAAATATCAAAAAGGTCTGTTACATGGAGGAAAATACTGAACCTAGGCCACGATACATCACTGTGGCTGGTAGCTGCTAAATCATGAAGCAGCTGCAAAAGATTTTTATTGCATTCACACATCCTCTGAAGCAGTCTTACCCACACAAATCCTGAGCAGTAACTGGCTACTAATGAACTTTTCACTCAGCACCCCCTAGGATGCTTGTTTTCTCATTCTCAACCTCGTTTTCCTACAACTTCATTAAATATTAACAAGCAGAAGCATAATCTCTTCATAGCTAGCAATTAGAATAATTTATTATTATGACCAGACCATATTATGACTTGTATTCTTGTAATTTTCTACTATGATATCTCCAGTAAAAGCAAGTCTCTTAGCTTCAGTGGCAATCTACCTACAGAGAATGAATTTTCCCAGGTATTTTATTTTTCTTAGAGCAATGACTCTTGCTCAACAAAAGATGGATATTACTGTTTCACTACCTGCATGTTGATATTTTCTCTTGCCATGACCACAGTACTAATGTGACCAAATCAAGGCTGCAGCCAGGTTCTCTTATGGGAGAACCTGGAATCTGTAAGCTCAGTAACTGGAATTGTGACCATGGGCTTGAACATTTTTCATCTCTTCTGTGTGACTTGCCCAAGTCTCTCCACCTGATTGCAATAAAAACTGTGCCTGCCTATGCAAGGGTTAAATTAGGGCTTCTTTCCCTTGCCTAATTTATGTTTCAAAGTAATTATTAAAAGATGAATAATTGCATGGAAAAGGGAGCTTGCCAGAAACCTGCTACCTGCTCTCAGTAAGCATTGCCTGCTCTAATGATCCTTGACCTTGGTACACAGTTACATATAAAGGGACTTGCCACTTTTTACTTCTCCTATGTTTCCTTCTTTCACTCAGTCTCTATATTGATATTCTCTGCTTTTTGCTGCCCTTTTCTCCAGACAATCTTAGAGTGTTTTTAACTATAATAACAGATGTCAATACTTTCCTATTACATAAATATCCCTCTTCTTATTTCTGATTGTGGTGTTTTTTTTTTGTTTTTTTTTTTTTTGCTTTAAACCTTTTTCCTGTGTAGGAAGATGCTGTCCTAGGAACAGCAGGTTCTTGTGTGCTTTCTGTTCTGTCCATTCCCCAGTGCCTCATTTTGAAAACCCTCTCACAGCATGAATCTTGTTATAAACCTCTTACCCATTCAGCAGAATTAGATGATGAGTTTTCCTCAGCTGCTTCCCTGGTGGATTCCTCTCTCCCATGAAGCTCTTCCACCTCGAGTCTCTGCTCCTGCTCTTGCCCTCCTGTCAGCACAGGAAGCTGTGCAGCACCTTATGAAAGCCAAGCTCCAGTCAGTGCCTGCTTACTGTCCATGTCCAGAGTCAAACCTGTGCTCTGCCCGAGCTCAATAAACACCGAAATGGAGAGAGCAGAGCTCTTGTACAGCTAGTCTTGATGACAGGAGCTAGAGTGCTATTCAGGCTGTAAATGAAATAAACTGAAACAGCCCAAACAGTTACTGAAGAGGCTGCCTTAGATTATCTCACTAATCTGAGCCCTCTATTCACAGATGCCCTACATTTATATTTGGCCTGCACCCTTGTCATTCACCATTATCTTCCTATGATTTCTTCCATCCTTAAAGTTCTAGATTTTGAAAAAGACCCCCCAAACCCATCAACAACATAAAACCCAAATGAACAAACAAAACTGCCCTCCAAAACCCTCCTCCCAACCCAAATTAATAATTAATTAGAAAGAAATCACAGCCTGAAAAAAACAGAACTATGTGTTCAAGGCTGGGTCTTTCACATGTCACTTCCAGTTGTCACTACCAGGAGTAAGAGATTGTGATGCAGAGCTAAGTTCTGGCTCCTCACTTTTTCAGTCAGAAATCAGCAAGAAATTATCAGAACTGATATCCTTGAATACCCTAGCCAGGTCAAGACCTTCAGTTTAAGTGATGACTCTCCTTAGAAGGTAAATAATGAAAGCAAGTGGCTGCATCCTGAACTACGAGCTGTGCCTCTGACCCCTCCTGTCAGCTCGAGATGCCTCAGCAGACCAGGACCAGGTGAGCAAATTATACACTGAAATACCTCCTCAGTGCACCTCTCCAGCCATCTCAAACCAAACCCATAACTTATTTGTGCTAATGGAAATCTTGTAACTCACCAGATAGGGTGGAGTACTTTTTCTTTTTGTAGCAAAGATACAAGCTTCCCACTGCCACTAAAAAAGGAAGGATGGCCCATGATTCCAAATATCTCCTTCTCAGTGAGTGAGCTGCTGCAATTATAAATTTTTAAATATAATGATGTACTGGTCAAAGATAAAATAAAAGATCAATATCACAGCAAAAGAAAAGGCAAGTAAAATTAAAAATTATTTCAAGAGTGAATTAGGTACAAGGTCTCTTTCCCATTTCTAAGGGATGTATGCCTGATGAACAATAACATCAGTACCTCCTACAGCTCCTGCAGATTCACATTCCCCCTCCCCACAAGTCTTTTCTGCTTGTACTTGACCAAGCAAGAGATCAGATTGCCTAACTCATTTTAGGACATTAAAACACTGTTAAAGAGTTAAACTAATCTGCATTAATTGTCCACCATTTTGAACATGACTTCATTATTCTCTGGCATTGATATTTTCTAAATCTTTGATAATTTTTGTGTTTCCCTTTGAACCAGCTGACCCATGGTATAAAATACTGTGCAAAACTGAAGTGTACTGCAGGATTGGAAAGGCTTCCTGTGACTTGACCAATCAGCAAGTGAGTGATGTTTGGTAATGCTGAAGGTCTAATCTAGTTCCCTAGTGTTTCTCTGCATTTGAGAGGTATAAAGAGAGCTGAAGATCAGTATCTTCCAGAACTGGTGCATGATGTCTTCAGTTAGTTGTATAACAGAAGTAAGGTAAATTGTCTTCTGGGTGTCTCACATTGTATTAATAATTTAAGGGTAAACAGATCTCACTCCTATTGCTGAAAATTTTAGTTGTGTGTGAATACTAATTGCATTCATGCTGTTCAATGCTTAACTCAGAATTGGAACCTTAAACTGCTCCCCTGTAAAAGTTAGCATATGTCTTTGGCAAAACAGGGAGACACAGCACATACAAAACTATTAGCCACAACAATTTTATGGACACAAATCCATGTAGGGCCCATACTGTTCCATCATCCATATTGATTTATTTCTCACTTTTCATTAAGAACTCGTAATAAAAAATTAAAAAGGTTAGTAAAGGTTACAGATTACTGAGCAGAGTAACCATGTAATCACTGCAGCCCCCTGCAAGCACCCAGCAGATTCTCAGTGTCTCACACCCAGCTGTGGTTGGGGCTTGTGTGAAACACACAGCTCATGCACAGCATTTCTGTAAGCCTTAGGTAATAATTCTTATTAGCAAATCCTTATGGAGGAAAACTAACACTGCACTGGAGATATTAAGGCAGACAGTTTGAGTCAGTTGTCATTAAAAATTGCTCATGCCCTCTTTGTGTTTGTCTCTTTCACCCAGAGATCCAAAGTGTTGAGGAAGGAAGGTGGGAGGGGAAGGAAATGCAGAACATAGTTCAAACTGAAGAATCTTTCTGATGAGAAGTGATATGGCACACATGCCTTGCCAGCCTACCTTTCTCTTCAACAATCACTGTTGTCCCATTGCCACGTAGTTTTTTAAGGAAAGGTATTTCAATAATGATCTCACAGTAGTAAAATCCAGTGTCATTTACATTGGCAGATTTGATGACGAGCACATCCTTGTTTTCATGGGTGATGTTGGACAAATAAAGAAGTTTTGATGATATACTTTTAGTGATGTTCACTTGATTAACAAAATACCAGCATGCTCTACACCTCTCAACAGCTTTTTCCCAAATACAGGTGATTTCAGTGTAGTCTCCAACTGATAGATTTATATTTGTTGGTGTTTGGATGACTCTTAAATTTTTGGGATCTGTAGCTATGGAGAAATACACACAGATTTAAAAGGTAAAACAACAAAGAGATGTCATTAAAGCAGTATTTACAAGAAATACCTTAAATATTAAAGAAGTGTTTAAATGTTAAAATAAACATTTAAAATAATAATTAATACTGTAAAATCATTATGGCATTAATTTCAAGCTTACTACTCACTTCTCCCTTGAATGACAGCAATTGTTTTCTTGCTAAAGTAAACTTTTAAACTGATGTGTAAAGTCCTCCATCATTGTTTGTGTGCAATAAATGAATATTTTCTGCATTCTTGCTGATAAACAAATTTTTATTTTCAACAAAAAGCTTTATAAAAAGAGATTGAGTCTGAAGCATATTAAACACCCTCTGCCAGATAAAGAATAAAAAAAAGGAGTAATTCAGAATAATTAATTAGTCAATAGTGAAAAACTCATCAAGGTTAAAGAAAAAGACACTGCAATTTTTGCCCTTATATAGGAGTTCTTGTCCAGCACTGCTTCTAATGAATGACAAGTTTACAGCATTTTAGAGGTGTTTTTTTCATTTGGTTTCAACTTCTTCCATTAAGTACTTGCTGACAAGCAGTTTATAACACCAAATTCACCTCCTTCATTTAATAAGAGAAGCCACAAAGATCCCTGTTCTCTCATGGGGTCTCTTGTCTGGATTCTAAGAAAAGGCTGACTTGGACAGTATCAGCAGAAATCAAAATTTTTGTTCCTTCCTGCTTTCAATACATTTTTCTGTCACTGTTAGCATGCAAAGTGAGTAATACATGAGACATTGTGCAATATATGTACAAAACATTTTCTTCTAAAGTGAAACCACTGTGTGGGTATCAGATAACTCTTTTTATATTCTAATGGCATTGATGCTCATTACAAAAGTGCTAATCCTATAAAATCTATTCCCATGACTGCTGAGACAATGTTTTTCATATGCTGTATGAAGAATTATAATTCCTTTTTTCTATCCTTTACAACATTAAAGTGAAGAACTAATAATAAGAGTGAATGGTATGATTTTCTTCTAAATTTTATCCAATTTCTCACTCAGGCATATTTCACAGCAAGATATAACTAATTAGACACACTTTTTCATATCTCACCCTAAAATGGCATCTGATCAGTTTTATCAAAAATATGTAAAAAATTTTTCTATTTTTTCAATAGAAAAAGCCACACATTCATCACAAGTAAAGGAGTCAAGCACCTCCATCTTTACAATGCAACAGTTAAAAACTTGTAGAAAACAATATGGAAAGCATAGGGTAATATAAGCAGCAGAAAAAATAAGGGAAATAATTGATGTAGTGTGTAAAGAACCTAGAAGCTGTTCAAGTTAAAGAAATAATCATGGATTTCAGTTTTTCTGTTCATTCAGTTTGTTGTTTAAAACACAGTTGTGCTATTGACAGTGCTATATTTTCATCTTTACTGTTTTTCTGAAAAATATCAGTGAAAAAAAATATTTTGCTAACTTCTTAACTCCTCCTTAACTTCAGCATTATCCACTGCAATTTGTATTGAACAAGAAATATGAATTCTTATCTGCTTTGTATTTCAGTACCTATGTGGTCTAGAGAAATCCTCCTCAACACTTTAAAATTCTACATTCAGCATTTGTCATAGCAAATAATCAAGTCAGAAATCCTAAAAAGATGGTGCATACATTAACCTAACATCATTTTGGGTGTTGAAGTGTTCAGTTTGTTCCTCTATGCTTTCCCTGCAACAATTTCTTTGTGAAAATGTTTTTGATTTCTCACGCTTTTTAATCTTGCTTTCAGCATTATGAAAAAACAGTTAATATTCTCCTTGTCTCACATGTGTATTTGAGGTGGATATACCATAAGTTTTTTTTTTTCAAATCCAGCGATTACAGGCGACTAACTAAAAACAAAACAACTACACCAACAAAAGAAAAACAGCCAAAAAACCAAACCAACACTTACCTAAGCAGCCAAAACACAGTGTTAAAAGAAGTTTCATTGAAATGATGATCATCATGCAGAATTATTAGCATTTGCATCAGGCTGCCTTGGTTGAAGATCAGCAGAACACCAAATGAAAGCATGTCAAATTTGCAGCTTAACTTCCTCTCCCCTCACGTGGTGACGATGATACAACGTAAATGCAACCCAATTTTTCCCTACACTCTGTGAAACTGCTGTTTCAGAACTCAACCATCCTATTTGAAAAGAAATAATTTCTTCTTTAACATTTAAACTGTGTTGTAACTGGTTGCTGTTCAACCTAGATTAGTCTCTCTTCTGGTATGACATAAAGGACTGGTTTTCCATGTGTGGTTTCATGACAGCATTTGACATTGTCCTAAAATCCTTCATTTAAAAGCACTTTACACAGGTGAGGTTTCTTCAGCTGCTGTGCACATGCTTGTCAGCAGCCTCTTCCAGCCAACCAGCTGAATCTCATCCAAAGCCAGAGACAATGATTGCTCATGGTTACACTGAAGTCAAGCATTGCTCCTGTCTTTCTTTACCATACATTTCATTGCCTCCTTGCTGAAATGTCGCCTGAATTCCTCCCTCTGGGAGAAGTACTTTTGTACTTCTGCCTTGACAGCAGCAGAGCTCTCCTGGCAGGAGCAGCAGAGGAAGGCTGAGCTCCATGATCCCACTCAAAGTGGCCCCAGCATCCTGCAACACCAGTGGGGACCTTATGCTGTGCATGCAATGCATCAACCATCACCTCTGTGGGTGCAGCTGCACTAATGCAGTACCAGTGCCATGTACATTAACTAAAGCTCATTTCAGGAAGATTATAAGCATGGGTTAAAAGAAAACAATCTACACTTACATCATCAAGGTAAGGGTAAAACTTATTTGCCATCAACTATTGAAAAATTTTCTGCAAATGCAGTAACTGTATGCTGCTTACTATTCTCCAGCACTGATTTTTGGCTCCAACACAGAAACACTTACATGGCCTGGCCAGAGACTTTCCCTGGAAGACAAAACATTGCATTTGTTTCTTAACTTATCTATCTCTTATTCCATGTTTCAAATGCAGGCCAGTAAAAAATTGTCCTGCAAACATGTTCAGTTGGATAATGTCAAAATTGCAATGACAGAAAAAAAAAAAGATAAAAAAGAATGCTGAGAATATAAATCAGTTACATTAAAAACTTGATTAAGAATGTGTCAGCCACTAATTTCCTAGAACTAATATCAGTGTTTAGTAGTACTGGGCAGGTGCCCAGAAACAACTGAACAACATTTTGTAATGATGACACAGTCACATTTAGAGCCTAAGGCACTGCTCCTTTCCAGTTATCAGCAACAAAAGCACAGTGCACCAGCTCAGCTACTCCTCTGTATCTACCTTACAGATATCATTTCAGTGATGTTTAGATTGCCATGCAAAATTAAGAGGAAGAAGATAGCAAAGATAAATGTCACAAAGTGCTACAGGCTAGCCCCATTTCTGATGGTATCCAGCTGACCTGTTTATCATCTTTTAGAACTAGTGAGGACATAAATACCTTTAAATTCAGATGAAGGGATTTATTAAAGCAAATAATTTATATTTAAGGATATTATTTCATTATGTAAATAATTCTGCTTGCATCCATGCTTTGGTTTTACTGATCAAAGATGTAGATTGCACTAAAAATTTACATACACAAAGATGCATGTGTAAATCCAAAGGAAAAAGTATTTTATTTTGTATTTTAATTACTGCATTTGTGAATTTAGTGTTGACTTGTGCAGCTGGCAGCTCCAACATGCAGAATAATTTGTCTAGAAACTAGGTGCAGCTTTTTCCATAGTGCTGATAGCAGCTTGTATTTACTCTAAGTGATACTTTGGTTCTAGTCCAAAGCATCTACTGTCAGAGATGAAATGAACTAGCACACAAAAAAAAGGGGTTGGCTGAAAGGTTTATTTTTAGCCCTGGTAACTCCTCTGTACCATTTTACAACCTCACAAACTCTCATGACAGCACTACTGAGTGGGTGGAAAAATATGGTGTCAAAATTTCTTAAGTGACCTTTGCTGCCAGGAGAAGTGTAGCACACAAAATAACTATGTGGGTCAGGAAAGCATCTACAACAGAAAAGAAAAGAAAAGAAAAGAAATACTAATGGGATCTTTCTGCAACTTTCAATCATATTTAACCTTGGAAATTGCACTGATGAATTTGGATTCTCTAAATGTGTAAACTCACCTGTGTGCTGGAGATGATTGAAGAGCAGCTGCTCAGTGCAGTCAGAGTCAGTCTCCTCCAAACACTTTCCACAAATCCCTCTTCCTAAAACTTTTCTCTGTCACTGTCAAAGAGCACCACTTGAGACATACTGAAAATTACCTGAAACTTTTAAACAAAGAGGATCTAAACCCTCTTCTCCTTACCTATATGTCAGACTTGTTTGAGAGCTTGTCATACAAGCACTAATGAGACAGCAGATTTTTTGAGGTGCAATTGTCAGCTGGGAAAATTTATTAATAGATAGCAACAGTGAGAATGTGTATGGAACTGAACTAACACCAAGGCTGCCCATAGCACAGACATGCTGCACACATGCAACTTTGTCCTCTGGTTAGAACATTACATCAACCCTCTTTCTTTTGCAGGTCCTGTCTGATCTATGGTTTGAAGTAGTATTTGAGTGGCTTGACTTGTATCAATTTTTTATGTAGCAATGCAGTATTCCTCCTCACTAGATTCATATATGTGAGGGAAGAAAAAGGATCATTAGTAAACAGGTCACTCTACTGAGATTTGAATGCCTGCAGGCTTCCATTTGCTTAGGGTGAGACTTTTCAGGAAAAAGAACATACAAAATATGGGATGACATCTTCTAGCAGGAATGCCATGCTTTTTACAGACCACAGTCTGGGATGCCTCTGGTGCAATACAAGATTTGACTCTGGCAAATTATTCCCTGATGGCCAATTGCATTGAAATAACTCCAGATAAAATATTCCTTTTTATGTTATTTTTCTTCCTTTAAATCAGAAAGCTTCCACTAATCAAAACAGAAATTCCCTCAAAGAGATGAAACAGCTGGTAATGAGGTATTCCTGCTTCTATTATCCTGTGTAAGAAGGTTTTTGTAGGCCTAGTTCAATCTGCCACCTGGGAAAGCAGCACCCAGAGGTAGCAGCTGTAGGATCCTTTGCTGCTTGGCCAGGACTGACCATGCAATTGCTCACTAAAGGAACAGTTCAATTTTTTAAAATCTATCAACATGACTTGCTGTTATCATCACTTGTATTAGCAAACACCACTTCAGTCCTATCTCTGTGTTACTCATGCATTATATTCCACAGCAGAACCAAGCAGGTGAAGTTGTAGAATCAAGGAAAATGGCCTAGTTGAACACATTTCATTTCCCAAATACATACACAAAACACAATGAAAACCAGTACTGCCATCATGCTTTACTGCATCATAGTAACTGGTTTTATGTCCTTCCCCTTCTGATGTTGCAGGAAAATGGCTTCCACTGCAGTAGGACAGGTTTGATTGGCACATCACTAAATATTTACAGCCATGGATGAAAAATAACCATCAGAAAATATGAAACAACCTTTCTTCATCCAATAACTGAATGTGACAGTTTCTGCAGTGATTTCAATGAGATGCAAAATAGGCAGTCTGCACAGAAAAGTTGACCACCAGTGCAGGTCTTCAGCAAAATTATTTCCCAATAGTATTCTGGTGTATGGGGATATATAAGAAAAATGTAAGAAAAATATAAGACAATAAAGATAGTGTAGAAAGTAATCTTACCCCTAAGGAGTTGCATCTGGGCCAATTATCAAAGATTAGGAACAGGTCTGACTTTAACAGGCCAGAGCTGTATCCAATGAGAACAAGAGTGCTATAAAATTATGAGTGGGGTGGTTGGTTGAGAAGGGAATTAGAGTGAGTTGGCTGCTTTGTGAAGAAGAAAGAGTCAGGGCTTTGAGGAACAGCCCATGAGAAAACATCAAGAAGGTATGAAACTCTTGCAATAGGAGACAACAGTATGGAACTCCTGCAATAAGATGACAACGTTCTGGAAGGGCCTTTTCCACTCTTTTTCCTTTGTTCTTGAATAATGTCTCTGTGTGGAGAAAATTATTGTTGAACAGCCAAAGTAAATTAGAACAATATGTCATTTTTACATTACTCTAGATCTGGGACTATCAGGTGGCTGAAAATGGACCTATTCTCTTTTAAACCTCTCTATTTCCTCTTTCAGTTTTATGTTTCAGCCATCAGAAATACAGCTTTGTACAGTGTTGCACCAAGCATAATTCATCATTACTTCAGTGAAGTGACTGACTTGATTCTCATCTCAGCTGTGGGCATTTTCCTGGTGAAGAAGCAAAATAAGTAGAGATGCCCAATGGCATGAGAACAGAGCAAGATTCTACACATCCAGGTTGTCTAGAGCTAAGAACAAAAATAGAAAAAATACAGATTTTGGACAAAAATCCATACCAGCTCTTGGGAAAGTTAGTTACTATCCAAGTTTCCTTCTGCTGCTCTTTCAGATCTGCTTAGAATTTGCCCTTAAACTGCCAGTTTAACCTCTCCACTCCATAGTTTAACTTGCTGCTTGGAACATTTCCTGCTCCACTGTGCACATTCTCTGAGAAGTAAGAAAATTGACAGAATCACAAGAACAGTGTTCCTCCTTCAGGTTACATGATGAGTCAGTTCCTGGCCATGGGACAGGACACAACTTCTGCTGTCACACTGGCTTCAGTTTACCCTGACCACAAGACAAACATCCAGGACCAGGATTCTGTCAAAGTTCTGAACCTTAAAGAGACACAATTTAAATGAACTTGGGGCTAAGGAATACAAAGAGTACATTGCATTTCAGTTTACAGCAAAGCAGAAACCTTGCAGTTTTTGCCCAGAAGTCAAAGCAGCTGAAACACAGCAGGCATTTCTCCTTCCATGTAGGAACAGACCACCCCTTGATCAATGACTATGCTGTGATTTGGAACTCATCTTCTCTAACAATAAAAATCTTAAGAGAAGACTCTTGGCAGCACTATTAATTAGAAAGGCAATTCAAGACTGCTGGACTAGTATGATTTTGTTAGTGCTCCACAGTGAAGCATTGTAGAAGCAATCACTTCAAAACCATCAATAGCAAGCAAAATAATGTTCAATATGCTCACTCTGCAACACAGGTCTTTTTTGCATTGAGCAAGTTTCAGAAAAGAAAAGTTGTCAATAATTAACCAACACAAACACCCACAGCTGAGGCCAACAACTCAATTAAATTCAAAGTTTATTCCAAAATTAATTTTTCTTTCATTAACAGCAGTAGGATGTTTTTCAAGATTATCACTTGTATCTTGAAACAAAACTTCAAAGATATTACATATTCACCTGAAATACATCATCAAACATTATTGAACCTGAAAGTATACAAAGAAAGTCCTTATTTCCTTTGGGTGAACAGTTACTGTAAAGTCTTCTGAGGTCTCTGTGCTGTTGAAGAACCCTGTAAAACACAAAAGCATTGGTTATTTATTAAAGCAGCTTTACTCAAATGGACATGTTGTTCTATCACATCAGTTTTAACTCATCCCTTCCCTAAAAGCTAGTATTTGAGCAGATTCTCCTCCCTAAAACTCAAAGTAGTATGGAGCCCAAGATGTACCCATTCATAATATTAAAATATACAACAATTTCTCTTGTTTTCAAACACGTGGCTCACACAGAAATTGTGAAATGACTCTTCATTTTACAGTCGTGCACCTCTTCTTCATCATGAATAAAAAGCTTGGAGCTGCAGGTCAAATTGAGCTCTAAACTCTCACCCAGCCCATTCCAAAACCTCTGCAAGCTTTTTACAGGGCACAATATGTATGTAAGTGACAGTAAGAACATTGTCCAAGCAACTAACTGGAATGAGAAATAAAATGAGGTCACCCACAGCATTGGATCTGAGTGTCAGCCCTAACTTGAATCACATCCATAGAGTCCTTTAAGCTGATTACAGCAGAGTTTTTTAACTGCAGCTATGAGTTTTTCTGCAGCACAGGCTTCAACTTAGATAAACACAACTCATCAGCACCTGACAAAATCAATCTATGTCACAAGTGTGAATTCATAAAGTAGCCACTTCTATCTGGACAAAGAAAACTCCAGAAAGATTCCAAGCTTTTTAACAGTTCTAGGTAAAACAAGCTATCAGATAAATACAACAGTCTGGTACTTGCAGGGAATCTGAGCTAAATGTTCCTACCTGCAGGCTGTGACAGGTACCAGGTCTGTCATACAAAACAATAATGCATTTCTAATCTTGCAATTTTAAAAAATATTTTTAACTAGACTAATCATCAAGCTTCAACAGTCCAATGGACACCAGCCACCTTATTCCACCTACTTTTGCCTGGATATTGCGCAGTCTTCCATTTCCAGCGCTCCAAAGTGTTCACATCCCAGGTGCCTGTGAGGGATCGCTCCTCCACTGCCACCACTGATCCCACTCCCTGTAGCAAAGACTGAGTAAAGAGAACACCAGAAATCAAAGGAGGCCTCATAGACAAGAGTATCAACTCACCAGCCTAGCACACAGTAAGACCAGAGAGAATTTTCAACTCTAGCATTGGCCTGTAATTGGAGTAGAGACTTTGAAAATCTGCAAGGTCGTGCAGCACAAGGGCAAATACAGATTGGCCAGGCTTCACACCAAGAAGCTGAGGTGCTGAAAGCTTCCTCTGCATTGCAGTACAGAGTCTATTAAAAGGGCTGAAACTCACACTCTCCTTTTTACTGAAACAGAGAATTCTACACATTGTTCCCCATGTTTCTGTCATGACAATCAAAATAATAAACTGCTGCCATGGAGTATAAAGTAATCTATTTCCATAGGAAAGATCAAATAAACATGAAACTGAAAAAAAGTGAGTACATGATGGAAGTGACAAAGATTGAACAACTCACAGAAATAAACTGTAGAGAAAAAAAAGTTTTCCTTTAACCCTGTCCAAGATTCATTAATTATAGGTTTTCAATATTCAACAATTTTCAATAACTAAAGAAACAACAAAACAGAATCCTACTCTCTGCACTGGTTAAGGTACTGCAGGAAGTGTTACACTACCAACAGCTCAGCAGAACCAGTCCTACCCATATTTAGCAGATCTTCATGCTGTGCCTATGGCAACTTCATCTGAAGCGATGGCTTCTGTGTTGCAAAGCCAAGTAAGAAAAAAAAGGCTCACTTCCCTCTGAGGTCAAGTTCTACTAATACATTTATATCCATCTTTTGTGTACTTCATTGTACACGGGATGTGGCATTCCAGAACCATTTCTCTCTGGAATAAAAACAACTTACTTGGTGGGTTACATTTACCTTTAGAAAGGTTACATTTACCTTTAGATCTACTATCACAGGCTGAGACAGCACAGGATCCTCTCCAACTTCATACAAGTGTCTAATTCTTAGCAGGACACGACTGAAATCTGGATCACCTTGCTGCTGTTCACCTTCAAAAGAAATCAAAATGCATATATTTTCCTACTTTAAAATTAAACCCAAGTCTTAAACTTTAATTTTTTAAACTTTAAACTCCCATGATTTGACCTTAGTTCCTCTTTTTTAAAATTGGCAAGAGGACTAATATCAGGAAATACCCACCTCCCACTTTGACAGGAATGTTACCAACAGGCATAACAAACTCATGCAGGAGAAATATTTTACTACTTGGGCAGAGAAATAATACAGCACAATTAACTTCCTTGATTGAGGAATTTAATGCTTTAAATAAATCAAAATACTAGCCACAGAAGAGAGAAAAAAAAAGAAAGCCAGCCTATTTAGGTGTAAAATCCAGCCACCTTTTGGAAGGCACCTACCCATGTGGATGCTGTGGACCTGCTCTACATGATTAGAGCTGTACCTCCACCCTGGAATGCTCAGGGTCTGGAGATGAAGATTAGGTGGCAGAGTTACAGGCAAGTCATGGACTGAATTCTGCTGAAGTTGTCGGGGTAGTTTTGGTTTATCTCCTCCTTTATGCAAAATAAAACAAAACAAACATTAAACAGCCATCACACACACAAGCCTGGCTAGGGCACTGTGGAAGGGTAAAGGGCTTTTTGTTTATTCTGCCAAGGCAGAGGCGAAATAGATGATATGCCTTCTCCTCCAAGGCCTTCCAAGATACTAAGCAGAAAGCAGCATGATTTTAACTGCTAGAAAAGTGTAGCAGAGCTTTCCATAAAACAAATTTCACTTCAGTTTGAAATTGCTATTTCAATACCAGGCTTCAGTTTTAGTTGATAAGGTGAACAAATATTTTTAAAAGAATAACTCAAAAATGGTCATTAAGGACTCAGCATCCAGGAAGCTGATATATGGTGCACTACCTACTTTGCACTAATTCCCTGTGTGAACATTTTGTTCTCATTAGATGCTTTAAAATTTATTTTCCTCTCAAAGTAGAGATAATTATATAACAAGAGAAACATTACATATACTTGGACAACATCCATGTTTGAAATTAATGCTAAGTAATTATCAGGCTCTAAATCTGTCTCCTAACTCACCACATACTAACTTTGTTTGCTTGAAGCCTGCATTTAAAAACTCAACAGCATAAATCAAAGCAACATAAACAAGCCATTCAGATGCTAAAGGTAGCACAGGGGACTGAATGATTACCTGATAATGCTCCAAACATCACTACTGGCCTATGCTCCAATGCCAGGCCACTTGTCCGATACAAAGTGTTGGTGACAGCCTTGCTTCCTAAAATAAGCCAGATTACAGGGCGAACCACTGAAGAGTCATTCAAAGTGAGATTGTTACTCAGGTCCCACTCAAGGTTGTTCCACAGTCTCCTGTGTAGCATCACCTGTATTGGGAAGGTAAATGTCACAACAGGAATCAGCCATCAGGCTTTACTTACATTATCAGCAGCCATGAAAGTATTCCCAGCTAGAAAAAGAAATACAAATTCAAACTTTACCTCAACTTGTCCATTCCCTTGACTTGACACACCATGAGCTCTTTCTGCAAGCAGCATCAGCCTTGTGGTGTCATCTTCTATGTAGGCAGTCTGGACCATAGGGTAATAGTTCTGCAAGCACACAGCAAACCATGCAGAGATAATATTAACACAGGAAACAGTACCAGAGAGCAAAGATAAGACACAGCTGACTTTGGATTACACCTTAGTGCCTACCCGAGCCACTGTGTTATTCACATATGCCTTGAATGGTCTTTTCTGCATCTGATACCCATTGTTGTCAGTGTAGAGAAGTTGTCTGGTGTTCAGACTTGTGCTTGTTCTTAGAATTGCTTCCCGATTGAATTCCAAAGGCCCAACGCTGTATTCTTGCTCTATCCTACGGCAGAGCAGCTTCCCATCGTAACCTTCTGGTACTGAATACAGCCTGGTGTACACTGCATAAATATAGTCCTGGGAAGTAACATTGCTATAAAATGAGAGGAAGGATGCAGAGTTTATAAGGTGGAGCACTTGACTGGTTATGAAAAAACTTGCAAGGCCCTCATGTCATCCTACACAAACAACTTTCTTGCCCATTTTCTATTTATTTCATGCACAATTATTTTTAATTTCAATTTAACTTTCAAATATACAGATATTCAACCAGAGTAGGTGATATCCTGTAAGTTTCCTTCACATTACAAGTGTAAGTAGGATTCTTCATTTCATTACAAAGGTTCTGTTTTTCTCAAAATTAACAACAAATTTAAAAATTATTATGACTCTCTAAGAAAGATATCTACATTGTACAGAATACATGCATTTTTTCAATCTGGGTGACATCAACTTTGATGCAAGAATTCCACACTACTTTCCAAAGGTCCTTCTCAACTACAATCCTTGAGCAATGCCATGCAAAGCCAAAGGCTTCAACCAAACAACCAGACTTAAAAGGGGGTGAAGGGTTTCTAGACTGATATAATTTTACCAGAGAGAACAGTTAGTTCATCAAGGGTCAGAGTGACCTTATAAAGGATTCATTTCTCCATTCTCTAATTTGCTTTCAAGATAGATATTCACAGTTATGAAAATGTATCATTTTGACAAATTTCCATCCATGTAAGCTATTAGCTGCAATATTCATTGAGTTCTACAGAACCAGTTTCTCAACAGAAGTTGCATTAAAAAATGCACCACAAAGGATTACCCTAAATAATCTCCACATCCCTCCCTCCCTCCTGCTGCAGTATGTGCTTCAGAAGTGGGTCCATGTGAACCTCAGGAAGTTCAACAAGACCAAGTGCAAAGTTCTGCACCTGTGTCAGGGCAATCCCAAGCACAAACAGGCTGGGCAGAGAAGGGCTGGAGAGCAGCCCTGAGGAGAAGGAATTGGGGGTGTTGGCTAATAAGAAACTCAACATGAGCTGGCAAATGTGTGCTCACAGCCCAGAAACCCAAACTTGTCCTGGGCTGCCTCCAAAGCAGCAGAGCCAGCAGGTCAAGGGGGTCATACTGCCCCTCTGCTTCCCTTTCAGGTAACCCCACCCAGAGAACTGCATCCAACTCTGGGGCCCTCAACGTGGGAAACACAAGGACCTGCTGGAATGAGTCCAGAGGAGGGCTACAAAGAAGATCAGAGGGCTGGAGCATCTCTCCTAAGAAGACAGTTTAAGATTGCTCAGCCTGGAGAAGAGAAGGCTCTGGAGAGACCTCAGGGCAGCTTTCCAGTACCTGAAGGGGACCTACAGGGGAGCTGGAGAGGCACTTTTGACAAGGGCATGTAGTGATAGGACAAGGGGAAATGGCTTTAAGCTTAAAAAGAGTAGGTTTAGATAAGATGTTAGAAAGAAATTCCTTGCTCTGAGGGTAGTGAGACACTGTCACAGAGAAACTGTGGATGCTCCATCCCTGGAGGTGCTTCAGGCTCTGGCTCTGGCCCTGAAGGTTGGATGGGGCTTTGAGCAACCTGGTCTAGAGAAAGTGTCCCTGCAGAGGGTTTGGAACTGAATCTTTACAGTCCTTCTAATACCAACAATTCTATGATTCTATGATTTACAGGAGGTGCTTCCTCAGCAGCACATTCAGCAGATGTACAATAGCTCTTTTGTCTAAAGCCTAAAGAGTACAAATACACAGAGCTCACTGTTTAGGAGTAACTGTACAGAAGTAACCTCATACACATCCAGACATTCCAGTGAAGCTGTAATGGTGCTGTACCTGTAGAAATACTGCCTTATCTCTGTCATCAAGCTTCCAGACATCACTTCCAACCCCACTGCTTTTGATACTGGAACAGCTGAAGTATTTGGAGCAAACAAGTAATTATCTGAAATGGGTCCTTTCTTTGTGTCTCCATTTACATGGTACTCAAGGAACTCCTGGGTGAACTGGACAGTCTGGTTGGTCTCCCTGAGAATCCACAGAAGAGTAAAAATTATATAACTTACAAACACATTTTGTACATGATAAATGCAAAGCTGAACAGCAACGGGAACGAGGCAGAAAATGTAAGGACAAAAAAACTGTTTCTTCACAGTGGATTGATTTTGTGAGACTGAATAAATGAGAACAGCAAAGAACTAAAGTGCTTCCCATTAAGATACATGTCAGTTTGTAAGCAAATGGAGTTTCTATGTAATTTTCTATTTTTGTAGAAGAGAAACATCTTAAGATTAAACATCATCTATATTATCTCATTGTTTTGATGCCAGAGTTGCTCCAGGATTAAAACTACCCATTTCACAGGAATGAGATACACTGCACTGCTCCAATGAATAATTAGGTTCACTGAACTTTGTAGCTAGGTAAAATCAGAATGATGCAAGTTTTCATGTCTAACACTGGAACAATGAAATCAACAGGATATCAACATTTACAATCACTCACTACCTACTGTATCTCCTCCTCTCTCCACTGAAGCTTACAGTTTGCTATTCATGACTTATTATCACAATTTTTAGAAAGTCATATGAAGGCAATTTAAGATGCTGCTCTCAGCTACCTGCTCTGCCTTTGGCAACTTGCTGTGAAAACAGGAAAAATCACTTAAACTAGCATATAAATTTATATTGCTAAACATTTTATCTCGTGTTAATGCAGCTACCCACAATTTGTAATAACTGAGGAGAATATCCAAGTGTTTTCCACTACTTCTCTTATGAGGCACTTTCAGTGCAGGGGCAGGATCTAGAACTTCTAACTGTTGCAGTTGAATGTAAAGGGCTTCCCAATTGAAGATCCCAATTTCTTTCAACCTTTCCTCTCATTCTGACCTGTGAGGCCTCATTCTTTCCCATTATCCCAGTGTGAACTTTCTGAAACTCAAGCATTTTGAGCTTGTCTGAAGGCTTGTGAAGAAAGTGAATATTTCATTTCCCCTGCATGCTGAATTCCAGCTCTTGCTGCTTGCCAGAACAGGATGGAAAAAACTGGAATCTGAATTTAGATTTTTGTTCTTCCACACTATATTTCTCATAGAATCTGGAGGCAGTTATGGTCTGGAGGCACTCTGAGAAAATACTCCAGGGCTCTTTAAGTTAAGGTCCAGCTATACTTCTAAAACTGATTTTAATGATACTGGACAACAAGTTCTTGCTCTAGGAGGCAGAATTATGAACAAAACTGCAAAGGTGAAAGAGGTCTAGCCATCACCATGGCAGTGTAAAAGGGGTCAAATATTCCATCAGTATATAATAGGTGACAATCTGAATCCTGAGCAGGCAAAATGCAGCACAACTGCACTGAAGCTGAAGAAATTGGGCCAATTCGCATCAGCTGAGAGAGACCACCTGAAAACCTCAAATCTCATCTAAATCTTGATAATTCTTCCATTTTTCCTACCTGATTAAATGGAAATTCCTTAGTTAAGTTTCCTTTCAGAGAGTTTTGTAGCTTTCTATCACAGAGTGATATGGGACTTGTAAAACACAACTTAGTGTAAGCTCTTACTTTATCACTTAAGGCTCATTGTGCAGCCATAGTGTATGTGCTTCTTACTAATTTTTAATAAAAATGCACATTCACAACCCTATTTTGTTCCAAAGTACACTGAAACTCTGCCGATATACTAGTTATTACTGTGATATGTCATCTCAGACCAACTGCAAAGTTAAACAGGGCAACATCACAGAACTAGTATGGAATTCTGCCTGTGCTAGTGCTGAAGTGTCCTGTAAAAAGAGGGCATGTGAAGCAGGGATAAAAAAGAACTTTAAAGACCATAAAGAACATTTTGTTGAGTCTTGGAATTAAGACACATAATACAAATCCTTGCACTTATTTTTATGAATTGTTTTTAAAAAATCTGAAATGCTATTGAAAGAAGCAGGCAATCTCACCTGTCTGTAATGCTGTGCATCAGGTTTGTGTTTTGGTCAAACACGATCTGGTAGCAGCTGTTAACCACAGGAAACAACTGCTGCCTTTGCTGCCCTGCACGAGCCAGGTCTCTCCGTTTGTACTTGACTGAGCTCCCAACAAAGGCAGGCTGCTGACCTTCCAAGGGTTTAATACTGTATTTTCTGTAGCTCAGGCCACTTATTGCAACTAGAATATACAGATCATAGGTAGACTGGGACTCCACGGAGCTTTGAACCTGTATATTAGCACACACAAAAATGCTTCATTACAGAAAATTAATTAGCAAGGCAATTACCTTCATGTGTTGTAAGCCCTAAATTATAAAAATTAGCTTCTACTTTAGTAAGTTTTTAAACATGCCATTCTTATAATTCTAAATTATAATGTAGATCCACGCTGCTTTTAATTGGGAGCCTGGTGAACTTGGATTAAGCTGAGCCTTTCTAGTGAAGCATGACCACGTGCCAAGCCAAAGAGACTGATGGTTTGCAGATGAAGGCAGTGTGGTCTCATGCCACCACATGCATAGGAACAAGGGACAGCTGCTGTGCCCCAGTACCTGACTACAATGTGCCTTCATGCATGGTCACAGTGGTAAGCCACAGGTCACAGAAACTGTGCAGCTGGCAGAATCTGCTGAGCTACCTGGCATCTCAGGGACAGAGGGGAGCATCTGGAATTGTGCCAGGCCTCTTCAGGCCTTATGTGCAGGAAGCATTCCTGGAGATTTATCAAGCCCCTGATGGTGATGCATTCTGTACAGCAGATGCTCCTGAGAAAGGCCAGTGCTAGCTCTCACTTGAGGCCACCTTCTTCCCTCCCCTGGAACAGCTGGCTGTGTCTTGGAGCTTGGCTGTGACAGAATGAGCCATCAAATGGCAACTGACTGACACCAGTATCTAAGACCTACATTTCTTAATTCTCTTCTTCTCCCTCCCCAAGGCAATCTGTCAATTGCTCAAACAGGGCTGTCAATTGGAAGGCAATGATTCAACATAAAAGGATTTATTTGAAACAGTGTTTTTTCACAGAAATAAAAATAAGGTAAGAAGCACCAGGTCACATACAGCAGACATGCAAAGGACAAACCAAACACACCACAAGAGCAGCAAGTCCTTGTAGAGAGTAAAAAAAGTGTCTCTGTTGAGACAACAGACAAGCAAAAACAACCCTTGAAGGACAAGTAGGAAAATCCAACTTCAAGAGGAGGTAGAATCAGTTAATGAAAACTGACAAGTGAGAAAAAAGTAACAGAAAGAAACAAAGTTGAAGTACCTGTGCTGGCACAGAACGCCCCAGCTCATCATACACACTCATTGCCTCACTGCTGACAGAAACTGTGACAAAGGTAGTGATGTTCCATGCCAGTGGGTTATAGACAACCACATACAGGTCCACATCTGCAGCACCTTTGTGCAAAGAAACAAAACTTGTAGTCACTACATGATGTATTTTTAAAATGTAGTATTAAAATGTATTTAAGGAATCTGTCTAGGTACAACTATCTTACAAAATTTCAGCATAAAACCCTGCAGTAAAACTTCATGATTGAAAAAACGAAAATTTTTTACAGTCCTTCATTAAAACCTCTTCTGCTTTATTCTTCTATTCTCTGCCCAATCAAAAAAGACCATGTATTCAGAAAAAGACACCTGAGTTGAATGTAAATGCATTTAGTGAAGATAAGCTGCTTACAACTCATTGTCATGCAGTATTAACTTTATCAGTTATACAGAAGATCAAATGAGAAGCCTCATTTAAAAACAGCCCTGTAAAAATCCAAATGGGTCTGCTGCACAGCCCACGGCACTGCTTACATCTGACTGTTTAAAAAGTTTCCAAAGTCAAGATAAAAGGGAGTGTACAGTCTTTAGAACAGACTTCTTAAAAATCCTTTTACATTTTTTACACAAGCTGGCGGTACATTACAGCAAGAACATTTCTTGACTCTGACTGTGCTCCTTATCATGTAATGCCCTGTCGCAGAGTAAAGTTAGCTTAGTGACTACTCTGAGCAGCACCTCTTCCTTGTATTACACTGAAGTCTGAACCTGAGAGCCAGGTCTAATAAATGCACTGAGGTAGAGTTCTGTCTAACATCAGCTGAGAAATCCTGGGTGTCAGAAGGCAAACATGATTTTCTAGCCATGGTTCATAGAACTTCAATGTACATAATATGTTGATTGTTTTGGAGGAAAACATGATAGCTTTCATAAGGTTGAAAACTAGAAAAGCTGTGCAAAAAGTACCTGGTTCTCCTGAGTCTTTAGTGTAAACAGAAGAATAGACCTCTCCATTCTTCTTTGCATTGTTGATATCAAAGATTATGGAAGCCATTAGCTTCTTTACGTTGAGCATTCCATACATCAGGTTATTCATGTACATGTCCTTCACCTTGGGAGACTCTGTGCCTGTTATACCATCGTGGTGCTGGACCTTGCATTTAGAAGTAATTGAAAGGTGCAACAGAATGACAACTTCAGGTTTGCATTTGTGTTAACATGATAGTCAACTAAACTTCTTACATACAACTTAAAACAATAAGAGATGACAGCTACATTCAGAGGCAAAAACCAAACAAGTTACAAAAACCAAGAATGCAGCAAATATACTGTAACAAGACAGGTTTTTCATTTCATACTTAGATCTGGTCATTACCTTAGGAGACAAAATAATTACTGACAGCAAAAGCACTGAGGACTGCAAATGGTTAATGATACAAGGCTAATCACTTAGGTGTTGGACTTTGAAGAAACAAATTTGTCCTTCCTGCTCTAAATTGCAGAAGTAGAGATTATCAGTAGTTTTCGATTAGTTCAATTTTTCTTTGGTTTTTATTTACTTTTAAGAACAATTTTGTAAATAACAAAACTAACACTAAGAAAAGGAATTTCATATGCAAAGTTTGAAACCACATACTCTTTCACTGGTTGAAGAAAACATTTGCCAGTAACCATGATGCATGGTTAAGGGGCTGAAGTCATGTTTCAAGACAGTTTTTTTGAAAAATTGCTTTATTTTTACTTATGGCTTGCAAAAGAGAGGGAAGTTATTTCCAAAAATATAACAGCAACTTTGAGACACTCCAGGTGAAATGCTTATGCAAACTTTTCATTTGGAAAATAAACCATTTCATTCAAAGTAGAAAATAAATCAGTCCTTACCTCTGAAACTGCCCATCTAAGACTCTGGAGTTGCTTTAAGGCTTTACATTTGCATACAGAACCTTCTGGGTGTTTCTGGACATACTGTGTGAAAAAGGATTCTCCAGCATAAAGCAGTGAACTTGCTCTCCTTGCAACTCCTTTTAATGTGCTCCGAGAAGTATAAAACCCAGTCCATGCTTGGAAGGGCTCTGTTTAGAGTGGAACAGATCCAATACACATCAAAATAAACACTTCATTTATCCTACTGCTACTACTGTTCAGCTTCTTACATGAATCCTACTGGGGATTTACACAGCAGCCATCAGGTAGAAAGGTCACAAAGCCTACAAAGAAACTCAGCCAGGAACATGCATTTTGAAAAACTATCATCTCTCCTACAGGCCTAGTAACATGCAAGCTTGATACAAAGCCAGTGGCAACCAAGTTGGCCTGTGTTTATGGAAATTTCTTCCTTGTGGATCTGCACAAAAGAATTTTTGAAGTTTCACTTAACCATGTATTATGATTAGTTGTTAATAAAATACATTATAATCTTTGGTAATTGCTTCATACACACACTAAATTTCAACCTTTCAGTCAAAGGGATTTAGCTTAAATTTTATTTCTTCACACTGGAGTAGAAATAGTGATGTGATGACTCCAGACTACTGCAGCACTTCAAACTACATCAAAAGATGCCCTCAAGTGGTTACTGGAAAGTATTTCAACATTCTGTTTGTGTTAATGTTTCAGTAGCCCACAGACTGAAATAGGAAAACAATTATTTGTTTAAAACCTTCAAAACTTTCCTAGGGGTGGGAGTGTGTGCTTTTTTGGGGGCTATTTCTTTTAAAATACACTAGTGAAATATAGGTTTTCCAAAAAGAAGTTGCAGAAAGTGTTTTCCAAAGAGCATACATGCAAATGTAATAATCTGCTATCAGCCCAAGATCAAAGGCAACAATTAGAAAATAGGATCTTTAGCTCAAAAAACTTATTTTTGGACTGAAAAGTGCTAGAAGTTTCAACAGAATTAATTGAGTTTTAGCTTTAAACATTACAAGCAGAAGAACCACACATATGTATCAGCACAGTACAACGAATGCAGAGCAGAAGGAAATACTTATCTGGGACTTAAAACTTGAGTTTCCATATATCATAAGTGACACTGAGCCCAATAAGTGACTCACAAAAAAAGGGCATAGCAAGAATAAGAGAGGATTAATCATCAAGAAGCAAAACAGCATGTGGGAGAAAGTGCACTCAAATCTATACTGCAATTGCCAGGCACAGAAAGTCATTTGGGGAAAAAACTGCATCTCTGTGTGGGCACCCAGCTGGAACTCTGAAGGTGCTGCTATTATGCAAGCTAATAGCAATTGAATCCTGCAGGCAAATTATGCCAAAAGATAAAGGAAAGAGCCCAGATGTGAAAGGATATTAGCAGTTAGAACTGGCAATGCTTTTATCAGTAAGTTGTTAGGTATGATCCCTAGAGGGAGTTGAGGGAGTCAGGGATCAGTCCATGCCATGATTCACAGGAAACAGTGGTTATTTTTATTCATTGAAAAGTTAACAGACACATTACAGAACAGTCTGAAATATATGCACACAGCCAAAAATGTGATGAAGCAGTGGTAGCTACAATTATACAGAAAGGTGTTCTAATGAAATCAATGGGATTTTAATAATAAACCAGGCAATAAAATAAACTGATGAGTTTGGAAATTGAGAAATTGACTGTGTCTTCTCTCTGCATACTTTGACATGAGGTCTAAAAGGGTAACTTTATTGGGGAAAAGGGGAAAAGAATTAAAGAGATGTTGGGTATGGCATGAATTTTTTTGTATTTTTCTAGTACTTTTCAGCTCTGCTTGAAAAGCTAAGTCAGTGCAGCATGCAAGCAACAAGGAGCAGCAAAGAAATTTTGTAACACTGTATTACAAAATTTCAGAAATTCTGACCATATTTTTACTTGTTTAGACTTCAGTTGTAAGAGAATTCTTTCCCACCCCAGAATTTCAAACTGTTTTTCTTTAATGAAAAAGGCAAGACTTTCTCCTACAGGAGACTTTAGGGGTTCATCTACATTAGTATTTTGTTTGGATCAGGTCATCCTTACCTAGTATGCTTTGCTTTATAGAAAAGATTGGATTTGGAGCTCACAACCGGATTCCTGATGGATGCAACAAGCATTAATGGGCATTCAAGTCTATATGACTATAGTAGAAACAGGTGATCCCCCAGCCAGGGAATAATGTGCTCTGTCTCTGATTAAGAAGGCTGAACAATTGCTTTATTAAGCTATACTATATTACACTAATACTATACTAAATTACATACTAAAAAGATATAAAGAATACTAAAGAGATGCTGAAGAAAAACCTGAGACTGTCTGAGACAGCCAGGACACAGCTTTGACCCAATGGGTCAAGGAATCAAAACAACATTCACTGGTGTCCAATTAACAAATCACTTTGGCTAAACAATGTCCATAACACAATCCACATGTGCCAAACAACAGGAGCAGTGAATAGAGATAAGAATTGTTTTCTCTTCTTCTCTGAACTTCTCACTGCCTTTCCCAGGAAAAATCCTTGGAGAGCTTGTGCCTGCTGCTCTCTGTGAAGAGAGCTGAGGCCACATATGGCTAGATTATAAATTTCCTACAATTACTTAGTGTTGACAATTACAATAGTGTTGACACCAAATCCTTAACATTGACTGTTTCACTGTGGGAACCCCCTTCCAGTGTAGTAACACAGAACTACCCCAAGAGCTTTCAGATTGCCTTGGTCCCTTGGTTACCTGTAGCTTCCCCAGACATTCACAGATCACTCCACATCACATTTTCCACCTTTGGTCGAAGCTATGCATAATCCAGTTCTTTTAAACAGTAAAAATGAGACATTGTTCTATTTGGCCACACATCCATCTTTTTTACACAACTAAGCTGGGATCACCTAGTCTGTTGATGACACCTCATAGAGCAAACAAATCTTACCAGAAGGCACTTTTCTTCTTTATTGCTCTTTTTGCCTTATTAAAATTTTACATATGTACCTTTGAGGCAGACATTAGGCAGCTGTGAACTTCATTACCTGTTGAATATGGAAGAAAGTCTTGAGAGTCCCGAGTTTCCCATGTAAGATTCCTGCTATAGACTGCTTGGAAGTAATCACTGACAGTGGCATACTGGACAGACACTCCAAACTCAGCAGAATGCTTGTTGATATAATCCACCAACAGGTCCATGTTAGAGTACTGAACAGATGCATTAAAGAACTGTTTGTCACAGCCCTGAAATTCCAAACACAGAACAGCCAAATCACTTTGGTCAGATAATTAGGGAGGATCATTTTTAACATTAGTCTATGTTCCAGGGGTATTATTTTGATTTTGACTGCCCATGTAACTGATATTAGTTACAAAACTATCAAGACTGGGCAGGGTTACTTGCACAGATTGTCTGTAATCATGGAAAAATCATAAAAAAGCATAGAGTTTTAGAACCATATATTCTCTCTACTTCTTTACATAGCATTATCACAAGCACAGAAACCCATACGTTTTCTTAAATTACTGCAAAACTGTGGGTTTGCATCTAGATGTTAGGGGTTTATTTGTACTGTTAAAAATTTCTCAGTCCAGCACAATTTTCACTATAGCACAACTACAGAGTGTTAAATTCTACTTCTCACTCTCTAAAAAAATAATAAATGCAATATAAGCAACAGTGTCATAAACACAGGAGAAAAACAAATCAGTGACTCATCAGTCAGAAAAAGTTCTTCTTTGTAACAACAGATATTGTGGGGAAATAGTCCATAAAGAACGCACATAATTTAATATGGTAATTATGAGACCAGAAGCACCCATCAAAATTAGAAACCAAACTGTACATTCAGTTTAGGCAAAGTTATTCTTTCCTAAGGACTTGAAAACAGCAAGAGCACATCAGTGCTGTGTGTACATGTAGGATGTAATTAACACAGCATATTGCTGAAGAAAGTGTTTGGATGACCAAGCTGGGATACGCTTGCCTATGGTCCTAGCTAAAATACAAAGACTCTAAAAGAAAATGATTACACATCTGTTAGGAAAGACCATGTCTACCCAAGTGTCACACACTTTCCTATAATGCTACAATTTTGTCAACACTAAGTTATGTTGGGCTAAGCAGTTAAAAAAGAAGATCATTTAAATAGACAAAGCAAGGGGTAAAAAAAGGAAGCAATGCTGTAATATATAGCTATGCAAGAGGTTATCTTTACATTGAGTAGGGTGTAAATATATTGAGTATTTTTTCTTTCTTGAGTAGGATGGAAGACTTGATAGACAACTGGCAGGCTATACAAGGAAATTTTAAATATCATTATTAGTCAGTCATTTGGACCACAATTATTAGAAAAACACTTCATGTCACGTGGTTTGTACCAGCATTTCTGCAGTACCTGCTGCAGCAAGAACCATCCACTCACACCCTGGTGTGTACCTGTCTCTTCTCAAGCAAACACTGACCAGGCACTTACCCATGGCCACAAGACGTCCCCTGTCCGGAACCAGGCTGCTCTTTCCTTGATGTTTGCCACCATGGTTTGTGCATACAGGTGGAGGTTGGCATC
This sequence comes from Agelaius tricolor, assembly GCF_023055355.1. Lineage (NCBI taxonomy): Eukaryota > Metazoa > Chordata > Aves > Passeriformes > Icteridae > Agelaius > Agelaius tricolor. Next base: position 9,717,812 of record NW_027269284.1, read on the forward strand.
TGTGACAGGGAGACTCATGTTTGGATAAACACCATCTTTTGGTGGATCTGGGAAAGTTGCAAGTCCATTCCAAAAAAATCCTGACCTAAGTTGAAGCAGAGAGCAGTAAGCTGTAAACAGGATTTACTCAACTGCGAAAAACACATCAAAAGGTGCTGGAATAAAATGGGAGTAAGAGGCAAAAAAATCAGTTTATATTCATTGCTAGTATGTAGGTTTAAGTATTTATTTGGGGGTGGAGGTAGGGGAAGAGTCTCCAGTTTTCTTTCAACACTCTGCAACTTTTCAAGTCCCTGCTGCTTGCTGGCATAGAACAAAGAAACCATAGGTCAAACCAGCAAGCTTTGTAACAATGAGGATGCTCCCCCAGGTAGACTTGATTTTCAAAGAGTATTTTACTGGATAAGCCAATAAACAAAATAAATTTTTCAAAAGTTCTCAAATTTCTTCACAAAATTAATGGCAATTTTTTGTTGCTCTAGTTTATACTGGCACAATAGACACAACCTCAGCTCAAGATAACGCTGAAAATCTCCCATAGAAAATCAGTTAGCAATAGCAAATTCCCTACTGAGCTTCCTGGAGCTTTCAAATCTTTATTTCCAGGCAGAAAAAAAACCCCAGTCCTGCTTTGGACATTTTCTATTTACAGTAATTAATTTGTTTCACATTTTTATTCTATTTTTTTTAATAAGGACTGACATTGTAAGTAAGTCACTGTATTTTAAGTAGATGAAAGCCATACCTATGTTTCAAGCCTCCTGGTATAAGAAAACAAGTCTGTCAATATTTAGAGGTATTTTTAATGCCTGCCAGTACCAAGTGCCACTTTTGAGAATTCAACTGTTAGGTACTGAGCAAACTTCTTTATTGTGGTGGAAAGCTGAGGATGCTTAATAACTCTTATTCAGATCAAGAATCTAGACATCTCCTGGACCTACCACAGGTCAGGAGAAAGCAGTAGGATACTTTTGAAAGAAAACAGTCAAAGAAAATGTTTAAACCCCAATAACATAAACTCTCCAAAGTGAACAACATTTCTGCATATTTAGGAAATCTTTGGACCTGTTTGAAAAAGGTAAGTGTGATGGAGTACAGTAACTGTACTGATCCATAACATGGGTGAAGATCTCCTGTCTTGCAGATAAGGAAGGAGAGCCCTGCCACACAAACTGAAGCTTCTGGAAAACAAAACAAAACAAAAAGGTAAGAAACCATTACCCTTGATGACATTCACAGAAATACATCATTTACAACTTAAGACTTCAGAGTTCCCATCTTCCCTTCCACCACTTCTAATACTTGTAAGTGTTTTTTTCTGAAGATCCAATGCCAATGGTATCCTAGGGAAGGTCACACACTATATACAGGAGGCCACATCAGTGCCTCTTTCCATTAGAATTGATGCAGGAGAGGAGGCAGCAGAGTGCCAGCACATTAAAATCCAGAGATAAGCCTGGTTTATCACAGCTTTTATACCTCAGCTGTTTCAATGGAAGCTGAACACCTATAAGCTAGAAAAGATCCAGATGTAATCTGACTGCACTGTAGTAAGTGGAAATCAATGTTTAACTGATGTTAATGTTTAAATTCTACTGAAGTAGAATGTTACTGTTTTGGAAGCCTTCAGATTCTTAAGGGCCAGAAAAAAAATAGCTGGGCAAAGATTGTCAAAAGGTCATAAAAGATTTTAACAGAAAGAAAGAACTGCAAACCACTGCAAACACAAGGTGGTAGGTCCAGGCTTCACTAAATTCAACATGAATTCTGTTTTCTTCAGAGACACTTGAGTTCTACCCAAGATTCATAAAAACTGCCTAGTGCCCAGAACACAGTGGTGAATGCCCCATATTTTCACTTCATATTAAAGTAGTGAGTAAAACTGATGGCAGATCAGGGTCCAACAGAGTGATATGAAAAGCATTTATTGTGTATGGGACACTGCGCAAGAGAAGGCAGAACAGGAAAGAAAACCTGAATTCAGCAAAACCATGACTAGCTGCCACTTTAACTGACCTAGTATCATTAATTTTACAGGCACAAATAAATGTCCCAAGCCTGACAACACTGTGCCCAAAGGTTAAAAAAACCCCACCTGCTCACATAAAACCCAACAGACACAAGATTGCCTAAGGGAAAGCTAGAACTCCCAGATGTCTCTGCTTCAAACTCTCTTAATTCAGTGTCCATTTAGACTTGCCCATTTGCCCACATTTTGTGTCTTCTTCAGGCTAGATTACATTTTATCACTGACCAGAAGTCATGAAGATATTAATTGACCATATAATACAGATTTAATGTTTCACTATCGTCACATGCAATCAGCATGTCCCATTTAAACAAGAAATACCTACATTTTCTTGCCCAGATGACAGAGATTCTTATCTTAATGTCATGTTTTAGATTACTGTAAGTAGAGACCAGCAATGGTTTCATTCCTAGGGGTATTTTTACCTTGTTTTTCTGCATGTCAGCCTTCAGATCATAGTCAATACGAGAAATAAGATGAGCATTGAAACCAGCCAGAGCAAAAAGAGTTGGTGTTGTAGCTGAAGCTCCAAAAGGATCAACATGCCAAGAAAACTGAGGCCTGAAGCCAAAAGTTTCATACAAAAACCCATGACCTTCTGCAAAGCAAAATTTGTTTAGGTTAGGAACACTTCTAAAAGTTAATTTCCTAAGTTTAATAGGGATATTGTGATACAGGTAAGCACTTAAAAGATAGCTTCTTGTTGCTGTTTCCCAAAGCATTCAAAGTTTTGGGAATTTAATCATTCACACCAAAAAGTTTCATACTGACAATGTTTACATTGTTATGCCAAGTATAACTTATTAACATTATAAAAGATTACAACAAAAAGGAATTATGATTAGAAACAGGTCTTGGAAAAAGTACATAGCTACAGATTAGGTTAAGGCTAATAGCCAGGTTGGAGTCTGCATGAAAACAACAACCTAGGGCTTAGTTTAAGTTTGCTTAAAAACCATAAAACCCATTCTCAGAAAATTTTAGTCTCATATTAATGACAAAGGGACAGGGAAGCAAGCCATCCACTAAACAAAACTAGCATGAATATGATTATCAGTTACATGAAACTAAAAAAGACAAAGGTTAATAGTGAACTTGATACTTGATGTTATTTACAAGTAATGTTACTAATTTAGTTACTAATGTTACTAATATAGAAATGAGTATTGAAGAAAGAAAGCCCCGAACTAGGAAAGCCCAGACAATAGCATGAACCCAGAAAAATCATTTGAATCAAAGTAAAACTACCAGGAAAGCAGTAGATTTTATTTGGAACTCAGGTATATTGCACTTGGATACTCATCATTAAAAAAAAAAGAAAAAAAGGAAAAAGAAATTGCAGATCATTATTTCATAGTTACAGAATTATGCTCAGAACTATCTGAAAATACAATCATATCCTCTCTGGAATAACTCTATTTCAAATTTTAATATCACATTTGAATAAGTGAGGCTGCAAGGCCTCTTCCCACTTCATCTTTCCCATGGTTAATGTCTTCCCTAGCTAAAATATTCACAATGTGTTTCAGTATTCTGATAGAGACATATTTGAAACAGGGTTTTCTAGGCTTCTCCAAAACACTGGAATTCTGGACAGACAATAGAAGACATGAAATCTAGACCACAAATGTCTGCACTGGCTTTGTCCTCTCAACTTGAACTCCACATAATCAATTTTCTTTGTACGTACTCATATTGAATAGAGGGTTCAGGACAAACAAATGAGAATTTTAAAATACATTAATACTTTTGTTCCTGGCTAATAAATTACCAAAATTGAAATTTCTTTTTTAAAAATAAAGATTATGTTTACACAGAATGAAATGTTAAATTAGAAAGAATGTCTTTTTCAGCTAACTACAATGTATAGAAAAGCTGTGTTTGTGTTTAACAAAAGGACTCTTCAATCATTTTAGTATTTTATTTAAGAAGTCCTAGGTTCAGTGCTCTAAAGCCCATAAAGCAACCTTTGAACACGGAAGTCAGATGAGAGGAAAAAAGTTCACATCTCCTCCTCCTCCTCCTCTTGGCCATAGTGTACAAGATACAGAAGCAGCTGCTAATCCTGAGCTCCTGATAAACACTGACAAGGAACAAGGCCAGTGGTGCTGTGCAGTCAGATGCAGAAATAACAGAAGTGTTTTCTGCCCCTTTGGTGTCCCATGTAGAAATACCACAGCCCTGGCACAGCTTCCATCAGCCATGGCAGCTGGTGCTAACACATCCCCTCCTGCTACACCCTCCTGGCACAGAGCAGACATCTCTAGCACAGAGGTGGCATCAATTATCCTGTTTCTGTTTGCACTGACCAAAGCAAAGAAACCCATGAACTAAAACAGTCTTTGAAACATCAGATGGACAGGTGTAACATACAAATGTTAAATAAAAAAGTTAGAAGATTAAAATGGCAAACAGTGCATCTCTTGGAAATATTTTCTAACAGAAAACGATGATGATTACAAATGAGGGATGATGATTACTTCATCAAGGAAGTCTTTCAACTCATTTTAGTTGACCTCAGTGACATTCCCTGTGCCCCTTTCTGCAGAATACCTTGCCTAAACAATACAACTTCCCTGCACTCTGAATTGCTACCAGGTCTTTTCCTGAGGAGTGTTTCATACCCTCAATTTCACCATAACTATCTTCTCAGGAACTTTGCTCTCAAACACACACACAGACAAAAGGCATCTGCTCCAAACAAGTTTCTACCTGACAAACCAGCTTTTGGTAACCTTTGTTACCAAACCTTTGCTGCAGAACTGTCATGTCAAAACTAATGGGTTTTTGTTTAAGCAACAATTTTTATACGAATAATACTTTGGCTAGTAAAAAATAAGAAATGCTTTAATTAGTTCTTAAGAAGTCAGAAATTAATAGCAATTTTGGAGGGGAAAAAATGAAAACCAAACAAAGCCTCCAAGGTCACTACAATGAAAAATAAAAGTTAAATGCAAATATGCATACCCGTCAACTGTAAAATCTGATCATCAATTAGTGTCACAGCTTCATCATGCATCACTTGCCCTCCAATGACAAATTCCAGTCGTCCCTCCTGAAGCAACTGATGGACCTATGATATTGAAATTAAGACACAGAATGTAAGCATCATTTCAGTCTTATCCAAAAAGGCTGCCAATTCATTTGCTAGCACATTACCTAGACACAACATTTGTCAAGAAGGCACCCAGGAGAAAAAGTGAGATAAAAGTGAGATACAGGGCTGTCTGTACTGAGGCTATCTAAAGGAGAGTAACAGAGAAAAGAGGGATTTCCATGTGCTGCACAGTGCACCGATTTATCCAGCTTACACTGAAACCAGGTAACAGGAACAAAGGATGCCAGGTAGGCATTGACCTTTTGGTGTTTTTCAGTAGTGCTGTTACTGTGCCTTTTTATACTGCCTGAACACCAGGCACTGCTCTGGCAGCAGCCTGTAATCCTGCCTCAAGGCAGCTAGAGCTGGAGGATTAAACCAGGAGATGCTAATGCTTCTCCCAAAATCTTCCTCCTGCTGCATCCAGCTTGGCTTAGGGAAGGCACTTGGTGGCTGGATGAGGGAGCAATGGAGCCCCAGGCAAGCAGTAATACTCAGGGTATTAACTGGAAACTAGATCTCTGGGATGCAGACAGACAGTGCCATCACACCATGGCCACAAACATCTCTCCTCACTCCCTATGCATCTATCTTGCCCTTGGGGCACAGACAAGTTGCTCAAGACAGAATGCTTTATTAAGAAATAGTTATTCCACAGGTTTGCCTGCCTGAATAACCCACTGATAACCTCAATTTCTGGTCTTTTTCCTAGTTAAAAAAATGTCAGTATATTACAACCTGCTCAACTTTGGTGGTGGCTTTTTTTTTTTTTGGGGGGGGGGGTAGGGTTGGGTTGTTTTTTTCTTAGGGGGAGGGGGGGAGTTTAATTTCAGCTCCTAGAAACAGATATGCTGACAAGTACAGCCTTCAGCAAATGCTGGATGAAGAGGGGGGTGGTGTTTGGAGGGAGGAAGGAATAGTCTATGTCCCTTTCTAAAAGCATCAGGAGTCTTCAGGTTTTATTTTAGTTACTTCAGAAATTCAGAGATATCTCAAACTTCCAATAAGTAAAGTTTATGCAAATATGTATTTTAATCCTCAACATTTTTTTTTTAATCTGTCATGTAGGATGCCATTTTTAGAGCTATTATGTTTATTTTCCCAGGAACCTTCAGTGTCTACTCAGATAGGATGCCAGATTGTCAATTTTGATTATAATCATTTCTCTCCTTCACAATGTTGTGAAAACGCTTCAGGGCTCAGCATTCCTAAATTAGTTCCAGCCGACTGTGGTGACTGATTAGCATGCTGGGAGACCAGATAACTGATATCTGGTGTCAGCACAGAACTGGCCCTGACCTACATGAAAAGAATCTGTAATTATTATTCCCCACTTGGATGGATGTCCAAAATATACCTCTGATCCAAACTTGGGGCCACAAAAATGTTTTTTTAATGTAAGTTTTGTGGAACCACTGAGTGGCTGGAAAAACAAGAAAAATAATTCAAGTAATTTAAGTAATATCCAATCTTCTGTCTCCCAAAAAAAGAAAATAAAACAGTATCTGTACAAGAGAAGCGCTTTTTCTGATCAGAAGGGGGCAAAAGGAAGGAGGAATGGAGGAAACAGAAGCAGTAGTACTATAAGCAGCAGCAGCATTCTATGGTTTTAGGATGTATCTGTGATCCTTGGGACCATACTACCATCAACTCATGCCTACAAACCAGACAGAAGTGGCTACACATCTTTTTTTTCCTCTAGTTAAAGCATGCAGACATCAACCCACAGTAAGGAGGTAGGAATGGTTCACACAAGAAAATTCAGTGTAAATAACATGTGCTAAGAACTGCAAGGTTCCCATCTAGCTGAATACTGCTGCAGTACATTTCACTCTTACATATTCTCTTGTCTGAATTGAAAAACCAACTTCTGTACCTCTTCTCTTCTGTGGAAGAGGTTTTACAGCAACCTCTGTGAGCCAGAGAGAAGTTTGATAAGAGGATCCATGTTTACCCCTGAAAGAATTTTCTACCAAGGTCATTGACATAGAAACCAAGAAAGAAAGAAGGATAAATAAGAGAAAACTGCAACTGTCTGTTCCAATAAGCACCTTCTTTATCTTTCATGACCAATGAGTAAAGTGTAAATTTATGAATGTTGTAAGAATGTATAAAAAACATGCATGCTAGAATAAAAACAGGTTTGAAGCCTTCTGAAAATGGAGTGTGTTGCTTTGTATTGTGACCATCTCAACTATGACACCCAGGCTGTACCTTTTATTAGTCTTTAATGCTATAGTTCCAATACAAAGCTTCAAAACAACACTAGAATTAAATCCTAGATGCTTCAAAACAAACTAGAATTACATCCTGTATTCCAAGCAAACCACTAAATGAAAAAAAAAGAAGGGAAAATTAAAACCAGAATGCCTATACCACAGAAAATCATTAATGCTAGAGTTCAAGTGGAAAAAGCAGGGCAGTAACCAGAGTGACCTAATTTCAGGGACCAATACTTACAATTTGCTAATGTTAAAAACATATCATTTATCTGCAAATTAGAGTATTAGAGTTTCAAAGTTAGACACATAGGTTTAAGAGGAATTTAGTTCTAAACATTTTAATTTTGAGAGAAGAAACTATAAAGTAACTAGAGAACTGACTACACAATGCGTAAAAGCAACAATTACAAATAATTAGGCAAAGAAACTAAAGCCTGAATCATTGGTACTAATTTTGCACTACTAAGGTCAAACATGACCTTCTGGATTCCACATAACATTATTCTTCTGGATTCCACATAATAGCAGGAATAGATATTAGAAACATGGGCCTTGACTTTACATTTGGCCTGTAGCAGCAGAGCTTACTTGAAATAACATCAGCTCACCTTTGAAAGTTGGAGGACTTCCCTGTCCTTCTACAAAGCAGTTCATATGCTGTTTTCTTCCCCACTTACAGTACAGTTTTCTAATTAAACAAATCTACAAGAAAATTGTCCTACAACCGGGCAGAGTTTACAGAATATGGGCAGAGTTTACAAACATTCTAAACTACCGACACCCAGCAAAGTCTCTCCTGCAAAGATCAGCTGTGCACAGGCTGTTATTTGAATACAGAACGTAACAGAAGATTCAGAATAGTGAAGAACTATGTGAAGAACACCAGACAAGAGGTATGGTTTTTGCACAATGCTTCAAACATCCAGAACTTTAAACAAACTGAAATGTAAAGAACTGTTGATAGGCTCCTGGTAACAAAACAGACCGTGGAGTTCTAAGTGCCCATGGGAAGTTGCACCTGTACACCTTTTGGTTTTAGGATCCAAAATAAACAACCAGCTGCTAGCCTATCAGTCTAGTCTTTGATTCAGCATGTTTGTTTCATGTCAGAGGAAAGAAGAAGTGACAAATAAAACTCCACAATGACGTTACTAGAAAAAAATCACTGCCATTAAATGTACAGCCACTACTTTGCACACTATGTGTGCTTACAAATGGCAGGTTTTTGAGCAGTACTTGACTGCAAAGAACAAAAAGTTCCTTCTTGTGAGCAGTGATAGGTGGCGGATGTTTTAATGGATATTGGTGCAGCCTGTTTCAGGTTCACCCACATCTCAAAGTAGCATGGCCCCAGATAAGTAAGTTGCTATGAAACAAGAAATGTAAAGTGTAAAAAATCTTCAGTGCAAAGGTTACTACCTCCTACTGCTCTCATCTATAGCTGGGGTTTAACCTCTTGCAACTGCCTTTAAAGTCCTTTAAGTCCTAGATTCAGAGGCAGCTTACATCAGACCTGGGTAAAAAGTAAATGGTGAAGTACTTTGCCCCTATTTATCCCCTGAAAAGAGTGTGGATTCTTTGTTAGCAGGAAGCATGGCTCCAGTGCAATTTACCTGCTGTTTCTGTGTATCTGTGGCTACCATATCCCACCAGAGTCGAAAGAATTCCTGCTCCACTGCAATAAATTTACGCTGTTTTCCTTTCATCAGCTCTTCTATAACGGTAGTGTACACATTCGCTGCGTAAGCGTGCATGCTTTCCTGAAAGAAAAGAAAAAGTAAATAAATTCTGTTTTACCTAAATTAAAAGGGCTGTTTTAAGCACTCATTGGGCTTGAAAAGAGAGATATCAAAAACCTCACATTTGCTGCACGCTTCCCTTGTAGCCTCAGAAAGATCGAGTTCTGTCTACATACAGCCTTTGGCCCTTCTGCCTCAGAAAACATCCTCCTGACTGGGGACCTGACTAGATCAAGGTGTAGCTTCTCCCAAGAGCAGTACCAATATCAGCTTTCTTTCAGACACACTAGGAATGGCTTACTCTGCTCCTAAGTGTTCACCTTAAATCACTGATAGTATTTTGCAGCACCATAAGGACCCCACATGCACACTTCATTCTCCCATTCCAGCTCCTCTTTTGACGGCCTGAATTACCAGAATTGCTTCTTCAGAGCAAGTGTGACTCTGTGCTGCGCATTACCAGTACAATGCAGTGATGCATCTACTGTAAACTGAACTATTATGAAAAATAACTCTATTTTGTTTGATGTTTTAGGATAGAGTAAAACCAAGCTGGTAAAAGAATCTTAGAATGAGTTCAACTGTTGACACAGAAAGTGTGAGATTTTATACATCTACCCTATTTCACTCCTAAAAACATCTCTATTCCAGAATGAGGCCTATGGACCTTTACTGCAATGCAAATATGACAGCTGTACCCATCAAATAATCTACCATGGTGTTATATCCTATGAAATGGTATCAAATTAACAACACCATGTTAATTTTGAAGTTGTGCACACAAGGAGATACTTTTTGTACACTTACCTCGACCAGAACAACTTTTGTTGACCAGATCATCTTCCACCTTGTACTTAATCTTAAAGGGATAGAGAATGTCTAAAGACAACAGCCAACATCCTAGGATTCCCTGAGATGTCTGTCTTTCCTTGTAACAAAGTTATCTGCATGTTATTGGACAGTTAACACTTACCTACTTAAACAACTGGTACTTAAGAACACCTACCACAAAATGTACATCCTAAAGTGGCTGACACATAGATCTCTCCCCACTGAAAAACTAATGGACATGATATGTAAAACATGAATGCAGAGTTCCAGTTTAGGTAAATTTCCAACATGAAAATTACCATTTGAAACAAGGAGATGAGGTAATAATCCAAATCAGAAATTGACTTTTCCTAGCGCCTTGCTTTCCACAAAATAAACACACCTTTGTAAAAATGCCCATGCCACTAGAAAAAGGAAAATATTTGACTGTAGGAGGAGTGGCTTAAAATACTGTTTGGATTATCTAAATAATTTCTTCCACAATTATTTTCCCATTGGTTCATAAGAGTTTTTGGAAATCAAGATTATTAGATACTTGAAACAATGTGAAATTTTAACTAAGGATTTGAAGCTTTAGTTTTGTGCTCTCTTATGCAATTTCTGAGTATGACTTTGAAGTATTAAAGGAGAAATTCACTAATCTTTCCTAAAAAGGGAAGACAAAATAACATGCCCAGCAGAGATAGTGGGTGAGTCACTAGCTCCTTTTTATTAGTTAGGCCAAATGCCATTTCACTCTAGTGAGTGAAGTATCTGCAGCATCTTTCACACATAAAGGAAAATAATTCATAGTAATGAATGACAGAAGTCTTTCCTGGGGTTTTGGCTTTGTAAAAAGATAAACGTAAAGACCACGAAAAACTGCCACATAATCAAAGCCCCATCAAACAGAATTAAGACTTTCCATAAAAACAAACAAACAAACAACCCCATCAGGAGCATCCTGCTGAACACAGGCGCACACAAACCCACAGCCCAAGGGCACGGCTCCTACGCTAACCATGCGTCCTCCAGAGGAGGATCCCGAGCACCAGGGGACGGCGGACACCCCAGGCCAGACTCGGGGCAGGAGCTGCACCGGACAAGGATTTGCGCGTTCCTCCGTAGGCGGCGCGCCCCGGGAGCCCCGGGAGCCGGCGGCGCCCGGCCCCGTCAGGCGGCTCCAGGCAGCCCTGCCTGCGGCTCAGCCCCGGCCGCAGCGAACCCTCCCCAGCCGTGCGGCGCCCCCGCCGACCTGCACCGTGTACACCCAGCCGACGTCCATGTGGCTGTGGGCCACCACGAAGGCGCGCAGGTCGCCGGCGGCCCGCGGCAGGAGGGCGAGGAGCGGGAGCAGCGGCAGGAGCAGGACGCGCGGGGCCGCCATGGCTGCTGCGGCGCTCCCGCCGCACTTCCGCGTCCCGCGGCACCGCCTCCCCGAGCAGAACGAAATAAATAAATAAATAAAAGGAGGGGAAGGAGTCTCCGCTGAGCGGGAGGGCTCCGGAGCCCGAGGGGTGGCTCCGCCTCAGCCCCGAGCGGCGCTGCGGGGGTGGGAGAGCGCCGAGGCCGGCGGTGAGGGGCGGAAAGCGCAGCCCCTGATCAGCCCCCGAGCGGCTCTCGCTGGCAATTCCCGAGCTGGATTTTGGGTAACGCTGGGCTGCTCAGGGACAGCCTGAGTTCTGCACCTTGGGCACCCATAAATCCTTTTCGGTTTTAGGAAATTCCTTTGAATTGAGCGCGAGCACTTTATTTCACGGTATACTAGTTCATTACGGATTGTTGTCTGCATCTCTGAAGTTTTGAAATTGAAGAAGGATTAAATTTTATGTGGTTGACCTTCTGATCCCATTGAAATAGGTTTTGTCACTTGTTTTATCACTGCTAGGAACAGGTGGACTCTGTGCTGAGAACTGGAAAGGTAAACACTTCTGTTTAAAGTGCATAAAGTTCTAGTGAAAAAGGAAAAAATCCAACCCCAAACTAAAAAATATTGTCATATAATATAGTCCAGTCTCCTCAGAGGTTTTTTTGTAAGCAGTTCCACCACTTTCTGCCTATTGAATCATTGTGATATAGAAAGCCAAAACAGATAAAACTTTTTTTTAAAACCTTGATTCTTTAAAAAAATACACTATAGTATAGATCAACTACCTTCCTTAAGTTTTAGTTTGACTGAATCACATGCTTTTAACAAAATTACAATTCTGAAATGATGCAAAATATCATATCAAAGTCCTTGCTCATTTCCAGCAGTGCAAAAGTAAAGAACATTACAGGAATGAGGGTAACTGCTCCCACCTTCAAGTTTGGTATGGATTTAGCATTGCTAGATCCCAAACCTAGTTAAACCAGTCATCCCTCTGTGATTGAAGGAAACTATCACAAATAGCCTAGTAGTGTCCATCTGCAGATTTTCATAAAAGTGAAAGATTAATTCATTCTGGGCTAGCTGGCTCCTGGGTGCAAATTAAACCATCTCAATATACAAGACACCTGTAAAAAAGGATCACATGATTTATATTGACCTCCACATTTAGGAAGAAAGAAACATCTACTGGTTTACACACCAAACTTGGTGATTTTTTTAACAAAAAGTTTGTAAATTATTGAAGTCTGGAATGAAAAATACTCTATGTAAATCAGTAATAATGAGTTGAACACAATAAAATGGCCACATTCCATAAAACTTAAATCTAATATGAATAGATTCTCCCAGAAAGGGCCTTTGTTTGCTAATTCATATGGTTTAGAGTTTTATGCAAAAAGAAGAGGCTAAGCACTGGAATGCTAAGATCAGTTTTGTTTTTGATAATACATTGTCATGAAGAGCAATCAAGGTCTATAGGTAATTTTTAGGGGACATTAGTACAGTATAAGCAGCTGGATGAAGCTTTACTTTAATACAGCTCTACAATACATTTTTTCCTTAAATCATCAGCATAAACCTGTTCAGTTCCAAGAATACTGGTGCAATCCAGCAAGCATATGGCTTGGGGATATATATACACACACACTGTCTAAACAAACTGGTGCTTTTACTTCAGAAGGCATTATTATCTTTGTAATTTAGGTGAAGTTCCCAGGAAAGCTTGAGTATCAGTGTTTTGCTTTGTTTCTAAAAAAACTGGGAATATTTGCTGAATGTTACTCCCATTTTAAACCTATTTCCTTCAGAAACTGTAATGTCCTCCTTATTCTTTCACAGAGGCCACAATGTGCCACTGTCTTGGATGCAGTGGAGAAGAATCTAAATATTTAAACAGAATACTTCTATCAGGAAAAAGTGAATCAAATTGCCCTCAGTTTACACACCTGAAGGTATCAGGAGGGTGTCTACTTGCTGCAAGAAGGGGAATAGAATTTGCAGGGAGCCCCCGACGAGGGGGAGAGAAAATTATGAGGAGGACTCCATCTTATCAGAAGGCTAATTAATTACTTTATTATACTATATTATTCTATACTATATTACATTACATCTAAACTGAATCTGTTAAGCACTCAACTCAGCACACAACACTCTGAATCTCGTGACTGTCACCCGACAGCCCCGACACACACACGCTTGGCCCTGATAGGCCAAGGAAACAAAACACCATGACTTTGGTTAAACAATCTCCATATTGCATTCTACTTTTGCACAAACACGGGCACAGCAGATAAGAATATTCTGGGGAAAATTGTGCCTTGCTTTTCTCTGTGAAGAGAAATGTGGGGGTACAAAGGGGTGAATGTAGGTATGTTAGATGGAATTTATGCCAAAAACAATTCTTCCCTGCCACTTACACACTGTTTCACAAACAGCAAAAAGGTAGATGGAGGAGCCAGCGTAATTGTGCCATGACAGCTGCCTACGTCGATACTTTATCCTCTTGTTGGCTCCCAATCTCATAGTACGACTTGATTATAGTCTTTCTTCTTTCTTAAGCTTTTCTCATTTGCCTATATGAAGTGTGGCTGCTCTTTTTGACATAAACTGTGCCATACGTGGGCCTCTGACACTGTTACCTTGATAAGACAGAAGCCGTAGGCAGGATGCTGCCAACTACAAGCTAGGCAGTCACAATTGTCTTAAATTAGGTACCAAGAAAGTCACCTGGTGAACAGAACAATTAATGTACCTTTATATTTCCCTCCTGACATGTTTTTTGGGTGGAAGTCTCTAAGAATAAAGGCATTTATTAACATATATTTGCTCTAGCTGACTGTTCCAGTGTTTTATAATTTGCCATTTCCCGCTGAAGGCAAAGGTCACTGCACAGAGCCCTTTAGACTTACTTGGTAACAGGTTTGCTTTCTTACTAACCTCTCAGGGATGCGGTAAAGACAGTTTGTGTATCCACAGAGGCTCGTGGTCCAGATGAAAACCACTCTCCAGCTTTGCAGTGCATATACAACCCTACAGTTTATGTGGAATTTGTAGCCTTAATCAGTAAGATAGCCCAAGCGGCCTAGGGACGGTAACAGAACTGAGGTGAATGTTATGGGGCGAACGCAGCCGTGGTGGCAGAAGGGCCACTGGAGTGGGTGACACTGGCCGCGGGTGCCTGGTGTGCGGTGTCCTCCCTCAGGGATGCACGTCCAGGCTTCGGGGTCAGCCGGGATGCGCGCCCTTGCTCTCCAGGCTGCCCGCACCGCAGACACGGGCGGCACCTGACGGGGAGCGCACACGGACACGGGACGGGCAGCAGGGAGGGCTCTCCTGGCCGGGACAGGGCCGGGCTGGGGCACCGCATCCCGCCAAAGCCGCCGTGGCCGGGCTCGCCTCAGACCGCGCTGTCGCCCGGCTCTGCCGGGGCTCCCTCGCACCTGCCGGGGCTCCCTCGCACCTGCCGGGCCCGGCGGGGCCGGCGCTGCCGGGGCTCCCTCGCACCTGCCGGGCCCGGCGGAGCCGGCGCTGGCGGGCGCGGCGGGCGCTGGCGAGGCGGCGCCGCCTCCACCGGGAGCTCCGGGCGGAGCCTTCCCTCCTTCCCGTCCTCCCTCCCCCGGCTCCCCGAGCACCCCGAGGCAGCGGCGGCTGTCTGCGCCCGCTCGGCTGGGAGAAGGAGGAGGCGCCCGAGCCGCGGGCGCTGGGAGCAAAGCAAAGAACAGTTCAGAGCAGTGGGCGCATTCCGGAGGGCAACACCCATGTCCCACAAACAGGGTATCTGGAACCGCGCTCCTTCCCCCGGCGCTCGCTGTCCCCTCTCATCCCTCCGTTCCCTTCTCAGCCCCTTCCATCACTCCTCCCCGCTCTCTGCTTCTCCTCCTCGCCGCCACTTTCCCTCGTTCCTTCCTCAGCGCCGTGCCCCCGCTGGCCCCGTGCCCGACTGACTGTGCCTTTCCTTCCCTCCTGCCCAGCCGGCGGCCCCCCGGGCGAGAGCGCGGCTGACTGGTGCCTCTACCAGCTCAATGGAGCGGCCGAGTTCGAGGTCTCTGAAGGTGAGTAAGGGATGCTGAGGGGAAGCGTCCCCTCGCCCGCTGTCCCGGCCGGCAGCGTGTGGAGAAACGGGGCTCGCCGCTGGGAGAGACCGTGGCAGCCGCCCCAGCGTGTGCCCAAGGGCAGGTGTGGAGGTGGGCGGGCAAAGGGATATCTGCCGGTGGTTTGTATATCCCAGGCCTTGTGAAAGTGTCTTGGCTGGTTTTGTTTTGGCTTTTTTTTGTGTGTGGGAAAAGTTTGCTTTGCGTGTAGCAGCTTAGGTGGCATGAGTCCTTTTGACCTTGGCGTCAGTGGGTGCTGGTGCAAGGTGGGCTGGAAAGTTTCCTGGCCTTTTCTCACTCCTTAACTTCTAAGAAAGAAGTCACCTGGAAAGTTTTATTTATTAATGTTCTGTGATCAGAAGAACAGTCTTTGGTTGTCAGGGCTGGAAAGTCTCTCATACCAACCATAGCAAACTGTGTACGGTTTCGAACATGCAGAGTATCTAAATTTAGGTGTGAACCTGTGTTCTCCAGGATGCCAGACGTGTAGTGTGCTGTGCTCATGAGCATCTTCCAGTGGCTGTTGTCTATGAGTTAAGTGGAACTAAGACTTCATCTTGATGTTTTTGGTCTGCTGGAGTTATAGATTTCTAAGAAGAGTGTATTTACTCTTTGTAAATGTTTAAAATGCATCGGAAGTTGAGTTAGACTGAAAAACTTTGCAACACTGGGGAGGGTGGCACACTGCAGTAGATTGGCTTCAGATTCAACATTAAGGAAAACTTGACAACAGGGGAGCACTGGAATATAGGAATTAGATAGATAATAAAATCCTATTCATTTGGGATATTTAATGTTTGTTTCAGTAACATACATTGAAGAGATAAAGCTACAGATCTTATCTTGGGGCAGGCAGAAAGATTATCTGTTTGGTGTCTCTTCAGCTATTATCTGTGATCCTTTGGGATTTGAAGTTTTGTGTCTTGTGTTTTGCTGTTTGGAGAAATTATTTAAACCCCAGTGTACTAATAATAAGCTATAGCTTGACCAAAGTTTTGGACTAAGTTTTTCTTTCCAATTATTCCATGGTGGTTCATATTTTGAGGTGTACTTAAGAATGTGTGTAATTACACACAATTGCATACTAAAGCGTTTATCAAAAGATGTTGTGATTTCTTTTTGCCTACGTGATTTTTTTTGGTGAAACTGCATACCAAACCAGATGTGATGACGATAGATGGGGGTGGAAATTATATCCGTGTGAGGGAGTGTAATGAGTGAGTGACAGCATTTCTTAGGCATCACAGAATGCTGAAAATGAGCTTTAGGTTGGCATTTACATTCATTTAAAGATTTGAATGAGTAGAATATGCTTCTTAACCTCATTTGTCTGGGTAAATACCAGTGTTTCAGCACTGCTTTGAGACGATAATGTTTTTTCTCAACAGGTGTTTTATTTCTTTGATTTATTGGATCATCTTTTTTCACAGGACGTATTTTTTAAATTATTTTGCTAACCCTGATTTCAGTTCTCTTTAATGCTGCCAATTTTTGGCTTCCCAATTTTAATCCCCAACTTAAATAGGAATCTTACATGTTTTCTCTTTACTCAACATGGAAATATGTGAAAATCTGAGACTAGGAAACAAGCTGAAGCAATGTAATTTGATCACAAAAACTGTAGAATCAAAGTCATCTGCAGGTAGTAAACCCTGTTTATGTTAATATATTGTATATAAATATGACATGTATTTTCCAGAGTACATGCTGGCTATTAATGCCACTTATATCTAGGAACACATAGAGCAATATAATCACACTTTGCAGGAGTGAAAAATAGTTCAAAGAAAAGTCCATGGTGGTAAGTGACTTGACCTCTTTCGCTTGACAGTGCTTTTAATAAAGTCCAAACCTTTTCCTTTGCTGAAGTATGCCTCTAAAATAAATTACACAGAGTAGACAGAATCTTTAGTTTTAAATTGATTGTTCCCAAGACTTCCATCACAGACTTTCTTTTCTCTCTTTATCCCAGTTCTTTTTACTTTTCCAAAAGGCCACAACTTGGAATTGCAGCTGCATTGGTTAGCTGCATTGTCCACCTAGCTGATGGACAGAACGACAAGTTTATCTTTATTCAATATTATAGTGTGATTTATATATCTAGATAGATATCTAAACATTTGCATATTAATATTATAAGTTCAGCTTGTCTTCTGGGCCTCTCTTGCTGCTTTTGCTATTGAATGCTTGCATTGACCTTGTGGTACTCTCTCAGACTTCAGAGTTGTGTTCTGCAACATTTCTGCTTTAGCCTAGGAATTTTTTTTTCCCCAAAAATAGATGTCTTAGATGAAAAACATTCATTTACATAACAGAAAAGAAAAATTGCATATTTCAAATGCAAGGAAAATAGAGCATAGTAAGTGAAATATCACAATCAAAGCCAAGATAATCATGTTTGATTTAGTCTTGCTGCCTTGAAACAGAATCCTATTTCAAATATTACTACTTCTATAATTAACGTCTAAGTGCAAAATATATTTTATTCATGCTAAAAATCTCAAAGCACTTTGCTCACAGTAAGTGCAGCCTCACAAAAGCTGTATGAAGAACAATATTAGTGTATCCATTTGCAGGCTTCAAGAATGAAATATAGAAGTTAAGGATGTGATTTTTTTTTATAAGCTGAATGTTAACTATTAAGCAGATAGCAACATAGGACTTCTGAAAAGTCAAATCTTTTGCTCTGTGTCAAATAATCTACTGGACTGTTAACAGGATTGCTTAATCTAGAGCCTTTGCTTTAAGTTCCAAATCACATTAACTTCTTGCAAACTGTGTAAGTTAAAGCATGTTTGAAATATTTTAGGCTGTGAATTCTAAGCTGGCTTCATGTTATTCTAGATATGAATGATAATATGTTTAGTGAAAAGATTCAGTCAAAAATCACATTTTTAGTTTTCACTCTTAAAATTACCTCATTAAAGACTTGAGATTGGTTTACAGTGTAAATTTTCTTTTCATCTATTTTGTAACTTTGTGCTCTTGAGAGGTTGAAAGCTCTTTTAGCATTTGTTAGCCTTGTGAATTTCAATGTGAACCTTCCTATTACTTACCTTATGCTGCTGTAACATTCTCTTTCATTTATGAGTAATTTGAAGTGAGATTTATTGAGAAGACGGGTAGTATAGTGTTTTGTTGTGAAAGTACAATTGAACAGTGTGCCTTTTTAAGGAACTAGAAGACTTGTGAACGGATTAATATGAGTTTAATCACTGTCAGGTTTATCTCCAATAGCTTTTTGTTTACTGTAGTTTTCAATCAAAGACAGTAACTCTGGATTTGGTTCAATACTGTCTTTTCCATTATTTCACCAATAGAAATAGAAAGCAATGTGATTGCACAAGCTTACAACTAAAGTGATGTTCTTGTGAGTCATGTGTTCATTAGCAAGGTCTAATTAAATACGAAGTCTCATCTGTAGATTTTTTCACATCCCAGTCCTTTTGTGGCAGATCCAAATAAGTTATTTTTCCTTAGTCTTTTACAAAAAGGCATGGTAGCAGTCCTTTTCCTAGTGCTTCACAGTTTGCCAGGATTTCTTTCAAAGGATCTTTACCATGAATGGATGTTATATTTCCATCTTAGTTGGATGGTGTGCTTTACAGAACTGAGCTTCCAGTTGTCCAGTTTGGAGATCACAGAATCACAGAATATGCCAAGTTGGAAGGAAGAGACCCACAAGGATCACTGAGTCAAACTCCTGGCCCTGCACATCTTCAAGAATCACAGCAACATCTTCAAGAATCACAGTGTGTGCTTGAGAGCACTGTCCAAACAATTCCTGAACTCTGTCAGGCTTGGAGCATAGCCCTGGAGAGCCTTTTCAAGTGCCCAACCATCATCTGGATGAAGAACCTTTTCCTAATATCCAACTTAAACCTCCCCTGATACAAATTCAGGCCATTCCCTGGGGTCCTGTCAATGTTACCAGGGAGATCTATGTCTGCCCCTGCTCTTTCCTTCATGAGGAATTTGTAACTGCAGTGAGGCCTCCCCTCAGTCTCCTCTTCCCCAGGCTGAGCAGAACAAGTGACCTCAGCCGCTCCTCACAGAGCTTCCCCTGAAGGCCCTTCACCATCTTCACTGCCCTCCTTTGAAGGCTTTCTAATAGCTTTGTATCTTTCTTACATTGCAGTGCCCAAACTGCCCTCAGGACTCAAGGTGAGGCTGCCCCAGTGCAGAGCAGACAATCCCCTCCCTTGCCTGGCTGGCAATGCTGTGCCTGATGTCCCCAGGACAGGGCTGGCCCTCCTGGCTGCCAGGGCACTGCTGATTCATATCCAGCTGTTTGTTGACCAGGACCCCCAGATCCCTTTCCATGGTGCTGCTTTCCAGCATCTCATTCCCCACTATGTCTGTACATTCAGGGTTGCCCCATCCCAGGTGCAGAATCTGGCACTTCCCCATTTTCCTTTCATATGGTTGGTGATTGCCCAGCCCTCTCATTTGTTGAGGTCCTTCTGCAGGGCCTCCTTCGGCCTTTGAGGATGTTAGCAGCTCTTCCCAGTTTTGTATCGTCTGCAAACTTGCTCAGTATTGCTTCAGTCCTGCATCCACATCATTTATGAAGATGTTGAAGAGCACAGGGACAAGGATGGAGCCCTGTGGAACCCCACTAGTGACAGGTCCCCAGTCTGATGTCCCCCCATCATGGCCCACCCATGAGCCAGCTGCTCCAGCCATCATGATCTGTTGATCCAGCTGTGTGCTGGACATTTTGTCCAAAAGGTTCCTGTGAGAGACATTATTGAAAGCTTTACTGAAATCCAAAAAGAAGACTGGCTTCCCTTGATCAGCTAAGGGGGTTACTTTATCATAAAAGGAAGTCAGGTTTGCTAAGCAGGACTTCCCTCTCGTGAAACCCTGCTGGCTGTGACTGATGACTGTGGATGTAGTGAGCTGAACTGTGATTTTTCTGCAGACCACAATTCCATTTTTATTCAAAGGAAATCAAAATGCTTGGAAGAGATTGATACTCCCCTTGCCTCACCTCAGTGCACATTTACAGAATCACAGTATCAATTAGGTTGGGAAAGACCTCTGAAATTGAGTCTCCTATGACTAAACACCCCCATGTCACCTGGGACATGGCATGAAGTGCCACGTCCAGTCTTAAACAGCTTAGGATGCTGCCAGTGTGCATACAGTGCTGTAAGGTGTGTCACAGGGCTTGTGTGCCCTGATAGCCCCTCTGGTGCCATGTATGTGGAGAGTGCAGGTATTCCAGTCCTACCTCACACACTCCTGTTTATACATTCAGCAAGTCCCTGTATTTCATCCCTCCTTTATTTTGCACTGACTTATGTTGGTATTTGGTTGGTTAACTATCACTGATGTCAGAGAGCTGCTGCAGCACAGGGAAAGGGCTTCTGTTTTAAGTGGTGTCATCATAATTTATTCCCATTATAACGTTGAATGTGGTTCTGTAAGACCAGACCTGGTAAATGACTCATTACAAGAAAATGTGGGTATTTGATTATACTTCTAGTTGTTGCTGCACAATCTGACACTAACTTTCAATATGAAAAATTCAACATGATAGGCAAAGAGGAAGGGTTAGGATATGTTGAAATTGTATTTATGATAGCTTTACTCCTAGTGATATTTTCTACAGTAGTCCATTTGTGATATTTTAATATGTGGTTTATACATGGCATGGGTTTTGTAAAAACCATGAATTCAGATATTTCTGTAGACTATTATAAAAAAGACTGATAATAAAATACTGGAAAGTACATGTACTTGTTATGAAAAGGAAAAGGTGAGTGACTTATTTACATTTTTATTTGTTGTTTCTTATTTTGGTGTTTTGATTAAGAGCTGGTTTGAATTTATGGAATAAATTAATTTTTTTAAAATACATTAAGATGATTTAATTACAATGATTCATAAAATCCTTGCCTACATAGTGTTTCCATTTGAACTCATTATGAGTGCTAGAGTGTGTTTTCTCCTTAGAGTCATTAAATGTCATTTGACCATAAAACAAATACTTGTTAATTATTTTATTTTGCAAATGTCTGACCAAAGACATTAGCTCCTGTTCAGTAACCTGAAAAGGGGTATTGTTGTTTGGATTAAGCTTGAAAAACAGAATAAGACTTTTTTTTTAACTGGGCTTTCAGATTTTCCTTTTCCAAGGACTTCACACACTTCCCTAACATTCTGTACTTTAATTCTCTGGATCTTAAATGCCATAAGTTGCAGCCTTCATCCTCTCAGTTTCCAGAATGTGGTCTTCACCCATTTTCCTTTTTGCTTTCTAGTCATAGACTGGCAGATTCATTTAGGTTAAAAATGACTTATAAGATGACTGAGTCCAACCTTTGACCAAACATCACCATGTTAGCTAAACCATAGCACTAAATTCCACATCCAGTCCTTTTCTGAATGCTGGCAGTGACAGCGATGCCACCACTTCTCTAGGCAACCCATACTAATGCTTAACCACTCTTTCAGTGGAGAAATTCTTCTTGATGTCCAGTCTGGACCTGATGTTGTTGAGTTAGGGATGGAAAGAATGACTCTAGTCTTCAGATGGATCAGAAAGCTAACTTTAATGAAAGTAGCAGGTCTTTTATAATGTGACTTGCTAAGGTGATACTTGATTGGTCTCAAAAAAGAAACATTTCACACTATTGGTGACTATGAATAGTACACTGTGAAGAACTATAACTATAAACAATGGTTACAGAAAGAGAGATAATAATTGTTTATATTTCTTCTTCTAAGATTCCCAGGCTCAGCCTGGGAGAAATTATCTCTGTTCTTTCTTCAATTGAACTGAGAATCTCCACATGGACCTCCCCTGGTGTCTTGAGGCCATTTCCTCTTGATCTGTCCCTTGTTACCTAGAGGAAGAGACTGGCCCTACCTGGCTACAACCTCCTTTCAGGTAGTTTTTTCCTGTTCTCCAGACTAAACACACTCAGCTCCCTCAGCTACTCCTCCAAGATTTACTATCCAGATGCTTCAGCAGCTCTGTTGCCCTTCTCTGGACTCACTTCAGCAGCTCAGTGTCTTCTTGCAGTGAGGGGCCCAGAGCAGGAGACAGAGCTCGAGGTCTGACCTCACCAGTACAGGGCTACAGTCTGAGTGTGGGGGGTCAGTCACTGCTCTGGTCCTGCTGGCTAGAGGTTTTGTTGATCATCTCCCTGATTTCACCAAGAATCCAACACTTTTTATCATTTAATGGTCACTGTACCCAAGATGGCCTCTGACCACCACATCTCTCACCAACCCTGCTCTGCTTGTAAGCAGCAGGTCTAGTGGGGTACTGCTTTCCAGGCTGCCCCTTTTGTTTTATTTTTCCTTTGTTCTCTGTAACTCTCCCCTCCACAAAGGGAATTGCAGTGGTTTCAGTCCACTGACTGTTGTGCACTGTGACAAAGATGTCTCTCCTTTGTGTCATTGAAAGTCTGCCATATGCAGCAGGTGCCTGCATAGCAAATCTGAGCTCTTTTCCCTCTCTCTTACTCTTTCCAGGTCCATAAGGCTTTCCATTTTATATGATCCCTTCAGTTCCATCCAAATAACTCCTGGAAATTTTAGTTTTATCCATGCTTGAATGATGAAAATTTCTTTGGTATTTCAGTTTGCCATATACTTTATGAGACACTCAGTGGCCTCATATATCTCATGAAAGATGAAATCACACTGTTGTGGGCCTGATGATGCAATTATTAGCAAGTCAAAAATCATATTACCTGGTCCAGAATTTAACAGGGACATCTTTTATGCACCCTCTTCCTCATTAAACACTCAATAACTCAATTCAGGTAATGATTTTCTTATCAATAAGTACACTGATGAAGTAAACAGGGATTTCATTTGGGCTGTGAATTTTCCATTTAGAGTAATTTTTTATATTTAAGTCAAACATTGCCATTCAGCTTGAATAGTGATGGACAATTTAGAGAGTATAGAATTGCCTGTGGGTTCCAGCTGAGATACATAAAAATCACCAGGTCTTCACAAAGCCTCCTTTTCAATTATAGGTCAAGTCAGAAATCCAGGGTACCTTTATGGAAATTAATTTTGTGTAGGGGCAGAGAATACCAATTTTCTGATTTTTCCAATTCCAATTTAGAAATGTGTGCAGAAATTGCCCAAGCTGTCTTGCAGACTGTCTGAAGAGCTGATACACAGATAAGGCTTTTCTACTGTGCAAGGATTTTTTTATGTATGAACCTGTCAAAGCTGAAAGAAATTTCAAGATCAGATTCTTCTGTTTCAACCCAGAAGCTTAACTTCTGCAAGTATGGATTCAGAAGTCATGCTGCAGGCCACACAGTTTGAACTGTAATATTCTCATTGATTGGTTCTTTTCTGTAAAATGCATTTTTTAGTAAAATCCCAAGAGATTGAAAGCAGAAGTCAATATAGTATTTTTCCTTGCATGTTTTTATTGTCTGATGAGAAAATTCCAAAAGCATTTCAAACTTTTCAGGTATTTTCAACTACCTTTTCCTCACAGTATGCTACTTGAATATAAACTAATTCAAAATAATGGGCAGTAGCCCCGAAGTCTTTGTGTGATTGCCTAATGGTACATAACAAACCCACCAACAGTGAAAAGATGTTATTTACTAGTCAGATTCTAGATGTTGCCATCTCAGCTGAATTGTCAGGGTTTGGTGATCCAGAAGAGGGAGCTGCCACATAAATTTCTAGCAGTTTTGAACTTAGCAAAGTCTCTTTTAACCCCCCACCATGGATATTTTTTTTAATTTTTTAATTTTAAGACTGACTCCAGGGGTTTCATGTGATGCTTTTTTGGTCACTCAGTTTGTAGTTTGCAGATTTCTAAAGACAGCGTTAGAGACTTACTGCTTTAATTTCCTTCAGTTTTCGGTATCAATTCAGCGTATGCTTTTCAACATTCTGCTTAACTACCATGCTCAAACCTTTGGTTGACATGATGAATGCAGTCCTTTTTACTTAATCTGCAAAGTCTTTTTAAACATAGATGTTTCTGACTCGCCCACCATGGATTTTTAAGAGATGTTTTCTGTAGCATGCAGGAAGAACTTTGTGATGTCTGGCCTTCCTCATGTGAGACAGAGGTGGCTTCTGAGTCTCTGTAGTATTTTTTTCTGTGTAAGGAGTGGCTCTTCTGTCACAGTAAAAACATACAGCTGGTATTTTGAAAATAGCAATATATATGTGAAATAGCAAAAGCAATGTGCACACTTCAGTGTGCTTCTAATGTGCTTTCTCTTTTTTTTTTCTTTAGCACTGCAGAGCAATTTATAGTGATTCCTTCTATAATTTGTGGGTTATAAAACTAAAGAACAATGAGGTACTGGGAGAAGGCATTAAAACATGTACTTGTACTTATGGACAGGAAGGAGACCAGACTTCCCAAGCACCCTGAGCATATTTTCAAGTGCATGATTTAACCTAAGTTCTGATATTGGTGGGTGGAACCCTACGTGGCTACTTGTTGTAATGATAGATCTTATCAAAGCTATTGTATCTTCAGATTCATTGTTAGTCATTTTGTGTTAAAAACTGATGCAGTGATGTGACTTTGTTTCATGAGGTAACTGGAGAAAGAGGTGAGACTTTTTGTCAACTGCCTAATATATTCCTTGTGTCTTTTTGTCATTACAAGCTTAAGAGGATACTCAGTACTAGGAAACTTGTATTTGTTTCTTGCAAAGAAGAGTGAATACAGCACTGTGTTGATTATATGTTTGTGGGTCATCATGTTTTATATTTTGTGCAAATTTTCAGGTGCTGGAACATGTTCAGAGAAGGGAAATTAAGCTGATGAATGGTCTGGAGCACAAGGCTTGTGGAGGGTTGCTGAGGGAACAGGGGTTGTTTAGCCTGGGGAAGAGGAGGCTCAGGGTGGACCTTATTGCTCCCTGCAGCTACCTGAGAGGAGATTGCAGAGAAGTGGAGGTTGGTCTCTTCTGCCAAGTAACAAGTGATAGGACAAGCAAAATGGCCTCAAGATGCACCAGAGGATGTTTAGATTGGATATTAGGAAAATTTTTTTTACTGAAAGGGTGATCAGGCATTTGAACAGGCTGCCAGGGAAGTGGTGGAGTCACCATTGCTGAAGATACCTAGATGTGCCACTTCAGGGTGTGGTTTAGTGGAGGACTTGGCAGTGTGGTGTTAGAGGTGGAATGGATGATCTTAAGGGTGTCTTCCAGCCTAAGAGATCCTGTGATTCTATTTCTGGAGATAAGTATAGGATAGTGAAAGACCTTGTGGTTCCAGTGAAGAATGAGAATGGAGCATTTCCTTTGTTATCGACCTTGAATATTCCTGCATGTGGTAGTATCCTGCTGTTGACTTACTTCATATTTCCAATTAGTAAATCTATAAATATGAATGCTTTCATAGAAGTTACCACTGGATTCCATTCATACATCTAGGTGGTATCATCATGTGGCCTTCAGATTACATATGCAAGCTGCTATGTTAGACAATTTAGACATTACATTGTGAAGTTGTGCACAATATCAGAATGTGCCAACATGAAGAACTCTGTGGCTTATTTTTAATTATTTCATAAAATAGTTTTGAAATTTCTATATTTTTTACATGCTCACAAATGTACATATGTACACTTTTTTCTTATATCTATGCAAGGTTAATATAAAAATCAAAAGAAAATTCTATAAGATCAGTGTAGATGTGTTTGACTTTTCCTCCAGGAGGCTTTACAATAGGTACATAAATAAATACTGTTTTTTTTATATACATGATATTTTGCCTATGGCTATTACAGTTGAAATATATAATATTTAAAAATATTTGTATGTTCAAAAAACCGATGGCCTTTTTGTGAGTTTTAAAGTCTTCCATCAAATACAGGTTTTTTCAGAATGCATACATTTCTCAGATGTTCTGGTTATGTTTATTTGTAAGCACATTTTATAGTGGCTCATGTCACAGTGAATAGAGTTGACAGTTGGGCTGATTGCAGGAATATGCAAAATGTTAACCTCATAAATCTTTCTCCACCTATTGTATTGTGTAATTTTTACAAAATATGCAGAAGAATGGTGTAAGAGACAGTTCCATTATTTTAGTTGGGACCATTTTGGTATTGCAGTTAATGCTGATGTATTCAATTCAAAGACAATTATGTCTAGACACTAACAGAGGCTGTTGATTTGACATTCTATTCATAGAGAGGGCACGTGTCATTCAAAAGTGAGTTCTAAAACTATTCAGCATGGCTGCATTGTTAGTGATGGGCCTTTCCACTTCACATGACTACTATAACTAATTACTATATTTAGTGATCTTGAGATCCTGAAATGAAAATCACCCACAGTTTCTTTGGGAGATACAAATTATATTAATATTCTTTCTCTTTATACCCAGAATAAACTTCTGTGTTATGACTAGACTCAAAGATGCAAAGTAGAAGTGTTATCCTTGCAAGACTTGATGGTTTCTTGTTAAATCTGACTTATTGAGTAATCTTCATGATCTTTGACATTTTTAATACAGACTAGTTTTCGTCAATATATGGTTTTGTTTCTCAGGTAACTCTTATTTTTTAAGTTTCTCTAGTAGGTTCTTGTGTTAACATTGTAAACTCTGCTTTGAAATTGATTGTTTATTGTGGAAATACCCCATGCTTCAGATTGCATTTATTTGCAAGAAGCATGAACTTGGTGTCTTTGTAATGGTATACAAAGTAGATGTAATAATTTTAAAGTAAGAAGAATTCTTATTTTTCATGCACTACATCTTAAAATTGTGGGTTTTTTTCCCTTGAGCTTTTCATGCAGGGTTTTTTTTTTTTTTTCCTTAATCTTGACAGGCTGTTAATTTCAGTGTGTGCTGATTCCTCTATTCTAAACTAAGGCATCACAGCTATATTTCAGTTTGATTGCTTTTTCTGGGTTTAGTTTTTTCTCCCTAAGAATACTTGCCCTAGTGGAATGTCCACCTTTCCTAAGTGAAAGCTAGAGAGACCTTGAGAGTCTGCTGAGTGCATTGAGAGTGTAGCTGTGCATTGGTGTTTCTTCAGAAAGGTGATACCATGCCTCCAATCTGTGATTTTATGTTGCTTTTTGATTTCTCCCTCTCCTCATGCTCCTCCAAATTAATCAAAAATCTTTCTTAAAGCACGATACCTGTGTTGACCTCTGGAAGTAGCAAGTGGTCTGATGATTTTAGAGGCATAATTGTTCAATGGTAATTCCAGAAATGCACAGAGCTTTGTTGAAGGACTTGACTTCCCTTTTCTTGATGATGTCAAATCATAAAATGTATCCATGGGGACATAGTAAATAGAATATTTTGTGTCAAGAAAACAGACCTCAAAGTTTAAGCTTCTTGATTCTACTATGAGACAAATAACCTCTGCTAGAGAACATCTCTAGAAGCAGTAAGAAGATGTCTCTCTGTTTTCCCCATTATGCTGAGGTGAGTCTCTAGAGCAGCCTGTGACCTATATTACACATCAAGTGTTGGACATGTGTAGTCATTGCTGCAAGTTCAGAAAGTACCCAGAGCAAAGCCTGTGCTGGCTGGGGCTGGGCAATGCTGACCTGGGCAGTGCTGACCCCCTTGCACTTGCTAAGATCACTCACGTAAAAGCTCCAAAGCACGTAACAGCTGTGTATCTCTCTCTCTTTCTCTCTCTCTATGTATCCTCTCATCAAATGGTTGAAAGAAAACATGTATTCATACCCTGTGGTTAAAAAGCTGAACAACTGAAGGAGGATTGCAAACCCCAAATTTTCAGTGACATCATCCCATATTACTGTTTCTATAGGTGCCCTGCCACATTTGACTGCCAGGTTTTATGTGTCTTACTTTACTTTTTGTATATGCAGTGTGAGTGATTGGAGCTCTGTACTTCTCCAGACACAGAGCTGTGTTGTTTCATTGGTAAGAATACTGAAGCGTGTAACCATTCACGCAGATTCCTTTTCCACCAGCAAATGCTTACCTATGTAAATGTAACATTTGAGTTCAGATGCGAGCACAAGTCAAGAAATTCAAAGATATAGTTCCCACAGCAACCATAATTCAGCCTTGTTGCTGTGAAAGCACAAAAGCTCACACCAAATACCATGCAGAATACTGCATGCATGCAAGTTTATGAGACATAGTTGCTAGGAGAGCCATAAATTTTAATTTCTAGAGGTATTTACATTCACATTTTTTATCCCTTAGAATTAAAATCTGTATTTTTTGAAACAGTGCAGAAATTAAGAAATGGAATAGAGACCATTTGGATTAGTGTTTCTTTTTGCTTTCTTGTAATGTACAATTGATTACTTTACCATCTTCGTCTTTCTGTTGACTTTTATTTTTAAGGGAGTAATATTGAATATGAAACATAATCTGGTCTACTTCCTTATCTAACTCTTTGTTTACCCCTATTACTAAACCTGCAGCTAATGGGGTCTACTTGTTTGCCTACTAGGGATAAATAAATCAGATATTTATCTGCATGTAGCCGTGCATCTTGCTTTTCAGCTTCATCTGTCACTTAAGGATCCATTATAAAATATCCCAAAGCATATGGAAAATATTTATTTTCAATATCTTATAGGGTACTTTCTGTTTCTTTGTTTGCCAGCTAAGTCTGCTAATTTGGTCATCTTAGACATGTTTAGTTATTACCACTAACTAAAGTGAAGAGGTGGAAGAGTACTTGTTTTGAATTTATATTTTTATTGAGAAAAATGCAAATATTTTTATTGAGGAAAATGTAAATATTTCAATTATAGTACTTAATGAGCACAACAAATGTTTGTAAATAATATCTACAGGATTTCCAGAAGCTGGTTGGCTGAAATATCTATATGAACTTTCTTAGCCTTTCAGATATGGCCAGTGGAGAGAGAGACCATGATGTTTGAATACTGGTATATTAAGTCCTATTCCCATGGGTGATTATTATATCTGTAAACTGAATTGAGTATTCATGATTATTTAAAAAAAAATTACTTTTGACTGTGGCATATGCTAATACCTCATAATTTATTTGGAATAAAATCACTGTATCTCACTAGTAATTTTAAATAAAAGGTAAAAAAGGAAATGACACAAGATAAAGAAGGTTCATAGTAAGAGTTTCTCTTCAGTAAACTACAAAAAAATTAATTTAGACTTCATCTAGTTTCTACCGCACTGATTTTTCTCAGCCCTCCATCACATCTTAGCCTGCTATATGAGCCTTTTTATGGACAGTCTGGGCAGAGCTGAAAGGCTGATAGGATGTGAAAATGTTCTCCTTGGGAAATCTTTGGATCCTGCCCTTCCCAGATTGTTAGGCAATCTGCTCCAGGAAGCCTGTTTTGACAGTGCCTGTTATCTCTGCTCAGCAGAGTCCTATAGGGACCATCCCTGCCTACCTCAAAGCCAGGGTTAGGGGAATTCACTCTGCAGCCCAGCGCCTTCCCAGAGCTTTATTGTTCTGTTTCATTGTGTTCAAAAGGAACTGCACATTGTACTGTACATGTGTCTAAAATAGTTTGTGTATATGAAATGCAGGTTTTCTTGTGTAAGAATTTATAACCTGAAATTTGAACTCCATCTGAAAATTAAAACATTCATGATGGCTCAACAATTTCTTACTAGGTAAACGCATGAAGATGAATTAAATTTTGGCTGCCATCTGATCAAGAGTTGGTCTAGTCTTTCCACAGTGACTTCACTGTGTCTGAATTCTATGAAATGAGGAAGGGGACTGAGAGTTGTGAACCATGGCAATTCTTCAAGGAGCAGGTATTGTCCTGGTGTTTCACTGGAGTCCTGGATAAAACTTGATTCATAAGGCTCTATGTCCTGCTGAAACAAGAAGATGAATACTCTGGATATAGGTTTTGGGTAAGAACTGTGTTGTGATCATAAGCTTCCATCAACACCCTTACAACATTTCTTTTCCCAATGTATATAGGTAATATTTTGGGGCTTCTCTGTACTGTGAATAGTTACAAGGATACATTTGTTTTCTTCTTTCTGTCCTCTTGCATGTAGTAGTTGTGGTTTTAGTATTTGAAGTGAATAAATAATGGCAAACTTCAGTGGAAACTAAGAACTGTAGAGGGATGATTTGAGATAACTGAAAAACAGCAAAATGTTCCACTTGAAATTGATCTATTTGTAGTAAATAGAAATACATAAATAGCACAGGGTCTATAAAACACCAGGTTTACATTTGTGTTCATTACAAGCCGATCAATAACTGTTGCTGGATGACTTGATGTAGTTATTTTATACAATTAATTACTGTGCATACAGGCCCAGGGAAGAGAAATGTACAGTCAATTCTGCCAGGGATTGCTGGTAATCATGATAAGCTAAATTTGTTTTGAGGTGATGGGGGTCCTGTGGGACAAAAATGCCTCTGTGTAGTGGTTAAAGTGCCTGGTGTTGGGAACAAGGTCATAGTTTCAACACTTAGTGCCATCAGAGGAGGAAGTTGGTGTAACTCTGCTTATGCAGGTGTTTTCCCTCCAGCATGTCACTTCCTGTGCATGCATGTGTCCCCAGAGACACAGATTTCCTAATGGAACACAGGACTTTGATGGAAGTGGATGGCCATGTCACCTCACAGTTCTCAAAGGAGAATAAAATTTCCTTGGTGTGATTAAAACCATCTGCTTGCATCATGGGCTGTTAGCTATGAGGTAGGATTTGATGTTAAATATGTTAGTCACTCTTAGTAGATGGAGAGTTGGTATGTTGAATATACTGTCCCATATGTTCAAGAATTTTGTCCTTTATATTTGAAAATAGGCATTTTTTGTCAATTACAATGAGCTGGAGAGAGGTAATTTTTTTTTTTAATTTTTCAGTGTAATTTTAAAAGAATTTTCAGTATTTTCCATTTATCTGAAAACATTTCTTTTGACATCCTGTTAAAATTACCACAAAGATATTTGAATTATATTTGAACTCTGATAGAAGTTGACTGTTCTCTCTTATTGAAGGTAATACAGTTCCTTTTGCAGGATTATATTTCCAGTTTCCAACTTTGACAAACTCCTAACCATTAAGCCTAAGAATTTTTCCCCCATGGATTGGCTTCAGGCTAATTTTTCACAGAAAAATTTAATTAAAATGGCCAACTTAGCTTTGACCCTAAGCTTCACAAGAAAATTCTGGGTATCCTTTTGCCCATTAGAAAAAAAGAATTCCATCAACCTCTCCTTGAAAAAGCTCTAGTACTTGCATGCTTTGAAGGAGGAACTTCAAATTGACAAGGTGAATATAATCAATTTGACTATATTGAAGAGTGTCTTTGACTGTCCCTATGAATACCCACTCTTCTTTGACCAATTAATAAACCTCTGAAAAATGATTGTTTAAATAATCTCCTGTAAGTGTTGGTAGAAATGGGTAGATATAATTTTTCCCCCCTTTTCTGTCAGCTCAGCATACAGGGAAAGTACCCTGATGCAGAGCTGAATTGACCTTTGTGTAATTGCACTTCTGGTCTGATTGAAATCATAGATGTTTTTTGGTGTTGAAGCCTTACAATTTTTTGTTCTCTTCTTTGAATTGCATTCTCTCTGTCTGCTGGAGAGGGGCTGAGTAGAGGAGGAATCAGTGTTTGATTTGACCTAGAGCAGGTACTGGCCATCAAGAGTACCTTGGAAAAAGATGCTGGGGTTGAAGGAAGTGGCACAGGGACTGGCCAGTGGAGCTCAGGTGTAAAGGAAATCAGAGTGTGTGAAGGACACTGGTAATATTTGGTGATCACAGTTACATGCTGAAACTGCCTGAACAGAGACTGGGAACGAGGTGCAAACATGGGAAGAGGCATTATGAGCAGGGGAGGAGAGACATGGAGATTAGTCTCCTGCAGGGCCTAGAGAGTAACACAGCTTACTTGAGAACTGCTCCCCTTCTGGTGCCAGAAGGCTGCCTGGCATCATTGCTGGCACTGGGAGGGAAGCTGTACCCCACCAAGGGAGTTTTGGTGTGTACTTTTGGACCAGCTCTTCATTAAAAGCACAGACTTGTAAGTTTCTATAGCCAATAGTGACCTACTCAGTTCAAGAAACAGGGAATTTTCCAGTAGACCTTATGACTGCAAAGTTACAGAAGATCTGTTAAAGTATTAGGTTTCCTGTCATCTAATGCAATATGTTTCCTTTTTTTGAGAACTTGGAATTTTTTTTACCTTTGAAAACCTTCTCAGAAACACTTCAGAATTGCCCTATCAAGTGTGCAATTGCCTGTGGAGCCTTATTTAAATGCCTGACATGTATGCATTGTAGTATAATAATTATATTATGATGCTGGTTTAATTTTCACCCGGTTGAGCAGATGAATCAGAGTAGTGAAATGCAGAATACTGTTCTATGAGCCGTGTCTGATCTATTGCAAAAATTGGAAGACATGTTGCTAGCATTCTGGAGAGCTGGAATCTCTTTCCCTGTGGTGAGGTTTATGTGCAAGGTAAGAAGCAGTGCACTGCTGTCCCCAATTGTGTGGTTTTTGTTTTTAGGTGTCTAAGTTGGGATGCTAAATTGCTGGTTAGGCACTCTTGCACTAGAAATCCTGTACAGAAAGCTATAAACTATAGAAAATATAAAGGATTGGGCCACAGAATGAGTTGTATGGAGAAAACAAGACAATTACAGGTATGACATTGTGAGTTATGTCATTTTAGAGCATTGAATAAAGTAAGGTTAAAATTTTGATGATCCCAGCATGTAGCAGCCATCAAGTTGCATACTGCAGTTTTTAATTTCTCATTATTTGCATTTGCACTGCTGGCAAATAACTTTTTAAGAGTTGTGTGTATGAGGGAGAAGGAAAACTTCACATAAATACAGAAATAAAAAATAATTTTGGATTAAAATGGCTTGCTTTACAGAAATATTTAGCACAAAAAGAGTACATTAAGGAAATAAGGTAAAGGAATTACAGTATTTTTTCACATAGACTCTTGCTAATTTAAAAAAATAATGTTTTAACATATTTTTTCCCAGTTGCCTTTAGCTGCTTCAAGGGTATGTACAAGTGCAGAAAAACAACTGTGTGAACATAGAAAATAAAAATGAAAGGGACTGGATGTTTTGGATAAATACAAGTTGCTATAAAAGACAAAAGTAAATGAAATGGATATAATTTTCACAGATTTCAAATGTATATGTTATGTCATAATTTTATAGGGTATTAGCCTTATAGCAGTAGTTGTGAAAAATAAAGTCAAATTCAGAACCCATATTTCACTTGTAAACTATATTTGATAATAATAGTATCTATAAAATAATAATTATATATAATATTTAAAGTTTAAAAAAATCAGATTTGTGAAAGTTTAGCTGCTGGGACAGTCTTGTGGCATTGGAGTTCTAACTGACTGCAGAATGAAAATTGTGTGAGCAAGGAATCTGTAGATTTGGTGAGAAATAAAACTTATTACTGGGTTCAGGATGTTGTCATACTTCCTTTGTATTCTTACCATTAAGTATCACTTTGCAGTAATGATGCTTAATACATCCAGGAATGCAAGTGAAGGATCTGAAAACTAAGATGCAAAGTATCAGATTGACTAATAGATTATGAAGTGGTCTAAACAGTTTAGTTAAAACTTAGTAAATTTGTGTTGCTTTCCTATTGTGTTTTTTCAGTTGGTTAATTTGCAAAATCAGAAAATCTCATCAAGTGTCTCTATCATTGTTACAAAGTCACAAGGCTTTACTGTAATTGTCTGCAGGTGATAATAATTAATATTTTAAAATGCAGTTACTTTGCTCTTTTTAAGAAGAGGAGAAAATCATTAAAAAATGAATTCTATCCTAATGGGACTCAATTTAGAACCTACTGAATGCTACAGTAAAACTTTCATTGACTTCAAGAGGAGCAGAAATCTGACTTTTCATATCAATTTTTGCTGATGAGGTGATAGCTGTTTTTCTACAGGGATCAGTTGTAAAGTATTGCTTGAAACCATGAAGTCGTAGCTGCTGGCTTTGTTCCCCTCTTGCAGGTGGGATTTGGGGATATAGAACATAGATACCTTTCCTTTCTGAAAATCCTGAAACGTCTGCTAAATCACAGCTTTTCAAATCCTCCCACAGGAGATTTGCTCAGGGTTTTTTTTTTAATACATCTAGTGGATGACAAGTAATAAAACCAGGAGGGTTATTTGTTGTATTTCTATGGTTGAGTCTGTCATATCACATCTGCAGAGCTGTCAGTGGATGGTCAGCACCGCCTGCAGTGCCAGGGGTCAGCGAGTGAACGCCGTGGAAGGAAGGGCTGTTTGTGCTGTGAGTGTAGAGAGGGGCCTGAGGTTACATTATGGTGATTTACGTTATTCAAACGGGAATTCTGATTGCTGCAGCTCAGATGACTTCTAACGTGCCAGGCATATCATGGGTTTAATTATGAGATGTGCTGATGGGGAAGGAGCTGGGGTGGCTGGAGTGCGGCACAGCGCGAGCGGCTCCGAGTGCGGGACAAACTGCCTTGTTGTGCTGGCCCCCTGGGCCCCTCTGCCACCCCTCTCTGGTGCAGTTCCTCGCCTTGTGTGGGATTGTTTTTCTGAGATCAGGTCCAGTAATTTGGTTTTTAGCAGCGTAACAATATGTCACGTATAGAAGGAAAATCTAACTGATAGGTGGCCAGTATGGGGTAAGGTTAAAGTCTGTGTCCTTGAAATTCTGAGAAAATACAGCAACAGATGTGCAGGATTTAAACTGGTTATTATTCCAGTCCTGTAGATATAAACAGATAATTAAAATGCCATTTTTACAATGTCTTCATCAGAAAAAGTTTGATCTTCTACAAATACTTTTTGATGCAGCATTTGTTTTTTTGTTCACATATGCTGTTAGATTTTTGTATTCCTCAAAGCATTTCTCTTCTGAATTATGTAAATATTTTTCTAGAATCTTACCTTTTTTTCATTTCTCCATCTTTTTCATTCTTTATTTAAGATGGTTAGAACTGTGCCTGTAGCCACTTCTTTTTTCCATGTTCTCGTGTAGTAATTTTCTTAAATGCCCGATTCCGTTCAACAATCAAGATGGTTTCTTTTCTTTTTTCTTTTCTTTCCGTTCAACAATCAAGATGGTTTCTTCTATTCCAAGAGCTGTGGAAGTATATTTTCAGTGGTAGAGGTCTTACAGAAGGTGGAAACTGCTGATCTAAGGCTTCAATTATTACACATTTTAACTTACTATAAAAATATTTAAACTTTCCTTGAAGACAGGACTTCTTGGCAGGAAGATAGGGTGATTAAACACATATATAATAACACACACAGAAATTCAACCATCTGTGTGAAGTCCTGTCAGTCTTTGGATCTAGTCAGAGGCAGGGTTTTGTTCTTGTCAGTCAATGACAGCTGTGGCCAGGTGAGATGGGCTTTGCGCACATGGACCTGCAGAGATGTGAGGCAGCTGTGCAAACTCACCACCCAATCACATCCAGCTCTTCAGTGTGATTCAAGTTCCTGATGGAATCATGGGCAGCAAAGTCTAGACCAATTGTAACTTTAATGAGCACGATTCTGACATTATTTAAAATTTTCCTTTCAGCATGATAGTGTGTAAATATACTAGTGTATAGAGATGTATACAAATACAGTATGTAAATATATTAGATTTTATGTCAAAACTCAAGGCTTAAGTCTCCCAACCTTTCTGAGTACACTGGATTTCAAGGGCAATTGTCTGCATTTGCTATCATGGTGTTCTAACTATCAGGAACAACCTTTAGTAGCTTCAAACCAGTAACTGATTTTAAAAAGAAATAACACAGCCCTTGTTTTACAGCTTTTTTATGTGTACTGTACACCTCTGCAACTGTACAGTGTTTTGTTTCTTTAAAGAAGTGGCATCCACCTTCAGCTTTTCTTGGTTTCGCACAGAATAAAAGAAAGTGTTTTTCTTTTATGCTGATAAGAAGAAGAAGGTGAACCCTTTATTCTTTAGGGAAAACTCTAGCTATGTCTAGCTTGAGGAGTCTTTTAGGTCTGCTTATTTGTTGTGCTCACCGTGCCTTGCCTTGGCACTGAAATGTCTGACAGAATATCAGAGATCAGGCAGATGAAGATGTTGACAGAACCCCCAGCCCTTTGTGCATGTGTACATTTCTTCCCATGTAAAAAACAAAGCAGTTCCTCTCTCAGGGCTAACAGTCTTTATAGCAATATTGTAACACTGTCTGCAGGCATTACCCAAGTCTTACACTAATTTGTGATGTGCTTTTTAGTTGCTTTTTATCATTCCTTTTATACAGCATAGTAATCTTCTGAATATATATTTAATTGTACAGTCTTTTACTTTTTTCTACTAGTTCTGTCTCTTGTAGATTGACTAGACATGCAGTATTTTACTGCATTGATTGCAATTTTTCTGGAGGGGTTCTCATGGGGAAAATGTAGAAAATATGCTATAACTATAGATCATATGTAGAGTATGAGAAGAATTGAAACCTATTTTACAGTTTTGATTTTGTGTAATTTAGATTTCATATATATAATTTAGGAAATCACTTGTTAGTCTACCTAGAGGAGATACATATAAAATTACAGTTGGAAACATTGTATTGAGAGTAATTACAAATTGTCACTACTTGAAAATTAATGTTTTTTTGTTGGACAAGCTAAAAAAACAACATGAAATGATAGTAGCTCACTGGTGCACGGAGATATTCATAACTTCCAGGAAAATCAAAAAACCCACATGCTGTTGCCATTCTGTACAAAAGAAAACACTTATTTAGGAAATACCTGTTTCTCTGATACTTCTGTATAAAGTCTTGCTGACATTTTTAGGGTATGTTCCATACCCTAAAAGTGAGTGACCATTGATAAATTAGAGACTATAGCTGGTGTTTTTGGTGAAAGCTGGTGTGCAATTGATCTATTTTATTGGCTTCACACTGCAAGACTATTTGATCTCTATTATTAAGTCAGTACTAAGATAGTTTAAAAATAGTTAATATTTGCAATAATTATTGATTTTGTTTCATTATTTCATTTATGAAAGCTGTTGGCAAATGTTGTCACTTGTTGCTTTGATGTCACAGCATCCATCAAGCACTCAGAGAGACATGGATGATCAAAAAAAGGAGGTGATTTCAGCAATTTAGTTTGGCCTGCTTCATAACATAAACTGTGGATTTCCTCAAAGTGATTCCAGCATTGAATGAATAATTTTTGACAGAACTAGGGAATAATTATCTTTTTATAAAGACAGCTTTTAGCCCCCAAAGTCTTTTATTCTTTCTACTTTCAATAAGAAATAGGGATCTTAATTTTATGAGGGGGCCTCTGTGGGGAACAGTAGTCCTCCTGTAAGTTTTAAATTTTATAACTGAGGACCTTGAGGAGTAAACTGTTGTTGGCTTTATTAGTAATTTGATGGGTAAAAATTTAAAGGATTTGGCTAATTTACTTTCAATACCCAAATGTAAGGACATAATTTTGGTGTATTAAGATACTTTTATCCTTTCCTTTTATTCCATGCACATCTGTTCAGTACAAGTGCACATCCTGGATGGCTCAGCCTGATTTAACACACGTTGTTAAATTTTACTTTAATTATCAATTTTCATTCATAAAAGGAGAAATTGTGTTTCATAAATCAAGAATACCACAGAAGCTAAAAGTCTTTAAAATTCCTTCTGAAAAAGGAAGGAATTCTTAAACATTTTTTCTGCTGTAATGCCAACTGGTGCAGTGTGTAAATAGTGATGGACAGTCCCCATATGCCACTCTCTGTTTCTATTTATTGCACACCACATCCTTGTGGACACAGCCTGGCTGCATTATGATTGCCTACTCTTCTTCATCCCATTGCTCTTTTCTTATGGGCTTGAAAAGTTAAAAATGTAACTCATACAACTGTGTTGTGGTCATGAAGTTCATTTGAAATACTGTTCTAGTAAAACCTAATAAAAATGGTTTTTAGTTACATAGGGATTGGGTTGAAATTTGGGACACATGTACAACTTAGGGTCACACTGAAGACTGGGGGAATATGCCATGGGATTTTTGAATATGTTTGAAGCTAATTTGTAAAACCTAGGCTGTGGATCATACATGTTTATTTGGAAAATCTGTTAGATCTCAGTCAATAGAACATGAAACTACAAATTATCATCTTCCAAAAAAAAAGCCCAAACAATGCTGGTACCTCTGCCAGGTATCTCTGATTATCAGCTGAAACCATCATGTCTTTGCTAGGAAGGTCATAAAAGTCCTTTTTTCAGAGGCTGTTGCCCACAGCCGGAGTGCTTCCTCAAATGAGTGCTGATTTTCTTATTTTTTTTCCTTACCAAATGATCATTAAATCAATGAGATATTTAATTACTGTGCACTGAAGCCCTTTGCCCTTGCCTTAAAGCAACTTACTGAAGTATGGGATGATTTTTATTGCATGGAAAATGCCTTTACCATTCTCATTTCTATTGCAGAAACTTTTCACTTCAGTTTCCAATTCCATGCATTATAGTATAAAAATTTTAGAAATACCACATGAATGAAACATCTATCAGGATTTATCAAAGTTTGGTCTAGCTGATACTAATGCCACAGTGGGCCAGTAGGGTATTAAGAGAGAACTGTGCTGTTTTCCTCATAGTAACTACTTCAATGCATTAGGTATTAATCATCAGACTCCTAATTGTTTTTTTTTTTTAATTAGCTATTTAAAGGATGTGTGCTTAGGGAAGACCAGGCTTCCTGTTGTGTTTCTATAACTCTTTGTTAGTTTGTATTTAGAGCTTACCGTTCTGTATTTGAATTTTAGAATCTGAGAATCAAGTTTTCTTAAAGTAGTGTTGGCTGTATTTTTCCTGGCCTAATGTATCAGTGCTGTGATAACTGAATCATGTGCTTAAATTAGCTGTTCTAAAACAAGGGAAAAAAAGCCATGTACAATCTGACAGGGCTCATATTGCTATTCCTCAAGCGTGATAAAAGGAGAAATTATACTAACTTGTTTTTTATAGCTCAGTCTAGCTACTTTATGTTTCTACTCAGAAACCAATGAATAAATCATAAGTATTACATATGTGTTAATCTAACCAGATCCTCAAGGAAGAATGAGTAGAGCAGGTGTTATTTTTACAGCTGTATCTCATAATTTGAGTTCTTTCCATTTAGCTAAGTATCCAAATGCTGTCTTTTTAAATATAGTGCAGAATTGAGACTTGTGATAAGTGTATTGATACAATACATCAAACCTCTGGTTTTTCTAAAGCCCAAATTTCACTTTTAAACTAGTTTAAAATTAACTTGTACCATGATCCCTTTGGAGAAAGCATATCTTAAAATGTTCTGCGATGCCTAGTTAAGTTGTCAAGTTGAAGCTGTGGGTTATTCTCTCAGAATAAGTATTAAATAAAAAGGTTAAGATCTGGTTTATGTAAAGATCTCCTTTGTAAGGGTGTGGCTTCCCTGAATTCTCAAGACCTTTGTTCACTGAGTTGAATCTTTAGTTGTTCAAGAATAGACCTCATGGATTTGGTTTTGCAATCAAAACTTGGTTTGTGGGTCATGTGGTCTTTTTACTCTGAGGGGAAAAAGGTCAATTTTTAGCCAGTTTGAATGTAAGTTTCTGTGGGACTGTTTTTCACAGATGCCTCAGAGTTTATATAATGTTCATAGAAGCAGAAACCTCACTTCTATTTGGATACTGAGTAATTTTGGCTTGTGAAAACAGATGTTTTCACTATTGTCTGTGTTTATTTGATTTCTTCACAGATATAGTTGTGTATTTTTGCTTGCTTTTATTTATTTAGTCCAATGTGAGATTCTGAATATGTATACTTATTTAAGAAACTGAAAATATAGCAATGACTATGACAGTGTTAAAAACTTTATCCAGCTTAGTTACTTAAAGAAATAGAAAGTAATGGGAACTATCAAATAGAACTCTAAATGCAAGTGGAAACATAAGTTCCACCTCCAAACTAGTTTCTTCTTCACAGAATTTAATTCTGACCTATAGCAGATATATATTTTGCCTTGAAAGTAAAAAAAAAAATAAAAATTATATAATCATTTAGGTTAGAAAAGAGCCTTAAGATCATAGAGTCCAAATATTAACACTGCCAAGTCCACCACTAAACCATGTCCCAAGCACCACATCCACTCATCTTTTAAATACCTCCAGGGGTGGTGACTCACCCAGCCTATTCCATCCCTTTACAACCCTCTTTGGTGAAGAAATTTTTCCCAATATAATGCTGTATTACTTATTTTCTTGCTCCTATGTTCTTCAGTTTATAAAAGAGATGCAGGAATTTTTGCATGATTTTGACTGTTTAATTGAGAGTTTATATTTTCTCTATACAGATTTAAATGATTATCAGGAGAATAACAGATCAATTCCATGCTCAATAGACAAGGCTTATGATTTCATTAATATTTATAGGTTAATACTGTGCCCAATAAGAAATGCCTTCATAATTGGACTGTAGGAAGATTAAGATTTAAGCATGAAAGGTTAATTTTAGAAAGGAACTGTCAAGCTAGAGGAACAGTGTTGTCAGCTGTGGTGCTCGCCATGCTGTTCAGGATCGTGTGAAACAAGTGCTGCAGGACTATTCTGGGGGAAGGGATCAGGGTGTGCACAGTATTCCAGGGTTCAGTTTAGGTGAGAACACAGACAAGTAAGTATATTGTACATAAGTTCTTATACATGTGATATCTTGGCAACCATGAGGAGTTAAAAAGATAATTTTAGGTAATCTTCTCATGTTTTCTGTAGCATGAGGATGTTTTATGATTTCTCACTTAAAAAACGAAAACCAGGAAAAAATATTATTATTATTCCCTCTAAACACAATAAAAGTACCTTTTGCTCTTAAAACATTTTGCTTCTTTTTCCTTACATAAAGAATACTAGCAGTCAACAGACAACTGCCTAAGTGATAAAAACAGATTTCTTCTGAAACATTGCTTACCCAGGGGAGAGAGAAAGAGAGCAAACATCACCTGACATGACAAAGGACCTAGAAACACAATATAGAGATGTGTTTCAAATGCTTTGGTGGGAAGGGTAGAAGATGACCTCCACAGATTAAGGGAGCAGTGCTTTCCACCTTGTTTTCCCAGTTCTCTCTAGCTTGCTTGATTGTCCTTCACAGCCCTGATGTAGGGCAGTAGGAGTACAACGGGATAAAATTATCAGCACTTATGAGCAGTTAAAATCCAGTGGAAACATGTCTCTTCAGTTTTGTCTTGATTGATGAGACAGTCTGTGTTTCTCTGGTTGTAATTTGCAGAGGATAACAAACTCAAAACTGTTTCAGAATTACTTGCTCACACTCAATAGGCAGCTGTAATTGGAACAAGTAAATTACATTTCAAATCCCCCAAGAATATTTCTTTAAAGAATTTATGTAGCTTCAAGTATAGAGAGTCATTATAAGACAAACAGGGAATGCACAGTGATTACAAGATAAATCCTTTAGTGTACCTAAGTTCTGCAGTATTTTTGGGTATTTGACTTTATGGTTTAGTCCCAGGAATGGTAGTTTGAAGGGATGTTCACATTACATGGTCCAGACTCCCACATGTAAGTGTGCTGCTCTGTGCAGAAGCTTTTTATGTAAAGATGGGGACTGAAAAAGACATTGAGTCTTTCTCTCATTGTCTGTCACTGCATTTCCTCCCTTGTCACGTTTTCTGAAAAACCACACGTTTTCTGAAGTTCCTTTTACAGCTGTCACACTCATGGCTTCCCTACATTCCTAAAATGCCCCTTCCTAGACCTGTCTTCAGGTGAGCTCTGGTCTCCCTTGTTTTGTGCCCAAGTTTCTGAACAGTGCTTTTGTACTCTTTCTTATTTGCCTGTCATGGTTTTCATCTTCCTTTTTCTTTTTAAATTTTAGCTTTTTAAATTTTTACCCAGCTGTTCCTTGAATAAACCTCAGTCTGCAGTTCTAAAATCCCTCCTCTCCCTCCTGCTTAACTTTCCAGCCTTTTTCCACGTCCTCAAGCCAGTCATCTTGAGGTCATTGCAACCCAGGCTGCTGGACAAGGATCCCCAGCCAGTTCATCCCTGGTTGTGAGTGGCAGCTGACACAGCATTACTGCTAGTGAGCCCCTTCAGAGTTTGTGTTGGGAACTGTCAGCAATGCAGTGCCACAACCTGCACTGCCAGTGTGCTGCTGTGCTGTCCTTTCAGCAGATGTCCACGTGGTTAAAATCCCTCCCCTTACTTGGTCAGTATATCTGTAGGACATCCCTACCCAGGGCAGTCAAAGGTGTTTCTATCTTGCTCATGGCCTTGGTCTCTATTTCCTAGGAAAAAACCCAAACAAACAACCCCAAAGCAGTGGATTTAGTGAGCCTGTGTGCAAATATGTTCTCTCTGGTCCAGGTTAGGTGTGTTCTGCCTCTCCCCAGCAGTGGTTCCTGTTCTCAGAGAAGATGTGTGGTGATTTAGGAAACCAAGTCCTTGCTGGTGACACCCCCTCTGAGCACTGCAGATGACTCATGAATGTATTTGCTGCTACTTGTGTCCCTTCTTTGGTAAGGATTTGTTAGATGTAAAACAGCATGGGGACATCTGAGGCTGCATAGGGCAGGACTGTGACCTGCAGGGAGAGCTGAGTCCTGCAGGAGAAAGGACCCATTTTAGTCTGTTTTGACTTTGTTTTCCTTTTCCATTGTTGTGCTGTTTTGAGCAGACTGCTCTGTACTGCTCTGTACTAAACTAGGTTGTTTGCAGAGCATTGAGTTGTGAGTAGACTATTCCTTCAATCTGATCTGCACAGCAGAGATCAGTTTATCTGTATACATCTCGTCTCTGATTTTCTTCTTGGAGTTTGGCCTGTGGAACCAATCTCGGGCTCTTATGGTCTGTTTTGCTGTTATGATTATCATCTGGCTGTGTTTTCCAGGAATTTGCTAGTTTTCTCATAGGTCTGCTGGCAGGCTGGAGCTGCCAGGCTGTAGCATAGAGTCTGCATGTTTCCCTGTCAGAACTGGAAAAACTGACTTCCATTTAAAAGCTTTGCTCAGCAGTAGTGACTGAGCTGGACTGGAGTATCATTCCAATGAGTTTAGAGGATAAATTTATGAGAATTTACAGAGCTGCTTTTGTGTGGTGCCTTGCACACACTCTGATCTGTCACTTGAATCTCTAGGCACTGATAAAGTACCAGTGCTAAAAGTCACCATTATACAGGGTAGATTTCAGGTGTTTCAGCTTTTCTTCACTCATTGGAGTTCTCAACAGTGTTCTAGAGGCCTCCTGAAGCCTTTCAGAACCTCACCTGTGTAGGACTGTGGAGGTTTTAAAATTCAAGGATGGCTTTTGGTTGAGATCTAAAGATGTTTCCCTGGTTATGAATTGAAAGTTCAGCCTGCTTCTTTAAATATTTTATAACAACCCACAATCCTGTAAACTTATTTGATTTTTTGGCAGTATGTGAATTCAGCCTGCACTGTTACAAAAGATTAAAAAACCTGTATTAATAAGATGATCAAATTATCCTTATCTTCCTGAAATCTTTTCCCTCAGAGATGGGAAAAGATCATAAATTCTTTTGTTGAAGTTGCTTGCATAATTTTTTATTGTCTGTATGAAAGGCTTTTTGGAAGTACTTGAAAGGCAATAAATGAAATTGTAATACTTACAGACCTAGCAGCTACAGTGTCATGGCCTTGACA
Organism: Agelaius tricolor; assembly: GCF_023055355.1. NCBI lineage: Eukaryota > Metazoa > Chordata > Aves > Passeriformes > Icteridae > Agelaius > Agelaius tricolor. The sequence goes on from NW_027269284.1 coordinate 9,761,763, forward strand.
ATGAACATAGCAAAACAGTATTTTAAATAAATGCATTTTTGTTTATTTATATGAAAATAAAGAGGTTTGCACAATTTCTGGATGAAAGAAGTTGACATAGAACTTTAAAAATGTGAGATGATATTTTAGCAGACATATTTGGTTTCAAGAAATAGCCTGACTGAATAAGACAAGGTCGGCCACAGCTCCTTAAAATGATCAAAAATCCCCCAATAAAATATTTAAATCACTGTGGATGAGCAATAGTTTCAGTTTTGTAAAATGGAACTAAATGTGATGATAGGGCATAAAAAATGAGGGACTCTCTATCAAGTAGCTTCAGTAGAACTGGGTGCCTAAGCTGACACAGAGATGAGTCTAAACATTGCTAATCTATGACAGTTTTAATGGCAAAACAACAACAAAAGTGTTTTGTAATTGGAAAGTGAATGATGGATGGTTTGTTCTTTGAGTAACTGGGGATAGAAAAGCAATTTCTTAGAAAGATTAAATGGAAGAGCCATGTAAGGACACTGGAAGCTGAAGGGACACATTAAGCTGCCGCCCTGCCCAGTTTAGTTTACTTGGCCAGGAATTGTGTGGTGTGTTCAGGAGGTCAGGCCCAGTCCCCTGGGCTTTGGAATCTCAGAATCTCTGAAACTCAGAGTCTGTATCTTTCTTCCATTGATCTTTACAGAATCAGAAAAATAAGAGTTAGCCACATTTTCCTGTCTCTTGTGCGCTTTTAGGAAGCACCTTCCAGATATTAGATACATTTAGTCCAGCTAGCTTTCAGAGTCCACTTGCCCAAGATTTTGAAGTTGTAATTAGATTTCTTTTTTTTTTTTTTTTTTTCTTTTTCTGAGGGCTTAGGTTTGAATCTCTGGAAAAAACCAAAACAAAATATGAGTGTTGCTGTGAATGAGCTGCAATGCCTGGCTGAAAACACTGAATTCAGAGCTCAGGCAAATGCTGACTAGCTTCTGTATTGCTTGTTAGAAAGCTTGATGTTTTCAGAAGCTGAAAAACACAAAACTAAGATGAGTAAGGCAGTATTACATAGAAAGCTCCAATTAAAAGGAAACATTGGTTGTTCATAGATCTTTTTTTTTTACTTCATAAGGGGTCATGCAAGGTGTGTTTTCTGGGGGCATAATAGACCACTCTGTCTTTCAGCAGTAAAGTTTTTGCCAATTACCCTATCTGTAACCTTCCTTTTATTATGGAAAATTAATTAGAAGGTTCTGGAGGAAATGGGGACTAACTGGGGTCTTTATTTTTTATGGCCTATTTAGCTTTGAAAGCACAAATTAAAGTCTTTTTCTAATATTTATAATGAAATCTGCCCTCTCATTCTCCGGATTTGGTGATTACAAAACAAAAGCCCAGACTGCAGGGCTTCAGCCTGTGTAATGAAACAAACAGCAGCTATGTCTCTACTGTGCCAGCTGAAAAAAAGCATGAAGAATTTAACCAAGGCAACATGAGACCTACTGAGTCACAAAAAGTCTTTCTAAAACAAAAATGTTGGTGTGCAACATGCTTGACAGCTGGGAGCAATATAAAATGGTGAGAGCTAATATTACAGGATCTGGCTTCACCTGTAGTGTTGAGTGAGGATATACTCAGAACAACAAAATAAGGTAATATAATTCAGGTTAATCTTGCAAGGAATACAGCTTTTAAATATTCTGAAGTTATTTGAAGTGATTGAAATTGCATTAATTTTCATCCTTTTAGTTCAGATGTAGTCAGCTCTCTTCAAAGAAGTTAAAAAAAGCATCAGCAGCACAGTTTCAGTCTTACTGCCCTGTGCAGGTAGGAAATCAGTCTGTCTGTTTTCCTCTGACATGGCACCTCCCTCACAGCCTGAGTCCTTGCTGTGAGGTGGGGTAGCACAGATTGATAACCACAGACCAGATGGAGCATAGGATGCCTGGGCAGTTATTTTATGAGACAATCAGAAATTATGACTTTATAATCTTCCCTCTTGCTGTTTTGGAGAGAAGCCATGTTCCCTGCTTTTACTGTAAGCATTAGCGCAGTAATTGGTGCCATCAGCTGTAAGGAGTGGGACAGGGGGTAAATACTGAGATTGCTAAAGACAAGCCTGAACCTGAAGAGCTGAGCTTACTGATTGGAAATAAATGTTGATTATTCAGCCTGTGCACGGGCATACACATTTCTCTAATGGTGAGTGGAGGCTGATGAGAATGGAACCCTACTCTGTATTTTATTTCACCAACACTGAAACAGGAGGCCTGCGTGTTTCACGTGCTCTTGTTCTTTGTGGAGGTCATGGACAGGGAGCATTAAAGGAAATGAGGGTTTTTCTGCAGAAACAATTTTTGTTGTTACTCATTTTTAAATGAAATTACTCAGCTGCAGTTTCAGCTTTCAGGAGTCAAATGAAGAAGTGATTAATTTTATTCCAATGGTGACATTTTTACACTTGTAGAACCAAGCTGCAGTGTTTGCCCTGGCTCAAATTTATATTATTTTTTTCTTTATCTGTGTGAACTTTTATTTTAAAAGTTTTTTTCGTAAGTTGCATCTCTGGAATTGTAATTCATGTCCTTTACATCTCCATCATCTTCTTTTTTTCCCTCCAAGTCTGTCTTTCTTCAGCCATTTCTCTCCTTCTTCTTGCAGCTCCCCACAGCTCTTCCTGCTGAAAAGATCAGTACCAAAATGGTTAAAGTCAATAGTAAATGTCTGCACAGTACGTGGTACAGAGGAGAGATTTTGGAAAGTATTTGTTGATGAACTTCAGTTTTGACAAATAGTTAAAATAACAACATCCCTGAAAGTCATATCTGTATATAAACAATAGTTATGTAAGATTTGCAGATACCAAAAAAAAAATAAAATAAAGCAAAGGTGGTAGTCTGTTGTCCTGTATAGCAGAACAAAACAGAGCTTTGTGATTTTGTTTCCCCTCTGTAATAGCAGAGGAGATTTTCATCTTCAGTAACAGAATTGAATATCTTCCTGCCTTGTTCACTGCTAATTTTACCACTACTTTTCTGTGCTGGATAGGAGTTCACCTCAGATAACAGACTCCAATTAAAGCTTTTTGTGGGAGTTTGCAACTATCAATTGCCACTCTACCTATCTCAACCTATGGCTTATAGTGGGGGAAATAATTCTGGAAAATGGCTTACCTGAGAAGAGGTTACATTTAACAGGCTGCCCAGAACAGCTGTGAATTAAAACTGTGCAGATTCCCTTAGGAGAAATGAATAGATATAGGGCTGTGTCTCTGGAGGCTTGTACAGTTTACATAACTAGTCACTCTGCTTCCCCTTTCAGTCTCTGGCTTTTCTGCTGTGGAGAGGTTGAGAGATACCCACTCTTCAGATGGTTTGTGTGTGATGTACAAGCTGGATCAGTCAACGCCTGGTCTGAGTTTGTGAATTTTCCAGATTACATAACAGTTGTCAGCTCTCGAATACTGTTGGTGTTCAACAGTCAGATCCATATCTGTATGTGAATGCCTCCATATTTCTTTATGAATACTTGTGCTACTTTTCTTTGATTTATAACTGTTTTAATTTTTCATTTCTGCTCCTTCGTCCTTTTTTAAAACTTTCACAATTAATTCAAAATAATGTGTGCTGCAAGTAAGTTTTCAAAGTAGAGATTCTTCTTTATCAAGTTTTTCTGTTCTAAAGTTTTACAGGCCTATATTTTCAGACTTTGATGGTTGTTTTCTGAAACTGCAGGATTTGGTTTCAAATAGCACAGCAGGGAACTTCTCTGTTGGAAGAAGAGGTATCATGTTGGCCTTTTGTATGTGCTAAAACACAAGAATTGAAAACATATTTATATTTCTCCACTGTGTTAGGAGAAAGTTGCTTAATAATGTGGTGTACCTCCAAAGATTAAACACCCAGTAAATCTTCTGTATTGTTTTGATAGATTGCATTGATCAAAATCCAGGATTAGTATCCAGTGTGACATTCTTCCAGGATACTGAACCTGTTCATTTGAATTCTTTGGTTTATCTATTTTTATCATTACTTTAATGTGTTTTTTATTATGACTTTTGAATATGACTAGTTTTGGTAAATGCTAATGCTAATGTTATTTATGCTTCAGAAAATGTAAGTTCAAACATCAATCTGAGCAAGTCTTTGGGCAGTGCCATGGCAAAATGAAAAAAGTAATAATAATCAAATAGGCAAAAGGACCAACCAGAGGTTAGGGATGAATTTAAAAGCAGTGAGTATTTTCTTTTTTTAATTAAAAGCAAATTCTATATGGACTTGTCTGGAATGTAAAGTTCCTTTAATATCTAGAGACTACTTATTCACTGATTTACTGATAACTGATTCAGTCTTGTTTAAAACAGGATATTTTTGATTAACAGTACGTAGTAGTGTTGATTCCATTCATCACTACAGTTTTGTTGTCACTGGGGAACCAAACCTGCTTTCTATTAGCTAGAGCATTTTCCTCAATGGGCCTGTACTCACAAGATCCTTGCAACTACTGAAAACTTAGTTTTCTGGCCATCTATGTATAAGGAAAGGTATTAAATTCTTGGTTTTTACTTGTTGTCTGTTTTATGTACAATAAAAAGTGTTCTGAGTTTGAGAGGTGTCTTAGGGCAGGAATTCAAAGCCAGACAAAGCAGAATTTTACAGTGCTCTCTACTGAAACATAATGGGGTTTTTTCCCTCATATAATTAATTCATTAACCTACTATAGACAATGAAGGTCTTATGTTTATTTTTAACTAAGCTATTACCAATGTGTGTGTATGCTTTGACCTTCTGTGAAAGGAAGGAAGGTGTTGGAAGGTGTATGATCTTGCCTTGAGCTCCTAGGTCATGCCGAGCTAGGAATGCAGATGGAGCTGTGGTAAAAGTCAGTACCAGTAAATAAAAGGGACCAGGATTTTTGTTTTGACTCTAAAGCCTAGAAACATAAAAATTTGCATCTTAATGGCTAAACTTTTTTTCCTCTCCAGAGCAAAGTTGCATGATACATCTGAATTACCCACTGATATGGTCCTTGGTCTGTGCTGTCCTCAGTCCATTCCCAGACAGTGCAGGAGAGCACTAGCTGACAAGACAAAAGCTGTTCAGGGAGCTGTTGTAACAGCTTAATGGGACATCAATTGCATGCCAGCACCCAGCCCCATGCTCTGGCTCTAGCTTAGCAATGTAGACAAAGCCACAGTGTCTCCATGGTGCCAGCTTGGCTTGACCCCACACTTTGCTCACTGATGTGATAATTCAGTTCCTGCACTTCCTTTTGAAGTAGTTCCCTTCAAGAGAAAACCCAGGCACAAGAGGTGGAGTGTATTCAGGATCTGCTCTGGGCAGTGTAGATGTGAACTGTGCCAGCCTTGGCTGTGCTTGAGCTCTGCCCCAGCAGTACTTGAGTCTTTGTATGCCCTAACCTGACCTACTTCTGTGCATGTGCCTTTGGCAGCATGCTCTGATTCTGGGGTTGTGCAACACAGCTTTCTCATAATTTTAAGCACTTTGAACTGAAAAAAAAAAACCAAATGAAACCCAGCAGAACAACAGTCATTGCATCTTGAGGCACCATATATAGCCCAGAAGAGTTACAAGCCAGGTGCTGTGCAGTGTGGATGTGAAATGATCTGATCTGTGCTCGTTCACAGCAGTGTGGATGGGAACCAGTCAGCTTTAACTGGAGTAGGACACTAGACTGTCTCCATTTCTGGTCCACAGGCACCCTAGACGGATGCTGCTTGTCATTGCATGGTTCTGTATGAGGCAAACTGTTCTTGTTAGTAGCCAGCAGCTGTTCTGAATGCTGCCATTTCTTACCAAAAGTTGCAACATGCTAATGTTTAAACTTAAAAGCCCTAACTGATCTTGCATTTAAAAAGCACTGCATTACACTCTGATATACTCTAATTAGAAAGCATTTCATTAAAAAAAAAATGCAACCCCAGATTTTCTATTTTCTGATTAAAATAAGTGGAAGTTGCACTATACTTGCTCAAGTGTGTCCCTATACACTACTAAAGTGTCCCTATACACTGCTAAAAATGCCCTGACACACAACACTTTGTGGAACATTCCTGCCACGGGGACATCCATAGTTTTCATATACTCAAGAACAATTGGATACATTCATGTAAGAAAGATCTGGGAGAGACTGGCAGAAATCCAAAAGCTGTATTCTGAGGTAGTCCCTGACCTACAAATTGCTGGAGCCCAGGAAAGGCTTTTCTATGCTGTCCCTGTTCTTTATATTCCTCCTGAGACTGCTGTTCCTGTCAGGATACTGAGATAGAGGGATCTTTGAGCACATGCTGCTGATTTGATGCTCTTATTTGCAGTTCCAAATAATATTTGCTTTTGCAAGTGTTGAATATTCATTCTTCTTCATGCTCAAATATACTCATTTTTTGTAAATGGAACAACAACTGTTTAAAAAAGAAACTGCTGTCAATGAAAAGTAGTTTCTGAATCTGCATCTTGTTGACATTGTCTCTTACAGAGCTGGAAACTTTGTCATGCCAAGCAGTATTATGTAAGAGAATGATGGTGCACAAATTTTGCTGCTAAGTATACAAATATTGTACCCTTGTCCCTTAGGGCTGATCTTCTGAAAGACACAAACAAAAGATGACTGTGGAATGAGAATGTAACCTATACAGTGCATATTAAATAATTGGCACATATGGGTTGTATTCAAGTGGTGGTATTGGTATTTTCTTCTTTTTACATGTTTTTTACATAAAACTATACGGTAAGGAGGTTTCAAAATGTTAATTTATATGTTTGATATATTGGCTCTTTAAAACAGAGGGTTTGTGTCCAGAGCTGAGTAAATGAGGAAGGAGGTGGGAGGAGCAATGGGCCAGCACAAGAAGCCAGAGGCATTTCCATGAGGAACAGAAAGGACATCCCATGGCTTCACCATCCCTGTGCTAGCTTTCTACATGATACCAATTGTAGCACTGGGAATTCTGGCTTCCAACTGCAATTGTTGATTTTTGATTTTTTTTCCCGACCAACAGTTGTGAGCACAAGAAAACAGAGAATTGTGGCAAAACTTTGCTCTTAGACTTGTGCTGCATCATAAATATGATGAAAAACACTTCGTACCTTGTATTGTAACTTCAGAAGGAAGTTGCATTTGAGTTACACTTGTGGATTTAAGTATAAACTGCTTTGTCAGCCCCTTACCTTTCTGTAACTGAAATTTTATGAACATAAGTTACTGATTTTCTGCTGAAATGATTTTCTGCTTAAAATTTCCAGGGCTTGCTGGAATAGCACCTTATGCTTTGGTAATACTATGGTGATGTGAATTACTGGTTTTGTATTTTTGAATCTTTGCTGAACACCTTTTTCTTTCTTCCTATAGTGGTTATTTGCTTAATGCACAGTTGTTTTTGCTAAACTCATCTTTTCATAATGCCTATTGATTTTGAAGTGATGCTTCTGCTCTTTTCCCCCCAGTTTTTTGACCTAATTGTATCTCTTGAGTATTGCTATGGTAATAACTTCTATTTTCTTTATCTGCTGTGTGTATTAATTTTAGTCTGTACTGATTTTAGCTATAACAAAAAGAACTAGAACAGAAGCACTGACCTATTTGTATTGTGTTAGATAATACACATTTTCAGTAGAAAGCAAGGTGCATCTTCAAAATGGGTCATGTCCTGTAGTCCCAAGTAAAGTTTATGTAAAGTTCAGTGTATTTTTAAAAACGAGAAACAAAGGCCTCACCTCATGATATGAAAGTGAGAAATACACCTATAATTGCACTGTCAATTTAAAAATTACATAAAAGTATTTTTAGTCATGACAGTTAAATGAGTTCTTTCTGCTTTCTCCCTATGACAGCATTTCCAAGTAATATTCCTACAGCTGTTATTTAGTTGAAGTGACATGAAAGCCATCTCCCAAATCTGTGCATGTAGTAAATACTCAGATTTTCTAGAATATGTCCAGTTATGTAATGTGCAATTTTATAGACCTTGCTTAAATGCTACTTTAAGAGAATCCTCCATAGAGTATTTAATATTGATGGTGCTGTTCTAAGGAATTCTCCATAATCTCCATAATGTTCCAAAAGTGTAGCTGATTTGAAACAAGTGTTTTACAGATAAAATAGTGTGTTCTAAATATACTAAGTTAATGAAAGATGCTATATAAATAGTATTTGTAAGGTCAGTGTCCTCTCTGTCCTTGCAATATTAATTTATGTTTTATCTTTATTTAATATTAAATTCTGCATCTTTTGCCCTTAAAAATATCTTCATGCAAAGTGTGTTACTGAGATTAATAACTGCAGAGGCAGCTCCCAAGGCTGTGAGTCCTTAGACTTACTGTGAAACCTAGAGGCAATGACTTAAACTATGGTGCTTGCTTTAAGAAGGGAAAATAACTTTTGTTCTTCTGTTTAGCTGTTAGCATTTTATAGCTGTGCAACCATGTCATGGTTTGCTCTGGCTTCTTTTTCATTCTTGAAGTTCCCAGGGGGAGCTCTAAATCCCTGTTCAAATGTGTTATTGAGTTAGTTATAAAATCTAAATTTATCTTCATCTTTGCAATTATTGAGTTAGTTATAAAATCTAAATTTATCTTCATCTTTGCAATGAACACTAGAATACCTATGTTCTCTTACTAAGAAAGAGGTTTCCATTGTTCATTCTAAATTGTCTTTGGAAACTACTGGATACGTTCAGCTATTTCTTCTGCAACTTTTAACAAGCTTTAAACTCTACTTTATTTTTTAATTTTGTCATTATGATACCCATATATTTATATTTTTATTAACTTATATTAATTATATTATCTATTTTCTGCAATATAGATATTTCTCTAATCACTAGTATCTGGAAACATATTTAGAAGCTGGGAAGACTTGATTTGAGAGAATCTGTTCATATGGTAAAGCTCAGCTGTTTCTTTAGATAGCTCAATGTCTCCATGGCAAATATATAAAGATACATATGAGACCATTTATTTCATGTTTGTGTTGTCTATTTTTAGTATTATTTTTTAAGACTTGTCCCTGTCAGACTCTGTAGAAATACAGTGCAACTACACTAGAATTTATTTTCTGTCTTCCATCATAAGTTGTGATTCAGTGCCTGAAAGAATCAAAGAATCACAGAATTAACTAAGTTTGAAAATACATTTGAGATCATCAAGTCCACCCCATGACCTAACTCCACCTTAACTAGACTATGGCACTAAGTGCAACATCCAGTCTTTTCTTCAACAAAAAAGATCTTGGAAAAAGTTCTTTCATTTATGTACCAGATATTCTCCTTTAGTTTGTGTAGCATGGTCGAATTGTGCACAGTTTGTTTTTCAGGGTTTACTGCAGTTTTTGTTTGCTGTTTTTACAGGAAGTAAAATTGCAAATTTGACACTTTATGATGTATAAGAATTTTCAAATGATACTGTCAAAATAAGTTATTCAACTTTGTAGTTTGATTCTATCCTTTGTTCTCTTCTAGGGCTGGGCACAGGCTCATAAAAACACTTGAATTTTAGAAATGTGGGGTTAGTGCCAAGTGTGCCAAATTGGATGCTCGTTTGTACAAGAACAAAGCAAGAAGGGCCCCAATCTTGCACAATCCATGCAAAAGTTCCTATAAAATCAGCCTGCTTCCAGAGGGAGTCCTTTGTGAAATCTATGAAGGTCCTTGGGAAATAAATAAAAGGATCAGTCCATGGTGTGGGGCCTTGATTTATTTGTGATCATGCTTTGTTGTGATCAAGAAAGGATAAAAGCCTGGATAAAAAGTCTGGAGTAAAAAGTAGAACAAAGCACTCTGCTTTGTATAATTACAGTTGCCTTGTTATAGTTGGGTTTGAAAATACATTTATATTTAGAATATTTAATTCTTACCAAAAATTAAAATCAAATTTTTAAAAATTCTTTTTTTGACAAATCAAATAATTAGGGCTATTTCCCATATACAAGAGTGTTTAGAACAATCTCAGTTCTCATACTAATTAGCTATGTGTTCAATTACAGTTTGAGTGTTTACATTTAAATGTAGTTTATAATTACATTTGTAACCTTTAAACTGTTTGATCTGAAGACGTTTATGAAGAGTCTGCAAAACTTGACAGAAGCCTACCAAGCAACACAGAGATCAGTGACAGCACTTTGGGTGAAGAAATGACCAAAACAATCAACTTATCCTAGGGACCCTTGGCATTTGAAGAAGTTGTCTTAGAGCTGTTGCTTCGATGTGTTTCACACCAGTGAAGGGTTTCATGCTGTTTTTCCTTATCAGTTGTGAAGTGGTTAAATAGTGTGCCCTGAATGAAAACCTAATTTGCACATTATTTTCAGTTGGGCAGTATTTCCCCTTTCTGTTCTGTAGATGGGCTCCTGAAAGCTGTTTCCTTAGATAAGACTCCCACCTCAACAAAAGAAAATCCTACAAAGAAGAAAATTGATTGGCCTGTCCCTGGTGCTCTCTTTGGCAGGTGTCAGTGGGAAGCTGCTGGATAGGGAAAGGAGTAGGGAAAATACAAGATCTTATGAGAAATAAGATAATATGAGAAAAAGATAAATAGCTTACAAAGATGTAGCAATTTCAGAATGTTTTAATATGTAGCAATATAAAACTTCGAACGCCTATATGCCAGGCAACAGAAAAGTGTGCCAAAAGGCACTGGATATTCTGTGTAACAGTTCTTATCTTCAAAATCCACTGCATGAAGATTATGGGCTGCAGGTGCAGCTTTGGATCCTCATGCATAGCTTTCAGTGGTGTAAAAAAACACCTGGAAATAATTGTAAATGCACTTTGCCATTAAAAGGCAGATCGATTGCATTCATTTTCTATATTATAACAAAGTGGGGCAGTTGGCTGCTAATTATGAATAAAGACATAGAATTTTTTAAACCTTTTAGTCTTCAGTTTGAGTGTTTATTTTAGGGATTAAGCTGGAAGAGGTTTGGAAGCAAGCCAAGTGTCAGTGGTGTTACTGTTATAGACTTTATCACAGCATCCAGTCCAAAGAATGGATCTGTCTTCTTGCACTTCTAAAACAAATCCAAGTGGTTTCTCAGGTTTTGTCAGTCTACCTTGTCCATTGTAGTATTCCTTCTTTTTCTTCTTCATGCAGCCAATTTCTCATGTGAAACTCTTGGCTCACAGATGGTCATATGAAACTGGTTAGCTTTAGTTTTGGGATTTTGTGATTTTTTTTTCACATTAGAGGCATATGGTTTATGTCTTGTAAGTTATATTTGTGAGAAGACACTATTCCCTTATCCTGCAAAGCTGAGAATAATAATCTGAAGTGTGAGGCCTGTGAAAGGTACAATTTAATATGAGAGAATAAAAATCTTAAGATTCTTGTAATGGAATGCATTAATCCATAATATATAAGTATTGCTGGAGAATGAAAATACAGAATCAAAGCCAGAGCAAAATTCAGTACTGATGGTTCTAAATTCTGACAAATGGTAATATTCTAAAACAGTAAAATATATACATATATATAGATATATATATAGGGGGTACTAGATGACCTTTAAAGATTGTTTTCCACCCAACCTTAAATAATACTCATTGAGTTTGGGGATTTTTTTTAAATATAATTTTAATTAGCAGCTACATTTGCTATTTGATACTGTAAAATTGCTCTCTCTTATTTTGGTACAGAATAAGTAATTAATGAATCATCTGTTCTTACAGCTAGCCAATTTATATTTTATGTTGCCAGCTGGTTTATGATATGTCAGAGAGACAGAGAAAGGTACCATGGGTGTACTATATGAAAAATACAGGTTTTATCTACTGTTACATAGACACAAACTCATCAGAAAGTGAAATTATGACCTTACATTACTGAAGATATTATGAAAACTGCATGTTCTGAAAATTATGAAAAACAGATAGCTTGTAAGCAGAAAAGACAAAAGCATTTCCACAAATGAGTGGAGAGTTCTGTAACTGGAAATGGAGTATTAAGTTACTCACCAGTGATATTTTTACTGGCCCCCTTAACTGGATCGTCAATGTCATATGTTGGAGGTACTTATATTACTGGGTGTTCTCTTTAATTTTATCATTTTTACTGTGTCAGCTTTTATTATCATTAACAACTAGGCTCACAGGCTCAATTGTGTCCCAGCAGGATTTCAGATTATTCCTCAAATTACAGCAATTTGTCATAATGTCAATGTTTTTTAACCTCTAACCCTAGGTTACCTACCGAGGCTGCAGAGCCTGGATTTCACATGCCACAGATTCAATTTGTATTGTGTGTAAACAATTACAGGGCCTCACAAACAAACGAAAGGCAGCCAAAGTCAAAACTAAAGGTCAGAGTCTAGCTTGTCATGAATCCATTCTAATTGCATTTTTTTCCAAACAGAATATAGGCAGTGCAATAGCATCAGCTCTTGGCCATAAAATGTAGAGGTGAGTTAGGCTCTTGTTAATGGCAGAACCTGTACTGTTGGTGGCAGGAACAGAATTTTGAAGAATTACTCTGGCAACAAGTATTTCTCATTATATGTGACTGTATATGTGACTGTAAAGGTTTTCAGGGGTTTTGATGGTATTGTAAGAGAGAAACAAGCAAAATTATCTTGAAGCTGAAAGAATGTTCTAGTTTAGGAATACCCAAAGGTGGGGAAGGGAAGGGAAGGGAAGGGAAGGGAAGGGAAGGGAAGGGAAGGGAAGGGAAGGGAAGGGAAGGGAAGGGAGTGGCTGTTCATCCTCTGGTAGCTCATGTGAGTCCTCAGTGCTGGGGAATGTGGCAGTGGGTGATCTGAAAGCCCTGAGCCCACCCTGCTGCCTGTGCTGGCCAGAGCTGTCTTACAGGACCCAGCAGTGCTGATGTTTGCCCACACCAATGAACTGTAGGACAACTCAGCTGCACAGTGGAGGTTGGGGCAAATTTACCGTATTCACAAAATGTGTGAGAGATGTCGGAGTGTCAGAGGGAGAATTGGATGGCTAAATGTCTTGTAGAATTGCAGTTGTTTGGTTCTCTTTTTATTCCTTTGCTATTATTTCAACTGTTGTTGAAATTTGTTGACCTGCTTGTTTTTTCTTGAGCTTTTCCTGTAACAATGTGATATTAAACTATATAGAATATATAGTTTACCGTGCTTCCTCTGAAATGATACTGTATAAAATTACTGGTCTATTCATGTGTTTTCTGGTGAAATTGAAAAGCTCCCATCATTGGCACAAATAAAAGATAAATCTTCCTGGTTTATTATAGATTAATTGAACAATTAAGAAGCCACTCTTAATTACTGTCCCAAGCAGTTATAGAAATTACACTTCTAAGAGTGCTACTGAGGAAATCTTTAGATTAAATTTCTTTAAATAGAACTATGCAAATTGCATACTGCCAGATGTTTCTGCCACATCATATTTGAAAGAATTTTTTGATAATATAGCTGCATGTTAAAATTTTTAAAAGGGCTTAACTGATATGAGGATGAGATTTATGGTTGGATAATAAACAGTGCTTAGCTGTATGCTTAAATAAACTTGAATACATGTAGTCGAGCTCATAGGGTGCCACTTCATGGAAATGGCTAAATTTACCATGTTGCTCCCATTTCTCCACTGCATTTCTGAAACGAAGAAATTACCCTGAAAGCTCAAGCCAGGCTTAGAGTATTTCTTGCATGCATATATTTATCCTAACAGAAAATGCAACTGTATTTCCTTTTTGTTATGTTTTTGACACCGTGTTAATGTGGGTTAGCTTTGATGGAGGGGGTGTGCAGCAGTATTATCTGGCAAGGAAGAATAATTTTACAGGGAGATGGGATTTTTTAACAGCTTACACAGTGACAGTGTTTATGGGCAAAGCAAAGCAATGACAACTGAAAATCAGTGGCACTTAGCTATGGGATAATCAGAGCAAGTCAGGATCACGAGCAGTGTCAGCAATCAGTGAGGCAGGGTGTGAGGTAAGAATGGCAGCGGGGGTGTTGACAGAGGAATTCTGTAACTAAAGAGATTACATAAATGACAGTGGGTATGAGGAACAGCCTATAGTCATTAGCATATGTAATTTCATCTTCATCTCCTCTGGAGATCCTCAAAAGCTGTCTGGATGCAATCCCAAGTAATGTGCTCTTGGGGACCCTGCTTGAGTAGGGAGGTCGGACCAGGTGACCTCCGGTGCTCCCTTCCAACCTTAACCATTCTGTGACTCTGTAATTTTGTGATTATGGTAGACACCTTTACTTTAAGGTTTATGCCCTCCCAACCCATAAAATACACCACCCCCCTCTCTTACAGCCTGCATTCATGGCACGAGGTATCAAAGGATATCCCCCCGGTGTATCAGGTTTTTTCCTCTGAAAAACCTTGATGTGTCCACAAAAGGTCAATTTTCTGCTGCTGGAGTCTGCAGTGTTTATCCTCTTCAGCTGTGCACACCATGTTGACTTTTGAATTTACTTTTTTCCTGCCAAACTGCCATAACCACAGCTCACTTCTCTGCTTTCCCAGACTACTCACTTATTTTACTGCTTCTGCTCTGTCCTCAGATCGCTGGTCACTGTGCCCTTAGCTATTAGGTCTCATAGATTGCTTTCTTCATGCCTCCCCAGGTAGTTGCTCCATGAAGCTTCATTCAAGAGAAATCCTTCTCTTTTCTTTGATTTATAATTGTCTCAAGCATACCGTTATTTCATTAAGTTTCCCGTGGTTTGGTCTTTGCCTGGCTCAGCAGTTCATTAGTGGAAATTAGTTCATTCTCTTACAGACTACAGACGTGCTAAGGCCTAGCATTTATGCTTGCTCAGCAGCTGTGTTAATCCCTGTCTAGCTGTAAGTAAGGTTAAATATAATTTTGCAGAGTTCAGCAAAAGTTGTACTATTAAGTGGCCACTCCTTCCCTTCTTTTTTGTCATGACCTCTTTGTATGACTTTTTTGTTGAGGCACTCAGTCTTGGTTTTGCTTAGCAGACCTTTCTTCTCCAGCAGCAGTTATTGGCCTCTGTTTCATGAGGGCTCCTGTTTTCCCCCTTGCCAAGTTGAATTTTCTCTTACACACTGTTGCATGCAGTTGTAGTTCCAGATCCCATTCAGGTGACTGTTTTTCTGTTACATAAAGTAATTGCCAGTGTGAAAACTTGAAACTGACCTCAGGTTTGGCTCAAAAATTTCAGATTTCCTGGCCACAGTGAGCATCTTCACCACAAAGACACAGACATGTTCATTTTGATTGGGATAATTTCTGGTTCTACAAATAATACATTTTTATTAATGCCTGGGACAACTTAAGTAGGAAATATGGTGAATGTCCATACACAGATTTTTTTTTTCCCCTTGAACTAAGGGAAATGATACTATATTTCCCATATTACTTAGCAGCACACAATTATATAATAAGATAGGACTGTCTCCCATTTTTTTCAGGGAATAATACTCAGTGTCACCACCTAGTAGGGTATATTCCTACTCAGGGTCTAGATCTTATATCAGCAAGCATGTCTCCTTTGTGACCTTATTTGGTATCTCTAAGCTCTGGAAGGAAAGTTTGAACATTCGTGTTTAGTGTTCCTGTGTGCTGGTTCTAGGGAGCTCCCCTGAGTGGGAGGTTCCACACTCAGTAGGCAAAGCACTTCACCCCCCATTCCCAAATTCTCCTTGGGGCCAGGCACTGCTGTTTTCATTGCAGCCCTTAATTTGTAGGTGCTTAGTCGTTCATTAGGTTGCAAAATTAATTAATAGCTTTCCACTTGTACTCTCCCTTGTAAGTTTTCCTATAATTTAATTTGCACTTACTATGTCTTGAGCCAAAATAAAAATGATTTCATTTGATGTTTGTGCTTCCATTCCTTTCAGCTGGTTCCTCCTACCAGAAGGAGTCTTCTCAGTCATTGTTTACTTTGGAATTCTCAAGTTCCAATGTCAGATCACCTCTGTGATTTGTTCAGTTTTTCTGAATTTTGATTGCTTCTGCTGGTATGAAGGTGGCCAGAAGTGGAACAGAACTCTTAGGTGCATTTAGTGTTTACCACAATGTACTATGGGATTTCATACTCCTCAAAATTCTGGGTTTAACATGTCTTGCAAACTTTTAATGTTGTCCAGGACCAGCTTTCTTTCTACATTTCTGCACACCATTGAGTGCTTACATGTTTGTTTCCTGTGGATTGGTGTTTTTTTTCCCATTTTAAATAGCTTGAATTTATTTTTAGCTTTTGTTTTGCCAACTAAGTATTATTTCAGAATTCTCTCTCAGCTCTTACAGCAGGTGCAGCATTTGTTATTGTACATCTGATGCTCCAGCAGTTTAAATATTTGGATGATCTGGAGGAAAGGCTAACAGCAAAATCATTGTTTATATTGACACAAGTTTTTTTACTCTCTCTTGAGGCTGTTTTAGCAATATTGCAGTAAATATTATGCACAAGAAAAGAAATCTAGCACTGTATCCTCTTCTAAAGCAGCTTTTTGTTTTGCTTTTTTGTTTGCCTCTGTGGCCCAGGATGGCCAGGATCTGCAGGTGCTCCAGATGTCTGGATTTGCATGTCACCTTAGGTATTGGAGAATACAGAAATATTCTACTTTTTGTGGTGTAAGGTAATGCTGGAGAAAAAGCTGCTTGTATTATACCTATCTGAATTAATTAATTACACCGGTGAAAGGAAGGAGTCAAGTTGAATGCCCTATCAGATACTATGTAATTATTCTGCAGTCCTGTGAATAACAAAGTCTTTTGGGCTAAGTCCCTTTCAAACTGACATCTTTGTATGACTATGTATAGAATTCAAAACCAGTAATAAATGATTCTGTATGTTGATTTTATTTCATAGACTTGCCATGGGCAGGAACTGTTACTGAATTATTACTATCTGAAAGATTTTGAGGTCTGAATTAGCAAACTGTAATGAAGAATGCCTGTGGTTTGCATTTTAATGTAAGTGTGAATATAATCTGTTAGTTTGATTTGATTTTTTAATTTTTTTTTTTTAGTCTGAAAAATCATAGAATCATAGAATGTCAGTGGGGTGGAATGGGCCTTAGAGATCATAGTCCCAACCCCTCCTGCCATGGGCAGGGACACCTCCCACTAGACCAGGCTGCTCAAGGCCTTATCCAGCCTGGCCTTGAACACTGCCAGGGATGGGCCAGTGGCAATCTCCCTGGGAAACCTGTTCCAATGCTTAACCACCCTCACAGTAACAAATCTCTTTGTAATATCTGACCTAAATTTCTCCTCTTTCAATTTGCACCCTTTTCAATTGCACCAAATTGCACCTGAAATCACTCCTTATGCTTTTGCTATAGTTCCTAACAAGTATTTTAGAGGTGTTACAAATTCTCAGTCATCTTCTGATATTTTATGATAGGCCCATAGTATTTAAAAGAATCTCCTGTTTCCTCACTTGATTTTGTGTGGAATGTTTGCTTCTTTGTATTTGCTTTGATCTCTTTCCTCTGGAATTATTTTCTGTTGAAGTTGTTCAAGCTCCATCTCTTGAGATTTCTGTATCTTATTGGCTTAATCTTTTAAGAATGCTGGGTTTTGGAAGCTGTCTTAGAAAGTGTTTTCCTTTCTCTGTGGTTTGTCTGTGTAGTAGCCTGACCACCCAGATGCCACACCAGGGTACTGCTGAAATGTCTGTTTTGGTCCATTGCTAATCAGGAAGGAGGAATATGACCCTTAGCATGGGTTTGAAACTGTTCTCACTTGCTTTTCTCCCTCTCTTCCCAGTTCCTTTCTTAGATAAATATGCACACAAATACGTCCACACAGTGTAAAGAAGTTCTGACAGTGCCTGTATTCCTGCTATAAATTCCTTTATTAGACCCCTTTCTGATCTGTATTTTAAGCAACATTTCTTTGGATTGTTCAGTACCTTCAAGTGACAACTTTATAATTATTTTGCACCATGTATATATGTGTAGGTTCTTATTTAATTTCTTTCCAGGCTTTTCAGTCTCAGCAGGCTTTATGTCCCACTGCAGAGCCTGACATCTACAGAACTTATTTGGGATGTGGGTCATCTTGTCTTCGGGTATGAAGTTAGTTTTGTAATTGCAGCCTTGCCTGGCTGTGCAGTGACAGGTCTTGTCTGGAGATCATTTCTGGCAGTGTGCTGGGTGACTTGCAGGGGAGGCAGCACAGAGCTCTGGCCTGAAGCTCCTCTGTTGTGGCAGCCCCATCAGCAGCCTCTGGCACTGTGTGCTCTGATGCCTGTGATCTGTTCATCACGAACAGCCACTGAAACATTTCCTTCATGATTTCCAGCCCTTTCCAGAAGAACTTTTTAACCATCCTTCTTAGGATCTACTTCTGCTTTACAAATTCATAATTTTTCAGTAGTGTGGGTTGATTTTCTGCTTTTTGTGAGCAAGACAGGGTGTAACATAAAAATTGTAGTTTGAATAAACTATTTGCAGTATGATTTTAAAGGCTTACATGTAGACACCCACATCCCATATACATTTACCTTATTTGAAGAAACTTTGCACTGTTTTGCACAGTTTGCTGATACTAGGATATGGTTAGAAGCAAATGCTGTCAAAGCTCTTAAAGCCCTCCCCTGATGTCACAAACATTAAATTAAAGTAATATTTTAAGATAGTCTGCTTTTGGTGAAATCTGTGCAACTTCTAAAGTTTTTTTTTTTACCATCACAGTCTTTAAATCTCTTGTGCTTTACAAATAATTTGAGTTCTGTGCCAATTGAAAATTCAGTTTCATTTAATTTAAAGACACTGTTAGATGAAGAAAATATTTAAGTATTCCACTACTATTTTTTTCAATTGCAGTTCAAGCTTAATTACTCTAATTCAGATGGAGTGAAAAATTTAGGGGTAAAATTCAGGGGTAAAACGGAGACTTGGAGTACCTGTTGATGTTCTATTTCAGATATTAAGAGTTTTAATTATTAAAGATTGTGCTTTTAGTGTCTGACAAAGCTAAACAGAGGCTCTTCAAGAAAATGTGTTTAAGAGAAGAGCATAAATGTTCTGCAGGAGCAAAACAGGATGGCCATATTCAACAGGTGTTTATAAACAGGATTACACAGTAACCTTCAAGACAAATTGCCTTCTAATGCCTCATTCCTCCCTCTCTTCTGCTGCAGAGCTTCTTGCTGGAAATGTGATGAGCAAACATGATCAACAGTCATTCAGCCAAAGATTTGTTCTCATCTTCTTCAATTCCTTACTGTTAGACTACACTGTTTCCAATCCTTGCATTCTCAGCTCCATTTGTATTATAAATAGTTTTTGATTCCTTCATCGGGGTACTGGCTGCCTCTGGCTTCCATTTATGGCTTTTTTTTGTTTTCATTTTTTGCTTGTTTGTTTTGGGTTTTTTTTTTTTTTTTGGTTGGTTGGTTGGCTGGTTTTTGGTTTGTTTTTCCCTTCTACGTTCCCCTTTCTCAGATTCTTCTGCACAAAACAACAGAGGGAAATGTAGGTTTATTCCTCTCTTTAAATATTTCCTTTCCCTGTCCTATGAGATTTTTCTCCTCCTGGCACAGATCCATTTTTGTTTGCTTTGCTCCTTAACTCTTCTTTTACTGACACCCTCAGTCTGTATTGGCATCTGTGTCATGCCTGCTCTTGCCTTTTACTTTCCTCCTTGACCTGCTGGCCAGTTCTCCTCCTTTTATGTCTAAGCTTCTTTTATTCTTGTTGTGCAGTTATGTTTCAACCTCTTGAATCCAGTTTATTGCTTCTCTGCACAGTCTCTAATGACCTTCTTTTGAAGAAAGCTCTAAACCAGGACTCCATCCTCATTACTGACTCACTGTTTACCCAAATGTCACTGCTGATCTGCATGTCACTCTTCTATTTTATAGTTTACTTATAAATTCTTTAAGATGGGACACTGTTATTTCTGTTTGTATTGTATTTTAGCTCAATTAGAGGGTTGTTTTATGAGTAGCATTGTGAACTATTATGAAATTCCAAATAACTGATACACTTTTGATTAAAGCTTCCTTCCTCACCACCTTTTCCCTGGGTATTTGACCAGATCAAATTATGTAGGTTATAGGTGGGATTGATAATAAGTAGCATTTTAAAATGGCACAGCTAGTTATCTGCAAATGTTGGCTCACAAATTTGCATTGTGCTACAAATTTAGAGCAGAGTTTTGCTAATCTTTCTCATGTGAACTGACCTACTTAAGTCAGTGGAGTGCTAATATTTGCCACACAGTAAGGATTTGGCTCATAATCTTAGGGAAGGCATTTGCATGCACACTGGGAATATTGTCTAGGGTTTTTGTTAAAGGCTTCCTCCTCATTCCATTCCTCTTTATGAGATTGTTTTCAACTTAAAAATAAGAAGAACCAGGTAAGTGTGATTTGACCCAGACGTGATGCCTAAGGAACCTCACTAATGGTGAGTGGAGAAAATTATCTCTGGATGGAAGTTACAATTTTGGCTTCACAAAAAAATGTCCACTTTGCTCCTAGGAAAAATGAAAACATCTCTAACTGCTTAAATTATACCTAAAAAATAACCAGTGTAGGCTCTAAATAACAGACCATAGAGATTGTAACATTTGAACTGGTTGAGGACAAATAAAGGACAGTTATTAGTGATTTTACATGGAAGAATAAGAAAGCCAGAATTTCCTCAACCACCTTGGTCACGATACATGTAGAGGTATTTACAAAGAAAATGGTTCCAGTATTTTTTTTACAGACTGTCAGTGTGACTTTTTGAGATTGTACTCATCATTTGCATAATATATTATCTATTTATTTTCAATAATAGATTTTCCATGTGATTCTTTTTCTCAGAAAGGACAGAACACATGCTCATTTTCTGTGTATTTGAGATAGAAGTTGTTCCTGTGCATTTTTACTCAAATGTGCTGCTTGATTTCTGGGATCAAATGCCCTGCAGGGTGACATTTCTTTCAGTTTTAGGAGTCATTACAGTAATAGGAGGAAGCTTCTCAATGTTACCTTCACAAGGGAATCCTCACTCTGTAATACATCAGGGACAAAAGGAAGGCTAAGGAGAACCTCCATTCCCTATTGGATGCAGGGGGAAACACTAGAGACAAAGAATGAGGAAATAGATGAAGTACTTAATGTCTTCTTTGCCTCAGTCTTTAACAGTAAGGCAAATTGTTCGTGGGTACCCAGTCCCTTGAGCTGAAAGACAAGGATGGGGAGCAGAATGAAGCCCCCATAATCCAAGGGGAAATGATCAGTGCCCTGCTACACCACTGAGACACACAGAAATCTATGGGATCCAGCTGAGGGGACTGAGGGAGCTGGTGAGGGTGCTCACTGAGGCACCTTCCATCATCCACCAGCAGCCCTGGGTAACAGGGAGGAGTGGGTCCCAACTGACTGGAGGGCAGCAAGTGTGACGTGTGATAGAACCCATCCATCAAATGGGTTGGAAGGAGGGTCGGGGACCTAGAGGCCTGTCAGCCTGACCTCAGTGCCAAGGAAGGTCATGGAGCAGATTGTCCTGAGCAACATCAAGCAGCACATACAGGATCACACCCAGCCAGCCCAGGTTCATGAAAAGCAGATCCTGCTTGACCCAGTTAATCTCATTCTATGGTGAAGTGACCTTATTGGCTGAGGGAAAGGCTGTGGATGTTGCCCTACATGAGCTTTAGTAAAGCCTTTGACACAGTTTGCCACAACATTCTCCCGGAGGAACTGGCAGCTCTTTGCTTGGATGGGGATGTTCTTTGCTGGGTAAAAACTGGCTGGATGGCTGAGCCCAGGGAGTGGTGGTAAATGGAGTTAGAGCTAGCTGGCAGCTGGTCTCTACTGGAGGTTTTGATTTTTTGGAGGGCAGGAAGGCTTTCCCAAGGGATCTGGACAGACTTTTGTAAGGCCAGGCAGTTTGCAGAGATGCTAAAGGGAGGTGCCTTCTTGACCCAGACTGGTGTAACTATTAAATAGTTGAGACTAAACTGTTGCACTCTTTGCCAAGGACTTTGGCAGAGTTGGGATTTTGTGTGCAGTGTGTTATGCTCATAGACCCCTTTGTCTTTGGAAAAACAAATCCAAGGTGAGAACATAATGTGTCAGGGAAGGGCAAAATAAACCATCACATAGATTATAGAACCATTTTGTCCAAACCAAAGATCACTGTTTGCAAGGCTTCCTTCCTCTGTTCTGGAGAGGACAGGGCAGATACTGGAGAGCTGTGGGTACTGCCACAGTAGTGACTAATGCTCTCAATGCAGAAATAACATTCCTAGTATTGTAAAATGTGTTCTGTACAGGTGCAAATACAGAATAACTTCTCTTACTTTCCCACCTGCTCAAATGTGAAGGTTGTACAATATTTACTTGTTAGGCTGGAGATGGTTCTGTTTTATTTTGCTTTCTTACTGAGAAAAAGATGAAGGTCATTCTGTTGCTATTCTTCTTTCTCTCCCAGCCTTGCTTAATCCTGAAATTAGATGTTTATTCCTGAGCAGGTCTTTATGTAGTTCTCTACTTTTTTCAAAGTCACATGCCAGTTTGTAGGAGTAGCAGGGTACTTGAATTTTCCTTCAAGAACTGTATGTCCTAGTTTGTTAGAAAGAAAGAAAAACAAATACAAAAAAAAAGATAAAAATTGATCCAATGTTACACAAAATACTATAGTAATGCTGAAAACTTGATTGCACTTTCCATATTCATTTCCAGGGCCTAAAGCACAAGATTCTCTCTCCTCTGTTGGTTTTGTGGTTGTGCACACTTATCATGCTGTAGTGGTGGTTTTGGTATACAGCCATTTGCTTTCTCTTCAAATATTTAAACTTCAGGGGTGCTTACCTTTTTTGAATACATATTTTCTGCAGCAAACAGTTTGTGGTTTCTTGAATAGATACCAAAAGCTAAAGGAAACTGTTTGTCTGTTCACTTGAAAGAATTTTGCTGTAATATAAACCATTAAGCATTTGGAATAAAGAGAAAGCTTTCTTTTATAATGCAAGTGAGTAATTTTCCTCTTCTACTTACTTTCATATTTCTGCATATATGTATTTTAACACTGCTTTTCCAAGATGATGGGATAATGAACTGAGAGAGTAGCAGGTTTAAGAAAACCAATGACCTGCAAACATTCCCTTTGTCCAGCTTTTCTTTCCTGTACAGGGAAGCCAGAGAGGTGGTTCTTAAATACTTTGTAATTTTACATTTATCTACAAAACCGGGGGTAAAAAAGCTGAATAACAGCTATTTTATCTTATGTCCTCTGAACGTTTGCCTTGCCTCTGACGACTCCTTTTGCACAGGCAGATATTTGGCAGTTTCGGTAATATTTATAGAGGCTGACATTGAACGACTGTTGCTCTTGCTGCAGATATCAGTAAGACTAGCACAAAACCGCGGCCGCATGTCCGTGTGCAGTACGTGTCCATGCAAACGCCTTTCATCAGCTTGAAGTTTCTTCTCCCTCATCCCCTCCCTCAGCTCTTCTCCTTGCCCATCTCCGCGGCGGAGGAGCTGAAATAATTACCTGCAGTGTCATTTTTCACTTTGCTCCATGCAGATGCGGTGCGGTTGGGCCGCGGGCGGGGAGGGGCCAGGGTGATGCAGCACGGGCGTGTGACAGCGGCGCGGCCCGACTCGGCTCGGCTCCGCTCCGCTGCGGGTGGCTCCGCTCCGCTCGGCTCGGCTCGGCTCGGCTCGGCTCGGCTCGGCTCGGCTCGGCTGCGGGCGGCTCCCGCTGCTGCAGCCCGGCCGCGCCGCTGCGGGGCCACTCGTGCTCGGAGTACCTGCGACACAACTGGGCTATTCTTTAACTGTGCGAGAAGTATTCCCTTCACGCAAGCTCCCTACTGGCTTTCTGCATCCGTAATTTCTCGGAGCCGTCTTTCCCTCCTTCTTCTTTTTCCCTTTTCCCTCCTTTTTTTTCTTCTTCTATTTTTTTTTTTTTCTTTTCCCGCTCGTTGTTCGCCCCCTCCCAATGCGTGCTGCCTCAGTAGCCCTCATTATGCTGTGCTCAGTGGCCCGGTGTGTTCCCCGCCTCTGCTAGGCAGTGGCAGCATGGATGGTGCTCTTGTGACGACCTCTGCTGATGCTATCAGTCCACTGCGGATAGGCATGCTGAGTAATCCTGCTGTAAATGGGCGAGGACACGGACACACGGAAAATTAACCACAGCTTTCTGCGAGACCACAACTATGTGACTGAAGGTAACATAAATATTGTCATTTTTCTCTTCTTGCATTGCAGATTCTATGCTGGGAATGCACTGTCATGTTTGGAGATGCAGGCTGTTCCTTTTTTTTCCTTTTTTAAACAGGGGGGGATTTCAGGGCGTTTTTTCTGTGGGATGTAGCAACAGAATCTGCCTGAATTTGCTGAATCCCGAAGGCAATCTGTCATGCTACAGCAGTATATGAAAGTACACGGGCTGGAGAAGGTCTTGCATTGTGCTGAGTTTCTGCTAGTGAGGTGTGCAGCACCTGGCATTGAAAGCTCAGTAGCTGCAATGTAGAAGATTGGAAGCACTTGATTACTAAAAAAAAAAAAAAAAAGGTTTGAGAGCACCAAAGTAGGAAAAATAATCTGTAAAGTTAACTGTTTGCTGGTGTAATGAAGGTTATGCATCTCATTTTGGTAATTATATCCTGAGCATTACAGACATTGCTCAGTTGATTGTTCCCTAGAGAACTGTATGCATTTAGAAGGCATTTAGAAGGGATATGTAAGCATCATCTTTTGAAATGCTTCTGCTTGCTTTCTGTTCCCTGTGCAAGGTATATGAGTAAAGAAAAGGCACCTTCATTTTAAATCAATCAGTGACTTGAGGGTTATTACATAAAAAGGAATTTTGCTGCAGGTGACATCCCTTAAATGCTGAGAGAATTTACCTTGAGAATGTGAAATGGTTGGGTCAGGTACTGGTGTGTATTTCCTTGCCAGAAAGTTGGTTTAAGAGTAGGCCATTTTAAGATTGATTGAACAGGAGAAATGTGTTTGTAGGTGCTTGACTTTGCAAATATATCTGTATGTGCAGTTTTAACAGCACTTTTCAGCAGCAGAAACAGTAACTCAATGTAGGTTTATATAATATGAACATACTTAACATCAGGGTCAACCAGTACTCCTTGAGACACAGTCTCCAGATTCTGTCGTCATTTGATCAATGCTCAGTCACTTAATACTCCCATGCTGCATCCTGAAACGTGATCAGCTGATGCTCTCTTGATTATTGATGATTTGAATTGTTTTAGATTGGAGAAAACAGTAGGATTATTTTTGTTGTGCCAGGTCCACAAGGCAGATTTTTCAGAAGAAAAATTAAAAATGCTGTGTACTGTAACTGTTACCAGTGACTGGTGTAATTGCTTGCTAATCTTGCCTCTAGGACATTCTTTGCACTCTGGTTCATGTTTTGGTGCATTGTCAAATTTCTTTTGAAGTTTTGGGGTTTTTTTTTCAGAATGATGATTTATGTTTTGAGATGTGGTCACCTGTTTGAAGGAACTTTGTTTAAATTTGTAAATTCTTGCCTTGGATTCTGCAAAATGCTCAGTATGATCACTGCAGTATACTTGATACATGGTGAATTTCAGATGTGTAGCAATGTTAAAAATTGAATTTTCAAGTCTCTCTTGTTTTGTGATCTGAGGAGAATAATTAATGGTGGATTTTTCAAATACATATTCTTTTATATGTCATGAGTGTTCTAAAAATTAGATGGAGATTTTTAGTAGTTTTTGTGACACTTGCTGGGGCAAGTGTTAGATTTTTCTAATGTTTTATCTTCACTTGATACATGGATCATAAGGACTTGATGTTCTTCTGTCATTGCACATGGAGGGGCTTATCTGATATGGGTAAAAATACAATTTGAATATCAATGCTGGACTGTTTTATATTTTTCCTGTGATCAGAAGTCATCATGAAATATGTTGGCATCTGTTCTTGAAATCTTCAGTAGCAAAATATTAGTTTTTCATCTCAGACTAGTGTAATTCTTGTTGGGAATGCAGAGTTTGTCAGGTGTAATAGAATTCTTCACAGCTGTTATATCTGACATTGCCACACCTTTTAAAAGATCTTGGAAATCATGAGGGAATGGATTTATCTGTGAAATTTTTCCAAGGAGACCTTCAGATGCTCAAAAAGGAGCATCACGAATTTTAATTTCTCATTGATACACTTAGTTAAAAATGCATAATGAATACATTAGTTAAACTGCTGCTTTAAATGTGCTTTGTTTGTTCTTCTGTGGGATTTTGTATTTTTTTGTTTAAAGATTTGGTTCCATGAAAGAACTTTAAGACTTCTCAACTGCAGTCCTTTCACAGGCCTTGTATTTGGTCCTGGACACGTTAAGTGCAGAATGTAGCAACAATAGAAAGGCAGCAATGTGTTACCTTATTATACTTTGGGGTCCAATCCAAGTTTTTCTTTGGCTTTTGTAATCCACCATTTAAAATGAAGAAATGCTTTATGTGGTATCCAGTGTGTTAGAGAAGTTGCCAATTCCTTGTTATTCGTGAATAACCAAAATTTTATCTCATTTTCAGAGTTTTAAAGT
The DNA here is from genome assembly GCF_023055355.1 of Agelaius tricolor. Lineage (NCBI taxonomy): Eukaryota > Metazoa > Chordata > Aves > Passeriformes > Icteridae > Agelaius > Agelaius tricolor. The sequence continues at coordinate 9,788,188 of NW_027269284.1, forward strand.
CTTGCTAAGTGGTGTCCTCTGCCCTTGCTATTCCATGCAGCAGACTAAATTAATTTACAAAAGGAGGTATTTCTAACCCTTATATGTACTTTCTTCCTCTAACTATTCACTGAGGGAAGTAAAGCCAGCAATAATCATGAAGATGTGGGTTGACTGTAGCATTGCTTTACTTCTCTACCTGGTTTACTTTTTCAGTGATTTAAAAAAGCCCAGACAGTCAGATGACATATGAATTCAGGTATAGGAAAGCTGTGAGCCAAATCTGATTTGCTCTGCTCTTGGTAGTGGACTGAAGGTGTTCCTAACAAAACTGCTTGCTTGAGCAAAGTCAAATTTCATCTCTTTGATAGGTCATTATTTTCTAACATTGGGATTATCTGTAACAAACGTGGCTTTACCTTGGCTGTGGAAAATTGAATTGGTTTTTAAATCTCAACAACTTTTTGATTTGTTATTATACTGTAACTGTTATACCATAATAGGCATTATAGGCACACATATGACAACAGTGACTACCTGGCCCTGTCTCTCCTCTTGCATATGCACAACTACAGTGTGACATTAAAGCAAGCAGAACATGAATAATTTTGTCATTTAAAGTCTTTAAAATTATGTTACAGTTGCACAATGGAAAAAGGTGATTTAATTCCAGCTGCAACGTACAGCAAATTTTTCAATGATCACTTTCAAAAGTAGCTTTTGAAGCAAACTGCTTTAATTGGAATTGTTTGCGTGAGGAAAATAGAAAAGATCTGGTATGGCTTGTAAAGAAAGAGAGAAAAAATATCTGAGGCTTAGAAAATGTGAGCTGTGGGGAAAGATTGAACTTCTTTGCAATGGTGGTGAAACACTGGGATATATTGCCCAGGGAGCTTGAGTAATTTTTATCACTGAAGTTTTTAAAAGCAGGTGACATAGATGTCTGTAAGAAATTACATGGGGATAGCTGAGCCTCCCGTGGGGCAGAGGAATGGACTAGATGACCTCTGAGATCTGTTCAGGCTTGTGATTCATTGCAGAGCTGTGTTTTATCTTAATTGCCTTTTGCACCACAGCTGTGGGAACCAGTTGCCCAGGAGGTGTTGGGTCAGTAAAATGTGTTATTTCCACAGCAACTGCAGGAGCACTGAGGAGAGAGGAGAGGCACAGGAGAGAAGATGGGTTGGATGGAGAAACATGATCCTTCATTACTGTACCGACAGAGTCTGGGGGGAGAGGGCAAGAAAATTGTGAGCTGGGGGAAGGGGGATAGAAGAGGCTTCTGTGCTTTAGAGGGCAGAGGATGTCTTTCAGTCCTAGAGTTCCCTTGGTGTTACTGTGCTTAAGATTAATGGTAAAACTGACAGGACTGCTGATACACTTTGCTGTCCCAGGGCCTTGGGATCAGCCACAGGATCTGATTCTGAGCAGTGAATTGCCTGGTGTGGTTGCTGTGTTCCTGGTCGGGGCAAAAAGTTGCAGGAGTCAATGGTGCCACTCTTCCTAAACTGTTAGGTTAATTCCATTACTCTGTATTTTACTGATTTAACAATTAACAGAAATAATGAGCAAAATGTGCTATTCTTGCCAAACTATGTTAAAGATGTGTTTCATCTCCATGATCCCTAATTTATTTGGAGAAATTCTTCTCTGCTGGGTGAAGGCATATTGCAGGTTGCATGCAGACAAGTCTAGCCTATGAATTGATGCTTTTTATGGAGTATCTCTGTTTTGGGGAGGAATAAAAAGTTTATACATCCAGTTTCTGAAGACACACAGATTCCTCCTTGGTCTAGGCCTGCAAATGCAAGTGGAGCCAGTGGAGTTGCACTGGTGCTGTGGGGCAGAAGGTGACCTGCTCTATCTATACATCTATATGGCGAAATTGTGCCATTTGGTTCCATATGGCTTAACTTCTGTGAAAAAGTTAATCATGTTAATGGTGTATTAATGTCCTAAATTTTGATGTTTGAAGAATTATGAGAATTAGCTGTGCAGTATAGAACATATTGAATCATAACCATGTGAAATATTTATTCTAGAAGGAACCCTTTTTTTTTCTTAATGATTGTAAAGAAAAGTCATCTGCAGATAATAAAAACATTTTGGGGCCTTTTTTTTTTTTGCCTTAATGAAAGATGTTAGCATCTCTCTTCTTCAGTAATCAAAATTAGAGGAAATTATGAATTTTCATCTGCCAAAAAAATTTATTTATGATATTTTCTTTCATAAACATCTCAAATATAATTTGAATTAGACCTGAATACCTGAGGTATTAATTGGATGAGTATAGCAAACAAGTAACACTCTGCTGGCTCAGGCTCACCATTGGTCCGTCTAGTTCACTGATTTCTCCTTATCAATGAAGTACAAGAGGTAACTCTTCCTCTTAACCTCCACCACTTCAGGATTTATTTTGTGAATATTGATGATTGTAATCTTTTTACAGAACTAATTTTGAAACAGAATGGAAATTATTGCTCATTCTTAGTGTAGTCACTTGTGTTTCTTATTTTTTTCCGTGATTCAAGGGTGAACGGGGTAAACCTCGTCAAAGCGTGACTTTGCTCCTTGTTAAACAGGATATGGTTATGTCTTTCTGTGCATGGATTTGGTTCTTTTATTCACAGTGGTATTCGGATGAATGTTGTGAGTAGCCTTGAAGATTTGGATTAATAAGGTTTATTCCATCCAAGTGATGTTGCTGACTTTGTAATCTTTATTCATGCAGCTTAGTTGGGTGCAGCCACAGAGGCAGGGCTGGAGCATTGCTGTCACTCTGGCTTGCACTGCAGTCCTGTCCCTTTGCTCACTCACCCAAACCCTCAGCTGGATGTGGGGTTCAGCATCCAGGAAAACCAAACAGTGGTACTGCTTGAAGCTTGGATCTGCACAGCACAGATATTTAAAGCAATGTCTGCACGGGTGACATGGGCCAGCAATTCTCTCCAACAGCCAGAAAAGGCAGGATAGATTTAGCCAGAGTGAATTACACTGTCAGCTTGCAATGATGCAGCACCAGCTACACATTCAAAGTACTCCATTCATGCTACATTTATTAGGCTCATAATATTGTTGTCTCTATTTTGCTTGCCAAACGTACTTGAGGAAGAAATCATAAATCAGGATTGGGCTTAGGATGTTGATCCTAGGCTGGGATTTTGGAGTTTCTCAGTTTGCTGTTCCCAGTTTCCCCAAAGAGCAGGAATGTGCTAGTGTTAACTTGTTACTGCCTCCTCAGAAGAAGACCTGCCTCTTCAAGGAGTTTTAAGGACTCGTTGTTAGATCATCCTAAGAGGGCACTTCAGCCCACTCTGAGCTGCAGGAGGTGTTTCAAAGGCATGCAGTTAACTTGGTTTGGCTCTTCATTTAATGTCATGTTCTCCACACAGCAGTTATTCACCAGTGTCACATGTACCCTTAAAGCTTTACCAAGTGTCATTAGGCTGGGCTGCAATCTTCCTGTTTGCAAAGGAATAAATCTCTGATGCTGGATCAGTGGTTTTGGTGGATTGCCCTTAGGGACTGATGGCAACCTTGGCTCTCTTTGCATGCATATGTAATCAGCAGATGATCTTGCACTCACCATCTAAATAATAAATGTATTTGGTTGCTGTATAGTGCTAGAGGTCCTGGAGAAGTGAATAGATGTATTAACAGAAGAAAAGGACCATGTAGAATATTAGCTAAAGCTGAGCTCCTTCCATGACAGTGACAACAAGGAGCTGAAAAAGAAGATAATTGCAGCAATCTGGAGCTTTTCCAGGTGCCAGCAGACTAGAAACATTACAAATAGAAATGTTTATTGTATATTTATCTATATAGCTGTTATATGTAACAGACTGAGCTACATATAAACCTTAAAACCAGAAGTTCAGGACATGAGCTGTGCAATGTGTGTGTAAGATAAACATGGGCATAGAAATATGATCCATGCAAGCTGGCTGTGTCTGCCAGATCTTTTTCTAATTGAAACTGACAGTTTAAAAGTATTGAATGATGTAAAAGTAAACAATGTTGTGCAGGTAGAGTCAGTGTCATTGTTCACCATGGGAGAAGTTTATTTAGTGTATGTATTGTGAAAACTGTACTTAGCAGTATATTTTTAATATGTTGTCCACGTAAACATAAAAACCCCAGGCATTTTAGCAATACCTTATGTATTTAAATGGTGAATTTAGAGAATGGTAGATGTTGCTCCTCCATCAGTTTAAAATGTGAAACACTATACAATAACACTGAATATTTTATAATGAAGAAGAACGAACTATCTTTTATTACAGCCATAAAAAGGTAATCCATCCTTACTGTTTACCTTGTGTTACTACATCATTACTAGTTGTAACTTTGAAACTTCCCATCCACAGTTTATTTAATCACCATTGCAAGGTTTTGTCTCAAGGACTGTCTGCTAAGAGAACACAAATTTTTTGCTCAAACTATAATCTCTGTAATTTCAGGTTAATTTCCCTGTAGCCAGGGAAAGGTAACAATCTCATAAAATTAGATAAAGTTAATATGGGCACTTTTGGGATTTTTTAAACGAGAAAGGGTTTTAAATGAACTTCTAGCCATGTTGAGGCACTTTCCTGATCAATTGTTTTCATGGTTCTCAGGTTAATGCTGAGTTTGCCCTTAGTCATGAGTGTGGTCTATTTTACTTGTTCCTGGTGAAAGTTCCCCAAATCTTTACCAAGAACAAAAGCCCCACTAAGCAAAGCAGCCTTATATATGGTAGGAGAGTTCCTGTTCTCAGGAGTGTAACCTTGCTGAAAAGCTCTTGTTCCTGTTTTTATTATTGCTTCAGTGCAAATAAAAGCAGACTGTATTTTGCCAGTGAAAGACCAATAATAAAAATGTGCATTAAGAGATTTGATTCCTAATAAAATCTCAGCACAATATGCCATGCAGTTCAGTGACTTCTGTGAATTATTAATAGGACAGGGTTTGGGATCTGTATTGTTAAATATAGCAGTTTGTCCCTTTCATATTCACTGATCCATCTGTTACAAAAAAGAGAAGAAAAGGATGTAAACATCTGTATTATAATGACATTTATGTGTTTTACTTAGAGTACAGAAAAAAGTAAAGACTAAGAGTTGGTTTATTATTCTCTAGTTCAATGCAAGTCTGATTAGAACTTAGTTACTGTTACCATACTTCTTCCTGTTTGCAGTGCTTTTGTTGTTCCTGTGACTCAGGTGTTGCAAATCATCAGTGACTGTACAAAATAACATCATTTGTGTAAATTTTGAAGCTAATGCTGCCTGTGGTAGTGCTGTTTGCTTTAAAGATAACCATGAACTGCTCTACCAGTTTCTGGGCCAATTTCTAGTAGAAATAAAGATCATCTGGGTTGAATGAAAAGTAAATTATTGTTTATTTCATTATCTCAGATTTTAATGACTCCATATCATTTATCCTTATTCTAAGATGTTAAATGAACGTTTCAAATAGAAACAAAAATTAGTTTTCAAGCAACGAGCTGGTCACCAATTAGCAATAATTTATTTCTAGACTTTCATCCAGTCATGTGGTACTGTTTGAGAGGTTTCAATCTATGATATAACCTGGCATAATGTCTTTAATAAGTGTATAGCTGTAAATCAGAATCTGTTATTATTTAATAAATAATTTCTGATATAATGTCTTTATTTCTACATTGTGCTGTGATAAAAAGAAAATTTCAATGAATAAAATCAATAATAATAGTAATAATAATAAATTAGAAAAATTCAACAAATAGGCACAGTGGACTGGTGAGTGTAGGCCTGAATTGGATGCCAGGGTAGCACATGAGACTCTTCATCATGCTACATGTTAATTTGACACCCTGCTTGATTTGATATCTTTTATTGCTGCATGCAGATCTGTGATATGGGAATAACCAGTACAAGATGGAGTCAGATGTGTATTCTATAATATTCTTTTGAATGGAAGATTTAGGTCAAGTATATTCTCTTTAATCAACAGTGAAGATCAAAGTGGAATTCACATAAGCAGCCTCTTTGAAATAGGTAGATATGAATTATTACATCTTACAGAATTTCCTGGAATGCCTTACTCAGAGTGCAGTAAAGTCATATGGATGATGGTTATTTTCATTGCTCAGGTACAATATGAATATCATTTTGTGCATGTTGGAACACAAAAGTATGCTACACTCACAGAAGGTTTGTGAATCACTGCTACTGCATGTTTCATGTGCCTGTGTTCCTCCCAGCTGCTCTGCTTGAAATGTGAATCTGGAAGTCCTGGAATGGCTATGGAGAAGTTTCAGCACTGGGAGGAAATAGGTCCTGGTATGTAGGGCCCTGTCCTTCAAGTCCCATATGACTCACAGACCTTTTGGTCTAAGTGTGACAGCGCTGCTCAGGGGAGTGACACTTGTGTCTGACTGAGGCAAAACTTTCCTTCCACCATGGGCTGAGAGCAGTGTCCTTGAATTTCTGATTTTCACCTGTGGTGGTGATGAGCTGTGGCTTTCTGAAAATCTGTTTCCTTAAACGTGGGTTTTATTTTCCATGATTAAGTGTGGCCTTACTTGGTAGAGGAGACATTTCTGTGCTTCCATTTGCATTTCAGAAAAATGAGGAAAATACAGTACAGGTCTTCTGTGTTACTATGCAAATATTACAAAAGGTGCTAGTTTTAAAACAAATGAGTTGCATCTGTTAGCAATTATGATACTGCAAATCAGCCAATTATATTAAAACTTCAGTATTTACTAGCTGCAAGAATTCTTGCAACATCCAAATAAAGGGTTTTAGTTGCCTTAACTTTGAAGCGTGGTGCAGAAATTACTGCTGAATGTGATTTGTACAGAGTACAAACAACCAGCTCTTTGTTGTGTTGATTTTTCCCAGCTTTTTTGTTTAAAATTGTTTTATTGAAAATATCTTTTACTTTTTCCAACCTTAAAATTAATTTCAAGGCATTTAAAATCGAGGATTTGGTTTGAAATTGACATGGATGCCATTTTTGTCAGCAAATTGCCCATTCTCCAGAGGAATCTGTAGCCTGGGACGCCCATCTTTCCTTCCCTGCTGCTTTGGAGCCACTCCCATTGCATGGAAGTATCAGAGCAGAGGGGAGGAGGCTCTGGTTAGCCCACCAATCTAGGCTTCTTCAGAAAATGTCAGCCAGCCTGGCCTGGCTGATATTTGTCCCTTGCTGGCAGAGAGGGAGCCACCACAGCTGCCTGCCCCTGAGAGCATGGGGACCATGGGCAGTGCTGTCTTGTCCTGGTGCAAATTTGCCACCAGAGTCCCATTGCTGCTCCCTGTGAGCTGCTCAGTGGGCACCAGCTTGGTCAGCATGGTGAAGACTTCCAGAGAAGTGAAGCTTACTGCTGTGCTCCTTCAAAACCACCTTGTTATAAGGCTTTTGCAGTATTTATGCACAGTAGAAGGAAGGAAGGAAATACAAACTATAAGTATATTGGAAAAATGTCTGACAGCTATCCTGGATGTACCTGGGAAATTGTAGTAATAGTAGTAATGTTAAATGTGAAAGCAGAAAGCTTGGATGCTTCTGCACTATAAATAATTACTAACAAAGGTGATTGCCAGTGTGGAGAGTTGTTTGCAGAGGGATTCATTTCTGATTGTTAAGTGTAAGTATATTTAGACAGAAAATTATTTTTGTTCCTGAAAGCCAGGGAGGAGTTGTAAATGGGAAGAATTAGCAGTCTGGATTCCACAGAGCAAACACCAGCCTGGTTATTACAGATGAGACTTGATGAATGTAGTTATATTGAGGTTAGCACAGGAAACTACTCCTATATTTTACATTTTAATGACTGAACTCAATCATTTTCTTTTTAGCAGTTGAATTTACACCCTTTTCTTGAAAACTCCTCAGTTTGGCAGTCTTCTTTTCTGAAATGTTGCAAATATTTCAAAGCCTTTAATGAACCTCTTGCTAAGTCACCTTTGATCCAAAATCTTCATTGAGAAATTTGTGCATATGGGCACAGACATAATCTAACACAAAAACAGAATCCAAATAATTGAAATTGAGGAAAGGAATAAAAGAGCTTGCCAGAGTCTCCTATGCTTTGCCTTTAGAGTTTTTGCACTGCAGTCCAGATATTGGCTCCATAATCTGAGATTTTATTGTGTAAGTGAAACCCTGCAGGATTTTGCAAGGCAAGATATATTGGGGAAATAGTGCCAATACCTGTAAGTTTAAAATAAATAAAAGTAACTAGATGAGACTTGACTACACATGACAGCAAGAAATACCTAAACATTTTAACTAGGGCATGCCATTATAGGTGAAACCTGCCCTGGGAGAGCCGCTGCACAGTTTAAGCAAACTTGAGGACAATCCTTTCATATAAAAACAGTAACTTCACTACTTTACATATCCTGGGCAAGGAACTTGTGAAATTCTTGTCTTTTAGCTTGTAAGTGGGGGTTCTTGTGAGTTTATCTAAAGAGTATTTTTTTTTCTGTTCCTTGTTTTGTGCCCTACTGAGAAACCTTCTGATGGAACACAGGAAGATTTTCCTTTTTTCAAAACCTGCTTTTATTGATGGAAGCATGAGCAGAGTTTATTGAAAGAGTTCAATAGTAGCACATTGGGCTAAAGTAGAGATGGGGTGAAACACCTGTTCATCGTAACAGTTCTTAAAAGCAGTAGTCCAACAGATCCCTTTAACATTTCTACAAATAAAAACTCCCAGAGCTCATCTCTTCAGCTGTGGGGCTATTCAGATAATTTCCATGGATTTCCATTTCTGTTTTCAAAACTAGCTGCTTTAACAACTGTCCACTTTTTATGTTATGTTTCTGTAAAATAACTGGTTACTCATGCCTATATCAGATATTTACAATTACTGTGATATAAGGCATGAGCTATAGTTTATCTATATTTGAGATCTTTTAACTCACAGATAGCTGTCAGACTGGCTATCAGGTAGTCTTTTTTCCCAGTCTGATTCTCAGATCCAGTAACATACCACACTTGAAGAACAGAAAGGAGGCTACGTTGATCAGTTCCTATAGGTCAGAACATGGGCTGAATCTAAAATACATCTGTTCCCCTTGACAGCTGACATGTGGTCAAGACTGGAAATTATGTAAGAGAGAATATTTTTGGACTAAATATCTCACAGGAATAATTAATATTTTCCCCTGGTTCACACAGCCTTCTACCCAGGCAACAGATGGGTAACCTTAACTCTCAAACCTAATGGTCTGTCTTGAAGTTCCTTTTCATGTGCTTCTGGTATGTGTCTTCGTACTGCTAAAGTTCCTTTGATTTCCTTTTGGCCACTTTCCAGAACATCTTTTAATTCCTTTTGTGAAATTTCCATGCCAGCTTTAATTCCTGCCAGAAGGCAACTGTTGCACCTCTGTTCAAGCAGGACCCTAAAGCTTTAAATTCTCAGAATTTGTCTCTCTGGAAGTAATACTCCCTGCTCAGACTTCAGAGACATCAAGAATATGTAGATCCAAGCACTGCTGGGGAGAGAAATAAGGACACAGAATTCCTTCCTTGACTACAATTATTCTGTTTCCATTTGCTGCTTGACTAGATTGTAGTGGTACTTGGCTTTTATCTGCAGTACTTGCTACTGTTTGAGTTCCAGGAGTCTTTATTTAAAAAAAAAAGGTAGTCCAGCCAAAACCACAACTCATTTGGTACTCTTAGCCAAGTTCTTTCTGCTCTCTGTATGTATATCCATTGAAGCTTGTGAGCGCAAGACCTGGAAGTGTCACTTAGTACTCTTCTTTTACTGTCATTAAAGGACACAAATGTGACTCAGAATCATCTTGGACCTTATTAGCTGATCTGTAGACCCTCAGGTGCAGGGGGAAGGTCTTTTTAAAATGTGAAGAGTCCTTCTTCTGCACCATTTTACTGAAAAGGAGTTTCTGGGGGGAAGTCTGGCAGCCTTCTCGGGTAAGATCCCAGTTAAAAATATTCATATCAACAGACCTGGTTGAAGGACAGGGTCAGGATTTTATCATTTTATGATAAGGGAAGAGCTAATGGCATTTTCTCTGTGTTATTACTCTCCCCTGAAGGTGAGGGTGGCTGAGATTCTTGTTCATGGATCTCTTGCAGCAGATTACAAAGAAATGACAGTGAATGACTGTTTTTTAATATATATTGTAGATATATTTATGTAAGGATTATTTTAGAATAATGGGCTTGCCTTGGAAAGGAGGTATGTAGCATTTTGGTTATTATCTATCTGTAGTAATATAACAGTACAAAAGTATAAAGATACCAGTTCAGAAAATACATAAGGGAAAGAAAGAATGAGAAGAAAATGAAAAGATTGGATCAGTGGAGAGGAAGGATATCACCACCCATCTAGCAAGGAGACTTGATTGTTGTTATTTGGTGTCTGTTAGTTGAAGTGATGATGTCCATCTTGATCAGCTGGGATTGGGGAAGCCCCCAAAACACAAAGTTCGGTGGGTTAATAAATGTTCAGGTTTATGTCAGACATCTCTCCCTTACTGGGGGGGTTAGTTTTACACTGTCTGATATAACACTGTGAAACACATGCAGTCCTCTGGTGGAAGGCCCAAAAAATTAGGCAGAGGGCACTCTGGGGGTCTTTGATTGTTTATGACACCTTCAAAGACACGGCAGCTGCCTGTCATGGCAGAATGGTTGAGCCAGTTGTGCCCCATCAGAAGGGATGAAAACCTTCAGGCCTGTGTGAATGCCCTGGTCCTTCCCAGGGAGAAGCTGTACAACTGAGCCTGTTATCTAAGGGTGATAAAAAAGCATTATCTGACCTCTGCTTCTTACCTGCCTTCTCCCTCACATGGTTCAAGCCCCAGCTTGTGGCCTCTGCTGGTGGGTGCTCACCCCCTCTGCCCCTGGGCTGGGACTCTGCAAACCCAGCCTTGGCAAAGCACCCTCAGCTATTGCAAATGGTTGGTTAGGCACTAACCACTAACATTTCAGTCTCTCATGCTATCCTGCTACAGAAATGGTAGTGACTAAATTACAGCATTTTTTATTTTAATTTCATTTCATTTTTTTACTCTGATAAATTTTAAAAAACAGAAATGCACTACCTAGTTTTGCTAGGACACTAAGGTTGCTGTACATGTTTCTAATAAACAGCAGCAAAGTCATCTTTAGTATCCTGACAGGTTTTTAAAAGCCTTTGTGTAATTGTAATTTAGTATCTATATACTAAATTTAGTATCTATATATTTCTATAGTGAAGTCTGTTGAGAACCTGCCACTGGCTGGAGCAGGATTGGGTCCAGGCTTTGCTTGGCTGTACTCTATGTACATGTTGTAAGTCCAGAAAAATATATGTATGTATATACAAACCACATATTTTGTTTGAGTCATGATTTTAATCTTATGAAGTCATAGAATGGCTTGGGTTAGGAGAGACCTTAAAGACACCTTTCACTAGAGCAGGTTCCTCAAAGCCCCATCCAACCTGGCCTTGAACACTTTCAAGGAAGATACAGAGCTTCTCTGGGCAGCCTGTTCCAGTGTCTCACCTCCACATCTATTCTGCATCTATAACTTGTATTCATCTATTCTGCATCTATATTCATCTCTCTTAATCTCTGCATCTGTTTGTGCTAACTACTTTGTACAGAAACCTTAGTTACTTTTGTCTTCAGTACTACATTGTATAGTGTGGGGATGAAGGTTATAACTCCTAGTACTGGAAGAGGTTTTTTTGAAGAGTTTATCTCAGTGCTCACCTAAAACCTTTCTGGAAATTGAGTGTGCTAAATCTTCAGAGATTCAACACCATTGCTGGCTTTGTTTTTAGGACAGCAGTAGGTAAAGATGAAATTGTGGCTGAACCCCATCTACCATATTCAGAATTGTTAGACTCTACAAAGCTTGTATTTTCCTACTACTGTCAGGAAATGTAAGTACATTCTGCAGTTTAGCACAAAAATTTCTGGGACTTAAAATTATGTGGATTTGTTACTTTTCTTAGGATTTACTGCAATTCTGTTCATCAGTAACCCATATGCTGTCCTTTAACCAAAGGAACAGATTTTCTGTGGCTGCTGTGCTGTAGCTATTTAGTTATCATTTTGTTCATTTGCATAATGAGTTAGGAAATCTACTTGGAAATTCTCATGCATAATATGATTTATTAGATTTAAGGTTAAAATCAGGGTTAAAATTATAAGTTGAATGCTGTGACCTTAATACTGTCTGCAAGTTTCCTTAGGAGCTTAATGCATTCAGATTTATACTAACTTGAGTACAACCCATTTATTTTTCTTTGACCCTTTTATCTGCTATATGATTTACTCATGCTGCATATTGTTTTCTTTTAAATACTGTTAAGTCTTTGCTTGAAGCAAAACTGCTCTCCAGATTTTCTCTTGGAGGTAATTAGCTCCAGGCTACTTTTTAACTTTCTGAAATGTAAAGTAGTTGCAGTTCAGGTTTTAATTGTATGTCTTTTTCTCCTTTTCAAGAATATGCTGCCTGGACACATCACTTTGTTATTTAAAGGGCTGAAAAATGTGTCTAAGTTGTATTAATTTATGTGGCAATAGAATTCAAATTAATGCTAACCAGAAGATCTTTAAATGCATGAGTAGTATGAAAGGTATAATTAAATCTCTCTGAAAAAAAAAATTACAGGATATTTCATGAATGTCAGTACCATAGTTTTAGACTTAAATAATTTTTCTTTGCTAGAGATAATTTTTAGGGTTGTGTCTACTAGAACCTTAAAAATGTGTGTCTTAAGAAAACAGTAATTTTTTTCCCTTCATTTGTCCATTTGGGTTTGTGCTAATTTGTTAGGTTCATATTATCCTCCTAAATTATGCTTTTACAGATTCCAGAAAGTTCACAGTGTCATTATGAGAGAGAGGTTTTTGAGCCAGGTGCAGAACATTTAGGTAAACACTTAAGCTGATGAGGGGACTTTCTGTAGCTGGTGATTCCTGTTAAGAGCATCCTAAAGTTCCTTGGTTAAGGACAAACCTGAAAGATTAACCCACTGTAAAGGAACAGACTATGACTGAAGAATTTGCACAATTGAATTTTTTGGAAGAAAAAACTGTGTGTCGCATGCAGAATTACTTATTTCAATTAATCAGTCTTTAAAAATGGTTAACTTCATCATAACCTGGTTCAGTCACTTGTGGAAGAGCTTTGAACTCTTGCTCACTGCTCAAACATTAGGGGTGAGTGGAGCATGATTTCCCTTTATTCTGGTCACTCTCTTCCTAGTGTTGGACCAGCGTGGTTTGCTGATACAAAGCCACTGTTGGCTCTTTGACCTAGCTTCCAGGATGACCACAGGTCCTTTCCAGATGGTTGCCAGATGTCTGGAGCTCTTCTACTCCAAGTGCAGAATTTTGCACTTCTTGCTGAACATCCTGAAGTTACTCAGAGTCTATATAGATTTTTTTTTTGGCCATTTCTTGCCTTGCCTTAGTTTGTAACTTGGAAGTGAAGCAGTGAGTTTGTAATGTTAGTTATCACTGTGGATGTTTTAGATGTCTTGCAGTCCACAGTGCATAGTGAATACACCCTAAGCCTGGCTGGCACCAGAGTGAATTTTCTGTATGTTTTTTCATGAATCAGTATATGCTTTTGGCCACCACTGGCTGCCGAGATTGTTTGAAGTATATACCAAATAGCCTTGGACATTTCTGCTTCAAGAAAGACTTGTTGATTCTTTTCTTAGTGAGAAAGATGGCATTTTAATCTGATAACTCAAATAGCAATGGTGGAAATTATATTCAATATTCTTTTTAGTTTGCATTAAAAGAAATCATAGGTTCTTAGCAAAACCATACCATGTAGTATATTGAAACTACCATTTTCCTTTCTCTGTGGAGACTGTAAATTAAAGTTCAAGTACCAGCAGTATCATTTCTGGATGTTGGTATTTAAGTATGGGCTCTGTAACAGTGATGACTGACATGATTCAGCTGTAGGTTTTATTTTATTTCACCAGCTGTAGGTTGGTTGGAGAGACCCAGGTGGGACTAGAGTCCTCTCATACCTGCAGGGAATGGGAAAGGTTATGTTCAAGCACCACCTGAATCTTGTCACTTGGGAATCCACTGCTGTAGCCATAGATGCGTGGATTCATTCATGTAAAGGCCCACAATATGTGCTGCTCACCATTCCTTGTCCAAGTCATGGAGACTGAAAGGTGGGTTTTCTTCATTTTTCAAAGGGAAGATGAACTGTAGAAAAACCAGTGATTTCTATAGGACTCACAGGAAAATTTCTGGTGGAGGTGATAAGTCAGTCTGGGAGTTGTATTAGTTCTTATATGCATGATAGATCCTACATAAAATTTAAATATGGAGTTAGAAGATGTATTCTAGCTTGGATTTGGTGGCAGGATGCATATTCATCCTAAAAATAGCTTTCTGTCATGGAAGAACTTTCTGTTTGAATTGGACTAATCTCTGGAATGTATCTTCCTTGAGACAAAGTTGTTCTCTTTTTTTATTCCATGAATTACTCTCCCAGACAGTGAAAGTGATCCTACCTATTAGGAATATCACATATGGTTAAAGTGCCTCTTGAAGTGCTTGGTTTACATAGGCCAATGTAGACTGTGGGAGGCTGGAGAACAGTAATTTGTGGGGAGAAAATCAGGATGGTGTAAGCAAAGGCTCTTTGAAGCATTTAAACATAAGATGTTTGGTTTTGAAGACTTAAGATTTGTTTCTGAAATAAATGTATGGTACCCTCAAAGTGTGAAAACCATGGCATGGATATCTTTGTAGATTACTAAAGTAAGGAAACCAAAATCCACACTGTGACCAATTCAGCTCTTGCTTTCAATTGTAGTGGTTCCCCTCCCCACAGTTTTAGAATTTACCAGTTTGCATTTCAGGGAGAGTAGATAAATTAGAAGTTCTAGTCCTTTCAATGACTATTAGAAGATATTGGCAAATATTTCAAAGTATTTGTAATCTTTTCTCTGGAGATCTGATCAGTGCTATCAATGCATTGTTACTGTAATATCTAGATTTTTCATGTGTCATGACTTTCTGGGGACTCTGAGAAGGCTTTAGGTAACACATAAAACCTAAGGTTGTCAGCTTCTTCTCATTTTGCTTCTTTCTGATGCTCATTGTTTTTGTCACACAAAGAAGTGGAGCAGATTTACTAGAATTCCTGTTAATGATGAAAATAATCACTCTCTTAGAAGGTGAATAGGACATCAATGTGTAGTGCCCAGAACAGAAATAATCAATCATATTTATTTGAGCCAACCTGCTGTATCTTATTTTATATTTAAATATATGGATTTATTAAATATGGTATTATATATGTGACCAGTTATTATTTCTCCTGGAGATTTCTTTCAAATATTTTGGCAAAGTCTGTTTATAGTCATAGCTCATAGACAGCTATAATTATACTCCAATTAGCAGATATTGAGAGACACAAACTGTTCATTGCTTTGAATGGGTTAGTATGTTGGAAACTGGGAACTTCAGAGAAAAACAGTATGCAGTTGCAAATTAAAAAAAAAAAGAAGAAAACAAGCTGTCTGGAATTTTTTTAAGTGATTGATGCATGAGTCTGTTTTGCCCAAATAAGAAGTGAACAATTCTATTTACCCCTACATTTACTCTTCAGTTGAAGTAATAGATGCAATACATGAATGTGTGGGTTTTTGGGGTTATTGTTTTTTCCTTAGTAGAGTTGTTCTGCCATATTATAATAATGTTTTTCTTGTCTTGCTTTCCATGCTTTTCAGCAGTTCTGAATTATGTATAAACCTCACATGTATAGCCTTTGTCTTGTCTTTCAATTCACTTGCAAGATTAACGTTGCTGTTGACCAAAGTTAAGCAAATGCAATGAAGGCTGATATTTTTCCAATTAATTATTGGAAATTGTTCCTGCCTGTGAACATCAGTATTCAGTGCACACTCATACCAGAAAAAAGTGGTTCGTCATTAGCTTCCAGTCCTTGGTGTCTAAATTTGACATTTCCTCAAAAGAAAATAAAACCAAAAACCATCACGGCACTCCTGAAAGATACAGGGATCACTTTTGGAACAAACACACTTGTTTCAGTAGGGCTTTAAAGACTTGGTTTGGAAATGAAAAAACATTGCATTCATCACCATGCTCAAAAGAATGATTTATTCATGTGTTTCAGATGGAGTTATTTTTGTCTCTTTCTCTCTCTCTCTAATGGACTGCACTTTGGGATATACAAATCATTTGAATGTGTCATACTAAAAACTGGTGGCTGAAAACTGTTGCCCCAGCTGGAAACCATGAAAACTGTGGAAAGTTTCCTCTTCTCCTTTAAAAAAGAAAAAGGTCTTTGTTAGGATTGATTCTTGTGGTAAGCCTATGTAGATTAATGTGGAAGTAAAATAAAGTGTCTCGTTGGAATGGGTTGGACAGGAGAAGCAAAATAACTGTTGCTCTATTAGGTAATTAATATAGTAATGGTTTCTGTACAGGAAGTTTATAAAGAGCAGAAAACTGCCATTTTGAAAAGGAGATAGAAGGGAGAACTACTCAATGGTTATTTGTTCATATCAGAGTTGAGAGATGATGTTAAATATGATTTCCTTAATTATTTTATTTAGGCTGTCTAGTTGTGTTTGCTCTCAATGACCATATCTCAGCTTGCTACATAGGTAATGCAAGAGCATCATCAGCTCATGAACCAAAGAATCCAGCTTGCTGCAAATGGAGCTCCAGCAAGATGTGAAAGTAATCCAAATACTTCTGTAGGAACTGGGAGTTCTTCACCACACCCCAGAATGTACTTGCTCAAATCAGGCATTTTCAAATTCATTTCTTTTTCCGTCACTTGTAATGTGGAAGGTGCTGTCTGACAGCCCTGGAAATTAAGTCCTCTATTTCTCCACAGGACAGGTATAGCAAGGGCAGCAGCAATGCAAGCTTCCCCACACTGTCCTGCCAATGCTCCTCAGCCCAGTTCTGAAGAAGTCACTTCTGGAGGTGAGTGGGTGGAAGAGTCTCTGTGTGTGCAGAGGCTGCTGCAGGGCAGTGGCTCCTGCAGGATGGGCTCTTGATGGAGGCTGGCCCCTGTCCTGAGTGAGCCACCAGTCTTGAACAGATAATCACTTCATGTGTCATAAAGTAGCGTGGGCTGGATTCGTTGAGGTTGCATTATTCTGCTTGACTGTTGTCACATTTTGATATTTCTTTGTGGCTGGATGGCACCTCTACATTTTTTTTTCTTTTTGCACTGTTTTGTTGCTAAAGGCTTTGTCAATGCTTTATGTACACATTTGGGAAGTGGCATGTGAATAACTGAATGCAGCCTGGTTGTAAATGTGGCACAGAAAAGCAGTCACTGGTGGCAGCCCTGTGTGCAAGAGGAGCTGTCGGGCACTAGACCAAGAGGCATGCTTTGAAATGCACCAGAAATTGATAAGAAAGTGTATGTTGGTTTCCAGTATCTAAATGAATGATTAGGTTTCTGTTGCAAAGCCATATCTTAACCATTTCTCTTTACATAATTACTATGTAATTTAGATATTAACATCAATTAAGCTGGTAAACTACTGTTCCTTTTTAGATTATTTTACAATTAATGAAATCTGCCTATCTAAAGCTAGACATGCAGCATTCTACACTGTATGAAAATAAAGAGTATGTATTGCAGTCACAATAGATAGTAGTCATCCAAACCACAAATATGTGATAAATTTTGTGAGAGGAATTAATGACTGATGCAGGTTTTCAGAGCAACACTAATGAGTGCTTACCACTTGGGCAAATTAATTCCCCTACACATTCCTGGAGTTAAGCACTACATACTTCAAATACGGTGAGAAGTATTCTGTTTTCAGCCAAATTTACATCTCTTCAACACAGAAATAAATCTGAGAAAATGGGAAACAAAGGCTTAGCAAGGCTGTTAGGTCATGGTAAATTACTTTTCTAATTTCAAATGCTGTGTGAAGGATTTGCAATGCCTTGATTGTAATTTGTAGTTGAGGCCCTTAAGTCTGTTTAACTCTGTTTCTATGGCTGTTTGTAAACAGGAGTGATAACAAGAGACTATAGCACAATTCAATAATTGTATAAATGTAACATTGTTCCTGTCTGTTTCCATGAAGTCATAGAGTAAGAAGAGTTAATTTTCCTGGTCAAAGTAGACTTCCTGAAGGGATTTCTTAATTTTTTAACTTTAAAGGATATGAATCAGAGTAGTATTCATTCCATATACAGCTAAAACAGTTCCTGACTTTTAAATTTTTTAAAATTTTTTATCAGGTAGCAGGGGCTATGGACTTCTCTTCATAATTAAAATTAATGACAAAGTCCTATTAAGAAGTCATTTGAGATTGATCCATGAAGTGGAAAACAGTTCGAGGATCCTTGTCATGAGAAAACATGGCATTAGGACATTTGCTAATAAGTCACCTTATTTAATGTTTGTATAGTGCCATTAAATCATGTGGATTTGATTTTTTTCAGCTCTTTTGAATGCAGTGTGCTAATCTCTTACTGATGTTGACAAAGATGTAGAGAGGTCCAGAGTTGGCCTCCCTCACATCTGAAGTCCAGAATTCAGCTCCAAACTCCCTCTCTGCCATGTAAACCTTTGAAGATAATTATATACCTTATCACAATTAAACCTTTTTTATAATAGACATCATTTTAAAGTCAAGTACAAAAATACATTTTTAGGACAAACACAAGAATGGTCATAGAGACTGTTTTCTTCACACAGTATTTATTCAGACCACAAATTCATCTGTCTCTGCATCTGCTTTCTGTGAATACTAATTAATACAGAGTCTGATTTTTTTTTCTGCATATTTGCATTGAGTGGTGGTGATCTAAAGTAGCACATGTATAAAGCAGCATAGGACCCAGAGCATCCAGAGCTCCCTCATCCTGGAGTCCTGATTTACACAAATCTGTTGTTTCTGCTGGGACTGCTTACATGGGAAGAGGCTTTGCATGATGTTCATAGTTACAGATCCCTGTCTTAAAAACATCAACAGTAACTTTATCAACTTGTCTTTACCTCCAGTTATATCTTAGTGATTGTGCAGCCTCTCAGAGCTTCTGCCCAGGGACTGGGAGTGGAGGAAGGTCAAACCAGTCTTTCAAGAATGTATTGAAATATTTTCCTGAAGATACAGTAAATTGGTTTGAGGCTTCAGGCTCAATTTACAAACTTTTTTTTCACCAAGCACTAGATAACAGTTTAAGGGACAGAGTTTAAGTGTCAGAAACAGGCTGCAAAACAAGGGATAAGAAACACTTTAGGTTCACATTGAATAATGTGTGGTCTTTGCACAGTTGGAAAACCCCCATGCTAAAATGTTGTTCCTTTTATGACTTTCTGTCTGTGAAGATAATATAGATCTGTGTTTATAATAGATCCAGGATGGACTTGGCTTATTTCCAGTCCTCTCAAGATACTTGAAAAGTGTTTCCCTAGTAGGTTTGGAGTTAGGGTGAAGTACATTGGTCTGTTTGTGATGATCTGGAAGGAGCTGTGTAATCTTAGATTGTTCAAAAGGAAGTGTTTATTTGAGGCACCTAGAAATTACTGAGATAAAGCAGGAGGAAATGCCTCCTAATCAAAGCTTTATGCCACTGGCATGTGTAAGTAAAAAGGAGACTAAAGTACCAAAGCTATCAGAAATGAAATCTCATTGCTCAACTATCAGGCTGTACAACTGCTTTCACAGACTTATCACATGGCCATCACAGGCTTCTATCAGGTTATTGTTTAGAATTATTGGGACTGTAGGAAGGAATTTGTCACTTGTCTCTCTAGGTTTCATGAAGGACTGTTTTTACTGTCCATTAGTCTTTAGGTTCACAGTTTTAGTCCAGCAGTTTGTGACAAGACACCATTAGCAATGAGCAGCTGCTTAATAGAGGATATGAAAAATGCTTGGTTTTAAATTTGTTTAGTATTCAACAGCACTGCTGCGGCATCTTTAAAGGTTTTAAGTGTTGCAGAACCATTGCTGTGAGCTCTTACAGGGCAGGGAATACATTTTTCTGTGCACATATAAGCCAACCCTCCCTAAATCTTGGGTATTCCTGTGATCCTGGTAATAAGTATTTATAGCAGACTCAGTGCAAGGAAAAAACAAGCAAATAATCCCCCAGGTCCCACAATAACTATTTCACCCATTTAATTACTTTCTTTTGAGTGCCTAGAAAATTTAGGCCTATTGAAATTGCTTTTGGGAGTGTCACCTTTAATCTGGTAGCAGAGTATTTGAAGTCAGATGTTGAAAACAGTTCTACCAAAACAAATGCTGCTTATGCAGGATGAGACGTGCAGACAAAAAATAAAAAGGTGATACAGAATGTAAATCCTCTTTCAGGAGGCTTCTGAGAATGCCATTTGGTTATCATAATGACAGCACAGGTAACCATCATTCTCTGCATTCCATAAAATCCTGACTCACAAAGTGAAGCTACAAGATCAACTACAAAATCTCATGGTTTTTGTTTTTGTCATTCTTCAATTTCTAGGAAGCCTGCTGAGACCTAACAGCTCAAGACCATTGAGGCTGATGAAATCTAAATTTTCCATAAGTTTTTTCTACTTTAGTATGCAGCAAATGAAAAATTAGCAGAGTAAATACTGAGACTCTGGAATTGTGAGATTTTCTGGGGCAAAAGGAAGGTTTTTGCAGCTAAATACTGTTTGCAGTTGCTTTCTTAGGCTCATCTACTGTACATTTGGAGTTGATAGTGAATTTCTCCTGCACTTAAATGGCTGTGCCAGGAGGCTGTGGGTTTTTGTGTGTTTTCTTTTGCTTGATCAAATACTCTAGGCTCTTACAGGGAGATGAAGCAAATTAGGAAATATGTTCTTTTATAAAAAATACTTAAGAGCATGCTTCAGGAAAAAGAGAACCTAATTTGTTTTAAAGGACAGATGCATCTTAAAAGGCACTTAAATTTTAATCAATCCCTTAATTTTTATTAATCTGTAATGAAAAACCCCAGTGATGAAAATTCCAGGAAATTGATTTGAACTTAGAAGCTGAGTTGTTAGATGGAATTTAGAGGTTTTGCTGTAACAATCTATCAGATCCTATCTCTGTGCTAAGTGCTCAGTGACCTTGTGCCATTCATATTGCTCAAAAGAAAAAGAGCTTAATTTGATAATTAAGTAGGAGAGAATGAAAAAGTGTATTCTGGCAGTTTGTGACTAGGTTGGGAGAGCAATGTCCTGTTTGTTCTTTATGTTGGAAGTAGTGGAGATAACTTAAGAATTAAATTTATTCTGGGTAGCAATTGCTTTTTTAAAATATTTTTTAAATTCTGAGGTTTTTTTGGGGTTTTTTTGCTAATGTTTGCACCAACATTTTGGTTTTTGAGAAAGGAGTCTCTGTGCTAGTTTACTTAATTTTGTAAGAGTGCTGGAGTGAAGGCTGCCTGTTCATGTCAGGTAGAGCACAATAGGACAGTGTTCTTTAAACTCCAGAACTATGAAAAAACATTCAGAAGGATTGATATGTAATTGGAAAGGAAGCTTTAATTGTAAATAGGTTTTTGGCATTGTGTTTCTCTTAGAATTTTGGGTAGGTATTATTTTTCTTTATTTTAATTGAGGTTTGGCTGCCTCTGAGTGGTTGGGAAGAGTTGGAAGGTCTGTTTGGCAGTAATTGATTCAGTATTGTCTCCTGCCCCACTCCTGCCTGGTGGCTGATGTGTTGTGCTATCCCCAGTGGTGCAGGGGATACTGGGAGAGCTTTGGGAGCCCTGGAGGGTGGGTGCTGCAAGGTCACTGCTGATGCTGCTGCTTCCTTCCCTCCCCTGCTTTCTTCTGCATCTCCCTCCCCATAAAATACCTTCTTGGCTAAATGCTTGTGCAGAAGAAAACTGGTGTTATGACCTGTGTGCTTTGCCTTTCCTGGTTTTACAGCTGGCAGTGCAGTGACTGTGATGAGTGAACTGTGAGTTTTCTGCTTGTACCCTTGAACCTGTTAGTAAGTGTACAGGGATTTCTTGTGTGGAGTAATCTTTGCTGGGGATAGTGAAGTGTGTGTTTTCTTGTAACTTGGACTGGAATCTGACACAAATTCTGAGCAGATCTCATGCTGATTTTGAGCTGAGCACTTCACAAAGTAAAGGAAGCTAGGGAGAAAATTGAGTTGAGCCTTGCCTGCAAGTAATAACATTTTTAAATCTGTTGTGCTGCTGGTTTCACACTGATAGAGATTATTATTTTCTAGTACCTTCCTAATGATGGTATTATTTATACTCTGCTGATGCTATTAGCTTGGTTACATAGAGTCTGTGTGCTTAGAGATGAGGCTGTGTCAGAGATCTATTCCACACATTGATTCTGCCCTTGACTTACCTTCACAGGAACAGGATATGAATGAAGAAAATGCTACTGTGTTAAATGTTAAGTACAGAAAATCTCCTCTCTGTTCACAGCATCAGTATGGTAGAATTGATGTGCAAAAGAAACAGCTGAACTGAGGTTTCAGGCCATTGGCTGTAGAACTGCATGGAAATGGGAGTGGAGGAGTGTCTGAATCCAACAAATCAGGAAAAGCCATCATAAAACCAACCTAAAGCCTCTTCCATCCTGGAGAGATTTATAAATGGTGTCAGCAAGGATATCTGCTTCTCACCTGACTGGGGCTTACAGGTTAGCTTAGAATTTTCCTTGCAGAAGAGGAACTTGTTTTACATTGTCTGCAGACAGTGTGTCACCAGTGCCACTGTCTGGACAGCCAAATATGACTTTTTCTTTCTTTCTTTCCATGAGCCAAGTAAAAATAAAACCTAAACTGAAGATTTGATGGTAGGGAAGAACCTCTGTTGTTCCTCACACTTTTAAAAGATCTGGTACTGTGCTAGAGGGCACAGAATGGTATGAAATCAAAACATTTCGCTGAAGTCTGTATTGCTAATTTCAAGTGAAGGTTTCCATGGGCTATGTCTAAGACCAAGCATAATCTAAATGTTAGATGTCTAAAAGTATGTGATGAATAGTGGGATAGAGACAGAGATGCATGGTGGTAAGGAAGAGGAGGCTTCAAGAGGAAAACTGCAGGGTGTGCTCATTTATGATCACCATACTCTTTGTCCAATACCACAGAGGGAGAAAATCCTAATCATGCCAAGAGCTGAACAGCTGTTGTCTTTCCATATAAGCTGATGCTTTTAAGGGTGCATTTACAGAAGAACAGAACTGGGAGCATGGAATGGGTACATATAACAGGGCAGCCTAAGCCACTTAATCTCTACTTTGCAATATGTGTATATGCATATATATGTAAAGGGTGTATATCTATGTAATTGTAAAATATTTTTTTCTCAAATTAGAATAAGGTTTTGCATTTAATTTTAAATGTTTTCTCTTTGATCTTCCTCTTTAAATCTGATTGAGGGAAGCAGAGTGTTCTCTTATTGGAACATAAGCAGCTCTGCTATGCTCTTCTATTTTGAATGCTTTGGGCTTGTTATGTGTTTTTATAGTAATAAGTTAAATAAATAGACCTGATTCAGCAATTTTGAGGATATGAGCTTAGTGTGCAAACATCTGTTGTATATATTTGATGTGTCCCCCTGACTTTCCAATAAGCCTTTTGAGATGTGTCCTTTCAGTATAGTTATCCTGCAGTGCTTGATAATGCTGACCATCGTTCTGTGATGACAAGCATAATATTTTGAAGGTATTTCTAAAAGAGAAATTTATAAAAGATAAATTCTTTTATCTGTTCAATTTTTATCTTCTCTTTCTGTGTAGCTTCTCTGTGTCTCTTCTGGTGAAGTGCTTCTATTTTGAGGATTCCACAGAAGAAAAAAACTGGTATACTGACGTCTTAAATATTGCTTGTGGTAGCTTCTACTGTTTGAAGTCTTTGAAGATAGGGAAGGACTTGGCAGTACCTGAGTGTGCACATGAATGATTTCCTCCCCCTGCCCATCCCCACTGTTCTTGCTGGCAGATGGTCCTTGAAGGACTTTTGCCAGCAAGTGCAAGTCAGACTAGCCCCTAGGAGTGACTGATACCAGGCAGCCTTTCCCTCTTGCTGAGCTCAGCAGAACAAGCCTGCCAGTGAACCTGATCTGTCATTTTCAAAGTTATTTCAAATTTTTAGTCTCAGAAATCACAGTTGCAACAGAACAGAGTGTTTAGCTCCCCATGAGACTTGTCAGACATAACCAAATAGAAATTCAATGACTGATACAAAGTAAATGCTTGGGAGAGTGAGTTTCCAGTCTTAATGCTGCAATAACAGAAGTACCTTTTAAACTATAAGCTTTACATATTTTTTTTTTGTTCAAAACGTTTCCTTCTGAAAAAAAGCACAATTAAGACAGTTTTACTGGCATCTTCAGGATGCCAGTAAGCGTTGCTCTGTAGCATCACTCTCACTGCCATAATAGTTCTGCACAGAACTGTTGTATATATTTGCAGATAGTTCTGCACAGAACTGTTGTGGTTTCACCCCCTCTGGCAGCCAAGCCCCAGGCAGCTGCTTGCTTGCTTCCCCACCAGCAGGATCAGGGAAAGAATTAAAAGAAGAAAAGCTGGAGAACTCATGGGTTGAGATAAAGACAGTTTAATAGGGAAAGCAAGAGCCATGCACACAAGCAAAGCAAGGAATTAATTCACTGCTTCCCATGGGCAGGCAGGTGCTCAGCCATCTCCAGGAGAGCCCATCATGTGTAGCAGTGACTTGGGAAGACAAACATAATCACTCCAAATGTCCCCCCCTTCCTCTTTTACCCCTCTTTTATGGACTGAGCCTGGTGTCACATGGTCTGGGATATCCCTTTGGTCAGTTTGGGTCACCTGTCCTGGCTGTGCCTCCTCTCAACTTCCCACATCCTGGCCAGCCTGGCCATTACCAAAAGCAGAAAAAGCCCTGGCTCTTTGTAAGTGCTGTTCAGCAATAACAAAAACATTTTTATGTTATCAACCCTGTGTTCATCAGAAATCCAAAATATGGCCCCATAATAGACACTGTGAAGAAAATTACCCCAGCCAAAATCAGCACATTAACCCAGATTTAACCAGCAAATATGTATTTAATAATTAATGGCTTCTTTTTGTATAAAACAATGGAACCTCATTTTGTGGATGAGAATTCCTCTTTTGTATTAATTCTTTTTAGATTCATATTTCTCATTCCTTTTTAGTTGTTCCAAATCTCCCCTGAACACTTGCTCTCCTCCTGACCTCTAACACTGGGGATTAAAAAAAAAAAGAACTCCAGATGGTTCACTTCATTCACATAGAATGAGGGCACCTTTATTTGTAAGGCATTTACATGAGTTAAAAATCCAACAGAGAAAATAAACTGTCTTAATGAGTGGTCCTTAGAAATGATGTCTGCAGTTTCAGACAGCCATGATTGTGGGGTGATGTTGGAGAGTATCTTCCAGTATGTTCCAGAGTATCTCCCAGAGCTCCCACAGGCTGTCAGAGCCAACTGGGCCACCCAAGCCTGAAGAGCCTGGAACACACCTCTGTCTCACACTGGTATGTATCCCATACCTACTGGTCTCTATTGTGATTGCTGCAGTAGCAGCTGGTTTTCTGCAGCTTCGCAGAAGTTGGTTTGGTATCTGTTCATCAGTGAGTGGTTACAGAACACAGCTGAGGTCTGTCCCCTGTGTGCCCCTCATGGACCAAAGCAGGGATCTTTTAGTAATACTGTGATGGGTATCCTTCAAACTGCAGAATTCCAGTCTGAATTCTGGGACTTTCTCTGTCTATGACCAGGCTTGGAAGAAATGCTGGAGATAAAGAAGAGATTTTTTTACAGAATTTCTGGTAAAAATATTGCTCTTAGTCACAATTGATGTGGTTATGGTTATAATTGCAATATATCAGAACTGATGGGCAACTAAAGTTTTTTTCTTTCTTTGAAAAAGGTTCTTCTTTCTTTGTACCAACCACGAAAACCTCAAGAATAACAATTTTCATGGATTTTGATAATGCAGAGATTTAATCAAATATGTTGTTCAGCTCTGCCCTAAATTGGTATCAGATACATATCTTGCTTGTTATTTAAACTGTGATAGCATGGAGTCACTAGGCACAGCTGGTTCCATAAACACAGAGGGAGGTGCTTTCTGCCCAGAGGAATGTAGTGTTAAGTATGAGACAAGAAAGAGACAGTGTGTGGATATATTAAAACAGGGAGAACATGAGGTCATGATGACTGGTCAGAACAAGAAGCAGCTGTAATAGGAACCTGGCTGCCAAGTGTCTTTATTTTATGGTAATTCATTTGTTGCAGTGCCCTGAGGAATATGGTTTGTTTTAGCTGAGCTCCAGAGTGGAATGTGGATCAAGCTGATCATCCAGTCTCTGAAAACATTCTTCACATTGAAAATATTCTTACATTGCTCTTGGTCATTATTTTCTGCAAGTAATGATGCAATAATAAGAAGAAGAAGAAGAAGAATAACCTCTGTAATAACTGAGCAACTGTACTCATACTCAGATATGTGACAGTGTCCTTGAATACCCTGGCACTCCAGTGATTTCTTAAAAAAACTTAAGCCAGAGAGCTTTGCTGGTTACCAGTGAGCTATGAAAACATTTCAGCAAAATATATAGAAATGCACCTGAGGGTTCCTCAGAAATCTACAACATAAATATGCAGAAAGAAAATATTCATGGCAGTCATCTTTGGAGAAACTTAGAGGGCTTCACATGGGTGACAGAGTCCGTTTTAGTGTGAGAGGATTTGATGTGAATTTTTTAATGTTTATTTAAGAGATATGAACAGTAAAATTTGTCACTCTGCTGTGTAGTTTGAATGTAATGCAGTAAATCTATAAACCTTGTCATGGGGCCCTGACATGCCTTAAGTGTTCTCTCTGTCCACAAATGGCCCTTTAGTGAGGTAAAGGACTGGTGATGCAGGGGTCAGGACAGAGTAAAGTGCTCTCCAAAGTGGCTTTTCT
This sequence comes from Agelaius tricolor, assembly GCF_023055355.1. Lineage (NCBI taxonomy): Eukaryota > Metazoa > Chordata > Aves > Passeriformes > Icteridae > Agelaius > Agelaius tricolor. Next base: position 9,815,043 of record NW_027269284.1, read on the forward strand.
GCAAAGATGTTATTATCTTGTCTACTACCACATTCCAGGCAGACTCAGTCTCTCCCCCCCTCTCTCTCTCTGATGGAATTCTAATCCATAACTGGTTCATAATCTATCCTCAGAGATTTTTATGACTCTCTCAGTTATTCCTAGCTAAACTGCATTTGAATTGAGTTCAGCTGGTCTCAGCAACAGATGTCAGGTATCACTAAAAAATGAGGGGTCATGTAGGAGAAAGCCAAAAATGTTCACTCTTTCTAACCTTGACCAAATTAATCTTTTACTCGCTGCATGTTTTTCTAAATAGTTTTGTATTTTTACTGTTAGTGAAATACTGGGGTGTACATAACATATGAATATTGGTGTGGAATTGAGTAAAATTATATTGGGAATGTGTATTTTTCCAGTTTGCTTTTAATTCATTTTCACCCATTATTAAATTTAAAATTAAGAGAATTGCAAGTAGTGTCATTAATCAATATGTGTCCTGAACTGCAGAGCAAGTAATTTTTATAAGAGGGCAAGCCCCTGTGTTTATAATAAATCAAGTTCATTATCTTTTGAGCTTCCTGATTAAAGTAATTAGTCATTTATGCTGATACAAAGCCACCAGTGAATTCTTTGCTTTGTTTCACAAATATTAAATCTTAACTAGTTTTGTAAGGGTCGTTGGTTATAAACAGCTCCACATTGTGATGTAAATTTGTTGCTTTGTTAGCAGGGAAGTGGTTTCTGCCAACGCAAATTAATACACCAAGCAACTCTCCTGCAGTTGGAAGAACCTGCCTTTAAGACTGTAGCCTGCAAACTAATTTCAAATGCCCAGTGGGACACAGCAGGTGGGGCTGGGCAGGGTGTTGAGGTAACTGATGCTGAGTGCTGAGGGTCTCAGGTCAATGGGGGCTGCAGGCTGTGCTGCCCAGCAAGGCTGGGTGGGCTTCCCCACTTTTACTGACAGCTGCCCTTTCCCACAAACCACTGGGGAGAGCTCTGGTTGGTGTCATTTGCAAAATATTTGGGAAGCTGAGAACTGAATGTGCTTTCATATCTGCAGAATGTGGCTGCTACCTGAGGGGCTTCAGTTCAGAATGCCAGTGTCACTCCAGCTGGGTATTAAAAAGGTCATTGCCAAGCAAAAATCAGTGCTTTTGAGAAAAGATTGTACTTCTTCCTGTTCTTCTTTAGCTGTTGGTAAGAGTAGTCTCTTCTGAGGTAGGGTCAAATACAGCTTAATTTTCAGTATGAAAACATTTGTGTTCCTCTGGAAAGTTTCTCTATTTCCAGGCATCAGTTCTGACCAATATGTACATGGCATCATATTTGTAAATCTTGCCCTTACACTGGAATAGATTGATACATTGAGGACAGAAGTTCAGAAGTCTCCTGAGTTGTTCTGTGGATTTTAATGAGGTGTACCTATGCTCACAGGTAGAATGAAGTAGGATGAGCCAGATAATTTCAGTGTAAATCTGTAAATCTAGCTTTTCTTCTGAATGTCAAGTGTTTACAGGACCTCTGTAACATTAAAAAACACCTAAGGCCCTCGGCTGCAACTCTTACTTAAAGGAAACAAGTCTTTTTTTTGCTTTGGTTTCTTTGTACAATTCCAGTTCAAGGGTAATTGTAAGCCTCCAGATTCTTTCTTTTCATATTAGATTACATCCTTTAGGGTTAAAATAAGGGAAACCTTTCCAGCAGTTACTTTGGTCACCTGCTGTGCAAACTAATAATGCCATGCTAATCTCAAAAGGACTGTCAGTCACAGTCACATTTGAATTTCAGTGTTTCAGGAAGGAGACAATCAAGGGAGGGAAATTAGCTGAACTAGGGCTATGTTGTACTACTTGATTTTAAAATCTACAGTCAATCACATACATGAATGGAAGGTGTGTTTTTAAGAAGGTACAGATTTGTTTACAGGATTTTTTGGTGAATTTTAATGATGCAATATTAATAAGGAGACAGTACTATACGCTCTTTTTTCTTTTAGCATGTACTCCAGGGAGAAATAAGTAATTTCATGTGGGGTGAGGATTTGAGAGGTTCAGCTTGTAAAAGAGGGTAATTGTGACTAAGTGCAGGTTAACACATGAGCTCTGGCATTTGTTTTCCTGTTGTTAGTGATGAAACACTGCACAGTGTTCATAAGGAAGCTTAAATGTGCTTTAGAGAAAGAATTTTCATATGCTAGGACAAAGAAAATTGTTCTTTTCAGGGATTTATAATCATTGTGGTATTTTCCACACTAAAAGAAAAGATGGGTTACAAGAAGTTGTCTAAAAGGATGAACACTGTAATTTGAAAAGAAAATAGGTTCTAGTGATTGTTCACCACCTGGATATTAATGTAGGCAATTACCAGGTCTTGCCTTTCAAGCATTATTATGTTAGAGCAAGAAAAAAGCCTATATTGTATTTTATATGACCTTTCTAATACTATATATACACATATAGATTTGTGTTATTTGTCTCTAATTCACCAAATGTTTCTTATGTGTGGCTCAAGGCATTTATTTATTGCAAGGCTTCAAGCTGTGGTAAGCAAGGTCATAGATTAAGAATTGATTTCCACAGTTGCTCTAGCATACAAACTAAATTTCTCTTGGTTGGTTATAAAAACTACAGCTGGGTATAAATTCAGCTTTTCAACACTGTCTTGAAAATTAATGTTAAAACAAATGAGAAAATACTCTGTATGTATTGCATGTTTCATTTAGACCTTCAGCTAAAACTTAAGGAAAACAAATTGATTTTTTGCTGCAGACTGCTAAGTAAAACTATGCCAATAATAAAGACGGTGGGTTCTTTATTTCACTTGTTTTTTCTTGTTATGACTTTATTTTTTAATTCAGATTTCCTGTACAGTTTCCATCAAATCATGTTTTGATCAATATCTTGATTAGTGCTTTTTTTTACTATATGCTTCTAGAGCCATTGCTAATTGCAATAGGAATGTGTGTTTCAAAATTAAATATAGGTTATCTTCTTTGGAAACAGACACTCCTAGAAGAAATAGAAAAATCCTGCTGTTTTATTAGCATTAGTCTCTAATGTGAAACACATGATTTTTTTTAAACTGAAGACTGTATTTAGACTCAACTGAAAATTTACCTTATCAAGGAGATGTGTTCTGGGGGTGTTTTTATGGTTTTCTTTGTGGATTGTCATGTTGGGTTTTGCTTTTAAGGTGTGCTTTGTGTTGTGTTGGTAACAGTAGTAGAGCTTAACTGTATGCAGAAATCAATTTGTGTAAATGTCAAATCTGCTCTTTTGTGAATCTTTGCAGCAATACACAGATTTCTACTGACTACACAATAAATCTCAAGTTGGAGAAATTGTCTTCTTAGAGACATCTTTAAAGAAAATATTTCAGATATAATATCCTGCCCTCTGTTTTTGAATTAGTATGCCTAGAACAGAAACAATAATCTGCAGTTTGTTTCCAGATCACTGTCAACATCATCAGGTGGCTTTAAAAAATACTATCTTGGCCTCTGCTCTTTCTGCACATGCCATAGCTACTGCTTCTGCTGTTAGCAGAGGAACCAAATTGCAAGATTATTTTTCTAAGATTGCAGAGGACATTGTGTTAGCTTGATGGGAATTGTTTTGCAGCACACAGCCCTCACTTTACCTTATGGCAGTGGCCCGCAAGGGAGTGGTGTGGCAAAGGTTTTGTGGAATTCTTTTCTGCTAAAAAAATGGCTGAATTGCCAATGCTTTTGCACATTAGTGCATGAAGTAATTTTCTCACAGTGGTCACAGTACGCTTGTAAAGAAAAGCAGTTGGAAAGTGGAATACTGTGTGATGGGAGCAGTAAAACACTTTGGTGAGTAAAATAGGTAAGGATTAAATATATTATGAAATATAAACTTTATTAAAGAAAACATGTGTGGAAATGAAGCACCTCAGAAATCACTCCTCTTGCCAATTTAGATGGATATTTTTGAGGAATGAAGTTGTGAAATGAATCTGATCTTTAATGGTCTTTATCCCCTCCCTGAACTGTATTTTGCAGGATCAGAATAGTCAGATCTCCTTTCATGGCTGATCCCAGCAAACTGCTTAGCACTTGAGCATATTTTGCAAAATTTTGAGTGGCAGCTTATTTTAATGTATTGAAAAGAGAGGATTTTGTCAGTTTTTAAAATATCCATGTCTATAACAAACTTCCTTTTGACTTCATTGAGATTTCCATATGGAGATACCTCAAAAAATGCAGCTTTGTGGCGAAATACAGTGAATCAATTCAACTCAGACTTTCTCAGAATAATAAAGTCTCACTGCAAGCCTTGTTAGGCAGAATTACGATTATCAAGTCTGGTAGTCAGGGAGGCTTGTTGTTAGTGTATTACTGCAGGACAACTCAAGCATGGTCATGCCTGACTGAATACAAGATTTATGCCCATTTCTAAATTGTAAATCTCTCTTTTTTTTTTAAAGAACACTGACATATGTATGAAGAATTTTGGACTGATTCATTAAGTTTGAATAAATTCCTACAACAAATGAGTGAAATGAAGAGAAAGGAAAAATAACTAGCTTAGCAGGACTCCTTGTGTCAAGTTGGCTTCCTGCAGAGACACAGGACTTATAAAGAGAGGTAACTGATAATTCATTGTAGATCCATTTGATGGTAAACTTTGAGAAACATAACCTTTTCAGCAGCAGATATGGCACTATCCTCTGAGATCTATGGGCAGGAGTTGACTGTGTACACCTGAGGAATGTCTGTCTAGCAGCAGCCTAGGAGTTTGGCTTATGTAGGAATCCCTTGTGAAAAATTCTGTTTGAAAAAGTGCACCCACAGCATATATTTGAGACTGCTGGGGTCTTTGAGTCAGCAGAGAAGTGTGCTGCTGTAGTGACTTAGGAACCCAAAGATGGTCAGAGCACCTCTCCTGTGAGGAGAGGCTGAGAAAATTGAGATTGTGCAGCCTGGAAAAAAGAAGGCTCTGGAGTGACCTCATTGTGTCCTTCCAGTATTTCAAGGGGGCTGCAAGGGAGCTGAAGAGGGTCCTCTAGCAAGGCTTTATATTGACAGGACAAGGGGTAATGGCCTTAAAATGAAAGAGGGAAGATTTAGGTTGAATAGTACGAAGAAATTATTCTCTGTGGGGGTGGTGAGACACTAAAACAGTGCCCCTAGAAGTTGTGGTTGCTTTATCCCTTGGAAGTGTTCAAATACAGGGATAGGGCCCTGAGTGACCTGGTCTAGTAGACCAGGTCTACTAAGGTCTAACCCTAACCCTAACCCTAACCCTAACCCTGGCCATGGCAAGTAGATGATTTTCAAGGTCCCTTCCAATCCATACCATTCAGAGATTCTGTGACTTGAGTCTTCCCTTTGCATTATAATTCTGGCATGTTTGTTATCTCAGCACTTGATTTGAAATGTAGAAAACTGTGGTCTTTCTGACTTTAATTGGAGAATTAAATTTGTCAAGTTCCCTGAAGATTTAATGTGTGCAAATATAAATATTCTTATCATACTCTGATTTTTTCAACACATTCATATGTTGTTATCAAAATGTACATATACTCCAGTGGTAGTATTATGTTACATTAGTGGGGATTAATGCTGCAAAATCCAATATCTGCAGCCGGAGGGTGAACCACATCATTTCAGAAAGATCAAGGGACTGCAGTCATTTACATTTCATTGGGCTTTCTTGGATGCATATGCAATTTCTCTGCACCCCACTGTACAGCACTTGGAGCCAGGCTCTGGTCTGAAGGAGGTGACTAATGACAGTAATTATCTATTGCTCTTTCTTCTGCACATCTGCTTGGCAACATAACTCCTTGGCTTGGGTTAAAACAGCCTTGAAGCTTTTTTAACTACTCTGAGGGAAAAAAAAACGTGTCATGCAAGGATTTATGCATTCCCCACTTCATGTTTCTGCCACCTGTGCCTTGCTCTGACATGGGTGGTTCTGTAAACCACACTGAGGTAGAAATTGTGCACAACTGGTCTTGCTGAGACTCTTCCTGAGCCTCCTTCTATGCTGAGTTCCCTCAGCACCAGAAATGTCTTCCCTAAGACTTAAGTAGACATGTTCATTGTTTTTTTCCCCTCTCACGATAACATTTTCATCAAGGACCAGATGACAACACCAAGTGATGGTTGGCTTTATTCTGTTTTGATGTTGGGATACTGTATGATCTTAGTAGGGAGAAGGATTTGAATGAGCAAGATGATCAAACAATGATCTACGTGACCAAAGGAGCTCTGTAATGTAGGTTTCAAATCCTATGTACTTAAAAGGTAGCAAACTTGTTGCTGCATTGTTCTAAAACAACTTTACTCATACCTCATTCTTCTCTGATTCTCTGCTGTGGAATTTTTCCTTTATGGAAGGCTTGACTTAAAACATTTCAGGTTTTTCTCTCTGTTGTATAAGGGGTAAATGACCAAGCATGAAGCAATTCTTTACTAAGAATTCCACCACTGTGGTTACTCCATTGCTGTGATTACATTTCAGCAGCTCTAGATTCCAGTACTGTTGCATCCTTTTGCTTTCAGATTTTAATTAAAAGTTTTCATAGCCAGATAACAGAACAATAGGGGGTTTGGTATTGACTAACAGTGCTTCCCCCCACCACCCAAAGGTTCAGCTATGAGTGAAAGTCTATTAAAAGCAATATTGGTGCAGATGCCAAGTGGGAAGAGATAGCAAGCATGTAAGAAGGAACAATTAATTTGTTTCACAATGAAATGTGTATAAAATAATAAATTATTTAAAAACAGGGTTTTTTCTGCTAATCTTCTTTTAATCTTGGTTTTCCATAATAATAATAATAATAGTAATTTTGTCTCAGTGGAAAATTTGTTTTCAGTTACTGTGTTAGTAATCTTGCACTGAAATGCTTGTATTTTTCAGTGCTGATACTTAATTTTATTAATCGGTCCTTGTCCCTTGACTGTCTTGGAATTTAGTCTTTTCTACACCTACAGGTTTTAATAAAGGCATGCAGACTTCATTTAGTTAATCAGTATAAGGCAAAAATGGATAAGACACTTGATGGATATTTCATAAGGACACACATTTTTGTTTACAGACAAGTGAACACATTAGGTTGTGCAACAGCTGTATCTAAGTAGATGTAGAAGTAGGCATTTATGCTGGGCATAGATTATTTTTTTTTCCACATACGCAGGCATAAGGCTGAGGTAAAAATGTAATGTTTAGTTTCTAGACAATGCACAATGTCCTGTGGTCAGTTAGTTTATACAAACATGTTTCTGAATTACTGTGCAGGAGGACTGTAGCATTGATCATAAAAACCCAGATCTGAGCAGAATAAGATGACTTTTCCAAAAGCAAACTTGCAAGAAAATTTCTTACATTTGAAGGGCTGTGGTTGACTTTTTAAAATGATGGTTAATTGTTCATCTGACCTATTTGTCTAGAAAAAATAGTACTAAATCCTGTGACATTGACAGTAGAACTTTGATCATGGGAATCCAATATTCATTGCTTGGGGGCATTTGCTCTTATAAACAGGAACTGTGATTGTTAATGTTCTTCTGAGTATCCTAAATCAGCATTTGGAGCTGAATATTTCAGATGTAAATACACGGCCAGAGCTTGATACTATTACTGTTGTATTCCATTCATTTATTTGGTAAGTATTTTAATATTTTTAAAATAAGGAGTATGGATTTTTTTTTACCAATTTTTTGCCATGGATACTTCACTGGCAATCAGCATGATGGTGGATCCTTTCTGGGTCTGTGCTCTTTGGCAAACTGCAGTAGCCCACCTTCTGAAGAGCACGCAGGTGGGTTTAGAAGAACACTTGAATTGCCGATTCAAGGTTAAGAAGAGGCACCAGCAGTGTTGGATGGCTGTGCTACAATTTTCCCTCCATTGGAATTCTGCTCAGTGTTTCACAGTGCCATGCATGCTCTGTGACATGGCCTACACCTACACTGGCTCAAGCAGCAGAAAATCAACAAATATGTGCAGATGCTGAGAGAGATGCTTGAAGAAGCTGAAGAAACAGATTTCTTCTGGTGTGATACTTCTAGGTATGCTCTTCTTTTTATCAACAAAATATCATAGTGCTTGAACTATTGATTTTCATTTATCTGATGTCTGAATACAGATTTGTTTATAGTATTTCTTGTTTTCTTGTGATAGGAAGCTGAAGAAGGGAATTCATGTTGAATGCAGGGCAGTTGATGTTAATAAAATTTTTTTTCCCCTTTTCCACACCTTCAATAAGACACAGTTGCATGGGACAGTTTGAATGCTTTCCTAGTGACATGGAAAAGCAAGAGAAGGCCACAGACTTTCAAATAAAAATTAGTTGTTATTTACTCATTCAAAACTGGCCAGGAAACAGCTAATACATTGCTCCATGACTGGCTCAGAGTTACTAATGATACCTGAACAGTTTTATGTATCACATCATTCATATACTTGATCATTGTTCTCTCATGTGTTTTCTGTTCTTAGCCTGTCTGAGTTCATTTGTGGCAGAGAACACTTTTTGGATGCATTTTGGTTCCTGTTTTCTTTTGTTTTAAAAATAATCATACTGTAAATCTTACATGTAGATGAATGTTGGAGCTCATTCTTGCTTTGCTGTCTAGATCATGAGCATCTGACACATGACAGTTCTCCACTTGCTGCAAACTAATCTAGTAACTCCATGCTATTCTAATTGCTTTTTGTCTGTTTTTGCCTCTCAAAGGCACTAATGTGAGGATGTTTCCTGACTCCTTATTACTTATTTTAATTAATTGACAGTTATTTCTCTTTTATTCAGAAAGAGAAGGTGCTGGTAAAAACTAGCTACACAGGACAGTAATAGCAAAAGAATCAGCTATTTGGGTTCAATTTAGGGGAAAGGAGTTTTGCTCCCTTACTGTCCTTCTCTTAAATAAAACATGAGGTGGGTTCATTCTTTTGTATACACCCATCGTTACACTTTCCTTCATTATACTCATCTGTAAATCAAATCCATTGCTAAACTGAGATGCTCTCTCTCTGCCTATACTTAAAATAACCCTAGGAGTTTAGGAAGGTGAACCCACATGAACTGTGTGTTTTCAGTCTGTGCAGTTGTTTGCAAACTGCATGTAATTTGGTTTCACAGTACTCAGAGTGTGCCAGAGAAGAGCTAATCATGTGGATATTTAGTATATTTCTCCTAGTCCTGTCAGGCCATGTGGATGAGCATGAATCTGTGCTGAGGCTTTCCACCTTAACAGAGTCCTGCAATTTAGACTGGGTGGAGAGTTTGATCTGTGAATCACCATTGAATTTTCAAGGGAAAAAGAGCTCAGATACCCCCTGAAGAGACTGTATTGTTATTAGGAGACGCAGTGATGGATGTAGAACTTGCTGACACACAGTCTTGAAAAGTTGAATGTTTAAGGGAGAAATTAAAAGAAATTAAATTAATCTGTTGTATACCAGAGGTAGCTCAATGGCTTTGTTTTTGTTTTTATTTAAAAGATATCACTTGCTGGCTGCAGAGTGGGTGGATTCAGCTTCCTGCTGGAGCCTGAGCATATCACTTGGGGAAGATCTTGCTTTCTGCTGCATCCTAAAGACAATAGGGAAGGGGAGAGCATCTGTGAGGTTGATTCTGGAGATGGACTTGGAGGTAGGGATGCCTGTCACTTATTTTTGTGTTCCACCCAGATGGCTGGTTACAGGAATCCCTTATGACAATGGACCTTGGAATTTACAAAAAGCAAATGTGATAAAGGTGTCTACAGTTCATTGATTGTATTTTGTCACTTTACAAGGAGTGAATAAAAGTTTTTCAAAACAGCTGTGTCTTAGAGGAAATGGTACATCTAGACAATCCATGTTGTGAGTGTTGTTATTTAGTCTGAGATGTCCCAGAGATAATACAAACTCTAAATACCTACAATAAAAGTAAAACCTTTTTCCTCTTTGTTTCTCCTTTTTTTGTGTGTCTCCTGCACTAACTTATTGCACACACTGTTTTGTTTGTATTTTTTAACTGTACTACAGGAAACTGAATTACATGGTACTGAGTCTATCTTCTATACTAGTGACCCATGTGTAGATGTAGTCTTTTCACTGATCTAAAATAAAGAGTCTTTGTTCTTATTTAACTACGAGTTCTACAGGTGTCCTTAGTTTGCAGAAAACCTTGAACTGCCTAGGTCAGCTCGCTGTTGAACTCAGAAATCTAAATATTACAGGAAAGATTGAGGCTCTACATTAAAAGGTTGTAATAACATAAGACTCAGCATGCTGCACATCTGTCTAATTGTTTAGATCTTTTTCTGTAACTGAATTGTAATCATAGAGATTATTTTTTTTTGTATCAGTGTACTGTGCTTATGCTAAGATGCCTTCTTTTGTGTTTAATAATTCTATAATTTTTTCCTGTGCCCTTGATGTATCAGCAGTACTGTTTAGTAGGAGGAGCAGTTTCCAGAGTGTTACCAGAGTTTCCTTCACACAAATGAGTTGGTTCCAGACACCCATCAGCTGGGCTAACATGCATATATGTATTCCTAAATGTTTACTGTTTTTTTTAATAAAGAAACTGGTGGTTCAAGTTAGTTTTAATAGATAATACTATTAAATAGTTATTTTGTCATAAAAATATTTTTGTCATAATTAATTGTAATAAGAACAGTGGAAGTATTTAGGCTCAAATGATGCCTTTCTGCTAGGCAAATGAAGGGTAACAGAATCTTGGCATTGTCTTTAACATTCTGAGCCATTTGTGTTGCCCTCTCCCAAGTTTTGGAGACAGCTGAGGCCATTGTTCTGCTGGTTACTCTTGAGCACTACTTTAGGCCTTACCATTGTGTACTTCAGTCACTGGACCTCTGCTGCATCTTTGTCATGGGTTTCATGCCAATTTGAGCATGTTTTGTTTCAGAGCTGAGGTCACTGACAGTTTTGTATTCTGGTCCTCCTCTCTTTTCCCAGACTCAAATTCCCTCTTTCCTTCCTAACTTGCCTGCCACTTTCTGCCCTTCTGAACAGAGCAGGGGGAATGAGTTACTGTCAGTCTGTAGCATTTCATCTCTGCTGCTCCTTCTCCTTATGCTCTTCCCATGCTCCATCCACTATGAGGTCCCACTCAAGGAATACAGTCCCTCATGAGCTTTTCCAACACAGGTCCTTCTCCACTGCTTCAGAATGAATCCTTTCCATGGGGAACAGTCCATCAGGAGTGTGCTGCTCCTACAGGCTACAGTTCTGGCCTGAAAATTGCTTCAGTGTGGGCTCCCTGCATGGGCCATGAGTCCTGTCAGGAGCCTGCTCCACCTGGCTCTCCGTGGGCTGCAGTTTCCTTTAGGGCATCTCCTCATGCTCTGGTTTGGTGCTCTCCATGTGCTTGCAGGGTGGATATTTGCTCCACTGTGGACTTCATCAGCTGCAGGAGAACAAGCTTCATTATCACACTCTTCTCTATTGGTTGCAATGGATTTTCTGCTCTGGTGCCTGCAGAAACTTTGCCCCTTCCTTCTTCAGTGACCTTGGCATCTGCAGAGCTGGTTCTCTGATGTTTTCTCATTCTCTCTCCTCATCTGCCAAACAGGTTTTTTACCCTTTCCTAAATTATCTTCTCACAGAGGTGCACTGGTGTCACTTGTGGGTTCAGCCTGGGACAGCAGTGGGTTTGTCCAACACAGGGCAGCTTCTGGTCTCTTCCCACAGAGCCCACCCCTGCCAAAACCTTGCCCTGAACACATACTCTTGCAGTAATTCCAGAGCAATATGCTTCTTTAAATGTATTCCTTATGGATTTGATGCAGTTCTTAGAGGGTATTGACATTAACTGTCTACTTTGATGTGTTCCTAAAAGTGATCACTAAATTAGGCATTGTAAAATTATCTGTATTTAGAGGTGTTTCTAAAGAACTTTTAATCCTTTTAGTCATGGAGTGATATGACCATTAATTAAAACTGAAGATCAAGCTCTGTTATTGCTCTGCTTCCATTACTTGATTTTTCAACATTTAATCCTATTTGTTTTGGCAAAAATTCTGCCACATATCGATGTATATGTGGAATCAATACCATGGCACAAGTTTCAACTTGCTGTTGGAATTGTATTTTAATAAGAACCTGAAGATTTGCTGCTGCACAAAAGATACTATAGGGAGGAGACTCGGGAGGGGTCAAGTAATTTCTGTGTTTCTATTGTGTTGTTGATATTATGCCAGATCTGATTTTGGCCTGGTGTTTTCACTTGTAGCTCTTGTTCAAGTAAAAAATCCTTCCTGCATGTTAGCAAGGCTGCAAGCCAGTTGCTATGGTATTCAGCATTCCTTTTTTATTTTTAACCAATCGGCTGGCTTTTGTAATGATTCAGCCCAGAATAAGAAATTGGTCACATAGGCTAGAGCTGTATCAAAAGAGCAGGTATTTTTGGCTTGAAGAATCTGAAGAGGTTGGGAAAACAGCAGAATTTGAGTTTCAAGAAAATATCACAATCTATGTTTATGATATATTTTGTGATGTATAACTAAATGCTTGCAATGGTTATAAAAGGCATTAGTTCTTTTCCAGGATGATGGTAAAAATTGAATGACTGAACTAATTTCCCTATATTATTTTATCATAATTTTTATAATTTCTCTATATTGTTTTATCACCCAAAGGTATCAGTAATTCATAGCTAAAAATCTATTAGTTTTTAAAATTCTGTATCCACGTTTGGTTGCTTTTCATTGTGTTCCTAAGTGGTAGTATGTTTCTGACAGAGTATTGTTTGCTCATAGAGAATTACCAGACTGCTGCTTGTCTGCTCAGTTTTAGTGTTGCTGTTTGGATAATCAGAAAATTCTGGACAACTGCTAGATAATCTATAAGGATCTTAAAGTTCTAATGATGCTGACATGTAGCTGGCAGTGCTACAAGGATAAAAGAAAGATAAGCTAGAGAGAGAGATATTCTGATAGTTGTACTATTGAAAAAAGGAAGGTGGACTTTTGCTGGTCTTCTGAAGGTTTTAAGCTTCTTGCCTTGAAGGTGAGGTAGTTCTCCTACCCACCCAGGCTGCTGTTGTATTAGCAGGACAAATAAAAGACAGAGCTTGTTTTATACAAAGCAATTTACTGCTGAACTCATGCCTATATCCAAATTGAAACTTTCAGATTTCATTTTAGAAATTAAATTTGTAAAAGACAGTGCTACATACTAAGTCCATCAAGGTGTAGTATGATGAGTATGTGGAAACATGTATTTGAACATGGAAATAACTAGACAGAGAAGGGATTTCTCCTAGGAAGGGTTTTTTCTCTGTGTGCTCTGTACAATAGAGGGGCACAGTCCCTGTGGATAGCAGGATATTCCAAAGAAGCCTTTGCCTTTTCCTCCCAGAAGTGTGATGAGAGCTTTTGTTTGCTCTCCCAGAGCCTTACATGCTACCCCTTCATTTCTGTGTGCAGGCAATAATGTCCCACTGTGGAGTAAAATGCTGGCGGTGAATAATGATATCTCTGCTCTTGCTGTGAACAAAACCACCTCCCAGTTATCAGGGGCTTGAATAAGAAAAATAACTAAGTAATGAAATTGAGTCTTGGATAGGCTTTAAATGATGCTGGTAGAGACCATGAGCTTGTAGACAACTGTAATAACTCCATTTCAATATTTGAATTCCTCACTGTCACTGGACACCGATGAGGTAAACCTCATTGTGCAGCCACCAGAATAGTAAAGCAGACTGGTAAAGCCATAATGATGTTCAGGAAACACAAGTTTCTAAGCATGTGGTACATGACTTTGCAAGAGATCAAGATGAAGATTTGCATCAGCTCAACAAACAATGAAACATCCAACTTCCAAGATAGTACCAAAAAACCCCAAAGCAAAACCAAAACGAACTGAAAACCTGCAGAGCTTAAACCAGTCGTGTTACAGCAAAGCAAAAGGAAGAGTAAAACTCTTCTTTGCCTATAATATGGAGTAAGTATTAATTTATTGCACTGGGATTCCTCTATCTTGATAAGTAGAACATGAATTGATCTCCACTGACTGTGTAGCTAAACAGGCTAAAGTATTTTTAGGTCCGTTATTAATTTATATTTATATGTTATTCTTCGTTATATGTCATTATATATAACATATATAATAACATCATAAAGAACAAAGAACAACATAAATATAAATAAATATATATTTATATATTTTTATAGACACTTTTATATGTTATTTGCATATGTTATTCTTGTGTCAAATCTATGCTTTAAAAATATTCATGGGAGAATCTCCTAATGTTTTTGAGTCAAGCAAAAACCCTAGAAAAGTCTGGGTGGATCAGCAAATATATTTTGAGTTTATGGGTTTGGATGGTCAAATTTAACATGTGTGGTGTTTAACATTTGTTTGTTGCCATTAGATGCATGAGTACATAAAAACCATACATCCAGGAGATAGTTTTTAAGCATGCCCACCTTTTACAAATGTGATTTTAGTGACAGAGTTCACTGATATTTTATATTCTGATATTTACAGTTGAGATTTTTATTGTTACATGAGCTTTTCATTGTTTATTAGCATTTTTTAGCTTACTTTAGAGAACTATATTCTAAGTTGCAAGATACATAAAAATGACCAGCAGTCATGGCATTATAGCATTAGAGTATGGCACATACTATTGCATTGTAATAAACATGAGACATTTAATAATGATTTTTTGGCTATAAATAAATTTGTAGATGCAGAAGGGAGAGCAAAGAATGAGAATTTGTTTTTCTTGGACATGACCTATTGGCAGCATGCATTTAAAATGTGTGGAGGGCACTTATGGAAAGTAGGGCTAGTTTGTAACCATTCTGGGTATCAACACACCATGGAAGAGATCCTGAAAGTGATTATAAAACCAAAATTTCATAAGCACCCTGCAGTATTTAAGTGACAATTATTGTCCCTGGTCAGGATTTTCACTTGGCATCAAGGATATAGTGACTTTATTAAGGGACAATGGTTTGAAAATGTAATTGTGGAAAACCTCAACAAATGGCTTCCAGAGAAATAATACAAATATGACTTATCAGAGTTTTTGTATAATTGTTTGCAGTAAATCAATACGTAGATTAGTGCTTCCAGTGGTGGCATAGATGATCTAGAAATAACTTAATTTGGTTTTGATTCAAGAAAAATCAATTATATAATTAAAAAAGGGTTGAGCATCTAAAATTCTTAAGCCAGAAAGCAGACAAGAGTACTCAAGCTCTTGAAAGCAATTTCTGTGGTGTCCCTTGCATTTTAATTACTTTTTCAAGAACATTTATGCAAGATACTAATTTTGCTTGGGTTTTGGGTCATCCCTAAAGTACATGTATATTCCTATATGAATTCACTTAGAAATTGCCCTTGGCTAATAATTCCTCATGTCTACTTACCAGCCAGCTTGCAAGGCGAGTCATAAAGAGTGGGATTTCATTTAGTAGAGCTCTGCCTTTTTAAGGGAAGTGCGATGTGAGAGACGGGAAGTGTCCTTAAATTTGAGTACATAAAGAATCCTCTGTGCTCTGATTGGTTGGTCAAAGCCAAGATTTGCTCCGTGTTGCTTTCTAACAATTCCCACATCAGGCACAGGCTGATAGTTCTGCACTGCTCAAACTGAATCTGCAAGTGCTGGTGTAAGTATTGCACCTCCACTGATGTTGGAAATTATGTATTAGAGAGGTGATGTCGACATACCGGGAGAAGTTGCCTCATTTCCACCAAAGGAATACTGTGGGCTTCATTCAGATTCACTATTTATTAAAAGTACTGCTTTTAAAAGTGCAAATATAGTTGAAAGAAAACTCTCTCTTGAGAGCTTGGTGCATACAAATACACACCTGAGTAACTAACTTGAATGGATTGTTGCTGTCTGAACTAGATTCACATAATGACAAATGCCTTAATAAAAAGAACTGCTTTGATACAGCACTTCATCTTTCTGAATTTCAAAGCACTGCAAATTTGAATATACACATGTGTAAATAACCTTAGAAATCTACCTGGAATGTATAATAAATATTCTTTTTTTCCTAGTCAGTGCTTGCATGTATTTCCTTTCTGATAAAACTCCTAGAAAAGAAAGGCTTTTGGAAAATGAAAGATGTGAATTAAAATGGAGAAGATATTTCTTCATGGGTCCATAAGGTTTTTTTCTTTGATGTTATACAAACCTGGAAGGAGGCTGCTACTTCAGAGTGTTTCTTTTTGAATACCAATATTGCTGTAAAATCCAGTTCCCTAATTTCTTCTCCTTATATTCAGATGATGGAAATACAGTTTATTTCTATGAAATAGAGCATTTTATTTATATGCTTGTGTGATTTTATTTTTTTCCTTACCACTTCTTCTTTCTCAATAGGAAGATCCTGCCTTTAAAAGGGAAAGAGCACCTCTTCTCTAGATCCTGTAGAATGATTTTGTGGGCTCCATTTTAAATTCTATTGACTGAAGCAGCTAATGCTTCTTGAAACTGCTTCAGCAGTTATTCTGTTGAACTGTTGGTGGAGAGTAAATTGATTAATCTGAGTTTAATCCTTTCAACAGCTATACAATGGGTTTCACATTGAGGAATTTTCAAGGTATTAATTATTTCAGTGACTTAGATCAGGGTTGGTAATTCTAAAGTTAGTTTCTACTTCTTGGGGTTACGAGTATGAGAGAGGAAACTCTCTTGACTCTCAGCTAATTGAACTGATGTAGGTGAATGAGGAGCTAGAAAGATCTGGGCCATGGTTTGTGGCTCACTTTTGTAAGTCTGGGCATGTCCTCTGAGGAAGTATTTTTCTATTACTGAAAGTGATTGGGAGAACAAGGTGCTTGCTTGCTTACAGGGTCAGCAGTTTTGTTCCTGCTTGAAAAATTGTCCTTAGATGAGGAAAGTTTTCACCATTTTTGTCTTGAATTTCTTTGTTTTTTAGGGAAAGCTATAAGGAAGCTTGTGCGCAAGGCGACTCTGGTGGCATCTAGAATCCTCAGATTTCCTTGACTGAATCCATCTGGGTTTAGCCCTAAATATAGTAGACAAGCTGCACTGCTTGCACTGATAAATTATATCTTCCAAATGATAGACCAAGGTACAGTCATGTATACTAACCGTTTTTGATGTCATTTGACTCTTGATTCTGTTGCTTTTTGGGTAGTTGTGACACTACAATTTGTCCCCACTCTTGTGGACTATCTTTTCACCAGTGCTCTTAAAAAAAAAAAAAATTAAAAGAGACTTCTGGCCTGGCTCTGGCATTTGGTGTTGACAGCTTTTTATGAGTCTGCAGCTTGGTGGGAAACTCAGCCTCTCCTGAGGTTCACAAACTTGCCTTCAGTGGCAAAATAATGGGATTGTTGCCAACACAACTTTATTTGGTTTTACTACCCATGGAAAAGTGCAAACGTAAATCAAAGCTTCCTTTTTGACACATAGTGTCATTTTAGTCTGTATGCGAAACAATTGTAAAATGAAAACAGACTATGTTCTAACAAAGCATAGATTTTGAGTATAAAAAAACATCACTATTATCCAAAGGAAAAAATAGATCAGTAAGTACTATTCTAACTGATAGTTAATAATTAGTTTCTAGATCTGCTCTGGTATCTCAGCTAGCTGTTGGAATGAAAAAGAAATCTTAGTGCCAACTGGCTGCTTTCTGAGGTCAGAACTTCTCTTTGCTTTTTTGTTTTAGGTGGGAAAGCATTCTGTCTCCTAACTGGGTCTTTCCTGCACTACAGTGACATAATTTTCATAATATAGAATGTTTAAAGATGTTTTTGGAGTGGTATTGTTAGTTCACATTTTAAGACTTTGATATCCAGTAGAATATATCCCTCTACTTGGATTTTCCATAACATCTAAAAATTAAGACATAATAAGGGGGGTTTTAAATGTCTTATCTGAGCATGACATTGGTTGAATATTAATCCAGTTGCACAGACTATTACAATTTTGATTTTTTGTAATTTAGGTATTGAGTTGGGAGAGTTCAAAGCTATCTTTTTTTTTGCCCAAAGACAAGGGGAGTGTTTTCTGTGTGTACCTTCTTGGTTCTTTAGTGCTCCTTGTTGGGCTGCAGCTGTTTGCTGCCTCCACCTTTGCATGCTGAGCTTTATCCTTATTTTGGAACAAATACTTCCAGGGGCTCCTTCCTTGAGCACTAAGGACTTGAGAGAGATTCTCCAGTGAACACTTGACCAGACTGGCTGGTGTCTTTGGCCCCCTGTGAATGTCCCTGTCTTGTCCCATAGCAGCACAGCCTGAACCGAAGGCTGAGCACAGTAAAAGGTCACACTCAGTGTGCGAGTTACATATGGCTTGGAATTTGCTGTATAATGTCTGCGGTCTGTTGTCTGGCAAAATAACATTAGATTTAAAGAATGGGTGTCTCTGGTGTTCAGCCCTGCAAAATTGGTCTATAGATCATTGTTGTTTTGACTGTAATTGTTTTGAAAGATATGCACTTGCTGGGAGGTTAATGAAAGGTTTCAATAGTTGTGCTGTTTAATTTGTACCATACAGAAAATAATTGGAGAATATGCCTATCTTTTCAACTGACAGCAACAGGTCACACTTTGGCACACAGTTAATTGATAAATTTTCTGTGTGTATCATTAGTGGACAGGAAGATGACTAGATCATTTTTTTGCTGGGTTGTGATCAGTCTATGATGACATACAGATGGCTGTAGTGGTCTGTGTCAAATGCTTCCTTATCTTGTCCACTACCAGGTTTTTGTGATAAGTCTTTATATCTATTTTATATCTCTCTATTCAACATCTGGGCAGGCCAAAACATTTGAATCATAGAATCACAGAATGGTTTGGGTTGGAAGGGACCCTAATCATCTAGTTCCAACCCTCTTGTCATGGGCAAGACACCTTCCATTAAAAGGCAAGTGAGGTAAATTAGTTTTCTTAGTTCTAGGAAATTCTGATGGTATTTTACGGTGGGTTTATAAAATATTGTGCTTCTATCTTAATTTACAATCCTTAGGAAATTTCTGGCTGTCAATAAAATAGTTTCAGAACAGAAAGGGCCATGAGAAAAGTTCCTTCTTAAGAGAAAAAGTGGGTACTACGTTGGAAATATCTGGGAGCTGTCAAGAAAATGAAAGCTAACCATGTGCTTTGTCATGAGGCTCTGGAGTTTGAATGCCTGGTCTGGATGTGCTGGACATGGACAAGCTGTTCTCCAGCCCCTGATAAATGAGAGAAGAGAGGATGGCTGAGGTTTTCCTTTACCCCATATTGCACCAAGACTAGAGCATGAAGAATTTCTGTTAGCATAGATAGTACTAGAACAGTAGTGAAATGCTGAAGATGGTTTTAAAATCCAGCTAATAAGTGAAAGTTTTAATAGTTACTAATTGCAGGCTTTAGAAATACCTGGGACCCAGCAACATTGCTAATTTTCAATGAAAAGCATGTTCAATGAAGTTAAGCAGTGAAAAGTTGGAAATCTGCTCATGTTTTTTGTCATCTGCTTTTGCATTTGGCTGTATAATCACAGACTGATTTTACATTAGTTTAGTAGTCACTAAATTAATTAATTATAGAAAGGCGTGTTGAAAAGTATCAATGACAAGTTTTTTCTGTGATTGTTTTTCAGTGCTTGATCCATAAGGTTTCTCCTTATTTGAAAGGTCTTCAATATAACTGAGCTTTTAAAATGAAACTCAAGATGCTCCAGCTGGATATTAGCTGGAGTTAAAATGTGGTTATATACACATCATGTTATTGGCTCCAGTTCTTCAGTGTCAATAAATATCGTGGGAAGCAAGCAGGAGAGGATGCAAATTTCTGGTGTTCATTGGAAGAAATTTCTAGGTTGGTTTGGGAGAGGATTGGCTGTACTGATGTAATAAGCACACACTGAGACACACCTTAGAGTGTGAAGGAGAGAAATTTTCTGTTGCTGTTATTCTGCTTTGCTCTATACAAGCAGTGAGTATAACACAGTGTTTCATGGTGTTTGCTGTTGTAGTGGTTGATTCTCTCTCCCTGCATGCCTGTCTGGAAGCAGAACAAGCATGGCTAGCAGCTCAGGGGCTGGTTCTTTAGCCCAGCTCACTGATGGGAGGTACCAGCACAGAGCCATCCCTGAGCACTCCTCCCTGCGCTGCTGTTCAGGGCTGCTGAGCTCTGCTGACAGGGTGCAGGAGTACAGGAGTTCATCTCCTGGTGTACTGGCACAGCAGCACCCTGCATTGCTGCATCACCAGGAGACAGCATGATCAGTAACCACGCTCCTTTGCAGGGCTGTAAATAAATAAATTATAAATTATAGGTTAGAAATACACTTCAGGAGGAGATCACTGCTTAGCCTTCTCTTCTCGCTCTTTCAAAAAGACATTTTCACTTTCCTGTGTTACAGAGAAGGTGCTGACTCAGTGTTGTACTGTACATTTAAAGATTCCAAAAACCCAATGTGCTGTCACATGTCTTTCATCTGCAGTGCTGTGGGTTTTGCCATTCAAATGTGAAGATTTGATAACAAGTGAATTTACATTTCTGGCAATTTACAAGCTTTGCGCTTCTCCTTTGTTTTAAAAGTGAAATACTTGGAATTTCCTGGGCAAAGTAGATATTTCTGACCTTTGAAGAAAACACAGAAAAGCTTATATCCAGTATAGTATTATTTATATTAAATTTTAATGCTATACTTGATTTTAGTGTTTCCTTTTCTCTTAGGGTTGTATTTTCACCTATTGATGTAATGAAGCCATTAGAAAGTTTACATTGGAATAGCAATTAATAAAAATTATTTTAAATGTTAGCATATAAAAAAGCTATCTGCCACTTACTTGATGGGAGAAGTAACAATTAAAGAATTAATATGATGACTAGATAGCACTTGTGCTCTTCAAAGTTTTAAATACTGTATGAGCAAATTTTTAAAAGTGACAATTACAATTAGTTTCAATAGCTGATGTACCCTCAATATATTTAGAATTCTAAGCAACTAAGGTGATTTCTGCCTTCACAGGTAATGTAGAGTGTTTGCACGTTTTGTGTTGCAGGTAGTCTGGACACGTTCTGGCTCCGACTAAAATATGAAAAAATGAGCAGATGATGCTATTTTGCAGTTATTTTTTACTCCCATTTTGCAATTTATTAAAATCAGATATTTGTCAGTATAATTTACCTTGTTTGCTTTAATAATCATAGTTATATATTGTTGCTCAATTGCAGTGAGGATAATATATATAATATATAATATTATTTTCTGAATTTTACAGAGATTCAGACTAAAGCATATGATCATTAAACATCTAATAAAGTAAACATAGTGAAAACAGAACAGAAAATAAACCCAACCAAACCAAAAGCCCTTTCTCAACCTAAAATTGAAAAAAACCTCAGTTCAGCTTCTCTCCATTTCCTAAATAAAATCAATGCATGCAGATGAAGTAGTGTATCCTTTTCTATTAAAGGTCTGATTCTGGAAATGGGTGTTTAAGGGTCACTGAGCTCTACTTTCTAATGCTATCAGAATATTCTGCTGAAAGGAAAAAAAAAACCCAAACCCTTAAAGGATTGTTGAAGGAGATCTGCATTCTTTCTGTTAAATTTAATTAGAGATTTAGGATATGTTTATTCAAGTTTTACCCACTGACCTTCATGAGTGATAAATTTGCAAACAAGCATTATGTGTACAAGGTAACTGCTTTTGTCTCTGTTAAGCCTGCTGAACAGAAAGGCAGTTATGTTTAAATCATTAGGATGTCTATGCATATATTCTTCAGTGTTGTTTGCCAGCATTTTCACTGATCCTACAACATCAGTAAAAGGCTGTGTAAGCTCACAATATCTTGTTACAGTCTATGTTTACTGTGTGTTACAAACAATTTTCATGCTGCTTCTTCTGTGGTAAAATTGGGATGTTGTCATCCTACTCAGAAAAAACTGGGTGCCCTAGGGGCACTGAATTACAGATTGGTGTTCATTCACATTGTTCTGTATATCAATTAATTCTAATTTAAGCATAAAACCTGCTAACAAAAACTTGCCTTTTAATTAAGAAGTAACAGAAGGCCCAGGTTAAATAGTGGGTCATTGCTAAGTCTGAGCAATAGGATAGTATTTGTGGGGGTTTTTTGGACTTTTTCAATTCCTTTTTGTTTCCAAGGGTCCTTCCTCTTCTGTTAGAGTTACCAGAGTCCCATGGCAGTAGTAGCTCCTGTGGAGCACCAGCTGGGGCTCCTCACAGCCTCCCCTGCTGGCTTTTTTCTGATACCTTCTTGGCACTAGAACTGGCTGAAACCACACTGTTCTTGGGACACTCTCCTTGAGTCAAGCTGTTCCAACACCTGGTGTCAGTATGTGGAAGAAAAGCAAAAGAAAACAGAAATTGTGGGTGTGGAGGAACAAGAAGGCAGTCATTACACTGAGCACTGTGTCAGCTTGCTGCTTTGTTGCTGCTGCACTTGCAGCAGAACAGAAGCTCAATATGCTTATTGATGTCTCTCAAGGACTACAAATCCCTGTCTTCCGTGTCTGTTGTTTAATTCTT